>NC_141465.1:50505903-55305903 GCF_009769465.1 Tauraco erythrolophus
AGATTTGAACTCTGAATTCTCAAGAGTCTCTGAAAATCAAATACTATCAAGAAAGAAATGTCTATATTAATCTGATGTCAGCACATCTCTCTCAGTCCTAGCTCTACTGCCAGCTCACTTGCTCTGTTTATAAGGGGGCAGTCAGAATACCACCCGCTATCTAAATAGAGAGATGGAGCCTCAGCTGTGTGGGCTGTCAGACTTACATTGCAATCAAGGACTGTGGTAATTTATGGGATCTATTTCAGAATGTGTAATACTGAATCGATTTCCTTCTGCGATCGTCAATGAAAACAGTATTTCACTTGCATAGGATTTTAAATTGAAAAAATGTATCTTCATTGGGGAAACACAAAGTCTATTCAGTCTCTCAGAAAGTTTTACGTTAAGAAGCAGCAGAAGCTGCCCTATATTTATTGCTGATATTAGGTTCCCATCAAAAAATCACCTCACCTTTGCTTCCTCCTGGAGACATCATTCTTCCTGAAATTCTGTATATCAGAGTCTGGAGGGAACGGAGCCTTAATAAATCAGAAGAGAAGCTCAGAAGTCCTGACGTTCAGAAATTTCATTAGAAACTTTACCTTAATCCCATAAGATTTAGTTACACATTTCATTTTCATTGACTGTACTTTGTATTGTAACCATGCACTGAAATATTACTGAGGAAATAGCTGGAGGAGGTATTTCATTTTTTTGCAAATGTGCTGTCTCATGTGAGGATAGGGAAGGACAGGGCAATTTTCTAGGACATTACTGAATCTCGTTGGTGATTTTGCAGAATGAGTTTGAAAAACACCTGTCAGATACGGATTCAGCGTCTTTTCCCCAGGCAGGAAAAGGGCTAACTAATCTCACAAAGTCTCTTTCCTTCAAAATAGGTGGCATCTTCTCTGTCATTCTACGATCATTGACAGAAGCCAGTTATTTGGGTAAAATATGGTTTTCCTGGGAAGATAGACATTTTTTCTGTGCTGCAATGTCCATTGCTATACCACATCTGTATGACTTTACCCCCAACAACTGCCAGTACTATCTGCTTCAGTGAAAAGTGCTGCATATCTCACCAGAAATAATTACACAAAATCCTGGCTATTGGAAAAGATTTTCTGAACCACATACACTGACTGATTCTGAGTACGTACATTGACTTGCAATGTAAAGTGCGAGCTTGGGCTATGGGTGCTCACTAGCCATGAGGTCCTTGATCCTGGATATATGTTACAAGAGTGGCTGAAATAGGTTACTGATGTACAGTATAAAACCAAAAGACTTCCTTTTGTCATTCTTAATCTGTTGGGCCACTTCAAAATTTTCTTATCCATCTATTATGAGAGGTCCAGTGTGGACTCAGAAACGCCAGTGATGAGGACCTCACAGATCTCAGCCTAATCAGACATTGGCTTCAGGCCACCATTAGTTACTCAGTATATCTCTCTCATTGTACATGATCCAAAGTAAAACAAAATTAAATGGGCTTCATATCAGCCCTGTCTTTATCTTTACTCTAAAATAAGCAATCTTCGTATCTACATGCTTTCTACCAGCAGATGCATACCCAAGTCTCAAAACATGTTTGCAATCCTTTCTTCGCCCCAGCACACTGTATCTTTTCTCACACCACTGAGCTCCTGTTCATAGGCATGTCTTTCCTGATCATCCTTCTCTTGGATTTGCCTATTTCTCCTCTGTCACTAAAAAAATAGTTTTTCATTTCCTCCTTGAGGAGTCTAACTCTTCAACAGCAGATATTTTAGCCAAAGTCAACCTGTCTCTTTGTCTGTGTTATTTCTCCTCCTCACCAGGCTGCTGTGTTGAGGTCCTCCCCATCCGAACTTGCACATCTCAGCCTTCCCTAGCCCTGGGGGAGGGCACTGTTGTTCAGAGAGCTGTCACCCCCTGGTACGCGTCCTGCTCACAGTCTCCTCAGCTTGTGGAAGCAGGACTGTACCGGCCATCGTGTTCATGTGGAGCCAGAGCAAGTCATTTTGCCATGCCGGGTGCTGCCTGGGCTAACTCCAGGCACAGCATCTCAGCATCCCAACACAAAACCTGGCTCCTCAGATTTCCTTGTAGCTTGAGAGCACTTTTTCCCAGAGTCTCATCCACAAGCAGTCTGGCTAATGGACCACCTCCTCAGGGACATACAACAATGAAAATAAATAGACTAACACATTTTGAAAGGGATTAATGAACAATGTTCCTCACAGTTAGTAGGAAAAGTTATGTTCTAATTTGGCCCCTAGAAGATCCCTGTTTTGGTGTCCCGAACAACCTGCTGAGTTCAAGCTGACCTCTGTCTCCTGCTGCATGACTCTGCTATTGGCATTTAGCAACCCTCCAGTCCTTATTGGATTGAAAATACTGGTGGTGTGTCCCATCTAGGGCAAGTCTGATACTAATGACAATGAAACACATTCACTGACTCTTAATTTAAAAATCTGGCTGGCCTATATGCTGGGCTGACAGCTCATGATGTCTTTGTACTTCTTTTTTTTTCGGAAATCAACTTTTTTTCACACGCCAATTGCTCCTCACTGTGATTTTTTTTAATGTTCCGCAAGAGATGTATAGTATGTTAATGTCAAATACAGATTATTCCACAAAGACCTTCTGTCTGATTTGATTTTTATTTCTTGAAAATTCCTTTTTCCTTAAGTTGTATAAATCATACCATTTGTAGAAACTCATGATGCACATCGCAAGCAAACAGAAAACTGCGTTGGGTTTGGAACTGAAAAATCTTCATAAAAGGTAACAGGAATTGTGGAAGAAAGCATAATTTGCATATTCAGTTAAGAATAACATCTGGAAGGGAAGAGAGAGATGAGTCAGTAGGGCATGCCATTCTAACATTTTATTTAACAAGTCAGCTAAAGCCATACATTAGTCAGCAAACCATTGCAACTAATATACATACTTACTAGTAATGGATAAAGTCTCATATGCGCAAAAGATTTTTGAACTTATTTTTCAGTGAATTAAACTTATATATCCAGAACTTCATTCACAGCAATCGGAACACAACTATTGTAAATGCCAAAACCCAGCCCATGGTCAATATAGCAATTTCTGTCATTATGCATCTAGGCTGTGGTTTTATCTTCTACAATTTGGGTTACCAGGATCGTAAACGCTAACTTGGCGCACTTTCATTCAAGTCCAAAACTGAGGTCTGAGAAATACGATTGTGTTCCAGCTATGTAAAAAAATGAAGTGATTTTGGTATTTATGGTAACAAGTCATTTAATACCTTTAGCTACAATACCTACCAAGCTCTGTGGTGAGTAGAAACAGGAAAAAATTAAACTAATTTAAATTAGTTAAACCAAGCTTTGTGGGGAAGGGAGGGTTTGGGTTTAAGTCCATGTGTTCTTGGAACAACCTAATGGACTAATATACACGGCTTTCTAGTTTTGGCCTTTCCCCTAGACAGAGAGATTCAGTGGAAAATATCTGAAGATAGTCAGAGAAGAAATATCCTGCCCTTTAATAGCTTTTCAGGCCTGGAGGCTGTAACTATTTCATCCGATCTCCTCCATAATGCAAACCACGAGACCTCACTCGGTAACTGCACTAACCAAGACTGTGCTTTGGGCTACAGCGTGTTTTACAAAACCTGGAGGTCTACCTCCCTGGGAGCTGCTCTGCTGGTGCTAGCCCCAGCCGCAAGGAGGTGACGGGATGAGAGTTGTCTTCTCCTTTGCATACATCTGTTCTTGCCCAGAGCCAGCAAGATGGTGTGCCATGCCAGAGGGTGGTGCCTGGCCAAAGCCTGCTGAGTTAGTGCCTGCAATTCTGGTAAGCCAAACTTGTAGAAAATAAGATGAAAAATAAGGTCAGCAAGGATAAAAATTGCTATATTAACTATGTGCTGGGGCCTTTTGGCATTTGGTAGGTGAATTTTGCAGCATCCTGCTGTATTTTTAGCTGTATGTTACAGGGGCTTGCTAGCAGTATGTTTTTGTGGTGGATGGTTCATTTTCTGCCAAGTCTACCTGCTGGCTATAGAGGTTAACATGCCATAACAATGTAAAAATTAGACAGGATGTGAAGGGAGATTTCGAGATTTCCAGAGAAAACTTGTTCTAACATTTACTCTCTGTCCTAGAAGTGTTTGTGAGTAAAAAGTCCTTTTTTCTCATAGGAAGAGAAGAATTAAAGGCTCCACAAGACTTATGAGTTACTCCTTGTATGATGCCCATGTCGTGCTCCACCAACTTCACAAACATTATTTCAAACTTCTTTTTGTCTTTTTCTAGAGTGGCGAAGAACATCTTTATGCTTCGTATTTGGAGAAGGGAGATGTGTGAACTTACTGAGTCCTGGAGAAAGTTAGTTTAGAGCTGTTAACAGTCTTTGTTTGCTGCACTTTTCTCACACTAAATGCTAACTAAATACCTATTTTACTCTAGTCACAATGAAAAAATGGTTATAGATAGTGATAATGGCCCCGTGTTTCTTTGAAGGATGTTGTAGCAACACCCATGAGGGTGATAGGGTTTTAGCAGTGGAAACAAGGCATATTTTTTTCACATCTCATGCTTTAACAAGAAAAAGTGTACCAACTGGTTGTCGCAACTGGAAGAAGAGTATTAACTGAAGAACATTAATAGTAGTTGAAATGCTGGCTGAGGACAGAGAACATGGCAAGGGCATAGAAAATGAAGTGACTAAAAAGTTCAGCATTTTACTGCATTTTCAAATATTAAATCCGGGTATAAATATCCTCAAATACTTTTCAAAGAATATGTCCACTTTTCAGATGGACCTTTGTGAATTGCTACTTGTTTAAAGACTATCCTCAAACTCTGTGTAAACACTACTATTCCCTTTTCATGCTGTCTCCATCACAACATAAGCTGAAATATTTTTAAGGACGCTGGTCCAGAGGGACATCATAGGATCTTAGAATCGTAGATGGTTTGAGGTTGGAAGGGACCTTAAGGATCATGTAGTTCCAACCCCCCTGTCATGGGCAGGGACACCCTCCACTACCCCAGGTTGACCAAAGCCTCATCCAACCTGGCCGTGAACACTTCCAGGATGGGGCATCCACAACTTCTCTGGGCAACCTGTTCCAGTGCCTCGCCGCCTTCAATGTAAAAAATTTCTTCCTTATATCCAATCTAAATCTCCCCTCATTCAGTTTAACGCCATTTCCCCTTGTCCTATCACTACATGCCCTTGTAAAAAGTCCCTCTCCAGCTTTCCTGTAGGCTTCCTTCAGGTACTGGAAAGCTGCTATAAGATCACCCTGGAGTCTTCTCTTCTCCAGGCTGAACAGCCCCAACCATCTCAGCCCGTCTTCAGAGGAGAGGTGCTCCAGCCCTCCTTTGCTTATTATTTGTATCTCATTATCCTGCGGAGAGATGCTTGCTTTTAACAGTTTCAGTAGATGAGCTTCTGCTGCCTCTAGCTGAACGGTGTATAAAGATACTTTGGCTTTGTCCCAGGAGTTTTGTGCCTTTCATCACTGAGTACCTGTCAGAGACAACTCATCCCCAAATATCCCAGAATGGCTCCTAATTAATAAGTGAGACAATTATGTTTGTTACTTGTGCTTTCATTGTCACTACAGATTTAGAACAAGGCGTAGATATGAAACACGGCATCCTGAATAATTGCAGTGACTGAGGAATGGATTTTTTGGATTGGGATTTTCCAAGACTTCAGTGAAAACTTTCCTCTAAAATGATGCCAACAAGTAAATTTAGCTTGTTTCCACAAGCAGGTTCCCACAGGCTGTTGGTGTAGATAGGGCAAGAAATTTCACTCTCGGCCTGACAATGCTATTTTTTTTTGCTAGAAGTGCTTTCAAGTTCTTTCCCCAAAGCTCTCCTCTCCCACTCACTGTGGGCACCCATGGCAGCAAGGCACCACAGCTGCTCTGCTGGGGATCCAGGGGGGATGGCAGCTCATTTGACGTTTATTAAAATCTTTGAGTTGAAATGACTCATTCTGTGCAAAAAAATTCCCTGTCTGCTACTCACCTGTTGTAAACGGACGAGGAATACCTAGGCTTTTCATGCTTGAAGCATCTTAGGAAGAAATATGTTTTTGCCACTGACCATGAAATCACTTGTTAGAGATTTTGTTTCTTTCTTCTTTCTTTCTCTTTTTCTCTTTTTCTTTTTTTTTCTTTTTCTTTCTTTCTTTTCTTTCTTTCTTTTTTCTTTCTTTCTTTTCTTTCTTTCTTTCTTTCTTTCTTTCTTTCTTTCTTTCTTTCTTTCTTTCTTTCTTTCTTTCTTTCTTTCTTTCTTTCTCTTTCTTTCTCTCTCTCTCTCTTTCTTTCTTTCTTTCTTTCTTTCTCTTTCCTTTCTTTCTTTCTTTCTTTTTCTTTCTTTCTTTCTTTCTTTCTTTCTTTGTCTCTCTCTCCTTCTCTCCTTCTTCCTTCCTTCCTTCCTTCCTTCCTTCCTTCCTTCCTTCCTTCCTTCCTTCCTTCCTTCCTTCCTTCCTTCCTTCCTTCCTTCCTTCCTTCCTTCCTTCCTTCCTTCCTTCCTTCCTTCCTCCCTTCCTTATTTTGGATGTGTCTCAGGCATAGCAACTAAAAAGACTCATCCCTGGGACATTTTGATAGATAATTCCCTTTGCCAGTATAAATCTCTAGCAAACTTTGTCATCAGAAGAAATGGTAAGCTGAGTGAGGAAGTTGCTCCAGATCTCCAGATGCCTGTCTCAATAATATCACAAGGAGAGATGATGAGAAAGCAGTATCTGGGTGCAATCCACTCACCTTTTCGAGATGGAGAATGATATAGAGAGCTCTTGTTCTGTGGTCTGCGGCTGCAGGCAGCTTCCAGGTCTGTTCTGAAGAGGGCGGGTGCTTGGAGACCTGGCCCCTCCAAGAAGTCCAAGGGGGTGTGCAGGCTGGGAGGACACAGGAGCATGTTGGTCTTGCCCCTACAACCTCCCTGCACCCCTGCCAGGGCCGGGGCTGGGTGCAGACCTTTCCCTCCCCACCACCAGCCAAAGGGTGCTGGGTCAGTCAGGGTTTCAGGGAGGCTCTGTCATTCCTGGTCTGGGACATGGGCGATGATCTCGGGACCTGATGTGGAGTGTCTCACATGCCAGGTTAGGTGTAGCTTTGGGAGAGATTGGCTGGAGCCTGCTGTGCACCAGGGACCTCCCCACAACTGGGCGAAAGGGAGGGCTGGGTGGTCCTTCCACACACTTTTGTTTTTATGCTTCAGCTTCAGGTAAGCCTTGCACTTTGTACATCAGTTTCCAGAGTTGATTTTCCCTTCTGCCACAACATCAGATAAGTGGCCAAGCTGGATGGGTGGTAACTAGGACAATCTCTTTTATGTGTCACTGTGCTCAGATCATAATCCTTTAGGAAATAAAACTACCATTTCTGTAATATCAGCACTGTGATTCGGCACCCGTCAGCTGTTTCAGAGGATTTCCAGCCTCATGCAAAACAAAAGCCGAGCTGTGCTTGGGGATAGCAAAGGAAATATCTACCAAGGCCCACTACTGCTGCAGATGGCTTCTTATTGCTCTCCCAACTTTGCATTTTCAAGACAGAAAATATGGATAGCTCCTGATTTGAGCAACTAATCTGCCTCATATCAGGTGTGTGGATTTCTTAGGACTGAAGATAATGTTGGGAACAGTTCAGATCCTATGGGCTTGACTTAGGCTATTCCACAAGCCCTCTTCTACACAGCACTGCATGCCACCTTCAAAGAGTGGGGCAGGGAGACAAGTATGCTGGTCAGGAGAGTCTAGTAGTTTCACCCACCTTAGTAATTTTCTAATAATCTTTTCCAAAAATTAACAAAATTGAAATCTGCTCTGTGCCTGAATTTTGGTTTCGCTTAAATTCTGTATTGGGCAACACTACCTTACAGTTAGCCAAATTCTAGGAGACTGTGGTAAAACCCCACCACAGCTCTCAAGTACTAGATTGAGATTTTTGCTGTCCTTACACCTACTGTCTTCTTACTTGTGTACTTGTCGCAAGATCACTTCGCCACACCAGTAACCTGGCAGCGTTGAGAAACCGTGATTACAACCCACAAGACAGGAAAAAAAAAACAAAACACCACCAATAAAAGTTTGGAATTGTCGTGATTTAAAAAAACCCAGACTTTTAGGGTTTGGATTCTTTTTGCATGAGCTGTAGTGTACAAGTTTTATAGCCAGTTCAGAAAGCAATGTCAAGATTTATTGTGTAGCATGCGAAGATGTTTATGCAGGTGTTCACTGAGGGGCATTTGCCACCAGATGGTGAAAACAGTGTTGTTGCTCTTCTCTCTATGAGGAGGATGTCTCTAATCCTCTCTTTGCCACAAAGAAAATACAAGAAACTTGTGTGCAAGCTCTCATGCTGAGTTTGTCCTCCTCCCTGAGAAATCTTGGTGCTTCTGCACATCTGCAATGAGTTAAAGCACAGATCCAGGTGCTACTGACACCAAGACGTGTTTGCTGCTTACTTCAGGATTCGTCGGCTTTGATTTAGAGACTCTCTTGTTAAGTAAAACTGTCAACCTACATAAGGGAACAGCAGTTACAGAGGTCTGTCTGATCCTGAACCAGGCTGACGGGATGTTTGCAAAGGGAAGTTGCTGTGGGGGTAAGAGGAAGGGAAAATGAAAACATTGCACACTTGGAACAACTAAGGGAGAAGGAAAGCCTCTGGAGGAGTGTTTTGATTTGAGGAAAAGAAATTAGGGATACAAGAACTGGACAATATCACAAATTTTTCCAAGGGCGAACTCCTTCACTCTGTGTCTGCTCGGAGATTTCACAGCAGCTTTCCAAAGAAAACTCAGGTACCTCCGGAAATGACACCAGTGATTTACTGCTCCTGCGGACAAGCTCTGGCAGATTTAACTGCCGTGATTTAAAACACGGCTGTCCAAGGCATTTGCCTTGCTTGTCGGCTGGAAATTACTGCCTTAGAGGAGAATGTTAAATGTGCTAGTGTCTCAGGGCTCAAGTTTACAGGCTGGAGAGAAAACCTGGTTTTATGGGGTTTCGAGCTAATGTACGGTCTATGCACTAAGTCGCAGCATCAGTTTGCGGCCAGCACTACCACCCCATGTAAGGGTGTAGGTGATCTCTGCTGAAAGTGGGGAATGGGGCGGGGGGCAACAGCTTAGACCACGGCATCTAACCCTGCTGGAGCTGTCTGTCAAAACCCTCCCCTCTAAGGTGTAGGTGCCCCAAAGTCAAGTCACTTGATTGTGAATTTAGCCATACTTTTAAGGTGGGTTTCAACTGGTTAAACGTACACACCTACACCTCTGCTCATCATTTAGGGCTCCCTTTTAGAGTCAGTGGAGGCTGACCCTAAAGGCTCAATTCGTGTCCACTCAGAGCAGACATCTAGAATACGTCAGATGGATCATGGTCTTAAAATGCCTATTTCTCTTTGTTAGCTCTAAAGGAAAGCTAGGATCTCTGGCTTGGATTCTGTAGTTAAACTGAACAAATCCCGTGTTTTGTGTAGAATTTTCCAAACATTTTCTGTAATTCTGTTGTTTGTGTCCTCAGAAACCCATGCTCAATTGGTCTGCCAAGATAGATTTATCAGCACTGCATTTTCACTGTTTGTAGCAATATTTGTGCTAATAATAACTAAAAATGTGTTACACTTGTCCAAAATAGTAAATAATACTGAAGTATTTTATGTGATGAATAACTGATGTGCACAATTTAAAAACTGATTAGAAAGTGGGAGAAAAAAATCAAGATAGTAAAACATTTCATTGAGTTGCTTATAAAAAAATAAATTTTGAAGGAGGAAGGAAAAGTGATTCTGATTATAAGATATACTGTAAACAGAGAAAGTATATTGAATGTCATATGCTCAGCTTTAGTGTGCACTTTTATCCACTCAAGATGGTTGCATTTGAATAACAATGAAGTGATTTCTATACCTAGGTCTGTTTATGTAGAATTTAGGGATGTAGGTGCTATTTAAATGGAAAATAGTGTTGTAATGACTAAAAGCTCTGGTGTGTAAGCTGTTTCTGATCTGTATTTGAAGTTGTGTGCTGTTTATCCAGAGATACAAGTTGATGTTCAAACATGTTCCCTCACTGCTGGAGAATTTTCTGCTTGCTTCCAAAAAAGGTTTGCAACTAAGGAGGTTAAATGAATCAAAGCTTTCTTGCGTATTCCTGGCACACAGCAAGGCCATAAAGACCCTGAAGGAATCCCCTGACTTTGGGATGTTTTATTTGGGGAGTTTCATTTAGCTTGATGATGCCATTCATATCAAAATGATGCTTAGGAAGCAAGTGGCTCTAGATGGTAAATAATATTATGGTAAATAATATTATTTGCCACACCAGGCCATAGCCAGCACACTGTCTCTGTAGGCATGTCTGAGCTACCAGGTGAAGCAGGAGCTCTAGAGACAACTGGTGTTGCTCTCTGCTGTAATCCGATTATATATCAGCATAAAGGCATCTACAATATAATTCAGAGGAGCATGATTCTTGGTCAGCAGAGAAGGTGACAACACTCAGCACTGAGCATGCCCCACACTTGCGAATAAGCAGAAGGAGAACTTGCCGTCACAATAAAGCAATTTTTCAGGGCTTGAACCTTCCCTCTGAAGCTCTCTAGAGCTCACTGCTCCAGGGACTCATGCAGGCATAATCAATATGGCTTTAGTATTGGGAGATATTGGTATGTGTCTTATATTGGAGGTTTCAGGAACCTCACATGCTGATTTCATGGTTACCCATAGTGTAGTGGGGAATATCACTGCAAAGTGAAAGGAATTCAATCATGCAATGAGGAAGAAAAGCAGTATTTCTTTCTTTTTCACTGTTCTCTGTGTCACTAATTCAGTCTTTTTACTCATTATGCCTCTACTACAAACTCAGTTAACAGAATTTAAAACCAGACTCCTTACAACTATAACAAGTACCAGCCTTGTTAGTATATGTGGCATAGAATATTGCTGCCAGGTGAGATCTAGTCAAACAGAAAATAATTCTTTGAGCAGCAGGTGTGCATGTGCTGGAGAGAGGCTGTGGTGGACACTACACAGGACAAATGCAAAGGGTGGGGAAACCCAGGAACCTACATTTCGCAAACTGCAAGAAAAAATATTTATGTGATTTGAAAATAAGGTCTCCTTCATTATGGGTGAGGACTACAAAAGCATTTCCAGAAGTGGCAAAGCTTGGGAACTGCCACTGCAACTAGCCAGTTGAAGAGAGAGAGCATGAGCCAACATTTCCTTCAGTTCTTTGAGGTCAGTGTGTAAATCCCAGTAGACTATTTTGTCCCTTAATAAGTGCAGAGGAAACTGCACTGTTCTGGTGTTGGCGAAGGTGTTCACTTCCAGTAAGTCCCTTAGCAGATACTTTTTTTGCTCTTTCTCCATGTGATGGGAGAAACTTGATTACTTTTTTTGCTCTTTCTCCACATGATGGGAGAAACTTGGTTTTAAATTAAATGGGTAGAAGATGTGATTTGGTTATATATGTGTACACAGACCTACATGCACACGCACGCACGCATACAAATCTGTCTGTATATATGTATGTACACATATACAGGCGCACATATATACATAGACACATACATAGAGATATATAGATATATAGATATAGATATATATTCACAGTATGAAATGAATCCTTAGCTTGGACAGAGCTCCCTGCCCCATCTAAGCCCTAATGGACAAAGGGACCTGTGGTGGCTTCCCCCTGCACTGCCCTAACCCTGCAAAGGTTGCTGTGCAAGGTAGATGGGTCAGGCAGATCCGACTATGTGCTTCTAGGGACTGCAGCACTTCTATCAAAAGGTGGATTTGCCCTACTGTGTGCATAGAGGTGATAATCTCTTCTCATCATGTACCACTTCCCTGAGTTTCACATCTAATGGCTCAACACAGTCTACGACCGTAGGTCCCTTAGGATGCAAAGGCAGGATAAGGTGTATTTTGAAGTAAAAGCAGGGTACTTGTTTGAAGATTTTGAGTGTAAATTTGTTTAATTTTATGAACTTTTTGTAGCTTTGAAGTTATTAGGTGTGCTGTCTTCTTACTCATGTTCCTATCAAGAAGAGTCAGAGTCAGCTCAGTGCCTAATTTTGGGTAGAATTGTTGCTAACACTATTAACACCTGAAGAAACTTTACTTGCACCAATAAATGGAATGGCTACATCCCAGGTAAGGGTCATTTTTCTCCAGTTTGCTAGCAGACAGGTAGGGTTTTGTAATGTAAGATATTTCCAGGCTGGAAAAAAAGAAGGGAAAATGATCACAGGAACTGAAGGAGCTCTGACTAAGCAAAGACTTCAGGACCAGCCCAGGGGCCAGATGTCTATTTATTTGGGAATATACCATGATCCAAAGGAGAAATTGTGCCCAAAGGGTGAAATTACAGAGTGTATCCCTGAATGGAGCCCCAGTTCTGAGGAATGGATGTGGTAACTGAATCCTGCACTTGTTGTGACTTCGCCCCAGGTTTTTGCCTCTCTGGTGCTGCCAGAAGGCAAGTGTGATAAATTCAGAAACTTCTTTTGTGAACCCTATGTCTATTTAATCCATGAGGTACAAATACATGTCTATTTAATCCATGAGGTACAAATACATGTGGATCAGGCCACCAACAGCCCAGGATAATGTATGCCTGTGGGCTACCAACCTGCTGTGGACATCTCAGAGGCTTCTCTTTCAGAACAGGTGATAGAGGGCAGTTATGTCTGCTCCCACGGGGAGGGCTGCAGGTTCATCGATGCCATTTTAGGTGCTCTGTGCAACCTTACCAGTCTTCAGTATGACCAAGTTACAGCTGATCTGTCAAGACAGAGGTTTATGTAACATGACCAAAGTATGTGCAATTAATATCAGACTGTTCAAACGATTATCCCATCAGTGAGTATGTCTCTTGGTTAAAGGACCAAATGGTCAAAATCTCCCTATACACGGATGACTAGGGACTAAGGGACTTTTGTCTTGTAGGCTCCTTCTTACTATGGTTGAATTTAAAGCTCTTAGCTACTTCTTCTCCACTTATAACCCCTGTCATTGCATATTTGGATACATATGTGAATTCCTTTTAGTGGTGGAATTGCTGACATGTTTGCTAATACTGCTAAAGATACAATTATACATAAGATGTGGGAACCTAGCCACTAAATTCAAGCAATACAAAAGCGGAAAAATTGTTTTTCTGTTCATCATTTTACATATTAATCATCAAAACCAATATTTATACCACTTTCTCCATTTATAGATTTTTCCCCACAACGTTTTTAGTGCTGAAATTTCAGTGGCTAAGACACAAATGTAATTTTCAGTTAGACCAAAGTGTCAGCTTGCATCCAACATACAGAGCCAAATCCAGGAGTCAGGAGAGCATTCAGCAGGAAGAACCCTGGAAGGGGCAGGCCCTGTCCTCATCCGTATTCATCAGTAGTTGTGCATTCGCATCTGCCCGGGTTGCCTTCACAGATTCCCGGCTGGTGGGGTTTGCGGATGATGTTCAGCTGCTGTTTGTATCTTTTAAAGTGAATGGTTGTTTTTAAAGAGATGTGTTGCTCACCAGCCTGGCCTGCGGCTCCAAGGACGCTGTTGCATCTTCTGCAGCCAGAAGGAAATGGCCTGCCTTTTGTAGGCAGGGTCTGTACCTTGGGTTAATTAGTTAATGATTGGATGCCATAGAGATGGACAAAGAAACCCTAAATATGATTACAGATCTCTTTCATGAGTTATAGATAGGAATAACAAGGAAACCCAGTTGCTTAGGCTCAGCTGAGTTAGGATCAGAATTAGCCTAGGATTAGCAACTTTGCATCTCCAAATACACAAGTGCAAATTCTACTCTAATAGACAAATTGAAAAAAAAAACCAACATAATTTTTATTTACACAGTTTAGACTTTTTCATGGAAGTTCTGCCTACTTGCACTTTTTTTACGCAAATGAGCATAAATTCAGGGACAGAAAAGGATTTTACTTTTGTAAATTACACTAATTAGAGAAAGAAAAAAGTGGAAATGCAGGTGATCCATGAGAACAGAATTTCTGCAAACAGAGGTAGAGAAATGAGGCCGAGGTCCTCCTGAAAAAACATTTCCATTTGTTCGCTGGTAGGTTCGCAATGTTTGTTTTAGACCGAGAAATTGCTTAAAAATAAAAGAGCACTGCTCAGATACGAAACTCCTGGTGTGACTGTGACTCAGTGCAATCGATTGAACCAGGGGGAAAGGAAACGACCCTGCGCAGCGCTGCGCTTTCCACGCCGCGTGGACAACACGGGGCCTCTGGTGGGAAGCGCAGCTCTCCAGACATGTGGTTTCAATATCCGTACGGTATGCGGTGACCGCTGATGCACGGCAGGCGTTCGTCTCTCCCTTTCTCCATTTCTTGCATACCGTCACGGTCTCAGCAGATAAGAGGGGTGGTTTCACACAGTGTACGGCATCCAGGGAGCCTCACATGGAAAAGTTGCTTCCAAATGACTCTTGGGAGATCTGTGCACCCGCTCGTATCTGTGCGGGGTTTTCTTTGCAAAGCCCCTGCAGGCAGAGTTTGCTCAACGAGTTGAACTGGCTTTTTCTGTTTTGTTTTTTTGGCAAACTAAGAATTTCCTTCCTGATAAAAACAGCTGGCGGGCGCCCTCATTGGGCGCCGCTTTGGGGAGGATGTGACATCAGGCACATCTCTGGCTTCGCTGGATCGCTGGCTGCCTCCCAGGGCAGCCGGGGAGCCGTTTAGTTAAATCCCAACCCAGGTACTCGAGTTTCTGCACACAGCGCTGCCAGCACTGCGTCCCAGTCTGCTGCAAGGTCCGTTTGACTCGTGTGTGCAGAGTCTGCTTAACAGATCACTCCCGCTGCTGGGGGCTCGCCGGGAATGATGGAGTTTGAACTGTTGAGACCAACTGTGAAGTGAAAAAGCAGAAATTGGACAGACGGAGCTGAGATGGATGATGAGGGAACGAATCAAAATTCCAGAAAATTGCAAGGAGCCGGAGGCCAGGCGTCTGCAACGTCTCTATCAAACCCGGTGATGAGGGGTAAGTAACGCTCCCACCTTGCCACCAGCATTCGCCTCCACAGCAGCGGCGAAGGGCAGGGTCAGGCTACGGTGGTGTGCGGCTCCCCATGTCCCGCTTCCAGGGCAGGTCCACAGTCAGTCCCACACAATGTCCCACACACTTCAGAAGGGATTTTAATGAGCTATTCCTATTTGATACGGAATTTTTGGTTCTTTTTTGGTGTATCACAGAAAAGTGTCTGATACCTTACTGCAGTTTGTACAAGCTGAAACAAATGCAGTACTGAAATCACAGCATGTTGAAAAAGAAGTCGCAGTGTGGCATGTTTGACTTAGGTTAGTGCCAGCTGGAAGCTCAGCACTGGTTCAGTTTCTTTTTTCTTTTTTTTTCTTTTCCTTCCCTTCCTTCTTCCTTTCCTCTTTCCTTTTTTTCTCTTTTTCATTTTCCTTTATCTTTTCCTTTTTCTTTTCCTTTTCCTTTTCCTTTTTCTTTTCCTTTTTCTTTTTCTTTTTCTTTTTCTTTTTCTTTTTCTTTTTCTTTTTCTTTTTCTTTTTCTTTTTCTTTTTCTTTTTCTTTTTCTTTTTCTTTTTCTTTTTCTTTTTCTTTTTCTTTTTCTTTTTCTTTTTCTTTTTCTTTTTCTTTTTCTTTTTCTTTTTCTTTTTCTTTTTCTTTTTCCTTTTTCTTTTTCTTTTTCTTTTTCTTTTTCTTTTTTTTCTTTTTCTTTTTCTTTTTCTTTTTCTTTTTCTTTTTCTTTTTCTTTTTCTTTTCTTTTTCTTTTTCTTTTTCCTTTTCTTTTTCTTTTTTTTCTTTTCCTTTTTCTTTTCCTTTTTTTTTCTTTTTCTTTTCCTTTTTCTTCTTTTCCTTTTTCTTCTTTTCCTTTTTGTTTCAGATGAGCAGACCCAAGTATTGTTACCCAGGCTGAGCCACCAGCCCTAGCAGGTTCTTCTGCAATGGCCAAGGTGTTGTGGTCAGTTGAGACCAATGATGCTGTGGTCACCAGTGAACAGTTATTCAGATGAATGGCCTCACTTTGATCGTTGCTCTGTTATCTGGCCCAGAGCCATTGAAAATATAACATGGTGACAAAAGACAAGTAATTTAACTTTGCATAACAGTTTACCTAGACATGTTCCCTGTAGCTCTGTTTTCTGAGCTACATTTTCAGCTCACGTCAAGTTCCATGGGAATGAGGTAAATTAAGATAATGTGACTTTACACTGTCATTCCTCCTTTCCTGTGCTGTTCAGGATGCTTCCATTCATATCGAATGGAAAAATCAGTCCCTAAAACTAGATGATCAGTATATTTGCTGTGTTGTCTGCTTCTCCACACTTATGTCATGTATGTACATACTGAGGCTGGGGTGGGAGGGAAGGGACGGCAATGTTATTAACAGTGTGAACTGAACCAGGTCTGCACTGGAGATGAGCTGCAGCGGCTGGAAGAAGGCTGGAAGGAGAGGAGTCCACATGCCGCACTGCTGCACCCAGATCATTTGGTTCTTTGAAAATCAGAGTTCAGTCCATTCCTATTGTGTCTGCCTGCTCCTTAGCAGAGTCAATAAACTCTGCTGGCAACCTACAGCAGGAATATATTTGGCTCTGGCTACATATATCACAATCTCTAGGGGAAAGCTTTAGAATATGAAAAATACCATTTGTAATTCTGTTATATATAATGCCATAGGCATATACGTATGCAAATCTGCATGCAAGAGCACACCTCTCCCAAAGGGATTTCAAAGCCCCTTGCGAGCCTCACTGTGTGTGACCGCTGCAGAAGGAAACCAGCTTGGAGACAGGCACGGAGTGTGTAACACCCTCCACATGGTCAGAGGCTGGAAAAAGATACTTTCATCCATCACCACAAAAATGAGTGCTCTTCTAGAAAGGTCCTGTGAATGCTCTGTTGTCCACAGAGAGCAGTCAGGGTCTGCACGTTTGTGTGGTTACTGCTACAAGGCTCCCTCTGTGTGCACCACCCTGCCTGTGTTCACCTGCCCAAGCGATGGCAGCGCAATCAAATACAACCAGAGGTTTAATATAACCTCTGGGCTAGCTGAGATCTTCAGTGGTGAAAAGGGAGCTAGGTGACTGACTGAAAGCCAGTGGGTTTTGGACGTCTAGATGCTGAAGCTATGGAGGCCTGACTCAGCTTGCCTGTGGACTAAGGTTTGGGTAAATTTCAAATTTGGGTAAACAGTCTCGTGCCTCTGTGAAAGAGCAGTTGTATGTATTTTTGGCAATCAGAAATCCTTTCTGATTTGTGATTTCAGGACATTTCAATGTTCCTGTGGTGGTAAATTCAGTGAACATAGCTGTGCCACTCACATACACCAGCCTTGTTCCTTCAGGGGCAGCTCTGGCAAGCAAAGTGTTTTGAAGACTTTGCCAAAAGTCGCTATTTCAGGATTTTAAAAGTCTGTGGCCAGTTAGCACTGGTATTTGCTTAGGCTTTAATCAAAAGCCTGTGCATGGTATGAACACGGATCATTTATATTACTGACGGCATGCTGTGCAGAAGTGGGGAGTGAGACCCCAACATCCACTGCAGCCTCCCCTCCCTGTCCAAGTGAAAAACACAAGCTCCAGCCCGGAGCACGCAGAAAACAGAAAATTTGTGGTTTGCTGGAGGATGATGCTCTGGGTGCAGGAACTGGGGTAATTTGCCCTCCCCTGCAGGGAGGTGGCCTCCCTGGCGTTGCTTCAGGGCGGAGGTGTTTGCTGCAGGTGGAGCTAGGGCAGGAGAGATGGCAGCTTGGGGCCATGCTGTTCATGACAGCAGATTTGGAAGCATGCTGTGGCAATTAATCATCAAGCAGGCCTTTAACCCTCCTCTTCCCAATGTATCCAAGGCTTGTGTGATGCTACCATAGGCGTCCACTTCTGTTCAGGATAAAAGCCTCAGTTCTCTCAGTACAGAATTCCCAGATGGATTATTAAGTGTTGGCGTGTACCTCTTTTTATTTTCCACTGACATTTATTTTTGATGCTTATGTGGTCAGTCTTTTAATTTGTTGCTAAGACTTTGGAAAATTGCAAGCTAATGGCCAGTCCGTAGATGACTATGGTCTGGTTTGGCTGTTTTTTAGAGTCTTGGTAGAAACCTACCTCTTCTCAAGCAAGCACTGAATAGATAAATTCTGCACATGAATGTGATGGCATGACTGTGCACCTCTCTTTGCCACTAGAATGCTGACATGATGATAAAACAATTTGGTAGTTTGCAGAAAACCCCGCCTGTATTTGCGTGGCCAAAAAAAGACCAAGCTGCATCTCAGAAAACTTGTTCCTCAATCTAGATTTTTAGAATTGCTACAAACATACTTCCCTTGCAACTCATGCAGATTGGGCAATGACATTGGTTTCTAAATGGGAAAATCAAAAGCTTTTTACAGAGCCTGAATACACAACCAGTGGTAACACAGGCAGGATCAGCAAGAACAACAGCATGGTCAGATAAGCATCATTTGACACACATCGCTGAAAGCAAAGCTATTTTAGTCAACTAATAATACTGTGCTTTAATAATTATAGCACAGTTTGGCTATCCTTACGAGAACAGAACCACATCTTCTGGAACCGACTGTCCATTTGCTAAAACCAAAGGATGTTTGTGAACTTACTGGAATTACGTGTTTGTTGTGGGACATGGCCAATGGAACATAGAAGGAGGCAGGCAGAGCTCAAATGATGTCAATAATGAAGAATACTATTTTCTTTAAAAATTAATTGATGTACATTAACCAGTTTTCCTGAGTTCATTCCTCTTTTCATGTACTTGAAACAGCCTATAAAGCTGTATTGAGGTTACATCTCTGTCCTTTGGCCTTTTAATTTTGAGGCTTCTCCCAAATATGAATCACATCTGAGTTGATGAATCTTTCTGTGCCTGTGAAGTTTGAGTCGCTTCTCAGTTTCTTGTTTTTTTTCCCTTTGACTTTCACAGTGTAAGTAATACAAGACTGGAAAAGATCACTTGACTCGTGGAATCTCATCTTGTTGGCTATTTCTATACTGGTAAATAAAAGAGATTGGGACCGTTTCTGTCTTTGAGTCCAGATGGTGCAGACTGACTTGCCTTCACATCTTCACCCGCTTAAAGCTCAGTGCTGAATTATCCTCCTGGCTTTCTCTACTTGGCAGTGCAGGTTTACCTACCAAGCCTTCGCAGTCTCTGGCTGTGTCTCATAGTCACAGGCAGCAGTGGAATAGATGCCACTTTTCAAAGTGTCCACCAAACACCTAGTCTGTAGGCCATGGTCAATAGATCATCTAACACCTTCCCAGTTCCCTGGCAAAAAACTTACCATCAAAAGGAAAAGACCCAAATCCACAGCTGTCACAAATAATACATGCCAAGAGCAGGAGAAGGCACCAAGCCTTCTCCCCGGGGAGAGTGCAGGAAGGAGACTGAGCCTTGTGCTCAGATGAGGCAGAGCGCTGGGGCTGATAGTCCCTCCCAGCCTGCTCTCCAAGATGTCTGTACTTCAGAATTCAAAGCTGACTGATAGTAATTTCAGCTGCACCTATGAGCAGGACACATAGATCAGGTAACAGAAGCTCCAGTCACCAGATCTGCGTCTTGTTTCTGGTCATGATCAGTCTCTGGTGGACACAAAATAAACCTCCTTTCTGGCCCCAAGGGGTGCCCGGTGATAGATTAAATCAAGGAAATATAAACCTAGCATAAACTAGAGAATGATCTAGTATTTTAGACAAGCTTTCCCCCTTTTCCTTCCCTTTAACAAGGTAGAAGTCATAAGCAGAGACAGGGAAATGAGGAGGAATAGTGAAAATCATTAATCAGCTGCCTGTCCAGCCATCCCTGATGAGACTCCTGTTCCTAAGGGCCTTGTTCCACCATAGCTCACTCTCCTTCAGGCTGCAAATCCACTCTGAGGTTATTTCCAGGATGCCGCTGGGTTTCTCCTGTGAACCAGGAGCATGCTGGAGCACTTTTAGGGAAGGATTCTCACAAGAGAAGTTGAAGTCTTGATTATTCTGCTAGATTATTTAAAATTGTTTCATTCAAGTAAGACCTATCACAGGGATCGTTTGGGTTCCCTCTTGTGATGCGTGTGTGACTACTACCAATTTGACTAGCTGCTTGTTATGGAGACTGACATTTTTGGTGTCCAAGAAAGGAAACACTAAAATTCACCCTAGTTGTTCAGAGATACTAACATGCAATATGTAAATATTTGCAAAAGTGTGCTATGCAGATAAGCATTGTGATGGACAGCAAGTGACTTAAAAATGGTGTATTGTAGTAGCAGAAATATCCTTTTGCCTATTTGAACAACTCTAGACAGATGTATTGCACGGTCATAAAAGAGTCTTGTAAGAATTATAAATCTATAGCAGACCTTTTGCGGCCACTACGCAAACATAGTGGCCTACTATGTTCCTCTATCTAACACTGTTATGCAGGCAAAGATCTTCTGTGTGACAGACAACACATTTCAGATACCACCATCTTCAGGTCACTATTTACTCAGTGCAGAATTTTTCAATCAAAAAAACTTTATAAGTCTTGCTGTACTAGATCCTATCTTGTTTAAATTTGATGTCTTTTACTGAGGACACTTGAAGGTAGGGGAGCGATAGCCCAACAGACTGGGAGATGGCTGACACAGCTGCTTGTCACACTGTTCCAGCACACCGTGGCATAGCCAGAAGGGGCAGGACATCAGCTCTGAGGGGTTCAGCTCTCCCACACACGTTCATACCCGAGACAAGATCTGAGGATCTTGCACAAGCACAGACATCATCAACTAATTTGAAAAAATTATTTTAAAGAATTATGGTGTTTTATTAGATTTAGTTACTGAAGGAGGACTTCTCCCTGTTAAGCATCCTATTACATGCACGTGATCTAGTTTAGTCCCTGAAAACCTCAGCAACTCTTCCAATTGGTTGTTGAGGATTTCTCTGTAGTTAGTGGAAGGACATTGGGACATCTCCAGAGAGCAGCAAAGTGTGCTTCCAAAAGAAGCTGGATGAAATGCCCTCTGGAAATGCTTCTCTTCTTTCCCAGTGGGAATCTGGACCATTGACATCGACCAGACATGGGGTTTTGAGGCAATTAATACTGAAGGAAGCAAATGTCCCCCGAAGGGATTATTGCTGTCAGCTGGCTCTGAGCCATAAAATTTGTAATACTGAAGATCCCCTTCTATTAATATTTGCATAGTCCTTGACACTTAGCTAGTTTGCTTCACCATACTAAAATAAAGAACAGATACTGCAACTAGAGAGGTGAAACACAAAAGTCATTAGCAGTAAGTATTTCCTCAGACCTTTATGTTATGCAGCGCAATTGAGAAAAGATATGCATGTCTTGTAAAATGCATCAAATAATGCTCGTGTCTGGCAAAAACATCCTTCAGAAAAGCACTTTACATGACTTGACAGGTCTGGTACTGAATTTAACCCTAAAGATTCCCTCCCATACCTCCTTGATCCAGCCAGAACTATGCTGACTCATTTCCAGTAATTATTTTTGACGTGATATTTTTCAGAACATCAGGCTTTATATACCAAGATTACTTGGGAAAGCTAGTTAAAATTCAGTTTCTGACAGAGACCTTTCATACCTCCTCAGTTATCTGGCAAGGTGACCTGAAGTCAATCTTTCACATAAGACCTTATAAAAGCAAATATGAATCTTTTTGCTTTATATGGACACTTAAAAGTATCAGTGTATTGATCGCAGTGGTAGGAACAGTTTCTCTACGACCTACTTCACCACTGACCGGCTGAGCCTGTGTCCTCACTGCTGTGAAGTCTGCGTCCTGTCCCATCCCATCCCCTCAGCTGTCCCTACAAGCTGGGGCAGACCCTTCCTTTGAGCTTCCCTCTCTACATGCTGTACCTCACTTCATGGTTTCAACGATGCAGAGAATACGACTACTATTCAAAATGCACCACTGCACAAGGCTAACACCAAACACTGGCAAAATCAACAGGCAACAGAACTTATCTCCTTGTACTTTGGTACCTCCTCTGGTTAGGTATTGTTGGCTCTAGCCCATCTCAAAGCAGGGGTAAATGACTGAGCAGCCGTACTCTCTTCAAAACGTAGTCCTTCTGAGCTAATTGATAAAACGTAATGAGCTTGTGAAAACAAAAGCACTGGAACTAATTCAAAGTGAGGGATAAGTTCAGTCAGAGCGAGGTGATGTTCTGCAAATCCCTCTCTCATCTGCTGAAGGGGAGCCCAGCTGCTCAGCGCTGACACGGGATGAGTTAAAAACACATGCAGAGAGAAGCCGTCTTCTTGTCTTCCTCCCTTGCGGCAGCTGCTCCGAGGAAAGCCTGGCAGCTCCTGTAATAAATCAGTGAGGTTTACTGGGATCACACAGTGAAGAAACAAACACTAAGGAAACAGCCCATGGAGTTGTTAGCCTTATTCCCGTCTTTCTCTTTATACAGACTTCGTTTCAGACTGGTCTCCTTTACACGATGCCTCTATCCATGGGCGTCTGCTTACTCTGAAGGAACTCATCAAACAGGTACCCCTCCGTCGGGTTGATACGATCTCTGCTGGGTTTGCTCAGTCATGGAACGCCGGCTGTGCTTTACTGTGAAACCTCCAGGCTGAGAAAATCATGCTGAGTAGAATGCAGTGAAATCTGCCTGTAACAGATACCTTTCTTTCCCTATGAGCTGTTCCTTGCCTAGCACGAGCTCTGTGCACTAAGCTGAGGACATATCAAAATATCCTGGCTCATACCTTAATTCTGGTGCAGATAACAGGACCCTGGGTCTCTGGGATCTCCGACTGTCTGGGGGGTTCCTTCTGCAGCTCCTGCACCTGCGGCTAGTGTTTGGTGCCCTGGGAGGGGGGCAGCTCCTGACCCAGGCAAGGCTCTAGTTGAGGGTTCAATTCAGCCACCCACACATCTGTTCATGAAGTGCCTGAGGGTGTCCAGGGCCCCTGCTCCCACTGCAGAAGGGCACGTCTAGGGAGAAATGATTCTTGAACCTCACTGCTCAGTTTCCTTGAAATTCTTAAATTTAGCCTGTGGAGGAATTGATGGAAAAGGAAGGGTTATTGGAAAGATGGAGACTCTTCCAGCTTAACCATCTGGAGCATCAAGATTGCTAGAAACAAAAGATCCTGTAGAACCAAACGAACAATTTCTAATGCAGGGGCTGGCTTTCCTTCAGAGCATGCCATACTCTGACCAAAGACCAGAAAACACCTCAAAAGCATTTCAGGATTCAATCCAGTCGAACTACCACAGACTCAGCAGGCAGGAGGTCAGATTGCTTGAGCGGTGATGTAAAAACAAGGCAGTCACAACCCTGCCAAGAGCTCCAGCAGCAATTTTTAATCTTTTTATTTTTTTATTTCAGAGTTTGTTATTCATGGTGTAGTAGAAATAAAACCATGCTGAGTTCCTAAAAGAATGTCTGTATTGTCCCATCAGACGGTCCACCACCTGCAGCTTTCTGTGCCGATTAGCAGTGTGTAGAAGTCATGACCTATGGTATGCTGTGCCAGTATCTGCTTGAGCCAAAGCATCACAGCCCCTTTCTCTGCTTAACTATTGAGATGAGCAGCTCCAGGCAGTTGAGGAAGGTGTGGTTACATGGAGCTTTAAAGGTCATTATAGAAAGGGTTAGGATTTGGTTTGGGTTTTTTTTTGTATGGAGATTTTGGTAGTCAATTGTATTGATATTTTCTATTAATTCACCAGGGGAGTGATGTGAATCTTGTTACAGCAGACCAGGTGTCTCCTCTCCATGAAGCCTGTCTCGGGGGTCATGCTGCTTGTGCCAGTGTCCTATTAAAACATGGTGCTCAGGTGAGTGCCCGAGGGACAGACCATTGTCTCCAGTGCTAGTATGTTGTCTTATCACTTTTTAGTGCCAGGTGATGTACTATTTCATGACAGTGTTTCACTGTGATTTACAGTCTGTACTTAGTTCAATTTAAAGTATGTCTGTCATAAAATGCACTTCTTGATAAAGCAATCCAAAAAGCACAGATATAAACAACAGTTACTATTGTTCTTTAGGTGAAGGTGCAATGTTTTCATCATTTACTGAAAGAATAAGGGGAAGTGCCTTTAGGAAAGAGCTTATAATCCTGCAACAGTTAAGGGTGTATTTTGTTTTCTGCACACACTAATCCTGTTGGTGTCAGTATTGCAGAATCTTAAGTAGAGATGTAGGACTGTCAGGATCAACTGATGATAAAATGAGAGGAAAATGGAAACAACATGCAAGTATGACGGTGAAATGGGTGTGTCTCATGGTCTCTAGTTTTTGAGCTAATGTTGAAATTATACTACCTCTTAGTTTACTTTTTTTTTAAAAAAGGGAAGGCTGCACACTTTCAGCTAAAAATGCACTATTTCAGGACAGGGTAATGGCAGAGGTGTTTCAGCTGAGATAACCGAGAAATGGGCACGCACTTGACTTGGTAGCTTGATAGCTCCAGAGATAGTCCAGAATGGCACTGATTAGACATTCATTTGCAGGAGGAGAGACTTGGGGACAATTTTAAAAAATATTTTTAATGATATTTTTAATAAAATATTGTAATCCTGAGAAGCAGTAGGCAGTTTTTGCAAGGAATTAAATAAAAAGAATTGAGAACCTTATTTTCTGTTGAGAAACTGGATAATTTTAATCCATTTGGAATTCTAATAAGATGAACGAAAAACTTGATTGTGTTTTTTTCCCCCAGGTGAATGGACTTACTGTCGACTGGCACACTCCTTTGTTCAGTGCTTGTGTCAGTGGCAGTGTGGCTTGCTTAAATTTATTGCTGGAGCACGGAGCCAGCCTACACCCACCCTGTGACTTGGCATCTCCCATCCATGAAGCTGCTAAGAGAGGTAAACCCAGGGGCATCGTCACCCCTTTCCATGTTACTAGTAACTTGTCGAAGTGGAAAAGAGGGGTAAAGAAGACCATTTTCTTGATTCGGGTCATGTGAAATATCTTCCTAGTTGGTCTCATCACGAGTGGTGCAGTTCCTCCAGCCCCTTGTGCTCACTAAGGACAGCTCAACTGGGCTCTCAGGGCCTCTGAGGTCATATGGTGGCACCTGGAAGGGGTTGTTGCATTGTCCAAGTCAGTTGTCTACAATGTAGGGAGTAGGCAAGGCTATCTTCAAAAGCAGTGGAGAGAAACACGGAGTGATTCACCTGGTCTTCGGCAGACATCTGAAATGAGTCAGATAAAATGTGAGGGCTTTAGCCTGCTTTGCTAACCACCGCTTTGCAGCTCCTGTTTTCCAGGTTGGAAACACCGGAGTGGATGAAAGTATTACACTACTGTCTCTTGACAAAACATTAAATCTTTGCAAAATCTCCTGCTGCAAAAGAGAATTTTCTGATAAAATGCCTGATCTCTGCAAATTGACTTTTTTTTGTCCGTTTTAAGGTCATGTGCAATGTGTCGAATTCCTTGCGTCCCATGGGGTAAACATAGATCATAACATCAAGCATCTGGGTACTCCACTTTATGTAGCTTGTGAGAACCAGCAAGTGAACTGCGCCAAGAAGCTGCTTGAGTCAGGTAAAAAGAAACATAAAGGATGGTGTACTTTTGTTTCCTGCAACATCTCTCTTTGGATTCTCTTTGCATTAAGGATTTAGAGGAGTTCCTGCTCTGGGACCGGAAAGTGTTTCACTCTTAATGGCAGCCCTAGGTTAAATGCTGTAGCAGAGTAACCAAGGTCTTCTTTACCCAGGAACTCAGCTTTACAGCTCCCAATAAAATGATGGGTGATCCTGGAGTTCACACGGTCAGTGGTGCCTGGAACAAACAGCATCCTTTCCAGTGTCTGTGTATGTGCTGCTGCAGTTATTTGAAGTGGGCAGGAAAAACATTCATTTTTCTATTTTCTTGCCTCTTTTACCCCCCAAAAATTGATTCAATCATTTTTATATAGTATTTCTGCAAACATGTTCTAATATCCACCAAGTTCATAAAGTGTTTGAAATATTTCCAACACAGAAAAATGTCCAACACTATATTCTTTGCATCAAACAAACTGAGCTACAAGTCTAAGCACTTAGATAATCATAGAAGCCCATTTTTTTTCTGTCTACAGTAGTGCATGTCTTTTAACCAAAGGGACCATAAAACCTAAAGTAGCCACATAGCTAGTACGAAAACGACGGACCAGCAAAGCCGCTTTGAAAAAACAAAAAAATATTTAGATCACCTTATGCACTATTTAGCATAGTGACCTTTTTTTTGGAAGAAATCAAATACAACTTATAATTTACATTTTAAAAGTTTGGCTACTATTTTCTGTTTTCTGCCATTTTGGGTTTTTTTTGTGGCCTTCTATGTATGAGAATGTGTACTATAAAAACATTATAAATAGTTTTGAATTTGTTCTGCATTTCACCTTTCTTATGTTTTAGGGGCCATTAGTCCAGGATAATGGATGGGGGTGCTTGCTTATATCCTCCTCTACCAAGGACCTCCAGAACTTTTCCATCCTCGTATTTTTTCCCCAGCAGAGGATTTGGCATTTGAAAATCTCACCGGCTTAAGATTCCGGTCCAGAACAGGTTGAAACCCTGGATGTGTTTAAGGGAATAAGGCACTGGGATGGGGAGCAAAGGTGGGCCGTAGGTGGAACTACAGCTTTCCTGCTTCAAGATATCCAAGGGCTGGGCTGTGGATGAAGGATTTCCTCCTGCACCACTCCTCTGGGATCATTTTCTTAGTGACAACTCCACTGCTCCCCAGTCAGTGCAAGCTGTGTATGTGAAAATCGTAATGAAAATTTCCAAACATAAGGAAATCCATCTCCGGGTGGATGCTGCAGCATTTATGGATTAGTCAGAGAAATAGCAGCTAGTGGAGGAAATGAAAATAGGCTACTGTGTAGTCATTATTCTCTGTCATGTCATCTCTTGGTGTTCAGGAGCAAATGTGAACAGCGGCAAGGGCCTGGACTCCCCTCTGCACGCGGCCGCCAGGAATTGCAGTGCGGAGCTGGTGACGTTGCTGATTGACTTTGGAGCAGACATTTGGGTGAAGAATGCTGAAAGCAAGAGGCCGATGGAGCTGGTCCCACCCGGCAGCCCTGTGGGACGACTCTTCCTGCAGAAAGAAGGTGCCCTTAATGTTTGTTTTAGTCATTCACTCGGGATCATTAAGGAAAAACCACACAAACAGGTGTAAAAGGCTATGCTATTCCATGCTACTAATGCTACAAAACTGGGAACAACCGAGCTTACCTCCATTTACTAATATATAGACACTATATCCTCTAGCATCAGAATATAGTGACGCACCGACAGCGATAACGGTAACAACGATAATTCATTTTTCAGCCTCCGGGTTGTGAATCTACTGCATCAGGAAGCAATTTTATGCAGCTTACAATAAAATGGAAAAGAGAGTTTAGGGTGAAAAAATAAGCAAAACACTCTTTAGAAATTAATGGTGGCTTTTTCTGATTACCTAAAGCACTGAAGTCAGTGGAAGACTCTCAGTTCCCTTGTTTCTGAGATAGGAGTAGATCCAAGAGTGTTATCTGGAGCATGCTGACAAACGCAGCCAGAAAATCACCTCTGATGGGAGTTGAGGGTAGCTGCAAGTGCTAGGACTTGGGATCTTTGGTTATACAGTATGCTAATGGTCAGGTATGTGCCAGATACTAGTCTTAGAATAAATGCAAAATTGCAACCAGAAAATTTTTAATGCATGTGGTATTCAAAAAAAAAAAAAGTATATTGTAACACTGATCTTCTAGTTCTTTGCTCTTTACTTCTATTGTTTGACCAGTATCTTATGTAGGTGCAAAAGAACTTAAAAAAGAAAGACTTCATACTAATTTTGTGTGGGGATTAAGGAAAATTGCACAAGAATGATGTAACAAAAAAAATACATGTACATACATTTATAGGTTTTCTTTAAAGGCCAACATTATGTGCTGAATAGTCCAGCAGTATCAAACTGTCAGCTTAACTCTTAAAAAGTGCTTATTTTGTACCTGTAAATGAAATAGTTCCAGGTCCATTTTATTTTACTGATTGTGAATACTTTAATGAATTATGGAGAAAAATCTTACTGACAATCCAGGAAAATTAGAATAAGGTCTCCTGTGTCTAATCATTGGTGTATTTGTGTTCTTCTTTAGATGTTCTCATTCGTCAGCAAACTATTCACATTACTAAATAATCTGGATTTTCATTATTTTAAACAAATTGCTAATGGTGTGATCCATGGCTCTATTATTCCACTTACACGTTGATGTGATTGTCACAATGAACAGATTCACACCAAGGTAAAACTGGAATATAAAGAGATGAATCAGGCCCTGCTTGAAACAACAACATGAAAATAACAGCGTGAAAACAACAGTGCTGTTTGTTACATATGAGCAATGGATATTTGGCTCCCCAGTCTGATCTACAGTGCACAGAGCGGTGATCTCTTTGAGCTCTGCATGAGCCTCCCGACTCCCGTGACACTGCGTGTGTCCTGTTTGTTTGAGATAGAAGACTGTTTCAGGCACACCCTGTGGAGCTGGCCCAAGGAGCGCTGCTCGGGCTGAGCTGACAGCTCAGGCAGGAAGGAGCTTTTCTAAGTGAAACTCAGTGATCGAAATCAGAAACAGCAAATGCCTGAAGGGCATTTTGTGGCTGACTAGTGTTTGTCTGATGTTCTCGGACATGCTTTTCTCTGAGTAGGACCCTGTCTCATGGGCAGCTGACGTCTAACTTCTTTGGCCAGCTGAATAGTCAAAACCTGGGGGAGCGGTGCAAACGCCACCCCTCTGGTTTCATGGGGAGGTTTGAAAATGTGCTATGAGGATCAGGGTCACCCCACCAGTCCCATGGCCCCTCAGCACCAGCACAGCTGAGCTGCTGCTCTCCTGCCCCGCTCCCGCTCAGGGCTCCTCTCCCCCCACGCCGCAGACTCTGTGGGACAGCAACCCAGTGCCCATGGCCAGGGAGGAAGTGTGTTTTGCCACTAGAGATGAGTCGGTGAGTGTGCTGGCCCAGTTGCCCTAGGTCTAGCCCAGAGCAAGAATACTACATGTGGTGGTCTCCCTTCCCAGGAGTTTGACATGTTGCTGGACCACCGCATACCCTGCTTGCTGGGAGAGTCTCACAGGTGGGTGGGAGAATTAGCTAATGACCCAAAAATGCACTGTGTTTTTGGACAGTATGCTTGGGCTTGCTAAATATTTTCCAGCGTAGCAACACTGCTTGTGTTTTGGTAAGTCTTTAGGTTTTGGGTTTGGGTTTTTTTTTTGAATGCAAGCTTTTTTAAATGAGATGTTTACAGGCAGCGCATTTATCTGTGAGATCAGAATGGCCAAACACACGCGCAGCGTGACACTGCAATAGCCAGCTTAACTTGCCCTGTATCAGTTTGCCTTGCTTTGTACTCAAGCATAGAGTAACTCACTCATCTGCTGACTCCTAGCAGAAGGGTGCAGCCCTTTCCACGGCCCTTCCAATAGCGCAGCAGTTTTCAGCCTTGTGGAACCGCTCAAAATGCCGTGTCCTGCGTGAGGGAAGTCTCCAAAGCTGATTAAAGCCGCCACCTCACTGCATTCTGCTGCAGCCCCTGTTCCTTCCCACTGCGTGCACTCCTCCACCAGCACAAACATTTCAGCTCTCTGGTGACCACTATCTTACCCACCCACCCAGCTGGCTGGCACAGTGGGTGACACCTCAGCTGTCCCCTCCCACCTCACTCATCTCCCTCTCGCTTTCTGCAATATCTCCTCTTATGTCCTTCCCACTCCCAGCATCCATCCCCCACATCCATACTTGCTGCTGTCCCCCTCTACCTTTATCTGCCCTCCCATAGCCCCCCCCCAACCCTCCATGCTTGTCACCCCTGCGGGCTGCACCCTTTTGCACGAATGACATGTTGGGGGCTGAACACTGAAAGGCATGTTTCACATGATCTACATGATCTGTGTGTGAAACGCACAAGATCTACCTCTTTGTGAAAAGGATAAGCCCCCTCAAATAAGCATATAAAGTCATTGTACTTAAATTAAAAAAAGGGGATACTTGAGCAGGGCTTGCATTTATCAGCATGGGACCAGCTAATCTGGAAGGTTTAAATATGAAATTATAGTATTTCTGTGGCTATGTGTTTGTCACTGTTATGAAATAAGTCTCAAGAAAGCAGTGGGCTGCAAACTTGGATCTCACTGAGGAAGTGAGGGGGCAAAGGACTTTGAAGGTAGCATCGATCATTTCTTCTTCTCAGACTGCACAAAGCGCTTCACACTCCTGCAGCTCGAAAGGGAAAGACATACGCTGCTAATGCTAATTGCAGCTGTGTAATGGCAGAGAGTGACCAGGCTTGAATGGAATTGCAGGTGGGCTGATGCCCTTTGGTGGATGCAGGTCTGGCTTTTCACTGCTGAGCGTTCCGGGGGCCACACAGCCCTGGCGCGAGGTGGGTTGCAGGAGGTGGCGGGGGGGAGCAGTGATGCGCAGCTGCTGTTTCAGCTTTACAACTTTGGGGCGATAAAGTCAGGTGTGTAACCTGTTTCCTGGCTCTTTCTCCAGGGCCGCTGTCCTTGATGCAGTTGTGTCGCCTGTGCATCAGGAGGTGCTTTGGACACAAGCAGCATCAAAAAATAACTGGACTTCTCCTCCCGGATGAGCTGAAACGTTTCCTTCTCCACGTCTAAGCCTTTCATGTTCCAAAGAGTGCCTTTAATAACCCAGCAAGGTTTGTTGAGGGAAGACTCTTTTCTCATCAGTAGCGTTGCCAATGCCTGCAAAGTTACTTTATGGTAGTCGTTGGTCTTTAGTAAAGCCCTGGGTCCAAGAAGCACAGGACTGACCAGCTCACTCAGTCCTCGCTCCCACTGCCCCCAGCAAACATGTCATTGGGAAAGGAACAATTCTGCATGGTTGCATGGCGAAGCTTGGAAATGTGACTTGAGAGCCCCCTAGAAAGCGCAGAAAATGAGCATAGCATTTTAAAACAGATCTATTGATTCTCTGGCACAGTTTCAGAGGACTCGTGGTTGACAACCCCTTACAAAGAAAATGCATATCCCAGCCCAGCACTAACAGCACTTCACGTATATATTAAGGATACTAAGGATAGCTACGCTTTCTCTGTCGGCCGTGCTCATGTGCCTGTCATCTGTGAGGCCTGTACTCACACCGCTGTACGGACAAGGAAGGGGAACCCAACTGAACCTAAGCAAGGCCCTCTGGCAGATGTTATTTATTTTCTAAGTATATCACACTGCGGATAGACGAGCACCAACCAACAGTCATCTGCATTTAGGCCAGCATATGAAACACGCGTTTCTGCCACGACAGCAAGTAGGTCACTGCTGATGGCAGCTCCCTACAGTGCGATAATAGTGGGGGGAAAGTTTTTAATCATCCGTTAAAATCACTTACTCCTGATACTTTGAGACATAAGGGAGCCACACTTCAGAACTACACATTTTCTGCTTGTAGCATATTATTTTTCAAGGACGTAGGCTGTTGCAGGCATTGAGTGCTCTCCCTTTCTGCTCTGAAAATCAGGTGATATTTCCTAAGCATTTCTCAGCATGCATCAGAAAAAACAGCAGTTTCTATCCTCTTTCCCCACCCAAGAAGAGAGATCATCTTAAGAGTGAAATCACTTCTTTTTCTTGGAGAGGTGCTACCTCATTCACAGCATTTTCCAAGGGAGTGGTAATAATAACACCTCTAAAGTGTGGTCGTAGAACAAGCAATGAAAATACTGAAACTAAAGTCCATTCCAAATTAAAAAGATAATGGATAATTTCTGACCTCTGTTCGGTTGCTGAGCTGCTGGCTCAGCGTATGTGTCAAACAAACATGAGATATGTGGTTCTTACTCCACTGAGGTTGTAAAAGCAAATATTTCCTCCAGCTAAACTTTAACACTGGGTATTTTTCCTTCTCTCCCAGAAGCATATCCTGCTGCCACAAACTGAAGCACAGCTATGACCACTCTGCGCTCTCCCAGGCTCTCCCCTGGCAATATTGGCTGCCTGATACATGTGGGAGTGAGGATGCTGATGCTCGGGCTCCTCTGCCCGCTGCCCTGTCCAATCTCCAGCTCTGAACCATGGGGCATCTGCATCACCAGGGAGCAGGAGTCCACCCATCGCCTCACCTGCTGGGCTACGGCCACATGCCTCCTGCATTGGAGGGGCAAGCCATGCGCTTCGGCACTTTTGGGGATCCTTTTCTTTTTCACTTTGCTGTGGGGACTCCTGCAAGACTGGGCTTGGTGTGCAAAAACTGTGACGACACCATTAACGCCAGCAATGAAATACACGGAGTCTTCATCTCGACCAGCAGCCTTCAAATACACAAACTTATTTTGATGTTTACCAGTGTGCCAGCGTGCGCAGTGCAAGCTTTCCTTTCGCATATGGGAAGATAGAAGAAGGTGGATCAAATGCTACCTGGATGCTCTTATTTGTAATTTACAATTCAAATCCTTGGTTGGACAACATGACTGCTGGCTATAAGTATCTAGTAAGATGGTTTGATTGTTTTTGTGCTGACCAAACACAGCGCAAGCAGTTCTATTGGTTCTGTGGGATACTAAATTGTACCCTAATGGGACAAAATGACAAATGCCGTTAGAACCGTAACTCCCTTTCTGACAGATACCTAGAAATCTTCACTGATCTGACCCAATCCATCAGACATAATTTGAGCCATGTAAAAATTCACTGGCTGATTTTAGATGGTCTTCTATCTTCTTTCTCTCCTGCTGGGGAAGAAAAATAGATAGCTGTCTTCACAGGCTGAATAGAAACTGGCATTTTGGATGGGAAAGGTGGATCCTTCTAAAATCAGTATTTTGGTTAAACTGAATCTGTGTTGAACAGGCACGGAACAGACAGCTAATCTAGTGCTTAACTTCTGAAAGCTAAAGTTAAGTGTGAAGAATCCCTGCTTTGGTAACATATCTGAAAGCTGAAGACCCAGCTTATTATACTATAGATGATGAAGAATCATTTTTTTATGTACTAGTTTTATCATTTACCTTTAAGCATCTTGTTTTATAACTTCAGCCAGTGAGTTTATAGGAGTAATGCTGATACCAGGAGAAAATTGCTCAGAGAAAGTGGTGAGAGTGTCTTGCTTCTAGATTGCTTTTCTTCTAGAAATTTCATAGAGTGACTCTGTTTACTTGAATGCCTCTGATCAAGTGTAGTTAGGAAGAATTCTCTATGCTTGGCTTGTATCATCTCAGTATGTTTGCTTATTTATTTTAATATAATTATGATAAACACTGGTGAATTACAGCTGTATGTATCAACACTTACTCAGTTATAAACTATAAGTGTTGTACAAGATGCAAACTGAATAAGCTCATTATAGGTGAGGTTTGGACCTTTTTCTATATTTGAAACCATTCCAAATGTAATACAGGACTTGAAAGATTATCAGGAATATATTTTATCAGATTCTTTGCTATAATTTTGTTAGCAGTATAATGGTAGTCAATTCACAATTTTATAGGATATTTTCTAAAAAATAAATGGTTTGTACTCTTTCTTAATTTTCATTTATTTTTTAAATGATAGCACTACTTTCGTGCATTATCTGATACTACGGAGTTTTGGACTGAATTCTAATTGTTTGCAATGCTGCCTACAGGCAAGTAGTTTACCAAATACTGCCTTTAAACACACTTGTAGTAAAGATAAGACTAAGATGCAAATACTGTGCAAATCTTGCCTTTTGCTGATGTATTAAGGTAGAGTTGGACTCTTGTAATTATTTTTCTACTCACTTGAGGGTTAGAGAAAAGGAGCCTGAGATTTCACAATGTAGGAAAAGCATGTAAATTAAATTCTCACCATCCTTTGTTTGTTTGGGTTTTTTTTACTGATTTGCATCAGTTTGTTTCTTCTGTCTCCTCAGCAAGAGGCACATGTAATGATTTGGGTGCCCTGTGTGTGCCTACACAACAGGAACACTTTACTGGAAGTGAGAGTGTGGAGATCCCTGTATGGTCAGAATTCCAAGAGATGTCTGTCAGCATGCAGCAGGTACACTGCGTGGCTGGAAAGATCATAGAATCATAGGGCAGTTTGAGTTGGAAGGGACCTTAAAGATCATTTAGTTCCAATCCCCCTGCCGTAGGCAAGGACACCTTCTGCTAGATCATGTTACTCAAAGCCTCATCCGATGTGGGAGGGTGGTAGTTCCCTTTCCATTAGATGCATCTTTGAGTGTCTCTGCCCACAGAGACCAAATGAAGGTGAGAGGACAATGCCAGCAAATTGCTTTGCAAGATGTTTTTTCTGCTGAATACAGAGCTGCTTACGAAAACTGTGGAACTAATCAACTGACTTCTTATCATAGAATCATAGCATCATAGGATGGTTTGGGTTGGAAAGGACCTTAAAGATCATCTAGTTCCAACCCCTCTGCCATGGTCAGGGACACCCTCCACTACACCAGGTTGCCCAAAGCCTCATCCAGCCTGGCCTTGAACGCTTCCAGGGATGGGGCATCCACAACTTCTCTGGGCAACCTGTCTTAACAGAAGACAACAACTGGTTTAAACAAGAAAATTGTCTTTAGATTTATTGAAAGATGGCTGACACAACAAATAGTTGCAAAGATATTTTTGTTCTTTAGAAGTCTGTAGGCAAGATCAGCCACATCCCAAAACCCAGTTTTTCATTCTACAGTCGTATGCAAGGACCCACAGCTGCCATACTCATTTCTTGCTTTTTTTTTTTTTTTTCTCTTAACTGAAAAGCAGACATCCTAGTCTAATAAATGTAATATACAGCTTTGGAGTGTATGCAGAGAAAGTCCTTTTACATCTCCACTGACATAAATTCACTTCACAAAGACTAAGAAATAAATAAATTTTACTTTACTGATTTAGAAAAATGGGACAGATCGGCTGCAAAATAGCAGATTAGTGGTGCTAGAAGAGAGAAAAGAGAGTACTTGTATCCCTAAACATGGGATATACTCAGTTCCCCTCACATTCATGTTCTTGAGAGCCACAGGTCCAGGACTTGACACTCCTAAAGACACTTTTTCTTGCTTAACACATGCACTGTATCTGTCAAAATGGAGACTGTCTTGCCCTCCAGACCCAGCCAAAACTCTGCTGGCTTTGGATACAAATTCCCAGGATTTATTTTTCTCCACATTAAGCAATTATTTGTCATTCCTTGATATATTGCTCAGCTCACTGCTCCAAGGGATACTTGTTTTCATGCACACAGGCAACATTTGATGCAAAAGTGCTCTCTAGGATGCCTCAGGGAGTCCACTTTTCTTTAAAATGACAGCCATGAACTGTTGCTGGGAAGAGAAACGTTTCAAATTCTTGTAGCCTCATTCAACACGCTAACCCTTTTTCCAGCCCTATCTGAGGGCTTGGGCAGCACACCTGGGCAATACCCGGGTCACGTCACTGTGCAACAAGGTCTTGTTTCTTTTCTATGCCAGGTGATGCCTTTGCTTTCTGAACTGCTGCCCTTTGCATTTTTGAAGTCCCTGAAACTCATTAATCATCACCGATTCGAGAGACAGAGGACTAGATTCATGGCTTTAGTGCCTGTGAAGTAAAATTGAGTACGTAATCTGTCAGCTGTCTCACTTCACAAATTAAACTGTGGAGTTTCTGCCGAGTCTGGGGCTTTTGACATCCTGAGAGCTTTCCCGAGGTCTGAGAAATACAGTGGGAGCAGTTAAAGCAGCTTTGTGTCTTGTGAAAGCATGCTGACTCTGAATCCTGAAGGTTCATATAGACCCTGGAAAGATGTTATGAGTATGGCAAGTATAGGATTGTTTCATTCATTTAAACTACACATTTTATGAACTTATTTTGAGGAATGTGAGTTGTACGGGTTTTGTCTTTGATGAAATAATTGTCCCAAAATAGGAACTGTTGGTGTCTCACCCCTGTACATGACTCCCCTTTTGCACCATCCCAGTGAGCATGAGGTCTGAGGTTGACAAATTTTTAATCCAGCTGCTTATATATAATTTTCCCTATAAGCTGGTAGGCAGCACCTCCGCCTTTCCAAATCTTTTCAACAAGAACTACAGATCTCCCTTTCCGAAATAACTGCACTCGTATTCATGGGTTCAGAATAGGCAACAAATATATTTCTGCTCCTCTGTCACGGACTGCCTGTATCTTCTCACAGTGGGTCGCAACCAAACGGCTGTTGCGACCACGACGTATCTCACAATCTAATCTCCAACAGAGAGCTCCAACTCACTGCTCTCCGGGGGCTCCTACCGCTCCAATCTCCAGGAGGGAAATGCCCCCACTCCCTCTTGGGAGTGCCCCACCTTTAAGCCTCTCATGAGTCACGTGGTCTCCGGCTGACCACCGTGACTCACAGCACCTGTCTTGACAAGGCACAGGTGCTTCCCATGTAGCAGCCAGGAAACTTCCCTGACAATTCCCCCTTTCTTTTTTGAAAGAACGCCTCGTAGCCTTTAGGGGTTTCTAACGTTCCGATTCCACTTTCCGTACAAAACCATGGGGGAATCGTTCTCATTTTCTGTCGTACCATGACGGCGGATATATCCATTGATCCGGCGACAACGGATACATCCACCCCGGCTGCTCTGGCTGCTTCTCCTGTTGGTTAACCTGCGGCTGCCGTAATGCTCCCGCAAAAGTTTTGTCCGGACCATCATGCATCTGCGTACACTTTCTCATTCTTTTATTTCTCAGCCAGCCATTAGTGTAGACCCTTGATTCGCATTGCTTAGCAAAATGGCCCATCTTTCCACACCTGTAACATCTCTGTTTTCCACATTTATGACGAGCAACTGGGCCATTAACTTTTCCGGCATTTATTATCCGCCTTTGACCCTTCCGTCCTGGGCATTCCAATTTTATATGTCCCCGGTTTCCACATCTATAACACTTCGGCTTCTTAACACGTAAGGAACACGGGAGGGCTAGTGCCACAGGGAACACACTAGGCCCTCCCCCCATTTCTGTTATAGATGATTCTTTATTGTTAACTGGTACCCCCAGAGCTTCAGCCAGGTCCCAGTCCCTGGCCTCTATTGCTTTTATTCTAACCTCGTCCCAGAAACGGACTGGGTCACGAGGTTGAACTGTTACTGTAGTCGCTCCCAGGGGGTCTGGTTGCACTAAACAGGCGGATTCTGGCAACTTTTTCCTCGGTCTAGGTGCGGTTGGTAACTTCCCAGCAGAACTATCACTTGCTTCAGAGGTCTTTCTTATAGTCTCTCTTGCTGCAGGGTGGGTCATGGCCTGCTGCAACATCTCCACTACAGCTGCTAACTGCTGGGATACTACTTGTAATAGTGTCATAACTTGCTGTAGTATTATTGGCTGCTCCAAACGTACCTGGGCCGGATAACCAGATACTGCAGGATATGAATTTGCCAGGGGTGGGGCCAATTGCTCAAATGGCAGAGCTGTAGGCATAATAAAGGGGGAGAGGGGGGCTGTTGGGGCAAAGGGTGGGGGACATTTTAACACCTCCTGCAGGGTGGGGCAGAGTCCCTGCACAGTCCCTGCAACTTTCTTGATATCCTTGAACAGTGAAGATAGACCCGATTCACTGTCCATGCTGTCTGAGGCCAATCCTCCCTCAGACAGTTCGTCATCTCCTTCAAAACCTTTGCCCATTGATACACAACCTGTTGATTCATCTTTCTCTTCTACTACCATCCCTTCTTGAATTATATTATCCAGGGCCCCCCATGTACGCAACAGGTCAGTTTTGGTCAAGTCCTCATTCTCAAATACTGCTTCACAAAGCAACTTATCCCCTAACTTCTTCCACAGCTCAAGGCTAAAGGACGTATTGAGACTCGCTAGGTCTTCACGCTCCGCCACCCAGTTAAGTAAATTATATAGATCCTCACTTCTTATATTGGCCCCCGCAGCCATTATCGCAGATTTAAGGAGTGCAAAAGTCTGGCCTTCCTTTACAAAGTTCTGTCTCATGTCCATTCCCAGCAGCTCACCTTGTTCCAGGTGCCTAGGTCAAAACTGGTCAATCCGCAGCTCCTGCCACTCTCAAGCTTCACTGGGCTCTGTATCTTTTGTCTACCGCACTTCACCCTGCGGTCCAGGCAGCTCACATTTCAACAAATCACATCAGGGTCACCAGATGTCGCAGACTGCCTGTATCTTCTCACAGTGGGTCGCAACCAAACGGCTGTTGCGACCACAACGTATCTCACAATCAGAAGGCTCTTCTAATCTCCAACAGAGAGCTCCATCTCACTGCTCTCCAGAGGCTCCTACCACTCCAATCTCCAGGAGGGAAATGCCCCCACTCCCTCTTGGGAGTGCCCCACCTTTAAGCCTCTCATGAGTCACGTGGTCTCCGGCTGACCACCATGACTCGCAGCACCTGTCTTGACAAGGCACAGGTGCTTCCCATGTAGCAGCCAGGAAACTTCCCTGACACTCCTCAACTAATCAGACCTTGGTGAGTGCAAGGTGCGAGAATATCCTGACTTCCCTGGAGTTAAGTCTATTAATTCATCCCATAAAAAAGGTGGATCACCCCTCAGGCCCAGGGAGTACCACCAGCTTACTCTCTTTGCTCACTGACTGCTGGAAGGGGATGACTTTGCCCACAGCTCCCAGTCATTTTTTAGCCAGCCAGACACCCTACCTAAAACCTTTTCCTTGTAGACCAAAGGTTAAGAAGTAGCTTTTTCTCTCTTTCAAGCTATAATTACTTTTATTATTTCTGAAGCTAAAAAATAAACAAACCCAGTGCCCAACAGTTTGAACCAAATCAAGAAAATTGCTCATTTTTCTTGCAGGAACAGAATGAAACATATGAAAAACATTATCCACTGGGCTACTGGGACAAATTCTTCAGAGGTGTTGGAAACAAATTCAAATCCCCTCCTAGAATGAAATAGATTCAATCTCTATCTTTCTTATCCCTGGCACTTTGGAGATAGATTCTCCTCATTTCTGGTGGATCTGAACCTCTGTCTCACCCAATTTATCTGCCAAGACTGACTGACATGAATTCACTAACAGTTTCTCACTGAGAGTGCCTCGGTACATAAGAGCATAAGACTGGATATTTGGATTAGCGCATCACTGAGATAGGGACTGGTCGCCCCAGGGGCTGACATGGGATCCTGGGCCATGGACAGGGTGGGGGAGCCCTAGGGGACTGCCATGGGCAGTAAGGGCTCGTAGTGCCCTCAAAGCTTTGACGTCTGAGTAGCTTTGTGATTTTTCTGTATCCATGGCATCCTACAAAGAGGAATTCTATAGCTCTGTCACATATCTGTGTATGGATAATTCACCTCATTTGTTCTGCAAGAGTTTCCAGCTAGTTTTATGAAAACAAGCTATTGTTTCTTACTCTCTTCTTGGTACCTCCTTGATACTCCTCTACCTCATCCCTCTCTCATAGCCTCTTTTTTTTCCTCAAGCCAAAGACTCACAGTCTCTTAAACCACTCCTTGGACAGAAAGGGTGACCGAAATATCATGATTCTATTAGTAAGTAAAGCATCCTTTCCCTATCAAGAAGAAAAAAATGGCCAGAGCTATCTTGTGCTTCCTGGCTGCTTTCCTTGCGTGACTTGTAGTGTTTCTCGGATACTTTTCCGTTCCTGGCTCATATAACCAGACAGCTTAATCCCAAAGAAATACCTAGTGAAAACATCCTCAGCTCAGTTCCTGAAGGGGTTTTGCACATCCTCTCTCCTTTCAGTTTTCTCATTCCATAAAAATGATCTAAATTGTTTTACATGCTTCTTCCTAGATTAAAGAAGGCCCACTACACGCAAAGCTCCAGCAAAGGGCATAGCACAAAGAGGTCTTCTTTTCCTGACATCTTGAAAAGAGATATGACTGATTCCTGTGTGTCGTCTGCAGTTTGTGTCTGCTCTTCCATACGCCTGGGCAGCTGAGCAGAGAGGTGGTCATGCATGGCATTTCTTTCCTATTAAGTGTGATGATTAAAAGCCCCCAAACCCCATGCTCTTATGAGCTGAAAGTCAAAAAGAACACTGAGAGACATGTGAGATAGGAGTAACGGAATACATTTCTGGCTCAGGAGGCTGAGATAGGGATTTTCTGCCTTTCCCCTGCTGCAGTGATTCCTTGGTGTCGGCTGCCTTCTGCCCCGGGCACAGGAAAGGGGGCAGGAAAGTGGCTTCCATGGGGGCTCTTGGCCCCGCTGCCTTTGCCTGCTCCTCCGGCCAGTGCTGCGTTTAGCCAGCAGATGGTATTGCTGGCACATGCCTCTGCAGAAAAGTTTTGCGAGAGAAATAATTATGGGAAAAATCGAGCTAGGAGAGTTGTGGTGCTGGGAGTGAATGCAACCTCAGGCTCATATGGACCAGGGAAACGCTCGGCATTGCCTCTTCCAGCTGAAAGCCATGCAATTTGCAGTTTTTACTGACCTACTGTTGCCCAGATTTTCTGCGCTGATTGCCCAGAAGTGGGACTCAGCAGGATGCAGACAACGCTCAGGGCTTCTCTTAACTGGTGGATTAACTCTGCTTTATATTTGCCTTCCTTTTGTGATGAAGACTGATGTTTTATTGTCCACAGAAGCTGTGAAGAAAGCACTGGGAAACTCTGGAAGAAATGAAAACAAACGCTCATGCCTGGTCACTGGTTGTCAATGACCTGATAATTAGAGGCATCCTGCAGCACTCTCAGTCTTAGAGAGGTCTGCTCATTGATTTAGTTTTTTACGTAGCAGTTTGCTTAAGATCTTTTCCCCCCAACATCCATTAACATTTGACAGAAAAAAATGTCAGTTCTGCAAAATGGAACATCCATACCTACTGAAATTACATATAATTAACTAGTTAGATACTGAAGTCTGCCTCGGTGTTAGAGAATAAGTACTTACTGTAGTATAATACCCTTCAGAACCCCTTCTCTCTTCTAAGGGAATAATTACTATTGCTGGCTTCCTAATTTCACAGGCTGGCTGTTACTGCTTTCAAGACAACAACTCTAGGCAAGAGTCCTTCCTGTGATTTATTTTGTGCGAGTGCTCCTTGGAGCTCCTTGGAGCTTTCTCCAGAAAAAGATGCAGCACAAGACTTTACAAAGCCATTTGGTGCCACAGCCAGGACTCGTCACGTTTATGCCCCATGCTGTGCAGTGACTCCTATTTCAGGGAAAAGTCTTATCTCCATGACCTCCATACAATGTTTTGTTTACACTGCTTTCCATAATTTACAGTCCAGGTGATGTACGCATTGCATGTGACGATCTAATTCAGTGTCATGTCTTAGAAATAAATGTGTTCACATACTGACTACATGTAAACTGGGTCTTTTAAATGTAGTATATGCTGCGAATTATTATGGCAGATCTTCACGCATGCTTCTAGGTAAGGTAATTTAGTGAGATATATAAATGACTACCTGAAGATGTGCATTTGCCTTGTGAAAATGGAGGCGGTTACTTTAATAGTGCTGTCATTTCTCTGAATCTTCTACAGGAGCTGCCTTGAATATTGCAAATATCAGTGAGAAAAACGGGGGGGGGGGGGGGGGCAGGAACAACATCGTAAACTTAGTGCACTTGTGCTACTTCAGTGCAGTAAAATGCAGCTGGCTGGTTTATATAGGATGCACAGCTCCTTCACCACTTCCTTCCTGCTCCACAAAAGCCATAAAGGAAAGGAGACAAGAGCCCTGTTTTGCTATCACCTGCATGCCTCTGGGCTTGCTCCATCAGACATCACCCCTGCAGCCTGAGCCCATGAGAGGAGGAGCGCTGCACCAGCTCAGTGGAAACCATGCACCACTGGGATGTAAGTGCTGGAGAGTTTCTGGTTCATTTAGTATGGGCTCCATCTTATGTGATGCATGTTTTAATACTGAGCTCCAGCTGTGGTCATCTCGAGGCTGCTGTTCCTTCCGCAGCACTGTGTTTTGTGTGCTGGTTGGCAGTACGGAGCGTGTGGGCTGGGATGAACCATCTCATTTCATATCACACATCAGCTTTTGAAGCTACTTTGGCTGACAGTAAAAGCATAGTGTTTTAACTACCATTTTTGGCCTCCTCAGATCTCCAGTGCAGATAGTCTAATATAACCACGGTAAAAAAAAAAAAAAAAAAAGATTTCTTGGTGGAATTTTGTACAAATGACTTCTATTCTCTTTTTTGATCACTTTAAACAATTTTCTCTCTAAGATCCCATTCTTCCTTTCACTAATGCACTTATTGACTCATATCTACGGAAGAATCTTGCCTCCTGGCTCCTTTTGCTGGCTCATTACATATATTTATTGCTGCATTTCTCTGAAGCAATTTCATTAAATTCTGCTTTATGGTTATCCCAGAAATCTACTGTTAGTATACAGTGTCCTTTCATGCTCATAGCAAGTGCAAGTTCATTCTGTCTCTTAAATTTTATTAATCTATTTCAATCATTTAAAAATGAAAAAACTGTTAAATTACTGCAGGATTTTGTCTCCTTCCATTAACAGCAAAATAAACCTAATTTCCTGCAGCTTTCTACTTTATAGCTCAAAGCTTTGGTGTGCATTACTCTTTTGAGAGCTATTATGATTGCCCACAGGCAGAACAAGTTCAGTAAAATATCAGCTGCTGAATCTCCAAAGAAACATTCATTGGGGAAGAACTTTCAGCTCTTTGTTCGCAGCATTTTGTAGTTACTTAAGAGCCATTTCTGTTGCCTTAGCCTCATGAAAGGTACCCATTAGCATTAGTGTTTTTAAAGTTCCACAAGTATGAGGCATGAATGAGAACTTTGTTGAGGGATTTGGAATGCACTTCTGAAAGAGTACAAAAGGCAGAGTAAAAAAAAAAAAACAAATGCAGAGGATTATACATTGTCTCAAAGGCACTTTTGCCTGATGCAAATCCAGGCTCAAAAATGCCCCCAAAATAGAAACTTGTAATTTTGGTAACTATTGTGCGTGGTCCAAATGACAGAGTCACACAAATTCCCTTGACATCCAGATCCTCAAAGCTATTTAGATGCCATAGTACTAAAATTTTCTTGGGCCAGAGCGTGAATGAGAGTTCCTGTGGACTCATGGGTGGCCAGCCCTTAGTCTAGTGGCACGTTCACTACCTTATGCAATCCTGTTACGTTTTCAAACACATCTCAGGAATTAGTTGCAAAGAAATCTCCAAACTCCTGTTAGTCCACAGTGTAAGGTGTACAAGTGTACCCTCCATCTCCCCAGTAGTTCCTGGATGGTTTACAGTCAGCTTCCATGACTACAAGGGACCTCCTTCCTCTGATGTGTGGATGACCTGAGGATTTAGATTCACATATCTGCACTTGCATGGCAGCATGTCACCCATATGCAAATGCAGTATGTGATGAAAGTGGAATTAAGGATTATTCTCTGGTCAGTGTTTCATAATTGCTAAAAAGAAGCCCAAGGCTGATTTAGCTTCAATGAGGCTGAACAGCATCTAGGTGCCACAGCACATCCTGAATTCTGCTCCACCCATCACCAACATCACGGACCAGACTGAAGAATGCTTTTGCTTCCTTCAGACTACTGTGACTGTGTGTCTTTCCCATAAAGAGGAAAGGAGGTACAAAGCAGAGATGATATTTACCTGAATGTCACCTACCAGAGAGACAGAATGATATTTCGTGCATATCTGAAACAATGGTGTGGCCAGATGGTCAAATTGTAGATGTTATTCTCAGTACAGTGGAGAATCATAGGATGTTGTTCCCAGTCCTTATCTATCTAAAGAGTCCAAAGTTTTCGTAAGCTTATTTATCCAATAAGTGGGTGAGCAAGGAAAGCGTGCCAAGTAAAACATGATAAAAAATATTGGTGGAGAAATGAAAAAGAAACGAAACATTTGTCTTACAGCTTTGTTGAGAAGAATGTCAATGGGGTAATAAGCACAATGCAATGCATCCTCCTACCCTTCCCTTGCTCTCCCTCGTGTTTATAAAGGGAAACCCTGGAGGCTTTGCTGGTCATTTTTGCTTTGTACGAAAGCTTCAGCTATTTCTCCAAAACACACATTTTTATCCAAGATATCTTGACTTCAAGACTAGGCTTTGGATTAATGCACTGTGTAGTACAGTCAGCTGTGTTTGAAGAGTGCTCAAATTACAGCTGCTGCAAAATCAAATTGCTCAATTGTTCAGCAAAAAATGGACACCAGGAGAACATAACGGCTTTACTTTTGAGATAGGACTGGCTTCACCTCATCTCCAGCTGCAGTTCAAGACACTGACTTTGATGTTTAAATCCTTAGGTACTAAGGCCCCAGGTGCAAAGTTTGCAAGGCATGACTGTTTCCACTAGCACCACTTCTTCTTGGCCACCGAGAATGCTGTGAAGCATGTTCTTGCAGAGGAACACAAGCACACTACTGGGGGTCAACCACAGCAATGCAACAAAAAGTATGATTTAAGGCTATTCTTCTGCATGGATGGCAAATTACTTGTTTAATCTGGAATCTTACACAGACCTAGAGAATAAGCTCTCTCCTTTTTAGCACACAGGTCCTTAACCCAAGGATCTCTCAGGTCAGAGACTCTAGCTGGAGTTTCTTGTCACTCCTCTAGAGAACAGGTGCTAACTTCTCCTATGTGGATTCTCTGGTGTCTAATGATGGCTAGGATGTCTAAGCAGCCTTGTTCTGAGTGGACACAGACAAGATGCAGCTGTGCTAATGCATATGCTGGGTCTATTTGCTGGTTCTGAGGCCAATAGCAAAGAAACCTGTCAGATCTCTACTATTAACCTCTCCCTTTCCAAAACAAAGTGACTGCCTCAGCAATTAGGACTGGTCCCTCTTGGCCTTTTCTAACTCCCAAATTGACCCCTTTGAGGAATGCTGCTTGTCTAACAGTGTAACAGTAAGGGAAGAGATTTTGAGTTTATGTTTCTGGGAAGTTCCCTCTGTAATATACTGGTAGAGACATAGCCATAGAGTTTCTCCCCTCTGCCTAGTCAGCTGTTTTCATAATACATTAAACATGATGGTTTCAAAATGTAATGAGTGAGAGGGAAGGCACATCCATCCCATGTGCTTGCATCTCTTTCAGAAGTCATATACTGCATGGAGTGTGAGCATCCTTGGGATATCCCAGGTGTCAAAATAACAGGGAAGAGAAAAGGTGTCCCGAGGAGAAGGTAAGGGAGGGACTGTGGGCCATTCAACAGATGTGCTGATGTCCTCCTGCCTTTGTCCATAAGGGGCTGTGGCAAGCACCCAGGTTAACACACCAAGCCAGGCAGGCGCTGGGACTATGTCACCCTCAGGGCTGGCCTTCTTCAGGAGAGGACTGAGCTCTAGAAGGTTTGGCTGGAGCAGAACTTTGGATGTGAGTGGGGGGAAGTTTACTGGACTTAACCCCCATACTACCAGGAAAGGCAGCACCGATGTTTCACAACCCCCATTCTTTTTTTTAAGTCTATATTTTTTTTTAACATACATGAAGCAGAAGAAATCCTTTGAAATTATTTCTCCTCCTTTTTCATCCTTTCTAGTGCACTTCTTACTAACCCATGCCAACTAATTATAACCACAAGAACTAAGAGTTCAGGACGAATCCCTAAAAAGCTGGGCAGTGCTAGAAGTTATGCTGCCCCTTCAGCCTCAGTTCAGTTTCCTTGGACTCATGAATCCTGCTATAACCTTTAACTATAAGATAGCTGGTCTTCCCCTAGACCCTGCACCCTCACTGCAGAGGTGTGGAGTAACGTGGTTCCTTCCCATTGCTCAGTGTGTCTATGCTCTGCCTCATTCATTGTAGGCTGTTCAAACCATGCCCTGATGATAAGTTTATTAATTTCCTCCAGCGCTTTTCTTTGGAGCTGATCACTGCCATGACCGTCTTCTACACCAGCATTAGTCAATGCATTATTACACTTCCTCAGCAAGGAGTCCCTGCTGTACAATCAGGGATCAGAGTCACAGCAAGATTCCTAATTTTGGATGCCTATTTGAGACATCTGGCATCTTTTTTTCCCCCAGCTGTTTAGCATTGTGTGATATTGTAGATACATAATACACAGCCAGTTTTCATTTCAGTTGCAATTGTGAGAAAGTTACTGATAATCAAGCTAGATGTAGAGAAAATGCTTGCAGCATGACTGCTTCTTTTTAAATGTCATGTTTATGTATCTTGCCTGCCGGTATGTACAGAGCAGTTGATAAGGACAAAGCAAGACCCACATCTCCAGGACTGCATACAACACCCAGTACCAGGACCTCATTCTTCCCTCAGGAAATGTAACTTCCAGCTCCCATGAGAAATAAATCTTACAGTACTAACAACATCTCTGAAGTTCAGAGGACCAGAGGGATGAGGAGTGAATGCTGGAGATGGAGCTGCTATTTCTGATAGCAGGAGATGGTGAGCTCTGCTCCCAGCCCTGCAAGGTCTATTCTAATCGCAGCCCCTCAGGGCTCAATAGACCAGCATTACCAGTGTTACTTTCTCTTCCTCATTCTTATCCTTCCTCACTGCTGCTTCTTTGTATCCTCTTCTGCCACCTTCCTGTTCCCTTTCTTCCTTCTCTTTCCTCCTCCCTTGTTACTCCCTCTGCTTCTCCCTTCCCCCTGCAGTTGACAGTGACTGAAGAAATGCAAACCCACTGTGAAATGCAAACCAATAATCCCAGCAGGCATTATTAATTTGGCCTCTGTTTCAGGTCACACTGTATTTTCATTGTTGATATGGCTCAAGGGTTCTTCCCTGGTGGTCCAGCATGTCCTGATGCCCTTCTTTCTTTGACCCCATTACCACTCATCCTTAATTCTTCCTCCCTTCCTCAGTAATCTCCCACCTGTCCACCCACACCTTTCCTGTGCTCAGCCTCCATCTCCGTACAGGCTCAATCTTTCTCTCTCTAGGTTTTGCATCTCTCTGGCATCTCCAAGCTCCCAGCTCCAGCTTGATTTCCCTCCAAGCATTCCCTGATTTATCTTTCCTCATCTAATCTCTTTCTGCACTCATTCCCACTCCCCTACCTCAGAAGTCTTGTCTTCGTTTGAAAAGATTGGGTTTCTGTTGTACTGTACTTGAGAGCCAGCAGAGAGAGCACAAAGCAATGGTGCTTGCTGCTGCCTGCTCCAATGGCCAGCACACCATGGGTCCAAGTGTTTAGGAAAAGTAACTGAAAGAAAATTATTTTCACCTGAAAGCAGGATGGAGGTTAATAAAGCTCTCACTTCTTGCCTTTAGTTTCTAGCTGCTAGCAGCTCCCTGCAGACAAAAGCAGGAAGGACAAGAAGATGATTGGGAGTAGTCAACACAGATTTATGAAAGGGAAGTCTTGCCTGACCAACCTGATAACCTTTTATAGCAAGATTACTGATTCAGTGGATGGGAGGAGAGCTGTAGGTGTTGTTTATCTCCACTTTAGCAAGGCTTTTGACACTGTCTTCTATGACATCCTCATGGACAAGCTGTTGAAGGGGCAGATAAATGGGCAGTGAGGTGGACTGAAAACTAGCTGAACTGCTAGGCTCGGAGGGTGGTGACCAGCATCATGAAGCCAAGCTTGAGGCTGGTCACTAATGGTGTGTACCAGGGACTGATACCAGTATGACCTGGACAACAGGGCCAAGTGCACCCTCAGCAAGTGTGCAAGTGACACAAAACTCTTGCAGAAGACAGCTCAGGGGGGGCTTTAACACCAAGTTCAACATCAGCCAGCAATGTGTCCTTATAGTGAAGAAGGTCAACAGCCTCCTGGGCTGCATCAGGCAGAGGATTGCCGGCAGGTCAAAGGAAGGGATCCATCTCTTCTGCTCAGCACTAGTGAGGCCATACCTGAAGTTCTGGGTTCAAGTCTGGGCTCCCCAGCACTATAAAGTGAGTCCAGCACAGGATCACAAAGATGATTAAAGGACTGGAATACGTCTTGTTCAAGGAGAGGCTGAGAGAGCTGAAGCTGGTTAACCTGGAGAGGAGAAGGCTCAGGGAGATCTTATCTGTGTGCATAAATACCTGAAGGGGGGTAAGTAAAGAAGACTGATTCAGGTTCTTCTCAATGGTGCCCAGTAACAGGACAAAGGGCAGAGGGCACAAACTGAAACACAGGAGGTTCTGCTTAAACATAAGAAAAACTTTCTACTGTGAGGGTAACTGATCGCTGGCACAGGTTGCCCAGAGAAGCTGTGGAATCTCCATTCCTGGAGATATTCAAAACTTGACTGGAGGTAGTCCTGAGCAACGTGCTCCAGCTGACCCTGCTCTGAGTATGGGGTTGGGCTGGAAGATCTCCAGGAGTGTCCTCCAGCAATCAGTTACTCTGTGATTTATTCTGCTAGTACAGGTAGCTTCCAGAGGGGAAAGAGCTTGGCCCACAGTCCACCGTTTGCTTGCATTTCTTCATAAAGTCACAACAGCAACATTCAATAACCTACATGTTACCTTCATTTCACACCTGCATTAATTGGAAGCAGATTTATGAGTATAAGCCTGACCTCTATTTCTGGCCCTGGAAAGCTTTTTCACAGAAATTGAAAGGAATGCTGCTGGGGTTTTTTTGGTAGGGATTCACAAACTCTTCCCAGAGCAGGAGGCAACACCATTAACTCCTCCCCATTATCTTATTTTTCTAACATTAAAAGTAGTACAGAATACTGTTTTGCAGGACAGGGAACTGCAGATGTGGTGTGCAAGGCATTAGATTTTAAGGAAACTTTTCTACCTTCCTGAGAAATATTTCTAGTGACAAACAGAGCCCACGTAGCAACAGCAGAGGTAAACTGTTCATCATTGAAGATTTTCATGTAAAAAATATGCCTGTATGAATTTTATTATTTTGTAAACATATAATATGGTATTGCCACTCTAATAATAGGTCACAAGCTTTGTACTGAGTTTGCAAGGCCTCAGGACTGAGGCTCGTCAGGTTTGGTCTGTATGAGTATTTTGTGACTCGCCTGCAGCTTTGTTTTACTTGGTTCAGCTGTAATAGCAATTTTTCCAATTGACTAGGTGTCTGTGGCTAAAGAGTAAAGGTGTAGAAGCATGCTAATAATTATTAAAATGCCCCCAGGTGGATTCTGAGGAGAGGAAGAAGAAACCTTTGACGTGAACATCATGTTCTTCCCAGCAAAAACCTTCAAATGTTGACAACTTGCTGTAACAAATCCTCGCCATCACCAGCATAAAACCACTTACACTGGGGCTCAGAGGAGCAGGGACAGGGTCAACACCCTGTGGTGGGTTAGGCTGCTCCGGCAACTATACCCTACACAGTCCCCTCTCACCCTCCCACACCTCAGGGATGAGGGAGAGAATCAAAGAGAAAAAAGAAAAGAGACCCGAGGGTTGAGATAAGAAAAATTTACTACTACCGCTACCAATATATGTATATACAGATATGTACAAGGATAAACATATGCAAACGAGTGATGTACGGTGTAATTGCTCACCACCCCCTGACCGAGGCCCGTCTCGTCCTGAAACTGCAATCCCGAAACAGATAAAACTCGATACCGCGATCCCGGACGAACGGGAGGCCCCGAGACAGAGAGCGAGAGAGAGAAAACACTCCGAGCACCCGAAAGTGAGTCCCGGAAGGGCAAAGCCCTTCTTTCCGCTGACCCTTGCTTTTATACTGGGCATGACGCTGCATGATATGCATGATTGGCCAGTTCGGCCCTCAATCTTAAGTTCAGGTACAAATCGTAAGGAGAGTCGTGGCCCCCTGTCCCGGCTATGCTCCCCTCTTATCCTATTGTGCTCCTGCACACTGGCAAGCACCCGGCAGACTGAAAAGTCCTTGAGACCTCAGCACCAACTATAAACATCAGTGCACTATCAGCGTTCTTCTCAGAGTGAGCCTCTGAGTAAAACCAAAACACGGAGCTCTTCTAGCTGCTAAAATGAAGAGCTAATCCTGGTCCCAGCTAAAACCAGGACACACCCTCAAGAAGGGTGGAAAACAAGAACTGCTTATGTATCAGTTACGACTGTATTGCTATTCTTTCTTCACCTGTAATAAATCTGGACTAATATTACACTGTTAAGATTTCAATTGCACTAACAAATTCTTGGCTTTATACGTAAGGTGTGTTTCCTTTTTGCCTGTGAGCAAAATTTTGAGCACAACAATTCCTGGTTTTTAAAATCCAGGTTGTAGCATGTCACTCGATAATTGCCAACAAACCCACAGAGGGTGGATAATCTTAAAACCCTCACGATTTCCGTGACTGCAACCAACTATAAGTCAGGCTGTGGTAGTTCTGTAAAGTCCTCCACCAAAGCAGCTTCCATAGGTCTACTAAGTATGTTGTAAGATCATAACTATGAGTTAGACATCTTGATTCAAACTGAGTCCAGTTTAGCTCTCAGATGATGTTGTTATAACAGTTAACATGTAAGTCATTCACAATAAAAGCTGCTTTGGTGATTGCTGCAAAGGCTAATTCATTTTCTAAATCTATAGAAGCATTACTTGGCTTTCTGTACCATTCTGTCACTTTGCTGAACTGTCAGGAAAGAGCAAGAGATGTTCTGTAAACCCAGTAAGGCTATTGTACGTTAAGACTTTCCAAGCAGATAGGCTTTGAAAAAGTTTAATGCAGAACCCTGCAAACTTTTTCACAGCTTTTCTTTTATTTTTCTCCTTGGATGACAAGGAAGAAAATTGAGGCTAAGTTGGAACAGCTAACAGAACAAATACATAGAAATCAAAATTGCCATCTCTGCATTGACCTCAATACTTGAAGAGATTAATGTCCTCACATCAAGGGGACAGATCACCTCTACCTTAATAGACTGAAAGACTCACCATACAAAGCTTCATGCTTCTACCAAGAACTTTATTAAGTTTAAGTCATTTAACTGGAGAATTGTTGACACTACATCTCTCTTCAAAAAGCAGAAAAGTACGATTGGGACAATAAAAGAATAGATATGTCCTTCTTCCCTCAAATTACTGTCCTTGATGCTACCCGAAATTGCATGGGGAGATTCTTTAGTGGTTGAGGAGGTAAAATATAAAAATATATTGTTTGTCTTAGTAGCCTAGTGTCCACTTTTTTTTCTGCTATTGTTCCTTCTTATCTCTAACCATAGGGTGACATCCTTACTGTTGAGAAATTTGGGCTCTGTAAGCAGTTTGAGATCTGAGTCATTCTCTGGGATGAAGACCTTCGTGAGCAACACCTTCTCTGAAGTGCATCCTTTGTAAGAAAAGGACTGTGACTGTAAGATGTCCATTCATGCAAGAGACTCTTGAAGAAAGCATCCGCAAAGACAGATTGTGAGTCATATGGTTCCTGTGCTAATTTGAAACTTGGGAGACGTGATCTGTTGTTTAATTGTGTGATGCAGGAGAGTTGTTCAAAGAAGTGGGATGACTTTTTTTCTCTCTCTCCTTGTGGGGCATTCATAGCTAATGCCCACTAAGGGAAAGGTAGAAGAGAATTTCTCTCCAAAACTTGAACTTGTTAATAGCAGTTCTCGAAGGATCCCTTTGCCGTTTATCAGGAAACACTCTAAATACTTGTGGTGTTGGCCACTCTGAACTGCCAGCACACTCTGCACTTTTTGGATTCTCTGGTTTTGAGAAAGACGACCATTATACGTTTCTCAGTTAGTCCATAATTTACTCTGCCATTAAGGCAATAACGCTAAAAAAAAAAAAAAAAAAAAAAAAAAAAAGGCAAGAATTTATACATTGAGACTTTAAGGCTAGGCTTCTCATTGCAAGGTAGGAAACAAAAGGTTGTAGGTCACACAAATACATACAGTCAGAATTGTTTCTTAATAACAGCATGTTCTTCTTAATGTTCATTTTCTCTTACCTCATAGTCCCAGGATGCAATTGGCCAGAAGAACTGGAGATTTAGTACTAGTGGCAAGAGTCTCTCTTCTGAATGGTGTCCTCCATTCTTATTTTAAGGTTTCCTGCAGAGCAGCCACTTCAGTGTCTTCTCTCCTCTTTGTTTTATTATTCAGATTTGGAACATGAATACAAATGTATTTGATGGCTGTGCCGGGAAGCTTGTATTTTGGGTTCTTCACTCAAAGATTTAATCACTCCAGGGTTTATCCCTGAAAAAGCAGGGGTATATGAACTGTGAAAATAATATGAAGGCTCTTCACGGAAGTGGCTATGGGATGTGGTGGCAATTAAGCATGGATGACAGGTTACTAGTTACTCTGAGCATGTCTATAGGAGGGTAAGCACCCTCTGTTCTCTGCAGCAAATGTTTCATGGCACCTTGTGTCATGACAACTCATTTGCTTTAATTTTTAGTTTCCACAACCCAGCTTCTCATCCAAGAACAAGAAAAAGCCCTCAAAATCTAGGGAGCAGGTTCTGAAGCCAAAGATTTTTGGGGAAAACTGTTACCCTGGAGTACATTGCAGGATGCTCGTTTAAGCAGTGTTTACCTTTTCTGATCCCTTTTTCTGTCTTTTCATTCCCAAGCTCTACATGCACCTATGGCCAGGTTGGTGCTCTTGGACAAAGCACCTGTATCCAACTGATACGGAGATAGTTCTTGCAGTCCTGAAGAAAAGGAAGACAGCAGTAAATTGCTTTTCTGTATTTTTCAAGTACTTTTCTCCAAATGGACGATAGATGAAAATTCTTTGTCTCTACCTGAAACCTTTCTACCGGTACATTAGAAAAGCTGTGGCAACCTGGAACAGCAATGTTGGAAATAAAAATTTTAACACTCTTTTACTGTGTGGGTGACCGAGACCTGGCACAGGCTGCACAGAGAGGTTGTGGAGTCTCCATCCTTGGAGATACTCAAAAGCCTTCTGGACAAGGTCTGGGCAACCATATCTAGGTGGCCATACTTGAGCAGAGGAGTTAGACCAGATCAGCTCCAGAGGTCCCTTCCAATGCCAACCAGAGATCCTGTCATTCTGTTCAAGTCATTGCTCTGCCTGGTGCCAATCAGGATTTATCATCAGGCTCTCACACTAATTTATGGAGCCTGATGTCCAAATTTTCCAGGGTCTCCTCCTCCTGGCCCTGTTTAACCCTGTACCAATATCTAGTGTTTGTGGAAGACGGGTCACAGTGCAGATGAGCACACTAATCATAAAACTGTTGACCACTAGGAGGCTAATAGTACACCTTCTCCACCCATGTTTGAGTAGAAAACCCAACCTATCAAACACAGCTGATGCACTTCAGTGAGCAATTCTGCCTTCAAGTAGTTCACATTTTGCCTTTCATCAGAAAAATTCCCAGCAAGATCTACTCCCAAACAGTTTAAAATGTGTCATTTACCAGGCCTTTTATCCTCATCTTTGGAGACTATTCCGTGAGTCAATAGACCTCAGTATTAGGAAACCTTCCTTCCTGTCAAGTCTGCTTCCCTTTCCAGCATTTCACCTTGTTAGTCCAGGATCTACTTCTCTGTCCATTAGCTTCCTCACCCTTTATGTGAACCTTCATCTGTGAATTTGTAGAGGAAAATATAATCTACGTCACAGGGGACTTTAGCAAAGTTGTGAGGCAATGCCCATTCCCAAATAGAAAGAAAAAAAGAAAGTGGGAGAAAGAAAAGGGAGCCTACTGTGTGGCAAAAGCAATTGCTAGGAAAAAAAAAAAATAACTGAAATTTGTCAATATATTAAATAGGAAGGCTAATAGTGATTTCAGCTATTAAGTGACAAAGTAGTATTTCCCTGGAAGGGGGCACTCTGAGGAGCTAAAAGAGGAGCTGAAAATCAGCACCATATTTCCACAGAAGGTTGTGGAAAGTCTTAAAAGAGCATGTGTATGCTCAAGAACTGAATTCAAGTTTTCCAGTACCAAGTAGAGCTGACAAGGTAGGATGAATTGTACAAGCAAAAGCGAAGCTGGACAAGCGTGGGCTATTAACCAATGTCTTAATGACAGACTGGAAAAACTGCAGAAAGAACCTACAAACATCTGTGAAGGTTTTTTTTTTTTCCAGTACAAGCGCAACAAGCTGCACAGCTATGCTGCACATTAGTGGGTCATGAACCAACAACACACTGACGTATTGTTGCCATGGTAAATGTGTCGACAAATGCGGCTTCAGGCAACCATGCAAGAACCATCAACGTGGCTCTTTTCTGTCACATTAAAGCTAGTTTTGAGGGTGCTTTTTAAGCTATATTGAAGAGAATCATGACTAATAACTGATAATTAACAAGTCATTAAGCAAACAGTAGTTTTAGAGAGAGCTTCATCTGTATTACTGGAAGTAGCACATGCCGGGAAAGTATGTAGCTTCTTGGGAACCCACACATTCTCAGGTATGTATACAATTATTATTTACCTTAAAAAATAAGTAATTGCAAAGAATAAGCACATTCTTCACTGGTGAAAATCAGTAGTACTCTGCATCTGCTGAGGTTCAGTCCATCCTCACCATATTTTACATTTTAATCTCTATACCATATGCAAAATTCAAAGAGAAGAGCCCACTAAAAAGGAGAAGAAAAATTGTCACTCTGCAGGGGACACCTACTGCGTGTAGTCTCCTCTAAATGATCTTTCTGTTTTGAGGAAGTTTTTTAGATAAAGGGTACTGTGAAGAAGGGATAAAGATTTTCCCTTTTGTCCAGCACAAAACTTCCTTGCGGCCATCTCTGAAGATAAGGGTGACCTGGGCTCACTCTCTCTCATCTGAAGGGATTTAAATCCTCCAGCTTTATCTCTTTGGATATATGAGCTAGTCTGTGACAGAAGATGAGGAGCAAAGAGAGGAAAGGGAACACGGCAGACTTCATACCAGCCCTTTGTCACAGGGACAAAGGGTTAAATCTGGATGACCTAAAGTGAGATTTCAAAATAAAACATTTGGAGTTTTGGTCAATAATAAATTAACTTCGATAGTAGGAATTAATTTTGTCCTGTTAGGTATCTGTCAAAGTATCATCCAAGGGTTATCATTCAGCTCTGTTTGGAGAGGAGAGTGACACACATTTGGGAAAACAGAGGATCCCAGAGACTCCAGCTATGTTTTAAAGAAGGTCCACATTATTTTGGCCCCTGTTTCGAAGGGAGAATGTGACTTGTAGCAAGTGAATACAAGGAGTCTTGCTTGATAAAGACACACATTAATATTTTGAATTCTGGAGCATACAAAATATCCTGCTAAGCTTTCTCATGAAAGTATGATAAAATATCTATTTTGTGGAAAACATCGATACAGCTCCCAAGGGAAAAACCAATTAATGGAGAAAGAAACTGAAGAGCTGGTCTCACAGCCACACCAAGGAGGTCAATGTCTTCTGAAGTGGCATGCAAAACACTGCATTCACAGGCAGTCTCACGGTGCTCAAAGGGTTTATTCGAAGTGCTGCAAGTTAATTAGAGGAAAGTTGAAGGGCTGTCAGATAATGCTAAGCTTCATTAAATATTGGCTCCCTGGCAAAACCTAGGAGAGAGACATGATACATTTGTTTTAATTGCTTTATGCTTTTACTGCGTCTTGGCCACCTTAAATGCCAACTGCCTACACAGATATAAATAACCAGGCATAAGGCAGAAGACAGTAGAGGAGCGTCGCTGTCTTGGTAGGGGTAACACTAAGCCAAGAAAGTCATTAGTGAACGCATTTTTGTTTACATCAGACAGATAGACAATATAACAATGAAGTACCTTCAGTACCCACTAGGTCTTTCATAGAGTTAGGAAATGAGACATATGAAATGTGACAAGCAGAGTTAAGCAGAATGAATTTTTCCTCCAACTTGAATAAAATTAACTGTTCTTACTTTCTTTAGGCTTATTGGAACTTTTTTTTTTTTCTGGGTACAAACCATTCTCTGCTATGTGAATAAAACTTTGCGACTTTGGAGAATCTAACAAGATTTGAATGTAGTATGTGGGCAAATGTGAATGCTGGCTGAAGACTAAAGTGAGTAGCAGAAGGATAACCGTGCATGAACTCAGAACAGTCATGGGATCAGAAAGAAGTCAGTCAGTGCAGTGGTTTTTAGGACTCAAATCCATAAATCCATTCCCAGGGCTATTTCTACAGCATTCAGTTACGGTAATTAGGAAGAGCAAATAATTTCTCAGCAAGCTGCAGTACACTACAGAGAGGCTTACTGAAAAGTATTTAGGGGTCTGCAGATCAAAAAAGGTTGTGAACCACGTGTTTAGTCTAGGCTAACAAGTGAAGCAAGAAAGCATGAGTGTCTGGGGTCCTTTACACATTCATGGCTGCAATGCTGAGCTCACCAACCGCATACACACATCGTACTCAGCCTGGAGAAATATCCCCCTATTAACTGCTCCTCTGGCTCACAAAGTAAATCTTTGTGGGGTATCATGCATTTTTTTTTAGAAAAAGAATAATTTTTAAATCTACAAAAGAACTTCTATGGTCATTTATCAGTACAAACCACACTGAACATTTGCTCAACAACTTCTGCATGAAAAATCTTGACTTGGTTTCACTAAATTCTCCCTTCCTGAGAGATTTGAAATCCAGGGAAAAAAATTCAAATGATGAGAAACCTGTCACATCTTTAACATTGAGTTGTTGCAATGCCTTACTCATGACTAATTGCACTTCAATTTCAAGTTGAATTTGCCGAGCTTCTGCTTTCAGAATGTGTTTTCTCAAGTCCCCCTCCCCCCGCCCTGTCCAGAAACTGTTGATTACTTATTTTAGTAACCAATGCAAAATACTTACTCAAGATGCTGGGATTTGAAAGAGACTAGGAGCAATCAATATGGTGTGCTTTGGGAGGAAAGTGATCTCTGACCTCAGGGATGCTGCAGCAAATTGCAGTCTCGGCTTGGAAACCTTCCCAGACAAACTATATCATAGTAAAGTTGCAAGTTGTTGTTGTTTTTGTTTGTTTGTTTGTTTGTTTGTTTTTCCTGTTTACAGCTCTACCCAGCCTTGCCTTTATCCATAAGCGTCATTAAGGACTGTATGCAAATCCTGTCATTCAGTCAGCATGAGAAAACCTTCTTTGACAGATATTTAGATAAAGAACAAGGAAAATAACCCCTCGGTTCTGATGATTTCAGTGGAGTTTGTCTAAATCACATAGTATTTGCTTACAAACCTCTGGTCATCTCCATCTGATTTTCCTGCCAGGTCCAACTCTGTCATTCTTTCTGGTTTTACCTGCAGAAAACACCAAGCCTAATGCTTTGGATCAGGTGCCTTGGAAAGAGTTCATCCTTGATAAGTAGCACACAGCTGAAGCAGCCTCCCACATCTCTGTCCCTGCGGGGACAAGGGGAGAGTTCACACAGCCCAGAGCATCCCAAGCGGGTCTCGATGTGACCACCAGCATGACCCAGGACTGGGGGCCAACCTGGAGCACTGCTGCTCTCCCCACAGTGTGCGGGGGGTCCCGCAGCAGAGTCCCCTTCAGAGAACTGCTAAGAGGTAGTGCAGATAAAGCCGCTGAGTCTTATATATTAAGTGGCTACTTTTTGGTCTCTGTTGGGAGAGACCACTGCCTGCACAACCTCAGGGTGACAGACTCACTCAGACTCCTCTTCCCCACCTCTCCCAGGGAAATAGCAAGAGGAGAGGGAAGATGTGGTCCTCTGGACCTCTCTGGTCTGACTCATTCACCCTGCAGGCTAAACAGATGGGAAAGAAGGGAAACTTCTGGAGTGAGATCATCCCAAAGAAGATTGTATCATATTGCATATATACAAAGTTAAGCTGACAAAATTACATCGGTGCTTTTGATCTGAGTGATACATTTTGTAATTCACTGCTAACTCAATGACTAGTGTCCATCCACAGGACACTGTTTTATCAAGATTATATTACCCTGTGGATCTGGAGGTCAGGGAAGGAGAGTTTTTTTTCTGAGGCAAGCCAAAGATCTCTTCATATTCCTAGTCAAAGCACCAAAGGATCCTTGCATCCAGAGTAGCAGGGCTAAGCAGCACACACATTTTGGTGGACACAGGGACATGCACAGTCCTGCCATGCAAGGTGCCATCCCCTCCTCTTGTGAGGTGACTGGAGTGGCTCTGCCCATGGACATCTTCCCCACTGGTAACAGGGTGGGTGGCTCAGGTCCTGTGGCTCACAGTGGCGTGGAAACACCACGCACAGAGAGCACTCTGGATCAAGCTCTCCATGGGGAGCTTTTCATGCCAGCATTAAAAAGCAAAATGGGACTCTGGAGGGCAAGTCTGACCAGCTCTTCCATGCAGCTCCTAGCAGGGGTCTGTGTTTTTAAAGTTATATCAAAGACTGACCTGTGGTTCAGCTACAAAAGTTACCCTTACTTCTCGATCTGGGGATGGCATTTTTCACTCTGAACGACAGTGAACTTCTTGCTTCCCTCGTTACATTGTCATTATCAATGACAATCTGCCCTTCAATAATTCTCAGCAAAAGTGCACGTACAGCTACTTGCCTTATTAAGTGGATGAATCCATGTGTGAATTAATTCAGCTGCATATTAGTCAGAAAAGCTTGACAAAGAACACTGCACTTGAGTTGTCTGAATCTCTTTTTTTTTTTTCAGTCTGTTTCATGATGCCCTGCTCTTCCCTGTCACCAAAGCACGTTAGATGGAACTAGAGATGTATTGTGTAATTCTTGCTAAAAGAATAAAATGTGGGGTTTTTTTCAGTTTCCCAGGTGACACGTGCCTTGTGTCACACGCTGTGACACATCAGGCAAGAGACTATTGACCAGAGAGATGTGTGAAACACCCTTTGTCAGTTCAGGGGAGTTATTCTGGAAACAGGGAACAAACATGGTTTTCCTGAAATTTCAGGCAGATGGGAGATGGGGCGGGTGTTTGCACCAAATAAATCATCTGAAGCTTGGGAATCGAGGACAATAACTTCTTCTGGTTTTAGTCTTTCTTTTTTTTCCTGGGGGTTATGTTATTTATTCAGTCTGTGGTGTCCCTCAAGCTTATTGACTGGTGATGATCTCAAATAAAAGTTTTCTTGTAGATCTCTGTGTGCACACCTAAGAGGTTTGCTGAAGGATATTATATTGTAAAAAAAGAACAGTGCAAATAATTTGTTATCAAGGTGAGTCTAGCAAGACAAGAATATTCTACTTGTATACTGGAAAACAGGAAAAAATGGACAATACTTTGTAAAAGACCTTGTAACTGTCTCCTGTGTGTCTCTTTTCATGCTTAATCTTAGTTGTCCGCTTCTGCCAGGTTGGGGATAACCAGTGAAATCTCCATCGAGGGCTGCTGTGCAGGCACACATGTCCTTTCTCTGCTGCATACGTCCTGTTCCAGCACGTGCTGGTGCCTGTCTTGGTGCAGGTGAGTGCACTGCCAGCACTTGGAGAAGGATGGAAATAAGGCTCAGAAAGATTTTGGGAAGGGTTTCTTACAGGGTCAGAGCCGCCTTGTGTTCAGTATGAAAAGAACTTACTCCTAGGTTGTTTAAAAAGAGTGGATGTCTCTAGGGAGACAGCATGTAACGCTATCCATGGAAAATTTAGCAGACACCACCATACAGCGCCTTCTCCCACTTTTCCCTACCACACCGTCCATTTCGTAGTCTGCCACGACAGTTTCTTTGGCTACAGGCACATGAAGTCACAGAAAGCCTTCAAAAGTAGCTGGCAATATGCATTGAATTTGAAAACAAGTTTTCTATTTTTGTGTAGTCATTTTAAAGATGGATTTTTTTTGAACCACCGCACAAAGGATAACCTTTCTGATTCTTTTTTCCCCTAACCTTGTTTAGATTCAGAAAATTCCTTTTCTATCTATTCCTCATCTGTTTAAACAATCGCAGTAGGTTAATGCTTTGTGAGCCTGTGTTCACTAGAGATTACATTTTATTAGATAACCTTCAATCAAGTTGAATCCAAGGTCATGGGTGAATGCAGCTTATGTCTCCAACTCAGTTCCAATCTTGTGAAAATACAAACAGTGAAAAACATGAGAAAATGAGAATGCCTCAGGGCAGCATACTCTGCTACCTAACTTTTTAAATGTTTGACCACCAGAACGGGGTCTACTATTCCACAAAGCAGAAGAGTGGAAAAATAAGGGATCTCAGAGCAAGATATTCAGGAACTAGTATGTTGAACAATGAGACATTTAATATCACCACTCAGAAATACAGAGAACAGAAATAGGTCTTAAACCCCAGCCTACTGTGGGATGTAGGAACCTACCTCTTGGCCACAAGTCCCTGCCTGGCAGTTTGGCATTGAACCCTTCCTTCCGCTCCTCCCTTCTCCCCAAGCACAGGCTTAGCCAAGACTTGCCATAAGAAGTCAATTGGACCATCAAGGCTTAATCTTTTTCTCCAAGGCAATAAGACTAAAGGTATTCAGGTTGTTGATTTAAAGGTGTTCAGGTCATTCAGGGTATTGGGTATTTTTTGTCTGATTTGGTTTCAGTTTGTTGGTGGTTTTGATTTTTTTTTTTTCTTTTCTTCCCTCCAAACAGTGTCCTAATCATAGAGCTACGGGCTATTTCACAATCTGGGACATACTTTGGATGTGAGTGGAGACTTTGGACATGAAGAGTATTTGAAATTCTTCTTGTTCAGCAAGCCTAAGCAGACATATGATCTAGTGGCAAGACAGCTGGTTGTGAAGGGAGAGGACATAGACTGAGTCAGGGAACACAGTTCCTGCACGTTGACCCTGCCTTTTGACTGACACTAGGCTGTGCTGTGATGAACCTGAGCTAACAAGACGTAAGGATATCTGGTGGATTGGGCCCCTTCACTGGCACAGACAAAGAAGTATTCAGCTTGTGACTGCCAGGAGGATGTAAGACTGGGCCAAGAGAGGGGAATCTGAGCTTTCAAGCTTATACACATTATTTCTACCTGGAATACTTGAATCTAACTTGAATTCATACAGATGCTGCACTAAGTATGCTTATACACTTTCAGCACTAGATGAGATGGGTTTTAAAGCATCACAACTTCAGACTTGGGCAAGATTTAAGTACTAAAAGTCTTTTGTGGCTCTATCCCCAAGTCGTTTGGGGTAATTAGCTGCCTGTTCTTTGGAGAAAATGAAGAGCAGCAGAGGATATATGTAGAAGGTCAGCAGTTTCCAATTAATCATTCTCAGTATGGTTTGTAGGTGTAAGAAAAGCTAAGCACCATACCCTGTCTTCATTTTCCTGAATGCTAATCTCATCTGCAGACTCTCTTGGTCTCTACTGCACTTCCAAAGTTTTGCTGGGACCACATCCTAGGGGAAGCTCCCTGCATTTTAAGATATAGATCTTTATTGCCAAGTAATTGCAATATACTCATTGTCTGCAATAGACATATGGGACATCATTTAACATAGACACATGGTGCTTCATACACAAGCCAATTGGAGAACACCAATAGTAAACAAAATAATTACTCTGAGTGTGAATGGCAAGATAAGATGACAGTGATGTTTTATCAGTTTGATGGAAACAACCTTTGGGTTTTTTTCCGTTCCTAGAAAGTTCACTGTTAAATGCAGGGGAGTAGGAAATTGACATAGTAGGAAATGGAGAAGGAAAATTTGCACCAAAACTTTGGCTTTGTCAATCGCAGAAAAGATGTAAGACATATCTTGAACACCTATATTTTCAAGACAAGCCGTTGAGTCTTGCCCACTGCAAACAGAAGCAAGAAATTCCAATGTGTGTAGCAGCTATGAGGATCTTTACACAGAATATATTTGCTCTGGTGCAGCTGGATTGTCCTCACCAAGATTACATAATTCACACTTGTGCAAAAGGAAAATAAAGGGTGGGTGAGGCCCAACATTTGCTCAGATTAATCCTTTTTACTCTTTCCTGTTGGAAATATTCATTTAGCCTGAAAAAAAAAAAATGATGACAGGAACTTTGAAATGCCTATTTCTATTTCTAATGTTATTAGCCTTCATTGCCTAGTATATTCTGAGATCTTAACATTAATTCAAAGATGCTGTAACATTTTAGAAATGAATCAGCCAAGGCACTTCCATGTTGAGTTTTTATCAGTGGACAAGCCAAGATGTCCTTTCAAAATTGGTTTAATCAAGGTAGCCTACACTGAATATTAATATAAATTCTGCTGTGCAAGTATGACTATTATTTAATGTCTCAAATAAATGTATCAAAATGCCTTTCTTGCTCCTTCCTCAGGCCTTTTGCAAGCTCAAGGTAATAAACTCTTCTACATTGTGAATGCAGCTGAGTGAGGAATGGGGAGGGAAAAAAAAAACAGAAATAAATTTCCTAAATAAAACTTAAATAGGAAGTCTGCATTGTTTCAAGTTATTTTAAAGGACTGCTCTGTATTAAAGCACTGGAAAGCATATCAAGTAGATAAATCATGCAGCCCCACCTGATTAGAAAGTGTTTTGATGCAGTAAAAATTCATTACAGAATATAGAGTTTTTATAGGCTTCTGGATTGAGATGGAAGAAAACACTAGTCATTGCATCTATTATTTAAAGGATTTTACTATAATACTCATCTTGTTTTAATTTATAGTGTGATATTCCTTCAGATGTGATAATGGCTTGCAGATATTTTAATACCATCACTTTTAGATGACTGCATCAAATTGCCATTAATTACATTAAGATGTTACTTTCATTAAAAAGACCTTTTAAAAAGGCTTTATAAGTTTCACTAATGCTAAAAATATCTCAAAAACTATTGAGTGCTCTCTTGAGAACAGCTGAATTCACAGCTGGAAGAAAAGTCTGTAAATGAGTCTAGTTTTACCTCCTATGCATCTGTGTCCAACACCAACGCTTGAGTAGAGCACGTTTGCTCTGTTCATCGCTGAAGTCTAGGACATTGCTGAGTGCTCTGGAATAGCAACTGAATTTGTTCTAAATAGGAGATCAATAGATCTACATGAGCTATCCATTGAAGCCTCAAACTCAGGTCTATACTCATATTAACAAACTTTAGTGGACTATCTGTTCTTCTGGAAAACTGAATATGGCAGAACACTGCTGCTGTCATTCTTTGCTACTGCCAGAAAAGGCATTCTTACATCCCAAATTGGCATGATAACTACAAAAAAAATATACATCTCAGCTTTATCAGCAAAACTATGTCTCCATTCAGTAAACAAATATCTTATGGTAATTTCAAATTTATTCAAGTTTCAAGTTAAAATTTTTGCTATAATTATTGTATAGCAACTTTGAAAGGAAAAATTATTTAAAACCTGCACTGAGACTCTTAGTTTGTTAGCTTCAATTCTCCTTTTCATTGTTTTCCTGTAAAACTAGAAGATAGCAAAAAAAAAAATACGCTTTCCTAAGAAATTTTGGTTTTTGCAAGTCACAGTGGAAGGTTTGAACAAGTTTTCTTGAAATCTCTTAGTCTTTCCCATAGATTATATTGCAATGCCACTGCCAGGACATATCTGCAACCAGAATGTTAAGCTGTCCCTCAAAATCTGTTGCCAGTGAAGAACAAAGAGAGATTTGTCCCCCCAATCTGACACCTGATGTCCCTGGTCTCTGAATTGATCACTGTGCTTTGGTGGGGGCAGGCACATAGTGACAACTCCTGAAATTTTATGGAAACAGATACTCCCTTTTCCAGGAGCACTGAACCTAAGGCCCTCTAAATCATTTTGAAACCCTTATTTATAATCTCATGAAGACTTCTATTACTAGGCCTACTTACTCAAGCAAAGTAAGCAGGTGAGTAAGCACTTGTTTACAATCGCATGTTGCTACTCCATACAATTGTGAAATAAAACAGAAGGATACATGCAACTTTGCTCTTTCTGTTACTTGAGATTCTCTCATTTATCACATTCAATAGCCTGGAGGAAGGTACATGCCCCTGTTGAGAACTGGTTTCACCAGACACTCCTTTAACTTTTATTGTTTTTGGAGAATGAATTTGTTCAGACAATGACACTAGCAGGGGTTGCAGGTTGATCAGATGTCCATCCTGTGCTGATGATTTTCAAGGGTTACTGAGCCAATGGTGGGTCTCTGTGACCCAGTTCTTGGCGATTTTTCTGTGGTGTAACTTCACTCTGGGAGGCAGCTGAAAGTGATTCTTATATTGTCGTAATATTGTATCCTATCTACAATTCAGAATAGGCAATAAGAGGAATCAAGCTCTGTCTTCTTAGCACTTATGGTTAATAACTGGTGCGCTGACAGTCAGGTCAATAAATTGATGTGACGAGTAGATTGTGATCCACTCTCTCAAGAGTTCTGTACTCTTAATTAAAAGTCAGGGCTGCTATAAATACATGCCAAAGTGATAAGTGTGTACCTGTGTCCATGAGTATACGTGCATGCATGCATCAGTGACATCCTCTTCTCATCTTAGCTACAGCTTAAGATTTGAGTTATTGCATAATGAAGGGGTGTGATAATTTAATGACCTGGGATTCATGTCAAGTTTTGTACTACCAATAAGATAACTTATTGGGAAAATAAGCGTGCTCATATTTTATAATTGCTGCACATTGTTGTTGGAGAGTAAATGAGTTTACTATCCCCCAAGCTGCCTTTCTTACTTCTACTATATAATGTCTTGTTCTCAATATATTCAGTTCATCTCATCACTGTCATAGAATCATAGAATCATAGAATGGTTAGGGCTGGAAGGGACCTTCAAAGGTCATCTAGTCCAACCCCCCTGCAAGGAACAGGGATATCTCCAACTAGATCAGGTTGCTCAGGGCCTTGTCCAACCTGGCCTTGAACGTCTCCAGGGATGGAGCATCCACCACCTCTCTGGGCAACCTGTTCCAGTGTTCTACCACTCTCATAGTAAAAAATTTTTTCCTAATATCCAACCTGAACCTACCTCCCTCTATTTTAAAACCGTTACCCCTTGTCCTATCATAACTGGCCCTCCTGAACAGCCTCTCCCCATCTTTCCTGTAGGCCCCCTTGAGGTACTGGAAGACCGCTATAAGGTCACCCCGGAGCCTCCTCTTCTCCAGGCTGAACAGCCCCAACTCTTTCAGCCTGTCCTCATAGGAAAGGTGCTCCAGCCCTCTTATCATCTTCGTGGCCCTCCTCTGGACCCTCTCCAACTGGTCCATGTCCTTCTTATGTTGGGGGCTCCAGAACTGGACGCAGTACTCCAAGTGAGGTCTCACGAGGGCAGAGTAGAGGGGGAGAATCACCTCCCTCGACCTGCTGGCCACGCTCCTCTTGATGCAGCCCAGGACGCGGTTGGCCTTCTGGGCCGCAAGAGCACATTGCCGGCTCATATTGAGCTTCTCGTCCACCAGTACTCCCAAGTCCTTCTCCTCAGGGCTGCTGTCGATCCATTCACCACCCAGTCTGTATTTATGCCTGGGATTGCCACGACCCAGATGTAGGACCTTGCATTTGGCCTGGTTAAACTTCATGAGGTTGGTACGGGCCCACCTCTCCAGCCTGTCGAGGTCCCTCTGGATGGCATCCCTCCCTTCCAGCGTGTCGACGGCACCACACAGCTTGGTGTCATCGGCGAACTTGCTGAGGGTGCACTCCATGCCACTGTCCACGTCACCGACAAAGATGTTGAAGAGGGCCGGGCCCAACACGGACCCCTGAGGGACGCCACTCGTGACCGGTCTCCACTTGGACATTGAGCCGTTGACCACTACTCTCTGAGTGCGGCCATTGAGCCAATTCCTTATCCACCGAGTGGTCCATCCATCAAACCCATGACTCTCTAGTTTAGAGAGAAGAATGTCGTGCGGGACAGTGTCAAAAGCTTTGCACAAGTCCAAGTAGATGACATCCATTGGTCGACCCTTGTCCACCGATGTTGTCACCCCATCGTAAAAGGCCACCAAGTTGGTCAGGCACGATCTGCCTTTGGTGAAGCCATGTTGGCTGTCACCCACCACCTCCTTGCTCTCCATGTGCCTTAGCATGGTTCCCAGGAGAATCTGCTCCATGACCTTGCCAGGCACAGAGGTGAGGCTGACCGGTCTGTAGTTGCCCGGGTCCTCCTTGTTCCCCTTTTTAAAAATGGGGGTTATGTTCCCTCTCTTCCAGTCATCGGGGACCTCGCCAGACCGCCACGACTTCTCGAATACAATAGCCAGTGGCTTGGCAACTTCATCCGCCAGTTCCTTCAGGACCCGCGGATGGATCTCATCAGGTCCCATGGACTTGTGCACCTTCAAGTTCCTCAGATGTTCTCGAACCTGGTCTTCAAGTACAGTGGGCGGTGGTTCATCCTCACAGTCCCTGCTAGTTCTTTCCACAGCTTGGGTGGTAAGACAAGAGGCTTTACCAGTGAAGACTGAGGCAAAAAATTCATTGAGTACCTCAGCCTTCTCTATGTCCCGGGTAACCAGAGCACCAGTATCCTTCCGGAGGGGGCCTATGTTCTCCTTGGACTTCCTTTTGTCCCCTACATACCTATAGAAGCATTTCTTGTTGCTTTTTATATCCCTTGCCAAATTCAATTCCTTTAGGGCTTTAGCCTTCCTCACTTGATCCCTGGTCACTCTTACAGCTTCTCTGTATTCCTCCCAGGCTATCTGTCTCCGCTTCCACCCTCTGTAGGCTAACCTCTTCATTTTCAGTTGGTCCAGGAGCTCCTTGCTCATCCACGCCGGCCTCCTGGTCTTTTTGCCCGACTTGTTCTTCGTCGGGATGCACCTCTGCTGAGCTTGGAGAAGGTGCTCCTTGAATGTGGACCAACTTTCCTGGGCCCCTTGTCCCTCCAGGGCCGCCTCCCACGGCACTTTGCCCATCAGGTGCTTCAAGAGGCCGAAGTCCGCCTTCTTGAAGTCTAGGGTACAGAGCTTGCTGAATGGTTTCCTTGCTGCCCCATGGATCTTGAACTCCACTGTGTCGTGGTCACTGCAGCCAAGGCTATCCTTAAGTTTCACATCGCCCACCAGTCCCTCCCTGTTGGTGAGCACAAGGTCAAGCATGGCACCCCTCCTTGTCGGCTCCTCTATCACCTGCAGGAGGAAGTTGTCATCCACGCATTCCAGGAACCTCCTGGACTGCCTGTGCCCTGCCGTATTGTCTCTCCAACAGATGTCAGGGTGGTTGAAGTCCCCCATGAGGACCAGGGCTTGTGACCGCGAGGCTGCTCCTATCTGGCTATAAAGCGCCTCATCTGCTCTGTCCTCCTGGCCAGGTGGCCTGTAACAGACTCCTACCGTAACATCCCCTATCCGTCTCCGTCCTCTAATCTTGACCCATAAGCTCTCTGTCAGCTCGTCCTCCGACCCCAGGCGAAGCTCCACGCACTCCAGCCGGTTGCTGACGTAGAGAGCGACACCCCCTCCTCGTCTCCCCTTCCTGTCCTTTCTAAAAAGCTTATACCCCTCCATGTTGACACTCCAGTCATAGGAGTCGTCCCACCACGTCTCCGTGATGCCAATAAGGTCGTAGCCCTGCTCATGTACACGCATCTCTAGCTCATCCTGTTTATTTCCCATGCTGCGTGCGTTGGTGTACATACACTTGAGATGGGCCTCCGACAAAGCCGACTCGCTGGCTGGAGTGACAGGTGTTCTCTTGGACGGCAGTGTAAGATCGTTCGAACATACCTGCGATCCATCCTCAGCTTCTGGACCCTCGGTGCTGGCACTGGTGCCATGCTGACAGCGGTATAGATCTGACTTCTTGGCTGGAATTCCCTTCTTCTGTTCTACAGATACTTCCAGCATATCTTTACCATTCTTGATATTCCCCCCCTCCCCCTTCAAATCTAGTTTAAAGCCCTGCCAATGAGCCCTGCTAGCTTTTGAGCTAAGACCCTGGTTCCCCTCTGAGAAAGGCAGGTCCCATCCGGTGCCATCAGACCTGGTTCAGCGAAAGCCTCCCCATGATCAAAGAAACCAAATTTCCGTCGGTGACACCAGCCTCTGAGCCATCTGTTAATCAAATCTGATTTTCTATTCCTTCCTATGTTCTTTCCTGCCACTAAAGGGACTGAAGAGAACACTACCTGGGCTCCTGACCCTTCGACCAGTCGCCCCAATGCCCTGAAGTCCCTTTTGATGTCCTTTGGACTTCTCTCTGTTAGCTCATCAGTTCCAACCTGCATGACCAGTAATGGATAATAATCAGATGGCCGTACCAGAGCAGGGAGTTTCCTAGTGATGTCCCTGACCCGGGCCCCAGGGAGGCAGCAAACTTCCCTGTGGGTTGGGTCCAGTCGACATATTGGCCCCTCTGTTCCCTTCAGAAGGGAATCGCCTATGACAATTACCATAGACTGTCAACTAACATGAGGCCCCTCTGGCTTTTCCAGGACTGCTCTCCTAATGGAGTTTTAAAAATTAGTTTATAGCTTTCTGTCGTAATTTTTCTCCATTTCTCTGGTTCTACTCTTTTAACTCAGCTCTGAGTAGTTTTGAACCTTATATGTTAAAGTAGAAAGTATAACCTTAGAAAGGAATCTTTTAAACTACTTTATTGTATTCTCGTTTAAGGTATGAAATAAACTTAGAGTAATAATACATAATAGTTGTTTCAAACAGTGGTTAAGGTTCATTGGAAGGCATAAAAAGGCATTAATATATATGTTCATAACTAGATTAAGTCTCTCAGCCCCACCTGGAAGAACATATATGGCAGAACTACAAATTGTAACTCATGAACACATAGTAGAACTATGAATTTGTTTTCCAGATGATTGGCATCTTGCTTCGACTTTAAAGACTTATGTGTGTAGGGAAAACTGGAGATTAAATTATCAGTAATTACAACTGGTGCTAAAATGCAAATTATTATCTCATCCATAATACTTCAGGGTTTTTGGAGTGTATTTGTTCTGTACTGACTCCCAAATACTAGTGAGGAATTTTCTCACCCCACAGAAACTAGGCTTTTATGCAATTTTGCTGGTATGATTTGGCAAATTCAGGTGCTACAACAATATGCACAAAACGTTCAAAGATAATGATGTGCCTAAAGAATGGAAATGAAAACAATTCAAAAATGAGAAAAGTAGATATAGAAAATCGTATATCGACATCTACATAAAATGTAGAAAAAATAAAAAAGAAGAAATTAAAAAAAATGAAAAAAATCTATTTAAGCAGAAATTTTATGCCTCTTACTTAAGTTCAGCAGTTAATATAGGTGATAATATCTGCAGATAAGAACCTCTGCATGAAAACAGGTTCAAGGACAGTGGAATGAAAACGGGTTCTGGTCCTCTCTTTCATTATCTCAATCAACAGGGAGAAACATTTTTATAAGGTAAATGGATATGATCAAGCCATTTCCTCTTAGTCTAAAAAGGTAAAAAATATTCTTATTGACTATTTGGCACTCAGAACATTTCTTTTAATCTATTGCCCATAAACAACCCTGGTTCATCATTGTCTCACACCTCTATAATATATTCATCCTGTAATCACCACTTAGTGTAAGTATAGATAGTTTGATGTACGCTTCCTCTAGAAGGTAGAGGAAAACTGTTAAGCTACTCATATTCTTATTTATTGACTAATGGTTCTCATAAGCCATTTCTTGCATTATCTCATGTTAAATATTATCTCTTGGTCTACTGAAGGAGAAACATTTGTTTCCCCTGAGCTCCAGGAGAATGAATCAACAGCTGTAAATTAGGGGATTCACAATAAAGACATCAGCCTAAGTCTCCTGCATCTCAGAAACACATCGCTGTGGGCTGTAGACTCTGCCCCAGACAGCACATATATAAATAGACAGATAAATGGTGAAACCTATATATAGATATAGGTGAAAATCATGGAGAGCTTTTCTCCATGAAAGAGAGAAAAGAAGGGGAGAAAGAATCTGGGGATACACTAAGAGGGCAGAGATGGGACTAGTCATTGTAAATGTCTCAGTGTCCCCATGACACTCCCACCTCTGAAGGTCATTTCTGTTAGGCGCACTTTGTTGGGTGCACTTTATTGGCCAACAGGAGCCAGAAAACGGAAGCTTTGCCTGTACTTGAGGGCTCAGTCATTTTTCTAGAATCAGATTCAAGAATCGGCAACTAATTCAAACACTTGTACAAGAGAGACCTTGCTGCTAGACAACGTGTTCATTACATGACAGGTTATTCCAGCTTCCAGGTCCATGCTGCATCACTAACAGCGTCCCCTCTGGTGTAGGAAGCACAAGGAGTGCTCTTGGACTCCTGACATAACACTTGGTTTGTCCAGTCAGTGGTGCTGCCAAGGCTGACAGCGTGTTGTTATGGCCAGAGCACACTGATAAAGTAAATCCAAAATGCTTCCATTGGGTTGTGAAAATGTTGTTAGTTGACAGTGGGAGATATGATTATGCCGCATAGCACAACACAATATGTACAGGCAGAGCTTTTCATGGGTGAAGGAGCTCATTTATATTATGACCTTTGGCTGAATGATTCAGGAGATGGAATTCAGTGGTGGGTGAACAAGGCACGTTCATACAGGAAGGGAATGCCATGCCCTGCATATCACTCCTGATGGTGCATTTCAATTCAGTTGCACAGACGATGGTCAGGTTTTAGAAGGAAAAGAGAGAGGAATGTGTGGCAGCCTAGAACTAGCAAAGGGTTAGCCTTGGTGCAGTAAAAAGAGAGGAGAAATCCTTGAGCTTTGAAAAAAAGAGATGGAAACCTTTGAATCTACACACAACAGGTTTCTGCTTCTTCAATTAATATGATCCAAGATACGAGCAAGAGTTTTAATTATCTTTTAACTTGTGTTAAGAAACTGCAGCTGTTACAAATAAAAAATATTGCTTGTGATTTAATTTCCTTTCAGAGTCTGTGGGATTCTTTACCTTTCAGACAAAGTTCAGTTCAGACAAAAGAAACAGAGGGTTTCTCCACCAAAAAGAACTAGAGGTAAGGGCTTTTGCACATAGAATTTCTGTATATCAGCACAGAGGTCTCCTCTCTGATCATGAAACTACTGAGTGAGACTCTCCCCTTCTCCTGTAAACTGGATCTCAATGAGCTTCTCAATGAAAGCTTACTTTGGTTTTCTAGCTTTTTTATAAAAAGGTTAACTTATTTGCAAAATCAAAATATTTTCTGACAAGAAGTCATTCTGGCAAAATGCTCCACCAAGTTTGCATACCACACACTTTTACTTTTAAATGTAACCTTTTTTGGAGGCATACACTTCAACGAAAGCAATCCAGCTTCCTTTTGTCGATCTATATCAAACAGGAATAGGGTTTCTCAAACACCTTGCCGGAAAAGATACAGTCATCTCCTAGCTTCACCTTTCAGTATATTAAGGCTTTTAATTCCCCTCCCTCATTCAACGTCCACACCAATTATGTCACCTGATTTTGCGTCTATATTGAGTTTTACATCACTCGTCCATAAATCACTGGTTATTGCTGCACTGCTTGGATCTCTGCCCAGGTCCTTCTCAGACCATGGGCATCAATTAGCCCATGGTATACATGCGTCTAGATGAACTCTTTCTAGACATCCACCAGTGTGTCCTAAAAACAAGCACACTGTTAGTGAGAGAAGGAGGAAGAAATTATGAGAAAGGAAAGAGCTGTTTGCATTTTGCAGCTGTAGTTAGTTGTAAATTGTATTGTAAACTTTCATGGAGAACTCAATCTAATCTGCAAGGTTTTATCACCACAATTCCAAACAATCTGCTCCATTGACTACACTAAAAGGGCAAAAGGGTTTATAACTGGTATCACTTCAGGGGTTATAAGAGCACTGCATTTCTTCTGTTATATGCTCCTTGCAGGAGAAGTGCTAGTTTTTGGTGGCTGGAGGGAACCTCCTTTCCCACAGGTCAGTAGGCAGCAACACCAGCCCTCCACCCCAGGCCTTTCTAGACTGGAAAGAAATAGCATCCACATTCCACCAAGAGAACATCTTTATTGCTATTCACTGCCCACAGGGAGACTATGCATTCTGCCTTCATTAGTTTCACACTGATTCTTCTCACCTCTTCTCTCATCCTCCGCTCAACAACACAGGAAGTCTTAATAATGAAGAAAAAGCTGAGATTTATCTGTCAAAATTGAAGGGAGAATTTTTGGAAAAAAAAAAGGATTTCATACAAAGCCGCTTTTGTGAAAGTTTGAAAATCTCGCCTCAGTGCAAGGTGCTTCACTATCTCTCACCCACAGTTTCGTCAGTACATACTAGCTGTGAAAGTTGTGAGTGAGGGTTGTAAAATCTCTCCAGCCTTCCAGGTGGCAGCCTGAGCCCTGAGTGCCTTCTCCTTACTCTTTCCCCACCTCATAGCCCTCTGAGTTTGGTTTAAACCGCTGAAGTTCGGTGTCTAGGATAGTTACTTAAATGGAGGAGAAAGATTGGGAGGAACACTTCCAGCACTCTGTGAGGGTCAAAAGCTGCTCTCCTGCACATGTCTGTAAATCCCTGCCTTCTGCCTTCCTCACCCCTCAACATTTACGGAGTCCTTCGTCCCAAAAGTAAAAGAAAGCAATAGAGAGAAAGTGTAAGCTGAATAGCAGAAGGTAATTTTTATCAAAGGTGTGAACTGCAAAACCCTAAAACCTTGAACATTTTGACCCTTCATTGCATGAGACTTGTTTTCATCATATACAGTGTCTCAGTTCTTTTCTCTGGCTTTGGAGACGGTGGGGAGTTAGAGGCAGATAGGCAGGTAGAGGCTGTACATTTTAAATCCACTCCAACATATTTTACCATCTTTCCCCACTCCAAAGAAAAGGAGAGGATTTGTGTTTGTTGGTTTGTGGTTTTTTTTTTTTCCTTTAAGCTGAGATCACCTAAGAAAGATTTTCTTTCAAAAGTTCATGCAAATTTAGCTCAATTTCAGTAAATCCCTATGCAAATATTCTTCTTTCAGGATACAAGTCATCCCAATGGACTTAGTTAAGTCACTTTCAAAACGTATTATACTAAACTAAATGAATTCTACTTTAGGCCTGTCAGCACCGAAGGCAATACCGCGGTACATCAGGGTATCCAAGCTTACTTGGGTGCTGGAAGATATGTAATCATATCAATATGGAGCTCTGTCCCAGACAATTAGCTTCACTGAGAAGCAGCATCCGTTAGCGCAGGTGAATTGCTGTAGGAGAACAGCAGTATTGCTGCTGGTTCGTGAGCCTAGTCAAAGCACACTGTGCGGCATCACTTTGGGCAGAGGGATGTGCATCCCCTTAGTTCTGAGAAAGTGTCTCAACTGGTGTTTAATGATGTTTAGCTCTGCAGTCCTCAAGCTCTGAAGATTTGCTTCTTTGCAGTAATTGCCTCATTTCCGTAGTGGGGAATGAGGGCATCACCCCAGTATGAGAATGGTTGATTATACTCAGTCAGCTGAAATTCCAATTTAATTTTACACTCACTGCTAATTTGGATCAGCTTTCCCAAGTGTTCCTCAAGCCCACTATGAAAAAAAAAAGAGTTTTGTGTTCAAAGGAGGCAACTCTGCTTTAGGCAAAGTAGCTGGTACCTCCATCATTGGTCTTTGTGTGGAGTGTGAATGAATCACAGGAAGGAATGAATAGAACAACTCTGTGGGGACAGAGTACAAGACTGCCCTATAGTATACCTACCCTGATGAAAAATTACTAAGAACTAAGCCCTTGTTCCCACTATACTTGAATAGGTTTGAAATATGGTAATAACAAAGCCTTTCAGTCAGGCACCTCAAGCATGTGAACATGGTTAGCCTGCCCAACACCTCTGGCTGGAGCTAGTTAAAAGGCAAACCTTTTGTTGATGCTTTGTTCTGAACTGGAAAACAGTTTTGGTTTGGTTTTGGTTTTGGTTTTTTTTTTTTAGAAATGTCTGAGAACATGTTTATTTTTGAAACAGACTTGATCCTTGATTAGCAAAGCCAAAGTGCCCAGGTGTCTGGCTACATGGCAAGGAAACTGGAAAGCTGATGACCACTGGGAACTTCAGTGCTCCCAGACCATCTGCTGGTCCATGGGGATCTGCCTACTGTCAGATATCTCCCCAGGAGCCAGCTCAACAGGACACAGCCTGGGTGATGCAGGACTGACCGTACAGAAGCCCGGACACTTCAGAAACCCTGCAGGGGAGCTGGTAGGAAGGCAGGACATGGCTATCTCCCATTCTCATGGGAGCTTTTGTAAGTGAAGTAACTTCACACAGTTGTTCTGGAAAGCCTCCAGCATGACTCCCCCAGAGTAGGAGGATGCTGATGCCATGTGCCATCATGATCCCTTCTGAGTGACCTGGTAGCATGTCTGGAAGCAAGAAGTGCTATTTGACGCCTGCAGCTGCTTTGCTTTCTGCCTGTCCTTATGCCACGAGATACAGCATAATGGAACGGATGCTGTGTTGAGAGGAAGACTACTGATCCTCCTCTTTGTCGGTGCCTACCTACCTGTAGCTTGAAGCTAGTGGAGTGAGGCCTGCGGGACCTCCTCCCTGCCCCAATCATTTACCTTGTTCAGATGGAGGGTTAATCTTGTGCTGGTTCACTACACCAATTGCGAGAAAACCATAGATTTGTTAACCCAGACGCACAGAATCAAGATTCTCCCCCTTCCTCACAGAATTGTCTTATATTTTAAAGAATAAATCTGTCAGACTTTTTATTTTTCTCCTACTTTTCTCACTTCAAAAATTATCAACTCAGCCTCATAATTCAGCAGCAATAAATGCATAAAACCTCCAACATCCTCCAAAGAGTCTATGACCTACTCAGGGTGAGGTGTTATTTTCTATTTCCCTTTGTCTAGTCTCCCGTGAAATGGATAGGATTCATAAAAGGGCCATGAACTGCACTTTTTTATTAGTCACACGCAACTTGTGTTTTCACATAGTTTCTTTACTCTTTCTCCTTCTCAATTGCTCTGACTTTCTATCCCAGATTATGCTAGGTTATTTTTCTCTTTCATCTAGTACTCTGTATTTTTTATTTTCTTCATGTGATATATTTGCTTGTATCCTGGGATTCCCCACCTCCTTCACCTCTTTACCTCATTATTCTTTGTGTCCTCCATCAAGTAGATACAGCTTCCTCTCCTCTCTTTTCCTCCACATTTCTTGGTGTTTGCTCTAACAAACAGCCCCACATCACCCCTTGAGTAGTCCCGTGATCTTTGCTGCTCTGTCACAGAATCCTCTACCATGACAACCTCACAACACCTACTATTCTTCCACTGTGCAGCACCCCCAAGGGATTCTGTGGAAGCCTCCTGTCCCCAGCTGAGTCCATACAGGCTCTCCTTCCCAAACCATCAGCAGCCCAAAAGCAAACAAATGCTAGGTGTTCTTCAGATGTTCTGATTAGTATCTTCAGTTGAGGGTTTACTCTTCACCACCTGGTGTGCTTGCTAACCAGTAACATCACTATGAAAGAAGTTATAAACTGCAGGGAGAATTGTGTGGAAAACCTCATCATGAGATGGTACGGAAGGGAAGATGATGTTTATTTACAAGATCCCTAATCAGGTTGACTTTATGCACTTGCATTCCTTCTCTTGCAGAGTTCATTCACTTGCACTCCTACAACAAGCACCAAGGCATATGTGTGCAAGCGGTCTGCACTCAGAGGGCACGACTCTGACTGTCAGGTCCTCATGAGTCAATATCTGGGGTTCCTCTTGACTGGTGACAGCAAATGATAGACAGACCTCTTAAAATGACAAACCTCTTATACCCCTTAGGAGTCATCAGCTGTTATGGAGCAGTCCCTACCCCAAGCATAGTGCTGGCTTCAGGACTGTAAATGTTAGGCAGAGTTTCTGCCCATTCTCTGTTTTTCCATGCTTGAAGAATATGTCTGTCTTCCTGCCAGGCTGACTAGAACGGGCATACATGATATGTTATATAGGATCTATTGCCGTGTTGATGCCACCCTTCTGTTGTTAGGATGCAGGGTCTGCTGGAGAGTCAGATGGGCTGTGCTCTTCTCATAATGCAGATCTTCTGGGCTTAGTGTAACAACACATGCCTCTATTTTACTGCTGGAAATGGTGTCCTGGGAGCAGCATGCCAAGCACAGTGTCCTTCATAATCGTTACAGACCTTTTTAAAATTCCTCTTTCTGTTGCTTCTTCCACTGCTTAAACATAAAGCTTTTCACTCATACTGCATTCATACCAATACTAATATTTTTGTTACAAACCTCTATAAAGTCACTAATAAAACTGACTAATAGCTTAACAGAGTGATATATTTTAGACATCAATTAAGAGAGATACGGCATATTATAAAACACCATAGGACAAGTCTTTATAGGTATTTAGGAACCTAACTCTAATATGTTTCATCAGTATTAGTCAGCTTACTTCCTGTATTATTTCACCTAGCTAAGTCACTTGCATCATGCTTAAAAGAATAAAAAGTTGGGGGCATAGTACTGCACAAGTGGGCAGTGTTTGATAAGTCTTAGACAGAGAAGCCCAAATAGTTTTTCTAGGAATCAGACATTGACTGTGAGGTATTGGACTGGACAGTTAATGCTATTGACTTCTTGATATAGTCCAGGAATAAACTGAAATATCGTCTTGTTGAAGCTGAGGATCTTGCCAGTTGGTTTATCAGGAAGAGGATGCACTTCTAACTACTCAGATTTTTGGAGGCTACTTTCAGTATTTGAAATGCAAAATTTTACATCTGTCCTGGTTAATTTCAATCAGACTCTGGTCAAAATGTATATCCAATAGATAGATGAATGGATATATACTTGTATTTTTATTATTAGCAATCTCATGTATTAAAAAAGACTTTAATTCTAGTTAATCTACACCAGTTTTATAACTTCTAAGAATAAAATACTCCATAATTTGCTTCAGATTTGCGTCTCTGAGACCTGCAGTGAAAGTGTAAAACTTGAAGAATCATAGAATCATAGAATAGGTTGGAAGGGACTTTTGAAGGTCATCTAGTTCCAACCCTCCCACCATGGGCAGGGACACTTTCCACTAGATCAGGTTGCTTAAAGCCCCATCCAACCAGACCTTGAACATTTCCAGGATAGGGCATCCACAACTTCTCTGGGCAACCTGTGCCGGTGCCTCACCACCTTCAGCGAAGAATTTCTTCCTTAGATCAGATCTAAATCTACCCTCTTTCAGTTTAAAGCCATTACTTCTTGTCTTATCACTCCTAGGAAAATTTTTCACTATGTGCATGGCCTGAATGCTAAGTGTAGTGACAAATGAACTGTGATTGAATTTCCTAATGAAGAGACAATAATTTCAGAAACACAGAATAGTCTTCCCAGGTTGCTATCAAACTCACTGCATACAGGTCTATCAGATTATTTTCTACTTCACGCATCTTAAAAGCATAGGAAAATCTGAGGAAAAGGAGCAAACAGCAATAGGAAAAAGAGAAATAAATTAAGATCTTTCATCATTCATAACAGTAAAGTCTTAGAGAATTCAAAGACAAAGATAAGAAAGAAAAACTGCAATCCTCTGCAATACTTTCTCTGCTGCAATATTGGGTAAAGAAGAGGAAAGAGAAAGCTGAGTTTAGCCCAATGTACTGGTTTTGGCTGGGATAGTGTTAATTGTCTTAATAGTAGCTGATACGGTGATATGTTTTGGATTTGTGACCAAACCATTGTAGGTAACGCAGGGATGTTTTAGCTATTGCTGAGCAGTGCTTGCACAGCCTCAAGGCCTTTTCTGCTTCTCATGCTGCCCTGCCAACAAGGAGGCTAGGAGTGCACTAAGGGCTGGAAAGGGACACAGCTGGGACAGCTGAACCCAACTGACCAAGGGATGTCCCATGCCATATGATGTCATGCTCAGCATATAAAGTTGGAGGAAAAAGGAGGAAGGAGGGAACTTTTGGAGTGATGATGTTTGTCTTCCCAAGTCACCATTATGTGTGATGGAGCCCTGCTTTCCTGGTGATGGCTGAACACCTGCCTGCCGATGGGAAGCGGAGAATGAATTCCTTGTTTTGCTTTGCTTGAGTGCATGGCTTTTGCTTTACCTATTAACCTGTCTTTATCTCAACCCATGAGTTTTTTCTCTTTTACCCTTGTGATTTGCTTCACCCTTCCTCTGTGGGGGGAGTGGGTGAGCAGCTGCACGGGGCTGAGCTGCCCACGAGGGTTAAACCATGGCATCCAAGAAAATAAGAAAACAACTCTTCAGCTAATGAGAATGTTAGATAGGACGAGAATGGATTTTGAAGCATAAAACACACGTAACTGTGCTTACAGGACACATGATACTTTTTATACAGATGATTAGAGTTTGACATGATGATGTGACTAATTCCAATGAGGGAAAGCCCATCATCATTTAGGAATGATGGGGACAGAAAACAGCTTGCTTTTATCAAGTTGAAGTGGGCAAGCTACGGTCAGGACAAAGTATAGCTCAACTGCCATGGAAATTGGGGAGCTCCTTGATTGGAATGGGACTCATTAAATATTTTTTTTTCTTAAGGTTGGGGTTAAAATGTCTGGGGTTTTGCACCAGTACAGCAGTATGGGCTAAGGCACAGGTCAGGAGATCTCAGCTGTTTCTTGCAAATCTCAAACCCACAGATTTCCTCAAGACTCTCCTCCTCCCCACCTTGTCTCAGTCAGCTGGGGAGGCTTATCAGAAAAGTAAGAGGATCTTGGTATCTTTCCACTTGCAGAAAAATGGCATCTGAGCCATGAGAAGAGAGAGGGGATCACCAACTAGTGAGAATGAAGAGAGCTGTCTTCCAAACAGCCCCAAAACCAAAAGCCCCAAAAGAATCTGCGGGCACCTGGCTTCCCTGCAGCTCGGCCAGTGTTGGTGCTGCAGGCGTTTCACAATGCTTCTGGGCTGTCGGGTTGTGTGAAAGCTACTCTGCACACCTGCAGTTCAACATATCTCCTTAACACGGGGCTGTAGGAGCATTATAATTGCTGCAATTCTTCAGGCTTATGCAGTATTAACACAGTGGTTCTTTTTTTTTCTAAATTAGACGGTCTCAGAGCTTATCTGCCCGGCTACCAGGCTACTAAATGATGACATTAACAAATTGCCCTCCTTCCACTCTTAGAGTCAGCATTACCCACTAATTACACAAAGGCTTTTGCACAGCTGCCTTGGGCGTGCATGTGCCAGGAGGTGCAGAAGCAGGTTTCCCGGGGCAGCCCGAGGCCCAGGAGGTGGCACTCTTTCATAGCTCTGCTGCACACCTGCTCTGCGCTACAGCTGCTAATACAGCAGTCAGAGTAAATAACTTTCCTTCAGAAGTGATAATTTTCTGGTAAAATGATCAGCAAATGGAATTCTCTGAGTTCAGAAGTCTTAGTGGAAAAATACCAAACGAATCTGAAGCTTTACCTTCTGATGCCAGCATATGAAAAGTTTTCCTTGACCGGCCGAATCAATTCCTTTACTAACTAGTGGTGTAGAAATAGCTTTTTTCTTTATCGGCAAATAATTTCCTCAGCTGCTAGTTTCAATCCAATACCCCAGGTTGGCTGTTGCAAAACTATTCTTGCAGATAAAAGCAAAATGCAATACTTGGACTGCCACATAAGACACATTGGGAGTGATAAACGAAAATAAAAGTTTATGTTGTCTGATTTCCATGTGTACCATTACCCGGGGCTTAGTGGGATTTAACCAGCTAATCCTCATGTTAGTTTTGTTATCGTGCCATTACAGGGAGTGTGTTCAGGTAAGGCTGCAATAACAGAAGATAAGGCACTCTCTGAAGGTGAGGAAGAAAGCACAGGAGCCAACCTTCTGTCCACAGGTAAGTGGGGAATTGGGGATCAGGGGAACAAGTACCGCTGTCTTATTTATCTGTGCTGGTCTGGGGTACGAGTGATGCTGGACAGACAGACTCCTGCTGCGGGCTCAGGTAAGGTAACAAAAAACGATATTTGTTTGCTTTGGTTACTCCATTCAAGGGGTAGATGCTCAGTTCGCCAGCCCAGAGCATCCCTGCCAGAGCACCTCAGGGGCCAGGCTGCAGCAGCACACACCTCCCTATAGGCACACACCCTCCAATTTTGGGGCCAGGCACTGCAGATCTATGTTGAAAATTTAGGTCTCACTGTGCATGAAGCCTACCCTGTTGGCCAAGGGCAGACTAGCATCGCAGCTCGGGCAGGGAGGGCTGGTTACACTGCCTCACCTTCATCTCTGTGAAGAGAGAAGAACTCATACTTATGGCACGATCACTGGCCTTTGTGCTTTCCAAAAGGCTGTGCCCACCTAAACCCATCAACAGCTTGTACCAAAGCACAGAAAGCTGTCAGAATCACGTGAGAGGCTCTGTCTGAATTCATCACCCAGGGCCTGCATCTTCCCCCAACTGCCACGCCTCAAGGCGGCTCACTTGGCTTGTCTGAGAAAGCCTTCCCATTGGATAGGCGAGAGCACAATCCCAAAAATGCACATCACTACAGAAAAAAGTAAAACAAACCAAACCCCCTCCCAACACTCATGTCAATTTAGAATGAACGTAATTTCTCCTTCGCTAATTGCAAATACTGGGCATGGTCTGAATGAAAACATCTGCATGTTACTTAATTAGACTATGATTTTTCAAACAGGGGAAAAATAACCTTCTGGGATGCAAGTCTTCTCTCTGGGGTAGTTTCCTGTCTTTCAATCTTGTATCCTGTTAAGAGTTGTAAAACAGTTAGTTGCTGTATTTCCTCTCTAGCCTCTGAACCTATTAAAACCACCCATTAAAGATAAATGTTACACATATTCTTTGCTCCTGCTTGTCCTTAACACAGTCATATGCAGGGTCTGCTGGTGCCCTGTCTTGAAAGAGAAGATGATGGTAAAGTACAGGAAAATCAATGGTGTGGTACAACCTTAACTTCAGCTGAGTGATACAACACTAATGAATCAACTGGTTTTTTCTTTTCTTTTAATAAACTTCAGTTTTAATGTGAATCTCTGAAGAAAGTAGACAATGAGAAGATTCTTCAGGACAGGTGCAGAATTCTTGGCTCACATGGATTGATTTTTTCTGATTCAGCAGCAGAGGAGACATAAGGTACCAAGAATACGTTTGCAATACAATCGAACCTCAGTGCTGCGCATGTCACATTCAATTCTACGTCGTAAGAGTGCTTTCTTAGACCTTGCCAAGTTTTTCCAAGGCCATAGGAATAGAAACAGTGTCATTGCTCCTGAATTCATGAGTAAAGAAAAGATCACTGCGTTTTGCTGTTTTTCCCAGGATTTTTTCAGTGGGCTGCCCATCGTGTTGTTAACCCAGTGTCAACCATGTCAGCCCATTGTCTGCGCATTTGGGAATCAGATAAACAGCAGCAGAGATGGGCCGGGACCATAAGAGGTGAATGAATGCACAGCTTTGAACATGTTATTAGGATATTGTGTCATGTGGGATCTCTAAGAAGGCATGTACTAGATCTTTGCAGCTGAGAGCTCTCTTGCTTGTCACTGAGAGTAAGTCTCCCCTTTGAGAGGTAAATTTACCATTTGTCTCTTCAGTCACCTCCATGACTCAGAGGTGTCAGAGAAACCTGTAGGGCTGTTCTTCCTGCACAGTCATGATATACATATATATACTGTAGTGCAAATGATGGGATCACAGGCTAAAAGTGATCAGGAGTGACCTCTGCAGTCCACCTGGTCCAGCCCCTCACCCAAAGCGGGTCCAGCTAGAACAGGATCCTCAGGGACATGCCAGGTTGCATTTTGAGTATCTCCAATGATGGAAATCCCATAACATCTCTGGGCTCCTGTACTGGGTTTTCCCTTGTTCCAAATTGTATCCATCATCTCTCATCCCATTACAGTTCACCTCTAAAAAGAATTTGACCATTTTTACACCCTCCCGTCAGTGAGCTGTAGACAGCTGTGAGATCTCCCCTGAGCCTTTTCTTCTTAAGGCTGAGCAGAACCAGCCTTCTCAGCTTCTCCTTCTGCATCCATAAACCACATACATCTCTTGTAAAATTTGATTAGCAGTGCCTTGCCCCTGCACCTACTGGCTTTCTCATCTCCGCTCCTGATTCACTCCCCAATAGTTCTTACAGAGCACCCACCTTGCCCTGCTAATCACAGGCTGCAAAACAAATGCACTTTAAAAAGTTGTTATTGCGATTTGAGCACAAAGGAACGCAGCCTGGGAAAGGCAATAAGATGGCAGCAGTAGTGCAATCAGGAAATCCAAACCTGTGCAGTCAAACTCTTAAAAAATTAGTGGAAGTCACTGCAGTTTTGGTATTATTTCTGCTAATAAAGCATCTAATTAAAAAACTATTAAACATGCGTCAATTAATAATTTGAGTCCCTTAGATCATTTCTGCTAAAATTAACATTTCAGTTGCATCAAGGATCTTTTAATGAACCACCACTAACAAGAATATCTCTCTAATTAACTCAATGCCTTTAAAACAACAAGGCAATTTTGGAGTAGTTTGCTCTTATCCCTGCATCGATTATGCTTGAAACTCTGAGATTTTATGTTTGGTCAGGTCTGTTAGAAAATAATAATAAAAAAAAATTCTGATATTAATAGAAGAATTGCATTACAGCTCACTTGGCTTTAATGCGTTGGTGTTGTTTCTGAAATAATATGCAGTATTTGTTGGGAGCAAAGCTTTTAGATGAAGATTAAAGGGATTCAAACCAAGTTTGAAATTCACACTTTGCTGGAAGAATATCCAGGTCAGAAGGGCTCAAGGGGCTGGAGACTGGTCAGAGAAGCATCATAGTGTTTGGACAGTAAAAAGGCAAAAGCAGGTGAAAAGTATGCTCCTTTCTTTGAAGGACCACTAGGCATCTTCATTTCCCTCTGCATTCTGTCTTTGGGACTCAGGCTGTTCATCATAGCATAGATGTGGCCAGCAGGTCGAGACAGGTGATTCTGCCCCTCTGTTCCACTCTCATAAGATCCCACTTGGAACACTGCGTTCAGCTCTGAGGTCCCCAACACAAGAAGGACATGGACCTGTTGGAGAAGGTCCAGAGGAGGGCCACAAAGATGAGCCGAGGGCTGGAGCACCTCTCCTATGAAGACAGGCTGAGAGAGTTGGGGCTCTTCAGCCTGGAGAAGAGAAGGCTCTGGGGAGACCTTCTAGCAGCCTTCCAGTACCTAGAGGGGGCCTACAAGGAAGCTGGAGAGGGACTTTTTCCGAGGAAGTGTAGTGACAGGACAAGGGTTAATGGCTTTAAACTGAAAGAGGGAAGATTTAAACTAGGTATAAGGAAGAAATTCTTCACTCTGAGGGTGGTGAGGCACTGGAACAGGCTGTCCAGAGAAGTTTTGGATGCCCCATCCCTGGAAGTGCTCAAGGCCAGGTTAGAAGAGGCTTTGAGCAACCTAGTCCAGTGGCAGGTGTCCCTGCCAATGGCAGGGGGGATTGGAACTAGATGATCTTTAAGGTCCCTTCCAATCCAAACCATTCTATGATTCTACAATTCTGTGATCACAGAGTTTTGTTTAGATATAAAGACCCTGAGTCGGAAATGCATATTCAAGTAAGCACAGTGCTTCAACACACACTTGCTCAAGCCAGTAGGGTGGCTGCATTGCTCTTAGCAAGGGGCTTTGGGAGTCTCTTCTGCTGCTCGCCCTTTCTTTCCACAGCATGGACAGGCAGGCAACCCACTTGCTGGTGGTGGGAGCGCATACGGGAAGCCTGCGGCCAGCCCATCCTGGAGTGCTGAGCAGCTTCCAAGCTAACAGTATGCTAATGAGATGGTGTGCTAAGGGGTCTTCAGGGTCTAGTGTAGCCCCTAGGTGTTTCACCAGTTTAGATGGAAGGGAAATTTAACCATAACAGCAGTCTTGAGACCCCTCTTGGAAAACCCGCAGTCTAGGACTGACTTCAGACATGGCCTATTCACTTTCTGAAACAGAGATGGACCTCAGTTTGTGTCCAGATGTGCTTCTAGACTAAGACTAATCTACCAGGCTGACGATTATAAGGTTTTAAACCTTAGAGATTTATTTGAAGAAGTAGGCAATGTTCAGACAAACAAAGAAATGCAAGCTGGTATGGAGATTTGTTTTCCCACTGCTACTGATCTAAATTGAGTGGTAAGAGCTTTCTGTGAAATGAAAGAGCTGTTAACAATTCTCAGAATCTTGTTCAGTTCTCTGGCAGGGCATTACCATTTTCAGCTTAACACCTTGATGCTTTGATCTTGAAAATACATAATTTGAGGGGTTTATACCCTCAAAGCCATTTAGTCATCTAAACAGGCGTTTACATAGACATTGTTGATCACTCAAGCCCTAGTTTAAGCGTAATTAATAATCCCTTGAAATGACGTATGCTTCCTTTGATATCCCCTTTCACAGACAGGGTTTAGCTGATGCTGTGGCAGCCATGGATCACTTGATTATGAAAGCTGGGAAGATTAACATACCCTTTCCCCACTAGCTCACACAGCTGGACCTCTTCACAGCAGAAAGAAGCCAGAAATGAAGACAGTCCAATAAAAATTCCTTCATGCACTTCTTGAATATTGCATGCATTACAGCTGGATGAAGCCTATTTCCATACAATCACCTAGTTCTTTTCAAGTTTCTTTTCAAAATCACTACAACCAATTCTTTCGTAATTCAAGGTCTGCTTATGAGCAGACTTCCTAAAACTGCTCATCCATTATCCAAACACCTTAAAAGCCCTGCATTTGGAAAAAAATTCCTCAAATTCACAGCTTCATTTATCTCAGAGTTTTTATCGCTGCTTGGAGAGTGAGATTTTAAGCAAAGGAGCTTTACATTTGAAGTACACTTCCTAAAAGCCTATCAAATGTATATGGGAAAGGTGCCTCTTTTATAACTTCCTTTGTAAGCCCCAATGGGGCTTACACATTATACATGGAATAGATGACATTTTTCACATAGTTAAGATCTATTTGTAAACAAATACATCAAAATATTGGACCAGCTGACTTATATGTAATAAAAAGGAGAAATAGAAAACATCCAAGCAAGGTAAGAACCATGGTTGAAAGCAGAAAAAACAAGTACCTATTCCCAATTCCCACATAGTGTATTCTAGTGCACCCGTTCCCTACCTCCCCCTTTCCACTTACTTTGATAACTTTTGCTTTTTCACAGGAAAGCAAATCAAAACAGCAGTGATAAAAATAGCACAGAGAAATAAGCAGCTAACAGAACACCTTGAACACTTTATGAAAAGGCTTCCCATTTCTGCCAGTTCCCATATCTATATGAGCTGCCCTGATGGCTTCTTCTGCTGTGGTGCTATGCTTAGACAGAGAATACATGTTTGAAAACTGAGAGCATGCCCCTTCCTCAAAGTCAGGCTGCCTGGGCTCAGGCCCCAAGTCAGGGAGAGTTGGACACACCAAGCAGTCATTGATGTTTTAGGTCACCCGTAACTCTTTGACCGCTACTCAGAAAGCTGCTGGTAAGCGTCACTGCTGCTGCAATTGCTTAACCCACTTTCATGGAAATTTAAGCCAATGTTGTCTTCCCCTCCAGAAGTGGAGTCCTGGCACCTACACGTTTGGTAAAGTGACAGGCAAAGTTGCTACAGAGTTTAAAGAAACCTTGGTAGCCATCTTTAAGCACCATTGAGGCAGCATAGTCCTTCTGTATCACACAAGCCATCGTCATTCCTCTTTCACCACTCTGGCTGCTTCCAGTCTGATCACAGCTCAGTTGGCCAGCAGTAAGCTGTTGAGAGGCAGTAATGGGATGCATACACCCAAAATTCAGTACTTCTCCTTGATGTGGTTCCTCTGGAGTGCAGCAGTGCTGGATAGACAACAAAGCCACAGGGCTAGTCTGTTGCTGTGCCAGATTGTTGACACCTCTCTTCCCCTAACCAAGCAAAAAGATGCTTTTCAAAGCTTTGGTCCTCCTCATGTCTTGTGTAGGTGCTGTGTGGACGCCTGCCCCATGTAACTTACACCATTCACTTGCTGTGTCACAATTATGAGACAACTGTATAGAAAGACACAAGGAAAAGCAGTTTTCTGAATGACTAAGCAAGACATTTCCAGGAGATTCTGGCCCTGTTAACTTTCAATAAAAAGTGGCAAAGCCGTAAAATATGGGGAGAAGGAAAAATGCTTCTTCAGATGTTTTCTGTCATTTTACGGTTAAACTCAGTGTTCTGCTCTATAACACAAACCACCAGTTCTTTGCAAAAAAACTGTGCTTCAAAAATATAAGAACTAGTTGCAGAGAAAATAATTTTAAAGCCATGGAAAAGTTTCACATCTGTTGTGCAGGCTTGGCTTTTACCTAGCTTTCATCCAAGGCCTATCAGCCCTCTCTGACACGTGGTCTTTATCTTAATCTTATAAACCACTGCTAATGAAATTGATGGTTTTCTGCTAAGGGTGCAGAAAATAAATGGAATGCATCTGTCCTGTGCTCTGTTTGGACAGGGAACACCTGTTTGATGACACTGGTGTCTCATTGTGTAGGTTTAGTTTAACCAGTCTGGACTGTGATTAGGTTTTTCATTTTTATGGCTTTCTTAAAAATGAACTCTGAAGATTGAGGTGTTGTCCCCATCTCACTGAAAAGTATACATACATGACCAATTGCCTGGGCTGTCTAGTCCAAAGTGTTATGATTAAAATTCAAGAGAGCTCTTATTGACTTCTAATAAACTATATGCCTGAGGCTATACTTAATCACCAGAGCCTTTAGCCCCTGCTGCAATCTTCTCCGTGATCTGCTGCATATTTCCTTTCAGCTGTTTTGTTGGCATTTCCACTTCTAAAGCCTATTACCTGAGAAACAGCATTTAAGGTGTCTTTGGCGTGTTCAGTTATTCTCCTTGGAGCATTTTCCACTGATTTCTCCAACAAGATGACCTGACTTGTCAGGGATTTTCAGCGATCCCTGGTCCGGATTTTCCAGAATTCTCCAAAGCTGTCAGCAGCAGCAGTCCAATTATCATGTAAGTAGTGAAATACTATTATCACATCATTATTTGCTTGATTTTAAAGAGGTTTTTGTGGCCATAGTTTGAAGCACGCATGAGGAAGCATTTGTAACATGAAGTCTGCAGTGAATGGAGCTTCAAGCAGTCCCACTCACGTCACTTCAGGCTGCTGCCGGGGCATGGAGAGCAGAGAGCGGAGTGACAAGAAGTGGTTTAGCACAGGCTGGAAGGAAGCAGGCAGCAGCCCCTGTAGAGAGAAGGAAGGATGTGGGAATGACTGTGATGTCCCCGAAAGGAGGATCTTTTCAAGCAGAGTCCAGCCTCAGAGATGATGGAAAGAGCCAGGCTGATATGCATAGGCTGACACAAATGCAGTGAACTCTGTGATAGTGCCTTAAACAATACCCCATGCCACTCCTCAGGTTTACAGCAAAGCAGGCTTTACATTTGAAAAGAATTGAAGGTATATGTCTTACCTCCTCTCAAAAGCAGTCAGAAACCTGTCGGCATCCAGCTTTCTCACAAAGGGTGAATTTGGTCCATCCTGTGTGGAGGGAGTTCCTGCAATGCTGGGAATCCCAACATGCTAGAAACATATGGAGGTAGGGTTTCCCAAAACAGGGCACAGCCTGTGGCTCACTCTGCAGCCCTGGCTGGGTGTTTCACAGCTCTTCCAAGAGTGCACGGACGGGGGCTGTGTGGGTTTCTCATTCCCCCTCTCACTCTCAGCTACCAGTATATTAGAAAAACCCCCTTTCTGCAAATTACCTTTAGACCCAGTGAATCTTGTTCAAGAGGGCAGATTTAGATTAGATATAAGGAAGAAATTTTTTACATTGAGGGTGGTGAGGCACTGGCACAGGTTGCCCAGAGAAGTTGTGGATGCCCCATCCCTAGAAGTGTGCAAGGCCGGGTTGGATGGGGCTTTGAGCAACCTGGTGTAGTGGAAGGTGTCCCTGTCCAAGGCAAGGAGGTTGGAACTAAATGATCTTTGAGGTCCCCTTCCAACCAAAACCATTCTGTGAATCTATGACTCAAACACCTCCAGGTTTTCCAGTCCTTTCCTACACCTGCGCTGACAACACTAACATTTGCTTCTACAAATGCAGTGAATCTGAGGGTCTAAAAATGAATTTTAAAATTGAATGTTTGGAATATCTTGTCTGTAGCTGTCATTAGCAACTCCTTTATAGAGATTAAAAAATATTCTTTCATCTGTTTGCTACATGACATACTGATGAAGTTTAATACTCTCGCTGCTACATGCCCTGCTCGTTTCTGCAGCTTTTGAGCTTGTGAGACTAACCTCTTGCCAAACTTCTCAGAGATAAAAGAGAGGCCAAGACCCTCTTGGATCCCTCTCCTCTGGTATGGATGAGGTGACAATGGGAACTGCACATCGCAGAAGACTGACTGAGATAAAAATTCTCCCTTTACTTGATTGCAGCATCACATGAACTGGGTATATGCAAGGTCTACTGTGTTGTCCCTGCTCTATCTACGCAAACAGATAAGCTCAGTTTTACTCTGTCACTGACTAAGATCATAAGACTAAGCACAAATTATATATATATACAGACGCACACATTCCTTCACTTATCTTTTTCTTTGTTCATGCATGATGCAGTTTCTTCTTTAGCAATAATTTTATGGAGAGATAGGCAGAAAGAGATAGATAGAGCCTCTCCTTTGCCTCAGGCTGTGAGATATATAAGGATGTATGTAGATTTAGATTTTTTTTCTTTTTACAGAGTGCCTTTCTATGGAGGCGATGATCTACATATGTTCATTCACTTCTATTTGTGGCAAATCTGACCTTTTTCCTTAATGCAGTCTGTGAAGCATCAATTGTTTTCACTCTGCTTCAAACACCAGCTCTAAGTCAAAAGTTTCTGTACGAGCAGTGGACTGAACCTTGCACTGAAAAAGCAGAAGACGAAGGAAACTAGGTGCAAGCGCTAATGAACAAATCAATCAGCTGAGAGCACGTACCACCAAGGGGAGACAGCAGCATTCACTAATTAGAATGAGATAGGAACAACTGATAGTAGGCCCTTCTTTTATCTCTTGCATGTGCTTTCTGTGAGCCCTTTCATAAATTACATTATTAGTACAACACAGTGAATACCCTCAGTATTCCCCATTGTCTAGGTCCTGCTATGATTTCTCCCTTGCTCTGAAGCTTCAGGCTGCATGGGCCGCCAGGGGCGACTGCACCCCTGGATGTGGATGTGCAGAGTCCTTCACCTGAAGAGCTCATCTTCTCTTTTTCTTACAACAAGACCAAAGATAGGCCCTTTTGGAAAGAGTTTTATATTCTCAGTTCATGTGATTGGAACTGAGAATCAGTTTTATTTTATATTACTTACATGTTTTAGTTTTCTAAACACATGTCCTGCTCTGGTTTACAGTGTTAAATCTAAGTGAGTGCAATAAAATGCACAAAATTTCTTGTTTATCTGTGAAGAACAATTGGTTTGGCATTACTTAGATTTTTATAATCCCTTCAAATTTCAAAGGCTTTTCAATCCAGTATATCAATGCTGGTACAAGGAATCTGGTATCTTTATTTTTCACCTATTTTTCCTTTTTCCTTTTTTCCACTGTAAATGAGATAGGACTTTAGAAGAGTTAATAAAGATAGCCAGATGCAAAAATAAGAGTCAGGGACGTACCTCATTGATTTAACTGCGAATAGGAGAACCCTACAAATATATTGCCGTTCTCTTCAAGTGAGTTTAATCTAAACAGTAATTTCGGGATTAGCTGTAAAATGTTTGCACTGGAAATTTCCCTTTCAGTACCAGAAAGCTCCTTCATATGCTTATGACAGCTGCAAGGTAGGTTTGCTAAATCTATTCAGTCTGGAAAAAGTAGAAGGCTTCAGGAAATGCTGGAAGGCACAGTCCAGCCAGCTTGCTGTGGCTGTTGGACTTTTCTGAAAGGAGATGAAAATGAGAGCCTTCCCCCTGGAAAGTTGGAAAGGAGTGAGGGCACTGCATCAGAGAGAATGGTCTCTGTGTTTCCCCAGCCTGCACAGATTATGAATTTGATGTTGTTTGGGCTTGAGGCAGCACACAGGGAGAAGGGCCTGGGAGGTTCTGCTGTGCCAGTAGATCTATGGTGGGGAGCCCTTTGTGAACAGGGAAGATTGACCAGCTCAACACAACAGACCGAAGGCAGGCTAGCATGCTAGAAACGTCTGGTAATGCACCATAGATTTCACTACAGTTATGTCCAGGACATAAACCAACACATTTTCCTGTCTGATTTAAATATTGATTTTGAACCCTGATTATGACAGAAGGAGCTGTTGTTTAAACCCATCGAGCTCTTGTGCGTGCAGAATTGAAACAAGTCACTATGTTCTGACCTGGCCTTTCTTCTCAAGCACACCAAATTAGCGTGTATTTTGGGATCGATGCAGGCGTGTGCTTACACTGCTCAATGGGAGACAGTCTCCCTTTGCTGTGACAGAGCGAAGGCTGAAAAAATGAGCAAGTGAACTGTATTTTTCAGACAAGCAGTGCTGACACTTCCTTTGTGTTCAGAAACCACAGGCTCAGCCGGGGTTTTTCAATGATTTTGAGCCATGGGGTTTCTCTTGAGTAATTTTTTGAAACTTTTCTCCTTAGTCACAAGAGGAAAAAAACTTACCCTTTCAAACAATCGTGTCTCTTTTAAGAATTAAACTTTAACAAACCAGATGTCATAATATTGTGAGGCTTGTGACTTAGCTGGAGCTGCAACACTACTTGCAGCAGAGAAGCTTGCAGGAGTGGGACAAGAATTGATAGGTGCTAGTACTTGCTGCTGGGAGAGGTGGGCACCTGCTAGTCTTAAAGCCCATGTTGATAAGAGCACAGTCTCATTCCACACAGAGGTAGCTCAACCAGCTTTGCATGAACAAGTTTGGCTACCAGGAGCAGGCCAGTAATGGGGTAATCACAGTGTCTCTGTGGTCTGAAAACCATTAAGTTAACCCAGGAAGAATGTCACATCAGGAGGGTTTCTTCCAGGATCCCAGCTGCTTTCAGCCGGGCTGGGTATTGACATGTAGAATGCACAGCCTTTCCCTTGCTCCTGAAGACCAGAAAACCTACATTTAATAAGAAAAACAACTATTCACTGTCCAGCTTTGCCCCTCTGAGGGTGAGGACAGAGAAAATCCAATAATGGGATACACGTTGGTCCTTGATCCTGCTGCCCTAGATGACTGGCTGGGACTCCTAGAAACACTGACACAACCGCAGTCTTCCAGGTGCTGTCAAAGTCCCACTGTAGGTAAGAAAGATGTGTGAGAGCTGAGGTTTTGTGTTACATGTTTCCCACCTCAGAAAGAGGAATAGGGCTCAGAAATACTGGAAATCTTTCCAGCTCCAGGACTGCTTTTGGTGGCAACTTTAATTCTAACTGTATAGCACCTTGCCAGATGGAAAAATTGCACTGGTACAATTCTTTATTAAGCAGATGTGAATTATATAACCAGGTCACAGGAACAGATAAGCATTTAAAAAAATGGCATGATTCTGTTAGCAGTTCTTCGAATATCTCTTTTTCAGCTTGCGGAGAATGTGGCAATTAGGTTTGAAGTTGTTAAGAAAAAAAGAGACACAGGAACTTTCCAGTCATTGCCATCAAGTAATTACTTGAGGTTCATTACTTACCAGAGTTATGCTTCCTTTAATACAAATCAGAGCAAGCACTGAACATTTTCAGCAGATTCTGGATGACCCTGCATTACCTGGGGCTGGGGAGAAAAGGAGGGGAGGACACAGGTTTGGCTTTTCTAGTCTACTTGCTCTGCTGAAAGGCTTTTTCCTTATGGTGCTCAGAGACTGGGATGATGAAAACCCTTCAGTTCCAGCACATCCTTCAAGGTCCTTTTAAAACCTGGAAACAGCTATCAGGACTTTGGCTATAGCTTAGCAAATTTATAGTAATAATATTTGGAGAATGAATAGGGTTATTAATCTAAAATTATATATTCTTTCAAAATCCTTCCAAAAAATTACTTCATTTTGGGAAATTTCATCATGCAGATGAATGAACATCAATGACTTTGAACTCTTTTTAAACATTAGCATGAGATCGGAGCAGGTCATTGCATGCTTCTATTTCGGTGATCTTTTGGACACTTGTTACCTTGCTTACTTTGATTTCTTGTGGTGTCCCTTCTAGGCATGAGGTGATAGCATGTGTTCTTCATGTTTTAAACAAAACTTTTTTGACTGTTACAGAATTATGCAGACTGAGGTTGTTCAAAATATTTCATTAAATTATTTCTATAAACTGAGCCTTTCTCTCCTGCAAACAAAACCCCTTAATTAAGAGTTACAGATATCAGAACATTCTCTTTCATCATTTTCAAAAGGAACTCTTTTCATTTTTCAGTCTAAAATGAGTTTCAGTTTAGTAAATTTTAGTAAAGAAAAATCCTGAAGTTAACACTGTTCAAAAGAAGTGAAAAGATGTTAAGAATAAATTGTTCAACACGAAATACCATGCCTTTAAATCTTCTTTTCATTTAGGATTACTGAAATAATTTGCTGAGCAAAAATTTTGTTTTTTCCATGGATTCTGACCAGACAGGAAACAAATATTAGAAGAAAACCCTAACAAAAAAATAACAAAACCAGTTGTTGGTATGGTTGTAGTTAAAACATAAGACAGAATTCAGTGGGCAGATTGTCTGCGTCTATGGGAACAACAGAAACTAAGAGTGGTGATATCTTACAAAATTAAAATGTCAGAGAAATAAAGTCTTCTTTTTCACAAGGAAAAAATATCTGTCCCAATGATGTAAAGTATTTAAAGACTCCTTTCTTGTATTTCACTAGGTTTGGTCGGATTTCTTTCTATGTAGTTTAGAGCTTAAATCAAGACATTAACCTTAGAGAAGTTAGTAGTTTTAGCCCAGCTGATGGCTTGCTTTTCCAGTTCGACAACGCAGATGTTAGCATCCTCAACTGACCTTCTCTAAATCATTCAGGAAGTATGTTAGCAACACCCCTTCTTTCCAAGCTGGATGCTTTTACAAGGGGTCCAGAAGTGAGCTGGAGCCTGCCAGCAGCTGCCTTCTAGCTTGCAATAAGCCTCTTTATTTTTGCCGTACGTCAGGAGCCACAGAGGTGCGAGAATGGACTATGCGGGCTTCCTCCAGCATGATGGAAATCTCACCATCTAAAAATAGAAATACTTTGGAAACAGACAGGGATTTTGATCTCTCAATGGCTTATATGATAGTGTTGCCACAGCTACAGAAGAGTGCACACATGATGTCCCTGTTTAAATGCCAATGAGGAGAAAATCCATTCAGTTTCACAAGGTTAAGTGGAAACGTCAGTCTGATTGACCGATGTTTTTAAAAGAGAGACTCGGTGTCTGGTAGAAGGACCCAAACTGGCTTTTACACTTCATTTGTTCCCATCCTTTGGGCAGCAGCATGTCTGTGAGGGTAAAGACTTTTCCTCCCCTCCCTTTCTCGGTACAGCTGTGATGACTGTCTCTGAAAGACTGCCACGTTGCCATTAATGCTCTGGGGGGGAAGTTATCCACAGTGTTAAGCTCGCTGGCTTCATGAACTTACATATAGGATGAATTTGACTAACACTTTCCATGTGAAGGATTGTCAGAAGACCTGCTGGCTTCCTGTATTTTATAGACACATTCTATACAGCCAGTGCGCTGTGCGCGGGTCTCAGCTGAGACTAAAGCAACCAACAGGTTTCCCTGTGCTAAATGCTGTAAAAAGCCCTTCCTGAGAAATAGTCTCACTTTCTTCCCTTTATATACAAAGCTGGTGAGAGTGGAGCATATAAATCTAATTGAAAAATGGCTGATATACTTTTTAATTTATTGCCTTACTGTCACTGCAAGTCTGTTCAATAATCCATTACAAAACAAAGTCTCTTATTTTTCTGCAGTGACAATGTATAATGCACATCTGTTAAACGGAGGAACCAAGAGTAATTCTTGCCCAATTTATTAGATGGCTTTAGCTGTTCTTTTTTTCATAGTCTAGTCAATTTTCAACCTGCTAAGACAAATTAATCTATGCACGACTACGGCACACACTCCAAGCAATAACTTTCCGTAGTGTGTATGCGTGCCAGTCTTGTGTGAGACTTGAGTGAAAGCAAAACCATGGGTGCAGGAGATGAGATTTTTCTGATTAAAAATACATCTCATGCTGCTTTGGGATTTTGTCACAGATTTAATCTTTCCCACAGATGTAAAATTTTCATCTTTCAAGAGTTTTTTTCAATAGAGATTGTTGATTTAAGACTGAGAGATAGACATAGAGTATAATGACATGACACTGCCATCTGTTATGTAAGATGCTGAAACACTGGAGATATTTCTATCTCAGAAAAAAATCTGCATACTTGACCTCTAAGATAATTTTCTTGGTTCATGCCAAGCTTCCACATTTTTACCTAACTGCTGAGCTTAGCAGAAAGCACTGATCACATGAAAAGGTCAAAGTAAAGCTGTTGTGTTCAATTTAGTTGAAAACATTGATATTTCCCTTGCACAAAAATATATTTTATGTTGTGTCCCCCTAATCCATACTGCCACTGCAAATAAACATACACAAGCACATTTTTCCTTTATCATAGAATTGGATTGTAAATAAACCCATTCTGGTATGGTAAACTATATGAGTTGCACTTATTTGTTATTTAATGTATCCTACTTGCATCCAGATATTTACCGTTTGGAGCCAGCTGTGGTAGTTGAATTTTTAAAATTTAATACAAGTGGCCAAGTGCAATAAAGGTTCTCTCTGGAAAGTAATGCTTCACCTTTACACGTACTCCCACAGAACAGCCAGCAAATAGAGACACCATCATTACCGCCCCATAACAAATGCTTCGCATGTCCGACGATGCTTCTGATGAGACTATTTCTGAAGCAACCACTCTGCAAGAGGAAGCGCCCATTATCTGACACACCGAATTAATGCTCTCCATTTATAGGCTGACCCCATGTGTTGAGGAGTATTGTATAATGCATGATGCTGCATAATTGAAGCAGGAAAACTGGAGCACAAAGTATGGACAAGAACAAGTCATTGGCAAAGGAAAAGAGCTCTTCCAACTTTACTTAAGGTCTCTTCTCTTATAAATGGGAGCTCAATTAAAATAGTAATTCAAAAGCCTCGTAAAACTGCTCAGCCAATTATACTAATGTGGCAGTGACTACGCATTGCTATGTACTAAGTTATGGCCTTGTCATTAAGCTGTATGGACCTGTCAGGATCCCTAAGTGATTTTTAGCCTCATGGTATATCTAGCGTTGTAAGCAGATGTCCTCTTCCCAGTTTTCTTGGTGGGGAATTGAGGCATAATTTTGTAATAGTGGCCTAGCTACAGTTTTTCTTATTCAAGCCTCTCTTGGACAAAATGTTGAGGAGCTATGGAGCAGGCTATGCACAATTGTAATCAGAAGAGTTGCATCAGTCTTTTCATAGTAATGTATATGTGTTTTTAAAAAGCTGACCTGTGGAGTTTTGTGGCTGTTACTTTCTAGATAAGAAAGAAAGGACATTAGCCCGTCTGCTCAGCACCTGACTTTCTAGGCAACTACAGGCTGATAAACAGATACGTGTTAGTCCATAGGACATATTATTTCATCAGGAATTAATTTGTGGGTGAATTCCATAGCACAGATATGAAAATCAATTCTTGCGTATGCAGCTATTTGTTTAAACAATATGATTTAATCTGCATACATATAATTTAGGGATGGACGAAAACCAGTCAGTCATGTGGCCTGCTGTGTTCTTTCGTAGTCTTAAAAGTCTAAATTTAGTCTAAATTTTCCGTCACTCTACTAAACCAAAATTGATTCAAAATACCACTCAGTATCTTACTGAACTTTTGGCCAGAGACTCGGTAGGATTTTGTGAGACTGTGAGTCTCACTCTTCCCACCCCTTTTGGTGGTCCTGAGCTCCCCAGAACCTCTGATCAGGCTGAGAGGGCAGGTAGTGTCTTTGTGGTACTTCTTCCTGCTTCTTCCTATGGTAGACACCTCAGCATGAGGAGACATGGGGACATTGACCTTATCTCAGCGAGCTCACCTACACAGTCACCAGTCAGGTGGAAGAGAAAAAGTGTAACCCCTTTGGTGTCCTTCCCTCTGCACAGCTGGAGGTAACGAACAGCTGGAGCAGAGAAGTTGTGCATGCATTCGTGCCTTGACCCCACAGAGGGTATACAGAAGGGGTGGAGCAGAGCAGGGATACAGGATGGTGCAGGACAGGGCTAAGCTCTGCAGAGAGGAGCAGAGAGGAGTACAAGATTCATATTGCATCTTCCAGGATAACTGTGGCTCCTGATCACTTCGGCACCCAGTGGCATTGCCAAGGTTTAGGAAAGTGGTACTGCCGTGGTGTTGGTGTAGTGCTTCTCATTGGTCCCACTACAGTCATCAGAGAGAAACAGGGAGTCTCAAAACCAGCTGATGCAAAGCCAGACTTGGGATTTGCCATGTCTGATGATGTAGCCAGTTCCCCTCTTACTCAGGGCTTGCTTTCAGAGCCTGGTACTCAGTAGTTTTGAGATGAAAACACAGATTATAGTTGTGTTACTAAGAGCACCTCGGGGACTAGTAAAAGTGCCCCTGACTCGCTTGCTTTCCAAGAGTTCAAATAATATCTTGAATGAACATCCTAGTTTGGTATATGCTTCCAAGTTAAGTCTTCCTTACCATACTAAACCATGACCCCTAATGGCTAATGCATTTGGAAAACATAATAACTAGTAAATAAAAAAGCTGGCAACATAAAAAAAAATGAATAAATTATTTATAATCAAAAGATAGCTATTACTGTATACCTAAGTGTTAGGTGATTATGTCAGAAATTCTCTCTTGCAGGTTTTCAAATACTAACTGAAAATGGGTCTAATAAAATGGATTTGATCCTCTAATGAAATGAACCTACATAGGAAATTACTTCTTGTCTTAAACAACCTCTTGTCCCCATTTTTTTCTCCAATTACATGAAAGAAAATAAAGAGTAGTGAATATCTGTGCCCACTCAGAGGAAGAACTGTCACATCTATTAGAACCTTATAAAACTCACTGAACATATAACATTGATTATTAAAAAAATAAATTAAAGTATATGAAGAAATTATAATATAGATTGTGAAATTGTAGCATCTATTTTATGGAAAAGAGAAAACCTTCAGAGGAACACCATAGCAATCTGTGTCTCATTAACCTATCTTATTTCATGAATTCTCATTAAGCATGTTAATTAGACCTTCTATTATGTCAGCTCAAAATGTTATTCAGCTAATTAATAAATTACATTTTGGTTTATTACAGCACCTTTAACACTTGGGCAGCAGGTGAAAGCAAAGTGTGAGTCCCAATGAAAGGGAAGTGAGCACTGAAAGTCTGAGCAGAAGTTCTGGACATGGCGCTGTGTCTTTTTTCCATAACGGATGCCCCACTTTCATAAAGTATTAGAAAAACAGGTCTGAAATTGAACATCATTCTTGACAAAGTTATATCTAGCATTGTCTCAGAAACTTCCAATGAGAAAACCCCACACCTTTCCAGGAAATCTGCTCCAGGTCCTGTTTAATTCTCCTTCCTGTGAATTAGCTTTTCCCATTGTCTAAAGAAAAACCTCTCATCCTCTACCTTAAGCTCTTGACTTTTTGTTCCAAATACATGGGACATGGAAACCAGTTCATTGCATTCCCCACTGCAGTAGCTTTTTCATGCAGTAAGACTGACTTTGTGTCTCCCTTCAGTCTACTTGCCACTTAAAACCTCTATTCCCTCTGTCTGCCCTCAGACATCCTAAGTTGCAGACTTGAGCTTGTATTTGTTGCTTTCCTCTGCATTATCCCTTTTTGGAAGCGCAAGTGCCCGAAATGTTTTGGCTGACGTGTACCCAGTACTAACCAGAGTTACAGGATTACCCTTGCATGCTTTGCATGCTGTATGCTCAGATATATGTTCCATGAGAAAGCTTGCCTTTTTAGGATGTGTGTCAACTCATATTCAGCTTCTGATTTACTAGAAGCAGCAGCTCCTTTTCTGCAGGATGCCTTTCTCCTACCCTCTCTTTGCACAGCTGATTTTTCCTGCCTAAATCAGAATTGAATTTCACCCTGTAATTTGGGGCCATAACTCCAGCTCATCAACATTATTTTAAATTCTAATCCTGTTATTGAATATAAGGTCAGTTTTGAGTACTCTTTAAGAAGAGTGCTTTCTATTTCATCATTAGTGCTTTCTTCTTCTACATAATTAATGAAAACACTGAATAGTTCACAAGAACTCTGTAAAGCCCTGCCTTATACTTCTGTTTAGTGCCACGGTGACCTGTCAATATTTATTCCCTAAGAATGTTTATACAAACAGCTTTGAACTCTCTTATATTAGCTTCATCTAGACTGTGCTGCTTAGCTAGCTTGCAAGAAAGTCAGGCAAAACAGTGAATGCAAGATTACTGCACTCTAGTAATGTCACTGAAATTACTGATTCTTCACTTTTCTTTAGACTTCTTACACTGTCAAAGAAGGAAATTAATAGTTTGATATGATATGCTATTTAGAAATTCACTTTGGCTCTTTTGTAAACTCTTGCTATTTTCCCCGCATCTGCAGCTGTTTGTTGAGAAATTAATTCCAACAGTTTTCCTGTCTCTGAAGTTGAACACAGCACTTTTAGCTCCCTAGCAATTCTTGCATCTCCTGTTGGAAGATAGTGCTATAATCATTCATCTTCCACCTTCTGAAATGTCACCTGTCCTCGGCAGGCGTTCTCTAAGACAACCTCTGATTGTTCTGAAATTATTTCAGCCCGTTCTTTAAATATCTTACAACAATTCTCATCAGGCTCAGCTGGGCTGAGAAAAATGCAGCTACATTGTCTTTCCTAAGCTTTTCCTTCTGTATTCTGACCTGAATTCTTGCCCTTTTGATGCTAGTGTGAATTCAGTTAGTAATCCAGTTACAGCCACATTTTCGAGGGAAGAGTGGAGAAAAAAAAAGACACTAAAACATTTCTGCCCTTTCCCTTCCATCCATCAGTAGCTTTACCTTGCTCTTGAGAGCCATTCCGCCGCAGGGAAGCTGAAGAGAAAAGGACAAGGGTCAATACTGGATATCTGCCAAAGTCTTTTTACTCACTCTAATAGACTGGTTCAAAATAAGGTGCTATTCATCCACACAGAAGTGACATAAAGACCTTAACAAGTATAACGGAAAATTATGAGGATTCTGTAAAAATTTCACTCTTAAGTGTAGAAATATGAATACATATACATATTTGTCTCTCCCTTTTCTATTTCATTTCCAAAACTAGATTAAAAAAAGGGTACCTTTTTTTCTCCCGTATTTGGAAAGTGAACAGAAGGGGACTGGAAGGTTTGATTTCCGTGATGTTATACTTCCCATGTTGAAAATAATGTGAAAAGAAAGGGAAGAGAGAAGATGAGCATCATCTTCCAGTGGTATGACCAAAGCATATAGCTTTCCTTCAGTTTGAAAGAGAAGGGAGCTAAGTTTGAACCAGTGTGTACAAATTATATATTCCAACTAATCTTAGCCCCCTGGCCTACAGCAGTGAGAGGAATGCTAGAAAATTAGCTGATGCTAGCAACAAAATTTCCAAAAAGGAGCAATGAAAAGCAATACCTGGAATGTCATTTCTTTTCAAACAGGCTGCTTATTCATCTTCAAAACATCTTTTCAACTGAGAAGTAGTTTAACTACATCACTTCAGAGTGTGCATGTAATAACCGAAAAGACTTTATGGCAACATTCCCTAATTTATTTTTTCACATGTATTTTATTATCTGATACATTGGAAATCCATCTTAATCATTATATCTTGGTCTGATTGAGAAGATAGTAACAAGCATCAAGTTAACAACAACTGAATTACCATGAAAGATAACCATAATTATTCTCCAGTCCTTAAAGATTAATAATAGAGGGCTATGCATCCTCAGGGCTCAGTACTGTTGCCAAAATGTATGCAAGGAACATTTAGACTGAAATTATTTGTCTAGTATCAGCAAAAGAATTATGAGCATGAAACATGTGTAATAACAAGTTGTTACTCAGAAGCAGTTGTACTGTGGTTTTCCATAAGAAAAGTAAAGATAATAATCTATTATTAGATAATAATAAGATAATCTATTATTAGATAATAATCTATATTATCTATAATAGATAATAATCTATAAAATTAAAACTCCCATTTTCTCACTAATAATCAAAAGCAACATTAGATTGTGATAACAGCACAAACATGATGATGAAACAATTAGGACAGATACAGGTTTGATGTAAACATAAATGAATGGCATGAATAGTCTGTAAGAATCAGGTAGCCTAAAAATTTACCAAATATAGGTTGGAAAGTAGTGGAAAATGAGCAAAATACATAAAATATGAGATGAAGGCATTTTTAAGGAGAGGAGAGGATGATTCCAAAGCACTGTCTCAGGACCCTGTTGCAGGATACCAATTATGACTTATCTTTTGCCTTTGCTGTAATTTGAGCCTTTATAAGGAAAAACTGTTTGAGATGAGTAAGGAACCTTTCCCCACAACTCAGTTTCTTCTGAGTTAAACCTGTGGGCTTCAGCACTAATTTTGGATGGACTTTTCAGAAGAAAATCTAGCCAAAATGACAAGTACTTAATTACTCCTCTTTAATCTGAGACATCTGAGTGTGTGCAGGTGGCAGAGCATCTGTCTGCAGCCCAAGAATGGGAAACCGGAGTCTTTGCTTGAGGACCGTGCTCTGCACTCTACTGCTCACTGGGCACCTATGGATGTCCCATCTGAAGGAGACTACTTTTCTTATGGTGAGGTTTAGACTACACGCCTGCTTTTGCAGAGGCAGCCTACCACCCCACAGGAGCCTCCCTGGCCCAGTTCAAGAGCTGCCTGAAGGGAAACTTGAGTGCATATTTAAAGAAAGTACCTATTTGTGGAACTGAGATTTTAAACAAGTGTGGCAATTAATGCCAAGCTGGAGCTTGCGTATAGTAGACATGAATCCCTTGGGAAATGAACTGAGTGAGAAATTATTAATTTCACACGGTCCACCTGATACTCAACACAGAGTTTCATTTTTCCGTCAGTTGTGCAACATTTATACGTTTTAATGCAGTACACTCTTCAAGAAATCTGCAGAGTACTCCTTCCAAGTTGTACATTACACATACAGTCACATCCAACCAAGGAATCTGAAACTTTACAGCTTAATATTCAAAAAGTAGAAGGCTAAAAAACATTGCTGTTTATGAGATGCAATGAGAAAAAAATATTCTTATGCAAGGTACCTAGATTGAACTGACAGACAGATCAATGTGTTATCCAGTATTTGAATGGAGAAGCGGTATATTTGTTTCCTACAGCGCTGCAATCGTAAAAATGAGTCAGAGAATCAGACTATCCATACTTTTATGAATATTTATTATTTTGCCATATGGATCCTGCTTCTATTTATAAGATCTTTTAAATATTCAGTACTCTCTAAAGATGCTCAAAGAAATGTAGAGGCAAGCTCTTTTTATATACCTCATTGTACTATAAGAAATCATTTTCCATAACAAAGTAGAAAGAAAATTAGAATTATTTTTTAATTGAAAGTGGCTATAAAGAAAAAGAAATTAATAAAGGATGAACTGATACCCTAAACAATTCTGTTTCATACTTAGTTATCTCTAGTCTTATTGAAACTTCTGCAAATCAGATATTTAAATGAAAAGAGATTGCACTTTTATAGTCTGTGCTTTCGACAATGTTTTGTAAAAACATAACAGGAAAGACTCATTTCAAAAATTCAGTTACACTTTGACTGAAAACAGACCATTTGGTTGTTCATGTGTCCTGGTTTCCTTACGAAACACCTCGTAAGTATTACAGATAATGTTAAGAGCCCAAGCTACAGCAGAGCATGTTTGACTCACCTTGCTGTAGCACTGGTAAGAAAAGTTTTGAGCCCTAGGAGAATCTAGACCCATAGGTCAGCCTTGTTGTTGGACTCATGTTTCACATAACTGAGTCTCTTGAGATTTGTGGTCGCTTTAACTTCTATCGTGTTTCACAGCAGAGGTTGGTGTTATTGGACTGTGTCATGGTCTAATTATACTCTGGGTAATTCACGATCTGCCACCCTGGACCTCCCATGCTTATACACACGCAACCGAAGAAGGCATCACTCTTCACTTCAGAATTCATGGAAGAGGTGTTCAGTGGCTGCTCTGGGTTCCACAGATAAGTTGCATTTTGGCAGTGAGTAAAGGGTGTCTTAGTCATACCAGATAACACTAATTTCTTCCAGAAAAAAAAGGATTTCTGTGAGTCTTAGGTTAATTAGTGTCATGCTAATGAATTAATAAGCATAAACTGTGAATGTATCAGAGGAGTCAGATTATCTAAACGCTACTTCACAATGGTATTTATAGATAGGATATTGTGAGTTAGAGCCGGAGGTGGTGATATTCAGAGGCTTTATGCTGATTTGTATCAGCTGGGGGATCCTGTCCTTTGGATGATTTCCACTGTACATCAGAGAGGAAGGTACTCATTTTCCCAGGAGTTTGCCCAGCTGAAAAAGCTATAGATCAAGCTATGCACACTTTAAAAAGCAGCACTTTTGCCTCTGGTTTCAATTCAAAAGGTAGCAGTGAGAATTTTTTTTTCTATATTCAATTGTCCCTTAGTTTAAATCTCAGTAATTCACCCTAATTACCGAACACTTTAAGCCTGAATCAAATCTCTTAGCTATAGAGCTTTAAATTACCATAGGTCTTTAAAGCAACTATCTCTTGCTTTTCCAGCTGTATCTAAAAGTCCAGATTAAAGAACATAAAAGAGTACATACTGCAGATCCTTTTTTTTTTTTCTCACTTATACTATTTTATACCAACATAGCTTCACTTTTCCCTGGAGCTGCCCATCATTTATGCTGGTGAGAGAGTAAGGATAATTACAGTTCATCTGCAGATATATAAGGGAAGGGATAGGTGAAGAAAATGTACAACTTAGGTTACTTTCAGAGCTGGACTGAAAGGAATCTATTTAGCCAAAATATAAACCTCCATCCAACAACCTGCCATCACAATTACATCATTTTATATCATCTTCTGCCTGTCAGCTTTGAATTTAACCCCACTAGCAGCTGCTGTGACTTGAATTAAAGAAGAGATCAGCAGAGCTATAACTGGGAAGAAAGAGCTCGGAGGTACCACCCAGGTACCAGAAGTGAGGTACAGCAGATTACCTTAGGTTGGATTCATTCTGACACCTGAATTTCAGTGTCCATATATAAGTCTGGTGTTTCAACTTGCCTTACAGGCAGTGAAGTCAGCTGAAGCCTGCCACGCTTCAGCTCACACCCAGCCTCAGTTCAGCTGTCCAGATGTAGGCATCTAGTACTGTGCGAGGTCCCCTGGATATCCTACCTGGCTTAGCTGCTGAAGCAAACATGTAGGGTTTTAGCCCTGTGCTATGACTGAGAGTCAACTGAGGGCATTTCAAGCACTCTAGAGTACCTCAAACATCACTAGACACCTATGTGGGGCAGCTGAATCATACCCCTATGCCTCAGCAGCTGAATAACCCTCCTGACTCCCCTGGGTGTGTTACCCAGGGGTTCAGTTTGGTGCCCACTCACAGGGGTGCAGAAGTACTTGCGATGCCATAGTGTATCCCGATGGGCTGACAGGTAAAGGACGTGTGCCCTTCTGAAACAGGAGCTGTAGGGGAGGTGAATTCTGCTGACCCTCAAGCAATGCAGCTGAGGGCATCTACCTTACCCCCTGCATCTCCCCAGAGGCACTAGGGACACCTGTACGCTGTGATAAGGTGCCTCCACTTCAGTGTCCAAACGTAGAGCTGAATCCCATCTTCCTATCATCCTGTGGACTTCAGCTCTTTCTAGAGGCCCTCTGTAGTCCCTATAGGGTGTGCTCACACAAAAACAGTAGACTGGTTATTAAACAGCTTTAAACTCTTAAATGTGTCATTTCAAAGTCATAGAGGAGACAGTAAATCACTTGATGCTAAGCAGGGACTCCACTTTGGTAAGTACATCTTTAAAACATAAACACAGGCAAAGCAGGAAGGAAATGCAGCTCATACCAGCTTAGTACTGTGATATACTCTCTCATCTTTAAAACAAATAAAATATAAGGATTATATTAGGACCAAAATAAAATAAAATATTAAACAAAAATTAGCCACACACAGTAATTGAGAGCCTGGTAACCTCCCAAGAACCAGAACATTTCAGTAGCTCTCGTTATATAGTCTCTGAAGAATCCATGACAAGTTCATCCTTATCCCCCCTTTAATGGAAGAAGCACTGTTAAAGAGTCAAGAGCATTAAAGACCTCATAACAGCTTTCTGACAAGACTGTTTTAATTTCAGGAATTTTATGATGAGTGAGAGCTATATAAAGATGATGATAGCATCCACTGTTTCTTTTTTTTCCAAACGGTTATTTAAAATATCATCCTCATTAAAACAGCTGCACACGTCTCATAAGATCCATACTGAAATGCTTCCCAGGCCAATTTCTCATTTGAATCCCCAAGACTGGCACTTCGCCAGAAGGACTGCAGAGTCTGCATGGTATTTGTTCATTTTTAATTTTAACTTTGGCATCACCTCTTGAAGAGAAGAAGCAAAAAGGACAACACAGAGGCATGCGGTTGTTACTAGCAGTGTGTGAAATCTACTTTTTAGTAAGGTGAAACGTGGTTTGAGTATACTTAGATACTTTGACCGCCTATGATCAGTGCTCATTTACTGATATATAGTATTTCTACAATGGAAGCACACAAGGATGTGACTCAAGAAGGAAGTCTTCTAGCACTAGGAATGGTAAAAACATAAAGTCAGGTCTTCAGTTTTGCTTTGTTGACTTTAACCAAGGCAAAAACTGCAGATCTCAAAGCACTAGCACACACATGGAGGTGTCTTCAGCTCTGGCATCCAGAGAATACTGTAAGGCTTATTCTTCAGGGCCGCTCAGCAAACCTTGATGTCAAGGGAAGGTGGGGAACAGAGGGTATTTGAGTGTCTCAGAAAAAATCCCTGAGATTGTAGCATGACTTTCTGTACAGCAGAGTGCAGGTGTAGGTGTAGACATGCCAGATGATGTTGCAGCCCAGTGGGAAGGGGAAACAAAGCTTAATTCAGACATTCCCTGGATGCCTCTTCAAGACCTCTTTGCATTATTCCAGGCTCCTATTTAGCTCCTGGGAAAGCCTGACAAGTCTGCCTCATGTGACCCTCCCTGGGGTGGTGGGACCTCACTGGGAGAAAGCAATTTAGACTTGACCAGCTGTGCTTAAGATCCCAAGGGAGACAACATATGAAAACCAGTAACTACAGCAACTAGGATGTCCAAAACCTATCAGAAATAAGCAGTGAAAAATACCCATCTTTTTCACAGGATAAATTGTTTCTTGGTGTTCTCCTAGCTCACAGCTCACCCTTGTCTATCTGCCTTCCACCTATGCTCTGTCCTCCCCCAGGAGCTTGCTGTAAGAATGGGAGAAATTGAAAGAGACATGATTGCTGTTCACATATTGTTAACAACCAAGTGCCTGAACTCAGGTTCTGTTCTTTGGAAGAAATCACATCTTTGGTCCTGTTAATAAAAGACAGAGAATGAAGGGTGATCCATTTTTTTCTCTTCAACTCTCCTATGTAGCTGCTTCTCAGCGCTATATCCTTCCATTTGCCTTGCAATACAACTGCCATCTTTGTGAGGCTCCGTGGTGTTTGAGCCTCTCCTCCTCATCCAGAGGTGCTGGTTTCCACACATCCCTCCCAGGATCATCGCCCCTTGAGGCCCTGCCAGGAGAATGGTTTTCTGTGGGAGGCGTATGAGGATGGTGTCCCAGCACAGCTAGCTGAAAGTGTCCCAGGGCCGCAGCTCCCATCAATCACTAAGTGCTGCAACTACTAATGAAAGCCATCAGAAGGGTTAATAAGTATGTGCATATCTGTTGCGAAAAAAGTATACTGCCACAATAAATTGAGCTTGCATTCAGAATGTGTATGACTATCCAGACCTTTCATCAGAAGCAGAGAGGGGCTGGGACATCACTGCACTGCAGGGAAGGTGGGAAGGAAAACGCAGTAGCAGGAGCATCTAACTTGGGTAGGTTTCTGAAGTGCAGTGTAGTACAGCAAGGACAGCCTACATGCGTATTTGTTTTCATGGCAACATATTCCTCTTGGCACCCAAGATAACAGCGTAGCAGACTCTGCTACTAAAGCGTAGTATTTATATTTGGCCATATTGACTCTACTCCCTTGATTGCTTTTATATCAAATGAAGCCCTTAGAGTTCCAGGATGGAGAAGTGTATAGGTGCTGTTATGAGAGTAGACAGAATATATCCCGAGAGGAGGTATTGGACTTGATAATAGTAGCAGTCTTTTTCTGAGGTAATTTATAGCAATAATATAAGAAGAAGGAAGATTTAGTACTAAGAAGGGCAATTTCTGTTGCTACTGTTTTCCTCTGTGCTAACACACTGCAGATTCTCTCATTCAGTATGCTATTAAGTCCAGGGACTGATTCATTGTCAGAATTTGAAGTATTGATTAGAGATGGTGAAAAAGAGTTCTCTGGTATCAGAAAAGCTTTGAAGAACAGCATAATATGAATTCCAGTCATGTGCATGCCCTTTCATGGGCAGCTACAGGCTCAATGATAGCAGTATCCCCTAAATGTGCATTAGCATTGATCACCACCTGTTAAAACAGCACATGTGACACCTTTAATTGAGATAAAAGACAACTTTTTCCAATTCTTTTCCTCTCCTATGATAATTAGGAATAACATTATTCAGCGTTCATAGATCAAACAGATATGTGAAAGATGCCAAAGAACAAGGACTGGTATTTTTCTTTGGACTTCTTTAAAGGAGATAATCAATGGTACATATAACTATCCTTCTCTGACACACCTCCCTCTCCTTCCCGTCGTTTCCCGGACACAGACACTCAGGCGATTTCTGCAGATGATATTAACTTAAATTCACACCATGATTCTTCACTCATAGGCATCTTATTACTGCACCCCCTCATGCTTCTAGCTCTGGTGCTGACAAGGGCACAGTCAGCCAGGATCTCAGTGTCTCCCAGTGCGAACATCACTAATCATTAAACTCTCTATCCACGCAGCGTATCTGTAAGGCTGAAATATTTCTATCATGTGAATAGAAATTCATACTCTAATGCCAGGCTATGCTTTAAAAAGTATGGTAAAACGAGGTTAACATCATTCTGTCTTATTCTTACTAAGGTGTAGGCCCACTATCATCTTTTGTGTTTAGCAGTGCGCTTTGTGTGAAAGAGATGCTGGAAGTCATCTCAGAAAACTTCAAGTAGCTACAGAGAAGTCATTTACATCTGGTCTATTCACTGTCAGACTCCTCCAAGACCAGCAGAGAGGAGCAGATGCTTTTAGGGGTGATCCATCTGACAGACATGACATCTGTTTCAGGACGTGAGGAATGAGGGTCTTGAGGTTGTGATCACTTTAGCGCTAGATATCCACATTGTAAACATCAGGAGTTGTGAGATGAACCTCACCATCATGTCTCTATTTGGTTGTAGACACACAGAAAGCTTGTAATAGGCAGGCACTTGTGCTGTAAGAGCTTTGATGAAGGAAATGCATGAAGAAAACTGTTCCCCAGAGTCACTGAAGGTTTTAATTATGTGAGAGGACTACAGATGGCTAAGCAAGTTACTCATGTTTAGCGTCAGCTTTTGATGTTCTTATTTAGCTTCAGAAATAAATCAAACTGCAAACTGTCTCACTGAAAGACACGACACTTCTGCAGAGGAGAGATCTTCTCAGGTAGAAAGGTTGGTATCATTAAAAAAATCCTTGACTTACTATCCGTAGTTACACTTGTGAGGAACTGGGGGTAGCTGGAACATGTGCATGTCTTCTACGCACACCACTTGAGACAGGAAAGAGCTGAAACCTCTTCAGCTGGACTATCAGGAGAAAGGTAGACTCTGCCTAGATTATTCTTCTCCTAGAAACACTGAAATGCACCAAGTCTGGGATTCAGCAGTAATATAGTTTACCACTATTGCAAGTAACTTGACAGTGAAAGATCAGCTTTGTTAGTGCTTCAAGACATAGTACTGGCTTCAGTGGATAATCAAAGAAAGCAGAGGTCATATTTCAAGAGCATAGCATTTACATTTTTAATGATTATTCCTTCCAGTGATCCATACAATGAAAGAACTAATGCATCAATCCTTAAATTGTTTGAGGAAGGGAGAAGACATTTTTGCTCTAACTCAGCACTTGGCAACTTGATCTTTACATGTGAAAAAACTTTATGTGTTCAATACTCTTGATGAGCACCTTAGATTTAAAAGCAATGCCCTTTTTAGTCAATCACAATCCTGAATTTATGCCTTTCACTGCAGAGGATGAATCTAACTAGCGAAACAACATGAGAATTAATGGATTAGTCTTGCATTGTTCATCCGCATTTCTTCATTCATTCTCAGATCACTAACTCACTTTCTTGACATTCCTCTCAGTTCAGATTAGAAAATATATTCAGTTCTTTTGCCAAAGTAGACTTTAAGATCATTTCAGCCATACTTTGATATATATTGCTTTTCTTTTGGACTCCGTTTATTTTGGCTTGTGTTCCCTAAGTGAAGCTCACACAATTAATCTGATACATTGTGAAGGCAGAATATCTCATTATCTTCTTGTACATATAGTTCTCTTATCCTAACAGAGCACTCTGCTTTTGCAAGGATGTCTAGAATACTTCAGAAATACATCCATTTTTGCCATTGAACGGTACCATTCCACTACCAATTTAAATACAATTTAAAAATAGAGAAATGGATTAAATGAATCTCCAGTCAGAGCACATTGCCAAATGAGATGCTTTCCAGTGCATGGCATGTCAGATAGGAGCAGCTGAGAATGGGAGCGGAGGAAGCCCTAAGCCTTTAGAGAGGCAAAAGCAGTAGGCAGCTCTAAGAGAATGATTGTTTTCTCTGTCAGACATGAACTCATGAGGTTTCACTCTGCAACAAAACAAAACAGACCATGCTGTGGCTGTTCCAGACAGAGATGCAACAAGCTCATTGTTTTGTATGCAAACACACAAAACCAAATCCTCCAGGAAAACTCACTAATAGACTGTATAGAAAGATAATGGAGTAAAGGATAGGTTGATAAATTAAAAAGTGAGTTATCTTAAAAACATTGGGTATCAGAGCTGTTACTTTGGTTCCCACAACAGCTCAACTTAAAAAAAAAAAAAAAAAAAGCCTTGTTAACTGTGCTGTGTCCTTTCTGACCTTAACAGGCTAAAACTCAGGGGGGAGTTCTTCCCACGAGGAAGAAAGGCTGACAGTGGATTTAGGCATTGCTGATGTGATCAAAGATGTTTAGCTGCAAAAGAAGTGCTGGGACCTGTTTTCTCCAGCTGCAGCAGCAATCAGACGACAAGTTCTCTGGTCCCTGCCTCCCACAGAAATTATCCCTTAGCTCTTTCTCAGACTCCACTGCTAACGCTTCTGTTAATGCACTCCCTGCTTTTTGCTACCGTTTTCCTCAGTGGCAGGTGCCCTTCCCTCTGTCTATCACAGATGGTAGGCAATCACAGTTTCTGCAATCAGTTCTTACATGCCTGCATTTGTCCTTCCCTTCTCCACAACCAAATGATTCATCTTATTCTCAGCCTTTGCTGCATGCAAGCCAGTGCTTGTGACAGTTTTCCTATCGTTTCTGCTACCTAGTTGCACGGAGTGATTGAATGTCCCCTTTACACTTATCTTGAACAAAAGGCAGCTCTTACATTAAGCAACTTCAACAACATTTAGCTCAGCTCTGAAGACTTCTTATTTCACAGATGAAGGTAATACAGGCAGGCCTTAATGCCTCTCCTGCTTAAATGAGCTAGATCTCTTCGCCTTTGATGGGGACAGAACTAAATTTTAATATGTGGACGTTCTCCTCTGAGGTGAAATGAGCTGGTTTAAAGTAATTTTAAAATATGTCTATTTAACCAGGGAACATGCCTGAATTTTGCTACTGTAATTCTCCTCTGTCAGATTCTGAACCCATGGCATAAGTCTGCTGTCAGGCCACCACTGAAACCCAGAAAACACTGAAGTGGACGCTTAACTGACCTTATTCAAGAGGATAAGAAGTATTATAATTACTGTTATAGTATTATTAAATTCTAAGTATTGTTGTAGTAGTTTTATATTGGACAGGTGCCTACCAAGGATTTTCACCAAAAATCATGTCTGGATCAGAACCTTTCCTTGCAGTAACAGAAAGGGATATCCATGATATATTGTAAAATTATTAATTTTTTTATAAAACTTGCACCAGCTTTTTATTTTGTATTATCTTATGTTGTTTATTCTGCTTTAATCACACTAGGAGTAACAGGCTAATTTAAACCAGCAGTGACAAAAGAACTTGTTTTGTTTTCATTTCCATTATGTATCTCTGGTTTTGTAAAGAAACTGTAGTCCTAAATTATGTCTTGCATGCAACTGAGGGTTCTTATAAAGCAGATGAATGCTAAGAAGAAGCAGAGCACTAGACTCTATATTCTACATGAACTCCTAGCATGCAGGAATCATTTTATCATTAAAAAAAAAACAATACGCCTTTGTTGGATTCCTAAAATAATTTTTACATGGATGAAATTGCCAGCACTGGAATTAGCTTTTAATAAATGGAAAGGTTGAGTTTTCTATTCACAAGAAATATCTTCATAACTAGATGTGCTTATAACCTCACAAAAAGCTAATCTATTGCTTTGTTTTTTAGTATCAAAAATACTTTTGCTAGTGACGTTCGTATGACTATGAAAGAATATTTTCTTAGGCAGAAAGGCAGTAGGCCTCCAGCAATTGAATGCAGGCATATTTATACCTAATAAATACAGATTTATTCATATTTCTGAAAGAACTCCATTTTTCCACCCACCAAATCTTGCTGAACGTCCCGTGTTATCGAGCTTTTAAGTGTACATGTTTTTTTGAGGTTAGCCAAAGTACTTTAGCCACTCTTTAGCCAGCCTGTGGGAGCTGGTCTCTTATCTTCCATTGCTGTAAAGATAAGTTAATTGCTCGGTGAAATGAGGTAGGCTGTTTTGGACTTTGCACTGTTCACAGACAGTGACTGCAGAGTACCAGATGCTGTAAGACAAATCCATCGCTTCCTTCACACTGTTTTTGTTTGGGCTGCTGTGCTGTAAAGCTGGATATGATAGTTGGAAAAAGAACCGCTTTTTGTTTGATTTTTCTTTTGTGCAGCAACACGGACATTGCTTGATCATTAGCATAGCTGCAAAGAGTAGGAATATTCACATACTTGTTGCCAATTTCGTACCCTAATATCATGTTCTCCCTGTAAGCTATGTCTGAAAAGATGGTCTATGCTTTCTGTGCTCCTAGCTGCTCTTTTTTTTGCCTTTTTTTTTTTTCATTCGCATTTAAACTGATGGTAGCTGCTGTCGACTTGTAAAAGTTATTGCCAATATACCTGCTGCAATATGCTCCCTGGCAGTGATGGCTGATGAAGCCACCGTCCCCATGGCTGACCTGTCGAGGCCAGTCTCTCTCTCTCTCTCTGCAGCTCTGTCTGCACTGTAACAGAACTTGAATGCTTGTAGGCTCTCCAAGAGGAAGACAGGTTGACAAATAGCCCCGTGGCATTTGCACTGAAGCATTACAGCTCAGGTCAGAAATTCCCATCAGTGCACCTCCCAGATGTTTCAGTTTCAGCCACAGGTGCTAGGATGGGAGCTGTGTACATTAATCTTGCAACAACAGTTGCCTTCCAGTTAAGAAGGGAGCAGTGTTCTTTGTCTTCTCTGCTTCCTTTACTTCTGAATCCTTTGCCATGAGGTCAAAAATGAAAATTAATAAAGCCAGGAATTTTATTTCTAGATTCCTATGGTGCAGAGGTTCTTTGAGGAGGGGTCAGAAATCTGAATTTCCTGTTTTAGACATGCCTGGGCTTTTGGTCAGTGAGAGGTTCATTTTCCACTCCTGCAAATTACTACAAAGAGAACTCTCCCCTTCTGGTCTTGGTGAGTTGACTGACTCGGAACCAGCTCCTATCACTTAACATATTTAACCACACCAGAAACACAAAAAGGAGCTTTCATGTTAAAATAAATGTCTTCAACACAGTAGCGGTGCTATTCGCAGATGTCCTAAAGGTGGAAGATTCACACTAGGTCCAACAGCTGTCACTTCTTTGAGAGGCATTCTGTCCGAGGCGTATATAGCTTTGATACATTCATGTCACTTCAGACACACGAGAGACACAGTGACTTTGTCTGTAACTGCTGTAACCGTCACAACATATAGCCATTACCTCTGTAACCTTGTAATCAACTTGAGCTGCAATTTTAGTGAGCAGAATTGATTTTTCAACAGTTACAAATCACATTAACTGGTTCTTGAATACATATTGGTATCTCATTACTCCACAATGAAGTATGATAGGCTGAATTAGGTCATATATGATTAATCAAAAGAACAGAATGAAAAAGCAGAATAAAGTCTGTGTGATTTATTTAGGTTTCAATTTGATAAAGAGGCTTTCAACATCTTAGTTGAAGCCTTACTTTCCAATGGACTTACCACATTCGTGGAAAACTGTCCTAAAGTCCATGCAGAGTAACCACATATGATCAAACATCAAGTTGAAGGAAGCAACCGTGGGAGTATTGCAACAATGTTTTGTTTCTTACTAATCTGCAAAAGAGACCAACTTCAGACAAGAAGAGTACGGTACCAGCTATATGAAGAATAATATAAAGGAAATCAGAGCTAAAATGTTGGGCAGAAAACAACAAAATTAAATTAGTCTTGACTAGGTGTAAGCTTGTATAGTTGAGGAATAAAAATTCAGCCCCTCAATATGCCATCTAGATGCTGTGGGATAATCTGCATATCTGTTTTAAAGACCTAACTGCCCTGAAGCATTAGAAATGATGGGCAAAATCATGACATCAAGTTTCTATCCACCGCTGGTCCAGGGGTTTAACTTAGGATCACTGCTAGTACCTGGCCAAGAATAAGGGGTGGGGCAGCTCTGACTCCCCTTTCCTTTCCCCTAGTAAGCATTGTTAGCTCAGTGCTGCTGACCATTAGCTCAGTGTGATGATCCTGGCGAGGCATACAGCTGGAGTTAATTCTTTACTTGAGAAAGGGATGAGCCAGGAATCAGCTCTGGATGAAGTGTTTCATTTCACCTAATATGTGCTGTCTGAAGTCTGAACTTCTCAGCTCTCCATAACACACCTTTGCAAAAGATGATTCATCCTATATGCATCAGTCTCCCTTCCTAACGTTGAGGTGAGATGAATCACCTTTTAGAGGTCCCTATATTTCTTTATGGATTACTGCATTTTCTTAACTGACTACTTGGTGTCTTTAGTGCATGTTATGTGCCTAATTTGGTTAACTCAAACTGGTGTAGGTGGTTAAAGTTAGGAGATTTGTATTTCACTTAACTAAACAGGGTTCTGGTTCGTTCACAGACCAGTAAACTTAATGTCTCTCTTTATTTGAGACTTGTGGCAAACTCGCATTTCAACATACTGAGCAAAATACCTCTGAATTCTTTCATCCTGTGCCATGCACTTTTGAAAATCTCATGCTGTAGTTTTATATTGAGTTCTGTTAAATTTTAAATATGAAATATATCACATGAAAGACAAATGAGAATTATGATCCTGACACTGCAAAGCTTTTATATTTGTAATATTACCAATTTTATTTGTGTCATTGCTTAAATACAAGCAGGATAAAAGCTTATACTTTGATCAAGAAGACACAGCAATAATTCTTCAGGTTTTGACACAGAAAACGAGCACTGGAAATGTCCTATTATGCAGGAAGCATATAAATTTATAGAATAAAACCTAGCTAATAGTAAGACAACAGTCACCTGGGGATGCCCTAGAGATACTGTGAAAAAAAAAGTAAGCGTAGTGATAAAGAACATGTCATGCCATGCCACTCTCTACTAAGGTGCGTGCATTGATATAGAAGAGATATAAATCTCATGCAGGCTTGTAATCTCCTGGGACCTTCTTGGTTTGCTGATTTCCTTATCCTTGCTTGAGAGAGGACGTGAAGGGCATATTCTGCACAGAGAAGCCTTGTTAAGCCTAGCCTCAGCAGTACGGATGGAAGGAGTATGATGCATAGCAAGCTGATTAACCAGGCACAAGCTTTACATCCAGAAGCCCCACTACAACACAGCTAAGAGCAGCTTCGCTTAGCTTGTTCTTTACTATAAACTATTAGTTTGAAACTCATGGCAGGCAAGCTCTGGTAAGAATTATCTGCTGCCCTCAGTTATTCATTCTGTAATGATGGGAAGGAGAGTGAAGAAATGTTCATTAACAGGACAAGGACGGTATTGTCAAGTTTCTCCAGGGCTTATTGACAACAGCAAGATACATTTCTTTTTGTTTTCATGTCCTTAATATTTAAAGCCATGTCTCATAAACTTGCTAAGCAACAGCTTCTCAGTGGCATTCATATTCTTGCAAGGTGGTTCAGACTTACCTAAACAATATTTCAAGCAGAGTTGCTCCTGGGGTTAATCCCATAAAGCTCAAGCACAAAGTATTGCCCATCAGTAGCAAAGCTAGGAAAAGCTAATAAGCAGGAGGAGTTACAGGGAACTCAAACCCACACTAATAAACCAATTTCCATCTGCCCCACTAAGGACCAGAAGCAAGACATAAATGAATAGAACATGATTTACCTGCCTCGTTAGGGTGACTGAGCAGGTGTAGGAGATTGTTCATAAAGAATGACCTTAGCCAGAAGGTCTAGTTTCCTTAGGCTCCCTCAAGAGTCACCAGGCGATTGTACCTGAGAACAAGAGAATACATCTAACTGTGAGCGCTCTCAATACCCCTTTAGCCCAGGAGTCATTCTCTTCGCACAGGCTACAAAGAAAGCTTGTGGAATTTTTAATTTTTAATTTTAACACTTAAAGTTTAAGCATGATCTTCACCTAAGGCAGTACTCCCATTTTATTTCAAGTATTTATGAATGAACAAGAAGGCAGGGCAGGGTCTTGAAACTCATTGCTTTTCACAGTTATTGCAAAATTTTCAAATTTGCCTTCCATAATTTTCATGCTGTTTTCTAATGAATTTTCATGGTGGAAATGAAAGGTTAAAATTCTTTGTCTAGTCTTGGCAGTTTCAGCCCTGCTGCTTAACATGGGCATTACAAAACACAGTGGAGAGCTGCAGACAAAAAAAATAGTCGTTGGTCTCACAAGGCAAATATCTGGGGTGTGTGGGAAACGAACCCGCAAACATCGGTTTGTCACATTGTCTCGAAGATCAGTCAATCTGCATGTGTCCACTTGGCACATGCAAGCCACAAGCAAACGTGAGCAAGCTCCGCCCATACTCCCAGAGAAGTGCTGTGCCAAGACACTTTTTTAGAACTGGGCCTATGACAATGTCTTATGCTTTTCATCAAGACCAACAGATGTGGGCTTAGCATCATACTAATCATAGCAATACAGCTTTTGGTCAGGTTTCAGCCCAGGCAAGGTTGGCTGATGCCTACCATGTATTTACCACATAAATACACCCTAAATGCACATTTGCCTCTGAGACAAACAATCTGGTGCTTTCAAGTCCATATCTGTGTCAAAATAGCGTGCTTCATTATGGTTCAGTAGTTTAAATGCTGTAGTTTCAAGACTCTCATTTCAGTCTAGACTATGTGTTAGGAAGTGTCTTACACCAAAAAACAAACAGGGCCTTCCTACATTGCCTCCTGCCTGGAGGAGAGGGAGATGAAGATAAGGTTCTGCACATTCTCGACACTTGCTTACGAATTTAGCATCTGGCTTGCTATCAAAGACAAGGACACAAAGGACATTCCCTGAACCTCTTAATCCCTCATATGACCATATAGTCATGATTGCTTGTCCCAATTAACTACAGTGACACTTGGGAAATGAGTCTGATCTTGTTTTTTTCACAGTGATACAGGAAATAATCTGTCCTTCTTTAGTTTGTTTAGTTTGCCTATGTATCTAAATGCTTGTCTTGTCTTTGTTGCTGAGTGAGAAGTTGTTTTAAGCAACTGAATGTCTGAGAGAGTATGCAAGCAGCCCAGAGAGGGCCAAGTCACATGCAACATCTTGTAACACTTTTCTTGGATCTGTATTGGACTCAGGGCTGATGGCTGGGCTGGTGACAAGATGATAGGAACCCATGTACACTCAAATGTCAAAGAAAACACTATATCGTGGTCTTTCATCATCTGACCCTTCAAGGCTGTGCTGCAACTTGGTCTAAGTTCATCACAAAGTCAGTACTCATAAAAAACCCCAAACATAAATATTGAAAATAATACTGGGCAACTGATGCTTGACAAGAATCACAATGGTCCAGACGATGGGAGCTCTTTCTGAATTTGTGTCTATCTCATGAATCACATTTGATAGCTAAATTCCCTTGAGCTTATGTCAGACAGTGTCTAGCCTTAGAGAAACAAAACCCTTTTGAGGCCAAATAGAATGGTTCCTTTTCAGAGAATCATGTTCAACCACACTTAAGTGAAAACCACCAAAGCCTGGTTAAGGATAACACAAGAAATAGCCATCAGGAAACTAAATATGCCATCAATAGCATCCAGAAAGTTCTGTATTAAAACCAACCTACATAGCCCAGCAAGCGTGTCACTAAGAAAAGTAGACAGATAAGTGGACAAAGTTCAGTCTGCAATGTGCTCTTGGTTATTCCGCTGTTCTGAACATGTGATTCATACTGTCTATATTATTGCTTGTAGTACTGTATATATTATTGCTTGTAGTTCTGAGACCTACATGGCCTCAGCCATGAACCAGCGTCCCACTGTGCTGCTTGCTGGAGGATCTCAGAACAAAAAAAAACAGCCAATGTCTCAGAAATCTCATAGTCCTAGCCGTGTGCAAGAGAGGACCAGCAGACAGATCAAATGCACAAGTAAATAAGACAACACTCATCTGCAGAACAGCCAGCAGATGCCATGCGGCAGTGGTTTCACTGTAATCAGAAGATTCTTGGGCTTCAGAGCAGAGATCTATGGGAGAAAAGGACATTCACAGGGGATGTGTCTCAAGTTTGAAGATTAAACTTGACAGATTATTGTCCTCTCTTATGCCACTGGTTTTAACCCTTGGTAAAATGACGATAAGGTTAGAGCCCCTCTTCAAAGACTGTGGTGGAGTCTGACTTCCTAGAGTTTGGCTGATCATTGAGTAGAAGAATACAGAAGTTCAGAACCAGCTGTGCACCTCACTTTTCAGAAGCAGGAGCCTAAAAATAATTCGTTTAAAGCTGGCTGTGCAAATACAAGGAACACAGCCAAGCAATATCCATCCAGTCTCTATGTAGGTTTTGAGGGCACTTTTCAGTAGCAATGTCTAGACAGAAATATGAAAATTAGTAAAGATAATCTGCCACAACAAATTATTTGAGAATTTGATGCTATCTAGCTTGGAAATACATGAGATTTTGTCAGAAGTTCATGTAGTCTCAGCTTCCTTGGGTTTTCAGGTGTAGTAAACATTTTACTTAACACTAGATAGTGAAAAGCCACTTACTTACCTAAAACTGAACATGACCAGGATATCATAAAGCAGCTCAAACAGCATTAGATTCTTGAGTTTATGCACCTCAGTTGAGCCCTAGCTGTCTGAAGTGCCATACACATATTTCCTATCTTCCTCCTCACTTATCAGCAGCTTCATTTGTTGTATTGGATTACCCATTCTCCCTCATGCTGTGTACAGATCAGGGCAGGTTCCTCTGCGCATAGTGTGAACTATTTACTTGCATTGCCCACACAAGTGAAAATTAATCTTTTTGGTACTTCATGTTGATTTCATAAATAGTTATTAACTTTTCTTTATGAAATTATCTGCAAGGTATTTTGTTCTGATTTTAATAAATGTTAATAGAAAGTAATGTGTGTAACGCTACACAGGAAGCATGTTGATGTGTCCTGTATCTTTTGAACTTGGCATTTAAGACGGCAAGTATTTCATATTATTGGTCAGGTCTCTTTCAGAACCGTGCATAAACAAGAAGGGCTGAAAACCAAACCTGATCCGAGGACTGGAGCACCTCTCCTACAAAGACAGGCTGAGGGAGCTGGGGTTGTTCAGCCTGGAGAAGAGAAGGCTCTGGAGTGATCTTATTGCAGCCTTCCAGTACGTAAAGGGGGCTTACAGGAAAGGAGGAGGGGGAGGGACTTTTTACAAGGGCGTGTAGTGATAGGACAAGGGGCAATGGCTTTAAACTGAAAGAGGGCAGATTTAGATTAGATATAAAGAAGAAATTTTTTACATTGAGGGTGGTGAGGCACTGGAACAGGTTGCCTAGAGAAGTTGTAGATGCCCCATCCTGGAGGTGTTCAAGGCCAGGCTGCATGAGGCTTTGAGCAACCTGGTATAGTGGAGAGTGTCCCTGCCCATGGCAGGGGGGTTGGAACTAGATGATCTTTGAGGTCCCTTCCAACCCAAACCATTCTATGATTCTATGATCACTTGTGATGAGCATGAGCACAAGCATTTAAGTCTTTCCTGGCAGTTGGCATTATTTTCTTTTTAAATCTATTTACATTATGACAAACATGACAGCGCATTTTCACTTCACATCATTGTAAAAGGATGGTGACAGCTGTGGTGCAGAGAGGTGAATAATGTAATAACTAGTCCACAAATAATCCAGCCTGCCAAACGCTGGTGACAAACCTGAGTTTGGAAATGTGCTTCACACCAGCATGCAGGAGAGTCACTGTTTCTCTGAATGTTATCCAAGCACTTCTGTAGCTCTGCTCTGGAAATCATGAAAATGAAGTTTCTTTCCAGATGGCTGGTGCTTCTCAATTTTATATGTGGAGAAAAGGCAGAAACAGTGCTTTATTCAAACTGACACTCCTAGATGAAGCTAAAGCACAGTTTAAATGTTAAACGCAGTAACAAAGCTCACCATTTTTTTCCTTAAAGCACTAATAATAATTTTTTTTTTTTTTTGAGTAAGCGTCAGGCAAAGTGTATTTAGCTTGTAAGATAACTGTGGCTGGGTCTCAGGCCTGGACAATGCCTGACACAACAATGCTGCTGCACAGAAAAACACCAAGAACCCAGTGTCAAGGTCATTTTATTATGTGCAAACTCATTCCTAACTAGGCCGTCAACAGATAAACTCAGAAGAAGATGTGGTAACGCTTCAACAGTTTTTAACTTCTTCTTTTCCCCATACATCTGTAAAATGTCAAGCAGATTGTAGAAACCTATCCGGTAAATTCTCCTTTCGCTAAGCTGCTCTTGTTTCCATAGCAGTTAAGATTCCCTGCTGTGCGGCAGGAGGCTGCTTGTATTCTCTGCTCCCTTACTATTGCCTTGAGATCAGCTATAAAGACGTTGAAGTGAAGCACATGTAAAAGAGAATCAAGTTATACAGTCTCTGAACGGGGTCTTGCTGTCGTGCCAGCTACTGCTCACCAAGGCCAATTAAAGGAGGTGCTACTTCTTTCCTTAAAATTAGGTGACATATTTGAAGCTTGAACAATATCCGGGCACAGTCTCTGCATCACTTCAGGCAGAGATAATGACATCAGCCAAATCCTGACACAGCTCTGAATATTTACTGCCTCTTTAATAAAGTAGTGTGATGTCCTGCATGTACTGCAGAGTGCTGAGGGCTTGGGTTTGATGGAATTTGTTTTTTAAAAGTGTTTTTTTAACTTTTTAACTAAAACATAGAACAATAATATGTATCCTGATTAAAATGAATTGTAAAAGTACCTCTGAAGCAGAAAAATAATTTCCGTATTTAAACATATTTGAAGATCCAATTAACCTAAATTTGTCTTAAATTTACAGGAAAAAAGTAATCCAAGAAGATATTGGGAAGATACATCATCTCTGTCAAGAGTCACGTATCTTGTGGCATCGACTCCAGTCTTAAAAAATGCCACTGAAACAGGAACCAGTAATTTTGATTTCAAAGATCTCCCTCACTTCTAAAATTACTTAGTGTACAAACACTGAAGTATTCAACAGCAATGGGTTGCATATTCAAATTTTCTCAACTTATTCTTATTTACCTTAAAATATTATAGGGTCTTTGTAAGGTAGTCGGGTGGCACAACAGCAGGAAAAGAATCCAGGCCTGATTAACTGTTTGGTGTCCAGCTACCTCACCAATTAGAGGAGAACAGGGAGTAATATTTCCCTTCTTCCTTATCCCTCAGAAAGCTTAGAACTAGAATTTGTATCAACATAGACTTTTTTCTCCCTGTTGCAAAAATGAACCAGTCCATTATTTCACAGTTTTTGAGCACTGAGCTGCTGGCAATGACGCTTCCTCAGAGAAACAGGCAACACAAAGCTATTTCCGCACTGAAGAAAAGGGACAGAATCAGAAATGCAATGAGTGCAGGTGCAGAAATACACACAATGATGATGAAATCTGGGGTTTATGCTTTTAAAACATCCTTAATTTGTAATGTAATTTTCAGCAAATTATTTAGAGTGCAATGTTCTAGTTTACAGGTGACTTTACTAGCTCACTGTCAGACTTTTGCTATTTTGCACAAGAAAAGTTATAAACACAGGTCACAGTTTCCTTCTGTAATGAAAAGCTGGGCAGATGACTGCACACACAAGTAGCCACAACTTACATGCAAGAATTAAGAATTATTTGACTGCTAATGGAGTTTCTGACCCTTATTGACTGCTTTTTAACCATTTTAAGCAGACCATTTCAGAACAAAAAGCAGTTATAAAAAGAGAATTACGTCAGACTACAAAGCCAGCTAGTCAACCTCCATCATTCCATTTGTGTTTGCACCAGCTGAAGAACCAACTGTTGATTTTTGGTTTCACTAAGGGCAAATCATGCCTGACATTTAGCGGCCTTCTACAGTGGCTTTATAGTGTTGTTGTATAAGGGAAGAGCAACTGATGTAATCTACCTGGTCTTGTCCAAAGCATTTGATACTGTCCCGCATGACATCCTTGTCTCTAAATTGGAGAGACATGGATTTGACAGATGGACCACTCAGTGGATAAGAGATTGGCTGGATGGTCACACTCAGAGAGTTGCAGTCAACGGCTCAATGTCCAAGAGGAGAACAGTGAAGAGTGGCATTCCTCAGGGGTAAGTATTAGGATCAGTGCTGTTTAATATCTCTGTCAGTGACATGGACAGTACGATCGAGTGCACCTACAGCAAGCTTGCTGATGACACCAAGCTGTGTGGTGTGGTCAACACACTGCAGGGAAGGGATGCCATCCAGAGGGACCTTGACAGGCTGGAGAGGTGAGTCTGTGTGAACTTCATGAAGCTGAACAAGGCAAGTACAAGATCTTGCATGTGGGTCAGGGAAATCCCAAACACAAGTACAGGCTGGGCGGAGAATGGATGGGAGTAGCACGGGAGCACGGAGGAGAAGGACTTGGAGGTGCTGGTGGATGAGAAGCTCAACACGAGCCGGCAATGTGCACTGGCAGCCCAGAAAGCAAATCGTATCCTGGGCTGCATCAAAAGAACTGTGGCTAGCAGGTCGAGGGAGGTGATTCTGCCCCTCTACTCTGCTCTCGTGAGACCCCACCTGGAATAGTGCATTCAGCTCTGAGGTCCCCAACTTGGACCTGGACATGGACCTGTTGGAGAAGGTCCAGAGGAGGGCCACAGAGATGATCTGAGGGCTAGAGCACCTCTTCTATGAAGACAGGCTGAGAGAGTTGGGGTTGTTCAGCCTGGAGAAGAGAAGGCTCCACAGACACCTTCTAGCAGCTTTTCCTAAAGCTTACCTAAGGAGGCCAACAAGGAAGCTGGAGAGGGACTTTTTACAAGGGCATGTAGTGATAGGACAAGGGTTAATGGCTTTAAACTGAAAGAGGGTAGATTTAGATTAGATCTAAGGAAGATATTCTTCACTCTGAGGATGGTGAGGCACTGGAACAGGTTGCCTAGAGAAGCTGTAGATGCCTCATCCTGGAAGTGTTCAAGGCCAGGTTGGATGAGGTTTTGAGCAACCTGATGTAGTGGAGGGTGTCCCTGCCCATGGCAGGGGGGTTGGAACTAGATGATCTTTGAGGTTCCTTCCAAACCTAACCATTCTATGATTTTAGCTACTTCAAGCTTTCAAAGAATTCACTGCTTGTTACCTTTTGGCCAGAAGCCCAGAGTTAACATTAGGGAAATCAGGCTATTTTCCAGTCTCCACCATCACAGAAGTTGCAAAGGAGATTGGACGTTAAATTGCATGACTTTTGCTATGCTTCAGGAGCAGCGAGAGCAGCACTCAGAACACATCTTTCATGAAGTCACTAAGGTTCTGCTTCATCCTCCCAAACTCCTCTTCCACAGATGTCCTGTCAAAGGCATTGCTGTTGCCATTATAAAATATTTCAACAGAAAGAGCAAACTTTATTTCCCCCAAATTCTTCCATTTAAAACTAATTAAGACAGAATCAGAGTCAATAACGAAAGTCATTGGACTGTACAAAACAACACCTGAGTCAGGGCAAGAGTAGCAGATAAATGTGAGGTTCTCCATTAAGCTTGGAGTCACTCCATTCAGGGTCTAGAATTAGCAGACAGGCTTCCTCAAGCCTCTGTCAAGTCTGGCTGACAGTAACATTTGGTATTGGCTCAACAGGCACTGGGAAGATTTCAGCAATGGAAGATTTAAATGATTATTGGCAAACTTGGATATCTTGGCTATGTAAAGCAAATAAATTCCTTCATCTGCAAGGAACTACATATAAAACTCACAAGAATTTGTCACTTAACTTTTCTTTTTCTTATAAAACATTCATATGTCGTGTTGCTAATTACTGCACAGCACATACACCACCTGCATAGTGATGGAGTTCTTCCTGCTAAGTTCTTCCTTAAATTAAACCTCAGAATGTATTTTAAGCATTTGTTTCGTGAAAAGGGAGACTGTCCTTTCTCTGTATCTTTTGGAGCACAAAAAACATTTCTGTAATAGAACAATATAAGCGAAATAGTAGAGTTAGAAGTATGAAATGAGAAGTGATGGGAAATCTCATGGCACATTTTTCTCATTAGAAGGGACAATTTTGTTGGAACAAAGACATTTCAGGGAACCACATCAAGTTTTGTCAAAAGCTTAATGCATACATCGGTTTTCTCATTTCATTTCAACAATGCCATTGTGTTGCAACCAGATAAAATTTTTCTTCAACAGGGTCGTTTCATTCAGCTCCATTAAAGTGCTTATTTTTACATACATTATTTAGTATTTTATTCTTATATTTGCAGAAGTCCTGTTAACTATGTTATAACCATCTTTAGCAGTTGTATTCAAAAGTGTTCCACAGTCTGGATTACATACATTATATTTGATTAATGGCATTGTTTTGTCTAGAAAATTCAATGTTCTAACACAGAAGACACTTTGAGATACCACAGAAGAGCAGCACAGGGCCAATCTGAAAAGCTATCCTGGAGCCTGAAATCTGTTTGGTACCCAGCTTTATGATAAACTTTACAGAAATGTAAGCACTCAAATGCCAAACTAAGTGCCTTAGTACCTTTAAGGACCTGGGCTTTGTCTAGATGTTCATTTAGGTTTTAGATTTTGTAAGTATACTGGTTTAGATTTGGCAGATGTATCGCCTTTCTGTGAATGACATGAAAGGAACAGAGGTTTGGGGGAACTAGAGCGAGGATTTTGTGCCATACCATGAATTAAACATGCTTATTTTGCATTTACATTATGCTGGAGTAACACAGAAACCCAGCCAACTCCTGATATGAGCACATGACAACATTTTCTTGCTCTTCTACTCAATTTCAGCAATGCAGCTTCCACTCCTGATTTTTATTGAGTAAAACTGCAGAAACAGTACTTCTAGAATGGCTGAACCTGTCTGCAAGGAAAACGTCTCTTTGGGAGGACAATGCTGACTGATCGGTGCATATGAGAGACTTCTGATTGCACTGAAGATGTTGGATCTGACACCATGAGACAATCACCTTCTAAGCTGCTTGTATATTTATAAACATGTATGTGCATTGTTGGGAGGGTACTGCCCACCAGGACCAGACCTGGAGTCATCCAGCTGCATGGGCCAGAGTGGGCTTTAGGCAGGAGCAGCCTGACCCCATGCAGGGCTCAGCAGGAAGAGCTCGCATGACCTGCAATGCGTTTGAGGCCCTGACTGATATATTTACTAACTTAATCTCCGTTGGGAAAAAAACTGCAGATATACGTCAAGGGTTAAGGATGTACTGCTTTCAGCAAAAAAATGAGGTTCAGCTTTTAGAAAAAGTAAAATTTCTTGACAGATCAGCTTTTCTTCACCCTCATGGATATTAGCCTTATGAAATTCCTCTCTCTCTTTTTATTTGCATTAAAATCAGTTCCTACTGCTAGTGAAGTAGAAATGCAAAGAACAATACGTAAGTTTGGGGACTTTGCATGTTAATGTCTCAGCACTATTAAACAAAATATATAAAAGAGTTTCCACAGTATTTCACTTAGCATAGATATGAAGGAACAGTCCTTTATGTCTTGGTTGAAGCAAATATTTTGTACAGAGTGAAAGATTATGGTAAGAAAGGACCAATTGCTTCAACAGAGCCAAAGTGAAAGAAAATTTTCCTCCTCCAAATTCTTGAGGAAAAGAATATGTCAGAAAGGGTGGCAGAGTCCATCCCCCAGCCTTACAATTTCGGAGGGAAGCCCTGTGCTCCCCTGGGCACTGGTTCCTACTCTACACTGCAAAGTGAGCAGGAAATCACAGACCACTGTGCATCAGCCAGTTAGTGCTGCTCAGAGAAGGACTATCTGGCTTTTTTCTCTTTTAGATATCACTTGAAAGTGCAGAGGAAACATGCAGGCTAATCAAGAGCTCACTTCAGCTCTGTACCCCAATCTTTTCTCATTCACTTCACTGACAGTTTGACAGAGGACATGTGAAGTAGCTTCAAGCAGGAGATTACAATCAGTCTGCAGAGTGGGGTGCCTGCAAGTGCTCCTGCACACTCAGCCATCTGTTGCACCACACCTGAATGCTGAGTTATGTCACCCAGAACCACAGAACAGTAGTCATCTCTTGTTTCTGAAACAGAGTTGGAAAAAGCTGTTGTACTCCTGCTGCCCATCACCTACTCTTGACCCAAACAAACACATTGCCTTTTTTGACAAACCTGATATCACTATTGAATTGTAGAGAAACAAAAAGGGGGAGAAATAAGTCTATCACCTCTGCAAAACTAAATCAGCTCAGAATCAATTTCTAAAAAGACAGGGCAGAGATTTCTTTGTGCAAATGTCAGTCCCACAGCCTTGCTGTTTGGTTGCACTCTGACTGAAAACAGTCACAGTAGCAGACCAGAAGCACAGTATTAAGCACTTGGTTACAGGCTGTACACCAGATAGTACTGGAAATCACGGTTTTACAAATTTCTTAGTCTAGGGAGAAATAGAAAGATAGCTAGACAGTGCTGGTAGCTTAGGTTCTGGATTTTTTTTTTTTATGCAGTGCCCTGTATATAGACTGTGACTGTTCCAGGATAATGAAGATGAAGACAGTTTGACCTCTGTCCTGCGGTTGTTTTTGAGACAGAGCGGCATTCTGGAAACATCTGTTGAACCATATTTATTCCAGGACTGGAGTATGTGAGCAATAAAACAAAATTACACTTGAAATACACTTGATTGCATTGCTGATTTTACTTCCTCCGGGGCATGAGCCTATCTGGCCTGAATGTCTTCAACTGCACATTAAAAACTAAGAGCAAGTGGGAAAACAGGACATACTTGTCAAGAGGAGGTGATCAATCCATCCAACAAACTAAAATATTTATGCCTTTGCTCAAAATTAGTTTAAGAACCTTCATTAACTGAATTCAATCTGCTTTAAAAACTCCCTTACAAAACCATTGTAAAAAACACAGACACTTCTAGGTATGCTTGCCAGTTGCAGAAGATGCTACTATTTCAAATTAAAGTCCACCAAATTCCAAAATTCCCACACGACATCCTTGTCTCTAACTGGAAAGACATGGTTTGATGGAGGGACCACCTCGGTGGATAAGGAATTGGCTGATGGTAGCACTGAAGAGTTGTGGTCAACGGTTCAAGTACAAGAGGAGGCCTGTGACGAGTGATGTTCCTCAGGGGTCAGTACTGGGACCAGTGCTATTTAACATCTTTGTAGGAGACATGGACAGTGGGATTGAGTGCATTCTCAGCAAATTTGCAGATGACACCAAGTTGTGTGGTGTTGTGGACACGCTGGAGGGAAGGGATGCCATCTAGAGGGACCTTGACAGGCTGGAGAGGTGGGCCTGTGAGAACCTCATGAAGTTCAACGAGGCCAAGTGCAAGGTCCTGCACATGGGTCGGGGCAATCCCAAACACAAGTACAGGCTGGGCAGAGAATGGATTGAGAGCAGCCCTGAGGAAAAGGACTTGGGAGTGCTGGTGGATGAGAAGCTCAACATGAGCCAGCAATGTGCACTGGCAGCCCAAAAAGCCAACCGTATCCTCAGCTGTATCAAAGGAGCGTGGCCAGCAGGTCGAGGGAAGTGATTTCTGCCCCTCTACTCTGCTCTCATGAGACCCCACCTGGAATACTGTGTTCAGCTCTGGAGTCCCAACATAAGAAGGACATGGAGCTGCTGGAGCGGGTCCAGAGGAGGGCCACGACGAGATCCGAGGGCTGGAACACCTCTGCTATGAAGACAGGCTGAGAGAGTTGGGGTTGTTCAGCCTGAAGAAGAGAAGGCTCCGAGGTGATCTTATAGCAGCTTTCCAGTACTAAAGGGGGCCGACAGGAAAGCTGGAGAGGGACTTTTTACAAGGACATGTAGTGATAGGACAAGGGGCAATGGATTTAAACTGAAAGAGTGGAGATTTTGATTAGATATAAGGAAGAAATTTTTTACATTGAGGGTGGTGAGCCAGTGGAACAGGTTGCCCAGAGAAGTTGCCCCATCCCTGGAAGTGATCAAGGCCAGGCTGGATGAGGCTTTGGGCAACCTGGTGTAGTGGAGGATTTCCCTGTCCATGGCAGGGCGGTTGGAACTAGATGATCTTTGAGGTCCCTTCCAACTCTAACCATTCTATGATTCTATGATTCTGTGAAATTAAAGGGGACAAAATTCTATAGCAATAGGTTTGCAGACATTTGTATAACAGCAAGCAAGCTGAGTTCTCTTTCAGATGACATCTTATGAATTTGAAACAGCAGCTACAGAACAACGTACAAAACCTAGCATGCTTTTAGACAGTATCTTTCTGAAGGTTATTCTTTTGCACTCAGGAGCCTATAGGTTAGTATAGATTACACAGATTATGAGATATTGTAATCAGACAAGGGAAGTTACTAACAATTAGTAAAAGGTATCAGCCAAATGGAGCAGAAGATTGCTAGTACTGATTTATCTGAATTTTCTTATTTCAAACTCTGAGTGTTATGGATGAATTTGCAAAAGTTTATCATGGATCTGTTCACCAGGACAAATCTTACTCTATTTCTATATTATGCTTCTGATACTCCTAAACAGCCTATACTGAGATCATAATTGTCTTCACTTGACTGTACTTCATCATATATGCTGAGAAATTACTGCAGAATAATATTTTAGTTTTAGCCCTTAAAATTACAAGTCATTTGTTTCCAGTCAGAGGTCGTGTTGGCCTTTAGCACTAGCAGTGATTTTCCATTGTGCTATCTTAGACTTCACAGTGGCAGGCATTATGTACAATTGACTTTTTTCCATAGGATCACTGTGATTCTTACAACATTGGAAGAGATTTTAGATATTTTTTGTGTATCACTGCTAGTGTGGCAAGTTTGGGTGGACAGCACTAACAATCCTCACAGTGAAGAAAATTGGCTCCCACTGACATTTCTTTTGGCGGTGAGAAGAGTTTCTTATTGACTGTTCCTCCTGTCACACAGTTACTCCACACTTACAGGAGAATGAAGTAAGAAAAGTCCTTTAAATTCAGCTTTTTGTTGCTTACAGAATCACCCTGAGGTGCAATGCTGAGAACAAAGCGGGTTCCACATCCACAGCAGAATGTGCTGGGGGGGCTCAGCCTCCTTCAAGCTCACCCTGCGTAGCTGCTCACAGCAGGCAAGGGAGCACGGGGAGAGCTACCACTCTTTGGACAGGAGTACATGACCATATGAGACATGGTGTGAACATGTTCACCAAGACAGCATATTAGTTTTAAGAGAAGAAAGTCCTGGTATATATCTTTAGCCATGGGATAGCTATTAAGACAGTCTGTGTAACTCACTGAAAGTTGTAAAAGTCTTCTAATAAATTAAAGGAAGAGACTTTTGTCTTCTTTCACCCTACTGTTCCTTTCAACGGTGTCCCTGAGTTGCTCCTAGGCATAGCTTGCTGTTCCAGCTGGCCTTCCTTACTTTCTCCAGCCTTCCACACCTCCCAGTGTCAAACAGTGACTTCCACCCAGGCATGCTAGTCAAACTCACTGGAGTGACTCCCACTGCTGGGCTCCTCCTGAGCTGCTGCAGCTGGCACAAACATACTTACATACAGCAGGCAGATGATCACTGAGTGATAGCTCTAGCTGATTAAGCTTTGATCACATCACCTCCCCATGTATTTCCTGCTGTTCGTCTGCTTGAGGTTAATGCTTCAGTAACAGAGCTGCCTTCCTCAGTGTGCAGCTCAGTGGGAGAGTTTACACCTGGCGTGTATTTCTGCAGTGTAGATAAATACTCCCACATATCCCATAGCCTCACACCTGAGAAACCGTTTTGTCTTCTCCCTACTGGGCTCATGCCAGAGGAGGTGGGATTGGAAACTTCAGTTGTCAGCTTTTGAGTTTACATCATTTTCTTTGAGGCTCTGGGAGCATTTAAGGAAGAGGTTTTCTATTTGTTGGCTTCCCCCAGAAGTGAATAATTACCCTGTATAGTGCAGATTTGCTGCTATCATACTCAGCTTTGGCAAGTTTGCTGCTGCAGCTGTTTTCCATTAAGGCAGAAAACACTCCTCAACTAAGCTCCCAACATGTAACTGACCTCCTAAGGCTCATCTGATGAGAAGCAGCAGTGTCATTTATCAGTAGGTGCCAGAGCATTTTAGACTTCTTGTTTAAAAGTTTACAAAGAAAATCCAGCCAATTCAGGCAGAAGAAAGATTGCAGAAAGGGATGCTTCTTGAACCCCTCTTTTATATAGGCCCACTGATTTCCATAAAATCCCATTACAAATTCCACTATTGCTCCAAGTTTTGCTCCCATCACTGGTTTCCCACGTCAATGGGTTTCTTATTAAAATCAAGGAGGAGAAGGTGGTTTGGAGGAGAAGGAGATAATATGGTGTATGAGAGCAGATTTTAGCCTGACTAGCTCTACTTTCAAACCTGCATACCTAATTTGTTCTGTTAATTGCATATGGGCAGTGTTGGCACCCTGAAATGTTTCGTTCTGGTGTCATCACGCTACACAAGCAATACCTGCAATCCAACTTACTTGTGAAATCATGTCCCCATAGCTTTAGATATTTGTCATCAAGGAGCTACACAGAATAGGGAAAATCTCTAATTATAGTTGCTTATCTGGCAGAAACTTTTCTCTCTCTGGCCATTTTGCCATATGAGGGGTAAAAAGGAAACCAGAGTGAGGCCCAGAGTGACCAATTCTTTTTTTTTTTTTCTTCCCATGGTAACAGGGCAGATCAAAGAGTCCACACTGGCCACTGTTACAAAGTGATAACAAAGGTCGACCAATGGATATCATCTACCTGGACTTGTGCAAAGCTTTTGACACTGTCCCGCACGACATTCTTCTCTCTAAACTAGAGAGGCATGGGTTTGATGGATGGACCACTCGGTGGATAAGGAATTGGCTCAATGGCCACACTCAGAGAGTAGTGGTCAACGGCTCAATGTCCAAGTGGAGACCGGTCACGAGTGGCGTCCCTCAGGGGCCAGTGTTGGGCCCGGCCCTCTTCAACATCTTTGTCGGTGACGTGGACAGTGGCATGGAGTGCATCCTCAGCAAGTTCGCCGATGACACCAAGCTGTGTGGTGCTGTTGACACGCTGGAAGGGAGGGATGCCATCCAGAGGGACCTCGACAGGCTGGAGAGGTGGGCCCGTACCAACCTCATGAAGTTCAACCAGGCCAAATGCAAGGTCCTACATCTGGGTCGTGGCAATCCCAGGCACAAATACAGACTGGGCGGAGAATGGATCGAGAGCAGCCCTGAGGAGAAGGACTTGGAGTACTGGTGGACGAGAAGCTCAATATGAGCCGGCAATGTGCTCTTGCGGCCCAGAAGGCCAACCGCGTCCTGGGCTGCATCAAGAGGAGCGTGGCCAGTAGGTCGAGAGAGGTGGTTCTTCCCCTCTACTCTGCCCTCGTGAGACCTCACCTGGAGTACTGCGTCCAGTTCTGGAGCCCCCAACATAAGAAGGACATGGACCAGTTGGAGAGGGTCCAGAGGAGGGCCACGAAGATGATAAGAGGGCTGGAGCACCTTTCCTATGAGGACAGGCTGAAAGAGTTGGGGCTGTTCAGCCTGGAGAAGAGGAGGCTCCGGGGTGACCTTATAGCGGTCTTCCAGTACCTCAAGGGGGCCTACAGGAAAGATGGGGAGAGGCTGTTCAGGAGGGCCTGTTGTGATAGGACAAGGGGTAATGGTTTTAAAAGAGGGAGGTAGATTCAGATTGGATATTAGGAAAAAATTTTTACCATGAGAGTTGTAGAACACTGGAACAGGTTGCCCAGAGAGGTGGTGGATGCTCCATCCCTGGAGACGTTCAAGGCCAGGTTGGACGAGACCCTGAGCAACCTGATCTAGTTGGAGATATCCCTGTTCCTTGCAGGGGGGTTGGACTAGATGACCTTTGAAGGTCCCTTCCAGCCCTAACCATTCTATGATTCTATGATTCTATGATACCAACAGAAAGCAGATGTGTGAACTTTTCGGTGCCCCGCTGGCCTTGCTGAAGCTGCCTTCTGGCATCAGAAGTGGCATGGAGGCAAACAGGGGTATCTGCAGTGTCCTGGCACAGCGTGATCCCCCACCCCATGCTCCTGAACAGCGCCTTGCCTCACAGCGGAAAATAGAGAGCAGGACGGGAACCATTTTAATTACATTTCAACACCGCAGGGTGGTCATGCACTCCTGTGTTTTCTGGCTGTAGCCACCTTGATCTGTCTAGATTCGGAGTGTGTCTGATGTATGGTTTCCCCAGCAGCATATTAATAAAGTATCAAGAGCGGTGGAGGTTGATCAACAAACGGAAACAACTCAAAGTGAGCACAAAATGGAAAGAAGTGCTTAAGAAAACGTTGCCTGAGTAAAAAGCTAGCCAGTGGCTCCTCAGGTAGTGTTCTGCATTTTCTCTCCTGTCAGAGGCGTTGCCAGGCCAGCCAGAAGAGTGGGAAGGAGCCAGCTAGTCCTTTTTTTATAGAATTCCAGACATTTGAAAGGACTACCCATAATACAGGACTTTTCAAACCCTGAAAAGTTTGCCACTACTTTCCCGAAGTGGACGAACGACATTATATTTCTATGCAGAGATCAAACAGCACATCTGATACATGCATCTTCATTTACATACACTTCTAAGAGGGATGCTGGAGGCTTTTTGTGAAGATCTAAACTTAGAAATATTTCCTTTCTGTGTTTATGACAGGTAAATAAGTCACCATGACAGTATAAATGATCTCAAAGCCAGATGTAATATTCTTAAGGTGCCGTCGGATCCTCAAAGGTGTTGCTAGCACTTTTCACTGCAGAGTTCAAACAGGAAATGGGTGAAACTACAACTCTATTTAAAATAGAAGCATCCCCGCTCCTGATTTCGGTGCTTCAGATGTCATCCTTATGAGTTTTCATAAGAGCTGATCCTTGCAGGACAAGGCTATGGGCCTCATGGCTAGACAAGCCCAGAAAGGTTCTGGTTCCTGGCACACCTACCCTGGCTATACCCTTCATGTAGCTACTTAAGCTAATGCTTTCCTACCAGAAAAGTGCAGAGGAAGCATTAGGAAAATGCGGAACCCATTCCAAATTATACAGAATAAAATACCTACTTTGGCAGAGATTCTTCTTCTTCTTTTTTTTTTTTTTTTAAGTGGCAAATGTGAAAATGAAACCAGTTCTTTTTTATCAAATGGTGAACACATAACAGAGTTTGGCTGACATGTAGTACTTTGCTTCTTGTACTCTCACAGCCGTTTCCCAGATCCTTTTCTTTGCGGTTGTGTGATGCCATGGATGGAGTTAACCTCATAGATGTGGTGCTGATACGCACAGCTAGTCACCCTTGGCTCCCTTTACAGTGAGTTGAAAGCAAGAAGTACATATTTCTCTGTGTTATTTATTAAAGGAGACTAATATGATGGTCTCAGAAGCAAGCACTTATGCTTGCTAAAATCAAAAACCGCGTTAGTCAATACTCAGGTGAATTACAGTGCAGTAATTCTCAAGTTAGCAGTCCACACAGCATAGCAAACTGCCTGCCAATCGACAGCAAGGCAATATGGAACAGTAAAATGTATAAACTAATACAACTACAGTGAAGTCATATTCAATGACAGTTGAGGGTCAGCAGTGACTACATGTTTTAAAAGTTTCTAGACTGCTATTCAAAAAGATTACATGGTAGTAATCATCAGTGTCATATTGCAATATTGAACATGCTAGCAGGAAACTGTTTTGTGGGATATTTGACTGGAATCCATTACTGAGCATGGTTTTTTGCCTGTATTACGCAGGGAACCAGAGTATTTCATCCTACAACAGACTGTGCACCAGAGACTAACAGAGCTCTGTTTGATGGAAACACAATGTCAAAAAAACCTGTAATCAGAGGCAGCTTTAATACACTTTGGCTATTTAAGTTTTCAAGTTCTGTCCACTGCACAGTGAATATTATAGAAGGCTATTCTGCTATTTCAAGTTCAGTTTCTTGGCAGTGAGGACAGAGCTGGATATTGCACTACAACACTGGACAATTACAAAATAACAGGAAAAAATAGTTACTCAGCTGCATTTTCTATGCTTTCATTCTATGCTGTGATTCTGTGATTCTGTGATTCTATGATTCTATGACTTTTTACAGTCAGAGGTAGATTAAGCAAAGCTCCCAAAGATTGCTAGTCTTGTTTTGAGGTGATATTATGATTTAAACTCAGCTGGCTAGAACTAAGACCCACCCAGCCTCTCACTCACTCCTCCACAGTGGGATGGGGGAGAGAATCAGAAGAATAAAAGAGAGAAAGCTCATGGGTTGAGAGGTAAAGCAAAAACTGTGTACACAAGCAAAGCAAAACAAGGAATTCATTCACTACTTCCCCTTGGCAGGCAGGTGTTCACCCATCACCAGGAAAGAAGGGCTTCATCACATGTAATGGTGACTTGGGAAGACAAACAGCATCATTCCTAATGTCCCTCCCTTCCTTCTTCTGCCCCCAGCTTTATATGCTGAGCATGATGTCATATGGTATGGAATATCCCTTTGGTCAGTTGGGATCAGCTGTCCCAGCTGTGTCCCCTCCCAACTCCTTGTGCACCCCCAGCCTGCTCGCTGGTGGGGTGGTGTGAGAAGCAGAAGGGGCCTTGACGCTGTGTAAGCACTGCTCAGCAACAGCTAAACATCCCTGTGTTATCAACAGTGTTACCAGCACAAATCCAAAACAGCCCCTACTGTGAAGAAAATTAACTCTATCTCAGTCAAAACCAGCACAAGTATTCAATGTTATTTTCTTGGAGGTGTGTAGTGATACTCGATTATTCCCTGTTTTCTCTCCGACCCAGATGTTGCCTAACCTTCTAAATTGTATTGAATGTATATTCTGTTATCCTGATGTAGGCTAGGATGTCCAAGGGAATTTGCAAGACTCTGTCAAGTTCAGTCGTAGCAGTAGCTACTAATGTGAGTCCACTAGAATTCTGGAAGTGTAACTAACTCATGAGCTTACAAACACAACACTTCTCCTAGCCCTGTGTCAAAGCACTCTACCTTTAACCCCTGTCCACTAAGGCAGGACATCACAATAGCTCACTTAAATGCAGTATAAGCTCATTCCCTGTTTCATCTCTGTCACTGGCTAATGCTGATTTCACTCTCTGATTCTTTTCATGGGAAGAATATCTCACAGGCATCAATAAAATATTGATCATAGTAGCTGTGAGAGTGAGGAAGGTAAATTGCCCCCAGCCTTAAAGTGACATAACTGAGGCACAAGGTATGCAGGAATATTTATTCCTTGAGATGAGGAAAGAACCTAAACCTCTAGACCTTTAACTTAGTGCACTTATTGTTTTATTCGCATTCTCACTGCAAGGTATTGCCTAAAAATCGGTGACTCATTGAGAATCTAAGGGAATTGTAGGTTCCCTCAAACCATAAGTGCCATGCATTGGGGTATCTGCTGTATTACACAAGGGAGAAGGTTGTGGGCAGCTCCTCTGCTCCTCCCTCCATCACTGTTTCTGCACTCACATGTAGTGTGCAAAGCTGCTTTGGCTGTGAAGTGCAAAGTGCTGGCAGAATCAAGACTTTGCGCTGTTTATAAGTAATGTGCCATTTACATAGAAAGTTCTGTGAGTAGGAATAAATTGAGTGGGATGGTATTTGTGTTTTCTGTTGCTGAGAGACTGAGGACTGCGGACATGTTCATCAGTAAGACAAAGGCCCTTAGTCATGCGTCTGCTACTGAAGAGGCAACTCTGCTCTGCAGTTGTCATGACAACACTGGTTATATAAAGAGACATATCAGAAGAAAGATCATTTGCTCCGTGCCCTATATTTCAGTGTCACAATATATCCTCTCTACAACAAATCTGTTTTGTTCTAGACAGAACTGATGTTTCTGGAAAGATAAGTAACGCTCCAGAAAGCAGCCTGCTGAAATGAGTTTGTGGTGCAAAAAAATCTTCCAAACAAATACAACACCTCACATGAAGACTGTTTCCATAATTTGAGGATCACTGGGACAAAGTTCTAGTGAATGTGGAGGTGATTTAAAAGGTTCAAATAAATTTCCATCGCGAAGATATCATTTTTGTGAATCAAGACAAGCCCTGGCTTAGTAACATCACAGGATTTAATAAAGTGCAAAGAAAATGTTAGTCTCAAAATGCCTATAAAACTACACCACCTTAAAAGTTTCAGCAGAATCATGTGTATGGCCTGAAGTTAAGAAACACAGACCATATCTACCGCTCATCTAAAGACGTAAAGAAAATCAGCCTATGACTCTGCAACCTACTCACCTGGCTAAAAGCTAAAACTAGCAGGACAGTTTAATGGCTGTGTCTGGTCTTGTGTTATTATGTTAAATGTCATTTTCAAAGGAAAGAGGCCTGGGGAAAAAACAGTAAGCAACCCCACTAATTTAAGGAATTCTTCCTGGAATGATATTCTTCATTATTGAAAAAACCTTTGTAGTCCTCAGGCCAACAGTGATGCAATGTGAGGAACTGCAAATCTGTTAAGTCCCACATGAACCAACAGAATGCAAATGAATGGAGAGAATTATAGGTCCATGCAAAAAAGTGAAGCCTTATAGCTTTGAAAAAATCTCTTCAGGTACACATTGTTCTGAAATTGATCTAGCCAAGTTGTGTAGCAAAGAACATTTCACTAAATCTTCCATCAGAAACAACGCCTTTAACAACTGAATCTTGGGTCTCGCTTGTAACTCAAAGGGAAGATATCTAGGACTCCAGCGTGCTGTGAATTAAACCCTTACACCCAGTTCCTACTACTGTTCATAGGAGCCATTTCACTCATCAGCAGAAATAGATGTCCCCTTCAAATCCCATTTTTTACATAACAACTGAGTAGTTCTATCCAGGATCTTTGACCATACGGAAAACCTAGGCAACCTACTCCAGTCCTGAATTCCCATCTCTTTCCCCATGTTGCTACTTACTCCTTGTCGTGCTTGCTGTCCCAGAAATCTCATGTCTGTGCCCTTTTCAGACCACAAACACAGTGCCCTCTTAGTCTCTTTTTGTGGTTCTCTCCATGGTGACCACCTGGTATACCCTTTTCTCCACTATTTATTCCTGGAAGGCTGGCAGAACAGAAGGCGGAAGAGAAAGCAGGGTTTGATTCCCTGTGAAATGCTGAAATAAGATTGCAGTCCGCTGTCTTAGCTGATAGAAGAAAACGGAGGAGGAATAACTTGGTTTGAAACAGAAGTAAATACATTTTCTAACCTGATTTAATCAATTTAACTCTTAAAATGAGAAATCCCCAACAGATTGCAGAAGGCAAATTATTAGAGACTCAGTAGAGCAAACTGTATGTTTGAAGAGTGAACTTCATGAACTCACATCTCTGTCACATGTACTATGCTCAGCAAAGGGAGATTTTGCTTCTAAAGCTTTAATGGATACAACAATGAGATCTCTGAGACTTATTTAGAAGTCAATGGACTGAAGTGACTCCAGTGTTTTCTCTCTTTGCCTACCTATAATAACTGTCCTTGTCATATCTAAACACTTCACAGAAATGCAAGGCATTAACTTGTGATAGTTTGATGTGTGGGGGTGTTCTGGTGGCAGGAGAAGGGATTTGCTCCCTGTGCCACCAGATCTGAGTCCCATCCCCCTCAGAGGGTTGAGCCAAATTGGCGCCTCTGCGAATTGCCCTATTTAAGTTGAGACAAAGGTGTCTCAACTTTTTTGGGGTGTTTTTTTTTTTTTTAGGCGGTCTTTTTGCCCAGGAACGAGGAGAGAGCAGGAGGGCGCTGCCCTCGCTCCCAGCTCCCGGCCGGGCGGCCGCTCGGGCCCGGGCCGGCGCCACGTGCTCAAGATGGCGCCGGGGGAGCCGCATGGGGGACTCGGTAAGCGCCCCGCTCCCGGGGTGCCTGCCGGGCCGAGCTCCCCAGAGAGGATTAAGATCTAAGAGAAAACAACCACAACGACCAGGTCAGTCAAGATGGAGCAGGAGGAGGTGTGCTGGAGCTGAAGTTTTCCCTTGCAAATCGGTGTGAAGATGGCAGGCGGCCCCCCTGCAGCCAGGGTGTACTCGGCGGAGCAGAGACCCACTCACAGCCCGTGGAGAAACCCACGTCGGGGAAGAGATGCCTGAGCCCAGGAGAGGTCGTGGAGCATTGGGATGCACGACGAGGAACTGTTAATAATGGGCATGGAAATGCACGACGATGTCGTGGAGGCATCTGGAGTCTGTGGGACGACCCACTCCGACGCGAGTGGCAGCAGCTCCCTAAGAGGCCGAGACTGGTAAAGCCCGAACTGGTGCAATCCATGGGGAAGGATTGCAATCCTGCGGGCAGGACTTACGCTGGAAAAGTTTGGGGATTTTTTCCTCGTGAATAGGATCCACCGAATCAAGGGAAAAATGGTGTAAGGACTCCTCCTCCTTTGAGAAAGGAGCGGCAGTTAACAGCATGGATGAACTGACCTGCACTCCCCCATTCCCTGTCCCCCTGTGCCACTGGGGGGGAGGTAGAGCCAGGAACAAAACGAAAGGGGGGTGGGGAGGTGTTGTTTTAAGATCTGGCCTTGTTTTCTCTTTCTCCTCTCAAGTAACCGGTTTCGTTCCCTTGTGTCTCTTGTTAAGTAACTGTTAATAAATTGTTTTGTTTTAAGAAGAAACCCTGAGTCATGTTTTACCTGGGACCATGGTTGGTGGGTGCTTCCTCTCGGTTCTTGTCTCGACCCTCAGTCCAAAAACCACGACATAACTGCACAACATTCCTGTGGAAGCAGGCAGGATTAACTGCTCCCAATTTGATAGACATGGAAAATTAAGCACAAAGAGTAAAAGCCCCTTCCAGAAGCTCCTCTGAAATTCAGGTCCTCATAATGAATGAGAAATTAGGAAAGTAAATAAAATCTGGACCTGAGAGTCTCTTCCAATGTCATACAAGAAGGCTTTAGCAGGCCCAGAAACCAATTTGGGGAATCTTAAGGACTGGCTGTGTTCTTAATAAAAATCTTTCCTCTCTTAGAGAAACCTATACCTCCAAGGATTTCTTAGTAATTGCTCTTCTCCTTTTATAGTTTCTAACTCATATCACACCCTTCTCTGCCAGCATTTCCCCCTTTCTATCCTGCAGGCATGGAAATGGAGATAAAATAGCTTATGTTTCTGCTATGATGAGGGAGAAGGTTGTTGGAAGGAGGTTTCTTGCCTATCACCTGTGAGAGGAGTCCCCTCTGCTTTGATAATGATGGGCTAAAATTTACAAAAGTCACAAAATCTTTGACAGAAAGGTAAGGCTTGCCAGAAGCATTTCACACAGCTCTCACCACAAGGATTTTAACCGTTCATCAGAGAGAAACCCCAGACAAGTCTGCGGAGAGGTGTCAGTATCTAACTTCCCCTCTCATTTGCCTTCAGTATGACTCACTGTATTATCATAAATTGTGCCCTCAGCTTCACATTATAAAGCATGCAGGAAAAATATGTCTTCATCTAGCAAGAAATGTGGAGCTTAACAGCTTCATTCACCTATATTTATCAATCTGGCATAGCTCTACGGTTAGAATCAGTTAAAAATGGGAATGGAGGAATGGGATACAACAACTGTTTCATGCTGAATTAATGTACTTTGTCTCTCTTGAGCAAAAATAGGACTTAGATATAAAACAGTTGAAAAATACTACAGCCATAAATGTAAACTTCATTATCAAGATAGGCAAAGTTAGATATGGTGGAAACAAAAAAAAAGAAAAAAAAAAAAAGCCCTTCTCAGAATGTTCTAAAGACATGAAAAACACTCAGACTCTCTGGGAAGAAATTATATCCTGGATTCAAATGGACTTTTTTCTCATTATCTTGAAACTTTCGTCTTCTGTGAGACTTCTGCAAAGTGAGAGAAGAGTTTCAATGAACCTTTTAAATCAAAGTGGTAACCTTTTACATCCACTTGGAATAGCTGTGAACACCTGCTAAATTACTTCAGACACTATTTTATTATTGCCGCTAAGAAAATCAGAGCAGTTTGCTGCATACGCAAATCAATTCAGCAATTATATTAGGAAATGAAATTCTGTTGTTTTCATATATTTCCACACATATTAAAGCATCAGTTTCATTACTTTCTAGACGTTTCCAGGAGACATAAAAATAAGAGAGAACTCAGGCAAGTAGTCCTTTTTCCATTGTTCTTGAAGTGAATTACAGCACAATTTAGTGAGTTAAACAATAAAAAAAAAATAATCAGAAGTGCTGGAGTGCTGTGGAAGTCCTTGTGGGTCGTATCTGAGCTAGAAACCTTCATATGCACAGCCCAGTTTGTGATTTACTTGCACACTGTACATTGCTAAATCTCTTTTATTTGACCAAGCCTTTACAGCATGACCTTAAGTACACATTCAGTCTATAAGCCCCTTGTCTTGCAAATCCCCATGACTTTCCAGGCTACAAGGAGCTATAGCAGCCATGACCATGTCAGTGTCTAACCAGCTATACTGCCTACTGCCACTGCTGCTTTTAGTGAGTGGAGGAGTCCTGCTTCAGGCTCTCCACACATGTCTGGCAGCAGCACTACATGATGACAGGATTGCTCATGCGATGACTCCTGAGATACCCAACAAAGTTGCAGTCTGTCCTGCCCTTCCCTACGTGTCCAGATTCCCTCACAGATTAACGCCATCTGTAGATTTAATAAGCATATTATCTTTCATCATCCAGGCCATTAGTGAAAATATTAAATAGAGCCAGATCCAAGGCAGGCCTCTGCTGCCCTATATTAACAATTTACCATTGAGAATTACTCCATTAGTAGAGTTTTGTACATATGCAACAGAAGCTTCTTCCAAGCCATGGCTCCCTAGACTCCTTCTGAGAAGGCATATCACACTCGCCACCTGCCTTCAGTCTAGAGGGGCTACAGATGTCTCCAGATTTTGTGTTTGGCACAGGGGATTTTCTTGCCTTCTGTTGCTGTAGCAATGCGTGTGTTCTATCCCTGAATACAGTTTACAAGCCCTGCCAAAGTGCCAGCCTGACTGCCTGTGCTCTTCCATTGATTGGCATTTCCTGAAATTCCAGAGTAGCCTTTTTTACATTTCTGATATTTTCGCTATTTAATGCCCATTCATTAACGGCCTTGGAAACTCACACTTTTCTAACCCCATATTCAGTGGATATCTGTAACTGAGTATCAGCTGTGTGTACATTAGGATTAATCCATGGTGCAAAGACATATCCAGGGCTTGTCTGAACCCCATTTCACATGTCCATCCATCGTTTCTCTCCAGTCCTCTCCTCCTTGCACCTACATTTCCAGAAAAAAAAAAAAAAAAGAAGTTCTGGCAAACAGGCTAGAATAATGTTAAAATGAGCTCTACCAGTTCCTTGACCTGAAAAATCAGAGGACAGGATTCCATAGAGCTTCCTAGCAGATGAGTCTAGATGCATCCTAGGAGGATATACCATGGATTAAACCCTACTGTGCCAGTTATGCACAAAAACAAAATAAAAAGACAATCTCTTCCCCAATCATGTCTAAACAGTCTTCCGTTACTGTATTCTGTAACACACTGCTAGGAGAGAAAGCTTTATGTCTATAGCCTTCTTTTCTTGCTGTAATTAATTCACAGGTTTTACTTTAATGTTTTTCTGCTATTATAAGTTTTTTCAACTCAGAGCTTGTAACTTGAGGCTTAGTGCCGAATATTTTTTGCTTTCTGAAGCACATCGTCTGTAGGACAACAGAGAGACATCCCTGAGGATGAAAACTGCCACAAGTGGTCTGATCTGTTCCAAACCTTTTCCTGCAAGTCATTTATTTCAGACAATTCACTTTTCATCTCTTATAAAGCACAGGCAGTCTCTGCATTTAAGGGTCAGCCAAAATAATGTTAAATTGAGGTTTTCAGCATGTATTGCTGTGTAATGTAGTAGACGAATGACTCCACTAGTCTTTGTTGGAAGTGAATGCCCTTGAGATACTTGTGCAGATGCGTGTAAGGACCCTAAAGACAACTGAACAGTGAAGCTCCATGGGCATCATGGGCCAACTATGGAGAGGAGAGCACTGAATAGATAAAAACAGCAGGTATGGAAAGGGAATTAAACCTCAGCTTGGACAAGGAGAGTTTCTGTACTAATCATAAAAGATACTGAGCTAGCTGACAGAGAACTGTTTTTTGTTGTTGTTGTTTGCTTGTTGTTTTTTACCTGGAAGATTTGTGAATTGAAACTGCTGTATGGAAGGAAGTTAGGTGCAGCTTTCACTAGGAAGGTCCCAGAATCTGGGCTTGGGTCCCCACTCAGATGAGCAGGGCTGAACTCACTGAGACCATCATAAGAGGTCTCCAAAGTAGCACTGAATGATCCAGCTCTGCATCTGGAAGCTGTATGAACCCACTAGATGGGGGCCGCAGAAGTCCACTTGCTGTAGTGTGTCTGGGAGCTGAGGTAGCACCTGTGTATGGTGCCATGCCTTGCAGATGTGCCCACTTAAACTAACTTGAACGTGGTATTCTACAGCATGGCCAGGACTTTGCCTCATCCCAAGACAGGAAGGCCAAATGGAAGTTCAAAAATCCAGGTTCAAGGACTTTCAAGTTATCTCTCAATTCCTCTGCCATACCTGCTCTAATTTTTAAAGATTATTTTGTGCATTCAGACCCAACAGAAGACTGACCACAGCCTGAAGTTTAAGATGTTTATAAGAGACTTGAGACTCTCCCTAAACCCATGTCCCGCTTGCTGTCACTATTATGGGCCTATATTCACATTTCTCACTAAAAATAAACATATTTGCTTTGCTCTGAAAAAAAACAGATGACATATTGAGAGGCAATTAGCAGATCTACACTTTCCAGTCAAATTGCTTTCCTTTTAGATGTATGGAAAAAAAGGCAATCAAAAATCAGTTTCAAGAAAAAGCTGTTTATCTCTTGTCTGTCATGTGATGCCATACTGAGATTATCCCCCAAGCAATCTGCCTCATGGCAGAATGGCAGACAACTACTTGAAGATCTAAGCTGTTAACGCATATGCACGTGTTGCATGAAACTCTCCAGAAACAGAGAAATCATCCAGCAGGGCAAAGTCCCAAACCTGAGTTATTAGTTTGATACTTGATACAAAATTATTTCCATTGTTATAGTTTTCATATTTCCACATATTAATCTTACTAACTGTCCAAGGAAAGATGATCCAAACAATTCCCTAAACTTGTTCTGTTTTTCTGAAACTCATATTCACACAGTGCAGTAGCACATAGTTGTTATAAGCAGTCAAGTGCAGCACACTGATGCATGATCATGAATGAAAACACCTGCTGAACCTGTATGATGGATAAAACAGTATCTTTTTTGCAGTTCCCTGTACCTGAGGAGCTGGAGATGCACCAATTAATAGGCTTTGTGTTGATGAAAACTTGCTAACATATTAAGCACACTCAGTTTCAATAATACTTTTTATATTTTTATATTGATGACTACGAATGAATGTGAGCTTGTTGGCATTCCTACAACAGAGGACTACTGCAGTAAGTCAGCAACAAGTTGCCATAGTGACCCATTACACACAGGGAAAGTAAATTTCTCTGCACTTATTTCTGGACCTTCTGTAAGGCTATACTGTCAACAAACCAGCATATGCTTCTCACTTCTCCAATGTGCAATGGAGAAAGACTAGCTTGTTTAGGACGTAACACACCAAGGCGTCTCAGCAAGGCAATTGTATTTTGGTGTTTAACTGAGTGTGTTATTAGTATCAAGCAGGCTGCGACTCACTTTCAGAGCTTCAACATCAGAAATTAGGTACCTAAATGCTTGTAAAATCTTTGTTCTGATCTCTCCTTCCTTTGCCTCACATCGAATAAAATCACAATATCTCACATTTTTCAAACACTGTTTCTTTTTTGAGCAGCTTTTAGTATCAGTTAATAGGACTGCAGTCTTCCATCTCTCTTTCCTGGGCTCAGTATTTCAGTCCGTAGTGAGTTGCAGCATCCATGTAACTTTCCTTCTCAGCACCAAAATCTTTCCCCTCATTCACTGGATGTTTTCTTTCTTCCCTCCACATTCACACTCAGGTCTGGATGTGACAAGAAACTTAGGCAAGTGAGAACGAGAGGTGCTTCTGGATGTCTCAGTACTTGCTGTGCCTCTATGACCAGGCAGTCCCTGCTCCCCAGCACCATCAGAGCATAACCCCCGTACTACCCCTGAGAGATGCTCAGTGTGCTGGGACGAAGCCAGTGCATCATCATTGCTAACACACATTGCCGTGCCCCCAGCTGCTGCTCCAGCACGGAGAGGGAGGCTGCATGGGCACCGAGACAGTCCTAGGAAACGGGAGGACTGTAGCCTGGCTTGCTTCCCTCTCCTTTTTCCTCTGCAGCTTGAGGGTCTCACTTCTGTTACTGGGGCTCAGTACCTATGCTCTGTGCAAGCCAATAGGACAAGGACAAAGAGGAGCAGAGCTCAGCCACGGATGTTCATCTCGGAGGTTCAAATGTTCCCTGAACAGCTCAGGTGCACAGTGTTTGGCACTGGGGCAAAATCAAACAGTTAATTTTTCCCTCATCCCTGAGGCAGCAACATCAAGGTTTTCTACTGGAAAAGTTTGAACAAGCCTCTTTTCAGTCTTCTTAGTCCATGTTGCTGTTCCCCAATAGAAGCTGCCAAATCCAGACTGCTTTCATATCCTCCCCCTCATCTGGTTACCACTTAGATGCTGTCAGCATGACACAACTGCAGTGTCATTCCCTTCATCAGAGAATATAAAAGAAATCAGGCAGTACTGAGCTACTGCCCATGCGTCTCCTCATCCACTTCTGAAAGGGCTAATTTATCCTGCAAAAAATGGTGAAGAAACTGAGACTCCAGCTTAAGGACTAATTGCCTCAGAACATATTTCCATTTAATGTTATAGAACTCCTGAAACATTTAAATCTGGTGCTATATACATGTAAAGTGTAGGCTAAGATTGAAATGACTTGAAAATTTCACACAGTAGAAGCAAGAAGACAGTTATGGCATATTTCATGTACACACAAAGATGTGGAGATTAAAGTAACTTGAGGGCAGCGATTACGCTCTTTGAAGCATATCTAACTGATGAACTGAAATTCTCATCTGTAGCAAACTCTGGTGCCAATCTGGATGTCTTGTTACAATGATATGTAATAACAATGCCGCGTTAATGAAGGGCAGTTAACTCAGACACACCAAGCAAGCTGCTGGTGTATGACTCATTATGTTGTGACTAGAGAAGCCCATGAACATCTTGTATTAATTTTAGTAATTTAGTTTATCTTCATAAAAAAAAAAACAACTGAGTACAGATACAGTCTAATGACTCTTTCACTAATTTCTGGATTTGCTTAAAAGCCTTGTTCGGCTCCTCTGTAATTCAAAGGCTACACGTGTTCAATTGAATGTGAAGCTGACAGCAAGACCTTCAGAAGAAATGTTGGCTTTGATGTGTAAGTAAGTGAAACAAAATTCAACTCAGTGAAATTATTTCTCATTTACGCCTGCTTTAATGTGCTAAGAATTAGTCCCAATGTCCTTAAAAGTTAACAGTAAAAAGTAAAAGAAGTCAAGCTCTGGAAAAAAAACATTTTTCATTTGGAAGGAATAAGGCTGTACTTTAAATGTAACCTTCCCATCAACAGGTCCTTGATGGTGCATTTCTGTGCTTGCCTGGGCACATGATGCGTGTATAACCAGGCATCATTTGCCCTCAGATGAATGCAACAGGCTAAAATTAATAGTCACCAATAAGAAAAATGTCTTACCTGCCACTCCTGGGGATTGTTTTGAGTAAAGTTCAAGCTTGCTTTGATTTACACATCAGAAGACTGCACAGCACCTATGCTTCTGTTTGTGTGCCCGGTGAAATTCCCAGCTCCAAGTCAAATGCTTAAGAGTGGAACTTACCAAAATTGATGCCAAAGTTAGGGACAAGGTTGTTTCCTTCCTCATCCCAATTAAAAGCTTAACATCTGTTCATATTTATAATCTGAAAACTCTCATGTTATTGGACAACTACAACAGTCCAATCTCAGAAGACAAGAGGATATTCTTCAATTGCCTCAACACAGGCCCCAGTGCCAGTTTATGTGTCCATTGTTATCCAAGACAACCACATGTGACCAAATTTATAAAAAGATCTCTGGGCGACCTGGATCTCTCTGGTGTACCACCTGGGAAGCACATAGAATAACCCTGAGCATTTGGTATAGCACCAGAAATTTATGTGGAGACAACTGAATCTCATCCAGAGTAACGATACAGCTGCATTGCCTCTAGTTTTTGTTTCATAATGCAGCAGAAAGTTTATTCAGCATTTCTGAGCACTATGGGTAGATTTCCTCTTCCGATAGAGGGGATTTAAACTCGTTTCTCACATGCCTTAAGCATTGGATGCATCATGATCTATGCATGATGATCTAAGCTCTGAATTCCTCCTACAAAAGTTACTGAATTTTGTTTTATTGGGCCAAAGACACTGTATGTGATTGTACATCCAGTGCAATATTTCTCAGTAGCACACACCTCATTGCAGTCAAGCCTTCCATGTTCTCTTGCAGTTTGACTTTCTGTTAGAGGAAGCTCTCTGTGACCTGTTCCTTCTTCTTCAAAAAAAACACATTGGTTGAAGTGTGGGATTAGTGTACAAGACACCTGACAAAGCAAATAAATGTGAAGGCAATTTACATTCTCTGATCTAAGGGCAACTTAATATAAAATGCTCAAAATCCCCTGGAAGAGGAGAGTGGAGTAATAATGAATAGGATGGATTGATAAAAGCCTCAATGCTAGGTCAGCAAAGTCGGATAGGTAGGTGACAGCATATATTCAAACCCCTGAAGGAGAAGTTGGACAAGAACTCTTGTATATCAATGCAAGAGTGAATATCCTCATTCCTTGGCTGAAAATTATCTTTTTATGGCATCTCACCATTTTGGGTTTGCCTTAAGACTGACTAAGAGCACAAGCACAGGTAAAACCATCAGTGAGAGGTGATTTAGGAAGCTATTGCCTTACAGTCAAGATGGCAATAGTGCGTGTGATCTAAACACGTGCTATCAAATCATATGTGATATAGTACCAAGCACCTCGTGAATGCACTGAGCAATGTATCTCACCTCACACGTGTTTACACGCTTATGGATTTGGGGTGATTTCAGCTTTTCAGGTCATGGCTGAATACAAGGCTGAGATTCTCAGTTTTGAGCTTAACAACTGAAAACAAAAGGGAGGCAGGTTTCTGCTACCTAAGTTATTTTAGATCTTGACCAGTGCAGAGATGTGTTTGTGCTCTGCCCCCATTTTCTGTGTCATCTGATGCCACTGATCTACTGAAAAAAAATGAAACCAAGCTCAAATTAGCAGTATCTAGAGCTGATCAAATTACGAGGAGACTTTGGGTTTATGATCTATTCTGTTTTACTTCTTTTTGTGGATTACCAATGTAAATATGCAAATTTTAAATTTTCTTTTGTTAATTTTAATGAAATCCATCACTTCACAACCTGGAGAGACAGACATTTTAGTGAGTTTACTCTATGATATATGACCATATGGAAGAATTGCCACAGAGCTATGAATGCTATCTACCATTCCCAAACCCTAGGTAGTCTTCCCTAATACAAGGGACTGAAATAAGATCATTTAGATGCTTGGGCAAAAGAAAATGTTACAGAATGAAGAATTCAGTCAGTCAATGGGGTTATTTAGTGAGATATGTTCTTGGCCTTTGGTTTCATTTCAGTGAGAACTTTTTGTTCTGCACAAAAAGTCTCTTGATCAGTCAAAATCTGTCTTTACAAGAACTCTGAGGCAGTAACGTAACATAAATGAGTTATGGAATAGCCTTTGGAAACCTAAATCTGATAAATCCTTTAAAGTACAATATGTATCTGAACATATGAAAAGTCTCCTTGAAATGCTTTGTTGGTCTGGGGCCAAGGGGCTTGACCCAAAGTCCACTGAAGTCAACAGGACTCTTTCCAACAACCTCATTACAGCATTGTAATTCTAACTTTGTGTGAAAATAAAACATGTACTCTGGTCTTGAATGATGGAACCACTGATTTGTAGTATCAGAAAAAGTATAAATATATCTCCCTTGTCTAAGCACTTGCTGGCAAGCACTCTTGGATAGGGCTTTTCATGTTATTTTGCAATTAATTACTTACAGTCATGGTTTATGTCACTGTTGTTTCAATTCCATTCAAAGACATTTTTATGGACATCCAAGTAGTTATTATCCTTTTTCTCAGGAAAAGCAGCTGCATTTGCAGATAATTCCTGAAGAGAGAGCTTTACAAAATATATCCGATGTATGTGACAATAAATCTAAATCACTAGCTCATCTTCTGTTAGCAGAAGTGCTTGTACAGATCAGTATACTAAAAGCAAGTTTGAGCCTCCAGTATAAGACACCTAACTGTTTTGAGAACTCAGATTGAAAGGAAAGGTTATATTGTTTGTGTATACACATCTCATCACATATAAATCACAAACCTATTGAAAGGAGTGTGATTTAGACATATGTAAGGAGTATAATATGCTCGTGAGTGTGAATAGAAGAGCATGTAATGAGAGGTTAGAAAGTTCACCTTGCATTTCAGTAGTGTAAAATGTTTTGAAATTGTCACAGATGAATATTCCTTCTTAGATACTGTGCCTTATATACCCCAAAAGAGATCTCAAAACCTAACTGTGGTATATGTCAGCACTTGTATGTGTTCCTCTCATCCGTGCTACCACAGCACTTGCAAACCTCCCTCCAGTCTTGCACAGGGCTTAGATGAGTTGTTAGACACTGCTCAGGCATGCAACAGACTGACCTCTTTCCCAAACTATGTGTCTAATGTGTGGCCTATATTCTTCCCATTTAACTTAAGGCAGAAATACCAATCTCCTTAGGCTTCCTCTATCCATTTCAAAAAGGCTACCACAACATAGGACACAGAATTGTAGTCACATACAAATACCCGAACCCCGGCCAGAGTGTCCAGCAAACCAACAACTCTGTTATCATAGGATGAGCATCTAATGCTGTCAAGCAGGTACAGGCTTTTCCTGAGAAGGTGAGTATGCTGCTAGCAGGGCTACTGCGTGACGAACGTGCCACTTTCATTTTTTATAAAACGCACATTTTTTATTCATTCAAATGGGGAATGAAATGAAATGAATGCTGAAATTTCTTCTTTTTTCGTCCAGGTCTCTAGGGGAAGGCAGGAAAAGGCTGATTTGAAATCTAGTGCCCTTGAGAAAGGAGATGAATAGGCATTTCACTGGTTTGGACAGGTAGGGAAAGGATGGATTTCAGGGGGTGGAAAGAAGGCGGGAGATGACAAATGACAGGGAAGTAAAAAACCTTTGCAGCATTTTTTTATGCCAACAAAGAACAAAAGTAGCCTGTAGGATTTTGCACAGCACAAATCTGCAAGAGATAAGGTCAGCAATAACAATAAGTAGCCCCAGAAGTTAAGTATCAATACATTTTTCCTCAGTTCTACCATAACTTCAGCACAGTCCTCAGAGAAAAATCCCTTTATTTGAGTTGTGAATGAGGTTTTTTTTTTCTGAGGATTTGAGTACAGCTTCTGTGAAAGGTTTGAAACAATGGAAACCATGAGGTGAATTGCAAAAATGAAGAAACAAACAAATCTTACTCTTCTCACGCCAAACAGTAAGACTTCTTGTTACTGGTCTCCCAAGCAGGGATGTGTTTGTGAGTGCACATCTTCTGTACTATGTGGAGTCTTATGGGTGTCAGTAATTCTTGCACAGGCATGAAAACTGCATCCATCTGCACAGTAGATGTAAAGCCCTGAAGTATTTTCTGGAAAGAAAGTTTCTGACACAAAGAGGCTACGACAGCATCCAGAGTAAAATATAGCTGCAGTACTAAAACTGGTCTCCAGGCATCTTCCATTTTGAAACATAACGTAAAATGAATCTAAATTAAAAGGAAGATATAGTTAAAAAAAGAATCCAAGAAAATGATAAGTATTTAATGACATTCTGCATTTGGCATTGTAAACTGTTTCACAGCTGAAGTACAGTGTCAAAGCACAGAGTAAATTACCACAGATGGCAATTTCCTAGATTAAAATATCATAATTACAGCAGTTTTCACCAAAATTTAGAGTTAGTTTCTTGAAAATGCATCTTTAGATACCACTTAAGTAGACTAAAAGGCACCTGTTGCTGTCATTTCGTCAGGTTAGGACAAGAGAACTTGGAAGTGAAAATGAAAGGTAGCAAATCATACATTGCAGATGAAATGGAGACAGCTAGAAGGGAAGTAGTAAGACATGAGGTCACTGATTTCTGTATTCATAGTTTGGGCTTTAAAATAGCCATTTACTGAATTTTCTGCCTACCCCACAGAACAGCACCTCGCTTGCATGTGTCTTCTCCAATTATGGGCAACTGACAAAAAAAAGCAAACAAGTGCAAATCTACAACACACTGAGGAGCATGACTTGGCTGAATCACAGTGTGGCAGAGGAGGCTGCAGGGGAGCACTCTGCCCCTCAGAGTAAGGCTCTGCATCTGTGCTCCCCCACAAACTTCTTTTTTGGGGGCAACTCTTTTTTAATTATTTTTCAAATTATTTTTCTTTCCACCCTGAGTCCCAGTTTCCATTTGAGTGGGTGACAGCACAGTGACACTCATTATCCATGTGCTCAGTCATGAGGCATTTGTGAGCAAACATCAGGCCTTTCTGGGGTTCCAAAGTGCATGTGTTTTCATCTGTCAATTCATAGCAATTTACACCTTAAATACACAACTTTGCTCTGCTCTCTATTGCCTCTTCTCTTTCCCAGAAGGTCTCCAGCCAGCTGGTAGTGAATAGAAAAAGCTATCTGTAACCAAGTTATGTAAGAGAAGAGCCAAAGCAAAGATTTTGCAGATGCCCTGGAGGATGACACATGTTCATGCAAATATTACCTGTAGATACACCACTAGCTGAAGAAAGATTGCAGTAGAAAAAAAGAAAGATAATTTTCATTGTGCAACCAACTATATGCTTGCCAATAGCACCCTCTGTCTGAGAGTAATACTGGGAGTAGGATCCAGCTGTCAACACATGTGTTTGAGATGCCCTAGAGTGCATCTGAGCTACAGCTGCCCTTCTAGGGAATCATGGATCTTCCACAGGACCTGTGACAAGCCTGTCAGCCTATGCAGGTGTCTCAGATAGCTGAGGACTTCTCACATGCCACCAGATCTTGTTTGGGAGCAGCTGGTTCACCTCTCTAGTCCTGCCAATCAGCACAACTCACCCTTACGTAGACACCTGCACTGTTTCAGCTGAATGTCTCTCTTGACTCCTGTCACCGTCTGCACCCAGGAAGCAAGCCAGCAGCCCAGTCATAGATATCCAGTGACACTAGAGATGTTCTAGGGTATCACAGACAGGTAGGTATGACAGTAAGGGAGACTCATGTCCTTCTGGAGAGGCAGCAGGAGCTCAGGCAGAAATGGCCTACTGCCCAATCAGCTCTACACAACTATCTTTGAATTGCTCTCAGTTGACTAAAATGGAAGCTTAGACATAATGATCATGATAAACACTTAGTTGTCCTAAAATCCAAGCCAAATTCTCCTACCTGCTGCATCTTAGAGCTCCTAGGTTTCTTTATCACCTTTTTTTAGTAGCAGTCCTACTGTTTGATCAAGGAGGCTGAGTTACAGAGAAAGGATTGATCATCTATGGACTCTCTGTTCAGTCTGGCCTTTTGCCTTGCTCTACCAAAGCAATACTGGGTCTGTGCCTTGTGGGGTGCAGTTGGCCACCAGGACCGCTAATTTAACCCTCAGTATCTTCTTTTTTGTTCCTGGTCTCAATTCAGAAAAAAACAAAGGACTGTGGACAAATGAAGTGTCCTGATGGCAGCTCATATCTGTTCCCATTCTTCCTCCCGGCTTCCCCTTCCTCCATCCACCCCTGCGTATGACTAATACAGTCATCTTGCACAATCTGCGGAAACGAAGCCATTCACAGCCATGCCTCCAGGACTGTACTCCCTCACTGTGAGCATTTATTCAACTCAGGTCTGCTGCAGTGCAAATGTGAAGTGGATGTGCAGCTGCTGACACCCATCCATATAAGCAGGACTCAGAGCTACCTGCCGAGGTCACTGGGAGAGGGTATTTCTAGCTTTATTGCACTTCCATAAGAGATCACCCAGTATCAGATTTCTTTTTTTTTTTCTGAAAGGCCACAGGAAGCTGATTTCTAATTTACCACAGAAAAGTGTGTAGAGGAGAAGGAACAGAAACTTTGGGACTGAAAAAAATTAAGATGTGGCTTATACATGTCTCACACTGTCTCATATAAAAAGAGATGTTGTGGAAGGAGCTCAGGCTTTTCCCATATGCACAAAAGAACAGATGAAATTAATCTAAAGAAGACATATTAACAGTGAGGGAAGAAAATCCCTTTGCAAACTTGCAGCTGTGCATTTGTTTTTGCTTTCAGAAAACTGTGACTTTATATTAGATTATTATTTTCTCTTTGCTAGAACAGTTTTACTATAGGACACTTCAAGCAAATGATCAACCATGAGCACCATAGCATATATTTCACTAGAAATGATGTGTTTGGTGTAACAGACTACCTCTCTTCTGGTAAATTAAGCAGAACCCAGGAAGATTCCTGGGACGTATAACTCTCTACAGTAAAATTCTTGCACAGGTGCGTTGCTTGCTCCTGGTCAACTTAATTTCCACCAGGACCCCAGAGCCTTTTTCTGGAAAGCTGCACTGCAGCTGATCAGCCCCCAGCATGTACTATTGCCTCGGCTACTTCTTGCCATTTGCCATTTGCCTTTGTTGAACTTAATGAGATTTCTCGTTGGCCACCTCTCCAGTATGTCAAGGTGCCTTTCAACAGTAGCACATCCATCTGGTGCAATGACTACTCGTCCCAATTTTATATCATCTGCAAACTTTGTGAGATGCACTCTGTCCCTTCTTGCAGGTCATTAATGGAGTTGTTAAACAGTATCGGCCCCATTGTCCCCCGGGAGGCACCAGTAGTGACTGGTCTCTGGTTGGACTTTGGCTGCTGATCACAAATCTCCCAGCACAGCAGTTCAGTCAGTTTTCAGTCCACCTCATTGCCCATGTATCTAGCCTGTACTTTATTAGTTTGCATATGAGGATGTTAATGGCAAACAGTGTTGAAAGCCTCACTGAAATCAAGATAAACAACATCCACTGCTCTTCTCTCATCCACCAAGTTAGTTAATTTGTCATAGGAGGCTATCAGGTTGGTCAGGCATGATTCTGCATTCATAAACGCACACTAACTACTCCCTTCTTGACCTTCATACTTTTGGAAATAGTTTAAAAATTTACCTACAGTTGCAATTGTTGCAGAATGAAATGTTTTTCTGTATCTAGCAACGCTGCCTGAAAGAAGAGGATCAATGAAATAAATGTCACAAACCATTTTGATCAAAAGCACCAGAACTGCTATAGAGTTATGAGGATTCAGGAACATGCTATTTATAGAGTCCTTGGACTCAGCAAAGCCAATCCTCAACACTTGCAATAGCATTATATGTTTTCTGTTATAAAACCATCAACTAAACCCAGAAAACTAGTTCAAAAACCTCACAGGAGTAGGTGCTTCTGAGTTTCCTTGTGCACCCTGGGATATACTAGTGGTCAGAGTACTTTCAATCTGAAAGCTTATCGAGGCCAACCCAAACAGTGAGGTAGTGGTTAGCACTCTGACAGCCAAGGTAACACGAGGAGTCAACGCAAGAAATGAAGCAGCACTTGCCAGGCAGGCTTCTTGCTATGCACAGCAATAGTCGAAGCGTACCTGCCTCCCACACCCTCCAGAGTGCTCTTTAATCTTCTGTAGCTGGCTCTGAATAACTTTTAATTATATGGATGCTCAGTTTCCTCATATAAAGTGTGGTGCAGACTGTAGGCAGGCAGACATGTCTTCAGCTTGAGAGAGTGTGATATTCTATATTTAAATGGGCATGAGTAAACAGTGAGCTGGACCTTGAATGATAATGCAGAAACAAGATTGCACAGACTTTCTTGCTATTGCGTTTACTTTTGATCAGAGGACCAGCACTGATGATTTAATCTATCATGTCAAAAGTCTTTAATGTCAACACAGAAAGAATAGTAATTTAAATCTGTCACCGACAACTGCCCATTTTCAGCTCTAACCAACAATGCAGCTCAGGAAAGAAGAAGAAATGCAAGCTATATTGTCATGAAAGGAGACATCTTTTGTAAATTCATGGTAACTACCTGCCTCTCACTAGAAATGACCAGTGTTTGATTTCAAACACAAGTGTCTGCCTCTCCAGTGACTAATGTAGATTTAATTTCATCACTTTTCTTAATAGCAAGTGGTTGTATTCTCCTTGCAGTGATAACACTATTGAGTTTATTCAATAACAGAAAAGACAAAGTGTACTGGCTTGGAAGAGTTTCTAGGTCTAATTGGTTTGAGTTTGCTGACAGAAGAGTCTGTAGGAAACCGCCACTTTCACTGGGTAAGTGCTAAACTGTGTTTGCTAAGGTATGTCTGTTAGGCAGTCAGCTCTGTGACTACAAGGGGTAAAACCGGAGCTAATAATTAGCTAGATACAGTCAGCTAAAGCCATCAGTGTGGCCACTCAAATGTTTGCTCAGGATGTATTTAATATTTACCAAATCACTGCAGCTCCCTGGCTACCACCACTCCAGGCAGCTACTTTAAGCTAACTCAGATGTGTTCATGTCAGGTGCAGTCACAGCAGGGGTGTGAGCACAGGCTAACATAGCCATTTTCCAGCCCCACAGTCAGCACAGGTTTAATATTAGCATTCCATAAAGCACATGAATACAGGTAGCAAATGTTTGATTCAACAGCAGAGACCTTTGGCTTGGAACAAGATTAACTTTCTTAACAGAAATCACGCAAGAATTATTGCTGGGGTACAGTAGGGATGGTCGCCACACAACTTACCTTCTAGTCTGGGAGCTGGGATGGTTTCTCTGAGACTCCCATTTCCATATGTGTAAAGCAGGAATGGAACTTACTGCCGTACACCAGCTTTTGTGTGACTGAATTCCCTTGAGAGCCGTGAGCTCTGGAGATGCCTTGTGAAAGCACCACAGAAATATGCAGTTTTGTTTATGTAGAGTATCTGAATGAAACAGTCATGCAGGGAGGCATTATCTGTTTCTAGTCTGAATATGAAGAAGAAAGTGTATTACCCAATAGCAAGTACTGATTTAGCAGCAGGCAGCACTGTATACTATCGAAAATTTGGCAGAATATTCAGAATGCATGATTGTGATGGAACCAGTAGTATGTGACCCTTATTTGTAGAAAGCTACATCATAGTAGAAAATAAGCCACTACTGGCTGTATGTTCACTTGAAGAAAGCATCTTTTAAATATGTTTTCTTGTAGTTACATCATCCAAAGTAATTCTCCTACAGAGAAGATCCGTAAGCAGCAGGATTTACTTTCATGCCTTTTATACATTCATGATTCCGAACACAGTTTAAGCAGTGTTTTTTCCAGCATTACCTCTACCTCAAGCAACAAAGGCAGGCATGCAGGGCATGTCCAGGACTACGTATTCTGGGTGCCAAAGTGAAGTGGCACAACATTTACAAGGTATATATTTATATTTGCCAAAATATTTTAGAAAACTATGGTGGGTTGACTCTGGCTAGATGCCAGGTGCCCACCAGGCCAGTCTATTTCTCCCCTCCTCAGCTAGACAGGGAAGAGAAAATATATCAAAAAGCTTGTGGGTTGAGATAAGGACAGGGAGATCACTCAGCTGTTACCATCATGGGAAAAGAAACTCGGGGAAATGAGTTTAATTTATTACCAACCAAATTGGAATAGCATAATGAGAAATAAAAACTAAATCATAAAAATATTTTCCCCTGACTCATCCCTTCTTCCCAGTCTTAACTTTACTCCTGAATTCTCCACCTCCTCCCTCAGAGCAGTGCAGAGGGATGGGGAATGGAGTTGTGGTCAGGTCATTACATGTTGTTTCTGACACTCCTTCCTCCTCAGGGGGAGGACTCCTCACACCCTTCCCTGCTCCAGCGTAGGGTCCCTCTCATAGAAGACATTTCTCCACAAACTTTTCTGATGTGAGTCCTTCCCATGGGCTACAGTTCTTCATGAACTACTCCAGCATGGGTCCCTTCCACAGGATGCGGTCCTTCAGGAACAGACTGCTCCAATGTGAGCTTTCACAGGGTCACAAGTCCTGCCAGCAAATCTGGTCCAGAGTGGGTTCCTCTCTCCATAGGTTCACAGGTCCTGCCAGGAGCCTGCTCCAGCATGGGCTTCCCACGGGCTCACAGTCACCTTTGGGCATCCACCTGCTCTGGCATGGGGTCCTCCATAGGCTGCAGGTGGACATCTGCTCCATCATGGACCTCCATGAGCTGCAGGGGGACAACCTGCCTCACCACGGTCTTCATGACGCACTGCAGAAGAATCGCTGCCCTGGTGCCTGGAACACCTCTTCCCTCTCCTTCTTCACTGACCTTGCTGTCTGCAGAGATTTTTTTCTCACATATTCTCACTCCTCTCTCTTCTGACTGCTGCTGGTGTTACGCAGGGATTTTTCTTCCCGTTCTCAAACACCTTCCCATAGAAGCCACCCCTGCAGACCTCCAGCTACCAAAACCTTTCCACACAACCTCAGTATAAGAACTTACACCATTAAGCAACTTTGCTACCCTACTGTCCTTCAAAGCAAGTAGGGGCTTTTGCAGAGTAAGTTTTAAACCCTACAGGCCAGAGACTGTAATTCACCCAGATGCAGGCAATAAGAAATGTCAAGCTCAGGAACATGTTCAATCTCTTGCCTTTTGCAAGGCTCAAAGATGTTCGTGTCAGGTCAAAATCCTGACCCTGGAATCCTCTTGAAGGGAGAAACACCTTAATAATGAGTAACTGAGCATATATTAACCAGAGATATTTCATGTTGCACGAATAGGAACAAAGATGTTTCTCAGTTTGAATGTGTGCGAGTTCTCCTCATACCTTGTGTTCTCAGTCTTGTACCTTTTAGGCTTTTCTATTTTCAGATTGCTTGATACTGAAAACATGTTTTTCACAGGACTTTAAGGTATGTCTTTAGTCTGCAGTTGGCATCTTCAATCTAACTCTAAAAGTAGAGAGTGCAAGCTGGGCTAGATAAGTACTGAAAACAGAAAAAGAAAAGGATCACACTATTTAGGTAAAGTTTTAAGAAACACCTTCTAACCTGCATGGACACTCAGTTCTATCCTCATGGAGTAAATTGCTCCAGCCATACTGAAATTTGGAACAAGTTTAATACAGTGGTTCATGAATTATTTATGGATCACACTTACTTTATGATGACTACAGACTCTCAACAAAATAGTTTTGAGTTTCGTTGTCAGTATATCACAGAACTCTTCAGAGACGCTTATACTGCCCCTGCAAAAAGCTTTTCTGAGCCCCGCGGTAGCCTATAACTAACAGTCCTGGAGATGGTATGAAAAGTGCACGTATCAATACTGTGTGCATGTAGAAGTTACTGGCTATAAGAAGTCTATCAGTTCCTCTAGGACTCACACATGCTTCGTTTTTCATATGCAAGATATAATATACTGCTACAGCCTTAGGTACACTAAAACTTGCCAAGTCTTTACAAGTAGTACATGGAGTGAAGTGAGCACTGATACACAAGGTGGTGCTGCTGGGCTAACACACCGAAACTCCTGCCATTTCACTGCACAGACCCTTTTGTGCAAGAAAATCTCACCCATGAAAATCTTTCTTTTTTGATTTTCCACTTTCTGAATACTCCACACTCCACATATCAGCTGGCCAGGAAACAGAGGTCTTGTTTCACAAAGATGATGCAAGTCTGACTTTGGTCTTTGTTTGGCTCTTCAGTACTTTTGGCACTATTTTCCACCCTATCCTGCACACCTTTTTCACTAGTCCGCAAATACCACACAGGTGTGTCAGCAGAGTCTTAGTCAGAACGACCTAAGGTAAAATTTTCAAAGTGTTTACATGAATGTCACAGGATGCATCCCAAAGGCCCAAATATTATTTTTTTTTACATAAATGAGCTGTAAATTCCTAAGCCATCTACGCACCTTTGCAAATTTTATTCAGATCCTTTAGTTTAACTCTTTGAAATCAAAACAGGAGACACCTTAAACCACTTCTATTAAGAGAAATGATCATGCCTGTGTTTTTAATCAGCATTTCCATAATATACACTGAGATTTAAATACAATAAAAGATTGAACAAATAGTAAATTTATTTTACACAAAATTTTAATACTAATAAATAAGGAAATGCAAGATCTGACAATCCATACATTTACGGAAATCATAGAATCATAGAATCATAGAATGGTTAGGGCTGGAAGGGACCTTCAAAGGTCATCTAGTCCAACCCCCCTGCAAGGAACAGGGATATCTCCAACTAGATCAGGTTGCTCAGGGCCTTGTCCAACCTGGCCTTGAACGTCTCCAGGGATGGAGCATCCACCACCTCTCTGGGCAACCTGTTCCAGTGTTCTACCACTCTCATAGTAAAAAATTTTTTCCTAATATCCAACCTGAACCTACCTCCCTCTATTTTAAAACCATTACCCCTTGTCCTATCATAAGTGGCCCTCCTGAACAGCCTCTCCCCATCTTTCCTGTAGGCCCCCTTGAGGTACTGGAAGACCGCTATAAGGTCACCCCGGAGCCTCCTCTTCTCCAGGCTGAACAGCCCCAACTCTTTCAGCCTGTCCTCATAGGAAAGGTGCTCCAGCCCTCTTATCATCTTCGTGGCCCTCCTCTGGACCCTCTCCAACTGGTCCATGTCCTTCTTATGTTGGGGGCTCCAGAACTGGACGCAGTACTCCAAGTGAGGTCTCACAAGGGCAGAGTAGAGGGGGAGAATCACCTCCCTCGACCTGCTGGCCACACTCCTCTTGATGCAGCCCAGGACGCGGTTGGCCTTCTGGGCCGCAAGAGCACATTGCCGGCTCATATTGAGCTTCTCGTCCACCAGTACTCCCAAGTCCTTCTCCTCAGGGCTGCTCTTGATCCAATCACCACCCAGTCTGTATTTATGCCTGGGATTGCCACGACCCAGATGTAGGACCTTGCATTTGGCCTGGTTAAACTTCATGAGGTTGGTACGGGCCCACCTCTCCAGCCTGTCAAGGTCCCTCTGGATGGCATCCCTCCCTTCCAGCGTGTCAACGGCACCACACAGCTTGGTGTCATCGGCGAACTTGCTGAGGGTGCACTCCATGCCACTGTCCACGTCACCGACAAAGATGTTGAAGAGGGCCGGGCCCAACACGGACCCCTGAGGGACGCCACTCGTGACCGGTCTCCACTTGGACATTGAGCCGTTGACCACTACTCTCTGAGTGCGGCCATTGAGCCAATTCCTTATCCACCGAGTGGTCCATCCATCAAACCCATGACTCTCTAATTTAGAGAGAAGAATGTCGTGCGGGACAGTGTCAAAAGCTTTGCACAAGTCCAGGTAGATGACATCCATTGGTCGACCCTTGTCCACCGATGCTGTCACCCCATCGTAAAAGGCCACCAAGTTGGTCAGGCACGATCTGCCTTTGGTGAAGCATGTCCACACATCATATGTGTGTGGACATATTCCTGAATTCATTAATTCTGTTAAGTAATACAAGTTGATGCCAGCTGAATTACTTGCCATAAATTTTCCGATGTAAAGGGTTGAGTTCTGTATGTTTATGCTGATGTGAGCTGGAATAATGCTGGAATTTATTAATGCTCCCATCAGTAATACAAAGATAGCCAAATTGTTTTGTTAGCCATTAAAAATGAAACAAAAACAAGAATTAGAATAGCAATGAATGCGTGCAGAATGGCTCATTACCTGCAAGAGAGCTCTTAGCAAAATTTTAAGTGCAGAGAGAATCTTGAAATATTGATTATGTCCTCTAAAGCATAGGATTTCCTGTATCATGATGTCCTCTGCTCTGATGATTCTGGCTCTATTGCTGAGTAGTCAGTTTGCCCAGGGAAACCTTTAAGGGTCTCTTAAGAATAGTTACTTTTTAGACAATCCCAAAGTAATTGAAGTTTACTGTATTTTGCCTAACCATTGAATGGGTGCAAGTTATTTATTGCTCTTTGAAGACAAGGAAGTCGCTGTACTTACAGAACGATTGCATACACTAGCAAAACTAGATAGGCGTTCCTTTGCTAGAGGGCAAGCTCTGTGTCATCTGTGATCAACTTGAAAAAACTTGTTTGAAAATTTTATCAGAAGGGCTCTCTTCCTTAATTAGCACAGTGTGGCTGGGCAGAATTTTACTGTGATTGTGAAGAGAACTAAGGCGTCTCCTGTTTCTAAAGATTTTAACACGAGTGGTCAATTTGTTATCTCAGCAATGGTGGCACAAAAATCTGCAGTAACTCTTTAATGTCACCAGAGTGTATTATTGAAACCACTGTTGTTACTCCTAACTCACACTGTTGATGATGAGATAAAAATCTGGTTCCTAGCAACTGTATCTTGAATTTTGGTTGATTGACTTGTTTTCTTCTAAAATTTATTTCCCTCCTTCCCTGTTTCCCCTGATAATCAGACTTTCCCTGTGATGATTTCTTTTTTTCATTTATACTAGCAAAGTTATCTTGCATCACTCAGTCAAGTCTGGTCAAATGCTGCAAGCTGTCCACGTATATAAACTCCCACACACAGACGATGTGTAATAAAAACAAAATAGTACAGTGCCTGGTGAAGCAGTGTGTAGTATAATAAGACAAAAATTCCTGCTGCTTTTTTTAAGAAGCAGTCACTCTTGCTTTGTGGACTACATTTATGCTTTACAGGAGATATTCCACAGTAACTTACTCGCTTCTCTGAATAATGTCTGCCCTTTTATTTGTCATGTTTTGACACCGTGTGCTTTATTCAGTGTGCTGAGTGCTAAATTGCCTGTTGATTCGTATTTTGAAATATTGGCATCTCCATTTTATTCTTGAAGCAAATAAATAGTAATAATTAAAAAAAAAATCTATTTTATTGCCCCAGCCTGTGCATTTTTCCTCTGCCAATGGGCCTTTTTCTACAACTCCTGCTGTAAATTTCCATTGTAAATCCAAACACGTACTGTAGATGGAGCTTTAAGGTTTTTCCAGGAAGAAGTCCAGTCACATAAGACGTAGAGATGCCTCAGTCATAACGAAAGGGGGGAAGACACACAACAGACATGTCAGGGAGTGGGACGGTGCCTGGTGTGTTTGTGATTTGGATTTGTTCTCTTTACATTTGTTTCTAACGGAGTAGCACACAGAAAACACAAACTTGGGAAAATCTTGTCTCTAGCCTCTCTGTAATCCTCAGAAAAGAATGAAAAATCAGAGTCCCCCTTAGAGCAGGGAACCCAAGTGTCTCCCACAGGAAGGAGAGACAACTTTTCAGCTGGTTTGTTTAAAGGAACGGTGCAGCCATCACTAAGCAAAAGAATTATAATTAAATAAGTGAAAAAGATTCCTGCAAGCCACAATCTATGTGAAAACGAAAGGTCAACGGCAAATTCTAATTAGCATAACATTTTTAATGGGATTAATCCTACCCATGTGTATCAGCAGCACATGCAGGTTTACAAAAGGAAAACTGAAGCGGGCAAGAGGTTAATTATGTAGGTAGACATCACAGGACCACTTTTAGCAATAACCAGAAAAAAACTACTGTGAAAGAGTAAAATTATTTTATTCATTTAAAAGTATATTTTTCCAGTTGCTCCCCATTCAGTTAGAAAAAAAAGTTTCTAAACTAAGCTTTGCTGAAATCCAGACAACCAGGCGCTAGGAGAATAACAGTGACTGGAGACACACACACACTGATACCTGAAAAGTGTTGGGTAACAACACACACACACACACACGATCACCTACACCTGCCCTCTAGCTAACATGCCTACCCTGTAACACATAGGAAATAAGTATACTTTGAGAGCAAGGAACAAGATTTAATCTAGAGAGGGAATTACATGTCAAGCTGCACTGCTGCTGACCTGATACTGTGGTCGTGGCAGGATGGAGATCCAGAGCAGCCCAGTGGGCAGGGAGGGCTGCATGGTGCTCATCTTTAAGACGTGGATGAAAATACCTTGAAATACCAGACTTCTCTAGTGTGGAGGTACAGAGATGAAGACAGTAAGCCCTGACTATAAATGTCTCCTCCCCCCCCCCAAAAAAAAAAAAGAAAACTGAGTAAAACTTTGCTTTTGTTTTCTAAAAGAGCAGCACTTTCATTTTGCAAATGACCTGCAAGGTAGTGTAGGACACACTACCATACACCAGAAAAACTGGCTTTGGTTTCGTCCTTACCCTCAGGCTGTTCACATCCATATCTCCTATCTACAGAGGAGGAGGAAGCCAGGGACTATTTTGGGGTGAGTGCATGCTCCCTCTCTCCTATTGCACCACCCTGCAGATCACCAGGGTCAGAGAGAGGAAGCACATACCTGTACCTTAGTGGTGCAAGGACTGACACTGACTGAAGGCGCTCCAATCATAGCTCCATGAATTGCCCATGAATTTTTATTAGCTAAAACACTGGATGAGTCCAGAGGCCAGAAGCCAGTGCTCCTCCACAGCCCTGCTGCAGCTAAGGGCACTGAAAGATGTTTGTGTTCATGCAGCTGAGCCCTTACAGCCCAGTTCTGCATTAAGACACCTGCATTCGCCCTCCACTTTTACAGCGGCAGCCCTGGCAGCCCTGTTGGGGAACCAGACTTTTACTCCCGGCTCATGCTGAGGTGATCCAAACATATACCTAAACCTCCATAGGGAATGCTGTAGTCACCTGGAGTATTTAAATTTAGCTTACATCTATCTACATTATTAATAGACATTTTAATAAATTGCTGTAGCCAGCTGGAGTAAGTCCATCAGGTGAACAGGCTGTCTAAAACAATAGCTCATCCTCACCTACTGCCTTCTGTTGGGGTGCATGTACCTATCTATTTATGTCTGTAACATGCTGGTAACATTAATTAACCCTCTATAAACTATTTATAGGTGTTTCTTTTATATAAAAGTGTCATCTGAAATGTAAACAGAGGTTTATCACCCTCCACCGCGCTCCTGGCTTGCAACAGCCTGTGACTCAAAGTTTAGATTGACAGCTGGCTTCCTTTTAAGCACACCAGGGTGTGGACTCCCACTTTCTTTCAAGATCATTCAAGCCACACAGAGGTAGGTTTTCAAACCAATTCCATGGGGCTCAGCATCAAAGTGATGGTTTCAGTGTGTGATAGGTACATTCGTTAACTGTGTCAGTGCATAATGAAGTTACGGTGTCGATGTGAGCACTACATTAGGAAAAGGCTCTGTATAATTACAGTCAGTACATTATTCTAAATGCACTTTTGTCTGGAAAACCCCTACCTTTCTCAGATTGTGTCGTGTCATTAGTACTACCTGCTGCATCTTTAACCACAATTATCAGTACTTTTCTTAACTCCCACTCTTCAGAAGCAGAAAAAAAATCCCACAAATTAGATGCATCACACTTTCTTACTGTGAAATGTGGTCTCTGTCTTGTTGACACCTGTAGAATCTACGATGAAAACAGATCTTTTCCTCAGAGTCCAAATGAGATGCAGGATCAACTTATTTTTATCTATTAGACGTGAACATTGTCTAGTATCTTATCAATGATCTACTCTAAATCCCTCTCGTCTTCTGAAATCCTCTTTATTCAGATTATTGGACAAGCATGACAGAAAATAGAAGTAAGTCATTGTGAAATCCTTCTTTGATCTTCTTTCAAAATCAATTTGCAGTAAGTTAGCTTCAAATTGATCTCAGGAGTTAATCATCAAATAGACAAACAACATGAATCAATACTATGTATTAGAAAAACTTCCCAATCTAGTAGCTAAAAAGATTAAGAGTTCAGATACAGTCTATTTTCTTTAATATTTGACTTTATGAATCATAAATCATAAGTATAAATAAAATATAAATCTTAGTCTCTTATTATAAATCAGAAATTTTTACAACAATATTTTTAAGACAGAGTTTGCACAGTGTTGAGTAGACACGAGAAGACTGCCAGTTCCCTTTAAAAATGCAGCTTCTGGTTCTGTTTTTCTCCTGCAGTGCTAATTAGAATAAGTCAACTTTTCCTCATGATGAGACACAGTCAGCCTGTTATATAGCATTACCTGGTTAGCTGTCCACAAAGCTATAAATGTAATGACACCAGCGACCATCAGATCATTTTGTACCAAATTTGAGAGTGCCTGATATATGTTTAGATTATGTTTGTTCATATAAGCAGGTTTTGTGACCCTGTAGAATTTTAATATACCAGTAGCATCTGCAGCTGCAGCATTATTTAAAAAAACCCCAACAACCAACCAACCACACAAACCCCACAAACAAACAAAAAGACAGCTCACATCATGAAGAGTTATCTTAGCAGTTTGTGCACTGGAATAATGTGATATTATGTTGAGATAGAGATGTCAGAGACTCCATCCAGTCACCTTACATTGTACCAGTGAACCCATAGCTTTAAGCACCAGTCAAGCTTTCAGCATACATCTATGAGACTATTTTTTTGGCTCAATTTTAAACAAGATCATAGAATCATAGAATCATAGAATCATAGAATCATAGAACGGTTAGGGTTGGAAGGGACCTCACAGATCACCCAGCCCCAACCCCCCTGCCATGGACAGGGAAACCCTTCACCACACCAGGTTGCCCAAAGCCTCATCCAACCTGGCCTTGAGCACTTCCAGGGATGGGGCATCTACAACTTCTCTGGGCAACCTGTTCCAGTGCCTCACCACCCTCTGAGTGAAAAATTTCTTCCTTAGATCTAATCTAAATCTGCCCTCTTTCAGTTTAAATCCATTGCCCCTTGTCCTATCACTACACACCCTTGTAAAAAGTCCCTCTCCAGCTTTCCTGTAGGCCCCCTTTAAGTATTGGAAGGCTGCGGTAAGATCACTCTGGACCCTTCTCTTCTCCAGGCTGAACAGCCCCAACTCTCTCAGCCTCTCTTCATAGCAGAGGTGTTCCAGCCCTCAGATCATCTTCGTGGCCCTCCTCTGGACCCGCTCCAGCAGCTCCATGTCCTTCTTGTGTTGGGGACTCCAGAGCTGAACACAGTATTCTAGGTGGGTGTCGTGGTTTTTTTTTGGACTGAGGGTCGAGACAAGAACCGAAAAGGGAGCACCCACCAACCATGGTCTCGGGCAAAACATGACTCAGGCTTTCTTAATAAAACAAAACAATTTATTAACAGTTACTAAACAAAAGACAAAAGGGGACGAAACCGGTTACTTGAGAGGAGAAAGAGAAAACAAGGCCCGATCTTAAAACAACACCTCCCCACCCCCTATTTTCCTTTCGTTCCTGGCTCTGTCTTCCCCCCAGCGGCGCAGGGAGACAGGGAATGGGGGAGTACAGGTCAGTTCATCCATGTTGTTCACTGCCGCTCCTTTCTTAAAGGAGGAGGAGTCTTTACACCATTTTTCCCTTGCTTCGGTGGATCCCCTACTCACAAAGAAAAAGTCCCCAAACTTTTCCAAAGTAAGTCCTGCCCGCAGGATTGCAAATCCTTCCCCATGGATCGCACCAGTTCGGGCTTTACCAGTCTCGGCCTCTTAGGGAGCTGCTGCCACTCGCGTCGGCGTGGGTCGTCCCACGGTCTCCAGATGCCTCCACGACCTCGTCGTGCATTCCATGCCCCATTATCAACAGTACCTGGTCGCGCATCCCCTGCTCCACGACCTCTCCTGGGCTCAGGCATCTCCTTCCCGACGTGGGTTTCTCCACAGGCCACGAGTGGGTCGCTGCTCCGCCGAGTACACCCTGGCTGCAGGGGGGCCGCCTGCCATCTCACACCGATTTGCAAGGGAAGCCTTAGCTCCAGTACACCTCCTCCTGCTCCATCTTTGCTGACCTGGTCGTTGTGGTTGTCTTCTCTTAGATATTAATCCTCTCTGGGGAAGCTCGGCCCGGTGGGCACCCCGGGAGCGGGGCGCTTACCGAGTCCCCCATGCGGCTCCCCCGGCGCCATCTTGAGCACATGGCGCCGGCCCGGGCCCGAGCGGCCGCTCGGCCGGGAGCCGGGAGCGAGGGCAGCGCCCTCCTGCTCTCTCCTCGTTCCTGAGCAAAAAGCCCCTTTCCCGCCCCTTTGTCTCAACTTAAATAGGGCAATTCGCAGAGGCGCCGCCTTGGCTCAACCTCCCCCGGGGGGGATGGGACTCAGATCTGGTGGCACAGGGAGCAAATCCCCTCCCCTGCCACCAGAACACCCCCCCACACATCAAACTATCACAGTGGGGTCTCACGAGAGCAGAGTAGAGGGGCAGAATCACCTCCCTCGACCTGCTGGCCACGCTTCTTTTGATGCAGCCCAGGATACGATTTGCTTTCTGGGCTGCCAGCGCGCATTGCCGGCTCATGTTGAGCTTCGCATCCACCAGCACCTCCAAGTCCTTTTCCTCAGGGCTGTTCTCAATCCATTCTCCGCCCAGCCTGTACTTGTGCATGGGATTGCCCCGACCGACGTGCAGGACCTTGCACTTGGCCTTGTTGAACTTCATGAGGTTCTCATAGGCCCATCTCTCCATCCTGTCAAGGTCCCTCTGGATGGCATCCCTTCCCTCCAGCGTGTCCACAACACCACACAACTTGGTGTCATCTGCAAACTTGCTGAGGGTGCACTCAATCCCACTGTCCATGTCTCCTACAAAGATGTTAAATAGCACTGGCCCCAGTACTGACCCCTGAGGAACACCACTCGTCACTGGCCTCCACTTGGACATTGAACCGTTGACCACAACTCTTTGAGAGCGACCATCCAGCCAATTCCTTATCCACCGAGTGGTCCATCCATCAAAACCATGTCTTTCCAGTTTAGAGATAAGGATGTCATGTGGGACAGTATCAAATGCTTTGGATAAGTCCAGGTAGATGATGTCAGTTGCTCTTCCCTTATCCATCAATGCTGTAACCTCAGCATAGAAGGCTACCAAATTAGTCAGGCAGGATTTGCCCTTAGTGAAGCCATGTTGGCTGTCACCAATCACCTCCTTATTTTCTATGTGCCTTAGCATAGTCGCCAGGAGGATCTGCTCCATGATCTTGCCAGGCACAGAGGTGAGACTGACTGGCCTGTAGTTCCCTGGGTCTTCTTTTTTCCTCTTTTTAAAGATGGGGGCTATGTTTCCCCTTTTCCAGTCATTGGGAACTTCACCAGATTGCCAGGACTTCTGAAATATGATGGATAGCGGCTTAGCAACTTCATCTGCCAGTTCTCTCAGGACCCGCGGATGCACCTCATCAGGTCCCATGGACTTGTCCACGTTCAGGTTCTTCAGATGGTCTCGAACCTGATCTTCTCCTACAGTGGTTGGTTCTTCATTCTCACAGTCCCTGCCTTTGCCTTCTGTGACTTGGACTGTTCAGCTGGAGCTCTTGCCAGTGAAGACTGAGGCAAAGAAGTCATTGAGAAACTCAGCCTTCTCCATATCCTGGGTAGCCAGGTCCCCCATTTCCTGACAGAGAGGGCCTACATTTTCCCTAGATCTCTTTTTTTCACTGACATATCTATAGCAGTTTTTCTTTTGCCCTTGATGTCCCTGGTCAGATTTAACTCTATCAGGGCTTTGGCTTTCCCAACCTGGTTGCTCGGACAATTGCTCTGTATTCTTCCCAGGCTACCTGTCCTTGTTTTGACCCTCTGTAGGCCTTCTTTTTGTTTCCGAGCTGGTCCAGGAGCTCCTTGTTCATCCATGCAGGCCTCCTGGTCTTCCTACCTGACTTTCTCTTTGTTGGGATGCACCGCTCCTGAGCTTGGAGGAGGTGATCCTTGAATATTAGCCAGCTTTCTTGGGCCCCTCTTCCCTCCAGGGCTTCATCCCATTGTACTCTACCGAGGAGATCCCTGAAGAGGCCAAAGTTTGCTCTCCTGAAATCCAGGGTAGTGAGCTTGCTGCGCACCCTCCTTGCTTCCCTAAGAATCTTGAATTCCACCATTTCATGATCACTGCAGCCAAGGCTGTCCTTGAATGTCACGTTCCCCACCAGCCCCTCTTTGTTGGTGAGAACAAGGTCCAGCAAAGCACCTCTCCTCACTGATTCCTTTACAACTTGGAGAAGGAAGTTATCATCCATGCATTCCAGGAACCTCCTGGATTGCCTATGCCCTGCTGTGTTGTGCTTCCAACAGATTTTTTCCTTCTATCTGTGGTCTGTGTTTGGTTCTCTGCCTAGCTAATAGACCAGAAGTGCTCTGTTTGCACTATAGAGAGTCACTCCCTGCAAAGGGATGGTCTACTAAAATGAGAAAGTCTTACATTACCATGACATCATAAAGAATGATTTACAGCACATTATGCAATGAGAAGTGAAGTAGAAAGAAATTGTGTGTGGTGTCAAACCCCAAGTGCAGACTGGACTCTGTTGTGCCACATGCCAGTGTGGTTCTCAACAAGGAAATCAAGAAGTGACTCCACCATGGCTACACATATTTCATGCTTTTTTATGTTGACACAGTGCGTTTACAGCAATCTCTTACACTTGGTCTACCAGAGCACTAGCACGTGGCAGTGCTCAGCACTGCACTGCCTGGCACTACCTATCTCAGTACCTCAGGGAGCCCTCAGCCCTGCACTGCGTGTCCAGAGTTCACAGGCAAACCAGGGGTATATCTGGTACTCTATGAGTAGGCTCTGTCTTAGCTAGCAGCTATGGAATGAATGAGAAAACTGGTTGAAAGAAGAAAAGTTACAAGGAGGGATGTGGCTCCCCAGGGCTCAGATCCCAGCTATGGAGGCTCACAGCTTTGCAACCCAACAGGAATCTGCACATTACACCACCTTGGTTCACAAAGTACAGCTGAAAGACAAGAAGATATTACAACATCAATCCAAGACATGAGGGATCCAGCAGAACATCTAGAAGATAACCAACGGGATCAGAACCTCACCCTCATCCATAAGCAAGACCAGGGTGCCGTGGCTGTGACTTTACTAATGAATAAAACAAGTCCAACACACCTGGCATGGCTTAGTCCCTGAAGTGACAGCTATGCTCTCCAAGCTTTCCAAAGACAGAGGTGCTACAGCCAAACTGCCTGTGGAAAAGGTCCTTGGATGACTGACTTCCAGGCCCTGTTTAGTTTGTCAGTATAGCTGCAACCCAAATGGTCAGGCATCCAGGATGGACTAGTCCAAAACTTTCCCTGCTAAAGCTGAACTGCTGCTGTGGTTAGCTGTTTTATGGGTGAGAGAGAAGGAACATGCAGACCCTGAAGCCTGGCTGCTAGAAGACTCGCACAAGAGACCTGGTTTACAGTCCCTCTCTCCTTTAAAGATTATATGATTAAGACGTGAATAATAAATGAGACTATTGCACACTAAATATTTATCTTGGCCAGGGCTGGATTCCAGATCTCACCTTTCCTAGACGGGCACTCTGACTACTCTCACTTCATGTCTTGTTAATAAAATAGAAGAGACAGGACATGGGCAATTCCATGCATTAAACATGCGAGCTTTAAATAGGGATGCTGAATATATATACAGTACTTTTGAGGCACCTGTGAGTCTCAGGTGGAGGAATGAAAGTTTAAGTCACATAAATAAATAAGAGAGTGGGCATTAATAGAATTTACCTCTACTGCAGTTTGCATAACAGAGTGGTTAATGAATAGTCTTGTGCCTCAGTGGAGGTGAATATATTGGCATGACCTCTAAAAGATAGCCTCAGCGTTTCAAAGGATTAATGTATGCTATTTTTATGAGTTCTTTCTCTCTGTCATATGTTCCTTTCACATCCTTATCATTGCCAACATGTAAGCAAAACATACTCACTCTCCAGTTCATTCTTGTCAATATATTTTTGCATGCTCAAAAAAAATGCCAATCTATGCCCAAATAGCTTATTCTGGATGAAAGGAAAAGCAACAAAACATCAAAGGCAAGATTCAAGTCTCTGAGAGAGAGCAATGTTTGTTTTCTCTACATGCTAATGATTTAGCTCAGTCAAATGGTGGAACGATGGATATCTCAAACGGCTTCGGACCCAAAAAACATAAAGGTGCAAAACACAGAAAACTAAATCTTTCTTAGTTTCTTAGCACACATTCATATGGCAGATTTGCCAATCTCTAAATTTTGTTACTATGAGTCAAGGAAGAAGAAGTAACTGTATGTCTTTATAGTTCCCTATCTTTAATATAGATTTCTACTAGAACAACTTTTCCCAAAGGTAGATTGCCAGCAGGACGTACAAAGTGTGGATAATCATTTATGGCTATCTGCTTCTTACTACATATGCAGTACTGTGTCAAAGCTTACGACGGGATTCGATTTGTAAGGTAATGTCCTTCTGATGAGCAGTAACACCTCAGCTGCAGCGCAGGCAAGTCATAGGGCTGTGGGCAATTTGCTGTGTGGCTGAGAAAGTATTTCCAAATAAAACCTGCCACCTCACTGCTCAGAGGGAAGGGGAGTCCTTGCTTTTTTTTTTTTGAAAGGGAGAGAACATCTTGTCCCACATTTTTGTGGAGAAAGACTGGGCAGCCTCTCTGATTACCTCTGTAACAGAGAGGTCAGGCAGTGGTGCCTGGGCTGGGATGTGGAGCAGGCTGATAAGAATGTCTTGCGGCAGTCTGGATTTCCTCAGAAAAACTCATTAGGCAATATGTTCATACCTTCTACATGGTATTCCATACCTCCATGAAACCATATTTGAGGACCTGGTAATGAAAAAAGTTGCAAAATCTGTTCTTCCTTGAATACATTTAAGCCATATTCACAAATTTTCTACTCTTGTGTTGCAGGCAGCATTCCTCAACAAATGTTCAGCTGAACTTCCTGAGTCTATGAGCTTTCAATAACTGCTTTGCTGGAAGCTTCATTTCCTTATCTTTAAACACAGAGCGAGGAGTGTACTTATTAAAAGAGGAGCATCTCATTGCAAGAATGCAAATGACAACAGCATCACTGACAACACAAGGTGTTTCCAACACACCACTCCTGCCACACCTTCTATCTGATGGCCATTGTCTGGCTGATAATATCAATGGGGCCATCGTCATGTTAGTAACACAATGCCCCCTAACACTGGCAGGTTCCCATCTGCTTGTTCTAACTGCTATTTGGGATGGTACTCTTTTTCATTATAAAAAAAGTGCTTGGGAAGCCCTCCGAGCAAACTTTTCAGTCATGTCACCCAGCATTTTGGGGACACATTCATCTCTGTTAGATTATAATATTAAATCACAGTTGCTTATTCCTTAACGTAGATTTAAATATCCTCTTATACTGCCTTTATCTTGAAAAAGAATCAGCAGCAATCTTCAACGCTTCTTACCCTGTGAAAATGCTACTCCTGCCCACGGAAGGATTTTATTTCATGGCATGCATCTAACCTTAATTTCTTGACAGGAAAGTTCATACTACACAGAAATCTATGAGATTTATATTCTTATGCTCAACTTATTCAGCTCAGTGCATGCTCTAGCACATTTCAAATAGGAGCTGTAGGATATAATGCAACAATAATATACTGGTTTGCAGTTAGTAGGCATCTTACAGGGTCCTTAATTGCTTCTGGTTTAGCCTTTTTGGAAAATTGCAGGTATTACCCCTCTTTATAGGCTGTTGTGACTAAAAAATGAAGAAAAGGGATAAGTTTTCTAATAAAACCCAGTAAATGTAGTTTTGGGTACATTGTTACCAAGGAAATTGACTAGAAGGAATAAGTACATTTTTCTTTTCTAATGTGCTCTCTAACACATGTTCAGAACATCTGAGAAGATCTAGACAAGATCCATAGAAGATATTTGTGCCCTGATCTCCATTACTTTAACCAGGGATCAGAAAATGAAATAGTAATCCACTACTTTTTTTATATTAATTGACCTGATTTATAGACCTGAGTATTTTGGGAGAAGCATGTAGAAGTGAAGGGAAAATCCATGTCCTTTGGTGTAGAATTAGGCACATAAGAACCCGTTCACACGGGTTTTCTTCCTTACAGATTTCTCCAACACCAAAGGCCAAAGCCATTCCTGCCCTTAGTCACGTCCCACCATCACATTTCCTACAGGTGCTCTGATCTGCTACCATGGAAAGGCAGTGTCACTAATTTAGGCATTATAAAGACTGCCACACACAGGAAATGTGGGTAATGGCCATTACCTTGCTAGCTGTGACAGGGCTGCCAGTGACCTGTCACTCTTAACAGCATTGATGGATTTGAAGCTGTTCTTAGAAACAGCACTTTGGGTAGACTTTACTTTGCAGAACCACGTTATGGACCTTCCTTGATTAGCTGATGCCATGTAAAAGACAATTTCAGATACCTGGTCTTCAGGCACAATTGATATTGGGACATTGATACAACTATTAAATGTCAATTCTAAGGATGAAAAATATTTCAGACGTCATTTTTGAGTGACATTTATCTCCTGTGGTATCCTTAAGCAATCAGATAGTTTTATACTGCACTCTTCTCCTGAAATTCTTTGTGAATCAGTGTGCTTATTCAGCCTGAATAATTAGAAACATCAACCTTTGTCTGTTCTATGCCAAGAGAACTCAAAATAGCACTTAAAAATACATTTCCTTAATTAAAACGTTTCCTAATTAAACTCTAAATATTTGCAGGTCTTATCAGACTCCAATATAAATATTAATGAGGTGTAGCTTGTGAACGCACAGAATTTCAGAAAGTAGTTGTGACTTTCAAATTACCCTGTGCAGTATTTGGTACACAGTATTGATGTATTTATTTGCAGACACTCCTCCTGGGTTTGCCAGGTTATTTCAGCCACTAATAAACCTTTAGAGGCTTAGACCGTATAAGCTCTGCAGTTCATGTTACATACATCTTCCATCTTGCTCAGCCTCACCTTAAACCCATTACTACAGTGCAAGGTTACTGTGCTGTCTCAAGATTACTTTTCATGATCTATTCAAAGTAAAATGTAAATTCCTGAAGTAAAAAATTTCCTAATTATGTCTGGGAGAACCTAATAGCATTTGACTTAAAATTAAAAACACTCAAACGCATAAAATCATGAAGTTTTCTGGATTCATTAACTTGCCAAGTTCCTAAGGCACATTATATCAGTCACCTGTTTTCCTACCATATCAAACATGACAGAGGAAAATAAAATCTATAACAAGGAAAGCACATTATGGAAAAAAGATTTTGGTTGATGAGAAAGCCCTTCTGCCTGAATGCTCTGTTTTGTTTTTTTTTTTTCCCCCAAGACTTGGAGAGAGAAGAGTGGAGACTGCAATCACAATCTAGTGGATGTTGTCAGCTCATCTGATTTTTTCCCACTGTCTGAAATAAAAAAAAATAATAAAAAAATACAAACCTGATTCTGTGTAATAGTATATAAAATAGTATATAAATTGTTGATTCCAGAGGTAATCCTTTAAAGTACTATACAGTTCACACTGACACTCTGTGGCATGGTGTTAGCTCACGTTGTTTGGGAGCATACCATGAGGCAATTCTGTTCCTGTGGAATTTCACATTATTACATGCACATATTTAGATGTTGAGCATCACGTGCTACTGAAAACATGCTTTGTACTTTTCTTGGGTGCAGAACTGGATAAGTCCCACCTAGAAATGCAGGTTTAACAATGTCCACCATCCACAACTGGAGCTGCAGTGTGACATTTGGCACTCCATGGCAGACACCTCACTCTCCCTCTCAACTCCACCATTTCAGATGTGCTCCCTCTCTGTAGTGCTTTCTGGAATCCCCTCCCCATGTCGCTTCCTTAACTTTGCACTCCTTTCCTGCAGGGAAGTTCCCCTGAGCCTCCCTGCCCTCCCAGAGTTGCACCTGGGGACACTTCCACCTGGCCCTATGGTCTCTGCTATCCCTGCGTGTAGGTGATGCAAGAAATGGAGTCAAAGTCTTCAGTGATGAAGACCCAGTACCCAGATCTATTCACCCCAAGTTTCAGCACCTCGGTTAGAAAGGTCATCTTCAGACCTCTCCATAGTCAACAGAGAGAATCAGGCAGCTCCAGAGGGTGAGTTAATTGACCTGAAAAAGAGGAAGCCTGAATTTAGACAGAGATTTAATCATACATTCTGTAGAGGAATTTGGCTTTAAATATGTGCTATAGCAATGATTAAATACATTTTTAAAAGGTTAGCTGGTTTTTATCCTTAGCCTGAAGAGATTAAAAATTATAATTTCTAGTTAAGTTGTCCTAGCAGTCCATTTACCCAGGATTTCTCTGGGATGTCAGATCACAGCAAGGTACCTACGGTTTGATCTCTGAAAATATTGTAAAAAAAAAAAAAAGAAAAGCATACAAATAGAGAAGTAAATGGAAATTGTTGAGATGAACATTAGAATTAAGTACTAAAATGTTCAATACTCTGCTTTATTTCACTTTGTTCACTACTCTTCCAATAAAAGATTTACATCTCTTTTAGAGATCAGGATGAAGCCAATTACCCTGTATGGCATATGCTGACCAGAGTCAACTGTTCAACTCTGTGAGAGAAAAAATGACTTTTCAAGCAACTTAAGCTGTCATGTCTACAACCTCCAACCTGTAGCAGTATGACAGTGATATGAAAACTATGTAAAAAAGTTAAACCACTTAAAATGTCTACCTTAAAATTCCAGGGCTCTAAAACTCTTACTAAGTTATAAAATATAAATACCAAATATAGAAGAAATTAATTTTAAAATAGTCTTTACACAGAATCTTGGCACAGATACCAAATAAATACCTCAGAAGCATGTAAGAAGGTGTGAATATTGGTTTCAGACTGACAAACCACATACTTGTCACACATACATTTGAGCTGCAGTAAGGCTTGTTCACTGTCCGTGCCCAAAGCCAATACATGGTTACTTGGTCAAGTTTAGCCTCCAGTGAAAGGTTTAGCCTCCAATTACTGTACATTTTCACTGAGATGTGCATGGGGAGGCATATAGTGGTTCAGTATGTGGATAGTAACTTCAGACCTAGAAACTAGAAAATACACACATTTTTTTCCTGGCAGTGATATATCACAGGTGAAGCTCTCATGGCTCCCAGCAGTGGCTGATTGCAAAAAGCTCTTGCAAGTCAGAGGTGATTGTGACAAAAATGTCACTGAGGGGGCATCTTGTGAAACTATATAAGCCAAGTCAAAAAGCATTTTTCTGTATAAAAATTCCCTCAATGCTATCTTGGAAGCTCATCCAGGGTGTAAGAGTGCTGGTACAGCTTTATTGAAAGGAGAACGTATCTTCTCCTTTGTACCTTAAAAAGCAGCACTGGTCATGTCTGACTGAATAAACACAGAGAAAATTGCAAGGAGAGATTCACAGGATCATTTGTGTTGGGAGGAACTCTGAAGGCTGAGTAGTCTGACCCTCTGCTCTGGAGGGATAAACTTAGATCAGGTTGCTGAGGGGCTTGTCCAGTCAAATTTTAACAGCCTCTGGGTGGAGAACCCCACAAACTATCTGGGCAACCTGTTCCGGTGTCTGGCAATCCTTATAGTGCAAAATGTTTCTTCCTACTGAATCAGAATTTCCGTTGCTGCAACTTGTGCTCATCGCTTCTTGTCCCACCACTGTCCACCTCCACCACTCAGACTCAGTCTTCTCTACAACCTTCCATCAGGTGGTTGAAGATAGCAGTAAGACCTTGCCACATCCTTTCCCCTTCTCATATTAAGACTGAACAAACCCAGGTCTCTCAGCTTCTCTGATAATCATGGGTTCCTACTGCTCTGAAAACACAAACCAGCACTGGAGTAAATTGTTGGCTGCCATCAGCAGCTGGGCACAGTAACACGCCGTTCTCCACAGCAGCTGTAATTTCTGCTCAGCACTGCCTTCCTTTAAGCGAGATGTCACTGCAGTCAACGGATGTTTCTCCAGAGGATGGAAAGTGGAAATAATTCAGCCGAGAAAAAAAAACAAGCAGCAAACTAGATAAAAAGCAGGTATAAATAAAAAAGAAATATCCAGCTGTCATTGGACATAGTCCAATTCCAGCTGAGGTCTCTATCAGGTCAATGCTTCAGGCCGAAGTCTGCCCAGGCAGTTACAGTTTAGATGTATATGTCTTGTAGTGAAGGGGAGGTTGGAATAAAAGCGTAGCTGGGATTTGCCTGAGTAGATGGAAGCCACCCATACCAGGTGCATCCGTAGCCCAGCTGTGAATGTTTATCAGCACATCCACTGCTGTGCAGGGAAAAGGTGATAAATTAGAGCACCAGCAAATGCAGAGATACCTTTGGCTTTCCTGTTCAAACCCATATGCACACCTGTCAGATTTTCTGCCCTGTTTTCGTCCCCAGGCACAGCCAGGGAAAGGAGTTGAGGCAGTCAGAAATCCAGTAATGATTTCTTGGTACTGAGGCTCAGTTTATGTTTATACCTGAGGACACAGATGATGGCTGCTCTGTGCCTCAGCTCTGCCTGGATTCTGAGGCTGCTGGAGAAGCAAAACGAGGGTTTGGCAGAGCAGCCAGTTAAACCAGCACTTGCTCACCTCAGAAAGCCCAGGCAGGGGAAATGCAGTTATCTCCCTTTTCTTTTGCACCTCTAGTAGCTGCTGCATTTAATGTAGAGAAAGCTGTGTCTACCAGGGTGTCAATATCATTCTCCATGGGCTTATACAGCTGGCAAGGGAGGGCTTTGCCTTCTTACAGAGCTGGAAGAAGGAGCCTGTAGCACATATTTGACATTCAGTATTGACAAAAAACTATTTTTTTTTACAAGGGCATGTAGTGATAGGACAAGGGGCAATGGATTTAAACTGAAAGAGGGCAGATTTAGATTGGATATAAGGAAGAAATTTTTCACTCATAAGGTGGTGAGGCACTGGAACAGGTTGTCCAGAGACGTTGTAGATGCCCCATCCCTGGAAGTGTTCAGGGCCAGGTTGGATGAGGCTTTGGGAAACCTGGTGTAGTGGAGGGTTTCTTTGCCCATGGCAGTGGGGTTGGAACTAGATGATCTTTGAGGTCCCTTCCAAACCCGAACCATTCTATGATTCTATTTTCATAATGATAGCAGTAAGAGCCTTTTAATACTAATAACTAGCACTCGAGTGCTAGAAGCTCTCGAGTGATGTCCAGAGGAAGCATTGTGAAAATCCTTCACCCTCCTGGATGCCCGTCCATGGTCAATGTCTGGCAGCAGCCTATAGCTCTCAGGCTGTCCCTGTCCTTCTCAGCCCCCACAGCACTGGTTGCTTCTGCCTCATGGCCAGGAGCCTGCGGGTTCTGCTGCTCGCCCAGGGGCTGGGCAGGCACAAGACCCTCTCAAAACCCCTGGCAAGAAGATCAGTGGGCTGAGAGCCAGGCCACTTCTGCTTTAAATTTTAGCAGGAGCTTCATCAGTTGCTTTATCTTGAAGACTTGTCTACAGTGCCTTAATCTGAAATGGGAGGAGTTGATTTCAGGCTTTTTTCATTTTCTAGATAACCTTTATTCAGGACTGAATTCCTATCAAGCAATGAATAACAGAGTGAGACAATGTGTTTTGTTGGCATTTTCATGGATTAATTCCATATAGCCAACAACAGCGTATTTGAAGACCTTAAATGTTAATGAATCCTCCAGATCTTCAAATCTGATTTTCCCCTAAAATTTGCATTACTTCCTTAATCAAACCTGTAAACTTTTAGTCTCTTATTTTAAACTAGATACTATAATAAATACTAGATTTAAAGAGTATAAAATGAGCAGAAAGCACCAAGACAGTAATTCCCTTATATGGGTCAATATGAAATTACCTTTAACAGCAAAGATTTCTTGTTACTGCAGTGCTCTGCTGCAGTATGCATCTAGATTTTATGCCACAAGGAACAGTAACATGAAATAAGTGTATTATCATCAAGACAGAATTATCATCGAATGAATACAGTGGGTTAACGCAGCCAGGAATGGACCTGTGCCCCATCCAAGTGCAGGAACTCCAGTATCCGTTTTCCAGGCTAATCTTCCATGCCCAACAAACATGCAGTCCTGGTCATTGCAGGTGCTGGGCTCACGCTTTGACAGTTCTCAGATACGTGTTTTTGTGACCAGTAGTGTGATCTCTGAATGACTGGGCAAAATAATTCTGACAATCATCCTCTATGTTGTTTTTTCCTCCATCTTTCAGACTACAAACCAATTCAGGGACAACTTTTCCAAAGTGCTGTAATAGCAGTTTTCCCTGAGGGCTGTCTAGCAAAGGGCTACATTTTTAAGTAGGCACCCAACAAGATTTTCAAAAGTGCCAATGCTCCAAACTCTCCAAGATGCCCATGGACATTAGGCATTCGAGGTCCTGAGCATTTGGGAAGTGAGACTTTGGTTTCACTCAACTTTTAGACTCTTTAAATACTTTCAAATATATTCTTTTAAACATATTTTCCTCCATTACCTCAACTCCAATCTCCAGCTTCTAAATGGTTCCTGGGCACTCCTTGGCACAAGGTATTTGGAAATTTAATTTTTCTAATTAGATTCCAAAAGGACAGCTGATGTAATCCTCTTTTTAGTCACACTTTTGACTTATTCATCCCTTCTCTTCTGCAATTTTTCATGACATTGTGAGCTTGAATTTCTGTATGTGAAATCTTGGCTTTGCTGTACTCAAAGACAATTTTTGACTTGCGGATATCAAAATTTCTGTCAGTGTATCTATTTGACACTTGACCCAATCTCAGCTGGGCTTCCCAGGTGCTATCAATGTTTTCAGCTACTGCTCCATGATCATCAGATTGGAAGAGAAGTAGGACTAAGAGGTGTATAAATCTCCACAGTCAGTTTGCTTTGAAGAATCACAAGCATACAACCTACACCTGAGCATTACCTGTTTCAAATGAGAAAGCTGACAATCGGAGCTGGATCACTGAGAGTGACTTGCCTGTATTTCATGCCTGGCTTTCATTCAAAGAGCTGCTTTGCTAGCATTTGCAATAATACCTTATTATTTATATAAACCAAGTGTTTAAGGACATTGATCACTGGGGAGGACTCTACTGTGATAAATGCTATACAAACAAAGACAGGAAAGAGCTTAGATCTAGCCTAAGGACTTTGTAACATGGGACAGGTGATATACAAATGTAGAGAGTCTGGAGAACACTAAGATAAAATAAGTCAATATCGGTCAGCATATCAGAGAGCGATGCTAGCACACTAGTAGTCTAAAACCCATCAAGCATTTCTGTATAGTTCAAGATGCAACAGAGAATTAAGGAGGGATTTCTAGGAGAACATGGTGTGTCTTGGTACAGAGAGAGCATCCCATATCTTGAGAGCTGTGTAGGTAAAAGGAAAAAGTGTTATTTGAAAATAAAATAATAATAATAACCAAATTATAGAAGCTCAGGTATGGAAATCAGCTTTGTAATTCTCAGTGAGAGATGACACAAAAGTGAGTTAGACCAGAAGACACCTTGAGCTTGTCAGAAAAAATGTTGTTCTCTACATCTGAGTAAAAAGTGCTGCAGGAACCAGGGCATGGTCCCTGTACAGGAGCTGTGTTTTGTCTCTGGCCCTTGCCCAGGCACTGCCTGAGCTCAGCAGCCCTAACTCCATGCCCAGCCTTGTGACTCAACCCCTGGCCTGATGCCCTAGCCCCACCTTGGTCATCTGCACCCTGACAGTTACAAATGGTTGGGCAACAAGGTCAAAACATGGGCTAAAATTATTTTTGCAACAGCATTTCTCTGTGCATATAGACAGAGCAAGGCTGGGAGCACAAGAGCGAGTGGAGCGTATTGCAGATGTGAAGAAAGCAGAGCAGCATTATCTGAGTGGATGGTGGCAGCAGCCAGATTGAGATGCTCTGCGGCAAGGGCCCATGATGTTGAAATAAAGCTGAGAGAGAAAGCCTCAAGTGAGTTCTGGCTTGGAGAAGTTAGCAAGTAACAGAAGCATGTTCTGTTTATGTAATAATTGAGAAAAATAATTGTGGAGGACTTAGGAGGAAGAGGACACAGGTTAGTTTTAGCCATGTTGAGCAAGAGCTAATAATTGAACCTGCAAAGGATCTGAGAGACATACGCTGAAGGTGTTATTTGGATATGTGAAGGAGAGTCTAAAGTTAAGGGCTAGTGACCAGACTACCAGTAAGCTACAAAACATGATTTATATCCAGGAAAAGTTCTTGAAAAATTAATTATGTCTCTTCACTAGAAATTCAATAATTCCATTATTCCCTGGAAGTAAATTATCTTGCTGGAATTAATTTTCTGTATTGACTGTTCTTTCTTTCTGAGAATAGAAATGCACACATTTAAGCAGTTTTTATTCCAATGAAAATGCATCACCTACATCAAAATGAGGTTCTATACTCAAGTGTCCTGCTGTTATCAATTTCTATCTCAACAGTTGCTCATCTGATCCTTATCTTTTTATTTTCCTAAATTCAGTGAGGAGAGAGGATCAAACATCTTGTGTTTGATCAATAGAACATTGCTCACTAGAAGAAAGTCAGATTATGCCTTGTTTATTAGACTTTGCTTCAAAATGAAGAGTGTATTTTAGTATCCTTAGCCTCCATAGGTACACACTGCTGCTGACTTACTTTCTTTCGAGTTAGCAGAATCATAGAACAGCCCAGGTTGGAAGGGAACTCAAAAGATCATCTGGTTCAATCTTTCATTGGAAAGGGAGCTTACATGAGATTATCCACCCTGTCCAATTGCATCTTGAAAACCTCCAGTGATGGGGACTCTACCACATCCTTGGGGAGATTGTTCCAGTCAATGATTGTTCTCACTATAAAAAATGTCTTTCTTATATCGAGGTGAAACCTCTCCCCATGCAAGTTTTACCTGTTGCCCCTTGTCTTCTCCATGCAACTCCTTATGTAGAGAAAGCCTCTGTCCTTTTGTAGTTTCCTTTTAAGTGCTGGAATACTGCAGCTGTACTTTATAGGAAAGTGAAGAAAATAAAACTGCTTCTTACATTCGTTCATTTTACAAAGAAGCAAGATGTGGCTATTACTTTCCTCTTTCTTTTTAGGAATTCTAATGTGTTTCACCTAGGCATTTTATACTTAACAAATTTACCCAGAAAAAAATCTTTTGGCAAATCACTATATGACTCTCAAGTGTACCTTGCTTCACATTCTGAAGAAGTTGAACAGACATTTGGGTATGTCTTCTTGTTCCTACTAAGAAAGCATTTTACCTGTATCCATGCAGCTGCCTCAGAAGTAGCCACAGGCATTTTCTTTGCAACATTTCTTTCATGCTTTCTGATAATATCTTACTGCAGATTTTCAGTTGTTAGTATCTGCCAACAGACAAGCTTCTTCAAATTCCAGTATTAACATACAAAGCATGTGTGAAATTGTCATCCTGCCTGCTCTCTCTACCTCTCAAACCACAAAGTAAATAGATATTTTACAGGTAACTATTCACAGGGAGATGTCAAAATCTATCTTGGCTAACAAGCAAGGTCAAAGGGTAAGTCTTCCATAAGTATTTTACCACTTGAGCATTGTGGTCACCAAACAGCATTGCTGAAGGTGAAGGTCAGGTCTCAGGATGCCCATTCTCCTCCAGTTATTCACAGAACAGCCAATCGAGCCCGTTGCAGCTTCATGTTCATGCTTTATGTCTGTGCATGCTGATCACAAAGTATGTGACGAGTAGCAGGGAGGCTATCTGCTGCCACTGCTCAACTGGGCTGATTATTAGGGACCGGCGCTGGATACTGCTGATGCCAATAGGCTAAGACAAACAAGAAGTCTGTCATTCAGCTGAGTCTGCCCTGCAGATGGTCATATATATTTTTGCAACTTATCAGAAAGATCAGAGATCATTTGCAAACTAGTATAGCTCTGGGAATGGCAAACACATGATGAAGGTATGAGTAGTTATACAGGTATTTAAGACATCACTATACATTAAATCATCAAACAGTGAAATAATTTAGAATATACATAACCATTTCACTGAGTGTATGTGTGGGTGTGCATAAATAAAACATAAAGTTACAGAAAGATTAATTTTGGAAGGAGCCTTTCAAGGTGAACAAGTTCAGGAACCTGCTTAAAGCAGGGCCAACTTCAAAGTTATGTCAGGCTGCTCAGAGCCTTGTCCAAGTGAGGTATGCAAATATTCAGAGATGTAGATGACACAACTCCTCTATGTAAGCTGTTCCAGTGCTAAGTCATTGCAAACACTTTTCTGCATATACCCAAGCAGGGTTTTCTCTTGCTGCAACCTGTGACTGTTACCTCTTGACCATGCACCACCATCTCTCCCCTTCAAGAGGCAGAAGACTGGAACCGGTTCCCACCTCGGCTACACAAACTCATTTCCTTCAGCCTCTTCTCTCACACATCTTGTGCTCCAGTTCCCAACCAGCCTGCTGCAGGACTCCATCCAGTTTGACAGTGTATAGATATTGCACAGAAAGGCACTGTAGTGAACACATCTCAGATTCCTGCCGCTGGAGAGTGAAGCCCTCCTCATCATTTGTGGCCAAAAGTATGGTTGTGTTAACATCTTTTTCTCTGCCCAACTGCCTGGATAAAGGTAAATTGGGTGGTAGGTGAGGTGTTGGGTTGGATTTGTGGCTATAACGGTCAGAGGTCCGCAGCAATGAACTGGCACGTGGCACGTGTGGTGTTTATGTTCACTCTGCAGCCATCATGGGACCCTGTGAAAAGCACGTCCCTCATCCCCGAAGGGTGTCCTAATCAGAGTGTACGCTAAGCACAGCATCAACCTACTGGGGATTTCACAGACTCTATCATTTACTCAACACAACAGGTGGCTGATTTGAGACAGCCTAGAGTCTATCTGATGAGACATAGCAACCTATTTCAGCTAAAGCTAAATCTGGTGCTATTAAAGCTAAACAGATTAATTCAGTTTAATTATATTCTGAATTTCTTACCTCCTCAAGGGAGTGTAAAGTGAATCCAATTATGCTTCCTATATGGGCCAGCTGTCATGACACAGGGTGACGCCTGGTCCAGGCATTTATTTAGGTTTTGTAGCTTTCTAAGGAGGGGAAAAGAGGGAAAACTATTAACTGCTGATAGAAAAACATACAGCAAGTCATAATATTATGAACATATTTCAGGTCTTTGTACAAACCAGAGGGGGATTTTTTTTTTTCCTCTGCTATTCTGAATTTAAGCATTAAAGCAGACTGATAACACTATGCATCTGTCTGCCAGACCTATTCTCAAAATAAGCTCCTTCTACACAAAGTTAACACAGGAATTAACTCACAGCAATATCCAGCTCTGATGCCTGGTATATTACAGATATAGAAAAGTTTAAAAATTTCCTGACATGTCATCTTGTCCGTTTTTCAAGGCTTGATGTGCTTGTCTGCAACTCCTGGCAAGTGTGCCCCCTTTATGTATTATGAGAGTGAACTGGGTGATAACTACTATTCAGCTAGAGACTCTTTATGGGTCAGTTCAGTCTCTGTACATGGCACCCACCTCACAGATGCCACCTATCCCACCCTGTCTATGTATCGGATAAAACATGTCCTGGAAGCTGCTGCAGAGCACTGAGGAAGGATCCCAGAGTAACTAGCGTAGATAGAGAGGAGTGGATCAGCCACAAACACCTAGGCATATAATTCAGGCACTCTAGGGCATCTGAGACATCTCTGCTAGGCTAGCAGATGTGGCACAGGATCTACAGGATGCCTGTGATCTCCTGAAGAATCAGCCAGAGGCCAGTCAGGACATGCTACAGCATCTCAAGTGGCACTGGACACCTTTGGATAGGCAGCTGAATCTCATCCTGAGTGGCACACAACTCACCGACTGCAGCATTTACACTGGTGTCACATGTGAGCGAGTACCAACAGCGGTATGTAGAGGCACCTGACACCTGCTCGGGAGTGCCCAAAATGAGCCCTGGGAGTCTGACATTCAGGCAGCTGAAGGCAAGCAAGGGGAACGTCATGCTCTGTTAACGCTGGCCATTCCAGGGAGATGTCAGGCCTGACCTAGCATCGCATGGACCACCTACAGCCCCTTCCAGGAGGCAAGTAGCCACTGCCTCCTGCACGAGGGCCTGGAAGGATCTGTTACCCAGAAGTCAGTGTTTGCATCTCCATGTCAGTGGATGTTTGTCAAAGATGCCAGGAAAGCTCAGTCTTGGGCAAAATGAATCTCAGTTGAAAGCCGGAGAGAAGAAAAACAGTCATTGCCGCTGGTGTGGATTTTCTGCGACTCCGATTCCTCATAGATAGCTTCAAAACCTGACGCCGCCTGAATGCATCTTCTCTGTTGCCATTATTGAATTGACAGTTCTTGACCTTCTTTAATCCTTTAGGTTTAACTTTATTTACACTTCATTTAAATTTAATGGCTTCAGGCAACCATGGGTAGTCATGCCTTACTCTCTTTACAGTTTTTGTTACGTGCAAGGACTCTCTGTCTCCCACTGTCACCAACCTTCCAGTCCCAAAGGCTCCTCAGAAGGATCACGAGTTTTGACTTCAGTCAGAGCCACTCATTGTAGCTACAGTCTGGAAAAACACAAAGTAGCTCCAACCAATTTAGCTTGTACAGATCTACGTTTGTTTTTTTAATGGACTCTCAAGCTTGACTACTCATCCTTCTCATTGACTACACATGAATAATACATCTCCCTTGAACTAGGTAAGATGAATTCCCAGCTGCATTCAGTCATCATCCACCTGCTTCATGCCTGTGGAATGCAAAACATGCCCATCTATTTTTAACTATTCAGGACCAATAATGATAAATATATTCATATAGAGACTCATGATTCGTTTGCCATGATTGCCTGTATTAATGGAAGGAGCCTGCCACTATTAAATAAAGTATTGTTGGGTGAGAGAGAAGTCAATGCCAAAACCATCTTGTACCGACAGCACATGAAATACTGCTACTAGGCTTTTAATCCTTCAGCATATAAGAGGCAGCATGCAGAGTCTCCAGTCTGAGCCTTCCTGAGATGGCAGAGTCTTCAGCAGCATCAGGGCCCAGCTCCTGGGAGGCAATTCCTTGTGCCACTCCCCAGACATAGCTGATTTTGGATAGTCTGAGTATTCCATACTGTATACCACATGGTATTTACGTGTATGTGTGTTTATATGTTTTATATTCACATACATGTGTTATATTGGTATATATTGGTATATTCATACAATGTGTGTGAATCCACATATTTCCATGGCAGAGATAGGATATTGAAGAGAGCACAAGAGGAACACTAGAAATCAATCCCCTCTGACAGATAGAAAAGGGTGAGAGCTTCTGTCCTTTCAGGGGTACACTGGGAGGTGTGATGGAAATCCAGAAATCATCTATCCTTTCAGTTTCTTTGCAGCTTTCAGTTTGTCATTCTTTGTTACAGGTCAACAAGAGTGTTTTCAGGACAAGAATGCTTTTATAAGCCTTCTGCACTTTTCCATTATTTTTCTGGATTGCTAGCGTTAGGTTCATACTATATTTCATTTGCCAGCAGATGGGCTGGAGATAGTATGTAAAATCTTCTGATATATCCCAAGGGACGTTCTTCCAGTGCAGCAACTACAAAAGATACCACCAAAACTGCCATCACAGGGCCTTCTGGCAAAATTCTGCCATAAGTTGGAGTTGGAGCCTTCGGCTTGTTAGAGAAAAGGTACAAGAGCTCACAAGACCCTAGGCATTGCCAAAATAACACCAAAAGCAAGGCTATAGTCCTCAAAGTGTAAGTCACAAATCTGGCTACAAGCTCTCTCTTTTTACCCATATTCATGAACTGCAAGTACTGAGCTGGGCATCTCAGAGGAAAACAAAAATATCATAAATAAAGGATGATGATGATGCAGGAGGAATAAACAAGAGGAATTCTTGAGAGAAATGTTTCCTATCAGGGTGCGATGAAAGCCTGCAGTGGGCACAAACACCTGCGTGGCTTCCAGCTCTCTCAGGTCTGGAGACAACTTTCTACTCAACAGAAAAGGAGAGGAAAATCATGATTGTCTCATTAAAAGCAGGAAGATGTCTTCACGGTAGACAGTTTCCAGTTCACAGCACTGCTTCAAACAACAGGAGAAGCTATGTGAGAGCCCATGTGCCAGGTGGCACTGCCCCAGGAGCGCAGCAGGCGCGAGTGCGATGGCAGAGGCAGGGTGGCATGCCGGAAGCAGACGAGGCTGAAAATGGTCCCTTGGCTGTGATGGACCAGAGTGGCTTTGCTTCTTCTGGAGCAGTGGAGACAGATGTGGGGTGAAACTGATCTGCAGCTGGGATAAGCTGGAGCCCAAGAATAGCACAGCTCCACTGGATAGGTCTAAGCTAGTGAGTACCCCATTTCCTAGCCAACATCCCTGCCTCACTAACAGGATCACTTGACCAAAGGGCAGTAACAGGGAAGAGAGCAGTTGCATGCAAGGAGGGAAGGCTTGCCAAGCAGAACAGCAGAGACATTTTCCAGATGGCTCTGCTGCTAGCAGATCCTAAAGTTGAAGGCTTAACTGCTTTAGTATTACTACATAATTTAAAGTATAATTTACCTGTGGGTGGCTACTTTGCCTTTCTGCTCCCCTCCTCACCAATGTCTCGTTGACTCTGAAGTGTCCACCAAGTCAAACAGACAGTGGACAGTTTGGGAGGGTCCTTTCTACCCACCATTTATGCCAACCTATCTCCACCTTCTCAAAAGATATTTCACTTGAGAAATAGCAGAGGTCGTTAAAGGCATTTGTGTGAACTTTATGCATGATATCATTATTCATTCACTCCAAGATTGGAGTCTCATTTCTGTAGCTAAATGCAAGTGATCATTATTTTCACAGGCTCTGCCAGTTATCTAGCAGCAGCAAGCTCTTTCATCTTCTAGGATCTCATTTTGTCGTATGATCAAAGGTATTTCAACTTCAAATTAAGAACATTCATTACTAACGCTCTCTAACTCAAGTAATGTAGGTTCAGGAGAGCTTTTCCAGGGAAAATAAATTGATTGCTTTATGTACTGTGTTACCACACAAGAGGATTCACGGAGTGTTAACACATCTCTAAAAGCTCTGAATCCGTCTATCTATCTGATCTATCTGAATCTTGTTTTACAAATAGAATAATGTTGTTGTTTGGTGTTATGCTTGCAGGCAATTTTCTTAATATTGCTAGTGGTATTATATGCTTAGTGCTGGGAAATTCTGGCTCTAAGAGTCTAAATTTCAGCATAAATTAATATGATTTCTGTAATAACAGCTAATGAGATCTGACAAAGCAAAACCAAAATGCACTGGGAAAGACAGATGACAGGAGGAAGTGTGTCTGAAATAAACTTCAGTGCAACATAGTCATACCCACTTAGACTTTGAGAGAAGTAAATTTGTGGAGCATTATTTGTTCCAGTGGCTGAATTGCTCTACTGGGCATAGCTGACACAAAACTAGTCTAACTATCTATACACTGCACTGCAGTGTGCAAGATGGTTGGATCCAAAGGAAGAAATTCACTTAGATAAAATTGAATTGAATTTATGCAGAATTTATGAATTTATGCTTACTATTTCAACTCCAGTTGAAAAAGTATTTATAGGAGAAAATATTTAAAAATACATTAGAATTTGTGAAAAAGAGATGAGTGGTACAAAGCCTATTTTTCTGACTCTATGGAAGATCATGTATGCAATGTAAAGAAATTAGATGTTTAGGTTAAAAGGGGAAGAGATTGTCACTGGTGTGGAATTCCCCAAGATGCAACACATATGCTCTGGGGAGGTGTTCCCAGGTCCCTCGCCTGGCCTCAGTTAGGTCGCAAATCACCCCGGAGTATCACATTTGTCTTAAGCCATTGCCCAAAGACTGCTGATTTTTCCTGTTGTGTGTTATTCACACAAAATACTCTACTTTGACGCAACGTTAACAGGTTGGTTAACTCCGTTGTTTTGAGTTCAGTGAGTCTGTTAGTCCTTATTGAAGTTGTTCTTCACCAAAGGCACTATTTTGCTCTGGATATTAACTGATGAACCGTTGGGCTTAAAAGCAGTCATCATTAAATAATCATTAATTTCATTGCCTAGGTGGGGCTTTGAGGAGAAAAAGAAAAATTACAGAGAGGAGGAATAACTTCCCCGTGCCAGCCAGTAGCTTGCTGGGAACTCAGCAATGAAATACATCTTTCCCTCTTACTGTCGATAGACCAGCCAGTCTCTATATCCTTATGTGTATGCAAACACAACAGTAAATATTGTCATAAAAAGATGGCCAGGGAGCATATATGATTTCTATGCTCTTTTGATAGAACATATCACAAGTGATAAAATGCACTTTTAATTATTGTAAGCACTTACTAGGCTTGGGAAAAAAAAAAAAACACACACAAAAAAAGCAAGAAGTCTTTTAGAGGCTTCTTTGTAATTGCTAACATTCTCCTAATTTCCTCAGTTCTTCCTGCAGAGTAGTAATGTATCGGTTCCTAGCTCTGGCTATCACAAGAACGGAATAATAAAGAATCCTTTTTGGTTTTAAATCAGCAGATAATTTTGACAATGTTTGGCTTCTGTTACAGTGCAAGCAAATAATATTTCTAAAGCTATCCAGTGTTTTAAAGGAAAAAGAGGCAAACCACTGCTGTTTGTCTGGTGCTGCAACATACCTGTCTGGAAGAGTCACGCAAAGAAAATTGAATATTTGCCTCAGAGAATGGGAACAGGAGTTCAGGTCACCCAAGTCCTAGTTTAGGCTGTGCCACAGTCACTCCACGCTCTTGTCCTGCCCTTTACCTATCACAGTCCCTCTTCTGTTCACCTCAAGTGGGAATTTCCTCTAGTAGGAACCTACTCTAACATATCAGTTCAATGTTCCCAGGGTCCCAGAGCTGTTTGCCATTTTACAAAAGCACAATATCACATCCTAATGGTGAGGTACATCTCCATAACTGCAGCCACCCTTCCTGACAGCCCTCAGGACCAGGGACCTGCAGAGGGGTGCCTGGCTTATTGCATCCTTCTGCAGCCCCCTGACAGGCACAAACTTGGTTGGATGAATATGTTTCCTTTTCTCCTTCTATACAGGAACCAGTAAGCCTCTATGCCCAGGAATCTGTTATCATATAAGATTTTAGTATCTACTTGTCAGTGCTGGAGGATTGAGGAGCTCCTGTTCCCACACAGCTTAGTGCTCTCTCGTTTGGACATGGCAGAAATGCAGACACTGCTTTCACCAGTTCAGAAAACCCTACGTGCAGATAGAAACCTTTGTACTGGAGGGCATCCTTTATCCCTGGCATGCTAGAAGCTCAGTACTGGACTCAGTTAAGCAGTCTTAAAATCCCCTGTCAGGGATAGGAATCTGGAGCAGCTGGATATACTGTTTAATTGAAGTTATCCAGGGAAGCAGCACACCTCTATGAGTGTATCTTTCTCCTTAAGAAGTTGAGGAATCAAACGCTGTTTATGGATACCTCAGCATTTTTCATAAACGGAGTTTGAGAATAGTCAGCCTAATTTATAACATTTCCACAGGTGCCTTATTAGGAAGCTGTGGATCCATATCTGTATTCATCTTGAAGTAAAGATGCCTTTACCTCCGTCCCTCGTTAGCCTCAGGAGTAATGCTACTGAAGTCGATTGAACTGCAAGTGCAGCAGCATAAGCAAAACCAAGTGCAGAATGCAAAACAGTGTGACTCACTGGCTGAGGGAGCAGGCGGATGTGTCAGGTGTAAAAACTGATATGGGACAAAGTACCAGGCAGAGATACCCAAATTAATTTGGGTGGTGGGAGTAGCTAACTTGGCAGAGCAAATTGGCCAGAAAGGAGCCCTGTGCTGTTTCTGGTACTTGGTGACCTTCTGGAGCAGGCTGGGGGATCCCTGCACGAGCGACTGCCGTGGATATGCCACAACAGGAAAGTGTGAGGAGAAGTGAAGTAAGCCTCTCTCCAAGCTGGGATTCAGGACTTCACAGTTTTTTTTCAGTTTTGTAAGTGTATCCAGAACAAATGGTAAGACAAAACACATTCTAGTCTTTAGGGTATCTGTTTTAAAGCATCTGCCAGAGTTTCTTCTGACCTAGAAAGTGAAAAAGAATAAAATAGGACTAACAATCCCCACTGCACAAAACTGTCGTCTTGTTCTCTGGCATTCAGATGAGGATGATAATATATGAATTAAGAGAAATAGAGAGGGAACACACTTCTCACATCTTTCACTATACGAAGCTCTGACATTTTCCACTACGTTTTCAATTATCTAATTCTTTAAATATTTATGTTTACCTGTAATGCCAGATCCGGATTTTGGAGCAGCTCATTTTCAAATGAGCCTGAAATTACCTCATAAAATAAATAGTGATGCAATACAAATTCTGCACCTTCTTGAAAGTTTTCATATTTTCAGGGCAAAACCCACATTTTCTTGAAAAACAGAAAATTTATTTGCATTTGGAAGGCAGAAATCCTCTCTGCTTATTAAGGGACCTTGTAGAAACACTTCAACAGTGTGCATGGTCCAGTGATGGACTATGCTGTGACACCAGGGCATTACCAGTTCCATGGCATTCTGATAATGGGTTAGTACTGTAAGTCACTGGTGCAGATTTTTAAAAATCTGCTTAAGTGCAGATTTTCCTTTATGAAAATGAAGGTGTGATATATTGCTCCAAAATACGGTAGCAGGAAGGATGTGTTAGTTACAATTGAAAGCACAGGAGGAAGAAAGCCCCTTACTTCGTGCTAGTATTTTCTGATATATTTTTAAAGCAAGTTCCTATTTTTAGCGAGACTCCGGAAGCTGCCAGTTTCCCTGAAGATATAATAATCATATAACAGAACCAAGTCAGGGAAGAAAACATGTTATTGCTCTTAGCTGGCATTGTTCATACACTTTAGAGCAAAGCCAGGAGTTAAAATAAAGGATCATTACACGTCCATATATGAAAAATATCCATTGATTTACATATGATCAATTCGCGATCAGTGCACCCAGAGTGTGTTTAACAGAAAAAACAATGGGCAATGAACAAAAATTACTCCTGTGACTGTCTTTGTGGTTGCCCACACTGAACGGCTGCCTTTCACTAGTGAGGTGGATGCCTTTTACTTATCTAAAGTGCTGGGATATGTCAGCTTCAGCAGCACCTTCTTACCCTGCCACCGGTTTCTTGCCTAGGCCAACAAACCTTCCCTCTGCGTTGTTTGTTTGCAGGACCGGAGACTTTAGTTTCAGAGCCTTTCGTCCCTAGGCAGACTTCAGCAGCTAAGTTTTCTGCTGGGTTGATATACATTAAACGCTAAAATCCACCAGCTGTTATGCAGTAAAAAGGTCAGTGGGACAGAGCAACCAACTCTGTTGAACCAAGTGTTTTCATAGGAGGCTTCTCCCTGAAGAGTTAGCACCACAAACATACCAAGGAGGCTGATTAACTGCCCAGAGGGTTGTTTTAATGGCTAAGACACTCGATGAGTAGCTGGGAAATTGTTATCTCATCCGGAAACGACCTGTATTGGTCTACATGCTGATCTCACGCTGCTGAGGAATAACCTGAGGAATAGAGCAGGAACTAGACTCAGATCTATTTTCTCAAAAAGATAAAAGTACACCTCTGTAGGATTCAACGCTGAGGCTCTTCCTTCAAGCTGGAGGTAGACTTGAAAGCACAACTTCCCTGAGGCTGAGGAAACAGCAAGTCTCTTTTGTTAGGAAGAACTAACACAGAAGATGCCAGGACCTCACTCATACTTGCAGCGGTAGCCTGGCTGATGGCTGGCACGTGTTTGTTTTACCAGAAGGAGGAGAGGAGAATAATCTCATCACTAGCCCCGTTTAGCACTAAATCGTAACTGGTCACTAGTATATCAGGAGAATATGAAGCAGCTGTGGATTCGGAGTACAATTTAAGCAGCACTTATGGTTGCAGGCAAATTCCAAACATGCAGCCAGCTGAAGCCTCTTTGTTATTGGATAAAAGGAGCAGCACAGTGCATCTATACAGACAGCTGAAGCGTGGGCAGAGAAATGGACTCTACCATGGACAAATAGACAGCACTGAAGTCCTGAAAGCTTTAGCAAGTAGACAGCTAGTGTGCCTTGATCCCTGAGCTGCAACAGGGCTTAGAGGTAAGCTGATAGAAGCAGGAGTTTTCCTTCTGTCTGAATTGGGAAGAAATTAAGGACTTTTTCCCTTGTGGAGTCTGAACTGAAGAACAGAACAGCAGCTATGAGGGTCTGAGCACAACGTGTCTTGGGGAGAAGGGCAGGAACTTTCTCAAGCATCAACTGCAAAGGCAGGAGTTGGGAAGTGTATGGATAAGCCATGTGCAGGGAAGCAGAGGGGTCACCAAGAAAGGATGGGCGAAGCTCTGCCAGACAATCCAAAGAAGACAGCATGACGGAGCTCTTCCAGGCACTGGCTGAAGAGGCTGTCTCAGACCTGAGGAGCAAGGAAACTGTTCCTGCTTAGTTCTGTCATACTCAGGGGAAAGGACAGTTTTTGCTGATTAAATATTTTCTCAAGAAAATACCTGACTATTGTTACCTTCCCAAGAGAGTCAGCCAGAACATACATACTGAATAAACAACAAAAGTTAATAAGCTACTGTTGTGGTTTAGCCCAGCTGGCAGCTCAGCCACCATGTGGTCGCTCACTCTCTCCTCCCCCTCGGTGGAGTGGAGAGGAGAAAAAGGTAACAAAGGCCTGAGGATTGAGATAAGAACGGGGAGGGATTAACCACCAGCCATGGCCCCAGGCAAAACAGACTTGGCTTGGGGACAAATCAATTTAATTCATTACAGAGTTACTTGAGAGGATAACAAGAAACAAAGCCAGGTCTTAAAAACACCTCCCGCCCACCCCTCTCTTTCTCCTGGCTCTACCTCCTGTCCCCAGTGGCGCAGGGGACAGGGAATGGGGTTTGCAGGTCAGTTAATCTAAGTTGTTTCTGCTGCTCCTTCTCACTCAGGAGAAGGACTCCTCACGCTCTTCCCCTGCTCCACTGTGGGGCTCCTTCTCACAGGAAAATAGTCCATGAACTTCTCCAACATGAGTCCTTCCCACAGGATGCAATCCTTACCCATCAGATTGCTCCAGCATGGGCTTTTCCCAGAGTCACAGCTTCTTAGAATGCAGCCACACGTTCTGGTGTGGAGTCTCTTCCCACAGACTCAGATGCATCTCTGACTCATAGTCTCGAGCAGCATGGGTGTCCTTCCCACTGAGACAATCTATGACCTCCCTTAGGCCCAGGCACCTCTGCTCCAGCATGGAGTGTTCCACGGGCTGCAGGTGGATCTCTGCTCCACCATGTCTCTCATGCTTGCAGGGGGGCCACCTGCTGTCTCACCACGGGCTGCAGGGGAATCTCAGCTCCGGCACCTCCTCCTGCTACATCTTCACTCACCTTGGTTTCTGTGTGACCATTCCTCTCAGATGTCAGCCCTCTCTCTGCTGCAGCCATGCTGGGCCCAACCAGCCTGACAAACCTCAGCAGTCCCAGCAGGATGAACTCTGCTCAGCGGGCACCCCGGGAGCAGAGCGCTTCCAAGTTCTCCAAGATGTGCTGCTGATGCCATCTCCAGTGGCAGCAGCTCAGTGCAGTCAGGCACCCACCTCCCCTCTCTTCACTGCAGGTTCTGCCTGGTTCAGGTTCCTTTGTCCCCTTCTTAAATATGGAATTTGCAGAGGCATCTGCCCTGGCCTGAGGGGAGGGGGTCCAACTGGCCAGAGGTCAGTCTGACCAGTTTTGGAGCTGGGCACACTTCTCACATCTTGTTACAGGGTCTATCTCTGCAGCCCCTCATCTTCTACCAAAACCATACCACATAAACCCAGCACAGTTACAGCATCAGTTATCCACTCGGTGGATAAGGAATTGGCTGGATGGTCGCTCTCAAAGAGTTGTGGTCAACGGTTCAATGTCCACGTGGAGAACAGTGACAAGTGGTGTTCCTCAGGGGTCGGTACTGGGACCAGTGCTATTTAACATCTTTGTAGGAGACATGGACAGTGGGATTGAGTGCACCCTCAGCAAGTTTGCAGATGACACCAAGTTGTGTGGTGTTGTGGACACGCTGGAGGGAAGGGATGCAATCCAGAGGCACTTTGACAGGCTGGAGAGGTGGGCCTGGCTTGCAGCCCAGAAAGCCAACCATATCCTGGGCTGCATCCAAAGCGTGGCCAGCAGGTCGAGGGAGGTGATTCTGCCCCTCTACTCTGCTCTCATGAGACCCCACCTGGAATACTGCATTCAGCTCTGGAGTCCCCAACACAAGAAGGACATGGAGCTGCTGGAGTGAGTCCAGAGGAGGGCCACGAAGATGATCTGAGGGCTGGAGCACCTCTCCTATGAAGACAGGCTGAGAGAGTTGGGGTTGTTCAGCTGGAGAAGAGAAGGCTCCGGGGTGATCTTATTGCAGCCTTCCAGTACTTAAAGGGGGCCTACAGGAAAGCTGGAGAGGGACTTTTTACAAGGGCATGTAGTGATAGGACAAGAGGCAATGGCTTTAAACTGAAAGAGGGGAGATTTAGATTGGATATAAGAAAGAAATTCTCACTCTGAGGGTGGTGAGGCACCGGAACAGGTTGCCCAGAGAAGTTGTGGATGCCCCATCCCTGGAAGTGTTCAAGGCCAGGTTGGATGAGGCTTTGGGCAACCTGGTGTAGTGGAGGGTGTCCCTGCCCATGGCAGGGGGGTTGGAACTAGATGATCTTTGACGTCCCTTCCAACCCTAACCGTTCTATGATTCTATGATTCTATCATAAAACTTGGTAAAGTTTGTGCATTTTAGCAATCCTTGCAACACTACCTTCTGTGTTTTCTAGACATGCGTTTGATTCCACAGCTTCTGAAATGACCTAAGCATTGGCTGTCATGATAACAGACACACCCAGATGTTAATGAAGCTTGACAAATAGTCATGTTGTCAGATTTTATTTTGTATAAAATGACATCTTTTTATTAAAATTAATGGAGCTGCACAGCTTTGCACCAGTTGAAGATGCAGCCCATTAGTTTCAGCTTCTAAACAAGAAGAAAGGTGCTCTGGTACAAAAATGTCAGCCATGGGCTTTTTACTTACTGCTTTCTAGTATTTTAGAAGAATATGGTAAAGAAAAAGTGTTATATAGAATAACCAGCATTGTTTCTGTACTCTGTCATTAAACACTAAGACAGTACTGGACAATGTAATTTTTTCTATAATTAAAATAGGTGTCTAAGTCTTAAGGAACAAAAATACATTGAAGAAGACTTGCAAGTCCAATTGTACAATGAAGTCTTTCTGTTTGCCATAATAGATACATTTTTAAACTTATTTATATGCAGAGATCCTTTTTAACATTGCATGGAGCTAATCAGAGAAACCATGGGGACTCTTTCTCAGTGAGTTTCTTATTAAAGAGTTATGTTTTCAGAACCATGTTTTTTTCAAACTCTGTTGGTATCTTCCTGAGGATACTGAGGCTTTGCAGAGAAAATTTGCTTTGGTGTTACACCAAAGAGAAATACGGTCCACAGAGAGGAACTGTTTTATAGTGTGCAGCTCAGTAATATCATGATACTTGTCCATATCTTACTGATTGTATCCAAAACTTTCTTTTAAAAATTTGCTACTTTCCTCACACATGTTCCCCCTGTATAAAGAATCGAGAAGTTGAGTTCTGAAACAATGCTCTGATAAGACAAAAAAAGTATATAAACCCTGAGCACTACTTATGAGCCTTATGAATACGATTGTGAAATACTGCAAAAAATGTACCTGTTTTATATTTCATGGATTTGCATGTGGAAAGTTTAGCTGGCAAAGAATTAAGCTAAAATACTAGACACATAGCAATTTTGTTCCCCAAGTTATAAAAATACATTGAATATGGCAGCATATATGTCAGAGGTCTTTCTGCCTTACTAGTTCAAGATAATTTTTCCATATACATTTTTAGAATGATGTATTTAAGAGTTGATATCCGCCTACCACCTTTCTACCCTGTTTCAAGGTCATCTGCTACGATGCTCTAGAACACTCCATCACACCTATATTTCACAAGAGATAACCTGACAGGGTAGTATAAATGAGAACCAAGACTCCTTTGAAATGCCAATGCACTGTTCTCTTTATCCAGATCAGTGGAAGAGTCTAATTAATTTGGCAGAATTCTTGGGTCCTCGATTACAGCATCTGCTCTGCTGTGGAATGATCCAGCACAACCATCTGTCTTTCACCATGCAAAGCAAGTGGCTGAGGGAAGATTTAATATTTTTTGACAGCAAAGGATAGAAATGAACATGGTAGCAAATTTAAAGCTGTGTTCTTCAGACCGTCAAGGTTAACTACTAGAGTTATGCATAGACCAGCATATTGGATTGAGGAGAGGTGGTTTGTGCCAGAAGATTATTAGAGAAGGACAAGCAGCAACTGCACTCTATTGGAGCTCACAGGGTTCATTACAATTTTTGTCTCGACTAGCACATCAGCATCAATCCCAATATTATGCCTGAGGCTCTCCTTTTTGAGGCTCTCTCAAGCAAAATATAATCTTTCTATCCTAAATCTGATCTTCACTGTGAAATTTGCCAACAGCTCAATATCAATGAAAATAGTGGAAAAAAATCCTCCTTCTCCCCATCATGACAGCCACGCCAGCAAACCCCCCGGTGTATATCTAATTATGCTGACAGAAGAGTACTTCTGTCAGCTTAAATAACCTTGTTCTCAGAGACAGCTTTACCTCTACCAATTTAGGATGTTTGTCCTGTGGCTGCCAAGGTTGAATTACCCAGCAAAGCTGCATGCCCAATGGAGAGATCATGCCTCAGAGATGAGCCTGCACCATTCACAGCCACGTCCCTCTAGAGCAGGCTTCACTTTGGCTCCCTCGTCTCCAGGCATGAGCGAGCGGTTAGGCGTTGTGGTGTCAGTGTGTGTGGTTTAGCAGTCCATACCAGAATGAACAAGCATGCCTAGTATGTCTTAAAGGCCCAACTCCTGGTTTTCAGGGGCTATCAAGATCTAATGTTTCCGATGGGAAAGTGTTGTTTGTGCTCTGGATGGAATATTTCCATTGTAAAATTACTGATAGAGAATACCTCTCTGACTGAGATAAAAATTTTCCAATCTGTAGAGCTAACTTTCAAGTGGATCTATTTATTTCACTGATAAAAAATGTTGACTATTAAAAGAACAGCAGCATCACAGACAGGTGTTCTGCATTCATTTCATGACTTGCAGCTCCAGTCTGGAGCTTGATAGTATATATAGCGTGCATTTGGAAACTGCATCTCATTCTGCTTGTTCGCTAAAGGTGAGCAGTGGCTTTAGTAATAGTGCCCAACATTAATAATGGTGTTTTCTTACTATCTAAGACTGTTGACAGCCAACAGTTAAGACACTGTGCTATGATACCGAAACAAAAGGTAAAGTTGGGTTTAAGATGAGGGAACGCAATGTGGCATTGTTCACTCGTGTATCAGTATCTACCATAAGGTATTGATATGGAAGGAGGGCCTGAGGCTTTTTTTTTTCCCTAGATTCATTATTGCAACAAGTTCCACAGAAATATAGGTCCTGCATCCTCCTTTGATCTTTTTCCTTTCACATTTAACTTGCAGTAGTTGAAAGTTTTGTCTGTGTAGTTCATTGATCTTATTTCCAAGCATCACATTTCCTTTCCTCTCCTCATTTCATGGTTGTGCTTATCTGTATTTTACTCTCTTATGTTGTGAGTTGTGAGAATGTCTTTGGGTTTGTTGTGATTGTTGGAGTTTTTCTTTATTTATTTGACTTTTTAAGAGTGCTAGCAGCTTTTCTCAGTGGCTACAGGGGAAGCAACATGAGAAGATGAAGGCAGTAGCCTGCCATGGTGTGTTCAACGAAAGCTGATGGGTTCTTTTCCTATTCAGACACCCACTTTCTTGCATCTTGGCTCCAAAACAGCCATTCTAGCAGTCAGTTGCTGCTGCACATAACAAAGAGAAAGACATTAACTACCATATACTACACCTCCCTAATCGCATTAGAGACATCAGCAAAAGCTCATTGAAGTCAGCTCCTACTAACTCCATTGGTCTTTAGGGCACACGACAAGGTTTTCACACCCAACAGCAAGAGATGATGTACGTATGCCCCCTACATACTTGCTCTCACCCTTCCTCTCCCCTTCCCAAAATAAGGGAGACTCTGCAGGCTTTGCTGCTTGTCGAAGTGCTGGGTTAACATTCTGTTATAATGATAATTTGTTTGGCCTGAAAGGCAGCTACAGTAAATGTGTTAGAGAGAACATGCTTCTTTTATTCCTTCCCTCCCTAACATCTCTGCAAAGCTGTGGTTTGCACAGACTTTAATTAGAAAAGAGGAATTTTGCATACTTTCCAGCTGGGCTTTCTTGGATTTAATTGTCATTTTAGCTTTTATTTTTATTGATTTTGTAGCAAAACAAATTGGTGTAATCCTCCAAGCCAAAATAGATATAATCCTCCAAGCCAGCAGGGAATGTACTAATGGAAAGAGAGTTATGATAAAAATAACCTACTTCACCCTGGCAAATATCTCCATCATTCAACAGAAGCTACTTGGTGTCATGAAGACCAAAATCCCTTATTTCCAAAGTGCTATTTTGATGTCACGAATTCCAGAGTTTTCTAAAACTGATTGAATGACACATTGTGGGTTTTTTTAATTTATTTTCTAAAAAGATAATAATACTGGTTTCAGTCCAGATTCCAGGGTCATTGCTGACTGCCACAGACTTCAGCAAGAACCGAGATTAGTTGTTTTCTTCATTCTTAGATATTAAAAATCCCCCTTCTCCCAGATGATCACTGGTCTTGAACATCCAGCAACATCTGCAGAAGAGGTTGATGTCTGCCTCAGTGGCCCATCTGGTAAGAATGAATGGGCTTCATTAAGGAACATCATCTGACAGGTGACATGCCAAAGCCATGACACATAGATTACTTGTGCCCGATGTCAATTCTCTACACTGCCAGTTTAAATACATGTTTTCCTCAGGATGGGGGTGATGCACGTTGACACCTGACATATGGCAACAAAGCTTCTGCAGTCCCAAGGAAAGAAAGGTGAAAACGCATATGTCAGCTCTGGTGGAGGTAAATCAAAACTATTGGAAGAAGGTATTGTAGCACTGACAAAAAGGAAATAAATCTGTTTTTCTAGTATGGATGAGAGACATAGCTCAGTGGGTAAGATCTTGCTTAACAAAATGTCCCCTTGCAGTGAGGCTTAGGCAGAATTTAGTCATTTAGGCCCCAGGCAGCTTTCCAAACCAGTCAAAATGCACTTCTTTAACCACTGTATCTGCATTATGGGTGTGTCCACACGGACACACACACACAGAGTCACCCACCTACCCATCTTGCTGCCCTGGATGCCTGATGGCCCAAATTCATGTGAAGACTGCCCACTGTCCCAAAAACCCAAAGCCTGTAGACTGATCTGAGTGTGGGATATGAGTCTGCTTTGGTTAGGGTTGACCTTGATTATAGTATCACATGCCTGGACAAATCCTACAGTCACAAGGCTATTGTGCAAGAGATTATTACAAACACAGTTTTAATTTCAGGTAGTCACTTATTGCCCTTTCACCTGTTCTGGATCCTGAGGACCTGGCTGTCACAGATGGTGACCTGGACATACATGTATATTTACATATAGGCATGAAGAGCTTCAGTGTCACTCTAGAGAAATACGAGTTCTCCCAACTAATGATGGGTGTCCGGATCACGTACATAAGACTAGATCCTAAATTCTAGGTATTGTACTACCCACTGCTGCTACCGAGGTAGGAACTGATGAGACCTGAATTTGCATTTAGGAGGGCCAGTATTTTCTTTTTAGTCCCAGAGGATTAGCAAGAACCAAAGTCCTTTGCTATTAGTACTAGCATTCTTTAGGGCTTGGACATCACAGGTGGAGGAGTTCAGCTCATTGTTAGAGCTTGAAAGACATAATGTTGGAAACAGCAAATAGCTTCTGGACTGCTGCCAGGGCTAGAGCACTTCAGGGACTCTGTACTGCTGTTATGCCTGAAGTGAAGTTTGGGAATAAGATGAGGATAATGGACAGAAAAAGGTGAAAACTAACATTGAAGCTGAACCCTGTATGGCCTGGAGACCTACTACAAGAGCTGCTGCCAGCAGTGGAAATGACGGGCTCAGTCTTAGGAAGAGGTTGGAGTTAGGGCAGTGAGAGGTGTCAGAATTTAAGCTACCATGAACTGATGACACAAGTTTGTTGACCAATCATCAAAAACTTAGTATGGCTGGAAGGGATTATTTCAAGGAACAACAATTTGCTTGCATTTAGACATCTGGTGGAGAAGTCACACGTGGTAGTGGTAATGCTGGAGTTAGATGGTGTTTGGGTTAGAACTTAGATTAGTTGAGCATTAGGGGAGACAGGGCCAGAAAACTTTCTGATAGACTTTGCAAGGCCTACAGAGTTAAGGTGGTGATGAGCAGTGAAAAATACAAGTGACTTTTGGTTGATTCCAAGATGTGCTATGGCTAAGACTGGAGCTGGAGCTATGCCAGCATCACCACTGAGCCTCTGAACTGTAAAAGTCTGAAGAAAGAGGCTTGCTAGCAGGTTATGCGAATGGGATGAATGATTTAAGGTTTTGGAGATGGCCATCACTGGTCTTCAGTACTAAAGCTAGATTTTGATTTGTGGCTAGAATAAACTTTGGGCTACAGAAGCTTAAAAGTTAGGTTTACAACTGAATTAGCATGGGAAATGGAAAGTTAGCAAAGCTAGGGTGAAGTTTGGTGTGGGCAAATTAAATTGTGTTAACAAGAGTAGCTGGAGTGTTCAAGGTCAGGTAAGAGAATACATTTAAGAGCACATGTAGTAATAAAAGGGATGAGGAGCTAGATTTGTCACTGGGTTTTTCAGTGACAGATGAAGAGATTTCTGTTAGGTTAGTTTAATGAAATATCAGGTTCATATATTTACATTTAAAGTTAGGAGTAGAGGGATAATTTTTAATGACAAAGGTAGAAGATGAAGGGTTTTTTTCTGGACTCTACATTGTCCATCAGAATGACTGAATGTGACAAAATTTTATGAAATAATGTTACTTTCATTTTTTGCAAGGATTGCTAGATTCTGATGCTAGAGGAAAGGTTAGATTTAGCTTTAAAAGCAAAGGTTTAGGACAGCAGAAATTGAAGAATACAGGAGAAGTGACAGTGTAGTGAGATTCTTTCAAGGCGAATGACTTCATAGGAAGTCACTGATAAGTGTTAGGTTTTGGGAGAGCAAGGGTCAAGGAGCTAGATTTACTATTGTTGTCTGGCATGACAGACGCTGACAGGGAAAAATGACATCTGCTTAGCATTGATAGTATTCACCAGAGTGTTAAGGGTAGGTCTGGTGTAGGGTGAAGAGTTGCCAGAAGGGTTGCTGTCATTAGGTGAATTGTGAAATGTTCTCAGTCTCATGCAGCCAGAATGAGGGCTGCCATTATCAAGGAGCAAAGGATGGACAGACCAAAGATGCTGCACCATAGTGCTAAGGCAAGGGTTAAAGCAGGGCTTAAGGTGTGGGAAAGTAGGAAGCGAAGATCCTGCATTGCCACCTGAACTAGTACATGGTGCTGGTAAAAAGGAGTATGGCACGTGTTTTGCTTTTCACTGTGTCAAGAGAGTGATGTGCTAATATTGGTTAGAGCTTCTTAGGCTGAGAATATTTTACTGATGAGTTTTATCGCTTCATCTGACACATCACATGGCTAGAAGGAAGAATATAGTTAGAAGTTTGTCAGAAATCAAGGTATATGGATAATTTTGTGATTATTAAAGAGCATGGGGTTATGATGTCAGCCTAGGATTCAGTTCTGGGACCAAATTGTCTGAAGAGGCAGTTTCATTGCCTGATCCTGTAAGGCTAGTCAGGCAAAGAGGCTGATGGTTATTTGAGGCTTTTTTATTGTCTTTGATTGCTATGGATAAACTAGGACATAGTCAGAAATACAGTCAGACTCGCAGGTAACAGAAAGGGGCTAAAGAATTAGGTTTCCATCCATAATGCAGCAAGCAGCATGGGGCAAAGCTAGGTGATAAATGTTGATGACAGTGAGACAAATAAACATCCAGAGCCTGACAGAGGCCTCTGGACTGTCATATGAAGACCACTGGAATAAAATGAGGACTAATTACAGCAAGATCAATTGACATAGAAATATTTTTGCATCTGTTAGAGTCAAAGGACTACAACTTTGAAGTCAGTTTAAACATTTGGGAAAAGGCTAGGATTCAGTTTTATTGTTGGTAGGTGTTGCTAGAGCATTCAGTGGGGGTAGGAATAGGCTCATGACAACTGAGGTTGAAAAGCAAGGTGTTTCTGTGAGAGTGAGTCCCTCAAATTATGCAAAGGCTATAATCCCAAATAACACCTTCCCTAAGTGTAATTGTGGGACTTTGTTAACTAACCTAGCTGATCCCTCCCACCCACTATCCTGACTCTGCCTGGAGTCTAAAGACTCATTAGATCTTTACCCATGGCGTTCACAGACTTACTGTAAGCCTTAAAGTATTGAGGCTTTTGAAAAGTGTTTAGACCAACAAGTCTGAGAAGGGTTTTTGTTATTATTTTTGGCTGCATTCTGGAAGGCTGGTTGAGCTATGACAGCAGCGTGTTTTTTCTTCGATAGTGTTTCAAAGATACTGGGAATTAAGCCTTCAATGATTTATGGCTATGTTTCTCATTTCAGTCCATGGAGATTGTAGCACTGCTTTTTTACGGGATCTTTTGAAACTAGTACTGCTGTCACCAGGCATGGGAAATATGTCTTGATTTTTGTGGGATTTAGGTCAGTATTCAGGCTAAAAGGACTTGAAGAGCAATTTCCTTGGTGACTCCTCATAAATTTTGGCAACATAATAAATGGAACAGTGTTGGGCTTGGGTTTGTTAGGTAAAATCAAACAGTAATGTTGCAAGATTAGAGAATGGGGAAACAGGGTTAATTAACACAGTACTTTTAGCCAGATTAGGGTCTAGAGCTAAAGGCTGTAGTTAGGGGCATATTTTGAGAGAGTATACACAGAAGAGCAATTCTGATTGTTCAAAGTTTTTCAGCCCACTAGGGCAGGCCAGGGGGTCAGTTTCCTATGGCTCATAATAGAAGCACTATTTTAGGATAAGGCAGATTTTATATTCATATTTAAACTTGGTTTTGTTTAAACAGAACACATCAATATTTTTTGAGACGTCATCCAATGCCCTAAGCTAAAGTAAAGGGCTAGTGGTGGCAAGGATGAACAATGTTTTGGTAATGTGGCATTGACTGTAATCTGTGGTTTTGCAGTTAGATTTTGATTGGGAGCTTTAGTTTGAGGTATACTACTAACCCTTGATGACATCATGTCACATACTGACCTGATGGTCTTGAAGGATAAGCTCTTGAACACTACCCCTAATCCTAGCGCTAACCACCACCCAGTTGAACCGCAGGCCTAGGCTGTTAAAGCAAGAAAATTTACTCTTAAAATTTCTCTTATCATTATAGCTCATTCTCCCCCTTCCTGCAAAGTCTAAGTATCAGGCTAGCTCTTACACCTTGCTGTCTCAAATTTAGTCCTAATCCCAAAGATGGTTCTGTCACAAGATCTCTACAGATCTCCATCTGCTACAGAGCTGCCCATCAGCCATTCTTCCCTTCTGGTACCGAACTTTACCCTGGCTTTACAGGACTTCCTGAACTCATTAGTTATCAGGTATTGTTACTTTCAATACTAAGTTCAATCCTAAACCTAAACCTACCCCTAACCCTAACCCATCTCACATATACAATAGATCCATGTATCATGCTGGGCACATTAGGATTTCATATCAAAACTAGATTTTCACACACACTCATTATTCCTCCTTTTTCTCCTTCCTCATCTGTGGTAACATGGGATAGATAATCAAAAAAATCTCATGGCCAAACCATGAATATAGATAAATAAGGGTCCAGGATGTCCAGATCTGTAGCAAAAAAAAAAAAAAAAAAAAGTTCAGAAATAGCCTCAGAGCCTTCTACTTTTCCTGTAAATTAGAAGTCAGGAAAAGTCCTGGCCCCTGTTTAAGATCCAGTGATTTTTCAGTGCCTAGTTCTCTTGGAAACAATACTTTCTTTCTGTCTCATAAAAAAAAAAAAGTATTGGATGTTGGAGCAGTCACAGAGTCCAGCCTGTGAGGAACAATAGCCACACGGATGCGAATGTGACATACAGTGCAGAACCCCAGCATCCCACATTAGCTCCAGGTACTATAGTGAAGTGAGGGATGGGGAGAAGAAAGATGAAGGATGGGAGAAGCACAAGTCATCTGAATGTCATTGGTTCATTGACACTTAGATGTTTGAGCTCAGTTCCATGTTGTGCTCGTATCAAAAAATGTGAGGTGAAGCCAGTGGGCATTTGCAGAGTGCAACAACTCAAACAAGGCTGGTCATATTATTTTGGAAACATTATTCTTTCTTCCATGATGGAAAGGGAAGAGAAGCTTTGAAAGAGAAGCTACATAAACCTTGCTGCACATCTTGCTCAGATGTATTATTCCAGCCAGTGTTAGATGGTGGCAATTAACAGCATGGTCCTTGCTGTACATGAGTTAATTCATATTTGGGAAGTGTAAAGGATGAACAGAGGAAAAATGATGTTATATCATGTTAAAGATGAGAGGATTTTCAATGAGGGTTGGTGCAAAGGCTAGGTTAGGTTCCCTAAACCAAACAGGCTTTCTGAAGAGAATACATGAAAACTTTCTGTCTATCCCCTTTTGCTAACAGCTGAGCCTTGAACTCCATCAAAGGTCTATTGGCTTCTTTGTATGACACCACTTCGAAAATCCTTACTTTCTTATTCTGTATATATAACCAAGACTAAAGTTTCCTTTCCGTATTCCTTCCCCAACATACAATTTGTACTGCAAAGATCGATCTATAGTAAGTCACTTTAAGCCCAAAGCTGGAATAGATTTGGGGATCCTGCTGTAAGCATCCTGTTAGTTAATGCCTAAGAAAGCTCTTTGTCTTTCAACTGAAGGGGAACTAGTTCAACGATGTAAATAAATTTGTGGTGGGTTTGTGCCGCTGCTGTTATTTAGACTATATACTTGTTTTCCAGGTGAATAAGAAGTTGAATCATTGTTCACATGGCCTAATGGCAGTTGGGAAAAAGGCCTGAGGCTCTAAACATCTCTTACAACAAAGAGACCAGTTCCTGCAACCCCTATGTGAAGACAGAGTGAGAGACCTCAGCAGTGGTAAGGCAACTCGGTGACCCATGTGGAAGTTGCTTCCAACAACAGTGATCCCGACTACAGAAGTTAAAAAATCTTTACACCAGGTACTTCATTACTGAATATTTCCAAAATCTGATAAATCAATAAATATATGGTTTAGTATTTTCGTCTTTCTTACCTAATTGTTTGGAATGAATGACTGCTGCATAGCTAGTGTGGAGAATGTTAGAGAAAAAGCTGCTTAAGTACTCTCACTCTGGACTGATACACAACTTTTAAAAGCCCAATGGGAGTCCCTGTGGAGACCAGGTGGGTGACACTGGCTGAAGTGCATGGTACCCTTGGAAGAATACGTATGGTACCAAAAGGAGACTGCTTCTCTGTGGGCTGTATCTTTCAAATGAAAACGATAACCGGATGCTGCAAATGTAATACAAGACACACACTATTTCTTACTCCAGTTTATATGCAGAAGGGTTCCAGGTGGATATGTTTTTTCCCTAGAGATGCTTTGCATCTTCTTTTGCTTGCTAACTTTTTGACTTTGAAACAAAAGCTGTATCTTGTTCTGCATATCTAAAACAGGAGACAATATTGCTTGTGAAATGGAGAGTCAGAGGAAATCTCTCTGGAGGACAAGACATCCTCCTCCCCCATTGCAGTACAAGGTGTATTTCCTTTCCGTAGCGGACTCTGGGTGCTAATGCATATGGATGGCAAGGGTTGCTGCTGTACTGACTGTTGTTACAGTGATAAACTGTACATGCACACAGTTCACGTGTACCTGGTTCATGGAAGTGTGTGCCTTTCTCGGGGGAGTTGGCAGGCACAAGCCGTACACCTCGCACACACGAACATCTCTCTGCTACCTGAGACAAAAGCACTACCTAAGACAATAGCACTTTATAGACAAATTGTAGTGCCCTTTTCTACTGGTGGTTTTAAAATGTTGCACACAACCTCAGCTACTGCGTGGTGGGAAGGCAAATAAATCATTATACAATTAATGTAAGCCTGACACTCATGGGAAATACTGTGTAATTAATTGTGACTAATGCAACTGTTACACTACAGAGGAGAAATTAGAAATGTTTTGCCACTTATTGTAAAGAATTACCAAAAGGCAGCTAATTACCATACTAACTAGTGTCATTTAGTCATCAAGTCACAAACTGTCTGCAGTTTGGTTTAGATATTTTCCACGCTAATGCACCAATCCCACCATACAGGTGCCAAATACTGTTTTGAAATTATTTAGATGAAATTCTTCAAAACTTCACAGATGACATTATCATTGAGGACTCAGTCCAACGTAGTTCTCTCACGATGATAAATTAGTTTAATCACATTTTCCACGACTAGGAGAACTGACCGGAGTTATTAACCATTTTATAATAGAGACATATTTGGAAATGGGCATATTTCCTGTCCCTGAGCAGGCATTATCCACACCCTAGCTTTTCTGGACTTACTGTTACATGTATACTTAGGAGTAGACATGGATATTTAAGCACGTCCCCAAAACCTTTCACTTAGATGTATTAATTTATCTAACCTTCAAATGAAGTTTACTGGTATATATACTCATGATAGCATGGCTGAAGACGATAGTAACTGATGAGAAACTGTACATCTCTGTAATAAGTGATGTGTAAATGTGAGGTCAACCCATCAGCTCTCTGAAACAGCAGAGGAGGGAAAAAATAGAGGGAGGAAAGTGAGGAGGCCAGCACATGCCAATGTGCACGACTGGAGATGAGAGCTCAGAGCATTACTCTGTGCCTCCCTGCACTCCTCTGGCAACTCTCGATCCACTCCAGCTAGTAGCTCTGCTGCTCATGAGCTGAGACCCAGCCTCCTTGGATGGCCATACTTGCCTGGCTGCATCTCACAATACAATCAAAATCAAAGCATCATTGTTTTAATACACGTTAACAAAATAAAGAAGTAAAAAAAACAATTAGCAATAGTGTGATTAGAGTTATGATGGCCTAACGTGCATGTGGGTCGGGGCAATCCCAAGCACAAGTACAGGATGGGTGGAGAATGGATTGAGAGCAGCCCTGAGGAAAAGGACTTGGGAGTGCTGGTGGATGAGAAGCTCAACCTGAGCCGGCAATGTGCACTGGCAGCCCAGAAAGCCAACCATATCCTGGGCTGCATCAAAAGAAGTGTGGCCAGCAGGTCGAGGGAGGTGATTCTGTCCCTCTACTCTGCTTTCATGTGACCCCACCTAGAATACTGCGTTCAGCAATGGAGTCCTCAACATAAGAAGGACATGGAGCTGCTGGAGCGGGTCCAGAGGAGGGCCATGAAGATGATCAGAGGGCTGGAGCACCTCTCTTGTGAAGACAGGCTGAGAGAGTTGGGGTTGTTCAGCCTGGAGAAGAGAAGGCTCCGGGGTGATCTTATTGCAACCTTCCAGTACCTGAAGGGGGCCTACAGGAAAGCTGGAGAGGGACTTTTTACAAGGGCATGTAGTGATAGGACAAGGGGCAATGGCTTTAAACTGAAAGAGGGCAGATTTAGATTAGATATAAGGAAGAAATTTTTCACTCTGAGGGTGGTGAGGTACTGGAACATGTTGCCCAGAGAAGTTGCCCCATCCCTGGAAGTGTTCAAGGCCAGGCTGGATGAGGCTTTGGGCAACCTGGTGTAGTGGAGGGTTTCCCTGCCCATGGCAGGGGGGTTGGAACTAGATGATCTTTGAGGTCCCTTCCAACCCAAACCATTCTATGACTTTATGATTCTAAGGGTAAAGGTAAATCATTTTAGACCAATTCCTTTAAAAGCAATAGCAATACAGTTACATAGGTATTAAAAAAAAATATCCTATGACTTTATTTTTCAAAATCTTAAATATGCCTTTACCATGGGCTGCAATTTTGCTATTCGGTGAGCTTCCTGTTAGAAGAGTTTCCTGTCATTTTTCTCAAGTCTACTAGTTCATTCTCTTATGCATTTTCTATTATCCTTACCATGACTTCACACCTGCACATTGTTGAGCAAAACATCCAATATTAACAAAATTTTCATGCCCTCAGTTATGAATATCAGGTTTCACTTCTACTAGACATGGAATACGTGTCTATCATTGCATGCTACCAATGAACCATGATCTATCTGAGCCCTCAGGACCAAAGGTCTTAAAATGATTTTTTGAGTTTGCGTAACATCTAATCTACCTCTCAGGAATATTAAGGAGCCAGGAATGGATGAGAGATTTGTCTCCTCATTCTTAAATTACGTTCATGCAATGACTGTCTCGATTTTTTTAAAGAGAACAGTATTTAAACAATATATTATGCTTAGCACTTAGATGCACAGTGATGTGATGAGTGGCACATGCTATTTCCAATATTTGGTATTAGAGATGAAATTAATTTAATCTCTTTATTATTACATATGAGTGAGTCATTGACAAGTTAATTAATCTAGCCTGAAGTTTCACAGAGTTTGTTATTCTCTCTCTCATGGCCTCATTTTCTTTATCCTCAACACTGGACAAAGTTACTTGAAGGTGTTTTCACTGAAGTAATTAAAGCTTTTCACAGGCACAGTTTTGTGATGACAGAGACCCGCAGTCAAGAAACACTGACATTACAGTGCGGTCATTGTTATTTACCATCTTTGCTGTAGGCCTGGTAAAAGCAGCTCCTGAAATTGATACCAGTTGTTGTTACAAAAGTCAGTGACATATCCCACAGGGAACTGCCTAGGAAAACTCTCCCTCTCATATGGTTAATATAAATCAACCTGACAATCAATGTCAAGGGTGACTGTCAGCCACAAACTAGCATACAAGCAAAAGAAAGACATCTTAGGAAAAAAAAGTAGAAATGGAAAATTTAACTAATCTTGGTACTATACCTAAGGATAGTTATTGACAAGGCCAAGGTCAGGCATATTAAGTAGAAAATATTGGGAAATGCAACTTTTATTGCTAGTGTCAAATCCTGGTTTTTCTTTAGGCAATAAACAGATTTTCATAGATAGAGTTAAAACTACATGACAGATAAAATATGAGAAATAGAAAAGTTTTTGTTTACATTACCATGGGTTCTTTAGTGTTCTTATTACTAGTTATATAATAAAATAATGAAGTGATATAACTTTATTGATGTTCAGTTGTCAAGAAGAAGAAATGATACTCTCCAAATTAGCCAGCATGCCTCCCAGCCTTTGTGATTGACAAAGCCAATTGCCTTGCTCAAGATTGTGCATGCACCTCGCCACTTGTATTATGAAATCTCACTCTGTAAAAATTCCATTATAAACCAATTTCTATTAAGAAATACATTCTCGCTCTTTTCCAAAGAGATTGTGAGTCTCTAACGAGCACAAGTTGCAACCTTTGTTCTGCACCTCATGCACTGTTTCACCTTCAGGTTTTCACTTTCAGTTGTGATGTTGTTTAGGGTTTGTGAGCTAGATAACTCCATAGCAGCACAGATTATCCTGCTCCTTTTTCATCTTTCAATAGTATAAAAATTCATATCCTTTGATAATAGTAAACACAGTTCCTTGATTTGCAATACTGTCAAAGATTTATTGTGAATCTCAATAAACAGATATTAATCCAGATGTAGGACACAGGATGCCTCCAAGCAACAAGTTACGAAGGGTAAAAAAATACAAAGATGAAATTATGGCATTTTTCACAATGTAGCTAGTAAACAGAGGGTAAAAGTTTGAGCTTTGAAATTTGTATTTCTATGCCATTATCTGAAACCAAATGGCTGATGTACATGCTGTATTTTCAGATTATGAATCTGCCTTTCGGGCTGTCATCATAGTAGACATTGAACCAACTATTTATTTGTGTAAACCATTAAAGGAAACAACTGCCTGGTATTCAGCATAATGCAGTGAACAGGACTCTATTCTAGGAACCAGGGATCCATGGGGAAGGTGATTAGAGGCAGCACCGTTAGCTCTGATAATCTGGAAGTGCCCATCTCCTAGAAAATGTTCCTGCCTCTTCCTTTGATTCGGGACAAGGAATGTCACATCTTTAGGCTCGTCCCAGTCCTTTTCTTCTTTATTACCAAGTGGTGGTACAGCTTGGAGAGTTCCAAAGGTCCCTGCTCCTGGGGCGCCCGCTGGGCAGAGCTCACCATCAAGTTGCTGGCAGACTTTGGAGATGTTTCTCCTCTGGTTTTGTACTACAGAGCTGGAGATAGATACTCTTGGTATGACAAGGGAATTTAGTCTCTCTGGTGTCCTATGAATTTGGAGGCCCTCCTTTGTAGACCTCAACAACTTGAAATAAACCTTCTTCTGACCATGTTGACTGACTGGATTAAATGCTCACAATTTCTCATCATGGGAATACCTGACTTCACCATCTCTCACAAATGTCTTTCCTAAAAGAGAGTAATTCTTGTCAAGTTTCAATTGATTAGAGTCGGCACTTTTCAAAAGGTTTCCAAAAAGTCTAGTGACAAAGGTGATATCCGGGAAATGTGGGAGCCGGAACATAGAGATGAAATAACCTCAGTCGGGACTCACAAGGAGATACAGTAATAGATGCAGAGGTTCCTGATGTGCAGTCCTCTGGTCTGACCTCTTGATGACATTGTCTTCATCTTTCTCAACCCAATATCATTTTCAAAGTGCCCTGTGAGTTGCTTCTCTTCTAAAACTGAAAACTATCGTATCCTACACAAATCAATTAAAACTAAGACAGAAACCAAGACAAAGTCTTACTGTTACCCAATGTCTATTCTTTTTTATGAGCGCTGTTATCCCATGCCCAATGAGTTTTTTCTCAGTTTTCCCCTGTTGTTTTTTAAAATGGTGTGTAAAATTATCCCATTTGTCTGAGTAGTGTTGCTCCAACCTATAATGTCGTCTGGACTAGTAATATCAACTACATATTTTTATTTGCAAGCCAGACCTTATATTGGTGGCAAATGAGAGTCATGTAATCTTTCTCCCATTTTCTATATTTCCTAATCTTTCTCTCATTTTCTATATTTCCACATATGTAGTGTATAGGGTACTTGGACTACTTGGACTACTTTTTTATCCCACTTTTAAGACCAGAGGGGCTTATACACGTGTCCATGTGATAGCAAGAAGTTTATTCTATAGCACCCTTTCCCTTGTTGTCATTTCTTTTTTTCTCATGCTATTAATCCCTGATTTTGTATTTTGTTACCTGATAACTTGCATTAAAGCCAGTACTTTTAAAAGGCTGCGAGATGTCTGAAGCATGAGTTATATGTAACTGGATATGGAATATTCCACAATTTTATAAAAAAACCCATAAGAAATTATAAATGTATTACATGATTTACATCACTTTACTCCTTTTGAAGACCTGTTTTAGGAGAGTGTTCATTTCTTTAGCCAGTAGCTTGTTAATAGCTCCTCTTATCTGTGATTTCTGACTGAGCAAAATGTGGACACTGAAGAAAAGCAATACATTATCAGACTTAGTTGTGTAAATACAAGTCACAGGCTGTCAGCCAACAGATACAAATACTAAAGGATCATTAAAATGATCATTAAAAGTGTCATTACAAACAAGCTCAAGTAAGCACCACAATTGCACCTTATGTTAAAATTCAAGTGTAAAATATTCTTATCCAATAGATACTTTCCATGTCTTTGTTATTAATTTAATTCTTGTGTCAGTGACAAATATTTCTGAATAGTGAGTTAAATACACTTTGCTTTCACTCATCAGCATCAAATTCGGCCACATTATGAGTATCAACAAGGGAATGACTGTTCTTGTTCCCACTGCATTTGACACAGTTGTCATTCTGCGGTGCTTCCCCCCACCACCCCCCTCCCGCCCCCCGCTTTTATATTTCTTTTTCTTTCTGCTTTTGCCATCAACTTGAAGCCCAGCGGCTGCTTTTAGCAGTGCTTTTAATGGCTCCTTTGAAGTCTGACACTTTTATTATAAGAGCTAAACTGGGAGCCATTTAACACCCCCTATTTCATTTTCACTATAAAAAATTGAGTGTTAAATGCAGGGAAGTGTCAGTGAAAGACATATCCAGACCCATAGGGGACTATTTTTATTGAAGGCTGCTCTGTGAGGTGTCAGTTCAGTGTCCCGTTTCCCTCCTGACCTGGCTGGAGGATGCAGGAGACGGCTCTGGCCGTACCTATTGCCTTGTCTCAGCTTCTGCTGCCCTAGATGCTCTACTGTGTTTTGTCCGCTTTCATAGTAAAAATATATTCCAGTTAAACTTGTTCCATCCCAGGTAGCCTAGCACATTACTTGTGTCTCCTTCCCTGTTTCAGATCGCTTCCCACAGCATACTTCTGTCTGCAGTGAAACATCCTCCTCCGAGCAACCAGGCTCTGCACCTCACTCTGGCTGGATTCAGACCTGCGGAGAGACTGCTGCAGTCCAGCACCATACGGAAAACAGTTCTTCAAGTAAATGTTTTTGTGTGTTCAGTTCAAATATTTGTGGCTCAGTAAATCCTCACCTTAGGGGTGAAATTAATGACTGCAGTGACAAAGTGCAATTGCCTTATCGAGAGAATAGTAATGGGATTGTAAACTGAAAACAAAAGCCATGAAAAAAAAAAGATAATATTGAGTGATCACTAATTTGCCCAAAAAGTGCTGTGAACCAGAACTTCTATTATTATAGCAAGTAAGACAAAAACCTCATCAAGGAGTCATAAAGATTTTTAAAACATCAGTAAGTAGCTGGATATCCTCGGTAGGAACATCTTCTGAACCCTAGCTCAAAAGGAAGTCTGTCTAGCAAAGATTAAAGATAGCAAGTTAGCAGCAAATAGCTGACAGGGATCGTAGAAACCATTCCCCAAAAAAATGAACCTCATGTTCCTGAACTTCCAAGTGATAAAGAATCCACTAGAACAGTAATGTGAAATAACTTCTAAGAATCAATGTAAAGGACTCTGCTGTAATTTTCACATCCTTTGCTAGACTTGGACAGGGTCATTATACTGTTATAAACACTTCTGTTTCTTAAACAGCCTTGAACACAACCTTTAAGGGAATAATACACAAGGAGGCAGAGGAAATTGTAGCTCGTATTCAGTTTGGTTTTAGCTGGATACATTCTTTTCAAAGTATTGTATTTGCCAACCAAGGGCAAAATATCACAGGATGATCAGAGTGAGAAAAGTCATGAGCCTGTTTAGGCTACAGACGCAAGATAGACTCAATCATATAATGTCTTTCTAAATCAGATTTTGTCAAAATACAAATTCCTACTGTTGAAAGACACATTTGAGCAAACGCCCCCCTCTAGAGAGTGAAGCAATCTGCTTGATCAAGTTCCAGGCTGGAAAAATTCATGGATTTTATATTGCAAAAACTATCAGCAAAGCGTAACTAAAATACAGCATACATGATATATACATATCTCCAAAGCATATGGAATCAGAGAATAAGAAAAAAAAAGGAAGTTCCCTTAAGACAGCAGAATAAAAAATAAGAAGGTACACATGGCATGACTTCCAGTTTCATTCAAAAGGGAGAACTACTATTCCACTTCCTTTGGGTTTCTATTGCTATCAGAGTGACTTTTATGAGATTTGGGTTTTCTGGCTGTGAGATCATTGCTGACTTCTGTCAAATGAAGGTCATCCCTTTGCTAGGGAGACATCACACACGTCATGTATCCTGCCCTGACAGCTGTGGGCCTGGGAGGCAGCACTTGAAGTCCTTCCCAAAGATGTCTTGAGCTTTCTTGCTTCTCTGAAGCAACAGAGAAAAGCTCGTCTGTTTCTGCACATATGTGTTACATTCGCATTCCCTAGTAATTTCTACAGGCGGCAGTGCTAGGAGTTTAAACCGGGAAGAGGAAGTGGTGGTGTAATAGCAATGTTACCAACGGTGAAGCGCTGGTGCTCAGTGAAAGTGGCCAGTTATAATACGTGATGTTGGCTTCCTAGACGAAAAACCTTGTAGAGGGGTTTGGAAGAGGCTGCTCACATCTCCCCAGTACATCCCCAACACATGAAGTCTTCTTGCTTCTGTATAGGTAATGGAGAGGGGAGGAGAAGGAGGAAGAAAGACAGGAAACAAATTTTGAAACTTGAAGAGTTCACCACACATCTCTGCTGGGGGGGGGAAGCAGAATGCTTTTCATATTCTCCCCAGCTTTGTCTCTGCTCATCTTTGAAGGCTTTTGAAGGCTGTTTGTTTCTCAGCACTACAAACAGTGCAGGGAAGGCCTCTTGAGTTAATGGTATTAGGTGAGAGTGAGTTGAGCTCTTACTAGAAAGCTGCTTGTGTCACAGCAGAGAGCAACATGAAGACCATCTTCTTGAAATCTCACAAGCTTGCTAGGACTCTGAGATCAAAATGCTCTTCAAGCCTACAGTGATATCAGGTTAGTGAGAAAGCCTTCATGTTGCTTTAGCATCATTAATGTAATCAGAAAATTGCTCTTACCTACTTGATGCAACATCCTGAAAAACTCTTTTAACACTCTAGTTTGAGTGATAGTTATACTATTTCTTCTGTTGATTCTTTTCAGAAGCACTATGCTGATTTTTTTAAGAAACTGGCCAAGTGTATTTTCATGGAATAATGAATGCCTTATGAAAGATATAAGCTGAATAATGTAATCTCAGGATTGAAAACTTCATCAGAGAAATTCTTTGAGTATGCCCGATGCTGCACAGGAAAGAGAAAGGGAGAGTGTGAGACATCCTCTTCCACATTGTATGAACCCCTCCATTGCAGGGGAAGGCAATTCCCTTTGGCATGAAGAGGGCAGGAAAGACTCCTGTAAGTACCTTGGGAGCTGTGCTAGGGAAAAGCCAGGAGGCCACATGAATATCGCACTCAGAGACAGACCACAGTTGACGGGTGTGAATTCCCTGCTCTCTCCTGCTCTGAGCAGGGTGGGTGCTGTGCCATGGTCAGGCGCCACTAGCTCATACGGCCAGCTATTTGGGGTTCTTCTAAGAGATGCTTTCAGATTTACTCATGAAGGCTGACCCAATCTCTCTCCAGCAGCAGGGCCTTGGGAAAAGCAATTCAGTACGCAGAGGTCCTTTGCGGTAGCCCAGGACTCACCTAACTCTGTGTCTGGCCTGACTTCCGGCAGCTTTCATAAATCTCTTCATGCTTTTGATTATCATTGAGCAGGATCAGTAGTGCTCTCAATACATTTCTACACTTGTATTTAGATTCAAGGTCTAAAATAACATAACAAATTCACCGATTTACATTTTGGAAGCCAATACTGATTGTGTTAAGCTCTGGCTGGACTTGCCCTTCATTTTTCAGATTTATTATTTCACTCTGAATTACTTAGCTCACTAAAACCTTAGCCTCAGATGGAGAGAACATTCTAGCAAACACTACTTTTAACCTGCATATCTGGGTACTTCTAGAGGATGTAAAATGAGTAATTGCCTTCAGAAACTGGCTTTGTAGCCTATGTGTAAGAGTTGCTGTTGGTTTGCGTTGTGCCTTCCATGTTCTGCAAAACCGTATGGAAAGAGCAGTGGTCTTTTCAGTAAACAAGGGACATTGCTTTCTTTCTGACCAATTAGCCTTCTGTCGTGGTTTTAGGCTGATCCAGCAACTAAAACTCACACAGTCTCTCCTTCTCCAGTAAAGTAGAGAGGAGAGGGAAAAAAAAAAAACAACCAAAGGGACTGAGGGTTGAGACAAGAACAGAGGGAGCACCCACCAACCATGGTCCCGGGCAAACCAGACAGGGCTTTCTCAAAGCAAAAGAGTTTATTAATGATTACTTAGAAGGACAAAGGGAAACAAAAACCGATTACTTGAGAGGACAGAAAGAAACAGAACCAGATCTTAAAACCGACACCTTCCTCCCCCCTTTCCTTTTCCTCCCGGCTCTACCTCCTCCCCCCAGCAGCACAGGGGGCAGGGACTGGGGGAGTGCAGGTCAGTTCATTCCGTGCTGTTACTGCTGCTTCTTTCTTAAAGGAGAAGGAGAGACTGTGTGAGTTTTAGTTGCTGGATCAGCCTAAAACCACGACACCTTCTTATTTTGACTCTCATGTAAATGTAATAAGCCGACATAGAACAAGGAAGTCAAGATATAAATGCACTTTTTTAATTTGTTATTTTTAACAATCTGTTGGATGCCTTATTACTCCTGAGCTATAGATGATGGGAAAACCAGGCTGGATTTCTTTGCTTGATTGAGTATTTTTATGTATGTTTGCAGTATCTGCTTGGAGCCGCCTGCATCTGATTAGGACTGTCAAGTAACCATAGCATCCAAATACACTCAGATAATAGAATGTGCACGGCTTTGTAAATAATGAAGTCAAGTTGTCAGAGAAGAGATCATCACCCTCGAACCGTAATATTGCCCTTTCTCAATGTTTTCAGGGTTTTTTTGCCTCCACACTGTTATTAAATTTGTATGAACTTGGATGATATTTCAATTTGATGAAAACTTAAATTATAAATGAATCCATGCAGCTGGAAAGAAATCATCTCATATAAGTGTCATGTTTGAAGTATTGAAATAAGGGAATTTGAGCCCCCTCTCAAATGAGACAAAATTATCAAGAGATATTCGGTAGTATTTGGAATACATACTAATGTGAGAGACTCTCTGTGACTCAGGCCTTTCTTCATATGGTGTTTGAACTTACTGCGTTTTCCTTCCTTGGATTCCACGTAACTGGTTTTGGGTCCTCCTACGGAAAGTAAACATATGTGCTCATTCTTACATACCAGACTGATTTAATAACCTAAACTAGCTTTCTAATTCTAAATGAGAATTTACCAGGCTCTTTTCCACTGCTCCCTAACTCTTTTTTCCTGTCCCATAACCTTCTCAGAAAAGGCCATAGGTGCTCCAGTCATATGAGATTCTTCATTTTACAGCCAAGTCAAAAAAAGCAGAATGCCAACCCAGTATACTTTACACAACTCAGTAGTCACTTTGTGTCTACAGTCTCGATAGCCAGCCTTCCTGCATTGAGGGGTCCTACCAAACCATTTTTGCAAATCACTGCAAGATGAGCCCAGCACATAGTATAAAATACTGATGTTATTTCTCAAGATGCAGCATTCAAAATAAGACACATTTTGGAAATCATATTGGTGATCTGTGATTGAATGACGTGTATGGTTGCATTTCTCTGCGTCATTTTTCTTCATGGCCATTTTTCCCCCTAGATTTTTTCAAGGTAGCTCCTTTATCCTCCTGTCAGCTGAGGAGCCGCCGGTCTCAGCCTGCATCCTTGTGTCCAAAAGAGCCTCACCATCAACCGCTCCCTGGGCTGGACTCCTTGGCTGCTGCTCCTGCCACAATTTCCTCTCCTCACCCTGTCCACCATCTCAGCCTTTGAAGAGAAAGTGTTTTCACCTTCACTCAACCCCTCCCAATGCCTTTGAACTTGTCCCATTGCTAAAGCCACCCTGCTAAGTGTTTCTCTCCCTTGTGCTCAGATGGTCCTTGCTACCTCTTGAAATAGCAGGTCATGCAATATAGGCTTTAACTGCAGGCACAAGTGTGTTATGAGTGGAGAATCGTGATTGTCTCCAGAGGCCCCAGCACTGCTTGATTCCCTGGCATTGCTGCAACCCTGTTACAGTTAAAACACTGAGGGGACCCGTTCCCACCAGCCTCGGTACGGGCTCCCAGGCGAAACACTGAGCACAGACAACGGGGAAACCCACTGAAGCTGGTGACACATGTTTCTGAGCAGGTTGACAAAGCTCTCCAGCTGCTTGGGGAGAGGCTGGTTTACATCTGACAAGAGCAAGAAAAGGTCATGTTTTGTGTCTGGTGCACTTTGCATATTTCTGCACCTCTTAGCAGCGAGCCAAAGTAAGTCTCAATTATGAGTCTCTTGAAAAGGGATTTGAATGATTTTCTCGTATAATAACAGCAGAAACAGAGAGTGGTGTCATGGCAAAAGCATATATAGAGAGACTGCCATTTCCCAACTTTTCTTTCTCTGCTGGAAACAGTGCCAGAAATCACTGACATTTACGCTGCAGAGCCTGGTGAAATGGGTAAAAATAAAGTACTTATGCAAATAGAAGTGTACAGATAAATAGACAGAAAGATAAACAGAAAGATAGACAGACAGATGTATGCATATGTGTACGTATAATCATGAACACCATGCATGTAACAGCCCAGGTGTTAGTCTTGATTTCTGGAAAACTATGAGTTGATATGAGGACAGCAGGTTTATTTCAGGGCTGGGGGGAAAGGTGATTCCTTAGGTGCCAAATACAAGACAGGGTAAGTGGGATTACTCAGAGGTGCTGATCACCCCCAGCTCCAGTAGCAACAAACCATGCTGAGATATATCAACCTCCATGCTGGGCCTGAAGACCTCCATGCGCTGCTCTGTTGTGGCACAGGCACTAGCTGTGCTGGGCACAGGTGATGCTCTTTGCAGGAGAGGTGAAAGCTCTCTCTTGTCTCCTGTCTCCAGCAGGAGCAGGGGGAACATCTGACACTGGAAGAGGCATGGTGGCCTCCTGTGAATTTGGGGCGGGATGCATACATGGTACCTGGCTGTCAGGGACACCTCCAACAGCATGTCCAGGCATAATGGGAACAAGGCTGCCTGTCAGTGTCAGTCACTGACCAGGGGATCCTCACCCAAGAGCTGTGTCCCTCCGTTATTACCACTCCCCCTCTCCGGTGAGCCCCCCATGGAGTGGCTGACAGAGGCCAAGGTGCACCTGCCATTTGAAGGCACCATGAGAGGAGCATGGCCTTGGGCTTGTGCGAAGGGTGGGTTGTATTACATGGCAACAGCCTAATACCACAGTTGGTGGGTCCATACCATGGTTCATCCAGCCTTGCCCATGCATATAAGTCTCTTAAGACAAAGAAAACCATCTACTTTCTTACAGTAATCCAATTCTAGTTTCTAATCAACTGCAGCAATATATTATTTTTTTTTAATCAACTGGAGTTTTTCGATGATACATAGCTTCCTTTGCTTGAGTAAACCCAATTTTTCCAGCAGCAAAACTCCAAGTAACACCATCATGGGCCTTGTCACAGTGTGCAGAGATGCAACATTATGACCAAGATTGTTGCAAGTAAATATGGCAAAGAAAATAAGTCATACTATTTCTATCCCTGTTAAAATGTGGAAAATAACCAACTGTGCAAAGCTATCTTGCATAGGCTACATTTTACCCTCAGCTTCTTCTCTCTGAATCTTAAAGGTCAGTGCTTTCTAGCACCTCCTGTAAGTAAAGTTGATTGATAGTCTCAAATAGTTCATGTGCACAGGCAAATGGTACCTGGTTCTAAACTTATGCTAAGGGGAGACAGATATCCACAGACACCAACTGCATTTATTGTAAGGGTTTCTTTTTATAGATGTTTAAGTCAAGTATAAAACCTATATGAATGTGTAACCGTGAAAAGAGAAAACAAGAAGCTGGGCAGTTACTTCAGAAATCCTAAAAATCTTACACCAAGGAGAAAAAAGTAGCCTATGGGTAAGAGCATGTTGCATTCTAAAAAGCTGAAATAGCACAAAAAACACCCAGACAATGCTTTCCTTGGAGCAGACTCTGCGGTCCAGTGGATAAAAAGTGCCAGACAACACACAGGACCAGGAGGGGAGAGGGATCTTCATAGTCCCTATGCTTCCTGCACTGCTGATCTGGAGTGGACAGGAGCTGACGGCCACCCTGCTGTCACCTGGGACACGTGTCCTGTGCATCCCCATGGCACAAGGGCCATCAGTGTCCACACTCTGCCTGTGCGCAGCCCCCACGTAGGGCATTTATTCTTTCCTGCTTATTTGTAGGCAGATTTCTGCACTTCAGCGTCCCCACAGAGGCGTGTGTAAGCCATTTACCACAGCCCATGAGTGGCTCAGTCCTTAGGTATTGATCCCCCCAGCTCCTGCAATAGGGAATTACAATAGGGAACTACAATTCTCCTCTCCAAGCGGATGCGCCAAAAAGCTAGGGGAACTGCAGGCCTGCTGGAGCGGAGCATGGACTTTAATCTGGTCTCTGTAGACCAAAGACCAGTGCCTTTGCTGGTGGGCCAGCTTTCCACACAGTAAAACCTGCACGTACTCATTCCTGATGTTCTACTGAGAACTGATCTTCTAACTTCAGGTGTCAGGGACGGCCATGCTGGGCCAGACGAGTGGTCCCTTCACCCCGACACCCTGTGTTTCTCAGAATCAGTGTCTGAGGCAGTGAACTGAAACTGTTCTTTTCTGCCTCAAAGTCCTCAGGCTTGAATCTACATAGATTTAAGAGAGAAGTTTCATTTCCTACAGTTTATGCCTCTGTTATTACCTGTTGTAAAAAAAAAAAGTAGTTTATATTGCTATGTGGAAGTATGCATGTTTTTCAAAAGAGAAGAAAGTACATTACACAACACAGCAAAAGGCAATCTTTCCCCTGGAGACTCATACTGAGCTCACAAAAAAGAAAACAAATATATGTAATGAAAGCCAGCTTGCTTATCCACTCTTCATCTTCAAGCAGCTTGCAACCTTCAGTGCGTTCACTCTCCATCAGAAACTTTAGCACTGGTTTTCTTAATCTCTAGATTTTCTGAGTGCTTTTTTCTTTGACAGTCAACAAGCATTGCGAAGGAGCATGCTCTTCCCCAGCCTGTCATTTTTACAAATCTCTCTGAAATGAAATGCCTTCACACAGACTTTGTTGATACAGCACAGAGCAGTATTTAAAACATCCATGAAAATCGCTTGGCACAAAGACTCTCCTGGTGGATATTGCAAGTGTACTACTCAGTTTTGGGTTTAAAACATTTCCAATAGAGCAACTGAGTCATTTTTGCCAGTGACGCTGGGTATCCCATCTGTGCAAATCTCATCTGTCTAATTTAGATCAATGAAGGTAAATAATATTGCTGGCTCTTATGCCTTTGAGAGGTTTCCCTGTTCTTCAAACATGTTGGAGCCTGTGGTCAGAGTGCTGAGCAAGATGAGACCCAACAGTTCTTCCATCATACCAGAGTTTTCAGTCTCGCACTGAAGAATAAGCAGGTCTGCACTCAGTAGCATCATGATTGTTATGAATTATGAATAGTGCTTATCCACAGCCACAGAATCTCTGATTAGTGCTGACAGACCACTAGACATCATTATATCACTAAAGTACTTGCAAGTGTAGTCTCAGTCGTTTACCAGGCTTGCGGGAAGGAGAGCTGAGGAGCACTAAAACTGGGAGGTCCTTCTTCAGTGCTTGAAAACTTAATCACCTGCAAAAATGTTTTCTCTTTCGTGGTAGTAAAATGGATATTATATGCAATATCTACGTATGTTTCTAGATACCATATTGGTAGAGCTCAATCTTGTCTTTTTTTTTTTATTATTTATTACAACTTAAGCCTCTTGATTGTTTGCTTTTCCTATACAATCAGGTTGCAAAGCAGATCTGATAGGACAGTTCAGATTTGTTTCAGTGTGAATTTGTGAAAAATGGCTGCTTTTCACTATAGCACCAATGTTAGATGTGATGTAATGATCCGGAACCGCTCCCTTCTTCCAACAAGCACCAGCTTATTGAGGCAGGGTAAATCACTTCCTTGCAATGTCTGCCTGGTATTTTTAAGCTGATATGTTTGATCACCCTCAGTCTTTGAAGATGATTGTCATAACTAGCAATTACAGTACAATTTACACAAGTCTGACACAGCGCTATTGGAAAGAATATCACAGGCAAACCCCTGCTTGGTTTTTCTGCTGGGCTCCTTGTTCCACTCTGCCTTCTGCCTCCTGCCTCCTGAGCTACAGACATGGACAGCACAGATGCACACGGTGCCATTTGCCCCGTCCTCCTTGGCAGCCTGCAGCATGTGTGCCAGCCCTTCTTTTCAGCATCACCAAGTGTCCCTTGACTGAGAGCCTTGTGATAGAGGTGCTTATTATTTTTGCTTCGGCTTCTAGATAATTTAAGTCCTTTACATGCGATAACCTAAAATTGTTTTCCACTCCTCCAAAACTCCTGGAGTATCACCTTTACCCAAAACCCTTCAGGTCTAAATCCTAGCAACATACTGACTTATACCAATCAAATATTTTCTCTAACTAAATAATATTTTGACTCTATTATCCTCCAGCACTATGTAGCAAACTATATTGGGAATTGTCTATCAGTTTCTCCCACAGCTTCTGGCAAAGCGTGCTATGAGATTTCAGATACGTTCTGGAAGGAAACCCTATCATAAGTAACTGCACAATATATCACTAGCCCCGAGGAAGACATAGATTCCCTACCCTGAAGAGGTATGTCTCTAGATAGAGAGTTTGCAACTCATTTTCATATAGTAGAACTCTGTACATCTCCTGGAGGAGAAATACACCCATTTAGAAATTTTACTCAATATATTTTAACTAAAAAATATTTAATCTAATATTTTAATATAGACTAAATATCTTGAAATATCATTTGCTTACAGTTTCGGTCATCAGTTCAGAGAAGATGGTTGAGATTACTTTTTGGTACTAAGTAAGTAAAGAAGACCACCAGTTTCAGGCATATACCTCTTTTTCAGCAAGTGAGGCTGTACTTTATTTTCATTTGTTTTAAAATTGAAAACTCCCATTCATATCAGTAGCTGGATGTGAATAGCATCAATATAGGCACAACCAGCTCTAGTAGTTACTGGTAGTTACTACTATTTTCTTTTTATCTTTAGAGATAGGTAGAAGGCTCCTGTGTCAATCCAGTTTGCAGTACTTACAGTTTTTGCATGACTTCTTTTCCTTGGCTGATATATTGCAACTAAAATTGTAGTCTTCTACAAACAGATTTTGTATCTACTCAATCTCTTCACTGATGTCAGGGAAATACTAAAAAAAATGGCAATTTGATCACTAAATATTTCCCTATTTCTCCTTTTACTTCTTGTGAGAATCAATTCGCTATTCAAACTAAAAATTGTCCAGTGTTATAAATATATGAAGGCCATTTTTGCCAGCATGACGGAGCTGTATTTGAAGCATCACTACAGTTCCAAACTGAAATTTGTTTGGGAGACAATAGGAGAACAGCTATCCTTCTGGTAAGCGAGGCTGTGTTTTCAGAGCAGCACAAAACAAGTGTCATGCTCACTGGTCCACACAGGTTGGCAAGAAAGATCTGTGCATTTATGAACATGGTTGAAAATCCCTAACAGTATTTTGCTCTGAGAGCTGTCAAATTCATCTGCACGGGCATTCACATGTGTACCTCTGAATCATTACATATAGATGACTTACGGCTGACTGCTGGTCAAGACAATGTTTTCACGGCATGGTTCAAATCAATTTCCAATTTGGCTACCAAAGCAATTTCCGCATTCCTGGAGGGTGTTTCATTTGCTCCAGGAGGACAGCGAAGCTATGTTACACTTGCACAGGGCAAACACAAGAAGGCATCTGTCACTCCTGTGTCCCACTTCTGCAAGTCTGGAGGCCTCTGCTAAGTCCTGCACGGGGCCATCAAACACATGGTGAATAGTCCCTTCACATGGTCCGCGATAAGCAGGGGCCAAACTAGCACATCTGCTAATGGATATCTTTCAAATAGAAGTTTCACACATGTAGGAAAAACATTACTTGGAAAAATAACTGTAGACTCAAAGGAAGGCAGGAGTCTCTCTTGCATGGTACCAAACTCATCTCGCACATCACGAGTGAGTACCAAATGCTTTGACACAAATCTATGTATGTCTTCTCCGTATAGTCACTATACAAAGAACCACTGCTTTCAAGATTTTCAGTCTCTATTGGTTTATTATAATATAAACAGAAGAGGAAGAGGTTTTAAGTGAGACAGATGAAAACAAAAGCTTCATCAATGACTCCTTTCTCTGAGTCACTGGCTTGCAGGGCAGGTCCCTTCCTCCTGTCTGTCTCTCACTGCAGCAGCATTTTCGTGATTCTCTTTGCATCCCGTCAAACAAAGGAGTGTCTTCTTTCAGCTCTGCAGCTGTGTTGTTTCATCCCTCTCCCCAGGAGCCTCTGGTTCCTACTTCTTTCCCTTCATACCTATGTGTCCCTTTTTGCAGCCCAGAAGACCCCCGTGGCACACACACTTCTGCTCTCAGAGCAGCACCATTTCTCTGGAGGCTGCCACCCATTTTTTTTAAAACAAACCAAATTTTATGAAACATGCTTAAAATGAGACAGTGAAACCCAGATTACAACCCATCAAAAATATTTTCATCTATTGTTGTTCAGGGAGTTATTTGATCCAGCAGTCGCAGCTCTGAGGGCCGTGCAGGAGGGTGGCTTGGGCACTCTGGAGGCTGAGCAGATCATCCCCTTCAAGGCCATGGTGAAAGCTGGCTGGTTTCAAACTCTTTGAAATGAGGAATTTGTAACTCCATGTTAGCTATAAACAGCAAACTTCAGGCAAATCTGCTCTGAATGTGTTTTGGGCCTCTTTTTCGTCCAAGGTCTGGAAGACATCTGTTTGAATATTTTATTATTTTTACTAGAAGAAGGAACCATTGTTTGGCTTAGCACATGTTCATGAGTCATTATTACTATACAAGAAACTTTTTTTTTTTCATTTCACTGTTGTTTAAATTTATGTTTCACAGTTTAATCCCAGGCCTCAGATCCACTGTTGAAGCCCAACACACGCAAGAGCAACACTCAGTTGGAGTAGTGCTGGTACAATTAGAAGCAGGACTGATGAACTCATAATAATGATACAAAATACAAGATGGCCAACACAACACCGATTTGGAGAAAAATTTCCTACGCTGCCAGACTGCCTCTGGTACCAGCCCAAAAAGCACCTAACTTAGCTGTGTTTGGTTTTGTGAGTTTCTGGATATCAGCCATCTCCATGTTCTAGGCCAGAGAAAAATGGTGTGTGAGAGAGCAGCAGCCGCTACCCAAAGCTGAGAAATAGCTGCAGCATCAAAAAAGGAAGCACAGAACAGAGTGGATGAGGTTGGGAGACTTGTAAGAAAGTCGTCAGAGAACAGATAATTGCAAGCATCTAGAATGGCCACGGTGCTACTGGAAGTGATAATGAATAGGAAATAGAATCATGCTTCATTTGAGATCTGAGATAACTGCATAATTTCACCTAATATCAGTGCTTCCTTGTAGGAGAAAGAACTTACAATACTGTCACAGAGAAGGTATTCAAGTCTGAGTGCCCCGACATCCCCCTCCTGCTCCTTTTCAGAGCACACTGAGCAAAGGTTTCACTCCTCCAGACAGCTGCCTGCAGCCTGCTCAGGAAGGAGGATGCACTGTGGGCATATTTCAAATATCTATCCTAAAGAGTCTTGTATTACAAATTGAGTTACACCTTTGTTTTCTTCAGAGCTTTATCTGTACATCTCTCCCATTCCTGATGATTCATAAGCTGCAGTCCAGATGCACTTAAAAAGAGAAGTTAAGAGGACCTGATCCACAACATCGGGCACTACTGTGTGTGGAAATGAAATCTGGCCACTATTCAACAGCAGCGGTGATGTTGGAAATATAGAGTTACCAATGCATACAAGACCATTTGGCCTGATATTCTTAATTCTGCATGCAAAATCCAAAATGTTTTCAGTCTGCAATACTTCCAGAGTGACAGGGAACTGAGGACTGAGAATGGGTTTGCTGTGGAATGGTACATGATCAACTAGCAATAGCCAAACTAGAAGGCTTCACTTTAGCCAGATGTTTTGGTGTTTTATAAACACTCAGGTTTGCTGACAAACCAGATCACACATAACAATGCTAACAACAGTCCTGTTACAAATCTTGAATGTTTCTTCTGTGCTGATGAGTCATTATGCAACTGGATACAACAAGACACAATTGTTGAGACTTGGAAGTCAGACTTGGAAAATAAAGTGGGGGTGATCAACCCCAAATGGGAGGGAAAAAAACCCTGTTCTTATTCTCAATCAACTCACTGCTGCCTTTCTCTGCTCCAGTTTGCTTGGAAGAGTTTTGATAACATGACTTTCCAATTCCGCATTTCTACTGCTAAATTATATACAGACCAGAAAACAGATGTTGCAAGGTCCTCCCTTCCCCAGTAGCATGAGCTGTAAGGCAAGAATCTTTGCACGTTATCAGAGCCACTAGCATGCTGCTGTGTCAAAGCAATGGGAGCATGTGAAGATGATGTATATTGTGCTGTATTTATGCAGTTCAGTTAAAAATAACAGCAGCAGACCTTGAAAAAATTATCTTCTTTTAGAGAAAACCCTATGGGATCTCAAAGATTCTATATCTTACAGGGCTCTTAGAGATGGTATTTCTCCTTTGTCTATGTTAATCTTTCGTATTGTTTTCTCTTCATCCCACTTATTGTTCAAAATAGATGCTGGAAGGTGCATTTTTGCAGCAAAGTTGGTAATATGTGTATCGACATCTTATAACCTCTCCTTCTTTTGTAACCGCAAGAGTTCTCAAAATCCTGTCACCTTAACTGAATTTTTTAGCCCTCTATAGCAATCATCCACATTGGAGTGTTAGTAAGAATGATATATTTGCTTTGAAAAACTTTTCTGGTGTTAACATTCCTTTGCAATTTTGATGAAAATTCAACCTTTTAAAGTGCACCTGAAGACTTGAACTCTATTTCTTAAAATACTTTGGAAATACTATACAAGATGCAAACAAAAATTTTAATACATATTACGTTACAATCAAATTGCAAAGTAACTAATTTTGAAAGTTCTTTAAAGAATAAGTAAGGCATGTCACAAAACAGTAAAGTGCTTTTTAATTGTTCACAACTTCCCACTGCTCTTGTCATCTAAGCAATACATATAGCAAATATCCTTGCTTCAACACTGTGAGAAGCGATCATTGAAAGTTTTTGCTCTCATTCATATAAAAAAGTCAAACCCTGGAACATATGCCAAAATATAGGAATACCACCAGAAACGCAGTCTGTGTTGTGCCACGTGCAGTACTTTCTCTGCACTACGCAATAGTACTCTGCACTACCACTTTGGTAGAACACAGAAGCCTGTGATACACTACATCATGTGTTGCACAGCACCAGCTCTTGCTATGCTTGCTGACTCATCCAAAATGACGTTCAAGAAGACAAACTGCTTCTGAGTTACATATGTTCTTTTTTTCTATCACAGAGAGGAAACCTTCTGTCTTCTCTACCAATTTTGTCCCAGCTCTATTTTGATGTGTGCTAGATAAGTAAATCTGGCAGATTTACTGGCAGATAAGTAAATCTGCCTGGTCCAAAAGTTGGCAAACTGTTTTGACGCATCATCTCAAGTTAGTTTTTATTTTATTTCTTTTGTTTTTAAATAGCTCATAGTCGTTATTGCTGGAGTGACAAATTGTTCATTTTGGACCCTGTGTAATGGCAATAGGACCAACTTTTTTTATAGGACTTCTGATATGATAAATATATGAAAAGATAGCAAAGTGCTCGAATATTATAAGGATAGTAGTGAGACAAATAGGGACAAAGAGATGTTACAGAATGAGCAAGCTCATTTTGGTCACGTTTCAGTGACCAAAACGTTTCAGAGTCAGGCTCCCTAGGTGAGCGGTCACAGCACCAAGCCCATAAGAGTTCAAGGAGCATCTGGATGCTGCTCTTAGTCATACAGTTTAGTTTTCGGTAGTCCTGTAAAGAGCAAGGAGTTGGACTCGATAATCCTTATGAAGTCTTGTCCAACTTGGGATATTCTATGATTTTATGATTCTTGTCTGTAATCTCCTGCAAATGAGGGGTGGCTTTTCCACATATTCTTGAATTTTCCAGGGATTAACAAAAACAACACTGTATTTCTAACTACAGTAAATAATTCCAAGGAAAATTTTAAAAAGGAGGTGTATTCCTGTGTTTTAATATTCTGTATCTGCAAGCTTTATCATTCGTAGGGCCAGACTGCTATGAGATGACATTTACGTGACTAAGGCGGTTCAGATATATTTCCAAAGTGATATGGTTAATGGAAGGTAAATCTCATTGAAAATGGACCGAGCACAAAATCTACTTGTCTACCTTGTTTTTTCAATGCGCAGTTTAGAGCAGACAAAACCACAATACAGCTTGTTCCTTGACTATCTCAGCTTTTATTTATCATGTAATACTTCTCAAGGTTTCAAGCAGATGCACATGCCCAAAGTAGTGAAAAGAATTAGATACTCTTCCTCTGATGCTTTTGCAATTTCTCCTCATTTTGGAAACTTGCTGGAGTAACTGGATGCTCTCTCTGAAGGCTCAGAACAGAGCTGCTGTACCAGTTCCCCATATTCCCCATCCATATACCAGTACAGGACAGCCAGACTAGGAATACTGGCGTGTACTTTCAGTACGGGCTAGAAATAAAAGACTCTTTAAGGTCCCTTCCAACCCAAACCATTCTGTGATTCTGTATGATTCTACGACTCAATACCCACTCTAAACTCCAATGTGCATCCAATGTGAGGGGTAGGAAGAAGCATCATGTCAATCAAAATGTCTGCTAGAACAGCAATATATGGGATTACAGATACATCAAAACATTTATTTAATCATCAACACATTTAAAAATTAGAACAGACTAGCATGAATGAGTATTGCTTTACTGATGTTTCCCACCAAATTTCAGACTGGACTGAGAATGTTTATACACCCTTTTTGGAAAACAGAGACCATCAAACTGTGAACTCAACAAGAAAATACTACTTTCCTTTAAAAAGCACTAAAAAAAATCTTTTTGTGAGTCATCATCAGCAGCTGCAAGTTTAAATTTAAAAAAATGTAAGAAAAAAGAAAATATAGTAAATGCTTCTTGAGTAGAGGAAAATGCACTTCAGGGCATGGAGATTATAGTAATTCAGATGTCAGTAGGTTAAGCATCAATCTGCAAGCGTTAGTTGCACCAGATTAATGAAGCATCTGTGGTGTTTGCCCAGATTCACGTTTCGTTTCAGCAATTTATCAATTGTAGCATTCTAGAACATAAAGCTTAACAAATTCTGTTTATGCTTCTTTTTCACACTGCTGTTGTCATCTATATTTGTTTAAATGACATTCCTCATTTCTGACATTTTCCCTGGGGCTTGAAGAGCAGGTGTTCAGATACAGCTCCAAGCTGTCAAAAATGAAACTGGCAATGATTTTAACAGATACAGGGCTCGGGAAATACAAGAAAGTTGTAATTTTGGATAATTAAACACCACACAGGATTTGTTAGGCATCATCATTACCCAAAGGATGTCGTAATTCAGATTACCTCATAAACACAAAACGGGATAGTGGTCATGGTGGGACTGATACGGGACACTTGGATTTGAGTTCTCATGTCCAAAGCATTTTTTTGCAAATCTAAGGAAATCACATTGGCTCTGAACCAAAACCTGTCGAGATTGCTTTTGTTCCCTCTCCTGGACCCAAAATTAGAGGAGCACTTGCTCTGGAGTGACCACTTAGATAGCCTGCTGTGAGAAGAGCACATCAGTATGTAGCATTGCTTCACCTTGCACTCCTGACTGGATAAAACTGATACGTGGGATGAATCTTTATCATCTACTTTCAGCAATGCTAGCTGATTGGGTGGCTACTTCACAGCATATACGTATGTAATGTAATGACATGGGCAGATGTATCCTGTTATTTATAGTTGGGTATGTAACAGAAAGCCCATGGTCAACTATCTGTTCCTTCTGGCAAGTTCCAATACACCAAGTCTTTTGCTCCTCAGTCCAGTAAGCTTGTGTAGATGTATTTATTTCAGAAGCAAGGTCTGATCAAGACTAAAGAAAAAGGAGGCACAGTGACTTAAATGTTTTTGAAAAATAAAAGAATTCCTTGAACACTTTCAAGGAAATCACTGCTTCTTGCTGGCTGAATCACCATCAAGTATTTGCATATCTCACAGGCTAATCAAGATGAATGAAATATGTGATTTACCATGCTTCTAACAAAATATTTTTAACAGGAAGCAAAACCTCCAAAAATATTTTGTGAAAAACCCCCAAGTGACAGTAAAATAATGAATATGTTCTACTGATGACCAAAGAAAATGAAAGATAAATAAACAGAAGTTACAGACACTTTTTTCATATTCAAGTTTTCCTATATTTCAGCCAACTCCAATATAGCACTAATACAGCACAACTAATATGAAGAGAATTAAAACAGAACAGAGGGAGTATTACTAACAGATCAAGAGACTCTCAAATGGCGTAAGGAAGAATATAGCAGTCCTTTGAGTGGGCTACTTCTATACTTTGGACTATGACGAAGACTACAATGACTGACAACTGATAAATAGGGGGTTTGATTTTGTGTTTGGACTTCATTATCAACTTCAGCAATACCATCAGAATGAATTGCCTACTGCAATCTAAAAAACAAGTGCTATTAGCTCCAATCACACAGCAGTAATTGAGCACTCTTCAGCTGTTAGGCCAGTGCTCCTTTCAGTGTTTAGGAAAACTTAAAGCATGTCAAGTAGGTAGGCTGATGCACCAGTCTTGTGAATGAAGTAAATCAGGAGCTGAGATACCTTCCAGTAAAAATCTGTTAGCTGCTTACTCTTTGCTCATACAACTCAGGGATTTTATTACTTCTACTCAGAAGTAGCAAAATATTAATTGCACAGATCTGCTAAGAAGCTACCTAAATCAGTCTCAGCCAAGAATGGCATGTAGAACTTCGCTCACCTCCTCTACAAATAAGGAAAACCTCTCACCACTGCCACACTTCTGGAGAGGTGGATTTTTCTGCACTTTATTTTTCAAGTTGAGTCTAGGTGTGCTACTGCAGGCATTCACTATAAAAGTGGCAAAAGCAAGAATAGCGAGGTCTGAATTGAAAAGTGGGATTGAAACGACTGAGAAAACTGAAAACAGGAGGTTACGCTTCTCAGCAGCTGAAGGAAACACAGAGCCAGCAGCTACTGCTGCTGACCTGTGCCCAAGAAATGGCATACTGAAAAACATTGTTAATTTGAATCATTAACTTATAATCACTTACCTATACAATCATAGAATGGTTTGGGTTGGAATGGACTTTAAAGATCATCTAGTTCCAACCCCCCTGTCATGGGCAGGGATATGTTCCACTACTTCAAGTTGCTCAAAGCCTCATCCAACCTGGCCTTGAACATCTTTAATAATGATGTTGCATGAGCTTTAATAAGGCCAAGTGCAGAGTCCTTCACTTGGGGTGTAAAATCCCCAATCATCGCTATAGGCTCGGGGAAGGGTGGCTGGAGAGCTGCCTGGTGGAGAAGGACCTGGGGGTGTTGGTTGACTACCGGCTTGATATGAGCCAGCAGTGTGCTCAGGTGGCCAAAAAGGCCAATGGGATACTGGCGTGTATCAAGAATAGTGTGACCAGCAGGAAAAGGGAAGTGATCCTGCCCCTGTACTCGGCACTGGTGAGGCCGCACCTGGAATATTGTGTCCAGTTTTGGGCCCCTCGCTTTAAGAGAGATATCGAGCTCCTGGAGCGGGTCCAGAGAAGGGCGACTAAACTGGTCAAGGGGCTGGAAAATAAAACTTATGAGGAGCGGCTGAGGGAGTAGGGGCTGTTTAGCCTGGAGAAGAGGAGGCTGAGGGGAGACCTGATTACAGCCTACAAATACTTGAGAAGGGATGGTGGGGAGGTGGGGGAAGGGCTCTTTACATTAGTGATGGGTGATAGAACAAGAGGAAATGGGTATAAGCTTAGTCAGGGGAGATTCAGGTTGGATGTTAGAAAGTATTTCTTCTCTGAAAGGGTTGTCAGCCACTGGAATAGGCTGCCCAGGGAGGTGGTTGAGTCCCCATCCCTGGATGTGTTTAAGAAAAGGGTGGATGAACTACTTAGGAATATGGTTTAACGGGAGATTAGGGACGGTTGGACTGGATGATCTCTAAGGTCTTTTCCAACCTAGAAATCTATGAAATCTATGAAATCTCCAGGGATGGGGCATCCACAACTTCTCCGGGCAACCTGTTCCAGTGTTTCACCACCCTCATTGTAAAAAATTTCTTCCTCATCTCTAATTGAAATCTCCCCTCTTTCAGTTTAAAGCCATTGCCCCTTGTCCTGTCACTACATGCCTTTTTACAAAGTCCCTCTCCAGCTTTTTTGTAGGTACCCTTTAGGTACTGGAAGGTTGCTACAAGGTCTCCCTGGAATCTTCTCTTATCCAGGCTGAACAACTCCAACTCTCTCAACCTCTCTTCATAAGAGCGGTGCTCCAGCCCTCAGATGCTTTTCATGGTCCTCCTCTGGACCTTCTCCAACAGATCCATATCCTTCTTATGTTGGGGACCCCAGAGCTGAATGCAGTATTCCAGGTGCAATCTCATGAGAGCTGAGTAGAGGGGCAGAATCACCTCCCTTGACCTGCTGGCCACGCTCTTTTTGATACAGCCCAGGACATGGTTGGCTTTCTGGGCTGCCAGCACACATTGCCGGCTCAAGTTGAGCTTCTCATCCACCATCGCTCCCAAGTCCTTTTCCTCAGAGCTGCTGTCAATCCATTCTCCACTCAGCCTGTACTTGAGCTTGGCATTGCCCTGACCCATGTGCAGGACCTTGCACTTGACCTTGTTGAACTTCATCAGGTTCTCACAGGCCCACCTCTCCAGCCTGTCAAGGTCCCTCTGGATGGCATCCCTTCCCTCCAGCGTGTCAACCACACCACACAACTTGGTGTTGCAAGAGAACTTGGTGAGGGTGCGCTCAATCCCACTGTCCATGTTACCTGAGTTAATACATACATAATGGAAATGTAGCAGCTGCCATAATACCAAGTCAGTAATTCCTCCGTGAGCCATCTTCCAGGAAACAGGGAACAATAAGGCATGCACTTCAGAAACTGACTGAAGATGTCTTTTTTTAAACCTCAGAAAAGAGGTCTCAACCTGGTCTTTCTGGCTAATTAGGACTGATTAGCTCTTCCTAAACTAATACAGATACTGTAAATGCAGACGTCTTTGTGTCTCAGACACAACACCCTATGGAACTATTACAAGATCTAAACCAATGAATTCTTACAGCCATCTGTGAGGGGTTTTGCAGAACAGTGTTGTTTGGTCAATTTTCAAATTTGTTGTATGTGCTGAGTTTATGTGATGGGGTTTTGGTAGCAGGGGAGAGGCTGTGGAGGTAGCCCCTGTAGTAGTTCCACACTCCAAAACCAGTTGGACCAGTCTCTGGCCAGGTCAGAACCCCACATCCCCTCAGGCCAGGGCTGAGCCAGTCAGCACCTCTGCAAATGCCCTATATAAGACAGGAACAAAGGAGCCCGAACTTAGGGGCTAAGACCGACACTGAAGAGAGGGGGGAGGCAGGAGATGGTCTCTCAGCCTCCTGGGCAGGCGGCTGCCCACGCTGGGCTGCTGCTACTCGGCTGGAGATGGCTGCAGCAGTGCAGCTTGGAGAGCTCTGTAGTGCCCCACTCCTAGGGCACCCGCTGGGTGGAGTTCGTTCTGCTGGGACTGCCGAGGTTCGTCAGGCCCAGCGTGGCTGCAGCAGAGAGAGAACTGAGACCTGAGAGAAATATCCACACAGACGCCAGGTCAGTGAAGATGGAGCGGGAGGAGGTGTGCCGGAGCTGAGGTTCCCCTGCAGCCCGTGGGAGATGGCAGCGGCCCCCCTGCTGCCCATGGAGATTTAACGGTGGAGTAGAAACCCACTCGCAGCCCGTGGGAGAGGACCCCATGCTGGAACAGGTGCCTGTGCCAAAGCAGAGATGCATCTGAAGCCGATAAAGAACCCCACGCTGGAGCAGGAGGCAGCTCCCTAAGAAGCCATGACTCTGTGGGAAGAAGCCCGCGCTGGAGCAATCTCATGGGTAAGGATTGCATCCTGCGGGAAGGACTCATGTTGGAGAAGTCTGCAGACTGTCCTGTGAGGAGAGGATCCACTGGAGCAGGGGAAAAAAGTATAAGGAGTCCTCCTCCTTTAAGGAAGGAGCAGCAGAAATAACGTGTGATGAATTGATCTGCAGCCCCTCCATTCCCTGTCCCTCTGTGCCACTGGCAGGGGGGAGGCAGAGCCAGGGAGAAGGGAGGGGTGGCGCGTACGTGTTTTTTTTAAGATCTGGCTTTGTTTCTTGTTATCCTCTCAAGTAACTGTTAATAAATTAAATTGATTTGTCCCCAAGCTGAGTCCATTTTGTCAGGGGCCATGGTTGGTGGTTGATCCCTCCCTGTTCTTATCTCGACCCTCAGACCTTTTGTTACATTTTTCTCCTTTCCACCCCACCGAGGGGGAGACCTCGTGGTGGCTGATCTGCCACTGGGCTAAACCACAACATTTTATTATTCTGACTGAATGTCCACTTTCACAACAAAGCCATAGAAAAAGAGAGAACACTGTCCTTTATTAACAGAACAGCATTTGTAGCCTTACGCTGCCCGTCCAACTACATGGAAAGTACGAAGATCCCCAAGACAGTGCAGTGACTTAAAATGCTCTCTACAAAACCCCATACGGTCAACAACTGCCATGTAAACTAACATCTGGAAGCAGGGACAAATGTTTGAGAGAACTTGAATGCAGACATTAGAGACAAATCAGTTACAGCAGGGAATCACTGATGAAATAAAAAGTCAACTAAAAAATCCCATTCCTCAGCCCTGCTCCTCCTCCTTTTTTTTTTTTTTTTACAAAATATCTAAAATATATTATGCCTGTCTATGCCTATTTTTCTAAAGAAGGGGAAGAATTATTTTATATGTTTAAAAATTATAATCAAGATTTTTTTTTTCCAAATTAGCCCACTCCAATGTGGTTTTTCCTTAAGATACTCAGTTTTTCTATCTAATTAAAAAAACCTCAATATGACTGTCCTTATGCAAAAAATCCTGCTGTCACTATTTAAAACCCCCCACTTCCCATGTAAAACAAACTTTTAATTCTCTTTTGATACCTCTTTGAGCATTCAAACACATTGTAACATTAAACCACTGTAAATAATTTTAGGGTGAACAACATCAGGGCCAATGTGAACAGTGTCACTGGAGCACCACCTACTCCTACGTTTCAGAGCTACCCCACAGTAAGACTTTGGAAGTAGAGAAGAGACGATGAACGAAGTACTATCTATGAAGCCTTAAATCTAATCTTTTATTTAATAAAATGAAAAACTCAGCCTAAGAATAGGGCACAAAAATTGCTTCCTAGGAAAAGAGTTTGTGTTCTTTTGGAGCACAAATTGCTAATTTTTACGATTACAGTCATTGCTGTCTCTTACTTGTCTGTAAAATCCAAGATTAATTGCTCATCCACAATGAGGGAATGGAAAAATAAATCTTGTATCTTGATAGTTCATGCAATCGAATCCTATTTTGTGAATTGTCTAAGTTCTAAAATGCCCCAGCTTTATAAAAACTGAGTTTTATGTACTGTGAAAAAAAAATCAATAATTGAAAACGATCATTTGTCTATTCTCTCAATTTTGAGTATCATGTCAAATCACGTTACTGTTGTGCACTCAGTAACTTCACAAAACTTTCCAAAATGGCTGAAATCAGTGTTTTCAAAGGTAGAAAAATAAATCCTGAAACTACTAACAACTGAAGACTGGGAAAATGCTGATAAGTTACCATGTTTTGTGACAAGAGAAACAATGAAGTTCTCACAGAAGGAAAATACAAAGTAGATACTGTCCATTTCTAAAAATACTGTTACTTGCTTTTTCTTTTTTTTTTTCTTCCCCCTTATATATATTTTTCCATTTACCATGTGAAGTTTAAGTAACAGTTTTACTGAGAGAGAGATGTGGATATAGTTGTATTGTGTGGATTTGCATTATTTGTGCCATGGTAGTGTTTACATGCCAATATTCTGTGCTATCTTATCTTAGGCACTCTGTCTAAGAATTTATGACCATCTATTTTGCATTTGTCTGAGAAGCATCATCACAACTTCTACTATATGACAGACTATGGGTCATTACCATATTGACCCCTCCTTCATATTAAGTATCTACAGACTAACAAGAGAACCAAAACCTCAGAAGTTGTAGCTATTTTTAAAAGACTAAACATTCAAGACTACATATTTCCTCATATTTATTTCGTAACTGTATTTTTCTAGAACATATTAAAATAGAAAAGATGCTCATCTGATTCATCATACAAAGAAAATATCAACATAGTAATAAAATACTGAAAATATATGAAAGCACCAAAACATTAAAATATTTATATCAGCAAAGACTCTAAGAATATATTTCTTGCAATTTTACAGTAAAGTGCTATTCAATCACTCAAATTAAGGAATTGGCATTTTAATAGCATGGTTATTATTATCTTAAGGTTACAAATTACTTTGTTACCTTTCTCAACAAGACAACAACCCATTTTGTTGGAAGCATTTGAGTTGCGTGCACATGAAAATAAACTAAAGAATAGCTTCATAGGAAGCAGTGAGCAATATAAGTTGCCAACTCATTAAGAAAAAATACTGAGAAGCAAACTGAACGGAAATGAGATTAGTGAAAAATTAAGAAAATGTAATGTGTAAAACATCGTAAAACTTAAGAAAAGACAGAAGACTGCACCAAACAGTTTTGCAGACTTGCCTTCTACATGGTAATTTTTTTAGCACTCATATTACTGCTTTATTAGTTAATCGGTTTACTAATGCATTTTTTAAACTGCCCTTTTCTATTTCCTAGAAATGACAGTACATCTACAACACATTAGAGAAATAATGTAAGGAAAAAGAAGCAGAGTATGATCTTTATTTGTCCTCAATAATCTCTTCTCATCAATTGAAGTCAGCAGACAAAACTAAACAAACTGTTACAAAGCCAATTTGTGGCAAAAGTTAATTCTAGTAAATAAATTATTTTAAATTTTTAGACCTCATCAAGAGTGAAAATTTTAAATGTATGAAAGATAGAAAGATACCATCAGTCTCAAGTGTTTATCATTTTAATATACATATTTACAGCAATGAGTACAAAGAGTTCCTGTTAGCATAAGTTCTCATTAGCTTCACACACCATTTCCACAACAGTTTCTGAGAAATGGCAGATATAATACTTTTATGTTGCCTTCAACATTTAATCTTCCTGACTTGATCTGATTTTTTCTAAAGTTCATCTGTAATTTAAGTATATTGCACATCTCAGAATAAGTTCTTTCATTTATTAGCCTTTTCATGAACCAATAATAATAGGTCATCAAAAGCCAACTCTTACACTCCTTCTGCAATTTGAATAAGAGTTGCTTTAAAAACAAACAAACAAACAAAAAGGTAAGAGTTGGAATAGTGTCTCATCATGACTATTTCACGAGTATCTTTGGAATCAACCAAAGGTTATATTCCTGGTCAAAATGGCTGTGTGTACGTTCTTTTGTAGGAAATACTTGCAACAACTTTGCATTCAGAAAGAGCACAAAAATAAGGAATTTAACCAATGAAAGCAATGAGCCTGAATTACCAAAATAGTTACTAGCAACAAATAGCTTCCTTTATATGTGCGTGTACATAGACTATATAGAAAAACCTGCCTGTACTACTTAAGTTTCTGTAAATTTTCCTGAATGAACAGGTTAACCTTTAGAATACACTAAGCTGACTGCTTGGAACTTCTATGAGAATAATTAAGAATATAAGAATGAATATCATGAAAAGAAATGAAATATTGTATTTAAAGTAGCTGAATAGAGTAAAAAAAAAAAACCTAAGCAGTTTTAATTATTTTGCATTTGGTTTCCTCCTTCCAGTTCAGTAGTATTTATTCAGTTGTACATTAAAAATAGGTCCTAGCTCTAGCATCTTCCTCATGCCCTGTTATAAGTGTCAACTTTCAGTAATTTCCTTTGCTGGTCATTCATTTCTTCTTTTTTTTTTTTGGCAAATTGTATCGTTCACTGCTGTGGGCTCAAAAATCTCATTTTGGCAGTTCCAGGATCTGAGCGCAGCACTGCAATCTCTTCTACTCCAACCAACTGTGATAGGCAGCACATCCAGTGCACAGCAGTTCTTTTTAGCTTCTCTGGGAATATACCAGGTAGAAGCAGAAGGCAACAACAATAACTGATAGCAATGATAAAGCAACTGACAACTGCTGGAACCAGAGGCAGCGATCAATCTGCTCTTGAAGTCTTTTATTAATTTGCAGTAAACGAGTTAGCTGAAAACAGAAATAGTTTCATTGAATTAGAATTACTGCACACGAAAGTACTTGATTAATTTAGAGCTATTTAGCCAATAACTATAAGCATGGTAAAAAAAACTTAAACAAAAATAAATACTTCTCTTAGTGATACCTTTTCTATCCCTGTATACTTCAGGAATCTGTTCCACTAAAGGAGTTTCAAATCTTTAAGAGTTATGGATAGCCCATACTGCCTGTATCAAGCAGCTGACATCTTTACACTAGGAAGCAAAAGATACTGCTGAGGCTCATTGATACCCCAAGACAGGTTATGTACACAAAAGGAGTAAGCAAACTGCCTTGAAAGTAGCATTTTACTGAACCATTACCATTCAACAAAATAATTAAATCACTGTCACTGATTTAGTTACTTTCAATTGCTGAGCTTTTCAAATAGTGCAATTTATGAAGTACCGAGGTTCAGTACAAATTCTTTTTATCTCTATCATATTTTATAATTTTGATCAAAATTCAGTACAAAGGAATATGCTATTACCTGTATATGTAAATCTTCATTGGTTTTTGCTGGAATATTAAATGTGTTCTCTTTTAATGTCAGAGAAGAAGGTTTACTACTTTCTGTAACGTGACACCTGAGCCTGTGAAAGAGGAAAAAAATACATAACAAAAATCACAAATTTAATGTAACATTGTATAATTAATAGTAAACAATCCCTCTAACAATTATATGCACTTTATCATCTGTTGAATTTTCTTAATGGCTATTGCAATGAGAGTCTGAAAAGGCTTCCCCAGTCCACCAATTATGTTTTGACAGGTTTTGATATAGAAAGCAAGATCAAAACTACCTACATGTTCAGTTAAAAATATATCTTCATCATTTTAAATTCATAGCACAGGATGCACTGGATTATTCAGTCACATACTTACTATCAGAGATGCAACAATTTATTGCACAGCAGACAAAATCTAAAGTTTTTCTTTCCATTTTAAACTTTAGCAACATTTATTCATGTACTCTGCCTCTTCCGCAGTGGAAAATGTAGGAACGGACTTTCAAGCCACAACTGAATGTGGTGGAATACTACACAATTTATAAAATACAGCAGAAGCAACTCTGATAACACGCAAGTCAATTAGTGTAGGAATAAATTTATTTGCTAAAGAAATGGTTAAATTAAGCCTGCAGCATTTTTCTATTTTAAGGAAAAAGAAATGCTAGAACTTCTGTGGCAAGACAATACAAAAAAGAGGCTAATATGTAAAATAAAATCTAAGTAGATTCCTCAGATAAAATACTTGCACATATAATATTAAAGAGACAATAATTATACTATTTTTAATTTCAGTTTAACAAAAAGTAAAGGTCAGTTTTGTATTCATCAGTAACATACATACATAGCACACTGCATGTAACAAATTTAATGTAATCAAATACTGTCTCCCAGTTGTTTCAGGGTCTGCCTTAAGAAAAAAAAAAAGCAACATTTATGCAAGGAAGCTTTAGGTCACCCACACAATGTAGATTTTGTTTAACAGGGAAGTAAGGGATAAGGATTTGAATGAAAGACAGAGCAAGACTTAAGAATCAAGTCTCAAAAATACTTTTTCCATGTTAATTTTGGCCATTGTGGGGTGAAGGCAGCTCAAATAAACCAAAACTCCAAAACCCCCACCAACAATATAAAGTAAAATATGGTCAAATTACTTTTTTTTAAAGATGAAACAGCATCTAGATATTATGGCTCTAAGACTTCTAGATAAAAGAGAACTGAAATGAACGTTTCCTAGAAAAGTACAGTAATACAACTAGATGTAACACAAGTATATTTAAAAAAGTGTATGGGGAAATATATTTTCCTAGTGGTATTTTTGCACCAGTAAATATTGAAAACACACATGTGAACATGCATCAGTTTTTACAAAAATTTTCTGCAAAATTATGATTTTTCCCTACAATAAAGAAAATATTGTCTAGAAAAAACAGTTTTGCATTCGATATGTCTTCTTTCCTTGCTTGTTTCTCTTCAGAAAACTAAAGTGGCACATTCTTATTAAAAAAACTATTATCTACTGTCCATGTGTATTGTGACATCCCTTCACATTTTTTCCATTTAAATCTTAATCAGAGCAAGAACATCATCAATAAAAAGAAGAGCATGTGCAGAATACCATGACGTTTTATACGTTAAAAACACCTCTAATCAGTTAGAGCAGAAGCCTCAGCAAAATATTTCAGTCACTAAGCATGCAACTAGGTTTGGAGAATCCTTCAGTGATTATGACAGGCAAGTGTTATAAATCAGCTAAATGATAATGGCTAAAAAAGCCCCTGTTGACAGAAAACCATATACTCACCGATGCTCCATGACTTTGGTCCTAGGGACTTCTTTCCAAAACTGAGTCAGTTCTGGTACACCCGCTCCAGAAGACTGTTCCATTTCTGCTGCCATTATAAGGAAACGATCCTGCAGAGAGGCTGCAAAACCTGCCCTCAAAGAAAAAAAAAAAGGACAAAGTATACTTGGATAAAAATGGCAATGTTACAAAGCATACAGAAGCATTTTTGAACAAAAGTGTTTTAAAATGAGAGCTTATTTATTGCAGGGCATCAGACACTGACTTACTAGAAATAAAAATAACGAAATAATTCTCTTAAGCGCAACAATTTTGATTATGGTTTTCCCCAAATTCTACAGTTTCATTTTAACAAAACTAGTTTCATGTGAATGATGCATGGACAAACCAGAATTTTGTAAAGAATGCATTCTCCAGCAAATTCACCTGTCCTTGCAACAACTTAGGAAACTGTTTTACTGCAGACAAACTCCCACTGTAATAGAGCACAAGTGAGACGGCTGCCACTGTGACTTTTTTTTTTCCAAGACGTGAAATAGAATGGGCTGCAGACAACAGCCGCTTACGCCTAAGTGGAGTAGCAAATCAGTACAGGCAGTTACTCAAATACCGTCTGACATCCCTGTTTTTTTACAAATAGTAACACTGCCATACAACAGTCAAGTAGACATGGGTGTCAGTCAGTCTTACACCTCAGCAAGCATACGCAAATGTTAGTATCCAGAGCAGTCAGACTGTTAATAAAATTTCTCCAGACTTCCTAAAAATTCTATTATAAGATTTTACTCACCACCATGAAGAGAGACTATTATATCCAATGATGTGCCAGGTTCACAGCTGCTGTTACTGGGTTTAACTCTGTATTTTTCAGGAGCAGTTGTTCTCACCTACAAACAGAAAATACCAAGCAAGCATATAAATGCCTGCACAAACTATGATTGTTTCATAACCTCCCTCGTTCTGTAGTAACTAAAATCCACAAAAGCTCAAAATATTAAGACATGGTAATACATACGGTCTTTAAAATACTTTATTTTGTAAGAGCAATAAGACAATGGTATTTCACTTCTCCTCTCTCAACCACTTCTATCTTTTCTATTCTACCATATGCTATTTTTCTCTTAAAAAGAGCCAAGAATGTCAAACACACTATCTATTAAAATTCTTAATACGAAAGTATGGAAACTTTGGTTATTTGTGTATGCAGAGAACACAAAAGATGCGGTGGAAAAACAAATCAAGATGCAAATCAACTATTTCTGAAGAAAACATAACTGCGTTCATTCCTTTGATGGTAACATTTGCAGATGGAGCTGCACCATTCTGGAGCGTTACTAACTTGTTCCCAGCCAAGATTTAAAAGGAAGAAAAAAATCTAAGACGACGATTTTTCAATACTCAAGTGTTTCTTTTTTGGCAAGTATTAGACTCTCCCTAAAGAACTAACCATCACCATAGCTCTTTCTCAGTCAGTGCTCTAAAGATTTGTATTAGTGATTATCCCCTTTGGCGTGGTACATAACAGGCATAAATTCAGCCAGATTTCTTTGATCTGCTTCAAACATCACAAAAGAATAAAAAATTTAGTCTGAAAAGCAGATTTAATAGTATTTTTTCCTCCTTATCTAAAACAAGAAAAAGTGACACATTTAGTAAAGTAAACCAGGTCACACATAAAATACTTACCTTAAAAGCCACTACATTTTTAGTGACGTTTGTAAGAACAATCAAACATTTTTTCTCTCCAGTTTCTTTGGATCCAAAATACAGTTCTTCTGCTGGGCTAATAAATTTAAAAAGAATTAGTTTCTTCAAATTATCTTTATGACATATCATAGAAAAAAAACCAACCACCACACCTACAGGAAAATAAAATACTTTCAACCCTGCAGCTACAGCTTGAAATTTCATAGAATTTCATAGAATTTCTAGGTTGGAAAAGACCTTAGAGATCATCCAGTCTAACCGTCCCTAATCCCCCATTAAACCATATCCCTAAGCAGTTCATCCACCCTTTAACAGTTTTTAATCAAAAAAGCTGTGAAAACAAAATGCAGATATTTCGTAGTGAAGCTGACTGACTCATGACCACAAGCGGACCTAGCTGCCTCACCTCATTACTGCCCCTGACTTCTTCCATCTGGAAGAGCGTGATCATGTGCAACAGCACAAACAACCAACAGATATAGACAGTCACTTCAGCCACTGCATCTTAAGAGTGGTACGTTAAGGAGAAGCATCATTCATTTTAATTTATGCTAATATTAAAGACTGTAAGGTGTCACAGACAGGGAGTAAGTTCACCTCATACATCTATGCTTGTAATGAGTGCAGTGGACACGTAAGAGGAGTAGGTAGACATCTGCAAGTGGTAATCATTTCAAACACTACAGCTAAATTGGCTTGCACTTATGAGTCAGTCTTCACATACTTCTGGAGACACACGCACAAAGTTACTGCTTGCTTTTAATATTCTTGTGCAATTAGGAGGGTCATGCATGAAATCTTTTAAACCACATCAAACTAACAACTCATTTTGGAATAAGCATTCAAATGAATACTACTAGGCAAAACGTAGGGCATGCTCATATACTACAAGTTGAAACTCAAGTAACAAGTTAAAAACTGTTTCTTTAAATACGTCATATTAGGAGTACACAAAGAACTATCACACTACACAGTACTACAGAACTGCATATTCTTCTGACAGAAAGCCTTTTTTTAAAAAAACCCTACATTTTTTTTCCCTTCTCCCCTTCTTAGAATACCAATTTCATGTTAGTTTGACCTCCTCCTCAACAAACCTCCATTCACAGCACCAATCCTTCTTTCTCCTCTCATTTAAACAAACCAGCTGAGAAGAAAAATTGCTGGTGCTGTAGGGCAAGCCTGAATACCCATGCTGAAAGAGGAGTCCAATAGTGATTGCATTTGCGTGTAGGGAAGAGGCCTGTGTTTTACACCACCTTAGTTCACATGATAAATTTTTTTTCTTTTAGGTGGGGAAGAAAGAAGTGTGCCGAGTAAGGCAGAACGCAAGAAACTGATGGGTTTAACAGATGAATAGAGTAACTATCTCCTTCTCCTCAGTTTTTTTTTGTTCACAAATTCTCAAGTAACCAACAACAGTAGGGCAAGGAAGCAGTGTAGTAACAAAGTACTTTTATTATTTATTTCTACTGTACCATGGCAGCTGTGTGTTACAGCAATTACAAGATGAACCATAAATGAGACAGGAAAGCATTGACTAGCACCAAGACAAGCCACAAAAAGAGCACAAGCAGAGGAACATTCCACCAGAGCCTGAACTTTCTTGTTCCACCACCAACTGTAGCTAATGAGCAAAAAAGAAACACAAAACAAAAACACCACACCACACCCCCAGGGACTTGAGGCCAGTTCCATAGTGCTAGAAGTGGGTGGTGCGAAGTTGCTGGGAGGTTTGGGTGTTTTATTTTAAATGAACACCAAAGCTTTTTAGTTTTTTCAGAAACACTACGTTCTTTACTCTGATGTGGGCAGGGTAACCATTTCAGCTTGTACTAGAAATTCTCGTCTCAGAACACATGCCAGAGAGTGCTTTTTGTCTTAACAAACACATTCATTTATTGAGAAGGATGGCCAATAAAGACCAGTCTTTCACTGTTAAGGTGTGCAAGGCAAATGCAATTGTGGTCTAGAGCAGAAAGAGACAGATGACTAGTGAGTATGACCACAAATATGTGAGAGAAAAGAGCACAAGCGCCCGGCTTTGGTCATACAGCAGAGCCAGCGAGCACTAATCAGCAACAGGCAGGGCACGTTCCTGCAGGGGCTCCAAAGGGGCCTTGCTGAGTCTTCGGCAGCCGCAGCCAGAGAGGCACACAAAGGCTGCTGGCTCTTGGCGATCTCATGGTGCCAGAGCTTCCTGGCCAGGGCTGGAGGCGGCTCCCCTCACAGGGAATGCTGTTATCAGCAAGGATACTTGCTAATGATACTGGCAGAGCTTAGAGTCTCCCAGAGTGGTGCCTGTGACTAGTCAGAAACAGCACTGTATATTACCAGTTCAATAAAATTCAGTTCAGTGTCCTGAGTAAGACTGCAGGGAAATAAAAACTAGTTCTAGCTTCTACAGAGTTAGATTATTAAAGAGCAACAACTGTGCATACTCTCGAAAGTTTACTAAAAAAAAAAAAGAAAAACCAAAAGAAAACAAATAGCAAGGACAATGGAGACACCAGTATTTTATTTTCCATGATAGCAACACTACAAGTATTAGCACCTCTGTACTTGACTAAGTTTACTATTTCATGTAGTTTACACGAACTCCAACACATCTATTCCAGTGGTAGAACTTGAAATATTTTAAGAGGAAAAAAGGTACAGTTTGAGTGGTTTTTGTTTGATTGTGGGTTTTTTTGGGGGTTGTTGTGGGTTTTGTTGTTTTGGGTTTTTAGGGTTTTTTTTTATTTTTTAAGAAAGGGATGGAAGAACACTGCTGCTTTTGTCAAAGGGATAAAAAATTTTAAACATTCTTTTAAAAATCACAGTTTTCAAGTCTATGCCTATGTCCAGCCATAAAAGAAACTAAGTCTATACAGAGGAGGTTTTTGCACAAAGGACTATAAAGATAATTTTCATTTCAAAGCCAGGAAAATTTGACACAAAAATATTTTTTGATGCTAATAAGCATGTCATTATTCAAATTTATTCAAAAACTAATTCAGTACAGCACTTACAAAATTAGCTAAGCAGTTACCTATAAATTAGATATTTTCTTCATTCATCTAATAGCAAACTGGAAGCGAAAATAAAAGTTTACATCAATTTCTAAACAAGCATTTTAACCTGAAAAGTAGTAAAATCAAAAAGTGATATTGGCTAATTGATTTTTTTCTCCTAGTTTAATGATAAAAAATACATTAACTGCAACATGTAAGAATCTTGGATGCCAAAAATCTTCTGAGCAGATATGCTATTTATACGGAGCACTTCCCACACCAAGTAAATTGGACCCATTCATTAAATTTAATTGGTACAAGCTACCAGTGTAAACATTTACACCATTTTAAGTTAAAAGAATTCAAGCAAGATTTAACAGTGAAAGCTGTCTTCATAAATGCATTGTTTTTTTCTTAAGTCAATGCAATCAATGGCCAACCACTGCTCTTATGCAGACAGTTTCTCAATAAAAACAAACCCATGAAATGCTTCTATGATTCTATGAAATGTACACCTACTAGTTAGTACAAAAAGCATGCCAACGGTGACTCCAGAAGATTCATTAAAAACATTAACACCATAAAAGTATTGATCTTTGTAAAAATCATTCTAAAAAGGATGTTTATAACTTGCTTTCTTCTAATAGTCTGAAAAAATAGTTTATTCTGAGAACCAACTTGTTCAGTACTCAAGTGTCCAAGGCAAATTGTTAAAAAAATTAAAGAAAATTATTATTACCTGATGTGTAATAAAGGTCCTTTAAAAGTGGTTAATGCTTTCTTTGCATTTTTTGGTTTGACCTCTGTTTTGTCAGTTTCCTCTGATTTGGAAATTTGTTCTACAGAATTCATCTGAGTAAAAACGATAGTTATAATGATTACCTAGAAACCTGGGTTACACATGTTATAGAATCATGCAGATACTTCAAAGAATGAGGAGGCTAATTTCAACAATTTATATATTACAGGCCACACATATTCATTCCCTAAAGCTATTTGAAGTCCACTGAATAACTGTTACAGAAGTTACATAATGTAGTAAACATGCATGAAACAAAACTTCAGCTTTGGTTTTTTTCCATGTATTTTCCTGATGCCCAAGTTGGTTATTTTTGAAAACTCCAGACACATAAGTTATAGTACTTTAAATATTTAAGATAAATCACTGATGTTATTCTTTCACTGCAAAACTTTTCATTAAAACAGACACCCCAATACAACCACTGCAACACCGAACAGAAAGCACAATAACAATTCCACACTTTATTGTATTGCAGAGTTACTAAACATATCTTCACTGCTTTTAGATGGAACTCTGAAGTATTGGAGAACATAAAAGAAATAATGCTGATTGAATTGGTGCACCCAAAACCGCAGATTTCTTAGGTTCTGAGGGTTTTCCTCCATTAAGAAAATACATGTCAGCAGGCCTGGACATCTTATTGCAAAAAAAAAAAAAAGAACGAACTCTGGAATTAAGTGCAAAACAGCACAGGGGGCGGGGATGACAGAAGACAAAGAATTAGTGACATCATGATTAAACATCAGATAGCTGAAGAGTTTGCTCAGCCTTGTTTTTATTGCATTTAAAATAGAGAGAGAAGACATGAAGAGAATTCAGTTTATGTAAATTTGAAGTATGTGAATTAAAAGAACACAAAATTTTAAAGAAAACAGGTTTTATATAAAGAAACCACACAGGAATTTGATTTCTTTTTTATAATTACAGTTACAGTAAAAGGTCAGTGTGTAAATACACTGTGCTAGTTATGTGTCAGGCTTTATTCCACATAAATCTAATTAATATTACCAGAGAAAATATTACTACAGCACACATTAACGGTGGAAGCATCTACAGGACAGGCACTTACTAGCCAAGTTTATCACTCATGGCTTCCCTACTCTGTGGAAAGAAATAGGCCCTTCTATGGGATAAGAGGAAGCATACATCTATAAAATAAATCAGATGATTCCTTAGTGATGACGAGTCTGCATATTGGTAGTGCAGTAAATAATGAAGAAAATGGTATCTCACAGATCACTTGAGATCTGTTTAGAAGCTGGTCTTATTAAAAAATATTTGAATATTTATAGATAGTGTCAAGTAAAAAATAACTTAGAAATAAGAAGTGCCAACCATTCTGGGACAATAAGAGTTTCTGAAAAACACATTTTGGAAGAGAACCTAATGTTGAAGTGGCAAACTATGGTGTACTTGCTGTGGAAGAAATAGCAAGTATTAGTCTTAAATACATAAACAGAAGAACAGCGAGTTAAAGCAAAACACTAATCTACTTTTTACAGAAACAGTACAACAAGAAGGAGATAGGGCCTGCATTTAAAAGTATGTTAAAGGTAAGGCCTTAAACATGCCTTAAAATGAATTAATGTGTGATGAGCATAAACGTCAATCTTAGTTCATTGAAAAGATTGAGAAGCAGCTTGATTATACTGTATAAAAGAGAATATACCATAAATTAAATCATTTTTAAGAAAGAAAAAAAGTAAAAAGATACCTTAAGTAGAAACCTGAAGTCAGCCAAGCAAATGAAAAAACACACACACACTGAGGCTATTAAGCACCAAAACCAACTCACACTGAATAGGAATTCTCCATGTTTCCATATCTGAGAATCAGACCTTGGAAGATGTGCTACAACCAAAACAAGCTACTGAGTATAGTGGTCAGGAAGTCACCATGGTCATGTAATGCTTCCTTTTGACCTTAACATCAGTGAAATTACCTTTTTTGAACAGCTGGCCAACACGCAAAGAACAGATGGACTACTTAAAGTGAGCTGTGTGTTTCAAATAATTCTGACAAACTTAAAACAGTAAACGAAACAAAGCGTAACATTATTCTACTTCATTAAACAGAAGTTTTGCAATCCATATTCTGAAATGAATTGTGGCACTAAAGTGGTGAATTTCAAATTTTTCCTACTATTTTCAAGAGCAATATCCCCACTGACTATCATTGCATATTCCTAAATATCATTTCATGTGGACATGTGTAAAACAATGCCTTTGTATTTCAGGATAAACACTGCAGGCGGATTATATTGTAAAACAGGATTGATAGATTAGGGATACAATTTCTCCTAAGACTAAATGGAAACTTTTACATGTTGAGATTTTTTATCAATAATTTAAGAAAATAAGTTAACATCCAGTTAAGTATAAATATTTAACTGTTAATATCTTCTCATGTACATAATGACTTAAAAGATATCTAGTTTTCTCAGATGCTTAAGATGTACACCTCTGGATATCCCAAGATTAAAAATAAACCAACTAGAAAGACATAACCTTTGAAAACAAAACACAGAAACCTTTTAAGTTTTACTGTACAAGTCATTATCTTCCAGAGATACACTAAACATTCAGTACACATTTTACTTATTCCGAAGTACAAAACTGGTCGTAACAGACTGAGAAGCAAGATTGAAACTGCAAGTATAATTTTCAATTTTACTCGGTTCTTTTGTGAAACTGGAGGGGAGGAAAAAAAACCCACCACCACCACACAAAGTAAAAGCCTGACAAGAAACAGAAATTATGTCTCCTATCCCACTTTGTAATGATTTAATTAGGTCTTGCCTCAACCTTCAGTTAGATACCTTTTTCTGATTAAGGTTTTGCTCTTCATTCAGCTCCCCAGTCTCCTTGGTGTCCGCATCTATCTCTTCTTTACTTTCGTGCTCATCTTCACTAGTAATGGGTCCATTTTCACATAAAGGAGTTTGAAAATCATCATCAACTAATGGAGGATAACTGTACTTGAAAGAATCCTAAAACATAAGGAGATTTTTAAAGGACCAGTTATTTAGAAGGATGAGAAGTACATAAGAAGTGCTCTAGTAATTTTTAAAATGGAAATACTATCAATTCTTTTTGTTTCACATGGTTTCATTCATCCATTTTAAATTTGATTCCTGTGTTTCTATTTTTTCATCATTAATAGAAAAATACAGTCACCTAATGAACCCACTAAATTGTACTGTTACTTATAGTCACAGCGTAACTGTAGAATCTAGTCTATCAAGGACCAGCATTCAGAGTCTTAATGTTGAAGTTTTGGAGAGAGACTTTTTACAAAGGCATGTAGTGATAGGACAAGAGGCAATGGCTTTAAACTGAAAGAGGGGAGATTTTGATTAGATACAAGGAAGAAATTTTTTACAATGAGGGTGGTGAAACATGGGAATAGGTTGCCCAGAGAAGTTGTGCATGCCCCATCCCTAGAAATGTTCAAGGCCAGGCTGGATGAGGCTTTGAGCAACCTGGTGTAGTGGAAGGTGTCCCTGCCCAATGCAGGGGGGTTGGAACTAGATGATCTTTAAGGTTCCTTCCAACCCAAACCATTCTATGACTCCAGACTGTTAGAAACAGTAGGCTTGCAGAATATTGACATCCTCCATTTGCAAATACAAGGCAGAAAGAGCCAGCTTACCCTTAGCCAAACTGATAAACAGCCTTTTCATTCCCTTCCAGCACTTGATGAAGGGCACATAACAAAGTGACCTTAATAAATAGATGTTAATTTTGCTGCACGTTTCTGTTGGCCACATCAGTCCACAATGCTATATAGCTTCAGCAGCTGAATTGAATTTCATCTCCGGGACAACTCAAAGTACCACACTTCCTAATCAGGGCTTATCTACTAATAGGGTGAAAACCGCAGACAGGGAAACAAGACACATTTATTCAATGCTTGATCTATAGCATTGAATAATTCTATAGTGGATTTCTTTTTTTTTAGCAGATGTAGAGGCTTTACAATACTATGTTTGGCAACTGGGGTAGAGATATCTTAATCACGGTAGTGATATTTACTAAGATGCCATGTACACAATGGCCATGAAATCACATGCAAAATGCCTAGTGATGTCTTAACTTCAGGCTACTGACCTATAAAAGGTCCTTTCAAGAAAACAAGCTATGGACCATCAATTCAGGTACCCGGGTGAAGAGCACAGCATCCTAGTACAGCTATTGTTCAATATTGGCACCAGTGGAGGGAATCTTGGATTTAACAAGGATGAATTGCCCACCTCTGACAAAGTAAAACTGGGCAAATACACAAACTAAAACCCTACTCTATGTACATGTCTTGCACCAATGTGTACACTATATGTACTTCAATAACATTTTGTCCAAGATTGATACGGCCAGCCAGAAACATGTATGCCTTAAGAATGAGGCTGTTCCACTATCAATATCAACAGCTGAAACTGGTAGAATGTGAGATGCAACAGACTGGGAATCCAAGAAAACATTGACCTGCTCATCTTTTTTTATTAATAAATGTATACCAAGTGGCTTTTGAGCACCAAACCCTAATTTTCCAGATTGCTTATCATTAACTCGCTCCTAAATCTATTTTGGGCAATTCCAACAAGTTCTCCGAGACTAACGTACTATAAAGAGAGGGACATCTGTGCAGTGTGGACAAGAACCATTCCAAGCCAGGAACATGGTATGCAGCTCCTCTTGATTAGCAGTATGGTAACAGCCACAGCCACCACACATTGATGAAGACTTGAACGGAACTTACGTTAAATTTAACCCCAAAGTCCTGAAAAATCCAAGCTTCTATTGGACTCTAAGTTTTAACTTAAATTTTTAAGTTGAAATTAACTTAAAAGTTCCAAGTTTTAACAGTTTTGATACTCTGGAGACACCCTTGTCTAAAACTAAGCAAGTTATTTTTCTCCTTTCACAGCTGGCTGACAGAAAATCCTTGATCATAGGATTTTCATGTCAAGGAAAGTCTCAAATTCATCCTTTGAGTGACCTTGAGCCAGAGTGAAAACAAAATACCCTTAACCATAACTTGACTGAGATACTGAAGTCTGAAGGACTGACTTCCTATGAAGACACAGAACAGTTTCCTTGATGAAGCAAAGTAATCACTGGCTTCAAGTTCAACACTATTAATTCTATTTCCAAAATGGATTTTTTTTAATTCCAAAACTAGTCTCTAAGACTCTTCTTGGATACCTCGATTCCACTGCACTTACATTCTCTGTATCTCCCCAAAGTAACTAGCCAAATTATCTGCTCCACTAGCTTCTTACATCTGGCAAGACCTGGATTTTTCAAGATGGATCCCAGCAGGAGACACAGAAGAAAGAGGATGAGTCTCCTTACAGCTACTGTATTGAGTACAAAGGCTGAACAAATATGCTGTGCTCTCCACCCGCATTATGCTAGTTGCAAATATGATTATCTGTTCCTAAATGCATGGAAATGAAAGATAACAGAAAGAACTGGAAGGAGGAAAAAACAAACAACCCACCCCACAAACGCTTAAGTGGAGGGAATTAATTTGTGCAAGTCAGATACTGCCTTAAAAAAAAAAAAGGCCTGACAACACTAATACTGGTGAATGCACTCCATCTTCTGAGACTCTAGTTGCCTCAAGAGGAGACAAGGTTAACCGCATCACGAAAAGTTAACCTCTGAGAAAAGGGCAATAAGTTGTCTGTCTTCCAGTTGAAAAACACCTTGCTGTCAGAGATGTAAAATCCTGCTTTACTGTATGCATTGAAAAAAAAAAAAAAAAATCTTTCAAAGGAGGATCCAGAGAACAGTTTTGGAGTCTTGAGTATTTGCTAAAAATGCTTCCAGATGCTGACAGTTCTGAGGTTAAAAGTTCAAAACACCCATCAAGTGGCTGAACACCAAAGAGACTCAACAGTTAGATAAGACATCTGCTGGTTCAAAATACTGGGCTTTTAATATGCAGAGATACGGCTGTTTTTCTGAAATTATCAAAATCCTTGCAGTCCTTGTCAAGTAAGTTTATTCCTATTCTACTAATTTATTTCTGTCACTGCAACTTAATACTATAGACAAATGAATTTGCTGCCTCCATGACTCTGGAACTTGTTAATGCTCTTAGGCAACATGGAGCCAGCTTGGTCAACAATCATTATGTGGCAATGAGATCTGGCAGGATAAAGGCAGGATAAAGGGTAACTCTAAGATTGTGCGCTCAACTAGACAATTCAGGAGGATATTTAGCAAAGCCACAAGCTTCTTTCTTTAAAGACATAATTAGCTATCAGGTAAGATGGTTTAAAAAGCAGACAGGAGATACTCAGCTCTAAGAAGGAAGCAAAGAACTTTCCCCTCTACTGCAACAATGGGACAGGAGCCAGGCCCAAAACTACCGCTGTACTCCTTTCAAATCCTTACGGAAGCCATTTCAGACATCACCAGCCCTTCCCACAATGCCCATTCCTAAAGTTCAGCAATTTCAGCTTTCTCTAATGTGAGAAAGTTCTTATATGAGACTGGGAAGTTTGGGCAGCAATTTTCCATGGAGAAAGAATATAATGTTTTCTTCAAGAGTCTCATGTAAAAGCACTTTTTAAAGGCTGCTAATTTCAGTCAAATACAAAACAAGGTACCTTAGTCTTTATGTTCCCAAAATAAGTTTCCTATGTTCCGGCTATCAGAACTCTACCTTCTACAAATGAACATGGAAAAAAATGGAAAACAACAAAAATCCTCCTCTATGGTGGGCTTATTCCATTGCCATAAGTGGTCTACAAAAATTTTAAAGAAAAACATTCTCTTTCTGCAAATTCTATTAAAAGTATTATGCAAATTGATTTACTAGCTTTGTGAAAAGTGATACCCGTTGTACAAGATACTTGTGCTGTTTTGCTACTTAGATTACACTAGAATAGGATCTAAGTTCTGTCAAAGCGATACCAGATGGTAGCATACTCTTTGGAGCTCTAATACACTCTTAAAAAAAATCATCTACAGCTATGTCTTAAAATGCAGCCCTAGAGACAACAAAGGAAAAATAATTGCAATATGACTGTCTTCACTGAATCGTAGCTTTAGAGCAGGATGAAAAAAAAAAATCTCAGAGGGCCATGAAACCTATTTTCTGTTCACAGAACTTGTTTCATAAACTGATACACAATCTCTAATTCATCAGGTAAGGAAAAAAAGAGTAGAAGGAAGAATGACACTTAACAGAATTATTTTTTTCTAAAAGTCTGAAAAACTAAGTGGTTTCCAATGACTTGAAAGTGGATAAGTGATTCAGAAAAATTATTTCTGCACTTAAGACTGCTGGACATTGAATTCTCATGAAGTTAATCCACTGTATATTAATGTGATTTACAAATCACCATTGGCAGAAGAATTTCAAGGAATTTCACATCCATGAAGCACCAACTCACAACCTCGCATATGTAATTTATACAGGCATGTCTTAATATCACAAAAGGACCATGAAATGTTAATATACTTACAGTTCCACCCATGTGAGGTGGCAGATACTCTCCACTGATGTATTCCTGTACATCATTCTTGTTTGTGAACTTTAACATGCTTATTGCATCTGGGCCAAGCCAACCCTTCACAATTTTAAAAGCAGCTTTGGGAAAAAAAAAAAAAGGTAAACATGAGTTGTCAGGAAGGGTTTTTTTGCAGTGTATTGGTAGACTTTATAGAAGACAAATGAGCTACATGTCATAAGATACAGCAGGACCTGCTCTGAAATAGTCTATTATAACAGAGATAAACACTGCAAGGAAGAGAGTATTATTTACAGAGAAAGTATTTTATGGACATATACTTTTCTATAGACGAATGCAGATAGACCACAGACATTAATGGAAAGAGTATCTTTGATTTAACAAATGACAGTTTTGTTGTCTTAGAATTTAGCCCAGGAAGTACTGAGGGGGTAAAAGCAACTGTATTTCCAAATCTGAGTGAAGGAGATTGGGAAAGATATGTATACACTCTTCCTAGTTGAAATGCTTTGCTGCTTTAAGGACACTTGTTTAGATCTACAGAGTATTTTCAAACACCATAGTTATTTCAGTGATAGTAAAACATGAATACACAGAAAAATATAAAGCCAGCATAAAAAATCCCAACATTTCCTATGATAAAAATACAGGAATAACATTTATACTGTAACATTAGAATTAAAGATAATTACTGAAACACACACATCAAAACATTTGTGACAGTATCATTGTCAGGCATCTATTTTAAATTGTCTATTCTAGTTTTTGGCTGGTTATAGGTGTCCATCATTTGTTGATGACAGTATTCCTAAATCATGAGCAAATCTAGCTTTCAAAGGACTAGAATTGGAAACATTCAAGGAATAGACTACTTATCAATGTATCCCAAGCTTTGAAGATAACAGGATGAACACAGACTCCATTTAAAGTATGATCCAAAATACAGTGCTAGAAGGAAAAACAAAAAGTACGCAGCCTACAAATTGACAGATTTAATGATGCATGTTTAACAAATTCCACCATTCAGCTGTATCTACACAGAGCAGAAAAATGCCTCCTATTTATGCTACTGATTTTAAAGAGTTATGTTTGTAAACAAAACCACAACACCAAATAACTCACCGTTCATTATCCATGGCATCTCAAAAATCACTATCTTTGCTGAAAGAACAAAAATAAAAGGAAAACATTTGAATACCAAGTGTCATTTATTTCTCTGTTTAAGAGAAATTACAGCAGTAATAGTCATGTAAAAAGTGAATCCTCATTTTTAGAAACCTCCATGTTTACTTCCTGGTAGAAGCAATTTTGTGCAATTGTTTTTAACATGTATATATCTATTTCTATTACTACATGAAGACATTTGCTTGGAAAACAGTTAACAAAATTCTAAATTATACACTGTTTATATACTTCTCTGGAATATTACTTTTCTGACATACTATTAATACTAAGTAATCACTCCAAATAAGGAAGAGAAAGGTAAGCTCTCAACCTTACCTAGAAAAGCTACTAGTATATTCAGCACCTCTTCCTCCCAAAGAGGCAAGTGGCAAGAATCTTTGCAAATTTACATTTTTTCCAAGCTTCCTTTGTTTTAGCAGAGAAGTCTAAAAAGTTAGTACTTTGACTCAGAAGCGTTCCAAAACTTTCTCTTGAATGTCAAAAAATCCAAATCATGATGTTGCGCTTGCCTTTAAGTTTGATATTTGATCAAAGTTTTGAACTTTGATCAGCAAGCTGAAATCTAATATTCAGAGTTTAAGCAGTTGCTGTACAGAATTTCAATATTAACAAACATATTTTCACTAAAAATGTGTAACTCATGTAACGAGCTAGCAAAAACTATTTAGAGTTCACCTATCATAAAAAAATTATCATGCAAGTATACAGGATTTTCCAAGTGTGCACACAAACATGCCTTAATCTGTTCAGAGTAAACCATTGCTCCCTAAAATTTTCTAAAGCCATTCATTGTTTGTCTCCTGAAGACTCCTCAGGGATACAAACTGTCATGCAAGTTGCAAAGCTTCTACCCAAGTAACAAGGAGCAAAAGAAAAAACAAGGCAATTCAGTTCTACTAGATGCTTATATATAATTTTTTAATTTGTAACGTGTCTTAGGTAGTTATTTCAGGAAAAGCCAATTGATTTTTGATGAATGTAAAGACTTACAAGCAGAAAAGTAATCTGAATCTGTACCACCCATTCATTCCATGTAGTTAACACATAAAGTATATGCAAAAAGACTTAAAGTCTCTCCTATCATCTGCAACACTATGAAATGCTCTTATTACACAAGTCTGCAGTGCTTAAGATGTAATTTACAATACTTACTGAGGAAGTTTGGGTAATAATCTGTAAAGCAGTTGACAATAAACCGAACAAAATCCAAGTCCTAAAGTAAAAGCACAGAGTAAACACAACATAAATCAAAACATTAAAAATAGAAGCTTAGTTAAGCTATTTATTGAATAGCACAAGATATTTATATTGTAATAATTTACATTCATATTTTACGCATACTATAGTCATCCCAACTCAGCGCAATGCTTTTCACTTCATTAAATTGCTGCAGCATTATGGTCAAACTTCGCTTTATGATGCAAGAAAGAAGTCAATAGACCTATTATCAATGCAATAAGTTAGGCATCTAAACAACTGCAGAGTATCAAAAGGAATTCAGTTGTACAGGAAAGATACAGGAAAAATAAACCTTTAGCACTAGAGAAGCTTGTCAGATCTTAAAGCCTTAGAAAGTAGAGCACTAAACATACTGAAATTTGCCTGCAATAATTTATCTCGCATATTGTTCAATATACTACAGTACTGAGGATCTTCCAGAGAAAAATTAACTTTTCTTTTTAAGAGAATTTTTGGGTTTAGTATTAGTTTGTAGTATGCAGAGAAATTGTAAGCAGAGGCAGCACTCAAAAGAGATTCTTGTGTACCACCCATTTTTAGGATCCAATCCAATGAGCAGTCACATAGGAACAGTACAGTCAAGTCTCCATTGCAAAACTCAGGTATAACAGAACTGACTACACAGTAAAGGGCAAAAAAGGCATTTTATGAAACAGGTACAGATCATAAAGTAAGAAATGCCTTACCAAAATATAAAGTACTACAAAGGAGACTTTCAGGAATAGTACAAAATATATTGCTGATGGAGGATCCAAAGCATGCCAGAACAGTAAAAACGCTTCTAAACAGGCTTCTAAAGTGATGTAAACATGCTATTACAACATTTGCAGAGAGGAAAAAAACCAACACCCGGTATAGGAGGATTACCCAAATCTGAAAACTTTATTAGTAGCTTCAGTAATTAGAAACCAACTGAAAGCTTGATATCTTTAGATAGTAGGTGGAAGCACTTATCTCAACTGGCTGTTGCTTGTACCAAATACAGTATCTTTCACTAACAGCATAAACACAGTGACAGATTTCCAAGCAATGATTAGAATCTCCTGTGCATTAATGAGGATGCTGCTCTTTATTCCACTGCCTATCCAAAAGCAGTGCCATCAGATATCAGGAGGGTGGATCCATTACTCTGATCAAAGTCCAGAAATTGTAGCACAGATTTTAGCAGACAACTCAATAACTGCATCTATTCTAGTTACCTGAACTGGTGCAACACATGAGCTATCAGAATTACCTGGCTGCACACCAGCCACAAAAGCTGATACAGACATCCATAGCAATGGAACAAACAAATGAAGCATGCTCTGGAAAAGATCTCAGAAATCCAAGTTCTTTTAGGATAAAATTTATCCATTACTCTACATGGCTACAAATAGCTACTAAAAAATTATTCCTCTTCTGTGATAAATGTACTTACTACAAAGCGAGACTGTACAATGGCATACTTACAGACAGTGCTTTCTGAGATCGTGTCTCTGGGAGACTCAAGACACTGGAAAGCAGTTGCTTCAGGACATGCTCCACAGAACCCAAATCAAGTTGCTTTTTCACATCAAGGAAATTATTACAATCTTTTATTCTTGTTATACAAAGCCATGGCTCTTTAGGACTATGGGTAGACAGCTCTCAAGGCACAGGCAAGAGCACTGATCCTGCCTTGCAAAATTGAATTACACCATAATTTATGTCAAAACATCTTCTCAAAAGCTTGTGGCCCTGTACTGCACAGCTGCAAGGTCCTAATGCAATATTAACCATCTTTCCTGGAAAAGGTAGAAAGGGTTTTTTGCTTATATTTAAATGAATTCCTGACATATCAACAAAAAAAAAAAAGAAAGAACAAGTTTAGCTGTTCCTATTAAGAATAACAGGACAGCGTGGCATTTCATAAGAAAAATTTCAATATTCTATAGAAGTAAGATTGTAAGATTATTTTTTTTTACCTGTAGATAAGCTAAGAGATTTTTAGTCACAGTGAATCTACAAACATGTAATGATAGGCAAGATCTTCATCCTGCAATCTAAGACATCTTAGATTCTCCTCCTGAAAGTGAGTACTAAAAATGCTTTTCTCTACTGAACTCAGCTGAAGAGGATAGATTAAAATCTACTCAAGTGTAACCTCCTCTCACCTTTCCAAAAAAAAAAAAATTCTAATTTTAGCTTGTCTAAGTTGAGGACCAGTAAAAACGTAGGAGGCGATATCTATTCTAGTCTTCTAAACAAGCTTCTACAAAGCAAGTCTTAAAGATGCCTGTAGTAAATTATGATTATGCATTTATGCTTTCTTTATAAAGATACTAATAGGGAGAAAAGCAGACCTGAAGGGAAATACTACAACATACATTCACTCCTAAATCTATAGAAGTTTAAAAAGTGCATTTTCATTTCCAAGTTTCAGAAGAGGGCCTCAAAGCTGCAGCTTCATTCTATGTCATTAACCAGATAAAGTTCTACTGGTAGTAGTAGCATACCATGCAGACTTGTATTAGCAGCAACTGCAGATAAAGCTGTACACAAGCTGATGCCCTGACTCATAACTAAAACGGATCACAAAAAACAAAACCAAAACAGATCTGGTGAATTTAAAGTTTCACTGTGAAGATGACTACATAAAACAAAGATTGCACCTGATGCACTTAGTTCTAAGTGTATCTTGTGATTCAGATATTGACGAGAATTTCTGCTCTATTACAGTTTTTAAATCAGAAGATTTTAGTAAGACACAGCTAAATCCAACTACGGAAAAATCTTAGGAGTAAAATGTGTATTAAAAAACTTCTAGAATACACAAAAAGTCCAGATGACAGTGTGCAACCAGTCAGCGTACTGATCAGTGTTGTGAAGGGAGACAAAAACATTGGGATCAAGAATTCCATCTCAAAGGAAGGGAAGTGAAAAAGAACCACAAAAAATACAACTCCCAGCATGCAGCTGAAAATTCTGTTTTCAACTGCAATATATTTACAAATAATTCCACAAGGAGCAGTTTGTCATTTTGGTCCTCACAGAAGTGCTGACACATATAACATATGAATACCAATGGACATCAGCAAAAGATCCATAGACTCATAGAACAGACTCATAGAATGGGTTGGGTTGGAAGGGACCTCAAAGATCATCTAGTTCCAACCGCCCTGCCATGGGCAGGGACACCTTCTGCTAGATCAAGCTGCTCAAAGCCTCATCCAACCTGGCCTTGAACACTTTCAGGGATGGGGCATCCACAGCTCCTCTGGGAAACCTGTGCCAGTGTTTCACCACCCTCATTGTAAAGGATCTTGAGTGATCCCTATCTCAAGTTCACCAAAGTAAACACTTAAAACAAGTGAACCAAAGGTATTTCTTCACATGTTTTTTGTATGTTGAAATCCATCATCTCAGAAAAACCATTCACAGGGAACATGTGCTAAGGAAATGGTTTGCCTACCGAAACAGATAACGGCATTTCTGCATTGCAACGGAAAAATACCACACTGAGACAAATCTCTAGCTCAGTCAGACTAGAAGACCACCCGCTCTACATTCTAATACATTTATGCTACTACACTATCGACTCGGTACAGTTTAGCATCCTTGAAAGAAATGCAAGTGTATGGATGCCAAATTACAACAGGTTTAGATAGTGGAAAAGAATCACTGAAGCAAAAGCAAATATGGAGTGTCGTCAAACACTGTGAAATTCCAGAGGTCGTGTAAAAATAGGTACTTATGTGCTTTGTGAAAGCTTTAGTGAAAATGAAAGACAACTCAGCAACTGGTTTTCTAAAGTAAGAACGTTCCATGGGGAGGAGTTTGGGGGAAATTTTAACATTTCACATCAATATTTTCAGGATCAGTTTACGAAACACTATGGCCAAAGAGACAATAAACAAAGCTTTTGAAAAACAAAAGCTCACAAATCACATTCTTTAAATCTTCCACTTTTCTATATAGGCACAGGACTTAAAAATGTTTAAAACCATCAATTCAGGAACAGTTCTTAAATACACTTAAGTTTCATGTAACATATATGAACAATTTGCTAAATTCCAAAGAGCATCTAAACTTAAGCATTCTCTTAAGTTTACTTCAGGCAGGGAATGACACAATCCTATGTGTAACTACAGTAAATCTCTAATTCCCAAAATGGACTACTGACTTCACATATGACTAATTGGTATGGAATTTTTTTTTTTAAATACTTGTTTCCAAATATGTAGACCATAGATTTTCAAGCACTTAATTCTGAAGTGTTTTTAAAACTGATGAAACTTTTAATTTTGTAAACTATTCTACAAATGGGAAACAGATTTCAGGAATAGTTTCCAAAGCTAGTTTAATTCCTCTTAGCTTCTTTACTGATTCAGTTCTACAATTATATCCAAAGCAAAGGTGAAATCCTCCTCTTAAAGTCATAAGAATTTTCTTATCTAATTGAAACCTTTTGAATATTCATCACTTTTACAGAAGTGACTGAGCTACACTGCTCCTTCTTGATTTTGTAGTCCTAAAGAATATCTAGAAATGTGTAACAACTTATGCTGAGAGAAACATCTCTTCTGAATGAAAAGTTGGAATCTCTCATTTATGTGAGGTCAAGCTTAGAGGAAGCAGCCTTCAGTAAAGCTGACAAGTTGGACAAGAAACTGAAAAAGCATGATGATATTATTCCTGAAGAAGTATAAACTTGAGTCTGATAGACTTCTGAACCGTAGGCCTGTATCACCTTTGTTCAAACTCGGATACCCTCATTTTTTCTGTATCTGTACACAGCAACAAGCATGCACGTTTCTTCACCATATTAGTCTCATCATTGTAACAACATGTTTTGTTAGTAAGAGAAAGGACAGACTTGGGCTATATTTGGTTAAGATGAATACTGAAAGCAATGCCTAGTTGACAAACTGCTCTTTTGCATCCAGCTAACTTCTCTTCACAACAAATTCAATGGGTGGAGAGACACGCAGACAGGAACTTAAGAAATAAACACAATTTAAATATACAGGGACAGCATACATAGCACAGAGGATGGACAACCAGGACCAACATAGAATTGTCAACTGAACATGCTGACTTATCAGAAGAGATCAAATATCTCAGTCACTGCATCTAAGGGTTTTAATGCTTCACCATTACCCCATTTTCCCATCCTTCGCTCTTGACTGATGTGTCAAAAAAAAGATGATGACAATGAAAACAGAGCTGTTGAAGAAACAGCAGCAACTGTACTCACAATAAAAGATAGCTCAGCCTATTGCCTTTTGAGTGGTTAAAAACTAAGTACTGTTACTGTCATCCATGACAAATGACAAACCAAGCTGGTGAGCAACTACTATACATAGTCACTTTGGCTAAGTCACCAAACTAAAAGCAAGTTTTCGGTGTGCTGTACAAGACAGTTTAATATGTAACAAGAGATTTTGGAAGCTGCTCATATTATGAGAAGAAGTCCTATGTATCCCTGATATAAGCGACAGCTAAGTTATTTAGGTGTCAAGAACTGCACAGGGGCTACTGTTTTCCTGGGGACATAGGTTAAATAATTTAGAAAGCAATCAGAAAACCACAATAAAAATACTTACTATGTGACTGATTCCGGTTTCGGCCATGTCAAATACCACTGTTAAGGGCTTTCCATGATCCCTCTTGGCATAATGTTCTAACCAAAAAGCTACCAGTTTCTTTTTCTCAAGTTGCTGTTTAGGATCTCTTATATGATGTTTCACTTTGAACCAAACTTAAGAAAGAAAAACATACACAAAAATTGAAACAACAGATCTAAATTAACAGAAAACATTATGCAAATACAGTGCATACAGGATGCACTGAAATTTATTAATACCTCTGAGTTTGCATTCTACGCTTCTACTGATTTTGTTGCCACTGAACAGCCAGAAAAAACAACTGCATACCTTTCCACACACACACACTTTTCCCTGCTCACATGTTTATACCAGCACTTTTAAAAAAATGAAAATTTGAAGAATTACAACACAGAAGAAATACTAGAGTGAAAAAATACCTTTCCTGTATTTGAAGATTACTTCTTACCTAGATTATTATTTCATAATTTCAAATTAAACCATTCCATCCTCAGGTATGATATTACGTTATGCATACATTTTAAGTACTGTCATGTTGTGAAATTTGTTTCTTCTTCTGCTTAAGTTTTCTACAGCATTGTAGTTGATGTGTTTCAAAAAACTATTTATATACACATTACGAATTATATAAAAAGCAACAGATCTCTCTAAAACAAATGGAAAAAAATCCAGAAGATGAGCAACACTATAAAGATGAAAGCCCAATACATACCCTTCTGGAATAAGAAACGAGTCATGCGGAGACAAGTTTTTCCACAAGAAGCAGCATATATTTCGAAGTAACAGACTTTTTAAAAATGTTTGAAACTAGACTACTGATTATACAATGAAGTGATAAAAGTAGTATTCAGGGCAGCAATGTGAAAAGCAGTCTTCATTTTTGGTACCTCTACAATATCAAAATCAGATAAGCCCTGAAAATAACTAGATATACTCTAATATCTGCAAATAAAAATTATTTTATGGCTTATGTAAAGAAACCAGCTTTTTTTGTTTTGCATATTAACTAGATGCTGTCAGTTCAGAATTTCAGAAAGATATCCCTTTTCAAACACAAGGCTCTCATGAAAGTAACCAGTAATTCTTGAAGAACTACTTTATAATTTTAAATGTCTATTTTACATAACAGAATGAGAACAGACCATAGGCCCAAGAAACACATTTCTCACATGTTGACTAAACCAGGAACTCTTAACTACAATACAATCTGAATTTGCATATTAAGTCAGATATTCTGACCCAATTAACATTCACTGAAGAAACACTTCAGGTACAGAAAATTGATACATTAGTTATGTTTCAATAACAAAAATCAGAAATCATTATTTACATGACTTACACATTCTTATAATGAAATGACTTCATAATTTCTCAATCTAAGCACTGATGGAAGAAAGTTATGGCTTTTTCTACTTCCTTCCACTGCAATTTCACCAAACTGAACCACCCAGTATGATCATGCTTAGCTTTCTAAAAGCTGTAAAAAGGTATCACCACTACTCATCCTTGAATACTTACCTTGGAGGCTAAAAGAAAGTCATGAAGCATAACAAAGCAGCAATTTTTCATACAGCACTGATATCTTACAATGATAAGAGACAGTTTGACAAAATACAGCCATAGAATAAAAGCTGTATTTTTCTGGTCTTTGTTTTGTTTTTTTGTTGTTTTGGGTTTGGCTTTTTTTTTGAAAACTAGTATATTGGTGTTTAAAACACAGCCATTTCTGTAAAAGACTGGATTGTTAGTGTGTTTCTGGAAGTACAAGGTAATCCTTGTAAACCAAGGAAAAGCAGAATTTCAGATTTCAATTTCTGCTTTTCTCAATGTTCAAGATCGTTACTTGGAAAGTCTCATGAGTCATTTGTTTTAAAAGCCTCTTTTGCCTCACAGGACTTAAGCTTAATTAAAGTAAATACGTGAGATGATGCAACAGATTCACTTATAGAAAATAATATTGCCTGTCTATTACATTCTGGAGGGGTTTTTTTACTAGTATATTTCAGGCAACATTTACTGTTTCCCTACAAGTTCCATTCTTTAATTACTAAAAGTTAATCACATAACTTGAGAGTTTATTCTCCAACAATTCTCAGCTGTCCACACTGTTACTGAACATTCCAATGACATCATAAAAAAAAGGAAAAAACAAAACAATAAAACCATTGCAGATCTCCCGTGAATCACTGCAAGCATACAATAACGTGGGCTGCGAGAAAATGACAACGCACTGTAATAATGAATATTTATAGTAACCATATCTCACCACGAGACACAGAAACAATACACTTCAACAGGAAAGTTAAAAATTGCATTGTGATTAGAATAAAGCAAAAGTAATGATCGATGACTGAAAATATTATATTCTGTGTAACTTACATAGTTTATAGCCCTCTTTATCATATCCATGCAGAAAGAGAGCGCCATTTTCAAATAACCATTTTGGAAGGACAGATTCTGTCAAGTCTGCAATGCCAAATGAAAGATTATTTCAGTAATCATATTAACAATCACATCTTAACAGAAGTCACTAAAATTGCAGAAGTCTACTAACAAAATACAAAAACATCTTTATAAACCACCTTCCAAGGTCTTTACTAAACCAATGCAAATATTGAGTTAATTTGAAATCTTTACTATCTTCTTCCTCTCATGGTGTAAAGTAGGATCTATATAGGAAGAAATAAGAATAAAAAATTGATGCAAGAAAAAAAGTGCTCCAAATGGTTACTTTTCCTCATATCTGCAACTTTTCTTGCTCTATCCTTAAATTCAAATTGTGAAGTCCTGTAGATAGAGCTGACCTTCAAAACATTCTCACAGCACAAAAACCAGATCTATTCTACTTCGGGTGTTAGATCAGTGCTACTATGATGAATAACCTCCGTTTTTTGCGGGGTTTTTGTTGTTGGGCTTAAGGACTCCATTCTGGCAAATACACAAAGACAACACAGGAGACAGCTGCCTGCCTGCCTTCCTCTTAAACAATCCCTTTCCATCGGCACATGGAACCACAACAAAACAGTGAGACAGTACTGGTCAACAGAAAAAGCAACAGTTTTGTTTGGTTTTTTTCTTTTCTTTTTTCACCTGAGCAGAAAAGTTCTTGCTCAGCTCTGTGACACCTACGAAACCTTTAAAAGGTGCTTAATGAAACTACATATAGAAGTCAGTTGTAGTTCAACAGGAAAGCAAGATACACCATCAAAATCACTACATAACATAGCTTACCATTAACTGTATATTCCTTCCTCCACTGAAAGCTTTCATGAATCATCTTTAACGTATCATCCACAACGTCGTGACGCCAAATCAGATAATTTTCAACCCATTTATCATCTTGCTGAAGTCTTTCCACGTCTCTAGAATCGTATTTATCTGATTTGTCTATCAAATAAAGCAATTATTGTAAGAATACAGCATTTCTATGAAAACATGAAAAGGGGATTTGTCAGGTACATAGGAATTCTTTCGCAGTATCAAACTTAAGCAAAGCACAGTATGAGAAACGCATTAAAAACGTCTACCTACTGTGATATTTAGGAACACTACAAGATTGCTCTCACTAGAAAAATATTTTCTGTGATTCTTATTCAAAGAAAAAACATTAGAAAACAAGACAGTGTGTGTAGGGCAAGCGTAATTTTTTCTAAAAACAGGTTTCTATAATTAACAAATTAGTACATAGTCTAAGAATCTGTGTCCTGATGAATGTATATATTAAGCATCACTAGTTCAAGCTTGAGTTCTCAAACTTGTAGGCATCAGTATGTCAGATTACCAGATGTCAGAGAGCAGATGTTAAAATAACTATTGTTGACCACTCCTTATACATCATCGCATTAAATAAAATCGTTTTCTTTAAAGACTATCCAGTCTACACTTGTGATAAATTGTTACCTTAATGAACACAAACTACATACCACTCTAGAGCAGTTAAAAAACCCCAAAGCCTCAAACTCTTCTTCTATCAGGTTAGCAACAAGATAACAGGTTAATATGCTTTAGGAAGTACTTCAGGTGAAACAGGAGTTGCTGATGCTCCTTAATTTTTTTTTTTAATTAGTTTTGAACAGGGAAGTTTGTAAAATACAAGTGCCTAAGTGGATCTATTTTTATTGTAGACATATTTAAACAAAGGCTCAGTTTTTAGACCAATGTTCCTTTTTGAGAAATCTGCATCACTGGAATGTAAATCCTCTGTCAGCAGCTATAAACTCAAAATAACTACTTTCAGGGCCACCATAATTAAAATAACTATTTAGAACTGTGACTGGATGGTTTAGGGATGTGTATTTCAATCAGACAACTCTGAAAAGACGTTAAGAAAAATACACCATTAAATTCTGCTAACATTTTTAGTTTTACTGGCCTACATGCTATTTTACTTCTCTTTCAATTTATACTGTTTCCTGTCACAAATTGATCAATACAACTGTAAGAAAATGCCTATTTTAAATCTGTCTGTCCACTAAGAGTTATTACAGTTGCACTCCCCCAATGCATCTCTTCACATCCGACTGCTTCTCACATACATTATCTGCTCCGTTCCTTCTTCACCAGTTTCAAATTTCTCCTTCCTTCATCCCATCCCTCTACAGCCAATGGTCAAATTTGACTTTCCTTAATCTTAGTGCCCTATTCGATCCTCTCTGCCCACAAGCCTCCAATCCACTAAAAACTCACTTGCTCTTTCAGTTCCTCCCCTCATCATTTCCATACTTGCACTAGACAGCTCATTCCCTATGTTCTAAGTCCAACAAGTCAACACTCAGCACAAGACCGAAATGCTCTTTAACTTCTCTGTGGCTCTAGGTCAACCACAGAGGGAACGAGTTGCAAAGGTTTGGGGCATTACGTTGTGTAAAGTCTCAACTGCTCATCTGAAATTTGATTATTCCCCCAATGATTTACGATTTGGACAGTGTTGCCTGAGAAACAGTAACAGTACCTAGTTTCAACTTAAAATCAAAAAAAAAAAATAACATCGGAGATTTCCGCAGGTCATCTCAGTCCTAACCCCTGCTCACAGCAAGGCTAACTTCCAAGTTCAAACAGGTCACTAAGTACCTTTTCCAGTCAAGTCTTCTACCCTCAAAAGGTTAAAAAGACTCCACGGCCTGCCTTCATGTAAGACGCACTCCAAGAGGAACCCCCTTCAGAGATACTGCCATATACTGTAACTAAGCTGGCACATCCGCAGCCAGCTAAAGGGAAGCACTGGCTCCTCCTAGCCATGCTATATTACCTGTTCTATGCTATGCATTATTCAGTATGGCATATGGCCTATTCAAGCCATTTATAGCTATTCGTAGCCACAGCAAACTAGAGCTCTGCAAGAGCAAAGATTTACTTCAACATCTGTACTACATGCCTCTAGTGCCTGAGCTACCTTACTTCAGCTTGGTTTACTAACCTCCAACAGGCACCAGCTTCCAGCTAAGAGTGACTGCAGTTAATCAATCAGCCAAGTATTTTTCTGAGATCAGTCTCATGTATATCCTATTTGTATAAGGGATTTGAGTAGTGTGTAATTAAGGAAAAAAAAGACAAAACAGACAACACACACATCATCAGGTAAAAACTAAGAGGATAACATTTCACACTGCTTTCTGAGATTTTCCTTGCTCTCAGTATCTAATTCAGAGCAGAACTATCAGAATGACAGAATAGTGCATCTTGTATCAAACAGTAATTTAAAAACATTCATATATCATTATGTGGAACATGCCTCAGAACATGTTTGTGGGTCACTTAACAAGTTTTCCCAAACTCTGAACTAACACAAATAGAAATTTAACTTTGTGAATATTTTAAGAAAATGAAAGTGAAAAGAGGAATGGAGAAAACATTTTATCCAAACTTTCAACATCACAATGAATAGACAGCTGGATTCAGAGATAGAGACAGCTGAAAAAAAAATAAAATATTTTTCTTCTCTTCAGCAACTAAATTCTCAACATGATGACACATTACGTGAATTTACATGTATACTACAACACACAAACTAGTCAAATTGTGCCTCCACAGCCACTTGCAGAATGTCAGTATTTCAATCAGGCGAGCTTAACAAGACTGACAGAATAACAGGAGTACTGATTACCATTTTAACCTTACCTGACTTATCCAATCCTTGCTACAAAATAAATAAAATTTAGAATGGGATTGTGACCTCAGAAGAAATGTGTTTTATCTCACACATACAAAGCAGAGTGATATGAAATTGCTGGAATCCTTCCAATAATCTAGTCATTCAAAGTATGTAAATTCAGAGCAGGAATTCCTCTTCAAATCTGTGCATTTCCCAGAATTTTATAGACATCTATCTGTAAACTTATTTTCAAACTATGCTGTGAAATAATGTGAACGTTACTTATTTTACATCACTTGTGGAACACTTGACTGTAGTTCCTGGATTATTAGAAGTTTCTGGAGATAAAACAGAATTAGTTGAAAGAAAATAGACTTTTGGGGTTCTCAATATAATTTAAACACATCCTGCACAACAATTAAGAGGCCGAAAGGACTTTGGTTTCAAAGTTCATCATTTTATTTAAACTTATTTTGAAGTTAGCTACTTAAAGTTATTTTCATTTCCTCATTGAATACTTGGGGTCAAGGGAGAAGATTGGGAGAAGACGGAAAAAGTTCTGTTTGAACAGCAGCTTCTTCCTATTGCTTGCCTTCCTTTTTTCTTGCCTAAGTGAGGAGTTCTGTTCTTTCTATGACCACATTCTGCCCTATTAACAGTTGTCTTGTTCAAGCTAAGAAACTTATGGTGAAACTCCATGACATAATTACTATCTTTCAACATAGAGGACCCTGTATAACACAAGACAACAGTTCTAAAAAGAACTCCAGAATCACACAAAACTAAGGAACACAAGTTTCACTGAAACATTTTCACTGGAAGAATTCATTAAATTCTTTGCACAAATTGTAACGTCGCTTCTCTTCACTTTTTTTTTTTCCAATGCCATCTACATTACCAGAAGACCAATGCTGCACTGCTCTGTTTCCTTCTGGCATTCATGCTTCAGGAAAAATAACAGCAATTGGAGAATATTCAACAAGAATACAGAAGAAAGACTACAAGTCTGGAAAACAAGCAGCACAGCCAAGTCCCACACTAAAATAATCCAGATAAGCTCAGAATTCACAACCTGTAAGCATGACTCCTCCTTTCAGAAAGAACTCTTACCTAGAAAAGAAATGTTACAGAACAAGTCATACACAAAGCTAAGTAGGGACAGCAACTACATACCTTTGAATAGAGGAAAAAACCACTTCATTGTACAAAAAATTGAAAAAAGCAACTTAGCAAAGTATGTCAAGTGTTCCATTACACAAAGGCTCTCCATTTAACTACTGCCTTAAGCTATTTCAGCCAAGTAGTCTTTGGTCTGAAACAGTCATAATTATTCCTCTGGTCTTGGCTAGAGAGAGGAAACTAATTTTAATTGGATGTTGATTCCTAACACGTAAGGACTATAACCATTCAGATATGTGCCTTCAATTGTTAGATAAGGAAATCTGCAGGACCAAAAACAATTTAAGGAGTTTAGTAGCCATACAGGGAGGATGAAGAAAAAACTACTTCCACCCAATAAGGATTTGTTTCAACAAAAGCAAGTGTCAATAAGCAAATAAAATAGCTGCCTCCACAAGATGTGACAAATTTAAACTTTTTGAAAAACTGAACACTCTGTGACAATAAAAAACTGCTTTCAACAGAAAGCTCAAGCATCAATATCACACAGCTTTCTATAGAAGTATGGGTTTTATCCTATCCATATGTTCCCTATCTTACCCTTCCGGCAGTTCCCAACCTGAAAGCCAAGAACCAGAGAAAACAGATTTTTTCAGAGCATAAACAGACATAAGCAGGTATTCAAAACATTACCTTAAAAGTTTTCTATAATAGTCATATCACTATGTTTTTATCAGAATGCCTCATACGTCTAAAATTTTATTCGCAATTGGCCAATATCATTAACAAAACACATTTTGCTACTGGCTTAAAGAAAGTAATAAAGAAATTTAATAATTTAAATTGGAGTGGGAAAACTCTCTTGGAAAATCTTGTTCTGAAAATTATGCTTTGCCTAAAGGAGAAAGGAAGAGGATATAAATAGGCAGGGGCAGGGAATACAGGCAATAAGAAGTGGTAAATATGCAAAAGGAAGTGTGGAAAAGACTTGTTGAATGGAGAAATCTATCGAGACTGGATTACAAATATTTTCCACTGAAACACTAAAATGAAAAGTAATAGCCCAGAAATAAAAGCTAATTTTAGAAATCCTCTAAGGAATGAAAATGCAGTGAAGAAAAAGACAATGCTGTTTGCTAGAAAACATTGTTAGTACCAGTCAGTACTGGAAAATATTCTTTTGTTTTCATTGTTCCTGTCACCACCCGAATCACTTGCATCACCAACTCTCACAAGGAACCCAAACAGACAAAACACAAATTAGGCCCCAAACCGAAAAGATAAAGGCTGTCCGCCTATCGCATCGGACAGCAGCTGCAAGTCTATGGATCTAACAGTAACTTTCAAAAGGCATATTTCTGATACTGAAATGCAAGGGGTTTAATTACTAGGGATGCACATTCCTCACAAGAACTGAGGTTGTCTTTCAAATACACCTAGACAATTTACTGAAGAAAAAAAAACCAACCACCACCACAAGATCTCAGTTAATATTAAACACTGCTTTGCAGGTATGATCTCACCGTGGCCAAGCTTTCCTTCTAGAACCTCTCAATGGCCACATATGCTCAACAACTTCAGCAAGAAAGTTCTCATGCAAACTTTGGGAAATGCACCAGTAAGGTTCTCTGATGTTGTATTTTCCAAAATCTGACTACTAAAACTACTCTTTGATTTAATTGCATAAATGAAACAACTATGTAACTCAAAAACCAGATTTTTGATGCTTTCAATTGCTGAAAAAACTTTTCCCATCCTACTTTGAAAATTGTCAAGACTGTAGTACATTACTTAGTTGTAACTTTTATGTTAAATATTCCACCATGTATTAGGTGTCACAGTTCATACTGGATTTTCCTGAACCAGCTATATATTAATATAGTTGTGTATAATCCACTTTAATGTAAAAATTGTATTCTGCCAATGGATGATTTTAACCAAAAATCAGGATTTCAAAGGCCTTTTAAGTTTTAATTGCACAACAAAAATAAACATTGCTGCAAGACCATCACAGCATCTGTGAGCACTAACAATTCTTATCGCATGGGAGAGAAACCATGTAACTGAGTTCCATTATATGGAAGACCACCTTGATTACACAAACACTAAGTTTCTAGAATGATTAGGAACAATGTTTTCCTCAGAGGGAAAATAAAACGGTGGCAGCTGCATCCCCTAGATGCAAAACTGCCTGAAAATTTCACTCAAATTTGAACACTTGCAGCTCACCTCTAAATAGAATTAGGTTTGTTCTGTAGAGGCCCATGACTCTATGGCCACACTAAACTTTCACAGAAAGTATCAGTTTCTCAATGGGCCTTGACAGGGCCCTTAGTTTTCAGAGCAGACTAAAATTGCTGGATATGAAGCAATCATTTGCACCTTTACAACACAGAAGGTCACATGTCTGGGGGTCTCTGCGAACACACACCTCCATGCTCCCTTTCAATTAAGAATAAAAATACATTTTTAGAACATATACAATAAAGGCTAAAGGACCACAATAAAACAAAAAACGCCATGGTTTTCACCCTTGAAGAGGGCATGACAACATTAATTTGCTTGTGGTGCTCCTAAATTTGAGGGAGGCACTTCAGAGTGAACTCAAAACAAAAAATCCTAATCCTATTTACCTGAAAGGGCTAAGAGCCCTAAACCATGACCCAAAAACGGGCTTACTGAGAAAATGTGTTCAAAATACTGCAAATAGGATTATAGCTTACCTTGCAGCAGTATTCAATTATTTTAATGGCTGTAACAACCAGCCCGACAGAGGCTTCATTACAACTACAGAAACCTGTGGAATTCCAGGATTATAAGGCATGGTTCAATTGGAAAAGGTAATATACCCTTCCAGCAGCAACTCCCTCAAAGCAGTTCTAGGCTTTCCAAAGTCCTAGAGTGGGACTCTGGGATAATAAAGCACAAAGCAAGATGAATCATCTATTGTAGGAAAACATACACATTAACTGAAAACATTTACAGCCAAAAGAATTTATAATTTAAGATGATCCTCCAGTCTCCTGAGCCTGAGCTTTAAGACTGCTACATACATCTTTATTCACATAGAAATATCAAATGGCAAAATAGGCTCTCTCTTCTTCAAGACACTATTATAATCATTTGTCATTTTGCCAGAAACGCAGGTCAAACCTCTAACCAATTTTCTTTATGGAAGTTAGCAGGGGAACTGTGTGAAACAAAGTTGTACTACATCCAAGACCCTCAAAATCTGCAAGAGAAGCACTATAGTCAATCACAAAGAAGTCACAGAAGTGTGCAACCCTTACATAAAAGCAGTAACTACGTAACCTCAATAATTCTAGATCAGGAACATCAAAGCAAGGCATGTGTTTGCAGGATTAAGGCTTATATTAAAGGAGATACATGCAACTCCTGAACTACTCGACTCCCACCATATTTGCATTAAAAATTGGATAGGAGCATGTTTTTAATAGAAAGCTTTTAGACAGACATAATAAAACATACTGTTGACTGCAGTTGTTAGCATACTCTACTATATATTCTTCTATCATAAGCAATGCAAATCAGCCTTGCAATGAGAGGGAACACCTCTAAGTTTACCCTAGTAGTTCCCCATTCCCCGAGGCACCCTCAGCACTTCCTGGCCTTCATTTACAAGTTTAAAAGCATCTGAGCTGGACACGCAGTATGATTTTAATTAAGGCCAGCAGGAATTTAAAGTGCAAGTTATTCTAGAAAAACAACTCCTTAACAAACTGGTCAAGGTCAGAATTTATTTTTTTTTTAGTTCTGTGTTTTATGTCCAAAAACCACCAAGCACAGCAGTGGTGGTCCAGACCTCAAGCTACAGCCACCTAAACGTAACTGTGAGTCAAAAGGACTCAGACCTTTGCCCCAACACAGACCTTTGCCCAAGAGAGTGACCTAGAAGAAAGCACCAAGAGCCAACAGAGGAAAAAAATCATGCTTTATGCACCATCCCTGCCAGGTAGCTTCGGCCACCTGAAGTAAAGGCAGAATACCCCAGAACGGGCATACCCACTCACCTGGGAAAGGGGGGGGATACAGGAAGCCCACAAGGGAAAAGCGACACCGAGCAAGCCCCAGAGACCACATCCACGGAGCCGGACCCACCGCTCCCAGCCCACCCCCGGCTCCACCACCACGGCGCTCACCTGGCAGGTACTCTGCCTCGAAACGCCGCCTCGTCTCGCTTATCAACGCGGCCTTGTCCTGCCGTTGCTGAGGAGAAACAAGAAACGGGAGAGGCGTGAAAGGAAGGGAATGACCGGGGCCCGAGACAGCCCCAGCCCCTCACCCGTGGGACGGGCCCCACCGTCATCATCCCCCCTCCAGCCCACCCAAGCCCCTGCCCCAAGCCGCCACCTCCGCGCGGAGGTGGTCGGCGAGGAGAGGCCCAGCGGGCAGGCGGGAGGAGCGCAGGGACTCACCTCAGCCATGGTCCGGCGGAGGCGCCCGCAAGGGCCGCACAGCTGCAGCACGGCCCGCGGCACCGACAGGCAGGCAGGGACGGGGAGGGAGGTGTCGCGTGACCCCGGCGGGGGCGGGGCCTGCCGGCGGCCCGCCCCTCCCCCCGCGACGGGCGCGGAGCCGCCGGCGCGGCCAATCACCGAGAAGCGTCGCCGCGATGGCCCCGCCCCTTCCCGGTTCGCGCCCCGCTCGGTTCGCGCCCCTTTCCGCGCTTCCCCTCCCGTCATGCTCCCTGTGGCGGGAGTTTCGGAGCGGGCGCGCTCTCCTCTCGCTTCCGTTCTTTCCCGCTTGCCGTGAAGCCGGGGTGAGAGCAGGGCGGCCTCGGGAGCCGGGTAAGGCCTCATCGGCGTGGAGCCTGTGGTCGCTGTTCCTTTGTGGGCCGGCTCTCCGCTGTTCTTCTCTCCGCAGGAGCTTGTGCGGCCTTGCGCCGCCCCTGCCGGGCCGGGCGGGAAGGGCGTTAACGGCTGTCAACGGCTTTCGGGGCGGAGGGCGGAGGGAAGCCGAGCTGGGGCCCGCTGTCACCTCAGCCTTTGGGCCGCTGCCGCCGTGGAAGCCGCTCGGCGCAGGGAAGGGGGTGGTGAGGCCCGGCCGAGGCTGCGAGGGGCGCGGAGACAGCCGCCGCGGCGCCTCAGCCGGCGGAGGGAGGCTGCGCTGCCGCGGCGTCCGAGCCAGGCGAGCGGCGTCGCTTCGTACTCCGAAAGTTGAGTGGAACTCGGCGAGACGGCTGCTCCAGGTCCTCGGGATCTTGTCCGGGGGAGGGAGGGAGCCTTCTTGGTGGCAAAATGACTGGAGTCTTCTTCAGAGAACTTTCTTCTTAAGGAGGCCTTATAATTTTAACTAAGGATTAATTACGTCTATTAATAAACCCTACACCTGGGTGAAGTGAAGGCTCTTAAATTTGAGAATTCAAAGCACCGTTGCTTTCCAGTCTACTCGGTATGTTTGTGGAGCTGACACCTGCAACTCAGTCACACAAGCAGTGCACGTTTGGTTTGGTTTCTTTCAATTTGCATTACGCTGTGTAGCTGTTGATGAGCAGTGAATTCATGCTTTCATAAATAAATGCTAGAATACGTTTCTGAAATTTTTCTGTTACTTAAATTTCTCAGTACAAAGTTGCTTAACTTCATTTTAATCGATGAGATTAAAATGCATACTGACCTTATATTCTCAAATTAGTCTATGCCATTGCTTTACAATGTATAGTTATTCTTAAGGATCAGTTCAGCTAGTCCCAAAATGATTTTTTTTTTCTTCACTTTTGTAGATGGAAAACGTCCAGATAGATTAAAATTTCTGCAGAGAAAAAATCCTGACAAAAATGGAGACGCATACAGTTTTCTTCTAGAGGAATATGCATAAAGATAAATAAAAATGCTTTTAGGTGAGCGAGAACAATTCTTGTCCTACAATGGCGAAGTCCTTATGTTTCAGCTGTCAAAACCAAAACATGTGGAGGGAGCAGCTGATAAAACAATGAATTTATGTGTCAGAAGAATGGCCTTCAACAGAGACACTAAGCTGTTTGTTCAGAAATCTTCTGGAGTATTCAGTATGAGTGCTAGTCATTTAAAAATTGAAATCATTTGTTGTAGCTGCACAACAGATTCCAGAACAGGGATTATTCTTCCCTGCGTTTTGATGAAAAAGAAAAAAAGGAACAATGTTGTCAAATACCTTTTATTGTTGCTTCACAGCTCAAATCAGTTTGAGAAGTCCTTTCATTTTAAATTGGATTATGAGCTGAAAGAAGACATCAGGTTGTTCACTGGCCCTTCAGTCTTGTGGAGGCATGACAACAAGCTGTTCTACATCTCTGCCAACACCTGCAAGGTTCTAAGTGCTCCTGTTCAGCTTTCTTCTGTTGTGTGGACAGGTGAAATTGAGGATGAAGGCACTGTTGTCTTAGGGGTAAGAACTGCTTGCCTGCCAGAGAGTGAAGTCGAGGATGAGTTTTCCACTTCAGACAGAGCCATCTGGGGTAGTGAGTTCTTTGGATACACAATTGAAACACAAAAAATACTAACTGGCACATTTTTCATGCCTCATGCTTACAGCAGAGTGGTATCTTCTGTCTACGTCTGCAAGAACAAAATGTTGAAAAAACAGCTCCGAATATCACTTGTTGCCATAACCCACAAGAATCAGCTTATTTGGTTCCAAGATGGTCTCCCTAAAGGTGTTTGTGAACTTCCTTATGAGAAGCCATGTTCAGTAAAAACAGCTGTAACCAGTAGCAATGATTTGCTATTTATTGTGTCTTTTGCCTCCGGAAATACCTGTGTTGTACAGAGGAGAGACAGCTTACAGGTATTTGTGGCCTTAAACAGCTCCCTTTTACTATTGTATCTTTTTTTTTGGTTACATTGTCTTATTGGAAGTTTCTGCAATTGAAATGCTAGGTATTGAAGTTCTATAGGTTTGGGTTTTTTTGTTATTGTAGCTTCTGTTGAAATAACCTGGCTAAAGGATGAGATTGTTTTACTTTCATTGCTTGCTTATATATCTGAAAATAAACCCTGGATTCTATTATTTAATAATGCTTTTTATGAATTGGAGCCAAAGCTTCTTGAAAAATTGCTAATTGAAAACTTCTATGGTATGAGAATGTGAAGTTGTAAGATAGCTAGGAATGTGCCTACACAGTTTGTGTTAAAGTGAACTGATATCATTGCAGAGCGTAAACTTTTCATTGGAATTTAAAAGCCTTGGGTCTCGTTTCCTAGTAACAAAAGGTATTGTTTAATGGAAATGACAGGAAGAGGTCTTGCTTTTGTTTCCTCAAGTCAGGAGAGGCAAAGTTAACTGCTAGAGTTTTGTAATACTCTGTCAAGAATACTTAAATAACTTGGGAAGTGAAAGTTTATCCTATTTAGTCATCAGCATTATTGTACAAATCCGTCTTTACCTCTTAAACATATTTAAGTATGCAATGCAACAAAGATATTTCTGAATGTCAAAGGTATAATGTCTTTAACTGATCTGCAGCTATTATTGGTTCTAAATAAATGTTGCAGCATTCAGCTATTCATCTGTTTGAGTATGCTGAAAAGTTATCTTCACTGTCACCTGTATTCTTGGAAAGTAATCTTTAAAGAGAAATGGCTGATTTTCCCCAGGGTTACATAGTCTCTAAATGATGGAGTAAGAGTGAGAGCTTGAAACTTCTTAAAATACTGTACTCCACACACCTGAATAGCCTGTCTCTTTGTAGAAAGCAAGCCTCACCAAAACAAGTACAAGAATTATTCAAATACGTTATTTTTAAACCTCTTCTACTGTAGGTGGCTTCCAAATGGCAAAAAGTGAAGTCTGTTCTGGTGGATGACTTCATTGGCTCTGGAAATGAGCAACTGTTACTGCTTTTTAAGGATGACTCCAATACAGACGTGTTAAGTACATTCAGAATAACGGATCTTGGAGAGGTCGACTATGCAGTAAGTTCAGCTTGCCATTTCTCAGCTACTCAGTCTGTTCTTACTAAATTAAGAAAACCTCAAGAAATCATTAAAGTGTTGGTGTAAAGTGAAATTGGATGTGTGCTGTGAAATGCCCTGAAGTTTGAATACAATATTCCCCACAGTAATCATAAGATAAGTCATCTGAAGAGATTATTCTACTTCCTTGATAGCATCAAGATTCTTTTGGGAAATGAAAATAATCCAGTTGAAAATGCTTCACTACGTAACAGGCTTGCTACAATGCTTACCTTTTGGCTAAGAACTCTTAATTAAGGCCATAGTGCTTGTTAATTATCTTCTTATAATTGGATGTTTCCATTATGTACTATCAACCTCTAATTGCTTTCAGAAGATAAGATTTTTCTTTTAAAATGCGTACTGCGATGCTTCTGGTTTTCTTTATGTTCCCCCAGACTTTTATAATGCTGTGTAATAGCCTGTACCTTACTTTCTGCTTTTTAATTAATTCAGTGGTTTGGGGTTTTTTTTTTTAGAGTGATACTAATTATGAACATGATGTTCCTGCTGCAGAAGGATTGCAAGAGAATGGTTTGCTTACTGTCCAAGCCCTTGAAACAAGATTACAGGTTTGTACGCAATAGTTCTGCCTCCATATTTTCTTCAAATTACTTTTCTGTATCATTATATTAACTAAAGGGTGATGTTAATGATACTAGTTTTATTGGAGAAGTGGTTCAGGGAGAAGACAACATTATTAAGTATCCGTTCTTGAATCTGGTAGTTTGTGTTTCAGTTCTCTCAGTTGTTAGTTACAAGGGTCTAATTTAATGTGAATTCAAATTTTGAGATAACACTGAAGTCATCCTATCAAAACTTCATAACAGTCATTTTACTCATAGATGTTTAAATACTAGTTTAGTAAAATTAGAATGTTTTACTGCTTTTGCTCCAATTACATATTTTGAGCTAGTGTAGTGCCAGGTTCCCGGCGAGTGGCAATTAATCCTGAAATCCTGAAAATAAAGAGCGTTATGGTCTGTTTCTTTGTCCATGGACTTCAGTCAAGTTGGCGCTTACTTTTGCCCAAATTAGCGAGCATGGTTATTTCGCCATCTGCTGATGTTTCTCCTCCTGTTACTAGCAGTTTTATTAAGATAATTTTGCCAAATAGAGTAGGTGAAGCTAAAATGTATCCTTCTTTTAATTAGCATCATTTATAAAACAAGCTGGGGGGAACTTGCCAGAGTCCAAGTAATAAGCGGGAATATATTATTGCCTTTCTTTCTACCTTTCATCCTGTTAGTAAACACCCAGCATGCTTTCCAGGATGTTCTTTTGCAATATAGTGCATTGGCCCATACAAAATAGGTAATAATTGACGAAATGGGAATTTTTTTTTATTAGAGAAAAAAAAAACCACCAAAAACTCTAGGAGGTAGCATAAATCTCAAACTGAATCAATGATGTGAGGCTATTGTTAGTTTGCTCAGAGTACTTTAAGTGTGAGATAGGAGGTAATTACTCCCTTCATTTGAGAATTAATGAAAACGTAAGTAGGGTATTGTGGCAGTTTTATCTCCAGCTTTTAAAAATTACAAAAATTAACTGGTAAAAGTTTAGTACTGAAAGAAAAGGAAGTCTATGACCCATTAAGAAAAGACTAAAAAAGAAAAGACTTCTCTAGTTCTAATTACAAAAGAGAGTTCTAAAGAGATATACATCTTCCAAAAGATAAAAGATTGTTTGGAGAACACTGAACAATAGATCTTTTTCCTTCCTGGAAGGCAAAAGAAAGTAGAAGTTGGATTAATTTGAAGGACCTCTTGAGGTCCCTTCCAACCCTACGTTTTTACAGTTCGTCAGTTTGCACATTGGCTTTTACACAGTGAAGTGCAAACTTGATTCCAAATGCATTTTTTTCTGTTTCTGGATTCCTTTGGGTAGTCAAATATTTTAAAACCAATTTATTTGCTGCTGCATTCTATCCTTACTCATTACATTGCTTTCTTCCTCTACAAAACAGAAATTAGTTTCAGTCTCTCTCATTTGTTGCTCTTTCCACTTTTGTCATGAAGATTGTCCACCCTGCCACTCGTGGCTGTATGTTCTATGTAACTTGCCTTTTGACTTTGTTCTTTTACTACACCAGCTGGCTTTCAGCTGTACAGCTCTGTGAATCTGTGTTAGGATCAAATGAATAGTCTGGTTTGCACTTTCTGCTGGTTCTGCTGGAAACAAGACACTGGATGGAGATTCCACATATCATCTGACAATAAAGTTCTTCTTACAGACACAGAATCCTTCATAAGACTTATTCATTTATTTATTTTAAGATCTTTTAGTGTTCTAATTTTCAAAGCTACGTCCTAGCAGAAGCATTGTAAGCAAGTTGAAAATCTTCATATATTTAGTGCTGTAAATCTTTGAAATTGTCATACTGATGAAGTGCAGATACTTCTTTTTAACCTTCCTGTTGTTTCCTTGTGGAGATCTCCATTGTTCTGTACGTTTCCCTGAACAGTGAAGGACCCATGCTGTTTTTTGTCATCTGATGTGTAATTGAATTTCAGGGATGATTGTTTTGTTGCAGTAGTGGGTGCTTAGCTTGGGAATTTCCAAAGGTTATTTAGCCTTGGAGTGGTGCTTCTTGATATTGATCACCAAAATTCAGGTCTTGTAGAAATTTCCAATCAAATCATGTTTTGACAGGCTCTATGGAATCTTGTCTTTTAGGGCAAAATGAAATAGCAAATGCAGTCCTTTTTTGGTATGTCTCTTTCTTACCCCTTATTTCACATCACTGTAGCTGTTTTCTAGCCATGTGAGAAATTTGACAAGACTGAATTATTGTCCCCTGAATGTATGTAGGCTGCATTTAAGATATAAATAGTAATACATGTAAATTGCATTTTGCAGGTAGTGAAATTGAAAAATATGTTGGTCTGCATTTTTGAACTGTCCTGTGTTTATCTTGTATACAGTCTTTTGGGCCTGAATGCAACCTTTTCTCCTCTGAAGATTTTTTTTTTTTCTTTAATACTCATTTTAGTATCTTCTGAAGAAGACTTCCTTTGGCAGAATGGCAGAATACTGTAGTTGCATTACAACAACTGAGGTTACAGGGTTTCTCCTGGATTTAGTTGACAGTTCTGGCAGAAATACCACAAGTCAGAAGTGTCTTTTATGTCCACTGGCCTGTTTACCTCTTACCAATTACTTAAGAGTTTTGTAAGGATTATAATGCTAAATTTTTGTACCTATGATTATCTTGTTTTCTTTGACTTGGTTTGCCTGTTTTGGGGCAAGTATTTTTTTAATCCTTACGGCTGATTTATTGAATGTCTAATTGTTTTGTTCATGTTCTGATAATGCTGATTTGGTAGTGGATGGTAAGTTATTTAAGAAATGTTCTATACATTTGATTTTTATTACTATTTTTAGTCTAAGTTTTTAGTATTTATTTTTCCATCTATTGCTGTAGATTGGCCCATTTTCTTTTTGACATTTCTTTCACAAGGGATTTTAGTCACTTGCAAAACACAGAACAAACCATTTATTTACTGTATGAGCAGCTTCAGCCTATAGATCTCTGAATTATGTTTCCCTCTGGCTTTTTTGTCTACTTTTTCCACCTTACCTTTGCTTTTCTCAGTATTTTTTAGTCTCGTCAATCATGAATCTTTCTTTCCATTTTCTTTCTTTGTAAAAGTGCCACAGTTCTTGGCTCAGTAGTTTTAGCTCTGTATGTGTGGGTATTAATTTATTTATCAGTACTGCAACTTTAATTGCAATGTGTCAAAGCACTTGGTTGTTCTACATACTCCTAAGCCTCTGCCTTAATTTGCTTTGCTTTTGACACTGATTCACCTGTTCCGCTGTTCATGCTGGATTTACTCACACCTCTGGTATGTTCAGCTCTGGACTGCCTTGTTTTTATGCTGGTGTTTGTTTTCGATTTTAAGATAATCTAGTTTTATTTTCATAGTTCACAATGCAAAGATTGTGACTTCTGCCGATGCTTGTTCCAGAGAGAATTGATAGGGGACACTACCCAGTCTTGGGTTTGCCATATGGTAAACTTCAGATCTCTTTCTTGTGTTGCTTTATGAGGACAAAGGGCTCGCAAAAGTAAGATTGGTCAGCAAGCGTACATCAGTGAATCTTTGGCCGTTTTGACTGCTTTTCAGTCTGTGCTTCCCCATTTGCTTGTTGTTTATTCAGGAGTTGCTCACCAATGGGAGTAAGTAATGGTTTGGTATTCTCTTGACCTCCATTAGGAAGGTATTGTAGAATCATCTTTGTTCTTAACTCTTCCTTTTCTTCTCCTGACTCAAGTCTGGCACTGGATTATTGCTTGGAATCTGATACTTAGATGCATGGTTTGATAGGTGGCAAATAAATTTTTCACAGAACTTATCACGATGACTGCTACTTGTTCTAAATGCCCTTTGCCATTGCAGCTTGAGCAGAGGGCCTCACTTCACTTATATGAAGGGCGTTTGTTTTATTCAGGTTTATCAGTTGATTATGATTGATCCTGATTTTGGTTTTGGGCTTCTTTTGGGGGGGTGGGGAAGTTTAATCTACATTCCAATGGGGAGCTTTGTTCTCTCCTTGGCAGCATTGGACTTCTCAAGATCTTGCTTTCCAGAGAATAGCTTTTGAGGAGCTTTCTTAAAATCTAAGAAGCTGGTGATGGTTTTTTTGTTACAGTTTTTTTAACTGACAAGAAACTGAAACTGATGTCAATAGAAAAATAAAGTAGGAATAATAATGAAAGGGCTGAATATCTGCATAATTTGATAAAATGTACCTTGGAAGCTTACCTTAAATGCTAGATTTAATATTGAGAGGCTAAGACTTAGATTCATATTTTGGCAGCAGACTAGCCTGACCTGAACGTTTTTTAGAAGCATTACTTGAGGAATGCCAGGATCTTAGCTTGTGATACTTGCATAGAAATGGAAAGCTGAAAAGATATCTTGGTAGCTTCAGTATCAGTTCTTATTTGCAGCAGACCTAAGCATAAGTCTAATGATTATTTTTGTCTTTTACAGGCTGGTTGCACCTCTGTTCGAGAGCTACAGCAGCATTTAGGACTCAAAAAGAGGGTTATTCTTGAATCTTGCAGAGCATTAATAGATCTTGTTGAAGAAAGAACCCATATTCTACCAACTGCAAAAGAGGTAAAATGCAGAAGAGAATACAGATCACTTCTGAATTCTGCTGAGCCGTTTGTAAAGGGTGCTTCCCTCAACCACTTGTTACGTTCACCAGTAGGGATTGCTACTATCGAAACTCATTAATCTGGTTTTTAAATCTGGTTCATTACCTTAACCTGTCAATGTATGTAGATAAGAGTAAATTTGGTTGTCTTTACTTGAAATTGATTTGCACAGTACCTCCTGTCGACTGAGTTATATGGAGGAGTAACCTCTCACAAAGAGTGAAAAACAGTAGAGGGAGTGTACAGTCTTAATTGGCACAGCTGCCTAGATATTGAATAGCTGTCTGTGATCTAGCATGCTATGAAAAATTAGCTGTCATAGATCTATGTAAGCAAAATTGATTTTATAAGGGGGGCAGAGTGAACTGTGGGCTGAGAAGGTGATGGAGGTTGGGAAAATGTTGTTTTACTATGTCGCTCAAAATAAGCCTAATTTACTTGAAATGGAGTTGATCTCCCTTTCAGTTAATGTTGTGGTCCTTTACAAGTCAGCGAGGTTTAGACAACAAAATTTCAAGCAATGAATGCAGTAAGATGAAATAAATTCTGGTACCTTAAGTCTTCTTTGGGCAACTAAATGTATGACAGTTCAAGATTTTATACATGTCATGTTTAAAAGGAGAGAATGAGTTGTGCTTTTCAAGATACCATGCGTTTTAAGAAAATGCAATTTTGACTTTTGACTCTATTGTGGAGAATAAGCTAGTTTATATAGATTTCATTTTATATATCTTAAAAGCACTTCCAGCAATCATTTCTGGTAAAACATGAAGTAATGCAGTGTAAAAAGAACCAATATCTCCACTTAATTTATCTAAAAAAAACATTTTTCTGTAAGGAAGGTCTTGTCTCTCTCTGGGATGATGTAGAAAATCCTCATTCTCTTAGCAAAGAGACATCATCGGCGTCCAAAGTCCCAGAGCACTTCATAGAGAAATTGTGGCAGCGTGTTGTGGGTGACAGCTTGGTAGTTGGAGTAAAATTAACTGAATCATTTTACTTGTAAGTATCTAAATTTATCTAATAATTTCACCAAGTATTTTTATAGAAACTGAATTTGCAGGTTAAACTCTGTAGTAGCAAGAGTGGATTTTTGAGATTTGAACTTTCTCGTTTTGCATATCTGTATCTAAAGTATTTCAGGTGTGTGTCTTTGTCAGTATTGTTGCTGCTGCTTGTCTCTTGCTAGCAGTGTGCAAAAAAATACATTGTATAGCCAAAAACCTTTTCTTTGACAATAATTATGATTCTTTATAGTCAGTGTTGACATAGCTATGCTGACATCAGTATGTGGTGTAGATAAAGCTCTGTCCTGATCCCTTACTGTTAACATCTTGCCATTCCTGAAGTGTGATTTGCTTGAAGAAGCACAGAAGAAAACATTTTTAGTCCTCTGATCAACTTAATAAATAAATAGTCAGCTTTTGAATTGAACTAGGCTACAGTCAAGTATCCAATCAAATAAAATATGTACTAAGCTTATGTATTGTGTAAATTATGTGGAACAATCAGCCAGTCAATACTTAAACCTTCAAAATAATGTGTTTATTCTTATTATTGTCTATAAAACGATTTGTTTATTCTGTTCATTTTAATTGCTCAGTTCTGGTTGTAAGTACTACTTATGTCATTTCCCCCTTACAGGGAGGGAACTAATCTTGAACACAGTTTAAAAAAACAGGATTACATGCAACATAAATTTACAATGTGCACTGTGTGATGTAAACTTTGCTGGAGTCAGAACTTACCTTTGACCTATATTCCCAGAAGTAGTGTAGCTGAGACTGTGGTAGGGGAAGCTTAAAGACTCTTGATGCCACTGAAAATCATTCAAGTGGTTGTGAGGGACCTGACCTGTTGCGCCCTTTGGCCATTCTGCTGGAGCTGTGGGTGTATTATTTCTCAGCTGCCAGATGGCTGTAACTTTACAAGAAAGTTGACCTCATCTTCTTGACAGCCTCTGTTAAGAGCCACTGAGGCAAGTGATTGTTTTTGCCTTTCCGGTGTTTATTATTTTAGCTTTGGTGATGATGACTTTGTTTTTGAAAATGAAATACTTAATTCCTATTTAATTTTAGAGATCCTCAGAAGATTTGGAACCATTCTTTAAAAAGCAGCAGCAATATTGCCCTCTGCCCTCATTTTTACAGTTGAGAAAATATCTGTGAAGATGAAGTCATTTGTCAAAGGTTACCTGGTAGGCTAGCAGCAGAACCTAGGTCTTTTGGGCTCCAGTTCAGTACTGATACAAAAACCTGTGGTTTTGGGGAAAAGGGCTTGCTTTGTCTCCACCCCCAACACTTTAAGTCTTTTTTTGTGCTTCCTACTAATGAAAGATTGCAGTGATGTTTTAGATTACATTGTCAGGTGATGATACTTCTCTGTAAAGAAAATTAAACATTCATAAGACTTTCAGATGTCAGTGACATCTTGAGACTGAATTGATTGACAGAATAAAATATTCATTAAGAGGGGGTCTGAAACAGTAATGTTAAGATTTCATTGAAAAAACCCTGTGTTGAATAAATGAAGTACCTCATATGTTTCAGGATATAACTGCATGTTTAAGGTAATAGTATTTTAAGCCTTTTATTTTACTTTCTACATTCATTTCTCTCTGAATATCTGTAAAACAATATAGAACATCAGAAGAGCTTTTAGTCCTCAAAGAGGGCAGAATTGCTACTTTACGTATCAGTTAAAAGTCAAGTCTTTACATTATAAATGTCATAGAGTATCTCCGTGGGTTACGTGTAATTTTCAACATTTTCTGGGTGAATTAGACATCCAAATTCTTTCAGTTGAGGCATCTAAATACTAGAAGCTCTTAGAAAATTCAGTCCACGTTTTGAAAATCTTAATACTAAGCTTAAGTGAAATAGTCATTTGAAGGACTTACACTCTTTGCACTGTCTATGATTTAACCTGAAATGAAATTGGAGTTTGTGGTAGTCTTAAACATCTGTATATATCTGCAAAATTCTGGTTGTTTATCAGAAGGCAAAATACAAACTGGGAGTGCAGTCATCTTGTATGAATTTTCACAGGTCACTGAGAGACATCAGTTTATCTTTAGTGATGGATCAAGACTTCTCTTCGATTTCTCCGATTATCAAATGTCAAAATAAAATCATTAAGCTGAACAAAGCCTTCTCAGCATTGACTGTCTCCTCATGTCAAATTGAGCCTCCTCCAAAAAAGATGAAGTTGGACTTGCATGGCAAAAATGATCTGAAAAAAGAGTTTCCTGAGAGACGTTCAAGGGTTCAGCAGGATGGAGCAAAGACAGTCATTGCTGTTACCAGCCTTTCACCATTATTGGCATTTCATCATGTATGTTGCATAGTTCTTCTACATGCAAAAAACCAAAAACATCAGACTGACAGTTTACAGGAGAGCAAAAAAATTACTGTACTCTGTGGGAAAATTTTGTTAAGTCTGGAAGATATTTCAAATGGAAAATATTCAGTAAAGATGCTAAGAGATAATAGTTGCTGTACAGGTAAATTAATTGATATAACTTGGATTCATAACTATATGGTTGATTCTTCTGTTTACTCTAGGTGATGCCAAGCTAAGTTTTCAAGGTGTAATCACATCTGTCTCTTTGAACACGAACTGCATAGACCTGTTATGAATTAAAAGCTGGGTGAAATACAAGATGGGACATTTTTCAAAATGGAAAAAATTTTAAGTGAGTTGCTGTAAGGTTTTGTGCTAGCATGGGTGCCGAAGTGTATCCAGAAAGGTTAATTTCAAAGATAAGTCTGAGTGTAGAATGCTGAAGCTTGTGTATTTTCTTTACATGAGATATTTACTGTTGATTAGATACGTGCATTTTTTTTCTGACTGAAAATACTGAAATTCTGAAATACTTCGGTATTTCTTAAATAATACTGAAGTAATTGAAGCTTTTCTTCATCTACATATCTATTAAGGTCATTTGTTTTCCTTTCTTTTAATATTCCTGATTGAATTTATTTTGAACTTGGCTTTTGCTCATATAGCAAAATGTCCTTTTGACCATTTGCAGTGAATTTTAATTTCTTTCTTCCTTTAATGCTGTATCATTGGCGACAGCCAACATGTCATCTTACTGTCGCAGGAGGCTATTACTAGCCTTCTTTTGGCAAGATGATGTTTATCTTTAGAGCTTTCATTATATAGGTGGGGCTCTGTTAATCAGCTAACTACTTTGCTTGACAGAAGTAGTTATAAGAGTTTAGGTGAGAAGAAACTTCCCAAAGAACATCTGAATGCAGGTGCAAAATCTTCAAGTAAAACTGGGAGCATGAACCAAAAAAATCTAAGCACATTTAATGCATGCAACATGATGAAAATATTTAGGTCTCTTTTTTTTTTACTGTATTTTCTTGCAGGTTCCATCGAAGATATACTTGCTGTCCTTGCGATATCTGTCAGATTCTCCTTTCAGATTGTGTCTTCTGACTACACATTGACTCGAGTAAATTCATGGTTACTGGGAGAAATGGAGTGCACACCATTTAAGGAATGCCATGACAACATATTCTGTCATAAAGCAGGAAATATGTACGGTACAGTTTTCAAGTGGACCCTGAAAAACCCATTTGAAGGAGTTCTAACATTATTTTGCAGGTAAAATTACTACAAAAATGTAGAGTATATTCATCTTGCATACACACTTTTCATCTTCAAATTATTTCTTACTGGTACCATAAACAACAGCCAAAATTGTAACCAGTGTGATTCCAACATGATGCTATGATAACCATCAGCAAGAACAGAATTATTTTCAGATGAGAACTATGGCAGAACCTCAAATGCATTTTTTAATTTTATCTAGGCTAGAACATTGAATTACAAATAAGTCTAGTCTCAATTAATAACTGCTTAGTACTACTTATTTGGTTCATTTCACTGCATCATAACTTCATATTCATTTTTCTTACATTATTCTTAGTATAATTTTTCTTCAACATGTGTTGATTTAAAAAAAGGAATCCTTTAAGGGGATGTTAAAAACGAACAAAAAACCACAACACAAGCAACGACAAACCCCAAGTTATGCTAAATTTAAATTTATTTCTATGCTATTCTGTTGTTTAGAACTGCAACATAAATTTAGACTAATTTTGTACACGTTTCTGATGTATTTATTTCCTATCTACCATGATTTTGAAAAGGAAATAATCTGAAGAGTCTCAGTGATTTCCTTTTCTTATGTAGGTTCTTGGACAGATGTCTATAAAATTTTCTAAACCAGGCTAAACAAGTTGGTAATACTGCCATAATTTGTGATTTAGGTAGATAAGGCTCACAACATAAAAAGTACTTCTCAAGTGTTGACAAATGTCACCTGCCCTGAAGAGTTTAAGCTAAAAAATAAAAAGAAAAGGTATATCTCTTAAGAGTCTGTAATTTATAGTGAGGTTCAGTCTTTTGCTCAAATTAGGAGTTCATTTTCCTTCTTTTATGTAAGAGGAAAGGCTGAAATGTTTAAGAAATCAATCAGTAAAATTCTAAGCCTCAAGACTTTTGGTTCCTTTTGAAAAGTTAGATTACTTGGTCTTATTCACTTTTGATCCAATCTTGCACTAATAGTTAGTGAGCTGCATGTTTATGGTGTAACTACAATTGTATTTTCTAGATCTCTTTTTTTTTTTTTTCCCCATCTTTTTTCCCATCTATCTCTTTTCCAGCTAGGATATTTCTGTGATGGGTAGGAGCTACAGACTATTCTTTTTCATAGCTTTACAGAACCAAAACAAACTGTATCTGTTATAAGTAGTGGGATGTTAAGATAACTAAATTGAAGTAGAAGTACTTTAAGGAAAAATGCCTTTCTGACCTGTGTGAGAAAACTAACTACTTCAGGATGCTCGTGGTGTTGTTTGTGTTGGTTGGTTTGTTTGTTTTTGGTGCTTGGTTGTGGTTTTTTTTCCCTGAGATAATTATTATTTTTCCTCAGTCAAAAGACATCATCTGAGGAGTTTATGTGGCCAAGCACTGGAAATAAGACTTTGAACAAATCCTAGGTTTTTAAAATGAGGAATGTGTCACTGTGTCATATATGCTACACTGGCAGCCAGGGGAGTAGGTTCCCTGATGATTACCAGCACGATTTTATCTGGGTTTCTTAATAATTTCAAATGTCTGATTTTTTTTTTTAAGTGCCACTTTCCCTCACCAGTGACCATTTAAAAAGACAAGCTGTGGGCCACCTAATAGCCATGCTGTACATACCTCTCGATAGTGACGATCCATGAATATACATGTCAGTTTTCTGCCCCTAAATGTAGACTAGACGACACATTTCCTTTGTGCTATTACGTGGGGCCACGTGCAATGAATTGCTTCGTAAAGAAACAAGTGGCGCACATGTAACCCTAATCATGGACATATCTTTTAGTGTAGAATATTTATGTTGCTGACGTTTAGTATCAGTTCTTTTGACACACAGTGGCTACCATGCGTGCTGTTGGAAAGCCCTTGCTTACTCTTGTATGTGCAGTACACACAATAGTTAAAACCGTAATCAGCGTAAGTTTTTCCCTGTTTGATTTAAAGAATCTTTGTTTTCCACTATAGAATTTTGAAGATATAAGGTAGCTTTAATAATAATAATCTTATTTTACAGAAACCTGACTGTCTTGTTCCAGTGCCTTCATAGCCTTACTAGAGTTCTCCCACCAAGCTGTGATGTAAAACTCCTAAGATCTGGAAGTAAAGGTGTCCTTACTGAACAGTTAGCACTGGCTTTGGAAAAAGAAATGCTGACCTTGAGGAGGTCTTTCTTCTCAAAAGAAAATAAAGCTGAAAACAGTTTGACATGGGGGAATGAGCCTGGCAAGAAAATCAGTGATGCTCCTGTGGCTTCTTTACTGGACAGTGAGGAGGGAGTTCAGCGATTCAGAAAGAAGCTTCAGAATGAACGAGAAGAGAGTGTCCTAAGTATGAATCAAACAATGAATGGTGCCCTTTACCAGGAAATTGCTTTGAAAATAGCAGAAGCTCAGCTCAATTCAGATATGATTGTGTGGAGACTGAGCAAGTCCTAGAAACTATTCACTAAATTTATTTTGAATAAAATTTTATTAAAATTATACTATTAAATAATATTTGTATTTTCATGGCTGCTTGTATTACTGTTTATTTTATATTCTCAGTTATTTCTACAGATAAATACTGGAATTTAGATTGATTACTTGTAGCTGGTTTGGCAAGAATTTAAAATTAAGGGTAGCTGAGTCATTCTTTTGTTACATATTTCAAAAATATGATTTTTAAGGTGTTTTCTAATAGGTCCTGTTCCAAGTCATAATTCTTGAACTACAAATGAACTATATTATGAGCAAACATGTACTGTTTAAAATAGTCCTATTAAACTTGTAAAATAACTGTTTATACAGGTAAAACTTAAGCTTTTTTTAGAAATCTTAAGACAGCTATAGAAGGGATCTAAGTTAAGCAAGTTCATAATTTGAGTATGGGATTTGACAAATTAAAAGAAGCAGCAGCTTATCTTTGTGATATATCAAGCCTTTGAAATAACTTTTAATGATACCACTTGAGGAAGAAAACTCTGATTGTACCTTGCAGGCCTGTCTTCTAGAGCCCACCCTCAGATCCGAGAGGTCTGTGTGTATGTATTGGAGCTGGAGAACCAGATCAAGCCTCTTACAAAATTTCAAGAACTCATGAGGATTCACGCTGTAAGGTCTATTCCCACCCAGAATCTAGTGGTAGGGCTGATCTCATTGGTTAATCCTGGAGGAAACTGTCCTTCCTTGGATGTTAGCCTAGCTTCAATGTCAGAAGACTTGTTTGCTTGTTCACTGAGTCATAAATGATTGTTTGCTGTTGCTAGCTGCTCAGTGGTTTTGACCTATCTCAAATATTTTAAATAATGGGAAAACTCTTTTACCTATTGTTCCTCCCTTCTCTGGTGTGGACAAGATACTGCCTGTGCATCCAGGAAGAGAATTGCCTGTGATCTTGCAGGTACTGCTTGCTGAGGTAGTTACTTTTTAATAATTTTTTTTTCTCCCACTATTTTTCAGCTTTGTGAGTGGCTGAAAGCTTAAGAAAATCCCAAATCACAATAATTTCCTTCCTTTTATTTCTGCCTTATGTAAGCAAAACATTCCTAGTGTTTGTCACCATTTTTCTAAAATTGTCAACATTTTGCTTTTCAGTTTTCCTGTCAGCAAAGTTTTGATAGTTAATATCTGCAGCATGCACTCTGGCAATAAAAGTGTGGCAGAAAGAATGGAAGATACATATTGAGAGGAACACTGACATTTCAGAGTAATTCTGTATCTTTTTTTTTCATCAGAAAGTTCAAGCTGTACATATTTCCTCCAGGAACATTAGAGTAGTGGTGTTTTTCAGTCCAAGACGTCTTCTCATATTGGCAACAGGAGTAAACACATCTAAAGGCAAAATCCTGGCTAGAAAAACAGTAAATGGAAGAACACTGTGCTTTGTAAGTTCAAAACAGTTTAGTGACGTAGTCTCACTTTTGAGATACTCAAAGTATTAAATGTTTCCTTTTTTGGCTATGTAGCAGGGAAATTTTGCGTTGAGATGTCAAGAATGCCTGAAGAAATTCTCATGGGTATTTGAAACTCTCAGTATTTACTGGATGACAAAAAATTGTTTAAAAAAAAAAAAAACAAAACAACTTCCTTTGTGAAGCCACAGTTCTGTTCAGCCAGTAGTCAAAGCTTAAAAGCTCATTGTCAGGGCTTGGCAGTCAGTTGTCGCTGGAATTTCCAGGAGAAAGTTCCTGATTGTAAACACTTAAATGAAACAAAAAAATTGCAAGTGCAATCCTGTAGCTTGCAGCTAAGGGCAAGACCTTGGAGAACCAGCTGAGCAGAAACTTTCAGAGCAACAAAGCTACTATTCAGCTCAGGACACTCGAAGGAGTTTGTGTAAAGCAGTGTAAACAGCCCAGCAGCTCATTTTTATGAGCACTGCTGTAGCAGCCTGGTGTCATGTTGTAACTGACATATGTGCATCTCTCTTGAAAGAGAAACTTCCACTGGTGTTCACATCCCTATTTTGAACTAGTAGGGAGGGACAGATGAAGAGAAGCTGCTAAGGACAGAAGTTATTTGTTTCTAATTCCATGGAGTCGCTACTTACCATTATTTAAAAGCAGCAAACAGTGAAATCACAGGAGTGTGCAAGTGTAATTACTAGAGTAGAATAATAATGCATACAACAACACGTTCCTACTAAAGAGTATTTCCAGAGACATGAATGCTTAGTTTGCAGATCATCACATGAGATCATTAACAGCCTTCTTACCAGCTCTAAGATTCCTGGCAGTAGTTCTCCAGCTGACTAGTAATGTGCAATGACATGGCCAACTTTCAGTGGTAGTGATGCAATCGGTAGGTGTATTGCATATGCAAGTGCATTGCATAGGCACTTTTATGTGCCAAAATCTAAAGGTCTGCTCTTGGATGGTTTATGCTGGTATGGGTTTTTTTGGCAAGGAATCATGGAAAAATTGAGTGGGTTTGAACAAAGGTTCAGGCTCTCTAGAATCTTATCTTTGTGTGGCAGCAATAGGAATTTTGTTTAGAGATATTTGCTTTCCTAAACTTGCCTTTTAGAAGTAAAAGCAGCTAAAGGTGTTAACCTTCAGTTTATTTAGTCTGTCTTGGTGGTTATTCTCAGCACATGCTGGTATTCAAATGGAGGGTCTAAATCGCACTGACAAGGAAAACTGGTTAGGTTGGTTCACGATGATTCTGTCCTGAACAGTTGGAGTCCCATTTTCTGGACTTCCAAGAAAGTCTTGGAAGTGAGTTCTTGCATAGAGTGAGTTTTGCAAGTACTTTTCTGGGCAAATCATTTGAGAAATGAAATAAGTTAGTGGCACAGCAGTCCTAGTTACTGGAGATTGGTATTGCCAAGAAACAACTGCTAAAATAGTTGGATGCTTGATTCTGTAAATTCTCTTTTCCATGATACCAGATCAAGTTGGGAAAGATACAGATCACAACCAACAGAAAGCTTTTTGGTTACTAAAGCTGTTACTAATAGCAGACAACCATTCACACAGCACATTCGCTTACTTGCACACTTATAGTTACTCTGTAGGAGCAACAACTGGGAGGCAAATCCCAACCCCTGGGTCCTCCAACTCCTAGGTAGGTAGTTTAGAAAGTCCCTCAAAGAACCCTTTGCTTCATCAGGTGTGTATATGTAATTCTGCAGGTTTTTTTGTCTATGTATAGCAACCACTGCCTGCTTGTACACAATCCAAGTTATGCAACCCATGGTTCATGCTAGTGTGGGTAGTGGCTTTGTACACAGCCAGCAGGCTCTTGGTGTCCTGAGTTTATCAGTTCTGGTGGATTTAACAGGACAACTGGTCTCCAGAGCTTACCAGTTCCTGGGAGACTTTCACATGCTACTGCTCAGCGTGTAATCATCTTCTCCTCAGCCTGCTGATTGCTGGTAACCGTTCCTCCATCCAGAGCTGTAGAACCCCTTCACACAAACTCGCACAGAAGGGGCCTTTATCATATATAAACTTTTGACAAGGCAATAAAATTATGCCCAGAGCCAACTTGTCTTGACCGCAAAGGGTCAAGGAAACATAGTTTTGGTTTCTGAAAAGCAGGAGATGTCAGTGGTTTCTGGCAGCTATCTATAGGAGTGGTTCCAGTTCTCCGGCCAGGGCAGTGATCAGCGTGTAGACGTGTGCCTTGCAATGGCTTTATTGCCACCTGTTTCAAAAGACTTGGAGGCAAAAGGGAAGCCTGCTCTTGGAAGCATGAGTTGTCATGCCTAAAGGCACTCTTATGTCTGTCTTAGTACTTTTAAAGTCAGCATGATTTAAGGCCCTAAGAAGAGGGATTGTGTACCAAAGAACTCTGTTTTTCCAGCCAAGTTGGTATAATAAACAAAATTACGTATTATAGTGATTTTCTCTGTCGTTCTTGGGCAGGAAAAACCTGTCTGCTCTAGGGTAGCCTCTGTTGGATAACAATATTTCCTTTTCAAGTTCATGTATGTATGTATATATTTCAGATCAACCAACAGCTGCTGGGCTGTTCGTGGTAGTGAGAGTTAAGCCTTCCCTTTCCACTACTGATTTTTGTTTTCCCACAGCTTTTGGCAATTTGGGAACTGTGACAGTCTTATGACTGCTCCCTTCTGAATCATGCTGACTCTGCTAAGACAAAATAATAATGCTGGCATGTTTATCCATGAGTGAGTTATTCATTAGAGACTATTAACAAAGATTATAGGATCAGCAAAAAGAGCATCCAAACAGTGGTAGTTTTCTTCTCCTCCCTTCTCTACTTCCCTGGGAGAGAAGAAGTTTTAAACAAGTGGAAAGTATCAATGCAAGGATTTAAAATCTTGAATAAATGTAAAGACATGGCTTTGAGCATTTCATTGTTGATGGGTTTAGTTTCTTTTGGGTTTTGGTTGGTTTTTTTTTTCAGTACTCTCTGCACTCTAGGCATGCTGCTGGGTCAGAACAAGGTGATCCTCTTGATCAGTACGTAATAGGAGTTTCTAGCCAAGAGAAAAGCTGTACCAAATCCTCCCAGGGGAAAGGCAAAAGAGTAGGAGGTTTAATACTGCAGTTTAGTCATATTAATTATCGCTTTAAGGAGGTGATACTACTTTGGTCTGTGACCTCAGGTTTCTGGTATGTGACAACCTTTTACCTTGAATGTATTGAGAAATTCATAATTCATAGGTGCAAGACGGCAGCTGCATGTTTGTAAATGACTTGGCTAGAGCAAAGACTGCCCAAGTGTCAGGGCTGTATCAGTCCGGTTCCTGCCTGAAGTCCTATATTCACAAAACCCTGTTGCTTAACTGTGGTATTTAGGTCAGATCCACAGGTTGGTAAAGCGGTCTCAGGTTAACTAATCCTCCTCCTTATTGTCTAAATGGAGAGGCGGTGAATCATTTGCCTGGCTGCCATCCTTACCTGTGCAGAGAGGCGTAAAGGTAAGTCCTTTGTAATGAGTCCTTCAAAACAGCGTGCTCTGCCTCTGTACCTGCCCCCTTTCCTCTCCTCAGAGCCCCAGTTACAGTTTTGAACGGAACATGTGATGTCTTCTTTTGTAATCCTTCCTTTGAAATGTTCTCGAGCGTGAGGGGAAAAGAAGAAGCTGCCAAAAACTTCCAAAATTCATGGTTGGTGGGAGTCTGCTGTTTCTGTACAGTCTGCGCTATTCCTGCCCCACAGGTTCTACCAATGATGTATTTTGAGAGCCTTCCCTCCCGCTCCCGCCCCAGTGATCAAATACTGAAGACCAAAACCACAATCCCTTCTAAAATGCAAAAATTAACTTTGCCTCACCTTATCATGTAGGAAACAGGTATGTTTTCTTTTTCAAGGATTACAGCTCTACTAAATCAGATAATCTGCAGCTAAAAGTCACATCCCTGATGCAAAGTGCACCTAGATGAAGCTTTCAAGTGCCTGGAGCACTCCAGCAAGTAATTGTGCAACATAGAAAAAACATTTACCCTCCACTCTCCTGACCCTGGCTGAGTAATTTGTGACTGTTTATGATGATAAGCTGTTGGAGTTTTTTAATTATTTTTTTTAAGATTTCTGCAATTAACGCTAATTCTTCATTCAACTCTACTTTTTGGCAGCAGATTTTAATGCTACCTATAACATTTTAAAACTTTGCTCTAATTTTGTCTCCTCTGCTCATTTAAGCAAATTCAATGTTCGTTGGATGTATTGGTATACTACAATTTTTTATCTGTATTTGGATGTGAATTTTTAATACACAATCTTTGTAGAAATCTGGAGAGAGAATTTTTGGGGAATTTGACAGAATCTTTCTCCTTTATTTTTCCAAAGTAGTACTGATACCCAAAAAGTCGGTGCAATTGAAATCGAACTTTCCAAGACTCATTTTGGAGTTTTAGAAAGCAAGCATTCTTTATTACGGTGCTGGGTGCATGGGGGATATCTCCTCCTAGCATGCACACCTGGATTCTGGACAGAAACTTAGTTATACGCTACAATCATGCATATTCATAACATATTTACATATTCTTAAACAATTGGTTAATTTTCTCTCGCTTTACATGTAAATTACTTCGCATGCTCAGTTCTCTTCCTTCACCCCTTTTTTTTGGATCTGGGGTGTATTTAGGGTAGGTGGTCCATGAGTCGGTGGTCACGATCTCCCCCTGCCGGAATTACCTTTTACCCCAAGTCACTGCATGTTCACAGTTCAGAAAAACATGATAACAAAGTTTATGCAGTTTCTGGGATATTCCCTCCAAGGGCAGACACTTCTTGATAAAGAGTCTTCCTTTTAATCACTCCTGACACCTTCAAGGATGGTCATCTTGTTAGTTTCTTCAGATACGTGCAAATCACCTACTGCCTACTAAACCCTTCATGAAACTCTTACACAAAAAGTTTAACCCCTTTATTGTTAGGTAACAGTATGAAATTTCTTAATGATCAAATCATCCAGGTGTGTCCAAATGCAGATGACATGTACCAGCTTCTTTAATCACCACAAATCAGCTGCATGCGTTACATCAGAGAAAATAACATAACATTGTAGGTATATATATTTTTCAACACAACTATGAAGAAATTATTCAAAACAGTCAGACCAGTTCAGCACTCTTCACTATTTGTCGGCTTTTTTTGTTGAAGCTGACAAATACAATACTGATAAATACAACAACCATCCTATGAATAACAATAATTGCCACCTCAGCAGGAACAGAGCTGAAATTACAAGTTTCAGCAGGGGATAATCACCAATCACCTAATGCTGATGGTTTCACTGGGATTATTTTTCCCTAAGCATGTCTCTAACTTTCTAAAAGTACATTATATTTAGTTACTCAAGCACAGCATTTCAGTGGTGCTTATTTAACTAAAAAGCTCAAGAATTTATAATTTCAATTTACTCTATGTGGTTTCAAGTACTGTTCACTGCAGCATATTTTACCTGCCACTTGGCCAGATGAGTGCCTGCGTAAATGCAGAAATGAAAAAAATTACATACTCGAGGTAATATCGCAGCATTTCCATCTCATTGCAAGACTAAGTGAACTACTCTAATGCAAAGCATCTCAGTAGCGCACACCACCTTCTCAATAAATGTGGTACTCTTTTAGCTAGAGGTCAGCTTTTAGTAATTTTACGGAAAGAATGTATCTGTTTCATTCTTTCCAAAGTAGCTCACTTTTTAAAAATGTGCTCTGAATGCACATATTATTGCTCGATGACTGATAAGTTTCACCCAGAGTGATAAAAACCACAATACTTTATTACTGGGATGTTTTACTTCAGAAAGAAATTGCTAATTTAAAAACTTTTCCCTTTTTTTAGTACTGGAGAATGAAATAGACCTGGCAGAAATAATCAAAGATGATGAATAAATTATCCCTGTTTATTGCATTTTCCACAAACTTGCATATATTGTCTTCTGAATTTATAACTAGATAATTCACTGAAATAACATAAACTCTATAATCTTCTCTGGGAAAAAAAAATACTGAAAAGGCTTAGGGAAAGAATAAGTCCCTATTCTATTTTCTCACCAAAGAGAGATGAATTTGCACAAACTAGTGTATTTTCTTGATAAATGAACATGTAGGCAAAGAGGATGAAGAATAGAGGAATATTGTGATTTTTGAAACTGAGTCCTTCTACACTAAGTACTCTTTCTTACTGGTTGTTGAAAACACTTGGAGTGAATCGGATTCTTTAAAAATCCACATTAGCCTATAAATTAGTAGCATGTCTGAACAGTAGCACATTAACAGTATCAATGATCCAGGATTTGGTTTGGAGTTACTGGAATTTGTGGCATATTAGACAGCCCATACATGTGTAAATCTGCCTCAGTGGTACAGCTAATCTGGGAGAAGTCACTTCTCACGCTGCCATGTGCCATTCACGGGACCTCACCTTGGCCAGTGCCGAGTCTAAAGCCCTCTTAACATGTTGTTCAACCCACCTCACATACCTCCCCTGCTAGCACTGCAGCTGTGGAATTTAATTTTTGCTGTATGCCTAAAAAAATAAGAGTATTTGCTTTTAAAATCAGAAAACCTTTGACATGTCAGCATTTTGTTTTCATATAGCTGGGAGGTGGCAATTCATCTGAGTACGGCTGTAGCTGTCCTTTCCCTCTGAATGTCAATGTTTAAACCTCTTGAGATCCAATGCAATGCCTCCTTTTCTCCACCCCCTCCCCTTTCCCCATCCTGAACTCCTCTTTAGACTTCTTATGCTCTTTGGGTTAAATCCTGGTCTCATCCAAGACAATGGCAAGGCTTTCTGAGAACTTTCAAGGTCTGAACATCCCTGTCATGATTCAGAACCTGCTTTTCATCTCAGCAGCGGAGCTTAGTGGGTTTCACAGACCCAGATTTACCAATATTCTACCCCTTTGCCCAGGCTTTTATCAGCAATTTTTTAGTAGGTACAACTTGGCAGAATTCCCAAAGTTAAAGGCAGAAAACTAACAAATTATAAGCACAGCAATAAATTTACACTTGCATTTATTTTGCAGTTAATCACTGTTTATTTGAGGCTCTGTTCTTACATATCTTTTATTGACACTGGCAACAGATGCGATGCTTCGATTTTATTTGAAATTGTTTGTAATAATGCCGGCCAATAATATGCCCATATTCAACAAGGTAACAATACAGCTTGTTGTAGTCATTGATAATGATATTTCAGGTTGTAAATCTTCACAGCAAACTGCACATTTTGAGAGTTGAATGAACAAATACTGAAATACATGTGCTTTGAATACCAAAGCTGTGCTGGAAAAGAAAATCAGAGATTAGTTGTGAACTATGAGAAATCATTAAAGCCACATTTAACTTCAGGGCAAGGAAACACCATTTTTCAAGTTATAGCAGAAATACTATGTGGTGTTTTTGCATTTTAAGTTCAAGTTCTTTTAATATCTTAGCAAAAGGATAAAGACACACTTAGCAGTTCATGTTTCCAACTTCTAACATAAAGGTTTAGAGACACAAGAGTAACACTAAAGCTAAATACTCCTTACTGATACTCGACTAAACCTTTCTAGAAGGAATTATCAAATTGTTTTGCCTGTGCCAACCAAAATTCAAGGAGTTTTCTGGCCATTACCCTCCTACGAGAAAATCACGCAACTTCTTTTGGCAGGTACTATTAAGTGAAAAAGTGATATTGGAATATTTAATGTAGTTAAGCTATTTCTCTGATGAGGTTCAAAGATGAAGAACTCGAGCATTAGGCCACCAGCAAGATAGCTGTAGGGTACTCTGAGGTGATTTTGGTGATTTGTGAGACTGCAATTTGGGAATCAGCTTGCTTGCTTTGAGGCATTCTTTACGTACTTCTGCGATCTTGTGTAGATAGTGATGTTAGTACAGAGCCTGTTATTTATTGTAAGAAGCTTCTACAAAATAGCCCATCCTGATAAAATGCTTCAAAGACGTCTGTTGGTGCTAAGAATACTGTTACCTTGTATCACTTACTGAAAAATACAAGCAGCGTACAGATTCCTCAGCTGTTTCTTATACATTTAAACAGGGTTTATCTTTTCCTCTATCGATTTACAAGTCTTATCTTTATTGCAGGTGATGTGCATTGATTTACTTTGCCTTCGTGCTGGAATCCCTTATCAATCTGTTCTGAATCAGAGCAAATCTTACCTCTGTAAACTGTGCTGAGCTTCTCTATTTGTAACATACTGCAATTACAAAACCATTTGCAAATTTGTGTTTTCCAAAGGGAAGAAACAAAGTTGAATTTGTATTGTCTCAAAACCAGGACTGTATAACCGAAGAAAGAGTAGTGAAGTTCATTTGATACCTGAAAAATGAAATATTATTTTCAAAATGAAAGTGATTTCAGTATATTATTTGAAGTTGGCAAAATATGGACCATCAAATACTCTTAGAAGAAATAAAACTGTATTTAAATCTCCCTGTGACATTTACTTCAATTTAGTCTACAGCATATCTTCTGATTAATAACCAATGGTAGACTAAGATGCCATTCGCTGAAAGCACATCTGCCTGCCGTTGGTTTTTGTGAATATGTAAAATAGGAAATGGTGCTATAAGTGAGGTTGTTTGTGTCTATGTATAGTGGATTTCTTTCCTAAAACTGCACAGAGAATTTTTAAGATGACCTTTTGTGGCTGTGTTTATCAGTGGGGCAAGCAGGAAGCTCTGCATCACCACGAAACTGTTTTCCACGTCCCACCTTGCCAGTGTTGTCCTTCTGCGCTCTGCCTGTGGAGCCTGCGCTGTGCCAGGGAGGAGGGGGTCGGTGCTGGGAGCAGCCTTGCAGTTGCTCCCCGATGGGTAAGGTCGGAGGAGAACACTCCCCAGGATCCCCAGCCATGGGGATGGTGCTTGTTCCAGGGCTGAGTGTGCATCAGCACATCCCAGCATGGTTTGGGCCGTGGCTAGCGGGAGCTCCTCACTCGTGGTCCCAGGGCACATGTCAGGGGAACCAAGGACTGGTGCCGGGGGATAAGTTTAGCTGTGCCTCTTCCAATCTGGGAGGAAGAAGGCTTATCGATGCAGAAGCAAGAGGGAGCAGCCATGGGCCTGTTTTATTTAGCAGTGACGTGGTCTGTGTTTTTGGAGGGGGTTCGCTCTCGCATGGCACGAAACCAAACACTGAAAGAACTTTTTGACTGGCAGACCTCAGGGTGACCTCCCGCTGTGGCTTCTGTTTGCTTGGCCCAGTAAGTGTTTTGCAAGCTGCCAGAGGAGCAGGTAGGATGGCTCCAAAAACCCTCAAGTGCAAGGCTGGCCAGCTGAGATCTCTGCTCCGAGGGAGCGGTGTTTCCAGAGTGCCTCTCCACCGGGCTTGAGCCAGAGGGTACTGCAGGGCCAGGAGTGACAACTGCTGAGCACTCGGTCACTTTTCTGCACCCTTCTAGCCCTGACCTAAAAGGTAAACGGCTGGTTTATTTATATCTCTGGAAGCTCCATGAGCTTGGTAATAAAGCATCAGGTCTGTCCTATGAGTTCTTTTGACACTTTTTCCCTCTCAACACAATCCAATTCATAAAAATCCTTGTTTTTTTCCACCAGTTTCAGTTTCTTGCCTGCAGCCATAGCTACCAAAAGAAGTTTGCCAAATTAACAGGCAGATCTCAGTTTGTGAGTACTTTAACTGATGGCTCAGAGTAAAAGCTGTGTATTTGTCTGTCTGCACATGGAGGACTGGGGTGCACAAGCCTGGGTAGCCCTGGCACGTTTCACTGCTCAGCTGCTGCCGGGCTGGGAATGACCCAGCTAAGAGACTTCGTGATTCAAACCTGAAGCAACATCATTTTTTATGAGGCTGGTGGTTAGATGTCACTTTGCAGTGCTGAAAAACAGACATCTCTGTTTCCAGTTTGAACGCAAAGTACCACCATCTGACTTTCTTTTCCCAGCACTAATTGACGGATCCATTTCCAAAGTACTTTTCCAGTGATGAGTGGATGCAGGCAGCAGACTGACAAACAAACACATCGGGAAGGGACTATTTCTGACATCGTGGCTGGGATTGGCAGCATGTGTGTGACAATTAGGATGCAGGTGAGGAATCATTTGCAGTGAGTAGGTTAATGCATTAGTCTCATGCAGCTGTCTCACCTTTAGATGGACCTCATGTTTCAATTCTTGCTTTTTACCAGAGGAATAGACCAGTGTGAGGGAGGCAAAGCAGTATGTAGAAAACAACCGTAATTCTGCAATGTCGCTAACTCAACAATGGGTGTTCATGTCCCTGACTGCATGTTTATGAGCCTTTGCAAAAAGGGGTGCAATGTCGAAGGGGGCAGAGGAAATAAATGGCTAAATAAAAAGCTTCTGAGAAATAGCCTCTTCCTCAGATACAAAATGTGCTCCTTTGTAACATGCATTATGGAGATAATATTTCTGATGGAAACCAACAGAGAAGCTGTTCTTTTAAAGCATACTAACAAAGTCTAGTATTTGTTCAGGTGAATAAATACACTGTGACTCAATTTGTCTGCACCCAGTAGTTCATTTATTTGCTTCGGGTTTTTTGCAAATATTAGGAAAAGGAACATCTCAACAGTCATGTGTCTACAGATGACTATATGGTGAAATAACTGATGTGAGCTATGTACTTTTTTGTCTTTGCTAGTACTTCACTGCTCAGCAAAAAATCAAGTGGCTTCCATATTAGAGACTAGAGAGGGACTTGGTATATTTGTGTGTAAGAAAATATTTCTTTCCCTCATAGCATTTTATTTGCCCAATTCTTTTTCTCTACTGCTTCACAATATTATTATAAAGCATGCTTGATTTTCCTGGTAAGAACTGCTCATATTGCCAGACTTGCATTTAAAACAAAAAACTTCCCAGTCCCCTGCATGTGCCCAGGTAGCAAATGTCTAGAAGTAATTCTAGAAGTAAAGTTAAGGAGACAATTGATAATCAGTTTTGCTTTTTTCTAAAGGGCAGACAAAACAGTTTTTCTTTCCAAAAGATTTTTTTCTCCTTGATTTTGTCCTTTTAATGACAAATGAAACATTGACCTCTTTCTAGATGGTCTTTTTAATCCTTTGCTGGAACTGGAAGGCAACAGCATTAGCAGGAGATTTGAAATACACGTTCTCTTCAGCTGAGAGCAAAGCTATGCCCAAGGCACCTCTTGACACATGGAATTCATACGTCCATGGACCACAAGGAATCAGCAACACTTACATCTCTGTTAGTGCAAAGCACTGATTTGTACAACAGAAGGGAGGAGAGGAACTTGCTGCCTGACTGATTCCTAACTAGTGAGGCCTGTTTCTCTCTGATCTTACTGGATTTGGTGAGACAACAACATTTTGGCAGCCCTCTGAGCCTTGCAAGGAGTGATCCAGACGGTTGTGCACCTGCCTGGAAGGAGGGAGGTCTGCATGGGAGCAGCAGCGCGGATTGACGTGGCCCCTGCAGCTGCAATCTGTACACGGCCACCCTGGTGCACCTGGGGTTGCCTGGAGTCACCTCCAAGGGAATCGGGCAGTTGTTGGCTTTTCTCTGTTTTACATGAGCCAAGGGGCAAACTGAGATATGTACCTGGATCCCACCTGACTAGCATGGGCTGATGGCCAGGACACAGCCACAAGACTAAGAGTTACTATTCTCTCAATAACAAGCTTAACCAGAGTTTAGCCTTAACACTACGTATCATCAAGCACTTTACAGTAACCCTAAGGTATTTTAATGACCTATTTTGTATATTTATTCTAGATTTTTTATTAATCTATATCTAGCATCCATCCACATCCTCATTTCTGCCACTGAACTGTTGCTCACGTTTATTGCTCTAAATAAAATGCAATACTATTTCACAAACTTTTTAGCGGGGCCTGTTGCTGCTGTACAAAGGGTAATGGGTTTAAACTGAAAGAGAGTGGATTTAGATTGGACATAAGGAAGAAATTTTTTTCAATGAGGATGGTGAAACACTGGAACAGGTTGCCCAGAGAGGCAGCAGATGCCTCATTCCTGGAAACATTCAAGGTCGGTTTGGATGGGGCTCTGAGCAACCTGATCTAGCAGAAGATGTCCCTGCTCACTGCAGGGGGATTGCAGGCCTACATGACCTTTAAAGATCCCTTCCAACCCAAACTATTCTATGATTCTATGATTTGTCCCAAATTGAACACTTTCAACACAGCTAAATGCCATCTAGTGATTACAGCAGGATTTGCACCTTATCACTGACTGCTGTAGTGCGTGCAACAAACTTGCTGCTAGAATAATTTTTAAAGACAGCTAATTTATCTTTGTGATTAGATAAGTCTGTTACAAAATCGATGCTTGCTGTGAGTAAATCAATTTTTTTATCTCCTAATTAGGGCACTATATAGTTGTGAAGCATCATTTAATTGCGATGAGATGCATTTTCCCAAAGAAAACATTTCCCTCTCCATTTTAACTATAGTTGATACCCATAATATATATATATATTGAGCATTTCCCAAGATACCTCTTGATTGATGCATTGCCATAGACAGGATGGAGGACCAGCTGAGTAACATGGGACGTCTGTTTTGCCTCCTACATAAGTGACATTTTCCCACTTCTGAAAATCCACCCAGAATTTTGTTATGGAAGATCATGGCACTTCTGTTTGCATACTCCTTAGATATATTTGTGTGTCGCAAAGACATGTTTTCTCCAGTGTTGTGTAATTCTGTTTGCAGAGGTAACGTGAACGACAGAGCCCATTTTGTGGAGAGGAATTGCTTTGTTTTCCCTGTAATGATTTTGTATGAGGAGCTCTCCTCTTGCAGGCTGCCACACTCTCAAGCTCAAGGTGAATTTTCCCCTGTTCGATGGTACCCTCAAGCTGAGCTAGGAGCATCTCCTCTAGGGATTAGGCTTGTGGGTTCGCTTGCCTTCACGAGGAGCAGTGTTTGTGCAGCGTGGGAGCTGGCTGGGTGCTCCTGAGGGTGCTGAGCCTCCCCTTGGGACTGGCACCTATGGGTGTGCCGTGTTGCTGTTAGTCCGGGGTGAGGAGAGACTGTGCAACCCAATGCTCTGAGCTGCTCTCCTGGCAAAGCGTGCCCTCCAGGGTGATGGGCAGGGGCAGAGGCAGCACTCTTCTGGGCTTGCCAGTGGTTGGTACCCTCCAGCACTGCCAGCACAGGGTAACAGTATTGCACTGCTAAGGGAGGACAGCGTGGGGCACCCGATTCCATCAAGTTTGCACTATGAGTGAGACAGATGATGCCGATTTTCCTCCCTCACACAGCTTTCTGTGATGCTTTACTTGTCACGACCTGAGGTTTGCCCTGACTCAGTCTGGAATACAAATTTCACAAGTACACACTGCGACTGCTGCAATGTCGTCAAATCCAGTGCCTCTCCAGGTGTAAAATACCATCCCTGGCCCTGTCTTGGCATGAAAAATGTTTTTGAGAACTGCATCTGATGGCACCTGACCCTTCACTTGCTCCGTCTCTCTCCATGCACCACAGTTCCTGATGCAATTTTCAGTTGCCCTGCACTCATTTCTCTTGCGTTGACCCACAGGAAGATGTTAAGAAAGGGAATTGTTCATCCACCTTTGTACGAAATTGGACTTTGAATGGTAAAGATCGTAAGCAAAGCTAATTACTTCTGAAAATAAACCAGTACCCAGAATGCAATAGACGGTCTCCAGCCACAAAAGAAAATAGTGCCTGACCTGAAAGGTGTAAACTCTTGAAACAAACAGTACAACTTTTAACAGAGAAATACATGAAATTTTCAAACTAATTTTTATATTTATATAATTATATTCACATAGAAAAGAGAGGAAAAAAAAATTATAGTTTATTCTGGCCAAACTCTTCTCTGTGCAACTTCTCTGATGTCTGTGGAGTCACTGGAGAAAGGGGTTTGGAGTTTCATCTTGATAGTGTGAATGCACTAGAGCAGAAACAAAGAATTTGTTGAAGCTGACCAATACACTCTACATGTATTTATCTCTTTTTTGGCAACACTTTTCTTTGCTATCTTTTTTTTTTTTTTAGTGAAGATATCTATATAGAAGACTGAAAGATGATTGTGATCTGATTGTGATTGAGAAGTTTCTGAAATGTTGGTTTACTTTTAAAAGGTGCATTAAAAAGCCCAAAGGAAAAAGAATTTTTTTTACAGGAACCAATAGTCATTTATAAGGGAGCGGATATCACCTAACAGACTTTGAAGTTGATAATTAACCAGAAACAGGAAGGTTCATCATTTGGTAATGAGCTGCCTACAAACCCATCTGATGAATAAAGGCTGTCATACAAAATCTCTTGGCATGGCACATCCACCTGCAGGGCTTGCTACAGATGGCATGACAGTGTCTGACCATCTGATTCAGTCAAGAGACGCTGATGAAAAAGCGGTGTGTGCTCCAGACAGCATTTTCTAATTCTTCAAATGCTGCAGGAACAAATGATAGAATTTCTATATCCTCGGCCTTGAATTTTAGGGTAAGGAGGGAAACACAGTCCCAGTCCTGTGTTAGAAGTGAAACACGGCATAGAACAACAAAATTACATATGCATTATTTAACACCATTACTGGAGAGGATGTAGTGGTAGGGAAAAAGCTACTATAAGAAGATGAGATGGAATCCCAAAAGATTTATAATATCCATCTTCCCTGTGACACAGACTGGCATCCATACAGCTAGCTGTTATTTGTTGCAATTTGTACAATTCAAAGCTGGTTTTCACCCCTTTTTAAAAGGCTTACCCAGTAGTCTTTACTCAAAGGAAAACTGTAAATGATAGTTTCTGAAGGCTGGAGTGCCATTCATCTAATAATATAGAGCTGAGTTACACAATGAAAATTGTCAGTTCTTTAAGACTGTGTTGCAATGCTGTAGGCACCGCAGATGCTAAAGCTTTATGGAGCTTATAGGGTACCATACATCTTCGTAAAAGCCAATTGGATAGAAATACATGGTGATAAACATACTTTCCTCTCTCTAAACCAAAACACATTCTGGACTTCATTTGACCACCATCCTTGTGGTGAAAAGCCTTATCAGCACTTAGCCCAAGATGGCTCACTGAGAGCTAAGCCCAGGTAAGACATAAAAACGAACGAAAACTGCCTGCCATGGCCATGTGCAGGGGCAGCTGGTGTGCGGCCGCCCTCATGGGTTTGCAGGAGCAAGGATAGCTATGCGGCTCCCAGGACCAGCTTCTCCTCACGGCAAGGGATCAGCGAGCAAGTTTCTTGCTGACCAGCCCAAATCTCTCTGATCAGTCACAGTGACCAAGGTTCATGGCCTGCACTATTCGGAGGTGACAGGACAGTTGCTCTACAGAGACCCTCGTTGCTAAGGTTCAGCATAGCTCTTGGTGTACAAAATACCTGTGAGCACCCACAAATTCCTTTCAATACAAAGTGCTTCTCCACATCAGCTGCCAAAGAGCAGGTAGCACAAGCAAAGGTGTATCACTTGCTGCCATTACCAGCAGATAGTGTTGCCTGGATCATCTGAGCACAACAGGAGCCAGGTATACAGTTGTGCCAGCCACATCTGTGCATGCATCATACCTCATCTCAGGTAGGAAGTCTGCCAGGAGCCTGGGAGATCCCAAAGGATGTGGAGATTTGTAACAGAAACATGAAGATTGATAGAGACAAAGTACTAAGGGAAGTGAGTGTGTATGATTGAGCACCAGAAGAACCAGCAGAACAAAGGGTTAAATGCATAGATACTCTCCCCTGAAAAAGACACCTTTTCCGAGTAAAATGGAGGTGAGGGTTCTTATAACAAGCCCAGAAGATGTGCACTATGAGAAGATCCCAGTCGAGCCAACCCTCCAGCAGATCCTGCATCCTAACAACAGGAGGGTGGCACCAACATAAGCAACACATCATATGTGACATAGCACATACTCTTTCTCCCATTAGCCCACAAGGAAGATAGACATCTTTTCCAAACAAGTGAAAACAAGCAATGGGCAGCATCTTGGCCTAAGAATTAGAGACCTGAAGTCGACACGATGCTCGGACTAGGAACCACTCCAAAAGAGCTGATGATTCCAAACGGATATGAGAGATCTGTCCAAAATGTCATTTTCTCTGGCTCTCAAGAGGAACACCAGGCACAAATGGAGGACTTGGCATCTGGTGTCCTTTGTCCTTGGTGTCATACACAAGCGATGCCAGTCAGATCTGAGCAGATATGTCTTGGTGCTTGTGAGCATGTGATATGAGAGAATGGGTGAACAAAATATATGAGGGAATGGCTGCAAACAGGTAAAATTTACTTTCTTTAATTGCAGAGAAATATCACCTCCCTCTCCATCATATCTTACACTGAGCTTTGTACCACTAATTCTCATCCGAGCAGACACATCTGGCCAGGTTTAATAACTAGCTGCCTTCTGGACAAGCTGTATTAGGGTGAGTTGAGCTTGTGATGCTTTGCCCAACTGTAAGGACCATGTGCTGGCAGATTCTGGCTGTCCCCATGTGTGGTGAGCTTGGGTTTGGTGGGTCAGGTCCAGACTGCACATCAAGCTGAAGCAGCATCGCTGTTTCCCACGGCAGCCTTGGAAACAACACGGTCACATTCATACCTAATAAACCTGGCTCGCTCTGCATGAGCTGCCTCTGATGCCTCTGGTGCCAAGGTATGGGTAATGTGGGACGGGATAAAATGCCCTCCTGTAAGTTTTTCCAGTAGGCTGATTAGTGGACCAGAGGAGGTTACTGGCATGTGAAAGGCAGGGACAGTGTCTGGTGTTCATGTTCCACATCCATGAGATTTCCTAGGGAGGCTATCAGCAGCATGTTGACCTGCTGAATCCTGTAATGGTCTATAAATATCGATTAACCCCTTACATAGTCGTTTGTTATGTTTTGTAAGTACAAACCAAGAACAGATTGACTTTGGGGGTTTTTTGGTAGATTCATTTCAAGGTAATTGAGGCTAATGTCGGAGTGAGTAGAAAAAATATTTCCCCTTTCCCCAGAGCGAGCACATACAGGACACGTATGACTGCTATGGTAACATCGCCTGTCTTGAATGTAATTTAATTTGTGGAGTTTCATACGTGCAGCAGTAAACAATGTGCTGACTGTACTATTTGACTGAACTTACAAACCTTCACTTTAATTGTATTTTAAGATATTTTTTGACATTTGAGATAGTTTAATTATGAAGGTTACGAGCAGCTCCACAGGCAGGGTTAAAATTAATTTTGTACTCAAAAGGTTTCATTTTCTTAGCATGTGCCCTTCCCAAATGACATCAATTGCATTTTCCAAGGCTTTACAAATGAAACATACCGATTAGAAATTAAAATTAATTCATATTAGTATGGCAGAGCACGTAACAACCAATGTACGATTTTTTTTTTGTGCGTGCCCTTTATCTCCTTAGCAAAAGCACACATTGTTATCTCCTGCTTTGTACATGGCAGCAACATTAGGAAGGAGCTGCCTCTTCCCCTTCCCCCCCACAGCCGCGGAATTCAAAATGACTGTGTTTACTCGCAAAACACGAAGGCTGCGAGCTACACAAACCCTGCTGTGTTACCTGGTCTCTGAAACACTGAACCAAAGCCCCACTGGAGGTGTTATAAAGTATCTCGAGTGCCAACCTGCTATTTGGTTGCACAGCGCAGAGGTGCACCTCACACCTATGGAAGCCTCATGCCAGTATTAATTTCTATATGAATGTCTTTTGGAAGGAGTAGTGGTCATTTGCAGCTGCTCTTCCTCATAACTCACTGTCCCTCAGGCACCAGAGATGGTTGGTCACTGTAGTTTGCAAAAACAGTTCCGCAGAGGCCATGTCCGTGGACGTCTGCCTCTGTGCTCAGCAGAGATGAGGCCACGCAGCCTTAAGCAGGGGCCATTTCCAGGAGGACATCTCTGGGGCCATTCTTGGGTCATGGCTAGAGAAAAGTCTCTATGAGGACTTGTACGTACGATCAGCCTTTGATGTGCAACAGATAAATTCGCAGAAGAAAAGGCTGGTGAGGGGGAGAGGGGTGAGAGATGGTTAGCTCCCTATGCCTGCAACCACCAGGCTGACCCCACAGCCAAATCTGCCAGACCAGACTCCCATGGGGATGCCACTTCCAGGTCACCCAGGGGGCTTTTGTTGCTGTCCAGGAGGCTGAGAAATTTATTCTAATGACACAAGGAATAAGAAGTTGCCCCTCTGAAAAAGGACAGTTTCTCGTGTAAGATAATTTCCAAATGCAGAAATAATCAGGTCAAAACTGAGAGCTAATCCAAAACTTTTTTTGAAAGTCACAAGATACTTTCTGTATCTCCTCTGAAGAAGAAGAAAAAGGGAAAGAAAAATTAGACTGTGGAAGTATGGGTTGTGAGCAGAAGTTGAGAGGTAGTACGGCTTAACAGGAAGCTGTTTGGCAGGAGGGGTTGCTAGAAAGCCCCACACTGTCATGAGTTGCTCCAGGAAACCAGGCAGCTGACTCTCCAGGTAGTCTTGTGGTTCCAGTTTCTTCAGCATTGATTTGAAATGTGTGTTCTGATTATTCATTTTTAATGTTTTCCCCTCAAGGTGTCACTGCAGGGTAGACTTAAGGCTATTTACAAGTACCAGCTGTGTATTTTCATTCCTAAAAATGTTTGCCTTTCTTTGAAATGCAACCTTAACTACAAACACCTCGGATAAATAATGCATGGTTTGAAGGTAATGCAACATCTCAATATAATATCAGTCTCCCTTAAGTTACTTTTCTTCACTTTTTTCATCTTTTCTCTATATTTGTATAGTTCCCCTGAGAAGGGGAAGAGTTGTGAATGGCTAAGGCATTGAGTCTAAGCCCACTGAAAAGCAACTCTCTTGCTGGTACTAGAGAAATGCTGATCTGGGATACCACATGTCCTTCCCGTCCCTGCAGTAAGGCTGCTACCCTTGCTAGTGTACTATTGACAGCTCTTTCTGGGAGCCCTTTAGTTTTCTGTGCGGGTCTTGAATCCAAGAGGCTGTCATCACCAGCTGATTCTTTACCTGGGATCTCAGGTGGTCAAAGGCTTAGGGAGGACAACACACGCTTACTTCAAGTGCTTGCCACTTTGTTGAACAGGAATTGAGGCAGACTCAATTTTGTTATTTACTCTCGAAGTCATGCAATTGGTAGAAGCCTTCAGTAGTTTGTGAGAGGAAAAATCAATTATTCCACTAGCAGTAGGGGAAATAAAGCCTTATACTCATAAGCCTTCCCTACTTTACAGTAATCCCAGTTGCCTTGTCTAGCGTCTGTGACACCTCAATCTGAGAGCAAGATACATGCAAGTTGGACAAATGTGCAGATTGTCCAGCCAGTGGTTGTTAAAGAGAATGTGTAACACCTGAAATCTGCCTATCTTTTTGTCAGGGAGGTGAAGGGATTAATGAAGGGATTAGTCTTTTATTTTCTTTTTCCCCTGAGATCTTGGTTTTCATACACCTTGTAGGATATTTTAAACATGTATCTTACACTTGGTTGCCATTAGCTAGTGAGCTCAGAAGTGATGATTCATAAGCATCATTTTCTTAGGACACCAAGCTACTTGGTAAATAATACCCAGCAGATGAACTAGGGAAGTTTCTTCTACTGTGACCTGGATCCTGCAAGATCACTCGTCTACTTGCCTATGGAGGAGTTACAGAGATGAGTGGGAAAATATAACTGCTTATTTAAGCATTCTCTATAAAGGAGTTATTACTCTCTCTAGGCATGGAAGTGAATAAGGAGTCTACTAGTACTTGCGTTGGTTCCTGCTCTGCTCCCCAGTTATTCTCTGTCTTATATGTAATGAACCCAGCTGCTAGTGACAAGGGTCTTCATCACAGGTGGCGCTTGCAAATAAAGTTCACCTCAGTCTTAGCACATACTGTGATGGAGCTGATAAGCCATGGAAACTGGAGCCGTCTTCTTAGCCTGGAATGCTTCATGCACATCAAGTTCAAATGTGTCTTGGTGGGAGAAGGTAGCTCTCACTGGTGATCCTCGTTCCACTCATGTCTTGTAGACACTTTGACTCCAGGCTTTCTTGACTTCTTTTCCCTGTCCCATCTGCTCAGCCAAGTATTTGATCAAGCATCCGTAAGATGGAAAGTAAACACACAATGAGGGTTAGCAAGGGGAGTCTGGCTTCTACTTCTCCTCTTCCCTCAACTGAATTTTGTCATGTCCTTCATCTCTCTCGTGTGACATTTTCCTATTGTTGAAAACAATAATATTAACATTGCTACTTTTGCTGTCAGCAGCAGAACATCAGAGCTACCTCTCAGAAAACTGATTGGGTCAACAGTGGGTAGTGTGGGGAGAATCTGAATTAAAGCACTCCTGGATGATGTATAGAGAGATATGCAATTAGGGGCCATTAAGCTGAGCGTTTCTGCTTGTGATGAAGTTGTGATAATGTTTTAAGACAGTTTCTGCAATCTAATTACATTCACTACCTATATTAAGAGGGTGTTATGAAGGTGATAATTCAATCACTCAGAAGTTACACAATGCCAGCATTTAGGTTATATCTTTGATCCAAAGTGTATATTATACAACAGTCTCCAATTAATTTATTTTAAATATATTTTTAAAATCTCCTTCAGAAAATGAAATCTGAACACAAGAGCAGGACTTGGGGGCTAGGTGTGGGCTGAAATCTTCCTTGTGGCTGCTATCCTAGCTCGTAGATTGTGCGTGGTTAGCGAGAATTTGCTCGTGCCCTCCAGTTCACACCCCTGTCAGCTTTCAGAAACCTCCAGCCACCTCTTTCTTCACACTCTGCTGCTGAGCTCTAAAATAACATTGCTCTTTTCCAGCAGGACAGTCGTGCACTGGGCCCAACAGTCTCTTTACAGAAATTGGCTCCTACCTGCAGATTTCTGTTTTAGTGGACCCTCGTCAGGGATTTTCCCTTCCATCTTTACCCAAGCATACACCCTCTGTGGCAGGCAGACCTCATAGTCATCTTTTAACACTGGGTGTTTTTGAAATTTGGTTGCTGCTTAGTAATAGGACAGAAGTGAAGAGCGGAAATCCCACGGTGTGCAGTGCCTGGGGCCCAGACTTGCCCAGAGTGGCAAGTCTAGGAGGGCTGTCACCACCAGATGAAGAAGGCAATGTGCAAATAATTCAGAGGAAAAATCATCACAGATTACTACCCCTGAACTCACAGAGGTTATGTCTACATTGCAGCTGCAGATATAACCGCAGATGTATATGCCGGCATACCTGAGAAGGCTTAACCTCACTAATTCAATAATAATAGCAAGTTCAAGCAATTCAATAGCAGTACAAGCTCGATCACAGCAACAACAGCAGTGTAGATGTAACAACACGAACTCCATCTCCGTGCCGTTTCCCAGGCAGCCAGGGTCTCAGATGACCTGGGCAGCTTAAAAATACCAGGCCATAGGTTTCAGTGCATCGTTATTATCATACTTGTCATCTAAATTAAAACTAGCTCATATGTGCACTACAGTGCACACCTTGGATTTTGTCATACCTGGATTTTATCATGGGTGTGAGAAACAGCATGATTTAAGAGTGGCATATACCATTTACCTGTCTCTGACTATGATTATGACAAATCAAATGCAAGCACTGCTAATCAGTTAGACAAATTGTGATTTAATTTCTTCAGACACAGCTAAGTGTCACATTTTAATAAGATACAACTATGTGAAAAATTTGAGGAGTCTATGCCATTATTTTATCAAGCTCATTAGAGCTAACCACTATGAAGTAACTCTCTCTGAATTAAAATAAAAACTAATCAAAAACATTGGGAAAACCATCCTAACCCACGAAAACTATTTCCCTGGAGAGAAACTGTTTTGCATTTTAAAATAAAATCAGACTGGCTCAGGCCTAGATCAGAGGGATACAAAGCAAGGATACTTTTTCATTTCAGAAAATATAGACAGACCACTGAGTTACCCAGACCTGTTCAACTCTTCAGCATTCATTAAGCTGCAGTCACCTTGTAGTCTAGGATGTATAATTGCTTTATCCAATTTTATTTGCCCTGCTTAATGCAAGATGTCAATTCATGACATATTGATTCAACTTATAGAAGTAATTTTTTTTTTTCCCCAGTTCATTTGAATTATAGTTTAGGCTGAACATGCTTGAAGGAGATGTCTACAAATTATGTCAGCTTTCAGTAAGTCTACATTCAAAAATACAATTTAAATCAAAAGTGCCAACTAATTTTGTTTAATTATTGATTTAAGCCTACTCTGCTTCTGGAAAATGTAATTACCAAAGTTGAATTTGGCCAGATCCACAGAGGATTATATGGATTCAGGTGGTAAAAGAAAGAATTCAGTCTCCTAGATCAATGATGGAAATGCGTTCTTTGATACTGGCTCCAAGGATATACTCCAATAATGTTACAGAGTGTCTGTCTTTCTAACGATTCCCCAGAGGACAGCAAGTGTCAGTGAGTTTCTGTAACCTTTCCAACATGGTATCTTGTCAAAATAGTGACCAGAGTGGTGATGTTTGAATGAAAAGGAGGTCAGATTTGGTCTTGGGCTGACATGAACATCTGTGTAAGTGCATGCCTTATGCACAACTTATACCTTCTTGACTGCATTTTTAACACCATCAGAGGCTGTTTTACTTTTCCTGTACAGCCTAACATGAACTTCAGCAGAACAACAGAAGGAGTCTTCTCAGGAGGCATCTTCTCAGGAGGCACTCAGGAAAGGGTGGCTCCTGGAGGTCTCAAACCTGTGAGGTAGAGAAGGACAGAGTCCCAGGCTCTGACACCAGAAGAGGCCTTAAATGAAGATCGCAGTTTAAATTGTGATTATTCAAATGATTCCTGCATGTTGCCCAAGAAGGAAGCTACCTTGAGACTTTATACACCTGGGAATCAACCAGGTCTTTGGGAGGTGCACTTTGACTGAGTCACTCCCATCCATAGAGTTTCCTACGAGACAGTTTTGGCAGGTTAAAAAGCTTTAAACCAAAAAGTTTTTAATGTAACCTTTTTTGACTACCAAGACATGAACTCAGTTGTCTTTAATGAATTCTGTTGTTCTCTTGAAGGTTAAATTTATTAAACCTACAAGATTTCAGTGCTGATCAAATAAAAATCTTTTGCTGATACATTCCTGAAGGATAACATTAGGTTTGTAGGAGGATTTGAAAGATTATGTGAGAGATTGTGAAACCATTTCAGTATAACCTCAAACTCGTGTTTTTGAATGACAGCAAACTCAGTGTAGAAACCACGGAGGAATGTTTTCCTTTTCTTACAACTTTTCAGCTCACATTCTGTTAGGAAAATGTGAATCTCCAAAGGGCTTCTCTTTCCCAGATAATGTAGGTATTCTCGCACTCCTCCCTCCAGTAGAAGCTGTTTGTTTTCCACTTGTTTGCACTGCTGAGCAATTAAGGGGTTGAGAAGTAAGTGCGGGCCAGCAAGGAACCCAGCTGCACTTGCTCTTCTCTGTCTGCTCAGCTCACCCAACCTTTGCCAATCTCAGCAATCTTTTTGGCAGGGCAGTGAGAAGAGCAGGAATCTTTGGACAAGGATTTGAAGGTCGGCCAGGAGAATTAGACTGGGAGAGAATGTCAGACTGAAAGGATTGTTTTCTGTTAAAGGAAGACTCATATTTATTCAGCATTGACCGACAAACCCCATGCTCCTTGCAAAGTCAGGAAGCTGGTATCTGATTGGTTTTTTTTCAAGGCTGCACGTTCGAGAGCCTTTCCTTCTGTAAACCTTGCCTGATGTAGCATCTACAGGAAAGAGATTCCTGTGAGGAGCTGAGATAAAGTTGATGCATCTCTGCTGAGACTTGTGTTTGCAAACGAAAAGCAAACCCGAGCTACTGGCTGGCTTGGTCGGCAGCAGGAGAAGATGTCCCAGCTCTCCAGGCAGCTAGGGTTATCTCCCTTCAAGCTCTCAGCCAAGAGGAAACAGCTTGCAGCCCATGTGGCACTTCAGCGCAAGCAGTAAACATCACATTAATGTTTGTAGGGACCCAATGACCTGTCACTGTGGGTTTGGCAGCGCCGCCTGAACTGGCCCAGCATCTGCGAACTGTGCGGCTGAGGCAGCTGGGAGCACTTAGGGACAGCTTGCCCCTGCTCCTGGGGGCTTCACAAGCTTGGGGGCAGGGAGCAGGGGGTACTGCCCATGGCCAAGCTGTCTCTGGACCTACCTTGCAAAGGAAAGCCAAACCTGAAATGAGAATCAGCCCCTGTGAGCTCAGCCCTGTCCTGGCCCAGGGAAGCTTGGAGCAAAAATGGGGGATGTTGGTGTTACCTAGGGTGCACTCACAGGCTCAGCCAGTGAGGAGGAACAGGGGGAGACTAGGAAAACAGGGGGAGACTAGGAAGATCCTACATAGCCATGGGCCAGCAACACTCTCCTCAAAGCACAGCAGAGATTAAAAGTCACTCATTTATGGAGACTCAATCTCTGTAAAGCTGTATCAGGGCTGTAGCTTCATAAAAATACATGCTTTTACCCTTTTTCCTTTTTATTCATTACTACCACTCTTTTATTAAAATATGGACCCGACGTCTTGCACAGGCACGTGGGCTGGAAAGCTGTTCGCTTAGACCATAGCCAGGATAAGGATAACTGCATGGAAGACGATGTTCACCAGGGTTCAGTATCAGGGCCAGTTCTGTTTAATATCTTTACCAATGACCTGGACGAGGGGATCGAGTGCACCCTCAGTAAGCTGGCAGATGACACCAAGCTGGGAAGGAGTGTTGATCTGCTTGAGGGTGGGAGGCTCTATAGAGGGATCTGTACAGGCTGGATTGATGGGCTGAGGTCAATTGTATGAGGTTCAACAAGGCTAAGTGCTCGGTCCTGCACTTCAGTCACAACAACCCCATCCAATGCTACAGGCTTGGAGAAGAGTGGCTGGAAAGCTGCCCAGTGGAAAAGGACCTGAAAGTGTTGATCGACAGCTGGCTGAACATGAGCCGGCAGTGTGCCCAGGTGGCCACAATGGCCAACAACATCCTGGCTTGTATCTGAAATGGTGTGGCCAGCAGGACTAGGATTGTCCCCCTGTACTTGCATTGATGAAGTCACACCTTGAGTAGTATGTTCAGTTTTGGATCCCTCACTACAAGAAAGACATCAAGGTGCTGGAGTGTGTCCCAAGAAGGTCAACAAAGCTGGTGAAGAGTCCAGTGCACAAGTCTTATGAGGAGCGGCTGAGGGAACTGGGATTGTTTAGGCTGGAAAAAAGGAGGCTTAAGGGAGACCTTATAGCTCTCTATAATTGTCTGAAAGGCAGTTGTAGTGAGGTGTTACTTGCGTATTATCCCAAGTAACAAGCAATAGGACAAGAGGAAATGGCTTCAAGTTGCGCCAGGGGAGGTTTAGATTGGATATGAGGAAAAATTTCTTCACCGATGGGGTTGTCAAGCATTGGAACAAGCTGCCCAGGGAAGTAGTTGAGTCATCATCTCTGGAGGTATTTAAAAGATGTGTCGATGTGGTGCTTAGGGACATGGTTTAGTGGTGGATTTAGCAGTGTTAGGTTTACAGTTGAACTCAATGATCTTCAAGGTCTTTTCCAACCTAAATGATTCTATGATTCTGTAAGGGCTGACCGGAGCAACTCCTGCTGTGTTGTTCCCCAAATAGGTGCTGAGGAAACCTCAATCATTTCACAAGAGTGGTGGCTGTCAGAAGGTTTCCCCTTCCCCCAGGAGGAAGCTCAAACATCCCCCTGCACAAAGCCCCAGGGTCTGTCCTGCACTGATGCCAGTATGTGCTGCTGGAAAAACAGTGCCCTGAAACTCTGGAAAAGTGCAGAAGATGGGAAATGTGGACAACTGTGATAGAGCACCTCATGGCATCTGCTAGAGGATGCTGGAACTGATATGACAAGCACATCTGCATATGCACAGCTCCGGCCAGAGGACATAGCCAAGATCTATACCCTGGTGTGTGGGAGAGTTACTTTTTTGGATATTGATAGTCTTCTGAAAGCCTCTGCTGAATATTATACAGGAACAATAGGGAAGAGATGTCTTATCTGGGAAAATTTGGATGTCTTATTTTAATCTTCCGTCTCTGAGGCACATAGGTAATGTTAATGTGATGGAATGGCCTGCTGGACTTGCCTTTTTGCTAGGATGCTCTTCTCAGAAATATGTCTGACAGGCACCTTTTCTGGTTTTTCTTTTTCCTGTTAAAGTAACTTCTACAGTCCTTTAAACTTTTCCCACTGCAGAGATACAACGACCAACCCATCGTGTCCCCAGCAGTTTTGGGCTCTGGGGAAAAGGCCAGAGGTCTGCTCAGAAACTACTTTTTTGGAGAAAAAAAACAAATCAACTCCAAGTAAAAGACGTGTTTGACGATGATATTTAAGGCTGAGATTTCCAAAAGCACTTAATGATTTTGAGCGTCTCACTTCTTGGGTATTCCACCAGAGAAATCTTTGGAGGCCTTATGCTCAGAGAATAAGTTCTTGGCATTTCCTGAAAATTATGTCTCCATTAACATATTTCAAGTGGTGCATGAAGAAAGGGAGCTTTTGAAAAATCACAAGGCCAAGATGTTCTTTAGTGACTTAAAATGGTCAGACAAAACATATTGTCATGCTGAGACACAGCTCTTCAAGGATTTTGAACATTTTTTTTTCTTTCTCTGAAAGTGAGATTAAATAATAGTATATTTGAAATCTTACACTACACTTCAGTTGTGTCATGAAAGATAGAATTCATATTTGATATTAATGGAGCAGGTGAAACGTGAAATGATATTTCTTTAATCTTTAATGAAATTTCTGGGTTTAGCATTTAGCTTGTCTGTTCAGTGACACAGAAGAGCTAATAGTATCACTGTTTTTGAAGGATTCATTCACTACAGGCAGCCTGATTTTCTGAATCTGTAGGAGACTGTTTAGGTGCTCCAATGATGCATGAAAATAATGATGATTAAAAAAATCCTGTGTCCTTGAAGCTCAGTACGCAGAGTTGGAAAGGTATAATTAAAAAAGAAAAAATCTTCCAATAAGCCACCACCCTGGTACAGATATGCAGTAGTTTAGAAAATAACAGTTCTCTGGGAATTAGCAGGAGCAATGAGGTCTGAGGAAGTCTTCAACTGAGCAGGCTTTACAGCTTGGATAAACATCTGTACATTCAACACTGAAAAAATTGAACGATGCTTTCTGTAGCAAACTGTTCCTTTGCTGAATGACTTAATTGATTTAAAATCTAATAATTGTGGGGTTTTTTGTAAAATCCCATGAGATTTTACAAAAGTCTTTTAATGAAGCTGCAAAATTTTGTGGAGAGAAGTTGAACTTTTCTCATAAGGGGTAGGATGTAAATGAGAAAATACTGTGCATGACAAAAAGTTTTCTATCAGTTTGTCTGTTGATGTTTGTCTTTTAATTGCTCTCCAGGTCCTAGCTGCTTATCCTTCAGTGGATGGAGGTCCCAGGGCACAGCATCAGGAATAGCCTCTTGACTGAAGAGTGAGATGAGTAGAAGCAAGAGGAGGTCCCAATGGGAGCACAGAGGAAGCTCCCATGGCTGCATAACCTGAGTGCTCACCATGGACAGCGGCCAGGAAACAGGGAATTACTGGGGCAAAGACAAACATACAATTTCTTACAGTTCCTCAAAATCCCTCTCACAGACCTCTTCCAGCCTCCACACTCACTGGTATACCCCCAGTGTCCTCTCCCCAGCCCAGCCTCTTTGGGACTGAAGTAGATTATGCAATTTTTTAAGGTCATGCTCACCTTGATTTTCCATGACTTCAGCCTAGAAATTTTCTTTTTTTTTTGTTCCTGAAGGCAGTGTTGACCTTCTTAAAACAGAGGAACATTGGAGGAATGTCCAACAGATGCAGTTATACTTCCAAAAATCAGAGGTGTTCTACAGTCCCCATTAAAGCTAGCTGGTAAGAAAGCTAATATAAACCTTGGCCATTGTCCTAGCTCACTGTCCTAAATATAGAAATGCCCCTCTGAGTGAGCGGCTGATACTGGGGATCTGCCAGGTGATTTCCATTAGAAAGAGCAATTGACGACAACATCCTTGGTGGAGTCCTGCTTGTCTTCCTCAGAGCACCACTGGTATGTGCAAGAGGAGGCCCTTTCTCCACTCTCTGTTTTCAATTATCCTTTTGTTGTTAGCACTTTCCTGAAGTCTCTGCTATTTCTGGAGTCTCTCCAAAACCTGCTTCTCTTTACTTTCCAGTTATGCTTTTTTTTTTTCCCCCCAGAAATAATGCTGCAAACAAATTCACCCTCTTGCCCTTGCACCACCTTGTAGGGAACCTACCAAGCCTGAGTGGCTGAGCTGAGTAGCAGTGCTGTACGTGGTTTGGTGGTAGCAGCAGACAGGTTTTTCCTCCATTTGTCCTATTTTGAGGAGGATCTGGCTCCCTTCTTCCACCCAGCCTGAAGGGACAATAGCTAGTGAAGGTGGGAGGGCAGCTAGGAAACCCACCAGGTTACAGTGGCCAGGAATGAGACATGCATGAGGCAGTCACAAAAGCCTCCAACATGTAACCAAGAGGCCATTTAACCACGGTTTGAAAACACCAGTGTGAATGTAAGGGCTCAAGCAACCTTGAAAAGACAGTTTGTCCAAGCTGTGATGACAAGATTAAACCACTTGCAATGTAGCCTCATCTTGGACCGCTCCAAGGATCAGCACTGCTCATAGCTCAATCCAGATGGTCCCTGACCTGTCTGTTGCTGCAAGGCAAGACTTGTGGGAGGCCTGGGAGTTTGCGGTTGCTTATCCAGGTCCCGATGCCACAGGGACTCTCTCCAGCGCAGATGGGGCTTCTGGAGTCTTTCTGCATCGTTGTGGCTCTTCTGCCAGCACCAGGAGCTGGGAGAGGTTGAAGAGCTCTCCCCAGGCCTCTTAGTTCATGTTTCACTTCTGATTTACGAATATGAGCTCAGATTTTAATTTGCAGAAAAGATTTAGCTCAGTAGTGCCCACAATCACATTTTCTGCCAGACTCTTCAGATGTGACCCAGAAACCTTATCGGAGAGCACTGGTCAGAGTGCCTGCTTGGCAAAACTCACTGCAGGTACATCTGCCTGCTGCCGTTTGCAGGATGTCTGAGCTGTGCCTCAGCTATTTCAGATGATATATATATTTAATCTATGGCAGCATATTAGCAGATCAGACTTAGATTAATCAGGCTGAAGATAACTTTTGGACCTTCTCCACAACTAGGTCAGAGATAAATAATGTAGATACTGTTCTGGGCTACAACACCAGCATGTACAGGGTAGCAGGTGAAATTTTCAGGGATATCAGCCAAAAAGATACTGTAATAAGATTAAGGGAATCAAAGTGAAAAGGGCTGGGGGGTGGGGGGGGATGTACCTGCATGTGTGTGCACAAATGTGATTCAAGCTTTTCGATTTGTAGAAACCATTAATTCCCAGTGAAATTTTCTCTGCTGTTATAGCAGTAAATATGTAAATTGACTTCATGTTAAAATATCCTCCACTGTTTCCTTAGTGTCATAAAATCAGTCCTGCCCACTGGTATTAATACTGAAAGCTGCAACTAGAATAACAATGCAGCTGTTTAAAACCAAGGAAAACTTCCCACATGTCAGGAACTGGCCTTACATTTTGAGGCTTAGTGGTGCCTGGAATAAGTCAGCAAACACATAGGCACTAGTTCCTTTAAAAATAGAGCAGATCACATTTAGGATGTCTAATGTAAAATGTGGCTGTGGGTGTTAATGGGGCACTTCTTTTCTGCAAATTAAAAACTGACCTAATGTTAATAAATCAAAGGAATCATTCAAATCTTTTTAGCCTCTACCAGCATCCCTTGGAAAAGGCCTCTGAAGCACTAATATACACACAGATTCTGAGGAGAGGAAAATTTGATCGAAATTCTAAATTATACTTAGCAAATTCTTCATTTTTGTGCTTACTTACTTCACTTGCAACACCAGAAGTCAGTGATGAAACCTCTCATCATGGTAATTGAAGGAAACAAAGTCACTGGGCTCCACAGTGAAAAGCAAATGTGCCATAACAGCAGGCAGCTGAGGTGCAGGCTGAGATCTTGCCCATATTGAAGCTTTCACCATCAATATGTAATGGCCCCGATTACATCCAAGGTCAGTGTAAAAGCTTCTCTTGGTTTTACTTAAGCTACTACAAGAAAAAAGAAGTCGAGAAAAAGATGGGTATTTTTGCTTTGCTGCTTTCATGGGTTAGTGGAAAATTCTGATATTCTTCCAAGCAGAGAACATACTTTCAGGGCCCTATTACAATGAATGTACTACACATGGAAGAGAAACCAAATTTTCCTGCAGCAGGCAGCTCTTTCAGCTCTTGTTTTTAAGCTAATAACTCGGTAGCAGCCCTGCTATTCACCCGTCCTCTGAAGAGCATCTTTGGCAACCCCTGTTAGGAGCCGCACAGATGATGTCCCACATCTCTCCCAGAAGACAGAGTTCATTAGCTTATTACAGGAAAAATGCACTCACTCTTCTTTTCTAAAGGTTAATTATCTCATCATAGACATTTGTCCATGCTGTTCGTGTTGGTGTCCCCCAAAAGCAGCCATACACATCTCCCCTTTGCACTCCAAGCAATGGCTAAGAGGCTTTAACCACACAACAGCAGGTTTTTAATTTCCACGCTCTCATGCCTCTTCATAACATCTCTGCCTGACAATACAGAGAGGAGGAGGTAGTGTCTCCAGTGTGAAATAAATGATTAGTGCTCTCATTTTCTCACTGGAAATCCCTGCTAAAGACTCTCCAGTTCCACATGCAACATTATGATTTCTTCCTGTCGGAGTACATGCCCCATCAAGTGTTTTGCAGTACGGTCTTCATTTTTATTAGCGGGATTGCACCCAGCAGAAGAGGCTGAAGATATCTTGTAAATACATATTTTAGACTTGACTCTTCTTTCATGCATTCTTCCTGTTAGTCTGATCTAGGCAGGGCTCTGCTCTTGGCCCCGCCACTGCCCTGGTCTGTGGCCATTGCTGGGCAACCTCGTGTCCCTGGTGGATCCCCTTCCCCTTTCTCCTTGACTGGTCCTACTCAGGGGCCCTGTACTGGGCACAGAAATCTCTCACCTCAGGCAAGGCTTGAAGAACAGCCCAAGATGGTGTCTGCATTCACTGGCTCATTCCCACATTTGCCCACTACAAGCACCCTTGATCTCTTACTGCATTAGCCCTTGTGCCTCTCGAATCCCTTGCTGCACTCTTTTGGCACCTGGTCAAAAAAAACCCCAGGCAATACCAAGGCTACTGTGGGGACATGTCCTCACACGACGGTCTTTAGCACTGCTGCAAATACCAGTAATACATTGGATTTAGTTTCTGTCGCTCGTATTGGCATAAGTTTTTTCTCTTTTGAAAGTAAAAGGAAAACAGGGAAGAAGTTTTTTGAGTGCTGCAGTGTTTCTCAAACTATTTCTGTAGCCACAGCTGCAACCTCATTGAACATCAAGGCTGGTGGGACAGGCTCAATGTGCCGGGTTCAGCACCCACAACACAGTCAGCTTCAGGATGTGCTGCAAGCCAAACCTGTGAGCCTCAGAGGACCTTCTGGAGAGAACACCCCAGATTTGGGCTCTCAGCGGGGCCAGGGCCAGGAGAGACACCCTTGCACTGATCTTCATATGCATGAAGTGTGTGAGACACACACACACTGCATATGATCCTTCTCCCACACCAAGCACTGGTGGTGCATGCTCTCTTCTCTACTCTGGTCTCCCTGCTTGGGAGCCATGAGGCACCATGTAATGACAGTCAAAGCTGTTGTGACAGGTTGACCTTGGCTGGATGACAGGTGCCCACCAAGCTATTCTATTACTTCCCCTCCTGAGCTGGATAAAGGAGAGAAGAATATAATGGAAGGCTCGTGATTCGAGATAAGGACAGGGAGATCACTCAGCAATTAATGTCACGGGCAAACCAGACCTGTCTTGGGGAAGTTACTTTAATTTATTACCAATCAAATCAGATAGGGTAATGAGAAATAAAACGAGATCTTAAAACACCTTCCCACACTTCTCCCTTCTTCCTGAGCTCAACTTCACTCTTGATTTCTCTACCTCTTCCTCTTGAGCATCAGAGGGGAATGAGGAGTGAGAATAGCAGTCGGTTCGTCACACATTGTTTCTGCTGCTCCTTCCTCCTCATACTCTTCCCCTGCTCCAGCATGGGGTCCCTCCCACGGGAGACAGTCCTCCATCAACTTCTCCAACATGGGTCCTTCCCATGGGCTGCAATTCTTCACGAACTGCTCCAGTGTGGGTCCCTTCCATGGAGTGCAGTCCTTTAGGAACAGACTGCTCCAGTGTGGGTTCCCCGTGGTGTCACAAGTCCTGCCAGCAAACCTGCTCCAGTGTGGGCTTCTCTCTCCACGGGTCCACTAGTCTTGTCAGGAGCCTGCTCCAGCGCAGGCTTCCCATGGGGTCACAGCCTCCTTTGGTCATCCACCTGCTCCAACGTGGAGTCCTCCATAGGCTGCAGGTGGATATCTGCTCCACTGTGGACCTCCATGGGCTGCACGAGAACAACCTGCTTCTCCATGGTCTTCACCATAGGCTGCAGGGGAATCTCTGTTCTGGTACCTGGAGCACCTCCTCCCCCTCCTTCTCCACTGACCTTGGCGTCAGCAGGGCTGTTTCTCTCTCACATATTCTCACTTCTCTCTTCTGGCTGCTGTTGCACAGCGAATTTTTCCCTTCCTTAAATACGTCATCATAGAGACACTACCACCACACTGATAGGTTCGGCCTCGGCCAGCAGCAGATCCATCTTGGAGCTGGCTGGTATTGGCTCTATCAGACAGGGGGGAAATTTCTAGCACCTTCTTATGGAAGCCACCCCTGTAGCCCCCCATTGCCACTCAAACCCCATACAGCTGTTTTTCAAAAGCACATCCAGATTGCTGTGCTCCGGGAACTCTGTGCAGCAAGCAAAGAAAACTTGCAGCTGAGAGAAAGGAATTCTTCAGGAGCTGGAATTTCCAGACATGTCCAGTCGCGGGCCTGATCCTGCTGCTGTGATGCCAAGGGTAGCACTCTGCGACACCTTAGGGAAAACAGATTCATGCCAAAGCAGAAGGAAAGTGGAAATCTGTGAATCCTTCAACCCATCTGTGAGCTGCTAAGGAATATATTCCCCCAGTGCAGCCTCAGGAGTGTTGCTGTTTTTCCCAGGCAATGGAAAGAAGAGCAATGTGTCCAGCTGCCATCTCCCTGGCATGGCACACACTGCCAGCCCCAGCAATAGGAACCCACTCTGCTGAAAGTCAAATTCAGATCTTCCTGTAAGCTGAAAAAGCTGTTTTGAAATTAGTTATACAGCTGTTCAGATGACTAGAGAGCATTTTATATAATTTGTCCCAGTAAAATCATAGTTTTTAGCGCAAGTGAAATGCTATCAAGATCCCCAGAATTCGCTGCTTTTTTATTAACGTTGCCTCACAGGGATTCTGCACAGCAAAGATATTAATTTAGCATGTTTGTTTCGCTGGGAACTTCAAGAACTGAGTGTATGCATTTCACAAAGTCAGTTTTCCTAATTATTATCTGAGATGCTTATTTTGTCTCAAATTTCTATTCCTCCTTAGAGGATACTGAAGAAAGCTAATCCACTCTGAATATTTTCCCTCCCAGATTATTTCTGCTGCTTAGAATTGGAAACTTATCCTTCATTAGGGACTGATCTAGATGCTATTGAAGTCAATGAAGCATTTTTTTTTTTTTTTTTTCCTGCTGATTTCAGTGAGCACCGCATTGGAATTGGAAGTAAATTGGTTAGATGAGTTTGCCTGGAACTGGTGAAAATGCTTTTGTTCTGCAGCTTAGCCCTAAATATAATGACATTTCACATTTTCCATGCAAAAGTAGGAAAAGTATCTTCAAATGGCATAAATATCTTCTTTTTTCTCTTACTGTCAAACTCGAGAAGATTAATTTTTAAAGTGAAATCTGTAAGGGCATTTATGGAGAAGGTGTGACTTTGCTCATGTTATTCTCCTAGGCAGGAGTTCCTCTTGGCAGCCTTGGTTTCATTTTTTTGATTTTCAAAAATGTTGTAAGACACAAAATTCTATGTAAAAAAAGCATTAGAGTAAATTGGTTTGAAAGTCTGGCAGAAACTTATTTTTACAAATATTATTATATAGATAATGAAAATTAATAGATTCATAGAATCATAGAATAGTTTGGGTTGGAAGGGACCTTTCATTAAAATTATTTTCATACTACTTTATGTCACACAAATCTCATCCTACAGCTTTTGTTTCTTTGTTCCTTGCTATGTCCTAATTTTAAAGGAATAAGGATTAGAAAGGTGTGCATATACTCTTTACACTCACATATCAAATATATTTCTTTCTGTATTTAGAAATACATCTCTAAATACAGAAAGGTCAATATTGTACTGGGTTGGATCTTTCGAGTAAGTTCATGAAATGTGACTTTCAGGTGATGCAGAATCCTGTTGCTGAGCCAAAGACACCAGTTCATCCCAGTGAGAGCCCTTCCTGGGAAATGCCTATGCTTGCAATCTCAAAGATTAGTTCCAGATTCCTCCACAATGTTTTCAATAATGTCAGCTATATAAGGCTGTAAGCTTTGGCTAGTGTTTCACCTTCAGTCAGCAGCTCCTGTGCCACCAATGTCAATGAGAGGTTTGCACAAAGATGAGGGACTGTAGCATTTCAGCCTGCAGTAGACGAATATTATTTTTCCATCAACTCTTTCCTTCAGCATCTCATGCTGGAGAAGAAGGGGAGCAGGACGAGAAATGCCTGTGGACGAAAGGGGTTGGCCCTTACTCCTCATCTCTGTGACATAAGAAAAAATCTGACCCCAGAGGCATCATATATCCTGCAGTTATCCCCCAGCAGTTATGGATTGCCAATATTTCATAACGGATACTCCAAAAGCTACTATCACTACACCACCTATCACCTATGATTCAGTACATTGCAAGTGATGGCTCTGCGGCCTGAAAAATTATGGAGAAAAAGAAACAAGAAAAAGGAACAAAAAGCGATCTCTCATCTCATATGGCACTTTTTTTTTTTCACTTTATTCCTATTGCAACGAGGTTTTTCTTAAAGATCTGTTTTATCGATTAGGCTTTATCATAGTGCATGACAGCATCTATTTGGTGAGAGATGGCTAAACCTTTCTCCTCAAGTACTGAACCATTCAGGTCCAGCCTGTAAGAACAGGATGCCAATGACCCGACCTGATGCTGCACCCTTTAAAGACATGCTTAAAGCTTTTTAAGCTTTCTTGATAAATTAAAAGTCATTATAATTGTTTTATAGCTAAATGCAAGTAGTTTAAATGCCCTAGGGCTTCATTTTATCTTACCAGCTTGAATTGTAACCTGCAGGTTTTCTAATACATCTGGAAGCTCCTCAGAATTAATCCTGGGTCTCTTTCCTGCCATCCTGCTCTGTCTCCTGCTTCATGAAGGCTATTTGCCCAGGACTTATATTCTAAGCCATTCTTTTCCTCTTGCAATAGTGTCTTGAAATGGAACTGCTTTACTATTTAATTCCGCTACTTCTCTAAGTGCAAGGTGACCAGCTTTTGATTGTTTCTCTGATAACCCTACTAAGCATTTGTTTAGGAAAATTGTGTCCTTCTTTAAGACCTGCTACCCTTGTTATTTGATTTTTCATGTTATTTTGACTTAATATGAAACTTATTGGCAGTTTCTCAGCCAGTATACATCTTTCTGGTACCAGCCACATTCTTTAAGGAAAGGTTCTTTGATACCTGTTTGGTATCAAACCATCTCTGTATGAAATGGTTCACAGGCCACTGACCAGCATGTCGAGAACTCTTCTGTGTCATGTGGCCATTCCTAATTGCAATGCTTGGTGGGCCTAGCCCATTTGCATGCATCATTTTTGTCTAAAATTTAGTCAGATAATTTCAAGATTAACAACTAATTGCCATTTAGCTATAAATGTCTATCTGTCTTCAAAAAGAGAGAGACCTGTAAGGATTTTATACGCAGATACTCCAATGACTGAACCTAAGTTTATCTACAAGGCAACAGCAGAGCCAATCTTTTAGTAAACTATTTAGTCAATGCTAATTGCCAAGCACTGCAAAACGTGCAAGTGAGTTTGTGATGTGAACGCTGGAGGCAGACCAGCTTCACCTCAAAAAGGGACATACAAACATCCATCAGCTGAGAACAGTTCTGCCTTTTTAATTGCAGTGGGCTGTGGTCAAATGGGGCAGCTGTGAGCAATAGGCTCTGACACTCATTAGCCACACATCTGTGCTCTGAGGATTAACATTAATCCTGGCATTATACCTTCATTCAAAGGAGAGTTTCTGGAACAAGGGTCTGGTAAAAGTGAGCTCTGAATGTTTACGTACCAATGAAGGCTCCTACCTTCCCATGAGAACACAGCTTACAGCTGGGTATCCTCACCCTGCCAGAGCTCATGGGACCAGGATTGCACTGAGGTTATCCTCAGCTACTATATCATAGAATCACAGAATCATAGAATCGTTAGGGCTGGAAGGGACCTTCAAAGGTCATCTAGTCCAACCCCCCTGCAAGGAACAGGGATATCTCCAACTAGATCAGGTTGCTCAGGGCCTCATCCAACCTGGCCTTGAATGTCTCCAGGGATGGAGCATCCACCACCTCTCTGGGCAACCTGTTCCAGTGTTCTACAACTCTCATGGTAAAAAATTTTTTCCTAATATCCAACCTGAATCTACCTCCCTCTATTTTAAAACCATTACCCCTTGTCCTATCACAACTGGCCCTCCTGAACCCGAAGGGCCATATCTGTAAATCAAATACTGTTCCACTGTAAAAAGGAATAAAAGAAAATCCTACACTATAAAAATTACAGCTGTTATGATAGCTAAATTTGAGTAAAAAGCTTATTTTGCAATGTAAAATAGCTTGGACAGTTGTCTTGAGTTCTCACTTTAAATTCTAGTTCCCCCTTCCAGGGCTGTCAGTCACATCTGGATCCATGGTCTCAAGGAAATGAAGATGACTGTTGCCACTTCTGTCACAGATGCAAATGACAGGAGGGTCTACAGAGATGATGAGAGTATGGGGAGATAAACCACACAACTGGCTTTTTACCATTAATTTGCTTAACTGTTTGGGAATCAGCCTTGTCAAGACCTCTGGACGCCCTTCCCGGTCCTGGGAGAGAAAAAAAGCCTGGTAGTTACAGGCAGCTGTGTGGGGAGAGACAGGGGCATGGTCATGGACACATACACACAAACACAGTCTCAGACCGGATGTGGTACACACAACCTCTCAGCAGAAGCTGGTCCAGGACTCAAAGTGGAGTGAGAAATGTTTCAGGTCTATTGTGCCTCCGTACCACATCTCACCAGGGGAGGGGGAAAAATCTCTCTGCTGTGCAGCTACCGGGTGCGTATTTTGGCCTCTCATGAGAAGGGCAGGGAACTGGATGCAGTTTGATTTGGCTCTAAACTACTGGTTGTTGCACTGTCTATGTGAGGCACCTCAGCACATCCTTCAGCTCACCACAGTGGTGAAGCCGTAAGAAAGTCAGGAGAAAGTTTAGGATACCCTCAAGCCAGGCACAGCACTTGTGAAGCTGAGGTGCACTTCTTGCCGTGCATGGATGCTGTGAGCTCAAGTCTGGCTCCGCAAATCCAAATGTTCTGCAAATGCACTGGCCGTATGCTAACCAAGTTTCTGACACAGTCCTTGACATACTCCCAGGAGCTGCAACAGCCCCTTTGCTGCAGAATAGATGGGAAAATTTGGTGTGCCAAGCCAGGTCACTCTTTCTGCTGACGGAGTGGTGGAAGAGCTGAGCCCTGGCATGAACAGCCGTGCTACTGCAAATGAAGAAAAGAGTGAAGGAATGTTAGTACCACATTTAGCTTTATTGAAATTGAACAAATACCTTTTTTTAATAAACCCTTTTACAGCAAGTGTAAAATTTTAATGTTTCATCTTATGTTACAGGTTGTCATCTTCTGTGTAAGCAAAAATACCATCTTTTTTTTTTTTTTTTTTCATTTTCTACTTTAAAACATGTAGCAAGGATTTGAATAACGCAGATCCGGCACCAAAAGGTAACAGGTTCTGAAAATCACAGTACAGTTTTAAAATTCTTAGGTTAATTAATGATATTTAAAATGATAGCCACTTTGAGTAAAGATATAAATTAGAGGTCTGTAAACAAGTTGTGTTTACCTATAGAGCTATTGATTGCAGCTACAATGAGAGCAGTAATAGAAACTCAATGCTAAACTGAGCTACACCTTTGAGGAAACAAGTTCTTACTAAGTAGTGTGGTACAGGGTAGCACAATAGGTAAAATACAGTTTGGCACCTTAAGTTGCATGTAAAATCAGCAGAAATAAAATGAAGTAAGTGCACTGTCTTCCAACAAAAATAAACCGGGCAGTTTCACTGGTTTTGGAGTGTCAACTATCAAATAAACCACACGACACACAAGTTCAATCTCAAAATTACAATTCTAGTAAAGCAAGATAATACTAAAATGCACACCCACAAGGATAGTAAAGTATAAATCTTTTTGTTTTCTTGTTTTTTTCTCTCCCCTGTCAATAGAAATAATTTACAACCCACAAAAGGACTCCTTGGTGAAACCACTAACTACAGACATGATCACGGAATGTAGCTCAGTAGACTTGTTTCAAATAAAAAGGCAACATTATCCTGAAAAAGTTTGGTCCTCTTATAACTCACTGTACTGTAGCCACCACAGTCTCCTGGTAGATGTTTTAGAAGAATTGTTAGTTTTCTGATTCTCTTTTGTTTCGAAAGATAATATCTTGATGATAAACTTGGGTAAAATTTGGCCCCATTTACAGATGTCTGATCAATGCTGCATCTGGAAGAACAACACTGAGAGTACATAAGGGGAACCTTTATTGACTGGTCTCACAGCATATTTTTTCATGCAATGACTTTTCCTTCTAAACTTCTTTTTCTCTTTGTTCATTTTTTTCTTCGGTGTCCTTGGAGGGGGAAGAAACCCTTAGTCCAAATGACAGAAAGACATTTCACTGTTTATTTACATGTGGATCACTTTGGCTGAGAAGTCCTGGCAAACTAGAGTTGCCTATTTCTTGTGAATGTCCTCATGCCTTATAATTTTGTATGTAATCCAATAAAAGATGTTGAAAATGAGGAAGGCGAGTGGGAATGCAGCTCGGGATATTGTATCGATCCTTTTTGCACGGTCAACAAACTTCTTTTTGATGGAATCTGAATCCTTTGGTGGAGCCGGAGGTGGGTTGGGTGGAGTAGCCTTGACTGCTGTGCCGTCTTTGACTTGGAGACAGTGACCCATGCCATAGCCACTGAAATTGAATCGGCTGTCACGAGCAACTTCATCTTCCTGGGGGATAAAGAAGACAAATGAGAGACACGATCACCTGTCTATTGAGCACACCATATACTTGAGTAGTTGAGATGCGGCTCTCCGATGCACCTCTCCAAAGCACCTAAGCAAATTAGCTGGTTAAGCTATGATACAAAGTCCAGGTTTCAGAGACAAGCAAGCAATCAAAACACACATAAAAATACATGGAAGTCAGGTAGCTGCCAATGTCTGTGAATCAGAGCTTTAACTTCTCTAACTATGACTAAATCAATTGCCCTGAGCAGCAGGCACTATCCCAGCCCCACAGCGAACAGATCTGATTTCACAGGTTTCTCGTCACTCTCCTTCAGCTTGCTGAGGGGAGGAAACATAGTCATGTTGGTAGCAGGAAGTCTACTCCAGCCAGGCTGAATTGAATGACGCAGAGATGCAGAGGCCCAAGCTCATGGCAATGTGTATCCATGGCTCGATCTAACCGTAATCTTGCACCTCCATCTCCGATCTACAAAACAAGGATACGTCACGGTCCCTCCTTGCTCACAGAAGGACTTTGACAATCAATACTTCAAAGTACACTGGGCACTAGGATTTAGTGGTAACCAGGAGTTAGGTGCAATAGCGTGAGCTAATATAACACCATGTTGCAGAAATCCATTCTCTCTCCTGTCTGAGTGGGTAATATTTGTTTTTGGAGAGATGAGTAACTACCACTGAACTTTATCACCGTGTGATGAAAGGTTTGTGACTGTGCTGGTAAATTCTCCCTGACATTTCTCCTGTCTGATAGCACAATAATACACAAGCTAACAGTTACTGGCAGCCCTCCATAAAGAATTCGAAAGCAACAAACAAGCAGCTCCATTCTTTTTTCATTCCAGCAAGCAACGAACTGTAGGTCCAGCAGCTTGCCCTAGTTAAAGACCTTCTCCTTGACTGACAAATACTTCATTGTTGACTTAAAATGACCACTTCTTGGGCTCACAAGGAGCCCGCTCCCTCACAGGGAATACTCCCTCATATCTTTTACTAAATCACAATCTTCTGATCTTAAGAGGGAATCAGAGACTGCAAGAAAAAACATTACAGCAGCAAGAAACTGAATAAGAAGTACATTTGCTGAACTTGGGGATGGAGAGAGAGGATAATTTACACCTATTCAGGATGGAAATCACTGCTCCTTCACAGAAGCACCTCTTTCAATAATTGCATCTGTCTCTCTCCCCAGCTCCAGCATTGGAATGGAATGTATCACCAGACTTGCTCTCCTTACCTTGGAGCTGACATGCAAATGTGAATAACAGGTAGTGTGATCCAAGGCTACCAAATGACAAATAGTCTGACTGCTTATGACATTGAGTGTTTATGGAAGCAGGATAGGGAGTAAACAGTACTTTGGAGCCCCTGTCACTTCAGCCTGAGGACTCTTCTACAGTGTACCCATGGGCAGGTGGAAAATTGTGGTATTGCAAGGCGGGTGGAGCACTTATCCAGGGTTTATATCCCTTTCATTTCAAAAGCTCACCTTCATTAAGAAAAAGGAGCACGATCCTCTCCTTTTTTGATTTTATTTATTTACAGTTTCCAGTCCCTCTGTGAAAACTCTGAAATTTTTCTTGTCGTAGTGGTTATAAATATGTAAAGTATTTTAAAGATGAACCCGCTGAGACCTAAGTTCTGGATAGTCTTATAGACAAGGCTTCTCTTGCATGACTTCATAACACCACAAAGTACCCCAATAATACAGGGAGCTGCCTTCCTCTCAAGGCTTTCCCTTTTACTGAGTTTGAAGGATAAAATACATACTCAGGACACAAGAGGTGATTAAAAACGGTAACAGATTTTCAGCATCTGTGTTGCCATATGCACTTCATTCATTTTTAAAAAATTTAATTTCTTTTAGTCGTGAGGGATCTATGGGAGGAAAGAAAATGTACTGAGCTTGACAAAGGACTTGAAGACTCTTGACTTCCACTGTGCCCTGCTGGGTCACAGCTTTGTCATGCAGGGCTTAGTAATTCATCTTCAATGTCACAACCCTGCTTTTGAGCTTACACGGTTGTAACTTGAGTGGGAAGCCTTCCGAGATTAGGGACAGGGATGTTTAAATCGTATTCTTTCAGGTCTTCAGGACCCGACCTTTAGCTGTAAGGAGCCACTGGTTTCCCAATGGGATTTAGAGCCCTGCTTTTTCTCCCCAAAGACAGTCGGCTGTGCCACTTCTTTCTCATAGAACCTAGAGGGAAGCCTGCCTAGCCTCCATGCTAGTTTTTTATTTAGGACTGCAGTAGATGCTAATATACCCTGGATACAAGAGACACAGCATTCACCTAGGATGTGAGGAGCACGTGCTCAGTTTCTTCCTCTGCTTGAGTAGATTTGAATCTCCTTCTCCCCAGTAAATCTCTGGATCGGTTTGTTACTTGTTCTCCCAACATGGAACTGTTTGCTGGTTGCAAAAAAAGTGTGTGTTTATATTGCTTTTTTAAAAACTGTATCAGAAATTATTTTTTTCAAAGACTAAATGATTAATTAAGAAAATGGCACTGTGTTTCCTCCCTGCCATTTGTTCCTATGTTTGATCTGACACTCTTATTTGCACCACTCACCTAAGCTGTGGCTGTTGCAATCATCTAAGTGCTTCTGCAAGCAAGCAAAGACACAGTCCTTTCAGCCCCACCTTGAGCCCTGGAGGTGCCACAGCTCCCTAACCACCATGTCATTTTCAGCAGTAAAATCCCCCAGGAGCTAAAGGGGCTTTGCAGTTTGTCACCTGCCTGCCCTCTGAGTGCTGCAAGGATCTGCAGTCTCATAGACAAGGCTTGACTCCATCAGAGCTCTGTCATCTGACCAGACATCACCTGAAAGACCTCGAGGGGTGGTGAGGTCTCTGCCTTCTCTGATGAAATTGGCCAATAGTGTTGAAAATTAACAACAAAACCCTACAGAGATTGAGACCCACATGTCTGTGCTAGGAGGATATTTTTCCCATGAGACTGCAGTCAATTGTGCATCCTATTGACCCCCCGAACCCTTAAACCTGTTCCGCCCAAAATGACACAGCAGGGATGGAAAGACTTCATCTCTGCTGCCGAAGGGAGCTGAGGGTCAGCCCAAGTTCTGGAACCTCATTATCCACACTGCTTGTGGGTTGGCTCACTCTGGAGTGGACCATGTCAACAAACTTTTTCCAAGATGAACCTGCTCCACTGAGGACTAATGTTATGCACTGAGGTCATGAGCCCTGTGGTGATAGCTGGCATCAGGAACAATAAAATCCCCGATATGATTTACTTTAGCAGTACGGATGTAGTTAACAAACTGTCTGCAAAACACCATAATCTTATGCAATGCTACAATTTGATATTTCAGATGATCTTCCAACATTCTGTTACATGTAAAGGATTTTGGGGAACAGTCATGGAGAGAGAAAACCAAATTTAGATCCTCTGATAAAAAGAACCTTTTTTTTTCGTTTCAATATGTGAGATGAAGAACTGACCTCAAGCACCTTCCTTTAACCTGGAGGCTTGGTGGACTACCGAGCAACCTACCTAGGGTACACAGTGGTTGTAGAAACACTCTTTTTTCTCAAGGTCGTATTTACTTCACACCGTCTGACGTACCCTACAATGGAGACTTACTCAATGACAGTCTTCAATCTGTGCTGTTCATCAACTTAGTTACTGATGAAGTAGTGCAAATGACTTTGCAAACACTTTTGTCGCTATTTTAATCAGATTACACATAAAACTTGCATTCGTGTTAAACCAGACATGATCTTACTTGCTTAAATCCCAGGTTATTTATGTTTTTACAGATTTTAAAACCAAAATCCTAGGATGAGAAACAGAAAATAAATAAATAGCAAGATGAAAGTGTTCTTTTGCTGGTTTCCTCTCAGAAGTTCACACTTGTGAATATTTTAGAAGAATTATCCTTTGAAAACTAATAACATTTCCTGAGATTTGGGCAAATGTTTTCTACAGATGCTTTTTCGACAACATAGGTTTATGTGTATTATCTTATGGTGTCATACTGAACAGGCTTAGGTGTTGGCTATAAACAATTTTCATTAAACAAGAAATACATTCTTTTTTCTCTCAGTTTTTAATTTCCCTTTATGAATTTAACCATTTTCTGTACTTTACAAAGTAATGAAATTAGATTCTCTTGACTTAGCTTTACATTAGGCAACACATAAATCAAGGGGATTATACTTCTGACATGGTTTTCTTTCTTCATCTTGCATCTTTGTAAAGCTTTTATTTCTACTCCATCAGGTCTAGAATGTAATTCATACCAACAACTTCACACCGAAGCAATCAGGAATGGGAAAAACACTTTAGAAAATCTAATCTATTCACTGCCTTGCATGCAGTTTTCTGTACAATGCATTCTGAAGTGCTTTGTCCTGACCACTTTTAAATGCTTGTTGTCAGCATTGACTCAGTTTTAACAACGAGGGAAAAAAGAGAGAGGCCTGCTTCAGTGTACTTAATTTGCTCTCTGATGTGATTTATTCATTTAATTTTGCTACTCTTTTTCCAACATATGGTGGGCAAACGATTTAAAAGACTATCTGGTTTAATTAAATTTCAAGGACATAGGAGATTAATTTTAGGTATAGGGTAGAGAATATGAAGGAAATTTTCCTTTTGGCATTCGTAAGCACAAAGTTAGAAAACCACAATAAATTCAGACTTGAATGCAAAATAAAATCAATAGGAATTAGGCACCAAAACACTTTTGGAGACTTCATTCCTAAATCATCTTTATGATTTTGAGATACCTGCCATCTTTCAGTACTTTACATAATTCATGGTATGTTTTTGCAAAGACAGTTGTGCTCACATGATTTCAGTTCTGAGGAATCACTGAGTATGTGGATGAAGGTAGTTCAGCCGAGAAGCATGCTTGGACTTTCAAATCTTCTTTGGTTCACCACAGAAGGCTCTTACAAAACTAAATTGTCAGGAGACGAGAGGGAAGATCCTTTCATAGATTGACTGTTTAAAAGGCAGTATCGGAATTTAGGAGTTCAAGATCGATTTAATAACTCAGGGATTCGCTGGAGGGGATCTCCAAGAATCTGTGTGAGAATCATTAACAAGGAAGAGATTTATATATGAGCTGGGACAAGGGCTCCCAAGGGAAGGTAAGCAGGTGGAACAGGCTATTCAAAGAAGACAAATCTAAACCAGGCTTTCCAGAAGGATTTCTAAATGCTGAGCGACTCAGTATCAAAATGGCACTAAGTAAAATACAGGACTGATAAGGGCAAGGTATAGCACATTCCAAAAGATGACCCTGTCTATTACATAGACTGCTCAAAAGGAGCTCAAAATTGGTTCCTTCCCGGGTGGGAGTTTGGGGAATTCCCATATCATAGATGATTCTGATAACATTAGTTCTCTGCTAAGCAACAGTCAGGCAACGGGCAAATGAAACAAAAGATGTCATTCTGCCACTTTATCCACTCACAATGTGATCAGTTTTCGAACATGAGGGACATTTCTGGTCACCCCAACTCATTAAAGCGGAATTAGGTAAAGTATAAAGGGACATAGGTAAGAACTCTTCAGCTTAGAAAAGCTATGTTTGGGATAGGATACCACAGAGGTCATAAAATAATGGTGAAAGTTAATAAATAGAAGGAAAGGGAGCAGATTATGGGATTTTTTGTGATATTTTTTCTCAAGGCAGAAAGTAGAATAAAGCACAATGACACTATAAGGGAGAAAGGAAGGACTTATTTTTTAAAAGGAAGATGTCTTCCATTTACCAGTGTAAATCATTGTATGAGAACGTTTCAGAGGATGAAAATAGCAGAACGGCACAGATTCATAGGTCTATGTGCAGCTACTGAAAGTGCAACATCGTGCAGAAGTTCATCTTTAGTTGATTACTTTCAGAAGACAGAAAAGTCCTCCTAGGCTTGTCTTGGAGCTTTTAAATACAATTTATCTCAATATTCATGCCAGATCATTGGAGAAAGGATCCTGGAACAGAGACCATTCCTTCTCATCTAAAATGACATGTCCTATGGGAATTCAGATCTACCACCTCTTTATAATATGACAGGCAGTGGAGCTAGTGTTGAAATGTTCCACATTTCCACTAGTTTTTAGTACTTTTAGTGTAATATTTTTCTCTTCACATAGTTCTGCCTTGAGGCTAAATCCTGTTGATGCAGAAAGAGACGACTCTTACATAGCAAACTCATGCATCCCAGTTTCCTAGACAAGAGGAAAAAGTGAAGTTGGAGCAAGCTCTGGTTGCATTTGGTGATAAATGCAGACCTCTCTGATTAGTTCCACCCTGAAGAACCCTGGATCTCAGCTCACCTATGCCAATCCTCCTTAATCCAGGTTTCAGAGGAGCAGAAGGTGATGTAAAATTCAGTTTCTAAACTCGATCCTGCCCAAAGTATAGATCAAACATGTCCCAGAATTTGGCCTAAGTATTGTTTTTTTCTAAATATTCATTAAGGTGTTTCAAGAAAAACATAAGCAGTCTCTGACCGATCCTACCCCGTGATGCTGCTCCATCAGGACCCATCATTCTATGAGCAATAGTAGTATGCATCCTTTTTCTACCTCTCTTAACACCGATTTTCCTGCTCACTGAGGTTTGTTTTTTCTCTCATTTGGACACTCATGCCTTATAAAATCAAAGTAAAACAGACTTTGTACTATAAATAGCACTGACATTTTAATTAATGGAGGAGAAATTGGTCATTATATTCTTCAGTACGAGTTTCCAATGGACAAATTTAGGTTTGTTTTAGAAAGCTGTGTTTGATATTAACTCCTATCTCCAATAAACAGCAGAAGAATCTCTGAAGCATGAGTGATTTACTTACTCATTCCGTAAGAACAGCAAGTGAACTGTTGTTAACACAATAATGAAATGGTAGTTAATGTGGCTTTGCCCTCTTCGAGTAGGAATTGAACATTATCCAACTGAAAGAGTAACATAATTTAAACATGTTATGGAGCAAAAATATTTTCCTGGCTTGAAATATCTTTAAGTAGAATCTAAATTTTTTAAGGATTACTTTAATAATAAAGATTATATAGTCAGTAAGGGTGATCAGTTTGCTACCAAAAAAAAAGTTTCCTTTTTCTTTAGCAGAAATTTCTTTCAATTTTGCAAATGCAGTCAATGTAAATTCCTTACTCAATGTCACGTTTTTTACGTAATATAATTAAGACTTTTATTTTAGGGGAGGGAGGGAGAACCAGATGAACTGCTGTTTTGCACAGAATCATAAATGTTATGATGGAATTATAGCTCCTAAATAACAACTGATCTATTCTTGACACTGTTTCTCGATTTCCCTTTGTTTTAAATGAAGGTAATGGCTTAAAATATCCAGACCCAGTGATCTGTGAGTGTCCTATAGACATCATCTGCTGGACATTAAATCCTCTCAGGACAGTGAAGTCTGGAGACTTGACTGCTCTTGGATAACTCTTCTGCCAGTCTCTCTCTAATAAAAGTAGACATTGACCAGTTTATCAGTGGGAATGGCTCATTAGTCTGTTTTACATCAGACGAATACAAGTTAATGACCTAGATTTGAAGGATAATCTGCTCTGACCAGAAATCTGTTGGATACAGAGTAACTAATTTCTGCTTATGCTGTCTGTATGCAAGGCTAAGCAAACTGCAAAGCTAGTGCTTAAATATATGACTATTTCAGCTAGAACGTGGGATAGCGGTTACCGGGTACATCAGAGCAAAATAATGAAAAGCAAGACTATATTTGCTAAAATTTTAGAACCTTAAAAACTTAAAACATCGACGGGAATGTACCTAAAATTCACCTTTCCCACTTTCTCTTGCTCTCTGCAAGTATCTGCCCCCAGAGAGGTGAGATGGGGCACGAACAGACTCTCTGCCCTGCTTCCGATTTGCAGCATTCAAGCCCCAGCCTCAGGCTTCAGCTTTCTCCTGCCCTGAAACCTGCTGAAGGCCAACGCTGCCCGGCAAATCCCACCCTGGGGCAAGGGCAGATGCTGTCTCGGCTCTGTGACAGCCTTGGGGAACCTGCAACCACAGCATGTGGTGTGATTTTCTCCAAGCAGATTTAAATATTTTGGGAAAGATTGTTTTTATTGCACCTTTGGGAAATCTCTCACTGGTCTCTGTCTCAGGTGTACTCATCCTAGATCACTTTATTAGAGCATCTCTGTGCCCTGATCGTGGCAATTCAGAGTATTCCATTTGTTAAACTGTCAACATTAACAAAAAAAAAAGAAAAAAACAAAGAAAAAAATGTATATGTTCTTATAGGACCCATAAACAGCACTCATTATTTGATTCATGCAGATTACCCTCTAGAAGTATTGCTGGGGAATTTTTTAGGCTCGTGTTTTGATTCCCTCAGCTCCATCAGTTTCAGGACTCATCTGCAGCCCAGCCCACGGCAGGCCAGGGATAGTGGACGTACTTCTCACTGCCTGGGCATGAAACTTTGGGACCTGTGGCATCCATGCCCCTTGCTGGACACTGGCTGTACTGACTGTCTCCCCCTCAGAGTGGGGAAGGGGAAGGGGAAGGGAAATGGAAGGGGAAGGGGAAGGGGAAGGGAGAAGGGAAGGGGAAGGAAGATGCTTTTTTCCTCTCTGTTAGTGGATTCTCTCCTTCAAGCCATTTGCTACAATAAACACCCAGAACAAACTCCAACAAACGCAGAGGGAGATTACCAGAGCTTTCTCAGACAGACTTTGTGAATTTAATTTATGCAAATACTGCACAAAATGAATTAAATATTACAAATTATATTAATATTTAAATTCTGTAGCTAAAAATAGTCAAGAATATCTGACTAATCTTAAAGTGTTCACATGCAAATTTTATAAGTTTTGTGTGGTGTTTTTTTTCTTTCCTGAGGAGACAAGCCAACTGATAAATAAATGCCTTCCTTTTCCAATTACCAGTTCTTAATACCAGACTTCCAATAAATAATGTTTTGGATTGGTTTTCTTTTCTTATCTTCTATTACATAAATTATCCTTTCTAGCTTTGCATATCATTTAGTTCTTGTTGTTAGCCAAGATCTCAATCTGGGTTCCTCTAACTGTTTTTACATAGCTCTGAAGCATGATCGGGTTAAACAAAGTATTTGCCAGCTATCTGCACTTCAAACTTGTTTCTAAAATCAAATTGTTGCATCTTGGAAACATCTCGACTGTTTGAATGTATTAGAAATTTACTACATAAATAGACTTCTGTATTTTCATTTTGATTTGCTTCTATGAGAGTTACTCTATAAAACTCTGACATTATTTATTCACAGCAAAGTAAATATCCATCATGAGGTAAAAATCAATGGAACTCAATGTTACAGCAACTTGACAGTACAATCTTTACACGGAATTGTTGCGATATTTTTTTCTCATCTGGTAAGTAATAAATCCACAAATCCTACAAGGTCATTGGAAGTATGCATACAACAGAAATGAAATAAGATTTCATTTAAAATAGGATTGATAGTTTTTCTTTTACCCTACTACACACACGCACATAAATATACATACACAGTCTGTATGCACCCATACATGCAAATATGTGTACATACATATATATGTGGTCATCTACTTAATTTAGTTATGTAGTGCTTTTATTATTCCTTTGTGATGGTTTGATGTAAAGGGGTTCTGGTGGCAGGAGAGGGGGTTTGCTGCCTGGGACTTCCCTGGTTTTGGAACTGGGTCAGACCTGGTTCTGGCCACCAGATCGGACTCCCATCCCCCTCGGGGTTGAGCCAACCCGCACCTCTGTGAATTGCCCTTTTTAAGTTGGGACAAAGGAACCAGAAAGGTGCTTTGCCGGGAGTGAGGAGAGAAGGGAGGAGGGCACTGTCCCCACTCCCTGGCTCCTGGCCGGGAGGCTGCCCTCGCTGGGACGACGCCACCCGCTGAGGATGGCGGCGCCGGAGCTGCCTGGGGAACTCGGAGAGCACCCTGCTCCCGGGGTGCCCGCTGGGCTGAGTTCACCAGAGAGGACTGAGATCTGAGAGAAATGGCCACACAGACACTGACTCAGTGAAGACGGAGAGGGAGGAGGTGTGCCGGAGCTGAGTTTCCCCTGCAACTGGTGGCGAGACGGCAAGCGGCCCCCTTGCAGCTAGGATGGACTCGGTGGAGCAGAGACTAACTCGCAGCCCATGGCGAAGTTCATGTTGGAGAAGAGATGCCTGAGCCTGAGGATGGTCATGGAGTATGGGACGCACAACAAGGTAGAGAGGCATCTAGAGTCCGTGGGACGACCCACGCTGGAGCGAGTGGCAACAACTCCCTAAGAATCTGAGACTGTGGTAAAGCCCACACTGGGGAAATCCGATGGGGAAGGATTGCATCCTGTGGGTAGGACTCACGCTGGAGAAGTTTGTGGACTTTCCACGTGAGTAGCGGATCCACTGGAGCAAGGGAAGAGAGTGTAAGGACTCCTCTTCCTTTAAGAAAAGGAACAACATGGGATGAACTGACCTGCACTCCCCCATTCCCTGTCCCCCTGTGCCGCTGGGGGAAGGGGTAGAGCCGGGAAGAAAAGGAAAGGGGGTGGAAGGTGTTGTTTTTAAGATCTGGCTTTGCTTCTTTTTATCCTCTCAAGAAACTGGTTTTGTTTCCCTTTGTCCTTTTAAGTAACTGTTAATAAATTGCTTTGCTTTGAGAAAGCCGAGTCTGTTTTGCCTGGGACCATGGTTGGTGGGTGCTCCCTCTCTGTTCTTGTCTCAACCCTCAGTCCTTCTATTATATTTTTCTCCTCTCCACTTCACTGGGGAAGGAGTGAGAGAGCGGCTGTGTGGAGTTTAATTGCCGGATCGGCCTAAACCACGACATCCCTAAAGGCATTTGTTAGTGGGAAGTCTACCTATTCAGAATTTTTGTATTCCAGCTTAAGGTTAGGGGCTTTGTCCAGAGCATTTATCAAACTGCAAACTCCATTTTGAATAACTTCTCAAAATGCTAACTTTTATGCTAGCTTTTCCCCTTCTGATGGGAATGAAGTTCTGAGCAGCAGGGATAGAGAACACATGGGCAAGGGTCATTAAACCTTCCCAACCCTCTCTGCCCATGAGCAGGCTCTGTGGCGGGGTGCTGGCAACTCTCCAGGAGACCATCTGCCCAGGCCAGTAACTAAGCAACAGATTGCCTGGTGATGGACCTTTATTACTTGGCAAAACTGATTAATGGATAAACTGAAACAATAGATTTAATAGTATATAAGAAAAGTCACTGAGAGGTACAGGCAGATGAAACGTGGAAGCGTGGCTATAGCAATGGAACAAGTATTCTTGGGAGAGGATCTCAGATGCTCATCTGAACTCAAGTTTTGCTCAAGAATATCAAGGAAAATGGGAGAAGAAATGTCCAATTAATTCATCTAAAGGAGAGAGCACAAGAATAACACAAAAACAAAGGGTTTCTATGCCAGCAGCCTTCCTGAAATGTGCATGTTGCATGTTTAATCTTTTAAGTGTCCTGGAGTAAGTGTTTGCTGTTTGCAGTGCTGGAGCTCTGGAGAAGCCTATTCTTGGATATACTGAAGAGGTCAGGACTCACTTTAAGGGCCTACGATCTTCAGGTCCTACTTTTTTGAGAGGTTAACAGCTGGGGAAGGATCGCATTGAGAAAATATATCAATAAACCAGACAATGAGGCAGTGCAGGAGGTCTCTGAAACAAAGGGAGACCCAGCAGCATGGTTTTCTACTTCACTGGACATCCAGCAGCCTCATGAGTATCAGGCAAGAGCACTCTACTAGAATTGGAAAAGATGATGGGTTTGAGGGCAGCCTAAATACTGCACAATAAGATATCACACACACTGTGCATTTATAATGAGTGGGCATTAACTCAATTTGTCCTCTGTGCTGGAAATATGAATGGGATCTTAAACCCACTATTGTGAAACAGGCAATTTGGTTAAGGAAATGGCATTCAATAGCCACTCTTGGTCCTTTTATTTCCCTGTTTCCTTCCTTTTGCACCTGTATCTTTTTTTCTTGACTCCTTTTCTGCTTTTTTCTACAACACGTTTTGCCTCACTAATTCCAGATTCTGCTTTCCTACCTCCTCTTTGATGCTTTCATCTTCACTGATTTCCAAATATGTGACCTCCACCTTCTGATTGCAAAATTCAATTCCTTCCTCAACCCCTATCTGTTTTTGCCCCTTTCTGCTCTTTGTGGCTAAATTCTCTTCCTCCAAAGACAAATCATAAAAGTAGAGCTCCACCTTGCCAAGTCCACCTCTGAACTGAGAGGTCTTATTCTACCTTTTAAGAATAAGCAGGAAAAAGTTGAATTTTTAAATTAAAACCTTCCATATTTGGATATCCACAGAGCTCCTAATTGTTCAAAGAGTTTCCAGTACCACGAAGCATTTTGAAATGTATTGCTTCTCGTTTGCGCTACTCTTCACAAAACACAGCATACCCTGCTCCTGGCATGTAAAGTTGAAGATTGCTGAGTGTGTTGGCCCATGTAGCAGTCTGTGCCTTTGTTCTGACTGCCCAGAACGTGCAACATGAACCATTTGGGGGCTTTGGAAAATGAACACAATTAGTGCTTAAAACCAGCAAATGAGATTATTTGTTCTACGAGATTTATTCTAAGTTTAAAGCTCAACAAAAATAGTTGTTGATTGTGCATAGTACTGAATACTGAGTAACATGATAGTATATGCAAATAGATATAGATTAAAGATTTGGCATGCTCTGGAATACTCCAATGACATGTCCAATCACAGCAGTACCATCTGCTTTTCCTTATATGTGCTAAATTTATAACAGTGTGCTAATTTCTACATTAGTTTACACACCACCTTCAGGAAATTATACTTAACAGATGAGCAATATTTGGGCTTTGTGACTTATATTTAGCAAACAGTTAATAAATGTCTCTCCAATTATTCTCAGCTCTCTTCTTAGAGAAGAGAGTTTAAAAATCAATAACATTGATTATGTACTCTTTTTATCCCTGAAGGAGTGGCATTGACTTGCAATTCAAATGCTATTTCCCTAAGTTTTTGCTCATGCTAGAATTTTGACAGCCCAAAAGGTGATCAGACTTTCACCTGGAGCTTGGACACCAATAAAACACAAGAACCCTGGCATTGCACGGCTAAACTAAAATTAATCCCTTCTGTATGGAGTGGAAATTTTACCATATTGCTGACTGTAACTTCTCAGGTGGTGTTCGATTTGGTATTACAGAGAGTATCACCTTACTGATCAACGCCATAAACAAACCAACAAAACACACAGGTATGTTCTCCCTGTAATTTGGAAAGAAAACAAAAGTAATGGAAGAAGACTCACCACCCACAACCCACAACATTGGCAATATCCCCCTCCTCATGCTTGCTCACTGACACTCTAAAGCATGGGAAGACAGAAGACCAGGCAAGAAAAGGTTCCTTTTGATGGCTGTCTGGGGTTTCTACGAGTCTCTTGCCATGTCGGCTTCATGGCTGGATGGTTTACTGATGATCCTGGAGCTCATTTGCAGTGTCTCTGCATGATGCTGCGCTGAATGATTTCTCCCCACAGAATGAAAGGCTGAGTTATCCCTTCCTTGGGTCTGAGGGGAGCAGGTATTTCAAAGCATGAGACCATTGAACCATCACCTGAGGGGACAGCTGTCTAGAGGATATTTTAAATGTGTTTGACACATTCAAATAGATGGTTTCAGCTTGCCAGTCTTGGAATGGCTCCTAAAATAAACGTCAATATAAAGAATAGGGCAATTTGTTTTGGATGATTAAGAGAATCTGGCTCATGTATCCAAGGTGTGATAATTCCAATCACATCTTCCTTTCAATTTACAGGAAAGAAATAAACTAGGCTTCATTATTGTTCATACTGCTGGTGCTATATATTTGACATGATAATCTACAGTATTAGTCAGTAAATTGACTCACTGGACTGCCCTTGATCATATGCTCCATTTTCCGCTCAGCAGGGCCCTCTGTAACAGCTATATATAACCAGGGAGGAAAAAAAAAAGAGACAGTTCTCTCTTAGATCATTATAAGATGATGTTGCGTTCAGTCTTCCTGTTGCTTCAAAGGTTATAAATGATGTGATCTTTTCGCCGTCACAGATAATATATGGCTGCTGTTTGTCTGACTTGTCAACTCCTCACACAGAAATCCAATACTCCCCACTTGTCACATATTCATTTCAGACGTGTGTTCTCTTGCAGGGCCCAAAATGAAATAGTCACTGTATTCCTATCTGCCAGTTTTCAAGTCTTGCCGTGTGTGGTCCTTTCTTGTCAAACCACAGCTGTCACGTTAGCAACCCACACGAGTGCTTGCAGCAAACATAAAATCTCCTGATCATAATTAAAATTCTGCATGCTTTTCTATTAAAGAAAGAAAATCATCGTGCATCTTAATCCGTAGCTCTGCTCTTCTGCCACTGTTTTTTAAATGTCTGATTACTGAGCTAATTGCTCAGGCAGGTTGTTTTTAGACTGCAGCATGCACTTATGGCTTTTATTTCACTGTCAAAATAAGTACTGGGTTAATCCTGGCTCCTCGTCTATGTGTTGAAAAATTGTTTTCCTCAGTCCAGACAGAAGTCAAAATTAGGAGTAACCTCTGAAAGGGGCTATAGGGTGAAGGGCAGTTCTCAGTGCTAGGAAAGGATGAGAGCACAGACTCAGAAAACAGACAGCTCAGTAGGAGGTTGGCACAAGTTGCAAAATCCGAACTTGTGTAGCTGTATTTCAGCGGCATATTGGCAACTGTAACCTGTGCTGCTGCAGAAGGCCAGGGAACCAAAGAGCCTTAGGATAGAAAGAACCTATCGCTATTCCTGTCCAGAATGGTAAATAACTGTTCAGAGACTTTTTTACTGACCTTTGTTTCAGGAGTACTCACAAGTCAAGGAGAATTACAGAGTGTAAATCAGAAATACTCAGCTGCGCATCAGCACATCCACAAAGAGATAGAATTCAGCTCACAGTCTCCCTGAGGAACAGTCCCTCACAAGTCTCTTAAACTCACTCCTGATATATTTGGCACATTGCAGAAGAAACTGTTTAAGAGCACTGATTAATATTTTCAGCAACTGTAAGTATCTCAGCATAGTACCTGATGCCAGCTCTGCCAGCTGGCTCTCAAGGGCTCTTCTGGTCCTGTTCCCTGCCATCCTACAATTCTGTTTGTAGTTAGAGGAACAGAATAGAAATTAATAACTGTCCAGGTCAAATAGCTTTTTCTACGTTGTAATGCTTTAAACATGTAAAAAGTCTAAGCCTTTTTGCTTTGAAGCTTTGAAGAGATCCCCAGACTCACGTGAATTTAGTACCAATTCCTAAGACATCTTCGCTTTGATATGGAAGGCAAAAGGGGAAGGCTTGTGGGAAAAGATAGGTCACATCCCACCATGGCATGCCGATTACCCCTGGGGCACCCCTGTACCCCCTGCTTTGGGAGTGCAGGCATCTGCCTTGGGCTAAGGCAGCCCACAGCTCACACAAGAAATAAGGTGTGGTATACCGCCCCAAATACCTTTCTATCTCCCCTCTGATGAATAAGACCTCACTGCAGGAGAACTCGGTTCTTGTTTCATAGCTGAAGGAGGTAAATATTTGACAGACTCATGAGAGAAACGTTAGGCAGCAAGGAACGCATAGCAGTGACAGGAAAAAAGTGAGACTCTGAGAACACTGTCTGGGATGCCACATACAATAAAACCATCTATTAGCCTCACGTGGTGTTCGAAAAATATTCAGCAAATAACAGCTGTTAGGTTCAAACACAGAATCTGATGAAAAAAAATTGATGGCGTGATATAAGCCAATTATTCAACCCCAGCTACGCAAATACCCTCAAGATAACTCACCAAACAAAGGGAAAGCAGTAACAGAACAAAGAAGTGTGACAAAATCATCAGTCTTCACACGTCAAAAAGCAAAATTCAAATAGATTATTTTTACAAGAAAATAACACAAGATAAGCCACAAGGGAAAGTGAACAAAGATCAAAGAGCAAATAAGAGACAGACAACACAAACAAGCATACCCAGTATCTAGAAGTAATAGAAGAACAGCAGCGTACAGCACCAGAGCATCTTAAAAGAGCTGTCATGTATTTAGGGAAAAACATCTTTTGTGCAAACTTGAAAAAAAACTTATTTACAGGTAGGCAGCAAGATATTTTCTGTGCCTGCAAAAAGCTACCCACTCTGGACTTTTTATTACTCTTTCCTCACACACCTATTTGGTCCCTATGAAAAAGTATAGTTTTTATCTCCGTGGCATGAACATCCAGCACAGGTATCAATAAGGGCAGAATAGTAAAAGACCAACCCATTAGCAAAAAACACAGAACTGACTGCACTGAAGTTCATGACAGACAAATCTAGGACATCTCCAAAATAAGGAACAAAATGGCAGTGCTCAAAAACATTTTAAAAAAGAACTGCAGTAGCTAGCTAATCAATTGCTTTCATGTAAGATCTGAAGTTGACATGAAAGGTGGAGATTTGGAACAGAAGCACTGACTCAGTGCTTCGTGATAGTATTTGGATTTTTTAATTATGGAAGCAAATAATCTTGCTTTCCTCCATTGTTTTTGCTTCCTTGCTTGCACGAACTAAGGACTCCCAGCCGCCATCTGGGAAATCTGACATGGCAGGATGAAGTTGGCTTATGTTAAGTCCTTAAATATGCTAAATATTTTCCTGCTCTTGTTCATGCAATTGTACAAAGAGAAATGCCTCACATCAGGAAAGAATCTAGCATAACTGGCTCTCCTTTCTCTTTCAACCCTGCTCTCCTTGCAGGCACAGGCATTGAAATCAGTATTACTTTGTTTATGGCAAATACCAACTAAATCCTGTGAATATGCATCACGATCTGCAAACCGTTAGTCATCCTGTTTGCTTTCATCTAATACATAGCTTTGGTTATTTCTATTCTGTGATTAACCTCGCACAAGATCTTCCTCCACTTGCAACACCCTTTTCACTCCTGACGTGCACTCCTGGCAGCTTCTGTGGCCATATGTGTTCCTAGTCCCACAAATGCTGAGGAGCTAGTAGGAACAACTCATAGCAAGTTTAAGAAAGGTGCTTTAATAATTCATAAATCATCACATTGAACTGACTGCTCTATCCATAAATAGTAAAGGCTACTCATTGCAAAAATACCACCTCTGGCTTAGAAATTCCTTGAGCTGCACAGTCCTGGAGCCCAGGAGGATGTATCAAGGACGTATTGCTGTCGCAGAGAGCGTCCTGTGTCAGGCAGAGACCTGGCTTAACATGGAACAGTCTTCCTGGGGTTTATCTTCTCCAGACGGAGCTTTCCACAGCGAAGAGATGCAGCCGGTTGCTGAACAGCCGCCCCATGAATTTAAAAGCTACACTGGCTATTTAACTTCTGAGTTTTGATAATGACCAGAAGAAATGTTCCTACCAAGTCCCTGTACCTTCTAACTATAACACAGCATGTTTAGGTTAAACAGGTGCCTAAGATGTAAACCTGAAAACAAGAATCTAAATCCAATATTATATCTTTCTATAGGCATTAGTAAAAAAAATGTGAGCATTTTTTAAAAAATCTATAATAAAGTTCTATTATTTCTGATAGGAATCCAGTTTTATAGGGTCTGCGATAAGACCGATCGCTTTCTGCGATAAGAAATTTGCCTACTGCTAGGTAGAAAGGTTAAGTTGAAAACAAATGCTACATGAAAAACACGTTGACTAGGCTGAAAAGCCAAAAAAGAGATTTGCAAACTGGGTAGAAAGAGAAACTAAGCTCCTGCATGGTAGGAAAAGGTTGAAAAGTAATTTTAAAAAGCTATATGGAGCAATACATTTGAAGGTAGAAGATAAATCAAGAAACAACTAATCCTCATCAGTTTTGCTAGGGAAATCATTGCTAGAAGTATTGGTGAGACTACCTGGAATGAGAAGCATGATACCCAAACGTAAGATGCTCAGAGAGAGAACTAAGATAAAATAATAAATTCAGAAAAGCTGAAGCCTAGGCATGGCAGGACATGCCAGCATATGAAAGCCTGGGGGAAACTGGCAATTACTAGGTAGACAAAAGAAATTCAGTGGCCTATGTGGGAAATACAGGGTAAAGCTAATGTAGGGAGAATAACACCTAAAATATTTTAGGTCTCCTCTGCTTTTTCATCATAGACACACAGACACACGCACACGCGCACGCACAAATATCCAAGGAGCGATCTGTCTGATGAAAAATTAGTTGACATTATGGTCTAATCAGGAAATGGCAGTTGAATAGCTGCATAATTTGTCGCTGCTTCTTGGGGTAAAGGATGGGGCAAGAACTTACAAAACTTTCAAGAAAGGTGATTGTCTTCTGGGAGAGTCACTAGAAGGTTATAAGAAATACTTATATAGTTTATCGGTAGGGCTGAAAAATTATTAAGCAAGAGCACAAAGTGATTTTCAGAAGACTGGAGTATCCACTCATTGGTGTAAATATCTGCAAACACAAGAATGTCCCCCAGATTTTGCACGGGAAGTCCCGTGAGAGTTTCAAAATCACCAACCTTTCAAAGTTAGGATGGTGTACTTCTGCAGTATAAGCACCCATGCTGCACATGCAATGAAACACATAGGACCAGATAAATACATCTTAATTCATCTATCTAGGCATGTAATGTTGAAAAGAGTATGAGGATCTCATGTCTTCCAGACAGAAGATACCAAGCTTTCCATGATGCACAAGTTCTCTCTGTCTCAGCAGTCTGTAGTGGCATTACACTTGATTCGACTCGCTATAATTTCCCTCGCCTGCCATGCTCAGCACAGAAAAAAACCTACAAGACAAAAATGCTGCAGATGGAGCAAATAAGGAGACTTAGTGTCTGGTTCTACGCTGTGCTTTGCAAAACCTGAAGACTGTGAATGTGATAAAACCCTTTGGTTTTTTGCATGAATATCTGTTGTACAACTCTTTCCTGTCAGTTTGACAACAGAAACAAACCATATTGGCAAAGCGAGCCCTCCATGGAAGTGAAAGAAAAAGTTGGCATAAGTTAAAAGGCAACAGAGAGATTAATTTCTCTGAAAGTTTGTGCTAGAGAGTACCAGGGCTGCTGCATGCAGGTACTTGTAAGACTTTACATCCTGCAGTGGGAATGCACAACTCGCTTTCCTAGAACAGCATGCAAGATCTCATGTTTGTGCAACAGATAATCTCCAATGAAGAGGGTTTGTGATTTCCGTTCTTAATCAGCTGCTCTTTTGACAGATGAAGATTACAGAGCACCTGAAGGCAAATCTCTGCCACCAGCAGGCTTGGGAAGCCTTCACAGAAAATGGATGAGTCAGTCACAGGCAGAGCAATTCCACATAACTAGCAGAAAGAGTTATCTTAGAAAACTACATGGAGAACTGCTTGAAGAGAGTGAGATGAGGCATGAAAACAAAGGCATCATGTCTCCTAGGAGTCTTGTTATCATGTCATAGAGAAATTAAAACCTTGGTACTTTCGTAAAATAATTTTCACTTATGCAAGTGAATTATATATGTGTGTGTACTAATGCACACACAGCGTCCGTGTGAGAAACTACATAAACAGGTTAGAAGTTAAATGATTTGAAGAGCTATGCTATCGCTCACACGCTCAATGTGGAAATTCACAGGTAGGATTCTGGACTTCTATTACTCCACATGTTTAGGCAACCACAGTAGCCTTTTCTGACCTTTCCAACCTGTTTATCCAAGAGCTAAAAACACTGTGGCATGCTCAGTATGCCAGATAAATTCAGCTAGCCACTAGAAAACTGAGCTTTCCAATAGCAAGTCCTCGACATTGATCCTGGTGTAGCAAAGAAGTGTTGTGTTGGAAGAGCCAGGGCTGTGCCAGCTCTGAGATGCCATGAGGAGAGTCCAGTCACAAGAGCAGAAGTGGATAAATTTTTAGTAACTTGGCAAGGAGTTTTCAGATGCTCCTGACTTGAAATGGATCTTTGTGATCACTCTGAGAAGACTCAGCAACAAGCATTTGGAATATGTGGCACTTCAGGGTGTTTATTCCTTCCAGTGTAACTAACTGTAGGCCCCTCCTTATGTTGTAGCAAAGAAAATCTCCTTCCCCACCTATCCATCTGCTTCCAGTTGGTCAATTGCTTCTTTTGTGCAAGATATATTACTTTCAGCTCCACCCTCTGCCAAAAAAAAAAAAACACAAAAAAAACCAAAAAACAAATCAACAAAACAGAAAACAGGCAACAAGAGAAACACCCAAGTGCAGATATCCATATTTACAGTAAATGGCATCTTGCTTTAGCAGTAGATTAAGTGAAATAAACGTCTGCTTTAGCAGTAGATTAAGTGAAATAAACATGTCTGATCATTAAACCAAAATAAATCTGTCAGAATCAGAATCTGACTGATCAGTTCGCCATAAGCAGTGGCTGTTAACTTGAACCGAAATGACTAAACAATGTTGTTTCCCTCTGGAAAAAAAGATAGAGAAACACATTGCTTCAGCACCACTTTTTTAAAAGAACTATAAAAACCGGATTTTACCAGAACACGTGAAGTTTTTCAGAGCTTGAGAAGCATGAGGTTTCAACAGTCTAGTTAATACAATTTGGTTTTGCACAATGTCATTTGGACAACATCATTACAGAATGCTTCACAATTAATTACATTCAAATAGCAGCTTCGATCCCCTGTGGAGAACGGGATTAATTGGGTCAGATGTAAATATGCATTTCATGGATCCTGCTGAACACTTGCCCATCTCACCAATTTACCATGTAATTTGATACAACTGGTGTACTACGCTCTGGAGGTGTGCAGAGCGAGCACAGTTGCAACTCGGGGTAGAAATACACAGACACAGCAGTGCTGGTATTCTCAGCCTGCATTATGCTTGGCTCTAACTGCATGACCCTTTCGTTCTCTTGCAGAAATACTATTTTATATTTATTTATGCTGAAACACTCAACTGTTGAAAAGGAAGCTTGAGACAGAACTCAGAACTGATATGAAGCATCGTGATGGGCCCCTGGCAACATGGGAACAGAAACTATTCTCCTCCCAGGTGTCTTCACTCCCCATTGGGAAGAGGACCTGACCATTACTGCAATGAGAAATCCTGAGACCAGAGCCTTAGCAGGTCCTGACTAAGGACCCTTTCCTCCAGGGAAAGAAGAAAGATAAGCCACCTACAGCAAAAGAACAAAGGAGCCAACTTTGGGTCAAAGTTATTTCCTTGACCCCTTGTGCAACCTAAGCCTAAATCTTGGGGCTATAATGGCTTTTCACTCTTTCTGGAGTCTTGGGAAGGGGCAGTTTAGGTTAAACATATTTCTCCTGAAGTCCCCTTTTTTCATTTTTTTATCATGAAAAACATATTCAACTGGCCTTTTTTTCCACGAAATAAGATGGGCCAGAACACATCCAGCAAGAGAATCACCATTTTCTAAAATAATCTGGAAAACAAAAGCTTGTGCAGGTGGTTCTTGAAGAGCCACTTCTTGTTGCTTTAAAACATCAAAAATAAGAACACTGTTTCCTGGCTCTTTCTAGCTTCCTCTGCCCTATTTTCAGTTTGCACTCTCCCCTAGGTATAATAAAAAATGAGACATTTGCACCCAGCTGGAGAGCACCTTTCATGAGCTGGAAAACTGCAGAGTTCATTTCTGGTGTGTTTCCTGCTGTTCATGAGTAACTACCAGGACAAACTCACTCGAGTGAAGTGCAAACTTCAGTCCCCAAGGCTTGTCAGTTCAGAGCTGACACTTTCAGCCACTGCGTGCAGCACAGGTACAAGAGAGAACTTGGCGTTTCTAAAGCAAAGTAACGTTACTGAGCAAACAAAAAACTCCGTTTTATCGAGTATCGCTTTTGGCTTTTCCAGTCCTACTTGTCCCAGGTGGTGCAGCATACAGTCATTTTGTCATCCCAGATCTGAAATATTGTAGTATTACTGTTCTGTAGTGCCTTTAAACTTAGTTTTACAATGCTTATATCCTGTTCACATCTTATTTAACATTAAGGAGTAGTTTGCTAAAGTACTTGCAAGGTGGCCTCCATGAGTCATTATACTGTATCATGTCCTACATGCTGCTTTAGTTCCCTGCCTGGTCCCTACGGTTTGATTACCTATGAGTACTCCGTGTTGCACTGCTCTGATCATTGCAGTGGATATAAAGAGTCACCATTCTGCAGCCTTACCAACTACCCACAAGTTCTCCACTTCTTTGTTTTTCACCACCTCTAGATGAGGCATTTTTTCCCTGTCCTCCTTTTTTTTTTTTTTGTCCCCAGAACTAAGAATTTTGTTCTCTTGATTTTGTCCTCCTGGCTTTGCCTGGGCTCCGGTACCTGGATTCCATTACTTCAGCTGCACACCTGTACTTTACCAGCTCTAATTAGCGTTTAGATATTTGGGATTTGCTATTTGGAGGTCTTTCTCAGGAATTGGTATGACACATTCCATAAATTAGTCTGTCTTTGATTCAGAATGTTTAATATACCCAAATTTTTATTTGGTTTTCAGAGGTCTCTCCCTTGAGATGTAGCTATCCTTTTTCTCTTCTGTTTCTTGGTTTGGGGTGAAAAATCTACCCCATATAGTCCATCATCCTATTGTCTGTGGCTGTAAAGCACATTAAATACATACACCCATTCTGAGTTTTTTTACTTTCCCTCCTTCAGTAAGGGAGGGAAAAGTTTCCATTTCACCATTCACAACACTTGTAAACAGTCCCTTAGAATAACCAATTTCTCTCTTCCACTATTTATTTGTTTGTGTTTGCTTTTCACCGGAAAACCTGCATTTCCAGTAAGCTTAGTCTGTCCACCTGGACAGACTGCTCTTAATTGATTTTTGGTCCGTTGCTTGGATATCACCTCCACGGCTGAACTGCTTCTTTTCCTGCAGGTTATTCTTTCTTTGGAGACTCCTGTCTCTCTTCAGACTTGTGCCTCGTGCCTAGAGCTAGACTAAGCATTTATATCCAGATGTTTTTCCGGTTTAAACGGTGCTTCTGTTTAAACGTTTAAACTCACTGTGGTAAGTCCATTTAATAAACAATATGTTGACTGATGCTAACTAGGGCCATTCCTAGCCTATTCATGCTTACAATAAAAAGACAGACAAGGACATTCAGATGAAGTCACAGGATGACATGGTAACGTTGAAATGTATCGTGTCTGTGATTTAACTTGTTCTGTGCAGTTGCATGCGGGACTATAACTTCAAGCTAAATGATCATTTTGCTTTATTTATCTTCTACTGGATTTTTTCTGTGCAGTTACATTAAAGTGCTAATGCAATTGCCCTGGAGAAATAAAAGTAACCACAATATCTTGAGGGTGTTTATCTACAGCAGAAGCTATGTGCTCTTTAATCCGTTAAGTAAGCAACATGCGAGAGTGAGAGAGAGAAAGCCATTCAGACTCGGATTCCTATTTTTCACAATGAAACGCGTGTGTTTGAGCTCGCTCGGTGAGTACCAAAAATAGCTCAGCAAAAAGGGCTTTCCTTGAGCACTTCCATTATTCACATGATGCGGCACCTTACATAACGCGAAGCGTGCGCGTCATCCCCTCGAGTGCGGTGCACACAGGCGCTAGCAGGCAAAAATTTCCACCGGGGACCGTAGTACCAAGTGTTTTAAAGGCAAAGTCAGGCTGAAGGTGCTGATTTTTTTCAATGGGCAAGTCTAGAAAATCTTAGAAAATTGTTTGGGAGGCTTGCATGGGGTAGATTTCAATAAGATTAGAATGACAGAGATGGCCGTTGAAAATCGCTGTTACTCAATGCGTACCTCTTCTCCTTTTTTTTTATTTTTTCCTAAGACAGAAATACTGTATTGTCTTGACAATAACAGTGACTTTGGGCACTTGGGTTACCCGCCTGGCCACTGGCAGCTTCATCCAAAGACCAGCAGTCCTCTGAACTTGACTGGGTGCTGCCATCTTTGCTTAGTAGAGTTATCCTTTGCTGCTGTAACCATTAGTCAGTCCCAGGTCTTTCATTTGAAAACACCGTTTGTGCCTCCCTTTGCTAATCTGCATGCATGTGAACCCCTCTGGCTGCAGCATTGTTATTTGTATTGCTCTGTGCTCCCTGCACATGGGATTAAAGTCTGCCACAGCCTCCAGCTGCACAGGTTTTCGTTCAAGCTATAAAGTATTGCTTTTAACACTAACCTTCCCAAACTTAACCCCGGTTCTTGGTCACAGTGGTAACCATCAGACATATAATTTAAGAAGTCATCTTTGAGATGATGGTATGAATGCTAGTGTACTGTGAGTCATTTTGACTACTGATCATATAACATAATAATTACTGTTTTCAAAAAGGGATGATTGAACCTGTGTAAACAGAATTGTTCTGCTTCCCTGGAAACCCATCATTTTGAAAAATAAGCAAATCTTGTCTGATTATTGCAAATCATATTTTAAAAATAAGTTATTTTCTTTCTGGTGATCTGGCACTCTTCAAATTTAGATTTTAATATACTGAAACTGTACTACATCCTCAGTACCATCAGACCCAAGGCTTCTGCAGCCTGTACTCTCTCTATGCAAAAAGCAGATTCATGATATACATTACATGGGCAATCATTTCTCTCAGCAGTGAAATATTGCTACTGATGAGTGTGTTTCACTGTGAGCAGGAAAACTACACGAATTTTTAGGACAAACATCGAGAGCTTCCTCCAACAGAAATTGCAGGGGCAAGGCAGACAGGTTGAAGTACTGATTACCTGAGGACATAGGGATTTATTCTCTATGGAAGATGACAACAGATCCTGATAGTGAAATCTTTTCTAATCCAATGATAGGTCAATGGTTCAGCTATAAATACAATTTCTGGACCATCAATGATACAACCCAGACTTTGCCAGAGAAACATTAACCAGTTTGATCTCTGGCTTAAGAGATCTGATGGTTTCTTAAGGTGTCTTGTGTTTTCATGTAATGCTCTGAGGGTTGCAGCACTAAGAAGAACAAGACCCAGCAGAAGCAATAACAAAAGTAATGACAAAGATGTAGGCTTACAAAACCAAGAACGGTATTCTTCTTGTTTTGTAGATCTAGCTGCTAAATCCAGGAATCCTGGTCAGGCGTGATTTAGCACCGATTTTTTCTCTCCACAGATTAGCACTGAATGATACAGTATGGATACTCAGTCACCCCTCTTTTACACTGTCTCCTCTCGACTGTGACTTTTAGATTTGCATTCACCATAAACCCTTGGTTCAGTGAGCAGTACCTCAGCAAGTCAAGCTCCCTGCTTGTGAGGCTTCTTGTGGCACCACAAGCTCTGTTGTTATGTTCTCCTCTGCAAATAAACATCCTTTTCTTGAGCAGAGTACTATCAAGCTGCAGCTATGATAGTAATGCTCCAGAAATCTGTCTTGGTACATCTCCTCTGTTCACCTCTCAAATGCACATCACTTCTGTGGCAGGAGTTCTCCAGGAAAAATCAACATCAGTGCAGCTCCAGCTCTTAGGACTCTGCAGCAAAAGTACTGCAGCGACATGGCCCCTCTGCCAAATGCCCTGACTGTACATGTAATGCACAATATTCAAAAGCAGAAGAGAGATTTCAGCAGGCTTTCCTTAGAGAGAGGACAACCAAGCCTTACATGAACCTTAGCTGGTCTACTAGCACTTTGTGACCAATAAGACACACAACATTGAGTACTTACTTGGACTGGTTTTGCAGTTGTATGGAATCAGCTTTCCAGTGGCAACATAGTGATATGGATCATATCTTCTAGAGACTCTGAATTTTTTATGTTCAGTTTTGGATATGTGTAAATATGATTATTTCTACAATAGAAAGTATCCAGAAATGAAGTCTCTCTTCTACTGATTGATATCATAGCTCTGAAGGTGAGCAATTTATTGAATTGCAAATTCTCTATCCTAATTTTGCTGTGTAATGTGAACTGTGGTTTTTGCTTTGATTTTGAAGTGTACAAAATTCACTGAAATTATCTGCATCTTATAATCACATAACTTTACAGAGCTTAATCAAAGTCAGAGGCTCATTACAGCTCAAAAGCTTCTCAGGCAATGTTTTTGTTCTGTGAAATCATGGCCTGAAAGATTTAAATCCTATTTTATTTAAATGCATACATTTCATTTCTCAGCCACCAGTATCAAGCAGTGAGCTGCACACTAAGCTTATTTCTCTCTCCATCACTGATTTCATTACCTCCACATCTCAGCCGTAATCTGGATTTATCAGTTGTTCTCATATTGCTTCTCATCTGCTACATGTTACATTGTGTATAAGATTCCAGCCCCATGACTCTTCTCCAAGCAAATAAAAATAAACCAATGAAATACATTTTTTCATTCATAACTATTAATACTCTACGAAGCAGGGCTCAGGATATGACAAGGAGGAACACTGCGGGTTGATGATTCAGGAATATATACCATACTCATAAAAATGCATTTCATTATACATACCAAATTTTGTTGGAATGTGCTCATCTGAAAGATGACACAATGTGGGATTTACTGTCTCAAGGCATTTCCTGTGCTCCTGTCCCTCCTACAAGATCAGGCTACAGAATATACATGCACTTTCCTTGGGAGGTTTGGAATGGGGGTGGCACGAGCCAACCATGGAAAAAAGCAAGCATAAGGATAGGCCACAAGAATGTACATGAAACTGCTGTTCATGCTGGGGACAGTACTGTGTGTTTTGTGGGGACATTTAGCAAAGAGAATACAAGAGACTACTAGTGATGCCATCAAAATCATCCGTCTTGTTGATTTATGACATCGTTGCACATAATAAAACTCTCTCTTGCTTTCTCTTTCTCACTGCAGTTTTACCCTCAAACTTGAATTGCCGATCTGATTCACTGTCCCGTAAGCTGATGACTCTTTGCTCCGCAAGCCATTCATGCGCCGCACGGACTCGACGCTTTCATTCCCAACAGTCATAGTCTGTGCCTGTCCCCAGAGTCCCAGCATAGATAGCAGCAGCAAGAATGAGAATAGCACAGCAGTAACACAACGACACACATACACAACACGCAAAGAGAAGAATGGCTCAGTTAGATAAGACCATCATGCAAAACAATGTGAGTCACTTTCAAGGTAAAATAAACCGAGAAAATTGTGAGAGACAAACTCAAGTAAAGAGATGCAGAAAACACCTCCTAAAGAAATGGCCTTAGTAACATTATTCCCTATTTTGAAATTCATGCAGCCATATTCATAGGAAAAGTGAAAGCAAGCCTGTCCAAGTGGATAGGTGTCTCTTACTCCAGCAGACTATTTCATTGTATTTAATCAGGACATTACCCATTTTGCAAAGAATCTGTGTACCAATTGCTTAGGTTAAACAAGTCTTCTGGAGGTTTGGTTTTAAATAACTTTCTTTTAATAGTCACTAGAATAATCACTCCCACAGCAGATGAAGGACGATGTCCATGGACCAAAACCTCATAATTTTTGAGTGATGCCACTGGATGTTGTTACTTACCAATGGTGGCATCTAGCCTACTTGTTCATCTCCAAAGACTTTGTATACAAAACTGAAATTACAGACTCCATACAGCAGCTTCTTCTGCTGCCATGCTGTTTTTGGAAACAAAGACTTTCGGTAGGAGTGCATCTGACTTGTGTGCCTGCAGATGGGCAAGCATTTCTGCTTTCTCCTGTAATCTAATCTTAACGGGAATCTCAATTCACCTGACAATAATATTAAACCTGAGTACAGCACTGGATTGCTTCCCAGAGCATCCATCAAATATTACATTAGCTACAGAACATTTATTAGACAGGCCTGTCAAAACAAAAATGCCCTGTGCCATTGTTGTCATCCCTCTTGTAAAGGAAACCATTATTTGTGCCTTGAAGCACTCACGCAGCTCAAGCAAATATTTACTTCACCTTGCAAATGCATATATACAGCATAAACCTAAATGTTTCTACTGATATTGAAAAACAGTGACACAGATATAGGTAGGATGAAGCTTTTATAGTGTGAGAATGATCATAACTGAACTAAAATTCAATTTAATGTCTATTCTTGTCTTTTCATTTACCAAATTAAAAACCAGAAAGGATGGACAGACTTCCTAAAAATATTTCTAGAATGACATTCAGGTTAAAAACAAGCCTTTCTTCTACATTTCAGTCACTGGTGTAAAATGTGATAATGATACTCACAAATGGTCACTTTGTTAAAAATTTGAAGCTAGCCATCAGTAACAAACTATGAAATAGTAAAATGTAGAGAGGAAATTGTCTTAATCCTTCTCTTTTTTATAGTGACCATGTTTATTGGTTTCAACTGGGAAAGACCCCAGTCACTGGTGGTTTAGAAGTGAGTGTAGAACTGCCAATCACTCTGCAATGGGCTACCCATTTTATCATAGCTAGCTAGGGTGGCACTAGAAAAGACAGGTCTCAAGCACGTGCTGATGTCAGCAAGTCTGGATGATGTCAAGGAAATTATATTGGTATACTATCTATGTCATTGCTTCCAACTATTCCTTATCTGCTAGTGAGTGCTACATAATAGTGTAATATTTGGGGATTAGAAGAAAATCTAATTTCACAGGTAAAGGTACAGCTGTCTCAGCAGTTGCAAGAAGAGAATAAAATTCTCGGAATCAGTGACCTATCTATCAACAACTATAGATAATTTCATAAACTGCAAATAAACCCAGCAGTCAATTATCAGTTCTGTATCAGGGAGGAAATCACTCAAAAGGAAACTTTAGAATGAGACTCTCCTGCAAGGGCAATAAGAACTGAGGTGAGAAATCAAACTGCACAGCAGCATGCTGTCAGAGCAGACTCAGCCACTCCAAGTAAAGAGCAGCCGTACCTTGTTCTGTCTTCTTTGCCTTCTTCGAAGTCTCAGAAACTCTTTGTGCTGTCGTGAAACAAAGTTGACTGCTGCATATTCCAGTAATGCAGCAAAGACAAAGAGAAGGCACACAGCCATCCAGATGTCGATAGCTTTTACATAGGAGACCTAGAAAGAAATAGGGAACAGCATGTTACGTTTCAAACTTCTTCATAATCTGAAGATATTGACGTGAAAAAATAAATACATTTGTGCACAGCAGGAGTTTCAGTTGTTCAGTGAGGTGAGGTTTTTCTTGTTTTGTGTTTTAGTTTGCTAGTTTATTGGATTATAACAAATAAATAAACCAACTATTAAAGCAAATGCGGGCTCACAACGAATACACAAATCATGAGCTGCTGCCTTTAGGAAAAGAATCAGGATTAATAACACTAACGAAATACGAGTGCTCTTATAGTCACAGTTACAGCTTATCAAAAAGAATAGGAATACAGGGCAAGATATGATACCTATTTAAAAACAGCTCTAGAAAGTTTATAGTTATCTTTTTTCGTCTTTTATGAACCAGTTATGATATGAATTAGTTAGCTATATTTGATATCCATAACCTCAAAATAAACTCAGGGCACTGTCTCCTATTGGTTGATATGACTTCATTAACATATATGTTATTAAATAGTCAATCCTAGTTTCTTGACCACCTTTATCCAACAACTCTATAAGAAAAATTAATCTTCATAGAGATTATCTACTACAAACACTCGGATACCAGATACTTGTGTTCTAGTAAGTCTATTCTCATTTGAATTGACTGGTCCACAATAAAATCAGATGTATTACAGCACTGCTATGCCACAAGATTTTTATCATATTACCCACACAGTGGGCCAAACAGTAGCCGATTAATGAGCTAACACTCTTCACATATCAAAGGTACATTGCTCTCCATAGCAGTATTTGGTGTCTGCCTTTCCTTGTCTTGCAGTTTTTAAGCAAAGATCTTATGATTAGGCAACAGCAGGTTGTCTCTTTTGTTTATCTAGTATTATATCCAGGGTGGAATTAAAATCATCTGACTTTTAATGTCTACAAAGTACATATGAGCTAGTTGCCTAAAGTCCTTTGATATAAATAAATCAAGGAATGAAGAAAAGGCATTTCTAGGATACATCTGAACTGTTTTAGATGTCTTCTCTGGGAAGAGATGAATAACACCCAAATAGTGCTGCTTCATCTTCACGTCTGTAAAAAGGAGGTTAGAACCACTGTCTAAGCATAGACACATGAGGTTTACTCAGTTGTCTAAATAAAAACAACATGTACTGCCACATTAGGTACCTAGCCTTCATTTGTTAATCCTGCAGAGCACAAATCTCTAGGATCAGACTAGCCAGTCCTCTGGAGATGTCTGAGATACCCAAGATCACCTTAAATGGCACCACTATGCAACTGAATCAAGATAAGCAAAATGAAAAGTTATAATCAAAGGTATTTTGTGTCTGAATAGTACCCTGCAGGCCAAACATTTAAATGCAGTCAAAACATAGAAGAAAAAGATATGTTGTGCATAAAGTTTAGGACCCTTTGCCTCCACCTTGGAAAACTCCACCTCTACCCTTTGTGCACACTATTCATAATGACTTTCCTCTTATAGTCATAGCTACCATTTCATGATGAAGTGCACCTATTTCAGTAGATTTTGCTCCTGTTTACCATGTGCTTGAATAACTTCACTTTTCAAAATCTATAGAACATTTGTTGGTAATGTCAAATGAAATATACTACACTATGTGCTCCAGCAAGCAATATGAGCAGAGAAACGGGCATTTAAAGCCTGGCAAAAAGGATACGCAGCTCTGTTCTGCAGACTCTGAACACAGAGCAGAACATTTCAGAGGAGCCAAGTACTGTTATTCGGCCTGACTCATGGGAACATATATTTATGTAGCTGAACCTATACTGCAACTCCACACTGTAATGCCCACAATACAACATGCACAGGTTACAATGAAGGAGGAGGCTTTAGCAGGCTAAGATAACACTATGAATCTGTGCCTTTCAATTAGATACACAGCAGGTATGCATTTCTCCCACACATGAAATAATTTTACAAGTTACATTTTTACTGAGCAGCTGTGAAACCCAGTGAAAACTTGACAATGTCCCAGACACTCTGTGCCACAGGCTGAGGCGCAGTAGGAATGGAGTCACTGTAATTTCTGTAAAATGCAACTGAGTTTAGATTGTTTTTACCTTCCTTGAAGGGCAGCTTGTTTTCCTTTACCAGTGTCCTTAGGAGATGTATTAGACATGCATAAACAGCTGGACTGTGCTGCCAGAGACAGCACAATGCAGGGAGCTGAAGCCACAAGAATCAGCATTTCTGACTGTGCAAATCCTGTCCTAGTGGGTTTAAAGCACGGAGGGGAAAATAATAAAGGAAGCCCTGAGTTAGCCTTCCAGCCACTTACACAGTGTTGCCATAAATGGCATCCACACAATTGCTGAGCCAGCTGGATTATTTTAATTCCAGCCTGCTGGGCTGGAATCAGAGGATCACTATATACTTGGCAGGTACGTAGCTTGTTTTATTGTTTAGCCATTGCCATACCGTGGCGCAACTTTAAATGAGAAAACAGAAAGCAATTGCTTCCAACAACACATTAAAAATAAATAAATGGAAAAGCTGACCCCTTTGTTTTCAAATCACTTTATGTATTTTTATTTATGTATCCCCAGTATGTACAGAATTATGCTGCTAAAAGCCTAAAAACTCATGCAATTTTCTGAAGTCAGGCTTTTTTCTAACAACCCCTATGCATAGAAAATGACATAGATCTATCACACCAAGTCTAGGAGCGCCTCACTTGTTACACATTTCCCAAAAAGTCCTAAAGTGAGCACTCAGGTTTTTAGATCAGCACTTTGGTATCTAAAGCATGCAACAATGCAAAGTTTCAGTGGATTTTAGGGTCTCTGTCTGCTTTAGCTGACTTTAACCTATGTCTTCCTTCAACTAGGAAATGGTCACACCTACCAGATCATAGACTGAGCTGAAGTGGACCTCTCTCAACCACTCCTGCTGAAGCTGTTCTACCTTTTATGAAAAATACATTGATTTGGGGACTGGGAACAGAGTCTTTCTAGGTGCAAATGTTAAGGAGTGGAATACAAAGCCATTCTGTGACTCTGTGTCCCAAACACATGCAGTGACTGAGAGGCCCTATCACAGAGCATTTCATGATGCTTGAACAATTTCCTCAGCAAGATGAGCACAGAAAAGATGTGAATTTGATCTGCACATTCCAGGTGAGTGTTATAACCACTTGTCTACCAGATGCTGTAGTTTCTTGCTGTGATGTCTCACATGCCAATGAAATGCCTTTTTCTAGGAGCTCCTCAGCCATTTCTCACTTACCTCCACAGGAAACTCTCCACTTGGCAAGCTCTAGTGTGCATCTTATTCCCAGGTGCTTATTTCTCCTTTGCACTGTGCATAGAACATTTCACAACTAATTTTCAACTAAAAATATTGCTGAGTGACACACTTGTAGGAGCTGGGTTCTGCAAAACTGAGCACTTCATGATATCGTAGGCATATCCATTGCTTTGGGAGGTTTTTCCACCAAACTCAAAAACAGTGTTACCAGTTACGTTTTTTTCCCAGATCGTAGTATAGCATGAAACTTTGTACATTCGCTCAACTAAAATGCTTATATCACCTGTTTTGGTAAGAAACTCATCAAACAATACCACATCTCCAGCTTCCTTCACTACCATTTCCACGCTTCAAGCTCCACAGTCACTACTGTGTACAGGTAAAACAGTATAGACCTTGATTTTTTTTGAGAAGATTTCGTCTCATCTAATTGAAAACGTGTTGTGTACATGTGGGTTTTTTAAATTAATCATAAGAATAAGCATTTTTAGGACAAAATGCATCTAAGTGGAAGGTAGATACCTATACTGTAGTCAAACGAAATGTACTCTAAAAATGCCAGTCTCTCATTTTGACCAAGACTGAAGTTTTGGATGGTTATTTCAGGTATATATGTCAGCTAGATATATGCCAACTTTGGTTAAATAAAGCCTGTGAACCATTTCTGTTAGCTAGTATCTCGATGTAATCCTAAACAGAATAAAGCAGAACAACAGAAGTTATCCCACACGAGCCTACATAATAGAGACTGTTACCTGAGCATTTGCCACCTTTCCCATCATTTCACTTGCAGGACAGAATACAAAGTCTGCAGAAACACTGCAAATTCAGAGTTGATATTATCAAGTTACCAATGAAAAAGTCGTGGTGATTTGTTTTTTTTCAAAGGCAGACTTTGTAAAACATCTTCTGAAAAGCCCGTAACCCCGTCAGCACACTGACTCTGTTTACTTTGCAGTACTTTCAGAAGAGGGTGTTTGGAAACTCTTTCGTTCAGCATAATCATGTCCAGAAAGCACAACAAGATTTTCTTGCCCTTCTCTTTCTTTAAATAATTGCTCCGTTTTTTACTGCATGTTGCAGAGCTTCCTTGCTAATGTTGTTTGGGGGTCAGGGAACTTAATGGCTCCCACCAATTGCACTGGTTTTGGCTGAGATAGAGTTAATTTTCTTCATTGTAGCTGGTATAGTGCGATGTTTTTCGGATTTAGTATGAGAACAATACTGATACTACACTGACGTTTTTTGTTGTTGCCAAGCAGTCAAGGACTTTCAGCTTCCTGTGCTCTACTAGATGCACAAGAAAATGAGAAGTAGCATCGCCAAAACAGCTGGCCCAAACTGGCCAATGGGATATTCCATACCATGTGACGTCATGCTCAGCATATAAAACTGAGGGAAGAAGAGGGAAGAAGGAGATGTTTGGAGTGATGATGTTTGTCTTCTCAAGTCATTGTTATGTGTGACGGAGCCCTGCTCTCCTGGAGATTGCTGAACACCTGCCCGCCGATGGAAAGTAGCGAATGAATTCCTTGTTTTGCTTTGCTTGCATGCTTAGATTTTGCTTTATCTATTAACCCATCTTTATCTCAACCCATGAGTTTTCTCACTTTTACTCTTCCAATTCTCTCCACCATCCTACTGGGGAGCAGTGAGTGAGCGCCTGGGTGGCACTCAGTTGCCAGCTGGGGTTAAACCATGGCACCAATAAGACCAGAAATGACACCAATTATTCAGATGCTCTGTAGGGTCAACCTTAGCTGAAAGAAATTTTTCAGAACGACAGCTGTCTGCACTAAGAGCCCAGTATGATAAGGCTGAGCAATGTGACAAAGCAACCCCTTTCCCTTCATAGTTTTCCTCATTCGTAATTCGGCCATGCCCACTATGTAAATAAAAGACCAGGTTTTGCTCTATATAGCACTGATGTAGCATCCATCACCCTAGTCCAGTTCCTGGAACTGAAAGCCCAAGGACGATTATACTGTTCATGAAGGTCTTGCGAAGATTAAACCCTCCGCTTTTCCAGTTCTTCATTTTAGCACTGTGACTCTCTCACAGCTTCCTCATACCTTTCGGCTTATCACCATGTGTCACCACCAGAACCAAGCATGCTTTTGTGGAGAGAAGCTGGGGGAAAACATGGTCAGGGGGCCTGCAGTTGAGCAGCTGTCATCTGTTGACATTTGTGAATCAACCCAAATGTGAGCTCTATTTCTGCTACAGTACCAGCCTCATGAGACTCCAGACAACTGTTTTAATTCTCCGATTTAGTTGAACAGGTGTAAAATGGAAATAAAGATGCAGTCATTCTCTCCCAGGGTTCTGCATTATGAAAATAACTTCAATATGCTGTGCAAGGTGCTCAGCCTGCATTAAAAAACACATATTCCTTTATTTTGGTTGATAGGAACTCATGAAAAAATATCTCTAATTTGTTGTATGAAGCTACAAACCTCTGCTTTTGCACAATACCATATTCTGGGCAAGTTTTTTTTAAACAAGAAAATTTTCAGCTACTGGGAAATGTTACAATGTGAAATTAATTTCTCCTATTTCTCCTTTCCTATTAAAAGAATCTCTTGGGGAAAAAGGTTTCAGAGAATTTTTCAGATTGGAAATGTGGAAATAGAATAAAGTGACATCTTAAATCAAAACTGAAACAAAAGTTATGTAAAACTGCCTTCCAGTACAGGATATTGATGTCGCATTAAATTTCACTTTATTTTTTCAAACCAAAGCACTTACACAAAATTCTGTTATCATAAAAATTGCTGGTTAAGTTTTTTCCAAATCTTGAATTCATAAAAAAATTGATAGCTCTTTCCCGCCTAACAGCTTTATATAGCTGAAACTGAAAGCACCGGTCCTGGTTTCATCACATTTTCCAGGCTGAGAAGCTTCTGAATGAAGAACATGCTGTCAGCTGCTATTACAAGGAAAGTATTTTCTTTTTGTCTCCCTCTTACTCTGGATTTTTCTTTTCACCCAATGGTTTCACCATCATGAAATATCATTACTTTAAAACAAATTCATATCAGAAAATGCAAATTACTTTCCCAATCCTAAATTCTCAGTTAGTATTCTGTTGTTGTAACACTTTCCAGTCAATAATCCTTCACAGCATGCAATTTTAAAGGGTTACAGTCACTGTGTAATATCTTGAGGGGTCAGGTCAACAAGACTTTTTGCTCAGTAGACAATATGGCGTAAGAAAAGTGTTTCAGATTCCACCAAGTTTAAAATTAATGGGATTGATCGCCTGGTGAGGAAATCTTCATTAAGTGTTCAGGAGAGGGCAAGTAAAGCAACTGTCACAGCTGGCTTTGGGACCTCTTCTCAAAGGGGGCTACTTCTGCGGGGAAGAGAATGAGGATGAAAACCTTCACCTTCCAGACTGTGGTGAGTGTTTGTTTGCCTCTTCAAAACTTTAATGTCCATATTCTTTCGATTATGTACTTTGCAATGAAAAAGGTTAAGCTTTCAGAGCTACTAATCTGTTATGGGAAAGTTAGTATAGGGCAGATTTGGACAGGAGATGGTCCATTGGTGAACAAGTCCTGTGGAAGTTGTAGATGTGCTTCATCAGCTCACTTATTGCATTGCTAGGTGGCTTGGGAAGAAAACCAGCCTGGCTGGTGGTGACCTTCTTTCCTTTTGAGGTGAAATGGGGTTAAAATAAAATTCCATATGTCCCACTCAGGATCAAAGCTACTACTTTTGGAGTAAAATGCCTGTTCTGAGATGATCACATAACTGATTTGGTTTGTTTGTTGGAATAATGAAAAAATTAAAACATTTGGTGAATGTGAAACACACTTTTCCCAGTCGTTTTAATAAAACAACTTTTTTTTTTTTTACCAAAATATTTTGTTCAACTCTTTTTTTCTTTTTATTTTTCATAAATATGTACTTCATCTTCCATTTTTAAATAGAATGTGGGGAATTTCCAAAACAAAACAAGAAACAAGTAAGAGCTATTTAATTTAAAAATGCTGAAACAAATTTTCCCATCCTCCCTCTATTATTCAGATTACATCTGAAAGTATCCATCTAACTCAGCAGGGACTCACATGTTGTTCCAGTCACCCAAAACTGCCTTTTTCAGCGAATAAACTATTCATCCAAAATTTTTTGCTCTATTTCTGCTCCTGGTTCTGCCAAGTCATGAGATGCTGAACCTCCCACCCACTGCTGATGCAGAACTAAACGCTGACTACATTCAAGCCAGGAAAAGTATGGAAAACATTTATGGTTCATTTTCCCATCAAAGATGAAGGAAAATTTTCTTCAAGTCATTGAAGATGATCAAGGAGTTAAGATATTTGTAAAGAAGCTCAGAGAGAGGCTGCTGGGCAGGAGCCAGAAGAGACGATCACAGGTGGGCAGCAAAATTCACTAATACATCTAAACGGCTATTTCATTGTCCTAATGTCTCGGTTTGAAAAAAAAGACAGAGGTCTGCTAAGGAAGGCAGGAGCCTCCCTCGAAATGGAAAATGTAAACCCCCTCCCTCCGAATTACTAAAATTTTGAAATTAAAGGACTCTCAGGCAAAGATATGGGAGTAGGAATAACAGTTCTTTACTAGGAAGATTAAAGAGAAGGGAAAACGACAATAACAACAACAACAACAACCACCCAAATGCAATAGTACACAAAAAAGAAAAAAAACCCCACTGACAGAGTCAGAATACGACCTGACACCCTGCTGGTCAGGGTGCTGGCAGCAGTCTGATCAAACGGTGGCCGCAGTCCGCCTGCAATGGCAGACGTGGCTCCGCGGAAGCAGCGATCCTGCCGAAGGGCGCGGGCCGCCTCCGAAGGGCCGGCGGTGCTGCAGATGGCCCGGTCTTCCTTCGGGAACCCGGCGGAGAAGAAGGAAAAAAACCGCTCCTCTGGGGTGTCAACGCCGGCCGGCCCAGGCCTCCCAGTCTGGGAGGAATGCACGCAGCAAACCTCGAGTGGCTGCTCTGTCCCAACTAGTCCAGCAGCAGCGAGGAGTGCCCGTCTGTCTCCCCCGGTGGCTGCCAGAGCCCGCCCGACCGCCGCCGCCGCCGCTTTCCCGCGCGCGGGCGCCGTCGCGAGGCGCCCCTCCCCTCCCGGCTGGAGCATCTCACATGGGGCCGGTGTTGTTCTGGGAGTCTGGCCGCAGATCCTTGATTGCCCATCAAACAGAGATGGCTCCTGGAGAGAGTGATCTACGAGTCATGGGCAAGGCACTGATGGCCCATTAACAGAAGACAGTCTGGGAGGAGGAGGCAAGGGAAACATTGCCCCACCTGGTCTCAACAGCTCACGAAGATGGTGATAGAATACATACTTTTGGGCACATCTGTCCCAGTTTTAGCTGGGACCGGGTTAGCTCTTCTTTCTAACAGCTAGAAGAGCTCCGTGTTTTGGTTTTACTCAGAGGCTCGCTCTGAGAAGAATGCTGATAGCAAGTTATGTTTGTGGTTGGATGTGAAACTCCAAGGACTTTTCAGTGTGCCGGAGTGCAGAAGCACAGCAGGATAAGGGGGGAGCATAGTTGGGACAAGAGGGACACGATTCCCCTTGTGATTTGTGGTGGAACTTAAGATTGAGGGCCAAACCGGCCAATTAGTACTCCATATCATGCAGCGTCATGCCCAGTATAAAAGTGAGGGTCAGCCGGGAAGAAGGGCTTTTGCGCTTTGGCTCTTTCGGCGCTTTTGCTCTTTTGTGCTTGCTGCGCTTTTGCTCTATTGTTTTTTTTTCTTTTTCTCTCTCTCCCAGTACTCCCACTCTCGGAGTACTATCTCTCCCTCTCTGCCCCTCTCTATTTCGGGGCCTCGCGTTCGTCTGGGATTGCAGCTTCGGGACGAGACGGGCTTCGCATACAAGGGGGTGGTGAGCATCTACACTGTGTAGTACTCATCTGTATTCAATTATTCTTACCTCAACCCACGGGTTTCCAGTTTCTTCTTTAATTCTCTCCCTCATTCCTGGGGGTGGGGGAGGGGGAGTGACCGGCGGTGTGGGAGGGTCAGCCTAATCCACGACAACATCTTACATCGTAACCTAGGACAGCTAACCAGCCCAAGATCCTGCAGCTACAGTACCAGTTTGTGAGCGGTGACTGCTACCGCTGTACCAATTCAATCTTACTCCCACTGGAGAGAGCGAGCAAGATGCTTCCTGTCTTTGAAGTCAGACTGGCCCCCAAGAAACTGCAGGCATTATCTAAAAGTTTGTGAACTTCTGCAACAGATGGCTAACACCTGATTCAGGTGACGCAGGACTGTGTTATAGGACACCCTGCAGGGTGTGATAAAGGGAGCACAGAGCAGTAACTGCACACCAGAGACTGATATCTCTTTAAATTATGTAACTATATTCTATATGACACATTACAAAAAAAAAGTAAACTTTTGTTCCAAGTAAAGGAAAGCCATTCTAGAGAAGCAATATTTCTTTTTAGCATGAGCTGTGTCTATTCATATTTTATGATCCTTCTTCTCAAACACCATATTTCCACGTTTGAAAAATGTAATTCCAGAAATACAGAATTGGTAATCAGATTGGTAAAGCCAAGACTGCTTGTTCTTCCTTTCCAAGGGTATATGAAGTATTGGCATATTCATCATGTGTCATTTTGCACAATCTTATGGTGTAGTTACCTTATATTTCCTATTCCTGACAATTCATTCTTTCTGTACGCAAAATTTAGACAGGACATACCATAGCCACTTCAAAAGCCCTTGGCTTCCTTGAAAATAGTGTGACTAGTTTTCAGACATAAAGAAAAAAAATCTGAGCAATCACTTAAGGCAGGTTTTCCAACCAAGCAGGTTACAGCTGAGAAAACAGAGGCTTATGCTTTGGATAAATAATGGTGGTGTTCTCAGCTTAGGAGCGAACTGGGTGATTTTATTATGCATTGACAATGTAGGGACGAGCTGACCTCTGCTACTGAGAATGAGGTAACCATAACTGAAGTTGTAACCAGGGTCAAAAGCTCACTTTTGCAAACAGGTAGTCAGCTGTGTGTTGTATCACCTTTCACTAAGATGACAATAAAGTAGAAATGTCTCTTATATCTATCTAGGAGTCCAAGCCTAGCTTAGACCACCACAAAAATGGTTAACAAGAAGGGAAAGATATGAAATGCTGAATTATTTGGAAACAAAAGGTTCTGTTGACCCTCCCCAAAAACTGTCATGCCAACATGACTTCACCAAGGGTAAATTGTACCTGACAAATTTGGTAGCCTTCTATGATAGGGTTACAGCATTGGTGGATAAGGGAAGAGAAATTGGCATCATTTACCTGGATTTTTGCAAAGCATTTGACACTGTCCTGCGTGACATCATTGTCTCTAAATTGAAGAGATGTGGATTCAATGGATGGACTACATGGTGGATAAGGAATTGGCTGGATGGTCACACTCAGAGTTGTGGTCAACAGCTCAATATCCAGGTGGAGATCAGTGACAAGTGACATTCCTCAGGGGCCAGTATTGGGGCTGATACTGTTTAATATCTTTGTCAGTGACATGGACAGTGGGATTGAGTGCACCGCAGCAAGCTTGCTGATGACACCAAGCTGTGTGGTGTGATTGAAACACTGGAGGGAAGGGATGCCATCCAGAGGGACTTTGACAGGCTTGAGAGGTGGCCCTGTACAAACCTCATGAAGTTCAACAAGGCCAAGTGCAAGGTCCTGCACATGGGTCAGGACAACCCCAAGCACAAATACAGTCTGGGCAGAGAATGGATTGAGAGCAGCCCTGAGGAAAAGAACTTGGGAGTGCTGGTTGATGAGAAGCTCAACTTGAGCTGGCATTGTGCACTGGCAGCCCAAAAAGCCAACTGTATCCTGGGCTGCATCAAAAGAAGTGTGGCCAGCAGGTCGAGGGAGGTGATTCTGCCCCTCTACTCTGCTCTCATGAGACCCTACCTGGAGCACGGCTTTCATCTCTGGAGTCTCCAACACAAAGAAGGGCATGGACCTGTTGGAGCAGGTCCAGAGGAGGACCATGAAAAGGATCTGAGGGCTGGAGCACCTCTCCTATGAAGAGAGGTTGAGAGAGTTGGGGTTGTGCAGCCTGGAGAAGAGAAGGTTCCAAGGAGACCTTCTAGAGGTCTTCCAGTACCTAAAGGGGGCCTACAAGAAAGCTGGAGAGGGACTTTTTATAAGGGCATGTAGTGATAAAATGAGAGGTAATGTCTTTAAATGGAAAGAGAGTAGATTTAGATTAGATCTAAGGAAAAAATTTTTCACTCTGAGAGTGGTGAAACACTGGCACAGATTTGCCAGAGAAGTTGTGGATGCCCCATCCCTGGAAGTGTTCAAGTCCAGTCTGGATGAGGCTTTAAGCAACCTGATCTAGTGGAAGGTGTCCTTGTCCATGGCAGGGGCATTGAAACTAGGCGATCTTCAAGGTCCCTTCCAACCCAAACCATTCTATGATTCTAAGATTCATGCCCCTTAAAAAAGAGCAAAGTGGAACTAGGAATGAGAAGATCTGCACCAGGGTGTGTGAAGTTTGGGTGCACAGATGGTCCAAATAATAAAGACACTAGCTATTTCTGTCTGATTGTCTCTTTTCAGGCCTCTGCAGAAACAGATTTTGAGGAGATTCAAAACTATGAGAAAGAGAGGGGGGGAAAAGTAAATTTCTCTATTCATCATTAATTAGGACTTTGGCATCCACTGGACACTGCTGACTTTTCTCATTGCTCTTATCTTGGAAAACATACTGGACAAGAGTAGGTCAGGGGACACCAGCACTCTTGCCAGCTCAGCCAGATCCTCAACACTATACGGAAATAGGAAATTGTGGTTCTTGTCACTTTCCAGCCTGGTTGCCCCTCTCTGCCCTCTTGGTAGAAAAAGTCTTGGCTTAAGTGGCCAACAAAACGTGCTCTGCAGTAGTGTTGCAGACCAAGAGTCAGCTAACCCCACCTCAATCCAATGTCACAGCTAGAGGTGGTACAGTTTTGTCAGATCTCAGACACAGTATGTCCCTGAGCTGTCTTAGAAAGAGACTTGCAAGACCAAGTATCTGTTTCTCACCACTAATATTCTGCACATCTTTGCTCTTTTCCTCAGTCTCACATCGTGTGTTTTGTCGTCTTTTGTCTTCAAGAAAATGGTCTTAAATAAGACCTCATAACCATTTATTCTAGTCTTTTTCTTATTTCTTTCAAAACCAACCGGATTTCTGATAAAGCTTTTGATTTTCTACAATCAAAATGAAAAAAAATCCTCCTGCTCCCACAAAAAACTAGAACTCTCTGTGCACACAGGGTCCCCATAGGATACTACAGTGTCACAATGCCCCACCAATTAATCTTTTTGGTTTGGCTTGTGAATAAAGAAAGACAGAAAAGCAAGCTCATGTTGGCAGAAATAAAATAAATAATACCAATATTTGTGGCATTTCTTGTGTATGGACCAAAGAAAGTAATCAACAGATTGGTGGAGTCATGGTGATCAGTTTATGAAGGTGACAAATAAGGACTGATGTCCCTGCTACAAGGAAGCAGCTTCCTATTGTTAAGTAATTGAAAGACATTTATCATACAGAAACACTCCCATATCCAGCTGAGATCAGTGCAAATTGAGAATTACACGTGGCTGCATTAAAACACGGACAAATACACATACAAGCAGCCTTTGTAGCTAGATGACAATGTTAGTCTCGGGTCTCAATTACAATAGAAGCTTCTGGCTCTTCCTTCCTAGGGAAATCAACAGATAATATTTCTTTAATGCCATTAAATGCCCACTTGACTACTTAGACTCTAAGTGGTCAATTCTTCAGTGGGTGAGAATGTGGATACGTGGATAAAAACAATCACCAAGGAGAAAAAACTAAGGAAGATTAAAGAAGAGTCACAACACCATGACTGCATGATTGCTAGCAAGAACCACTGGCAGGATTTTGAAACATCATTAAATTTGTAAACAGATTAAAATGCTGATACTTACCAAAGGAGCATTTATATTTAAGATTCATTTGAAATAAGAAGCCAATGTGGTATCTGAGTACAGTCAGAGTGTCTGCTTCTAAAATTTCAGCTTTTCTGCTGTGATTACAGTTTTCTGAAATGTTTTTGGGGTTGGGTTTTTTTTTTTTTCATTTGAGTGTTTTTTTCGGAGTATTAACTCAGGTTCAGAAAACCCTTTCTGTTTTCTCTCTAGATCCAAAAGTGCCTCAGTCACCTCAGGTGAAAAGTAATCTTCATTCAGCTCAGCCTCAGCCATGCCAGATGCAGTTATTACGTCTGCCACCCAGTCAGGAAGAATTGCACCAAATTGTACTATTCTTTGACCTGTAAAGAGTTAACCGACTCAATGCATGACTGTTATCAAATAATAAGTCAGGATTTTGTCTTTGTAACAACAGGAACAAATCTCTTCATTTCATGTAAAGCGGGTAAGAATCACAGGACTGGCAGATAGCAGTGTAGCTACCGTGATCAATACCTAGAATGTTTGTGCCTATAAGTACATTTTTAGGTATTATTTTTCCATTGGATAGCATGAAAATTGTGTTAAAGCTTAGGTGAATGCAAAACATTCTGCAACATCCTCTCTGTGCTGTATTTCCTATTGTAGTCACAACTAAGTGAACCATTAAAAGTGATCCAATTCACTGAACCAAACAACAAAAACCTAAAATTAGAAAAAAGATGCCTAGGGCAATATGCCATTTTTTCTTTCACTCTTGATCTCTGCTGTTTGCGAATAGAGAGTTGATTTCCTGATTCTTCCCCAAGATTATACTCCTAAATTCTGGATTTCTTAGGACTTCCAGCAATGTAATTTGGTGGCAAAAGGCGCTTGTTTATTTTTATGACTGTCAGTCTCTCTTGATTAGAGATGGGTAAATTAAATTAATCTTTTGGTCAGAGAAATTTGCCTTACCAATGCTAAATGTAACATCAGACTAAAACAATCGAGAATGGGATGGTTCATTACACTACTCAGTATCTCCATATGCTTCTTTCTTGACTATTACTTGATCAGTTACTTACTATTCCTGAGCCACTTATCATTCTTAATGATTCTTCTAACTCTGGATTCTGAATTGCTACTTTCATTTGACTAAAACGGAAGGGAAAAAAATGCTTTGTTTGTGGATAATTTAAGAAATATGCAGTTAACAATAATGATGCAACAAATAGATCTGTATATACAGATCTATATCTGTATATAGAGATAGACATATATGTATATCTATATATATTTGTATATATGCAAATTATTCTCTTTCTATCTTTAGGTGAAAAAGGGAATTTTAAATGAAAAAAAAAATGTCCCTAAAAAAAGATCCCAAAGCTGACATCAAAGAAAACATAGGCTCAGGAGGGATAACATGGTCCAATTCCAATTGTAAGTGAGAGTGAGTCATATTTCATGTACAGTAAAGCACTTAAGGAAATGCGGAATTGGAAGAGAATATAGAATGGGAATAATAGAATATGGCAAAGGTGAACATTTACATAGAAAGAAATCTATGGCCTGCATATTAATAAGCAGAAAGAAAAAAAGTGGCATAAAGAAGGCAGGTTAAAGGAAAGAAAATGGAATTCAAATGAAGAGAAATGAACAGTAGCATTTAGAAAGACTCATATAAAGATTTTATTTTTTTAAAAAAACTTAACCTGGATCAGTTTCCATATTCTAAAGGGATCAGAGCTGCCACATTAACGTAAATGTACCTATCACACACTCAAATTAGCTCAGGCCCTTAGGCTCAGAACCTGGAATCAACACTGCATCTGGTGAAACACAGGTCGCATGCCCAGACTGCAGTTTTGCAGATGGTCACCTTGCTCAGGACAGTGCAGAAAGCCAAGTGCTTCTTCCTTTCCATGGACTCCTCCAACCAAGGACCTGCCTGAGCCACCATGTAGGTCTCACTAGCCAGCTCCTGTCTGGGCAACCTGTACCGTCCCTTTGGAAGAAAATGCCAGGACCAAAGGCTCATATTGAACCAGGTTTTGTGACAGAAGCAGATTCACACAGCAGGTTTGAAGCTACTGCCAAGTACCTCCTTCCCTGTTTTTCCTCTTCACGTTATTTGAAATTTTATGATCCTTTTGTTCTCTTTTCTAAACTCAGGCAGTACTTCCCAATCAAGATTTACCTGTCCTTTCCAGATGGAGTTTTCTGGCCGATTAACTTTTGTTAACTGAATTATGTTTGGGATCCACTTGTGGAAGACCAGCCACGGAACAAAAAAGCAGGAAAAACCAGCACAGAAACAAATCATTGTAGTCTCCCTTTTGTGTCCGTGTGGAACCAAGAGGAACACCTGCAAGGCCTCATCAGGCTACTGAAGCGCAAAATAGACAGCGTCACTTTTCATGGTAATTATCTTTTGCGGATTCTTATTATCTTAACAGCTTACTGATGGTCTGCTACTAAAATCGTAACTCAGAATGCAGTTCTCTCCTTAGCAATTCAAGAGACAGAATAATCTGTTGATTTATAGTAAAAATTGAGCCTCCAAATTCTGAGACTTTGCTTCCAAGCAGTCTTGTGCTAAGGTTTTGTGTGCAGCTATCGTGTTTTTCATAGAATTTAATTTTCACCTGAGCTGTAAATCCAAGTATTTTCTGAATCACACTGCAACGTTAAATTGTCTCCAGGACTCTCATACTAAGAGCTTTGTTCAAAACCGTGCCATCACAAAGCAAGGCTGAGAGAAGTCATTTTCAGCCACAACAGTTAGGAATATAGTGCAAATATATAAAAAAGCAATAGCTAAGAAAATCATTACTTCTCGCTGAAGGATGTTTGTGCAGAAGCCTTCTAGCCATGAATTTTTGCATTTGGGGCACATATATATTCCCTTCTCAGCTTAACTGTAAGCCGAAATACTGGAATTTCACAACAGGAGAGTCCTTTTCTGAAGGTTGTTTGATTGCTTAGCCTAAAGTCCAATGTTTACTGTTATAAACTACTCTCTGCTCCTCATCCATTTTCTAATGCCAGAGTGGGCGCATTTGTTCTGTACTGCCTGCAGCTGCAGTTAAAGCATCCAGAGATACTCCAAGGAAGAGGAAATCAGAGCTGCACACCTCCAAGCACAACGGTGCCCACAACACTCTCAGTACTAGTGACAGAGGTAATCTAGTCTATAGATGAAAAGCTATATGGAGGGTCATGCGGGCACCTCTCAGAAAGGCTGCTGTTGGCCCTGAAGGTTCAAAGCACTGCAGCACAAGTGAGTGGAATGGTTTCCCTGTCAGTCTGATACCACGTGCTCAGGACTTGTTGAAGTTTGTTGCCTCGTAGCAAGCCAAAGCTTGCTGGCTGCTTGCAAGATGACTTTATGATACTGACAGATGAACGTTCACCTTACAAAAAGGCTGGAGAAATCCTGGAGGGAGCTGACAATTCCATATCTACTGAACATATCGCCACTGCTCGGTGAATATTCACAGTGAAAATTGCTCATCTGTGCAGGAAGTAGGGAATAAATCACTTCTGGTTCTCTTATTTCTATTTGCAATGTTGTAGGCTCTTGCATACAACGTATTGTGTTACATTCTTCCTGCATTGGCAGTATAGATCCCTTTACTTTTGTGTGTGTGTGTGTTCCTAGCTTATGTCACATGCTGTGTCTTTAAAACAGTGAATAGGTGAGGTTGAACTACTTACAAGGAGAGAAGACTGCTGCATCTTTGGGGAACTGCTAATCCTGCTCAAATGGAGAAGGTTCAAAAGACTTAGTAATATGAGATCTGGAGCAAGATCTGAGGAGAGGTCAGACACTCCTCAGAGATGATGGATAGAATAATTTCCTAAGACTCAGAGAGGACTCAACTGAGTTTTCTGCTACTCAAAGTCATTGGGATGGCTGGAATCGAGGACACAGTAGGAAAATAGCTACGTATGATTTTTTGCATTTCTGCTCAGTCTTACCTAGTTGCTTTGAGTTTGTTTAAAATTCTATTCAAGTTCTGAAGAAACGTGGGTAATTTTTAAGTTCAAATAGACTTTGAATCTCTTGCAGCATCTCACTGTGAGGAGGAGAAGATACAGGCACATCCACCTCCAAACTGTGGCTGATACAGGGTCTTGACACTGGCATTTCACAAAACGAGGAGACTCTGTGCCTTTCAGCTGACTGCCCAGCCTTTCATGTGTCAGACACAGAGTCAGTGGGTGTTTCCTCTGATACTTGTCTCTGCACTCCCAGGGCTTCAGAGCGAGAAGAAAAAGCCAACTTGTTCACCAAGAGCATCATTTACGGTTGCCCTGCAATGCCCCCAACAAGGAGCGGCCACGTAGCACACAGGATTCTCGCAGGCATTGTTCCTCTCACAAAATCACAGACGTAGATGGCCCACGAGCCTGAGTTTTCCAGGTGGAACAGAACGTATGTCAAAGGTGGGAGAGAAAGGGGACAGTTTTTCTGATTTTGGGGCAATTCTGACTTTCTCAGATGAGTCATGTAACTTAAAAGAAGTTGTAAAACTGAGCCAGCCTACGCAAGAGAAGACAACAGCCTGTATATAAATAACAACCTATATAACTTTTCCCCTGTCAGTTCCATAAGTAGCTAGCAAGGAACAAAGCTTTGAAGTGAGTCATGTTAACTCCATTTCTCCCTCTTTCTTTTTTTTTTTTTTCTGTCTCTGAATATTATAAGGAAGCCCAGAAAACACATTGGACAAGTTTTAAATCTTTAAGATCTTTCAGGAGATTTTAATGAACTGCTTAAGCCAGTAATTCTGTCTGCATAATTGGGAGAGAACATGTGTCTTCCTCGAATCATTTTGTAGGCATTTGCCTTGCTGGTAAGTCTAGAGTAGTAATAGCCCACCACCAGCTTTCTTTCCAGCGCTACATGTTCTTGCAACATCAGTCTGTTCCTGCTGCTAATTTAAACGCAGGAATGTGCACCTACAGCATTTATATCCACGTGGTTATTAAAAGCTCCATTTCCATTATGACTCAGCAGAATAGCACATCATACACAGTTTTGACTCCTATTAGATCAAAAGAAGAGTCTGGTAGTCCTGTATAAAAGCCCAGATTGCGCTGCCCTGTTACCCAATATTCGTATTCAGCATTAATAAATGTATATCTTGAAAAGTCCCTATCTCTTAAATACTCTGACGCCACTAGCAAGTTGCAGAGAAGAGTGACACATGGCTAGAAATACAAAGAGACACACTTCATATTATATTTAAGAGCTATCTTTATGTCTGATGAGTTATTAATAGATGTCAGAAATTTCAGTAACACTTGCTCTATCATTATTAATTAGAGCTGTGGGGAAGTACTTGCCTGGCTGGTGAACCCTGTTAAATGTTTCTCGCATGAACGGACATTTACTCACTTGTCATTATGTTGAAGATGAAAAAGAAAACAAACAAATAAAAAAGTCAGAGGACTGTTCTGCGTGGAACACTACATGTTAGCAGAGAGTGGATTGGACCTAATGCGACTTAAAGACTACAGAAAAGGTCTCAGTATTTCTCTGCCCCTTTCCCTTGAAGATCTTGATGAAGAAAGAGTCTTAAAGAAACTAAGCCATCTGCTTCTCAAAGAGTACTTGCAACACAGGGCAATATTACTAGCTCTATTTCACAAACAGGAAAATTAAGGTATGCATACGGCAAGTACATTGTCCAGGGCTACAGAAGGAGCCAGTGGCAGATCTGTGAACAAAATCGTAGTCTTTCAGCTACCACATCTGTGTTTTAGAGTCCAGATCATCCTTCCCACCTGGCTATGAGGGGGATCCACATCGCTGGCTGTTCCACTGTCGTGGTTTTAGGCTGATCCAGCAACTAAAACTCACAGTCTCTCCTTCTCCAGTAAAGTAGAGAGGAGAGACAAAGGGACTGAGGGTTGAGACAAGAACAGAGGGAGCACCCACCAACCATGGTCCTGGGCAAAACAGACAGGGCTTTCTCAAAGCAAAACAGTTTATTAATGATTACTTAGAAGGACAAAGGGAAACAGAAAAACCGATTACTTGAGAGGACAGAAAGAAACAAAACCAGATCTTAAAACTGACACCTTCCCCCCCCCCTTCCTTTTCCTCCTGGCTCTACCTCCTCCCCCCAGCAGCACAGGGGGCAGGGACTGGGCGAGTGCAGGTCAGTTCATTCCGTGCTGTTACTGCTGCTTCTTTCTTAAAGGAGAAGGAGTCCTTACACCCTTTTCCCCTGCTCCAATGGATCCCCTACCCACGAGGAAAAATCCACAAACTTCTCCAGCGTGAGTCCAGCCCACTGGAAACAATCCTTCCCCACAGATTGCTCCGGTGTGGGCTTTACCACAGTCTCGGGTACTTAGGGAGCTGTAGCCACTCGCTCCGGCGTGGGTCGTCACGCAGACTCCAGATGCCTCTCTGCCTTGTCGTGCACCCCAACACGACCATCCTCAGGCTCAGGCATCTTCTCCCCATGGGCTGCGAGTGGGTTTCTGCTCCACCGAGGCCGTCCTGGTTGCAGGGGGGCCGCCTGCCATCTCACCACCAGCCGCAGGGGAAACGGCTCCGGCACACCTCCTCCCACTCCATCCTCACTGACCTGCTGTCAATGCGGCTGTTTCTCTCAGATCTCAGTCCTCTCCAGGTGAACTCAGCCCAGTGGGCACCCTGGGAGTGGGGTGCCCCCGAGTTCCCCAGCTGGCTCCGCCGCCGCCATACTCCGTGGGCGGCGCCGGCCCGACGCAGGCAGCTGCCCGGCTGGGAGCCAGGGAGCGGGGGCAGTGCCCTCCTCCCTTCTCTGCTCGATCCTGGGCGAAGCACCTTTTCCGGTTCCCTTGTCCTGACTTAAATAGGGCAATTCGCAGAGGCGCCCTATTGGCTCAACCCCGAGGGGGATGGCAGTCTGATCTGATGGCCAGAACTAAGCCTAACCCGGTTCCAAAACCAGGGAGGTCGCAGGGAGCAAAACCCCTCTCCTGCCACCAGAACCATCCCCCCCTCCACATCAAACCATGACATCCACAGAACTGCCTAAATCCACAGGAACTTTCCTGGAGAGACTCTGCATCATCATCATCACTCTGCAAATGGGACTTTGCAAAAGATGCATATTTGTATCACTGTCAGATACATCAGGAGGAGAACGAGAGTGACACAGGGGAAAAACGTGCAATAGTACTTGCTCCTTCTTGACTGTTGTTGTCAACTTGGGTTTGGACATAATAAGAATCAATGAAAAGAAATTTAAAAAGATTTGGGTTTTTTTTTGGTGTAGATTATAGTCATAGTTAAGTGGTGGGGTTTTTTTTCCCAGCATATGCAGCTGCAAGGGAGATTTTGCTTAAGTTGTCAACACAATGTTTATTTTGTAAACATATTTGTCAAGTTTGCAACACTTACTCTGCCTAAAGGGTACCTTGAACTTAATGTTATTCCAGCAGCCATGACTTTGATTGATTGCACATCAGGAAGCTTAAGTGCAGAAAACTCCTACACAAAATCACTTTAAAGTATGGAAATTAAAATTTAAAGGCTGCTTCTTTAATGTGTTTCTTGTATGCCAGAGCAGCCAGAACCCCTGTCAGAAATGTGAGGGCAGCAGGGAGGAAGAGGGGCGCAGCCATTCAACCCTGCTCCCACAAGACAGGTCATAGGCATAAACATTACATTAGGTGGTGCTAATGTGGGAGGGGAGCAAAGGAAAAGAACCTCCGTGGCCTCTTGTTTCTAACAAACCCACATCCCCAGCTGCCAACTAACTGCAAAAGAGCACAAAAAAAGCCACAAGCAGGACCTGGTTCTCCAGAAGACATGGTCAACATATCGTTTTCATGCACATCCCACCAAAATCCATCATTGCTACCCATTTGATATTAATATGCTTTTACCACAGGAAGGAGCGCACACAGCATCCTTAGCCAAAGGCTTCTTATCCTTAGTTAATATCTTCAGTGCTGCCCAGCATGTTTGTCAGCAGCCTTTCCTGTGCAAGATGATGTCCACAGGGGATCTGCTGAGCTCTTGGGGAGCTCTCTGCATTCTTATCTGAGGACTGCTATTTTTAGAGTAGTCCTCCATATATCTTCAGGAAGGCTGCAAGTCAGTGCTCCTGTTGGCACTGGTGTTGCAATGCAGCAGGTGCACTGACACTGATCATAGAATCATAGAATCATAGAATCATAGAATCATAGAATCATAGAATCATAGAATGGTTCAGGTTGGAAGGGACCTCAAAGATCATCTAGTTCCAACTCCCCTGCCATGGGCAGGGACACCCTCCACTACACCGGGTTACCCAAAACCTCATGCAGCCTCGCCCTGAACACTTCCAGAGAAGGAGCATCAACAGCTTCTCCGGGCAACCTGTGCCAGTGCCTTACCACTCTCTGAGTGAAAATTTTTTTTCTTATATCTAATCTAAATCTTCCCTCTTTCAGTTTAAAGCCATTGCCCCTTGTCTTATCGCTACATGCCCTTGTAAAAAAGTCCCTCTCCAGCTTTTCTGTAGGTTCCCTTTAAGTACTGGAAGGCTGCAATAAGATCACCCCAGAGCCTTCTCTTCTCCAGGCTGAACAGCCCCAACTCTCTCAGCCTGTCTTCACAAGAGAGGTGTTCCAGCCCTCGAATCATCTTTGTGGCCCTCCTCTGGACCCGCTCCAGCAGCTCCATGTCCTTAATATGTTGGAGACTCTGGAGCTGAACACAGTATTCCAGGTGGGGTCTCACGAGAGCTGAGTAGAGGGGCAGAATCACCTCCCTCGACCTGCTGGCCATGCTTCTTTTGCTACAGCCCAGGATATGGTTGGCTTTCTGGGCTGCCAGTGCACATTACCAACTCATGTTGAGCTTCTCATCCACCAGCACTCCCAAGTCCTTTTCCTCAGGGCTGCTCTCAATCCATTCTCCGCCCAGCCTGTACTTGTGCATGGGATTACCCCGACCCACGTGCAGGACCTTGCACTTGGCCTTGTTGAACTTCATGAGGTTCTCACAGGCCCATCCCTCCAGCCTGTCAAGGTCCCTCTGGATGGTGTCGCTTCCCTCCAGCAACACCACACAACTTTTCAGTGTCATCTGCAAAATTGTTGAGGGTGCACTCGATCCCACTGTCCATGTCATCAACAAAGATGTTAAACAGCGCTGGCCCCAGTACTGACCCCTGAGGAACACCACTCGTCACTGGCCTCCACTTGGACACTGAACCGTTGACCACAACTCTTTGAGAGCGACCATCCAGCCAATTCCTTATCCACCGAGTGGTCCATCCATCAAAACCACGTCTTTCCAGTTTAGAGACAAGGATGTCGTGTGGGACAGTATCAAATGCTTTGGATAAGTCCAGGTAGACAATGCCAGTTGCTCTTCCCCTATCCATCAATGCTGTAACCTCATCATAGAAGGCCACCAAACTAGTCATGCAGGATTTGCCCTTAGTGAAGCCATGTTGGCTGTCACCAATCACCTCCTTATTTTCTGTGTGCCTTAGCATAGTCGCCAGGAGGATCTGCTCCATGATCTTGTCGGGCACAGAGGTGAGACTGACTGGCCTGTAGTTCCCTGGGTCTTCTTTTTTCCCCTTTTTAAAGATGAGGGCTATGTTTCCCCTTTTCTAGTCATTGGGAACTTCACCAGACTGCCATGACTTTTGAAATATGATGGATAGTGGCTTAGCAACTTCATCTGCCAGTTCCCTCAAGACCTGCAGATGCACCTCATCAGGTCCCATGGACTTGTCCACCTTCAGGTTCTTTAGATGGTCTCGAACCTGATCTTCTCCTACAGTGGGCAGTTCTTCATTCTCTCAGTCCCTGCCTTTGCCTTCGGTGACTTGGGCTATGGAGCTGGAGCTCTTGCCAGTGAAGACTGAGGCAAAGAAGTCATTGAGAACCTCAGCCTTCTCCATATCCTGGGTAGCCAGGTCCCCCATTTCCTTCCGGAGAGGGCCTACATTTTTCCTAGATCCCTTTTTATCACTGACATATCTATAGAAGTTTTTCTTGTTGCCCTTGATGTCTCTGACTAGATTTAACTCTGTCAGGGCTTTAGCTTTCCTAACCTGATCTCTGGTTGCTCAGACAATTGCTCTGTATTCTTCCCAGGCTACCTGTCCTTGCTTCCACCCTCTGTAGGCCTTCTTTTTGTGTTTGAGTTGGTCCAGGAGCAACTTGTTCATCCATGCGGGCCTCCTGGTGTTCCTACTTGACTTTCTCGTTGTTGGGATGCACTGCTCCTGAGCTTGGAGGAGGTGATCCTTGAATATTAACCAGCTTTCTTGGGCCCCTCTTCCCTCCAGGGCTTCATCCCATTGTACTCTACCGAGGAGATCCCTGAAGAGGCTGAAGTCTGCTCTCCTGAAATCCAGGGTAGTGAGCTTGCTGCACACCCTCCTTGCTTTCCTAAGAGTCTTGAATTCCACCATTTCATGATCACTGCAGCCAAGGCTGTCCTTGAGCATCACATTCCCCACTAGCCCTTCTTTGTTGGTGAGAATGAGGTCCAGCAAAGCACCTCTCCTCGTTGGTCCCCTACCACTTGGAGAAGGAAGTTATCATCCATGCATTCCAGGAACCTCCTGGATTGCCTATGCCCTGCTGTGTTGTCTCTCCAACAGATATCAGGGTGGTTGAAGTCCCCCATGAGGACCAGGACTCGTGAACGTGAGGCTGCTCCTATCTGTCTGTAGAGGGCCTCATCCACTTGGTCCTCCTGGTCAGGTGGTCTGTAGCAGACCCCTACTACTACGTCCCCTGTCCCTGCTCTGCCTTTAATCCTAACCCATAAGCTCTCAGTCGGGACCTCATTCGTCCCCAGGTGCAGCTCCATGCACTCCAGCTGGTCCTTGACATAGAGGGCAACCCCTCCTCCTCTTCTCCCCTGCCTATCCTTCCTAAAGAGCCTGTACCCTTCTATTCTGACACTCCAGTCATAGGATTCATCCCACCACGTCTCCGTCATGCCAATAAGATCATATCCCAACAGGCGCGCACACACTTCTAACTCCTTTTGCTTATTCCCCATGCTGTGTGCATTAGCGTAAAGGCATTTAAGTTGGACCCCAGATGAATCTGACTTCCTGGCTGGAGCGGCTGGAATTCCTTTTTGCTGTTCTTCAGGTACTTCCAGCATATCTTTATCAGTCTTGATATTACCCCCCTCTTCCTTCGAATCTAGTTTAAAGCCCCGTGAATGAACCCTGCTAGCTGTTGTGCTAAGACCCTTGTTCCCTTCTGAGAAAGGCAAGTCTCATCTGGTGCCAGTAGGTCTGGTGCCATGTGGCCCATCCTGTTATTGAAAAAGTCAAAATTGTGACGATGAGACCAGCCATGGAGCCACATATTAATCGACTGGATGCATTTGCCTCTTCTGCTCGCAACTGGGAGGATAGAAGAAAAGATAACCCGTGCCCCAGATCCTCTTATCAGCTGTCCCAGGGTCCTGAAATCTCTCTTGATCAACCGTGGACTCTATGTTTCAGAGTGATTTTCCATTGCTACAATAAAACCTCACAATCTCAATCCTGAGGAAAACGTCCCCCTTTTCCAGGGCAGATTAGTTCTCATGACGGCATTTGGTCCAACGACCTGTGAAGTCATTTGCTGTATCATGCTATGTTCTTTCTCTCAACTCAAGTAATGTTCACCTCTTGGTCTTTCTTAACAACCCTATTCTCCTAGGTATTTACTCTTTATTCCACCCAACAGCTGTGCAAAGGAATAGCAATTAGCTGGAGAGGAGTGTTTAATTCATCTTTCCTCTCTGTCCAACATCCCTTTGATCATAGATACCTAAAAGATCTGGGTGGTTAAGTCCAAACACTTTGCACTCGTTTAGCTGCTACTTAACTCTGGAGATAAGTTCAGTAGGTCCTTCATTGTTTAACTTAAATGTTTCCTGATCAGCTGAGTTCAGCTTATGCCCAGAATACCTCCTTCTATGTGCAGGAAGGTATCTAGCTCCAACCTGAGTCCAAATATGATTCAGAAGCTACAGTGAGAACATATAAGGACTGTGCACAGGAGGTTTATTCAGAGTCCACTAAACACACACTGACAGCCTCACGTTCTTTAAAAAAAATGCCCTGGTAACTGCAGGAATATTAAAACAAAATTACGCCAATCTTTCAATTGGGAACTTTGTGGTACCGGCACTCACCAAGGAAGAGGGAAACACACCTTAAATGCCTTCCCAAGCCCAGGAGGGTATCCGTGCATCTCTTCTACCTCCCACAATATCTATATCAGGCTACGGGCAGACCTGAGAAGAGGAGGGGTTTTAAAGCTGGGATGGGAGCTGTTCTGCTGCACAGAAAGGAAAACAAGATTCATTAATTTTGTAGCAATAAAGAGGAGAAAAGGAGCTGTGCCTTAGGTGACTCTGGTATATTGCCAGTCACTGTATAGAATGAAAAAGTACCTTATCTGGTTGGTAAGTTATTTGCTTTCTGTCCAATTTGAAATAATGGTACTGCTGCTGTCAGAGGAGCAGGCCTCAGCTATAGGAATGATAGGGGGAGGATTCAGCTTGCCATCTGAACAGATAGGCAGCTCCGGGATAGACTTATCTCATCTACTTTAGATGCTGATTGGTCATAGGGATGAATTTGCTCTCTGAAGATATCAATTTCCATCCACCGAAGAGAGAACTAAGATAAAGAATATACGCTAGCCAAACTGATCTTGAAAAGCCAGGTTGGGCATTCCAAGAGGGGAGGAAGGGAAAGCTAGAAATATAGAGGAGAAGAATCCAATGACATTAACTTGGGGTTCAATTCAGAAACTACAAAGATGTAGAGTTCCTTGACTCATTCTGTCCTCTTTTGTGCTGCCAACAGCCTCCTAATTGGAAAGGCAGTTCCCATGTTTTATACTGTTTGTCTATTAATCTTCAAGGCTTAACAGAGACAAACATAATTAAAACACAGTTTGGAAAAGCCTTTCAACACTGCCATTTATTTTAAATATTATTGTTTAATCACCGATTTTGCTGTGGTAATTATGCTATGTTTAGGCTTTGGGGTTTTTTAATCGGTGTTTTCCTGTGGCTTGGGTGTGATTCCTGCAGAAGCCTTGTAACAATCAAACAGCTAGGACGACCTAATCTAATAATTTGTGCATGCATATGATGTTCAGGAGGATTATTAAAGTTATTTTCTCACTAAAATGTTATCAGCTTAGAACGCCAAGCTGTTCCAGGCCGATGGCTTTTTATTGCAAAAATGTTTAATACAGTTGTATGCACCAGACTGCAGTCGCACATGCTAATGTCATTTATTCCATTGATTTTGCCTTTTGAAAGGAACCTTGCTGTTCTCTAGTTTTTCTTAAAAAATTCTAACGATGAGAATAATGTTCAAATGTCAAATGTTTGTTGAAACCAAAATCTGGAGTATTCATCTAGACTAAAAGGATTGGATATACTTTAGTTTGACAGAACTTGTTATTAACTTAGGACATGGGGCCTCGAGAATTTTCTACTGCTTTAAGAGCATTATATTTCAGGCCCCCAGCACAATTCATTTAAATGGTTCCAGGGGTAGAACCTAATCAATTTTGCACACCAAGATGGAAGTCAGTCCCTTAGTACTAATTTCCCTGCAATGTAAAAACTGATAACAAAGAAAGGCAAACAAATTAAAATGAAATAGCATGAATGCAAATAGCATTACTCAGACTTTTTTGTTCTGCTGGAGTAGTCTAAATTTCAAAGCCACCTCCCACACGTACACTTATATATAACATTTTGAAATACAATACTTCCTCAGATGTTGCATTCATTGTCATACAGTTTATTCCCAGATATGGAGTATTTTGCTGCAGTAAGCTAAACTACATCACTATTTTTCTGCTCAAATGATTCATTCTGGACTCCGCAAGAAAGACCTGATATACAATAACACAAGAGCACAAGGAAAGGGAAAGAGATAAAGACATAGGCAGACAAATGTCAAATATTATTCAGTTGCCTAGGCCATGATATGCACAGTATGTCATGACTCTGCAGTAATACATGCCTCATATTTCTCATTTGAATGATAATTCTTCTTGGTGTAATTGTAGCAAATATAGCCATACTGCAATTAACATTTGTTATGGTTTGAAGTGGGGGGGGAGGTCCGGGTGGCAGAAGCTGCCCATCAGACCAGACTCCCGTCCCCCTCGGGGCTTGAGCCAATCGGCGCCTCTGCGAATTGCCCTATTTATGTCGGACAAAGGAACCGGAAAGGTGTGCCGGTGCCCAGGAGCGAGGAGACAGGAGGGGGGCACGGCCCCTGCTCCCGGCTCCCGGCCGGGCCAGCGGCCTGGGCCGGGCCCGCTCTGTCGAGGATGGCGGCGGCGGAGCCGCTTGGGGATACTCGGGGAGAGCCCCGCTGCCGGGGCGCCCACCGGGCCGAGTTCACCCAGACAGGACTGATATCTAAGAGAAACGGCCACACAGATAAAAGATCAGTTAAGATGGAACGGAACAACGTGTGCCGCCGCTGAGTCCCCCTTGCGAGCGGCCCCTTGTAACAAGTCCTCGGTGGAGCAAGCAGAGACCCACTTGCAACCAGTGGATGACCCACGTCGGGAAGAGATGCCAGAGCCTGAGCACGGTACGCATCTAGAGTCCGTGGGATGACCCACGCCGATGGGGAGGTGCTTTGTTAAAAGAGATGCCTGAGCCTGAGACTGTTGTGTATCCTGGGCACAGGTCGAGGCGCATTTACGCATTTTGCATTTACGCATCTCAGTCTGTACGGAGGCGCATTTAAGGTCGATATGACGACCCACGCCGGAGCGCATTTAAAGTTTGTTGATGACCCACGCCAGAGCGAGTGGCTACAGCTCCTTAAGAGTCCAGGACTGGTAAAGCCCGCACTTGGGACAAATCCGATGGGGTAAGGATTTGCCCCCCCAGCGGGTAGGATTCACGCTTTCGCCGTGAGTAGGGGATCCGCTGGAGCAAGGGACAATGGTGTAAGGACTCCTTTTCCTTTAAGAGAAGTGGCAGTAACAACTTGGAATGAACTGATCTGCACTCCCCCATTCCCTGCCCCCCTGCGCCGCTGGGGGGAGGAGGTAGAGCCGGAAAGAAGAAGCAAAGGGGGGGGGGAGTGGTGTTGTTTTTAAGACCTGGCCTTGTTTTCTTGTTATTCTCTCAAATAACCGTTTTTGTGTGCTTTTCTCTTTTGTAGGTAGCTGTTAATAAATAGTTTTGCTTTAAGAAAACAGCCTCTTTTGCCCGGGACCGTGATTGGTGGGTGCTTCTCTGTTCCTGTCTCGATCCTCAGCTCTTTTATTACATTTTTCTCTCCTCTCCATTTTATTGGACTGGGAGAGCTGCGTGGGTTTGGTTGCCGGATCAGCCTAACCCACGACAACATTGTATCCATTATCCTTTCAGTGAATTATCTTAATTTTTTTTACGTTCCAGAACCCACACTTTGTTTAATCATCTAGAGAAACCATTGCACCAAACTGTGACAACCCTTTCTTAGAGACTCTAAGGAGGCAAAGGCTTAACCTGCTATTCATATACCCTTGTTACTTAGCTTTGATTCTTGCAGAAATAATGTTTACTGAAGAAAATTTCAAATAAAACATTGCCTTCTAAAGTTCAGTTGCATCTCAATGTTGGCCATTTTTTCAAAAGTGTTATGCAAAGCTTCTTGTTAAACAAGGTCACTAGCAGATGTGGTAGGTAAAACGAAGACATTGCCAGGTCCCTGGGGCCTCCAGTAAGGCTTGGCTACCCTGACCAGTCTCACTTGAGCCCCTAACCAAGCTGCCTCTGTCCATGAACCCAGGGGTATCCTAGTTTGGGCTGTTTCATACTTGGGCCATGCCCAGCCAGGTCTCCTGCATGGACCTTGGACCTGCATTATAGCTAGCCTTACCAACAACCTAACTTCCAACTGTCCCGACCAGCTGCCTCGGCTTCCTGGGCCAACCTTGGTTGAATCTGGGACCTCTGTTCCTTGCCTCCAGTTCTGTCTCTCCTCCTGGTTGCACTCCAGTCCTTGGTCATCACCTCACCTCCTCTGAGACTGTCAGTGGATCACATCACTGTCACCACCCTAGCCCTGCCCAGATCCTGTGGGTCAGTTCCCTGGCCTGGTCTGTGCTGTAGATGCCCTTGGTCCCTGGCTTGCTCTGCCTCATGGAGCAGTTCGGCTTGTGCCACTCCCTGAGAGGTATCATTGGGCTATGACTGCTGCTATTACAGTCATTTACAACTTACTTTGGTTTTAGTGTGTCTTTCCCACTGTATGGGGTTGGACTCTAAAGACATTTAAATATGTGAAGAAAAAAGTGCAAAGCTCTACCTGCAATGCTACTTAATAATCGACTTGGGTTTGGAAAGTTTTCTTCATCAAGGAAACCGGTAGATGTGGGGTTTTTGGATTTTAGCAAAGCTTTTGATACTCTCACAGTATCCTTCTGGACAAATTGTCCAGCAATACAGCTAGACAAGTCCATAATACGTTGGGTGAGCAATTGGTTGAGGGGTCAGGCTCAAAGAGTTATGGTAAATGGGGTTACAGCAGGCTGACAGCCTGTCGCCAGTGGGGTTCCCTAGGGCTGAATTTTAGGCCCAGTGCTTTTTAATTTTTTTATAAATGATCTGGATGCTGGAATAGAATGTACATTAGCTAAGTTTGCCAATGATACTAAAGTAGGAGGAGCTGTGGGCTCCCTCAAGGGTAGGGAGGCCTTTACAGGGAGATCTGAATAGACTAGAGAGCGGAGCAGTCACCAGCTGATTGAGATTTAATGACAGCAAGTGTCAGATTCTCCACCTGGGACGGGGTAATCCTGGTTATGTATACAAACGGGAGGTCGATAGGATGGAGATCAGCCCTGTGGAAATAGACCTAGGGGTTTGGGTTGATGGCAAGTTGAATGCAAGTCAACAATGTGCCCTGGCAGCCAAAACGGCTAACCGTGTCCTGGAGTGCATCAAGCACAGCATAGCTAGCCAGTCAAGGGAGGTGATTGTCCCACTCTGCTGTGCACTGCTCTGGTGCAGTCCTACCTCAAGTACTGTGTGCAGTTTTGGGCACCTCAACGTAAGAAGAACATAAAACTATTATTAAAGTGTTTCCAGGGGAGGGAAATTAAAGTGGTGAAAGTCCTCCAGGGCAAGACTTATGAGGAGAAGCTGAGGTCTCTTGGCTTGTTCAGCTTGGAGAAAAGCAGGCTGACGGGTGACGTCATCATAGTCTACAGCTTCCTCAAGTGGGGCAGTGGAGGGGGCAGTGCTGATCTCCTCTCACTGGTTGCCAGTGATAGGACACAAGGAAATGGAATGAAGCTGCAAGCTGCATCAGAGGAAGTTCAGATTAGACATTAGGAAAAGATTCTTCATTGAGACAGTGGTCGGTCACTGGAAGGGGCTCCTCAGGGAAGTTTTTAGGGCACCAAGCCTGTCAGAGTTCAAGGCGTGTCTGGATGACACTCTTAGTCATATGATTTAGTTTGAGATAGTCCTGTGAGGAGCAGGGAGTTGAATTTGATGATCCTTATAGGTCCCTTCCAACTTGAGATATTCTATGATTCTATGATCATGTGAATTATTATGCAAAATTAAAAATGTTATTATTGAGAATTTTTTTATGCAGAAATGTCTGTCAAAAATCAACATTTAATGTGCAAGAGTAGTTTCCTAGCAGAAGTATGAAAGCTACAGAGCTTTCAAATAGTGATTGCAGTGATCCTGGGGAATGTCAAGTTCATTGAAAATTTCATTTGGGACTTTAATATATACATGATCTTGTTTTAACTTATCAAACCTGATAAGGAAAGACACAAAGGTAATAATTACGTAATACAGGATGGCTAAAAGCTGCTGATGCAAAATTATAATGCTTCAAGACATCCTTCCCACTTTAAATCTAGCCAGAAATATCAGGCTTCTCAAGACTTCTTGTGTGATCTAATCTAGGTGGTCCTGCTCAGGCACGGGGATTGGACTAGATGATCCTTTGAGGTCCCTTCCAATCCCTAACATTCTGTGATTCTGTGTGACCTACAGGGCACTAAATGCTCTACAACAGAAACAGCTCAGGCAGTCTCCTCAAACTTCCATGCTGCTGGGGCTTTTGGTAATGCATCTGCTTTTCTTGAGTTGTCTCTGGTCCTTCTTCACAGGTAGCAATGACAGAGGACAGAAAGCTTCTTTGGGGAAATTTTTTACTTTCTCTCCATGTATGGCCTCGCTTTCTCTGTCTGCAAACAGTGAGTGAACAGTTCCCGTCTTACAGGAAGCATAGTCTTCTCTACTTCCAATCTTTCCCTTTTTTTTCTTTTTGTTATGGAACACTTTTTTTTTTCAGTAATCCAGAACAAACACTTGGAAAGTAAAACTTGAAAGTAATTTTACAGTTTTGGGAATTCTATCCTAATCTTCTGTGCCATTTTAGCAAATCTTGTCTTCAAATTATGACTCATTGGCTACACAGATTTATGTATTAGGTTATTCAAAACAAGGACATCCAAGCCCTCATAAGCTATAATTAATTGGTTTTCATGGGTTTTGAGGCAGACTGTATTGAAATCAGAATGAAACCCAAGAGAAGAAAAAAGTGGTAGTCAGGATGGCATTATTTTTATCCCCTAACGTACATACAAATAATAGTCATGAGCATTTATACCATGTGAAATCTTTACTTTTATTGGGCAGTTCAACTGTGTCACAGAAGGAGAATGTCAGCAATTTGTTGACAGTATGATCATCTTTCTAAAAGTAGTCATCTGTCATGAATCTAGGGTAGAATATAAAAAAGTCTCAAAATAGGGCTATTTTCAAACCTTATTTCTGTTTTCCAGTGACCTTATGGTCACAGAAACTTCTACTGCTAGGTAGAAACTCTCTTTATTACTTTTTTACTGAGCTCCTGCACAGCAGAGATTTTTCCCTTAGCTCCTATAAGCCTGACACAAAATACATGTGTGAAAAGATGCCCTAACTGCAACTTTTAAGGATCTAATGTAGCTTGTTTACCTGATCTTACATTTTCTGGCAAAGAGATCACTGAAGTTCACTTTTGATGAATGTTACTGTCATTTCTAGGCTCATCTTCATTCATGTGTAATGGCAGAACCCGCTCTCTCCATTTCTACCCTTAGGTAATGGCACGATACCCATCATTTGTGGACAGTGACTGTTTCATACAAGACCACAGCTGACTACATGGAGAAATGCAACATAACATGCAGATCACTTCTTTGGTCCTGCTAAGAGAAGTGAAACAACATAATGATACACTGGCATCTGAGGAAGCCTGATGCTGCGGTAACCTGCCATATGAAGCATTCCTAGGAAGACCCCTTTTCTGCAGCAGATAAGAATCAACTAAAGTCTCCATCAACACAGTCTCCACATAAACATTCATTGAAACCTTGAGTCAGTGCCCAGCTGCACTGCAGGACTTCAGCTCCACAGTTCACATGCTCCAAAATTAAACATGTGGCTAAATTTGGACAAAGGAGGAATACTCAGCATCTAACAGGGCAGACTCCTAACTAAGCCAGCAAGGTGACTTCTGACAAGTGGAATTAACTGCAGTTTTCCCTGCATTATTATTTTACCTGTTTTCAATAAGTCACAGTCGCATATGTGTATGCAACTTCAAACCATTACATTTTACCTGTCTGCCAAAAAGAGATATGAAGAGCTTGGATCTCTTTTAATCTATATTTGGCCAGCAGCAGTACATGCTAAAGCCCCTAATCACATCTTGTGTTTCACCGGTACCACAGGTGAAAAGATGCTGTTTAACCTTTCCCAGTCCCCAGCTGGTTCCTTCCCATTCAAAGGATATGTACGCTGCATTTATGGATAATGACCTCCAGGGCTCTGTTTGTGCTCCAGTTTGTGCTCTCTGGGAATAATGAGCAGTCCGAAAGCATGGTCAGAGCAGGAGCACACCCTGCCTCTCTCACTTACATCAAAATCAAGCAGGAGGGCAAGCAGGATTCACTTCTGACAAGCAGCTACTGACAGTGAACACACAGTTCACCCTTTGTCGCTCAGAGCTGAGGACCTGGTACTTATAAGCCATGATCTTTTAAACTCTTCAGCCCCTGGAGGTGCATCAGGCAAAGGCAGTGCGTAAAACTGCTGCAAAATCCCCTTCTAGCCCAGGTCTGCATGGCGTAGCGAGTGCAAGCGCCTACAAAATGTCACAATTTCACACTAGTGAGTTTCAAGAACCTGCATTTTCCCTTGGGACTTGCAATTTTAAAATACTTGCAATATATTTGTGTTGTGTTTATCCTCTCCATTTTCATGTCAGGGAAACCTGTCAGCAATTTGCTATGGGGATAGGTAGAAGGAATGGAGGGAATGCGCTGCAAATACTACAAAATCACCTGCCGTCTTCATCAGCTTGGTGCACAGTAACACGTCAAGCCAAGTGCAGCTCAGTGGTGCTTACTCTCGTGACAAGAGAGAGCTTTAGTGTAAGCACCTAAAGATAGGTGTGTATAGAGATAGCAGAGGCTGTGCCACCTCAGCTTTCAGCTTTTCCCTTTTAGGCAATGTCAAACCAGTCAGGCAAACTGTAGAGCAATTTTGTCACTTGGGAATGGGCAAACCATCTTCTTTGTGCCACAGATCTGACTCAGAGTTTTTTTTTTTGAGGGACTGTTCATTGCAGCTGGCAATGTTTTAGAAACAGAGCCACAATGTTTAGTGAGATAGTGATGGAAGACTAAAAAATTCCTTCCCTGTGTCTTCGCAAAGAGCCATATGGAAAAGACAAGGGGCAACAACTAAAAGGTGCATCAAGAGAGGTTTCGTCTCAATATAAGAATGAATCTTTTTACAGTGAGAGCAATCATTGATTGGAACAACCCCCCAGGAATGTGATAGAGTCCCCATCACTGGAGGTTTTCAAGATGTGATTGGGCAGGGTGCTAAATAATCTCATCTAGTTTCCTTTCCCTTGAAAGACTTGATCAGATGATCTTTGGAGGTCCCATCCAACTTGACCTGTTCTATGATTCTAGATTTTAATTCCTAGAGTAGGTATCTTTGTTTATTCAATATCTTTGAGGATTTGATGTCTTGGAATTTTTGCCCTGCTGTTCAATTTCACTGAAATTACTTGGTTTCTTCAAGTTTCTTTACCGAGAAGTGACAGAAAGATATGCATGGACCAGCAGAGGGACGTGCACAGCAATATAGGTTCTTTTCCTTAGAAATTGGGCTAAAAATTGAAAAAAAAAAAAATATGGAAAAACTTGTTACAGATGTTCTTGCTCCAGAAACCGACTTTAAAATTTCAGTACAGGGAACTTCTTTGCATTCATTCACATTCAAATACGTTGCATATTTTCACATAGTTAATAGCGTGTTGATGAGGCTGGCCTCAAATGAATGTGTCAGTCTGAAACCTTATAACATGAACAAGAGAAATGAGAGAAAGATTTTGTACATGTTTTCTTGATTAGACATCAGTTTTCCTTTGAATGTGGAAGCCAAAAATCAAATTAGCTAACACAATGCTCTGCATGACTGACTTTTCTGAGAAACTTAACATCCAGTATCATGTCAGCTAATTATGGTTAAATAGCTGACAGAGAGATGGGTCTTGCCAGTTAATGTTGAATGTTGCTGGCTAGTCAGTTGTGTCAGGTTACTCACATTATTAAATTGTGATAAACCAGGTCCCATTTTCAGGAAGTATGTGCAACAAATATGGGTGCCACCAAACGATGGAGCTGGCAGTCTATCTGCCAAGGCAGAGTTAATAGGAGAGAACCGCAAACTTGTTTGTTACTGTAATCTTTATTTGAAATGGGTAAAAGATGCCATACATAACTGTGTGATCAATTTTGGTCTTCTGGAATTTGACTAACTTTTTGTGATCCCTGCACATACACCCTTCCAGGGTCTGGCTATCTGCAAGATACATATAAGTTGTGGCAGAGAAAGGCAGTGAGTAAACGTGATATCCAGCAGAATTACATCACATTATCATGTGCTGTTTTTTGCGTTGTTTTGATTTAAATTTAGTATCCAAGCAGGGCAAGAATGTCATGGTTTAAACAAAGATTTTATCTAGACATTTTTCAGAGAACAAAAAGCAATTAATCAGACAGGCAAAAAGTAAGTAAGCTGTTCTTCTTACCCTTCTCAAGGTATGAGTAACTAGTATTGGCCTGCTACTCTTATTTTTGTGTAGAGATTATGGAGTTGACATACTCACTCTCTTCCCACAACTCACCCACATTGAATACATGGGTCGTGCAAAAATACTTACACAAAATGCAATAAACATCTCACAAAGCCATTTGCAAATTACGTGCCAATGACACCATCATTGATCTTTTATTTCGGCATGTGTTCATGTAAAAACCTAAAGGAACAGAAGGCCTGCTGTGAATCTTAATGTGATTACCCTTTTGTTAAAGGAATTGAAAAAATGCTTTTGTTTTGCCCGTGAACCTTAGTATTTCAAAGATAATTTAACATGAGTATTATAAATTCATAAAACTCTTTCAGAACTATACTCCATGCGCACTTTTTTTTAATTGTCCTCATAATAACTTGAAGCATTCTTCTTGGGAAGAATCCTTCCAAAATCTGAGTGATGTAAAGATAGAAACAGAGCAAATTTAAACCAGGAATCGTCTCTACACTTTACTCAAGAAAATGAACTGGCTGATATCGCCAAGGTTCGAGTTTGTCCTGCTCGAGTTTGTCCTTCTCCATGGAAGAAAAAACTAGCCTAAAAGGGAAAAGCTGAAAGCTGAGGTGGCACAGCCTCTGCTATCTCTATACACACCTATCTTTAGGTGCTTACACTAAAGTTCTCTCTTGTCATGACAGCACCACTGAGCTGCACTTGGCTTGACGTGTTAACTGTGCACCAAGCTGATGAAGACGGCAGGTGATTTTGTAGTATTTGCAGTGCATTCCCTCCATTCCTTCTACCTATCCCCATAGCAAATTGCTGACAGGTTTCCCTGACATGAAAATGGAGAGGATAAACACAACACAAATATATTGCAAGTATTTTAAAATTGCAAGTCCCAAGGGAAAATGCAGGTTCTTGAAACTCACTGGTGTGAAATTGTGACATTTTGTAGGCACTTGCACTCGCTACGCCATGCAGACCTGGGCTAGAAGGGGATTTTGCAGCAGTTTTACGCACTGCCTTTGCCTGCTGCACCTCCAGGGGCTGAAGTTATCTCCCATCCCTTCTATCTCCATAGTTACTTTCTTGCTATGGGAGTTCATGTGTTAGAGGCTGCAATGTGAAAACACAGTAAGAGCAAATAAGGAAGGCCCATGTTTGAAGTCTGTGCTGTGACTGTCCTGGGGAAACCTTCTTATCCGTATTTTGAAGCTTGGAAAATTGAAGAGTACAGAGTTTGGTTACTTGAACAGAACTACCTGGCCTGCTACACACAAAAAGCCTCAGTTATGAGGACGGCTTTTTGGCAGAGCAGCTGCAGCAGATTTCATATGTCAGGCGCAGTGAGTCCATCGTCGTGAGGCACCCTCTCTCAGCTGTGTGCCGCATACATATGAGGTCTGACATTGGCTCTAGTGACTATTGATGCCCTCGTAATCTCGTTGCTTCTGGACCTGATCCATGCCCTACAACATTGGAGAAGCTGGGAGTAGACTCTGAATCTGAAAACACTTGGTCCAAGGAATTCTGGTATTCCTCATCCCTGGAAGTTATCTGTACCTACTCTGTTTCCAGGGTACCTCACACTGAAGAAATGTCCTTAATTCATGGCAGGATCTGAACAACGTATTACCCTAAGCCCTGAAAAACAACCAGCAAAAAAAGAAATTAATTGTGATAGGGATACACTGTATGTACTTCTCAGTGTCCAGCTTACAGAGTACTAGGTTCAGAGCCATTCCTTAGTAAGCATGTGTTCCCTGCTACCTGCCCTGTGCCAGAGCACCTCTGCTGAGCCTTTCTTCTCTCTCAATCAACAAATTAATGTTCACAGTGGAGAGAAAATTGATTCAGTCTGGGACCCATCTTGCCTTCCCTGTCTGATCCCTGCACAACTGACTATCTCTGATGCCTTTTTCTCTGCTCTCCACAGCCAGGCCCCTTACTCAGTCTCTCCAGCCCATTTGCCCAATCCCTGCTATGCACAGGCTCTGTTCAGGACCTGAAGAGTCCAGCACAAAAGCTCCTGGCTTTCCAAGGAGCCATGCAGAGTGAGCAGGGATTCCTCCAAATGGCATTTACGTGCTGTCTCCTTCCAGCCCCTGCAGCTGAGAGTACGTTTGCCATTCTCATTTGGATTCTGCTTCTATAATAACCTGCAGCAGATGTTTGATGTTTCACTCAGTACTAACTAGAGATGCATATTGTTTTAATTTCCATTACCGAATCCCTGACACTTTCAAAGTCTTTTTCTTGTGTATTTTAATACTCAGCTGATAATCAGCACAATTAGAATCTCCATCTCACAGAGACTGTTCAAAATGTGTGCTGAAACATGGATTTTCTCTTTCTGAGAAAAAGTGATTAGACTGACCATGCAGCCTACTGAAGGGTTGCCTTGGCCACACAGTTTTTTAATACAAAACCTGCAGAAGATAATGATGGCAGACCTTTGGTCAGAGCCTCTCCAGGATATTATCCCAGAACGAACTGGCAGGAATCCAGTCAATGCTGAGGAAGGACACAGCCATACGACTGAGTTTCCTAGCACTTTTTTTAGCATCTGAGACTTGAAATCTACTGCAATTCAGCGGAACACAAATAAGTAACAGCAGACAAGTTGCTGCAGCCATTGTGGACTACAGACTCAGAAGAAACGGGGTTTGAGGAGATGAGTTATCTCTTATCAGAGCAGATGATGTTTCCTGAGAAGAGCAGATTGGTTTGGGAACAAGAGACCCTTTATGAACGCAATGCTGACAGGAAGCATCACAAGCCATTGAACCAGCAGAGGTACAATAAAAGAGCCTGTTTAGCCCTTCCTTTCCCTGAGGTGATTCTCTGCTCTCACCCCCATCATCCTGTAGGTCTGACCTAGAAGGGCTCAGGTTCTTGTCTCAGAGACTGTCTCATCAGCTCAACTCTCAGATGATCCATGCTCATGAAGGTGAAGGCAGCGAGGAGATCCCAAGGATGTGCAAAAAGCAGATGGAAAGCTGTACTGAGGTACCGGAGCCTGCGTCTTTCCCCAGTCTTGGTTTCTTGCAGTGCTGGTCAACCCCTCTGACGACAACAGAGCCAATGATTCTACATCCTCCCTACTCCAGCTTTGGCGAGAGGCTGCTGTAAAAGGATGGCCACGAGGTGGCAAGATGCAGGGGCAAGTGTGGTCCAGAGAAGCTTTGAAGGTGAAACTGCAAGTTGTCAAGAAGGAAGCTGGAAAGGCAGCTTCAATGAGGCAAAGAAGACCTCTAGATGGAGTTGCATCTTTTTTCTGACTACTGTTCTTCTCCTGATTCATATTTCAGCTGGAGCAAGGATGGGGAGAGGGGGAAAAGTTATGTGGCTGGACAGTGGATGGCATGGCAAAGACAAGTCAAGGAAGGTTTCAAAAGGTTCTTTAAGACTGGTTACTGTGTATATCAGGATAAGCTGCCCTTTACTTTCAAGTGGAAATTTATAATCAGGTCCAAAGGAGAATGGTTCTCTCTACCTCTTCTTTTCTGCCCTCATATTGGAAATTTGTGTTTTGTCCTCCTTCAAAGTGCTTAGCTTGATAGTCTACAGCACATGGATTTTAGGCAAAAATAAGTTTATCCTGATCAGACATGCATAAAACTAATTTTCCTCCATTTAATGATAATAATAATGAAAAGCAAATATTTAATGTATCCCAAAACATTAACAGCTACTTCCTTGATACACTGAGACGGGTTAAATTTTGTTAGTTTTATCTTTTTCTTATAAAAGCACTCGTTCTGCCCCTCCCCCCCCGCCCAATATTTGCTTGAATTTCTATCCCAAGGAAATAATACATTTTCAGAAAATAATTTCCTCACCAAGAGCTATGTTTATGCCCTGAATAAGGAAGTGGTCATAAAATGCTCCAGAGAAAGTCCCTTGCAATAGAAGGGGTTAAAAAAATCTCAATTATACGAGTTTCCTCCAACACAGTTCCAGCACAGTAGCTAGCATGGCTCAGGGCTCCCCTAGCCATTTGGAAGGCTGTCACTCCCACTGCCCACCCGACTAGGCACTTTCCCTGGACTCACACACACGATCTTCTGCAAAATGGAAGTTAGCTCAGTTGTAGGAAGCAAAATATGAACTTCAGGGTAAAGATTTATCTTGGCTCTAAACATGTAAGAAAAGTCATGTAGTATTGCAAAAGCATTCTTTGTAGTCAGGAAGGAACACCCAGGTGTCCTTACAGGGTTTTTCTATAGTTAAGTCATGAACATAGAGGCAAATCAGTAGCATAAATTCAGTTGGAGTTATTTCTTTGAAAGGGTGCAAAAGGCAACTCACTTGTACTTTTCAGTTTTTATTAAGACTTGTGCACTTAGAAAAAATTCATGTATGCTATTGTCCTTATGGTTCTGAGGAGGCACAAATCTGTCTGACAAACAGAAATAGGTGAATGATGCTGCCCATAATGCTTATGTAAAATCCTGCCTCTCTCAGGGTGTTTTCTTCCTCAGTCCTTGAGATTTGCTTCTGTCAGTCTCAGACATGGGAACTCAGCAGTTAACGTGGCTTATTTTCATACTTTATAAAAGTCACAATGAAAAACGGTAGGACATCTGCCCTGGGGACAGGGAGAGGGACTGGCATGTAGCACAATAGTTGTTATTTTTCTCTAAAAGGTAAAGTCACCAATTATTCTTGTACCTTCACACAGGGCCTCATTTTCTCAGTAAGTTTTAATTACTATAATCTAAACCTCAGTTTCTTTTGTCATCCTAGCTACCTGCAGTAGATCAGTTGCCTTCTAAAGTATTTCATATGAGTGGGCAGGACTGACTCCTTATACAGGCTAAAAATATTTGCTGTCTTAATGCCATGGTAAGTTCTGTCCATAAGAGGATTAATTAAACCATGGCTGTGAATATAGAGATATCATGGTCACCAACCACAGGGCACATATGCACATACACACAGTGAAATGAATTAATGCCTCCAGAGAACTGTGTCACTTGTCTACCAGCGAACTTCTCCATCCAGGCCGTTTGACTAGTGTTGAAGTGAATACAAGGGACTTCCTCCCACTTTTGGGTTCTTTTAAGCAGGATTGAATCCTAGCAAACAGAAGGCAACAGGGAGTGCTCTAGATCTCCTGCCTCTACACAGACACAGATGATGCCAAGAGATGTCTGTCAATGACTCCCCAGACTTAGCCTACAGGAGACTGAATCTCACATGGCAGGATTAACTCACACTTCACCAAGGAATACAGCAGATGACTTTACAAACCAGTTGCTGCAGAACTGAGAACATCATCAGCTGTTCACTGGAGGACAGAGTGTCTTTGTAACCTTATGATGTCGCAGCTTATGAATAGCAACAATACCTTTTTTTTTTTTTTAAGATTATCGTGCAACAGCAGGCTGGCCAGAGCAGAGGAGAGAGCAGAGTTGACTCATCTACTCTATGTCAGCTTGTGACTGTGTTATTTCACTTCAATGGATTTGAAGTTCACAAGTAACCTTCCATGATGAAGAACCTAATATGGGTCTAAGGTACATCCAGTGCTAATCTGCCATTTTTCTGGTGAAGTTCAGGGCTCCTCACAGAGGGGAAAGTTAAGGCCATCAGGTCCTAAGCCATTGATAATTGTCTCAGCAATTTGAGATTTCCTTCCCTTAAAAGGATAAAATGACAAGAATACTGGGTCACAAACAGATTGTAGGACAAAACATTAAGGGATAAGTTGATCTTGCACTGGCTTCTCTGAAATTGTGCTACAGTGAACTTGGTGTCACATCTCTATTGAACTTCTCACTTTCCTACAGAAGGAAGCATGGGCAGGGGGAGCAGGCTGTTAGTGCTGGAAGTTTCCAGGATTTGTTACTATAGGAGTAGGTGCTGTTCATTTGTTGGCTGATACTTAGATCTTTAGGTGGACCCAGAGGGTTCAGCTTCCAATTCCTAGGTGCCCTGAGGCTGAGGGGTATCCTGTCCAGCCTTCCTATGTCCTTCCATTTCCTAAGCAAAGCCAGTCATGCAAGGAGATCTTCAGAAATCAAGTTGAAGTAAGTCTAAGCTATTCAGGAATGAGGTGCAGAGAAAACCAAAAAGGCTGAGACACCTAACTATCTACGCTTGCTATGGACACAACTGCCCTGCCTTGGATTTGGAGACTGAAATCTACTACTTCTGTCAGCACATCATCACAGACAGAACCTGCCAACTGCCAGCAGTTGAGTAGTCTCCAAGCTCGCCCACAGTCAGCAGTGCTGTTGCTGCTGCTACCGGTGGGCTCTGCTGTTGTCCAGACTGACAGCCAAGTAGGATACTGTACTTTTTAATATTACTGACCAGGGGCAGACGAAAGTTGAGCACCATGGGTGGACAGCAAGTATTCTGTAGACACGAAGCTGTGTTCGATATGAGTCAGAGAAAAATAGGCACCAGCTGAATGCCTTACCTCCCAGCTACTGCTGACTCTAGGAGATAGGAACCGTTCCAGGAGATCAAGGGAAGGAGAAAGGGAGGAGAGGGAAAGAGAGAGGTTTTTCTCTAATACATGAATAACAATATACTTTTAATTAAAACACATTTCAAGAAGAAGCTTCCTGGTTTTTGCTCTAGGCAGAGCAAGAAGCTAATTCCAAATCTCTTGTGTCCCTGAAGTGTTGCTGGCACTAAGACATGACCATGTCTTACACCCCTCAGGAAATGCCTACAGCATGTACTGGACTGGCCAGACATACTGGCTCCAAGAGCTACCTTCCAAGCCTTTGGCATGACCTAAGGATCCTCAGTTCTCATCAGGTCAGGGGTAAGACTGGTGCTGAAACAGCATAGAGAGCTTAGACAGTTAAAGGATAAAGCTGCCAATAATGACGGAGGGTGGGGGGTGGGGGAGCTAAGTAGCATAAACCATTTGCACTTGGTTCTCAGATATCACTGTGAAGTTTAGAATATGTCTACATGATATGACGATGTCTTTTCAGAAGAGTAAGTCAACCCTTAGCTGATTTATCAATACACTTTTCTTATGTGTTTTTGCTCACTGTCTTCACAAAAGATTGTATTCTCAAGCAATTTTTATAGGAAGTTGATGGTGAAAGCTTTCTCCTATAATTTAGAGGTTGCTATGTCTAAATTGCAAGGTATGCGTCTCTACAGCACTGCCTGTACTATCCCAGTATCTGTATAGCACAGCCCCTTCCCATTCAAAGGGCAGCATGAGTTCAGGCACCTGACATAATGCATCAGTCCTTGCCTCATGGGACACTGAGATTTTTTTGGGACCTATAAGCAAATTATTTGCTATGATATCACCACAAGAACTGACGAGAAAGGTAGAGGGATATCGAAGAATTTCGAAATCTAATTTTTCCTGACAGCTTAAATGATACAATCTAGTCAGCCATAGGAAGAGTTAGCATGAGAAGCATTTGGACAGATTTCTTGAAAGAAGATTCTCTGGCTAGAAAAGGAAATGTGCGAGAAGCTGTAAGGTATGTTTTCCTTCTGTAATTTGTCCAACCTCCATGGCAGGGGGGATTGGAGCTAGATGATCTTTCAGGTCCCTTCCAACACAAACCATTCTATGATTCTATATACTGACTGGGCATAATCTACCTGATTTGCTCACATAACTTGCCCTGTCATAGTCCACAGAGTTCACATATACCCTAGAGGGCCATAAAGCAAGTCTGGCTTAAGAACAGCACTTGGGAGTTTAATACTGTTTGCCACTGGGTCTTATTGTGCTACCCTTTACAGTGTCCAAGACAGCCCATTTAAAGCTAGTGCAGCTGAACTTACCCTCAGCAACATTGCTGGCACACTGGAGACAGCAAAGCAAATGGATTTTCTGTTACTTAATTTAGATTGGGAATTTATTTTCAGTTAATCAAAGAAGAACTTGAGAAAAGAGAAGTTAAATTCTTGTAAAGCAATTGAGCCACCTGGATTTCAGCTCTGAATCACATCTTATGACAAATAAAAAGGGAAGGAAACTCTGAAACATGTCTTTACCGTTTTTATCAGTGCCTATGCTGTCGCGCTCTGTATAAGTGGTGTACATGTTTATAGACTGCAGCTACCTGGATGAATCTATCAGACCACACAGAGCTTTATCGTATAAGACGGCAGGACAATGTCACAGCGTTTCAGCTCAGAGTGTGAAAAAAGAGAGTGCAAGGAGAGGCCGGTAATCTCAGCAAAAACCAGGAGTAAAACCGTATCCAGGACCATTACACAAAGAATACAATTTTTGGTTTTATAAAGTAGGTGAATTCTATCTTGCCTGTTCACATAAAAAAGGCAATACCCAAGTGTTAGTCGTAAAAATGCTGTATAAAGAGGTAAAATCATCCTTCTGTTCCCATTCACAGCTGACACATTTGTAGACCAAGTTAACCTCTTCTGCACAGCTTCTGTCAGTAGTTCTTGAGTAATTTCTTATCCACTATAGTTTGTAAAACTGGAATTTACTGCTTTCCAGAACATATTTCCTGAAATGTGAGCCATGCATGTGCAACAGTCTGAAAATAACAACTCTGTCTTGGAAATACTTGGAGTTTGATTTTTTGTTGTTTTGGTTTGGTTTTTGTTCTACTATTTTTTAAAAATGAATGGTGATCTGTCCATATTTTTCATAAGACACTGTGGAGGGACAAGCTCATAAACTAAAGTAGCCAGTAAAACAGTAGTTAGGACACTAGTAGCAGACATATATGATGACAAGGGGGCCGTTTCATCTAACTGCAGCATCTTTACAACTCTACATCTGACCTGTTATTTCTACAATAAGGGGAGAGAAACAGACATCTCTGGGTGTAATTCAGCTCCTCTATTTCAGTCATTTATATCTAGTCACTGGAGTTAAGGTTTAGTTTACCCTTCTTAGATTTAAAATCAGACTTGGTTTTAATCAGGCTCAGAGATTTCATTTCCCAGTTTTGCGCTTCAATCTGCTGGTTACTCTGGGATCATAAAACATTGTCCTGACCTCAGGAAACTTTCCTGAATTTGACAAACAAATATTTTCAAATTAAAAAATAAGATTGTGCTAAAAAATTCCCCGATATGGTCAAAACTCCTATTGGGCACTTGGCTACACAGATATGAATTCAGAGCATCACTTGGAGGGTAGAGTACTTGACGTCAGCACCTTCCTTGCTGCTTCTCTGAGAGCCAGAAATGCCAGGTAATCTCAGTGATGCTTAACTGAGACAAACATGAACACGTTGGAAGGAGCAGATCTCAAGAAGTACAAGCTCTAGTGTACTTTCACGTATTCATGTGTCTCACCCAGAGAGCACTAATGAAAGTGCCTCCCATACCTCGCCTCTGACACATATTTCTCAAGCCTGCATGAAAACGCAGCATGGAAACCCTGTGAAGAGAGGCCCTCTCCAAAGCAATCACACTTCTGTACCTGGTCACAGCTGGGAGCCCTGTAAAAACAACCTTTCTCACAGTATCCCGGCAACTCCAGATAGAGTGTGCTTATGTGGGAAGGATGAGAGGTAGGAGGGGGGTGGATGTGTAGTTGTTTGAAAACACTTGTGAAAATATGTTCACTTCAAGTTCATTTCTACAAGTGACATGAACAGTACAAGGACAAATTGCTCTGTATGTTTTTTCCAGTGTAACTTTGGTTTTGTATGAAATCACCAATTTGCAGATTTTCGGCCAAGTTCATTGCGTCAGAAATGACAGGAAGGCAAAAAAGAGGCAAGATAATTACTTTCCTCTAATTCTGTTCTAACACTCAAATCCTAGTTACATTGCTGTTATTTACTGTTATATCTGCCTGTTATTTCCAGGCATTAGTAGCAATGGTGAAATAGTTAAAGGCTTTCTGTGATGTAGCAGTAAGCAGCAGTGTTGAACGTGTACAATATCCTTGATAAAATTCTCGGAGGAGAGGAATGTTCTGTGCAGTTGGCAAAGTATGTGTTTATTTGTTAGATAAAATGGAATTTTACTTCTGGTTTAATCTCATCACAGAATTCTTGCACTTTAATTCATTTTTGAGACTGTAAATTACAAAATATTCTGCTTTTGTCACCAAATTCACATATGAACAAAGACATCTGGAAATTTAAATAATTGCATGTGAAAAGTAAGATGCAATATACAGATCACTGCTAGTTTTAGATCTAAACTGTTGCACTGAAGGTTGTCTAGTAGAATAACAGAAGAGCAAACATTTCCACAAGATATGTTGGGAACTTGTGATTTCACAGAAGTGTTTTCCTTAATCAGCAAAACTTCCTGCTGTTTTAGGATCCTAGATTGTAGAAATGATCAAGAGACAACATAGGGAGATGATAAATCACATAATGTACTCAGCACTGGTGAGGTCACACTTCAAATACTGTGTTCAGTTTTGGGCCTCTCACTACAAGAAAGACATTGAGGTGCTGGACTGTGTCCAAAGAAGGATCACAAAGCTGGTGAAGGGTCTAGAGAACAAGTCTTATAAGGAGCAGCTGAGGGAACTGGGGTTGTTTAGCCTGGAGAAAAGGAGGCTGAGGGGACACCTTATCACTCTCTCCAACTACCTGAAAGGTTGTTGCAGCCAGGTGGGGACTGGTCTCTTCTCCGAAGTAACAACTGATGAGACGAAATGGCCTCAAGTTGCACCAGGGGAGGTTTAGATCGGATATTAGGAAAAATTTCTTCACTGAAAGGGTTGTCAAGCATTGAAACAGGCTGCCCAGGGAAGTGGCGGAGTCACCATTCCTGGAGGTACTTAAGAGATGTGTAGATGTGGTGCTTAGGGACATGGTTTAGTGGTGGGCTTGGCAGTGTCAGGTTAACAGCAGGACTCGATGATCTTCAAGGTCCTTTCCAAGCTAAGTGATTCTATGATTCTATGATTCTGTAAGCAATTATGTGAACAATCTTGAAATACTAACAGCAGCTTCTCTCTAATGGGGCAATGGAACTAGCAAAAGCACACACAACAGCATACTTGTGTCAGCTTTCCAATTTGGAACAAAACAAAAATCATTCAATAAGAAAGGGCTACCACACATTTGCTGAGGTACGGTTTATCTCTTTGTTTTCCTGGGATTGTTACGAGTTTTTGTTTCATCTCAGACTACATGTCCTGTGATGGAAGGATCCTCCTGGAAGTAGCCAGCAGTGCATTATAGGAGGCAGTAAAGCATGTGAAATGTCAGTGCAGGACACAGAAGCAAGGGAAGCATGACAAGAGATTCTTGACTTTCCTGAAGCAATTGTAACAGTGTATCCAAATGGAAACTCTTCAAGCTTTTCTTGAATGTTCTGATTTTGAATCATCTGAAGAAAAAAATGCCTAAAATTTCCATTAAAATAATATTCTAATCTAAAAAATGTTGGTGTAATTTAAAAAACAAGTAATATTCTTCCATCAAAAAATATATATACTCAAACAAGGTCTCTGGCAGGTAAAGTAGCCAGAGGATTTGTGTCAGTTTAAAGGAACTGAGGATTTAGCCTCTTCTCTGAAAAGCAGATCTCAGTTGCACAATGTGTGCTTGCTCCATGCATATGAGAGATCCACAAATCTGGCAATACTGGAGAATTTATCGAGGAAAGCTCAGCTTTTTACTTTCTGTATGGTTTTAGAATCTCCCCACATAGCCTGTTAGGCACATTAAAGCAAAGGAGTCAATTAAATACTCTATATTAGATTCTGAGACACTCTTCGAACCTTGTTCATGCAGTGAACTCTAAATGCATTTACACAAAAAAAATAACAAATAAAATCTGACCCCAGTGAGTAAGAAGCTCTGGCAGTACATACTAGATTCAAGCATTGGTCTTCTGCACAGAGGCAGAGATACCTCCTGAGTCTGGCACGTTCTTTGCATTTGCCTCTGCTTCCTTCAAACATGCAGAATCACAGTGACATCCACAAAAGCAATTAATGCAAAGTGAATAAATGCAGCCCAGATCTCTCACAGAATAAGGAGCATCATAGAAATGCTCTATGCATGGAAAACCTATGCATAAATGAAAAAATGGGAGTGGAATATCACTCAAAATGATGTAAAGAAACCCATTACTGGCTGCAGTCAGTATGGAATATGACCATTTTATACGCAGGACCATTTGATAAGATTAGTTGATGACAATCCGTTATTGAAATGCTTAAATCATTTTTATCTAGAAATGCTTGCATTGAAGAAATTACTAATATAAGCCCTTTTCTCTGATTTCCTCCTAGAATGCACAAAACCATGTGCCAGTTTATGCTCAGAATTGATTTTTTTAATCCGCTGTGAAGTTACATATCTACTGTTTCCATTATTTCTAATGTATTCAATTTTCTTCTCTAATTTACAGTTGCAAGAGTCAAACTGTGTCCTAGTGATCATGCAGTTCTTTGCCTGTAAAACTGGTATCAGAGACTGAATTATGCACTGTGGGCAGCCTCACTGGCTCTATACAGGGCCTTAGAGTCATCTCCTGTAACCTACTTGTCTTAAAGATTAACGGATGTGTAACAGACTATAATGAAACAAGGGTTTGAATACCATCTCATCCACAATTCATTTGCTCTAATCTGTGTCGGCTCTGCACGCGAAAAGGAATGAGGAGGAAAAAATTCTTTTCCTAAATACTACAGGATTGACCTTAATCACACACAAATAGTAGATGTAGGTAAGAAGATTCTTATGTAGCCACGTTTTACTATTTTTCACATTGTGAGTTTGGGATTGGATTTAACTCACATCACTTCAAACATCTGACTTTAAGACTGGTCACTCTGCCTTCCCTGGTCAGCACTTGAAACAAGCAGCTCATCTGACATACCTTGTGTACCTGTCTGAGCACCAGAAGAATCTGGCAGTGGAGGTGTATCTTTCTCTCTGTTGACCAGAAAGGCAGTCTAAAACAACTTTCAGCCACCTCAGTTTTGACAGTTGGATCTCACTGCAGGTTTATTTTCTGATTTAAAATCAGTTGTGAAATACAGATGCATGTGGTAAAGCAGTCATCATTAGTCTAAGTGGAAAGAATTGCTCTGGCTTTCTCTGGAAAACTTTAGAAATGCAAATGGGACAAAATTTCTTTCCATTATGTGCTATTTTACTCTTTCCTCAATCTGTTATTACAAACAACAGCTGAAAAATAATCCTGTATGCATATTCTTCACATGCAGCCACATATTAATATCTTCAGTGCATGTACATAGTTGATCTTAAGTGATAAATATTAAGGCTCTTTTATTTATTTCCTCCTCTCCTTTCCCCATACCTCTGTGGTGTTAAGTAGGCTTTTTCTTTCTCCTGTGTATTATTAATCTTGCATGGATGGAAAAATATTTCTACCTTATTACAGTTCCTGAAATCCAAAAGTATGTCTAAATTTTAAAATTTTTACTATTTTTAACATTGTCTTTATTCACTTTAATTGATACTAGAAATTATTGCTCATCTGACTTTGCTTACGAAGAGCTTTTTCTCCTCTCAGGCTAATGTTGCCACTAGAACTCTACTGTCTCACAATTAACAAAACTCATAACGTTCTCTTTTATGTGTTTCATCTTAACACACGTTACTCTTATTTGATGCTGCACAGATGTGACTTCTTAACAATTCTTACTTCTCCTCATCCATGCACCCAAACTATCAGTTACTTGTCTGACTGGGGACCTGGAAGGCTCTCACGCAGCCACGCGTCTCCCAGTTGCCCTAGACCCTATCACTATTTAACTGGCTAAATGGACATAAACTGGTATTTTTCACAACACTGTCTGATACTCCTTGCAAGTTACTACTCAATTTAATCTATTTTTTTCCATTTTTGTTTCAATTTAGCTCTTAATATACCTTCTTATTCCACAAATGGCAAGAGGTTGCAAAAACTTTGAGTCCTCCTTTTTGTCTTTGTTTACACTCTGATATGTCTTCAGCTATAGCTTTCTCTGTACCTTCCCTCCCACTGGGAATTAACCTTTTACCATCAGCTGGGTTTTCAGAAAGTGGTGGCTTTGTTCTAACTTACATGGGATAAACACAGAATGTAAAAAATCTTTTCGTATTTACTAGCATTAAGTATACTACAACCATTCAAGAGTTAGAGATTTTAATAATTGCAATTCCACAACCATCAAACAGGATAAATGTGGTTTTTAAATATCCTTTACAGTATTACAGGAGAAGCAGAAATAGTCATTACTACTGAAAAAAAGCTAAAAAGGAAATGCTTAAAAGCCAGGTAAAACCAGAAGAAAATGAGCACCAATGAAGAGACACAAAAATTCCTTGAAAAATGATGAAAAATATCAGAAGAAACAAAGAAGGGTAGAACCATAAACGATAATATAATAAGGTATATAATTAAGTGCAATTAGGATTACTGGGCACTTCCAAATCAAATGATGTGAGAAGAGCCCAGTAATCCTAATTATACTTTAGCCCCCTCCTTGACTTCAGATCTGAGGACAAGGTGACTGTACTGCGCACCGCGAGTGGTACTGAAAGGGACTGACCAAGAGCATCGGTTGTGCAAAGCTGTGGGGAAAAGGTGAATATAACTACTGAGTCTATAAACAGAACAGGGGAGGAGGAGGAGGAAGAAAGCTATATTAAGAGTTTCCACGGTAGCGTAGTTGTGGTTGCTATATTTAAAAATATTATATTGTCACAGTGAGGAAGATACAAGATTAAAGGCTGAAGAAGACATTGTATGAGTGAGAGAAAAAATAAACTCAATCTGTTTAGTTTACAAAAAAAAGAGACTGAAAGGTTACTCTATTTCATCATAAGATTTCTTGAATGAGAGCACTTGTAGACCAGAGAGAAATTGCATGGCAAGGAACACCAGCTGGAGGGTAAAGCCAGAGAATCCTAGTCTCTAAAAAACATTTTCTTTTAAGAGTGTGCATAGGTAGTTATTGAAATAAACTTCCAAACTTCATTTTCAAAGCAAGACTGCACACTTTTAAGACATGCTTAAGCCAAATATAGATTATTTATAGAACACAACTGTAACAGCAATTGGATGCAAAAACTGATGTTATCCTGGAAGGCCACATTGTCTGTTCTGGACTTCGGGGGAAAAATAAAATAAATCTATTTTTTACAGAAGTCACTAAGTCACATCAGAACAGAAACAACTGACTAAACTATGTCTCCATGACTTGAAGCTTCATATGCTGGCTAGAAAGAGAGTTGCTGGAGCTCTCTATGAAGCAGCTTGATTTCATTCTCTTCTTCTCAAAGTGTTTCAGCACCTGAGCTTGATCTTGTGGCTGTACTAAGGTTTTAATCTGAGCAACTTTTCTCTAAACTCTTAATATTATTTAAAGTTGAAAAGTGCTTACCAGCATCTCAGTAAATGTTAGATCTGAGTGGGATGTGGTTTTTCGCTTCCCTGGGGATTTTTGACATTTCAGAAATGCCTTCTAAATTAGAATAAAAAAGCAAATGTAAAAAAAGTCACAAATCACAAATTTAATTTTTTTAAATCATGTCAATTGAACCATTTCCAACATTTCCATTTTCACATCAAACTTTTCAGATATTTTTAGATTGATTAAGATTTGATTTCTAAATAACAAATGAGTTTCAAAAATAAAAAAAGATGTCTTGGAGAAATTAGATAGTGATGGTTGGAAGTCAACAGCAATGGTCTGGGAAATTATTCTAAAGTACCCTTTGCATAGTTTCGACACAGGGATATTTTTTTACAAAAAACAGTTCCTCAGGAAAAATGCCTGATCTCATTTAAAAAGTATATCACTGCTGAAGCATAGATCTAATACAATATGTACTACACAGACAAAGAGAAGTTAAGAAGAACTATATTTGATTTTAGCTGAAAAGAGAATCTAGTTTTAGCTGAAAATGTTACAGATGAAAATTCATTTTCATTCTCTCTTCAGAGTGATTTTCAGTTGTCTTTCAAGTATGAATTACAAAAAAAAAAATCGTAATGAGGACAACAGCTAGCACTGGCAAGGATTTATTTTAAAAGTCTGTTTCACAGATGGCAGACAGAGGAGCTGGGCAAGATGCTTTTGAACTCTGTTGCGGTCAACAGCTGCTGTTGAGGCAGTCTTTCCTTAACTAAGAGGGAAGTACATCTGGAGGAAGTCAGCCTAATCACGGAAATCGTGAATGAAACTGGCCAGATGAACTTGCCATGAAGTGCAGTTCTCACATTCAGGGAATCCACAGTCTTTTAATTAGATATGCCCTTCAACTTGGGAAAAGCTTTTACTGAAACCTCATTAATATAAGAAGCTAATCAACCCTTATAGCTGCACTCACCGAGAGAGTTTTACCTTTAAACGCTTCACCATGAATTCATTTGCCAAGCTACAAGTCTTGCCTGGAAGCATGTGTAGTACACGCTTTTTTGACTTGTTGCAAAACATCTGTCTCCTGTTCCAGTCAGTGTAGAAAAAGATAAGAATTCACTTCTATATGCAGTAGTGTGGTTGGACACAGTACCTCTAGCTTGAGCAACGCCATTGCTCATTCTAACAGAGATTGGAAAATTTTTAAAAAAGAATGAAGTTCTCATTTCTTCTTTACCAAAAAGACAACGCTATCTAGTTAAAATCAACGCTACACTGTTACTAAAGAATGAGAAATGAACTGACTTCAGAGAAAATAATTAACCACTTAAGACAATAATAATGTCTTATTCTTCCCACTCATTAGATGGGATAGATAGAGAAAACAAGACATTAAAAAAGACTACATTGTTTCCTAGAGTAGTATTTTAGCCATTATGAGATACATAAAAGCAAGGTTATTTTTGTTTTCATATCCAGGGATAGTTATATGCAGAACTGAGTTATTCTGTGCTGTTATCTTTGTGGCATAACCCTGTCATCCTTTACTTTGGGGAGCTCTGGTAAGAATCAGCAGCATCAGTAAAGTCTGAGCATCTGAATGCTTTAATTCAAGTCATTCCCAGTGACAGGATTTTGTTTTCATTCCGAGCAGATTCTGTTTCTGTTAGAAGGTTCAAGAGACAGTAAAATGCAGCCAACAAGCACATAAAATAGATCCTGTCAGACAACTACGGCTTCCTTAAAAAAGAAAGCTAGTAGTTTGATTGTTTGAAGGAGAAAAAGCAACAGAACATACTGTCTAACTCTAAGAGCTTTTATTATAATCCTGACATTTGGGCTGCTTCATTTTCTTAACTTTTTATTTTTTCTTTGTCAGTTCCATGCAAATTTAAACTGTTTTTAAGTCAGTTTTTGATGAGCAGAGCATGCTCAAGCATAGAGTGGTGCAGTCCTGGAAGGTGGTGCTCTCATTGCTGTCTGTCACCATCTACATGATTCTCTGGAAAATTAAGAGGTGGTTTTAAGTTGATCATGACCTGTAAAGGGATGGGCATCAGTGCCTCCTGACCACAGATAAATTTTTTTAAGTAGTGCTGCTGCTCATGTTTTAGTGCTTATCTATCAATAAAGTGTTTTGATGATGACCGCAGACACAAAGGAAAATGCCCTTTTGCAGAAAAGAGACAAAATATGCAATCATTTATATCAATGAAATACTTTAAACTAGTTTTTAGTTTCTCAGTAGACCATCTTTTAATAGAAATAGCTTCTTCTGTATGTGATAGATATTTATATGTTTTTATTATAATAGTGTTATTATTGATAATTATTTATAACATAATTGCACTATCTTTTCTATAAATGCATAGAATCATAGAATCATTTAGGTTGGAAAAAACCTTTAAAATCATCAAGTCCAACCCAACACTGCCAAATCAGGTCAAGTGAGGTGATCCTTCTCCTCTCCTCAGCCCTGGTGAAATGCACCTGGAGTACGGTGGCCAGTGCTGGGCTCCTGTCGTGGGTTAGGCCGATCCGGCAACTAAACCTCACGCAGCTCTCCCACCCCAGTAAAATGGAGAGGAGAAAAATGTAATAAAAGAGCTGAGGATCGAGACAGGAACAGAGAAGCACCCACCAACCACGGTCCCGGGCAAAAGAGGCTGTTTTCTTAATGCAAAACTATTTATTAACAGCTACCTACAAAGAGAAAAGCAAACAAAAACGGTTACTTAAGAGGATAACAAGAAAACAAGGCCAGGTCTTAAAAACACCACCACTCCCCCCCCTTTGCCTCTTCTTCCCGGCTCTGCCTCCTCCCCCCAGCGGCGCAGGGGGCAGGGAATGGGGGAGTGCAGGTCAGTTCATTCCATGTTGTTACTGCCGCTTCTCTTGAAGGAGAAGGAGTCCTTACACCGTTGTCCCTTGCTCCAGTGGATCCCCTACTCACGGCGAAGGCGTGAATCCTACCCGCTGGGGGGCAAATCCTTACCCCATCGGATTTGCCCCAAGTGCGGGCTTTACCAGTCCTGGACCTTTAAGGAGCTGTAGCTACTCGCTCTGGCGTGGGTCATCATACAGACTTTAAATGTGCTCCGGCGTGGGTCGTCATATCGACCTTAAATGTGCCTCCGTACAGACTGAGATGCGTAAATGCAAAATGCGTAAATGCGCCTCGACCTGTGCCCATGATTCACAACAGTCTCAGGCTCAGGCATCTCTTTTAACAAAGCACCTCCCCATCGGCGGGGGTCATCCCACGGACTCTAGATGCGTACCGTAATCAGGCTCTGGCATCTCTTCTCGACGTGGATCCTCCACGGGCTGCGAGTGGGTCTCTGCTTGCTCCACCGAGGACTTGTTTGCAAAGGGGCTGCTGGCAAGGGGGACTCAGCCGCGGCACACGTTGTTCCGTTCCATCTTCACTGACCTCTTATCTGTGTGGCCGTTTCTTAGATTTCAGTCCTTTCTGGGTGAACTCGGCCCGGTGGGCACCCCGAGAGCGGGGCTCTCCCCGAGTTCCCCAAGCGCCTCCGCCGCCGCCATCCTCGACGGGGCGGGCATCCGGCACGGAGCGGGCACAGGCCCGGCCCGGCCCGGCCCAGGCCGCCGGCCCGGCCGGGAGCCGGGAGCGGGGGCCGTGCCCCCCTCCCGTCTCCTCGCTCCTGGGCAAAGGCACACACCTTTCCGGTTCCTTTGTCCGACGTAAATAGGGCAATTCACAGAGGCGCCGATTGGCTCAAGCCCCGAGGGGGATGGGAGTCCGGTGTGATGGGCAGCTTCTGCCACCCGGACCTCCCCCCCCACTTCAAACCATAACAGCTTCCCAGTACAAGAGAGACAGGGACACACTGGAGAGCATCCAGGGAAGGGCCACAAAGATGATTAAGGGACTGGAGCATCTGCCTTACAAGGAGAGGCTGAGAGAGCTGGGACTGCCCAGCCTGGGGCAGAGAAGGCTCAGAGGATCTGATCCATGTCCATAAATACCTGACAGGGAAGTAAAGAAGAGGGAGCCAGGCTTTCATCTGTGGCGCCCAGTGACAGGACGACAAGAGATGATGGGCACAATCTGAAATACGAGATATTCAGCCTAAATGTAAGAAAGCATCTTTTTACTGTAAAGGTGGCCAGACACTGGTAGAGGTTGCCCAGAGAGGCTGTGGAGCCTCCATCCTTAGAGACAGTCAAAATCCAACTGGATACAGCCCTGAGCAACCTGTTCATAATCTGAACAGGGAGTTGGACCAGGTAATCTCCTGCCTGTCATCCTGTGTGAGTCTGAAAAACATGTTTCAGGTGGCTACACGAGTACTTGTTGGCTATGTTATGAATAATAGTGGCTGTGGCATTTATGTGTTCTCCGTTTTTTGTAACTTATATTTTCTGCTATGTTTCAGTCACTTAAGTTTCTCTCCAGACATACTGAGAGTTTGAGCTCAATTCTCCAGAGTCTTAGCCTTTGGTAGAATAAGGAAAGACAGCACACTACATCTATTTCTCACAGGCAGGGAGGCCTAGCATTAGACACAAGCTACTGAGGATCAAAGCCCTTTGCTCACATGCTCCCTTCACTTTGAGGCAAGATATCTCAATTAACTCCAAGCTTCTAGGAAGAAGAAATAAGGAAGAAAAGAGACTTAGTTCATCAGGGTTTTTAAATTTACTACTAAGGATCTGTGAATAATGATGCATTCTACAGTGCATTACTATATTTCCATTCTTTATAAACAAATTATATTGTTTTCTTGACAACTATATAGAAACTATTCTATAGTTTAGAATTGTTTAATTTCCAAAGCTGCTGTTGCTACAACAGTGTGCCCCACTACTGGCAAATTAAAGTCGTAGCCATGTCATATCACAGCTATTGTATATAAAAACAAGACACTGAGTTGTTTAGTTCCTCCTCCTGCAGAAGTTTGATACATCCATGAAAAAAAAGTGAATTGCCTCTCTCTGTTTTCTTTGGGGGAGGGGAAGAGGGAAGAGGGAGAAAAGAGGAAGGGGTTAATACTTTAGGCATCAAAAGCAACATTTTCTTTTTTTCCAGAGAACCATTTCCCAAAGGAAAAAAAGACCTGTCATTCAAGCAACAAGGTTCATACGGTTGCACAATAACTCAAAGAAAACTTTTGGGGAGTGAGATGTCAATGGCTCAGCTGCCTTAACAGCCACGTGCAGTGCACACTGATGTTCAGACTGGAAGGCAGTAGCCTTAAGGTACACTGAAAATGAAAGTGTTTTTCCCAGACTCGAGGGGGTCCCATCAACATTATTTCAACTGAAATATTAACTGGGGATATTCATAAGTAATACTCCTAGGTGATCTAATAGAGTCAAGGCTTGCAATTATTTGAAATGAATGAGCCACAACAGCCTACACCGTTGCTTCAGAGCAGGTTTGCAGTGCTTATGTGTGTGAAAGAGCGGCATGGAGCGTTCCTCAGAGAGCTGCTAAAAGCTGCCAGAAAGTCCTGGAGGGTGCGAAGAAGAAGCTGGAGAGCCCCAGTACCATGCTAAGGTTATGAAACAACCGGCAGACTAGTGTGCACAATAACTTCAACTCTTCTCTGATGCTTGAAATAGGCTCCGCTGAATGCCAGCCCTCCCAGATGACTGCGTTATAAAACCTGCTGAGGACGTGCCACGAGTACTCAAACTACATCCCAGAGGTATTCAGACACATCTTATCGCATATTTTTAGCTGTCACGCATGGCAGCAACTACTGTTTTTGTAGTACAGTAAATACCACTGTCTTTACTATACAGAAAAGCAAACTTAGAAGTTTAGTGTTCAGGTTTAGAACCTGCTGTAGAACCTAATGTATTACTCTTTATTCAGTCAGTATCTCATCCGTCAGCTTTGCACAGAATGAAGGGCAGCAAGAATTTCACTACTTTAAGACCCAAAGATTGACCAAGACACCTCACTTCTGTGGCCAAGCTAAACAGAATAACGTGGCAACATGTAGCAACAGTTTTAGTTGCTCTGTTTAACATCTACAACCTTCTTTCTCCTTCTTTTCTCAGAAGAAGCATGGATCTTGCTGGTTTTTGCCTTCCTCCCCACGCAGCAGACCCAAATCTTCAGTTTTACAGAACTGGAAATGGTTGTGGAATAAAAATCTTTCTATAATGGATGAATGATCACAGCATATATAAATGTGCCAAAGCTCATCCAACGTAACTTTAATTGAGATACTACTACCATTGAAGTTGTAACAGCATAGGCTAGCTGTGTAAGTATCTACCTAGATCTCAAAGAAGCAAGATTTGCAAGAAGTGAAAGCATCTCTTACAAGACCAACTGATGTAGGTGGAAACAGCAGAGAAGTTTCTGGGCACCACACCATCTTTTCATCAGGCCAAACATGTATTGTCAAGCTGCTATTAACATGGCCACAGTGCTGTTGATACTTGAAGTGGCTGGAAAGTTATCTCTGGTACATCACATATCACCTGGTACATGAACCACATCTTCCATTGCAGTTCAAGCACTCTCTTCTCTCAAGCACAAACACATTAATATCTTGCCTGGAAACCATTCAAGAGAAAGCATAAATAAAGGGGGGAGAAGTAAGACTAAAGAAATGGAATATGAAAAAGCTGTATAGCAGAATCAGAAAACAGCCTTTTTGAACCACAAGTTATGAGCAGGTGGTTATAACCAAGATGACAGGAATTTGTTTCATAGTGTTTTGTAGTACTGCTTATTTTGCACACAGAACTTTATATTTAGTCACAATCAGTTTGTACTAAAGTATTGCTTCAATAAGTTGCAGCAAGCAAATATACGTTCACTTACTTATAACCCTTGGGGTTTTTTCAAACCTTTTCTTTTGTTGAAAAATAGATTCAGTCTGTGATTTCCTTTGTTACTTAGTGTAGAACAGATCTCTGTTTCCAGATTCTAATACTGTACTGAATATAACAATAGATATTAAAAACATTGTCTGAATACAAGATTTAGTTGTATCTTTGTAGTTTTGCCAAGCTCAAAAAAGAAGAACTAAAGCAGGTTTCATGATTCTCTTATTATAAGCAAAGAAGGAATACATGTTATATGTTAAAACTATAATGGGGAGGGAAAATAAAGTTACATAATAACATAGGAAATTAACAAAACGAGTGCTAAAACATTTCCGTGTAGGCACATGACTGAAGAGTAGATACTCATGTTTAGCTGACAGAGCAGCCTGACTTCCCAAGAGTTCGAACAGCATGCATACTTTTATTATAGTCAAGAAAACTGGCAACCACTAGGATGTTTCTTTTCAAATTCCCTCAAAGCCTCTGAACAGATTTTTTAAAAGTGGAAACTTATTTGCAGTTGCCTTATCAGAATACATAAATATGTAACATAGGGAAGGCGTATTAAATATCAAGGTAATATTTTAGGACCATCAGGTCTCCAACAGGAATTTGTAAACATGTAATAAAAATAGAATTGACTTAATTATTTAAGCAGTGTTTGAAGTGCTCAGACACCCACATGAACCAAGTGCCCATTAGCATAGCTCATGATTGCTGAATTACTCCTATATTTCCTCTTCAGATCCTGAGATTACAGTAAAAGTAATTTGACAAAAAACTGCTTCCATTTCAAGTCACTTTATTATTTTGTTTTACCATAATACTGCACCAAAATGCGTCATCTCTGCATTTTGTTACATGAAAGAGTGAGCTATCACCTTAGGTGCTCTACTTCCTACAAAAACAAATGAAGACAGAATAAAATATCTGATAACAGCATCTATTCCTTTTTCTTTATTGTTATTTCTCCTTATTTCTTTCTTTTTTAAAAACTCTTGCTATGACATTATTTTAACTTTAATTCAAAATAAAAATTGTGCTATATTCTTGGAGCTTCTTTGCTTGATAGCTTTCAACATTCAAAAAAGGAAAGGTTACTTTCTCAGACTGGCCTGCTAGAAGCCCAAGAATGTTGAAAAGTTTCCAAAAATGCTGCGGATAGTGGACAACACATAATAGCAGTCATTTACTGCCAAAGGGGATAGACTTCATTGACTTTGGCTTTGCAGATCTCTACACCTATTAGAGTATAATGCTTTGATTCCATTTGGTAATGCATTTAGTGACCCAAAGCAAATTGAAGTGAGTGGAAAGACTCCCAGAGGTTTCAGTGAGCTTCAAATGAGACTTTTTTTCTGCACAGATTGCTCCCTGGGGGAGGAACATGCATTTATTAAGCACTGAGCATTGAAGTAACACAACGTGAATGCTATGCAACTCTGTAAAATACAGTTGCTATCACTTAGTTGACTTAAAGCATCCTCAAATGTTTTGCTTTATGGCATTAAAAGAATTCATTTTCTTGGACTGTTGTTGCTAAGGTTTGGTTTATATGAGTGTTTTAAAAAGAAAGCAATCTGAAAAATACCCAATTACTTGCACAGCAGAGAACTCATTCTTTCAAATACCTCTTTTGAAAACGCTTTAAAACTTTTGATTTCTGTTGATTCAACAAAAGGGAAGTTATTTAAAAATAAAAAGAATAGCAAGAGAATAGCCATTCAATGCTCTGAAGAAAAGAACTGTTTTCTAACACTTCTGAACAATTCTGCGCTACTGCACCTTGATATCCTCCCCTTTCTCCTCCAGTTTATACACAGCTGAGATCATAAAATATGTAAAGGCATATTCTGTATCTCCGTGTCCCTTATGATGCCCAGACATTCCTTAGTCCATATTTTGATGAAGACTTACTGCCATTTCTGTACCATTGGTCTGATACTTCCAGAAGGCATTGGATGCAACCATGTGCTGAATACTTCATGGATGTACAGCAGGTTACATCAGATTCCTGATTTGTGTGCCATACAGTTTCTCTTTATAGATGAAATCCAGGAATCCCTGGGTGCAAAGGAGCTCCTGGGCTTCTGCACAGGACTCATATAGAAAGCTCAGGGTTTCGTTGTGGATGTGTGGTCATGCTGATCACCCATCTGACAACTAGCATTTCTGCTCAGCTGGCCAATCAGCAAGAGCTACTAGTGTAGCTGGGTGCACCAGCATTTATTTAGTTCAAGTATCTAAGTGGAAAACAATGACATGACCAGAGGAATCCAGACACACAGTATCAGATGTGGGTAAGATTTATACACATGAACGTGTCGGAAGGGGAACTGATCATGGGTCACTATTCCTGGGCATCCTAGCAATGGATTAGCCAAACTGGGGAATGGTATTCAACCCCAGCTTTCTGGATGAGTGCCTTACGCCTTCGTGACACCGCCATTAAGGGTAACTTTGGTTACAGGACCCCTTCACTAGACTAACAAATACAAAACAATTTCATCACTATAAAAGAGGTTGACACCATGGTGAATATTTCTCTGCAGATACTACCTATACAGAAAATCATTATTCCATGTCCATGAAGGAAGCAGTATGCTGTATTGCTCAGTTTGTGCTAAACTGTAGAGAAAGAGAACCTTCCTGCTTTCTGCAACAATCCCAGCACGTCTCCCTTCCTACAACAGTAGCTTTGTTGAGATGTAAACTCTCTCATGGTTTATTCTTACCTTTTGTAACAAAGTAATCAATTTTGTAGAAGAATAAGAAAAAAATGCATATTGATTTAATTATTAGTATGTTATTGGTATTGGAATTTGACCCTATATTCTTAGCTAGAATTTCAAAATACAGCAAAGATAATAATTCCACAGAAATACTACAAAATTTGTCAAAGAAATATAATTATATTTCATTTGGAAGACGCTTTTTAGATGTTTCTCTTATGTGCAGCCAACATGAGCCTCAGCTGGAATTAATTTCATTCTTTCATTTCCTTTTCTTTCCTTTTCTTTTCTTTTCTTTCCCTTTCTTTCTTTTTCTTTTCAGTAGCCTCAATTTTATATTTGATTTTCAGTAACTGTCTATGTTGCCATGACTTACCATTATGAAATCTGTGTATTAAAATTAAAATTAATATTAATATGGAAAAGAGCAGTTTTAAGCACATAGAACTCTGTCATATAATCTTATGCTAGCGTTGAGAACAATATGTAGGTAATTACTTCTAAATAGTACCACTTTCATCACTTAGATAGTAACTTGAAAACTGACCAAAAAAACTAACCAGGAATCTTCTCATCAGGATTCTTCTTTGCCTTTTTTAAGTGAAGGAATTATTCCCTTTAAAATTGGTGAGTTTTGATGCTTTGTTGTTTTTTTGTGGTAAAGCTCCACTAAAATACAGAAGAATGAGAAGAAACTCTTGGCATGAGACGGTGGGTTAATTAAAGGTAAGTTGAGTTGTATAAATGTGTGTTAATAAGAATAGGACACACAGAAGAAGGGGGTGGGGGGTGGGGGGAATATAACTCTTGTATTCAAATCCCAGCTGCTTTCATAAAGTAAATTTGAATCTGTTTTTTTGGTACTCTTGCAAAAATAACCCTGCTGTCATGTCTTATTCTGTTAGATATTCAAGCACGAAACAATTTTTAAATGGATGTTTTATTGACAGCCTAACTTATTGTGTCTTGGCAATATGTAGAAAGGACTTAGAAAACCATCACTTTTAAAGAGCCATTTTGGGACTTCAGATTTAACACCGATTTGATTAAACTATTTTATTACTTTTATTTCTAAATGCATTTCAGACAGACAGATTTCCTTAAGAAATACAATTTTGGTATTAAGTTACAGATGAGGTTTTAAAATAGCTATTTGCCTGCAACAGCAACAGCAAGAAAAGCTTCCTTCTTTGTGCAAGGAATCAGATACTGGTGAGATGAGACCTGTATGGCTGTACATGGCTATACAGCTTCATGTATAAAGCCTGTTATGAAGTGCTTTGAGTTTGGTCAGTGACATGTTTCTTCAGGTACTTGAGTCATCCAAGATGGGAGTCAGCTGACAGGTAGGCTAGCATTTCCTTAAAATAACCTTTTGTAAGTCAACTGGCACACCTTCAAAAGCCCTCATGAGAATTAACTCACTTATATAGAGACCAAAGCAGTAAAGTACAGCTCAGCTGAATTACACAGTGGAATTGCAGCAACTGGGTGTAGCATGTCTGAAATCAGTGTGGTGGGCTCTCTGGTGAGGTACTTTTCCTTTGTGCCTATCTTCTGGCAAAGAAACACAGCAGAAAACACTAGGAGAGGATGGAGTAGGGCCAGAGCATCACCGCTCTCTGCCAGCTGCTGAGATAAATCTATTTAATCCTGAGGCTAGAGAAGAACCTCTCTGATAATCTAACAGCCACTGTCAACATATTCTGGATCTTTCCATTTCTTCCACTCAGCAGAAGCCCAGAAAATACTTTTGTACTCAAACAAGGCAGAATACAAAAGGGAGAAACATTTCAGCTGGATCAAAGGTGTATGATGAAAAGTCTTTCTAAAGCGTTAGCATTTTGGGCATGCTAACACTGCAGAGCTTCTTGGCAGGGTATGTTTGCCCAGTTGGAAATGTGGGTGGAAATCTCCACTACAGTGATTGTACCATGCCTAATTCTCAAGCCAGTTAATTTGGAAGAAACTTGGAATATATCAGTGTGGAATCGTGTTGTACCATGTAGACGCAGTCTTCAGTGACTCCAAACTTGCTATCTACGGAGCCTGTATGCTCGTTGCCAAGATTCTCTCTTTGTTGACTTTCTTTTCAGAGTGTTCACTTGGTAATATTGACTGAATTGTCTGAACAAATGTTCAAGGAATTATCCATTTGAAATTCTGACTTAATATATGAAAAGCTTTCAGTTTGCATGGAAAATTATACATATCTCCAAGTGAACAAGTGAAGCTGAACCAACTGTTGTAGTCACCAGATTTTTAAGTGATACTTTCTCATTACCAACAGAAGAGTAACACAATCTGTGCAGTTTTTGAAGTTGCCCTATATATACTTCATTTGAACAAATTACAGTACTTGCAATGAGACTAAATATGATACTGAGGGTAAAGTAGAACAAAACACAACATGGTTTTTTGGAATCAACCATGATCTGTACAGTCAAAATCTGTGCTTCCATTGCTGCTAGAGCGGTTTTATGATCCCAGTCCCTGTGATGCTGGACCGCTGTAAATAGGACTCTTTAGGGACTAAATTTTGTGACTCCTTAGACTATTGTAAACTGATCTATCTCTGAGGTCTCTTCCAGGAAATGGTACAAAGCTGGGAATGCTATCAGCAGAAGCATTCAGGTTGTGCCCATGCTGAAAAGAGGTGTCAGCCTGACTAAACAAAGAATCTAGCCTGTAATCTGTAAACCCATCTACAGCATTTGGACTGGATTAAAAAGACCACAAAATTCGAGTGAGAGGTTATTTTGTGCTTAGACAGGATGGAGGTCTACAGATGAAACTTGAATGAGAACATGGACAAATTCTGCTGTGAAGCAAAGACATTAGCAGTTCTTCACTGAAATGACTCTCCAGAGAAAACTTCTAGGTGTATGCGTTTTATATATATATGTATTTTATATGTACATATATATCTATATTTATATATCCATTGGACTGTCATATCTAAAAACACCAAGACATTTGAAAGTCTAACAGTCCAGAAGAAAAACAGAGAGAGTTTATAAAGTTTCCAATCTGATAGAACATCCAATTTTCATAAAAGTGCTTTCAGAAATCCAGTCAGATATCTAAATACTTCAGAAAATTGTCTTCTACATGTTGAAAACTAAGTGTCAAAACTAGCAAAAACTCATTAAAAATCCATACTTTTGAACTCTCCAGCCATCCCACAAACCAGCAGAAAATTTTCTTAATCCAAATGCAAAGATACTGCAACAGTTTAACACCACACTGCTACCACTTTTTCCTGTATTCTTATCAGATTCATATTTAGACAGATCTTTCAGAAACTTCAAAATGATTTCCTTACTTTTGGGAGGGAAGCTCTCGATCCTGAGCTTTGCGTGGTCATTGTCAAAACTGTAGTGATACCCAGTGCAACTCTAGCTGGAGCAGCATCCATGTTGATCCAGAAAGAAACCCAGGACAAAATGACAATCAGCAGGCTAGGAATGTACATCTGGATTAAATAGTATCCCATCTGACGCTCCAAATGAAACTTGACTTCAATGCATGTAAACTTTCCTAGAACATGAAATTACTTTCATAAATGCTTTTTGCACATTTTTACCTTGTTTTCTAAACATAAGTTAGATGCGTGGCCTGTTTCCTAACCTAACACTATAAACAGTTCCTGATACACAAATGTGAGTCGGCCATTTGTTGCACATTAGCTTGAGGGAAGCATGGGATCCCTGAAGCAGACTGTGCCCAGTTCTTCACATTCACTGAGAAAATGAGTATCAGAACAGTTGTTTCACCTCCAGAAAATATAATATCATATTAATTTTCTCAACATTTAATAAGATTTTACTTTAGTCAAATGTCATGTTTAGTTTTAAAAGGGGACGGTGTTTTGCTCTTTGGTGACATGAGATTAAGCAAACATGTACTTAAGCAGACAAATTGTAAACAATTAGTCTTACAGTCCTATAGCAGATCACACCCCTTCCCATTCTGATCATGTCATTTGCCTGTGTCTGTGGATTACTTCTCACAGCAAAATCAGCTCAAAGCCTACTTTGAATTTTGCCAGAAGTCTAACTCCAGGAAACCCACAACTATCTCTTGTGAGAAGTGAGTGATTCTTCAAACAACATACAGCTGCTCCACAGGGGTAGAGGAGGACAGAAGTTTAGGGTGGTCTGACAGTGGAGCTAGTCATGCAGAGGGGAATGCAGAGTCCCGAGTTGCAACAGTTCATCAGCTACTAATCCAATGACTCTGCTGATCTCTAAATTTCTGTGTATCCTGACTGTGGTTTAGGTACTGTGAAGGTTCTCACTCGAGGCAAAAAAATGTCTGTCCTTCCTGAGACGTCATGCTAATGGTTTCAGCGGACCCCTTTTGTATTGGTTGGTCAAATGCATGAAGGTGCATTGCTCCTTGTTCTTCCTTTCAGGCGAAATTAGATTTTTCGCTCCTTTTTGTGATTCATGTGTATTTTTTTTTGCTCGTCTAGAAAGCTGAATGGCAGGGCGCAAGAGTTGCCACAAAGGACAATGCAGAGGCTGTTTGACAAAGAATAGAGGGAAGAAGAATGGAATAATATCTTTTGACTTGACCTGTGACTCCAAAGGCACATTCTGAGACTTGGATAGCGACTGATCCTGACCAGTCTGTCTGTACAGAAGGAGACTGGAAAGGTGTGGGGTGGCCAGTGTGGCAGCAATGGCATCAGAGTAGCCCAATCTGTCATGTGCTCCCCAAATAGCTGCGGTGCAACCTGGACAGAGTGCCTTGCAGTCTGGGCAGACGGAGAAGGCTGAATAATACAGCTTTTATCCACATTTTAATTTCACAGCAAACCTGAAGGAGCATGTTACAGAGAAGACAGCAATGTGGGTGCCTGTAGGCAAAGTTTTCTTTTGCTTGAATACTGTTTTTCAGTTCCCCTGGCTAGGCCACATACTTTAAAATTTGGTAATTAGATATTAATTGTATTTAGTTAGTTGTAATGGGAGCTACTAATTGGCATTTTTATCCTTTGTGGGGAATCTTCAGGGGTATAGAAGGAAGCTATTGCCCATGCTCTCCTCCCTCTCTTACTTTGTGTTTGATCCTGAAAAATGGTTATCTGACAGTAACTAGAAAAGCAGATTGACTCAGTTATTCAGAGTTTGAGTTACGTGCAGGGAAATGGCTAAACTTTATATCAGCCAAATTACAAATGGGTAAGCTCTGTCTATTGGAATTTATTCTCGATTATCCCCTTTAAGCGTGAGAAAAGATGAGAAGTCACAGCAGTCTCCCTTTCCACAGGTATCTGACAGTGGAATCACAAAGTTTTCCTTCCTTGGCACTTCAGGCCCCAAAATGAGAAGCTGTATTTGTGGAAAATAAAAAAAAAAAATCATTTTCTTTTTCACAAAAAATGAATGTGAATTATTTTTGGGAGAGACAGAACCTCTCACATTGTGTTATTTCACAGAGTGAAACAAATGTATTTGATGCAACCAGATTGGTTCTTAGGCTGAAATGATGAAAAAGCTATTTTAGATGAGAAGGATTATATCTAATCCCAGCAAGCACCTAGCAAACCTTTCTCTAAATGCTGTCCCTATTAAATAAACTCCAAGCAGCTAAATCCAAATTTTAACAGAGTTGTCTCTGCTCTATAAAGCTAGAGATAGAAAAGACAGCATTTGAAACTTCAAAATATCAAATATAGGAAAAAGATTACAGTATTAAGCAAACATTTAATTTCCCAAAATTTCATGTCTGTACATTATTCAGATCAGCAATGAAAACATTGTCTTTTCAAATACTGCATTTCATAAATTAGACCACACATAAGAGCTAGTGAAAATTTGTTATTTTTCCTTATTGGCACTTTGATATGCTGGAGAAACAAATCAAGTTCAGAAAAATCAGTACTTTAGAAGTGCTGAATCAATATTTAAGAAAATATTCAATTTGTTTGAAAAGTTTCATTTTTAGGAAATCAAAACAGCTAGAGTTTTTAATCATTTTTTTAAGATTTTAAATTCTTTAATGATTTTAAGAATATTAGAATATGTATGTTAGAATAGCACTAATTAAATTAAAGGAAATTTGAAAGTAAAATATTTCAAACAAAAATAAAAGATATAAAATTTCATTTTGTGAGACTTAATAATTAGTATAACTGAATCAAATTTTAATTTCAAACTTTTTTTCATTTTACCTATTTTTTCCCTTTACAAATTGACAATAGATACCACTATAGCAGTTAATAGAAAAAAATAAAATAATACTTACCAGTGTTGTAGTGTTTTGTGCAATAACCAAGTTCTTTGTCTTCTTTCAAAATAAACTGTGGCAAGGTTAAACCCTCTGCAACTTGCACAGGTCCATCACTTAGCCACTCAAATATCAGATCATTCATAGTGTAGCCAACTGCAACAAAGAAATTGGAGTTTGTTAGATGGCAACTGACCGGGAAACATCAAAAGCAAATATTATCATATCTGAGAAGCATATCTTTTACTGCAACACATGTTATCTCAGTTACATTTTTAAACTGTCTGATTAACAGCAGCACTATTGCTGTCAGTTACTAGTAACTATTACTGCATTATTGTTCTATTAAGAGCCACAGGTAACACCATTATGTTCTGAAATACTGCTCTGGTTTATCACTAAAAATAATTTTGCTGAACCATCAAAGATCCTGTTTACAACTGAAATGACATTTCTCTGTGCCCATGTATCAGCCTGCATTTTGCTTTATTTTCACCATTCTTTGATGATGGAGTTGGTGGCCACCAACAAAACGAGGATTTCTAAATTGCAGAATGCTGAGCCCTTTCTGAAAAGAAAACGACAGCTTTGGTAACCTGTGAACCTACCACGGAGGGGTGTGGAGGGGAAAGAGAGAGGCTTCGACTCACTGAAGTCTCTTTGTCTCAGGTAAATTTAACAAACTATGGCCACTCTCTGGCCACAAAGGCAGGTGGTAGCCAGCAGCGCATACCCATGTGGCTAAACCCATTCTCCTCTCCCCATAAAATATCCCAAGGTGCCCTGGTACCTACTGACTATTGGGAATGATCACTGGCACATGCCATTATCCAAGCCATTCCTGGTTTTGTCTGGTTGTTGACCTGGTACAGGTCAAAACAATGCCACGGCGTGTGCCAACAGCTATGCAGTACTGGTGGGCATGTGCCAGTACCCAAGCCCATGCCTTGGTCATGTTTATTTTACCAGCGTAAGTGCACCTATAGGACCTCTGCTTTATTGAGTATATTGCTTCTATTTTTCAAAAGACCATAGGACCTATTGATCAGACATAGTTAATCCCTGGCTGTGTACTAATTGCTCTTACTTTCCTGAGATTTAATTCCTCCTGCACGGCATCTCTGTGGTTATCCCTGAAAGTGTCTCAGTCACCTGATGGGTGAGGTGATGTGCCCGGGATGGGGAAAGGGAAGGGAGCAGGAACAGCACAGAGACTGGGAACCCACATGGTATGGTGACGGATGGTTGAAACACTGTTCCTCTGTACTTTTCCCTTATAAAATAGGAATACTGGGTCTCACGACACAAATATGACAATGTAGATACTCTATAACCACCAACTGTTATAGTAGAATCTTTTTCTTCGCTATATAAAGCAATTGGACACTCACAGCTCTCTAGCTGCATTGTACATGTCTGTACATCCATAGGAAAGTTCTTCAAGTCCATGGGACAGGATAAGGTTAATGTAAGCCTAAAATTGAGGGGGGAAAAAAAAAGAACCTATTGTTAGAAATCTACAGGATTTATCCAAAGCCCCATAATTAAAGGATCAAGACCAAATCTTAACACCTCAGAAGCTGGGCTCTCTCAGCCCTCTGAGCTTTTAAGGACATAACAGCTCTGAAGACAGAGTGTGAAAGCAAACCAGGCGCTTGCTGGCTGCATTGGCTAAGCAGAACAGAGACAGAGAAGACAACATCAAGACAGCAAGAAATGATCTCCACTAATGTACCAGTGAATGTTTTACGTATAATACTGAACCCAAATAATGCAAAAGCTGAAATGACTGATCATGGGACACACATTTTTAGGCTTTATTCTGGAAAAGCAAAGGAAGAAAACAACAATCACAGGGCTTTTTTCGACAGAGAATGCTTTTGTTGTGTATAAGGCCCATTTCCAACCGTTCATTCTTACTGCTTAGCCATTAAAAGAAAGAAAAAAAAACTTTGTACAGTAAAAGCTAGAATCACATAACATTAAAAGATAAAGAGTGCAGAAAGAAGAAAGTAAGCCTAAAGGAACATTATCATACAAACTAAATTTCTCTTTTAATTTTTCAGTTGTTATTGTCCCAGATAAAGCATAACTTTACTTGGATGAGAATACTCTTCATGTTTCTTTCTTCTTATTTTTTTTTTAGTTCAGCTTACTTTTTTGCATTTCATTGAAATCTGTTTTGAGACTTTTCCTCTACTTTATTTCTTTTCTTGTTTGTGTGGAGAGAAGAAGCCATTTTTAACAAACCGAGACACTGAGATGTTATAATTACAAACAACTAGCTGCTTTGTAAAACAAAAGAATTGTTAAACTTTTGGGTTAAGTCATATAAAAAGAGTACATTTTTATTTCAGATTACTTTCAGCACAAAAAACACTTTGAGACAAAGAAAGAAAATAAACAAAAACCTTTGTGCTCATTTGCCATCAAAGATGAGAACTAGACTGTCTGATTTGAAGGTACACGGAAACATTAACACAGTACAATAAGAACAATTTTTTAAATTATTCCTATGAACTCACAGGCTAGCTCCTAATTTAGAAAGTATGTTGTCCTAAAGACAAATGCGATCTGTATGGAGAAATACTTCACTAAGCTCTGTCTCCCGTGGTGATTTTATGCATCTCACCACATACAGCTGAATCAAGCTTTTTCAGTCTATTTCTTCATCACGTGAATCTTTGGGGATGATCTGAGTAGGCCTTCTGGTCCTGCTATCCTGCCATCAAAACACTATGACAAGAAGATGATATTTAGGTAACCAAGATCAAAATAGTCTCAGCCTGATCAAAAATCACATTCAACATCTCTGCTTTTGCCTAGTTGTGGGCTACATAGAAAAAGTCACATTATGTTCCTCTTGACACAGGCTTCAGTGTACAAGATGATCATATCAGGAAATTAGAGATTGGCTGTCTGTGGCAGCGAAGTGCACTGAGAGGAAGAAAAGCCCCCAGTAGTCCTCTCAACACCATCATAGTAAATAAACTCCCATTTAACCTTTGGGAGCAAATAGGATAAACACCAAAAAAAACACATTAGTCATCTAGAGAAAAAAATATATCTGGTAGACATATAAATGTCATTGAAAATCTGCCCTTTACTCATTTAAATATTTTAAGTGCCCTGCAAATGTTAACTAGCCTCATTTTTATTAGGTAATTTCCTGGATTAAAGATTGGGCTATTTAAATCACTGATCTCCAGTATTAACAAAAGACTGCTTCTGCTTTTTCTTCTGAAATGTTGATAAATCAAACCCTCTTCCTTCTCTACAGTCATCTTCTAAATATGGCTTATGTGGTTTAAGTTCATTTCAAACATGCCTTTACTCAAATTCAACCTTTCTAAATATGTCATTTGTTTGTATTCATTGAAGTAGGCATGGCCTATCCGCCCCTCAGATTTTACTGTGTGCGTTGTACCTACCTATGCTTCCTTCCCCCTTCATCCCTTTTTACTCCCCAAAACCCCCAAATCATCTGGGGGTTTGACTACAGACATGGGAAGGAGCATCTCTTTTGTTAGTCTAATATCGAATTCGTGAGGAAATGAATACATGCAGTTGCAGCTTTCAAGCCTCCCAGGGATAAATTGATTTATCTCCAATGATGCTAGGTAGATATATATTTTTTTTTTTCTGGAAGTCAGCTGAGAAAACGCTCATTATGTTGGTTCATGCAAAGGTTGACATCTCTTCTTTCTCTTCTTAACCAACAGTGTCTTTCAAGAAGACTAAATTATTCTCTGCTCACCCTGACAAATGGAAAATAATTTCTTTTCACTGTATTGATGAGGCTACCTTGAGAGATCATGCCCTTATAGCTTTACCTTTACTTGTTGTTCATCTCAGCAGTGTAGCCATTCATAGTTAATATCTCTGCCTCTGTAATCTCTTTTACTAGGAGTAATGCAAGTGTTGAACCCAATGATTGTTACCTGGTATTGTCCACAGATCTATTGATTGTTAACAAGATTACTACATGCTAAATGTTCAGCTGCTGGAGTCTGAAGTAGCTCCAGAGAAGTCCATGGTGGTGAGTCAATTTATAGCAGTTGACTCTTTTTCAGTAAAAATATGATCCTGCAAGTGTTTCCAAATCCAGGTGCCACATCATTACATGTATATTTAAATTAATAAGGAAATAGGATCAGAAATGGAAAGTGTTAGGCAGATATAGCTACCCACACTGCCTGTAATAACAGTGTCATTGACAGAAAACGTTTCAGAAAAATGAATGTCTCACTCTTGACAAATTCAAGAAAGGCCCCCGAAGATTCGGTGCAAAGTGCAAGCTTAACTGGCAATTACATTGGTGAATACTTTAATCGTTAATAGAACAGAATAAACTGCTATAGAACAATTATTTCATTTTTCAGACACCCTGCCACCAAGGCATTTGAGACACATAAACAACAGATTCAGTGACGCAGCACCATAAAACACTGATGGGAACAGTTTTATGACCAATCCGTAGAGCCAAAAGGAGAAGCAGCTGACCAAGGATTTAATTTTGTCTTCAGCTTCCTGAGCACACTTTACCCCCTGCTAGCCAGGCTCAGGTCGCACAGCTCGCTCAGGGAGATCCCTTGTGCTGGGCACTCTATATTGAGCAGACACAGGTCATGAGGGAGCAGGAGAGAATCTCGTCTCCAGCACCCCAGCACTTCAGGCACAACACCAGGGCCAGCAAGCCGCCCCGGAGCAGAAGTAAAGTTTCTCTCTTCTTTCCCTCCCCACTCCTTCACCCGTCCTGGAGTAAAGGAAGAATCAAGCCCGGGAAAAATGCAAATAGAGTATGAACAGAACAAAATACAGAATCAGAGCCAGAAAACAAAGAATGAACAATTAGCCGGCACTGTGACAAAAATAATTTTTAAAAAATCAATAATAATACCAAGCAACGCTGTGGCAGAGGCAGGGCTTAATCCAAGTACTCCAGGGCAGCATCACCTGTCTTAAACTTTGGACCCTCTTCCTGAGGATCCCCTCAGACACTAGGTAAGTCCTTCTGAGCAGCATTTGCTGATACTTTAAATGCCTCCAAAGTGCAGCAGGCACTGCTGGGATTTTTTCACTCAGCATTTCATTCAAATCCCCCTCTTTCATCCCCTGGTTTCACCAGAACGTCCTGAGAAATCACTCAGACTTGGGCTGTGGGCCTGTCTCTCTTCTCATCCCAGCTCAATGCTTTTCCTTGCTGGTCACCCCAGAATCCCCCTCACAGCATCATCTGGAGGTCTGTATTTCTCACACCTGCAGGCAGGAAGACAAAAGCCTTGCAGGCTGTGGCCTCCTTTGGCACAGAAGCCAGAATGGGGCATCTCATGGGAAAAAAATAAATAGCCTGACAACATGTCATTAATCAGAAACCTTCATGTTGTTGATCTTTAACTCCTGAACACATTGTTTTGCAAGGTCAGTGTTTTTGCTCTAGATGGGAGCAAACGTGCCCTCAAACAAGCCAGCAGTAGAGCTCAGCACAGGCATGACCGCTGCTCAAAATGTAGCTGCTACGGCCAGCCATTGTCCTCCCAGAAAAAAAGCCAGAGGAGGAGGATGAAACACACATGTGCAGCCCAGGACGCTCAGAGGTATTTACATGCAGTGCAATCAAGTCCTGAGCTCAGTGGTGGCTATGAGACATCGTTCTTCCTATTCATGCTTTGCCTATGCCTGCCCTTGTCCCTTCTCTGGCCCTGAAAATAGTTTCGCCACCTCCTCCTTTGTCTGCCCATCTACCCTACATCTCTCCCAGAGACACCTACATGTCTCAGAGCCCACCCTCTTTCCTCTCCATCCTAGTCTGTCCCTGTACCCTTTCCCCCTCCCTTTGCTGTTGCCCTTTTCCTGCCAAATCCCACTCTGACCCCTCTTCAGGGTATTAAGCTTTGAAGCCAGTCCACTCTTTGACACCTAATCCCCAAAGTAGCACCTTCAGTGGAGGGTAAGTCCTTCAATAGAAAAAAACATTCAATAGGAGCCAAATGTTTGTAAACAGATTATTGTCAAGATGGTCTCTAATCTCATTCTTTCTCTTAGAGGTTTTGAATCCTGTTGCTCATCACCATCATGCCACGCCTCTGATAATCTCACAACGCTACAAAAATCCATCAGCGTACTATACATACAGACTGTGAACAGTCTGCAACACAAAACTCAAGAACTACTAGTGTTGTATTAAACTCTTAGGGAATTGAGTTTGCGTATTACATAATCCAAGAACTTTTTTTATAAATTTAAGAGAATATCTAATTTTAACTGAGATTTGATATATTGTCTAATCTGCAGCAACCATTAGACTATGTTGTAACCCACTTCTTTACCAGCAGCTCCCATGCCTTAGCCTGATGTGTTGCAGCTCACTCAGAATTTCTCTTCTCAGCAATAACTCTCACCCCAGGGAAGGACACGGATCCCACAAGAGAAGGGCCCTGTAGATCACAGGGGATCTGATGACAAGGGGAATATAATTTTCATTAATTAACCTGCAATTGGGGCAGTTTGTGAGTGGGCTACGGAACAACAGCCTTCTCACACAATTTTTCTAATGAGAAATATGTAGTGTCAGTCTTATTAAGTATAGAAGTACTATTGGAAATTTAAATAGTCCTGGAGATAAGATCTGCCTCAAAAAAAAAAAAGCTTTATTATCTCCTCTTAAGAATGAATAGCAACATATGCCTCACCATGAGTGGGCATGGTATCAAAAATAACATGTTGTTTCTATTCTTATCCCTTCATTCTTTCAAGCTACACCCATCTGCAGCTCAGCTGTTGGCACAGGAGACTTCACTATTTAGGATTTTATACTACAAATACCAGAACACAAGAAGTACATGCATGGTCTCTGCTAAATTGGCTATGTGTCATTTTTATGAAAAGTCTTACACCTGTGCAGAGTCCACAGTGTTGAGTTTAGTGAGATCATGGGATTTTTTTTTTTCATTATTGCCAATTCTAAAGATGCTATCATAAATTGCAAGATTTCTGGTATTTTTTCTTAAAGCTCCAAGATGACAGTAAAGGTAAAAATATTTTTAACAGTACATTTTTATTTGAAAGATTAAATTCCTGATCTTTATAGCTGTTGAAATAGCATTAAAATATTACCTAAGCACAAGCAGACAAAGTTCCCCATTAAACTGGCAGGGGATATGGAGTTGCACAGCAGCCATGACAGCATCGCATGACACAGGAGCAAATGCCATTCAGGCTGGTGGCACTGAAATAGGGAGAAGAGTCTAAAATCTCCTTATATTCCTCCTAGCCTCCTCTCTTGGGTGATCTGTGCCTGAAAGAAGGGCATGCACCCCGTTCATGTATCACAAGGCCAAATAAAAATAAAAAAATCCCAGTAACAGCCTTCTGTTAAAGGGCTTTTCATTTTGTAGTCCATCTCGTTATTTTTTCGGGGACCTGACTCATCATTTTGAATGTCAATTCTGGTAATTTTCAGTCTACAGGCTTTGTCCTATTAAGTGGAACAGTCAAACTATTTGTTTTTTCCCTTCTTTTTGAGGAGTCCTGAAATTCCTCTCAAATATTACTCATGTTCCTCAGCTTCATTTCTGTCAGATGGAACAGTCTGAAGTTGAGCTTAGAGGAGACGTGGAGCCTTCTCTGCTATGGCAAAATACGAGATGTAGGCTGGAGTTTCATGTACTGCTGTTTATGAGCGTGTTCTCCCTCCCCCCAGTGCTTTGCTTTGCTTCATGTACTGCTTAACAACACAGGAGCTGGCACGGAGCGGTACAGGCATCCCACTTCTCATCGTAATGCAATCATTGTCTGTAGATACACAATGCCAGCGCATGAGCTGCCAGCAAATGATTTTCCAATTATTGCTCAAGCAAATCTATGAAATTAAATTCAAGTATGATTTCATGTAACAGTTAAATTCTGTAAACACCTGTTTCCTTTCCATGAAGAACAGTATTTCATCTCTCCTTTCTCCTCTGTCATTTTCTGTCTTAATTTTCCCGCAGTGTGTGTTTACTATGGTGTTACTTTCCTCCTGGCATGATGACATCTCTGTTCTAAGTCATATATTGCAGTGCAATTGGCAAAAGACCTTCGTCCCTGGGAGTGTATTCCAGGAAAACGTGATTTTTTGTACCATTTAGAAAGGACTCCCATACCTATGTCATTTTACACCTAACCTTTCAACTGCTCCAGTGCAAGTTCAATGGACAGCTGGAGTGAGTGGTCGCTAGCAGTCAAGGACAAGTGTTGACATTACCAGTAAGGAGAGCAGGTACACAGACAAGTGTCTTGGCTATGCAACTATCCTGTTGGCATAGAATTAGCCACCTGCCAATGTTTTTGATCCTGTCAGCCAAGAACAACTTTATGTGTACAAATTGGTCTCCAGTAGCATTTCCCACTTTTCTACTTAGAACAAAGTCTTTCTTTTTATTTGAGACACAGGAATATAGCGCTATAGAAGTGACATCTTGGGACATCAAATGTGGTCATCTGCTATCACACGTAACCACATCATCTAATCCCTTTCAAAAATGATCAAGGTACATTTAATGGTATCTAGTTCCATTCACTCTCCATTTCTGTTGGAATATTGTTCTAGGAATTCAATGTGTAGATGGCTGGAAACTTTGTACCTTCCACTTTAAACTTACTTATGGCCAGTTGAGGGCTATTTGTTCTCCTGGCAGCATTGTCCTTCAGTCTAAGCAGCAATTCTGTTGTGTTTGTATTTACCTCACCTCCAGTGCTCTTGTGTGTCAGCTGGAGATGTGCACGGCATTAGAGGAAAAAGTGAGGCAATACATGTGCAGGTATAAAGTCCATATCTCTACTTTGCTTTAAATGCCTTATGAAGTGAAAAAGCAACTAATTTTGTGTTGTTAAAACATAAATTATTCTTTCCTTAAGCAGGATGATCAATAGGGTTTTTACAATAGCTGCACTAGTTGCATAACAGAGTACCAGCCTTAGGCTTTATTATTTATTTAGTAGCTGTTATTATTTGTTATGCAAAACAAGTACTTTAGATACAACAGAAAAATAAGGGTATTGGAAACCCAGGACTAGGTCCATGATCTCGATTTGTAGATTGGGAGGGAATGAGAAAGACAAAAGTGGGTATGAGAGGATGCAGTTAAAAGTGTTAGGAAACCATCCCAAAGAATGAGAAGAATCTCAGGCCATTTAATCAAAAGACTGCAAAAGGAAGGGAGTGGGGGTGGAAGGAGAAGCAGGAGTAAGGGCAAGATGGAAAGAAAAACAACAGGTGAAAAGTGGGACCCAAGGACATTGGGTTCAGCCATAATGAGAACAGCTTCTTGTCCCGCAAAAGGCTGCAATTTTTTAGCCTCTGAAACCATGGGAATGCAAACATAGGATGCAGCCACAATTTCAAAAGTCACCATGTCCCGGTGACATTATGCAGTTTAATAAAGTGTAATAATTATAGTACTATTTACATAATGTCTATAAGGTTTCTACCTATAACATATAATGGTTGCCAAACTCAAAACTTCTTTAGATATGTGGTCTATTTCATTTAACTTTTCTGCATTGATTACTCTTCAGGGATTTTGGTTTTGTTTGGGATTATTTTAATGCGGAAAAGTTACTTTAAGATATATGAACACGCTTTATGCTTTTGGAAAGTCAGGGCAGTGAGCATGGGACAGTGTGCAGTTTTGCTAACAGGAGAACTAAGCAATTTTCTATGAAAATGTTCATGTGATGACTGAGATTAACTTCCAAGGGAAAATCCCCCCGTTGTCAATATTGATACTCTGCTAGGAGCTGAAGTAATAAATATGACTGTGTGAGATTGAAGAGAGGGGTTCCTGCATAGTAAACAGCTATGCCCATCTTGATGACAGCCTCTCTGCTCCCCCCTCTGCTAATCTGTCACATGGAAAAACAATGCTGTTAGTAAAGTCCAAATCCTCTTAAATCCCAACGTTAGATTGTGAAATAAAATTGAAATCATCAAATTAAAAAACAGAGTGCACGCAGAGCTGTAGAACATAACATTTCCTGTCACTCTGCTAAGCTAGACTGTGCCATGTCATGGATGATTTTCACACAGCAATGTCATCAAGTGTAAATGGAGCTTCGTTGTTGTATAGCTCATAAGGTCGGCACCTCAAAATTGTTTTAGAAAACCCATGCCTGACTTTGCTGTAACATGGCAACATATTCTGTAGTAGCCATGCTAAAGATCTAACATCTAAAGGATAGTAGACTTTTTTCCCTGTGAATAGTCTGTTGCAGAGGGACTACCAGTATTACCTATGTATTTCTTTAATCTCTTTTCTATTGCCTTCCCAAAGAGCAAAGAACACAGGAACAGAGGAGACTCAAAAAGTTTCACTCAGAAAAGCTGGATTATAAAAGTGCTATAGATTATTTCTGATGATTTACATGAGGGACATGGTAATCGTAACTCTTAATATGACCCAAAGTGGTGTGTGGAGCGGTGGGGGTGCAGAGGGGAGTCGACTCAGTGCTCTGTCACTCAGCATTGTGGCCACACTAGGGAGAGTTGATTTTGGAAACTCCTGAGTAGCACAGCTGGCGCGGGAGATAGCATTGCAAATAAATATGCTGTTTTCACAGATACTTCTCTTTGGTTGCATAAGCAGGCGAGGGCTTTTGGATGTGCCAGCTCATCCTGTCAGCTCTTGTTGCTGAACAGAGGGACTAGTAATCACCCCTAGAACAGCTGCACAAAGAGAGAGCAATCCAAGAGCTTGAATGGTCTCTGTTTCGTGGTGCCCTAACAGCACAGCACTGCTCTCTAGCAGACACTCTGCCTTTGTCGCTAATCACATTTAACAATTAAATCTAGCTCAAGAGTTGAAACCACGAAGAATTAATTGTCTACATATCTGTAATATTTCTTGCACTGTGAAGATAAACAAAGACAGAAAAAAAGATACGTTGAAAGACTTGAGGAAGTTAATCCTGAGTATTTCATTACACTTTGAACAGAAATAACAAAAACTGGGGGGGCGGGGGGTGGGGGGAGAATTTGATTTGGGAATTTGCACAAATCTCCTCCCTAGAATTCCAAATGACTCTCTTGTCAAATTATGCAACACCTTCTAAAATCTTTGCATGTTTTAAAAATATGAAGTAATCTGTTTTGTAACTCTTTCTAGCCAAATGCACTGGCACTATGTTTCAGAGTACAGAGTACTTATCAGGCAAATGAGAGTGTTTTCTGGAGCAGCAGGTAAAAAAAAAAAAAAAAAAGGAGTTACAGCCCCTTTAGCTTCCTGACCAATATATTCTAGGTTCAATGCCATGGATCAATGTTATGATTGAGTTATATCACCTCCTGCATCAAGCTCATATGGCAGAGATGCACTGAAAATATTAAAAGGAGAGGGAGGCAATTAAAGGGAGGCAAAAAAATCCCAGATCTTAAATAAAATCATTCCAGTTTCTATCACTTTGCTAAAATAAGCTTTTTGGCAGATGCTAATATTCTGAGCTGGCTGGTAGCCTGAAATGGGCTTGTAGGAATCAGGTAGCACGAATAGGTGGCTCAGAGAGAATGTGAAGCCTCCTGTGGGGTTATTTAACATTTTCCTGATGTCCCAGGTGTCTGCAATGAGCCAGAGAAGATATGATCCTTGCCCCTAGAACATAAAAACAGTGCAGCAGTGTATACAATGCAAAATCCAGGTGTCCTACAGAACATGACTGCCAGGAACAGGATTCTCGGTATCATCACACAGCACTGCCACTCTTTCAAAGCGCATAGCCCCCTACAAAATCCAGTCCATGCAGAGATCATTCAAGAGTCGAGAGAGGATGAGTCACAGGCATCTGGGAGGTGACATTATGAGGGTTCTGATTTTAGCTTTCGTTATTTTCTCAGCATACAAAATATACACAACTTAAGTTAATTTTATTGAATGTCGCTATAACAAATCCCTCTTGACTGCTCTCTGCAGAGAGCTTTAAAATAAAAGTTATAGCTATTTAACTGTTTTGCCGCTCAGAGTGCAACTGAGACTGATCTTGACTAAAGTATAGTTATTTTCTGGATGTAACTTTGCTGTAACTGCTGACTTCTCAAAACACGTGCACTTCTAAGAGCTGTTGTGACACCTCTGGTGGCAACGGCACTTATTTGCCTGTTGTGTAGTGCCGGGTTCTGTCCAAAGGTTCTGAAGATTCTGAGCAGTACCCGAAGGTTTAGACCAGCTATCCAGATACAGAGCCTCAGGCTCTATATAGCGTATAGAGTATGCTATCTGAGATCAAAACAAATACCAAGATAGTCACTTGAGCACACAGCAAATATCTAAAAATAGGTTTAGACTCTTAAACTTATATGATTCATAGGTGAGTATGCCAACCATCAACAACTCTGGCTTTATTTTCTATAACAACTCCCAGAGAATTAAATATAGATCTAGGATTCTGCACGCATGAGCATTGTAACTAATTATTACAAGGTAAACTATGATGGAAATTTATGTCACACGTACCATCACCACTAAATGCAGAATGGCTTATTCCTCACTAAGAGAAGGATGAAGAGCTTCATGATTTCCATGAGGTAAGACCCAGAGCCAAGCAATGCAGTGGACGTAACACTCAGGCCAGACCCCCACTGACCCTTCCATGACTTATCTGAGCACCCGCATCCTACACCAAGTGTCTTGTCTTAGTAAAATATGGACCGTGAGATCCAGTTCCAGCTGACCTTCCAAATTAATTTCAGAAACGGCAGGATTAGCCTCTGAAAGCATTTAACAACATAAGCCAGTCGTGCCTCCTGTGTAGCATATTTCCATGCTTTTGGTGCAGTATATAGGGAATAGGAATACCACTGTCATATAGTACACACACCTTGCTTCTTGCTCATTAATTACCAGAAGCAGTTCTAAACTCACAGAGAGTGGGTTATATTTATGTGAAATTAACTTGACCTTGATTTTATTAAATTTGGAAATACGACAAAACAGCCTACACCACTACTTCTCAGACTTGTTTGTGAAGTGTTTTAAACATTTAAAGCAGACTAAATGCTAAATGTTAAATATCATGTCAGGTGAAACCCTATTGGTGCAGTAGGGCAAATGGCAGCATTATAACATTCTCAATGTACTCAAACCAATCACTAAAATATTCTTGTTTGTTTCCACGTAGCACAACTAAAAGCAACTGGCAACACACGGATGTATGTAGCCTGGTATCTAGAGAATATAGACAAGCTTTTCTAATTACATCTGACTTGAAGTTTCCATGCTCTGGAAAGTTTTCTTCACTGTAAAGTACTAAAAAATTATATGACATATTGAGGCACCAGGTAAACCTTTATTGCTGCTGTGTGATACAAAGGAGAAATAATTATTTTTGCTTAGTACTCTATTGGAATATTGCTTACTCCGCTTCAGATTAATTTGCATTTAAGTGTGGGAATTTTACAAATGTGATATGACAGCTCAAAATATTGTTTTTCCCGCATGGACAAATGTCAGGAAAATTATCCATCTGCATTCAGAACAGCACCCAACTGCACTGTTGCCTCCAATAAGATGGTGTCTGATGTCATTCAAACAAACAGATGCATTCATTTCTTTCTCAGGATGAAACAAGAAATATTTGTGACATATTTATCACTCTGCTCGTGCTAGTTTCATCTTTGTATCCTATTATTGTTCTCAAAATGTTCAGGTACATCAATTTAAAACCATGCTCAATAAACATTTACTTTCCACCCTGCTTAATCTATCGAGATATTACTGGGATCTTATCAAGGAATTTCCACAAGAATTAAGTAAACAGAGAAAGTGCCACATTACTATTTATTTATTTAGCATCCTAAAGAACACAGCTGTCCTGAGTCTGGATCAATAATAATTCCTTAATGAAAATGCAGGTCACAAATAGAATGTCCAGTCAGAAACAACTGCCTTCTAAACTAATCTGCTTTACAGATGAGTAAATTCACTAAAAAATCTGTTAAACAAATATATCATGTTTACTTTCCACAATGCAAGAAAGGCAAAAGCTGAGAAGCATCCCCTGGAACAAATAAAGCACAGTAATTACTTTTTTTAAAACAATTGTGAGAGCAATAATACAGTGTTTTGCATCTTTGACTATCTATATTAAGTAATTAGCAGTACGCAGTAAGCTGAATGTCAAATAAATACTACTGATTATTTGCTGCTGTTTATGCCTGTGCAACGCGATTCTGATTCTCTGCATATGTCCTATTTCATCAGGTCATATCAAATCATGTTTTGTCAGTGTTTATTAATTCAGCCTAAATCCAGTCACATGACTCACAAATCAATGCACTTAGTATTAAAAAAAATGCTTTCTGTAATTCCAGTTATTTTAAAATGTGAATAGATGCATCCGATTACCCAGGGACTTGCATGCCAAATTTATTGCATTTCAAGCATGTTTTTCCTTTAGGTGTTGAGCAGTCATTTAAAATACCATTCCCCTTCACTTTTAAATTGCAACAAACTACTGAGGATTTGATTTCCTCTCTTTGTAAGAGGAATGACTTGAACTGGTGCTAATGGGAATTATTGAGGCATAGCATGAAAATTTTAGACAGCTTCAAGTTTCCAACAAGACTAAGAAGTACTGCTGTGCCACTTATAGTCTACTTTGCAAAAAGTAAAACTTAGCAAAGGAGCATAGGTAAATTTTCCTTCTACCCTGCTATGATTAAGTCTCATTTCAGTTGTACACGAGGCAACAGAAAATTAAATATGTTTGTTATGTTCTGTAAGCGTAGTTTCATCTAGAAAAACAGGGAGTGAGTTAAAGAAGGGGTTGAAGAGAAAAAAAATAAAGTTAACTGGTTTACCTGATACTGTACAACACTTTTCCAGTTTTAGAAATCCTCAGCAACTTGTTGTCTGTCGTGACATCATGGAAATTTGCTCCTTTCTCATTGGCAAAGAATAAATCTGGCTTCCAAATAGAGTCCAACATAGAGGGATCCAAATCCAGGGAATCATCCGGATATTCACTGTAAGCCAGACGTGAGTCGTTCCACTGCTGTCTCAAAAAAATGTTCACTCTGTAGTCCTACAGAAATGCCATGTAAAAAGGTTACTAAGCCACTCAGCAAAACTGGAAGCCCACTTTAGCTTTCTTTATGCTCTTAGACTTACTACAGTACCAGCGTTACAGCAAACATTTATGTTATCCTTTGAACATAAGTGTTGTCATTTGAAAATAAAGCAGTCTCAATACTGTATTGAACCAAACAAACACAACTGGTGTATTTTCTAAATCCAAATTACTTCAGAGATGAAAAAAATATTAACTGCAACCTCCAATATTAAACATAACCCTCTTTCAAATGCTGTGGATTAACTAAGAGGTACTTAGAAAGTCAAAAGCATTGCAGCTAGATATATACGATTTCAACAAAGATTCTATAAACCAACTAATTTAAATAAATTACTTCCAATATGTAGATCAATTATTTCTAATGTGCTGATGAATAGTTGCTAATTCCAGTGAAGCCAGATTTGTATAGCAGAAATTAAATCAGCATTTCTTATTTACTGTTTATATCCTTTTTCTATCTACCATATGCTTTTCTCTGTATGTTCTTTCATTCACTCCTCCCTCTCTGCATCCCATTAAAATTGTTCTAATGGCATTCTTCTGCTCAGTGGCCTGCTAGTCACAACTGGGAAAGGCAGCAATTACTTAGGGGTTCATTTAGAATGAACATTAACACTGTGTCAAGAATTGGCTGTTAAACGGGAGTGTGAAAAGAGCTTTTAGGGTCTAAACAGTCAGTAGTTTAACATCATGGAAAGATGCTAATGTTTCTTCTCCTTATCCTTAATTTCTATAGTCAGCAAATAAGAGCTTCATCTACCCCAGCTTTCCCTGCTATTACAACATATTTACCTGAAATTACTACGTTTAACTCACTTGTGAACATTCTCTTAGAAATACATCTACTCTTCCTCTAAAATGAAACTACTTAATAATATTATCAGTTATATTATCTGAAGGACTATGTCATCAAATAATACTGCCACCTGTACAAACCCCTCACATTTATGATTTGCTGTATGGTAGTCACAGAACGTAAAGATGGCAGCACTGTGTTTTTGACTTGGAAAATGTGTGAGCTGACCGGGATTCAGCTAGGCCACTGAACTATATAGTTGAAAGAATTTATCCTTGAAATGTAAATAAATATTCTAACTCTGATTAGAGCTGCAGAAAGCAGCTTGCCACATATGCACACTCTGTGAACAAGCCTCTCCAAACTTCAGCATTTCCCACCCTTTGTTCAGTAGGTTGGTGCTGCCCTGACAGCACGTTTCTGACATCCACACTGATGCAATTTTTGAACCCAATGGGATGAAGATTTACAGTCTCACTAGGAACGTGATTTTTCTTGCTTTCTTTATAGTTTTCATTTTGCTGTTGGATAGATATGAGTCAAAACGGGAATGTCTACTAATCAGAGCAAGACAGACCTGAGAGAGGTCTCAAGAATAGCGCCTTTATTAAAGATGCTTTCAAAAGCCTGTATCTGTTTTTCACAAGACACTGTACTTTTTATGATGGTGGTGTTTCATACAGTTAAAGATCAAACAGCTACTTGCAGTTCTGAGCTTAAAAAATGTCATCACATCTAGTGGGTATACACTAGCCCTAAGCATACTTTCCCTTATTTCTTGGTCTTAGAAGCTGAGAGCGTCTTATAAGTTTATATGGGACAGTTTTATTTGTTAATCCAGGAAAGCACTTGATTTTTGTTCTGCAGAAAACAAGGCAGGTGCTGTCATCAGCAACTGCTGATGGAGTAAAATTACTACAACTACTTGTGCAACTGCCTTTAATTTTTTTTTGAAATAAGATATATAATAAAGTCTAGGGAAAGCAGAGGGATTTTTTCCTCCCATTACATAGTAATCATAAATCAGTCAAATCAGTAACTCTTTTAGAAATATTTAAAAATAAATGTGCTTTCATGAACCTCAGTAATTGGTGATTTAGATAACAAAAAACAGTCTGAAAAATCCTTATTCATAAAAGAGTTTGCGTATAATGATATATATTATACCAAAAGCATAAATAATGCCAATAGGATTACAGTCTTTTTCAATATATACCTTTATAAATATATCAGTCATCACATCGATACACTTAGAAATGCTTTCTCTCTGCAAGCTTTGATGTTAGAAGCAAAACAGCACGGCAATACTTATTTATGTCTTTGCATATATATACGTATAGATATTTCAATAAGAAATAAAAATGGACATATAACACGCACATCACAAAACTGTCATCACTGTTTTCTTTTATGCTTGCAGTATAAGCAGTTGAAAAGGATGTATGTTTACACAGTCAGACCTAATTATGTGCAGAATGTTGAATTTATTTTTCCTGTGCTAACATTGTTAACTATCTCCTAAAGAAAAATTCTCCTGAGAACGGCATCACAACATGGAGCTCAGGCAGACTACACTGTATATTTTGCGAGTTCCTGAGAGTAGAAGTGGGTGGACTGTAGTAACGCTCTCCTACACAACCACGAGTACACCTGCTCCACAAATTCTTTCTGACAGCACCATGGCTCTGAACAAGGAGTGTGGACCTGGAGATTCAATCTCAGTTGCAACACCGATGCCGGCGATAGCTCAAGGCAACTCAGATAAAGTATTCCTCTGTTCTCAATTCTCAATTAGAGTAACACTAATGTACTAAAAGAATATTCATCTAATTAGTTTTAGTAGCTTTACCTGAAGATTTAGGGATTCAATCCACAGATACACTTAGTTTGTGTTATAGGAATCTAGAAAGAAATAGTCTTCCAGCAAATCCATGGCCACCAGATTCACCGCCCAGAGCTTCAGCAAAGCTCTAGGTCCCTTTGGTCTCCGGCACTGCACTCCCTCTTCAATGCTACTTCCTGTCTCTGAACTGATATTCATCTTAGATCTTAGCCTTCCTCCCATCTTCCCTTCCAACAGCATTGATTGCCCAGGTGTTGAGTCAAACAGCAGACTTAGCTGGCCTTCTACGCATAGGAGAGGCTTGCTAAAGAGACTGCTTTCTCTCTCTAAATCCTAAATATGAATGCTAACTGAAAAGTAGTGGTTTAATAACCTATTTCAAGACCACGTGACAGAAAAGCACTTGGTTACCTCTGTACCTAAGCATGTAAAGTGCTTTAGTGAGTGTCTCTTATGCAGTTAAAGCTATACATATGAATCAATCAGGATCCAACAAGCTGATTTGTAATTTATTTTTTTGTCTTGTGGGAAGATAATATCATACAGCCAGCCACAGCCAAGCTTTATTTCTCCTAAAATTTTAAAAGCAATGGTAATTTTTTCTGCTAACCTAAGTACTCAAAGCACAACTGGAGTTTGATGCATTTACCCCAACTGAGAACCTGCTGCATAGTGTCAGTCATTGATTATAGGGCATAACGACAATAATAATGTCCTCACAGTTAGTCATTTCTGTAATTAACAATTAGCTCGTCAATGTACAAACTGTTTTTATCTTCTCCTACAGCTGATAGCTAAAAAATCCTGGTCACTAGCAACGCCGAACATCTGAATTCTTTGGGACTCTGCCCAGCCTGATGTAGATTACTCATCTGTGATACTCAACTGCAGTCATGTTGTACAGTGAAATTTCTGCTGAATACTGCATGTGTGAATGCTTCCAAAAATAGATACAGAGCTTACTGGCATAACTGCTTTATTCAGTGAAGTTACTCAGGAATGTCTTTTCTTTCTTTGCAAGTTAGGGCTAAAATGAAAGACAAGTTAATCAGTGAAGAAAATTTCCAACAATTTCATCTTGACTCTGGCCTTTCTTTTACTATTTTTATTTTGGTATAATATATATCATTCTAATACTGAAGAAAATAATTTATTTTAGAGAAAAAAAAAATCAATTGTGATTCTCCCATACATGCATTATAATGCAGAAAGACTATATACGTATGCATTTTGTTTCCCTAGGTCTTTGGGAACAAAACTCATGAAGACTCTATGGAATTCATCCATGTGGAGAGAACCAGCACAAAATCCTGATTTATTTCTGAATGAAAAGTTTTAGCTTTTGAAGAATATACTGGATGTAAGAGTTGTGATGGCCTTTCACACAGGGATGAATTTCATTCTGGTATCTGTCTTATTGAGAAAAAAAAGAAGCTACTCCTGCTAACGTTATTGAGAACCTAGCTTACTGGATTTGGTAGGTCTGAGACTGTAAACCTGTTTGCCATGTTCATTTCTCCTCCTGAAAGCTTCTCTAAACAAGTTTTCATCTCCCAAGTTTCCAATGAGCTGCTGTAGATCGTCCAAGTTGTATTCTGATAATGTCCCTTCACTACATACACATGGTTTTATTAAGCATTCCTGTCTCCTGAGACAGGAATGTCTCTATTGAATTTACAATCCAGGGTTTTAAATGAATCTTTTAGTTTTATGTCAAAACTATCAAGATTGTTTTATAGGGAAAAATGAATCCTAGGAGTCAAACAAAATACATTATTTATCACAAGGGATGCCAACATTTTTACCACGATTACATCTATTTCAGAAAGGCAAAGTAGATGGAACAGTAATTGATGTCTGCCTCTCAGAGCAGTTTTAAAACATCCGAAAACTAGTCATACTAGTCATTAAAGAAGTGACAGCATTAAGAAAATCAATATCAAACCATTGAACAGCATCTAAGAGAAATCCTTCCACACTTTCAGCAGATATTACAAACAAAGCAAAATAAGAAAGCCAATAGTCTTTGTTTTTGTCTACTTGAATGTTTGGCTGTTTTCAGCAGAATGTTTTAATGAACATTGGAAAGGTGCACATTAACATATTTGATAGAAGGTAAAATGCAATGAGGGGATTTAATCAAAGCAATGAAGGAGTCTAATTAATGCAATCAGCATTAGGTCGTGCAAATATTTTCATTGAATGCCATCTTGTAAAGTCAGTGACGTGCAGGATTTTTGCTACTTAACACTGTGTTGATGCCTCTACACACTAGGATCAACAGACATGGCTGGGTAAAAAGGCTACATTCATACCTATCTTCTCACAATCCATTAAACATAGGAAAACAAGCAAAGTTTTCAAAAAGAAATGAAAATTAAGTCTGTTGATAATTATGTTACATCAAGATATGTTTTTTCCTGTCATTTTAAACTTTATTTTAGTTTTCTTTTAAGGCGGTTTTAAAATATTACTGACACATACTCTAAATCATTAAATTACCTGTTTATTTTATAGCTCTGTGTGTAATAGCTTGTCATTTACAGAAGAACCTGTCCCCTGCTATTTAAGAAAACAACCTGCCTTAGCAGTAACTTGCCCTTTATCTCTAGAAAACCTTAAATAACAGGGTGAGTTTTTAAAATGCAAATATTCAGGAGCAGAAGATTTGTGTTCCTACATTCCTTAAGTACCACTTTCTATAATGATGGCATGAATTACAATTGAATTTAAATTAAGTATTTGAATATTAAATAAAATAATTAAGTTGGGCTAAACATCTGCTCTTCCTTCATAATGCAATACTTCCAAGCAGTATCTATCCTATTTTATAAAAAAGAAGTTATTTGGTATATCATAAGTCCTTTAGTGAGTAGCCAGTTCATTTTTAGTTACCAAGAACTCAGTCCTACAGGATGCTAAGCACCTTTATTGCCTCAGAAAGACCTGGATGCTGTGTAGGAATTCCTGGAAAACAGAGTTGTGAAACTCCACTGCAATTGCTTCAAAAGTGTCCGTATCTGTCTTTAGTGTTCTGAGGCAATGAGAATACCTCTTGCAAAATTTCAGTGAAGGTGAGAGCACTCACTTTTAGTTTATTTTGTGGCAGCCATGACTTGAAGATTTCAAAGTCAAGCTGAGTTTTGTCAGTAGACTCTTTCTAAAATGGGTTTAACACACTTCTTCTATATAAGCACCTGATAATTTTTGAGAGTTTATCATATTATAATTAAAAAGCCATCAAAAATACCTCTCTGGACTAACTCCAGTGGTCTGATATACGTATGCTTAATTAAATATCTGATCCTTTTTGTTTATTGTTTGAAAAAGAAGAATAATAAACTCAGCATCTTCTTAAACGGACTTAGAAAAAATATTTTTCATGTTTCTTAGCAAATATTAAAAAAAAAGAAAATTCACTTTTAGACTAAAAAAGAAAGAAATCAGACTAAAATTTTCATTTCAGTTTTTTCAGCTTGACTTCATTAATCCTGAATGTTGGCAATTTTTAAAAGAAAAATCTCACCTTGAATTGAAAAATTGAACTATTTATTTTCATGTATATATAAAATTAAAACTCTGACATTTTCATTTTGGCCTCGTTTTTTGACTGATAACCTTCTGTAAAGTCAGTCAAAATACTCATTTCGGTTTGTTGGGATCTCATAATTTCCTAGTACCAATTTAACCCTCAAAATACCCAAGTCTTCTTATATATATATATTTTAGTCATTTGTCTCAAGTTACTTGTTCATTTCAGTTACTGATGTGGCTGCAATTCACAGAAATTTACCTAAGTTAAACAAGACTGTTCTGATAGCTCTATCAGCACAGTCTGCAGCAGCAGATAATTCAGCATGTGGTATAAGACCCACTCAAAGTATGGAGTACTTGGCAGGGAGCCGCACAGCTGAGCTCTAGAAAGTTCTCTCTGCCTCTTCAGTGCTAATAAAATCTGAGAAAGATGGTTTGCACACACCTATGTTTGCTGCCATCACAGTCACTACAGACTACGATGCAGTCACTACCTATGTCTGTTTAGACTTGGCAGTTAGGCTTAATATTTTTTAAATCTCATTATATAGTTATTTTATATTTTTTTAATTTTAATTCAATTGGTAATTTTTAGTAGCTTTATAACTTAGTAAACACCTCCATGTCCTGAGCATCTCTATTCTACATTACATCCCACTCCTTCACAAGATGGCTTCAATGACCAGTCCCACTCACCATTGTAGTTTCTGCTATTGAACCAAAGCTGTTGATAAATATGTTGCAGGTAACATTTACAGGAGGACCTGCAAGTTGAACAATAAATAGAAAAATTGACAGGTTGTGTTCATGACATATATTAAGTATTGTTGTTCTCTTGCCAATGGCATCATAGCACTTACCATTGTGGTTTCTGTGACTGATCCAAAACTGTTGATAAAAATATTGCAAGTAACGTTTACTGGAGGACCTGCGGAATGCAATAAAAATGTTGCAATACATATTGAAACAAAAGTACAGATCCCTCAGCCTCCGTACAATCTGGTACAGATGTGGCTGAAAACAAGTAGAAAGTGAGTTTTCCCAAACAGATCATGTAAATATCGACCAAAAGGAAAAGATTATCAATACTAATTTAATTAACCTAGTTTCATTAGAAGTTGTTACATAAATACACAGAGTTACATCCTTCCATTTCAGGATTTACGAGAAGAGTTGAGTGAGGGCATGAGTATAACAGCTTTTTCTTTATCCGCAATATCAAAGCAGAATATATTTTAGCATTGCAACCACTCCTCTCTCCCTTCCTTCTCAGGCTTAAAATTAAAAGATTCTCTCTCCACACCTATTCCACTCTATATGCAAAGGCTTGCCACTGAAATTCCCAGCAAGACCTCTTTTCACGTTGACTTCAGTCCAGTGAACACAGAATTAGACAAGTAGCTCTTCGTGCACCTGATCTGGAGATCTCGGTCTTGCCATAAACAAATATTTTAGCAATATCTGTTCTGGCTTGACACAGCTTTCATTAAACAGCTATTTCTAATCTTTTCCCTCCCACCCTCTTTCCTGCTCTTCAGCAGTCACTGATGTGTAGTAGAATGAATGGGGATTTAATATTTAATTATTCCTCTATTAGTTTCCTAGTTTTTTTAGGTGTGATGAAAAAAACAGGGGTTCTCAATTTAATCAAAAAGGATTAATGCTAAATGCCTGAATTTCAGTGGCATAAAAGTTGATATAAGCATTGAATGTCAAATACTTTCTTCTCTCTTTTCTCATTATTATTTTTAATCACATAATTTTCCTTTTTTTTTTTTAAATAATGTCAGTACACAGAATGTAAATACCTACATTTGGTTTCATATTTAGATCTAAAATTGTTTTACAAAAGATGGAAACATTATTACTTTCTTTTTTGAAAAATGGAAGGATAAAGTAATGTGCCCAGTGAAACCTAGTACTGTATCAGCTTCCTGAGTGCTAGGCCACCCACCCTGGAGGAAAAAAACATGTTGGTTTGGGGAAGAAAACCACAATAGCAGTATGTTTTGAGGCTGTTAAATTCCAATGAAGTGTGTTGTTCAACTCAGGTTTTGCAACAATTGTTTTTAAAAAAACATTTCATTTTTACATTGTAAATGTGTTTTCACTTTCACCACCAAGCTAAAAGAAGCCAAATAGTCTGCTATTCTCCCTCCACAGTATCATTTTTTTTCCTTTTTACTTGATGATGTTTCTACTAGCTGGGCAGCTTGACCAACGTATTTCTCTACATCTAAACAAACAGAATCACTGAGTCATTGAAGTTGGAAGGAACCTCTGATAATCACCCAGTCCCCCTAGTCCATCTAGTCCCAGAGCAGGGTCAGCTGGAGCAGGTTTCTCAGGACCATGTCCCATCAGGTTTTGAATATCTCCAGGGATGGAAACTCCACAGTTTCTCTGGGCAACCTGTGCGAGTGATGAGTCATCCTCACAGTAAAAGATTTCTCTTATGTGTAAGTGGAATGTTCTGTGTTTCAGCTCGTGCCCACTGCCTCTTGTTCTGTAACTGCACACCACTGAGAAGAATCTGGCCTGATGTTCTCTACTTACCTTCCATCAGTTATTTATGCACATGGATAAGATCTCCCTGAACCTTCTCCAGGCTGAGTGGCCTCAGCCATCTCAGCCTCTTCTTGTATGACAGATCCTCTAGTCCTTTCATTACCTTCATGACCCTTTGCTGCGCCCATTCCCGTAAGTCCATGACTCTCTTGTACTGGGCAGCCCAGAGCTGGAACCAGCACTCCAGATGTGTCTCACCAGTGCTGAGCATAGTGTAGGATCCCCTCCCTCAACCTGTTGGCAATGCTCTGTCTAATGCAACCCAGGAGGCTGTTGGCCTTCTTTGCTGCAAAAGCACATTGCTGGCTCGTATTCAACTTGATGTCCTCCAGAACCCTCATGACCTTTTCTGCAAAGCTGCATTCCAGCTGGTCAACTCCCAGATTGTTCCTCCCAAGTTCAGGACTGCATTTCTCCTTACTGCACACCGTGAAGCTCCTGTTGGCCCGTTTCTGCAGCCTATCCAGCTCACTCTCAATGGCAACACAACCCCGTGGGGCATGAACTATTCCTCCCTGTCTTATAGCTCCTGCAAACTTGAGAGTGCACTCTGTCCCATCATCCAGGTGATTAATGAAGATATTAAACAGCATTGGCCCAGTATCAACCTCTGCAGTACACCAGTAGTGATTGACCCTCAGGTGGACTTTGTGCTGCTGATCACAACACTTTGAGCATGGCAATTCAGCCATTTCTCCATGTACCTCACTGTCCACTGAGCTAGTCTGTTCCAACAGTTTGTCTAGAGGATGTTGTGAGAGAGAGTGCCAAAAGCCTTGTTAAACTTGAGATGAACAACATTATCTGCCCTCCTCTCATCCGTGAAGCCAGTCAAGTCATTGTAGAAGGCTATTAGTGTGCTCAGGAATGATTTCCCTTTCATAAATCCATGCTGACTACCCCCAGTCATCTTCCTGTACTTCACATCTGGAAATGGCTTCAAAGAGGATTTGCTCCAGGCTTCAAGGCTGGCCAGCCTGTAGTTCCTGGGTCCTCCTCCTTGTCCTCTTGAAGATAGGAGTGACTTTCTTTTTTTTTCTCCCATGATGAGGAAACTCCTCCAGTTGCCATGACCTTTCAAAGATAATTAAGACTGGTTTCACAATGCTATCAGTCAGCTCTCTCAGCACTTGTGGGTGGTTCCTGTGCAGTCCCATGGACTTGTCTGTGTCCACTTTGCCTAAATGCTCTGTAGATTGATTTTTCTCCACTGAGTTTTCCTTGATCTGGCTGTCCCACAGGCCTCAGAGGCATGGGATCCCTGAAGACCTGTCTTATCAGCAAAGGCTGACGTGAAGGAGACATTGAGTGCCTTGGCATTTTCCCATGCTATTTATCAACTTTTCTTTAATCCCACAGTGTTGTCTTGCAAAAGCCACCACAGCTTTCAATTCCTGAGAGCCAGCAGAACCTAGTAAACATGCTTACTTATCTTAGGAAATATGCTACCACAACACAAGCTGCAGTTCAGATGTACACTGAGTAGGTACATGCTAGAGCACTGCATCTTACAAGAAAGCAAGTATCTCCCTCCGTTATTCTACTCAATTGTATAACGTCCTTTACTTGCTTTAAGATGGTAGATATGGAATAATATAACAGCTCAGAAAATCTAAGTACTGTCAGCAAAACCCGTTACATTCTCTTCATCCTCAGAGTTTTCTGGAAAGACTTTTATTGGTGAGATATCACCAATTCAGTTTTTTTCTGATTATTTGTATTTGTTTATAAACATCAAAAGTGTAATGCAAGATTTGCAACCAAATGAGAGTAGGAGATACTTATCAGAGGATCTTAAAAACTAATATTTGATCCTATAACCTACAGATTCTGAGATAAAAGTCCAACTTTCTTTTAAAGTCAATTTGTTAGTGGTGGGGTTTAGAAACGTGCATAGGAAACACGAGACAAATGAAGTAGATCAGAAGATAAGAAGATAACTGAGCACTAAATTTTGCAATGCTTTTACTGTTTTTTTTTATCAATCTTTTTTTCTACTATTGATATTATTCCAGTGGGGAGAGGGTGTGTAGGTGTTGTACATATTAAGGAAGAAATCTTTAAAGAGAGCACACAACATCACTTTTTCCAATGAAACATTTCACAAATTCCATTCTATAAGATTTTTCTAATCCAATAGTTCATTTAAAATGAAAGCAGTAAACTTCTATGTAGTATAGCCAATGTTTGAGAACATAATCTAAAAGTCTTCAAAGGCAATGGAAACAATTTACTTTGCTGCCTAAAATCCAAAAAGAGTTGACATTACCTCTAAAAAATTAAGCAAAGTATAGTTTATAATTAAATCATTTTTTCCCCTAATTTTTCTTTTGTCACCTCCAGTGCAATGAGGTAACAGTCCAGGTGCCTTTCAGGCACATTCAAGATCATCAAAGTGATTTTTGACTCATAAGGAAAATGTCTGTTTCTTGAAAGGACTCAGGAAGAAGAAAAAAAAAAAAAGATGGATGCAAAACACGTAGCTAATGCTCAAACCCACCAGAAGTTAGATGTCTGATATCCTGAAAAACAGTTAAGATATCACTTCTATTCCCTGCATCTCCCATCCCCCTGCTTCCCCAGAGGATCTGCTGCTGCTGCCAGTCAATGGAACTCTCCAATACACTGCCTTCTTGAAAAGCCCTGACATTACAACGTGCCATACACATCCCGTGACTTCAGGGCACTTAGCAATTACAGAAAGTCCTCAACACTCATTTCCTCACCTTACCCACAAGAAGCTTGAATACACTGAATATTCCCCTGAGTTTGCTGTGACATATTGCCTCAGAGCTCCTGTACCAAAAGTGGCTGGGACCTTGCTGCCGCCTGGCTAGAGAGTGAATCCTTTCCTTGTCAGCTGCCAGAGGGGATGAATCCATCCCAATACATGGGAAAGTCCCCATGTTGAGTGATGATTGCTGAAAGATGTACACTGAGCCCCGTCCAGCTGCTAGCTGCAGTTTTTACTGAGTGTTCTCCAGAGTTGACAACACACACTGCCAAAGCTTCCTCCATTTGGTAGGTTCTTGAGAAGACTTACTTGTACTCTTGCCCTGGAGATCATCCTAACTGCAGCCAATCGTATCTGTATTCTCACGTCCATCCCAACTTTGCCTTTTTGGTGTACAGTTTCCAAGCTGTACCTGGCAGCCTTTTTTTCTTCACATTATTTTCAGCCATATAGCTAAGATGTCCTTAGTGGGAATATTATAATCATACAAATGATAAAATGATACCTGTGCACTTGCCAATTTTCTTTTATATGTGCATTTATTAGGGGATTTTGTAAGCTAAACTGAAATAGAGTACACACACACACAAACTGTGGGCAAAACAGAGAGATATGGAAGCAAAAATGGGAGATAATGAGGAAGAACCACCTCATGGAATGACAGTGAAAATATTGGCGAGACATTTACAGATCTGTGAAGAATCTTATGTCTTTCTCTATAGGAGTATTTTTTTGTCTACCTTCTTCACTTTGGCCCATGTGCCAACAGAACGAGTTTTTTCCTGCCATCTTGGATGGTTTATTTTGTTCTGTATACAGAGGAGAAAGGTGAGCTGAACTACCCTTCTGTCCTTACCACAGAGGGCGGGATAAGCATCAGGACTGTCTGAAAAGTCTAAAATCAATCCCACTTGACTGTGGGGATAGAGCAGCAATCCAGGAACAGGACCAAGGGACAAAGCGAGGAGGTAGTGATCCCTCCTCGGACTGAGTATCTGTTTGTCTGTAGAGCTGGGATTTCATGTCCCATCTCAAACGAGGGAGGGGATCAAAATGTGCGTGAGGGTAGGACAAAGACCCACATGCTGACCTGAGCACTGGTAACACAGATCCCAGGACAGCAGAGGAGGGTAACAGAGTTTGTTGGAGATGGTTTATCAATTGCCAGTTCTAGAGGCAGTTGGGATTTTAGCAACCATTTCTCCTCAGCCAAACTAAACGGCCTCCAGAATCCAGCATAGTCCTGATGAGACCTGAGACAGAGCTAACCCCTATGGCGGGCTCTGCTTTTGCAGCTGCAGTACTACAGGTACCTGAATTACCACTTCAAGAGCTTGACAATGCATCTCTTCTTGCCTTTCAGACACATCCCTGTAATTCAGACAGCAAGACTGAACTACTGCTGGGACACCTCAGCTGGCCATGGTCATTAGGCAGGAGCAAGTTGTTTATCATCTTAGCTTGCTCCGCGCTCAGAGCGAGGCAGGCAAGGTAAGGACTGGAGAAGTGCTATCAAAGACAGCTCAGCCAGCCCTAGGGCCAGGGACCATGGATATTGGGCTAGGGACAGAAAGGCAGCTTTGATGCATTAGAAAAGTTCCTCTGAGCCACAGGGCTCCTGCAGCTATTCCAGAAGCAGTGAAGCTTGCATACTTGTTTTCAAGGATCTGTATACTGCATAGTCCAACCCTTGATGAGAAAATTCACGTGATTTAACAAGTTTGCTTAAGGTTCTAGTAAGAAAGCAGGAGGTAGACTACAGGTAGTCTTTATTGCATGTACCTAGGTAAGCCTTCTCTCTTTCCTTACCATTCTGCCTTTGGGCAAAACCAATGTTTTCCTCCATTTAAACGTCATCATCTCATTAGACTGTTAACAGCAAGGGAAATGCATTAGCCACAGGAGGCAAAATTAATGACACCAGGACAACACAGTTACCCTAAGGCTTACAAATCAAGGTGACATTTCTTGTTGGGAGATGATACCTTTCATTTCTGACATTGTTTTTCTATGGGATTTCTGTGGAATGCATCACCCTTACTCCCTAAGTATAGTCATGCCCAGTAAAAAAAGAATTATTTCTTTAGAAGTATTCACCACAATCCCATGTACCACAGAAATTATATGCTTATGTCACTTCTATTATTCATTGATGGCAATTCTACCTACTAAATAAACAAACAAAACTCCAAACACCAGAAAAAAACACAAGGGCAGAGATTTCAGGAACCTCTGAAACACAGTAATTGTATGGTACTTTGCACCGATGCAATTTGCTGGAAGAATCAAATAAAGACAAAATTATTGTTCTGCTTCATCAAGCTAAGACCAACATCCTCTGAAAGTTCATCTGTCTTATGTAATAACTCAGCCTGCTGAGAATGCCATATCTCCTGGTAGCATACCAGACACGTGTAGATGTGATGCTTAGGGACATTAACGGTGGACTTGACAGTGCTAGGCTAACAGTTGGACTCAATGATCTCCAAGGTCTCTTCCAACCTAAACGATTCTATGAATGTGGCAACAGCTTTGAGAGCTTGCAGTTGCATCGGAGACTCAGAATCATATTCTGTGATATCAATAGGCATTTATGATCAACAGAAAAAGGCTAAGAGCCACAAAGAAACTTGCAAAGCAAGGCCTGCAGTTATTTAGGTGCCTAAATCCTTTTTAGGACTCTCATTCCCACTGATATCCCTAAGCCCAAATACTGCCAAGTATCTCAGGAATAAATGTGAGTATCACCACTTACAGCAATGGTATTTACAGACTGAAGGAGACACAACATGTGCTACCCAAAGCAGGCAAGAGATAGAGGAAACACTAGGTAAAATCAGCAGAAAAGCATTACAGAAAAAAGTACAATTTTTCCCTGGTTCCAGCTACCTATTTCCAGAAGGGCACATGCAGGCACACACACAAATATAAATAAACAAAATAGCATCATGAAAATTCTTCTCTTACATCAAGTTTCAAGCTGTTTCCCTTCACTTGGTTAACTCGAGAAAACATCTCAGCAAAAATCCGGCCTTATGACATGACCTGGATACGAAAAGGGCATGTCACATTCCAAAATTGAAACCCCTTCTTCAGCAAAATACCACTGAGGCCTCGCAAGACATATACTCCAGTGATTGTCAGATCCAGGTGATTACAGAATGAGTCACAGAAACAAAACGTCCCTGGAGTAAGTGCAGCTAAAGCCATCTATATATATACATTGACATAGTCTGAGGTCGAACAGTGAGTAATCAATTTCTGAAGTGGTATGTGAGTTTTCAATTGTGGGACTACTGCTGAATGTAAAGGGAGTCATGCTGGTAAAATCCTATCAACATTTCATGGAAGGAGAATCCCTACTAAGATGCACTTTTTGTGCCTTAAAGTGCTTGTGAAAATTGTTGGATTGGCATGCTCCACATTCAGTGAATGCCTTTGTCCACAAACCCAGCACTGGAAGAGGATGGCAAGTCTCATACCACAAAACCTCTTCAGTTCTGCATCTGGAATTACAGGATAGTCCATAAGACATCTTCATTCTTCCCTGCCTCTTTCTGCTGAGGCTGATAACAGAAATACATATTACTGTCAGCTCTGGGGTGCAGTGGGATATTGCCAAATAGGTTATCTAATAGACACTGCACAAGAACAATTTTCAGGCACTACTTTATTTCACTCCACAAACTGGGAGCTCAGAAATGAAAAGCCCTTTAAACAGTTGACATGCTCCTGATTTACCCAGCTAACCTGAGCTAGTCTACAAAGAATATATAGCTGTAGCAGTCACAATGGATTGTATAAATGCACTGGAGCTGGCTTTCACATAGGTAGTTTGAGGGCTGCTACCGATGTAGTCATGGCAGGCTGGAATTCACTGGAGGCCATTAACCTCAGGCATTATAGCTTGTGCTGAGCTCTGTATCATCTTGGTGTGTCACAGAGCACCTGTGAGCAAATTTCTTGAAAGCTAGCTCAGCTATCTTTACACAAGCCTCAGTCACACTTGTGACTGAGTGCAGCCAGTCCCAGAGATAAAGCCTTCCATGTGCAAACGAGTCTGTGAAAATAAATCTAAAAAATAGTGAATCAGAAACCTTAAATCCAGAAAATTCTCATTGGAACTAGAAGCTTACAGTGCAAAGTTACTCAGTACTCATGTGAACTTTGAAAATGTTCAGATAAATGCTTTAATTCTTCATATGTCCATCAAAGATTTTTTTTCTCTGAGCTCTCTACTGTTCTTTCAAATATTTCCATACCAAGTCATGACAAGCACCTCACTGCAAGACATCTCTTTCTGAAGTCTTCCTTCCTCCAGTGCAATAGAACAACGGGTAGTGTTTGGATAAATTGAATTGTTTGCTTTTCTTATGACATGAAAAGATGCAGGCACCTACCTCTTTTCTTATTGCAAAGCAGTGCTCACTGAAGTGAGCAAATGGAAAGGCAGAGGCTCTCAGCCTCACTGGGAGCTGGTAGTAGAGATGCTCCCCACACCTGATTCCGAGAAACTGCTCAGTTGCTTTGAATAAATGAAGACAGAGCTTTTTGCTGATCAGCATGTGAACTGTGTAATGTGTACAGAGACCTAGGAAAATCCTGAATGTGGTTAAATAAAAGACGGCACTACATCTCTACTCATGAAATCTGCACTCCAGCATAGGGTCAATCAAACTCCTCCTGGGTAATTAATAGTCATATTGAAATGTTGTCAACCAGTCTAGGCTTCTGCTTTTAGTCAGAGTGAACTGCTTCATTCTGCTCAGCAGACTTACCTCAAAACATTTTTATCTTTTTTTAAAAAAAGATATTTTGTTCCTTTCTGTCTACGTATTTCTTACTTTTTTCCTTCTCTCTGATTCTGATCTTGTGCTGCAGAAATTAATGGAAGCTCAGGTATGAGCATCAATAGGCACAGTCTCAAATACAGGGCTTGGTCAATACTTCTCTCTGTGGCCACTCAGAGGTCTCAGAATCGATTTTAATTCCTTTTTTTTGTAGTTCCTCTGAGCTTGGACATTCACTTCATTTCACAATTCTGCCAGTTTTTCCTTTAATGTCTCCATAATGTTCTTAGCTTTACTGTCAGAAGGCATATGCAGGACTTGAAGAAAAAGAGCAGTTTGGGTGACTAACATCACTGAGCAGACATTGATTTATGGCTGCTAGGGAATTATACACCAAATGATACATGAGACACAGATGAACAACGGGATTTAGAGAAATGGGATGGCTCAGGCATGAAATGGTCAGCAGCTGGTATAGATGACAATCCGCAACTTGTCAGAGACAAGCAGACCCATATACTCACCACATCTAGCACTAATAAAATAAATTTTTCCTTCTATTTTCAAACCTTTCAGCTATTGAGAACTTCCCATTTTTTTTTGTCTCCTTATAGTTCAACTCATTTCCAGATAATCTTTGCGGAATATTACTTCCAAATTAATTCCACCCTCCTGACTCTCAGCTTCAATGCTCTCATCAGCTGAGCTATTGCATGTTTAGCTCAGTCTTCTATTCCTTCCCCTTCACACACCCCCTCTCCCTTTGGGAACCTCCTATGTTGTCTCTCACATCCTGAATACCAAAAATGATCTGTCTTTTAACTCCAAGACATCTTTAAGGCACTTCTTGGGTGTCTTTCACCACTAATTTTTTTCAGTCATCTGTTCTTCATATGTATAAAATGGCTGGAAGAATGGGAGAGGGAATAAGAACTCTTCACCTAGTTCTAGTCTAGAAAATAAGGATCTTATAAACTGGCTGGCTTACATTTTATCAATACCAGATCACCTGTGGTAAGGAAATTATCAGCTCTTTGACACAGGGTGCTCACTGCGTTGCTAAGAGGAGCATCACACGACTTTCACGTAGGCTCAGTGCTGTATGGTCAGTGTGTATGGTCTTTTTCTGTTTTTTACCACCGATAGTCACGCTGAGTAGAAGTCTGCTACAGTCATCCAAATGAAACTATATCCACACTGAGGAGCTTATTGGCCTGAATTGAATCTGTCTCTATTTATGACTTTGATAAGTCAAAGTTGGTGTGGGTTTTTTTTTTTAAAAAAAAAATTAAAATCTGTTTTTAACAGATTGTGTGTGCTTTACCCCACACAATACACTTAGACTGCTCCATCTGATGTAATGTCACAGTTTGGAAAGGAAAATTGCTGTAGTCTGAAACCGTTATGTCGAGTGGTCACATCTGCATTTTAGTTTAGCATGTGGGAGAGTATGTGCATGTGTTTATGCACAAGCAATAGGCTACATTCACATCTGGTAAAAAAGGAGTTTTTACATATGCTTCTAGTTTGGCCCCATGCATGTAATTTACATGCATCTCTTCAGCAACTGCTTTAAATTGTAGTGTGAGAGTTTATAGCAACATCCCGGCCAAAGTGTTACTGTTATTTTATTCGTTATTTAGGACTAACTCTTTATTAGACACAGTAAAAAGCACAAGAAGAAAGAGCAGTCCTAATAAGACAGTTTTATAGCCTAAGATGAAGACATAAAGACAGCACACATTGGGAATGTAGTCATTAGAGGCAGTCTAACACGATGAACATCGATCTGGTGAATTTTAATCCTGGTGTTTTCCTGACTAGCTATGCTGGTTTAAGGAAAGTAATTGAACACTTGGTGAATATTACTTTTCTCTCATGAACCGTACTGCTCAGATCTTACATGGTTTCCAGAATCAGAGTCTTTGTATTTCTGTAAATTTTGGATTTTAACCATGGGCTTGGTGTTTATTACACTGGCAGGTCACTACTTATGCCAGACATTGTGCAGCCTTCGTCTTAAAGCTGTGTCAGACACTGTACTACCCTGTCTGCATCATTTGAGGGTCTCTTCTTTGAAGACTGTTAAAATCACTCATTTCTGTGAAAGACTGTGAAATGTATATTTGGAAGCTGAACCATCAAACATACGTTTTCTGATTACTTAATCAGAGATTTATATTCATATTTCCAGAGAGGGAAAAAAGAAAAAAAACAGAAAATTAATCTGTCTAATAAAACTGCATATTTCTGTTTTATATATGCATATTCCTAGTTACTATATCACCGTATGTAATAGATTTGCAGTTTATAAATCTATCTATTTATAGTAAATTAAATGTACTTGTTTTTATGTATTCTACGTATAAATTGCATGTTTTCTAAGACAGCCAAAACACAACAAGACACTTAATGAGTGACCCAAGGGCATTGGCATCAACTATATAGAAAATTTAAATCTAAACGTGACACTGGGTATGATAAAAACAAAACAATTAAATTAGAACATGATAAAAAAATAGTGTCTCCTCCTTTGATATCAAAGGTCTTTGGCTCTGCTTTGACATTTATTTTCCATAAATTCCCTTGGCAGTTTATGCAGCAAGAGACCAATATTCCATGACGACAGCCAAATCCATTGATATTTTTTAACTAAATCACTGGTTCTGAATAAAGGCAACACACCAATATGATATGGATCACTGTGACTAATCTTTTAAATACAAAAGACGACCAGGGACAGATCCTCAGCTTGGATGTCAAGCAGCATTGGTGAGCTTGCGCTTTACACTGCTGCATGCTCACAGCCTTTCTGACTTGCTTTGGAAGGAGCTGGCTGCAGGAAGCTCAGAAAGAGATCCAGGGAACAAGCAAATAGCTAAGCAGCATAGATAATCAGGGGGGCTGCTTGAGCTTGCTGTCTGACCCCGTTTGTCTAGAAGCCTAGACACAACCTAACTAGCCATGCAACTGCCCCAGTCTACTCATGTTCTGGGAAAGAACCTGAAGTTAAAGAAAGAGCAGAAGAAGGACAAGCTCCAAAGCTCTCTTTACCAGCCATCTTAAAAGAAACACAATCAAAAGGATCCTTGCACAATTGTGGTTAAAAGGTTTCTGTATGAAGATATGTGTACCTAGGGCAGGGGCAGAACATCATTTCCTTAGCTACATTTTTGTAGTTGAAGAAAAATAAAACAAAACCAAACAAACCCAGTATCCTGTGGGGAAGGATCCTTGTGCAGTATCTAACTATGCAGTGAGATGTGTGTACACAGCTTCATCTGAAAACAGTTGTTTTCATAAAGTTGTAGATGTATTTCAAGAAGAAAACAAACCAGAAGCACAGCTCCCTAATAATGTATGCTTGCATGTGTCAGGCAACCTGTATTTAGGTTTACATTTAGGGAGTGCAACTGCCTGGCCACATCTGAAAACTGGCCAGGTAGCCTCCCTCCTCCTACAATGAACTTTCAGCCCATGCCCTACAACAGGAATGTACTGATAGTATGAACTTCCTTGCTACATGCTGTGGTACCTAAATGGAATTTGAGTCTCTATGGGACACGGCCCTTTGAGTCTCAAATTGTGTGGAAAATAGCCCAGTGCAGGACACCTGCTGCATCTGACTTAATGGCCAGTGGTTTTTAGCAACAGAAATCTGGCTTTGGGAAGGTTGTTAACCACTGGACAGCCCCGCAGCCTGTCTTTCAACTTTTATATGTATTTACAGCTTGTTTTTCCAACAGGTATTTATTGTGAAGTGTCGTGTCTAGATTAAGGTCAACTTCTGCAGACAGTGTCTCTTCTTAGCATGCACATAGAAGCTGCTTTTAGTTATTCAGCCTGATGCCATTAATTTCGCCCTTAAGTGTCATTCGGTGATTTCCATTCATGTTTTTTTAAACATTTCATTACTGGTCAACTCAGAGGCTGAGTAAGTAAGCACTGGGTTTGAACATATGGGAAAAACTGACCCTTGCTGCCAAGCAGTTAAAGTATTAAAGTGCATAAGCCATTTCCTGTAACAGTTGTCAAGCTAATTTTCAGTAAATTACTTAGTCCATGTGTTTATTATTCAGATATAAACCCACTGACTCAGCATGAAAATGGCATTACACCGCTGTAATCACAGACTAATTTTTTACAACTACAGTCACTACACCCCCAAATTGCATCCCTCTAACAAGACTCCTCCGAGTTCAGAAACAGCAGCTTTCGGACAAGCATATTCACACTGCATTGCACCATCCAGTGATGAGGGTAACATTAACGGGCACTGTTGCTGCACGCCTCTGTGTAAATCCACAAAAATAAAAATGTTCTTTAGCAAACAATGACTTACTGTGAAAGAATGCACTTAAAACATAGAATGAAATTTAATATAAAAGAAAATTACTATCATCTTCATGGCAGACGGTTTCCATATTGAAAGATAACACACTTCTGGAGCTCTTGAGTGTCAAATTCCCCTCCTCTCCACCCAGTGCGTGACAGCCAGTCTACAACCAGAAGTATTGGAACAAAGGACACAGTAGTGCCTATAGATGCATAATTTTCTCTCTCTGATCATTTCTAGCTTATGTTTAGATTTTAAGTGGTTTTAGAAGACGAAGGTGTTAAAAAACGGAAATAATTTAGAAACCTCCGAAGGTCAACACCTGCTAGGAAATTTTAAATTCAAGCTGACTTTGCATTAGCCCCACATCTTATGTTGTGATTAAGTTGTAGATTGATCCCTTGTATCCTGGCAGTGCTCTTGCTGGAGCCTGTGCTGAATATATATTAATCTAAGATACCACTTCACCGTCTCTGGTTTCTACCAATAAGAAATCACATTCTTGGCTAGTTTTATAACACAGGTGCCCTACACTGCTATTTCTGGTTTTGTCGAGGAAAGCGAAGTGAGAAGTGGAGAAAGTACAAGACATCACTCTGATTTGTTGTTATTGGTTTTTACCATTTAAAAATAACATTGCTATTAATCAGGTAAAAAATACATCATACAGGTTTCACTTTTAATTATTTTAGAGAAACCATGCTCAACTGATGTTATAATTGAAGAAGAAACAGCAAATCAACTCATAGGACCATGAGTGTATGTTTGCTGTCAACAGAAAGACTCCCAGGGATTTCAATTAATATTAGATTGCAGTCTTCATATTTACATTTAAGAGTATTCCCCTCTGTGTCCTTATACAAATTATTAGCCTATTCAAGTTCAATAAAAGCTGAGTGTAAGATGAAAAAATATGCATTAAGTATCTGACAGACAGTGATTAAAGAAACACAATTTTGAGGGCTGTCACTCTGATACTTCTCTCTGGCTTTTCATCAGGGAGACAGTCCCGCTCAGTGCCTGGTCATTTTGTATTCGATCACTTGATGCGTCAAATAGAACCAGAAACCTACTTCTCTGCTTTCAAATGATCATGTAAGATAGAAAGGTATGACAAAGAAACGATCTTTCAATATGCAGCAATTCTGAAAAAAACAAAAAAAAACCAACAAAAAAACAACCAACACAAACACAAACACAAAAACCAAACCAAACAAAAAAAAACCACAACACAAAAAAAAAAACATTGTTGATGTCCAAATATTTAAATATGCACCTGCTTCTCTCCCACTATCTTCCTGAATTTTCTAATTCACAAGAGCAAGTTAGTGAAAAGCAGTAACTAGTGATGAAATGCTTTATCTGAATAAAACACATTGTTCCAGTAAGTAGCATTTTCCTTGCTCTTTAGAATGCATAGCCTTTATTCCACATATTAATCAAATAGCTGCTGTTTTCCAGTAATTCAAACTAGTTATAAAAGTATATTAATTTAATGTATAATCCGTGGTATAAGATAAATGGGTTCCACTCAGTTGCCTTTGCATGAAATCAGACTTTTCTGACACTTTAAAATGCTTACGGTGGACTTGAAGAAAGCTATGTAACTGGTCTGAAGCAGAAAAAGCTATACAAATGCATGAGTAGTGGCACAACTGCCTTGATCCACAACGTCTTTTGTGAAACACAGGAAACAAATATTAACGCCAGACTACATGCAAAGCCAGATAGCAGATCCCTAGTTTAAACCACTGTTCCTGCAGACCTCTTTTATGCTTAAAAGTTCTTGCCTTAAAATATGAAGTGTGATAAATTATATAATCATTCAACATTTCCTACATCCACCCATTTACATGATTTAGAATATCAGTGTAGTACAATAGCCCATATACCCCAAAAGATCTCAAACAGATTAATGAATGTTAGAAACTGAAACAATTTGTGTTATGGTCACAATAAAGACAGTATAAAAAATATCTTTGTAGCACTTAACTCCATGTAAGGTAATTTTTTTGACCTTTTCACAGCTGTACTTATTTTTTAAAAGGAAAAAATATGCAATAAAGTACAATAAGTATTTTCAATTTGTTTAAAAAGTTAGCAAGACTTGGACAACTAGAACATAGGTGTGCACTACTAAACATTGTTATCAGCTGACAAGGTTTTGACTAGTGATGGGAAGTTCAAAACTGCATGACCGACATAACTCTCTAGTTCTGAACTCTGAGATACAAAATACCCTTCAAAGGAATACAGCAAAGAACAAGAAAACCTTTCAGACCTCTCACTGGAAAACTGAGAGCTCCAGGGGAACTCAGAGATGTGAAGTTATGAAAAAATGCTGAAGATCTGTTTATCAGTTCAAACTGCTGCGAAGTATCATCCTGCTCTGGAAAATGACTTATTAAAAAAATGAAAAATAAATAATGGCAGATTCTTTACCATTGAGGGATCATAGGTGTTATCAGGCAGCAGCTTCACTTTGGGAACACAAACCATGAGACTTGGAGGAGAACAGTGTCTGTCAAATAGCTCAGCATGCACCATACAGTGCCGTGCACACTGTAGCTGCTCTACTCGCTTGAACATCAGAGGAGCAAAGCTGTGAATTTATCTCCTGTGTTTTTCACAAAATGGTTTTAGACATGTACTGGAGAGCAATAAAGAACTTTCTTTAAGTTGTCTCATGTACTGGGACTGCTACTCTTTCTGCTTTTTTCTGAGCTATGAGATGAAGCAGAAGTCTTCTTTCAATGTCCATCCCACATAAAGGGCAGGAATAAGTTCTTAATGATTGCCACTTTGCTCAGTTCAGGCAATTTCTGCCTTCAACTGCATTCTCTAAAACTTCATTGATGCTCATGCAAATGTACAAAACGTGAGAGCTGAATGAGATATTACTTACTACAAGTTAATCTGGACTCCAGTTCAGGAACTCAATAAGCACTATGAAAACTCTCCTGAAATTAAAACTTAAAACTTCCCTGACTAGAGTTTCTTTAACTTGCCAGCTTTCAAACCTTTGGATCTGAAAGCTGTACTAGATTCCTCCTCACTCAGGCATAGGAAGCAGTCAAAAAAGGCACTTTGTTCCAAACCTTGTAATTCGCACATGTGGAACAGAGAGAAGAAACTGATTCTTTGATCTAAATTTAATTAAACACTTTTCTCATTGACGTGCGAGCTTCTTCTTTCCTAACAGTTCATTCACTGGCTAAAAAGTGATTGCTTTTTCCAGTCATTATCAGCTTTCACAGCACTGCTAACAAGGCTCGACACAGGAAAACACGCATTTCAGTGACCAAAGCCGACACATATGAGTGCAAAAGAACATTGGCATCAGATTTGTTAAGGAAGGAAATACTTCATCAGTTTTCAAAGTAAAACCACATTCTGAGCTTTAAATTGACGTAGAAGAGCCAGTTTTGGTGGAATTATAGGGCTCTCCAGAAATGCTAAATATTTGCCATGAAAATTTCTCTCCCAACTGTTTTCATTCAAAGCCACAAAACATTCTGTGCGCACTTCCATAGGGATCTACAGGACTTGAGCAATGAAAACTTGCTGTGAATAGCAATGGTTACAAAAGAAGCCTCCAATCCACAGCCTCCTTTACGCTGGAATGGTGGTGGTTACTCTCCACAACTCAGTCCAAATTTTGGAAGAAAAGAAGGGAGTCATGGAAGTGCCAAACAGAATATGGTTTTTATATTTTGTAGGGATTCTGAGAAATTTGTTCTTATCATTCATTGCAGTCAACATTTGCAGGATAAAATCTGCTGTATGCATACCTTGAGTCTTATCTCCCTACTTTGGGGAAGAAGGTTTTACTTTCTTCAAGTTGAACAAAAAGCATAGACCTTTTCTTCAGATGCTGCTATAAAGAAGACAACAGCTCAGCATGGAACTGTTAGATATTGTCTTCACAACTTAAAAATTTCAGGAACAAGTAATCTCAATTGCTTTTAGTGTGGAATCTGGAATCCTATTTACTATGTGGAACTAGTAAGGTCTTCAAAAGCAACCTCTGACAACTAAACATTACTGACATGTGAAAAGAAGGTTTTCAAGCTCTAGACCCTTATTATCAACATCGCTTTCCTAGTCCCATCCATGGATCAACTGATCTCCATGACACTATCACACCGGAAAACTGAAGTTATTGAAAAGAGAATCAGAACCCAGAGGTAAAACCTTCCAATCTATAGTTTGTCCAAAATATAATCAATTAATTAATCAGAAGTGTTAAAAACTTACCTTTAAAATTTGGTCTGATTCTAGCATCATACCCTGATGTCCTTCCCATCAATTTGTCCAAAAAATCTGAAGGAGACAGGGTCTGTGAGGGGGATTTTCCAGATCTTGAATCATGTTCTTTACAGAAAGTCGTCCTAAATAAATTATTAGCCACCATTAGCTAATATTTAGCTTGTATTGTATTCAAGTCATGGAGAAATTATAGCACTAAATAAAATTGTCTCAATTCAGTGTATGTAGCAATTAATATTTTTATAGAACAATAAAGTCTATTTTTCATCTGAAAACTTTAGAAATAAAAATGAACTTAAGGTAGTATGCACGGACATGATTTGCTATTCAGAAAAAGACTTCAGCTATAAAAAGAAATTCATTACAGCTTTAAGACTTTAGAAGATTCAATTTACTCTTCCTCTTAATGTGTAGAGGAATCTTTCAGGGACTTTGATATCCTATTTCATACCATTGCTTTAGTTACATGTGTGCTGTTAAAACTATATGTTAATACTGATTTAAAATGGTCTTAAACTTCCAAACAATAGCTAGCAACACTCACAAAGCAACACTGAAAAATACTGGTTTTGTTCATGTTGGGAAGGATGTAGGTGGAAAAAAAAAAAAATGGTCTTTACCGATGCCACCCAACAAAGATTTAAATCAGGCTAGTGAGTGTCTGGATTCTTCCTCAGCATAGAAAAAGAGGGTTCCAGAGTCAGTCACATCTGATCTTAGGGGTTTTTTACCATTGAACATCAAGTAATAAAATGTAACAGTATTGTTACCAGCTGGTAATTATATGCAAGCTCTTGGAACACATCTGTTTTCAGCATTTAAGAGCAAACTTCAGGTACCATATCATGCATGTGAAACACTGTGTACATAGTATATTACATATTGCAAGCACATTAAATATTGCAGAGAAAAAGAATTTAGGAGTTTCCCATAGTTGTTCCCTAGGGAAAAAGAAACTAGAATGAAATGGTAATATTTGATGTGTAGAAGCACAGATTTCATCGTAAAGCATTATTTTCATTCTTAACCAATTTTATTGTATCTATGTTTCAACATAATCTTTGAGCTGTATTAAAAGTAATTCTACGATTGCATCTTCATAACCACTCTCTGTTTAAATATTTGCCCAAAGGGAACCACTGAGTTTCAGGAGTGTTTCATGGGGTTTATTTGTGCATCTATACACAAGCATAAACAAATCAGATATATATGTGAGCATCTGAAATGAGAAGCAAATATCAAATCATTTATCCCTTTACAAAAGCACCAGAATTATTAAAAAGCAAGGTAGTAATAAATTCTCATGATGTGATTCTCCACATTTTTTCAGGTTCCTGTTACAGGGGGCGGCTGCTTCCTTTTGCTTTTGTCAATGACATGGTACCGTTACAAAATATCTTTCATTTTTAATATGTAATAGATGATACTCCCTACTTAAACGCTAAAAACATTCAGCTAAGATAATAAAAACTGGAAAAATAACCCAGTGCATTTATTTGGGATGTTTCTATACAAATTACTTCTGTTTTCTTTAAGAGCCCACTAGTTACGAGTTGCATCGTGACCCCAGACTTATGAATAAAAACACTATTTAACTCTGTCACTGTGTATATACCTTATTACTCATATAAAAACACTTTATATATGTACATGTAGCAACAGAGCAGCGTACAGTATAATAATGAATCTCAGCTAAAATGGTGTTTCGGTTAATAAGGCTGACCTGTTTGCTTTGTACTGCAAAAAGTCAATAGCTGAAGCAAAAGCTCATGAAACGTTTTAAAAAATTATAAACAACAACCGTAGGTACTGGTAATTTAAGTGAGCACAATACTGGTCTGATCCAGGGTTTTCCCAAAATCAGAGTACTGATTCTCCAATTGAAAATAACTACATCCCTGACAAAACTGGTTCAATCGTTTCCAAAGCTTGAAGAGGAGGGAACCAAAGCAACTTCCTAAACAACCTCTGGTGGGAGTAGAGAATTGGCATTTCAGAAGAAAAACTGATGACAATGTTTTTAGCTATATTGATACTCAGTGAAAAGACATGTCTTTGAATCAGAGAAATGGAAAATAGATCACCCAAACTTGAGATTATTATTTTTTGTGTTTGTTACCAAGCAACGAGTCTCCGAGTGTAAAAGGGATAGCCTATATAGAAAGAACATGAAATAGTCTGAAATATAGCAAACAAACTAGATTAATGTGACGTAGTATCTTTATAGTTATGGTTTCCACAACCTTTTGACAAATATCATCACATAGAGTCATATCACCTACCTGAAGTGGTTTGTCTCTAAGAAAAACGCAAACAAGGTTGTCAAAATTTTCACTAGCTGCCGGTTCATTCCTCCTGCTTTCTGTGATGATTTGGAAAATATCCCAGAAACGATTCCAGAGAGATGCAGGGAAAAAGTAAGCTGGTGCTGCCTAGATTCCCAAATTCAGCAATAATTTAATTTTCTTGGCAATTAAGAAGAGAAGGTCTGGATCTCTACAAACTGGGGGTAAAAAAGAAGTGCCAGTCCTTGGAATCATGGTCAGGTCAAGCCTAGGCTCATCTCCAGCAGGCAGTACAAAAGAGACAAAGCATCAGACCTGGTCGTTCCTCTGCCTCGCTTTTGGTGATGGAGGAAGGGGGGGCTGGGGGGGGGGGGAAGAAAGAAAAAGAAAGAAAGAAAAAAAAAGGAAAAGAAGAGGAAACCCTACTACCCGAGGAGCATCACGCAAAAGGGAATAGCGCTGAGAGCAGTTCTCTTGCCGGTATGTTTTATTCCCCTTTCGGCTTTGAAAATTAGTATTTATGAACGGTGGTGGGGCTACTGGGTCGGTCTGCTTTTCCCCTCTTTGGGCAGGGAGGCGTCGGCTCTGCCGGGGAGAGAGGGAGGGAGGGAAGGAGGGAGGAAGGGAGGGAGGGAGGGAGGGAGGGAGGGCTGGAGGGCTGGAGCGGGCGGGGGCCGCGGGGAACCCCGGCGCCTGTGCTGGAATGAGGCAGGCGGGAGCGCACCGCGCTAGAAATTCAGCGCTCGGACAGCTCCGCGCCGGCCGCTGCGCATGCGCCGGGCCACGGAGCGGGGACGGCGAGCGCGGGCGTCGGTGTCCGCGTGTGCGCGCCCGGGGGGTGTCTGCGCGGTGTGGGGCGGCTGGGGAGGGGGGGAGGTGTTGGGGGGGAGTATTTGCAGGGGTGGGGTGGGCGTGTATTTGCGGCGTGTTTCCACGAGTGGGGATGTGTGGGTGTGTTCGCTGGGGAGGCTTCGCAGGGTGTTCCTGCGTGAGCGGGGGGCGGTGTGTGCGGGGGACCTGCGTGGGGTGGGGGGGGTGTATCCGCGTCATGGGCTTGTGAGCGGGGGAGTCGCTGGGGGGGGGGGCGGTGTGAGGGGGTGTCCGTGTGTGCGATGTCTCCGTCCGTGGGATCGGGAGGCGGGTGCATGGGCGCGGGTGTGCGCACGCGGCGCCGGCGGCGCTGTCCCCGCCCGGTGCCAGAGCCGCCGGGGACCGGCGCTGCCGCCGCCCCGGGCCCCTCGCCCGGCCGCCTTCCCGCAGGGGTCGGTGGCGAGGCAAGGGAGAAGACCGCCCCTTCCTCGGTGGGGAGAGCAGCAAGGAGCCCCTGCGCCCCATGGCTGAGGGATGCGTGCGGGGAAGGGTGCCCTCCGTGGCAGGAGCTTGCCTCTCTCTTGGGAGCTGCTCCATAAAGACCCGAGTGGGTGTGAGGAGGAGGAAAGAGTGGTCTGTGGGGAGTTTGTGGAGAAGCCAAAGGGCAGGGGGGAGATTGCGTAGTTTCCAGTTGTTACTTGCCTTTATTTCCCTTCTCCGTCATGCAGAGAAGACGACAATGAGAGGCAGCTTACTAAGGGATATTTCCATCTGCAGACCCTGGCATAGAATCATAGAATCATAGAATCATAGAATCATAGAATCATAGAATCATAGAATCATAGAATCATAGAATCATAGAATGGTTAGGGTTGGAAGGGACCTCAAAGATCATCTAGCATGCCGCAAGGAGAGACTTTTCTTTTTATACATGGTGAGTTGAAGCAGAGGAATTACCCGAGACCCCACAGATGGCCAGTGACACAGCAGGGGTAAGGCCCAGCTTTGACATTCTACAAGTTCCAGTCCCGTGTCCTTCATCCAGTGCTTCCCACAAATTAAATTGCTCGATTACAGCTACTCGTGTTAAACCCAAGCTGTCACTGAGGTGTCACATCGTTCAAGAGGAGGAAGAGAATAACTTGCCCCTCTGAAGCACATATGGTGACTGATGGAAACTCTGCTCAACACACTACAACCCTTAAAGCGTTTTGGTAACATGGTTTTAAATGGGCAGCTGGGGAATCTCATCTAGCGATGTTCAGGGAATACAAAATGCTTTTTCCTCGACTACTACCACTTTTCCCTCCCTCCCACCACCAGTTGCTCTCTGGGTCTGTGTGGACTGCAACACTCTAAGAAAAAGCTGGATGTTTCCCCACCAGGTTGTTTGGTTACCACTGGAAAATCCTAATTTTTCAGTAAATCAGAATCAAATCTGTTTCAACAATCTGGAAATGAATTCATGCAGAGATGTTGTCTTTTTTACCTATCCTACACTCCCAAAATGAACAAATTACTTTTCTTCAGTTTTAGGTCCAGCTATATTCTCCTGCCACAGAACCAGTCCACCTGAACGCTGCTTCACTTCCACAAAAGTACTTGCAAACACACGTATTTCTCATATTTCCAAGTGAAAACCCTACCACTTTATGACAGATGCTCTTACCATGTTTGTAGTCATCTTCAAAAATTGCTTCTGGAAAGTAATTGTTCTGTTCCTGTGTTAGCGAGAGATCAAAGCCACTTACCGTTCATTAAATGAAACTTAGTTGTTGGATTTTATTTTACTTTAATACTGTAGGACATGCCTGGAAAAAATCTAGTGTACTAGCAATTCATAGGTGCAAATGCTAAATAACACAACATCTTACCTGCAAATAAATGAAATAACTGGAAAAAGCAGTCCAAATATGCAAACGCCCAGCCTGCTGAGTGTGTGTCAGTATGATAAAAGAAGGTCCAGCAGAAGAAAGGCCACAGAATTTGTTTTTATTACAGATATCAATGTTTAACAGTAGACATGGAGGGCTGATGCTGAATCACTGCACTGTAGCACCCTCTAACCTCTCCAGAAGACAGGTCGTCCTGCTAACACGTTAAAGAAGAGGGATTGTGTTACGTCTCTTACTGCAGTGTCTTGTTCTGAGAAACAAAGCTCACGAAGCTACATCTGGAAATAATGGAATAGTTGTGAGTCAACAAAAACGTACTTTTCAAAATTTGTGCCCATTCTCATCTAGATAAGAACCCAATAACACTGCTATATATTGTTACCTTGGGTTAAGATAAATGGAGAAATTGGAAAGTGACAATTTTCTATCAGCTGCAGGAAAAATCTATGTCTCTTTAACCTACACTGCCACCTGCTTAAAAGTGTGGGGAATCTCAGGACTGCTTGCACAGTTCCTAATGCAGAAATCACTGAATACAGCAGGTATCTTTCCGATGAGGCTGTTCACATGGATTTTGTAACGTGACATGCTTTTAAAGACCTATTAATGTTCATTACCTTTTTCGGTGGAAAAAAGTAACTGAACATTTCTGTAAGTTTTCTAACTAAAGAAAACCTACTTGCAAGTCTGCTTTCCAAAATTTAGCTGCTAGTGGTCATTTTCTGCACTTCACGACTATTTGAAATGCTAAATAACTATATCCCTGAGTGAAATAAAAGTTGCAGGAAGTTCTTCAAAATAACCTGCCCTTTTAATTGGGATGGAGTTCTAAAAATGTGCTGAGAGATGTAATAATGAAAATTTGAGTATCTACTCCATCATTCCTTATACCTCCAAATGTCTAGAGGCTTCAATGACATGTTGGTCAGCATGGTGGTTATATGGAAGTGATGAAAAAAACTTAATTATTCTGGATTGAAAATAGTGCATTACTGATACTAACTTAAGTAACAGCAACAGTCACTTGAATAGCTGTCTTCCTGAAACTCTGGAGACTCAAAAAAAAACATTTTCTCTAGTCAGAGGGTTCCAGGTCATGCTGGATGTATATTGGGAGGCAGGGGAAGGTAGATTTCAGTGCATCCTTCACCTCTTTTCCATGAATTGGCACGTGTGAAAAACTTGCTTTCAGTCATTCTCACAACACAGTATCTCCTCACCCTCCTATTAAAAAAAAGTTTATAGTTGTTTTGAGTACTATAAGTCTCTAAGTTGTCATTCATCCACAATAAAATAGCATCTATAAAATGCACACCTGACGGTGAGGGATAATTCACAGATCTGCAGACTAGGGAGAACCATTTGGAAGCACCGTGGCTGGATGTACACAATGCTACCCGGTGCCCTCATCCTGTGCAGGCGCAGAGCTGCAAGAAGTACAGCCTTCGGCCTGCAGCAGTTTCTGGATCAGCTGTGTATGTGGAGTTGCACGGATGTGATTCTTTCCAGTGTCACTCATCTCTTATCTCTCAAAAGACACTTCTGAGAGTGGAAGTGTGGCAAACGAGTGGGAGTCAAGGACCCCCACCCACTGTAGGATGGGGGGGCTTGTAGTAAAATAGCGCTGGGAGGAGAAGAAAGATGAGAGAGAAATGCTATTCTTCCAGCAAAGAGGCTAAATAACATCACTGCAGTTCCCCAGGCATACACCAAAGCTTAATAATTGTACTAAATATGATATATCAAGTATGAACTAATCCAATAATTTCTCTATTCCACCTGAGTTTCTTAAGCACTAACTGCTGGGCAGAAAATAGGAGAGAATCACTCTATTTCCGTGTAAATGGTTCTATAACAGTTAGTTGATGGCACATGATTTATGTTTGTTTGCACTGTGTACGCATTTTTGGAAACCAAAGAAATGGAAGAAATAAGGTCAAACCACTTTCTCAAATTGTGATAAATAAGTGATCCAGAAGCACGCTTCTGAGGAAACAAAATCCATCACTTCAAATATGCAATTAGTGTCTATAAGAAGAGAAAATTCAATATAACTTTCAAAATGGTATGTCAGATTATCATAATTGTTGGATGTTTGTTAACAATGCCAAGTGCATTTCAATATACTGCCAAATATAAATGAATAAAGAGTACAGTCTATGTAAAAGGTCCAACTATAGTGAAGGTAAAAAAGCCAAAACAAAAACCTGAAGGTGATCTAACAGGACTGCATGATAAGCTAAGCATAAGAAACCAACTGGCCTGTTTTTTGAACAGTGCAATAACGAATTGTGTAAAGGATAAAAAAATGTAAACAAATTTATCTTTAATTTTGAGACCTATAGTAATGAGAAGCCTCTTCCACTGAATAATAGTGATTGTCTTAGTTATGTTAGGACAATGCAATAGCTAGTTCTTAAGCTGTCCAATATAATAGCATCACAGAAATACAGAATATTTTGGGTTTGGAAGAGACCTTAAAGATCACCTAATTCCAACCCCTCTGCCATGGACAGAGACACCTTCCACTAGATCGGGTTGCTCAAAGCCTCATCCAGCCTGGCCTTGAACACTTCCAGGGAAGGAGCATCCACAGCTTCTCTGGGCAACCTATGCCCGTGCCTCACCACCCTTAGAGTGAAAAATTTCTTCCTTATCGAAAAATCTTCCTTCCTAATTGAAATCTATTCTCTTTCAGTTTAAATACATTGCCCCTTGTCCTATTACTACACACCCTTGTAAAAAGTCCTTCTCCAGCTTTCCTGTAGGCCCCCTTTAGGTAATGGAAGGCTGCAATAAGATCACCCCGGAGCCTTCTCTTCTCCGGGCTGAACAACCCCAACTGTCTCAGCCTGTCTTTACAGGAGAGGTGCTCCAGCCCTCAGATCATCTTCATGGCCCTCCTCTTGACCTGCTCCAACAGGTCCATGTCCTCTCGTGTTGGGTACCCCAGAGATGAACGCAGTACTCCGGGTGGGGTCTCATGAGAGCAGAGTAGAGGGGCAGAATCACCTCCCTCGACCTGCTGGCCACGCTTCTTTGGATGCAGCCCAGGACACGGTTGGCTTTCTGGGCTGCCAGTGCACGTTGCCAGCTCATGTTGAGCTTTTCATCAACCAGCACCCCCAAGGTCTTCTCCTCAGGGCTGTTCTCTATCCATTCTCTGCCCAGCCTGTACTTGTGCTTGGGATTGCCCTGACCCATATGCAGGACCTTGCACTTGGCATTGTTGAACTTCATGAGGTTTACACAGGCCCACCTCTCAAGCCTGTCAAGGTCCCTCTGGATGGCATTCCTTCCCTCTAGCATGTCAACCACACCACATAGTTTCATGTCATCAGAAAACTTGTTGAGGGTGTACTCAATCCCACTGTCCATGTTGCTGACAAAGGTGTTAAACAGTGTCGGTCCCAATATCGATCCCTGAGGAATGCCACTCATCACTGTTCTCCACTTGGACATTGAGCCGTTGACCAAAACTCTTTGAGGGCAACCATCCAGCCAATTCCTTATCCACCAAGTGATCCGTCCATCGAATCCATGTCTCTCTAATTTAGAGACAAGAATGTGTTTGCGAGGGAGTGTCAAATGCTTTGGACAAGTTCAAGTAGGTGACATCAGTTGCTTTTTCCTTATCCAACAACACTGTAACTCAGTCAAAGAAGGACACCAGATTTGTCAGGCACGATTTGCGCTTATCAGATGGCATATTTCAAATATTTTTATATGACATTAACAAATATAACAAAGCATTTGTCAACATAGTTCCATTTGCGTATATTCAAAATATTTTCACATTTTCACTTTTTTTCTTGTTAGTTGCCTGAGTCTGTCTAAACTTTTTTAAAAAATAGAGTCTTTATTGTTCTCTATTATTATTTTTCTTTGTAAATAGTAACAAACATAGCTGCAAAGAACAGGGTAAATTTATCTTGAATTGAATTGAGTATTGTAATTATATTTTTTTATTGAATATACTTTCTATTTCTGAATTTTGCTTTCTGAAAGTTTGTTATATCTATTAAATATATAATATATGCATAAATTTATAATATGAAGTGCCTATATCATTTACTGGTGTGATTTTTTTATACTGCAAAGATAAGAAATAACGAATGCAGTAAATCTCATTTCAAGATTTACTCTCCTGTATTAAAGGTCTGACAGTTTCACAGGGTCATTACATAGGGCTCAAGTGGGTTCAGCTATTGATTTCTGGTACTGCCATCAGATTCACGGTTTTCCCAAGAACTCCCTGTGCCATGAGGCCTGTTTGTGTGACTGATAACACCTTACTCCTCGTGCGATACCAGTGAAGCCATTACAGAATAGGGGAACATTTCCTGTAAATAAAATGTCGGTATCTGGCATTTGGAATAGGATAATGTTGTAAATAAGGGAAAATAGGGATATAAAGTTATATATACTTTAAGCTGTCCAGATCTCCTTGGAGAGTATTAGAAGGAAGAAATGTTAAAATCAGCTACTCAAGTCCTTGACATTCAGTCCCAGTACATGGTTCATACTGGGAGGGCCTGGCAGATACCCAGACAGGAGAAAAATAATAGTCAGAAACATCACAGAATTGTTCTTACCCCTCTGTTCATATTGCCTCCTGGCAATTTAGATGCAAATCTGAATCATTCCTAGCTCTTATGACTTAAATTCCTTATGGCAACATGTATTATATGTCACGGATTTCAAGATAGCATCCAAAACACTTCCAACAAAGGTTTTGATCTCAATAGAATGGAAACATCATCACTTAAAATTTCTACAAAATACATTACCTGCAAATTGAGATTACTAAGTGGGGCCACTCAAAAGAAAAATCGATTATGTGAACTATGTTATTTTTGCATTTGCTCTACGTGAACCTGTACCCAACAAATCTACTGTAAATACTGCCCACCTCCTTTGTTTATTTAATCTAACCGCAGCTATGAGAGGCAAGTTTTCTGCAGGAAATCAACAGGCCATTAATTTCTTGCAATTCTCTAGCCAAACTCAGTGTCTGACCAACATTCATTCAGCTTTAGTATTCTGAATTTTTTAAGATCTGACAGAAACAGAGGCAAGAAAGAACTCTACAAAAGATTTATCTAATGTATGTCTGTTAGGATGACTAACAAAGAGTTCTGTTATATTAAAATGATTTATCTAGTAAGCACTTGCTTCTGAGATATATATATGTATACACATGACAGTTCTGTCACACTTCTTGATTTCATTTGCAGTGATTATTTTCTTCCAGATGTTATATATTAACCCAATATCTTATTTCTACTGTAGATTAGAGTCTTCAGCAGACAGCAGAATTGTATAGTAATGACGACTAATGCTGTGCATCGTAATCAGTTTAATCATGTCTTCCCTTAATGCTTGTAAGCTGAACGTGCTTCTGTTTAGATAGTATTATTTTGTGAATTTTGGTCTTTGATATTTAATCAAGTGTGCATTCTTCCTGGCTTGCAATAAAACAATTTTTTTTACCCCATTTAATGCTTTCCACGCTTATTTAAAATAACAGTTTTAAATAGGCTTTACAATATGGCATCTGATTTAGCCATAAGGATGCTGAGATCTGGAGCAGTGTAATCATGTATGCAGACTGAAGAAAAGCTGTAAAGCTTAATTTATTTATAAATGGATTACAAGAGCTTCTTTAAACTGATCTTTTAATTTTATATGCCTGGTGAAGAGCATGATGAAAACAATCATAATACAAAATATACATGATTTAGGTAATTACTTGTGTCCTGCTTGTGCTGGTTCTGCCTTACCAGGATTAGCCATCCCCTAGCAAATCTAAAATGCAGACACATACTCATTTTCAATACTGTTAACAAATGTTTAAAAAGCAGAATAGAAAGGGGGAAATCGTTCCTCTCTGGTGATGTTCGGCCACTTACCTGTGGCATTCGCACTACAAAGTTCTTTAGTCACAGAACGGTGAGCTGTCACTCTAGGGTGGAATACACAATATCAACATCACAAAACAAATACTGATGCGTGCTCTGAAAAGTTTGCTTTGTGGTTTTCTGAACCACAAAAGTGTCTCTCACTTCTGTATTTTTTTCTCTGTTTATCAGAGAGGAGTATCAAGCGCAAACGTGTGCATGTGTGGATGTATAAACGCTTTCCCCCTGTCTTTTCCACGGTTCTAGCTACTGGGAGGGAAAGTGCTTTTTCTACGTCATCTGACAGCCTCTTCGGTTTCCGTGGTGCAGCGTGAAGAGGGAGGGATCTCAGTTTCTGCATTCCAGTGACTCACTGCTAGCTCTGCAGCTGCTTGGTAGCGGGCAGAATTTGTGTATTTCTGTCATAAGGAGTCTATTAAACTTCAAAAGCAGAGGAGAGACCTGAAGATGTGTTGACTCCAGACTCACAGGCCAGATGTTATTGGTATGCACATTCATAATCAGTTTTCTCTGTGAATAGAGGTGTCTGCAAGGTATCTTCTAATTCATTAGCAATATTAGAGCCATCTTAACTTTAGAGCATCTGTTTGCCTATGACAGTAACACATGCCGTGGCAGTGTCAGGTGTTTGGCACCTAGAGGAATTAAAATGCCACTGAGTTATGTCTCAGTCCCCTGTAAGGATGTCTGAGATCCAAAGATGAACGGTGTTCCAGAAAGGGTGATTTATTTGTAAATTTATTGAGCAACATTAGCATGCTATGTGATTTTATATAAAATACTATCTTGGATTCTTCTTAGCATACATTGAATAATAGATAGCACTAGAAAAACTGCATAAACCAATATTTAAAGCTTGTGGAAGAAAATTGTATTATTCAAGAAGTGGTATACAATCGTATAATTAAAGACTGTAACATAATGCAGTGTTCATTATGGTGTAGAATGAAGATTGCCCATACATTTCCTGACTGGAATGCTTAACCATGTAGGTTTGTATTCTTTCACCTTGCTTTTTGTATGAAATTTTTACTAATCCAATGTTTAAATGATCTTCTCACATCTGGTAGTATTCACTGACAAAACCAGTGCTGAATGATAGAGAGATAAAATAAAGAAAAATTTATTACAAAACACATCTTTTAGCTAAACTCTTTTCTCTTTGGAAAGTAATTAAGCAACAAGTTTCTATTAAACATTTTACCTATATTATTGCTACTGCCCCAACAGGAATTTGACTGATTCTTAATAACTCACTGCATTGAATGGTGGCCTATGGAACAGTTGTAATAAGATTTTATGAAGAGTTATCAATTTAAAATTTCCATTCCCTCCTAGTGCATGTACATAATTACTATCGACACCAATGTGAGTTACACATTCATTACACAGTATGTACTGAGAGGAGAAAAAGGCTCCCACGGAGAATGTGGATCTGTTCACATCTCTCTCTCAATTGTTTACACTCTAAGGAATAAGCAAAGGTCATCCTCCCAGGCTTTTCTCCTTTCCTGCCAAAGTATGAGCCAAATTAAAGTCAATTGGAGTTCCATTGGACCTTTCAGACATTGTAAGTATTCAGCTTGTTAAACAGGTATGCTTCAAAGCTCTGATAAACAAAAAAAAAGAAGCATGCTTTATTTTCAAGTAAATTCAATAAAGGCTGCATTTGCCAAGGTTTCAGTTATCTCCACAGTTGTATTTTATATTTAGATAGTTACTACCTCTTCTAAAATCATCTGGGTGATAGCGTCTCCTAACAACAACATTACAGACTCTGCTATTCATAAAGGAATGTATTTTGGCAAAATTGGAGTGTTTAGCTTTTGCTGCTTCAATAATAATTAGTACACAACACGAGATAAAAAGAAAAAAAAAATCAACAAACCCAAAGCCTTCCTAACAACTTAAAATATTTGTTTGCCGTTAAGTTTTGCAATTAAGATTGACTTATAGCTGTTGATATCTGTATTAAAAAAGACAAGAACAGTACTGATTTTTTGAAAGAAAGATATTAACCACCCACTAGTTAATGTTGTAGTTTTGTGGAATTAATCCTGATAGCAAGCTAAAGACTGACACCAGTACAGAAAGATAGCCTTCAAGTTTATTTAGGCAAATATAGATCCAGGAGTAATCAGCACCCAAAGCATAGATACAGACCCTTAGTGATGCACTTAGACTATTTCCACGTCCAGTTAGAGACACAAGGAGCCTGGAATTCCAGCATCCTCAGTTTTTGTCTTTTCTCTTAAACTTGAGGTTTTCCAAGCTAAATTTCTGTCTAATTTTCTATGCTTCAGTCATATGAATTGTACAAGGCTTTAAAATCATAGGAAAACACTTTTAGAATAAAAACAAACTCTATAAATTACAGTTTTGCTAATGACTCTGAGGAGAAGGCATCATTAAAAAAATTACCCAACCTGGATAATTTCCTTTTATGTAAAAGGAAAACCCTCCCTATAGCATAAATAAAAGTTCCAGTACAGTGCAGGATGCCCTCTAAATTTATCTGGCAAAACAAAATGCAGAAAATCTTTGAAGTCTGTGAAGCTTTCACTGAGTCTCAGAAAGCCGCAAGTTATCACCCAGGAAAAGGTAGCAACTATCTTAAGTCCTCTAAACTCTCTCTGTTGATGCAAGCCAAGGCAGCTCTCGCGCCTGGCTGCCAGATCTGATATTTCAACAGTTTGTTGGCACTTCTAACTCTGCTCTCTTGGATGCCAACCAAAAATTAGTTAGGAGCAGAGTCAAGAAAAATATTTTTACTATAAACACAGAGGAAATACCACCATCACAGCAAATGTGTAGTTCTTATAAAGCATCTCCTTGAACGGATCTTGAAGGAGATGTGGACGGATGTGTAAATTTTAAGGGTGTTTAAGTTCACTTGCATGCGAACCTTTTGGGCACCTGAAGACAGCCTTCTAGAAAACCTGCAAATAACTCAAGTTACCATCAGCCTGCCTTACCCTCTCCTCTCTAAGCCATTACAAACAGTAGATTCCAGCTGTGTCATGTGAATGGATCCTCATGCACTCCAAGATGCAGAAAGCTCAACTGAAGCTGGATATATTCTACAGACAGCTACTGTCTCAGAGCCGTAGGACTGAAAATCAAAAGTATTTATTGAGAAAGAAATTCATGTCTTTGAATTAAACCAAAAGTTCATGTATTTTAGTTAACTATTTCTTCTTTCTGCTTTAAGAAAATTTTGCTAGGATGCTGAGGTCTTCCTTGTGGCAATATGGTTATTTGGAATCTTTTAATGTGGGGATATCCTCCAGTATCAGTTGTGGCAATAACATAAAGTAACTGGAACACGAAAATATAAGAATCCTCAAGTTAAGGTAGATGGTAATCAGTGCATAATTAATGAATCATCTTCCCTGTTGTGTTTAACCCAGAAGGATAATCAAATGTGCTTCAGGCCAATCTAAATTGCGATGTGCTGTACCAAGTCCTGCTAGCAAGTAGGTAAGTTGCTTGCAGACTTTAAAAAACTTAATTTATCTAGTGGACCTAACTGGTCCCTTTAGAGTACTACTGAAGATGTTTCTATGAATTATTCACGCAACCTGGTTTTAGTATTTGAAGGCTTATAGTATATCATTGATGGTGCTTTTTGTAAATAAGCAGTGCAGAGAATTTAAAAGATTTATTTTATGTATACTCTGACCACATCCTTCTGTTACATTACTACCTGATTTCAGTGCTAGAAATGGAAACTACCTTCAGTTCACAAGGGAAGCTTTACACAGTTAAATTCACTTACATATTCTATATTCAGCTCATGAAATGTTAGCCTATATCAATGTTGATTTTGTAATTATTTTTTTTTACAGAAACACTGCAAGGAATATGTTTTATATTTTCTGTTTGCTTTTTTTTAAAAAATCTAAATTCTCCTCCCTGATTTGCATCACTGATTTCTACATGTCTTCTTACAGATTCATATTGATATCAAGAGGAATTGTGACTATTTAGGACTTGATTTACCTCCTAACACAATCAAAACAAGTCTGTGTTCTGACTTAGTTGCAACTCATGTTCATTGGGAAAAACTGAATAAATATGTAGAGAAAGGAAAGGGAGAGTCCAGACATTTGCTTCCTTTTTTATTGTAACTGCTTTTGAAGCAACTTTTTGGAAATGTAAAAATGGTATCTCTGAATAAAAATGCTAGTCTTCTCCATTTAGCAAACACTGATCTTTTCGTCCCGTATTTTCTTTAGAGCAGTCTTCCTTCATTTAATTTCCTTTCTTGTGACAGAACATTATTCATGATGTCTCTGATACTTCACAACAAATTCACAGAGCAGTCTAGTCTCTTCCACATTATTTATTTGTTCTCATTTTTTAACATATGTCCTCGAAGTAACTTCTCACTTAGTCATATGCTAAATACTGGTTCAGTCTCACAAAAAGCACTGCTCTCTAAAATAGCCTTCACAGGAAAGATTACCCAGTTCCTGAGTGGCCATGAACTTCATCTGGGGCTTCCTGCCCCATTACAAAATTCAGGACTTTACTGAAACCCTCTCTGGGTCACTACATGATCTCATCAAGCAACAAATATCTATACTAAGAAATGACCCTGTTCGCACCGCAGAGCTACAAGACACTTTTTAATATGACTTCCCATGGAGACAAACCTAGACTTACTCTACAAGAAAAATAGCTTAAAACAAAGATGGTGTTCAAGCGAGAAAGGAGCAAACCGATTTGGATAAACAAGGTAGTATCATTTATATGTAGGATACTGAGCAGATCTGGGTAAAGATCTTTCTATTATTCAGATTATGCCATCACTTAGTCTAATGAACACAATCTGACTGAAGACCAGTGCTTCCAGGTCATCAGTGCAATACTTCTCTGATAGAAATGTTATTTCAGGAAAACTGCTTGGGAACACTGAGAAATCCAAACCTGCTGTGTCAATACTACTTTGAGAATCACTGGGGACTCTTCAGATAGCACAGTGCTGACTCTGAACTTCAAAAGTTCAGCTAGAGTTATTTCAGAATAATATAGTTTCCCAATTAGCCATTCCTTCCAGAGGAAAATCAAAGCCTGTATGACATAAGCAGTGTTTCCCTTTACAAACCAGGTTCATTCTTAAAAATCTTCCCTCATTTATCTAAAGCAAAACAGCAAGAAAACTTCTAAACTTTCATGTATAGTCTGTCTACTTCCAGCTAGACGCCTCAGTGATGCTTGCAGTGCTTTTAAAAAAGGGAGGGCTGTATAATCACTGGTAGTACAGCTTGTCAAGAACTGTTCCATCCATCAAATCATTTTTTTTCTTTTGGCTCCTCATCATATCTCTAGAACAATGAAGCAAACCTCAGGTCCTTTACACCTGTTTTTCATTGAAATGCAGTAGGAAACACAGATGCAGCAGAAAGAAGTTAACCATAAACATCGGACTTTATATAGGATAGATAAATTAGTAACTACGTATTATGTTTTATGGAAGATGTTAATGGAATTTCCACACTCAGAACAAATGAATGCTTTAGTCAGATGTTTAAAAAAATACATATGTATTTAAGTATTTGTGTACTTATGATATTTATGTATTTAAGTTTTTGTTTTTCAAATAATAACAAACTTTTTTTTAAAATTAGAAGACTAGATATACTGCTTTTTAATTTTTGTTTTCGTTTTCTGCTATGCCATCCGCAATACTAGCTGAATCCACATATTTACTCAGCTTATGACTTTGCCAAACTTTCCTTTTCAAAACACTAACTTAGAGACCAAATACTATTCTCTGTCAATAAGTGGAATCAAGCACTGAAATCACGATGGACAAAGTGACTGGCTCTCTGAGAGGTTTCAGATCATTCCCTGCCTGCAGACTGGTCTCCTGTGATGTCCCCTCTAAGGTCTTCCTTGTGGTGGGTGAGCAGCTTCACTTCCTGGCTCCTGGGCTCTTTGCTGCCCTGTCTTTTCTCTCCTGCCTCCCCAGTTGCAGTTCTTAGTACTCTCCCCAGTAGCAACACCTGGCTTAATCTGTCTGTGCATATACCTGAGTCAAGTCTCTTCTGGTCTTGCTTTTAACTGGACTCTGAAGAGCTCTAGTGACTGGGTGCTTAATATTGCAGGAAGAATGAATGAATTACTACAGCTGATCATAGGAAAGGATTGAAACTGCCAACAACAAAAAAAGAGGGGGAAAAAAGTCTGCTCTACATTTTGGATCAAAGAGCTTGAAATGATCACTAAATTTATACCTGTAGGCAAACAAAATAAATCTCCATAAGGTAAACTGAACTACAACTATAAAGGCTAAGAATTTTCTTATTTTAAGCTGTGGAAGTTATCTTACCCACGTTGTTGGTACAGGTATTTGAAAACAGTAACACTGAGAAACATTTGTTCAGGTTGAAATTTTAGTTTGCATATTACACCCGCAGGAGACAGCAAAAGCTTTGTAATCTATGTCTCTTTATATTAATGACTCCACAACTACAATCCACAGTCCACTACTGTCTGTGAAATAATAATAAAAAAAAAACTGGTTTCAGTTAAAAGTTGAGACAAAGAATGCCCAGTGATCCATGAAAACATGTGGAAGTTGGCAGTGATATAATCAAGGACTCTGAGGATCGCTGTTACAGAAAACTCAGGAGACAAATAAGAGGCTTTGCTTTTTCCTCACAGTTCATTATGATGTGCGCAACATTGACACTCCCGCACTTTGATGGCTTTCCTACTTTGTGTAACACAGCTTCTTTCATCTATATACCTTAGAAAGAGTGTGCACCTAAACGTAGTATTGCGTGGTGTGTCTCATTTAGCTTTCTAGCCACCTTCTGTCCTTCGGTCCTTTAACTGAACAATAGCTCTGTATCTTTCAGCCCAGGATTCATTAGACATACTCCATTCTGCCATAGATATGTTGTGGACTGGCCTTGCAATTCGCCTGGTCTCAGTTTTCCTCATGGAGGAAAGCATCCAATGACTACTAATGGATTCGAAGGCAAATATTTCACTATTTTTTACCACAGTTGGAGGCAGAAAGAACTAAAAAAGGTTTCTGTGAGGCATCATTATTTTAACTAATCTGAAGTGATCCATCCTGTGCGTAGTACTCCTGAGGCATTCCTTGAAGAATTCATTTAAATGATAACATTTTGTTGGTAGGGAAGACAGCATTTCAAGGCTTCCTCATTATTTCTAGATGTCCCTCAGAATATGACTGTTAACAATTGCATTTGGTTGCACAGAACACAAAATAAAAATTATAACATAAAAAGTACTGTAGCTAATAAGGAAATCCAACCAGGTACAGGAACTCTGCATGTTTTTTTTTTTAATTCTTTGCAATGAGTAGGAAATTTAATGTAGCCTGCTGCTCTTTCTGATAACAGGTGACAAAACAACATCCAGCATTTGCAATAATTAACTGAAAATACATGCTAAGATGTTATTGCTTAGCTATAAGTATCCATTGCTTTCCTCTCAGAAAAGGTCATATATTTCTCTAGGACAAGGAGGCATATAGGAAAGTCCATGTTCACATTTTCCTTTGAAATACAGCCCATCTGAGTATCACAGTGTTGCAGCCAATGGTCTCCTATAATTTCTGTTTGCTGCTGCAGAGAGCTGTATCTCACCAAAAGACATAATAATAGCAATGTGATAATTGAAAAATGTTTGCGAACTTTCAAAGTGAGGAAAACACTTTAAAATGCTTACAGCTGAAGTTGAATCAGTGATATCATGCTGTTTTTAAAATGGTAAAATTGTATCATGATCTACAAAGAGAAGCATCGTTGCTAAAACAGTTCAAACAATCTCTGTTCTGCTTAACATTGAGAAGGACTCACCTGTAGGACTGGGTCCAGGCTGAGACTTTGTGTTCCTGAGATCCATTGACTAATTAGAGAAGGTTCAAAGGAAACAACAAGAATGATTAGACATCTACATGTCCTGTAGACTGAAGAAATTTGAGTTGCTTAGTCTAAGGAAAAGTAGAGCCCAAGGTGATGTACAGCTGTCTTCAGCTATAGAAAAGGTAGCTGCAAAATGAAAGATTAATTAACCAGTCTTTGTCAGCACTGGGTTGAAGGCAAAATATAATGGGCTTACATCTAGGAAAATTTAGATTTGATGTCTAGAAAAAACTTCTAGTAAGTAAGAATAGTTGGACACTGGAACAGATTTCTGGGAGGCTGTAGAAACATCCAGGCCCGGAGAATATTCTTAATACTTCAGTCCTGAGAAACAGAAACAGGTGACATTGCACTGGGAGAGGGGGGATTAAAGGGCCTCCTGAAGCCTTGTGTAGTGTAATTTTCTGTTTTTTATATTATAAAAATACATCTATGAAGTCGAAGAATAATTTACTTTCTAAGAGATCTCTGGAGGTCATCTGATCCTCTGCACCTGCTCAAACAATGTCAATTTATGTTGCGATTGCCCTGTTTAATCAATTCGCACCAGTCCCTCAGGATCCTATTTTTTTTCTATTGCTTGAAGAGGAAGGTATCCATCGTGGTTTGTATGGTCTTTTCTACAATCAATATTGTATCTCCTCCTGCTTTCATCCCCAATTCTTAGTAACTCAAAACTTTATGTATCCTTTTTGGGTACTGGCCTTCCCATCAAAAGGACAAACATCTTTCACAATCCATGAACATGGATACTAATGTAACTGCACCTTCAGATTCCTATTCTGGAGAAACTGTAGTGGACTCTATTGCACATGGAGGTAAAAAATTTATCAAAGTGCTATCAAGAGAGTAGTATGAATCAAATGATCTGTGGAAACGATGTGTAGAGTCAGTGCACTTCTGAATAATAATTTTTCTGAATACATCTCACAATGTTCGTATCTTTAAACCTCTTGGTTAACGAATATTATGAGGTGGAGTCAGAAACCAAAAGGTTTAAAGACCAGAACTGCAAGGAGCAGCTCCAGTGAGCAATGACCTGCTTTTCCCAGAAGCATCAATTGCTTGATTAACAGGAACGGCTGAGGAGAGACCCATCCTGTTGAGTTTCAAACCCTGCTCAGCTCTACAAACAGCAGACAGAAAGCACTCCAGGAACATTTCTCCTAATTTCCCCTTTTCAAAGAGTTAAAAGTCATTACAGCCAATACAGATAATACAGGTTTCATTTTATCTGTGTAACTTTCCTCCACAAATGCAAAAACCGTAACTAATAATTTCACCAACCTAAAGGGTCAACTAGATTTGAGCCTGGAATTTAGAAGCACAATAACATGCACAGTTGCCATTCAGCAACCAAAAAGTTTTTCCAGAGCCTTCCTATTCTTTTTCAATAATCTCTGTAATGTAAATATTAACAACTCCACAGAAAGTAAATGGTCAGCTATGGGGATTTTCAAATTTGAAATGACAGCATGAAGTGTATGAGAATTAAGTTGGATAACATCTTTGTGTGTTAAAGATTAGTTGGGCTAGGAATTAAAACTTGTCATCTTACCTCTCACCTTGAGAAGCATAATGTCCTGATTTTCAGTGTAAAAGCAAAAGTCACCCTTGCCTTCACTGAAATTTCTACGCACTTAGCACTTTTGGACTCAGTTTAGATGGAGTCCAGGGGTTAGTCACCATTCTAGTCATTCACCAAGAGATCCAAAGGTAAGAACTGCTATAGGTTGCCTTGAAGTCTTCATCATTAGATTTGAGCATAAGCAATACAAATGTCTGTTAGGAATGATGAAAGGTGAACATTTCTCCCTGTTCTTTGGGATGGCGACTGGACTTCCTGCTCTTCAAGCCTTTGATATTTTCAATGCATACAGATTTGTTTAATGAGGCTTTCTTTCACAGAATCACAGAATCACAGAATGTTAGGGATTGGAAGGGACCTCTAACATTCTTTGCTGCATAGAAATAAATAAAAAAATTGAAATATTATGTTATTCTGGAATGTTCAGCTTCCTGATTTGATATGTATTCTTGGAGTAACTTTTCAAAGTAGTCTACCTTTAATATTGTACCTTTTGCAGAATTATAGTCTAGTCCCAAAGAGACAGAATCAGTCTGAATGTGCTTATTTTTAATTTGCAGAATACTGAATTTGTGAAGAACAGTTTGGTATTTTTAAGGAACTGGAGGTATGCCAACACTACTGCTACTAAGATTTTTTTTCCTAATTACGATGTGGAACATTGTTAATTTCATACTAGTCATGAGATTTTACAATAGGTTATAATATACTGTGAACCTTCACTTCCACATTATATCAGAATCAGAAGTGATAATTGCATCGTATCATCCTACAATAATGGTCCAATTAACCTATCATACTCTGCTCTAGTAGATCCCATTTTGGTGCAGTGCCTTTGTCTAGTTAAAAAAAAAAAAAAAAAAAAGACTAGATTCACTCTAAGTAATAAAGAAGTAGGTAATTCTCCACTTCCTATGGCAGAGACAACATTAAGTCCTAAAAGAAATTACTATTTTTCTCCTACAATTGAGGTTGTCCAAGGAATGGTATCCTGGGGTATTCTGGAATATCACCACCAAAGGTCAGTATGTGATGAGGATGAAATAATTAAACAGAAAAGTCTTCCCAGCAGTCTTCCTCATAGTCAATCGTATGCAACATGACTACCATGAGAGCACCCTTTGGTCAGTGCTCCCACACTCATTTAGTGTTACACCAAAATGAATGTTTGTTGAACATATCCCTTATATAAAATTGTCTTGACTTTTCACTCAGAAATATGATCCTACCCCCATGTTAGAGCTGCCATACGCAAAGAGAAGAGGAAGGACTTTGCAATGCCTTTTTTGATGGATAAACATAGAATGAGAGAACCAGAACAATTCAGTTCATAAGGAAAAATGGATCTTAATTTATATGAAGTCATTTGACACTGAGGAAATCATGACAGACAAACATCCATACAGTATGGCACAAACGTAGTGGGGAGGAGTGGTGACCTCAGTGTCCTGTCTGTGATTTCACCTCCTCAGTTCAATTCAAGTTTAAACTTAAAGTTATCCTTCTTGCCTTGGTCTATTACAACGAATTTAACTGTTATATTCATAACTCACCTCTATCTCCACGAATGGATGGGTTCAAAAGCATTCACTCTTTTTCAAAAAGATAGCTACAGGAAAGAATTCATCCGTCTGCCGGTGGGAGATTGTGGATGACTTTCACTGAAACCAGCTTTTTAAATAGTTCTTGATAGAAATGGGGATCTTCTGGACATATTTGAGGATGATTATTTTTTTTTCTCTCCCAAATCTTAGTGGAACTGTAGGAAATGAAACTTATAAATAATTACCATTAAAAGGGTGAGAAATCATTAGGGGAAGATGAGGACTTCTGTAGAGGTAAAATAATGAAAAATGAAACTGGCATGCACTGGAACTGTTTCAGGGAAGAGTTAACAGATAAGGCAGAAATAAAAGGGAAAATATGTAATAATTAAGGATGCCTCAAAAGTAGGCAAATTAAGCTGTCCTACTAAAAAGTGTTAAAGGACAAAAATTATAGAATTTATGCTTTACAAATGCATATTGACTTGAAATGTGGAAGAACATTTTCTGCAAAACAGAGATGATAAACTTGTTTTTCTTATTACTGTCACCAAACAGTATCTAAACTCAAGCTTGCAGAGTATAATTGGCAGATTTCCATTTATGTCAGTTTCTTGTTTCCCTCACATTTCTGTTTCTGGTATCAGCAAAAAGAAGTGTTAATTAACCTTAGCAGCAAAGCAATGTAAGACCATGCTGTGAATTCAGAATGTCTTCTGACAGGCGACTGCAATCTGCAGTAAATTTTAAGTAATGCTGGCCTGTCAATTAAGCAGGACAAGATAGGGAAAGAGGGTAGAAGATCGTCATATTGTTTTCTTGAACTGAAAAGATCAACAACTCAGTCAGTCAGAAATAATTGTCTGTATTACTGCCTGCAATTACTTTTAATGGGACTGTGATAATATCTGCACGCTGTGCCTATACAATACTTGAAACCAGAGAGATGAAACAGTGTTTGTTCAGCTTTTTGAAAGAGGTGAATCAAGGAAAGATGTTTCACTGCAAAATTGTAGGTGTGTTTCAGAAAGAAATGCACAGAACAATGATGTTCTGTATGTTGTCTGAAAACAAGAACAACAAACTTCTGAAATGGGCCAGAATTATTCAAGGCTATTATATTAGGCTTGGATAACAAGAGCAATGCTGTGCATGGGCTGGCCAAATAAAACTAACTTTATCGAAGACATTTTTGTATAACTGCTTTTTTTGATTTTTTGTAATCATAACCGTTCTTATGCTCTTGAGCAGCTGCCTGAATTCTAGAACAGGAGGCATCATGCACAAGAAGCACTGCCTTTCCATGGAGGGGAAATTTCAATTCCAGTGAAAAACTTTTGATAAGGTGGATGAAAACTGAGAAATGCCTGTTTTGTACGTGTTGTTTACTTAGCAGAAATGGTTTATATTTTAATTTTTTTTTAGGAAAACAGATTTTTCTTGATCCCTTTGCAGTTTTTTAAGTTTTTTTCCTATCTCATTAGATTTTAATGTCTTTTTCATAAGCTACCATTGTTTGCTTGTTTGTCACCTGCTTTTGCAAAGTTCATATCAATCAGAAAATGAAAAAATAACACGTCTAGAAATATAGTTCCAAATTTCCAATTATATTTTCAATACAAGAAGGACATGGACCTGTTGGAGAGGGTTCAGAGGAGGGCCACAAAGATGATCAGAAGGCACTGGAACAGGTTGCCCAGAGAAGCTGTGAATGCCCCTGTTGCTGGAAGTGTTCACGGCCAGGTTGGATGAGGCTTTGAGCAACCTGATCTAGTGGAAGGTGTCCCTGCCCACGGCAGAGGGGCTGGAACTAGATGATCTTTAAGGTCCCTTGCAACCCAAACCATTCTATGATTCTGTGATTTTATGTGGAGTCAAGAATGACTGGGGCATGTAAGGGTTGCTGTTGGGTTTTTTTTGTCTGGAGTAAATAAGCATTTAATCATAAGTTTGTTAATTTATTAAATTAAATACACATTAATTATAACTTAACAGCAAGCTAGAAAAGAAGATAAACACCACAAGCCTCCTTAATTTTCTAACAATGAAAGTTTCACACACAAAAACAAACAAAAGTTTATTAAAAAACACATGCGCAAGAGGCGACAATTATGGATGGCATACTTGTCCATGAATTAAATAAAAATGTCATAATGAATTTCAATGGATTTATAATTTTTTTGCTGTGTCATTTTCTTCTTTATTCTGCTGAGGTCTCTTTGCTTAAAGAATCTTCTGCTTGTTGTCCAAATCATCTCATGATTTTTATAATTAATAACAACAATATCTCTTTGTGCCAGTAATGGGAAGAATGTCAGTTCTGAAGCTGAAAATTATTAGTCTTAGTTCTACAGAGACATGTTACTCCAAGAAATCTAAAAAGTCTCATTTACTGACCATTATGTGCTCTGTTGTCTCAAGAGAATCAAATTCTTCCACCTTCTACTACACTTTAAGGAACGTATTTCACTTCCATGGGAAGGATGTTCAGTGTAAACCTGATCTGCATAACACCCATGCACTGAATTTCAGATTTCTACTAAGAAAAAAGATCCAAGACTCTGTATTGTTTGACCACTACCAAAACCAAACTCTGCATTTCATTATCAAGGTCTTACGTCTGGGTTTCTATTAGAGGTATGAAGATAAATTCTCTGCCATACATTAGCTGCAAAATAATGCCTTCTGGCATTCATATGACCACCCCAATATCTTACCTTTCAGAAACAATTTGCTCACGTGTTTTGCAAGAGCAAGGAAGCATGAAATGACTTGTCCCTAGCATCACAGCGATGTCAGGAGAGTTCCCAGCTTGTGCTTGATCTATCATTTGTATTTTTAATTTAAGCAGCGGAATTCTAACACCATCAGCTCTTCCCCTGAAATTATTTGCAATCACCTGCAAACACTTGTGGTTTTTTCTCACTCAATACAAAGGTGGACATCCGGCTTAATGTAATTTCCAAGTTGCAAGTACCACTCTGTTTCTCCAGTCACTCGGATGCCACCCAAATAATACTGTGTAGCAGCTGTTCTACAGTGATTTGGAAAAATACACTGCTGCACTGCTGCATCGCAGGGCAACAAGTCACACTGGGATAATCCATTTAATAACTGATGGCAAGGCAAGGCGACCAGCCAGCACCACCTTCTGGTAAGTGGGGACCAAGTTCGGTGAGACCTGTCCTCCCATGATGGCCCTAGCAAAGGAGGCATTGATCCATGTCTGAGGAAAGATTAATTGCTACTTTATAATCCTCATAAACTGGTACACCACCATCTGTTTTCACTACAGTACACATACAGCAGGGAAGATTACCCCTTCATTTTCTGCCTCCCTGCACTGCTGTTTCACAGAGAGTCTTCTTGCGGAAGATTTTGGGGGGCTTTGTATGGATTGTGAAACAGTTCTGCTTTTGTACTTGACTTTTAGACTTGACTTTTGGACTCAGCAGTGTTAATAGAGCCAAAGGTAAACATATACATATTTGCTCAATGAGCAGATCTCTACTGACTGAGTACGCTGCCCAAAGCCTGACCTCCCTCAACTTCTGAGTCCTGTTTTGTGTAGCAGACTCCCATAAAACTCCAGACTCCCACCTACTGCAATTGCCTCATGCCCCCGTGTCTGCCGTCGGTCCCCAGTAGCAGGCAGGTTGGTACAGGAAGGTATCAGAAGACCCTAGTCTAACACAGCCATGTATGTCCACCCAGCTTCATGCAGGTGTATGGCTCCACTAAACCCAATGGGGTTGTACTGACTGCCATGGTAGCGCTCATCTGCCCAAACACACTGAAGGTGCATACTTCTATGCAATACCTGTGTTTACTGTCCTACTGTATTGCTAGTAACTGGACTAGGATGACCAATTTTTGAAACAAAGAGCATGGATAGCACATTTCTCTTGAGAAAAAAAAAAAGCAGCAGTTGCATCAAAGGATCGAGTATCATGAGTACTGAGATTTTCTTAAACTGAAAAACCCAGATGGTGTGGCAAACTCTTTGGCAGTTACACCTTTGCTCTTACTCACTGAGAAACCAATGAAATGACACATGTTTAATGATATTCCTATTACAAACCACAGTTCTAATGTTTTTCATGGTCATAACAGACTCTGCTACTCTTTTTAGCTACAACAGTAAGTAAGGAGTTGTTTGTTTTGCTACACTTGGAGGTCTTATAAACTCTAATAGTAAAAAACATCTCTAGCATTGAAATACAAGCAGCAAACTTTCAGAGTGTGTCATCATGTCCAGGTATTTTATTTTCAAGTTAGCTGATTCCACCCTGCAGAGACGATACGTAGTTACGGTTAACTTAAAACAAAACCAAAAAGATAAACAATCACCCAAAGCAGTCAGGTCATCAACATGTGTGTGCCTCAAGTAAGGAGAAGATGTATACAATCCAAGCAATCTTGCACAGAAAAATACAAACATACAAATGTATAAACGCTAGAACAAGCATTGCCTACTTAATACAAAATAAAAGGCAAAGTGATACAAAGTTAGGAGGGGTAACTTGGAAAAACATTTGCAAAAGGCTTTAACAACTCACTTTCAACACACTTGATTACTACTACTGCATTTATTTGATAGCCACAGATGCAAATAGCAGCAGTCAGAAGCAAAGTGCAACAGGGAAGGCCAACTTTTAGGAATTTTTAGATGAGAAGAATGAAGGATCCTTTAGCACAAACTACCCTCTATCCTGACCTTTGTACTTTTGGTACTCTCTCTTTATGTTGCTGTCTTTTCAGCTATTAACTTAGCCCTGCAAAAATTCATCTTTAAAGAGAATTTCACTATTTTTCATGATCTCCTAAATCTGAACACTGGTGAAAGTTGTCAGGCAGCAGCATCTGACTCCAGATGTCTCCATCATACTGATGTAGCATTCAACTGCAGCCTCAGGAGCTTCCTGTTCACCATCCTCTAGTTCAGCCCTCAAGACATCTATCTGTATGGACATCCCCGAAGCCTCATCCTGTGCTACCTTCCTTTATCTTGTTAGTGGACCCAGTAGGGCCTTCATGAGTTGATCTGATTTCTTCCTGTGGCAGCGTCCTCACACAGACATGACAGCTCATGGAGGAGATTGGAAGGGGGAAGATGAGCTCCATCCAGCTGCACCCTGAAGAAGAGACATGCTACTTTTCAGTCACAGCATAAAACATGCTTTTTTATACAATGACCCCAGAGAACAAGAGACCATCCTGCATAATCACACCCCAAACCAACAGGTCATCACTAAGGGCCTGATGCACCATAGACTGTGTTATGATATAAAGCACACTGAAATTTTATAAATCCTGCTACAGAGAAACAAGATTCCATCCCAGTTACTTCTAGAAATGTCTTTCTTCTTTGTAATTGTTTTGTTGGAAACATCCTATTCTCTGTACAATTTAAACCTCCTTTCCTATTCTCACAACAAGAAAAATTGTGCACAGAAGAAAGCAGATGCTTGAGACAGTCAAGCTTGAAATACAGGTCAGCAGGCTTGAGCAAAACTGCTGAAACTATTTGTGTAGCAAAAAGCCTTTGACATTACACAAGCTTAGGAGAAACCATGGGTCACAGAAGTCAATTTTACCCCATTCTCTTCAGTGGTCTGGAATTTCACTTCAACTGTATAGAGGGAAAAAATGCTATCTATACATTTTACTTGTTACCAGTAAATTCCTATAAAACAATACTGTCACTGTGCCAAATAGGTAAGTGCTCTTACCTTCTTACTCTTCTCTGAGCTAAATTCTTGTCTATTAAGCAAAACGAGCAGTGCATGTTTACTCCAGCCCATTTTCAGCTGAGCCACAGAGCAGCTTGCATCCCTACACCTAAGCTTTCCATCCCACAAAAACAGAACAGGTTTATCCATATTGTCTCTTAGGAATGGTCCACACCCTGTGCTGTTCCCTATGTGTTCCCAAGACCATCTTTGGCCTTGCATGAAGAGTACTTGATGATGACTAAAACTGTACCAGAGAATGCACTCATGACTCGACAGGATTGAGGTCTGTTTACCTGCACCCTTCCCATACTTAACGGACACCACACCCTACTGTGGACATAGCCAAATGGACCCCAAGGTCATGAAGTCCAGCTGCTGCCTGAATACAGCAATTGCATCTTACAGGGCTCTTATTAAACTCATTGGTCTGCATTTTAAAACTAGTGTGAGCTTTTATCCCTCTGATGCTGAAATGGCCAGAGATCTGGCACAGAAAAACTCTCTTCTTCTCAAAGTGAGCATACCACAAGGCTTCCAAGCTCTGCAATTTATCACCAGATAGATCTTTAATGTGGAAAATTCAAACCACAAAAGTCCAAAAACAAGCCTACAGCCAGCCCATGGAGGGAAAACATGTCCTTCCTTCCAGTCCTTTCCTAACCAGCAGCTTCTGGGCTCCAACAAAACTCTGTCATCCTAATCTCTTTCTTCCACCATCTTTGAGGCCTGTCTGTGAGTCTGTTCCTTGCAGAAAGCAGCCACTCACTTCTCTCTTGTAGTCTGTCCCTGTGCCACAGGCTCCCTGCATGCTCTGCCTCCTCCGCTTCCTCCTTCAACTCCACCTGCCACATCTTGGCTCCAAAAGTTTCTCCTGACCGAGTCAGCCCAGCAGCACTCACAGTAGAGGGAATCTCCTTGTCTGTGCAACAACTTTGCCAACCAGCATGGGACAAACAAGCAGTCTTCCACTCTGCTGCCCAGCCATGTGCTCTTAAAGAAAATGCATAATGTAAGTACTAACAGAGTAAACAACTATAGCTTCTGTTGCATACCCCGTGCCTCATCTGCAAGTCTGCTCCTGAACCTCACTGCTTTCCTAATTAACTGAGTTCTACTGATCAGCCTAACATTAATTCTTGGTCCATTCACATCCACTTGTTTTTGTGTCAATATTATGTACCAGGTGGTGCATAAGAGCCAGACAAAACTCATTTCCTGGAGTCTCGCTTTGCCATGAAAATCTTTGGATGCTGAGGAGCAGTTCCAATGGTTCCTGGCCATTTTCCAACCAATCTCTCTGAGTTGAAATGGATCGCATTTTTTTGGTGAGGTTCTCCAAATCTGTCATTGGCAGAGCAACTTCAGGGCCAACAAGCAGCAGTCAGCTGTTAGGCATCAGCTTGCGAGCTATGCAAAGCCCACTGCAGAGGGGCACCTTTGGAAGAAAGGCCAATAACCTGGTCTGGTAACTCCACAGTGTGGATCCACAGATTCAGCAGCTTGGACCTGGTTTTGTATAATTCAGAACCCAGTTAATGCAACCTTCCCTGGGCTATTAGACTGGGGAAGAAGTGGTGAACATGCCCTCTGCCTCCAGGACTGAGCTATTTCCGCACTGCACTGCCCACTGACTCTGCTATACTCTAGAAGGCTGCAAGCAGCAGCAAGGACCACATTGTCTCTTCTCCAGGACCAAGCAAGTACAGGTAACCTGACCAAATGATTCATCCTTTCATCTCTTCAGATTAACCGGATAACTGACGCCTCACCAGCTAACACGGTAAGTGTTGATGTTATTTAGCAAAGGTAGTGAAAGCTTGGGGGGGATGAGTTTAGGAATTTCAATGTGAAATAGAAAAAGATCTGTCTATAATGATCTGGTGAAAGAAGAAATGGCATTGAAAACACTTTCTCATGCCTCTGTGTGCTGTCATAAACCAATGCACAATGAAAGTCATTCAGTGTCAGCTTTTAAATGATTTTAAGCTTTATTGCAAATTGCCCTAAAGATACCTCAGTATGACATGGCATAAGTTTGTTGCTCATGACATTTACTTTAATTCCTACAACGTGACAGCTTGCCGTAGAGTCTGCAGTGTGATTCAAGAATGGAACAAAGTGCAAACAAATGTTAATGTGCCATATGCAAACAACATTTAAATTTGCTGTTGGCAGCATAATTCGAATCAATATTCAGGAAACTTCCAGCCATGACCCTTATTAAAAATGTCAGTCTGCAGTGAATTATTTGCATGTATATGAACAGAAATAAATCTGTAGACAATTTAAATTTAGCTTTGATTGGAATATGCTTAAACTTTTTTACTTAGTGCTACTGACACCAGCATGCACCTTCTAATCTTGACAAATGCCACTTCAAAAAGAAGGAGACCTACAGGAAGTTTAGCCACAATCCATGTAATCACTTTGTGTTAAAAGAACTTTTTTTCTAGGAAATATCCGGTAAGCTAACACACTGCTGTAAGACGCCTGACTTCTGATGAAAGTCCATTCCAGGAGAAAACTTGTTGCAACTGCAAAACGCGTCTTGAAATAGAAGACCTGATATGTTACCATAGCCAACAGAATATATGCTCTTAAATACTTTCTAATAAGACTGAAGTAATTCATTCTGATAACCTCAAATAACCTCAATAATGTGTTCAACGTACTGAATGCTAAACTAATAAGTCAGGTTCCTGGGGAAATTGTGGGGCAGGATGATCCAGCAGTTGTAGTCCTCTTTTCATGTCAAGCAGCAATGTAGAGGTCCCCCAAATGCTCAGCCCTGTCTCTCCTCTGGCAATGAGGATATTACCACATAGAATCATAGAATCATTTGGGTTGTAAAGGACCTTACAGATCATCTAGTTCCAGCCGCCCTGCCATGGGCAGGGTCATCTTCCACTAGACCAGGTTGCTCAAAGCCTTATCCAAACTGGCCTTGAACACTTACAGGGATGGGGCATCCACAACTTCTTGGACTTGTGCACCTTCAGGTTCCTTAGATGGTCTTAAAGCTGATCTTCTCCTACAGTGGGCAGTTCTTCATTTTCCCAGTCCCTGCCTTTGCCTTCTGTGACTTGGGCAGTTTGGCTAGAGCTCTTGCCAGTGAAGACACCAAAAAATCATTGAGTACCTCAGCCTTCTCCAAATCCCAGTTTTATCCCAGAGTAGCCAGGTCTCCTGTTTCCTTCCAGAGAGAGTCCACGTTTTCCCTGGTCCTCTTTTTATCACCAACATACCTACAGAAGCTTTTCTTGTTGCCCTTCATGTCCCTGGCCAGATTTAATTCTATCAGGGTTTTAGCTTTCCTAACTCAATCCCTAGTTGCTCGGACAATGCAGCCCTGCCTGATCCCTTCTGCGAACAGCTGCACATCACTCGGCTTTCAGGCTTCTGAGCAAGGGCTTGAACAAGCTTTAGATATAGAAGCCTTTGAAGTCTAGTGCAGGAATTGGAGGGAGTATCAGCGAAAAGAAAGAAGTGCAACCTCCTTCAGTCTCTCTCACTCTGTGAGCATCAGGCCAGAACATGCATTAGCCTTACAACATAATGAATTAATTTGTCCAATTGCTGCTCATAATGTCTGCAAGGTGCTTTATGTATATTGTTCTTGAGATGCCCTAATGCAACATATGTGTTCTAGCATAATCTGTGCTTTTAAAGACAGTTTCAACAGCCTGCTGTATATCAGCTCTCTATTGTCCCAGTTAGACAGTTAGGAGCAGATTACTGAAGCTTGCAGGAGTTGTCTATTGTCTTTCACCCAAGCAATGTGTATCAGATGTCACCATTTATATTCTAGCAACAAACTGTCAAAGAGCACAAATGCCTTTGATGCCTGTAACTCCTAAGTTGATTAAAATAGGTGAAGAATAACAAGCAATTAACCAAATCACAACTCAGATATGTGGCAGCTGTGACAGATCTCATATCTCATAGTACATCATTTTTCTAAGTGGTCTGAGATCTGTGCACACATGAAACATGCCTGTTCGGTGATCCTCTAGTCTTTGGGAAGGTTGTTCAAGCAATCTTTTGGACTTTCATTTGCATGGTGTGATAAGCATCTTCGATTGTGCGAAGACAGTAAGTGCTACCTGTTCAGTAGGTAATATCCTTTCCATTCATCTCTCGCAGTGTTCACCTTGAGACCAGTGGATGCTGAAGGCACGGGAGGCTGTTCCCCTCACTGCAGGTAGGTGAGCAGGTAAGTCCCTTCCCCTCTTCACATGTGGCATGCATGGACTGGAAGACAAGTGTCTTGAATCCCATTCTCACTGGCCGTATTTGTCTTTTGCTCAGACTCTGTACTTCTGGCAATTGCTGTTGTTTCTTTGTAACACAGCCCAGTGATGTTTTCAGGTTCCATTAAACTTCACACTGAACCAACTCTTTGTGCACACATTTTCATCTTCAGTTTCTTCCCACTGGATGTATGAACTGATGGATTGATTAAGGATCAAAGTAGTACATGATTTTTCTGATTTGGGACAGAAAAATACCCTCAAAAGACCCACCTTTTCAGAAAAAAAGCAAGAAACAGCCTTTGGTTAATGAAGCTGAGGAAATGAATAATAGAATTGATGAAAGCAGTGGAAAACTATTCCCATGGACAACTGTTTTCATACCACTTCTCATGAAGCATTTCAATACACTTTTTTTGTGGCCATGAAGGAAAAGTTGGAGGTCCAAAGCTTTCTTCTCACATTAGAAGATTTGTTGTACAGAGGAAAAAATATCTGTGCTTATCACTTGCTTAGTTCAAGTCAATTGTTTTGAAAAGCTTATTTTTTGATTTCTGATTAAAGACTCTCTAAAGTTCTTAATCAATCTGAATCTTTCTTCTTGAGTTGCAATTACTGTTCTCCTTATTTAAAGGAAAAGCTTTTAAAATTACTCCATCATTTCAGAAGAAAAGAATCTGAGGTTTTGGAGATCAAATACCTGAAGTAAAACCTAGCCTCTCTGCAAGTCGGTGGGAATTCTACTGAGGTACAAAAGTTACTGTAAACAGGGGAATAAACAAAGTTTATTTGAAACTCATCCCTCAAAGACATGCAGAGGAGTCCTCTTCCAGGCCTGGTTTTCAACCTTCAACTTCAGGAACACAAGCTGACACCCTTAGACACAGAATATCTCAAGGCACTTTAAGTCAACGCGATGGGAAGAGAGATTACCTTTTGAATGTTGTGCCTGAACATACACAGATTTTTGTTATTCCAGTTTCAGGTAGTCTGGGATTACAGATTGCACACTTTAGTTTTAGTTGGTTCAATTTTTATTACTTAAACCAAAGTTGTTGCCAAAATAACTTACTGCACAAATTCCTTTATCCTATTTCTGCACCTCACTATGGCTCTTTCTCTCTCTGTTCCTTTCCAAGGAAGATGATGTATTTTATCTCCATTAAATCTGAACAATGACTCAACCTACAATGACGACAAAAAGCTAGAAAATTATTTCTGAACGTCATCCTTGATAATGTACAATGGAGAGGTCTCCGGTAGCTATAAGAAGACAAAAGCACAGAAAAGCTGATTCACCTGGCAGTCAGAGGACCAGGCTGCCACTGTTTCTAATCTGATTCTTATTTAACTACAAAATGTTTTCCAAAAAAAAGAAATTCTACCAAACTTAATTAACACAAACTTTAACACAAAGCTACAAATGGTCTGCTTATAGCATTTCTTCCTTTTCCTTTCCAGCATGCCTTGGGGGGTTAGCCCTTGGTTTCATAATGTTGTCGAGCTGCATGACTTCATTTTCACTCTTCAAAGGAGAAAGTTTGTCATTAGTGTCAATCAAAAGGTGATTTGAGCTGTTGTGTTCTGCCTCTTTAAAATATATCCAACCAAATATACACAATCCAGCACCACTTTTTCTTATGATTGTCCTGAATTTCCTCTACTGCCCATGAACATTTTTAAATATCTCAAATTATCTTGTATTTGGTAATGACTTTGAGCTTCCCCTTTTGGAGATACTCCAACAACAGGATCCTAAATCTAATTTGGGTTTCTTGCCTCATCCAAGAATCTTGTAAACAATCAGTTTCTTCGCATGGGAAATCAGCTTAAAAGGAGCTACTGCAGAGAAGTTCCTTTTAGATGTGTAGGAAGGTGTCTACAGAAAGAAAACAGTAACCTCACTTTTCTCTTAGCTGGAAGGTAGTGGAGTTTGCAATGCATGAACAAAGTGCTTGTGAAGGCTCAGCCAACCAAACTCGTATTCTCCCCTTTGCAGTTGTGGCTGTGTCTGAGGAAAAACAGGTCAGCTCCTTCGATTCTTCTGGCAGTTGAATAACTTGTTCTCTCTTTTTTGTATTGTTTGTTTGGAAATCAAAGGAAGGATTTCCATAGAGGAAGCTGGTCATGTATGCATTAATCATAGCCGTTTGTGGGGGAAATCTCCACTGAGGCCATGTAAGAGAAGGAAAAGCAAACACCTGCTTCAGGAAGCAAGCCCTTAGGGAGGTACTGTAAAGACACATCAAGGCAAATGGTTTCCATGATGATGAAGGCAGGCTGAGGAAGAATTTGCTGTAATGTACACCAGCAGTAGGACGTGGAGGAAGCTATGTAAGGCAAGACTTTTCAGACTATTTCAGCACATAAAGATGCTATCAGGGGCCACTGGGATTTTCCCAAACATTGGAGCTACTCAGATTCTTTACATTGACTTACTGGAAATCTCTATCTGGTTCCTCTGGTGCTTCAGTGCTTGCAAATTTGACTGATCATTTGAGCGTTAAGTACCCACAAATACCTGGAGCTAAGTGGGAAAGAGATGGTCCTAGAAACCTTCCTTACATGTAGAACCAAGTTAAAAGGCTAAATTGCAGCAGCAGCAAGGCAGCCCTCTCAGCCAGGTGCCTCTTCTAAGTCTGTTGCCACAAGCTTTGTATGTTTTGGCAGGTGAAGAGACAGGTTGAGAGGATTTGGAGAAGTGCTATCAGTCCCTGCAGGGAATGAGGGGAAGGCACAGCATCAGATGAAATGTAAGTCTTGGGTAGGTATCTATGGCACCAATCATTCTTACCCAGCTGGACTGAGTTGAGATAATGAACTAATTACTAATCAAATTACTAATCAACTCAAGGTACCTATCCTACCTACAAGAGGCAGGCCATTTCCTCCTGGCTATGGAGGATACAACAGCGTCCTTGGTGCTGCAGTCCAGGCTGGTGAGCAACAACTGGTAACCCCAACGTGATACATCAGTGAGACCCTGGGAAGCCCCGAGAGCCCGAGCCAAAGGAGCCCGAGCCAAAAGAGCCGGAGCCGGGAGCTTGAGCGAGAGTCCTTCGGAGAAGAAGGTAAAGCCACAAGCCCCGATGTGGTATTTGTGGGAGGGAAGCGTGCTGGAGTTGGATGAATGGGCCGGGTCTCTGCTCACCCATAAAGCCTTTGTGAAAACAAAAAATGGTAAAACAAAAAGGGGGCATTATGGCACCAATCATTCTTACCCAGCTGGACTGAGTTGAGATAATGAACTAATTACTAATCAAATTACTAATCAACTCAAGGTACCTATCCTGCCTACAAGAGGCAGGTCATTTCCTCCTGGCTGCGGAGGATGCAACAGCGTCCTTGATGCCGTAGCCCAGGCTGGTGAGCAACAGGTATCAGCAGCTTACAAGTTAAAAATTGAAGCTAAATTAAAATTGAAATCTCAATATGTCTCTCTAGGCTCAAGATCTGGGTACCCTACCCTTTCACACATCACACACAAGCATAGTCTGATACTTCCTAACATCAAACAGAGTTTACCTAAGTGGTAACGGCCTCATTTTTTTATCAGCTGCATAAAATTTTTCCATTCACTCTCCCATATTTCTATTATATCCCTTGCTCACTTTTGGTTTACCCTTTGGCTTCCAGCCATATTTTTTTTTTTTGCCAGTACCATAAAACAACCAGAAGACCCTAAGCTTAGAATAATGTAGTGACTAGTATTAATATTAGGGGCTGGTAAAATGATGGGTCAAAATATGTTCTCTGAGAGCAGGAAGAGGTATATTGTCTGCCATCATCATCATTGACAACTACTCTCACTGCAAAACTCCTGACTACTGAGAGGATGCCACCACATTATGCCCTGTGGAGTTCTCTTCCCGCCACCATGCTCCAATGGCAATGAAGCACCCTGCAGCACTGCTGCAAGTCCACATGGATCTAGTTTTCCCTTGGATTTCAAAATACCTTTAACCCACCAAAGCTGCAGCCTGGAACTCAGAGCAAGTCAGGAAACATCCCAGGCACTCTCATTTTTAAGAGAATTTCATGTTGTTCCTTCTTTTTTACTCTTTTTTTTTTTAAGAATTTTGTTTGATGGTGCCCTTGTAATTGTGCATGGTCACATATAACCACTGTTGCAAGATTGCTGTAGTTTCATATTGCCATTAATCAATGCAACACGTATTAACTAAGTACTTCATTCTGCTTTTGCATGATTTATTAAGTCTTCATTAATGTGTTTGATCAGAAAACTAATTAAACAATGAACTGTGGCAGCAACACATACTTTGCATCAATTATTAAAAGCAGGTTTCTTGGAATAAAAATGTGGTTATGAATACTTGAGTTACCATGGGTTTCACTTTATGTCAAATTATCTGAACTGTTAGTAGCACTAATCCTGGGCTTTCCCATTTATGAGCAAACTCGGTATGACAATGTTAAAGACAAGCATACTAAATTAGTTTCCTACTCTGATACTTTAAATATCAGCAAATAAGGAGAGAGTTCCTAGACTTGAATTACATACAGGTAACACAGTACATACATACTATACAGGTATGTTCTATATGTTAACACCTGCTTTTTTGAAACAATGTAAGGCCTCATTTTTCGTCTTCATTACCAGTCACTGAATATACTCATATGGTATCTGGAATTTACTATGTTGAACATTGACGATATTAGTAATGTCTCTATGAATAAAGGAATATTTAGTTCTCCTAAATAGAATTTTAACCTAACAAATTTCTACACTATTTGCTTACGTGTTCTTTAAAATGCATTCTTCCTGCACTGTTGTTGTTCATTTTCCCATGACTTATTCAGCCTGGTTTATGCCAGTCAGATTACCCATGCTGTTAGCTATTCAGATTTTACAGACAGTGGAGCCACTTACCTTCCTGAGCCTCATTCTACTCACATTTCACCTTCATATACAGAGAACTACGCTCACAGGGCATAGACCGTATTTCTTTCCCTTGCAGTTATTTCTGAGGAGAGTCTCTCATATATTTATGTAGTGGAAGAATAAAAAAAATAGTCATCACTCCATACCCCTAAAGAGGGAAGCACTCGGTACCACTTTTCATTAAATGCCATACTGCTATTTAAAGCTCCCTCTCCCTATCTTAAGAGGGATTGAGACAATAATCCAGCAACCACTTTATTTCATAAGCTTGATGGATTCCTCAAGCCTGGGACTCAAAATTGTTTTGAGAAATACTGCGTCCCTAGAACCATGAATTCATACTGACCTTATTAAAACGTACAATTTCAAGAAGCTGTTTCCCCTTTATCCCCTGTTCATCACACTCTATCTTCAGCCTTCTGCACCACCATGAAGCACTTGGAGTGAATGTCTTTAGTGACAGATCATCTCCCAGATGTGGCCAGCCATGAGCTGACTAGCTTCTCGACCAGCAGGACATTTGGAGGAATACGTTTCTGTGATAGGTTTTAGTTTGTGCCAGAGGAAGTGAGTATTTCCATGAGTGGGAGTTTACCACCTTTCCTGAAATCATAGAATCATAGAATGGTTAGGATTGGAAGGGACCTCAAAGATCATCTAGTTCCAGCCCCTCTGCCACGGGCAGGGACACCTTCCACTAGATCAGGTTGCTCAAAGCCTCATCCAACCTGGCCGTGAACACTTCCAGCAATAGGGGTATTCACAGCTTCTCTGGGCAACCTGTTCCAGTGCCTCACCACCCTCAATGTAAAAAATTTCTTCCTTATATCTAATTGAAATCTCCCCTCTTTCAGTTTAAATCCATTGCCCCTTGTCCTATCACTACATGCCCTTGTAAAAAGTCCCTCGCCAGCTTTCCTGTAGGCCCCCTTTAGGTCCTGGAAAGCTGCTATAAGATCACCCCGGAGCCTTCTCTTCTCCAGGCTGAACAGCCTCAACTCTCTCAGCCTGTCTTCCTAGCAGAGGTGCTCCAGCCCTCGAATCATCTTCGTGTCCCTCTTCTGGACTCGTTCCAGTAGCTCCATGTCCTTCTTATGTTGGGGACTCCAGAGCTGAACACAGTATTCTAGGTAGGGTCTCACGAGAGCAGAGTAGAGGGGCAGAATCACTTCCCTCGACCTGCTGGCCACACTTCTTTTGATGCAGCCCAGGATACAGTTGGCTTTCTGGGCTGCCAGTGCACATTGCTGGCTCAAGTTGAGCTTCTCATCCACCAGCACTCCCAAGTCCTTTTCCTCAGGGCTGCTCTCAATCCATTCTCCGCCCAGCCTGTACTTGTGCTTGGGATTGCCCTGACCCACGTGCAGGACCTTGCACTTGGCCTTGTTGAACTTCATGAGGTTCTCACAGGCCCACCTCTCCAGCCCGTCGAGGTCCCTCTGGACGGCATCCCTTCCCTCCAGTGTGTCCACAACACCACACAACTTGGTGTCATCTGCAAACTTGCTGAGGGTGCACTCGATCCCACTGTCCATGTCACCAACAAAGATGTTAAATAGCACTGGTCCCAGTACTGACCCCTGAGGAACACGACTCATCGCTGGCCTCCACATGGACATTGAACCGTTGACCACAACTCTTTGAGTGCGACCATCCAGCCAATTCCTTATCCACCGAGTGGTTCATCCATCAAAACCATGTCTTTCCAGTTTAGAGACAAGGATGTCGTGTGGGACAGTATCAAATGCTTTGGATAAGTCCAGGTAGATGATGTCAGCTGCTCTTCCCCTATCCATCAATGCTATAACCTCATCGTAGAAGGCCACAAAATTAGTCAGGCAGGATTTGCCCTTAGTGAAGCCATGTTGGCTGTCACCAATCACCTCCTTATTTTCTATGTGCCCTAGCATAGTCGCCAGGAGGATCTGCTCCATGATCTTACTGGGCACAGAGGTGAGACTGACTGGCCTGTAGTTCCCTGGGTCTTCTTTTTTTCTCTTTTTAAAGATGGGGGCTATGTTTCCCCTTTTCCAGTCATTGGGAACTTCACCAGATTGCCACGACTTCTGAAATACGATGGATAGTGGCTGACAGTGTACTGTTGACTTACAAAAGGCACACTCAACTGCCATCTGGATGAGTTAGTAAGTTATCTGCCTGCACCTATCCTTCACTTCTAGCTGACAACCGCATATTATGCAAATCCCTGCGCTCTGATGGAGATACAAAGATGAGCACTAAGAAATCAGAGGTTTTCATAATCAATACACATTTGTTACAAGTTCTGTGTTCCTGAACAGGCCTCCACCTTCCCCACTGCAGTCAGCTGAGTGTAGCCATGCTCCTCCTCTAAATAACTACTTATTGTCTTACTCTTGCAGGCTCCTACTTTCCTTTCTTAAATTGGTATCTCACTAACAGAAAGATGAATCTACCTTCTTTCTGCTTTACGCAGGAGTCAGAGCATGCATACCCAACACGTGCAAGAAATACATGAGACCTCATGCTTGCTTCTATATGTGCTAAAAAGTAATGGGCTGACATTTTGAATAAGGGAGGGATTTTGTATTGAAATTGTTTTGAATTTCATTGATTCGTTTTGATACTACTCCCATAACTGTTAAGATCTTTCCCATTATGAATTTACAAATATGTATATTCTACATGTATTCAGAGTATTACACAAAAATTTTAACAAGGTGCAATCAATAACACAGCTCAGGCCAATTTTCCTTACGCTAGAAACAGGCTTTTATGCAGGATTCTCTGACAGATTTCATTGCATTAGACTAGAGAGCACAAGTACTAAGATGTTTTGGAGCATTCTAATGTTATACTATAACCTGCTTAATGTTTATGTTATACACTGCCAGATAAAACCCACTATTTCAGATAGAAAGATTCACTTTAATCAACTTAACTCAGATAATACCTGTGGTATGGCGAATGCATTATGCAAGCTTTGCAGGCTGACCAAAGCTCGATACAGCCTCATGGCTCTCTAATTTAACATATTTTAAGAGTTGTCATTAATTGTGACATAGATAAAAGAACATTATTATCTGTAAGGGGGAAAAAAAAAACAACCCAACCCAAAAAAGCCCTAAATTTTCTGCATGCAAAACACTCAATCCTTTTACTCAAGCAAAGGTAATTTAAGGACAGCATTAGCCTTTATCTGAGATAAAGACTTGAACAGCAAGCTGCTATGAAAAATTAACTGTGATAAGTAGGCAGAGATGCTTCTACCTGACCCATCGCACTCTCACTAGTTTCACCTTCCCCACGATTTGCTATGATGCTGACTCCCTTGTTCTGTGTTATCGTCTCCCACCTGCGGGCTCAGCTTTCAGGCTCTCATGCCATTTGAACACCATTGGCATCACACTTCAAAAAGTTGCCTTCTGTTATCTCAGGCATTTTGTGAAAGTCCGATTGTAGATGTTTTTCCCAAGCGGGTGCTGGAAACCAAGTGCTTTCTTTTATCATGTGCCAGCTTAGCTACAGCACATGCTCTCTATGCAGCTCGCAGAAAGGGATTTTAGCTTGTTATACACTTTAGAGCTCATTCAGAGGCCACAGATCTTCTCACTGTTCTACAGCATGTGTTTCTGTTAGGGGGAAGGCTGGAGTCACCCTTAGGTGACATTTAGGTATTTATGCCTTTAATGCAATGCCCACATTGCCTTTACTGCAACCCAAGGCATGGACCTTCAGGACCAAAGCAATTTCATATTGTCCTGACATTGTCCAAACTTACTGAACTGTTAAAGCTTACAAAGTACTTCTAGCTGCCTTGGGATATGGTAGGACAAGGTGAAGAGTGTTTCAAGAGGAATTCCTAATACTGAACATTTAGTGCTCTTTTCAGGATTTGGCAACAAATTCCTGAGCTACAGATGGGATGAAGATTGACATTTTATGGAAAAGAATAGTCACTTCAGAGAAGACCACAAATAGGTGTCTTATAGTGGCAGAGTGCTTCTGCCATGTCAGTTGTCGCAGGAAAACACCTGCTCCAGAAGCTTGTCTCCATGGGAACACTCTCCTCTTTAAGCTATTTTAACTCAGCAGACTGTTTTCATCTTAGATTTTGGAACTCTGCCAGTAACCAAGTTGACCATGCACGGGCTGAGCACCCAAAGCCACTAGAACAGGAGATTTATCCTTCCATTGTCCCAAAGAAAAGTCTCCAACTTGCTGATAGCAAACCACAAGCGGAATGTGGTTTACATTTCTAGTTGCATTTTGTTAATTACTTCAGCAAATTGAAGCTGTATGGCTGGGGAAACAGAAGAAAGAAGAGTTTTAGGACTCATTCACTATAAAGAGTGGTTGGAGAGAGACCTCTTAAAATCAAAGAGCAGAAACAGCTAGTTTGCTAGGCGTTGCCTTCAGACAACTGCTTGGTAAGTCCTTTTTTCCCCATAGGGTTTGCCAAGGAGGTTTTAAATGAAAAGAAGAGGTGCTTCTGCCAGTGAGAACTTATCTCCTTACCTATGGAGACTACTTAGTGTCTCTCAGGTGTGCAATATCTCTCCAGGGAAGCAAATTGTCTGCGCAGCTGAAGATCCATGGATCTCAAGGATCTCCCCTACGCTTCCTCTGCTATGTGTAGCAGGAAGAAAAGGAAGTGTCCACACACTGATTACTGCTTACTTGTCAGACTAATTCCCTGCCTCTGAAAACAGGCAGCTCAAAACTGCAGTAGACTTTACTGCTTCTCAGAGTTACTCGTGCAGCAATCTGGCCCTCAGTTTGCATCAGGGTGGCAGAGCAAATGTTTGTACTCTTTTTTACCCTCTGATACAAAGTACTGCTTGTGCACAAAGACAGCCAACCTTCTGTCACCACGCAGAAGACATCCAGGCTTGCTTAAAAACAAAAAAGTGCTCAATTTTACATGGCAAAGAGCTATTTGCGGAAACATGAAGATCCAAAAGATATAACCCGGCTGCTGTACCTTGATATTTCAGCCTTCAAAGAGCTCTTCTTCTTTCTATATTGAGCCACTGCTATTGTGAAATCCCATGCTGGTAAGCTTCAGATGGATTACTAATATCTTTCTAATGTCCCTTTAGCTCCCACTCCCTTGTGTACTACAGGAAGGAAGAATTGTGACAGTTTTGAGGCTTGATTAGTTGTTGGCTTGTTTTTTAAAGGATTGAAAAAATAATGTTCTCTAAGAGCAGCATTTTCTCACACACTGAATTATCCCGAAGCGTTTGTACTGCAAACATGACTCTAATTAGACTTCACACTTTTCAGGTCATTACCTCTCCATCAGCTACTCAAGCAACACTGAAGGCAAAAGCAGATGTTGCTGGGTAGTGCCTGCATTCTCAAACCCTCACTTGATTCCATCCTTCATACCATGGTGCAATCAAGAGTAATGTATGCTTTTGTCTCTCATGTAAAACTGTCAGCTTTCATCTCAATGAACAGTGTCAACACTCAAGCAAGTTTTTTTTCACGCAATTTTATCAGCCATATTTCAAAATGGAAGACAAATTATGAAAACAAAGCCTAACACTCAAAAGTGAGTGTTACAGAAAGACTTACTAGACTAGAAGTAAACTCAGAAATCTAGAATAGTTTCTAAAGTCAAACATACTTTATTTACCCAAATCAATCAAACCCCCCTTCCCTGTCATTTCTGTGCACTTCTGTAACATGCACAGAGGGTTGTGCATCCTGTAGGTAAAATATGTATTATGACATCACGCAGTTGTTAGAATCATTTACAGAACAGACCAAAATAAAGAGGACACGTTCCAGGCTGTGGAAACTGAGTGTGAAGAATTTTAGGTAGATATCCACTGCAGGAAGAAAACTGGCCCCTGAGAACTGGTCTTTCACTCTGCTATTAATTTCTGAGTCTGGCAGCACAAAAAGACACCCTTGTATTTTCTGGACCCTGTAAGTCTGACTAGAGTACCGTCCTTCATCTCTGGTTGTAGGCAGGATGATCACATTTCTATCCAGATTTACTGGCTACACAGGAAACAACAGAGAAGATCAACGAACTGCATTTACTACCACCAGCAGCTGAGAAGAAGAGGGCCATAAGGAAGAGAGAGATATTTCGCCACGAGGCATTTTAGGTCTGCCTGAGATAAACACGTGAACACAAATTGCCTGTGCCTGAAAACGATGCAGCAGCCTGCCAGCCTCCTGGCACTACATGCCAGGGCAGGTCCAGCACTCCTCCTCCTCTTCATCAGCTGGTCATGTGCTTCTGCAGCCCCACATGCCCCTGTGTCGAGTCAGATGCACACAAGCTGCTCACCCAGAAGAACTGTCATGCAAAAGTCAATAATGAACCTGCAAATCCCACACAGTAAAAATATGTCCTTCGTGTTATCATCAAATGGGTTTTACTGAGTAGTAGTTGAAAGGAACAAGCCTGCAGAAATAGGCAACTGATCCGAAGCTTGCTGCTTGAAATATTTTAATGTGTGCCTCCATTTGAATTTCTTCCCCTTGTTTTGGAAGAATTTGTATTCACACAAAACCCCAATATTTTCTTTCTAAGCATAGTGTAATTTTTCTGGACTATATGGGAGGGTATAGCTTTGTTTCTGCTCCTGTGTTTCACTGAGTTTGAATGACTAAAAAATCTCAAAGCAAATTTAGATTGTCTGAAAGCATCTGACCAAATCATAGTTTTTTCATTAAATTCTTCTCATACTGTAAGAATATTGTTTATCTAAAATTTGCTCAGACAATTAACTTCAGTTACGCTCACCAGGTACTTCTAATAGGTACTTCGAATTTTCTTTAAAATCCCAAACTCGGAGAATTAATTGCAAACATTCCAGGTATCTCTTCACATTCAATGTTTAGTAAATCTGTATTTCCTCTGAGTGTTGTACTGCAGATATACCCCTCAAAGGAATTAAGGAGTCCTTACAGGTCTGCAGGTGCTTGCAGCACTGTCGATTCTGCAAGGTTAAGTGCTGAAGTCTGAACATAAGCAGTAGCAGGAAAAAAGAAAAAAAATCAAATATTTTCCTTGGAATTTTCTTTGTTTGTACCTCTACAATTTTCACAGCCCCTCATAAGTTATTCTTTTTGGCTCTCTGTCCATTCATTTTGTAATTATACTATAGTTACTGTAACTATAGCTACTTTTGTAACTCACCAAAGAGCAATGCAAACACAAATTAAGAATAAAAGTTTCCAATGAATTGCAGCATCAAGAATTTGTCATGCAGGCTACTGCCAAAGGTAATTCTGAAGGCTCTTTTGTCAGTAAATGCTTCACAGCATAATAAAATTAAATCGTTTAAGGCAGGCAGTCACAGGCTGTAAAGGATATCACATATAACACAATGACATTTAAAGAGGCTTCAGAATTTCTGTAAGTGAAACCTGTATCTAAGTCAAGGCATTATGTCTCAAACTTGCAGCTGTATGTTTTAATATTTTACTTCAGTGTGACATTAACTCCCTTTGGCATCTTTCGAAATCATAAATCCATACAAATCAAAAGTTTGAATATTGTCAGGACAAATAAAAGTGTAGTGATGTGCCTGGTGGGACTCTTAAGGTCTTTGATTCCTTTTAGAAAATCTTAGCAAGTTGAGGAGAGGTTGGCATGATTGTCCTGCTTCTGATGGAGGTAACAGTGCTGAATACTGCCAGAACGGAAGCTATAGGAATGGCAAATGCGCTGCTGCGTTTACTGCCCTGGTTAGCTCAGTTTATGTCATTCTTCTACCACATCATCTCAGCTACTTTATATTATTTGAATATGAGTGGTTTTGCACAAGACAACAGGAAAAGGAATGAAAAACTTAAGGACGATATCTCCATACTGTCCCCGTAGTCTCGATTTCACTTGTACCGAGTAACTACCTTAGTAACACGCAACAGGCTCAGACTTTCCTACCTTGTTACTGTTTAGCGACAAGGTGGAGGGGCTTACTGCAGGTCTGGAAACACTGCCTACACTATTCAGCCTGCAGGATTTCCCCTGTCAACAGATCAAAAATCTAGAGTCAGAATTGCAACCGTTCCTTCACTGAAATGCCAACTTTTTGGTTTCTATTTATTTCTGTGTAAAGGTGGGACATCTAAAGAAAACAACTTCGTAAAGAGAAAAAGAAATGGAGAGGGGAGGGGTTATTAATCGGCTCCAAAGTCAGGCTCTTGCTCTAAGTGTGTCATGATATGCTGTGGGAGTAAAGCTGCCGCCTTATATGTAAAATATTTCAAAAACTTTTCATGTTATATTGACAAATAGTTAATACAATTAGTAATGACATACTAACAATGCTTTAATGTCTTAAAGAGTTTGTAGCTTTATTTATGTGCCACCGTACTCAAGGGGTACCAAACAGATTTGTGCCAGGCCATTAAATATTGTTGATTTTAAATGTAGACCAAATAGAACTAAGTCCTGCTCTGAGATAAAAGGCTCTAGGGTCTTGAAGGAGATATAGAGATTTCTCTCTTGTATGGATGCCCTCACAGTATTAAAAAGGATGGGGAAGCACACAGGTGTGCACACATGCACATATGTCCATATACAACTGCATGCATACTTTTTTCTGAATGTGAGAACTGAATTAAGAGAGAGGGAACTGTGATTGAGAGTGAGAGCAAGTGAGAGTTTCCTTCCTTGGAGATGTTCAAAAGCCATCTGGATGTGGTCCTGGGCTGTAGGTGGCTCCGCCTGAGCAAGAGGCTTGGACCAGATGACCTCCAGAGCTCCTTTCCAACATCAGCCACCCCTTAACTCTGTGATTCTATGAATTCTATAACTAAGTACAACAATACTAAAAAAATAACTAACAAAAAAAAAAAAAACTTAAACCCTACTCTGCTGAAATACAAGATAAAAATAAAATTGTTTCCTCCTTAACAGGATTATTAATTGAAGATCATTAAGAAGAGTAGATGAGGCACACAGAAAAAGTCTGTCTCACCATCCATCCATCTATCCATCTGGAAAGTGCTCTGACAGCATGTCATGGCGGGGATGTAAGGATGTTGAGAAGATGACATTTTTGTGTTATCTTTCCTGCCTCCAATCCAAACCTAGATTTAGGATCTATCCCCAGCCCCAATTTAATGCCTTCGTTTTCTTTCTGCTCTGCTTTTGTGCAAGTGGGAATAGAGTCCTTTGCCCCAAGTTGAAATGTCAGCCTTCCTGTAGCTGATGTGCATATCACAGAAGTCTACTGACTGCCAGTCACTGTCTTCAGTTGTGCTTTATTTTGACGCCGTAATTGTCACCTGAAATACTAAGATCTACAGTGCAGAAGTAAAACTATTACTTTTCAAGAGCATCTACATTTCTTTAAGTAAGTTTAAAATGTACTCAGTATCTGTCCACACCTTCAACAACCAAAAGTTCAATTGGCAACTTACCAACACCAAGAAGGATCTTAAACTGAAATAGGAAGATCCTCTGAGAGCATCCTTGCAAATATCATGAAGTTTGTGGCACTCTGCCATTAGACCTGAAGGCTATGTAAACGTTAAGTGAACTTACCTGTAAACTATGACTTTGTTAGTGCGTCTCTTGAGCATGAGCACTAAATATTCATGCTTCACCACTCCACAAAAAGAAGGAAATAAGCATCTGCAGGAAAAGCAGATGAGCAAAAATAAGCAAAGGGCAGAATGGTGCGCCAGTGATGCAGACAGCTGCTTGTGTTAAAGCATCCCAGAGAAAAAGGTCATGAGTGAGAGTGCGGTCTCGGTCTCACCACCAAACTCAGCCTTATGCACCAACTTTTCAGAAATAGGATGTTTGCTGTAGGTTGCTTATGGCACCTAAATGTTAGAGGGTAACCATGACTGCATAGCAGAAGTGACTGGTTGAATACAGAGTGTAGGGATGGCCAAGCCTACCAGAGCTGTGATTCATCAACTTTAATATCCTATTTCCAAGAGTAGTGAGTGCCACATGTTTCAGAGAAGACTACAAAAACAAACTGTCGTGGACAATTAAGGATATTACTTCTTCATGAAGGGAATCATCTTTCAGGCCCTGGGTCTTAATCAACAGAACTGAGGATTGATCAGCGAATCCAGTCGTCTGCTATTTTCAGTAACCACATCTTGTAATGCCCTTCAGGAACTGATCAAAAAGAATTGGTTAAGCCCTCAAGTGCGAAAGTTTATCTCATTACTCTAAGTGGATCTGTCTTCAGTGTAACTATGATACATCTACACATCTCTTTTTAAGCCTGAAATTCCTCACATAAGTAATGTTTTGTGACAAAATGCAGCATAGGCTAATATCTTGTACTTGTTGGCAGGCTTTAATTTTACAGACTTTCAAAGCAGGAGGAGGGGAGTTCAGCTCAGCTTGTATGACCAAATGCAGATGCTGTAGATGCCTCAAATTTGGGGGCTGAGCTCCTATTGACCCCCATAGTGAACTTAAACATGAGCAAAATACGATGTAAAGTAATGGGAAAGACAGAAGCTACATATCAAGGACCTATTTTGAACCTGATCTAAGCCAAGACACTTGTCTTCAGAACTGAGAAAGGCCAAATCCACCCAGACAGTCACGATATCTCAGTTGAGCTCAGAGGGGGTAACTCCTAAAACCACTGTAACTCATTTACTTCTGATTTTTCTCAAATGCTATGTATTGGGTTTGCATGGCAAGGTCTTGGTAGTGGGGGGGCTACAGGGGTGGCCTCTGTGAGAAGCTGCTAGAATCTTCTCCTATGTCCAACAGAGTCAATGCCAGCCGGCTCCAAGATGGACCTGCCGCTGGCCAAGGCTGAGCCCATCAGTGGCAGTGATAGCACCTCTGGGATAACATATTTAAGAAGGGGAAAGAAAAAACCTGCTGTGGAATAGAGGAGTGAGAATATGTGAGAGAGAAACAACTCTGCAGACACCAAGGTCAGTGAAGAAGGCAAAGGCTTCACGTGCCAGAGCAGAGATTCCCCTGCAGACTGTGCTGAAGACCATGGTGAGGCACATTGTCCACCTGCAGCCCATGGAAGTCCACAGCGGAGCAGATATCCACCTGCAGCCTTTGAATGACCCCACACTGGAGCAGTTCATGAAGACACACAGCTAGGGATGGAATTGGGCTGTGAGCTTGCACTTCTTTCACAGCTGCAACGTGCTACACTTACTAGCAAGCTGCAGTGGGTTTACACTCCTCCAGAAGCAGGAAGCAGCCAACAACCATGCTTAACTAGACAGGCTTGCAGTTGTTTGGCATTGCCAGAATGATATGAAGACACAGATTGAATAAGAGAATCGGCCCCAACAAGTTGCGTTTCTGACATTGTAGCAAAACCTGTAATTGCTTTATTTGTATTTGTTTACAAAAGGTCATACTTCTTGCCCTTTTTTGAAGAAAAGCATCAGGAAGAAAATGCACAGACCCAGCTGGGGCCCAGGAGCACCGCTCAGTTGTTATGCAAAACTCATGAGGTGCACCTGGCTGCCCTGACAAGCTTCTGAGGGCTTCTTAAACACAGAGCAAAGCAAGAGCAAACAGAGAGACCGATCCATCTAAAGAAGACTCTTCCATTTCCGTGCATTACATACAAAATTGAGGAGAGGGAGTGGTATGAGATTTTTTTACCTCTCGATCATGGTCCAGTCTCAAACTGATACAGCAGACTTTTAGAGCCATTTCTGTTTACAAGCCCTGGAAGCTTGAGGCCTACAGCAATGAAAAGGATATACATAATAAAAATAACGAGGGTGTCACAGCTATAATATCTGTTCCTCTGGAACCTAGGCAATTTTCTCAGAACAGAAACATCAAACTTGCAACCTCAGTTCACTGCAACCTTATGATCTCTTGGTTCATAAACCTGCCACTACGTCTTACTTCCATAAACTCAGATTGAAATTGCTTTAGTGCAATCATGTCTCACCTATTAACTCACAAATTGTCTTGATCCCTTGAAGACAGCAGCAGTTGCATGTCCTCAACATAGAACAGTAAAATAATAATAAATAAAAAAAAATCCTCTCCCTTCTTGCACGGAAAACCTGTTAACCTACTCCACAATGCCTGATATGAACTCTGCAGCAGAGGGAAGGAAATCTGTGTTCAGTCTGTTTGGTAAATAAACCCAGAGCTCAGAGCATGTCTGAGCCACAGGGACAGGTTTATAAGTCAACAAATCATAAGGTTTCAAGGAACAGAGGTGTCAAGTCTGATGATTATCTGATGAGAAAATTGCTTATGGAGAAAGAATTTAAATTTGCTTTAAGTGAATGTTTGAGCAAGTAACTTTCAACTTCATTTTCCTTAAAAGCTTATGACAGAAAAAAATAATCACATATATCTACAGAAAGGGAGAACAAAAAAGATTATGAGAGGTTTTATCTGAAATTACAAGTTAAGAATCAAAAGCCCTCTCAGTAAATACTGCTGTAAGTTTATGTTCTTCATTAGTCACCCAAGACCTGCTTGAAGGCACACAGTAGGCAAGTAGGACAAATAAAGGAGCTTGCATACACCTACACAGACCATTCAGCCACTGTTACACAGAAGAAATCAAGCTACTATTCTCTTTCTGTATTTTTAAATGCAAGTGCAATATTCACAATAGCAAACAAAGAGCAAGAGAGAACACTGACAAGTACAACATGGAAAATGAGATTAAAAGATTCACCACAGGTAATACAAGAACACCAGGAAAATTTTAAAAATGTTTTCCTCGTGGCAGTTTCCAGAGGAGAAACAAAACCGACCTACACTCTCTCCTCAAGACTGATTCCTGTCGCTTGCTGCTGAGACAACTTCTTTCCTGCGTACACCATGCGTGGAGAGAAATAAATCCTCCCTCTTGCTCCACAAGCCTGTAGGCATTTTTACAGCCGGTTCGATGCAGAGGAGGAACAGGAGGATCTCTGCTGTGCCTTCCTGCCCTCTTGCCTCCCGGCAGGCAGCCGAAGCCAGACCACTCTGACAGCACAGACACCGACGCACAAAAACCTCCTCTGCAGCCTGGCACAAAACCCTCTCGCCCTCGCTCCTTGGGGACGGTCACTCAGGAGGCTCAGGGCTTGCAAGGCTGCGTGCCAGCAGGCCAGGAGGGAGCTGTACCGGCATCTGTAGGCGTACAAGCAGAAAGACAAAGCTCAAAGTATCAACGTAGAATAAACCTTAACGGGGCAGCTCGTCCAGCAAGCAGGCTAGATATTTCAAAGTGTAAGAAATGACAAAGCTGTTTGCTGGAAAACAGACATTAAAAAGCTATAGACAGACATGAAAAAGGTTAGATGCATCCCTTTTCGGACCATTCTGTATGACTTTTAACAACAATATTGTGTGCTCACAGCTTTTTGAAATTGGCAAATAGGACTTGTCAGGAGTTTGCTCATTCATTTTTCCCATGGTTGCTGTTTGTTTTCTTGACTGAAAATGATCATCTGAAAATTCATCTTACAATGATGTCTGACTTACAGTGGTCTTCCTTATTGGAGATTAAAATTATTTTTAAAAAATTAAAATCAACTTTTTAAAACAAAATAAAAAACTTTTTTGTTGCTGCTTTTCCAGCTGAAATTCCCTCAAAATACTGGGCTTGAAGTTACACTACTGCAATTAAACTCAAAAAAGACATAACAGATGACATCACTACACCTTTAGAGACATCTAGTCATGTAGCTTATATCAGTTGAAGACAGAAGTGATAAACTGTAGCAGCTACCCTAAACAATCTCTGTCACCATATAGAATAGGAAATAACTGTCTTATTTTTTGAGTTCTCTTCTTTAGTTTTATTTCCTTCTCTCCCAAAGCTTTGTCCAAAGCACACGTCAAAGACAGAGCCTGTGGTAATGGATATCCAGCATGATTCTTCTCAGCACCCGCTAGGGTTTTTCTAGCATCTCCCAGTTGCTTCTTCCTGACTGTATTCATTAGCTGCCTTCAAAGCAGTTCCACAGACCTCCCTTCTCAGCAGGATCTGAGAGTTCTTACGCAGCCTCCACTGTGCATTGGTGAAATCTGCTCAGGACCGTCTTCACCAATCTGTGTAAGCAGCTTTGCTTCATAGATTTCTTCGACAGTTTTGAAACTTAAACAGTAACTTTGGTTTATTCAGCGAACACTTATAATTAGTTCCCTCCTGGTTCTTTTTTGCTTCTCATTTCCAAGTGGAAAATAGTCACTCAGAGACGCTCTTTGTTCTAAATTAAGAGCCAGAATCTTCCGAATCACCTGGAGAAGTCCCACTGAGTCCAGATGAGTCTGACTGGAAGGAGAAGATCTTCCAGTTTTCTTTCAACTCCTTGCCAACTTTACACTGCGTTCTTGGTTGTTTAAATGCGAATATTGACTCATTAACACCAATACACCACTGCTGAGTTCCTTGTTCACCAGCGAGATGCTTAATCTCCATGTGACACCCCGAACTTTCCCAGCCTGTCAGCCTGCCAGCGCATGGTCAGACCAGCCATCCCCACAAAGGAGAAAGCTCATGCAACTGCCCTGATGTTCTCGTAGTTTTGTACCTGTAAATCTGCTAGCTGGAAAGCTAGCTGTGGAAAGCTAACACTAAACTTCTCTTAGGAAGCATCTACTTATGCAAGTTAAGAGCTGGGCTGCAAAGCAAAGTGCCTAGCTACACAACCAGGGCTGCCATCTCACCTGTGATGGGAAAGAACATTGCTATGAGGTTTTACATGATGGAAGCATGTGCAGTGCAGTAAAGGTCTTGGAATAACAGATTTTGAAGAATTAATCAGCTTGTTTTGAGGCATGTTGATGGCAAAGGATTTGACTGGAGGCTACTCATGTCTGACACTGTCTTTGCTTGCTCTGAAACTATTCACACGGAAAGCAGCGTTTTGCTCAGTGTAAGTAACTCACAAAGAAAACCAAGACCAGAGTATCTCAGGCTGAATTCCCCTCATTCCTCCCACCTCCTTTGAATAAATGAACTTCCTTATACTCTGACAGACTAGGGAGATTAATTCAGAATGTGTATGCACAGTACACCTGGCAGTCACGATAAAGCCTGGCTCAAAGAGCTAAGATGAAACAAAGGCATAAATAATACCAGAGAAGGATTTACAAAAGGACAAAGTATGGGCAGTCATTTAGAGGTGACAGTAATTACTTAAGTAAATGTCAAAACTCTTCAAAGAAACAAGGGGGAAAATATTCATGAATATTTAAGGCTGAAACGTGAGCATGTTGATTTGCCATTTGGAAGGTTATGCTCCTGTCTTATCTTCCCTGTGATAGCTGCGGTAATGGATATTAAAATTTGTTGCAGGATAAACTTTTACTGTTTGAGGGCCTATTGATTCCTAGATGTATTGAAACCAATGGTCTTTTAATTCACTCAGGGCACCTAAAAAAGTTTTATATCATTCCTGAGGCTAGCCACAAGGATGAAAACAAGCAAATAACAGAAAGAACTCCAGACATCTGTAAACATGTAGAGCCATTTTCCCTGCTATAGTCAGTATCTCCTGACCACAGTGGGACAAAAGAAGTTCACTGGACCTTATTATAATCTTTTTCTCTCAGCTTCATCCCAGCTTCCACTGTCAGAGGCAGAGGAACTGACAGGTGATCATACAACTAGCAACAGTGCCCAGTCAAAGATGGAGAGAAGTACAGCTCTGCTCGGCCACACACTTCCCTCTGCCATTAAATGTCTTTTCTGCAGAGTTCCCTGCTACCCAGCTATCACTGCCTGACCACGAACGTGGGCATACACCAAGAACACACAAGGCAGCTACAACAAAAGAGTTTATAAAGACTGAATAGTACCTCCAAAGATATGCATTAACTGTCAAGATTAGCAGAAGAACCATATAAACTCAAGGGCGACGGTAAATAAAAAGGCCGATGAAATTCGGTATATTGAATTCTATATTCAAGGGATGCAGAAACATGTATTGTAACTCTGTGCTTAAAATGGTGGGCTCTGAGACGTCTGTTACAACAAAGGAGAAAAATATTGAATTTACCTTAGACAATTCCATGAAAAATTCAGTTCAGTACCTACCAAAACAGCAAGTCAGTGTTAGAATTAATTAGAAAAGGAATAGAAAATGGAATTTAAAAAAAAAAAAAAGAACATTATTATGCCCCTATGTAATTGCATGGTTTGCTTGGTCTTTGTATCTCGAAAGTGGTGGAATATAACTAGAGAGGAGCTAAAGAAGGGCAAGAGGAGTGATCAAAAGTAAGCAATGACTTCTACATGAAGAATGACTTCGTAAGTTAGATCTTTTCAACGTAGCAAAGGCCATTCTTGTCTGGTATAAATGACATAATCCTCAATATTGTCTCATTTGTGCTAAAGACAAAAGCAGCAGCCTCACAGATCCACAGTTAGAAGATAATTTTATCTTTCTGCTTCTTGTCCAATTGCACTGAGCACATACATATCTCCAATATGTCATGTCTTCAATAAAGGCCATCAGGAGATGACCTTTAAATCTAGAAAGAGTTTTAGACTCCTTTATATTGCAGACCTTTTAAAAATATGATATAGACAATGCTGACCACAGAGGTATCCAGCTAGTTTCATTTAATGTGGTAATTTGTGCCAATTGCCACTTTTACCTAGACTAAAATTAATCAACGAGCTAGCACTCACTCACCTGACATATCTTTAATGTTCCTGGTAAATGCTGAACAACAGGACATAGGCTACTTGCAGTTAGCCAGAAGGTCTTTTCTTTGTTCTCCCATCTGACTAACGTGGATTCAAGGGAAATAATTTATTTCACGTTGGAGAAAGAGAGCATATTTTAAGTACAAGGGGGAGAATTCAATCTGATGACAATTGAATACTATTAAATCCTATAACCTACAACACAGGGCAATCCAAATAATGTTTCAATCTGAATGACAATGAGATATTTTTATTCTAAATTATCACCAATGATGAAGGAAACTATGGTTAATTAACATCAGTAAATGCGATGCTAGCTTAGGAAGTTACCGACTCCAGTCAAATCTACCCGGAATTTACATTTTTTATGCAAGTTGGAAACAATTCTTCTGCAGAAAGAAAAGGAATGGTATAGAGAAACCCTGACAACAGGCATTAAAATATTTGTCTGTACAAGTTATTTGCTCCAGTGTAATGAGCCATATCCCAGTGACACTCATAGGAACTCAGCACTGGAAGGCAAGACCTAATCACCAATGACAAGGACAGTTTTTCTGCAAGTGTCAACAACCATTAAGGACAGAAGAGATCACAGAACATCTGCTGCCCCTAATGTCCTTGTTGACACAACAACCTCACCAGCCTGTATTAGTCTAAAAGCCTTCTTACTCCTTGGCTGTCTTCTAAGTTGTCATTATGAGGAAGAGGCTAGTAAAAAGCATAGGAATAGGGGCAGTCTGAGTACAGAAGAAAGAAACCAGTAACTTTGAGAAAAAAATGGTTTGCTTTTCCCATTTAAAAAGTCCAGATTTGTAACTGAGATGGCAAATGCCTTTGGGAATGAGAATTAAAGTCCAGCTCACATCCATTATAGAAGGACTAGAAGTCCAACTGCCAGCTCGGTGCATGACACCGTCTGCTGCTTCCAGCTCCAACATAATTCGTGGTGCTTTATGACAGTCTGGCAAGATCAAGCAGAAGATGCATTATCCCAGTGATGTCGGGTGAATGGTGGCTTTGATCTCAGATATCCACAGTCCCAGATTTTTCCTCCTTCTTTTCCTTTTACCTTTGTTGCCAGAAAAGAATAATCCATTAGGTTCATAGCCAGATAAGAATCCTTATTTTCTCGCATGGGTAAATGCTGCTTAGCTGCTTTCAGACAGGAGCATTCCTTATTTCCTTAAGTCAATGCAAAATCTGACCTCTTTACTATGTGGTTCCAGTCTATATCTCAGGGCTAGTTTTATCACTTGATATTTTATCTTTCATTTTAATTCAGAAAATTGCCATTCAGGATCCTTAATCACAGTGGGGGAAAAAAAAAAATTTAGACACCACCATCCCCACTCACCCCATCACCACCCCTATCCAACGTGAAGGACTCCAAGGAAACATGCTGTCATCATCTGGAATCACAGAGAATTGCCAAATTGCTTCTTTGTGTGCCTGGACTCTTTTAACTCTAGAAGACAATCTTTTCTCAAAAAAAACACCCAAAATGACAAAAAAAAACCAAACAAACCACAACAACAACAACAAAAAACCAATAAAACAGAAGAGGAGTATTCATTCAGTGAATTAAATGTGCAGATGTTAAGCACAACTCTCAGAGAAACTAGAGTTCCCAGGAGACAGGTTTCCATGGAGGTACTAGGGCTATTAGGGCCTTGCTTAGCCCTGTAGGTCCTTCTAAGCTTCAGCTTCTCTAGCAACAAAGTCGAGTATTGCTCCACAGCTTCAGGAAGTTTTCTCCACACTTAGAGCCAAACTGAGCTGAAGCAGTGTCCTCCTTCCTAGTCAAGGTCTCTCACAACTTCTGTTACCAGTTGTTATTATTATTGTAAATCCAAGTGTGTTTTCTACTCAGTAGCCATGAAATCAGTTACTGCTACCTTGTCTTCTCTGCCATAAAGTGTAGCCTCCATCACACTCTTCATGCGTGTATTTGGACGATGGTAGTTTTTGTCCAGGTATTTCATATTCAATGAAAGATAGATGTGTTAATACTATTCTGCATATAGGGGGACAGCTCCTTTCTCCGTAGAGCCTTAGAGGGACTGAGCACTTCTATATGGCTTCTGCAGGCTGCTGTGAAGACTCTACCAGCTGTAATAGTTTAACAGATTTGTCAATGGTCTTACTAAAATTAGAGCATTAACACCTAGTTATTCCATATTATTTCATTTTACCTTCACAGTATGGGGCAGGACTAGGATCCTTCAGGCTATAAAGCAACACGTTAAGGCCACCTATTACTATTTAGAGTACTAGCACTGTCATAATGCTCAAAAGGAATCTAATTATTCAGCTACGTGAGATTACTATTCCTTTCACTCAACTGTCTCAGGCTGTACAGTCATCTCTGAATAACACATCCAGCTTCATTTGATGGGAACTTCTTGTGCCTTTTCATCTGTATGTAGAGCCATGCTCCAAGACATCCAGCTCTATAAATCACAAGAGCAACTGGTCTGAGGAAACACCAGCCTCAGCTTCCTAACTCCTGGTGCTAAAAAGAATTCTAGTGTTGTATTTTTTTCGCTCTTCGTCTCGTGATCATTTTCAAATGGCGAATTTCTTATAACTTACTTTTTCCATAGAACATATTACAGGCTTCCAACAGATGATCCATTTTACATTAATATACATTTATTTACTTTGATTCTCTCTCAAAAAATGAAACTTGTTACTTTAACAAGAATCAAGATGTATACATTTAAAATCATGTTCACTCATCAGAATTTAATGAGCTTTTATACTGTCTGATCTATGTATTGGTTCTACCAACTCCTACAGCTTTGTTCACTTTTGCATTTTCTCCCCCATTTTTCATAGCAGCAATTAAAAATGCATAAATCAGGCTTTCTCTGAAATAGGAATATAGTAAATTCTTTTATTGTCATATGATGAAGTAGAAGAAAGTCTCAGATACACTGCACTTGCCATAACAAGCTGTCTTGTGATTTACACCATTGTCGAGAAGCTCTTGTAGTGCAAATACTATTCATGTATTTGCATAATACCTACTACTATCTAACCACAGACTTGACACATGTTGTGAATAAAGAAAAGACACTCATGTCTTCCACACTGGCTATGAAGGTACAGGATAGAAAGATATCTTTCTAGTTTTCACATTAAGAATTAATCTACATCGCAAAAAGCTGAGATTCAGAGTCTTCTTGTACAGGTTAAAAACTCTGTGCTCATTTGAAAGGACTGGAGAAACCTGGGCCCGCTGGATCTGTTTGGCTTCCAGATATGTAGACTTTTCAGCTGCCACCCATCTTGATGTCCGCAGTGGAACTGTGAGCTGCAAAGTGCAAGTACGGGCCACCTCCAGTGGCCACGCAGCTGAAAGCACTCACTGAAATGGCAGCTCGTGGCCACTGACTATATGTTTAGGTGGTGTCCCCAATTTCCCTAGCCTCTCATGTCTCAGAGCTGTTATGGTGTGTAGGTACAGTCTCAGACTGATTCATTCACGTACTCTGGCCCCAAAAGGATGAGGCAAGCTCCTTGCACATGCACAGGTTCCTCAGAGATATCCAATTTCTCCGAGAGAAGTTAATAGACAGGACAAAAGAGTGTCTGTCTCTCCCAGGGTCTGTGATCCTCTTCAGCCACAAACACTGGGGCTCAAATGGAGATCAGTATTGATCACAGCACAAGACATCTCAAGAAAGCCAAGTGGGATACTCCACAGCCTCTACAGTCTAACATGTCTTTCTCAGTCCTAATAATAGGTGTGTTGCACTCACAAGGATGAACTCATGTGGTCAGTGAAGGGTGGAATCACACGGCTATTAATGGGAGGGGGTGCTTCTTAAAACAACTGGCCCATCACTATGAAGGTTCAGTCCTGAATCTCAAGGATGGTGGACAATTGAAACCCAAAGTATGAAACTGGAAACTCTGTTCAGCATTCCAATGGATACTCAAAATCACAGACACAAAAATATTATGTTGGCACACTACTATTTACCCCTACCCTCACCTCTGGTAACCACTCACTTCCATTCTTTTTGTCACAATCACTAAAAATATTAACTTTTCTTTCCCTTGCTAATACTCTCTCACTCCAAATGTGCCAATCATCCTTTTCTCTTGAATTTTATAGGAATTAACATAATTAACTTAAACTCAATTGTTCTCCGTTTGCTCTTAGCTTGAAGTGTGATGCTGTTCCTCCTTCAGAGCTCAACAAGGGCCGTTGTGTTCAAAAGTCTGGGAGTTTCTGCAAATTTGGTTGGTAAAAAAAATACTACCTGTATCTTCAAACTTTGCCTTCGTAAAGCCCTGATTAGTAACACAATATTGATATGGCTGACCTTTTACCTGACTTCTCTGGCTCGGTCTCTGAGGACCTTCTCTTCTTGGCTATTTCATGTTGTTACAAGCATATCAAAATACAGTGCAGGAAGCTCATGTTGACAAAAGCAATGACAAGGGCTAAAGCAGCTTCTAAGACACGTGTTCTAAGGTGAGAGCTGTTCAAAAAGGGAAAACACAAAAAAGGAATTTGAAGAATTTGTCCCACAAAACCCCACAGAAAAATTCCTGGAAAGACTTAGTTGTGTGTATCACTCAGAAACTGGGGATACACCCCACAAGGACCATTTCTGTACAACAGTGTGTCAAGTGTTGCGTGGGTACAGATAGGCTGCCTCCATACACACTGCAACAGCAATGGGACAGGCAGGGGACAGGTCATGTGACAAACTTTAAGGTTAGTCAACAAAGGAATAGATATATAACACAAGTGCAATCTAAGAGGTGGATACTCAATGTTCTGGTTTTGACTAGGACAGAGTTTGTTTTTCTTTTTAGCAGCTAGAAGAGCTCTTTGTTTTGGTTTTAGTCTGGCATTCATTATAGGAGAATTTTGATTGCGCACTGATGTTTATAGCTGGCACTGAGACCTCAAGGACTTTTTAGCTTGCTGTGTTCTTGCCAGTGTCCAGGAGCACAACAGGATAAGGGGGAGCATGGCCAGGACACAGGGTCCACAGCTCCACTTACGATTCGAAAGTAGACCTAGGATTGAGAGCTATATTGGCCAATGAATTATTCCATATCACGCAATGTCATGCCCAGTATATAGATGAGGGTTGACTGGAAAGAAGGGCTTTTGCTCTTCCAGGAACTCTCTTGGGAGGATGCTTTCAGACTCTCGGAGCGCTATCTGTCACTTGTTCTCTCTCCAGGCCTCTCATTCATCCGGAATTGCGGTGTCAGCACTTATCTGTTATGCAATCATTTACCAGGACGGCACATGCATTGGTCACCATATGGTGAACAACTACATTGTGCGTCACTTGTTTGTATATATTATTATAATTATACATATATATATTAATATATCATTATTATTCTTTTAATATTATTAATTTTTTCTTATCTCAACCCACTAGTGTCCTTTCCTTTTCCCCTTTAATTCTCTTCCCCCGTCCCCTGGGGTGGGGACAGGTGAGTGAGTGGCTGCGTGGTATTTAGTTGCCAGCTGGGCTAAACCACAATACCCAAGCAGTCCAAAAAACGGCAAGAATTTATATTTTGTTTCTCATCAATGGAACACAGAAGGGAGTGTGATTGTTGGTAGCAGCAGCGCTTAGTATTATGGGACTAACGTGTCTTTCAGTAACTGTGAGAAAATAATGTAATAAAGAAAAGGTGTTAAGAAACTGTGAGTGCAGGTGTTAAACCCAGTAATGGAATTAAAAATTACTACAGATGTGTGTTTAATACAAATTTGTAGTGACAAGCAGAATACTGTTATCTGTCCCTAAGGCTTGCCCTGGTGTCTGTGGCACATGTGAAGGCACAAGCAGGAGCGAGGAAACAGGAAACGTTTTCACTGTAGTCAAGGTTGGTACATTCTGCATTGGGTCTGCTGAACGCCATCAAATGTCTTAGTAGGGGATGAATGGGGATACATTTTCAAAATCACTACATTTGACAAACTGTTTGAAAAGCTAAGTTTACACGATCAAAACTGCCTGAAGCATAGTAGCAGATGGCATTACAGACAGATGCTAGGAAAAGAAATGTTATTTTCTGCAAACATGCATAAGCACTGAAAAGCTGTTTAGATGAGAAGGTTACTCCCTCATGTACTAGTTGCTGGTTGCTTTTTCAAAAACAGAGGCGCAAATTTAAACTTTTGTTTTTCCTTGACAAATAGATAAGACGAAATAAAACCATGGTTTAATTTATGCAGTCAAAGGAGATATTAAGAAAGAAAAATGAAAAACTTGGTTTTGCGTTCCATCTTAGTTTCTCCCTCTTTTTTTTAACCTTAAAACATTGTATGAGGAAGAAGCACTGCCTTCCCCAGTTTAACAGTGCTAGCTTATGCCTTTCTTGAAGACTGTCAAGTATGTGAACACAAGACGATTAGAACTCTAACGTTGCAGAATATTTCTTATTCTAGGCAACAACTCCGTCTGCTACAGAACTTTAATTACATGTAGAGCTGTTAATTGTTTCTCTCCTGAAACAAATCTTGCAATTAAAATCAAAATTTTCCACAGAATGAAAATCAGAATGCCCTCAACCCAAAGTACCAAATTTCTTTTTTAAAAGTTGAAACAATCCCTTCAACAATGGCATATTATACATATATAATTATGTTAGTGTGGTGTGTATTTCAAGTTTATTATTAACATACAGCATATAAAACCATATACTTTTTTTCATTGAAAATGAAGTTGAAAGAAATTTATTTTCAAAACTTTCTTAATGAAATCCCTATGAAATGCTCTTGATTTAACAACCTCCATTTTCTAATGGAAGAGAGTTCCATAAAGTTGTCTGCTGGACAAGATGAATACTTCATTGTAGTAATGTCATGGTTATTTTTCACAGCCTTATTTAAAGACATCTACTCTTCTCCTCATTTCCACTATTCCCTTCAAAACAGAGCCCCCCAAAAAACCCTACTCAAAACCAAGAAGGGAATGTACAGAAAGAAATTGAATTAACATTAACATTCGCTGCTATCCAAGCTCTGTTCAGTCAGCAGATGATTTTTAAAAGTAATTCCTCCCATGAAATACATCTCTGACCTTCAGAAGAAATCACTGCTGACTTTAAGTACATCTGTAACTGAAGAGTACAATGTTTTAGAGGAAACATGAAAATCTGGACCCCTCACTTTTAGGGTCTTGAGGGAGCAAGCTCTCCCTTCTTGCTAACTGTTACTCTGTGTAAGCAGTCAGTTATTGGCTAAAGGCTGTTCAGTAACAAAAAGCCATTAAGGCATGTTTTAGTTTGTTTTTCAAGCTTGCCATGTTAAAACAGAATGATGAAAATACTATGCCAAGTTCTTTCAGTGAGTTCCTGATTTTAACACAAGCTGAAGTAGTACAGTTGAGTTTTCCATGAAGTAACTAGGCAATTTAATTATAAAATGTATTAGTTGTATTTTCTAGTCACAGTAAGTAGGAAAGATAAGTAAAAACTTCCAGCAAGCTTAATATGCTGTCAGGAAAGAGAGAGGATAACAGTGCTTCTCATTAGTAAAGGTATCACCATTTAGGAAATTAAGCTTTTTGTTGCAGCAGAAAAATCAGTCTGACCTTCACATTCATCTACTTTATTGATATATTTTAGTATTTTTCTTGTAAATACCACCACAAAAAGATAATTTATGGCAGTTTCAAAATATGTGGGGAGTTTTAAATGGTCATTCCATCAATCAGTGCCTCTTACTCTGTTAGAATTCGACAGGAGATAAACTGGTCTTAAATCTTTCAAGGGTAAGCATCACTAAGCAATGGTCAAGAGGAATCAATCCCAGTACAACTGAGCGGAGAAACGCATGAGATCTACTCATTCTGGGAGAGGACCAAGCCTTCTAGTTAATATGTGAAAGATGATTCAGAAATATAAAAGACATTTTTAGATCAAGTGACTTATGCATGTCAAAGTACAATTCTTGAGCTGTGAATTAAATGATAAATAACCATAAATTCAATGTTAAAATATCAATATACATTTTTATTAATTTACCTTAAGATACATTGCAACATATCTGAAGTAGGTATTTTAAGGTACACATTTTAGCAACTCTATGACAGATGTTTGGTTTTCATAAACCAAGCATATGGCTTACATTTAAAATAAAGCATGTGTACCTTATGCACAGACTAATTATACTGCAAAGCAAAATCATCATGTTCCTCTACACAGAATTGCCAAAGCCATCATCCTTGAACTAGATCTGGCTACTTAATAGTGTTCATTAGTTGGGAACAGTTCCCAGAGCAGTCGATTAAGGCCATTTCTAAACCACTTTGCCCTAGATTGAGAAGGAAAATTAGCAAATGTCCAAACAAAAACTGCAACAACTTTTTCTCTTCCCAGAAAAAAAAAAAAGAGCACACCTGAATTTTCTTGTACATGATATGAGAATATAATACAAATATAATAAATCAACAAATAAGAAAACAAGGCGTTCATTGCTCATGAACCGTTCTTCAATAAACACTTCCTTCTTTCGGTTCTATCATATAGAGAACCTCAACATAACCATTCTGCCACTGTGTCAGTATAAGGATTAAAAGGAACAGTAGAGAAAAATGTGTTTAAGTGTATTTTTATGAATAAAGGTGATTAAGTCCCTTCATCAGTTTTTGTAACACAGTTTACTTGCTTTCAGGAAACATCTCTATGAGCCATCTCCACTTCAAGCAATCCTTCTTTAAGTACAAAAGAACACCTTTCAGTTTCTAACGCCAACATAATCTACACAAGTGTTCATCCACAATGTATCCATGCCTTGCTGCACTCAAGCTTCCTCTCCTCCAGATCATGGCTCATGTAGGGCAAGCAGCATGTTTTAAGAGCAAATGTGGTAAGAACAACTCATATGCTGAAAGGCACGCTCTTAAAATGCTATGTAAAACAGGACAAGTTTTCATAATAGCAGCTATGGCAGAGGTATGGGATATATTCTCTAATCTACAAAATACATTCTATGAATACATATATGTTAACCTCCCTTCTGTCCTTTCTGCCCTGTACAACCACAGGGTACTCAACTGAGAGGTGATGTAGACAGAAATCTTCCAAATAGACGTAGCACATCTGGTGCCAGTTAAGTTTCCCGAGTCCCACTTGGTCTACAGCTTTCTGTCTAAAAGAGTACAGACCTCCTATAGGATCCATGGCTTATCTGCAGCCTTATGAGTGTCTCAGGTGTCCCAAGGCATCTGAAATAGTATTAGACACTGATGCATAAGTGATACTGATACCACCCCTTGATTTGCAAGGTAAAAATTTCAAGAGTCACATGAGAATGCTTTCTTGGAGGAATATCATCTTCAAGTTTTGGTTATTCTCACCGACTGGTTCATACTTTCACCTCTATCAGTGTTCCTTGGCCAGAAGGGAAAAAAAAAAAAGGTAATGGTGATACACATCATCTATTTCTAAACCCTTTGTGAACTGAATATCTAGTACAGATTGGAGAAGTTTCAGTGCAGGTCTTTCCAAATCACTCCCAATTGCAATTGTGCCAAAGGACTGCCTCCTGCACTCAAGTGTTGTCAGAATACAGACGCAACCCCAGATGGACTTCCTTTCTCTTTAGACAAAAGTTCAGTGTTTCCCATATTATGGTGCTAGTTGCAACCAGAAACAGTGCTGACAGCTTCCAGGAGGAGCCAAACCACATAACAGCAGCTTGAATTATAGAACAAAAACTACAAGAGAGGGGAAGTGTAACTGAAGGTTCCGTGATAGTCTAAGTGGATCTCTAGAAACAGGAACAAAACAGTAATGTTGGAAGCAGCACAAGGAAAACTACACCAAAATAAGTGCCCCAGAATTTACTCCTAGAACCTTACTCTTTGTAAAATTACTTCTTGCTGATAGGATAGCTTTTGTGCTGGATCCTTTTTCCTCCTGTTTCACCTGTTAAAGAGAGAATTAATTGTAATCAATGGTAAGTAAAAGTATGAATAACTGATAGCCTAGAGTTCACAAAACAGGATAGTATTTTTTCAGTGAAAGACCTTACTCAACAAACCAGTAAAACATTTTTTTAACTTGAATAAGCATTTAAGCTGCATTTATATAAAATATGTGGTCTAGTGATGATTGTAACATACATGCCTACTTGTATACCCCAATAAGCCAAAGTGTTAGAAAAGTGATGGATTGTGTTTACTGTGGGACTAATTTTCCAAGTCACATTTGCACTGTATCCTTCCTGCAATAGTGAATTATGAAAGCATTTAGCTCGATATTTTGAAATTCGTTTGCTCATGCCAAGTAGCACTGTGAATACAGATAATATTAATCAAGTATCCGTTCAAGCGTCAGTCTGTCAAGACAGATAGAGTTCATCACTATATTTTTTTGCTTAATACGCACACATACTCCTATGATTTCATCAGACCTGTCAAATTACGTCAGCTTTAGAATTTGAAGTATTTCCTGGCTTCAAGCTGCAGGCATCAGAGCTCTTTCTTCCTCCTTCATGCTGCTTTGTCAGTTGTATTACATCTGCTTCAGATTTGTTTGGTATCAGTAGAAAGAGATTGTTATATCTTCGTTCAATTCCTTCTTTAACAGTTCATTCAAAAGAGAAATGGAGTGTACACAGAGAAATAAATGAGACTGTTTAGAAAGTATCTAAATTTCTCTAGAAATATGATGTTTGCTTAAGCTTTGGCTGAGAGAAAAACCACATATTTGCTTATAGCAGTATAGCTATGTCCCTCAACTTCCCTGTCAGTAGGTCAACCTCTCATTTGAAAAAAACTGTTTGGAAGGTCTACTCACATATAGGTTCAAAGCCAATTCCACATTAGACTTCCCTGCCAACACTAGGAGGAAGATATCTTCTTGCCTGTTTATTGAAATGGTGGTTTAGAATTTTGGACATTTGTTCTCCAAGAGTAGGGTGTGTACAACAATAACCACAGTAACCAGAGACTTTGGTGAGCAATACCAAAAAAAACCCACCGTAATTTAGAATTGTTATGGTTTGAAGTTGGGGGGGGAGGTCCGGGTGGCAGAAGCTGCCCATCACACCGGACTCCCGTCCCCCTCGGGGCTTGAGCCAATCGGCGCCTCTGCGAATTGCCCTATTTACGTCGGACAAAGGAACCGGAAAGGTGTGCTTTTGCCCAGGAGCAAGGAGAAGGGAGGGGGGCACGGCCCTCGCTCCCGGCTCCCGGCCGGGCCGGCGGCCAGGGCCGGGCCCGATGCCCGCTCCGTCGAGGATGGCGGCGGCGGAGCCGCTTGGGGAACTCGGGGAGAGCCCCAATGCCGGGGCGCCCACCGGGCCGAGTTCACCCAGACAGGACTGAAATCTAAGAGAAACGGCCACACAGATAAGAGGTCAGTGAAGATGGAACGGAACAACGTGTGCCGCGGCTGAGTCCCCCTTGCGAGCGGCCCCTTGTAACAAGTCCTCGGTGGAGCAAGCAGAGACCCACTCGCAGCCCGTGGATGACCCACGTCAGGAAGAAATGCCTGAGCCTGAGACTATTGTGAATCATGGGCACAGGTAGAGACACATTTACGCATTTCACATTTACGCATTTATGCATTTAAAGTCTGTACGGAGACGCATTTAAGGTCGATATGACGACCCACGCCGGAGCGCATTTAAAGTTTGTTGATGACCCACGCCAGAGCGAGTGGCTACAGCTCCTTAAAAGCCCAGGACTGGTAAAGCCCGCACTTGGGACAAATCCGATGGGGTAAGGATTTGCCCCCCCAGCGGGTAGGATTCACGCTTTCGCCGTGAGTAGGGGATCCGCTGGAGCAAGGGACAATGGTGTAAGGACTCCTTTTCCTTTAAGAGAAGCGGCAGTAACAACTTGGAATGAACTGACCTGCACTGCCCCATTCCCTGCCCCCCTGCGCCGCTGGGGGGAGGAGGTAGAGCCGGAAAGAAGAGGCAAAGGGAGGGGGGTGGGGGTGGTGTTGTTAAGACCTGGCCTTGTTTTCTTGTTATTCTCTCAAGTAACCGTTTTTGTGTGCTTTTCTCTTTTGTAGGTAGCTGTTAATAAATAGTTTTGCTTTAAGAAAACAGCCTCTTTTGCCCGGGACCGTGGTTGGTGGGTGCTCCTCTGTTCCTGTCTCGATCCTCAGCTCTTCTATTACATTTTTCTCTCCTCTGCATTTTACTGGACTGGGAGAGCTGCGTGGGTTTTGGTTGCCGGATCAGCCTAACCCACGACAAGAATAAAATCCTGGCCTAACATTTATATACCCATGTTATGAGGGCTAGTGCCTCATACTAAACAGTCTGAAGGTAGCTGCTTAAAAACATGAATGAGAGGTCATTTTTCTCTCTGGTATTGGGCTGTCAGAAAATACAGCAACACTCATCTCTGACTGGGAATTGGATCTGACGAGCATGACTCTTCACACTGTGAATTTACAAAACATGCATTAAAAACTATATATATAACGTGGCAGAGCAAACTCTCTGCAGCAACAAAATGCTGAGTACTTAAAACATTAGTACTAATGGGAATTTGCTGAGTGCTAGCGTTTGCTCTCAAAGCTTTAGCAGAAGGAATGTTTTAATATGTTGCAAATGTTCAGACCAAATAAGGCAGCAAGAATCAGTCTAGAAGACAGAAAAAGCTCAAAAAAATCTAATTTTAACAAAACCAAAGATGTTGGAGAAAGCAGTTGTTTCTAAGTTATTTTTTAGGAGTCACGCTTTATTAATATCCACACACTATATTCCATTAGAACAACCACTTTCCCAATCACACTTAAATTATATTCCATATTTCTGCCTACAAAATATTCCTGACTCTCTCGTGTTCCCTTCAATTTTTTCCTTTCTTGAGACTTGGCCTTTTAGTCAATGTATTCATGAGTGTAAACGCTTCAAATTTCACTACAAAATATGGTTTTATTTTTCATTGTGATTGTTTTGAAAGACTCATCTCTAAGATTCGTACTTAGGCAAGAAACTCAGCTTGGATGTAGAAAGCAGAAAACAAACAAAAACTAAAAATAAGGTGTGGAGGAGGCCTTCCTGTGGGCAGGGTAAGGGGTACCCAGGGGTTTAGGTAGGGACAGTCAGGGCCAGTGGTGCCCTTGGGGCCCAGATATTCCTGCTCTGGGAAATATCTAGAAAACTTACTCTTCGATATACCTTTAAATTGTTGTAACCCATGATTTGATTTGCATATATAGGAAGGACTGTAGCAGGAACCACTCCGATCAATAGAGGATGAGCCTTACAAGAAGACAGAAATCAGGAAAAAGTAGAGTTTATGATCTTTGGTTATTCCAGTTGCAGGAGGCAACTCAGGAGGACTAAAAGAACATCGTGACATTATGCAGGGAGAAAATTAGAAGGGCCAAAGCCCAGCTAGAACTTAAGCTGTCTACTGCCATAAAAGACGTTAAAAAATGTTTCTATATATATGTTAACAACAAAAGGAAGGCTAAGGATAATTTCCATCCTTTATTGGATGCTGGGGAAAATATGGTGACAGAGGATAAGGAAAAGACTGTGGTACATAATGACTTCTTTGCCTCAGCCTTTAATAGTAAGACCAGTAGTTCTCTGGGTACCCAGCCCCCTGACCTGGAAGACAGGGACAGGGAGCAGAATGAAGCCCCCATAATCCAAGGGGAAAAGGCTAGCGACCTGCTACACCATTTAGACACACACAGGTCTATGGAGCTGGATGGGATCCACCCAAAGGTAATGAGGGAGCTGGTGGAAGTGCTCACCAAGCAACTTTCAATCATTTATCAGCAGTCCTGGCTAACCAGGGAGGTTAGCAAATGTGGCACCCATCTACAGGAAGGACTGGAAGGAGGATCTGAGAAACTAGTGGCCTGTTAGTCTAACCTCGGTGCCAGGGAAGGTTATGGAGCAGATCATCTTGAATGCTATCACATGGCACATCCAGGACAAACAGGTGATGAGGTCCAGTCAGCGTGGGTTTATGAAAGACAGATCCTGCTTGACTAACCTGGTGTCCTTCTATGACAAGGTGATCCACTCAGTGGATGAGGGAAAGACTGTGGATGTTGTCTGCCTAGACTTTAGTAAAACCTTGACACGGTTTCCAACAGCATTCTGCTGGAGAAACTGGCTGCTCATGGCCTGGATAGGCGCACTCTTTATTGGGTTAAAAACTGGCTGGATGGCCAGCCCCAAAGCGTTGTGGTGAATGGAGTTAAATCCAGTTGGCGACTGGTGGTGTTCCCCAGGGCTCAGTATTGAGGCCAGTTCTGTTTAGTATCTTTATCAATGATCTAGACAAGGAGACCAAGTGCACCCTCAATATGTTTGCAGATGACACCAAGTTGGGCTGGAGTGCTGATCTGCTTGAGGGTAGGAAGGCTCTACAGAAGGATTTGGACAGGCTGAATCCATGGGCTGAGGCAAATGAGATTTAACAAAGCTAAGTGCCAGGTCCTGCACTTGGGTCACCACAATCCCATGCAGACTTGGGGAAGAGTGGCTGGAAAACTGCCTTGTGGAAAAGGATCTGGGGGTATTGGTCAACAGCTGGCTGAATATGAGCCAGCAGTGTGGCCAGGTGGCCAAGGTGGTCAACAACATCGTTGCTTGTATCAGAAATAGTGTGGCCAGCAGGAATAGGGAAGTGGTTATCTGCCTGTACTCAGCACTGGTGAGGTCACACCTCAGATACTGTGTTCAGTTTTGGGCCCCTCACTACAAGAAAGATATTGAGGTGCTGGAGAGTGTCCAAAGAAAGGCAATGAAGATGGTGAAGAGCCTAGAGAACAAGTCTTAAGAAGAGCGGCTGGGGTTGTTTAGGCTAGAGAAGAGGAGGCTGAGAGGAGACCTTATCACCCTGTACAACCACCTGAAAGGAGGTTATAGCGAGGTGGATGTCAGTCTGTTCTCCCAAGTAACAAGTGATAGGACAAGAGGAAGTGGCCTCAGGTTGCACCGGGGAGGTTTAGATTGGATATTAGGAAAAATTTTTTCATTGAAAGGGTTGTCAAGCGCTGGAACAGGCTGCCCAGCGAAGTGGTTGAATCACCATTCCTGGAGGTATTTAAAAGATGTGTAGATGTGATGCTTAGGGACATGGTTGACCTGACAGTGTTAGGTTAATGCTTGAACTCAATGATTTTCAAGGTCTTTTCCTACCTAAATGATTCTACGATTCTAAGTTGGGCAAGTGCAGCAGTGACCCCACCCAAGCTGGCTTTAGCACCCAGTAAACCCATGCAACACACTGCCTCTCCTGTCTCAAGCAACCACTACAACAGATAGAGCCCAAGTCAGGGACTAAATGAACTCAGTGGACATTTTATGGACATTTTACGGACATTTTACGGACATTTTACAAGGTAGACCATAGACCAAGGGAATGATATGTACATATATCAAAGCATGTGAGGAGTGTATTGGATAGTGAGTGTGTATTGGATAGTGAGGATATATTGGATAGTGGGGCACCTGAGGATGATGTGAATAGTATTGAATAAGAGGTGGAGATAGTGCTGAGTTTGGCGGGTCTGGACTTTATTTTCTCCATAGCAGCCTGTATGGTGCTGTGCTTTAGACTGGTGACCAAACTAGTGTTGGTAACACAGTGTTTTAGCTATTGCTCAGCAGTGCTTGCACAGCATCAAAGCCTTTTCTTTTTCTCACTCTGGCCCCAGCGTGAGCAGGCTGGGGAAGTTAACACAAGCAGGACATCGACCAGAACTAACTGAAGGGATATCCCAAACTATATGACGTTGTGCTTAGCAATAAATTTTGGGGAAAGGAGGAGGAAGGAGAGGATGTTTGGAGTTAAGTCATCTGCCTTCCCAAGTAGCCACTATGCATGCTGAGGCCCTGCTTTCCAGGAGGTGACTAAACATCTGCCTGCCAATGGGAAATGGAGAACAAATTCCTCATTTTGCTTTGCTTGTGCATGGAGCTTTGTTTCACTCATTAAACTGTCTTGATCTTGAAACACAAGCTGTTCTCATTTTCACCCATCTGATTCTCTGCTGGAGAAGTGCACAAGGGACTGGGTGGGGGCTTAGCAGCCAGCAGCGGTCAGCCCACCACCCCACTCAGAAATGTAAAGAGGTTTACACAGAGCAAAACAAATATAAAACTCTTCTCCTCATAGTGTTTCTTGCCATGCTGAAATAAATATCGTGAACTGGGAGGGAGGCACTAAAAGATTCTGTTTTTCATGTGTGGTGTTGAAGGTGCAGCATACTGAAGAAACATTTTCAGCTCTGCCGATTGACATGAAACTGCATTGGACAACAAAAGCCAGACTCAGTAACACCATATGTGAGTGTTCAAAACCCATTTGAGTCAGCCACAATGCCATCAGGTCACAAGCTACACATGATTTCCTCTGGATAAGCCACTGTTTGAGTAACCTCGTAAAGCTGTTCTTTGTAATTCAGGACAAAAACTAACCACCCTGAAGAATGCAATCTGCCTGAGCACCCCCAGGAAAGCACAGAAGGATGGCTCTCCCCATCTGTGGGGACTGCTGCCTTTTGGAGGTGATGCACAGGACGCATCAGAAGGCACCTGGAGAGGGGTGCTCTGCCTCCTGTTCGGGAAAACAGGCACAGGAGAAACACATGCAGCCTGTTCCTGCTAGGTCCTGCTGGGAAGTCTTTGGTGGCTTCTCTCCCTCCCTAGACTTCTTCTCCCTGCCCCAGGCTTCTTGTTTTCTCTAGCCAGGATTAGGCTTTCTATTTTCTTCTTCCAGACAAATATCACCACTACCCTAGACCTGGCAATAATTTCCTGACAGAGTTTTTAATAAGAATATTTACATTGAAAAAGAGAAGTTTCACCAGTTCAAAAAACCCTGTAAATTCACAGAAGAATTTCCAGTCAAATCTTATCCCTCTCACTGTGTTTCCCATCTATGCAGGGACTGCACTGGCAAGAGCCCTTCACAGCTGGCCTCGCTGTGGCATGATCTCTCCATGGACACTCCTGAAGAGCATCAGGAGCATAGCAGGGGAGCTGCAATGAGAGCAAACCTACCTCACTCTTCTGTCCTTTGCATGAGCTAAAATGTGACAAAAACTAAGAAAAAAATTTTTCTTTTAGTTGCACCTAGTCATCCTTTCCACTGAACAGGCAAATTAGACCACTGAACCTGTATCATGAAAACCAGTTGTCACTGAAGACCAACTTGCAGACCATGCACAATAGAAAATGCAGTGCTCCTTTGGATCAGGGCAAGGAGTAAGCTTGGAAATGAACTTATCAGAGACGGGAGCAAGGCATTACTAAAGAGTGAAAGCCAGGTATAGGATGCAGTACAAAGGAGACCAGAGTTATCCACAGTGTCACCTCGTCAGTATATGCTATCAAATTTTCTGTTCAAAAAGCATTGCAAAAGACAAAACACAAACTAGCAAGACATTGACAATGTATCTTCTAAAAACTCCAATATTTAGCTGGCTAGTGTTGCAAGGCTGAGAATGCTAAGTTGGTCTTCTCTGGGGGTGATTTGCCCATCTCATTTACGTAGCTGGATTCTGACCCTGTTTTCTCACAATAAATCCTTCCATTGAGCTGGCCACTCATAAACACATCTCAGACACATTAAAGTACTTTGTTATCCACTTGTTAAAATCTGTGAGCATAGTTTCCACAAGGCTTGCCCCATATTGTGATCAGACATAACTCTCATCTTTCACAACTGCTTTTCTGCATTGATGTTAATGTAATAGGAAAACAGGACAATGGGTCAGGAAGTGAGCCTCATCTGAAAACAGTTTTTATATTTCTAGCATTCAAACCCCTACTCAGTCCCCACAATTTTATGGAGTTCATATCAATCACAATGAAAAGCTTTTACTTACTGCTGTTAAAAATTATTTTGGTTAATTCTTATATACTACTGATTTTATCACTTGTTCCTACATGTTTTGTTACAGTGTGAGTAACTGAGCACAGGACTCTGCATCTTGGTGATCTTTCTCCCTAAGAAGAAACTCTACCTCTTAGGGATTGTTTTAACAAATCAAATTTTGTTGCTGATTTTGTCACTTCAGCCCAGTATCTCCTTTTTCTCTTTCACTGGCTGTGCTTAACATGCCTGTGTTAGATTCTGTAAACCAGCACCACCAATTTCATCCCTTGTCAGTCTGGATCACGACCTATCCTGGCTTCTCTCTGCTCCTGAAACAGGATTTGTAGCTGAGATTACAATCTAGGATATTTATCCCCAACTTGGCTCTATTCTCATTTCTCAGGAATCATTTTCTTCCCACTGTGTTTATAAGCCTGAAATGCAGTTGAGGATTTTCAGGCCACCAAACAAATTTAAATTTAATTGTTTCATGAAATAGAGCTGCTCTCTTGAGAAAACACTGACAGAAACCCTGCCTGTGATATTAAACAAGGATTTGGATGGGAGATTCAGGAGTGTGACTGCAATATGATCTCAGTGTTAATATAAATAATTGTTACACAAAGGAGGAAAATTTACACTGCCTTCAGAGCCCATCCATGTAGCATGAGAGGAGGAGGACTATTTGTTAGACCATGTAAATTCTTATTCCAGCAGCTCTTTCTGAAATTTTCCATTTCCTATTTGACTTTTTTTTACTGAAATTCCCTAGAATTCATCCCACCTGCTCTGCCGCCATCATTCCTGGCTCTACCACAGACTGAGCTCAGCACTGCCTGCAAGAACCACAGGTGTGAAGATGCTCCTCAGCTCCACATCATTTCTAGTCCTGCATTAAAACACAGACACCTATAGCTCTCCCTGGGATGTCTATTTACACAGACATGGTTATCACAGAGAAGACCTTAGCAGAAGTTTCCAGAGCACTGTGCACTACCCCATGAGAAGAGGAGACTTAAGACATCTCCTTTGTCCTTCAGTTCAATGCTAGCAAGCCTAGTAACTACTTCTAGGTCACAGACCAAATCTCCCATGAAGACAGACATCTTCCCCTGTGAAGTGAGAGGTCCGAGCACAGAATCAGTCAGATGCATGTGCATCCAGTCTTTAACAGTGATAATCACAAGGATATATGCTGGTTAGCAAGGGTTCTTCTCATAAACCTATGCTTAGTTTGGTACCTCGTTTTTTACTTTCTGCCATTTTTTGTAGCTGAGCTGGAACTCCAGGATGGAGATGTCAATGTTTCCTGAATTTTCAGAAGTGTTGCTTGCCTAACTCAGGGCTTTTGAACAATGTTTTTTAACCATATCTGTTTATAAACATTTTCAAGCCTCAGCATCACCTTAATCCACATGTTTTACCAGCAGTCTCTGATACACACTATCACATCTTCGTTAGGTATGGTTGAATAAAAGGTATAACTAATTATTTAGCACAAGCACATGCTGGGACATCTTAGGGTAAGTAATTCACAGGGCCAGTTGTGTATCAGGAGTATGTTATGTGAACCTCTAGATTTTCACATAAGAATTTATTCTAATACAGCTGTTACATCCATGGACACCCAGCAGTTTGCTAGACTAATCTCTGAAAAAGGTACTACAAACTGCATAATAACAGGACATGATTTCCACATGGGGGACAGAGTTGTGGCAGAACATGAACTGGCAACAAACTAAACATAAATGCAGAGTTTAACTTGAAAATGCCCATAATAAACATCCCCTGAAACTGGCTCTGGGACACTCAACAAGGAATAAGATCCAAGCTATATTTAATCTTCTTTATTATTTTTTTTCCTTTTCTCTCCTTTCTGGAATTTAGCAGCATTTCACTGCAGAAGCCATGTATTCATGTGAGGCCCAATTATAGCTCATAGCAGTTCTACCTCCACACTCAAAACATTTATTCTGACTTTTAACATCAGCTGAAGGGACCACAGAGAGAACCAAAGGTTGTTGGAAAGCAGGTTGCGAATGCAACAGTAGATATCCACGTATGTAAGGGACACCTCTGACTTAGTTTTGCCGGATAATGATCTTTGTAAATTCCTAATATCAAATCTTCATGGAGAGTGAGAAAAGGAATAAGTATTTGAGCTTCAAAATATTTCTCCACCTTCCTCCTACTGGTTCTCTGGTAGCACCTATGGTCATCACTGTTTCAGATTCAGCCTTCCACTCTGATTCTTCTTATGGTCATATGCTGCTTCTGTCTCGAGTTCCAAACAATTCCTCTGGTAACATTATCTATTGTGAGAGAAAAATCCACCTGATACCTCTTGCGACACCCTGGATACGTCTCAGCTCTTTTGCACTCTGTTCCATTTGACAAGCGTATACCAGGTCAAATGACCCCTGGAAAGGGCAGAGGCTGAGAAAAATGTGCTTTTACAGCTCTATCTGAAAACAGCCTGCCAGCTCTGGAAAGCAGAGAGCAGAATCATTATCCTCAAAATTGGATTCACATGCTATCTTCTGCCTTCTTCCATTAGCATCAAGAAAATTCCCTGGTTTTGGCTCAGGAATCAGCCATCCAAAGAGAGACAGCCCCTTTCAGTACAGGAGAAAGAAAGGTGACCCTAATACTTATTATTTGAAAGAGAGTGCAGCTATTTAAGCATGATTTGTAGGCCACTGATAATAAATTACAGTTTAACCACATCTGGCAGGATAAATCAGACTACCCAGTTTTGCAGCAACCTGTTTCTTAGTATTATTCTCCGAGGTGATCTCTTGCAAATTCTGATTAAATGTATGAGTTGCCACTTTAAATATACTACAGTATCTTTTGCAGAGAAAATACCTTCCACTCTTTCGGAACAGTAATGTTAATCATAATTATTTTGTTAAAAGCAGGATTCATTCCATAGTAAGATTTGTTTAACTAGCTTCCTGAACATCCAATATCTAACTTCATGTCATTCAGAATTGTATATACACACAAAATCACAAAAGAAAAAAAAAAGTTTACATGTTTTCTTTCCAAATGATTTTGCGTAAAGAAGCGTGAAACTTTACCATTCATTTCTTACTTCTAAGATATAATCTTCTGCCTTCTTCAATTCTTTTTTAAAGTCTTCCTAGAGGACTGAGAAACTAGTCTGGGGGGTTTTCTCAAGCCTTGAGTGTCCGGCAGGTGCTTGAGTTAATTAAGAGTCAACAAACACAGACAAGAGAAAGAGTTTTAAGCAACCTGGCTAAAAATCCATGTCTTCTTTCTCATTTCTCACTGCTTTTGTGCTTGTGATGTAAACTTGTGAGTTCTTCAGTTATCCATAGAGTCCTCTAGGGAAAAGAGAGTAGACAGTGTCTGTATTTCTAGTGGGAAAGGAAACTGGAAGATAAATAATTTAACAGAAAAGAACTAAACAAATATTCCAGGACAAATTTATAAAGAAATAAAGAAATAAAAAGAACTCCATCTGACGTAGACATAATGTCCATTTAAACCTTGTTAAAATTTGAAATACCTGAAATAAACTGCACTTCAAAGATTTTCCTTATGGTGTACACCCATGGCACCCTTCAGCTGCAAAACCAGCCTCCAAGCTGTTAAAAAGGGCCTTTTATCCATACTAGCCTGTGAGTAGAAATGGAAGGGGTAAGGGCCCAAGTGTACTCAGCCTCCTGCAGACATGGCACTGCAATAGCTGTATGGCCTGTGGTCTAGGCACGTTACAAATGGCAAGCAGAGACATAGAATCACAGAATCACAGAATCACAGAATCACAGAATCATAGAATCATAGAATCATAGAATCATAGAATGGTTTGGGTTGGAAGGGACCTTAAAAATCATCTAGTTACAAACCCTCTGCCAGGGGCAGGGACGCCCTCCACTAGATCAGGTTACTCAAAGCCTCATCCAGCCTGGCTGTGAACATTTCCACGGATAAGGCACTGTGGGAAAATAACTGAAATGGAGGGGAATAGGAGAATATTGTCCCCCAAAGTTCAGCTTACATCTCAACATAAGCTGTAATATCAGAGCAGCTCTGAGATGAGACACCGTTGCTGCTCCCAGGAACAGAACGCACTTGGAACGAATAAGGCCTGCGCAATACCCTTGAAATGGGGAGTAGAGTGGTACGGAGGTACCACGGCTCATACCTGTTATCAGGGATAAAGAGTGCCTGGTGAAGATAACCACATAGTTGCCATCAAGAAAGATGAATCGTAACTGCTGCCTCAGCAGTGATGGTGAAATTGTGTACTAAAGTTGAACTTTGCTCATTATAATGTCATTATAATACCAAAACACACCTCCATTCAAAAGCTACCTGTCTCCAGGCTGCGACCACCCCTCACTGAGCATGCGCCCTGAATTTCTCCTAGCCTATACCTTTAAATCGAAGTGAGGAAAATTTACAAGAATCCTAATAAAGGTATGAATGACTAGAGTCGCTCAAGCTCCACCTAAAAGTAAAGAAATAGTATAAAATGGCTGAAGAGAAGGGGGATGTTAGGGGAGAAGACTTCCATTTGGGATCAGTCGACGGGCTGGACCTCTCTTCTCCCCCCCCCATAGGGACGTCTATTAGGTAAGGGCTCTGTGTTATGTGCGTTTATTTACTAACATCCTGCTAGCTATTTAGTATTATCACTGATTGGTACATTATTCCAATCAAATCTGTTTTCGCAGTCTATTCAAAGATAGTCACCGGCTATCTTTGAATCTGTATTCTGTCATGAACGTATGTAATAAAATTCATAATTAATATAAGGAATTTGGCCCATCGTACTGCTGATGGGGTCCCTGAATGGGTTAGGCAAACACCCTCCGGTATCGTGGGCTGCCAGGGGGCACCGAGAGTCGGACACAAGGGTCTTGTCTTCCTCGGGAAAATAATAGACTGGTCTTCCTGACCTCTGTTGGTCTAATCTTGTGTCATAACATGACAGGCATCCACAGCTTCTCTGGGCAATGTGTTTCAGTGCCTCACCACTCTCAGAGTGAAGAATTTCTCCCGTATATCTAATCTAAACCTACCCTCTTTCAGTTTAAAGCCATTGCCCCTTGTCCTATCACTACATGCCGTTGTAAAAAGTCCCTCTCCAGCTTTCCTGCGGGCCAGCTTTAAGTACTGAAAGGCTGATAGAAGTTCTCCCCAGGGTCTTCTCTTGTCCAGGCTGAATAACCCCAACTCTTTCAGCCTGTCTTTATAGGAGAGGCTCTCCAGCTCTCATATCATCTTTGTGGTCCTCCTCTGGACCCACTTCAACAGCTCCATGTCCTTCTTATGTTGGAGACCCCAGAGCTGAACGTGGTACTGCAGGTGAGGTCTCACGAGAGCAGAGTTGAGGGGCAGAATCAACTCCCTCGACCTGCTGGCCACACTTCTTTTGCTACAGCCCAGGATACGGTTGGCTTTCTGGGCTGCCAGCGCACATTGCTGGCTCAAGTTGAGCTTCTCATCAACAAACACCCTCAAGTCCTTCTCCTCAGGGTTGCTTTCAATCCATCCTCCACCCAGCCTGTATTTCTGGTTGAGATTGCCCTGACCCATGTGCAGGACCTTGCATTTGGCCTTGTTGAACTTCATGAGGTTCTCACAGGCTCACTTATCAAGCCTGTCAATGTCCCTCTGGATGGCATCCCTTCCCTCCAGCGTGTCCACAACACCACACAGCTTGGTGTTGTCAGCAAACTTGCTGAGGGTGCACTTGATCCTGCTGTCCATGTCACCAACAAAGATGTTAAACAGCACCAGTACCAATACTGACCCCTGGGGAATGCCGCTCATCACTGGCCTCCACTTGGACATCGAGCTGTTGACTGCAACTATTTGAGCGTGACCATTCAGCTAATTCCTTATCCACTGAGTAGTTCATCCGTCAAATCCATGTCTCTCCAATTTAGAGACAAGGATGTCACGTGGAATAGTGCTTTGGACAAATCCAGGTAGATGACCTCAATTGCTCTTCCCTTATCCACCAACGCTGTAACCCTGTCCTGAAAGGCCATCAAATTTGTCAGGCACAATTTGCCCTTAGTAAAGTCGTGTTGGCTGTCACCAATCATCTCCTTATTTTCCATGTACATTAGCAGAGTTTTCAGAAGGATCTGCTCCATGATTTTGCTGGGCACAGGTGAGACTGACTGGCCTGTAGTTACCTGCGTCTTCCTTTTTTCCTTTTTAAAAACAGGGGCTATGTTTCCCCTTTTCCTGCTATAGCTTCTCAATTCTGATAGATAGTGACTTAGGATCTTCATCCATCAGTTTTCCCAGGACCTGTGGATGCATCTCATCAAGTCCCATGGTCTTGTGCACCTTCAGGTTCTTTAGATGGTCTCAAACCTGATCTTCTCCTACAGTGGGCGGTTCTTCATTCTCCAGTCCCTGTCTTTGCTTTCTACAATTTGGACAGTGCAGCTGGAGCACTTGCCAGTGAAGATTGAGTCAAAAAAGTAATTGAGTACATCAGCCTTCTCCATATGCTGGGTAACTAGATCTCTTGTCACCTTCTGGAGAGGGACCACATCTTCCCTACTCCTCCTTTTATCACCGATGTACCTATAGAAGCTTTTCTTGTTGCCCTTGATGTCCCTAGCTAGATTTAATTCTATCAGGGCTTTAGCTTTCCTAACCTGATCCCTGGTTGCTCAGACAATTTCACTGTATTTCTCCCAGGTCCTTGCTTCTAGCCTCTTTGAGTTTCTCCAGGCGCTCCTTGTCATCCATGCAGGCCTCCTGGTGTTTCCACCTGACTTCCTCTTTGTTGGGGTGCACTGCTCTGAGCTTGAAGGAGGTGATCCTTGCATATTAACCAGTTATTTAGGGTCCCTCTTCCCTCCAGGGCTTTACCCCATGGTACTCTGCCAAGCAATTCCTGAAGAGGCTGAAGTCTGCTCGCCTGAAATCCAGGGTAGTGAGTTTGCTGTGCACCCTCCTCACCAACCTAAAGATCTCGAACTCCACCATTTCATGGTCACTGCAGCCAAGGCTGTCCTTCAGCTTCACATTCCCCACCAGTCCCTCCTTGTTGGTGAGAACAAGGTCTGGCATAGCACCTCTCCTCATTGGCTCCTCTGTCACTTGGAGAAGGAAGTTATCATCAAAACATTCCAGGAACCTCCTGGATTGCTTATGCCCTATTGTGTTGTCCCAATCACAGGCAAGGCAAGAATCACTTCTCCTTCAGTGGCTTGCCTAGATTTGTTCTGAAAAGAAATGAACATGTTTATCAATAACAGAGGTTGTTACCTGACTGCAAAACCTTGCTACTGCTTCCAAAATTCTCTGTGGGAAAGGGCCATGCACTATTCAGCTCTCAGTCCTACCAATACCATTCCTTTCTTACTCCAAAATAAGTAATGCTGCTGAAAGGGTTACTTACAGAGAGCTCAGATATTGTTTTAGACAATATATGTTATGGCTGACTACATACACAGGGCCTCCAGCAGAAAATCTTTCAGGAAAATAACAAGGAGAAAAACTATGAGAAACATTTTTTTTCTTTGACTAATGAAGTAAGCACTCTGACAGGAGAGCTGTGTGCTATATTTATTGCAGCAGCACTGAGTTATCTTCTTTAATACACGAGGCACAGGAGAAGGCATATAGCAGATAATGCTGGAAATGGTAATAGGATGTGGAGTCAAATGACAGCTGAGCTCGTGATGTGTGTTCTTCCTGGATCAGCTTGGAGCCCGTCAGGGGTCTGCCTGATAGGGACACAGACATGGAAAGTTATCAGCCCCCCTCAAACAGTAGCAAGTTTAGAAGAGACACAAAATCGCAGACAGCTTAAGCTTTTCAGAAAGATATGAAGTCCTGCTTCTCCACTGCGTTGCAAATCACTACTCAAAGAAGTATAAGCACTCTCTCCTCCATGGGATACATGTTTCATATTCACATGTTACTTCAGGGGCTAGGACACCAAGGCAGTGGAGAACAGAGGCACAGGACCCTTGGCAGGAGCACTGTCTGCCTTTCTAATCCTTCAAGGCTTTCTTGGGCAGTCTGAAGCACCATGGTTGCCTTCTCAGGTGTGTTGAAGCTGTACTCCTGCAACATAGATTAAATGGGTTCCCCTGCCTCTCCATATCTGCAGTTGAAATCATCAGTAGAAGAACATATGATGTAGCTGAATTGTTCAGGTAAAAATTGTTACCTGAAAGGGGAAAAAAAGTAGAAGGCAAGTGGCTTTCCTACTACTCAGATCACAGTGCATCAGTTCTGTATTTATGGTGGCCCCTGAGGGCTGGAAGAAGCAGGGAAGCAGATCAGGGGAGGCTTGATGTCTTCTTCATGTTGGACTACTGTGTGTATTGTAGCCAAGGGTGAGCCAGGGTGCTTATGTGCTGGCCGCCTCAGCCCAAAAACTGGTCTCTATCTGGGGTCATTACACATGTGCCCATGGATATGACGTGCTATCAGCAGTCAGAACAACGGTACACTGGGTGAAGAGCAGTGGAGAATCAGATGGTCTTTAGCAGTATAGCAGTATAAACAGTTATACAATAGTCAGCATAACTTTGGCTGTGTCAGGAGGTTGAGGTTTTTTCCACAGACAATTCCTTGAAAAGCAAAATCATCCAAGCTCCAAAATTATCTCATTTCAAAAAGTAGGTTGGTTTATTTTTGAGAACAATGCTGCACCAGCAAGTGGATGGTCTAGGAGTGTAAGCTAATGCTTCCTTTTCCCAGCAATTTTATTTTTAGCTGTTCTGCAGCCAAAGGTTGCAGCTTCTCTTCAGGCACAGTGAATGTCTTAAGGGGCTTTTGAACCCTTCTATACCTCCCTCCTCCCCAAAACTCAAATGAGTTGCTGACCCTCAACAACTGCTCTGCAGAGACAGTGTATGAACCATCCCACAGCATCCTGCTGTTTTTCCAGGCATTCTGTTATCTATCATGTATTGTCTCATCACTGGATACTGTAGATGTCTTTGCTGCTTTCAAGGTCAGCTTTTACTCTACAGTGTTATTTCTGAGAGGTGTTTGTTCCATGAATAGCGTTCTCCTTTTCAAACAAAAGACTCATATCAGAAGAGTACGTGATCCTACACAGAAGGTGGATTTATTTATCACTGAAGAGATACACATTAAACCTCCTCACGTTAGTTATAGACAGGAAGATAGATTATTGTGGCTGTAGGAGAGGAGCAGCTCTACTGAAAGAAAATGAAGCTCCAGCTAATTTGTTCTAGGCTACTAAGAAAGCCAGGGAAGCGATCCTCAGTTCATCATAAGACAAATTTCTCCCACTCATTTACAATATAATTCCTCTATTGTACATGCTTTCAAAAGGTTTTGTTCTAAGAAATCCCATGGACAATGTCACAAGAACAGATTTTGTATGATGTTCCTAATGACTTCATTTTCTGAGAGCATCAGCATTTTTCTGAGAGCACCAGCATTTTTCTGAGAGCACTTACCCTGCGGTATTTCCTTCAGATTTCTAGTACCAGCCTATGGCTAAAACATGCCGGATCCATCCAGGGCACACAGCTCTGTTCTCCCTCTGATTTATGAGGTGTCCCTGAGCAATTCTAGCAGAAGGACTGGATGAAACCTTGTTTCCTAACTGGTTATATGCAGAGCCGACTGAGGTTTTTTGATAAATGCTTCTTCCAGATCTTACTTTTGTCTAAACACATTCGCCCATCCTTGGTGTGAGTGAAGACAGACAACGCCTATCTAAGGTTTCTGAGTTTGGGAAATAGATTGCTTATGAGAGAAAGTTCTCCATATGACGATTGGGAACGGAAATTGCTGAAATACTCACAGTGTGTGAACTTATTGGAAGCTTCACAGCATAATCTAGACCTCTCTTCCAAACACAAGCTCCACTGTTGCAATTATTCAGACAGCATGTCTGCACAATTGTACACAGAAGGAGAGAATAAAAAATAAACCTTAAAAGAAGCTATGAATTATGAAGATTCATATTTGCATTTGAGAAGTAGAGCAGCATGCATATGATAGAACCTGTCTTCTGTCTCCTTTCCAAAGAAGTTGTATTGCATGTGACTGCACCCCATGCTGCGCCATGCCACAAGTTATACAGGAGGACTGCTGTGATTCTACTGATCTCTGAAGTTCCCAGTCCCTCTGAGATTTTATTTATAGATTTCTAAATCTATAAAATGATCTCCACATGGAACTGCACAAACTTGTTGTTTTCAGGCTGAAGCGACAATCAGAAAAAAAAAAAATGGCAGGGAAGCTGACTCTGAAGGGTGCTAAATACTTCCAGCTTCTCATAGGGTCCAATTCTTCTTTAAAGATGCTTTAAAGGGAGTGTAAAAGTAGCTGCCCTCACTTTAAAGATGCTTTCAAATCCAACAGGATTAAGATAAAGGTGACTGAGGCCCATATACCTTAACAAGCATTGAAGAACTCATTACCTCCCAGACAGCCCTTAGTCATTTGCATAGCCGACCCCATAGAGCACGTACCCTGTTGGATCACCCTGAAGGATGGGGACAGATTTTTCTCAACATACTGCAGGTGGCTTGGTTCTCTGTGCTTTTATTCAGCAATGTTTCATCTGAGGAGGGTAAGACCAGAAGCTTTACATTCATGGAGTAGAAATACCTTTCAGAAATACATAAAGAATGGAAACAAGATGTATCCCTTCAAATCTCTGTTAAAGATTTGCTTATTCAAATAAGATTTTCACGGAGTTTAGAACTCAATTCTTTTAAATGAGTGTTTTAACATGATTGATTGACTGCTTCGGATATCTGACAGATAACTGAATTCATAAGGTATTGTTCTTATTCCCATATTTTAAGCTAAAGAATGATGAATAACAAATAGCAAATTTCTTGTCTGTGGACAAATATGCAGCTTCACATTAAATTTGTCTGAAACTAGCTATTCCTCCAATTCTACACAAATAAAACCATATTCTCTGCTGGCTAGCAAAAATAGAAAGCTGCAAAACATGATCGAGCCTGGCAGCCAATCGGCATTTAAGTAAAGTTGCTATAAACTCTGTTTTATGTTTATAAATGCAGTAAAAAGTGTCAAAAGTTGGAAACTAACCATAGTCAGTTTTATCAGCCTTAGTTCAGAAAAAATATATGCTAACACATGCTTAGCTTCAGGTCTACTGACCTCTGGGCCATGCTCATCTGTACAAAGCTAAACTTGTCAAAATTCTCTTTTCATCTCTCCTAAATAAATCGGGCTTAGGAGGAATTATATCAATAAGGTTACAACATTCTGCAGGAAAGCATGGGAGAGCATAGACAGTCTAGACAGCAGCTGCTACTCGGAAAGGTTTTCTGCTAGATAAGGTTTCTCTATAACCTTTGACAAAATGGGAGTTTGTGTTTTGTATGATCCCAACACCTTACATCTTTCTTACAGTAACACAATAATAACTAAATTACTTGGTTTTGCTCTTTTCTTAAAACACAAATGTTCTACTGTGTCATTTCAAAAAATCACAGTATTGCCCTTTGTAAGCAGCCTTTCCTGCTTTGATAACAATCTTGGATTTTGCTTTCTAGCACAATTGCTTTTGCACCACATACAGTGACAACTCGTTATCCCTGGCTCAAAGGACATAATCTTCCTTCTTTTTGGTCTTCTAATCACCACTGCATCACTGCTACACTCCTGAAAGAAGAAAGTAAGCAAGAATTTCTTATTTGTTCCACAGCTTCCAATTGCTGCATGGACTAAAAATACAAGAATAAAAAGTGTGTAAGGGGTAAAAATTATACGTTATACAACATGATATATAGAAATAATGTATTTTTATTTTATACTGAATTTTATAGAACTACGGAAGAATCAGTCAATATAAACAAGACAGATGCATAATTTCAGACATCTTAATGTCAAAAGACTCTCTATGGTCAACTGCCTAAGAGGAAACATGCAGTCATTACTACATAGAACTAATACCTAAAATAATCTTCAAGAAATCATTTTTGAGGGCTTTATTCTCTTACAGGCAAGAATAAGCAGGCAGACTCCATGCTTTTTTTTCTATAGCTGATTCTTTCTGGATACTTAGAAGCTTTGGATTTGTCTTATATCTTATTGTATGTAGGGCGATCAACACAGATCTCATAAACTTCTCCTGCAAGGCATAGGATTGTTTGCTGCACCTCAGTCTTAGTGAAAGGTGAGAAAATATGATTCCTGAACTCTTGGGCATCCCAAACAAGGGCATAACACCAGCATATGTGAATTTCATCTACTTAACTGCCTGACTATTCTTACGAGTTTCTTTACATGTTGCAGCAATCAGAAAAGTCTTCAGCCCAGTAAACTCTTCCTCCAGTCCATTTCTGATATGCTCTTAGGCCAGAGACAGTATAGAGAACAACAGAGAGATTTATGACTGTATTACCTCTGAGAATGCTCTTTTATATTGTCAGAATAACAACAACAACAACAAAAAGCAGTAGGGGGAACCAAATGCGGACACAAAATGCTTCTTTACACACTTTCCTTCTTTAGCATGGCTTTTCTGCTCCCACTTGGGAACTTCACAAAGACCCCTCTCAGCAGCTGGTGGTTTTCACTAATAGGAATTGAATGATTGGAAGTATTTGTGGTGTTCTCAAAGACAACCTTCAGATCACAGAGGCAGCAGTGATGTACAGATTTCACTTAACCCTTCATGTGTGGAGTCAGTAAGATCAAGTCTATGTTTCAAGCATCTTTGAAGAATGGCCTGCTCCTCTTTCTAGTGCCACTGGGATGCTACCCTCAGGTAGCACTCTCCGAAGGTTTAAAAAAAAAATCATTTTGGCTGATTATGTGTCTTCAGCTTCACTATGTTCTTGCGTAAGGATTTTGATGGCAGAGGAGCAGCAAATCCCTGTATCCTTGCAATTCTGAAAAAAAAAAAAAGCAGGGGAAAACAGACACTCATTGAATACAGAGCATTGAAGAATCATGGTAATGATAACTTTTTTCTTGCAGATACTCTTGAGCATATGTCCTCTTGCAGATATTCACAAAGGAAGATGAGACAAGGAACTATCCATGGTTTCTGCTGAACACTGATTATTGCATTGTTCTCCTAAACTTGGCACCTGACCCTCTACCTAATTCCAGTTCCTAACGTTCTGTAAAGATTAGTGACTTACACCATGTCACTGCTTTGCAGGTTTGTGATTTCGCATATTTTTGATACCAGAAAAAGATGACCTCTGAATTCTTCTTCAGTCTGCCTCGCTGTCTCACTGGACAGCTACACCAGCTACGCTCTTACATGCCTTTCAATTAGTACTGATATTCTTTAGGATGAGATAACTTGGCCTTTAGGAAACCTATCCACAGCTGAATGTGCAAGAAATGACAGCCTGAAATGATATGCTCTTGTCAGGGTAATAAAGCCAAGCTCCAAAAAAGATCTAATGTATTCAGATATCTTTTCTTTCAGTGGTGACTGTAATTTCAGGGAAAAGGCAAGCAGGTGATTGACTTGTTTATGAAGAGTCGTGACAGCACATTGATCACAAATTTCAAGTGTGCTCCCTGTTACAGCTATGGAATAATGCATGGGTTAAAGGGTCAGTCACAGTGTCTGCAGCTCAGGCGTAGTCCTGGCTACCTGTTGGGTTCAGAAAGATAGTTCAGGGTGAAAGGGTATAATAAGCATTCTGGGAAACATTCAGAAAAATAATCCATAAGACATGGGAGGACTGAGTAGTTAAAATTCTCCTTAGGAAAATTTTCAATACAAATGATTAAAAGAAGACCAAGCGCAACTGCACCATCCAAGATTTCTGAGATACCACATAAAGCTAAATAAACTATGAGAGTCTCTTTGCTGTGATAAGTACTCAGAGATTTTATAGTCATTACCTGGAGGAAGTCCACATGTTATATGGCTGTGTTTCTTGGTAACTGCTTCCATTTGAAGAACTCGTTCTCCTGGCAGAGGTTTTTTCAACCTGCAACACAATTTTCTGGACCTGCGAGAAGTACTTGCTCACCCATCAGCTGTAATGGCTTTGGGTCTGTATATGTCCATGGTACTGAGAGACTGCGAGTTTATGAATAGCTGCCTTGGAAGTTGAATATGTGACGCATATCAGTCAGCCAACACTGCCTCAAGTCAGCGTAAGAATAGTTTTTCCTTTTTGATTCTAGAAACTATCTTGGGAACTAGGGAATTCATTGGAGAGACTGGTCTGTTTCACAGAAGGAAAAATCGAACAGACCCATGACTCAGGACTTAGGCTCCCTCCAGAGGAGAAATTCAGACATTTCTTTTAATCCCTGTTAACACATAAACCTGTCACAAGGGATTCCTATGAAGCATGGACCCTTCCTGATGGGTCATAGTCAACCTGCTTAGCAGTTGCTGACGTGTTGAAAATGAGGAGAATAAGAAGAATTTTCCAAATATCTATGCTACATATCAAGGTGATAGTGGCACAGTGGCACTCATTTTTCAAAACCATCCTTATGTGATTTGTTGAATGTAGCATGTGAATTCTGCCCAAATTGCCCTTCCAGACAGATAAAGAAAGGAACTGAAGAAAGGCAACGATGCAAGCAGAGAAACTGGAAGGGAGTATTTATGGTTGTCTATGACCTTGCAATGGTCTCCTACCATGGCAAGGCGTCCTGTTTGTGTTTCTGCTGATAACACAGCCTGAAAAATGTTGCCCAGACGTACTAAGATAATGGGAATGAGTAAATTATTAATTCCAAAGGCACATCTGCTTGAAAAATTCTAGAATGATGACTTATTCGTAATATCAAGTAAAGTACAGATCTTTTGTCTAACTGTCATCTCAAAATGACAGTGAACTAAACCCTTGGTAATGGGCTCATTTATCCAGCTCAGTTAAATTCCAATTTATCTTTCTAGTTTGCACTACAGAATCACAGAAGGAGCAGTTCTTAGGGCTCAGCATGTTGCTGTGAATTATTGAATGTGAAGCTGCCAAAGCTTTTTGTATCAGATTCATAGTATATGTTTGGCACAATTCTGTATTCATTATTGCCAGGAACAACTGGCTATAGAAATTAATTAGATTAATTAAAATCAATTTGTACAAACGAAAGATGACCTTTACTCTCTTTCATACTTTTGGTAAATTTTTTGCATATTGCTGACAAACAACCAAATATTAACGTATGTTTTTCTCTCACACGGGAATGCACACTTATTACTTAGTTATACTCCCAGAATCCTACAATCATAATAGATTTTCTCAGATTATTTGCTAAGAGGTATGTAGCATAGTAACTGAGGCTGATGATCTGCCACAGATCGTATTGCTATAAATAGCTCATGCAAAGATTCATACTTGCACCCAAGGGGGTGCTCGGTTAGGGAAGACTCCTCGACATTTCTCAAGCCTGCAGTATTTTAAGTGTAGGAGAGAGAATGATCTAAAGAAATACAGCATCTCAAGCTTTGTTTTGATTACGTTTATACCATATTATAACTTTATCTTCTGACCATGAGGCCTCAAGTCTGTTGAAAAATATATCCAGCTTCTATAGAACAAAATAAAATCTTACTGATTTTGGACTTGTAATTCAGGGCGTGTTTTAGCACACAGCTGTTTTACGTACCTTTTAAACAGGTGCTGTTCTCAAATCTTCCATTAACATGTGAGGGGCCTGAAAAAAATCTCAGCTTCACAGTGCTCCTCTTTCTACATCTCTTAATGTGATTCATACTCCTCTTTGCCATTTTGTTGCTGGCCATGACAAGCAGCCAAGACTCACCATTGCAACTAGGAAAAAAAAACTCTGGTTGAGCATTATTTTTGGGGGGATAGACATAGTTCAATGTTGTTTTTTTTTTCCATTTTGATCCCCAATACTCAGTTTATAAGTGTTGGCAATAAGATATGGTAGATGTCAGGGGGTCAGTCTCTTCATCCATGTTATGAATGATAGAACAAGAGGAAATGGCCTCAAGTTAAGCCAGGGGAAATTTAGGTTCGATATCAGGAAAAATTTCTTTACAGAGAGGGTTGTGAAATATTGGAACAGGCTGTCCAGGGAGGAGGTGGAGTCCCCATCCCTGGAGGTGTTTAAAAACCATGTGGATTTGATGTTGAGGAACATGGTTTAGGGACCCTGACAGTGCAGGGTGAGTGGTTGGACTCGATCTTGAGGGTCTCTTCCAACCAGATGATTCTATGTTTCTATGTTTCTATGATTCTATGTCTGTTAAAACATGTGTTTGCTACTGCATTCTCAATACAGTTACCAGCTTTCTGACCATGTGGAAGTTTCTTCTTATGGCAACAGAACATAGGCAATGTCTTGCTCTGTAAGTCTCAATTGAGAAGGAATTTTGCAAAATTGTATAAAGTCCTGTTTTGAAATTCTAATCCCAAGCGTGATGATCAAAATCAGATTTTTGCAGAAGAAAATCCCAGCCTGCCTGTTTGGTAGGGTTGTGTAATACATTATTTGTTGCTCACCAGCCTAGGCTGCAGCTCCAAGGATGTCATTGCATCTTCCACAGCCAGGAGGAAATGGCCCGCCTTTTGTAGGCAGGGTCTAAACCTTAGTTAATTAGTTAATTACATTCAATTCAAGCCAGCTGGGTAATAATAATTGGATGTCATAATTCCCCCTTTTTGTTTTACAGTTTTTTGTTTTTAGGAAGGCTTTACAGTGAGCAGAGACCCATTTCATTCATTCCAACTCCAGCTCGCTTCCCTCTTTTGGGGTTGCGGCTTCACCTTCTTTACCGAAGGACTCTCACTCCAGCTCTGGCTCTTTTGGCTCTCAGCTCGGGCGAGGGACTCACAGTCTTTAGGGTCTCTCGTGTTCATATCACATCAGGGTCACCAGCTGTTACTCACCAGCCTGGGCTGCAGCTCCAAGGATGTCATTGCATCTTCCACAGCCAGGAGGAAATGGCCCGCCTTTTGTAGGCAGGGTCTAAACCTTAGTTAATTAGTTAATTACATTCAATTCAATTCAAGCCAGCTGGGTAATAATAATTGGATGCCATAATCGTTTCCTATCTAAAATGAAATTTGTTTATGAGATACATGAGAGAAGACTCAGTCATTTAGGAAACAGTGTCTGACCAAATATATAGAACGTACTCTCTCTGTTCTTATTCTTATAAATAGTATTTTTAGTGGAAATGACATCCTGTATTAAATTTCAGCATATCAGTGTTTGCATTATTTGTGGAATATTCGCTCTGGAATATATTTATTTCTCCGGAATCTGACCATATTGCAACTGACAAGGTAAGGAACAAGTTCAAGTACAAGTTGAATCACACGTATCTTAAGCAGATGATTTACATCTACAATATTTTGAGAGATGAGGGATAAACTGAGATCTGTGAGGTTCCTCTGGATTATGAAATATTGCATACGGTAGCTACTTTCCTTCAGAAAGTAGCATTTTAGTCATTGCAGCCTACTTTTTTCCCACACACTGTGCCATTAACACATATTTTCCTTTCACTCAAATGTCTTAAACACAGACCAGCAAGAAGAATGACTGATATATTTTACTTTCTGTCCACTAAATGCATGGATGCATTTGCAAACATTTGTGTACGCACAAGAGTGTAGAGCATAAAGACTCCTCTATTTCAGACTGACTGGAGAGCTAGAAAGGAAAGAATTCCTCCTTACAGTCCCCTGTACACACAGTCTGTTGGTTTAAATGAGTTGCAACATCTCACAGCAGCTGAACCAAACTGAACCTGCCCCCCATCAAGGACTCAGTGTCCGGGGGAACAGACAGAGCCAGTGTCAGGTCTGAGCTGGGGAGCTGGTTCATTCCCTCACAGATGACAAGGACCATCTGCAGGGCTCCCCGGGGCAGACCCAGCCTGCAAGAGCACTGGGATCTCAACAAGATCATTTTTCTTCCACTCCAAAACACAGTGGTAGCACAGAGCAAGTTTGCAGCCTTCAGTACACAAAACCCTCTAAGTATATATTTAAATAAACTGAGCACAGGCGTTTGTACATATGCCAGGCCTGCTGTCCGGCTTTTCCAGCCTGAGTGACAGGGAGAGCATCTGTGCATAACTCTGGTAGAGATATCATGCCCTAAGGGCCAGAGTGCTTAGTCCTGCTGAGCTCCTAAGCTGCTCCTTTGCAAAACTATTCTTCAGTTCCTCTGGTCCCTAAAAAATCGACAGACTCAACTTTTTTCCCCCTTTCACCTTGCCAGGTCACCCTTTCATTTGCTGAAGGAAACCAGATGTATTGAGCCTCTTATGGATCAAGAAAGCAAGCATTTAGAAGCCTGGCCCCTACAAGAGCTAGTTGTTCACACTTTTCCTTGGTATTATGCCATGATAGGGATGCTTTCTTCAGGTGCCTTCCCTCCCTCAATAACTTCTCTTCTACCATACCTTTATTCTCCATATGCTCCAGCAAATGGCAAGACTCATCAGCCTTGCCCCAAACCCACTTTTTGAAGTCAGCGTTCCACTTCCAGGCCTCCTCTTCTGTCTTCTCACAAACATCCCCATATTGCCATACCTATTTAATTCAGGGACATTTGTACAATCCCTTGTTTGGAAATGTCATGGGCAAACGCTTTCCATGATGGCTGGTGATCTACTAGAAGACATCCTACAATAGCGGCTTTTGCCACAATGTAATCAACCCATCTTGAATTTGAAATACAACATGGAATGGAGTGGGATACAGCACTATCAGTAAGTATTAAAATGCTTTACTTGGTTGGGCAAAATGTAGCATGATATAATGAAATACTGAATTGAAAATTAACTGCAGCCGCTGCAGAGAAAAGTTATTACCTAATTCTAACCGTGGCTTCAAAGAAAAAGACTCTAGTACCATCGTACTAACATGACAATGCTACTGTCTGTGAAAAGGGATGATATGGGCTTCTTAAAATTAGCTCTGGTGCGTGTCATCAGTAGTAGCATTAGCCCTTTGTTTTTCAGTTTGTGTTTTGCATAGCTCACTCCTGCATAGCGATACATTGATGTTCTGTGACTTTTAGGTTGCCAGTCTGGCTTGATTGCTCTTCATTGCTTGTGAGCATCACCAATAAAACACTCAGAAAGCTGCCTGTTTTGTTCGTCAGGGAGTAGTTAGGTTCTTTTATTCCTGTTGACAGGCAGTTACTTTTTACCAGAGTACCGGGAATGCCTTGTAGAACACAAAGGAGATTTGAAAAAAAAAAACCAAGGAGTACTGAAAAGGCTAGTCCAGAGGGAAGAGCTAGGAAAGCAAATAATGTTGAAGCAGTTGATGGTATTCAGAGATGTTCCCTTACTCAGGACTGTCAGAGTTGTGAATACAAGCTGCTGCATGGGCTAGAGAGTTCATTATCTCAGTTCCCAGAAATTTTAAGCTCAGGCACATACAGAAATGGTGAATCTTTATACTTCATGTTGAATGCACATGTGGATCTGACTGGATCAAACGATGCCCACTTCAGTTATGCAACTAGTCCAGTTAAATTCCACTGGGATACTGTCCAAAACAAAAGATGTGCCAGGATAAGCCTTCTGTTACAAAAAAAGACACCGAGGCAGAAATAACAAATAAAGTCAGCCCTAGCATTTACCTAATAGTGCGGAATCATTCCATACAGTATGTTCTTGATCAGAATTATAGATACATGACACAGCTAAAAAATAATCAATTCATGATTTTAATAGTAAATTAAGGCAAATCAGACTCTGAGGAGGTTAGAGAGCCACTAATTATATCTGCCACAGGGAAAGCAAATAATACTTAGAAAGCATTAAATCAAATGTGCTCTTCAGGCTGCAGTTGTGAGCCCTTGTTCTTACAGAATGCCTTAAATTAGTTGCATAAGGGCTCAAAAGTTTCTGTAGGACATTATTTTAAACTGAAATTAATTTAATTATAAAATCTAAGAAATCTATTCAAATCTAGAGTTGTTAAATTAATATTACTATTTTTACTGTTACTAATAAAGTACATGGCATCTGCTAGGGACAGTAATTAATTTCTTACTCATGCATGTCTGTCCTGTGGTTCATGCCAAAACCCCACGTAGGTCTGCCACCACAGCCTGCCATTCAGCTGATAGCAGTGCCTCCACAATCTGTTCGTTCTTCTTTTAGTGCACGGGGTTGGCTGCAACCACAGCCAAACCAAAATCATTTATGCTTATTCCAGGACCTCAGGCCCATGCACAGTGCAGAAGTCACTAAGACAGATCGGGCCATCAAACACAGCTCTGATGTTAACAGTGCCTTCCTTAAGAGGCCATGGATCCATCCTGGTCCAAGCTTCTTGCCAAAAGAATGAAATTTTGGGTTGACATGGACCGGTGAGCACAGAGCAGATCCAGCAAGTCTCACTAGGCCAGGTAAAGCTAGAGCAACAGGCACTACAAGGTATTGTGGTACCAGGAGTCATCAGGACACACACATGGGCAGGTTGCCACATCTTGAGGCCACTGGGCAAGATTTAGGGCAGTGGCTGGCAGTATCTTCTGAATGAGTGCCAAGATTCCCGGCCCAGAATTAAGGTCATTTGTCCTTAGGAGAGGAGAGATGTACATAATGACATCAACCTCAATGTCATCCTCTGAAAGCTTGCTCCAGTATCTGCGGGAATTTTGCCACTGACTTCGGCAGCAGCTGGGAGAGTCACCACTGCTCCTATAGAATCATACAATCATAGAATGGTTAGGGTTGGAAGGGACCTCAAAGATCATCTAGTTCCAAACCCCCTGCCATGGACAGGGAAAAACCTCCACTACACCAGGTTGCCCAAAGCCTCATCCAACCTGGCCTTGAACACTTCCAGGGATGGGGCATCTACTACTTCTCTGGGCAACCTGTTCCAGTGCCTCACCACCCTCAGAGTGAAAAATTTCTGCCTTAGATCTAATCTAAATCTGCCCTCTTCCAGTTTAAATCCATTGCCCCTTGTCCTATCACTACACGTCCTTGTAAAAAGTCCCTCTCCAGCTTTCCTGTAGGTCCCCTTTAAGTACTGGAAAGCTGCTGTAAGATCACCCCAGAGCCTTCTCTTCTCCAGGCTGAACAACCCCAACTCTTTCAGCCTTTCTTCATAGGAGAGGCTCTCCAGCCCTTGAATCATCTTTGTGACCCTCCTCTGGATCCACTCCAACAGCTCCATGTCCTTCTTGTGTTGGGGACTCCAGAGCTGAACACAGTATTCTAGGTGGGGTCTCACGAGAGATGAGTAGAGCGGCAGAATCACTTCCCTCGACCTGCTGGCCATACTTCTTTTGATACAGCCCAGGATACGATTTGCTTTCTGGGCTGCCAGTGCACATTGCCGGCTCATGTTGAGCTTCTCATCCACCAGCACTCCCAAGTCCTTTTCCTCAGGGCTGCTCTCAATCCATTCTCCGCCCAACCTGTACTTGTGCTTGGGATTGCCCTGACCCACATGCAAGACCTTGCACTTGGCCTTGTTGAACTTCATGAGGTTCTCACAGGCCCACCTCTCAAGCCTGTCAAGGTCCCTCTGGATGGCATCCCTTCCCTCCAGTGTGTCCACAACACCACACAACTTGGTGTCATCTGCAAACTTGCTGAGGGTGCACTTGATCCCACTCTCCATGTCACCATCAAAGATGTTAAATAGCACTAGCCCCAGTACTGACTCCTGAGGAACACGACTCATCGCTGGCCTCCACTTGGACATTGAACCGTTGACCACAACTCTTTGAGTGAGACCATCCAGCCTATTCCTTATCCACCAAGTGGTCCATTCATCAAAACCATGTCTTTCCAGTTTAGAGACAAGGATGTCGTGTGGGACAGTATCAAATGCTTTGGATAAGCCCAGGTAGATGATGTCAGTTGCTCTTCCCCTATCCATCAATGCTGTAACCTCATCGTAGAAGGCCACGAAATTAGTCAGGCAGGATTTGCCCTTAGTGAAGCCATGTTGGCTGTCACCAATCACCTCCATATTTTCTGTGTGCCTTAGCATAGTCGCCAGGAGGATCTGCTCCATGATCTTGCCAGGCACAGAGGTGAGACTGACTGGCCTGTAGTTCCCTGGGTCTTCTTTTTTTCTCTTTTTAAAAATGGGGGCTATGTTTCCCCTTTTCCAGTCATTGGGAACTTCACCAGATTGCCAGGACTTCTGAAATATGATGGATAGTGGCTTAGCAACTTCATCTGCTAGTTCCCTCAGGACTCGCAGATGCACCTCATCAGGTCCCATGGACTTGTCCACCTTCAGGTTCTTTAGATGGTCTCGAACCTGATCTTCTCCTACAGTGGGCAGTTCTTCATACTCCCAGTCCCTGCCTTTGCCTTCGGTGACTTGGGCCATGCAGCTGGAGCTCTTGCCCGTGAAGACTGAGGCAAAGAAGTCATTGAGAACCTCAGCCTTCTCCATATCCTGGTTAGCCAGGTCCCTCGTTTCCTTCTGGAGAGGGTCTACGTTTTCCCTAGATCTCTTTTTATCACTGACATATCTATAGAAGTTTTTCTTGTTGCCCTTGATGTCCCTGGCCAGATTTAACTTTATCAGGGCTTTAGCTTCCCTAATCTGATCTCTGGTTGCTCCTGTCAAAGAAAACTGAAACTTTGCTCTGATTATTGAGAAACTCTAATGTAAGACAGACAATTCTGGGTCTCAGAACTCTTAATATGCTAATTTCCCATTGATTCCTTCATAAATCAATAAAGTCGAAAATCCTCAATAACCCTCCCCTTTCAATTATCAGACAGTGACATAGTGTATTAGGTCTGTTGACTCATAGCAGTGCATTGCATAATGGAAATGCCCTTGGAAACGCATGCTTTTGTACCCTTCATGTATCCCCATTGTAATTTCATAGATTTACACATCATCAATGTGCTATTTCGGGCTAATATATTGCAAGGACATTGGGGTAGTGGCAGTTTATCAATGACTTTTTGTCCTCCTTTTATTCATCAGTGCTATTTAAGAAGGCAAGCTATTTCTGTCAGGAGCTTCCTATAAACATAATGGATTTTACAGTATAACTATAATAGTGCAATATTATGCCTGTCCCCTCCTTGTATTAATTATGATCATATTTGCATTCAGAATGCAACCTTATCCAAATCCAATGCAAATTACTGTCTTTGAAGGAGAAAGGCTTTAGCACAGCAATTGTTATAGCTGTCCCTGGAGGTAATAGGACACTACTGCATGTGCTACCCAAGGGCCAGAGCAAATACTTTCCTTGATCCACGCAAATATATCTCAGTCTCTGGAAATGGAAAATATGCATTGTAATGTAGATTTTGGGGTTAGTCTAACTTTCTCTTTTTTTGCCTGTACATTATCTCACTGGCGTTCAGTCATTATGTAAGACTATAACCAGGTTCATTTCAACATACCTTCCTTTTCAAATCAGTCAAAATGGGCAGCAGTCCATTTTTCATGCGTATTACTTCTACTAAAAGAGATTTAATAGTTGCTCCTTTGACTAGAATCTGCCCTAAACAACCTGGTATTTTTCATCTACTTACTTCACAAGTAATAGACGCATAAGCCTTTTCTTTTTCCTGGGCTTGTAAGTCATCAACTTTAATTCTTGAAGGCCCCAGCTCTGGGAAGAACTGGAAAGGCACTTAAGTACATTCTTGAAGCCCACTTACTCAGCAAGATTAAAATTATGGCTTATGTTCATTTCAATCAAGAAAACATTAACTCCAACTTCAAGGCCAGATAACACTATGTGCTCGTGTATAGTCTCAACAGACTATTTGTCCTGTTTAAAGCACATCTGTAAGAGTTCTGCTAAATATTGACCTGTGAGTCATATGCATACTACAAGACCAGGGTGCTGCCTGGAAATGGAACTGTCCATGATGTTAACTTCTGAAATAAGCAAATCAGAAGGTCACTGACTTCAGAAGTATGCAACTTCAATAATTTTTTCTCTGTCATAAAAGAAAGGTGCATAAGCTATTCAAAACTCAAAAATATTGAATCATTCTACAATCTTTCCCCTTGCAAATGAAAAGTCAACAGAAAATCTGGAAAAAAAAAGAAAAAAAAAAAAAACACACGAAAAAGTAGAGTTGCTTTCCCCAGAGAAGATTTATTCTTTTCTTCACTGGAATATATTTTCGGAAAGGGGCATTTTAAAAGGGTTCAGACATTTTTCTTCTTGATACTGTATGCCAGGTGGAAGTTCTCTGGCAAGACAATGACTTAATGGTGTGAATGACAGATAGTCACAAAGATCCTTACAAAATAAAGCTACCGGATCTCCTGGGCCCATCAGAGCCAACACGTAAAATGAAAAGGTGCAGATTTGCCTTGATTTTCCAGGTGAATCCATTCAACAGGTATTGAAAAAGCACCTTGTAGATCAACAGAGAGAAACAGTCCTTATAACAGGAGATGTCCCACCATGCAACATAGATGCAGTGAGAGCCAAGAGGACCTGTCCATGGGCCTTACTAACCCAGCAGTCCATGGGACTTCTTCCTTCACAGTGGATTTACAGGTGATATGGTCTTGCTGCAGCATCGTTAGGGGCTTCTCCACTCTGCACAGGTAAGAGAGGAGAGGAAGGCTAAAATGTTGTCGATGCTTCATCAAAGAATTATGTACTGGGTGTTCACAGTTTAAAACAGAGCAAATTCTGAGAGAAAATATTAGAAATATGTCCAGCGAGACTGCTTTGTGTAAGCTGAAGATCATCCCACTACAGGTCTCTGATTTCCAAAAGCAAACAGTGATACATCACTGCCCCTGACGGCACCAGCAGGGCCTGAGTACCTCCTCCTCATGACCACTACCACTATCACTTTTCATGGGCTCAGGAGTCTAATTTAAAGCCAGCCCAGGGCCATCCATCTCTGCTCCAGTGATGCCGCAACAGTGCTAGTCCCCTGGGGAGCAACCAACCCTCACTGCGCTGTGACAGTAAGTAGTCAGAGTTGGCAAGAATTAGATCCTTAAGATGTATATGTGCCTGCTGCGTGCTGGACATCCGTGTAGTTCCCCCTGAAATGACACCTCTCTTTTGCCGTTCTCGTTAGGAACTATCAGAAAATGTTTAGGTGGTAAGGACCTCATAGTTCTCTTATGAACCTTTGTAAGCTGCACGCTGAGGGAATTAACACCTGAGGCACAGACACTGAGGATCATAGAATCATAGAATGGTTAGGGTTGGAAGGGACCTCAAAGATCATCTAGTTCCAAACCCCCTGCCGTGGGCAGGGAAACCCTCCACTACACCAGGTTGCCCAAAGCCTCATCCAACCTGGCCTTGAACACTTCCAGGGATGGGGCATCTACTACTTCTCTGGGCAACCTGTTCCACAGCCTCACCACCCTCAGAGTGAAAAATTTCTTCCTTAGATCTAATCTAAATCTATCCTTCTTCAGTTTAAATCCATTGCCCCTTGTCCTATCACTACACGCCCTTGTAAAAAGTCCCTTTCCAGCTTTCCTGTAGGCCCCCTTTAAGTACTGGAAAGCTGCTATAAGATCACCCCGGAGCCTTCTCTACTCCAGGCTGAACAGCCCCAACTCTTTCAGCCTGTCTTTATAGGAGAGGCTCTCCAGCTCTCAGATCATCTTGTGGCCCTCCTCTGGATCCACTCCAACAGCTCCATGTCCTTCTTGTGTCGGGAACTCCAGAGCGGAACGCAGTATTCCAGGTGGGGTGTCACAAGAGCAGAGTTGAGGGGCAGAATCACCTCCCTCGACCTGCTGGCCACACTTCTTTTGATGCAGCCCAGGATACGATTGGCTTTCTGGGCTGCGAGCACACATTGCTGGCTCATGTTGAGCTTCTCATCCACCAGCACTCCCAAGTCCTTTTCCTCAGGGCTGCTCTCAATCCATTCTCTGCCCAGCCTATACTTGTGCTTGGGATTGCCCCAACCCACGTGCAGGACCTTGTACTTGGCCGTGCTGATCTTCATGAGGTTCTCACAAGCCCACCTCTCAAGCCTGTCAAGGTCCCTCTGGATGGCATCCCTTCCCTCCAGCGTGTCCACAACACCACACAACTTGGTGTCATCTGGCTTCGCAATATCACTAGAGTTTTCCAGCTGCTTTTCAACCATGTTTTCATTAAATATCTGGTCATAAGCTCATCACTTCATGAAAGGAAAGAGTCAAAAGGGAAAATAACAGTTTCAGAAAATTATATATATGTATCCGTACTGATCAATAATAGCAGTTTTCAAACATTTTTAAGAAAAATATCTCATTTTCTCATACTATATACAGAGAAGGATAAATACACACAGAAAATATACAAGCATAGGCAAGTGCACTCACACTTTCTCTTCCAAACAACAAACCAGGTTGCTTGAGGCTTTCCAAATTCAGTTAGATGCCCTTTGGATTGCACAGCTTTCCAGGCCCATCTGTACAAGCTTCTGTCACACAGCCATCCTCAAAATGCATGTATTAAAATTTAAGCTAGGTTGTTTACAAAATAGTTCCAAGACTGTCCCTTTGTGGAAATACTGGTTTTGCAGAACATCTGTTGCTTTCAATAGTCAATACAGAGCCATTTGTTTCATCTGAAAGCAGTGGCATTTCCCTGAGCTAGAACCATGCTCCCATGAACCAAAGGAAATAGTTAAGATCATTCAGCCGTTATTAATCTTTTATCTAGGAACTCTGTCTTTCTCTGATCACATATTTATCAGCACTAATTTTGGCTTGATTTTTAATAGCATGTTCTCTTTGATGATTTCCACTAAATAAGAAGACACTCAGAATCTGAATGGGTAGCATGGCTCACTGCAGATTTATCAGTGCTTTTGGCTTCATTTCTGCATGTCCAAGTCGATCCATTGTGTTGAAAAAGCAAATAACTAGCAACTGTGTCAGCTTCCCTTTGGCTAGCATCAATTTCTCTGAAAAGAGCTTCAGCAAACAATGTCATCCTGGCTTATAGTGGTTTACTTCTGTTTTTCTTAAGATTCACTCATTTTTAATCTTTAAAGTTTTGTTCATGTTAGTCAGAACTCAGTGTAAACCTAGACAAGGTGTATATTAAGTATTACTGAAGTTACATCACTGTGAAGACAGGGCAGGCTAAGGGTCAGATGTGCAAAACCTAATTCAAAAGCATCGTTACTGAGATCTTTTATTTACAGATTTCTTTTTCTCATCCATACCACATCTCAAAAAAAAAAACAAACCAGCAGGGTTACTGAAGATGTCTGAAAAGCATGAAATTAAGGGCTTGATTTTTCTCTTGTACAAGCTTGCATAAGTCCATTCTGATTTGGTAGACTGTCTTGTAATAGGTCACCAGTATGCAAAGCAGTGGGAGTTCAAGAAATCGCATCTTGAAATGGTGTTCTCAGTAAACTTCTCATTGTAAAACCTACTGCAACTTCTAAATTCTAAACATCAAGACTAAAAATATGTCAAGATGTACAATGTTGGTAAAACAACAGAAACATTTCAAGTTTATGTGATGCTCTCAAACTCTGTGCATCATATAAAGATTATGAGAGAAAATCCTAAGATCCTAAACTTAAGAAAGTTTTAAATTTTAGCTTTAGGAATTAGTTGGGATGAATGAATAAACACACTATATGTGTTTATATAATAACTATGTGTTATTATATTATTCCTCTATAAGCTAGAGGAAATTCCCTCTAGCTTCTGAAAGACATTAGTAACTCTGCTTTTTACTTTTTTCAGGAAATGCTTTACATTCAGGGAATAATGAATCAATAAAAGAATCAATATACAAGTATACGAGAGTCTGGGGAATTCCTCTTGACAGACTGCGCAAGCTGAGATTGAATATCCTATTTCTTAGGAGGCATGGCCACAGCATCTTAAAAGATGGATGGTAGTTTGAACTAGCCTGCTAATTTTGGCCACTCAGAAGACAAGTCATTGGAACATGTTTATGGTAGAGATGCCCACAATTAAATGACATAGGGGCAATGTGTTTGGAGGGTAGAGATCTTGATCTTTATCTATATCCACTAACAAAATTTAAAAATTAAAATATAAATAATTATTTTTTTACAGGTGCTTTGAGAAATACCTTTTCAAAACTAAAGCTGGGCAGCATTAAATATTACATTAAATTACTACCCTACTTTTTTGATAGTTCCCATTAAGAATGACATCAGAGCCTACATTTTCTACTTAAAACTGGGATGGGTATAGCCCTTTCTGAGTCATATACGCAAAGCCAAGCTGCTTTGAAATACTTTATTGGCATATAAAAACAATGTATAAATTATTAATCTGACAGTATGTGTCTGATGAAGAGAATTTAGAGTCTGGAAAGCTTCATTGAAGAATCAGATGTTTATTCACCCAGCAGTTGTGGGTGGACCCAACATCTGCATGTGTGTTCTCAGAGGTAGGTTCAGCTCTCCACCTCTCTCCGTCTTTCCACAAAAATCACAGCTGGCCCTTCTTCTTCCACGACAAAGAAGTTGCTTCAGGTCTCCAGTGAACTTACATGAGAACACCATGCTGTTGTGCTGAAACATGGTGCTGAATTAGACATTTAAGTCTTGCTAATAGATTGTGCATAGGTACCTTTTAGCTTTTCACAGACCTAGACCATTAAATGCTCAAAATGGTATTAAGGCAGTGATCATACAGTTAGAATAATGAAATAAGGGCCTTTAAAAGTTATGGTAGAGTGCTTATGTTAGTTTGAAGGATTCTTGCTGCTGTAGTATTTTCTGCTCACTTGACTTCACAATAGAAATCCTAGTAATCATCATTCCTTTCAGCTGCCCCAGTCGTTTCAACTGAAGCATAGAAATTGTTCTGCTTGCTCTCTCATGCACATATTAGACTGCAGAGGCTGTGAAAGCAGTGCTGTGTGATTCCACCAGTAAAGGAGAAGAAATAGGATACCTGGAAAGAAACCTGAGTTGCTTCTTGGTTGGAACAAATATTAAAAAGATGTAATTTCTACCAGCCAATAATTCATAAGAAAAACAGTCCATGAAGATTCTCTTTCAATTTGTGTTTTCTAATATTTGTTTCTAAACCTACAATTATAATGAATTTGGTAATTTTTCATGTAGGAAAAAAAAAAAAACAGGAAGATTGCCATTTCATACATATATTACTTGAAACATTTTTTCCAATGAGAAAGACTATCAAAGTCAGCTCACTCTTGTGGTCAGTATCCTTCTCAAAATATCAGCAAGAAAATGAGTGAAAATAATTTTGCAGGTAATTTTCAAATTTTATTTAGAAAAAAACACTACTTGGATTCCCTTCTTGACAGTACTTCAATTTCTGCATGCTCTAGATTCAGAAAAAAAAAACATTGGTTGGCTACAAACATGTTCTCCATCTTCTCATAAGCACAGATGACATCTCTCATAGATGTGAGGAGGGTTGAGGATGCAACATGCAACGTAACGAATATTGAAGCATTCATCCTTCCTGAACAGCAGCCACTCTCTGACTGCCTGTGAAATGATTTAGCTTTTCAACTACTTTTGCAGGGCAACACCTCGCAGGCATCATCGTACCAGATGCAGTATAGTGCAGGTATGCTGGGATCAGTGAGCTCCAGAAAAGCGTCAGGGAAACTCCCAAGGTGCAGACTGTGGTTCTGGGCATGTTCAAAGCAGTTAATTAATGAAGCTGAGGGCTGCAAAGCTTCAGCATTTCAGAATTCTGAAAGTAAAATGACCAAAATCTCTTTCACTCCTGTTTATACATTCAAAAAGTTAAATTTTCATTTCTAATCTAGAAATGTCCAAAAAGTCAGTGACGTTCTCCACCAAACTTTTTCAGCTGAGAAACAGTGGCAGAGGTGCAAACTGAATTAAAGGCTAGTAGGAGGAATAAACTGTCTTCATGCTATAATCATTTGGATTCATAGCTACAAAGGCCTTTCCAAGAGAATAAAAGGTAACAATTTATGATTCATCATATTATGATGAAAATGGGGAGAGAAAGAAAGTGATAGCTTGTTTAGTTTTCAGAGTTCCTTTGGCAATTTAATTTTGTTGTAAATATATCTCCCTCCTACATCTGGCTCAGAAACCAGCTTGTAAAGTACTCAGAATCGCTGTGGGGAAGAGAAACCTGTAGGTTATGAAGAAAGAAGCCCTTGTGGGTTTCTGTTGTTGCCAGGAATAACAAAGCTAGAAAAACAGATCTCTTAGGCTAGCATTGAGGTTGAGAAAGTATTCCCTTCTAGGTATAAATACAAGATTGCTTTACTCTTAAAAATCACAAATATATATGTATATCTGAGTAATTATAACAAAAGGTCATCAGTAATCTTTAGGAAAGTTATCTAATCTTTTAGACTGTAGAGCTACTATACAAGTAGCATTACTGATTCTGACAAAAAAGTTCCCAGAGAAAGATTTACAGAAATTGAACAACATAGCCACCTTCAGTACCCTGTAGCAATCTATAAATCCAGAAACTGGTTTTATGTGTGTGGTTTGGGTGTTTGGGTTTTTTTTTCTCCCTTGATATTCATCCTTCACCTTAAAGGCCATTGTCAAGTGCTTTGAATTTTTTGCTCTCTGTGTTAAAGCTGACTTCAGGGTTACTACTTTAAACACTTCATTCTGGAAAATATCTCATTTCCTCATCTCCTGATATTTCCTCTCCACTTTCCATTGATTAAGTGTATACTGATCCTTAATTAGCAGAAGCACCTTTACTGGACTAAGCAACATGGTTTCTAGACAGCTAATGATTAGTTGGGTTTTCCCCAGAACGTTATTTAAAGTTGTATTCTTCTTGTCGTAATGGAAATACCTTAAAAGTTTATCCTCATGGATAAAATTATATGATGAATAAAAAATAAACCAATAGCTGAGGAAATTAACTAGATAAGTGGCAAAGTTTAAAATCTGCTGAAGTGCAGTTAGCCTCATTCAGAAGAAAGAAGTCTGACCCAAGACAAATCAATTGAGAAAATAGTAATCCATCACTGGCAATGTGCAGGAAAGAAGATAGCAGAGCAAAGAGAGAATATAGAGAAAAATTGCCAAATGTAACACAAACCTGATCAATCCTCTAGTTATTACAGAAACAGGAAGTCATGAGTGAAGCAGTAAATCCTAAGATAAGATGAGCAAAAACTAAAGGGAAGCAACAATAGAAATATACTGAAGGAATTCTTTGAATAATCCCTTCCTGCCATTTCACAACAAAATTATACACTCATTGATCCAGGATCAGCAATTTCAAATAGTGATGATAGACCATGAAAAGACACTCAAGCACAAGAAGAGAAGCTGGAACAAACTAGCAAATTGAACAGCAACAACTCACTAGGACTGGCAGGTACCTACCCAAAAAGTCTGCAGGTGCTGAAGACAGAAGGGATTTAACAGCTAATAAAATATGCAATCTCTGCTTAAAATGAGAGGCTATATTGGAGACTTGCAGGGTAGCAACTGTTCTAGATCTCAAAAAGGTAGTAGGGATCTAGGGAATTACAGATCACAGAGCTTTATTTCACTATCAGATATTCTTGTGAAAACAATAATTTAAAAGTCTTTTAAAAAGACATTCTTCTAAAACACCTCAAGGAACATGATAGGACCAATGTATCATAGAACCCCTTATGTTTAATGTGTGTAAAATCATTGATGGAAGATGAGAATGGCGAGTCAGGTAAATTTGCAGATGGCAGAAAATTATTTCATTTGGCAAGACTAGAGGAGATTGTAAGGTGTTCTGCAGGGACCTCATAAAGATGTGCTAGTGAGAAGCATAATGTCTAAAAATCAATACTGGCTGATTTCCAGGAGCAACAATTGAAATGAACAGCTTAAACTATTTGCATGTATAGTTACCCTGAGCAATTTGCTGACCCAAATAATTTTTGAAGCCAAGAAATCTACAGGATTATTTTTGTTTATTGAAAGTCTGTGTACACTATGAAAGATCTAGGAGAATTATAAGATTTTATGGTTTAAGTTATAGAGCAATTATTAACCACCAAGAGCTACAGAGCAGTAATCTTTGTAGCAAGTCTTCATCTCTCTTCAGGAAGGGTAAGCAGGAAGATCCAGATAACTAACTAAAGGCTGGTCAGCCTTACCTCAGTTCCTGGGAAGTTGATGGAGCGAACTGTTGTCACTACTGGTGCAAAGTCCAACTGGCAGCCAGTAACCAGCAGCACCCCATAGGGGTGGACATTGTAGTCCATGCTGTTTAATGTCTTCATTATCAATCCCTATGGCAGGACAGAGGCATTCTTAGCAAGTCTGCAGGCAACACTAAATCAGGAAGAATGGCCAATATGCTAGAGGGCAGGGTTGCTACTCAGAGATACCAGGACAGGCTGGAGAAATAGGTAAACAGGAACCTCGTGAAGTTTGACAAAGATGTATGCAAGATCTGGAATGGAGTAACTCCATGAAACACTAGAGGCTGGGAAGACACTGTCTGGGAGGCAGCTCTCTAAAAAAGGACCTTTGAGTCTCTGTAGGCAACAAACTGGTCATGAAACAGCAATGTGCCCTAGCAGCAAAGAAAGCAAACATTCTTGCATGTATTAGCCAAGATTGTGGCCAGCAGGTCAAGGGAGGGGATTATTCCCCTCTGTTGAGCACTGGTGAGGCACATCTGAGGTGCTATGTCCAGTTCTGGACTCCCAGACATGGACGTACTGGAGCAGGTACCTAAAGGGCCACCAAGCTGACCAGGGACTGGAGCACATGACATAGAAGGACAGACTGAAACAGCTGACTTTGCTCATCCTGGAGGTGACAACAATCAGGGGAGACCTGTATTGCTGCCTACAGGTACCTGATCAGAAGATACAGAGAAGGTGGAACCAGACTCTTCTCAGTGGGCACAATTTGGAACACAGAAAATTCTGATTAAATATAAGGACAAATATTTTTACCGTGAGAGTCATTAAATACTGGAACAAGTGTCCAGAGAGATTGTGGGATCTCCATCCTTGGAGATGTTCAAGACTTGACTAGACATGTCCCTGAGCAACTTAATCGAATTAGACATGCTTTGAGCAATGAATTGTATTAGACAACCTCAGGAGGTCTCTTCTAACCTAAATTATTCTATGTTTCTGTGATTCTAATTTCTTTCGAAACAGTTCACTAGTAGCCATGAACCTTCCTTTGAAGCATCTGATACCCAGCTGTGTTAGACACGGTATATCAGCTGCTTTACACTTTAGATCCCGCAGACTGTTCTAACTGAGTGGCTAGTGCAGGGCATGGAGGCATGCTAGCAGTTTGCTCATGCACAGAGGTAGGTGAGGTGCCTGTGACTGAGCATGAAAGAGTCCATGTGGAGCAGCACACTGACAGGAAGACTGCTTTAAAGCTTACCTCAAAAGATAGTAAAGGCTTAGCCCTAAGGCATCTTCTGTCTAATCCCCTATGGCTGTTCCTGTCTATTTACCAGAAAAAAAACTATTCTAGTGGGATTTTTAAACAAACAGCAAGATAGTTTGAAATAAGGGAAAAGAAATAACCAGGTATAAAGAAATTCAGACATTCACCATTTTGTCCAGATATCATTTGATGGCCCTTCTTTGATGAAGCTGCTTTTGTTACAGCATCTCAAGTTGAAAGTGTAATCATCCTATTATTGAAAAAATCACATGTACATTCTCAAAAGTATGGAGGTGAAAAGGAGAAATGTTTGAACTCATTAACATAATTTAAAATTGGCAAGATCTTTGAAGATGATGTCCCTAATTGTTGTACTGACATTTCGAGTATGATACACTTTCATCAATCTGGAGAGGCATAAATTGCCTCTAACATGAATTCATAGTTAACTGTTACTATTCTCTTATACTTTCATGAGCTCATTTCTACTGATATGTAATTGTTTATCTGTATTAGTTCTTGTAGTGATACAATTCAAAATGTTTCTTTGTCTAAGAATACAGAATAATAATTGTTCTGAAGAGTGAAAATTATTATAGTTTGTTTTGCGTGGAATGGCAGGTTAGAGGAAAAATGAACTCAATGAAGAAAAGAGTAGCAATATTGACAAGGTGTCAGTATGGATCAGAACAAGGCAGAGACATATTCCAGTGTGTTCAAGAAATGCTACTCAATTCTTTGAAATCTTCCATAACTAAATGAAAGAACCAACAGCATGTTACAGGTTGTATTAGAATAGAAAACATTGCAAACACTAATGAAATAGACAGAGAAAGAATCAAAAAGGATGAGAAACAGAAAAATTAAAACAGGTTTTAAATATGAAGACTGATGCCTGTGAGGGGAATAATTCAAAATGTAGATATTTACTTCTGTGGAATATTTTAAAATATGTAGAGTTAAATATATTCTAACTTGTGCTTGAAGACAAAAATAGATATCTGCTTGCAATGCAATATTGCTATATAAAAGATTGTGATTGTGGGGAGTGGTAGTCTTGTAACACATGTCAAGGAGGTAAAATCTTTTGTTTATCACAGTGGCAAACATCAGCTACTACACTGCATACATATCCAAGCACTTCTGCAGAAGAAAGATGTTTGTGAAGGATTTTTGAGAAGAGATAAGGAGGTAATTTGGATGCTTCTATTAGGTGAAAAGCTAATGAGAGCAGAATACTGTTAATGTGTTTTATAAACTCTCCACTGTCTTTGTAACTGGAAGACATGAGGACACACTAGGAGACATGAAAATCTGTATTTCAGGCAGGGCAACACAGCTCAATGTGCTTAAAATAAGAACCCTGCTCTCTTTCTCAGACCTTTGACAAGCACAAAATTAAACCTGTGCTCCACATGTATTGACATTTTTAGTTCCTGAACAAATATTTCTTAAGCATATATTCCATCTATTATGAGACAACCTATCAATGACCTTTCTCCCACCACCTTTCCAAAACCCCAGATTTTTTATTCTACTGTCTACAAAAACATGTAGGAGAGTTTGAGGGAACTGTCTTTGTTCAGTCTTAATATGAAAAGACTGAGAGAGGGATCTTACTACTGTCTTCAATCAGCTAATAGGAGCCTAGAGAAAAGAAAGAGCCACACTCTTCTTGAAGATGCATAGTGAAAAAGGTGAGAGGCAAGAGACATCCATTGCAGCAAGGGGAATTCTGCTTAGATGTTAGAAAAAAAAATACTCTAACAGGAAGGGCAGGCAAACTCCAGAACAGGTTCTTCCATGAAGGCTGTGAGACCTCTTCCTTAGAGATATTCAGAACTTGACTGGTGAAGACCTTGAGCAATGTGATCTAACCTGCACCTGACTTCAGCATAGGCCCTGCTTTGAACAGGGCATCTAGAGAGGTCTCTTCAATTCTAAGTTATTCTATGGTTCTAACAAGCATCATCAGGCGAAACTCACACACCTTATACCCTTCATGAACCAACGTTGTTCACAGGCTAAAAGCGAGTGACATACCTGGGAGCAGTCATGGCACCAGTTCAGCGGACAAGTATGTCAATCACTGCACCTCATTGCCAGACTCTGCATTCACCGTAGCTTTTTCATTAATGTATTCAGAGTAGGATTCTGTCTTTTTGCCATGGTGATGGCAACAGCATTTGAAAAGTGATAATCAGAAACTAAACTGTCTCCACAGGGAAAGAGTACTCCTCCTCTTACTGTCTGTCTTCAGGCTTATTTTTCTTATCTTTAATAAGAGCTTCTTAACTTAGGAAAAAAATAGTTTCTTCAACAAACGTTTGGTCCATTTCCTTAGTGAGGACTTCCTACAACCACTTCGAGCGTACTTAAGAATATTAATTTCTTAGACTTCCTTTTTTCTCCTACTGATAACCTTTGGATTTACATGGGCTCAGCTGCAATAAGATCTCATTAATAAGAAGATTCACAATGCACATCTGAGATACTTTTGCTGATTTGCTTCTGGCAGTAGCAATAGCAAATTTTACTCACATGTCATAAGTCTAATATACAATCATAAAATTATCCTCTCCTGCCAAATGGCACGGGCTTTGCCTGGTATAAAGTTGAATTCAGCACAACACTAAAAAGGAATTTGCAGGCAAATGCTCTAAAAAGCAAATGGTTATAGATGTGTTAAAACAGCAGCAAGCGTTTGTCCTGGTTTTGACTGGGATAGAGTCAGTTTTTCTTTTTAGCAGCTAGAAGAGCGTTGTGTTTTGGTTTTAGTCTGGGATTCGTTATGAGAAGAATGTTGATAGTGCACTGATGTTTATAGCTGGCACTGAGACCTTTCCAGCATCTCATGTTTTGCTGGTGTGCAGGAGCACAACAGGCTGGGGGGGAGCATGGCTGGGACAGAGGGTCCACAACTCCCCTTATGATTTGAACTTAGACTTAGGATTGAGGGACAAATTGGCCAATGGAGTATTCCATATCATGCAACGTCATGCCTAGTATACAGATGAAGTTTGACTGGGAAGAAGGGCTCTTGCTTTTCCAGGGGCTCTCACTCTGGGACTCTTGGAGTGCTCGCTCTCTCTCTCTGTCTCTTTTTGGGCCTCTTGCTCGTATGGGATTGTAGTGCTGTTTCAGAATTGTTTACCAGGACAGGACAGACCTTGATCACTGGGCGGTGAGTAATTACACTGTGCATCACTTGTTTGTATATATTATTGTTATTTTATATATATATATACTGATATATTAGTAGTAGTAGTAGTAAACTGTTCTTATCTCAACTCATAGGTCTTCTTCCTTGTTTCCCCTTTAATTCTCTTCCCCATTCCCCAGGGGTGGCACAGGGTGAGCAAGCGGCTGTGTGGCTTTTACTTGCCAGCTGGCCTAAACCACGACAGTGTTCCATACAAAAGTGGATTTAATGAAAAGCAAGAAAAAGCTCACAACTCCTTCAGCCACTGCATTCAAGGACATTTTATACCACTCACACATATAAATACAAATGCCCGTATTAAAATAAGGGCAAGGTTGATTCACAAGCCCATGAGGTTATTTGTGTTACACTGGAAGTGAACTACAGGGATGGCATAGGCTTAAAGCAGCAAATAAAGTGATTTCTGTGACATTTTTCAGGCACAGCAGGGGCTTTAGTTTTGTTCCTTTTTATCTTGTGCAGCTATAGCAGCTAAATCTCTTGTTTTTCCCGCCACCACTGTAGGTACATAGACAGGAATTTTGCAGTGGTTCCCTGCCTAATCCATCCTCCCACTCCCACAGGTGCAGGAACAGGACTTGGAAACCCTGGGCACATTTGATGAGAGCTTATGATCACAGGAAAGGAAGAGGAAGCTCTGCTGACACCCCTCCGCTGCTGGAAACCTCTCGATATTAGAGATGGTGGAAAATGGGATCCAGGGTCAGACATTTCATGCCATACCTGCTCACATGGCATTGGGCACCCATGCATTCCTGGACAAGCATCTGGGCCTCAGTTATGCCTTGTAACTGCACTGTGCCAGCCAGGGACAAAGGGGAGAGACAGCCACAAGGCATATTGTTTTATTCATGTGGCAGCACCTCAGCATAAGCTACAGAAGCAGCAGAGGCAACCAGGAGATGAAGAGGAGAGAGGGTGCAAAGTGAATGAGATCAAGAAGGTAGCAAGCTTAAGAAGTGGGACAGCAGTGTGAGGTGAAGGATCTGATTACAAGAAGATTGCTGCATTGGAGGGAGACACGGGGTCAGAGAGGCTGTGAGACTGACAGGAAGACCAATCTTGAGATGCCCAGGGCAAGGATAAAGCAAGTTTTGATGGCAGCTGTTGACAACACTCAATGCATTATGGGTTGCTATTTAGGCAATGATCTGCTGACTGCTCTGAGAAGCTTGAAAAGAAGCAACTAAAGCAGCACCAAAGTAAGGCACAAGAATCAGGAAGAATCAGCTCAGCTTTGTTAGAGTATTGTGAAGTATCCACCATCTGACATAACCATACACTGGATGAGCAGCTTGATATGTTTCTACTTACCCAACCAGGACACAATCAGCCACTCTTACCACTGTCCATGAAAAACAATTTTAAAAAAAAATAAATATATATATATATATATATTAATCTATCCATGTTGTAACAAAGGATAAGATGAAACATTGAAAAAAGTTTGTGGTAAAAGCCTTCGTTGTCTGGATTCATAAATTTGCTAATATTTCTCTACTTCTGATAGAGTTGATGTACTGTAGGCTCAGAGCAGCCAGATATCTGTGATGCAGGTCTCTGCACAGAAAAATACTACATTGCCAGGAATCTGTAAGAAGGCATTTTATCTCCTTCCGCATGCCTAAAACACCAGTGAAAAGTCCCGGGAATTTTGTAGGCAGCACATGGATGAAAAAAAGGGGAGACAAGTGATACTTCTGCTAGTCATGCTGTAAATTTTGTAAGACTGCTTCCTGTGCTATAAAATCGGGTTGTCCCTCGGCCACTCCGCCAGATTAATTGGCTTATTGGCTCGGAATCAGGGAGCAACAACCAGTTTCTTGGCGCTGTTTTTTCTCTTCAGTGCTCTCCACACACTGCTGCATCTGCATGCAGCTGGGACAGGGTGGGAAAGGCAGCCTCTGTTTAAGAGAGGAGAAGACAAGGGGCCTGTCGGTTTCTATAGAAATTAGTAGGCATAATGACATTGACTCCGATGGGCTCTTAATTATCAGGAAAAGAAGGCTTTTGAAGAGATAATTACTGCTACAGGTCTCTGACTGTTATTTAATTACCCATAATGGTAATCATAGCGACTATGCACCATTTCATTCTTCCATTCTACGGCGTGTATCAAACACTTCGCAGAACTGTGAGCACGGGAACAAAACACAAACAAGTGTTAAGGAGGTCTAATTAGTGAGCGGAGGTCTAATTCGTGAGCTGATGTCTCAGTCACTCACCGAGCTGATGGTTATCAGACTCGGTAATTTCCCTGGTTGTTCTCTTACATTAAAAAAAAAAAAAAAGAAAAAAAAAAAAAAGAAAAAGAAAAAGGACACAGCGTCCTCAAAACAAGGGACAGATTCTGCCACAATTATTCCTACCGAATATACCATGCCCTTACCATGTCCTGCAAACTCAACTGAGAAAAGGAACTTGACATTTCTTACAAGCAGCAGAGGCTTCAGTAAAACGCATGCTTAGCAAAGAATAACACAGTGTGAGCAGAGATGGAAGAATAAATCCAGCATCAATCTAAATCATGCTTAATGACTGCTTTTCCATGTGACAATGGTGATCTCACTGGTCACTAGACACAAATTCAGAAGTACCAGTGTGAGAACACCAGGTCTTGATTGCAACCAGTCCTAATACTTGACATGCACGAAAGTATTGGTGTATCTCTTTGAAATGATGGTATGGCATAGAACAATTTATAAGATTATTTCAACTGCTGCATGCCCAGTTTTGATTCTATGAGTGAAACAATCACAGAATCATAGAATGGTTAGGGTTGGAAGGTTAAAGATCATCTAGTTCCAACCCCCTCTGCCATTGACGGGGACACCTTCAACTACACCAGGTTGCTTAAAGCCTCATCCAACCTGGCCTTGAACACTTCCAGGGATGAGGCATCCACAACTTGTCTGGGCAACCTGTTCCAGTGTTTCGCTACTCTCATTGTAAAAAATTTCTTCCTTATATCTAATCTAAATCTCCCTGCTTTCAGTTTAAAGCTATTGCCCCTTGTCCTGTCACTACATGCCCTTGCAAAAAGTCCCTCTCCAGCTTTCTTGTAGGCCCCCTTTAGGTACCAGAAGGCTGCTGAAAGGTCTCATTGAAGCCTTCTCTTCTCCAGACTGAACAACTCCAACTCCCTCAGCACATCTTTATAGGAGAGGTGCTCCAGCCCTCGGATCATCCTCGTGGCCCTCCTCTGGACCCGCTCCAACAGCTCCATGTCTTCCTTATGTTGGTGATCACAGAGCTGAACACAGTACTCCATATGGGGTGTCATGAGAGCAGAGTAGAGGGGGAGAATCACCTCCCTTGACCTGCTGGCCATGCTTTTTTGGATACAGCCCAGGATACGGTTGGCTTTTTGGGCTGCAAAAAAGAAACGTTTTTTTACAGGCTGCAAAAAAGTTGCACATTGCCATCTCATCTTGAGCTTCTCATCCACCAGCACTCCCAAGTCCTTCTCCTCAGGGCTGCTCTCAATCCATCCTCCACCCAGCCTGTATCTCTGCTTGAGATTGCCCCAACCCATGTGCAGGACCTTGCACTTAGCCTTATTGAACTTCATGAGGTTCATAGAGGCCCACTTATCGAGCCTGTCAAGATCTCTCTGGATGGCATCCCTTTCCTCCAGTGTGCCAACCAAACCACACAGTTTGGTGTCGTCATAAACTTGCTGAGGGTGCACTCAATCCCACTGTCCATATCACTGACAAAGATGCTGACAACATTTTTACATCCAATTTAAGGAAAAATAAATGTTTTTCAAGCTCTGAGTAGTTATAAACCTGAAGAAAACTGGACCCTCAAACTAAGGTGTTTCTTCCTCCCAATAAATTCTCTAATTCAGTCTTATTCAGTTCAGAAGGATCCTGAATGTTCTGCTTTCATACTGAAGATAATTTCCTTGGCATTGCAAACAGAGCATTTAGAAGTCTCATTACAAAGAGGTTCTCTGAGCAGCAGAGCCTATAGCCTCACACAGAATCTCAATTCCTTTTTTAATCTGCACAAATAAATGAAAACCTTTCAGGCAAGAACTTTTGAATTTTTTCTCCTTAGGTATTCCCTCAGCTGGAAATGTTAAACTCAAAACTCATATGTTTCTATTTTTAACATCTTCTGGAGGGTTAGTTTTCTTGATGTGACCTTCTGAAATAACATCGTCTTTTTACCACTTAATCTTCAAAATTGTTTTCTTTTTAGATTTCTTGCTGTTGTCACTTTCATCATAACAATATCCTCTTCTTAATCTCCAACCATGCTTTCTTTCTAAGGTGATGCTTCAGGTTGTATTACTAAACTTTTCAACAGATCAGGGAGTCAGAGGTAGGAAAATGAAGTTGCTGAGTGTCTCCCTTATTTTCTGACATTCTGACAGCAGATAAATTCAGATTGCTTCTTTTGCTTTTGAGGATGTTTGGGTTGCTTAGAAATTCTTCCAGCTATCAAAGATTACACTCTGTATAAACTGCAAAACCTTTCTGATTCCCCTTTAAAACCAACCTGAGTCTACTTAGGTGCTTGCAGAGCTCACCTCCTGAGAAAATAAAAGAAGACGGGAGAATGAGAGGTCACACTCTCTATGAGGAAATCCCACCAAAACTGCCCAGCTTGTCAAAGATACCTTTGTAACTCCCATCATGTTCATTATACCTCTGCTGTTAAATAATGATGCCACTCAATGGATCCGGGTAGGGCTATTTGGTAGTGACATGAGTTTAGACTGGGGGCACGTGACTAAATAACACTCCTAAAATCCTCCAGTTCCCACAATATTGGGTTATAAGAAACAGGCACAAAATTACAGCAAGTACAGCAGGGATCCTAGTCCAGTGCCCAGTAAAGACTCAATAGTTAACAATTCTAAAAGGCACTAAGCCAGCAAAGCCAGATTGTATTCTGCATAACAAGGAGCAGCAATTTAGCCCTCTTCTCTTCTTTTCAGTAACTGTTCTGGCTCTTGCAGAGTATTCATCCATGGGTTGAGTCGTGTACATACAAATCACGCAGAGACTGCCCCAGCTCCTGACACCTCAAAGTCTAAGACAATGCAGGAGTAAAGATCAGTTCTCTTCCATTGATGAAAATGTGAAGGCACACCACTTACTACAGTTCAGACCTCTAGGACTTCTACCAATGAGGCACCATTAATTTGTCTCTTAAAATGACAATTCCAAGCAGAAACACACAAACCCCATACCTTCCACAAACTTCAAAAACCTATATTAACATATGGATATATAACGCAATGGCCCACAGATCTAAAGAAAATTATTTTTCCTTATCTCTGCATATGTTTCTTACTGGGTTGCATGCGTCAGAGAAATATCTGATCAGAGGAATATCTAACAGGAATGATGATTGAAAGAAGGCTGGAGAGTTTCCCTTCGAAAGGAAAACAACATTCTACATTTTGGAAGTGAGTAATTTCTGTATTAACACCATTATTTGCACATACTTACTGAAGAGATGTGTTTCTCAGTATCTGACTTCTGTCAGAAAAGTTGATTTGCACAATTTTACATGCTCTGAGTTCCTAAATACATGGCAGAGGTACATTTTTATACATTCATCTTACTGAAGTAAATGGCTAAATATATTTCACTTTTAAGGAGAAAAGAGGTAAACCGTTTATTTCTTGAAGTAAAAATTCCCATTCCAGTGGTCTCTGTTTAGCCAAGGTTTTCACAACTCTGTCTGAATGCTGGGTAAATTAATTGGTTTAATTAAGGTTTTAAAGGGACAATGTCTGACAAAATAATTTTCTTCTTTCTGAAAAATTCATTCCTGCTTTCTGACCTGGAAAATCCTCTTCCATTCTCAGAATTCCTACCTGTTTAACCTCACTTTTTGCTTTTTGTTCTTACCCTGGCATTCAATCTGATTCCTTATAAGTCTTGCATTGGAAAAGACAACAAGCTATGAATCCATACTACTGATAACACTGACATTGTTTGAAATGTAATTTCATCACAATTGAAAGCTTAATATCACCCATAATTTGCTTTCCTATGATGGAGATGTAATGAATTATGCCCATTAATGGAAGAAATGGGCATAGTTTTTTCCATCTGGGAAGCCAAAACGTTGCAAATCTGCCTCCCCAAAGTCCTCATACCCTGCATAAGATAAACTGTATCTGTAAGAGTCAGCACAGCTTTGGGTATAAACAGGGTAAGTACCATTCAGACAGAGACAAAAGAATACAATTTTTTTTATTTTGCTTTATTGACTTCTTGGGTAACAGTGGCTTTTAGACTTGCCAAATTTCACACGTAAAGCTGTTCCAAGTTCTCCAGTGCAGTCCTCCACTCTGCAGCACAGGTATAAATTCATGCTGAGGGCAGAATATACCAAGGTCGTGGGTTTTGCTGAATGCCTGAAAGCATTTGAAGACTGCCAGCCTCTTCAAAGAGATGGCTCTCCCTTCATACAGGAAGAGATCTAGTAACCATGTTACTGGTTATTATACTTCAGAAAAAAATACTCTATTTTCTTTTGTTTTGACTGAAGGTCTCTGCCACACTCAATATGGTTTATGTCTTGATGATATGATATTATCAAACTTCCCTAGTCAAACTCACTATTGTTGTGGATGTGCTATATCAGTTTTGTTGCTGTTAGTTTTCCATGAAAATCAAGTCTCCATTTTCTGGTATGTTTCTCTCATCTGCAAAGCAGAGGCATTTTTAGAATATCAGTGTGTCAAAGTTTTTGTAAGAGTGAGGTTTCGACAGCTGACCTCTTAGTAACAGTCTCTGTCTCTCCAGACAGATGCTTTCCTGCTTAAAGGTGCTCAGTAAAGTAGCATGTACACGGACTCAAGGGGGCTGACTGATACTCCAATCCACAGGTATTAAATTTCAGGTCCTATGAGTTTTGAGACAGGCAAGGAAATCTTTCCCTCTGGCTACCAAGAGAGAAAATTCACACACAAGCACTTGCACACCAATGCTTTCAAGAAAAAAACAGTAAGATCCAACTCAGGTAACTGTCAAATGTAGGACCTCTCCACCTACTTTGGGAACAGATCTCACAAGAGGATCATCATCGTAGAAGCACTTTAATGATGTCTTACTGCATTAATATATTTTTTGCACTAATACATTCAAAAGGTATTTTGAATGACTATTGCAGTTCCTGTGCCCTTGGTGGATCCGTTTGACATTTAAAATTCAATCACCATGGAGGATGCACACAGATGAAATTTATTACATAATGAATATGAAAGGCAATAATGCACAAACATATCCCTACAGTGTCTTTATCCTCAAAAGGGAGATTCAGATCAGTGTAAGGCAAGGTGGAAAATGTTTGCCAAATACGAAGTCACAAAAAAGCTTCCTCTTCAAAAAATTTGCCTATAGATGAAACTAATTCTTGAGGGAAGTTATCTGTTACTTACAGTAAACATTTGGGACTTTTTTTAGATCAAAACAAATTGATTGAGACTCTAATTCGTGATACTAGGAAGCTTGAAAATATCCTTTTCTTGGTTCATTTCCACACTGCTTCACTGAGTGAAAGCTTTAACACAGCACAGACAGGGAACACAGAAAAGATTAGTAATGTTCTGCCAGAGTTTTCATCCACAAAGAGCCCCATATGTCTTCAGTCTGACTCATCTTTCATTTTAGATCAAGATAATTTAACCAGGTGAAAAAATAGCAAAAACCCACTAATAGGACTAACTGCTATTCTTATCAGCCTCTGTGCAGAGTCCTATCATCTGCCATTGTATCTTTGCAAATCTCAGTATTGCAAGATCCTTCCGCAGGTCTTCATAGGCAGCAATAATTTTCATTATGTTAAATAATTTTACACTGTCATTAGATTTTATCACCTCTTCATTCATGCCATTTTTCTGATCATTTATAAAAATGTTGAGTGGCATAGATCAGAGTGTGACCTTATGTTCAACCTTTCTTTCTGCTCTGAAAACTATCCATTTATTTGTTTTTGTTGTTTTCTGGCTTTTAAGCAGTTATTAATTCATGAGAGCACCTTCGTTTTTCTTTCTTTGACTGTTTCATTTCTTTAAGAGCCTCTACTGACAGACCTTGCCAAAGCTTTTTCAAAATTCATGTACACTAGATAAACAGACTTTCTTTTTTGTTCCATCTCTTTAGCCTTTCAAAACTCTAAAGATTTTCTAAGGTATTCATTTCTTCTACAAAATTCTAACAGACTCCTCATCATTATATTAAGATTTATTTACGTGTCCATTCATTTTATTCTTTGCTGTTATTTTTAGCAATCTGACATATCTTCCTTTATAATGTGTAGTTCTCTAGAACATCCTTAGATTCATTTTAAACAAATCAGTATCATTTTTGTCCCTTCATATTTGTCTGATACTGAAGTTCTTTTGACTAGAGATAATATCCCACTATCCATTGCAATCCATCAATTCTGTGTCTGAACTCCTTTCAAACCTTTGTCCAAGTAAAATCTTAATATTTTTGACAATTTATTCTAAAGTAGAGATGCCTTAGTTTTAAGGGAGTTCTTCGAACTCCTGTCCCACTGTCACGGAGGTGCACCAAAACAACTCCACGTAGATAATAAATTCAATCAAATTTTAATTTGTAACTGAACTAAACAACCCAAACCAACAATACGATAAGGGTAAATAAAACAACACTCCAATAACATTTAACAAGTTACAGGTTCAGTATATCAGTAGAGGATGTCATTACTACACGTCAACACATGAGAATGATGACCACGAAGTATGTATACATTCACTCACACAAAAGGAAACCTCTTGCTCAAGGGTACCCAGAAGATAGAATCACTCAACAGAAGGGATGAGGGCTCACTCAAGGATATATTCAGAAGAAATAATCACTCTCCAAAAGTATCTCAACTGTAGTCATTTATTGGTCATTGTTTAGAGGTTTCTCTGGGCTGAGGCACCCTGTTGGCTGGAGACCCTGCCTGTTGATCGAGGAATCCCACTTTTCTTATTCCCACCATTGGGGGAGTACATGCTGGTGGGCACCGAACCAGGGTGCATACGTGACAGCGGCCACAGTGTAACACTAGAGGTGTGAAAACAACAGCACCAAAGAGCTGGCAGCAGCCGTGTTAAAAGCCCTGGCCTTTATTTGTGTGGGGGCATGTGCTCCTGCCACACCCACTAAATATTATGATGAATTTAGGAATATTACTAACTTTTTGTATAACAAACACTGATGCAGAGAATCCTTTACTTTTTTTGCTCTGGCCTTATTGTCCTTCAGTAATCCTTCTATGCTTACACAAGCTATCAGCCCCATGGACTCTCTGGCAGGCTTCTTGCTTCCAATGTGTTTTTTAAAGTCTTTTTTAAGGCTAGTTTTTATGGCTTTTAGCAATTTTGTCCTCAAAAACTTTTTTGGCTTGCCTTGCTGTGAATTTACTTTCAACTTCCCCAAATTTAAGTCTATTTCTACTTTCCTCATTTGAGCAGACTTTTAAAGATGTCTTCTTACTTTCAAGACTCTCCTTTCTCTTCTTCTAACATGGCCTTTTTTCTTTTTGAAGATCCTCTCCAAGTCCTTTCTGATTTATGCTACGTTTACTCTGAACCAAAAATATTGATTTGTGATGCACTTGAACTCTGACACAAAAAATTAGTCTGAGTCTTCAAAGAATCTCCATGTTGTCTGTATTATTTTTATGCTTTTAGGCACTTCTTAGTTAAGCATCTTCTCACTTTTGTGTAGCTTTACTATCATGGCAATTTTGTTTTTTTTTCTCTTACATGGGTATTGAATCTGACTACACTGTTATAGGTGGCTAGCTTTGGATGGGATAGAGTTAGTTTTCTTTTCAGTAGCTAGAATAGAGCTGTATTTTTGATTTAGTACTGGATTTGGTATGAGAAGAATGTTGGTGACATAATGATGTTTTCAGTTGTTGCTAAGGAAATCAAGGATTTTTCAGCTTCTCATGTTTTGGCAGTGTGCAGATGCACAACAAGCTAGGAGAAAGTTTAGCTAAAGCAAAAGACCCACAACTCCTAATTTAGGATTTGAGTTTAGGCTTAGGATTGAAGCCCAAATTGGCCAATGAAATATTCCATATCATGTGATGTCATGCTTAGGATATAGATGACTGTTGGCTGGGAAGTATTTTTCACTCTTCAGATCACTCTGGATCTCTCTTTACATCTGTCTTGCTCTTCCAGGATTACAGTTTTGGGACTTCTGTGTTTGAGGATCACTAACCCAGATGGTTGGGTGTTGGTCAGTGGGTGGTGAGCAATTACACTCTGCATTACTTGTTTACATATATTATTATCATTTTTATATATTGTCATATTTTGTTATTTTATTATTATTATAATTTGTTAATGTTAATGTTAATGTTAATGTTAATGTTAATGTTATTGCTATTACTAAATTGTTCTTACTTCAACACACAAGTCTCCTTCCCTTTTCCCCTCTAATTCTCTTCCCCAATCCCCTGGGGTTGGGGAGGGTGAGCAAGCATCTACATGGTGTTTAGTGGCTGGCCAGGTTAAGTCATGGCAATATCTTAAATCAGTCCCTGTACATTGTCCAAGATGAAATCAGGAGTTGCTTTTCTACCAGCAGGACCATGTGCTCTAAGGAGTATATCTAATTATGTTTGAATACTTACCCAGTGCATCATGGTGATGCAACTTTTCTGAATCTAGAATGGACCAGGGAAGTTACAGACATTTGATATTATTAATGTGTTTTATGTTTTGCCTCAGTCTACTGACAAGGTCTGCCAGGTATATCAGGAAGGATCTCATACCCTTTCCAGGAAATCAGCACATCTGAGTGCCTCTCTGAAGTACCATATGATACTACCCGCAGCATGGAAAACAGAAGGAGGAAATGGAGGTCTGTGTGCAGTTGCAGGGCTACAGTGTTATTGGCATGTGGTGGGATAGCTTACACAACTGGAATCCTTCAGATAACTGGAACAAACCTCATGTTTGCAGATTCTGATATCTGCTGAAGGGACCATGTTTTGTGGTGAAAGTAATCCAGGAAACTTCTGGAGTGCATTGATGACAACATCCCAACACAGGTGCTCAAGAAGCCAACAAGCAAAGATTCTCTGCTGGGCCTCATACTTAGAAACAAGAAAGAGCCAGTCAGGGATGTGAAGGTCAGGAGCAGCCTTGGTTGCAGTGAGGATGAGATGGAAGAGTCCAAGATCCTGAGAGGAGGAAACAAGGCAAAAAACAGGATCGAAACCCTGGTTCAGAGATGTGCTGGAAGAATCCCACGGGATACAGCCCTGGTGAGATGAGATGTCCAGGAGAGTTGGTTGATTCTCAAGGATCACCTCCAAGCTCAAGAATGGTCCATCCCGACAAGCAGAATATCAAGCAAAGGTGGCAGGAGGCCTGTATGGATGAGGAAAGAGCTCCTGACTAAACTCAAACATAAACAGGATATGCACAGGAGGTAGAAAGAGGGGCAGGTAACCCAGGAGAAATATAGTGTACAAGGGATAGGATTAGGAAAGCCAAAGCCTATCTAGTGGCGAATCTCGTGAGGGATGTGGAAGGCAACAAGAAGGGCTTCTACAGGTACATAAGAAGAGAAAGAAAAATGAGAGAAAACGTGAGCCTGGTGTGAATGGGGCAGCAGCCCTGCTGACAAAGGACACAAAGAGACTGAGGTTCTCAATGTTTTATTTGCCCCAATCTTTCCTGGTAATACTGGCACAGGCTCCTGATACCAGTAGGAAAGTCTGAAGCAAGGAAAATCTACCCTTGCTAGAGGAGGATCAGGTTAAGAAACATTGGACGTACATAAGACAGTGCGACCTGATGGGATATAGCCATGAGTGCTAAGGAAGCAGCTCAGTGTCATTGCAAGGCCATGCTCAATTATCTTTGAATGGTGGAGGAGGTTGCTCTGATAGGCATTGCCATCTCTGTCCTTGACAGTTTTAAAGAGTCAACTGGACAAGGCCCTGAGCAATTTGGTCTGATCCTAGAGGTGGCCCTGCTTTGAGATAGAGACCTTCCAAAGTCCCTTCTCGTCTGGGTAACTCTATGGTAGGTAGCATCCCAGAGTCACTGGCTCTCCGCAGTCACTGACACCACTGGTTACCTAGGCTGTCGTTCACATGGCTGTCATGTCCTACTCTGCCCGTTTAGGTGTGGAATTTCCACTCTCAGGAATCCCATGGTACAACTTGTTACATCATCATATTTCATTTATATTGTCTGATACTTTCTGTAATTTATTCAGCCTCTTTCCCAGTGGAAATATCTACTCTGTCATTCCTATATAATTTATGCACTGTTAGTAGTGTCTTTCTGAAATTCCGCCTTCCACCTACTTTCTAAGATCCCTAAAAAGTAATTTTTTCACTCCAGGCATCCTGTTTCACTCATTTTAACTTTCAGACTTACAGTCCAATTCTGTCACCTCAAAAAAAAAAACCAAAAACATGTTTAGGCTCTAAAAATTGGTCTGTGAATTTCAAAAGTGTCGAAATAGCTTACAGATGTGCATGAGAGCTGTTGATTGTGCTAATGAAAACAAATTCTTCAGGCATTTATCTACGGACTTTAAGCATTTATGTTTGTCAGAACAGAGAAAATCAAACAGAAAATGAACAGAGCTTTTATGCACATTGTTTTGTAGTGAATACCACTCTTCAAGCTAAGCTGTAAATTTGGCACACCATGGACAATAAGGAGATGGTCTTTCTGAAACATATGACTCAAAACTAGTTCTCACAAGCCTGGTTCCAAAACTTTATGAAGCCTTGCTGAGTTTCAAGCTTTAAAAATGGATGTGCAGCATCACCTTCCCAGAAATAGATTTACTCATCTGAAGTGATAAGATCAGCAGGTAGTTAATAAACACATAACATTTAAATACTTCTATACAGGAAAATGTTCAATTTGTTCACCTTGAAAACTGTCGTAAATGCAGGATTTCAATCACTTAAAGAATCACCATCAAAGGTACTAACAAAAGTTAATGTGATGTCATAGAAGTGCAACTTAAAGTTTGATGGCAAGATTCACTCTATGAATGACTGCATGGAAGAAATACACAAAGGAAAATTGAGCTACAACCGAGTTGGAATTATTCACACAGAGACCAGAGAAGCAAAGGGTAAGGAAGACCCTCCCGTTGAGCCTTGAGGTCCAGAGTAGACCCCCTTGCTTTCCAAACTCCTTGCAGAGCCTAGGTGTGGTGAGGTCCAATCTTAGTCTCAGACTTGGTCAACAGCTTATGTCTAATAGAATTATATGTGCACAATCAATCTAAAATATAATCTTATCGAAGCTTACAAAATTTAGCAAGCTATTAGTCACTTACTGGGGATCTGTTGTGGCAAGGAATCTCTCGATGTTGAGGAGTAAGGGATCTCTCCGCCTCGGGCAAGGAAGGATCTCTTAGTCTCAAGTGAGGAATCTCAAACCTTGAGAGGCATTCCTGCTCAAGGGGACAGTCGCCTTATGTGCAGTCCAGTTGCAATTCAGGGAGAGTTCTAGTTGGACTCATCCAATGATCTGCCATTAGTAAAAGATCTGTCTATCTTAAGAAGCAACCTTTAGAGGCGTTCCAGCTCGAGGGGAGATCACTGCCATGCAATCACACTGTCTAGCACGGAGAGCTCGAAGTAGGCTCACTTAGGCTGTCATATTTATAGGATAAAGTGGTTGGCTCATAGTCAAGTCACATGCGATGTGTGTGCATGAAGCGTGCATGAGACTCCTTGTACCCACAACTTTCTTTGTTCCTTGATAAATGAGTCTTGGAAAAGCCACTGGCTATTCATGAGTTAATTGCATGACCAGTGTTACAAGCTCATATGCACCGATGCCCACAGCGTCACTCTACTCCTCTGTGGGTTTTCAGAGAACAGATTGAAACTAGAGGAGTTCTTGGCCTGGCTGCAGCTCAGGTCTTTACCTGCTTTGGAGCCTATAACAAACTACCGCTAGTTTGTTTAAGGGGTTGAGTGCATCCATCACAAAAGCACATGCACAGATGTAGCTATTGTTTACATTTTAACATATATTTCTATGACATATATTGTTTACAACAGTACTTGTTCATATAAAACTGCATTTTGTTAACACAAACATAGTACTGTAAGGAAACTACAAAAAAGAAGAAAATATTTCATGACAATTTAGCAGTAGCACAATATAGATAGAGCACCTGTAGGTAAAGTTTGAGTGTACGGACTCCAGGAAAATGTGATTATAAGACTGAGCAATATATTGTTCCAATAACTAATCAAAGCACATATTCCTCTCTGTGGCTGGCATAAATCAAACATAATTATTCTCACCAAGACTTTTTTGGTTGTTGTTGCACGAATTCCCTATACCATAACATTGTGTTGCCTGACGAACAGCTAGTGTGGGAATTCCAGCCTGCTGTGTTCTTCGTCTTTGTTTTTGTCTTTGCTTATTTTTTCTTACACATCGAGTGGAAGAATGCAGACTCACAGGAACTAATGAGGTGATTTGTAAACCTGTCAGCAAAAGACATCAAAATTAATCTAGTGGTGGTCTGGTGAAAGGGGATATGAGGATTACAGAGGCCTCATTTTACCACTGCAGCAAAATCCTGATTTCTACATCAAGCCAGGCTTTTACTTGCATAGGCAAATCTCAGAGCTTGACATTCCTGGTCTGCAAGAATACATGATAGTCAGCCAACATGCATCCACAGGAGGCCTGAAGTAACACCTGAATTTCCTCTTCCTCTAAATCCCACATGAAATTCCCACATTTGCACTGCATATTTTCCTCTGTGCTTCCTTGCCAGTAGTGCTGTACAGGGTACAAACTCTGCAACAGATGTGATATTCCATCTCCAGCACTCCTATTCTTTGCATGAATGTCTGCTTGGGGCCCCCCTGAAGGAGACTTCTCAAGGATGAAATTGTGCCAAAACCCATAAGGGTTGTTTATTGCCATATTACTTTTATTCTATACGATTCTGAACAACAATAGCATGTTTTTGAGAATGTATTAAGCGACAAAGCAGGACTTTATTACTAATGTTTTGTGTATTTTATTTTCTTAAGAGGAACCAAGGAAAGCAGTTCATCATGCAACTTCGTGTTTGTTGGTTTTATTCTGCAGGGAAGTGAGAGGGATCTTCTACATCTGTTGTTATTCTTTGTTTTTCATGAGGGAGCAAGAAGTCTTGCTGGCTTTATTGTTGCTTTATTTTTCCTACTCACATTCTCAGGAGAGACATCTGAAGAGAAGGCTATGAAAATGCGCGGAAGCAGAAAGCCTATGAAAGGCAAGGGAGATGGTTTTATAATAACCCTTGAGGACAGCTTCTCAATGGGAAAATAATCTTTGGAGGGGAAACTACTGTACGAAACTTAAATGATCAGGATGCTTGGATAACGCTTATCTTACTTGTATTACAAGTTTCCAGGTAATTCATGAGCTATTGTGAATAAGGCCAATCTGCTGCTTTGTTCTATTACTAGCCATTTTTATCATTATCTGGTTACATGGTTCCACACTGTTGCTGATCCTCATTGTCTATCTGATGATTCATCAATGTCGTGCTGAGCAAAGGGCCATTGGGACACCAGTAACTTTTTGCTTTGCAGTGCCTAGCCAGAAGCGGGTTCTGTTTGACCTTTGCTTGACACAGATGCTCAGATCCTTTGCATCTCATGGTACAACCACTATCTCTTCTAAGACAAGCTCACCAGAGACAGACGAGACTTCACGAGTTCTTACAGGTTTGAAAGACACACATACTCTATACTTGAGTTGACTGGTTCATTGACAGCTCTCAGAAGAATGTTTAAACCCCTCATCTCATGCCATATTCTCATTTTCTCAGTTCCTTGAAGACCATAATAATAAGGATGAAAAAAAATATTAATTATTATGATTTAATGAGAATATTCACTTCTGGTTTCTACCTTAGAGAGGAGAAAGCTGAGAAGTTGATCTCTTGCCCTGTAAAGAACAAGTACATGGGTTCTGGCTGATGCAATGAGTTTGTCAAGGATAAGTCTTGTCAGGCAAATTAAATGTGCTTTTGCAGAACAAGATATTCAAGGGTAAAAAAGGAAGCAGTGGTTATTGTATAAATTAACTTTAGCAAGATTTTAAGCACAGAATTCAGAGGAAAGCAGCAAAAGCCTTCAGAAGTCTAGAAAATAGTACCTTCAAGGAAGAACTGGGCAGACTCAGGTTTCTTGGCACTAGGAAGAGAATGTTGAAAAGGTGTATGAAATAAGTATAAAAGTATATGAAAAGCTGATGCAAAGAAGAAAGAAACAAACTGCTTCCCAAATACACGGTCAGTAAGATAAGACACAGGTTAAACTGATGCATAGAAGAGTCCGGGCAGACAGGAGGAAAAAGGAGAAAAGCAAGGCTAATTAAACACTGGGATGTACTATCGGATGGATAAATAGCATCTCCATCATCAGAGAGTTTCAAGAACAAGTTAGACAAACAGTGGTCAAGAATGATACATCTTGATCCTGTCTTCCAAGGGGCTGACAGAGTAGATGATATCTCAATACATCTCCTGACCTTTCAGTTGTACAATATATGTCTTTGGCTTTAAGTATGGAAAATAGCTGAACTTTTTTTAGTAGAATACACTTTTCTTAAACAGTTCTGAGCTGATGAAAAATATCGTAAGATGTCTTTACCACCAGATAAGTTATTTAATTAATGCTGCATTCTTGCATAGTGTTATTTTGCTTTTGTTTAACCATCTCATTGTTTTTCAAGGGTCAGGTGGCTTTTAACTAAGGATTCATTTTCCAGTCACTAGTAAAGCTTTCAGAAAACATTTTGCATAAAATTCTAACAGTAAAATCAGCAGCTTCATGTAGGAATTACAGGAACGTCCCTGAAGCTTTTGTATCTGTAATTTCACTTATAAGAAAGTTTCAGAGACCTTAGGAGTTCTATTTTTCACTCTGAAGAAGTCATGCAAGGGCAGTGGGAATAAAAGTTACCATCATAGCACCCTGTTAATTAGCTGCCGTCTTGTTTTAAAGACAAGATGTAGTTCAGCTACTTTACCTATCCTGTTCATTATCTCTCTCCTGAGCTTGCAAAGCAGTAGGATAATGATTTCATTTGTATGATGGTGATAACTGTCCAGCAGGACCAAGTCTGAGACCATCAATTAATTTCCCAAAAGCCATCCGTTACTTAATCGTAATGACTTAAACACTGAGATTCATCTGAGTTAGATACAATGTTCATATTGCCCTGTGCTGTCTGGAGTCTTTATTAGGCAATGTTTGCAGTATTTGTACATAAAATTCTGTGTATCATGTATCATGCTTCTTCAAACACTTTAAACATGGGCAAATATTGCAGAATATCTGTAAATGTTTATTCAATAAATTGTTCACCTTTTTTTACATGTTTTTAAAGTGTATTGCATGGCAGATGATAGATTGTGAGTAAAAATTTTTGAAGACACTACTACTTACATTCTTTGGACATGAATTTGCAAACAGAAGTTTACACAAATACATAGGCACACTGGAAACATACATATCCATCCTGAAAGCCCTTTGTGGATTTAATGAGCCTTTGAAACAAGGAGAAGATATAACACACATGATTTTGATTATCAGTGACACAGTACACATTAGGGATAAGGCTAAGAATCATAGCAATTAATTCAAAGGCAACTCAGAGCTTGAGCAAGCACTGTGGCAAAGCTCACTTTCAGATGATTCTTAAATAGAAGAGCACGAACAGATCACAATCATTGTCCTGCGAAAAAAGTTTGCCAAAATCTCTTACTGCAGCTCTTCTTACCAGCTTCCTTCATTCCCATGTATTTCTGTTCCCTTAGCCATGGCAAGGCTCCCTATTATCTCCAGTGCATGGACCTGAACAGAGATACTGGTGGCTATAGCTTAAATGGAGCTCGACCATCTTATGTGAGAAAGGATAAAGCTGGGAAGAAGCTTAAAGTTTATGGTTATATTACCTGATTATGCAAACAGAATTTGGATGAAGGTCAGCGACATCTACAAAAGAAAAAGATAAAACCAAGAAGAAAAATACACTGGATTTGAAAAAACAAGCAGTAATACAAAGTGATCAAAAGGAATGAGAATTTACTGATTTGAGGAAATTGCGCATGAGAGATATTTGCGACTCATTACAATATAGTCAATAAAATGAATTGCAATAAAAGCATTCTCATCAGTTTGAATCAAATGCAGAAATTAACAATGATACAGTGAGAGAGACAAAAAAATTATCTAAAACATTATCAATGTAAAGCGGTATTTATAAAACCTAACTAGAAAGAAGTAACAATAAGGAACATCACAGTAAAAAACACTTTATCTTGTAAAACAAGACAACAATAGTCACACTAAAACCTTATAAGAAAACAAACAAACAAAAAAACTCCACATTGCATAGGACCTGATGTATTCATGTGAGCAATCCCGTTTTCATGCATGGGAATACTTACGTGAGTAAAATCCCTTATATCAGCCTCAAAATTAGCAGTATTTTTGGAATTATTTACGCTGGGTTCTCTAAACCCTTATATTTCAAGTTGTTTCATCTGCTCATTTAGTATTAGCAGCAGTAGGAATATCAGTTGATGTGCTGTAATATCACTTGCCCACACTTTTTGTGTTCTTCTATGGCAAGCAGCGGAGCTGCTGAGCTGAGGTGGTCCCATGGTAGATGCCCAGAACCACTACAAAGGGTTTCCCCGGGGTGCAGTTGTTACTACGTGCCTGCCAGCATCTTGAGGACTGCCTCTGATATCCTCATGTATATCAGGCTGTTCTCAGACTTCGGTCTGGGAGACAGGTACCCCAGCATCTACACATAGAGTTTGCTGAAGACATTTGCCTCTGATTTGGGTGTGGAAGATGCCCAAGGAACTTCTGTCTCTGCTCTTGATACCATCTGCCAGTGCTTGGGAGGTGTCATTCTGTCTGCATCACACTCACCCAACTTCTGGCAGGGTGTGCAGGCTTGAGCCCTTTCTCTAGCACAAGTGCAGAGATCTTATCTGACGTCTTCATGTTGCCAGCATGGATTTTTTGCCGTTGCATACCCAGCTTGGCACCATTTTCCCACCTGCTCAAGGTCTCCCTTGTGACGAAAGGTGTGAAAATGGGGCAAGATGACCTCCCTTCTCACAGGAGATTCTATGTTTGCATACCTTGGGCTTTTGCTGCCTGATTGTCTGAGATGGATATTAAGGGATATACATGATCTCTGAAGCAGTGCACCCTGACAGTACCATATTTACAGAAAGAATGAATAACGTGTTATGGGAGCAGAAATAGTTTGTACGCTTAACCACTAATATTTCTCGAGCTATCTACTTCTCAGATTGTTGGATATGTACAGCTCTTCCCAAAAGTAATATGGGATTCCCATTTTTTGGAGTTCCAGTGAAGTATCGAAACCGGAGTTGGAATGAGCCGGCAAACAGATGGAAAATGTCTTTCAGATAACCAGCAGAGTAAGCTTAACTCTTTGTTGGAAATCAGAAGAAGGGTCCCCGCACCCACACCTACCTAAAACTAATACAGATATGAAGATGCAGTTTGATCTACAGGGGATAGATTACGGGGGAATAGCAATAGCAGCGCAGAACAGGTAGGACACCTTAGTGAAACCAAAATTAAAGAACTAAATGTCACTGTATGCACACTAAGTGAGACTAGGGAGTGCCCAGGTCCAATCATTATGGGATTAAATCATAGCCTTCTGTATGAATACATACCGGTTGGACTCTGGTGGCTATGTGGAGATGGATGGGCCAGGAAATCCTTGCCCCAGTATTGGGAAGGAGCCTGTACGATGGGTTATCTCATACCTCAAGATGAAAATATAACCAGACTGATTCACCGGTATACAGACCGGTATATGGAGGACACCCCGTTGGAGACATATACGGGAAGTGTCAGATCCTCTGGCAGAACGAGATCCTGGTTTTCATAGTTTTGTGAGATGGTTAATTCCTTCATTAGGGGTAAATGAACTGGAAAAAGCAATTGTTACATTAGAACAAATGGAAAGTCTCGCCCTTGATGCACTACAGGGGAGGAAGTGAGCTCTTTAAGTAAAGAGGCTTTGCAAAACCAATTAAGGTTAGACCTTTTATTAGCTAAAGAAGGGAGATTGTGTGCAGTTATTAATCTAAGTTGTTGCACTTACATTAATCAAGAAAAACGGGTAGAAACAGATTTGCAGAAAATATGGGAGAAGAATCAAATTTTACACCGAATATCTCAAGATAATACTTCATTTGGTTTATCTGAACTTTGGAAAAAGCTCACCTCTTGGTTACCTATTTTCACATGGCTAAAGCAACTTTTTATTGCATTTATTATGATAATTGTGTTAGGATTGCTAGTTTGCTGTATGTTGCAATGCTTCATGTGGATGTGTACACAGACCGGTAGAAGGCAAAACATTGAAAGTGGCAAGTATTTGCCAAAACCCTTAAAGGGAATGGCATCATATAGCAAAAGAATGTGCAAAGGAGAAGAGAAAAGGAGGGACTTGATATGGAAATAACACTCAGTCAGGCATTGCAACACAGCAAATAGTTTAGTAAAATACCGATATAGATAAGAGGCTCCTGAATGATGACATTAGGGCGGCTTGACCTGAGAAGGAGCAGATAAGTAGCCATCTAGAGCCATAAAGATAACGAGAACTGTTAACCGGAACCCTATTGTCCATGAGGAACGACCTGAGAAGGAGCAAATAAGATAATGGGAACTGTTAACGACCATCTGGTCATCATAAATAGGCGGTTGTTTTGCCATACGGTGTGCAAGTTTGTGGAGGAAAGATTCCCCTTGCACCCAGCGCTGCAATAAACATACCTGCTTTATAACTCTCCCGGAGTTATGGAGTTTGTTTCCGCTCATCAAAGGGACCCGGACAGACTGGAGAGTTGGACTAAGAGGAATGTCATGAAACTGAACAAAGGGAAATGCAAATTCCTGCATCTAGTGAGGAATAATAACAGGCATCTGTACAGGCTGAGGACAACAGGGTAGGAAGCAGCACTGCAAAGAAGGACCTGGGTGCCAATAAGCTGGTGATCCAGAAATGTGCCTCCACAGCAAAGAATGTCCACAGTCTTCCAGGCTGCATTAGGCAGAGCACAGTCAGCAGGTCAAGGGAGGGGATCCTTCTGCTTTACACAGCACTGGTGAGGCACATCTGGAATGCTGAGTCCAGCTCTGGGCTCCCCAGTATGAGACATGGAGCTACTGGAGTGAGTCCAGCAAAGGGCCATGAAAATGATGAAGGGACTGGAGTATCTGACGTATGAGAAGAGACTGAGAGAGCTGGGACGTCTCAGCCTGGAGAAGAAAAGTTTTAGGGGGATCTTAGCAATATGCATAACTACCTGGTAGGAGAGAACAAAGAAGAGAAAGCCAGATTCTGCTCAGTGGTGTCCAGGGACAGGACAAGAGGTGATGGACATGAACTGAACACACATGAAATTGCATCTGAACACAAGAAAACACCTTTTTACGTTGAAGGTGGTCAAACACTGGAATAGGTTGGCCAGAGAGGTGATGGAGTTTCTGTCTTCGGAGATATTCAAAATGCAACTGGATGCAGTCCTGAGCAATTTGCCATATCTGACCCTGCTTGAGCAAAGGGTTGGACAAGACAATCTCCAGAGGTGCCCTTCCAGCCTCAAAGATTCTGTGATTCTATGATTCTTCATCTGAAAATGTCTGAAATTCCTCTTTTTGGTACCTTGTCAAGAAAAAATAATGGATGTTGCCATATCACATCATTACTAATGACAGAATTTCTCCCCTTAATAGGATATAAGGATCTAACATCAAGAGTTTTATTTTTCAAGACTTCCATCTTGTAAGCAATTAAGCATCTTTGTTTATATGAAAGTCTAACTTAATTCAGTTTGGAGTTTACTGTAAGAAGTTTACTCCATCCTTCAGAACTGAATCACTACATTTGTGATTCCAGCCTCAGTCTAGAGGTAATGCTACTTTTCTTGAATGCTGTGAGATCTGACTCTGGGAGTTTGCAAACCACATCTGCACACCAACTGAAATTATAGAAGGCAAAAATTACTTACTAATTTGTTCACTTGCATGACACTCTCAGATCAAACCCTCCAAGTGGACAGAGAGGATATGATCCATCCCCTCCAGTCAGTGGCTGCTGCATTCCACCATCAGACAGTATGTCAGAAAATCCATGCAATGCTCAAAAGAGAGATGTGGTTGTCACGTTTTGAGGTCAAAACGACCAGTCTATCAGCTCCCAAGTCAGGCGAGACCCTTGGGTCCGACTCCCCCTGCCCTCTCTTGGCAGCTCAGCAGGTCAGAGGGTGATTCGTCTGACTTATTGTGGGATCCGTCACTAATAGACAAACAGGAGGTAATTTGGCCAGTATACCAGCTCCCAAGTTAGACGAGACCCTTGGGCCCAACTCCCCCTGCCCTTTCTTGGCAGCTCAGTAGGTCGGAGGGTGATTCGCCCACTTATTAAGGGATCGTCACTAGTAGTACTATGGGCCAGCTCCTTATAATAATTCAAAAGTTTCCGGAAACATGCATGTATATTTTATTCGTGACAGAATACAGGTTCGAGGATAGCCGGTGATAGTGACTGACTACAAAAACAACTTTAATTGAAATACTGCAGTGATAATATAAAACGATTACTGATCAGTGATAATACTAAATAGCTAGCAAGACGTTAGTAAGTAATTAAGTAAGTGCACATAACACAGAGTTCTTACCCAATAGGCGTCCCTATGGGGGGGAGAAGAGAGGTTCAGCCCGTCGACTGATCCCAGGCGTTCCGATGGGGGGGGCTTCTCCCTAACATCCCCTTTGTTTGCTGCTATTTTATACTTTTTTCATATCTTTTAGGTGGAGCTTGAGTGACTCTAGTCATACATAACTTTTATTAGGATTGGTGTAAATTGCTCGTTTGAGGGGTGGTCGCAGCTCGGAGGCGGGTGGAGGTGTGACTTAGTAGCTGAAGGACACAATTTCGCCATCACTGCTGAGACAGCGGTTGTGATTCACTTTCCTTGATGGCATTTTTATGGTTATCTTTACCAGGCGCCTCTCATCCCTGATAACAGGGATGAGCCGTGATACCTCCGTACCACTCTACTCCCCATTTCAAGGGTATTGCGTGGGCCTTGTCCGTTGTTTCTTGTCCCTGATAACAGGGCTGAGCCATGATACCTTCGTATCACTCTCCTCCCCATCTCAAGGATATTGAGGCCTTGTTCATTCCTGGAAGCAGCAGCTGTGTTTCATGTCAGAGCTGCTCTAATATTAGCTGAATTCTAGGGAACAATGTTCTCCCATTCCCCATCGATTTTAGTCGTTTTCCCACAGTGGTGAAGCTAGGTTCCCATGATGGAGTAGTCTACATAGTTCTTACTGGGCTCTGTAGTTTTGACTTCTTAATCTATTCACTCCAGTCTTAGGACACCTCATGTTCCCAGTAACAGCCCTGCAGCAGGACCATGTTTCTACTATGCCCTATCCTCCATTCTGCAGGAGATGTCCTTCATAGTCTGTCTGAAGTCACCTTGGGCTCTGCTGGTGGCAGTAGGTCCTACCTGTTGTTAAATCCACGTGTTCTCCCTTCACTACCATGACATTGGTCCCTGAAGCTTGCATGATCATGCTTAACAGAAAAGGGAAGGTGAGGAGAGGCAGTGATTACTCTGCAGAATTTGAGTACAGAAATGTTCTGCAGAAAATTAGGTCATTTCTGTTACCCTGAGTAAACATAAAACCGTAAACAAACACAGAAGAAGGCGTGTGTTATCTGCATTCTACCTAACATGTGCTAAGTGTAAGCAGGCGTGTGCTTTTTAACTATTTCACATTTTTATGTAGGCTAAATGGCCTCCAGATTAATTAGGTGTGGGATTTTTAGGTCTGGCATCTGAAACCCTTGTTGCTATCAGCACTTGAGGAAAAATACAAAGCAGTCTGATCTGCAGTGCTTTTAAATCTGTCTACCAGAGAGTAAAGGGAATGAGAAAAACATCAAGAAGACTCAATTTTGAAAAACATTTTTGTAATATCATAGAAATATCATAATATTGCTTGCTATTAAGTATTATGCAAAACAATCTCATTTGCATTACCTACTCTGATTTCATGTTGTTTGTTCAAACTTGACCTGCAATGCTGCTCTACAGCCGTCCACAAAGTCTGCTGAAATCATTAGGGATAGATTTCATACTAAGATATTTGAAGGTACTTCTCATTCAGAAGGTCTAACGGTACAAAATACTGTTCACCTTGCTTGGATTCCCTGGTAGAAAAGCGAAGTGTAGAGGATGGAAGGGAGCAGCAGAGCACCCTAGCAGTCTACCAGCACGGCTGTCTGAGGGACCACAGTTGTGCTAGCTCATAAAGCCATATGCACTCTGGAAATAATCTGTGAATCTTTCCTTGGCTTCCGTGACTTTGGATAGGGCACTTAACTCTTTCAACTACTGTTACACTTAAAAACACTTTAGGTAGCTACAGTCAGTACAGTTGGGGAAAAAGGTTTAACTTGGCTTGAACTCATGGAAAACAGGATTAGTTCATAAGTCCTCCTTAGCAAGACACAGTCACTATAACACCAGCTCTCATCTGGGCCATCAAATGAAAAATCAGTGATCTATATTTGCTGCCATTTTCCAGCCTGAAAAGTTCACTGTGACAGAACAACCAGCTAAGACTGTAGATAAGCATTTAAAAATCCGTATAGGAATTGCTGCTATATGAGAAAGTTATAAAGCAGCCAGAGGCACTGGCATTTGGATTCAAAATGCAAGAAACCACTTGTTTTGCTGTTGATGTGAAGAAAAATCACTTAATATACCAACCTACTCACTTTTCGTCTGTCTTTCCTGCCTTCACCACAGAGCTTACAAAAAAGTCGTCAGAGATTGGCAGATCTTTCCATTCTTACGTGACCACCTCCTCCATGAAATCAAGTACTTAACTGCCCCGTCTAGTGTAAAATATATTGGAGCAGAGAGGAAAATATTTGGGTACTTTTTTTTAGTAGAATCTTAAAAATATAGAGTTTAATTCACCTTTATAATTTGATAACTTTCAGCGCAGACATAATTTATAACTCCTTCATGCAATTTTCCTAAATATACCCACTGTCTCAACTAGTCTTTTATTGCTATTCTTTTTTTGAAACCCAGATTTAAATTAAATGGCTGCAAATTCATGTGTTCATAGCTGAAGAAAATGCACAGAGAAAACTTCTGAATTTGCCATTGAGTCACATGAAATGGAGCCTGCTGCCAGGGCAGTGGAAATGCACAGCCTCTCTATGAGAAGAATATTGGCAGGAGGACTATACCTCTCAGACAAAGCTATTACATTGAATCTCAATATCTTCATTTTTCAAGGTAAGGGAGATTAAGAGCTGACATTTCAAGACCAAGTCAGAGAACTTACTGATTACACACTAATCCAAACTGTCCCTTCTCTGCTATCGTCAAGGAGGAGAGAGAGCTATATTAAAAGGAGAGTATAATTCTGTTGATTGATTTGCTGAGTCCTTGCATATTTCTCAAGGTTATGACACTAGAGTTTGCAGTGAAACATGGAAATCTAGTTTTGGCTTGTTCCAACATGAGAACAGCAGAAAATACTACATACTCTGTTCTAGTGATAGCTAGTTAGCTTTGCACATCTAGATCACTTATGTTCTTACAAATTTTAGTCTTCAAATATATCATCCCATTCACAGATCTCTTCAAGGAAACTTTGAAAAGAGATTTTTAACCACTATTAGGTTGGTTAAACTAATAATATTAATATCTCTTCTTTTCTTGAAAGTAGAATGCAGCCTTCCTCTGATGTAAGAGTACCTTCTGGTAGATGAATTTCTACATCTAGTTGATTCACCTGTTGTACAGCTCTGTAATTATTATGGCCAGCATTCTAGTAATATTAGCTTAGGGATTAATTGTGGAAATAGAATAATTTGGAAAATTGGATGCTGAAAGGACTCTTTGGCTTCACATTCATGATACATAAAGTTTAGAAGTTTCTCAGTTGTTTTCTGTTCAATGCATTCGTCTGTTCTGCAGTTTTAAGAAAGAAATCTAGATTTGCTGCAAAATAGGTGCTACTTCAGTGCAGAGCTGTTCCCTGGACTGTGTTCTAATAAAATCCTTAGCCAGAATCTTACACTGTTTGGAGACTTAGAACAGATTAATTACTATAAAACTAAGCAGACATGAGAAAATGCCAGCTCAAGATATTTGAAAGAGTCTTTTGCAGAAAATCTTGTAGAGTATAATTTCCTCATAGAAAACTCTTCCATGTGATTTCATTCAACTCATTGCACTCATGTTCTACCAAGAAAAGATGTTCTTTTCTGGTCTCTGCTAAAACCAGAAACTGTAGCAATATTAAGATGTTTGGAACACTATCCCTGAAGGCAATGTTCATGATTTCTTATTCTAATTGCAGCTCTACTGATGGAGCAATTGTGCAGAGTGAAGACTTAGCTGAGCTTCCTCCTTGAGCTTCCTCCTTAGCCTTAGAGTGTTTACATCCAAATCACCTACCTTTCTGTTGAGTATCCTAAGCACAGGGCTTAGGAAAGGGATGTAAAAGTACATACACATACCCCACTCACCCTCTCTTGCTCCTGTTTGTTTTTTTTTTTTTTCACTTTACGTGAGCAGATCAGGAATTCATCAGTCCAGAGAGTAAGAAAAATAACACGTGGACATAAATAACACACACTACTTTTTAGAGCGCATCAGTGGTGTGCCTGTGTGTTTATTTTTACTATGAACAATTAACAAATAAGTTGCTGAAAGAATTTTCAGACTAGGAATTGGGGTCACATTTAAATCCCTCCCAGGCAAAGTCCTGAATCACAAAGCTTCACAGCTTTGCTCTTCTTGACATTTTCTCACTGGTGAGAGTGAAGTGGCTTTGTGCTGAGTGGCTTATCAGCAGGATCTATATGGGGTAATGAAGCAAGGAGATGGCTCTTCCTCAATTCCTGGACTATTTGGGGCTGAATTTTATTTCCCCTCTCCAAAGACTCAAGACCATGTTGAACCCAGCATTCCTGTATACTGGACAAGTGCTTTGATTACCTTATCCAACAGCTTTGCTTTAAAAGTGTGTAAAAGTGTGCTGCAATCTGTCAAAGATGTATGTACAGGGCTGCTGGACATGACAGAAGGACCCCCAGACCCACTTGGACCAGCAGCAGGAAGCAAGGCATGATAACCTAGAGCACCTCAACTGGCACCAGGTCCCTTTGTGTAAAGAAGTGAGTCAAGGCTCTAGCTCCAATATGGACATCTACAAAGAGACATCTAAATTCAGGAAATTAATTAAATATTTGGAAATGGAATCTCACCCTTCCTGTACAATGTTCTAGTCTTCAGTGCAACTTTTTTAGATGCTTTCATAAGAGTAGGAAATAAATTCTCTAAAGATATGATTTTCATTAAAATTTGCCACCTCCCCATGATACTACAGAGCCCCTTCTCTGTTACCAAACTCTTATTCCCTTCTCTGTGGAGAAGGGAAGAAGCTACACTGCAACCAATATTATCCCTGTTAGATCTTGCTACTTGCAAAATGTGACAAAGACTATACCCACAAGTGTCAAGTCCCTGAGGGGGAAATAGCTCTGTTTGCAAAATCTCTTTAAGCTGTTCCTGCCTTGCCCTGTCATTCCCACCTGTGCACCACTGCTTGATGTAACTTATACAAGCCCCATTAGTGATTGCTCTGACACAAGTGATGGAGTTACAAACTGCTGCAGAAATCAGAAACTGAAAGGATCACCTCTTAGGCAGGTTTTAGTAAAGACTATGTTTTAATGCAGACCTCTGCCCTGAGAGCTCAGGTTTCTCACTAGGCTGCAAATGAAATTTCCTCTGTGGCACATCTGTTCCCTTGAACTCTTCCCAGATCACAGCTGATTTGGGAAGAATAGTGGCACTGGGTGACTCCACTTCTACATCAGTGTGGGGTTTTACCCGTGAGGTCTCCCATTTGAGCTGTAACCAAATGCAATCTTTACTTCAGTTATGTGATACTATGAGATCCGTGTCTGAAGCAGCGTATCTGACAGGGAATCTCTGGCTTGAGGGAAAAGGCTAGAGGTGATGTGGAGTTTTATATTATTCACATCTGTCACTTTTATCTCAATCTGTGAGCGATTCTCTTGTTTTCTCCGACTGCAAAATTCAAGATTTCTGCTTTTGCCTTGCAACACATTCCACTTGAGCCACAGATAAGATGCAAGGTAGGCATGCTGATCATCCTAGACAACAGAGGAGATGCCAGCAGCACAGAAAATGTAACATTGTTTAGCCCTCTTACATTTCAAAAAATAGGAACAACTTTTCCTATCAATGAAGTTCTTTCTGAAAGGGCATTCTGTTTTTGAAGAAAACAAAGCCATACCCCAGTGTTATCCAGTGTATGAGATGAACCAAAAATACATACATATCCTGCAATTCACAGTGAGATGTTAGTTCATACTATATAGAAGGTTTTTTAGATTTTTTCTTAAAGAGCCTTCCAGCATGAGGCAAGACAAAGATAAGAGATACATAAATGAATACATAATATGCACTTCAGTAGAAAAGCAAAACAACAAAAAAAAAACAGCCAGACATATGCTCTGCCTGCAGAGAACATCTCTGAAAGAGCTGCTTGTTTAGGGCTCGGCTAATGCCGCTTTACAATAGCTATAGTATTCCTGGCTGGTGATTGAAGAGAGCTGGAATTTATAACTATGATAAGTCTTTAATATTTAGAGGTTAGCAGACAGTATATGAAAGAACTTTAGAAATAGGAAGACTTGTTTCTGTCTCCTTCAGTCTGTTAACTTTGTCAGTTCCCCATCTCTTAACTGTATATAGGTGGTCTTAAAGATAATTATGGTTTAATTAAGGCAATGAGTATGAATGAATATATGGAGAATATTCAGATAGGCAATGGTGTCTGTCAAGAAGGGCCATGGCTAAACAGTATCTTTAGAGGGACTTGCACTTCCCAGGTGAGCCCTAACAGGAACCACTTCTGTCTTCTCCCTTTCCATACATGTAAAGCCTCTTCTTAATCCATTTATTTGATTAAACAGAAACGGAATGCAAGCTCATCAAATATACCTGTAATGTATGAGAGTGCATCTCTCCTGACTTCTGAGAAATTGCATCTCTTTCCACTAAAGGTGAATTTGGCATGTAGGTTTGCCCAGAGTATGTTTTCCTTCATAATTTTATTCCATTTAATCAGAGCTGTAGGTTGAGTGGTATAGGAGAAACATCAAGCAATTCTTAAAGGTGTAGCAAAGAAGTTAGCAAGTGTGCCAAAACTGTTTCATTTTCCTTTGTCCTCCAAATTGCCATCCACCCTCCCAGACTGAGTGTGCAGTGACCATGGCTACAAACAGCTCGAGCAAATTATAAAGGACATCTGAACATTAAGACTGATCATGACATCTCTAGCAGTACTGCTTGAGTTTGTAACTTTCAACCCATTTCTCTGAAAGATGTCTATGAAGGGAGAGCCACCCATCTCCAGGAGTTACATTTCCTGCAGCAGGAATTGCCCACTTTGGGTGGTCATTGTTTTTTTTTCTAAAACATCACTTTCCCTCCTCCTACAAAATGGCATCTTTCAACCCAACAGTAATCTGTATTGTTTCCTTTATTTTTTGAAAGCTACATTTTTCAGCAAATGAGTAAAGGGCAAGAGGAGAAATAGGACATACTGCCAATTTTCTGCTGAGCCATACCTGTAATGTGCTCCGTGGGATCCTGTTACTCTAGGCAGCCACTCAGGATTAAAGAGTTGCAGCATGTCATCTTTAATTGCCATATCATAAAATAGTTTTTAAAGCATTGCACATTAAGGGATTTAAATCTCTTTAATGCTCCTGGATGGCAGTCTCTCAAGGTTCATACTGAGGCCATTCCCTTATAATAAATAGAATGTGGGCAAAAAAGCAATAACGTAAATTAATGACATGTATAGTATAAAAGGTTTGAAACAGTTGAAATAAGATCTCTGTAAGTTTTGAGTTTCCAAAAAAGCCACAGCAGTAAGTGGGAGGAAGGAGGGAAAATTTCTGTTCCTTCACCACGCTGAGATAATGTCATGGATTACTCTCCAATGAAAAGCTTTTATATAATTCAGTACAGGTAGATCCAGATGTGTGAAATCAAACCTACACAATGAAGGACTCAATTCAGCAATCAGATTTGCATCAGCTGAGGTAGAGTGATACGAAAACAATGGTATTGCTATACCCAATAGAAAGTTACTCCTGAGGATATCAAAGTATTATCAACAGAGGCATAGGCAATGTTTTAAAGGCCCTCAGGTCCACAATGCAATGTGAGCTAGCTGGGGAAGCGTGGTAGCTGTCTTTTCCCAAATATCCTTAATAATAATGTAATTTCCAGATGTTCATGAATATCTAAGAAATGTGTACAAAGTTAAGTATGCTATTGGAAAAAATAGTCATTTTATGTAACTCCAGCATTTTCCTACCAATTCTTTGGAAGGTAGAAAGAAGACCCAAGATGTTCATGTAATTCAGTTTGCTCAATATGCAGGTACTTGAAAGCTATAAAAAGCTGTTATGTAGGCACCGTGTATCATTAATGAATAGTTTCAGCTAATGAAAAACTTTGTCAAAAATAGCCATCCACAAACTTAGCAACACATACACAGCTGAAGAGAGGTGCAACTTGGACTTCAGTGCAGCAGATCTGGCAGAATGAAGCTGTTTTTGATGGTACTTTTTTACTGTTGTCACAGAATCTGTCAAATGGCGTCTTGTCAGAATATTTATTTTAGCATCCAAGATAAGGCCTATTACACAAATCTATGTTTGTTTTATTAAATCCTAACACAGAGGATAATGGTGGTGTTCATTTTTATTAAAGTTTACTTTAACAGCTTTTTGCTGGGTTTTGGTGTCTGTTGTGCCTTGCACCTCAGTGCAGGTATTAGTAAGTACCCTTGTAAATCTGCATGGTATGTAAGTACCAAGAGTTTTCCGTAATAAATGCTAGTATTTGCAGTAGCAAATTCATTCTTCATTATAAAATACATTTTTCCTCATTCCATTTGAATGATTCCAAGGACTTAATAGCCTGTTTCTGCTTATTTTATAAGGCTAAACAAGTATGTCACTTGGAATTACTATAATTTTTCTGTCTAAAATCTCAGTCACAGCTGATCACCTCTTCAAAGTTTTGGAAACTTCAGATTCAAAAAGCAAATTCATCCACTTTCACATTACTTACACATAAACTAAAATTAGTAAGTTGCTCTCAGTATCCTATATCCAAAGAAACCCCCAATTTTTCCTTTTCACAGACCCTTCCTCAATTCTGAAAGGCATTGTCCATAGAATAACAACGACACCTGTATTTAAGGAGTTCCATCTGTTAGGTGTTAAATTAACTAACTGACCCCTTTTCTCAGACTAAGTTTGTATTTAGTAGTTTTCTAGGAGCAGCACCTAGAGTTCATCTAGACTATGTCTATAGCTAGGCATCATAAAGTCGAGGACTGTCTAATGCTGTATAATGACCAGATCAAGGCTGAAACAATACTTTGTACACTGAATCAATATTTTAAAGTTAGACTCAAACTACAGCAAACCCAAACTGTAGACTTCTGCCCTGCCCTTCACAATATCTGAATGAATTATAAGATACATGGGTCAGATATAAGTTCTAAGTACAAAAAAAAAAAAAAAAAAGGAAATTAACAAAAGGGGATGATTTAAAGGCTTTCCCTTCTGGCTATGTATTGTAATATGTTTACTTCAACAATCTGAGCATGTACTCAATTTACAGATGAAACTTATTATTCCTTAATCAGAATTAATAAGTACAAAACTGCAAGACCTTGATCTTGTAAAAGAAAGCTTGAGAGACTGGAAACACTTGAAAATAAGCCTCAGGATTGTTTTGAAACTTCTGTAAACAACAAAGAATTCTTGACTGCCTGACCAGATAGAATCAGTGTGGCAAGAAAGTTTATCAACCCAGTATGAAGAGGAAGTTATATTGTCTGGACACTAAGGCTTCACAAAAGGAGGACTACATAGAAAAGGCTGCAATTTAATGAATGCATAGAGAAAAGGAGAGGGAAATGACCAAGTGCAGGGATAAAGCACAGAAAGGACTGAACATAGCTGAGGTTCTGCCAAGCAATAAAATTAGAAATGAGTAGGTGACTTTGAAGAGATGAGCACTATTAGCCCACTGGACATCAAGATAGGGATGGCTAAAAATAAAGAGAAAATAACCACCTTAACTGAAAATAAAACTTAGAGATCTCTCTAATGTGTTTCTACCTAATCATTGTCAAGCTGTCTCTGAGCAACCTAAAGAGATGTAAGAGATCAAAGTACACATGCTCCAGCATAATGTTTCAAGTCAAAACTGATTACCAGGGTAAAATCAAGGACAGGAAAAAAAACCCTACCAGATGAGAGGCCAGAAACAAGTTATAGGGGCAGGTGATGCCCAGGGCTTTGAGACACAGGCCACAGTCCTCAGCTACAGCCCTGCTAAATAGTAATTACACATGCTACCGCCTTGCCTGAGGTAGCAACTCAGGAGCATGGGCAGGCTATACCTGTGTTCTCCTCAGACTTCTAATTACTAACAAGCCTTGACAGGGGGGATCCTAGGAGAAGAGAAATTAGTCTTAAGCCAAGAATGAAAACCCTTTTGTGCAGATGCATTTTCCATGATGGGTGCTCCAAGATTCTCTTCCAAGTAAATAAATTGTACCATTCAAACCCTAGTCTTCTTTTTCCATTAAAACCATCTTATAGGAGAAGGGAAGCCTGATCTTTCTATTTCCCTTAAACTGACTTGCACAACCCATAACGTGACTTAATTACATATAACAGCATGGGTTCCCGTGACTCTGGCCCTGAACTGTCGGCTTATATAAGGTGTTACAGGCAGGTCGTGTGAGATCAAAAGGCAAGTGCCTTGATCATAAAGACCATGCTGTGAATGGTTTACAGTTCTCTGTACATGCACGCATGGCTGTACTGTACCCTGGACTTTCTGATTTCACAAGATGGCACTGTCCAGGCCTCTCCCAATGCTGCTGAGAACTTTCAGCTCTAATTCAATCTATTTGATCCATGCTGAATCTTCTAAGTTTAGCAATCCGACAAGCCACCAACAAAAAGCTGTGTGGTGTCCTCTCAAGCCTGCTCCCACTGCAAAAGATGCAATGCTAGAACCCCAAGTTCCGAAGGATACACTTACATACAGGTGATTTTTTTCACTTTATTTAAGACCAGCTTGACATCCTTGCTGGTATCCCAGACATCACGCTTTGCTAGGGGATGCCGCATCTTCCGGAAAACATAGGTACAGCACCGTCTTCTCCTTGACAGGAGTCAGTCTATTATAAGGTGAAGGCCTACAGCTGTAGTGTTTCCTGGCCTTGCCCCATCATCAGTCTCACAGAGGCACTGAAGTGGGCTTCTTGTTTGCTCTGTGGTGAGGAGAAGCAGCTCTGTCTACAATTAGATATATCATGAGGCCCTCAGGATGTTTTTCTTCAAGTCACTCTTCAAAAAAAACAATCTTCAGACAATAAGCCTCTGTAAGAGAGGAGGCTTGTCTTTTCAGAAGAACTTCTGTCTCCTAACTAAACACCATAGCAGTACTCTTCGGAGCAGGGAATATCTGTATGTTTGTGCAGCACCTGCCATAATGAATGTCTCCAAGGTACAAATCATGGACAATAATATTATCTGACCTTTCACTAGGAGCAAAACCTTACTCATTGAAGTAGTTAGGTAGGAAAGCAGCATTTCAAAAGTTCCAGAGCCATTCATTCAAAATCTTCAAGGATGAACATCTGTAATTTGGAGTGTGAGACAAAAAAGCATCTTAAATGGAACCTGCCTTCTCGAAAGAGATGTCAGTTTGACTCAAAAAGTCATGCTGAGACCCTCCTGAAAACAGATGTACACAGCTCAGTGCAGAACTCATTTCCTGGCAGTAAGTCTGACATAAAGATTATGTTAGAGCGTACCTTTTCTATGCTGGCTAAAACAACCAGCTGGATCTCTGGTCTGTACATCCGTCCTGGCTGTCAATTTGATATTGCAAGGGTTTAAGCTTCCCTCACAAAAGCACCATGTATGGGGGTTTGCTAATGCTTCAGAAGTTTAGTGTGCATCAGGTTGTTGTAGAAGGGCACCTATTCATTGAAGAGCACAGAGCATACAGTAGAGAACAATAAAATTTAGCAGCAGTGCCCTGAAATAATATATGTGCACAATTAACAAACTTTACACAGCTTCCACAAAAAACAGATGCAGATACTGCTTCCATGAGCTCTGCAGAAGGTGCTCTGAAGATATTATAGTGGTCCTGACTGAAAGATCATTGTACAGCGAGAAGTTAGTGATCTACATAACAGTTAACCTGAGCACATCCAGGCCTGTGCTGTGCTGTGCTATGCTGCACTGTTCTGCAAGTCCAGCCTGGCCTTCAGGCAGTGTTGTGCTGCACAAATCTCTTGGCCTCAGGATAAACTCATTCGGCTTGCTGTAACAGAGGAACCTGCAGGCAGCTTCTACTGGGTACGAGGGATTCTGCCACTAGACTGACCTTGTCTTTATCTAAAGTACAGCAAGAAGTTCCCAAGTTTGACAGTAGAAATGACAAATAGAGTTGTTTTCTTGTAAGAAAATTCTATAATAGCTCAAATGATCAAAATGAGACAACCTCTTCCATGGACAAGGTCTACACCACGTGCTGCCCATAGATCAGAGGCCACTTCAGTGCTACACAAATTGAGGTTCCCAGCATCTAAAAACTTATTTAGTAAGATTATCTATACTATTCTCTCCTTCCAGTGCTAGTGCTAATAAATAGCATTTTAAATGACACCTTATGGAGTCCTAGTGCCTTTCTTTCCAGGATCATAATGGACCAGCACCTTCTGATGCAAAACAGATACACTTAAGATCAGGACAGGGCTCTTAAACGGTTATGATTCCTAAAATAAATAATATATCTAGATCCTTTTTAAAAGATCCAGAACAGTTAAGCTTTTCTTTTGCTAACTGCAAACTGTATCTGAGAACAGTAATGCATGGGTCTTTAAGAGAGGATTCCTATTCTGTATAATCAGTCATATAAAAATAAGTCATATCACCTTAACCCAATGTTTAGATTCCCTATATACTGAGCAAAGAGAAAGCGGTGATTCAGGATGGCAATCCATCTCTTTTTAAGACAGCTATCTGAAAAAGGCAAGATTAGGTTTCCACTGCAGATGCACTTAGAGTCTTCATAGGAACCAAGCCTGATCTTCAGCCAGCTGAAGCTTCATACCTAACTTACATGTTTAATGTCCAGTGAGGTGATTTATACTGCCAGTTGATACTGACAGGGAAGTCAGAACAAGTTGAAAGCAAAGTGTTTCTAATGCACTAAAGATAAGATAACTATAGCTATCTGTTTCGCTATATTAAGAAAAAAAGAAATTCTGAGAATGCATATGTCCTTCTGGCACTGCTGCGTCCATTTGCTTTGCTCCACACAATTTTACAGGAGTTTCTTCAGATTGTAATGAATGATCCATCTGCTGACACCAGACTAGAGAGATGTATTGCTCTGTCAGTGACTGGTACAACCCACCTCTTGTTTATGCCCGCTAGCACTCCCCGAATGCTTGCAGGTGGTTGTTGTGACCTCAAGAACTAATTATGAATAGGTGACAGGCGATTGATCTATCTTCTGAGAACAGCCTTAACTTCCTCGGTACAATCAAGACACCAGGACATTCCATAAGGAGCAGTCTGCATGGGAAAAGCTGCTATAAAGCAATTGCAGACAGAGTTTAAGTTAAAGGAGTAGACACGTGCGAAAGAATTGTGTTGGTGTGAGTGCAACAGGAATGTATTCGCATAGATCGAATTGGCTACTGTGTCATGTGGTTAGCATGGGTCTTGAGTTTATGCTCCAGCTCAAATATTTTTCAGCTGAGCACCGAGTCTAAGAGTACACTCATGTCCCGATATGAAGTGGAGATGCACCCCTGGGGAAGCACAGGCAGTGGGCTACAAGGAAGGAAGGAAGGGTCCTGGCACAGACCTTTGGAGTCTTTATGGACACAGAGTCACTGAACTTGGGGAACTTGACCCCAAACTCTAAAATACCTGCAGCTATATGTGAGTATGTATACATATATACACACACAAATATATGATGGGACTAGACAAGAAAAAAGCAATTTTTTACTATTTCTGTAATATTATAGGTATGTTTTAAGTGCTTTTGTCCTATAGTTTAGCGACTGAGTTACCTACCCACAGCTTTCTACTGTTTAGCCAACTCCAAATATAGAGCTACTCACACACAAAGATAAATATACAGATTATTTCAATCTCCTGTCTAAATAAACTGGTGAATCTAAGAACTCAAGGGGAAATAGTCAGATTAGGAGTCTATATTCATCTAACTTTAAGTACTTACAGATGCCTTCTCTAACTTACCATCTTAGATCATAATTTCTTAGTGATGCTCAAATGATGTTCATCCTTGCTTCTCCTTTTCTCCAGTTCTTCCTTCTCGCTTTTAAGAAAATATATTATAGGAAAGTGATATTAAGTAGTCAATTCTTTGCCTAGACAACTATGTTTCAGTTGTTTCACTGCAGGGCTTATCTTTGTTCCAAAATGCTAGAATTCACTAGGTTTTTGCTTCTTGCCCCAGATACTTCCCACCTATAGGGAACAGCTATTGGAAAACCCTAGATTGATCTGACATGAAACACAAACAGCAGCTTCAGGAATATACGTAAGCACGTCAGTCATGTGGCCTGGACGCTTTCCATCCAGGCTGTTGGGTATTGTCCAACTTGAGCTTGGGTCTACTGCATCCCCAACAGGCTGAAGGAGGGCTGAGCTCAGAATGCCTGCTGGGAACCTAGACTGTCTCATGCTCAACCAGACCAGATCTTGTCTGTTCATTACATGTGAGCAAGAATCTGGTGGGACACTTGGTCTCTTGCCCTCAAGAATGTTTCAGAGTTCAATCTAAACTTGCCTCTCCATGCATGCTTTCAAATAAAAATGTTTACAGGGGAAAAGTCAACTTAAAAAAATCTCAAGAGGATTAATTGATGATGCAGGTATAATATTAATTTCCTTGCACCTCCACCTCCCTTTCATTTTCTGTAGGCTAGAGGTGGTTCTGATCCTTAGCCTGAGAAATAAAATAGAAGAAAGAGAATGAGTTTCCCTATGGGGATGAAAGCAATGGACCCAACAGATTTTTATTAAAGATACTCTGATTGCAACACTACAACTGAGTCACTCTGCAGGAAGACCCGGATAGGCTGGAACAGTGGGCTAACAAGAACTTTATGAAGTTCAACAAGTGTAAGGTCTTGCACCTGGGAAAACATAATGCAGGAGTGCAGCACAGGCTGGGATCTACCCAGCTGGGAAGTAGCTCTGTGGAAAGGGACCTAGAGGTCTTGGTGGACAACAAGGTCAATATGAGTGAACAGCGTGTTGTTGTGGCAAAGAAAGCCAACAGGATGCTGGGTTGCATCAACAAGGACATCACCAGAAGAGGAGATGAAGTCATTATCCCACTCTACTTAGCACTTGTCAGACCACAGCTGGAATACTGTGTTCAGTTTTGGTCTCCGCTATACAAAAAAGATGTGGACAAGCTGGAGAGGGCCCAGAGAAGGGCCACAAAGATGATCAAAGTACTGGCAAGCCTGCCATATGAGCAAAGGCTGAGAGAACGGAGTTTGTTCAGCCTTGAGAAGAGAAGGTTTAGAGGAGATGTTATCACCATGTTCCAGTATTTAAAGAATGGCTACAAAGAAGATGGAGACTCCCTCCTTAGGAGGATTCACACAGAAAAGACAAGGGGTGATTGGTACAAGTTACTCTTGGGGACATTCCAACTGTACACAAGAGGAAAATTTTTTGCGATAAGGGCAATCAGCCATGGGAATAATCTCCCCAGAGAAGCAGTGGATTCACCAGCACTGGACACTTTTAAGATTCAGCTAGACAGAGTGCTAGGCCATCTTGTCTAGATCATGCTTTTGCCAAGAAAGGTGGGACCAGATGATTCTTGAGGTCTTTTTGTGGTACTCTATGATTCTATGACAATTTACCACAGGCTGTTTCTCTGGAAACTAAGTAGTGTCAGCAGTCTAGCACTTAAACCGTCCTCTGTTCTCCCAGCACAGCTTTCGTTGATGAACCAGAATCAGAAAGGAGTTAATCCTCCAGAAAGGAAGAAAGAAATATGATGAAAATACTGGATTTTCATTAGGAGATTAGAAAAAAAGGACAAAGAATTAGAAAAAAGTATAACTAGAATTATGACCTTCCCCGAAATACTGACAGTCAAGTAAAAAAAGCAATCACAGAGATTTGCAGACCAGAAAATCCCAGGATCATGCTCACTCAAGGAGACAAGTTTTTAATTGATCATCTACATTCATAACACAGTTGAATGTATTGTAGAAGAAAAAAAAAAAAAAAGCTTGTACCCAGCTCCTCCAGTAACAGACAATCAAAGAGTACAAAGTGTGTTGGATGTCCCTAACTGAGCCTTTCAGGAGCTGTGTCAACAGCACTGTCCTCGGGCCTCAAGGCTGCTGCCCTGCCTGCTGTCCTGACCCTATGACAGCACTGGAGCTGCCTTGTGCTGTGCTCAAAGTGCTCTGGCATGTGTTGAGTTCACCAGTACAACCTAGGGGCAGCCCCCAGGGCACCCCGCTTGCAGTGCTACTGCCAGGTGGGACAGAATCCTGTCCTTGTGGTGGCCCCCAAGCACCTCCCAGCACCCAGTTTGGACACATTATCCCTGGCAGCTCAAACGCATCCACAGCACAGATTGCAGCGATACAAAACTAGGACTGACAATACTGTCTACAACGCCATTTGCAGTAACATTTATTTTAGTATTTAGAGACACTTTATTTTATACCTACATCTGGAAATAAAACATTTCCATACTCAAGGTCAAAAGTGTTTGAAACAAAAAGAGCCTTTCCCTTCACGTAGCAGTCCCAAAAGGCGTACAATTCATTTTGCTGTTTTGTCTGCAGCATGCCATTTTGTCAGTTCAACAGACTGTTGAACTGTTTGCAGCCTTTAAAACCTATTTGGTTGCTATGGTTACCAGCTCCTCAAAATATCGCTACCAGATCAAAAAAAAAAAAACCCCACATGTGAGGTCTGATGATTCTGCCATGATTTTACCTGAAGTCACAAGAAAATTATTCTACATTTAGGACCTTGAGAGGTAAAGGATGGTATAATTCAAGAGCAAAATGTTGAAAGGATGTCTCCTCCGTGCCTTGCAGCTTTAACCTGTTGTATTAATCACTCTAACAAACTGATTGGAATACAAAACCACTGAAAATATAGCAACTTTAGAACAGCATGATCTTCAAAATTTATATTTGTAGAAGATTTATTTTTGATATCTACATAAATGTAATATCAGCATCCAGATCTTCAGAATGTCTAGAATTGGTTAACATTACTAGGGACAGTGTGAACTACATGAGCTAAAGATCTTGCCAAACATATGTATGATTTTACAAGTTTTGCCTACCTTTTTATCAATATGTATTAATTGAATCACTTGGCGTTGTTAGACTAAAGCTAATATTTACTATGGACATTAAACTACACTGTGGAAAGCCTTATAAGCACAGACCATCTGAGTGCTTTCATTCCTCACCAGCTCTTGATTAAGGTGTGTGCCAGGAAGCCCACAGAAAGCAATGACTCTATAAGATGGAAGCCAAAAGACAGACCCTCAAATGGTAAGTATCTGCATAATTCCTTCAAACCACATAATTTACTCTAGCTGAAGTTTTGGCCCTGAGACCATTGCCCCAGCAATCTTAATACAAAGAATTGTGTTTTTTCCTGAATACAGAAGTGAATTATGCCATCAAGTTAATTAAAGTTGATAGAATTTTTTAAAACCCCAGTTATTAGATTGTTCTAGAGAAAGGATTTCATATGCTTTGAATCAGAAAAACAAGGATATCCAGTGACTCAAAGGACAATCATAGTATATGCTATTGAGTGATATTAAAAATGGTATGTTATTGAAACTAGTTTGAAAGATGTGATTAAACATAAGTGCTATTATCTTTTATATCCAGCATTTAATATTCAGATGAAGTGCTAGCTACGAAATGGGCTTACTATATTACTAAAGAATAAACAATTTATAGGATAACAAGGTGGTCAGGTCCAGTCAGCATGGGTTTATGAAAGGCAGGTCCCGCTTGACTAACCTGATCTCCTTCTGTGACAAGGTGACCTACACAGTGGAGGAGGGAAAGGCTGTGGATGTTGTCTTCCAAGACTTTAGTAAACCCTTGGACACTGTTTCCCACAGTATTCTCCTGGAGAAACTGGCTACTCATGGCTTGGACAGGTATACCCTTTGCTGGGTTAAAAATTGGCTGGATGGCCGGGCCCAAAGCATTGTGGTGAATGGAGTTAAATCCAGTTGGCAGCCAGTCACAAGTGGTGTTCCCCAGGGCTCAGTACTGGGGCCAGTTCTGTTTAATATCTTCATCAATTATCCAGACAAGGGGATTGAGTGCACTCTCAGTATGTTTGCAGATGACACCAAGTTGGCTGGAGTGATGATCTCCTTGAGGGTAGAAAGGCAGGGCAATGAAGCTGGTGAAGGGTCTAGAGAACAAGACTTAGAAGGAGCGGCTGAGGGAAATGGAGTTGTTTAGCCTGGAGAAGAGGAGGCTGAGGGCAGACCTTATTATCCTGTGCAACTACCTAAAAGGAGGTTTCCCTTATGAGGACAGGCTGAGGGAACTGGGTCTCTTTAGCTTGGAGGAGACTGAGGGGGGACCTCATTAATGTTTATAAATATGTAAAGGGTGACTGCCATGAGGATGGAGTCAGGCTCTTCTCAGTGGCATCCAATGATAGGACAAGGGGAAACGGATATAAGCTGGAACATAGGAGGTTTCGCTTAAACATGAGGAAGAACTTGTTCACAGTAAGGGTAACAGAACCCTGGAACAAGCTGCCCAGAGAGGTTGTGGAGTCTCCTTCTCTGGAGGTGTTCAAAACCCGCCTGGATGCATTCTTGTGTGATCTGATCTACGTGGTCCCACTCTGGCAGGGGTATTGGACTAGATGATCCTTTGATGTCCCTTCCAACCCCTAACATTCCGTGATTCTGTGATTCTGTGAGGTTGTAGAGAGGTGGGGTCCGTCTCTTCTCCCAAGTAAGGAGTGATAGAATGAGAGGAAATAGCCTCAAGTTGCACCAGGGGAGGTTTAGATTGGATATCAAGAACATTTCCTCACCAAAAGGCTTGTCAAGCACTGGAACAGGCTGCCTAGGGAACTGGTGGAGTCACCATCCCTGGAGGTATTTAAAAGATGTGTAGATGTGGCACTTAGGGACATAGTTTAGTGGTGGACTTGGCAATGTTACGTTAATGGTTGAACTCAGTCGTCTTAGAGGTCTCTTCCAACCTAATGATTCTATAATTCTGTTATTCTATTATTCTAATTTCAAACCATTGACATAGAAGTTTGCTTTTCCATATTACTACACTGAGTTACATTATTCAATTAAAAGTCCCCCAGATGTAAGGGAATCCATTCCTTTGAAGACAGAAACCAGGCAGATACAGAAATTCAAGCAACAAAGTGTTCCCTCATGTTACATAACAAGACCTGAGAAACTAACAGATCATCTATTAAAAAAAAAAAACACGTGTACTTTATTAAATGTGAAATAGTGAAGGTTTTTCTTTCTCAACACCAGACCAGTCAGTGTTCCTTCACCCAACAACTATTTCCAACATACATGGGAAATCAAAAGGTGACAATGAAGATAAATGTGTCATTTTTCTATAGATGGGACATTAAAGAGAAGCTGTTCTTACCTGGTGAATAACAGAGCCTCACAGAAGAGTAAGATGGAACAATGCAGTTCTTCCAATACTTTCCTGTATGAATGAATATGGACATAAAACTGTCAGTCTCACTTCTAACTTCTTGAGAAAACACACATGCCCAGCTGTGAACATTTTCATGGAGTATCAAGCAATTAAAAAGAAGAAGGATCACTAGAAACCAATAAAGCAATGGTTTACCCAGCGTGATCACTGCAAGCTCCCATTCTGTTTTATCCCCTCACAATTACTTGATTTTTGCACTACTGATTTTGCAATGAAAAACTATGTAGAAATTTAGTTTGACCAACACACTTCCTTTATAAGCCCTTACTATTTATTAGTATACTGCTTTCAAATTTAGTGTTAAAATTAAGCTTGGAAGGGAGTAATTATCACTTTTTTATCATTGTAATTATAAAAAAACCAATCAGATTTGTGTTGCATCACCTTGACTCCACATCCCTATAATATGTCTCCAGTTTACATCCAGAAACCTTCTCATTCATTAGAAGATTAGCAAAAACAAAACAGAACAAAATAATTCAAATTATTAGCAGTGCTTTGATTTCCGAATTACATTCAAAACCTAGCATCCATGTCATCCAATATTGTTGGTCAATGTTTGCATAAAATATTTTCATCTGACATCACCAAAACCTATTCTCTTTAAGCTTGTTTTTTGAAGTGTTAAAGATGTTGGCTCAGCTAACATTGACTCAAACACGGAGTTTTTAGTGCCAATAAATATTCTCTATGAGTATTCTCCAAAGTAACGTGTCGTTCATTTCAATATTGATTTATTTCCATGTAGTTCAACTCTATGGTTATTTGTTATTTGTATTGTCATACTGCTGCAGCACTCCAGTCATCGGCCATAACCCCACTGACAAAAGACTGAACAAACAGGACACAAATCTGCCAAGTGTCTCAGAGAAAATGAGTTTGCCTTTAGTCACAGGTAAGTAGAGCGGATCACTGAACATTCAGAAAGGGGTACCAAAGACAGAAACCAGAATTTTAGTTTGGACAAGAGAAAATCTCTTTCTCTGTCTTGTGTCTTCTTAGAGACTGGAGCTGAGTTTATTTTCTGACAAAATTATCCAATGACAATGCATGCAGATAGGGACATAAAACAGCTATCAAAAACCTAGAGAAGGTTAAAGGAATTGTCTCCCAAAAATCACGATTAGAGAGTCAGGAGAGAAGCCCAGAGAGGAGAGAGTCCCTTGGGGAAGGGCAAGAATTCAGGCAGAAAAGCCTGGTTAAACATTCTGCTAGGTGCCTGGTAATTTGAAAAAGATCCAGCCCACCCTTCTGGATCTGAGATGCAGCTGCAGTCATCAAAGAACTTGGTGAGAAGTTTGAGAGAGATATCAGGGATGGAGGAGAGACTGGAGATGGCAAGAAATCAGAAGATAGTTTAGAATAACAAAGCTTAGGAACGGAGAGAAAGGAAGGTCTGGAAAGGGGTTAGAAAGGTAGGTGAGGGTTGTGGGTGGACTTCTTAAGCGTGGAAAATGGGGAAATACTCTCAGCAAACAGTCCCATAGAGTGCAAGAAAGGCACCTGAAGACACTGGGAGATAACATGGAAGCAAAGTGGAGAAAAGCAAATGAGAGGTTTACATTTGTGACAGGAGGAAAGAAGCAAGGAGTGGCAGGAAGAGAGATAAATCAAAGGCAAGAGAGTAGCTGAAGTGTCTTTCTTAAGTCTTCTCCTTGAAGAAATTAGTGAAAATTTGTGTAGAGAAGGAAGTGGAGGCAGGAGAAACAATATGGAGGCAAGATAGTAGTAGCCTTGAGAGTATAAATCTTAGCTGTCTGAATTTTCCCAGTAGGGCTATCCACAGAAAAAATGTATTTGATCAGGTGAAGGAGAATTCGGGCCCCCATGAAGTGTCATAATTTTGTACACTAGCCACAGAACATGGCAACACCAGAACAGGGACTTATGCCCATGTGGGACAACCATAGGCACTTACACTGGCACAGATGTTTTTCCAATTGAATTTGACAAATCTATAACCTGTCAATGTGTAGAGATGAGTTTATTTCAATAAACTGACTAGTATGCCAGTGCCTAGGACCAGGAGATTTTGTAATAAACCCTCTAGACTTGGTACTGTTCTGTTCCAAGAAGATCCTCCAAGCATTTTGAGAAACATTTACAGGATATACTGAGCACTAATATGTCATCTGTACAGTGAAGTTCTCTGATACGATATTTGTGCTTCAAGAAGACTGTCACAATAGGCTCTGAGCTAATGGCATTCACATACAATTTGGAAGACACTCCATTCGTTTACGGTTTGCCCTTAAAAAAAAAAAAAAAGACTGCATGATTGTGCACAAATATTTTAACTCACAGAAATGCAGATTACATGTTTTCTCTTAGCTCCAAAGGAAAGCAAACATTTACTAAAGGTTCTTGTTGGATGCCTGTACTAAAGAAAATATAATTGTCTCTTATGTCATTTGCTGCTTAAAAGCATCAGGTGGACTACAAGCATTTTCTGTCTGCTTGCTTTCTTGAAGTTCAATTTTCCATTAAATTTCACTGGAAAAAAACAAGATCGTTTCATAACTTTATGTATCAGACTTCCCCGCAATGTCTTCCTGGGCACAAACCCCGCCTTGGGTCTAGCAGGAAATGTTCTTTTTTCCTATCATCCCTATCAAGCACCCTCAAAACAGTCCCTTGTTTTGTTTCACTGCATCTGACAAAGCTTCTGTTATCCTTTTCACGAGAAAGTATTTAGTGCATTTACAATTATAACATTTAGACCTATAAATATGTGACTTGATCATCAAAGCTAATTATCGTTTGTGGTTCCCTATGATTCCTAAAGAATGTGTAGCTGCCTAATGCACCTAAAAGAGCTTATAATTTATGTTTAAAGTTATAATTTCCCTCATTAGAGCTAATTGTCTCATCTGTGTATTTAGAAACAAAAGGATAAAGTAAAACTTTCCTCTGCTCTTTCATTTTTATCTCCATCAGCCAAATGTCAAGTTCAGATGTTGAGTTAGTGCTGAATTGCAGTCATGCCAGTCACCCATGGAGCTCAACGTGGACAGGAGAGATAGAATTTGACTGAACCGGTCACCTTAAGCATCTTTCATAATCAATGCTGAGAAAGAGTCACTTAGGTGTGATTCACCTCATCCCAAAGGAGAAGTCTGAAATAAGTCAGATGAGTCATGCCCCAGAAACACGTATTTCTCACCAAAGACTGATCGGAGCTGTGGAGGGCTACCTTAGATTTAGTTAACTACATTTCTGAAATCTAAAGTTAGGTAAGCAGAATCTCACCAGATGCGTCTATACTGCTGCCTACTCACTCTGAGGAGAAAGATATGAAATGAACACAAGTATTTTCATTAACAGTGAAAAAATGATGTTCACCAGAGAACAATCAATTTTTTTAAATAAAAATTAGATCCTCTAGACAAAGCAAACAAGTTCATTACATGTTTTTGTTATGGTTTTGGTGACTAGTTATCAAACTACAGCATTTGCTTTTGGGCCATAAGTACTGTAGTAGCAAGTTATTCTAGTGACAGCTAACAGCTATTGAGTAGAACTTGAAAGAAGCCTGAACAATAACATAACTTTTTTATTCTGAAAGTTCCTCTGCAGCATAATAGGTATACGCAATGAAAGCACTCAGGGAACGGACCGAAGCATGGTGTTGCTGGCTGATTACTGGCTGCAATCAAAGGAAAATTGTTGAGAAAAACACTGAACAAGAAAGAAGGCCAGCCACAAGTACTCCCTCCTAGCTAGGAATGTGCTAAAAAAATACGCTGCACATCAGAAAAAGACTAGAGTACTAAGGAAATTAGTTTAAAGCAAAGGAAGGCAGTGAATTTCAACAGTAATTGGAAAGGTTTTCTTTTCACGGTTATAGGCTGATGGAAAGTATATTCCTCATTATCAGTTTGATGGGTCTGACAGCTTCTACCACAGTAGCAAGGCAAAAAAAAAAAGAAAAAACAGGGTTGTCACAACATTTCTTCCTATCTGTTATCCAGGGACACTGAGATTATATGGCAAATTCAAAGTATTCCTAGAAAACTGGGTTATATGTCATCATTCATAAAAATTATACCTGCCTCAATGAAGTAAACAGCCAGGAGACACTGAAGAATTAAAAGAAAGTTTCACTTTCTATTTCAAGTGCTGTAGGAAAGGTCCTAATCACTTCTTACTACTTTTTAATGTACTTTTAGGGATGAAAACAGGAGAGCTCTTTACAAAAAGTGGTAGGCTTTGACTGAACTGAGTAGGAAATGCATAATTTGACCATTGCTAGATTAGGTTATGAAAGCCTTCACTGTTTTTCTTCATTAAAATTGGCAATGCAACAGGAAGTAAAAGACAGCTATCATGAGGTACGTGTTTGATAGTAGCGGGGCCAGAGTATAAATGGCTGTATCTGCCAAATATTACACTATTTTAGAATCTGGTATAGAATTCACCCCCTATATTTGTTGTTTTATTTTTTGTTTTTTGGGGTTTTTTTTGTCCTCAGAAATGCTGAGACTACACGATCTGAGGGCTAGCATTCATATCATTTTACTGTCAAATCGCATAATATTCATCTCTTTGGACCTTTTTGACTGTGTCCATCTGATCCTACTGGGGCATCCTAGCAACACCCATACTGGTTAGCTCTTGGACTCCCCTCAGTGTGTCATTAACAGCTGCCTCACTGATAGAAGAGGGATGAAATTGTGAGAAAATCCATGGATAACTGACTGGAACTGAGCTGTACCTGAACTATTCATTGGGGAAGCAGTAGTCAGCATAGGATATGTGCACTCTAATAGAAATGTATATATTCTTTTGTTTCACTGGTATCAATAACATGGTTGGAAAAGGGCATGCACAAGTTTCTGGAGGAAAATGCCCAGCTCCTGAAACACACAGGCGTAATATGGATGGCAAGTGTGTCCACTATCAATATGCATAAATTACATAGTGTGATCACTGATTTCCCAAATGCAAGATGGAAAGGTACTCCTCATGAGTACGGTAGTAATGGCTTCTCTCAGAAAACACTGGATGTGATTTTTTATAACCTTATAACATTGCGCATGCCACATTTCTAGAATGAGGTATATATTAGAGCCCTTATTGGTGGTGTCATTCAGGACTAACAATACATATAGGGTTTTGCATAACTCACCACAGCAATCATCACAGCAGGCAAGTGCAAGATAGCGGTGCCAGCTTCCATCTAGAGATGACCAGGTACTTCCTGACCGCAATGAGGCAATTGAAATCAGTGTTGTGTTCCTTAAAAGCCTGTATCACTTCCCAGCATATGGTCAGTGTCATGGTTTGATGTGTGTGGGGGAGGTCCGGGTGGCAGGAGCTGCCCATCACACCGGACTCCCATTGCCCTGGGAGCTCGAGCCAATGGGCGCCTCTGTGAATTGCCCTATTTACGTCGGGACAAAGGAACCGGAAAGGTGTGCCTTTGCCCAGGAGCGAGGAGAAGGGAGGGGGGCACAGCCGCTGCTCCCCCGCCCCTGGCCGGGCGGCTGCCCATGCTGGGCTGGGGCTATCTGCTGGGGATGGCTGCGACAGAGCCGCTTGGGGAACTCGGGGAGAGCCCCGCTCCCGGGGTGCCCACTGGGCTGAGTTCACCCAGAAAAGACTGAGATCTAAGAGAGATGGCCACACACATCATACAGGTCAGTGAAGATGGGACGGAACAACATATGCCGCAGCTGAGTCCCCCTTGCAAGCAGCCCCTTGCAACCAGTCCTTGGTGGAGCAAGCAGAGACCCACTCGCAGCCCGTGGAGGATCCACATCGGGAAGAGATGCCAGAGCCTGAGTACGGTACGCATCTAGAGTCCGTGGGATGACCCCCGCCGATGGGGAGGTGCTTTGTTCAGAGGAAATGCCTGAGCCTGCAGGCATTTATGCATTTACGCATTCAAAGTCCGCATGGGAGGCGCATTTATGCATTTTAAGTCTGTATGAAGACGCATTTAAGGTTGATATGACGACCCACGCCAGAGCACATTTAAAGTCTGTATGATGACCCACACCAGAGCCAGAGGCAACAACTCCTTAAAAGTCTGAGACTGTGGTAAAGCCCGCACTTGGGGCAATCTGATGGGGTAAGGATTGCCTCCTGCGGGTAGGACCTCACGTTTTCCCCGTGAGTAGGGGATCCACTGGATCAAGGGACAATGGTGTAAGGACTCCTTTTCCTTTAAGAGAAGCGGCAGTAACAGCATGGGATGAACTGATCTGCACTCCCCCATTCCCTGCCCCCCTGCGCCGCTGGAGGGAGGAGGTAGAGCTGGGAAGAAGAGGCAAAGAGGGGGAGTGGTGTTGTTTTTAAGACCTGGCCTTGTTTTCTTGTTATCCTCTCAAGTAACCATTTTTGTTTGCTTTTCTCTTTGTAGGTAGCTGTTAATAAACTGTTTTGCTTTAAGAAAACAGCCTCTTTTGCCCGCGACCGTGGTTGGTGGGTGCTCCTCTGTTCCTGTCTCGACCCTCAGCTTTGATTATATTTTTCTCCTCTCCACTTTACTGGAGTGGGGGAGCTGCATGGTGTTTAGTTGCTGGGTTGGCCTAACCCATGACAGTCAGGAAGGACATCTTCTGCAATCACAGATTACTAGCCTACTGCAAGTCATTCATTCAGCCTCACATTCACAAGCCCTGGCCCTCATGGAGAACTTCAACCACTCCAAAATTTGCTAGAGGGACAACACAGCAGGACAAAAGCAATCCAGGAGGTTCCTGGAGTGCATTGATGATAATTTCCTCCTCCAAGTGATAGAGTAGTCAATGAAGAGAGATACTCTGTTGGACCTCATACTCACCAAAAATGAGGGACTTGTTGGGAATGTGAAGGTCAAAGGCAGCCTTCACTGGAGTGGCCATGAGATGGTGGAGTTGAGGGCACTCATTAAGTTTGACAAGGGGAAGTGCAAAGCCCTATACCTAAGGAAGAACCACCCCATGCACCAATATATGCTGTGGACCCCCCATCTGGAAAGCAGCTTGGCAGAAAAGAAGTGCCCAGTGCCAGGACCAGATGCAATGGGCACAAACTGAAATACAGGAGGTTCCCTCTGAACATCAGAAACATTTTTTTACTGTGAGAGAGATCGAGCACTGGCACAGGTTGCCCAGAGAAGTTGTGGAGTCTATCACCTTAGAGATATTCAAAAGTCATTTGGACATGGTCCTGAGCAACTGGCTCTCGATTGCCCTGCTTGAGCAGGGGGTTGGTCAAGATGACCTCTAGAGGTCTCTTCCAACCTCAACCATTCTGATTCCCATCTGGAGGACTGTGTGGTGCTATAGTTGATTGGTCAAGATGTATACAAAAAAACATCAATATACAGTGAGTCTGAGCATAAGGCTGATGTCATCCTGTGACTCTTCCCTGACGTTGGTGGATTTAGCTGAACCAAATCTATGAGTGAGGTTACTCAGCATTGCCCTTGAGATGAACTGGATACCTAATATGAATGTTGCTAGTTGTATCTCTCCCTTTGCTTGAATCTCTCTGGAGAGTTGAGTGGTGTGATGTGTCTGCAACTGCTCTATAAGGGCACTAGCAGCACTGAAGTATACCCAGTTTGGAAGATTTGGCTTCGTATCTCTCGTGATGCTATAGGTGTGACCTTTGCCATTTGCTGTTAGCTTCAATATCAACATGAAGCAATTTTATAGCTACTGTGCAGGATTTACTGGCACATTTTTAGTTACAGTGGAGAGACTTCATTATGCCTCAGTGGACAATGCAGTTCCTCGACAAGTTGGTATATGCATTTCCTTACACCTGGGCCAGAAGACAGACAGAAATGTCAACTGTGAATTAGCTATTATAACCAGACCTATTTCTTCACTTTCTAAGCAGTTAAAGTGACTACATATCCTGCCTCTTCAGGAGCTGTGCACAGCCGTGCTGAGACTTGTCACTATTCCCAATTCTAACATCAAGTGTTAAGAAATCCAGCTAAATACTGTTCTTGTCTTCCTTTCTTTTTTATTTATAGTAAGATTGAAATCCTCTTAATCATGAGATGAGGTCTAGCGTTACTATCACTTCTGCTTTTTTTATCATATCTGCATTATTTTACTACAGCCCAGGCCAGGATCTCACTAAGGCACAAACACCAAACTAGTTTGTCCACTTCCCTTGCAGAAAAAAAAAAGAAAATCTGGCCCCACTGAAATAGAAGGGAATTTGAAGGCCAAGAGTTTACTCCAAATGTCTCTATCTCTGCTACTGGAGCAGTACAGCCAAAATCCATTTGTCAAGGACAGGCAAAATGCATCATATTATTCTAAATCTGCCTTACTGTGTTGCTTTGGTAACGAAAGTTCCCAGTATTAAAGTGATAGTTCAGAAAACTTCAGCGTGGAGATCATTGCCTATAAAATCATACAAACCAGTGGTTCTTAAAATACAAGTTTTTTCCTGATAGGAATATTTTTTCTTCCCACTGAAATTAGTGTCAAACCAGGATACAATTCAGTTGCATGAACATCGTCATGACATTTAAAATACACGGCAGCTTGAGGTCTCCAGGGAATTAGAAAGGTTTATTTGGCAGTGCTTTGAGATCATCAGAAGCATGGTGGAAGAGACCAGGCAAGGGCTGTGCGCTGCAGCAACCACCATCTACCTAGCCAGGCTAGCCTGGGATGAGTGAAGGCTGCCACCTGGACAGACCTTTTGTCATGGTTTAACCCCGGCTGGCAATTAAACCCCACACAGCCACTCACTCCCACCCAGTGGGATGGGAGAGAGAATCAGAAGGGTAAAAGTGAGAAAACTCGTGGGTTGAGATAAAGACAGTTTAACAGGTAAAGCAAAGGCCGTGTGTGCGAGCAAAGCAAAACAAGGAATTCATTCACTGCTTCCCCTCAGCAGGCAGGTGTTCAGCCATTTCCAGGAAAGCAGGGCTCCATCACACGTAATGGTTACTTGGGAAGACAAACACCAGCACTCCAAACATCCCCCTCCTTCCTTCTTCCTCCAGCTTTTATTGCTGAGCATGACGTTGTATGACATGGGATATCCCTTTGGTCAGTTGGGGTCAACTGTCCTAGATGTGTCCCCTCCCAACAACTTGTGCACCCCCAGCCTAGTCGCTGGTGGGGTGGTGTGAGAAGCAGAAGGGGCCTTGACGCTGTGTAAGCACTGCTCAGCAACAGCTGAAAAATCCGTGTGTTACCAGCACTGTTTTCATCACAGATTCAAAACAGACCATCATACAAGATGCTATGAAGAAATTTAATTCCATCCCAGTCAAAACCAGTGCTGTCCAGGTGAAGGACTGTAAAGTCTGTACCCCACAATCTGAAGTGGAGGAGGGTATAAGCTCTCTGTGCAAGGTGTACTCCGGTGGAGTCACTCACGCAGCAGATGGGGGAGCTGCAGGAGGAAGTCTGCAGGTTACGTTGTATTAGGGAGAAATAGATAATATTCGAGATGCTACAAGAAGATAAGTATTTGAAGACTGCACCCTCAGCAAGCTTGCAGATGACACCAACATGAGTGGTGTGCTATTGATATATTAGAGGGAAGGAATCCATCCAGAGAGACCTTGACAGTCTTGAGAAGTGGGCCAACGTGAATCTTATGAAGTTCAATGAGGCCAAGTAGAAGGTCCTGTACATGGGTGGGGGCAATCATCAGTATCAGCACAGACTGAGTGATGAATGGATTGAGAGCAGCCCTGCAGAGAAGGATTTGGGAATATTAGTAGATGAAAAATTGGACATGAGCCAGCAATGTGCACTTGCAGCCCAGAAAGTCAATCATATCCCCGGCTGCATCAAGAGAAGTGTGGCTAGCAGGTCAAGAGAGGTCATTCTCCCTCTTTACTCCTCTCTCATGAGAGCCCACCTGGAGTACTGCACTCAGCTCTGGGGTCCCCAGCACAAGGAAGACATGAAGCTGTTGTAGTGGGTCCAGAGAAGGGCCATAAAAAATGATCCGAGGGCTGGAGCACCTCTCCTGTGACAAAAGGCTGGGAGATTTGGAGTTGTTTAGCCTGGAGAAGGCTTCCAGCAGACCTTATTGCCTCATTTTAATACTTCAATGAGAGTTATAAGAAAGATGGAGACAGAATTTTTAGCAGGGCCTATAGTGATAGGACCAGGGGTAACAATTTTAAATTATAAGAGGGTAGATTTAGATTAGCTCTAACAAAGAAATTCTTTACTATGAGGGTGGTGGGACACTGGAATATATTGCCCAGAGAAGTTGTGGATGTCCCATCCCTGAAGTGCTCAAAGTCAGGCAGGATGAGGCTTTGAACAATACAATCTAGTGGAAGATACCCCTGTCTACAGCAGGGGGGTTGGAACTACATCATCTTTAAAGATCCCTTCCAACCCAAACCATGCTGTAATTCTATGATTCTATTACCCAAGGCACTCATCTGGGTGGAGTTAGAAGACCTGCACCTTCTGCAGCAGAAAACGAAGAACGATGTCATATGAATAGGATACCAATCTCCCACATCAGTGCACTCCTATGTGTATGCAACTTAATCATGTCCCCATTGAAAACTTTCTTTCCTTCAAAATAAGTAGGGGTTGGATTCAACCTCAGCCTGCAGCTGTTGCATTTAAGAATTGCAATACATGGGCATGACTTAGCTGCCTAACCATAAGTAGTTGTTGCTGGTTTTGGTACCCTGAGACACTTACCTTTCTACAACTGCCTTTACAGAATGATGCATATCCTATGTTATCTGCCAGCTCCATATGGATATGACAGATGTGTAAAGTGTTGCTAGATACAGAACAGAATCACACCATATGTATTTAAGGAGGGTTAGGTATGTAGTCTCCGATTATGCTCATGCAGATCTGGTCAGTGGAGCCTGGAGAACAATTTATCCCTCCCTGAAGTAAAAAGTTACTGCATTATTTTCCACTGATTGTAGTAGCTAAACTTTCATTGTCTATACTGGGAGTTTAAACACATAGATCACCTATACGTGGACATTTAAATTTAGTTATCTTAATCTGCGAGCTGACTGCCTCTCTAATTTTAGCTTGGAAACTACCTTTTGGATGGAAATAGAGATAGGCTCTCAGCTCTTGACCAACAGCTCTAAATTTTAAAAAGAATTATAAGTTAAGTTGTACCTCTGCATGTGCGTTAGCACTCAGGTTCTTGGACTCTATCAGTATTCATCACACTTGACAAATGGATTTCAAATTCTTATGCTTAAGTATCACAGAAGACATTGTTTTGGGGTGACACAAGTGCACCTAAAATGGAATAAATGCATATAACCCATTTCTTATGATCTGAAGTTCACCTCACTTAAAGGATTGTTTAGACTCAAGCTATGTTCCATGTAGATAAATAGGAACTTTCAAAGGGAACAGATGATATGAATGGTCTTTGAGAAGGCATATCCTTAAATAGCTAGTTTAGAGTAGATTGACACTTATAGATGGATAAAATAATTTCACATGAGTCCACCTTTACTGATTTAACTCCCTTTTCAAGTAGAAGTTTACAATACAGCTGAAGTGACATTCCTCTGTCACTTAAGATAGGTGTCAGCATCACAGGGTGGTTATTTCAGTAAAAGTCAGCAATTAGGATGCTATTTTCTATTTCAGTCAAAAGTAGCTCCTGCCTACAAAGTCCTGGCTCAGTAAGCTCAGAGTCACTTTGGCTCAAGAAATGGAAGAAACGAAATCACAAAGTACAGGAGATAAATCTCTGCAAATGCTGCTAATGTCTGAATTGACTAAGAGAAGTTAAATAACAGGAAAGTATTATAAATCTTCCCCTGCTTCAGCTAAACTAATCATCTGTACACATTAAGACGACATTTAATAAATGGTGCCCCGGGAAAAGTAAAAAGATCTACTTGCTGTTGAATGCTCTGCCAACAGTGAAGCGAAGCCAAGATTACAGTGGCCTTTTAACACAGTTACCAAAAAAAATCAATAGCTTTTTATTTTTATTAAATTACTATCAGTGCAGAGAATGACTGAAGTATGTTTCCCATTTACTCCACAGAATCATATCTACAAGGAGCTTGCAAATAATTGGATGCAGAACCCTTCTGACAGAGCGGCTCAGATATCTTTATTGTTGGAGGGGATGCTTAATGCACTGCCTTCCAGTGGCCCTTCAACAAGGAGGAAAAAAGAATCTGAGGGCTCTGTAATTGACTGTTGCCTCAAAAAATTAATAAAAAGCACTGCACGTAGAAAGTAGTTTTAGCTATGAATGAACTGTGCTCTCAGTGGTTTTGTTCTCCTAGAAAACCTATCAGAATTTCTATTATTAAACAAAGTGCATACAGCCTCAGCAGGCAAAGAGAGGGGCGGAGAGATGTCATGATAATGAATATAAAACATGCTTTGTCCCAAATACTACTCTCTTGAAGTTCAAATAACCAGACATCATTAAACATACACAGAAGGAGCATAGATCAACAAGATGTACATTTCCATTTTCAACAAGGATTTCCACTTCCGTGTGTTCTTTACCATATACTCTTCTTCTGGTGCTTTTCACTTTTGCCTCCAAAGCAGTACTCAGAGGGTAAAAGAGGATGAAGAGCTGCTACAGAATTTCCTGCAAAAGCAGGAAAGTGCACCTGCCTGACTGCGCTGAGGGAAACTCTTCCAAACACAGACTATTTCAGTGATTTTCAACCTGCCTGGAAACTGTAGCCCTGCACATTTTCTGAAAGTGACATTACTCTGTGCTGTGAATTTACACGTTCCTCTGCAATTTTTCACACACCTCCAGGGATCCACAGACCCCAGGTTAAAAAATCACTGCCTTTACACAGCTCATATGGGATGTGTTTCTACCCTAGGTGCATTAGGGGTCACTGAAACAGGAAGGCTTCCCATTCATCATGCATACTAACTACCTACAGCCATACAACAGGTAATGGCAGCACTAGTCAGACTCTTTGACTCATCTCACACTAAACACATAGGTCAACAGCAAAAGCGTATGCAAGGCAACTAAAATGAGCCCCCCCAGACTCAAGGTATCCACAGTGGGGTGGGATGGGATAAAGAGGCGTGCACGCTGCATGTAGAATTTAAGGGACCTTTACCTATCTCAAAGATCCTGAATAAGGGGAAGCTGGAAGGCAAGTTGTGCAAAAACAACCAGGAGGGAGGCAATTACAGAAAAACAATAACCTCAAGACAGCTTTTCCTCGACTGCAATTCTGACCTGAATATAAAGCTCATTTCTTTTTCACAGAGAAAGCATCTCAAAAATTCATTTCAGGTCTCAGAAAAGTAGCAGTAGCAGAGGCAAAAGACAGGTGAGACAAAGTTTAGTCAGAAGTGAAGAAAATATCATTTTCAATCACATTCAGAAAACAATGGAACTGTGTTTTTAATAATCTCAAGGTACTGTGCCCAAAGTAGTCCCATTCATTCGCACTGCCATACAATTATGTCCGAGAAAATCAACTCTGAACAATTCACAAGATCCATAACAAAGATAAGAATGCCTCTATCGAACAGACTCAAGACTTACCTAACTCTATATCTTGTCTTCTACAGTAGTCAAAACAAATGCCTGTGGGACAGTAGGACAAGGTCGAGCACATGTCATAATTCCTCCTAATCCACCAGCCCCAACTACTTCCAGCCCAGGCACTTCATGAGCTGTGTAGGATACTATAACATTTATTAATTCTCAGTTCCCTTTGAGAAGGGAACCCATGCAAACTATTCCAACTGACAGCATCCCTTTACAAGGAGTTCTCCAAGTCTACTATCTGTTGCCCAAAGAGACATGTCAGTTGATTTATTTCGAACGATGCTCCTCCTAGCTTGACCTGGGGCTTCCTAGATTGTGCACTGAAAGACACATGGCAATGGTGATTTTATAGACCTGTGCCACACCCTTGCTCAGTTACCTCTTTTGCATGCTGGAAAGACTTAGTTTACTAAAGCCCAGAACAGCACGCAGTATTCAAGACAGAAATAAACCTTGCATTTTCATAATGATAAAATGAGGTTATTCCATTATCTATTCCTCTCCTAAGAATTCTTAACTTAAGGTTCTTTGTTTCAACCGCTATTTAGTGCTGAGCTGATATTTTCTCAGACGCATCTGTCACAATCCTATGATCTCACCTGAGAGTGGAAATTATTTACTCAAAGCCTTTTTTATGTAAGTTTGTGGGGGAGGGCTTCCTCAGGTGCATCACTTAATTTTTCTCTGCAACTACTTTTACCTAAGTAAGGGGCCTGATTCTCTATAAACCGGTATTATTAGATATTTATGCATATGCAAGTGCAGTGCAAGTAGGATGTGCCATGTGAACATGATGGCATGAGAACAGAACCAGAAAATCAAACCTTTGCCTTGGATTATGAGAAGCTGCAATACAATACTGCTTTTGACTGCACTTAGGAAAGCTTCATATACACAAATGTTTCTAGAAATAATGATAATGCAAATACATTTTCTGAAAACTTTTAGTGGAAAGATTGAAATTCTTATACTTGGAATAGCTTCTGGGTGGTCCCACAATAAGTCTATCAATAAACATGTGAATAAAAAATGAATACCAGCTTACAAAGCTGATAACTTCTGACGAGGAAAGAATACTGTGCAACTTTGGTAAGCATCAGCTTTGAAGTTGTCAAATATTGTAGGCTTGGCTATGCTAACTATTCAGGAATATATTATAGTTATAATGATTCAGAAAGCTATGAAAAAAATTAGTGACTTGAAAGAAATCATTACATACTGATAGTTCTTTAAAAGGTTGTACTAAATCCATAAGATGCATTTTCATTAAAAACTGTAACTTGTTTTGTTTGTGATATGGTACTGTGATGTCAATATGGAAATTATAATATTCGTATCAAAACAATTAGTCATAATTCTTCCAGCAGTCCATAAAGTTTCTACGATTAAGCAATGCTACAGGAAATAACTTCTAGTTTGTTTTCTCTGTGATTATAACTTCTTTGAATATCTGAAAATACACCTTTAAGATTTTTACTCTCCCACGCTCGTCTTCACCCTCTCATAGGAAACATCACGTCATTCAGCATATCTAAATACCAAAGTATTGAAATATCACAAGTTAGAGGGTATACAACATAAATGAAAAGCAATTTGTGGAAAACAAAGCAATCCTTAGTCACATAGTATTTTATTTAATCTGAATAAGAAAGGCTAACACAATGAGATATCAAAATCTCCAGTTTCATTTGATCTTGTAACATAAAGCTTTGCTATGCAGTCAAAAGGAAAACAAAAAACAAGCAACAGAGCTAGTCTTAGACCTTCTCTGTAGATGGAAAACCATTTAAATTCTTTATACAGAGATATTTTCAACCATATTAGTATGAACTTAAAAAAAATACCACTTATATTAAAAGATAAACAAACTGAGGGAGTGGGAAAGCCGTGCATCATGAAGAAAGCGAAGGCAAGCTGGCATTTCACTAATGCACAGGTTTTGTGTAAGAGTTTTTCTTTTGCTTCCTTTTAGTTTCTATGGACACGGCTGCTTCTTCGGAGGTGGCTCAGCACTACGTGTATATGTGAGGAGATCTAAGGCAGATGAGAGGACCACCAAAGAAGACAGCGTATAGAGAGCAGCCCTTCGAGGCCACGCGAGGCATGGGGGCCCATCATCAGGTGCCATGTTTCAGCACCAGCTCAAGCCCAGGTGCTGCCCGATCCTGACAGCCCCAGACCTGTGCCCAACTTCATGCCCCAGCCCCCTGCCCAACGCCCAGCCCCAGCAAATCCCTGTCGGGGCCGCTGGCCTGGGGATGGCTGTCGCATGTGGAGCGGGAGGGATTAGCAGAGCTCGTTGCAGCTGAAACTAAGAGACTAGGCTGAAATCTCCATTGGTAGTCTGTTTTCCAATGTAATTAAATGAATTAGTGATTAAAATCCTCTGCCCAGGCTTGCTGAAAACAATACAATCTGTTTTATAGCACAGCCTGATGTTTATGAAATTCCTTCCTCTAAAGGAAATAATAACTGAGGCCATGCTAACATTTGCTACGCAATTAATAGCTAGAAATGGCAAGTTTTCGCAGAACGTAGTGGAAGGCACCTTCTTGGAGGTACCCAGCTCATGACATGATAGCTAGATGACATTGAATCAAAGGCAATTAAAAGTGAGAATTCAGGGAAAAAAAAAAACACAAACAAACGAAAAACAAACAGAATTCAAGGCTTGCACGAATAACTTGCCGTAGCTTGTCAGCTGAATAGGAAACACAGCTACAGAGCCCTCTCTCTCTGGTGCTGTCACAGACCCACACCCCCTTTGCTTCGTTACAAATTGGTTGTTTCAGAACAACCTTCTTCACCAAACCGTAGCATATCTCTTTCTCCATGCCTGAGAAGCCAAAAAATCCCAAAGATACACAATGCAAAGGACTACAAGGGAAAAAATCCCCACACAAAAATGGGGCATGGGAAGGAAACCCATTATGAGGAGTGGCTAAGGGAGCTGGGACTGTTTAGTCTGGAGAAGAGGAGGCTCAGGGGGGGGACCCTATTGCTCTCCATAATTACCTGAAAGGAAGTTGTAGGGAGATGGGGGTCGGTCTCTTCTCCCATGTTATGAATGACAGGACGAGAGGAAATGACCTCAAGTTACGCCAGGGGAAATTTAGGTTAGATATCAGGAAAAATTTCTTTACAGAGAGGGTTGTGAAGTGTTGGAACAGGCTGCCCAGGGAGGTGGTGGAGTCCCCATCCCTGGAGGTGTTTAAAAACCGTGCGGATTTGGTGCTGAGGAACATGGTTTAGGGACCCTGACAGTGCAGGGTGAACGGCTGGACTCGATGATCTTGAGGGTCTCTTCCGACCACATAATTCTATGATTCTATGAAACAGAAGGGCTTGGGAAGCCCCCAGTTTTTTTGCTTTATTCACCAACACAGAATGCACCTTCAGGGTTGTCAAAGCCTCTTGAGTGTCTTCTCACCACTGGGCTGGGCTGAGAGCGCACACAGCCCATTCCTTTGTGCCACTTAGCGGAGGATAACATGAAGCTGCAGTAACTCACACCTGTGCCTGCACACTGCAAAATCCAGGCAATAATTTGCAAGAATAAGTTCCCTGGAGAGAGACATCCCAAAAAATCAGTAGGATGCATATCAGTGATATGTGGCCTGTATCGGCTTGGATATAAGGGCAAAAATGTTCACAGTGAGTGGTCAAGCACTGGAACAGGTTGCTTACACAGGCTGTGAAATCTCCATCCTCAGAGAGTTTCAGAAGTCAGATGAAGAAGATCCCAAGCACGCTGCTCTAATCTCGAAAGTGACTCTGTTTTGAGCAAGAGGTTGGACCATGTGGGCTCCAGAGGACCCTTTCCTGCTAAGTAATTTTCTGATTGATGATAGGAACAGGCCGGTTAAGTCGTGGGCTACATCTACAGCAGTAAGCAACACAATCGTCGGGAATAGTTCTAGGAAGCAAAAATAAATCAGCTCAGTTCTTAGAACAGTCCCTGGCATCGCTTTGTCCCAGCTAGCAGTTTGCCAAACCATTCGTGGGCACAACTGGGGAGGCAGCACACACTTGCACACACTGTCAATGAACAGTTTGAGTGTAGCTACCTTTGGGAGGCAGCTGAAAGACTTCAGTAGTGTGGACAGAAATTTTTGCATGCCAGTTGGCACCAGTGCCGGAGAACAGTCCTGGGCACGTTTGTTTACTAGTTTAAAGCAGCCCTAGTGCGGGAATTACGCTTGTATTTCTCGGAGTCCTTCCCAAGACTTTGAAGTGATACTGCAGTCTTTATCTATAATAAATAGATTTTTTTGAGCTTGTCACAGATGTTACAGTCTATATCTTTTCTTCTTTGAGCAAACACCCTGTGTCTCTCTTTTAGTGAGATACTTGGACACATATCACACTGCAGACAGGTCTAGCACTATGCAAACACCACAGACTCACTTGCTATTCTAGAAGGGCATAGGCTTACCTTAAGTCCTGCAGTGCATCTGCCAATCCAATGAGGATATCTCAGATATCTCAGAGCATCCAAAATGATGCTAAGCTCCCCTGTTCAGGCAACTGAATCCCAACCTTGGTTCTAGAGAGGCTTGGTTCCAAAAGACACGACAGAATAGGAAGCCTGTTGCATAAAAGGAAAGGAAATAAGAATTGTGCAATGTGCAAGGGTAACTGTGTGAAGCAAGAACTGTTCAGATGGATAGACCCCTCTTTGGCTATACAGTCGTGGCAAACAAAGACTGTATCTCAGTTCTTTGCCAATATAATGCTGTAGTGGGGCATTAGACTAGAGCAATAATTTTCGTGTATCTTTTAATTCCAGACAGAAAAATGTTTTACCAGCCCACCAACTAACCTAATGAAGTTCTCCTGTGCTATCCTGAAAAAGAGACTTTTAAACTTGAGGTACCTTTCCTGAGATGCAAGAAAAGACAGCTTTCTGCCCCAAGGAGGGAAGACCTATTCCAGTTTCGTTGAGAAGAAAGCAGCAGCCGTTCTGACTGAGAAGCAGAAATATTCACGGTATTATTCTGCAGACAAGATTTGTCAATAACTGATCTGCAGACAAAGCAAACGATTGCAGAATAGATTTGGCTCAGATGAAAACAAACAAACAAATTCCGAATCTTTCCAAAACAGGCAGTGTTAAAAATTCTGTTCAAGTCTAATGACATGTTCCATTAAACCCCAAAAGCAAATGTTTTGGTTTTAAGCACTTGTTGAGAAAATAAAGGAAAGGAAAGAGTTGACTCACAAAGCTTCTGCTGCCTTGCTTCCTTAGCTCTGTCCCAGACTTCTTCCAAAATGCCTCAGCTCTGATTCACCCCTTCACCAAGGATCATTTCGTTTAACTCATGTCTGTAGGAGTTGGTTTGGCTTCATTTACACAGCAGGCTTGTAATTGATAAGGGAGAGGACTTGCTCTGAGCCTCATTTTTTAATAGTCTTCCACCTTGCATCAATAGTTAAAGGCCCAGTGCCAACACCAGTTAACACCTTGCAGGTGAATGCCTAATCCACCAAGTGAGAGAGACGTCCTTCTTCATGCTTTGCTTTTTGAACAAAAGCTTGTTTGTTTTACCTACTAAAGGGCACTGAGTCCCTTTTAGGAGAAATGAGAGAGAAGAAACCATTTCTTTCATATGAGTGATTTGAGTGGATCACCCAGCTCTGCAGAAACTTTGTTCTCACATAACTGCAAAAAGGCAGTCTTGGAGTTGTGTAACATTCTGCATGAAATAAGAAAACTCCTTAACTGCTACATTTATGGTATTGCTAAAACTGTTCTTTTGGCCCATTTTTATATTTTTTTGTTCTATTATAGAATTATTGAGCCCATGATTTGGTTAAGTAATTCAACAGGGAGTAAAGGGCCTTTGAATTTTCTATGAGGGCCTTCGCTCTTCCAGCCAGCTATTAACTCAAAGGAAATATTTCCCTTTTCAGTTATACCTTAGGTAACCTGTGGATGACCTTTCCAGTTCAGATCACTTATTATTTTTGTATTTCTCATACCGCCTCAGGTTTATCCATCTGCATTACAAAACCCACAAAGACATTTTTTGATTTCCCAGTCCTTAAATGCTATAGCTCCATATCACATAAATGTAATGCACCATTTAGCATCACCAAAGTCTACAGAAACATGGAACCCCTTCTAATTGCATTTTTAAAAGAACAGCTTTCAAAGGAAATAAAGTTGGTGAGAAGCATGAGATGTAATTGGATATGATGATTGCGGCACACCACACCATAATTCAAGAACTTCCCCAAGTCAGCCAATATTACACAGTAATTAAAAATATCAATCACTTCTGCATTCCTTTGTCATGCAGGGACAGGCTGAAACTTTAGATACCTATATTCCTAAAGGTATCAACCACAATACCCATGGTAATTATGTCTTGAGTTTCCATGGAAACAGTATTTATGGTATTGCAGTGTTATCAGGGGAAAAAATGAGTTATAAATAATAAAGAGGCTAATGTTGTTTCCCTTGGTCTTGCTGAACAGCTTCAGGCACTGAGACAGATGAATCGGATAGAAATGGAAGACAGCAGCTGTAACACTAATGCTTATTATCGACTGTGCTTTATTACTGGAAAGCCCACATTACTGCTAAAGCTTCATAATGTGATGGTGCCAAATTACCTTTTATTAACTATTAAAACCACTAAAGATGTAGCTTCCTTAGAAATAATTGGCTATGCTATTTTCACTCTAGTAATTTGCAGAATTCTAACTTGTCTTTTCAAAATTATTCAACCTCGGTTCGCATTTTGCTCATCTATTCTCCATATTTCAACAAAAAAAAAGAATTTTGTTTGTTTATAACTCCTATTTTGGATTCCCACAGGCATTACAAAATATCACTCTTACAACTACTTTACTTTTGTTGATATGCAAATCTCCATGTAAATGTATGTTATCCCAAAGACAGGCAACTCTCCTTTGTAATATAAATGGGTCACTTTGTACAGGCAGTACTTTTTACCCATTTCTGTCATGTCATTTAGTAAAAACAAGTGGGCCTAAGCTATCACACATTTAAATGTTAGTACATAATTGACCCAGCTGTCAGAACCTCACAGCTCTTTCAGCGCTTTCTGCACTCTGTAATTTTGAGAACTGGTGCAACAGAGATTGTTCCTGTGGGATTTTTGGTATCGCCGAGTCCTGATGAAGTCATAGGTCTTTGAAAGCACTCCACACTTCACAGGATGCCTTCAGTACCACTTTCATATGGAGGACCCAATCACTTAAAGGAGGAGGTAGGCACCCATGTCATAAATAAGCTGAGCTACTTGCCACCTATCTTTCATCTAATGCAGAGGGAATCTTTAAGAAGAAGTTTCTGCATCATAGGACCCAATCCAGATAAAACAGGTGAGAAAAAAAGGGACTGTATCCCTTCTTCCCCACTGCTTTACTATCTTATTTTATCTTTATAATTCCCCTCATATTATCAACACTTCTACTGGCAGTATGAGGCCCAGTATAAAAGTCCCTCTGTATTTTAGAAAAGAGATTTCAAGACTGGTCTCACATTTCTTACAAGGGTTTCTTAACGGCTGCTTTTAATTGCTGGTATGAATGAGATCTCTCTTGAGATCTGGCAAAGTTAGCCCTCTTTGTAAAAATACTTCAGTATTCTTTGGACCCAAGAGACAAAGACAACAACTTCATCTGCTTTTTAGAACATTCACCTCTGCAATTATGGTGAATGCAATTGATGAAGTCCCTATGTCCACATAAATAGGCATATTCTCTAAGTTTAGATCCCATTTCAAACTTGGCAATTCAGTCTCATCGCTAATTGTTTTCTGTAGCAACACTTCCTGTGAAACGAATATCCTATTTTGGTGTTTTGTCCCTTGTACTAGCCAGGAGTAAAGTCTTCAGAGAAACTTCATAATGAACAGTAATAGAAAACATTTGCAAAGGAAACCACTGCCTAAGCCTATACTGACAATTGTTGCTGTATGCTCATGAGCTGCTTCTTTCTTTTAAGAATCTTGTTTTCAAACTGGATGCCTCATGGTCAGCATTCTTTTTTATCTGTCTTCTATACTTACTTTCAAACACTTGATCTAAACAATACTTTGTCCAAGGACTCCACCAGTTAATTATGGCTCGTGAAAGAAAATTGATTCAATTTGTGAATCTTAAAAATGTTGAGACTGGTTTAAGTGCACAAAGATTACTTTACAGGGTCCATAGCTGATGGCATCCAACAGACTCCAGTGATTTAAAGTTACTTTCAGGGCAAAACAAAAAACAAAAGGAGAAAGAGACTCTCATCCTGGTGGCAATCACTTTCCATAAGAAAGCTGACAAAAGAGACATAACAACACTTCAGGATGTGCAAGTGCAAGAGGCCAAGAACATCAGCACAAAAGCAGCAGCACCAAAGTGCTGCATAGCAGCTTTGACATGCTCAGGTGGCAGCTCGCACGGCTGCAAGTGAAAGGCAGCCAGCAGTATGATAAGGGCTGCAGAGTTGCAAAGGGAAGCTCCTGGGCATTGTAAAGGTTTGGGCACTTGAAGAACTGCAAAACAGTTTAAAACATTCCCGGGGGGGGAGGGGGAGGGGGTGTGGAAAAAAAAAAGTCCTAATGTTCAGAAGGGGACTTGACAGTGACATTTCTGTTGGCAGTGAGTATGCTTTATTTGCATTGCTACCTGATGTGACTAGTACCTGATTTGTGAACTCCTTACTAACTTTTCCTATGGCTGACTGAAATTCCCTAGCAAAAATTTACAAACAGCACTGACGCAAGCAAGATCCATATCAAATTATAGTCATTCATTTGGATTGCAGTGGCATATAGGGGCAGGATTGGAACCTGTTATAATTATGCATTGAACAAGACTATAAGATATAAACTTGTCCAACATAAGTACAAAGAGAAAGACATACATTTAATTCTATATCTAGAATCATAGACTCATGGACTAAAAGAATCATAGAACTGTTTAGGTTGGAAGACATCTTGAAGATCATCGAGTCCAACCGTCAACTCAGCACTGCCAAGTCCACAACTAAACCATGTCCCTACATGCCACATCTACATGTTTTTTTAAATTCTGTCAGGGACAGTGACTCCACCACTTCCCTAGACAGCCTGTTCCAGTGCTTGACAACCCTTTTGGTGAAGAAATTTTTCCTAATATCCAATCTAAATCTCCCCTGGTGCAATGTGAGGCCATTTCCTCTCATCCTATCACTTGTTACTTGGGAGAAGAGATCAAACCCCATCTCACTACAATCTCCTTTCAGGTAGTTGTAGAGAGTAATAAGGTCTACCCTGAGCCTCCTTTTCTCCAGGCTCAATAACTCCATTTCCCTCAGCCGGACCTCATAACACTTGTGCTCTAGATCCTTGTGGGGTCGCTTTGTTGCCCTTCTTTGGACATGCTCCAGCAAAAGTTATTACAAGATCACCTTCGGAACTGCAAGCTATTAATGTGTGTGGTCTTTCCTTCCCATATGTGCAAATTAAATGCAATGTTCCTAAATTGCGTTTATGAATATTGGCATGCACATGCACAACTTCTTGAATTAGGTGACTTCGTGTTTCTTCAGAGCAAACCTATAAGCTTATGTTTGAAATGTCGATGCAGCAGAAGTGAGAAAATTTTTGAACTGCCTGGCATTAATGTATCTGACTACAATGATCATAAGTTTTTAACAGCTCACTGAAGTCAATGGGTTGTTGCAGCTTTTCTTTTGCCTTTAGCAAAACCCCGGATAGAGCACTGAGAGGTTTCTGCCTTTGCAAAATGGTGATTCCATTTCATTGCTCGCAGCAAATTAAAAATATTTTTATGAACATTATTTAAAGGAAAAAAATCAATAATGATTCAGACTCTTGGCCTCTTTGGAGAATTCAGAGGATTATTTTGGAGGATTATTACATTGGCAGGAGTGTTTAGCAAATCTATCAAAAATATGCACGAAGCTTTCTCACCACAATTTTTTTTTAAACAGATGCCAGATTTGTGCTGTTATAGTCATATCCAGATGCCTAAATTTGGAAATGAAGTATACTGCAGCTTCTGCAAAAGAAAAAGGAAGGCAAGATGTGCCTTTTTGGTTTTTCTTTCTTTTAAATTCCAGGCAGCCTGCTACCAGGAATGCCTAAATATGGATTTAGGCATTGAAAACATCATCATCATAATCGTCATCATAAGACAGACAGGTTTCATCAACAAAGTATACATATTTCTGCTGTTCACAACTGTAGGATTCCAGTTCCCCTTTTAGCACCCAGTGAGTGAGCCTGGACAGATATTTCACTATGTGGATCCTGAGGTGCCCTGTACCCCTTTGTAAAAGAAATAAGCAGGAGATGACATTTTCCTATATCCTGGAAGGAGCTTTCCAGTTACTTTGCCATCTCCATCAAACTAGCATTTTTTTATTAGACTGACTACCAGACCTATGATGTAGAGCTCATGGTAGAGATTGGAAAGCAAAGAGTCTATAATGTCATCAGATTAAATGTACTACCACATCTTTTAGAAAGATGACAGATGCTCTTTCTGCAATCAATAACACCTATTTTTGCATGGATTTTTACTTACTAAAGGTCATAAAAGTTTAAGAAGATAGAGTTAACATTTCTGAAATATTTAAAGTTAGTTGCATTCAAATAAAACAGAAAAATAATCCTTTTGGAAGGGAAAGAAAACCTATTTTTTATCTTTAAGGTAAATGTATTTTCTTTTAACAATGTGGAAAAGCAGTGTAGATAAATGACAGTTATAATTATGTAATTATTTCTACAGCATATAGTATTTGGATCTTGCTATCTGTGTGAAAGAGGGAAAATTCAACTTCTCTCTCTAACAGTAGAGTTAACATACTCTTATCTATTGTTAGTGGTATCTTGGAGCCCTCTAGCTCACAGTTCTTTTCTAATATTTTGAGATCTATTACAGCACTGCTAATTGTGTTTTGAAACATTGATTTTAGGGAAGAGATGGAGTGTACTACATTAGAAAGCATTTGAGCCTTGGCAAAAATATACAGCATATACTGGAAATGAAGTCAAGATTGACTTGGACTTGTACCTCATGGGGAAAGCATAAACATTTGTTAATTATAGAGGAAGCTAACCACCAAGGTAGCTAGGGACACAAATTCCTATTTCCAAACAAAGAAAACTAAACATTCACTTACAACCCTGCTAAAGAAAGGGCTGTGCAGATCTCTCTGCATTAAATGAGCTACTTCCCCAGGGCAAACAAACCCAGCCAGCAGCCCAGCGCCACTCAGAGATGCAGGAAAGGCAGATGATTGAGCAGCAAAGTGTAACCTTGTCTTCTCATGGCCAGCCCCTTCACTACCCTTCACACCACCATGGTGAGGCCACACTGCCACATCCCAGCTCTGCCAGCAGACTCACGAGGTGACGAGGTTTCCTGCAACCCTACTACCTCTTAGTGCCTGCTTCAGTAAGAGAATAGTCAAAGTGAACTGAGGTGAGCAAGGAAAGCTTTTCAACAAGCTGAACTCGGTGGTCACAGGAGGACTCGGTAACTCATTCAATGCTTCTTACCCAGCGCGTGTAGTGCAAAGGCCATTGCCTCCATGTCAGCCAGGCTACTCCTTTTGGGCAGCTTGAGCTCCCAGACCTTCTTCCCCTGCCAATATCCATGAAAAATCCTAGGGCCGTTGCAAGCCCCAAGGGCTATGTCCATCGCAGGCTTCAAGCACCCACCCCATTTAATTGTTAGCGTGCTCATGTGCCAGACAGCTTCCCCCTAGATCAAGCCCTCAAGCCCCCTTCACAGTACAGCAAGGACCCAGCAGATCTCATACCCACGTTGTACCCAGCAAACCATATGGGTGAGGCCACTGCATTTTGGAGGAGAGGAAAGTTTAGCACACAGCACAAGCTGTGTCCTGTCATTGGCCCCAGAGGCAGAGAAAGGTCCTGGCCCATCATGTTTGCTACCACAGACACAGACATCAGTAGGGTGAATATGAGCTCCGAATCAGAGAAAGGAGCAATAGCAACATCTTGACCTCCACCCCTGCTTATTACTTTAGAGCTGCTGGAAACACCCAAAAAAGTAGACATGAATCCAATTTCTAGTCAATAAAAGCCATAATCATCGCTTCCAGTGCTGTCCTCTGCATATGCAGTTCTTTTTCGACAGGATTTTTACTTCTGGTAGGAAACACATAAGTATGTGAAGCAACTTGTCTGACAGCTGCTGAAATGCTGGTTTTGGTGACAATCTATACAGCTATGTTAGAGGTAGTAGATAGAAGAGACTCTGCTGTGCCTCTTTGATCATAATTGGAATATAAATAACTGTTTGCTCCAGTCAGATACATTCTGCACAGTGGACATAAATTAAGATAAGAAAAATAGTAGGCTTTGAATGTATGAGGAACAAATGCTCACCTGGTACTTCTGGAACAGTAAAAAAAGGGATTAAAATCAAACTCAGTGACAAATTATTCTGTGTTGTTGTGTACACTAAGTGAAAATATGGGAGGAGGTACAGCTCTCAGGCTCAATGCACAGATGTCTTTGTACAGTTATTTGGTTTTTCGTTTATATTATTCACAAAGGATTGTAGTGCATAAGATTAGTGTAGCTAGGCAAAGCAAAGCCTTGCTGCATTAACACATGACTTAGCATGCTATCTGGGCTGAGCAGGAGTGAGTCTGATGAACTGGGTGAGTGAAAACCCATCGCACTAGCGTATGGTGAGGCTGGTATGGTGGAATGGGCAAACCTCACACTGCATTAGCTTGAGATAACACTGGGAAAACTAGATCAGTGAAATTCACTTGTTTGAGTGTGTGTGTTCAGAATGATCCAGGTAGGGCAGCTGCATTTAGGCAGCAAGAGTTCTCCAGTTCCCAGTTTTCATTAAAACAAAAATACATCTGTATTCCTATTGATTGAAAAAGGAGGTGAGGGAGTAGGGACAGAAGAGAGTGCTGAAGAAGGGAATGAGGGAAATAAAGAAACGTCAAAGACTAAAGCAAAAGGCTTTCAGAGGCTCACACAAATGGAGAGGATGCAAGTAAGGTTTACCCTCAGTCCACCTGATAAATGATATCTGAAAAGGAAAACGTGACAGGAGTAGAAAGATTATGAGTCAAAATACAAGGGCACTGTTAATAATTCATTGCATCTCCCTGTGTTTTGTTTTAAAAATTGCAAGCTCTTCTCTTAACTTTACTTTGACAGAATAAAGAAAACTGATTCCTTTTATCCCTAAGTCTCATCTATGAAAAAAGCCAACTCTGAATGAAACGACAAGAAAAAAGATCCCCCATACTTCCAAGCAGCAAGTTGAACAGAGTGAACAGGCAAACTCACAGAGGGCCTTTCACACCGCAAACATTGGGAAAGCGTAGAAAATTGGGGAACACATTTCACACTCCTCTACAAAGGCCTGTTTGGGTCTGGGAATGCTGACAGTCATGTTGTCAAGAGAAATCCCTCCTGGCAGCTGATAACCAACACAGACTTGAAGAGCTGTGTAATATCTATGAACCTCACAATTAAAACTCTCAATATCCATCAGAAACAGAATACATTTTTCTGAGATACAGCCAGATACAACTGAGCAAAGCAAGGCTAATTCAAGCATCTGCAGGAAAAATGGCCACAAATCATTCGTCTAGTTTCCTTGCACCTGTTACCAGTATCATCTGTAGGTATCTGTCAGTAGAAGGCATATACCAGCTCCTTACTCTTACTTCTTATGTGAACATCATTCAGCATGGGTTTGATTCCCTTCCAAACCACAAGTGACTGCTTGATCAGAGTACAGACACAATAATATGGTTCTTAATAACAAAATGCTACATAAGTAAATAATGAGAAATAAGTGAAGGGAAAATTAGTGATGTGTTCTACTGACATTAAGGAGAAGCTTGTATGGATAGTATACCTTTTCAGTATAGCGTATCTGAAGTATCCAGTAAGATTCTCAGATGACTTGTCATACTGTATTGGGTTTACATGGCAATGTGTTGGTATAAGAGGGGGCTGCAGGGGTGGCCTCTGTAAGAAAAGACCAGGAGCTGCACCCATGTTGGGCATAGCCAGTTCCAGCTGGCTCCAAGACAGACCCACCACAGGACAGAGCTGAGCCAATCAGCAATGTCAGTGACACCTCTATGATAACAGATTTAGGAAATGGTAAGAAATGCTGCACAGCAGCTGTGAGAATGAGGAGTGAGAAAAAATGAGGGAGAAACATCCCTACAGACACCAAGGTCGGTGAAGGTTAAGTGGGAAGAGGTGCTTCAGGCGCCAAAGCAGAAAGTCCCCTGCAGCCCATGGAGGTGACCATGGTGCAGAAGGTTGTCCACCTGCAGTTCATGGAGGACCGTGGTAGAGCAGATATCCACCTTGCAGCCCATGGAGGACCCCAAACCAGAACAGGCAGACATGCCCTGAAGGAATTTGCAGCCTGTGGAGAGCCCACACTGGACCAGATTTTCTGGCAAGACCTGTGGCCCATGGGGCACCCATGCTGGAGCAGTCTGTTTCTGAAGGACTGCACCCCATGGAAGGGACTCATGCTGAACCAGTTATTGAAGAACTGCAGCCCATGGGAAGGACTCATGTTGGAGCAGTTCATGAAGGACTGTACCCCATGGGAGAGACTCCATGATGGAGCAGAGGAATAGTATGAAGAAGAAAAAGAGGCAGGGACAAAGTGTTATGAACTGACCACAACCCGCCATTCCTCGTCCCTCTGCACCACTTGGAGAGAAGGAAGTAGAAGAATCGGAAATGAAGGAGTGAAGTTGAGCCTGGGAAGAAGCGGGAGGAGTGGTTTTTAGTTTTGTTTTTGTTTCTCACTATCCTACTTGCTATCCATTTTTATCTGGCAATAAATTAAGTTAATCTTCCACAAGTTGAGTCTGTTTGGCCTGTGACAGTAATTGGTAAGTGATTTCCCTGTTCCTTGCAGGGGGGTTGGACTAGATGACCTTTGAAGGTCCCTTCCAGCCCTAACGATTCTATGATTCTATGATTCTATGATCCCCCTGTCTTTATTTTGACCCACAATCTTTTTATCTTATTTTCTCCCACTGTCTTGTTGAGGAGGAGGAGTGAGAGAGCAGCTGGGTGGGCATCTGGCAGCCAGTCAAGGTCAAATCCACCACAGATTTCTAATGTAAGAATACAAAAGAAAAAAAAATATTGCAAAAATATTAGTTAAGTCATAATTTAAAACTTGGTACCAACAGGAAAAATGTGTGAACTTGTACTACAGCACAACAATAACTTGATTCTCCAAGTTAATTCTGACTATGATCTTTAGACAGTCTAGTAGAGTCATTCATTATTTGGGAGATCAGATAGGGAACTGAGTTTAGGATTAGATTAAACACTCACCAGAAATCACTACAGTTGCGCAAAAATAAATCTAGAAATATATTTTCTTGAATCTAAAAGTGGCTTAATGATAAAACCTCAGAAATTGCAGCTGGGAGTAGTGGTGGTCATTATTTTCCCTCTCCATTAAAGTAATCAGTAGAGTGCTATGAAAGCTGGGAGCTTTGCCGAGAAGAAGGACTTTGCTTTCAAGTGAACTTCATAGGTTCAGGGAATTTGAACTGAGCATAACATTTGATGCATTAATTGGAGCACTTGTCAAATGTAACATTTTTAGTGCATGATGATGTCTTCATTAATCATGATGATACTATGTGTATGATAGCCAAAATGGAAAGAAAAGCTGAAGACATCAGATTGCAATTACTTCAAATCCCTCACAGGAGGGAAGAGCTTGGAAATTTAGACTTTGTACTTTCCAGTTTGCAGGATGCTAAGAAATACAGGGCCATGTCCCAATTTCAGATGTGCTTTCTGAGCTCCTGCTGCTATTGTCTTTGGCAAGTATGCTTCCAAAGTTACACTGTGCACCTCAGCCTACTTATTCATACTTGGTAGCGATACAGCCGGCAATCAAGTTAAAATTAATTTGAGTTTTTACAGAAGAGAGTCTTTTCTTCCTCCAGCAGAGATATGATTAAGTTTTTATATTTCATTTTGTCCTACAAATAGGAGATATCCATAAATTATAGCAGCATAAAGGCTTGGCCTTTTCACATCCTGACAAAGCAGCCATTTGAAGAATGTTCTTCATTTCTTCAGCCCATTGAAGAGATGCTCTGCTTTTCCCAGTGGGTGCTTTGACTCTTCAAACTCACTCTTTCAGTTTAGTTGCTTACCTAATATGACATTGATGTTTTCATTTATCTTATTTGTGGTAAGTGAAAGGTCTTGCCAATAGGGATTTGGCACATCTTAAAGTTTCTGTAAGACTTCTTTTCCTTTTTAATGAAATCATTTCCTAATACTCAGTCTTTTTATAGTGTCACGTAGAGCTGACAAGAAATTGTTTCTTTTCAAGGTTTCAGAGACTTCTCCCAAGGTAGCTACAACTCAATCAACATAGAAAATAGTCTTGCAAAATGTTTTTGCAATTTTAAAGGGCTTGAGGTCTCAGTAGCTCCTTGCTATGATGTTAAGAGGTGACTCAGAACCTGTAGCTGGAGTGTGCCAGATTTAATTATAAAAGAATTTAATGCAGATCAACAAAATTCTGTTAAAGGTTAGCTTGTTTCAATACGCTTTGTACAAAGTATTGCAGCTGAAACATACAACCTCTTCAAAAGGCTCAAGAAGGAAGTTGCCTGCTAGAGTGGGCAGGAACTGTGCTGCTTACAGGGAAACAGATGCAGCTGTAGAAACAGGGAGGTGATTAGCAAGTGTTTTCAGCATTACCATGGACAGGGTTGCCAACTGGTGCTATTGGGCAGTCCCATGAGAGTGAACACCACTAGCATGGAAGCTACTGATGATTTACCGGGAGCATTGGAGGCCTGCCCAAGCTGACCTTGTGCACAGCTGCAGTGGCTCATGGCTTTCAGAGGGAAGGGCCGTGCTGTCTCCATCTATACTGGACTGCCCCAAGGCAAAGACCAGAGGGTAGCAAAGGGACAAGGAGAAGAGAATGCTCTGTTCAGCACATCAGATAACGGGTGGCTTCCTCACATATCCCAAACTGTCTTTTCATGTCATGCTTTGTGATATTAAAGACATTGTTGTTAAACAGTGTCAGTGTAGCCATAAAGATCTACTAAAAGATTTAACTATTTATTTGAGATCATATCCTCATGGAAAACATCTGCTTTTCATCATTCTTCAAAATACTTTGTAGTACTATATTGAAAAATAGAGTGTAGAAGTACTCTTACCTCATTTACATAAGCATCAAATTGAGACACAGAAAGATCTAGTGATCTCAAACACCAGAATCTGTTTAGGATCTTGCCTATTTCATGTCCCAAAGTCCTGATGCATGCCCCATTCTTCCAGCCCCACTGGAGCTATTCCTCTGTGTATGAGCAGATGCAGCTCTGCCTCTGTCCTTTGCAGCAACCAAATTCTAGAGTCAGCCATGAAAGAGGCCTGGAAGCCTGGGGGATAATTAATTTGTATAATTTTACGGCCTAACAAGATGTTTCACCAGGCATAAGTTATTGCAGCATGCACTTCTGGTCTTTATTTACAGAGTATGAACCTAATGCTGATTTTAGCACATTATACTAGTCCAGGTCTCATTTTAGGACTCCTCCTCTGCTAGAGAAAACTCTTATCGAGAAAATTTTTCAGCTTCTTATGACATAAATGGTCTTTCTTCTGGAAGCAAAAGGAGAAGAAAAGGAAAGTATCTTGACATTTTTGTAAATACATATTCATTAACAAATTAAATTCAACTCAGACTATGCAACTCGTGGACAAATAATCTTGAGTCTGAAAATCGGGTGTGAAAAATGCATGAAATAATTCAGCAATGCCTTTGAAAGCTTGGTGTTATATGTCAGAAGTTGAGTACACACCACATCCCAAACAGTGTCAGAAACCACAGGGAAGCCTGGTCCCACTGCTCCCATCAGCTCCCAGCTCTCACCACACAAAGGAAAGGTGAGTTCAGAAGCTGCAAGTCAAACTGAAGAATGTCTGGAGTATGATGAGGAAGTTGGAAAGGGTTGTGAAGGGTGGTCTTATTTTTTTTGTTGCTGGGGAAAAGGATGGAAATTGGGGTGCCCCAGAACAGAGTCCTCAAAGCAAGGTCTGGCACCTCTAAGGCAGCAGTTAGACATAAATGATAGGCCAAAGCACCATTTTCTCTCCCCATTTTGTTTAAGATGAAATAGAAGCTATCATCAGATCTTTATTGTGATATAAACACATGCCTCATAGCTGATCTGACAGATGGTACTGCTTGAGCATAGTAGTTAAACTTGCCGTGTTTATACGAGTAGTCAGACATGGCAAATGGTCTTTGCATTCTTCCAACGCACACAGACTGTTTCTTCTGTGATAAACCCATACGCTAAAATAAAATGTATGTCAATTTGCCGTCTGGATTTTCCATCTAACCAAATTTGGGAATAATGGCAAGTGCTTTTCCACTCAAGATAACTGAAATACCTTTATTCACTCTTTGCAACAGCTAACAGAAACAGACGAGATTATTTCTGAGAGATGTTAGTTCATATTCTGAGAAACTGTCTTGGGAACATGTTTAGCAAATTGGAGTGCTTTGTGCATGTTGGTTACTGAGTCAGTTAGGAGAACAAGAACAATCTATTTTACTATGTGTCTACATTCTCATCAGTGGCCAAATGCTTCTAGAGATGTACCCAGGCAGTTCTTATTGAAACCAACAAGGGCTGCCTGCATCAGGGGGTAGACGATCTTCCACTTAAGAAATGGTAGTCTGAGGGAGAAGGAGCCATATCAGAGTATGCCAAACCTGTGTGAGACCAGGCTATGTTAATTAAAAAGCACAGAATTAGACAAAGTTGCCTATTTTTTTCTGGGTTTGCTTTAATGTTGGGAAAGTCTCAAAGAGATACACATGCTACTTATGTACATGTCCCCAGAACAGTTGGCTGCTTTCATCATTATTTAATCAAAGCAAAAACATCGCTAATCCAAAGAAAGAGAGAGTAGCAAAAAATAACAGGAGAAAAGTTAAATCCCTTCTTCTTGGGTGCAGAGCAGGAGGTGTTGCTACATTCCACCTGTATTCCTACCCCTTTCCAGCTAAGATGCAAAAATAACAGAGAAAGGAAGAAAAGAAAGGGAGGCATTTGTGAGGGGTCACCACTGGGCAGGATCGGTTCCCTGAGCACCACAGTAGTGGCAGCTCAGTATGTTGTCACGCAGTGAAGTTTTCTCACTCTTATTTTAACACTTTTTGCAAGCTCTCAAGACTTCCTTCTTTTTTTTTTTTTTGTGCAGCAGAGGTAGGATTTAGTCATACAAATCCACTTGCTCATTTGCCTTTCACAGAGGGATTATTTCCCAAGTATTTCTCTCCTACTTGCCACAGGCTTTACTGCTCCCAAACATGAGCAGCAAGGCAGACTCTTACCACCATGGTTACCTGACCTTTCTCTGCAGAGCTTTCTGAAGTCACCCGGTTTTATGTTCAAATGCATTTTTGGCCATTATTCATGATGATGTGAAGTACCTTTTTCAATGGAGAGCAATAAATAACACAGCCACTTCCAGATCTGCGTGGATACCTACCCTTTTCAAAAATGCTGCCTTCCTCCTGTGTTAATTGAGGGGAGATCTAAAGTCTCTGAGCAGAAGAGGTGGCAGACATCTTAGAAGAAGGCAGTTCTCAGAAGATACCAATGAATTTGCCTTCTGCCCAGGCTGACCAAAGAAAATGTTGTGAAGATCAGTAAAAAATAAGAGTCAATAACAAGTATCTTGTTAGAAACATGAAAAATTATCTTACATATGCAACAAAAAAGAGCAAGAGGGAATGGCTGGAGAAGGAGACCATATTTATGCCACTCATATGGAAACCAGGAGTTGCAGCAAAATGCTTACTATCTCCCAAACAATTTGCTTTGGGATGAACTGTAGAAAGTCATCTTGGAGCCTGGTATTGAATCTAGCCTAAATGTTCAATTAAAAAAAAAAAAAAGACTGCAGATTAAGATACATAAATCATTTCCACTTAGTCACTCATTTACACTATCGGGGGAAATAAAGTTGAGAAAAAATGTTTGTAAGCAGCAGAAACAGTAGACTTTGGATCAGTCACCTGGTTTCTTACAGATTTACACCTTACAAGGGAGGTACTATGTGATTCTCTACTGTCTAACAAAAGATGAGCAATCCTTCTCTCTATAATAGCACTGATAATGTCTGTTCCCCTTCTCCTACAGACTACAGAATTGCATGAAATTTGCAGGAATGTAGTATGTTTGCATTTTCCAATTTTTGTCAACCTAGTTGAAATTGGCGAAAAATGTTCAAGAGTTACTGGGGCACTGACAGGCACAGAAGCGTGTACATATGTGAGGGTATGGTATGTAAGCTTATAGGCTTTTTTTCCTTATGAAATCAAAGCTAAAAATCTGTTGTCTTTAACTAAGCTGAAAATAGCTGGATGATCAAAATCTAGCAGTAAGTATTTGGTCCTATAAACTTCTGCTTTGTGACCTGCCTGGAGTCAAGATGGAAGTTCTAATTAGGTTTTGCTCTGTGAGAGAAAACAGAAGGCCAAGAAAAGTTAAAAGCAAGAGATTGAGCCCTGCATAGCAGGTGGAGTCAGACCATCTGGTTAGCAGGAGTCACTACCATGCTCAGACAAATACAGTCTTTTGAATACTGATATGGCAAAAGCGGTTACAGACTGCAAGACATCACTTCCTACTTTTGAAGAATCGTGGGATTATTATTATCCATTAGATCAAGACACAGCCTAAGGAATGGCCACTAGAGAAATAAGAGGGAAAAGAAAAGAATTGAAATATCCCTCTAAAAATCACACTGGCAATGTAAATGTCGAAGGTGATGTTTGTTCATCCAAACATTCACAAGGTTCATCCAAACAATATACCTTTATGGTAAGGATTCTCAAGATAATACCTCTATTTTGTTTCTTTGTGTATGAAGTAATTTAGTAAGCATTCCTGTGCTTTCTCTAATGTCATTTGTTACACTAGCCATAAACGTTTGAATGCTAATTAGTTCTGTGGTGTTTCACATCCACATCTGATTCTGTCTAATGTTTTCTGGGAAAGCAGAAAGAAAGAATAAAAAATTCTGTTTCTATGCAACAACACAGAGTTATTTGTAAAGAAATACACAAGCAGCTGCAGAGAAAGTGTTTCAATAAGCCTCTTATGCAATGCCCAGAGACTGCCTTTGGAAGCAGAGCACCCGGTAGCAGAGAAATTGGACTGCCCAACCATGGTAAGGTATCTCCTTAAAGCCCTTTCAAAACATGGCAGAAATAGAAATATCAACATGACAGCAGGAAGATACAGTACATAAACAAGGAATTTCAAAGAAAGGGATCACTCATCTCAATGCTTTTGGAATTATACTAAAACTAATGTCTTCTGAATCTGAATACAATAGTCAACTTTTAAAACCTAGAGGCCATTTGTGAATGTGACATCTGTCGCCCATCAGATACAGCTTTCAGCAGACCGTGCCAAGTGAAATCCAACATGTCATTTCCTAAAGGAAGGAGAAATAACGCAATCTATTGCAATGCAATATAAAGCAATACACAGGTAAAATACTGAAGAAGCTGGGAGATGGTGTCCTTCACTTCATGCTCTAGAACTAATCTCGTGTACCATGCAGGATGAAAAATCTATTTCTGGTAACTTGTCTTGTTTATTGAATACATTCACACTGTGTCTCCAGACTTTCCTCCCAAAGGCCTGACACCACAACACTTAATCATGTGTATAGGGTAGCAAGATTCCTAGATGAATATAATGTATTCAGCCCTTTTTCAGTGGGATGACTGATCACTAACCAAGGTATTTCAGGCAAAGCATATCAACATGTTACAATCAAATAGCAATTCTCACTGTAAGTGAGAGAAGTAAAGAAAACAGAATACAACCCTGTGTTTAATGTGAATATATCCATATTCCAAGAGCACCATTATTTTACATTACTGAAAAAGTGCCTGGGCTTAGCAGTTTATGAACTGGATCACTTCATTCACTTGTGGCTGTACATCCCAGGAAAAGCAATGCTGTATTTCTTCTGTTTGAATAGCAGTTCTTAGAGTGGCCAGATATCTCTCTGAACAGTGTAAAACTAGGTGTTTTGCCACGACGTCAGGAGTCTAAGTGTTAATGCTGCCACAAGTGCTAGCAGCTTCCTTGGACTTTGTTTACAACAGCAAGAAATTCAGGGTAAGGGAGTGTTGAACACAAAAATACATGGAGATAATTCACTTTAGCAGAAAGAGAGAGAGAAGTAAGCAGTGGGCATGGCTGTGAAGAGTGGTTCCCCCTGGCAGATTCACAACCTGCCCCTGCTGTAAGATATTGTGGCTCCAAAACCCCAGAGGGGGAATCCAGTCTCCTACCTTCCTGCTTGCCAGGTCTGTACCCTTGAAACAATTCCAACGGGGATCTTCTGAGCCAGACAAACACTGGTTAAAGAGTGTTTCACCGATTTTGAAGACCTGGAGATCAAACAAATGCTGTTTAATTAAAATGTTTTGATAAGAAACACTGCTAAAACAGTGCTTAGAGTTGTCGCAGACTGAGAAGCAATTAGCATACTTTTTGTGGTGTGTGGACCCTGGCTAGACACAAGGTGCCCACCAAAGGGCCTCTATCAGTCCCCTCCTCAGCTGGACAGGGGAGAGAAAATGTAATGAAAAGCTCGTGGGTCGAGACACAGACAGGGAGAGATCACTCACCAATCAATGTCATGACCAAAACAGAATGGACTTGGGGAAATTAGTTTAATTTATTACCAATCAAATCAGAGTCAGATAATAAGAAAATAAAAACTAACTCTTAAAACACCTGCCCCCCACCCCTCCCTTCTTCCTGGGCTTAACTTTACTCCCAATTTCTCTACCTTTCCCCACCTAGTGGCACAGGGGGACGGGGAATTGGGGTTGCAGTCAGTTCATCACACGTTGTTTCTGCTGCTTCTTCCTCCTCAGGGGTAGGATTCCTGACACTCTTCCACTGCTCCAGCGTGACGTCCCTCCCACAGGAGGCAGTTCTCCATGAACTTCTCCATGAGTCCTTCCCATGGGTGCAGTTCTTTACAAACTGTTCCCTTCCATGGAGTGCAGTCCTTCAGGAACGGACTGCTCCAGCATGGGTCCCCCATGGGATCACAAGTCCTGCCAGCAAACCTGCTCCAATGTGGGCTCCTCTCTCCACAGGGCCACAGGTCCTGCCAGGAGCCTGCTCCAGCATGAGCTTCCCTTGGGAGCACAGCCTCCTTTGGGCATCCACCTGCTCCAATGTGGGGTCCTCCACGGACTGCAGATGGATATCTGCTCCACCGTAGACCTCCATGGGCTGTAGAAGGACAATCTGCCTTACCATCGTCTTCACCAGAGGCTGAAGGAGAATCTGTGCTCTGATGCCTGGGGCACCTCCTCCCCCATCTTCACTGACCTTGGTGTTGGCAGGGCTGTATCACATATTCTCACTCCTCTCTTCCACTACAGTTGCAGTTTTTCTTTCCCCTTCTTATAAATGTTATCCCAGAGGTGCTATCACTGTCACTGATGGGCTCAGCCTTGGCCAGCAGCGAGTCCGTCTTGGAGACAGCTGGCATTGACTCTGTCAGACACATGGGAGGCTTCTAGCAGCTTCTCACAGAAACCACCCTTGTAGCCTCCCTGCTACCAGAACCTTGCCACACAATAGCAATACTCTTGTACTAAAAGAAAGATACACTTCAAATAATTCTCTTCCCTGCTTATTATCATAGCTTAGTGCCACTTGTACTGGAATTAGAAGTGCACTCACTCTTCCTCATCCACTCATTTAAGTGCTTTAAATTTTTTAAAATTTTTATGGACGTGTGGTTAGTAGTGTTCCAGATTTGGCAGTATTTGAACAAGGCAAACTTGACAAATAGCATTCTGAAGAAATATATATATAAATTACAATTCTCATCAGTGCTCACGAATGGAAGGGATCATGCTTTACAAGCACATGGCGAAGATGAAAGGTCATTCAAACTTTTGACTTTGAGGTCTTTAGTATGAGCTGGATAGTATGTGAGTCAGATCAGCATTCAGTGCGGCTGCCTCTCATCCTGCTATCATCAATTCACACCCAGCCTTTGAAAGCTGAAGGAAGGAAGACAAATGTTTTGATGCAATCTTCTCTAGCAAGGGCTTTGGGGAAAAGGCTTGAAGCTTACAAAAAAAAATAAGGGCATAGCTGAAAATTCAGAAGGAGCTCAAATTCTTCTAAAGCAGAAATTGAATAATACCCTTGAATGTGTGCTGGGAGGGACTGGGTGTTCAAGAAGTCTGCAGCAGTGGGAAGGACAAGGAGAATAATAAGGAGGGTAGCAGGATCTGGGAATCCAAAGGGAGGGCATGAGGGTATTAGAGGCCACTCGTCTCTGGCATTCCTGAGCCTTCTTCCAGTCCCTCTGTGTGTGAGCTCCTCCAAACTACTTCAACTCTTGTTCAACAAGCTCTTCACCTTCACACACCCCCATCTCACCTTACGCCACACCCAAATCATGCCGTACACATCCTCAATTTCATACTGAAAAAGTACCTTTCCAGTAGATGGCAATACAGACTTCCAACTATATTTCAGGCATTTTGAACTGAAACCCACGTCCCTAGGCACAAAAAGGTGAATTGTATCTCAGGGGCACTACCTGGTTCCCAAAGGAAAACCAGGGCAGGTATGTTTACAGCCAGTTTGTTCTACCAGGGAAAAACTCTAAGCCATATGAATGTAAGACAGTTTATGCCACATGGCATTGGCGTCAGGGATTGGTCCCCATCTCCTCTGAAGAACTATCAGAAACACTTCTGGTTCTTCAGCTGGTTCCTAAAACTCCCTCCAGCGAGTTTCTTTCTCTGTCGGAGACGTCCCTCTCCCTCTGCCTGTACTGTCTTCTTCCCATGCACTCGCCATCAGACACCTCTGCTCTACAAGCATGAGGACCATGTCTGCATAACTGAATCTGTCCCCAGTATTAGAGTCAAGCAGTACATGCAGTCAGTGCCTTTGTTCGTCAGAACATTGTGCCCTCTGAGCAACCAAAGCTTTCTGATATCTCAAGAGAGATTAATGGGAAGGGAGTGCAAGGGTGGAGAAAACAAGGTCCAAAAGGAGGACGAATTTTGAAAAAAAAAAAAAAGATAAAAAGTTGAAGAAAAATAAAAGTTAGGCCATCAGCCTTGATGGTCAGAAAAGGATATTTACCTTAAAACTGGCCTTTCAGCTACATCCTCTACCATGCATTCACCAGACAAGGACCACAGTTTACATCTTTCCTGTTATCTCATGTGCCTACCAAACACTAGCACAGGAAAACATGTCTAAGCTCTGATGCACATGGTGCTCTAAAGTCTTCATTCAAATCTATGTCTTTGAACATAGATAGAAATGTTCATAGACAGAACTCCCAGGAGCTATCAAAAACCTTGAGTGAGGCTGTTTCTTGTGTAAGTTTGTTAAAGAAAAAAAAATCTGTATTAATTTAATCATTGAGACCTAAACTGCTTGATCTTCATCTCGTCTAAACAAACATGAGAAAACAAAGGTGCAAATCAAAACCTAACCTGGCCAAGTACAGGGTTAGGTAAGGAAGATGTCATGCATTATAATCAACACTTCAAACTGCATTAAATTCCCAGCTGTTGGATTGAAAACCAGTGTATGCATTTGTAATAACAGCATCAGTGCCTGACAATAAAACAGAAAAAATTGGTTTGTAAATCTTGCTCTGTTTTAGTTGACCATGGAGAATTAAAGGGATGGGACATGTTCGCTTGTCTACTGACTGCATGACCTATAAAGTGAATTCCTCTGTGTACAAATTCTGTAGAGGCACAAGAAACAATTGCTGAAAGAAAAACTGAAAGAGTATTCACTTACTGTTGGCAGCACACATTAAAAAACAAGATTTTGAAGAGTCTAGAAAAGAAGTGCTGCCTTGTGCAGCTGATGGTGTGAGCTGTGAAGTTATTGTTTTTTTACTCATCTATTCAATATCATGTACAGTCTGGGTACATGAGAGAGGTTTATGTCTGACACAGACACACCACTCAAGTTCCAATAAATAATACAATTGATTTCGGCACATATCTACTTACCTCCACAGTGATTTTCAGTGACTGACATAGCTAAAAAATTCCTGTTCAGACTTTGCATTTTCCCATGCAAAGTTAATGGAGACTCAAAAGTGTGTGCGATGACTGACAAAGTCGCAACAGTTGCTAGAAAAAATCACTCTAGTAATTCATTTGTGGTGTGAGATCCCATTTGCAGCTGAGCCAGCGAGGATTTTCCTGACTATGAAGGTGTTCGCATCTCCTTCTGCTGAGCATGCATTTGGCAAAAAAAAAATAATAAAATCAGCATACCTACAAAGGAGACATAAAAATAGTCCAATGTTGTTTATCTAGTAAAAATTCAATCACCTAGAAAAGTTGGCTTAGATGATCCACTTAAGAAAAGTTTAAATAACACCTGTTCCATCTTCATAAGTCAAATGAGAATTATATTCAATTTTATGCAGTTAATAAAGAGTTGGAGATTACAATAATTTATAATGTACACATTCTGAGTGTACACTAGGAAACACAGCCTATAAGCTGCTAAATGCTGTCTAGAGAGGCTGTCTTGCCCTATATCCTCGTTCTTCAGGAAATTCATCATGTGTTATAATAGTCACAAAGATTAGTAATACTAAAACCTCCACTAAACTATGTTTCATAGTAGGCTTTTCAGATACCTTACCACCCCAGTTTACAATCTAGTCATGAGCAACTAAATTAGAGGATAACAGCCACAGAAGTTCTTAAGAAAAGTCTGGATGGCCATAAAAAGGAGATTTCAGCATCACTGGAACCCAAAACAATGACATCTTATTTTACAGCACAAATCTTTCCCCAGAAAAAGACTGAATCAAAGCACAGTTGTCTAAATGAGAACCTGACTTAAGTCAAAAGTGAATTTTAACCCCTCTCCCTGACTTTAAATGTAGAAATCAAAAAGTATAGAACTCTTGCAGTTTTTGTTGTTGAGAGCCACCATTTGATGGAGCAGTTTTTCCCTAGAGTGAGAATGAAAAGGAAATCACAGTACTTCAATGACAATGAAAGCCAAAACTGATGTAAGTGATTTCAGGGCTTTTTCAGATTTTCAGCTAACATCAGTAACAAAAATGATACATACGTCCACTGTTTTTATGCAAAGACAAAATGAGGTTTTAATATAATGAATACTAGTTCATTACATGTGTGGTGTGGTTGAGACGCTAGAGGGAAGGGAGGGTCCAGAGGGACCTTGACATACTTGAGAGGTGGGCCTGTGCAAACACTATGAAGTTCAACAAGGCCAAGTGCAAGGTCCTGCACATGGATCGGGGCAATCTCAAGCACAAGTACAGGCTGGACGGAGGATGGATTGAGAGCAGCACGGAGGAAAAGGACTTGGGGGTGCTGGTTGATGAGAAGCTCAACATGTACTGGCAATGTACACTGGCAGCCCGGAAAGCCAACTGTATCCTGGGCTGTCTCAACAGAAGTGTGGCCAGCAGGTCAAGGGAGATGATTCTGCCCTCTACTCTACTCTCGTGAGACCCCACCTGGAATACTGCATTCGGCTCTGGAGTCCCCAACACAAGAAGGACGTGGAGCTGTTGGAGCGGGCACAGAGAAGGGCCACAAAGATGATCCGAGGGCTGGAGCACCTCTCCTGTAAAGACAGGCTGAGAGAGATTGCTCAGCCTGGTGAAGAGAAGGCTCTGGGGACATCTTTGTGTCCAGTTTTGGGCCCCTCGCTTTAAGAGAGATATTGAGCTCCTGGAGCGAGTCCAAAGAAGGGCGACTAAACTGGTCAAGGGGCTGGAAAATAAAACTTATGAGGAGCGGCTGAGGGAGTTGGGGCTGTTTAGCCTGGAGAAGAGGAGGCTGAGGGGAGACCTGATTACAGCCTACAAATACTTGAGAAAAGATGGTGGGAAGGTAGGGGAAGGGCTCTTTACATTAGTGTTGGGTGATAGAACAAGAGGAAATGGGTATAAGCTTAGTCAGGGGAGATTCAGGTTGGATGTTAGGAAGTATTTCTTCTCTGAAAGGGTTGTCAGCCACTGGAATAGGCTGCCCAGGGAGGTGGTTGAGTCCCCATCCCTGGATGTGTTTAAGAATAGGGTGGATGATCTACTTGGGGATATGGTTTAATGGGGATTAGGGATGGTTGGACTCGATGATCTCTAAGGTCTTTTCCAACCTAGAAATCTATGAATCTATGAATCTTCTAGCAGCCTTCCGGTACTTAAAGAGGGCATACAGGAAAGCTGGAGAGGGACTTTTTACAAGGGCATGTAGTGATAGGACAAGGGGTGATGGGTTTAAACTGAAAGAGGGTAGACTTTGATTAGATCTAAGGAAGAAATGTTTTACAATGTGGGTGGTGAAGCACTGGAACAGGTCGCCCAGAGAAATTGTGGATGCCTCATGCCTGGAAGTGTTCAAGGCCAGGTTGGATAAGGCTTTAAGCAACTTGATCTAGAGGAAGGTGTCCCTGCCCATGGCAGAGAAGTTGGAACTAGATAATCTTTAAGGTCCCTTCCAATCCAAACCATTCTACGATCCTATGATTTTATGATAATGCTGGGAGATAATGAAGAAATCAAGCTCATAAAGGGGTCATAACAGTGGTGAACAAGTAGGAAACCTCCCAGATAGTGGGACGGCATGTCTTGACAAGGAGATGTTGCCTGGCCACCGGTGCTGGTTAGCCTCAAGGATCGTACAGCCATGAAGAGAATTAACAAGAAGTATATAAACTTTTTTTCATCATGATGTAAACTGAAATAGTAACTTATCTATGACTTCATTAATTGCTACTCTTTTTGTTCTATGCTATGTAAATATAAAAATCAAGTATTGTTCCAATGCTTTTGCCAACATTCTTCTAATAACTTAGCAGTTGGCTGGTATCACTGTTTGACAAAAGATAATTAGCTTATTATTTAGAAATCAGTTATAAACCTCATCTTCTGTCAGCCAACACTATTTCCTCACAAGATAAGTGTGAGACCAAAGGACCCTAAAAAACAGAGGAATTGAATACTACGCTTCCTGTGGATGAATGATGACAAATGCAGCTTCTTGGGGTAAGCCGAAGGACCTCTGCAGGTCTGAAATGAATTGTCTAGTTCTGGAGGACCTGGTGCCTGTGCATTTTGTGGTTTTCATTGTTGTGTAGGTGAGAACCAAACCAACACAAAATCTGAGCTTCATTTTTATCCTATTCTGTGCCCATCTATTTTGTTACCAGCTTCTGCCTCCACGATGTTCATTTTAAGTGCCGTACTTTAAATAAATACAAAAGAAGATTGATTTGTCTCTCTGGTGAGTTCTTATATGGCAGCATTAGTGTTCTGTTCAAACAGGCAGCATTACTTATACAGTCAGCTTGGCTTTGTGGCATTGTGCCACTTGTGGCATTTCAGAAACAGTCACAGGAGGCAAACCATTCCACCTGTCTAGCCCAATCTGCAGGATTCATCAGTCAGGGATCATTTGGACCTAGAGCCGTCAGGGACAGGATGGCAAATACTATTCAGGGGATAAACATAAATTGTCCATCAGGGCTAGCGACATCAAAAGGTGAGAACAGGACATGGAGATGTCTACCAAACTGTTTTGGATGTCATGAGTAAACTGCTCTAAAGATACAGGAATACATTTGCCGTAAGAGCACTACAAACCTGGCTAGTCTGTTTTCCCACACTGGGCAGGCTCAAGGCTGAAGACCTGGTTCCAGCCAGGGTCCCCAGCACCTCCTGCTGGGACAGCAAGGACAATGCCCTGTGCAGATGCAGCCTCCCACCACCCTGCTTTCCTCTTTTCCCAGGATCAGATTTTTCACTGGTACTGCTCCCTGGCTCTGCCCTCCAGACAAATCACCTTACCTGCCTTTCCCTACTCGTGTATAGTTTCTAGCTGAAATGTGAGCTTGTAAACTCATCATGCTGCTTTATGGAGAGGGCAGGAGGACAGAATGTTATGGACAAGCTATTTTTTAGGGTTAAAAGGTTAGGAGTTGATTCTCTTTCTTTTTTTTTTTCAGGTGAAGTGTTGGAGGAAGTGATAAGTTATTTTAGAGTTCAGTGTTAGGTAGCTGAGAATAGATTTGTATAACTGAAAAAGCCCGCTTAACCAGACACAGAATTCCCTGGGACATTTCACATCCCCCATATTGTTGAGGGCTAAAAGGGAGGGAAATCTCTTTCCCACTATAGCCCATCCCCAAGTACTGGATGTTTCTACTTTGGTAGTATCCCAAACAGGTCTATCTTCATGGTAACATGGATGTCAAGGCCAGTACATGCCACACCAGTAGATTTTGGTGAACAAGGTGAACTACTTCAAACACTGTGCTTGCTAGAGTAAGGACCGTAACAGTAGCAGGATGACAGAGCACCATATAAAGAACAACATGTGAAATACTTCCAGTGCCTTTCACTCAAAAGTATAAAAAAAGGTGAGACTCTTTTTTTCTTTTGTCTTTTTTTTTTTTTTTTTTTAACGTTACACTTGATTTGCATTACCTCTTCACTTGAGGAGGGCAACCAAACTTCTCACCCTAGACTTCGGTATGTGACCCTATAGCTTCACTTTTGGGGCACCAAACGGGTATTTAACACTAAGTAGGGAATTTTCAAAGTCTTCTATGGAAATGAGATTACTACTTTGTACTTAATTCAATATGATGCATATTTGTGTACATGTTTAAGACCCCTATGAAGTCTCAAGAGGAACAGCTATTTAAATCACAGCAAAATAACAATATATGGTCACAGAGTGAACTGTGTTGTAATATTTATTTCATAGACTCATAGAACACCTCAAGTTGGAAAGCACCCATAAGGATCATCAGGTCCAACACCCTGCTTCTCACAGGATTACTTAGAACTAAACCATATGACTAAGAGCATCGTCCAGAGGCTTTTTGAAGCAGAAATCAAGCAATATTATTGTGCTAATAAAATATGCCCAAAATTCTTAAAAACACTTTCACAAGGGGTTAATTTTAAGACCTGAAGTCCCAGAAGGAGGTTAGCATGTGAACTTTAAACATAAAATCAAATACACTTTGAGAATAAGGCTGCCGTCTTTAACTAGGTCATTTGCTGGTGGCAAACAACAAACTGGAGAATGGCACAATGGAGAACAGCAAGTAAAAAAATTCAAAATACCTACAGTCTTTCTTTACAAGAAAGCTAAACATAGCATCCTTTGCACTTCACAAGAAATGCAGAAGAACACGTCTACAACAGCAATTGCGGAAGAGGTTTTTCTCCAGCGTCAATTATTGTACCATTCATGTGTGTTATTGTAATACTAAGTAGTTTACTAGCATTCTCTCTCATGTTATTTGCCACTAATTGCTCCTTTTCTTTTGCAAATAATTGTTCCTATTCTTTTTCACAAATTCCTTTACAAGTTCTTCGGAGTTTCCATGTAAGGAGTGAGACAGCTTCTTTGCTAGTACTCCATGTAGGAAACAGCACTCGGTTAACAAACACTTGCACCAGACAAATACACCATAAGTTAAGCAGTATTATTGCACCAGCATTATATTCATAGCATCCATTGCTACATATCTGTCTTACCATAGAAACTACAGCCTCTGTGTTTTGAATGCTAGGCTTTGTTTTATGAAGGGTCTTTTTGCATTTATTTAAGCAGAAACTCAAGATATCTGACAAATGATACTAACCATCTGGCTTTAAGATGCACTGATTTCCCAGAAGACTGCTAGGAAAGTAACCTAACTACATCTCACATTTCAAAAAATGCAGAGCAGGACATCTGCCTAGCCTATTTTGTATCTGACATTGCAGTCACACACATAAGAAGTTCGTGGTGCTTATAATAATCATCATCCGAAAGAGGGTAAATTTAGATTAGATCTAAGGAAGAAATTCTTCACTCTGAGGGTGGTGAGGCCACTGGAACAAGTTGCCCAGAGAAGGTGTGGATGCCCCATCCCTGGAAGTGTTCAAGGCCAGGTTGGATGGGGTTTGAGCAACATGGTCTAGTCGAACAGGGACATGGAACTAGATGGAACCTTTGCCCATGGCAGAGGGTTTGGAACTAGATGATCTTTAAGGTCTCTTCCAACCCAAACCATTTTATGATTCCATCATTCTATAAATAAGGAGACTTCAATGGGCTATGGTGTGTTACTTAAATTTTGGTGTAAAAATTCATTATAGAACAAGAAAGTTCTCTTCCATTGACCACTTTGTTGTGCTTCTGCAAAGCTGAGTTTATCAAACTGATCCAATAATGTATGACCCAAATTTCAGCATTATAATTACCAAGATGTTTGTCTAATCCTGGCTGCAGCAATGTTGCAAAAAGGTGTGAAGGCTTTGTAATCAAATTATTGACTGAACAAGCATCTGAAGAAGTTATATGAAGAAATATTATTGTTATTGAAAGATTACTTGGGGATTTTACAGCTGAATTGAAATGGACATAGATAAGACTGACTTATCAAAATATCTAAATCCATTAGAGACATATAAAGTGACATATAAAGCCTAAAGGGGATACCCTGACAAAAGATGGCACTTTACACATGTGGATATAAATAGTGGAAAACATGATAGCATACATTAGCAAAAATAGATCAGTTTTCACCTGCACAACAGTCATTCGAAGCCTGATTGATTTCATGCCTAAGGAAGAAAGCTTGAGTCATTATTGTTTTAAGCTTGTTTTAATTGCAGGCATGAATTAGAAAAAGTAAAGCCTATACTTCAGAAAGGAATACAATAGTGGGCCATGTCCCTCAGCACTTCAAAGCCCTTTAATGAAGGACAAATCTCCTGGCTAGGGCTAATGGTAGTATTGTGCTAGAGAACTTTTACACAAAGGCTCAAGGTGAAAATAGAAAACAGTGCATTTAAAGGCTAGAAAATTACCAACACAGAGTACATGCATTTCTCTGTACATGCATGTATATTGTTGCACTGAAATCACTGAAGCAAACAGCCTCTAGGTCAAAGAAGCCAGAAAGGTCAGACAGATCCCAAAAAATGGTTGAGCTGATCCACTTAACCAGTCTATAAGCCCAGCCCAAAAGTTCCTTATGCATAAAAGTCATCATTGCTGAGAAGAGCACTTTACTGACACTGCTGTGACAGTGCAGCAAGAACATGGTATGTCTGAGAAAGGGTTAGAAAGACTGGTCTCCAAGTGAGTCCCACTGGCCATGTGCCTACTGCCAATTAAAAAAAGGTTGAGGACCAGTCCCTGGTACCCAGATCAAGTGGCAATGGCTAGCTCACAGCTGCACTACAAACACCTGCATAAATTTAGTCTCAGAATGAGCCAGTTGGAGTGGTCGAAAGCAGAGCTGTGAGAGGTAACAGTCACATAGGGATCCAGTGCTCAGGGTCACTCCATCTACCACTTTTATTTAACTATATAGACATAGCCATCACCTTAATATTCCATAGTGCAATATCTGGCTAAGCGATGTGTGCTAATTGCTTTACTACCCTTGAAGATGGCCTTTAGACAACCAGTTCACAAGCTGTGATGTACATCACACAACGTTATCCTTCTTCAAAGAGAGAAGACTTCACTTACTACTAGGGTCTAATCTGAAAGCTTTTTTTCTTCTTAACTCTGATAATCCCGTTCAACCTACTGTTACATGGCACTTGTGAAATGATGACATAAATTAATAATACTGTTCTGTGGCCACAGTCTGACTCCCAGCACACCATTTCCCCAGATCCTGTTATGTAGATAAAGGAATTTTATTATTTATAGTTAGGCAAGTTCATCTACTTCTACAATTTGAATTAAGAATGGTCTAAATAATTAGACCATTACTGTTCCCCTAATGATCTAATCTGTTTCAAGTGTAAACAGAAGAGGGAAAAAGCAGGTCAGTCTGGTTTCATTGATTTTTAACGACAAAACATGAAATATCCTCTAACCTAGTTTGTCCTCTCTTTTTCAAATCAATAATAAATCAGTGATAGCTTTACTTTTAGCAAACAGGGATTGTGTTCATTAAAACTTTTTGCTGCTCCAACCTTGATCTTACTGAATACATTAAGAAGTAGGTCACTTGACAGGTCTTTTCTTTTTCTTTTTAATTGAAATCAATGAAGCTGACCCTGGCAGGTAAAACTAATTATATTATTAAAGAAGTAGCAATATTTTTAATGATGAGATATCTTCTATTCAACTTGGAGTTCTTTCTAAAGGAAATTAGTTTGAATCTAATGTATAGAAGTTGTTCCTGAAGAAATTTCTCATATGAACTTTGAGGAAAATATCATAGGATTTGAAATTCAGCCTTTCATGGTCATCAGCATTGCAAGAAAGCTGAGTATGACTCCAGCACATCTTCTCCTCTCACATAAGCAGAGGCAAATCCACAAACACAAGCAGATAGTGTGCCTTCTGTATTTGAGAATTAATCCTCTTGCGACTGAAGTTAACAGCCTCACATCTATGGACCAGGGAGTCTGTCAGCACTAGTGTTCTTCAAAATGTCTTCTCGGGCTCCATGAAAAAACTGCAACTTCAGATTAAGCTTTAGATTGAGTGAATCAACAGGTAATGCATAAAGCTGATCATCACAGTGGCAGTGGTTTGTTTTATACGTTTACAAAAACAGTCCAACAAATACCAACCCATCAGGAAAGTTTGTATCAGTCACCTAAATGATCATTTAGATCTAGAGAAGATAATCATGTGTATGAAAATCGTAACCAGGAGGATAGTTCTCAGATCTTGAGGTTAATACACAAAATTTTCTTAGCTCATGAGAGACTAGGTAAAATTCAGCCATAACAAAAGTTTACCTCCATGTCCTTAGGAAAATTTCCTGAGGAATAAGTGGCATTATCCTTACCCCAAAAACTTTCAAGCAGTCCTATACAAAAGCTGAAATGAACTGTGATTTTACCTTATAGCACTGAATAACTGCAGTAGCTTTCTGTCCATTTGGCTGCCCTGAAGGAATAAATGCATATAGCTCAATTCAATTTTATGCATAAAATGTAAGCAAGCAACATAATTTAATACATTTTTTGAAAGTGAAAAGATTTTTACTCTTTTTGAAAGTCTATAATTACACACTTATTTATGCAAAATTACCTCATCTTGTAGGAGAGCAGTTATTAGTGGAATGAAAAGCATCACACTAAGTAAACAGCTATAATAACATCAGCTCAAAACGCAAACACATTTCAAAAATAAATAGTTATAAAAAATAAAATAAAGATAGCTTATGTCTAATTTTAGAAATATACTCCTGTTTTTAGTTACAAAACAAATAGCCACAGTGTAGATAAAGCAAAGGAAAACACCAAAAAAAGAGGCAGGAACATGTTCAAAGTGAATATATTATTAAAGATAAGCCAGAAAAAAACCTGTGAGTAGTAAGGTATTTATTATGAAAAGGTTGCCAGATAAAGAGTACATATTTATTCTGTTTTGAGTGATTGAAGAACAGCATCTATCTCAAGGAGCTATTTTGCTAGAGCACCATAATCAACATGGGATTGAACAGCAGAATTCAGGTATCTGAATGCAGGTACCTAGTGACATAGGATCAAAGGCTGGGTGATATGGAATAGGACCTCTGAGAGTCTTTTACCTTTCTGGAGTGGCCCCTAGATGCCAGGTAGGATCTCCAGGAGCATTTCAAATGGCACCTGACATCTATGTGTGGGCAACCAAATCCAGTGTCAAAAGGTAACATTGAAGACTTTGGCTGGGATTTGGCTTACGGTGTATAGTTTCTAAATATAAGCTGTCTAAGCTCTGATTTTGGTCCATGGAGACCTACTCAAGACAACAGGAACCTCAAGAGCAGTTCAGCTCACCCTAAAGCAGACACCTATATCTGCATAGCTATGTGTCTCCCAGACTCCACAGACTGTACTGGTCGTATAGATTAATAGATAGTGTGAAAAAAAAGAGACTGCTTGCAAGAATTTGAAACTCTCTACTGCACTGTTTTTTGTTACTTGGTATTATCGTCAAGTTTGTTTGCGAAAGGAAGATTTGGGGAACTGTATCTTTAGAAAGCCTTGACCTAACCCAGCTGGAAACATGTGCAGTATCCAGAGGCTCATTAACTTTCATCAGAACAACACATCATGCTACAAAAGGACATAAACGTCCAGCCGAATAACACCCCAAAGCTTTCTCTGGAGAAATGTGATTGATGCTAGCGTGGAGCCAAGATAGCTAATTCAGAGCCCATGAAAGTACATCTGTGTTAGTAATCCAAAAGAGGAGAAGCAGAAATAAATCTCCAAATACTATACTTCAAATACCAGGAAAAGTTATGGTTCCCCATAAATATTTAATAGAAGGCATCAATAATAAATGCTTCTTCATTTCTACTCACATCTGAATCTGTAAAGCTTTATTTTGGAAAATTAAATCTACCTGCTCCACGAAGGTGGATTCCTCCCTGGCAATCAGTGAATGAACTTGGCAGGCAGCGGTCGCCAGGGCACACTGGGGCTGGGAATGCTCTCTGATGTGTGAATCCTCTTACTTCTACAGGAAAGAAGAGCCTAAAATGTCAGGTGTATTAAATAGCAACTCTAAGTCTATCCTGGGGAACAAGCATGAAATTCCCACTGAAGTCAGAGTTGTGTGTGTATTCGACTATCCAGAGGTTGAACGTGGCCCAAGACTCTTCATAAGTTTTAAACAATGTCTGTAAATGACCTTATGCTTCAGAGTATGAAACCCAGCTCCCTAGACTTCTTCAAACTAGAGACAGTTGTTATGCATTCAACCTGAAGGCTGATCCTCAGAAACACAGCCTTTTGCTTCCATACAGCATTTCCTCTCCAATTACAGTTTTGAAACTCCATCTCACTTGCCTACCACTTTCAGCGATGTCCTGGATATGCAAGTGTTTCAACATCCCTCTCAGGCTCCAAAGTGCAGATTTAGGCAATTCTAGGATTTGAATTCTGAATATGTGAGGCTGATGTGATGCTCTTTATTCAGAAACATTGTCTGATTTCAAAATTACTCAGAGTGCATCAAACAGTTCCATTTCAGAGTCCCAATTTTAAATACAAGTATTTAGACTACAATGTTGCCTATTATTTGTACTAACAATTAACATTTATTTATGGAAGCCATAGAAAGCAAAACAAGGTAAACGGCCTTTTATTCCATTACAAGGCATTCATATTTTTATTCTTCAAAACGGATTTTTATTTTGTTTTGTTTTGCTATTTAAGGAATGGTGAAAAGCTAAATGCTCAGTCTATGCCAACAGGAAATTATTGCATTATATATTCCAGTTTATGAGTTACCCCAAGCTTGTTTCTTATTTGTGCTAGCGACAAGCACCATGACAAGTATATAAAAACTCTGGAAATGATAATGAGAGGTCTACGATTGCCTTTGTGCTGGAAGATCATTACCTGCTCCCTTCCCCAAGAACACTTGTGTAACAACCCGTAATGAACCATTCTCCACTTCTTCCTTTCAATATGCAGCTACTTTAAGATCTCTCTAATATGTAACACTATTAAAGACATTGTCTGCAAGCATGACCCTCATTAATCACCAATAGTTCTGATATGCCCAAAGGAAAAAAAATACATACAAAGACCTTTTTCACAGCTAGATAAAAGAACTGTCGCCTTCTCTGATAGGCCCAAGTATCCTTAATCTAACTAGGGAAACAGCAAAAAACTAGTAATTGCTTCTGAATCACTCCTTTTCACATGAGCAGCTAATTTGGTTTCGACATGCGGATGGTAAAAGACAAAGTTTGTATTCAATGGTGTAAAAAAGAAACTTTCTTCATGTCTTAGCCTGCTGCAATATTGATCTTACAGGTATTGGGCATGAAGATGCTATAGGAAATACTGAACATGTTTTTTTTCCCTTCATGTCAGTGTGTGTTGTCCTGCAGAGCTGCAGAATCCTTTCATTTGTCAGCTGAGTTAGATAAATCATCTCTTAGATGTGCTCCTTCTTTTTTCATCCTTAACAGTAACTTATGCTTTTACTGTCTGCAAAAAGGTACAGTGTGGTAGAACTGGGCACCCTAACTATAATGTGAATACACATTAAATAAGCTGAACCAAGCACTGTTAATGCAGCCCATCACCACTCTACTGTAGACGATTAGGTTATGTAAAGACGGATGCATATTTTAACCTTAAATGCATGTTCCAATCACTGTAGAATCAGGCCAGAAACCTGATTCTGATCTAGGCTATGTAGATAGGCACCCATTTCAGAAGAAACTGAAGCCGCCAACCTCGTTACAAATGCTAATCCAGGCAAAAGGATAAGATGGAAAGCAGTTCATGATGCCATTGAATATAACATTACTTACATTAAACAAGACATATCAACCTTTGCTAGAGAGTTTACTGGAAACTCTTCACAGTCTGGATCCTGCAAATAGCAGAAGACATTCCCAGGCAAACTGACTCTCAGAAACCAGGTTTGGCACAGCTGCCGTGGCAAAACAAACAGTAAAGCAAAGCACAAGAATGACTGATTTTCAGTTTAGTTTCAAGTTGTGCCTTGAGACACCTGGTAGAATTTCTGGATCCACCACTCCCATTAAAAACAGTTAAAGCGAGGGAAGCAGACCCTGGTAGGTTCCAGCACTGTTTCTCCTTGTTTCCCTACTAGCTGCTGCAGCAGACTGGGATATTGTCTCACAGTCTCACCACCTCCTCTTGGTCTCAGAAGAACGGTCTATGCCCACCAGAGACCCAGCTTCCCCTGTTCTTTCTGAAAGCCAGGGCTCATACAGTGCCTCAATACTTGGGCGTTTTTATACAAGCAGGCATCAGTGAACCCTTACTATCTTCAGGGTTAAGTGCATACATATGAAGTTATATTTTCACATTTGTTTCAGAGATACAGCATCAGTTTATCAGCTAAGTGAATGGCACTTGCAGTCTCAGTCTTTTACCTGCAGTAAAAGTAGGCTGATTTTGTATAGGGACAGCCTGAGCCTATAGATTTTTAGAGTCCTGGCACTACTGGCACTGGTGATTTTCTTAATAGAAGAGCAGAGCCTAGAGGGATAAAAATAAGTAGCTTTTGGTTCTGAGAGATTTAATAGAAACACACACGTCTGCTGTGAAAAATTCAAAGGGTGAAAATTTGTTTCAAAATCCCAGCCCCATGGAAATCCACATTTTCCATTAACCTGAATAAAGTCTCAGTTTTGTTACTGGAACTGAGCTCAGCTGTTTTTCTCCTTGTCTCACCCAGAGATATTTCCTCATCAGACATGTCCACATTTCCTACAATGCAACTAGCAGTTTTACCCCTGGGGCAAGCCCAAGGTCCCTCTTTATCCTTGTCCTGCATATCCACTGCTGGTTGCTGTCAAAGACAGAGTACAGGACAAGACAGCCCTTTTGTCTGAACGAAATGTTCTTATGTTCTTAGAAGACGAAAATGATGCATGTTCTTTAACACACCATTAACTCACAGGAATAGTTATCTTGCATCAGCACAGATGGATTAGCCTTGTCCAAGCGATTTTTAATCACGCTGCAAAGTCACAACAAATTTAATGGGCCTTCACTGGTACTCTGCTCTTCATGTTATCTTTTTAGACCTGTGGACATCTCCTGTGGTTCTTGATGCTACATTATGCTGAGCTACTCTGATCTTTTCGCTGAGATTGGTTTGGGAATTTGTTTGTCTTTATGGACTCACGGAGGGAATTGTTGGATAGAATTAGTGGACCATTAGCTCTTGAGAGTGACTTAGCCAATAAAAATGGAAGTGGCATCTGAGCCTAACTGGGCTGATTAACCTAACTATGAAGCATTAGGTGAGAGCTAAGGGAGGAGGTTAGCATCCAACAACTTAAACTTGCACTGAGCACTCATAAGGCACTAATAGTTTGAAAAATGGGAACAAAAGGGAGTCTGTTTTCTCCTCTAAGCAGAAAACACAGCGCTGGAGGGAAACACATGGGTTGCAGTGACGAAACGCTCAGCCATCACAGGCACCCACACTTTTTCAGGTATCAATCCAATCCTTTTCTTGCTCTGGTCCATCTAAAAAGTAATTAGCTCGTGCCCATCGTTCTTACTCAAAGGCTGTTATAAGTCATCATCGCTTCTGATTTCCAGCCTACATTTATTCATAGCTCCTGAATACAGAAATGAAAATGTCAGCACTGAGAATTGTGACTGCTAGCAGCTTGGAAACAAAAGGTCTTTTGCTTGTGTCTGGGGAGCCATTGGCAGATCCGCGTCATCATCTGCAAGCAAAACATCTCACATACAGCATGGATTATAAAGTCAGTGACATACCTTGTGCCTGATCTCCAGAGACCTGTGTGGAGACATATGCTGAAAAGTGCATGAGTTGAGAAGTCTTGCTGAAAGCGTTTAACTGCAGCTGAAACCCAGGGCATGTTTTATCAGAGAATTAATAAAACAAACTACTTGCTCAGGGGCTGTGTCTCCTTCAGCTGTTTTGCATGAACAGAAACGCATCAGCCAGGACAACAGTCTGAGAGTTCTCACTTCAGCCAGGTCTAACACGTCAGGGCTGCAGAAGAGGAAAAAGGCAGGAGGCTGCACCACTGCGTTTACCACGAACAGCTAAGAAGTGAAGACACCAGCCCTGGTGCATCATTTCTCAGATTGTTGTTTTGGTCTTTGGTAAACATTAAGAGCTGGAATCTTCCCAAAGGCTTGCTGCAGTCTAAAAATAGACCAGACCTCTGGGCAAAAAGGGAAGGTGCAGAGGGATTGCAGGAATATTCCAGTTTTCTCTCTCAGGTAGGACTGGCAGGTTAGTGTTACTCATTTGATCTGAATATCATTTTCAGGAGGAGAAGTGGAAAGGGAAGACGTATTTGCTCACCAAGCCCCTGAAAGTAGGTAGCTGTGCAGTCAGGAATGCAAAAGTCAGGGAGAACAAGGTATTCAGGCAAGAGGGAGCCTGACCTGTGAAGGAGCGGAAGTGGAGTCGCAGATCTACTTTCCAGTTTGTGCCTGTATTAGTCATTAGGTCATCTCTGGACAAAATCAGGGATAATACCCTGGTATCAGGGATCATAAGACCAAGTTCACCCTTTTGCAGTTCCCTAACCGGGATCCGGGTGAGCAATGGCTGCCTGTCTCCTTATGTCCCAGGCTTCTGAGTAAGGTAAATCTCTCAGTCTCATCAATGCCAAAAAACACTGAACCCATCCAAATGAATTGTAGCACCCAGCAGTGGGGCAGAGGGAGGGACCATGTTGAGTCTTCAGCCTCCAAAGTTCAAAATGCAACCTGGCTTTTCTTCTCCAAAGCAAGAGGGCTCCCAGCAAAAGGAAACCAGGCTCGAGCCTGGGAGAGAGGCAGAGTTACGCTCGTACTAGGACAAAGCCAAGGGCTCCACAGGGACACGGTGAGAGCACTGAGGTGTGGCAAGGACAGCCTGGGAGGCATCCAACTCTCAAAGGCCATTGAGTTTTCTATCCTTTCGGCAGGCCCAAGGTGGTTTGTTCATTTCTTACCCTCTTCATTTCATTCTCCTGAATGGTCCTAACTGTTCAATTTGCTGAAAAAAACTAAACGCTCAAACCAAGCACTTACCTTATGCTGCCACCTGATGTGATATAACGTGGCACATGGTGCCAGCTGCAGTTACAGCCTGTATCTTAAAATAACTTAATAGAATATGTCATGACATGAAATAATAGGAAATGATGCATGACAAATTAATACTAAAAAAGCAGTAGCAGCTGGATGTGCAGTCCCTTCTTCAATAGTTTTCAAACCACACTTGTTGGAACAGTTTCCCGTGTCCAACATTAAGAGACACTGCACACCAACTCCTTTTGCGGTACGCTAGACTATGGCAAATCCCTTAGCTTTGCAGCACAAATCTTTAGCTTCAGTAGCTTCTGCTTTTTAATTGGTAGGATACAGCGTGAACCTCTTACTGAGCATTTTCACAGTTCACTAGACGTGGTACACAGCTCCAACACGCCAGCTTTGATTTTATTACGGACATTTCAAAGGCCACCATGTTCAAAGGTTCTGCTTGATTTCAGGGAGGTAATGTGAAGAGTTGCCCCTGCACTTCTTAGCCCAAGGCATGTTTCAGGGATACTTGAATTGTCTGCACAATAAGATTGCATTCTGCTTTGTGGGTTGTTTATTTTTCTCAGTCTATGTAAACTTGGTGTATGAAGGGTACTTTTTAGAGATATAGTGCTTTAAAGGGTATATAATACAAGTAAAGGATCTTTCATGACATTGACATTTTCCCATTTCACACATTTCACCTGAGTCAACTGGACAGGACAGAAGGGTGCAAGGAGCATAGAATCATGCTTGCCATACAATGAAATGAGCTGCAATAAGATTTTGAGGGAAGGATAAAATGCTTTATATGTGCTCCAAAGCCAATAACTAATTCCATAACCAATTGCCTTTTCAGGCAAAAAAAGTCTTTGTACAGTTGCAGAAGTGAAGCCACTGTTTCAAACTTTAGTGAATCAACTACACTTAATCAACTGTTACTACAGTAATGATATGACATATGTTGCAGCAAGCAGTCTGTGGTCTTAGGTCATTTACTTGGGTTCGGACCAAATGAACTACATGTATTTTTTCTAGCTGAACCATCCTGCATTGGTTGTTTAAACTTAAGAGGTCAAAACTACATTATTCATTCCAAGCTATTTTAATAACGAAGCATTTTAAGATGAGTTTTTTATATAAATATATCTAAATATACACATATTCAATTAAATATATATGAAAAATAAATGTTTCTGCAGATTCAAATAGCATCATTGTGGAAATTTATTCTTCAGTCGCATACTTTTTTTTCCATCGTGTGTTTCAGACAGTCTGGAGTGCAGAGTCACATACCTCTGTCATCAGAGGGCTTTGAAACTTTGCTATCAATGCTTACAATTGTTGCCAAGAAGGAATGCCTCCAGGCTTTAGAGCCATGTTTTTTTCCCACAAGAGCTTTAATCTCCTTAATAAGAATCTGAATCTCTTTGATATTTAAAGAACTGGAGAAGTCGGTTAACTTGGATTGCATTCACTTTTATGGGCTACCTTAGCTTTTTCATATACGGATTTTTTCCTAGCATTAGTTTGTAGAGTCACAGATATTATTCACGCTGGAATTACTAATATTATGTTCTTAAAACTCTCTCTTATGTCTGGCATATTTGTATAAGAACGTTGCATCCAGAAGTGCCATCTGTTCAAGTTACGTGTAAAGTGCTGGGCCTCTGGAGTTCAGGGCAATAAAGATTCCCATGTACTCCGAAACACCCATCTCCAAGTCAGTCCTGCTAAGACACACTGTGACTGGCTTTAAACCATATATGCAAATATATGCATATATACACTCAGCGGGTTAGCTTTGAAAAGGAAGGAGAAAAAGGAATTGCTATTTCATTCCACAGAATGTACAGATTTGTGGCAAACAGATCAGTTATCGTAAACCTTCGCACTCCAAGAATTTTTCAATATAAAAGTCTTGCTAAAAATAGGAAAATTGTGGAATCTGCCTAATCCTTTTAGGGAATTTTGCTTTCAATTTTGGGAACAAGATCACAGATTCTGGATCTTTTCCTACAGCAGTTGAGAGGTACTGTGTCTATAAAAGTGAGAAAAGAACAAAACAAAACTTACTGACAATCAGACATAATAAAGGAGTTGAAAAATACAGGCTTTCTATGAAAACACTCTATCCACTGTTCATTACCTGACACTCAAACAGGCTTCATCCATTGAAGGTCAGGCCAAAATACTAAGAAATAAAATACTACCTAAGTCAGCTGCAAAATTATGAAGACAAATCGTGAATTGGTGGCTTTTTCAGGTACTTCAGAAAAATGCTACTAGCCAACCTATTGAACTTCCTACTTCATACCTTCAAGGATAACAAATAGCCCGCCACATTAGCTCTTGCAGTGTAATTAGCATTAATAGCTACATAAAGTAAGCAATTACTCTCAAAGCATGACGGATGCAAGTATAGTTTCTTAACAACAACAACCAAGAGTTCCTATCTAAACCTATGGCAATTCGTCTTGAATGACTCATGTAATATTACTTCTACTCTTGAAGCAGTATAAGATGCTGATTCAACCCCAACAATGCCTTTGCTTTCACAAAAATAAAGTCCTCTGAGGCAATTTTCCAAAACAAATATTCTTAATCCTCCTCATAACATTAAACAGAATGTCAATACAATCACATGAAAAGTTTGAAATGTATGGATTTGTTTCTCACTCTGGAAAACTTTGGTCTTTGCACATTTCCCTTCATAAATATAAATGTTTATTACAACCTTGGGAAATCAACTTTCTTTTGGGAATTACAGTTGACTTCTAGTATATATGCCTTGGCAGAGATGCTAAATAAAGGTTTGAAATCATACTACAATTCAGCAAAAGTATAAACTTCCTTTTTTGTTACAAATTTAGAAACATGTGCATTGCATTTTTCAGTGGTTTCAAGCTTAGCTCTTAAAGCAAAAAAAAAAAAAAGACTATACTACATCCAAAAGTAATCAGCATGAGATACTGATAATAAAGCTTAAAGATGTAAGAAAATATTTTTTGCAATATTCAGAAATGTTTTTTTTAAGTAACAAGGTCTGCAATGTACATGGGTATACTCATCCTAAAGCATCCAAATCCCTTGGAACAAATAATTTAATGTTGAGAAAATAGCAAAAACTCTAACTGTAGTATGTACATACAGGGTGGGAATGTCCTGGTTGCATTTTCATTTCAGAAAGATCAGTTTGAAGAAAAGAACTAACCATGGAAAAAACACAGTGAACTACTGACACTATCAAACATTAATCTGCTGTGAAGTTTAAGCAAGCGGTGGATGGAAACTATGCTGGAAATAGGAGTGATTAACTGGTATAGGAAGTTTATCTTTTTAACAGGGTAGAGAGTCTCTATGGGCTTTAAGTCACGTGATGTATTTATTTATACATGTATTCTGTGGGTTCTTTGAGTTCAAATACTCAGAACCTCAGAAGACCTCAAATTGTATAGTTGCCTTAATGAATTAGAAACTGAAGAAGACATAAAAACTTCTGCGAAGAACCTACAATAGAAATAAAATCCAGGAATCTTTATTTTTCCATGAGGTGTCTCAACAACACTGGAGGAGCTGCAATAGCTTAAGATAATGACCTTATTCTGTTTACTTTGCTGTTTTCTCTAGCTGGTGGATATAGAACATATATGGACCAGAGGGTGCTGGAAGGTTAACAGATTTTATTATTTTCCATGATTTTATCTTAGTGGTTTACATATTTTTCCATTTCTTCTCAATTATTTTTCATGATATTTAAAATTACTTATTTATATAATTAGCATATTATTAATCTAAATCATTCTACTTAGTAGTATGAAGGTAAGTGCAGCGTGCTTTGGAATAAACTTACTAAATGTGCTTATAAAACTACGTCTAACACATTCAAGAAAAAAAAGACAAACGTAAGCATAGTGTAATCTTTCTGATAATCCTCTTATTCCCCAGACTCCTTGCGTTTGAGTAACCAAAGACAGCATTTTTAACAGCCTGTCACACACAAAATGTTACAATGTATTAGAGAATCAAAAGAGAGATAATTTATTCTTTTTATTACTGTGCAAAAATCTGCTGATGCTCCCAAAGAGACTCTACAAGGAAAGAGTAAACGATCAGCCGAGGGTCCCTACCCTATTCCTCTGTGCCAGAACACACCACGCTGAACCTTGAAGCCAATAAACTGTGTCCTTTGTCTTCAAATATTTGCTGTTGTTGCATGTACATAGTTTGCGTTTCTTACAAAGCACATTGCCCAACTTGTTCCAAGTACTGCGACCTCCAAAGCCTCAGTGTTACATTTGAAAAGCTGTTCTGCATCTGGGCAGGTCACGTTTGGGGTGATCTACTACACTTGTCCTTGATAAGGCCACAAGCATTACTGGCATTTGCTGTAATGCTCATTGCGCTGAGTTAGCCCTACGTGCAAAGCCAGGTTTGATTCTCTTGCCTGGGAAATTGACTACAATATTAAAATCTAAACATCTATAAAGTCACTACAGTTCTCAGTCCTATGAAAGAGTATGCCCATGAGTGACTGTGCTGACCTGAGAGGTTTCATGGGAACTCCTGAATGTGCTGAGCTAATGTGCTCTGAAAATGAGACTATTTTTATTATGTTGGAAGCTGTATAAAAACTTCATAAAAATTTGAATTTTTAATTTCTAAACATTCTGAACTCTGTGATTTCTGTAAATTTTAGTGTCTCAGACTATATACTTTTTCATTATATATTTCATTACTATGTGCATCTTGTTCACCACTGCAGACTATTGTTGACTCATGTTCAGTACATAAGTCACTAGATCCCAAGGTCATTTTCTACATCAGTTTTCCCCATCTTGCCTTTATTCAATCCAACGTCTTACTCCATCTTGCATTTATTCAAATGAATATTCCTACCAAAATGTGTAACAATTTATTTCAGTTTTAGAAACATTTAGAAACATTGCAATTTTTACATTTGGCTTCATCATATATTTTCCGGGATTTTTTCCTGGTTTGTCAAGGTAGTTTGGATTTCTATCTATCCTTCAGTGTGATTTGTGTATCTACAAAGTATACTCTTATTCTTTCTTTCAAGTCATTAATGAAAATACTGAACAACGTCAAACCACAGCAGAACTTTACTCTGCACAGTCCCCTGGTGTGACAACAAATGACCGATAAGCTTTTTCTCAATATAGCACTCTCTGCAGTTCTGCTTTCGCTTTATAGTAGTTTCAGCTAGTTCAGATTTTCTGAGTTTCTTTATGATACTATTAAGAGAATATGATCATAGAATCATAGAATGGTTTAGGTTGGAAGATCAAAGATCATCTAGTTCCAACACCCCCTGCCATGGGCAGGGACACCTTCCACTACACCAGCTTGGTCAAAGCCTCATCCAACCTGGCCTTGAACACCTCCAGGGATGGGGCATCCACAACTTCATGCGAAGGCTACTTTGGGTTTGACGCCAAACACCTGGTGCTCAAAATGAGAAGGGCCGAGGCTGGTCTGAAGCCACAGCAGCTCCTGCACAGGTGCTCTGGTGAGCCCTTCTGCAGAGAAGTGTCAGAGGTCTTCCTAAAGTCATTATAACCTTCTGTTTACTGCTTGTTGCTAACAAAAAAGTTAAACTGACTGGCCTGCTCCTACACTTTTTGAGGATAGACATCATGTTTTTTCACCTGTCAGAGCTTCCTCAACCTCCAGGAGTTCTCAGAAATAGTTACTATGGATTTCAGGTTGCCTCAGCCTAATTTGCTGCTGCTGCAGTTCTATTATCTTATCATGAGATGTTGAGCGCTCTAACTGAAACAAAAGATGTTTCGCATTTCCTGGCTTTAAACAAGCTGTCCATAGTCAGACAAGGGTCAGCCAGCAGAACTACAGGCTTCACTGGGCAGCCCACCCTCAAATTCAGAGGACTTGTTTAGGTGTAAGAGTGCAAAATCCATAAGCTGAGAGAACTCACACTACAGCCAGTAGGAGTATTTCACAGATGCATCTGCTGGCATAACAAGAACATCTGCCATGCAGTAGAGGCGTCTTCTGTAACTTTCTAGATTCATGAAATACACAGTTCACCACTTCGCCTGCCCTCTGATAGATGCCTCCCAACTTTTAACAGCCTAAAGCAAACAACAGAAATTGCTGAAAACTTTAGGTCTGGCAACATTATAGCTCAGTTCCCAGTTAAGAGCCAACTTTTGCAGCTCACTTCTCAAGTTATTTACTAGAACAAAACTTAAAAATTTTGACATTTCCTGCTAAATGGCAATCTTGGGGAGAAATTAATTAGACAAAAAGAAAAACACAATGTTTTGGAGTGGTTTTTTTTCCTCTCAAATGAGACAGATGATTCATCCAAGAAACTACCCATGTGGAGATACAGGCAGTCCAGGAATCATCCACCTTAGACTGGAGAGCCTGGAAGTCCAAAGACCTCTGCACATTTCCAAAGATGCTGATGTCAGAAACTGAGCCTAGAGCTTCCATGGTACTACGAGAGTGGCCGTTTTTCAGCTGGATATCTGCAAGTACTAAAACATCCAGTTAAAATCCAAATTATTAATGCTTCCTCAGCTGCTGGATAACCTGCCATAGAGCCTCCAATAGTGCTCTTAGTGAGTTACTGGGAAACCAGGCAGAAATGACGAGCACTACCCATTCTTCAGCAGGATTTTACTGGAAAAAAAAAAGTCACTTTCTACAAATCACTGCATGTAGCATTCCCATAAGTAAAAGAGATGTGCAAGACACCTGTCCATCATCAAAGCTGCCAGCAACCCAGACAAGGAACAGCCTCAGAACAGTACTTCCTCCTATGCACTCAGCTGCTGCAATCCAAGGACTTTAAAATGAAGAGGCAAGATGAGATCTACCGTCTCAATGACAGCCAATCTGTAAATTAAAATGAATTTAATATTTAAATATTAGTTGCTAGATTTGCAAAAGCAAATTTTTGTTGATACAGCCATTTATGTCAGGAATTAATCTGGATCCAAAGCTTTAACAAACAACATGACAAATCCCTCCCTTACAGCCTTTTAATCTCTACTTCCTGGTTTCTACAAATGACACTTAAGTATAGTACAGATACTCTGTGAACAAAAAGGCTCCAACAACTTGAAGCAGTTTTGGCAGCTGAAAAAGTCTCATCATAGCTCTTACAGCAAAGTTCCTGTTTAGCAGGTAATGATGCTTTAAAACTTTTTCTTTCGGCAATCTTTAGAGAAATTCTTTTGAACTTTGGACTTCTACAGCATTGCTTCTATATGTGAACCTGCCAAGCTCTATGAAATCTTTAGCTATTTGCTTTTTTTATATGATTCCTGGCTAAAACCATCCAGAGAGTGAGCCAAATGCATAGTAATATACATGGCTATTTTCTGACAATGTGTGATGGCACCTTTATATCACTGTGCCTTAGCAGACAGTGAAGGTATTGACTCAAAATAATGGTGTGAGCATAGAACATCAACATCGTCAAGAAATGACAAACACTATCAGATTTTTCTCAGTTTCTTGCCTATTACAGATATTATCTATTATTGTCTTGATTCAGTTCTGAACTCTTCCAATAACAAATTGCTGTGAGATTTTAGTGCCTTTAATGGTAAGCCATTCTAATGCCAGTTTTATCAGACACTGGCAGTGGATTTGGGTAGTGCCCTACATATTGTACTGCAACAGCCATGCAAGGCAGTTGCATCAGTTGGAAATAGGAAGACAAATTGAGAGGACCCAGAATGCATTAAGAGTTTGAAATCGTATTATGGAGACAATGAGCAATGTAATGCTTTAACCCAGTGTTTACACTGCTGTACCTCTGTGTCATGATTTAACCCCAGCCAACAACTAAGCACCACCCAGCCTCTCGCTCACTCCCTCCAAGTGGGATGGAGGAGAGAATTGGAAGAGTAAAAGCAAAAAAACTTGTGGGTTGAGATAAAGACACTTTAATAGGTAAAGTAAAAGCCACATCTGCAAGTAAAGCAAAACAAAGAATTCATTCACTACTTCCCGTCAGCAGGCAGGTGTTCAGCCATCTCCAGGAAAGCAGGGCTCCATCACGTGTAATAGAGACTTGGGAAGATAAAATGTAGTAACTCTGAATGTCCAACCCTTCCTTCCTTCTTCCAACTCCCAGCTTTATATGCCGAGTATGACGTCATATGACATGGAATATCCTTTCGGTCAGTTGGGGTCAGCTGTCCCAGCTGTGTCCCCTCCCAACTCCTTGTGCACCCCCAGCCTGCTCGCTGGTGGGCTGGTGTGAGAAGCAGAAAAGGCCTTGACTCTGTGTAAGCACTGCTCAGCAACAGCTGAAACATCCCTGTATTGTCAACACTGTTTCCAGCACAAATCCAAAACATAGCCACATGCCAGCTGCTAGGCAGAAAATTAACTCTCTCCCAGAGAGACAGGGTTCTAACCCTAACCTTTCTATGATTCTGTGATTCCATGAACCGTCATCCCTAGAAGCAGAGGTAGCACAAAGCACAAGGACTTAGGGTTTTTATCCAGATCTCAATTTGAAGCCAAATTTGAAGTCAAGCCTAAATGAAGTTTAGACAGTGCTAAAACCATCTGACTGTTCCAGAATATCTCACTTAAAAGTATGGGGGTGTCTCAAGAGTTCCCAGATTAGAGGCCTTCTGCCTTCTTACATTTTAGGAACCTAGAAAGAGCTGCTATTCCTGCTGAGATTCTTGTCATCTGGAGAAAAAAATACAGAAAGAACAACTCATAATTTCCAGAGCATCTAAAAGCATATTCTTTAGAACCATGTCTTCCTTTACCCAGACATTATCCATCCCTTCTTCTGCCTAGAAATTTTGTCGAAGTAGATTTTAAACCCTATATGTAATTAAAAGCTATATACCCATATATACACACACTTATATATATCTAAGCCTGATGTTCTTGATAGAAATGTTTCCTGTCATCAGCTATAGGTGTCTAGTGCCATTTTAGGTACCCTGGAGTATCCCATATGTCCTCCAGCTGCTTCTCCAGACAGACAAAGATGTCCCATGTGTCCTATGCTACATCCACCAGTCCTTTTGAATGCCTCATACATGTTGGGTCATGTGAAATGGTCCTAGGCACCTACATGAAGGCATCTGATTTGCTTAATAGATGTCTGATGTAGTAAGTGCCTCCAAGCAATTTTCAGGAAATGTTACATTTATTGTACACAAGCTGTGTGCAGTACAGCTTTGCTGCAAGGACGGACATGCTGCACGTGTGCTGTCCAGTTGACATATGAGTCCCAGGATCTTTGAAGACTTGCTTCTAGCACGTCATTAGCCATAGCTCAGCCATACAGATTTCTACGTAGAAAATTCCTGAACAGAAGCATAGAGTCTTAGTACATAGGAATAAGTCTACAGAGATGAGTTAAATCACCCTTTACATATGGCCAATGATAAAAGATTACAAAGAAAATCACTGAACATTTCTCATGTGACTTTCTCAGCAGTTCACTCCACTAGTCAATAAGTTTGTTTTCGGAGAGAGCACTGGTCAAAATTTACATTAAAAAAGACAATTTAACTAGAATAAAATCAATGGAGGAAGGAATATGTCAATTTAAAAAATCTGATGATGAAAAACATGTAAATTAATTTGAATCATTTCAATTTTCCATTACTTTTTGATGTTAGCGCATATTGTTTCAAATATGATTAACATCAAGTTTGCTTTGTGTTGATTCACTTTGCTTAGCTATATAAAAAATGCAAACTACCATTCTATTGTGTTACAATTACATAGCATATTTTACATTATAATATCTTGATGTTATCTGAATGAAACAATTAAATGGTTCTGAATCATTTTTCTCATTCTGTGGGAAGCTGGTAAGCAATTTTTTTGTTTGATTGTGAATGAAGACAAATTTAGAAGTGTCAAGATTTTCCACAAGCTAAAATTATAATCTTTACCAGCTCCAATGAGAGGAGAGGGAGAGGGAGAGGGAGAGGGAGAGGGAGAGGGAGAGGGAGAGGGAGAGGGAGAGGGAGAGGGAGAGGGAGAGGGAGAGGGAGAGGGAGAGGGAGAGGGAGAGGGGAGGCAAAGTGTGCAAGTCTAGGCATACAGTAAGTATGAATTATGGTATTTGCATCCAACTGAAATCCTTATTGATTCAAAAGAGGTGAGCCAAAATCGTGGCTGAAATATCACTTCCACTTTTGTTTATATTCTTTCAATAGCTATTTACATGGCTGGAGAGTAGCTGCTTACACGTGTATACACATTTCCTATTTATATTCATTTCTATAATTGCTTGTAAGGTTTGCAAATCCTTTATCATAAATACGCCTTTCTACAAGCTTTGTTTTTCATTTCATGCAAGTATATGACATTTGCAAACCTACAGAAGCTTTCAGGTAAACGCAACTGCCTTGGTTTTAGACCTCTTTTATCCTTAGACATTCTGGGCCTCTCTCTTCTATCCAAAAAAACAGCAGCATAAATCTGTGGAGAGAGTAAGCAACATAATTTTGTTAATCTTAGAACTTACACAGAATACTAGCTGGGATAAACTCAGTGTCATTCTTACACGATGGAGAATTAGACTGAAAACTATGAAATAATCAACTTGATTTTAACAATATTTCAATTTTTCATAATAAAACCAGTCACAATAGAATAAAATATATCCGGCTAATACATGATTATAAGCACTGTTATTCAATACTGATATTTATTCCTTGGCTGTAGAAGATTAGGGCCTTCTCTCACAAGCTATTGTCAGGGTAATTCCCTTTGTATAGACAGAGAAAATGCCCTTCTCTTATATAATAATCTTAAGAGGAAAAGAAGGAAGGAAAACATTCGAGTATCATCCTGAGGTGAAGCCAGGATATCACCCGCATATGCATCCATACATAAATGGAGAAGTACTCCCAGTTCTCACCATTTAGATGCAGCCTGGCTGCTCAAAAGATGAATAAATAAATATAACCTCTAAGCTACCATGGGGAGTCAATTGCTCAGATGTGTTAAAAATAGCCTCCTGACTTCTCTCCTGTCAAACCAGATTTGTTTATAAGGACATGAGACACAAGCATGCAATGAAACACCATCTAGATAATTCATTTATTCGTTTATTTGATTATTTGAATAGCCCAAATGAATTATCATAATATAAGGAGTTTCCTAAAAGGACTGTTTCCAAGTGATCAGTGGATAAAATGACGCTTACTGTTACAGGATCCTTTAAAGAAGCTTAGAGAGATCTTAAACCTGGCATGAAAATCAGGTACCAGTGGCATCTCTGAAGGTAAAGTTGACTTTTGTGAAGAGAAACGATACTTTATTAAATCCTTCCTTACCTCTTCTTCATGAAACAAGGTGCACCATGCAATAGGTTAACTCTAAATGACAAGAATAGAAAAAAAAAGCAGATAATAAAATTAACATACATGAATTTTGGCTCCCCTCCCATATATCTCACCTAACTTACCAATAGTAATTAACAATTAATATTAGGTACAAGCTCAGTTTCCATGAGATGATAGGCAGTGTGTTTGCTGACTGTCTCTGTGAAGTTAGAGACATTAGAGGCTCACGTCACTGAGTGCCAGTGAACTTGAGTCTAGACTTCTCCATATAAAAATTTTCATAAGGATTCCTATTCAGCTGAGTTCTCAATAATAAAATCATCAGCTGAATACTTTAAAGCCTGATTTCAAACTGAAATGCACAACAGCACTGTCAGTATATTTATTCAGCACTAGTAACGGCTTTGCTGATTTATGGTTCTGCTGATAAAGTAGAGCAAATACACAGTATCCTTCTCGTCCTGATAAGAATACAGAAATATCAAGACATGATTTTCTAAACAGATTATTTTTAAAGAGAGTTTGTACCTAAAACTGGTAAACAAGATCTGATACCAAAAACACCAAAAAGAAATATGAAGAAAGGTTTTTAAAAAGGAGAAGAAAACTCAGAAGTGTTTTCACACTGAAGTGACATCAGTCCTTTCTAAACTTGTGACGAGCATGAGCTAAAACAGATAGTCACATGTCTAATTAGTTATTTTCACACTCATTTAGCTAAGTATTAGCTTTGGACAAATATCCGCAGCATTTGTAATGGAATCTGCATCCTGATGCAAGAGTCTCTGTGTTCTGGGTAATACACACTATCGTTCCCAATGTTAAATGCCATCTAGTATTTTCTAGAAATAAGTGTGCCTAATTTATAAGTATGAAGATATTGAAAAGATAAGCATCTGTCCTCAGTCCTCCTATATGATATAGGCATTTGGTTCTCACAAAAATAAAAGACAGCCTCCCCTCTTCCCTTCTCCTGTCTTTGTCTTGTCTTTTCCATTATTCTGAACCCCTGGATTCAAGAAACATTTCAGTATATGCTTCAATGCACCCTTATCTGAGGACAGTACCTTAAGAACAGTAGCTCAGGCTAACACCTGCAGCTGTGCTCTGATTACAGCTTCTTAAGACAGGAACCCACCACACACACACAGAGATCTCCCATACTTTCTGGAAGCCAACTATTTCTTTGTTCGAGATAATGTAATTGGTAAATACCTCATTAATGGAACAGTTGTGGTAAATACTTAATTTACAGACCAGTTATTTTCAGCTGGTAACTAGAGCAGTTGCTTCTATTGCAGATCTCAAGAAGGGCTCATGCCCCAGAAAGCTTGTTCAGCTCTGACAGCTGCTTCAGCACAGCGTGCTCTCTCTACCTACAATCTTTGCCCTGCCCATATCCCTAGACCATCACAGCTAAATGCTGCAAACATTTGCTAAGAAATCATGAATATGGTCTTTGCAGAGCACATGCAACAAATCCAAAGCTTTGGGGATGTGTCTACACTACACTACAGATGGTCTGTGCATGCACAGTGAGCCTATGCTTTCAGGACACAGGGATTTAAGCTGCAACAGCTCACACACTATGCCCAGAGGCTGTCTCATGTTTACTGCAAGTGTTAGCTTTGCTGCCCTTGCAGAGCACAGTCATCTGGCACATGTGCTAAGGATGTGTCTGAAGCTACCAGATACATGCTAGCCTGGACAAATACACAAATTCCTCCAAACTCCTGCCTGAAAAAAAGGATAGGTCTTCAGTGCATGAAAGTTGTGCCAACTCTTGATGCTTGCCATGAGCTATGAGTTTTCCATGAATGTTTGAGAGAGAAACAAACATGAGTGTCTTTGGTTCATCCAGCTAGCCAAGAGAGCCAAGGGGACAACTGCATGTCATGGTTTAACCAGGACACCACCTGATCCAGGCTGGACGGGATCATACTCAAGGAGTACACAAGGACAGGGTAAAGTAAAACACACCTCAGCGTTTGACAGTCCGTATCTGGGCCCATGCTACAGTGAGTGGCATCTGAAATGTGACTTCCCAGTCTCGCTCCTCTAAACTACAGTAGCCCTTTAGGAAAAAAAAAAAAAAGATGTCTGACCTTGTTGGCCATTTACAGACAGAACCAGGAGCAATACAGACACTTGCAGACCCTGAGAAGCCTGTTTTCTCAGGTCAGCTTTGGTTAAAACAACTGCCCTGGCTCCTCTAGAGAAAAGGATTGCTGTGCTGGGCCAGCAAGGGAATGCACACCATGGGCTGCTGGCAGGGGGTGAGTTCTGCTGTCCAAAAGGCACAGAAGTTTTCCACTTTCTCTGCCACAACACTCAAGGCAGAAAAAAACATCCGGAGGCAAGAAGCTGTTCTGCTGGTCCCTGAGCAGAGACAAGATGCCCACTCACAGGGTGGTGGCAGACTGAAAGCAGGAAGAAGCCGCCTAAGCCACGGGCCATGCAGTAACCTACAATTAGCATTTACACAGCTCTCAAGTGCTTTGCAAATGTATTTTATCCCTACTTAACCCCTCTTCAGCTCCATTTCCTCATGGATACTCAATAAGTCAGTGGCTAAGCTGGAAAATGTGTTTCTTGCTGGCTCTAGTCTTTGCCAGCAGCACAGGTGCTACTTTAGTAGCTCCCTGTAGATGCTTTTCATGCCTAGCAACAAAAAACTGAATTTTTCTGACAGCAGATTAATTATAGGGGACTCGAAGTAATAGAAAAGGCAAGTGCAAAGTGCCCAGCTTCAAATTTTAAGGTCAACGTATAATCTGTGTGTGCCTGCATTTTCTTTTCCCTACCATCAGAACCAGTTTACTCCTACTGTCTCTTCGGCTAAAGAAGTGAGAGTTCAACCTGATTTTATTCAGCCGCCGTGGGGAACACGTTCTTGCCAGCAGCATTCAGCTAAACCCTGTTAAAAGCATAAAATCAGTGGGGCTTCTTCAGAACTTTACCAGGACAGAATTTGGTTCAGCTTCTTGCTTTCCTCTAGTGACTCTGACGCCCTTTTCAGCAAGCATTATGCAGGAGAAGCACTTGTCTGAAAGGCTCCGGTATAGCATGGGCATTTAGACTCTGTCCTGCAGGCAAGAGCCTCATGTGGTTTTGACAATTTCCTTAAGAATTTCTGAGTGTTACATTTTGAATGAACTTTGCCTCAAAATATCATTCTTGTAGGAACCATGGGTGAATCCAAAGCAGACAGCACTCTGATTTGGCCTGCATAAAGTTCAGAGAGGGTTGAAGGAAATTAACCTTATAGGCAGGGAGGAAAAGCAGCAACTTCTGGATGGCAGCATTACAACTCGGTGCTAGCATGCACTGGAGAAGCAAAGAGAGATTTACTGTGTGCAAAATGAAACTGCTTGTCTAGCCTGAAAGAAATTCAAAAAATGAGCAAGAGATAAACAGTGAGAATGAATTTATATCTGGTGAAATGCTGTTGAAGTTACCATTTAAAACATTTTCCTCTAGAATACAAGCTCTCTATAAGACAGTTAAGGACAGATGAGGTGAGATGATCTCACTTAATTTCAGACATCAGCACTAGTTATACTAGGGGCCCTTCATCATCTGTTTTAGATGTTTCCTTTAGGAAATACTAGGCTAAATTTTCTCCCTTCTCCTTCTTCAGCTTGACCTTGACTATGGTCAGCTGAATACCCCTCAGGCTGTCGAGGGACAATTTTTAACTAGGCATTATCTTTTCAAACAAAACAAACACTGTTTTCCACTCTGTAATTATGAGGAATCAAACTTCAATCAATCGAGCTAATCATTTCTCTTTCCCCTTTTTGCAATGGATGAAGAAAGAGGTAACAGATTTCCAATTCAGGAGTAGAGAAGAGCGGTGAAACAACGCAAGAAAGGAAAGGGAAGAGGAGAAAGCAACTGGACTTGGTCAGAGAGGGATTTTTCCCAGTGTTGATGCTGCAGGTACCACACTGGTTCAGCTCCAGCAGATGAATGAGATGCATTGTATATATATACAGTTGAGGGAAATTATAGCCAAAATGGAGCTATCCCAGGAAAAGATGAAGCATGGAAATTGTCAATAGATTTATTAACTGTACTAACTTTTGTATCTAAAACATATGCTTGAATAAAATACTCAGGTGCCTTTGATGGTCAATGGAGGAAACAGGCAAAATTAGATCAGATTAAAAGTGCACACAGCAAATGTCCAAGACCTGTTGTATGAATTCCACTTGCTGTAACTTTCACCTGTAGAGAGACCACCTTTGGTTAGAAAATAAGAAGCCCATCCTAGCTGTCCTCACTTAGGGAACTCGAATCTGATGTGATAACAAGCAGCAACAAAACCGGACAGGATTATTTAGAACTGTGTCTGAGCAGCTTAGCGGGGGCACAGCAGCTGTTTTCTGTGCGAGGCTAGAAAACACCCCTGTGGCCCACGGCTTTTAGTGGTATCCATTTTATTACCCAGAAAAGTTCAGGAAACCAGAGGGAATTCAGAGAAACAGAATAAAAAGGGCTAGAGCTCTGGAGGGAAGGAACAGTAATGAAAATATAGAAGCAGCAAGCGTATGTCATGCATGGAGATATGATTTTGAGGATATCTTGAGGAGTGCCAAATTCTATTTTAAGATGAGTGTTTACTGAGATGAGATCAAGCTAGATTTTTACATTACAGTGTGTGAAAAACCAAGAAGACATGAAGAAGACAGAACTGTTTGAAGAGGTAGTATAGAGAAAGTGGCAAAAAATCCAAGAGAAATGTGAGGAGAAATCTGCCTGAAGCTGACATCTACTGCTCTGTTTCTCAAAATGGAGAGAAGTCCCTCCACTTGAGCTTATTAAATACCAGTGAAACACTAGATATTTTTTTTTTTAAAAAAGGAAAAACCATGCTGGGAAAACTATTTATACATTGATATTATGGTTCTAACTTCTGCATAGTTTTTATATTTTTTCAGAAAAAGTCAACTAGAACATTTTCATTGAATGCAAAAGGCTTTAGAGTAACTCAGAATGTAAAGGTATATCATCCAGCCTGTGTGTCTATAGGCTAAAATAAAGTTGCCTGGTTTTAAAATGTAGAGAATGCCTGGTTTCCACCAGCTTTAGTAAGGACAATATGAAAGACAAAATAAAGATCAAATGAAGAATCATCCTATGGGTTTGTTTCCCATGACATTTAAGGCAATCGTTGTTTTCTCCTCATCAACTGGGACAACCTCAAATAGAGATACCTTAGAAATGATTCCTGTGACGACTGTCAGGCCTGTGTCTGGCAGCGGGGACTGCAGGAGGTTGAGACGTACACAACCAGGATCCTGCGGTTATCCTATGCAAACTATCTGTGCTGAGGAGCAGGCAGCTCGCAGGGAGGTGTCCAACCTATTGCAGGATTTGGGTAGAGGCAGGGTGGTGTAGGCAGAGGTCTGCCTGAACTTCAGCAGAAATGTGGCTTTGGTGGGCGGTCTATGACAGCTTGCATGTTGCTGGAGAAACCTCATTGAACATGTAAAACACAAAAAGACTGAGCTGACCAGAGAAATTGAGACAATTTCCATCTGTTCAGCACCTCCATGACTTTTCTGTACCAGGGGAAGAAACCAGTGAGCCTGGGGGAGAGAAGGACAGAGGAGCAAAGTGGAAGTGAGAAATGGCAGAAGGTGAAGCGTTGAGAAACTAAGAAAAATTTCAGTCTTATGTTTAATTTTGGCAAACTAGTGAAAACAGGGCTGATCTCCTGTGCATGTACTAGTAACAACCTTGTCACTGGTTGTGTACTGGACTCCTGATTTTGACACCCCAATTCACCTTACATTAGGTTTTGTTACCAACCCTGAGCCACAGGTCTCCTGACCTCAAGTTTAACAACCTTCTAGAGTCAAATGGGGTTGGCGCAGCTTAGTGAGCCTGTGCTGGACTGCTTGTTCAGTTTACATCAGCTCTCTAACCTAAGGGTATTCTTCATCAGAAAATCTCATTTCCCATAAACTCTTCTTTTAAATGCTTGAGTAATATCTCAAAGTCGGTCAGATGACCATTTTTGCACAACAGCTACACCAAAAGTCCAGGGAACAAAACATTCATTCCCTGACATCTTTACAGAAATAAAAGGGGCACGGGCTATTTTACAGCTAGGATGGGCTTTTTATCTTCTAACCAAAGCTGGACTCTTTACTGCTGACAGTTACAGAAATTAGGATTCATCCAACATATCTTCCATATTTTGCACTTTTAATCTGACTTAGTTTTGCTGACTTTGATCATCAAAGGCACTTAAACATTTAGCTCAAGTATACATTTTAGATGTCAAAAGTCACCACAGTCTCGCTGCCCAAAATTTTACAACTAATCAGGCTTGCTAAAAGCATTACCAGATAATGGCTACTAATGGCCACAGGCCTGCTTCCTGTTTTCCAGACTCTCTTTTCTCCTTCTGGAAACCCAAAGGAGCCTGTTCCCCATCAGCTCTGCCCCACAGCAGCAATTCTCAGTGAATTACTGAAACCAATATTTATTCCTTAACAGCTACTCAGTGCAAACTAGGCTCTGTTTGGCTCCTGAGACACTGGATTAAAAGTGAAATTGTGTGAATAAACTAGTTGTGACAACTGACTTGGAGGATTAGATTCCCACAGTTTGACTACAGAATTTATGCATCATGAAACTGATACCCTGATGAGGTAAGCAAGGACTTCTGGATCACTTATAGCTGCTTTCTCCTCTTGCAGCAGAAACTCAGTCAGATTTCTTCAGCCTCCAACTGGGTTTTTTGATGATCATGAACACTTTCTATGAATAACATTATCATTTTTTCTCCTGGAAACTTCATCTGGCAGGTGGAAGTACAGCCTATTTCTTCTTATCTCATTTGGAGACTGCTTTGCTGATTTTTCTGGAGTATACTGAGCACCAATGGAATCTATATGGATTTATCTGGGTGGGTGGGCAGGATCTGGAGGAGGATTTTCAGAACATGTATGGTTTTGGAGTTCTCCCTTCTGAGATTTCCTTTGTCTGGCACTTGATACAAACCTGGGTTCTTTGCTGGGTACACACACACACACACACACACACACACACTCTACCAAGACAATTGAAAATTAACATTCTTCAACGTATGGTATTGGGAAGACTGTCAGAGCGAATAAAGCTCTGAGGAGCACCAAAGATGCTCTCCAAGGAGGAATCAGATAAAACAATTTAGCATGAAAAGTATTCACAAAGGTGTCCCTGATCACGACAGCCATTGCACAGGAGAGGGATCAAATCTATGTTATAACTGAAGCAAAATCTGCAGTGGGAGCTCAGAAGTTTCTCAGCATTGAGGGATCTTCCCCAAGGAGAAACTTTGCATAAACAGCCATTGTAGAGGAGCTGGAGATGCTGCCCGAGACAGCATGAAGCAATTCACCTGGGAGATACTGTGTAAATATTTGAAATGGAAGAAGAGCTTAACAAAAGAGCTGTCTCAGTCATAAAGGAATACACCAGCTCCTCTGGCCAGGCAGCAGGAGAGCCTGCAGCTCTGTGGTGAAAGCAAAATGAGGGCCCATACAGAAGAAACACTGACAGATGATCTGCAATAGACGAAAAGCCATCCAAAACCCATCCTTGCTAAGTCACCAGCCCCACGCTGGATGAACACCTCCAAAGTGTGGGTAGCGGGAGGACAGCCTTTCTGCCAGGGCCTGTTTTGTTGAACATGAAGGATCCACGTGGGAGAGAGGCTTAGGAGACCAGCCAGCTGGGAACAACTTCCACCCCATCCTCTGGGGGAGTCCTTGCAGGAGAGACCAGGCTGAACCCAGAGGTGATCCCTCCCTTGCTCTTACACCAGGAATGAGGCCCTTGGGTTGGCATGTAGGCACCTGGGGAGACTTCCTGAGCACTTTGCAGTCTGAGAAACAGGGACCAGGGAGGAGAACCAGACAAGGCGCGAGACGGGCACTGAAAGGAGAAGTTATAGCACCAGGGGAAAGGAGGGAGCTGGTGCATATCTGCATTTTGGCTCATCTGAATGACTGTTGGATTAAGGAGCCCAAGTGAAAGTAGCCAGCTGCCAGTGACTTAGAGACATGCTGGAGAGGGCATCCAGTCCAGCCAGAGGCAGGACCAGGAAAAGAGATCAGTAAGCAGGCGAGTGCGGGGGGAAGGCTATTTTACAGATGTGGGTGGACAGTGCCTTACTCATGCAAGGAGTTTAAAATGCCACATTCCCATTTGGCTTCAACCATTCTTCTCATCTATCCCACTCCTGGGAATTTCAGAAAATCACTTCTTTGGAAACTGCATGTCTTGTATGCAGTATGTTTTCATTTTCTCAGGACACATTTAAACACTGTCTGTCCTGTGCTAGTGTAAGGGGTTAATATCATTTAAGCCCTTGTGAAACCTAGTCCCTGTTCCTATTGCAACGAGTTAAATTTAATTAAAGAAGTTTAATTAATCAATGAGTAATTAGACCTGCAGCCTGCCCCTTGACACGCATTTTATATTGAGATTCAAGCCCTCAGAAGTACCTCCAGCACCCAGTTTTTAAAATCTGATAAATCTTTTCCTGGCTGGAGTGGTCCACAGAAGGGATGTGACTCCCAGGAGAGGGGTGCATGGTTGCACCAGGCACTTGCCCCAGCGTGCCCCAGGCTGAGCAGTGGGTGCTGCCCCAAACAGTGCAGCTAGCCTGACCACAGCCGCTGTCTCTTAGCGACGAGGTAGAAAGGGGAGAAAGTGTTTCTGAGCTTTCTGCTGCTCAGAAAGATGGAAACATGGATTTCTCTGGCAGCCTGTTAGATACAGGAATTTGTTCTGCCGCTCGAGGCTTTCAGAGCACCACAAAGAAAAGGTTACATCAGGCTGAGGAGTTCCCTGAACCAGTCCTTTTCAGAAACACAAGAAATCAGAGCCACATCCCAGATAGGCAGGGCCCTGAAAGTCTTCCTAAGCCTCAAGACCGATTCCAGAGCCTCAGCAAACCAAAAAAATACAAACTACCGCAACCAAAAATGGTATTGTAGAAAACTTTGGTTTCTTGCACATCTCTCTCTCTGTGCCTGTGGTTGCGAGCAGACAAGAGGGACGCATGACAGGCTACAACATGTTCTTGCAGGTACATGTTATCTGTGCAGTTCAGACCTACCACATACCTCCTCTTTATACAGAGGGACATATTACAGGGTACAGTATTTACTGGTTTGCACCTACCATTTCCTCTCATACTTCCTAGTGAGTAAAACTGTGGTCTTTCACCATTTGTTCTACACATGCAGCAGGTAGATACTGCTAAGATTCACTACCACGATTTAAAGAAGGCAACATAAGGCCTCTCTCAGGAAAAGATTTAAGGCTCTTGTATTCCAATAATTTAATTGGAATACAAGTGGCTCCATTAGCATTTCTCTTTACTTTTGTCTACAAACATTTCTTCGCCTTTCTCACTTTCACGACCAACTCCTCATATTTTACCTCAGTGCCCTTCCCCTGTTAAGACCCTCAAATAGCCCTCCTAGAATGTTTTGTTCCCTTACCCTATTTTCCCCACAGCCATGACTGCCACTGCACCTCCCTGTCCAGCCCGCTTCTTCTCTAAACAGCTATGGCAAATACAGCCAGGCATTTCTTAAAGCAAGTATTTTTTTCCCCTAGAACCATAGCTAATATTTTTCACTCATATACCCTTGCAGTATCACAATATCTCCAGTGCAGCCATCTCTTATTGAAACCCATAGGCAGCAGCTTTATTTTCCAGATGTTCTTTTCTTTAAAACCACATGAAATCTCAGTGTCTTTTTAAAGCAGTTATAAAACAGTGTTGGTTACAAGTATCCTGCTTCTCAACAGTTCATACATCTGCAGGCCTCTCTCTCATTTTCTGCCACTGAATATTGGGAGCAGTAATTCTCATATCTCATCTATTCCTCCAGGGCACAGAATAGTAGACTAGAAAAGATCTAGACACATGTACGTAAGGAAACTGTTGCTGTTGCCGTTGTTGTCTTTCAGCTGGGTGTTCACAGTGCGGAGACCTGTAGAGATTTTTGAAGACTCTCTCCTGATATTTTGTCTTCGCAGTGTAAAGGTCTCTCATCCTGCTTCATGGCCCTCTGGTGCTCTGCAGGTTTCGTGTTATGAGGTGTTAATTATTTTTAGATATATTTTTATAGGTAGGATGACTCCATCTGCATAAGTCAAGAGACAGAACAAAATGCAGTACCGAACAAACACAGAAGTTTTCACAAGAAAAAGCTGCTGATCCTTTATTTAAATGTATTCCTACTCCTCCTAGCTATCAAGGTTTTGTCAGCTTACAAAACAAAGACTTTCCAGCAAGCAGTAACCCTTAGAATGCATTTACCAGGACTCTGCTGTTTTACAGTCTTTAAAAACCATGAAATTTCCTTCTCTGAGGCTGTTTTGTTCTTTGTAAGTTTATTAATATTAGAGGTGTCTCTGATTTCACCAGAAGTGTATAGATCATCTTATTTTTATAGTGATTTGTAAATGATTTAAATATCAACTATTTTGATAGTCCAAAACATACATCAAATTCAATATTGGCACGCTTCTTTTTCTTCCTAAAAGATAAGATTTACAGTTCAAAAACTATTTTTTACCCAAACAAAATAATTTTACAAAGTAAGCATGGCATGCTTCACACGGATATTTGTATCCAAAGCTCACTATTGCAAACAACTCTAGAGGCTGCCAGGAATTTTATTTTTCCCCGTAGGCAAGGGAAAGGATTTTTTTGGTTTTTTTTTCCTGGTTTTCCACTACAGCTATTTAAACCTGTTGTTAATGAAAATTTATGCTATCAAAAATCCCCCAACAATACAAGTTAGGCAATTATATCACCAATGCAACTGCTGTCTTAAGCACAGCACTGAAAGCATTACTCATTAGAAAACGCTGTTCTGAAAGCCTTTACCCGTTCCAAGTGAGCCACAGAAAGCTCCTGCTGTTCAGCAATTAGAAAAATAAGCCTGTAAGCAGGGCATGAACCCCAAGGACTGGGGCAGCATATTAAAACAGAAACATTTATACACATAAAGGTAGTCATAAAAAATGGATAGGCTTGTTTCAGGATCTGTAGAAGCAGCAATCTTTCTGTCGGGAGGTTATGTTTTAAGACGCAGAGAAATCAATCCACTTAAAGCTGCAGTTTTTACAGTTAGTAAGAGGATACTGACCTCCAAGTCCTACCTGTATCTCAAGAAACAATATTACATTCTTGCAAGTAAGATGGGCCGAACCTTTTGTGTCCCTAGGGCATAGAGGAGAGCACTGTTTCAGCAGTGGGATATTCATCACATGTAGCAAGAAAAATATTTTTCTTTGTAAAAGTAAAACCCTTAATTTTGCCTGCTAATATAGCAAATGAATGACTAAAATCCCAAGATCTTCAAGGTTCTCCTCTGAGTCCTGTGAGGCTAAACTGAGTGCAGACTGGTCTGCTTACCATGAGGAATAAAACCTTTATGCTTCATAATGGAAAGTTAACATGGGATTTCAAGCAAGAGGGGAAAAAAAAGGCAGAAATAGTTACAAATGACACACTCCCTGCAGGAATTTATCTCAGTCATCTCTAGAGATTCTCTATGTGTTCCAAAGCAGTAGACAATGTAATGCTTACTTTCTCTTCCTGGTTTTAATGTGAATTTAAATCTTCGAAGTTTTTGCCTTCCAGTTGCTGCTTTTTAAACTTGACATATCTAGGCATAAGTGAAACAAAATCTGCTCTACTTGCCACAGACAAAAATGTCCTGGACTCCTGACTTTGAGAAACTGCGCACAGAAAAAAGACCTGAAATCCAGCATTTACTGTACATATTACTGTTTAAAGGACACTTGGTTTTGAAATACAGTTTTCAATCCTCTTCTGAAAGAAATCTGTACTTATTGTAAGCCAAAGATACCCATAACTAGCATTACATTATGGCAGTTTAAGTACAAAGGAGGTACATAAAATGTATTGCTGAAAAATAGATTATTTTTAGATAACAAAATTGTCTGGTTTTCTTATTGCTGTATTTTTATTTTTTAAATAAATTTTATAAAACATTTTATCCTTTACATTATAATTGGCTTTCATTTTACATTTTAAAGAGTTTTGTTTCATTGTGATGGAGAACATAATAATGTGAGGGATAATAATAATGATGTGAGGGAATGTGATAATGTTTCTCATAGACCTTGTTTAAAGTATATAGACATTTGAAGAATGCACTTTGCTCTTTCTCAGAAATTGTATACTTGTTATCTTGACACAACATTCGCTTTTACCGCAGTAATAGGTTAACAGAGTGCTTCTGCATAGAGAGAAGATGATTTATCTGGCTGCATCTACGTCAAGAAAGAAAATGGGCATTCTTATGCTAAAGCATCAAGTTTGTCCTTTCTCAGTTTGCCAAAAAACTGTGCGGATAAAGGTCAAACCAATACCAACAGTTGTTTAACTCGTTCTGGTTCTTGTTAGGAGCATATTCCTATGAAATCCTTTTTTGTCTTTGCTACCATTTTTAAACCTCAGAGGCTGTGAAGAATTGATAAAATGATGCCACTGTTCTGCTTTTGTTAATGACAGAAAAATGGGGAAATGTGACTAGATTACATCAACGTACACAAAAAAGTAACCGAAGTGCAATTAGCTATACGATAGACTTCTTCCAAATTATATGTTTTTACCGAAAGTGAACTTTTTAATATTATAAAGCAGATTTATTTATTCAGCATTTCCTAATTGCATTTTTACAGGCCAGTGATTTTAAAGAGGGCTTTATAATTGCTGTTATATAGAATTCATCCTACCTAAGGTAACAATAAAACAGTAGACTTAGGGTTGGGGATTGACATTGCTTACTATTGTCAATAGCTTACAAACAGGTTTCTTTTTAAAGTGTTTTATACTCTTTGTTAGTAATCATTTACTTTACATACTGTATCAAGTATACATTTGTCTTTTTGGTCACATTAGTTTAAAAAGTCATGTTGATATATAAATTCTTACATTGCTCTTTACAAGGACAATTCCTGCATCAAAGGCTGTAGCATAAACACAAAGAGCTTGTCATATGTTTTAGTACTACCATAATGTTATTCTTATTGCTGCTATCAGTGTTGGTCACAATAACATCAATGTCAATATCAATTTATTCCTTATACTGACATAATTCAAAATCAACCAACCACAGACATGCCTGGACCATCTATACTAAAATTCCCAGTTTCAGAAAGCTCCTCTTCCAGACGATTATTAAAAGTGCTAAAAAGTGAAGCTCTTATTATATCTCTCAGCAACTTTTCCCATTTAACCTTCTAACAAAGGACCTTGGTTTCAGTAACTACCAATCATTTGAAGGCAGCTAAACCTCCTTATCAACCTTTTGACATCTTCCTCACTTGTCATTGCTGGATAAAAATTATGTGTGACCCTTTTCTGAGTGTCTGGGAACAGCATGCAACAGAGTTACCTAGAAACTCCATAAACACTTCATCCAAAGGTGAAGAGATCACAAACAAAAGAATTAGCATCTATCACTGATTGCCACCAACTTCACCTGTTGGCATCCATTTACCTGTGCTTCACCCAGTCCCCACGGACACACCACATATATTGATATACGCACTTATAGATATTGGCATGTATATGTATATGTATATGTATATGTATATGTATATGTATATGTATATGTATATGTATATGTATATGTGTTTATTTATGTATTTGAAAGGTTACATGTTCCTTAGCTGCAGAATGCCCTAACTATCCACATCCCACCCATGAAAGGATTTTGTGAGTATGTAGCTCATGCAACAGCAAGCTAAGGACAGAGGGAAACAAAACATGCCTGAATCCAAATGTAGTTTGAGGAATCCCAGAATTCCTGTACATCGCATCTACCAAGGAGCAGATGAAAGGTGTGATTAGATTTGATCAAGAACTTGCTTCATTAGACCTATCTTTTTAAATTGGTTTAATTAATTGTAATGGGGGTGCAGGCTTTTATATGGATCTGAGTGGTGCTATACACCATTTCCATACACATCCTCTATATTTTTCCTTCATCCAGTTTGAAAAGAGGGACCTGGACTCTCCGCTCTCTACTGTGCCCTCTGACAGTCCCATTCCCAGGACGAGAACGCAGAGACATTAAGCACGGAGGAGATCTGAGGCACTCCTGAGCAGCCAGGGAAGATACGAGACAAAAGCTGTTCAACAAACACATGCTGGGCATATAAAACTTCAAAGATAATAGGATTGTTGGGCGGAAACACCCCACTCCTATCTCTCAGGCTCACGGTAGCTACAAAAATGACAATAATAAGTACAACATCGGAGCTGCAGCCAGACAGAAAGAATAACGAATAAACGTGGTGTTAAACTTAAATCTGGCTCCCAGCTGGAGTTCTGCTGTAGCCTGCCAAGCACAACAGGGAAGAAGGCAACAAGAAGACTAGTCTAGAGATCAGAGTGGAGATGTCTGTAAAGAACAAAGGATATCCAAATAGTATTGTTGTCTGCAGACATTGCACTGATAACTCAGGCAGTGTTTGGAAAGAGGAAACTCACAGGAGGAGAGAGAGAAAGAAAATGAAGGTGGCAGAGGAATAGAAGAGAACAAAATGGGACAAAACAAAAGTAATGAGAAAAAGGAAGAGCTGTAGTGTCCTTTAGTATTTAATGACGAGAAATCTTTGACTCAGATTATAACTATTGATCAACAGGCAAAAAGAATTACATGAAAGAGGAGAGACAGTGCTGCTGAGATGGGCCAGATATCCCAAGACAGGGGATTAAGGGAACTGAGATCTACTTTGGTTTTGCAGACTCTTTGGGCAAATAGCACTGTAATGAAATACTAAACTCTCTGCAGCATGCAACCTTCCAGCTGTTTCCAGTCAAGTGGTCGTGGACCACTTTATGGATTGGATCAGAGAGCTGGTGGGAAAGGCAGGAATAGAGAAGGAAATTTCTTCACTCATGATATTTCTTAGAGGGAAATATAAGGGAATGTTGCCTCTTGCACCATCTCATCTTGACCTGGACTGACTTGCTGATGGGAGAGGAAGACACGTTCTGAATTTAAAAAATTACAATAGTAATCAGTGAGGATGTAACTAAGGACAGGGACACTAAGCCCCACAGAGCACCATGAGAAGTGAAAAATACAGTTTATATAAAAGAGTTGGCATAAAAAACGGAGACTGTAGCCTTAAAGCCAAAGATTTTTCCCCAGAATATTTTCTTGGACTGTTAGGCTTTTTAGTCCAACTTCCACTGGAAAAGCCCTCAGGTTTCTTTGCAAGCCTTTCACAATTACTTGTCATTCTCTGCTCTTGCCTCCCTTCAAGACTTTAAACACTTGATCAGATTTAATTTATTAGCAAAGTGAGTTTCAATTGCTTCGATGTAATGAGCAAAGATACACTCTCTTTCTTTATTTAGCTCATCCCTAGCTAAATCACTGCTGCAGACACCAGCTACTAAAGGATGCAGAGAACATCTGTGTGTCATGGTCTTTCATGTGCGTTATCTAGTTCAGTTCAGTAGGGCAGATTTCATGCTTTGTACCCACTGGAGAATACTTTTACCATATGGATAGGATGCTACCAGCTGGGAAAAAACAGACTTCTTGCTGTCTCTTTGGGGAGTGGTAAGCAAAGTTAAATCTTTGTGCAGAATATGGTCAACACATAGACTTGTTGAAATCCTCAGAAAGATTTCTCTAGTCCAGGATGAAAGTTCCCAACAAATCCTTTCGAAGGAGGACCAGCCTGGAGAGCAGCCAGTCACTCACGTCTTAAGTGATTGCTGTGGACATCACAGGTCAGCATGTCTTCAGCCTGATTTAGATGGGGCTGGCACATCTTCAATATGAAGCTAAATCACTGGACTGTTGGCTCTCTTAGAGCATTCCCCAAGCCTTTCCCTATAACGAAGCACTCCAAACAGTGTCTTGCTCTGATGCAGAATGACACAGGGTTTCAGAAGTTTAATCAAACTCGAATTCTCTGTGGTCTTGGCCTATAATAAAAGTTCCCCAGTGAGGTACTGAATAAATGTGTTTTTCTAAGCACTCTGGGTAGTGCTCCTTAGTCCTGATTCATAAATTATTGGTGACTCTCCGTTTTTTCTGCACACTCCTTCAGCACCGGCTTCAGATCTGAGTAACTCACAGCTGGCTGTACCTGACTTATACAGACATAAAAACTTCCCTGTTTACTCTCCAAAAGAACCATGCAAACCAAAGACACTGAGGAGAGGTTTGGTTTTCTTTTACACTTCCCAAAAATATTAGTGAGCTATTTCTTTTGTAATCTCTGATCATAACTGGGAACAGAGAAGCATGCAAGTTGAAATCGAAAGCATGCAATGTTTGTTGTTCAATTTCTCTTTTTTCTGGAAATAACTGGGTACATATAGATCCATAACTGCTACATGGTGAAATGTTGTGTTAAACAGACTTATCGCAGCTGCTCGCTAAGAGATATGAGATATGCAGCTACTTCATATGAGATAGTGTCTTTGGTTTTTTAGACACTGACTTCAGGAACGGCTATCATAGACGCTCCTTTTTCATGTTCCGTGAAGTTCTCTTCACCCATATTAGTCTCTGGGGAAGGATGTTCAAAACAGAAATGCAGTACATACCAAGTAGCTTTCAGCGTCATTCAACGCGAATGAAACGACTGTGAAGATTCATTAGTTCAGGAAATTACCACTGCAGCATCTGTGCTTTCTAGTCACATTAAAGACCTGATGCTTTTAATGTAAGCCAGGCCAATAAACCATACAAATTATGCTATGCTGGTTTATATCTAGACCTAGAACTGCTCTATGCCACCATCAGGCAAACAGAATAGAGGAAGTCACCACAGAAGACAAGCTCAGAAACTAGAATATAGATAGGATAGTTGGTAAATCTGAATGTTTGCCAATTCATGAATAGCTTGGCCCTGGCTTTTGCAACCTCTGTTTCGAAGGCAATACTGACAACCAAATCATGTCTTTTGAGATCAAGTTTTCTACGTCATGTTCTTTTGGCATGTGCTGCAACATTAATAACTCGCCATGTTATGTGACATTTCAGACAACATGCCACCAAGAAAAACTCACGTTGGTTGGTTGTTCTGTCATGGGCTTATTCCTGATTGTGACCTTGTTGACCACTGACAATAGAATAAGGCCTACGTTTGTGAGGGACTATGTTAGGAGAAATACAGATGCTATAGCTATTTGGAGAACAACGGCTTCCTTTTCCTGTTTGAAACGTTCAGCTGGAAAATGCTCAGTCACTCTCCCTGTGTAGATTAGATCTTCTACATGAGTGGCATGGGAAAATGCTGATTTTATCTGCTTGTATCCCAGCACTTTCATTAGCACATCTCATTCTGAAGGATGTCAGTCTCCCAACTTTATCACAAGTCTTGCAATATGTGACACTAGAGCCAGCTTGTTACATCAGGATACAGCTTTTATTCAGAACAAAATTTAGATCTTTGGGTTATTGAGAAACTCAAAAACTATTAACTGTGTTCCTGAACAGTTTCAGGTGATAAAAAAATCAAGAAGTATGGCTAAAATACTATTATCCGCAAGCCAGTCTCATAGGCTTAGGTAATTTATTCAGGATTTTTAATCTTGGGAGATGTTAATCCTATAGCTATGCTAATAAAATCACAATGTACACTTGAAAAATACTAGGATCATATCTGTTTCCTTTAGCCATGCCCAACCAGTTGTAAGTCTAATTAAAGATATCACTCAAAATTTTCCACTAATCCCATGCAAACACATAATCTTTTCTTTCCCTCTAGTCACTAGAAACTGTATAGCAAATCTTTTTGTATTTATTCCAGACTTTATTTCTAGACCAACCCACTAAATTATTACAATTTACTATTCTTTAAAGCATTTTATTCTTGGTTCTTGGGTACTTCCCCAAAGGAGTCATCTTTGCTAGCTATTAGAGGATATTAGTTTTCCATTTGTCGTTCTTGCGTTGCAGCTCTTGTGTGTTTATTCTCTAGTGTAGTCCAAAAGGACCTAAGCACCATAATCACCACACCAGATACATTTGGTTTCCAAGTACCTGAGACAAGCAACACCAGTCAAGTGGCCTAGGCAGGGTAGATGATATTAAGCGAGCAATATCAAAACCACATAAAGCAGGGAACCGTCAATCAAATGATTCAATTGACTGTGATGTCGGTTTTGGTATTCTACCTTGGAGAAAGTAGACTGGCTGTCATCTTTCTCTGAAAACTAGCTGAACTCTGCTTTTGTCTCTTTGAATACTTGACCAGATCTCTCTAATTCAAACTTATATTAGCAGTGTAATATGTAACAAACATTAACTTTCATATATGTAGTTCATCCTGCATAACTGCAACTGATCAAAAGTCATGAGTACAGGCTATGTCTTGTATTGTCTTACCTCAGTGTTTAGTTAGATCATGTTTCCCACAGTTTTACAGGTTGTATTATAAGTACTAATTGAGAGACAAAGGAAGTCATCATTTTGACGAATTTACGGCCTCAAACGATAGAAAGGGCTTTAATCACATTGTATACAGTGTTTACCACACTGTATTGTGAAATCACTAGTCCATCAAAAGCCAGATTCAGTTAAAGATTTAACTTCCTAACTACCTGTTCCAAAAGTTGATCAGGAAGCTGGGAGCTTGCATGTTCTATCAAAGGTACAGGATGAACAAAAAAGTTGCAGTGCAAATGAAAACTGAGTGGATCAGGATTCCGTCCTCTTAGTGATGCAGTCTCCTAATTTAAAGGGATTATAATAAAAAATAAAGATATTTGAAATGTTTGCATATACTCTTCTGTCTATGCATACTTGTTCTGAACTATAGTTGTGATTTTTTTCATACTCTTTTCACAAGATTTTCTGAGCACAAAATCTCGGAGAATACAAAGGTTCTTTGCTATATACAGGTGTGCAAGCCCCACTTACCATGACAACCAATGGTATTTTATCCATTCCTTGTGCTGCCCTGGTAATTTGTTGGTCTAGTGCCTCTCCTTTTATATTTGAGTTGTAACCTTTTTTGGTCAAGGACCACTTTTTATGCCTGTCTGTAAAGCATCTTGGCATCTTGGTCCATGACTTAGTTTCTAATGAAAAATAACAATCTGGCTCTTAGATCTTAGATGAAAGAGGTTTTGAATCCTTTTAAAGAACAAATGAAATATTGTTATTTCTGTAAGCACAGAAGCAGAACCAAATGAAAAAAAAAAAAAGGAAAAAAGAAGAAAGGAGGCCAACAATGCTTTCTGCAGTAGCCTAGAAATACTAAAGGAGAAATAGCTGCCTCATATTACCGTTAATTACATATCTCACTACCAGGAGGTCTTTTGTCATAACAGAAATCACAGTGGACTCAGGAGAAATGACCAAACAGTGATCTTTTGTGAAGCTGGAGTCATGAAAGCAGTTAAAGGCAATTGGAAACGGGCATATTACCTAAAGTTAGCAATGAAGCTGATGAAAGAATTTCGAAAGAATGGAAACAACATTAAGGTAGGCAGATTTTGTACACAGAATGATAATATTAGTTTTGAGTTATCTGTTGAATCAAGCTCAAAGACTTCCAAACCCATGTTGCAGGGGGTGGAAATACCGTCAGATGCTCTACATTGGCTTTGATGAAAGGCTAACTGGGTTAGTTCATTGTCTCCAAGAGTCATTGGCTCTGTTATCTTACAAATCTAAAAGAGGGAAGCAGCAAAAATTTACTGCAAAAGTAAAGCAGTGGGAAAAGCAGTAAATTTTCTGTTCTCTGGTAATACCAGCATGCTCTTTGATTTTACTTTGGACAATAAAGTGACTCTAAGTCTCCAAAGCACCCCAGTAAGTTATTTCTGTCAATCCAGAAAACATAATCACGAAGTTTTCTGTTGTACATATTCTATGTTCCTCTGAATCTTGGAACTATTTACATTATTTTAAGAGCAAAATAAATTGCTCAACACCTGAGCATCAAACTACAGTCAAACTTGCTGATAGAGAAGAAAAACAAAGCCACACACACCTTACAAAGGTGACATTTCTTGCCAGAGTCAATGATGACTCCCTTTGCCCTGGTGCCCCCAGCTTCAGACAAAGGAAAACTGGCAGCCACTGGAATAGAAATGAATTGTTGAGGGTAAGTTGTCTCCAGTCAATGCTCTGGGAGACGTTAGGGGCTAGAGAAGGTGGCCTTTTCCTGCAACGGGAGAAGCAGAAAGCCCTGGTTTCCTAGCTTCACCTCTAGGATTTCTGACTAGTCCCATCCTTTCCCTCCCCAGGAGACCAAGATGCACAGGTGGGTAAGCAGTGTGGGATGTCTGCAAGGGGACTAGAGAGGAAGCAGGTCACCACAGGAGGCATAGGGATACTCTGCTGTCTGACTTGTCTCAGGGGAAAGTGAAAGTCCCATATCCCAGAGGGAAATAGGAGAAGGAGGAAAGAAACCTCAGGCTCCTGCCTCCACTTCTTCTCTCCGAAACTCCAATTCTTTCTCCAAGCCTCCTGAAACGTCCACTGCTCTCTCCCAGCCTAAGTCATCCATACATCTGTTTCATGTACTCAGAGTTATCTAAAACTGCCATATTGCCTCTTTCCTTTTCTCTTGCCATTACCAACCTGGGGCCTTCTTTGCAGATACTGAGCTTTCTTCACACAGCTGAATGTCTTGAGCCAGCTCTGGCTGTAACCACAATTTGGATGAGGGCTGTACAAAGTCACTTTGTCATTTCCCCATCATGTAGTCTAGAGTACCTCTGCTAATGGAGGTTTCAGAGCATCTCTCTGTTCACTCTTCACCTTGATCCTTTGGTTAGTCATTTTAATGTAACCTGGGGGAGTGGAATGGGAGAAATGGCCACTGTGCCACTGATTCTATAAAATATATTGCATTTAATCCCTTCCATGGCCCAAGGCTGTTAGGTCAAGACAGCTTGTCGTTGCTCATGTTCCTCGTAATATCCGTGCTCACACTGCCTATTTCTGAGCTGCACACATGTCACCCCAGCTAGGAATCGGGAGGGGCATGGAGCAAGTATCCACACCTAGGAACATTGGAGCAAGTGCCACATGGCCACTGGAATCTCAATCCTGATCTTATACACAGTGGGACAACGGAGATCAGAGACCTTGCCATTAAAACCATGCTTGAAAAAACATTTTTTAGACCTTGACCACCACAGGATGACATTTGCCTACCCATGGCCAGAATATGTCCACTGGGGTGCATGAGTATTGATGGGATGAAATTGGATTGGATTGGATTAGACAGCGAGCAACAGACATAGTGTCCCACTATGCAGTGCCAGCAAAATCTAATTATCTGCTTTTCTGCTTTTAATCTATCAGTCTAACTTTCTTTGTCTTTTAATCACTTCTAATATACCTCAGTGATACTTTTCTTTTTTTTTTTTTTCATTATGATTTTCTTCTAAGATAAATGGATGTCATGGATTTATATCTGCTATCAGACAGGGCTGTGCTCTGATTTATAAGGGAAGACAAAATTATGCAATAACAGGCATTTTAGATAGGATATAAAAAATTTCCTTTTCCAATTGCTTAGAGATGGAAATATTTTTTTTTTTTTGTGAATGTTGATTTTCATTGAGCCCAAATGAAGTGAATTAGTTGCAGGAAAACTATGAAAGATGTAGAGAATTTGAGACCAACCTTTTGTTAATTTATAAAACCGTTGACTCTGTTTTCATTTGTGAGAATAAATGAATATATTATACAGATTTCTAAAGGCTTCAAATCAGCAAAATCCCTCAGACTATCTTAACACTTGGAATTTACTCTACGATTTGACTTGACTGGTTTCTGTTGGGCACAACTCCTTCCTAATCTTCTGCTCTGTCTATCGTCTCTATTTCCTATCTCTCTTCCCCTTTGTCAATAGGCATAACTTTTTTCCACAGCATGACTCAAAATTTGAAGCAAGCTCTTGGTTTTGCAGGGTTTTGTTTCCCTAAACACTCCATTCTACAACTGGATGCTTGTTCATATACATCTTAAACTCTGCCTCGTCTCATTACATATTTTTTGCTCTCCAGTGCGCTATCAGCAAGATTCATGTCTTTGCATTTCTCCTATAAGCTCTATGGAAATTGGTCCTCGAGATCAACATCACTGCCAGAAGTCTTCATCTTTCCCTTCCTGTGGCACTCCACCACTGGCATTGCCAAGAACAGAAGCACTACAAGATGAGATCTAAGTCCACGGAGCTGAGAGTACTTTCTGAAGGTTTGAAACATCAGTCTCATAATGAAGGTAAGATATACTTATTACTTAAAGAAAGGGTGATCAAAAGAGACTTCAGGGCCCTGGGACGGTTGGTAACAGAATCTGGACCACAGGTTATTTTTAACTCTCTCTTTCCAGTTGTGGGCAGAGACATTGGAAGAAATAGACGTACCCACCATATTAATACAGGGTTTCGTGATTGATGTCACTGCCACAATTTCAAGTTTTTTGATAATGGGATGGCCTACATGGTACCAGGCTTGCTGATGTCAGATGAAATTCACCTTTCTCAAAGCGGAAGAGGGTCTTTGCTCAAGAGCTAGTGGAGTTCATTGACAGGGCTTTAAATTAGACTCAAAGAGGGAAGGGATAATATCAGGCTTGCCTGTGACAAATCGAGAGCCCCTGAAGAGCAGCAAAAAGGAATTCCAGCCATTCCAGCCACTAAGTCAGCTTCATCGGGGGCCCAACTCAAACGTCTCTATGCAAACGTATGTAGCATGGGGAATAAACAAGAGGAGTTAGAAGTGTGTGCACGCCTGGAGGGCTATGATCTTATTGGCATCATGGACACATGGTGGGATGGCTCCTGTGTCTGGAGTGTTGAAATGGAAGGATACTGGCTCTCTAGGAAGGACAGGAAGCGGACATAAGGAGGAGGTGTCGCCCTCTATGTCAAAGACTAGCTGGACTGCGAGGAGCTCTGCCTGGGGCTGGATGAGGCCTGGCTGAGAGCTTATGGGACAGGATTAAAGGGAGGGCAGGGACAGATGACCTTGTAGTGGAGGTCTGCCACAGGCCACCTGACCAGGAAAATCAAGTGGATGAGGCCCTCTACAGACAGGTAGGAGCAGCCTCATGTTCACAAGCCCTGTTCCTCATGGAGGACTTCGACCACTCCAATATCTGTTGATGGGACAACACAGCAGGGCATAAACAATCCAGGAGGTTCCTGAAATGTGTTGATGATAACTTCCTTCTCAAAGTGATAGAGGAAACAACAAAGAGAGATGCTATGCTAGACTTTGTTCTCACCAACAAGGAGGGGCTAGTGGGGAACGTGACACTCAAGGGCAGCTTTGGCTGCAGTGACCATGAAATGGTGGAGGTCAAGATACTTAGGGCTGCGAGGAGGGCGCATAGCAAACTCACTACCCTGGATTTCAGGAAAGTAGACTTTGGCCTCTTCAGGGATCTGCTTGGTAGAGTACCATGGGATAAGTCCTGCAGGGAAGAGGGGCTCAAGAAAGCTCGATAATACTCAAGGATCACCTCCTCCAAGCTAAGGATCAGTGCATCCCAACAAAGAGGAAGTCAGGCAGAAACATCAGGAGGCCTACATGGATGACAAGGAGCTTCTGGACAAACTCAAACACAAAAAGAAAGCCTACAGAGAGTAGAAGCAAGGACAGGTACCCTGGAAGGAATATAGAGAAATCATACAAGAAGCCAGAGATCGGGTTAGGAAAGCTAAAGCCCTGATAGAATTAAATCTGGACGGGGATGCCAAGGGCAACAAGAAATGCTTCTATAGGTACATAGATGATAAAAAGAGGACTAAGGAAAATGTCAGCCCTCTCCAGAAGGAAATGAGAGACCTGGTTGCCTAGGATATGGAGAAGGCTGAGGTACTCAATGACTTTTTTGACTCAGTCTTCACTGGCAAGTTCTCTAGCCACACTGCCCAAGTTGCAGAAGGCCAAGGCAGGGACTGGGAGAATGCAGAACCTCCTACTGTAGGAGAAAATCAGGTTTGAGACCATCTAAAGAACCTGAAGGTGCACAATTAGACATTTGGTTCCATCCTTGCAATGGAATAACTCTTCCTGGCAAAATCAGAAGGCTGTTGAAAACCCCTACTGTTACCTGCTGGTGAACTCAAGGAGCAAAAGTGTAGGTTTAAAAGCCTTTCCCTTCTCAGCTAAACCCAGTGAAAACTGAGGCAAATAACAAAGCTGCCTCTTGTATCCCAAGATTGTTATTCAGACCCTTATTTCTTCTGTGGGAATTTAGCAAGCTGGAACTGAGCTCATGCTTGTCATTTAATGATTTTGTCGGGATTTTTGATATGAAGCTTTTCCTCTGAGTCAGGACAGAAGAATAAACTTAGATAGAAATACCTAGAGCGTGATCTGCTGTGTCTTGAGAAGATGTAGTCTCTCCAATTGTTAAATGTTTTCTAAATATAAGCCTAAAATAAGGATGAAAGTCCCATCAAAATATTTACAGCCCCAAAATACATGTTTCTGTGACTCCAACTGGGAGTAAGGACACAAGCAGAGCTGTTTTCTCTTACTTTCTCTTACTTATTCTCTAGATCGGAATACAGGAAGATATTAAGTTTGTCCAAGAAACAGTGGGTGTTAAAGTCTTCAGTTTTCACAGCTAATATTACACTTGAAACAGTAACCAAGAAAGCAAAGCTTGAACATTTGGGTTGATTCCACAGAAAATAAATTAAATTTACTGTTCATAAAAAATGTCTGTGTTGCAGAGAAATATTTAATCTGTTGGAAAAAGAAATTAATAGAGAAAAAAAGAGCAGGAAGAAATCTGAGAAAAACTTAGAGCTGTGATTATTTGTAAGGACTTTAAAGTATTCATCAGAATATCAACATCATAAGATGCTTTTAATCTTGAAAGGAAAGTAAGTTATTGAATGTTATGTGCATATGCATATATATGACATATGGGTACACAATGTGTTTGAAACAGCCTTTTCAGGGAGCTGTTATGTATGTATTTTTCTACCTAGCTGGAAGAAAATACTTCAACTCTTTTTGCAGCTTTAGTGCTTCCTCTTCCATCCTCGAAGAGGTCCCCTAAAACACTAAAAGCAAAATCTAATGCCTCTGTGTGACCCTTAGAGACAGCATAATAATATGAGCGACTGGAGAAAAAAAAATTATTCAAACAAAGTGAAGAGGCCAGATACTTCAGGAACAAACAGAAATGAGAAAAAAGAAAAAAACACGCAGCTGTTTGTATGAGATGGACTTCTTTTTCAGGACTGGATTTTTAAGCTCGTGTTGCTCTGATGACACGAGGCAGATTCGGACCCAAAAGCTGCTCCTATGGTGCTGAATGAAGCATGCCTGAAGCCGCTCCATGGCACTAAGGCCAAGAAGCATGGCACAGCCTGTATCCATACTATTGAACTCTCTTACTCTGTAAAGTAGAGTGGCTGCAGTGACACCACATTCGGGAGCAGTCCCTGGCCTAAGCTAACTTCTGAACTGTGCCTGAGAATCGTTTGGGAGAGAACTACATGGCCAAAAGCAAGCCAGGGGGCATTTCAATAATTTAACAATATAAATAATCAAGTCCAGTGATGTGCCCTGGCGCTGCTTAATTTATTAGAGCAGACACAGCTGACATGGCCAGCTGCTGATCCCTTAATAGCACAGAGAAAGCACAGATGGCCTTGGACTGCTCTCCTCTTCAAGCAGGGGTGCCGGGAGCATGCCGAAGCATATGCAGTGCTTCACCAGGGGCCAGAGGAAACCCGTTTGATGCAGAGCGAGCCAGAGCTCATGCTGGTAGTGAAGCCGCTGCTTTCCAGCACCGCTGCATCCCTCCCCTGCGGGGCTGCGCAGGAAAACAAGCCACCTTTTGCTTCATCTCAAGTCTATGGAGGGCTGGAAGATGCTGCTGTAGCCTGCTCAGGGCACTGGAGGAGGGACCAGGGCTGGCAGAGGTCCTCTACGTACAGCGGCCATGGTCCCTGCCCAGGGATCAGAGACAAAGCCGTCCATGCATGGATACTGAGTCTTCCCTGTCCTGCCATGCTGGTGGGGCTTATTCACTCCAGCATAAATATTGAAGAGGGGTGCTTTAGTATCTGGCTTTCGGTTTATAAAAAGGTATAAATGCTTCGCTGATGAGATGCGCAGTTCAGACCGGGCTTGGGAGGTGTGCCTCTCGCCAGGGTACAGCGAGCAGCCGCGGGGAGGGAACAGTCCCATCAGGCAGGCAGTGGGATCCAGGGGCGCTGGGTCACCCAGGAGCCGCAGGAGGAGAGACGCCAGGAACAACAGCACTCACTTTTCCAGGCAGCAGAGTCTTGCCAAAGACCAGGAAGGGAGCCGCTGGGACCTATGCGTACCGCAGGAAAACCCACAAGCAGGCTTTGGGAGGGACTGCACTAGGTCCTGCAATTCACGTTCCTTAGTGCAGTTCCCAAAACAGGTGGCTTCTTTTGTTCCTGAGTAGTACTGTAAGTGTCTTGGGTATGTATTTTTAAAAAATTATCTCCTTTTTAATAGAATATTTTCATTACTGGACTACTCTGGTACTTAATTTTTAAACAGAATGTCTGGAAAGGCAGCAATTACTTTTTGTAGGTCACTGGATAAAAACCTGCTTTTTTTTTTTAAGATTCTTGTTTTAAAATTTGTAATGAACTAAACCACAAACATTTAAATGACATAAAAAATTAAAAGAAAACCATGCAAGTCAGCCATGCATAGACTAGCTCCCAATGTGAGATTCAAAAAGCAACTATTTTGTGTCTGTCCCTCTGTTTATATCTGGAAGGAAAATAGTCAGCCCTGAGGAATTCAACAGTCTTTCCTTATTTGCCTCACAGCACTCTGTTTTGAAGCCTCCATAGATGAGACACATGCCTTGGGCCTCAACTGTTTTTCAACCATCCAGTTAAGATTGGCATTCCAGGCCCCTGGTCACCGCTGAGGGCTGACCCTCATCACTGGGGTCCAGCCTCACATCCATCGCAGTCTGGACAGTTCGACTCAATCCTGCTGTTAGAAAACTCTGTTCTCCAGTAGTGTCCGTTGCCAGCCACTGGCTGAGACAGGCAGCATGGATGCTACGTTAGGCAGGTACATGTCTTCAGAAGCTTGTCTCAGAGAGAGTCTTCATCTTCCTCCAACGGACAATGGGAGAAGGACTTTTGTGTGGGCGTTTTCCTATTCTCATTCATTTGCACTCACATGTCATGGCTGTTTAAGGGTTATAGCTTACCCTTCAGGCTTTGTCATGCTTCCACAGAATGAGTAAAAGGTTTGAATGGGGAGGGGTTGGTGCAAACCTGATACCACAGGAGGTGAGATGGGACCTGAGGATCCACCTGGAGCCAGGATATGGGATGTGCTTCTGAATTCAGTAATACAGGCATGACCTTAGACAGTCTGTCTGCAAAGAATGGGGCTGATCTCAGGCCACTGACATCTGTAGATGAGTTGACTTGTCTCAGCGGAATTAACTAGAAAATGAAACAATGCCAATGATACTTAATGAATGGGTAAATATAGCACCAGGTGTTGGACCTGGACTGCTTTCAAGCCTATAGAAGCTACAAAAGCATTGTGAACACAGGTCTCTCTGCTCTGAGCACTCCAAGCAGAGCCTCCACAGCCACTCCTCTGCAAAAAAGAGTGGGATTTTCTCATTTCCCTGTTGCCCTGGCCACTGGAACAGCATCATCGCTACATGTACAGCATGAGGGATCACTCAGGTTCTGCCGTCTGTTCTCTTTTCCCTTCCTGGCTTCACAAATACGGAATAGTTTGTCATCACGTAAACACCTTGGAAGCTTGCTTTATTGTATGTTGCTATGCAAATATTAACTAATCAGTCCTTCTCTCCATGCACTACGGTTTCTTCAGCCCTTCGTCAGGCTCTATCCTTTCCTGTGCCTCCACTGCCACACTGGAGCAGCTTAAAGGCCAGGCTGCAGGACAAATCACCCAGCCACGGCACACACTGCCGTAGTTCTTTCAGGGTAAGAGTGTAGATGACCAGACTGACAGCCCACCTAACCCAGTATCCTGTCTCTAATGTTGGCCACCATCAGGTGCGTGGGGAAGAGTAGAAGAACATAGCAAGCGTATAGTGATACTTCCTCCATACAATCTGCAGTAATTTGGAGTTTAAGGCTTCCAGAGCCAGAGGTTTACTTGTACCCAATAGGATTCAATGGCTTTTTCTTCCATCCCGTTCCTTTTGAACTTACGTAAACCCTTCTCACCTACAACATCCTATGGCAGAGGTCCCTAACTACCCTAGTAACCATATGTAGTACAAAGAACTATCAGAATTTGATGATTTTAAGATTTCTGTTCAATTGTGTTATTTCATATTCTCTCAATCCTTGTGTTGGAACATAGCAAACAGTCAATTAACCTCTATTCACCTTTCCATGACACACAGATTTTTGTCCTCCCTCTTTCCACACCACAGTCATCTTTTCCACGCTAAATATCCTCCTCTGTCATACACAAGAGATTTCATATCTCTAGTATGAAATGAGTAATTCTAGTTAATTTCCTCCATACCATTGTGAGTGGGCCATATAGCTGATATTCATTGAGAAGAGATGCTAAAATTGCTGTGTGCTTTCAGATGACACTGCACTTCTCGGCTACGTGAGCAGACCATGGTACACCATATTGCTTCCTTCTGCCTTTTCAGAGGCACCAAATGGCCAATGTCATATCAGGAGTCCAGGAGTCCTCTCTACAAACGCTCTGAAATCACCTGTCTCAGGACAGATTAAACCTGCAGACAGCCTGACTTTACAGTGCATTGTGGATGCCAGCTGCCAGGTCTTAAGAGTATTCTGGGTTTCCAGGATTAGACTCATTGCCAGAAGCATAACGTAGACACAGATACAAAGTCACAGAATTGCAGAAGTGTTGACTCAAAGGCACATGGATGTTATCGCTTGCACCTCCTACTTGCAGAAGGACTTTCATCAACACTCTAATCAGGTCATCTGTGGCTTTGTCTAATCCAGCCTTCAAAAGCGCCAAGGACAGGTATTACAAAACCTCTCCAGGCATCTGTTTCAGTGCTACCCTGCCCTCCTCGTGAAACAGGTTTTTCTAACATATAGCCTGAATGTCCACAGCCACGCTTTGTGGCTGTTGCCACTTGTTATATCATTGTACACCACCAAATAGAATATGGCTCCATCATCTTTGTAACAGCCCTTCAAGTAGCTGCAGGCTGCTGTTAGGTCCCCCCTCAAGTAGTACATGGTCCAACTCCCAACTATGAAGCTCTAGGCAGCACTTCATTGGACCTTCTTCAATTTGTTCACATCCATCTTGAATCAGAGAGGCCTAAAACTAGATACAGTGTCCTAGTGGCAGCCTCATCAGTGCCAAAGAGAGGGATGTAATGCCTTCCCTTGATCTATTTACCACGTTCCTCCTAAAGCGGCTCAGCATATAGTTTGCCTTCTTTCCAATTTTGGCTCATATTCACTCCAGAGTAAACAATCCATCATAAAGCACCAGTCTTTTTCAGCTGGAGTCAATATGATTCTGGTCAAATAATTGGTTTTAGTAAAAATTTTCATAAAATATATCACATTATTTTTTCAAGCGTGACAATAGGTTTGTAATCTCATGACAATCTAAACAGCATGTTACACAGATCACCACAATCTTTTCCCTTAAAAACAGTCTGTTTTCCTAACAAGAGCACAGCAGCCATCACATACATAGTGAAACAAGGTAGTCTCTGCTTAAAAAGAAGAAAATTGGGTAACGAGGTATTGCATGAGTACCGACCGAAAGCAGATAGGCAAACAGGAGCTGACAGTGACGTACTGGTGTTTTGGTATAAAAAGCAGCAGTTTCAACATCAGCTGCCTAGCCATTATATTTTATTTCTGTCTTCTGCGTTTCATCAAAGTAACTGTGGCTATAAAGGTGTCATGAATACACTCCTTTGGGTTGCCAGCCTCGCATATGATGTCATTTTTCACTGAGGCTAATAAAAAACAGCATGGCTTCCAAACGGGAAAATAAATACCATGACTGAAAGTCTTACCAAGGTAAGTCAATTGGAAAGAAGGAAAAGCACAAACATCCAGGTGCTCAAGCTCTTCTCTGGAGTTCCAGGGTGATTTTCACGGGGCAGCTCCTGGGGATTTGCTAGCCAGGACACCTGCACTCACATGAAGCAAGAGGGCTGCTCTCACCTAAGCAGTTTGTGAGAGTGCACCTGGAAGCCTCTGCCAGCTACATGGGATAACACTGTCTTTCTAACCAAGCTCACCGATCATTCCAGCAGAAACACATTACCGCAGTGCCTGAAAATCGCGTGCAATTAAACCTCCTGTTGACACGACCTGTAGCAGTAAGGTTGACTGGGAGCGAGAAGAAGAAAAGTTGTAACAATTTTTATGTGAAATATCCATGACAATTTATTGTGAAAATTTGAATCTGGATGCATGATGCCACTGAAAAATCAAAAGTAGTTAATTTTTGGCACAGCTAATTTTACAATATTTACAGTATAAAAAGAGGGGACAATTATTCAAAGGATTAGTCTGATTCCTCTCAGTGGCACTAGAGCACAATTTTCCTTAAAAAAAGCTATATTCTTAGGAAACTGAATGAATTCAGGCCCATAAACATGTTACTACATTTGCTGGAAAAGGAACAGAAGAAGTAGTCTAATCTGATCATATTTCCAACACAGAGTAAGTGTCTCATAAACTGTGAAATGGGAAAAGGTAAACTCCATGAATTTCTTCTCTGCTAACCCAGTTCACTTTTAGCAATGGTAGAAAATAAAATTATCAAAGAATAACAATTTTTTTTTTTTGAGGCTGGTAACATAAACAGTCTTTGGCTGCAAATGAATCTGAAAAGCACAGTCACTGCATTTTCCTCTCTATGGATAGAAATGCTTCTGCTCCTGCTCGAGTCACAATTAAAAATACCAATAGCCCTAGCAACTGGACCCCTGAATGCCCGAGGCAGGCCATATAAAGGTCTGAGAAATGTCCCAAACGACAGGAGCAAACAGAGTTTAAAAGGGAAGCATTCTTCTTCACTCCTTGCCTACCATCTTCTTGTTGCTGGGGAAAGAGGCAAGTCTCCTAACTCCCAATATGATATCTCCGTACATTAACTAGTTAGAATAAAGGCTAAATTCAAAACTAAATCACTCGAGTAGAAATTCAGTACCTAATTTACTGTAATATTAGACCCCTGGCTCCTATTCTCTTCAGTTCATAAATGCAGATTGGCTAGAGGGACTGCAAAACACAAAGCAATAACATAAAATAAACTATTAAAGCAAAGGACACCATGTTCCTTTGATTCTCACACACACCCACACATGTACGCCCACACACAGGCAAAAGCTCCTCAGGAGTAAGAATTCTGAAATGTGAAAAGTCCAGTATACAACAAGGCTGTAAAATAGACTTATTACTTTTTTATGTACATGCCCTGTGTCATTAAACAGCTTTCCTAGAAAAAAGGCCATGACATCTACACGCCTTTTTTTGCTGCTGGAGAGGTAATTGCTTTTTCAATAAAAGCCATTTCAAGCTACTTGCTACACATTGAGTGACACACTGGACAAGTAATTTTATGTTTCCACCACAGCAAATTAGAAAGGCAGCAGAGTGATAGAGTAACCACAAGACAATACTTCTCTCCCCTTCAAATTCTTGCATAGAAAGCACTAAAAACAATACAATGTCCAGCTATTGATTTCACGGTGGACCATATTCCACCCCAAAGTCTTTCGCAACAGTTCATGTCTACGTTGTTTGTAAAAGGATTGCAAACGTCTAGAAACTTAAGCAAGAAAGATGTTAAGGTTAGATTTTACAGGAATCCCTTTAAAAAATTAGACTGTTTTTCGATTTGGAAAGAATTTCTTAATTATGTCAGAGGCCTGATTTCCCCTTCAGAGTTTTCTGTCACGGACTGCCTGTATCTTCTCACAGTGGGTCACAACCAAACGGCTGTTGTGACCACGACGTATCTCACAATCAGAAGGCTCTTCTAATCTCCAACAGAGAGCTCCAACTCACCACTCTCCAGAGGCTCCTACCACTCCAATCTCCAGGAGGGAAATGCCCCCACTCCCTCTTGGGAGTGCCCCACCTTTAAGCCTCTCATGAGTCACGTGGTCTCCGGCTGACCACCGTGACTCGCAGCACCTGTCTCGACAAGGCACAGGTGCTTCCCATGTAGCAGCCAGGAACTCCCCTAACAGTTTTCCTGCCTTACACTAGCTCTCCATTCAGGCATCCAAATTCAGTTGTGGGTCCCATTTACCAAACTCTCAGCTCAAGCTGGTAAAGTTACTCTTGAATAGCACTTGTCAGCTACATCACTCGCACAAGAATAAAGACATATATTCGTACATGGGAAGCAAAAGAAAGCTTTTGAGATCTGGAAAGTTTGAAGAGTTCTGATAAGGAAAGAAAGGACTGCAGGGACTGCAGTGCTCCTACCAAAAGGCAAGGGAAAAAAGGGTAAAAAAGTCTGAAGCTGTCACCTTCATACTGGATGGTACCATGCAGAACTGGATTCAATATTGAGCTCAGATTGCACCATTCCTCACATTTCATAGTAGATTCTTTACAGCACTGAAAGAGATCTGAGGAAGGTCAACACCAGTTTATCCAAAAGTATGCATCCTCTCTCAAAGATTCTCCAACTAAAACCAATTCAGCCTGCTGAGGAAGGAAAAAGGAGTTAAAGTAGGTTTACTGTTGTTTACCTTCCCTCTTCATCCACATCCTTGTTCCCAAAAGAGTCAAGCACATGTGGACAAAAAAAGGACAGATTATTTTGAAGAAGACAGTTTATTTTTGCAGTATGAATAGACAGTCATAAGCGCACAAAAGAGAAAACGAAAGGTTAATATTGAAAGTATGCAAAAAACACTTCCAAATGCATGATTTTACAGGACAGGCAAACAGAACTTCTTACAGAATAAATCAAAGCAATGAAAACAGATAAAGGAACATGCTGAAACCCATACTGTGGTATTTAGATAAAATACATACAAAATTTAAAGCAAGCTTTGTAAGCAATTCACTAACTGGTTGTTCAGATTCCATGACTTTTCATAAATAAAATGACAAATAAGCAAGGTAAACATCCAGATGCTGTATGACAGTTTTCCTATCTGCAAATCCAAGTCCAAAACAAATTACTTGTCTTCTGTGCTTGGACTCAAAATTAGAAATAAGTAGAGCCGGTTCACTTTTGGCTCAAGGGATTGGCTTTGAATTGGCTTGCTGAGCTAGAGATCAGCAATAAGCTTTCTGTTTGTAGAATATAATCTTAAATTTGGCACTTGTCCTCCCTGCAGTCCTCTGGCACAATGGCGTCTATTCAGACCACCTACTTTAGTTGCCTAACACGAGTGCTGAACATCTCAAAACCGGATGCCTGGCCACAGCAGGAATCAATAATGAAATAATTCAGAGTACCCAGCTTAAGTCTACTTAGCCTGTGGAAAGAGCCTGGCCTGAAAGAAGGCCCCTGAAGAACGATTTGAAGCACTAAAGAAGATGCCAACTTCCCCCTGTTGCCTGGAACCTCCTTAACAACAAAGAAATAATCCTGAAAGTTTCCTTGGGAATGCTAGTGCATCACTGAATAGACAATTGTCCAAAGGAGAAGAGAAGGAGGCTCCCAGCAGGCACTTCTCTGAAAGTTTTGTATTAAATGTTTATATCTGCTTGAGTTTGGAATGACAAGACCTATCCTGTGGGCACCACATCACCAACGTGCCTCCTTCTTGTGCTGTCCCGACAATCAGGGCCCTGGCTCAGGATGAGCAAGAGCTGCTGCCTTCCAGCCCCAAACCCAGGGTCAGCTGGGAGCTGAGCCTGTCACCCTCTTTTCCCAGAGAGGTACTCTTTGCTGCCTTCTTAGAGGTCATTTTATAGAGCTCATCTTTGCTCAATCTCATGTGTCAAAGCAGCACAGCGGATACAGTTCCCTGAGAAATTCATTAGTTGAGTGAAGTAGCCTATAATCTGGTCTCCTGCTGCAAACTAAGAGCTGATGCACTGCTGGCAACACAGTGAAACTTTGTTTTGAAATGTCCTATAACATATATGTGTACATATATATGCACACACACCATAAAATATGAATATACATACCTTATATTGTTATATAATCTATAATATATAGATTAAATATTGTCATACATGTTACAAACAACTGCATTTGTTATAAATATTTACATATTCTATATAAGTAATATATATAAACTGAGATCTTACTCATTCAGAAAAATTATAATTCAAATGTTTTTTCAGTCTTTCTGGACTGCATTCTTTAAAGCACCTGTCACTGCAAGAAAACATTTAATCCCAGATCAGCATGAACAAATTTAATAAAGGGGTTCAATAAAATACAGTGTTGCAGTGAAAATCTCATCAAGAGCTGGAATGATGTAAGGCAATCAGCCTCTACTTCCTCTGCATCCATTTTTAAGCGTGAACAAATGTAGCACGAATGTAGAACAGACATAACTCTCACAGCATCTCCAGTCCTGTCTCCCTGGTTTCTGATTGAATTGCTTCATTTTGTGACTTGATTTTCCCAGTATTGCTATTCTAAATCAGTACAACATACAGGCATTGTACACTAAAAAATTGTAAAATGTACAAATAAATTCAATTCATAGTTACAGCATGTGACATTGAAGCTAAGCTGGTCTGCCAAATAATAGCCTGTAAAAATACCAGTGTGAATTTTACCCTGCTAGTAGAGGTAAATATAGAACAATTTAACTGGAATAGTGGATACTCTGAGCTTACATCATCACAAGCAAGTATAGAACGTGTATTACCACCTAACACTATTGAGAAAGCTTTAGAAGTATTTTGCCCACTTGATGAAGTCAAAAACATTTTTCAGGTTGTCGTCAGCCTGCTAGAAAGAGAAGACTGAGACCCAGAGCCCTTTTCTTCAAAAGCAACAATATGCAAAACATGACCTTATATCCTCCTACATGTGTCAATCTTCTTATATTCACCCCAAGGGTCTTCCCACTGCAGCTTTTCTAGAACTTGTCTTTTTCGTGTTTCTGTTTTCCTGTGAAACAGCGCTTTCTTCCCTTGTGAAGTTGTTTTTTTTTTCAGCAAAAATACCAGAATATCTAGGGGAGTATCAGAAAATGTTTTGTGGCATTTTATGTTTTCTGGCCACAAGTTATCTTCTCTCTCAGGACACTACCTGCTTGGCCCCAGCCTCATCAGCAAGTAAAAAAAAAAAAATCCCAAATATCGATGTCTTAAACGTCTGGTTGTCAAGTAGAGACATCCTGCAGATCTGCCCACAATCATTTGTGGACTCACTGTCTTCTAGGCACCATAAATAAAACTCACTCTATCAAGGACAGTAACAAGAGGTCAGGAAGAAAAATCTAGATGATAGGAAATTCAGCTGCACACCTGCTTAGCAGCACAAGTTGCTTTACCCTCAAAAACCAGCAAGTGTACTGCAGGGAGAAGTCTACAACTTATAGTTATAAAAACACGTATTTCAAATTATAGAGCTTGTAAAAAGAGAGAATTACCTTTGAACACTAAGTCACAAACGTAAGATGATTGGCATTTGCTGTTTATTCCTGCATTGCTTGCATGGTACCACTGGTGTCCAAAGCAGTATACAACAGCTGAGCTGAGGTGAGGTGAAGAACTGGTCATCACACAGAGTCAGTTGAAAGGCACGGCTTATACTCTAAGATATAAAATACAGTGGGTCATATTCTGGCTGCAGATTTTTATCTCGGCTTATTTGCCTCCTCGGTCATGCCCAGCTGAGACATGCATTACCCTGTCGCTGGGTATCACCTCCTCCTTGACACACATTTTGTGCCAAGACATGGACGCCTCAGCGTCAGTGTCCTGTGTCTATGATCTCTACTTGCTCTCAAGTCACCAACAAGTCCTCCAAGTCCTCCACTTCACAGCTGCCTTTCCTCATCAAAGCTTTTAATGGGTTTATCACACTAAAACATCCCCCAGACTAAAATTAATCTCCGATACCGAGGAGGCCTGAAATTTGATTGTTGTGGGAATTCCTCCAGCTTTGCAGCGTTTAAATTCTCAGCCACGATACCATGTTAATGTAGAAGCGATTGTGTCTTGAATAGGTTTGTGCCTTCCCAGAACAATGTTAGATTAGAGCTTAACACTGCCGTATCATCCAGCTTCTTGTCTCATGCTTTTTTTTTTTTTTTTCAAATTAAATCCAGCTTTACCTAGTACATACTAATGAGTCCGAGCTTCTTCTGTTTACATGTTGGGAGTTTCTTAAGGCTTATGTTACAGGTTGGAAAGTCTACTGTGTATTCTGCTTATAAGAAAGAATGAAAAAAGTAGAGTTGAAAATTAAGTCCTTAAGTAAAAAAACAAAACTAAGAAAATTACCCAGCCCTCAAATTAAGAGCTTGCTCATTCAGGCCTCATACATTGCCAGCAGACTGCACACTGATAAAACCAATTTTGGATTATTTAGACTTGAGCAAAAAATCTGTGAGTTTAGGGAGCCAGCATGAAAATCACTGGCATAATGACAAGCTCCAGCAATAAGAAAATTCAATTAAATCATTACACAGAAACCTAAGCACTGATGGAATTTCCATAGCTTTAATGAGGCCAGTATGGAGTTCATGACCCTCTATGAAAAGTGTGTTTAACGATGACGGGCTGGGCCATTGAGTGCCATTATTTATTTGAAGTCCTAAAAAGGAGCCTGTCTTGCACTCGGGATGAGTCTAATCAGCAATAAAAAATCAGAGCCTAAGTAAAAGGCATGTCTCTGCCTCTTTCAGCCTCTCCTTTAAAGAAAAAGAAAATATGAGGTTTGCAGCATTCTCATAAACTGAGAACTAGGTGACTGTTGGTAAAGGGCAGAGTTCAGCTCCATCCACAGGTCATGGCAATGCTTTAAGGGATGTAGAAGAAGAATTACTTTCTTACTTCTACAATCGCTAAGGAAGTTATCAAAGTAGAAAAAGAACAGGTGAACTATGGTTAGAGTGTACAAGAGAAAAAGCCATGCATACGAGAAAATAAATAGGGCAGGAAGCTCCTGAGCTTAGAAGTAAAGCATGACCAAATAAATCTAACTTATAACTGATGATGCATTTAATGGGAGACAGTTGAAAATCAGAAAGGCTATGCCTATACTTGTAAATCAAACAGCACCAAGCCACATCTCAGACTCAACGCTGCCAGGCTCCATTCTTTACATCATTGAATTGTTAGTGATCCTTGGTATAGTTCAGAACCATTTCAACTAACATTACCCAAAATTTCCAGTTATGATCCAAAAGTTAGCAGGGATAGGCAGTCAGCATGCAGCTGCTTGTATTAGAGAGGAGGATGATTCAGCAATGTAGATGCAGGAGGTCCCATGTCATTCAGTAACAGCACCCAGCAGCACTCCCAGGCAGTTTCAATTAATTGATGTAGATATAGCTAGAAGGTTCATCTCTCTTGCTCCAGTCATAGGAGTTGTATCTGGCCTCATTTCTGCTCCTGAGGGAAGAGAGTTGGAGGGGATGAATTTCTGTCCCGAGTCACTGATCAAGAGTGCAGGTGTCCTGGCTAGGATAGAGTTAATTTTCGACATAGCAGCTGGCATGGAGCTATATTTCAGATTTGTGCTGGAAACACTGTTGATAACACAGGGATGTTTTTTTAGCTGTTGCTGAGCAGTGCTTACACAGCATCAAGGCCCCTTCTGCTTCTCACACCACCCCACCAGCAAGCAGGCTTGGGGTGCACAAGGAGCTGGGAGGGGACACAGCTGGGACAGCTGACCACAACTGACCAAAGGGATATCCCATGTCATACGACATCATACTCAGCATATAAAGCTGGGGGAAGAAGAAGGAAGAGGGGGACATTCGGAGTGATGGCGTTTGTGTTCCCAAGTAACCGTTATGTGTGATGGAGCCCTGCTTTCCTGGAGATGTCTGAACATCTGCCTGCTGATGGGAAGTAGGGGATGAATGGTTTTGCTTTGCTTGTGTGTGCAGCTTTTGCTTTACCTATTATTAAACCATCTTTATCTCAACCTGTGAGTTTTCTCACTTTTACCCTTCTGATTTTCTCCCCCATCCCACTTGGGGGGAGTGAGTGACCAGCTGAGTGGGGTTTAGTTGCTGGCTGGGGTTAAACCATGACAGTCCTTTTTGGCACCCAACGTGGGGCTCAAAGGGTTCAAGATAACAACAGATTTGATTGGAATGTGCCAGATCGAATTTATAGCTGTTATTGTACTGCTGCACTGCTTATCATCTTACTCTGCTGTGCCTGGGAACATTTTGATAACAGCAATGGCGATGTGCCTGGGCTGGCAGATGGCCAGGGCATCGCTGCCATTTCTGTGCTGCTGTACTGGACAGACTGGAATTCCAGTGCAAACTCAGGTCGAAGGGACTGTCACCGTGTGGGAGCAGGACACTCCAAAGCATCAGTGGCCCTGAAAAAGTCCACACCAAAGCAGGTACATCTCAAAGTGTCTCTGTCTGTGGTTATGTCTATGCCTCAGCAGGTACACCTCTGAAAGGACTGTGGCCCAAGGATAAGCCCATGCTGGCTGGACAAAGTACACCACAAAGCATCTGTGGCTGTGGATAAGTCCATGCTGCAGTAGGTACACCTTGAAGCATCAGTGGCTGTGCACGAGGTCATACTGGAGCACTTCAAAGCATGTGGCCATAGATAAGCCCACAACAGAGCAAACGCGCTCCTGGAGGGACCACAGCCATGGCTAAGGCCATGTTCAAGCAGGTTCAGTCCTGAAGGGACTGTGGCTATGGGTAAGGCCACGCTGGAGCAGGTACATCTCTGAAGGCATTGTGGCCCATGAAGAAGGCCATGCTGGAACAGGTGCACCTCAAAGCAATTGTGACTGTGGATAAGTCTATGTCTGCAGATATACCCCTGGAGAGACTGCGGCTCATAAGTAAGGCTCCACTTGGAGCAGGTACATCTCTAAGGGCCTGCAGTCTGCGCATAAGTCCAAGATGGAGCAGGGGCAAGGGGCAAGGAAAGGAGTTCTTTGCAATGTTTAAACTCTATGATCTGGTCCAAAGGGGTGGAGATTGTAATGGAAATACCTTTACATTATTGTAATCCATGATTTGAGTTGCGTATTATAAGAATTACTATAGCCTGAACCACCTGAAGCAGTGGAGGACAAGCCTTGCAAGGAGCAGTGCAAGCGCAGCAATCACTCAATCTGAGCTGGCTTTGGTGCCCAGTAACTCCACACATCACATCACCTCTCTTGTCCTGAGTGACTGCCATAACAGAGGGAGCCCAAAGTCATGGACTAAATAAACTCAGCAGACATTTGGTGGACATTTATGGACATTTTACTGACATTTCACAGGGGTAGTCCATAGACCAAGGGAACGATATCTGTGTATTTTATCAAAGGGTGGGAAGGGTGGTGGTGGGTAATGAGAATGTATTGGATAATGTAAGACTTGAGTGTGATGTAAATAGTATGGAATAGGGGTGGAGAATGTGCTAGTTTTGGCTGGGACAGAGTTATTTTCTTCACAGTAGCTAGTATGGAGCTATGTTTTGGATTTGTGCTGAAAACAGTGTGGATAACACAGGGATGTTTTTTGTTACTGCTGAGCAGTGCTTACACAGAGCCAAGGCCTTTTCTGCTTCTTACACCACCCCACCAGCGAGCAGGCTGGGGGAGCACAAGAAGCTGAAAGGTGACACAGCTGGGACAGCTGACTTCAACTGACCAAAGTAATATTCCATATCATATGATGTCATGCTCAGCACATACAGCTGGAACAAGAAGAAGGAAGGGGGGTGGACCTTCGGAATTACAGTATTTTGTCTTCCCAAGTAACCGTTACATGTGATGGAGCCCTGCTTTCCTGGAGATGGCTGAACACCTGCCTGCTGAGGGGAAGCGGTGAACGAATTCCTTGTTTTACTTTGCTCACACACATGGCTTTTGCTTTCCCCATTAAACCGTCTTTATCTCAAACCACGAGTTTTCTCACTTTTACTCTTCCGATTCTCTCCCCCATCCCACTTGGGAGGAGCGAGCAAGAGGCTGGGTGGGACTTAGTTGCTGGCTGGGGTTAAACCATGACAGCAGGATACTGGCTGCATTTGTTGCAGTGCCTAAATTGCTGAGTTCTGAGAGTACATTCAGAGCTTTTAAAAGAAATTAAATCAAAACAGAAAAAAATCTCAGCTGAAAGTGCCACAAGATTATTTGAACGGTCATTTTTATTTCATTTGGTCAACTTGGATTTCAGATCAGCTCTTGAGAACACAAAGTACTTCGGACTCCATATGGAGTCCTCAAGTCAAAATGTTATTATGGCAAATTTGAATTCCTTCTTTAGGGAGCAGACAAAATCAAGTCCAACACCAAGAAAGAGAATCACTTCCTTCAGTACTCATGGGAGAAGTGAAACGCAATTAAAATAAATGCACTGTGGGTAAACACAGCTCCTCACATTCTCTCTCAAATTGTATTTTTAGAGAAATATTTTATTAAGGTTAATACTACTCTTAAAGTTGTCATGGAGAGCTAGGGAGAAAATCATCCTTGACTTTCAAGAAGTCATGCTTTGCAGCCTTCAGAGGATCTTTTTTGATTTTTGAACTTGTAGAGTCTCTACCTACCCCTCTCCCCCATGCAGCCAGGCCCTTTGTTTGAGTGTTTGTTGAACAGGTATATGTTACCCTGCCACAAAAATACTATTCTACTGACATTTCCCATGATAATAAGCCTTTCCTTGGCTGTTTAAAATTCACCATGTAATAGTCTGTGTTTGTACAAAAGTGCTAAATAAAGAGAAGGACACAAAAAAAAAGATGGAGAAAAATGCTTCAGGCAAAGTTTCCCATCGTCTTCTTCTTACTGTAATTATCATCACAAAGCATAGCAAAAATGGTCCAGAGTAAAATGATTTATCTGATATGGTAAAGTAATAAAGGTCTGATTCTGATCCTGTGATATTCACCAGCATTTTTAAGAAGGAAGCCAGCTCCTCAGTATTTTACAACCTTTTCATAGCATAAATGGCGATGCAAGATGGGAGTGGGACTGATACATTTGGGGACATTAACCTTATTCCCTCTCACACCTTGATCTTGCCTCTTTTCCATGTTCCCACTTCCAAGTAAGAACTCAGCCGTGCTGTTTTCATCAGCATCTCTGCTCTCAAGTGTCTCCATGCTGCAGGGGACAGTTTGCAGTCAAGACAGTTAGCTCAGGAGGATGTTGTACATTGAGCTCACCATGGCCTCTCCTCCCTCTTAAAGAGCAGAGAGAAACATCTGTGCAATAAGCCTGAGTTTCTGAGGAGCTACAAGTTATTACTAAGAGAAGCAAGGTAGGAACAGAGAAGAAAGTAGGATAGGTCCAGGAGGGAACATTGGAGAAAAACAAGCCCTGAGTTGCTGCGCTTTTTATAGATCTAAAGGAATTGCCGTTTAAATGTTGATGTTTGCCAAAGTAAATCAAATATTTATTAAGGAAATCTCTTTTTTGGGTGGAAAACTGGAGCTTTTCAGAAGCAATCATGTGCTTACCTGGAGGAAATGGAGGGGTTTTTTTAAATAATCACCCATTATAAACAAAATTAAAAACCAGACTTTGACACAGCATAGTCAGAGCAATTACTCTGCACTGCAACATTTGGAAATAACCCAGGTTTTCCAGCACTTGATACCTAATGTAGCTCAGCTTCCCGCTTGCACGTCTAAATGAGGCGCAGCCATTGCTACAGGTAATGGCAGTAAAACAGGTTGTGTTGCACAATATTCTGATGGGGGCAATTTCTGCTTTGTCTTATGGCTCTAGAGCAGATCATCCTGCAAGTGTTAGCTGCAGTGCCTGATTATACCTGACTGAAATATGAAAAAAACCCAGTATGTCCTTGCCAGGAACCATAATAATCTAAAAATTCTAATTACTATGATTTTTTTATGCACAAAAAGGAATCATGCCATTTTAGTTTGAATGCCTTTACTGGAAAAAACCTTCTGTGAGAGAAATTCCCAGTGTTTGTTTGCCTTGAAACAGACAGACTTTATCAGTTCTGCCCCAGTAATATCTCTGCTGCAGATGAACTCTTTGGAAACCAGAAGGCAGAATGCAGAGAAAATCAAATGACGATTGCATAAATGTCTTTTTCTCATTACGCAGACTAGAAGCTGTTCCCACAGATATTTTGTGAAACTTTTCCCCCAGCTAGTTAGGTGCAGAGTCACCTTGGGTTTTGTGTATTTGTGAGATTCTTCAAATTCGACATAGGAGTGCACACTGATGCACTTCTTAGAAAAGAGTCAGGTCAAAGATATTTAAACATTAGCTATATATCACACAGTTTTCAAGCACTTGAACAGCAGGATAAATGTAATTAGGCTTTGGAAAATAAAAGATTTTCTACAGCTGTTCTTCTCTGATGTCATTATTCCCCACAGTTTCCAGTTCAGCTTATTTGTTATGTTATGGAGCGTGATCATGAAAGCTCTGTTGTTCATGGTCAAAGAAACAGCTGTGAACAGCTGGCATTTTTATGACCATTCTTATTGCAGGGTCATACAATAATTTGTGTGAATTACCATCAGAGCTGAAAATTTCTCTTGTCAATGTGAGTTGACGGATGTGTTGTCTTTGACCTATAATAGCCTACATAAGAACTGGATGTTTTTGTCACATTTTGAAAAGTACAGAGATAGTGGTAAGATGACCAGTTTAAAGAAATTAAACGACTCCAGAAGTTCAGTTATTATCAAAAATGTTACAAGAAAAGATTTGATGAAAACTAGAAAGCAATTATTTCTATAGCTATAGCAACAGCATTAGTAGCTGACAACTATATTTCCAAAGTTATCAAAGATTTATATCAATGTCCCATTCCTATTTTCTTGCATTAGCTTGTCTACACTCTGCTTCCACCTCCTTTATAAATATGTTTACCTTTACTCAGCCCTACGCTCCTGCCCCTCCAAATTGCAGGCACTCTCCTAGCCCTCCTAAACGTAGCAACTATTACCTCTTTTTCTCCAAACAAATTCTTGCAGCCCAAGCCATGCCAGCCCTGTCCATCCCAGCTCTCTGCATCCCAGTCAGGGCCTCAGCCTCCAGAGGTGTTCTGGCACCTTGCCTCACTCATACCTTGATATCTTCTCACTTACTAGCCAGCTCCATCCATATCTACCTCGATCATCTCAAAAATCACTCTTTTCCAAGTATCACTGGGGCTTATCCCTTCCTGCTTCCATTTCTGATGCCCCACCAGTTACATCAACATCCCCCAACAGAACTGTGTGCCCCTGCCACCACCACTCTACACTCGCGCTGCCCCTCACCGCCCCTGCCTTGCCCTTGCACTGCTGGGATTGTCCACTCTCATCTGACTTGAACATTTTAAATAAAAGTGGTATTCATAATGATTTTAAAATGTTTTATGATTTAATATACTTTATGTTATTATCTTCTTCCAAGTTCTGCCATCAAAATTCCTGAAGCAGCACAGAGAGAAAATATTAAGAGAAAAACTTCTGGCTGTGGACCAGTTAGTATTGTGCTCCTTCTATTTTTGTTGTTTAATGAAGGTTGATGGAATGTGGCCCAGTTGTATACATGTGAAAATTTTATCTATGTCATTAGTTGATAACCCTTATAAATGTGTCAAAGACTATTTCTATAATCATTACAAGATAATGAAGACATTACAATCTCAGTTAAATCTATTCCAGGAAGATAAAATGAGCCAAAATTGATCTAAACTAAAAAATTTGTAGGCTATATGTCTTGAGAGTTTTAAAAATGTAATGTCATACAAGTAATGTCCAGATAATCTAACACAACAAAATTTGAATAGCATTTAGATGCCAAGAAAAGCAGAGAGCTGTACTTCAAATGAAAAATACCGAATCACAGATTTCTGTAAATTCTAGAGCAATAATAGTAACAAGATAAATGATAGGAAAGGAATGAAAAGGGGAAGAAATTAATTTTTTAGATCCTTACGATACAAATATTTGCATGGAGTTTTTCTGGTTTCACCAGCATTTTTCTGGGACTTGCGTACTTTTAATTTTTTCTTTTGGCTCCTTCCCATAGCATTTTGGTTGTTTACTTTCTCTGAATTCCTGAATTATATTGTCTGAGGTCTAAGGAATTCTGTGAAGACATTAGTGTAAGCTGTACAGCACTTTTTCACTTCAAAAGGCATGCCGCAATAAAGACTCTGGGAACAATCTTCAGCCTGAAGAAGAGAAGGCTCTGGGGAGATCTTATAGCATCCCTTCAGTACTTAAAGGGGGCCTACAGGAAAGCTGGAGAGGGACTTTTTACAAGGGCATGCAGTGATAGGACAAGGGACAATGGCTTTACACTGAAAGAGGGAAGATTTAGATTAGATATAGGGAAGAAATTTTTCCCTCTGAGAGTGATGAGGCGCTGGAACAGGTTGCCTAGAGAAGTTGTGGATGCCCCATTCCTGGAAGTGTTCAAGACCAGGTTGGATGAGGCTTTGAGCGATCTGATGCAGTAAACTTGTCACTGCATCAGTAAGGTAAACCTTTAGGCTACACAACCCCTGGAAACTCTTGGATACAAAGTTAATGAAAGTATGTAGTGCATACTGTGTTCTGTTAACAACCCACAGGGCTAGCACTAGGCTGAGGCATCAAAAATTATTTATGTCCAAGGAAGAAACTGCATGTGGTAAAACCAACTGTTCTGAGGATCACCCTGTACTCACATAACTCCGACTCAGCACACAGCATAGATCTCGGCACCTCGCGCATCAATAGCTGCCATCTCCTGCTGCTGCCCGACAAATACGCTGTCATACTGCTGACTTCTCCTCCTATAATGCTCACATTTGCAAGTCAACATGCCCCTCCTCTTGCTGTCTCCTGCCTGAGACTCAGCGTTGGCTCATCTATACACCTTCTGAAGCCACTGAGGGTGTTTGCAGAGACTACATGGCACAAACTCAGAGTAACTGTGGCTGCAAAGGTGTCTAATTTAGCTGAAGGCCAATGCAGTACCGCAAAGACGCTATGGAAGCTATCATGACCTTAGTAGAGGACAGCTTGACCTCCTTATTGTTCACAGTAACAGCAGGTCATAGTCATTCTGAAAAGGATAAAACTAGAAAGACAGTTGCATTAGCTGATTTCATGAAAATGACTTCTGAAAGCCTAACACCATTACACCAGTGGTAATATAGTAAGCCTTGGTAATTCTGTACAAGCTAAGTCAGCCAGAAGGATTCTGAGAAGGATTTTCAGTGTTTATATTCTCATAAATTAATTGTTACTTCCTAGGAATAGGATTCTAAATACAAGAAAAAAATCTCAACTAAGGAGTTTTACAGTGCCCTCATAAACCTGTAAAACAACAATGGAAACACACAATCTTTTTTTTTCTTCTTTTTTTGTTAAGCTTAGCACAGAATGCTGATGTGTAAGAGTGGAATTATGTTCTCAGGAATAAATCTCTGGAACCAGCTCTGAATCTATCCACTTATGTCATATTGTATCCATTACAGCAGCACTTGAACACCTTCCAACTGCTTACAATGCAAATAACAATCTCCATCTCCTTTCCCACAACAGGATTGCATTCATATTCATTCCTACGCTAGCAGATTAGTTAGTTTGCTTATCTGGTGCCTGTATAGTGAATATCACAGCTTGTCCAGTGTCCCTGGGTACAACATACGGTAAGTATAACAGGAAATAACAGAAGTGAAGTAACAACTTGTTCGTCTGGTAATATTGTGTGTATACACAAGTCTGGGAAATTCGATAATATTGCATTCGCTTTTGAAAGTGAGTATTATTTATCAAAACAGCACTTCTCTCGTTCTGTAGAGGCAGATTATCATCTCTATTCCTGAAGATTTCTTGTCACACTGGTTCAACCCCATGTGCATCTCTTTGTAAGATAAAACCCTCCATGAAATACTGGTAGCAAGATTTTGATTTTCACAGTCATTTAATAAAAAGTACTTCATTATTCATTCTACAGGAGTCTCTCTGGAAATAGCAAGCTCTCTTTTAACAGGGAGATGTTTCAGTTGTAAATCACAGGATATCAAACTGGGAAGATGAAACTTGCAAAGAACATTTAAATTAACAGAGAATGGATGAACAATTCATAATTAACTATTTGGGAATGAATGCCACCTCAATTTATCATTGAATATTTGTAAAGGCAGTACATGCACTTGTATGCATTTACTGTTTTTATAGGGTCATTACTGAATGCTGGCCCATCCATTCCAGTATGACTGATGTAATCAGGTCATTAGTCCTTCGTTGACTTCTCTGCAAAATTGTACAAAGGATAATGTCAGTAATAAACTAAATGCTCATGTTCTTTGGGAATACAGAACCAGAACTTTCAAAGCTTGTGCCTGTTACTTCAGTGTGACTGGCTGTAAATGGTTATGCAATGATTTGTAGAATCTCTGCATGTACAATTTAAAACCAGCTTGATATTATGAATTCCCTGTGTCTAATTTGTGAAAACCTGCAATTTCATTTCATACACAGAGTTTGCCTTCCCTCTCTATTGGTTGTTTTATCTCCTTATTTTTATTTTGCACTGAAATTCCCGAGGATATTGATTCAGGGCTAACAGCTGAGCAGTGATGCCACCTTTCTGCCAGCGTCTGTCACAGAACCTGTTATGGAGACATTCAGCAGCTATTCACCCCTAACTTTCTCACTCATATAATCACACATGCAGCATCTTAGGAGCATTAACAAGGTCCTTCCTCTACCATGGTCCACTACATGCACCATCAAATACATCACTGCTGTCCCTCTGATGGGACACTGCACGTGCACCAGGTCTCCTAAGTGATTTCACATGCACATCTCAGACTACAGCAAGAAGGCTCTGAGCATGTCAGCTGCAATAAATACATTTCATCCCCAGTCTCATGATGAAAAAGCCCACTGAGTCTTCAGGATAGAGAACAGCAGGGAAGAGGCCGTGCGCTCCCAGAGCAATTAATTTTGCCCATATCAGGGTGTCTCCCCGTCTCCAGACTATCACCAGGAAAGAAGGAGTCAGTATGCAGTCCACAGACTGACTGAACTCTTCTAGTCATTAAATTTTTGTCATCCTCTGTTCACATGGAAATTTCACGGCACAAAGTGTTCATTATCACACTGGCCAGATGCTTTCCCAAACCTAAATTTCAAGAGAGAAGTAACCAACCAGGGACCTGGATCACCTGAGAAGGCTGATACAAGTTTTAATTTAAACAGAGAACTTTGGTCTAAGTAGAGAAGCACAAGTGAGTCCATGATAAGAGGGAAAAGCTAGTTACATGCCAGAGCAGAGATCCTTTAAGGAGAGGAGGTATCATTGCTGCAGGAGGGTTCTGGGCACTCCAAGCCCAAGAACAGTTCAGGGCAAGAAGAAAACTGGAGTAAGGGTATATGTGAAGACACTCTGGTTCTGATTTATTGTGCAAGGTAATGTAAAGAATTACCATTTCCTGGGTTTCAACTGCAAGGTTTTGGTAGCAGGAGGGCTACGGGGGTGCCTTCTGCAAGAAGCTGCTAGAAGCTTCCCCTACGTCTGATAGAGCCAATGCCAGCCAGCTCCAAGATGGACCCGCCACTGGCCAAGGCCGAGCCCATCAGTGACAGTGGTAGCGCCTCTGTGATAATGTATTTAATAAGGGGAAAGAAAAACTGCGCAACTGCAGTGGAAGAAAGTGATATTATGTGAGAGAAACAGCCCTGCCGACACCAAGAATCAATGAAGGAGGGGGAGGAGGTGCTCCAAGAGCCAGAGCAGAGATTCTCCTTCAGCCTCTGGTGAAGACCATGGTGAGGCAGATTGTCCTCCTACAGCCCATGGAGATCTACGGTGGAGCAGATATCCATCTGCAGCCCATGGAGGACCCCACATTGGAGCAGGTGAATGCCCAAAGGAGGCTGTAACCCCAAGGGAAGCCCATGCTGGAGCAAGCTCCTGGCAGGGCCTGTGGCCTCGTGGAGAGAGGAGCCACACTGAGCAGGTTTGCTGGCAAGATTTGTGGTCCCATGGGGGACCCATGCTGGAGCAGTCTGTTCCTGAAGGACTGCACCCCATGGAAGGGACCCATGATGGAGCAGTTTGTGAAGAACTACAGCCCATGGGAAGGACTCATGTTGGAGAAGTTCATGGAGAACTGTCTCCTGTAGGAGGGACGTCACACCAGAGCAGGGGAAGAGTGTGAGGAGTCTCGCCCCAAGGAGGAAGAAGCGGCAGAAACACGTGTGATGAACTGACTCGCAAACCCCATTCCCTGTCCCCTGCGCTGCTTGCAGGGGAGAGGTAGAGAATTCAGGAGTAAAGTTAAGCCCAGGAAGAAAGAAGAGGGTGGAGGTAGGCATTTTAAGAGTTAGTTTTATTTTCTTATTATCTGACTTTGATTTGATTGGTAATAAATTAACTAATTTCCCCAAATTCTGTCTCTTTGCCCATGACCGTGATTGGTGAGTGATCCTCTCCCTGTCCTCGTCTTGACCCATGAGCCTTTCGTTACATTTTCTCTCCCCTATCCAGCTGAGGAGGGGACTGATAAGAGCAGCTTGGTGGACACCTGGTGTCTAGCCAGGGTCACACATCACAGGCAGAAAGCTTAAAGTACACAGGATCAACAGGAGCCAACCCAGCAGTGTGACATGTACCCAGCTTCTTTAAAACCTTAGTTCAAAGCTCACATTTTTGCATCTTTCAGGATTCTCAGAATTTAACTGGAAATTCAAGCCAGAATATTTCAGTCAAATGCAATCCAGATAATGAGACCCAGAAGCAGCAATTAGCAAATTCTCAAAGGAAAATACTTTGCTTTCAATGTTACAAAACAGTTTCTGTACAAAGACGTTTTATTTTGTACAGCCTGGAGAAGAGAAGCTCTGAGGAGACCTTACATCAGCCTTCCAGTACCTAAAGAAGGTCTACAAGAAAGCTGGAGAGGGACTTTTTACAAGGGCATGTAGTGATAGGACAAGGTGTATGGCTTTACACTGAAAGAGGATAGATTTTGATTAGTATAAGGAAGAAACTCTTCACTCTGAGGGTGGTGAAACACTGGAACAGGTTTCCCAGAGAAGTTGCGGATGCCCTATCCTTGAAGGTGTTCAAGATCAGGTTGGATGGGGCTTTGAGCAACCTGATCTAGGGGAGGGTGTCCCTGCCCATGGCATGGGTGTTGGAACTAGATGATCTTCAAGGTCTCTTCCAACCCAAATCATTCTATGATTCTATTCAGATTTACCAAAAATGTTTTGAGAGTTTCCAACACTATTCTATATCAATGTTTGCCCTATCCTGAGGTTCTCATTCCACTTTTATTCAGTTTGAATCCAGGAATGAGGAGAGAAAATGTAATCATAGAATCATTTAGGTTGGAAAAGACCCTTAAGATCATCGAGTCCAACCATTAGCTAACACTGCCAAGTCCACCACTAAACCATGTCCCTAAGCACCATATCTACACATCTTTCAAACACCTCCAGCGATGGTGACTCCACCACTTCCCTGCGCAGTCTGTTCTAGTGCTTGACAACCCTTTTGGTGAAGAAATCTTTCCTAATATCCAATCTAAACCTTCCCGGGTGCAACTTGAGGCCATTTCCTCTGTCCTATTGCTTCTTACTTGTGAGAAAAGACCAACACACCCACCTCACTACAACCTCCTTTCCTTTCAGGTAGCTGTAGAGGGCAATAAGGTCTCCTCTCAGCCCTCCTTTTCTCCAAGCTAAACAACCCCAGTTCCCTCAGCTGCTCCTCATAAGACTGGTTCTCCAGATCCTTCACCGGCTTTCTTGCCCTTCTTTGGACATGCTCCAGCACCTCAATGTCTTTCCTGAACACAGTATTTGAGATGCAGCCTCACCAGTGCTGAGTACAGGGGAACGATCACTTCTCTAGTCCTGCTGGCCACACCCTTTCTGATACAAGCCAGGATGCTGTTGTCCTCCTTGGCCACCTGCATGCCCTGCTGGCCAAAATGAAGTGAAGCCTTCAGGATTTGATGTGCAGTGCGAATTTGTGTCTCTCAAACCGGCAGTATCTACATGTTGCACGTAGGCCATTACTTTGGGGTTGCGCATAGCTAGGCTCTCCCGGACAAGCCCTTTTTCTGATTTAGGAATTTTCAGTGGAGGAAATCTGAGGGATATATCCATTTGTCCAGAGTTTCTGGACTGTTGTACGTGAGGCAGCTCCCGAGGTGTTGTTGCCTGTGCCTAACCCAACTCAACAGCACCTGCCCAGCCAACTCTAGAACTAGATAGGGCTGTGGGAGAAGTAGCACGTTTGCTGTAGAGCAAATCTGTTATGTTCAGGTTGGCTTGGTTTTCCTACACGTAAGCAAATCAGGCAGCACTCCCATAAACAGTGGATCTGACCTTTCCCAATAGCGGAGGCCTTGCATTGCATTTACCATACAATGTATAAACATACTTCTGTCTGACATTTCCAAGACTCAGATTTCACCTCTCCTGCCCAGAAGAAGAAATCAGCTTCCCAGAGATCACCAATAGTTGGATACAGTGGGTGAGAGCTGAGAATATACTGAAGGTGAGGCCGACACAACACAACCTCCCTCAATCCTAACATAATTTTCTTGTGGAAAGTTTTTTCCCTTCTGATGCCCCCCCCTTCTAGGGAGATCCAACTGTGGTGGTTCCCCAGGTACTTCTGTGAAAGAACAAACTCCACTGAGAGCACTAGCAAATGTTTCTATGAAAACGTCAACCCAGGAGAGCATTCTCACTGAAATAACATAATGGAGGTAATTATACATAGAAACTGGGTCCAATTCATGATTAGACAAATAAAATAAAACAAACCGATGATGCTCAAAATATTAAAAATTATGAACCTACCAAATTATTTTTTCATGATTACTCATTCCTGCTGCACAAATATGCTATTTATTCCCCTAAATTTCAAGTCACTTGCCTGTTTTTTGCTCTAAGTTGGCCAAAATATTTGTGTCTGAAGTATTGCAATATCTCTGGCAAAGTCAGCAAGAGGGCTTGCCAATAATGTCTGTGGACACATACAAAAGCTAGAATGAGAAACAAAATGTTGATGCTGGCCCGTAAACAGGAGCCAGGCTTTCAAGGTCAGCAAGAGGTAAGTGGTTTGTTTGTTCTCCTGGGGGTAAGTATTAAGCCTCTGAAGCTTAGAAGGAAATTAAACCCAGATGTCTCATTTTATAAGGAAGTGATGTACTTAGCAAGCTATTCTATAATCAGAGGGTGTGCATCCATCATGACTTTTCATTGCCACCTAAAAGAGAGACAAGCCTCATTTTTTGAGAGAACAGCTGCAGGTAAAGATGTCTCCACACTATGGTTCTCCACTTTCTTCTCATCTACCTTTAAATACATAGCAGAACTACCTAAGCTTGTATCAAGGTTTGGTCTAAGGTCAATAGAGACAGCTATTTCCAGAGAGCATAGGTCAGATGCTAAGTAGCAACTCTGTCTCCTGGAGATGCAGGTCTTATATAAGACCTGACTTCTGACTGTAAAGGAAGTACAGACACTTCAGCTGGAAGCTTAAAATTGGTAGAATAAACACATGTACCAGTGCAAAGGTTTTTCAGGTAACCTTCTGGAGCCCCCAGCTGCCTTCCTGGATTGAATAGAAAACCTCAGATATGGCTTTCAGCTTTAGATCCCTCCTTGTGGATTAAGCATCTAAAAGTCATGCACTTAAGTCCTTTACTACATCTGTCTTTTTTTTTCCCTCTCCTCCCTGTTAGTTAACTCCTGAGTCAGTTTCAAGTTTCACAGATCTAATCTGACCCCTAAGGAGCTACCCTGGAAAAACCTGAGGAACACCAATACTGAAAAGCCATGTGTAGCTCCCCATCAAAGCTGAACCTCTTAGGGTTGTGCTGGCCCTGCAGCCAGTGTGTCATCTAGATCCTCACATGCTAGAAGAAGCTGCTGAGATTTACTTTGCTTGACGGGCTACAATCCATCTGTGCACCTAGCTTAAGAGCCATTGCCACCTCCTGTCCTTGAGTTCAGAACTTTCTGTAGCTCTTGGAGCAGTGTAACAGGCATCTTGTCGTTCTCAGTCCTATGGAGACTGAACAATGCATACACAGGATTGGGCAGCCTTCCCTTATTTGCAGCAGGTCAACACAAGCACACACCTAATCTATATTCTGCACCACTTCTCAGTGCACTTCTAGTCTCGGTTCAAAGAACCTGTGACTAAAGCCTTTTATGGCAGAGAATATAGATAACACAGAGAAAGCCTTTTGCCTCTTGTAGCAGGCAGATCAGTCAGCATACCATAGTCTGTCTCAGGGTCTAGGTGCAGCTCTGTGTATAATTATTATCATCTACTGTACTGAGCACTGCCAGTTACAATTGTGGAAATTCAAAGGTCACGGAAACACCATCAGTGAGGCAGCCTGCAATAACAATTCAAAGTGAGAGCAAGCTCAGGCTCGCAAACAAACAGCCAGCATTAATAGCTGTGGATACAACAGATAGGTACGAGAAATAATAGAAAAAAAGGAAGAAAAGAAGAAAGATGATGGAAGGCAATGCTAATAAATCAAACTGCAACAAGGCCTGACAAAGTACGTAGCTGAATGATTAAAGTGTCATTCAGCACTTCTGTGACTAACCTCTGGTCAATCGAAGGCTGATTTTTAAGGTTATGCAGAAGTTAACATGTGTGCAAAAATCAACAAATCTGATCCCAAGCCACAGGTTTTGTACAAACTCTTTTTGCACAAAGATGCCTATTAATTTTGGTAGAATCTGTGTGCCACACCTCTTAGGTAGTTCATGATATTTCGAAGAGCAGTGAAGAAATTCAGTATTCAAATAAAAACAAAAACCTAAAAATTATTTTAAGAAGCCAGCTGCATTCCTAATATGTAGTGTTTGCCAAAGAAAGAAAAAAGAAAGAAAACAACTGCATTAAAATGTTGAATGTTATTTAGGTATTACTCATCATAAATCATTTCTAAAGTCTTGCAACACTAACATACAATTGAATAGACTAAATATTAGTTTGGGGCATTAACTTTGATATCATGGGTTTTGTGGACTAAATTCTAATGATTTGGAGGCCGTTTTTCAATATCCCTATGTGTGTGCCCCATTTGCATTTGGGAATCTTTTGAGGCTTAGTAACGTCACAAAAGACAGAAGGGGGAGGAGAATGATGAAGCCGGGTACACTGCCGGTTTAACCCACATACAGTTTGATTCAACGCGCTTTCTCGGGGCTACATTCAGGCATGAGGAGCTTGTATCAGATAGACACTTTGCACACAGTAGCACTTAAGCTAGGAGAATTGCTGATGGAGTAGAAGCTATTCAGCCTAGACTGAACAAGCACAGGATTTACCAGGAGACCCAGTCCCAACCCTGACCAAAGCACTGAGTTTCTTCTTAGGCAAAGGATCAAAACTTGGCCCGCATCTTTTGATATCTTTACAGTCTTTATCCCTACTGTGGTCTCTTCACACGTTACCTGCTGACTGCACACATTTAAAGCACGATCAACACTATTAATGAGTTTTCTGAATTAAAAATAGCTGATGACAAATGTGAAACAATTCCATGTCATCTGTATTTCCTAATTGAAAACTTCAAGTGCCGTTGCTCTATAATAATGCCCAAAACAACAAAGATTCATAAAATAAATCCAGTTACTAAAGAACAACAGAATAAAATTCAAAGACAAGATGAAAATATATCACTATAACGCTTAACTGTGTGTGTACACGGCATAAAATTACCACGTAAAATTCTGATGTAAATCATTGTAAATTGCTATGCCAAACGTTCCAGCCCCAAGCCTCCAGAAATGGAAATTTAAGAATTAGCCGAGTGCCGAGTCTTGTTTTACCTTTCAGACTCTGGAAATCTGGAGGGCACAAGGTCCCTTTGTTAGCTTTCATGATAAAGGGAGACTTTGTGCCATCTGAAAACTTAGAGATGACAGCATATTTAAGCTAGCCAGAGCTACAAGAGTCAGGCTTATTCGGCAGACCTTTTACTCCTCCAGAGCAACCAGGTGGGACTCCCCAAACTCTGCTGTTTCGACAGAGGATTCTGCCTTACCGTTTACATTGCTGCCATCTATTGGCTCAGGTGGGCTTTATCTTCTGTACTCAGGGTCGCCACGTTTTCCTTCATCAACTTTTTGCACTTCTATAGTTTTTCTCGACGGGATCTATCTGGCTGAACACACACACACCTGCAGTAAGAGCACCTCGTGAGAATTGCCTCAGGCTTCCTTGAAAATCAGCGGAAGAAACGAGCACTCCTGGGGTATGGTCCATCTCACCCTGAAGCAGATAACCAACATGCTTCAGATGTACAGCACCCAAAAAGTGTTAGTGTGCTTTGCCAATGGCTATAATGGGATCTGAAGAGTGACTAGCTCAGGTGTAGGCATCATTGTAAGTAAACATAGAAAGCCAGCAAAAGGAATTTTACCTCCTTATTTAGCGGGAAAAGTTTTCAGAGAGAGGTGCTGATTTTTAATTTGTTAACTTGTATTCACACACAATGAAGCCACAGGTACTTCAGAAAAGAGGGATTATTCACATCGAATTTTGGATTAGAGTGATGACATTTACTCCAGAAGTCCAGCTCCACTGTATATTTTCTTTGGCAGTAAAATTGTCTTTAAGATATTCTACCTCTCTCCACTGTCTGCCTCTGGTAGACCACCCCTTTCCCTTCTCCAAAAGCTTGAGTTAGGAGAAATGTCACATGTAGTCTCCTGTATGCACACACACACATACACATACACCACACACTCCCCAGAAAGGGGCATCAATCTTTTCCTGGATATTTTATGAACTGTAGATTCAGATTATACAAGAGCTAGACCCAAATAGGATTTCTTTTAATCCAAAAATAGAATTTGCACCATAGTTGAAAATCTGCTACAAATAACATAGTGTTAAATATGATTTTGTCTTAACAAAGGACAAGCAGAGTTAATAATTCCAGTGCTTTGGCCAGTCAATAATTAGTCTACAGTTCTAAGGGTGACTTATTCTGGATTATGCTTAACTCAGTAAAGCGGCACTGTAATAACATAATCTTTGGAAAATACTAGTCTACATACAAATTTGCACAAGTTTAACAGAGCCACACAAATCAAGAATTACCATGAGGCCTTCACTACTGTTGGGTTGTATGAGAGACAGCATAACAGGGTTGCCTTTTATAGCAAATCTTTCTGCCAAGCTATTCCTTCTCCTCTGATAAAAGGTAGACTTTAAATACATGAAAGACCTACACGGGCGAAAACACAGCTCTTACAGTAGCAGATATTTTGTGAAGTGAAATATTCAGAAGTAATGCAGTGACAGTGATCAAGTGAAACAGACTTCGGCAGGCAGAAGACACTCATCACACTGTTCACAAAATGCATATAATCAGAAGTTTATTTAATGTGGTATTCATGCTGGTCCCATAAGATAGATAACATTTTATGTGCTTCCACACAGACAATAACTATGCAGTTGTAAATATGCGTAAGTAAGGCAGGTAGAAGGGAATAAGGAGGAAGCAGTGAACAAAGAGAATGTACATGTCAAAACAAGTAATGCTACCCAAAAAAAAGTCATCTTTTAAACTGAAATATTACAAAACTAAGAACAAAGCAATCACATTTTCAAAATCTACACAGCAGCATCAGTGAAGTGATACTTTAAGGCTCTGCTTGAGATTGATAACCTTAAAACCAACACACGTCATACCTTTGTGCAGTTTGCCTTGACGCCTTTTTTCCCATACAAAGTACAGTATTTCAACAGTAATGCACGCCTTCCTTTTAATATACATATATAACTTAAGACTCACTTCATTGAGTCCAACCAAAGGTCTATCCTGTCCATTACACTGTCTCTGAGAGTGGCCAATGTCAAGCTTCTCAGGAATGAACAGGGCAAGCATACAGCAGCTCTTTCTTAGCACACAGGGACTTCCTGAGCCAGAACTGTATCTTGATGACTAGTAGATATTCCTTATATGATTTGCCTGGTATCTTTTCTTAACCTACTGACTCTCTGAGTTAACCTGTATGTGTTGCTGCCTGCAGCTTTCAGCCATCAGTTTGCAATGTGTAAAAGCAGGCAACAATGTGTAAGCATAAAGCAACCCAGATCTGTCTGTAGGAACACAGAGATCAGAGAGGAGGAAGAAAAGCTGGAAGAGTCTTTGAGTGCATTGGGTGCTCATAAGAAAAAAACAGGTTGGTAATTGCGTAATACACCTCTTCTGCCGTGGAGATAGAGAGGTTGTCTACAAACAATTTCTTGGCCACACACAGGGAAATCACAAAACACTTGTGATGTAGGGGCTGAACAGGACCACAGTCAAAGTCCACTGTAGTATCTAGACTTCTCTGCTCTACCCAGGTGCCTAACTTCCATAGGAAACTGTGCAGTGACAAAGTAGCTGGAGGAAAAGAATGCACAGATGATGGAGAAGCTGCTAGCATTTTAAGAGGGGTGATTTACAGTTCTTAACATGCTGAAAATATTCAGTATATTTATTTCTTGTAATTAAACCATTTTACTGCAGGATCATCATTGCCAGACTACCTCCTCTAGCACTCCCGCCATATTTGTGCGAAAGCAGTAAACCACTGCAGCAGAGAAGTATATCCCTCTAATTTGCAATTTTATACTGATGATAGCAAATAAAGTCCAATTTCTTCTATAATTTAATTATGTGAAGAGATCAGATATAACGGTATTATCCAAACACTGTTAATGAAAGAAGACACACCTCAACGTGATGATCAGCAACTACGCTGCCATGCAGCTAGGTGGGAAGGTGACCAAATTCAGTAGATACATACAAATTGTTTTAGATCTGTCCACTACAAGTATCATTGATTAGACGATTCAAAGTGATAGGTATGTGAACCAGTCTATTGTTGCTGTTGCAGGAGCCATAAACAAAATCGGAATGACCTTGGGAAGGAAAAATATACCAGGTAAAGGATACAACAGCAACAAAAAAGGAATCGATTCCCATCTTGACTTACTGTGCCTTATTGCTGGCTGTTCTGATCTGAACACTCAAAAGGTTTGCCTAGTAAGGAATGGTTGGTTTGGTTGAGTTGGGGTTTTTTTGCATCTGTATTCATTGTAGAGAAATTTGGAGATGTTCCTATGCTAGCACATTGAGAGGTGCGTTAGAGAATCATTTTCACATGAAGTGTTTGTAAAGCAAGTGACAAAACAGACAAATTGAGTAGCAGCAGGGCCAGAAAGTATTTCCCCAAGAGTTTTGAAAAGAATGCAAAATTGAATTAATCCTGAATTATCCTTGAACTCAGGTATCAACAAGTTGCATCAGTTAAAGCTCTCAGTACAAGAGTACAAGGTAGGTAATTTGACAACATTAGTAAAAGAGGATCCTAAAAACAACTGAAGATGTTACAAACTTTTAAATCTGATGCCCTTACCAGGCAAATCAGTAGAAATTGTTTCAAATAATAACTTCAGTAGATATAGGGGAGATGAATGTAGAAATTTGCTATATGAAAGACACTCAATATGTGTGGGTTTTAAAGTGAAATCATGTTTCACAATGGAGTTTTTTTAAATCAAGCAGGTAACAAAGGGAAATTGTCTCAGTATGACCTGCCAGGATTTTCAGCAGGCAAGCAGCTAGGGCACGAAGCTCACCAGGAGAACTGAAAATTGGGAATAAAATGTAAGTTTCTTTTACTGGAAGTATTGATTAAAAGCCAGGAAGGTAGAGAGGAGAAATAACCGTTTGCTCTGATGGTGGGAGAGGGGCTCTAGGGGAGCCCTCGCTGCCGGGATGGGTGGTGGGAGCCGTGCTTCTGCTCTGCAGCCCATCCAGAGAAGGGCACGGATGGTGGTGTGGCACGGCCTGGTGAAGTACAGTAAAGCTGAGGGTTTTACCAACTGCAAAGAAACGCAGAACAATATTCCGGCACCGGATAACAGCAGGCAAGTTTAATGTACATAGATGTAAAAGGCTACACAAGGGAAAAAGCAATCCCCGCACTGCCTGTCGTGGCAAGCCCTGGATGGACTGCTCACACACAGTCCAATGAAAATACTAGCTCAGTAGTGTTACCAGTAAAACTGTTAGCAGCCGGGAAGAAAATTCATCTACACAAAGTAGATAAACAGGCACTCCTTTATTCTAGCACTGGGGGACACAGGGGATAGCTCCATCTAAGCGTGTCCATCCTAGCATCAAAATCCATAGGTTTTTATACACTCGTTTTGTTGAGTCATTGTTACATAAGTTGTTTTACATAAAATTGCATATTATTCTCGCTCTTAATTTTGACCTTTAAAGTGATTGGTTTTACTAGCTTTATTACCTTATTAGTATTCTTATCCTATAACAATCATTGGTTATTTTATTTAATTTTACTAATTAGAATCCTTGATATTCAAATTAAGATGGGAAGGGGCAAGGGAGTTTCCAAGCAGCATAACTGGTGTCCGTGATGGTCTCCTTAACTTCTTAAAACAAAACATAGAAAAATGCAGTAGCTGAGCGATGAGGTATCCATGGTTCCTTGGTTTAAAACCATACATAGAAAGATCCAGTAATTTCCTAGTGAAGTCTCTATAGTTACTCATTAAACTTAACAATCCAAACTTACACATTTCACTTTTCATTCTTCTATCTGACACTGAATTTCTTTTCTTTTCTTTTGAAGGATTTCTTTTCCACTGATTAAACCTTGATTGTTTTGTCAAAGTTTTGTAGAGTAGCGGTACAGAAAGTGAACAGAAAGTTTAGAAATTAATGGGGGGAGGGGGGGAACAAAACGAAAAAACAAAAAACAAAACAAAAACACACACACACACACAAAAAAAAAAAAAAAAAAAAACAACAACGAGAGGGCAAAGTATCACAGTGCCACCCAGCACAGCGCACACAGGCTTTGAGTAACGATCCGTTTTGCTGAGCGCTGGTCTCTCCCGTAGGGGTACAGGGGGCATCACGGGGGCAGGCGGGGCGGCAGGAGCTCGCCCCACCGGCGCTACGAGGGGCAGGCGGCTACGCGGGGCCGCCCTCTCCCCAGAGGAGACGGCTGCGGCGTCGGAAGGCCGTGAGGAAAACGTCTTTACAGAGAGGGTTGTGAAGTATTGGAACGGGCTGCCCAGGGAGGTGGTGGAGTCCCCATCCCTGGAGGTGTTTAAAAACCGTGCGGATTTGGTGCTGAGGAACATGGTTTAGGGACCCTGACAGTGCAGGGTGAACGGTTGGACTCGATGATCTTGAGGGTCTCTTCCAACCAGATGATGCTGTGATTCTAGGACCGCCCGCGGGGAGCCGCGCCCCGCCGGCACCGCTCCGCAGCCACACCAGGTGGCGCCGCGGGACCAGCGAGGGGCCGGGCGGAAGCGGCGGGAGGAAGCTCCGTCGCGAGAGCGACGGTGTGCGCCGGCGGGCTCGTCCTCGCCGGAAGAGAGAGAGGGAGGGAGGGAAGAAGCGTAGGAGGTCGCTCTGCGTGGCTCCCCGTGGCCCCCCGTGCCCGCCGGAGCGTCCGGCTGCCCGGGTGGGTGCGGCGACAGCGGCGCTCCTGCGCGGGCTGCGGCCCGGGCCTCCCGCCTCACGGAGCCGCGGCGGGACGGCTGCGGGAGGGGCAGCGGGGCGCGCCGTGGCGGGAGCGGGAAAGCGGGCAGCTCGGGGGGGAGTTTCGCGTTCGGAGCCCGGGCGCCCGGCGGGGGCGGAGGGGTGGTGGTTATGGCACGCAGATCGGCTGTAGGGGCTGGAGGCTTTTCCTTTCCTCTCCAGAGAACGTCGGCCTCCGGCCTGTGGCGGGGCTGCGGGAGCTCGGGCGGGAGAGGTCCTCCGTGTGCCGGGGCTGGGGGCTGGGACCAGCCTGGGTGTCGGGGCTTCTTTTCCCAGCAGCCCTTAGGCTTAATTGTTTGCTATGTTTGGCAGAGGCGAGAGCTGCCATCGGCTTTGGGATCCTTAAAGTCGCTGGCCGGAGTTTGGGCACAGCATCTGTGAGACCAGGACATGAATTTTGCTTTTGAAAGCAATGGTACAGAAGTTTCATCCTCTTCCTCGTTTATGACTAAACTGACAAGCTGTATATGAAAGAGAAGCTAACTGGAGCTACTAATAATTTGACCTCTGTTTTTTGGTCCAAAAAACTTTTGGGTTTGTGTCCCAGATCTCAAAGAAGACAGACCCTCTTTTGGGGAGTGGCAGAAGGTTACACTGTTTCAGGATTTGCTCAGGTCAAAAGAGCCATAATACATGTACCAAAGTTTGATCTGCATGTTTTGTTTGCAGATCTAGCGGTTAAATCTGGATTGTCCCTGCAACAAATATAGTTTTGTCTTGAGTGTAATTTGTTTCCCTTCCATTTGCAGGAGTTATTACTGTTGGCGTAAGGACGTTGGTGCGAAGACATAGTGATAGGTAGGTCTTCATAGCTAAACTAACTCTCCTGTTGGGATGATGACCAGCCATAACTATCCTAAATACCAGATAGGTCTTGTATTTACAGCCATTCACAAACAATTCAGTGTATGGTATGGGTAATTTTAATCCTTTCTCTTTTTAAGGGAAATACTTGTACTGGCAACTGTCTCAGCAATCACAGGCTTAAATTTCTGCGTGACTGTAACTGGGGCACTTTGGTATTAAAGTTAACGTCATTCACCAGCAACGCACAGTGTTAATCTGAAGCACAGAGCATCAAGACACGTTTCAGACATTTGAGAGTTGTAGAACACTGGAACAGGTTGCCCAGAGAGGTGGTGGATGCTCCATCCCTGGAGACGTTCAAGGCCAGGTTGGACGAGGCCCTGAGCAACCTGATCTAGTTGGAGATATCCCTGTTCCTTGCAGGGGGGTTGGACTAGATGACCTTTGAAGGTCCCTTCCAGCCCTAACGATTCTATGATTCTATGATTCCTTTTTCTATAAAACACGTTTGTGGCAAGACGCGCACTATTGGTGTGTGACATGGCATGCTTTGCTTACTGAACTCTTCAGATACCTTTAAAGAGTATGTAGTATTGTGAGTTCAAAATACACAGCGCAGATTGATGTTTAACACCTGAAATTGTGAAGCATACAGCCATAGGTTGTCATGTAGTGTTCATGACTTCAGAGAAATGACACATTCTGGCTTTAAATGCCAAAGGCAGTTTGCAGCTAAAAGAAGCATCCGAACTGCCACTTGCTGAAATCAGGAGAAACGTACCTAGAAAAGTAATTTGTGTGCATACTCAAGTGTTATATTTTACCGAGCATCTCTTACTGCCCGTTGCCAGAAACTAGATACTGAGTTACGGGCATCTCTGGCCTGACTGAGGAAGGCACTTCTTACAGGCTAAAGGGGCAGGCACAAAAGCAGCAGTGGGCAAAGGATGTGGTCAGCTGTTGTTTTGGGCATTTCTGATTTAAACATAGTTTGCTTTTTCAGGAAAGCTTTATGTAAATATTTCTTGTTGAAATCTGCTTAATTTCTTGAAACTTCACCTTCATTTAATAACATGTTATACTTTCACCTTAATACCATGCAACAGGTTAATTAATCCTGTGCTCATCGATGTTTTGAATACAGTCAAATACTCCATGACCCTGCATTGGTAGGTCTTTCTGAGCTGTACCTGTCACCTCCAATATGGCAGCCGTGTGACAGCACTATATCCAACACACCACTAGCGGGGTTTGCTCCCAGAGTATGAATTACATTACCGAGTTATAAAACCAGGTATTTCATGGTCGTGCCTAACAATATGACGGACATCATCTCAACTTCTTCTGACTCCAGTGGAATTAAATGCTGTCATTGCTTTGATCAGATTGATTTATTTTCACTAATGCTTACTTGCCTCAAGTTGATTAAGAGATAGGTATGTTTTAGTGAAAGGGAGTACATCCATATTTAATTATCAGTGGGGAAATATTTTAAAACTGAGTAAAGGAAGTAATAACATTTATCAAAAAATAACTTTTTCATCATTAAGGGTCAGCATAGGCAAACAAATCTTTTCCTTATTTTAAATTCTACATTTGCTGGTGAGTTTCATATGTTCAGTTGCTTCCATATTTTATTTTTAAAGTATAATTTATAGAAGTGGAGTTATCACATTTATTTTCTGCTTCTTGACATGTTTCATGTTTTATGTAGTTTGTTTTAGAAGAGTAATTCAGCTGAAAATAAAACATACTCATTCTTTAATTTAGTGTCCCGGCTTGCAACATTGTTATGCTTTGTTTTCTATTTGTAGTCTAATGTTTCATAAATAATTTATGAAAATGATTGAAGTTTCTGTCTTTGGCCAAACAGGTTTTTCATATTTGATAAACTAATACAGTTGGATAGTTTAGCCAGGGTTTTTCCCCTTCTTCTTCAGAGAGCATATGTACATGTTGCATATTAATAATAAGGTATCAGGCTTCACTCCTTACTGCTTAAAAAAGTATATTTACGTCAAGCTCTGAACCTGATTTCTATTTATGCTGAAGCTAGTTCGAAGAATCTTTTGTCATGTAGGAGTTAGTGAACATGAAAATGAAAAACATATACTTTTTCTGAAGTGGGAAGTGGAAGAATCGACTACCATGGACATAGATTTTTAAGTATGAGAAAAAGACATTGTGGCGACCTTGACAGTATCCAGATGTATATGGGAACGGGACAAAAAGTACGTTTGTATGTCATGAGAGTGAAGATGAAAGTTTTGAAGAGAACCGGCATGGGAAATGAGATGTTTGAAATGAACAAAGAGGAACAGCCCAGGAGTCTTTTATGTGTGCATGTGTTTTAAGTGTTACAAGTCACTGCAGTGTTTTACAGTGACCTCAGCGTGGAATATTCTTCTTCCTCCAGGCAGGCAGGAGAGAATACAACAGACTCACACACTTTGGTTGCCTAATGCCTGATCTTGCAGTCGTTGGCTCGCATGAGTCGTCCCACTGATTGCAATGGTACTGCTCATGTATGTAGGGCTTCTTGTGGACGGGTTGGTGGGAGCAAGGGTTTATGCGTTTGAGCTTGGTGTGGGCTTTGCAAAGGACAATGATTTGCCTTTGTGGTAGCTGCATGATTTGTGTTTTCTTTGAACATGGCCTGTCCCCATTTCTCCTTTCACGCAGTGCAGCTTGTCTTTAGAGGCAAAAAGTTGCTTTTTAATCAGTATTTTTAAATACGAGGCGGAACACAACTGGTGTATGTACTGTATTCATATGCATTTTGAAAAATCCTAGTTTTATGCCAGTATAAATCTACAACAGTTCTAAGTGCTGTCTTGGCTGTATTCCAGTGTTACTGGGAATAACATTTGACCATGTCTTAGCGGTAGCAATGGTAGTTTAGTGTACTGAGTCTCCGTTACCTGAGGTGGCACTCACAACATAAAGTTCAAGTCGAGGCTGAGAGCATCAGGAGAAATATGCAGATGAAGCAGCTAATGTCTTAATGTAATAAAATAATTGTCAGGTAGGGAGGAGGTTCTGAATATTTCTCAGGGATTCGTGCCGGTAAATCACACTGAAAATGATGGTAACTATAAATCCTGCCTGGCGGTTATAGATATCTTGTTCTCCCTCTCTCCACTCCCTTTTTATTTTATTTTTTTCCCCTCTCCAGCTGCCCCTCTTCCTGTCGCCATTTCCTCACATTTAAAAAATGTGATTGCAACTTAAATTCACTTGTGGTTTTTTCATGGGAGGTAGGATCAGATGTCTGGGAAAAAAAGCGAAATAAGGTGAAAGAAGGGATGACCTGTTGCAGCGAGTCCAGAGGAGGGCCATGAAGATGATCCGAGGGCTGGAGCACCTCTCCCATGCAGACAGGCTGAGAGAGTTGGGGCTGTTCAGCGTGGAGAAGAGAAGGCTCTGGGGACACCTTCTAGCAGCTTTCCGGTACCTAAAGATGGCCTGCAGGAAAGCTGGAGAGGGACTTTATAGAAGGGCATGTAGTGATAGGATAAGGGGTAATGGCTTTAAATTGAAAGAGGGCAGATTTAGATTAGAACTAAGGAAGAAACTCTTCACTCTGAGGGTGGTGAGGCAGTGGAACAGGTGTCCAAGAGAAGTTGTGAGTGCCCCATCCCTGAAGGTGTTCAAGGCCAGGTTGCATGAGGCTTTGAGCAACCTGGTGTAGGGGCAGATGTTCCTACGCATGGCGGGGGAGTTGGAACTGGATGATCTTTGAGGTCCCTTCCAACCCTAACCATTCTATGATTTTGTGATTCTGTGATTGTATGCAGTTATAAGTGTACCATAGGTTTAAACAGAAACCTTACTACTTGAATGGAGTCAAGACAGGTTTAGTCATTTTGTCATAATTGCTTCATTTATGGATGTCGCTGTGCAGACACCACTAAAAAGCAAGAACTGCGTGTTTCATTTAAGTTTATAATTTTTGTTTGCCATCAATTTGGAAACTAAAGGTTGTAGAAGCATAAAGTGTGGGAGAAAAGAGAAAGAAAAGGCTAATGGGGGAAAAATGTTCAGTCCCAGCATTTTAGGCTGCATTGTGTAGAAGGCTCTCTTTTAATCTTATTGTAGCGGGGAATTTTAAGGAATGGGATTTTTACTGATGCTAACCAAAAACTATAAGTAAGAGACTTCAGCTAGCCACAACAGAGAAGGGGTATGTAATAGCTGTAGGCTGTAGTACTCAAGTTTAACAAAAATATATTCAGTGCTTGTGACTATCTTAATACACATATTTTTATGAATTAAAAGCTGCTGTTTTCTTTTCTAGTTCACCTTGATCACCAGAACAAACTCCACAAGAGATGGTAAGCAGTCTTTATGGGTTTCTATGCAATAATTTAGACACATTTTATATACAAAATGCACATAAACACTTTTATTGAACTGTCGATGCAGACATGTAAAAATTAGATGCGAAAGTAGCTAAATTACTTTGAAAATAGAATTCATATTAAAACAGTGAGTGATTTGTCTGCTCCTGGGAAGACTCCAGAGACATAACAGGAAAATAGCAGAGGACTCTGATCATTTGCCTTAGATTTATAGCTTTTGTTTCCTTGAGGAAATATCTTATTTCCATTTATTCTGCAGCTGAAAAAGCACAGACATAGAACTAAGTTAGACTTTAAAGTATTCCTTTTTCCACCCCAATGTAAAACATTTCTGTAATTTCTTTTTCAACAGATGTATTTTTAAAATGCAAATGTAAAAGGGGTTTTCAAGGGTCACTTTCAACAAAAAAGCCACAAAAAGAAGTTGGACAGGCACCAGCATCACAGTTCTGCCTACATGAACTGGCTTTTTGTCTTCCTTTCCCTTAAATTAACAACTGGAGCTGGTCAGCTAGACAAATCAGCCAGCTGGATTCCAGGGCTTTCAGTAAAGTCATCAAGGCCCTTTTTAGAAACATTTTAGAAGAACCAGAGATAATTTTTTGAGCTTTAAAAGAGTATGTTGTCTTCTTCGGAAATACGTAGAACTTAGGAGATACCTGCTTTTGTCAAGCTTCATGGTGTTTCAAAACTGGATTTTTAAGTAGTGGGAAAAATAGACAAAATGTTCTAAAAGTAACTCGTGAATGTATCGGATTTGACAACAGGACATTCTGATCGAGCTGCTGAAGGATGAGGAGTCGGTGTGATGTTCTTAAGCAAAGCAAGAACAGTAAATAAAACATTGGTCATCCTATCTTTTAGGTGGTTGGATGATTAAGAATGAAGAAATTCCATATGGAAGGCAGATGCTTTTCTTGCACTCACTCATCTTAGGAATAAATCTTCTGAAATACATGGTCTTGTAGCAGCGCAGTGTTAGACCAAGAGGAGAATCAGAATGAAGTTTCTATGCCATGAATTGTTACTTTTTGGGAAAGATAATCTGTCTGGACTTTGAAATCACATAGCTGAGTCCCACAGCCCTTCACAAATAGAGTGCAATTTTTGATCAGAAATTCTTAAGGAATGCAGGTTTGTTGTAGTTGGTTTTCTTTAAGGTGTCTGTTAGCCAGAGGTATTTTGTTTCTGAGAGCACTTACCAATGACCTTAAAAAGAGAGAGCATTTATAGATCTCTTATGGGATAATGGCTCAATGTTGTGGAAAGAAGGGAAATATGAGAGTTACAATTGTTAATCCAAACTCTCTAGCATTTGCATTATTGTCTGAGAACCAGAAGGTGAAAAAAAATCTAAGCAAATGAAATTAATCTCTCCTGATATTGTTAGTATTATATGGAAAGTATTTCTTAGGTTTGTTTTTTCTGTTTTGGTTTTGGTTTTTGTTTTTTCCCAGAGAATTATTCTTTTAAGGCTATGGAATGGTGCCAGCGCAGATCAAGAAAACATGCTTAAAGAGAGATTTTTGTCTTGAATACCTCTTTTTAAAAAAAAACTAATAACTGTAAATGTCACATTTGTCTCTGAAAACCTCAGCTAATCTTACCATAGTTTTGAGTGTTTTCCAAAACATGGCTTAATTAAAATTCTTCCAATTTAAAGCACAGGCATTCCGGTTTGGCCCAAATAAAAGATTTTCTATGGAAATTAAGAAAAGGGGAAAGAAAAAAGCGTTTGCTATTTGTTTTACTTGTTCTAGGCTCTAGTTTACTTTATGGCCTTCTTTTAAGATACTCTGTTATCCCTTCTTTTTGAGAGTAGGATGAGGAGGGAGATGAAATGGCCTGTAAGAAGGGCGCTTAAGGCTAGAGGGACTGTGGGGCTTTGTAGTTGCTAGTGAAATCTAACCAGTGTGAAACTGTGTTTTTTTCAGGAAAACTAAGATTAGCTGGAAGACAGGAGAAGATGTGTTACAGTATGTTTCATTCTATAGACCTGTTTTTCCATGTACTTTTATCACCCCTTTTCATATGTTGGTTGCTGATGAGTATAAAAGGGAAGTTCGCTGGCAGCTTGCATTTGGCTGAATACAATCTTGTTTTTGATCGAGGCCATGATGGATATATGAACTTGGCTGAAGTGCCATTTGACCTTTTCTGAGAAACTTATTTTGGCAGGCAAATGGAGGAAATATGTTACTGGATAAAATGAATGCCTTTGTTTATTATGGAGGAATTTTAATCTCTTGTGTTTTCTGTCTGCGGATTTGGAAATCAGGTGTAGGTTGTAGTAGATACACTTTGGAATGATTCAGTTCTTAAAGCTCATGTGAGTGGCTAAGGAAATGTGGAACATGTCCACATAGCATATCTCCTAAAAAGAACCGTTTCCCACTGTAGTAGCACAAATGCTTTGAAAATTCCTTCTGGACATTATGACTTTGCCATTGCTAGTTCTTCATTGGTGGTTGTGTTGATGCAAAAACAACCTCTTGTCAGAGTAATAAGGTATAGTGCACTTGCATTGTGTTAGTACTTGTCCTTCTCTTTCGGCTCTATATGGTTTATCATAGGAAAAGGATGACTAATGATTAAAGGCAGACTTTGTGCTTGCGTTTACAGTGTTTCTTCCCCTCAATTACTGTTTGTTTTCTCTTTTTTTTCCTTTTTCTTTTTTTCTTGGTGTTCTTTCCCTCTCTTTTTTTTGGCCACAGGAAGACACCGAGCCATGGTATTCTCAGAAAGTGTACGCAAGGTACTGGAAGCACTATGACTTAGCCATGCGCTGGATGCGTAGACACCAGAAAGCCTACAGGAAAGCCGTGGAGTCCTTTTATCACCTACCATGGCATCCTTCTCCAGCCCCTTCAAGTAGCCGCTACTCAGACTGGGATGGGAACGATCTCCCACGCACCCACAACTGTTCTTCCAGCTATAGCCCAGGTGGCAGAGCTCATTACCATGAGGGTGCTGAGCAGTACACAGGTGCCTACCAAGAGAGGGAGGATGCTGACAGGGACTCCGAAATGGAGGAAGACTCCGAGTCTGAAGGGGAGATAGAATGTGACCTGAGTAACATGGAGATCACAGAGGAGCTTCGTCAGTTTTTTTGCACAAACAGAGAGGCACCGGGAAGAACTGCGTAAGTCCATGCTTGTTCTGTGTTTTCTGATGTTTGGTGGCCATAACATTGAGTGGTGGATGGCATCAACATTTATGGGTTTTGTAACAATTCACGTAAATAGGCACTGCAAGTGAGCAAGCCAAACAGAATGAAGCAGGCAAAACTGGTAGGTACACTTAAGTACCATTCATTAGAAATAAATGTCAGAAAATGTGTGAAGTTTTTCTTTTGTTAAGAGAGGGAGAAAATTATGACTGCAAAGACGAGAATAACACACTTGTCCAGAAGTCAGTATTTGTCTTCAATGCTGAAGGAAAAACTCCAGAATTTTTATGGTTAAATCTAGTTAACCTGCTGTATGGCTGAGAGGGGAACCCAGAGGAAGTGCTTTACTACATCACTAAACCCTAGAGTAAACTTCAATGTATTTTATAACAAACATTTTGTTTATTATTCTTTGGCTAACCCAACAGTAAAATTCCATGACTTTTTTCTTCTACCCCTGCATCCCTAGAGTACTCTTCGTTCTGTACTATACCAGAAGTTTCTCTTTGTTTTGCATCTTGATCTAGACCCAGGTCCTTAAGCAGGGAATATAAGCCAAAGACTTAAGATTTTTCTCAGGTCTTAATCCACAGGGGTATTGGTCATCTTTGTTTCTGTAAAATCCTTAAAAGAAATAAAAGATTATGTTGTACTTTATTGACACTTTACTGCATATACAAATGTTGCAAGCAAATTTATTACCTGTTTTAAGAAAGCAGCATGATGAAAATAACTTTCCTAAATGACTCCCATAGGAAATACCCAGAATGAATGTTTAATAGAGCTTTCTCTGCAAAAGCGAAATGTTGTAAAAATGCATAATAAAGGCAATGATTGGAAGGGAGAGAGAAAAATCATGTTATTCTTTGATCAGAGGGTATCTGGTGAGCTGAAACACCTGAGCTGAACTCCACACTTCCTATCAGTACAATGCACACACAGTTGCTCTAGTTAGCAGAGGAAAGTGAGCTAAGGAGCTCAGTAGTAATGCCTGACATGCATCCCTTTCTCATCGTGCTTTTGCAGAATCAGCTTGGTGTTCTCTGTTGAAACATTCCTTTGATGAGGTACAGGATGCTTTAAGATGCTCAGCTACTTCTGGAAATGCAGTTCATTTTCTTTGGATTTATTTTGTCTTTATGGTTAGTGGTGTTTAAAAGTGTGTGAGTGATTAAAGTGGTATTCTGGAAATTGGGAAATCTGGGCTCAGAGATGTTTTCTGTCACAAATATCCTATATGACCTTGGTATAGCTATTTAATCTCTTCCTGATCCTTCACTGGCTGCTCTTGCTAAAAATACAATTTGATTCTTTATGACGAGCAAGTGAATTGGGAAGAGGTTTCTGACTCAGAATACAGATTTTACTTTTGTTCCTTCCACCGCAGTGGTACCTGGAGCCTTTTGGAATAATTAGGTCTCTGCTGCGTGCCATGTACTAGCCTAGTTCTGGGTAAGCGTAACTCCATTCACTTCAGCAGCCCTACTCCAGATCTTTGTGCAAACTTAAGCAGAATCTGGTCTTTAACTACTGCATACCTCAGTTTCTTTAATAGTTTCCCTTATAAAGTAAGAATAAGAATACTAATTGTCAGTGATTCTTCAAAGCATGAAAAAGTAAACAAGTACTTGATTTAATTGAAATTTAAAAGTGCCACAGAACTCTTGGGTGAATGGTGCTATCTAAATGCTAATTTTGTGAGTAATTAAAAATGCAGTATGATATTGTTCAGAAATAATTTTTTCTTGCATGGTGGATGAAAAGGAAAATAGAATAAATTTTTCATTCTGTTGAAGTTTTTCAAAAGAAGAAACAGCAGCAGGAGGAGGAGGGGAAAATCATTGTTTCCCTGATGGTGTGGAAATGAGCTGGTGCAGAGACCGTGCAGTAGGCAGTACCACTCTACTGTAGGAGGTATCATTGTTAGTTTTCCTGGATGCTGTTTCTGAACAAAATGAAATTTAGGGGTTCATTAAGCTGCAATCCATAATGACGCTATCATGTTATATCTTTCATACTGTGCTGAAGAATGATTGTCATTCTGCATCAATGCTCAGTAAGTTGGAGATAGTACATCCACAAAAGAAACCCAGGATTACTTAAGTGTTTCCTCTCTGATTCCTTTTCCTTTTAATCTCAAACTGTATGTCCTGGGCCATCCTCCCCCACCCTAGAATCAGAATCGTAAAGAAAGTTGGGCACTTTAAAGCTCAGTAGTGCCTGAAATTTAGGCATCCATCTCTGGCAGAAACATTTGTAATGTTGAGGTAAGAGTTTTACATTTTCTCTAAACTGAATGTTTGGGTGTTTCAAAGGGAAATACCAGTAGTGACCTTGATGATCAGTTGAAGCCAGCTGTTCGGGAACGTGAAGGGGAAGGCTGTGCCTCACGTTTTCTTTCTCTGGCGTACATAAGGGGCTTCAGGTGGAGTTCACAACTTTTGACCCTTGCACCTTGATAAGCACTTGGGAGCAGACACCTGGCTTGCTATTCTTTTAAGATGAGTGCTATGCAAGAGTCTGATATATGTTTATTGGCAACTTAGTGAATTGTGAGACACGTGGGAAAATAAAAGCGATGGGACAAATAGAAAGGGCATTTTGGCACATACAGAAGGGGATACTAGTATGGAGGGTGGAGGTCTGATTTATCTTTGTGAGGGATGATTTTCATTAGTCTGGTGGTTTTCAAGCCCTGCAAAATTAGGAAATACTACATAGCCTTAATACAGCTATTTTGGACATGCATGATGAAAGTCTCGATTTACCCAGTAGAATACGACTGATTCCCACACATGACCCGTGTCTTATCATCAAGGGTAATCAAATGGACTAAAAGGAATCCTAGCTGATGTCAGACTCTTCACTTCTGATGCCTGATCTAGAGTCTGATGGAGATAAATGCAATCACAAACATCAGAGGATAAGATCTTGCAAACTTTAACTACTAAGACTTCAATATGCTTGAGATGTAGGTGGGAGAGGCCTTTGTGTCTGGGCAGTGAAATACAAGTCTTAATGCTAATTGCAAAGAGAAGAGTTTCAAAGACAAGAAAATAGTCCTGTCAGACTAGTGACAGAAGAAACTTAAGGTTTATTTCATTTTTTAATAACTACCACAAATTTGAAGAACAAGCAGATTCCTAACTTTTGTAGCAATTTTTTTTGTTTGTTTTCACAGTGGGTATTTGCAGTGATTGGCTGACTTGCACAGTAAAGCCTTTGAAACTGGCAAACCCTGAGCCTTGCTGCATGATTTAACACTTCAGCAGTAACACAGTTGTTCACAAACAACTTCTTTTTAAAAACAGCCTCCTTTTTTGTCTTTGAATTCATGTCAAATTCTTACTAGTTTTTATATTCATGTCATGTGTTGCAATCACATTATGTGTTCCTGGAATGCCCTGAAGTAATTGTGAGCAGAATTTTGCTGAGGCTGTGTGAACTTAGACATGTTAATGCACTACAAACTTATCTTGTAGTCTAGATACACTGGGCATTTGGTTAAAATCCCTCACAGACAGTTTTAATTTCTTTTGTCTTTGGTTGTTTCTTCATATGCATTCATAATTATCTAGTGATTCAGATTTTTTAGGGTGTTTTGTTGTCAGGCTGATCTGTTGTTTTGGTTCTTCATGTAACTGGTGATCCTAATACACTGTGCTTCTTGGGGATGTTTTTAGTTGCACTGAAAGGTCTTCCCTCTGGCTGTTGAAAAGCATGGAGTTGTTTTTCTGGGTTACCATACCTGTCAGACCTAGGTAGTGTACTGAATCCTCCAAGCATCCTCGATGTGAAGGACAGAATACAGTAAGTTGCCTTTTTATATTTGTAAGAATTAAAAGGAAAAAATCTAAGAAAGGAAGATTCACAAGCCAAACAATTCAGTAAATAGGCTAATTGCACATATTTATTACACTTTTAAATTTAGCCTTTGAAATGAGTAGTTTGTCTTGATGCAGTTTTCCTTTGTTCCGTCTTTACATGTAAGAGAAAATGACTTCTGTAATTGAGTACAGCATTGCGAGTACATTGAGATCCATTCTGTCTGTAGTAGTCAACAGGCAATGAGACTGTGTCCTTTATTTAAGAACAAAGAAAAGCAAAGGAAAGTACCATCATATCAGTTCATTACTGGAGGATAATAGTCTGTCAATTGTTAATGCTATGACTAGTTTTTTCCATTAAAGCCTCTGTTTGTGTTGCTGACACATACCCTCCAGCTTTTCCCAAAATAATGTCGTCTCAACTTAAAATTTTCATGCCAGATAGAAAACCTTTAAAAAAATTGAAAGGAAATAGTGAATGAAGATGTTTGTTTCAGATCTGCAATTTGTAGGTTTTTTCCCTTGGGTTTCTTTTTCTCTGAAACATGACGATTGCCACTGCATCTTCCGTGAAGAGGGTGTACTGGAATTTTCCGTGTTTTGAATAGTAGCAGATCCATGAAGCTTTTGGTTTTAAGGCCTAGGTGCTTCATTGGAAAACAGACTTCGATGCAAGTTTTTTGCCACTGTGTTTTCCTTCCTTCCTTCGCTTTTGGTAAACGCTTGTCACTGTTCCTTGTCTGTCTTTTTCTCCATCGGACTGTAGTTCAGATTCTTACTCTTGGTCACCAGCATCTTTTTTGTTTGTTCTTTGCTACCCTAACTGTCAAAGCAGTGTGGATGGTGACCTTACAAATGTCTGCTTAACTTCCTTGGCTTTGTCAGCCTTGCTGTCACGTGAACTTTTAACACTATCTTTAGAAATTGAATTGCTGAAGCTTCTGAGAAATGCCTGTGAAATAAGAGTGTTCTCTGCAGTATGTGTGGGTCCTTGAGAGATGCTTTTGAAGCACATTCTTTTGTGAACTGAAGGAGAAATGTGAAAGGCTTTCCTTTTGTACCACATCTCTGCTCTTGATGATTGAACCTTTTATTGTGTAGCAGCAGAATCTTGTCAAGTGCACACATTGTATCCGATGTAGAGGCTGTGTTATTTGGCACTGGAGCCAACAGCTGAAAGAATGCCTCCTTGCTAGAGAAACAAGGAAAAGTACGACAGTTTTCACTGTGTTAATATTGAAAACTAATCTGTACTTGCAAAAATAGAGGGTCTGAATTGCATTTGGAGAGCAACAGTTGAATACAGTTTTATATCTGTTTCAAAAGAGGCAAGGTTATCTTTGTACTAAGAGTATCAATTTGGGAACACAGCCATTCCTAGAATATGTGAGAGTCAAGAAAATGTCCTTGGATCTCATACTAGAGACAGAATTTGAGCTTAAGAAGAATGTATAGCTTTGTGTGGACCTATGTCTTTCCTGTCAATCCAACGCATTTTGCTACAACTGGACATTATGCTGTACAGGTGTACCTGCTGCTACAGGAATTAATGGGAGAGAGACACTAGAAAGCTTAGGATGCTGTTTAGGAAGCTGCACTTTTTGTATCACTGGGCCAGATACAGTCAGAAATGGATATCATCTGCTGTACGCCCAGAAGAATTGTGTGAAGGTTAATATATAGAACTGGAAATTATACATGAAGTCTTTCTTATTTGTTATGTGCCTCAGGCTGAGACTTTGCCAGCGTTCGCCACCTCTACAAGTGCCAGGCCAGGCTTGTTGTTTTGCTGCTAAGGGATGCCTCAGGTTTCAGCTCCTAGGTGACATCTGAGGATGCTGTGGACCAAGCTCCCATGCGTGCAGCCTGGACAGTTTGGTGGAGTCGGGGCCTGGAATGCCACTTCTTTGTCTGCCAGTGGCTGTACTGGGCTCAGTTCTTCATAAGCATGGTGTGGAGTACACAGGTATATGAGTTACAGCAGGTTTATAGCTAGCAGCATGGGAAAAGAAGCTCATGTGGTTCTACACTAATCGCAGTGTAGACATTGCTTTAAGAGGAATGCCAAGGTGTCAAACACCTCTATTTCCTCTTCTATTGGATGGAAAGGAAGAATGCCTCAATAGCTGTCAATATGAAAATATGTACTAAACTTGGGAAACCTGTGTTTGAAATTGTCATCCTTTATTTGCCTCTCTGATGTGTTCCTGTTGTTATAGTGGAGCTAGTGTGTATCTCAGGTGGCTTGTGGAGAGGCTCAATTTGTTCATATTTGTAAAGGATTTTGAGTACTCCACAGGAAGTAAGCAAAAGCCTCAAGCGGTAAAAGGATGAACAATATGATCTGAGAATAGTTGTTCCTTCCAGACCTTTTGCTTAACAGTTAATTTAGATGTCATCCCTGTGACCAAAAGGCATCCTGTTGACGTCATCTTTGCTGAGCAAATACAGAATTTAAACCACACTTTCTCCCAGAGAGCTATTGTCCCTAAGTTATTAATGATTTAGAAAGAGAGGTCTGGTAATCTTCCATTGTTGCTGCTCTTAGTAAATGAGTGCTGGGGTAAAACTCCTTCTGACTGGTCTTGTCTTGAGAATATGAGGATAAGATGTGCGGAACAGAGACAGATCATTGCTCCTCTCAGCTGCACTGTCCCTCACCATCTGTGTGCTAGATCTGCTTTTGATAGCTGTTTCTTGATAGTTGCTGATCTCAGAAAGATCCTGTGGAAACAGGTCAGTAGTTTGCTGTCATATACATGGTCACTTTCATAGCTGTGATGGATTAACTATTGGAACTTTCATTTCACAAAGAAAATGCATGGGGTAATTCAGTTTTAGGTCAGACAAGCAGAGAGTGTCAGTGCCTGTTTTGTGTCTGTGCAGGTTCCAAGGCTTGAGGGCGTTGCTGTGACGTACCTGGGCTCTGCAGAGCTTTGGCAAAGAACCACCGGGCAGACCTTGGAACTGAGAGGCCACATGTGAAACAATGAATCCCTCCCTCTTCTGTTGTTATAGCAAAAATAGCTTTCAGAAGGCTGTTACGGAAGATTGCTTCATATGGGAACACTTTGGTGTGGGAAGACACAGGCACTACTTACTCTCAGAATTATTTTTTTGAAGGCAGGTCTGCCTGCTTGCTTATGCCATTAGCATCTGCAGCTGCTCCCAGTGGCTCCTCTAGTCTTCTCTTCGTTCTTTGTCCCTGCAGGGGAGGCTGTGGAAGCAGCTGCAGCTGCTGTGGAAAAGAACAGGTGAGACCATGCTGACAGACACAGCTCTAGGGAAAAGTGGCATAAAAGCTGCTCTGCGCTAATCGCTCGTCTTGGGCAGTATGTCTTTACAGTTTATGTGCTTTTCCATTTCCCCTAAAATTCCTTGATTACTGGTTCCATCTAGGTACCTCATGCAGCATTTCTGGATCTCTAAATTATTTTGCTTAGGAGAGAACTCTGACTCAGTTCTGTGCTGATAAATCTGAATTCATCTGCCTTTAGCGTGATACTCTCGACCTTGTTGGTGGACAGTGACACTGTGGGCTATGAATTAAGCATTTTCTAACACAACCTTTTTTGTGTCTACCTGGGGGAACTGTTGTTGTAGCAAGAACATTTAAAGTTTCAGGGTGTACAGCACTGGAGTGATTGTGAAAAGCCTTATCAAGGACCAAGGTGGGAATGGATGTAACGATGTTGTGGGCTTTCTGTGCTCGTTATCTACCAGACCTACTCAGAATCTACAACAGAGCATGGCAGCAAAATATCTCAAGCATTACGCATTTTAGGTCTCTTGTTCATAAAGCAAACCTCTTGTACATCTTTCCTGGGAGACACATAGAATCATAGAATGGTTAGAGTTGGAAGGGACCTCAAAGATCATCAAGTTCCAACCCCCCTGCCATGGGCAGGGACACCCTCCACTACACCAGGTTGCCCAAAGCCTCATCCAACCTGGCCTTACTTCTCATAATTTACTCCTGCTAATTTTAATGGGTTGTTGTTAATGCCAGGACTTCAGAGGCATTGTTTGCTTTTCAGCATCTCTCACTGTGCCTCAGTTTTATCAGAAGCATCCAGATGGAATTCACATCCATTGTCATTAGGGAAATGTGGGTGCTATGGAGGCAGAAACTGAGAGTTCAGAGACTGCCATCTGTGTGCATCTTTTCAAAACTCATTTCATCGCATGCTCAGTAGGTTTATAAAGCTGGTGATGTGCAGTTATTTGCGTTCCCTGCTTTTGCGTTCTTCCCTCGGCGTTAGTCGCTGACCTCTGTAGTGAACAGGCTGTCAGGCTAGATGGACTTTCAGTCTGATGGCTCTCCTCGTGTAAAGTCTTCTCTTCATCAAGTCAGTGAAACACTTCATTCGTGTGTGAATTGCCCCATTGAAGTGACAGAGAGGAGACATGGAGCTCATACTTGCTAAGGAGTACAACTTAACTTTCTACAGGGCAGGATGCCAGCAGCCTTTTTGAAAGGGGACAGTGCTCAGACTGCTGCTCCAGCAACCAACTCTGGAGTTACTTCTAGTGTCAAAGATTTCCCTTTTGCGGAAGGCATGGTAGATGGACATCTGCAGGTTTTCTCTGACATGTTTTTCCCAATGGTGTTTGTTGTGTTTTGAATACTAGGCATAGCAGTCACCCTCATGTGTTTAAGTATGTTTCATTTAATATACTAAAATGCTGAAATGAGCAATGAGAAGCTCAGAAGGTCAGAGCTAAACTAATTTTCCAAAGCTACCCCTCAGACATTTCTTTCACAAGTTGTGATGTATTTTGCTGATTCCTTTAGTTTGACCCTCTTTCCAGATGTCTCTTTCAAAATGATCAGTCAGGCAGCACACTGTAGTTTACTAACAGTGTGGAAAAAAATGCGTATTTACGTACTGAAATTAATTTATCTGGATCAGAGATTGTTATTTAATTCTGCATGTCTGCAGTAATACTAAATTGTGGACCTGCCAGTTAACTGAAAGGTCAGTTCATAGGCTGAGTATGCTTCCTTTCAGAAAATCAATGACATGGTGAAAGGTTGCTCACAAAAAAATTTGTTTTTAAAATGGTTTTTATAAAGTAGCACATTTCCATGCATATATTACTGAGTTGCTTTTTCATATCATACAATAAACCATACCTTCTCATCACGGTGGTATGGTCTCTTGTTGCTGCATAAATCTGAAATACCTGGTCTAAACTGAGAGCCTTATTCTGTCCCTCTGGTTTATCAGCAAGTGTTCAGTTATGATCGAGGAATATTGTAGTCAGGGGCTTTTCTGTCCAGGAAGTAAGTGCCTGCCGATGATTTTGGCTGTGCTGGTTTTTCTATGACACCAAATTTACGTGACTGTCTTCTGTCTCTCTTTTCTGTCAACCTGTGAAAAGTGGAGGGGATCTGCCTTCGATGTGCAAATGATCTGCAGCTGGTCGTTTGGTCATACAATAAACCAAACCTGAATTCAGCAGTGGAGTCTGTGACTAAAGTCAAGAAAGAAATTTCAATGTAAAGTTCAAACGTGCGAGCTTGATTTAGAAGACTGACACAGGCTAATTCCTATTTTTTTGCCAGAAAGCACCAAACTTGCAGTTTTATTTAGCTGTCTAGTGCTCTGTACATCATGGAACGCTTTCTTCCAAGTGCATGTGCTTAATTTCTATTCAGGGCATATGTAAAAAACGATTTTGAAACGCATGCTTCTTCAATGTGCTGCTATGCTTTTAAAGAAGCACTTTTAAATTTGAACATTTCCTTGCTCCGTCTCCTCTGACTGTGCCATAAATGTATGTGTATATACAGATACAGTTATATATAGATTTAAGTAATCCTTCTGTTTACTCTAGCACTGGGGTCTTTGTCTGGCGTCAGCATTGTTGCCATCAGCGACAGATTGGAGTTGTTTTGGGGGATGGGAGTGCAGAGTCAGCTGGTGTGTATTTAATCTTATTGCTGTGGACTTGATCCTTACTAGAGGCAGCTGCCAGTGCCTGATCCTGTACTAATTTCTGAGCAGTGGCCGGTCAGCAGCTTCATCACTGTTTGATTCTGTCTGGACGCCTCGGTGTCTCTGGTGTGATACAGACCCCGGGTTGCGCTGGGGTTGCCTGTGTGTTTTCTGTCCCAGATGCACGTGTACCTGATTGTGAATTACTTTTACAGCACTCAGGTTTCTAGAGTGGACTTTCACTTGAAGTTCCACTGGGTTAGCTGATCGCTTCATGTTTATGGGGTTGGGTTGTTTCAGTTCATTTTCTGGTTGGGATAAAAATATCCCTTCTTAAGGGTTTCTTTGTGGAAGGTGACAGAAGAAAATAAAAGAAAGGTGATTTGTTGTTTAGCTGGGCAGTAACCGGTGTAGCCTCCTACTAGCATAAACATGGACGTGAAGGCTTGTATTGTTTCCATCTAGGATCTTTGGCAGTTTGTTTTGGAGACCTCAGGACAGCCTTTCTTCATTTTTAATCGTATTTCTAAAACAGAAATCGTCGTCTTTATTCTTTGGTTAACGGTGTAACTTTCTGCTAGTTACTTAACCCGCAGATTTCAAAATAATGTGAGATAATTAATTCTTTGAAACTCTCTGTCAGATAGGATAGTATTAGATTCATTTTACAGATTCATTACAGTAAGGCATGTGGTTAATTAATTTGAGTGTGATACATATCACCCAGTAGCAAACGTGGAAGTGGAACACCTTGGTTCTAACCTTACTTCCTGGCTTTCTGTTCGTTTTGATTTCAAAGGTAGTTTCTCTCCACTTGCTGTCTTGGTAAGTAATTTTACCCTGTTTGTACAGAACCATCCTCTTTAAAACGTGTAGAAAATCTGTATTACAGTGAAAGAGAAGATACCAAACTGAGTACTTCGTATTTGCAAAATCTGTTTGCTGCCTGCTTAGTCAGCCTGTTGCAACTGTGTCTTTCTTACGGAGCACACTTTCTTGCCTTAGATTGTTTCCTGCTTTTACCAATAGGTTTTCAGTCAGGCTGTACTTTGATGAACACGTCTCAGTGCCAAAGCCAGGTTAAGTCATTTTTGTTCCTAGCCATTCCAGTGCTGCCCCTTTAGTTCAGCATGTGTGGGGCCAAGACACTGAACTGTACTTGGATTAAATATAACTTGATGGGATGATTTTTTTTTTTTTTTTTTTTGTAGGATTCATTGTGTGACCCCTTAGACAATTGCAGCAGCATCCTTGAGGGGCCTGGGAGCTGGAGCATGCAGCTCAGGGAGAAGGAAGGGAGCAGAAACTGCATAATCTGGTTTTGTAGCTGAGGAAAGAAAAATGTCTGTGGAACCATGGTTTCAGACTGCCACAAGCCTGCCAAGGAATCACATCTGCTCTTACTTCAAAGCCTGTAACAGAACATTTTCTTTTTTTCTTGAGAATATTGCATTGCTTGTAGATATATGTGGTGAAATATTCAATTTCTTTTAACTCATTCCCTCCTCAACTAGCAGATGGAAAACTTGAGAGTGTAGATACTTGGGGTTTTAATACCTTCAGCATTTTTGGTAGTTCTCTTTCATAGTGGTTGGGACTCTGGTGACTGAGAGTTTATCATTGCAGGCAATTACTCCCACAAAAAGTCACTTTTATTCTAAATTAGTGTTTTCAGGCCAGCTACAGCATTTGATTTTTCTGCATAGGTTAGACTGCTGGCATAGTAAGATACAACCTAGCTGTCTCCACTGCTTTGAAGATCAGTCTTGTGTTAAAAATGGAAAAGGGGAAGTTACATCGTGTCATCTGTAATCCTTTTCTTACATTTTTTGCAAGTACAAGCTTCTAAATTTAAGAAGTTTAAACATAAGTCTATTTTCCCCCAAGCCGACTTACAGCTAGATTGAGGCTGTTCATTCCACTATAAAATCATCACTTTCTTCTTTCAGTACATTTCCACAATTTTTCTAAGTTGCTTAGTGTTCCAGAGTAACCCTCCAGCAAGTGAGATTGTGCTGTTTTCGGCAACCTGGAATATTTTACATTTACAGATGTAGGGGTAAGTCACAATTGTTTGCATCTCACAGGCTCCCACTGATGGAAACTCCTGTCCTGGAAAGCTTTACACTTGCAAAAGAGTAATGCTTGAGATGTTGGCCCTCTGGAAATCCAGAGCTCTGTAGAAATTAAACTCCTTGAATATCCTGTTTACAAATCCTCAGATTTAAATCCTTATTTTGTTGGAATTCCTTTAGGCAAAGATTTTGGTTTACCCCATTATGTGCCTGGTTCATGGAAGTACGGGCACAATAAAATGGTCTGATGCTATCACTTCAGAAAAACTCATATGTCAGTTTATGGTAAAGGTACTTAGCTTTTCTAGGGAGATGAAGAAGCTGGCATTTTACATTGAGAAGCCTGTGTGGGCAGAATATTTAACACAGCAGATAGGCTTGTGGGAAGTGGCATTCAAAGAGAGAACTAGGAGTTTTTAATCAGTAGAAACGGGTAGTGCTTTTAACTCTGTTGGTGTGGGCTGCTCCAGATCAGCTCAGGTAGCATTTAAAACAAGATGAGAAAGCTCAGAAAGTGCACATGCAGCAGTAACAGAAAATCATTTGTCATTTGAAATAAGCAGACAAATATGTGAACAGGGGTATAGGTCAGTCTGAAATCATTAAAAATCCAACATAGATAATTACCTTCCCTACTTTTCTCTCCTTTTAATGTTGAAAGTCTCTCCATGAAGACTTTTCTCCAAATAAGGGAATTTATTTAGGTTTTGGTTTTGGGGTTGTTCTTTTTTCTTGTTTTTTTTTTTTTCTTTTAATAAGAAAAGGATGAATTCCAGAGAGGAATTTGGTTTTTTTATTACTACTTAAGCTTCCCGATGGATATTACAAAGAAGGAAGAGCAAAGTCCATCAAACTTACAGAAAGTATATGACGTTCTCCTTTTTATAAAATAAGAAGCAAGACATCTGAGTTTTTAAGGGCCTATGGGGAAAATAGCTTACATCTTGAAGGGCTTAGTTCATAGTTTTGCTGAAAGTATGTAAGAGGGTGTTTGTGTGCATACGAAGCCCCAAATACAGTGAATAGCTAAGACACCATTTACTGTTTATCCTGCTTTTGGCAGTCTCTGAGGATGGAGGTAGTTGTCTATGTTTGTTCACTTTTCAGCTAGTATACCACGGATTAAAAATCATCCATAAAAGGGGTGGGAAGGGGAGGGGGGAGGGGGGAGGAAAAAACAGCAACCTAAAACTTTCAAAAGGTGAAAATCACTGAAGATGTCCCAGGATGCAGTCTGACTTAGGTAGAGATCTCAGTTTTCCTGAAACATGAAGAAAAAGGGCTGTTTACTGTATTTAGAAAAAAGATGTTTCAACTGGTTTTAGCCAGGTAGTGATGACTTCCCAGCAGAACTGGACTTTGTAGGAATAAATTAATTCTGTAAAGAGCTTCAAGAGAGGAAGAGCATCTTTGGGAAGAAATGGAACTGACCAGTTAGGACAATGTCAGCAATGCTTTTCCTCTGTGCAGGAACCAACCACCACTGCAGCTGCCTGCCTGCCTGCCTTGTGAACATCTGCAAAATACTATTCCACGATTGGAGGAAGCTTGCCAGTAGTTGAAGCTGAATGCTGTAGAAGAAAGCACATTTATTTTAGTCTGTGTGAAGTGGAAGGAGAAACTACTTAGAGTTGTGTAAAAAATTATTTGCTTCACATTTATAACTTGGCAGCGCAATGACTTACAAATTTTGGGTGTAAAATTCTAATTTGAGAATGAGCTGGGGACTTCATTGCTGCAGGCTGAGAATTAGTGTTTTGGTAAACCTTGCTACCTAATTCGTGGATGAATTATTTGGTGCTTGCTTCAGAGAAATTCTGCCTGTATAGGTTTAGGGCTATAGACAGCTTATCATTTTGTTTGTTTTTTCCATTGTCAGATGCTTGTTGTCATCTTTTTGATGAAGAGGTAGTTGCACATTTATCTCAAATTGCATTGCTTTGTGTTGTTTTTAAAATAAATTTTGAGGTAATGGAAAGACTGCAGACTGCTGGAAATAACAGCAGTTCTACTTTCCAGCCCCTGCCCCACCAAAGAAAGTTTAGTGTGCATCTCAACAGGACAAAATTTTCTCTGCTGTCACGTATTTCTTACCTCTGTGTTTGGCTGGAAATACTGCTTTTGGAAATGTAGTAGTTTACATACCCATTTATTTCCACGGCTTCTCTTTCCTTGATTGTTCAGGACAGCAAATAGTGCCGTCTCTGACAGTGGAGTTTGTCATGGTAGTACCTCTCCACAAATAACTGGTTTGAAACTGCAGGATATTCCACACAACTACAGTGGTATTACCAGCAACAGCTGCCATGTTTTATGCTCAAATTCAGCCTTTGGTACAAAAAACTATGGGTCCCTGTAGAAGTTCTGTCCCCAGCCTCTGCCTGGGCTCTGTAAAGCTCATCTACATGTCTGAGGCTGTCACTCTGGAAATTTTTAACCAGTAGCTATGGAATAGTAAAAGTCAGGTTAAAAAGTTAAGGGCTGTACATCTGATTAGTGTAAAGTAAAACATATACTCCAGACGTTCGTTAGGTAATTTTGAGAATGGAATTTGAATTGGTATTATTATTTTGATTGTTAACATTAGGATCTGCAGGTTTATGAACTCCTCTGTCCTACAAAATGGAGATTGATGCACACGAAACTGTAATCCACTCATCCATCATAAAGCTTCTGCTAGAGACCCATTTAATTTCCAAACAGAAGAATTCATTATCTATCTCCAGAGAAATTAATTTTTCTTAAGTGTTATTGCGTGCAATGAGCTATCAGAGAGCGTTCTACAGCAAACAAGTGAGGAAACAGCTGTCTCTAGCATGCAGCTATGGAAGTAATGAATAAAAAATTTCCATGGGCAATACAGAAGTACAAGGAATTATCTTTGTGGCCCAAGAGAGTCAACAAATACGGGTTCGATTCATTGCCGTGCCAGAGTTTTGCTGTGTAACCTACAAGTGGGAAGCATTGTTTTTCTAGCATAGATTTTTGTTTTCTGTCTGACACTATTCATTGTAATTTGGGTGAAGTTCATGCTTAAAAGCATGTCACCTAGTTGTGGGCGGTCTGGCATCCCAGGAAGTTTGTTTCAATGGGATGCTAGTGACCCGTGTAGTCACGGCCTGAGCACCTTAGCCTGTCCTCATAGCGCTGAGCTCTCTGTAGGCAACGTTAGTTCTTTTAATTCAGACCTTCTGGTTAAAGTGGCCCGACACCAAGTAAATCTGACTCTTCCAAAAATACATATGGACTCTAATGTATGTTTCCTCATGAATTTTGGCAGTGCAGCCCACTTCAGGGGTGTGCCCTTAAAGCAAAATCACAAAGTGAAACCTCTCTCTGGAATACATTCCTAATAATCCCTCAAGCACTCCTGCCCTTCGACTACCAACGCAAAACTGTGAATGGTGTTTGAAATGACAGGACAGAAGCTTTCTGTGTCTCTGTCAGACAAACAGATGCCAGAATTGAAGTTTCTGATTATACTGTTTAAAATGCCTATTTTCTATGAATGAGGTACAGAGGATAATTCATTTCATAAGGCTGACAGACACTCAGTTGGCTGCTCTGTACAGTACTTTCCAATGTAAAAATAAACTGCAGATGTTTGACACAGATATGTCAGGATACTTAACTTTGGGTGAGGGTTTGCAGATGTCATGTGTTTTGTGGAAGCTAAATCTCTGTCTTAGGGGAAGGACGGAAGAGGTACATGGCACCGAACACTGGGAACCATGTCCTGTATGTGACTCATGCATCCTGACCTGTGGACACTCTGTCCCTTTTGATGTTTAGAAAAAAAAAAAAAAATTATGTCATTAGTAGTCAACTGTTTTTGTGATGCAGTTTTGAGAACCGTTGTTTGGTTTTGGTAGGTGAAGGATTTCCACTGCGAGGTGATTTTCTTCATCTTGTAGAAATGTCCCCATCAGAGGGGAGTATTGTATAGCACTTTGTTGTTTTAACTGCGTAAAGCATTGTTTGTTCCATCAGAGCAGCACCCAGGATGTGGAGGCATGTTTGGGGATGCAAAATCAAGTTCTTGCTTCCCGATTGGGCTTACTTCAGAGGATTTTTGGTGACAGATTGGTCCAAACGTTTGACCTCTCTGAACCATTTTAAATCCTTTTAAAAGACATGGTGCAGGGATTTATGTTGCATGCTGTTTTGGTTTGTCTTCAAAGCAACAGCAGTAAAGCTGTCAGTTTTGAACTTTGCAGATCTTGAGAAATGGATGAGGTTTGTCTAATTTACCTAAACACAACACTTACAGCTGTGTTTCATTGGATGCACTTAATGGCAGACACATGACAGACCCATTTGTTCATTTTCATAGAGTAGTAACTGATAACATTTTCTCTTGGCTATGGCTCAGCTAAATTTGAATTGTCCTGTGCGTTGTTTCCTTAACTCAGCTGCTAAGTCATTACTTTGGAAACCAACTCTTTTGACTCGTCTTTTTGTGTGTAGGGGTCATGGGTTTTTTTGTTTGTTTGTTTTTTCTTTTCAGAGCATGTGTATGTTGGGGAGAAATGAAGCAATGCTGATTTTAACTTGTTGTTACTAATACAGAGGTTTTCTGCAGTTTTAGGATTCAATTCCAGGATCTCCTTCCTTTCTCTCCATTCCTTCCAGCCTGGCTCAATCATGCTATTTAGTAGGAATTTGTCGTTATACATAATGAGCATAGCAGGACAAGTAACATGCGATTTGTTCTGTGAGTGGCAGAAGTTGGCTGCACCCTAGAACGTGGGGATCTTGTCCTTCTAGACCCAGCACAAATTTGAATATGTAATATTTAAAAAGCTAAACTAAAATGTGATTGTTTGATAGCTCAGTAATTTACTTCTCTTGTCCTTTATTTGTCTAGGGAGGCAGCAGCAGCTGGAAGCTGAGCACCAGTATGTGGAGGCTGATCAAGACCTTCACAAAAGGACAGAGCGTTCCGTGGAGCCACCTGCAGAAAGACCTGGGGAGAGGCGAATGGTAGAAATGAAGAAACTGTATGGTGCTGAAGCTGCCAAAATCCAGGCAATGGAAGCTGCCATGCAGCTTATTTTTGATAGAAACTGTGACAAAAAGCAGCCCAAATACTGGCCCATTATTCCCCTTAAGCTGTGAGTACCTGGACTGTGCTCTGACCTGACACAGAGCTGTAGGGACAGGTGCCTCAGTCAGGTTGCGCTGCCGAAAGAACAAACTGGAAATTCGATTTTGGTTGGGCTTTGGGGCAGAGGCTGTCAAGGGCAGCATGTTTCTTTGCCCCGTGTTCCTTTTACGCTGTCTGTCAGTGGTGGTCACAGCCCGTTCTACCTATGTACAGTTGTCAAGTAGCAATAGGAGAGACAGTAATGCCAAACTTGTCTAAACTCATAGTTTCACTTATCCGACACCCGCCTGCCGTATTGCTTGCAAGAAACGTGAACAACGTCTGTACTCAGTGAACTGGGAAGATTTAAAGCCATGTAAAAAAGACTATGAACTGTCTGCTCTTCCCATTTAGGAAATTGAGTAGTCCCGTTTTTCAGTCGTCTTTAACATAGTAGCATTTGGATCCTGTTTAACACAGCACAGCTTCAAGTGTTATGTCTGCTAATCTTGAATTGAGAATGGGGACCCCACTGGCCAAGATACAACATATCAAATTGCTGTAGCCCAGCCATTTGAATTCTTTTTCAAAGGTTTATAATAAAGCAGGAAGTTTTTCTTCCAGACTGATACTGTCTGGCAGGAGTTTGACTCTAAAGCAAAATTATATAGAAAAAATGTTTTAATGAAAGGGGTGGCAGGAGTGGGAGAAAAGCCTGATGTGGCCCTGCCTGTTAGAGATCTGTTTAGCTGAAAAGGATCTTAAGAGGACAGAGCACTCCTGGGGCCAGTGCCTACAGAGATTTTTGCCATTCTAATAAAAAGCAACAAATTGGCTTGAAGCTTTAAAGAAGGCTTATTTGTTTGGTAAACTCAGGGTATGTCTGTGTGCTATATATGGAGGTGTGGAAGCCATGTAGCCCTGAGGGCTATGTTTATTTCAGGTGCAGCTTTCCAATGCCCACCTGCACATTACATGTACAAAGCTTAAACACAGGCAAGTTAGATGTACCTCTGTGTGTGCTCATCTGTCTGCACAGGCTGTTTGGCTCCACTTCAGTCACTCTTTGCTTCTGGTGAGTTGTGCTTGCCCTACTAATAGCTGACCAGACAGAGTGGTCTGTGTAAGAGAGGCAGAATTGGCCCCTCAATACTGGTGACTCCTTAGAAAATGGTACCCTGAACGCTTCCAGGGACTTTCTGCTACGTATCATTGTGTGCTGAAGGGCTGTAGTTTGTATTAAGCAGCATTCCCCTGCCGGGGCAGAGGAACCTTACACTGTTTCAATTGTGACAAACATCCATGTGCCTTTCTGGCAATAGGGAAAGGTCACAATTAAAATTCTAACTTCAGTTCATGCCCGCAGTGTGTGGTGTGTCTCTGCAGCATGTGTAGTTTGTAATTCACACCAACAGTTGCTGTACCCTCTGCAGCAGCCAGCTGCACCAAAGCAAGTCCACAGTGCAGTTTGGAATATCTTTGGTTTTACTAGTAGTTACTATGTTTTTTCAAAGCAGCATTTTCGTTTCAGTCCCACCTCTTTCACTTTAGATGTGATGAGATGGAGTTAAATTGAACACTGAAACTAAAAGCCCCCTGTTGCCAAGGCTTATTACTGGTGTTATTAATCTGAAAAACTTGTGAGAGACAGGAGAGGGAAAAGGGTTATGAACAGTCCTGCATTTGTCTTCAGTCTTGGTTTTGGTGGGTTTTGTCAGGAATTCAGTGTTTTGTTTAGGTTTCCTTTTGTTGACTAAATAAATTCTCTTCACAACACCTTGTAATTTCTTTTTATTTTTTTTATAAACAAACTTCCATACTTCAGCACTCCAGTTCTCAGATGCTAAAACTTTCTTTTTAGCTGCTGTATTGTTTAAGGAAAGTTGAACTTAGAAAAAAGACAGTTTAAACACATTGAGAAGCACAAAGAGTGTTGACAGGACTTTCCACACATGCACGGTATGGTACAAAACAAATGGGCGGGCTGGGGAAAAACCCGGTGGTCATATGTGGTGGTGGTATCTCCCCTGTGCAGTTCAGTGTAGAAGAAAGAAAGGATGGGTAGGACTGGGCTCTTATTACTTTTCAAGCCAATTTCCAGTTCTTGCTGTGGTTGTTTGCATCCAGCTGGTTCTGCTAGCAGAAGCAGAAATTCTGGTCTCCAGTAATATTTGTAGAGACCTCATACAAGACAAACATTGAATTCCTTTCCTACTTCAGATAAAACATAGAAGAAGTTTCCTTTCCCTTGCTTTTTTTAACTATTTCTAAGAGGGTTTAATATGCTTCATGAGGTTGGAAGTAGAGACAACTGGATGAAATGTTCCCTAGGAGCTATGTATTAAAGCCTGAAAGGTAGGAATACACTACTGCAGACTTCGAGTTGCTGCCAAATAATCTCTTTACTGCTTCTGAATTTCAAGGTATGGGCTATTGCTGGTAGTTGGCCAGGTGTCCCATTTTGATGATAGTTCAGTGGAAGTTAGAGATTTTGTGTTGCAGCTCTTTTACTCCGTCTCCCGCGTCATTTTACGTTTCTAAGAAAGAGCTCGCATAAAAACCTGTGATCATGGAAGCAATGCAACTGCAACTCAGAGACACCTGTTTAGTCAGAATGTCTTAATATTCACTTTTCTTGCACGTTCGTGTTATGCTGCAGTCCTCAATCATGGGACCATGGAGGCTTCCCCCCCGCCAAATAACAACGTTTTGCCTGTGATGCTGCGGACTTGATTCTTCCTTGTCCAGAATGTCGCGCTGCCACTTTCAGTTACGCCAGCCACTTGTACAGTCCTGCCCAAAGGGAATTCTTCACTCGCTGGTGGTGGTGTTCCTCATGAGCTTTTCCCAGCTCCAGTAGAAGGAATTACACCCTGAAACCACAAGTACAGGTTGTCATACAATTAGTCTTGATTTCAGAAACCGGTTTCCTCATCTGCTACATGCAAATATGCAAACTAGCCTCATCTTCAGAAGAAAAGTTTGTGATTCGTTGAAGACGCTTCGAAGATTGGAGAAAAATGGTAATAGATCTTTTCTACTTTTCTACCGAAAGCATTCTTAAAACAAATTAAAAAAAAACCCTTTCTGGCACAGTATAAGTTTAACATGCAAATGAAGCAATGACCTCTATGTTTCCTACTGAAAGAAAAAACGCTTACTGTCATGCATTGGTGATATTGTCAAGAACACTCGTCCTTTTAGAATTATTTCCCCATAAAGCAGCTGACAGTTTAGTATGCCTGCGTATACAGGCAAACTGAGAAGAGATTAAACCATTTTGATGAGCATAACTTTTCTTTGAATTAACCTTATTGGTAAGTGTTCGTCCTTTTTGATGGCAGACTTATGTCATGGCTAGTTGCAAACATCTCGTACTTAGAAGCTTTAATAAAAAGCAACCTAAATTATCTTGGGAAGGATAAATACATATGTAATCCCTATGGATTTGTTCACTCATGTCTTTTTTTCTTTGCAAAAGCTTCCCTCTCAGTTGTATAATGCAATATATTTCAAATATTGGCATCTTCATCTATTGTGTTATTAACAGAGGTCCAACTCTTTGAATAGAAATTGAGAAAAGCAAGACACTTTGATTCAGCTCCTTAAATTTGGATTTTTAAGTATGGTTTTTGGCATGCTGGTCTGAATGTTTTGGCTGAAAGAATTACGGAGAAGCCAAGACTATTGCCCGAAATGTGAAATACGGTCTGTCAAAAGGAAATATCCAGAACCCTGTTTCCCTTCTGGTTTCTTAAAAGCATAAGTTACTGAGGAATGTATTATTTGATAAATAATACGTTCATGCAGTGACAAAATTCTGCCTTCATGTTTGTGTGGTAATTCATCAACTGTCTACCCTGTCTAACCTGCTCTGTTGTCTCCTGTGGTCCTGCCTGGATAGTCCAAAGGAAAGAAATTCCCATAGGCTTTCTCCTAGGTAGAATAGCATCCTGTGAGGGAGTCTCAGCTGCTCCTGAAGGGCGGAGTATGAAGTTCAAGGCCTCACATCCTTTCGTATGTTCTTACATAGCTGGAATTGCTGAGCTGGTATGCAGAGCCATGTGCAGTGGAGCTCTGGGTAAATGATAGACCATGGCATTGCTATTTGGGTATTTTCCTGGAGACCTGGCTGTTGTAGTGGAAGAATTGCTTGGACTCATTCCATTGTTTGAAGTAGGTGAGCACACACGCATCAGGTTCAACAATTTCAGCAGGGCAGGAGCAGCGCAGAAGTCTTGCGTAACCAAAAGTGGAGAAAGACTTGCTCATCTTGAGCTTTGAGTGTGTAATCAAGATTCTCTCTGGGTAGATTCTGTTGCTTACACAGTCACAGAAGGATATTTTCCCCTTTAATGATGAATCGTTTTCTTCTAAGAAAGCAAGCAAACCGAGTAAGTGAGAACATACGTAGTTTTTGAAAAGAAAATACTTTTCAGCCAAATGATGCCAATACCACTACTGGTTTCCTGAACTACACTGAGATCTTTTGCCTACAAAGCCTTTTGAAAAGCCAAAATACACAAAACTGCTATACTCCTGACTGTTGTTTACAGCCATCCCAAAGAAATACCCCTGTGGGGAGGAAGCAATGAGAAAAGTGAAAAGGATCGGTAGGGATTTTTTTTCCAAATAGAGTTCAGGTGGTCCTTAATTTTTAGACTTTGTTTTAAATAAAAGCAACAGTTTACCAAAATCTGAGTTCAATAAAGATGTGAGGCAAAAAAATCTCAAAAATCTCTCAAGGGCTGTTAAAAATTGAGTTACACTACTGTCTTGGGATGTCCCTAAGATACACCTTAGTGGAAGCTATAAGGGGATAACAAAATCTTGATTTATTAATGGATTTTTCTTATACGGCTCTGTAGGCAGCTGCCATTGGCTGATGGCATAGGAAGCCAACTCTGATCTGTTTATAGTAATTTTTAGACTCTTTCCACATGCTTATACTGAAGATCAAGATCAAGATACCAGGCCTAAGGTTCAGCTTTCAGTTATCCTGCGCATCCCTTTTCCTAGGTACAGAAATCACCCCCGTAGCTCAACTCCACCAAAGTTTACTGCCATCGAGGTCTGCAGCTCTTAATTGCATGATCGCTCCCTAGCTGTAAGTCAAGAGAGGTCAAGTTGGAAGAGCCCTACTGCTAAGCTGTTTAATGTAACCCAGTTTATTTGTAGTCAAAAGGATTAAGGGAACCACTGGTTTATGCAATTGGATGAGCAGATCTATGAAGGTGGCAAACTCCCCAGGCATGAGTATTCATAAGGCAACATTGCTGTCTCTAGAAGAGAACATATGAGCATGTTTTCATAGTACTCGGAGCCTTCAAGGATTTTTCCTGCTCTGGTACAAAAACAATCCCTTTGCATTCCTTTCATTAGGCATGTTAACCAGCTTTCACAATTATGAAACACCTAAAAAAGCATGCGCTTATTTTCCTTGCTGAACATTGAAGATAATGCTCTTTTTGGGCAAACCCGTGGAAGGCTTTATCCCAAGATTTCTAATTGTTTTCTTCATTTCTATTTTCTGTGTAAAAGTTAAGTGTCCGGGTTTGCAGATTTCCAGACACAGTGCCAAGGAGCGTACTTGCAAAATTCAGGTTCATACGTTTTGCTTTGGTGTAAGCCATGGCAGGAATCGGAGGCACAAGATTCAGTCAGCCCTTTTGGTCTAGACATGTACAAGCATCCAGCAAGAAACAGTCTGTGCCTTGTATTTCCTTAACTTTGATTCTCACATAGCTAAGTCTTATTCCCATCCTTTGCACTGGACAGGAAAAGATCTGGGTCATCGTGTCTAGTTTTTGCTACCTCCGGCGACCACATCATCTAATCCATTTCAGAAGCTAATTAGGCTCTACTGTAAAACAAATTCCATTTCCTGTCACCCCCACTTCTGCTAGTTAAGACTGCATGACTCGTTTCTTACTTGTAAAGCATAATAAAATACCAAGACTGCCAGAAGTTTAAGTTGTCCTTTGTCACAGAGCTCCAAAAATCCAAATGCAGGTAGATAATGTATCTTGGGGGGATGTTTTGTATTAATTGTGGTATTGTAATATCCTCCTCCTACATAGAAGGAAAGGAGTTACTGTTGTGACAGAAGTAAATGCTTGAAGTATGCTTTTACTTAAGAAATAATCCATCAAAGGCCACACTTCCAGTCTGTAGCATATTCTGTGAAGCGGTTGAGCAATAAGCGAAGGCACCCACCCCACTATCCTCCTTTCATGTGAAGTGGTGAGGTTGAGCTAAAACTTCAGCCCGTTATGCCAAAGTGCACTCAAAACACAAGAGTTTGATGGGTTGCTCCAAACAGAATAATCCTTACACGACTGCAGAATATAAATCTGAAATGAACTGTAAACCAAAAGCAATCAAGAAAGTAATAGAATCATAGAATCATAGAATGGTTAGGGCTGGAAGGGACCCTCAAAGGTCATCTAGTCCAACCCCCCTGCAAGGAACAGGGACATCTCCAACTAGATCAGGTTGCTCAGGGCCTCATCCAACCTGGTCTTGAACGTCTCCAGGGATGGAGCATCCACCACCTCTCTGGGCAACCTGTTCCAGTGTTCTACAACTCTCATGGTAAAAAATTTTTTCCTAATATCCAACCTGAATCTACCTCCCTCTATTTTAAAACCATTACCCCTTGTCCTATCACAACAGGCCCTCCTGAACAGCCTCTCCCCATCTTTCCTGTAGGCCCCCTTGAGGTACTGGAAGACCGCTATAAGGTCACCCCGGAGCCTCCTCTTCTCCAGGCTGAAGAGCCCCAACTCTTTCAGCCTGTCCTCATAGGAAAGGTGCTCCAGCCCTCTTATCATCTTCGTGGCCCTCCTCTGGACCCTCTCCAACTGGTCCATGTCCTTCTTATGTTGGGGGCTCCAGAACTGGACGCAGTACTCCAGGTGAGGTCTCACGAGGGCAGAGTAGAGGGGAAGAATCACCTCTCTCGACCTGCTGGCCACGCTCCTCTTGATGCAGCCCAGGACGCGGTTGGCCTTCTGGGCCGCAAGAGCACATTGCCGGCTCATATTGAGCTTCTCGTCCACCAGTACTCCCAAGTCCTTCTCCTCAGGGCTGCTCTCGATCCATTCACCACCCAGTCTGTATTTGTGCCTGGGATTGCCACGACCCAGATGTAGGACCTTGCATTTGGCCAGGTTGAACTTCATGAGGTTGACACGGGCCCACCTCTCCAGCCTGTCGAGGTCCCTCTGGATGGCATCCCTCCCTTCCAGCGTGTCGACAGCACCACACAGCTTGGTGTCATTGGCGAACTTGCTGAGGGTGCACTCCATGCCACTGTCCACGTCACCGACAAAGATGTTGAAGAGGGCCGGGCCCAACATGGACCCCTGAGGGACGCCACTCGTGACCGGTCTCCACTTGGACGTCGAGCCGTTGACCACTACTCTCTGAGTGCGGCCATTGAGCCAATTCCTTATCCACCGAGTGGTCCATCCGTCAAACCCATGCCTCTCTAGTTTAGAGAGAAGAATGTCGTGCGGGACAGTGTCAAAAGCTTTGCACAAGTCCAGGTAGATGATATCCATTGGTCGACCCTTGTCCACCGATGCTGTCACCCCATCATAAAAGGCCACCAAGTTGGTCAGGCACGATCTGCCTTTGGTGAAGCCATGTTGGCTGTCACCCACCACCTCCTTGCTCTCCATGTCCCTTAGCATGGTTCCCAGGAGAATCTGGTCCATGACCTTGCCAGGCACAGAGGTGAGGCTGACCGGCCTGTAATTGCCCGGGTCCTCCTTGTTCCCCTTTTTAAATATGGGGGTTATGTTCCCTCTCTTCCAGTCATCGGGGACCTCGCCAGACCGCCACAACTTCTCAAATACAATGGCCAGTGGCTTGGCAACTTCATCTGCCAGTTCCTTCAGGACCCACGGATGGATCTCATCAGGTCCCATGGACTTGTGCACCTTCAAGTTCCTCAGATGTTCTCGAACCTGCTCTTCAAGTACAGTGGGCGGTGGTTCATCCTCACAGTCCCTGCTAGTTCTTTCCACAGCTTGGGTGGTAAGACAAGAGGCTTTATCAGTGAAAACTGAGGCAAAAAAGTCATTGAGTCACTCAGCCTTCTCTATGTCCCGGGTAACCAGAGCACCAGTATCCTTCCGGAGGGGGCCTACGTTCTCCTTGGACTTCCTTTTGTCCCCTACATACCTATAGAAGCTTTTCTTATTGCTTTTTATATCCCTTGCCAAATTTAATTCCTTCAGGGCTTTAGCCTTCCTCACCTGATCCCTGGTCACTCGTACAGCTTCTCTATAGGCATTTACATAATTATTACATCTGGGAGGATAGTAATATTAATGACTTCTTAAGAATTTTCTGTGTATCTCTAGATTAATTTAGGATTTCCAGTAAGGCCAGATCACCTTGCGCTAGAGACAAGAAAGTATTTGTTATACTGAGTCTTCCTGAGCATAACGTGCCACTTTCATTGGTACTGCTCTGCCACAGAGCTGTGTCTCAGCAGTGCCACGGTCGCTTTGTGGTCCTGTTTTGGTGCTACCGCCCTGGGTGTTCCAGGAGCACACATGAAGTCCTTCCTTGAGAAGGACTGAGAAGTCCTGCAGCTGAGCATCACTCAACGGTGGCTGTTTTTATCATTGTAGGTTGGTTCTCTGGTCTTCATTGTTATCTTTTTTTGCTGGCTGTTGAACTCAGAACACGCAAGTCATTCTGTCCGTCTTGAGGCTTGCTCTTGCTCTGAAAGTCATGATGCTGAGTGTGTGATGTATGTGACATGACTGGGTGCCATGGTAATAGGCCGTGATACCATAAATGCCAGATGATGAATTGATTTCAGGAACACACCAGAAAGAACAGCTGCATTGTGCTAGAGGAAGTCCTTACTCCACAACTGCTCTCCTCTACCAGCAGAGAAAGTAGAGAAAATGACTGACAAAACAAGCGCTCGGTGCTCCCTCCTTTGCTTGTTCTGTTGAGCAGATCCCTCTTCAGGTCATCTACAGCTTCAGTGTGAGAGCATAAACATGTATCTCCAGAGGGCAAAAGTGCTTCTATAGAGTACTTTTAAAGAGATTAGTTGTTTGCCCTTCACAATCGTGTTTTACTACGCAGACCTGCTCTAGGAAGATGTCCTGTACTTTCCCTGTCAACAGCAGTTAAATCTTGTCTGGAAGGAGAATAAGAGCTGCCTTACTGTAGTCTGTTCCCTTCAATAGCTCTTTTAGTCTAGCAGTGTTACTTGCATTACTCAAGTCCAGCAAAACGAAATCTGTTTCTACAGCATAGCTATAGCTAAAGCGTTTTTGCAGTAAAGACATTGATAATAATGAACTGCACTAGTGGCTTGTGTTACATCGTGGAAACTGTCATTCCAGGCGTAGCCTCCGATGCGATAGTCCCTGTCACTGAAACAGAATTGTTCACTTCGGTACAAGAAGATACTACATCCTACTGGAGTAAAACATACCAACAGTTTATATTGTTGAGACTTTAAAGTACTATATTAAAAACCAGTAATTGAACAATTTTGTTTTGTTAGTTTAACTTCCTCCATGCCAGGATTTTGAATGTGAAATGATGTTAAACCACTATAATGCTAGAAAACACACAGCAGTATCTCAAGTACAATGCAGATTCTTTTTTTCTATTAGGTGTCAAAAAAATATATTAATAATTGTGAAGAAAAAGTGTCCAAAAAATTGTGTTGGGTTTGTTGATTTTTCATATATTATCTTAATTTTCTGGTTTCCAGAAATAAAATTTGAGGGCGTTTTATATACTCCTTAGCTGAGTAACCTTTAAAACGTTGAACGGCTTAGCAGCCTCACTTTGCAGGGCTTGAAATAACATCTGAATGCATACTGAATGTAGGAAAAACGCCTACACTGCCTTCCCAACTGCTGCCTTCCCCACAAAGCTACCTGGAATTAAATGGATATGCACTGTGATCCATTTTTCTGCCAATGCTGGTCATACTTCAGATCTCTGAGGACCCAGCTGAGCAGTTTCCAGGGTTTCTCTTACCTCAGTCATTTTCAGCCCGCCTATGCTCTCTTCTTCCTCCCTCTTCTTCTTTCTCACAAAGGCTCCTACCTGGCTTGTATCCTTCCACCCCAAAACACACTCTTCTGAAGCCTGATTCTGCTCAGTCACCTTTCAGCTCCTACGCTCCTGTCTGCCTCCCACACGTAGGGCACGAAATGTTGCCCGGACACTCAGAAGCCATCAGAGCAAATGAGGAGGACTAATCTAGATGACCAGAAAAATGCTAGTGCCTCTGGCACCATCAACGCTGAAATTAGAAAGCACCAAGGCCCCACAGCATTGTCCCTGAGCTGTCAGTGGCTGAGGAAAGATCATTCTCTCCTCTTTTCCTCATTAAATCACAAAACTATCCTCACTGCTGTGCAAGTGGTGGGAAGGGTGTCACTGCCAGTTCATCTCTCTCTGCTCTGGGTAGGCTCCAGTCAACCACACACAGTAAACATCCCCGCTTCTCTTTTCTGACCAAAGCCCTTCTAAAGTCGCAGTGCAGTGAAACCACCACGAGCCTGTTCAGCACCAGGGGAAGCTTTTGTAAGACTTTCCCTAGTGAGAGGAACAATTACTGGATACAGAGCCTGGACTTCATAATCCATCTGTTTAATTTATAGTGTGTCTCAACAGTGTGTCTCTGTCAACTCCATCTCTCCAACGGCAAGGCATAACTATAATTTAGGAGCTCAGCCATTTGAAAGACCAAGCAGGCAACCGTGATCTATTCCCACCCAGCAGATGAGGACGTTGCTAAGGCAGTTTCTCAATTTAAGAATGATTTTATCTCTTTTTCTCGCTTTTCAGCCCTCTTTGCCAGCTGGCAGCCCGTTTTCTACTTTTCCAGCGGGCATTGCTTCAGCTCAGCATGACACTTTGGAGGGGGAGCAGTAGCCTATTTGGAGCTTAAAACACATGGAGATTTACTGGCTGGAACCCCAGAGAATAACCTAGCAAGAGGCTGATGAGGGCACTTAGCCAGATCATCTCCAAAACACTACTGTTAAAAGAACCTGATATGCATGTTAAGTAAACATCAAATATGCAAAACCCGGCACATGTAACGTGCAGATAATAGCATAAGGTAATGGGCCCTATCTCCAAATAAATAATAGCACTTTCACAACCACAGGCAGTTCCAGTATTTTCATTTCACTTTCAATGTCCTCTGAATGGGTCATATCTATAATATAATAAAACTCCCACAGACTCCAGCAGGACTAGGATTTAGTGTTAAACTCTGGCTAAAACGAGGGGGGAAATTTCTCTTGCACACAAACAGGCAAAAACTCTAGAATAAATGTGATCCAGGAAGTGATTATATAAAGGCGTTGATAATTTCATTTGCATATAAAATAATAACAAGAACGGAAGCTAAATTCTCCCATATATACAAAAACTCTGAGTGTTCAGGATTGGCTACTCATTATTCTCTTGTCATATAAAGCAATTCAGTCCGCAGCTGCATTTCTCTCTTACAAATCCAATTCAATCAAGAGAACCGAAACATCATTAGCAAACCCACTGATTTATCCACCAGTAAAGTGCTGATACAGGCTTCTATTCCTGCTGCTAATAAATTCTCTATATAGCATTGTTTGCTCTCTCTAGGGATGTCCCATTATTCTAATGGCTACAGGTTTCTAACTTTACCGCTGGAATTTTTAAGCCTGAAAATCTGTAATAGCAGGGTCCAAAGCCTGTGGGAGTCACAGGAAAGAAAGGACAGAACATGTACCCAGTCACTACAGAGATGTGGCTACATGGAAATGCAGATGAAGCAGCAGCTGGTGCCTTAAAAACTGCTGTAATAAGACCTTTTTTTTTTTTCCTTTCTGAAATATAACCATTGTCTCCTGTTTTGCTCATCACTTCCTCTCCCGTTTCCCTCAGTGGGCTTGCCTCCAGAGCCTTGCCTCCCTCTCTGTACCTTTCCCTGGCTCCTGCTTGGTTTGTTGCCTCGATTGCTAGCTTGCAGGGCTCGTTCACCTCTGCTCCAGCCTCCCTTCCCCTGCAGAAATGTAGCAGGTCTGAAGACCAGTGTTACGTGTTGTCTCCTGTTCCTCCTGCACATCATCTACCACCAGGGTTCTGGGCGGTCACCTCTGAGCTCCTCACAGCATCATCCCATTGCTGCTTTCATATGCATGAGCCCTTACACATTATTTCAAGGCCTGGGCACACACTTCTGTGCCCTTTTCAAAGTGGGCTCCAAACAGGGAAAGTCCAAGGGCTGCTGGAAATGCCCTTGTCTTTTGGGAATAATTTCCCAAGCTGCAGTTTCCATAACGGTCCTGGGTCATTTTGTCTGCCAGATTCATATGAGGTTTGGTTTGCCTGTGTCTGTTTCACCTTTTAAACACGAAGAAGTTATTTCCCTGGAATATGGGAGGCCAGAATTAATGTTCTAGGCTATCTGGCAACTAAGAAACACTTGTTTCTTGCCTGAACTTAGTTTAAAAAAAAAAGTACAGAAAGTAAGAATCCAAATCCACCTGTGACAGTAGCCCATTTTTAACACAGCTTTAATAAAAAGTTTTATTACATTCCTCTCTTAAAATGGCATTATTTTTCTGCTTGCTGAACATGATATTCAAGATAACAAGAACCAAATAACAAGAGTCTTAAAAAGAGATCTTTATTTAAAAAATACAGGCTCTCCAACCTATCTTATGTATGCTATAAATGAAAAATAAAATGATTACTAATGTAAGATACTTGACACTTTCATTTATTTACTTTTTCATCTCTCCTAATTGGAGAATGGATAGATATAGGTGAGTAGTGTGTTCTACTCCTTTATTTTTAATTATATGCTCATGCATTTGCAAAAATTCAGTGTCTGGACTGAAAATAGGAGGAAAATGCTTATGTTTAGAATATCTGTTTGGATTTTTTTGAGAGAAAAACACCATGTTTATTAATCTAGGGAATGAGATGTTGAACTAATTTTCCAAAACTAAAGTTTAATATCAAACTTCATCTGATTGTTATTTTTCAAGTTCCTTAGTTGCATTCTCATCCTAGTTGGGCTTTCCTGGAGGGCTGTCACTCGTCTGACCAGAGTGGCTTGTGCATTTTTATTCCTGAATGTCACGTTTGTAGCGGGTCTAATATATCTGGCTTTCTGTGAAGCATTTCTATTATACCAGCAGACCTGAAGCCACATCTTCCTTCCAAAACCACACCTCACAATGCTGATGGAGGACGTGGTATCTCACTCCTGTCTCTATCACCTACCAGTGAAGAACCTGCAGGGTTGCACCAGCTGCCATAGCTTCATATCATAGGACATCCATCCTCTGCAGCCTGTTTGCACCATGTTGCTGCACTGTCGGGCACTCTGAGCGAGTTACATTGCTGCTGGGTTACTGAGTCATTCCCATCTTTTCTCCAACACATTACATTTTTGCCACAAACCACAACTCTTGAGTATAGGCATTTGCTAGAAGTGGACTGCGCAGAGTGTGAAGAGCAGTAGAGAAGCAATAAAATGTAGTGTGAGCAGGGAGGGGGGAACCTCAACACAAAACCCAAACCAGCATTTTGAAATGTGTACTGGTAGAAAACTAAAGCTGGGTAGCCCATTATGAGAGAATTTAACTCAGCTTTATGATACAGTTTAAGTCTTAGGCACCATTCATGTTTACAGAGCAGAATTAAAACCTTCTGTATTAAGTTACGAGCTTGTGACTATCGACAGAAGTGAAAAAATGAGAACTAAAATGAAATCAGCTGGCTGTTACTCAGCCTCCACTGCCCAACTGGATCAGAAAAAGTGTTAAAATGAGTCCTGCAAGTTTCCTTCCCAGCTCTTTGAGCTTCATTTTCAGTTTGGAAAAAGAAAAAAAAAAAAAAAAAAAGGCACCTGAGAATGTTCTTAAATGCTCTCTGTGCCTGCCATCAAAGGAGTTTTCTACTTTGGAAAAAGAGAGCGAGCCTTGTCTCAAAATGTACTTTTGCCAGGAATGCTGTCCTGATTACGCTGCCTTGGAGCACTTTCTTGGGTGGGTGCCATACTGAAGTTATTGGATGGCAGCCATGTGTTCAACACTCTTAAAATAAAGTCTATTCCCTTAATTTGCAACTCAACATAAAACTTAGGGTAAATCCATTGATACCACTGGAGGGTGGGGCTAACATACATATGTATGCAATTATTTTCAGGATATTGCAATGAGTACATATATGCTCCCACAGAAGTTGCTCTGAAGTTGAATATGAATGATCCTTGCGTATGCATTTTGCCCCTGCCTGGTTTCTTCATTTGCAAATTATTCCACATTCAAATCTCCCCACTGGTACTAATGAAAATGTTGGATAATCCATACGTTTGAGTCAGCTCCTCCTAAAGACAGGCTGGCCTCTCCAGCCCACACAATCCTAGCTCACAACATAACAGGAACTTAGCAAAGCACTTCAGTAAATGTTTATAGCCAAGCCTGCTAGACTGAAACCATCATCTCTGACCAAACTCATGTGCAGTTTTGAGCCTAAACGTTGTAGAACGAGGCGTGCGGAAGAATGCCTTCACCAGGATCATTTTATCATAATTCTCATAGCAGGAGGAAAGAGTTTTCCCTCCCTCATTTGGAAAAATGGTTGTCAGCATTTCTCATCCACATTTCACAGATCTGTTAGGGAGGATGAAACAGGCTGGGCTGCACACAGAAGGAAAGGTCATACTGACTTGTATTTTTTCTGTAAAACAAGCATCTGTTTAATTTAAAGATGTTAGTTTACTCTCTCTCTCACAAGCTTTCCACTATGTATAAGACTTTACTGAGACCCTCCCCCCTCTTTCAGACCTCATATTATCTCCTACGTGGTTCCCTACCAGGTGTGGGTTACCTATGTGGCATGCAGAGAGAGAAAGACACAGACACAAGTGTGTGTATCCAGAATAAAACCAGCTAATAGTATTATTCTCTTCCCTTTGGTCTCCCTCCAGACCCAGGTCTCTCATGGACACTCCCAGAATAGCCATACATGTAAGTGCAAAATATTGTTCTTAGGGTAAGGTCCCTCATGTAGAGCTAAGTGAAAAATGATTCTTCAGTTGCCAGAGGTCCTAATCTAAACATTAATCTTTCATTTTCAATGGTATCTTCTAATTAGTTTTTTTTGTATCTTTAAAATCATGAACATTGGTTATTCCACAAGTGATTTGGGGTGTATGAGTCTATCTTTAACACTGAAGATGTATTTAGTACTCTGTAATTAACATCAAAATGGTAATCACTAATTTTCAGATAAAATTAACTATGGTTCATTGGGAAAAATTATGCATTCTGTTGAATATATAATTATATCTATTCTAAAGCAATCACTGCTCATATTTACATATTGAGAAACAGTTGCTGGAAATAAGACCTACTTGGTAATAAGAAACAGTTTTGATTCTGAAGAATATTTATTCCTTACACTATTATACCTGAATGTTAAATTCCAGGAGGAGTATCTATATGCTGGCTAAACTATCAAATCGCTTCTCATTTTTTATCTTTTCCTTCCTCTCTTTTCCTCTAGACTACGTGGTACTAATGATATGAATGATTTTGTTCAGCATTTTGCTGGATGAACTTTGCACACAGCTCTCTGCAGTGAGCATTAAGAAGGGGTTTTGGTAGCAGCAGTTGGAGTCTAAAGCAGATCATCTTCATATAAAAGGTACAAACGACATAGGAGAGCATGAGTCATTCCCCTTAATCTACACCGAGATGCTGAGTTCAAAACACAAAAAGGTCACCTCTTCTTTGCACGCAGATGACAGTACAAAGTGATCCAATTGTCATCTTATTCTCTTTAACATCTGTGGCCTCTGTAACACCACTTTGAACGAAGATCACATGGGAGAGAAAAACCCCAGCATGCCTCGACTGCACGTGGAATCACAGAAGCTGGAGACAGAGAGGATGGATGAACCCCCTTGAGAAAGGCCACGGAGAACACTCACTACAACTAAAATCAGATTTTATCACTTCTGATTCCCTTAAATCTAAAATACACTCATGTTAACATTGAAAGGGAAGCTTTTACGAGTCCCCAGTTTTATAACGTTTTGGAGATTCACAGGATTTTTGCAAAATGAAGCGTAGGAATGGCACCCTGAACACTCACTCTAATCCTCTGGAAACTGGCAATGACTGTCACTGCCTGTGCAGTAGTCAGAAGAAGCAATATTCACGACTAACCCTAGCTTCACTGGTAGAAGAGGGAGCCATGGGAGGGAGGCTCATATAAAGCCAATGGCAGGAGACGGCATGAGCTGAGAACCCACTGAAGCAGGTGTCTCACTAAAACATCTTTTTATTAAACCACTATCTTTAATGCAACTAAATGTTTAGTCAAAGCTAAAACATTAAGTGGAAACATACTGCCTTTGATTCTGCTTTTAATTGGAAAGGTTTCCGTATCTAGGGCAATCTGTCTGGTTAGACAGCCTGAGGAAAGACGGTAGGAGTGAAAAAGAGAGATGAGCAAACAGGTTGTTGTCCACAAAGAAAATAGGGATTTGTTTTAGAACTAGAATATTGTTTGCTGAAGAAGTGGAGACCAGATGGAGCATGGTAAATTAAAACAAAAAAAAAAACAAACCAAAGAATCATATGCAACCAGCCTTCATTTGCTCGCAAAATCTGTTTCACCACTGATTGCTGGAAATGGTCAAACACGGTAAAATTTGGAGTTTCAAACTGATACTGTGCCCTCAGTTACAACTGCTAAGACACTCTTACTAAAGAAGAACCGTGCGCTCGGTTACAACTGCTAAGAAGTTACTAAATGTAACTTCTTTCCATCTTACTGCTCCTCAACTGATCTTGAGATTGGAGTTTAGCTTAAATTTTCTCCTGTAAATCAGATGGCCTCTTTAAAACCTCTCCAGAGAAGAAGAACACACTGCTCCAGACCAGCTAAGGAGATACACCAAGCATATTGCTACAGGGAGTGGAAGTGTTTCTTTAAATACCTGGTATCATCACACTTACATTAGGTAACACTACAAATAAAGAAATGTTCGCAGGTTGTTACCCAAGCTATGGAAAAGCCTCTGAGCACTCAGCGTAGACAAAAAATGATATTAATCAATGCAGAATTCTAACATTCCCCTTCTCTTTCATAGATGAAATTTGCAATGGCACCAGCTCATTTTTACAATCCCTTGATACCAAGATCAATCTGGTTTCCAGCGTAATTTATAGCAGGCCTTTAGCTCTACCAGCCATGGCACCCAAGGAGCCATTCAGCTACTGAGACTCACTGAAACATGGCACACTCCAGCCTTTCTCCTTTCCATTATATACTAGATAAATGACTGAGTGCATAGACCAGAATCCAGTCGTAAGCCTTTCCCAACCAGGGAAGTACCTTTCTCTACAGACATCTTAGTCCTGAAATGAAATCTGTTACTTTCTATTCCTAGTAGAAATTCCAGCTAAGTGTTCCTGCCTTCTTGACCTCATTCGAGTATTATAATGTAGTTTTGCTTAAGGAACCAAAACTTCTGACGTCAGCCCTGTCAACTTCTCTCTTCACTCGTCAGAGACTCGGTATCTCTGGGAGTGGAAATCCCCATTGACTGCTGAGCCATAACCAATATTTGGACAGCTGTTCTTTGTTTTACTCTTTGGAGAGAAAAATGACCAACGCTTCTGAGGATGACAGAAAGCTAATAAAGGACAGCGAGTCCCTCCTCTCACTGCATATGTGTTAACAGGGACAACTCCTTTGGCATTGCCATAGGAATGTCTATCCCATACCTTGGCCCAAATATATAAACCCAAATCGGACAGCACTGACCGTGTTGAACAACTTCCCTTGAGCAAGTAGTCTCACGGATGTCAATGATGCAAAGTTAAGTGCAAGCGCAGTCAGAATCAGAGACATATTTTCCAGCTGATCCTAATATTAACCATGTAGTATGCTGCAAAAGCTTCACAGAACATAAATTTAACTAAATAAGTTATTTTAAAAAATGAAATGAGATTTATACCCTCACCAGCACATAGTGCTGCACACAGCAGGGTGCTCTTACCACTTGCCTTCAGTTCCTGCCATATTTCAGTGCTATTTAGTGCCACTCTAGTTAAGGGTCATGTGCTATTTTCATAATTAATCTCATTTTTCAAAGGTGTGTAGCTCATCTACTTTAATTCCCAGCGGGGACTGGAGGCAGCTTGCTAGTGATCAGCTTTGGTATGATTTTTTTTCCCCTATCTTTACAAAATGGCTTACTTAATCCATCCACTTATTACCTCTTAGAGAAGAAGCATTTACTCTCTGATGCTGCAGCACTTGCATGGTGTTGGGCCCATATTCCTTACCGGAAAAACGTGTATGTTACTTAATCAATGTGAAAGCCTCAGACGATTTTGGCCCGACAGACTCAGATTTTTCTTTTAATGGAAAACGAACCACAGCTTTAACATTGCAACTTTATATGTGAGCGCAGACACACACTACTTAGGGAGCAGGGGCCTGAAATGGCAAAGTACGGACTAATTTGCTTGGAAAAAAGTGTTCACACTTTTGTCACTCCTTTGCCTTCGTGTTTTATTAATACGTGTTCTTAAGCAATCGATCTCATTTAGAGGGGAATAATATGGTTACATAATTTAATAGATCAATTTGTTAATAATCATGGAAGAAGATGAAATATGTCCTTATACTGTATGTAAATAATAGAAAATGAGGATACTATTATCGTGACAAAGGAAATGCATGCCAAGTACCCAATTAATGTAAATCAGCACAATCTGATTGATATTAGTCACTGTAGATGCATTTATTCTCACTGAAGAGCTGGCCTTTGCATCTGAAGCAATCGAATGACGCTGATGGTAAAAGTCCAACTTACAAAAGCAACTGAACTGAAAAAGCCAACTTTCCACTCTCTTCCATACACATCGCCTACATTCACGAGGGACACGTGAATTGTGTCCTGTGTGACACAATTATTTTTGCCTCTAACATATCTAGGTATGGAGGAGTTTTACAGGTAAGCTCCTAGTGGAGAAGCCACCCATATGCCCCCAAATCACCCAGTCTGTTACTTACGGGTCCCCTTCACTGTTTTTTCCAAAAGCTAAGATACATTTCTCACGGCGTCTAGAGAAATAAAAAAGTCACTGCAAGCAGAGTCACGCAAGGTTGCGTGGCTGGAACATCATTCCAGTGGCAGCCACCGCAGTGCTATCTATGTAAGGCTGTAAAGCCGCACGCAGGGGTTGAGAAGAGGCTGTGAAGAAAAGAGCGACACTGTTGAACACACAGATATTAATGAAATAGATATTAATGAAATAACGTCATCTTTGGGCACACAGTGCCCGTGCCATTGTCAGGGAGAAAAATTAAGCAGCAGGCGCCTATGAAGGTCAGGGGTGTCCTTAGCCTCGTTTCCCAGGCAAGCACCTGGAGCGGGGAGGGGCAGGGGTCCTGCCTGCCCCGGGGCGACCGCTCCTGGCAGCCTTCTGGGGACGAATGATAAAACACCGGAGGAAAACGGGGGCCCTGCTTTGAGGGACACCCCGGCACTACGGCCCCGGGCGGGAGGCAGCAGCCCCGGCCCCGCGACGGGGCGAGGGCGGCGCGGCTGCCTGCTCGCCCGCCCGCCCGCCGCCGGGGTGCCCGCTCCAGGCCGCGGGGCGGCGCTCCGCCGCCCCTTGCCCCGCAGCGGGCCGGGCCGGGCCGGGCCGGGAGCCCCTCGGGCGGCGCAGGCAGGCGGGGCCGTCCCCGCCCCTCTCGCCGCGCCGCAGCAGCCGGAGGCGAGCGGAGCCCGCCAGTGTGCGAGCTGCCGCCGCTGCCCTGCGCCGCGCCTCCCGCCCAGCTCAGCCTAGTCCAGCCCGGCGAGGCACGGCAGAGCGAGCCCCTGCCCCGCACCACCCGCACCGCCCGGGCGACGAGAGCCAGCCATGGGTAAGCGAGCCGGGCTGTGGGGGAGTCCCCGCTCCGGGGCCGCAGAGGGAGCCGTGGCTGCGGGGAGGGCGGGAGCGGGGGCAGGTGCGGGGCACCCCCGGGGGTCGCGGCGGCCCCGGCCCGGCCTCTTCCCGCGCGGCGGGGCGAGGGGCAGCGGCAGCCTGTTGAGCGCCCCGGCGGAGCGCGCCGGGGGCGGCCGCCCCTCCGTCCCCCTCGCCCCGCTGGGGCCGGGCCGCTGCCACAGAAACTCGGCGGGAGCGGGGGGCTTCTGGCCGGCGGGGCGAAGGGACCTGGCCAGCCGCAGAGCGCTGCCTTCCTTTAAAAATAAATTATTATTAGTAGTACTGCAAAATCCCGGAGCTGTAGTTTCTTGGAGGCGGTTTCATGCAGCCAGCGCGGAGTGTGTCTTCTCCCCCGGTCCCGCAGAAGCTGAGGAGGCGGCGGTGGTGGTGGGGCTGCGCCGCACGCCCGAGGCAGGGGCGGCCGCTGGGGACCGGGCCGGGCCAGGGCGCCGCGGGGCTCGGTGCCGGCGCTGCGGCGGGGGGTCCCGCTCAGCCCCTCGGCTCCAGACGCGGGTCCGCTGGGGGCTGGTTGAGGTTCTGCCAGGGGCTGTGAAGTGTGGTTCGGGAGAGGAGCAGTGAACTGGGGGGAGAGGGAGGAGAGCGGACGTGCCTTTTTCCAGGTGGGAAGCGTTGAGTACGGCCGTCTACCGGGCGTAATGTGTTTCGGCGTGAGCATTAAGGAATCCTGTGGGCCGTTGGGATAACGTGGTGGGCTTTTCCACCCTCGTAGCTTGGGGTCTGTGCGGTGGAGGGAAAATTAGGCATCGATGGAAACCGGCAGCTTCTGTTCCCAAACTTATGACGAGTGAGCGCGTTAGCATGAGCGGGAGCAAGGCCCCGGCTGGGGAGGGGTTCGGCACATGGGTCACTCGGTGGTCGACACACACTTTCAGTGTTGGCGTCCTTTTAGCGTGGGCCTTTTAGCATGAGCTGCTTCCAGCGAGCTTTCCTTTCAACCAACAATAGATCGAAATTAATTAAGCAGTAATTAAAGTTACAAGGTTTGGGAAAAAAGAAAGAAAGAAAGAAAGAAAAAAAAAAGGATAGAAAAGTACAGCTGTATCTTTGGTCCGGTTTGCCAGTGGCGTATTACTGCTTAGAGGTGGCAGCTGCTAAAGCAGAGCTATCAGTGCCTGCCTGTGTGTTAATATGCATATACTGATGCTGGCACTGTCTCTGGTTTTAATTAAGAAGAAGGGGAAAAAAAAAAAGAATTAATTACACAGCCGAAGCCAAAGGAAGCTGACAGAGTTCGTGTGGTTGCTACTTTGTTAAATTAATTTGCATCACCTAATTCCTTAATTTCTAAATGCTTATTAACTAGTTTGTTCCCTAGCTTAGTGAAGATCAGACTCCTGTCGTATTATGGTCTTTTTACTAAGCTTTTTTTGAGTTTCCAACACGCACGTTAAAGTACTGATTCCTGCTGCCTCTGCAGCTCTGAAGGCTGAAGCAAACAAACTCAGCTGTATTATTGGCATCAGAAACCTTATTTTTTGCATGCGTATTCTGATACTCACTTTTTAGATTATGCTTTCCCTATGTGACCTTTTGATGTTAGATGAAACTCTAAAGTTGGCAGCCTGTCCCATGTCTGTATCTTAGTATCCTCCTAACATACACTTTTACATTACTGCCACGGATTGATGTCAAATAAATCTTGGAATGGGGATGGAAGAGGGAAAGAAAGGAATGTTTTCAAGTATCTTATTAAAAGAAGAGTATTCATTGGATAACAACATCTTGTTTTGGGGGGGAATAAAATTTATAGGTAACGTAAAATTGTTCTTAAGTGTCTTTGCTACTAAGTCTATTAAATTGTTTTTTCTTTGGTAAACTAAGTTGCCAGGGGTTTGAAATCAACGAGATGTTCGAAATCTTTGTAGGTGATTCACCTTGAGGAGAAGCAAATTTTATTTTAGTCCTAAAATCTTAGAAAAACACTAAAGTTAGTCTCAGAAGTTGTGGGTCTGCAACAGTGTGTGAAATGTATGTTTTATATCTATATAGAATGTTTTTTCTTGAGTGTTATAGTTGGGAAAAGGGAAGTGGAGAGAAGAAAACATTTATTGAATGTTTCATTTATAAGTGATGATAATAGCACAAAACTCCAAGGTCTGCGACATCTTTGCTTAGAAACATTGTTGAATCATCAGCCTGCGTTACCTGACTGGGTCACAGTGGTGTGGTTGATCAGGAGAAGGAACTTCTAGCACAAATTTCAGATGAAAAACTTCAAAAAGCAGTCACAAAAAGAAGTCTTTGTCAGCTGAGGATTCAGTCCCTCATGAATACGATGTTTTGTTTATGCCGTTGCGTAACTGCAGCCTTGGCCTTAGGTACACTGAGGCTGGTGTGACCATCTAATCAGGACTTGTTTGGAGCCCCGGTGCTATGTTGAGCTTCCTGATCCAATGGCAAGGATGAATTGGACTGGTTCTTGTTAAGACTTTGAATTGTCCTTGCTCGCACAAAACTTTTGTGTAGGACTAACCCGCTGAGGCTGATTTTTTTTTTTTTTTTTTTTGGAGATGCCGGGAGCCCACTTCGGCCATTGACGTTCATTGTGCTTTCAGCTCCCTCAGTGCTTCTGAAAGTCAGGCGTGTTGTGTTCAACACCAGTTAGGATTTGTGTCTGCTGGAGGGTCGTCAGTAATAACCAACGCAGTGCTTTGTGCGTCTCATGCGAGGAGACCCACCTGTTGGCGTCTTATGTCCTGGAATGTGTTCACCCAAACGTAGCATCTCATCTAGGAGGTAGGGAGAGGGCTATTATTTTACAAAATGAACAAAATATGTGAAAGGTTTTTATTCCTGGAAGTTTGAAAAGTATGATGCAGTGTAATTTCTTGGGAACTGTGTTTTCATGATTTTACATCTTCTTTTTACTTCTCAAATTGTTTTTTTTCAAGTAAGAGTAAATACATGTATTATGTTTTGTCTGTTTTTAAAAAATACTGCGGAGAACACTGTGTGCAAACAGGGGATGAAATGATGCCCATCTTCCTGTGGGTTTGTGTCCCGTCTCTTTGCAGTCGCTGCGCAGGAACCACTGCCTCACAGAGCCCACAAACCCAGAAGTTCCCTGCTGTACCAGGGCCATCGCCCTGTCCTTCACGTCTTCTGCAGTGCATCCAGCTGCCCCAGCAGTACTTGCTCCTGCATCCCTGCAGCTTTTCCCTGCATCCTGGAGCAGACTGTGCCTTTCCAGTAGGCTGTAAGCTCAGCAGTTCCACCTTAGGGGCTTCTACCAGTCATAGAAACGGTCTTCGCTTTTATGTGAAACGTGTCCAAAGTAGGTTCAAATATTCCCTAAACCAGGCTTTCTTCTTATAAGCAGCTGGGGGTAAATCCTGAAAGAGAATCAGTCCTCTTTTTTTCTATTCAGCTATACACTTTGTCCAGGCAGGAGCTGAAATCTTTTGTATGTCACAGTAATAGTAAAATCTGATTAGTATCGGTCATTAAGGGTGGCTGAATTTCAATTGCCAAGCAGTGTAGTCTGTATTCTATTAAATCTTGTACCTCTTAAATATATTTAACCTTGTTCCTAAAAAAAAAAAAAGAAACTAATATTATCTTCTCTTTAAAACCTGTGGAGTATAAAATTTTATACTGTTGCCTTTCCTCTATCTCCACAACACCTGCTTAAGCTATTAAAAAGTACTTAATTTTGCCTTCTCACTGTAATACTTCTTGTTTGAGAAGGAGGCAGAGAAGAAAATGTTGTGCATTTTCGGATATTTCCCAATATCCAAAACGATTTGCGGTTTCATCATATTTACAAATTCTCCCTCTTGCTCTCTTTCTTAACATGTAGTTCAGTAATATGGGAAGTCTGCTGCCCGTGTGTGAATTACGATACGTCTGATAGATCTTGAAACGTTACATTTCAAAAAAACATACCGCGTTATAGATTACATCCCGGGGAGGGCAGAACAGTGGCAGTGCCTGATTATCTGTCTTTTCCAGAGCATTTCTAGAATTTCTTAAGCCAGTTGAAATCTGCAGGTCACTTCCAGTGTTTAAAGGACATGAAGTATTTAATCATTTTTCTTAAACCAGATGTCTTTTTTTCAAGTTGCTTTTGCTGTTTTTATTCCAGCAGTCATCATGTTGCAAGCATTGCTTTTTTTATACAGTATTTTTTTCTATAGCTTTTGTTTTTCTAGATTGATGGTATCTAATCATAGAATGGTTTGGGTTGGAAGGAACCTTCAAAGATCATCTCGTCCAACCCCCTGCCATGGGCAGGGACACCTTTTCACTTGCTTAAAGCCCTGTCCAGGCTGACCTTGAACACTTCCAGGGATGGAGCATCAGCAACTTCTCTGGGCATTATTTAGTAATATCTAAAGTCATTACTCTAAAAATTAAAGACCAAAGTCTGTTTCAAGATAAGGTTAAAATAAATTGAAAGTAAACCCAGTGAAGCTGGCTTCTTGGTATTCTCTTATTCCCTGTGCAGCGGCGTCGTGTCATCGCTGAGTGGGTGCATGTTCTCTCAGTGAGGATTTTGTTTTCCCTGACATACACAGCTGGTACAGCCAGACCCAGACTCACTGCCCATATTGTACTTCCACTATGTATGTGTGTATATGCCTTGTTATCTTTCTAGCAGTGTGAGAGCATCGTATCCAATGAAATTTCACTGAGGGGAAAGCATTTGCAGAGGGAGCTGCTGTGGTTTGTTACATTGCCACACTCCCCATGATAGCTGTTCTTCCTGCTGAAACTCCTGGGTTTCTCTTCTTTTTGTCCCTCCCTTGCACATCCCATCTCTGTGTGCCCTTGTCATGCTTTAACACCAGCCAGCAACTGAGCCCCACCCAGCCCCTTGCTCACCTCCCCTCAGTGAGATGGAGGAGAGAATCAGAAGATTATAAGTGAGAAAATTCGTGGGTTGAGATAAAGATGGTTTAATAGGTAAAGCAAAAGCCGTGTGTGCAAGCAAAGCAAAACAAGGAGTTCGTTCCCTACTTCCCATTGGCAGGCAGGCATTCAGCCATCTCCAGGAAAGCAGGGCTCCATCACATGTAACGGTTACTTGGGAACACAAATGCCATCACTCCAAATGTCCCCCCCTTCCTTCTTTTTCCCCCAGATTTATATGCTGAGCATGATGTCATATGGTATGGAATATTCCTTTGGTCAACTGTCCCAGCTGCGTCCCCTCCCAACTCCTTGTGCACCCCCAGCCTGCTCGCTGGTGGAGGGGTGTGAGAAGCAGAAAAGGCCTTGACTCTGTGTAAGCACTGCTCAGCAACAGCTGAAACATCCCTGTGTTATCAACAGTGTTTCCAGCATGAATCCAAACCATAGCCCCATGCTAGCTGCTAGGAAGAAAATTAACTCTATCCCAGCCAAAAGCAGCACAGCCCTTCCCCCCCTCCCCAGACTTGTATGCACCTGGTCCCTGTCAACGCTTCCCCACCAACAACCTGGGCTGTACATGGTCTCGCTCCTCTGCACATCTCCTTGGGCCGTCTCTGCTGGAGGACTGACCACCTGGACGGAGCTGTGGGAGCTGCCTTCCTGTGAGTTGCTCAGGTCCACCTGCAAAAAATTTGAACCCTTCATGGCACCACAGTGTTAATGCTGCAGAGAATGTAAGTATTTGCTTATAGCGTACTTTTAACGTACGTGCTGTTTGCCCTGGAGTGTGGAATCAAGGCTTGCTCCTCTTGGAGCGCATGGCGTCTCACCAGGGTGCTGGTCTGGCAGGACACATGGTGGCTCACTTGAGGGGTCGTTCTCCAGGTTTTGTCTCAGTGTGCTCGTGGCCGGATTGGTTTGAGCCAGCTGGGGAAATTGAAATCCTTTCTGTTCTCCTGGCTGGTTCCTTAAAATCTATTTGGGTATGGGTGTCTCTGGGTTTGAGTTGTGGTGAGCAATGTAAGGAAAGATAGTTTATTCTCCATGTGGGACATCAAAGAGGGTTGTATTAAAGTAATGGGTCTCAGCTGAGTCTGCAAGGCTGTACAGATGCAGAAGCCTGCACTGAGAGGTCAGTACCCACAATGGGTAAAGGAAGAAACAGAGCCATTGTACCTCTTGTCCATCACGTCCGTTTTATAAGGTGGCTTCTCCCAGGTCATATGCAACATAGCTTGTGGCCTGGAGGAAGCGAACTCAGTGTGACAGTACGAGGGGAGGAATCCACGTCTCCTGGTCCTCTCCCAGCTTTCCTCCTGCAGGTAAGTCATGAACCTCTGACAACTGGGGTGCTGGGATGGCTGTGCCTATCAAAATTCTCTGTCACTCTTCCCCTGTAAACACAGCGCACAACAGTGGAGGAGATGTCACCATTCAGTGTAACAAATAGATAGCATCGCATGTACCACTTAGTCACTAGTTGTTTTGTTACTTTCTATTGCTGCTCTGTTTTGGTGCTTTGGCAGTCTCGCTCTCCATAATTATTTGTCTCTAGGGTTTTAGACTCAAAAGCTTGCATGTGGAGTTGTGGCTTGGGAAACATTTACAAGCAATGCAAAGAACTATGAGAATTCAACACCTTTTGTTCTCCCTGTTTTAGAGCTGTTTAACTAGCAGCAATTTCAAAATGTGAATGGAGCTTAGTTTCATTAGTAGCAAGAGGTGCCTGCTGCGGAGCTGTTGAGTGGTACAAACCCCAGTGTGTTGCTGTGCATCGTTTTATGTGTGTTTGTTTTGTGCTGTGACAATTGAGTGCATGTGACACCTGGAAATATTAGCCTAAAGTTACATGTACAGAAAACGACTTTCAGGAATGCATTTGCACTTAGTGTTTGGGTGGGTTTTTTGTTGCCTTGGAGGGAAGAATGTTGAAAGAGGCTGTGGTTCAAAGACATTTGGGACCCGGCTCATGAGGAAGACTGGATTTCTTCACGTTATGAACTGATTAGGAGTATCCAACATAAGATGCAGTCTTCATAATTTTGTGGGTTTTTTTTAATGTTTTATTAAGAGCGTAGAGCAATCATTGCATACTGCAGCCTAAAACTACATGTTCATATATGTTCCTTCAGTGCCAATAAAAATACAAGAATTGCTCTGGTCTAAATCATACGTAAATCGGAGAATGGGATTGCACCAAAGGTGCGCAGGGCACGACTTGCTCCGTTAATGGCTCAGGAGTAGGGAAGCAGCTGGGTTGCCTTACAGGTGCTGGTTTGTAGACTGGCAGGCAGAAAGGACACCTTGTGTTAACAATGCAGCTGGTCTGGAGATCCAAAAACCAGAGTAATTGATGGGAGTCCAGCCAGGGGAGGATTACCTTTTGAGTAGCACACTGGTTTTCTTAATATTGGAAACATACGTTTAGGCTTACAGACATTTTTGCTGAGCTGGAGCTGTGGAGCCTGCTGCCGATGGCTTATCGAGGAGGAATCAGACTCCCTCGTGCTGCCAGCCAGGCACAGCTAACGGGGACTCTCCAGTGTCTGGTTTTCCTTTTACCTTTTAGTCTATGTTTTTGTTGGCTTGCATGCTAGAAAATTGACTGAGGCTTTTCAGTCCTGATGCTGAGTGTGCATCAGTGAAGGTGCCGGGTGAAGGTGAGCGTTGGTTGCCTGCAGGCTCCTGCCTGCACCCTTCGTGAGCCTGCCGGGAGAGCGGCTGCTGTTCCACCTTACTATCTCTTCCAAACGGGATTTCTCACTGATTTTTCTTAAACTCCATGGGTTTGTGTGTGTTTTGCTTTCTGATGGGACACAAGTGTTTTACGACATGAGAGTGGTTTTGTCAACTTCAGATGTCTTTCTAAAGCCGCTTAAATTCTACATTCTGGGAATCTGTCAGAATTTGCTGGAATGAAGTCCTGGGCACGCACTGTGCCGATAAACGCTATGCAAGTCCTAATTAGTGCAGAGCTCTGACTGGATCTTCAGTGCTTTTTCCTAACTTCTCTACTAAAGTAATTTTCATTTTCTTGTTGGTTGTTTTTTGTGTATTTTGTTTTGCTTTGTTTTTTTTTTTTTTTTGAGGAATAACTTTTGGAAGATTTTAAATGATTGTTTGTGTGTAAACTTACGCTTTTGTTACCAGAACTGTTGGCATAAATATCGTGTAGTTGCCCAAACAAAAGTGTAAAATAAGTTGTTGTATTTGTTAGGCACATAGCTGAAAATAAGTTCGCCACATGGAACTTCCCTTGTGGGAAATCAAATGCGTTTCTTGAGTTGTTTAGGCATGTATTACCAAAAAAAATAGTCAGGAGGAAGGAGAGATGGCTAGCGGGAGTATTTGGAGCGGAGAACTTCTAGTGCAAGCACAGGGATCTGCTCCAGTACATCTGTCAAGAGCCCACAACTTGCAAGGTCTAATGAACAAAAACACTGCGTGCAACGTCTGCGTAGGCTCTGTGGTGGGGGCTGGTACAAAAACTTTGAAATCTCTGAGATATTTGTCATACTGTGTCAGGGGAATGTTAACAGAATCTTAGTGCATCATCTATTATTGCCTGTTCCCCAGGCAGTGAAGTTTCTAGGTACTAAAGCTGATAACTCTTTCAATGAGCCAGATGTTTACGTAAGCAAATACGAGGAATGCAATGCAGAGGAGCTTTGCTATGCGTGACTGATGTAGCCTGTGTTAGTAATTATTTCCCTTCATGCGGTGTATACCTTCACTCCATAGGCATTTTTCCCTTTCTGTGCTGAAATTAAAGTGGCAGTTTCTCATGCTTGGTAATTGTCTGATGAAAATCCCCCATTTCAGATAATGTCTGGAAACTTCAAGGAATAGTGTCATGGACTAAAAAATAGCTGGTTAAGTCATTTTGGTTTTCATAGCCTGTAATTTTTAGTCCCTCTCGTTTAAAATTATTTTTAAACAGTTTGAAAATACCTGTTTTTCTCTTCAAACTTGAGCTATAAGCAGCATATAATAGATACTTAATCTTTAACCTCCTCTTGAAATTCTTTGAGGTTTTTCATCCTATTTGCCACTAATATGCTTGCAACACTGTGTTTGAGAAATTGTTGTAATCTACTACATATTAAATTCCTCTTATTCCTCAGTGGAAACCTCAGGGAGGCAGAAAAGAACCAGGAAGGAGTAAAAAACTCTGGAAAACGTCAGTTTAAAGTAGCCATGGCGGACTGAAGGTAAGTATTCGGGTAGTGGGTGGCACTGAAACAAAAAACAGATGAGGTAGCAGCGTGAGTCAAGACTCAGATGATTTTAGCCTTAAACAGTCTGCAGATTTCATTTAAAGGATTTTCTTTTCCTATAAAACTTTATTTCTGGATTTTCTTAGGTTTCCCAAGACTGTTGTCATAAAAACTACTGAATGTTTTCCTCATTACGGTCAACTCCCCAGCACACTCCAGCATGATTTAGACTCTTTCTGTCATCCTCATAGAAAGGAATTGCCAAACCTCATGGTTGAACCTCGTCCTTCCCTCCCTCTAAGCTGTTTTCTGCCAGGTTTTGAGGGCAGAGGTATGTGTGGGGATAGATGGTTCCCTGGCTGCCTTATTGCTGTTGGCGTTTGATCCTCCATTGAAGGCTTTCTCCCTGAAATGGTAGCCAGGAGCACTTGCCAGTTTTGCACGTGTGATGAGCACGGCTGTGTCAGTGTCCAATGGTGCACTGGGCTTGTGCAGGTGTGTTTTCCATAGATGATGTCTCTCTGTGGTACCTGCAAGGTTTTCTCTCTTTCAAAGTGATGTCCTTCTGTTAGAGATGGAAAACAGTGGGGGCACTGGGGGAAAATAGCTTGAAAAAAAAACCCCAGAAAGTCAGGAGACACTCTCTTAAAGCAAAATTAAGTGCTTTACTGGAGGGAAGTTGGAGGCTTGGCTTTCTGCTTCCACAGTGACAGAAGGGCATGGCACATGTGGAATATTAAATGTTGTTGCCAAGGGTAATGGGAGTGTCCCAGCTGCTGTTAAAACCTGATGTATAAATGTGTTAATTACTGTGCACTGAATCTTTTTTCTTTGCTTATAAGGACATACAAAGAAAAAAATCAGGAAAATACCAGTGCATTCAGTGCTATCTACTTCTTCCCCTTACAAAATGTGTTTAGTTGATGAGAACATTTTGGTTTATGCTTCATTAGTTTGTTAGATAGCATTGCAATTTTTTGTATGTAGAGGTACTTGCCAGACTGGTGAGTATACTGGCTGTAGGATGGCAGTCTGCTTTCTGAAGTTCACCTTCCCTCTTAGAAGGAATTCTGTTCAAATGGGTTAGAGAATTAGGAATATTCCTTGTTTGCAACACGGTTGTTAGAGTTTGCCTGAGGGATGAGAACAGAAACAATACCTGAGTTTCTGTTAAAAAAAAACAAAGAAACCCTACCAGCAGTTTGGAAAGGTGATATCTCTGTTCGTTAGTTCTTTTTCTGCTGTGCTAAATGGGTCCCTGTGCAGGACTCCTGAGGAGGGTCTTACACTGACTTCATAAGAAGATGCAGAGGGGAGAGGCAGTTATCCAGCCAAAATGTGAGTTCCCAAAGCTTTCCTTCCTCTTTCCTGTGGTATAAGGCAGGTTTATGGATTCAAAAAATGCCATCATGCCTGCTTAAGTTCTCATCTACTGTAATGCTTCTTAAAATACTTGATCCTTAACCCTTTGTTTTTTAGGGAAGAGGATGGTAGGATTGGTAGGAGGGAAGCATGCCTTTCTCCTTCCATATGCGTTTGTGATCGTGACTGCCGTGCCCACTTCCCACATGGTCAGTAGTCTGTCTTCTTCTGCATGTGTGAAATATCCCTTATGTTAGGTCCTGTACCTTGTAAATAAAGTGTTTTCTATTGCCTTACTCAGAAAATATGTCAAGCTTTTCATTGCATATGCTTCGTTGCTCCAACACTTGTGCTTTGTATTTGCATCTGGTTATTAGATCTCTTTGGAGAGAGATTTCTTCTCCTTACCCAAGTTTAAACACAGCAGAGAAATCATAGAATGGTTTGGATTGGAAAGGACCTTGAAGATCCTTTAGTTCCAACCCCCCTGCCATGGGCAGGGACACCTTCTGCTACACCAGGTTGCTCAAAGCCTCATCCAACCTGGCCTTGAACACTTCCAGGGATAGGACATCCACAACTTCTGTGGGCAACCTGTTCCAGTGCCTCACCACCCTCAGAGTGAAGAATTTCTTCTTAGATCTAATCGAAATCTACCCTCTTTTAGTTTAAAGCCCTTGTTCCTTGTTGTATCACTACATGCCCTTGTAAAAAGTCCCTCTCCAGCTTTCTAGTGCACCCCCTTCAGGTACTGGAAGGCTGCTAGAAGGTCTCCCCAGAGCCTTCTCTTCTCCAGGCTGAACAGCCCCAACTCTCTCAGACCGTCTTCATAGGAGAGGTGCTCCAGCCCTCTGATCATCTTCGTGGCCCTCCTCTGGACTTGCTCCAGCAGCTCCATGTCCTTCTTGTGTTGGGGACTCCAGAGCTGAACACAGTATTCCAGGTGGGGTCTCACGAGAGCTGAGTAGGGGGGCAGAATCACCTCCCTCGACCTGCTGGCCACACTTCTTTTGATACAGCCTAGGATACGGTTGGCTTTCTGGGCTGCCAGTGCACATTGCTGGCTCATGTTGAGCTTCTCATCGACCAGCACTCCCAAGTCCTTTTCCTCAGGGCTGCTCTCAATCCATTCTCTTCCCAGCCTGTACTTGTGCTTGGGATTGCCCCGATTTATGTGCAGGACCTTACACTTGACCTTGTTGAACTTGCATTTATTTGCCATTTTAATAGTATTTTCATGTGTCAGGCTAAATCAGTGACATCACAGCAGTATGCCGAAACTTAATTGATCCTGTGCTGCTGTATGTGGTTCCAGAGACATGCAGATTATTGCTCTTGGGCGCTTATATGACTCCCATAGTCAACGAGTTGATTTGCAGCAGAAGCCTTTGCTCTTTGATGGCAGGCTTGGCTGGAGCTGCGATGCTTAAAACCTTCAGACTTGGCAGCTGCTTCGTGCCCCTCTTTGTCCTGAACAGCACAGCTGGGAAGAGCACCCTAGTGACAGCCTGCATCCCAGGCTTCCCACAGCACTCAGGATGTACCATGCCGGTGCTTCCTGCTAGGAGATACTCGCAATTAATTTTAAATCCTTCCCCTAGGTCATCACGGCTTTTAAGGAGCTTTTGCACTTATTATCTGAGAAACTGCCTTTCTTCCTTGAGCATGACCTGCCAAGACAGCTGTGTTTCTCTTAAGCACTGAAGTTAATGATGCAAAACATAAAGCTTGAGAGAAGGACAGCAGGATTACAGCGCTGCTTAGCTGCACATCCGCTGCCAGTGTCCCTTGTGTGGGACACCAGCATGATCAGGGACTTTTGTGGCTGCAGGACAAAGTGAGAGGCATGGCTTGGGCATCTGCGATCCTTTCCGCAAGGATTTTTGAGGATGGTGCTTGTATGGCCTTTCTGGGCTTAGTGCGAAACAAGGCAAGCTTTCTTTTTCTCCTTGGTGTCTGCTTTTTGTTTGTTTGTTTGTTTTGTTTATGGAACGCAATGGAAAAGACTTTTTTTTCAGACTTAACAGTAACATTGGATGAAAGGGTCCTCCTTGTGTTTGTGTGTACTGCTGACATAGACTTCATTTATGATAAGCCCTGTGGACTAGGTGGCTTTGTGTCTGAGGGTAATCACAATGCCTCTATATGCGAGTCGTGGTTTAGCCCCGTGGCTGCTCAGACATCACGAGGCTGCTAGCTCACTCCTCTCCCTCAGTGAGTTGGAGAGGAGAAAAATGTAACAAAAGGCCTGAGGGTCGAGATAAGAAGAGGGAGGGATCAACCACCAACCATGGCCCCGGGCAAAACTGTCTTGGCTTGGGGAAAATCAATTTAATTCATTAACGGCTCATTCAGAGAGGATAACAAGAAACAAAGCCAGATCTCAAAAACAACTTCCCCCCACCCCTCCCTTCTTCCCAGCTCAACCTTCTCCCTCAGCAGCACAGGGGGAAAGGGAATAAGGGGTTGCAGGTAAATTCATCACGTTGTTTCTGACACTCCTTTCTTAGAGGAGGAGGACTCCTTACACTGTTTTCCTCTGCCCAGTGGATCTCCTTCTCACAGGACAGTCCACAGATTTCTGCAACATGAGTCCTTCCCACAGAATGCAATCCTTACCCATCAGATTGCTCCAGTGTGAGCTTCTTCCCCACAGAGTCATGGCTTCTTAGGGAGCTGCCACTCACTCCAGTGTGGGGTTCTCCACAGGCTTCAGATGCCTCTCCACCTTGCCATCAGTCTCCAGCAGCTCATGGAGACCATTCGCACAGGCATCTCTGCTCCAGCATGGGGTTCTCCAAGAGCTGCGAGTGGATCTCTAATCCACCGTTGATGGGGGCCACCTGCCATCTCACTATAGGCTGCAGGGGAACCTCAGTTCTAGCACACCTCCTCCCATTCCATCTTTACTGTCCTTGGTGTTTGGGTGGCTGTTTTTCTCAGGTCTCAGTCATCTTGACGAACCTCAGCAGTCCCAGCAGGATGAACTTCTCCCAGCATATGCGCTGGGAGTGGGGCGCTTCAGAGCTCTCCAAGCTGTGCCACTGCAGTCATCTCCAGCGTGGGCCGCTGCTTGCCCAGGAGGCCGAAGGGCCAGCCCCCCTGCCTCCCCTCTCTCTTCACTGTAGATCCAGCCTTCCTTCGGGCTCCTTTGTCCGTCTTAAACAGAGCATTTGCAGAGGTGCTGATAGGCTCAGCCCTGGCCTGAGGGGATGGAGAGGGTCTCACCTGGCCAGAGGCCAGTCTGACCAGTTGTGGAACCAGCGAAGTTTTTCACAGCTACTTACAGGGGTCATTTCCGCAGCCTCTCGTGTGCTACCAAAACTGCATCATGTAAAGCCAGCACATGAGGCTTTTCACAGCTACTTACAGAGGCCATTGCTGTAGCCCCTGCCGTAAACCCAGCACAGTGCACTAGGGCAAAAGTTGCTCAGTTGGATGGATGTCTGCTCGTGTTCTGCTGGACTGTATAGCTTCTTTCCTATCAGAGTTCATATAGTAACCTAAACTTGCTTCTGTTCATGTGACCTTAAATTGCCTATAAACTCGACCTCATGTACTAGCATGCAGATGTTTTAATTTCCAACTTTGCCTGGGAGCTCCATCTCCTGCTGTCTCTTTTCGTGACGCTATGTGTGGGCTTACCTGTAACTGCATGGTAGGAATTTGCACAAGGAGATACCTTCCCAGATATTAGCCCTGGCAGCTGTGCCCCTGTGGAGGCACATGGAAGAGATAGGGCAGTAGCTCCAGCGAGCTTCAACACTGTCTTTTGTTTCCCTCAGAGCTATGGTGACCCTGGATGTGAGACCAGGAATGTTCACACTGGAGATGATTTAAGGAAATGTGCAGCACTACTTAGTAATTAATTCAGGTCATGATACTTCTAGGATAAGCACAGCAGCTTCCTGCCTCTCAAGTGGCTGCTGCAGTTCTGATGTGACCCTCTTTGGCTTATGCCAAGAAAAAAAACTGTGTAGCAATTAAAATGAACCTGAACTGCTTTAGAGGATCCTGGTTTGAATTAGGGTGTCATGATTAACTCTAGCAGTATTTGGTTTTGCTAAATCTTTCCCTTTCCTTCCCTTCCATGGTGTTTGTTCGTTCCCCTGCTGCTCCATGAGCTCAGTAACGTCTACTGGTTTAGATGAGACCACTCATCTCTGTAGAGAAAACAAGGGCTTGGCTAATACGTATCGCAAGCCTTGGTGGGACTCTGTCAGGGTGCGGTGCCCACTGCAGGACTTGCTGGTGACTGCCAGGATCTCGTGTTAGCCGAGCTCCAGAAAGCCAGGACTACGGGAGCAGAAAATGGGGAGTGAGAGAGTAACTTTACTGCATGCATAACTGTGCTGAATGCTGTTCTTCTCATGGTCATCTGGAGTATTTAGTTAATGAAATCAGACTGCCTGGAGTTACTGCATTGATGTTAAAGTCTTTTGGGCTTTAAGGGCATTGCCTTTTGTATGCGTTTGTGGGAACTTCGGGAGAAAAAACAAGACTACAGGAGCATTTTAATCTCAAACCATGGAAGTTGTGTCAGTTTGAGTGCTAAGTCCCTTATTATGGTTTTCTTTCATATGAGCTAGAAGACATGCCTGTGTTTTCTTTATATGTAGATGACACCATTTGAAAGAGTATCTTTAAGCCCTCTTTGTGGGGATGATAAACTATGAACGTGAATTATCATCAAAAAATTGCAGTAAAGCTTTTTAAAGAAGAAGCATTTTGCATCAGATTGTCTTGTTATTGGATCACACCTGTGGAGCCCTAGTTTCAAGGTCTCTTGCATTACAGTTGTGCTACTTGTTTTCCAAGGCACTTTTCAGACAGGATCTACCGGGAGCTGCTGAAATGGTTTCCCAAAATCTTCTGCGATATGGTGCCTGGATACTCTGATGCCGCTGCCTTGTTCTGCTGTGCTGTACAGTGGTGTGGTAAGGTCCTCCATGTCTGTGACCTGTGGTGATGGAGCAAGTATTCTTTTTTTCATCATTGTTTGTTTTTACAGTGTTTAAGAAGTTAATGTTGGCATAAGAACAAAAACCAGTAGGAATTATTTTTTTTTTTTTTTTTACATCCAGACAAGCAGGATACTTTTACTAGAAAGGCTTTTCTCTCATAAGAAATTGAAACATCTTTTGTGGAAAAAATGTTTGAAATGTACATTGTGGTCTGCTGCTTTTTTTTTTTTTTCCTCTGAATGAATTGTCTCTGCTGTGAAACAAAACCAATCCTTAGTTTGAAGGCTTGTATTGGACGTCCCCTCAGCTTGGGAGCAATTGGAAAGGAAAGAAAATGTAGGAGTTGTACAGAGAGACCGTATTTTGAGCTAGGCTGTTTTTCTGTTTCTTCCTCTAAAGTTCTAATTTATCTTTGGATAGCCTGCGAAATTAGAGGTCACTAAACATAATTCTCTTTGGTCCTCTAAAACAATTAAGTGTTGATAATCTCTAAACGTGACAGTCCTCCTCTCTCTTTAAGAATCACGTTTTTTGCAAGATATCATTAACCTTCACTACCTGTAAGATGTCCCATGATCTTTAGAGAGGGTCTTACTTCCTGTGCAGGAGGTGGATCAGCGTCCTTGGGAGAGCCACAGGCTTCTAGTTCTTAATCACCACAAACCCTTCACTTTCTGATCCCTCTCCTGTCCCGCTATTGTCTGTTGTAGTCCTTGAATGCTGAAAAAAATCACAAGACCTGCTATTATTTTGGAGGCTTTTGTTTACTGTTTGGGTTCTGAGCACTTAGTGGCTGGTACTTATTTCAAATTCTCCCTCTTCCGTGGTGATGAATGGAAATCTACTTTTTTTTTCTTCCTTCTTCTTCCTTTCATAATAAAAGATGCAGTTTTTCATGCATGCTTTAGAATGGGGACTTAAATTTCACACCAGATCTTCACAGATTTGGTGATGGCATTGCAAGAAGCACTATCAGGCCTCTCTTCCTGCATGATGCTAGTACCTTTGCTCTTGCTTTGGGAAAAATAAGGCTAACTCTGTTCCATGTTGTGGGTCCATAGGAAAGCACAAACCTCAAGCCCGTAACACATGTGAAAGACCTGTGTTTTAAGGAAGAGTATCTGTAAGAAAACTGTGGAAACAAAATTGGGATCTTTTTTTTTAGTAGGTGGTACCTATTTGAATAGACTTCAGAGCGCCTGCCCAGAACATAGAGATGGTATGTTTGAAATTCTCAAAATACTCTGTGCTGCTTCTCCTATCTTTTCTCAATAGCGAAACAAGATCTTGCTGTGAATTTATTGTCTGTGTTTGAGCGATATAATGTAGCTATCTGATACTTCTGTACATTCCCTGTTTGATCACTAAAGAGGCTCCATTAGTTGTCATGTCTTTGTTACAAACGTTTAATTTAAAAGCAATAAATTTGAGAGTGGGGGAATGGGGATTTTCACAGTAATATTATTAAGGAAATGTTGTAAAACTGACGTAAGCGTCATTTTTTTTCTTACTCTGCAAGCTCTGTGTTTTTCAGGCAAACTTTGTCATAACAGAGCAGTTAGGAAGCAGTGGTTAGTGGGTCAGACAGGCCCAGGGGGCTAAATTGGGTTTTGTTCAGCCAAATGTTAGTGCTTTCTAATCAACGCTGAATTCTGCGCGCAACACTCTCTTCCTTCCCCAAAGCCATAACAAAATAAAAACGAGTATTCAATTGGGTCATGCACAACATCTGTCCTTTACTAAAGCAGTTAGAGAGTTACCGCAGTGAGGGGGGAGAAGCTGCTTATAGCTCCTGTTAGAGCATCGTTTCACCACCATGGCTTTGGTGATCTGGTACAAGCAGCTGTTAATGAAGGTCTACTGTGTTGGCCCCTCCTTCCCCTCTTCTATGGCAAGCTCCAGTGGGTGTAAATGGAAGTACGAGTACGAAAAAAATAGGCTAAAATGTGAAACTGAATGCACGCTTATTTCACTAATTCTCAGAGGGGAACTGTGTCTTAGGGTGCAATCTGTTCAAGACACGTGCTCATTAATACAAAATTTTGTCCCAGTTCAGAAAGGCACTGATACATGTGCTTGTCCCTTTGGACACACTCCAGCACCTCAATGTCTGTCTTGTAGCGCAGGCCTCAAAACTGAACATGGTACTCGAGGTGTGACTTCACCAGTGCGAAGTACAGGGACAATCACTTCCCCAGTCCTGCCGGCCACACTATTTCTGACACAAAAATTTTATACAATTTCATTACCATTGCAAATGCTTGCTTGCTTTAACAGACAGGGGGAGTCATATTTGGTATTAGACTTAGAAGTAGGAAGAAAATGGCTTGGGGTGGTTCATAAAGCATGACTTGGAATAATTTTGGTTTGGCTGGCACATTGCTTTAAAGACTGGATGAAATATTTCCTTAGCTTCGTCTTTCAGGTAAGTAGTTACAGAAATATGCCTTACTATTTGATAATCCGGAAAACAAGTTTTGATTATAGTAAGATCTACAAAACGTGTTTCATGCTGTGAGCATGATCTTGGAAATTGTGATTGAAGGTGCCTACCATGGTAGAAGATAGCTCTCATGGAAATGAAGTACGCTGCAACTTGGATACAAATGATTAAGCTTATATAGAGAAATGACACATAAAAGCATGATTACTGGCTTCTAGCAGATATTTCAGGCTGGTAATGGGGTAACACGTGTAGAAGCTTTGACTTGGAACATTTTTTTTGAGAACCATACCTTTTCTTTTTGCAACTCTGTTCTTACCACTGTTTTGCTTCTAGCAATCAAATGTATTGTAATAAGTAGAAATTTGGTCTGTGATGGAGATTGTAAGTATAATTGCAAAATTTATAATGTTTCATGCTTTCAAAATATGTTAAATGTGCTTATGCTTAATTGAATACAGAGCTTCTGACAGAGTCATGAATGTGTTGGGGAGTGCTGAATTGATTGCCAGGACTGCAGGGGAACATGCTGGTTGTACTTTGTTGAGTTGCATTTTTCAGTCTTCTGTGAAAATGCAGAGACAACCCCAAATGCCAGTTAATTTTTCAGTAATGAAGTGCTAACAGTTACTTTAACTGCCACCTTCCTGGGTGATTCCTGGTATACAGATAGCTCTGCTTATATGTGCATTTAATGGCGTAACTAATGCTGTAATACATATGCTATTTCAAAACTGTGTTATGTTGTGAATAAACTTCCATCTCTGAAATTTTGAAACTTCTTTAGATATAGACATACATAAACCTACATGTAGCAGCTAGATGGCAGAAACTGTGCCTTTTTAAAATAAAATGATACTATAAATGCAGCTTTGTTGCTTTGTAGTGACTGTTCAGTTTCTTTAAAAGAAAGAATTTTGTGATACCTTTTTATTGCCAGAAATGTGTCCTTTGAGAAGACAAAAGTAAGCAACTTCCTTCTGTTTTACTGATGGCATATATTCTCCAGGTGTCTAAATGGTTAGAAATAGATTCTTCTGTTGCATATCTACCGTTTAAGGGTTTTAAAAATAAAAACAGCTGATAGATGGCACTTCATGCTTCTGTTTTGGCTTTCTTACCCTCTACTGTGAAGTTGTTTACCTGTCATACCTTGTACAACTATATACATCAATTAAACTGCTCTTGTGAAAGAAGCTGTGGTTATGTGAGTGTGCCTGTGAGAACAGAAACTTAGAATGTAAATACTTGCGAGCAGGGACTGTTTCATGGGTTTATGTATCACTCGTTAGAGCTGAAACTCATCCTAATGATATAGTCTAGATCCCTTTATAATGCAGCGATTATGGGGAACAATCTGGGGGAAAAAGTTTTCTGTATTTTTAAGATATGCTACTGCTTCAAAAAGAATGCCTTATCTTTTAAATGAACATAAAAAGCAAATGGAACTAGTAATAAACACTATACCCTGCTAGGAAATTCTCTAAACTCGGTTGATTACTGCAATTCTGCCTATGGTTTGTTCAGTCCTTTGCTGGGCACTGCTTACCTGCAAAGGTGGTAAGTCGTTTTGGTGAGCTGCTTTAAATTCTTTGACCTTCCAACCCTTTCTTTGTAGTATCTGGCTGATGGCTACTGTGGTTCAGGTTGGAAGCCAGAGAAGACTTAAGCTCAGCTCTGCGTATATCTCTGAGCTTTGAGACAGAGCCATCATTAAAGCTGACAGCTGTTAGGCTAAAGCAATAAAGTGGTTTTCCTGCCCGAGAAACTTCTTTAGAGTTCTTCAGTTGTACGGTCATAACAGAGATACAAAGAACAGTCATGTGCTTTGATTAAAGGAACTGTTAGAAAACAAGGCAAAAGAACACCCAACACAAAAACAAACAAAAAACCGGCAAGAGTTTGAGCACTGGTGGCTGGGTCTTGCTGAGTTTTCCTCTGTGTAAAACATTGGGTCAGCAATGTGTGCAAGGGCTGTCTATCTTCAGACTCTGTTCATTACAGCAGATTTGCTAGTCTGCAAGCTACCTGTGCTGTGTCAAAAGCATAAAAAGGACTTTTGAGTGCACCGTCTTATCAAAGTTACGCAAGTTGGTTTGTTGTAAGAAGAGTGCAGTAGAGTTACTGAAGAACCACCAGGTTATTTAGTGTGACAGGTTGGGAAATAAATGCCTTGTTAAGAAGTGGGGTGTTAAAGAAAATGCTTGAGGATGCAGAACTTGTGTCCTCTTTAAATGAACACTTTGCGTACAACAGCTCTCTTAACTCTTGAATTTCCAAAAAGCTTGATTCCTTAAGAGCCAGGTCTGTGGGAATTTGCAACATAAGAGCTGCGAGGTAGTTCATTTGTTGTAATGTTTAAACTTCATTAGCTGTGACACTAAATAGGATAACACATACTAGACTCAGAAAATGCAAGTTTTCCTAACAGCTGAAATTCTCAAGAGCATGGCATCCTAAACAGTAATGAGAGGAGTCAGTGGATCTTACATGTATTGAACATTGAGAAATGCAAGTCTTATGTAATTGAATAATTTTTAGGGTTACTGTAAAGCCCTTTTAGTCACTCTTGCTTTTTAATGTCGATTTTGCACATTAACATTATTGAGAGAGCATTATGTTTTTGATTACAGAAAGTGCCGTCTGATGAAAATGTTCTTGAGAATCTTCCCAAGTGTGTTTTTTTACAGGAACATATTGCATATGGACTTAGCAAAATGCTAAGGTATTCATTAAGGCAATATGCTGTAGTGGCAAATGTCATGTAATTTACATGAATTATCATCATATCTGTTACCTGTTTCTTGGTTTTATGGCTTTGAGGAAATGAGTTGAATTCTTCTAGCTCACTTCTCTTTCATTTGCTTGTGTATTCAGAATGCTTAATGGGTAACAATTATCTTCAGAATGCTTTGGTGCCTAAATGGCAGATGATGCTGAAGAGGTTTCTCTGTGAAGAAAACATGACTTAGAGTTGCAGGATTGATTCACACTTGTTTTTATCATTTTCAACTAGTTTGTGTGTATGCACCCTCCAAAAGAGTGATGTCTGACTCATAAATCCTCTCTCTCCCTTTGGCTTCTGCTGTTGCAACTGTAAAGCAGAAGAAGAAGAAATGGGCTGTGGCTGAGGGAAGAGGCATTGCTTTGCCTTTCGAAAACCAATGTTAAATTTTTGCTGCGGTTTAGTTTCCTTCCAGCGCACTCCCAACATGTTCTCTTTTCCTCCCTGCCTTTCTGTGTATGTTTGTCTAACTATGAAAGACTTACAGTTTTTTATCATTTAAGAGTGGGGAAAAAACCCACCACAAAACAAACTCTCAAAACTAAGCAAGAAAAAACCCTGGAAAAGCCCATTACTGCTTCAGATTTTTGATTTGGAGCTCCCTGTGGCTCTGCCGCCTCTGTAGCTTCAGAAGTAAGCAGCATGCCCCGGCTGCAAACCAGCCTGTTGTTGCTTTCTGTGTTTATGTGGGAAGTCATCTTCGTGACGAAGGGACCTCTGCCTCTATTGCATGACTGAGGAAGAGCTGGCTGACGAGGTTTAGGGTTTTCAGAAGCGTAACTGTGTTTCCTAGAGCTTGCGTGTTTGATGGCTCTTGAATGGAGAAGCTTCTCTGCTCTTTCCTGGCCTTGAGATGTGCAGTCCATTCCTGCTTTGTCTACCTGTCTTTAAAGATGAATTTTTTTCTTGTGCTCTGCAAGAAAAGTTAGCTGTACCCTGTTAGCTGTCATTTGCATGAAGGCAGACACCCCACAGCTGGAGCAGGGAAGAGATACATCTGCTGGGAGTCCTTACGAGTGATCGAGTGACCTGGGTTGAAGAGGAGAGGGGGTGGGCCATGAGCAGGGGGATTGAGGAAGAGATGGGAAAGGCTGTACATGGGGGAAAAGTGGAAAGTCATGGGAAAAGAAGCACTTCTGGCTTATGAGATTAAAAAAAGAAAAAATGATCTAAATGTGAAGTTCCAGTTTGTGCTTGGGACCCCATCAGTCAAATACTGATTTATGTCTGCATGCAACTTGTATATAGTTTAATGTGTTATTACTTCTATGGTTGTCAGTATATGCATTTTATTTTGGGTACATAATGCTAGTAATGGCACGTGGCATAAATCAAATGGAATTTAAACTCACGTTGTGCCGGTTCCACAATTTAGTATTCCTTTCCACTGTTAAATTGTTAGGAGTTATGGTTTAGTATCTGTTGGGACAAATGGGGCTACGTGGCAAATGGTGGGAGAGAAAGCATGTGTGACTATTACTCATTATGATTTTAAGCATAAGTAATCTCTTTTTTTTTTCTCCCCCACCTATTATATAAACTAATCTCAGTCTTAGCTTCAGAGCCAGTGATTTACATCTATGAGCAGTTTCTCACCTGAGCAGCCTCTCCTCTCACCTCGGGTGATCATTGCTTATGAAGCAAATGCAGGGTTCACAGTCTGGTTCAAGAGAAATTGGGAAGCTTTGTCAATACTTTTACGTTTTTCAAGGGCACAGTATTTTCAGGCCGGATTCTGATATCCTTTCTTAATGAACAGTTTTCACTGCAACACGGTCCAAATCCAAACATTGAACATAGCAGATCTGGTAAAAGCAGCAGAATTTGACCCCTTTTTGGCTCTTACCGTGTCCGCTGTGAACTTCAATAATGTTTTTTCATTATGTTTGGGAGATAATCCCATTTTTTTTCTGCTTGATTTATTTCTAACAATTCTGAAGGCCAATGAATATGGTATTTTCTGGAATGAAGTGTGTGTTTGGCGGCTGGGGGAGTGTCAAGCTGTTTTTTGTCCTTTTGTTTTTAACCCCTCTTCCATAGAAGACACAGTGTCCTACAGACAGATAGAACAATGCTATATTCCATTTTAGCACCGAATCACAAGCGGGGTCTTTGGAATTAAATTTGGCGAATTGCCTGGATATGTTCAGTTTTTAACAAGCGCTGCTTTGTGCATTAGCATCCCTACGCTTCCTCCCTCCCTCCCTCACTCCCCCTGATGCTGCCACTGAAGAGAGGAGAAGAAACAAAAAAAAAGGAACAGAATAAAAGCATCTGTTAGAGTGAAAATGAAGAAGAAAAAAGGGATGAAGAGAGGAGAAAAGATGTATTCCAGAACAGCTGTCAAATTTGTTAGAAGAGCTGGACATAATTTTTAAGTTAGTCACACTCCTGAGTATCTGGTTACATATGTATAAATCTTTTTTTTTTTTTTAACGTTAGGTGCAATGTAGATGCAACAGTACTTTTTGTACAGAATGCAGCTCAATTCTCAGCAGAATGTTGGAATGCTCATTTACCAGCACTTTGAACTCCGGCATGGGCATGTGAATGTTTGACACTAACTCATTCTTTTTTTTGTGTGTGTGTGCAAATGGAGATATGTTGCAGATTATTATTGAGCATAGTAGCTAGGTAAAACTTTGACAGACTTTAAAGTACATGTTAAGACTGTATTTTATTAACCGTTAATGTTTGTGCTGCTTTTCTTTTTTTTAATTTGCTGAAGGATAAATGGAAGTATCAAGCTGAAAGGATTATTTTCCTTGAAAGAGATCTGTGAAAATATATTTCATGATGTGAAAGTCTTGAGAAGTACTGTCCTACTGTTGGTAAGATTGTTGATAACTTATTGACGAAACGGTAGGCGAAGACCTCCTTCCCAGGCCCCCGATACCTCATTTTAGTTAGGTCAAGCATTGTGATTGATTGCAAATCACCATTAAGGTACCATTTTGCTCAGCTGAAAAGTGTTTATCTGCTACATTTAATGGAATGTGTTGTTTCAGTCTAGCTACAGAGCAAAATTTCTGATTTAATGAGGATATATTCCTAAAATTAGCTGTCCTGCAGTGGCTGCACCCCATACTGCATTCTGAAGAGGAAGGAATTGTGAATAAGCGTGCAAATAAGCTAACCCTTCAATGAGACGGGGAAGGAGAGAGGGGAGTGCAGAGGCAGCAGCCCTCTCTGCTCTGCAGCTGTGCTGTACTCGCCAGAGCTGGGGTCACCGGGCAAAGCTGCAAATTGAGAGCTGTAAAGCTGAAGGGAATTCTTTTAATTCTTTGGAACTGCGGGCAAAATTATTTCACAGTGAAAATTGTGCCAGAGGAATCTATAAGCTCAAATATTTTAAATTTAGAGAGCGAAGGGAAATCTGTAGTCAAGTAGATGGCCGTAACAGATGGCGGGTGTTTCCGTGTTTCCGTTTTATTTTTGACCCAGGGATGAGGCTCTGAAGCAAATCTCATTTATCTTCACGCACTGTGCTTAGGTTCAAATTTTAGGGTAGTTCTGGAGCATGCGAGCTGGGTTTCTTTTGGAAGAAACTGGACTGAAATGTGCTCTCCAGGAGGGCACCTGGACAATCCCCACCACTGGGACTCACTCAGTGCGTGGGATCGGGCTAGAGCTGGCTTGGAGTCACCTCTTCTCCTCTCCTCTGGAGGAACATGTTCTGTGGGTACCAAGGGGCAAACAGTTGCTGCTGAGGTCTCACGTCAGCTGCTGTCACTTTGCAAATTTATTTCTCAGTTGATTCTCCAGTGACCACTTAAAACTGGTGGCCTGAGCTATAGATGGCCTTTGTGCTAAGTTCATGCATGGTTTTGTTACGCATGCGATACGCAGGCCTACTTTCAGAAGATACATAATCTGAGTTTCTTAATTTATTAGAAGATGGAGAATTACAGTTTTTAAGCAATAAATCAGTTTAAAGTCAGGCTCTGTCTGACTGAAGAGCACATCCTTTTAATGCGCTCCAACACCTTCAGAATTTATTAGTTGACTAAAACAAGGTTAATACTGTGTACCAAACCTGCCTGAAAAGGGGACGTAAGTAGCTAGTAAGTAGAAATAGTTGCATCTTGATCACTCCTGACTACGTGTATGCTGTATTTTAAACCCACATGCGTTCTCCCACTTGTTGCTAGCCATGCATGCTTGTTTCGACACAAGTCTTTATGAGGAGATGCGGGTCTGAGGGAAGCTGGAGAGGTGGGGAGCCCACCAGGGGAGCCGTGAGCTTGTGCTCACCCACCCTCTGTGTGGTCCCTGCCACTCGCCTTCCCGCAGCGCGAGCGGGCTGTAGACTGCAGGGCAGGGGCAGGCATGGGCTCCCTGTACCACCTGGCTGCCTCTGGCAGCATCCTGAGGGCTCCTGCTTGCGGCGGGCCGGTGAGGTTGGATGGCTTGTACTGATGGAGTCCGGTGGCATGCTGCTTTTGGCAGTGTGGTCACGAAAATCCTGTGGCTGCGGGAGGGGTGTGCTGGGCCGGCATTGGGGAACACTCCGTGGCCCTGTGGGTGAAGGCGATGGCTAAGGTTGGGCTTTTTCCAAATCTGAATCACTCTCTCAACTCTAAGTGACTGGGCTAGGAAGTAAATTGAAATGAGGGAAATGTTTGCACCACAGCAGGAAAAGAAGGATTTAAAGAAAAAAAAAAAAAGCCATTTTGATAGCCTCTAATTCTGGGTACTTAGCTGGTGACTGCTGCTAATCTGATTTGTCTGTCTTTAAAACCTGACACAAGGCATAAACTACTCGAGTATATGTTACACACAGCAATCATGTAGGTAGTGTATCAGTGTACGCCTCAACATAGGTTGTCAAAGCTCAGAAGTAGTTTTACTTTTGAAGAAAACTAAAGGCAGTCTTTAATATGTGCTTTAAATTTACTTTTGTGGTATGTCTTTCCTCACCCGTTGCACAGCCCCCCAGCTGGGCTTGTATAGCTGACCATGGTTCAGAGTAGTGTCTATGCCAAGGAAATGATGCATGTGAAGTAGGAAAAGTCAGAAGGTAAAAGGCATGCCACAAGAGAATGAAGTTATTGTGACTTTTATTTCGTCTTGGCTTTTAGCTATTTGATGCTTTTTCTTGACACGTAATAGTTTCTGTAGTTTTCTCTTTAAATTGTGTTTAGGTTTGACAGAGCAGACTTCAAGAAGAAGTAAAACAATGAAGTGATGCTTAAATGGTGTTGTTGAATAAGCTGTAGCACAACTCCTGAGTTTCTAGAGTGCTCATTCAGATAGAGTATTGAAGGAAATACGTTAATATTTTTAGTCAAACTGGACACGTACCACAGCTTGCTGCAGCCCGGTAGGTGAAACCTGCATCTTGGGTTGAGCCTGATGAGAGCCATGGCTGCCTGTGCCAAGTGCGGGGCTGCAGGGAGGGGAAGGAGGGAGGGAGGCTGCACCACTAGTAGATGCAGCCTGGGGTGGCTGTGTCCTACATGAGCAAGTAGGACATAAGGGTTGGATCTGTAGGGTGAAACAGGTCTTGGTAACGTCCCAGTGTCCTTGCTGAATATGTTACTGGAGGGTGAAGGATTGTGTCAAATTAGCTGTGGTCTGAGCCTGAAGACTGAGTGCGTTTACATAGTTGGGGTACATTAAGTGTGCTCCTGGAGCACACGTTTTTGTTGAGTTTCAGTAAAAACAAAGCCAGTTTGTGTGCTCTGAGACCACACTGCAATGTGGGACAAGGTATGGTAAGGGGAGGATGGCTGGGGGATTTGTGTGAGAATCATAGAATGGTTAGGGTTGGAAGGGACCTTAAAGATCATCTAGTTCCAACCCCCCTGCCAAGGGCCGGGACACCCTCCACTACACCAGGTTGCCCAAAGCCTCATCCAGCCTGGCCTTGAACACTTCCAGGGATGGGGCATCCTCAGCTTCTCTGGGCAACCTGTTCCAGTGCCTCACCACTCTCAATGTAAAAAATTTCTTTCTTATATCTAATCGAAATCTCCCCTCTTTCAGTTTGAATCCATTGCCCCTTGTCCTATCACTACATGCCCTTGTAAAAAGTCCCTCTCCAGCTTTCCTGTAGGTCCCCTTTAGGTATTGGAAAGCTGCTATAAGATCACCCCGGAGCCTTCTCTTCTCCAGGCTGAACAGCCCTAACTCTCTCAGCCTGTCTTCACAGGAGAGGTGCTCCAGCCCTCGGATCATCTTCGTGGCCCTCCTCTGGACTCGCTCCAGCAGCTCCATGTCCTTCTTGTGTTGGGGACTCCAGAGCTGAATGCAGTATTCCAGGTGGGGTCTCACGAGAGCTGAGCAGAGGGGCAGAATCACCTCCCTCGACCTGCTGGCCACACTTCTTTTGATACAGCCTAGGATACGATTTGCTTTCTGGGCTGCCAGTGCACATTGCCAGCTCATGTTGAGCTTTTCATCCACCAGCACTCCCAAGTCCTTTTCCTCAGGGCTGCTCTCAATCCATTCTCTGCCCAGCCTGTACTTGTGCTTGGGATTGCCCCGACCCACGTGCAGGACCTTGCACTTGGCCTTGTTGAACTTCATGAGGTTCTCACAGGCCCACCACTCAAGCTTGTCAAGGTCCCTCTGGATGGCATCCCTTCCCTCCAGCATGTCCACAACACCACACAACTTGGTGTCATCTGCAAACTTGCTGAGAGTGCACTCAATCCCACTGTCCATGTCTCCAACAAAGATGTTAAATAGCACTGGCCCCAGTACCGACCCCTGAGGAACACGACTCATCACTGGCCTCCACTTGGACATTGAACCGTTGACCACAACTCTTTGAGTGCGACCATCCATCCAATTCCTTATCCACCGAGTGGTCCATCCATCAAAACCATGTCTTTCCAGTTTAGAGACAAGGATGTCATGTGGGACAGTATCAAATGCTTTGGATAAGCCCAGGTAGATGATGTCAGTTGCTCTTCCCCTATCCATCAATGCTGTAATTTGAATCATCATTTGCCATTTCATCTAAATAGTAATTTTTGGAGTTTTGTAGTATAGGCTCTCCCTAGCTGTTCAATCCATGTGTGTTTTTGTAAGAGGACAGTGCTAATTTTACCTCTTCAAATTTAGCATTAGCATTCCCTGGCTATTGAATGTGTTCCTCCAATGTCCCTAGCTTTGTTTTTGTTTGTTTGTTTTTGACTGGAGCATATCACTTGGTTATAGTTCAGATGGTATTGTCTGTCAGTACTAAACTGCAGTGTTGCCCTTGTCAAAACTTGGCTCCAGCTGTTCACCAGAGTGGTGTGAATGGTGTTTGAGTGTGCACATCTGGTCATTTTGGAAGAGGTTTAGTACATTCCTTTCGGTGCTAGAGTTTAATTTGCAGCTGGAAAGCAGACCAGCGCAACACTAAATTACTCGGTTTCAGATAAATGCTTTCTTTGTGACTGCTTTGTGAAAATGATTTATGGGAATATTCTGTATCCTGATATGTTTCTTCCCCTTCTTTCACCACCTGCCCGGAGTGTGACATCCTGAAACTTGTGTGTTAGTCTTTGCATCTGCTTGCTAAGTATATAATCATTACGTAAGCCAAAGATACAGACCATATAATTAAAGCAATAAACTGAAATAGAAATTAAAATTCCATACCTTTTGGCAGTTATAGGAATTGAGAAGAAGGAAAAATTGAACTTTTGCAGATGAGTACTGGCAACTTGTCTGTCCTGCACGTGAATGTTTTTGTAATATGTTTCAGTACTGTTGAACTAAAACTACCCCAAAGTAGAAAAAGGGATGTTCGCTCTCTGGGAGAGCCAGAAATGGATTTTGGGCAAACAAAATGAAATTACTTTCTATAGAATTCCACTCAAATGTGTTTTGATTAGTAAGGCCATTTTCGGGGTTGGGGGGGGGGGGGGAAGGGAGGTGGTGGTGGAGTGGAGTGGTGTGTGCGAAGGTAATTACTGATCTGCTATAGATCTCATTGATGTTTGAATTCAACAAAGCTCAATTTTCAAGAGTTGTGACAATAAACTGAAAGTACTTGTTTTCCCTTGCAGACTTAGATCTTGATATTTCTTTCTAAGCAGCAAGCAGAGAAGGAGAAATGGAGGGTGCGTTTTTGCCACAGTTGCATCTTTGACTCTGCTCAGCTGTTGACCTTGTCATTGCTAGTGTCTTTGCATCTTACATCTTCTATGAGTGAAGATCATAAGACTATACTCATTTTATTAGTAGTAGTTTCTAAATGTAAAGGATTAGGCTACTTTCATTTTCTTTAATAATGATCAACCCTTATTAATTTGGTTTTAAATCATTTTAAGAGGGAAGGTATGATTTTTAATGAAATTGGAGCAAAGAACTTGACCATTGATAGCTACCTATATTGTGGAAGTGTAAACTTTTTTTAAGGTGCAACATGTCTTTTACAATGAGTTATTGAACTTTTTCCTTCTTCAGTGCTCAGTTCACTGGTTGAGAGTGCTTTTTGTCCTCTCCCTAATCATTTCCTACCTGCTTCATTGCTAGAACCAGCTGATGCAAGCTGTTACCTTGTAATTATCCGTTTCCTGCTTTAGCAGTTTTTGGGACCATATGCACAAAATAAGTGTTATTTCCAGGACCAGTCAAGGTTGATGGCTGAAATATTAGACAGAGACCATGGGAGCTGTGGGTGATGACGACTTGCTAATTGCCTCTTCACCTGAATTGTTGTGCAACAATATTACTGCTTTCTGCCTGGGATGCAGGAGGAGAACTTGCTGCCATTTATCTCTCGTCTTGTCTAAAAACTCTCCATTTTATTCTGCTTTCTGAAATGACTTTGAAAAATACCTCATCCAGTTCTAGCACAGAGGAAGCCATCTAATTGTTTATTGGTTTTACCATTGGGAAGATGGATAGTTGAAGTGTAAACACAGATGCACTTGCTTTGTACCTCCATGAGCAAAACTGATCAGGCAGTATGTAGAAGAGGCTACATATTAGAAGTCCTCTCTGGACGGGTATCACTGTGCACAGTAATCTCTTGACAAACTTTCTACTAATGTAAAAGTTATTTCTGTTGTGCAGGCGTTTGCCTCAAAATGACGTGAGTGCATTCACTGTGATATCTTTAGCATTATACAGCTTACTTATTTTCTGTCTTTACTAACTTAATTTAGCTGTTATCAAACTGATAACTAGATGTTTAAAACACACTTTCTAAACAAATCACTCAAAAGTGCCTTACTCTTAAAAAACCCATAAATGACTACTTCATGCTTTCCATTTAATATAGGTCCATTTGAAGCCTCATGCTTTTTGTAGGCTTCTGATGGGGAGGTAGTTCCTGTGAAGAGAAGTGGAACACTTACCGAGAAATTTCTTTTTTGTTTTGAGCTGAAATAATGCTATACCAATGTGGAAGGTCATGTTTTGTTTATTGAGAGGGAGGCAGAATGCTGTTTCTCAGATTGCTTTATGGAGCTGAGTCGGGGCTTTGGCTGTTAAAATTGTATTTATTTGCAGGAGACTGCTACTTCTATAAAATCAGTCAGAACACAGACTCCTTTGGGTTTTCCTTCCTGTAAGCCTGTGAAAGTACTTAGTGCACATATGTGCACACACACATGTAAATATAAACCCTTTTCTACATGGTCAGAGTATTTATCTAGTATTGTAATCCTTCTGTCCTGTTTTAACTTGAAATGCATATGTTATATTTGCTGGGATATTTTATAAAAATTCTTGTTGAGCTTGCTAGGTATCTTTTGCAGCTTATAATTAAAAGAAGTAAACTCTTACTGTCCAGCAAGTTTATTTTTTATCCAAGTGCTGTCTTGATGCATCTTGATTGTTTTTACAGTGCAGTTAGATTTGGGGTTTTTTGTCTGTTCTGGTAGAAGACTTTTGACAAAAGGTGGTGGCTCTTAGTGAGAGGTCAATGAGACAGAAGTTGTTGACTGACCTAACTGTTGCAGGAAAAGAGCAGCATGCCTTTTGGGTACTTTGTTATGTTCACTACTTGTTCAGAAAAGGATTTGTTGGTGCTTCTCTCCATGTCCTGTCAGTGTAAGAACCACTAAAATGCTCAAAGCAGATTAATAATGACTTGTTGTTCCTTGAGCTACCACTTCTTTGTGACTGCTGTATCTTGGATGGAGAGGTCAAAGAGGGAAGTCCGGCAGAAATCCAGTGAAATGTTTAGGGGACTGCAGCATATGAAGAATGAGGCTGAGGGAAGAAAGAAGGCTGGGGTTGGGGCCCCCAACTCAGATGTAATCCCCGAATCATAATGGGAGTGTTGTAGAGAAGGTGGAGATAAATACTTCTTAGATGTGCACACCAAAAGGACATGAGGCAATTGTCACTTGTTGCAATAAGAGAAATTTTTTATTGGACATAAGAAGGAAGAACTGCAGTGAGAGTGGTTAAGTGCTGGAAGTTAGTTGCTCAGAGAGGTTTTGGAAACTCTGATCTTGGAGATTTTCAAAACTCAGCTGGGCAAGGCCCTGAGCAACCTGATCTAACTTTGAAACTAGTCCTTTTATAAGCAGGAGGTTGGACTCGTTCACCTCCAGAAGTCCATTCCAAATGACTCTGACTTAATTTGCACAGTTCGTAACACGCTTTTGTGGAGTGTGTATGGTTCCTGTTTCTTCCTCCATTTCTCCTGCACCCCCTCCAGGAGGGAAATATGGATATATAACTGTGGGAGAGAAATCCCTGGCATGAAAAAGTCTTTGTTATGCTTATTATCTGAGCTACTTGAGAAGGTCCTGTCAGACAACGGGTCTTTCAAACTACTGGCAAACTTTACACGGAAACTTAATTAATCTGTGATTTGTCACGACTTTCTTGGTTAAAAAGATCCAAGTCAAATTTTAAATAGATATTAAATATCTGTGGGAACGTATTCCTATAACTCTTAGCAGCTGTATGTGACCAGGTAGTGTCATACATCACTTTTACTGAGGAGTGAAGACTCTGCAATGAGATCAAGTTTCAGCTCTCATTTAATACATACTTGTCCTCTCCTCCACCCTTATCATGTAGTCTTATAGTCTGTTACTATTTTTTGTTGATGGCAAACACTTTCTGAATACTTTATTAATGAAAGATTTAGTACGAGTGCCTGTTGTTTAAGCATTATTTAATGAGTCAGGCCGTTTTATGAGAATTTATGGTTGACTGTGTGACCACTGCATAATGCAAAGACTGAACTACCTTATGCCTTAAGATGGAAGTGGCTTCAGTCAACACAGGACAATTTTCCATGTTCACCTTGAGATAGCAAACATTTATTTTAAAGGGTTGATGAAATTTTAATCATTTCCCTATACATTAGCTAGTCAAATTACTTGGTTCACCTCTTACTATCTTTGCTCAAGGATCAGATCACCATTTTAAGAAACCAGAATAAATAGTACAGCCATTTTTGTGTTTTCTCCAGCTTGAAAAAATACTGCGTTTAAGTTAAGGGATTTTTACTTTCCACCACTTTGAATAATCACTGACTCTTGTGTTTCAGTTAAAAACATGAAGGAAAAAAAAAAACACCACCACAACAAACAGAAGACCTACTGCAGTGCTGTTCAGGAGTCAAGAAGTTTGGTTGGGAGCTGAGAACTTGTTAGCCCAGCTCAATCACATACTTATTTGTGTATTCCTGGTGTATCGAGGATCTGTGGTAACAGGACTGCCCTCCCTTACGTCACAGTTGTCAGTGCCTTGGTTCTCAGTGCCACCATTCTCTCATTAAGCATATTAGCTAGCTAGTAAGGGGAGAAACCAGGAAGCTGTGGGTGCACCTTGATCCTCTGCCCTCTGCGGATCTTCTGCATGTCACTGTAGAATTGCCCAACTCTGCAACTGTTTCCATGTACAAGTGCAGGCGTGCAACGTAACCGGTTTTATAGGCACTCATAAGATGTTTGAAATTATTGTTCCATGTTATTGGATTAAAAGCAGTATAGATGTTTGGAGTGCTTCCTTAGAGGCTCATTTAAGTGTTTTCTGATCTTGAAGAGAGCTGTTGAATGTTTTGAACCATTGATACTGGGTTTTAACTCCTTGTTAAAGTGAGTCTAAAACAGGTCTGGTGGTTTTTAGACTGAGTGTCATTGAAACTTACTGTTGTTATGTGGTTAAGGTTATTGTGTTGTAGGTTCATAACCAGACTTTTCTGGAATGGAAAAATTGCTTCTAAAAAGCTGATGGCCAAACAGAGCAAATACATATGTTGAATAGTTAACATTTGTGGAGTGCAGTCAGTGCCAATATGTGGAAATAATTGCCGAAGTCTTAGGAGATACTGGAAAGATCTGGTCACTAATGAACTATAAAAGATTTTCAGAAATTCCTGGTATTATTTTTAAATTTTCTATTGCTTTCTGTGACAGCTTTAAAAACACAGATGCCAAAAATCTGTGGATAAAAGCTGTTATGCATTATCCAGAGCATTACGGTACCATTTATTTAACTACGTAGTTAAACAAAGAAAAGCAACTTCTACAAAATTTCATTTTAAAGGATTTATATATATGAGCATGAAGAGCGAAGAAAAGAGCTTAGTTGTACTGTTCTTGAGTCAATAAAAAACCCAGTGTGATGAACCTTCTTTTGCTGACCTGGAGAAATAATTGTTATGCTTTCAAAATACTGATCTTTATGACTGAACAACTAAATACCAAAGGAATTTTTCTTTTCTGTCACGTACCATCCAGTAAAAGATAACTGGGTAGCTGGAATCAATGAAACAAACTTTATTCCCTCTCACCCTCTGGATCAAAACGGAAATGGCAATGTCCCTGTTCCTAAAAGTCTGTGAAATCCCCTCAAATGGGTCTTTGCATTGTAAAAGAGTTGGGACAGTGGTGAATTGTTGAAGGTAAGAGCTTCTTCTCCTCTCTTCAGACCTTTTTAAAAAGTCTTAAATTGCCTTTCACCCCTGGTGAATCTATTTCCTCTAAGTGCTAATCTCCTGTCAGCTATCTTATAGGTACATGGCTGTTGGTAAAAGCACTTGTAAGACAAAAAGACAGTGAATTAAATCTGATAATCATGACACTGTAAGAAAGCGCATTGATGTCTTATCATCCCGTTGGTTCTCCCCCAGCTCCTCGTAGTCTCTGTCCAATTCCCAGCACACGTTTGTCAGACCTACTCTGAAAAGCCTCCAGGGACTGATGGTATGGGCACCTCAAGGTGACCTGTTCTGGTCCTTACACCTCAGGCCGGGGTTTGTCTTTGTTTTTTTCCATTGTTCCTCTTCCCTCAACCACCGCCTCGCCAGTTTTCTAATAACCAGTCTAAATTTCTTTTTATCGTTATTTTAAGCCAACTGTACTGTCCGTCCCTGGTGAATAGGGAGGATGATATGCTCTCATCCTCTTTGCGGAAACCTTTCAGATGTTCAAAATCTTTTGTCACGCTTCCTTCTTTTCTTTATAATAGACTATTGATCTGATGACAGATGGAGGTCCATCTGAGTCTAAAAGATGTCTGTGAACTCATAGGTCTGTTCAGTAGCAAATATGTAGCATGAGCAGTTGGGAGAAAACACGTGTACACTTTCTTCCTGTTTACCGCTCATCTTGATTTATGTGGCTTTAACCCTTAATGCTCAATTAATGACCCAGAATGCTCAATAACACACAGCTAGGCAGTGAAGAATGACTTAGAAATAGCTGGCAGCAGTAGTTAGCTGCAGTTACAGGTTTATTCTTGGCTGTTCCATCCGAGCACTACCTATGGATGAATTGGAAAGGTGCCACTAGGACACAGCCTCCAAACTGTTATTACTGGTGACTCCTCCGTGCCTTGATACCTACAGCTGAGACACGTCTTGTAAATAATGATCATATGTGCAACAATCAGCACCTAGCTTTGCCTTATTTATCTTATTAAATGAGTAGATTTTGATTATATCTAAGAAAGAAATTCACCACTATGAGGGTGGCAAAACGCTGGAACAGGTTGCCCAGAGAAGTTGTGGGTGCTCCGTCTCTAAAAGTGCTCAAGGCTGGGTTGGATGGGGCTTTGAGCAACCTGCCCTAGTGGAAGGTGTTCCCTGCCCATGGCAGGGAGTTGGAACTAGATGATCCTTAAGGTCTCTGCCAGCCCAAACCATTCTATGGTTCTATGATCTATAGTCAGTAGTATAATAGAAAAAAAAATATTACTAGGAAAGGAGTTTTTTTTGTGTGAGGGATGTTACTGAAAAGCAGTAAGGAAAAAGGATTAGTGTTCAAGTGTCATGATAAACCAAGTGGTCTCTGTAAACTTACAGGCATACTGCTCATCTGCTGATCCTCCATCAAGCCACAACATGGAAGTGCACATACATAGAAAAGGGAGAGTTGAAGATTGCTGCAGTATTTGAAATTACAATATTCCTTCAATATTTTAGTAATAACAAGGACCAGATCACCTTGTTTGTAGCTCGTTAGAAATCTAGGCCTTCTTAAATTATCTTAAAAACTCACCCTGCCCTTAACTCCAGTTGCTTGCCTTCAAGAGCATTAGCCAAAAATACCTCCGCTGAGTATATCTCCCTTCCACAACTCATCACCCACAGAAAATGTGCGCTACCATGCAAAATGAGCTTGCATTTCAGATTGGAGTTTATATTGGTGTGTATAAGCTCTGAAACAGCTTGAGGTGGCCTGGTCACACTGCATTTGTTAGTCCAGTGGCAGTTTATAACTGTTAAATTGAAGCAACCTTGTTTGGGGGTACAGATGTGGCTCCTTGCATGTTTTCTGTGTACTTCAATCAGCTGGTGGCTGATACTAAGAAGGGAGTGGATATAAGGATAGGGTCTTTGTACATATATAGGAGTTTGAGGTGATAGCTTGACTGGGGAGAAAACTGAAAGGAAAAATAGCTGGCCTGTATTAGTTTCTCCTAGCAGAAACAGGATTTGACATCAGTAGGTGAGGCTTTATTGTGAACTGCAAGAGTATGTAGGGATGACAGCTTAATCCCAGCTGCTCTTGACAAAGATTCACTGGGATTTCTCCTTGCTGAATGCCCAGCACTTTGCGTGATGCCCAGGAAATAGTTGTGTTATTTACCATTTTTTCCCTTGTGCACTTCTGAGTGTAATAATGAGCTTCAAATGGAAGAAGAACGGAATAAAAAAAAACAACTGAATAATAGAAGAGCAGCATCTGCAGTCTGCCAGTGATGAGGCTTGCTTTGATGCCTTATTCAAACGCTGGTTGAGACGTAGCTGAAGCCCTGATCCCATCTCCCGTCCCTTTTCCCATCAGTGTGGGTGAATTCACACACCTGCCTGTGCAACTGAAAACCTGCTCAGTTGGGTTTGTGGTGGCCTCTGCTGGTGTTCCTCTGCAAAGGAAAGAAATCGCGAGCTCTACTGTTCAAGTTTGCTCCTTTGGAAACGTGGTAGTCCAGAAAATCTCTCCTTTGTAAGTAAAATTTGGGAGGAAGAATGAAGACTGCCCTTCTAAGGTATCTGCTGTTGTAGAGAGCCCTTTGAATCAAGACCTACCACCAAGAATACAGCTCTCAAAGCTGCACACATTCCTCTGCTGAGCATTAGAGTTTTGTTGCCTCCATGAGCAGATGTGGCCTGGGAGAAACTCCTGAGCCTCAAAGCACAGCTCTTACCGGCTTTGGCTCTGGGTTGCAGCTGCAGGCTTGTTGGGGTTGGGCAGCCAGGGGGACTCAGGGTACTGTGCCCGGTGTGCTCTTTGGCAAGGCTTGCTTATTTTGTTTCGGGAATATCCGTGGTCTGGCTTAATCTCTCCTGCCCTTCCGAAATAAATAAAGCCTGCAGTTAGTTAAAGCTGTTTGGAAGCCTTCCAGCTGTTGTGGGTGAAATAAAACGGGTAAAATCAAGAGAGGCCTTGAGCTGATAGTAAGAAAGCTCATGTTTATCGCTGAGAGGATACTTTGAATTGGTGTGGGTACAGGGCTCTTCCCTGCTCGTGCTGGGCCAAGAGAAAGCACGTCAGCAGGTTTGCATGCCATGGAGAGCATGGAGAGTGTTTGCGTGATGGGGAGAAGCTGGAGCTGGGGCAAAGCTGGAGCTGGGGCGAGAAATGTCATGGAGAGAAGTCAGTATGGAGGTTGTGCCTCCATCATTTTCAGCTGAAGAGCAAGCAAGATGTTGCTCTGAACAGCAAAAGGCGTTCTTGCTTCAGGTTTAAGTGACTCTTCATGCACTTGTGAACTCCAAACCACAGCGTCTTTATAAAGCCCTTTTGCCAGTAAATTGTCAGTGGGGGAGAGGAGATCTGTGGGTTGTTTCTCCATCAGGCGTGTTTAGTTTTTGCTAGGGACTAGAAAAGTTACCGAGCCCTGGGATGTGCTGGTCCCTTCTGGCAGCTGTAGTACAAAGAAAGTGTGTGCTCTTATCTGGGAGTATTTTTTTCCCCCCTCAGATACCCAGAGGTTGAGTTCTGGAGCCAGTAGAGCAGGGAGTCAGACCTTCTCAAATCATTCCGTGAACTCATCTGCTGGGTTTCCAGCTATGCTTACCTAGCTCATGAGGACAGTGGTTTGATGCAGAAGATCAGGCTGTTGGAAAGTCATAACTCAAAAGCACACAGTTTGTTTTTAAGTTGTGTGCTTTGAGTTGATCAATTTTGCCAGTTTGTGAATTGTTGAAGGTTACGTTCTCAGGCATGTTCTCAGAAAACAGGGAGGCACGAAAATTTGAGGTGTCTTTTTTTGTTGGTGTTGTTTTGTGGTGGTTTTGTTGGTTTTTGTTTTTTTAAAACAGGTTGGTGCTGAGGTTTAATGGTTGAGAAGCTGAAGCCCTGATAAAAGCACTGAGTATCATGAGACTTGAAATAAAATCATGAGATGGCAGTGTTGGTTCTAGCAGCTGATCTTTTTGGCAGTGCTTCATTTTCTAGGTAGCTGTTCAAATGCTTTTTGCTTGCTAAAAGCCCTATATTGACAAATTACAGCCAAGACTAAATGCATGAATATTTCCACTATCTAACCTATTTATCACTTATGTGTTGCTTCTGGATTTGCCAGTTGAAGTTCTCACAGGCACAAATTAGTGCACTTGTTTTTCTGGTGAGGCATAGATTTTGAATACAGTTAAATACGCTTAAATTAATCTGACATCTGGAGATGTGGGTAGTGAGAATGTGTTTCTATGTTACCAGCTAACTTTAGCCTTGTAGCTGAGGAGGCTTTCTCTAGGGAACCATACGTGGTGGCAGGAGGGAGCTCGTAGAAGGGCTCTTTGGAGATGGCAGCCGATGTCAGGTGTGCTCTGGCAGTGCTGGCTGTCGAGAGACCCTGAAGGAACTGGCCTCTTGACTGATGTGCTTCAATTTAATCAAACCCATTTCAACCATGCGGGCATCGTTGGCCTGACAGCAACCAGGGAGCTTTCCCTGACAAGTTCAAGTGATCCTTCAACTCCTTGTGGCTGCTTCTGTGCTTAGCTTTTAGCCTGGGCCTATTCAGACATGCTGTGAAGGAGGACATTGTCAGTGGGTGAGGATCTACCCTTGATCTGGAGCAAGTATGCTATGTCAGGCTAATGCAGGCAGTGCTCTATAAGCTTGCATTTAAGCATTTGAGATTTAAATGTTTGAGACCCTGCCTCCATGGACTTGCCAGGTACATCAAAACTCAGCTAACACTTGCCACCAATAGAGGTTTCTGTGGAGCCAATGTCACTTGTGCCTTGCTTATCGTAGTCTGGTGGCACACTAACGACACACAATGCTTCCATATCTAGCTTAAAAAAAGGTATCAGCATACTTACGCAGCCCTTTAACTAGGACCCAGTCCCAAGCAAGGTCTTTCTCTCTTTACGTACTTGTTTATTCCTTGGGCTTTTCTTCTCGCCCCAAAGCTTTCCTGCAGTTAGTGTACTCAACGGGTGATGTTTTGTTGCTTTCGGCCAGAATCATGGCTGCTCTTGCTAAACTTGAATAACGCCAATGTCCTTTGAGCAGGAGGAGGTAGAAGCATTTCCTGGCTAGACAGTAAACCAAACTGCCGCAGGGATTCGCTTTTAAACAGCGTGCTTGCTGTGTGGGCAGCCTTCTGCACGGACTGCAAGGGTGGGAGTTTAACTTCAATGTGTGGCTTTTTTGCATAGAAATCAGCAGTCTGACTTTGTGCGGATGTGTTGAAGAGAATAAGGCCTGAGGTTTGTTACTGGGTCTTGACTGAGGTTTAGCATGGTGGTAGCAGCTGCTTCAGAGCTATGGTAAACTCAAGTGACTGAGCTTGACTTTGTGTGATGGGGTGGTGTGGCCTCTTGGTCCCTTGTAGTGCTGTGATACTGTGGAAGTAAAGGAACGTGGTCTAAGAGTGTGAATGCAGGAGGAACAATTACAAAAATGGTGGGTTAAAATAAGGCAATGAAATGTAAAAATGTTCTTTCCTGGAAAGGGCCTTCATGCCATTTAGGAAGGAAATAAAGACGGCACCGACATTCTTCTGCCAGGATCCCCAGTGCATGTTGGCTTGGCTTTAGTAATTTTTAGTAGAATTCAACTTCAAGTGCTCCTAAATGAACAAATAGGAATTGAACTAACTTGAAGGAGGACTTTCCTCCCTTTGAAATACACAGATAATAAAAGACAAAAATCATTATAGACATTAATGATTTGCAGATACCTGCCTGTGCCATGTTTTGAGGCTTTATTTGTGTCACTGAAATCAGTGTGCTGCTGTTCATCAAACTCTGCAGCATCTACCACAGCGAGGGTTAATTTTGGAAGATTGTAATATACAGATGGGAAAGGAGACAGGATTTCAGGGAAAATTTCGGTGATCAAGTGCCCACTGGCTTCTTTAATATAGCAATTCCAAATCCTCAGGGAGTATAAGGGGAAGGAGCTGCAAGAAATGGCCCGACTTGCATGATCTTTCTAAATAGCATCTGCTTTTGTCATTTTCTGAGTCAGAATACTGGGCTAGATGGCTATTGCTCTGACACAGCTGGGCATCATTACTTATATTCTTAAGCAACACAGAATTCCTGTTCCCACGTTCCCACAAACATCATGCTATAGATATTTTTTCTGTGTATACATATGGACATGTTTATTTCCTGGGGGATGGATGGACCCTCATAGTGCTTATCTTCCCATGCTATTATTTCAAGACTAGTTGATGACTGCAAAAGATAATTCCCCAAACAGGAAGATGTCAGGTCTCTCTTCTTTCAAAGCTTGTCTCTGGCACACTTCTCATTAGTTGAGAGAAAGTTTCTTTTTGTGTAATGTGGGACTGAGGAACCTGAAGGGGAGAGCATAACGTTTTGTTGCTGCACGTAGAAGAAAATATTTTTATCCACCCAATCACTCCACCTGATTTTTTCAGTTAGGTATTTGCATCAAGCTATATGGATATAATTGGAACTGGAGACTGGGTATAATCTCCGTGAAAACTTGCTGAGTTGTCTTATACAGAGTACCTTCAATGATAGGTTTGTTAAAACTTTGTCACCTTGTTCTCAGAAATGTCGAGCGAGGAATTTTATCTTGATTTTTCTTAAGTGGATTAGCCTTGGCGTAGCTGCCATGCTACTCAGTCTTCAAGGTGCCTTCAAGGTTGCAGTGTCATAACAGCATTAGCAATACGGCTTTCAAAATGTGCCTGCTAGCAATCTTCATTATTAATAATAAACAAAATGAAGTAAATCCAGGTAGAAAAACTTTACAGGGAGTTTAATCTTCTATCACAGTGGAGAAACTTTTAGCCAATGTGCAATTTTTTGTTCTTTAAAAGTTATGGAATTTGATTTTTTTTAGCATATGTCCTGTTTCAGAAACTTGCAGCTGGTTGATAATCAACATGTCTAGTTCAGTTAGTTTTGGAACTAGAATTCTAGTTCTAGGTTGTAAAGAGCTTAGACAACAGTATTAAGGTGAGATCCTCTAATAGTTTAGGGCATTTGTGGACGGAGGGAGAGAGGGAGGGAGTGAAATCCTGTGCTCGGTACAGATGACTGGGAGTCTGACATGGGTTCTCCTTATGGGTTTGTGTCACCTTGAATTTATGTGTCGGTGCCCTGAGAGCTGAGGATGGATAACATTTGTTTCACTGACGAAAAGGAGTTTTGAGTGGGTGTTGGTTTAGATGTGCAACTTGCAGTACAGTGTCTGTCAGACTGTTTCAGGTAACAGTTGACAGTGTGTTGCAGAGCGTAGATTAAACAAAGTTTACCTCTTACTTTGAAAATTGTTAAAATTACTGCTGTTCTCATGCAGATGTCAGCTGTTGCAAGCCCACTTTGGGATTTCAGCATTACAGTTCAGAGATGCCATCGTATCTCCTCCTGTGCTGTTTATCTACCTGCACTGACAGTTTTCTCCTGATTCTGCAAAGGGATGAAAAGGGAAGACAGAAGTCTAGATCTGATGACTGGCTCTATCATTCTCATTCTTCAAAGGCTATTGCTTGCTCTCGTCACCTCCTGCACTATTTATGCTGTATGTAAATCATCTGATCCTCGTTATGGTCTTAATAATTCTCTATAGCTATTTGCCAGAGCTGCTCATCACTGCATGTGATGCTGCCATGGAAACAAATTGTTCCCAGTTTCATAGGAAGAATGTTTTCTTTTTCTGTGACAGCCTTGGTTATGATGCATCAGAAATGGAGAAGCCAGGCATCATTCTCTATAACCAGGTGCTCTTGGAAGTTTTTGGAGGAGTAAAGGATGGGTGATGCTACTTAACATTTGTTGTTTGTTCTGTTTGGAAAATCAAGTGAAAGAAGTGGGGGGATGGGCATTTGATCATATTTGCTGCTTTTTGTTAAGGAAAGCACTGCTCAAAAGTCTCGCTGCAACACATCATTTTAAAAAATGAATGACTGCCATTGTCTTTCCCCTGTTCTTCGAGTCTTCATGGCAGTATGTTCCCATTGACTTTTTCTGTGACAATATTGAGCTGTCACTGCTTATTTAAGCCACGTTTGACCTTTGCATCTTTGTGAATGAGAAGTGATGAGGGGGAACCCCTTTTCTAAATGCAGTATCCTATGCATGCACTAGTGGGATTTGGTAACGATATATGGTGGTACAATGCTGACTTTGACCTGCTCTGAGCTAAACTGCCTCTGGATTGTTACGAAGTACGTTCCCAAAAGTATGAAAATTGATTAAAGCATTTTTCCTTTTTTATGCGTGTGAACAAACAAGGTATTCTGACACCAGCTTGATCTGGATAGGAATTCTTGCTCAAACAACTCTGTTGACTTTCGTCGTGCATTTTTTGCCACGCTTTCTGGTTATTCGTAGTGCTGCCGTGTGCATGTGGAAAGAGCTCCCAGTCTGGAAAACCGATGCTTAGCTAAAGGTCCCTTTCCAGAGTGCACCTACCTTGGTAGTATCAAGCTGGCCATGATCTTGAACATCAGATTGAAGTCTCAGATTTTGATAAAACGTGCCCTGATTTCACTGTTGCTTTATCCTGTTAGTTAAGGGATACTCCATCCCATCTGCTTCTTTTCTTTAGCTCCTGCAACTTGTCTGTATAGCAGAGAATTCAGTCTAGGATTACCGCAGTCTGCTTTCTTCGTTCCTGCCGTGCCTACCGCAGCAGGAGCCTTCTCCCTAATTGAGCCTTGTAGGTGCTAATGCAGTAATACTTTTGCTGGTCATGACAGCTTCCAGCATATGGTTGCTTCTCAGCGGAACAAGAATATTGTCACGCAACAGAGCTGCAGGGTGGGCGAGGTACCCTCAGCAGGTCTGTTGCGTTTCTGCTTTTCACCAGATGGAGCAAACCTGCATCAGAATGGCTGTGGATTCCCCTCTGTGCTACCTTTAGTTGATTTTTGTTCTGCCCTTATTGAGTATCTGTGCTGTAGGTTGTACCTGTCAGCAAGGTTGTAGCAGTGTTTGATTTCAGATTTGGTGGGATCCACTGTTGGTAGACTGAGGAAAAGGGAGAGAGAACAGAGGACATGGAGGATTGTTTTGACTTACTGGGCTTGCAAAACAGGTCATTGGGTGGCAACTGAAATAGGCAGAGGAGAATGAGCTCCATCGCTTCCACTCCGTCTCTCCTTTCCAATAGTTTGGACCTTGAAGGTATGTTGTTTTAAGAATATCTGAATTAATTACTCAGTTTTTCATCCTGCCTTGAATTTGGCAGGAAATGCTCCAGAAAGAAGCATGTTTTTTTTTTTTTTGCATTGAGGGTTTTAATTAAAGAAGAGAATTCTAATGAGGATGGAAAACTTGCCAGCAAATAATTAAATTACATACTATATAATGATCTATGCCTGTCTCATACTCCAGCAGTAGTGAAAGTAAACCTTGATACTGGACACGGAAATTAAAATGAACTCTTTTTGTGGTCTTCCTGTGATTTACAGCCAATGAAACTTGACAGTGGAACCAAAGAAGAGAAAGCTATCAAAAATACCCTTTTGTCTAACAGCATAAGCCAGCGAGAGGTGTCCGATGCCCTGCCAGGAAGATTTTGGTGGGGTGGTGTGGCGTGTGCTGTGGTTCTCAGCGACCCCATTTTGAGGCCGATCGGGTGCAGCGCTTAACAGACGCTTTGGAGTGCTAAGTAGTTGGGGGCGAGCAGGCGAAACACTGACTGACTTGTGTTGGCAGATGGGAATTCAGGGATTCATTAGTCATGCTGTAGTCTCTTGTTTTGCAGTGTGTCGTGACGAAAAGAGAGGAAAGAGTCGCCTTTCGATAGCTGAAGAGGGCTTTTAAATACTGTAGGCTGAAGGCCACTGCGCTTGAACAAAGTTGTCTTCTCCAGCAGTTGATCACCAGTAGTTGTGGTGCAGATCAGGGAGATGTATGCGATGGGATTAGAATTACCAGGCTCTGTTAATTAGTCCAGAGTGGACTGCTGGACTCTATTTTGGAACAAGTTGAGAATGATCTGAAGGGACGTTATCTTAAATGCATTTCCTGTAGGTAGGAAGACCTTTTTCAACTAGAGCATAATCATACAGTACTACGTTTCTCTCCTTACGAAATTGGGATCTGTGCCAGTAAAAAGCAGCCAACTGGGAGAAAAGCACCGTTTTTTCACAGTGTGTCTTACCTAATGGTACCTTTATGATACCTGAGTTTGGGTTCTACATCTATCTTATGTCACTCTGTCCTGTAGTGTGCCTACTGAAGAGAAACTTTGCCTTTCCATTCTTCAATGATTCACTTTTTGAGTGGAAATTGGGTCTAGACCTGTGCTATCTATCTAAAGGAGTATAGGATGTGTGAGGCACGCTGTCCTGGTCACATCATTTTAATTTTAGATTGCAGGAGGGAGGAGGAAGACAAACAAGTCTTTCCAGCCACCTACATCTTCAGTCATTGAAGTCACAAATGTCTAAAAGGGTGTTAGTAGAAGTGATTAGCAATGAAATCATCCATGCAAGTTAACAGACGGGTAAATATATGATGAAGTGAAAGATGCCATAAAATTAATAGTTGGAGAGACGTGAATATTTGTAACCTCGCTAGTGTCTGTGGCAGAATGAAGTAGTCTTGCATACATTAGAATAACAATGAGAAGAGTGAGCTCATGAAAAGTTTGAAGTATGTTCTGTCAAAATTGGGCAACGTTTCTTAATCGGGTGTATCTCAGAGGTATGCTTCTGCCGATGGAAACAGATAAGCCTTGTGAAACAGTCCATCCAAGAAGAAAGAGTTAATGGGCACAAGGCCATTTTGCGCTGGTTGCTTGATAGAAGATGAGTGCTAAAGTCCTTCACACAGTGAGACCAGTTTAAAGAGACTGACTGCTGGCAGCCCCTGGGCTACAACCCTCCAAGCTCCATTTCACACCTTCTCCTATTGAAGCGTAGGTAAATAGAAGGGTTTAAAATAAAGAGTTCCTCAGCGTAGTAAGTGCAGTTTCACCGAAGTCCTCCCATATCTTGGCCGCCTCCTAGGACGTTAAATGTTGTGCTTTCTTCATGCTCTCTTCTGTCCCTCTTGCTCTGCAAGCATTGGAAATTTTTCACTTTAGCAGTCAGCAATTACTCTTGGGGTTGTAGTGGTGGTCAGAAATACCTTTCTGGCCCTTAAAAGAAAGGACATAAACTACCCTTTTTTGAACAGTAAGCACAATATTCAGAGGTGATCCAAGCCCAAGTTTTTCTTCAGTTAAGGAAACTGAGCATTTTTCGTTTGCTAACTGTGAGTGTCCAGCAGGAGCAGCTGACTGCTGAGCCTCTCTGTGAATGGTTCCTTTGGGATGCCTCAATACAAGTCAAGGGGCCAGGTCTGTGCATCTCTTATGGGGCTGCCTCTGCACAGATACTGACCGGTGTCCTTGCAATGCTGTGGAGAGCCAGCCTGATAAAAACTGAAGCCCCATCTTTGAATAGCTTGTGGATGGATGTACAGTGCAGGAGCAGCTTTTGTACGTGTGTGTGGGGGGGGAAGAACTGAAACATTCGGTATTTCCAAAATGTTCTAACCGTACTGTCAGTGTTGCTTAGCAGCAGAGGGTTTAAAATAGCGGTATTACTCAACAATGCGAGCCACATTTGCACATGGTAATGTTCTGTATCCTGTATTGACTTGCTGCATTATAAAAGTGCTAAGTTAATGTAAGGAAAGTGAAGACAGCTCACCTCCTCCTTTCTTAACTTGATGAACAAATGGCTGAACAGTGACATGTCTTCCTTATGGTTTCAACAAGCAGATACCGAGTACAGGCATGCCATGGTGTTTTAGTCCCCATAGAGGTTCGTGCAGACCTCACTCGGATGTAAAGACCTTTCACACCCTCATTTGCCTTTGAGCAAGTTTAACTCTTGACCCAGCAGCCCACGCTGGTGCTGACTAGGGCTGTGCTGTTAATGCAGCATCAGTTGGTTTGGGGGGCACTGGCAATGAACAGTGGGGGCAAGAGCAGGTGCAAATAACGCTCAGTGACCTCTCAGCAGCTCCACTTCTCGGTCCTCATCAGTGCACGTTCCCACTACTCATCTGGTTCCTGGTTGGTTTGGTCTTCCGAAGTGATGCTGAGAGTATCCGAGGTGGAGGTGTCTCTTACCCACCGTCTGTTGGAGTCCCAGCCTCTCCCAGAGTAAGTCAGAGGACTTGCAGCTGTACTTACTGTCTGCTCCAGAAGAGTGGAATTACAGTGATGAGGGCAATAGATCATGGTGGCCAAAGTGAAAAGCTTGATACAGTTTTTCAGATGTTCAAGAGTTTTATCCTCTACAGGGTTAAACTAAGGGTTGATGGTGTTTAAGTTGTATGGTAGCCTACTGAAAAATATTACTTGCTAATGTAAAGATGAACCACTTGGTATATTACACATTCTACCTACTTTGAAAAGCTTCAACACTTGCTTTAGAGCTGTAGAAATACTCCCTTAGAGTTGATCATGATCTTCCTAACAAACATGACTACATATTACCATACCAAAATAGCGCCATATTGTAAATTCTTGAAGTGAATTAAAATAGCAACTGGAACTGTCATTTGTGTTTTGTATGCTGTACCATGGAAGAAAAATGTTTATCAGATGCAGATGTTTAAAAGCTGACCTTAATATAAGGAAAATACGTTTCTTAAGCAGATCTTTCTGGTTTTTTTTCAGTATTTAAAACCATGGCCTATTTTTTCAGTGAAGGCTCATAAACAACCCATCTTAAATTGCACAGTTAGAAGATCAGTGAAATTTATAGCTATTTTATTCGCCCTTTGCCTGAAGTGTTTGCCATTTTATGATAGACATTGCCTCAGCACACTGTATATGAATGGTGAAGGAGTATGGCCATTAAGTTTCAATCGAAGACTGTGCTGTATGCAAGTAAAATACTTCATTCAACCACTTGCAGTTTGCAGGGTAGTGTTTCAAAAAGAAATCTGGTAGTGCTTGTGACAAATAGCACAGTATAAATTATGGGAATGAGTATTAATTTAAAATGCTGGTTTAATGTTTTTGAGGAGGAGAGCCAAGCTCAGTGTTAGTATAAATGAAGTCGAATGGTTTGAGTTGTGGCTAGCAAGGGATTTAATACTTCCATAGACTTACCTGCCATTGCTTTGCCTCTGTAGACACTTAAGATACAAGTGACAAGGACACTGAAAAAAATGATTCTGCCACCAGTTGCTTGGAAAGATGATGATTTTCAGCTGTTAAAACAAACATCACATTTTAGTCTGAAAAAGGACACCTGATGTGCCAAGGGCTGACGCACTTTTATTCCCCAAAAAAGATTATGAAAGACATGGAAGGTCATATGACAGACCTCGTATTTCCCTGCACACATGCTTTGTACTTCAGAAAGCAGTGAATCTCATGAGATGTCAATTGCTAAGAAAAATGTGCTTCTGTTTCCAATTAAGCAAGTGGGGTCTTGTGAAACCGTCTATGCAACCTCCTGTAACTCTGTTTCAAAGTTCCTGTTGGTGGAGGTGCATTCGCAGGAACCCAACTTGCAAATTCTTCAGGTGCGTAGGAGACAGCACAAGTCACTTCTGCACTGTTGGCTTTTCACGTTTGGGCCATACGTTACCCAGCTGATGTGCCGAATGCCGTGTGCAGACTGAGGATGTTGCTGTCCTGTGCTGGCTGATAAGCCTCTGAGCTGCCAAAGCATTTTAGCAAGTGTGATTTGGATGGTAGTGCTTAAGGATGCTCTACAAAGAGGAGAGAGCTTTTTCAACTGAGATCCCTGTCACTGAATGGCTCTGAACAGATTCTCAACTGGAGGAGTGGAAAAAAGGGACATTGGAAAGCGCTTGGTCCAGCTGAGTGCTGTATAGATATTATTTACCACTTCTGATTAGTCCCTGAACAAGTAATTTCTCCATATATGCGTACATGTGCATGCACGTGTGCTACAACAAGGCCTTGAAGTGTTCATCCTGTGTTTCAGAAGTATCTTGTTCTTGCGGTTTCTAGTAACAGTGCTTCTCTATGACCTGTTTCCTGGATAGCTTCCAATGACCACAAAATCTATTTAGTTAGAAGAAAGCAGCTGAATGAAAATTAGCTGCACACTTAATTCAGTATTGTCCTTTACATGACTGCCTGCCCTTACTGATAAACTTCACACAGAGATGAGCAGGATTTCTTCTAGTCGTTGTCAATTGAAATCTTGCAAGAGCTTGAAGGTGTTCACAAGTGTGCAAAATTAGCTGATGGTAGCCTTACAGGACTCAACTGGGCTTCAGCAGAGCTTGGGTTTGGACCTCTGAAAATGGTGTTTCTGTACATGTGCTCAAAATGTGTGTCCTTTCAAGGCTTGCATGTTGCCTTAGATTATCAGTTTGTTTTCTCAGAGGCATGGTGGCTCTGTAGGAGGATGGATGAGATGCCAGTTCTTTCTGCCACCTTCCATAACTGTCCTAAAGGTTGGTTTCCTCGTTCCTTTTCTTGTATTCGTGCATGCTTAGGATCATGAGCGTAAACCTCTCAAGCCGGTTTCTGTGGAAAGGAGGAAAAAAGCTCTGCGTTCCAACTGCCACTGGCACGAGCCCAGGTTTTCCGTGAGTGTCTCACATTGGGCTCTGCTGAGGCCAGGCCAAGCAAAGAGATACGTTTCTGGGTTCTCTTTGGCTTTAGAAACTAGTTTTACATCTGGAGAAAATGCTTCCGTGAAATGCCTATTCCCTTTGGGCAGAGGCAGATGTGGACCCTGCAGACAGGCCATGTACCAGCGCCCGGATGTTTGTTACTCTCCGCTCAGCTGCTCGTCTGAGAGCTCCTGGCTCCTGCAGGGATTGCAATGACGGGTCTAGGGGAGCAGCACCCCTCCTGCTGAGCCATGGGGTGACCAGCACTTTAGGGCAGGCAGGTGCCTCTTCTTAGTGGGACCCAGAACGGGACATGCATCTGCATCTTCTACCTCTAAGGTTATTTTGACTTGACTTCCCTGAAGTTTGGTGCTTTCCTATGTCAGGCCAGTTTCACTTCTTTGCCAACTGTGCAGGTAGCAGTCAGCTATGGGGAGCTTTTACGCGTGTTGTCTGCTGTGTTGGGATGAGTTAACCCTTTGCTGTTTCTGACTTTCCTTGTTTTGAAGGGAGTTTTTCTTACCGTAGAATCACAGAATGGTTAGGGTTGGAAGGGACCTTTAAAGATCATCTAGTTCCAACCCCCCTGCCATGGGCAGGGACACCCTCCACTACACCAGGTTGCTCAAAGCCTCATCCAACCTGGCCTTGAACACTTCCAGGGATGGGGCAGCCACAACTTCTCTGGGCAACCTGTTCCACTGCCTCACCACCCTCAGAGTGAAGAATTTCTTCCTTATATCTAATCTAAATCTACCTCTTTCAGTTTAAATCCATTGCCCCTTGTCCTGTCACTACATGCCCTTCTATAAAGTCCCTCTCCAGCTTTCCTGTAGGCCCCCTTCAGGTACTGGAAAGCTGCTAGAAGGTGTCCCCAGAGCCTTCTCTTCTCCAGGCTGAACAGCCCCAACTCTCTCAGCCTGTCTTCACAGGAGAGGTGCTCCAGCCCTCGGATCATCTTCGTGGCCCTCCTCTGGACTCACTCCAGCAGCTCCATGTCCTTCTTGTGTTGAGGACCCCGGAGATGACCGCAGTATTCCAGGTGGGGGTCTCATGAGAGCAGAGTAGAAGGGCAGTATCACCTCCCTCGACCTGCTGACCATGCTTCTTTTGATGCAGCCCAGGACACGTTTGGCTTTCTGGGCTGCAAACGCACATTGCCGGCTCATGTTGAGCTTCTCATCAGCCAGCACCCCCAAGTCCTTTTCCTCAGGGCTGCTCTCAATCCATCCTCTGCCCAGTCTGTATTTGTGCTTGAGATTGCCCCAACCCATGTGCAGGACCTTGTACTTGGCTGCCATCTTAAAATTTTTCCTGTAGCCAAATGAACCATGTGGTTCTTTTGCTTGTTTCTGTTTAATGCTAAGGCTTCTGCTTCTGAACACGGAACATCTTTACTCTGCTTCAGTACCCTGGAGCAGCAGTTGCTGCTACCTGAAAAGGCATTGAGTCCTATGTGTTTCGTTACCTTGTGCTGTCTAAATGTAATTAAGGGTCAGGATAGAGCATGGCCAGCTGTGACTTGTTTGTATTCTGTCCACTTCTCTGGCTACCCGGTAGATGCTGATGTTCAAAGCACCCGTCTTCGTCTTCCTTGTTGAGGGAGAGCTTGGAATATTGCTCTTGAGCAACTCCTCCCCGCTCCAGCGTGTGTGAGTGTGTTCCTGATGGCACCTGTGTGCAAACTGGTATGGTTTGGTAGGAAAAGCTGGACCTGACACAGAGCTGGGATCTGCACCTAACTGCTGGCTGAGGTGTGCTCTTCAGTTTCCTGGTTTTTGAGCCTATGTTTTGCTTTTGTTAGGTAGAAGTGTCTAGAAATTGATCCAGGAGCTGGTATTTGCAATAGTCAAGCCAGTGTAAAGTCCACTTACTATTCGGTGGACTTAGGTTTTTTTGGTCCATCTGTATGTTTCCTGATGGTCTTTCCTCTGCAGTTTAGATGTCTCGGAACTGCCAACGTTTGGTGGTATGTATGAGCTGCGGGATGGGAGGGTGTAAGCAATGCGGTCTTAGATATCTCCTGGCTGCTTCTTGCCTCCTCCAGCCTATCTCATGTTGCTGTGGCAACTGTGAGCACCTACGGGCATGGAGCAATGGTTGCCTTCATGCTTCATAATCCCTGTGTTTCTGTGCCTCTCGGCTTATCGCATGTTGTGGGGCTCTGAGGGTTCTTTTGATCAAGGCTAGAAACCGCTAAGTTTTTAGGATGGCATTTGTCTAAGACAAGATGTCTTAGATTACTTTTGGCCATGCTGTATGTTGTGTTGCATTTGTGTTTGATTAAAATTCCTCTGGCTTCTTTTCTGAATAAAATGAAGCACGTGGTCCTGCAGTGTCCCAGTCACACGGTAACAAAGGGCTCCATTACAACATTTCATTAGAAGTCTGTGTATACCACAGTTACTTCCATTTCCAACAAGAAACCCACAAACGACCCAAGGGAAAGTCGAATATGTGTATGCTGTTGTCCAGCTATCTGCAGCTGGCTGGAAAGTGTTTTCCAATCCCCGTTCTATGTTTTATTAAATATTTTCTTGTCCTAAATTTAAGACTTTTTTTCATTTTATCAGGTATTACAAAAGTTGAGAATTATACAGAATATATTTTGCTGTCATTTTCTCCAATTAAATACTTTATCTTTCTTTAATTAAGCTCTTTATCATGAGTAATTACCGTTGTCTTATTAAAAACAATTGCCAAAAGGTTATCTTCCTTTAATAAGAGAACAGGAAATTGTGCTAGGGATTACAGGCCCTGTGGAGGTTTGCCAATAAATCTTCCGCATAAAATATTTGTAGTCGTCGTAATTGCGTACTGTACTTTGTGCTAGCGCGGAGTCACATTCTTCCCTTGAGTTCATCATGCCCAAGTCTTAGAGCTTTAATGGTGCTTATGTGTTTAACTTGCACTTGCTGCTGCAGCCAGAAAGTAGATTTAAATTACTAAAAGGAAGGGAGGAAAATGGCTTATGTTTTGCTTATCTCTGTTACTGTGCTCTATTACTAGTAACTCAGATGCAGGTAGAGGCCAGTGGAGGGAAGGTCTGTGGCAATCCTTGTTGCTGGATGTGGCTGTAGAGAAAATGCAGGCAAGACTGAGGGACGTCAAGTCAGACTTATCAAAGTAGATTCGGTTTCGTTGGGGGCTGCAGTGAAATTGTGGTGTTTTGCCCTTCATTTCAGATTAAATGCCCATGCACTTGAACTCGTACATCTTGTTCTTGCATCTCTTTCCTTGTGACTTGGCTTGTGGTTAATAACTATGCTAGCTAGAGAGAATCTGGGCATGCCTTCCTGTGCTACTGTTGCGCCTCTGAACAGTGATGCGTGCTGGAGAAAAATGTATGAAAACTGTACGGGTCAGTGTGAATTCTTCCAGTTGTCCCCCCTCCCAATTTACTCCTGTAATGTTTTTTGCTTGATGATGATGTTCTAGCCAGGAGTCCCACAAAAATAAACGTCGAATATTAGAATACAAACAAAGCTTTTTTGGGTTTGATGTTTTTTTAACTAACAGAATGCCCTCTTAATAATTCAGATTAAAGGGATGTATCCTTTTAGAAGGGTCTCTGGAAGAGGATTGTTGGTTTGATGTTGACCCCAAAGATACAGAGCTTTGCTTCAGAGATATCTTTACAAGCAAACTGCTCTTCCAACTTTGCCAATTGTGCATCCATCTATTGGAAAAGCACTTCTGATTATTGGACTCTTGACATTTAATTGTGTTTGCAGACACACATGTCTGAGCTCTCTATGTTCTGATTTGATTTAATGTGGCAATAATGTGTCCAATATGTTGAATTTAAAAAAAAAATGGTGCTGCAGCAGCAGGGTTGGTATTATTATAAGGTACAGTAACTTCAGGCCAAACCTCACACCAGAGGAGGCTTCAGCTACCTAAGACTGAGCTTCCAAATGTGAAAATCCCTTCCCAGTTAAATTCAGAAAACTTGAGGGAATCCGTCCTTGTGCAGGGGAGCTTACGGAGTTTTCTTATGTTTATATCTGAGCAAGCTCAGTCTCTCTTCCTAGTCCTGACCTGTGTTGTACCAAAGGCAGGGAGGGATGTAGAAGAGAGTTTGTGTCTCCTGTGAATGTGGGTTTCTGAGATTGGATACTTGGCATCATGCACTGATGGCCACTGTGTTTTTCTAAAATGTTGGTGAGGAGGAGGGCATGGAGGAGGAGCTCCAGGCATGGACCATGCACTTGAACGCATGTATGTATTCTTTCTGTGTACTTCAGTGACTCTCACTGCTGTCACCCACCCGTTGGCTTCTTTTCATGTGGTCCGCAGGCTTCGGAAGAGAGGCTCTCAAGAAGTTCTTCTCAGCCAGCGTTTTCCATGCCTGGGTCTGGAGCGTGCAGAAGTCTTCACCTGAAATCTAAATAAAGCTTAGAGTGGAGGTTCTCATCACGCAGTGTGAACATGCTTCTGGGTCCCAGCCTGGCTGCCAGCCTGCAGGCAACAGCCGTCTTCTGCAGAACCTCACTGCCTAGCTCAAAGTACTGAAATCCAGCCAGGTACCTCAGATTTGTTCTGCTGCTTTGTCTAGGCCAGGATGGACCAACTGCACAGCAGCTGTACCTCTTCTGCTGTTCAGTTTGTTGTGTTAGCAGCAGCGGGGCAGTGCTGGGACTAGAGATGTGCAGTGGTGGGGTGCGGAGGGACCCCACTGCGTGTCTCGTGTCACGGGTCCATTCTGCAGCAGATCTGTGCAGCCCTGTTGTCTGTCACCTCAGCTCTTCCTCATCTTTCCTTCAAAGGTAGCCTTTTGCTCTGGTGCAGATAGAGGGTGTCTTTTGGCTCTTACGTGAATTAGGATTTTAGTAGGCAAACTGTGCTCAGGAGTGCTGTCCTTCCCCTGATCCAACTCATGTTCTTTAGTATGTATGGAGCTCTCTTCTCATGTCACAATTTATTTAAAATTAAAATACAGCGTTTAAGATTGCCTGCAGTAATCCAGCTCTAGTGCTTATCTGAAGATAGAAAACTAAAATAAAAGCCAAATTTGAGGTTTGTAGAATATTACTTAAATATGAAAACAACATTTTCCAGCCCCAGTTGCAGATTTTAGAGTCTTGTTCTTCAATGTCTCAGCAGGTCCCCAAATCTGCTATGCTACATGCAAAATGAAGCTACAAGCTACTCTGAAGCCAAAACTGGTCATTATAAAACCTCTGTAAGCTGGCTGCCAGCCTCAGAGTTCATTATGAGGGAGGTCATTCTTCCTTACAGGAATGAATGTAGCTTTTGAGGACATTCTAAAAGTTTCGTTTAATCACAATGCGGATGAATTGTTTTAGCCGTGATCGCCTGATGGGAAACTAACTTTCTTCTTCCTGGAAGAAAAAATACTGTGTTGATTCTTGCAGCAGCTTTTCGAACTACAGGATGTGATTTCCTTTTTTTGAAAGAGTTGAAGATTTTGGCACTAACAAAGGAAATTTTTCTCCCTCTTCTCTGCTTTTCCTTTAATACTGAACAGTCAGTTTTCTTTTGAAATCTGCAAATGCGCAGAATAAGGTCTTTAATGGGGCTTTTTCTGAAGCATCCTCTCAAAGTGTGTTTTTTTTACAAATATTTTCAGCTCTTCCATAAAAACTGTGATTGCAAAATGCTTTGAAGATGATATCAGTTTTGTATTTGACTAAAATATTTTAAAGGGGGGGGAAAGAAAGCGAGTATATTCTTTGTTTGTTTGTTTGTTTTTTCGTGGTAGATAGTCTTTCATGCCCTAATGGAAGGGTTTGGAGAAGAAGTCAGGCTCACCTTGAAGGTACATGGTGTTAGGATGAGAAGCCATGTCCTCAAGCTGAGTCATGGGAATATGGGAATTTCCAATGAGACCCAAGGAGATCTTTTTTTCCCCATGAGGGTGGTTAAGCACTGGGAGAGGTTGCCCAGGGAGGTAGTGGACGCTCCATCCTGGGAGATACTCAGAATGGAACTGGACAAAGCCAGGAGGAATCTGCTCTAACTGACCCTGCTTTGGCCAAGGCATTGGACTAGAAACCACCAGGAATCCCTACCAACCTAAATTACTCTCTGATTCTGTGAAATTACCTTTCATTGTATGTGCAATGTGTATGTTATTGCATGAGTTTGTCATTCTGTCACATGATCATATTTTCTGTGTAATAGCTGACAACCGCAAAGAAATTGAGAGGGGATGGTCTTGGTAGAGGTCAGAAATCCAGCTGCTGTGTGTTCAGGATGTTATCCTGCAGCCATGAAATGGAGGGGGTGTGTGTGTTTGTTACTCCTTTGCAACTGTCTGAGGATTGTCATGTTGTAAGTAGCTGTGAAAAGGTATGCCCAGGATTGATTTTCATTATGCACTGGTGAATGAAAATAGTAAGTTTAAAGTACTGTAGAGCTTTACTTTCCCTAGTGTAGACCCTTTGCCAGGACCAGTTTAGAAGAATCCAGTCTCATAGCACTAGTCCCTGAATGCTGAGAAAAACAAATAGCAGCAATTTCACACACCTGTCTCCTCCCAGCAAAACTCCAGGACTTCTTCCAAGTAAGTACTTGTTTCAAAACATGTTTAAATGTTAAATTTTCACATGGCTTAAACTAAACACGTGAAGTAGCAAGGATATCCAGTTTTAATCCTCTGTAAGCCTTTGGATTTGATTTATGCTTGTTGGAGAGGATACTGATTGCCGGTTGCCAGAGAGATTCAAGATGAGCAAAAAGACATGGTATTGTAGATGCTCTTCAGGCCAACAGGTCAGAAAGGGAAAATTCCTTAGCATTAACCAACTTTAAGTGTTTCAGCAAAAAGTAAGTATGGCTTCCAGAAAATGCTGGGCTCCATATTCTAGATGTTTCCTTTCTTGCTGTTCTGAAGTAATTAATTAATTCAGATATCTTAGTTTTTAACACAGATGTGTCAGTGCTATCCTGTTGTGGGTCCATAGAAATTCTAGGCCTTCAATGTCAAAGAATTTCTAAATCAGTTAAGTGTGTGGTCCAGGCTGGGGAGAGATAGGTAAGAGGATTTTGTTTTCTGTTGCATTCTGCATATTGGTGTCCTTCTGCTTATTTTTTAAAGTGACAGGTAACTTGAGGAAGACTACAGACCTTAGGAAGCACTAGGTGATGTTCACTGAAAGACAAAGTCTCTTATTTTGAGATGCTTCTGAAGAATCATTTTTTTTTTTTCTGGGAAGAACTCAGCAAAGTAGTGTTGAGATATATCTTCTATACTGTACAAAGTTGCAGAAGCCATTTAAAACTGTCACACTGCTGAGCTGAGATGAAAATTTTTGTAGCTGTGACTCAAAAAGCAATACCTGGATGTTTTTCTTTCCTCCCATCACCCCTAGAAGTGGAAGAGTAATTCACTTAATGTTAGCCGTCCCTGGAGTACCTGGGCCGCATAGTCTGACAAGTCTAATTAAGGCTGACTGTTACATTCTTATTAACCAATAACTAAAAAAAAAAAGCCCATAAGAAAATCTTGGTAATGCCATTTAAACTGTAAATCCTATTGTGAGTAAATTATACTTGGCAAAATGGCTTCATAAAAATCCAGTGAGCTTCAAGTAAATGGTTTTTGGAGAGAGCGGGAGGGGGAGAAGGATAATCGCTTTTTTAATTAATGAAGATAGAATATTGATGACGGTAGAATATTGGTATAGTTGGAAAAGAGATTGTATCTAGAAACCAAACGTAGATCACAGTCCAAGAGGGGGAAGAACTGCAGTCTGAGAGGCACATGTGATTTGCAATGAATAACGAAGCATGAGCTCTCCGTGTAGGTACTTGATAAAGGAGCGCAGCTGATCCCTCTTTACAGGAGCGATAACGATTCAGTACTGTGTGAAAGAGTGTGATTCTCAAGAGTTGCAGGGAGAACAGTAAGTCTAGAAAAGCTGTGAGGGAGCGAGCTTTTCGCTTTGATGCAAGAGAAGGTTAAGGTGTTGCCAGGTCAATCTATATGTGATAGAATACTTCTAGGAGCGGGCAGAAGTTTGATTCGTAAGGCAATGGCATAACAAGATTCGATGTCTGGAAATTGGAGCATAAAATGCATGTTACTGATAAGTAACACTCTTTATTATGATGATTATTCATTTATGAAAGAACTAATCCATAAATCTGGTAGGTTCCTCATTTGGCCAAGTCTTTAAAGACATCAGTTTAGCTGTCTTTCTCCAGAAGAAACGGTATAGCTTTGTAGTAAAGGTAGAAGACAGTGAGATGATGCAGGACTCGCTGGATGAAGTCTTGTGGGCTATAATGATCTGGAAGCTTTGTGATCTGGAATAGGTCTGTCAGGAACTGGAGTGAGGCCATCAGGTTTTTTTTTTTTTCAGATAGGCTGCGGAACAGCTGTTAGACAGTAGCTGCCAGTTAATATAAAGAATGTGTTCTACGTTGCCAAAATGTCTAAGTGGTTTTGGCAGTGGAAGGAAATGTGGGCTAGCTTCGTAGTCTTTTCACCGCAGGAATGGATGATGCACGTTATAATCTGTTCTAGCAGAGCATTTGTTTGGGCATCAGAGGAAATGAAAGAAAATACAGAACGAAAATCCAGATCAGTGCCCTGTGGAGAAGAAAGGGCAAGACTAGATCTTGGAGGCTTTTATGTCCAGTTAAGTTCCACTCTTCAGAAAACTTTGAGAAGCAAAGTAATCATTACATGATTACTAAGTCATGTAATATTTTCTGTTGACACTTTTGACTTGTTTTAAGCTGTATGCTCACTGCTCGAGAGTGGCTTCTGCTGGACTCACCAAGGCTAGAGATGGGAAATGTCTCTGCTCTTATATTCCTGTTGTCTAGCAAGCCTTTCTTCTCTTTGCTTAGACTGTGTTGATTTGGGACTAGTGCCCTTTCACAGGTGTCAGAGCTGAATGTCCTTGTCCTTTACACTCAGATGGGTGCTAACCTTGTGCTGACTTAGGCATCCCCTTTTCCCAAACCCGACCTCCTAGGAGCTCTCCTCCTCTCATGGTAGGTGCACGTGGTTTGAGATGCAGAATGTAGACCATGCAAATGTTGAGAGCGAAACTGAAACCTCTTGTACTCTGAATCTTTTCATTTTCTTCACTGCTCTGCAGTATAATTTAAACATAGGTCCTGTAGGTTTTGGGGATACCAGACTCTGTCTAGCTTGGCAAGTCTCCATGTGGTACGTATTACCGCCAATTAAATGCCAATAAAAAAGTTATCCTCTGATGTTGCAGTCAGTCTTGTCCTTCTACCTGTCTTGCGACACCCTGACGTACTATAGCACCTTATCACCAGATGTTGGGCCGGTTCGGTGATTTGTCTCCACCCTATTAGGGCAGACTGAGATCTCTAGGTCCCAAATGTTTCTCTAGAGCCTTCCATATGAATATCAACCACGTTTGGTGATTCTTTGTTACCAGCTCATTGTCATCACTCTTTGCATCTTTCTTTTGAGAAAGGGATAGAGATGGCAAAGATGTCAAACAAGCCTTCAACTCCTCATTTTGTAGAGATCTTGATACAGTCTGCAGACATTAAAATAAGTAATAATAGGCAATCCTAGATTGTACGTAGACTACCAAGTGTTGTGTTGTTCCTCCTTGAAGGTACCTTATCTGGAGAGACGTATGAGGAAAATAACTATACTTGGCAACAGCGATCAGCTGGCAGCAATTCCCAACTTCAGAAGTTGATAGTGAAGAATTACATTAAAGTAGTGACTACTAAGTAAATCCTAGCCAATTGGAAATCAGGAATTGAGAAAGGATGAATATACTACATAAGCACAGCATTATTCGTATACCATAGATGTTTAAAATGCAACTTTTCTACTAATGCTGAGAATCTACTGGAAGTCAGTCTTAAAAAATAATCCATTGCAATGAAACACAACAAAGAAGTTAGAATTAGTTTACTCTCATAATAATCAGTAGATTTATGTAATCTGTGACTACTCAGCTCTGTGAGAGACTTGTACCTCTAGCAAAACATTTCAGTAAAGCTGACAGGGTTCGCATGAAAGAGGGGTTCAATGCACTTTCAAGTAAGTTTATTTGCTCAGCTAAAAATAAGCATATGCAAACACTACAGGGTTCAAGGGGAAACCAGTGCACCAGCTAGCTTCTGATGGAAAGATCTTATTGCCCATCTGTTTCCACAGAAAAGCACCTCTACTCATCACTGTATTTGGAAGGGCCACTGTTGGAGTCTTTCTGTTCTGTAACTGCTGCCTAATCAAGAGATACTACAAGAAGTTAAAAAGTTTTTATAGTAATTCAGGAGTAGTTCGTACCCTCAAAGTAGAGTAATTGAATTGCATGCTATACCTCAAATGCCTGTTTTTGTTGTTACTGTTAAATCTTTTGTAAAAATATCTGCTTTGCTTTGCTGAAAACTCCCCACGTTTCACGTGGAAGGTCCTCTCCTCCACTAACTCCAGGCTGTGCCTGTAGGTCAGGTCTTTCCGCTTACAAACTGGCAGTTTGCGCCTCATCTGATTTTAGGAAAATCTCAAAAGCTCCGTGCATTTGCTGTGCTTTTCTGCAAATGGTGCTATATTGCGGACTTCCACATGATGCTATGAGGGATGAAGGAAGAGAGTGCGACTTAAAAGTCCTCCTTCGTATATGTGTTGATGAAGAAACCCTGATGAGGTGCTCGTGTGCTCTGGTTACTTCTGAGTAGCAGCCCAGTCTGGGGCTGTGTATGTGCCTTATGCTGTTTAGTACCGCTGTGCGAGAAAACGAAGCAGTGACAAAAAATCCGAGCAAAATCTTACCACCCTTGACCAAAAACGTATTTTGCATACCACCTTTTCTGAGTCTTCAGCCTTAATTAGTCCTCTTTCTCATGATTCATTTAAAAACAAGCAAACTCACGACAGTTCACCAAGTCCACTTTGGTATATGGAGGCTTGAGATACGTCTACATGTGAGATGATTACTTCCATGAGCGAGCTCTCTGAGCTTGACAGCATGACTGAATCACTGTCATCATCATGTCTTGCTGGGCTGTGATATGGTGCTTTTGGAGAATATGTTACCGCATGCTGGAGGGAGAGAGGGGAGCACCCATCTTCTGCTTGTAGTGAGGCAACATGCTCACTAGAGAAAGTGAGAAGAAACCCACTGGGAACCTCGTGTATGTTTACGCTGCTACACCTGCCTTTGCAATTAACAGGAATTTATCCAGTCACAGGCAAAGGAATTAACTCTTCCTTGTCACGAGACAACTCAAAAAGAGAGAAAGTTTTGACAGCACAAGGGCATTCCTGCCAGAAGACAGATTTTTGTATCAGATATGTTGAACAGGCTGAAATTACATCTAATTAATGACTGTATAAGCTGGCCTTGCGCTAGAAGGCCATATGTTCACTTATGTAGACACGGTGAAGGCAGGCAAACAGCATCTGCAGTGATTACAGATCTGCCTCAGAGCTGCTTACTCACTGCAAAGCACTTGATGAGGAAGGCAGTGCTGGTGCCAACCACCTGAAGCAGCACTGGTGCTCGCTGATGATACATGAACGGATAGAGCAATGTAAGAATATTCATGGGCTGTTGTTGCCTGCGATTTGTCACTATGGGATGGGGTCCTCAGCCGGTTGACTGGTTGGAGGCACCTCATTTGGATCGTCGTATAAATGCTTAGACAGTCAGGGCAGCTTGTGTATGCAGCAGTGACATGGCAGATAGAGAACTGCTTACCTGTATTCTGAAGAGAGAAGGGAGACAGATGTGAGTGGAAAGGGCTCACCTATGTGGAGTTACAGCAGGGAGCTTTTCTCCAGCCATGGTAGCAAAGTGTCTTCATCACTAGGCCCACAAATCTTGAAGATGTGTGCCAAAGCTAGCAGGAATGTGTACATGCATGTACCTTTTTTAATGAGAAGTCTCTCCAAGGAGGGAAGGGAAGGTGTCTTTTAGACGTGGGCAAATAGTAGCTCAGTATAAAATCTTCTGGAAATCTGTCTCAGCCTTTGAGGAAGTACTGTGAGTGCTTTTTGGTTGTTTTCCTTTTCTGCTTGAGGACTTCGATATTAACAGTAGTTCAAGGAGTGAATAGGAAACTTTGTGAAGGACCAGAGCAAAGAAAATAGTTTTACTGTGGTCTGTTTCAGTAAGGTGAGTGGTGACTGTTTACCTTTCACCAGAATTGCGTTATTTCAGTGGAGAGATGATGCCTTGGATTGCATAGGCAGAGTCTGGAAAACTTATTGAGCTAGAGGGAAAAAAACCCCACATTTCTTCGTCCTTGAGGTGTTTTGTATTTGTCCTGTGGGATGAAGGATAGGTCAAGTGAGCTAATTTTGTAAAACTAAGAAGTCCTAGCATTTTTTTCCCCCTGTCATTTTTGCCATTTCAAACAGCTCTTTCTTTCTAATACCATTTTTGATCTGACTCTTAATCTGCCAGAGACCAGCTCCTGAGTGGATGGCTTATAGTGCTCTTCTGCACTTGAGAAAGAAACATTAGCCAGAGAAGGAGGCGGAGAAAGGGTATTGTTCAGCTTCGTGGCCACATATATCTTCACTGTCTCCAAACAGGAGCACTTAAATCCTCCAAAAGTGAGGATTTGCATTAGAAGATGGGGAAGGTTTGTAGCTGCTTGCAGTGATCTTTTTTATATTTTATATCCACCTGTGTACCATCAATGAGGAAGTGGCCTTTTCTGATCAATGGCAGAAGAAATTAGAGAGGTTTTAGTTGTCTCAGTATCTCTGTGGGTTTAGTCCTTAATTATCCTTTTGTGCCATTATGCTGAACCGGGTTTGTTAATCACTGGAGTACTTTAGCTTCTTTCAATATATTGAATTCCACTTGGATGCTTTTAAAAGTGTTTACGCAGCATATGCCTTTCTTAGGAGTATGGGAAGTATCCACAGTCTGAAACAAAAGTAACAGTGTTCTGAACTCGGCATCCATGTTGTTATCCTGTAAATTAGTACATTCTGTGCGGTTATGTAAGCTTTATCTCGTGTCAGAATAATAAAAGCTGAGTGTGCTAAAAGGCTGATAAGCCTGCCATGAAGCATTACGTTGTTCAAATTCTTCTGCCTTAAAGTAGCACCTGTTGCTTTACTGACTGGTGCTAGTAGGGTAGTCTGTCTTGAGAGCTAGTATACAGTGTAAAAAAAAAAAGGGGGGGGGGGGGGTAATGGAAAAAAAAAGCTTTTTTTTTTTTAAGGCTGCTCAGATCCAAGCCTTAGCAGCCTTGAATTTAGTATTGTCTCTGAGCCGCTCTTATACGAAAGGACTACGAGGAAGCACAGCTGTTCTGCATTTCTGGATATTAAAAATGGACAAAGTGACTTTTCAGTAATACTGCTGTAGCCTCGAGGACTGAATGCAAAAAACAAGTACTCCTTCTGTTGGCAGGTGGGAAGTTCAATCCCTTAAGATGCAAAATAAAAAATAAAAAAATAGATGGTTGTGCAGATTCTGAGGGTAGCCTGCAACGAGGGCGAAGGGACAAGCACCCCACAGCTGCCAGCGAAAATCGCTGCTGGCAGTGTGCGTGCATAAACTAACAGTGTGCTTCCAGCAGCCCTTAAATAAGTGGTGGGGGGAGAGGGGAAGTTCATCCTTGATACCATGGTTCTGCACAATGATCCCCTTTCTGGGTGCCGGGGTCACAGCTGCTGTCTGGAGATTACGTACAGAAGCACTCTTCTTCTTGGGAGAGTGAGGTTTCCTGGAGGATTAAACACAGGCTGAAAGCAGGAGGAGTTATTTGGGAGGGAGACAAAGAAAGCGAGCCTATGTCTGTGATGGGCGACGAGCATTGGGGGAGGAAGACCGTGAACGAGAAGGCAAGTGCTGGTAGCTGCTGCTTGAATGGGAGAGGCTCCAGTTTGGGTTCCTGAAGTGGTCCAGTTGCAGGGTGAAACCCCACCATGGGTTTGGCACTACCCTGCCTGCTTGCAGGACTCGAGGTGCTGCTTTCCCACTCATATAGGAGGTAGATGGAGCCTGACAGAGCTCTGCCACCTCCTGTGTCTGAACTGAAGTAATTTCTTTGCTCACCATCTCAAATCCCCTTTAGTCATTCAGAAATAGTGATCGATCTGAATCCCCATGTAAAGGTGCATTTGCATTCCCCATCTGCTCAGAAAGCTATGCTTTTTGCATTTTCTTCTGCCACAGACTTCTGTCATCATGCCTTCTGAGCCTGCTGCTTTGGTGCTTCCTTCTTCCCTCTTCCTTCTGAGTTTTTTGCCTTTCCCCCCCACCCGTTTTCTCTCTTACCCTGCTATTTTACCTCCTGGGTGCACACATTCCTGGGAAAGTACCCAGAAAAATCCTTCTACCCACGTATCATGTGCCAGCACCTCTGTTTTGTGTAGGAAGGGCTTCTATGTTTGAAGCCAAGGCCATCTGCCTTGTTCCTAAAAAAAGAACCAACCAGGTTTCTTGCAGTTTTCTGCAAGGGCAGTGGTCACAGTTCTTCCATATAACTTTAAAAGGACAATCCAACCCATCCTATAGTAATACTATTTGAAACTTTTCTCCTAGTTACCAGTTACTTCTAAAGTTGAGACTCATTTCGCATACTGGAACAAATTTTCCACGGAGATCCTGCATGTCAGCTGCTTTTTAGTGGCTTCATAATCCACTAGTGCTTTTTATAATCTGAAACAAACGGGTACTGCACATAATGTAGGAAAGGAGAGGTGAGGGCAGAGGAGGCTGATGATCCATGCATTCAAACGATGTGAAAATGCAAGTGCAAAAATAAGACTGTGTTGGTAGACCTTGTCAGAGGGCTATTAGGGCATATCTTGTATTAACAAAGCATAGCTATTTTGAAGGCAAAAGAACAAAACTTCTTAAAAGGAGCAGAATTCCAGAAGGGTGCTAATCAGTAAATACTGGGTGCCAACATTTAAATGTGATGTCATAGTTGCTAGTTAATTTTGTCTGCTGCATGGATGTTTCCTAAGTGCAGTATAAGTCTTAACAATCTCACTTTTAAAACTGTGTTTCTATTTGCCTCTGGCTCCTTAAAATGCTCTCTAAAAAAGGAACATTGCGAAATAACCTGTTAAAATACAAAATACTGCTATTGCAGCTGAAAATAGTTCGTGCTTTTGATGTTGTGTTTAGGCACAAGCATAAATAAATGGTAAATGATACAAAAGCTACCGAGAAGAGAAACCTCCTCTAAGGTAGGCATGTACCCCGTGCTGCTCGCTTCAGTCCCTGGCTGATACTTTTATTAGAGCGAAATACTGAAGAGTGCTCCCTTGCCAAGGAGGAACTGAAGCAACTTGGATATTTTTTTGAATCACGAGTCCTTAATGCAAAGAGTACGGATGACTGCCCACATCTGGCGAATTGGATTAGAATCTAATTAGCATGAAGAGTTTAGGAAATTTTTATAAAGTTTCAAAAATAGTACATGAAAGAAAGAAATAGCTTAGCTAAAAATCGAGAGAAGTATTAACTGAAATGTTCCCTGGGCATAACTTGAAAGTTGCTTTCCTGCTTCTGAAAGATGTAGCACGCATGAATGGTAACCTATTTTGTTAACATTTCCTGTTCAGATAATTTGTTATGTTTAAAGATATCTGTTGTATCTAATTGACCCCTGTAGTTTAGAGTCCATCTAGAAATCTAGGCACATACTGTGAAAGATCAATAAAGTGATTTTAGTGTTTGTGAGAGCAATTTTTCTGGCCTAGTTTATGTATTAGAAAGGATAATACACCTGTCCTACATTTGTGAAGTATCTCAGCAAACACAAAAGGACAGTCTATTCAGATTATATACTTTGTTTTCCAACACTGTGTTGTAATGGCATGTTTCCAAGCAAAAACATACTTTCCCCTCTAATCTCATTCACTTATATGCACATCAACTATTTTGTATAGCGAAACAAGGTCAAATTCAGGCTGAAATGCGGTCCAAAGGAGAGATGGAAGCAGAAACTCTTTCTATAATGCTTACTGTAGAGGAATAGAAGTTCTCTCCCCATGACTCTGAATTTAGGGTTTACATCAGCACTGAGAAGCAAAAGCTTTTTGAAAGGAAAATGACAAGTTGTGTAGTAGAAATTACAAATGTTTTAAGATGGAAATAACTGCTTTTATGTCTTATCTCGCTGTTGTGGTTCTGACTATCTGCTCAGCTTTAGGTGTGCAATTTCTTTTTTCCGTGGGATTGCACAGGGCTTATTTGCACAGTGTATTTGTAACAGTGCTTCAGCTCATAGGGGTGGGAGGTGGGACCCTGTATGCATTGTTAGAAGGTATTTGGTGTCTCGAAGAAAAATCTAAAACAGCAGATGGACCAGCATGTCTAACACTATGTCAGATGATTCAAAACTGGGGGGAAATTACATCTGACTTCTGTAGAGCATCTCACATATCTGGTTGCTACATCTTGGATTAACTGTGTTGGGTTTTTTTTGTATGAATTTCTAAACCCATTCTCTTTGAAATATTTAGAAGAGAGATGAAAATTCGTCAACATCTGTGGAAATGTCATATTGCAGCCGTAGCATAGGTAGAAGGGAAAGAGGAGTGTGGCTTTTGGGGAGAGAAGCGTTTGTATGTTTCTAAGCATGCAGACACCTGAGTGTTTCTGGAGTTGTCACACTTCAGAGGTATACGTCTCTATGAGGAAGCCCCTCTGTAGCAGGACACAGGATATTCCTCCTCAGTTCGAGATCAGCCCATGCAGCACACCTGGGACCACGAAGGATCCCTGTGGGAAACTTCAGTGCTGTGAATGATGGCCTCCATCCAGGCTCTGCACTCCAGCTAGGATGGAGTAAGATGCATAGGATGAAATGTCAGGAAGTGCTTCCTTCTCTTCTCACCCTCCTCTGTGCATGCTTGTATCGCTCTCTCGTTCTTGGTCATGATGTGGCTGACAACCCAGCTCCACTATTTGGTGTTCCCAGCTCTCCAGCCTTGACTTGAAGGGAGTCTTCTATTTTATGGAACTCTGTTCCTCTGTCCCAGGGCAGCCTTGAGAGCCCAGGATGCTTTTTTCTCTAACATGTCTGTGTGTGTCTGAACGGGTGTTGGGGCTTTCATATTTAGAGCAGAAATTTTAGACTAGCAAATTTCTACCATATCCTGAGAAGACTGAAAATCACCTCTGCCTTAACTGAATACCTTCAGACGGATTCCCCAAGTCAGGGCAGTGTTTAGAAAGTAGTAAAAATAATAATGATCTAGAAAGTCAATTTTGTTAGACTGAGTTAAGACAGGAAAGAAGACGTGAGGGACTTGTCCCACTTCATAGCAAATCAATCTCTGTTTGAGTGCCAGTAGTTTTGGGGTTTATTCTTTCATGAGATTAATATAGAAGGCCAGAAACTATTTCTGCCTGCAGGAGCAGGCATAGTATATGTCCTGAATGTTTTCTGTGGCATTCTCTTCTCACTGAAAGCTGAAGCATGAAGCATATTCTGAGATACTTCTATGTTGTTCACTTGCACGGAAGAAAATAGCAGTAGGTGGGATACTGGAAAAGTTAATAGCACTTACTCAATGTGGAGGTGAGGAGAGAGTTTTGTTTCAGCAAGATAGTGACTCATGATGCCAAAATGAATGTAATGAGAATGGTTTATTTTAGCTTAGATATCATAACGTACCTTGTCGAGGTCTAAGAAAAAGCAAGTGAACCGTTGGTAGGAATACTGTCAGGGTTCAATACCCTCTAGTGATCTGAGTTGTAAAAGTTTGTCTCATCACATGAGAATACAGAGCGCTCTTTCTGGGGCTTTTTGAAAGGAAGAGTGGTGCCGTTGTTGGTAGGGTGCTGCCCTGTGCCAGAACGCCAGAGCGGATGGCGGCATGTGCTGTGTGTTCATCGTTGGTCTGAATCCAGTGAATCTGAAGGAAAACTGGAAATTGAGAATGTTTCCTTGATTGGTAAAGTACTGTGGTCAGGCCCTTTGGGGCATTGGCAATGTAAAGCACTGCTTTACCCTGTCCTGACTTCTCTTGCTTCCTTTCTTCTCCAAGCCCCATGCATCCTGAAGAGAAATTCCACAGGTGACACTTACTGTCTCCTAATCAGTGGAAAGCTTTTTTTCTCAGCCTTCTCATATCTTGATCTAAATTCAAAGTTACGAGACTGTTTTACCTAAAATTTCTGTTGATACATCCCATCCCCAAGAAGTCTAAAATCTCATTGCTGAGTTTACTGGACCTTTTTAGTGAACATTTCTCTTACCATCTTTTTCTGACCTATAAGAACCGTGGTGGTGCAAGTACATCCATTTGTAAACGGAGCTGAAATCTGTTTTATTTCATTTTTCTGTGCCAAGTGGCTGTGGTCGTTGATTGAATAACACTTCCAAAGGACTCATCTTAAAAGGAGTGCTTACAAAGTGCAGTTCTGCTCATTCTAGTATGAATGAGAAAACCAATCTCCATTTTGGCCTTTAATTCCTGTCTCCTGTCTAGACTGCTTTATTACTGTCATCCATCTGTTAATGACTGAATGAAGGTCTCCAAAAGGCATCATAAGTCCTTCCTCGTTTTGCTTTGACCTGAGACCATTGCATGGTGACATGTGAAGGTCTCGTCCACTGTTTTCGTACCAAGTTGTGAAGTGCCTCAGAGCATGGGAAAACACGTGTCTAGTCTTTAAAGGCAATTTACAAGTGGTGGTAGAGAAATAATGCCAAATAAAGTGCAGTACTCTCCAGCCAGAGTTCTTTAGCCCCTTTGGTCAGAAAGTCACCATCCAGTCACATGTGGCCGCAAGTGCAGCAAACACATCGTTAAAGCAAATGTGTAGCTATTGGAGATGATGAAAAAGCTTTCCTGGGAGGAGAGTTGGCTCATTACTAGCCGAGCTAGCGCATCAGAGGAGAGTGTGAGTCATTAGTGGACGGACCCTTGGGCTGTAGGCGCTTGATGCTGCAGAGGAGGTTTCAGTGAGAAGGTTATGAGAAATCTGCTAGAGGGAGGGCTGTGTCTACTGTTAGACCTCAGTCACTGCTGCGCAGTTGCCATATGGACACCCTACCACATGAACACCAGGAACTCTTTGTTTCTGGTGGAAATAAGTAGGTGAAATGCGTCTCCTGCCAGGTAATGTAGAGTTACAAAAACCACTGGGTTGGCACTCTATGGGGGAAGGGAGCACAGCTCTGCGTGGGCTGGTTGGCACATGGCAGGGTAGAAGTGGATAGTTGAGAGTGAAGTGCTCATGCACAGCAGAGACTGTTGAGTATCGTGAGCTTTGCTGCTAAAGAAATCGAGGAGTGAAGTTGGATCCTGATCCTCAGGAAAATTTCCTGAAACAGAACAGGAGAAAAGTCTGAACAAAGCAGACATTTCTCCTACAAGACTCCTTCTGCAGGCTGCATCCCAGGCTTCTTTTTCTGCACAGTTTTTATATCCACCTCGCTTGCAAGCTGCCTGCCTGAGATCTCATTGGCATTCTGCTTTTCTGCTATAATCTCATGTTGTTAAGGAGCGTGATTTTTGTTCTTAGCTGTGCTGCATATAGAAGATTACATAAATACCTTGGAAATCTTGGGAGGGGGAAGAAAAAGAAGTAAAAAACAACAAACCCCAAAACACCAAACCCTTCCTCTGAGAAACATTTTGACTGTGTAATCCTATGTCTTCCTCTCAGAGAAAATTCTGTTTAACGTAGAAGGAAGGAAGACATGCTGCTCTATCAAGAAAGCCACAAACTGGCTTCCTAATGGTCCAGCTGTGCTAATGAGCAGTTAGAGACCAACACACTGACCTGAGGTAGATTTGTTCTCCTAGCAGTTGTTGCCCGAAGATGTTTTGATACGAGAGTGCTTTGCCCTCCTCTCCTCCCTGTGTTGAACTCGTGTCATTTCCATCTCCTTCTTCCTGCCCTTCTTTCCCTGGTAAATAGCTAATCACTTCTATTTTGAAGCCGTTTCATAAAGGTTGTACTTCTGAGGTTCAGCTCTCCTTTTCATAACCCTCAAGTTAAACCAAAGGATAATCCCAGGGGTGGGGGCTGGTTTGTTTCTCCTTGCAGCACAGTGGTTTAGTTTCCCATTGAAAACTGGTTGTTTTCAGCAGTTTACTCCTGGTACAGGGGGAAAATTGAGCAGTGAGTATGGGACCCTTTATATTGGGTTACTATGAATGTATTTGTGTTCTGAAATCCTTGATGACGGGATCTGTGCAAGTACTGGGGACAGCCAGGCAAGCTCACCGAGGGGTGGACCCCAAGCCTGCAGTTCAGTGGAAACGATGCACAGACAACATGTTTCTCCTTGCCACATGGAAAGAGTGGCTTTTTATTTTCTTTTAAAGTCTGAAACATATCAAATAATATAATTTACTAAAAAAGATTTTATCAGTCGCGCTTCTTTCTTTTCAGAAAGAGTGAAAATTTGTTAAATATGCTTGCAACTCGGGAGAGAGAGGGGGAATAAAACTTCAAACAGCGCTGCTAAAAACAGCCTGGGCTGCTTTTGTTTGGACTTTCAAAACGCAGCAGCTTAATGCCTCCATTGTACGCAGGGGGAAATATGCTAATTCGAAGCACATTTCCCATCAGAAGCCCTTTCAGTCCTGTCATCGCTGAGATATGAAGGATGATAAAAGCGGGGAGAAGGGGGAGGCCGGTATGACGGGAGCTCGACTGCTGGTTATTGTGCACGGGGAGTGGGGCTGAATAGGGCCGCCGAGCCCGGTCACCCGTGAAGCCCCGTGGCCCCAGGGCAGGCGGGTTCCCAGGGGCGCCGGCTGCCCCCAGCCCCGCCGGGACCCACTGCCACAGGGGCAGGCGTCCTCCAGAACGCTCCCCATGCCACCCACCCCACCAGCGGCAAGGACAGGGGCAGAGGGGCTGCCCTGAAGATTTGTGAGCACCGGCCACCTTCACCCGTCCTGCAGCCCTATAGCCAAATATTTCGACCTGAGTCACGCGGGCAGCTACTTTTTGTTCCCTTGAAGTGCAGTTTAAGCTGAAATAACTGATTTTTTCCTTTCCAAATTGCTGGTGCTGGCAGGGCAGCGGTGCTTGCTGGCTGCGCTGTGCTGAGCTCCCTCGGTAAAGAGGCACCTTCGACTCGGGAAACAGGGTGCTGCTGCAGTTGGAGTGGGTTTTTTTCTTCACAGTTACGAAACAGAAGGGAATGTATGAAATGCTACCTGATCTGTTACCACTCGTTTACATGATTATATTTTAGGTTGAAATAAATACATTCGTCAGTGTTGGGTATGTATTAAAAATATGTAAGCACTACTGTTTAAATACTGCTTGATATATATAAAAACCTAGGATTTGTTTGGTTTTCTTTTTCTCTTCTTTTTCTTAAAGTCATGAAAAGCTCTTTAAATGGCGGATTTTGTCTCAGGAGTTTGACCCCATTGGTCTGGAGCTTGGGGAGATGCTCAGTTTACCCATGAGGACTACATTTTCTGTTTTCTTTTTAACAGGTGCTGGTGTTGTTTTATTATACAGAATTTGGGATTAAATGAACTCGAGATTCTGATAATGTTGCTATGATATTTGCTTGGAAACGGTTTGAAATGGCAATGAGAATCACTTGTAGCTGTTTGGCTCTATAAACCTGCAGTGTACTAATGGCAAATTAAACTAAGAAGATAGGCTTTTGATTGCGTTTGCAATCTGGTGATCTTCTTTCTGCAATAGAAGTATGTGCTACGCTCGAACACACAACTAGTTTAAATATTTCTGAGGACTGTAGCTGGAATTGAGTGCTTAGAAATAGTTTTAAAGTAGCGATTTGTCTTCAGTTTCTTCTCTGTGCTAATAAACTTGTGATCAGGCAAATCAGGCTGGTTGATTTTGGCTGGGCGTGAGAAGCTGCCATCTTTTACTGCAACCTGTGGGCAAGTCTCTGATCTGCAATGAGAGGAGCTCTATCCCATGTTGAGCAACATGCCTTCAGTCACCTCTGGGATGGTGTGCACACACTTGACGTAGTACAGTTTTTTAATACAGAGACATAGTTTCTCCTACAGACTGAAGAAAGAACTGTAGACAGAGGCTTTGACGTTGTTTCTGCCTTGTGCTTTTCTCTAATGTGTTAATTTTTTTTTCAATATATCCATCCCTTCTCCCTTTCCCTGGTTCCTTAGCTCCTTTGTTTTCCTCTCCAGAAGGTGCAGAAAGGTGGAGCAGATGATGGTACTTCAGGAACCAGCAGTGGTGATAGATACATGAGATGTGTCTGTAGCGCTACTGAGAGCAAAAATGCCCAGTTCCATTTTGAATAACAAATGTGAGGGTCTCCCGAGCAAACACATAATGATAATGCTGATGTTTACACTTGGGAAGCTCTGAGTGCAAGAGATGGTTACGAATGTGCAGAAACCCAGAGAGCAGAAATAAAGTGGGATGGAGTGATACAAGGAACACATGAGGAAAAGTAGACGCTAAATTAATTTCACTCTGACTCATGACAGAGTGCAGAAATGATGCCTTTAAAACAAGTGAATGTCATGTTTGGAAAGAAGCAGAGAAATGGGGATGTAACTAGGCAGCGTCGGAATGGGATCACTCAAAAGAGAGTCTGGGTGGTTTTCGGGCAGTGGAACGGGAGGCCAATTCAGATGCTGGGTTCCTGCTCCAGTTCCTTTTGGAGAAGCTGCTGCTCCTGCATTGACTGCAGCGGGGGCCTGGCCGTTGTGTGAGCCCTCCTTTGTGCCGAGACTCAAAACCTGCCGGGCTGCAGAATGGCTCTTCCCATAAAGTGACCGAGAAGCTCCAAGCTCGAGACACTTAAAAAATTAGGCGAGACAAAGTGTTGGAAATGTATGCTCTAGGAAATAATCCTGCCTTGGCAAGGGATTTTACTTGACAGCCTATCTGGGAATCCAGACTGAAAGCTGCTACTTTGTCCTTAACTCACCCTATAGCGCTTTTGTCTGGGAGCTCGCTTTGTATGCAGGATCACCCACTGCTGAGGTTCGGCAAAAATTGAGGCGTGACATGATCCAGACGGAGCTCCAACCATGCTTCTTGTTGGCAGGTTAATTAAGTCCCTGTTTATAAGGTAGAGGGTGGGGTTTTTTTTTAATTGCTCTGAACTCCCCGAGTGCACACTTGTCTTTCGCTTGGCGCCCATAAAAAGTTCTGTTAAACACTTCAGCGGCTGTGGTTTGTTGTCCACCGGCACATTCTCAAAGGCATTGTAAAGCGCAAAAAGAACCGCTACTCCATACATGACTGGGATCCCAATTGATGCAGCTAGAAAGAGGGGATTGGAAAAGCTAGGCCAGGCAAAGTTGCCTGGCACATATTTAGTCGATGAGTTAATTGGACACCCTCAAAGTGGAACTTTTTGATGTCCTGCCGCTTTCCTAATGAGGGTATCTGCTCTTGCAAAGAATACAATGATGAATTGGGGACTGTTTCATTAGTGTCTTAACTGAGGATTTCATGACTAGCGTCTTGTGTGTGAACAGAAACTATATTTGCAGTTCAACAGGCTGTCCAGGGCTGCATGTCAGAACTGGTCCAGGATCTTTCCCAAAGTATAGTTTAATTACACTGGAACAGGAGTTTTCAGTGTCAGGGAAACAGCTACAGACACAGGGACTTACAAGGTGCTGAAACGTTAAACAATGAATTTCAGTACCTTATACCAACCATTATTTTGATGCTTGCTTTTATGTCAACATTTTGACTGCTGAATTACATGGACTATTCAAAACATTGACACACAACTACCCAATAATCCATGAGCAGGTCTTGGAGCAACGTATAGTTGAATCTGATGTTGGTGGGGCCGGCCTTTCAAGATGGGATACTGAGGTGAGCAGATGATGGAGCCTAAGAAATGGTGCTCTCGCCACATGGTTTAGCTCTGCCACAGACTCCAGTCTGACACTGGGTAACTTGGTTCTCAGCCCTGAACTCTTGAGCTGGAGGAGGCTGTAGCATTAGGATGGTGCTTAGTTGTGTGTTCACTATCAAACTTAATACCTATTGCATTACTCTGTAAATTAGTTTGCGTTCCTCATTGTGGTTCCAATTATGCTGATAATAAAAATATGTATATAATCATATGCATACATTTTTTTCATGTGCATACATATTCACACACATACATGTTTTCTGCATGTGTATAAACACGCACACACATCTGTATCTATGATTTATGCCTGGAATCCCTCGTGAAATTCAGGAGGTGTCTTCCTCCCTGTCTCTCCCCATGCCCCTCTAGTGTGTGGTGCTTTTTTATAATGAATGCCCTTGGTTTCTTTTTGGGGATCTGTAGGGTTTTGTACTTCTTTATGTTTCCCTGCTTTTTTTCCACGCTTTGTGAAAAGACTGGACTGAGGCCAAGACTGAAGAACAAAACGAGCACTGAATAGATGAGAGATTGTAGGTGGGATGCTGAAGTCTATGCGAAGAGTGGGAGGGTAATTTTGAAAATTAGAACTGGATATAAAGTTAACACAGGATTATATCATTAAATCTTTGTGGAGCAGAAGAATAAAGTTTGTATCAAGGCTGAACTCAGTGAAATTTAAATTTATTTATAGATAGATAAGGAAGAAAAAATCAACAGGTAGCCTGATCCTGTCTCAACTCTCATGTGTTTTGAGACTAAGCAGCTCTATTAGCAGGAGTGTGTTATGATGATACCTTTGCTGCCTTCTAAAACTCTGGCAGAAGTAACTCTTCTACAAGCACAAGAGGCACTTACAGAGAAGTGCTAGTAAGAGCGACATAAATATCTAGGATGCTATTTCAGCATGTCCAAGTATTTAGGAACTGTTAGTCTTCTGAGATGGCAATAGGCTTTGGCAACAGTATTGGAGGAGAGGGTTCATAGCAAAAGCTAAGTAGATTGAGTTGTCTTTAAGGCGCAGAAATAAGGGAATGAACACAAAGAACCCGAGCATATCAGTTTCCTGCTGCACTACAGCATTCCTGCTGCTGCCAAATGTGTGACTTTCGGCAGGGGGATGGAGAGACAAGCATATCTCCAACCTGATCTAGTTGGAGATATCCCTGTTCCTTGCAGGGGGGTTGGACTAGATGACCTTTGAAGGTCCCTTCCAGCCCTAATGATTCTATGATTCTATGACAGCTGAGAATCTCCTCTCTGTTGTGAAGGTGACAGAGAGAGTAAAAAAAAAATGTATTATGTGCCAAAATCAAGAACCTAGCCCTTGAAATGATGGAGGAGCGTTTGAAGGACTGTTGAAGGACTTCATATATTAGTCATGCATGTGAGGATGTTGCTACTGCTGAACAGAAAATGTATATAAGATTGGAAAACTCAGAACCTTATTTTGCTGCCTAATTCTAAAGTTAAAGCATTTGAAACTGGAGATGCATTACACTTGTAGGGAACTATATGTATTGCCATAAAATTGTTGAGCTGGAGTAGAAGATGGAAATGACCACTGGCGCTGGTGCTTTGAATGTTGCTTGCTGAATGAAAGCTACTTCTGGTGTCTGTGCTTTTGTTTTTCTCATAGTCTTTGTCTTCCTGAGGTGGTCTCTGCTAAACCCTGTGAATGTGTAAGCGCAAGGATGTGACTGCACTTGTTTTCAGTAGTCGAGGGATGTGAGCTGGCTGGGAGGTGACACCTGCCTGACATGTAATACAGTTTGAACTTCAGTTACAGCAAGCAGCATGTTCTGCCAGAGTCGCTTGCCTCTTTAGAACATCCACTACTCTTCTGCCTCTTAAAAGTCCCAAAGGAGAGGAGATTTCTTTGCTTGCTTTAGAGGCTGGTTTCATGTCAGGAAGTTTGCCTGAAATTTAGTCAGAATTTTCTCTTTCAACTGCATCGTCTTTTTATTACATTAAATCAGTTCTTCCCTTCTTGGTATTTATTTATACCATGTGAATGTTTAGAGGCTATTCTGACTTTCTCTTAATTTTTCATTTAGTTTTTTATGTATTTCCATGCTCTTTCAGCTGTAGTATGAACGGGCTCCAGTTTGTCAATATGTTTCTGTCTGGCTTGCCAAGAGCATGGTGCTACTCCAGGCAGCCTCTCAAGAGAGGGTGCAGGAGGTGATGTTGCTTCCAGCTCAGTTTCAAATGTAGCCTATTTTGTTTTCATTTTTATTGCTTTTCCTCAAAAGTCTTTGGCACGGTTGAAATTCCCATGATCTGAATTATTTTCCCCATATAATAGAAGTTTCTTACACCCAGGAAAACCTTACCAAAGCCATTATTTAGAATAAAGAAATTATATGTAGCATTTTTTTTAATTACTTTTGTGCTGTTGACTGCCTATCATAAGCAGAAATGGACCTCCCAGCTGCTTAAGAATATCACCAACTTTTGCTTTATTTTTGACGTTGACTCTTCAGCCTTTTTTCTTTGGTAGCTTTCACATCTCTGCCATTTGAGTTGTCTTTGAGACTAGGACTTGATGAGACTTGGCTACTGGAAAAGCCGTACAGAACCATCTATTCACTCTTAAAGGGATTTTTTTTTTCCTCTTTATGTTCCAAAAAAAGGTTAGCCATCTGTGTATGTTCTGGATTTAGGCTGTTTATTGCCTTTTGATTCTGTGACTACAGTGGACTAAAGCAGTGGTCCAGCTGGAAGCTAGCAGGCCAGCCAGAGAAATGCATGAAACCCAACAACTGAACAGCATCTACTTTGCCTGCCTGCTTGCCACCAGGCAATTAGCTTGGCAGCAGTTATTGCCATCTTCATGTGGCTTTATCAAGGGGGTCACAGGACTGGTGCCTTCACACTGTTAAGGTCTGCCCACCCTCCTGGGTTCACCTGCGTCAGTTAACTCAGTGATTTTCTTTGGTTGCAAAGACAACCGTTATCCACGCTTAAGCCTTTAGTTTTGCCCTTTCTATAGAAATCCAAGATTGAGATTCCCTAAGTGCAGTGCAGACCCGTGTGTTTTTGTAGTCTGTATGTTATACTGTGGTAAATGTGGAGGGCTTTTTCCACTGTTAGTTGTTCATTAATTGGGATTTCATTTTCCTAGTAATTTACTATGTCTGAAAGAACAAGTCCCAATTTTTTTTTTTTTTTAAAGTACTTGTCAGGTATATGACTGCAGCACAACTAAGAGCTTGTTGTCATGCTTTGATTTTGATCATGTGGAAAGTTTGCCTGCTTTTGCATAAGCATTCAGATTGGGTTTTATACTGAAGTCTTAGGTAACTGATTTAAAGCTGATCTGAACATAACCAATTATGGTGAGGCACACATCAAGTGGCTGCATGTGTATTTGTTCTTTCTCTGGAATATTTTTGCATATTCTCTAAAAAAAAAGTATTCTGCAAGTTGTCTTTAAAATTAGTTGTTTGGAACACATGTCAGTCTTATTTGAGGGACAGTCTCTGTATTTTAACTTCTGAGTCTCGGATCTCATAGGCTAATCTCAAATTGCTCTTTAAGTATGTGAGAACACTATTACAGCTCTGTGAAGCCTTCCTAGAAATGGCAAGTGTGTATTCATCTGCAAGCTTGTGAAGAATTTGCTGTAGCTTATGGTAGAGCTCTTCAGCCTTCAGGAATGTAAACTAGATTCAGTGACATTAAAGATAGATGTTCAAAAGGAATTGGCATATAAACAGAATTGAGTTTTTAATACCTTTTTTAACTTGAGCAATTGCACTATTTTACTTGACTGAGCAAAATGATTAAATGTTTTGTTTAAAAACCTAGATAAAATAGATTAAAGTCTCTTTTTTAAAAAAAAAATGTATTTTGCAGCGAATGTGACTTGGTCTGCAGTGCCTTCGCATACTTTGCTCCACTGCTGTTCATCCTGAGGTTTGGCTGTAGGCTTTAGATGTGCTTTAGCAGCAGAAACCCTTACTGCTCAGCCCCTCTCCTCATTTTCGTTTTTATATTGGTCTGCAAATAAAATTCTGGGCTGAACTCCTGAAATGGAACTAGTCGCCTTCCCTGGTTGCTGGCTATCTAAATCAACCTGGTCTGTATGGCAGTTTTTTACTAAATATCAGTCTTTAAAGAATTTTTTGTAATTTCTGCCTTTGTGGCTTAGTCTTTTGCCGCATTGTCATAGGCATAGGCTTAATGTCTCCCAATCTCATCACATATTATGAAAAGGTTGTATCTCATTAAGAGAGGAAGCGTTGGATGAGACAACTTGCTGGCTGAGATTAATGCTTAAAGCACGAGATCAGCACCCATGTTAGCACTGGAGGAAATAGCATATGGTTTGCTTTATCTGCCGTGTTTATCACTCATGGGACAAAGGTTTGAAGATTGAGAAATGACTTAAGATAAGTGTTTAAAACTTATATTGCAGCAATCGGGAAAGTAGTAAGAAGGGAAGGGGGGAGAACTTGACACTTATGCATTGCTTGAAGCTTTTAGAGGATGGTTTAGTAGATAGAATTAATGCTTTTGAATAGTTAGGATTGATGGCTTCTGAAGTCTTCAGTTCAAGCTCTTGTGAAGTTGATTCTGTTATTGTGCACTGACTTCTTCATTGCTTGCTTAGGAAAGGGGTTATGCTGGGAGAACATAGGGGAAATAGTCTCCCAGCCTGTTAGTTTTGTGTTTGTAAAACATCTGCTCTGAAGTCCATCCAGCTGTTTGAAGGAGTAGGTCTCACTGATACAGAGTGGAGGGCTTTGTTAGTGGGTTCCCTCCAGGGACAGTCTGTAACCAAAGGTTTTGTGTAACATATTTTCTGTTTAAAGAAAGGAAATTCCAGATGACGTTTGTATTTTCTGTGTATTTATACTGATAAGTCCATCAGTATTATACCACTTTAATTAGTTTTTGAACAGGCCTTTTGTAAGTTTGAGTAGTCAGAAGAGAGATTTCCACCTTTTAAACCTTCCAAAGTAAGTAAAGATCATTAAGAAACAGAGATCTAGACTATGACAGCAGCCAGCAGAAGTACTGACTGAACAATGACAAGTTCCAGGAAGGGAATTTTAATGTCAGAGGCAATCAGCTGTTTTGACCAATGACTAAAATTTGTGTGACTTAAAGCAAATAGGGTGCATATGCTATGGATTTTCAATCTAATTTATGTTAAATGGGGAAAAACCTACTCTTTGTAGAACATTTTCTTTGTATAATCATTATCCCAAGTGTAAAGAAGTTGTCTTTCCTTTCTTGACTGTGGGATTTGAACAGCTTTCAGTAATGGTTAAAAGAATATGGTACCGTTTCACCTTTCAGCTGCCTGTTTGAGAGAGTGCGTTTGCCGTACGTGGTCTTGCAGGGCGGGGATTTCAGTATGCACCGCTGTGTGGGTGTTGGGAGAAGGAGAATGGAGAAATACGCCTTGCACCGGGGCTGAGGTCTCTCCTGAGGCTGCTGGTTTGATTACCTTCGGGAACCCAACCCATTGCTTCATGTTGTTTCCTGAGGATACTTCATCTCCTCTACAAATTAACTTCATCCTGTTTATAAAAAGGTCTGCTGAGATGGGAGCTTCAACTGCAGACTATTCCTGGACTCCAAGAAAGCTTTTTAGAGAAGTGCTTGATTGACATCAAGTTTTGATGCTGTGTTATGAAACCTTAGGATAAGCCCAAGACCTCTTGGCAGCTGGACTGAAGCATATGTCTGAGCAGTAATGCCAGAAGCAAAGTAAGAACTGTGGTGACCGTGGTGAGAAGAGGATTTGCGCACTGATTTCTTGCAAGAGAAGGGAACTTTCTCTGAAGGTTGGGTCTGAGTTGTTTTGTGCTTTTCACTAGACATCTACAGAAATAAAAATGCACAGCAAAATTGTGGGTGTAGCAAGTTTAACCAGAAGTGGCTGAATTTGCAGCTACAAATCTTTGGACTGCTTCCCTCTTCCCACTCTCCTGGTTGAATCTGTTATATGGAACACGCAGTGTGTAGGTTTTAACATCCCCAGCATTTGCTGAATCTGCTAGGCGTCTTTGCAGCCTGCGGAATTGGCTGCGGCGGCTGGACCAGCGAAGCCTGCCAGACCGCAAAGGCCATTACTCCATGGTTGCTCCATCGTCCTACACACAAAAAGGGGTGCCTTTGGGCACGTCTGCCCTGTGCAGCGTGGCGCACTGTGAGGCCATCGAGACAAGCAAAGTGACAGGCAAGGTTAATTAGCCTCAATACAGTACACCCTGGAATACATGTTATCTTGCGGTTTGGAGGGTGGATAATACCCCTACGTGGTGCTGCCCTGCTCTGCGGCTCCTCGGCACGGGGCTGCTCAGAGTGGGCTGGGGACACCTAAAGTCGCCTTGTGGAGTGCAATAGAGACGTGTCCTGGTTTCGTTGCTCCCAGAGCCAGGCTAGTACAGCTTGTGAGATGGTGCTGCAGTCTGTCTGGATTTAGGGGAGCGGTCGAACATGTGCTTAACAGCAACTCTGTGCTTCACTTCTGAGCATGGCTTTAGGTCTCTAATGGCAGACATCCTTTTAAACCCAAGCTGTGTTTTCTTAAAACATTTTATCCCTTAAAGGATTGCACGTGTGTTTTAGGTTACTTGAGCTTGCTTCCTTTCTTCTTGCTTGGATTTTTTTTATGCTTTTTTTCTTTCCATCGTGCTTGCTAGTCAAAGCAAGAATTTAAATTTTCCGTGTACGTATACATATGCCCACTTTTGCTTTTATGCGTCTCTCACACAGTCTTTTGCCTTGGGTAAGCGGAACTTACTCGGCAAAGAAAGCAAACAGAGAGAACAGACCCATCGCCTCCTGCCCCTGGAAGGAGCAGAGGGCATGTGGAATAAATCAAAACGCAAAGCATAATAATGAGGTCCCATGGGAAAGAGAGCCTTGCGATTGTGTGTCTGTGTGCACTCCCCTTAGAGACGGCAGCTGGGGGGCTCCTTTCTTTCTCGCCCGCATCTCCCCTCCCGATGTCACCGATCCATTCACCACCCAGGGAATTGATTAACATTCGTCGGGAGCCTTGGGAGACGGGGAAAGAGAGGGAGGGCGGAGGGCGAGGAGAAGGGGGACGAGAGCTGGTGGTGCTGGTCCCCGCGAGGCGGCAAGCCGGGGCACGGTCGGGCGCAAGGTGGCTATTTTATAGCTGGGGATCGCGGTGACGTATGGCTGAGCGCTCGCTGGCACGGCTCCTCGCGGACCAGTCAGCGGAGCGAAATTGAAGCTGACAAGACTTTTCTGGCGTTTTGGAAAGGACTGTAATCTACTGTAGGGGAGAACAGAGCCGCTCAATCACCGCCGCCGTAAATAGGAGACGGAAGGGAGTGAGAAAGGAGGCGAAGAGAAAAAGTGCTTGCTGGGGGGGAGGGGGGGGTGGCATTTTTGGTGGATGGTATGAAGCCAGCCATGGAAACTGCAGCGGAGGAAAATGCAGAACAAAGCCAAGAGAAAAAAGGTACCCAGGGGTCTAACAATAGCCTGTTTAAATCTTTTGATGCAGGGGGCTTAAAGAGGTTTAGGCCAATTTTGTCACTTTTTCGGATAGCTCTTAAACAATCATTACTGCGTCTTCGGGCTTTCAGCCGTCCTTTCCTGCATGGCTTCACAACAAATTAATAGAGCAGCAATCTTTCTGTCTACGTCTGTATTTGTTCTGAATCTGTCCTAACTCTACCAGAATTGATGTTTGCAAAAAAAGTCTTGTTATTGCTGCGTCTTTGATGGATTTTGGTAAATTTGGGTTACAGAGGTAGCGTGTGCCTGTGTGTTTGCATGTCGTTTTCAGAGCCATAATCTGGTGTTTTCATCGAGACTAGCCATGTAGCAAGGATTTGCAATGCAGTGTGGGAGACCTGGGTTATAGTAACGTATAATAGATTATAATATCGTGCAACCTTCGTGTAGTTAGCTTGGTGCCAAATGCTACTCATAATTTTAAAATTCATTTTCCTTTTCTGTGGTGTCATCTGGCAAATTTTGCTTCTGTAGAGATCTGCCTGAGCTATGATAACGGGGAATAATGCAATGAGTTTCACAACATTAGGTTTCAGTATGTGTTAATGACCAAGAATTGCTGCTTAATGGAGAGAACAGTTCCATGGTAGTGGTTCTGCAGTAGGGAGAGGGCAGCACAGAAGGAGAGGTCCTTCATCCATCCCAGCCTTACAGGTGATTTATTCGATCTGGAGTGCTGAACTTCAGAGGGTAAATTCAACTGGCAAAGGATGTTTTGTTTCTGCATCATATAATTTATGCCAAATAAATGTCCCTCTTCAGTGTAGCAGAGTAGTACAAATCATAGCAATATTTTTTGGCTAAATAATACAGCAATAACAAATTAAAATTTCCACTGCCTTTTTATATTAGTCATAGTATACTGTTGAACCTGTTGTGTGTCATTTATAAGCAATCTGGGTATCTCATGGGCTGATACACAACTAATACATTTCCCCAAGTAGTATTGTTCCATTTATTGTTAAACAGTTTAGATATGAACGTAATGATAAATCCTAATAGTGTCCAGTACCAGATTTGTTTTCCTGCTTTGAATCTGATTCCTCCTACATGCTTTGTATAGTTCAAACCTAGCTTCAGTTTCAAGTAAATGAAATTTGTCAAGTGATTAGAGATAGTACTACATAATCCCTTAGGGATTTCACAAAAGGAGGTCCACTGATGAGAGATTAAACTCTGAAAGCCATTAGTCTATGTGGACAATAACCCACCTCACTGCAGATTTGGAGTAATTAATGTGCAAAATGTCCTAAATACCTTGACTATAAACCCACCTTGAACTCACAGATCATTCTTCAAAAATTAAAAGCAGTTTTTTCTTCTGATTGATGAGTTTCTTTTAAACTGATAGAACTCATGTACAATAAACACCAAAGAAAGTTATCCGTATGCTTTAGCAGCTGTGCAAAACCAAATGTGTTGCCGAGTGTGTTTATGATGAGTTTATGGTTTCCCTTTTATTTTGGCAAGGATGAAAGCACAACATGTAGAATAGTAAATCTGTTACCAAGTCAAGGTGGTTGATCTGTTCCTTTCATAGGATGCAAGCAGGGAAACTTCCTATCTTAATTTTACCACCATTTGCTAGTTTTTCTGTGATAATTTTATACTTTGGATCTGTTACATAGGTATGTGTATGTAAGACTTCAAGGCTTCGTTGTTGCCAGTTTCCTAATTTCTGAAAGTAACACATGGTCTCTCACATTATGCTCTTCATTTCTATTCACTTAAATTCCCAATATGTTTCACAGTGGATTGAAATGCAGAAAGCTATAACAGTCCTATTCCTGGTTTCAATAGCAAAATAAATAGCCCAGATCCCCCTGCAAAGTTGCTGCCATGAAGTGGTGATGTAGGAGGCACATTTGGGTTTGGGGGGCAGATTTCCCAACATCCTAAGACTGTCAAGCCCCATTGGGTTTTTAGATGGGCTCAGCGGGCATCAGGTACCTCTGAAATAGCAGGATTTTTCAAAAGGGCTCTTGGAAAACGCTGCTGCTTCATTTTGGGGTATAAAACAGAAGCTGACCCTTTCAAAAATGTGTCCATTTACTGTCTGGACTGGATCTCCTGCTTGCTATGCCTTACATGCTTGCCAGGCTTGCATCATTTGCTTCTTCCTCTAAGATGCCACCTGGACTTAGTGTAATGGCCGTCCTTTATGTGCGGCCCTAGACCCAGTGATTGCAAGGCAGCTGCCACAGCTTGAAGCAATTGAAGTGCTGTCACCAAGTCTTTTAACTCTTCCTTTCAGAAATGAATTGCAAAGTCCAAGGAGATGAACCAACATCTGAAGGGGTTTGGGGGATGTCACTGTTGCTAAGACTGAGCAAGAGAAGATCCTGAGCATTTCACTTTGGGTGTTCAGGTTCACACACAGTATGTTTTGCGCTGCTAAGTTCTGGGGAGAGTATCTGCATTTATCTAATAGCAAATTGTACTTTTAAGCTAAGCATTTTTTACCCAGTACCAGAATTTTAAACTGCAGGTTTGCGGGTTGTGTTTTTTAATGCAAGGACCTCCTCAATGATATACTGTAATTGTATGGAATAAACATTTCGAAGAAGTTGGGCTAGAACTACGTGCTTTCTATATACAGGGCTCCCCGTACTCGAGAGAACACTGGAGAGCAATGCTATCCAAGCACTTGGAATGAGCAGCAAGATCTAATTTCAGTTTGAGCACCTAATACAGTCAGATAGGAACGATGATGTTGCATAGGTACTGGTTTGTGTTTCCTATCCCTATAGCAAATGTGGATGGCCAGCTATTTTGGATTGCAGTGTAGCCGAGACAATTTACACAAGCTAATGTACTTTATGAATAACTACTGATGGATAAATGAAAATGGTTGATCTTATTTAGATTTTTAAAGTTTGCTAAATTGTATGTGAAATCCAGTTTTATATTTTAATAATTATTTCCATGAATCCCCTGCCTGATTCAGGCAGTGATATTACCCAGCTGATGGATTCAGTGTTTATCAGACATTTGTTTCTCTGCACCCAGATGAGTGGCTGCTGCCCCAGTTTTTTTAATTGGAAATGGAACAATACCCATGTTGATGGAGATAAGAAGTCAGCTTTATGCTGTGTATCAGCAGCCCTTATCAGAGGAGAACACCATGAGCAAGCCAAAGCAAAATGTTTAACAGATACTTTACAGGGCTGCAGGACAGATTGGATGCATTTTAAAGATGAAGGTTTACAAATTATTACAAATGACAGGGTTTATCTTGCAGGCATTAAATTAAATCAAAACGTGAGGACTGGGGAGGCAGATTTACTGAGGTGGAATAAATTAGAAAAACGAAATGCCGTTTTGCATCAGCAGAGAAGGGTATAGATCCTGATGCACATTAACAGAGACAAGAAGTTTCCCTTTTCATTTAATTATGAGAAATACTACCAAGTTGCAAAATGAAAAAAAAAACCACCAAACCAAAACCAAACCTAACTGTGGATGACCATGTTGAAATCACCAGTTACACAGGGGAGGATGGAAGAAAGCCATTACTTTAGGATATAGTTTCCTTATATGAATGCATACGATGTTCAAATCGCATATGGTGTGCTGAGGAATAATGAAAACCAGCCTGAGCAGCTGTACCCAAGGTTCCTTTTAATTGGCTCTTCCCTACTAATGTGCCCTCGATGAAAGAAGACCTCGTGCTCAGAAATGGCTGTGAGCTTTTTTAATTTTCATCATGTACGAAGTGATCTTTCAGCTTTTAAACTCTAAATAGACAAGTATATGCTGGTCAGAAAGAAAACAATTCCCTTTAACACAATTGTGCAACTGTGTGGAGTGGCGTAAATGAAGCTGCTAAAGTGCGCCGTGAGGAAGGAGCGAATTAATGTGCAGTTTATTGTTTTTTTAGCAGAATTCTTTTTACACAGTGAGCTTATGACATTTTGATGCATCATAGATAGATGTATTTTTCATTATAGCAAATTGAAAAATTGGGTTTTTTTTAAAATGTGTCATGGCTATTAACCAAAATTTTCAAACGTAGCCCCTTAACGCTAGGCTCATGCAGTAGTATCAGAGCTGTCAAGTCATGTAAAGATTTTTAGTGTGCTGCGTGCTTTTTCCCATTTCAAGCAGTTTATTGGTGTTTCAGATCCCCTGAAAACAATAACTGCTTTAAGTATGAGTCCCTGTAGAATACGACTGTAGGAAGAGAGGTCCAGCCCAGAGACAATCTAGGACACGCGATATTCTGGGGATAATAATTTGGCAGGCTTAGTGATTTAGGTTTTAATGAATAGGATTTGGTTTCTAAATGGGAGGGGGTTGAAAAGCACTCGGCGAACGTACTCGTACTGGTCTGAATGACCACATGAAAGCAGAAAACTTAGACATATGTGCCACAGGATATGGTAACAGGGCAAAAAAAAAAAACCCAGATGGCACTGTACATGCGCAGTGGACTTTGCAGTGGGAGCAAAGGGGCTGAAGAGGGGAGAGAAGAGGGGTGGGGGGGAACCCCCTTCAGTTACTCTGACCTTTCTCCATTTTCTGGCCAGCCTTGCTTCTAATGCAGTATTCATCACCAGATTGCCAGATCGTAAACAACCAAATGACAGCCCTCCCTCCGCTCCTGTGGACTGCTCCGTCAGCTGCGACCGACAAACGTCGCAACTGTTTTGTTTCCTCTAAAACCGTATGCTAAAGGCAGCAAGCGTGAGGATGTTGGGCACTGGGAATTTTATTAGGGGTGTGTGAGATGATTCATCCGAAATGAATATTGAGCACCGCAGTCGTCGCCATCAGTGTGCCTGCGTGGTGTGACATGGAAACGTTGTCAGTCCTGACTCGTCGGCGCAGGATCGAGCACAGCCCGGTTCGCACAGGAGGCCTCGAGCTGCGTGAGCTTGGCTGTGCGTGGAGAGTTTTGTAACCGAGGCCTGGGAATGCAATCAGTGTAGTTAATTCCTCAAAAAGATAAAGAAGTCATTTAAACCTATTTCCTTTCCTAAGTATTCGGGGCACAGAGATAAACTCTAATGCATATGCACTGTGTGCAGTGGTTTTTAATGCCACCGAAGCCTGTGGGACTTTTGACTTGGTGGTGATTTTGCATGAGGGGGCCTGGGTGGGTCCCAGCAAAGTCGCCAAAAGATGCTCTGCACCTTCAGAGGTCGTGCCAGGCGTAAGGCAGTAAGGGCTACCAAACAGCTGTTGCTAAGTGGCTCTTTGCAGAGCAGTAGAAAAACTGAGATTCCTTAGGGAGTTTGGACCGGCTCCTCATGAAGGGAGCCCTGTCATTGCAAAACCAGAAATTGCTAATTAAAAAAAAAAAATCCAAACAACTTCATAGAATGTTTTCACTTACTGAAATGATGCTACAAAGTTTAGATGATACTATCTCCACGTTTCAGGGTTTGATGTTTGTCCCACAGCAGGCAGTGGGGACTTCACTAGTGTCCACCCCTCCAGGCTAAGGGACAAACTATCTGTCTGCTCTGCTGCTCTGAGCAAGCAGGTCTTGTAGCCACTGCAGGAGAAATCTCAAATTCTGGGTTCAGGCCTAGTAAGACAAAATCCTTTTGGTCTAGATGCTGCTGCAATGCAAATGAAGATTTTTATTTTTTTTTCTGCCCCCAAGTCTTTGCAGCTGGTTGTCTTTAATTTATTTATTTTTAAATCTGAATCTCTTACCGATTTCCAGTAAGTAGCTTCAAAAAAGCAGGGAGCAGACAGTTGGGAGGGAGGGGGCAGACCATATGCAGTACTAGCAAGGAATTCTGTTTAATTTTATATCCAATTCAATTGTTATGACGTTCCTTGTGATCTCATAAACAGGATTGTTCCTGTGTAAGCTGAAGGAGATGATGCTATCCTGAGCATGCACAGTCATTTTGGAACAATACTTTCAAAACATTTTTAATTTGATTATGGTCATAAGATGGGGAATTTGCCTTTCCTGAAAGGAAGGGTAAGCTGTACAAAACAGAATAATGTCTTTTAGGAGAAACACACTACCTGGTACCTGCTCGCAGGTTCATGCTTGAGTCACAGAGAGCCGAGAAACTCCAAGCCACAGAGTATCCTTTAGAAAGCCATTGATACTAAGGTTGTATCCCAAACCCAAAAGACTGTTTTAGTGTTGGAGTTCATTTGCTGGTGTAGGAGATGAACAAATTCTTGTTTCAAATCTCTAGATCCAATATTTGGATTCGAGGCCAAGATTTTTTTTCTCTTCTTGACATATGTAAATCTAGCTGTGCCAAACTCCTCGTTGTACCAGCAGGAAAACCACATGAGAGAGGGACCAGGTCCAGGAGCTTCCTAGCCCCCTCACAGGCCAGAAATTTACGGCATTCCTACTCCTCTGACCCCCAAAATTTGTCTCTGATCTATGATAGGTGGGTTTTCAGCATTGTAACCTTCACTTCCTCCACCTGCTGGAACACTGCTTAAGTCGGATTTATTTTGGCCGGATGTGGTGGTTACTTTTTCATTTAGCCCCTGCAGAGTGGGACTCTCATACATTTTAAATAAAGATCTGTCTGTCTCGCCTTGATAGCCTTGACAAAGCCATAGCAGTGCAGAGGGGGGAACATGTAGATTCAAAAGCGGTTTGATGTTTTGCCAGTGGTCTCTTTCAAGGAGCTTGGGAGGCTGTGCCGATGAGCGTGCGAGCAGGTCGGGTGTGTTACTGCGCATGGGTCTTACTGCTGAGCTTCATCTGTCCTCTGAAAACACGAGAAGGATAACTGCTCTCCCTCATTGTAAACCCAGAATCAGTCTGGTTTAACGTACTTGGTCCAGGTTTTTGGATGTGAGTAAAGCCTATGTGAAATAAAGCCCATGACCTTTTTCCTTTTTTCAGTGTAAGAAAGTAATGGAGAAAGCTTGTGTGTGTGCCCTACCTCTGCACAAGACAATAACCGTTTTCTTTGAGAGATTTAGGGTCTTTAAAAAAAACGGGTGGCGTGGTTTTCCACGACTTTGTCTTCCTTTGCTTCTGGAGCAGAGCTCTGCCATGGACAAAGAGAGGGAGATATGGCAGTGGGTGGGGGTAAGGAATAGAGTCTCCTTCCTTATGTGTTTAATTCAAATCCTAGGTGAAGTTTTAGATATTCGACCTTTCTTAACACTTGTGTGTCTCCCTGTCGATGTCCCTCCCAGCCCCTCCCTTGGTTTGAGAAAGTTATGTCATTTCCATTCTGAAACTACAGCGTGTTTTTCTAGGCTCTTTTTTTTAAAGTTAAATGACTGAAAGTACTGAACTAAAACTTGCTGGTGACACTGACTTTTTACCACCTGAAATTGGCAGTGATCACCAGACCAGAAATGGAAATTGGCAGGTACCACTGGATGTACAAGAGTTCAAGGCCACACCGGTACCATCATGTGCCAGCATTGAGAGGCAATATTAGTCCTTTGGGGATTCAAGGTAAATAAAGGGCTGGGTGAAAGGGAAATGGAGAGTTCAGAAATGGTAGTAGCATAAACCTAATGCTTTGCACTAGTCCTAACAATTTAAGATAAATGTTCTTCTGTTTTTCATGTTTTGTTTAAGGCTATAAGGAGTCTAGTTCTTACATAAGAGTACTTGACATAAATTTAAATTCAGTTGTTAATGCTTGAAAGACAGTGTGTGTTGAGGGACACCTCCCTGTTAACTGCTGCCCAATTGCTTCAAAAATGTTTTCAGATGAGATGGTGTAGTATGGGTTTTGTATGCAGGTGAATCTATCAAACTGATCAGCCACAAATGCAGTAATTGACACTAAAGCAGTGACAACACATCTGATTTACTAGTCTCCTACAATATGCTTCCTAGACAATATTCCATGGTTTTGTTTGCATTTTTCCCTTGCTAGAAGCGCTGAGTGTGTACATCAGAGTGTAAAGGAGGATTTCAGCTGAGGCTTTATAAATTGTTTGGAGATTCTACATGCCTGTCCTTTTGATGTCTGCCTTGAGTCCTCAAAAAGATCCTATTTTGTTTCCCTGAAGCTTCATTTTGAGAGTCGGGGAGGAATTTAGTTTTGAAGTATCTCAGAGGGGCACCTGAAATCAAGCACATAACTGACCGTAGTGGAGAATTCCAGCCTGACCAAAGGTTAACACAGCAAAGGATATAAATGCTCAGAGATAGCATTTGCAGCTCACCCTATCCAGCAATCCTCTTCCCTTTATGGAGCTGACTGACTGAAGGCTGCTTGACAGCTTGTTTGCTGGAGATGCCTGCCTCCGCATCAGAGACACTAACAGCTGCAGGGAAATATTCACCAAAGCCTGCTGCCTAATCCTTCCCTTTCCCATTATATTTTCATACACATTTGTTCTTTAGGACTCAAATGTTTATGTATTTCAAAATGGCTTTTTTTTCCAAATACTTAGATTGCAAATTATGATCTCTGTCTGCAATATTGATATTATTTTTGGCCATGATTTATGATAAGACTCTGTGCTGCCAAAAGATGCTCCAAAACTTCACTGCACATGGAATGTTTTATACAAGGGAGAAATGGTTCAGGAAGGAGTGACAGATTATGAGTTCTGTCTGCCTGGGAAGGAGGACATGGAAGGAGCTGGCTAGGTGCCTGGCTATCAGGGTCTTGTGCCCTATCAGCTGTTCCCAGTGATGAGATATCTTCGTATGTGCTGGCACGGATGAGGCAGGACACAGAGGAGACATGCAGCCTTCTGTTGCAACAGCTGGGAGTCTGGCATCTAAAGTGGTGCTAGAAACCCTTGCAACTGAACCCTATGCAGGCTGCCTTAGGAAGCTTCCTGAGCTAGGGTGCAGGTAAATGTGGTGCCTGTCATGGAGGAGTTGAAGATGAAAGGGTTCTTGCTGATTGGGGGTAGAAAAAAACCCACCAACAAAGGCCAGAAATGCCAGTTCGAGGGAAGGTGCTTTAAATGGCTACACTTAAAGAAATAAAAAGTTTTTTAGGCAGCAATGGAACTGCTCTGAACAGGTCTTGAGTAAGACTGATCTACCGGTGATGGGTTAGCCACAGTGAAAATAATGGTCTTTGCTCCTTTCCCTTAGATCGGAGGGAAAACGTCACTTCAGTCATGACACAAGTCACAGCTGTAACATGCCTCCCTTCAGTACTAGCATACAGCTCCCAGCTGCTGGGTGGCACTGGCTCCTGTGCTAAGATAAACTCTCTGTTTCTTTGACAAGCCACATTATTTCTTGGGTGCCTTTGCAGTACGGATATTTCTATTTTGCCTCCTCTGTCAGTGTCCGAATGGACATCACTAGGAGACCACCTCTGTGGCAGTCCTCATGGCATCCATCGTTTCTCCCAGGGCCTCCATGTATGACATGATCTCCCTTTTCCATTTTAAGCTTTAATCCGGCACTTGAGCAGCAAGGGAAGAGTCAGCGTGGGATAGTCACTGTGGTGCTGGAGCCAAGACATCCCCAGAACACCTGCAAGCTTAATGAGCCTTTCAGAATGCCTAAACCAATTTTTTTTTCCCCAGGAAGCAAAGAACCATCTTTTTCTTTAGTAAGAGAAACTTAGCAATGGTTGTTTAACATCAGCTTAGCTGTAGGCACGCTTCCAGGCTGGGTGGGTGTTGTTTGCTTTATGGTAATTTTTTTTTTTTCCCTTAACTTGCTTCCCCCAGATGCTCGGAGGTGTTTCAGCTGCTTTGTAAGTGCTTAAGGGCATGCAAATGTGGAGTATCTCACTGAAACACTCTGCCCCCTTACCGAAGCAAGCTTAAACTTTGAAAATGGTGTGATGGGGACTCAACTAGGGAAATACCTTCATGAAAGCTGTCGCAAGGCAAAGGTCTTCTGCAGTTGTGGATCAGGTTTCTTACCACTTCTCTAGTTCCGTAGTTGGATAAACATCTGGGAAGATCTTGGCAGCTTCAGTTATCTCTGATATGGAGAATTTACCTTCCAAATCTTAGATCCACCAGGCTGAAATCCTCACACACCCTGTTTTTGGCCCTCAGCTCTAGGGAGAGAGAGCTTGTGTTTCTGTTTGCTTCTTTGTTTTCAGCTGCCAGAAGGGTGGAGCTAAGAGTCACAACTCCAGTCTCCCAGGTAAGATACTCACCTTTGATTAAAGTCAGCTTTAAAAATTGTATCAGCCAAGTACAGGTGAGTCTGGAGGATGGTTGAATCTAGGAAGCCCAGATGTCTTTACAAAAGATTTCACAGAACTGCTGAAGAAGCCCATGGGACTGAAGTGCTTATGCGCTTTTGGACCTCCCCTAGTGAGCCTCTCTGGACCTTCAAGCATTTCAATATCTTTGGCAGTCTGCCTATCACTTCATCTGTTCTACCTCTTTGGCCTGAGTTTATCCAAAATAATCACTTGGGCTGGCACCTACTGAATCAGCAGTTCTTGTGTGATCACCCTACTGAGTGTTTCGCCAAGAAGGCAAAAATAGGCAAAGCGAGGAGAGTGAGGTCAGGGTGAGGGCAGGAAGGAGGAATGTCATCAGGCACGTTGAGCCGTGGGTTGTTGATATGTCAGCTGAGAGTTAAAGTCACAGTTTGGACCAGAGGCTGCCCTTGCTGGTACGGTGCGTTTGCACTTCAACCTCTGTGCATCCAAAGAAGGGTTATGAAACTGGTGAAAAGTGTAGAGCACAAGTCTTATGAGGAGCAGCTGAGGGAACTGGGGTTGTTTAGCTTGGAGAAAAGGAGGCTGAGGGAAGACCTTATTGCCCTCTACAGCTGCCTGAAAGGAAAGGAGGTTGTAGTGAGGTAGGTGTTGGTCTTTTCTCACAAGTAGCAAGTTATAGGACAGAGGAAATGACCTCAAGTTGTGCCAGGGGAGGTTTAGATTGGATTTTAGGAAAGATCTCTTCACTGTTGTCAAGCACTGGAACAGGCTGTCCAGGGAAGTGGTGGAGTCACCATCGCTGGAGGTATTTAAAAGACATGTAGATGTGGTGCTTAGGGACGCGGTTTAGTGGTGGACTTGACAGTGTTAGCTAATGGTTGGACTCAATGGTCTTAAGGGTCTTTTCCAACCTAAATGATTCTATGATTCCATGATTCAATGAGCCCTTCCACATGCTCAGACTATGCAAAATCCCAAGGGTTATTTTGGATAGAAAAACACTAGAACGAGTCTTCAGGAGGAATAGTGCCAAAGCTTATATCAGTACTGCCTGAGGTATTCCTTATGTGAGAAGTCTTTTTAAACCACCTACTTATTTTTTTTTTCTGCAGAAGCAAATTACAGCTAAAAAATACCCATCTTCAAGGATTCCTATATAAACCTGTTTGAAGTACGGCCTTTTCCAAAATATAAGTTAGGTATTTTTCTTCTGCTGTGATTTCTGCTGTTTCGTGGGCCAAAAGTAAAACAGAAAAGACATGAATAAAATAAACAAACTTTTGCCTGACCTTTGTCCAAGAGCAGTGAAGCTGGACAAGAGCGATTCTCTTGTCCTACTGTCTCATGGGGCAGTAGCATTCTTCCCATGCAGGTCTGACTCCTTGCTCTCACACAGCAAGGGCCTGGGATGGGTGCTTGCAATAAGCATGGATGTAGTGATTCATATTTCCAAGACGGCACTGTTTGAAAAAGATGTCTTCAGAACACCTGTGAGCTCAATAAGCCTTGCAAAGGCTGGGAATGATACAGATGGGGATTGTGTGTATTTCAATAAATTTGAAGAAGATAAATTAGATAAGCCTGTAGAAGACCAGCCAGATCATCTGTCCTCGCATGAAACAGGCTTGATTCCTGCAGTGGGAGTGCTAATTTTTTTTTTCTATAAGAAGTGCTGATTTGGGCCTGAGATTTGAAGAAAAAAAGGGATTATGTTTACTGCTATCTGTTCTTAGAGTCTTCTCTGTGTCATTTAACAGCATCCAGAAGAGAAAAATTTTGCCTTGGTAAAACAGCCTTTTCTCTGATTCGAACATCATGTTTTCTTCAGCAAAAGGAAACAAATTTAGCTTGTTCTGTTGATGAACATTGATAACCTCTGCAAGGGTTTTTTCTTTGTTAATCATGTTAGAAAAAAAATGCGCTCGATTTTAAACCTTTGCTTAGTGTATTTTTGCTGGACTATTTAGTTTATTATCATTGCTTATACAGTACCACAGAGATGTTGGTGCTTTGTGGATATAAAAAGGGGTCTGTTAATGATGCTTCCAGGCTGTGAGATGCTTGATCTTAGTGTGCACCAGTTCTCCTGGTTTCTCTGTGCCCATTCCAAGACGGGCAGCAAGAAGAAGGATTTTTAGTTCTCTGCTACACGAGAACCTAATGAAGTTTAAAGATGGCAGACTTGAAACTGATGATGGACAATAAATACCTTCTCAGAAATGGGGAACTGGCTGTATGACAGTGCTAAAACCAAAAGTCTTGCATATGAATCAAGAGTATCTGGAGAAGTTGTAATTAATGCCGCAAACCTTCAGAAGGGAGCTACTTGTTCTTAGAGTAGCTCTTAAATAGTAGAGGTTGGAGTGAGATTTACTAGATGGATCAGACTACCTCAATCTCATGGTTTTTCACTTGAATGAAGCATCTTGTGCTTGTCACTGCGAAGGATGAGAGTGGTGATGTTGCTGGATTTCAGGTCTCATCCTTTGTGGCAGCCCCGATGGCTGTGGTTTCCAAAGGTCACGTCTTCTCCATCACAGATGCTGTGCTGGCTAAGAAGGAGTATTTATTGATTTACAGCTCTGGAAGAGGGGGATGCGAACGCAGAGGAGAGGTTATCGATCTGACTAGGCTAAAATACCCTTACATTAAGTTTTCTGGCTCTCATGAGGAGTTCATTTTCAGTATAAGTTAATTTCACAACTTCTGATTTGGGGAGGACAAAAAGGCAAAATTAGGAAAGGTTGAACTTGAAAGGAAGTTTTCTGTGAAATCGCTTTAAGAGATTTGTGGGAGGAAAATACACGGTTTTCTCTGTGTTGTGGTTTTAGGCTGATCCAGCAACTAAAACTCACACAGTCTCTCCTTCTCCAGTAAAGTAGAGAGGAGAGAAAAAAAACCAAAGGGACTGAGGGTTGAGACAAGAACAGAGGGAGCACCCACCAACCATGGTCCTGGGCAAAACAGACAGGGCTTTCTCAAAGCAAAACAGTTTATTAATGATTACTTAGAAGGACAAAGGGAAACAAAAGTTTTACTACAAGTTGGTAGTGATGAGCTAACAGAGAGAAGTCCAAAGGCCATCAAAAGGGACTTTAGGGCATTGGGACGATTGGTCGAAGGGTCAGGAGCCCAGGTAGTGTTTTCTTCAATCCCTTTAGTGGCAGGAAAGAACATAGAGAGGAACAGAAAATCAGATTTGATTAACAGATGGCTCAGAGACTGGTGCCACCGACGGAAATTTGGTTTCTTTGATCATGGGGAGGCTTTCCCTGAACCAGGTCTGATGGTACCAGATGGAACATGCCTTTCTCAGAGGGGAACCAGGGTCTTAGCTCAAAAGCTAGCAGGGCTCATTGGCAGGGCTTTAAACTAGATTTGAAGGGGGAGGGGGGGAATATCAAGAATGATAAAGATATGGTGGAAGTACCCGTAGAACAGAAGAAGGGAATTCCAGCCGCTCCAGCCAAGAAGTCAGATTCATACTGCTGTCAGCATGGCACCAGTGCCAGCACTGAGGGTCCAGAGGCTGGGGAAGGATCGCAGGTATGTTCAAACGAACTTACACTGCCGTCCAAGAGAACCCCTGTCGCTCCAGCCAGCGAGTCGGCTTTGTCGGAGGCCCAGCTGAAGTGTATGTACACCAACGCACGCAGCATGGGAAATAAACAGGATGAGCTGGAGATGCGTGCACATGAGCAGGGCTACGACCTTATTGGCATCACGGAGACGTGGTGGGACGACTCCTATGACTGGAGTGTCAACATGGAGGGGTATAAGCTTTTTAGAAAGGACAGGAAGGGGAGACGAGGAGGGGGTGTTGCTCTCTATGTCAGCAACCGGCTGGAATGCGTGGAGCTTCGCCTGGGGTCGGAGGAGGAGCTGACAGAGAGCTTATGGGTCAAGATTAGAGGACAGAGACGGATAGGGGATGTTACGGTAGGGGTCTGTTACAGGCCACCTGGCCAGGAGGACAGAGCAGATGAGGCGCTTTATAGCCAGGTAGGAGCAGCCTCGCGGTCACAAGCCCTGGTCCTCATGGGGGACTTCAACCACCCTGACATCTGTTGGAGAGACAATACAGCAGGGCACAGGCAGTCCAGGAGGTTCCTGGAATGCGTGGATGACAACTTCCTCCTGCAGATGATAGAGGAGCCGACAAGGAGGGGTGCCATGCTCGACCTTGTGCTCACCAACAGGGAGGGACTGGTGGGTGAGGTGAAACTTAAGGACAGCCTTGGCTGCAGTGACCACGACACAGTGGAGTTCAAGATCCATGGGGCAGCAAGGAAACCATTCAGCAAGCTCTGTACCCTAGACTTCAAGAAGGCGGACTTCGGCCTCTTGAAGCACCTGATGGGCAAAGTGCCGTGGGAGGTGGTCCTGGAGGGACAAGGGGCCCAGGAAAGTTGGTCCACATTCAAGGAGCACCTTCTCCAAGCTCAGCAGAGGTGCATCCCGACGAAGAACAAGTCGGGCAAAAAGACCAGGAGGCCGGCGTGGATGAGCAAGGAGCTCCTGGACCAACTGAAAATGAAGAGGTTAGCCTACAGAGGGTGGAAGCGGAGACAGATAGCCTGGGAGGAATACAGAGAAGCTGTAAGAGTGACCAGGGATCAAGTGAGGAAGGCTAAAGCCCTGAAGGAATTGAATTTGGCAAGGGATATAAAAAGCAACAAGAAATGCTTCTATAGGTATGTAGGGGACAAAAGGAAGTCCAAAGAGAATGTAGGCCCCCTCCGGAAGGATACTGGTGCTCTAGTTACCCGGGACATAGAGAAGGCTGAGGTACTTAATGAATTTTTTGCCTCAGTCTTCAATGGTAAAGCCTCTTGTCTTACCACCCAAGCTGTGGAAAGAACTAGCAGGGACTGTGAGGATGAACCACCGCCCACTGTACTTGAAGACCAGGTTCGAGAACATCTGAGGAACTTGAAGGTGCACAAGTCCATGGGACCTGATGAGATCCATCCGCGGGTCCTGAAGGAACTGGCGGATGAAGTTGCCAAGCCACTGGCTATTGTATTCGAGAAGTCGTGGCGGTCTGGCGAGGTCCCCGATGACTGGAAGAGAGGGAACATAACCCCCATTTTTAAAAAGGGGAACAAGGAGGACCCGGGCAACTACAGACCGGTCAACCTCACCTCTGTGCCTGGCAAGGTCATGGAGCAGATTCTCCTGGGAACCATGCTAAGGCACATGGAGAGCAAGGAGGTGGTGGGTGACAGCCAACATGGCTTCACCAAAGGCAGATCGTGCCTGACCAACTTGGTGGCCTTTTACGATGGGGTGACAGCATCGGTGGACAAGGGTCGACCAATGGATGTCATCTACCTGGACTTGTGCAAAGCTTTTGACACTGTCCCGCACGACATTCTTCTCTCTAAATTAGAGAGTCATGGGTTTGATGGATGGACCACTCGGTGGATAAGGAATTGGCTCAATGGCCGCACTCAGAGAGTAGTGGTCAACGGCTCAATGTCCAAGTGGAGACCGGTCACGAGTGGCGTCCCTCAGGGGTCCGTGTTGGGCCCGGCCCTCTTCAACATCTTTGTCGGTGACGTGGACAGTGGCATGGAGTGCACCCTCAGCAAGTTCGCCGATGACACCAAGCTGTGTGGTGCCGTCGACACGCTGGAAGGGAGGGATGCCATCCAGAGGGACCTTGACAGGCTGGAGAGGTGGGCCCGTACCAACCTCATGAAGTTTAACCAGGCCAAATGCAAGGTCCTACATCTGGGTCGTGGCAATCCCAGGCATAAATACAGACTGGGTGGTGATTGGATCGAGAGCAGCCCTGAGGAGAAGGACTTGGGAGTACTGGTGGACGAGAAGCTCAATATGAGCCGGCAATGTGCTCTTGCGGCCCAGAAGGCCAACCGCGTCCTGGGCTGCATCAAGAGGAGTGTGGCCAGCAGGTCGAGGGAGGTGATTCTCCCCCTCTACTCTGCCCTTGTGAGACCTCACTTGGAGTACTGCGTCCAGTTCTGGAGCCCCCAACATAAGAAGGACATGGACCAGTTGGAGAGGGTCCAGAGGAGGGCCACGAAGATGATAAGAGGGCTGGAGCACCTTTCCTATGAGGACAGGCTGAAAGAGTTGGGGCTCTTCAGCCTGGAGAAGAGGAGGCTCCGGGGTGACCTTATAGCGGTCTTCCAGTACCTCAAGGGGGCCTACAGGAAAGATGGGGAGAGGCTGTTCAGGAGGGCCAGTTATGATAGGACAAGGGGTAATGGTTTTAAAATAGAGGGAGGTAGGTTCAGGTTGGATATTAGGAAAAAATTTTTTACTATGAGAGTGGTAGAACACTGGAACAGGTTGCCCAGAGAGGTGGTGGATGCTCCATCCCTGGAGACGTTCAAGGCCAGGTTGGACAAGGCCCTGAGCAACCTGATCTAGTTGGAGATATCCCTGTTCCTTGCAGGGGGGTTGGACTAGATGACCTTTGAAGGTCCCTTCCAGCCCTAACCATTCTATGATTCTATGATTCTAAAAACCGATTACTCGAGAGGACAGAAAGAAACAAAACCAGATCTTAAAACCGACACCTTCCCCCCCCTTTCCTTTTCCTCCCGGCTCTACCTCCTCCCCCCAGCAGCACAGGGGGCAGGGACTGGGGGAGTGCAGGTCAGTTCATTCCGTGCTGTTACTGCTGCTTCTTTCTTAAAGGAGGAGGAGTCCTTACACCCTTTTCCCCTGCTCCAATGGATCCCCTACCCACGAGGAAAAATCCACAAACTTCTCCAGCATGAGTCCAGCCCACTGGAAACAATCCTTCCCCACAGATTGCTCCGGTGTGGGCTTTACCACAGTCTTGGGTACTTAGGGAGCTGTAGCCACTCGCTCCGGCGTGGGTCGTCACGCAGACTCCAGATGCCTCTCTGCCTTGTCGTGCACCCCAACACGACCATCCTCAGGCTCAGGCATCTTCTCCCCACGGGCTGCGAGTGGGTCTCTGCTCCACCGAGGCCGTCCTGGTTGCAGGGGGGCCGCCTGCTATCTCACCATCAGCCGCAGGGGAAACTCAGCTCCGGCACACCTCCTCCCGCTCCATCCTCACTGACCTGCTGTCGATGCGGCTGTTTCTCTCAGATCTCAGTCCTCTCCAGGTGAACTCAGCCCAGTGGGCACCCCGGGAGTGGGGTGCCCCCGAGATCCCCAGCTGGCTCCGCCGCCGCCATCCTCCGTGGGCGGTGCCGGCCCGACGCAGGCAGCTGCCCGGCCGGGAGCAAGGGAGGCGGGGGCAGTGCCCTCCTCCCTCCTCTGCTCAATCCTGGGCGAAGCACCTTTTCCGGTTCCTTTGTCCTGACTTAAATAGGGCAATTCGCAGAGGCGCCCTATTGGCTCAACCCCAAGGGGGATGGCAGTCTGATCTGGTGGCCAGAACTAAGCCTAACCCGGTTCCAAAACCGGGGAGGTCTCAGGGACCAAAACCCCTCTCCTGCCACCAGAACCACCCCCACCTCCACATCAAACCATGACACTCTGTTTGACCTCGTCACTTGTGTAATTTATGTTTAATGTACTTAGTCCAAAAGTGTGGTGAGTGAGCATTTATTGTAATTAATAACAGAGGTTTTAGCTTTGTGTCATGTTTTCTAAGTCAGCAGAATTTAAGATGAGCAGGAATAGGTAAGGGTAGAGCTTCAACAAAGACATCCAAGTGATTTAACACACAGCCTTTTTATTTTAGTGTGCCTATTAAAGTGTAGAGAGGAATTTGCCACATGCTTTAAACTTACCCTTGTAAGATCAAATGTTTTATCTTATTGTACTGTTGCCATTGACCCTTGGCTGCTGCTGTGGCTGATAGATGTGAGGAGAAAAGTTATCTTACTGCCAGATACTGGCTTATTCTCACACAAGGAAGAAGGAGGTAAATTCCATTTTTGCTTCTGAGGTATTAGTGTATTCTTGCATCCCGCACTGCTTCCCCCGTAGCTGTCAATCATGCTGTAAGGTATGAAAATGTACATCCTAGCATGCATAAGCCATTCAGAATGAAGATTTCAAAAATACAGTGGGTGGCAGAAAGTAAAATCGGCATTTGCTTTCATTGACATAAAGTTCATTTTCTACAAAGATCCACAGTGGTTTAGGGCTTCGATGGTGTTACGCACACTTGGTGTTGGGTAATCTTCAGCGCTGGAGAAACAGGAGGTGAATGTAGAGTATTGAGTTCTCCTCTTACATTTATTTGTGAATTGAGAGTAATGCTCCCAACACCAGGCTCCCGTCTATGTGTAATAATGAGCCTGATTTACACGCGTGGCTGCATTTGAGATGTTATCTAGTGCTTTTTCTTTCCTCGGGTCTCTCGCAGCCTTCTTTTTGTTGAAACAGTTCCTCCTTGAGTGCTCCCTGAGCTGGGTGCTGAAGCCAACAGAGATCATGGTTCTGTGGTGGAACATGCCATGTAATTTTCACCATGTATTAACTGGACAGGTATCCCACATGCCAGGATTTCTAAAAATGCATTACGCCATTACAGGAAGCGACGAGAAAAAATGAGGCCTGTTGCTTCATCTTTTAGAACAGCAGGACAGATTTATGGGAGGGGAAGAAATGAAACTTCTAAGGAAAAGAGAATGGGGACTAACTCAGAACAGCAGCCTGGAGGTTTAACTCCCTGAAATGGAGAGCTTTTCAAACCTCCTTTCAGGTTTTCTTTGTTCCTTGTTTTTTTTTGTTCCATACTGACCTTGACTGTGGGATCAATGGTTCATAGCCAAGATATATTGAGGGACTAGTTCAACCTAGGAGGAGTTTGGGACATTAGAGGACAGGCTGTTTTTCTGTCCGGGAGGTGTGGACACTCTTTCCTTACATCACATCTTCTGTGCTTCGCTTTGAGGGACGGCTTTGTGAACATGTGTCTGTCTCAGCTTTTCAAGTCTGGGCTTCAAGAGCTGATGTGTGAACTTCCTAGAGCAAGCCCTGGGAGTACTCAAGAGAGCTACCTGATCCCATTGCATTGTCTTTTGTCATTTCTGAAGCACAGATTTTGTTATTCCACTCCATGTTGACCTCAGTAGGATGAGTTAGAGTCTGAGAATTGTTGTGTTTGGTTTTTTTTAAAGACTGCTTTCCATTAATTCTGCATTACCTTGCTTTTCTGAGTTTAAATCTTAAAGCCGTACTTAAAGTACCAAAGAAGTTTTAGCCACACGATTGCCATTTGACGTGGGGAATTGAATGGCTAAGCCCCTGCATATATGCAATAGCTTGTATGCTGCTGGGTAGCTTGTATAATTGCTCTTTATACATTAAGCAACCAAGTGCCGATTTGTGTACATATGTAGGTTCATCCTTTACCAATTTCCTGTGACTGATAGTTTCCAGGAGATTAAAAGAATAGCTGGTTCCTGTTTTTTTTTCTCTTCTCTTTATTTTTGTCCTTTAGCAAGAATATTTTTGTGTGTGTGTTTAATAGCATTCATTCCCTAGAGAATAATCTCAGTCCTTGTTTTAGCTGGCCTCCTTCTGAGAGTGTGTTAAATCTGTAGCCAAGATCACAGGCAGCTCTGGGCAAATCATTGGGCTGTTATTAACCTGCCTCCATGGCAACTGCTGCTCGCCAGCCTGAGGACAAAAAATGTTTTTATTCTGCTGAGTTGCACAAAAGGTTCTAGTGCTGCCTTGCACAAAATGGCCATTGAAGGGGGAGATGCAGTGATGTGTGTTTGTGCTGTACAGTTTCATATTTAAATCGTTTTGCACTGCTGTGTTGGAAGTGGATGAACAGCTGAAAAGTTCAGCTGTGTTGGCCATATGAAAAGTAAAAGCTAGCAGAAAATTGGAACTAAACTTATTTTAATACTACCTGTTTTTGTCAGCTTGAGTTCACAGGCCTTCAGCCTGCGGTTGTCATCAGTGCGTTATCAAGTTACTTTGTGAGCATGAACCAGGCAAACATCATCATGGGGTTTAAGTTGCACTATATGAAGATACTTGCTTGGGGTTACAGAGAGAGATCATAAAGCAGGTTTCCTGGATAGCTTTCATTTTTTTCAGAAATCCTTTGATTTGCTTCAGTGCTTGTTTGGGAAGCTTGGTAAGCATAGCTTAGTGGTTGATGGGCTTCAAATTTTATCTGTTTTTGAAAGCTGCTTCTGGCAGTACTCTTTTAGGCTTGATTTGTAACAAAATTATAAAACCAGCTGTGTTGCTCAGGCTAGGCATGGATTTAAGCTGCTCATAAAAAGTGTTCGCAGTAGGATCTGTGGGGGGTCTGGCAGCCCCAGCACCATGATGAGGTTGCCTCCTGCAGTTAGTTGCCCTCTGGCAGGAGGCTGTGCAGCTCAGCTGTCAATTTGGGTGCAGAACAACTATGTATATATGGATGCTGTCTCTTGGAAACGTGCTGGTTTGGGATGCTTCCTGCGCTCACAAGCTGGCCGCACACTATTTCTCTGTGAACTGAAGTCCCTCTGCTGCCTGGTTTAGTCTTGGTGCAAGGGCGAGTAGTTTCTGCAGATCTATGTTTGGGCAGTTTTCTCTGCCTTGCTCAAAATAACATGGTTGCTTCTGAGACCTCTTAGGGCATCTGTTGGCCTTGATCTGCGCTGACGAAATTAAGTCCACCCAGATATTGTGGTGTCTTTTTTCCTTGGGCTGTAGAGGAAGACATAATGAGTATGGCCACAAAGATGCTATGTGCAGCTGCCAGTTGCTGGGAAGTGAGAGGGGATTTGCCACTGTTGGCTTGTGTTGGAGGGTCCGTGGATTAGCGGCAGACATTGTATGTTCGGGTAAGGGATCTGACAAACTCACCAGGGCGAATGTTCTGTCAGTGGCCTGGAAAGCCGACTGTGTGGTGTGAGGTGCTGAGGGTACACGTATCTAGTTGGGAAGTGTTATTTATCTATCCTGGGTCTACATGGTGTAGCCAGCAGGACTAGGGATGTGATTGTCCTCCTGTGATCAGCACTGGTGAGGCCACACCTCAAATATTGTGTTCAGTTTTGGGCCCCTCACTACAAGAAAGACATTGAGGTGCTGGAGTATGTCCAAAGAAGGTCAACGAAGCTGGTGAAGGATCTGGAGCACAAGTCTTATGAGGAGCAGCTGAGGGAACTGGGGTTGTTTAGCCCGGAGAAAAACCTGATTGCTCTCTCCTACTACCTGAAAGGAGATTGTAGTGAGGTGAGTGTCAGTCTCTTCTCCCAAGTAACAAGCTATAGGACAAGAGGAAATGGCCTCAAGTTGTGCCAGGGGAGGTTTAGATTGGATATTAGGAAAAATTTCTTCACTGAAGGGGTTGTTAAGCATTGGAACAGGCTGCCCAGGGAAGTGGTGGAGTCACCATCCTTGGAGGTATTTAAAAGATGTGTAGATGTGGTCCTTAGGGACATGGTTTAGTGGTGGACTTGGCAGTGTTAGGTTTGCAGTTGGATTCAATGATCTTAAGGGTCTTTTCCAACCTAAATTATTCTATGATTATATTCTACACCAATTTCTAGTTTTGTCAAGCAAGCTGCTACCATTTTTTGAAACTAGCAGCTTTTCTTCTGGACCTCATCAGTTCCTTGGCTTTGCTTCCAGCTGTTTTCACTTCCTATCTCTGATGGGATCCTTCTGCAAAGCAATCTGTGGATCAGCATGATTAGATGATCAACCTCCTGCACACCAAGCAATGATCTGTCATTTAGTCACCTTCTCTTAGAAGTGTGGTCTGAAAGGCCATTCATTTTCTGCTGGGCCGGGGCCACATGTGTGTTGAGCGTTGCTCGTTGGATTGGAGTGTGGTTGCTCTTGGATCATCCTTCACTGCTAATCCTGTGCCAGGTGCAAGGGTTTCTTGGATTAACTGTTGGAGGTTTGAGTCTGACCTGGGAGCAGATGCTGCGGAGGCGAGCCAGCCTCACATGTATGACTGCCATTGCATCTGGCGTATGGCTTGTGAGCTGCATTCAGGCAGATTCCCCAAAGTAGAGGATGGCTCTGCGAGATCTGGTGTCTGAACTTGACTCTGGACCTCTGTGATAAGATGAAAACCAAAGATATTTCCTTGAATAGCATGCCCTGTCACTGCTAAGCTGCAGTGTTTGTTCTTTTGACAGTATTTTTGTCGTGAAGATAGTTCCTACTGAGTGGACTCCAGCTGTGGGCTTGACTATAAAAGCTTCCCAGGCTTGTTTCTGTACAATTAAATTTCGTGTGCAGTTAGCGAAGTGGCGTTTTATAAGTCATTTTGGTGGTGATAGCTGTGTAAGCCTGACTAGGACACTTGCTAGTGACTCTCTAAAAGAAGAGTTTCCCACTTAGGAAATGGGAAAGCTTTCCATTATCAGATGCATATTATTCCCCAGTGCTTCACGGAATTGTCTGCTCTGCAGCTCATTCATTAGCGGGAAAGGGAGGGGGATAAAAATAAACTTGCTTCATGTGGCGGGTGAAGGCTTGCTGATCTTCGTGAGGAATTTTTGAGGCGGGAAGATGTGACGTGATGTACGGGTTCACCAGCTGTCTCCCTGCCTTCAAACACTTGGTTCGTTTAGTGCCTTCCTGTAGAAGCAGCAGGCTGTTCCTGCGACGTGCAACGCTGGTCGCTCCATTGAACGTTGTCTTAATGGCTTGCGTTTTGCGTAGTTGTATGAGCTGCACATTAATGGAGGCAGCTTAATGCCATCACCCTGAAGTAATGAATTGGTATGGATTGCCATTACTGTTATAGTGCAGTTAAAAGCTGTGTTTGTTTCCGATTTACGTTTCCCAGCTCTGCAAGCAGATGCGTTTTCAGGCCGCGCAATCAGGAAGAACCTGGCAATTCAGCTGCAACCTCCTTATTACAGTGTTTGTAGAGCAGCAGTTATGGGGAGATGTTTTGTTAACTCAGACTGCTCGAACGATGCATTTCATTAAAACTGTGATTATGCAACTACATACTGTATTCAGGGATAAGTGTAACCCCAGTGTATCCTGTAAAGCTGGAAACACGTTGTCTGCATAATACAGCTTCACCTCACTGCTCTTGATAAAAATTGCTACTGTTTGGCACCCATTCAGTTCTTCTGTTGTTAAAATACCTGTATCCCTATAACCTTATATGTATTTATACAAAAAAAGATATTTGGGAATGATTGGGAGAGTGTAGCATGGTTAAGTTTTGCAGACCTCAGTATGTTCCTCTTCAAGTGAAAGTGCAAAGTATCTTTTACTTTTCCAAAAGGCTTCATTGTCTTTGAGTATTTGCTTCTCTGGCTTCCTGAATGGTGCCAGTGTAGCTGATGCTCCTGCCGTTAATGTTGGTAATGCTGAAACGTGGTGAGCTCTGCACGAGCATCTGAATTGCCATGCATCACTTTGGACAAGTGGGTTTTTTTCTTTTTCCATTTCATAGGCTCTCTCATCGATCTCCTCTTGATCCTGTAAAGATAGGAGCACTCAGCCCACTTTCTGGGCTTTGAGTCCATACCAACAGATCTGTAGGTCACAGCTTTAGAGGGTGATGCTGTCTTGCACCACCTATAGATTTTTGCTTAGCATGTCAATGCCTGAGCCTTTTAGTCGCTATGGCTTTTACCAAGCAGAGGACAGATATTCTTTTCCTCACGATTTGCTTTTTGCTCATAACGTTTCTTTTGCTTTCTCTTTTCTGCTTAGGTTGCTTTGAATGTTGCATTAAGTGCCTAGGAGGAGTGCCATATGCTTCGCTCGTGGCAACCATTCTCTGCTTCTCGGGGGTAGCGTTGTTTTGTGGCTGCGGCCATGTGGCGCTCACAGGAACCGTGTCTATCCTCGAGCAGCACTTCTCCACGACTGCCAGTGACCATGCTTTGCTGAGTGAAGTGTAAGTATGCCTCCCGTTTCCATTATTCCTCATAACACCCTCATGCTAAATGAGTAGAGATGGATTCAAACCTCAGTCTCCATCTCGAAGTATTAGGTTGCTTGTTTGTTCAGCAGCACTCAGTGGTTTTTTGGTGTTCATGCACAAAGAACCAGAGCATGTATCCTGCTTCACCTGTTTATACTGGGACCAATACCTTTTAATATCTTCATCACTGCCATAGACAGCGGGATCTAGTGCACCCTCAGCAGGTTTGCAGATGACACCAAGCTGAGTGGTCCAGTTGATATCCATGAGGTAGGGCATGCCATCCAGAGGGACCTTGACAGCCTTGAGGAGTGAGACTCTGTGAACCTCATGAGGTTCAACAATGTCAAGTGCAAGATCCTGCACCTAGGCTGGGGCAATCCCCAGTATCAATACGGACTGGGGATGAATGGATTGAGAGCAGCCCTGCAAAAAAGGACTTGGGGCTACTGGTGGATGAAAAACTGAGTATGAGCCGACAATGTGCACTCGCAGCGCAGAAAGCCAACCATATCCTGGGCTGCATCAAAAGAAGGGCAGCCAGCAGGTTGAGGGAGGTGATTTTGCCCCTCTGCTCCGCGCTGGTGAGACCCCACCTGCAGTACTGCGTTCAGCTCTGGGATCCTCAGCACGGGAAAGACGTGGACCTGTTGGAGCAGGTCCAGAGAAAGGCCACAAGAATGATCAGAGGGATGGAATACCTCTGCTATAAGGAAGGGCTGAAAGAGTTGGACTTGTTCAACCTAGAGAATAGAAGGCTCTGGGGAGCCTTCTAGCAGCCTTCCAGTACCTAAAGGGGTGAAATATGGAGAAATACTTTTCACCAGGGCCTGTTGTGACAGAACAAGGGGTAACAATTTGAATCTGAAAGAGGGTAGATTTAGTGTTTGGTGACACAAAGTTTGAAGGGATAACAGGGGTATCAGGGAAGTGGTGTTCTGATTACCGGCTCTCAGAAGAAGGTGGACTGGTATTGTACAAATCAGAAAAAGGAAAGACTGGAAAGAGCTTGAATGTCTCTGCAACTGTAGCCTTTGGAAATAACCACTGATGAGTCCAGAGGAGGGCCACGAAGATGATCCGAGGGCTGGAACACCTCTGCTATGAAGACAGGCTGAGAGAGTTGGGGCTGTTCAGCCTGGAGAAGAGAAGGCTTCTGATCTTATTGCAGCTTTCCAGTACTTAAAGGGGGCCTACAGGAAAGCTGGAGAGGGACTTTTTACAAGGGTGTGTAGTGATAGGACAAGGGGTAATGGATTTAAACTGAAAGAGGGCAGATTCAGATTAGATACAAGGAAGAAATTCTTCACTCTGAGGGTGGTGAGGCACTAGAACAGGTTGCCCAGAGAAGTTGTGGATGCCTATCCCTGGAAGTGTTCAAAGCCAGGTTGGATGAGGCTTTGGGCAACCTGGTGTAGTGGAGGGTGTCCCTGCCCATGGCAGAGGGTTTGGAACTAGATGATCTTTGAGGTCCCTTCCAACTCGAACCATTCTATGATTCTATGAAATAGTTGGGGCTTTTGTGTTCCCAAGGCTTCTCCATGAAACCAGAGGAAGGCCCGGAGGCCTGTGCCCAGCGCCCGGCCCTCTGGCACGAGCCTCTCATTCCTGTTGATGCTGAGGGCCGTGCCTGTCCCAGGCTCCGGGCTGGTGGTCTGGACACAGTGGGCCTCACACGGCCCCTTCAGCCGGACCTCCAGGCTTTGGAGCAGCTTTTGTCCCGGCAGCAGCGAGGAGTTTATCTCGAGTTGCAACTCAGGACACCTGTGCAGCGGCGTCAGGATGCTGACCGGGCTGGGGCTTGGCCTCCTGCCCGCCGCTTCCCGCAGGCTGGCGCTGCTCATGGGCACAGCGCGCCACCGGTCTCTGTCCCAGGACAGGGCTGCCGTGTGAGGAGGGGATGTCGAAACCTTCTGACGGCCACCCGAGGGCTCTGGGGCAGGCCGTGTGTGCGAAGAACTGCCATGCACCTCCAGGACTGCAACCCACCAGGGTCCCCACCCCAGCACCTCGCACCCCGGCTGTGGCTGGGCACTGCGTCCCTGGCTCTGGTGCACGAGTCGCAGGGACTATGCAGTTAGCCTTAAAATTTAGCGAGAAACTGTAAGAACCTGTTCTTCAGCAGCTGAGTAAAAAAACGTCCTTGTGCTTGTATAGGCTTTGTTTGTGCAAAACAGAAGAAATTGCAAAAGCAACCGTAACAGGCAACGAGTTTTAAATTTTGGAGACTTGTTGACAATGTTTCTTATCAAGTCAGGAATCAGCAGCTGAGGAAGCACATAATTCCTACCAAAGCAGTTGAGATCTTGGACTCCGTGGAGGCCTAGCAAGAAAGGCAAGGGAGAATAGGTGCTAGAAAGAGGCAAAGTTTAAGACCACAGAGACATAAAATAAATGAAAAATATACACCCTTTGGAAGAGATTATTTTAACCATGTTTCACATTACTAATTTCTGGTACCATGCATTGAGTCCCTTTTAGACAGTGATAGTGAAGCAAATTCTTCTATACTCTCTCAAATCCTGACTTAATTTTTTCATACTTTACAGCACAGGTGCAACAGATTTATTGTTATTTTTAATCAGTTTGGAAAATAAACATAACACTTCCCACATATAATTTTAAATGAGCAATATCCTATTTTGATACAAGGGATGTGCTGTCTGTCTGGATAACATTTAACTATATAAATGGCAGTCATCAATTTTCTTTAAATTAAGCTAAAACAGGCAGATGCTCCTTGAGGATCTGTGCTAGCAGCTAGCTAGCAGAGAGTGGCAAGAATTGAAAAAAATATCTGAGGAAAAATATATTTATCCTTAGAAAATGGGCAGTATGGATGTATAAAGTTAACCTCTCTATTCTGTGAATAGCTTCATCCAAAATAACCATCTTACACTCAAATTATTTTTAAGAAGGCATAAGTTCTGGAGAAGCTGTGCTAATAACAAAGTATGACTTTTGGAGACCAGAAGTGTTGTACGGAAGACCTGGCATTCTGGTTCTCCTAAAACAATTAGCTTCAGGTACTGAATCTTATTGATAATATTTAGAGATTATTCTTTCCATTTACCTATTGTAGCCAGAGTTAAAGTGCTGTGTCATTGCAGATGGCAGATTTTCAAGGAATCGAGAACTTGCTCAAATAATATCTGAGGGAAGGCTTATACCATGTGCCCTGAGATGATCTTCCTCAGGATGGTTCCAGAATATCTCAAATGGAAGCATTTCCTAAATACTTCTTGCAGTTTTTTTTAAATTTAATTACACTTTGGGGAGCTCAACACAGCTGTGACTTAAGGCACTGAAAATAGCTGCTCACTTGGAAGTAGTACCCTTCTGGGCTGTAGAGCAAACCATTCCTCAGGAGAAGTCAGTGCACATTCACAGAGTTTTATATCAGACAATCATAGAATCACAGAATGGCATAGGCTGGAAGGGACCTCAGAGATCATCTAATCCAACCTCCCTGTCATGGGCAGGGACGCCTCTCAACTAGACCAGGCTACTCAAGGCTCCACCCAACCTGGCCTTGAACACCTCCAGAGAGGCGGCATCCACAACTTCTCTGGGCAATTTATTCCAAAGTCTAACCACCCTCATACTGAAGAATTTCTTCCTAAGATCTAATCTAAATCTGTTCTTCTTCAACTTAAACCCATTTCCCCTTGTCCTGTCAGTGGACACTCTTGTAAAAAGTCCCTCCCCAGCCTTCCTGTAGGTTCCCTTCAGGTATTGGAAGGCAGCTATTAGGTCCCCCCGAAGTCTTCTCTTTTCAAGGCTGAACAATCCCAGCTCCCACAACCAGTCCTCGTAGCAGAGGTGCTCCAGCCCTACATTTAACTGGATTTTAGAGGTGGAAACAGTGAATTTCAGGGTCTGCTTCCTTTCCCTAAGCCAAAGGAATCACCACGGAGCCTGGTAGTTCAGCTCTAGCCTTTGCCATTTCAGAGCCCTATGTTGACCCTGTCAGGCATTCCCTGAGTTAGGTGTCAGGATCAATAGTAGGAAAAAAAAGATCTCCATAGTGGAGACATGAAATTGCAGCTTGAAGCTGGTGACTAATACCAGTCAGTGTAAGAACAGAGGATGCTTGAGCAGATGCCAGACTAACGCACATTAGTGTTGCTTACCTGCAGAAGTAGGATAGTTGTACTGGTGCTCTCCTGCAGCCTGCTTGCTAAAAATGCATTAAGGAGCCTTGAACTGTATTTCTAGAAGAGGAGTTATCTCATACCTATTACGATTTAGGAGGACTGACTTTGTTGTTATAGGACTGAAATTTAATATTTTTTTTCTTTTCCCTTTTAGAATACAGCTAATGCAGTATGTAATTTATGGCATTGCATCATTTTTCTTCTTATACGGAATAATCCTTTTGGCAGAAGGTTTTTATACAACAAGTGCTGTGAAGGAGCTTCATGGAGAGTTCAAAACGACAGCCTGTGGCCGCTGCATCAGTGGAATGGTGAGTAGCGTTAGAAACGGGAACAGTCGTCTTTGCTTGCTGTAACCTCTTGGGCTCAGTTTGACTCCTGTGGTTTTGAACCTCAATATCTTGCTGCCTTCTTTGTTTAAATCCTTACGGGTTGTCAGAGTCAATCCCTGTTGCTGGTCCTTCTTGGTCAAATCCAAATTCTGCAGATGGACTGTCAGGGTGCTACTGTGGTCTCCCCCATCATAAAGCGACCCATTGGTGTAAACTAAGTTGATGGAGACTGCTAACTTTGAAACACTGAATGAAAGCCTTAATGAAATTTGCGCTTTTAAACATGGAGCAGTGCTTAAAGGCAGACTGTAGAATGGCTGTGGTTTGCAGAGCTATTTAAATAACAAACTGTAATGCCTCTGACTTCCATAGTCATTTCTGCTTGAGGACGTCTGGATGGAAGAGTAATGAATGAAGCTTTGCAACATCTTTGCACTTGAATCAAGTATTGCTGTCTTGCTTTTGCAGATGGCGAAAGGCATACAGATGTAATAGTGAGTCTTTTTACAAAGCTGAAGTACTTAAAGCCTTAAAGTTACAAGCCTTCTTCCCTTCAGTGTACTTCTGTGTTAGAACAAAATTTTAAGCAAAGTTTAACTGAAAATAAAACTTCAGATTCTCACCCACGTTGCCCCCCAGGGTGCACTCTGCAAGAACAGAAACATAGCTGTGTTGCAGAGACAGGATTTCAAAGCTATTTCTGAAAATCTGAATTCAAAGCTCATAGTTATGGAGGAACATAAGCAGTATGACAGATTGCCCACGGGAAAGTGTGGGTGAAAAGAGAAGAGGCTTTTGATGTGATTGTTGCATTTTAATATACAATCTATATCCTGTACTTAAAAAATATGTACTTTCAGCTGGTTAAATACAAAGGAGATGCATGTTTATTTTCAAGAGGTTTGACAATTTTCCACTGTGCTTTGGATGCTTGCTGAATTTTTCAAGAGCTAATAAAAATAAGACATCTGATCATTTTCCACTTAAGCAGCTATTCGCTTGCTCTTTCTCTAGCAAGTATGATCTTCACTGAGGAGCAAAATTGGCTCTAAAGCAGTGTTTTCCAAAGATCCAAAATACAGTAGAAACATACACCTATGTGCATCTTATTAGTACAGACAATTGCTTGAGCAGTTGAGTAGTTGCAGGCACGTGATTGTCAGCTGCTTATACAAATACCAGTGTGACACATGGAAATATGACAGGAAAATGTGTTTTCATGTTTGCCTCTATTTGTCCACGCAATGAAGGAGAGCATTTAGCAGCTAAGTAAGGGCTTGGAGCTCTGGTAAGACACATCAGTGTTCAGCGGTGGCAGTCATGGCATAAAAACATCTGTAGGTTGCTGCGTAGCAGTAGAGCCGCTTAAAACACCAGGGTTAGAACAAGGTTTGTGAGGAGATACAGTATCTTAACAGACTAGTGGCTGCAGCTGGGTACGGACACAAGCTTTTGGACATACAGTGATATTTTTTTTTCTTTTGCCTCTTTGATTAAGAGCTTCTCCACTTCTTCCTCTGTTACGTTACCAAACGAAGTCCTGGAAGTCAGTCCCTTCCATCTTGTGTAAGGTTATTGCAGAAGACAGACTTCCAACTTTCCTAAATTATTTATGTTGGCTGTGGTAATGCAGAATAGCGATTTCCCACAGTTATCACATTAAATGTGAGAGCGATTGTGTTTTGTCCTGGCTATTTTAGGAGTTAAAGGCTTTGTGTGCTTCCTGTCCATACGCAGAACCACGTTTTGTGTGTAGTGCATCTATAGGATTCCTTTAAACTGGTCCGCTTGGTCCATACCAAATCCTATAAGAGAATTCTCAATTCTCGCATAAAACATATAGGTCTGGCGTGTGTCACCGTCTAGTATGAAATAAGTTATTTTAGTTCAGTTGTGTATAAATTAAAGGCTAGCTGGGTCTTTTATAGGCCTTAGTTTTGCAAGCACTTCTGCCTCCCCCCACACTCTACCTCTGTGGACTGTAAAACCTAAACAACTGCTCAGCCTTTGCTGTAACATTTGCAGTGTTGTTCAGCACGTCTGGACAAAACCTATGAGGATGCAAACCTCCACCACTGCAGCATTGGTTCAGTCTGTCAGTTGTGGGTCAAGCTGAGACGACCTCCTCCCCCTGAGCTTTCCCATCCACGCTGCTGTTCTCTGGCACACAAGTTTCAAGTAAGATAGTACAGCATCAGTGCTTTACTGGAAGTAAAGCCTTGCCAGTCAACCTACAGTTAAATAACAGTGAAAAGGGAACACATAGAATCACAGAATGGTTAAAGTCGGAAGGGACCTCAAAGATCATCTAGTTCCAACCCCCCTGCCATAGGCAGGGACACCCTCCGCTACACCAGGGTGCTCAAAGCCTCATCCAACCTGGCCTTGAACACTTCCAGGGATGGGGCATCTACAACTTCTCTGGGCAACCTGTTCCACTGCCTCACCACCCTCAGAGTGAAAAATTTCTTCCTTAGATCTAATCTAAATCTCCCCTCTCTCAGTTTAAAGCCATTGCCCCTTGTCCTATCACTACACGCCCTTGTAGAAAGTCCCTCTCCAGCTTTCCTGTAGGCCCCCTTTAGGTACTGGAAGGCTGCTATCAGATCACCCCAGAGCCTTCTCTTCTCCAGGTATACACATGAGATGTAACAGCATTCCCCCGCCTTCTGAGTAGGATCCAAATTCTCATCTCACCAAGAGGAGGGAGCTGGGAACTGATGCCAAAGTTACTGTTTCACCACAAACCTTAGAAGAACAGGGAAAAGGGAAGAGGTCCAGTGGGAGGGGGAAGCTGGAGATTTCCAAAGCAATGAGTTCCATACCTTATAATCTTACCAAAGAAAATGCATGTAGTAATTCTTTTTTAAAAAAACAGCAAACTCAAATCAGCAAATTTCAATGGAAAATCCACGATTCTCTAAGGTGAAGTGACTACTTTTGTTCTTGGCAATGTGTGTTACATCAGTTGAAACTTTCTGATCTGCTGTAACGGTTGTGGTATGTTTTCAAAAATAGTTATTCTCAAATGTTCACAATTGATTTCAATAAATCAGGGAGTACGGGAGAGCTCTGTGAACACCAGTTCACTCTCTTGCTTTGATTTGCAAGTTGTATAGAAATGCTAGCATGTTACAGTTAACTAAAAAAACCTCCTTAAATTGATTTTTTTTTTTGGCGTTATATTGGTTTTAGCCTACAACCGGCATCCCTGCTTAGCTGAGAGTCTTGAGAAATTAACGGACTGCTCTTTGAGGAGGCCAAGCTGTTTACTCAAGCAGGCTGATGAAAAAGGAAATGTCTGAATTACATTCTCAGTAGCACTTAAACTACCAAAGTCTTTGTAAGCAACGAGAATACTGGTTTTGTTTGTGCCTGGAAATCAATGTTTTATTACTTGATTTCTGAAAGTATGCTTAAATATTACTTTGAAGCATTTTAAAGGAAAATTCAAGTACTGTCTTCAAAGAATAAATGTGAAGTGCTTGTGTTTTCTTTGCCCAGTTTGTTTTCCTCACCTATGTGCTTGGAGTGGCCTGGCTTGGGGTCTTTGGCTTCTCTGCTGTGCCTGTCTTTATGTTCTATAACATATGGTCAACTTGTGAAGTCATCAAATCACTTCAGACAAATGTGACAGTTCCAGGGGACCAGATCTGCGTGGATATCAGGCAATACGGTACTTATTTTAATCCTGATTAAATGCTTTATCCTTTCTCCTTGGTCTGTCTTCAGTAGTTTTGTCTCAGCCTTATCAAATGAACCAAATGCAAAAGCATCTTGTATCTCTGAATGTGCTATTACTTTTCTAATTAATTCAGATTACACTGATCTCTTTCCAGATGCAATCAATTTAACTGAACTGGCAAGTCATTTATCTAAAATGATGTTGTAGCCGTTTCCAGTACTATAATATTAGGTTTAAAAATAGTTCAGCCTCAAAATAAACTGCTTAGAAACAGTGCTGCGAAGTAGATAACCGGATTCTGTTTTTTGAACCCATATGCATACATTCTTTCCTTTCAAAAAGCTGGTTTTACATTTAAAGACAAAGTTAACACCTGAACTTTGCTGTTACTTTCAGTTAAAAGACCAAAAACCTGCAATTAAGAATGTGCCTTAGAACTGTTAATGAGTTAATACTGCTTTCTGATGACACACAGAAATCCGAGGGGGTGCAGGTAGCAGAGGAGTGGGACAATGGCAGAGAAGCAGCTGGCTTTAAAGTAAATCCTGTAAAATCTTTTTGAAAGCTGAACCATCCTGAGATAATTTCAATGACCTGCCCCTTACAGAGTGGCTAATTCCAACCAGCTGAGTTTGAAAGGAAGGAGACAAACTGGTTTCCTCCTGTTTCGAATGGCTTTTGCTTAAGCTTTACATCTGTTACGGGCCTAAAAGTTTAGGTTATTTTAAACCTTCTAGATCCTGTCAACTTTTCAGATTTTCAGTCATGTAGGAAAAGTAATTGGGAGTACGTGAGGTGCGGCAGACTGAATTTTCTTGTAGCAGTGTTCACGCTTTTTTACCTACTGGAACTAATCCAGAAGAAATTCCTTCTGTAATTCTTCCCTCTATCTCCATATTCACACTATTCTACAGTAGTTACTTGTTCAAGTAGAACTTAATCTAGTAAGTGCTATCCTGAAAGGTGCCAAGTACCTCTGAGATGCAGATTATCCCCTTCCGTGCTGAGTGGGAGAGTAGGCAGTATGTGGCTGGACCTGAAGCGCAAAACCCAACCATTTGGCTGCCAGATGGGAAAACCACATCTGAGAACATGCCTTGGCAGCGAGCCTCGGTATAGGGAGAAGGCACAACTTGAGTGAGTTGTTTTAATTCCTGCTGCCAACTCAAAGCCGTACTGGTCAAGGTGCAGATGCCCGAGACGGGCAAACAACTGGCAAGTGGGTGGAAAAGTTGAGAGAGGAATAGAAAGCGTGTGTTGATTGCGAAGATTAGTGGTTTCTTTTGCCGTGTTTTTTTCAGGTATTATCCCTTGGAATGCTGTACCTGGCAAAGCCTGTGGCCCGATTTTAGAGAACATCTGCAACACGAATGAGGTACGGAAACATAACCTATGTGCAGCTTTTGCCCCTCAAGTCACTTGGGCACAGTGTAATAAATAACCTGATGAAAGTTTTTGGAGAAAACTAATACTAATAGTATAAAGAGATTGATTTAAACACAACACTGAAATTGTTCTGTGTTAGGTCATCCCAGAAAATGAAAACTATTTCAGAACATTTTATTTTCTAAAACTTTGAATAGCTTGCTACAAAGATGGTTTTGTTATCCTTATTCTCTAGAACAGTTGAAACGTGTTTTATGCTATCCTCAGTTACTTCAATGTTTTTAACGTGTTTTTTTCTCTAGTTCTACATGTCTTATCACCTGTTCATTGTGGCTTGTGCTGGAGCTGGTGCCACTGTCATAGCATTGGTGGGTAGCATTTTTTTGTTGTTTTATTGTGTAACATGTTTCTTTCAGACTTAAGATGCTTTAAGATTAGATTTTGTGTATCTTAAATACTAGGCATTAAGGAGGGTGAGCTGTAAGCGCCACGATTTGCTGCTACGGTTTGGTCATTACAAGTCTGCAGGTCCCCAACTTTTGCTTGAAGAAGTCATCTTAACCCACCTTCCCCCATCCTTGGAATAAAATTCTTTGCATGTCCTTTGAAAATCAGATTCTACCCGCTATTACTATTTTTACATCCACTCTTTTTGTTTTTGTAGTTTATACAATCAGTCACTTGTAACCTCTTGGTTTTCTTGTCTGGATCCAGGCAGTTTGACTAGTCCCACTCTGCAATGCCAGTTCCCGGTAGCAGTTGGAAAAAGGGACATTAACAAGATGACTTGTTTCGTGTGTTTAACGCTTCCTCTAGCTGCCAGCTTCTAACCTCATGTCAGCCAAGCCCAGGTGTAATACTCGCTGTTTGTTGATGAAACAGCTGTAGGTCCGTAGGTAGATTGACCCCTCCAGATAAATGGCAAGTTACTCACCGCGCATCTTCACCCTGGAAGAAGTTACCTCAGAGTAACGTCTTTGTAAAAGTATCGAGAGTTGCCCAAATGGGCTTGAGCCGTCACCTTGCTGTGTCTTACTCTCCTGTATTTTGTTCTCTTCCACCAGCTGATCTACATGATGGCTACTACATATAACTATGCTGTTTTGAAGTTTAAGAGTCGGGAAGATTGCTGCACTAAATTCTAAATTGTATAAGCCCAGTAAAGAGCTGCATTTGCGTAGCTTGAAATACCACTGACACCCTAGGCTCAAAGTCTGGCTTTCTGAGTTTTGTTACAGTAATTGTAAATAGCTTCAGTGAGCATCATTTAGCTTATCAGATTAATAAAATGACTTCTTGTATATGAACTGTGATGTGGATGAGGTCTGGCTATTTCTTCATGTCGAGAGGATTCAGTTACTGCAGGGGTGTTTGTAAAGCATCCTCCTGAAGATGCGATGTTTCCATTGCAAGTCTCCGCTTGCTTTCTAACAGTCATCTCTCAGAAAAACACTGGGACAGTTCAGGGTCAGGATTACTCCTTTATTCTTCATCCTGAACACCAAATACAACCGCTCTGAGCATGCATACAAAATATCTGTGATACAAAAGAAAAGGAATAGTAAAGTAGTGCCGGTCTCTTTCGGCAGAAATTGGAAGCCCAGGTATTATGAATTAGTTGGCTTGTGTTTCCAGTGCACGGATGATAAAGTTGATTATTTTCTTCCATTTTCAAGTAATTGCCAAATTATGCTCTCTCTGGAATAAAATACATCCTTGTATTAGCTCTGCGTAAAACAATCACATCCTTTCTTTTGGACCTTGAACTAGTAAGAAACAGCTTATAAATAGCTTCTGTTCTTGAGTGGTGTGCACTTTAGTAACTGATTTCTCAGTAGCCAGATCTCAAAACTGTAAGTACGACTGCACGGGAAGCAAAACCATGCATAGATCACAGAGGCGTTTTTACACTGTTGGCATTAAAAAAAAAAAGAAGTGAATCAGTGTTTTCAGATGTAGATTTTTTTGCATGAAGTATGGTGAAAAGAAGTTGGGAAGAGATGGAATGTGCAAACTAGAAAAAATCCACACAATGGTGATGATGATGATGATAAAAAAAACCCCACCAGTTGCTAATATATGATATAAAACTCTTCACCTGAGGTTGGACAATGGAAGTTTAAAATGTAGTTATAAAAATATATGATTAAGACTTCTTAACTCAGAGATTGCATGCTTTTGCTTAGTTTTGGACTCATGTTTTGTTGTTTGATTTTTCAATATGTTCATGTAGCCTTGTTCACGAAAATAAACCTGTTTACAGTTTCAGGCTTTTTCCAGGGGGAGGGTGGAATTCTCATCTGCTTGTTGGGGGAAAAGAATTACCGGGATCTGGGCTTGGATATGCATAAACACCTCAACCTTAGAACGCAGTTCTTCTGAGCACCTCGTAGTTTACAGATCACATAAATTGCCACGTACAAAACTTTCTTCCTGCTTCCCCCCATTCTGCGTTTTAATTGATCCGTACGACTCTGTAGCTCATTTTATTACTGTTATACTAACTTTCTCTAAATTGTGAATAACCGACTGAAGTATTGGCATGCCAAATCCTAGAGATCTCTGAAAGTAGCCTCTGTGCTTGTTTTAATAACAGAATGCTTATTAACGTAGAATAACTGGTTTTTGGTCGTTATTTTGAAGAGCGTCTATTAATCTAACTAGCAGCTTGCTTTGCCTCTTGACATGCTCACTAGCCATCATGCTCACCCTTCTCTTCCAGATCCACTTCCTCATGATACTGTCTTCTAACTGGGCCTACTTAAAGGATGCCAGCAAAATGCAGGCCTACCAAGATATCAAAGCAAAAGAAGAGCAGGAGCTTCAGGATATCCAGTCTCGGTCAAAAGAGCAACTCAATTCTTACACATAAACGTGTTTGCCACAGTAATTCAGCAGAAGAATTCTGTAGCTCTGACAAATCAACAGATAGCTGCTCTGCAGTACAGATGTGTGTCTACCAAACAAAATTAGAGAGAAGTGCAAAAGCTTCACATTCCAGCTCCTGGATCACATTCATAGGGAAATCTTCCCGTGGGTAATCTTCCATCCTTTCTTACAGAGAATGGAGGTTTTATTACAGGCATTTTAAAAGGCAACACTTCACAATAAGTGACTAAATTATTCTTCTTCGAGACTTTTGGTGTTTAGTATTTGGCCGCGTTCTGCAGCGCGCCGTCCCGCGCAAAGCCACGGCGGGTGCTGCAAACCAGCCGGCAGTGAGTCCCTGTGCGGGCCTTTGCCGGCGGCACGTGTGCGGTTCCGTATCTCGGTTTGGGAACCAAACGCAGCTGCTGTGGCCGGCTCAGGTCTCCGACAGCTCCTGCTTATGCCGTGGCACGGCTGCAGCGCTTCCTAGGTTGCAGCAGGGCCGTCTTTGACCACTCTCTCCGTGGGCCACAGGAACAGCGCTCCGCTTCCGTGCCACGCTTTTTTTACGACGAAGCGGTCACGCTTCTGTGCTGATGGGAGCGTTGAGCAGATGTCCCAAGTTTTAATCTTTTTATTAACTGTTTAATGGAATGTAGATCCCCGGATCTGGATAATGATCCCCTTCTTTGAAAATAAATGTCAGCTTTGCCTTAATATTTATTTTCTATAAATGTCTTAGCATTTATATAGCAGCAGGAGACCATTATCCTACATTTTAAGTAAGTGAAAAGTGTTACCTTATTAAAATGACACTGATCTGACTTTTCCAAATGAGCGGATGAGGAAGTTTGCAGAGTTTTACACAAACGATAAAAATTACAGCCATAAAACAAAACAACAGGATGTCCACCTTTCTCTATCTTGGTGCTTAGCAAATTTATAGTCAGTGCTTACGTGTTTTCCTTTTTACAAATTAATTAGCACATTAAGAAAACGTGGTGTTCGGAAAACAAACAAACAAACTGGTGCCATTTTAAGGTCGTTTCCCATAGAAGTCTGCCTTCTAATTAATGTTTTTTTCAGAAGCATTCAGTGATAAATCTTGAGTATTAGTGATGGTATATTTGGTGTTTGTTCTATATGATATATATATATATAAATGTTGGGGGTAAAACACATCAGTCATTTGAAAAAAATTATTCAAGTCATACCCATGCTAAGATGACGTGTGGTTTGATGGTTCTGACTGTTTGCTGAATACAAAGGAAAGGAAGCACAAATTTCTTCCGAGTCAGTATTGAGAGAAGAGGCATTTTGGGGGGGGTATTAACTTTAAATACAATTTTTTTTTGTTGCGTATTGAAGTCTAATTTGACAGTTTCAAAAACGGGGCAGAGTTGATCAATGTAGAGCAAATATGAGAAAATAGCCTAGTGTATGTTCCTACCTGTTGCATGAAGGAGACATTTCTACAGCAACGCAGGTGATGTTCTAGCCCAGTGTTTGCATAAGGGTAATAATGGAGGCAGTGTCTTAAAGCCTAATTCTTTTCTAATTCAGTGTAGCTATTACTGGGAGTTTTTGAAGTTTTGTTTAAGTAGTCTAATATTTTTATGTAAAGAGCATTAAATTTTGCTATGTATAAATTTTTGTAACCTAACAGTGAATCAATATTTTCTATCAGTGCCAAGGGCTTCCTGTAGTTACATCCAAGTGTTAAAATAAATATTTGTAGATAATAGACCACACCCGTGTACGCTTATTTGAAAACAGACCTACAGCTACTCTCTACTAGCGCATCCTCTGGGCTTTATGTCTCTTTCCTGAAGTTAAACACCACGTTTTGTTCGGTGGTGTCCGTTTGCTCCCGCATGGGGAAGGGATGCCCTGTAGCTGTACGCTTCAGCATGGTGAGTCAGCGCCTGTTTCTAGCATGAGGCATTGGTAGTTGTTCCAGGCCAGCATAATGCAACAAGCACTACTCCTCCCAATCCGGACATCGAATGGACGGAGTCTCTCCTCAGAAATTTTGTAAATGGCAGCAGCGTTGCTGCAACACCAAATGAAGTGGCGTGTCAAGTTAGACCAGCCACCAAATAAATCACTTTCTGTCTTGATTTCTAGAAGCGAGGTTTATTTCTGTCACGTTTTTGGTACATGACGTTTCAACACCTGGTGAAGTCACAGGACAGAGCTTTGGGTTTTGCCCCTAAATTCTGTCAAACTTGGCTTCATGTTCGTGTAGCTAGGTCATGACGAGCAGCCTCAAATGCAGTGCAAGTTGTACAATATGCTGCCACCCAAAATTACTTCATTGATAAAAGATACTGTATTTTATACTGTAAATAAAGTTTAATGATCTTGCCTATAATCTACCTACAAAATACAAAGCTTAAATAAAGATGAGTTAAATAGCATTTTCATTTGAATCTCTCCATTCTGGGCTGGTTGATACCAACAAGGTGGTAACAATGACACAAGATAAGGCTGCCTCTAGAAGGGTTTGCTTCCCCTGCTGCAGCAGTAAACGGGGCACATCAGCTCGGGTCTGTCACACTCCGCTCTCTGAAGCTGCACCAGCCAAGAGTCTCCACAGGACACCTCTAAAAACACAACCATGACTGAATTTTTTTGCTACCTGAACACTGTTACCTTGACCTACAGTTTGTAATAGTTGGAGGGGAAGGGGGTGGGGGGGCACCACTTGAAAAGCTGTCAAAGTTTGTAGGAATTCAGTGCCAAAGCTGATCCAGCAGGACATACGGATTCATTTCTTTATACGGCTTTGTCCTTTCTCTCACCCCGCTCACGGGCCTCCTGGATTAATCATCAGGGCTCAGTGAAGTCAATGACTGAAGCGACAAAACAGCTCAAAAATCAGCTTTATTAATTTGTAATTGTACAGCCTGCAGTCTTTGTGCCTGACATTTATTACAGCTTCTTACAGGTAGAAATCCACTTTAAAAACATTTTTATTGTAGTAGTAATAATAGCAATTTTTAAAAGTCAGTATCTGTTATTCACCAGAAGTTTTCATCCGTGTCTCCCTGAGAAATGCCTGTAGCACTGTATTAAGGATAGGAGGGAGGGAAAGAAAGGGATAGGTGAGTCCAGAGTAGTTTCTTATTTTAAATACAAATACTTGTTTTAGAGAGAAAGTTCCGTGCAGTTTGAGAGACCGCAGATAATCACCGGCTTTGTTACGTTCACCCACGCTGCCCTTCTCTTACTGTTTCAGTGAACTGAGGTACATAAGCCTTTAAGGGTGAGGATTTGGGCCTTCAAGAGCAGAAAAGCCATCTCAGCTACCAAAGAGCAGTATGAGCTGTCCACTGCTCTCGCAGTGGTCACCCAGAGAAAAGAACACTGCACAGATACCAGTTCAGGCGCACCAGGGTCAGGTCTGGTATGTGAAACAGCACTTTGAAGGCACAGATAATGCTGAATCATTACTACGGTTAGTGCGGGCGTTTAATTTTGTTAACCATTCTATATTTTTTGCTTATGTATCTTTTCAATTCCACATCTTCAAATAAACTGAAAGGTTTGATAGATGTGGGGTTAGGTTTGGGTTTTTTCCTTCTCTTACCAAGCAACTGGAAACTACGTATCCTTATTTATCAAGGTCTAGAGAGACCCAGAGGAAATGCCCCGCTGTGGTAGCTGTGCAGGCAGCCAAAACCTCTGGAAAAAGTCTGTGAACTAGATGATTGTTGAAAGTCCACGCTGCTATGGATAAACCAAAGCTGGATTCAGTAACAGACCATCTGCAAGGTGCAGTGCAGGCGAACTTTCACGGGGTCATTACCCACGACGAATCCCTTGTTCTGTGAAAGAACGGGGATGCTGCTCCGTGGCAGATAAAAGGTTTTCATTGCCACAGCTACTGAAACAGATCACAGAGTGGAGCTCCCAGATCCCCATGCCGTGTACTGCAGAGCTTCTCTCTAAGAGTTGGAAGGATTCTCAATTTCTCCAACATGTTTGCTTTTGATTACTGGTTTGTTTATATTTTATTTGCTTTTTAAGAAGGCAGATGTCTCTTAACTGTAATTCATACCATAACTATTTATTAACATAGGGTAATAGAAGTGATTAATAATAATACATGAGCCTTACCTGTCATCCTTTTCACTAGCTGTAAGTCCCTCCTCTGTAAGCGACACGTCTTTTTCTTCTTTCTTTGAATCCTGGCAGACAACAGGAAAACACACTTCCTGTAACAGGTTCTTAAGTCAAAGTTTATGTGACTCTTAATAACAGCACCTGTACTTTAGGGCACCTAATTGAAAATAAGCCCCCTATTTCTACAAATGCTGCACTGCATCTAGAATAATGACCCTTTGGAAAATCAGGATGGGATAGCTGGAACAAAAATATGGCTGCAGTGTTTCATCAAAGTAACGTTCGCCCATGTACTAACCTGTGTAGATTCAAACTATTTAAACACAGTTTAAAATAAAAATGGGGGACATTTAAATTTAAATATTGTCCTAGTACCTAAAAACCAAACACACACACACCCCACCCCCACCAGCATACCAGGAAAAACCCCACAACTCTTACAAAAGAAAGAATTTTCAGGTTCTTTCTTTTGAATCAAGACATTTCTGCAATACAAATCCAAACACTCATCTCTGCAGGTTGTTACGTAAAGCTTCTGAATGAGAATATTGTTTTCATTCTAAGCATATTCTACCGAGACATAAATTCAGCCAGTAATATTTTTAGGACTGGGTTTTGAGAATAATTACCTTGTTTGCCAGTTCCTGCTCTCTGCTCTGCTGAATTATTCTCATGTATTTTTCTAATGGATTTGGAGTAGGATCTTTTAAGTCATCTTCAGCACCAGAATTACTATTTTCAAATTTTCCTCCCTCCTTTTCTTTGTCATCTATTTTCATTGAGTCTTGGGTCCACTTTAAGACACAAAATCAAAATTAAATACTGATCAGTTCCAGAAATAACACCTTTATACATAAATATCTGCACTACATGCAGGATTTCATGTCAACCTTGGTAAAACATGCCAGTCTCAACAGCATTAAATCTGTTACGCACTGTTCAAGATGAAGCGTTAAGCTATTGCTTCAATTCAAAAAGTGACATTGAAGTGGAAGTTCCCACTCTAACCCTGTCTGGATGTCTGGGATGCTGTGAGGCCTGAGGCTTCTACGTATGACATCTACACGAAAATTGAAGAAGATGAGCTGGCACAGGTATGCAAGTTTCTTGAAGGGCCTAGTTTGCCAGCGCAGAGGGCAGCACGAGCACGTCTGATCACTACCGCTGCTCTGAACCAAATTAACCACGGTTTAGAGGTGGGAAGAGGCAAGACGAAATGGGAGGGGGCAAAACCTGAGTTTTATACAGATCCTAGAATTCCAGAACACTACTTCAACACATGCCTACATCAGCTCAAAGGAATTTAAGCAAACTCCTTAAGGTCTCCTTATAACTTCCAAGAAAGCACCCTGGATACTCTGGTAGAGACTAATGAACAGATAGACATAAACATGTTCTGGTGGTGTCCCACCACCAGCGGTCCAGACCAGAGCAACGGCGAATGTGTAGCTTGTTCCAATAGCATGGTGACAGCTGCCTTGTAAGTTCTGGCCATAAAACTGTAGCTTCCAGTTACATGAAGCATAGAAGAAAAAGCATCTGTTTCCAGTGAAAAAGTTACTTGGCGTAAGGAGAAATTCTAGCGAGACTCTCTGGTTAATTGCACAAGTACATAAAAGAACTTGGCCTCTACTACTTTCACTTAAAGAATAAAATCTATTTTTAACCAAGTAACACACAGAGCAATCCTAAAATACATGACACTACAAAGCTGCGTTACTGTCACAAATTAAAATGCTAAATCACCACGTCTTCGTTAAGCTTTTCCACTTCTTGCTCTCCTTCCAAAGCTTCCTGTTGTTCTCTCCTTTCTTCTCTTGCTTTCCTTTCTTCTTCTAAGCTTTTCTCTTCTTCTCTATTCTGGTCTTCAATCTGTCTTTGATCCAGCACTGCTGTGAAAAATTATTTCAACATCTGTGATTTGATTTATGTAGTTCAGTAATCTACCACAGTAGCATGCAAATAAGTAACAGGTTCCTGTATAACATGAATAGTAAATGAAAAACAACTGGATATATTGATAATACATAAACCAAAGTTATTCTTAGGTATCTGGTGATATTTCTTCCCACCTCTATACATTTTCAGCCTGGTATATAGAATCATAGAATGGTTCGGGTTGGAAGGAACCTTAAAGATCATCTAGTTCCAATCCCCCTGCCATGGGCAGGGAAACCCTCCACTATACCAGGTTGCCCAAAGCCTCATCCAACCTGGCTTTGAACACTTCCAGGGATGGGGCATTCACAACCTCTCTGGGCAACCTGTTCCAGTGCCTCAGCACCCTCTGAGTGAAAAATTTCTTCCTTAGATCTAACCTAAATCTGCCCTCTTTCAGTTTAAAGCCATTGCCCCTTGTCCTATCACTACATGCCCTTGTAAAAAGTCCCTCTCCAGCTTTCCTGTAGGCCCCCTTTAGGTACTGGAAGGCTGCTATCAGATCACCCCGGAGCCTTCTCTTCTCCAGGCTGAACAGCTCCAACTCTCTCAGCCTGTCTCACTCAAATCTCTTAACACAATAACTAAAGTAGAGGCCAGAGAGTTGACAGATCTCTCTGTGCACTTCTCATTCCTACCATGGACTTTCTCATTAAATCTCTGTTATCCTACAGCTCATGTTGCTATATTCTCTCCCTCTCTGCAATATGGCTGGATGCAATTCTTTGTATTTATAAAGCAAAACATTTAAAAAACCTTTGAAAATTATTGCAGGACACACTGCTGATGTGACCAGTATGCTTAAAAAGCTGTGTAAGTATAACAGCATTCAGATAGTAATTAGATGGGCGAACTAGACACTGGGAGTTGTTAGAAGCTAGAAAGCTCTTCTCTAAATAAAAATAATCATAATGCTTCCATCTAGAACAATTAGAAAAGCGGCATATGCTGCACTGAAATCATCCTCATCTACCCAAAGAATTAAAACAGCATTGTGGTAATACAGTTTGTGAACAGAGTCAAGAAAAATTAAAAAAATCCAGACAGGCAGTATGTAAAATACTTTGAAAAAACAAAACAAAACCAAACCTTTCAAGTCTTACTTCCACCAAGAACAGAAATATTTAATTATCTTAAAAAAAAATAAAACTGTGTCTCTGGACAGGAGGGTGAGACGGGTGGCAAAAGTGTTTAAATTAAAAACGAATTTAATGCAATGCAGGGTGAAAAAGTCATCCTCATACCGTAAAGCAAAAGAAAACATTCCTTCCTCTTTATTACATAATTAGCACTTTGGGAAAAATGTTTCGATCGCTTCAGCATGCATACCTACAGAACGTTAAATATTTGGCTTTTTGGTTTCTACATTTGGCATTTACAAAGGGTGCCCGCTTTTGTTTCTGAGCTGAGAACTCACTCAAGTCCTGCAGCGAAGAGGCTGTTGCTCGTGTCGTGGCTGTGACATGGTTTCCATTGACCATGTCCCCAGATGGATGCACGGCATCACTTTCACACTGCTCTGGAATGTCCCCCTGATCTGGAGAAGAAATTTGAACAATGGCTTCATTATTTTGTAATTACAATAGCGGAGCACAGCAATGGACACAAAGTGTGGGAATGGCTGAATTAGAACACATAAATATCAGCACTAATTGAGCATGTTCCCTTCAACTTGACCGTTTCCCTGAGGATTAAGAATTATCATAGGCTGTGCTTGCTTCTTTAATTACAGAATTGTTAGTTTTGAAATTAGCCATTGGAACACATCTGTTATACAGAGCCAAAACAGACTCATGAATAAATATACAACAGAAAACCAAAACGTTTTCGTTTCTTTACATAATCAAGATAACAGGTCACAGAAAAATTACATGCCCATGCACATAAAACAACCTCTAATTATTTGATCATATACTATTTCTTTATTAGGATTCTTGCCTTCTTTAGTGCACAGGATGGATACTGCTGACTCAGATATTCTACATCATATTTTCTTCTCCCTGCGCAATGTGGCTCTGAATTTACAAAAACACAATTACTGTACTTCCTCTGTGACCATGGCTATCATCCTCAACTGCTTCTTAGTTACTTATTTGCAAAGTATGCAGATTGCCATTATCTCAATTTTAAGGGAGAAAACAAAAAAATAAAAAGTCAGACGTAGCGGTTATATCTAGGTAGCCAAACTGAAATACACAGGACCATTGCTCCAAGCACTTAGTGTAATATAGTACAGATACTTCATGTATCTCCTTATGTTTGGGGTAAAGGTTTAGAAAATATCGAGTTCACATCCTTTAAATATTATCAAGGTTTCAAGCATTTTTCTTTTCCACATTATAAAAAAATTGAAATATTTTGCAGGAAGGAAAAGAAGACACCCAAACCCATCAGCCTCTCTCTCAGAATGGTCTGATTCTCTTTAAATTAAAATTCTTTAAAAGGAATTACAGATGAAAGCACTACAGAAAATTTCTGCCAAACTGTTAAGTCTACCTAAGTTATGAGAATACTTTCAGTTTCTTACAAAAGCAACAGGAAGTCCTAACAGCTTTGCCTAGGAAAGTAAATTCTATACATGTTTTATGTAAGACCAAAATAACGGGCTATCACACTCAAAAGAAAATCTGTTCTGTTTTTTTTCTCTCTCTTTAACTTTAGGTTTAAATTATAACATTATTTCCATATGAGAATCAGTATGTTTCAGAGTATGTAATATTTAAATAGTCAAAAAATTCCTTTCACAAATAGGTTCCTGTTAAACATTATATCTAATTTCTAACAGTCTGCTAACCACACAAACCAAACACCTCAAACCCAAACCAATATAGTACGAAACATCTTTACATTAACCATTCTGCAATGGAGAAAAAAAAAAAAGGTAACACTCTTTGTACACCTTTACTCCTTTACAAAAGGATGGACATCAGGAGATGCATTATTTCCTTAAGATGAGCACATCAACTAAAAGCAGTTCCTGCCAACAGAAATTCCAATCTTTTCTTGCTAGAGCTCACTCACAGTAGGATTAAAAGGATTTGCATATTTTCTGGCATCTCCTTCAGCCATTGTTTTTTTTTTCCTACTCTTATCAACTTCTTCCTTCATTATATCTTATTCTACTTTTACTTTTTAGATTTTATGTTCTTATTCCACTTCAATTCCTCCTCCCCTTTTTAGCCATTCTGATTTCTTTCTACAGACTGAGATTATTAAACAAATAAATCAAAATCTAATTAAAACATAAGTTAAGTAGAAACCATTAGTGGCTATAGGCTCGGTTCACATTCAAATAATGCATTTAAAGCTTATAAAAAGAAAACTAAATGAGGTAAATTAAAACCCAACAAACGTGCAGAGTAAAGCTTCACAGGGAAAGGCATAGATGAGACATCAGCTTCTGCCAGTTATCACCAAATGCTGTCAGCACATCTGCTGTTTAAACAAACAGTATCTTTTTTGGTTGGTTGGTTGGTTGGTTTGAAAATACTGAAAGCCATAGTGCCACAGGTTCAGGAGAGTGAGCGAGGGCATCACTACGTCTTCCATACGACCTAACCACAACCAAAACAATAAGCCAGTCTCAGACCCAGGAAAACACTCACACCAGTTAGGAATATTTTCCTTGAAATCAGTGATTCTAACTCTCCCACGCAATAATTACAATCTCTTCACCAACTACGAATTTAATTATACCACCATCGATGTATCTCCACCAGTTGCAAGACTTTACAGGCCTAACAAAATTTGGAAATGGGAAAGATGTTTCGCTTACTGTTCATATCTTTCTCAGTGAGAATTACACTTCTTTAAACCCACAGTTTCATGGGAGAGGAGGCTGCTCAGGTCCAACATTAAGATGTCACTCAAATGCTGAAAAACTAGGAAATAGAGCCAGTAACTGTGCTTCTATTTCTCTCTCCATATACAAATGGCTGTAAAGTGCATTAACTTTTATTATCCTCCTCTTTCTACAGTACCTTAGTGACATCAAAAATTTTTGAACACTGACCCTGCAGGCTTGACTGCAGCATATAAAGAGAAGGAAACGCTTTATAGCATGCAATGCAAAACACCACATAACAAGAAAGTTCTTCCTGCAATCAACAGAAAGCAGATATGTAAATAAACAAAATGCTGATCTCGGAGGAAAAAAAAAATTAGGATAAAATTCATGTTTCAGTAACTGAACCGTACGTTCCAAAACTACTCAGAGATGCTGATTAATGACAGCATAATTGCAAGTGTTCTTCACACATTTACACACACTTCTAAAGTAACTTCTTATTCATAATGCTATTTAAGCCTCAATTACTGAAGGAAATAAATCAACAAGACCATATGTAACGGCTGCAGAAACTTATCTTCAGAATTACAGCCTGGTAATACTGCTCTGATATTGGTCCATGATGAACACTCCTTGGAGTTTTACTTTATGCAGCAAATATAACACAGCCTCAAGTTAGCTCATACACTAGTACGCTCTGCTGTTTAAAAAAAAAAACCTACACAATTTAAAAACATTCTGAAACAACTGTCAGACCTACATGCATGAATCAGAACAAGGTCGTGCAAGATTTCTGAACAAAAAGTATCCTCACAAATTTCAGAACCAGATTTTAGTGTCTAATTATTACTACATACCCTTCTCTACAGATGCAAACATGAAGGAAATTAGTTCCTCATCACCTGAGCCAGTTTCTTTTTCTTATTTCCAGCATGAGTCGAAACTTTTTCTCTCCAACCATGAACTATCAAGACAATTGTCTTGCAACTGTTAAGCCCTACCGCGTTAAATAAGCCCTCTAAAATGTACTCAAACTTACACTCAAGAGGAGAAATGCGTTCTTCAAGGTCCTCATACGTTAGTTTCTCTGGTTTGGGGATATCACTGAAATTTTGTTTGTCTGTTTGTTGATTATGAAGTCTGAAGGAAGAAGGAAGAACATAAATAATTTAATAAATGCTAAACTTTTAAGCAAATAGCGATCTGAGATTTAAACACAAGGATTACTCACATGCTTAGCAACAGACTAAACCAAACATAAAAAACATGTAACCAAAATGCTGTAACTGTAATGACTCAAAAGTTAAGGTATTTAAACACGGTTCTTTCACTTTTACCAAAAGTCAGCTCCATCTCTCTGATAGCCATCTCCCTGCAGCCTTTCCCCAAGGCCTGTGTATGACATAAAGGCATTACATTAAAACAAAATACACTCTCAAAGAGCATAAAAAGGAGTAAGGAAAAAAAAAAAAGATAAATACAATGAAGTGTGATACTTAGTCAACTAAAACTAAGAAATTTGCCTTTTAGGCTCTGTGTTACAGTCTCTAATTCCTGCTTTGATGTCATCTTAACAGATGTGTTTGAAATATATTAGGATTAGGTGTCTGGCAAAACATATATGCAGGGGTGAAAATCTGGGTGCTATGAAAAATGAGGTTAGTGCCCTCATTCTAAATCCCCATTTATCTCACCAGAAAGATCATATGAAAGAACAATATCTCCCACGTGACCCAGCTACTAAACTCTGACCAGAACCAGAATAGCAAAAGGAGCGTAGGTCACTAATGAAATTCAGCAGCAGCACTTCATAAAGGAGCTTACTTCACACCAGCTGGTGCTTTTCACCCTGGCATAAACATGTTTGTGATTACAATTTCCAAGGAATTCAGATCTTCTATGGGGCAAAAGCAGAGAACAAACAAAACATACCCTCACAATGAGTCATGTTCAATAAAAAATGTAAATTTGCGGACAAAGAAATAAATCTGCATTGTCAGAAGTTCAGTAACATCACTGGGGAAAAAAAAAAAACTTGTAAATTAAATATGACAGAGTAAACGGAACTTCAAGTTTTTGGAAGTCTACTTCATGTTTTTAGTCTTTCCTTCACAGAAATGGTGAAGTGTTAAATAATTCTTACGGTTGCAAGGTTAAAGGACATGCACACCACTTTCTTCAATACTGTGTCCTGCAACACTGCTAGAAAGAGAGTCAATACACTGCCTCGGATTCAGCAAACGGAAGAGGTCTGCTTCATGAAGACCAGTAAACACGTGTATTTCCAAACAGTTTTCAAAATTCATTCCATCAAACAAAGTTGGCAACCAAACCCTGGACTGTACCTCATGTCAATATTCCATAAAACAGTACTGGTACGTGCCAATCAACACCAAATTATTAAATTGCATCAGGTATGCTTAAAATTTCCTTAATATGCTTAAAAACAGAAAACAAAAGCACCACCATCTAAACTATTTCGTTAATGTGCAAAATTACTTTTTTAGCCTAAAACTGGTAACAACCCTCACAATCGTTTTCTTCAGCCCCAAACAAAAAAAAGGAATGGTTTAGATAATAATCTGCCTTATAACTCTAGTCTTCCTGTCTGTGTTTATTGGCTTCCTTCATACCGTTCATATCTTGAAACATAAACAAACAAGGAGCTCCTGTAGTCACAGAAGCAATTGTTCTTCCCCACTGACAGAGGTCTAACTTGTAATGGCTTACTGGTGTTACAGCATCGTATTTTCTTTTATTTTCTTCTTAAAGAAGTTCCCACTGCCACTAAAAATCTGCAGGCCATAAACTAATCCCAGAATACACTTCAATGATGTGGCATTTGCCTAATAATGAGAGTAAATAACTGGAAAAGCCCACACATGCATTTCTCAAATATTTTATGTAACAGGAAACAGTCCAAGGCACAACAAATTAAAAAAATACTCAACAAAAGAATGTTTTTCCTTTAAGTCTTGGGAAAGCAGCAAGTTCAAGAAAATTATTGGGACCTCATACCCTCACTTTGTCACAAGGAACCCAAGAAAGCAACCACAAGCCCTAGCTGCCTGCCCAGACCCTGCCCTGTTCTCTGCAACACGACTCGCTCGTGCTCTTCACTCTTCAGGCCGTGGGGACTCTACGACACTCTTCGAAGAAGTACAGCCCCTCACGGCACTAGAGCTTTGTACCGTATCACCTTAACGTGCAGGTTAACATTCAGCCTTCACTTTGGAAGGTCTGTCACAGGAATACAGGAAATCTGAGACATACTGTGGAGCAGGGAAAGAAGAGACAGCCACTTAAAGGAACTAATCTCACAGTCCCTAGAAATCTCAACAGCTTCTTTTCAAGGCCAAGAACATAAAGGCTCCCCCTAAATTCTAACAACAAAAGAGACCCTCTCTACATTAAATGTATATTGAGGACTTGCTAACAAGATAAGAAAGCCCTACGAATGCCTGCTAGAGCTGCCTCAGGACAAGCCGTCTTTCTCCAGCCATCAAATCTGGAATGATGGCTAGCAGGTCAAGGCCAATTCAAGTGTCTCTTCTTAGGAAAGAAACATTAAAAATTAATTATTCGAGTTTTTTCTGAAGACATCCATGCAGGATTCTCAGTTTTGGAGAGTGGAGGCAGCAGTGACAGTTAAAACCAGAAGAATTTCATACATGGAAATAGGAGATACAGAGAGGAAAGAGAAGTCTTTTTTATGCAGCTTGATTTTGCCAAGTTATTAATTTACTTAAAAGAGATCTTAAAAAATAAAAACGAAAGAAAAAAGAAAAGTTCTGCCACCCATCCCCTTTCCACATGCAAAGGAGACTGGAGATTCCTATTCGGAAAATGATTACACAGGCATGCGAACAAGCTCTTCAGAGGAAAAAAAGAAAATTAGCTTTACAGCTTGTTGAACGAAGTGAGAGTGTACAACTGCCTTAATTTAAATTCTCAGACAGACAGCAGAAACTACCGAGCTTCAATCACCAAAAGCTCGTCAGTCATGAAAAACAGAGACACAATAAAAGACACAACTCTGCTCAAGGAATTAGTAGCCTTTTTCTATGAAGGGTTTTTGTGTGCATCAAAAAACATGAACATGAAGCGTATACAAAAGGCCTCTTCTGATACAGGAAAGACAAGAGATTATCACTACTGTGGAGAGGAATTTGTGATGAGCTTGTAGTTTTACCTTTTTGTTGAAAAATTATTTCTAGCCATTGAAACATGAAGTCTACCCCTCTGAAGACCCAACACTGTCTTCTGAAATGAAGTTTGTTCTCAAATTAGTCTACCGTGTCATCAGGAGTTGTTGTTAGCCTTACCAGGATCACATTTGTATGGATGGTACAGAAGCCTACTAAAGGGATCAAACCTGTCAAATCCCAAAAGAACTCATGACAACAAACTGCTAAAAATATGTTCACATTCAGGTAATTCATATGAGGGTGAGGATCTCTGATAAGACTGTTATAAATAAGACATGCCAAGTGATAGTCAGTTAATTGGCCACTGTAGTACCTTCACACTCCCATTTGCAACACAGTACAGGAATTATTCTTACTCAAAAAAGTATACAGTCTAAATGTTTAAATTATCAATACGGTCCAAAGTTATGGGACACCTGGAGAAATCTGATATATCTTGGACACGTGCATACATTCCTCATATGTTTAAAAAACACATTATTTTCATAGATACTCTACATAGGCATGCAAGTCAGTTGTTGTTTAACTCAGATTGACTTTTAGGAACAGATTTTATGTTTTTAGGAAACTTTTAGAAAATACATTTTCTGAAATTAGTGATTAATGGAATGTTTATTTATCAACACTGAATCTTTGCTTAGCTGTCTGAAAGTGATCTACTGTGGAAGGAAATACAATCAAAGAGAAGGTCTACACTGACACAACAGATTTCAAGTGCTGCAGAACTTGCAGCTCTCTTGAAATATGAGGCTCCACAACACACCTGGCCTTAAATAATGGCATCCAACGCTTTCAAAAGTTCATCAGAACACTGACACATGAAAAGTAGAAAAGCGGAGAAGAAGGGGGAAAGCGGAGAAGAAGGGGGAAAGCGGAGAAGAAGGGGGAAAGCGGAGAAGAAGGGGGAAAGCGGAGAAGAAGGGGGAAAGCGGAGAAGAAGGGGGAAAGCGGAGAAGAAGGGGGAAAGCGGAGAAGAAGGGGGAAAGCAGAAGTTTACTGTTTAATCTGTAGCTAAGATTAACAGCTAAGATTAACAGGAGGTATCTACAGCTGCCTGAAAACCAACAAAGTAAATCAGCATGATCTGAGCCAAGGAACATCTAAGCTTTGTCTGACTTGTACTGGTCAGGTGTGCCTTAATGGTGACAAAGCCAACCACATGAACCACCTTCTGTCTTCAAAGCCATACACAGTCACTGAGCGATACTTACATTGGTTGAAGCAGTGCAAACTGAAAGTGCTGAGAAGCACAGCTCCAAAAAGTGTTTTAATCACAAAGAACTAATATCCCTAAACAGCAGAATTTGACCTAAGCTTCAATGATGGATGTTTACCAATTTGCTACATATGCATTAAACTAACATGCGCTTAGGACGTCTCACATTCTAACTCTCCAGGCTTTTCAGTCCTTTGCCTAGCACTTTTCCACGGCAGTGGACTTTCTAGGCTCTGGAGCTAGTGGTACCATTACAGTTTCTCCCCAACAGAAAGAATCTTTGGAATAACCTTTCATCCTTGCTCAACGACAACAGTGAAATGACTTTACAAAACACTTTGTAAATCAATCAAGTTTTACTTTGTCATAGGACAAGACTTTTTTTTTTTTAAAAAAAAAAGGTTGCATTCATCAGAAGTTTCCAATGCACTTGAGGTTTAAGTATTTCACTGCACATAACTTTGCACTGTAAGGAAGCACAAATTTAACAGAGGTGAAAATGTCAAATTGTATTTGCCAAAGGTGTTTAGACTTGGGAGGAGAAGGTGTTTGATTTTTTAAACGAAATTCCTCTTGAGGCATGATACTGAAAATAGAAATCCTTATTCAAATTTTCTAAAAATTTCTCACTTATAAAATTAATGGCTTACTTGAATTGTAAAAGCAACTATTGCCATGAACAGTTACATAGATGTTTCTTTAAAAAGCAGGTTAAAAATGTTGCTTTGTAAACATGTTACCTGATTTTCTGGCCATGACTGGATGGTGAGGAAGAAACAGACTCAGAAGATGAAAGTAGATGTGGCTTTGAAATAGGAGAAAGCACCTGGTCAACACTCTGCTGCGAAGAGGCAAGATACAAGCCACTGGTGTCTGCAGAATAAAAATACCACGATTCGTATTAGTCAGTTATTTGTCCTACCATTTCTCAGACAAGGCTGTTTTTTTCAACACTTGCATAATTGGACTGTGCAGGCACCACCACTATAGGGCAACTAACATCCAGATCTTAACATGAACTTTCTTACACTGGTTATTTCTTATTTCTTTTTTTTTTTATTTACCTCTTCTGTAGGGGAATTCTCCTCTACATGCCTTCACCATCATAAACTTACTCCTCACAAAGCCTATGATTGTCATCACCCCATAATATGTCCACGTTCCCCACAAACTGTAGTGCCTCTGCCAAACACCAAATAACTTCTCCCATGCTGGGCATTAGAGGAAGCAGTTATGGACTCGGATTTCAAGCTAGGAATGTGCTTACTAGCCAGCAAAAGATAGTGCTTGAGGTCTCCCAAAGGCCATTCTTCATTAGGAAGTTTAACTTGGAGGTTTCATTTTCTACAGATTTATGAAAATGGGTGATAAAGGAAAGAAGAAAATCTTTGAAGATTTTATCTTCTTATCAACAGCTGTAAAATTAACCAGGGAAGGAAACAGACAGACAGTATGACTGAAGAAGTCTTGAGTTTCCTAAGAAACCAAGGTAAAAAACAAACCCTCTGCATTAAAAAGGCTTTTAATCAAGCTTGCAAAGTCCAGTGCAATTTGGTTAAATTTTGCTTTGCAATCTTAATCTTCCTTTCCTGTGCAGTTGCACAGGTCTTTCTTTACTAGACTATGAATTCCTGTTTTTTCCACAAGATACGGTATTCACTCAGTAAGCAGGTACCGTTTTTTCTTCTCTTTATAGACCAAATAACTTTTACTGTAGGCGGTGCTAATTCAACTCAAGAGATAGAGAAAAAGCCATTATTAACACTCCCTGACCTGAAGTTCTTCCAGGTGGTCGTATAGAAGTGCATCTCGTTCACGGTGCACATCACACTGCAGAAGCCAGGATGCTTCAGACTAGGGATTGCCAATGGATTTTTATCTCCAGACAGCCCCTATGTCCATGCAACGCAACACCCTCTCAGAAAGCTGAGCACTAACGGAACGGGACCCAATAACTACGTCATACTGGTGTACCAGCAGTATCTGTTTGTGGTGGGAACCCTCAGCTCACCCACATCCAATCTTTTACAAAATGACTTGTCAAATTTTCACACGCAGAACAAACGGAGAACAGCACGTAGTATTTAACGCATGCACCTCCTCAGCGTAACACATGCTGCATGTCAGGGGACACAGGTGGCACACCAGCCATCTCATATGGTAATTTACTACAATCTACTACTATTTAGAAAATATCTCTGACTGAACTTACTGATTTTCTACTAAAAGACAAATAGTTGAGGTCTTTGGCTCACAGTACGCTGTCTGCAAGAGTCACCAACCTTGCTCTTTCTCATCAGAAGGTATGAACTTTGGTCAAGTAATGATCAAGGTGAGAAGTACTGATCAAGTAATAGGGAGCATGGGTCAGATGGCAATCTGAATTTTTTTCTTAATAACCTTCTTGGCCTGTGTTACTGCCTAGAGACTGCAGACAGCAAGCAGGGGAAAACAGAAGAAGATGCTGTCCTGCTTTTAGTTGCTCTTAAAGAAATGGGCTTACTCCTTCCCGAAAGAAAGTCGAAGCCTGAAAGATGTCCAACATGCACAGGCTTGGGCAGGAAAACAGTCAAACGCATGAGCTAATTTAAAGGAAGAGAGAAACCCGCATATATTTCCTCTGGAAGATTATGCAGTAAACCAGCTGCTGGATCTGCCAACTGCAAGTATTTTACAGGAGGACACACTTCTTTCTTTCATCCTTCGAAGACAGGTGCTGACAACTGAGAGACAGTTGTCTCTGCAGTATACCTCACTTAAAGGAAAAGCAAATCTCAGACTCACGTGCACAGTATCTTTTACCTCTTAAAATTAATTCTGAGCTGTTCAGACTGGCATCTTCAACAGCACTGAAAAGCTCCATGGAAGCTTCCAGAATGACTTATGGTCTTCTAGCAAAACACATCTGGTGCTTCAGCCATCTCTAGCACAAAGGATAACATATATACTGGTACAAAAGCACTCCTTCTCAGAAGACTCTTGAACCAGAGATGACAGATCATCAGGGAAGCAATCCCACTGGAAGCAGATAAGTCACTCCACAGCACGTTAGCACTGAAGCTACCATGCTTACTGGGGCAATTACCACATCAGTTCACCTTGAGAATAGATCACCTAGCTGCAACCTGGTTTCCTCCACTACATACTGCTCAATTTCTGTAACACCTAAGTCAGGTAATTCCCTCCTTTGTTACTCAACTCTTATTCCTCTCCAGAACAAGTCAGTCTTGTGTATTAAGCAAAGAGCAGATCCAATGGAAAAAATACATCAGCAGTCACGTAACCAGCCTCTGACAGGTACAAAGACAGGAAGGATTGTCAAGGTTATGGACACAACTTTCATTTTTACATTTCCCAATTTTACAACACCACCTTACTTTTATGAAAGACTTGGTGTGCGTGTGCTATATTAAACAAATAGTCTGTAAGTACTGTATATAGAAGATGACGAAGGAAACTTAGGACTGCTTTGGAAGTTCAAGTTTTCAAATATGTTTTCAGTAACAGAGCACGGTGTTCTACATGCAGAAACACAGGGAGAGCCACAATAGATCAGACTGTAACTTATTTGTAACAGTGCTCATTACTAAACAAAACTAAACTAAAATTCAAAAAGGAAAATACTCAGATCTTACTTCTGGCAATACCCACCTCGATTTTTCCTCAATCAATTCTTTTTTGGGTCGTCCTGACAGGGAAGTTTTATTCCTCCATCTATACTTAATGCCACATAAGCCATACATTCCACAACTTACTCATAATTCCTTACAAACTAATTCAATCTCTTTCATTTCAATTTCATAGATTTCTGGGGTCTGTGAAGCAGTGATTAATCAATCCCTCTTTCCCTTTTCTGCATCACTCATTGCCTTCCAGATTTCATCAGCCAATTCTTTTCCAAACTAAGCTGTCCTTCTTGTATTTAACCTTCCTTCATGCAGAAGGTGATTTTTTGTTGTTGTTACTTCTCTTTTTATCAGGCTATTAAATCCACTTTGAGCTAGGGTGACAAGAATTGCATGAATCAAGAAGCAGATGTACTGCAGGTTTGAAACAACACAATGTTGTTTTGATTTTAAATTCCTTTTGATTTTGCTTGCTATTCTAAATACTGCCCTTTTTAAAAAAAAAGACTGAGTATTAGACACACAATTTTCCAAATCACGACCAAACACTAATCCCCTCCCCCTCACAATTGCTCAGGAATATTTGGTAAAGATGTCACAGCAAAAAGAACAAACAAAAGCAAATCTGGACCTTTCAGACTGGAAAACTCAAGAGGAGTCAGGCAAAGCAGTCTTCTGCAGCACACGTTAACTACAATAGCTAAATGCAAGGACAGGAACAGAGAGGGAGGGTTACTAAAACTACGAAACGACAATTAATGTTGCAAAGTAGTTATACTTAACAGTGACTTTTGAATGAAACTCTGCACATCATAAGGTTACACCTGTAGTGCATTATATGGATAGTCTCCTCTTTAAAGCTACCTCAATTAAGTGCAGTTTAGCCTCCCCTCAACGTACTTCTCCAGTACTTCTTTCCATGAAGCAGCAATACTCCAGGCAGTTAGCATGTTTTGTCTCTGACTTCTCCTGCCTCTTAGCAGACAACAAATGAGTGAAAGGCTATCACTGCTAAATCTTTCTCCTCCCATAGCGCAAGAGCAACAAAAAGTAAAACTCCACCACACCACATTAACAATCGTGACTCACCATCCGAAATTTTCTTGTTACTGAGATCTCTCTCCAATTTAGAAACAGGAGTAGAAGAAAGGCGTCTTGAAGAAGACGCTCCTCTGTGCGGTGGTGTTAAGGGATTTTTAAAGACATCAACCTCCCCACTTCTTTTGATGTGTTTTTCACCTCTTGGGCTGCTCAGGGGGGAATGCTGCAAGCTAGGATTATCCTCTAGAAGTTCATGCTGGGTAGTCAAGGGGGGTCGACTAATAGCACACTGTAGAAGTAAAGGGGACTGCATCTTTCTCGGCGTTCTGCTCGCAGCCGCCTCCTGCATGACTCTGTGTTGGTAGCTCCTGTAGGCTTCTTCCAAACACTCTGCCTCTTTTTCTAGTTCTCTTATTCTAGCCCGGGTTTGCGCCATACACTCCAGGTCAGAATCCGGAGAAGCACTGCGAGGCTGTAACTGCGGACGATAGCCAACTCTTGGTACAGCATTTACCTTCATCACATCTGTCATAACCTGACTCTTCAGGAATGTGCTATCCACATAAATATCATGAGGTACAATTCTGTCACCAGCGAAGTCAAGGACAGAGCGATCGACAAGCGAAGGCTTTGGGTTCCGATACACTTCATTTTCCAGAGCTAAACGACAGCAAGAGAAAGTGAGCGACGGTAAAAAGTGAGAGGGGAGATCCCTAACAAAACAGAAACAGTAAAACATGGCGTTTAAATTCCAACTGGATCAAAACTATTTTAACATGGAATTGGCTTAAATTTTGATAATTTAAGGGATTGATTTAAATGTATTTTTAAAGTAGCTGCATAGCTGCAAATTACCACTGATACTTTTTTAAAATACATAATTCTTCTGTGTAAAACTACCTGAAGCATGCACTATACATGTTATTTCTTCATTTATGCTTAAATAAATAAATAAAAATGAAAACGTCACCACTTTGGGCACATTATATCCAGTCATGCTACTAGAGGGTGAGGGACATAGGGCGGGCCATATGTCTTCACAGTTTCTCTGTATTCAGATCAAAAAAAAAGTTTGGAGAAAAACAACATAGCACATAGCTAATGTTGTTGTTTTTTTAAAAAAAGTACTTCTCCAAAATTGTCAGTTAAATTGAATGTTTCAGGGCTGTCTGCTTCCTGGCTAGCAACTGTATGCTTCAGCAAGCCCAAAAGACCAACCTATAGGGCTGTATCTTTCTCAGCAAAATGACAACCTTGTTTTTTCTTCTACATAAATGATTCTTCAATGGCGTCCTTAACTCTGATACAAAATACAAGTCCTGCGCTACTTTCGGTCATTTAATTAAAATATATATTTGCTATTTTGACAATAACAAATTTCTAATTCCAAATAGCACTGATACTTGTACCATACATGAAAATGTACATATAGGTCCAGTGAATAATATAAAGTATTGCATATACTGAACTATGATGCAACACATGCAGTACATAATGTATACTTGTTGCAGAATTCAATTTCATATTTTCAGATTAAATATACGTCCCAAACCTTTTATTTATCATACTTGGTATTAGCAGTTTGACAGATAGGCATCTTTAGAACTACATTTCTTCAGCAGACTGAATTGCTTTACGCAAGTGCTTCTCCCTTTCTAATGCCCATACGATGTGCACAGTTATCAGCCTTGACAACAACTGTTTACAAGTTACATTGAAATTTGCGAGGTACACAATACAATTTCAAATTGATTATTCTTATTATGAACATCCGAGCATCAAAATGCATTAAAACACAACTTGTCTCCTGGAAAACGGTGATTATATTATCACCAAACATTAATGTCTTCATACTGAAGAAAAATAGACAATAAAAACATGCAAGTACTCAGGGAGGAATGTTTTCCCTTCCTCCTGTATGTTTGTTTTCTGAAAGGAAGGGAAGTTTTAATGAGTCTGCTTTTTAAAGTAGGCTTTTAAACTTCCATTTTAAACCTGGAATCTACTCATTGTTGTTATATTAGTTCTATGCAACTGCAGCTTTTTTAAGCTTCTGAAAATTCTGACAAGTGAACTTCATAAAGGACTACTCTGGTGTAAGATACAAACCTGCCTGTGTTTGTTTCACCTGCAGTTTCAGTTCTTCAACCTGCACATTTAACTTCCTGACAGTAGCTTCGGAATCCAACAGCTGGGTCTTTAACTGAGCACAACGCTCAACCTACAGGACATCGAAAGAAAAACAAAACCCAGCATAATTCAAACAAAAAGAATAATCTCAATCGCCTGAATAGTTGTTTCTAAACATTTTTCAGGTCCAGTCAAACCATACATACATAGTACCCTATTGAAAGTCAGTGCTGACAACTTAATGACTTGGAAAGATTTACTTTGGTTATATTGGGGTGGGGTATTTTGGGTCAGTTTGGGGTGTTTTGTTTTGCTTTCTTTAGAGTTGTTTACATAAAAATAAGCAAAATACAAACCATCCTTGTCACTACACGCTAAACAGCCTGCACAGGTACATAGATAAACATGAACAAGATGCAAGGACAAAGAAAGGATTCAAATTATTTAGAAAGAATAATTTACCTCACTTTGTAGCTGCTTTTCCAAAATCTGCCTATGACTTTCAAATTCATCCAGCGCCAGCTTCCTAGAATGTTCCACTCTCCTCAGCTCCACTTGGCAGGCCAGGTACTCTGCCGAGGGCTGGGACAGCTCTACCCAGAAGAGAAATATCAGACGCTCAGCCACTGAATAACAAGTGCGCACTTTTCTACCTGACACCCCTTCAAAACGTAAAGCTGATTTGTTTTTAGGAACATAACAAGGCTTTGTTTGAATAAAGGACTTAGGGATATTTTTTCTTCCTTTTACAAAAGACCAAAATTGTTGTTGGCACAGTAATTTAAGAACTAGACTCAGACTGTCCTGTCTGGAAGAAAAACATATATCCCTACCTTACATAACTAGGTGTACATCTCTACTTTCTTGTCATCTCAAACGCATGTTTAAAATACTTGGCATTTTATAACTATAGTCAGGTGAGTACTGAAAAATAATAATGTAATGTTCTTTTAGCATTATTAACCATACTAATGCTATGGTTAGAAATATTGCACTGCTTCTTTCAAAGGGTGAAAGGGATATTATTCTTCTTTTTATAGCTACCACAATTCAGGATTTCTACTACAAAGACATAATAAAGAAAATGAACTTGTTATGTCAAAGACTGTTTCATTTTACACAAAAAATAGTTGGAGTTTAATGCAAACTACTCACAAGCATAATACAAAGAAAGTATTTTACTAAAAAATTATTTCTAAACAAATACTTGTAGGGAAACAGAAACAAGGAAACTACTAAATCATTCACACTGACTGTCTCGAAGATGCTGGTTCTCACTGCGAGTCTCATCCAACTGTTGCCTAAGTAGTTTATTCTGCACTTGGAGCTCCAATTTCTCCTCCTTTAGCAAAGGATAGTCTGATACCTCTTTCAGTTTTTCTGTCAACAACTGATTTTGTTTATTTACCAGCAGAACCTGGGCCTTCATTGACTCCAAATCCAGCTGCAGACAAAAGAACAGTTTAGAAGCTTATGAACTGCTGTACTACTTAACACTTTTATTTTACATTTTCTTCTTTTTTTTTTTAATGTACCTCAAATGCACTGATTAGAATACAGCTTCTTTAAATTCATGTTTACAATTACCTCAAGCTCTTTTGTGCGTGACACTGCTTGCTTGAGTTCCTCCTTTTTTGAATTAACAGCAATGGCTTCTTCATGCAAAAGCATAGCTTTCTCTGAAGGGGGGGATTACAAATGCTGAATTAGAATTAGTGGAGTATTACAGTAAAAAAACTGTATCAGCAAAAAACAGTTTAAGCTGCGAAGCCCAACATTCAGTTTAATTCAAGACATGAAAATGACTGAATGTCACACACACTCCTTGAAAATTAAGTAAATCACACTGTGAGTGTATATATATATGCACACATACACTCCTTTAGACTTTAGTAAATCAAATTCATGTGCACGACATGTAATTTCTTTCACATGTCCGTAAATTAAAAGCCTAAATATGTTATCTGTCCCAGCTCTCTTCCTCAAGCTCCAATTAATCACCTTGTGCACAATACATGTAGAAACTGGCAACTATTAAAGAGTATGACACCAGACTGTACCAGAGTTCAGTTAAAGAATGAACAAGCTCGTAGGACTTCAGAAGATGGGAAACGGAAAACCAGGATGCTTTGCAGCCTCTGTGCAAAGCACCAGCTCACAGTCCCCACTGCATTCTGAACTGCGAGGAGTTGCTCACCTGTCACAGGATCCTGCTGCATGTTTTTCCAAATCTATTTTGATGGCTTTTCTGTCACTTACACCATGTTACTGAACACTGTGACTGTTTAGTAACAGTGTTTTGATACCTGTTAGTAAAAGTTGTAGAGATAAACAGCTACTTTATTAATATCAGAGAGAAGGTTACCTTTATTTTTCTTCTCATCTTCAGTAACTTTATTGGTCCTGGCTATGTATTCTTCTTTTAATTCAAGCTGATATCTAAAAGTAAAAAGAATTATTTATTCCCAAAGCATAGTGTGCGCATTTGTGTAAATTCCAGCCTTTCCCAGACTAAGCTATACTCACAGCATTCTTTATTGACAAAACTAGTTATCACAGAGCCACTTAAATGGTTGGAAAGGGCTGTGTCAATCACCTCATTCAACTACCTGCTCAAAAAGCAAGACTGCCACCAACTCTAGATCAGGTGAGCTGTGGCTCTTCCTAGCCAAGTCTTGAAAACCTCAAAGTATGTATATTCCACCACCTCCCTGGATGACCTGTGCCAGAGCTGCACTATCCTTCCAGTAAATTTCCCCCCCCCCCCCCCCCATGTCCAAGCTGAACTTTCCAAGCCACAATTTATGACTCCTGCCATATGCACTCAGAGGTCATGTCTGATAGTCCCATAACTATCTTAACAGACTTCTACTAGGCTCCCTCCAGTTTCTTCATGACTTTCTTCAATGAGAAAGCCCCCAAACCTGGGCATCATATTCCTAGAGCAGCCCTCACCAACACCTAAAGGGGATAACAACCTCCCTCAGTCTGTTGGCCATGCTGCTCCTAATATCACCCATCATGCTGTTTGTCTTGTTTGCCAGAGAGTGCTGCTGGATTGTAGCCAACCTGGCATTCACTGTAACTCCCATGTCCTCTTCAGAAACACAGCTACTCGGTCAATTCCTTTTACTCATTCATACTACTTCATAGGGATATTCTGCCCCAAGCACAGAGCTCTGCAGTTCTCCTTGTTTCTAAGATTTATGTTGGCACAATCCCCAAGTTTATCAAAGTCTCATATCCATCCTTCTGCATTTTTGCAAATGGCCCAGACCACTCAGATCCTTCCCCCAAATACAGCATTTTATGTTTACCATAGAAATAAAAAAAGATTCCTTTTCCAACAAGCAACGTTATTTCTATACAACAAATAGTAGCTCTTCACTGCTTTTCATCAAGGATTTAGGACAAAAGGACATGGATTTTATCTTTCTGAGCATCTGCAGCATGTTTAAAGTATTTTGTGTGTTAATAAAATAAGTTGAGCAGCAGTTCATCCTTAAATAATTTGCTTCTCCTCACGAACCAAAAGTACTTTATAAGCATTATTTGTAACTAGCTGTTATGGACTAATAAAACAAGTTACCAAGGTGGGTCAACTAGTTGCATTTCATTGTTCTCTGATAAAATCCTCAAATCTACCCTGTTTCAGCTGAGGCACCATTCTGGCCAAAACCTACTCCTTACATCTTTCCTCTGTAACTTACATAAAGACACACTAACACAGATAATAATTCTTGTTCACCGGTTTGCAATAAAAAGCAATGATACATCAGTTGTTTGGTTTAACTGCCTAACTGAAAGACCGTTTCATGCCACCGAATACACATGAGCAATAAGATGCCAAGAGCACCTGCCTGCACTGAAGCATCAAGTAACCCTTCAACAGAACGAGGCACTCCAAGAAAGTACCACAGCAAAGTTAGGATATACGCACTGAAACACCTCAAAAGCAGTCACAGATGATGTCTTATGCTTTCAAAGAACATTTCTAAGCAAATTCCCTGAAACCATGTTCAAGCAGATGGTAGTCAATAACAGAAGGGTGGTCTATAACAGAGAATCTATCTCCAAAAATGGGGAGGGGTTAAGGTAAGAGCCAACCTATCTGTACAACGGGCTAGTGCGCCTCTCACTTTTTCCAAAAACCTCTAACATCTCTTTAATGCTAATTTCACCTTCGTGCCTCTTCTGCATTCGTAAAATGGTCAGTTCTTTTAATTGCCATCAAAGGAAGTCACTAATACTGCTTCACATTCTCTTGTCTAAACATACAACTGATGTCACATCTCTTTCCCAGATAACAATACAGAATTAAAACTACAACAATAATGTAACCTATAATCAAAAGATAATTATTTTCTACAGCAAACCTTTTTTTGAACCTGACAGACCACTTTGTATCACTAGCAAAGAGCTAATCAATAATGTAAAGAATTCAAGCTGATAAAAACAAAAATGTAAGTGCACATTTTCAAAGTCCTTGCTTTGTTACACTTTTCAAAACAAATCCTATAGAATTTATTATTCTATTTTCATAGGAATTAACATGTGTCCTATTAAAAGAAAAATTTACTTTAAGAGTTCAGTCTTAAGCTTTTGGTCATATGTTTCCTCTACGTTCTTCACAGCAACCTCCCGACGTCGAAGTGCATCATCAATAGCTTTATTTTTCTCTTCCTGAAGTTTTTGAGTGCTGAAATATCCAAAAATATACAGACAATGACCAGTTATAAAGTCAAAACTTTAGGTTTTGGGTTTTTTTTTTTAATAACATTTACAGGCATCAAAGGGTAATGTGCTTGCTTGGAACCGTGTAGCAATTTAAAATTATCATTAGAATCTGTCATTGTAATGCATTAAGAACAAGGAGATGTGACACAAACTAAATTGCCCTATTTAAAATCCAGTACCAATCAATTATGCAGCTACCCCGGGGTAACCCTAGCTCAGCCTCCCAAACCAGAAAGCCTTCAGAGAAGATAGTGCTGAGCATGCTACTCTACCAGCACCCTCTGCTGGCTTGTTAAAAAAATATAAAAGTTTTTGTTAGCGGGATACTACTCATTCTGCTATAAAAACAGATGACAAAGTAATGATATCGAGTAGTATTGAAAATCTGGCAAAAAGTGGTTTAGTTATTTTTTTATTTAACCAAAGAAAATTGATCTTACTAAAGACAAGTTAAAAAAAAAAAACACAGGTTTTGACAAAGACAATCCCTCCTCAGACAAAATTTGCAAAATATCATACACAGAATCATAGAATGGTTTGCTTTGGAAGGGACCTCAAAGATCATCTAGTTCCAACCCCCCTGCCATGGGCAGGGAAACCCTCCACTACACCAGGTTGCTCAAAGCCTCATCCAACCTGGCCTTGAACACTTCCAGGGATGGGGCATCCACAACTTCTCTGGGCAACATGAGCGTTAGGATTACCTACTGTGTTGCTTGGTTGTGGGCTTTTTGGTTGGTTGGTTGGTTGGTTTTGGGTTTTTTCGTTGTGGTTTGTGTGGGTTTTTTTTTAATTTAAGCACTTCAAAGCAAACATCTGGTTCCTTGCCTCCAAAGTTACACTGCGCTATTTTGGTCAGATGAGGACGAATAGGAAAAAAACCCAAAACTACTTTTTATACAGGGTATCCCTGCTAATAGAGACAATATACAGTACTGCTCAAAATGGAAAACACAACTCCAGGGATACATAATCTATTACAACATCATAGCAGCAGCAACATCTGGAAGCATGCTTTCCAGAATAAGAACAATAGCATCATTTAGCATTGTATATGCCCTTCAGCAACTTACACTTCAAATGCCTCAATTCTTTGCTTCAGTTCCACCTCTCTGGTCCTTATGACTTCAATATCTTTCAGCAGACTTTGTCTCTGAGCGTATACTTCCTTTGCTTCTATCTGAATCACAAAATATTATCACAAGTTTTACTTCACACTTTATATAGGAATCTACTATTTAATATGTTCAAACTCTTAAGGATCTTTTTCAAGAATTGGTCTTACTCCAGTAAATATTATTTACCTAGTCATAATTTGAAATAATATCGGAATCGATTGTAATTAATTTTTTTTTATTCCCTTTCTCCTTTTACTCTGAGTAAAAATGTTTTAGATGGAGTCACTACTGGCTACCTGTAAACATTTTTCTCTTAAGAAATAGCACTGATTAAAATCTATGTAAAAGGAAAAACTGTTTTAAAAAGTCTACAGAATAAACATGTTCAGATATATGAATTTTTAAAACAAACAATAGTTTTGTATGTTCTTCATCAAAACAAAATTGAAAAAATAAATAAAAAAAAACCTGACAAAACAAGATTTAAAACAGAAATTGAGTCAACCAGCATTCCTTGAGTTTTTGCAGTTTAACTTATAGAAATCAAACAAATTGTAAAAGTTTTTTTTTTTTCACATTATAAGCACGTGAATACCAAAAGTCACATATCTTCTTATTAATAAAAAATAGCTTTTCTTGTCCTTAAGCACACAAGGCAATATTTCTCTCCAAAGAAATAATAAGTGTCTAAGAAAAAGAAAAATATGATTTCGTTTTACAGGTGGTGATATCAATTTTGCAAGTCTTACGCATTTGACAGTGCTGAAAGACTCAGCTGCTGATCCTGGGGCAAAAAAATGGAACAGTTTGTCAAACCATATCTCCTGGGCATAAAGTTATAATACAAGTAAGATCTGAAGGTAAATCTCCCAAAGATAAAAGAACAGTTTAATCAACTCACTGAATCATTTTGTACTAGATTAAGAAAAAATATTTGGAATTTTACCTCTTGCTGTTTTTGAAGCCTCTCAATAGCATTCTTTTCACGAGAGATCAAGGCTTCAGACTTTGCCTGATGTGTCCTCTCTAACTCATGACGTAGCTCAGATATTTCCTTCTGGGTCTGCAATTTCTCCTCCATTTTAATCTTTGCTATTTCAACTTCTTTAAAATGTTCTAGCTTTTACAGAAAGGAGGAAGAGAGGCTTAAGTAGGGCCATCTTCAAATTGACAAAGACAATCCCTCCTCAGACAATTCTAAACTTCGCTTAGAAATTCCTGTTATGAAATACAGGATAGTTCAATGAAATTAAATTACTGTGATAAAAGTATTTTAGCAGCACATAGTATCTGCATGCCTCATATAGTTTTCATGCATTTATCTGGTATCCCAAAGCAGATTTTACATAAAACTACTAGCTTTAGACAAAAGCAAAACAGAGGCCTATGGAGAAAAGCACACTGCAGGAGTGATGCTCTGCTTGCAATTAAGGAACAGACACACTCTTTAATCCCTCCTCTGACACTGTCTCTATTCTTGTCCCTTCCCAAAGAACCATTTTTGACTGGTGATGCAAGAAATGGCAGAAGCAGACCCATCCTGAATCACTCAGGAACAACAGAAATTCATCTGGATAAAAAAAAAAAAAAAGACTGAACATGTTAAAAATGCAGAATGTGTAACTGCACATAAAAAGAGTTACAGAATGAAGTTCTGACTCACAGAGTTCTTAGCACAACTGGAAAAAAATAAACGCATACAAACAGGAAAGTATGCATCTTGCAGCTGCGCAGAAGAATTGTAGGGAATGTGCCTCCGTACAATGTGCAAAGTGCAATGTATGCAGGAATAAACAGAATTAGAAAGAATTATAATAGAAATTTGGAAGAAAATGAAAAGCAAGCATAGAAAAAAAAAAAAAAAACAGAAGAAAAAATGAGCAAAAGAATAAAAAGAGGATGACAGAAAAAATTGAGAGACCGGAAAAAACAAGGAGGTTAAAGAGAAGGCAAAAGCATGATCGGAATGCCTTATCCTGGAATCCAGGTCTGTGGGCATAAATTTTCCAGAAAAATAAAGAAATGGTGAGACAGTACATCACCATTTGTACACACACAAATTGGATTAGAAATGCCTTACAGTAACTCGCGTCACATTGCTAAGGAATCCATGAAAAGTTAACTGCATTTGGAAGTGATTTATATTTGGTTAAGATTCCAATCTCCTTTGTTGCAAATGCTTTGCTTAAACTGAGGCAAACTCAGTAACACACGTATTCACATGGTTTACACACTAAAAAGACAGTGCCTGTTGGGGAATGAAGACTAAATGAAAAGTGAAGGTAAAACATATTGGCAGTTTTAACTCTCCATCCTTCTACTTGTCTAGATAAATAAATATGACTAAATTGATTTCCTCAAACAGTTTATATGCAGATGAGTGCCTTTAAAAGTGTGTCTATTAACTGACTATCAGATTATCATTTTTTTATCCAAATAAACTATTGATTGTGACAGAAAATCATGGGAAAAAACATCTTTAAATGAACTACAGATAAATTTTTCTATCCAAATAAACTATTGATCTTGACAGAAATTTACAAGAAAAAAAAATCCATATTTAAATGAAGTGCAGTGTATTCTCTCTGCTTCATTTTTCAGACATAAGGATTATCAATGGATTACATGACCAAAAAAAAAAAATCTAATTTTACTCCCAAAATGAAGGTCAAGTCCCTAAAAGAGTTGTCTTCAATTACAGGAAAAAAAAAACTTTCAGAAATAATTCATAATACTGATAATACTGTTATGATTTCTGTGTTTCTGTGTAATGTTCTGAAGTACTATGAAAATTCCCATCAGTATTAAAAATTAACTCAACTATCCGTCAAGCTACACAGCAGCAATTCACACCTCTCAGTCGCTATGCACTACATTGAAACTGAAGTTTCAAAAAATTAACTGGGAAGGAAAACGAATAGTATGACTAAGCAGAATAAATATTTCTCCATTAAAAAAAAAATACTCAAAAAGCAAATAAAATTTACCAAATTAAGGCAATCAAAATAAGAAAAAGTTGTGTTACAAACTAAGATCAGAATAAAGAGCTTAACATTCTGTGCACATTTAAGAAAAAAGAGGAATGGAAATATACACATGCTGTATCATCAAATTAACAATTAATACTGCATGAACGTAGCCTTTTGTGTTTGTTTTAACTCACTATTAGATCTTTTCTTTCAATTTACCTTAGGTAGTACAAGTTTGTAACGTGCAAAGTCAAGATTAACAAATGTCTCCCTCAAATTCAATGACCAGAGTTATACCTTTTGACACATTTCTGCTTGAAGCTGCTTCTCTATTTCTTTTCTATATTCATGAAGTTTTACTTCTAAAGATTCATATTTCTGATGCTGGGGATAAGAGTCTGCAAACTGTTCATCAATCAGCTGAAGCTTCTCAGCTATAAAAAGAGCAACATGTCCATCACAATTCAAAAGCAGTCACCACAGTTACCCTGCCAAAGAGTGTAGGAACCTGTCTTTCTGTAGGAAGTTCTTTAGTTCCCCTAAGTAGCACTGTCATAGAAAGACCTGTGTGGCACACCAGCAGAGGCAGCACAGAAATGCCATTTGTCAGCACTTTGCCACACCACATACACCTAGAGGGAGGCACTGAGCTGTTTAGGCGGTATTTGTGGTATTACATGGTCATTCATCCTCTTTATGATGGATGGACAGGAAACTTCTTTTATATGCAACTTTTAGGTCTTTTGTATTACTAACAGCATGCATATTACAACTCAAGAACTCCCAATCTACGGCTAACTTTCACTGAAACACTGTAATAGAAAGAGAAGCAAGGCATGCATTTACGAGTAAGTTTTCCAGAACATATTTCAGCACATAACATTTACAGTCCATCTAAGATGTTACAGTTCTTAGCTAAATGCCTAAGGAAACATCTGAGTGATTAAAAAAGAAAAAAAAAAAGAAATCATAACAAGAATTTTGCCTTATTTTAAGAAAGGTTAGAAATCCAATGTACTAGTGATAGGTATGACCTTTACTTATTATTACTTTAGGCTGCATTTAAGTGATGAATGAATACCATTCATACAATTTATACATCTTTGCTGTTTACCAGTATGAAAATGCTTGAGGAGACTTGCTTGCAGAGACTGCACTTACCAAGAGATTCTCTGTAAGGAGGCACTGAGGTTGTCTGAGTTTCTGTGTCATGAGTTTCCTTACTTAGATGATGCTCTGTAAGTCCGATTAAAATCTGCATAAGAAAACCTATCAAGACCCAATATATTAGTTCTGATTTCACAACAAAACTGAATTTTTGAGCCTGTAATTAATGAAGTCATTTTCACTGTACAATAAAACCTATTCAATTTATGGAAAGAACAAAGTATTTAAGTACAAATCAATACTAGTAAACTATTAAGATTTTTATTATAAGCATATTCCAGTCTATCTCATTCTGCAAAAGCTGTCCTTTTGCAACTTATCCTTTCATCCATTTCTCTTTGTTTCTTTGACTTCCAAGGTCATTTGAGAGAACAGATAACTACTATTTTAATTATGAGGTCATTAGGCAACAGAGGTTTCTGAAGATCAAGCTACTTTAGGCTATACAATATAGCTAGGTTTCATCATACAGACATAAGAATCATTTGCTATATAAACTGATGCAAAGTCAATTATATTTTTAACTAGTTTTTGAAGTACATTATGCAAGCTAATAGAGTCAGTTATAAACACAAACCAAAATTTGAGCTTGTCAAAGTTAGGGTGAAAAGCTTCCAAAGAGCGTTATATTTAATACTTGATTACAGACTTTTTTTCATATTTCTAATGTTCAAGTCATTTGTTTTGTAGGCGAATATTAACATTCAACCCACCACAAATAGGAGCTGGATAATCCTGAAATATAATATTTATCATCCTGATGTACTGCAAGTTTCAAAATCTTACTGGTTCCATATTATTCCACACCAACATACACTCAAGAATCTTGAATTTCTATTGCTCGTATCTTAATAAATATGACGCTGACACAATTATCCTTGTCTGCATCAGGTATAAGCATCTCGTACCTTTATTTTCCTTCTGAGTTCCTGAAGTCTGTAAGAAAGAAAAGATGTTCTAGCCAGTCTATTTCATCACAACTGTAATTTAAGCTTATTTTCAAAATCAAAGTAACTTTACCAGTGATTTGTAAAGACTGGATTTTGGATTGATCCTCATTAATTGAAGAAGATCTTGCAGAGTCCACAGCTTTTGGCGGGGGGGAGGGGGGAAGATAAGTTAGAAAAGATTAACTACCTCAAAACATTTCAAATACATCATAAGCACTATTTTACAGTTGTAGAGTGTTTTTCATTTGAGAAAGGTCTATTTATTGCCTTGCACAACCATTTTCAGAGGCCTGCTGTTCTAGTACTACATTTACTTATCTCCATAACCAAAGACATACGGCAGCCAGTGTGCAGTTTCATGACCAACTGAAGCTGTGTAAAGAGATAGTTTTGTTTCCTCCTCACCTTGGATACAGGCTCTTGCTACTGTCCTTGATGTATCGTACAAATCGCATGAGCTCATTAACCCAAATCATGACTAACCACTTAGTAGGTCAAAATATTAATTTTCAGTTAGAAACAACTTCACCCTATCACATGCTCATAGAGGAGAAACAAAGAGAGGTCAAGGACTACCCTTTTAAGCCACAGCTTCTAGTTAGATTTGCTTAAATTGACCATGAACCACACTTTCAAGGAACTGAATGGTCTAACAAGAGGCCAGCTTAGAATATAACAACCCCTAGAAAGCAAAGCTCCTAGAAGTCGTAGAAGAGGTACATTACTGGACTTACCTTCTTCTTCTCTAATCCACTTTCCGGAAAGAAAACAGAAAGTGCATACTCATAGCCACATCTCTGTAGATGATCTGCCACCAAACTGTTGGAAGCTGTGATCAAAAGTGAACTGTCATCATTTGGAACAGCCCGTGGCTGAAGTTCTCCACTTAAAATTGGGTGCATTAGTTCATGGATTAGCTGGTTTCGGAGCTGTGTCTGGTACAGAAAAGACATTATATTCTCAGTTTACATGTTATTCAACAAGCGTTTTTATTTTTCAAAATTGACAGGGAGTCTCAGTTTACTTGTGCATGTTATACTACAACCTACGTAACTGAAACGGGCAGGCTAACTTTGGCAAAATTTACAAAAGTGCTTAGGACACCATGCCTTTCTTCAAAACACTCTTAACGGTGGCTACAGTGATCTTTGACTTTCCCTCAAGATGCATCAAATGTAGAACTGAAAAGAAGTATTGTTCTCAGTCAAGAACTCACATAAACGCCACTCTAGTACCCCCAGCTTCATTTTTAGATCACTGCTTTCCTGTTCTCCTTCTCTCTGGCTTAAACAAAGCCTTCCTGATGTGTCCTCAAGTTCAGGTGTACACGGAAAACTCACTGCTCCTCTTCTGAGTCTCACATCAAGAAGCTGCCAATGTCATTACAAAAGCAGATGGGAAAATAAACAGGAAATTCAATGTCTTTAATATCAATTATTTTGTCAGGAAGCAAAAGTGTACTAATCGAAAAAGTTTACAGGCACTAATAACAACTGAATTGGTTTTCTTATTATTTATTTGCATTCTGTGAGATACAATAGAGAAAAAAAGTAACTTAAAATCAGAAAGTCTCCCTCCTGTAAAAGGAATACTAATTTTCACTACATAATTATAAAAATTGTTTATAACATACTAAAAGATCATGACAGAAATAGCATTTTCAGCTGTCAACAGCAGGCATGCAACAGTGACAAAGTAGATTAAAGAAATAGTGTGTCACCAAAAAATGGGGTGAAACGCTAAATGCTTACCAAAACAACAAAGCTAGATCATCACACTTGCCTGATATTTTAGCGCAGCTTTCTACAGAAATTAGGCTGACAATAGAGAGCAATGAAGACAACTGAAAAAATTGTTCTCCTTACTAATTTCTGAACTTGTCCAGTTTCAACCCACTTTGACAGATCAGGTGGTCTCAAAAACAACTGAGACCAAGCACTTCTTATACGCCTCATGAAAAAAGGCAGGTGGAAAACCCAGGGCTAAATCCCTGCCCCTACTATGGGAAAAGAAGGCAGAAATCAGTTGTTCTATGTTGGCTATTCAGCATATCTGTAGCTCCAGATCCGCCCTGCAGAAGCAGTCAGATAAGAAAGACTACAAGAAACTTGAGAGCATTCTCATTAGAAGATGTAACAGTGTTTGCAGGAATCCATAAGAAACCCAACTCTGTTAATTCTTCAGCTCAGAAAAGCTCCAAAAAATGCAATCCGATGATGTTTAAAGACTAGCAAAACTGAAACTGCACAAAATACAACATTTCAGCATTTAAGGCCCAATATGAATTTCTGCTGTAACACAGGGGATCTATTGTTTGGACACAGCAAGATGTGGATGTGTCAATCAAGCCATTACTAGTGCTACAGGTGTAACATGCATCAAAAAGAGACAGATGCAGTCTTCCACAGACTTTCCCACAAAAATAGGGAAGAATTAATACCATTCTAAACTTTGTCTGGAAAGCTCACAACAATCATGATCTACTTCCTTTAAAAAAAGGGGGGAAAGACTTCGAAGTGATGCAGAAGACTACTGGGATAACCAGCAATGAGACTACTGCATCTTGGCTTGCTTAGCATTGTAGAACAGAATGCTGAAGAGAAGGTATGCTGCTGCCTGTAAATTCATTAAGAGGAGCAAGAGCTACTTAAACTGAAGGACACTTTCAGCACAAGAAAAAAGGCCAGAGTAACCATAAACAAACCCGGGCTCCAAAACAGAATAAAGTTTCACTCTCGACACAATCATACTCTAAAACATTCTCCTCAATGAGCGGACAAGGAGAAAACAACTCAAATAGTTTTAAAACAGAACTGGAATATTTCAGGAGGGTAATTCGCACAGCATATTTACTTATAATCAGTAACAAACAGACTCTGCACCCTAAGAGGTCCTTTCCAATATTGTGTGTTCTCATTTATTCCTCTCTTCCCTGCTTGACTTCTTTCTCAAGCACGGAAATTTTCTAAGACCCGATACAGGCCTTTAACCTTCCTGAAAAAAGACTATAAGACTAACTGACAACGAAAAACACTTCTGTTTAGGAAGCACCCTGTTTCCGAGAAAAAAAAAAACAACGCAAGCACTAAATACGAATTAGGCTGTGGTAAAAACAACACATTTGGAGAAAGTAGGAAACACACTGAATCGGCGCGACTTTCACTGCTTTCGATGTTAAGTAGCACAGCGAATCACAGGTAGCACCTGCTGAAAATGAAACACACCTTCAGTGTGTCCAGCACACCTCGGTTCTTAAAAGTCTGATAGAGCCTTTTCCGGAGCTCATCCTGGGACAGCGTCTCCCTTTCAACTGAAGCCATCCTGCCCTACAACACCAGAAAAAAAAAAAAAAAAAAAAAAAAAAAAAAGAAAGAAAGAAAAAAAAAGGGGTATTATTGATTCCTATTATTGATTCCCAGCGAGACAGCGAGCGACCGAGCTGCCCCCGCCTCCCCCTCTGGCAGGCCCAGGCTTTGCGGCGGCGGCAGCCTCCCCCTACCCGCGGGGAGGGCGGCAGGTCCCGACCCGAGCCCGCCGCGCCCCGACGCTCTGGTTCCAGCCCGAGCAGCTCCGGGCGCCCCCCGGGACCAGCCGCCCGCCGCCAGGCCGAGAGCGGCGCCGCCTCCCGCCCGGCTCCCGGCGGCCGCTGAGGCGTCACGGGGGCGCCGGATGTGGGGGCGGGCAGAGGGCAGCGCTTCCGGGCGGCCGTTGGGAGCCGTTGGAGGCATCGCGTCGCGGGTGAGGCGGCGGGCCCGGGCGGGCCGCGGCGGGCGTACACCCACTCTCTTCTCACTCCTCCTTTCCTCCTTTCCTCCTTTCCTCCTTTCCTCCTTTTTCCTCCCCTCTTCCCCTCCTTTCCTCCGTTGTGCGGGCAGCCCCCGTGGCGTCCAGCCCTTCCCCTGCAGACGGCAGCCCCGGCGGTGCAGAGAGGAGCCGCCGGGAGCCCGGGCGGGCCTCTGGGCGCTGGGGCGCGGCGAGAGGGGTCAGTCGTCCCCCCGGGTAACTCAGGAGTCCCCGGGGATAGAGCCGGGCTGTGGGACTGTCCCGCGGGCGCTCTGTGCGAGGGAGGACGGTGGCTGTCGTCTGGCACCCTTGCCCTTTCTGCTGCCTGTTTGTAGGGCCTCTGGGCAGGGACAGATGAGAGAAGGTTCTTCAGAGGATGATGCACCACGTTACTTCATGGGATGGTTGCCGTCCAGGACACTAGGAGGGTTGTCGGGATAAATCATCAGTCAGTTGTAGAGCAAGACTTTTTAGGTATTAGTGACTAGATTCGCTCCCAGGAGATGTTCCACTTAATAAGGAATTTCTTTCTGCCTTTTTTAAGTAGAAATGCACATACCTTAAAAGGTGTTGGTATCTCTCTTTAATCTACGGTAAATATGAAGTAAGTAGGCTGATTTTTAGGAAGACTTTGAGATGGATTAAGAGTTTGTGTATAGGGTCATCAGTAAAGCATGTCTTATATATTTTATTTTTTTTTTCAAGGAGCACTATATTGAAGCATGTCTGGAAGCTTCTACTTTGTGATAGTTGGTCATCATGATAATCCCATATTTGAAATGGAATTTTTGCCTCCTGGAAAAGTAGAGTCCAAGGTGTGTTTTTTACCCTGTAATACTCCAATGTTGTAATTACGGTGCATTTTCTTTGATAATTTTACAGTGTGTTAGAAGCATGACAAGCATGTGGTTAAAAGTGTTACTAAAACACTAGAAGTGTTTCCTGGGTTTTTTTTACAGAAACTTTTTCATAGGGAGTAGAACTCTGGAGTTCTTGAGTCTTTTAAAAATTCTTTGCCAGATCATACTTGTTTTTCCTAAAACATGGTTTCCTTAAGTATTTGATGCTGTATGGTGAAGAATATATATGCTAGTCATGCTTCGGTCATTGCTTTAGTGTGTAGAGCTTTTATAATAACTGTTTATTATTTAATGCTACTTACTGTCATTCTCTATTTTAAGGCATCTTTATACAGTAATAAGGTAAAGTAAGGAACATAAATTTGAAAGCTCCATTCAGGCCTTTGTGCTATGAAAAAATCTTTTTTTAAATCATCTTCAGTAATCCTACTTGCTTATAATGAAGAAAGGTTTAAAACTTGTATTGAGAAATATAAGTCTGAAAATGTGAGAAATGTAAGACAACTCAGTAAGTAGTGTTTCCAGTGGAAAAATAATAAATCTATCCATTGTGGTATTACACCAAAGAAAAAACAGACTTCAGAATAAAAGTGTGTGGATCTGTATGTCCAAAAATGGAAGTATATGCTGTCACTGATTTGAACAGCATGATGTCGTCTGTATTTTGAACTAGCGTCCCACAAAAAATCGTAAATAAGACTTGTCGGACTGGACTTGGTGAGCGTGAGGATGTGTGAGATAGTGGAAAAATTCATTTCCTACATTCTGCTAATGGAATTAACTGGTACGAGTAAGCTTCTTGTCTGACTGAGGTTGAAATACTAAATTCTCTCCTAAGAGAGAATCTAAACTTGGTGTGCACTGAAGGAGAACTAGTAGGCATTGATACATTTTGGCAACTATCGCTTCCGTGTCTGAGACATGCCGTTTAGGAGTGCATTCAGCGCAGATGCACAGCTGCCTGAAGTAAGTGGTTTGCATAATGTAGGTAGTAAATCAGCACCATTTCTTGCCCCTTAAACTTCACTACTTAAGTCTCTTCCTCGGTAGGGTTTAATGGAACTTGCAAAGCCGTTAATGCCCTGAGCCAGACTTGATTTGGGGGAAAAACATAGTGCACTGAGAGGTGCGAGAGTGGCTTTAATAAGCATGCCTGTATTATGAGAAACAGTGCAAAACTACTTATGTTTCCAGTCTAATAGAAGCTGACAGTATGGAGAAACCTTGGGAGATGTCCTCCAATGTTCTAGTTAGTATGCAAAGTAAATAGCTCTTTCCTCACTCGACTCTAGTAGTGTTAGGGCCAAATGCTGTGATTACTCTATGAAGGCCATTCATGTTTATTATAGGAAGAGGTGCAACTTATGTCTGCAAGCATATATTTAATGCCAGTTGCAGGATGTTTTTCTGCACTAGGCTCTTAGGAAAAAGAAAACCCCCCAAAACAGTAAAAAAATCCTGTATTTCTAGGCAAATAACCTGAAAAAAACAGAATCTTTAGGTGATAATGTTATCAGTGTATCTGTCCTCTGTACCTCTCTGCTTTCCCCATCTGTGCCTCAATTTTTATGCATTGTAACCTGTTAAATTTCTGCCAAATTTGACGGAGACATTACGGTCCAAAAAATGCTAAATTGCTGTAAAAGTCACGAAAACAGGTGACTGGAAAGCAGAGAAAAAGCAAAAAGAATTCATGCTTAAATTCATTCTTGAGCTATAAATGTAAGCTTTGTTGGTTTTACTGCTCTCAAGATTGTTTTTATGACAACCTTTTTATTATGACCTTCTTTCTTCCTTGAAACTGAGTACCGTGACAATATATACTAGTTTCACTTAATTACAGGATGGCAGAAACGAAGGGTTTTTTAACTTTACGTAACTTGAGCAGTATTGTTTAGCCACTTGAACAAATTATTGTTTATATTTCACTCCTTTCACTGAATTACTAATTCTCTGTCTTCTGGAAATACATTAGGATGATCATCGCCATCTCAACCAGTTCATTGCCCATGCTGCTCTTGACCTAGTAGATGAGAACATGTGGCTTTCTAACAACATGTATCTGAAGACTGTGGACAAGTTTAACGAATGGTTTGTTTCTGCTTTTGTCACAGCTGGACATATCCTTCCCTCTTCTCTTTCCTTATATTTATATAGGAAAAGCCTTTTGCCAGAAAGTGACAAGTTAAATAAAATGAGTTTGGAACAGATTTCTCTGGCTGTTCACGACTATTATTGTCAGAGAGAGTCACCAGCTTCAGGATTATGTAAGTTGGCAGGCACAGCAGTTGTTTAAAACTGGCACCAACTGGAAAGGTTGTTTTTTCCTTTTGGAGGAGCTGAAATAGCCTAATGAAATGTGGACCTCACATGGATTAGAGGAAGGAGGTATGAGAGGGTCCGAGCAAGCTTATATAATTCTCTGGTCCCATCCCTTTGATAGCACTAGAGAGGAGGAGGAGGAGAGATAAACATGGTTGGTATCAATCACACCCATCTTGAAAATGCAGGGTCAAAGCTTGATCTTATGTACAGATATTCCTTTGAAGTGTTTGTTGCGAAACATTTGTTGTACATAGCAAGTAACATCGAATGTCATTTTAACTTCAGGGATATTTGGCAGAGGTGCTTAGAGTGTCATCCACATTCAGAATTGTATAGCTTTAAGAAGAATAACCTTAAATAGAGAGGTGATAATTTTCAAATAGGGGAATTTTTAAATATAAAGGTAATGCTTTCTAAATTTCACTGCTTCACTTACTTCTTTAAATGCTTCCTCCTACAGAGTCACTGTTATTTCCAGCACAGCTAAACATTTTAAGTATATGCAGAACTAGGTGTAAATGCTTATCTCAGGATATGTTAAATGTCTCTCTTCTTTGTCAAAGTTAAATTTTCCTTAATTGTTTTACATATGAGATTCATAATGCTTCATGATGTAAGGCAAGAAGACGGAATTAAGAACTTCTTTAATGACGTTTATGACTTGTATATAAAGGTAAGAACCCATTTCTGATGGTCTCACTGCAGTACTTTTAAGTGTGTTCTGCTGTACATGCCCAGGCATGCCTGTGTTAGCATGTTTTCTCCTGGGAGCCTATGTAAGACCCCACCTGGAATACTGCATTCAGCTCTGGAGTCCCCAACACAAGAAGGACATGGAGCTGTTGGAGCAGGTCCGCAAGCGGACCATGAAGATTATCCGAGGGCTGGAGCACCTCTGCTATGAAGACAGGCTGAGAGAGTTGGGGCTGTTCAGCCTGGAGAAGAGGAGGCTCCGGGGTGATCTTATAGCAGCCTTCCAGTACCTGAAGGGAGCCTACGGGAAAGCTGGAGAGGGACTTTTTACAAGGGCGTGTAGTGATAGGACAAGGGGTAATGGCTTTAAACTGAAAGAGGGCAGATTTAGATTTGATCTAAGGAAGAAATTTTTCACTCAGAGAGTGGTGAGGCACTGTAACAGGTTGCCCAGAGAAGTTGTAGATGCCCCACCCCTGGAAGTGTTCAAGGCCAGGTTGGATGAGGCTTTGCGCAACCTGGTGTAGTGGGGGGTTTCCCTGCCCATGGCAGGGGGGTTGGAACTAGATCTTTAAGGTCCCTTCCAGCCCAAACCAATCTATGATTCTGTAAGTGGAGGAACACCAGTGCTGTCCACGTTAGCCAGATTGATAATGTGTGATATAGAGGTTGTCGTTTCCATTAACAGAATAGATTTTTATAAATTACACTTTTTCAGAATTTATTTCATTTTAGTCCAGTGACTTTTTGGCAGTGCTGTGTCATTCATGGCGGTAACGAAAGCAGGAGCATTGTGCAGAAGCCTGGCCTCACAGCCTGGCGGTACTTCCACTAGGTGGGGCAGTCGCAAGCACTGAGGGGAGAATCGCCATCTCGGCCTCCTGACGGGACTCGAATGATGCTGATTTCCAAAACTGACATTTCCACCAGTGTCATGATGGATTTGTTGTGAGGAGCTGGTACTAAGGGAGGGCTGTGCACATATATGGGGAGAACGTAAGGGCCTGGAAAGCACGTGACTGTTTAGAAGCTCTGTGCTCTTAAGTGGCGCTAAATAGGCTGAAAGTTAATAATCGTTGCCATTTGAAATAACATTTTCCAGTGCTGGACATTGTGCTTATTGAGATTTTCTTCTTTCCTCAGTTTGCAATGAATCCATTTTATGAACTCAATTCTCCTATTCGATCCAGTGCCTTTGAGAGGAAAGTACAGTTTCTTGGGAAGAAACACCTTCTAAGCTGAGTAACTAGCTATCCTGAGTGACTTTTTCCATACTTACCTGATGATTTGTACTGTAGTTCTTCCAGTTAGTTCTCAGCATGTTTGATACTCATCTTTCTGAAGATTGACAAATTGGATGCTGAAGAAGGTTTGGAGTTTTTTTTTCTGATGTAGATAAGAACAGCCAAACTTCTCTAGTTAAAATGTGGATCTTAAGAATTTCCTTCTGTGTGTTACAAAAACTAAGTTTAAAAATGTCAGGGGCTGAAATGTACAAACTGAGACATGTAGGTGTCAATGTGCGTGCAAAATGGGAGCCTCTTGCACAGGGCGGGAGGCCATCAGATCTGAACGCAAAAGACATCTCCAGTCATGCTGTTTAATGTGGGTGAAAGGCAGTTCTTGACTGTAGGGCCTCAGTGGTTAAGTTTGTTACAAACTTCTCTACTTCCAGTCCTTTGCTAGAGAACTTGATCTGCAGACTACTAGACTAACTTTACTCTTCATGATACTAAATCAGGTCTATATTTATATTGTAATGTATAATGTATGTATTGTCAAGGGAAGTGCTCAGTAGAAAGAAAAGAGGATGTATCAGCAAAGCTGTCTTCAGTATTTCAAGAAGTTTAGAGAGAAAACCTTGAAGTTCTAAAGCTTAAAATTTCAAATTTACCAGATGTTTAGTGCAATACATGTTTAGTTGTAGTGTTGCATCAAGGAAATGACCAAATGAAGTAGACCAGAACAGCTATGTCTGCTCTGACTTTAATTCTAATTCACACATGTGAAAAACAAACAAACAAACAAATTAAATTTACATGTTTAAGCCCATCTCTTTCCATTATCTCTGCAAGGGCTGAAATTTTCTTTTCGAAAATAGAGTAGCATCTTTGAACTGTGAAACTATTTGCTGAGGTTTCAGAAAGGCATTATTTGGCCTGTCATACTACTATTCCATTCTAAAATGTGGTTAGGGACCCTTTTGCAAAACTTATTATCCAAAACTAATTTTTAAATATGTCATTTGGCATGCATATGTACCTAATATTTTGGTTGGTTTCACAATCTTTTAAGTAGTCTGTTTCTTTTTGCAGATAATCTGTGTAAGCCATCTTCTTGGGTGTTTTTTTTTTTAAATGTCTGAAAAGTAATTTCCAAAGGAAGTGGCATGCTGTTCCAGGAAGTACATTTTGCATAGTTTCTATAAAAGGTACCCCATGTGTATGTGCTTTAAATGTACAGTCAATCCTTATTTCTTTGTCATTTACGCTTACTGCTAAGCTGTCACTGTAAAATATTCCATGAGAAAAAGAACACGATATAAAGGTTGCAATATTTACCTTAAATAAACTGTAGAATGATGAGTATGGACGCCTGTAGAGTATACTTGAAATGATTTAGGAGAAAACTACATGATCACGATAAGGCTACCTTTATTGGCAGGGTGGCAAATGAAAATGGTCTTTGCAGTATTATTTCATAAAAACTGCATTGCATTGCACAGCATTTTGATAATGTCATCTAATCTTAGTTAATCAACTGTTTGGGTTTCTTTTTTTTTTCGAGGGGGGCGGTGCTATATACATGAAAGCAACAGAAACATACCTGAGGTAAAGCATTCTCATTCATATGATAAGGAACCATTAAGTTGGAGCTGTTACACTGTTTCCTCCCTCCTCAGCACGATGGCTGGAAAAACACTAACAGTAACTTTCAGTGAGAAAATACTTAAGTTAAATAATCATGTATATGACAGTAAGAAAAGTTTTGGCAAAGAGAAAGGATTAGTGCTAAGAGTTTGCACCACGTTTAGAAACTGGGGTTTTTTATAATCCTGTTCTTTTCTGCCAGCACAGTAGGAAGTTATGTAAAAAGAAAGCATTTTATCTCTTGCCTGATCTCTCAAGGCAGTTACCTAAATAAATGGTGCCTGTACTTACGCCCCCCATACGAATATAGGAATTATAAATAGGAAATGCAGTCTCATAGGTCCATCCAGGCTTTATGAAAACAGACTGTTACTGGCCACAGGCAAGGGAGAACTATGTGCTAACTAGTTATGTATAATCATGATTGATAGAGTTTGCACTGAGGAACATTGTCTCATGACAGAATTCCAGACCTGTATTCACAAAATACAGAAACACCTGTTTGTTACTAAGCATCTGATTTTTATTTTTTTGTACCCATCATCCACATCCGCTTGTCATAGGACTTTTTCTTCTTTCAAGTACTGAGTAGTCTCCCTCTGAGACCAAATCTGACCTCAACATCATTTCTATACTGTCTTATTTACCACAGCATGTAAACCCTCCTCACAAGCCACTTTTGTGATTAGTGTACAGTTGTGGTACAGCAGATACTCCCAGGGCACAAGTAATACACTTCTGTTGTTTTATTCAACTTTATTAAACCTAATTGTCAGATGGAGGCTTGGTAACCATGATGTTACATGGAAAGGGGACAGATGGGAAAACACAGATGGACTCTTTGGCACCAGACCGACCCCAATGGTTCTCATCCTTGTTTCCTTTTAACAATCTTACTTGAATCGTATCTACAGTACTCTAGTCACGGTAACTTCGTCTCCTGTTTTGTTTCAACCGTAGCCTCTGCTAAAATGAAGGTTACAGGAAGCTTTAAGTAGTAAGGTAGTAGCAGTTTTACAAAATTTCATGTCACTAACTTAGTAGCCCCCAATGCAAGCAATCTTAGTTTTTAAAGCTTTTTGCACTCTCAGTTTAAGAGGAAGGTAGCTAAGATTTTCTTCACAGATCTTTTTGTTCATTGATTAGAAATTAAACGTAACAGAAGTAGCAGCTCAACCTATATTTAGCTTAAAACACAGTCTGTTGCTGTATAAGCAGGACTGCTAGAATGAGTTAGACTTAGAATGTACAAAAAGTAAAGAAATGCCACTTTCAAGCAGGAGCAGCACATCTAAGGAGTGAAGTTGTCCTGGAGAGGTTCAAGCAAGAAGGCAATGCGTTCAGAAGAGTGTATTGAGAGCAACAAGAAGGGTTTGTTTTGCAAGCTTTACTTCCAAATAATTACACCTGGTACAGACTGAACAGATACATTAAGAAAAAACTCTGGCTGTTACTGTACCCTTAAGGAAAGCTTTTCTACTGGAACCAAAGTGTTGCTGTATAGAAAGCAGAATCTGTGTCATTTAGGGAATAACGTGGCCTGTCCTATAGGCCTCAGGCTTCCTTTTGAAGTCCGCACGTTGTGCACATGCACGCCTGTTAGCAGTCACATTACACACTGAAGCAATAGTGCACTATCAAGTTTGCTGTTACAGGGAAGTGGGTGCTCTGAGAGCCAACATTCAACAGCCTCTCGGACAAGCATTCTACCATTTAACTGCAACGGAGAGCCTCAGATACACCACCTGTGGTTTTGTCTGCGTTACTGCAGAAGGACTGTCCATTAAATACAGAATGCTTCTGTCCATCATTGTGTGATGAGTACAGTAGTAAAAAAAAGACTGTTTTAAATATTGAAGTCCATATCCTAAAATGGCAAATTAAATAAGGATCAAATTCAGCTCAAACACGAGCCGTAAGTATACACTTGTATTAGGGCTGAAAGCTGTCACAAGAGCTTCCTGAGTTCTCTACGTATTGCCAATCCTTAGTTTCACAGTGCAGAGATTACTGGTAAACACACTCATAGCTCAGGTTAACAGGAACAAGAACTTTGAACCTTAAGGCTGTACACTAAAAGTTCTCTTACAAATTTGTCATAACGTGGATCCCTGCAAGTGCTATTAAAGCTGACGGAATACAGCATATCTGTTTCATAACTAAAAATGGTTATACTTCAGGGACTCAGATTTTTTTACCTTATTGATCAGAAACATGCTAGAATGGGACTTAAGGCAAAGACACGTATTAACTTAAAAAGTCATAGTGTCTTGCATTAAACTGCTGGAGAAATTAGTACAGCATTAGAATACTAAATGAAAGGAAAATGGACATTAAATATGTAGGAAATTTATTTCCTACTTAAAAACCTACACAAATTATAGCAACATTAAGCAATTAGAGAAGACCTGAAGGTAATTTATATTAACTTATAATAAACACATTAGAGATGAAGTACCACTCACAGTAAAAGGAATGTAGTGAGACTGAAGTTTAATACCTAGCATTGTTAAGAAACTGACTTCTAGTGAAACAAAAATGGAATGCTGATTTCATAAAAATATACATATAAAAGTATCTTTGTGCCTGAATTCCAGAACAGTTTGTCCAAAGTAGTGCTTGTAGAACTTTCAAGTTTTAATTATATTCAAAGTATTTATCATTTGAATAAATTGGCAAATTACATTCTTATATTCACGTTTTTACTTGACACCTTCCTAAACAGAAAGCATTACTAATTCAATAATGGGTCTCTCACGAATGGGAATTTTTCTTTTGCTCCCCCAAGAAAGCAGCAGAATATTACAATTTTAATAGTAGAGTGAAACCCATTTGTTATTTGATCTACTACACCTTCCCCATCCTTTTACAGAGCAAGCTACTCAAAAGTAATTTGGCAAAAAAAAAATAATATTTAAGTCAACAACACGATGAACTGGGTTTCGGTTTCCGATGAAGGTTTACTGTATCTGTTTGAATAAAATGATCTGATCTGTCTTCAGAGGCTAGAACTCTTCTAACAGCTTCTTCAAATGCTGCTGCAACATTAGTGGCATCTTTTGCACTAGTTTCAAAATATGGATGGTTGCCATTATTCCTGCACCAGTCTTGGGCTTCTTCTGTAGACACTTGCCTGTCATCGATATCAACTTTGTTACCCAGTATCACAAACGGAAAACTTTCAGGCTCCTTGACATCAGCATAATAAATGAATTCTTTCTTCCAGTTGCTTAAGTTCTGGAAGCTTTGAGAGTCATCCACACTGAAGGTTAGCAGGCAACAGTCAGAACCTCTATAGAAAGGAGTCCGCAAGCTCCTAAAACGTTCCTGGCCTGCTGTGTCCCATATCTGCATTGTAACAAAGTGTCCATCGACTTCCAACTCTTTATTTAAGAATTCCACACCTATGGTATGAAACAGCTGTGCATCAAATTTGTTGGTGACGTATCTGTTCATAAGGGAACTCTTCCCAACTCCACCATCTCCTAGCAGTATTACTTTAAGGAGCGATGATTTTGCTGCCATTGTTACGGAAACAGATCTTCCTGTTTTTCTAGACCTGTAAAGATTAAAAAAATCATTAAAAAAGGAAGAGTTGTGAGCAAACAGTTTTACATGCGTAAATATCTATAAAGTGGTGAAGTCCACCGCACCAACATCGAGTTCCAGGTACGAAAGCAGGAGGACAATGCTAAATGGATGAAGCATAGACACTGATGGTGAGAATACCCGCTATGTGTTTAGAGGAGTCTCCTCCACAGACCACAGTCTGTGTGCCAGTCTAAGCAGTACACGGCTGGTCTGTCACTTAAAACTCCCAAACCCTCCAACGTTCACCCAGAAGGGGGACTGCATCACATTCAACGAGGCAACAATTAATATAGTTTCACTGGAAAAGATCCATGGAAGAAAGTGGAGTGAGAGAATTTTATAGAGCACATGCCTTGAACTAGTCGCTTCAGCACCATATTTCATTAGCAGCTGTTTTTTTAACATGCAAAAGTGGAGAGGAAGCTTGAGGAATAAAGCAGGACACTATCTGCTATACTGGAATTACTGCTGCACTTCACCCAAAATTGCAACCAGACAAGGAATTTTAAATCAACTCACAGGGAAGACAGTTACCTACAGAACAAATGCAAATGCTGTAGTTTTATTTTGAAAGTCAGACGACTAGGTATTGGTACACAAACATGCAGTATTTTACAGTTTATTCCTTGCAGAACAGCCATGATGAATGGAATACTATTACAACTACTACAAAAGCAAATTTGCTGTTGGTACTTCAAAGGGTACCCGAGATGCCAAACAGCGAGGCCAAGCCTGCACCAACAGTTCAGCTGGTAGGCGTCGACTCCCCATGGTAAAAATGTCAGAAAGAGCCTGGTAGTGCTAGTGAGTAGCCTGGCTGCCACCACAGGGATGGTGAATTAGTGGAACCAATGAAGCTTTTTTACTGTCAGATTTTAATGTTCAAGGATTAACTATTGTTTTTTTGAATTGGTTAACTCATTAGTGTTTTGTGCCAGCCCAAGGTATGCCCTCATTATGGTTGTGTCATCTAATACTGTAAAAAAGTGTTTTAATTGCTTGGGGTTTCATTTTAAAGAGCTCAACTTAAGTTTCTGTACAAGGAAAACTGCTGTTCCTATTACCTACCCATTACTAAAAGACCTCAAAGTAATTCAGCCAAAACAGGCTTCTCTGAAACCAGCACCTATTTAAAATGGAAATGGGTCACAAGTTGCCTAGTCCATCTCCTCCGAAGGAAGGAATGCCGTCTTGAGAGTTGTGATTAGCATTACTGGCATATACATCACCCGCAGAGTATCATTATGGAATTAGTACCTGATACACGCTGGTGTGAGAGTCATATGACTCTGTGCTGCCTTAGCATGAAGGCCTACGTTAGAAGCGAGACATTTCAGGAAATGTTTTGTCTTTAGCTTTCCATTTTTTAATATTTATTTGTCGGACACCATCTACAGCTGAAGCTGCAACACAGAGAAGTCTCAAAATACAAGGAACAGTGGCTGCTTCCATTAAAATTTTTTTCAGAGCAAGTAAGTTTATTCCTTCATACTATGTAATTAAAATCAACATTTGTATATCCTTAATTTCTACAAGTTTGTATCACAACTGTTAAAACTGCCTAAGAGCTACAAGTGGGTTGTTCGTTTACCTTTCACAAAGCTGCAGGATAACTGCAATGACTCGGGACATGAACACGTACCTTTTATGTTATGTGAAAAGCCTTCTTAAAGCCATCAGCCTGCTTGCACATGAGTTCCAGGTTCATGCTGAAATATTTAAAATGGTCCAGTGTCTTCATTTATCTCCCTAATTCCTACTATTGGTTAATGAATAAGTTATTTCAGCTATGCTATTAGATAGTAGGATCTTCTTAATAAATAATGCATTCATGAGAACAGAGGGTACTCTCTGTTTCCCTGTTCTTCCACTTCAGTGTGGGAACAAGTTACAATTACTATTTTTTTACTGACATCACAAGTTCCCCAGAAGACAAAGCGAATAAAAAAAACTGGCTTATGTGGTTCTGACTGGCACTATGCACTTGTTTCTTTAGCTTAGATAGTAACTAGATAGTAGTTTTCTAGATTCCTTTAGCTTAGATAGTAACTAGATAGTAGTTTTCTAGATTCCTTTAGCTTAGATAGTAACTAGATAGTAGTTTTCTAGATTCCTTTAGCTTAGATAGTAACTACAGTTTGAAGAACTGTAGTTACTATCGTGAAATTCTCCATGAAGCCACATGTAACACAATGTAAGCAAGGAAACTTCGTTAGCAGTATTAGTACTTTTGCACATCCAGAACCTGTCAAGTCAAGTTTCCACAATTGCAACTACATGGACCGTTATAGTGAGGTCCAGGAGACTAGTGACCATAAAAATACTTTCACTGGGCAGGCAATTATAGATCAGCCATAAACCATTAAAAGCGTATTTTCAGCTAGAAACAAACTGGTCTTTCTACACAAAGGCCACAGAAACAGCCTTCCCAAGGCTGATAAGCATGTATCTCAATGTGACGTTGCAGGCAACCTCACTTTTCAGGATATCCAGCATCCACAGTAGAAGCTGTCATGCTTAGCTAGCAGTTAATGGTTTTGTAAAGTTTTTAATCCCAAATTAATGGGATATATGTTCAGTCATTTAAGTACATACTTACAAGCTGGATCTGAAGCAGCAAAGAAGCATGTTCAAAGGCATTATTAAGCATTTTTGTTTGGAAGCAGCAGAGACTTTAATACAATTACGATTTTTTTTGACTATTAAGGGACCCACTGATTATGTGATTTAAAGTATCTGCAGAACCAAGATAGTAGTTTTCAGCACAATAGGCCACTGCATTTTTTCCACTTAAACATCTTTAAATAAGGTAAGATATTTAAAGAGCTCAATTTTTGTAATTTTATTTTCTAAGTTATGAAGCCTTAAAAATCCAACAAATAAAAACAAAATCCTTAAGACGCCTGGAGAATTAATGTTATTTCTCCTATTACATACTTTGAACTTATCTGTGTAATGTGCTTTTTGATAATGTTTTTGAAAGGAACAGTCAACATCTGATATCATATTTCTGAGCATTTATTACCTTAATAGCTCAGTTTAAATCATCATTCAGAAACCGAAAACAAAACAAAAACTTAATTTCCAATGTGAATCTGATTGTTTTAACCAACGTCAGGAACCGCAACACATCACAGAATTACAAATAACTATTTTGCTCCAGTTATTTCTTACGTTAAACTAATTGTGCAGCACAGTAAGAGTAGTCTCAACCTAGTACACACAGGAGTCTGTAAAGACAAGATTTTTCCCTCATGTTCCTCTATCATTTCAATATTGAAAGAAACTCAAAGCAAATAAAAAGCAGCCCCACTGTGGCTTATTTTAATAACAATCTCTGACCTGCCTCCACCAACTTCCAAGGACTCAAGCTCTTAGACCATTGCCTTCAATATTCCTGTTAAAAGCAGGAAACGGTTTCTACTAAGTGCCATTTCTAACACGATCATATACCATAATACAAATAGTAATTTGTCACCTCCCAGAATCTCCCTTTTAAACAGTGAACTAAATTACCAAACATTCCCATTAGCAGTCCAAACATTTACTGGCAAGACTGAAAACAACATGCTAAGGAACTTAAAAAAAAAAATCAGTTTGCATTTAAAAAAAAAAATCTTTGATTCCCAGTCCCTCAAAGCTTAGAGAAACACCACTACCTTGTCCAATCTATTCATCTAGATTTGCTTAATTCCATGACTGTCGGCTTCATAGCTGTCTTTATTTTGAGTGCAGTTACCTCTTTTAATACTTAAGTCCTGAGGCAGCACTCAAAGAAAAGTGAGGTTTTTGGACTAGAAAACCACATCAGCAACACACAAACTTAGTTTAGGAATTCGGGGGTGTTTGTTGTTTTGTTGTTTTTGTTTTTTTTTTTTTTACTATAGAAGTCATTTAATAGATTAAGGACAACCTGCTTACACCAGAGTACTGAAGGCTGAGGACAGGTGCTGAACTCAAGTTATGTCTATGGAAAAATAGCGTTAGCCAACATGGTAATGGCACTGTATCTATGATGTCAGCAAGCTACAACCCTACTTAAACTATTAAGCAAACCAAGTCAATTGAACCAATTTACAGTTTCACTTTTACCATACTGACACCAGGCACAGCAGCACACCATAAAAAAAAACAACCAGCACAACAATAGCAACTGTAATTTCATCTCTACCACCTCCCCTCCCTGATTTTTTAATTCAAGACACCAAAAACTGGATCTGTTGCACCGAATTCTCTCCATATTCTTGAAGAAACAGATGTAAGGGGAACTTCAAATTTCCAGACTATTGTTTATCCACTTGCACCTAATTTTTAACTTGGAAACAAGCAAGCAAATTTATTTCAATCACCATTTTCAGACAGAGGGCACTGATGAACCACCTGCTGCATGAAATCAAGCCTACACCCAAAGGTTTCCTTGAAGATACATGGTATGCTGCCCTTTAGTTGAAGTTGTTAAAGAGCACCCATTTGACTTGGAGAAGGAAAAAAAATCCAAGGTATGGCAGACTCAAGTTTGTTCCAACTAATGACACTTATTTACAGCCTAATACACTTTCTACCAAGATTTCTTTAAAAAGGGGCCATCCTTGGTAAAGATTTCAGGAAAAAACCTCTCAAAGTTACTGCCAAGCAGAAACAGCAGTTCCATAACTAGCGTGACAGTAACACTGACCACGTTTCATAACTTCCTACCTATTCTCTAATTTACATATATACAACACAACCATTTCAGCTCTGAAGCTTACTCACAATTTTCTTCGCTAAGCCATCTCATTTTGTTAAACCACAGGTATCAGACATAAACAGTTCAAAAAGGCCCATCAACACTTCAAGTATTTTGTCTGACAAAACCACTTTTCAATAGCATAATGTAAACTTACTCCCGCATTACTAATTATTTTTTTCTTAACACTAACAAAGCATTTGACAATATTTACCGGTAGCATAAAAAAACAAGCAAGCTTTGCTTCCTGTGGTTTGTTAGCTGCAGTGGCTCATGAAAAAGTTACATAATTGCTTTTCCGTAAAATGTGTGAAAAAAAAGTCCCAAGAACCATCAGATTTGCAACACAAGGTGCAGAATCCAAAGCTATGTCATTTTCAACGCTTAAACTTACTCTTTGTGGAGTTTTTACATCTCTCAGCCCTCAATCACTACAGAGTAGTTATACTTGTTACCTACAGCAGATTTGTGAGTTTCCAGAAATCTGAAAAGAAAGGACAGAAGCAAATTGTCTCCCTTTTCTCTGCTTAGCCAATCCTTGTTCTTGTATGTAGAAAGTACTGGTTTACACCTTGGCCAATTAACTGGCATGAGGATGGCTTTTTAGGGTGTAAGAGGCCACAAGCCTATTTGACCTGGAAGGATTTTGCTCTCAATTCAATGGGAAACATACAGATGGAAAGTCAAGATGCTACACACTTTGTACATTACAAGCTCAGACATGAGTCAGCCTCCAAACTGACCTTCCCCTCCACTGACACCGATGCAAGAGCTGTGCATCAGGAACATCCTTTTACTTGACAGCCACTTGACAGTTGCTTACTTCTCTGGAAGCCCTTCAATCATATGGCTAGACCTACTGAGATCTTAATCATCTTGCAAGTCTTCCTTCCTTGATCTACAATTTCACCACTGCACTATGAAGGTAGGTTGTGCTTTCTGTTGGACAGATCTTTAATAAGAGGTTATCCAAAAATTGCCTCTAGTTGTAAGCAGCCTAGACACACTTTATCTAACACCAAAATATCACTAGAGTTTATTCACAGCAATACGTAATATGAATACAACCCAAACTAAACTGATATACAGCTGTTGCCACCCATTTGTATACCAAAAAAGTTACAATTTTGGGGTTTCTTTATAAGGTTATTTTTAACTCCTATGTAGTTCAGGACTCTAGATCAAACAGTAGCCTGGCAGGACTCAGGACTATAAGAGAAGCAGCAGCCAAGGGAAGGAATCCTTAAGTCTGCATAACCCCTGGATCATGAAATCATCCCAGTACCTACTGCCAGATTCACTTCATTTATTCCAACTCACATCTAGCCACAAACTCACTCAGCAAAACTTTTCAGGAGAAATACCTACATTTATACCTCTGCTAGTTTAATCTTGCAGAGACCTGGCCTTCACTTTCCATCTCATTGCCCACATTCAAACAGAATAAGCAAACTATTATTTATTCTGATTTAATAAGAGCTGACGTTTCTCAGCAGCTCACAGTTGAGCATCTCCCAACTTAAATAGTCTATTACTTTCAGTCAACTTCAAAACACCCTGAAGTCCAACATTTCTAACAATTCATGAGTTAACTGACATGCGCCTTGCAACCTACTTCTATGTTACTACTTCCATGCTTTCAATAACCTATCAAGCAATTGTTTCTGCTCATATGTGCTCATCTTTCTCCCTTGCATTAGTTTCCCTTTTCCTCCACAGACCCGTAGCAATAGCAGCCACCACTGGCGAGGCTACATTCTGCATTCATATTCTTCCCTATGTAACGATGTGACCAAAGCCCATCTCTAAGAGTTTAAGTGGGTTACACTGTACCAGGCCAACACAGTCTATGCTGTAGAGAATGAAAACAAAAACAAAACAAGGAGAATGAATACCATAAAAAAAAAACAACCCAAACTTTTATGGAATTCTTACAAGCCTTTTTGCTGGGAAGCTTTTATTCATATTTCTGTAAAACTCCAATCCTAAGGAGCTGAAAGATCTGTTTCTCATGATTTATTACTAAATTGACACAAAATAAAATACAGCTTGAAATCTAAATACCTCATTTGACCCTCTGCAATTTTTTCCACATATTTTCAATTTAAGGAAACTGATGGTTTGTTTGAGCACTCAAAAGCAAAACAAAGACTGCTAGAGCCCCCTTTTTTTTTTTACTACACACTCCCTATTTTTAACTTAACAGAAAAGGCTTTACTAAAATTAAGGCAACAAACAGAGCTCAATACAACCTGAAAGAAAACAGAGAAAAGTAACAGTTCATTATAAATTCCACATTGGTACTGAAACACACATGTAGTTGTACCACCCTTTGGTTAGGTTTCTCTAGAAATAAAAGTGCCAGGGAAAAAAAGGTTTGGATTTGAGTGTGTCTGAGAAAAAGCACTCCCTCCAGTTTGACATTACAGCTCGTTACCTTTGTAAGATACTAAAAAGCCACAAGAAAATCCCCCAAAATACCCACCCCCACACAATCACCCTTGCTCTAAAAAAGCAAGCACTGACAATTTTGGTGTTGTATAATGCTTTGAAAGTAAAAACAAATAAATGCCACGTGCTTATTTTGTAGAGCTGTAAATTATTGTGGACAAGAAGGGAAGCAACACGTAGGGCAGCAGACTGCATGACAGTTATCTGCAGGCAAGCAAGCATTTCAATTCCAAAGCAAAATTTAACCAAGGAGTTCCCTACTTGCCGACCCCACCCAAATTAATAAAATTAAGGGCTCTCCATGTATTTACTTATACGTAACCTTGCTAGAAAGGTCACCAACACAGGTTTTTAAAACTAGTTTTCTTGCACTTTTCTGCAACTTATTCAATTGTTTTGCACAACTTACATTTAACATGGAATACTTAGACTGAAACTGCTCATTAACCACCCAGACGTAAGCGATTCAACAATCTTAACCTAATCCTTTTGGCTCTGCAGGCGCCACCACATTTAAGTTTGTATAACCATCTGCCACGATTAGAAAAGCAACCGGCCGTGGCAGAGAGGAGCTAAATCAAGTCACAGATTCAAAACAGAAGAACCAAAAATCTACATTGCTCAGGGTCCCCCTGGGAACGCAGTCGTCCTTCAGCAGACAGCGACAGGAAAAGGCGATAAAAGGATTTTTTTTTTTTCCGGTTTGAAAAGTGTTGAGGAGACAGGTACAAACCCGAGTTTCACCCAAACAGGTCAGAGATCTTTATCGGTGCTGAGGAGGCACCGTGGAGTCGGAGACTGATCACGCGCCGGCTGGGAATCGCCTGGCAGGAGCCGTTTCCCAGCGGAGCCCCCGCCTGCCCCGGAGTCACGGGATCCCCGATCACGCCACGCTTCCCCGCCGCCCGCACCGGCCCCGAAGAGCGCCCGGGGCCCGCTCCCACCGCGGCCCCGGCAAGGGGCGCACCGCAGGCGGGGGGGATCGGCCGGGGCCCCCCTCCTGCTCCCCGGAGGCTCGGAGCCGGCAGCGACCGAGCAAGCACCGAGGAGCGCGCCCGGGACCCGGCGAGCTCGGACAGCGGCGGAGGGGGCGGAGAGGCGAACGGAGCAATAAGCGGAGGGTCAGGAGGAAGGAAAACAGCGGAACCCCGGTCAGCTTCAGGCCGCTTCCCCCGCCCCCGCCAGGACTGCCGGGGGGGAGCGCGGCGCCGGGGAGAGCGACCCCCTCACCCCTCCGAGGCGGGCGAGGAGAGCGCTCGGCGCGGGCCGCCCTCAGCGGGACACTGGCCCCAGGGCCAGCGGCCGCTGCTCGCCCCGTGCCGGCCGGGGAAAAGGGGAAGGAGAAGCGGCGAGGAGAGGAAGATCTCGCCACGCCGGCCGATACCTGCCCACGAGAAGGCGGCTGCCGCCGGTCCCGAACCCGGACTGCGCCACCACCCGAAGCCGCCACCGCTCCCGGGTGCCGCGCAAGGGAGAAACAACATGGCGCAGGGGGCGGGGCCTGAGGCGATCACGTGAGCCAAGACCCGGGCACCCGGCCCCGCCCCCCGCCCCCGCCCCTCCAGGCCCCGCCCCCGGCCGGGGACGCGGGTGGCCCCGGGGATGCTGGGGTCGGGGGGGGCGAGTTTGTTCAACCACCGACTTGCGGAAAAGTGTTGGAGTTGGCAAGCACGGGAACGGGAACGGCTTCGCTCACAGCGAGCGCACAGGCCTGAGGTGTCCGCAGAGGGCCACAGGGCATTTAAAAGAAGGACCCACTGTTCCATCACAAGAGGATGAGACTTTCCTTTGCTCTGGAATGCTCTGAGTTATTAAGATTCAACACATGATTATATAGTATTTGCAGGTCAGAGTTTTTTATTAAAGGCGGTAGCCTCACTGCGCTCCAAGCCAAGGGCCCCATGTAAGCAAGCTCATGGTTGTAAGGCAGCTTCGCTTTGCAGGTAGAGACATTGGAGCAGGTCCAGAGGAGGGCCACCAACATGATCTGAGGGCTGGAGCACCTCTGCTATGAAGACAGGCTGAGAGAGTTGGGGCTGTTCAGCCTGGAGAAGAGAAGGCTCCGGGGTGATCTGATAGCAGCCTTCCAGTACCTGAAGGAGGCCTACAGGAAAGCTGGAGAGGGACTTTTTACAAGGGCGTGTAGTGATAGGACAAGGGGCAATGGATTTAAACTGAAAGAGGGCAGATTTAGATTAGATCTAAGGAAGAAATTTTTCACTCAGAGGGTGGTGAGGCACTGTAACAGGTTGCCCAGAGAAGTCGAGGATGCCCCCCCCCTGGAAGTGTTCAAGGGCAGGTTGGATGAGGCTTTGGGCAACCTGGTGTAGTGGAGGGTTTCCCTGCCCATGGCAGGGGGTTTGGAACTAGATGATCTTTGAGATCCCTTCCAACCCGAACCATTCTATGATTCTATGATTCTAAAAATTTGCATGTGCTAATGAAGGAAGTAACCAAAATCCAAACTATGCTATTCAGAAAGAGTAGTCACTTTTTTCCTGCAGTATTTTAGTCCACTTGACTTTTTAAATAAAACCATGGGAAGAAAGTCTAAAGAAGCTGGTGATAAAGAGTCTTTTCTGTGCTCTTACAACTCATCACAAGAACAGGGCAAAATGTCACTAAAATAAAAAGAGCCGAAATTATTTAAGTATATTTAAAGACATTCCCACATCATCAAGAGGAACAGGTGATTACAGGCATAAGGAAAGCATTTGAAATACATCTGTTTGCTCGAGCAGTCATCACGTGCTTCCGATCATCAGAGAGATGTAATCGGACTGGAATTGCCACTTGCAGAGTCATCTTGTTTTGGATCAGATTTACAACACGGAGCAAGGAATGGAAAACAAGATCTCAGTATCATCAAAGGGAAATGTCTCCTCCCAACAGGAGGAGGATTATTAAAAGGCAGTCCATGCTAGAGGCAAATCTGATGATACTAGACCCGTTCTTTTTTAACAAAGATGGACTTTTTTGAAGTACTTTTTTCCTGGGATCTGCTTTCATCCAATGCTAAAGTAAAATACAAGTAAGTGCTGGAGGGGTAGAAAAGTGGCCTCTTTAAATAATGGTAGTTCTAAGACATAAATTCTAATCAGTTATGGCATTATTTTGTGATTTAAAAAGAAAAAAAAAGTCTGCATTTAGAAGCGGAGGAAATAATTACTCTATTTTTCACTTGATAACCTGGTGGGATGAAGCTACAATCTTTTTTTCTTGAGATAACACTAGTTCTCAGACACTTAGATACATTTAAGGAAATTTAAAATCACGGAATCAAAGAATGGTTTCAGTTGAAATGGACCTTAAAGATTATCTAGTTCCAACCTCCCTCCCATGGGCAGGGACACCTTCCACTAGACCAGGTTGCTTACAGCCTCGTCCAACCTACCCTTGAATGTTGCCAGGGATGGGACATCTGCCACCTCTCTGGGCAACCTGTTCCAGTGTTTCACCACTCTCATTGTAGAAAATGTCTTCCTTATGTCCAATCTAAATGTGCCCTCTTTCAGTCTAAAACCATTATCTCTTCTCCTATCACAACAGGCCCTACTAAAAAGTCTGTCATCTTTCTTGTAGGCTCCCTTTAAGTACTGGAAGGCTGCTAGAAAGTCTTCCTGGAACCTTCTCTCCTCCAGGCTGAACAGTCCCAACTCTCCCAGCCTGTCTGCATAGGAGAGGTGCTCCAGCCCTCGGATCATCTTCGTGGCCCTCCTCTGGACTCACTCCAACAGCTCCATGTCCTTGTGTTGGAGACTCCAGAGCTGAATGCAGTATTCCACGTGGGGTCTCACCTGGAATTTCTTTTACATGAGAACATAATAGAAAAGGACCATGCTGTAGCTATGGCCTATTATGCTCATGATTTTATAGGCATAATGGAGTATCAATAGAGTTACTCTTACAGTTAAAACACAGAGGATCGGGAACTGAAGGCCCTTTTCCCTTGTGTCCACTGCGTTACTATTATTCATGTGTATAACAAAACCAATAGTTGCTGTAGAATGATCAAAAACTGTAGAACAAATAGGGCTGGCCGCGGGAAGTACACCTGCCAGTTCTTATGAACAGACAGAAGGAAATGCCCAGCCAAGATGTCATTTGAAACATGTACATCAAAATCGCTCCCATATTAAATTCTGCAGACTGCACAGGGTCCCAGCGGTGGGTGCTGTGGGCTCTGTTCCTACCCCAGGCCACTGCCTGACTGTCCCAGTGGTGGTAGGCAGGGCTGGGGCCATGCTGGTGGTGGCACTCACCTCAGGGTCCCACCACCAACGGGAGCCACATTTTGGCTCGAGCCCTGTCTGAGCCCAGAGGCCCTGGTCCTGCACCCCACCTCATGCCCAGACTCCCTCTTCGACACGGGGCCCCACCTCATCACGGCATCCTCCCTGTGGACTTGTCTGGTGCTCACTGGAGTTTTGGCTGATTATTGTCGCCAGACCCGCCCTGCTCTTCTTGTCTGGGTGTTGTGGGACGGTAACTCTTTTACTAAAGTCACTGTCCCTGTGTGCCTTGTCACCCATCCCCTGCACAGCAACCCACCCTTGCTTCTTCCTCACACATACGTTCATCTGGAAGCTGACTTTGCACCTTAAGGATTTTATTCACAGAGCTGTATTCATGAAGAGATAATTGTTGTTATGTCACGTGCTAGCTAACGGGGCAAATAACATCCCAATGGCAAATAAAGGGCAATTCTGTGTGTCTGTGCATGAGAAAGTTCTGTATCAGCAAAGCTCTTGTATAATAGAGCTTCTGAATAATGCTTTTTGCCATCTGTAGTTGGCAAGGAGACTTTGTCCCATCCTGGCAAGTGATGACATGGCCTCAATAAAACATGACTTTGTCACCTCCTGGCTGATTTACAGCAGTACAAAATAAGGGGATATGATGTCATCTGCCTTTATGGCTCTGCTAATACCAGAATGCAGCAAGTCAGCCCCCAAGCAATCCAAGAAATTATCAAAGTGCTCTTGTTTCTTTCCTTATCTTCCAGGCACTCAATGAACTGGGCCATTACACCCTGAACATTCCCTGAAGGACTGTAATTCAACATATTTGCTCCTTAACTACAGCCTGTTACTAGGTAACTTTTCTTTTTGCCAGAAAAAAAAGAGCTGTTCTTTTCTTGTTTAAAGAGTTGCAGTTCTTGGCTTTAGTAACAAATGTACATAGCACAGCAGACTGAAGGGAACACATTTTAAATAAACAATAAACAGCACCATTTTACTCTTGGCTTGGAAAGGAAGAAAAAAGTTACAAACAACAAATGGCAGCAAAGTATCTCCCTGAAAAGTGATGCAGTAAGAGGGTTATGAGGGAGATGCAAAAGGCCCTCGACAGAATGGAGTGAAATGGATTCTGCAGTGGATCTCCAGCAACCACAAGAAGATGATTTCATAGATTTCATTGATTTCTAGGTTGGAAAAGACCTTAGAGATCATCCAGTCCAACCGTCCCTAATCCCCCATTAAACCATATCCCTAAGTAGTTCAAACTACTGGGGAGGGCCACGAAGATGATAAGAGGGCTGGAGCACCTTTCCTATGAGGACAGGCTGAAAGAGTTGGGGCTGTTCAGCCTGGAGAAGAGGAGGCTCCGGGGTGACCTTATAGCGGTCTTCCAGTACCTCAAGGGGGCCTACAAGAAAGATGGGGAGAGGCTGTTCAGGAGGGCCAGTTGTGATAGGACAAGGGGTAATGGTTTTAAAATGGAGGGAGGTAGATTCAAGTTGGATATTAGGAAAAAATTTTTTACCATGAGAGTTGTAGAACACTGGAACAGGTTGCCCAGAGAGGTGGTGGATGCTCCATCCCTGGAGACGTTCAAGGCCAGGTTGGATGAGGCCCTGAGCAACCTGATCTAGTTGGAGATATCCCTGTTCCTTGCAGGGGGGTTGGACTAGATGACCTTTGAAGGTCGCTTCCAGCCCTAACAATTCTATGATTCTATGATTCTATGATTGAAACACCCTTTTCTTAAACACATCCAGGGATGGGGACTCAACCACCTCCCTGGGCAGCCTATTCCAGTGGCTGACAACACTTTCAGAGAAGACATACTTTCTAACATCCAACCTGAATCTGCCCTGACTAAGCTTATACCCATTTCCTCTTGTTCTATCACCCATCACTAATGTAAAGAGCCATTCCCCTACCTCCCCACCATCCCTTCTCAAGTATTTGTAGGCTGTAATCAGGTCTCCCCTCAGCCTTCTCTTCTCCAGGCTAAACAGCCCCAACTCCCTCAGCCGCTCCTCATAAGTTTTATTTTCCAGTCCCTTGACCAGTTTAGTCGCCCTTCTTTGGACCCGCTCCAGGAGCTCAATATCTCTCTTAAAGCGAGGGGCCCAAAACTGGACACAATATTCCAGTTGAGATTTGTGTTAAGGGAGCAACATTGCTTCCGGGTGATCAGGCCCAGTCATCATGGGTTTATGAAAGGCAGGTCTTGCCAATCAAACCTGATCACCTTCTATGACAGGGTGACCCGCCTGGTTGACGAGGGAAGGGCTGTGGATGTAGTTTTCCTTGACCTCAGTAAAGCCTTTGATACAGTTTCTCATAGTGTTCTGGTTGAGAAACTGATCACTGCTGGCCTGGATAGGCACACCCTCCTTTGGGTTAAAAACTGGCTGGATGGCCGGGCCCAAAGAGTGGTGGTAAATGGGGCTAAATCCGGCTGGAGGCCGGTCACCAGTGGGGTTCCCCAGGGCTCAGTGCTGGGTCCAGTTCTGTTTAACATCTTTATCAATGACCTGGATGAGGGGATTGAATGTACCCTCAGTAAGTTTGCGGACGACACCAAGCTGGGAGGCTGTGTCGATCTGCTCGAGGGTAGGGAGGCCCTTCAGAGGGATTTGAACAGACTGGATCGTTGGTCTGAGGCCAATGGCATGAGCTTTAATAAGGCCAAGTGCAGAGTCCTTCACTTGGGGTGTAAAAACCCCAAGCATCGCTATAGGCTCGGTGAAGAGTGGCTGGAGAGCTGCCTGGTGGAGAAGGACCTGGGGGTGTTGGTTGACTACCGGCTTGATATGAGCCAGCAGTGTGCCCAGGTGGCCAAAAAGGCCAATGGGATACTGGCGTGTATCAAGAATAGTGTGACCAGCAGGAACAGGGAAGTGATCCTGCCCCTGTACTCGGCACTGGTGAGGCCGCACCTGGAATATTGTGTCCAGTTTTGGGCCCCTCGCTTTAAGAGAGATATTGAGCTCCTGGAGCGAGTCCAAAGAAGGGCGACTAAACTGGTCAAGGGGCTGGAAAATAAAACTTATGAGGAGCGGCTGAGGGAGTTGGGGCTGTTTAGCCTGGAGAAGAGGAGGCTGAGGGGAGACCTGATTACAGTCTACAAATACTTGAGAAAAGATGGTGGGGAGGTAGGGGAAGGGCTCTTTACATTAGTGTTGGGTGATAGAACAAGAGGAAATGGGTATAAGCTTAGTCAGGGCAGATTCAGGTTGGATGTTAGAAAGTATATCTTCTCTGAAAGTGTTGTCAGCCACTGGAATAGGCTGCCCAGGGAGGTGGTTGAGTCCCCATCCCTGGATGTGTTTAAGAAAAGGGTGTTTGAACTACTTAGGGATATGGTTTAACGGGGGATTAGGGACGGTTTGACTGGATGATCTCTAAGGTCTTTTCCAACCTAGAAATCTAGGAATCTATGAATCTATTAACTGAGTGCTGTTCAGAATAATATCTTCGCTTTTACACTGAAAGTTGTGCGAAATTGTTAATTTAGCTCTAATCTTAAAACACGTATTACAAGTTCTGCACCTACCAGTTGCTTGAGCTTTGAGTGTAATCTACATTTAAGACCTTATTGCTACTGTTAAATCGTAGGATTCAAGAAGCAGCTGAATTTACAGCATCTCTTGAAAATCCAGTGAAAACAAATACAGACTTAAGCCTTATTCAGCGTACATTTGTCCTATGTCTGTGTGGATCATCTCAATGTCATGCTCCTTTGTGGAGCAGCATCATGGATATGCTAAACGTACCAAAATTAATTGTCTCTGCTTTAAATAGCTAAGGGATCTTTTTCCCATCTGGAACAAACTGAAAAGAGATAACTTCAACAACATAAAAGAATCTCACTTTTCAAAGCTTTCCTTTTATTCTTGTTTCCGGACTCTGATATCCTTGTACTCCAGTAATCTAGACCCTCCTGTTGGCACATATGCTGCGTAGTAGCAAATTGACTTTTTAAAGCCATTTTGAGCCAAGGCATACAATCTTATCCAGTGAAACATTTTAAGCCTGTGCAGTTACACAATCTGGGTAGGGACAACATAACCTATTGACAAACTGGGGCCTGAAGCAGTACTTTGCTTAGTGAAACTGTGACCACACCTTTTCAAATAAGAGCAATGATTTACTTGAATGACTGTCTCTCATATTTGGCATTTCATGATTGTACAGTATTCTGATTTATAGTGGCACATAACACTACGAGACACGTGCTTTCTACTAAACCTTTCAAGTTACGAGAATTGGATATAAACACAGATAGAAAAATGGCCAAAGCGGCAATGAACTGTGTTAGATGAAAACAACCAATGGCATAAGATGATCAAGAAGGTAATGCAGTAATTCATGAATTTGTACACAGTTTCACTGTTGTATGTGGAGTTGTGGGCAGTATGTTTACCAGCATGAACTAGGCATAAAGTGAAACTGAACCTAGATGAGCTTTTTCACAAGCCCTGGAACAACAAAGCCTCATTTCCTATAGATGTGTGCCTTCAGCATACTTAACAATGGGCCCAGTCCCCTCTCCCTGCCTCCCAATACTTTCTGCTCCTTTCTGCCGGTATTCCCAGATGTTCTCCTTGTCCCAGACTACTATCTGGGCAAGCAGCAGCATATTTCATGTCTGACTTTCAGGTAATATTAACCACCTAGCAACTACATGTGTGTTGACTCAGCAGCTAGCAGCTTGGAATAGGTAACTCCTGAAAAAAGGTAAGGGCTTCATCTCTTTCAACAGGAACATAATTACTTTTCATGATTACTGAATTTCACAAAATTTACAAATATATTCTCATATTTTAATGTCTAGCTTTAACTGGATTTGTTACAAAGCCGGCTATCAGGTTCCATTGTTACTGGGAAGGAAGGCAATGGAGGAATGCCTGCTCACAACGTATTACCATGGAAAACCATTTTAAAATTCTGAGTTTACAACTGGGAGGGTACCAAGGACTTGCCCTAAGAGTTCTGACTGCTCTCAGTTTGAAACAGAAGGAAGAAAGTTAAGGGATAGTTGTAAACGGGGCACAGTTATAATCCATTTTTTGACTATTTGTAGTTACTGACAGTTGTTTCTATGCCATAAGCTGCAACCGCAGTTGTTGGCAGTAACTGCATCTTAGGAGAAAAGGCAAGATGTGAAACACTAGAACCAAACGACCCTCTTGCTGCTGGAGGTACAGCTCACTCAGATCCACAGTGAGGCACGCTTGCTCAATGACATGAAAAAGTTCTAAAACATCCGCTGTTTATGTTTTCTTAGCTGCTCAGTAAATATGGATCGGTAGAAAATCCCAGTCATTTTCAGGCATATAGCTTAGCACTATACATTTCGTGATGGGCAGTTCAAAAGAAAATCATGTTACACATTAAGCTACAAATGTAGTCAGTATTAAGCTACAAATTTTACCCTTGAAATATGTTATATCAAAAACACCACCCATGCTTTGTAACATTTCCCTTCGCCAGGACAAAACTTGGATGAGCTGCACATGACTGGAATGGCTTCAAAACCACCCGCAAGCAGAAATTATTTATAAGTGTCTGTTGTTCATAGCTAAAATAAAGTCTCCTGCTACACGGTGTTCTGACACAGCACAGCACTGGCACACAGCTCTCCTCAACAGGACCATGGCCTCCAAAATGACAGCACAAAACTCCGTGCTTACTGCGAACCAGTGACACAGAAGTGTTTGCTTTCCTACGGTTTTATTTTTAGCTTTCAGTAATACTTTGCGCAGAAGCACTGCCACTTAAGCAAGCAGGACTACTTGTACGCATCGATTCCAGCACATGGGTAAGGGCTGGAAAGGAAGGTCTCATCTTAACTGGTTGGTCACAGAGTTGAACACTGGGGGTTTGGCCTATTGCTTTAATGTTTGTTTTACATCAGTGCAATTCCACTAAAACACAGGTTTTCCTATGATAAAAATCTAGGTAATACCACAGTAAAGCACACCGCTGAAAGTTAAATGTTAACACTTCACAGAATGGAGATGTTTCTTGTTTTTTTTTCAGTAGAGTAACTGTAAGCACCTCTTTGTAGCATCAGGTCACACGCCATTTTCACCACATGTGGATAAAGGCCTATCTACGGTTTTATTTTTAGTCCTGGCTCACTTTTAGTTCACCAACAGCTATTTTCTCATCTCACACCCCTAACTCCTTCCTCTGACAGGTTATGTGGCTGGAGAGCTCCAGGGCAGTGCCTTAGCCTAGAGAAGCTGATGGGTCTCAGCTGTGTTACAGCTGGACGGGTGCAGGAACTGAATCCTTAATTCCTCCAGCAAATACCTACTCGGTTTCTCTCCTCAGCTGATGCATCTTAGCCTTGAGCTGCAAAATGCCTGTTGTGCGTTTGTAAAAGATATCTCCGTTAATGCCACGTATGCAGCTATATTGTGTTTACACAATGGGGTGAAACGAAACATTTTCCTCCGTGCCTAAAGCATGACTTCGGCAATTTGTTGACCCATTTCATCATCTTGTCCGTACTCCAACAAGGAAACTCATTATGAAGGTTATGTTTCCAGGCGGTACTACTGCTTTGCTGCAAGAACCTAACCTCTCAGGCAGGGCAGGCTTATTCTTCACTGTATTTCCTTAGGTCTGTGAGTTGACACATGCATGTGCTCAGAAAATTAGGACTCAATGTGAGACCCATTTCCTCTCATTTGAACATTTAAAGTAACTCAAAACCAGGGAAGAAACCAAAATAGGGACACAGAGTATGAACACAGTCTTTTACAGACCAATAGACAGCTGTGAAAGACACCTGGAATCAGGTGGTCCTCTCAGTTCCGAAAAGAAACATATCCCTGAGCTCTGATATATACTCCATTCGAAGTATTCAGATAGCTGATTTTGAAGTAATTTTAAGTTTTCCAGAAAAAACAAACAAACACAAAACAACAGGACTATTACTTGAGTGAGAAGAATGCTAAGGTGGTATTTTTTGATAAATACATGCTTCTAGTATACAGCTAGTGGGAATCCTGCTAACTCGGGAACAAAAACATGCATAAAAACTTTAGTTATTAGATTTCCTTCTATTCATTTTTTTCTGAGTAACTTGCACTACATAAAAAATTAATTTGCTCAGTTCAGGACAGATGTCCCAGTTCAAGACAAGAAAACCATTCAGAAAGTAACTCCTGTTAACATCATGCTTTTATATATTGTATAACAATAAATTTATTTATGTATTTACATGATTTCCTGAAACAAACCGCTATCTGATCTTGCCTTAATTTCTTAGCAGTTGCAGGACACACCATCCTACATTGCAAATCTGAATTGCAAAGTCATAGGTTGTCGCAAGACATATTTTCCTCCCAGTAGCTATAAAAAGCTAAAACAGAATTTCATTTTTGCTTTCATTTTCTAATTGCCTTCTCCCTCTTTTACACTCTGCTTTTCATTCCTTTTTTCCTGTTAGACATTACCTCTCAAACCAACTTAATAATCTAACACTTACTTGCAAAAAGTCATTTCATTAAGGAGTGAATCCATGCTGAACATTCTGCAACGCACCCAAGTATGTGAACTGCAGTTTTGGAAACAGTTTGTTTACTGTAAACAAAACTTATATTCTATGCAAGAACTCGGGCTGAAGATAATGAAAATTCCAGGTACTCAGTACCTCGGGGGAAAAAAACTGCAGCACTTAGAATATTTTTAATGGATTTACTAGTGAATTTATTAACTCTCTTGGATACAGTGTTACCATTTTTTTCCTTTTTTGTTTATTTCTTTACATATTGATATTACTTAAAACCACATAGATTTATTCAACTTATCTTAAAAAAATAACTTTGCAAAATCAGTTTTAAAAAATTGCTCTTTTTAGTGGCAGCATCTACACAGTATCAACACAAAATTTTAAATTATACAGTTTCAGCAGAGATACCTTCTCATATCTATGTTTCTAAACCAGTTACTAAAGAGGGATAGCGTTACAAACAAATCCATCTGCTGTGATACCACTGTTCTCCGCATTCATTACAAATAACGTAAGTCAACATTTGCTCATCTGGATTTGTGTTTCGCACCCAGCCTGGAAGAAAGAGAGTTCCTCTGGCAATCATAGTGACAGTGCAGTCAAATTTTTCACAGCGCCTACACTTTATTTTGTTTGTTTGTGTGCCATTAATAACTTGTGGAAGCTGATGTTCCTGAACAGATGATTCTGTATACAGAGCCCTGAGCTCTTTCAGTTCATTGCTGGCCATTTCCATCACTGTCATCTCAGCAAAAGCCTTTGGACTCAAAGTCCCTGAAAAAAGGTTATGTTTTAAGTGGCAACTTTTTGGGTTTTTCAGGTTAGAGATTTTGCTTCTGATGCAATTTTTATACTTTTTGTCATTTTTAGCATAAAGAGCAAAAACATGTTCTTCTATTTCTTTAGATAGCTCCAGCCATTTACCAGTTTCTTCTTCATCTTTGGCAGAACCAGCCAAAGCTTTATAAAGAAGATCCATGCATTTACACCTCAGAGCTCTAACTGGATCCTGCTGCATACTCGCTTCATTAACAAGAGGTTTAGAATCTTCATTATCAGCATGTTGCTCCCGAAAAGAAGCAAGCTGATTCATGCTGCCTTCTGCGTCGTTACGTACTACATTTTTAACCGTTTGCGAAGAGACCAAAATTTTAGAACTAGTACCATCTAGAGTCTCCTGCTGACATGGTCCTTCAGACAGCAACTGCTCTCCAGGAACCACACTGAGATGTTCAATTTCCTCTTTCACATGCACAGAAACTGACTTTTTAACTTGCATTGACTGAGCACAGTTATTCTTGTAAAGTGCTTTCCACCTTGATAATAACTGCTTCGCTTTCTTTTTCAGCTCTACTGAAGGGCAGCTCTTGAGTACTCTGTATACAGCCTTGGCAACGTCTGTCCCCTGAAGATATTCTATAGTCATATCAACATCTTCAAGTTCTTTAAGATGATCTTCAATATCTTGGAAATTGTTCTCAGACAGTAGTTTTTCAATACAATGGGCTCTGTGTACAATATTTTTCTGGTCAGACATTTTTAAACCTGAAAGTGAAAAAATGTTTATCATATTTATTGCAGTTATGACATGAATTCATTTTCTGTACATTCTCAGAAGGTTTTATTTTTATGTTATTTTACACTATTTTATTTGTATATCTCACTGGTTTTGCCAGCTTTTTCTTGAAATGGTGTAGTGCAAACGCAAAACACAGAGGAGACCAGGTCCTGGAAAAATGCAAGTGGGCATGCTAGTCTAACTTGCACAAGGAAAATACTGGTGGAAAGGAGAGGCCACAGGGACTTGGGCTGGGGTAGGGTTAACAATTTAAAAAGTAGAGCATGACACTAATTTTTAAGGAAAAGCACACTGTCTTGCCAAAAACCATACTAACAAAGACACTGCTAGCATAACAAAAATGTTTGTCATACTTGTTTTCCTACGCATGCACACCACAACAGAAGTTCACAAGGAGACTCTCAACTGCTACAAGAAGGCAGGTAACTGCACAACCACTTCTCTGTAGGAGATCACAGGTAGACTTCGCAGCGTTTGCGCATTAGTAGGCTCCAGTACCACTGGACTACCAAAAAGCGACAAGTTCTCAAATTCAGCATTTTTCATCAAGAGCACCAGATGATCACCTGTTGATGTTTAAAATCTAGACACTGTTATCAAATGATACACTTTTCAAAAAATAAAAAGGAGGCTTTATAGGGCATGTATCTCCCCCTCCTCACACATACAGAGAAACAATAAAAATATTTGTAGGGCTTTTAAAGTCCTAGTGTCAAGAGATTGAATTTAGTAAGAACACTGTTTTCAGAAATTCAGTTTGTTTTTCTATCACAGAAATTTCAACTCTATTAAAAACCATGTCTGAGACCTTCTGCTACAAGTATTTGAATAGCATAATGATCTCACACCGTTGAGTACATTCTGTAATAGCTTCCTGATAATCTCCAAAGGCAGATTTGTAAGCAAACACTGCACTAATTTAATCTGAAAGTTGCAATGACGAGGAAGTTTACTGCAACTTTTATTTGCCACCATAACTTGATGTTAGGGATTTCTTCAATTACTAAAGAGTAGGTAGCTGAACACATTTTATTGAGAGCTGCAAAGTGAAGGTTTGGAGCTACTCTGCAGCAAGTTTAAGTGAGCCTGACATAACTCAGTGGATCTTAAGCCCAAAACGCCCTTCTGGTTCCTACGCAATCATCAACCTTTCACTTGCTAAGCAAGAGATTACATGTTATATCTCTTCCAAAAGTTTCTCTTTACAGCTGCTAACAGAGAAGCAAGTTGGACTAGTAAACTTTTAACTGAGGTCCTTGCCGCTGCCCTTTCCCTTGCTAGCTTTGGCATCACATTACAGCTTGGTTATCAAGGCAGGGCAGCTCAAAAATACTGGCACTTGCAGAACACTTTCTAAACAGTGACATCTACAAACTCCTAATTGCTATTTTCAGAAATTCTTAAAAGTTAAAGACACAACCTTCTACATCCTAAGAAGTACCTATTTTCTTACAGCCGTAGCATTGTAAAAGCATGCTCCCATATATTCTGATGTGTTAAATGGAAAGAAAAAGAGGATTTCAGAATGCAGAGTCTTCTGGCTTAAATAAGATTTGCTTTTGATTCCTTTTTATCAAGCCCTTTGACCAAAAAATGCTCAGTGCATTGCTATGTGCAAATTTACACACGAAAAGAGTCAATAATACTAACATTATCCTCCTGTTTGTTGAAAAGAAGAATTAAATGTAGACTGAATGGTGCGTTGTGAGTGTTAAGTGTTCCTCTTTTCTTAGGAGTTAGTCTTATAAATTTGTGCACAAACCCAGTGTTTTGTCTGAAGTTGCATACATCCTAATTCTACTCTAGACTAAAGTCATCTGCCTGACAGAGACTGATACAAAGCTAGCTACATGTGTCCATGTTTAAAGGAACTCATAAGCAGATTTCTTGCACCATCCCTATTTCCATGATGAAATCTCCTGAGAACAGGGGAAAGGAGGGACAAGTGACACAGTTGGGTAATTTGCACGCTCTGTTGCTTTCTATGACCACCAGCCCAGCTAACTTGTTTTCTGCATGACAGACATAAGCTCAGACTTTAGGTAGGGCCTCAGAGCTCCTCAAAAGAAAAACAAAGAGAGAGAGAGAGCATAAACCTTCATCTGTTTCTATAATCTTGAACCACAGACTAACCTGACCTCCGCAGTGAACGATCTCTGCATTCACTTAACCTGTATTTAAACAGCTCGTTCTTGTCTGACATTCTGAAGTCCTGTGAAACGTCAATGGCAGCTACTACAGAAACTGATTTACTACTCAAGAAGTTTCAGAATCAGAGAAGCAGGATGCATTTTTCAAATTAAATTAAATTAAATTAAAGTTGAACTCTATGCATTGTCATACTGAAAAGCACACATAATTGCATCCTCACTCATCTGTTCTGCTGCAGGAACACGCAGAGCTGTGAGAGTGGAACGAGGTGTTTCCTTATGCAGGGCAGCCATCACCACAGCAGATGGTTCCCTGTCTCCCGAACACGAAGTAGCTGACATTAGAAAACGATGATCTGCTGGCACTGACTGTTTTTCAGGCTATCTAGGGTAGAGTTGGTGACACAGCTCAACCAGTATGATTGCCCTATGCCTTAGAATCAGTTCTGCTCCTTCCAACACACTCTACTTCAAACGTAATTTTCTTCAGTACTTGTAGGTATCTATGTATGTATTGTATTACACTACGCATACCATAGAATACACTTACCCATCGTTGCAAGATGACTTCATGAATTCTCAATATTTAGTACACAGGACTATGGACATGCAAAGAAATTACTACACATTAAGTGCCCTGCTGATAATTTGTCCATGCGTATACTTTTCCTGTGTGATAAAGGTGAAGTATTTAGATCTTTCATTGAGAACTATGCTTCACAGAAATTTTCCTTTCCAAAACTGCAGGGTGAAGATCTGTACATAAGAAAGGGTGCATAAAGTCCATGGATATCATCTGCTTATGGTAGTGGTCCTTGCTGACGGGTATCCAACTGACCCTAGGCAGCCCACCAAGGTGGTAAGGTGAAGACTTGCCTGTTTCTGTGGCTGATGTCACACAAGAAAATTGTATGGCTGAAAGAGACTCCTGCGGCTCCACAGCTATGAGAAGGCATTGGCAGTTGAGGTGACTAACACAAAACCTCTGAGGAGAGCTGGAGCCCACGTGTTAGCATCTCGCAGCCATTCTGCCACACACTCACAGTGAACTATGTTATCAGACACCTACAGCTACTGAGACGGAGCTGACATTCACTGACTCATCACCCCCCACTAAGGTGCCTTTTTTCTAATAGGCAGATCTAAGACAACCTGTTTTGTTCTGTTTTTTTCAAACTCTCTACCAGATATATAAAAGGCTGATTTAGATTAGATTAAATGCAGCATATATGTTCTACCTTAGGATTTTTTCCACACATGCGCTAAGGCAATAAATTAAATTACCAGAAATTTTAAGATGTTCTTAGTCATGCACTGACTTTTTCAAGTTTATGCAACATTAAATTCAAGTACATAAATGTTGTGGCAGCAGTTAAATAAACAAACTGAAACCAGAATATAGACATCAAAATATGAACAGTGATTTTAAAATCGTTTTGGAAATTCAAGCACCTAACACACATTTAAATCAAAACAATCACTTCTAAGGGAATGCTTTCCTCAACATGTACAACATACAGCAAAAAGGTAAGACCGACTCCCTTCAAACTTATTAAGCAAAGCTAGATAAAAGTAACAGAAAAAATAAGCCAACAAAAATATATGACAAGAACAGAACCCAATCCATCATTAATTACTTCAATGGAGGGGGATATTCACTGGCAACTGGCAGAAGCACAAGAAACAGCCAGCAGAAATCACTAAATAAAGGTAATAAACATGATTTTGTCAGTGACAATAGAGAAGTTTCTGTGGGGAAGGCACTCTTGGAATGGCACGAGCTTTGTTCTGTGTACCTAGTTTGCAAAGGCTTTTAAGATCTTTCAAGATGAAAAGTAATACATACATCTGAAATATTACTTTAACTACTCAATCATAAATTTCATCTCAGCTTCCAAATTAAAAGGTAGTATGGTGAAAAAAAGTTGTGCATTTGTTGCCCTATAGGTCAAGCAAGGACTGGATTTATCACCATGGTTGACAGAGATCGATATTTTACAGGATCAGAAATTAACTTATAAAGAACGTATACGGTTATGAAATGGTTCATTTTACTACTGTTGGCTTCCTTCAAAGGATGAGGCAGAGCTCCTCTTTAATACTGGGAATGCTGCGTAGCATTTTATGTTAAGTCTGGACATGAAGGACCTCTTCTGCTTCTGTAATCAAAGCACAACATCATTTCCTCAGACAACTGCAGAAAACATGTTTTTCATGTTCTTATAGGGAGAAAAAAGAAATTACTGATGCAGTGGTAATACTGGAGTGTATTTTCTAGCCAAAGTTCACTGGGAACCTAAGCAAACCTGAGTTCTTTCCTGCTCAGACTCCTGTTGCTTAAACTCTGATGTTTCTGTTGTAAATCAGGGTTTTGCTGTTCGTGGGATGACGGCAAAAGCTCTAGGTACAGGCATGCTTTATTTTGTTACTTTGTAGAAAGAATAGTGGAAGTCTTGTGATACTAAGACAGCTGTCAGAGCTCTGACTGCCCACTGACAAGAGATTTTTGAGTTTTCTGCTAGGTCAGATAAGCAAAATCATTGATTGAAATAAGAGTTATTTAAAAAAAAAAAAAAGAAATAAGAGTTTAAAACAACTCTAGGTAGTCTACAAATATTTATCATTCTCCCTAGTTCTCAGACGACAAAAGTGAGGCTTACAGGGTGAAATAACCTGCCCAAGCAGAACCAAGACAACGATCCTAACTCTTCAACTCACAGCTCTACTTCTCTGATAACCCCACAGCCCAAAGCAGCTGTTCATAATATTCGGGGCGGGGAGGGGAGGGAAAAAAAAAAAGAGAGAGAGAGAGAACAAAGAGGAAGCTGGGAGAAGCCTCAAAACTTTCTAAAGCAAAGGCGAGTGTTCCACAGAAACCAAGCTGCAATTCCAAACGCGAAATAAGTTTACCACTTGAGGGAGCTGTAGCACAGCAAATCCATGCAGTCTCGTGAAACGTGCATAATGAGAAACTCCAGCTTGTTAAGAAAAAAGATAAAAGCAATTTCCCTATCACCTTGAGGAGACATCACATTTTTAGGGTACCTATTTGCCTAAATTTGGCAAAAAAACCCTGTAAGTCCAAAGGTGCTGAGATACAGACAGGAGGGAAAGGGTGCATCCCTTACCTAGTCATTGTCCTGTACATTGCTCTTTCATTCAACATTGTTTGAATCTGGAATTTGACCACTCTTCTACCTGATTTAATGCTAATTGGCAAATACTGCTGAAGAAATATTTGTAAAATTAACTGAATTCTATTCAGTCAGCACTGTTCCGCTGTCTTAGTTCCAAGAGGTAAGAAATCCAAGAAAAATGACTTCTTTTCCCCTTTAAGTTATGGAATGAATTTTTGTTATTGTAGAGATGCAAGAACAAATGTACAAATGACAGTATCACAGTTTTGTGCAGTACAAAATAAAGATCTTCATCCCTCCTACAACTACACAAGGCATTTCCATCCTGCGTAGGTTTAAAATACGGTCACCCTGTAACAATACCAAGTTGAATCAGAACTTTTTTGAACAGTAAAATGACTAAGCAGGAGAGAACGAATAAACAGACAAAAGAACCCCAGCGTGAGACACTTGCTGCTAACTGCAAAGCCAGCCTCTGGGAAAAACACTGCCGTCTCCAAAACCACTTGTGGTAAATGCCTTGTCTCTGCTCTATGCCTTATGTGGTTTGAAGCCATGGCCTATTTTGCCTTAGCACAGCTAACTCCCACCGAAAAACCAAGACGAACTCAGAATGCATCCAAGTAAGTGTGGATGAACGTCTTGGAAGGGTAGAGAAGGCTGAACACCAGTCCTCTTCTCCCTCATCCCAACGGCAGATGTAGATGATTTTCTTCTCTAAGGGATTCTATGTAAGCAGAAGAAAATCCAGACCACAGCCAAGATAAAGATCAGAAGAAGCCAAGTATTCCTAACGGTGTAATAAATTTTCTGCCAAAAATGTGGTTAATGGTACAGCAGAGATGGTGCATAGCACAGTCTTGGAAACACCAGACTTCTTGTTTCGGCCAACCTAAATTCCACATAAACAATGGAAATGATCAAATGCTATTTTAAACTCAGAGCCTAAGAGAAAATCAGAGAACTCTCAGTCAGTTTCCAGACCCAAAAACATTCCTTCATCCTACCTACAGTGGCAGAGCGGATATCAAAGATGTCACCAAGAAATCATTTTCCAAGGCTTTTATTTCATCTTGGCAAAAATCAGAGCTCTTCCCGCCTCTCTCAGCAGGACTGCCCCCCACCCTTAAAAATTTCTGAACTATTGTCATGGTTTGATGGGGGGGGGGGGGGGTGGTTCTGGTGGCAGGAGAGGGATTTTGCTCCCTGCGACCTCCCCGGTTTTGGAACCGGGTTAGGCTTAGTTCTGGCCACCAGATCAGACTGCCATCCCCCTCGGGGTTGAGCCAATAGGGCGCCTCTGCGAATTGCCCTATTTAAGTCAGGACAAAGGAACCGGAAAAGGTGCTTTGCCCAGGATCGAGCAGAGAAGGGAGGAGGGCACTGCCCCCGCCCCCTGGCTCCCGGCTGGGCAGCTGCCTGCATCGGGCCGGCGCCACTCACGGAGGATGGCGGCGGCGGAGCCAGCTGGGGAACTCGGGGGCACCCCACTCCCGGGGTGCCCACTGGGCTGAGTTCACCTGGAGAGGACTGAGATCTGAGAGAAACAGCTGCATCGACAGCAGGTCAGTGAGGATGGAGCGGGAGGAGGTGTGCCAGAGCTGAGTTTCCCCTGCGGCTGATGGTGAGATAGCAGGCAGCCCCCCTGCAACCAGGACGGCCTCGGTGGAGCAGAGACCCACTCGCAGCCCGTGGGGAGAAGATGCCTGAGCCTGAGGATGGTCGTGTTGGGGTGCACGACAAGGCAGAGAGGCATCTGGAGTCTGCGTGACGACCCACGCCGGAGCGAGTGGCTACAGCTCCCTAAGTACCCCAGACTGTGGTAAAGCCCACACCGGAGCAATCTGTGGGGAAGGATTGTTTCCAGTGGGCTGGACTCACATTGGAGAAGTTTGTGGATTTTTCCTCGTGGGTAGGGGATCCATTGGAGCAGGGGAAAAGGGTGTAAGGACTCCTTCTCCTTTAAGAAAGAAGCAGCAGTAACAGCACGGAATGAACTGACCTGCACTCCCCCAGTCCCTGCCCCCTGTGCTGCTGGGGGGGGAGGTAGAGCCAGGAGGAAAAGGAAAGGGGGGGGGAAGGTGTCGGTTTTAAGATCTGGTTTTGTTTCTTTCTGTCCTCTCAAGTAATCGGTTTTTCTATTTCCCTTTGTCCTTCTAAGTAATCATTAATAAACTCTTTTGCTTTGAGAAAGCCCTGTCTGGTTTGCCCGGGACCATGGTTGGTGGGTGCTCCCTCTGTTCCTATCTCAACCCTCAGTCCCTTTGGTTGTTTTTTTTTTTTTTCCCTCTCCTCTCTACTTTACTGAAGAAGGAGAGACTGTGTGAGTTTTAGTTGCTAGATCAGCCTAAAACCACGACAACTATACAGAAATTCACCTAAGTTATCTCTTGGTCAAGGATCCAGAAGCAGTGGAGTACGTGAGCTCAGGGTTATTGCAAAACCACTCCCCAAAAATTTCTACTTCACTCGCAGAATGCTATCAGCGTAGTGTTAGAGGCAAAATGCATCTTTTATTCTTCTGCACACAACAGAATGGAGCCACAGTGAGCAAGAAGAGGAAAATTAAGCAAGAATACTATGTAAAACATTGGTTCCAGTGAGAGAAACACAGAGACAGTGTAGCTCCAGATTAGTTAAGAGTGCTGTAGCTCAAGCAGTCACTGATGTCAAAGACACAGAACAAAGATATTGCTCTATCAGACCACCTTCCACTATGCACATACTCTTTCATTAGACATTGTCCTGGAAAACTTCTTGAAACCTTCTCCCACAGCATTCTCCCCAAGAGAGGGAAGTTTGCAGGGAGAGAGGGCAGAGTACATCGCATTCATGTGAGGATGCACACGGTAGCCTCTTTTAAAAGGCAAATTTTTAATCCTGATTTGGAGTTGCTTTTCCTAGACTCTCCATTTTTAATTAAAATAAAATTCTTATTTCCCTTTAAAAAAAAAATAAAAAGATCAATAGACTGCATAATGAAGTTATCAAGCCTCAGGGATCAATCCCAAAGTAGAACTGTCAGCATATTTTTCTAATAAGATCAAACAAACATGCATGGATTTAATGAAACAGGAAAAGCTGTCGCCGTTACCAGATCACTTACCCACTGGCTTCGTTTGACCTCAGTACATAAACTGGAGCTCAGGAAGAGACTCAAAATATTACGGCTACACCAGATAAATAATACCTCTGACTTGTCTCTCGGCAAAAGTGGCTAAGACAATTCTTTCTGAGTTGAACAGCTACAGCTGTTTTAAGTTCTAGGAGCTCCAGCCAATGTCACAGTGGACACACACATCCCAGCAGAGATGTTACCTTGCTAACAGTTTCTTTCAATAATTTCATTTAGAATTAAACTAATTCTCACTGGAAGATATTTTACCTTTTCCTGTATCTTGTCTGCCTTACCCATCTGAATTTTTCTATGGAATTGACTGATCATCTGAGTTAGACAAACACCTTAAACTCTGAAAATGTTACAAGTAATGCATCATTCCACTGATTTGAAATCTTTATTTCTATTGATAAGGTTGATGTTTTTAATAAAATACTTCTAAGTAGATAAAATATAGCTTTAAGTTACAGATTGCAAGTATCAAGTGGAGGTATTAGCTAATCTCTTCCACAACAGAACAGCTATATAGATCCACAACACATTCTAATACATTATGATTCAATGGGGCAATAATAAAATGTATATACAGCTTAGAGAGATTTGTAATTATCACTTTCATTAGAAATTATGTATAAATAATGTGTGCTTCTATTTGCTTTAAAATTTGCACCATTTCACATAAAGAAACACTTACATGATTTCTCTAACCTACAACCAGGTGATTTTTCAGCATGAACTGACTTTATTCAAAATCATGCTTTCAAGTTCGGGCACAAGGTCACACAACTTTTCCATGGGGCTTTCAAATTTTTATGACAAAGCCTTATCAAAGCTAGCAGAGGAATACCTTTTCTCTCAGTCACTTTCCACTACTTGCCAGCATGAGGTATTAGATGGAGCTCCCGGCAGGTCAGAAGGTGGGCTCTTGACACACAGGGTACATTTTCAAAACATGAACTACCAGTTTGGCCACAAGTGGCAAATACACATAGGAAAAGAAGAGCGCTGAATGATATTTTAGCAGATGTCTCAGACACGAATTAATGCTACCTAGCTATGGCAGGGACACAGACTGTGACAATGCATTTTCTCTAATTAAGCTGACCTGGTAGAGTGAAGTTTGTCAAGGGGTTCAGGCTTTTTTGGGGGCTGCACACAATTTTTCTCGAATCATACAATAATTTTTGTGATTATAAACTAAGAGAGTCTCTTACAAACTAAAGAGTACATCTAATCATCTGCACACAAACCCAAGCTTGCTGGAAGTACGTTTGGCATCTTCCCAACACGCCTCTGTCATGAAGAGCAAAGCTTAACCTGGGACAAGTAGAAAAGGCTAATACTATTCCTATAATATCACCGACCTTAGTACTCAATCAAAACTTCACGGTGTGAAATTATTTCATTTGCATTTTCTGAAACAATTGCTTCATTTCCTAACATTCATGTTTTTCTAACAGTAACAGATTTTAAAACAAAAAGATTTTTTTATTATTGTTAAATTTGAAAGATAACATGAAGAGTATGTCACTATTTTCCCACAGCAAGAGGATGCCTTAAACATTACTTCTTCACTCAAGAAACATACCAGGTGATACCAATATGATTTAAGCACCTTAGTGTCATCATTTATTAATTAACTACTTTAATTCAATACAGTTCAGTCTCTTCAACTGTTCATCTGGATGGAAGCGAATGATCATATTCATAATTCTGATCACTTAGGACAGTAAACCAGTCAAACAATTTCAGCAAGGCTGCAGCATCTTCCAAGGGGAAGCTGGTTTCTTCAACATACATTAACTGTATTGCCTTATATAGGTAATGCTAACAGTTCCAGTTCATGAAGCCTGCTCTCTCTCTCCACCATTGGGATTGTATCAGACATCTGGACCACTCCCACTACTCAATGTCTGTGCACAAGAAGCATTTGTAACGCTGTCCTCCAAACACTAGGAAATCATAATTCAAGATCCCCAATACACTGAGACCGGCTTATACACGATAATGCTTTTAGAAGTAAAAAAATGGGAGCTGTTCTGCATTTCTTTTAAGGGTGTAAGCCTCTAGTGTTTCCCTCTTTCCTCCACAGACAAAATGACTAGGAGTTTACTTTTTTGAAAAAGAAAGGTTACACTATCATGTACAACATGACTTCATGGATCAGTACTTGAAGAAAATAGAGTTTTGAGCATTCTATTGTAACTGTAGAAGAATGACAATACTTTCCCTGTTCACCTATAATGACAATAATGATGCTACCTCTCATGTTCCTGCTTGGTATTAGAGCCTTCCTCCACTATTTTCTAACTTTGTTTTGAATTTCTTGTTCATTTACCTAGGTAGAATTAATTGGGTTTAGGTTTTTTCAGAGCTACTGAAGTGAAGAACTTGTTGTGAGCTGCAGGTTTAAAATTGTCTTTTAAGTGACAGATATCATCTAACATTCTTGCACATCCACTTATTTTTCAGTCTCCATAAATACTGGAGAAATTGGCGCCCAACTGGAGACTGAAGAAATATTCTTCTTCATATAAAGCTGCCAAAGACTTCAGTTCTAGCACACTATAAGCAAAAGTAAACGTTCAGTCTGCAATATCGTTTTACAGCAAATTGTGCTGCACAAATTAATATAAAAATGCAACATGTACGTACTAAATATGTTTTATGAACTTTTATGAGTTTTTGATCATTAGTCAGATGAACACAGACTTTTTATTGCTTTAACATTCAGTTTCTAGTTAAGCCTTGGCTCAACACTATCCCTATTTGTCATTCCATTGTCAAGGACATAGTTACATTAGATATTGCTTTAGCATTCTTTTATGGGTTTTCCACTGAAAAATGATACACTTTTTCCCTTTAGAAATAAATCCTTTGTATGCAGAAGAGCACATATGTTCCTGATACCTCTACAGAGAAAGTATATGATATAATCAAAGGATATGTATAAGGTATTATTAGTGTGTGCTAAAATTCCTGCTGCTAAAACATGAATACTTAAATATGAAAGTACACAATGTCTAAACGTCTGAGAGTCTTGATCAAGACACTTGATGTACTGGTTGAAATACGATGTGAAATACACTTGAAATTAAATGGATTTTTATACATTTAACTACTTTAAACAACACTCCATTGAAAAGTGTGAACCCTCCAATTCCTTTCTAGATTTATACCAGCCTTTGACTTATGTCAAGACATCAACGCTGCATGGAAACCAATCTAATACATACCTGCAAAAGTCCCATAATACTACCATTACAGACATCCATTCTGCAATTTTCAAAGTCAGCCTCTTCAGTGAGCGGCAATTACAGCCACTTATGATACAACTCAGTAGGGTAATTACAACAGCTAGAGAAGCAGCCCAGCCATATGTATGTGCCTGAAAGCCGCTGACGTTGGCCTGAGGGTGGAAGCCAGCCACAGACGACAGGGTGTCTGGAAGAGGTTTGGAGTCGGCCTCGCGATGCCGACAGCTGACCAACGCTACTGTAACCTGCATCTCGGACACTGGCCCAGAAACCAGGTGGAGATCAGCCTGCAGTCACTTCCATAAAACAGGCGGGCCAGTTCACGCAGTAACTGTGCTCCAAAATGCCACTCAGTAATACCATGGATATGCTAACTCCGTGTTTTTTCCCCAAAGCCGTCACTAAAACTTCTTAGTTTTAGAAGTCCGTTCCTCCTGCACATCCTCGGACCCATCCAGCTTAAGTTTGAACCCCTGCTGTATTGCCTAGGGGCAAAACGTCGCCCTTCCTCAGACTGCCGGCACACCCGAGGCAGAAGAAGGAAGCACGGACCCACCTACCTACACCCACGCTCCTCAGGAACCCGTCACCGCTGCAGCCGTTCCCCTTTGGCCCCGAGGCCCGAGCCGGGCCTAGGACCGTGCTAACGGGAAAAGCGACCTGGGGAGAGGCGGGACGGGGTGGTTCCCCTGGGGGTCGAGGCCGCGGGGGACTCCCCCCCGCCGTGAGGCGCCATTTCATGGCGCTGCGGAGCCCCCCCCCCCTCCTCACCCCCAGCACCAGGGCACGGGGAAGCGTCTCCCCAGCACCACCTGACGGGGAACACCGAGGAAAGGGAAGCTGCGCGCCTCCCTAACGCTACCCCTGGCGAAACGCACGCCGCTGTCACCTCCCCCCCGTCCCCCTGGTACCCCAGCAGCGGGGCCGGCGCCGTTACCTCCGCAGCGGGCCTCAATATGGCGCCTCCCTCCCGCTTCCTCCTCCCCGCCGGGCCGCGCCGCCGCATCTCTGCGAGCGGCCGGGCGGGCGGGGCAGACTGCTGGGCCGAGCAGCTGCACGCTGGCCCCGGCCCGCAGCTCCCTTTGCGCCCCGGCGCCGGCACAGCGCCCTGATGCGAGCGCCAGGCCCGAGGCGGGCACTTGCCTTGGAGCGCGGGCAGCCCCGCTTGCTCCCGCAGCGGGCGGGGGGCCGGGGCGGGAGCTGCCCCCGGGCCGAGAAGCCGCGTCCCGCTGTGAGACGGCCGTGGGGGTGGCGGGAGGCGGGAGCCGGGAGCATATTCATTGTGAGCGCCTATGCTGTCCCCCAGGGCCATTGCAGGGCTGAAAGCACCCCGAAGAAAGCAGCAGCCGCGGGAATAACTTGTTTTCCTAAGCAGCCTCAGGTGTGAAGGTACAGCTTCCACTGTGGATGCCACCATGTTTCGGGCATCGCTCCATTCTGGTATCTGATGGCGCCGTGAGGTGGAAGGGACGCTGCGGTGCTGCCCCGGGGCGGCTGCGCCGAGCACGGCCGTCCCCCGGTGCCCGGTGCGGGGCGGTGGCATCGGGAGCCCCGCTGTGCCGATGCAGAGGGAGCGGGGCACGGGCCTCGTGACCGTGGCTTTGGGAGCACTCTGCTGGGAAAGCTGGAAAAGCATTTCGGCTCCCTCAGCCCTGAGACGAAGGAAAAAGATATTTACAGGAATTTAGCCTCAGTCATGACACGGTCCTTCTTGAGCAAACACGGCTCGGGAAAGAGAGTGTGACACACCAAGTGGGTGAATGAGTATCATACCTAATGCTAACCGAGAACAGAAAAAACATTGTAAAACTTCTCATTTTCAACCTTGTGCTGCATTACTTTTGGTATAACCAACTAGCCTTTTGGATGACAAATGGAGCTATTGGTATACACAGGGTTAAAGAAAATAAAATACTATAAAACTTACTTCATGGTCTAACAGCTTTTGCATATAATGAAGTGTGCCAGACATATCAGATTATGCAGTGAACATCTAAAAGTTGATGTATTTTAGTCAAAGCAAAGGTGTTTGTTGTGGCCTTGATTGTCATGCTTTCCTATTTCAGATGTATGTTTTATATAGAGCATTCAAAATGATTTTGTAAAAGATTCATACTTCCAGAACTTAGGCTCTAGAGCAAATGTACAGGTGTATGCTGGGGTTTATTCTCAATTACAGTAAAAAGTCGATGTGATTTTTTAATAAAGGTTTTTGGTTTTATTCACTAATGAGGACTATGTTGCCCTCTGCTGACAGTAAACTGATCTTACCTACCTGAACCCACCAAATAATATTTCAGCATATCATGGATGGCAGACACACCTCTTTTTCCCTATTTTCACATAAAGAACGTCACCAGTACTAATCACCAAAAAAAAAAAAAAAAAAAGAAAAAGCCTTGCACTGTTGTATTGGATATAAAAAAATCACATAAGCAATTTATTAAATTATTGTAATGAACCAGTGATCAGTGTTCGTTATTGAGTGGTATCAAACCTTTCCTTGCTAGTGCTGCACTCGTTCCATTATACACTGGTAGCTGAAGAACCCTAAATGATTGCTAATTCTGTTTAATACTTAACTCACAATGTATTTGTGCCAAACTCACAAATTCGTCAGTGATTGAACGTGTGGTGCGATGATTAGCCCTCGCTAGCTGGAGGCCACAGCTGAGATCAGGCTTCCTTTTTGCCTTGTCCTTGTGGCTCACACAGCAGCAAAGCATGGGATGAAAGCTGTCCAAAGAGTCTATAGTTTTATGAAACAAGAGATGAAATGACTTTCCAGAACTAGCACAATAAAATAGTAGCAGAATAGGAATAGGAATGGGTAGTCTAAGATTTCCAGATCCAAATGTGGCATGTCATCCAATGGCCTGTCTTACATATTTCTAAGTATTTTTGCAGCATACATATGTCATGAGCTCAGCAGCAACTATCATTGCAATATTCAAGAGTTCACAGTCTCAGTTTGAGACTCCCAGGATAAGGCTTTTGAATGTTAGTATTCTTTAATCCCTATCTGTACAATTGTAAGCATGGTACATATAGGATTCCTTATATCCTCAGCTGAAAGTGCCTTGCCTGCTGCAGAGGCACAGAGCTTCCTTGGCAGGAAGCACAAGAAGGAGCATGACTTGTTCCTTATGATCAGCCCTCCTGTGAGCAGGGATCGGAACTAAGGGTGCCCCTGCTGGAAGCAGGTTCCTCACTCAAAGGACTGCTCAAATGTCTCCATTAAATCATCTTTGATCTAATGAATAAGGGTTCTCAGTTTCCTGTTTATAAAACAGAGACAACAGCGCTTTCTAAATTACCCCTGTTCAACAAAGTGAGATATTCCGCCAGCTGATGAAGTGTTAAATATTTGCAGAACTGTTGGTAAAATGTTGGTCAAACAATGTTCATCATAAGATTCTTGCAGAGAATAGTACCAAATAAGCCTCCCTAATTTTTTTTTTTTTCTAAAATTATGGTTCTATTTAAAGAAAAGAAAAGATTATTATTCATCCTATAAAATTATTTTTTATATTTTAATTTTATTTTTAAAATGTCATATCATAATATCATAACAGGCTGCTATTTTTTCATGTAATTTACTGCTTTGTTATATAGTCCCACAGTGGTACAACACATAATTTTGGTCATACTATAAAAATTTAACATTTCTGAGTTTAAACGAGTTGTAGTTTTGCATTTTCTGCACGTGATCTCCATAACAGACAGCATTAGCATAAGAATGCATGTGAACAGTTCTGTCATGCCATTGAACAGGAAACTTATTGCAAAAGTGCCACAATTCTTAGTTTGTTTATTTATTAACTTACGCCTGTATCTATGAAAGAGATCACAGTCACTGAAGTCAGAACAGTGATAATGCAGTTTCTTTTAATTAAATAAAAAGCTTTTTTTTAATTGAGTTTTGAAGGTGTTGTATGTCGATAGTACGTTAGCAATGAAATACTGCAGACATGTACTCCCGGTGACAAAATATTTGTAGTGAAGTTATTTGAAACAAAATATGTGTGAGTTCCCTTAAAGTCTTTCTTCAATTTGTTTTTCAAAGGATAAGCTTTGATCTCTCCTTTTTATTGTCCATTCTTGGAATTGTAACAACTGCCTCATCAGAATAGCTCAGGCAAATGTGTTGTGGCAGGAAGGACTGAGGGACAGGCATTTCCTCTAAAATCCCTGGAGCTTCGGTTTGAACTTTCTGAAACCTCTTGCACAGGTAATGGCAGCAGCTGTTCCTTTCAGAGTGGAGTCAAGGAAATTGCATCCTCCTTGAAAACCTGAAAGGGAACCGGTAACTGGTCACTTCCTAGAAACGCTCCTAGGCAGGAAGACAAAGTCAATGTCGACTCTTGGTAAGACCACCATAAATCAAAGTGTCTGTAGTGAAATCAAATGTGTAATAGATTTACACAAGCATGGCTGAGAACAGAATTTGTCTCCATATCTTAAGCAGAAAGCTTGAGTGCCAAAGGTGTGATAAATGATTAAAAAATGTTCTTGCCTCCTGACTGAAAATCAAAGAAAGGCAGAATTACAAATATCATTATTAAAAGTACCATTAATCCTATAAAGAACCATCATCTTTTTTTTTTTTGGTTTATACATCGTACAGCCTTTTTTATAGATTTGTAAAGCACTGAATTGAGTTTTGTGTTAAATCTCTGTGATAATATGACTGCAAAGACAAAATGAAAGGTGGCAACAGTTCAGAAACACTTAGCATGGCTGAATAAAATGGATTTGTTCAGAATTACGGACATTTTCTGGCACTGACTTTAAAACATTTTTATTGTTGTATTTCCTGCCTAGGAAGAATTAGATCACATTATCTTTGGAAATTTAGAAAGCCAAGAATGATTAATCATGGCACTGACTGGGTAAGGAGAAGAACCCCTGATGGCCTAGTGTTCGGGAAAGGATGTTCCCAAAGTAGCAGAGTGGCAGCAACAAGCAAAGAGATAGGTACTGCAAATAGCAAACTGGTGAAGTTGGAGGTGAGGGAGGCTACTAGGAAAATACCCTGCAGTGATTTTGAAGACTTCTTTCCCACTGCTTGAATTCCCATGGAAGCCCTGAGCGGCCAGTATGTTCATGCCTCAATCTGTCACTGGCAGGAGATTCCATGTCTTTGCAATTGTATCTGTCTCCCAGATCGAACAGGCACTATCCAGATGAGGCATCTGTCTCCTAACAGATTGTCCATCAGAAAGAAGACTTTTAACTTTGCATGCAGTTTGAAAAGAAGCATACAGTTATATCTCTTCTAGCGTAAAGCCCTCAAAATCATAGAATCATAGAATGGTTAGGGTTGGAAGGGACCTCAAAGATCATCCAGTTCCAAATCATGTCCATATTGTGTGGAAAGGCACCTGGATAGCAGGAAAAGCAGAAGTATACAGCACTTTGGAAATGGGTTGTTTATTTAATAATTGAGTTGATTGATTGAGATACCAAATCTTATAGTTAAGAGGAAATATGAATATGGTCAGGGAGCGGTAAGAACCAGACACAAGAAAATATCTGTCCCTGTATACCTGCATTTGAGGTTGGCTTTCATGTTTCTCCCATGCTCCAATTAGTGACCCTTACCCTGTTCTTCGGTTGCCTAATGTCGAGTTCCTCCAGTATTTAGTTATGTAGTGGCCAGTTTGTACCAGTGGCATAACACCGTAACAAGATTTGTGCTCTCTAAAGAGAGGTGCTCAGATCTAGCAAATCTTGAAAGAAATAAAAAAGGGTCCCCAGAGAGGCCCTCCCTATGGCATTCATTTAGTGGTCCAGTGCTGTAGTTCCTTCTGGAGAGCTTTCTTCCTTTTAAGGTTTCTTCAGTTTGAAGGTTATTTTGCGAAGAAGTCTTGAATTTATATTGGTTTTAAAGTTCCCAGAAAAACAAGAAAATCTGTCTATGATCTAGACATATGATTCAGTTCATGAAAAGGCTCACTACCATTCTGCTAGCAAGTAAGGGAAAAATGATATAATGCAGGCACTATTGAGTGAATCATTATAATGAAATGAAATGAAATGAAATGGAGACCAAAGTGTTTTAAACAATCACTTCTTTTTCCATCTCAATGATATGTGGAAGAGAATATACATAAATTCTACACAAATCTCGTGTCCATAGACTCTGAAAATCCAAGAATTGGGCCACACTTTGGGACTCTGACAGATTTCATTTCGTGAGAGTACCTCCCCTCACAGCGTTTGAAGTGTGTTCATTCACACAAAGAAGGAAGTCTTGGGTGGCTATTCATTTCAAGGGTCACTCATGTTTTTAGGCTCTGATCCAGTTTTGAGAGGGAGATGGATCAGTCCCTGGCTTTTCTTAGGCCAGCTTCAAACTGCTGCTGCTTATGTGTGATCAGGTAAAACGTTCAGAACTGGGCGGTGGATGAGCTTGACAGTCACACTGCTCGCCTCTCCCATTACAGCTGCTCGTGCTGTTTATTTCCACGTGCCCCAGTCATGGTGGGTTAAACCCACTCCAGCTTGTTCTTGGCCACTGGGTGGGACGCTCATATGACTGCCACCCACCAGCTAGTCTGTGACAGTGAGGGTGATGCCTTCGTGTCTTCAAGCACTGCGATGCCAAAGCCTCTCTCCTGTCCTGTGTCTTGGCACACTGGTTGCAGATGGATGTAGTTGTAGTAATCATCTCTCCTGTGTATTTCTGTTAGTGATGAAAATCAAGGATGCCTTAGATGAGCTGCCTTCTGTTTGAGGGCCAGTCAGTAGGAGGCAATCCTGAGATGCCTGTGCATTTTCTGTAGCCCTGGAAGGTGCTAAGTACTGAACTTAGAGAATGAGGATGATGCACTTAAAGTGAACTTGGTAGCGTTAATGAGAGATATTTCCCATGTGTTTCCTGGGTCTTCCATGGCAGGAGTACCAATACATGGTGGGAATATCATACCACCAGGAAGACCTAAAATTGAATTACCAGTAGGATATCTGAAGAAATTCTGCCAGGATCAGCGGAGTGTTATGAAGCCATCTAAGTAACTTGCCCAGTTAAGTACTGCACAGAGTACTTAACTTGAGAGAAATTGAGAAACAGTTATATCTCTCTGCCTCTCCTTTTCGGCTATACATCCACAGCTAACCAGTCTGATGTTGCTTAGTCAAATATGAATTTGTTGTGTGAGCCCTGAGGTTGTTGACATACACACAGTGTTCTTGAATTACTAACTGATGTCAGAGAGATTGAATGTCTAACTTTGTTGAAATCAAACTTTAAAGTGAAGTATTTGAGAGGTTAATAACTATAAAAATTAGAAATTAATTTCCATCAAAAATATTTTGCTCTGATGAGCTTTTATGTAACAGTACAAATATGACTCAATAAATTATTATCTACACTTTCTTGTTATTTACCTTTTCATTCATATATTGTCAGGAACTTCAATACCTCCAGTACATACAGGTGTATGACTCTGTCCTAAAAAATATAGCAATTATGAAGTAAATATGAGTGGCAATCAGTCATTGAAAGCGTCTCTCCATTATCTTCATCTTTATGATCCTTAAAAATTGCAGTGTGAAATCCTTAAAAATTGCAGTGGGAAATCCTTATTTAATGTATAAAAATAACATCTAATAGCTGGAAAATGTTTTAAGTTCCTTTCAGTTGCAGGTTACAAGATAATCATCTTGTGGGAACGTGCCTCAACATTTCCATGTATTCATGGTTGACAAAATGAAATGTCTCCTTTAATTCTTTTGGCAGTTGAAGAAAAGTGATTGAAACCTTTTGTTATGCAACCATCAAGATTAAGTGATCAGATCTGTTGAGTGGTTTTTGAAAGATGTAGTATAGATTTGAGTAATTAGCTAGAAGCTCTTTTTTTTCCATTAACTTGTAGGCAGAGTACTGTCTCCAAAGTTCATTATCAGACTTAAGAGTTGCAAATGATGTTACAAAGTTCAAGCCACTTGATCATAGCATACTTATAACATTTTCAAATGCTCCCAGAGCAGTTTCCTTGCTGTCTAACACAATCAAGCAGATAATGGATTTCACATTTCACAGTAATGGAAAACTGTCAGGAACATTTTGAGGCATTAATGACTGCGGGCACAATATGCCCTTTAACTGTTTTCTTCTGAAGGAGAAACATGTAGGTTTTGCCCTGAGCAGTTGCATCTTTTGAATGAACATTGCAAACAACACCAGTTAATTTGCTGATGCACTGATGTTATTTATTTTGTTGCTTCTGCAGAAGCTAGATTTGAATTTATTCACAACAAAAAAGGTGTCGGTTTTGCTTTTCAGATCTTATTATGCTAGAATTATTTTTGTGATCTGCCATGATGCAAGCTATCTTGTATCTGAAAACCCGTTGCAAACAAAAGAGAAACATCTTCTGCATCTGCGTGGAAGGCCTTATGGCAGCTATTGCAGTCTGTACTGATCTGTCCAAATTGTTTTCTTACTCGTTCCATGAAATGCAAAATCTTTTCTTTTTATCTTGCTTTTTGGGTGGAATGCAACTACTAAAGTAATTGTCACAGTTGTGATTCATGATGGGCTACAATTCAACCAACAACGAATAACTATCGGCATATCTGGCTCCATGTCAGACCGTGTTCATGTGTTTACTCTTTATTGTTTGTGTATTGAGCAAATAGTCTTTAGATACTATGCCTTCCACACGCAGTATTTATCTCTCCATGCCCAATAACTGCACATGCAAGAAATGCCTAGCTCCACTTTTTTAGGCAGACTTGGTTTGCTCCACATATATATTTCAAATATATCATTTGCACTGTAGTGCTCAAGACTGTAACTATTCTTAGGCTTCTTATGCTTTAGGGGCACTGTATATGTGTGAATTATTGCTGTTTGAAGCTAGGCACAGAATTTGATTTCAGTAAAATTGAACTTTCATTTTCTTGGTCTTCAGTAAGGGTAGTCCAATGTCAAAGTCAGCCAAAGAAAAGTGAGTTTCACTTTTCTGCCTCATTCTGACTGGGTTCTTCAGCACCCGTTCAACTACTGAGGGAACTTTCCTCTCACTTTGAAACATCAAGACTCTTTGCCCTGAAATTAAAGAGACTTTGCTTTTCTCAAGTCCTTATTCTGTAATTTCCTCAGCACCTCCAAAGACGCCAGGAAAGAAATTCATATGTCAAAGCTGAAGTCCATGTGCAGTCCTCAGAGCACCTGTTTTGTAACACAAACCAGTTCTAACAAAGAACAAGCATTTCCTGATTACACAGTTATTGTAAACTTCACAGACATTTCCAGTCTTGATTACCTTTTCCTAATCTTTGTGCAAAGTGAAAAAATACTGAGTTTCCACAAGAAATTTCTCAAGCATCCCTGACTTGCTTCATAGGAGCAATTCAAGGTATTTGACTTTTTGTCATTGTTTTTTTCTTAAAAAGCTTAGGCTTGTAAAGGTTGAATTCTTCAAAGTTCTTTAGTGTCGCTTTATAAAATTCTATGCAATTATTTTGGATGTCCCCTTCTACATACAGAAATAAAATAAAGAACTTCACTAATAATAAACAGTGAACAGTCAACCTAGAAGGGGATACACAGAGCTAACCAAGAGGAAAATGTACGCACACATATTTAACTGAGCATTGCCTGAACCAGAGCTTCTCCATGGGCATCTCTGTCCTCTCAGGATTCAGACCATTAGGCACTTTCAGAAGATAACATAAGGCAGAAGAAGATGGTCTTGTCCTCCATAGCATTGTCATTTGACTTCTTTTCAGAAAAGGTGGAACCTGGATACTAAACCCTCCTGAAACATGTACATGTAGGCGCAGGTGCATGTGTATGTATGTGTGTGTACATGTATGCATGTGTGTGCATGGGCAAACGCGACAGGGGGTGGCAGGGTGGCAGCTCCTAGTTTGTGGAAGAAGGTTCTTCTCACCTCCCTGCTCCTGGGGATGGTGGATAGTCTCCATCCCTTTTGTTGAAGTTTGAAAGGACATGAAGGGACTTGCAACAAATTTTTTTTTTTTCAATTGTGTAAGAAAGAGCCTTATTGTGTGACCACTGTCTAATGGAAAATCAAAACTTAGTTCACACCTCTGTGGGGAAAAGTAGGCCTGCAATCCAGCAGGCACCAATTCATTCTCAGAGGTCAGTACATAATGTGAGGCATCTTAAGTGTTAATAGTGGGTCATTCTTTTTGTTCTTTTTTTTCAGTATCAGTTGGTAACATCATCTGTTCATTATGAACATTAAAAGCTTATAAAACTATAAAGGATAATTTCAAAACAGTGATTTGCATGACGCACACTGATGACAAATGAGACATTTTACATACTTTATTAGTAATGAAAATAGTCCTCAAAGACGTGACTCCACTTACAACTTGCTTAGCTCCATCAAGAAGGAAATAAAGCTTCTCTCTTTTCTCTTGTTGAGTAGGTTGAATATCTACACATTAAGTCGGAAGTTAAAATTACGTCACCAGAAGTAGTAACATCATCTCAAATACTGCTGTATGTTCTTGTGGAGTAGAAGAAATGAAATAGAAGACTTAAGAATAGCCTTGAAAAGGACTTTAAGGAATAAGAGCACGTAGAATTTGTAAAAATGCTAGACAAATAATACTTTAGAAACCCTGACCTTGAATTATAAAATACAGTAGTGCTACTCTCAAAGCATGTATTAGAATTAGAGTAACTCATTAAAAAGTGTACTCTGCGTCTTGCACGTCAGTTTTTCTGTCTGCATTGCTGCATTAAGTTCAAGGCACAGTTTTTATGGTTTTGGTTTTGTTATAAAGAAAATGATACAAAAATACCCTACTAGTAAGGCAAATATTAAAAATAGGATTAAATCCAGTATACTCAAATATCCATTATCAGGTATCTTCTGGGCATAGGCCAGAAATGAGTATAACATTGTCCACTCCAATTTCTCCAGTTTTGCCCTTCCCACGTTCTGATTCAAAAGTGACCTGTCATAACAAAAGAGATGTATTAACAGTGAAAAAGTAGTTTATACAACCATTCGGCAACTCTTAATGTTAATTAGTTATAATGCTATATCTGAGGAATGTTTTATCACAATGCAGGACTCAATGACTTAAATCCTTGCAGTTTAGAGTTTCCATGTATTGTTTGAACTAGACTGATAATCCTCTGCACGGATTTACAATACTAAATGGGTTCCTTTAATAAGATTACTTATTTTCATTGTACAAAGAAAATGCAAATGGAGTGAAATCTTATTAATAGAATGTACTTTTATCACAGTATGTGATGTTAGTGCACTCCTTTTCTTGAAGACATTACAACTGTTCCTTTTTGGTCTATTTGAATACGTAGGTTTTGGGGTGTATATACACTATAAATATTTACTCTCTCTCTCTCTCTAATATGCATATACATAGTATAGTATGTATACTATATATGGTTCCTTTATACAAATAAGATGCCTGAGTTTTTATGTTATAGTCTGATTCTCATCTATGTGAGGGCTTTTCTACATCATTCTAGCAGTGCAAAGAACCTTGAAACGGACTTGTATTTCATTTATAGTCACAGTATTCAGTTATACAGGAGAACCATCTACACAGCACTGAAAACGTTCAGTTGCATAAATGAAAACCAGGCCCTAGAGTTTCAAGGAGGAATTTGCTGATGTCGTGATTAGAGGCAGTTTTCAGGCATATGTCCTGCTCTTAAGGTGAGTGGCCACCCTTGATTATACACGATGTCTCCTTTGCTCTGACGATCTGGTTTAGTGTGGTTTGAGAGCATCCTTTTCTACAAAACGGAAAATTTTCATTTTTCCAGGCATGTACATATTCTTCTTTTGCATATGATACTAAGGAAAGATTTTGATTGCTTATGTTAATTTATGATCTGATCCAGTTTTTTAATGAAATGACATGATTGCTGGCATCAGGATCCTAACCAACTAGAGTAATTCAGTTCTGAAATTACAACCAGATAATAACTTTTCTGCCTCCTAAAATGTATGCTCCTGTTTCCCATTTCAGATAAGCCTTTCAATTGCCAGTAATGCCTATAAAACAGTCGATGGAACACTTGAGGATTAGGAAATTAAGCTGTTGTGTTGGTTATGGTAGTTGGCTTATAAATTGTGTTATACTTACACTGTTGGTTGTTTCAGCTCCCTGAAATATCTCTATTTTTCCAGTTCTCCACCTTTCGTCTTTTCCTTTGTTCTCCTCCCAGACAGGAGCAGTCTTTTTGTTTGCCAGGAACACTCGAAGTTTCCCCACTCTTTCACCAGCAAGCCGATAACTGAAAATCAAGCAGTAGCTGCTCTTTGGTTTGAGGTCGGTGAGGAGAAGTTTTAGACGCCCCATGTCCTTCTTGTGCCCCACAAATGCTGGAACTGCCATGTAGTACCCATCGCCTTGTAACAAAAAAAGAAAAAAAATGCATCTTTAAGGCACTTGTGTTATTTATTAGCAAATCAAATACATATTTGCTAAGAAAATACGTGGAAGTGTGTTACCTGAATAGTTTAAAATGAGACTGGAGAAAAGCAGCAGGGAGTGTACTTTGCAAGGAATAAGCTTGCACTGTTGGAAGTCAGATCGGTTTACATAGGAGATGAGTTCATATTTCACTGGCAATTACAGTCATTCTTCCTTGCACCATCTTTCAAAGGCAAAACCATCTAAGTTTTTCAGATGCAACAGCCTGAAACATGCTGCTGTGCCTCTGTGTCAGACCATTTCCAGTGCTTGAGCTAGCTCAATAGTTTCTCCACTGTCCTCTGTGTTGATGACAAACTCGTAAAAGAACCGATAGCTTATTCCCCAAAGCCCGTAGGACCAATGGAGTGACAGAGACACACACAGTGATAAAGGGATACAACATCTGGGGCCATAAATAAAGCCAGAATCAGCAGATATAAGTTCAGGGAGATGGGGTAAGGTCAAGGTAAGGTCTTCCTGGAAGTGACATCACAGAAAAGAGGCTTGGGGTCAAGGAAATATATGGAGCAGAAGAGGAAGGATTAGTGAAGAAAGACTAGGATGGAAAGACTCTGAGGGAAGAGGGAGACAATGTGCATGTAAGAACTGAAGCAAGTGGGCCTGCAGGATCTGCAGGATCCACCGGTTCCTACTGCAACAACTTCTGCAACATTTCCTGTGCCACAGGAGGAGAAACATACTTTCCAAGAAGTTTCTTCAGCCACACCTTTTTATATACACCAGCACAGCAGTCACACGTTGCACTCGTGGAGCTCTTTCTCAGGTTTTCGCAAGCCTGCAGTTGGTACTGGGTCAGGTATGGGTTGTTCTTGAACAGCCTCCTGCCCTTGGCTCATTCTGAGGAACGCTGTCAGTAGTTTGTCTTGCAGAGTTTGAGATTTCTGAGCAGTTATCACAGTGCTGTCTAAGCCACGTGAGTGACTTCATTACCACATCCATCTAAATGGCAGATGTGTGGTTAAATGCCCTACCAGTCTCAAGGAGACACAACACCTGACTAATAAGGTTTCTGTTGTCTCGTACCTTGCACTTCTGAACAGTTATATCCTAATAATTTTTCTCATCTTTTTATTCATTTGTGTTGAAATATGTTGCTGATTACCAGTTGCCACTGGCTATTTCAAAGAAACAATTTCCACTCCAAACGTTCTCTGCCTCCTTTTTTCTTTTATCAGTTCAACCCATGGATAAGAAAGCTAATTCTTGATTCTGTTTTCATCTCTATGCCCCTTTTTTAAGGAGGCAGTGAGCCATCAAATCAAAGAATAGCAAGAGGACAGATATTTAAATACCTCTCTCTCGATCAGCAGGATTCCAGTCAAAGTCATCATCAGCATCTTGTTTCCAATCGCAGACCCCTCTACTGAAGCTGCAATCAACTGGAAAAAAATTGGCAATGGAGACTCAGAGATAAGATGAGCACTATTTCATAAGTACCGATAAAAATAATTTGCTCTTTATTCAACCAGTTATGAATGTACAGGTTGTTCTAAAATTATCTACAATCTGAGTTCAGATAGCGTTGACCTAGATTAAATTGCAAAAAAGTGAAACATTGGAGTTTATGTAGTAATTCTTTCTTCAACTCACAGAAAAATCTATCGTGTCTTTTTACTGTCAATCTCTCATCTGCATATGAGTTTCTATGCTGTGACTTCTGTATACTGAGTGCCTGCTGATCCCCAGGTATAGTTGGAGGTGTTAATTTTGAACTCTAGTATCATAAATGATTTGGGATCTGCCAACATTAGAGCTTTCTTCTCTCCATTTGTTACACTGCTGTAGTTGTAACCAGCTGAGATGCTCAAACTCCAGTTCTTGCCACTGAAAGAGGGAAGCTGGTGTCCCGTGAGAGGAATCCTTTGTCAGTACTCAATAGTCGTACTACACGGAGCTGATTGATAGCCCAAATCAGTTGGCCTTTAGAGCATGCTGCAAGAAGGGTATCATCCAGAGCACACCACAGTCTTCGTGACTGTGCAGATGAAAAGCATTTATGTATTTATGAAGAAAGAAACACTGTGCAATGCAAGCATGACAGATCAGATTAAGAATAACACGTCAGCCATCTGAACTTCCTCAGAAAAAGGCATCCTTCTTGTTATTTTCATATATTTTGTCAAGACACAGAGCAGTGCATTATGTGGCATTTAGAGAACTTTACAGTATAAATCCACTGTTTCTGAGACTATGGCTTTCTGAATTGGAAAAAAAAAAACAGTATCTCATTCTTAATGTCAGCCAGCATGTGTGTCTGTTTTGTTTTGTTTTGATTTAAGATTTGGAACTGTTTGTGGATTGGTTTTGGGTGAAACCCACCTTGTGCTAAAAAGAATCTTAGCTGCAGTGAATCCCATTATTCAGCATTTCAGCCCCTGCCCACTTGGCTCCCCAGGAGGATGCTGCTCCCCCGTAAATGCATCAGCTCAATACGATCCCTCAATCCTCGCTTTTGGATTCTGCTTTTTTCCGTGGTTCTCATAAGCAGGTCCTTATCGTCAGCTTCATGATTCTGTCCACCACAGAGGAACTGTTTCCCACCAGGAGAGAGGAGAGGAGTGCCCTTTGATCTGCCTTTATACTCTGCTTTGATCAGAGCTATGCTGCAATCTGTTGCAGTTCCCAGCAGGCAGCGAAGTTTTCTGTTTGAAAATTCATGAAGTAGTTTCCTAAGGCATGGCAGAAGCTTAAGTTGTGTGCATAAATTGGCAAGTCTTGGACCTTGTATGCTCACCTGGCTGATTTTACGGTAATTTTTTGATGTGAGAAAGAACAGGTAGTATCATCTTACACTGATATCCACAGGACTTTCTGATGAATTTGGAATGATCAGAAAATCATAGGCAGGCTATTTAAGATTTAGGGTAAATATTTATTCAGTCTTGTTCAGAGGAAACTCCTACTGACTTCTGACAGAGGACCAGGAGAAAAACCAAGAGAATTCGGCTAATGACATTGGCATATGGTTGTGTGCTATGCAACACTCTAACATGGTTTCATTTTATAGGCAACCAAAATTACTTTATTTTTCATGACTTTGAAACAAATCAAGTGAAATTCAATTGCAAGTCAAGTTTCAATGTGGGGGGACATTGTATACCTGGCTTATAAACAGTTAAAGCATGTTTTGAAAAGGACACAGAAACACCTTCTTACATTGAAACTGGCAGAATGGTTTGGCCAGATACCATCTCTAATGTGCTCTCTAAACCTTTGTTTAACATTAAAGGCTTTTAAACTCATTTTAGTTTAACTAACAAAGGTTGTAATGAAAACACACAATACACAGGAAAATAAATACCATAGGATAAAGGTAATCTACCTTCTTGCTCTGGTCTCGACACTGGAATTTTCCTCTGTGCCAGGCGAGGGCCGAAGGCAGCTGCTTCTTTCGCGTTGGGAACTAGGGAAAACAACTTGTCAAGTGCCGAGTCATCACGGGAACAGAAAATGGAACTTTATTCCTTTATACCAGTTGCCATCATTTATTTAAATAACTCAATGTATGTGTTTTCTACTCCACGACCAAACTCATGTTCCTGATGCCAGTTAGATACTAACTCTGAATTTTAAAAGTTTATTTAAATTGCGGTTTTCCACAGCACTGTGCCTTCTAACCTGTGGGCAACAGACCTACAAGATTCACAAGGTCCTAAGATGTTGAACATGATCTTTCTTTGCTACAAAACTTCAACTAATGATTGAATTACCTGAACTGTACCAGAGAGCAAAGACGACAACTCAATGGCTTGGCAGCATTTTGCCAACAGCAGCTTCAAAAAATGAGTCATGTCAGAGACTGTGTAAAAGCCATAAACTTTGGGGGATCGAAGGCCCATAGCTCTGTATTCAGGTAAGTGATAGCTGGTGCTGCTGTAACATAAGCCTCAGGAAATTATTTTACTGAAACTATACTCTCTGCTGGGGTATATGTTCTCCTGCAAACCTGATCAGCTCTGCTGTGTATTGGGATGGAAAAGTGCAGTGACTGCCCTACCTCTGCCTTACCTTCCCTGAAACAGCCGGCCTGACATTTTGATAACTGCCCTGGTGGAAACCCTCAAAGAAGTTATTTCGTACAAATAGGTTGATGTGTCTTGTGGCAAACTGGAAGAGTCAGTACAGCAGCATAGTCCATGAGTGTTAGGTGCAATCTCTAAGGTATTGGCCTAAAGGAGGTAGTTACTCAAGAAGCATTATTTTTCAGCAGCAACCTCAGAGACCAAGGCAAAACTTCTGCCTGATGAGCTACAAAGGTATACGAAGCTTGCAAACTCTTATTTACACTAAGTAATACTCTAAAATACTCTAAATATTTTTAAAGTTCTATGATTAAGCTTCTTTTATACTATGTAAAGTGATCAATAGCAAAGTGTACTCACTAAAAAAAATAATAAAAAATAATAATATAGTCTCAACTACTTTGTAGAGAGCCTGTGTACGTAACTAATCACACAGGAGATAAGGGGAAGACCTGCTTTCACTGGCAGAGGGTTCTGCCCTTTACAAACACATATGCAGATGATACCTGTGATATATACACACAGACCTGTGAAAACAGGAGGAGCTTAAATGTGCCATTTTAGAGGAGTGAGGGAGGATCCTTTGGATTACTGCTTACAGAAGGTGTTGGTGGAAAGCCTGACAGACTGAAGTTCACTCTCCAGCCGCGCCACATGGGCAGCAGCACTAAGAAAAGCTCAGACTTCATCAACAGTGCCAGATGATAGGAGATATGGAAATAGAAATTACTTTTCCCTACTCAGCATTGTATCGTTCATGCTATTAGGAAGTTGCAAATGCCAAATATTTTTAAAAAATCATTACTTTCACATGCATGCACGTTTGTTCAGAGGGAAGTTTGTCCAGTGAGTTCCACTGAGCTAAGGCTTTTCATTGAAATACTCCAACATATTCAGTCATAAGCATGTACTCAATTTGCAGTTCAGAGCCTCCTAGCACCATAAAGACTATGCCATTTATTTAACCTTTCTTCTCATTCAAAACTGTCAAAAATTGCTCTGTGTGTACACCAGAGAAAACACACCAGTGAAGAGGCCCTGCAGGCACTTCCAGAGGTGCTGAATTGAGCTGAGAAAGGAGACTCCTGCAATCTTACAAGCTTTCTGATGAATTGCCAGGAGCATGTCCTCTCTTGTTGCCCTTGCAGCTTTCCCTTCACCATTGCTTAAATCACCTGGATAATATTCTTACTTAAGGCAAGGATTAATATAGCTTTCTCCAAATTAATATATGCCTACATATACACATTTAGGAACAGGCACATAGAGATTAGGTGTTAAGTTTACTGTCATGCCATAAACTTGGTCTTGTACTTAGTGAAAGAGGCTCAGGCTGTGAAAACTCTTGCCAAAATGAAAAGAGCTATTAAAATATGATCAGTTCTGGAAAGACTGAAGTGATTTAACAGAGGACAACAGCTGCCAGAATGATTTACTTACTGAGTTATTGAATTACACTTGAATTCACTTCAGGGATATACATGCAGGTGTAGCTGTGTGCTGCAGATGCTTCAAGTGAAAAACTGTCATGCACATAAAAAGAGCCAAATTTTGTATCCAAATCTATTTTGTTTTCAGTGTCAAGCATTACACTCAGGTTGTCCTCTTACTGGAAGATATCACCAGCGCATTATGAGAAAGTGCCAGCTTCAGCTTACAGAAAGGTTTCCAGGAAACCTTACTTCTTGGAATTTGCCTACATTTTATGTCGGACCACCACTGGACATAGCCAGGATCCAAAGTTTACCCCCTCCTAAGTACTAGGCAGGAGTCAGGATTGCTCTTCCCAGCTCTTCTGCTGTCAAGTGGTGCTTGTCAGTTCTCATCTCATGTTCCCTAAGAACATACTCTCACCAACAAAAGCTCACATGCATCCCACTTGAATCACAGTAGAGTCTATCCTTCTTTCTGTACTGCTAATGCCCACCCACCCATCTGCTTATCTGCAGCACCAGCTGCTATATAATCTCTACATATAAAACCCTTCGTATCTTGGTGCCGCACATTCTTAACTGTTGATGTCATCATGATACTCTTATGAGGTAAGATGGGTTAATCTTATGAGCAGGAATTAGTGACAGAGAGAACTAATGCCCAGGTCTTCAGACATACCTATGTAACTACCTACCACCAATTTCCATAGGAGTTGTGTCTATGATTGTGATGAGCTGAGCATAAGTAAATTGGTGACATTCTGGTCCTGAGAACAGCCACCTTGTTGCTGACACAGGTTCTTGCATCTGCAAGAAATTCAGTGTTGCCATCTGCGACATATATCTGAGTATTGCCCCTGTTCTGAGGAGGGAGAATCATTCTGAGCCATGTTAGATACAGTTTGTTGATTGCATTATATATCAGGAACTGCTGCAAGGAAAGAGTCTTTCTGCAAAATACAATGGCCACAGCCAGCTCTATCTGGCTGAAAGTACTTCCATAAAAAATAACAGGACTCACGTAAAACAACTCTGAAACTACTGAGGACGTCTGCAGTCATGGAAACACTTCTTAGCAATAACCTCAGAAAATGAGAAAGTAGTGCTGAAAAGAAGCACTAAGACATTCTTCTAGTATAAACGTGCCTAAATATAGTGCCATGAAGGGCATTTAGAAACAAATTTATACATGAAACTAGAATTCCACTTTAAAACCATCAGACTTCCAAGAAGCATTGCATATAATGCAATAGATGAGGTTTGAGAGAAACCTCCTAGCCATCCCCCCTGTCAGGGGACCTTTAGATAGCTAAGTAAAGAAAGATAACAGATTGCCACTAAAAGATACAGCAAAAGAGCTAGTTAGGTTCAAGCATATCCTTTTGTACAGTGCACAGCAGTGTCCTCCTAGAAGAGCAGGCAGACAACAGCTCACTCTGCCTGTCAAACAGGTTTGTTAGCATTCATCTGCCAGTTGCTCCAACTCTGACTACATGACTTCTTGTTTGGAGCTGGCTTGCACTTGGCTTGCTCGGAGCACAACTGGAGTGAGCTCAGATTCACCTGAAAAGCAGAATCATCATAGAATCATAGAATGGTTTGGATTGGAAGGGATCTTTAAAGGTCATCTAGTCCAATCCCTCTACAATGCGCAAGGACATCTTCAACTAGATGAGGTTTCTCAGAGCCACATCCAACCTGACCTTGGATGTTTTCAGGACACATAGTACCACAGAGACCCTCAAGTCAGTCTAGCGGTCAAATAAGGGCCAATGAGATCACAAAAGCAATAGTAAGCTTCAGGAGCACATCTGGAAAAGGACTGCTTGAACTAAGCTGCAATATTAAAAGGCTCAAAGTCAAAAAAAAAAAAAAAAGAAAAGAAAAGAAAAAGAAAATAAAAAGAATCCAAAACTCTAAACCCAACAAGCAGAAGCTCACTAGAATAGGTCTGTGGAACATTGTTTTATGGGCACCCTTCAGAAACAGTACAAAGGCACTGGTAAGTGACTGGTGACTCTGTGGAGCTAAAGGAATGCGCTGAAAGCACTGACAGATTTTCCTTTGCGTGCACTTAGTTTCACCTCTCTACTTTGCCAACTGCTGTATATAAAATTCCTTATAGTGCATTTGGAAATGACATTTCTGTCTGAAAAAATATGGCTTGGTTTAAAGTTTGGAAGTAATTTTCTATTTGTCTACAGTAATGCATGTGCTATCCTTAAAGCTTTAATTCTTCTTTTTTTTTTTTCCTGTTGGTGGGACTGTATTTCTTATAAATCATCTGTGACATCACATTGAGCTTTTGCTGAGGCAGCCATACTGGAAAAACAGATATATAGCAGAATATAAGTACCCATATATTTAAGTGTGCTAGTTGTGGACACTGTGGTATATTGTTATTTCTTGTTAAGGTGGTTTGATTTTTCTGTCCCCTGGAAAATGCCTATACCTGCTTTTGCTTAGGTAGTCTAGTTAGTCTAAATGTAAAAATAACACACAAAATCTGGGAAAAGTACTCGCTGTTGTTAATTCTAACACGTAGAATTCTAAAGTGCCTGAAACCGCAGCATGTGGGAACTCTCACAAAAATAGTACTTGCTATCTTTCTAACGCTGCTCTCTGATGTTCAAAGCCCATAAAAAAACTCCAGAAAACCAGAGTGGCCACTGTAAAAAAAATCAAGCAGCATATAAAGAGGTAGTAAAGTGAAGACTAGCTTCCTATATATACAGTATATCACTATGTCAGACCGAAAGGAATAGCCACATCTCTGCTACCACATCCCCCTCTGAAAGAATTATGTTTGCCAGACGTCTGACATCTTTTGAGCCTTTTATCTACAGCTGTGGACTGAGCTTTGGTCTCAGCATTATTCACTCACATAGTGGTCTAATTATCAGAAAAGAATAAGATTAAGAGCAAACATTGTGATTAACTGAGAGAGTGCTCTCTTTCAGAACTAAGAGCCTAGAACCCATATAGAGGAAACAGCCCACTTTTAGTATTGCCAAATAAACCTGAAAACCAAAACCTCTTTGTCATTCTTGGTGTTATCAAAGAAAGGGGCTCTGCAATTAACACGGCTGGCTACATCATACTACGGGAGTGTTTTAAGCGCAATATGAGTTTCATAAACTGAGAAAGTACAGAATATGGAATTTAGGTGCAGTTGGCAATACCATGCTGGATTACGAATGGTACACAAAAAGCACTGAAACGCTAGAAAATGACAGAATTAAGGTTATGCACTGTAAGTTCACCTCTAGCTTGAGCGTAGCATCTGTACAGTTATTGCTTATATAAATAAGCACTCTGGTCCCCTTCTCTCTGTATCTTCTTCCATGTACAGAAAGGACATGTCTCACACAGTAAGGTGCTTTCCAATGCTTTGGTTTACTCTCATTTTGTATAAATCTGCAATTTTTCAACCAATAGGACTTCACAGCAGGACGGGTCCTGCTTTCACACTGAACAAGGTAAGGATCCCATGGAAAACAGTAATTTAAAGTCATTACAGACTATATCAAAGGTAAAAAAAAATAAGAAGAAAAATCTAAGTTTTCAAAGATGACCTTAATTTTGACATTTCTTGAACGTTGGAGGCTTCACTTTGCTATCTTTAACTATTGTGTTTTTAAGAAAAACTGTGATTAATAGTTTTCAGGAAGGTCCTGTATTTTGATAGTTGGCCTATTTTAATAATTTCAATCTCCGTATAATAATTTCTTTTTTTCCCTACAGTATTTTTCTGTGGCTCCCTATGTATTTATTATGCAGTAAAACTACTATGATAAAATAACACATATATTTAAAAATAATAATTAGGATCTTTGACAAGTGTGACCTATCCATTTTTCCTAATTAACTCCTCTTCCTGGAAGACAAACAATACTAATATTATTAATAATACAAAAGGCAGATGCAATGTGAATATTTCAGGAGATTATATGGAGGAACTTAATGTGGCAGTAAAGGAATCACTGCTGAACAGATATCAGCAGAGGAGGAAAAAAACCCAATGTGTAAATTTACCAGCTGTAAATCTGAGTTAATCATGTACTCCAAAGGGTCATTCAATATCATTAAAAATGAAAGCATTTTTAATGCCAAAATTTCAAGCAATTAAGTGTCTGATTCATGACTGAATTGTTATAATAACAAGGATCAAATAAAGTATATGAAAATTTTAAAGGAAAGGAAACACAGTTAACACATACAGCCTGTCCTGAAAGAAAAACACAAATGGTACAATGCCTTAAGTCCTATACATAGTTGGTATCAAACAAGAAAGCCATAAATAATACAAGTTCACATACTTAATGAAACTACATCTTGGGCATACCGGTATCCCTGCATAAAGAAGCACACTGACCTTCTGCCAGTATACCTGGATGAAATAAAATCTCTCTAGCATGTTCAGCATATAAACCCCTTATGTTAATAATGGAAAATTCCAGCCTAATGTGACTAGTATAAAGACAATATAGGCAAAAATACAGATAAAACACAGTGCTTTAATATTTTTAAGCAATAATATTCATTATCACTACTGTCAGTTGTAGTGGCAATTTTGTAGAGACAAGTAATCTCTGCCTAGCCCAGGTATATGGTGCTCAGATGTCCTCGTTTGGTTGAGAAAGTCCTTGAAAAAGAATCTCACCAAACATCATGACAAAAATCTCTTGTATATCATTTGGCTTTTCCTATGGACAAAAGATTTTCCCTGTGTGCCCTCACTCAAATTGAAATCTGGGAAATGAATCCATTCCAAATAGTGTAGCACCAAGTACTCAACGGGAAGGTTACATGATCCTCCCTTTGCAATTGCATCAGGTCACACAGCTCAGTACAGGGGAGCATGTTCCCCTTGTACCACCAGGCACAGAGAGCAGAGCTCTATGTCCTTTTAACAAAAAAAGATGGTGACCCTACCCTAGGAGCCCTATTTTAGGTAATTCTTCCTGAACTGTACAAGCAGGTTACAGAAGAAACCTGTTAAGATGTCTGAGTTACTTCCCTCAATCCCTCAATCCCTCCCTCCCTTCCTCCCTTCCTCCCTTCCTCCCTTCCTCCCTCCCTCCCTCCCTCCCTCCCTCCCTCCCAGAAAGGCAGAAAGGGATAGGAGGACCGACTTAGATGATTTTTTTTTTCTAACAGTCTACTTTGCCTCACAACCGAGGAAGCAGAAAAGCCCACAGTCCTTTATGGCACAGAATTTTGAATAAATGTGTCTATAACTAATAACAGTATTACTTACATATATTTAATTAATTATTTACAATATCTATTAACAAAACCTATTAGGACTATGCCCCTAAAAGTGCTAGACCAACACCATTCTTGCAATTCTGTTTGGAAAGAAAAGCTTTTGTCCCTACACGAATCACAACTATGGGGAAGGACATTCTTGCTGAGGGTAAATATCCCCTTCAGATTCCACTAGCATTTTGCAGTTAATCAGTTAATCTTTTTGAGTCCTTCCCAGTCTAATCACATTTAGCTGAACATATCTGGTACCACCAGTGCCAGTCAGTTCACACCATTCTCTTGGCACATGCAACCTCCCCATCAACTAACCTTCATGAAGAAGCTTGAATACCTGAGAATCTAGTCTTAACAAAAGTCGCCATATATATTGCAATTGTCTTCTGCTCACTTTCTCCATATTTCCTGCAAAATTATGGCCAGCTTTGGATTAATTAGCATGACTAGGAAGAGTTGTGTCCTCCTTTAGGATAGTATTTTAGTGGGAGTGTGCATGAAACAAAATTCTTGAATAGTAAAAGTGTGAGATTGGCCATCAGAAGACCTGGGTTTTATTGCTTTTTGTGAGGTAACAGTGGCAAGTCACTTAATTCTTTTGTCTGAGGCTCTCAAATGCATTTGCCAGAGCCAGCTTGGTAAGGCTGAACCCCAAGGATAGCTTGCCATCCAGTGAAAACTTCAACCCCTATTTGGCTTCAGCTCCTGCACCTGCTACCTCTTTTAGGTAAGTATAAAAGGATCTTTAGAAGATGGATGGAAATCTGCATAAGCTTGTCAGAAGTCAAAGGCTGAGTAAAGAGGTAGGCTGAGGCTTAGGCAACAAATCTGGTGTGGCTGGCCAGAGGAGCGTGGCATCCTAAGCACAGGACCCTCAGCTTTGGAGGCATGGCACCGTTAGCTAGCAACTTTTCACAAAAAGCAAAGAGATTGAGTATAGCCTGGAGCTTAGGATGGTTATTGGAGAAGTTACGGTGAGTTGAAGTCCCTGCTGTCTGTGCAATAGAGATTTTGAATTAGAGGGAGTCTCCTGTATGCCAGCTGAGCTTCCCAATTTATCAAATAGAACCATGAACATACTTCCTCTGCTTTGGCTGTTGGGGTTTTTTGTTTGTTTGTTTTTACCTGAGTATCTTGCTGTTCTCTTTTTGTGTTGGCCAATACGCTGTCTTCTATCTCTGACAGTCCTAAGGTCCGAAGAGCACTCTCAATAAACCGGAGTCCCACCACAACAGAAAGAGCTCTGTCATTCCTTCACTTACTTCGATAATCTCACCCTAAGTTTTTCTCATTCAAGGAAGGGCTTGAAGCGGCATGTCAGTCCTGAGTATTTCTACCATTTGGTCTGCTTAAAAGCTGACAAGCAGAAACAGAGTTTTGCATGTGGCTAAGTGGCAGCTGTTTTGGTATTTTGGAAATATTGCTGATTCCTGAATTGTGAGCTTATATGCTTACAGTACCAGAGACGCATCTAAGCATCTTCCAGGATGCAGATCTACATGCACTGGATACCACTATTTTCTAAAATATTTTGAAATGTGTTGAAAGTATAGAACAAATCATTGAATCATGAAGGTTGGAAGGGACATCTGCATGTCACCCAGTCTGACCTCCTGATCCGGAGGTTGCTCAAGGCCCAGCTCAGTCACGTTATGAATATCTCCAAGGATGGATATTTCATAATCTCCCTGCACACTTGTACTGATTTTAGGCCACCTTCATGGTAAAATATTGTTTTCCTTCTATCTAATCAGAATTTCTTTTGTTCCAACTTCCATCCATTGCCTCTTGTCCTATTGCTGTATATTTTCAGGAAGACACTAGACTGTGCCTTCCCTATAACCTTCCATTAGATAGCTGAAGACAGCTATGAGACCTCCCCTTAGCCTTCTCCTCTTGAGGCTGAAAAAAAGAGTTACTCTCAGCCTCTCCTCGTGTACCAAGTTCTCCAGGCCCCTGACCTTGGTGGAGCACAGCTAGACTCATGCCAGTATGTCCGCATCTGTCTTGTAATAAGGAGTCCAAAACTGGACACAGCACCTCAGATGTGGTCTCACAAGTGCCAAATAGAGGGGAAGAACCACTTGCCTTTTTCTGCAAAGCTTCTTCCTAAGCAGTCATCCACGTCTATAATGCTGCACAAGGCTTTTCTCTCCCTTTTCATCTGCTTTTGTTGAACTTCATTATGTTCCTGTCAACCCATTTCCACAGCCTGGCCAGGTGCCTCAATACCAGCGCTGCCTTTTAGCATATGGGTCACTCTCCCCAGTTTGGTATTGTCAGCAAACTTGAAATATGCCATAAGGACTCACTGTTAATATTTGCAGGAAGCGAGAAGGTTAGTGAACAAAGACCTGACTTTACTCTGTTTATCAGCTCATTAGCATAATGTGGAGCAGCAATATTAGTCTACAGCCTTAGCCTGAACTGAAAAGGCCAATTACGACCGAAAACTGAAAAAAGGCAATTTTAGGAGAGAGCCTTTGGCAAAGAAACTTGTATTCCCAAATGTATTTAGATGAATAATCGTATTTTTTCTTGGCTTTCTTCCAGTAGTATTACAGACAATTCTTTTCCAGATGACTTTAAAATGATCTTTCCTTTAAAAAAATTATACATATGTGTCTTTTCAAATCAAATAGCAACAATTCGAATTCCAACTTAAACTCCATTTGTGTTCATTTTTATCATTATGAAATATGGTGCATAACTTTAGTTACTATAGGATAGCATTTATTATTTTTGTAGACTTTGGAAAACAGAAAGTATCATGAATAAACTGTTAGCAGGGTCTATTTTTCATATTACATGCTTTTGCCACTACCTTGAAGAATGTTTGAGCCACATGTACTAAAACTCAATTAAAACGCATTTGAAAAATTCGAAGAACGCAGCAAGAAATTGCATAGCATACAAGATAATAGTTGGAAGGAAATACCTAAAAGCAGACTGAGGAAACCTATGTCAATCATCCTGATATATGCCTAATGCCAGAAATTAAGCAAGACTTCTGCTTAAATACCATTAAATGTTTTAAATTTGAATGTCCATTCAGCTAAACTTTCACACTTAAACAAAAAGGATAAAAATTGTTTCTATTATTCACATTGTTATTTTTTTTGTTGTGAATGGCATGAACAATAGCAGTGCCTATTATATGGTCTGTATTATTTGAAGCACAAGGACACCAAAGTCTATGTTTTTCCTCTGAACAATACATGTTGCTTAGGATGATGAGTATACCTATCAAGAATCAAAGCTAATTATTGCCTTACTCACAATGAAGCAGCACAATATCTTGTTTTGCTGGGGCTCCTGTGAAGAAAATGAGGAGAAGCTATGTGCTACGTCTAAGCTGCTCTGAAAACTCAGCCTGCAGAGTGGCCGTCAGGACAGCGCACTCCCTCTCTGCTCACGTTGACTGCAGACAGATTCCCCTAAATGGGAGATTCAGTACCTTTAGTCTAACTAGGAGATATATTGGGTTGCTTTTCATACTCTACAAGTAAATGCTGATAAAATGACTATTTTGTTAGTCTTTATATATATTTTCAAATTGAAACCGGATTAAAAAAAAAAAGAAGATGAAACTTACAGAATACATCTCTAAGGCTTTGCTCATGGTCAATCTGATTCTCGAAATCTTCTTGCTCCTCTTCATCTGATTCTTCTGCTTCCTCTTCTGTAGTAGCTTCAGTTTCTTTCCCTTCCTCAGTGTAGCTTCCACCAAAATCAATACCACCTTCATAGTCTAATAACTGCAAGTGGGTCTTAGAAGCTGGTGTCACAGCTGCTTCTGGGATTGCATTCTTGATTGCTTCATGCTTTTTCACACTGTTTTTATGCGCAAGAAGTTTCTTAATTGTGTCCTTAGCTGTTCCAGGGATTCTTGGAATTTCCTTCACTGACTTTTCAGGGATAACTAGAACCAAGAAGAAGATACTAAATACTAATCTAGAGAATCACTCAGCAGTCACAACATTCATAAATGGCAACATGGTGTCCTTTACCATGTCCAGAGGCCCATACAGTCAAATTCTCTACTATTAGATGTAAGTTGACCTCTGCACAGAACTGCATATGCGTGTACTAGTTACACATGTATCTCTGTTGTACTGACAGCTGATCTGAGAAAGCCAAATTTTCCTGCAATTCCAAGGTGGACTAGAACATAAATGTAAAATTTCCGGAGATTTTTACTATTTTATGATTCCTCTTGGCTACAAAATACTAAAAGGATAACCAGCATTGTAGCATCTTGCAACTTTGGATTCTGCTCAGAAACACAAAGGCTGCCAGAAGTGAAAAACTGAAGATTGGGGTAAAAGTCAATTGAGTCAAACCTGTAAAACAAAAGAAAAAAACCCTGAATTTGAGGTTTTCCCTATTATGAAGTATAATGAAGTCAAATATCATAGAATCATAGAATGGTTTAGGCTGGAAGGGACTTAAAGATCATCTAGTTCCAACCACCCTGCCATGGGCAGGGACACCCTCCACTACACCAGGTTGCTCAAAGCCTCATCCAACCCGGCCTTGAACACTTCCAGGGATGGGGCATCTACAACTTCTCTAGGCAACCTGTTCCAGTGCTTCACCACTCTCATAATGAAGAATTTCTTCCTTATATCTAATCTAAATCTACTCTCTTCCAGTTTAAAACCATTACCCCCTCTATATCCAGGCACAAACATTCATTGGTAAGAGGACATTTTTACATTTACATGGCAGCTTTGATTTTCAAATCACACTTTCCTTGTCAATGTATTGAGTTTCAAGACAAAAGCCTTTTATTTCTTTTAAAATTATTTTTTTTTCTCTTTCTACAGTCATCAAACTATGTTTGAAGGCTTGAATGAGGGACATTTTTCATAGGAACCTATTTCAAGATGCATTTCTAGGGATGTGGGGAGGCAGGATCCATTTTCCACCAGTGGTGGGACCCAGTAGCAGCACAAAAGTCTCCTTTGAGACATTATATTGGCCAGCTGTTCTCTGTATTCTCTCAAGATAGGAAAATTATCAGTTTACATGAAATGATGAGAGGTTTCAGTTACACATTATTAGAAACTTGCTTACTGCCCTTTCCGTAGGGTAGTAAAACACAGCAGCAGGCCAATCAGATTATTTGAACTGTATCACTAGAAGTTTTAAAAAATTGTTAGGCTACCATCTGTCATTAATATGCTGGCTGTGATCTACCTCAGAGCAAAGGAACAGACTAACTGATCTTTTTCAGTCCCTTCCAGATGTACTCTTCTGTCATCTGACAAAGACTGATGACTCTTTGTGCTGATGGCCAAGTCATAACTGAGGGTTAAAGCCGGGACCACTTCGGATCAGTTTGTTCAAGGTATGCGTACAGTACAAAGCTAATTCAAAGAAGAAATTATGGCAATACTGCAGGTGTTGCTTTTTATCAGCAATATGAGTTGCTGTTCAACACTGTGCCAAAACTACGTCTGGAAGGGTTTGTGTGACAAATATGCAAGTTTTAGAGATGATATAAATCTGAGGAGTTCTAGTTTATGAGATGATCCCATCCCACCATAAGGATTCCGCTATAGTTAATCAAGTTCCTACCTGTCATAGTACCAGAGCTACTGAGTAAGAGAGTGTCCTTGGGGTTGGACCTTGAGGCTTGAGACAATGAGGGTCTTGAATCAATCCAGGATTTCATGACTGCTATGACATGACCAGTCAGTATGCAATTATATACTCATCCTCTTAGTGCTGGCCACAGCCTGAATTTGTGTGAGCGAGGAAGAAGTGGTAAGCAGAATAGCACAACCACGTCATAAGCTACCAACAGCCTTCTGCAGTTTGAGTCCTTTATATGAAGTACTTAGGAAATATTGAGAGCTGAGCAGTTCCAGTGTGCTGTACAAAGGCCCTTCCACAGATGGAGACCATTTCCACCAATGGTCTCATATAACGCTTCCTATTTTTGATTCTCAATCAGTATTGATGCTGTAGTGCCTACAGTCTTTGGCGATTGCAGATGGTGGGAAATTCAGCTGGTTTTATTTCCCTCTGCTTTTGCTATCTAGTGATTGCATTATCAGGGCAAGAATATGTTCCCATTTTCCTCCTCACTTTGTAAAAGTGAAGGCTTTATAGTAGTACTTTGGGACAGATGGACTAGACTTGTAACCTTGGGTGGTACTTTTTTTCTGTGTGTTTCTTTTCACAGAAACATAGAAGAAGAAAAAACCCTAGTTAATAAAATAGAACCATAGTCTAGTAGGAAAAGGCGAAAGTTCCCCAAATTTATATTCACTCCTAGAAAATACAATCCTATCACTGTGAATTCATCTGATTTTATTTATGGTAAATGCAACTACATGCTATGTAGTATCCCAGAAACAAAATCAGACTCTGTTAGTGTGCTCACTGGAGCATTCAGATTTTCTGAGACTGCAGTTGGAGGTACAAAGTAAATGGATGCCACTAAAAAAATAAATCAGAACTGAGGATTTTTTTTTTCTTTTTCTTTGGACAAAACTTGTAGTCTTGCGTATCAGATACTTCCAAGTAAACTCATTACTAATACTTCACTAAGTGAGCCTTTCCTCTGGAGGATGATGTCATGAAGGATGTAAGGTTCTCTAGGTCTATACTCAGAATGTAGCAATAAAAATTAACAGGAAATCTTAATTCCAAACAAATTTCCTCTTGGCAATCAGTAACAAGAAACTTCAGGCTTTTAATAAAGAGGCTATGGAGATTTTCAAGCCAGGACTGACTGCTCAGCAAACTTGAACATCTGCTTTTAGTTTCTGCTTTGAAGTCTTCATAGTGAAATGAAAAATTCTTACAGCTCAACATAATAATCTTTGTGGTGTCAGAAAACCAATCTCCTTGTGTGTGCAAAACTAATCAGTGCAGAAAACCAATTGACAGGAGTGACAAAAATAGGGGGATGAAAGCACATAATCCCCATGTGCTTGCAGACTCCACTTTGCTGCTGCAATATAAAAATCCGCAGGCTCATAGGGACAAAGAGCGACTAGACACCAAATGTCATTTAGGATATGTCACTAGTATCCTTCTAATCCACATTCAGCTTTTGAGTAGCTAGAAGTGTGGAATTAAGGCTTTTTATGTCTACCCATAAATTGAAAGGGGAATAATCCAGCATAAGGATAGACTACCTTAAACTCGGTCTGTTCTGTTGAATCCACTGCCTGTGGACTTGCCTGAATGAACAGCTCACAACCTCTGACAATCTGGGGTGCTACAGCTGAGGCAGTGATTTTTCCAGACCCCAAGACGTGTGTATAAATGCACAGGTGTTGCTCACAGACTTTTGTGCGTTTATCTACCCACATGACTGCATAATTTTGGAAAATGAAAAGAATTGTAGTGCATTTCATCCCAGCTCTTCTTTACGTACCTTTCAACAGGAAGCATGTAGATTAATGCCTCCTGCCCTTATACAGTTTGTGTTTATTGCCTTAGTATGAAAATATTGTTTTCTTTGAATTAGAGATAATTACAGCAAGAGATGGAAAAACAAAGGCAAATGGTGGCTGAAGGCTAAAAGTTAATCTTTTCTGTAATCAGTTGCTGTACAAGATTGTGAGACCACAGAAATGGCTTGGTGTAGGATGTCTAATGACCGTGTTGTGAAAGTTGAGTTGAAAAAAGTACAGAGAGAGCAGATGCCAACCCCTTGTCTCTGCGCTGCATTGTGTAAAGGGAAATACTCAGGGGATGATGCAGGAGAGGGATAGACAGTGATCCATTTTCCTCCCACAGACCCTGTGACCACAGCCAGTGCTGGCTGGCGCTCTGGACATAAGGGGGCTGCAATAGGAGACAGCTTCCTCTGCACTCCAGTGGGCACTGCACTGCTTCTGCCTTCACTCCTAGCAATATATTTAAAAACCTGATGAGAGACAAGCCTAGGAGATTGGCTTACAAGTCCTTTTGTAGTTCCCTTTGTAGCTTCTGTATATAAAAGCTGGAAAGGAGATGAGGGATACAGACTTCCACTTACCACGTTGAGGAAGAGTCTGTAGATAAGAGTAAAGATTAGATCAGCAGGACACAATTTCAGAAATCATTCTAAAAGTTCTCAACCTCTTTTAGATAGTCTTAAGAGAGTCTGAAAGCTTTCATAGATAGGTTAAAACAGATTCTAGACTATTATTCTCTTTTATGCACCATGGAACATCATCTAGCAATATGTATTTCTAGCCTGTTTAGTTTCTAAAGTTTTTACCACCTTATTTAGGGAAGGATGCTTTGAGAAATCAGGGCAAGTTCATGGACCGTGCTTAATACATGACTAAACCAGCCAGCAATACTTCCAGAAGGAAATGTGGTATGACAAAAGCTTAAGTGTTATTCATTGAAGGATGACTGTGGTATTTGGCTCCATACTGAGTTGAATTTTAAGAATCTCACCGGTGATATGACCAGAATCACTTTTCAAGCTTCAAAATTTTGTGATGTTAAACCTAACTTTCTCAGGACTGGCAAGTTAATAAGAAAGCAAAATCATATGTGGGTTTTAGGGGTTACCCTACGAGCAAAAAAGGAACCTGAGTAATACAAGAGGGACAAAGGGAGCTGTCATGAGGCTCTCTTGCCATTTAGATATCCAGAAAAGCATAATGAAGAATAGTAACCTCTGCCTCCAGCTGGGCAATAACAAGACTGCCATTGTTGTGCTTCTTAGTGACACCTGAAGGTTGTAGGCTTTAAGTTAGTACTGCTTTTTCCTGTTATTTTGTAGTTTTCCATCCAAAAAATTGGATTAAAAATAGTGGGTTTTGTTTTTTTTTCCCCCCTCAGGAATCTTAACTGCTTATGGAACCTTGTGAGACTCTATTCTTAAATAAAAGCTGAAATACACATAGAAGCATATGGTGAGGGAAATATGGTTTTTCAATGCACAATAGGAAATCAGGAAACATATGAACCTGAGAACAGCAACAGATTGCAGCAAGACAGAGGCCAGATGTGGAAATGGTGAGGATCCTTTTAGGGAGCATTTGAAAGGTTACACCTCTATGGATTCTCAAATGAAATATGTATTAGAGACAGTTCAGAAACAGCCTCCAACATTTCATGCATATAGAGCATTGAATGGCAAAAGGGTGCCTGAACAATCACAGGTTGTATCCATACAAGCAGCACTGTTTGCAGCCTGATGTTTCAGCAGCTTTCTCCTAAGCTAGTATATTGACATACAAATTAAATGAAACAATATCCCTCATCTTCTGTGCAAAGCTGAATTTTGCATTACCTCTCTTATTGGGTTATTTGGTAGCATGAGGAGACGCAGCCATAGAAGTTTCATTGTAAACAATGTGCTTAGTTACTCTCATTTCATACTCAGAAAGTTAAGCTAAATATGAAAATATTTTTCATTTATTATAAAAAGCTAATACTGCTTCCATGGTAGCCAGTTTGCTATATACTAGAGACAATTGCTATAAAGAACTAATGGTTCTCTAGAGAAATGAGATTCCCACCCTGTGGGAATAATTATGTAGAGTATTGAAGGTGTATTTAAGAAGCCTTTCTTTTAGCTGCAGCACAACCCCAGGCCCATCTGTTGGGAGCTGGGATGGGCTGCAGGAGTTGCAGTTGCTGCCACCAAAAGAAATGTTCTGAATCCACAGCCTCCAGCCCCCAAATTTCCAGGATGGTGTTCTCATCCTGTTTTAACAGCAAAACTTCCTTCGAGTTCAGTAAAGCCAAAGGTTTTCCACAATTGCCATATGACATGGAGAACACTTAGTGTTTCAGTGTAGCTTGGTACATCTAATTGGTATTCATGTCACTGTTTGAAAAAAAACTTCCCCAATAGCAAAATGCATGCCTGCCCCCATCAGTTATGCTGATCTGACTTTTTTGAGGATTGCAGTAAAAACAACTACTGAAACATTGAAGGTTAAAAGAACCTTCTCCTCTTCCCTTAAAAAGAGGAGGTGTATGCATGGGAATTAGCACCAGAAAAAACAGCCTCTTTTTAGCACTACTGCTTTTCAGGTTTTACCTACCACTGACTCTGTATTTCTACCTCCCTTTCTTGTTGTATACATCATTCTAGCTAGACTATTGCCTTTTGACCTTCTGCCTATGGCTCTGATTTCTCTCATTACTGTGTGTTATTTCTCTATCCTCTCTCATATTAAATCTCTTTTCCATTTAGTGTGTTCTACTAAGTTTATGAATGCACAGCTCTTTCCTCTTCTAAACAACTAATGGACTTCAGTAATTGAATATACGACATGAGGAAGTATGCAGAGAGAGAGCAAACAATTTAACAGAAACACCAGCGAGAAGATAGAAATGGTCTATCTTCAGCACTGATTTTTTTTAGAGGACTAAACATTAAAAAAAGTGTCACAGCCTGTCCACAAACTAAATTACTTCATTTGTTCATATTTAAGTAAGCATTCCTGTTGAATCTTTTCTACTTGAGGAAAAAATATTTTATACATAGACTTGGTGAAAAAGAGATTTTCCTTTGAAATTTCAGCTTCTTGTTAAAAAGAAAAAAACAACAAAAAAATCCAGACCTTTTTGCTTGGGGATGTGTTTGGTTTACATTTCATCTGTGGTACACTTTGTTTTAATAGAACCATATCAAGATGTGTCATGTGACTTTGCTTTGATATTCAGTCAGGTCTGAAGCCCCATTGCATCCTTCTGTAGCAATAAATTGCAGAGACATATCACAAGGGATGTGGTCTAGCAGGGAAACTGCCTCGTAATGTTGAATTTGAGCATAGAAACCCTTGTGAACAGCTCTGCTGAGGCAATCTGTGTTCAAACCAATCCTTTCAGTACCACTCAGGTTTTTCTCATTAAAAGTCAGTATTTTTCACTGGAAGTAGAAACATAACAAACTTTTAACCTAGAATCAATCTCTGTGCTTTTTTATTTTCCAAACTATAGTTTTAGCCCTACTAACGTATTGAGTTACTTTGGTTTTGTGTTTAACATATGTTAACATGCCCAGATTATATAGTTATAGGTACTATTAATAATTTCAGATTATAACAATAGGTTGAAAATTCTCCACTGGGTTTATCACTCACTCTACTTTTCACTGGAATATCCCATTTTTTTAGACCAGTATGGGGCTTGAAAAGCTACATTTGTGTAACTCCTAAAAAACATGTAACATTTAAATTCACTTTTCAATGCTGCACCAAAGGCATGACAATGCACAAGAGATATTACAACAAAACCACCATTCTTTAAATGAAGAATAAATTCACAAAACTTTTAAGCCTGGAGAAGTGCAATATATGTATTTTTATGAGTTTCAGCAGTATAGGGTAGGAGAAACAGCATCTATATACATACATATATATGCATAGATATATCATAGATATATATACACACACATATATGTATACATACAGTTTTAGCATAGCACTGTCAAGTTCTTAATCTATAAAACAATCTGGTTGAAATTAGATGGTTTGGGTTAATCCTGGCAGGGATCTTCATCATTTTTAGATATTAAGTACATTCTTGGAGTATAAAAATGTAAAACGTTGTAAAGTAACTCATACCTGAGATCCAAAGAGTACAAATGGCTTTGGAGTTGGAACCATTGATTTCAAATCAGTGCCCATACTGCGTGAATATATTTAACATTAAATGCAGAGAGGATAATGGTTGATAAACTATCACACAGATAAACCGCTAATCCTAATGCAGCAAGTGTCAATATTGATGCGACACTGGAGGTTTCCATTACTATTATAATGGGAGTAGGAACATGAATAATAGAGAGACTCATAGAATGTCTGTGACCATGAAGTATAATCATAATACTGTCTGATTGAGGATTACTTGAAAAAGACCCAGGAAAAAGAGTTTATATACTATGTAGACTTCCTCTGCTATAGACAAGAGCTTTTAAAATGTTTTCACAACGTCTTTTGTTCAAAAAAATTTGAGCAGGACTTAGATGTCCTCCTGAGGAAAACATCTCTAATGACATTGCAGGAGAAATCTCTACCAGGTTTAATACAGGAATTAAATAAAAAGGTTCATTAGCTAGTGAAGTCCCTCAAGGGTCAGTACTGGGACCAGTATTGTTCAACATATTCATCAATGACTTGGATGAGGGAATAGAGTGCGTGGTCAGCAAGTTTGCTGATGACACTAAACTGGGAGGAGTGGCTGACACACCTGAAGGCTGTGCTGCCATTCAGAGAGACCTGGACAAGCTGGAGAGTTGAGCGGGGAGAAATTTAATGAAATACAGCAAGGGCAAGTGTAGAGTCTTGCATTTGGGTAAGAACAACCCCATGTACCAGTACAAGGCCCTCCAGTACCTCAAGGGGGCCTACAAGAAAGATGGGGAGAGGCTGTTCAGGAGGGCCAGTTGTGATAGGACAAGGGGTAATGGTTTTAAAATAGAGGGAGGTAGATTCAGGTTGGATATTAGGAAAAAATTTTTTACCATGAGAGTTGTAGAACACTGGAACAGGTTGCCCAGAGAGGTGGTGGATGCTCCATCCCTGGAGACGTTCAAGGCCCGGTTGGATGAGGCCCTGAGCAACCTGATCTAGTTGGAGATATCCCTGTTCCTTGCAGGGGGGTTGGACTAGATGACCTTTGAAGGTCCCTTCCAGCCCTAACGATTCTATGATTCTATGATTCTATGAAGTTGGGGACTGAACTGTTGGGGAACAGCACAGGGGAAAGGGACCTGGGACCTGGGGGTTCTGGTGGACAGCAGGATGACCATGAGCCAGCAATGTGCCCTTGTGGCCAAGAAGGCCAATGGCATCCTGGGATGTATTAGAAGGGGTGTGGTTAGTAGGTCGAGAGAGGTTCTCCTCTCCCTCTACTCTGCCCTGGTAAGGCTGCATCTGGAATATTGTGTCCAGTTCTGGGCCCCTCAGTTCAAGAAGGACAAGGAACTGCTTGAGAGAGTCCAGCACAGTGCCACAAAGATGATGAAGGGAGTGGAGCATCTCCCTTATGAGGAAAGGCTGAGGGAGCTGGGTCTCTTTAGCTTGGAGAAGAGAAGACTGAGGGGGGACCTCATTAATGTTTATAAATATGTAAAGGGTGACTGTCATGAGGATGGAGCCAGGCTCTTCTCAGTGACATCCAATGATAGGACAAGGGGAAATGGACATAAGCTGGAACATAGGAGGTTTTGCTTAAACATGAGGAAGAACTTCTTCCCAGTAAGGGTAACAGAACACTGGAACAGCCTGCCCAGAGAGGTTGCCCAGGAAGCCTGCCCATCTTCCTCTGGAGATGTTCAAAACCCGCCTGGACGTGTTCTCGTGTGATCTGATCTAGGTGGTCCTGCTCCGGCAGGGGGATTGGACTAGATGATTCTTTGAGGTCCCTTCCAATCCCTAACATTCTGTGTGATTCTGTGATTCTGTGTTCATTTTAAATATAAACACAACAGCAACCTTTTCCTTCTTTCTTCTTGGAGACTCATATTCAGTTAGAACTGGGCAAAGACATCTTTATAGGAAGTCTTTAATATTTAATAGACAAACAAAGGTAAAATTAAAAGTGAAAGCAGTTTAGTATAGAAGTCATAGCTTTCCTCCCTTCTCTCACTTTTTGCTAAGTTAGCTTGACACTCTTCTGGAAGGGGCTGCACAGCCCTCCAGGAGGCTAGCCATGGGAGTTTGAGGAAAATATACAGTAGACATTTTAAAGCAATTTGCTCTGTTTCTTCAGGTCAAATTCTCTTCTCTGTTCTACTTGTGATTCCGGGTGATACTATGAGACTTGGGGACTCACAGGCAAAATGAATTTGAGCTAAAAATACTTGTATTGACTGTGCAATGACTCATATAATAAATATATTATTTAATGGAGAAGTTTGCCTTGCCTTGTTTGCTTTGGTTTGCTGCTGGTATTGCAGCACATTTCAGCACGATCTTTCCTAGAAACACTTTACAGCAATCAGTTATTGGAGAAAAACAATATAGCACCATTCCTGACATCCAGTGGTACTCACCAGTGCAATCAAATCCATTTCCTCGGTAGCCCTGTTTACATTTGCATTTGAAGGATCCTTCGGTGTTGAGGCACTCTGCGTGGAGGTTACACCTGTGTGCATTTGTCACACATTCATTTACATCTAGGGAAAGATGTAAATGCTTTAGTGAAAACTACTTTGAAATCCAAGCTTCATGACAGCCTGCTTGTGCTGGCCATCTGTTTCCAGGTATTGTGATCAGTACTGTTAGACCAAGACAGTCCAGAGACCATTGGAAGCAGAAGAATTCACAGTAGCATTAGCTCCAACTGCACAACTGGTATAAGCATCCATGGAAAATGTGGAGCATCCCAGTAAAGACAAAGTGAATGTAGGGATTTTCTGACCGAGAACAAGATTCAAACTACAGGTTGCACACACTGTTCTATTAACAAAAAGCGAAAGGCACAAAGAGAATATGAGACATCAATTAAAAAACAATTCACCACATCTTTCTTATTCTTTTGTTCACTCTAGAAGAAATGTGGTGGAAAGTAACTCTGAGCATGCCAAAATATTGAGATCTTCTATCTACCTCTAACATTCCAGCATACGTATGATGATGTATGAAAAGAAAAATATAATCAGGAAAAATTCAGTAGAAAATACTATGTTCAACTGACAGCGAAATGAACAGGCACCAAGAGTAACTGATTTTGTTCTCCTTTTCCCTTATTTTGCTACATCATAAAGATGTTTCTGATTTCTCCCACATGAGGGAGCCAAGTTGTTGCACAAATTTTTGCACCACTAGCATTTATCCAGATTGCTTCATTTTTAGCAGCTGACAGGTTCTCTCATAATGTAAAGTCAGCTAGGAGACAAGCAGCAAGAAGACAGACTCAAAAATCTGGTATGTCTGAGAGTGAGATTCAGGTTTACAGATAAAATTCTCACTACTGAGAACTCTCCAGTTTTTCCCCCACGCACATGTAAGTATTTTTTCCACTTCAAGACTCTCAGGCTTTGCATACAACAGGAAATTAAATTCTATTAAATGCAAACTTCAGCCTCCAAAACCTGCCTTATGGTCTCCCTCCCACCCCTAACTTCCAATACCAAGAAAATATAAACAAAATCCATGAATTCTCTTTTGTATGCACTTCTTGTAGTAGTTCCAAACCTTCCAGGCCCTTGTGTAGTCAACTGCTTCAACAATACTGCTGCAGCGCCTGCTGCAGTAACTTATACTTTCCTGTTCTTTCACCATTCAGCTAATGGATTGAAACAGGAGCAAAGGTGTTTTGACATTCGTTTTAATACCTGGGCATGTCAAGATAACTTTTTGTCTGTGTTTATTTTTGTTTGGGAGAAACTTAGCCATGCAAGAGACACCTGAAAAGTAATTAAATTCTACTATTTTCATATTTTTTTAAAAAGTTCTGTACTGTCCATCCAAACAACTTGATTCACATTCCTCATTGACAACACAGAAAAAAGAAAAAAAATATTGTGGGACTGCTTGTTTATCACAGGTTGGAAGCCAAGAAGACAAAAAATGGCTGTTTAACTAAACTCATACCAAAAGCAGCACTTCTTTGTTGTCAACTGTTGCTAATGTACAAGCCCTTGCACATCTTGACGTCATACAATGAGGCAATTTAATTTGCAAGTGTCAGTGATTAGGTTTTTCACAAGGCCACAGAGAAAACCCAGAGGCAAGTTCAAAGTGTCACTAAGAATATTCTTGGTGACATTTTTTATCCATTTTCAGAGACAGTATCCCAAACTAGGCCAACATGCTTCAGGCAATGACAGGAAAGATGCATGACGTGGGAATGAAAAAGAATGAAGAAGGAACATTCATAGGCTAAATCTTACCTACACAGTCATAATGGTCACTGATGTATTTTAGTTCATAACCAAGCTGGCACTTGCAGTAGTAGCTTCCAAATGTGTTGACACATCTGCGGTTGTGAGAGCAGACAGTCTTGCCAGTAGAGCATTCATCAATGTCTAGAGCAGGAGAAGTGATGCTGATCAGATCCACAAGAAGGTAAACCGGGAAAGCAAGAACTAGTCAGGATTTGCACAGGAATGGTTTGGTCTTGGCTATTACAAGTTGTTCAATAAATAAGTCCTGTAACTTCACAGTTGGGGGTGGCATGTGCTCATATGAATGAAGCAGAAAAATGTGAACTAACTTTGTGGAAAATTTTGAGACCTGGTATGGTAAAAGCAAAAGTAGCTGGCAGTGGGAATTCTCACCACTGGGGACAATGATTTCGCCTAAGGTCATGGAGCAGGGTCAGGAGGAACTCCACAAATTCCATTATTTCCCTAAGAAAGGAAATGTCAGATAATAGTTTAAGAGAAAGCCTCAGAAACAGGAAACCTCGAGCAGCAGCAGCTTTTCTACTGAATCTCTGCACTTTCCCTTGCTGGGCTGAGTCAAGGCATAGCAGGGAGAGAGTTTCCAGACTGCGAGTGGTCTGTCCAGCAAGGTAGATGATAGGGACAGATGTTTTGGAGAGAGAAGGAGATGGCTTGGAGTTGGAGAAGCCTAAGAACATTATCCAACAACTGTTGTAATTAAGTGTTACTGATTTGATTTGGTTTGTTGTAATGTCAGATTTAAAATAGTGCCAATTATGATATTTGGCATTTGTCCTTCCCTACCACACTTTAGCACACAGCAATGACTTTGCACGTAATTCATGGTGCCACGGCGCTGCCCTTTACAGCTTAGAACTGCTATGAAGTGCTGCTGGACACCACGGTCGGTCTTTTTATCATTTCTACCATTCTTTTAGAGTGCTTAGGTGATCAAAGGCAAGTGGACAACAACAGAAAAATATTTAAACAAACTTGCAGTCCCTACACATTTCTGATGAGGATGTCTGTTCCCTAGCCTCCAGGGTACTCCTAGGCATCTCCAGCTTCTCATTTCCCCATGTATCTGCCAGGACCACAATCTGCCACAAGCTAAAGGACAAGCTTGCTGCACTCAATCCTAGCGTAAAGCTTATGTCTGCAGTGAACACTAAAGACTCACTGTACTCTGAGAAAAAAAGGATTTACGTTTAATTAAAAATATTGATCTATAATTGTTTTTTTTTTTCCTTTACCTATGCACATGTAGAAGAGGAAGAGTGAAACACATCAATGTGCTGCTCTGCAGGTCCAGAAATAATGTAGCTTATTAGGAGAATTAAGCTAGGACTAATAGCCAGGGATCTTCAAATGTTTATCTGTTTATAGTGTGACTAATACCAGTACCCATCCAAACACAACCCCCAAATCCTCTTATGCATTATGTCAGTAAGATTCCTGCAGGCAAAACATAGTAGACCTCAGAACACTAGAGAGAAACTGAAGCTGTTAATGACTCCAAATTATGTCAAAACATTTAATTATTTATTGGGGATGTGACTCACCCAATCATGGCCAATAATACAGGAACAATTTTTTTAAAAAGCATGCAAGCTTTGCATCATACTGGAAGTAACAAAAAGCATTATTCAAGCCAGTGAGGAGAGCTAACTACTGATTAACCTTTCCCCAGACTCTTTAAGTTTTTTGAGATCCTACAGAAAAGAAGCTGAGAGTGAGCTCTCTAACCATACCAATGCACGTCCTTCTGTTTGGTCCCAGCTGAAGGCCACCTGATGGACAAAGACACTGTACCTCCCCTTTGACTTCTTGACATCCATATTGGCAATTCACCATGGCACATGTCCTAGAACCTGAAAACAGTATTTAAAATAACAAAAAGAACAAAAATCTAGGTTAGGTTCTCACACTTAAGATTTAGGTCTGGATGAATGCAGAAAATTAATCAGAACAACAAAATTCCATTCATCATTAATCAAGCTGTTCATACATTAACATATTAACAATTCAGCAGTCCATGACATAGATCTTAAATTCCCTCTCCCCTTCGCTTTCTTCTTTCCTTATCTGCCCTTATTCCTCTTTTTTCCTCTGTTTCCATTTCTGCAACTTCTTGCTATCGCTTTTTTGATTCAGAGATAGGATCGCTCAAAGTAGAAGTGGAAGTTTTTCACATTTTTCCATTGTGATGGTTTTACCATACAGAAAACTGCTATTTGGTAGTGAAATGTTTTAGTTGCTTACCATTAAACATGCTTCTAGTATAGAATTTGATTTTTAAAACTATTTAGCCTGATAGACTTTGAAATCGCCCTTTATTTTGGTCCTTTATGGAACAGATAGATTAATCGAAAAAGGCACTACCCAGAATACAAGTCTCGATTGCCACAGATGGATTAGGAGTGTGTATTATTGGAGATGACTTTGACTAGCCTCTAAAGAGAAATGTAGGGGTCTAGATCTTGTCTGAGAGACCTATGAGGGGTTAGAAAAGTAGGAGAAATGTATTAAGTATGTAGGGAGATATTTCTAAAATGCTGAAGATATCCAGAGAGCATTAGAGTTACGATGCCAGGGACAGAAGTAGTATTTGGAAGTGTTTATTGGAACAGATGGAGATGTGTGCAAAGAAAGTATTTCCAGCTACTTTGCTCTGGCAGTGTTGAGGGTAACAGAACTGTATATAGGTTCTTTGTAAGTGAAAAGCCTGGAATGGTTGTCAGTTTATTAGAGACAGAAACTAACTAAAAGAACTTGAATACTGGCTACTGCTTGGGTAGAAAAAGATATGAATTCTATTCCAAAATGCAACATGTTTACTGTCAGAGGTACCAGCAGTTTCAGAATGGTGGATAACAACAGAGTGTATAGAAAAGACAATGATGTGTGCAGGCGCACATATAGCTACAGCCATATTATTTGTGATTTGAATATAAAATATAATACATGTTAGTTCTTTGTGCTATTACAGTTAATCTGCTTAATCTATGCTAAAATTATTTTTCTTAGGCTGGTTTGTTTAGACTCTGTGGATTAGTGATAAATATTCAAGGCCAAGAACTCACTTGCAAAAGCATTTTACTTTTGTATGAATGAGGACATACGCAGTAGCAGGAGGTAAGAGCTAAAAAAAGACAGACTAAATCATAATACTTTGTCACATTATCTACTTCCTTAGCTGCAATAAAGAAACTTATTAAATGTTATTCTTCTCTCACTGGTAATCATCTGTTTTCTCTTTTGTTTAAAACTCCTGTTCCTGACTTTGGTTAAACATAATAGCTTAGATGAACTGCTAATCATCAGATCTAGTATAGGAATTCCTGCAGATTTTGAGTGATTTTATGTTAGGTACTAACCTACTAACTATTCTAAGCAATGGTTCTCTGGGCCCCAAAACCACATTCTTCTGATACCCTTCTTCCAACTCCACAGCCCCTTGGTGTGGTTGCAGATAAGTCTGACTGCTCAGACTAGGACTTCATCTGGCAAAGGAGACTTACATCATGGAGAATTTGATTCAAAAGAGAATCAAAATGTTTGCCTGTATAAAATGCTGAGATTCTACAGTTGGTTAAATAACCTAGCATTTCCTCCAAGCATAAGCTTAAGTTAGCCTTAAGTGAAATAAGAAGCTAGTAGACTTAACCAAGAAAGACTTCTACACGAGTAAATATTTTACTATTTCATTTCATAATCAAAGTTTCTGGTTAAGAAAATAAAGGCTCTTCAGAACTGGAAGGTGCCAGATGGGTTGGGTTAATGAAGCACAAGCTGGATGCACAAAAAGGTTTTTGCCTCCTCAACTAGAACTGTGAAGAATGAAGACTTCCCTTCTGTGGGAAACCTTTTTTTCTCCCCTGAAATCTGGTTTCATTCTGTGTCAGTGTTTGTTGGGGTTCCACTGAGAAATAACATTTCCATGTGCCAAAGTGAAACGCAAGCTTCAGGGCTCACAGCTGCTCAGGCAATTTTTTCATATATACTTGACACTGGCCACTGCTGCCACTGAGAAATTCAGCATTTTGTGCTGGCTCAAGTAAGGGATGGTGGAACTGTGCATTTGGTACAAATGCAGAGTTTCTTACATCAGGAAATCAGTTCTGAACTAAGACTGGCTTAAAAGTAATCCAGCGGAAATGGTCAGTAACAACCTGGATCTAGTTTTCTGACTTGGTTCAGAAGCATGACTGCAGCAAGCATTTGTGCTCAGAGCAGTGGGAGCGAGGGATGGACGGGACAAAGCTGCTGCCGCGCTCAAAGAGAAGCAAGATAGGGTTGGTTTTTGTGACTGTAGTTACGGCTTCTGCCAACTTCAGCTGTCCGTAAGACGGTGGCCTTACTGAAAACTGCTTGGCGTATGATGTCAGCAGATACACAAATTATCTTGGAAGAAACTGAAGGAGTATATATCCATTTCTCAAGGATCTCAGGGCCCCGCAGCTGTTGTCTGCTGGTGATACCCACACCATGATTAGTAACGCAGAGGCACAACCCTGAGCTGCCATGCAGGAGAGGGAAACCCTCCAAAAGCTCTGGCCCCAGGCACCTTTTGCAGCAATTTCAGTCTCCCTGCCGTAAGAGAGAGAGAGTAGGAGCTCTGGCTTTTCTGCCTGCCCCAGAGCTGCAGACCCTGCACTCTTGTGTTTGTCAAGGCTGACAGCAAACTGACAGCAAACTTGCCAGATGGACACCCTGCCTGGTGCATGATTGTATCCAAGGTTTGGAGATCAAAGCCTGTCAGAGTTTATGGTTCTCTGTCATATCCATGGGAAAGATTGTGCTGCACCCCATACAGCTAGATCCGTTGCTTTAGGACAGATCTCTCAAGCAGATTGTTCCACTGCTGAGACCAGCTAGCTTCCTTGTCCAACGGACGCATCTGCTTCAGTACAGTGGACTCCAGAAAGGGCTGTCACCATGTTACCTAGAGTTTTGTGAAATTCGAAGCCAAAATACCTGTATGGAACCGCTCAGGTGAGGAAAAAAAAATATTTTCTATAAACAAAACAGTGTCATTAAAAAATATGAAACATCCTCAGGTCTGAAAAATCAGGTTGGCTAAGAAAGCAGAATACTTTCCATTACATGCTGGCTTAAAGACAAAGAAAATAGGTAGAAATAAAGTTTAGACAAGCCTTAGCTCAGTGAAAAAAATGTTTGCAAGAAGCTGGCAGCAAGTGTGGGAAGCATATCACTGCTCAGAGAAAACAACTGAGTCAAGGAGCACAGAAAGGTAAAGCAAGGAGTAATGGCATGAAATTCAGCACAGTATAACAAGTAGTCTGTATTGGTGCTTTGCTTGGATAGATTCATTCATCCTTATTCAACAGATGAATTGGCAGGACTGTACACTGAGGTTATACTAGCTGCTCTTCACCTGAAGTAATGCTAACGAAGATTTTTATTCTAGCAGGACAAAAATTCCTCTGAACACCAAAATACAAGTATGACCTAGTTTACTTTATCCATATACTGCCAAACAGAAAGCCTCTTTCAGCTGCTGACGGTACCAGATAGCTAAGGTAAAGACCCTATCTTGAATAAGCTAAATCCACTCATCACAAGAAGAAAATCTGCGGGGATCAAATGCGATTAGATGATTTTGGTGTGCCTGCCCTATCAGCTCTATTACTTACTTGCACATGTGCCATCTGGCATAAGCATGTACCCGTTGAGACAATAGCACTTGTAGCTGCCATGCGTATTCATACATCTGTGTTCACAGGGACGTGGTTTCAGCCCGCATTCGTTCAGATCTGCAGAAGTCATTGGAATGAAGAGAGTGCTGGGTTTATATACATATATTCTTGCATATAGGTGGATAATATTGTCTAATGCCTTGAATTCCCCACAGTAAAATCGTCTGGATTGAAAATGAGCCAGCCCCTTGCAAGATGAGAGTTTAGCAGGCCATCTGGCTGAAAGACTGCTAGCAAAACTAACGTACACAGACTTCTACACCTGAAAAACTAATGCAAGCTCTGGCCACATCTGGCAGCTTGTTAGAAAGAGGTGGAGGAGTGGGGAGAGAACTGCAGTTACTCTACTTTCTGGATTGTAGCTGGAGATTTCAGTCCTCCAGCTGACCTCTCTACTAGAAAGGCAAAAATGTGAGACTAAGAACAGCAAATCAGGTTGAGATAAAGTGAAACAATGATTTTCTCTCTTTTTTTTTTCTCTGAACTACACATTGGTACCAAGGTTATCAGGGCAGGGCTGTCTAGTAGAGATGGAATACAATATACGAGAATTGTGTGACTTTAAGAATAAAAAGACAAATCTCAAAAATCTCAAAATCCTGAGAACAAAAGCATCCTAAATCATTCTTAAAATCCAGGATTTAAAGGGCTTTGTGGAAGCTATATGAACTTCAAATTTGCAACTGCTATCCTTCACAGGGAGAAAACCAGAATCCTAAAAAGTTTGATTTGTGAACTGACAACTTCACTTCTTGTGTTTTGAAACCTAATTAGTAAACAGACAGAACTCATTAACAGAATGCATCAGTGCACGCAGCCCATTCAACATGTGTTTAATGGCACATATGACCAATAATATAATTTCAATAAAGATGCAACTCTCCAAGAACTGATCTTGTGCAGCTCCACTTCTAATGAGAGAAGCATCTGTTCTCAGGTCTATGTACCCTTTAGACCACAGAAAACACTCCAGACCATTCGAAGCATGAACTTTGCTGTGGTTATACATGTGCAGAAGTGTTTGTTACAACTCAATCCAGGCAGGAAAAAGAGGGTTGCATTCTATTATATAAACATAGGGTCTGTTTGAAAAAAGGACAACCTATCAGCTTGCAAATCACATGAGGGTTTTGTGCTACTGTGGCTCCACTAAATAACCAAGACTTTCTTAGCAATGAAACTGGAAGAGAACAAAAGTTATTCCACTTAGGCCACACATTTTCAAAAGTGCTTAGCTGCACCTATCTTGCACAATGCATAGTAATGCACAGATAACATACATGGCTCTAAAAGAGAACCTATGGAGATAAGGCTAATTTAGCTTAGACTTGGTGGCAGACTAATACAGTCCCCTTATCTCTGTTATTTTAGTCAGCTCATGTTGAGCTTTCGCAGCAGGGCATTCTGCTGTAAGGACAGACCAAGTCTACATCTGCCAGTAAATCAAAAGTCGGTCTGAGGATTCCTGGCTGCTGGAACGTGACCACCTATATGGCTATACTATTGAAATAGCTCTGGGATATTTCTGGCCTGTGCCAGCCACCACTTTACTGAAAGATTCCTGGCCATTCTTCAGAAGGTAGAAGAGTCCAAGGAGCTAACAGGCAGTTTGCACATGTAGGTCTGTGCGGTACTTCCACCAAGCCTCAGACTTTGAATCTACTGCAAGTGCGCAGAACTGATCTGCTTGTGTACGGAGGGCGTATCAAATCCAGCTGGAGTTACTGCACAGAAAACACGTAAAAGCTGAGGGCTTCTCTGTTGCCTTTTGGTAACATTTAAGATGTCAAATAACTTTTGAGGTCAAATTTCTGGGTTTAGAGGATAAAGTTGTAAGTGATACCTACATATCTATTACAACCACGCCTGCTGTTTCACTTTCCTCTCTAGTGGTACTGAGGAATTGACTTCTTTCCCTGTAAGCAACATCAAAAGTGCAAAAAATAGAGTTTTCCAAAATACTTAACAGTATAGCATATTGTTTGAAAGATACTGTGTAATAAATGGGTTGTTTTGACTCTGAAAAATGTGGTTTTAGCATGTCAATGTAACATTTTCAAGAAAAGACTGCAGGTGCCTAGGAAGCTAGCAAGGATAGACCCATGCATTTGTGTGGCCTTTATATCACGCTTCCCTCATAGCACCTGCAGTTCACTCATCTGCAGTGCAGCAGGATGGCCCCTGTCCATGCACAGTGACCTGTTCCTTTCGTCTGTTCCAATGCAGGGGTCTTATACATTGGAACAGGAAAAAAAAGCTGAGTTCTCACCAATGTGTTAGTTAAAAAATTTCCATGTCTAATTGCAAGTTTATGGAGGGAAAGTGATGTATTCAAAGTTTCTGAATATGCAATTCTAAAGACTCTCAATTCCATGTTCTCAAAAATACCAACCAGCATATGCAAACAGATGGCATTGGCCCAGGCAGCTTGAGAAATTACATGTCTAGCATATAATTGCGAGTCTTTCTGATGAGGTGGTTAGATAAGAAAGTAACATGGGCTGCTAGTTAAGAAAATAACAAGGGTTCTGGATTTGAATTCCAGCTCTTCCCATAATTTCCTATATAATCTCTCCATTCCTTAAACCTTTGACTATAAATATGACAGTTTGCCCTTGTCGTCAGCCTGCAGGAGATATATTATACAGATTCAAACTTCTGCGTGCTGAAGGAGGCTTAGAGCTTGCTTGGGAAGCTGGAGACACAAGAGCCTTAAACTCTAAGCTCTTTTAAGTAAACAACAACATATCTTGTTTTACTATTTTGGAAGATGACACAATCCACAGTACAAGATAAGGAGGCAGAACATCAACGATCTGCTTTCTGGAGTAATATCCCAATGTGCACAAACCTTGATTACAGGTTTTCCCTGTAAATCCAGGGAAACATTTGCATTTGTTTGGTCCCGTGCACTCGCCATACTTGCAGCCATGTCCACAGATAGCTGGAGGAGTCAGGCAGGGAAAGTAGAGAGAAAAAGAAAAAGTTAGATATACTCTATTTGAGAGCTTTGGCCCTGCTCAGTTGCCCAAAAACTTGTTGCACAAGTTCGACATCCTCCATACCTCTCTCTCTAGATGGGCATGGTAGCTACTGATCAGCACTTTATTTCTGCTGGAGAAAAGTGACACTAGTATGGCTTACACAAGTGTATGCTTTTCCAGGTTTGTTAAGACCTGGAAAAGAAGGGGCTCCTTTTAGCTCTCTCCCTCACGCTTTTTCTGCCATGCTTACAATTCACTTTTAGTTTTGTACTCTTGCTTTTTTTCCTATTAAGAAGCCTATGTGAGACACAGCTAGCCAGCAGCTTGACTTGCTACGCTCAACATCTGGAGTAGGAAAGAGGCAATAGCTCTCTCCTGCAGCCAAAGGAGGCACATTACGCTACAGCAGTTTTCCACTCTTGGATCTTCTCTCTTACAGCTGAGGAACACGTCCATCTCATGATGGAACACCCAGAGAACATCTGTCAAACGATCAGGCAACTATCCTTACCACATATAATTGCATCAGATTTACAATGACTTGAGAGGGCTGTTCTTAGCCTGGATGCATTAAAAAGTAAAAGTTTTCTAACTCTCAGCCCTCTGGATCATTATTCAGATATTGAATGTTGACTTTTATAAGGCCTGAGGCTCCTAAAGTCAATTTGATTGTCAATATGAGGGTTATTCAGGAAAAGCAAACCAAATATGCATTAAAATCCGTACTAGCTCTGGAAAAACAGCAAAAGAATATACACTAGGATGCATATCTGAATTATACTAAGAAAATACCCTATTGCTTTACAAAAAGACAACTTACCCCACTGGCTGATCGAAGTTACATTTGCCAGTTGTCCCTCAAGGTACTCATTTGCATCAGAACTAAAGTGCTATTAAGCAATGTATAAATATTAATAAAGGTATCAATCAGTTTTTCCTTTTTTAAACTGTCATGCTATATATACAGAGCAGAGACTTTTTGGCATCTTTCCCTTTTAGACATCAGTCTGTTGATTTTCAGTGTTGAATAACAATAAACCTCTACTCAAATTAACCAGAAATACAGTGCCGAACTCTCTGGACAACAAGCGTTTGAGAAAGATTCCTAAAATGTGTATTTTATGATTTTGTTGTGTTTTGCCCTAGTATAGTTAGAGAGAGATTCCACATCATCTTCTCCTTGGGATCGATAGCCCTTTAACGAATCAGAAATTTCTTAAAAGACATTGACTTTTCATTGAGCCAACGATCCACAGACCAGAAATTTAGCTGGCTACTCAAGCTCAAGTCAGGTGCACTTATTGTTTGGGCTTTATTTATATTTTTAGAAAGTTAAAACCTCTTGGCTTTCAAAGGCTGTGTACTTCTGAAGATAAAGGATATCAACTGATTAAAAAAAACACCTCAGGGGTCCACATGTGGCATTAGAAGCCAGTGCATTTTTGGCACTTATTTGACAGCCATAACAGTGTAGACACTGACCAAGGCTGTGCAGAAGGTAAGAACAGATGGTTCCTTCTGGACCTAAGAATTTTTGAATATGTATTTTATTATTTGGTGTTTTTTACCCAAAGCTCTGCTTTTTTGAGGAGATGGTCTCTCACACATGTTTTATTCTCTCTCTCACAGAGTTAAGAGATTTCACTCCTCAGAAAGTTTCTTTCTGTAACTTCTGGGAGACGTATATTAAATTCTTGTATTAGTACCAAAAACACAGACGCGGAGAGTGAACAACCATAAAGTGTTAATGTTACCTTCGCAGTAGCCCTTGTTGTTCTTTTTCCAGCCATAACAGCAATCCGACCTAGAACCATAGCGACACACTCCAGGCTGGCTCACAGTCACCAGCTGCCCACGAGCTCTCGAGCTGCGTAAAGAAGGATAAACACTAGCTCCAGCAGGCACATACGCTTTAATCCATATACTCCTTTGTACGTTTTCCTCATGTTTTATCCACTGTCAGGCATTTTCCTTTGACCAAGCCTTGGAACATTCAACAGTGTTCCTAGACAGGAATGCAAAGTTGCATTTGGTTGGAGAAACAGGGGAGATGGGAATGTTTCACCTGCAATAAATTAACTGTGCAACATAAATCCTTTCTAATGAGAAACACAACAAAGGCAAAAAATACAGCCAGGTCCCCTGCTAGAATGAGTCATTTTTAATACCAGTGAAGTCAATGGGGCTACTCCAGCTTGTGTCACACGAAGAATGTGGATTGGATATATGATGCCATACCCGACAGCACTATTGCTTTGGATGATGAAATACTGATTCTACAGAAAAGCAGCTGTCTGAGCATCAGTCAGCCCCATAAAAGCGTGACTTGCAGGCTCATAACCACTGCATCTGTGCATAGTCCCGTGCATTCTGGTTGCACGGGACTCCCTAACCATAAGCATTAATGTTGATTTCATCTGCCAATAGGCCCAGGGGATTCAAAGTCACTGTGCAGATCAACAGCTGCAAGAGTTGGAAAACCTGCAACATTAGTTGCCAAAATTATAAATCTGATGGGAATCCACAACTGTGTAAGTCTTCTGGACCTACTCTATGCTGCAGTGGCTGCTGTGACTCTGGTTCTCTTCTCCCTCTGTTTGCTGTTACTTAAGTTCTCCATTACCACATGCCTGTCCCCTTTATGAAATTCTCTCTTTTATGCAAATCATCTGTCCCCACTGCTTTTTCCAGGCCATAATTTAAAATGCACTGTCTTCAAAGAGTCCAAAGTGTTATTTCTGACACACAAAATATCTGTGAGAGCTTTGTAGCAAGAGATTTTGAGTATTGACAGGGGCAATACATAGCAACGAATACCTCCATGGTGGGGAAAAAAATGGAAAGCAAAGTCAACGGGCCAGGAGCTTTTGCATTTTTTAGTCTGGTGCACAATAAAAGCACTGCTTTACCACTTTACAGCAGTGCTTTGCACATATCTTCCTGTGCTTATCTGTAAGGTTGCACTCGGAACAGTTACTGCAAACATCACTAAGGCAAACTAGTAAAATAAATATATGCATACAATTCAAAAATGCAAGATGTTACTTCAGAGTTTTCTTTAGTAGCAGAACCTTTGGAAAGAGAAGGGAGTTCAGAGGAAAAGCATAAGCTCATGTATCTGAGATACTCTGAATGAAGAGATAGTTCTTGGGTCACCTGGCAAGTAAAAAGACTTCAGTGTTGGAAAAAGTTGTTCTGAAGTCACCTAGACTTTGCCATCCACCCAGTGATGCAGTTTACAGGGCTACACACACCCCATCTTCAGACAGGAGAAAAAGCGTATTGAACAGCTATGACTCCTGTATGGGTGTCTATTGGAAATCAGCACCTTGCCTTGTTGCCATTTGTTGCGACGGAGGGAAGACCAGGACGCTCAATATGAGTGATCAACAGGCTTTGTCTTTATTGCTAAACAATACTACATTTATAATCGCTTTAATTAGTTCATGCATATTGCAAAAGGAAAGCTCATGATTGGTTGATATATTTGAAATCAATTTCTCCCCTGGGTCCTATCTGCGGTTACCTTCTCCTTTCTGCTGTACCTTATCTCTCTGCAGGCATCCTGTTTGTTTGTAGACATCTGGAAAACAGGATGTTCTTCCCAAGGTCTCGTTTAGCTAGGTGGCCAATTAAACTAGCTGGGTGCTTTGCTTCCCAAGGTCTTGTCTAGCTAGGTGGCCAATGTTTGCGTGACCTCTCTCAGTTAACCATTCCTCCACAATTCCCCCGTTTTTATTTTGCACAACATACGCTCGAGTGGTTGTTTTTAGAAAGAGAGCCTTAATACAAGAAAGGGTGTAACTTACACAAAGAAGTACTATTATTATTATAATTTTTTATATTATATTGTTTTCTTAGTTCCGACATGGAATGGTTAAAGGGCTCAAGGCTCCCATTCAGTGGTACACCTATCAGGCAAGTTACAAATGAGAAGAGGGGCTTGCTAAGCTTGCGCAAAAACTAGTCGTATTAAGTGAGCGGGCTAAGGTGACCCAGAGATTTTCTCTTGGATCAAAGATACTATTTTGAAGCGTATAAATGTTGCATGTTATTGAGCAAATAAGATATAATTGGCTTACTAATGACGCCATTTCTTTCGTTTCCACTTAAACCGTTTTGCACACTTTAACTTTGTCTGTTCCCACTCCTCTTTCTCAACTGACCAAGAGGCGGGCACCAAGCACTCTCTGCTACACTCTTTTTGCAAGAGTAGCAATTCCCGAGCTTGGTTACGTACTATGTGGTCCCAATTATGGCAACTAACCCAATAATTGCGGGTATCTGGTAACTCGTGTCCTGTAACCAACAAAATTCTACTTGCTCTTTCTTCCTCTACTAAACACTGTTCACACCAACGTTGGGCTCGAAACAGCCGACACCACCACTTCCGTTCACAGGTGTAGCATACGCACAGAACCCAAGGGTCACAGGTGGCACAGACGTGGCATTTGATTTGTGCCTTTGACGTCTCAAGGGGTAAGGTCATCTACAGGGGTCCCAGACTGTTGACTTCCGAGGCTTCCAGCAGCTCCTACCGCAGGCTTTACCCAGCGACTCGGAACCCAGATGTTACCTGTAGTGGTAGAAACACATACATAACCACGTCCTAGATATATCACTTTTACGGGGCCTAACCATTGACCCGTGAGTGCGTCTTTATAAAAGACCTTCATGTCTAACGGTTTGGGTGGCTTGTCTTTAGAATAGTGTTTGACCACAGAGGGGTCATTACTTTCCCCAAATATGCATAAATGATTTAAGACAAAGAGTGCCTTCTGTACCCGTTCTCTAACATCTGCAACATTCTTGAACTTTGTCAGATACCGCTTGATCGTCCCATTTGCCTTTTCTACAATTGCTTGCCCTGTAGGGGAGTGGGGGATGCCGGTAGTGTGGGTAATGTTCCACATTTGCATAAAGTCTTTCAAAGACTTACTGCTATACGCGGGACCATTATCCGTCTTAACTACTTTTGGTACCCCCAACACTGCAAAGCAGCTGGTTAGGTGTCGCTTGACATCCCGTACTTTTTCTCCTGGCTGCGGAGTAGCCCAAATCATGTGACTGTATGTGTCTACTGTCACGTGCAAATACTTTAGCCGGCCTAATTCAGAAACATGGGTAACATCCATCTGCCAAATTTCATTAGATTTCAAACCCTTGGGGTTAACTCCGCATCCGAGTCCTAGGCCGGAATTGTGATAGCTACAGGTAGGACAAGCTTTAACAATGGCTCGAGCCGCTTCTATAGATAATTTATAGGCTCGGGCTAGGCCCTTTGCATTTTGGTGGAAAATAGAGTGTGCTTCTCGAGCCCGAGAATGCGGGGACAGAGGAGCCTCAATAACGTTTGTTACGAGGCGATCTGCTCTAGTGTTGCCTTCCCCGAGGCCCTCTTCCCACTGGTGACTCCGTATGTGTATAACGGCATAAGGAGCAGTTCTGTGTGCGATCGCTAGCTGCATGCTGACTAGCAGTTCCGTTAGGCGTCGATTTTTTGATTCTCGCAGCGCGGCATCTTCTATGCGGAGGGCTACGCCGACGACATAAAGAGAGTCTGAGACGATATTCAATGGTGTGTCCCTCCAACTGATAAATGCCCATACCACTGCGAAAAGCTCCAAGGTTTGTAAGGAGTCCTCTGGTTGAGCTTGCAAAATTTGATGTTTCCATTCTTGATTTTCTTTCCAAGTGATCGCAGCCGTCCGAGACCGACGACCAGCGTCAGTGAAGGCTGTGAGGGCATTGGCAATAGGATGTTTAGACCGTTTCGGCTTAGTTATCCAACCCACATTTTCCATCCATGAGAGGATGGGTGACGGCAGTGGTTTTGTCACTATTTCAGCTCCGTCACAAAGTAGGGCTGTTTGAAGATCTTCAGAGTTCTGCAGATACCACTCTAAATCTGTCTGCTTTATGGGTACCCAGATCGTTTTTGGCGGGGCGCCTTCCACTTGCAAGATACGGCGCCGGCCTCTTTTGATTAATTCCGCTAGCGTAGCTACCTTCTCTTGTATCGTACGCTTTGGCTGCAACGGAGGAGCGACCCACTCCAACACTACGGTGGTCCCTCCTTTCTCCCCCGTTTTTATTTTTTGCTGGGTTAAGGCTGCCATTAAATATTGGTCCCCACAGAGAATGGTTAGATCAATAGGCAGGTCTTCAAGGCGTCGGTGGGTAGCGCGGGTGGTAATCAGAGTTGCTATCTGTTGTAGGACCATTTTTTGCTGTGCAGTGAGTTGAACAGGTGTCGCAGGATCAGTTCCTTTTAACAGTGGACGTAGCTGGTTTAGCAACTCATTAGGAATACCAACTACTGGTTTTAGCCATTGCAGGTCGCCCATTTAGAGTCCATCAATGTACAGTCTATTGCTGTTGCAAGGTCCAGTCCGAGGCTGCCGCTGGTTGCGGGTCGGAGAGAAAAGGATTGCAGGTTGCTGGATAAGCAGCCGCTTTTTGTGTCGTCGCGGGGCGGTTCCTCCCGCTGGATCGTCCGTTTCCCGAGTTGAAGCGACGACAAGCAGCATCATTGTGAGTATCCGATCGACAATTCCTGCACCATACAGGGTTAATTCCGCAATCTTTCCTTATGTGTCCGGCAACTCCGCAACGGAAGCATCGAAGACGGGAGGGGGCGCGGTTGTTTAATCGCTGCGCTGAGGTTTGCAAAGGAGCAAGGGCTGCAAGAACTTGGCTCTGAGTAGCCTTCGCTTGTTCGCGTAAGCTGACTCCGAGCTCTTTAATTGCCTCAGCTAACATAGCTTGTGGCCCTACTGGTACCTGAGCCATTCTTTCTAATCCCTCTTCAATGGTCCATGTCCCTGGTAATGTGGCTAAGATGTTACGTGTGGTTGGATTACAATTCTGTATGGCACACTGTTTCAATATAGTACTCTTAAGATAATCGGGCACTCCTGCTGCTTGTATCGCATTTGCGACACGATCGATAAAGGTTCCGAAAGGTTCTTCCCTTCCTTGTTTAATACCCATGTAAGAGGGAATTCCTCCCGGCTCCTTAATACGATCAAGAGCGAGCCTGGCCAGCCGCATTGATTCTTTTGCTTTATTTGGCCCCAGCAGTGCCTGCGCTTCTGCTCGGAAATAAGGTCCCAGACCCAGCAGTTCGTGGAGAGTAACTTCATGTAACGGGTCTCCTGGTTGTTTAACTACTGCCACTGACTCCTGACAGGCAGCCTGCCAATGGGCATTAAACAGGAGTTGCTGGTGTTGAGTCAGAATCAGCTTCATTATGCTACGAATATCGCTTGGGAGTAAAACATTGGTTCCCCAAATATAATCTAACATTTGTCGAGTGGGTTTCCCTTTTATGCCTGATTCATTCACCGTGGCCCGCAATTGAGTCAATAATTTCCAATCTAGATTAGTGAGAGCTACGTTAATGTTGCCCTGGGCATCCGGTGGTGAATACAGCGCGGGAAAGGCTTCTTGAACAATGCCTGTGGCAACTTCTCGCTCGCCGTCAAGAAGGGCATTTTCTGCGATCTGCTGCCACAGTTGCTGCCGTTCATTAGCTATTTTCTCTCCATCTGGAGAGGGGTTAGCGCTGTCTTTGCTCGGCGGGTGCTTGTCCTGTCCCTCCTCAGATTTCCCTTCCTCCCCCGATGGGGGGGCTGATGGATCAGAGTTAAGAGACGGTGGAGGTTGACTCCATGTCTCCGTGGAACCTTTGGGGATTACTAATGACCGCACTGAGGGGGGTAAAGGGCATTCACTCGCCTGATTACTAATATTTTTTCCTGGGGAAGCAATGGCAGAACCAGACCCAGTGGGATCATTCAGCCTCGCTGAAGCTGCTGCGGCAGCTTTTTGCTCTGCTCGATGTTGTAAGAGAGCATTAAAAACTGCGTGCCAAGGTTTCATAAGTTTTTTCGCTGTTTTGTTATCTTTTATAACTTCCTCAAACAATTTATCACCGAAATTGCGCCACTCTAATTGGTCGAAAACTGTATCTGGATTTAAGAAATAGCCTCTCGCGACTCCATACGCTAATAGACTTGGCAATTCCTTTTTATAATCTATACCCTGTGTGCTTCGCTTTTCTAAAAAGCATTTAAGCAAATCATACACCGCTTGTCTATCCATACCTGACGTCAGCGCTGTTGCAGCCTTTGCAAGACCTCGGCGGTGCGTGGCCGGCGGGACCCTCTTTAGTTCCTCCCGGGCGCGGGGCTTTCGCTGTCGCCTCTTTCGCCTCCTGAGCTGCTGTAGCAGGACCGGTTCCCGGACTCCGTCGTACCGTGGCTCGTGGTCAAAGTCCCGTTTTAGTGTTCCTGTTCCGTGATCGCTGTTCTAGGGTCCCTGTTCTCTCGCTCTAGGGTCCCTGTTCGGGCGCCATTTGTTGCCATTTGTTGCGACGGAGGGAAGACCAGGACGCTCAATATGAGTGATCAACAGGCTTTGTCTTTATTGCTAAACAATACTACATTTATAATCGCTTTAATTAGTTCATGCATATTGCAAAAGGAAAGCTCATGATTGGTTGATATATTTGAAATCAATTTCTCCCCTGGGTCCTATCTGCGGTTACCTTCTCCTTTCTGCTGTACCTTATCTCTCTGCAGGCATCCTGTTTGTTTGTAGACATCTGGAAAACAGGATGTTCTTCCCAAGGTCTCGTGTAGCTAGGTGGCCAATTAAACTAGCTGGGTGCTTTGCTTCCCAAGGTCTTGTCTAGCTAGGTGGCCGATGTCTGCGTGGCCTCTCTCAGTTAACCATTCTTCCACATTGCCTCTGGATTTATAGCCAATAAAAGAACACTTTTTCATTTTGTTCATCCAAATGCTGCTGGCTTACATCACTTGCAAGTATACAAGTTAAAGAACAAGGGCATATAGTGATAGGACAAGGGGTAATGGCTTTAAACTGAAAGAGGGCAGATTTAGATTAGATCTAAGGAAGAAATTTTTCACTCAGAGGGTGGTGAGGCACTGGAACAGGTTGACCAGAGAAGTTGTAGATGTCCCATCCCTGGAAGTGTTCAAGGCCAGGTTGGATGAGGCTTTGCGCAACCTGGTGTAGCGGAGAATGTCCCTGCCCATGGCAGGGGGGTTGGAACTAGATGATCTTTGCGGTCCCTTCCAACCCTAACCATTCTATGATTCTTTGATTCTATGATTCTGTGTTCGGCTTACATGCTAGATAGTGCCCTTGAATTCACCTGGATAGTAGATGCATATTTCACTTACACCCCAGAAAATCTTCTTGAATGCAGCTGGATAGTGCTGTGACTCTCTTGGAAGGGTAAAACGCCAAAAGCTTGGAGGAAGCAGGATCTTGTTACTTTCCAAAAGGTGTTCATTTCCACAGGAAGACAAACTCATTCAGCAACATTTTACTTAATAATTCACTTCAAAATCAAATAATGAAAGTGTCTTTACAAAGTGTACAATATCTCACAAGATTTCAGTACAAACTCATCTTAAAACTGAGAAACCTTCCATAAAACTCTAAATAAAATGAATGTAGCTGAACTTTATAGATACTGCCCTAGACAAGGTCTTTCACTTTTTCTGCCTTCCACAACAAGCACCAAGTTAAAGCCTAACTTTGGCAGTGGGAAAGGTCAACTAGATCATTGAGAGCCTGCCTTGATCCCAAAATCTGGGAGGAAGACCAGTTTTGCCATGTTAGTGCCTCTGACCTGTGAAGAATCACCAGCCATCAGCTCAGCTATTGCCCTTGGACCCTCTTGGATGCTTGAGAAGTAATGCAGACTGGAGAAATAGGACACTCCTGATCCCTCTGTGTATGATATTCGTGTGGGATTTCACAGCGAGTAGCTAGAAGCCCGAGTGAGATTGCTGTGCTTCTCGCTGTTTGCTTGGTGTGCGAAATACAGCTGACCTTGAAGGACCAGTAGCCTAAATGCAATGGAAGAAGAAAAGCAAGAGAGGGTTGCTTGTGCAGATCCCGTCACTGTGCAGGTCAGTGGCAAGTGCAGTCCCCGCATTTCTAGTGAAGAACTCTGTCCTCTGAGAGTCAGCATCTTACAGCACTGGTGCTAAAGGTAACAAGTGGCAGACTGAGCCATCCAGGGTACCCAGGCAGCAGAGAAGTAACCAATTTTATGTGGCTGTGACATTGCTGACATCAGTACGATGGCATTTAGCAAAGAACATTAAAGATGAATAACAAGAACTTCTACAATAAGCCAGGGCCTCCTTAGTTGAGGTGACAGAAAGAAAGAGCTGGTCATGTTCACTGCCACAAGATCACTGTGAGCCACTACCACCGTTATGAAATAAGTGGGACTCTCGGATGTTTCAGTCAAAATTCCAGGGAAGTTTTAACTGCTTCTGTATCAGGTTGTGTTGCATACAGTTCTTAAGATCCATGGTGAAGAAATATGAATTATATACAGTACATATGGTGATAAAAGCTATGAAGAATGAAAAACCTGTTTTAGAGAGGATGTGAAGAACTTGGCTTCAGTTGAACAAACCAAAACCTGAGAGGATCCAATCACTTCCTACTACATGTCAGGCAGCTCCAAATGAACAGACAAAAACTTGTGAAGAGACATGCCACTTTATATCCACTTGCTTTTGTATTACCGTTCAGTAACACTCCGAAGGGAACATGAGTACAAACACAGCCACAAAAGAGGTGAGAGTCTTGAAGAGCACTGAAGAACCAGAAGAACAATTCCTACCTAATTTTAAGATGTGTAGTCTCTTTCACAAATCGAGAAATACCTAATGCAGCCTATAATGATACCAACATAGGCATGAATGAAGTAACGTCCCATTTAATCAGCTGCTGCTGAAAATAATTGTTCCTCTCTGGAGTAATATGAAGATACAAATTCTATCCCAAAAGAAGTTGGATCAATTCTGAGCAAAGCATTCAGATACTGGCCAGGACCAGGTAAGTATATAACTCTATACCTACAGTGGCGTGCTTAGCAGACAAAATAAATATGGTGTGTGATGTGAGGACAGACCTTGAACTACTACACAGTACCTTTGATTTCTTGCAGTGATTTACTTAATTCAATATTTCAAAAAGAAAACTTATGTATTTACAATAAAACATGTTCAGAATGTTCACCTGCTCCACTGATCAAGTGGGTAGATAGACCTTTCAGTGGAAAGAGGTTGATTGATAAGGTAGGACTGATATCCCCAATAGCTTAAATACACAAACAACTGTAAAGGAAAATATTACAACTACAGTCACTGGTGAAAGAGGGAGGAATAAAGCACACCTGAATGTTGGGGCTTGCTTATCCGACAGATTCCCCCTGTCACTCCCTACTCCTGTTTTTTTATTGTTTCATTCGATAAAATAAGAAAACAGTTTTATATTGCATTCAGTTCTCAAAATTAGTTATGACCCAGGCCAAATCCAAGCAACTAAAAATGTCTGTATATCAATGAGCAATAAAAAATTTCAAACATAATAACTGAGCTGATAGCTGTGCTGGACTGTAATCCTCATTAGCAGCCATTTTTACTATAAGGGCTAAAATAAAGGAAGTAAAAATCCCAACAGTGAAAAAAGTTACTTGTCACGTTCTCCTGCCCAGTGATCACAAGCAGTGTAAGCCCTGCCTGAACTGAGTTACGTGACAGTAACAGCTGCAGAGGTCGAGCAAGCAAGTCTTCAAAAGCCTGACCTAACCAGGTAGGTAGATAACAAAAGTCAGGTATTATTTGAGTTAATATAGTTGTTTGCTTTCAGGTCCTATTAATATTGTCTTGTACTAAAGTTTTCTCTGGAAAGGAACATTTATGAGCTTTTACCTTTTTTTTTTTTTTTTTTTTTATCTTCAAGACACAGCTGCTGATTCAATTTAGTGCACTGTTTCCATAAGATCTTTACAGGACACTTTTAGTTAGCTCTTGCCCGTACAATAGGTGCCTGCTGCTGGGGCGGTGGACAAGGGAAGAGCTCAATTATATTATTAGCAGCTTCCAGTTAACTTCAAAGACAGGATATTATACCTTTCTTTCTTTAATATTCCTCTAAAAAAAATGCTAGACATTGTTGCTAGCAAAAAAACCCTAGCGCTAAATCTAAAATTTTGATCAACTGGTATATTCAGAAGGACAAAAAGATGATATCTCACAAATTAGCAATTTGAAAGAAATTCCTAGAAAGTTTATTATGAGTGTATGTCGTGCAGAGATAAATTTGTACACTTTGGCAAATGAAGGCATAAGGGGTTTTGTTGTGGTGGTTGTTTGGTGGGTTTTTTTGGTTTTGTTTGTTTGTCTGTTTTTACACAAGTTTATTTGAATTGTGACTTCATTCTAGAAAAAGTTCTCCTATAGTCAGATTAAATAAAACCAAAAAAGTCACCTATTATCTCTTAATAACTGTATCTTAGATATCTCTTCAGCCAGTTTCAGACACTCAGCATGACAACAGTCCTGCATCACTGTTAGTCCCCTCAAAACACCAAATGAAGTTTAGTTTGGGCTTCCAAAAGTTCCTTTAAGGCTTCATGTGCCCACCAAACTCTTTAGAGTGCTCAGAGCAGAAAAGTCTAGAGATGAAAGCCACAATTTTAAGAGACAAAAATCATCATAATTAATTCATTTTTTCTCAACTAATTCTAATTTTCACTGTTTCCTGTTCCTTTTTCCCAGCTATTCAGAGCCAATATGATTTCTTTGTCCTCTTAAACTAGAAGCCCTTGTCAACTGAGACTTCCATCGAGATGTTTGAAAATCTCTTCTTTCCCCATCCTCCGAATGACAACCTTGGTAGAAAAGAGAGGTGCCACCACCATCATCCAACACAATTGGACCAGAGCTATCAGTCTTACGTAGGTTGTAGGTTTCCCATAGTTTTCATGACTTACTGTCAAATAACATCATTTTTACTGAACACATCCCTCTGCTTCAGCTAGCTCCAGGCCATACTTTCGTTTGGAAGGAGATAATAATGCTCTTATTTTGCAGATTTACACCTTTCAAAGCGTTTGAAAAGCAAACACGCAACATCAAGAAATAACTAACATGAGCATTTAAATGGAGCTCTGCTTTGAGAGCAAATGTGTTCTCTATAAGAGCAGGTCTGGAGTCTATAAACTTCCAGTTGCTGCGGAGCTGACCACTTGATAACCCTGCATGGGCTGGAACAGCACGCTGCCACTCGTTGATAATAAACATTCCCACTCACAAATCCGATACTAAACAAATAAAGCACACGGCATCTTGAAGTCTTCGTCCCCAGTTGCTGTCAATTCTCCTTTTGCTATCTACTCCCTTGCTGCAGCAATTATGGACTTTCATTTGTTTCTGGAGAACTGTGAGGGGAAACACTGGAATGGCTTGATCCATGGCTTTTACAACGGAGTAACAATCTCATTCTGTTTCTGGAGCACACCCGCCTCTGCTGAGCACTACTGTCACGGCGGGCTGATTTTAGAGCGCCTCTTTACACAAGACTAGAGCAGCTCACGCCTTTCTGTAAAGCGGTGCAGCTCTTCTCACGGCTTGCGTCTCCACCAGCGCACCGAAGTCTCATTTTTCCCAAAGTCCCCGCAGCTTTGGTGCGGTTCCTCCAAGGGAAGCGGCACACACACCGCCTACAAAGCCTCAGCCCTTTCGGCAACGGCGTTCGGCACCACGGGGCGGGGCCGCCGCGGTGCCCGCTCCGGCGCGGCGCGGCAGGGAGCAGCGAGCCCCGCGGGCGCGGGTGCAGGGGGCACTCGCTCACACCCGCGCCGGCGGGCGAGCGCGGCAGCCCCCGGCACGGCACGGAGGGCGCGCCGCCGCCCGGCCCGGCCACCCGCGGAGCCGCCGGTAGAGGACTCGGACGCAGCCCCGGCCCGCCCGGACCCCACACGGGTCCGGGTCCCTCGGGTCATAGAATCATAGAATCATAGAATGGTTCGGGTTGGAAGGGACCGCAAAGATCATCTAGTTCCAACCCCCCTGCCATGGGCAGGGAAACCCTCCACTACACCAGGTTGCCCAAAGCCTCATCCAACCTGGCCTTGAACACTTCCAGGGATGGGGCATCTACATCTTCTCTGGGCAACCTGGGTCCCCTCCCGACCACCCGTCCCCGCTCACCTGCCCGCGGCGGCCAGCCCGGCGGTGAGGAGGGCGGCGAGCAGGGCGCCCCCGGGCGCGGGCACCATCGCCCGGCCGCGGGGAGGCGGCCCCGGCCCTGCGGCGGTGAGGCGGCAGCTGACCGGCCCTGGGCGGCGGCGGCGGCGCGAGGCTTCGCGAGCGGGCGCGCGGGCGGCGGGACGGGGCTGTATAACCTGGCGGGGCGGGGCGGGCCCGCCTCCGGCCGCGCTCGCCGCGCGCGTCCCGCACCCCCCGCGACGGGGCGGGCAGCGACCCCCGGCCAGGCAACGGGCTCCGCCGGGCGAGGGGGGCCGGGGCGGCGGGGAGCAGGCAGGCGGAGGACAAGCTGCAGCCCCGGGAGCCGCTGCCCCGCGGGTACGGGCACGGAGCCACGGCGGTGTCCCCCCGGGGAAAGCCATGTCGTCCCGGCGGGCGGTACGGCTCCCGGCAGCCCCGTCCCGGACCAAGCGCGGCCGCTGCTGTGGGCTTATTCCGTGCAACAGCCGGCGCCGCCCCGCGGGGTCCGGCTCCGCAGGCATCCGCCATCCGCCGCGGCACCTCTGCGGTGGGTTTCCGTCGCGGGGCAGTAACATTCGCGCTGAAAGATTTTCAGGTTTTGCCTTTCAGAAGCAGGACGTTCCGTGGCCAAACTTCGTTTAAGCTGCTAAGGCAGCTGCTCCTGAGCTGAGCTTTTATTTAACTTGCTGATGCTAATTGGTTACAGTATTTCTTGGTAGCTGGTCCTGCGGCTTTGGTGTTGCTGCGGTGGTACGTGAGCTGCCTGACCCCCTTCTGTATCCTCCTAGGACAATGCTTGCATTTCGGGGGCGCTGGGTTTAGTGTTAGTTTTTTTTTTTCTCAAGATTATTTAAGAACTCTATCTTTTAGCAGTGATGGAGCAATTTGCTTAAGATATGACTGATGTCTGCCAGGAAATTCAAAATTTTTCGGTGCTATACTGGTGAGCTATGTTCTGCCTGTACTGTATCCTTTCATTACTTCCTCCTACTGTAAAAGCACCCAGACTAGCCTACTTGTTAAACACTTTTTGACAATAAAGAATACTGTGTCAAAAAGCACTGACTCTGTTCCCAATTTACAGATCCTACTATGAGCAATTTTCCCAATCCTAAACTCTGTAGAGTTGCTCCTGTTGAAAGCAACTCTGCTGTATTGAGCATGTGGAGAGAGCAGCCAGAATCAGCAGAGGTAGCACCTATACGAAGCAGGGGCTATTTAGTCAGATTTAGTGTCATCAAAAGTATCTGGATACTGAATTCTGAGCCCATCTTTAGTTGGACACATCCACAATTAGACCAGGGAGTGTAAAAAGCAGCTGTTACAAAGGCAGCTTGATGGAAGGTTACAACCTGAGTAATCGCAAGGAAGTAGTAATTCATACTTAAAAATCCCAAGTGCTGACAATACACAATATGCAATGTAATATTCATGATCAATGAGTTGATTCAGAAAGCAGAAATGTTGATAAAAGTAGTGTTGAAACAAATCTGAATGTTTAAGTTGAGAGAATTCTGACCTACAATGCAGTAAAAGCACCCACCACTACCACCAACCAACGTTGTTTGCTGGATAAATTTCTTATGAAACACCTACAATAGCTCTGATTGCAGTGATAAGGAATCTAACACAAAGTAAGACAGGAAAAGCTTTTATCGCTTTTGACTGTTTGTGTTTGAGTCACTCCACCCATTTGGTCATCTCATAGACCCTTGTGAGTGTGAAGTCTGTCCTGGAACATCACTGGGAGTTTGAAGGGACTAATTTTTTGAGAGAAGGAGAAGCTGAGGAATAAGTGACTTACCTGGGATCACCCAGAAAGTCTGTGGTAAACGCAGGAAAAGAAAACAGATCTTCTTGCAAGGTCACTTGTGCTGACCCTCTGTTCAGTTCAGCGGGTGTTGACAAGGATGCTGCAGCAGATTAAGCTGGGATGGTTGACACAGTCAGTGCCGTTGGCTGTCTGCAGTCCCCAGGGATTGCCAGGAATGCTGCAGGAAAGCATTTGTACACCAGCATGTTGAATTCAGCATTTTAAGCACAAGCCTTTGGCCAGATTGTTGTTCTGTCATCCTTGCCATGGAAATGGGAATGTCCAGAAAAGCTGGGATGGCAACTGTTTTAGGCACTCCAGCTTAAACCTCTGCTGAGCAATATCAGCACCTGCTCTTAAGAGAGGTCTTTGAAGCAGAGGTGCCTATTTGTGTCAGCCTAAAATCTTTGCAAAAAGGTTTTCCAGGAGGTTACACAATGTTTGTATCAAAACATTTTGAATAAGGTAAGTTTTCCAATGGTCCTAAAACAATCAGATGTTTTCCTTCTGCAAAGTGTTGTCCATCCACTCTTGGTTTTGAACATGTGCCAGGCTGTCATCCGCTGCTGATTTGTTCAGACTTCTGAAACTACACATATACCCCCAAAACAGATTTAAGTCACCTTAGACAGTGAAGCAGTACAAAGTTAGAGCTAACAAAAGATGACAAATTTAGTCCTGGGATTCAAATTACATGTAATTTAAAAATAGATATGCAATGCAGATTATGTGCTCTAAAGAATGGTAAAGACGCTTTTTTTTCTTTTTTTTCTGGCTGCTGGACACAAAAGCCATTGCTGGTTTGCAGCTGTTTTGCTGTCTTTCTGAAATGAAGTACTACCTTGAGACTCTCCAACTCTCTTAATTCTCTTTCGATTTTAATTAAATCAGCACTGTGTAGAAGGCATTCCAATTATTTAAGTCTCTATTCAAAGATGCACAGTTTTCATTATGCACATTTATTCCAACAAATAGATTCAAATGTAGCATTTGATGCTGGGCTTGCCATCAAAATATTGATTGGTATTCAAGACAAGTTTTACTGACCAGAAGATAATTCAATTCTGAATTGTAGAGCACATAGACTGTTATGAGCTATAATTATTTCCTAAAAATGTTTCTTTTTTATGAAGAGTGACTTGCGGATAGATAATAAAATGGTTATCTGAAACTCTGTCCTTGATTTAGAACAATAATGGGAGAAAGAAGAACAATGGATTTAATAGACCATGTTTACATTTGCTGGGATGTTTATATTTGCATTCTTTAGCCTTTCTAGCCCACAAGATACAGAGCTTTCCTGAGATCCCCTGTCACACAGTGTTTTTTTCTGCATGATTCCCAAGGTGAGAAATTCTCAAGTCTGAGGTCATGATCCATTACTGAAAAGATCACACAGAGTGAAACTGGACACAGATGTTAGTCATGCTTACCATTTTAATTCGGTTTTGCTTTAACCATTCAAAAAGTTACATGCATCTTCGCTACAGAAGAGATCAAAGCTCCAACTACACTTTTACTACCCGTGACTTTGGGAAAGTTCTGAAATTACACTTGCCTGCCCTGTTTATTACAGGAATGCAAATGTTTTAATCAGGTGTTATAATCAACCTGAGCCACAGTATGTAAACCATGATTTCCATTAGAGGTTAAGCATGCTGATTTGTCAGTAGGAAATGCAGATTTATTGGGACACTAGATGAATTTTGGTCTTTCACCTGACATCCTCTCCTCTTCGTTCACGCTGGCCAGCGTGGCACATTCTCCCATGTCCCACAGTGCTGTCCTCTACCCAAGGGTCACATCTTGGCTGTCCTGAGAGCAGTGCAGCCTTGACACACAGAACTTCTGCTCAGCTCAAGGTCTGGAGCTCATTTGGTTGCAGGCTGTAGAAAACACCTCGCTTCCACCTTGCAGTGGAAGGAAAACTCACGTTTGCCCATTGTAAATCTTTACTCAACTGCCAAAGGATCACCTGTGCTTGTCCATAGTGTGGATAGTTTACTCAAAGGACAAGGGGGAAAAATCAAGAGGTTTTTTTCAACATGATTCCTGCCTTCTCTCTGTTCTTTTTTTTCTATTTAAATGAACTAACATTAAAGTTCAGACTTAAGTGCATAGCAGATTACTTGTTTGATTGGTTGGTTGTGTTTTTCGATTGTTTGTTTGTTTTTTTTTTTAATTTGAGTAGTCAGAGGAATCCAAATTTGGGAATACCTTCTACAAAGCTATTCAGTACCAGTGGAAATGGTGACACAGTGGTAAAACACAGAATAGTTGAGAATAGTCTTCAGTCCTTCTTGTTTGGGATAATTTTAGATAGAAAAGTCATTTTTAGTGGAAAAACAGATGAGAGAACAGTGTGTGTGTTGCAGACTATTTTTGGAAGTGCTTGCGGATGTCAGGACCTTTTACTTTCCCCTAGGGTGCAACATAACCCACCAGAGCAGAGCACTTGTTAAACTCAAACCCAAGGTGGAGAATATTTTAATGCATTTATGATTTCTCAGTCCACGTTATACCCAGCTACTACTGCCAGTGTTGACCTTCTACACTGCTAACCTCTACACGCTTTTAATCTCCGGTGTGTAGAAATAGAGAAAAGACCTTACGAGGAGATAGAAAGGCTCCACGTAGATTTTCAAATTTTTTCAGTTACAAGCAAAACACACAAATTCCATGTAACTTCCTAAAGTGACAGATTTATATATAGAATATATATATAATCTATATTCCTCCGAGTACGAAAGGTACTGCTCTGTCAGAACATGAAGAAGAAGAAGAAGCAGTAATGCTGAGAGAATATTGTGTAAATGACACACAAAATGCCCAACCTATGCTTCACACATACCAATTTTTACTTGGCTCATGGCCAGGAAGCATTTCATGGGTTAATATGTTAAAGGGGACTACTAGCTGAAATATGGGGAAGCTGTTATTTCAGTATACATTTGTATTACTATGCAAAATTTTAACAAATTTATTGCAAAAACTAAGTTATTTTGACATTTGTTTGGAAAATGTGTGATTTAAGCATGTATATTTCTAAATGCATTTTAAAATACAAGTTTGTTTTTTTTTCCAAAAGGCAGTTTTGAAGAAGAAATGTTTATTTGCAATAGATGTATAAATGGCAGCACATTATCACTAGCACAGCTGCAGAGCCCTGATATCACAACAGCTTGTTTCTAGGAAGCAGCAACACAAAAATATGTGGCAGAAAACACTAGAAAATAGTTATGGGAAGAAAAGAGAAAATGTGAAAGACCTTTATGACTTAAAAGAGAGGTATCAGAAAAGGAAAGTTTCTGATAGATTCATTTTGTATCAGAGGTCTCCTTGCCTGACACAGATTTTGCTTCTTTTCACTCATTAGGAGACCCAGCCTATCGATGAATGTCACTAAAGTCATAAACACAAGTAGTACTCTGTTATAATGGCTTTGTTTTGCTTTAAAAAACAATTCCAAAATAACGATAGGATGCTCTAAGCCATACATACACATAGCAAACATGAAAATTTTTGGTGCCACTCTTACCATTTCAGCCAGAAGACAGATTTATCCTCTGGAAATGCACTACCTAGTACAAACACATTTCTGTATATTCCTTGGCCATCTGCAGGATATGTTTTATTTTTGTCAGTACTGCCATTTTGTACCAGTATTGACCAGTTTTGTACCTGCATTGATTTTATAACAGCAAATTTCAGTGGAATAACCTCTCATTCACACCTGTACAAATAAGAGGAAAAATCCTGTAGCAGAGCTCAGGAGAATACACTGCCTTTCTGGGCTGTTCCCAAGCATCGGCATCGTCTCCTCCATGGTCTGTCAGCCCTGGTGGTCCCTGCTAAGTAGTATTTCACAGCAAAGCCTGCTGGAATGGGACTAGCTCTGGGTCTTCCCCATTCCCTGTGGTTTATTAAGGAGCTATTTATTAGGGCTGTAGTCATGGTTGCCTCCTGAGTGAAAGCCAATGGGCAATTTTTGGACCATCCTCCCAGTCTTGCCCTGAGATCTCACAAGGGCTGTTTCATACGAGGCTGACATGAGAGTGGGCCATGGCTCCCGGCGTCATATATAACATGTCTTACAGGAATCTCCCTCAGCTTTCAGGAGAACTCTTTTTTACTCCATGTAATCCTGGTCCCAAAGCAGACCTCGTGGCTCCTCTTGTCCATATATTTTCTTGAGAACTGGAATGCAAAGTGACAAATTAATGGGATGGTAATCATTAACCTCTGTCACTAGACTGAACACTGTTCATGTTATTGTTTCATGAAGCACTGCCTCTAGTTTTGGGTCTCAGCTATGTTTTATATTCCAGTTTGTCACCTCTGGGCTCAGGTGAGGCCCCATGACAGGACTGCTTTGCCCGTTGAGGGTGCAGTTTCGCAAAAGAGGGTGAACAGATGTAACAGCTCTGCATGTGTGTACGGGGGTCCTGCTCACCCCCTCGTTTCCTCCTTGCCTGGCTCCCAGCCGTGCATTGACATCACTGGCCCCCACTGCTGCGTGTCGGACTGCTAACATCATGCTGGAACTCACTAAAACATATCCAGAAAGAAAAAAAAAAAGAAAAAAGAAAAAAAAAAAAGGGTAATCTTCTGCAGTTTTAGTTGGTTAAATTCATTTAGTAAGAGCTCCAGTGAGCACCAGGGCCAGCATCCATGCTGGAGGCAGCAGGGAGGAGCAAGGTAACAAGATGTGTTTCTCCTGGCGGGGGAGAACTTGGTGCCTGTGCTTGCACAGCAAACTGAATCCTGTGCTCCTTGGTGCTGTGTTTGTGCTAAACTGCCTGCATGAGTAACCAAACTACTGGAGTGGAGCTGTTGACGTTTCAAATTAAAACCTCTGATCAGGTCTATGTCTGCTCAACTTAAGTATTGTATCGCTACATCTGTCCCATCATGTCCTCCATTGAGATACATGTGAAAATGTCCTTATGCTGCAGAAGCGAAAAGCCCCAAAACATGATGCATTCTGCAAGCCCATCTCTGCTTTTGTTACAATGTCGCAGCACTTTGCAGCTGATTTCATTAAAGGCTTGGACTTTGCCAGAATAGGAAAGAAAATACAAAATTTCAAATTGCACCTCCTGCAACCCAGTGACCTCTATCGTGACAAAATTAAGTTCTGTTTCCATCACAGATATGAAATTGCTCTTGTGTTTAAAGCAAGTATTGCAGGTGTAAAATAATAAAATACTGCAAAATGGATTTGTCGCATAAGGAGATATGGCTTTGAGATTAACTAGGTTTCTTTCTAACACAGAACAATCTCCTATATTTCCATTGTCAGTCACATAAAAAGTTTACTGGTCACATAAAATGATTACCATCACTATGTTTAATAGGTAGCTTTCAGTCATGCACAAAATACCATCAGTAAAATTGATTGGTCAATAACAACATAATGGAAAACCTTACTTTGGTTTACAGATCATAAAGATTGCAATTATTTATAATAAAAATGCTAAACTAAATGACGGTTATTTTGCCTTCAAAATTTAAAAGATGTTTTAAAGCAATTTTAGTAGGCAAATCTGCCATTTTAGCTTAATTAGAAATAATCTTACAGTAAAATTGGCACAGCCTTTATGATTATGAATTTAAGAATCAGATGTTGCTCTCGGTAATCACAGGACAGCTTCCATTTTAGGCCATTCACACAGTTCCTAAGAGTAAGGTTGACCAGATTTGAGCCCTGATGTATAGACCAGATTAGCCCTTAGGAAAGTCACAGTTCTTTTATAGCTCATCATTATCACTACCTATCATAATCACCATTATCAGTAACAACCCCTATTAAACTGTACTTGAGCTGGTATAGAGAAACATTTTCAGAATCTCTACAGAAAGATAGCTCTGGCCTTCAAGAACCTAAGATTTCCAAGGGTCCAAATTTCAACCGTACTTTTTGAAAATGCCCATTAAGTGATTTTTAAAGGCACAAGTGAAACACACATGCTTTCCTCTTATTAAAAACTACTGGGAAGTTAGTATCTGTTTCCTACTTAGAGTGGCAATCCAATTGCTTTGGCAGAAGTCTGCAAAGGCCCTTACCGACCGCTCTTGCCAACGACTGATCAAGTTCCTGGCGGACAAAGAACCACATTTTTTGCAGATGTTGCCCTCTTGGCTTTCATGCTAAATGTGTTTCATGGCTCAAGGTGAATGACAGTGGCAGCAAACAGAAAGAAAACACAAAAAAAGGAAAACATTATTAAAACTGAAGCTGGTAATTTTTTAAAAGCAAAATTATTTTTGAGGGCCTTTTATGACTGTCAACTTTCCTGCTATCTTTTCAGCGGGATTTAAAAGTTAGCTATTCTATAAGGTCGCTATGGTAATTAGGAGAAGGCTTGTGTCTCTGACATGACTGCTTTCCTCTTTATAATCTCTGAATCGAGATTCTGTGTGGAAAAGTTTATCCAGCTTGATACATCCGAGGAACTAAGACCTCGAGTCTCCTCATGCACTTCAGTCTCCTGATGGCATATTTTGCAAAGTTCTGGGAAATCTACCACTTTTGCATTTGTTCAGATTTTTCCTACTTTTCCTATTTGCTACTCCCCTTCTGAAAGTTACTGAGGATCTGCTCTTTAGACTCATGGACCCTGGAGCTCCCATGCAGGGGAAGAGATTAAGTCTCCACAGTGTGCTGAAGGACATGAAGTACAGGCACTGACACCACGCTGGCTGGACCGTGCTTTACTGTGATTTTGCCACCGAGGCAGTAATGCTCGCACTCAAAGGGACGGAAGGGTGGGATGGAAGGTGGCTTACTGAGGCTATGGAAGAGCTGAGCTAGGTTTGCTCATTTCTTCCCCAAGCATCAAGCATCCCTTCCAATAGAAAAAGGTTACATTTTCTATCTAAACCTTGAATTCTGCAAGTCCTATATGAAGAAGCCAACACCAAGTATCTAATACGCAATTCCCTCCATTGAGCCCTTATTTCCTACCTGGACTATTTCAATTGATACCTACACAATCCATGTCTGTATCAGGGACTGCCATTTCCAACAGCTTTACAAATGAAGGTAATAAGAGATCACTGTCTGTTTTTTACCGAGGAATTTTATAAGTACAAATTCCTGGCTTTTGACATGACTTTCTTTAGTTTCAGGTCTCCTGCCAAAAAGATTTAGACATTTTTTTCTCATATTATTTCTCTACATACTAAAGCACAAATCTTTCACTGCTTGACTACATTAGCCTGTAAGAAAAATAATTCAACCACTGTTGATCCTCTTATATATAACACTTTCCATATGGTAGCCCAATAACATGGTACCTCTGTCTTAGCAGTTTATTTTTTTTTTTCTGACAGAAAAAACAGTGATTTTAAAGTTTGTTCAGTAATACTATATTTAAAAAAATGAAAAGCTCATGTCATGTGCACCTTTATTTTGTCATAGTAACAAGTGTTAAATTCTGATCGTCTCTCCTGCAACTCAGTGCTTTGAGCTTTAAACACTAACAATTTGTCCTTTTTATTTGAATCACCAAACTGTAACAGTTCAGCATATGGTGAAAGAATGAAAAAGTGAGGATTAAACCAGATATGGCCAGATTGAACTTGTCATGGGCCCATAGCTGCTGCTTTTCAGTTCTGGCTAATTTGCTGTCGCCCTTTGAGATTACTGTACAGAAAATGGCAGCAGATTCCTGTTAACTTGGATCCTGAAGATGCATCTTCATTTGTTCTCCTTGAGCATCTCCGTACTGGCATGCTCAGCAACAACACAAAAATCTTGATGTAGAGGGGAAGCACAGACCGTCCTCTTCTGTGTCATAGTTGTGACTTTATAGAACTGATTGGGAGGAAGGAGACTGTAGCAATCTGAAATTCACAGGTCTGGCATTTTATCTAATTTCAAAAACCTCCAAACACTTTTGATGAAACTAAACAATTCTAGGGATTTTCTTGTAATTCTATAGTGATACAACTCTGTTAAGATTGTTACTACTTTTACTATAATGGTTGTTATTATTTAACATCCCAGTTGCGGTATTGCTTAAAAACCGCAGCCGTCCATAAGGTGTTTTACAAATTCTATCATAGGAAGCACTCTTTACCCAAATCATGCCAATAAAAAATTTTAAATTACAAGACAGACTTAAAATCAGTAATGGATCTTTTTTGCTTCTAGGGCTCTTAGAATGAAACGTTCTCTTCAGATAAGAGGTATGGAAAATTATTTTTAAAATTACAGCTGCATCTTTTCATAATCACCTGACATTTTAAGGAAACTGTCAGTGCACCCGCGATGGCTGCAGTGAGAAAGGGTCAGCTGGGCTCTGCATTACAGGAGGAAATCAGTGGTCTAAAGACTCTTCTCTGCCTGTATTTTTCTAAATAACCATATCTAGCCTGAGAACAGTTATATTTGTCATAGGCAGGATGTGGAGCTGCTTTGCAGAATTCGTCAAGCCTCCTCTGCATGTTAAAGTACTCAGTTCCTAGGGCAGGTATTTTCTCATGTTGCAGCTGAAGTTACTTCTAGACTGAATTAAGGTTTATATATGTCAAAACAGTTAAATCTCTTTAGTCCATTGAGATAATTAAGTTATGTATAAAAACCATCTGCTATGTGTATGGCCATCTAATAGTTTTGGACAGAAATGTCTCTCTATAGCAGGGTAAGTACAGTTTGAGAGTGGCCAGAGACTGATTTTCTCATGCAAAGGTGTACTGTTTTTTTGAGGATCTTCGTGGTTCCACATCACAAAAGCATTTGGTGCTGTATTCTCAGCTGGCAGACTGGTGTAGTTAGGATGCTGGCTGCCAGGACTACCGTTATGATGTGAGTTGCAGGTTCTGTCTGTGTCTTATTATTGGGTGTAGGTGTTGGTTTAAGATTCTGATTTTGTTTCTGCTGGGAATATCAATTATCTAACCTGTAATTAGGAGTCACGAAGGACTGTTGAAGTTGAAACAGAAATACTTTAGCTAAGACGTTTACATTAAGCTTTGGATAGAGTGAAAAATAGCTCAGAGCATGAAGGGTTGAAATATCGCTATGATGGCTATCCTGACTACATCCCTTTCTTTAGATTAGTGAATTAGGCAATTGTGTTGCCAAGTAGTTTCAGATAAAGTAATTTTATAGTTTTCATGCAGTAGAATAAACAGAAGAATAAGAGCAAGCCATTCATTTCTTGTTCCCATGAATCATTCTATCAGCTTTAACAGACTGCTCTGAAACACTGAAAAGTCATGAATGGAGCTTCTGAAATGGGTTAGAATCACGATTATAAGATGAATTGTGCTTATTTTTTGTTTTGGCTCATTGAGCCTCAGAAATAGTTCATTTAGTATTGCTTCAGGCTATCTGGAGAAAGAAAATTAAGTTTAAAGTTGAGATTCTTGCAGCCATTCACTGAGACCTTGCGTATGAGGAAAAGTTGGCGGACTAGGTTGTTAAAGGTAGAGCACCAATATTAACAGATCTCTGCCACTAGGAAAATTTATTTGGAACCTCAGCTTTCTTTTCTAGCTGGAGTTATAAAATACCCCCACAAAGTGAGCTGTTTGTGTCCCTTTGATATTTGATAGCATTTTTCAGATTGGTACCAATTCAACCCTGTAGTTCATGGGACAATACTTGCTGACTTCTGTGCAGCAGGTGGTGTGGATCCATTGACACAATCACCATGGATCCCAGATACCCCTAAGAAGGGATCGATACATCTAACCAAATTGTGGTTTTATGAGGGAATTCTTATTTCTGGCCACAATAATGGCAAGCATAAAAGCTTAGTGTTTAGGAAATGCTTTGTATTTTATTATATTGAAATTATTGAAAATCATGCATTCAAGATGGTGGGTGGCCTAACACAGCATTTAAAAGTTTGTTAAAATTATACCATTGGGTAGTAGTTCACTTTTCTAAACATGTGAGTAAGATGTTTCATATGTTAGGTTTATATTCCACACTCTGGATTTCCAAGTGAGGTTAGGAAGTTATTTGGCAGTAGTGACTGAACTGCAGGATATCTATGCATATTTGATGACTTGTTCAGGAGAACATGAAGAACTCAGTGAAAGCTGACAAAGTATTTTGTCAGACAAGACAAAGGTCATTAAATGAAAGGAAGACAATACAGAACTTGTGAAAAATCCGAGGGGTTCATGGATTAAAATATGTGTGGAAATGTCAACCTAGCCCAGGTTTTCTTTGCTGTGATCTGATTCTCTGGTATGGACATTCATTACTGGTTCAGTTGCATCAGGTGTGCTTTTGGAGTGCATTTTAAGGTTTCAGCTAAAATCCATGCAGGCTGTTTCATGAGGTCCGTGTGAACCTAAGCATGCTGAACACAGTCAATCACAAGATACACTTTAGAAAGTGCAATTCTAACTTGAACTAAAACGCAGATGTAGACACAACATCTGTGTCTGCATTATGGACAGTACTGGTACTATAATAAATACATACTTGCTTTTTTGAAAAAATCTTTCCAAAGGGACTTTTTCAAATCCTCAGGGTTTTTTATCTGGCTGTCTACCCTTGTCTTTCTGTGTGACTCCTGTCATAAGCTTTTCCCCTTCCCTAGACCTTCATTTTCAATGCTTAAAAATGTGGCTACATAATTTTTCTGAAAGTAAACCCCTTCCTGATGTCTGCTCCTAAAAGAACGGTCTTGGCACATATATGTGTAGAAACTGTTTTTCACTTCTAGAAATCCTTTAGGTGAACATTTTGGTCTGTTTTCACTCTTTGTCACAAAACAGAGAACACACAATGCCTTCTTCTAGATGAGAAATGAGTTCTTTCTCTTGTCAGCCTACATAATCTTGACATGGCTTTTATTGTTAGTGATCAATATTTTCTTAAATGGAAACTGACATTTCCAGTAGTGTATCCTACTTGGAATGAGACTGTGTATCCTTTACGTTTCTGGTAATTTTATATGTCTATATCCTCATTTAGAATGGGATGTTTCATTCTTTCTGTTTTGTTTTCTTCTGAGGCATCTAGTTTCTATCCCTTTGCTTTGAAGTCACCCACCGACACCACTGTTTCACTCATGGACTCCCTGTACTTCAAACCCACTGATACATCTCTGGAAACTACACATGTACACTTCTGCAGTCAGAGTATTGTAGTTTGTTCCTGGTTCTTCGCTGATATTAATAGGGTCATCTCAAACATCTGGCCAGAACAAGAAGTGTCCGTGCCTATGCAATGATTTTGGTGCATTGCTCTGATGGGTACTCAAGTCTTTGTTTGCATTTATTGTGGGCAGAACAGAAACCATTGTTTAGTATTTTGCATGCTCTCTCATTCTGATTACACGTAGAATGATCAAAAAAAAAAAAAAGAAAAGAAAACGGGAAAGCAAGGCAAAAGAAATGGTATCTCCAAAGGTTCTGGGCTCCTGAGAACTCCTGCAAAAATGTCTCTCAGCCATTGAGTATGCAATAACTTTCAAGTACAACATACTCTGTAATCCTTCTTATGGCATCTTCTGATGCTTATAAAGCTGGCTATAAACTCATAAAACATTCCTGCACCATCTATAAATTATGAGATAGACAAAAAGCATGTAAACATTTTCTGATTAAAATCGTACTTGGAAAGGAAGAGTCTCACAGAGATTTTCTTGCCTTAGTGCTCTAGCCACTGTCTAGCAGCCATGCAGGAATCATTCAGGAGTGTGGAGTCTGACTGAGCAAGATACTGAAATGTCAAATGACAGTTTTGGAGGAGATGTTCTTAATCTTCAGCTGAACTTTCTGACTTCCCTCAACATTTGATCAGTGTCCTTTACCTCTTTTTCTCATAAATATTATGAATTCTTCTGCCCTCATACAAATCTTAATAGAATCCAGAGAGGACTCAACAAAAATAGAAACCATTCAGAATTAAGTCAAATGAAAATATGTCTAAATATGCAATATTTTAGAAAACTTAGTTTGTTTTTCAGTAATGACTACTCACATAAACAATCAGTTGATACAATTTCATATATACAAGTGCGCACATTTCTTTCTTTGATGTGCCAGTGCTTTTGAAACTGTTATCGTTGGCTTTGGTCCAAGTCTGACATGTAGGTAAAAGATCTCTGAGTCGTGTTTCATGCAGAATCAGGACTGTCCTCATGAAGCTGGTCTCCCCTCCTGCTCGCAGGGCTAGATTTCTTTGCAGACTTTTGGAGTTCAAAACTATTCATTTCCTTAGGTAATACAGACATATTTCATCACTCAGCACTTTTGTACCATGTCATTCTGCCTTTCAGAGTGGCACTTAATCTTATTGTTCTATTTGTGTTGCTGAGTAGACACCCATCTCTTTGGTCTTAACCGCTCTGTCTTGGAACTTTTTCTTCCAACATGTATTCCTCTCCTTTAAATTTTGCATGTGAGAGAATTATTTCTTAAGCCTCTATGTGGACATGTATTATTATGGGTATTTTTAAAACAAACATCTGTTTAACATTTATCTGTTGCTAATATGTACAATGTAAAGATAAGTGTATGCCCTAGGTCCCTCCTAGAAAATATTTCTGCTGGCTTTTTTTGTTTGTTTGTTTCTCAGCTATGTACATACTGTAAATACATTTGTACTCTGAAGCCATAGTGTTTATGTCCAACTGCCTTTCTCCCTCATCCATCCCTGCTCTTCTTTCCTTCAAGGTAGCTATTCAGAAACATCTGCTTTCTATTATTTTCTGTGTCAAACAGAAAACAATCACAGCACTCATTAAGAAGTTTCCATGTTTAACCTTTGCATGGCGACTTTCAGAGAAAGAGGACCTCACAGCTTTTCTCTTCAAGAACTTTGTTATTTTCTCACCATAAACTCTCAAGAAGGCTTTCAGCAGCTCTTCCATGATGCTTGGTTGCTTGCCTGGAAGCTCAATCTCTTGAAATATCCTGTTCTTATACTCTTCAGTCTTCAAGTAACATTGAGTGGTGTGCTTACCACAGTAACTGGAAAATGACTGCTGTTAAAATAATAGCTGTTGTTTTAAAACTTACACACTATTTTGGAACCTACTTGTTCACATCACTAACAAGTAGTTTGTTCCCATGAATGCATAGCATGGTTCTAAATTAACCCAGCCAGCTGATGAAAGTTTGAAATGAATCAGTGTTTCTGCCTGCTCGGTGGGTGTTCTTCCATTTGATCTACAGTTACTTGTGGTCTGGGTTCAGGAAGATGGAAAAGCTTTGCTCTGTCCCATTGTCCAAGAAGTGTTGTGGAATGTGTTATAGGAAAAAGTCCTTCATGGAAAAGGATGTTGGTAAGGTTATCTTGATGAATGTTAATTTCTAGAAGACTTTATTATCTGGCATAAAGGCTTTTGAACTCTTTTAAATCCTTAGAGGATAGGTCACCCTCGTGGATTTGGCTGTATAGCATTAGCATAGATGCTTATACAGAGAAACTTGGTGTAGCAAAACTCAGTATCAGATCTAAAAGGAAGAGGAAGATTCAAGTTATTTGCAAAAGCTCTGGGTAAGTTGATTTTACTCACACTCATTCAGTGGTTGTCTTCATTCACGCTCTTACTTTCACTTACAAGCACCAAGTGTGTCTGAGTGGTCTGGCATTGTGTGTGACACGAAGGACCAGGGACACTGGCTACTGAGTTCTCATTACAGCTCTGGGGTTCGTCATGATTTACAATGATGAACTAGTTTTTGGACAGATCTCTCCTGTCCATTTAGGAATAGTGTTTTGTTATTATCCTTCTGTTGTGGTAACAGAGTAGGGAATGACATGTATGATGTTCTGCAGCCTTGCTGCCATCCATTTCCCTGTTTTCCATTATGTGTGTCTTCCATTAATGAGTCACTTCTGCTGCAGTTTAATCACACTGGATGTTGTCTGGGTTTGATATATTCCTCAGTGTGACTGACTGGGAACAGTGTTCTTCATTAGGTTATTTTTTTAACCCTTGTTCTGTTCTTTCTTCTAATGCTTTCTCTCTCACATATACATTTCCATTTATATTGAATTCTTGCCAACTTCAATACTTCTGTTACAAGTCTCTACACAGTTCTAGGAAAAACTTGGAATTACAGCTGTGCAGGACTGGGGCACTGTGAATAACCGGTGCTCCCTTCATATCACGAAAAGACACAAGTGGTATGCGGTTCATTATGACAACAAATTGTGGCAAACACAACAACTCAGAAAGCTGCATAACTCTAAAGCTTGTAGGAAAGAAGAATAACCAAATCCCACACCTGCTCCTACTTATAGCCATATATGAAACAAAAAGTACCAGTGTGAATGCAGTATTTGACAAGGAGAGGCCATCTCTCTTTCCTGTTCAAATACTACCAGGTCATGTGTGATAACACTGAGAAAGCTTTTAACCTCCCCCTTGAGGATTATCTTTCTTTTGAGGAGAAAAAGAATGGTATCATTATCCCTCGAGTACAATGATTATTTTTTTCAACATTTTCAGCACTGGCCTGTTTCAGAATTCTTATTCCGTAAATAAAATAAATTGATTTATTCAACCGAGTAGGTGCTTCCTCTGTGGCCTCATTTATATCCCCTTGCAATAAACTCTGGGATTTTGATGCCATTGTGTTTGAGGAAACAGGGACTTCATAATAGAGACTGGAAGAAAATAAACGTTGTAGACTAACAATGGGAAGCAATACTGACTGATGGTAGGATTGAGTAGACAGCTGTATACTTGCTGGTTTTGCTCTGTAATGTTGTATCCCACTGATATCTACTGTACTTAAACACAGAAGAGTGTTCAGTTTTTCTGTTCCTACTGAGGACTGGATTCCCTGATTCTTTAGATGGGAGTTGTTCCATTTTGAAATCTAAAGTACTTCCTCATTGCACAGCATTTAATTTTAATTCTTCTGTAATTCAGTGCAGATGGATTTATATGCTGCCTGGCTTTTTTTTTTTTTTTTTTTTTTTTTCCCCCTCCATTGCTCGTTTGTCTAAGCAGACAGGTGGAGATGGATAAGTATACAGACAGGTTGAATGATTGCCACATACAGAAACAAACTGTATGATGTAATCTGCAGAGCTCAACAGTGCTGGTAACAAAAACAGACTCATAGCCCTTGTATCTGCACTTACAGCTAGCCCAGTGTGATGTTACTGGGCACCATGTGTTTTGTGCATCATCATTCTTGACCATGCATAGTAACTTCAGGTGGTTCGTAAGAATGAGTAATGGTTAATCCTGCCCTGCTAAAGAAAAATCCAATTTAGGTTGGGTGGAATTTACAGACTCTTTGTCACTGCTCTGTAATTGCATTTGGCTGTCATATTGCCCTGTACTCTGTAATCACAGTTCCCTTGGAACTGGCTGCCATGTGGGATTGGACACTGGGATGTTCTTTAGCAAACAGATGCATACAAACATCTTGGATCCATGTGGGTAAAATGCTAGTGTAGGATCAGTCTCATTGCAATGAATATTTTCTAATGCCATGTCCTGCATGCTGATAATGCAGAGCTTCTAAGCAGGTGAAGTGCACAGATTTCTGAAGCTTTCAAGATGAAAGTGAGCGCTGGAAATGTTTACTGACTTCAGCTTTCTCTGTGCTTCTTACAGTATCAGTTCTTTCCCATTAAAGGTCTGGGAGTATGCGAAGAGGAAATCTGAAGTACATCTATTTGACATTTCTAGGTAATTCGGTCCTTTATGATAGTGATTCCCAACTTTTCTGTAGCCTAGCTCAAACTGAAAGGAGCGAGCTTTCTGCACCTCATGGTGCACTAAGGAACCTGTGCAGGACCGCAGAGCCTGTTAGTGTGTCCCTCTTGTCAGGTGTCATCTATACTGTGCTTCATCAGCACCTCACCAGTGAGACCCCAGACTCCAGCTGGGAACTGCTGCACAAAGGTCTGATCCAGATTTCATACGGCATACCTGCAATCCCATTAGTGCCTTGTTCAGTGGTTCCCTTAATACCCTCTCTCCTATTAGCAGCTTGGTGGTGTACATTACTTACCAAAACTGGATCACTATAGGAAAAGTACTTTAGTCTTCTGTACAAACAGCATACCTGCTGTTCTGAAGGAGAAATGAAGCCTTCTCAAAGACTTCATTCATTTCTAGGTGTTCAGAGCTATCTGTTGGAGTGATGCTTCGTCATCTACAGTAAGAAGCAGTGCTATAGCAAAACATAGATGGAGAATTAGTTATTGTCCAAGTGGTATACTTTTAAAAGATGCTTGCCTATTTCTAGGCCAACTCTGTCTATCTTTTCTTGCTCCATTTTACTTTTTAAGCCACATAACCACTATTTTCTGGAAAAATCCCACAGGCAGGAGTTTATTCTTTGTCCATGGATTGTATCTTGACAAAAGTGTTCTGATAGGAAGTTAGAAAAGGAAAACTGCTCATTTCCAGAAAGCCGATTCAGCCATCTAGCTTGCTCAATAATTTGGAATTTAATTTCTTCACAATTCATTTCAATCAGCACATTGAAGAAATCGAGATCTTTCTTGCTAGAAGCAGCAGCAACTGATATGCAGTGGTTGAGAATTGCACTAGCAGCTAGTAAATCCTTCTGTGTCCATGCGATTCAGAGGCCGCAGGAAGCTGTCTAACATTTTTCAGCGGTCTTCCATTTCCAAGACCATTATCAGTAAAATGGACATGTTTATTAAATTAACTGTAAATCATATGATACACAGGTCATTAAAAAGGAGAGTCTGGCCCATGGGAGGCATCCAGTGCATTAGTCGGTGGAGTAATAGTGAGCTTTGGTGACAGGGGAAGCTCTGCAGACCATGTGGGCTATGTAAGCATCAGGGCCCACAGAGAAGAAGGAAAACAGGGAAAAAGAGGAGTTGTGATCCAGAAATTCTGACTGTCCAGCGCAGACTTACCATCTTTCTGAGAAGAGAGGAGGAATAAGTAAGAGCTTTAGAGCCTTAGAAACATTTTGGTTCAGTGCTTGAAGTGAGATGTCTTTGTCATTGACCTGTAGGAGATGGGCTTTCCTGTTCTCGAAATTAGTGCTGTTTACAGTGTAAGTCTGAGCAGACTTACACATACATAATAATGTGCAGAGAGGCAACATTGTGTTTGCACCTCTTGCAATCAGAAATCACTATACAGTGCCATGGTTCTCCCCAGCATTCTGTTTAAGAGAGTTAAGTTACATCTCCTGTCTTGAACAAAAGTCGTCTCTGCAGAGAATCTCTTCTCTAGAAACAGAACTGTATGGCTTTGTGTCACAGAGCGTTCATTGGTTTCTGGGGGAGGATTAGAATTCTGAATAAATGCCAGCGTCTGTCTGTGTTTAATGTGCACATTTGTGCTGGTTGCCTTTATTTAATTGATCTATTTAATTTATTTCACAGGTGTGCTGCTAATTGATAAAAGAGCCCCATGAGAGAAAGAATGACAGGAAATATAAAGTGGAGAAATCCCAGCCATCTCATCGCAAAATCTGTGCTCTTTGGTGCTGCACACAATATGATGCATTCTTTTTTTAATTTCATTACTCTGCGTGTTTTATTTGCCTAGGATGCAGCTCTTGATTTAGAAGTGAGTAGGTGGCTTCCTGTACGTTGGGGACATTCCTGAGAAACTTCAGCCTCTGAGGTCCTTTCTATGACAGGAACTAAATGGCTGAGCATGGATTTTGTGACTCAGGTCCGTGTGGGAATGTTATGCTAGACTTCTTGAGCAACTAATTTACTGAAGAGGTCACTCATCAGGAAATTTCATTTTTCCTGGATTCTCACAAATTTTTCTTTTTATTCCTTTCTCCTTGAGGACTAGATTGACCTGTACCTCTGGCTGAGAGGGATTTCTGCAGGGAATGAGAATGTGAAACCCTCCTTTTCCTTCTCTGTCCTAACAAGCCTCATGTTCAACAAAACACAAAACTGTATCACTAGTGAATTAATGTGGTACAGACTCAGTTTGTAAGTCTGATATTTAAGGAGTGTGTACTGCCCCTCTATCAACAGTTCTGGGTGTAAATGTGATGCAGACAATCAAGACGGGGACAAGCTGGCAAGGGATGAAGACAATCTTAAGTTATCATATGCTGGTGAAATTGTAGAATCTGAAGGCTTCTTCAGGCAGGCCAGCAGCAGATGTCCCACCATGACCATTACTGTTGGTTGCATCAGTCTGGAATTTGACATGTGAAAATGTGGCAGCACCATCAAGCCAAGATGAATCCACTCATAGCAAAAAAAAAATAAACCGCCACCACTTTGGAAACACACAGCTCTTGTGACGACACATAGCTTATGCATAGGCTGAATTCCTCTCTTTGGGTGATAACGGTGTTTAGATACTCAGGGTAGGGATGGCAGCATAAACCAGGAGATAAAGTCTGTACTAGCTTCTAATTTGTTTCTGAGAAAAGGTATTGATTTTGATCTACTGGTCGTGATCACAGACACATCTAAGACAGTTGAGGAGTGAGCCTTTGCCTTCAGTAGGCAGCTTAAACCAAACTCTGTCTCTCTGTATCACACTGACTAATGGCATTCCTTACTTAAATATGAAGAGATTGGGTTGCAGGTTGTCTTTAATTTGATACCTTAATGTTACTGTTCCTTTTCTCCACCTTCTCTGATCTAACATGATCTATGATTCTGCAAAGACTTCTAGTCTTTTCCTGCTGGGACTGTGGCTTTTTCATTAGCAACCTGAGCAGAAGAGAAAATTAATTTTGGTAACTTGTGGAAATTCTACTCCAGGCTTCAAAACATTTGATTTAATTTTTGAATTAATTAGTATCAAAGGATAGCATGACACAGAACAGTGAGTAAATGTCTTAAACAAAACTGGTATAAAAATCAATAAATACAAATTACTTAACAAAGAAATCATGTATCTCCTATTTGACACTCCACAGCTCAGAAGGGTATCTTCCTTTACTGTGTGTTTCAGAATCATCAAATAGGTCACTCTGAAGACTGTCTCCTTTTCCATTGCTATGAAAGCTCTGGGTTATTATTTCTCTTGTCTCATTATTTTATGAGAGACACAGCAATAAAATTCCCTAATCTGTCCTCCCACAGTACCCTACTGATGAGCTGTGTAAATCATAAATGATTTCTTTCAATTACAGTAAATTTTCTCCAAGGGAAAGAAGGAAAAGGCAAATTAAAATGGGAACATTGCGAACAACTGAATATCACTTTTGCATATCTTCAGAGACAATTTTTGTTACTAGTACTACTAATAATCCCCAGCTTTCATTCTGGAAGAAACCTGCCTCTTCTCACTCAATCCATCCTCAGACTTTGGATATAGGTTTTGTGTGTGTGTATGTATTAATAGTTACTTAGTTCGATCGATCGATCGATCAATCTATTGAATTATTAAACAAGTTAGGTTGGAAGGGACCTCTGGAGGCCATCTGTTCCACTCCCCTGCTCAAAGCAGCTCTAATTACATCAGATTACTGAGGGCTGTGCCCTGTCAAGTCTTGAACACCTCCAAGGATGGATATTCCACAGCCTCTCTGGACACCAGTGCTAATATTTGACCACCCTCACTGAAAAGAAAAAAAAAGTATTTCTTATGTCTAATTGGAATTTCCAATGTTCCAAGTTGTGTCTACTGCCTCTTGTTTTATTCCAGGGTACCTCTGAGAAGCAGCCTGGCTCCATTTTCTCTGTATCCTCCAGTCAGGTAGCTTTAAGTCATGAATAAGGTCTCCACTTAACGTTCTCCTGTTAAGGCTGAATAAACTCAGTTATCTCAGCGTTTTCACATGTCATGTGTTCCAGCCTCCTGACCAGCTTAGTAGCCCTCCACTGAATTCACTCCAGCATGTCAGTGTCTTTCTTGTACTGCGGAATGTAGAAGTGAAAACATCTCTCCAGATGTGGTCTCACAAGTGCTGAACAGATAGAAGTGATCACCTCCTTTGACCTACTGGCCATGCTCTTTGCTAATGCACTCAAGCATGCAATTGGCCTTCTTTGGTGGCACACTACTATCTCTTGCCAACTTGTTGCCCACCAAGACACCCAGGTCCTTCTTATGCAAAAACTACTTCCCAGTTTTCCCCTAACCTGTATTGCTGCATGGTGGCATTCCGTTTCAAATGCAAGAATTTGCCTTTGCTTTTATTGAACTTCATGAGGTTCTTCTCAACCAATTTCCTCAGCCTATTCAGGACACTTTGAATGGCAACTCTGCCCTCTAGCATGCTGACTATGTTAAGTGTCAGTTAAGTGTCACCTGTAAGCTTGCTGAGAACACACTCTGTCCTGCCATTGATGTTAAGCAGTATGGACGCCAGTAGGTATACCTGAAGGTTGCTATTTGTTACTGGCTGCCAGCTGGACTTTACACTAGTCATCACAACTCCTTGAGACACCAATCCATCCAATTTTCTACCCACCTTATTGACCACTACTTTGGTGATAAAGGGACTATGGCAAAGGCTGGGCTCTGACTAGCCACCAGGGTTAGTCACATTTTCACATGAAACAGTCAGGTACATTTAGTGCCATTTCTCTCTACTGTTTTGTCACCTGTCTCAAGACAAATCTCCATACACTCAAGCCACTCCTTTACATATATTTACATATATCTATGGATATAAATAGATGAATAGATACACATAAGCACAGACATGCTCATATTTGATGTGCTATATCAGTAGTCTTTAGGGAAAGAGGGCATCTAAGCACAGTTCACTCATAGACCATAAGGAAATCTAGGGCAAAATGTCTTCCTCTCCAAATTCTATCAATCACAATCGAATGCTTTTCTTAAAGGATGGAGAAAACCAAGGCATTCCAAAATGGGACAGGATTTTAAAATTAGATTTTAGTTCCCTGAACCAGGGAAACACTGGAGGCAGGTCATATTGTCTTTCTGATTTGCTTGCATTCATGCTGTAGGACTTCAGAACACCCCAAACCATGGTCATAACCACTTCAGGCTTATAGGAGGCTTCTAACTTTTGGAGCACTTTTGGAGAGTAATTTGATGTATGTTTTTCTGTCAACAATTTTGAGTTGAACGTTTTCCATCTTCATCTGCTCATTCTTGTCCTCAGAGCCACCCTATTGTGCTGTTATAGTTGTTTTGCAAATATCTGACCTTTTTTTTCCTGTAAGATTTTGATATGGAAAGAAAGAGAGTCAGGTCTCAGTTACAGAGAGATTGATGAGTTGTCTGCTCAAAGATATTTATATGCAAGGTTTTTCTTTTCTTCTTTTGATTTGGGACTCCTTCTGCTTCTTTTTAAATGATGCAAGGAAAACTGCCAGAAGTGTAAGGAAAACTATGTACTTTTACACTTCCATTGCTTCCATAGTATCAACAGGGGAGAAAAAAAAATCTCACTGTATAGAAAAAACATAAAGCCTTACTTAACTTTCACTACAGCTTCTTTTTTTTTTTTTTTTTTTAACCCATGTTCTGCTTAGTGAGCAAAACAGTGGATGCATACCTGTTTTTGTAAATATACTAGCTTCACTTTTGTGGTTTTGATAGACTTTAAATAGATAAATCTTTTTCATTAACTTCACTTTGGAGAGACGCTGGGTGTAATTAAGATGTAACAGAGACTGACAAGAGGTAGAAAACTATTTTCCCTTTGTTGATAAAGGGGGAATTATTATTAGTATCTAATTTCTTCCACATCACTCTCAAATTTTAAGGTTTTCTTAGAGATGCCAGTTGTGCCAAAATACACTTGAAATTTGAAAGATACTAAGCTAAACACATACTTTTTTTCTTTTTTAGTCCTCTGTTCAAATTAATGGTAAAAGGAATAAACAGTGTTGTTTCCTCAGCTTTGAAAATTACCACTAAATCCATCAAGAGGACTATTACAACTACAAAGCAATCACTTGCAAAATGAGTTTGTATAGCAAATGTTGCCTTTTTAGAATTGGAGGCATTTCATAACATCAAAGCTGTAACATGAAAATTGTCAAATTCAGATAATCTTTCTATTAAATCAGGACATTACATATTGAATATATGCTCCACATTTTTACAGTATGTGTGTAAACCTGCTCCTACATTATTGCTTATGTCTGTGTGGATTTTTTTCTAGAAAGAGCTATAGAGCCAGCAGAAGGAAACAAAAGGTGGAAACAAGTTTTATAGCTCAGAAGGCTATCTCCCATGTTTGTGGGAAAACCTTAAAAGTGGCCATTTCTTCATATTAGAATTGCCTGCCACAGCAGAGCTGAGCCTATGCTATCATGTTATGAGCAGAAATAAAGATTCAAAATTCTGACTAAGCAGCTTGAAAAATGGACCTTGAATCTGGTCTGAATTTACAGTGAAGGGATGTTCAGGCCCATATTTAGTTTAGGAAAAGGAGGTAGAGTATTTTGCTAAAGTTCTTGGTCTGAAATTCAGAATTTTGTGGTTTTAGAACCTGGCTCTATCATTGGTTTCTGATATGATGCTGAGCGAACCATATGAGAAAACTGTGGTCATGAAAGTTCATTCTCTGGTTTTTAACTGTATGGTTGCATAAATGCCAGTTCATTATGTCTAAACTCCGTATAGGCTGATGTTTACATTGTTTCATTCCTTTCACAGTGCTAAAATAGTGTTATCTCTGCCTTTTTGAGTTGAAATCAACTTGTTTTTTCTAAGATATGCTCTTATAATTCTCCAGAAAAGCCTTCAGAGGATAGCTTCCAACAAAAAGCAAGCTTGGGGTCTCCAGCTATAATTTAAAATAAAAAAAACAACAATAAGATTTTCATAGCCAGAATTATTGTCATTCTTAGTATCAAAAATATTTTATAGTAAGAATATACTAAAGTTAGTAAATGGTCAATGATACCTGAAAATTTCAAAAGCTGAGTTTAGAGAAAGTAGAGTAGATTTAGTTTTGTATTTTTGTTTAATATTTCTCAATAAAATGAGTATGATTGTTCTAAAATCTACAAAGCTCTTAATCTTCTTGATCCCCACTCAAAACCAAGCAGATACCCTTACTCCCTTTCCTTCAAGATGCACAGTGGCAGCATGTCCACAGCACGGTGGGAAGGTATTGCAGATGAGGAGCTAAACAAGGACCCTGTATCCTGTTCTCTGCTTGGCTGGATGGTGGATGTTTGGCCACAGTGTCTGCGTGTTATCATTTGAGTGACACGTTTCAGGCTGAATCTGACCCAAGCTCCATTAGCTGTCAGCTGTAGACAGAATTGCTTTACACTCCCTGAGGAGAATGCTACTGTGAAACTGTGTGTGGTGGTATACATAAAATTCAATATATGACTGTGTTAATTCTTGCTTCTCCTTGCTCTGTTGGACCACACTAAGTCTGTCACAGTCAGGGGTTGCCAGAGAATGGGTTTCGTGAACATAACCTTTAACTAGAGAGGGATGCTGCTTTCCTTAGCGACAAGAAGATGCTTTTTCATGGTAATTACGAACACATGAGCGCATGTTTAAAACTGCAAATGTCCATATTTCTGTGTCTCTGTAGTAAAATACAGGTCTCAAGGTACCGTTTACCCTCTCTTAAGTGCCAGAACAGGAAGGAGCGTGTTCATACTATCATTGAGTTAGGGATATAGAGACTAGTAGAGACTAGTTCAAATACATTCATGCTTTTGTGCAATGCCTGTTTCTTGTGGTATTATGTTATTATGCTGGTTAAAGGTGTCTGTGCATTTGTATTTTTATGCGCTTGCTTCACTAAATTAGGGATAATTCATAGCAAACTTTTAAAGTAAGAGAAATGTAACATCATCTTTGAAATGTATTAATTCCACATGAGTCTGGCATATAAGTAGGAAACTTTGACAACTAGTAAAAGGTGTTGCAGTTCTAGTCCACCCATTAATAGCTACCAGGAGACTGGAGAACAGAAAAGTGTCAGATCCTAGTCTGGGATGTATTATGGTTTGTCTTCTCAGTGGGAACTAAGTATGTGTATCTAAGGGAGGAACTTGGCCTTGCAGCAAGGTTTTTCAGACCTGGCTGTCTAACCAGTCTCCTGAGATGAGAAACATAAACTATATTGTGCCTGTTATGGGACTACATTTCTTGGAAAAAACACAAGCCAAGACATGTTTCTCACCCTTATTCTCATCTGTGCAATCATCTGTTCTCCGGCTTAGTAAAAAGGGGTTTGAGACACTTCTTTTTCTCTTTTGTCTCTATTGCTTTTTCATCTCTGTAGTGGTTAGATTTCTTCTGTATTGTTCTGAAACATAAAATCGTATTTCTTTTAGCTCTTGAAAGTTCCTGAATATTTGCCTTCTGTATGTTGCCAGGCCGTGTTTTGGTATCCCAGAAAAGTTCATGGGACTTGTGTACTCAAAAGGTTGTTAAAAGGAACCAAACGAACAGTTCTTTCTTCCTTAAAACTATTGGAATCAGATATACCATGCACATCAGTTACATTGATTGAAAAAACTTGTAGAGAGATTAGATCATTACTATTGCAAAGCCATTGTACAAGGAGATCATTCTTTAACATGTAGTTTTTCTGGAGAGAGCTGACTGAAAGTTGCCACTTGATACTTGGTTTTATCTGATGGAGGCTCCACGTGCTGTGGGATGTGGGTTTAACTCTGTTAGATTTGTGTCAGCTTATAGCATTTAGCTGTGGCTTAGTACCTAGAAAAGAAGTTGGAGTAAGTCAATCACAGTCAATGTGATTGTGGGTGCCCTCTGCTAAAATCATAGTTCTAAATCCATTAAGTATTTTCTTGAAAATAATTAGAAGTGAATATTTGCAGCATTGAAGTATTTTCTGTGCCTCAAATCCTGCAATACTTTGTCAGAATCTGTCTTGAATCTTAGTACTTTGGACAAAGAGGAAAGGTAATACGTCCTAAGCATAGTAAGTCTGCAGGGTACCATACGAAACCTACTGCCAAAGAAAAGGCACTGACGCTTGTTATTCACCATGGGTGGTGTAGGTCTTACCTTTGGTTTTGATGATAAACACTTCCCTATTGAATTTCTGTCGTTGAAAATTCCACTTACGTACAATGGGGGAGCAGTATTGGAATTACTTTTTTCTGTTGGAATGTAAAATAAGGAATAAATAGTGAGCTTTTCATTCATATTGGTTTGGCTTTGAGGTTAAATTGCTAATAGCTTATTCATAGTCTTGCAGTTAACAACCTTAAAGATGAGATTACTAAGTCATTAATGGGATAGCTGAAGGAAATCACTGCATAGGTATACTGTACAATAAAGGTTGTAAGTAAAGATGTACAGTCTGGAGATCTTTGAATTTGGCTTGCATTGCAACAAGAAGGAGCCTGTCAGAAAGAGATCTTCTGAGCACCTATTACCCAAGTATAGAGAAGCTTTCTGACTGAGGTAACTACTGAATGATCAGATAATCACTTGGATAATCATCTGGCATATGTCGTTGAGTTCCCACATGTGTTCTGTTAAATAACACCCTACTCCTGACTGATGGGTGGTGGTTTGGTTCTTATGAAGTTGTATGGAACATCTAATTGGGGGTAAAAGTGGGATTCATCTCACCGAACTTTATCTGACCAATCTCAGGTTAGGATGTGTAGCTCTCTGAAGGTAACTATATCCTTTCTGTAAAGTGAACCAAAGACGACCAGCTTGTACATAGGCTTTCAGAGACCCCAACTAAGGCAGATGGCTCTCAGCTACCACTCACCTTCATTGTACTGTAGGATCTGATTTAAATCACCTCGTTACACTTAAGTCGTCATAATGTCAATAATCAGATCATGCACATTATTAAATGAAATAGACAATCTCAAGTGGCCATTGGGGCAGTATCTGTCCAAAGTCCACAGAAGCAAAGAGAGGCTTCTAATATATTTCCAGATACATCTTCTCTGGTAAAATCCAACAAACTTAAACTGATGAAGGACTACTGTCTCCCTACAGAATGGCAGTATTCCAGGCACCCGACACTTGCACTTTACACTAGAGTTACTTAGGATTTTCACTGGCTTAATATGCAGCTGGTATCCTTTCTTAAAACAAGATGTAAATGAGGTTGAAAACTACAAATACACAAACCAGTCCTTGAGGATGATGGTAGTAGTGGTATTTTCTTGCTTCCCGAAAAGAAGTATCTTCACTGATGGCACTATTTTTCATTTGTGTATAAATGGCTGCAGGCGTACTCTACGTGTTTTGATTAGATTGTAGTAAAAGACTCACAAAGTTTAAATTCTAAGTCTAGCATTTAATTTAGTCTTCATATCACCCACGTGAACTGCTGTGGAGACATTTTTTTGTTCACTTTAGGAGATCTACAGGTGGTACCTTAGGAAAGGTGGTCTTAGGGGATACGCAGGAGATAAATCAGACTGAACTTTGATTAGGGAACCTCTAAATGGTTGCAGCAACCTCTGCAGTGAAGGAGGTGGTGAAAAGCTGAGAGGATCCTTCCAGATTTAAGCTGGGCTGTGGAAAAGTTAAACCACTTCTTTGAGTTGTAGTGTTGTATGGTCTCATAACTAGAGAAATGCAGGTCTTGTCAATGCAACACACTTTGGTGGCTGCAAGAACAAGTCCTAGTTTTAATATTTCCTCACTTCTCACTGATTAGCTAAAGAATGTTAATATATCTACCAAAGCTTCCATATGTAATTCATATGCTGCTGAAAAGTACTTTGACACTATAACTTTACGAGCAAAAATAGATTAAAAGAAGACTTCAGACCATTTCGCAACATGATATCTGAGGATATTAGTGAAGTGTTCTCTGGATAAGAAACTTTTCTGTCTCTACAGAGTGAATTATTCTTTACTGTTGGCTGTTAAGCATGCTAAGTGTCATGAAATTGTAAAGATAAATAGATTTCGTAGGAAGCAAGAAGTACCAAAAGCCTCAGAATGACCTGCAGTTGTATGCCTTCAGCTTATTATTTTGTTAAAGATTGTATGTGACCATAGCTTTTCTCTTAGAGTAAGTGCAGGAAAATTTAAGCTGAGATAATATCAATAATGCAATTCTCAAGAGCAAACACAGACATGATCTTATGGCACACTAAGGGACAGTGAGCGAGTCCAGGTTAGCTTGCAAGTAAAAGCTTGTGAAAGGGGAGCAGAAAAAGAAAAGCTGTCAAAGAAGGAGCGAAAAAAGCCCAAAACATTCCAAAAAAGCATTTTGTTGAGGACTGTGATAAAGGAGAGAAAGAACATCTGAGCTAAGTATTGTCAGGAAAAAGTGCTTAGAACCATCAACCAAGCCTACTTTCATCCTTCCTCTTCCCATTTGCTTTTCCCAGTAGCTTTCTGAGCTAGTACATGCATGAGTAGTCTCAAGAATTATGCATTTTGGGGCCTGTTTCCAGTATACATACAGCAGTCTGATTTCAGATAGGATACTCAAGTGTTCTGATAAGACTGAATAATTTTTCTATTTTACATCTAGAGGTACCTGACCAACTGTTAGAGAGAACTGCACTTTATAACACGCACTGTGAAACTGTAAGGAAACAGAAATGTTGCAAAATAATTGGGATGAGTGAGATTTTATTACTAATCTTTCTTATTATGGTGGTGCCTGCAGATCCACCAAGACTGGGACTTGGTTCTGTGCAAACACTCAAAACTGTATATTTTGGATTTCTTCTGTCTTGGACCAGCTGATTCTCATCAGACCTGGAGAGCTGAATTACATACTTTTTAAACGATTGTTCCTAACCCAAAGCTCATTAAAGTCAGCAGAATAATTCCTACGTAAATTTAGTTGATTCTGGCTTAAGTTTATGATGAAACTATACCTTCACTATTCATGCTCTGAGTTGGAAGCTGCACACATCTTTATCGTAGTGAATGTCTCACGCTGCTCTTCCTTGGCTTTCAGCACCAGAGGAAGCAGCTCACAGGTCACAGGACCTGAAGACACAGAAGTGGTGATTCGGGAACTACCCAATACTGACCTCTGTGACACACATATCACCTGCTTCTTAACTATTTTTTGCAAGCTACCTGGGCGGTCTGTGTTCAGAATCATGCTCAGAGGTATGGATACCAATGACCCTGTGAGATGCTAATGACACAATCATTAGCTTCCAGAGAAGAGCTGCCGGCATAAAGTGAAGGAGCCAGATCTAAAAATGGACCTGGCAATTTTGCATGTAACTAGAAAGATCATTGCTAGTTTAACTAGAAAAATGTCATATAAATTAATTTTCCCACAGCAATCTGTGAATGTCCCCTTCTTTTCTTTACACTGTTTCCTAACCATGGCTGGATTCCTGAGAGAGGTGAGAACGAACTGCTAAATATTTCGCATGTGGGAATATATGTCATGTTTCAACTCTGTATCCATATGTGTATGTACATCTCTTGCAGACATAAGGTTAGTATTTGTCAGTTACTCACAGACACATTCATATCTTTTATCACTATTCACATCATCTTGAAATTTAAAGCCTGGAAAGAATGTATTTTGTTACAGCAAACATCCTTCCAGCTCCAGGTGCAGAGAAGTGTGTCCAGGAATGCTTAAGGCTAAGAACTTCTGAAACTGCAGTTTTGTTGCCTTGGAAAAAAAAAGAACTGACCATTGTTTAAAGGAGTTGGCTAGAAGTTGTCTTTGGTTCCTACTCTGCTAAAAGATGTGATGTGACTCTGGGCAAGTCACTAGGAACCTGTCTCCTGTGTAGAATATGAGAAAAATGGGTGAAGTCATATAGTGATTCGTATGACTTCACTCAGTACTAGACCTGGGTGATATTTTCAATTTTTCACAATTTAGAAAATGTTATGATCGGCACTGCTCAAGGCTGTTTCCTCAGCTGGTATGTATTTCCAGAGACAGCCAAAAATGCTGTAGGTGTGTCGAAGAATCAGACTGAGAGAAATTACACATTCACAACAGTCAGCTGACATCAGAGGAGCTACACTGACTTGTTCTTTTTGAGTAGCCAGCCAGTTTCTTCACAATTAGGTTACATAGTATCCTATTATCCTAGAAAAAGTGCTGTGGAGTAAATAAAGAGTCAGCTGGGTTTTTCTCTTTTTTTTTTTTCACCTTTTAAAGAGGCCAGTAGTGATACTTATTTTTATAATCTACCTTGTTTTCCTGAAACAGAAACTACAGTCATAGTGATTTTATCAGAGAGAATTTTTTTTCTGTTCTTCTCTTAAAGTCACTACATTGCCATATAGAGATAGTAATTTTCTGAAATATTTTGTCATTTACAAAAGCAGTTTACATTAAATTCTGTCCTTGAGTATAATTCTGACTTCTGCTTTTTTAGTCATTGTGCCTTTGTAGGTCTCAAGGGATCTTCTCTTATATAATTTCTGTATGCCATTGCTCGAAGGGCTAAAAACTTTAAATGGCATAAGAATTTAATTACAAATAGAAAGAGAGTGAGCAGGAATCCTAGTAGCTATGGTTGAAATAACAGGACTATTTAGAAATCATATGCTAAAACTGGAGTAATATCTATTGAAACCAGAAATATTTGTTCGTTGTTTAAGTATTGCCTATCATTTCTTGAGAGGCAGAGCAGATTTAAAAAAAAAACAAACAACAGACAAAAAAAAAAACTTGTGTAAGATTAAGCCCAGGTATTACTGTTGTCTCCTTGCCAGAGTTTTTTACCACCCCAGTTATGGTATGGCTATAGAAACAGCAGCACTGGTATTTGGCACATTTGACGATGTGAAGATATCTGCATGGGAAAGAGAAAAAGCAGGTGAGTCAAGGTAGCAGGCAGTTACCTGAAGTGGATCTTCTTAGACTAATAGATGAAATCTGAATTCTTTCAGAAAATGATTTGCTGTTGGAGTTTTCTGTTTCAGAAGTTGTCCCATGTGACAAATCCAGTGTGTGCCCTAAGAGAGCAGAAACATCCACTAAAAGGGAAATAGGTAGTATGGGAATGGCTGAAAATGATCACCTAAAGGCAAACTAGTAACCATTCATGAAAATTACAATTAGAACAGCTTCTTGCTTACAGGTCTAGTTAATTGAAATTATAATTTATAACAGAAAAATTAGTTTCCATGCTTCTTTGTAGAGTATTGCTGAAAACCACAGTACCTCTATCATAGTTCTGAAACGTCTTGGTTTTGGAATTTCTGCCCCCAAATGCTTACATTTACATTATATATATGTTTGGAAAGAGGCTGTACTTGACCAGATCTAATAAGTATAGCACAGTAGAGTGTATTTGTATATACCGTTCCTTGAGAAAGCTTATTGTCTCAGGAGAATTGTGTATAGTACCATTAACAACCTTCTCCCTTTCTGATTTTTTTTTTAATATACATAAATTGATAATAGTTCAGGTTTTCTAGCTTACATATGGTAAATTCCTGAAGATGATGGACCTTTTTTGCCTGTAGGATGTGGCACTGACAACACTGCTAATCAAAAGTAGAATATCACAGAAAGTAACACCAACCTAAATTAATCTTTGAAAAGGGCGTCAGTCAGTAAGCAATATTGAATAAATGAAGGCTTGCATGTGGTCTGCTCTATTAATTGTAACATCATCTGGAATATTGCACCTTCATCAGAAATTCTTTCATGACCTTGGCAAAAAAAAGTAATAAATGGAAATGAGGAGGTAGCATGCCTATATGTCAGTAATGATTTCATGTACTTACATGCAATGCTGATACGCTGATGGTCTTAATCCTACAGCAGCCACAGCAGGTCAGAGCAAACCCTGTAACCTATTTTCTGAGCTTTAATGCTCATTTTCAGACTGGTAGTAGCTGTTACTACATGGAAAGGAAATAGCCGTTTTGCTGATAATCTATTTTTGGCATGATTCATCTTTGGTACTTACTTCAGATTCTCTTTTGCAGTCTATCATTTATCTGCTTTCAGTCCCCAGGAATTCTTAAATTAAGGAGACCAGAGTTTATATGAGCCTGTCTGCTTCATTGTCAGATGTTACCTTTTTGCCCATTAATGTCTTTTGAAGCTCTTGATTTCTAGCCAAATATCTGACAGTAAAATCAATATGATGCTTCTATCTCATTTCTAGAAATAAGTTAATTAGACTCCCTTAGGGCCCCAAAGAAAAGCTTCTTATCTTTTGTCAGTTTAATTTCTGCTGTATCCATTAGTGTTAGTGCTTTGTGAAAGAATACTCCATTTTTGATGCTTGTTTAGTTTACTTTTTTCTTCAATTTTGCTTGCTCTTCAGAGTCTTCAGAATTTATCTCAAGAATTCATCTCAGACCAGTACTCTGTGAGGAATTAGAAAACAAGATTTTAAAATCTTATTTCTCTTCATATTTCCCTCTTTCTAAAACTCATGACACTTGCTATAAAGGGGGCATATTTGGGGCAACTACGACCTATTACAGTGTTAATTATAAGAAATTGAAATTAATATGAAACAGAGAGGACAAAGCCTCCACTCACTTACTCCTTTGACCTTTCATTCTGTTTGAACAGGAGAGCATGTTGCAAGGAAAATCTGGAAGAGAAAAGGGAGATATGAAAGGATTGGTTTGTGAAGAAAGGGAAAATTAAAGTATGTGCATGTGATAGTAAGTAGCTTGTTTATAAATATCTCTTTTGTGCACACGTGCTGTTATTATGTTACTTCTAAAACACTGAAATGGTAAAATGACGAAAAATTTCCATATGTTCAAAATTGTATGTAAAATTTCAATTTTGATCTCCGCTATTCAAACGTGAATTGTGGGTCTGCTCCCATTGATATTAGTGACAGTTTTATTCGGTAATCAATAGGAGGTAGTTTGGGATCCCAGTTAGGCAGTCTGAATGAGTAAAACATTATATTATCTGGGCTCTAGCTGCTCATAACATTCTGAGATGTTCTTGTCATTAATACGAACCTCTAACATTCGTGAACACAATGTGAATTTTACGGAACTGGTGAGAAGAAAAAGAAGGATTAAGCTTGATGTGAAGAAAGGTTCAGGGCTTGTTTCTTCTTTGTCACTGTGTTGTCTCTGTTCACAGAGTCCCGAGGTGCTACCATTCTGTAGCTTAGTACCATGTCTTGTCAAAAGATAAACCAGAACAACTGTTACACTCAGTTAAGCTTGTATCAGAGGCAATTGAGAGAAGAAAATGGTGCAAGAATCAAGAAGAATGGGAAGCAGGAGAGAAGGAAGTTCATGAGTGTTAGCACATGCTGTCATCTACACGGATGAGCAGTTCAGCTTGCAGAAAGGTCGTTTTTCTTTCTTGTATTTATACAGCTGCTTCCAGTTTAAATGAAATGGTTGTTTGCTGAAAACTGATACAGATAAATTGAGTATAATAATGGTTTAAAAAATTTATGAAAGGCAAGTTAATGAAATTGAGCTGTTCAGTCTCTTCATTCCCGGTCACTCTGTACTTAACAGAAAAATGTTTATCTCTTGCTCTGCCTGATCTAGGAAATGTGTGCATTATTGCATTGAAAGATAGGGTAATTTTACAGACAGACATCTCATTATAGCTGCAGTTATTTATCAAACATATTATGATTATAAATAAAGGAATATATATCTTAACTCCAGTATTGCCAGTTACTCCAATAACTTCCTTTTTTTAAAAAAAACATAAAACCTATATTATACATATATGCATAATGCACCCTTTCAGTATGGTAGTGGATGCATTTCCCTCGTTGACATAGATATGTATGACAGTGAAAAAAATGGCACAAATGGAAGCAGGTTTAGAGTATTGATCCTAGTGGTAGTGGTGTGTTTGTCGGTGTCAAAGGGGGTTCATACACAGTAATGCAAAGATCAGGAGTCCTCAAAAGTGATGTTGAAAAATACAGTGCATCTGTATGTCATAGGAAGGACAAGACTTAAAAAATTTCAGCCAAGTGAAGAATAAATTAATGGACCTTGAAGTATCCAAAAATGTATTGACTAAAGAAGAAAACAGGGTAAGGACTTCTCCACTTCATTTTGCCCCCCTCAGCTCCAAAGCATAGAATAAACTTGCTATGCTGGATTTCACTGTAAAAAATTGCAGTCCTCATGCTGCAGTGGGCTGAAGCAATTCCCATCTTTCTTTCTGCTTCGCTATTAAAAGACTTTCTTTATATCTCAACTCTCTGTGGCACCATTATATATGATGGAACAAAGCCATTAACTCCTTCATAGCTCTGCTTAAATGTGGCTTTCCTCCAGTGAAGAGCTCTGTTTGTGGCTTAACAAAAGTGAGAGCTCTCAGGAGTTCTCAAGGTTCATTCAACTCAATTGCCCAGAATTGCTTTGAATGGGCACAGTAAGTGGATAAATAAATTCCCAGATGGCAGTTAAAAAATTCGATCAGAAAGCACAAGTTGTCCCCCACCAAATCATAGAAAACAGGGCTAGAAAGGACCCCAGGAGGTCCTTATCGAGTTCTGAATATTCCTGAAATACAACACTAACAGCTGCACTGCTATATAAGTTCAGTAGAGCTGCGTTCTGTTGACCAACACCTTGAAATAAAGAATAACCAATCTCATACAGGAGGGGTCCTTTGCTCTGTTTTTTCCTGTGCTTCCATGGCAACAGAACTTCAGCTACAGCTTTCCTCTCCCTTTGACATAAAGCAAAATGTATTCACACTTCTTGGCTCACTAAGAGCCCACTTTGTGCGGACCTTGGCCATTCCACTGCATGAGCTCCCTGGCAGCAGCACCCCATTTCTCTTTGTGGAAAGGATGGTTCTCTATCTGTGAGACGCTGTGTATATCCAGTGTCTCTGATCTTCCTCGCTGCCCACTTCTTCCTATTCTCTTTTTCTTAAGAGCAGTCAGTCATGTGAGAGTCTCTGTTTTCTTCTGCTCCTGAATTCACCATATTCACACGTGGATCAGGGCAATCCCAAGCACAGGTACAGGCTGGGCAGAGAACAGATTGACAGCAGCCTGGAGGAGGACTTGGGAGTGCCAGCTGATGAGAAGCTCAACATGAGCCGGCAATGTGCGCTGGCAGCCCAGAAAGCCAACCGTATCTTGGGCTGCATCCAAAGCAGCATGGCCAGCAGGTCCAGGGAGGTGATTCTGCCCCTCTACTCAGCTCTCGTGAGACCCCACCTGGAATACTGCGTTCAGCTCTGGGGTCTCTAACATAAGAAGGACATGGAGCTGTTGGAGCGAGTTCAGAGGAGGGCCACAAAGATGATTTGAGGACTGGAGCACCTATCCTATGAAGCCAGGCTGAGAGAGTTGGGGTTGCTCAGCCTGGAGAAGAGAAAGATCCAGGGAGATCTTATAGCGGTCTATAAGTACCTAAAGGGGACCTACAAGAAAGCTGGAGAGGGACTTTTTACAAGGGCGTGTAGCAATAGGACAAGGGGTAATGGCTTTAAACTGAAAGAGGGTAGATTTTGATTAGATCTAAGGAAGAAATTTTTTAGAATGAGTGTGGTGAAACATTGGCACAGGTTGCCCAGTGAAATTGTGGATGCCCCATCCCTGGAAGTGTTCAAGGCCAGCTTGGATGAGGCTTTAAACAAGCTGGTGTAGTGGAGGGTATCCCTGCCCGTGGCAGAGGGGTTGGAACTAGATGATCTTTGAGGTCCCTTCCAACTCAAACCATTGTATGATTCTATGATTCTGTGATATTCCCCCTGCCAGGCATCCTGTGCTCAGTCTCTGCCTCACATGTTTTCTGTGCAGAGGCAGGAGTAGTATACATAATGTACCCTTTGCTTCTGCTGTAAGTGTGTGTCATTCAGGCTGCTCTGCTGAGGGGCTGAGCCGGGGTCTTGTGTCATGACAAAGTGTTAGTGGAAGCAGTCGTTTACATTGTAGGCAACTGTGGGAAGAGCTTCATTCTGTGGCTGTGGAAAGCACCTTTCATTTTTCTCGCAGAGAATGACAATCCTGGCTAAGAGACTACTATTGCCTGAGATTCTGGAATTCATCAATGCCTCATGGAAAAGTTATCCTGAAAATCACAGGTGGAGAGAAAAAAATCCCAAAATACTGTTGATTTCAGCCTACATTGCTACAAGTCAAGCCTGCTGCTGCACTCCTCCCAGAACTATGGGGTGAGAGGAATTCAACTTCAGTGTGGATTTTGGAGGTGTACCATGTGAGCGCATGATGACCTCTCATGGGACTTGGCCAGTGCCCTCAGCCCTCATCTCGTGAGGTGGCCACAGGATGGAGTCCTTGTTTAGTGTGGGTCATCAGGACATTTTAGGCTCTCATATTCTTTCCATAGTTTTTCCTAAAGAAGTAAATTTCACTCAAACTAAAGAAAGATGAAAAAGCAGGAAAAATGAGGAAATTTGCAGGAGTGATTGAGTGACCTCTGTTGTTTGTTTTTTTTTTCTCTGGATTTCACCAAAAGTTGCATAAGTCAGTTCAAGTACCTACGAGACATTCTAAACTCATCACCAGTGCAGCAAATTTCTCTCTCCTCACTTCATGTGTTTTCACCCTACTCACTACCCGAGTATGCTTTGAAGCATGTTTATGTGCCATATTCTTAAGGAGGATGTCCTTAATTTAAAATTTTTCCCATAAAATAATATTCTAACATAACTTTTTAGATGCATTGCAGAACTTATATTCGCCTACACTTAAGTTTCCTCTTCACTTAACCTTTTTTATAAAGTTCTCTAATGAAGTTAACACGTGAAAAAACAAAAAGCATTCCTGCTGGTATACCACTATCCTACTTCGCGTGTCTGCCTTCCTTGTTTGTTTAAAAAGCTGCCTTTTGGGATGCCAGTAGCATTTTTGAGTGTCAAGAGGGATCTGACACTCTTCTGGTTCAATTCTTTGCCTGAGAAGAAACATCAGCAGTACTTGTGTTTCCTGGTAAAGGTCCAGCATCACAAGTTCTGAAGGTGCTGGTGAGAATTTGTTGTTGTAAATACCACAAAATAACGTGTGGGGATACAGTAGGAATGGGGTCTGGAGTACCAGTATGATTCATCTGTTTTAAAGCAGGCTGTTAATGGACCTTCTACAAATCATAACTGGTTCCCAATTGGAGAATGTCTGTTCAACTACTACTATACATAGCTTATTCTACTCTGCTTTTGATGGCTTATGCCACGGCCATCTGATAAAGTTTTTAAATCTGTTAAATATGCTAGTGTTCACATCATGCTCCATAATTCTTAAACAGTTTTTTGGCCTCAGGGATGAGATTTTTGGGGCAGACTAGGTCTTTTAATGTAAGGATTAAGCTTTCAGGACTCTAAAACATGGTAACTGTAAAAGAGCAATTCATATTTAGAGTGATTATAAAGTTTTTTTCTAATCTCCAGAGGCAACATGATTTAAGCACATTAAAGCAGAGTTTTTAATAATTAGAATCACCAGATTAAAGCAGAGATTTATTTTTTTATAACAAGCAAAAGCATTCATCATGGATTAATGGACTTTGGAGTCAAGTTTTTAATATAATGGCTGGAAATGACACTTTTCACTTTCTTACACTGTAATTTTTTCCCTATGGTATGAACATGACATTAGCTTAGCTGAAATGTATCTTCATTGTGTGGGTTGAACTCACGTGGAAAAAAAAGGAATGATCATATCTGTATTTGCTTTTATTATCTTATGTTCAAATATAGAGAATTTTTCCTTATATACTTAATGTTAGTTCACTTCATATACCACATTATTGTTTCTGAAGACAATATTAATTTTTGTCATGGCTTTTTAGGGCTCTCTTTCAAGCACTTTACAGAAGTCAAAGATATGATCTTTGCACTGAAAAGTCTGAGGGAATGTGAGGGTGTGTGTTAACAGATAAGATGCACAACTTTGATTTAAATCATCCTTGACAACATCAAACATCCAGGTGCAACATAATCAGATATGGCAAAATGAAACTGATGTGTGAATAGAGTTATCATATATTCAGGTTTTCCTAGTTTGTTTTCTTTTTTTTCCCTACCCGGAAAATTTTAGCTCTATTTGAAATCTGCATGTGTCCTGTGAGTCCATTTATCCATGAACAGAGAGCAGCCCGCTCAGAGGGGTCTTGCATAGATTGCAAAGTCAGCAGTTGTAAAATTGTACCTTTTTTGTTGTCATGGTATGACTAAATAGGTAGATGAAGCTACAGGGGGCAGAGGTAAGCACAGGGGAAGTTAGAGTCTGAGTGGATAAAAGACCAGTTCTCTATAAAACACAGGCTTCTGTCTATGTTCTTGCTGACCCCACACAACAAATACAGAGTTGATTGTCTTTGTAAGGATTGCCATATTTATGGTCTGCATTAAGCTGATAGTGTATAATACCCCGATTTAGGTTTCTGCCACCTAAATTCAAGTAATTTTTTCATTAGTATGGGTAGTAAACTGATCCTGTGTGATCAGACACAAAAGATGGTATGTTCTGCCTTTTTTGCAGTCACGAAACATGCTCCCATGAAATTTTTCATCAATTCTAATCTGTTTAGACTGCAATAAATCAACGAAATATCTTCTCCTCCTCCTTGATTGTGGAATAAATCCCTGTTGAAGAATCTGTGATATCTTTGTATTGTGTATTATGACATATTTTCATAATAATAGGCTGTGATAGCATAATTTTGAAACAGTAATATACCTCCAGTTATTTAAACAGGCTTATTCAGATACATCTATCTTCTACAACAAAATCTGAAGAAAATAAAGAAGCACTGCTAATTGGTGGATCACAAGAAATAACGTAGAGAAGCAGTAGAGTGATGAGGGTGAGCAATAAAAGATCTGTATCATTGCATTCACTGATTTGCTTACTAACATTCCTTCTACAAGGTCTGTAAACACAAAGAAAAACTTCAATGTCGAGTCCCATAACAAATACTCACAAATATTAGCTTTGGTCCAGGAAGGATAGTCTCTTTGGGTTCTGTCTACAATCAAGGGTGACAGGTTACTCTTAGGCGGTTGCTCTAACTCGAAGTGTCCAGGTGCCCTGTAAGACCCTCTCCCCAATAGTGGAGCACTGATTTGCAGTCTTTCACTAGCTTGAAGAGCCTATTCATTTCCCCAGTGAAAGTTCAGACTTGAGTATAAACCACAGCTTCCTGACATTAGGTTCACTCTTCTCAGATACGTTTGCAGACCCATTTGAAGAATTTCACAGAGCATTGGTGCTCTGCAGACTGTAGGTTGAAAACCTCTGCCATAACTAGAAACAAGGGAAACTAACCTGCCTAAGCTGTACTGTCTTCCTGAATATTTCCATAGCTATTCCCCCTTTCCCATGCACACAAGAGGTGTCATGGAACACAACAGTGTATGCATTTCTGCATCTGGTGCAAGTGTTGCTTAATGCTGAGCAACAAGACAACTTTCTCTGTCTCACATTAGTTGTGACTTTCTCTTTTGCACCTTTCCCTTTTTTTTCTTTTTCCCTTTCATTGGCAAGGAAGGAGCCTTTGATTTGCTTGTCAGTGATTATTTGCATTTTAGAGAGCTTCAAGGAATCAGATCAGGGAACCTTCTTGCATTTCTTCATAGCATTGAACTCTGAAAGTCTGGGCAGCAGCCTGCCAGTTGTCACATGCAAAATAAATTTTAAAAAGGCAATAGGATGCACTCTATTCCCTTCCAATTGGGGAAAAACTATGGGGCAGAGTGGTGATTTGGCTGTTGTGCAGAGCATTGCCACAGTAGCAGGCTGTGATGCCAGTTTTTGTTTCTGCATAAGAAAGTACTGCCAAGGTTGAGCTATTCAGCTGACATAAGCCTGAATTGCTTGACAATGACTTTGTAGCTGTTTGATTACAATCATTGACAAATGCCAAATGAAATATGTAGTAGTGGTATTTTACTATAGCATGGTGTTATGAGAAAGTGTGTAGGATAACATTTGTAGGCAGAGATAATATCTTTTTTTTAGACTACTTGGTATAATTGAAAAAGTTAGAGGAGCAAATTTTGGGCACAAGATCCCTTGTAAATATCCCAGTGTAATAGATAACTTTTGTTCAGAGAGTAGCTCTTTGCTGAGCTATAGGAAAAGGAATTTACAGCCACAATTTTTGTTCTTCCACCTTAAAGTTTTGCAGAGCGCTGGTGAATCCAACAAATACTTTGTCATTTACTCATTTGCTTATTTTCAGAGATTTCTTAAGCATTAGCAGTGGAATAACAGGAACTGAACTGGTGAGCTCTGCTCTTACAAAACAAACACTTTCGCTTTATAAGAACAAGAGAAAATGACATCTATACAATAATGACTGTCTGATCTAGTTTGACTCTCTATCCTGCCTAGGATGCAAAAGCAGGTGCTCATCATCAAGAAGCACCTAATAAATATATACCAAAATTATTATCTCCTCTGGTTCAATCTTCCTACTTTTTGATGAAGTGCTAATGAAATACCAAAAAATAACTGGAACTGGAAAAAATAATCATACTTCACAGTTCCTAATTTTTCACTTTAAGCTGTGAACTTAATAACTGTCCAGAGATTTTACACTATTCCTCTACTTGAATGCCTACAGAGCTCCATGTCGGGCAACTTACCTTAGAAAATACAAAGAGCTACTCCTAGTGTACAGTGGATAACAGTCTGTAAATCCACACATTTCTTTACCTGCATTTTAACTTTCCTATGTGGATAGGCAAAAAAATAAATGCTTATTAGAGAACTTATGAACTTCACAAAAATTAAACATCCAGGACATGACTGAGAAATTCAGCTTTTCTGCTGTTTTCAACATAGTCTCTAACTATAGGACAACAAGCAAAACCAGTTCACTGATAGGATTAGCTACATACACATTGTAGGAACATTTCTCAACGGTGCAGATCTTCTGAAAATCTGACTGCAGCACCAGCAGACTGCAGTGTCCAACAGGTCTCAGAGAAACACATTCAACTATTCTCTGAGCTTTTATGCTTGAGCTATCAGTTGGAAGTCCCCTTTGAGGAAATTGAGGCGCTGGATATAGTCTCAAAATTTAATAAAAGTGTTTGTTTAAACTTGCTTTAATCTTCAGAGAAGGCTGAGGGAAATTCCAAGTGACTGGAAAGACATAGAATAACTAAAGTCTTTAGACTTTAAATCTGTTAGAGCTTTAGCTAATTTTATGTGCTGCAATGTGCACACTTTCATATCCCCTAGCAGACAGGGTTTGGTAAGAAATCAAGCAAGTCTGAAATATGTTCCTGCAAGTCAATGAGTTCAAGGCATATCATGATGCATTTTTCACTGTTTGTATAATCTACCGTAGTGCTATACCTTAATGAGTGATGGCCTGTCCTCACAAAATTATAGGTTGTAATTTCTTGTTCTGATGACTGCTGTTCTTCCACAAAAAGAATTTTAATTAAATAGGTCTAAAGATAGAAAGCACTTGGGAAACTTGCTATGGTTTCAGAATGTAGAGCTGAAATTTGGAATATTTTTAAGGTGCTTTGTTAGTTTGTTATTTGTTTGTGGTTTTGCTGATGTGATTCATATTTGCATGACCTCCTGCATTTGCATAGAGACTTCAGGTTGTCTGTGACACACCTGAAGACCATTTAGTTCCTGCTTTATTAAACTCATCAGAATTGGATTTGTGGACAGGGAACTACAAGTCTATCACCATGGTTGTGTGACAAGATTTTAAATTTAAAAAAATATTCTCTTCTTTTATTCTACATCCATCTCTAATACTACAGCTCAGATTATCTACCTGATAAGATCCTTCAGATCGTACCTGTTCTACAGTAGCTAATCTGATGCCTGAGAAAAAACTGAATGAATTGAAATAGAAAATAATATACAAATAAGATTTAAACAGTATAGAGAATCTGAATATAAAATTGATTACTTTTAAAAAATTACCATTATTTTTATGCCAATTGATATACCTTAAACCATTTCAGTTTATTAAACTCTCTTTGAATGCTTGTGTCTTTAGCATGCATTTGAAAACTTTGATAAGATTTTCTTGAAAAGACCTCTTTATTGCATGGTGGATAAACATTAGACTTCTCAGCTGGCAGGTCTTGGTAGCGTTGCTGACATCAAGCCTAGCTGAGAGAAAATGAGTTAATAAACTCACTTGCTACGGATTTGGATGAAGAGCAGCTGACTGGATGTGCTTATTTTGTGGCTGTTCTCGTCTGCAGTACGGTGGTTAAGCTGTGCTTGTGTGAGTCAAGACCGCCATCCCATGGTTGCTCACCCCTTAGTTTTCATGGCGATTCTAGCAAACAATGGCTGTCCCCTCACCATCTCTCTTTGCAGAGTGATTGTACTTAAACAAAAGACGACACTTTGTCTGCACCATATTTTAAATACTGTGTTTCGCCATGCTGTGCATTGTGTTAAACTTCTTACCAGTTGCCAAAAATCTGCAACTTTAGTTGCCTAGGGCAGGTAACTTTCATAGCTCTGAAAAGTTACTGAAGGGGAGGAGAGCACAAGGAACAGATTAAAACAGAAGTACGGCATAGCCATATTAAAATGAACTTGTAGTATAGTCCCTCAGGCTAAAAAATAATAGTTATTTTGTCATCATAAAAGAAGTGGTTTGGACACTGCTGCATCTTTGCTTGCCAAGCTAAATGCTATAGCAGAACTACAGCCGAGTTCATTCCTGAACCTTAACTTTACTTGGTAAAGAGACAAATGGTGAGGCTATAGCAATTATATATTACCATAGTACTTCAAGGTGCTGTAGTTTCTCAGAGGAGATGGTCTAATACCTAATATTGTTTAGGGACCCATGATAGCTTATCCTTCCTGGACATTTTTACAGATGCTTTCTAAAATAAGCTAACATCAGCTGCTTGTTCCCCAAGCATTGGCTGTAGAATGGCTTCAGAGCTCTCGTAACATACATAAGACTGCAGTTTCTGTTTTCAATAGAAATCCTCAAATTAAATCCCAACAATTGGAAAAAAGGACTGAGCTGTTTTCTGTTTATGAAAGTCGAGTAGCTGTTAGTTTGAGACTGTTTGCTGGTATACGTCCCACTTGAAATGTTGAATGGTGCTGCCAATTTTTACAGAGCATTTATGTAATTATCCAATATGAGTTTCTGCTGAATGAGTAATTTTTCTTGACTGTATTGTGCTTGACACTAATGAAATCTGAAGACATATCCATATGTGAAACTTAAGAGGGCTAGTCTGCACAGTAACAATCTATAAATGTAAGAAAATCAGCTGAACATATAAAGTCAATACACCTAAATTCCTATAACTTAAACTCCTCTGTGGCTAATTTCATTCTCAAGGAGAGCAATTTCAGTGTCTTGCAGACTAAGCCAAATGGTAAAATTACTTCACAATTGAACGAGAATTGTCCACACTATGTAATAGGCTCTAATTTAGGATGTGTGAAAATGTCCTCTTGTGAGTCTGGTTAGACTGAACTAAGGAACTACTTTCCCGAACTACTCATCACGATTCAGCAGTCAAAGGTTGATGCCTTTAACCATATAGTTGGTGCAGGTTGGATGAGCACTCTCTGACCTGTTTCAGGACAAATTTAGGCAAACCACATTTGTACTTTTTTTTTTTTTTTATCGGTCATGTAATTTGCATTGAAGCTTTGAAAAAGTGCTTTGCTGGATGAATTGGTAGAATAATATTCATTAGATGATACAGTAACAATCAGCTGGAGGAAGGCAGAAGAGAAAATTTTGAGCTGCTGTGAATGAAGGTGAATTTCTTCATCCTGCAGAGTTGTGGTGTTTTCACTTGCAAAGCTGGGGTTGGACCAGAATTAACAGCAGCCTTTCTTTCTCATTTACTAAAATTCCTTGAAATACATCTTGTTCTACCTGGTTTGGATTATCTTGGGAAAACATTGCAGATATGATTAACTGTGCTCAGATCATGGACTTTTTTCTTCATGGCATGGTGCCAGTCTTCAATGCTGCGTAGATGTAGGAGAATTTGACGTGCTTTGATTGCAGCTAAATTCATTGACTGCTAACAGCAGAAATGATGCAATATATTCATTGATGCATGCCCGTTCTTCAGGTAGACCATGACCACAGCCTTGCTTAAATACAGTGATATTTCTAGCAGCTACACTCAGCCAGCGATTGATATCTGTCCTGCTTTAGGCAAACAGGCCAAAAATATGTCCTCCTGCCTCAGACATTTTGTGCGTCTAAGAAAAGAGATGGGTACAGGCAGACCAGGACACTAACTACATTTACGAACATTAATATACTTAGGCTTAGCCAAATATGGCAAAATGATGAACCCTCTAAATGTACAAAACTGCTTTACTGGTGTACTTTGTAAAAAGAGGAAACACTGTTAGGTATCATTTCCTCACTGAAAAAGACAGAAATTATTAATGATTCTATTATTAGTGTATATAATTTTCTTTTGGAGACAACACAGGTGGTTGATTTTGTACACTTGAAATCACCAATTTGTTATATTAATATTGTAATGGATTTAAATGGATTTTTAATGGGCAATGGATTTAAACTGAAAGAGGGGAGATTTAGATTAGATATAAGGAAGAAATTTCTCACTCAGAGGGTGGTGAGGCAGCGGAACAGGTTGCCCAGCGAAGCTGTAGATGCCCCATCCCTGGAAGTGTTCAAGGTCAGGTTGGATGAGGCTTTGAGCAACCTGATGTAGTGGAGGGTTTCCCTGCCCATGGCAGGGGGGTTGGAACTAGATGATCTTTGAGGTTCCTTCCAACCCAAACCATTCTATGATTCTATGATTGTAATACAGCCAGTAGGTGGCAGTAGCTATTAATTTAGTAAACTAAGCCAGCTATCCAGCTCATGTTCTGGTGCTCATGTTAGCTTTGAGCCTTACAAAGTAATTCAGTCCCCAAGAGTTTTACTCAGTGTATTCTCATCTTTGTAGTTGAAGAACCTGCTGTGCAGGCAGGCAGTCATTTGTCAGAGCAGTGCCAGAGCTGGGACTAAATTTAAGTTTTAGTCTCCTATTCTTCTATGTATTACATATATTATCTCATTAGGAACTTCTGAACATTTTTCCTTATGTTACATACAAATTTATGATGTGTTCTAAAGCAGCTATGAAGAAATACTTGCCCAAGGCCTTTCTTTCTATACCATGTATGTATGCCTTTGTACTTGTATTGAGAGAGACACCAGAAAGCTGTAGGTATGCATGTATATGCACACTGGGAGTATAGATACAATATAATATAAAGTACAAAATTACCTTTAATTTCTGTGGATGATGGAGAATGTTATTATCTATAGGATATGAAGAAATAAGGGCTTGTACACAGTCCTTAAAACTGATTAGAGTATAATAGCTGTAATGCTCAAGAGTTTGCTTGTGACAAAGTCATGAGGTGTTTTCTCAGATTAGTGAGACATTACTCTCATAAAGCATTATGTCCTGAGTTTTTGGCAACACCACTGTCAATAACTGCTTAGAAGTGCATGTAAAAAACAAAAGGTCTGGTCCTTGACTTGTCAATAGCTTGGTTTTGTTTTCTGCAAATAGACATCAGGTGGCTTTGCTGTTTGGACCAACTGTTCAGCATATCTTCAGCCAGAAATTTAATATGAAGTGAGAATGAAAGAGAATGTCCATGAGAGAGGAGGATAAACAACAGACAGATGGTCCATGTGTGAAACTTGCAATGCCAAACAGCGGATTAAGACGCTCCCTTAAAATGCTACTTCACAACCTTAAAGCAATCAAGAAAAGTAACTAAATTTACACTAGTTAAAGAATGAGAAAATTTATTCTGGTCTTCATCAGAACATCTCCCATTTGCTGAACTACTGTAGGAGCTGCTTGTCTAAACAGTGACCTATCTAACAGCAGTTGATTACTGCTCTGTAAATAGAAGGAAGCATAAAAGCACCATCTCTCTGCATGGTTTTACCAAACCAGTTACCAGACTGATCTGAGTCAGAACTAGGAAGCAGGTGAGAGTCATAAGAAAACCATTCGTCCAGTCAACCATTTTCCAGGTTGCAACAGTGCATCAAAGCTTCTTCTTCAATCAGTGCTTCTGTCACAATACTGTAGGATAGTCCCCATGACTAAAGTGCTGTGACAGGTTGTGTTCTACACAAAGAAGCAGCTCAGATGCATGGAGCTTTGCTATAGAAAGGACAGTAAGTCCGCCAACAGTTTATGGGATCAGAAGGGAAGTCACAAAGGGAGCTGCAGTGATAGGAGTCTGCTATGGACTACCTAATCAAGAAGAGAGGGTGAACAAAGTCTTCCTTAAAAAAATGGAAGTACCCTGCTCATAGGCCCTACTTCTCAGGGTGTCTTGAACCACTCTGACATCTGCTGGGTGGACACCATAGCAGGGTGCAAGTAAGTCACAGGATTTCTAGAGTACATATGGGACAAATTTTTGATTCAAGTGCTGGATAGAACAACTCGATGAGGTGCTCTGCTGACCTTCTCTCCTGAATATGTAAGAACTGGTACAGATCGGAAGGCAGTCTTAGCTGCAGTGACCATAAAAAGATCCTGATGGACTTAAGGAAGAGGAATAGCAGTCTAAAGACCCTGGACTTCAGGGTCTTGTTCAGGGAACCAGTAGGAGGAATCACGTGAGAGACTGAAGGCTAAATGAACCCACGAGAACTGGCTGATGATCAAGAACAGTCTCCTTAAATCAGAAGAAAACAAATTAAAAAAAATGAGCAGATGCAGAAAGAAGTCATCTAGGCTAAACAGGAAACTCTGGACTGAGCCTAAACACAAGAATGGCATGTATAGAAGGTGGAAGCAAGGTCAAGCTACTCATAAGGATTATGGAAGCACCACCTGTGTGTGGAATGTGGGCCTGCTACTGAGCAAGGTAGATAATCTTGTGACAAAAGACACAAAAACATTCAATGTCTTCTTTGCTTTGGCCTTTACTAGCAAAGCCTCAAGCTTATCTGATTCCTTTGTCTAATAGCAAAGCTCGACAGAGAGAGGTATTACCCATGGCAAAGGATGATCAAGTTAGAAACTACTTAAGAAGACTGGACACACACAAGTTCATAGGCCTGGATGTGATACATCTGAAGGTGCTGAGGAAGTTGGTACATGCCATTGCAAGACTCCTCTCTCTTACCTTTTAAAAGGTCATGTTGATAGCAGGTTTTTGAGGACTTGAAAAAGAGAAACGTCATGTCCAGCTTCAAAAATGGTAAGAAAAAAGATCTAAGAAACTGCAAGCTGGGGAACCTTACCTCAGCACATTAGAAAATTAGAGAGAAAATCCTGGAAGCCACTTCCAGTCATGTGAAGGAAGGGAAAGTGAGTGGGAAGAACCAATATGGATTTACAAAGGGCAAATTGTGCCTGGTCAGCCTAATAATCAGCTACAGTAGGATGATTGGTTCTGTGGATGGAAGCAGTGGCTGCAAATTATCTTAGAGCCATAGAATCATAGAATGGTTAGGGTTGGAAGGGACCTCAAAGATCATCTAGTTCCAACCCCCCTGCCATGGGCAGGGAAACTCTCCACCACACCAAGTTGCTCAAAGCCTCATCCAACCTGGCCTTGAACACTTCCAGGGATGGGGCATCTACAACTTCTCTGGGCAACTTGTTCCAGTGCCTCACCACCCTCAGAGTGAAAAATTTCTTCCTTATATCTAATCTAAATCTGCCCTCTTTCAGTTTAAAGCCATTGCCCCTTGTCCTATCACCACACGCCCTTGTAAAAAATCCCTCTCCAGCTTTCCTGTAGGCCCCCTTTAAGTACTGGAAGGCTGCAATAAGATCGCCCCGGAGCCTTCTCTTCTCCAGGTTGAACAGCCCCAACTCTCTCAGCCTGTCTTCATAGCAGAGGTGCTCCAGCCCTCGGATCATCTTCGTGGTCCTCCTCTGGACTCGCTCCAGCAGCTCCATGTCCTTCTTGTGTTGGGGACTCCAGAGCTGAACACAGTATTCTAGGTGGGGTCTCATGAGAGCAGAGTAGAGGGGCAGAATCACCTCCCTTGACCTGCTGGCCATGCTTCTTTTGATGCAGCCCAGGATACGGTTGGCTTTCTGGGCTGCCAGTGCACATTGCTGGCTCATGTTGAGCTTCTCGTCCACCAGCACTCCCAAGTCCTTTTCCTCCGGGCTGCTCTCAATCTGTTCTCTGTCCAGCCTGTACTTGTGCTTGGGATTGCCCTGACCCACATGCAAGACCTTGCACTTGGCCTTGTTGAACTTCATGAGGTTCTCACAGGCCCATCTCTCCAGCCTGTCAAGGTCCCTCTGGATGGCATCCCTTCCCTCCAGCATGTCCACAACACCACAAAACTTGTCATCTGCAAACTTGTTGAGGGTGCACTCGATCCCACTGTCCATGTCACCAATAAAGATGTTAAATAGCACTGGCCCCAGTACCGACCCCTGAGGAACACCACTCGTCACTGGCCTCCACTTGGACATTGAACCATTGACCACAACTCTTTGAGTGCGACCATCCAGCCAATTCCTTATCCACCGAGTGGTCCATCCATCAAAACCATGTCTTTCCAGTTTAGAGACAAGGATGTCGTGTGGGACAGTATTAAATGCTTTGGATAAGTCCAGGTAGATGATGTCAGTTGCTCTTCCCCTATCCATCAATGCTGTAACCTCATCATAGAAGGCCACCAAATTAGTCAGGCAAGATTTGCCCTTAGTGAAGCCATGTTGGCTGTCACCAATCACCTCCCTGTTTTCTATGTGCCTTAGCATAGTCGTCAGGAGGATCTGCTCCATGATCTTGCCAGGCACAGAGGTGAGACTGACTGGCCTGTAGTTCCCTGGGTCTTCTTTTTTTCCCTTTTTAAAAATGGGGGCTATGTTTCCCCTTTTCCAGTCATTGGGAACTTCCCCAGATTGCCAGGACTTCTGAAATATGATGGATAGTGGCTTAGCAACTTCATCTGCTAGTTCCCTCAGGACCCGCAGATGCACCTCATCAGGTCTCATGGACTTGTCCACCTTCAGGTCTTTTCCAACCTAGAAATCTATGAAATCTATGAAATCTATGACTGAGGCAAAGAAGTCATTGAGAACCTCAGCCTTCTCCATATCCCGGGTAGTCAGGTCCCCCATTTCCTTCCGGAGAGGGCCTACATTTTCCCTAGATCTCTTTTTATCACTGACATATCTATAGAAGTTTTTCTTGTTGCCCTTGATGTCCCTGGCCAGATTTAACTCTATCAGGGCTTTAGCTTTCCTAATCTGATCTCTGGTTGCTCAAACAATTGCTCTGTTTTCTTCTCAGGCTATCCGTCCTTGTTTCCACCCTCTGTAGGCCTTCTTTTTGTGCCCGAGTTGGTCCAGGAGCTCCTTGTTCATCCATGCAGACCTCCTGGTGTTCCTACCTGACTTTCTCTTTGTTGGGATGCACTGCTCCTGAGCTTGGAGGAGGTGAATTTTGAATATTAATCAGCTTTCTTGGGCCCCTCTTCCCTCCAGGGCTTCATCCCATTGTACTCTACTGAGGGGATCCCTGAAGGAGATCCTGAGGAGATCTTGATTCTAACTAGGTTCTTGATACAGTTCATTAGATATCCTTATAGTCACAAGAAGGAGATATAAACTGGATGGCTGGACTATGAGGTGGTGGGATTGTTTGGCTCACTGACTGTGACAGTCAGTATTTAGAAGCTTAATTGGCATCCTATTACAAGAAGCATTCTTTGAGAGTTGATGCTAGGGATTATATTGTTTTTTAACATCTTCCTCAACAAACTAGTTGGTGGGATGGGATGCGCACTCATTAAATTAATGGATGACTCCAAACTGGAGTGAGCAGTTAGTACACTGTAGGGCTGGACTGCCATTCAGAGGGACCTTGACAGCTAAAGAAATGGGCTGGCAGAAACACCATGAAGGTAAACAAAGTCCTGTACCTGGGATGGATCATAGGGATAACTACCACAGAAAAGGACACTGCAGACATGTTGAACATGAGGCAGCATTGCACCCTTACAGCAAACATATATTGGGCTACAGTAGAGAAAGTGTAGCCAGCAAGCTGAAGGAAGTGATCACTCCCCTCTCACTTGTAAGATCACATTTGAAATACCTTTCCTAGCTTCAGGTTCCTTTGTACCAGCAAGATAATGACAAAGTGGGAGCATATGACATACAAGGAGAAGCAGAGAATTGCAACTGCTTCACCTGGACATGGGTAAGGGTCAGTAAGTCTAATTGCTGTTTTCAGCTACCTAATAGATAGTTACAGAAAAGCTGGAGCTAGACTCTTCTTGGAGGTGCACAGTAGCAGGACAAGTGATGATGGACACAAGTTGAAGCAAAAATATTCTGACTGGATGTAGGGAGGAATTTGTCACCATGGGAGAGGTTAAGCCCAAGAGGTTAAGCCCAAAGAGGCTTATGAAACTCCATGCTTGGAGACTGTTGAAACTTGATTTATCTAACCTAAAGTCGGCCCTGCTTTGAGCAGATTGCACTAGGTGACCTCCAGAGGTCCCTTTCAATACTGTCTTTTCTGTGAGTGTATGGTTATCTTAATATAAGTCCTTAATGCAATTCCTGGCAAGCTGGGTATGTTTAATAAAAATGATTAAAATTAAAAGAAAATATAATTCTCCATGAAAGTCTCCAGGTAATGAAGATGTCATGGAGAACTTTTACTTAACAATGAAAATATTTTTATTGAAACATTATGTGGGACACCATAGAGAGTCTCCTGTGAATTTCAGACAAATTCAGTCCCTTCTGGACTCGGGAGTCCAAAATTGCACCTTCCAAAACAGAGGATGACCTTTAACTTTTGCAGTCATACCAGTGACTGCCTCACAGCACCGTTGGACGCCTGCAGGGACAGGAGTGGAAAGCTGAAGAGTTTTAGTGTCTCAGAAGCTAAGGTCTTCTCAGGGATGGCGGGAGAACAGAGAAGATGGCCTCATCTGAGATAAGAGGAAAATCAATATGGGGAAAAAAAAAAAATAGAGATCGTCAGAATTCTGGACAAATCTGTTTTCCCTTTAGCTTTGCTATGTGTAACAGCAAGTGTTCAAAGAGGTGGCTGTAGAGCTGACCGAGCTGCTTCTCTTACGGAAACTGAAAATGGCTCACATCTCAAAAGAAGTGTTTCTTGGGAATATCTTTCGCAAGTTTGGTTAGGAAGGATTTCTTCACTTCACACTGGAATATCCAGGTAGAAGGAAGTGTCTCACAGCCACATTTCAGAAAAGTCACTGATATGGCGAATAGGACATTTGCTTGGTGTAAGCCCCACGTTCAGCACTTGCTCTGAAGCAGTTTGCAAAAGGCATTGAAAATTGCCTTGACGACAAAGCCTATGATGTTTTTTGTGTCAGATTGTCTTTTACTGCTCCTGTTGGAGCTCTCTACGTTTAAATAACTTAAATATACGTCAGAGCAAAGAGTTGAACATGACTCTCCTGCATCCTATGTGAAGGATCTAAACATGGGGCTGTAAAGACATTTGGAGGGGTGGAGGAAAGACAGTATCCAAAGTCCCTCTTTCAGGAATAAACACTGATTCTTTATGTCCCTGCCATATGCTATAAACGCAAACCTTGTGTCTATTTCAGGATTGTACTAAAACTTTATCAATTGTCTTAATTTTTTTCATTGAAAACTTTGATAATTTCTTGAAGAGAAAAAATCCCAAAAATATTCGCAAAATGAGAATTTTCTTCTCCATGCAGTTTGTCTTGCAGAAAAGATGTTCTTCCTTGCTGAGCCGTGCTGCCAGAACTCCTCCTTTTTGTGAAAGGAAATTAATATTTCTGTGAAAGTGCCACAAATGACATGGATGGTTGGCAGCACAGAATCGTTATTGCTTATTGAGTAACCATTTTCAAGCAGTGAATAAATAAATCCCCAACATAAATGAGGGGCAACAGAGAACTGTGTTAGGGTATGGTTATCATACTAAAAGTGTCCGCTACCACGCTGTAGCAAAATTAACTAGTGTGACTACTTTTCTCCACACAAAGAGTGGATCAGGGTGGGCAGATATGAGGCATCCATGTCTAGGGAGGGGGGAAATGTGGTTATATGTCAGGAAGGTGCAGAAGGTAAGGGCTTCTCTTCTGCTTTCTGCTACAGACTTCACTGTGAGCTGTCGACCTCAGCACAAATTCAGCTGATGAAGACCCTTACGTATGTTATTTCCAAAGGCAAGTGTTTCAATACTTGATGGTACTGGAATATATGCAAATATTGTGAAAGAGTCACATGGTGTCTCCTGTCACTGAAGTGAGTTTTACTTTCTACCTGAATAAACACATTATTTGGGAGTTTGCTGGTGACTGGTATCCGACAGTACAACAGTGAACTCCTAGCCTTACCTTAAAGCAGCAGTCAGATTATGTCACTACAAGTTCCTGCTGTACAGTTAGGAGTTTGCATGCTTGAATTCACACTTTTCAAAGCTCTGGAGAAGTGACAGTTTACACACGACTGCAGCGGATGAAAGATGACCTTTAAAAAACTGCACAGCACACTGTCTGACTAGAATGAATGTCCATATAGGCTGATGACCTAGAGGTAACAGCCCACATTGTCTCAGGCACCTGAGAGCAGAATGCTCTCAATGCATGATCCTTTTGTTTGGGAATCAATTTTTCTGGGGGTGGAATTTGCACCCAGTTGCAGCATCTGGAAGTTAACATTACAGAATGGCTAAGTTCTATTATGAGCCGAGACACGCAGAGACGTGTGTGCCTGAGCATCTCCCCTCCAAGTGAGTGAACTGTGGTTGGTTTGACTGGTGCTCAGCATACGCAGTTCAGAACTAAGTCTCCAGGTTTCCATTAAGATGCTTGCCAGTAAACAATGTATTCACTTGGCTCCTCTAGTGATGAATGATTTCTTCACCATTCTTCTAGAACAAGGTATTTATTGAGCAACCTTGATTAAAGATGCCCCTGCTCATTGCAGGAGGGCGTGGAGTAGATGACCTTTAAAGGTCCCCACAAACCCAAACTATTCTATGATTCTATTATTTACTTTCTTGCACCACTTCCAGATTCGGGGGCTTTGTAAAACCCTGTATTAGAACTGCTGTAATTTGCCTTACATCAGTAGTGTGCAACTTAGTTTCTCCTGATTATGACAGTATGGACTGAAAGCCAAGCAGAGAGTAAAAGTACATTTCAAAGCAAAGAAATCCGTCTGCATATGTAAGTCAAGCAAATTATTGCTAAGGCATAATCAATCCTATTTGACCAGTGAATAAACTCATTAAGCAACTAACAGTGAAGAAACTGAAGTTCTTCTATGCATGCAAGAAGAAATCTATTGGACAGAGATTATGGAGCTTTTCTCCCTGTGCATTTGTGGGGGAAAAACACTAGCTTCACATATGCTACTAAAGATCAACATTTTGTATTTCCTTCACACATTTATTTGCTGTTCTTATAATTATGAGGCAGTTACCTTAGGGAAAATAACACAAGTGCTAGATCTGGGCAGAGAAACTCTTACCTACACCTCCGTTTTCTTCCACAGGAATCCTAGTGATTACTGCTTCACTAACACAGGAGCTGAGCTGGAAAAGCAGCTTTGAGCATACATATGGGATGATAGCCACCATTTGCCCTTGCTTGGACCAGTCCACTCTATTTCAACAACTAGGTTCCCAGTGAGGCAAGGTTCTTGCGAAGCCTTATAGAAGGTGCCCTTGTACTGATACTTTTGTTTTCCACATAGACCTTTTTTTGCTCAGGTATTTGTTTTTAACACTGATCAAATTTCCATCACTACAATATTTGAGTGTCTCAGTCTTAGATTATTTTTTTTTTCTTTTGGCTTTCATATGAAATGGGGAAGGCTTTGCGGCTTTTTGTTTTCAAATCCTAGTTGCATGGGGAGAGACCAGAAGCACAGAGATTATACGGCTCAGATTCTCAAGCCCAGTGAGGTGCCTTACTCCTACATGGCAGAAATTCCTCTGTGTGTCGGAGAGTCTCAGTGTGACTTGGTTGGAATCACACAGAAAACACGTGGCTGACTGGGGAATGTGGACAATGAATTGGCCTTCTGTGTCTCTAGTGAAAATGGGCTTGGTGGGCATGCACTGAACAGATGTTTGACAGCAAGAAGCGAAGACAGTGAGCAGAAGGGTTTGGAGAGTGCTACATCTCAGCCTGAGGCCTTTAATGGGTCTAACCTGATCCCTTCTTTCAGAGTGGCAGTACCTTACAGTAGAATAATTGTATTGCACTCAGACGAATCAGTTCATTGGAAGATATTAAAATTAAATATAGAGTGAATTAAACATTTCAGGAACTGTGGGGCAAAGGGAAAGGAAAGAGTGTTCATGCCAAACATTTTTAAAATGTATATATTAGTGTCATTACTCCCAGTTTCTGACTCAGTGACAATGGCATTAAGTGCTGATTTTTTCCTGAAGTTCACTGTTCTGACTGGACTTGCTGAATGAATTTTGTTAATGTACATTTTAAGCATAAAAGCATATCTGTTACAGCGTTCGCACATCTTGCTTTTCCTTTTGACCCACAAAATATTCCCTCTATTATACCCCATTTAGTTGGGCTGCTTTAATTCTGAAGACTACAATTAAAAAAAAAATACATTGGGACATACCAAGTTTTTAAAAGAAGTTTCTGGAGGCTTGAACATGGCAATAAAGCCTTACAGACAATCTGACATTTTGCTGGAACAAAAAGTTCACTAAAAATGTATTGTGAAAAGCAAAACCAGTATAAATAGATTCCAAATGTCTCTGTTCTACTTCCTTGCTTTTGTTTAACGAACCTTTTGGAAACAAAATTCATCTTCGGAACAGCGGCTCGAGATCTGTAATCTTCAATTATTATAGACCAACAGTATTAGACAGACTCTATGCGAATTAACAGAAGTTTCACTGAACAACAGTGCCTAGCTTATCATATATTTTAGTTGCTTCTACCTCTCAGCTAGAAAAACATGAATGGGTATCTCGTGAAAATGTGTTTGGTGCTCAGTGACCTTTTTAGTTCAAGATCCACCTGTCTTTCCTTTTGCTTCCTTCCTGGAGGTGTTCAAGGCCAGGTTGGACGGAGCCTTGAGTAGCCTGGTCTAGTTGAGAGGCGTCCCTGCCCATGACAGGGAGGTTGGATTAGATGATCTCTAAGGTCCCTTCCAGCCTATGCCATTCTGTGATTCTATGATTCTATGATTCTATGATCTTCACCACGGAAAGCGAGTCCAAGGAAAACGAAGTTTCAGTTTTCGAAAAACTGATGCCTAAGAATGATTATGTGGCTTGTGTTGGGAAAAAGGCAAAAAAGCAGCTGAATATTTTGTGACTTAATATGGAGATTCCCATCAGTGTTATAAAGAACACAGTTGGGTCTTAATTACTGCCTTAGTACTACTAAGATGATCTAATAAAGCTGATTATTTTCATGTTTGCTTTTACTTGTTTCTTCAAAATAAAAGCCAAAGTATCTTCCAAAATGATATTAATATATTCTTTTAATTACAAACTAGTTCAACTAATTTCTTTATAAACTCTACCATAACTAGTTCCAACTAATTCCTAATTACTGCGCATGACAGCTGGATATTGCAGTAGTGCATGTGCTTTGTAAAAACATACATTTAAATAAATCATATCCTGAAGCTTCACATGGATTAAACTAATATTCCACCAAAAAAAAAAAGAGAAGAAAGTGAATGTCCATGCTGATTCGACTCTAGCCAAATCATGCACTAAGTGTGGTGTTAGGTGCCTAACAAATGAGAACACTGCCACCCAGCCCATAGCTTTGATCCTTGGGATATATGTTAAAAAAATACCATATGCAATAAAAGGTGAGTAGTAATATTGTTCTGCAAATGGGGAAAACCGAAGCACAGAGGCTGAAATATGTCAGAGCAATATAGTGGCAGAATCAGTCGTGAAACACAACTATCTTGCTCTGTCAATTTACCGTGCAATTCATTCAAAGGTTTTTGGGCAGGTCCTGCAGCAGTATTTCAGGGTGATAAAGGTTACGCCAACAATAAGTCCACACTTCTGCCCCTGTGCAAACCCCAAAGGCCCATGATAACCCCTGCACTTTCTTTTGGAGCCCTCCCAGAGCTCCTGGAGCTCAGAGGGATGCTAGCTACCTGCCTGTGAGTCAAATGGCAAATCACAGCTCAGAAGGGGTTTAAGAAACAGTTTTGAGCTGCCTCTCGGCTGCTTCCTTCCTGGCTGGGACTGGAACCCATCTGTGCAAGTGTCCTCCTTCATTTCGGTCCTGGCAGCAGACAGCTGTCTCTGCTTAGGAGCAGTGCCACTCGCTGTGCCTTCCAGGAACAGAGGCGGATGGATGCAGCGTGTCCCTGTGGGTGTGCCAGCCACCCTGTGGACTTCAGCCACAGAGACAAGAGTAGCACAGAAAGGAAAGTGGCAAAATGGAGTATCCAGAGTGAACGTCTGTTTTAACAGTCATGAACTGCTCGTATTTCAAATGTCGGTGCCTGTGTTCATAATGCGATGTGTGTTTTCTCTTTAACATCATTCTCTTCAAAGATGTTACTTTCAGGACTTTCCCCCGCTTCCCCTTGGCATTCAAAATTCGGTTGGCTTAAAATAAGAATGGATTCTTCTACTTTTTTGTCAGGATGAGAAACCAGTGGCATGAACTCTTTTGTGATAGGCTCCTCATACGACCTTTCCAATGTGGCCTATAACAAGAGAATAGTGCAGATTTTATGAGGAAGCCCATAAACTTCTCAACTTTGGTCAATCCTGTCATTATGAGTATTTTATTCATGTTGACCTTCTTCCCTTCCCACCCACCTTAGCTTCTCACCAACCCCACAAGTCAAGACTTCTTGAAAATGTCACCCTTGGAGAACAGTCTGATACCAACCAAACACTGTTTCTTTTCATTTTCTCCTTAGATCTTAACATGTTTTTCTTCTGAGGGCCACCAGCAGTAATAATCACCCCCTCTCCAAGAATACGTGAGTAAATAGCTCTAGGGTGTTGCTGTTCTTTATGTAAGTGAGGACTGGGGAAAAACAGAGGAGGAGACCACTTGACCAGAAGACTGCTAGATGTTTTGGTGTGAATCCACGGCACTGTGTAGCTGAGTGATACTGTCTGCGTGATTTAAGGGACGGTTTCACTTGTGTCCTTGTCATACATGGTTGCAAAGAAAATTGCTTCCCAGCTCCTGCTCACAGCTGCATGTATGGGTGCAATGTGTTTTCATCACCGGCTAGGCATATGGTGAGGGAGGGGCATGGGAAAGGCTGTCCTAATTTTCCCATTTTTCCTTAGCAAGAGGAGGTTCCTACATTTGCTCAGCTGGGGTGTGTTGCCCCAGGCCTTCCTAGGGCTCCTAATGAAGTGACACCAGGATGGAGTGCTCAGCCCAAGGGCTTTCCCCAGGGGATAGCATCTCCTGCTTTCTGAGCAAGAAGGATGTTTTGCAGGACAAATAGCAAGGCAAGAAGTGAATATTTGGAGGTGAGGTTCTGAGCTGAAGCTCAGAGTCTTTTTTTGAGATGTTTTTATTTGCAAAGAGCAGGGGTGCTTCACAGCAGCCTGGTGCTCTCTGTTCAGGGTTTCTCAGTGACTCCAGAGGAAACGTCTGGAAAGGAAAACTAGCTTTTGCGGAGCGCTTGGGATGTGAAGCTCAGGCTGGATCCCCTGTCGTTTCAACATCCTCCTGGAAGGGGCAGCTTGTCTTTATTTATTCAAAGCTATGCAAATCTTCTAGATAAAATTCAGCATAGCTGATTGCAGTGAGTGTGCCAGTGGGGAATGCAGCCTGTTTATCCTTCCCTGATGCCCTTCTCCAACGAGATGCACAGCTGATGTACGACACAAAAAAGAAAGTGGAGAAACAAACTAGCTTCCTTTCAGAAAAAAAAAAAAAAAATCTTGTTGCAACCAGTTTCCTCTGCTCCAGAAGCTTGTGGTACAGATACCCGGGATCACCTACACTTATAAGGGGAGCCAGACCCGCCGCCGCGCCCCTCCCCGCCCTCCAGGGCCGCCCCCGCCACCGGCGGTCCCTCCCCGGCCCCTCGGCCGGGCGCCGCCCCCGCCCCGGTAGGCGCAGGCCGAGTGGCGGAAGGGCGGCAAATCCCTGCAGAGATAACAGGAAACGAGGGAAGAAAAACCCGAACCCGACCGTGGAAACGCCGCGGGAGGTGACTTTTCCTCGAGAGAGGCGGGGCCGGGGGAGGCCGAGGCCCCGCTCCCTGCTCCGGCCGCGCCCTGCTCGGCACCAGCAGGTGGCACCCACGGGCCCCGCGTCGCGCCGCCGGGAACTCCGGTCTCGCCCCGCCCGGGCCGGGGGCGGTGGCGCCGCGGGGCCGCCCCGGGGGCCGGGCTCGGGCTGGGGCGGGCGCTGGTGGCGCGATTAACCCTTTCCGGTGTGTCTTCCCACCCGCGCACCCCCAAGCCAGGCGTGGAGGCGGGTCGAGGAAGGGTGGGCAGGGCGCCCTGGGAGCCTGTGACAAAGGGAAGCCGCCCCGGCTCCCGGGGAAGGAGCCGAAAGTCCGAGGGAGGAAGGGAGGGAGGAGCGCAGGGTGTTGCAGACGTGAGGGATGCTGGCTTGCGGGCAGGCGCCTTCGGTACGAGCAGGGATGCGACCTGCTCCGTAGCTCTGTCGTTCCGGCGTCAGGGACTCGGAGGGAGAGAAAGAAGACGGTGCCCGCTGGGTACAGGAGGAGGGGGACCGGCCGCCTCCTCCCCCCGCAGCAGCTGTATCACGTCTCCGAGGACGTTTTGGGAGGAGTGCTACCCAGCTGAATTAGCGTGCATAAACACCCTGCGGAGAAGTACGTAGATGGCTGTAGGTGCCCACGCATGTGCAGACGTGGTGTCCGTGCAGGGCGGCGAGCAGAGCGCGCACGGAGGGAAAATCACATCCGTGCAGTGAGAAGAACATGAAGCCATTCTTCTGCAGTGAATGGCCTCCCTTTTATTTATCGGTAACACGCAGAATGCGGCAGACCCCTCCCAGCGCCCCGGCGGCTGTCGCCGCGGAGGGGGTACACCCGCTCGGGGTGCCCCCCAGACGGTGGCTCTTCCCTCCCGGTTCGCTTCGTGCTGCAACCGGCGCCTCAGCAGCCGCCGCGGCGGGGAGCGCTGCGCGGCCGTGGACGCCCGCCGCCCCCTCGGCGCGGCCCTTGGCAGCCAGCCAAAAACCGGGAAAGCCACCAGCTCTTCACGCCGCGTTTTTTTTTTTTTCCCCCGACTATGAGAACGCCGGCGTGTCCCAGTACCGAGCATGCCAAGGAAAGGCACGATTTTTAACGCGAATTCCTTCAGACTTCTGTTTACGTCTTGAGCCAAAGCCCCTGAAAGCAAATAGTTCACATGTTTTGTGAGGTGGCAGATTTTTTTTAATTTTTTTTTTTTAACTGCTGACTCTTTTTAGCGATGTACGCTCTGAACTTGAATAGCGTTTGTTAAGGTTAGCATGCACTGTAATATTTTTCCGATTACCTAAGCTCAAACACCTCATTAATAGCTAGGCTAATCCTCCAAACCTCTAAATATCAGAATTGGAGAAATTTTAGAGCTAAACTAAACTCTGTAAGTTGCTCCTATTTCCTCTTCATTTGCCTAATGCAGACAACCAGAGAGTTTGCAGCGTTTGGGGGCAACCAAGCAATGCATTGCCCTTCTTTACTACAGCTCACTTGCATACAGCTTTTTGGTCTCATCTAATACAGACGAAAAAGCTAATTAGCTACTGTAGAGGTCTAAAGTTATTCCTTAATCCATCAGGTATAACCTAAGAATAGGGAGAAAATGTCTTAAGAACTTTTTCAACAACTCCGTACACTAGAATTTCAGCAAAATGCATAAGCTGTTCTCTGATCCACATTTCTTGTGAGTGTGGCAAAATGGTACTTACTGAAATATATAAACTGGCTGTGGCAGGCCAGCAAACATTTTTTTTCCTCTAGTCTGCTGAAGAAGCTGTCTGTGCTTTGTCTTTGTGTCTTTTTTCTTGGCGTTTAGGATGCTTCCATTTCAATGGCATCCCACTAAGTGTCTGATGAAGATTATCCTATTATTTGTCTTTTAAGCTGTACAGCTGTAAGGAACTAAGGGTTCAGATCCACTAGCAGGCTGGAGAATGGTGATCCTCTTAGGCCCTTGTTTTTGGGCCTGGGATTTGTCACTAGGAATTAGGGGCCTGAGTTGCACATACAGGTAACGAGGGAGGTGCTTGGAGGTGGCAATCAGAACCGGGCATTAAGTGGGAAAGTACCTGAAAGTTAGCAGATAGACATCATTAAGTATAGGCACCTGTCGCCAGCTCACGTACCCTGCAGGGTGCTCAGACCACAACAGGACTCAGCAGGGGCTTAAAGTCATCCCACTTGATGCAGGTGATAAAATCATGCATTTATTTTAAAAGTAACCACAGATATTGGTGGGGTTTTTTTTTGTTTGTTTGGGTTTTTTTTTGTACAGCATCTCCCTAATTGCGTGGGAGAACTTGCCTGGAAAACAGGAGAGCTGGCCCAAGGAGGAATGCCCAGGCTGCTGCTGGGAGACTGGGGACACTGCTGAGACTGTCCCACTGTGGAAAAAGCAGCTGAAGTTTCAGACAGGAGGAATGCGTGGGAATGGGCATTCAGGCTCTGCAATCCACTGGTGAAAACACTTAGCGGGGGATGGGCATGGGGAGCACAGTTTCAGTCCCAAGTGTCCGTGTGTATGTGTCTGTCGTTTGATTCCTTATTCAGTGCACAGCAGTTGTTAAATCTGGGACCACAATTAAGATCTCCTGCTCCAGCTTGTCCTTAATTTTCCCAGTCTTTTGAATGAAACAGAATTGTGTCCATGGTGCTTGCTGCATAGCAAAATGCTGTCGGTGTGTGCTGGTGTTCGCTCAGCATGCCTGTCAGCTTGGGTTCCCCCGGGGAACGTAAGCAGCAGGAGCCTCGTTTGTAAATCTCTGAAGGGTGGTGGGCGCTGAGAAGCACAGTTTTGCCAAGGCGGTTGCTTATCTGGGCATGCACAGTGCTAGAATATTAGGCTGGCAAGTATAAAAATAAAATGGCTTCTGCAGTGGTTGTGATTTTTTGGGTGTTGCTGTATAAATTCTGTCTCAATTTTACAGCAGTCTGTTCAGTTCACTAAGTTTCAGGAGCGTTCAGAGCTAGGTTTTGTACAAGACAGTCCTTGCACTTACATTTTCTTACCAGCGTTTGTCTTTCCGTTTCTTTGTTCCCTCATGCAGTTTCTCATGTGGGTGTGGGGGAACTGTGTGATACGCTCCACCTGCCATATGGAGCAAAAGTCTTGAATTTATCTGTCTTCTGTATTAAATCACAGCTGAAAAAAAAACATTTGCTGCCTTGCCTGACTTCCTCAGAGAGAGAGCTGTTTCTCTAATCAGTTTTCTTACAACATCACTTTTGTAATCGGGGGGATGCAATCTGCCTCGGAGATTACAGGCAAAAAAAGTCCATAGGGATCTCATTCCTGTGACTCTTTGCTCTGCTTGCACCTGGATGCGATGAGAAGGGTGCTCAGCCACGCCCGTGCGGGAGCCGCACTCTGTCCCTGAGCCAGCCCTGAGGGGAGCATTGCACCAGGAAAAGCAGCAGGATGCTCCGCTTTGACACCCAGTGAGTGCTGAGCCCAGAGCGGACAATGATGTGAGGAAGCGATGACCTTGTAGCTGTCCTATTCGGGATCCAATTCCAAGATATCTGTTAATTTAACATTGGCTGTGAGAACCGTTGCAGCAAATGGCTTAAATGGCTTGGAAATGAGGTGCCATAGTGGGAAAGACCTGATGCTATGTAACACTGCTGGTTCAAAAAAAATCTTAAAAACCATACACCCCCCCTCCCTTCACAGCTACAACATTCTCTGTCATTGTCAGTGTCTCCCATGCACGAGATGATGAATCGCCATTTTAGGCAGGCGGTTTATGGCTCATAAATACTTGGGTGTGTCAGACTGTAATGAATCCCTTAGGAATGACAGTACTGTTTGGACAGTGGCTGAACACATCCCTCTGAATTCCCATCCCTTCAGCATAGAAAATGGATTTTAATGGTCACAAACAGATGGTGTTCATGAAAGGGAGGGAAAAAAAATCAGATTATAGCTCATGTCAGACAGAGTGGAGAAAATAATCTGCTATATTTAAAGCTCCATTTTATTAGAAACAGGAATATAGGTTCAAGCAGTTCTGGAATAATAATAAAAAAAAAACTGAGTGCAAGCAGTAAGTGGGTCTCAAAAGGCAGAGCAGGTCAAACTAGGTAAGAAAAATCTAAACTCTAAGAGTGGAGTTATATTTTAGTTTGGTTTTGTTTGTTTGTTTTGTTCAGATCAGTGGTGTTTGACTGCTCTAATTTGGCTATCAGGCAGCAGAGTTAAAGCAAAGTGTCCTACATCCCGTGAGAATGTTGTTAACAGTACCTCAACTTTTTGGATATCTTTTAAGTCCCTTGGAAATCTAGTTCCTTGAGTTTATTGGAAAGACCAGGACAAAAATATTCAGTCTTGGATCACCCTGAAATAATTATTTTAAACAGGATACTACAGTAAGAAATCGCTGATCCTAGCAACTTTGGCTCAGATGCTTGTTCAAGCCTCTAGAGAGCACATAAACACTCATTAATGCATACTTTGTGTGTAATATAGTGATAAATACAAGGCCTATTATTGACCGAGGCTCAGGCACACAAGACTTAAATTTCACTGTAGACACTTAACTCTGTGAGTGTGATCTATAAAAAAATCCATATAATGCCTTAGATGTTTGTTTCGTTATTATCTAAAATCACTACTGGCAAACGCATCCAGATTCCTGGGAGCCGGGACTGGAGCCTCTATCACTCAATTCTTTGCAGGTTATGGTGCTGATGGTTATGTGCACTTTCTGATCCTTTGAATCGTGCTCAGTTTCAAAAGGGTTAAATATTGGTTTTGTTTTTCCACTTTACGCAGCAGAGTGCATAAGGTGGTGGCTAAGGTTTGTCTTCTGAAGTACCAGGTGCTCTTCTGAATGCCATTTGCCGTGGTGGCGCACAGGGAGCGTAAAGGTGAATGGCTGCAGCTCCTCCTTGAGCAAAGTTTTAAAAAGTAAAGATATGCATATATAAAGTAAAAACAAATATCCAAGCATATTTGGAAACTTTGTGTGAGGAATCTTTCTTCTGCAGATTCGTGTCCTTCTTTTCACTGTTTGCTTTTCACTGCTGAGTGCGGGGTATTAGGAAACTAAATTTCTAAGTCCTTAACACTCTACAGGGATTTTAGACTATGACAGCCATTCCTAGGATCCAGTGCCTAAAGCCTTTTATAGTTCCAGCCTAGCATGTGTCTCTGGAGTCAAAAGGGAGGCGAAATATTTTTGCCTACTCTGATGTCAGACAAGGCTTCCAGTGAATGGCTTTCCAGAACTGAAATGGGACCTTGGATTACCAGATAAGCAGGAGTGGGTTTGCTACCCTGGCACAGTGCTGCAGTGCTCTGCGATGCCTGGCTGCTGTGTGGAAGGGTCCAGCGCTGTCCTGTTACGGCTCGACTGGGCAGTGAATATATTTTCATTCCTGAGTGTGTTGTCTATGAGAATTGCAGGTCATTTCCTTGATATAAGGGGGAAAACCAGAGGAAGGGTGTGATCAAACTGCTGAAGTGATTGATTCAACCAGTTGCTGTGGTCCTGGCCGGGGGCCAGCAACACTAGGAAGCTGCAGTGGGCAGCCTGGAAGTACAGGAAGCACAAGGACATGGAGGAAGCAGATAACGGGCAAACAAATCGAATCACAGAATCACAGAACGTTGAATGGCACATGTGAAAATGCAGGAAGAAATTTGTGTGCTGAAGTCGCAGTGTTCTTTGCCATAATCTGTTATATGAATCGTCTTGTAGGGTGGATAATGGTACGAAGGAGAAAATTGACTTTCAGAGTCAAAACAAAAAACAGGGAATATTTTTTTGTAAAATGATCAAGGGATTTTTATGCTCCCTAAAACAGTGCAAAGCTTTAGCCTCCGACTGTCTCTGCAGGGAGAGGTAAGAAGCAATTGGGACCACAGCTCTGTCGAGTTTGTACCAGAGAGCCTTAATTTCTTTATAGGGCTTTTTGTGAGACTTGCAATAGACAAAGACCCAATATTCCTCTCTCTGGCCCTGAACCAAGCATGTCATAGTTGATTCTCCGTCTTACTAACGTCTTCCGAGCTCCACTGAGAGCCAGTTACTGACATTTGCACTGTGCATGGAATGCGAGTATCAGCATGTTAAATCAGCACTAGCATACAGTGTTGCCAGCTCTTATTTTTTATGAAGAAATAATCACAATGTCTGAAATGTTCCTTGAAGCCTGTGCTTCTGGATCCGTGTGAGGATGAGTATCTCAAAATTCCTTAAAGAAGGAAAAAGAAGAAAGAAAGAAAAAGAAGTTGAAAATATGAACCAAATGCAAAAATCCAAAGAGAACTGAACAATATAAAATGGAATATGCTTTTTAACACTCGTGATTTTTGTGGCATGGCCAATCACTTTTCAATGCTTGGGCTTGGCAGAAGTGGAAAAATTACAGAAAAGTGTGGACAACATTTCTTGCAGATCTTTCTAAGGGAAGAAAGAACTGAGCAACAAAGGGGATATGAGAAGGTCTTTGTCTCTTTCTCAGTGGGTGAACACGCCTGTCATTGTGTGAAACAGAAGGCAGTAGTGTATGCCTGGTGGCCCTCAGAGCTTCAGGCCATTTGAATGATTATTGAACGGCGGTGGTTGGAGCCTGGGAGAACAGGACATGTTGGGTAATAACCGCGGGGCTGGTCTGGGTGATGTGGGCAGCTGTCCCTTCCAGGCTGAGCAGAGACAACCGACTCATTTCACTGAACGCCCCTCTGATGGTAATAACTTCTAGTCCCAGCTAGCTGAAAATGGATGGAAACCAGTGACCTGGAGGTGAAAGGTGCCATATCCCCGTTCCAGTGCCCTGAGTCACTCGTGCTCTCCTTACAATGAGCTTTCTGTGCCGCTCGGAGGGATGCTTTTTGCTTTGCTGCTCTCCAGCACTGTTTCTGAGCTGTGCTTAAAACAAATGAACCGCTTTCCACAAACTCTTCCCCTACGGCTCCTTGTTTATTTTAAAGGGCACAGTAACGCATAATGTGTAGCCTAGGACTGTATTGCTGATTACAAATATCACCTTGCTTTGGCTTCTCTCACCTCGAAAATTCAGATCTTTGCTGAAGCCTGGAGACTGTACAACTCATACCGGCGTGTGTGCCGTGGGCTACCGGACGTGAGCAAACATAAGCTGCAAGTTCAATGCAAATTATTTCCGTTTCACATTTTGTCCCATTTTTACGGCAACATGAGTCTGTAATTCCTGGAAGCTGATAGTATTTTAGCCGAGGAAGTTACCTGTATACTTGTAAAAGAGCTACCGTTTGTAACATGTTGGTCTAATCTGTGAGGTTTTGCATGTTTGTAATGTCCCAGAGACTGCACAGTTTAACCCTGCCTGCATATAAAAAGGAGCAGAAGATTGTCTGTTTAACTGACACTGGTCTAGTTGGTCGATGGCAATAGTGTATTGATGACTGAGGTGTTTACATGCATATGGAAATGTAGCTCATTATTTCTGCAAGTACCATTCGGGTCTTCTCGTGTGCAGCTCCCCACCTTATCTAGGGTACCACACATTAGACGGACACTGTGTGCTGTGTCAAGATAGAATAAACGTACTATGAGAAATCTGCAGTGCACATGCCGCATGAAGAAAATGATATTAACTAAAACTCTTTCCTTCACCGCTACAAACCCATGGAAAACCTCTTAATTAAAGTGAGAAGAATCAGGAAGGACTGAATGAAACTCCTTACTATCTCCCTCTATTGTGCTTCACTTTTTTCTGTTCTGAGGCATCGCCATTGTGTTTGCCTGAAGTACAACACTGGAGCACTAATCTGTACGTGTGTGATTGCTCTGACGGGTTAAAACAATGCTTTGATACAATTTTTCTTTTGTGTGAAATGAATGTAGACCTCTGTAGGGACCTTGTGCCTCTGTTTTGCAGCAAAGGTCAGGAGTCTTTTCATAAGACTTCCAAAGTGTTATTGTTAAAACATCTCTTTGCTATGTCACTGTTTTCCCTTTCCTCTCCTCATTCAAAATAATACATTGTCATTAGTGACTTATAACACTCTCCCTCCAAACGTGGTGTATCCAGCTTTCCTTGTTTTTTTCCCCAGCTTCCTTCCTATTTAAACAAAGAATTGTTGTAGTCAGTTTGGACCCAAATATTCCTAGCCTTGCTATCATGAAAAAAAAAATCATTCTGTTTTATACGGTGATTTATAAGCACTGCAGTTTTATTGCTGTTGTGAGCTGCAGTGTTATGATTTTTTACAACAGAAAAGTTATTTTCTAATGGAGGCATTCTTGCAGTGTTCACGCTGACCTTTGTGAGAGTCTTTCTATGGCTAATGTGGCCAAAACTTTAGGCTTTTAATACATTAGTCAGTTTATTAATTCCTGTAAATGACACTTCAGCAAGAAGGGAGAAAGGGAGGAAGATGTGCTATTGTAATTCAGTGACAACGTGTACTACTAACCCTTGTACTGAAGGTTGTCACTTGCATCATATATCTTGATTTCAGACATCTTTAACTTGGCATTTAATTTTTTACTCAATGACTTTTAAAGTCCAAAATATCCATAAGATCATCCAAAATGACATTTTCAGTGATTTGGACACTCAATTGTTACTTAGCCAGTCTTTACACTGAGCCCAGCGTGTTGTTTCTGACCAAATTGTGTCCTACGGTAAAGTCACCAGTTACCCATCTGAGCGTACTGAGGGATGCTGAACCCAAAACTTGCCCACTACATGCCAGAAATAAATCGTCTTTATTGTTAACCTACTTATTTCTTCAGATGTATTTGTCTTTACAGCTTGAAACTATTGGTTCTTGTTACAGTTTATTCTACTGCATCAAAAAAATCTTAATTTTTCTCTTGTGAGAGCGTTTATTCACTCTAACCATGTTACCTCTGAGTCTACATTTTGATAAATTGAGCAGAGCAAGCTCTGTAGATGCCTCGGTAAGACAAATTCTACAGTCAAGGAATACTTTTTGTGTTCTCCACTCAAAAGAGACTTTCCTGTAACTCAGAGGTAGGTGATTACAAAATTAAAGGTGCTAGCTACCTCAGTTATTATGTGCATGCTGCGAAGATATTGGCTGGTTTTGGATTTTTGTATCTCTATGCCTGTGAATTGGAGCTTTGTTGATACTAGTGAACACTTCATGATTATTTAGCGAGAAGTGTGGTCTACGTTATATGACACTCTATGGTGCTATGAATAGAAATCCTGCAGGCTGAGGCATTCAAGACATTTCTCTGTCGTGATGTGTATCTGCCATAACACAACTGGAATAAAATATTCAAAACCAGCTCTGACAGTCAGCCACCTCTGGTAGCTAATATATTTTGTGCTGACTTTCACTATCACTACCATGTTATGAATTATTATCCTGCCTGTTGCCTTAAACAATTAGTAACATAAATTCCAGTATCCTGACCCATCATACTGACAACTCACCAATTATGTATCTAAATGTATAGACTTGTGAGATAGTGCAAGTCTATCACTATCACCTCTTGGAGGAAGCAGTTACAGAACAATGCATGTCAGCCAGAAGATTAAGGGCCCTGTGCTGGCTCAAAGAGTTGAGTTTCAATTCTCACAATCTGTCATGTCAGTGACTTTTTGATTAGTGGCCACTTGAGATCAAGATTATTTGTGTAGAAACGTTAATGATGGTACAGTACAGTGCGTAGGGGTCAGACGTGTATGACTGGTGATCAGTATTCATGGGGCTCATGGGAGAACCATCAGGTATCTGGGAGTGGGCTATAAAGAAAGCATGTAAAAACTGTTTCCTTGTAATTTTAGACAATTTGCAGGCCTCTAAATATGTTTCCTTTATGCTTGCATTTTTCAAATAATAATTCTTTTAAGAAGCCTTGCGATGATATGAAATTACACTTTTACTTGCAGAGGCTTTGGCTCATTCAAAGATAATAACTTTTTTAGTCATTAAAGGAAATGCATACTTGATATCACATGAAAACAACACGAGCCATGATTCCTGTTACAGAGAAAGGGTTCTGGGCAGCTTTTATCTAACACATTGTATATATATATAATCCATCATATAAATACAAAAATAAATATATTATATTGATATAAAATATGGCATATAATATATGATACTAATATAATATATGTTGTTATACATTATATGTAGTCAGTCACTATCTTTTATAACATCAGATTCCTTGCTGCAGAGGCATTTTTATTTAGCATTTGAAATTGTCCTGTTTTTTTATGCCTGAATGATTGACAGGACAGTAACAGGGAGGTAGCCAGAGTTGGCGTGTTATGTATAGTAAGCTAAAACTGTGAAAGGTGCAGTTGTATAAAATAGTGGGGAAAGAGTTACTATGAGCATAGTTAAGGGAAGTAGGCTTTTTGAGAGCAGAACTGATGGATTTATTTATTCTATAATTCTGTGTTCCTCAGCTGGGGTAAATTTGCATCATTCCATCACCATTAGATAAATGATACTGATTTCTCTGCTGAGGATATTGCAGAAGGCAGGAGTGTGCGTCTGTGTGGTTGTGAACTGGCCACTATGGATGTGTACTGTTTCAGGCAGAGCTACCTGGAGTGGCCCAAAGCAGGGTCAGGGAGTGGGCTAAGGGTTTGGTGGTGTGAACAAGCAGAAGTCCATTTCTGGGCTCGTTCTCGTTCATTTCAGCAATGTCATGCTCTATAGGTGGCTAAGCAAGGAAAACTGGTTCCCATATTCACTTTTGTACTCGAAACTTTAACTGATGGAAAATCTGTTATACATCTAATAACTAGTGGTTTGTTACTTCACTGAACTTTATAGTTCTAGGCTGAATTTGTTGAATTTCATCTTCGTACTTCTGTGTCTCATTAGGCATTATTTTTGTTATATCTCTGCCTTGCTGTAAATGCATATAGGCTGTAATCAAGTAATTTCTTAACATCTAGAATAAACTTAAATAGATTAAGGTTTTTTTTTTCAGTCTCTTGTGTTTTCCTGCTTTAACCGTTCTCCCGTAAGCCCTTTGCAAATTTTCAACCTCCCTTTTTGAAGTGTGGATTTCCCAAAAGGACACCGTGTTCAATGAGCTCACTGATGACATCTGCAGAGAAAGTACCATCTCTTTGCCACTCAGTATTATTTCCCTGTTTCTTCATCCAAAAATCTTTCATGCTTTTAAATATGAGCTGTTCTGCTCAATTAGCTGTCTTGTAGAGCCCCGAGGCAGTTCCCCATTGCGGAGGGCCGATCTCCATTCTTTTTTCCCAGCTGTCCAAGCTTTTATTTTGAAAACACGTTTTGCTTGACTGGGCATAGTGTACAGGGCAGACAAATTGCTCTGACTGCTCTTCTAACCTTCGTGATACCTGCATGTTTTGTCAACAATTTTGAACTTATTTTCAGATGATTAATGAAAATGGTGGTTCTGCACTCGCTGCTTGCCCACTATCTTTTAAAGATCTGTGAATCCACCAGTTCTTAGTCAACTTAACATGTGCTCCAGTAAAGGTTTACAGGATTGTGTTTCTCCTATAGTTAGTATACAATGGTAAAAGTGTAATATGAAATCATGTGCTGGGCTGTTACCAAAGAGTATGAAATCTTCCTACTTGTTTTTTGCATGAAACTTGCAGTCTCAGAGAACAAAATTTGTTTGACATGGCAAATCTCTTTTAAATCACAGTAGCTGCTCTTGGTCTATAATTATTGCACAGCACAGCTGGACTTTCAATTGGCTACGAGACAGTTTAGTTTAGCCCACTTTTTCTCTGAGAGTGCACAAAAAAATATTTATAGTGAGTCATTGATCAATAAATATTGTTTTTTCTTTATTTCTTCTTTTGCTCTCTGAATTAGAGGGGAAAAGGGAAAACTTAGATTTCATTTGTGCCGGTGGAAATGCAAATTCCTTCTGGTGAATGAAAGAAAAAAGTGAAGGGTGTGAATAAAACAAATGGATATTTCTAGACTTGATTAATGCATGGAGATCACTGATAAAGTCAGGAACTTTGCAGATAAAGATGTGGTTTTGGCAAAACACAATTTTCGCTTCCAAAAGATATTATGAATGAAAAATGAGTGGGAGATCTTTTAAACACTTTGTCACATACATTATTATCCATCTGTAAAAGTCTGAGTGATACTTTTGTGGTGTTTAGGAAAATGACTTTTTTTTTTTAAGTTCACAAGAGGATAAAAAAAATCTTTCAATTTCTCTTAGTCCTTCTGAAATGCATAAGGTTGGCAGTTGTTATGAAGACAGAAGAAAGAGATGTAGGTGGAGAACTTTCTTGCATACTGCATCCTCTAGCTAGAATGCTCTCTGCTCTTGCTCCACACTATGTACTTACATACAATGCAAATCTAAATGTTGAGAGCTAGCTACATGATTTAAGAGAGTGACCAGTTATAAAGAACTTGATGCAAGATGAGGTTTTCCTTTTGTATCCTTGAAAGTAAGCTTTTCAAGACTTGTTCTCTATGTAAGTACAAAGAAGCCTGCACAAAAAACCTTAAGTAAAATCTTTCTTTTAAACATCAGTCTCAAATAGAGGAAGCTTGATTGCACTCCATGTTCTCTAGAAAGGCTGTCACTACTAAGCCGCTTTCAAATGTCGCTTGCTGATTCGATGCTTCTTTATATTTGGATATATATTACAAGAAATAACTGATTTTCCTCATCTTTTGTAATTTACACAGATCACAGAGCCATGAGCCATGAAAACAGCATGAACTCTACAACACTTTTTTACCTAGTAGTAAAATGCCTACAATTTATTATGCGATCACTGGGTTTAAAAGCTTAATCCCCCACAAGTTATTGTTTTCTTAAGAAACACAAATGCTTTTAAAAGTAGTTCATTAGCATTATTCTCTAGTCTTTTTCTTCCTTTCTGGCTCAGCAGAATTGCTGCTGTTCATTTAGAGCTGATGACTCCTAATGAGACTCTAAGTGGGAATTGCGTCATACACCATGGTTTTGAATCACACTCATTTTTCTACTTAAAGGTCTACCACGGCTTTTATAAGCATACTGCGTTTTTGCTTACTGTCATGTATTTCCCTTCTGTCTCCAAGAGGGAACAATACAGATAAGGTAAACATTTTTTCCCAAATTTTTGTTCAACTCAATATACCTTCTATTACAGTAGCAAAGCAGGAGGACAGTGTACTACTATGCAAGAGTAATCTGCCTGAAAGAGATGGCACACACACAACTCCAGGGGTTTCTCTGCTGGTGTAATGACTGATTGACATGATCAGAACAGAATTCACATGGCAGGCTCCCCTTAATGATATCTTTAAATACTAATGCTGCTCCCAGTGCTCTAGAGTAATTGTCTCTCTGTCTGCCTTTGATAGCATCAGCTGAGAAGTGTGTATTGTCTCCTAGGTTGTTAAGTGCCTAACAAGTCTGGGATTCATAATTAAGTCAAAGGAAAAAAAAAAAAAAAAAGGAAGATGCCTTTGAAACCACTTTGCATTGAGAGTTACCTGCCTACAACCTGAAGTGCCTTGCCTCAGCCTAGAGGCATATAGAGACTAAAAAAAGAGGCTAAGAGAAGAGGCTCACTAAGCTCATTCCTGTTGTAAAAACCTGTAAAGGCTTCAGAAAAACAATTGCAGTGTGGAGAACCTCTCGGCTTCCACAAAAAAGACTTCCCCAACACGCACATGCAGAGGAGAGCTGGAAGGGCTTTGTCATGAACTGCTTATTCCGAGTGCCCCAATGACCTGGCTGGGAGCCCACGGCGGTGCTGCCTCAGGAGTGCGTTGTTGACTGACATCTGCAGGGCTCAGATCTGGAGTTCAGGCTGCCAAAGGCATCTTTGTGGCTGTGCGCCAATTAGGTATGGGGAGATGTCCGCTTTATGTGTAAACAGCTGTTGTCTCCCAGGTTTGTGGGGTCGAATATCTGTCTGATGGGCGGCTGGTAGGAAAAACATTTGTGGCCATTTAAATGTGAGATGAAGTAATAGCTGGAACTGGCTTTATTCTGTTTTGCCGATGAAAACAGGTAACGGATGTCATCAGCAATTTGTATATAAGAAGGGCTGTTATAGCAATTAACTTCTGACTTTCATTTCACAGTTTGTGCTCGTTATTTTTGATAAACGAAGGCTGCTTAGGATCAGGAGTGCCTCCTGAAATGGAAGGGCTTAACCAATGCAAACACAAGTTGAAATCACTGGTACAGCGTTTGCTTCTCATCACTGCAGTTCCACCAGCTGTTAAATTGCTTCACCTCGGTGCTGTGCTGGGTCACGTTCCAGTGAGCACGACATGCATAACCTACCTGAGGGCTTAGGCAAGTAGAGTAAATTCATTCTCCTCCTTCGCCGCCTCGCTTGCCTCCCCCTGGTGCTTTGTATGACAAGATGAACTGTGTGCCACTGTCCTGGAATGAAACAGAAAGGTGCTTGCAACTTCTTTAATATGATGAGGACATTGTGGTGAAGGGAAACAACTTTCTGAATTGATCAGACATCTCGGAGTCTTAAAGAACATTGCTCAGCTTGTCCTGAAAAAGATCCACAAAGCTGAAAAATAGTAATTACCTCCAAACACATTCATCACCACTCCAAATCTTCCTCTGATTAAACTGCTTGGAATTCTACTTGGCAATGATAAAGAATGGCATTTGAGAAAGGTCACAAGAAACATTGTCAAGTTCACTCGTCTGAAATAGATACATATTTAGATTGCTCAGTTGTAGTGTATTGATCACCACAGTGATTTCAGAGCTCTGCATTTCTGGTAAGAAGAATGATACTAGGTAGTAGACTCAAACCTATCTGCCCCTCGCTGTGTGCTCACGGCAGGGGTAAGTGCATTGTGTGGGCTACGCCAGCAGTCATCCTCTATGAGGGAACTTGATGGAACTGATCCTTCCATGCAAGTGGAGCAGCTTCTTGCCATTAACCATGGGATAAGGGTGTGCACATTACCTTGTAAGAGCCAATGCCTTGGATCACCATTCCAACTTGCCTCATGGTAGCTGTTCTTGCCTGCATTGTATGTTGTAATCCCGCAGTAAGTTACTGTTTTAGACGGAGGCAGCGAATCTTCCTGAGCTCTCAAGCCATGTATCGAAATCTTCAGCTGGCCAACAGCTACAAGGCATGCACTCCCTGGTCCAGAATGCCAAGAGGAGGGAGAGCTCCAGGAGCAATTCAGAGGCAGGATGAGCCAATGGCTCCCTCAGGGTCCCATGGTTCCATGAGGAGTGGGACTGTGCTCGGGTAATAGCTGAATCCAGAGCAAGTGAGTGATATTAGCAACAACGGACCTCACTCACTCCATTGGGACTGAGTTACCAGCAGCCCCTGTGCCAGTATAGCAGCTGTGGTTGTGCAGTGGCATGCTGGCTGGAAGGATCCACCAGAATATCTACCCACAGCTGAAGAACCTCTGCTTGGCAGCAGTGGTAGACTGAAGGGTGCTCCTCTTGCTTTTAAAAACAAAACCGAAATGAATGAACATGCTCAATCCATTTGCTCTCCAGCCATCACAAACTCCTTTTAACAGCCCGGCTCTATCCAGCTTGTTGATACTCTGCCTTTGATGTACCAAGCAGACATCCCAGCTACCTACTGGAGGCCTGAGCACTAAAGCTTCTGTAGATGAGAAGCTGTTCTGCAGAAATGGTGATGAACTTGAGCTGCTAAAGTTGTTACTTGGCTATCAGACTAACTGGTTGCAGACAAATCTGTGGAAAATTCTCTGGTTTGTGTTTTCTCTCTTCAGTGTTAATACTGCAGCACTGGAGCCTGAGAATGGAGAATGGAGCAGCTGAGCTGCAGGACTGCAACACATGATAATTCACACACTGTTTTAAGTCTCCTTACTCAGCACTAATTCCTGCCAAACCCAATTACTCCCACCCAAAACTGAACTAACTTGCTTCTGTAGCAGTAACGTTTTTGCTCTATCTCGATACAAACAGAGGGAAAATGATTTTACCAAGTTAAACCTCTGTATTTATTTGCCTCCAGAGTTTCACTGTAGACCATCTGTAGCTAGGTACATACATTCAAAACGAGCCCAAAATTTTAAAATACAAATACCTCTGTTTCTGAATTATATATGTATTGTTATTGATCATTGAGGTATTAAATGCCATTGAGTGTATCCATTCTTTTAAAAAGTTTCAACATCTATGGGGAAAAAAGGGAACAAAGATTGTCACATGCTGTTGATGCATTTTGGGTCTCAGCCTCCTGATCTTCCTCCAAGTAGAAAAGCACCTCATTGAGGTGGATGGATTTATATGAAGAACATTCTGTAAAAATTTGGGTCCAAATTTAAACACTGGCTTTAATTAGTGCAGCAGAGATAGTGGGCAACAAATAATTAGGAACTTTCCTTTATTTTACTGATATTGTCAGAAATCCTTTTTTTTTTTTTTTTTTTTTTCCCTTTGCTAGGAGTCACAGGTGACTTTGCAGGACATTTCTAAGAGCAAGAAGAGCAACCGTCCTGCGTTAATAATCACCGAGGTGTGGCTAGCATGGAGCTTACAAGGAAATATGTTTAAAGTAACAGTGCATGACAATCTGGTAGCTTTACTTTTTCGCTTTGTCATCTAAATCCTTCAATGTGAGAGGAAAGATGAAAAATGGTTCTCTTCTCCTCATAACATCTGTCATATTAAGACATCTTCTCCCGTTCAGTGCAGGCAGGGTTTAACCTTGAGATATTTTCTCTTCCATAAGAAGACATGGGAGTCTTGGACTGGAGAAGAGCAAATTCTGCTATAAGGCAAACAGGGACGTGTAATAACCCTTAAACCCTCCTGAAATTCATGTCCTAGTTTTACTATTCCAGATAATATTTGTGGAGAGCTTTATAGCCTGGGAGACCAGAAGAGATCACTGTCTTTCTCATCTCACCCCTTACGTCTTACACAGCGTTAGAAAAGTTGTCTTGCTGCAGCACTAAGCGCATGGTTGTGGCTGAACCAGAGAATTGTGTTTCCAAGTTCAGAGCAGAGTCTGGTGAAGCTGTGTGTGATATTGTGGCACAAATCACACTTCTTCTTTAGGCTTCTTTTGAAACAAGACTCTTGGTTAGCCTCTTCTTTGAAAATGTTTATACATCAAGGCTTAAAATGCTGAATGGTGTTATCTGAAAATCTTTTAAATTCACTTGAATGGATGGGAAATGAAATAATTGCATAATATCAGCAGTAACACTAGCATAAGGCAAAATAAGACATCCAGGCTTGTACACTCTAAGGTTAAATATGTGATATTAGAAAATTAATTCACGTAAATTTGTTGCTGCACAATCCAGGGAATGGTGACAAATGGAACATAGTCAGTCCAGCGAGAAATACTAAGAGAAATACCAAGGGGAGCCAGGAAAGTGTTGTCAGGCAGCAATGACATCAGCCTGCAACCCTTGCCAGCCTCCCTCCACCACGTCCACAGTTCCAGATTGCTGCTCTGCAAAGGGCCACCACTCCCTTCCCATTAAATCACTGCGTGCAGGATCAACTCTAAAAGTCTCCGTCCTCCGCCCCAGTTTACAAGAATGCATCCTGACTATCTGACATCTGATGTTGAATATGCAATTAATTTGTTTATATGAACAAAATATTCAGCATTTCAGAAGGATTCCTTTCTTGCCCTGCTGTGATTCCGTCTTTAATTTTGCTTGTTTTCTCCAGAGCTTGTTAAAAGGATGAAGGCTCTCATTTTAATGAGCAGATCATCCCCTCCATGGTGTGATTTTGTTACCATATACTTTTGGGCTGCATCCACTCCTGCAGCTGTTTCTCTAGGCTGCTTTTGAGAGTGTATAGAATGTCTGAATTCCTTAGTAAAGAATCTGTCATTGTGGGGTTCAAACAGATGAGAAAACTGGTGGCTAACTAATGGTTTTTGCTTGTTTGGCTTATTCTTTTCATAAATAGTAGAAAATGTTCTTCAGTCAATGACTGATTTATTTTCAAAGTTTGAAAATGTTAGAAAATACTATGTGAGAAGTGGAATTTAATCTTCCCAAAGGAGACACTGGCCTTCAGGTTTCAGATATTACTTTAAATATGCCTAAAAATCATCAATGGTTAAACAGAGCTACTTCCAAGAATGTTTTGATGGCTTACAAAGGTCAAACTAAAGGTTAGTTTAACTATTTTAAGTTGCATAACCTTCAAAAGACAGTGACAGCTGAAATAACTCAGTAATTTTGTGTAGCAATCAATATAATGGCTGGAAAAGCATGAGAAGGGATATATAATTTTCAGAACTCACAGTAAAAAGCAGAAGTAATGTTTTTATTGAAAGAGATGTATTTTTACTTCAAGATAGATAATGTGCTTTTCTATACCATTGGAAAAAACTCAGTGAAGACAAAGTACTTCTATTTTACCATGAGGCAAACTCAGCAAAATCAATTCTGTAGTCCATATTGACAGTTATTGAATTATCTTGGAGTACAGCTAGAGCTTCCTTCGGTTTTTACATTGGAATAGCTCACACAAATTAGTATTACCACTTGTTAGCATTATTCTAGGTAAGCAATATGAAAAGTAAATTATTTTACTTATTCTTTTGTTCAATTTCAATGGGAATTAAAATCACAGACACTCATATTAGAAGTTATTTTTTCATTCTTTGTATCTACCAAGCAGCATCTTGTCACATAAGCACTCTCGTAATTTTGTGGTGAATATGTTTAAGCCTGGGTCTTGACAAAGGTAGGAATTTTGAGTCTATGTTTAAAAAAAAAAGAAAAAAGAAGAAAGTCAAATATATTGTTGACTGAAAGATGATCTTATAACTGCAGCTGTGTTTTTGGATTTGAAAACCTTGTGGTCCCTCCTATTTCTTCTGTAGTTGTCCTGAGAGATTTTTCACCTGTTTGATTCTGCCCTTCCTTAATCCTTACTATTACGTTAGTCTGCAGATAGTTCCATTCTGAATCTTAGTCTTTTTCTCAGATTTCTACCACTTAAAGTCTCTGCCTTTTAAGAATGAGGACATCAGATTTATTTCTGTCTGACATTACCGTGATAGATGCCATAAAAATAGGCAGTTTTCTGTAGGAATTGCATGTGAACATTTAAGTGCACAATTTATCTCCTTTGCAGTTTGATTAATGCCCTAGAAAAATATTACTAGAAAAACATAACAATAGAACATTGAAAAAATATAGAAAATAATTGATAAAAATAGAAATTAGTGCAAGTAATAACTTCTGATTATGTTGAAATGGAATCTAACATGACCTGTGTCTTAGCCTTCTCATGTCTTCCCAAAGTAGCTTTGAACTCATAACCTAAAAATCACTTTAAATTGTATTAGCGTGTCTGAAAGAAAGATGTAAAATAGTTAAATTTTATTATTATTATTTGAACAATCCTAGTGTTGATTTGTTTGTTTGGTTATCTTTTCATTCTAAATTTAAAACTTGAATAAACTTTGTTAGTTAATTAACTGATACATAAAACTTAATTTACTTTCTGGAGAGGTTAGGCAGCTTTACCTTTTATTTTAAACCAATGACCTTATTTGTAAAAAAAAATAATTTCTTCTTTTTAAAAAATATTAATTATTTGCTGAATCAGCATTATTTTTTTACTCACCTTGGTTGATTTGACTCTGTATTTTAGAGAATTATTTTTAAAATTATTTTTCAAATTTTATCCATCTCTACTTTGGGTATACGAGTCTTTGTTATCTTATATATCAACTTAAACGGTTAATTATTCCTGGAAGTTTGACATTGTTAAAAATTAATTTAGTATTGATTCACCCATAATTTTTTTCAAATGTATATTTAAATTATATACTACTTTCTTTAGTCGTTGACTGGAGCAATTAATGGCTTGCATGAGGTTTGTCCTTCATAAATATCATTAAAAATTCCTCCCTCAAATGGAAGTTGAGCTTCATAGAGCTTGTTCTGTGGTGACACAATTACAGCTGTTTTCCTGTTCCGGCTCCGCGGGAATGTATATCCATTAAAGAGTCATTAGATAAAAACGCACAGCCGACTCCTCAGCGGGAACAAGAACCCGCTCACCAAACCATGGGAGCACTCTAGGCGACAGGCTAAATGCGGATACTTTTTTACTTACTCCCTTTCCCTGACTTGATCTATCACTCCTTCCTGCATGCTGATGTGGCTGCGGTGCGCTGACGTCAGTGCTGCTGTGTGTTAGGTAAATCCAATGATATACTGGATTGGGCTGCCTTCAGCTAGATCTGCATTAATAAATTAAATGGATTGAAGGTGTTCCTGGGCACTGAAATCAGCTGGCACAGAGCAGCCCACCTCTATGTTAGCAAATTTTTGTCACCCGGCAGCTGAGCGGCTGCATGCACGCTGCCTATGGGGAAAGGTCCCTCACACCGTCCAGCTCCCAAACCATGTTTAGGAATTACTGAGAGAAAGTGGGTTAATGTGGGCATAACTCATGCAATGGGCCATCCTCAGAGCTTGTTAGTCTAAACAAACCTATCCCAGTAGCCAGAAATGTTCTCATGCACTGTTTCATTTACTAATGTAAAGCTTGGCAGCTTCACCATACTTGGAGTGAGGGTGACAGCTTGCAAGTCCTAAGGTGTTAAGGCACCCTGCAGAGTCAAGGTGGCTTTTGGGTAGGCATGGTTGCAAAAATGCTTGTCATTATGGACTTCCAAGTAAAGGTGGGCCTTGGGAGATTCTTTCTTTTGTGTGTTGGATGCAAGTATCTAAATGCTCCTCTGGGAGTCCTTGGCTTCACTGCTCTTCCAAGAAGGTTTCACAGTGATAGTAGTGCCAAGATCTTCAGACTATCTGAAGAGAAACAGCTAAGCTTAAAGACAGGGCCACAGCTCATTCCTGCTTTAGCCACTACCATGGGGTTTATGTGAGTGGGAGGACTTGGCCAAACATAGTGTAGATGGTGTAACAGTGGAGAACACCCTGTGTGAGCACTATTAAATGGCTACTGAACTACCTCTCCATTTTTGCAGATCCCTTCGTTGTCTTCCGAGAGGCAGACGTGTGCCTCATCTGAATGGGAGGCCAGTACAGGTCTAAGAGCCTCCCACAGTGAGGCAAGTCCTTCTAATAAGGGAAGTTTGCTGGTCAGTTTGCCTTTATAACATCTAATGGATCCAGCTGGAGAGATTCTGAATCATGGAATTGCCATTAGTAAAACACCGTTTGCTTACATTTTTCTAATATTCTGCTGGGGCTGGTGGTGCAGATTTCATAAAGCTGACTTTGTCAGTGAACTGATACAGTTCAGAAATGAATCTTGGAAGATGCAACTCACAAAAATCAACGCAGCTTGTACTACAACTGTTTCCTTTTGACTGAAAGCCTGTTTTACTCCACAGACAGCTTTTTAGTTGACTAACCTGCAGGTAGACTTAAAGTAGGTCTTTAGGTTACCATCTTCAGCTTCCTTTTTGTTTCCACATTTCCTCTATTTTCTATGTAAGTAGCTCAAGCTACTCACACAATATCAGGCTGATAATCTAGAAGCGTGCAAGGGCTAGATCTATATTTCTAATTAGATGATTTGTATTTCTCTGCAGAGAGAGATGAGCTCTTCACACATAGTTATCTGTTAGTGTTTATTACTGTTGGATCTCCTTTGGAGCTTTCTGTTGTATAAGCTGAAATTTCAAGATTGCAAAATGCCGTGATTTATTCGCAGATAAAATCAGAAACAAAACAAATAAAATGGTTAAAAACTTTCACTGATCGTGAAGTTAAATGAAGTTACATGTACTGGGTTTATATATATAAAGAATAGAGGGGGACAAAAGGAAAGAAAATGATTTATGCAGGAAACCTCTTTGCCTAATTCCTCTATATGTTTCTAAATATTTATTCCTACTTCTCACTCACTTTGCCTTCCCAAAATTAAATGACTTTTTGTAATTGTTTTGGAAGCAAAAGGTAAAGCCTTTTAACCTTGATTCTGCATCAGTTTACAATGCAGGGAATCTAATCACAGCTGTTGTCTGGGCTCTTATAGTAGATGGCACAAAAATGTCAACTAAAATTGATACTGCTACTGCATTTTAGTTTTGTATATCATCTTTCTGTATCCCAGGATGTTCCTATAGGCTGAAATATTGTGAGTTTTTCCAACAAAAGTAGTTTTGCCCACTGATTTTATGGGGAAGATTTACAACCAAGCAGTGAGTACAGGTGATTTCCAGCGTTTGTGAGTTCATAGTATAAAAGTCCCAGCTGCAGCTCAGCTGTGGATCCTGTGTCTAGTTTGAAGACAATCTGAGACCCTAGAAATGAACAACGCTGACTCTTGTCCTGTTAAAAATCCAAGGCGTTTCTCCCCTCACAACATAGCCTTCAAAGTAAACTTGACCCTGGCTGTGAAATTCTCTCACGCATTGAGATACCAGCTTTTTGTGTCCCATGGACATGGCAGGTTTCTGACTGATATTTGGTTTAGACATATGCACAAAGTGCCTGAGGCACCCGCTGAGCCTAAACAAAGAAGCCTGGGGAAGGTCTCACCATATCTATTGTCTTACACTGACATCGTCCTTTCCATTACAAAGCCCTTCAAGACCAAAAGTAATCAATAATGATGAATGTGGTTTCTTCCCTGGGTGCATCTGAGACAGATGGAGAGTCACTGTGGACAACAATAGCCTGCAGGCAAGGCCCTGACATGGTTGTTTAAAAAATCCCTCCGAAATCTTACATAAAAACAAGGTACAAAGTTTTGTGGTTTTTTTTTTTCCATATTTGCCTGCTTGATGACAAATTCCTTCAGCAAGCAGTAACTAGATTGCCTGCTGCCTTGAGGATCAGTGCTGTTACTGAGCAGCATCCCTCTCTCAGAGAAATGGTGGACAGTTTTTTTCATGATTCTCCCTTTCTGTGTCCCCCTTCCGTTTCAAACTCCCATTTCCCAAGCTCTCTTTACCCCTTTCTCCATCTCTCTCCTGTCTGTTTCCCAGCATGCTCGTTTACAGAAGCATCATGTAGCTGAAAGTAAATGCCTCAGTTAGTTGATCTTGGAAAGAAACTGGTTACGGACTATGCTGCATTTTAAACCTCCTTACATACAGCTGTGTTCAGTTAGGGTCAGATGGAAGAAGCAGCCCCACAGTGGCCTGTCCCCAAAGAGACCTCAGGTACCACTGTGATAAGCGTGGAGGTAAGAAGGTGGTCTTGCAGAGGGGGCCAAGGAGGTTGGCTTCATGTAGCGAGCAGATGCTGTGTATACCTTATCCCATCCCTGCCTGCTCGCATGTGTTCCACCCACAGCACATCACCTCTTTGGCAGCTGTATATACCAGTCTTCCGATAAATGCAAAGAGAAAGGAAATCAAAGCAGAATGGAATCGATCAGAACCTGTTTATTTTTCCAGTGTTGTTTTTGGTTTTCATTTGCCTTGAAGATCTCTTCCAGTCCTAGTAGAGGTACAGCTGGGTAGTTGGGAGGGATGATGAAGAGTCATTAGTGGTACCTATAAAAACATTTACAGTAGCTCTCAACTCAGAAAATTATTTTAGTAAAGCTAGGAGCAATCAGAGAACAAAGCAAGAATACAAACAGGAACCTACAAAGTTGGATTTGGCCCTCAGTTGCAGTGGGAAAAGAGAGAAGCTTTCCTGTTTAATTGTTATTAACAGAAAGCCCAATGTAAACATATTAATAGGTTTGTATTATAGCATGTTAGTAATTAATCAGAAACTGTCCTAGTAGTATTTTACCTAGAGTTCAACAGATTGTGCAGTAGTGGATTTAAACAGGGAAATATTACATGAAGGTCATAAGATATTTTCATGTTTTGATTAGCATATGATGGGACTACTTGGTCTTAAGATGTGACTAACCTTGTTTCTGAAAAAATGATCCCCTCCCCATCACTACGCAATCCTAGCTGTGTGAACTGCTCCACTGATCACCAAAAAGGATATGCAGTAATGCTGGCATGCTTTGCTTTTCTGGACACGGGCACAGGCTGTCAGTCATCTGCAACACCTTGGCTAAATTATTGACCGATGTTACTGTCTTTGTGCATTGGGGCGGGGGAAAAATCCTGTTGGAGACAAAGCTTGTGACATCCAGTGAATGCTTCTTAATTCCCAGATTCTTATTTATATGGATCCCAACCATGACTGCGTTTCTAACCTTTCCCTTCCCTTCTCAGTCTTGCATCTCCAGAAGAGCAGTCCTGCTCTGTTCACTTCAAGCCCCATTTCTCCCACACCAGTGGAAAGGGAAGGGGGGATTGGCATTTTGAACAATTTATTCCAGTGTTCCTGCATGGGAAAGGTGGGGAAACCAAAGGCTTCTGGAGTCAGTGGGATTGCACTGTTGTAAATGAGGGCACCATTTAGCTCTGGATCAGGCTAATTCCTCCCTGTGGACAGCCTTTGGAAGGAAATAAAAAAGCACACCCAAAGACAGATTGTTTCCTTTACATTACTAACAAAAGTGTTTATTCTAGTAAAAAGCTGGAGAGGAGCAATTAGAGACTTCAGGGAATATGCTGAGTGAAAATGTGGTTTTGGTTATCCTGGACTAGAGATGATCTACTAAATTGCTGTATTTTACTTCTTGTAGTCACCAGTGACACAGTGACCCCATTGTGGTAATGCTCCTCTGCCATCCTCTGAAAAATCCGATAACCCTTGCAGCTGCCTTGAGATCCTGCTTGTTGGTGCCTGCCTGAGGCCTTGAAACATGCTGTGGACCTTGTAGAGGGGACTTCCATGGAAAGTCCCCTGCTGCTTGCTGCCGCTGGGCTGTATATACCGCCCTGGCTACAAGGAGAGCAAACGTGTCATGTCTTGCTGTGCGAAAAGGAAGGGATGGCAAGAGGAAAGTTACCCTAAAAGACCTTCCTGTGGTTTGTTTGCTGCAGTTATATATTTACAATGTGCCTAAAAAAGCCTTCATCCAAATCTGTTTGGCAAGCTAGTTATCGGTTCCAGCCCAAAAACTTTATTTACGTATCTAATCCCTACTGATCGGAAAAGATGAAGTAAGTAGGAAAGAACAGGATGGACAGATGAAAATGAGTCAATGCAAGCTTTACTTTTAAAATAGCGCTTTCTTCATTATTTTATGTTTTGTCCTAAAGCTATGCCTGGTCCCTGAGCACAGATGTGAGTGGTTGGATCCTCTCCCTTCCTTTTTCCAACACCAAGTTAAGCATTTGCCCTGAGCCCTTGTGTCTGAAAAGGATGCCCAGGCACTGAAATGAGCATCAAATGACCCCCGACAGCTTTCAGCAACCTCACTGCATGGTTGGTCGTTAGCCTTTCTTGCTCAAGGGTTGGTTTGCTGGAGTATGAGACATTGTGAGTGTACTGTAGCTTTGCCATTTGTGTGTGTGTGTGTGTGTGTGTGCACACACGTGTGCTCTACAGCATATAACAGCGGTGACACTGGGGGATGTTACTGCACTGTTGCAGCATCTAGCCTCTCCTAGACACATCCCTGCTGCATCTGTCTGTTTAGCTCAAAGCATCTGCTGCTCTAAAGCCACTGATATCTTTCCTTCAAGGACATTAAACAGTGGTTCTTAACAGAAAGGAAGGAAACCTTGAGAAACTACTACTCTTCCCTGATTGTATTTCAGTTTGGTACATCCTCCACTGTGGCCCCAACTGTTTTCATTGTTGCTCATTGCATTTAAACAGAAATTAAAGAAAAAATATGTACCTCTTCTTATCTCTACTATCATTTAAAGTTTTCTCTCATCCCTTAAAGACTTGTGCACAGTTCTAAAACAAAAGCCAACAGCTTACAAAGATGAACCCTCAAAAAACAAACCAGTGATAATCAAGTAAGAATACTCCATTCTCCCTTAGATTCTTCGCCATTCTTTTTCTTTTTTTTCCCTGACCACTATTCAAATCTCACAAATTATGTGTTTGAAGGTCAGCAGACTTGTATATACTGAATTATCTGATTTTGGATAAAGCAGCAGGCTGAATTCCAACATCGTACCCTGCTGCTGGGTTCCCTTCCTGCCTGTAGTCTGAGATCTACAGCTCAGCCTTCTGTGGCACGGGTGGAGAGAGAGGCAATAATTTATACAGAAATGAAATTGGTCCCTCTTGCAGATCACTGGTCTTATACTTCTGATAAGACATCCATCACCAACCAGTTGTTAGGTTCCATCTTCAGATGTTTTAATGCAATGTGTATCTCCCTCCTCTGCCAGAAACATCACAGTGACCTTCTCTTGATATGGCTACAGCCTGGGCATCATTAGTAAGAACCACACCTAAAAGAAAAGTCTGTAGGTTTTTGACCAAGCAGAGGTGAGAAAACATTGGTCTGGCTAAAGCTGCTACTAAAAGCATCTGTTGCTATAAAAAGCTGTAAACCATGAACAGAGAACAGATGCACAGTCTTGGTTGGCTGATCAGCGCAAACCCTGCCAGCTTTGAGCTCTTTTCCAAGCTTGTTGGCAGTGACTTTGTCTTGCGTGGGCTGAGTTTTGGATCTCTCATCCTCTCTCAATCTAATCCTGCTGAGTCACAGGAACTAGAAACATATAAAGGGACACTATGTGTCAATGCCATGAGACGCACTGAGCTCAGGGACTGGCCATACCAAGCATTATTCCTACAAAAGGCGGGCATCGTGTTAATGAACAGTTTCCTGATGGTACCCTCTCAGCAGTTATGTGAATGTGTTGTATTTTGCCCTGTATCACATGCCAAAGACCAGACAGATCTAGGCAGGATGCAAAAAGGAGTGGCCATATCATCTTCTGTGTACTTTCCATTTTCCTGTCTAACAGTTTGTCATGGTTTGATGTGGAGGGGGGGGGGTGGTTCTGGTGGCAGGAGAGGGGTTTTGCTCCCTGCGACCTCCCTGGTTTTGGAAGCGGGTTAGGCTTAGTTCCGGCCACCAGATCAGACTGCCATCCCCCTCGGGATTGAGCCAATAGGGCGCCTCTGCGAATTGCCCTATTTAAGTCAGGACAAAGGGACCGGAAAAGGTGCTTCGCCCAGGATCGAGCAGAGAAGGGAGGAGGGCACTGCCCCCGCTCCCTGGCTCCCGGCCGGGCAGCTGCCTGTGTCGGGCCGGCGCCGCCCACGGAGAATGGCGGCGGCAGAGCCAGCTGGGGAACTCGGGGGCACCCCACTCCCGGGGTGCCCACTGGGCTGAGTTCACCTGGAGAGGACTGAGATCTGAGAGAAACAGCTACATCGACAGCAGGTCAGTGAGGATGGAGCGGGAGGAGGTGTGCCGGAGCCGAGTTTCCCCTGCGGCTGATGGTGAGATAGCAGGCGGCCCCCCTGCAACCAGGACGGCCTCGGTGGAGCAGAGACCCACTCGCAGCCCGTGGGGAGAAGATGCCTGAGCCTGAGGATGGTCGTGTTGGGGTGCACGACAAGGCAGAGAGGCATCTGGAGTCTTCGTGACGACCCACGCCGGAGCGAGTGGCTACAGCTCCCTAAGTACCCGAGACTGTGGTAAAGCCCACACTGGAGCAATCTGTGGGGAAGGATTGTTTCCAGTGGGCTGGACTCACGCTGGAGAAGTTTGTGGATTTTTTCCTCGTGGGTAGGGGATCCATTGGAGCAGGGGAAAAGGGTGTAAGGACTCCTTCTCCTTTAAGAAAGAAGCAGCAGTAACAGCACGGAATGAACTGACCTGCACTCCCCCAGTCCCTGCCCCCTGTGCTGCTGGGGGGAGGAGGTAGAGCCAGGAGGAAAAGGAAAGGGAGGGGGGAAGGTGTCGGTTTTAAGATCTGGTTTTGTTTCTTTCTGTCCTCTCAAGTAATCGGTTTTTGTTTCCCTTTGTCCTTCTAAGTAATCATTAATAAACTGTTTTGCTTTGAGAAAAGCTCTGCCTGTTTTGCCCAGGACCATGGTTGGTGGGTGCTCCCTCTGTTCTTGTCTCAACCCTCAGTCCCTTTGTTTTTTTTTTTTTTTCTCTCCTCTCTACTTTACTGGAGAAGGAGAGACTGTGTGAGTTTTAGTTGCTGGATCAGCCTAAAACCACGACACAGTTGTTAAGTCCAAACCATTTCCGTGGCATCATTCAGTCTAACATCTTTACTTAATTAAACCTCAAATGGTCAATGCATTGACTTCCAATGGCAGATGCGGCAGTCCAGGCTGAAGAAGTGGAACCTATTCTTCCTCAGAGATTTGACTACATGAAGAATCAGTGGTGGCAAGAAGAAAAAATCTGTAATGAAACTTCTTGATCTGGCCCCACTTCTTCCTGGCTGGCTCACCATTCACAACATGCAAGGGCTACATCCATACCACTGGACTAAACATCCCTGGGATTGTTCTTAGCAGCTGGCAAGGGATGAGCCTCCTCCACCCATGGTATTACCCTCTCCTTGCAGCGCAGAGTGGCTGCAGGCAAACAGCCGGTTTGGAATGGTCTCTGGGCTCCGCAGACTCCAAAACCACACCTGTGGACTGTGATATTAGCATGTACTGAAGGCTTGCCAGAAACTGTTCTAATAAATTAACAGTACAGATGATCAAGTTTCAGGGACTAGGAACATACGATGTCTCTAATAGATAGACTATGGTAGATACAACCAGGCAGCCCACATTCTGGACAAAAAGCTCTGTATTTTCAGCCTACAGCAACTGTTTTCTGGTGTCTCAGATGCCCTTGCTTTGGATTTCTCAGGCACGCTAGAAGCTGCCACATCAACATATCACATAGCTAGTTAGATATCTTGTCCATATTGGACATCCCTGGTTGGTAATTTACCCTCCATTTAATCTTTCTCCATTTCATCTCCTAGTTTTAACTGTATCCAAAAGCAATGCTTGCAGTCCACGAGGAGCTTAAATTATAATGCTGATACTGAAATTACAGTGTTCATGCTTTAAATTATACTTCCAACTTGGACATTACCTTTTCTTACTACATCAGGATCAAACTCATGGGACTTTTCCTTTCTGTATTCAGCCATTGAGTGAAAATGCTTTTCTCTGCCTGGTCCACGTGACCTGCTGCAATGGGCAGAACGGTGTGATTGTGTGTCAGAGCGCCGGGCCTCGGTGGTGCCTGCTTGAGTTGTTTTACTGTACAGAAACTGCCACTGTTCCTGTGCTCTCTGCACCCTGTGACAGGAGTTATGTTGTGTTTGACAAATTCTGCCTGTTATAAATTACCTTGTACACCTAAATGTTACATAAGTAAGGTCTAATAGCAAGAGCAAAATCTCCTCCAAAACACTTCTATGCATCATTCATAAGAGTGACAAATCTCGCTGTTCAGTTCTGCTCTTGATCTTGAAGATACTTCTTACCAGATGCTTTTTACTAATCTGACTAACAGTGCACATAGAGATTTACATGCTCATTAGGAGCTCATTGTGCTGGATGTACACTCAATCTCATGTTTGTTAATGAACTCCAGTGATGCCCTTTGCCTCTTGCCCTCCTTCATCCCTTGCCCTGCTGACGATCGCAGGACGCTGCCACCAGAACTTGTGGGCCATGGTGCAAACTGAGAGCTGCCAGCCTGGTTGCATTTATGGATTTTGAGGATGGGACAAATCCCTGCAAATGTCATTTTAGTTTCTGTTACACCAGTAGATTAGTTTTCTAATGCATCTGTAAGTGGGTATATGATTTACTAATCGTTTATTACCCACAAGTCTCTCGCATATTTATATGAAAGCCACAAATATACTTTAATGTGGATACAAAATGCTTAAATGTAGCATAACCTAAATGAGCATCATTACCATATGATAGGGTGTTTTAAAAAAAGTTTATTTATTTATTATTTAATTTTTCCCCTTTGTATGATTGAATTTTATTTTTAATTCATCACTTCCCATTGGCAGACAGGTGTTCAGCCGTCTCCAGGAAAGCAGGGCTCCATCGCCTGTAACGCTGATGTGGGAAGACAAACGCCATCACTCCGAAGGTCGCCCTCTTCTTCCCCCACCTTCATATGCTGAGCATGACATCATATGGTATGGAAAATCCCTTTGGTCAGTTGGGGTCAGCTGTCCCAGCTGTGTCCCCTCCGAACTTCTTGTGCACCCCTAGCCTACCTGCTGGTGGGGTGGGGTGCAAGGCAGAAAAGGCCTTGACTGTGTAAGTACTGCTCAGCAACAGCTAAAACATCCCTGTATTATCAACCCTGTTTCCAGGACAGATCCAAAACATAACCTCCTACTAGATACTATGAAGAAAATTGACTCCATCCCAGCCAAAACCAGCACACAAACAAAAATAGATAATCTGTCCTTCAGGTGAGCTTTCTTTGCAGTACAATGTGCTAGCTATTGGAGCCTTGTGGAGAAGAACGGTATGAATTGCATGGTCAGGGACTTGGTATTTCTTAGAAATGAATCATTGCTGTCAGAGTTTCTATGGGAACAGAGAAATAAATGAATATTTAGGCTATTTTCAAATTAAATCTATCAGAAGATCCAAAGGTTGCGCAATGGCTAGAAGTATACAAAGAAATAAATCATTATATTATTTAGATTTCACTAGTTACTGTTACTGTTTTTTTTGAAAAGTATGTTTTATACAACTCAGTCACAAAATATTTAAACTCAACAGAAGACAAACAGGACATTTGGCTGTAAGTTCAGAACAATGAACTCATGAGGTTTATTTTTATATGCAAGTTCGACTTGGACGCATGCCACATAACACAAAAAAGTTACCACTTAATTCCTTTTTTTTTCCTCTCTTGAAATGATGAGGGCATCTGGATCCCATTTTAAATTGCAAACTAGGCTTTTTAGCTTTTTAAAACAATTTGCATAGCTTGAACTAATTCATGCTTTGGTTGATGCGTAGGCAGTAAAAGACAACATGACCCCAAGCATGAGAGAGGTAAAGGAGAACTGCGTGAATTTTGGCATTTCCTAACTTTTGAGAGCTGGAATTGGCTGCCCGAACATTTCAATGTAAGCAGGGCATATGCACAGCGGATGTCACGAAGTAATACCAGAAGGAGAACCCTAGGATAAGCTATGCGTGTTTCCCAGTGTCACAAATAAATGTTCACAGAGCCTAAACGCGCAGCCTGATGTTCTGTTACCCTGAGCAAAGCCAACAGCCTCAGCCAGACGCATCTGTCCCTGGTGGGTTCAGAGCCGTTCGCTGCAGTCCCTGAAGCACGTGCCAGCTCCTGACACCAGAGGCTGGATTTCTGTCATCTGCACCATTTGTGCTGATATTGGGCTGATGTGTCCCTCGGTTCCAGCTGGCTAGACCGGTATTGACCTATGCCCAGACAGGTCTCCAAACTAAGGTTTTGAAGTGATGGTTTCCTCTCTCCAGTGAAACTCAAGTCCTGTAAGCAACCCTCTAATTGTGTTCAAGAATGACACTTCTCCGGCCCAAATAAAATGTGGCATCTGACGGCTGAACGAGCGTCAAAGTGGGTGCCGCAGGGAATCAGAACCCCTCAGTTGTATGAAATAATGGAAACCAGGAGAAAAGGAGAATTTCTACTCAAGAGAAATCCAGTTTACATGGAAACGAGGAAACATGAACTGTACCCATCCAAACCTTAGGTGCGTATTCCTAAAAGAGATGGCTTGGATTAGGTTTTGCCCAGGTTAGAGCACTTTGCAGCACAGTGGTGAGGATGGCTGGAAGAGGGATGGCTGAGCGAGAGCGCAGTGCTGCAGGCTAGCGAGGCATTTCTGCAGAGCTCTTCAGGGACTCAATTCTCGACAAAGCATTTTGGTTTCATGATACAATGTGTTCTGCCAAAAGCATTCTGACATTTTAATCATGCTACCCTTCAACCTTCTGCAGCCTGCAGTTCTTCACAGACAGCTTGGACACAATTAGGGCTTTTTTCAGAAGATGGCAAAATGCATACCCTGAATCCCAAGAACTGGAGAATGACTGTTGCTTGACGAAAATTTTGCTGAATTTTTGTAAACTTTGACAAACCCATCTTTGTTCCTTGTTTGCTAAAATAGTTAAAATTATTTACCTGGAATGTTCTGAAGCATTTTTCTTCGAGGCAGATACTTGCCTGGAACCTGGAAAGGATGAGGCCTTGCAACGTCGGGATAGAGGGGCTGAGGAGCAGCTCTGCAGGAAAGCCCTGAGGTGAAAGTGGTCAGCTAGCTGAACATGAGCCTGTGGTGTGCTCTGGCAGCAAAGGCAGCCAGTAGCCTCTGAGCTGCGTTATCAGGGGTACCGCCGGGCCTGAAGATCAAGAGAAAGGATTATGTCCCTCCATGCAGAACTTATCAGACCATGTCTAGATACTGAGTCCAGTTTTGGGACCTGACACAGGAGCCATGTGCACAAACTGGAGAAAGCTCAGCGGAGGGCCACCAACGTTGTGAGGCTGGAGTACTCGCCCCATGAAAAGAGGCTGAGGCAGCTGAGCTGGGTCTGCCTGGAGAAGGAATGGCTTTGGGGCTCCTAACAACCCGCAGCATAGACGAGAGATCATGGAGGAGATGAAACTGGGCTCCTCACAGTGGTGCAAGGTGGGAGAGTGAGAAGCAATAGGCACAAATTGAAACGAGAGAGGTTCAGGCTGAGTAGAGGGACAAACTTTCCCTGTGAGACAGTGAAGCAGGTTACCTCGAGTGGCTATGCTGTCTCCATCCTTGGAGAGTTTCAAACCCCCACCGGTCCAAGCCCTGAGCAGCCCAATCTGACCCCAAGGCTGGCCCTGCTTTGAGCAGGAGAGTCGACTGGGTCCCTTCCAGCCTGATTTAGCCTATCATCCTCTGACCTTAGTCATCTGAATGTGGAGTCCTGCTCTAAACACACTTAACAAATGGTAGTGCTGCCTACAGCAGCTGCGCTGAGCCTGAGGTCAGACCACTCTCCTTGCAGACGTGATGGATGGGGTCCAACCAGCAATTAGTGGGGCATCTTATTCGTCCTTTATTGCTTTTTAAAGGTATTTGAGAAGCTTGTGAGATCTGGATGAGTCTTCCAAATAGAAGCCTAACCACACAGATTCGTCTATGTAAAAGCCATATATGGTCTTAATCATCTGTGCTCAGGTCAATGCAATGTTACATTTTACTATGTGCTATTCGATACAGATTAGATTTGTAAATGGAGAAATGCTGTAGCAGCCCTTGCCAGGGCTGAGCAATCCAAGAAATATTAAGTTTAAAGGCGATTCAGATCTCAACACTGGAGCTGTATCCGCAGTCTTGCACACCATCCAGCTTTACTTAGTATCTATCACTGTTACTGTTTGTTATGACAGCTACATTATTTGTGAGGTAATGGAATAGTATAAAACAAAGCAGAGCTGTTTAAAATATCAAAACTCCCTTATTGTGAGTACTTTCGTCTTAGGTTTCATTTTTTTTTGGGTCATCCAGAATATACATTTGTATACTACAGACATGATAAATCCTTATATTAATCTTTGTGACCTGTGTTTGCCCTGACTCATGCGATCTTAGTGTTTCCACAGTAAAAAAATAACAGAAGACTCAATATATAAAATTTAAGGCATTTACTGTGTTTATAAAACTCAGTATGGTCCTGATGTTGTAATTCCTTTAGTTAGTTAAATTTTCATTATTCATCTAAGGACTGTCACCAAAGTGTAACGTTGTGTGTAAGGGGAGGTTTGTAACACTGGGCCCCGGTGGGATGTTAACATTAGCAGCAATTGTCCCTGTCTTCCATCAAGCGGAGACTTGATGGAAGGCAGTGGAAATGAAAGAGGAAATTCATGTGGAAAGGAAAGAAGAAGTTCTTGTGGAAACGATTACATTGGCTGCGTCTGCTGGGGAAAGCGAAAGCATCACCCAGGGAAGCTGTGGGTGAGCTGGGGTGGGAGGGGGCTGACAACAGCTCCCTGCCCATCCGAGAGGCCAAGGGCCAGGCAAAGGCGGCCCGTGGGAGCTGGGGTTCAGCCCTGCTGAAATGGGATCAGGTGCCACAAAGCCACACAGGGCACTTGGGGAGGGGGATCTGGAGGGGAAGGAGGCAGCTATGTGATCGGTATGAAAGGAACAGCATTTGTAAGAACTGTTCTTCACATTAGCCCATGATGTCAAGGCATCTGCTTGTTTATTATACTTATTCTTACTCCATTCTTAGTCCATTATTATTATTATTCCTTTTATCACTCCATTTAATTTGACACTAAATAAAGACAAGCAGTAACCAAAAATGACACTTGCAAGGCCTGAGTGCTCTGCATGGCCTCCCAGGGTAGACCCTTAATCTCTCACTTCTCACCATCAGCACTGTCCAGGAGTCAAGGAAAGCTTTCATTGCCATCCGGTTAGGTGTAATGGCTAATTAGGAACAGCCTGCATGTACGAGCAGCCCTGCAGTCCCTGCCTGGCCCCGGGAGGGGATGCGATGGCAGCAGCTCCAGGACGTCCTGCCAGGGCTGCAGGAGGGGAGTGGGCATTGACAAGAGGGGGTAGTGCTGGGGGACTACAGAAGGGACCTGGCACTGGCTGGAAATCCCAAGCTAGCCATTCCCACAAAACCTGAGGGAAACTCCTCATTCTAACTTGCTCTCACGGTAAATAAAACAAATCTCGAGTCTGGACTAACTGATTTTCCTAGCCAAAACTGCAAGAAAACAAAACAGGTTTATTTATTAAAAACAGCTAGCTGCACCTTAGCTGTTGCCTATTTGTGAGAGAACGCAGTAAATCAGATTAATCTCCTTACTCAGTAATCTGAGCAAGGAGAAACAGAGATTATACTCTCTGCTGTTGTTTGTTTAGTTTAGATGAGTACTAGATATCGCTAGATGCCTTCGAGTTTCAGTTTTTAAATCTCTTGCCAAAGAAGTGGGAAGATGTATATGAGAATCAGCATGCTTGGCTATTTCATTTCACTCATCCATCTTTTCCCCACTTCTGAGGTCATTACCTCTGATAGAAGCACTTATATGTACTACCACCGGTTCTGTATTTGTGAAAAAAATGACATTTTTGGCACATGAGAATGGTAATGTGAAGTCAAAGAAGACACAGAACACTCCTGATTAATGTATTTGTGTAATTAATAATTTTGCAAACTGCCTCTGGAGATTCAAATTTAATAAGGCAGGTGTATTTTCTCTTTTAACCTCCTGTGCCATAAGGACAAATTCTCATGAATTTTCTTGACTCTGCTAAATTGACTCTCCTGAGTGAAATTGATTACTTTAAAAAAACTGCTCTCTGGGAGACTTAATTCTCTTTTTTTTTGTGCTGTCAACATATTCCTAACCTGTTGTTGATCCAAATGATTTCAGAATCTTTACTTCTTTTTCCTCATAAACCTGCTGCCTCTCTAAAAGAGACTTGTGAGAATCAATGGCTCAGAAGTCCTTATTTCTAACTTTCTGAGCTGCCCTCAAATTTAAGAGTGGACTACTGGCAAGGAACAGCAATCTCTGCACTAGCAGGGGATGTGGTGCCATAGGAGAGAGTCAGGGTATGGAGTGCATGTGTCTGTATGCCAAAACCAGGAATGGAAGCAGTCCACTGCACTGCCCGCTGTGGTGGGTAGGGGAGAGGCACTGTAACAGAGGTTTAGGAGTGCTGCTTTATCACCTAATTTATTGGGGCATTGACTGCCAGTCGTCTTACAGCCTGCAGTGAGCTCAACAGCCTTCTGGGTCCAGTATGGGCTTGTGCAGCTGCCTAAGAATCTTTCAGTGCACTTACGGTGCAGATTTACAATGGAGCTTGTGCTTAGGCTGTGCTTGGATTTTCAGGGGTGCTGAAGCTTGCCATTGCTGTTACTGCAGAAGGAAGCAATAGAACGGGGGGTAATAAAAAGGACATTAGGAGAAACAAAAGGGTTCAGTGAAGGGAGGCGAGAGCAACAGAAGATACAGTAGGTAAAGAGAGCCACGTTAATCCTTGGGGAGAAAAGGAGCATCAAAGATGACTTTAGGACTGCAAATCATTAGCAAATAGGAAGCCTTAAAGCAGTGTGGGAGCCACTACGGGAGGATCACAGAGATTCCTCATGGTTCGAGACCTTTCTTAGGTCCTTTCTGTGTGTGTTTGGTCAATGCTGCAAGACCTTGTAGGCTTATTTCTTGGTTCAGACCTCAGCGTCCCCATCAGGGTTGCAGTAACCTACTTATGAATAGGTATCTGGAGTGGAGGTTTTAGTTCAGTTTCCTCTGAAAGCAATCTGTTTTACATGTACCAGGGACCAATGCATGGCAAATTAGCCCAGGTAGAGGATTTGCCTCAAATCACCTTAATGCTCTGGGCTGCAGCAGCCTCCAGGCAAAACACTTCTGCTGTTGAGCAACTAGCCCATGTGAGTTAGGAGGTCAGAATCTGAAGCAGTGAATTGAGCTGTTGCTTAAAATGGAGTTAATTACCATATGTTTGCAAATACATTCTTTTTCTCTCAAAGAAACTTAAAATAAATAAAAATAATTACTTCCCCATAGTAGTGTTTATTTAAGTAGCCCTTAATTCGAAGCAATTCAGCATGCTTCAGGCTTAGAGATGACTTACACCTCTTTCATAGCTTCATGAACTGTATGATCTTCGAATCTCCACGGTGATGTCTGACCTCCACCAATATCCTCTCTCTCATTTTGCCCTGTGGTGGAGGAGCTGTGCCAGCCGTCTCGTTCAGCGCTGCAGTAAGGAGCCCTGGAAGGCTTTGTTCACTGGCTTTCAGCTGTTAATTACTGGCTTTTGTCCCTAACAGACAGTAAATTGCCACAAACATGGCAATGGCTCACACCTCCAAGTATGGAGGGGTATGTGGTGCTGGCAGGCACGTCCTGCATGACCTGAGTTTGCGACCTCCTCTTCTAACCCTGCAATTCAGCAGGACATACCAGGGAAAAAGAACAAGACTGGTGCTAAAGTCTTGTGCTGAATGCTTCCCACTTAATGAATATAAAAACCTAGCTCACTTGTGATGTTCAGAAATACTGAATTTCATGCATTTCCAGGAGAGATATGTTTTCACTCTGTTAGAAAAAAAGACAGCTTTATCTTTTCCTTGCACCAGCATGCAAAGAAGTTGTTTTGGAAAAGGAAATCTAATTAAAAACTGTTAACACAATCTTCACAGCTGAGTCACGTTCCCAGGTACCTCATGTTCCTCATGTTGTGTCAAACAACAAACGAGTGGCTCAAGACCGAGGCCAGGCACCCAAGTGCCAGGTGCTGTGCTATTCATTATCGCAATGCTTGGGACTCTTTCACTTCTAGCTCTGAGCCTTTCTTTCTCTGCAGATAATTTCACTTTTCTTCTCCAGTTTCTTAAAATATTTCCTCTGTCTTCTTGCTGATGAGATTCCTGGAACAGAAGGTACCAGAGTATTCCAGAAGCAAACCTGGAGAGGGGGCAGAGTTTGCCAGTGGTGCTGTTCAGAGCAGAGGAAGCCCATGTTCCAGAATCTTGTCTGCAGAAAGAAAATGGAAATAAAAATCAAAGGATTTTATCTGGGAGAATAGCAGAATGAACAGAACTCAATACTAGTGCTATTACAAAAACTACATGAAGCATTGTGATCAGATGTGTACCTGTATTTATATTATAATGCATAAAAAAGTTACCACCCTCTCATATAAAGATGTTTTAAACTCACCTGGTTGCATTGGAGCTGATCATTTTGCCAGCAGGAGATTAACATACTGTATTAACTGCTAGCTATTTTGGTATGGAGTTTTTTTTTCAATATCAATTTAACATAGTACAGTCACCAAAAATAACAGTGTAGTTATTTGTTTGCTAGTCAGCTGGATTGAAGTTCAGCCTAAGGGCCAATAAATCATAGGGAGTCATTCCACTTAGATAGATTCTGGGTCAGGTATTATAGCTTATATTGTTGATATTAAAATACCTTCCTCTTGTGTCACACAAGCAGTCACAATTTTTACGTGGGGACAGATCATAGTTTCACAATGTTTCTGTGCAAGTGTCTATAGTTCAGTACCTAGCAAAATATTAATTTCGATTTTTTTATAGATTTAACACAGGAAATATGAATTTAGAGATTAATATTGCACCATAAACCCCCTAATAGAGTATAATCTATATCTTTGTTTCTGTGGCTTTCCCTTTTTCTAAGGAATAAAGATTGGAATTATTGGACTCCTTTCCAAAATATGTTTTCCTACTAATCTGGTTTCCACAGTAGTGTCATATTTAGGTGTAAACCAAAAGAGAGACAATCCAGAATGGATTAGTGAACATAAGTACTCCCCGAGACTGTGGGATTCCAGTTTGTTGGAGAGCGTGGACAAAGGCAAATGGTAATGCACAAATACTCATCTCCTGCACTGGAGACCTGATGTGCTGGAAAGTTAATGGGATTGATGCGAAAGGGCAATGCGGAAGGAATTGGCCTAGTTCCTGCAACCCTAGTATGCGTTTGATGTGCAATGACATTATGCTTGTGGAAATAAATTATTTAGGCTGGTCCGAGGGGGTCGGCGGAGAAATGCCCGTGGCTAGACATGAATTGTCTTCTGACACTTCAAGTACCTTCCCTGTTTGTTTGGGGATTTTTTGAATTCCTGTTCCATTTTACCTGTGAAAGCAGTACTAGACCAGAGTACTCAGTGTTCAACTGCTCCGAGATCTGGCTGATAGATGACACTTTTGCACAAGGGGAGAGAACTGCTCATGTTTGGTGGCAGGAAAAGTGTCTGTTTTCTGTGAATAACAGCATGGTTTTGATTAGATTGTTCTTTAGGTGCTGTCACAGCATGAGTTGATCCTTTAAAAGATTTGGATTAACCTTTCTCCATATGTTAATGTAGTCTCTTTAGCCTCAACAGAGTCTGGTCTAGGGAATGAGAGTTTAGGAATCAATATCCATATAGATATAGTGACTGATATAAACGTGTTTGGATTTACAGTCATGTTATGTTTCTGGTACGTATATCTGAAAAAATGTTGCTTTATTTCCCAAGTTATATGCATTAGTTTTTCAATGCGTGCTTAGCATTTTTCTAAACCAGAAATGAGAGGTCAATGTCCATAATGACTGTAAAAAGACCCAGACGTTTCCTTATATTTGTAGAGGACATGCATTATACATGAGTGCTAACATCAAAATCCAGCTCTTTTCAAGTACGGACCAAAAAATGTGTCTCTTTTAGCAGGCAGGAACCCAGCCTCGAATATTTTGTTCTCTTATTGTTATCTCTAACGAGCTAAATCTGTGGTAACTAAGAGTGCTTTCTGTACAGCTCCTTCCTCCAGTACTTGCATGTTCCTCAAGTGTCCTTGAATCTCCACAGGAGTCTTTCCCAAAGGATGCTTGTTCTTCCTGGTCCACTCAGGAGCAGACCAACCTGTAGCTGCATAGACTGCATATTAGATTTTAATTTCATTCAGTTCCAGCATTTGTCATTCAATCTGCTTCAAATAATTCCCCCCTCCCCCACTTTTTTTTTTTTTAAAAAAAAGTAAAAAAGAGGTTTAGATTGTTGGATAACATTTGGTTTAGAGCAGGACATGAGAGTAAGAGAGCAAAGCAACCGTAAGCCTCTGTGAGACTTCAGCCAGCCAGGAATCTGGTGAATAGCAGAGACGAGATTTCTGGGATTATCAGCTTGCTGTGATGTGCACAAAATTAATCAATTTTTATATTTCTGTCCTTGAAAGGTTGGCTTAATATGTACCTGATGAAATTAGGCTATGGGTTTCACTAATTCTAGTTATCTTGCAGTCAGTTAGAGGTAGAATAAATTTATAATATTGATAAAGTTGAGCTTTTTTTAAGCCAATTGCTCCAGGGAAGTGAACGTTCTCTCCTCTTGAAGGAAATTGCTCCAATTTAAAGGCATTAAATGCTTAATCATTTGTCACTTGCTTCACTTGCAAATACTGCTGATGGTTATGTTGTTTATCTAGACTGACTCTCTGAGAAATGGGAAGTGGTTAAAGATTTTCTGAAAACGAATAAGAACTTGTGAATTGTCTTGTAAGATTTTTTTCGCACCTGAGCCGAACTGCTAAACTTGATGTTTGACAGGTAAATTAGTAAAAGAGGGCAGCTAGTTTCTGTCTGTTGGTAATTTGAATTTCTGTACAGTGGATGAAATTTTGCTCTCCTTTATGAAAACATACATTTGGAAAATATAAGTGAAGTCATCTGAGTATCTGCTGTAAAACTGATGTGAGAGCAGATTGGATGATTTTCAGAGGACTGTTTGGCCCATGATAGGCCATATAAAAGTAGAAACATAACAATAACTTTGGACAGCTTCGTCTCATCTAAGAGCATTGGAGAGAAGGGAAGACAGGAGCTGCTGACCCTATGTACAAGCAGGAGTCCTGACTCCTTTGTACTGAGTCCTGCCAGTTGTGTTGGCAATCAATATATAGTAGAGATTACATAATAATACACATCAGAGTAGCATTATGTATCAAGGGGCTTCTCTTTTGGATTTAACATGTAAGCCAGCTAGAGCATTTGGCCAGTTTTCTTTCACTCCTTTTTGCTTGCTCGTGTTAGGGATGAATGTTGTAAGGAAGCCATCCTGCTTTAATTATTGATCCGTCGCTCTTTATTTTCAAATTTCTTCTTAAAAATCAGTTTTGAAAAATCACCAGTGTTCCATGGGTGAGGCTGGTTTTCAGCCAGAACATTAGGTATCTGTCTTGTCTCACTACCAAGAACTGGAGGATAGATTGTGAATACTAACGACCAGAGAAAAACGTCTTTTCTATGGAAAAGCCTGTCCTAAAGCCTATTGAAATTAAAGGTCCCCTTAATTTCCCTCCTCTTTACATCAGGTTCTGATAATGTGGGCACTGGTCTCTGGGGACAGCAAGTGAGCTCTGACATTGTGGAAGGATGAAATGAAGCTATCTCAGTCTGGTCTTTATGCTCGTGGCCCAGGCCAAAGTGCTGTAGGGCTCCCTGAAGGCAGAGCTTTTCCCTTCTCTTTCCAGCTATAGCCACACTTCTGCATCAGGCATTGCAACTTGCTACCAGCTGCATTTGGACCTTGGTGCATAAATGAGTGCAGTTGTGTGCTTTTTCTACCCCTGCTCTAAGCTAGCTACATGTGCAGGCATTGGCAGACCATTCCTGTCTTGTACCTGTCTGCTTTGGAGCACAGGCAGAGCAGACACTGAGATGCTTATGCCCATCCTTGTAGTCCGCATCTTCAGTTTATTCCATTTCCATCATTATGTTGAAGTTTGACTTCCTCTGAAAAAACAGAATTTAGTAATGTCTCATCTACCTCTCCCTTCCTTCTTCCCTCTCTCCCTTCTCCTCTCTAAAGTAAGTTCTTAGCACAGATTCAGATAGATTGGGAGCCCTAGAACTGCTTCGACAAGTCTAAGTGAGTGGCTTCACTCCTCCACTTTCCCAAAGGGATAAAGGGATAGAGGAATATGTTTCAGTGTTTTATTGCATTGGTCATTCACATTAACAATGTGTTTTTCCTTTGTGTAAACCTGATGGTTCCCATGGTGCTTTTTCCTGGTGTTCTTGGCAAAAATTTCCTCCCTCTGCTCATGCCCAAGTTGTGGTGATAATGAGCTGTTGTGTTCTCCTCTAGGAAATAGCTATATCTGCATTGTGCATATGTAGTCTGCTAAAAGATAACGGAAACTTACAGGAAGAAAGAGACAACGTTTATGTAATGTAAACATAAGATTATTACCTCCCTTTACAATGAAAATTTCCTAGCCGTAATGCAATGGTACACAAGCATGTTGAAGCAGGACTAATTTTATGACAGGATTGAAGTAAAAGGAAAATGTGCAATGTGTGTACTGTTCTGGTCCCAGCAGGCTGTTCACAGACATAAATGCTGGAACCCAAAATAGTCAAGTCAAGCTCAGTGTTACTTCATATAACTACTTAATGTACTACTTTTTCCTACCATACCCTCAAATTGAAAGGCAGTAATTTCGCTTCCAGCCATGCTATATTTTGTTATGTGTTCTAAACTTCCTCGGACATAACCATTACTTTTCTGTTGTTCACTGCTTGCTGTAGTTACGGCCACGGCGGCTCTTGCTGCATGGCTTTATTCTTGCAGATGCCAGCTATTTGTTCAAATGCACATAGGGCACTTTTTCTGCCTGCCTTTGGCCACTAAACCCATACACGTGCAGCAATCGGTTTGCTGAGGCTCCGTTCTAGCCTTGCTGCGTTCCTCTTGAAAATTTGCCATGTGACAGGAAAAAAGCACAAAATGAAGTATTTCTAGCAGGAACAAGGAATGTTATTAAAAAAACCCGATCATATCCCTGGAGAGTCAGTTATTGTGAGAGTCATGCTTACTTTTTCTTTCTAGATAGGGATTTAGAAAATATTTATAGTCATCCTCATAAAGCACCTTTCCACAATATGGTTTCGCCTAGTGATGTGAGTTAGCATTGAACTGCATTTAGTCATACACATACCCAAAGAAGGTACAGACAATTATTTCTGTCTTAAAAAAATTCATGCTGTGAATTGTTTGAGTGTTTGAGGAAAATTTTCAGTTGTGTCCAGGTTTATAAAATCTAGTTCATTGTTTTTAGTCACACTGTTTTTCATATTCATACAGCTGAAAAAGCGGAGGCAATAATCAGTGAGAAAGCAATTTAAAAGAAAGTTTCTAGCCTTGGGAGACTTTATTAATGGTTGGTGTTATCTATATAATTAAGCATTTGGCACTTACCAGGTTTCCTTTACAAAGCACTCTCTTTGTACCTTCTCTAATGGTATTAACAAGAAAACTTACAGTTTTGAGATGCATCCTGCTCTGTCAAGCAGGTTAAAGCCAAAGCTCTGCCCTTGTCTATTTTCTGATTTCTACATTTGAAGTGGTCTTTTTTTAACCATTTTGAATACAAATGCATGTTGAATAGGCTGAGCAATGAGAAATCCATGTGAGGCTTCAGCAATCCTGTAAGTGCTGACATACTCCGACCAGGGTGTCTGTTCCCATGTCTGGAAGACAAAGATAGAGAAAGATCATTTTATTGCTCAAGTATTTTCGTTTTTCTGGCTTCTGTTTTCCTGACTGAAATCAATATATCAGGGCTAATGGATGAGGACGTCTGCTGTTGCTGCCTAAAATGCTGACCTTGGCAATCAATATATTTAGCTTGGAGCATTTGCGATGTCAATTACTGTGATAACACTTCAGCATTTACTGCCTGCAAAATGTCTGGGTTATTGGGTTAGAGTTCCCCTGCAACCTTATCTTTCCCACTTTCTCTCTTTTTATACTCTGTAACTGCTGGGGACTCCAAACCCTTGAGCACAACTGTGTTAAGCAATTATTTTATTAAGATGGGATGAACGATGGGTTTTGGTTTGGTTTCTAATTTGTTGATCATTTTGAAAATTCAGAGGGACAAGCAAGCTGTTCTGAATAATACATTTCACTTCAACAAAAAGTGCTTTGTTCTGATGTTTTAAAATCTTTTCAAGCAGATTTTGAAGATTTCTAATAACAATGAGGTAAAGTTTGCCACGAAGTTATTACATACTGAAGAAAAAGGACAACTTTTTATAAAAAACACTGAAACATGAGACTTCTTTTTTTCATTGCAGTCTGTAACTTAAGTGAATAATTTGATTGTATCTAAATGAGTTTAGTGTCACTGATTGCGTGGGTTTTTTTTCCTCCAAAAATGATTTCATTTAAGAAATATCCCAGGATTCTAACTCTAGTCATTTCCAAGTGCTTTCAAAATGAGAACTTTCTCCCTTCTCCTCTTTGTTTTATTCAACTTGAACTGCCTAGTCGGTGGATTTTTCCTGCTCTTGCCTGAACAGAATAGGGTTAAATGCCATCATCGCTCCCAGCACTGGTGCTTTCTGTCTGTTGTCAGTTTGTTGCTGAGCTTCTGTACCAAATTACCTGGATGCAGTAAAGACCTTGACCTTGACATCAGATTGATCCTCGTGACCGTGAAGGCTCTGAACAGATCTAAGAGACTATTGACCTCAGTCCAGAGCTTCAGTAAAGTTTGACAGTGTCTGTAGAGCATAACAGTATAGAGACCTTTGTAAATGATAGCTTTTTATTCATAGGGCAGTCTTGAACTGCGGCATCTAATCTTATTAGAGAAAATTAGGTCTGTCTTGGAGCTTTAAAACCTGTTTGTGAGGCTCTGGCCCACAAGTTGTCAATCAACTGAAACCTGGCACAAAGGTTTGCAAAGACTGACCATAAATTGTTAAGTGACAGCTATTGTACCTGACTGCATTGCCTTTGGATCTGTCCAGATCTGCATTTTTTTGCAAATTAAAAGGAGTCTGTGGTTAACAGAATAAATGCTTTGTCTGATAAAGTATTGAAGACAATTATGAGTATTGATGTTATTTGTATTATGTGGTGGGTTTTTTTTCGGAAGGAGCAAAGATTGCTAAAAATGAGACTGTGAAAAGGTATTATTCATGTGTACTTGTATCAGTTGAAAAGTTTGTTCCTCAGTCCTGTAATAACCAATACCTTTGCACACATATGGCACTGTTTAAAGGGTTTTCAAATGCTTCGTATAATGCTGAATAAGCAAAGTCTGGCCTGAAGCCCTTCAAGGTAATTGAGAGCTTTCCATTGACTTCAATGGGCTTTGGCTTAGGAGGTTAGTGAATTTAGTCTCTCAAAACCATTTGGACTATTGTTATCCTCATATACTGGTAGAGAACTGAGACAAAAAAGTGAAATGACATGCTGTCAGTCACACAACAAGTTGGCAAAGACAGTATAAGAACTCAGTGTTTTTGCAATCAGTCTGGTTATTCAAGCACCTCTGCTCACCAAAAAAAAAAAAAAAAAAACCCGCAGAAAAGTGGAGGTATTTTATGCTGGTGAAATTGCCCTATGAATGGCTTGAGACTAAAGAGTGAAGCTACTGTTTTATACATAGGCTGTCCTAACTAATGATATGTCAGATATGCCCTGAGCTCCCTGGGGTTTATGTCCTCGTAGGAGATATTGCTCACACGGGATGCAGCTATGTGATCCTCCCTCCCTTGGCCCACGCTGCGGGTTCCTGGTGCTGACGGAGATCACGTTGGCAGACATGAGTCACACTCAGCACCTGCACTCGTGTGCTCTGAAGGTGCCCAGACAAAACCCAGTAACAGCCAGACTCCAGGAAAATATTTATTAGATGATGCATTCAGGGAAAACAAATATTGACACAGCAACAGCCTACGTGTCTGCGTCTTTCCACTATGGCTTATCTTTCCCTGGGACTGGTGAAGGCACTCCCACTTTGAATACTCCTATAATGTTTGCTTTTTGCTCTACAGGCTGTTCTCACTGGAAGAAATTTTGCGGTGTAAAGAAGAGCCAAGGTGCAGGCAGCGTCTTGAGCAGGAGTCTTTTTGGGAGCTGGCAGTCTCCCTTGCAGTGGTGCTGCCTTCCACTTGCGCCCCTCCAGTGGCTGTGGGACAGCGGACAGATCCTTCTTGGAGCTCCCCTCAAACATGTGACCCCTTCAGAGCTCTGTGTGATTTCTTGGGCTGTGCTTCTGATAACCATTGCAGCCTTTGTCTGATAATTCACAATATGTACTTCTTATTTTTTCTATTTTTTTTTTCTCTTATGTATTTATTTTTTAGCTTCTATCTTTTAGCCAGGGGGAGGGAGCCTGCTGCTCAGTAATGGCATGCCCTGGAAGATCTGCTAGCTTTGAGTCCCCTGCAATACATGAGGATGCTATTCCCGTCTGAGAGAGATGAGCTTATTGCCTTCCCCTCCTCCCCCTCCCCTTGTATGACTGAAGACCGCAACGTGTCCAACTCTGCTTCTTTACCTCTTTTTTTTAGGTTGTCAGCTCTAGGCTGAGCGAATCATAGAGTCATGAAATCATAGAGTGATTTGAGTTGGAAGGGACCCAAATAGCACAAGGAGAAAGTTTTCTTCTTGTCAGATCCTCCCCAAGCCCATGTGATCAGATGCACAATGAATCCTTTGCTATTTGGAAAGAAGGTGGTGGTGGTTTCTGATAACACTACTTCTGCAGGTTGTTCCAGGGGTCATTTTTAGCTCTTCTCTGAGGTGAGGAGAGATTCATGGTATTTCCATGCTGATAGAGACGGCCTTGCCGGTGCTGACTGTAGGAACTAGTCAAGTATGTCAAAAGAGAAGAAAGAGCATATACATCCAAAGGCTACGAAATCCTGGAGCTTATTCACCTTCCTTCCTTGACCTCTGTACTGGTTTGATTTGAGGCTACCTCATCACTGTATTGAATGTGATTTACATGGCTCATTAATTAATAAGCCAAAATGATATTAAGAAGCCATGAGTGCACTGTTAACTAATGGGTCTGTCAAGTTCACACTGAAGTCTTCAGGGATAATGCCCAAGGGGCAGAATTTAGATTAATTCCATTCATATCAACTGCCACTACCTAAAAGGTATGACTTAACTGATGAGCGGTAATTGGTTATAAGCCATTGTGACCAGGCTCTAGATTTGGCAAAGAAAAAGAAGCTCTGAATTCTGCTGACCTGGAAGGTCTTGATAAAAACTATCAAAGACTTAAGAGCACAATCTTCAGCTTTGTCTGATATTTTATATGTATCTGAGCTACAACATTGAGAAAACTCTGGAAGGCAAGAGCCTTTAATACTTAAATATTGTAGGAGGAAGAGTTTAATGTCTGCTTGTGCCGGGACATAACAGATGCTGAAATCTGAACAAAAAAATCCTAGATAACAACAACCAGATATAAAACTAACACAGGGTCTGCAGGGTAACTGGCTAGCCCAGGATATCAGTGTTTTCCCTAGAAGTCTTTCATTTCCTGGTCACTGTTGAAGTTTCAATTGAAATCATGGGCACTCCCTGAATGACAGTCTCACTTCTGCAAACAGAAGATAGTACTTTGAAACTGTTCTCCTGGAAAACCATATAAATCCTGATGAATCAAATAAATATTTTTACCTTTTCCTTTTAGAAGTGCTTTGCCTGGTCTAGGGAAGGAATAAAGAAGAAATAAAGCAATAGCCTGCATTTGCCCTTCTCTGTGAATGTCTGTCATTTAAAAGGGTGATGACTACAGACCATACTTTTAGAGTAGGTTTGTGTAGATCACTGCAGAACAAGATTTAGAGCAGGTTTAGTGGGCAGCCACTTTATTCTATTGAACGTGTGTGCTAAAGATATCACTTAAAGAAAATAGTATTGGATAAATCCTTTTCACTGCCTCCACATTGATGTATTTTGGAATAGTCATAGCAAAATAGAGAAGTTTGTTCATCAATCTTTTTTATTCTCTTTAGATATTTGTAGCTATTGTTATAGCTACAAATGATCCAGTCACAATGTTCTCTCATGTGATGTTTTAGATTTAGTTGTTTGTAGTATCAGGCAGTATGGACGTCAAACCTGTGTTTGAATCCAAAGACAGTCTCTTGCTACAGGTGTCTTCACAGATGTGAAGTTAGGACCCACAAATTGGACCAGCCTGTGAATTTTCCCAGTTTACATTGTCCCAAATGCAGCTTTTTCCTGATAGTATCAAACTGAAAAAAACTCAACAATCCCAATTCTTTTATTAAGTTATTATCTTGGGCAAAGGCATTGCATTTCTCAATGATTTGAAAGACCTCAGCGATTTCAAGATTTAGAATGGCTTACCTGCTGCCTCCTTAAATATTAGAACTGAGTTCCAGATCTAGGTCAGATCTTTAAAGTACTTCTTATACATAAAGATATGCCATTATTAAGGTTAATCAGATTGTTATATGTTTTAATCCCCAAGCAGAGCAAGAAGTCTCCATGTCAGTACAGTGTGACTGAGCCTTCATTGTTACAAGCTGCACTGGGAACAATGGTATTTCAGTAGTAAAAGAAACTTGGAGAAGAGGTAGAAAGCAACATGAATAATTTCCAGCAACTGTACAGAAAGCTGAGCAGACTTGTTTTGAATCACTAAGAGTAGTCAAGTTGAAATATTCATCTCCTCTTTGATTTACTACCATTCATGTTACAGTGAGCTGCATTTGCTCTGTAAGCATAATTGTGTTCAATGGGGCAAATACGTATTAATACTGCCACAGTAATTGCTCAAAAGGCATTATATTACTTGCTTGTTTTTTAAAAGTGTCTACAGATGACATTTAGCACCTCACAGTACTAGAGTTTACAAACACGGAATAAATATCAATCCTTCTCTCAATGACCTAGTGATTTCAACATGTAGTGAGAGATGAAAGGCAGTGAGAGGAAAAGGAGAGACAGATGAAACAGTGTTAAGTAAATAGGTGGTTATTACAATTGCATTGGTTCAGGCTGATCAGAGGGAAGTGGAAAAAGCGCGAAGGCTGGAGCCATCTCCCCATTAGCTCTGCCTAGTGTTACTTGTACTCCAGTCTCATGAGAGAGGAGAGACTGGAGTACAGTTTATCTGCCCATCAGCAGCCCAACCATGCCTGACTCTGAACTGGTATTTCATATAGTTTTGCAATAAGAAAGGTTACATCCATTGTCTCTGACCAAAATCTAGATGTAGTATGGTCATGAGTGAGACTATGTGAAACAAGAAAGCTTTTTTTTCTGTAGCTAATGCTACTTTTCCATGAGCAGAAGTAGAGTAGAACTTGGAATGACATTGAATCCACCTGCATTTTTGATGTCTCATGAAGCAATCCTCCTGAAGCAAGTGTCTGACTTCCATACTGAGTTCATGAAGGCACACAGGTTCCTCTTTGGAGGAAGACCCTACTTGTCCTAGCTTGTGAGTTCTCTGATACCAAAGGTATGAAGAAATCCCATGGCTTTGCCACCCTTCCCTAGCTCTTGGTTGGAAGAAGTGACATTGTTGTATTTAACTTCTGAGGTGGAAACAAAGCGAAGCAAAGGCACACTTGACGTGTTCAGAGCTGTCTAAATTAGTTCTAAATATGGTGGTTCCTGAGCAAGGACTCCTGGAGCTCTGGAACCCTCTGCCTTACCTGTGCCTTACCCATTAAAGACTGAGTCTTTAATAGTGAACATATTTTCCAGCTGAATAGCTAGAGAACAGAAAGGTTTAGTGATTTGGCTTTGTGGGCTCTGCAGTTTACTGGACAAGGATCTGTTAGCTCAAAAGAGTTCTGTGGCTGACAGCCACAATTTTGACACCCAAGGCTTGAAAATACATTTTAGAATGACTCATACGTATCTTTCAGAGTGAAATGAATATATGAATGGTTTATTTAGCTGTGTGGTGAATACATCTGTCGTTCTGAAGTGCTTAATGCATCTATATTTTCTAAATTATTAATTACCAAATCAAAGATAGTGGAATGATGTATTTCTAGAACACAGTTAGGTCTGATTCATCTTGATGCTCCTGGATAAATAAGGTCCAGTGTTCCTGTTAATGGTTGCTTTCTATGACCCAGCCATCAGAGAAGTGTGTTGTGTTAGTGAAGATTTTCACTGGTAGGTACTTTCTGTAGCATTTACACAGCTACCAAGGGAGATAATTGTTGGTTTCCAGATGTTACCACTGTGGTCAGGGCCACTTGCTCCCACTCTCTGTTTAAATTTAGTTCTCTGAATCTTCCTTTTCATTATTTTAAAATTATGAAAGTAGTTTCTACGTTGAACTACATGAAAGAAAGACAATCAAAAGCTGTTTCAGAAACCTGATGGATTCTGAGCACTATGAAAGTGTAGTTAGGGTAGCTACCTAACAAAGCATGCTTAGAGAACACTTAGAAAACTCCCATACTAAAAGAGAAAGCAGAACTGAGATTACTGTGCTTTTTATGTGAATCACAAATAACAAGTATAGGGAGCAAACAAAAGCATGCTTCATTGTACCAGCAGCGTTAACTCTGACCAGAATAGACAGGTTTTCAGCCTCTATCTCCACGGTATGTCTCTGGAACAAGAAAACTGAGAAGCATTTTGCAAAGTCATGCGGAGGAAGAGCTCCCAGCTCATTGTGCTTCCTTGCACGCCTGAAGGTGCTCTGCGTGGGAGCATTTGCAAGAATAGACCATATGTTAACAACTGACTTACTAATCTCAAAGCCAAGTCCACATGCTATAAACCACCAGTATTACCTTTCTCTTGTGCTCTGTGTTATTGCCTGAACAAAATCCATCACTTCAGAAAATGTCAGATACAAATATTATATCAAGATGTGAACTGTGGAAAGTCAGCTCATACATTTAACAGGAAGCTATTAGAAGAAAACGTATACGTACTGAAATCAAGATAAAAATAATAGATAAATGTATCCACAAGCCAAAAGTATGATGTTCTATTATGAGGAAAGATGCTTGAAGAACATTAAGAATAACAAAGCAGATTCTTTCCTACCATAAAAAGCTTTGCTCAACACGGGAGGGCTTCATGACTGCTGGAAAATATGAGAAAGGTAAACAAAGTACAATGATATCACCCAGACGTTTTGAAAGGAGGTTTTTGGTATTCAGCCTGTAATCAGACTGCATACTGATTTGCGTGAGTACTGTAAAGCTAACATATCTGCATGAAAGTGTATGTAAGCTGGTACTTCGTATCATTCAGTGATTTTCTTGTGGTTTTTAATTTTCTTTAGTCGTTTTCTCATCCCTTTTTTGTTGCAATATCTTTGATAGTTCCCCATGTATACTGCTTCTTTACCCTGCTGTTAGCCCTGAAAGGGGTTGACAGGCCCCCTATCTGGCTTGTTAAGCTCGTGAAGCTTGCTGCCTCCTGCACGTAGCGTGTTTCTGATTACGCCGGCAGCACAGACGTTTGAGCTCACAGCTGCTGTGGTGCCGCCAGATCAATACGCCCACAAAGCACAGCGAGCCTTTTGTGTAGGTTCAGAAATCAGATTTCTCTTGTCTAGAGGGCAATCTGTAAAATAAAATCTCCTGACATGAAGTAGTCCTTCTGGAGCTTCACCGAGATATGCATTTATCAGTGTATTTAACAAGGCATTCAGAAGCTCTCGAGGCTGAGTGACAAGAAGGGGCTTCCTTGCTTCCAGTCAATGCCACCTCCTCCTCCGCCTCTCCCCCGCACCAGCCCAGGCTCCGCACGCGATAAGGCACAGCATATGTTTCTCCTTAGTCTTGTCTGCAAAAACATCAAACCCTTAAAAGACGCATCAGTTGCGGACATAAACCTGTCAGAAAACAATTATCAGCTGTATCTCTTTGTGATCTTATTAAGTCACTTGGGTCTTGATAATCTTGCAGATGCCCTCTGTAGTGGAAATAATCAAGGCAGAGATAATGGAATTTATTGATAAAGCAAGGAGTCTGACTGGGTCAGCTTGGAGGCCCCTTGGCTGTTAGTTGGCGGGGGCCACTGTTGTTAATTTCTGTGGGTTTTTTCTTTTTTTTTTTTTTTTGTACGGCTGATAGGACTCAATTTATATTCTTTCCTTTCCTCTGATATAGACAAGCTCATTTTTTTCCCCTCCAACTACACTGAATGTTTAGCTTTAGATTTAATATGCAAGAATTGTCAGCTCAGCAGCCAAGAGAAAGAGAGGGGCATGGGGTACAGAGAAGCATCAATCATAGCATGTTGTCGAGAGCAGATTAAGATGATCCTCTCCCAGACATTTGTCCTACCACTTCCCTGGGAGTGATTGTGTTGGTGATGAACCTTGCAAGACTGCTAATGACTTGCACCGGCAGCAGGATTTTGACTCTGCAAGGGCATGGGAGTATAAATCCATATGAACTGAGATACAAAGAAAAGGGGATTACACATGTGGGATGAAGTGACTTTTGTAGCAACTTGGACTTATCTCTCTCTGTCCTTTTTCATCACTTGTAAATGATTTCCTTAGGGATTATATTTGAAGAATCAAATTTGACCAGTTTTCACCTGATGGTGAAATTCAGCCTAATAACTGATTTTTCCACAGAGGAAACTGTTGCCCCAGAGGAAGATGGGTCGAAGCTTGAGGAAATTATAGGACTCCACTTCTGAGGAAATGGCTGGTCTCAGCAAAAATGTGGAAACGTGCCTTATATTAACTTTTGAGCCATCCTTTTCACTTTGTTTTTGTTTTGAAGAGCAGTCTTAAAATAAAGATATTTTACAGAGTGGTTTCAAAAAAGCCCTTAAAGGAAAAAAAAATGTTAGGTTGAGTGACAGGACCTAGCACTGGCTTGGAAGGGCCTATGGAGAGGACACCTCGGTGTCTTACTGGGCCCATGTGAAGGCTGGAATAGCTTTGCTTTGCACACTTACCATCAACCTGGCTGAAGCAAGTGAGTTTGATTATGGCTGAAAGAAGAATTCCCCACAGAAGAAGAAGAAAACTTAAACGTTTTTAAAATTCGACTGTACAAATTTTTTTAATTGAGTTATGGAGGGTGACTAATTTAGTAAGGCTTCAACAAGAATAGAGATCTGAGAAAAACATCTAGTACAAGAAAAGCATTGGAAATACTCTGAAATATATATTTAGTAAGGTGAATCCATTTTTTATCAAAACTACAATAACGCAAACAATTTTATATAGTTTGTTAAAGATATCCTATGGTTCTGCTTCCTTACGTTGCAGTAAGGTGTCTCTATTAAGATCTGTTGCCTGGATTTTATTGTCAAAGGTAGAGTTCTCCTACATCACCTCTCTTTGGAGAAGTCGCCTTGAAGTTTTATGCTGTAGTAGACTGGGGTGCAGGATTCATCTCTCTGTGTTTAGCCACTGAGCACCTCTCTGGCATCATTCTTACTGCCTCTGCTGGACATCTGTCCCAGAGGACAGTGAATATCTTTTAGAAGTGCCTATCTCCCTCCACTTACCAGGCCAGATGCCTGCCTTTTTATAGAAGGATATATTTAGGAAAGGCTACCAGAAGTCAATCGACTAATGATAGTTTATGTCTTACTGCCATAAGACATTTGTACTAACAGATCTTATCAGTCAGAGCAAAGGCGAGGTCCATAGTAGCAAACCCAAGCTTCTCCTGGAGTTGTTACAGTTCAATCCTGGCTTTCTTAGTCCTGCTTTTAATTGGACTGATTTATCTTGAGGCTGTAGACTGCAGATCATAGAATCATGGAATCATAGAATCATCTGGTTGGAAGAGACCTTCAAGATCATCGAGTCCAACCATTCAGATATATTTGCCTACCCATACTTTGTCATGATATTAGAATTAAGAATATAACTGTACCCTTGGTGTTAGAGCAACCCAAAACGCTCTTATCTGAAGAAAAGAAAGAGGCAAGAAGATTTTTTTTTTAACTTCACTTGCCTATCTTATTACATTTCTCTCAGTTGAGTATGTTTTTCATTTTCCTTTTCAAGTGCACTTTTCCCCCAATATTGAAGATTATATTTATAAAGGGGATTTATTTCAGTGATAGATGAAATCCATCACTATCCCTTTGCATTTACAACTCAGTTTTAAGGATGAAACTTTCTACTAGGCGAAAGCATAGGCAGGTACTCCGTAAGTACAAATCTGGGACTTTTTTTTCCCATCAGGATAAAAATAAGAACAAGCTGAGTACAATCAGATGGGTGTGCTCTAAAAGGGGTGCGAGGCCACATGGTGTCGCAAGCTGAGAAACAGATTCAAGTAGAAAACATTGTGGTATGGTTAGAAAAAAATCTGTAGTTGCTTGGGAAAGGACCAGTTAGGTCAGCCTTTTAGGTTAGTAATGCCAAATCATTTCTGTAAGCTGGGTCACATAATCTCTCAAGAGTCATATGTCCTATCCCCATTCTGTTATCAGGTGTATACTCTCATACATGTAAAATGGCATCTTTTGAAGTACAGCTGGACATAGAGCAGGTACAACACCAAAAAAGGGGAAATGGAGAAAATGGGAACTCTCTATCCCAGCTGTTCTGTGAATAACCAGTCTCTGGCCCAGTATCATAGAAACCAGGTCCTTAGACTAACTGAATTAGTTTGGTCACTTGACCTTCTTATATGATAGAAATGATTGTATGCTAATGTATACCATTTACCTGGTAAATCATTATACATATGCTGCACACACAGGACCCCAAATATTCTGGATTGCTCTCACTACAATCCATCTGATGATTTTACTGTAACATGTGATTCAAAACAGACAGTAGTTGGAGATACTGTTCAGAGATGCTTTCTATAATGTAGTCAAATGATTACTTCCTCAGAAATCACTGCACTTCCTTTGAGTAATCATTAACAATTTGTTCAAATGGAAACAATATTGCCTTTCAGCTGGTTTCTACTCTGTAATGAGGACTTGCAGGTACAGACATTTATGCATAATAATGAATCCTTTCTCATCACCTGTGTACATTCAGAGCTGACCTGTGGAAATCAAGGAGAAATAATTTGTTGGTCCCCATAAAGAAAATGACACTATATGGAAACAGATGGATCTACCTCAAATTCAAGGATTATTTCCAAATGCGAAGAATGAGGGTCTCAATTCCCAAAGCAAATACTCTCAGATGAATCAAACCGTGCAGGAACCAGAATTGTTCAGCTGGCCAGCTTTTCTTTCTATCTGTAGTGGAAGAGAAAATCTCTGTTCGTTTTGAGTGTAATGTAAACAAGAGTATGGTAGGAAAATTTTTTTTCACTGGTGACCAGATGACATTGATGAAAATATCTGGAACTGACATACAGTACAGCTTCTGCTGTTGTTGTGCATTGAAGCCATGACTGAAAGGACGTGCAACGCTAAGTGGGTGGATGGAATAGTCATGGATGTAAGAAGAAAATGAATCTGTCTACTCTTTATACCTGGTCAGTTTTCCTATGTACACAAGACATAACAGTAACTAGATTTCACTCACACACTTCAACTTCATTTCACCTGTGCTAGTGACAGAGGGAACATATTGCAGATAATTTCCCTTCTCAATGCTGATGGTCAATCTACACGTCCTGCTTGAATAGTTTTAGTCTTAAAAAAAAGAGTTACAATATCATATGTGGTATTTCATACTTAGCCTTTGCAAGACTGCCTTTGCTTTGAAGGTTTTCTCACTAAGTTACTAATCCTATGACTGGCTCCGTGTCTACGGCTCGCCTTACTCACATTGTCTGTTTTGGAACAGGAGCAAAATGAAGACTGAGGTCATGGTCAGTTTGTATTAGTCACATAGGAGAGTATTTCTGTCTTGAAGGGTTTACAGTCCACCTACATTTTAATATCTGATGTTGCATGGAATAGAAGCCTGCAAAAGCCACTGGGAAACCTTCCACCACCTTAAAAAAACCCCGATCTGCCTCTGTACTTTTCATTCACTGTGTTGATTTCATTAATCCACTGAGAATTGGTTTATTTTTATAGAGTTAATCTGAACAACAAAACTAAACACGATGTGGCAGTTCAAAGAAAATGGAGTAAAAGCATTGAATTATTCATGGCAAAAAAATTAAGACCATTCTCCCTCCTTCTCCAATAAAGATTGGCTCTGATGCAGAAAATTCCCTAAACTTCTGCTTGATAACTGATATTGTTTCTATCACCGTTTGAATGAGTCTTGCAAAATTCTGTTTGTTGCTGATAAAGAGTATTAGGAGATACAGACATGAGAAGGTAACAGATTTATGAAGTCAGGGCACAAGCCTGAATCAACCACAGGAGAGAAAAAATAGTGAGCAGAAGATGCAGTACGTGACTAAAAACCAAAGAGAACAGCAGGCAATGTGGTTTGTTTCTCCAAGAAATTCTGGAGGATTTGACCCTTTGCAAGTCTGTCAGTGCTGGATGGGGATTACAGTGCATTCTGCACAGTGAGGCCTGGGGGTAAATAAAATTGCAACAGGAGCAAAATGTTTTCATTTCTCATGCATAAGCAGTAAAGAGATAATAATGATAAGGCTAGAACCTTGGGTAGTGTCCTTTCTCCAGACATGGGCCATTGGTGAAAGGAATACATATTCTGAAGCCTAGATGATTTTGATAGATCTACATAGTTGTGGGCTGCTTGACCTCTCAGTCTTTCTACAGTAGAGGTAAAACTATCTTTTTTTTCTCTTTTATATTTCAACATCTGATTGTTTTGCAAGAAGGCAGAACTACGGATGCTGGTCAGATCCTGCATATTTTCTCTCCCTTTTCCAAGCCCCTTTGTTTGCTTTTTGCTATGCTCTTACAGTGACGCATCCCATCTGGTTCTGCTGTATTGCATGATCCAAGATAATACATAGTGCCGTTAGCAGTCAAGATGGGACACATCCTAGCCTGTTCCCTGCGCGTATTGCCAAGGGCCTTAATCTTCTGCTTCGGAATTCCAAATAGTTTTTAGGTTTTTTTTAAGTTATAGAGTGGTAAGTATCCCAGGGACCTCTACGTTTCGGCATTAGGTCTGATGCTGCATCCAAGCAAGCTTGTTTAAAAAGAATTCAGGAATCTTTGTACCGGATCTATCATGTCTGGGCTGAAGATCAGGCAAGCAGCTCTATGTTTCTTCCTGAACCACCGAATCTTACCACAGCCATCTTGATTATGTTTCAGCCCTGTCCTGCCTGGTACCCTCCTCTTGTCAGGGAGGGGCATTCTCAGGGTCCATTTAGGTCCATTGTATTGCTTAGCTGTGGAAAAAACAGCTGTGGCAAAGGCAAAGAACAGAGCCTGCAATAAGAAAGCATTCTTTCCACACCCTCTGGTTTTTGTGTCCTGTATTTGAGTTCAAAACCATGGTATTTTGAACTCTGACTCACCAATTTTGCTTTATTGCTGATAGTCTGTCCTTGGTAAATTTTATGAGTTTAATCAGTTAAGCAGCTATATGCAAAGTAGAGCTAAGCAGATAGATAGTTTTTTATTTCTGCACAGAATAGGAATAAATAATGTAATGAGACTTTGTCACGTTCAAAAGCTTGTAAATTAATCTGTCATTACAGACATGGCATGCACAAAAAAAGTGGGACTTCCTGCTTTTGTTTATATTGTTTTCCATGTAGTTTGTTTATTGCTGTGATTTGTTTGTTAATCAGGTGGACTCACCATGCTGAGACCTTGCCACAGAAGTCAGCTGTCTTGTGGGACCTACAGAAATGCCTGAGCTCCATCAGGGGAGGGACTCCGAAGGGTTTCAGCATGATCACATAGATCATGTGAGACAGCGGTGAGACAGAAACTCTCCTGCAGGGTCCTGTTGAGGATTATACCCTCCAGCGGATGCCCTGATAATCTCATAATCCTGAACCTATGACTTGCCTCTGGTCTCCTCTCACTCCAAATTCAAGAGGAAGTTTAGAGAAGCACAAATATGAAAAGCCATTTCCATTAAGCTCCTGAAACATTTTTATCCAGTTTCACAGAGCAGTTAATGAGAGCAGTAGAGGAGACCTTGTAAGGGTAGCATAGTTGTCTTTAATATTTCTGCTCTATTTTTCTTATCTTCACTACATCTGCTGAAGCAAACAAGCAAACAAGATGTGTTTCCAGTATGCACTTAATACTTCACATGCTGTAGTTGAAAAAGTGGAGAAAAACTTTATTTTTTCATTGACTTATCAGTTTTCATTCATATGATATATGTGTCATGAAATATCTCCTCTGCCTGTACGCAGATAGACTTCTAAATGATAGGTTTGGTTACTACTCAAAAGTAGATCCACTTTACCATTTTTCTTTCCCTACAAAAAAATGGATTATTCTATTACAGCCCCGCAATAAACCTGTTACACTACAGTGAAGAGATGGTTAGTGTATCCTTTCTGGTTCCACCTTTTTTATGGATTTCAAAGATAATTTTCAATTATTGCACTTGATTTTATTCTATCAAGTTTCTTTATAGTATGAAAAAGTGAATAAAAATATGCATGTTCCAGAAATAACAATAACAATAATAATAACAATAACAACGTATTTTCATTAATACTGAAAATCCACAATTAAGCAAGACCTGTAAAAAAAAATCTTGTAAGGATATTTGAAAGAAGAAATATCACAAAACAGGGTTTTTTTCAGTGTAGCAGAAATGAGAGAATGTAACTTGTCAGAGGAGAAGTACAGTTGGAATTCATTACCACGCATCACTGAATGATCCTCTTTCTCCTCTCAGGCTATTTGCTATTTAAACTGCATGTTTTTGGGGTGATAGTTGGTTTTTTTACTGTCATTTCAGCTCAGTACTGTGATCTCAACTGGGTTCTCAAGGTGTTGCAGTAAGATAATTTGCAACAGGTAAAATGACATTATTCATCATTATCTGCAGCAATTTTTTTACAAGACTATCAACACAGCTATTTGAAAACTGTCCGAACTGTTTGGCTTTTGAAGGCAGGTTTAGTCCTTCTGAACTGAGGTTTTGTCAATATTTCATATGATTATTTGCACACAAAACTGTACTATCATATTAGGAATTGGAGTAGCTTTTGTCATTTTATCCAAAGTATCCTAAGTAATAAATGTCATCACTACTAAAACTGTAATTCACTTAATGGTGTCACATCCTTTTAACATCACTAGTAGTCTGGATTATGCCCCTTCCTTGCTGTTATATTAGAACCATGATATAAAAATGCACTATTGACTTTGCAAGAAAACATCGTTAAAAGAGAGTGCTTTATCTCTTTTACCCTTTTGACCTCTCCCTCTCAGCAATAACTAGTTTACTATAGCTGTATTCTTCTCCTAAAGCAAAAGTAGTTAATCTACTTTCCAGATTTGCAGACTCTCATCTTTCAAAAAGTACCTGATTTTGCTTAGAATGGCCTAGTGGTCTTCATCGTGTGATTGAAAAATGGTCCGAAACACTTTATCAAAGATCAAACAAACACGAACTGCAGTTATCATTAGCTAAGTATTTGGCCTGGGCTGAGTCAGCCCATCATCTGCTGGGGCCATGAGCCCAGTATCATCCCTGTTCAGAGCCGGAGTGTGGCACCCACAGTTTAATTAGTCTGCAACGTGTCTGTGTAGCTGAGCTTGAGTTGAGCAGCAGCTAGGTATGGTGATGGCCTTCTTGTTTTGTTGCTGTGGTAAAGACTGGTCTTTTTAAAAGCACAGAATAAATTAAGAGTAATTATCACAAACTAGAGGAGATAGAAAATGTGGAGCTTGAGAATTCTAATTTAAATTAGAATCTTCTATGTGAGGTTTCAAACTCCAGTGTGAATGTAGCACTGAGTGCCTTCACTACTGTCTTTATACTGTCATATTTGGCTGAAATTCAATGGGATGATGACACAGCTCTACTAATGGAAAGTCATTAACCTGAGGAAATCTCATTCAAATGAAACTAAATGGGGCAATGCAATAGCTAAAGCTTGCTGGAGTAAGTTTTGTCTGACTTCTTTTCAGGGAGCTGGAGCTCAGAGCAGTGGAATTTCTCCCTGAGGCAGAACAAAGGAATTAGATGTCATTTTGCAATCCTTTCACTAAAAGTGATTTCAAACCTGAGGACTTTTTGCAGGAGAGAAGGTAATGCTTCTCTCAAAGTAGGATTAGCCAAAGAAGAAGAAAAATGGCTGTGTAAGGAGGAAAGAGAGAGCGAGGTATTCAAGAATATTCAAAAAAGGATCCAAAGAACAGCTCAAATCACACAGAGTTCAGATAGAAAAGGCAAAAGGATTCTGACATAGCCAAAAAAATCCGGGGAAGGAAAGAGAGGCATGTGTGTTTATTATTTTGTCTAGTTCTGTATCCTTCCTGTGCTAACTGAAGTAGAGGATAATTGTATTTAGAAACCCATATACATCTTGGGCATGTGTTAACTTTCATCTGTCCCGTATCACTGAAGAGTAACATGTGAATCCAGCATGCTGGAGGCTAGATTTAAGGAATTTAGTGTGTTTAAATCACTGTGGTGTCTGGAAGTTTAGGACAGCCGAGGACAGCCTAGGGGCCATTTAGCCCCATTTCTGTGAAGAGATAACAGATATCCATATTTTATCTAAGAAGTGTGTCAGAGGTGACAAGGATGGGACAAAGACCAGTAGACAAAGAGAAGATGAAACTCACATGTCTATCCTTGAGGTCCCAATACAGCAACTTGACTAGCGTTCAGCTAGGGTTAGCCCCATCAGAACTGAAACAATAACCAAGAATAATGGGAAAAATATATATTCATAGTAGTAATTGAGCTTGCAAATTACATTCTTCTTAAGCTCTTGGCCTCAGACCAGAACTTTCTCATTTAAATGATATGTTGAAATACCACTGGTTTTTTTTTTTTTTAACCTGCTGGTTAATTAACAAAAGCCTCTTACTGCAAGGCAAAGGGTGAACAGTTGAAAAAATAGACACATTTTAATTTTTTTTCTAAGATAGTCTCTTCATAAATAAGAGTTCCACTGAGTCAGAATTAGCTGTGCATGTAAGAATTTTTTTCAAAAAACTCCATTGATCTTGCTTGTTTCCATCTCCCATAAGGATTTTTCCTACTTGTCCATGACACCACTTCCCTATCAATTACTCCTTCTTGGCGATTTGAACTGATTTAAAATCTTGTATATTGACATCAAAGAGGACTCATACATAGAGGAAGGGAATGCAGAACTAGTCTTCAAAAAGCAAGTGTCAGTGCTTTTCAGTAATTTTTTTCTGAATTGGAGGCTTCTAATTTTTGTATTATCTTCTCAGCATTGAATGGATCAGAGAGGGTTGGAGGGGACAATGCTTATAGAATCACAGAATCATAGAATGATTTGGGTTGGAAGGGACTTTAAAGATCATCAAGTTCCAAGCCCCCTGCCACTACATCAGGTTGCTCAAAGCCTCATCCAACCTAGCCTTGAACACCTCAAGGGATGAGGCATCCTCAACTTCTCTGGGCAACCTGTTCCAGTGCCTCACCACCCTCAGAGTGAAGAATTTCTTCCTTATATCTAATCAAAACCTACCCTCTTTCAGTTTAAAGCCATTGCCCCTTGTCCTATCACTACATGCCCTTGTCAAAAGTCCCTCTCCAGCTTTCCTGCAGGCCCCCTTTAAGTACTGGAAGACTGCTGTATGATCACCCCGGAGCCTTCTCTTCTCCAGGCTGAACAGCCCCAACTCTCTCAGCCTGTCTTCACAGGAAAGGTGTTTCAGCCCTTGGATCATCTTCATGTCCCTTCTCTGGACCCACTCCAACAGGTCCATGTCCTTCTTGTGTTGGAGACTCCAGAGCTGAACACAGTACTCCAGATGGGATCTCACAAGAGCAGAGTAGAGGGGCAGAATCACCTCCCTCAACCTGCTGGCCACTCTTCTTTGGATACAGCCCAGGGTACGGTTGACTTTCTAGGCAGTCAGCGCACATTGCCGGCTCATGTTGAGCTTCTCATCAACCAACACCCTCAAGTCCTTCTCCTCAGGACTACTCTCAATCCATTCTCTGCCCAGCCTTTTTTTGTGCTTGGGATTGCCCTGACCCATGTGCAAGACCTTGCACTTGACCTTGTTGAACTTCATTAGATTCTCACAGGCCCAGTCTGTCGAGGTCCCTCTGGATGGCCTCCCTTTCCTCCATTGTGTCCACCACACTGCACAGCTTAATGCCGTCAGCAAACTTACTGAGAGTGCACTCAATCCCACTGTCCATGTCGCCGACAAAGATGTTAAATAGAACAGGCTCCAATACCAACCCCTGCAGAACGCCACTCATCACTGGTCGGTGCATGGACATCGAGCCGTTGACTGCAATTCTTTGAGTGTAACCATCCAGTCAATTCCTTATCCACCGAGTGGTTCACCCATCAAATCCATGTCTCTCCAATTAAGAGACAATGATGTCTTGCAGGACAGTGTCAAATGCTTTGGACAAGTCCAAGTAGACGATGTCAGTTACTCTTCCCTATCCACCAACGTTGTAACCCCATCATAGAAGACCACCAAATTTGTTAGGCACGATTTGCCCTTAATGAAACCATGTTGGCTGTCACCAATCACCTCTTTTTTCTCTATGTGCTTTAGCATAGCTGCCAGGAGGATCTGCTCCACATTCTTGCTCGGCACAGAGGTGAGACTGACTGGCCTTTAGTTCCCTGGGTCTTCCTTTCTCCCTTTTTAGAAATGAGGACGATGTTTCTCCTTTTCCAGTCAGTGGGAACTTCACCGGACTGCCATGACTTCTCAAATGTGATGGATATGTATGATGGATATATCTGAGGCACTCCAGCATTGGAGCATACGATCATCAGTTGTTCAGCTGATCATTATATTGCCATTCATGCCACTCATATTAAGGAGCTAAATATATGTGGCAGTGTTCACATCAGCCTAGCGTTACCTGACCATCTCTTGCTGTGGGAGATGACACTACTATTATAGAGTTGTGAAACCAGAAGTTGAAATATTTTGAGAAGGAGGCACTTCTTACACATGCACAACTTTGTCCTTCTCTTTTGTTTTTGCATTAACTCTGTGGAGATATCTCCTTCCCTGTGATAATGCTCTTGTGTGTAATGTGGAGATACTGAGGGGCTCTGTTGAGGCTGATAGGGCTGGTTCCTTCTATAGCTGGAGCTCCTTATGCATCTCTACGTAGCATGGCAGTCTACCAGACAGGCAGGTTTCTGGATGGTGCTCAGACACCGACTTCGTCTGCAAGTCTAAAATTGGGCGTAAAATGCAACGTGAAGGGCTCAGAATCCCCCTCCAGGGGCACAGATGTCCCCTCTTATCACCACACACACACTTACACACACACACACTCACACAAGTAGTGGTTTTCTTCAGATATTTTCAATGCTTGTGTAAAGGTAGGTGCTACAACATGGCCTTGGAAATCTTTTCAATGGAGTCATGAATGCGGTTAAATTTTAGATTATTCTAAAGCAGATCTCCGCCTTAGTGACCCGGATATTTGTTAGTGTTGCTTTTTGCTCAATCATCTAAACCATTCTAAGTGGTAATTCACTCTCATATAATTTGCTCAGTGCAAAAAGGAAGAGGCTTCCTCTTCACTGTCCTTTGACCTACCTTTGATTTCTGCTTCCAATTATATCTCATGCTTTGTAGCGGGTTTTGATTTGTTTATGACATTTATTCTGTGATCTTTCTGTCTTTCTAACATTTAATGTCAGAGTGAAGTCTTTCACAGTGTTGGGAACCTGCAGCCTCAGTCCCGATGTGAATTGAAGAGAGGGGACTGTGTGGTGGGGGCAGTGGGAAACATCCTTCTCATGCTTACGCTGGTGGTGAGCGCAGGATGTGGCCTTGCACTGCATAATATGGGAAAAAGGGAAAGCCAATGGCATGAATCCCCAGTTGTAGTCCATCATTCCTGTGCTGCCGCTGCTGCTTGCTGCTGCTGCTACTGCAGTGTTAGCATCATTACCTTTCAGATGTGGTGCCACGGCTGCTTTTCAGCTCCCAAAATGAATTGCATGGTGCCAAAGAGGAGAAGAAAGCACTGCGAAAACTCAAGAATGCAAAAAAGAAAATAGAACAAGTGCAGGGGAGGGCTCCCAGCGTAGCAGAGCTGGAGCACTTGCCTGATGAGGAGATGCTGGGGGAGCTAGATCAGCCTGGAGAAGGAACAACTTTGGGGCTTTGTCTCCAGCTCGGTGCTTGCAGGGTGAGACTCAAACAGAAGTCACACTTACTTTCTCCACAGTCCCATTCAGGTGTTAAAAAAAAATCACTGCACTCTCTGGGGCACTCTGGTGTGCTGGTGCCCCAGCTGCTGATGCCACTCTCTATCAAGGAGATGGAGGCCGAGACCAGTTCTTCTTCTGGGGGGCTGGCAGGAGGCAGGAAGTGGAGGTAGCCTTTTCTGTTCTACAGGATTTCTCCTCTGTGTAAAGTTACTGCATTACTGTCTCCAGGACACTTCGTATCCCCTTGCTGAAGGGGGTTGTGCTTGGCCAACCAATTGTGTAAGTCCTATATGCTAGTCCCTTTTCAGGATGAGTTTTGTTCTGAATGCATGAACACCCATTGGGCCCAAGAGATGACTATGTTTTAATAAAATCAGAACTGTATTCCCCAAAGCGGAGGAGATGCTGAGATTCATCAACCCTCTGGCCCAATGGTTAGGACATTAACCTTAGAGTGTGAGCAGAGGAAACAAGAGCCAACAGACCAGTTGCATCATGATCTTTGCTTCAATGAGTGAGTAAGGAGTACTAGAAGGGCCCTCAAGAGATATTCCTTGGTGTGTCTTACAGCCCATCGTTTAGACCCAGCTGTTTGCAGAGAGGTTATAGTAATCTCCGCTGTCTGATTAAAACAACAGACTCCCACAAAGCAACTGTTTCTAACCATGAAGATACTTTAAGATGAGACCTCCCCTCTCCTGTTCTGTTTTGCCCATTTCTCTTTGGAAATACAACCAATCAGACAATATATTTTGTTTTGGAATTGATAATTCTCCATTTCTTTGGGCTGCAATGAGTTGAAGTGGGTTTAAATTTCAGGTAGTGATTTCACAGGTACTCTAAGAAACAGGTGAAAATGGCTTGTGTTATCACTCATCTTTTTTTACTATCTGAAGACTCTTACAAAGGGAATAAGCGTGGTAATGCCAAGGCCCCACAGGGGCTGGGGTCTCCCTGGAGTTTGGGAGTGTTGGGCAGTCCTCATGGTAGGGCCTGCCAGCCAGCGCCTGTCCCACCTCCGGCCAGGAGCAGGGCAGCTGGAGCAGGGTGGGGGCACTGGGGCAGCCACATCCCCAGGCATTGGGCACCTCCCTGGGAATGAGGCTGGAACGGGCTGTCAGTCCACAGGTGAGGGTCAAGGTCAGGCCTGGTGAGGGGAACTGGGGTGAGGTAGCCCTGGGATGGCCACATGGATACCTTCAAGACGCTGACCAGTGTGTGCTGGGCTGTCAATAAGTGACTGATAACAAATTGTAGATAGAGAAGTAACAGGGTTGCCCCGTTTCAGGTTAAAACCAGATATGAATCAGAGCCTTGCATGTCCTGGATTGCATTATCTCCTGAGCAAACTTAGCGCGGCTGTGAGCCAGGAAGTAATTTTCCAGCCATTTTTCCAGCTGCAGACTAGAATGTCTTGAATGTAGCCTTTATACTCTTCTAACGTCAGGCCCTGAAACAAAGACTGTGTGTGCTCTACAAAGATGTTTTGTTATAGCTAGGTGGATTGTATTTACAATTGGGATTACAGTACATGGGAATCAAAATACAGAAATATAAACGAGAAAAACCTCTTTCTGATGATACTGAATAAAATAACCCACATAGGAATTGCTGTATACTTACATAGTCATCATGAGGCTTACTGGGAAAGTTAAAGGTATTAGTCTCGTAAGGGTCCCAGCACATCTGCAGTTATACCCATGAGTCTGCTTCAAAATAGTACGAAAAATTGCTATGCTTGTTCAGAGACACATTAATTTTAGAGTTGCCATAGAAATTGCTGGCATCTCAATACTTCATTTCTTTTCACAACAAGACAAAATCCAGAGATTTCAAAACCTTCCTTAGAATGGAAATTCCAAAATTCTTAGGAAAAAATATTATTAAATAATAAATAAATCTGGAGTTCATTGAAATGTTTTCTTTTGCTTATTCAGAGCATCACAATGGTTTGTGTTGATTCATTTCAACACTGAACTGTAGATCACGACTGTGCATTGTCTTGAGGGAGCTGTAGTACTAAATCTCATTCATTCCCACACTGTGAGCAGGGTCTCTGGCTTGACTCCATCTTCTGTAATGCACTCAGAATCACAGAGCTTCCAAGATAAATCCTACAGTTTTGTTCAGAAAGGCGTTATGTGCATTACAGGAAATGGATAATTTCAGCAAGAGCGCAAGAGAAAGGAAGTCCACAGCTATAGACCACAGAAGGCATAAAACATTAGGAAACGGTTGCTATGTGTTTGCTTATTCATGTCAACTCAAAAAAAAACCCCAAAACCCAAACCTTTGGAGTCATTCAGACCACAAATACTTTCTGAGTTGTATCCAACCATCCAAAAATGAAGTATTTCACTTTGATTTTTATGAACTTTTTTTAAAAAAATAAATATTCTGCCACATGAGGCTCTTTAAAAAGCATCCAATACAAAAAGTCAGGTGACGGAGGAAACACACAGCGATTTCTTCTGTCCAGGACTTCTGACAAGAAAATGGATGAAATACTTTTAAACCCAGGAGTGGAAACTTTAGCTCTGGACAAGCATCCTCCTCTGCTCCTGCCTCTCCCTGTATTGCCTTTGGCACTCCTTTTTTGTTCCTCCTCAGCTGGAGACTGCTGCCAGCTGTGGTGGAGGGATGCCCTGGCTATTGTCAGTCCAAATGAGTCAGACAAGTCCTATTATTTGAGGTATTTAAATAACTTGACTCATTTTGAGTGAAGCAGGTGAGAGAGCCTGTGATGGCAGTGGAGCTGGCAGATGGGATAGCTGGTGGATTGCATGCAGAAGCAATGGCAAGCAGCTAGGAGCAGGGTTTGAAACTTCTTCCACTGGCACAGCTGCAGCTGGGAGAAAAAAATATTTGTAGCCATATTTCACTGAAGTGCAGGTGTGTTTCTGCTGATTTGGTCCACAGTTTTAAAAGTTCTACTTTTGTAGCTGACTTTATAACCAGGTAGGTGATAAAATAGCATTGTTTGAACAAAAGATGTATTTGCACTGCAAAAAGGACCCAGTGAGTTAATGTTAACACATGGTGTCCTTCTGTGGGAGTGTCGTAGGTGTTTGTTTTTTTTTTTTTTTAATGTAAGTAAATCCATCGTGCATGGCCATGTGATTCCCTTCACTAGAGATAAAATGTCAATTGATATTTAAAAGTTGCTAAGCATACTTAGTACAGTGGGCTTTGGCAAGTATCCAGAGCCCCTGCAAATTGGGCTGTTCCTTCTGGTGGACAAATACAGAGATAGAAGAGCAACTTCAGGAAGTTTAGACTACATCAACTGAATGGAGAGCTCACATACAAAGGTGAAAAACTCCATTTCTCAGATCAGAAGAGGTTTCCCATTTTGAATCCATAGCATTTCTGACTACATTTTCTGAATATGTTTTTTTTTTTTTTAAAGAATATATTTTTAAATAAAATTTTGGGAAGCATGAATGTCAGGTACTTTTGCAGATTCGGGCTCTTGCATAATGAAGAATTCTGCCATTTATATCAATAAATGTGGTTGTTATTTTCTTTATGAGAGTAAGGTTCTGGTAAGCATAGCTATTCAGGTGATCTCTTGCAATTTGGAGGACTGCATAATCCCAATATTTATTAGTGTGCCACTGTCAGATAAAAATATTCCTTATATGGCTAGAACATCTACAAGGAATTTACGCTCTTAATAACTACAGTACTCACTTTGACAAATACCAGTCGTATTTGAGTATGAGTCTACAGACCCACTGGGCTGTCCAGACCCTTACAAGATATTCACCGTATTTGGTAGTTGGTGGAGGTGAAGAAGCAGAATTCCTCAGTGTCTCATTTTGACTTCAAAAAAATAACATTTAGACTAGTTTTTGTGTTTTATGAGCTGCTGATAAGGTACAACATGCAATCAAGTTCTGTGGGCATTTTAGTATCCCATATGAGCCAGAAACATCGGATGCCCATTGGAACACATCATACAATACTCCATGCTCTGAGGTAATAGAAATGAATTAGACGGTAAGTACTGTAACTTAAAAGAGTTTCAGAAGAGCGTATGCTCCTAAGCAGATCTCTGTTTTGTCACCTCATTTCTTCAGTGTAGCCTCCTTGTTACGTGAAGGTATTTCTTCTGCTTCCCCATATGACTCTATAAATATGTTGCATCTTGTGGAATATTTTGCTTCATTCTGATGCCTCATTATACCCGTGACAGAAAACTATCAGCAAGACTGGAACAGCTCCCTACGCCCAGGACCAATGACTCCAGAAATCCATTGGTTACTCTTTTTGTGTAGGTGTCTGTCTTTGTCTGCAATGATTTGGGTTACCATTTCATTCCAGCCCTATGAAGGACTGCATATTCTTCTATGTGTGTCATGTAGCAATTGACCGTGTTTTTCATCTGTGGTATTTCCTTTTCTTTTTTCTTTTTTTTTTTTTTTTTCAAACCTAAACTATTACTCTATGCAGAAAATCATATAGCTGGAAATGTTGTTAGCCTTGTAGGCAGCTGGATGTTTCTGTCATTAGAGCAATGACTTGGGATTGAGGCCATGCCACAGAATTCTTGCTTACTGGGGGAAATCTGTTGCCTGGCCTCTCCCTGCCTAGCGTGCTGTAGCCTCCTCTACTCTTTCTCTTGTCTATGTTGGGTATAAGCTTTTTGAGGTAAGGGCTGCCTTTGACTAAATATTTGGACAAGACATAGCATGATGCAATCTAGATATTTTTTGGAACCTCTAGGAACATAACCATGTAAACAAGACTGTTTTGTATGAATCTGGATTTTATCATTTAGCAATTTACTGGCACGCCCCAGTGAGGGGCTGAAATGCCATTTTCCTTATGCCATATGCATGCTGCGGAGTCACTGTGACAAATTGTTCAGGAGCTGGAGTTTTTCCCCTCCACAGAAGAAATATTGAGCTAAAATGAAGGCCCGTAAATGCTTAATTGCTGATACTAAACCATCTTTCATACATATACTGTGAACGTGAAACATATTGGACAGAGCTGCTGTCTGGCGCATTTTCATAATATGTGAAACTGGTAAATCAGAAACAGATGGAAGTATTGAAGTGGGAGAATTGCCCTATTCCCTAATTAACTTGATAACAATGCAGAAGAATAGCAATATTTGGGGTTTGTGGAAGATGATTGGGTCGATATTCTCCCAGACAGAAGGCAGATAGCCAGGACATGAAAATTATTAACCAGGATGTATATACGTTATTATATTACGCATTCATATTTATCAAGGAGAAGCTTGTGAAACAGTTGTCGTTATAGTTCTCTTCTTCAACATTATTTCTTGAATCATCAGATATTCTGTTCTAATGCATTGTATAATGTGATTTTGCATAACAGCACAATGCCATACATAGAGCTGGAGGAAATTACTCTTTTATCAATGATTTACTGAAAAAGATGGTTTCCTGAAAAAAATTATGAATTGAAGGTGAATTGGATTAGTACTTTTGGTTATTAAAACTGAATCTAAACTGACAAAATGGTTGAATATATCTTTGGACAAACTCATTCCTCATCTGGGAGAGAAGAATTCAAACACTTTTTGTGCCTTTACAACCACACCTCTGGATTACTCAGCTGTGTAAATATGTGTGTACAAACTTTTGCTCTCCTATCATTATAGTTCTGCTTTATGTATGTGGTTAGAGGTGCAGTTGACCAGGAACTAGAAGTCCGGTGTCTCACACCTTGTGTAATCTTTCAGCTAGAGCAGAGCTGGTGACCCATGCAGCCTGGGGGTCACTACCTGTGGCCACATCACCTTAAGATTCCTGCCAGTAGCCTAAGGTGTTATTCTCACCGGCTTTTGGCTGAAAAGGCTAAGCATGACTAAACCTAAAAAGGCTGCAATAGGAGGGAAACAGTCTAGCATATATCCTATGGCTTGGTGGTTAAAATCCTTTCCTGGGAGGTAAGAGATGTGAATCTAAACTGCTGCAGGCAGAGAGTAAGATGGACCTGGATCTCTTAAGCCCCAGGCAAAGAGTCTAAAAATCACTGAATTACTGAGCAAGATTACAACTACTGCCCAACAGCTTTCTAAACTCAAAATTTCTGCTCTTTTGCCTTTCCTACAAATGTTGTTCAAAAAGAAAAACTTTTTTTTTTTTTAAGATTGCATGAGAAACCTTCGAGTGTTCCATCCACTTTCTTTTTTTTTCTTTATTTGGCAAGAAAAAGGAAGCTTTTAATTTATTTTGATCCAAACCAAAATGCTTTATTTGTGTGTTTTCTTCTGGCTTTAGATCTAAAAGTCCGAATATTCTAACAATCCCAACCTTAGCAAATGTGAGAGTGTAGGTTCAGTACCATTCCTCTTTCTAAAGGTTTCTTCTGGGCAAGCTGCTGTATGAGACCTCACCAAAGTAAGATTCTGCTCTTAGTATGATGTATAACGAGACTCTGCGATGCATAAATCAAGCTTTCTGAAAATGGGAGGAGCAGCACAGTGAGCCCAGGCACTCCATTTCGGCCCTCTGAAGCCAAATGCAGCGCGCATTGTCCAGCCACGGCTAGAAACCTGATATCTCCTTCTAGCTGCAGGAAATGGAGCATACCGCACTTATGAAGTCCAGGCATGTTTTTCCTGAGTCATGATTATGTTAAATGCATTTATTAGGTAAAAATGGAAAATGAGGGGGAAAAAGGATTCCATGCAATTACTTTTCTTCTCAATTTTAGAAAAAAAATACTTGCACTCTGCACAGGGGAGAAGGGTGTTTGCTTTTTACACTTCTCTCTCTCTGTTCCACATCTCCCAGAATAACTTACAAAATCACTTTCAAGTGAAGCTTGACCCTTCTTTTTTTGGAATTGGCTTCATGGCACTAGAGCTATTATGATACTTCAAGAATTTGCTAGCTGTAGTCTATGGAGGAATTGCTGATAATCTCTGATGAGCTCTTTGGCATCATATGCTTGGAACTGATGAACAAATCCCTATAATGGAAGAAGGCTCAGGGGACAGGTGATGTGCTCATGAAGATCAGGGAAGAATGTAGGGAGAGACGACAGCTATTGTACATACAGCTGAACTCATCTCACCATTAAGGGCACTGGAGGGTGACCTTTGGTTTTGATAAATGGCTATATCAGTTGCGTGGATTAACTGATACACTGAGTTTTCCTTGAGTTAACCAAAAGAGTGTGAATGTCTTCTTGAATTAGCAAGACCAGTATGGGCAAAGTGTATACCTGGCTCAGCATAGAGTAGAAGAACGGAAAGATTAATAAAATGAACTTCAAAGAGAGCAACATGCTTGAACCGATTTCAACCCATGTATTCCTTCCCAGTGACTGGGGATGCCCAACATCATGGATGTGAGTGTAGAGAGACTGGAGATAGCAATCAAGTATTGCGATCCAATAGCATGTTCCAGTTGCTATATTGTGCTTGTATTCTGATTTCAGCACATTACTGTATCACTCTGCTAAATCAAAATCCTGTATAACATCAAATGTCTTCAGATATGTAAATGTGGCATTAAACATTAAAGCCTCTTTATGCGGAATATCAAAAAGAACCTGGTCAGAGAGTATTGCACTCTGATGCTGCTTCTGGGTACTCCTCCTTATTTTTCTCTGCTAAATCAAGTTTGCAAAAACTGAAAAGCCCATTTACTGCTTTCACAGCATTACTTTCTCAAGGAAGCTACTGAGGTGGTCAGAAAAATTTTGCAGAGAGAAATAGAAGTGTGCACCATACCAGCTCTGCATGAAGATGTGATCCACTATAAAAAAAGTTCTAAAATTATGATAATTCCAGCTACTCTGTTACCCTGCCTGAGACTGCAGTGCTGTTGCATCTTTGAGAGGAAGCAGAGTCTTCCTCAATGATCATCCAGCTTCCTCTTGGAGTAATAGCTACCCTACTGGAGGAAGAACAGGCTGGAGGAGCAGCAGAATAGGAGTTCTTCTTCACCTAGTTGCTGTTGGTGTATCCATTCACATAAGAACTGATGTAACTTTTGTTCATCTGCGATATTTTTGTGGCTATCCTAATGAACATAAATGACTGCATGTTTTTTAAATCTTGACAGTTCTTTTGCATCAGTAACTTCGTGAATCAACAACTTCTCCTTCTTTACTCATGTTATATGATAAGCTTTTGGAGTAAGAAAATTAAAAGCTCTGGATTCAAATGTTCAAAAGTTAGGAAAAGTCATATTTAAGGCTCTTTACATTGTTAACTACATGATGATGTACTGATTTTTGTGAATTCTTATAATACAAAGTTGAGAAGGTAAATTATATGTCACACTTTAATAATTAATTATTAAATATTCACTTTTGACATGCTTTAGTTGCAATTGCTTTCTTAGTCACTGTGTATCTCTTGTTGGATGTATTTGAAATATATTTTCAGGTATATTGTTTAGATCTTTTTTTCTTCCATCATTTTGGATAGAAAACATCTGCTAAATTCTGAGCTTAGAATTTCTGAGTTCTTGTCACAGCTTGGTTATCGATTTACTGGAAGATATGCCTGTTTCTCACTCAGTCAGTAGACGAGGACCACAGTTTTTCCAAAATCTCCCTCACAGTTTAAAAGGATCAATTAACATTTAAAGATATAAACTGTGTGGGAGAGGAAAATATTATTATTTGGAAGTCTTTTAAATATTATTGCTCACCAAAGGTAATTAGAAAGTGATGCATCCAGACATGTGCTGGACTGCTTCTGTACAAATCTCTAAAAGAAATAGAGTTCTGATTTTCTTCCAACATTTTATGACTTACAGAAAGTTTTATATAATGCAGGAATATTATTTTAAAGTTAGAACAATGTAATATTTTTATAAACACTGTACTTTGTTTGACATATTCCAATCAAATAGTTTCAAATAGGACTTTTTCCTAAAGAATTAAGTGAAATTAAGCTGAATCTGGAAATGGTGCTAGAATCTCTACCAGAAAACAGTGATCTATAATTGTGTTTCAACCACTGTTTCCTGTAGGGCCATATTTTAAATCACTGAAAATCTTACTAGCATATACTTCTGTGTATTTGGGAGTGAAATATCCATGCGCAAAAATGACTGAGGAGCCCTACGTTGTGATTTCTCAATTACTGCTTCTTTCTGACAACTTCAGACCATTTTTAGTGTACTACAAGCTTAGTTACACTGTATTGCCACATTATTCTCTGCAGATTTATATTCCTTTAATGGTCTTCCAAAGGCCAAGAGGCAACATTTGGCAATATTTACATTATGTGGTGCTCATATCTGCTCAAGGAAACATTTCAGCTACCACACTTACTTTATAGCAAGAATAAGAATGACACTCAAATCATTGTGCAAAACCCAGATATGCTAGAATCCCTCATCCTCACTTGATTTTCTGAAGCTGTTGAGTCAGACAAAGTTTAAAATAATGTGATGTCTTTAAGACTTTGGAAGCTTGGTAATGCTAAGTCCTGAAAATGTAGTCTAATGTCAAGGCAGCTGTGGTCAGCCCTCACCAAAATTGCTTTTCTCTGAACTACTTGTTTAAAATGCCAGCTGGCCAGCAACCAGCATATATGTAATGCATTGTGTATTGACATTGTGTAGCTGATACAGAGCTCAACATGATTTTCAAGGCAAACTTGAGAAACTTCCCAAATTATGTCCTAATACCTCTGAAAAGTTCAGACTACTGAAATGGAAATAGCTCCACAGCATAAGATAGCTTTTACTCGATTGTGTAAATGTTAAGAGAACTTTAAAATCAAGTGCAGAGACAAGTTCATTTCATTTAAGACCCACTGTACCTCTCTGAGCAAAAAATCTCACTGCTTATTTACTTTACACCCAGCCTGAAAGGAAATACTTGTACAGAAATATTTGTTTGAATGTCTGTCAGGGAAATCTTATCTTTTGTGATAAAGGATGCTGGGAGTTCCCAGGCATGGGACGGTATGGTAACCATCAACCCAGGCTCCATAGCTAATATCTCTTCAAACACACTGCATGATGCAGATTGGATGTACCTACTATAACATTCTGGATGTACCTACTATAACATTCTCTAGGACCACCTGGAAGTGGCTGAAATGAAGACTTGCAAAGCACCCAGAATTGAATTTCTTGCTCTAAGTATGTGCAAGGCCACACTCATATCTTTGGAAAGGCACATAGGCTGGATGAGACCTTCCGTGTGTTTTGACTAGGCTGAGTCAAGAGATTAGGTTGTATCATGGTACACACCTACCATGTAGAGTAGATACCACTCCACTTTGCCTCCAGGGACTACAATGCAAGATAAACATGGCCACCATGGTTCTACCTCTGATTCTTCTCTCTCACCTGGGTATGTGACACACTGAGATGGAAATAGTCTGTTATCTCCAAAGAAGATAGATAGAAAATATTGAGAACAAATGATCTGAAGGTGAATTAGGTCAAACAAACTGTACTAGATATATGGTTTTTCTAGGTGCATGTTTTTATGTAAAGTGTTTACAAATGGCAATCTTTCTCACCAATCCTGTCTTCACTTGATGGACCATCACAGATTTTCTCCAGGCTCTGTATTATTTGTATTCCCTAAAGGTTTAACAAGTTTACATGAATCTCTCTCTGCCTGGAATCATAGCTGTTTTTTTCCCAGAATAATGAAGCTGTTTCACAATCACTGGCAGACATGAGGCCAGTAAGATAACATTTCCTACATACTTCACATTCCAGCGTCTTGGAAGGAAGCTTTTAGCTATGGCTTCTTAAAAGAAGTTGGAGGTTTGAATTAAAATGTCTCTGAATGTGCCTCCAAGTCTCAGTCAGTCCATTTCTTGAAACACTGAGTAATATATATGTGTTGACAGAGTATGGCTATACAAATCCATTAGCAAAAGTCAACACCTGTTCAATAGAAAGCAAGAAACTCTCGTAAGCAGCTGCAGCAATAAAAAAACCCTGAAAACCTTAAAGGTAGAAACTATTTTCCAATAACAAATTGAAGTGGGCATTTCTCTTTCACTTGCTCTTGCCCAGTCTAACAGAAATCTTCCCAAGGAGTAGGAGTTCATATGCAAATTCCCAGCCTCCTCATGCTGTCATTCATCCATTAATCTTGCAATCTATTTTTTTCAAACAAAAAATACTCTTCTGTTTTCATAGGAGAAATTGCTTCATCATCCCTGAACAAAAAAAAAAAAGAGTCTAGTGGTGGTGCTTTTTTAGTGTAGTAAAGTAGAACTTGGTGAAGCATAAAGTTTTTCCTATTAGGCATAAGATTCTGCATCTCAAAGAGCTTATATACTGGCAATACTGACAATACTGGCAATACTGGCAATCCAGAGGGAGAGCTTATATTTCCTCCAGAATGCACTAGAGAAAAATACTGATCATTCCATTTGTGCACAGATAGTGACCATTTCAAAGCACCTATTTTCACAGCAAAGCATTATTAGAATGGTTCATGAACTTACTGTGTGCTTTGTGACTTTATTTTCTTAAAACTTCCAGATTCTTATGGTGTGTGAGTCTCACATAAGTGCAGATCTACATCCTTTCAAATCTGATACTGCAGGTATATGGCAATGCAGAGATATTGCACGAAGCTCTACCTTGCTTCTCCTTCATCTCTGTAATGTCAAATGTACTTACACTGGTGCCTTTGGTGCGGCTGAAATCTGTCATGTGGGACCCATTCTTCTTCAGGGGAGGTGTTATGTTTCAGTATGTTGATTTGGCATAGTAAGGTAGTTAGGCTTTTACTGTGGTTTTTTCTTTTCCTGTTTTTTAGTGGTGATATGTGTTTACCTTAGAGAGAGCAAGGTCAAAAAAAATGCATGCTTTGCTGTGGTCAGTTGTTAAGTTCCTGAGGAAGTTCATTATGTGCTCTGTGAACTATTCCCGAGAGAGCTCTCCTCTACAGAGAAGGAGGTATTACCCTCTGCTACAAAATTCCTTTCTGCTTAAGCCATGATGTTAGCTGCAGTTCTCACTCCAGAGTTTTAGCTGAGCTTTTGGATTTGCTCAACTTGAGCCACTAAGTGCCTTGAAGGTATTGCCATTGCGTAGATAGTTTGTGGGAAGTTGGTGTCAAAAGCTGATGCAAGCTTGGTGCAGCCCATCTAGCCTGTGCTGCTGAAGAGAAAGATCTCCAATAACAGCAGTCCTCTGCAATTTGTCATTAGTGAATGTCTTTTCAACAAGTAGGGCAATTCCAGCAAAACACAATGAAACAGTTCTACTAAACTGCTGAAAAGTAGGTTCATTCATTTTTTCTCAAGGCTCAAAACCTCATGAATTCTGTAATGCTTTTGAGTAATGAAACAGGGTGGGGATCTTGCATGGCACCTCTGTGCAGAAACATTAAGGCTAGGGTCTGATGAAACAAGTCAATACAGTGCCAGCTTTGGCTAAAGCCAGCCATAGGGAGAACTGAGGGCTTTGGATGGGTGGCTGCCTCCAGGCTGCACACCAGAAAACTCAAGACACTCAAGTTTTTCTGAGTGTAGTATGGGGAAGAAACAGACTTTTTGCAACAATGACTCCGCCATGGGAGTTAAGAGACCTTACTTTCTAGGTCGCTGTCTTCCACTAGAAGGTGGTTGACTCCAAGGTTTCCAGACAAGACTTGTAGCCACCTGGGCAAAGAGAAGGCTATTTGCCACTGTGCAACCAAGAATAAAAGAGTGCAGGAGTCAAAGAGTACACAAGAAAATGCAAGCATGCTTCTGCAACCTGATGAAGAGGTCACCTCTTGCTGAAACTTTTTCTTGCAGTTGGATTAATCCCTGCTTAGTTTTGGAGTGGAATGCTTCGGAGCAGGGGCAGAAGGCCAAGGTAAGTCAGCGCCTTGGCTCAAAGTGGAGGCAGCGGTTGAATTTTAGATACTTCTGGGAGTTAAGTGTTGCTTTACATGCGTTATCTAAGGCTTTCAAGCAAGTCCTGCTCTCATCTTAATGACTCTGACACTTCCCTTGCTTTGAATCTGGCCAGATCATCTGTGAGTGGAGACAGCTCGTCAGCTCCCTCTTTCCACCCAGTGTAATCCACCTGGCAAGTATGTCCTGAACTAATGAACTATATTGTTTTATAGAAGGTCCAGTATGCCTCAAAGCTGGTACAAAGACTAAGATAGGACCATGTAACTGAGAGCGTGGGACTGGAAAAGAAAAGAGGGCCAATTTGAAGAGAGGGTACATTTACCTGTTTCAGGGCCATTAAATACACTGTACAGCTAAGGAAACAGCAACCTAAGGCACAGGGTGTTGCTTCATGAACATTTTAAGCAGGCATGAAAGTGTACTGCAGTCAAAAGCAGCAGCTATGGTCTTTCCCCTGCCTTCCCGTCTGGACTCTCCAGTGCCCTTCCCTCATGCTGGCGGTGTGTGTGTACCTGCAAAAAAAACCTGGAGGGACCTGCTCAGCTGAAAACTGAGTAGAGAGCAAAAGATGGTTTTTTAGCTGGTTATCACAGACAGATAGTAACTAAGGAACCGTAATCGTACACACAGAAGTTATACTCCCACTAGGGAAAGAGTCAGCCACAGAAATGGTGCCCCAGCACAGTGCCTCAAAAGTGAATGGTGAACACAGTATATTCAGAAGCAAACAAGTTCTCACCAGTGTGAAGCCAATTCATCCTGATGCAGCTTTGTCTGTCCACTGAATACAAGACCAGAGAAGGATTAAGGATGCTCTATGCATACCAGGCCACTGCAGTTTTGCCTCCAAGTGGAACACAAGGGAGGAGAACTGTTGCTTGCTTGAATATACTTGCTGCATTTATTTCCTTTGGGCTACTTCCAAATGGGGAGCAATATGGCTACTGTTTTTTTGACTTTTCCCACATCTCCTTTCAAGGAGGTTGTGCATAATGCTTTTCTCCCAGAGTCCATGAGTACTTACATCTCTTATAGACATAAGGTCTCTGTCCTCCAGTCATTACTGCTTATGAGAGCACACACAGAACATTTCAGTTCTTTTCCACTTCTTTTGGTTTGTATATAATTCACTTTGGCTTCCATTCACTCACTGTAAATGAGTGGGCTCTGAGGTCTCTGGGAACAGAGATTTGCTATACTGGTGCAACAGGTGTAGCCCAGCAGGCTCCCTCTGACACAGGCATGTTTTCTGTGAGATTGCTGGCACCGCAGGTGACTCTGGCAACCACTCCAGTTACATGTTCCAGCTCTTGCTGCCAATTTGTGCCTGTCCTGTGGGCAGAGTCACTGCTGCTCCTAGTCGTTGGGCACAAGAGTGGATGCAGTATAGCCTGGGGCATGTTTTGGAGTTGGAAATTCCTTGGCTACTGCGGTCTTGGCTATTTGTCTTGTCTGCTGCACGCTGCATGAGGGCAACCGGTATTTAAAATGTGAAAATATCCCAGAATCTTGAATCTAAACCCCTACGAGTCTCAAGAATTTGGGTTTGCTGGGCCAGTTTAATTTTCTTCTGGGATTTTATCGCTCAGATTGAAAGCGCCTTTAAAACAGAGGATTTCCATTTCAGTTCTCATGTCAATGCTAATGTATTTTCATAAAGGCACTCACAAGATACCCACAGCATCTGATCTTTGTAGACTCAGGCTTTCACAGCCCAGAATCACACTGAAAATGCTTGGAAACTTTCAGTGTTTCTAAATTTGAGCTGAGCCTCTTGCTCCAAAGCACCTTGTAACCCAAATGCTGAGCCTTTGCCAAAAGATATACTCGTATTTTAGTCCAAAACTGAACACATTCTACATTGTCTCCCTGTAAGTTATATTAAAGCAGTGTGTTTAATTTCTGGATGATATTAAACCTTAATTAATTATGACACGAAGAACATATATAATTGTCTTACATTATTTACTCTGCTGCATTTAAAATCTCACATCACCAAAGGAATCTTCACTTATATCTCTTTATTTTTGTTTGCAAATTTTGTCTTTTGCCTGAAATTTTGTCATCTGTTGTCCAAAAATGATATTCTGATTCCACCAAAAAGAACCCATGTTTGCAAGTCCTCAGTTGTGACCATTCAGTCCAGTTCAGAGCTGATTTGACTGGGCATGGGGGTCATGTTACACTTCTCTTCCTCTCACTGCATAGACGTAACATCTGGAATTGGGTTTCTTGTGTGCATCCTATCAATTCTAAATGTAAAATCTACCTTCTGTGAATATTAAGTAGAATTTTTTTCAGTTTGGTATTTCGACAAGTGTTTCTGCCAGTGACCTCATTTGCTAGAATTCTGGGGAAAGGTAATACCTATGGGATACTGAACATACTGCCATCAACACTCATAGGAGCTTTTATTTTAGGTTATTTATCCAAATACAGTTCTCAGGGATCAGAAAATCACTATCTCATTTAGAAGAGCTGAGAATTCACTGAAGCTTGACTTCTGTATAATTGAAATGATCTTGCCACAAAGGAGCGTGTACAGTTCATTAAAAGGCGACTGACACAGGTTTTTTTTTTCAAATATTTTAACCTTTTTGTCTTCAGGTGATCTTTAATGAAAGAGAGAGAGAAATGGGAAAGAAGGAATCATTTCCTCAGAGGTACACACTGTAAATAAAAATTACTGTTGCTTACATAGGGGAAGGATCTTTACGTGCAGTTGCTGTCACAAAACGGGACATTCTGGAACATTCAAATAGAGTTTTTCCTTAAAAATAATCAAGTTATTCAACATAGCTTCTGGTTTTGCTATACTTATTTTTTTCATGATGTCAAATGGTGGTAACCAGTCAAGTAAAATGTGACCAGCAAGGGAGCAATGCCTTGTTTGTTGCTTTGCACTGCAGCACAGAACAGTAATTAGAGGAGAGGCAAAAAGTAATCCAATATATTCAGCCTAATGCTGTGAGCAGCATTTTGAGAAGGCCAACGTGCCAGAGTTCCGCTGCCTTTTGATCATCCAACTATGACAGAATAGTCTTGCACTTTTCAGGTTGTTATCAGAATAAACACTATTTGCAGTTCAGCTAGGGGTTCAGGTAACGTAGGGAAACAGCCTGCCATTCCATTTGCTTGTCCAGGGATGCCAAAACTCATGAAGTAGATGTTTTCAAGACTCTGATTTCTTGTTTGCACCAAACCTCAGTGAAAAATGGAAGTGGAAAGGTGCAGCCCTCATCCTTTAAGACGGTGTCAAGGCACAGCTTGCAAAATCGCTGCAGAATAAGGTGGCAGAAACCGCTGTGCTCTCTGCCCCAACACAGGAACACACCATCCAAAGCAGTGACAACTCCACTGCATATGGTGTTTTGTTAGCTATTGTTTAGTGATGATTCATAAGTAAATGAAAAGGAAGGACGACGAAGCAGTAGACACATTGGAGAGAGAAGGCAGCAACACTGCACATAGAAAACTCTGCCTGGGAATATCACCTTGAAGAAGACACAGAGAGCTTTGGGACAAAGCACTGACTATGTAGGGGCCTTGGCACAGCAAGGAAAGACAAGGTCTCTTGCTCTTTGACTCCTGCTGTCTTCAAGGAAACTGGGCATTATGTATTTCTTGTAAATAAGTAGATTTTTATCACAGATATGGGATCCTTAAATTCTCCTAACCCAGTAAAACATACAGAGCTCCCATTTTTAACTAACCTTTTGGACAAGGGGTTAGCAACTTATTACTGTCTGAGTTAAAAAAGTTGCAGCCAGGAGGCAACTATTCTTTCCCATGTTTAAAGACAATTCAAACCAGGAAAGATGCAGGTTCATTTCTGAGTAGTATTAGAAAACAATACTTTGGTGTCTGCCTACGAGCAGTCACCGAAGGCAAAGAGTGCAGTGCCTCATCATGTTTGTGTTTGCTCTCTTTCCCATACATGTATTCCCCTTCAGCTCTGTCATGCGTGCAAAAACTCTCTGCCTTCTGCTGACTCTCTCCAAGCCCCAGGCTTAGGGGTTATAAAAAGTCTCTTTTAGCGTGAGTGAGAATCAAGCCCAAGACCATAGCAAAACCTCTCTCCTCACCTCATGGGCCCCCTTTCAGCAACAGCTTACTGTATATTTGGTGTATCTTCCCGGGAAGCAGCTATGGGAGCAGCTATTTGGTCTCTGCTGTATCTATGCTCAGCTGACTTCTCCCTCAGAGATGCAGAGAGAAGGAGAGGTGCCTTCACATGCCCAGCCTTTCCACACCTCTGATCAAGCCTTTGTACCTCGACACTTCCTTCTCTAGGGGCTTGCTTCAATTTATCACCATTAATGCAGTGGCATGTTAAAAAGCTAGACCTTTAAAGCTGTATAAATTCAATACATCTACTTGGGAAACTGAAATCATAATGGGACAATGTCGTAGGGCCTTTAGTGAGCAGTGGCTCACTGATGGCTGTGACACTGTGCTCTGTCCTGGGGATCATGCAAAAGAGGAAAAGTAGGAAAGAGCACAAGAACATATACAATCTGGGAGAAAATCCCATGAAGAGATATCAGGTAGGCTAAGGTTGTTTTATCACAGAGAAAAAGTCAGCATGAGTAAGATGATGAAAGTATAGAAGCAATGAATGGATTGATATGTTATTCCTATTTTCATGGATGGGGTGTTAAGATCTGAACAATTATTTGGCACTCTCAGCTTACTGTTATTAATTCCAGGCTGTTTTGTATCAGTTTTTCTATCAGTGGGTCTCAAAATGCTTAATAAAGAATTTATTTTTTTCAGGTTAATAAACACTAAATATATGTTAGGCATATCATGAACCATGTAGTAAAAACCAGTGTCTCTCAAATGCTTGCAGAAAGTAATAATTTTGCGCTTCTACTATGAACGGGCCCATTACAGAACAGAGAAATAATTTTTGTAGAGTGTTTAATAATATTCATATTTCCAGCTTGAGACACAATGAGCTGTTGAAGTTTTAGAAATTGCTAAGTCTTTACTTTCTGAAAATAACATACCTTCAATTTGACATGTGGAAACAGGGGTCATATTACAAAAAATTAGATCAGAGCATTTTATTAAAGGTAATCTATATAGCTTATAGAAGTCTATTGTTAAGAGTGGGCGAACATATGGATAACATAAGAACTAGCTTGAACTTGAAACCTGAAACTGAACTTCAAACTGGTTGAAAATGTTTATTTAACCCAGAAAAAAAATCTCTGCCTACATCTGCAATTTCTAGTCCCTATAGGCCCCTAGAAATATTCAAAATAACACAAGGAAGAAATGACATCACCAATATTCTGATACAAACAGAAACATGGACATATCTCATGAAATCTGTGCTCTTCTGAAATATGATGTGATTCATCACTCATTGCATGTTAATATAAAGCGTCCCTCTGCACGCTACAGATATAATCCTCCATAAAAGTTAAAAAAAAGCCGTCTGGTGGCCAGCACAGTTTGTAACAACACTGACACGTTTATTTTGTGAACTTTTGTGATAAATATATGAACCTTTAACTTTTAAAGTCTTGCTATTGGAGCCTTTTTTAGAGCACGTTTTCAGTTTTCCTTGGATTATTTTATATGCACCAGGAAAGGAATCAAAAGAACGGTTCACAACTTTACTCTCAAAGCCAGACTGAAACGTTGAAGTACTTTATTCCTTATCATGGTCTGAATTTTAAATTTTTCTCACCCCTTGCTTACCAAAGCTCCTTGCTTTTGCATCATGAGGCTCTGGCAAACACACAGATTTTTTATAGAAGCCCATTTGGATTCTGAAGTGGGCCACTTCGACGACCAAGATAGCAAGAGCTCTATCTGTACAGTTGGAGTACGGCATTGTTTCGTTTGGCACCTTTTACCTGGCACTGTCAATGAGTAAGAAGTGCCCACATGGTCTGTGATCACACCTCAAAAATGGATGTGCAATTATATCTGTGGCCGTTAGTGACCTGATCTGAAACAAAATAGCATCATACGTGTTGAGCTCGTATTAATCTGTTTACTGACTTTCCGGTGTGTACTGATGTTAATTCATTTTACCTATTTGGTAATTGGCATTTACTTAAGTCAACCTTTTTGACTACTTAGAATAAAAAGGTTTCTAGTTCCATTATTGAATGGAAGATTTTAGTTGGCTATCTTCAACTATTTCATATGTCTCCTCATAGAACAACAGGGGCTATAGTCTGATTTGATCTTATGTACAGTGGCGTTAATCAGGGATGTGTCTATTGAAGCCAATGGCATTATAAGAGGATTAGGCTGGGAAAGGTGAGATAAGAAGCAGGCAATGGCAGCCCTGTGTTGTTCAGAGCTGTTTTTCTGCCAGGAATGAGTATTTAAAGAGCTACAGAAGCAGGAGTGATCCCAGGTTTTTAGAAATACCTGTGAATGGAGTGCAATAAATACACAGGAAATGTGTCTGTAGAAGTACAGAGACAAAAGGTTTATATTTCCTTTTTGTAGCCATTACTAGGATACCAAGTGGTATCAGAATGACTGTCTTGGGCCTGACTCTGATCTCCCTTGTTATCAAGAGGGAGAGCTGCCTGGCTGTAAACCTGCTGGGAGATTAGATTGAGGCTGTTTGTGCACTGATTTCCTAAAATATGTGATTAGTCATAATCACGCTTCAAAACACTACACTCATTCTTCTAAGAATTTTTTTATAACTTAAAGAAGGTTGTCTGCCCACCTGAAAGTTAGGGAGTTTTCAGTGTTTCATACTACAAATAACAGTTTGTGGGTCACAGGGAGGATAATATCTTCCTGCACTTTATTACTATGTACAGAAGAGGAACAAGAGGGGGTGACTCCCACATCTTAATAGCTAGCCTGTGAGCGCTTGGGCTTAATGAAGGCAAACAAGGTATTTTTTTCTGGATTAACATACTGCGAGCACGAAATAGCCTGTACCATTCACCTGCACCCCTTTTGGTACATTCCGACATTTCTCAAGATTGTTTCACAATCAGCAAGAAGCCTTGTGGAGGATGATGGAGAACTTGCCCAGTTCTGCCTCAATGTTGGAGCCCCTTTGCCCTGTGTCCAAGGAAGAGCAGAGGACACACCATGTCACCATCTGTACACAGTGCTGGGCAGGCACAGGTGAACCAAAGCAGCGTTTGACAAAGATCCGCTTTGACGCCATGTGATTTAGCCCAAGAACCCAACATTTTTATAAGCTAAACTGAATGATGTTATGCAGGCTCGTATTGATGATAAATGGCAAATCCTTCTGTAGGCAAGGTGAAAAGCTTGCCCAGTTAAGTATAGTAACGCATAGCTATGTATAGCATTAATTCTCTCTTACAAGCGTCATTTGTTAAACAGCGTCTGGACTGTGCTTTTAGCAATAATGTTATTACAGCACATGCAGCCTTGGTTTATTGTATATTATAGCATTGGTAGAAAGGAAAATATGGACAAAAAGGACTACAAAGGCAAAATGCCTTCCGGGAACAGAGCAACTGTGGAGGAGCCCAGGCATTAACACCCCTCTTACAACTGCTGACCACAGCTCTGAGTTTGCTGTCCTGCAAATGTCAACAGTGGTTTCCAGTTGGGCAGAAGTACCTTGGTTTCAGCAGTCATGGTGAGGACTGCACAGAGAGAAGCTTTTCCTGTGGACTGATGTGATGGTCTTCTCAGGCCCTGCCACGAAAAGATGGCTCTTTCAGATGCAGGTTGGGGCTGTTGCCTTCCTGGACCTATGTGGGTTGAGTCTCTCCCACATCATCACCTTTTTATTCCAGCCCATGTGAGAGGGCTGTCATCCCTCTCACATGAATGTCCATTACCTGGGAAATTCAGGCTACCTGAGGAGGCAGTACAAATGGGAAAGGGTGTGTGGGAGGGCTATGTGTGTGAGAGAGAGTTCCATGCTTTACATCTAGCCTACTGAGAACATCTATGTTCCCAAAGCAACTCAAGAGTGAAAGGGATGCTTCAGCATCCTTCCACTACCAGAAATTCTCATTTCCCACAGGCTGTGGGGGTGGGGGGGGTGGGGGTGGGGGTGAGGGAATCCAGATTGCCCCTGGGTTTAATTGACACACTTTGTATATGGTGCTGGTTATTTTCCTGATAATATTCTCTAGATTTCATCAATTTCTAATTGATTTCTGGTATGGAAAGCCATGCGTGTGAAGCTGTGAATTTCAGGGGACTGAAATCCAAGTGCTATTTATTGATGGGTGCAATCACGGAAAAATAATATATGCAGAGTTAGTATGGCTTTTGTCAAATGACTTCCTTCTTCATTAGTGTTCCCGGGAAGGAGAGGTGGTATATGGTTTTAAAGCATGAGGAAGCACCAGGAGTTGGAGGGAAGGCACGTTGATCAGGCTGCAGTTCTGTGACATGGTTCCTAAAGAGCATGAATCAGCATCCATTCCTTCAGCTTGCTGGATCATTCCCCACTCTCTCACTTGCTCTCTAACCACTCCTTAAGTGTTTTTTAAACTCCAGGCTGCAGGAGACTCACAGGCTTCATGCGACCACAAAAGCATGTACGCAAGCGCGTGTACATAAAGAGCAACGAAATGATAACTGGTCCACTCTGTCATTTAATGCTTGTAATTTAGAAAAGATTATTCATCTTGGTTTTGCTTTGACAGAAGAGCGGTGGATTTTTTTTTAAATATATTTTCCCAGTTCAGAAGGTTAAGAATGATTCTGTGCCTGCGGGAGGGAAAAAAAGAAAAGAACAAGAAAGAAAGGGGAGATAAAAAGGAAAAAAAAGAAAAACTCCATCCATGTCTGGATTTCAGAAGGATGGCTCCAGCAGCCTCATTCCTCTCTCCTTCCCTTCCTCCCTTCTTCGCTCCCCCACCCCTTTGTGTGCTAAAGTTACAACCCAAAGACTTGGAGACGTTTCAAAGGAGCGTCACTAATGAAGACCACATGTGCGCTGTTCCTCTTGTTTAGTCCAGAACAAAGCTGAACTGTAAGAGCCTTCTCTCTACGGGGCGGAAAAGCAGGTTCCCTCTCTCCTCGATTACTCACCCATAGTTTATGAATGAGGCTGTCTCAGGTAACCACCACTTGCTATCAGAACAGTTTCAGGAGGAAATCAATCATCTTTCTGAAAGAAAGCCATAAAGCAGCGAGCATGCATTTCCTTTGCCAAAATGTCGGTGGTGACACTGAAGCACCCACGTGTTTGACAACGTTGCAGCCTTTGGCCTTCATCCTTGCACAGCAGCAACGTGTTCACTGTAGCATTTTTTCTTTCGCTTTTGGGGTGCCTCCTCTGTGTTGTCTTTGGAGCTGCGTGAAGGCAGGTTTGTACAAGGAGATGGGCCACAGCAAGGTCTGCTTTCGGAGCAGCATCAACCAAGGAGGACGCTGAAATCCCAGACCAAAGCATAGAATTGTAGAATCATAGAAAGATTTGGGTTGGAAGGGACCTCAAAGATCATCTAGTTCCAACCCCTCGGCCACGGGCAGGGACACCCTCCACTACACCAGGTTTCTCAAAGCCTCATCCTTTGGCCTTGAACACTTCCAGGGATGGGGCATCCACAACTTCTCTGAGCAACCTGTTCCAGTGTCTCACCACCCTCAGAATGAAAAATTTGCCATTTCCTGTCTCTTTTCGCAATTAACTGCATTTCAGGAAAGGTTTTCACCACATAATGGTCAGTGAGTCCTCACAGTTGTAGTTTTATTGACAAAAATAAGGGGAACTGCCATGTGAATTTGTGATTTCATGTCCGTCCTTGACAGTGTTTTGCAGCTTGATGATGGTGGCTGTCCAGCCCCGTCAGTGTCCATTGAGGGGTGAGGCAAGTGGTTGAGGGCTTCCTCTGCGAGAATGTTTGTATCCTTGCTGGGTTTACAAGGGGGCCAATTCTTGCTCCCTGCTGAGCTTCCAGTGCCCTTGTTCCCTCCCAGCAGTTACCAGCAGCACTGAGGGGCAATGGCAGCTGGGGAGGGTTGACAAGCCTCACCTCTCTTCAGATCCTCCTGCTGAAAGGAGGATCTTGGTGGGAGGTGGTTTTGGTCTCCTTAGACAGACCAGTTAGCAGCCCTTGGACTGCCATGATATCAGAGCACAGGCTGTGTTGCTGGGCCACTGGAGCATTTTCCTTCCCACATGGCACCTCTGCAGGAAGCCCCAGGAGAGTGGCCAGGCAGGGGCTAACTCTCCGGCTTTCATTCCGTGAACATCTGAAAAGAGCTGGGGAGTCTGCTGAGGAGAGGTGAAGGGTTGACCGCGTGAGAGGACCAACTGACTGAGGGGCTTGAAAACATGGCGTATATCTTTGGTTTGGTTTCCTACGAAGAATCAGCCTGATGCAGACATGCTTCGTATGCACAGGTGTGCTTCATGCTTAGGTCCACTGGCCGACTTCAGGTGGCGGAAAAATCTCAGGGATATTAGTTTTCTAACACGTTCATTAAAATACATGATGGGGAAACCAAATTCCTTAATGCTGTTGCTCACAAAACTTACTGGCATTAAGAGACAAGTGGACAAGGATACGTTAGGACACAAGGAACATGCCCAGAAGATGTCTGCCTACTTACACACTGATGAACTCAGGGATGATTGTCTGTATAGGTAGATAAAAGCACCCATAGGCCCAGCCATGGTGGCAACCCTCATGGACATAACCCTGCTGCTTTTGCAGACAGCTGAGCGCTATGATGGAATAAATAAATATGAAGAAAAATAAAATAAGCAAATAAATCTGAACAACATCAAAGCCGGTGTGCAACTGTGGTTGCTGCAAAAGTTGTACCTATTTTCTAACAGGAAGCTCTTCCGGTAGAACTGCCTTTCAGAGCCATTTCTCATTTCCAACAGTATAGGGGCTTGTTTCTATAACAAATATATTCCTGTGGATGAAACTTCCAGTATTAAAAATAAATGGGAAGAAGGAAGTGGATTCTATAGAAAAGCGACTGCAGAGGAAGAGAAGTGACCTCTGTGTGTTGGTTAATAGGAAAAAAAATAGCAGAAGCGTTTGAAGGATCGTAGGACTTTTTATGAAATGACTATTAAGTACAGGATTAAACCATAATATATATATGGAAGAAGACATAGTCTGAGGATGGTTGTTTGTTCATAAGTGATCTAGGGTTAACAAAGCATTCCAGGGCTTTATGAAAGCACTTTTAAACAAATAAACATTACCCTGCAGTATTTACAAGCTAAGCACTTCAACAGAATCTCCGTGCATGAGAACCTGAGAGGAAAATTGATTGAAACCCCATGATAAACTGTTTTGTTTAATTGCCTAACCTCATGGCAGCACAGAAAAGCAGATATAGTAAATCATGACAAATTGTCAAATTTTACATTTCTAATGCATTTCATCACCCAAAATGCAGTGTGATTTATGTGGAGCACCTAAAATATTTCTGTCCTGGAAATTTCCCTTTAAAGTGGTATCTGGACCTGGTTTTGGATAATATCAAAATAAGTGAGATTTCTTTTTCCAGTGTAAGGTGACATTATCTATGCAGACCAAGGGATTGCCATAGCCCTCGGGCAGTTCTTTGAAGCCTCCTTGACTTGCAACTGGTTTGCCAAATAAGGCATCCTGAGCATTTCTGCTGCTTCTGGATTCCTCTTCTCCCCATCGAGTTTTTTCGCTGAGAATCTTGTCTGCCTTCCAAACACATCGTGAGGTTCTTAGATCTAAACCAGCTGTGATTTCATTCAGCACTGATAAAATTAGATAGAGTAGAGAAGGGCTGTGCTCCTGGGGAAAGCAGAAGACAGCTTAGTATGGTCATGAAAAGGAAAACATCAGGGAGCTGCTCTGGAGTCCTTCCCACCTGGCCAAAAAGGGATCACCCGACCTTCCCAGTCACTTTGCTCTGAGGTACAGGAGTGCCAGTGCACAGCCCCCTGTCTGGGCAGAGGCCAGAGGGCTCAGCCTTCTCACTGGTTTTCCTCTCTTGCTCTCTGAGTTCAGCTGGGGGTGTTTTGGGTGGCCTTATGCCATTTCTCTGGTCTTCTCAGTGAGCAGAGCAAGGCATGAGGAGTGAGTGTCCAGGTAATCCCAGGTGACATTGCCTGCCCCAAGGTTACTTAGCGTCAAGTTTGTTGCCCTGATTTCTTCTGACCTCAAATCTTCTGATCTCTCACACTGTTTCATGATTCAGTTTTGGTTTAGGCATGACTGGCTTTCTAGAGCTGTTTATATTTGTAGATGACAGGGAGCAAATAAAAGAAGAGATGGAAAGTGGGGGAAAGTAAATTGCTTTACCACAAATTCTGAACTGCTTCTGTGAATATTTTAATTTTGTAACAGATGTCGCCTTCACCGCTAAATTCCCCTTCGTTGTTAAGGTTGACCTAAATGGCCTGTTTTCTACAGCCATCCGAGGCAGTGGAAATGTCACCTCTGTGAAGCCAACCCCAGGCTGCGTTGGCTGCCAAGTGATGCAAACACCAGTCCCAAAAGCATAGTCCCAGCATGGGTTACTGTCTGTGCCACACCTCCTGTGGGTCATTTTATATAGTGGAACGAACAAGACACTGACTAACTCTACAGTCTGTTGGATCAGTGTCAAAATTAACCTTCTCTCTGAAAAATGATGTAGACAAATTAGAGGCGATGCTTTGGGTGTTGGCAATCTCTCTCCTGTTACATGTGTCACAAGCGCTGCTCTGTACAGCGCAGATGCCGTTGCAATGCAGGGATGTAAATGCATTTCCCATATCCATGGCAGATTCAAACATAGATACACATGTGTCAGTAGGCCTTTTTTTTTGAAAGCATCTATCTTTTTATGAGAGAGAAGAGCTAATAGTATGAAACAGGGAGGTAGAACAGTATCCTTTCATTTTACTCCTGCAATAGTGGCGTGCAAGAGCTGTGAAGTGAGAAAGCATTTTACATCTTTAAAGGCAGACATTTTCACAGCAGTGTTGGCTGTGGAAGCAGACCAGTTGATTCATACAGCAGTAGCATTTTCTTTAAGTGAAAGTTAGCTCTGAAGCCCCAGTATCTGTTTTATGGCATCGCAACTCATTTTTTCAGGAAATTCTCTTTATCTCTTGCCTCATAACTGTCAATAGCATTCCTCTATCTCTTTAAAACCACGGTACTGACTCAGCCTGTTTGGAGACAGAAAGCTATTTTGACTTACAGGTTCAATTCCTGTTGACTCAAAAGGGAGGAAGAGAATGCAGAGACTGAGAATGAAAACATTTCTTATTCCAGAAGTTACTAACAGGCAAATGTCATTAAGGAATGGATGGCATTTGTTCACAAACTTTAAAAAATATTTTTTGAGGTTTAGCTCTGCATGTGTTTCTAGCAGCTGCTGCCATGAAGATAAGTGAATCTGGATGTGCTCTTTGCTTCAACAGTTGTAGGAAGCAGCTTTTTTCTTGGCTGGAGTCTCCAAAAAGAGTCTGAGTAGGGCTTGTGCGTCCTCCTGTCCTCACTGAGGCACCTGCAGGATCCTTGCCATCAAAACGAGCGTACCTCTCGCTTCCTCACTCATTTGGCCAAAAGGGGAATAATACAGTTATGCTGGCAGGGATTTCTTTTTCCAGCAGACTGTGGGTTTCGCAGTTCAGCTTTATGGACTTTTAAATCTCCCACATCACAGGTCTGTGCAAATATGGTGGAAAACTGGAAGGGAAAAATGCTGCTCAGACACAATAAGAAAACCATTACTGGTCATCGTTGTGATTCGGACTAGGGCTGATGTCTATAAAGCAGGAGCATCTAAGAGAAAGACTGGCAAGTGAATTGGATGCAAAGCAAGCAAGACCTCTCTCCTCCCATCATAATACCATTTCAGCAGCTCAGTTCTGGAGACCTTTTTGCTGAAGGTCGTAGGAGCACAGGGCTGAGAAGAGCTGTCTGAGTCTCTCCTCTTCAGCCATCGTATCTTTCTTGTACCCACGGGCTCTCATGGAGTACAACATGAAGAAAACAGCAAATAGAAGGGTCCTCTGTTGTCCCATCCAAGAGGAGGCTTTGTTACCCAGGGCCTGCCCACCCAAGTCTGTCTGTGCTCGGTGCCTTGCAATGGAAATCACTCATCCCTCTGTCACAGGAGTTCTCCCTGTACAGGTTTCAGTCTCGTGCATGTATGTACCAGAGATGCTTCAAAGTGTGACTGCTCCTTCCTACCTCCTCAGCAGAAAAACTCGTCTCCAGGGAGACAGGAATTTCATGTGTGATAATTTAGCTGTCTGCCACCAGCCTTTGGGCATTGGTTATTGAGGATAGCAAGCGCTCTCTCCCATGCTAGTGTGCTCATTGCCTTTCCACCCTCCAGCACTGAGTTTGTTAATGGATTTCAACTCCTCATGCTGAATCTCTACAAACAAGGAAGATGAAGGGGTTTGATCAAGCCAGGGTTTTTAAGCCACAGATCACATCATGTGCTAAAAATAGGGTTTTGTGCCTGAAAAAGGCGTATTGAGGTGGTCACCTTAAAAAGAAACAGTGTCGTACATTTTTCATCTTGGTTGCCGCTGATTGTACTTGGAATGATAAATTATACGGGGGTGGTGCGAGGGAGGGGAGGGAGATGATGGACAGATGGACTGTCAAGCCAGCTCCCTGACAAAATCGAGCAGTTGCTGGAGGAGTTGCCAAATGAAGATTGGTCCTGTGAAAAGGACCAGAGAGACCCTCCCCAGACCCTTCTCCATAAGCAGGAGACTGTGTAATGCTGGGGGTGGGGATGGAGAGACCGCAGGAGAGCCGATCTGGGTACGCATACAGCAGCAGTGGAGGAGCCTTGCATGATTGAGGTGAGCCCTGGCAAAGCAGCCACATTTTAAATGATCTTCCAAGGCTCCCTCTTAGCGAGTATTAAGAGATTTCCTACAAGCACAGGAGCTGAGCTGGGGATTTCTTTAGCAGCTGCTTATTTAAAAATCAGCCATTGTTCTTCCTTAATCTGAATTCAGATCAAGCCAGCTATTAATGTTTCTGTTACTCCCATTAGAAAGTCTTATTTTTAATTCCTCTGCAGCAAGGTGATGTATACAATGAATATAGGGTCATAACACAACCTTGACACTGAAATGTGAAGAGCAGCATTTCTTTATTGCGTTTACCAAGCAAGGGATTCTTACACTGCATTGCTACATGTGTAAAAGGAAGGTGCATTAATTTCAAAGGTTGAAAGATCTTTTTAAAAGAAGGTTTTCTTGCCCATTTTTTTTCAGATTCTCATACTTATTCACAGCTATTTTCAGAAAAAAAACCAAGTGGATTCTACAGTGTCCAAGCCTGCATAGGGGAGTTTGGTTTGCTTGAGTGTAAATTTGGCTTATTAATGTGAACAGAAGGCAGCTGTAAATCTCTAGTTTAACTGATATTTAAGTGTCAGACCAGTATCAGTGCTAATTTGAACTGAATGATATCACTTTAAAATTAATGATTATTAAAGGTTACTTTTTCTATTTTTTTAAAGCCTGTTTTCATTACTTTTCTAAGTGCAATATCTTATGACCAGATCAATAAACCGTGTAAGCACGAATATTCCCAACACAGAACATAACCTAAACTGAACTGTAAGATTATGAGTTTAAATGGAAAATACGAGTGTTCTCTTCAAATGCCCCTACTGGGATAGCAATGGGGAATGGGACTGTGTTTCTTGTTTATAACAGACTGAAAAGTAGTTAGTAGTTAGTGGTAGTTTCACTGCTGAAAAGTAGTTCTGATTTAGATACAGTGACCATTGAATATCAGGTTAACTTTCAAGCTTCCCACTCCCTTCTGAGCCTACCAATCTCTCTGTGGGGTTTGAGTCAGACCACTCTTTCCTTCCCAACCCTTTCCTCCCACAGTCAAAATTCTGCAAGGCCAGATTTGGACCCCTGTAACTGTTATGAAGCCTCTTCTAACGGGTGACTGTGGCTGAGAATCTAATAACCCCGGTGCTGCAGGGCAGAGCAAGACATATTTTCGCTATTTATATGACATAAGAAGTCGCAAGTCTGATCCAACCCAGGGTTTGGATTAGTTGAGAAGGGGCCCTTTTGGCTGTAGAGCATGTATCCTGCTGTAGAAAGAACTGAACAATTACCACACAGTAATACCTCCATGGAGAAATGTTTGCATTGCAGAGCCCTAGTAAGAAGAGCAAGAATTAAGCATAAAGGAGAATAAACTTCTCTGAGGACCCTGTGCATGTGAAGCAAATAAAAGCTCATTTCCATCCTGTGATTGTAGATATATACGTAGAAAGATACTGTGTATGTAAGATCTATGCTCCGTGATGAATGGCAGCTGTGGTTGTGCCTTTCCTTTGGGACAAGGCAGAAAAATGATGATTCTTCACATCCACTGCACTTTGGTTAGGCTAATTACTAGGAACAACATGAATTTACAATGAATTTGCAATAAATAATTTATCCAACATATTGAAATCTAGTTTTATATTCACTTAGTGCATTATATCTGTAAACAAACAAGGGACTTAACAACCGTGCACAAATCTTTGAAGCTAAACGTGGGTTTACACCTCAACCCTGAATCTCAAGACCCTCCCAAGACACCAGTACCTGCTGAGCTAGGAGCCAAACTGTGTGCTGACAGGCCCCTTACCCCTGCGTATTTGAGGCCATTTAAGCCTGGTCGCCTCTGAAGTGGCTCAGCCCAGCCTGAGGCATTAGTTAGCAGAGCTTTAGCTCTCTGTGGTTGCTTTGTCCGGACTGGGTGAGTCAATTGGCTTTGGAATACAGAATGGTGTAAAGGACCTTTCTGCAAGCTGAAGTTTTCTTCATTCCTAAGGAAACACGGCCAGCAGGAGTGACACTGCATCCTGTCCGCATTGGTCAGGCTGAGGACAGGGCCTTTGATCTCCTAAGAAGCCAAATCTGATAACATTAAACTCTAAATCCAAGCTGAGCTGTGGACCTCAACACGGACTTGACTTTCTCTGCTTCGGTCTGCATCTAGACAAAATGTAATAAGCTCATTGCCCTCATAAGCATTGTCTAAACAGATGCCTTAGGTGCAGCCTTCAGGATGGCCTTTTAAAGCTGAACCAAAACCTTCTGGAATCATGATTTGTCACTGGAAATAGACAAAAGCTGGGTGAAAGTCCAGCTTGTGAGAAGTTTATTTGACGAATGAGAGAACAGTGACGACTGCACAGGAAATAGCTCCATGTCCGTAGTACACACTGCTTGGTTGCCCACTGTCATTGCTGCTGGCATCTGCACTGCACCCTTCCCTGCTGGGGACTGTTGGGACACTGTGTGTGACTTGGAGGCAGGCAAGGCTCAGCCTTACCGCTGACCAGCTGTGCTCAACTCTGCAACACTGCCAGGCATTCACAGATATTTCCTAGGCAGTCTTCATGTCCTTATGCTTCATCCCAGTGCTCCTACAGAAGCGAGGGCTATTGCTTAGAGAAAAGTTTGCAGAATAACAACTGTGGATGTAGGCAGCCTTTTTTTGTACAGAAAAGTGATAGATAAGATATTCAGTGCAACTAAGCTTGACGTCAGAAAAAATAGTATTACTTGGCTCTAGGGAAAGTCTAACATGCACTGAACTGGCAGTTGCTCTACCTCCAGGGATCGTTCTGTGATTTGAGTGGCAAATGGAAATGATGTGAAGTTGTCCTTTGAGCATGCTGGCTGATTTGAATGCTGTACAAAGAATTACGTTGCCTCTGCATTCAGCTCTGGGGGTCCCAACACAAGAAGGACATGCAGCTGTTGGAGCAAGTCCAGAGGAGGTCCACAAAGATGATTCGAGGGCCAGAGCACCACTCCTGTGAAGAGAGGCTGCGAAGCTGCGAAGGTTGGGGTTGTTCAGCCTGGAGAAGAGGAGGCTCTGGAGAGACCTTCTAGCTGCCTTCCAGTACTTAAAGAGTGCCTACAAAAAAGCTTGAGAGGGACTTTTTGCAAGGGCATGAAGTGATAGGGCGAGGGGCAATGACTTTAAACTGAAAGAGGGGAGATTTTGATTAGATCTAAGGAAGAAATTCTTCACTGTGAATGTGGTGAGGCACTGGCACAGGTTGCCCAGAGAAGTTGTAGATGCCCACTGCTGGAAGTGTTCAAGGCCAGGTTGGACGGGGCTTTGAGCAAACTGATCTAGTAGAAGGTGTCCCTGCCCATAGTAGGCGGGCTAGAACTAGATGATCTTGAAGGTCCTTTCCAACTGAAACCGTTCTATGAATCTATGATTCAGATCCTTCCTGCCCCTTGCCCCAGCATTGCGTGCAGCCAGGTCAGGAGGAAGCAGCACCAGCGCTGCTCTGATGGTTGGTGCCAGGAGGAGGGCAGAAGAGCAGAGCTGAAAGCGGCAGGGCACGTCTACAGACCCTGGCTTGACAGAGCTCAGGAACTTTTCCCTCTGCAGTTTCTATGGTGCTGGGGAGTGTGAACTCTGTGCGGTCTGTGCGGCTACCAAACCTCTCTTTCTGGCAAGGAGGCAAAGGAAGGCTGTCTTTGGTAGGTTGGTCTCTTCCTGCAGATTTTCCATGGGACAAAGGTGATCTGGGGTGCAGTGTTTAACTGATTTACATGGACTGACCTTTTGAATCGGAATTAAAACTTTATTTGAGATCCAATTTATAGTGTGACAATAAAAATAAAAGAAAAAGCAAGTTAGAGGCAATCTCTCCCACCATCTCCATTTTCTCTGCACGGGTTATACGTGTTCGTACGGAAACGTGGGCCTCGTCGCTCTGGAGAACGGGCAGAAAGCTGCCTGCCTGAACGGGGCAGACGGCAGCATTCCTCCGGACCCGGGGACGAGGTGGGGTTTGATCAGCCAAGGGAGAAAAATGTCAACATCTGTCTGTCATTGCAGGCAAATGGCCAATTATAATTTTTTTTTTTCCTGCCTCCCTAAGCCGCAGTCAGACAAAGCCGCCGAGCTGCCGGCTTTGTTGCCTGCGCCATTTCCCACCACCGCCCCACCTCTGATATGCTAATGGCAAAACTGGATGGTTTTGTTCGGCTGAAAAGGATCTTTGGGCACATTCACTGGGTCAACAATCCCAACTGCTGCGCTGGGGCTCAGCCTGCTGCGCCAGAAGCCTGGTGCCAAGGGACATCCCTCCCCCGCGCTCGCCCTTTTTTAAGAAAAAAAAAAAAAGTTGGAATTAACCATCTGGCTGTCTTGGTGCCCAGAAACTTAGCTGAACAAATTACGATACGATATACTCCCCTCGAATACTTTCTGGACTGACAAGTGACAAGGTGGGCTGGGCTCTGCAGAGTGAATCGCTGCCTTGCTCGATGCAATTTGGGAGCTGAGAGAGGACTGTCTCCGCCCCGCCTCAGAGCACCGCAGAGCAGCTAGGTGGTACAGAAATACTTCTGTGTTTATCCAGTTGGCTTTGCGTGCGTTAGAGCAAAAGTAACACTGACAAACAGTCTTTTGTTTAGAAAATAAACCCTGTCATACATGCAAGCTGGGCACAGAACGCAAACTTGATGACCTAATCCTATCTATTGTGCAGTGATAGTAATGCACTTAAGTAGCAATTCTAGAGCTGGTTGAAGAATAATTGCAGAGTTTATTGGGTGATGAGTTTCCCATTCACTGATGTTGTGGAAGTGCCAGGGTAAATGGGCTATAGTGCCCGGGACAAGGTGCTCGTAAGTCTGTGACAAATTGATTTTGAAGCATGTCGTTTATAATTAGTCACCTGAACTAAGTGCGAATGCTATGAATGATACATTGCTCCTTTTGCTGACGTTAGACTAATACCATTATCGTTTTATTAAAAAAACAGCGAGTTGGCAAGTTCTTTGATGGTAAAATTCGAAGCAATTTTGCAAGCAAGCTAATGTTTCTAGGCGTGGTAATATGCCATCATTACTCAAAACAACTATGACACATACAAGTCCATTGACTGCAAGCACCCTATAAAAACTGCTGGACATAAGGCCCAATGACATGAGATAAAAACTGAAGAAATTTAAAAGCCAAATAAACAAAGCAGGCTAATAGTTCCATGGCTTCCAGCTGACCCTGAGCAGAGAGCTGGGTAAAGCTGGGTGAATTCGCCAGTCAAATAAAAGGCCATAGTTGTGTGTATTGTTTACGAGACTACAATTCTAATATAGCCTGCTCGGTAAATAGTGATATAATAAAAGCTGACCTTTGCCACAACTTGCTTTACTCTCCTCTTCTTAAAACCTGCTTGTGAGCAGTGAAAGGTAGATTGCTGGATCCAGAAGCAACTCACCATGAAGACTCGTACTCATTTATCCCCACATAGGAGAATTAGCAAGATGAATATTTTCTTTCTCCTCTTTTTTGAAGATGTTCAGCTTTGTCAACTTTCCCTGTTCCAGCTGTTCTGGGAGGCACTGATGCGTCACCTACGCCACGGTCTTGCAGCTCTTCCTTGCATGCTTGCATAGGCTCTCACCACCATGCATCCCCTGCAGAAATGTTCACCCAGACCCAGGGAGCTACTGCCGGCGGTGCCTTCTGCTGCTTTCTAGGGAAGGACTTTTATAAAAAGCACGCACAGTATGAAGGAGGAAGCAGATGCAGGCTCGCTCTGCACGCTCCTCTCCAGTTCCAGGCATATGGTGGATGGTTAAAAAAAAAAAAAAGAATCTGAATGGTGTGAAAATTTATTCATCCTGTATCACAGAGAATAAATTATTTCTTTTCAGTCATATGCTGCGTGTTGTCCCGGCTGCACCCGCCTGTGCTGTTATGAAGGAATGCTTTAGACTCACAGACTGTACAGATCAGAGCAACCCTCTGTGCTGACTCTCTGCATGACAGAGGCCAAAGATTTTCATTCAATCACTTTTTTGTCTGAACCATAATTTCTGATTGTGCTTGTACCTTTAATGAAAGAAACACAAGCTTCATTTATGGTAATAAAAGGAGAGAAAAATCCAGCAGAACTGTACATATGCTGCCCCAGTGGCTTGTTGTTGCTTGTGTTGGAAAGCTTGCTTTAGCTGTGGTCTGACATTTTCTGGCTTCAGACTCTAGCTGTTGGCTTTTGCTACGTTAGTGCCTGGGTTCGCAGTTGCTGCTGCTCCCCTGTCCCACAGCTTCTCTCCTGATCCTCAAGGCGATGAAGTGGCTGCCTGTGGTCAAGCGTGTGCGGGATAGCCCAGCACCCTTCTGGGCACACATCAGCTCCTGTGGGGCAGGTAGGGTTCAGGAAAGTGGCCTCCATCCTCCTTAGTCCTCTCCCATTCCCTGTAAGTCTCCACCCACTCAAATCAGCTGCAAAGCTTTTCTTTGATAAACTAAATAGACCGAGTTTAGTTTAATCTCTCTGGCATGCTTCCAGGAATCACTTTCGTAGCTCTTCGCTGAAACTTCTTTAATTTTTGTTTCCTTCCTTTTTAAAGCCCAGGCACTGGGCTAGGATAGGCACTTTATATTTGTAGTAAAGAAAGGTGGAAAACCACTTTCAAATTAAGGTCATATTAAGCTCAAATTTCATATTTGTTTTCATGACTTTTATTGGCTTGTTTGACTGCTCTTACTACCTAAAACTGAGAATTGTTTTAGAATGCTGCCAAGTCCTTAGTCTTTGCCGATCTCCCATGGATTCAGACATATTGCCTCACACACCATATACTACTTCAAAGCACATAATCAAGATAAGCAGTTAATGATATATAATGACCTTTCCCTCCAGTACAATAAAATAACAGCAGTTCCTTTTAAATATTATCAGCATTTCTCTTTATTGAATGCTAGTGGTGGATAAACAGATTTGGAGGAAATCAACGCTCAAACGGCTTATCTCTATTCATATATTATTATCTCAATACTTTTACACTTATAAGCTTTCTTATAGGAAGCTTTTGCTTCACTAAAAGAAATTGAAGCAGAGGAGGGTGCGTGTGTGTGTGTGTGTGTATGTGCCCAGAACTCAGCACGTGCATAATGCCGCCATGGCTGTGGGTCTGGCTTTCCCAGACTGGAGCACAGTCCTTAACTTTTGTTGGACCTTGTACTTCTCCAGAGAGTCAGTCTGGTCTCTCACTAATGGACAGAGTCTCTTGGCCACGTCACCCTGCACGTCAGTTCTGTTTATCCCCTAGGTCTGAATAGACTCTGCAAGAGAAGACGTGCCCTCTGGGAGCTGGTAACTGGCAAAAAACAGAGTTCCCAGACTGCTCCCTGTAATAAGTGCGGATTTACTTCTGGCATGAAGGGGCAAAACTGGGGAAAGGGCCAGTGGCCCGGCCTGTTCCAGAAGAACCAGCCGACAGGGAGGTCTTTCTCCTGGCCACATCCCACACTAGCAGTAGCTGACTGCCTTTTTTTCCCCTCACTGTCATTCACGCTGCAGCTGGAGCTGCCTCCCAGCCAAAGCAGGGTTTGTACTTTAAAAGAACCGAAACCAGAAATTCATCTATGTCATACGCTACTAGAGCTGGGCTTTCAGAAAAAAACAAACAAGCTGCCTCACACAAATCAGCCAGTGGGAGAGTTACACCCCTGGGGCAGGTGTAGTCCTGCATGTTGTAGTTTATATGCCCGGTACGTCCTTGCAGACATGGAGAAAGCGATGCACCTGACGGTCACCTCTGCGCTGCTCATACATCCGTGCTGCACGCATGGTGGGGAGAGTGGGTGCGAAGTCTTTCCTCCCAGGCGTATCTCACACTGCTTTTTACACATCTGTCTGCCTACACTTCAGAGTGGAGAATTAGATCTGCTTGAGTGAGTCTGGTACTGGGCTTGTTATCAGGCAGACACTGGTGCGTGGAGAGCCTCTCTCCCTCAGCTTCCTTTTGCTCTTCTTCTGCCGAGGTGGAGTGGGATGGGGTGGGACTGCAGGCTGCTCTGGTCTCTCAGAGGGGATCTGGACTGCTCTGGGCTGTGTGGCAGCACCGCAGAGGCTGCCGCGAGGAGACCTGGGCAGGCATTCGTGTGAGGCTTCCTCATCCTTATAAACCCACCCACACTCACAGCTCTCGCAGGCTCACACTCTCCAGGTGGGTTTTTTGTCCTGCTTGTAAAAAGAGGTGCATTTCTGCCCCCTTGCTTTTGCACCCCCAGGACAACTCTGCTAACAGTGTGCTTTGTTGCACCACAAAATGTATCAGATCCATCACATCTTATGAATCTGCCTTTTTTTTCAATTAGCCCTTGGGATGTGGGGCACAATTTTGGGCTGACCAGGTCCCGTTGGAGTTCAGACTGGTGCTAGGGAAGGGAGAAAGGAGTAGGAGTGAGCAGTACAGAAGGCTGAGCCACTTCACAACTGCACCTCTCCTCCCATCCTTGAGTAGTATCCCTAACGGCGCTAGTCTTGCAGGGAGCCTGTGCTCATCAACAACATTATTTAATAGGAAATATAGGAAAATGCCTGAAGGAGCCAATTGGGATACTAGACAAAGTCCAAACCTGTGGGAAGAAGCAGCTGTTTGTTGCCCGTTGTGCAGAGAGCAGTGAGCACTGGCCAGACACAAAACAGCCTTGTACATAGCTGAGAAGTCAATTGTTTTTCAGAGGCTGCTATTTTTGTGCTCATACGACAGCCACAGAGATGCGTCTGACCTGTGAAAGGCCTGCATCCTCTATTTTGTTTGTAATTGCAATAGCTCTAATTACCGCAGCCTCACAAAAAAAAAAAACAACAAACAATTTTTCTTCCTCTCCATATGTTTAGAAGACTAATAGGTGGGGAACAGCATGCATACAAACATGTATGTATGCATATGTGTACACACACGTGTACGTACATATCTTTTTCCATCAAATACATCACAAATATAGCCCAAATATGGAGAACAGCTGAAATAAAATAACGGACCTGTTGGCACAAAGTCACATGTTAGATGCTAAGGTCAGTCACACTGCACCAGCAATAAACTGAAAGTAAAAGACAAAAATAAATATATAGTCTTCCCTTTTTATTCTCTTACTTAATACAGATTGAAAGTGTACTTAAATTTTTCAACCTACTTTTGAAATTTGAAGCAGCAGCATACATTTGATTGTGGTGTGAAATAAGGCATAACACTTCAAAATGAGGATGTGTACTAATTTCAGAAGCCTGCTTTTCCTTCTGTAGATTATACATAATACCAGGCTTCAGTCCAATTTCCATTTTAGTGGATACTGGGGAGGTGAGAGGCGATGTTTAATTTTAGCAACTGGGCAAATCAAAATAATTTTTGCTTAAAACACAGAGACTCTGATGAGGCTCTGCAGCCACCAGCTCAGCACTGGCCAGATGCCTGATGGAGCTGGGGATCTGCACAGAGTGCCTGGGGTCTCTGGCAGGGTTTGTCTGTGGGCATGGGACAGTCAGAGCTGTGCAGAGAAGAGAAAGCCTTTTGCCTCATGTCTTTTGCAAGCCCTTTGATCTGAACTGGTTGAAAAGGCCTAGGAAATCAGATGACCAGGACAAAATTGTTCTTGCAGGGCAGTTATCCTTCATTTTTCAATAGCTTGATCCCATATATAACAACATACAATTCATTCTAGACCCAGTGAAAGCTGGTAAGTATCTCTTTGTTATTATTAAGGCCAGGTTGTTTGAGGCTTTGAGCAACCTGATCTAGTGGAAGGTGTCCCTGCCCATGGCAGGGGGACTGGAACTAAATGATCTTTAAGGTTCCTTCCAACCCAAACCATTCTATGATTCTATTTTCATTATTATTATTTCACAGGCTTTGGAAACAACAGACCTGATGTTTTTGAGACCTCAGCTCAACATGACAGAATTACAGTATGGCTTTTCAGGATACATTTATACTGGAGCAACAAATATTCTGTATTTATTCAGGAATGGCCTGTGGGCTTCAGACACTGGGGGTAAGAAGCCCTTCCCTTCCAACGGAGGCAGGTAGACCAGGGCCTGAGTCTGGGGAGAGTAGGTTTGGGTGCTGGCCCATCACCTGTGGGAAATCTTGCAGTGACTGTTTAAGAGAATTCCTGCCAGCTGCCTGCTCTGCTCCTCTGCCAGAGATATCACTGTCCTGGAGTCAGCAAAAGAAGGTCTCCTTCCATGTGATCCTGCGACTGAGCTCAAATTGCTGATGAAGCTACTTCAGACTAATACTAGATTTTGCCTGAGACACTTGTGCATGTGGACCTCTGCCAGCCCTGCCATGGGAGAAGCAGATGGGTAGAGGGTGATGAATCACCAGAAGGCTGAGGACCAAAATCATCTTCAGCTGGTACATCAAGGTTCACCTCCACGTTTCTGGAGAGATGCTATCCATCCCAGACACGGCACCTATGAGGAATCTACTTCATCCACACTAACTCCAGTTTCCTGTGATATCTGCTTTGATTTCTCATTGTCGTTGCAAAGCAACAAGAAACCCACTTTACTTACCTCTACTCTGCCTCCTCTATTCCTTTTGTGCTTGTGGCTTTTCTAGCAGTAGCTGCCTATGTGCAGTTTCCAGCATTCAGAAAGAAATTGCCCACCTGGGCATGATGTGAAATCTCTCTTTCAAACACCTTTTTGCTGTTTTTATCCCTACAAATATCAATTGCCAAAAGAGCAGATGGTCTGGATATATAAACTTTATTATAGGTAAGAGAAGAGGGACTGTAGCAGATGAGAACATGCAGGGCTCATGTTTTTGTAAATGACCCAGTGGTATCTTTAAAATAGGAAGAGGAAAGGTCTGGCTTGTACTGGGAAAGCTGAGTCAGCCCAGAGGTTTAGGTGTAATTCGTACCATCAGGCGCAGCATATAGTAATCTTGCTTAATGGTGTTTTATGCCTGCTCTGATTCTTGTCTGTGAATAATGGAAGACAGCACTGCTAGAGGAGAAAGGACAACTCTGTGATATTAACTCTGCTCCCTTCTAGCCCTAACGATTCTATGATTCTATGATTGGCAATTTTTTCCTATCTTATTCTGCTTTCTTTTCTCTTATCAAGCCCCTTTCTTTTTCTTTTGTCTGTGTGGTTTATGAAATATAAAGAAAGAACATTTACATATTGTCCTCTCTGTTACAAGCACTCCAATTGCCTGCTCTGTGTGTGCATGCACCAATGTGTGTGTTGTGTTCAAGGGCTGTTAAATGTCACGTAACCGAACCAAAGCATTTCAATCACGTGCCGCCGACAAGCTCCGCTCATGCGTAGCACATGCCTTTCCTTAGCTCAAAACAGATGTCGTTTCCCTTGACAGATCCTTCTCTGGATTCCTGAAAATAAAGCCAGGTAAAATTTTGTGGGTTTGTTTTGGTTTGGTTTTTGTTTTGTTTAAATATCTTCAGGTTAATAAGTATGTTCCCAAACTGAATGAGAGATATGAAAGACAACAAATAGATGTTTATGAGTTATTGATCTCTTTGCTCTCCAAAATAAATTATGTTACGCAGCTGTTCTCAGGGCCATGGCTTTAATGAGAAACACTGCTGTGGCTACATTTCCCTTTTGTATAATGCAGACTCCCTGCAGCTGAATCCCACTTAGGACAGGGGATATCATCCTTTTTCGTGACTGGAATGCTCCTGGTGCTCACTGTCTTTCTTGCAGTGTTATTCAGATGGACATGATAACAAAAAAATTTTATATCTGTCTTAGCTTATCTGGCTGCATGTCAGACTTGGTTGGAGCCCTCTCATACAGACTGAAATGACTCTCAGGAAGCGGTTACCTGGCACTGTTCTGGCGAACCACGCACGCTGCTGGTTGACCGAGATGACAGGAAAACTAGTTGAGAGGCAGAATTGTCGTCTGTTTGCATTGTGTATAATGCTTTTTACACAGAGAAGGAAGGTTAGACTTGAGCAAGCATGCCATACTGAAGCAGAAAAAAAAATTAAAATTATCAACTAAAATGCTTGTGTGCCTGGGGAAATGGATATTTTCCAACAGATGAAATTAGTCCTGCGTCTTTAGCACATATTTCACTTTGCCTTAAAAGGAAACAGATACTGTTTTGAATTAAATGAGATGTTTGCAGGATTATGTACATGTGTTTCATTTGTACTGGGATTAATAACAGAAAGAATTGGGGAAGAAAATGGAGGGGTTAAATATATTTCTGGCTGCCAATACTTATGCTTGTAGGTAATTTAGAAAAATTGGTTTTATAGTTGCACAGTGTGTCTGTAAAATTCCTACTCCTCCTCCTTAGAGATTCCCTTTGAAATATGGGACCATGAAAGGCTATTATATCTTTCTCCTCTAAGTCAGTAGAATTGCCATCTAAAATAAAGCCCAATCTCTCTTCATTGTGATGCTTTTCTGTGATGACTCATATGGATTTGCTCACAGGACAGACCCCATGTGTATGACTGAGCATACTTAAAGGAGGAAATAATACAGAAACCTGCGCTGTGGTGAGCTTCACTGCGTGCTGCTTCCTGGCCTGTGACTGCAACGGACTGGTGTTGATACTCAGCATCTACTCAGGGTAGGGACCGGCCAAACCTATACCTTGACCAAATAACCATTGTTTTCCTGATGCATGAATCTCAAAACCATCAAAAGATGTTGCAAAACCGTCTCTCTTGTTCTGCTGAAGCCATGTCTTTCATTTGGCTAAGGCCTTCGAAAATGGCAATGTCAAAGTAAATGAGCTGATACCATAAATTGTGAATTATCATGCAAATACTGTTTCATTGTAACTCCACTTACATCTATTGATATGGTTGTACAGTTACTGTGACCTGAAGACCAGGATGAGAAATCCAGCTGCATTCCTGGATAAAGACAGGCATAATATACAGAGGAAGATGCTGACGATGTTATCAAAGTTTAAAATAACTTTAACAAATTCAGTACACAAACACTCCTGGAAGGATCATATTCGCAGCTAATGACTGCTATTGCCAAGATTTAAAAAGTATTCCTCCTCCATGTAAGACATCTACAAAGGTGATGACCATGTTAGTTACTGGGATTGATTTTATAAAAGGCAGTGCAGGTGAGTCAGACTGTTCCCATCACAGCTCAAACTTAAGATAGCTTGCTGTAAATAATCTTTTATGCTTAACGAAAGCTCATACAATTCCTGATAATTAATTCATCGCCCACACTGACATTCAAAAGGCTGAGGTCGTTTCTGATGTTGTCTGGTTCACTGTGAGGACATGTCCAGAGAAATTACTGAAGACTGACATATTTGAGATAACTGTTTATATTCTTGGGGCCAAAATCATCACTGTGTAAACTGGCCTATTTCTTTCAAAGTCAGCTGAGAATTTCTGAGTACAAAAAGTTAATTAAAAGTGTTACATCAGGCCTGTGGGTTCCTTTTTGAAGTGGGGAAATCACATGATCCATAAAGGTTGTATTCCCCACCCCAGCCCCACAGGCGCAGTGTGGGACGACTCCCTCTCTCTCAAACCGGGGCGCAGCTGATGAACCAGACTGCAAAGTGTTAGGACAAATCCAACAGTAGTCCCCAACGTAGCAGGGGAAAACAACCCTGCCATTCCCTCTTTCCTATTTCAAGTACAATTGTCTGTCATTAAAAGTTAACTCTATCAGCCACAGCCTTTGAGAGAGGAGCAGAGGATGTGATCTTTCAGCATCTCTCCGCTCCCAAACGCCCTGGCGGGAACCTGCACCTCCTTTGCATTCAACAGATGTCAGGGACACCAGCAAAGACATGGAAATCCCTGGAGATTTCATGCTTCTGGAAGTGTCAATGATTTGCACCATGGTGGTGACAGAGGCTGTAGCATAGCTCTTCTCTGCTGAGCTTGCACGCCAAACAGACAGAACAGGAGGGAGGAGAGAAAGAGGATGAACACAACTGAGGTTGTTTGGCAGTACTGAAGCGAACGTGAGACCAGAGTGCAACTTTCGTGTTTGCCTTAGGTTTTTTTTAAAAATAACCTGCCCTGTTGTATGCCTGCATTTCCACTTGCAGGGGCAGGTGCACTGAGAAAGAAGGCAGCTGTAGCTTCTTCTGCAGCTTTCACCCTGCTCAGCCACCACCTGCGCTTACGTACCAGCTGTGCGATGGTGATGCCACATGCTACCCTCTCCATTGCTGTGACTGCCCCAACCTGTCACCAAAAGCAGGTAAACAGGCGCAAATAAAGAGATTAAGAAAAATCCAACCCCAAACCATGAGCACTTCCTCTTCTTTCTGCAGATTTTTTTTTTTTTTTTGGTAGCCTCATTGAGAAAAATCTGTCCACTTAGAAGTGGAGATGCAGGTCGGCCATGAGCTGCAGCCAGCAAGCACGGCAGCTTCAGCCACTTCGTAGTTTTCTCACTGGGGGAAAACAGACGTGAGTGCTTATAGTATCTGACTGCCAAATCTGAGCAAAAAGAACTCATTTCTTCACAGCTATTGCGCCCTTCTGGGGGAGTGCGAAGCATATTTACTTTGTGGGGAGAGTAAAAGCTGAGGAGGTGGCAGACACCAGAAAGTTATCTTCCTGAACGTGTCAGGAAGACATTTCTTTCTTTGTAGAAAAACATAACAAATGCTATAGTGGGAAGAGCTGATACTAGGACTCTGGCAGAAGAGGATCAGTCACACAGAAGGACCATAACTGGGATGTGTGGGCATGAAGGAGGAAGAAGGATGGTTGCCCTTGTAGAGGCAATGAATTAACTAGTACAGTAAATTTATGTCTTTCAGTCATCTTTGGGAGAGGAAATGAATTACCAAGAGCAGCAGCAACAATAAAAAATCACGAAGAACCCATCTGGAGGACCACAGCAGTGGTAGCCATTCCTGGGATTTAGCTGCGACTCTGCTTTCAGATGGTGGAGGGTGCTGGTGGAGCAAGGCAGCAGTGCTGCCACAGAAGCTACACCCAGCAGGTCCTTTCAACAATTTGAGATGGAGTTAATATGCATGCTGTTGCTGTTCGATAAGATTTCATCCCTTGGCTGCCTGTGGGGACCCAGGAAACACCCTTGTGAGGGCTCAGAGCCACAAAACCTGTCTGTGGCAAAAAGTCCCCCAGCTTCAGAAAGTGGTGAGAAAGACTTTTCCTAGAGACTCGACCCTTTGTAGCGGTGGGCAGCAGAAAGGCCCTGCCCCTTGGGAAGCCCTTGCTATGCCCCAACGCCATGCTGTGTGGGTCTATGCCTGCTGCAGCTCAAGGGCAGGATTTACACATGGAGATGGAGAATGACCCCAGGGCCTCTGCAGGTCAGGGGCAGGCACGGCATGGTACGTGTTGTGACAGCCAGGACAGACAATGGGAGACATCTATTAAGTTTTTGCTTCACACGAAGGAGTTCCTGGTGACTGTCCCCTTGCCATGGAACTCTGTGCCACCTCCGTCCCTGCAGACTACATGGGAATCGAACAAAACTGATATAGTGAAGTCTTAATGAATTTACAGGAGGCATGAAGCCAGAGCTTTGGGAGGTGAACAATCTTGTGCATCTCAATGTGATTATTATCTCCTGAGTTTAGAGCTAGCAGTGTAAGTAGAACCATGATGAGCTATTTTACTTTTGATCACTTAGAAGATGCATCCATCTTATTCTATGGTATCAAACTGCTTTTTGTGTCTGCACGTGCTCTCAAGCCCAGCTGCACACACTCACATCTTTCCATTGGCAATTTAGTTGTAATTGTGTCTCATCAAGGAGAAAATCTGTTGTGCTCTGCAGACTTAGAATGTGGACAGTATTAAAGATATCGCAGTTAATATCAAGATAAAGAACATACAGGCCACTGAAAAACTTTTATTTCCCCAGGGGGATTCTCTTTCACTCTTCTGTTTTTTCTTTAATCAGCATTTTCAGTGAGTACAGGATAAAAATTCTGTCATCTTTGCTAAATCTAGGCTTTTGCTGCAAAAGCCGTACAAGATCCTGTCAGATAAATTTGAAACAAACTCATTCCTCTTTCTGAGAGGGGCAGAGAAATTTCATGACAGTAAGGAAGGGCCTAATGCGGGCATATAGTGTTATTTTAAGTGCCGTAACCTATCTTCTCTAGCTCCAAAGGAGCCCAGATCTTCTGTAGATTCCTTGTTGTACTTGCTATTTGAATGTCTCAGACCCAAATTGCATCTAAGAGTCACTGGCTGCTAATGTTCACATGTGTCTGAATTACTTCCTAACTAAAGAGGTGGCTAGGAAGAGTTGGGCAACGGGCTTGTGCTGTGGTCACAAGTGGCCCTTGGTACCTGGAGGCCAGCCCCTTCCTCATCTGCTAGCAGTGATACGAGAAGCTGATGCTTAGTCTCGTGGCTGATGTCATCTGAGGGGAAAATAGTACTGAGGAAACAGGGAGCAGTTTCTTACATCTGCTCGCGTGAGGGAAGAACAGGCTGCTGGTGGCCCAGGTGCCTGGTGGGACAGGTGAGGGTGTGGAGTAGGGAATAGATATGGGCAGCTTCAGCAGTGACTCCCAAGTATGAATCGGTGAGACAAAAACATATGGAGTCATAAAAAAGTGAATGTGCGAGAAAACAAATGTAGATGTGGTTGTAGATTTGACAACGGCTCTAGTCAAAAGTGTCATTTTCTTTGAAGATCATGGGAAATATCAAATGCAAAAGTGGTGATTAATTTCAGAAATATGAGTCTCACCTGGGTATTCTGCTTCTTCACATCCTTTCTTTTGCTCACTACTCTTGTCTTCAGCTACTATTAAGGCACCTCTGGGGCCGCCTCCATTTTTTTTTGTTAGCACAATAGCAGCTCTTCCCTTTCCTCTGGAGTGGCCTCTAGCTTCTTCCTCTGGAGTGGCCTTTCTGCCTTGTTGTGTAGCAGTTCTTCATCAGCTGGGGGGTCACACACCCAGTTCCCTGATGCAATTGCACGTGCTGACTGCTGCAATCCACTTGCCCAGCTCTGCTCTCTGTCGTACTCTAAGGTTCCTAAAATGATTTCTGAATACTTCACACTTGGCTGTCTGCAAACCAGACCTCTATGGTTTTCTGAATATATTTTTCAACAGGTGAGTTAGAATGGAAATAGATGGTTTTCTTCTTTAAGGTACCTTATTGCAGCACCTCTTTCCGTAAGTGACGTTCATAATGTCCCAGTGCACACGTAGCAAGTATGTGGACGTGAATGCATTGCGCTGTTGCCCCTGGGATGATGCCTCAGGTTAGTGCACAGATTGAGATGCACCAGTGTTGTTTAACTATGTGTCTTGAATGGGGATTTAGGGATGGATTTTAGGCCTTTTATTTTGCAGCAATTAATTACTTACTGTGGATAGACTGGTGAAACTAGCAGGCAGCTCTTTGGAGTCGGGATGCTACACTTCTCCTCCACCACCTAGAAGACCAGCTCTGAACTCTACTCGGTTAGCGGTGGTGGAAAGCCTTTATCGGAGAGGTTATACTAAGTGTTTCTCTCACACAAATGTTTTTTTTCAGTGGCTTCACAAGCTCCTGAGTCTGATTTACAAGGGACAGCAAAAAGCCTGACTTGCCCAAGACTCCCGTTTGGATGTTTGTATTTAGTTAGGTGAAAAATCTTTAACCCAGAGCCTGTCCCAGTGAATCACAGTCAGACAGCTGTAGTACGTGTGCAGCATCTCACACTGGGCAAAGGCATGTTTGGCAGTGCTGCTGGAGCAGCGCTGGTGGTGACCCTTCCCCAGGACATCTCTTCTGGGCCTGTTCCCCAAAATCCTGTGGTTTCCATAAGGGTGCACAGTTCACTGAGACTGCTGACAGCCACATATTTTAGTGCATGCTTAAAATTAAGGCTATTTTCAAGGGGTTTTCTGAATTAGGATTTAGGAACTCAGCCTCTCCCACGTTTCACATTAGAGATGCTGTGATTCTACCTCCAGTTGCAGGCATATTGATTTACACTCGGAAGAGAAAAGGAAAGTCGATGGCAAGTGGAACGACTGCAGGGCGAGCTGCTCACAGGCGAGGTCGGCAGGAGGGAGGCTGGAGGAAAGCTGCAGCCATTTTGAGATGCTCAGAGTCTCTTATTCCCCTGAACTCAGTCTTGAAAATAATAAACATTCTTATTTTAATCGAGAGGTTTTGTGATCCTCCATAATAAGCCTCACAGCCTACATCACATTTCTGAGAGCAAGATGGCAAAGATTGATGACTGGCCACTTCTGCAAAAGCAGCCTCTGCTAGGATGCACTCTGTTTTCCTATTCTACTGGTGAGACACCTGTCAATGTTATGTATTGATTTTTATTTGTTTGTCAAAGGTACAGTTTATGTATGAGAACTAATCCTCTGATCCCTATAGGAAAAAGAACAAAGATCATTTGTTTGCAATGAGCTTTAAATGAAAATCTAGAGTGCCTAATTAGGTAACTTCTTAGCTCCCTAACCACTGCAGCCGTGCAGCATTGTTTCCTGCCTTGCCTGACTGCTGGACACTGTCTATCTGTGACTCCTTCACAGAAAGAGAACGTTAGCCCCCCTCCTGCTAACATCCTGGTTTCTTTTGCAAAGCTTGTGATTTGTGGAGTGCTGGTGTATAAGCCACCTCTCCTGGACAATGTGCTAGCTGAAGAAGATAGGCGCACCAACTCTGAAAAATTGCCAAGGCCTTGATCGCTCATTATGTAGTTAACACTAGAGAAGTGAACGTCTTCGCAAAACCTACACAGATTTCCTTGTTTCAGTTTCCTCAGTGGGCCAGATCTTTTCTCATGTTGAGAGCAAAGCCTTATGCAATGCCTTATTTCTCCCTCCTTTTACTGCTGACTTCTCCTTTGTGCCTTGCTGACTCCTGAAAGAGAGATCTTTGCTGCTGGCTTATTTTATTTTTTTATTTTTTAATTGCTTTTTTTCCTCTCTCTCATTCCAAAACATTTAATTTCCCTTCTAATCTCTTATCAGGTGAATTCCTAATCAGCCTCATTGAGCAATCCTTCTGCGCAGCAAAAGCATTGCCTGACTGCAATCTGTCTGGCCCTTGGAGCTGAAAAACTGCCTTTCCTGGAGACCAAAAGGTAGCTTTGTCCACAGGTGTGCCATATAAATGAATGGTCATCAAAGTTTAATGACCTCATTAATACTCATTTGCAGAGTGCAAAAGCCAGCACTTTCACTTTCTGTGGGATATAGATCAAAACAAAAGAAGAAGGGAAAGGAAAAGGCGAAGACGACTCATTTTCAAGACTATTTGCAGCCCAATCTGAGCATAGGTGAACTGCCCTTAGCAGACAGCAGCAGATACTGCTAATCATAGATATTTTTCTGCATCACCATACCATTAGTCCTGTGAATGTGTACATACATCCACGTATATATGGAAGGTCAGTGGGAATACACAACCCAATTAAGAATGTATATTTCTCCAGTTTCAGATGACAGCAAAATAACTGCAGGTCTTCTGAAAACTCATGGATGTTTGACCTTTGTATTAGACTCATGGAGGAAGAGTTTACTCTATGAATGACTCTCACAGTGAGAAAACTGTCCTTAGGCTGGACCATGAAACATAAACATTAAACCCATTGCTATCGTTATTAATATTAATTGTATATTTTTGTGCTACTGTAACATCTATTCCACTAATGTGGAACAGAGTGGACTAAATCTTTGATTATGTCTGTTATCTGAATTATTCAAGTGCAACAGGGAAAAGCTCCTAAAGGCCCTGGGGTTCACTGGTGAGGTTCATCTCACCTAACTTGAATGACCTGAAATATAGGTGCCTCTTATGCCTCAGTCACTAAGATCTCCTATCTAGTCAGAGAAGAGAAAGAGTCAAAGGGTGAAAGGGTGCATCATCCATGTTCCTCTAGGTCTGCATTTCACTTTGATGACTGAGACTAACGACCTGACCTAGAAACATAAGATTAAGTGGGGCGGATCTTATCCTGAGAGATTAGTAACTTGCCTATACAATGAACTCTTCTTATAATGTTTCCACAGGGTTGTAGCCATGCTGCAAAAGTCATAACCAGCAAGAAGACTGATTAAAGTAGAAGAAATGTGCTAGTTCAGGCACAGCATAGCAGTGTAAATGCAGAGAAAGTCCTAGGGGAGGGGAAAATATGCCGTGTTTTGCTTTTACCATTACTATTTCAGAAATGAGTCTCGGAGAATGTGAAAGGAGAAAACTGAGAGTCACCACAGCTGTATTTAGTATAAGGAGCTGTATTTTTGTTAGAGGAAAGCCATTAGGGAGTTTTGAAAGGGTGTCGTGGGGACCTCAAGATGCTACACAGATGGTGGAGACAGGTCAGCCAGCCCATCCGCCAGGTCAACTGAGACCTTAGGCACTTAGGAGAAATGTACTATAATGTATAATATAATTGATTATTCTATTTTATACACATATTTTTCCTACTTTGTAGGTTTTGCATCTCATTTTTCAGATGTCTGTTGATTTATTAGGGTAAAGTTCTTAAGACTCGTTCATGTTAGAAATTATCTCTAACAGGCATAAAGTGCTACACTACTCCAGGACTGACTAATCAAAAAATAAAATTATATCTATTGCTGAAATGGATGTGAATCTTCGAGCTTTAAGGAGCAGAACACGTAGGTCAATGTGGAGGCTAGTACTGTCAAGGCTCAGCATGCAAAATGATCAAAATGAGGTTAAACAGCATCCTTCTGGCATGGCACAGGCTACAGACAGACAGCTGCTGCTGTTCTTTCCTCCTTTGAGCATTTTTGAGACTTCAAAAATTTTCCCATCCCATACAAAGACAATGCAAGGCTTTTAAAGGCTGCCATGACACATGGGAGAGACCCTTTAGCTGGTGTCACTGTACTGAGAGCAGAGAGACGATATTGAGTGGTGAAGCTTGAGGCATTGAGCTTGCTCAGAATAAGCAAGGGCTTAACATGCCATCGTCCTCTTCCTTGGTAGGTGCCCTAAGTTCCATATGTTGGCTCTCCTCAGATGGGATCTGTCTGTCACCCAGCAGAGTCTGCAAAGACTTACTAAGGAAAATGATCCAAGACACAAGTTCCTATGGAGATTTTGGGGTGTTTGTTGTTGTTGTTGTGTTGCTGGATTTGCATCTCTGGAAGGAAAAGTGCTGGACTGAAAAGTTAGTGACCTGACCTAGTCATGCCTTTGTTGTGATGACCATGGACTGCTCCTCTGCATGACCTTGTAAGGTAACTCAAGAAAGCAAATTGAAGTCATTCTGCAACCACAGCTCCATGGAAAAATCCTTAGGGATCCATATCATGAAAGAAGTTGACATTACTATTTAGCTTCTATCCTAAAGGAGAAAGGACAGTCCATATCCCACAGAGTTTTGTCCAGTTGTCTCCAAATTGTTTAGATGAAAGGATCAAAAGGTATGCCTTTCTGTAAGGCAAGCTTTATGGTTTCCACAATCTGGCAGGCTCAGTTATGCTCTTTAGCATACAAAGGAAGAATATTGCCTTCTGCAGGAAAAAAACACAAAAACAAGAACAAAACCAAAACAGTGAATTTCTATCGGATGGCGTGTACTGGAGCTCAGACAAAGTGATCATAGCAGTTTCTTCAAGTCTGACTCAGTTATGCATCAGCGAACCTGGAAGTGATTTCTGAATGCGGCACTGGAGGGAGAAACCAAGATGGTGTCTTAGAAAGTACAATGAAATCTTTGACGAAATCCAGCCTGCCAGCTGCACCTCTAAATCCTTTGAGGTTCATGCTTCAGCTGTTTTAGTATCAGTTACTAAGCATGTACACACATGCCAAGTAAATGGCTTAACAAGGTACACATGGGCACTCGGTCTCCTTCCCCCATATAATAGACAAAGGACACTCCTTACATCAGCCCCTGTGCCATTTCTTTTATACATATAGAATTTTTGCTAGCGATGATAAAGAAGCTAACGAACAGCTTCTCTCATAAGAAACCTTCAACAGCTAAGCAGCTTGGTTAATTACTTAGGGATTTCCCTTGGGCTGTTACTAAGGTAACAGAAGTGTTTAAAGATGGCTGTATATGCTTATGCACTGGCAGACATGCGGTGGCTTTTCAGCAGCAACCTGCATGGTGAGTATTATGTGGTAGTAATGTAGTAGATGAATGGTGTGTGCACATGTACATGTACCCATGAAAGTGTAGAGCCCATACAACCCTATGAATCCCTGGGTGCATCTGTTGAACACACAAGAAAAATCTACTTTGGCTTTCAGGAGGACGTAACAGGAAAGAAATATCAACACCCATTTAAAGAGTGCAGGGCACACATCTCTTCCCAGCTCTACAGTGTCTTCATTTTGCTGGCTGATTTAAAATATTCTCTCTCTCTCCCTCACCATGTTGGCCCAAGGCTACCTTCTTGCTCTCCAGGTCTTCTCTCTCAGGTGGAGACACCCACACTGCTGCCTCGTCCCCTGTCCTGGTTTTGGCTGGGATAGAGTTAGTTTTCTTCTTAGTAGCTATAATAGCCCTGTGTTTTGGATTTAGTATGGTATTTGGTACAAGAAGAATGTTGATAACGTACTGATGTTTTAGTTGTTGCTAAGGAAATCAAGGACTTCTCAGCTTCCCGTTTTACACTGTGCATTACTTGTTTGTATATATTATTAGCATTTTTATATATTATAATATATTATTAACATTATCATTATTATTTTTGTCATTACTACTTTTAACTTAATTGTATTTCAATTATTAAATTGTTCTTATCTCAACCCACAAGTCTCCTTACCTTTTCCGCTCCAATTCTCTTCCACATCCCCCAGGAGTTGAGGGAGGGTAAGCAAGCGGCTGGGTGGTATTTGTTGGCCAGCCTGGTTAAATCACAACACTCCACTGTGATACCCACCACAGCTTGCTTTGACCTGCAGCATGGCCCTGTGCAACGTCCCTGTGCTGAGCGATGGTGCTGCATAAGATCTGTTGGTTTCACGCTCCATAGCAATAATGCCTTTTCTAGTCAAAAATGGTGAAAGACAAAGCAAGAGTCAATTATGGTAAAGAATAGGCCCCTTGCTAAGACACCACTGCTTTATGGGTAATTTGAGGGCATTTGATTGCATAGCAGAACAATCATCTTGAGTGATGTTCACAACAGAATGTTACCAATGTTAACGCCCAAGTTAGTTAACACAGGACATGGAGGTAATTAGGATTTTTGGCCTCTTATCAGCCAGAGAAACCACCTCCTTACTAACTGATCAGCTTGCATCCCTAGGAGAGGAGAAGGAGTGTGCAAGACAAAACTAGGCAAACCCATAGCTCACAAGTCTGATATGGGATAAAAGCTTGTTCTGAGTTTAATGAGTAACCCATAGCGGTCTGAGCTCCTCCATTACCCAGAGAGGTCATTTTTCCTCCTTATCTGACATCTCTCTTCTCCCTAGAGCTTTTGCACGTACTTCACAACCTCCTCCCTGTCTCTCACTTCTGACAAACCGCTCAGCCCAGCTCCTCCAACTCAACTCTACAGCTGAGCCAACCCAAAGTCTTGAAAGGACTCATGCTGACTTGGTAATTTTTTATTCATAAACATTCATTTGCTTTTTATCATGTTCCCAGCAGTGACCACAAGAAGAAACTCTCAAATTTCCAGAAGGAACCACTCAAAAACGTGACACTGGCAGGGCTTTTATGCTATGAGACGCCGAATACCCATAGTTCTCTCTTGGCACCTCACAGGATGCTTATGGCTCAAACTGTGCACGAAATGAATTCTTCTGGTTCACTGACATTGCCAAAAAAAAAAAAAAAAAAGAAACATTCTGGAGGAATTGAAATAACTTCTGTAAACATCTTTTGGATGAATTGGGAATTTTTGGGAAAAAATTCAGGCTGAGAAAAACAATGTCTGAAACAAAAGGCTCCAGTGTGATTTGGAGAGAGTTTGGCATTTGTCAGCACTTTTTGAAAACGTAGTCACAACATTGCTTTGTGTTACTGAATCTGTATTTTCCTCTCAAAATTGTTGCATTTATATTGTTGTTGAGTTCTGTGTATCATCTGGCAACCCATGGCTACCGTTGCTCTGCTAAGCCATTAAATACCTTTAAACTATCTTTTTGATAATGCTGCTATCATACAGCTAATCACGTAACCAAGATAGCTTGTTAAAGTACAGCAAATAAAAAGTTCTTCAGCTCCCTGTTTCTGTACCTTCATAAATTACCCACTTCAGGGATATTTAGGAGATGTGAGCCTTATTAACAAGATGTTATCACTATTGTTTTGAAGCATCTGTCCGCCCATGTGTAGTAGGCCATCAAGATGGAGAAGTGCAACTGTTTTACATCCCTTTTCCCACAGCAGGCATTTCTCTTTTATAGTCTTTAAAATTTGACAGGACAAAGCTCTGCAGAAAGGATAGAGCAATGACAGGGTTTCATCTTCTCTTCCAGCTCCACTTCCCCTGGGTGCAATTTTTTTCCCATTGAGCAATCCTTGATCTAATGATCTTGTTTCTCTCTCCTGAGAATCAACAAAGGTGTTTCAACAAGTGAATCACAGAGAACAGGCAGCGGACAATTTTTTTAATCTCTCGGGAAAGGGAGAAATGGCAGGTGTCGTTTGCAGCAGACTCCTGTACTGCAGCAGCAAATTTCAGCCTCTAATGCAGTAGCACTTCAGGCGCTGGTGCCAGTCCAGCCTCTTGCTGCATCCGGGTTTGGATGTGTGACTCCTGCCAGGGGCAGCAGCATCCTGGAGGGTGCTGTCCTGCAGGAAGGGGTGAACTGGTCCCCTGAGCCATGACTGCCATCCTCACTGGGGCTCTCCACACAAGTAGGCAAGATGGTCCTGCCCGCTCATCTCTTGGTCTGCAGCTTAGCAAGAGGCCATATGGACATCTCTGGCCAGCTGAATTCCTACATGGGGATTGCCATGAGAACATGTTAAAAAATGACTCACAGTTTCTAAGACTTTCCTGTATTTACTTTCTTGGAAGGCAGCTACACGGAGTTTTTCCCTAACTTAACCAAGTTCATGGCAAGAGGAGGCTGTAAAATACATACAACATCAGGCAGGGAGGCAGTTATATCGGTGTAAGACCATGGTGGAAGGACAGCCACATTGGGACACACTGTGGGGCAAGGTGAAACAGTCCCAATCCTCTGCTCTGGATCTTCCAGCTGTGCTACCAACACGAGAGATGATTTCTAGCAACTTTTCCTGGGATGTTTTCCAGTGTTACAGTTCCTAGCTTCCCAGCGCACACCTGCAGAGCTAGTGGAGACCACACAGCAAGTGCAGCAGCTCACATTCAAGTGGATTAGTTTAAACTGCTGATGAAAGCAGACCAGACTGTGAAGTTGGGTATCTGAGCTGCACTTGCAGTGAAGGTATGTGTCCAGTGCTGTTGACTCTTTTGTGGAGAAGTTGCCTTCACTAGACAGACAATAACAAGAAGTGTGAAGTGTTGGACTTTTTAAGTACCTCAACTGTTTGCTCCATGAACTTGAATCAGAACCTTAAGATAAAGACAGAAATGCCCTCTTGATGAACCCAAAATAGCCATCAAAGGAGCTTTGAGTAAAATACTGTAAGAAACTCCCTGCTTCAGTATCGTAATGAAACTGAGTACAATTTTAAATGATAAAAATGAAGTTCATGTGGAACTGTAGTTACACTAGGATGAAAAGCAGCAGTGATTTCCAGCTGTTTAAGAAACAATTGTGGGAGCTGTTAGGCTCCATGTTTACAGCTCATATTTGAGGTTTTTCAGAGCAACCTGCACAGTTCTGGTTTCATACAGGACAAAAAAATGAGAACTGATGATGTTTTTTGTGTTGGTGTAGCAGAAATAGAAAATAAAAGCAAAATTACACGCCCCTTGGCATTTATTACTTTGTTTACTTTCATTTACATAAGGCTTATTTTTGGATTCTGTGAGCTAATTTCCTTGGGAATTGATAAATAACAACTTCCTGGAATATTTTCACCCCTGTAAAATCTTGGCATGCCGTAATGATCTCTCAGCGAACATAAGGCATTCAGACAGACTTTCCCACCCTCCCCACCCCCACAGAAAACTGAAGAAGCCTGATAAAAGAAAATCTAAGACATGCTATGAAGCAAGAAGAAGGGGAATAGCTTTTCCTTTTTGTGAATCATTAATACAGAGTTGCCAGCCATCATAGGTTACTCAGAAACACGGAAAAAAGGGAATGCATTATTAACAGTTTTGCTGCTACTGAACTGCTGAGGTAGATCTAGACACATGCAGCTCCCTGAATACTCTGATAGCCTATAGTTGGAAAATGAATCAACAGAGGCCAGGACCAGTGGAAAACCACCAGCAAGTTAAGTGAGAATCCATTTGTGATGCTACTCCTTAGGGTTCTTCTGCTATAAATGATTCTTTTTATTTTTTTTCCCAATTTTTTAAATTTATTTTTTTTTAAATCAATATGATAACTAACGTGTGTGAACTACGATGGTATAAAAGCACAGTGAAGACACCTATCACAACAAGATCAGCTCTATGCTCCTGCCTGAGGCCTACTTTGACACGTCTGCCTCGTGCTAGAACTAAAATTGCCTTGAATTCACTGCATTTCTATCTGAGGACAGCCATGTTAATTAGCTTTTTAATGGTGAAGATAAATTTTTACACTGTGGTTTTCAGTAATCTTTAAAGTGAAAATCAGATTTATAGCTTTGAAACTGAAGCTGCAAGATTCGAGCTTTGCAAAATGATTAATAAACACTGATTAGTTGCAAATGGTCAGCACAGAATTGATCCATTACCAGTCACTTCTTTCTTGACTTGCCTCATCTTCCCCTCTGTGCCCACCTTTTGTATCTTTATTTTAGTTACACTCAGCTTAATGAAAGTGGAAAAAAATAGAATCATAGAATCATAGCATGATTTGAGCTGGAAAGGACCTTAAAGATCATTTAGTTCCAACCACCCTGCCACGAGCAGGAACATCTTAGAATCACAGAATCATAGAATGGTTAGGGTTGGAAGGAACCTCAAAGATTATCTAGTTCCAATCCCCCTGCCATGGGCAGGGAAACCCTCCACTACACCACGCTGCCCAAAGCCTCATCCAAACTGGCCTTGAACACTGCCAGGGATGGGGCAACCACAACTTCTCTAGACAACACGTTCCAGTGCCTCACCACCCTCAGAGTGAAAAATTTCTTCCTTAGATCTAATCTAAATCTCCCCCCTTTCAGTTTAAAGCCATTTCCCCTTCTCCTATCACTACACGCCCTTGTCAAAAGTCCCTCTCCAGCTTTCTTGTAGTTCCCCTTTAAGTACTGGAAGACTGCTATATGATCATCCCGGAGCTTTCTCTTCTCCAGGCTGAACAACCTCAACCTTCTCAGCCTATCTGCATAGGAGAGGTGCTCCAGTCCTCGGATCATCTTTGTGGCCCTCTGGACCCACTCCAACAGTTCTATGCCTTTCTTGTGTTGGGGGCCCCAAAGCTGAATCCAATATTCCAAGTGAGGTCTCACAAGAGCAGGGCAGAGTGGAAGGATCACCTTCCTTGACCTGCTGGCCATGCTTCTTTTGATGCAGCCCAGGATATGATTGGCTTTCTGGGCTGCAAGCGCACATTGCCGGCTCATGTAGAGTTTCTCTTCAACCAAAACCTCCAGCTCCTTCTCCTCTGGGCTGCTCTCAATCCATTCTCCGCTCAGCCTGTATTTGTACCTGGGATTGCCCTGACCCACATGCAGGATCTTGTACTTGGCCTTATTGAACTTCATGAGGTTCTCACAAGCCCACTATCAAGCTTGTCAAGGTCCCTGTGGATGGCACCTCTTCCCTCCAGTGTGTTGACCACACTACACTCCTTGGTGTCATCAGCAAATGTGTTGAGGGTGTGCTCAATCCTACTGTCCATGTCACTGAAAAAGATGTTAAATAGTGCTGATCCCAGTACTGACCCCTGAGGAACACTACTTATCACTGGTCTCCACTTGGACATGGAGCCATTGACCACAACTCTTTGAGTGTGACCACCCAGCCAATTCCTTATCCATCGAGTGGTCCATCCATTGAATCCATGCCTCTTCAATTTAGAGACAAGAATGTCGTGCAGGACAGTGTCAAAAGCTTTTCACAAGTCCAGGTAGATGACGACAGTCATATTCATTTAAAAGAATGAAAATTAACTTGGTAGAAGACATTTTCTATGGTCTTTGTCTCTGAAAATGCTTTTAATTACTAGAATAGTTTACTATTAATGTAGCGGATTTATTGAGCTCTAAACAATCTTTCAAAATTTCATCTGAGGCAGCACACTTGCTTTAAAGTTCTGGTGATGGATGTTTGCTGCAGCTGTTGTAAGCAGCCTAGACTCAGATGTAAACACTGCTTTATGAAAACCGTGTTTCCTTGCATCTGTCTTTCTAAAAACAGAAAGGATGCAGGTGCAGATCCCAGCCAGGATGATCGACATGCCAAAGTCACATCACTGAGACACCATAAAGCCAGAAGAGAGATGGATTTTGACAAAATGTACAACAGCAGAACACAGGAGAAGGGAAGAGATAAGAGCATCCAGCATCTATCTCCATTAAGCCTTGATACCTCCTTCAGACACAAGATGTGGCCATGATGATAGGTTCTAGTTTAACTGAGGATAGCTGACATTGTTCCAATAACTTTTAGAACAATGTTATCTATGGAAGGAGAGGAGAGGAAAATTAAACACTTTTTTCACACAGATGATGGCTGAGAACTGAACAAGACTCTAAACAGGGCTTAAAGGCACAAAAAGAGAGTTCTGGGCATGTTAGCATGGATGATGAGGATTATTCTTTTAATGGTGCCACAAGACAGTTGGCCAAGGCTAGTGGGGAAAGAAATAAAACCTGCGGAGAGCTCCAAAAAACCCCAAGAAATTCACTGACTATTGGGAATAGGGAGTATATTTTATGTTTAAGGGGCAGGATAGACAAGAATGAGGATACTTCAGAAACACCATGCATTGAGGCTGGTGTGAGTTAGATAACAAAAGCTGCAAAAACGGCAATCATGAATGCTAATGTTAATCTCTGAAGGCTGTTTGGTTGAACCATGAAGATTTCTCTTTGTCTCCAGTGGACAGTAATTGCATAGCTTACCCAGTCATGACAGGTAGCACTTTCCTTGCTATGTTGCCCTGTTTGAGAATTTGGAAAAGTCAAGTGCTATTGCAGGTGTGCTTGAGCATTTAGGGCTCCTTCAGGAAGACCTGATGGATGTCAGTCTATATGAGGGAAGCAGGGGAGAGGATCTGTAGCTATATATCCACACATACATCACCTGATGTGCAACCATAGCCCATGCTGCCAGGTGTTAGTGGCCTTCTATCCTCAGCGGGATGGCCACTGAGGACCTTAGATTCTAATTTGTTCCCCTTTGTGTTATTCAGTTAATAAACAGTAATTATGCTTTACAAGCCTTATAGTTAAATATCAGGGGTATGTTTGGGCTGAAGAGAGATACAGCAGCTGGCATTAAGCAAAATATAGCTGCTGTACCAGAAAAGTTAACTAATGAAACTCTGCATTACTATGATTCTTTTAGATTATTCACCTCCCTCATCACATCCTGTTTATGTTTTAATCACTTTCTCTAGGCATATACTGACACTCCCTCTTGCTGGCTTACCACCAGATGGACTTTAATAAACTATTGTTATATCTGGAAGCACTTTCCTAGCTCTTCATAATTGCTTCTTGTATAGTGCTTACATGTGTGATGCAGAGATGTCAGCCTCCACAGCCATACTTATTACTATAATTGAACAGTATATTGTTGTTTACCTTTTTTTTTCCCCCAAGGAATCTGAATTATGTGAGATATTCCCTTGTTTCTTTCCAACTCACTCTTTTCTCTGTTTACACTACAATATGTAACAAGACCCATGTTCTCCTCTCCTCTCCTCTCCTCTCCTCTCCTCTCCTCTCCTCTCCTCTCCTCTCCTCTCCTCTCCTCTCCTCTCCTCTCCTCTCCTCTCCTCTCCTCTCCTCTCCTCTCCTCTCCTCTCCAGGATGGATGGGATCATGAATTTAAGTGTTAAGGAAGTTAATGGCTCATCTAGAGTACTGATGCTCAACTCTTGTCAAGCAGTTTGACTGTGCAAGCATACGGCATGTAACCCAGTGGTTGTGATTGAGCAAAGTTCGCTTTACGCACATTTTTGGTGTGGTATTTCTGTTTCTGTTTCTAGCATTTGGAGTAGTACACAAAAGGTATTCAGAACCTCCTTGGACACACAAGACTGTATTCTCTTTGTATGCATAAAGTAGTACATTTCCATGTCTCTAGAAAATGATCGATTTTCCCATTATATCCTATGAATTATTGTAAAGAAAATGATGTATGTTTTTGTATAGAAAAAAAGTCTATCCACATCCAGCTTAACCTGATTTGTCTGTATTGGTCTCTGATTCCGATCTTTTCATTAGTTGGGAGTCCTTTCATTGCCATGTTTTAGCATTTCAACAGGTCTCTCTTACAACGAGCTTTAGATTCAGGCCATGAATAAGCCGTTCTGGCCACCAATGTATGTGCTTATGACAGAGGAACAAGTGTTGTGTACTCTTAATTTGTCAAATGAACAATGTCTCCCCTAATGGTATTTATCCTCAAGAAAGGTCATCATTATTTCACTAACACACAGTAATGAAAGTTACATTTTGATGCAAAATGTGTATACAATTAAAAGAAAAGATGTGGACTTGAGAATGTCCCACTCAGTCATCTGAAAGAGCTGTTCAGGTAGACAACCTTTGCTTCTTAAAACTTCAAACCCAAGAGGCCTTCAGCTGAAAATGTTACAGGGATATAAGGGAAGAGAATGCTTGAGAAAAGAGTGTAACCTTATCTCTCTGTCTTAGATTTTTCTCCAGAAAGCACAGCCACAGTACATGATCATTCCTCCTGGGACCAATTTGGTCCAACAGGTTGGAAAGTGATTCCATCCTATGAGCTCTAGGTATAAATCCTTGCTGGCAGAGATGATTTAGCAGTCTCAATAAATGGAAAGGGGCATTTCAGGGAAAGGAAATGCTCCAACATTCCTCGAACACCAGTGACAGTCTCCAAAAAGGCCTGCTGGGCCCCTTTGGCACATAACTGCCATCAGGAACTGAAAGGGCATTTCTGAAAAGTGAAAATGAACCTCAGTTGCTGGTTGCTGAGAAAACAGCTTCTGTCCCTCCTGAGAGCCATGGCACCCTTACTATTGAAAAAACACAAATGTTCCCTCAGAGAGAGCGGAACAAATACAAGTGTTGGGATGATGTCATGCTTTTTTTTTATGTGTTCACCAGCTTCACTATTCAATGTCCTGTTCAGGAGCTTGAATAACATTTGATTTGGGGAGTTTTCTGTGAAAATTAGCTCAAACTTGGATGTCTTTCCAGCACTTGTATTTCGTTCTGCTATTGGAGGAATGCTACAGGGAACAGAGTAATTCAGGATGGAGTTTCATATTTACTGTTACTGTCACCGGGCGAGATTTGGAAAACAGTCTTGGGAGCTGAAAATCACATTATAGTCACTGTGTTTGTTTGTCTGGTTTTGTTTCAGGTAAGCCAGGAGTAAGGCCATATGTAGTATTCAATGGTATGTTTTTCCCTTGTGGAATGCCAGTTGCAGACATTTCCGCTTTTCTGTCCCACCTTCACTCTAGGTCCCACCTCCACACTACTGTTACTGCCTCCTCAGCTGATCCCACCAAGAGCAGTACCAGGACAGCCAAGGGGCAGTGAGTCACGGTAATGAAGTGAAGAGGCAGAGGTAAAGGAGGCAAGAATGTCCTAACCTGGCTTTACTTTTGGCAAAAACTCATCAGTGAGCTACATCCATGAGAATTCAGCAAAGAAATGTTGATGAACGAGTTTGCTGCTGAAGGGAGAATAAGTTACTGTTCAATCTCCAACAGTACAGCTGCGGTTTTCATGGGGTGTCAGTAGTAATAAAAAGTAGTGGCAAACAGTAATTTTTGTTATTCAGATCTGCAATGGGGGTCCTGAAATCACTCAGGGAGGTGGTTTGTTGAAGAGAATAGTAATTATAACAGCAGTAATTGAGCAGACTACTAGACGTTTGAAAAACTGGCTGCATGGTTGGGCTCAGAGTGTGGTGACTAGTGGTTCACACTCCACCTGGAGACTGGGTACAAGCGGAGTTCCTCAGAGGCCTGTCCTGGGACCTGCTGCTGATGTTTAATACACTTAACAATGATAAAGGATGTGATGGAGTGCACTCTCAGTGAATCTGGTGATAATGCTAGACTGGTGGGACCAGTTAATATGCTTGAGGACAAGGGGGCCGTCCAGAGGGACTCAGACCAGCACTAAGAATGGGTCAACAGGAGCCTTATGATGTTCAGCCAGGACAAATGCAGGGCCCAGCACTTGGCATGGACTAACCCCCTGTGTTGGTATGGGCTAGGCCAGGGAGCAGCTCTTCTGGATAGGACCCGAGTGTTCTGGTGGCTTTTAGGCCAAACATGGTCCAGCAAGGAGCCCCGGCAGCGATGAAGGCTAACAGCATCCTCAACTGTATCAGCAGAAGTGTATTCAATAGATCAAGGAATTAATTTATTTCCTCTGAGCAACACTTGTCAGACCGCCCCTAGAGTATTGCATCCAGTTTTGGGCTCCCAATGCAGGAAAGACATGGACAAACTGGAGGGAGCTCAGGGAAGGGCCTCCAGGGTGGTGAGGCTGGAACACTTGTCCCAGGAGGAGAGGCTGAGGGAGCTGGACTGGGTCAGCCTGGAGGTGGGGGTGGCTTTGGGGCACCTGACAGCCACCTTACACACAGTTGGTTTATTACCAAATCTATTATTTAATAAGTATGCTGCTAATTTTATTTTTATCTTCTCCTTGGTTTTTAATTCTTTACTCTAATTTAGCCTTACAATTCAGTAACTATTCCATTATCCCAGAACAATTTGATTTGCTTGGTAATTCCACTATCTATGTTATTTTTCAGGGACCATGTTAATTACAGATATTCTTGTCTCGTGTATCTATGAGGTACTTCTTTATCATAAAAAATATTACTCTGCCTCTTAAAACATAGTTTTATAATAGTAACATAGAATAATTTTTTATAATGGTTACTTACTACACATCTATATTAAAAATATATGTAGTGACCTGCTCCAAGAGCATAAAGCATCCATGAAAAGAAGTTCGTAACTGCATCAAATAACCGGCAAAAATGGATATTTGAACATGTTACTTTGACTGTATAATACTGCTCGCTTTTTCCTTTTGCATGCAAACTTACAGAATGTCTCTGCAATGCAATGGCTGAGTGCAAAAATATGGTTTTATTTTCTCTTATGCTTTTTTTTTTCAGATGGTTCCAGGCTGCTGTCTGCATGTGATTTCTTGCATTCAGTTATGCTTGTTCCAGTCATGCTTCTTATAAGCACATAAATGGCCATTTTGGGAAATCTCTACTCTAGTTCCTCTTTTTCAATGTCCACTGTATGCTGTGAGATTCCTACTCTGAATCCCTGCAAAGAGATTACAGGACTCATCTAGAAGCATTCAATATTATTTATTTTCAGTGATAGCATAGAATCATAGAATCATAGAAAGGTTAGGGTTGGAAGGGACCTCAAAGATCATCTAGTTCCAAATCCCCTGCCATGGGCAGGGAAACTCTCCACTACACCAGGTTGCCCAAAGCCTCGTCCAAACTGGTCTTGAACACTTCCAGAGATGGGGCATCTCCAACTTCTCTGGGCAACCTGTGCCAGTGCTTCATCACCCTCAGAGTGAAGAATTTCTTCCTTAGATCTAATCTAAACCTGCCCTCTTTCAGTTTAAAGCCTTTACCCCTTGTCTTATCACTACATGTCCTTGTAGAAAGATCCTCTCCGGCTTTCCTGTAGGCCCCCTTTAAGTACTGGAAGGCTGCGATAAGACCACCCCGGAGCCTTCTCTTCTCCAGGCTGAACAGCCCCAACTCTCTCAGCCTGTCTTCACAGGAGAAGTGCTCCAGTCCTCGGATCATCTTTGTGGCCCTTCTCTGGACTCGCTCCAGCAGCTCCATCTCCTTCTTGTGTTGGGGACTCCAGAGCTGAACGCAGTATTCCAGATGGGGTCTCATAAGAGCAGAGGGGCAGAATCACCTCCCTTGACCTGTTGGCCACGCTTCTTTTGATGCAGTGAATTCACTACACATTTATAGTATGTAAGAGTATTCATGGTGAATGAGAGTTGAAGGTATTACTGGCAGGTAACTCACATTTGCAGTACTATACCTGACCGTATTTCCTTCTCCTTGGTTCTCCAGAGGTTACAAGCCCACGCTTATCTGTATCCACACATACCCTTTCTTTATATTTACTTATTTTTTGCACAAGAGAGCATAGTTGAAGCTGTAAAAAAGGACTAGTAGCCCATAAAAACAGGTGGATGGGAGTCTTTTAAATCTGTAAAGGCCTTGCTAATTCACACTAGCTGACAAATTGTATTTTATAGGGAAATTCATTTGTTTTGAATCACCAGCAAAGTGATTCTTATGTGAGGTCAAGAAAGAGCTAAAGTCTCAAAGCTGTTAATGAGAGAGTAGAAAAGCCTGGCTTAGGCAATGTGACTGTCTCTCAGACTATGTGTCTACAGAGGAGCCAGATGCCTCTTCTCTCTTCACAGATCAGTGGAAAGCAGCAGATACTTCCGTAGTGATATTCCCCATATCCTATAGTACTTGCTCAAGAGAGGTTAGATAAAGAGCTCATTTTTTGTCTCAGACTACAGAGTCTAGGGTGACTAATTCATATATCCACATGGCAGATGTCTAATATGAGATAGGAGGACTCCGTCCCCATATATCCCAAAACTTCCTCTGAGTTTCAAATTGAAACAAATAAGATCAGGAACATTTTGCTTCATCTGCTTTTGCAGTGACTTAAGAAAGAAAACGCATGAAGAGATTAGTTGTTCTTAAAAGACTTGTGCACTTTGGAAAACTGGCCACTGAAGCTGCTCTGAGCACTGTCTTTGTAATGGGACCAAGCAAGGAGCAATTTTCATAAAATTTGGAGACTTTAATACAAACTTATCACTTCCATTTAGTTTTAAATTACTTTATTATTGATGGAGCATTCTGCTTTGTTCCAGGACTGCTTATAACATATGACTCTTCATCAGCCTTCTGAGCTATTTATTTCTAGTAACATCTGCCCTGAAGTTCTAGTATAGCATGAAGGGGGAAAAAAAAATCTTTCTGATGGAATTCTGGTCCTGTTGCCATTTTCAGCCAAAATCTGTAAATGGATAGTCCCATGGGAGCAGGAATAGGCAATGCAATATTTAAGATAGGAACATAATTTAACCTTTGCAAAGGGCAAATGCTAATGCTGTGTTGTAATTTGCTGTTTGCCTAATCCAGCATCTATATCCTTTTATCTGATTCTACTTGCACTCTGAATTCTTCAAAGCCTTAGGAACACGTCCAGTGGAAAAACTTCCACTGGTTTCTGTAGGCTTCATTAAGGCTTAAATCTGCTTATTTAGCTACAAGGAGTCATTATAACAAAATTGTAATATTTGTAGTACTGGGCTATATTTGGTCAAGTTCTGGACTTCTAGCTTTTAACTGTAAGGTCAGATCCATTTTCATATGCCTGTTTCCAAACCAGTTCAAACTACCTTTTAAGTTACTCTGGGCTGACAAAAATTTGTGTAAATTGGAAAGGTGTGTGACATTTATAAAGGAATTAAAATGCGTAGTCTGCTACTAGGATGTACTATGTTAGTTTTAGTATACTACTTTCTAAAAAAAAGTTTACAAAAATGGTAATGCTGTCTTGCAGAGAAAGCATTGTTTTCATAGGTCTGAAACACTGAGAATTCTTTAGATGAGCTGTAAATTTCCCTGCTCCCGACTGCAGCTACTCAGAGGGCACTGAAAAACATTGGGTGCAAGCCAAGGAGTTGGCAAGTGAACTTAATCCAATTCCTTGGCACAAGTGATTGATATCATGCTTGTAGTAAGAGGCTATTTGCTTAATAATGAAAACTATCTAGATGAGAGGAAAGGCTAATGCAATTCTTTCTGCTGACTGTCCTTATTTGGAAGAGTACTTAATTTTTTGTGAAGCACCTGAGAGGAAGAGTAATGTCCACTTTGATTGTGTATGAAGTCTTTAAGCTGCTGTGGTCTCTAAACCTTTGCAAAAGTTTTCTTGCCTTACCTGATAGAAGCAACTTCTGCGAGCTATGAAGTGGGATGTCTGTAAAAAGCTTGAAGGTGGTTTAGTGAGTGAGGTCACGGGACAGAAAGAACACCTGCGTTCCTGTGATCAGAAAGTTCAGGTCTACAGAGGCCATCTTCATTTGGTTCTCTGAAAGAGAAACTTCTGACTAAAAATGCATGTTAGATTCAGAGACCCATTCAACTGGTGTGTACTTTTCTTAGTTGAGCTCGAACTCAAAGAATCTTGCTGTGAGATTCACAGTGAGATTAAAATACAGGGAGTCTCTCAGTCATGAATCTGTACAGTACAGATCTGAAGTGAAACAATCAACAATTAGTTTCAGTCTGATGCTGATGAGTTCACACAGATCAACTTTTCCTTGATTGCTGGTTTCTAGTTCACTTGAATTCCAGCTGCTTTTCTTTGTCGGATGCATGGATATAACTTCATTTTCATGTTTACACCATCTCTATCAACTCCATCCTTACAAATAAGATATTTCATTTTCTTTCCCTCCATGCATGTTGCTGAGGTAATAAAATAAGAAATGTTTTAAAGTGCAATCAACCTAACTCCTGAGAGAGAACGTTCTTTAGATATTTTTGTATATATTAGCTGAGGTTAAGAGATATTAATAAATCTATTTAAACCACTGTCTCTAGGAGAGTGACCAAATGTAACTCTTTTTGGGCATGTTAAATGAAAAATGACTTTCAAGGAAAATAATTTTCAGTGAAGTCTAATGTGTGATTCTGTTTTGTTCAAAATACACGTGTAGACAAATTCTATATCTGAAGAACTTTGTCAACAGATGCACCAAGTGAAAGAGCCATCCAGTCTGAATTGCTAACAGATTAATTCTAGGTATCATGTGAAATATGACTAAGAGTCACTGTTTCCCCAGCAACACTCTTGCAAAGGACAGCACTAAATCTTCAGGGAGAGAAACAGACATTATTCTTACAGAAGTGTCTCTGCATGCAAACCATTTTGCCAAAGGCCTAGGGTATGCTTTCAAAAGTCTGAGGTCATTATAAACAATAACAAGTTAGAGCAAAATTGTGTGCTAAAAATAATGTTTGGAAGCATCTTTTAAACTCACGGATGTATTTCTTTTGAACAACATACTTACATCCTCAAAATCCCTAAAAACAAGAACAGGCTGATTAGAGCAGGCATTTTAAATATCCCTTCCAGGGAATGGCATTCCTTGAAGTGCTCTGTAAGGGTTCCTAATTCTCTGGCTTGCTTCAATTTTTTAGCCAGTTATTGCCTGACTATGCATAAGACGCAGCAGGTGAAGAGACCTCAGCCCTTTCTTGCCTCCCAGGAGGCCTGTCTAGTCCAACTCCCTGACCAGACTGCCAGATTTCCTTTTGCAGAGGTGCCTGAAACCGCTTTGAATACTATTTAATCACAGGGTCCTTGATCATTTTCCACTGAATAAAAATATCTCAGGGAAATCCTCCCCTTCCTTTCAGAAACTGTTTCTCTTCCAGTTGGCAAATACATCTTCTGTCCTCCCACCCTGCAGAACATCACCATATCCTGGGATAATGGCAGCAAGTCCGTTTACATGGGAAAGCAATACAGGGAAAGCAAGATGTGTATTTTTAGCTATTACAAACGAGATTCAGCAATAGGAGACAGAGGGAAGCGTTAAAACTATGTGACCTGTCAAGTCTCTGTGGGCCAACCATTTGGGAACCTTTGAGATGGCAAGACACACCATACTGTGAGCATATGTAACGCTATTTTTGTTTCCCTTTAAATCCCTAGACTATTAATTCCTTTTTAAAAATTAATTAAAAAAGGAAAACAAACCAACCCTTTCCAGCAATAGTAACAATTTCTTTTTTTTTTTTTTTGGCAGAGGAGTATTTTTACCACTAACTTTTAAGCAGTTTTTGTTGTTTTTTCAAGGTGCCCTTGAGATTACTCTGTGGTTGGCAGGAATACTAAAATGTGCTAACATCAGAAAAAAGGGAGCACTCTAGCAGCTGTTTCATGCCAGCACATATCAGGCAAGTGTATTCCCCATTTGCAGTTTTGGTGAAAATTTTGCAGGTGAATAATTTAATTTATCCTTTAGTTTGTGTATGGCTTCAATATATATCATGCTGGCTGAATTTTGGAAACAACAAATATTTTGAGAACCTTAGCTGAAAAGAAAGGATTTTTTTCTCCTCCACTGAGCTGAAAATACAAACTTGGCAGGGAGCAAACTGTCATGCTTGGCCATATCACTCAGTAGCTATTGAAACAGAAATGCCCTTTTGTGAAGAGTTCATCCAACAGTGTCAGTGAGAAGGAGGGATCATCCTAGTGCAGTCAAGAACACAGAAAAGATAGGATGAAAATAGCATTTCTTAGTCCCTCTGATATTTTGCTTATGTCTTTTTTGTACATTCCAAAAGTTAATGGGAATGATTTGTTTCCTTCAAATATGTAGTTGAAATGTTGGGAATAAGATGCCATATTTGGTAAGAATAGCATTGATTCAAAACCAAAGCAGTGAAAGTAGCAGACTATCCAGCTTCCATTATCATTACCTTGATTATCCTTGAGTGATATAAATATCTTATGTGGACACATTATATATTTCATTAAATATAAATGTTAGGCATTTTATGAATGTCTATTTAATTCACCAGGCATCTTAAGAATCTGCAAAAGATTCCACTTAGTGTCTGAATCTCAGGATGTATAGAACTGGCGATGCCCAAAATACAAAGCCAATCTCCAGTCAGTTGTCCACAAGAAAAAACAGGTAATTTTTCATAGACTCACTGAAGGCTACTCTCCCCAAATACAAGGATCCATTTATGTAAAACTGAACTCAAGACCAAGGCCATAGGGAAAATTAGTTACTTTGTTTACATTATTGATAAAAGCAATTGCAATTGAATTTACAGGATTATAACAGAGAGGAGAATGAGCTCTACTGTCACTGCTAGAGGTAAATCAAGTAAGTAAAACGTGAAGTGCTTCCCATAACCTTCTGGAGACTGCTGTTAGTATCCCCGGTTTCTACAAGGTCACCAGTCTGATGGAGAAATTACATGTCTGCTCTGGGAGTCGCCACAACGTCAGCACTGAATTTGGTGCACAGGCAGATGAAAAATCTATACAGAAAGCAAAGGCGTCCACAGAATCTGACAGGAGCTTTCCCTGTTTGTGTGACTCCAATTATAAATTCGTACCACTGGCACCGCATTCACTTTGACTTACAAACGAATAATTTGTCTCCTCCCTGTTCCTTCCAGTCCCTGTCCAGTCCAGATGACACAAGGAGCATATTGTTGTGATTGCCTCCCTTATCAGACACGGTAGCAAATAATATGCAACATGATTCACAAGAAACACCTGTGTCACTTTCTTTTTTTCCTAATGCAGCAGAACAAGGTAAAGCCACAGTTTCTCTCCTCATTTTCAATTTCTGCTCATTCTTCCTTACTCTCCCACTCCTCGTTCTCTTTTTTTTTTTTAAAGAAATACATTCAAAATAATGGGATGCGATTAATCTGGACATAATTTACAGCACGGTTTGGCAGAAGCGTGTTTTGTAGAGTAAGCAGAATAGGAAGACTAGTTACTTTGAAATAAAACTTTCAATATTTCAAGTTTAATTAGTAAAAAGGTTATTTCTTGCAAGTGACACCATTGGAGCCAACCCTATTTGGTGTCCTTTAACTACCATTGCCTTCTGAAGGAATTCTGCATAGTGAGTTTTTCAGGACTGACTGTTTTATTCACAAGTGTAGGTGGAGCCACCCTGCAATTATTGGATTTGAGTTAATCCGCAGGGTCTGTTTGCAGACCTGAGCCATCCATTTCAGTACGGCTTACTAGACATGGACAAGCTAGGTTGCTGTAAAGTGTGAGATCATACAATGACATCAGCGTATCTAAACTCAGATCATAGTACTATATACCTGCAACTATATTCAAACATATACATGATATTGGATAACATTTTAAAAGATGAGAAAACATACATGCATTTTGCACAAAACTTCCTATTTTGATGAATTTGCCAAGCCAACCAGTCCTCCCCAGAGCAAACCTGTGCTCACACAGCAAGGATGGGCTGAGAAGCTGAGCAGACTCAGTCAGACTGGTCCTCCAATCTGGTCCCTGGTCCAGCCCGCAGCCTGCTCCCTAGTTGACTCACAGTATTGGTGCTGAGATACACGAGTGAGGGGATGGGTGGGACCAGGAGACTGAAAATGGAGAACTTCTGCTTCAGGTTCCTCACTTTAGGATCTCAGATCTTAAATGACAGCTATGTCCTTAGAATGTGTCGGTATGATTTTTTTTAATGATAATTTCTAATAACATAGCTGAACCTTTCCTGAAGAGGAGCTGATGGCATGCTTCAAATGAGAAATGTTGCATTTTCATCTGTTTTGAAGGTCTTTGTCCCTGATGACATTGTTAATACGCTGCTTTATTACCAACTCCAAACGTTCAGATATGTGATCAAAACTAAGCCTTGTGCTCCGTCTCTCACTGTTCACATTTTACTTTTAACCTCTTAATAGTTCTACCACATTTCTCAATTAAATTTATATCCTTGAAGGTTTTCTACATATGAATTGGTTTTAATATATGGTGTTGAGGGAACTTTGCTTCCATAAAGGCAATGCAGTTTATTGAAATGAAGCAAAGGGGAGACCATCTTTTCATAAGAGGTTGTGCTGTATATCAAATGCAATTGTCTTGCCAGTACAAAAAAAAAGCCTGTGACACAAAACATTGTAACATATTTTGCGGATACTTTACTGCTATATACTTTCAATGTCTGTGACTCGGCACATGACACCAGCAGAAACAGAGGGCTGAAAACAACCCGGTCATACCTGGAGTGTCTTTGAGAAGGTTGAGAGGACACTGGCTGTGATGACCAACGGCATGGGAAATGCTTTTCTGCAAAGCACAGAGGCTGTGCTAACTTGGGGGCCCAGCCTACAAGTGGAAAAATGACTGCTGTACGTGGAAACATGCCCAAACACGCGGCTTGGAGCTAGCAGGTTTGACGGAGTGTGATGAAGTAGGAGCATGCACAGGCATCAGTGTGGACAACCTGTGCAGGTACCCGTGCCCCAGTGGGTCTGTGCTGACAGTCACACTCCTACCACAGCACTGCATTTAGTACCCTATCCACTTAAACTCAGCCTAAGTCAGAGATAGTGTGCTTCCCAGCTGCTCCCTTGAATCCTAGGACTCATTAGGAAACAAGAACTATTCGAGGGTGATTCAAGCAGAACTTAACCCACCTTTTCAAATCTGCATGGGGCAGCAGCAGCTTTAGATTCAGCTTCCCCATCATGCAACTTATTCGTTTTTTTTTCCACAAATTATTGCCAGTTCAGATCTTTACCTGCTGTAAATTACTTAATATCATTGTGGTTATGTTGGTTTACACCACTGCAAATCCAGTGTGATGATATAGTTGGAAATCCGGGATAAAATGTTAATCTCCAAGAGCATCATAGTCTCTTCACATAGATGTTTCCATAGCAACATAACCACTGTGCTATAACCATGGTGAATGAGGGGTTTATGTGATTTATTTCCTCTTCTGTGATTTTTTAAAATGAAGTAATATGGATGGGGACAGTATAGAAATAATACTAATTGATCCACAAACACAGTGAAGGATTTGGAAGAGAAAACATAGTGATGTGTTAAAAGGAAGATATATAGACATGTTACGAATGAGAAGTGGGAATATAATGTCCCTCTAATATACACGTATTTTAAATTAAAAAACCTTGGCAGTATTTATGTAGATGTATAAAAGTCTCTATCAAAACCACTATACATTCTTTAGAAGTGTTAATTTTCTCATTAAGCAGAATAGTATATTAAAGTGCTATATTAACTGCCTCTGTCACGAGCAGAGCAATCTCTTGACATAATCAACCTGAATTAGTGAACATCTCTGTGTAAGCCTGTTCCCCAGTGTCCTCTTCCCAAATACCCAAGTCCTTGAGCAGCAGAACTAATGATGCCTGGTTTCCTAAGGCTTTGTGTGTCAGGTACCTAATGCAGTGTAATTTTAACCAGAGTATTTTTGACATGGCAGTCATGATAGCTGTCCTGTATGAACCGTCTGCCATTTAATACAAGTTGGGCTCATTCATCTCCCAGTACAAGAACTGGTAAGGTCTATCTTCCATGTCTTTTTTTGAAACTTTTAGAAAATTAACGTATTTAAGATCATTATCCTACCAAACTCCATCCCATCAAACATGGCTGAAATTGATGGGCTAAAAAGTTTCCAAGTGCCAGTGGGCAGGCATGTACATTTGCTGTGAAGACATATCTTTCTTCCCTATGAAAAAAGATGAATGAACTTCACAATATGACTGAAAAATAACGATCTGAAATTTTCATAGATTAGTTGTCTCTTCTGTAAGATCCTTCACCAGGCCTGTGCTGCCCCGTGCCATATCTGACGTGCACTGCAGGAGCACAGGGATGGTGGGACGATGGCCACTGACTTGGAAACTGCTGAGAGCTGGAGATGCTGTGCAGGTGAGCGGAAATCACCTCTGAAGAGGGGAAATGATTGCCAAAGGCAGGACTCACCTAACCAGCTATTCAGGTTTACAAGAAGAAATTATCTCTGTAGAGATAATTATACCTGCAGGAAAAAAATTGGTGCTTTGTTTGGATCTTTTCCAGGGTAGAAGTTATTTTAGTGACTTTCCGCAACCACAAATGATTTATTTATGATTACTGTAACAGCTATGCCAATGAAAAATAATACGAATAAATCAGGCATTATTGACAGGTGTATGTTGCCACAGATGAGACTGGGATATGTAAGTTTTCTAAGCTTGAATGTGTTTCATGCAGACTCATGTAGTCTCTTCAGTTTTACCTACTGTTGGCACTTCAGCTGAGTGTTTACTGAAGCCTTGACTTCACCATTCAAATTAGCTATCTGTGCTTTCCCAGAAGGAAACCCATGAGAAATTGCTACTCTCAGAAATCATTGCCCGCTCTCCTCGTGACACAAGGCTCTACTTTGCTGAGAGGAGGAGCCATGCCCTGACAGGAGCTCCCAGGCTGGCCCTTGGGGTGCTGTGGGGCACTTTGAGACTCACACACCCTGAGCCATGCCTGGCAGCAGGCAACAGGGCACAAACCAATCCTGCCAGGGGCCACAGAACCATAGAATGGTTGGGATTGGAAGAGACCTTAAATATCATCAAGTTCTAACCCCCCTGCCATGGGCAGGAACACCTTCCAATAGATCAGGATGCTCAAAGCCTCATCCAACCTGGCCTTGAACACTTCCAGGGATGGGGTGTCCACAGCTTCTCCAGGCAACCTGTTCCAGTGCTTCACTACTCACAGAGTGCAGAATTTCTTCCTTAGATCTAATTTAAATCTCCCCTCTTTCAGTTTAAAGCTGTTGCCCATTGTCCTATCACTACATGCCCTTGTCAAAAGTCCCTCTCCAGCTTTCTTGTAGGCCCCCTTTAAGTAATGGAAGACTGCTAGAAGGTCTCCCTGGAGCCTTCTATTCATCATGGTAAACAACCCCAACTGTCTCAGCCTGTCTTCATAGCAGAGGAGCTCCAGCCGTCTGATCATCTTCGTGGCCCTCCTCTGGACCCGCTCCAGCAGCTCCATGTCCTTCTTGTGTTGGGGACTCCAGAGCTCAATGCAGTATTCCAGGTGGGGTCTCACGAGAGCACAGTAGAGGGGCAGAATCACCTCCCTCAACGTGCTGGCCACACTTCTTTGGATGCAGCCCAGGATGCCATTGGCTTTCTGTGCTGCAAGCCATCATGCTCCTGCAGCGCTTCTCTCGAGGTACTTCCAGCTACCAGGGTGAGCAGGAATGCTGCAAAGCCCAGGCATGGGGGAGGTACAGCCTCAGGCTTTCAGGCTTTCAAAAATGACCCAGTTCCTGGATTTGATACAAATAAACAACAGCCTCTCTGCTAGCCCATCCTCCCTTAGAGAGCTGGATTATTTTTCCTGAGCTCATGAATTGTTTTTTAATTCCAAAAGTACCAGAAGCAGGGGAGTGACTGTGGAGCTGATGGTGGCCTGACTCCTGCTCGGTCATATGCTCTCAGTATCACAGTTGGATTCGACGTTAGGAGACAGCTTAGTGCGCCCTTCACGTCTCTGTGAAGCCAAAATCTTGTGCAGACTTGCTATCAAAACCTGAATTCTACTCAGTTTTATGACGACTTTATATTTAGCCAGAATTTGCAAAAATAGCCAGATTTGGGACCAAATTGAAATTTGGATGTGCTGGTTGCAACACCTCGTTAATCCACAGAGGCTGCAGATTTGAAGAGAGAAATGCCTGACCTCCCACGGGTGACCCTGCAGGGATAGCATCAGCCCTCCAATAGGCAGTATCCCCTCCAATGCCAAAATTTGCCCACGTGGACAGATTAGGAATGTCTTCCAGACCTGCTCCAGAGCAACCTGAAATTGGGCAGGTGGTGGGATCACAAGCTAGCCCCAAAATCAGAGCATGCTATAACTCCAGGCTTGTATGTCTTGCCCATGGCAGAGATTAAGTGCCAGGTGCAGAATCTGAACCCCTGCTAAAACTTTCCTGTTTAGTCTAATTGTCCCACATTACAGTTTTGGTTGAGCCTTTCAAAGTAACCCGAGCCAAAGAAGTGCTTTCCTTAAAAGTGTAAAAAGAAAATAATTTGAAATCATATTGCTACTATAAGCTTCATATTAAATGGTGTCTTCATGACTGAAGAATTGTTTTGTTTTTAAAACTGAAATTTAAGAGACCGTAAATCCAATAATATGGTGTACTGTCTTTAGGCATTTTTGGAGAGAAATCACAATATTTATTGTGATTTCTCAGTCAATTAACATTGACTATGTTAATGGTTTTGGGTTTTTTCTGAGTATAACCTCACAACAAATTTTAGCATGTGTATTTTTAGTATTTATGGCTGTCAGCTGGATGGCAGAATAGACAATATTATTATGGATTATAGGATCAATAATCCACATACTAAGAAGGATTTATGTAAGAGACCATAACAGCTTAAGCTTCAATAAACAACATGTAACAGAGGACAGAAATAACAGACATTCTCTAAATAAAAACAATGACATTTTTCTATACCTGAAAGGAAAATAATACATGGAATAATATTAAAATCAAAATGCATTTTTTAAAAAAGGTAAATAGAATGTCTGCCATTGCTTTGTAAGAGGTTTAAGTCCATATTTGCATGAATTGAAATATGTTTTAAGGCCTGAAAGATCAGAACAAAAGGAGCTTTTCTTGTCTCTGCCCATTTTATCAGCTTCCATGATAAAAAAGAATTTTTCTTTTTCCCTGTTTGAAGCTTAAATCGCAATCCCTGAGGGAATTCATGAGGCAGCGGAGGAGGTGAAAATAACCTGCATTGAATACTACAAAAGCCAAGACATCACAAAGGTATATGGGAGCTGATATTTCATTCAGGTTTTTTTTTGCCTCATATTGCTTTTTATGTGCACTAGTGCGTTTCCTCTTTTGCAGAGGGAGCATCAGTCTAAACACTAAACATCCTGGCTTTCATGGTTTATAAAAAGAAGTAAATGTGATCAAAACTTTTTTTTTTTTTTTTTTTTTTGCCTCGGAGATGTAGCAGTAGCTTTGATTTCGTTAATTACGGCCATCACTCTGGAAAGGTCATAATCTAATTTTGGTTACTATTCTGGGAGCAGAAGGAATAATTCTGATTTTTGTTCACCTGCTTTCACAATCCGGTGAGGCTTCCTTCTTCTTCCTTTTACAGGAACAGCTACATCCTCCAGAGATTTGACCAGCATGTGACTAGTCAGTCTACAGGAAATTATTTACAGTTTCATTTTTAATTACTTGTGATAGCAGAAATACTTGAAAAATTGTAATCCAAGGACAAACCTCCCCCTCACTGAGAAAATTTGTATCATTTAACACTGTGTTGCCACATGCTTCTCGTTTACAAACAAGCAAACAAACAAAAAAACCCAGGTTAAACTTCTCTGGTTTTCTTTTGTTTGCTTTCCCATTCTGTGTGTATGGGAAACCCTGAGCACAGCTCAAAATGCAGCCACAGCAGATGACATTTTGCTGATGACCTCCCCTTGTCTCAGGGACCACTAGTGACCCATGAGCTGAGAAACTTCCGCCCACATGACATATCCCAATACTGTCCTTGGGATCCAAAGAGCCACAGGCTGCAAGGTGCTAACCCTTCTGGCCTTAATACAGCAACACATTTAAGCATGTGCTTACCATTAAACACCTGAGTTGCTCTGGGGGCTTCAGCTAGATTACCCTCCGTCAGAGTGCACTGCTGGATGACAGCCAGAGCGCTCAGCCCCACACTCTGGTTTCAAGGGAGAAGAGTGTGGAGAAAGTTCATCTGCTTGGGGGTGACTAATAAATGCCGAAAACGCTACAGCTCTTTTTTATTAATTGCTGGCCCAATTTATTGCCTCCTGAAGTCAATGGAAGGATCCTTTTGGCCTTGATGTGATTAAACAAGGCTCCACAAGATTAGCTAGCTAAACCTGTGATTTTTCTGGCTCTTCTTGTGAAATGGCATTGCTAGCTGATGTGAATCTGAATCATTCCATTGTCCCACTAGGTTACCCCATTCCCTTCTTCCCAATGGATAATGGATGGCACCAACGGATGTCTTCTTCATGGGCTTAACAAAGGCATCATTATAGTAAAACCCACTTACCAAAGTAATTTCTTTTCTTGTTTTGGTTTCCTCAGTTCCTCTGAAACAATACCTCCAGCTTTGAATAGCGGTGTGTTTGTAAATACTCTTTCAGAGTGCTGTTATGAGTAGTTTATAGGATACTTCTTGCATCCGGTTCTTCTTCTCAGGATATGACCACTAAAATAATTCAACTCCACTTGATTATGTCATTGTTTCAGCCAGCTGGTAATTAGGGTTGAAAACCCTGGTGATTCTTCCAGCTTTGACAGCTCTGGGTTGGCTGATAATTTCAGTGATGGGAATGCCTTCAGAAGTTCTTCTGGTGTAGGTACATGTTGCTTTCCACTCATCTTTTGCCTGGAGAATTGAATTATCACCTTTCTTCTTTCACACCAAAGGGTAAGGGGTCAAATGCCTCTCTGTGGTTTCAAAGCAAAGGTGAGGATTTCTCCCCAGATGCTTGTATCTGCAGCGTACACCTGCAGGCCCCCAGAAGACGTCTGCTGGCCCCCAGCTGCTGTTCCTGGCTCCCAGATGGGGTAGCAACCCATCTGGCAGCCTTCACCACTCCATAAAAATAAGTTTTTTCCCTCACCCTCTATGCTATGAAATGCTTGCGCCTGATGTTTGCTATGGGCAGCAGGGCAGGTGTTGTGAAGAACAATGTCCTCATCAAAGGCCCTGCTGGCAGCTGAGCCGAGGAAGCCTCTCTGATTGTGAAATCCTCTACCATGCGATGGAGCTTCGTGGCCCTGCACAGTGTCCTCCAGAGGGAGGGAGGAGGCTGGTGAGGAGGCTGAAGCCTCACCTTGCTCAGGAAATCCCTGTGATCCCTTGCTTGTGGGAGTGAAGATAGCTCTACTTCAGCATGTGCCAGGCTGCTGGGTTTCTTGCTCCCTGGCCAGCCCTGCTCCTGCATTGCTGGTGCCTGGAGATGCACAGCCCTGCATCCTCCTGCCCCATGTCCCTGTGCCAATGGCTATGTCTAGGGGAGGCTCCCTGATGGAGCACCCATGGCGACTCCTCCAGGTTGTGCTGGGAAGGACTCCCAGTGCCAGCACATTTGGTATCAGGTGTTGTTCCCATAAAAGACATCCCAGAAACGTGGGGCAATGTTAGATGCTTAAGCACATGACTGTAGTTCCCAGCACAAAAACAGAGCTCACAGATACAAACACAAAGGACCTTTGCAAATACTCTTTTTCCCTCAGAGTAGTCACTGGGCTTCATGCTCATTTGAGCTCTTACTATAGCTTCTCTCTTTCCTTTTAGCAACATGGAAAAGAAAGATCTCAAGCCTGTCCAACAAACCATGTTCGACCTAACAAACTGCTTATTTTATTACAATTAATTTCAAGAAGGTCAGGATTTTAGCTCACTCTGATGGTCCTGGAAAAAAATCAACTTTATTCAAGAAAGTTGGAACAAGTGGTTCTGGTACTTCATGGTTCTTCTCTTCATGTATTTTCTTTGGTAACAAGACTATTTTCTGAATTCAGACTAAATCACTTACAGCAATTTTAGTCCCCTGAAAGGCATTCTTGGCAGGCCTAATGTTTTCTCAAACGTCTTTACCTGCCTCTGTTCACCTCAGAAGACAATGCCCCTAATTTGTTATACGAATGCAAAAGAACAGCCAGACCAGGGTCAGAACAATAGCGCAGGTGACCCCGTGCTCCATGCCTGGTACAGTGAAGCTGTACCTTGGCCCGGTACGAGAAGTTCCCTAACATTCCCAGAAACGCTTAGGAAAGGGAGTGGGAAATGCAGGTCATTCTTGGGTGATCCTTCCCCTCTCCTGGTGCAGCATCTGGCTGCCAGTGCCTTGGGGACTCGCTGAGCTGAGGTTTAACAGCCATCCCTGGTGAAGCCCTCGTATAACCCTCCTTGGATCCAGTCAGGCTTTGGCTTTGGCAGCATCCTGTAACAATAAGTTCCACAGTTTAATTTCCACTGTGTGAAAGAGAACTTCCTCTATTTGTTTTAAGCCTGTAAATTTCAAAGGGTGCACTTAGTTCTGTGCTGAGGCAGGAGGGGACGGCTATTCCCTACCCACCTTCTCCAGGTCATTTAGGATTTATACACTTCAGTCATTCCCCCTTGACTCCTTTCCAGTCTCAACAACCCCAGCCTGTTTTGTCTTTTCTAGCACCGTTGCTTTCCCATACACCTGATCACACGTCTTGCTCTCTGCACCTTTTCTAGTTCTCCTGTGCTCAGCCATGTCCTGCTGTGAAGGAAGGCTTCACTAAGGGCAAATCCTGCCTGACTAATTTGGTGGCCTTCTATGATCAGGTTACAGCATTGATGGATAGGGGAAGAGCAACTGACATCGTATACCTGGACTTATCCAAAACATTTGATACTGTCCCACATGACATCCTTGTTTCTAAACTGGAAACACATGTTTTTGATGGATGGACCGCTCAGTGGATAAAGAATTGGCTGGATGGTCACGCTCAAAGAGTTGTGGTCAATGGTTCAATATTCAAGTGGAGGCCAGTGACGAGTGGTGTTCCTCAGGAGTCAGTACTGGGGCCAGTGCTATTTAACATCTTTGTTGGTGACACAGACAGCGCGATCGAATGCACCCTCAGCAAGTTTGCAGATGACACCAAGTTGTGTGGTGTTGTGGACACACTGGAGGGAAGGGATGCTATCCAGAGGGACCTTGACAGGCTGGAGAGGTGGGCCTGTGAGAACCTTATGAAGTTCAACAGGGCCAAGTGCAAGATCCTGCACGTGGGTCGGGGCAATCCCAAGCACAAGTACAGGCTGGGCGGAGAATGGATTGAGAGCAGCCCTGAGGAAAAGGACTTGGGAGTGCTGGTGGATGAGAAGCTCAACATGAGCTGGCAATGTGCACTGGCAGCCCAGAAAGCCAACTGTACCCTGGGCTGCATCCAAAGAAGCGTGTCCAGCAGGTCAAGGGAGGTGATTCTGCCCCTCTACTCTGCTCTCGTGAGACCCCACCTGGAATACTGTGTTCAGCTCTGGAGTCCCCAACACAAGAAGGACATGGAGCTGCTGGAGCGGGTCCAGAGGAGGGCCACGAAGATGATCCGAGGGCTGGAGCACCTCTGCTATGAAGACAGGCTGAGAGAGTTGGGGCTGTTCGGCCTGGAGAAGAGAAGGCTCCGTGATGATCTTATAGCAGCTTTCCGGTACTTAAAGGGGGCCTACAGGAAAGCTGGAGCGGGACTTTTGACAAGGGCATGTAGTGATAGGACAAGAGGCAATGGCTTTAAATTGAAAGAGGGCAGATTTAGATTAGATCTAAGGAAGAAATTTTTCACTCTGGGGGTTATGAGGCACTGGCACAGGTTGCCCAGAGAAATTGTAGATGCCCCATCCCTGGAAGTGTTCAAGGCCAGGTTAGATGAGGCTTTGGACAACCTGGTCTAGTGGAGAGTTTCCCTGCTCATGGCAGGGAGGTTGGAACTAGATGATCTTTGACGTTCCTTCCAACTCTAACCATTCTATGATTCTATGATTCTATGACGGAAAAATCCAGCTTTGTTTTTTGCAATATCCTCCCACCCCTGTCCCCATCTGTCAGGCAGGAATCCACGGGACACACATCTAGGAGGTTTCCCAGGGACAGCGCAGGGCTGTCGGGTTGACTGACGGGTCTCTCTGGGGAACTGAGCCTTGCTCCTTAAATAGCACCGTCTGCAAGGGCCTCTCCAAGCAAAACCCGTGGGAGTTTTTATCTCTTCCTATCCCAATGGCTTCTCACTGGGAGACTCTCAGTACCCAAAGCTTCCTCCCACCAGAAAAAACATCGCAGACCAGGAGGACAAGTGAGGGGTGCTGGGAGCTGCTCAGTGTACGTGGCAGACCCGTGGTACCATAGCCTCAGCCCAATACCTGGGCTAGGAACTATTTTTATTAAAAGCAAAGAATTGGTGTGTGACCTCAAGCAATTTCCCTCATGAGCTGGGTCTTGCCAGGCAGACTATCACCCACAAAACCCTGTCTGTTGGGGCGTGCGCATCCATCTCAGATGTGCGGAGGAGTTTGAAGCTGAGGCACCAAATGCAGCAGCCCCAAATGCCACGCCTGGGGTCGTTTTAAGTCATTCGATAATATCAGGCCTCCTTCCCTGCTCACTCACATGGGATTTACTCCACAGATTTTAGCTGAGCCAAACCTTCCTGCGGCTGGCAGGGGAGAGGAGGGATGGAGCGTGTCCTTCGTGCGCAGTGGGCCAGCAGCCAGCTATTGAGAGGCATGGAGGACCTGGTCAAAGGACAGCAGTGACATTTACCATGGTGGAAAAAAACGGCTGCTGGCAGTCCTGCTTCCTCCGCTGAAGGGACAGGATGGCTGGGCAGGCAGCTTTTGCGGGGGAGATGTGGCAGGAGGAGAACAAATCACTTGTTTCTCCTCGACTTTCCATTTCCCTCATCTGAATAATGATCTTCCGCATTTTCCCAGAAGGGGTACTGCTTTCTTCAAGACGTTATTGCCAAATATCTATCTTAAATGTCACACACACACAGAGATTGAAACGCATATAAACAGAGCACTAGTCATGAAAGGGTGCTGAGGAGCAGGAGCTGATAGTGAAATGACCCTCCCGAGGTGTCGTGCAAGCACTGGCGTTGAGTGGAGCCATCTTCTTCTGCCGAGATATCTGAATGAGCATCTGTTGTTGTGGACTAAATAACAGAATAGATTGAATTAATCCTTGTGACAGGCGAGCTTTCTGCCAGAAGCAATAGCATCAGCTGGGAGAGTTAATTCCTAGGTTTGCGTTATTACTCACCCCAACCAACGCACATCCAAGGCAAGCAACGCGACAGGACATTGTGTGGTATCTAATTCCTCCACCACTCCATTCTTCTTGCTGTGCCGTGCTTTAATTAGGTGCCATTAATCAGTAACTGGTTAATGAGGAGCTCATATCAAAATGTTCGGGGGTATATTACAGCCGGAGCAAGGTCCATTCTTGCCACTTGAGCCTTGTGTGCCAGCCCATATTGCAATTGCAGCTGTTGATTAGGCAGCTGTGAGCCCATCCAAGCCCCTTTCCCTTAAATAAGTGGCGTTTCTTTTGCTCCCTCTTTTGCTTCCACTGCAACAGTGAATGACTGGGAGCAGAGGACTGAGGTCTCATTCTACTGTTTGCCGTACAAATGGGAATAGGCATGGCTGAAACATTCAGAGATAATTTTAAGTCCAAAGTCAAGACAGAAGGCAACCGGGATTTTCTAAGGCTTTTGGATACCAAATCCCCTGGAAGCTGGAGGGTGTGGAAGAGGGAAGACAGAGAGTTGCTAAGATATTTCTGCATCTTATTTCCATGGAAGTTAGGCACCTAAGTTGATTTACAGAATGGCTTCAGTCAGTTTTTAAATATCAGTGGGTACCTGTTTTTTTATCTTTTAAATATTTCTCGATGTTTCTTACCTGAAAGTGTGGTTAATCTTCCAATTTTGCACTGAGGAGTGCTTGAGCAGATTGTTGACTGTGATTGGTTTTGTAAGCCAGAAATATTTTAATCAGAATATGTTGATCACTGGATACTCAGGAAGGCACAAAGATCTCCATGCAGAGAGCTCAGTGAAGGACCTGAGCCCCAGCAGTAAGCAAGGGTCAAACACTGGGAGAGAGAAGGACATGTAAATATGGAAGCCTAATTACTGTAAAATTGTATTTATCTTCAATAGCACACAAAATTATGATAAATTATCTGCTTCTTCCAATTATTCTTTGGTCAACTTTTCCAAGTGCATCTCTCTCATCCACAAAATATCAACTAATTCAAAAAACACGGTGTCAATGAATGATCATTAAAGAAAGTGGAATGCTCTGCCATGTGATCAGGCTGTTCCTGGCTACTGTTCACTCAATGTTTGCAGCAATCACTATGGCACAAGGGCTACAGAAACAGAGAAAGTACTTTTTCTCTTCTAGTTATCTACTTTCTGTTGTATGCGTTTGCTATACGGTATCAGTCCTAACTTAAGATATAGTTTTTTGTCACTTGAAATTATTCCACAGCCTTTTATAAAACAAACTGAAAAACTGATAGAAATTCTCAGAAGATGATAAAAAAAATTGTACTTGATTGACTCACTTCTGATTTCCTCCATCTCCTCATCCATATGCAATTGATAGCAACTGCATTACAGAACAAGATATATGTATGGGCTTTGAAAATAAAAAAAGGTTTTCTATCACAATTGCTTATTATAGTTATTGGTCTTTGTTTTCTGCAAATTGTCTTAGTGAAAATGATCTTTGACTTGCAATCATTTTCCAGGCTTTCTAGCTACAGTGCACACTCCCTAGGAGACAAAGTGACAATGATCCTGAGGAGCAGAAAATTAAAATCTTATTGAGTAGCTGTGGAGTCTGATGTGGTATTTTTCATTTTTGAACTCCCTTCAGATAGTATTTCTGTAACAGTTTCTTACCAACCAACTCTGACACTCTGGATATTGCTCTGAATAGTAACCCACCATATTTTTGGATGCCTAACATCCTTGGCATCCCACATCTCATGCACAATGAGACCAATTTATCCCAGGCATATAAGACTCACTGTGTAAGAGATGTTCATCCTGTCTGGGTTCACTATGGCCAGTGCATCTGGAACATGTTGATATCGTTGCATGTACCAGAACAGGCACATTGAGCCCATTGCACCTGGGTGGCACCAGAGTGACAACTGATGTGATGCAGAACTCATCTGCACACAAACAGAAAACCTGGGGCAGCTGGACCCAGTGTACCTGAGCTGATCTGCTCACATGGACAGTAGGACTCTCAGATTTCTTTGGCTTCTATCACCCTCTAAACACATTTTGACAAATATTCATTTTCATCCCCTTTCCCTCTTGTCTTATATGGTCTGCTTCTTGAGACAGTTCTCTCAATCTGATAATCCCGCCCTTCAAGCCATTTCACCAGTAGACTCCTAGGATACCATAGAGCATATTCTCTGATCACTGGAAAGTAAAACATTTTGGAAATTCAAAATCAGGTGTCAAAGAGAGATAGGGAGATTTTTCCCTAGTGAAGATCACTTTTTAGTAAAACGTGTCTCTGATTATCTTTCTGGTAAAATGTTCTCTTCTAAACAGGGTAACAGCCTTACTAGTCTGACACTGAAATGTTCTTTAAGCCAGCCATGATGGCAACATAAGTGTTTTGATTACTGTAATACATAATTTGGACTGGACCCCAATTACAAATTGTCTAGCCAGAGGACTCAAGGTCAGAGAAACTGATGGCAGTCTTCAGAAGATCTCAGAGCTGACTGGTAACAGCATCTGCCTAACGATCCTGTTTTGCCCCAACTACAGGCAAAGAAAGAAAAAAATCTTTTCAATATTTGTTTGAATTTGTAAATGTATTTTTGATAGCCAGACTTGCATATTTTCCAGGCTGAGTAAATCTGGTAACATTCAAATTTGCCTTTGTAAATGTTTGCAGATGCTGGATTCGAAGTTTACCCATGTGGATATTCACTCCGTGAGAGTTAGTACTGTCATTCAGTCAGTGCAGAGAAATTGTATTACTAGACTTCTGTGATCAATTACAAGTAAATGGTTACATAGACATTAATGAAGCACATCTGAAAAAACAAATTTTTTGAGGATGCAAGTTTTCTGTAAACATTCTGCTGAAAGAAAATGAGTTAAATGTGTTTTAAAGTTTTCTTTTTGTTCTTAATTGTTCCCAAAGCACTAATCACAGCAATATTTTAAATTTCCTTGAAGAGGACTCTTTAACATGGCTGCTTGTTCTATGTTGACTTTCTGAGCCTTAGAGGCTAAAGTAGATGCAGAAGTGGAGATGAAGGATAATCTCATTAATTGATTACATTTATCAGTTTAAGCATTTGTAAAACTGTTTAAAAAGCATTTCCTTATGTATACTAGCTAGACTGTACTAGCTATGCTCTATACTGGCTAGAGTTCAATGTAAAACAATAAGGAGCATTGCAGTAAACAGGCATTTCCTTATATGAATAATTTGATCTCTGAATACGCTTGAGCAAAGACTCCTGAAATGTATCTGAATGCTTTGACAGTCAGGGCTTATCTGATGCTCAAAACCTATTTATGACATTCATTTCTATAAGTAACACAGAGTTTCTGGGATGCGAGTGAAATGCATTTTTGTGTGATACAGGTGATCTTTCATCTCTCTGTGGACTACAGAATTTCCACATAATGCCGTAGTAAAAACATCTGCATCTCAGTGAAAAGAAAATGATCACATTTTTTAGAACCTATGCCTTTAGAGTTGCTGCCTCTTTCTTTTTAAGATTAAATTCCTTGCTGTGCCCACAAATAAAAAGTAATGCATATTTGGTTCAAAGTTATGTTTTTCTGAATTCAACTGTGTTAATTTCTCTCTTTTTCTCTTTCTGTTTCTGAAAAGAGAAAACAAGGATCTGAAAATCCACCGGGGTTTCAGGATGCTGTGGTTCTGGTGGTTTAGATCTGCCTTCACTAATGAAAAAAAAAGAATAATCCCCTTCTACGCACCCCACTTTTAAAACCATCCTTTATTTTAAGTTTTTCAAGATGCTCATGTTCCTGCCAGTATCAGACAAAATTCCTACAACGTAAGTAAAATTCTGTGGAATAAGTTTGAAGCAGAACAAAGCAAAACAACACTTTGTTATTGAGAAAGCACATCTTTGTGAAGAACAACACCTTTATTTTCATTTCCCTTGAAAAAGACAATGTGCAATGCTTCCATAGCAATGACCCTAGTGGAGGTGGTTTACTATTTTTTATAACACTCAAAATTTAGTTGTCACTGGCTCCTGCATTGTAGAAACAGGCAGATAGCCCTGTGAATACTGAAAACACATTTCTACTAAAAATTACGTGTATTACAGTATTCCTTACTGATGCTTACGATCAGTGTTGACATGAGCTCTGTGGTCAGCTACTTCAGGGCATGAACGTGGTATTTCTTTCAGTCTGAGTATCCACTGTCCCCAGTCATTGCAGCATCTTATGTCTCTGTTAGACTTTTCTTCTAAGAATATTTAACTAGTAGAGGTACTGTTGCGGGGAGAAGTCCTTGTGGACAAATCTAGGGCCTTTGATTCACCTGAGGCGATCATCTATCTGCATGCATTTCAAATCTATGTCACAGATTGGTGCTGGGTTTATAGTAAAATAGATACTCAGTCTCATATTCACCGGTGTGAATGGCTTCTTCTAGTCTGCTGTACACTTTTCTGGCTGCCATCATTATAAAATCATATCTAAGCAGGTCAGTCCTGGAAGATAAATCATGTCAGCATGAAGCTGGTTTGTGAGCTCTGATTTATTGGCTTTGTTAGGCCTGCAGGGCTTGTGAATCTCCACACGTTGTAGTCTGCACTTTGAGACCAGCCCCCTCTGAAGATTTGGATTTTTTTCCCTAATTAGAGCACAAGTAAGCTGTTGCAAAAACGTTTGTGACAACATGAGATGAGTAATAAAAGACAAGAGGTCTATCTCTCAGGAACAGTGCTACAATGAAGTTGCAATGTCATTATATGAGTTGATTTGAGCTCAGGTAACAAAGTTTCTTTTGGGGTCAGATGAAATGCACCTCTCAGGTTGCTGGGGTACCTTTGCTGCTGAGTTTTTTATAAATTTATTGCACTTGTGGTTTCAGAGTCCTAGAAATTAACTTCAGCATTTTTCCATTTCATGGTGATTTTGCAGTTTCTTCAGGCACCAATATCACAACCTGTTTTATTGATGGAGCAAAGACAGTGTAAAGAAGCATTATCTTTTTGCATGTATTAGGATGTTTGCATTAGTTCTTTCACCTCGTGTACTATGAGGAAGTATAATCCAAAAACTGGAAATGTCTGTGCACGGAGATAAAATCCACTCTTCAAGTGCTACTAAAAGTCCTCCATAACAGTGTCATGGCCATCTTTCAAAATCCTGATAAACACCCTTGAAAACTTGTTATGCTTTTCTTTCAAAACCAGTGCTGTGGCTCCTTGTGCTACCCATCCACACTGTGCAAATGTTAAAAATTGGGGGACAAGCCCTGCTGAGAGACTGCTCAAGGCTTATCATATCTCAGATATTGGCAGCACTGCCGCCTCTTTCTAGGTTCATGGTCCCATGCAGCTGACCAACATGACCCTGCTCCCCAGCAGTTCTAGTCCCATGAGACCTGAGATGGCGGAGGAGTAAATTGCTACAACCAGGAGCAAGCCATCGCTTAGATACCTGCAGGTGCCAGCACATCAAAAGGCCTATTACAAGATGCAAACCTGGATACTGAAGTCTTTCATCCGCCATGTAGCACATTAAATCATAGAATCATAGAATTGTTCAGGCTGGAAAAGATCTTGAAGATCATCAAGTCCAACCATTAACCTAACATTGCCAAGTCCATGACTAAACCATGCCCCTAAGCATCTCATCTACACATCTTTTAAATACCTCCAGGAATGGTGACTCAACCACTTCCCTGGGCAGCCTGTTCTAATGCTTGACAAATTTTTTGGTGAAGAAATTTTTCATAATATCCAATCTAAACCTGCCCTGGCACAACCTGAGGCTGTTTTCTCTTGTCCTATTGCTTGTTACTTAGGAGAAGAGACCAACACCTATCTCACTACAACCTCCTTTCAGTTAGTTGTAGAGAGCAATCAGGTCACCCCTCAGCCTCCTTTTCTCCAGGCTAGACAATTCCATTTCCCTCAGCTGCTCCTCATAAGACTTGTCCTCTAGACCCTTCACCAGCTTCATGGCCCTTCTTTGGACACGCTCCAGCACCTCAATGTCTTTCTTGTCACGAAGGGTCCAAAAATGAACACAGTATTCAAGGTGCAGCCTCACCAGTGCCAAGTACAGGGGAACAATCACTTCCCTAGCCCTGCTGGCCACATGATTTCTGATACAAGTCAGGATGTTGTTGGCCTTCTTGGCCACCTGAGCACACTGCTGGCTCATATTCAGCGAACTATTGCCAAACACCCCCAGATCCTTTTCCAATGGACAGCTTTCCAGCCACTCTTCCCCAAGCCTCTAACATTAGATAGAGTTGTTGTGACCTGGCACTTGGCTTTGTTACTCCTTCCCTGCCAGGTGACCTAATTTAATCCCTCTCCAGGAGGTCTGTCAGCTAAAGAAGTTGGGAGAGGGGTAGACGTGTCAGTGAGCCGCACTTTGCGTGTTTAGGAGCAGCAGTTTGGAGAGACCCTGCTGCAGAGATCAGCTCACTTTGACCAGAGGAACTACAAGGGTCTCTGCTTTCGTGATGGCACTTCATTGTGGCAGGAAACCGATGGCTTGCTCTCCCAGCAGAGCCCCGGATGAGAGCCTGCACTCCTGAAGTCAAAGGCAGGTATGCCACTGACTCCCCTGGCTGCAGGAGTCTCCCTTTGGTGCTGGGCTCACATACACCATTTGCCAGGTATTCTTCTCTGTACACTGTATGACGGCGTCCAAATCTTATTGCAGTTGATTGAACAATCTCCTTGCCCGGAGGGATGACTGAATCCAGGCCATAGCGGACACTGTTTTGAGAGCAGGAGTAACAAAAGGTCATACAGGCGAGGAAAAAGTGACTTCACTAGATTCCAATAGATACAACAAACCTCAATACGAATACGAAAACGCACTGGGCATAATAGTACAGCACTGTGAATTGCGAAGCTGTGTTTATTCCTTTGAATTCAAGGAGGAAGGAAAGGATTTTTGTAGCTCTGGTGCTGGGCCAGCCTGTTTGCCTTTCCCTAGCTCCCAGCTTTTGGAAACAGGAGCTGACTTCTGCCGGCTGTGCTCCTCATCTCCGCCCCTGCCCACCCTGTTCCCCACTGCTGCCACTCCGTCGCCTCCCCCAGCAGCGCGCTCGGGGTTCGCCTCACTCATCCTTCGTTGTCACACAGGGCAATTTTCAGATGCGCATCTCTGAGCCTACTTGCTCTATAGTGTACAACCTCACGAGCCATGAGCATTCTAAATCATCTGTGGAGTACAGTGAAATGGTCTCTTCTGGGTTCCCCGAGTAAACGGAGCATGCATTTTTCCAAAGAAATACTTAAAAAACTTGGGACCCCGGACAGGTAATCATCCAAGATCATTTACTGGGCTGAAAAATCTCCTCTATTTTTAACTCTTCACTAGACACTGAGAGTTTATTCTTGCATTTTTAAAAATGTCTAGGCCTTGTGGTAGCCCTTTGCAGAAGGGTACATTTTGATTCTTGATAATTGCTGGAAAGTGACATTCCCATTAATCCTCACTAGTACCATTCAAGGATTTAGAAACTGCTTTTAGATACAGGCATAGCTCTGCATATCCCCTAAGACGAAGCTGTGGGTAATGGGAATATAGAGGTCACTCGAGTCATGAATTGCGAACTCTGCATCCTGTCACATGGTATTATGGAGAGAAAGGAAAATAATGGTTTTTTCATTCCTTTGAAAAATAATGTGGGAGTGGGGAGACCATACCATTCCCTGCAAGAAATAAAGAGCTTTCCCAGTCTGGCTGGGTGACCATGTTAAACTGGCAACTGTGTCATGACAAGACATGCTAAAAAATCCAAGCCCAGATCATTTGGGACTAAACTGAGTTAATTCCTGAACACAAAACATCTCTGTCACTTAACAAGAAAAAATGGTAACAGTGTTGTGAGAGCCATCACCAGGCTGTGCCTGACTTCCAGTTACACCATGGTTCACACAAGGGTTTTGAATCCTTGGAACAGATTGTCTGGTAGCAAAAATGTTGGTGCTCTCTCTGTGTAGCACTCTTTGTCACTCACACTAGTAGATCTACTTAAGAAGGGGCACAACACTCCAGATTGTCCTGGAAAATGCTGATGTGAACAAAGATGATATCAGATCACTGAAGCCAAATGATACTGCTTTGAGGGAGGGAAGAGGAAGGCGAATTTTTCGTCTGAGCAATACTCCTGACAAGGTTTATGGCTTCCTGATGACATCAGGTGAGTAATAGCTCTGCTCAGTGTCTCCAAAAGGGGTAAAACTTCAGTGTGCTGGCATCTTGGGTGGTAGTGGTGGGGCTTTACTGGGACAAGGAGGTGAAAGACAACTTTGGGAGGTGACCACCGGGAAAAGCAGGCAATTGCATACACTGCCATCTCCGGCAGGTGGGCAGAGAAGAGGGAAAACAAAGCAAGAGCAACAGCCAAATCATGATACAACTAGCAATGACTCTGCCTCAGAAGTACGGCTGGCCTAGCTCACAACAGCAAGGGCACCGATACGCATTTCTTTGTCCCTGGGCACCAGCAGCCATGTATGCCCCACGCATGCCGCTTGCCCTAGCCCCAGCAGCTATATGGTGAGGAGGGGCAGCAAGGGCTGTGCTAAGTAACAGCCCGTCAGTGGTTTTTGTTTAATTGCCTGCTTTTCTCTATGGGAAGGCCTTGGTTGCTGCTACCCTCTCTCAGCTGGAGCAGCTTGAAGTCTGCAATGGGGGGAAGCCACAAGGGGTGGCCACAAAGGTGGGTTGGATGCCTCACACGTGGGAACATTTCAAAGAACAAGTCCCACTGAAACGTTTCAGGAAAGCAGCCCTCTGCTACATAACAGGTGTGCCCCTGTAATTCTTTATTTCAAATTATCAATAATGATAGTATCAATCACTCTTTTGAGCTTTTTCATCCTTACGTTCTCACAGGGAAGGATGGCGTCATCTCAGTTTTACAGAGAGGGAACCTGTGGCAAAGAGAAGGCATCCAAAAGGCACAAGGTCACCATCAAGTCAATGGTGTAGCCAAGAATGGATTCAAACATATTTCAGTGCGTGCATCGAATAAGTATCAGCTCATCTTGCTGCTTGTACTGTACAGACTGAGCAAGAATTTCGATGTGCAGGTCACTGCACAAGCAAAGCTGATTGTCTCCTGTGCAGTCATGGGCTCTAATGATTGTTTCTGTGGAAATAAAGAATGAAAATGGGCGCATTTTAGTTTTTTTCCTGTTACCTCTCTGTGAACACTTGGGTACAATGCCTAGGATTTTTCTGAGTCCTTTATTAATTTTTTTTTCTCTTTAGCAAAGTGTAAAAGGGTTACTTTTTTTTTTTTTTTTTTTGGCTTCCTGCAAAACCAGTAAAGTCTGCAACTTTGCCCAGCTAAACAGTTAACACTTCAAAGTTTCTACTGGTCAGAGCTAACTGATAACAACCTGAATATCCTGGTACTTGGCTAGTTTATTATTCAAATTAAATATTTCAAAGGAATTTGAATGGCGGACATCATGCCTTTGAAGATATGGGAAGACCCCAGCTTAAGGTTAGCATTTCAAAGAGACTTTTACAACAACTTTTAGATGCAGCAATGTCGGTGGTGGCCAGAGAACTGATTTGCAAACTGGCTAGACTGAATAAGCTGGGACAGGCTTAGCTGAAACAATGTATTAGGTGTTCTGTGAAGGATGCTGTAAGAAACTCTTGGAAAGGTGTTTTTAACTGGAAGGATGAAGCAGAATAGCACTGAATTTGCAGGTTGTGCATATGATTTGTTTATCCAGAGTATGAGATATAACTTTTAAGACCTCAAGATATAAAAGTATTACTGCATTGGATTTTAGCACTTATTTATAAACTCAAACCTTTAAGGTTTACATTTTAAAACTTTCCTCATATAGGCTAGCACTTTTTTCAATCCTGTCATAGCAGCAGCAATCATAAACCAGGGTCCCTTTTTGATAGGTGCTGTATTAACACAAAGCAAAATCAAGATCTCATTTCCAAAGGCTCTTAAAGCCATAAATCACAAAAACATTGCATGGCCTGAGTGATTTTGACAACTGAGTTCCATTTTCATCATCTCTTAGACATTTCATCTCCCTATATCCCATTGAAAGCTACTTAGTCTTGCAAAGATAAATAGAAAACAATCTAAGTAACCTTAAAAATCTGAGCTTTACCATCCCAGGTCACCTGACATCAAAACTGACATCTTAAGAAAAAAACAAATCTGAATAAGGCAAGATGGGTAAATAAATTATAAAGAATAAAACCAAGAAATTATCTCTAAAGAGACTCCAAGAACTTCTTTCACTACCCACTAACACTGTCCAAGTGACTAGATAGGGAGAGTTTAAGACAGATAGCACAAAACATTAAATGTAACTTGTATCCCAGGATGTATCCTTTTGCTCCATAAGCCCTTTAACCCTATTTGTTCAGTTCAGTTGTACTATTCTTAAGGTGACAGGAATAAGCTTTTAAGGACATATTTTCTAACAATTATATTTCTACTCTTTTTCTGCTAGAAAGCTGAAATGAACTTGTCTTTCCTTGTGAGGCTACTGTAGGCTTGTGTTTAAATATTTTATGACTGCATTTTAACATATTGTCAGATAATTTCATGTATGACACTGATCTTTAGCCTACTGAGTTGAGTTTTGTCAATTCATTTGACCATTTTATGTAAGATAGACTGCATTATTACAGTTGCAGGCTTGGTTAGTTATTTGTCCATCTCCAGACGTGAAGGGGCTGAACTGGTACAGGTGAGGAGTAATTCCCATAAGTCAGGTTCTGTTGAATGAGAGTCCCATGGGAATGACTTACATGCACAAGGGATTTGACCATAATGTTATAAAATGCAGACTTACTCTTCTCATCAGTTCATGAGGATGCAGATCAAAGAAGGAAATGGATGTTTTTTTCTGGCTTGATGGAGCGGCATGCCTCAGTCAAAGATCAAAGCAGAAGCATAGGAAACTAATGTAAGGCAGAGGTTGCAGCAGGCACCCTCTTACAGATGCTGGTGAAATTATACTGACATGTGGCTTCATCAGTCAGAATGAAAATCCAAGCCCAGATAAAAATGAAAGGTCAGCAAGTAACCTCCCTATCACTAATTGAACCCTATGGGCAACGACCGACAGAGGTGCTAGGTCGTTGGGTGTGCTACTCATGACAAAATAAATTGTTTGATGGATGTAGCTTGTTTCCTGCCCACTATGCAGAGCTGCCTGTGATGAAGATCTCAGTTCAAATGTATTTCAGAAGAGGAGGACTGCCTTCTGAGGAGGATGAACCAGTGCACACTGAGCAGGTGACTTTTAAAGATGTAAACAGCTGCAAAAGGCCACATCAATCATCTCTTCTTTGACTTAATGAAGAGTTTAATGTGTTGGATTTTTTTTTAGTGTTTTTTTTTTCTTTTACCTTAATTTTAAGTAGAACAATAGAAAATAATAGAAAATGAGCTATTCTTAGACTGGGGTCTAAGCCTCGTCTCATGGATTAGTACGAATAGAAAGTCAGCACAAGTACAACACATCACCTACAAAAGCTTTTAGGGCTGGTTTCCACATGGCTTTAAACTAGCATAAATGTGATCCCAGGGGAATATTGGGCTTTATGAGAGGACTCAGCTTGCAGGGATACAACTCTGAGCACAGCTGCATATGCAATGACTGTTATTGCATCCTGGAAGCAGCTTCAATGATGACCCCAGGACTTGGTACTTGGCCTACAAATTGTCTCTGGTAGGCAGCAGCTCTTGGCCTGATCCAGCCTGACCACCAGTCCCAGATGCTTCGGAGACAGGAGAGCCCAGAGGGGCTGTAGCTATCTATTCTTCCTGCTGCCATCGTTATGAAGCCAGTCAGGCTAACAGGAGGCTTTGCAAAACATTGAGATCTGCCAGTGCTGCAGATGGGTAAATGCACTTCCAGGCATGCTCTAAACCCCAGGGATACAATAATTTTTCACTTGAAATACCAGGGGTTATGTGGTACTGGCCTAAAGAGTGCTGCTACAGACAGGCAATGTGGTATTTATTGACTTTGGCTGACTTTGACACTGTGCAGGAAATAAAATCCAATCATACATCAGTTTTAAGTTGCCTGGCCTGTATAGATTGATGCATTTTTTCATCGGTGAATGAACTCTACCAGTATAACCAGATAACCCTATCTCCAGTATGGAGTTTGTATCATATAAAACCTCCTAGGAAAATCAGAGCAGCACACAGTTTTGTCTACTGTCAAAGCCCAAGATGTTCTTTCAGCAGGTTATAGCAGTTGGTTATATAGAGCTGGTTAGATTTCTGAATTCTTTTAAGCAAGGAAATTTCAATTAGTGGTGATTTCCCATAAAATGTTCACTGTGACTAATCGTTCTAACACTTGCTGTTTGTTATTCATGGTAGGGAAGTGTCAGGCTCTTTACTCCAGGGACTTGTTTTTCCCAAAGGGTTCATCTACATTGGCTTCCCTGGAAGTTAAAGTCCATGTAACAGCAGGGGAAATCTGTTCTCAGATTGTATGACTAGAATTTCTATAAATAGGAGTGACTGATGTAGAGCTATGAAAATAATTGATTTTTCAGTGTGACAGCTGAACCAAAAAATTGAGGGGAAAAAATAATTGAGTCCATCTCAGCTCAATTTTTTGGCCTTTTTGTTTCTTTCTTCCCTGCCCTCCCCCCCCCCAACCCCCCCCCAGTTTATGGACTGAGTGAAATATTTCATTCCATTTCAGACAAAGCCATTCATTTCCTAACCATTTTTTTCTGATGAAAACCTGGTTGTTGGAACAGACAGGCCAGATTCAATCATCGTCTACAGAGCAGATGAGGAAATGCAAATATAACTCCTACAAAAGGACTTGCCAGGTAGGGCACTTCTCTGGAAGACCAGGCTGCAGAGCCCTCCTTTGTCCGCAGGGACACATCTCTGCAGTAGCAGGTTCCTCATCCACCCCATGCTGAAGAAGCAAGCAATGGACCCTCCAGAGAGGATACACAGGAGTATAGATTCTGCCCCGACTCATCCTCAAGCCTAATTGGAGAAAGAGACATGGAAAGCATTAACCCACCTGCCTTCCCTGGTCGGGAGCACTTTTTCCAAGTTGGCAGACAGAGACAGAGACAGAGACAGTCCCTCTTTCAGGGACTGGATCTGGAGTCAAACCGAGGCTTCCCAGGAACATGCCTTGCCATTTGATTTCAGCACAAATTATTCCCTGAATTTGATGAGAACAACTTCGAGAAGGACAAAATGGCATTTTTCACAATGAGACCATCAGCTCCATAAAAGGTCATTTCCTAGCTGATTCTCGTAAATGGATATATTTATGACAGCCCTTTGCTAGGACAGATACTTTTCCATGAATATTCATGTGAATGACCTTGAATACATTTCTATAGCTAAATCAATCAGAAGAGTCAGTGATAGCATCAGACCAATGCTTTTAAACAATTTCTCACAGGTTCTGAATGCTTGAGGGTTTTTTCTCCTGATAAAATTGAGAACTGTCTTGGTTATCTCTGTTTAATTAGACTGAAAACTGAAGCTGTCATGACATATGTAGCTGAGCCAATTTAAGAGCTGATTGCTACCGAAGTGGGGAAAGTCTCACTTCCCCTCCCTCACACCCCCATCTTCTTTATCCCCATCATCTATCCATTTCTTGGGCTGATCGAGATACGCGGGGACAGGTGAGCTTACGTGAGCTGATTTAACTTATTCACCTGCAGAAAAATGGCCATCTTTTTTGTTAAGATGGTTTTGAGCACAGTTAAAGAGTGAAACAGCTCCTGGAGTGGCCTGGACAAGCACCTCTCCCAGTGCCCAGTTGGCAGGAGAAGGGCTAGGACTGGTCCATGCTGGTGCTGCCATGGTGGGACATGTTTGCCTTCAGGACTCAGTAACTAGATGCATTTCACTCTCCAGCTCTTAAACTATTGCTAAAGTTAGTGAGGTTCTTTCCAGGCACTTTTGTGGAGCTAGATAAGCCTCCAGAAGGGCAGTTTTCCATATTGCTTTGCCTGTGAGTCATGCTGTGCTTAATGTGCAGTCATACTCATTTTGACAAAACAGGAGATAATTCGCTGCTAGATAAGTCTTCAAAATGCTTGTGAGTAGTCTTGTGATACTCTATATTATCTATGATTATAGACATGGCTGTACTTGTTCAGGAAAGGAATTTGTCCTGAAAGAGACAGATGCATAGGAAAATCTCTTTCTATTTTCCTGCTCTACATTTTGTTTAATAATAAGGCATGAATACAGTTTAATAGAGGGAATGGCAGCAGCTGTGTTACAATTAGAAGGCATAATTAGTATTTGCCCAGAAGTTTGAAAATACGACTGTACTGGGTACAGGCATGGCTCAAACAATCGAAAATGACTGGTTGTGTGGTTGGTGCTTCAGAAATCTGATTCCTCCTGTGCAGTTAATGTTAAGCTAGTACAGTACACTGAAAATATAATCCCTTGCAAATCACTTTCTGGATCTGAAAGTAATCAATTATCTGTGACTGATTACTGTCTTGGGGCCAGAAAAGTACCAGACACCTGCTATTTCCATTCAAGTCACTGAGAATAGTTGGTGCCCTTCTTACTGTTAGATCATTCATGCTCTCAGCATATTCAAATTTGGTATTGTAGTGCATTGTTAGTTAAAATGAGGACAAGAACTGACTTCCCAGCAACAACTGTCCCTAATGATGTCCCTATTCTAGGTTTGAGATAAGAGCAGTTTAAATACCCTCCTGTTTGACTGCCAGTTTTACACAACTTCTTAATTTAGTCTGAGACCAAGGGCAGTGCAGTTTTATTTAGCATTGTGCTTTCAAATCATAACTCCGAAAGCTTTATTGATTTAATTAGTATTTTTGAGAATGTGCAAAGAAAGGATGAGAAGATTAAAATGGTAGCTGGTTAACTGTGGCGCAAAGAGGTTTTCAGATCAGATCTGAAAAGAGATGGAGAAATTTGAGAGAGCTGTTGCTGATGCAATAAACCTCAGGGGAGATAAGTCAATAGGGACGAGACTCTGCTCCAGGACCGCTAACAAAGCCGTGCTCTCACTCTTCACAAAAATGTGTTTGCTTCCTGCTCCTGATAATCTCCTGTGACTTCAGTTACTAAGCAGAGAGAGTGTCAACATGCTAACTGTCAGCTGGAAAAATTAAGTAATCCTCTTTGTAATCTGGTTAGTAAGGAAATACTTTAAGAGTAGGCTAATCAGATGGTAAGGTAGAATTATTAAATAAAAGCATCACTATTGGTTTCTGGATATATTAAATAATTCCCATAGCTATTAACAGAACAGTAACTGGAGAGTTTCAGAATAGGGAAAATCTGGTCCACAGATGTATTTTCTTCAAGGCTCTGCCAAGCCTGAAAAAGCTGGCGGGATAGGATGTGGATGCAGACATGAATTCATTTCATTTAAGGACATGAGGAGTCAAAACATGCGAAGGGCAGGCTGGTTAACGTACAGATAAGGAAAAGGACTGGACAGCTCTGATGTTCAAAGTGGTGTGAGTGCTCTTTGCTGCAAAAACTCAATGCAACTGTCTTGTGATAACAACATGCAATAAAGTAGCTTCATGGCCTAACCTTTATTTCAAAATAAAAGAGTGAAGCTTGCTTTCTGTAGCTCTGACACTGGTGTGAAGGTGGGTGAACATCTGTGGGAAGTCTCTATGGAAAGATTAAGTGTGAGAGAAACCTGTAATGAAGATAAGGCCCTTGCTGTAAATCCAGTCAATGCCAGTACAGCATCCCTCACTTGTCCAGAACTCCTCCTAGACCTTCAAGCCCTAAGCCCAGCAAAGTACAGCTTCATACAAACTACATGCTACCATTAAAAAAAAAAAATAATATATATTTTCTATATCATAACTATTTCATAGGGTATCAGTGAGCACATTAATATGCATGACCTTTCCTTTTGGATGTTTCTCCCATCCGTACTTTATCTTGAGGTAGTTGTTTCCTTTCTAGGAAAAGTGAGTGAAATGTCTTCTTTTGCCAAAACCTTAGTAAGATTAGGGAAAACCGTTTCCATCTCTTAGACCATTCAACAAACTACTCAGATGAGACACTCCTCAGAATAGTTCAACTGGAAAATCTTAACCATGCGTCTGTTTCATGTGTCTTCTTGTCCTTGTCAAGTTTTCCCATTGCCTTCAACTCAGAGGGATGAGAACAGATATTTTCCCTTTCACAAAATACTCTTTCAGCAGTGGAATAATGACCAAAAAGATCCATCAATACAAGGCAGATACCATCATTTCCCTGGAGATCTGTTCTGATGTTCATCCCTGAGTGGTCAGGCAAGAGTTTTGAACTCTTTCCCTCCCTGCAACTGTCAAGTGCAGAATACGCTACGTTCCCCCAGTTATTATTGTATGCACGGTAGGTACTAGCAGGCACCTGTCGTCCCTCTGATATAAACTACTGTAACTGCACTGAAGCTTCCAACCAATTGGACCTAAGAAGATGATTAGGAGGGTGGGAAATATTCCTTTAATTCTCTTTGCCCTCTGTACCAAAAACAGTTCTGGCGCTGCCCTCAAGAACAGACTGCCCTGAATGTAAGTAGCAAATTTAAAGCCTGGCTCCTGGTATGACCAGGGCATGCTGCCTTGGACACCTGGGGCTTGGTGCAGACTAGTACAGACCAGGCAGACCTCTACAGGCTGTCCACAAAGTGCTTCTACAGAGAAGAGATGCAGCTGGGAGGTGGCACCTGCCGGGCTTTGAGCACAGGGATCTCTGCAGCTCCCCCAACTCTCCAAAGGGTACGTACAGAGCCACAGCATCCAGCTGAACAGAGAAGGGAACGCTGATTAAAGAATCCACACCTGCAGGCAGGAACATTTACAAAACACTCTCTCAGGCTAGTAACTGAAGAACTACAATGCTATTTTCAGTATTTTAGGAGTCAGATGATGGATGTCCGCTAGGTCCTCTACAGCAATGGTAGATATTTGTAGTGGAGCAGCTATGCTGCTGCTAGAGTTTATGTGCTTCCACAACAGCAGTGGAAGATGTAAAGAGCATGCCATACCTCTTCAAAGAGGGTTATAAATTGGATGCTGCCTTTTGAACTGGGAAGAGGTGATTAGAAAGTAAGTGTGGAGTTAGGATGAATGCTCCCAATTTCATCACTGACGTACTTGGCAACCTCACTTATCTCAGCTCTAAAATGAATATAACATCTGTCCCCAATGGTATATTAGGTACTTTGTTCTTTTAGTTCAGAGAGAGTTTCAGGGAGAAAAAAGCTATGTCTCTCTGGCACCGGGCAGTGCTGTACATGATTTACCCAGGCTGGTAAAGCTGCATTTGCTCTGTAGTAAGAACAAATATAGACCTGAAAGAATATTGACTGGATTATTTTTTTTTTTTTAAAGAAAGGGTATGATCTCTCAGTGCTTCAGTTTTACAGTATTTCAGCTAGAGTTTTTCAAGTTTCATGAAATTCAGACGTTAGGGAATTGTATATTCTTAAAATCAGGACCTGTTAAAAAAGGAAGCATCAGATATTACTAGACACTTGAAAGTCTTCCATAGGCTCTTACCACCAGCTTTCTGCTGTTTCAAATGAATGGTCTTCTTCCACACCAATGGTCAGTTCAGGAATTTCTGGTGATAGTGGAATTTCAAACCTGGCATTTGACACTTGTTCCTGCAGTCCCCTTTAATTAAAAAAAAACAAGGTGCACAATGACTCTGCCATTAGAGCAATGGTATTGATGGAGGTTTGATGGCCTAAAGACTTAGAAGCAAGTCCTGTGAGGAACGTTTAAAGCTTTTTTCTAGTCCAGTTGGTATAGCTGGGGGACCATAAAACATGTGCATGCAGGTCAGAAATAGATGTAGCTATTCAGTCTCACTTCTTTGCCCTTCAAGTTGCACAGTATCCCTTCCAAATGCTGAGAACTTCCATGTTTCGGTCCTACCCTCTGTCTGGGTGGGCTGAGGACCCCGCCAGAGCACTGTGGGATGATCGCACCATCTGCACCTCCTCCATTCTCCAGCCCAGAAGCAGTGGGGTGTGCATCCCCCGACATGGGGCAGACAGCCATATAAGATACATGTCATGCTGTATAACCTTTAATTTACTGGAGGCCACATTTCTTACACAGTGATTGGCAAGATTCTTGTTGGACATGGTTTTTATTAATTCAGCTCTAACATCTGTTTTTAACTACACATCTAGTGTCTGTGACTAACTACGCTAGAGGTCGTACTGCATATAATATCAACATTGGCTGAACATAGACATACACTGCACTGATTAGGGGTTTACTTATTGCTTCCCCATGACTAATTGAGTTCTTGGATAACCATATTTTTCAGGTTGCAACAGCTACGATGACATCAGAATACTTTTGCAACCATTTCTGGTGAATCAGCAAGTAGAAGGCACAACAATTTAATAAAATAAATGTTGAGTGCTATTTCCTTTTCCTGTCTTCTTCATCCAAGTACAACCTGCTTGTCACATATCCAGTCTACTCTACCCAGTCTCCTTACTTGTTGATACGCAAAACAGTGGGTATGTAGAGTAAGAGTAAGATCATGACTCCCACTGTGGCCATTGCTCTGCAATACTCTTGCTGCTGACAGCATTTCTGAGTGCAAGAGTTTATCAAGACACAGAATTCTCCTCTCTCTCTTCAGAGTAACCAGGCAAATGCATTCTACAAAATAATTAAATAAAAACAAAATCCAGTGATTAAAAGTTGAGCCATCACATAGGGAGACATTTTACTCCATCAAGAAACATGTAGCAAGCTCTGCTAACAGCTGCTTTGTTGTAGTCTCCATAGAGGTGAAGAAATATAGATGCTGAAACTTATACAAGATATTCTAAATAGGTGGGAAAAGAGCAGTGTTTATGGAGGCAGGACTGCATCTTGTTTTCTCTTTAATTCCTGGGAAGATGAAAATTGCCTAGGATCATGTTATTTACAAGCAATATTTGTTCTCAATGGCTACTGATCACATCTATTCTTGTAGAACTCCTCAAAACATCAGGATTTCCATTAAAACAAAAAAACCCAAATCTAGTTGTACTGAATTGGTGTTTTCGAGGAAAGGAAAAAAAGTCCAATGTGTGTACTCCTTTGACTCTTATAAACACCAGCAGATAAAATTATCTTGCATCAAACTTGGAGAGATGTGTAGTGAAATCAAGGGAGAAGTTTTGTCAGAAAGAAGCACTTCAAAACCAGAAGAGTTAGAATAAAATTGCAGGTGGAACGGAAATAAATGATCAAACAAGATCAAAAGTGTCAAAACCCAACAAGCTGCTTGCTGAGAAAAAGCTGTTAGGAAGTATCAGATAGTTTCCAATGCAGCTTATTGCAAGATGACTTAAAAGCCTTGCTCTTCAAAGAGAAATATTTGTGGAGGTGCCTGAGGAGTGCAATCTCGTTAGCTGCTGTGGTCACTTTCATAATGGGTCATGTTGCTGTTGCAGCACTCCCATTCCTCAAGCCCTAGGGAGGCTTTACAGCAACAAGCAAGGACCAGCTTGCAGAGGGAACAAGAGAGGGTGTCTGAAGCTGGAACATGGTATTGGTAAAGGAGTTGCTGTGGGAGGATGAATCAGGACTTTCTGCTGCCCACGTTACCCTTCCTTGCAATATTACAGTTCTTCCAGGGCAGGATTTGCTATGTTCCTATGTGCAGTGCACGTGATGGAGCATTACTGATCTACTTTGATGGAGTCTCTTGATGTTGCTGTGAATAAGTGCAGTCAGAAACGCAGAGAAGGAGCGGTGGGTACTGGAGGTGCTGGGCTTGGCAATGCCTTGCACAGTGCAGTAACTATATCAATGGATGCTCTGAGCAGAAGTTTTCCAGCTTCATGATCTGGCCTTTATGGAAAAGTGTATTTCTCTCAACAGTCAAAGCTTCTCCACATGTCAATTCCCTTACATCATCTGTCCCAGCCTTTGCTGCTACTTTTTTGTCTTCTCTAAGTGTTTCTTCATTTTTTCTTCCTCCAAGTGAATTAACTGATGAAGAGAGGTCTCTGCCTGAAATCACTACTGTTCCCAAGCCCTAGCTGTTCTCCCAGTATCACCTCCACACATGCTTTTCCTTGCAAGCATTGTGTAGGGAGTGTCATTTGTCTTCCTCCATCTTCTCTGCTCTTGAGAAAAAGATCCTGCACTGGAGGTATGATGACATCCAAAAGATTTAGCAGTAGTATAGTGTCATTACAGCTGTGATGGCCTAAGGGTACATGCAGGGAAAGGTATGTTAGGAATGGCAATATGTTTTCTTGAGCAAACCCATCTAAACGGCAGAAATGAGAAGCCTTTAGGTGCAGAGGGCCTTTCCCTGAGGGATTATTTACAGAGACAATCATTAGTTAGTGGCACAGAGAGCATCTCCCTTGCTACCAGCTGTGCTGTGTTACCTGATAACAGTAGTAATCACAATGTTAACTTTGCATTTTCTTATCACCTTTTGTTCTTGGTTTCCAGGAACATTCATGTGCCGTCAGAGCATTACAACAAGTCTGTCTAGGTAACTTTCAGACAGATATTTCACCCCATCAATAAATGTAGCCTTCTCTGTAGGGGAACAGAAAAATAGTGGTATGGAAGCACCAGAGACTTAGTAGTGTTCAGACCAGGCTGAGTAGACACAGCAAATTATGTAAGCATAAAGAAAATACAAAAGGTGGCATCTTGGCAGCATTAGGGTAAGTAAGAAATATCTAAATCATAGAATCATAGAATGGTTTGGGTTGGAAGGCACCTCAAAGATCATGTAGTTCCAACCCCTTGCCATGGGCAGGGACACCCTCCACTACTGAGGACCACTGTATCTGAGGCCAGTTTCCCTAGCAGAGGTTCATTTCATCTGACCTTAGATGTTTGTAAGGCAGCAGGGAGAGAAGTACATCTCAAGGGTGTGATTAATCTCACCTATAATAGGCCAGTGTAATAGTAGGCCAGATGAATCCTTCCCTGGAAGCATTTGTTCCTCTCTGCTATAAAGAAGAGTCAGAGTGACTAATGCAGATACCAGCACCCGCTTTGTAAATGCCTGCAGTCAGATCGAGGAATCCTGCCCTCCTTGTCCAGCTTGGCCCATGGCCAAAATACACTTAAATTGCTGCCTAAACTTTCAAGTATTTTTGTGGTTACTCCTGAATTTGTATTGCGGGTAAAGTGTTGTCACTGATGCTGAGAGGTGAAAAGGGAGAAAGAGGTGTGGCTTTGGTCTTTTTGGTTAAGAGATTTGAAACTATCTTCTTTGTAAATATATGTGATTGTAGCAGAGGACATCTAACTCGTCCAGCAATTCTTCCTCACAAAAGTGACCTGAAGGGGACCACCCAGACCAGTTGGCATGAGAAGCTGGCACACATCTGTCCACCGGGCGCACAATTTCAGCCCACAGAACTTCTCACAGTCCCTCCCATCTATGCCCAACAGGGCCAGGACTCACCAGTTTTAATTACACTGGTGGGTTTTGTTTCAGTGACTCTACAGATTAAAAATCTCTCCAAGTTGCTTTCTGCCAAAATAAAAAAGTCTGGTTTTGCCATGCTGTAGCTGCCCCTGGCTATCCTGCAGTCAAAGCCCAGCAGTGGCAAGGAATGGTAATATCACTGCGGGGTAAGAAAGCCAAAAGAAGTCACAGGCAGGGCTTGTGGTTCTGATTAACACAATGAACCTGGCGTGAGACAGGCACTGGTACCCCTCAGGAGCTCTGAACAGAAGAGCTAACTTGTGTTTGGTTTCATTACACAAGTGAAACCACCATAGCTACTAAGCAGAACGAATCTTGGTGTAATGACAAGCTAGGCTGTGTATGGATGACCCCATCTGCCTTTGGGAGCACGCTACTTCCTTTGATACTCACCAGCATCTCAAGGCTACCTGGAGGGAGTTCTTCTCTGGAGAGTCGCAAAGATCTGGTGGCAAGGAGGACCTGTCCCCTGGCCTAGGGGGTCTCTTCTTTTGGGTTCCACAGGAGGAGACATTGGCAGTAATGAGTGAGCCAGGCAGGCTCTATAGTGAAGAAGATGGCTCTGCCACCCTGATGCCACGTAGGTGGCAGCAGCAATGGCGGAAGTTTTTTCAGTGGCAGTGGAGCACTTGGTTTAGCTGTACGTTGTACAGCTGTAATTCTCCTTTTGGACATGACTTTTGGAAAGAAAACCTCCTTCTTTCTTCTGTTTCTCTGAATCTACTTCTGACTGTGAGGAATTGCCACCTTCCCTTAGAGGATTACAGAAGAGAACGGTATATATTCTTGGGACATGAGGTAAACTGTTAAAAGCCAACCGTCCTTGCAGAGCATGCTTGTCCTGCATCAAAACTGTGGGTGATTCGACAGAGGGGAAAAAAGTGAACGATCTGATGAAGCTGCAACAGTTCTGCAGTCACCACTCTTTTCAAGATCTTGTTTTGAACAAATCTCCAGGTTGGGTTTCAGCCTTATCTGTTGGTAAGTGCAGTGTCATTGATGGGCTAGTCCCAGCCACCTCAGAGGGGCGGTTGTGTTTTGCCACCTGGGAACAGATTGCAGTTCTTCAGGTTCAATTTTTCACATGAGCAAATCTGTCTTTCACATATCGCTTTTGTAACAAAGAGAAGGGGAAAAAAAAAGATCAACTGAGCACTGTGAGCTGCTTGTATTTGGCTTGTCGTATAAAGACGTTGCTAATTTTCTATAATTTCCCCACAAGGTTAAAAGAATGCTATCCAAAAGCATCCGTGTGAGGACAAATGCCAGGATTAAGAGGTATGATGTGTATTAACTCCACATAAATCTGTATACTGTTTGAGTCTGAGTCAGAGTATCACAAAAGAGCTGAAATGTGGCTTCACAAGAAGGATGTAAAGGTATTTTACCCTGCTCTACTCATGATAAAAGTAGGAAAATACACTCTTCCATTTATTTGAGGTGTTAGGAATGATTTGCTTAGTGAAAACACCCATCCACTTTGTTTATATTTTGAGTAAATGGAAAGGGAGAGAGGTGTCATTTAAACAGAAACTGGAGCAGGAAAAAAGGTAGAAAAAAAAAGAGCAGACACTGAAGATGAACTGCCTGATAGTCTGCTATCTCTAACACACAGATTTTTAGAATGAATGCTTGCAAATAGATAGTTCTAGGAAAAGGACAAGGCATTGTCTGTTTTCCTCCAGCATTGCCCTCCAGCACTGGGAGAGAAAGAGAAAGATGCAGAATAATCTGTTCCCTCCTGATATACAGTAGAAAGCTATTTTCACAAGAGAGTAGTGAAATTAGACTAAATTGCGTGATATCTGCATAGAAATACTTTTACATGTTTTTATATATTTTACACCAAACTCTGGTGGGCCAGTATTCTTCCTTTCAGCAGGAGAGAGAATCTTTCTTCTGAGATGTGTGCTTATTACATGCTACATTCAGTGCTCCAGCAGCTTTATTAATCTAACATGTGAGGTACTGGAAAGAATAAATTCTTTAAAAAATTATCAGCCTAGGGACAAATAGTAGTAACACTAATTGCACTTTACTAATTCTGTCTACTCAAAAGGAAAGGAGGTAACCGGGAACAAAGTATGTGGTTACTGCGGGATGAAGAAATTCTTCTTGGAATTGCAGCTCGCAGTGAGTGACTCATATTGCACAAACAGCCAAAGTGTGGGTAGCACTAGCAGACAGTTGCCTGTAATGACTACCACGTGCACCATAATGAATGAAGCACTGAATAAAGAGCTCTCTGCAAGTTGCAGCTATGTGGATGGCAAGGCTTTCATTTTAAGCTAGAGCCCTGTATCACAAATATTAGGTTTGATAAACACGTTTTTTAAGATGTTTAAGTACATCCATGAATGGGGTAGAGAACTGAGACAACAGACGTTGCATCTGATTTCTAGAATTTCAGTGCAGCTGTAGCATTTTCAGGGACTCCAAAAGTATTTCTACAAAGGCAAACAGTCATTTCTGAGAGGTACATTCCGTTTTAGGTTTGATGTCATACATGGAAAGGACATGGCCATTATTTCTATTCTAGTCCAAGCTCACATTTTCAGATATTCCATGCATATCCTGCGGTTTGTAAATGTTCTTCCACTACCCACCTGCAGCAGCCCTGCACAGATTGTGAGCAAAAATGGATATGGTCCTCTGGCACAAGTCAAATATGCTATGACGGGGCACTAAGGACACTTGTGGATGACATCGGACTAGCATCTATCTTTCCCAAATTGCATCTGATCTGTCCACTGTCTGGGGCTGCCTGGCTAGGAGCTAGTGTGCAGATAGTGGAAAGGAATAGGTGGGCACTTCATTCTCGTGTCAATACAGACCTCAGCAATTGTGATGATGTTTGACAACTGAGCTGAAAGTCTGCCAGGCATTATTTCAGGTGCAAGAGCTGTGCTTCACAAAGGCTGCACTCCGAAATAGACTAAGAAATACTGATTTGTGAATTATCCCCAGTGTCCTGTTTGAAGAAGTATTTTAAAAACAGTAATGATTGTATCTTAATAATCAGATATGTTTGTAAAGTCTTATCATGGGATCTTGAACTTCTAAGGACAATAACAGGCTATATAATGAATGAAGTTTTGAGTAAGTAAAGGCTTCACTGCATGACATCTTATATGTGAATAGGAAGCCTGTGATTTGAGGCTAAAGCTTTACCTTTGATCTTGGTCCAAAAGTGTCCTGAGCTCTGCGTTGCAAGATGTCACCACTTTGGCTTAGCAGCTAGCATACATAGGTCAGATACTGAAATGGCACCTGATGTCAAGGTGAGTCCTATTGTCAAAGCAGCCCCCTGTGAAGCCAAAACAACAACAAAATCAAAATTATTAGCTTACAGGAACAGTGTAACTGAACTACTCAGCACCAGTTTTCTTTAACTGATTTCAATCTATTTTCCAGATTTTGAACATGACTGCCTTTATTTTCCAAACCAATTTTCATCTTGCTGAGCTTTAGCTGGGTCTGAGTCACAGCCCTTCTGTTATGCCCCGATCTCTTGTGTCTGATCTCTGTGTCTATGCTACCTAATACTTCCTGAGCACAGGTGTCCTGTCCAAATTCCAGCTAATGAATCGAGTCAATTGCATTCCTCCCACTTATTTAGTTGAGGTATAAAACTCACAATCCTATGGAAACAAGCCAAGTCATAGATACTGCCACTTTTGCTATATGCTCAAAGCAAAATCACTTCAGGCTCCCTAATGTGTACGTTTTGTTCTGAAAGTCTTAATAAAAAGAGACTGTAGATTGAGTGAAACTTTTATCAAGTCAGATGACCCTCACAGACATAGAACAATACTACTCCCCTTATAGATGCTGCTGTTGTTTGTGTGCCATTGATGTTGATTTCTAACAGCCCTGTTTAAAGAAACCTTTGTTTTTAGAGGGAAAGCTTATGCTTTCTCACTTTGCTTGATAGCCTTTCTTCTCTTAAGAGGCCTTCTGACAAGACCTATCATTATTCACTGACCTCTTAATTTATTTTCCCATAGGCACAGTCTTGCTGGCTTAAAAATGTCTTCATTATGTAATGAAGATTGTACTATACCCAGGGAGAAAAATCCATTTTTGACATAGTTCTAATAAGGGAATCAAAAATGAGAGAACTCGAACAAATCTAGGACACATTTGCAACGCAGGGTTAACTTAAGATCAATACTGAGAAATGTGTAGTCATTGGACCTTGGGGAAACAATAGTCAATGCAGAAGTTTATATCATTTATAAAAAGGAAGGTGATCTTGTGTGCTACAGAATCACGGAAGTGAGAAATGGAAAAAACGTACTTCATCATCTTGACCTCAGCTAAGGCTTGTTCTGTACAATACACTTTCTGGTGCCTTCTCCAGATTTCTTTTAAAGGTGACTAGAGATTTACTGTTTGTTGCAATCTTTGTTCATTTCTAGAGAATGGGATTCATTCAGAGCTGAGACAGGAACCTGAATTTCCTTTGTCTTAATGTCAGGTAATTTCTCCCATTTTTTCCCAGATAAAGACTACTTGGCTCCTGGCATTGATTTTATTGGAAGGCTGAACAGTTTATTGCTGAGCAACAACAGTATTACTTAATACAGACAGCATCACTAGCAAGAAATAAACATACCAAGACATGTTTTCTTGAATTAAAAATATGAGCGTCAAATATTGGTGTTTACAGCCTGGTCATTGATGGGACAACTTGCATAGAAGCATCAGGAGTGGATGGTGGGATGTGCTGGTGCTTAGTCACAACTCTCTTCACAGCTTGATTAACACGGGACAGAACAGGGAAAAAAAGCAAGCCTATAAAGGTGTCTAAACTAGAAAGGCTAAGAGTCTAAAGTTAAAAACTGAATGGCTAAAGGAATTGATAGTTTCACTTATTTTTGTGTCCAGTTTGAAACATCTTGGAGAACTTCACAGAGGTTTACTTGCAGTTACTAGACCTCCTCCAAATAGAAACATTTTTAGTGAAAAGCTAATCCTATACTTTGTTTAAAAATGTCGTGACTCAGAGAACATCAAATGGTTTGAGTTGTCCGTGGCTCCTCAGTGACCCCCACAGATGCTTCCTGCCTCGATTTCAGTCTTTGTAGCCTTTTGTAGGTTACTTGCATCCCACGCAGACACCGCTTTACCAACATCCTGTGAACCTCTAGCTGTGTTTCCTTGTGAGCACTCAGCTTCCTACAGCAGAAGGATGGATTTGTGTGAGGCTGCTTTACTGTAGCCAGGAGCTTGGCTCGCCTGTACAATTTACCACAACAGTGGTAAATGAGCGGTCTCTGTTTGACCAAGGCAAATAAATCTCCTGTAAATACGGTAACACTGCTGTTCAATTTTTAGTGTTGACTCAGACTTTGTGTTTAAGTAGAGATAGTGAAGGCAAGTGGCTCAGGAGCATAAAACCACAGCAAGGCTCGGTCTCCACTGGCACCATTCCACACATAGTTTATGCAGACTTATTCCAGCCTTTATCCTGCGAATGCACGACTTGTCCCTCGTAACAGTATTAATAGTGTTTCCCTGCTCAAGCGTGTGATCGGCCACCAGTCACCTGTTTTTGGAACAGCTGAATGACAAGCCAAATAAAATCTTTCTAACTAGTAATGACACGCTAGTACACCTGGTGCACTTCCTTGTGAATAGTTCCCTGTAAATGTATGATATTAATCTTAACGTAAACTTTATAGGATGTTTTCAGCCAAATGTAAATGTGAATCTGAATTCTCCTCTCTTCTCTCCTCCCCAAATGTTAACTCCTCTGCTGGAAGCAATCCTTGGCCATTAAATCATAATGTTCAGCTATTGAGTTAGAAATAGGCTAAGCACAAAGGGTTACCTAAAGCTTATGCAAACCGGTTTTTCTGGATTGTGTGTGAGGAGTGTGGTTTAAAAGAGTGGAAAGTTACCAGAAGCAGCACAAAGCCAGGTGTTAGTGGATAATCAGAAGGAAGGATCTCAGGAACTGAGATGGTTTAGCCAGGAGGATGGGAGAGACAAGCTTGCATTTGGAGAGGGGAGTTATGACAGGGTTCTTGAATGAGGATACAAAATATGAGTTGTAAAGGCAAATTGGAGCTCTCTGTAAGTCACTTTGCCCTGAATCAGTGGTGTTGGAGTATAGTGAAGAAATCGAAGCAGAGAAATACATGCAGCATATGTCATTTGTGTCAAGAACTAATTATTTTTTCATGCCATTACATAAACCTTGGGTCTTGGTTTTCTGTCTGGGACATGCGCATGCAAGGGTGCATGCGTAGTGTGTGCGTGTGCATTGTATGTGTAAGTGAATAATGTCATGCATTTCATCTGCCGCCAAAGCGTTAAGTGGCAAGAAAGGATTTGCTTTCTGGGTAAGGTAAGGTAAGTGCTCAAGGCACCGAGTCTTGTGGGTAGGGAGGCAGACCACCATCTCTCAGACAGCCTGCTAGATAAGGAATTTGCACCACAACAATATAGATAAAAATTCATGAAGAAGTTACGCACTCTAATTTGGGTAATGCACAGTCTCCATGACTTCTTACTTACTCTAAATAGACTCTTTTAGCCACTTCTTTTCTTTACCTTTGTACCACCATTGCACCCCAAGAGCAGGGGCAGAGGCAGAGAACACATGCAATGCCTGGTGGCTTCCAGAAGTCAGGTGGACGGGAGGTGAGCATGCAACACAGTGGTCTCCTGAGCAGCCAAAGAGGAAGTTTGACCAAACTCGTCATTCTGAAATAAGCCTTCCCCCTTGCTTTCTGATCCAGGGCAGTCCCAGGGAAGCAGGGGACAAAGTCCTTCCCTGTGGGCACCTTAATTTCTCCTGACATTGCCCAGCAAGACTGCACCAGTGGTGCCATGAGCAGGGCTGTCTGTGGCTGCAGGGGATGTTCCGAAGACGTAATGCCATGAGGATTTCTTTCCAGTGCCTTGTAAGTCATTGGGGGATGAGATGACATCCCATCGTATAGCTGGTAGCCAGTGCTCTACTGATGACCTTAACCGATTTTCTACTGGCTGTGATTTAGCTCAGGCTTAGGTATCTGCACTCCAGCTGCCCATGCTCAGTGAGGTGATTCCCTTCTTTTGGAAGTTATTTTTTTATCTTTGCATAGAGGAGGCTACAGAAGTGCAAGGTGTTATTAGATATAGTGATGGATTTCTATAGAAAATGATCTGATGAGGAAGTTGCTGAGCTAGGAGACAGGACTCCCTTCACAAGACTAAGGACATCCCAACAGGTTTAGAGATTCCTTATACAGAGGAGAGTATCATCTCCCACCTTCTTCCCAATATCTCTCATTGATTTGGATCATAAAGGCTCTGAGACAAGGTTACTGTGCAGATATGCAACAGCAAAGGCAGTGAAGCTCTAGTTTTGGTCTCACTGCTGTTAGGGCTGCTGTATTATGAATTACAAGACGGGCAGAGACTCTGCCAGCCTTCCTCCTTCAGAGCAGCCTCTTGGTCCTAGCAAGGCCTTTTTGTCAGAGTGCCATCATATGACCTTTGCTTTTGTATGTTGCATCATGGACTTCTCACAGTGTTCTCCTTTTCAAGAGGCATTGCATCCTGCTCCATGGCTAGTTTAATGGGCCAATTCATGGAGTGAGCCATTACTTAACATGAGAAATGGATCAGAATCTAGTCCATCAGTGAATTAGCATTATTAACCTTAGTTCTTGCTTGCATGTCCTCCTTCCTGGCTGCTTCCCATCACAACTTTTAGCCACGATGTTCAGTTCAGAATATCAAAACAAACATATGAATGTTTTGAATCTCTTTCTTCCACTGAGGTCTTTCAGGCAAAGGAATAGGGGAGGTCAACGAAAATTTACAGTTTTCCTCCTGCCAAACCCTATGTTGTCTGTGAAATCGCACTCCAGCCAACTTTTCAAGAAGAGGCCAGGCAGTGCCTGTCTGGAGACCTCACGTCTGAGCGGGCTCCATCCCCGGGGAGGGAGCCCAAGGGACCTGTGCTCAGAGGAGCTGAAGGCATGGGCGATGAGAGCATCTGCGGGCGCTGCCCGTATCAGGGGCCACCATCGCTACTGTCAACGGGGCACCGCGGTTCCCCTGCGAAGAGGCAGCAGCAGCAGTGGCTCAGAGGGGAGGCAGCCACCCTTCGCGCTCGCGCCCGCATCACCCTGTCCCTGCGGTGAAGGCGTCTGGCAGGACATGGGCAGCCACACTGGAAGGGGAGGGCGGGCTGCGGGGAAGGGGAACAAAAGGAAATTCCTTGATGGAAAGTATAGGGGGTTACGGTCTTGGTTTTATTTTTAACGGCAGGCAGCTGTGAATTTTTATGCAAGATTATTTTAGGTCTCAGGCCAGGCTGTTTCATGCTTCGTCGGTGCCTGAGTTTCCCCTCCAGCTATCTGAATCCAAGCGATATTATTTGCAATTACTTCAAGAAAGCAGAAGCTCAGAGGGAGTGTCCTTGGTGAATGGCTGTAATTTCTGTGCTGTGGCTGCCCAAAAGCTGTTACGGCTCTGCTATCTCTGGCTGCCTGCCAGCGGGAAGGATTCCTTCCAGAATTAATTGCATTTCCCACCTTATAGGTATTCCAGGGAGCAGGCTTGTAACGGGTGTATCGTCTTGCAAGTAAATAGCGACGTGTCTTCTCACGTGTGCTGTAGAAAGGCAGCACAAGCAAGAAAGCAAGACATGCCACTGATTTTCAGGTCTTTGCCCATAGCTGAAAACTAGCTGAAAAAAGAGAGGTGAGACAGAGAAAACAACTCTTGTGTTAGGCTCATTCTTTCTTCCAGTACGGAGGAAGTGGGGGCTGCTTCCACAGAACATTATTCCCAGTGACGTGCAGAAGCTGTCACCCCTGTGCTTTGCTGTGTGAAAGGAGCACATGGAAGAAAACCGCAAGCTCAGAGTCTTTGGCTTTGTTGTATTTAAATGTTATTTACATAGAGCTACCTTGACTGCATTTATATTGTATGGTGAGTAGGTGCACAGATTTGAACCTGCCTCTCATCTATAAGGTGTAGCCACATCTGGGTGCAGCCTTTGAGCAAGGTTCGTGCTGCGCTGGCTGAGCTCAGACTGTCTTTAGCGCAGGCCCAGGAGAACCATGCTATCATCCGCCTGGTCCACTCGCATGTATTGTGTGTGCTTCTTTCTCACCAACCACCGTCAGGAGACATCCAAGTCAGGGTACTAGGCAGTTGTAGGACATCCTGTCCGTGCAACATGGGGGACACACTACATAGAGCTTGTGGCTTCCTCTGGTCATCAGCATGGCCCTGGGGCAAGGGGCACAGCCAGCCTCAAGCCTGGGTCCAGCACCAAAAGGCATTGCTGGGATTTGGCAGCAGATCTGTGAGGTCTGTTTATGAAAAACAGCCTGTAAAGCTCAATGACGTGATAGCTGCCCCGTCCCTTATCACACTCAGGAGGCTGGGAGCCGTGCCAGCCACCCTGTGGCGTGGGCTTCATCCATGCAGCTGTGCCAGGTCCATGTGGAGCAGCCACTCCTTCCCCTTTCCCCTGCGCAGGAACAGAAGGAATTGCCTGAGGAAGCTCCCTCCCTCCCTCTCTCTCTCTCCCTTGCTTGCCCTATAATGAGCTTACAGGGTGGATTGCAATCTGGCCCTATAGATTTCTGCTTGGTAACTTCAGTATTTTTATGAGAGGGTATGTTGAGACATTATGTATTAGTAGTATTTTCATTCGATATGTTCAACAGACCCAAAGTGGTTGTTAGATAGCAAGAACTAGGCAAAGGGGAAGAAAATATAAAGAGAAAAGGAAAAGGAAAAAAAAGAACCCACAACAAAATCTCTTTTCTTTCTGAAGTGCCAAAAAGCCCAGTGCTGAGACCTTTGCAAACTGCCATGAAAATGTTCATGTTAAAAAGACACTAATTTATTAAAACACTGGGGTCATTTTATCTGCTATCTTATCTCTTCCTCTACAAGGGAGCACAGAAAATTAGAAAATAAACTAACTGTTCATGTAACCTAAATGGAAACAGAAAACGCTGCTACTGCACAGCTCTCCATAGCCAGCTGCTATCCTTCTCTGGTTCAGCTCTATTTGCTTTTGTTCTATTGCACCAAGGCCAATATAGTATAATATTATTGATAATATTTGTATATGACAGGTTAGAGAAATGAGGTTAGCGGTATTTGAGAAGGGGCTACATTCTTCTTTCTTCACCTGTCAAGCAAAACCTAATTCATTCAACACCCTTTATGACCTTGGGTGGCTGCTCATGGTATAGGGCCCATGCTGAAAACGTACACTGGAGTTAGCATCTGGGCAGTGTTATGAGTCATGGGCCAGATCCCCAGGGAGATTCAGATGTCTGATGAATGCCTTACATCCCTGTGTTGCTGCTCAACTGCACATAACCATGGAAGCAAGTCAGCTCTCTTGGGGTCCGTGTTTCTGCCCCTGAAATCTCCGAGGTACCTACTTTGCCACATCTGCTCGTGCATATACCCATCCTTGCCAACACCTTGTGCTTGAGCACAAGTGGGAATCACAAGCCTTGGCTGCTTCACCTCTGGTGGGACCCAGTGCAGAAATTTCCAATAGGGTAAAAGGAATGCAGTCACCTTAAAGCCAGCAGTGGTGGAGAAGCCCACAAATGCAGTGTGACCACTCTTCCCGTACCTTCTCCACACAGAAGCAGCGACAGGACTGTACAGACCTTCCACCCCCAGGGGCACATGGGAACTTGTAAGCTGTCGAGCGCTGGTAGACAGGCACACTATTGCAATCTCTTCTAACTAAACTGTTCTGCTTGGCATAAATAATTGGCTATTCGGTCACATAAGAAGAAAGTGAGATTAGTTTGAGAAGTCACTTGCTTGGGAGACAGAATATTTAGACTGAAATCCCTGTTTGGGCATTTAATTATTTATACTGAGCGGAACATTTTTGCCAGAAAAGATTAAGAGACATCTACCTAATTTAGGAGTCTGCTTATGATTAAGTTTAGCAGTGGTCAGGCAAAACATTAAGATGACTACTAGTATATACCTGGTTAAATAGAATCTGGTCTTTTGTTTACCATACTTAAGTTGGCAAAAAGTGCACAATGCTTGCTTTGTGTTCAGCTCCAACATCAGTAGTGCAATCAGCATTGTTATAACAGAGCATTAGTATATATCTAGTAAGAAATCATCTGGCTTTCCAGTCATAGCCACTGAATTAGTAAAATTATATATACATAGAAATGATTCAGTGCTGTTGCAGAAAGGTGAAATTTTAAATTAATGTTGTCTCATATGAGATGTAGTGGAAGAGAACTTACAATGTGAGATAGGTCAACCACACTAGAAAAGAAATCACAGATTTGACGATTTGTTAGAGATGTTTTAAATGTGAACTGCATAAACAAAAAGATCCCATGCATGTGATAAAAAATGTTTATTTAGAATTCAGAATTTGCTTCCTTTAGCTACTGTCAACGAAATGACCTTGGTGTTAAAATATTAGTGGAAAATTTGATTTAGCTGGTGAGAGCTGCAAGTGGAAATAACTATTGCTGGCTGTTTGCAGGAAAACGGGGAGCTGATGTGACAGCTGATTTGGTTGAACATGACATAGCTGTATTAACCTGCTGTAGCCAAGTATGGTGAAGTCCAGACTGTGGTCACCGGAAGAGCATTGAGAAGGTGGAAAGCCTGTGATCCCATACATAGTCAGACAGCTTGAGCTGTTCACTAAACCACGAGGTATGCCTTGGTAATTTTTTGAGAATATTTCTGGAGTGGTACAGCTCACCCAAACTGATGTTTTGCAATAGATTTGGAGTATAAGACTTATTTATCACTGTGCACAGCACTGCTGAGGCTACGGGGCAGCCAAGGGGCATGGTTGGCCAGGGATCATCCTGAGACAGAAGGATACATCTGTGTCCTTCATATCTGCCCTGCTCTGATTTCCTACAGTTGCATAGCCCCACTGCACCCCATAGCTGATCTCATACACCAGGTCTCTGAAGCCAGCACATTGCCATTGCCATTGCCATTGCCATGGCCATCACGACCATGCAGACTTCAGGCTCTTGAGACCTTCATTTCCCTCCAGGGTCAAGAGGACTGCTTGCATTTTCAGGTGTGACTAGAACTTCAGAGGGACGGTGATGCAGAATTGCACAGTGACTGCTCTTTTATGTTATGAACTGTGCTGAAATGTTGCTAAAATACAAAGGAGTAGCGTTGGCATTGTTAAGCAGAAGGTACACTGCTGATGTCAGGAAAGCCATTTATGTCAAGGTTTTCAAACTCCCACATAATCTGGAAACTGCTTAAACCAGACACTTATTCTGCTCATGCAATTTATTTTGCCTACGAGGCGTTCTCTGATTTCACTCCTTCAGTGCTATTAGCTCTTCTCATCATCTATTTCCTTGTTAGAGCATCAGTTGGAGAGCTTTTATGCGCTTGCTATTGCTAAGAAAACTTCTTTGCATATCCATCACGTGTAATTTCCCTTATCTATGTTTTTCAGACCACATCTTGGCAGGAATATACCACAGGACAGTATTAGTGTTCCCAGTTTCTGATTAAGTCACTAGCCACATCAGTGTGCAAACCTACAGTAACACCATGCCATATTTTATGCTCACATTAGAAAAACAAGCTGTTAAGGGTTGGTTCCCAAAGGAGAAAATGGCAAAGCTGGGGATGAGGGTCACTGTCACAGTTTGGACCCATTCACAGCACAAAAGGTTCAGAAGGTTATAAAGGGATCCTAGTACTCGCTGATTTCAATAGTAAAAAGCAGAAACATGAAAACCTCCTGAGCACTATTCTTGTAAAGAAGACTCGAAGTGAGCAAAAATGGCTCTAGGACCCCAAAACTGTAAGGTGTCTCTTCAAATTCCAGTCTGCATCTCTTGAAGATGGGATGCAGGATCACAGGCAGAGTATTTAGGTTTCCTTACATCTGCCACTGTTCTTTAGAGCTATTTTCACCTTCTTGCACCCACAAACTGGGGCTGAAGAAAGGTGGAAAGGGAGGTCAAAGCAGAAGGAAATCTTCCTTCTAGGGGCTTCTGTGTTTTGCTGTGATTGCCTTTTCTGCTCCTTCCTCAACATGCAGGTTATATAAAGGTCTCTCAGCTTCATGGCAGTCTGAAAAAGGGATTTAGCTTTTTAGAGTGAAAATGGGGCTGATGTGATGCTCGGAAATAAGAGGACAATTGCAGTGTAAAATTGGCTTGCATGTGCACGACAGACTGGATGGTGATGTGAAAGGAAGATTGTAAGGGTTGATTTGATTAAAAGGCTGTGAAAGCAGCGTCTGAATGGGTATGTCTGGAATGAAAGGGCGTCTGGAGGGACCATTTTCCTGCAGGGTGGGGCTTTTGGTTTTTGGCTTTGCAGATGCTAGCTACAGAAATGATAGGATTTAAGAGCATACGCTTGTCTTTAAGTCTGGGACAGGCCATATTTTCAAGGGTGCACATGAGTACATCAATAATTTAAAAGACTTTCATTTTATTTTCTGAAGGCAAGGGAAATTTTGTTTATCTTTTCAGAGGTAGAGTGATATTTTAGGAGTTCTGTACAAGACCTTTTCAGTATTGGATAGCATCTGCCTACAACAGGCCCTCTTTACCATATTATCATTTAATAAAACATTCTCTATATAATAAAGACAGCCCAGAACAGGGAAAATTCACAAAGCTTACAGGATCATATGAATGTGTTTCATATTCAGACATCATGATGGGTTCCAAGCCAAAATTGGGGCTCTCAGATGTGGTCACAGTACAAACTATTACGCTTATTATTGACAAAAGGAGCTTCAGGCTGACAGCTAGACAACAAACAAGAAAATTTTACTCTTCTGTAACAGCTACATGGTGAAACTACATCTGCCAGTCACACATAGCAAACTATTTAAACATACAAGATGTGCTACAAAACCCTGCAGAAACAATATCTGCTGACAGCAGCACTGTGCATTGGCACCATGCCACCGGCAGGTGCCTATGGTTAAAGACATGACCCAAATTTTACATGTTGCCACATATATTTAAAGAAGGGAAACTGAAGTGTGTATTGATTCATAAAATATAGTGCCCTTCCCTTTTTCTTTTCTTAGTAATCTCGAATCAAGTTGAAATTGTCTTTCTAATGAGTTATTTGCTACCACAAACCCCAGTGCTTTATTCATGAGCATTGTTGAGGTGCCTGGGCAAAACCAGTCATAAATCATTACTCACATAGCTGAAATTTTTGTCAACATCTTTCATTTCCAATTTGTATCAGGGCAGGGCTTGCACTCACTTGAGTGCACAGAGTGACAGGTCGAAACCCGAGCTGGGGCTTAAAGTGATTTCCACGCACAAGAGAGCTCCTCTCCTTAGGTGGGAAGTGGATGGGGAAATTCTTACTGCGTGTGATACTCAACAAGCATTCGCAATATTTATTGAGCGTAAAGTCACCTCCATTAGATGAATTTGTATCAGCAGAGTTATTATTCATATGTGAGAGACATAAATAATAGAGCCAGGAGACCCCAGTGTGCTGCGGTCTCAAAGCCATATGATACATGGGGATTTGAGTGGGGACCATTAGTATTATGCAAGTGATTTGTTATGAAAACATGTAATTTAAGGAACACTAATTTCTAAGGATGGAGAAAAGAGTCTTGAAGCAGGAATCTTCTATCAAGTGGAAGTGGTGTAGACTGACTTTAAGGGTCTCTGATTTATATTTAATAAGAAAGCAGGAACGCAAAGATGTGCCTTTCAAAAGCTAGAAAAAGCGAGCCTGTTCCTCACCCAAGCCTCAGGAAACAGGGTCAGGCTCCAGGGGAAAGAAAAGGAATTTATGTAAATACACAAACTCCAGCCGGAGGTTTAGTTGAAATATTTGGTCCTTTAAAATCCGAAACAAAAACCTTCCGCAGAGCTGGCTGCCTAGGCTCTGGGGTTTGGTCGAGTAATATGTTCCCTTGTGTTTTTATTCATGTCACCGTAATGAAAGCTGACTTGCTTTTTGAATAATATATACTTCATCTACATGATGAGAGGAACTGAAATGAACATCATTTACTGCAGGTTTATTTAAAAGGCGCCTCACACTAAATAGAGTGCCCATTATAGCTGTAAGGGTTTTTCAAAACAAGGAATGGAAAAACTAGGAGAAAGTACATTTTCATTGTAAGCAAAATACTTTTGAAAAGCTCATGTCTCCTGCCTTGTAAACAGATGAAGGAGACATTGCACTGGCGAAGTACGTGCTAGCTTTGGGATGTCACATGACCAAAGACCAGGACCTGAAAACCTTGGGTCTTTTTGTGACAAAACATATCTGTGAATATACAGCAAAATACACTTGGCTTTGGCATTTCCCTCAGCAATGTCTGGATGTAAAAGGAACAAGAATTGGTGCTTGCCTTGTCACACCACCCCTGCCATACAGATGCCGGAGGAGCTGTTAGCTGATTTGACGCCTCTTTCAGCAGCTTGTGCAAGGGACAGCCATCAGTTGCTGCTGGCGTGCAGCAGTCAACTTATCCCCATAACAAAAGACTACAGACTGCAGCTGGATCTGGCGGATGACTGAGGAGCAATAGAGGAATGGAGGGAGACAAACTGTAGAAATGTCTCTAGTAAAATGTTACTTGTCGTATAAACTGTTGAGGATGGCTTTTCCTACATTGCCCTTTTCTAAGACTGATTCAAATGATCTCAGCAACCATTGCTGCTGACTACTTTTACATCTTGTATGGCAAAACACCCCACAGTGCATCAGCCACCAGCCACCAGCTGATCAGGGCAGGCAATATTTGCCTTGGATATTCAACCAGCTTCTGGCCCTGCAGTTCTGCTAAAATATCAGGAAGCCACAACGCATTTAGATACACAGCTTCCTCTCTCCTTACTTGTCCTAGTTAATATAGCCCCTTTGCAGTATGCATAGAAGATGTTATTGCAATAGAAAGCAAATTATTTAGGATTTAGTTGCCCTTCCACACATGCCTCTTCCACAGATCACTTGGATGCAGGACTCTACCTAGAAAAGCAAAGAGGCAAGGGACACCACAAGAGGTAACAGTGTATTTTTCGTGCCTCAACTCTTGTTACTCCCTCTGCTACAGGCTGTTCATGTCCCAGCCCTCCAGATGAGCACAAGTGCAGAATTCACCTGCCTGATTTACTTCGCTGGTGCTTGGAAGCCTTAACCACATCTACACCATTACCAACTGGCCTTTCCATCCCTCTCTGGGTCCAATGCAAGAACATAGTCCTCTACTGATTTTTTGTTTACTGTTATTAATGTTATTTTGGTGAATGAAAAAAAAAAGGCAAAATGATAGAATATATAACCTTTAATAGTAAATCTTCTCAACAGCTTTTTCAGTAGAAATAGGTCCTGGTCATGAGGAGGAGTTCTGTGAAGCTTAGAAGTCTAAAGATGAAATCCACATACCCTCATCCCATCCTGGAGGTAGAGCAGAAGCAAGCTTTTCTTTAGACACCTGCATTTCCCGTGTTTGATGGGAAATGCAGCCTTTCAAAACTGGACGGTTCTATGGAATCGATAAGGAAAGGTGGGCCTGCTTTGATGGATTATTGTTATACTAGAACAAAACTTATTCCAGAAAATGAATGCCAGCAGCCATATGGGCATGCAGGTGTACAAAACATCTGTGTTTCAAGAACACAGTGGGAAGTGGGAAGTGACCATATGCACAAGGAATCCTAATTCCTTTGTTCAAAGCTAAACGTGAAACTATAACAGGAAGCCTTCCTGGTGATTAAAACCAGAGCCTCACCACCATTCCTGATAGCCAAACAGGTACGAGCTATTTAGACTTGGCTAAACCTTTTATTAACGGAAGATCATTACATCTAAATTGATTTTCTTGGAAGTCAAAAGGGTTTAAGTTTTAAGAGTGTCTGTACACTAGCCAGCATGAAGCAATCCAGCTAAGAGACAAACCAAGGACAGAGCTGTTCAGTGCACCAGAAGCGGGTGTAAGACTGGGGCCAGTAGACATCCTCACGGTTTTGTGGGACTCTGGGTATTATCTGCCACTAGCTGAGCTGTGATTTCAGTTGCAGATCTTTATGGCCTGGAGCATTAATGTGGTTTTTGTTTTTTTGTGTTGGTTTTTTTTTTTTGTATTGAGGAACATGAATTGGAGCCTAGCAGCAATTAGCTGGAGCTCTAATAGTAGAACTGCACAATGATGTCCAAACATGGACTTGCTTCTGCTAGCAAAAAACCCTTGTGCCAGTGCTTGCAAATAAAGCAGAGCAAGAAATATTTTCCAGGGTTTGTACAATTCTCTGCCAAGAAGGATCTGACTCTCTCAAGAACTGTAAATAATCCCAGTACCTTCTAGGTGAATTGACTGTGCAACAGGACAGGTGTTACTCCACGATTAGTTTGTGTACAGGACTTTTAACTAGCACAGCAAAGAGAGACAGAGCCCCAGCAGGATGTAGAGTTCCGTCTGCACCACTTGTGTGCCTGTAAGGAATTTGGGCAGAATCTAGATCTCAGCATTAACCACAAGGACACATGTAGCTTCAAGGGGAAGGATTCATTTGACCTAATTCAAGATGCTTGGTAGATAGGTGCCTAACCTAAGATAGTTGTACAGGTTCTTTTTGTAGTTAGTGGAAAGATATAGACATTTCCATGAGCAGTTTGCTGCACTCATCTCAGGTGGCAGCCAATCTGACGTAGGATTTCTGCAGCTTTCTTCCCATACTTGGTTGCACATCCAAACTCTTATGCTCTCTCTTTGGTCCTTGAGTAAATGCATGCTCCAGGGAACTAGTTCACCAAAAATGTGTTTCCTTCTCCTGTCCTGTCCTGTCCTGTCCTGTCCTGTCCTCTCCTCTCCTCTCCTCTCTTCTCTCCCCTCCCTCTCCTCTCTCCGGTTAGCTATTGGCTGGATCAATTCTCCTAAGTGGTTCACAGTACAGTTTTAGGATGAGTCACAGTATCATACATGACATAGACTAAATGCAAAATTTTGAGAAGATGCAAGTCGAGATTGACACCATGTTATTTGTCAGGTCATGGCTGGGGGGCTGGGGAAGGAACAGAGAAGAGGAAGGGGAAACCATTTAATTTCACACAGTTTTTGCAGGAAGTGTTAACCCTGAGAAGCAAGTGTACTTTGAGGTAGTCTGCCCACCCCTTCTTCTGCCTGGTGACCTCTGTCTCCCCTCTTTACCTCAAGGTTGTTCCCCATAATAATGTGACCTTGACAAAGTGAAGGAGTCATGCACATACTCACCACGCTGAAGAGACTAGGAGGGAACCGGACTGGGGAAGAATTGAAAAGTAAGCTGTGTGAAAAGGGACAGTTGCAAAACTGTACAGGGAGGTCACACACAATTTGCCTGAAGTATAGAATGCACCTCTTGTCTGACTGGTGCCCCAGTGTCTCAACAATAACTCAAGAAAAGCGACATTCTTGCCTCAAAAAGCAAATAATTACTACAAAGGAATTTCCTTTGTTTTGGAGCTATTTGCTAGTTTTTATCTTCATGTCTTAAGTCTATTTATGTTTCACTATGATTAGTGGTTGCAGTCCTTAATTCAGACACTTAACTGTTTAATCCATTCCTAATACCAGATAGATTTTAAAGATAATTAAATTTTGACCCTCTGATCAGAAAAAACACAACACTGAAAAGAAAACCCTGATGTTCCACCCACTCCTTGGGGAAAAGCAGCTTTTTGACTGAGATAATTCTGCCCCTTGATTTCCTGTGGCCAGACTTTAGGCATCGTCAATCATATTAGTTAATGTCTCTCTCCATTTCAGTGGGACTAACTGTGGGAAAAGTATGCCTCAGTAAGGATAAGTGAGAAAGAACTTGGGCCTTCAGTGGCTACAGACAGAGAGGGGATGAAACAAACTGCTCTTTTGGTAATTCAGCTCAGATTTTTCTCTCATTAGTTTATTACCACTTGAGCCTCACAAGGGTGTTACTAAGCCTAATCCATATATTAAACAGGATCCTGCTACCATGCATGTGGGTGCAACCCTACAGTAGTTCTGCTGGAGCTCCTGCTGCTGCTTTATTCACTTGACCAGGCAATTTTTGTTCACATGAACACATCTAGAACATGTTACTCACATGAATAGCTCCAGATGCCTCAGCACCAAGTTCACCACAAGGCACCTGTATTCTCTTGACTACAGTGTAGGTGCTGTGAGCCTGGTGTACAAGCTCCTGTTCTTGGCAGTGGAGAGCTGGGCCTTGATTGGTTGCCTTCATATCAGCATCTGGCAGGGCCAAAGATATCTTTGATTACCCTTGATTGCCTAATGGCACTGAACACTTAAATTCAAGCGACAGGCTTGAGCCTTGACCAGTTCAGCCTGTGGAGCCTAAAGAGGGATTCAGGGCACAGCATAGGTGCTCATCCGAGGGTGAAGTCAAAGGAGTCTCTAGACCCCTTGGACTCTACTGGCTGGAGCTCCAAGACTGTAGCAGGAGCATGGGAACGTAGCATGCATGTAGGCACCTGAGCCTCTCCCAAGCCATCTAAGAGTAGGTCTGTGCTCCTGTGTGCACTGCTTACGTGCTTAGCTGGCTACAGCTGGGTAGACAGGTGAGCGAGAAGCTCAGCTCATAGCAACACACACACACTGACTCCCTGCAGGATGTCTTTAAACTTAGGCTTGACACTGCCATAACCATAGCCACAGGGCTTCTGGCTGTGCTGAGCAGAACCGACTCAGGACTGCCTGCAAATGCCAAGCAGATATACCCCAGGAATTAGGTATCTTTTCCCTCTTTCCCTTTTAGAAGTTTGGCCAGATGATTATTCTTTAAATAAGTTGAGTTTTCCAGGTAATCAAATGTAAATATGAACCATTTATTTTCCTTAGTGCTCAGGGATTATGATGGGTTCCGTGTCTTTCACAGCAGTTTGTAGAATTGTGTTCATTATCATCATTTGTTTTTCTAGCACATTCTTTCTATCCGCAAGGTTTGACATTTTGGAGCCTTATTTGATCTGCAGTGTTGCCTCTCAAATCTATTCCTGGCTATATACTGTCTTTTTAATTTTCAAACTGCATCAGAAGAATCCTTGAAGAACTCAGGCCAACATCCAAAATATATTTGCCACTTAATGCCCGCCCTGAGCAAATAAATCTCTTGGGAGCAAGAGGACTTTCATTCCTAACTTATTTCTCCAGTGAATATAAGTGTTGGATTTGCTATTTTCTGTCTTTAAAAAGAACAAAAAAAAATGTCCACAGGAAGAAATATTCCCGAACATTTTTATTCCTGACTATCCATGTATTTCATTTTGGTCTGTTTAATTGACATAAGCTCCATTTCAGGTCACCTGAGGGTTGAACTGGATTTCACTGTTGGGGTTCATTGCCTTGGAATGTTGAGATTTTGGAGCTCAATGCTCTTATTTTTCCCTGGAAAACAGTTTGACCACACTATGCTTCCTCTAATGATAGACCTTCTCGTAGGTGTTATTTGGAAAGTGTTGGCCTTCAGGAACTCCAGCCCAAAGCAAAATATAAGTGCTTGTTCCTGTGTATCTAAGTGACATGACAAGAGCAGTTAAAATTGGTAAGACTTGAAATTAAACATATTGAGCACAGCCTTCTGAATTAAGCTGAACTTTTCCAAAAACAAAATTGAAAATTGAAAAAATTAAATAAACCTTCCTACTGATCAACTCTTATCACTTACTGTTGTTAAGTAACTATTGTCAGCTGTAGCACAACAGGTAATTCTAGAAGACGTAAGCCATGCACCAAGCACAAAGCCAAATTTAGTGTTGAGGAAATAGAGGCTGGTTTCCAACCCTTTATAAATGTCATATGTCAACTGTTCATACGCACTAGCAAGCAAAGTCAAGCTACATTTTAATAAAAGCATAAATATATCCTTGATGGCAGTACAATAAGTAGCAAGATACTTGTAGACTTGAAGTCATCCATTAAAGTTTATCAAACCAATTTTAGATTATTTTTATCCTGCTTTTTCTTATGCGAATATTTCTTAAGACCATAGTTTCAGTAGGTGACTAGATGAAGTAGTTCAGAAGTATAAATTTTCTGAAGTATTGAAAAAGTCAGATAACTGATTAATATGAGTGCATAAGGAAATATTACTGCCTGCCCAGACACAATGGCACCAATATTTGCCGGCCATAGTTTTTCCCCCGAGCAACTAACATCCAGTTTAGATCTCCCCGAGCCCTGAGTAGATACATTCATGGTAATTATCACTTTGTAAATTGTCACTTATGGCTGTCTCTTTAAAGGATGGCATAATTACAGAATGATATTACAGATAATGTTATTTATTGGATAGTCTTTCCTAGATATCTGTCAGTAAATAGCCCTTCTTTAGGCTTTTGTTCTATGGATACATCTTAGAAACACATCTTCAGAAAGTACTGTACATCAGATCTTTTGATTCTCTAACTCCAGGTATTAGAGGGTCTTCTAACTCTAAGCTCTTGAAGATACCATACAATGGGGAGGAAATAAAGGTGGATTTCAGGAAACCTTTCAAGAGCTTATTGCCAAAGAAAGAAGGTTAAAAAAAAAAAAGAAGTTGGCATATTTTTTTTTTTTTAATCTGACATTATACTGACTAGGCTGGCATTTTATTCTAGACTTTCTCTTGGTCTTAGAAAGCTACTTAGTCTAGTTGAAGTGGCACAGAAGTCTATATGGTAGTCTAAGATACTCCCATATGAGAAGGAAATAAGCTTTACTTCTGTAGTGCACGTTTTGTGCTTCCAAATTCTCATTTGTACTAAATTAAATTAAATCTAAAATTTATCCTCCTAACTAGCACAGTGATTTGGGCATGAAAGCTATGTAGACACAGTTACACCGACACTAATTTGTCAATGAGCAGGGAAAAGACGTGGTACTACTATTATTTAGCATCATTCTATCTAGTGCCAAACTCTGTTCTGTTGGCTCAGAGACTCCACAGGTCCTTGGCAGTAGGTGCCAGAAGGTATGTTGTGGTTTTTGGAGTTGATGTGGAGACATAGCATCTCAGCGCCGGATGCCTCATTGGCTCCTCAGGAGTCTTGTGGACCTCTGTCCAGGGCAGACTGGCTCCACAGAGGAGGAATGTCCTTGGAGCTATAAAAGACAGAATTCTCCTTTCCTCTTCTGCTCTCCCCTCTTTATATTCTCCAAATTTGCCAACCAAAGTGGTCATGACGCTTAGTAGAGTGGATATCTTACCTCCTGAAAGCACAGCATTAGCCTGACCAACAGTGCCTTGCACACAGAGGAACGCAGATTCAAACATGAGTCTTCAGAGATAACAGCACATGTGTTACATGAAAATGTGCTGAAAATCGATGTGTATAGGTTTCCTGTTTGACAAGGAAACTCTTCTGAAAATCACAGAGCAGCCTAATGGCAACTCATATAGGACTTTGTCACCTCTCCCTACAAAAATCCCTAAAGGCGGGGAGGAGGAAGATACCATAAGGCATGCATCCAGATTGTCCAAGTCGTTTTACTGGGTTGGGCTGTTGCTGTGGTAAGCGAATGTTGCTCCCAGAAACACCTGTTTAAAGTTGAATTTGATTTTCCTTTTGGAAGTGTTCAAGGCCAGGTTGGATGAGGCTTTGAGCAACCTTACCAAGCGAAAGGTGTCCCTGCCCATGGCAGGGGCGTTGGAACTAGGTGATCTTGAAGGTCCTTTCCAACCCAAACCATTCTATGATTCTGTGATTCCTTTCCTACTGAATGCACCTCTAGCATTCCTGCTTCCCCAGGAGGCTCCTCATTCTGGCTCCCCAGAACGAAGCTTCCCTGCTTCTTTCCCCTTGTCCAAGTGTGGAGAGCAGGCCCTGCTGTTTCTGGAGAGTGAGGAAGGGTTTGTGTCTGACAAAAAACTGGAATCATCCACACCGGACTGAGGAGTTGAGGATTTTTGGAGACTTCCCCTTAATGAGGCATCAAGTGCCATTTGTTGGGCAGGGGCCAGGGCTGGAATAGATTGCAATCACTTTGCCTTGGGTGAAGCTACTGCCCATACTTGGACAAACAGGTCTCAAACAATCTTGAACAAACCACACAGTGCACCTACCCTTTATTGATTATACAGGCTAATAAGTGCATTTGAAAACTCTGATCTCAGATCCTGAAGATTGGGTTTGTTTTCCAATCTAGTTCCATTTCCTATGACACTAGGACACATCTTTATCAGCTTTTCATGAACAATTTGTCTTCACCATTCCAGTTATTTTATGGGTGCGTTGCTATGGTATAGTTATATTATGCTGTTGTTGCTGTATACAGGTGTTCTTGCAGAGGGAGGGGCTGGCACGCCTCTGTGCTCCCAGGGAGAGACATAGGTTTGCTTTTCAGTTCCTGGGGAGCTGAGATGTCTCCAGAACAGGAGAGGTGCAGAGACCTACATCTCTGTAGGCAGGTTTTGGGAGTGCCAGTGAGCTGCCTGCAGGGCTGCAGTCCTTGTCCCACAGAGAAAGGAGCACGGCATACCCACTGGGTTTGAAATAAACCTAGATCTGAATCATGAGCTTCGCATAGCTTTCTGTGCCGCTCCAGGCTGGAGGTGAGGTGGGGTAGCTGACTCAGTCCTTGAGCTGGCCAGCTGGGAGCCACCTTTGGGTTGGAAGCCGTGCAACTATGTTAGTGCACTGCTATGTCTGAACTAATACACCCTGCTTCACAGCATGCTCCTTTACTTGTGCTTAAGTCGGACACGGTTTTGGGGCTGGCGGATGTCTGGTACCTGAGGAGCATGAAGACAGGGATGAGTGAGCTTGTGTCTGCTGCTTGCACAGGCAGAAGCGTCTGTCCCTTGCTTCATAGCCCTCTCACAGTAGTTTCCTGCTCCCAGAATGACCAAGGAAATGGGGCTATTCCACACTGTGAGGATCTCAGGTATTACAGCTGCAAGAGTTGTACCAGAGGGGCAGATGTGATTCTATGTACTGGGGAACTAAAAGGATGCCGGAGCCCCTTCCCCACCGCCCCAGGCACTGTGACAATTCATGGTCTCTTGTGACCGGGCGGCACAGATTGATCATTTGGCTTCTGCCATCCCGTAACTCTGAGATGGACACCTACACCAAGATATAGAGATATATAATATATACAGGTCAGATACGGAAGAGCTACAGAGGAGAAAGTCACAGAACCTAAATCTTCTTTGACTTCCCCTGTATAACAGACCACTGTAATAGTCCCAGTTTCCTCTGCTTCAAGCCTCTTTTGGCCAAAGTGTATCTTTTGTAGTTTGAAGACCAGAGGGAGAATCCCTCATTCTCCTTTCTCATTTGTTCCACTGGCTGATCTCTTTTGCTATTAAAAAACATGTTTCCTACAGCAGAATAACCCCTGCCTTAAAAAATAAAAAAGGTATTAGTTGGAGACAGTTATATCTGACCTAAGTAAAATTCAAGAGTGAGTGAACTGTCCCCATTCCAAGATCATGTTATTACCCACAGCTTATCAAGTATTATTACTTCTGGCAGAGCCTGCCCCTGAAATAAAAGGATCTCAATTTAAAGAATCACTTAGTTTCTCATATAAACAATGATGAGACACTAAAACATATATGAGAACTGAAGGCTCCATCTGTCTTGTAAAAATAAGTCCCACATAGCCACATGTTACTGCATAGGCTTCCTGGTGGGAAAGCCCTTGTTCAGCCAGGCAGGATCACTTGTCATTGCTAGAGAGAGGAAAGAGACAGTCTGTCCTGCCGCCTCTCCCAGTCTGGCTGGTTCGCTGGGTAGAAACAGCTTTACGGTGATAGGGATCACAGCTATCACAACTTATGGGGGACTCGAGATTTTTTCATTGCACTGCTGACCTTGTGGCAGAGCACAACACCACGCATGAGGCTATGATGCTTTTTGCTGTCTGAAGCATGGGTAGTGGCGTTGAGAAGGCTGGACACTGAGATTTTCAGAGAGGAATCTATGCTCTATCAGTGACCTGCCCTTGTGCGTGTCTGTTTTTCCCTTCCTCCTCTCCCATAGCTGCCACGTAACCTCTTTGGAGCAGGCACTATTCCCCTCCATGTTTGTTCAGCACATAGTGGGAGAAGGCCTGTCCATACTATACAAATAGTCACACACTGTTAAATGTGGATGTCGGCTCCTGTCATGCCACCGCCCGCCGAGCAAGTGTACATCGTTGTTTTGAAGCTGCGATACAGCATCAGAGGAACTAAACAGTTAAATTCTTATAGAAATCGGACATTTTGCTCCGACACTTCCCCTTCCTTTGGTTTTAACCTTGCTTTCCTGTCATACATTATCCTGTCCCCCGCCCCCCTCCCTCACTGCTGGCTGCCGACCTGGCGCTGGCATGTGCTTGGAAGCACGGCCGCTCTCCTCCAGGATCGGCACCACTCTCCGCAGCAAGGCTTGGCCACGCTCAGGCATTTCAGTGTCACTCGCGCTCTCTCCCTGGAGAGGAGGGCAGTTTGCAGGCTCAATATCCTTGGCCCAGAACCCAAAAAAATCTGTCCCTGCGCCTCCCGCCAACGTGGCCTGCTGGAGCTTCTCCGGGAGGGCGGGAAGGAGCTGGCTGCAGCCCTCCTCTGCTCATGCAGCTGGCGCGTCTGCAGGCACGTGTTTCTAGCCCATATGCCTGCCGACAGCATCTTAGGAGAAACATCAGGAACGCATCCAGCCAGCGTTTATCGACCTGCAAACAGAAGAGAGAGCAAATTGCTGTCAGCAGGCAGGCGCTGTCCCCTAGCAGGTCTAATGCCAAAGCAAAAGGAGAACAGAGAGCAGCATGGGACATGCAGGAATGATGGGAGATGTTGGTGGAAGCAGCAGTGAGACCCGGGCCCAAGCTGGCAGGATGCGTTTTTTGGAATGGATTGGCAGGAGAGGACGGGTGCTAGTGCGGGGATGCCGGACTGGCTGCCGCCCTGGGTGCGGAGGAAGAGGGGGGAATTGAAGAGGAGAGGAGGGACTGTAAGAGCCATTTTGGGAAGGAAATGAGAACTGAAGAAAAGCAGGCTCCCTGTTTGGGAAGCCAAGTAATAAAGCACTGAGGTAGCTGAAACAATAAATGACTATTGCTCATTAGTTTCCTGTTCGTTATTTGCTGGCTGAAAATAAATGGAGGTTATGGGAAATGGAAGGGATTTTCTTGAAAGTTTGGGGAATCAGGAAGGCATAGAAAAGGGGATGGGGTCAGGGAAAGGGGAAAAGGAAAAGGTTCACAGCAGTGACTTCTCCGAAAACGCCAGATGCAGGCATGAGCTGGTCTCCTTCCATCTCTGAGGGGCAAATGACTTGTGTGAGACTGGAGGAGTGGACTGGAGGGTCAGATCCCTCCATCTGGGTGCAGAAAAACACACCCAAAACTGTACAGCATGCTACAGCGGTATGCGACTCGGGTCAGCATCAGGAAGTGGCTGAGGGAAAGAGCTCGCAAAGTCCTATGGCTTCTTGACCGATATCATCAATTTCTCTCGGAAAAGCAAGGGTTGTCTTTTGTAGCAGAACTGTTTAGAAAGCTACTCGGGAGAATTCAGTATCATAGAATCATAGAATCATAGAATCATAGAATCGTTAGGGCTGGAAGGGACCTTCAAAGGTCATCTAGTCCAACCCCCCTGCAAGGAACAGGGATATCTCCAACTAGATCAGGTTGCTCAGGGCCTCATCCAACCGGGCCTTGAACGTCTCCAGGGATGGAGCATCCACCACCTCTCTGGGCATCACAACAAACCTTCGAGATAGGTAATAGGCACTACTGTATTGTGGGCAAGATCTTTCTTCACTCCTGTGACCAGACTCAGGGTACATTACAAATTTCAAGCTTGCCTTGAAGTAGCAAGGATGTGCTTAATACGACATTTCCAACCAGTTAAGTCAGACTGGGAAAAATGTCTGCCCGTATTTGGTAGCAGAGTTAATTCATTCCCCAAGCTTAGTAGCAGCCTGACTAATCAACTTGCATATTCTTTATTGCAGGCTCTCACTTGCTTTTAAACTTTATCTCTGCAAATTGGGTGATTCTTTGAAGTTCTGTATCTAGAAAGACGAAAATGAGCAAGAAAGGATTTATTCCTGTCTTTGTTTACTTATTAGATATCAGAGGGGAACAATCATTTGTCTTTCTTTCTCTCTGTCAGCTTCTTCCTTTCTTCAGAATAATTTACATTAAAACATAGAGCTATCTGCCTATGTAAATATAGAGAGATAGCTTGCAGGACAATGGCTTAACAATGCTGATAAAGAGCAACAGTAAAACCAGAGCCATGGTTTTATGGTTTTTCTATCAATCCTCTTTAACAATTTATATACAGGCACTTACTTGCCAGTTACCTTGCCCTTTTTCATAGCCGGGACTTATTTTAATGTGATAAATACAATTCCATAAAGCAAAAACTACACGGGTCGCTTTTCACATCTAGGGTGAAAGATGTTTGTTTAGGAAAAGGAGGAGTTAGGTGAAGGAATGAATCAGACAAAAGGCTGAAATTCCCATCTGGCTCTCCTCTTCCCTTTTCAAGCATGGGAATCAGCGAAGATGATGCTATTTCCTGTAATGAAAAAGGAGAGCTAATGTTCAGATGAAAAGTATGCCTGTTGTTAGTCGAGGTGATTTAAGGTTTCTGGAATGAAGCAAGTTTGATGCCAAATATGGGGAGTTCCTTCCCAAATTGCATCATAGTTGCTTGGAGAGGTTATTTGCAGTTAGAATAAAAGAGTTAGGTGTTAACTTCAGAGTGTCTTTAATTATGAAGGCTGAGCTCTGACAGTTTTAGGCAGGCAGGTTTGATCTTTTGCTGTCTTTGGGCTGAAGTCTGGTAACCCAAAAAGGAAGATGCGTAGTGCTGCCTATGAAGCAACTGATGCATAGATTTCCTTGCTGATTCTGATGTGTCACCGAAAATCCGGACAGAAACCCCCTACACAGTGTGTAGCACTGGGTGCATGGGGGATATCTCCTCCTGGCATGCACACCTGGCCCCACAATAAAGTAATGCCTGCTTTCTAACAGTAGAAACTGTGTTAGGGAGTTTCTGTCTGGATTTTCAGTGACATATGGAGCAGTGTGGGTGACACATGGGACACGTTCACTCACTCTGTGTGATTATCTGGGTTATATTTTTCCATTTTTCTCTTGGGACCCACCTTCCTGGTAATTAAACAAATGAAAAAGTGCCATCTGAGGAAAATAACAGAAGGGTTCGATGGTACTGGTAGAGAAGCATCACTTGAAAACAGAACTCAGAGAAGCTGAGTAAGGCTTGAATGTGCTGGTGCAATATGAAAGAACGTGTCAAAGACATGTCAATTGACATCATATCCTTGCATGCATTTAAAAGCAGACTTTGACAATATTTTCTTATTTAAGAGTTTGTCCCTCTGCCTTCCTGTTACTGGAGATTCACCCTGTTGGAATTAGGTCTTGCAGAAGCAAGAAAGCGATTCCCCAGGGGCGAGGGAGGAGACATCTGCCATGGGCAACAGCACCAGGCAGAGGACTGGTTTCTTCTTGAGTGTAGAGACAAAGTGGTGTTTCCTACCAAACAGAAGATTCCATTTTAAAGCAAATTCTGCTTAAGTGATTAGAACACCTGAGGATAGGGCAGGGCTGGGAAGAAGGAGCTCCTCAGGGTTTTTTCTGCCTTCCCATTTTCTGCCTTCCCCTCAGAAGCTAGGCAACCTCGTGCAGCTGGAGGCTTTCGTTACCCATGTTTATACGACTTTGTGAAGATGTGCAGAGTATTGTGTACGGTGAGGGAGGGGAAGCTGTGCCAAACAAATAGCAGGTCTCCATCTTTGAGAGTACAGATGAATGCAGAGGCGTACAAACCCAGAGATCCTTGGTGGGCTTGTGATTTGAAAGCAAAAGCAGCAGTTATTTGGCAACTTTTTACAGGAGTAGTCTGACATCCATCTGCACCCTGACCCATCATCTCCCTGCTGTGTAACTTGTAAGGACGTGAATGGGATTTTTATGGGCCTGATTGAAGGACACCGAGTCGGAAGGAATTCTCTCCATAGACTTTAATGGATTTTAAATCAGGCACCATTATAGCCAGGACTTGCCAAAGTGATTAGTGACTTTGGATTACCCTTAGCATTTGGGAGATCTCTCTGTGTCAGGGCTCATGTCAGGCACTGTTAAGTTTGAAATACATGTAAAATAAAACACACGTACAAAGTACGCCTATCAGTGTTAAAAAGCCAATTTATATGCACTATAGAACTGAATTCACTCTTAGAAAAGAAAATTCTGGTGTGGTACAGAATAAATTCCAACTACTAAAATGGCATTTGAAAAAAAAAACAAACTGGACTTGTTTGCAGAGGGAGCAGTGCAACCAGGAAACAGGGTGCATCTACAGTACTTTCTTCAGTATCTCTGTATTTGGCCAGGTTTAGCAGGGACATCTCAGAAGGCAAACCACCTGAGCCAAAGTCTATTGGTAGAACCTCTACTTTGCCCCATGTTTCCTCCTGGATGCCCCTTCCTTTCCTTCCTTCCTTCCTTCCTTCCTTCCTTCCTTCCTTCCTTCCTTCCTTCCTTCCTTCCTTCCTTCCTTCCTTCCTTCCTTCCTTCCTTCCTTCCTTCCTTCCTTCCTTCCTTCCTTCCTTCCTTCCTTCCTTCCTTCCTTCCTTCCTTCCTTCCTTCCCTCCCTTCCTTCCTTCCTTCCTTCCTTCCTTCCTTCCTCCTCCTTCCTTCCTTCCTTCCTTCCTTCCTTCCTTCCTTCCTTCCTTCCTTCCTTCCTTCCTTCCTTCCTTCCTTCCTTCCTTCCTTCCTTCCTTCCTTCCTTCCTTCCTCCCTCCCTTCCTTCCTTCCTTCCTTCCTTCCTTCCTTCCTTCCTTCCTTCCTTCTTCCTTCCTTCCTTCCTTCCTTCCTTCCTTCCTTCCTCCCTTCCTTCCTTCCTTCCTTCCTTCCTTCCTCCCTTCCTTCCTTCCTTCCTTCCTTCCTTCCTTCCTTCCTTCCTCCCTCCCTCCCTTCCTCCCTCCCTCCCTCCCTCCCTTCCTCCCTTCCATCTTCTCCACTTAAGCTGTAGCATTAGGATTTAGGCTTATGTCTCCTGCATCTCTGCACAGCACTGTGGGGGGACAGGGACCCCAGTCCTGGCTATATCTCCAGCTCTTGTGTAACCCAATGACGGGTTTGACTCCTACTCTGTAAGAGATGTACCAGGCACATACCTTTGTGCCTTTATAAAAAACCCAAGCTGATCACTCTCCCTTGCAGAGCATCACATAGTGATCAGTACATGGAAGCGTACATTGACCACTCTGCCTTTCCAAAAAAACATCCTTTGCCTGCTGAGAAATCTCTCCTGCTGCAGTGACTTGTGTGCCCTGAAACATCAGCTGAACCAAGACCTCTTGGAAGGAGCTCACGTGGGAAGCTGAAGATTATGATAGGAGATCACTGAGCAAACAGCCGTGGGCTTTGAAAATGAGCCTGCCTGGCTGGCAAAAATGACTTTCCCATGGCAGAGTTGGCAGAAGGACTGGTGTCCCTGAGCTTCAGCTGCTGCATTCCCTTACCTGGGCCACCAAGGATGTGATTTTGCCTTACACCTTAGCTAATAGGAGACCTTTCCAAATGATCCTGCTTCTTGGCATTTTCCTCCGCCTTGAACTGGACTTGGCAATTGTCTGGCTAGAGGATAAGAGAATCTAGCAGCTGAGCTAATGAAAATTTTGTTTTGCAGTACTGGTTTTTGCCAGCTCAGGCAGATGAACTGACTCACCCTGCGACTGTTGGACCCCACATCAGAGCCGGCAGAAGGGACAAGGGAGGAGCAGGATAGCTGCTTCCCGCAGTAGCTCGCTCTCCTATCACACAAGGTGTGACCTGAAACCAAAATATTGACTTCAAAGCCAGTTTTATCAACCATCTAAACTACTACATCCGGAGGTGAACTGTTTGTTTTTTTTTTTTTTTAAATAACACCCAGCTCACCTTGGGTTAAGCTTGATCTGCCCAGATCCCCCTTTGGCCCGTCCTGCTGGCAGCTGCCCTCTTTGCCAGGGGTTTCTCAAAAGGGATCACGGAGCAGGACATGGGTCACATGAAGTGGGGTCAGTCCTGTCACCTGCTTTCTGTGGTCACTCTCTGGTCTGCAGCCTTGGCCCAGGAGCAGGATGCGATAGGGACTCGTCTGGTGACCGGTATGCATGTGTCCTCCATCCTATTTAATGGCGGCACATCCTTTCACACGGTAGGAATGCCCCTGTGCCTTGGTGACAGGTTTAGCAGAGGTCACCTGCCATGTTACCACAGCCACCCATGTCCTGCAACAGGAGTTACCTGTGTGCAGGCTACAGGAGAGATGCACAGTGAGTCAAAAGGACCAGGTTGCATGAGTTGCCCAAGAAGCTGCTACTTTCACACCAAACACTGAGCCAGCGAATTAGATTGTGGTGGTGCCCCATCTCTCATGTATTTTACTTAAAGGTTTGGGTATTTGTGTGTTGTGTGAGGTAGACTCGGTTCAGTTCCTCCACTTTCTTTCTGTGGCCTCGTCCTCTGCATTTCAGTCTCTGTAGTGATCTTGCATTGTCAGCAGGAGTGAAGAGGAGCAGTCCCGTCCCGAATAACCTGGAGACTGGAAAATATGAGTGGGAATTCCCTCAGGCTAAGGAGCAAACTGGATGTGAGAAAAGGCTGCCTCGAATGTCTCGGATGCAGATCAGAGGGAGTCTGCAGCTTACGTAGATCAGATCATGGACATCCATTACAGTGCTCTGGCAGTCTTCAATGAAAGGCTGGACTTCCCTTGCAGGTGCACAGGTACTAGGGGCAGAAGTAGCCAAACTTTCACCAAGAATAAAGAAATTCAAGATAAAGCCAGAAATCCCTCAAAACCTGTCAGGGTGAGGAGAAAGGGAAATGTCTGGGACGGGCAGGCAGAAGTTCGCCCTGAGCACAGGGAGAGCACATGAAGTTATTACAAAAGGAAGCAGTAGCTGCTGCGTGAGTGTTTTAAACGAATAAAGCATTTGAATTCTGTGAGGATCCTGCTGGTGAGTGTTAGACATGTTCAAGGCAAATCTGCCTGGCCTGGCTTTCTCAGGGGAGGAAAGAGGAGGAACACTTTGGGTTTGACTCTAAAATGGATTTAGGGATCATGTAGGTGTCCTGTTGCTCAGTCTGGTTAGGACTGGGGTACTTCTGGACAGAAAGGGTACTATGACTTGAAGCACTTGGGAAATTTCATAGTGATAAAGCAAGGTACCTGTGAAATTCAACAGCCTCAAAGTAGGGGCCAGCTGAGCAAGAGTTTCTTTTTTTTTAAAGATTTAAACATTTAAAAGTAAGACACAGTGAAGCGTATACATGCTTTCACTGTCCCATGAAAGATGTTGTAGGTGAAATTTAGCGGCAAAATCCCAAAGCAAACTCTAGGTCTTACTTGAGGACTTTATACCATAGATGTTAAAATAACCAGCAGACCTACTACAAACCACTGCTGCACAGTGGTATCTTAGTGAATGTGGTTACCCTTCACCCAAGCAGAGGTGAACATTTTATGCTTCTATGAGTAATGCTGGCTCCATTTGGTAACGGGTCCAAGTGATGCTTCTTCTCTCTGGGGTCAGGGTTAAAAAAATGGGATGACTAAATACTGTTCTTCTGTCAGCTGAGGTAAGCAATGCTTCACACAGGGGCTTGCTCTAACTTCCCTTACACCAGCAGTCCAGGGTATGTTCAACTATCAGCCTCTGGAAACTGGTATTTTTTTGCCAGGTGTGGTACTGCCTTTCTGTCTCATACTGGAAAAAAGCAGAGAAGCTTTCGGTGACACAAGTTTGGAGTGATCCCATCCCAGCCTTGCTTGTTGCTTTCTGCTTGGGAAAGGTGCCAGGGGTGCTGTAGCCTCATCAAGCAACAGCCGTCTCCTTCAGCTCCTCCTAATAGCACTTGGAAGCAGTGCCAGCTCCTGCCTGCCTTTTTTGAAGGGTATCTGATCTGTCCGCTGAAATGGCATGTGCAAGTTTCTCCACGCCCTACCTGAAGCACCGACAAGCACAAACCTCAAAGCCACGGTAGCAGCATCCCCAGCAGGACTTCATACGAGGGGAGACGAGGTGATTCTTATCTCCAGGTTGATTTCATCGATGCGACTTCCTCGACTTCAGCTCAGGGTATGAGCTTGCGTAGGTGAACATGAGAGCTAGCTGCAACGCAGGTCCCTGCGCAGGAGAAGGTGCGTGTGTGGGTCCCTGCCTTTGCCGGCCACGTCTCAGCTCTCCCCAGCCCACACCATTCCCACACTGCGGAGGCTGCTCCCCCGGTAGGGTGCACAGCGCCCGTCCCGGTACTCCCGCACACAGGGCAGGCAGGGCAGGCGGCATCACCGTGCTGACCACGCTGCCTGACACCTGCATCCCCCTCACACCCCTGAGGTGCCTTTGGTTTCCAGGGGGAACAAGCTAAAGAGAAGCCACTAGGAGAGGACAGAGCAGGGGATGCAATCCACCATAGTGGAGAGATTAGTACACTGCAATGTCATTCTCTTTTCCTCCAAATCCATCTTTTTATTAAAAAATAAAAAACACACTGGGCTGACTGTGAGCAATATTTTTCCGCAGATTCTGGCAGCTAGCTATCTGCTTTTGCTCTGATCTGAAGCGTGGCCATGTTCATAATTTTATTGAGGCTGCAAAGCAACCTGTATTGGTTTATGAGCCCTGCTAACAGATACCCGTATCTTGTGCTTTTCTTGTGTTTTTAGGAGGTGGGACGACGCTTTGTATCAAAACCTCCCACAGACGTGTGCGTTTCAGCTTCTGGTGGCACGGCCGTTTGTGCCAAATGACTTTAATTATTCTGAGAAGTTTTGAGCTGCTTGAAATTGAGTTAATTGCAGATCCTTCGTTCTAGTCGTGCTAGAAAACAAGTGTTATAAAGAACTGAGCTCATGCTGTGTGCAACCTTTATCTTGAAGCATAAGAAACAGGAAACCTATGTGGGTTTTCTTGCAACAACCCAACATTTAGAGTTGCTTCCAGAGGAACAGCTAGTGAGGTTATGCAGCCATGCACCATAGCTCTCAAAGGGGAAAATTTATCAGCAAAGTGAGACTCCTGTCCAGCTTTGGTATGCATTTGAAAGAGAGCCACATCAATTCGCAAATAGTCCTTTGTTTACCTGCTTTTCTTCCCAGTGGTTTGCCTGTTTTCATCTCCAGCGGGGTGCTAGGCAAACTGGGACCAACCCTGCAGTCTCGAAATTCGGAGTCAGCTCCAGGGAGCAGCGGGAAACCTCTTTAGGTGTGCCAGGGACTTGTGCTTCCCAGTCCACACATTCATGGCTTGCCAGTTCCTTCCTCGCTGTTACCCAATGGGACCACAAAGAAACAAAATCCACCTTTCCTCCCACTCTGTGTAGGCCAAAGAAAGGATGAAGGATTATGAATGCTCCCTCTTGCCTGTCGCCTTCTGCTGCCAACCAATAGTCCATATCATAATTGCCATAATCTCTCTAAGCTGGGGAAGCACTGGCTGGGGATGGGTGCTTTCAAAAGGGCCTTTCTTAATGCATTACGTTCTAATTGTCATGCTTGGCTGCTTGCTGAGGGTTAAAAATGAGTCTCGATAGCAGAAATTACAGTGGCCATGAGGAGATGGTTTGAGAAGTATACAGTTTTGCCTTCGTCTTTCTTTTATTTTAAGACGTGGGAACAGTATTGATCAGGGAAAGAAAAGTAATGAAACAGATTAGAATGGCGTAAAACATTTTCTAGATGTTGCTATGGATGCTTTTAGCAAAGATTCGGTACTTGGTGTTACTGAGTTTTTACCTAAAAAGAAATTGGGGTTCCTGTTGAAAAACAATTTGGGCTTTGGGGTTTTCTAACAAACATAAAACTATGAAAAGCTGGGGTTCCTTCTGGAAAACACCATTTTGATGAAGAAATGATATATTTTGTCAAGAAGGGACTTTCAAATGTTCTCCAAATTAGTAATTGAAACTCTTTCTCTGTTAAAGGTTTTTTCTTACAGCATCCAGTCCCATCACTGGGGACAGATTTTCAAACAGGCTCATCTTCCACTCCCACACCAGAAGCAAGTGTCCATGAATGTAATGTAGCAGAGGGCACTGAGAAGTTGGCAGTTTTTGACATCTGGCTACAGTCACTCCGCTTGAAAGTGCAGAACAGAAAATTTGGCCTCTTGTCTCAAAGGCTCGTGGCTTTTGGAAAGTAGTTTTACATCTCAGCTTCAGCTTCTTCAGCTTCTGGATTGCGAACCTAGGAGGTAGATAGATAGCCAGTAAGCTGTATGCATGAGCTCACTTGTCTGCTGCTTGGTTGCATTTTCTGTAGTATCACTAATTGTGTGCTTCCCAGCCAAACCTGGCGATTCATCAGTCTTCAGATATCACAAAAACATCTTTGCTTCCACCATGACAAGTACTGGAACTGAAATTGAAAAATGATGAACCCAAAGCAGAAATAACAAAAGAGAAGTCTTTTTACCTTAATTGCACTGCTTTTTATTTTGTCTTAAAAGTAATGGAGGGGGAAAAAAAGACCAAATATAAAAAGACCTCCAGGTCTGTAACTGGTGCTAAGACACAACATATCAGGTCCAGTTTTCCAGAGCAACAGTTTGATTATCTAAATGTTTAATTGTTCAAAGAGTGTAAAAATTCATACAGGCAGAAGGGTCAGCAGGTACCCCAAATGTATGTAGGTACTGAAGAAAAGCAGGTGAGAGCAGGGGGAATTTGCAGAGGATAGCTGACCCCTCTCAGAGTCTGTGCTAGCTGAACCCCCATCACAGCTTGGGCAGGAGCTAAGAGTGACTAAGTGCCTCTCCAGTTTCAGATCTGCACAGGAAGCACACGATGCTCTTTTCTAATTTCTGAACAACTTGTGCAAGCTCTCTGCGTAACAGCCTGTGGCGTGCCACTGAGAGACTTCCTGCCCAGTTGCAAGGATGGTTTGGACACTGAAGCTCCTTCTGTAGCCTTTGGGGTTTTTTGACTTTCTTTAGTTTTTGCCACAGTAAAGCCAAGCCACAGAGCCCACACCGTAGAGGCAGTCAGGCAGCTTTTTGTCGAATACATAATACAATTTCAAATACATTCACAGGAGGTAAGCAGTAGCTCTAAAGCATCATTAATAGCAACCAGAGGCAAAAAAAAAAAAAAAAAAAAGGACAGAAAGAAGAGAAAAAGCATGGAAAAGCTGAGGAGTTAGTGATTGTCAGCTTAAACTGAAAGTAACCACTGGAATAGAAAGCTGCAAAACATTCTTCAAAGCTGGGACGAGGTGGAGATATCAGAGCACTGCGTGTCACACGTAATGGCTGATGTCTTCCCTGATGGCTACATGCTGCCTGGCTGCACTTCCCAGTGATGTTGTTGCATCCCAACTGCCCATTGGGATCCACTGCCTTCCCTCTTTTTCTGCCAGTGTCCAGGGAATCCTGGGCAGCTGGGAACAGCAGTGCTGTTGTAATTGAGGCACAGTGTTGAGCACAAGTTCAGATACATCCTGGGAGAACGCCCACTTCCCCAGTCAGGGTATTGCTGCCCTTTTTCCAGCCAGCTTCGGTTTGGGTCGCATCATCCTTCTCTAATGCTGAGGATGCTCTCAATGTGCCTGCCAGTTCTTGGTCACAGATAACCACAAGCAGGCTTCAAGGAGAGCACAACTGATGAATATCAGAGCAGCTAAGCCTTGGATGCATTGGTGTATCCAAAGAATAAATTGGTTGCTAAGTCAGCCAAGCGAGAACTTAAAACTGTGAGTACACTTAATGTTACTTGCTGTATCAGGCTCTTCCTCAGGCTGCGGTTTGCAAGACTCTTCTGACACGCTGCCAGGCTCTTCATCTCCAGTTGGAGGGAAGAAAGCGAAATGGTTTTTCAGTCAGCAGTCTCTTGACAAACGGGGGGCACCAGGACCCTCGAGTGCCGATGGCAATATTTTCCCATGCTTTCTTAGTCTTGTCCTCGGTGTTCTCTAAAATATGTGAAGACTGTTGAATTTTATGTGTAGATGTTTGGACTGCCAAGTCAGTTTACATTATGAATAATAACTCATGGACGTTTCCCTAGAAAGAGAGATTATAATTCAAACAGACTCTAAAAATGATTTACATATTTTGCAATACCACAGGAATGTGGTGGTTTATTATGTCAGGTCTGTCAGGATGGGATTATTCCTGTACATGTCAAATCCCAGGTTCCTGCACACTCACAGCAAATTAACTGCAAGAATAAAAACAAACGTGCCTGCTGCTTAACACCAAGTTAATTCTGTAGAAAAATTCATTTTACTGTTTCCCTTTGTCCGCTTGTATTTTATCCCTAGCTAAGCCTTCTTCCCTCTCAGGAAAGATTTCAAAAGTAGTAAAAGCTCTAACAGCTTCAAAACCAGAAATTAAAAATGATTTTGTGACCTGTCTCAGTTCCCTGTGTGGTCTGAGGGCTTGATCCAAAACGAATCCAAAGGAGGCACTGGCCCCAGGAGGTTGGTGAGGTGGGGTGACCAGTTGAGGTGCACCTGCAGGAGCCAGGACACTGAGGTTTTGTTCCCAGCACTTTCAGTACATCAGTGCAGTATTTGGGTGCTTTGGAAGACTGTCCGGTGTGATTCAGTGGCTCACCCTGAGGCAATTTGCAAGACTCTTGTTTTGGGTTTTTTTATGTTTTTAAGGGAGAGAAAGCCTGAGACCCTAACCCCTTTTTAAAAATTACCTTTAACTCATGGAGGTGCTTCTAAAATGACCACTTTGCCTTGGTTACCCCAAAGAGAGCAAAGAGCCAGAGCAACTGAGCTAACAGAACTATAACAGATAATTGACAGGTTCATAAAGTTGAAGTTATTTGAGCTGCTGATACAGAACTTAGTCTTGGTGAAGCTCTCCATTCCTCTTTCTACAGTAGAAATAAGTAGGTTCAATTGTAAGAAATAAGCAATGTACAAGTGGCAGAATAAGTAAAAAGAAGCACTGGCAGTTCAGTGTTGCTTTCTATTACATTCATTGGGAAATTTCAGTTGAATTCATTGGAAGTGACGTCTTCATGAGATATGCTATGCACTTTTGATTTATTCTTTTTAAAATAAAAACAACCACACATAATTTTGTCATAACCAAATACACACATGTAACATACCTGGAGTTTGTCAGGTTAGTTTTTTTCAATTGCAAATGCTTTCCATCAGAAAATACCACTATGCTCACTCAGAAACTTACATCCACTCTGACAAGACTTTGAGTAACTTGTCAGGCCCAGCGATTCCTTGTCAAACAAGAGATATCGAGACCTACCCACCTGAGATGGTCAACAGTGTACAGTCAAGATGCTGGAGACCCAGCACACCTCTAGAGCTCACTCCTTATTGATTTCAACTCCTAGGGCTGGAGACTCACTTCTTCTTTCTTCCTATGCAATTATTTACTGACAAGAGAACATCTCCAGAAGGAGAAACTGAGAAAGCTGCATGCACTCCTTTCAGATAGGGCACTTTGGGATCTAGCAGATTTAGATTCAACCCTCAGTGTGAATTGAAGATGGTGCAAGGATTTGAACCTTGGTAATCTGCACCCTACAGCAGTGTCATATTAACTTTAGTTTGCAATGTACTCCCCGAATCAGCTTGTGTTCACCTTCAGGAATCTCTTTCCCCATGAATCCTCCACGCATTTGATTTCCATAAGGTTCAGTTCACCAGCTGGATCCCAGTCTGCTGGTGGCTTTCAGGCTGCTGATCTGCAGGACTTCCTCCAGAACCAATACCAGCGTCTTTTTCCCCATTCTTTGCAGCCTGCCCAAAGCAGGTAGGAAAACAAAGACAATTTGTAGCATTCAGGGCAGACTAGTCTTTAATTTGTCCTTTTGTCCTGGAAAGTCACAGATGTCACCAACACTGCTTGGTCTTTGAGGGAAAGCTTGGCTGACAAACAGGACTATCCTCAGGCCAGAACTCTCAGCTCCACAAGCTGGAGGGAATTGCAGGGTGCAATACACCAGTCACTACCAAAATCCATACCCCGTCTCCCACTGCAGTCAGCACCAGCTGCCCCAACAAAGATGTAAAATCTCTATAGTTGACATTATCATGTCTGTGGAACAGCTTTAATTTCTTTTTCCCCTCCTCCAGTTTTTGCCATTGAAAATTTTTGTGTTTGGTTCGGTTTCCAACTGCAGCCAAGCTCCTCTGAGATCTAAACAATACAGAAAATTAGTAATACTCAATCTGTTAAACAGAAGGAGTTAATAACACAGGAAAAATTAAGGCAAGGCAGGTAAGCTCATGCCTGTCTGAGACATCTGCTGCAAAGTCTTATTCTGAGGCTTGGGTTAGAATAAAGCGGCAGCTTTCCATACTTTTACCAACCATTGTACATCTTCTGTGAAGGACTTCTGCAGTGCCAGGTACAGAGTAGTCTATACTGAAACACTTCTTCTGATATTGTATTACCAATAGCACTTCTATAACATCAGGGCTTAGAAACCAAGGTTTCCAGAGGTCACTCTTGAGGCTAAAGCAGTTATTGATGCCCAAAATAAGACCAGAGCTGTGAATTTTTCAGTCTACTGGCTCAATCACATCACACTTAGAAGAAATTTTTCAAGTTGCATGACTTTTTTTTTTTAATGAGATATTTTTTAAAGTTATACTTGGTAGAAACCAAATACTTTATTTGGCATAAAAGGAAACGTTAAATTTTATTTTCAAGATTCAGAGTCCTTTGTTATTAACTATTGCTTCAAATGTTGCTTTGAAAAGCACTGAGGATAACATACTTTTTACTAATAGATATTTTCTACCTGAAGAAATCACTAGATCTGTTAAATTCTAGGAATAACTTCTGTCTTCCCATAAACCATAATTTTGATGAATAAGACCTCTTTCACCAAAATATCTGAATGTTACCTGGTTTACAGAAGATATTGAGTGCTTTTTGTCTGCAAAGCTGTTACATCTTGGTTTAATCAAAAAGGCTAACAAAAAATAGTAACTCTGGACATTATTCAAGACAAAAACCTTGCAGGCTGGCTATAGTGTTACAACGGGCACACAGTTCTCTTGTTACTACTACTACTAATAATAATGGAGCTTTAGATAAAAGTCATTCCACAGTGGACAAAGCGAGAGCGCTGAGTAACAGATTTATGATTCAGAAAATATTCCATAGCATCAACTAAAAACAACAACAAAAAAGGAAAATATAAAGATATGGAACATCAACCATATATAGCGTCAAGGGCATGCAACTACTGTTCCATGCTGAGAGGAAAAAACTACTAAAATCGCTTGGAAAGTTGATGTGTGTTGGGCTTTGCTGAGCTTGGGTGCATGAGGGCCAGCGACCAGCAGGATCTTTGGTGGAGCTGATGCATGGCCAGAGGTGGATAGTGGTGCGGGTGTCCCGCTGCCACCTTGTCCACACTCCCGGGCAGCTGTGCTGGAGAAGGGCAGGCTGCAGAGTCCAGCTCCAGCCAGGATGCCCAGAGCAGCAGCATCCAAACAAGAGAGAAAGGTCATCGACACCCTGGGACAATGGATCCCCAGGAGCAGGGGTCACACCAAGCTTTGCCCAGTGCGCAGCTGGAGCTCTCCCTCATCCAGACGTGTCAGGGAGAGCAGAAAGGGCATAACGCAGCATGTTGGCCAGGCAGGGGTCATGGGCTGGCTCCTTCCCCTGCCAGCCTCAGTGGGTGGTAAGCCTGACGCTGTGTTCAGCACGACGGCCAGACCAGGCACCTGGGGCTGGATTCAGCTCTTCTCTCCCTTGTTTGATGCTAAGCTGAGCTCCAGATCCCCCTCTGCAAGGACTACCCTTCTCTGTCAACGCTACAGGGGGACCCTGGTGATTCTCCTCCTAATTGCAGCACTTCAGACAAAATTTTGCTAGGATGACTCTGGACCCAAACATTAAATTAATAAGATTTGATAACTCAGCATCTCTATTGCTTCTCCCATTTCTGTGCATAGCTTTTTTCAGCTGCAAGTTCTTTATAGCAGCATCTGTCTTTCATTACATGATTGCATGGTGTCTGAGACTATGGAGCAGTTAGGCATAAAAATATGAATGAGAAACCTATTTAATTTATTTAATTTACATGTAACATCATTGCGCTGAATGATGGTAGGGAAGTATGACCTCCAAATGAATAGTCTGCTATTTAGTTATGCTGATTTTTATTCATGTCTGGTGTACTGTGGTAGTTCCTCTTTGAAGGAAAGGCATATCATTGCCATATGAAAATCCCAATGACCTGAAAAGAAGAATTTACCAATTGCTGTGTTCCTGTGCTGTGCGGTCTCTCCAGGAGCCTTGCAAGCACCTTTCCTTTTGTCTGGGAGGGCATTTCACCTGACTGTGTGTGAATCGTTGCTAAAAGAAAGATGCATTCTCACTCTCAGGCTGTGGAGCTGGCACACATTTTCTTTGGAAAATATCAGGGCTATCTGAATAAAAGCTACTTAAAAATTGCCTTGCTAGTGTGTTCAGCTCTGTAGGAAAATGAACAATGGATTTGTTGCTGAAAGTGCCATAAATTAAATTTTATTTTGCTTACCGCCTAGAGAGTAATTAAAAAGCCATTTTAATGGAAAATAAATTATGTGGAAAACATAAATTGAATTTTCATGCAACAAGATGGTCCAATAATATAATCATACATAAAGTTCATGGTAGAGAGCTCTGCTTTGTTTTTTATGAGACTTCTGAGGTAAATTGCCCCCCAAACTCTAATGAACTGCATATACATACTCTTTCTCATAAAAAACTCAATTTAATGGTCTGTCAGATATGGCTACTCTTGTGTTTGGATGCTCTGCTTATGTAAATGTTTTTCTGGTGCTGCTACTAAAAAAACTGAACGCAGTCACAGTCAAGATCAGCTCTGAAGGTAGCTATGTAAACAATGCCAGAGATTGCGCCTTCTCTTTTGGGTAGGAGACACATTGCTCATTATCATTAGTTTTTCAGCCCTCTGCCCACATACACAAAAACAGCGGTGGTTATTCACAGCAGGACCAGCCGGTCCCTCCCACACACAACAGGTTGAGGCAGGTAATACCAACTTCTGCAGAAAACATAGACAGTATTATAGCTAATAAGTCTGGTTTTGCCTCACTTAGTTGTTTGGCTAAAAGAAAAAAAATGTGGTATGAGCAGAACAAACAGAAATTGGCATCACAGCATCCTTTGACCAGAGGTTAGCACAACCCTGGGCTGAAGGCAAATCCCTCAATATCAGCTAATTGGGAGATTTTGCAGTGAATCAGAAACTTATGGTTTATTCCTATCCTAGACGTGCCTGTGGAGGAGGCAGCACTGTGGAGTGAATGGAGAATTTGCACTTGGACCAACCCGGTCTTTTTGCTTTTCCTCCATTTCCTAGCAGTGACTCTGACAGCCATCGGGATCTGCTGATGAAAAACTCCATCAGGACTGTGCGAGGCTGTGCCACAGACATGGATGGTGTGCTGCATGCCCACAAGCAGATTGTTCTTAGCCAGAGACGGGGGAGAGATGCTTATGAACGACTGAAAGCAGGAGAGCTGAGCTGGCGAACTTGGAGGGGCTGGCATAGTCCCTGGCAAGACACTCGGTTCACACCAAGGGCTGTATCAAAACATCAAGCCCCCGGAAAACCTCAAGTTTGTTCCTGGGCAGGCAGTGAGAGCACACCAAGCAAAGGATGTTACCCTGTGGATGATGGACAGTGTGCTTGTCCTGTAGGCAAAGAGTCCAAAACGTTGTGAGCGAAGGGATGTAAAGCAAAAAGGCCTGAGGATCCCAAGTTGAAGTCTACCCAGAATAGCTGAATATGCCATGGGAGACACCAACCTAGCCCAGTGCTTGAGGAAAAGCTGCAGAAAGTGAATTTGCTGATAAAGTTTTGCAAGCATTTACTGACGCCCACAGAGTATGTATATTGTGGAGGCAAGGATCACAATGTCACCCCTACTCAGGGATTTGCCTGGGACTGGTGGATTACATTGCAGCAGAAGACATCTGAGTTATCAGCGTATAAACAATTCAAATTCTTCCTCCTTTTGAGCTGGATGTTAGTCCAAGATAATGTCATTCCCATGACAGTGACATCGAAGGAAAAGCCACAGACAGCAGGCTGTGAACAAGTGAAACTCAGGACAGACTGCGTTGCACTCTGTCCTCACTAAAGCATTACGTGAGCTCAGCATTCCAAAGCAGTGACGATACATAGGGAAGAAGGAAGCAACAGTTGCTCTATTTAGAATGGAGGAATTTGACAATCTTTTTTAGGAGTTTACATTCATTAGATAGATGTGGGGTCAAAACAGAAGAGGAGACGTTCGAAGTGACTGAGCTGAAGGACCGCAGTGCCAGAACATATGCCCCTCGCGCAGCGCCTGAGAGAGAAGCTGGGCGGTCTCATTGCCTCACTATCTGCAGCAGAAGAGCTGGGACTGGCCACAGGTCCTCTTACTAAATAGATCCCAAAGACTAAAGGAAGTAAAAAAGCAGACGTTTTGCACCAGTCACAATAGGAGCCATTTCTGCAGAGCTGACTGGTGCTAAATATATCAGTGCTTGAGGCATCAGCAGGGCTCTGGCAGGGGCCCTTGGACAAACATTGCATGACGTTGTGGCTGTGCAGCTCTGCCCTGGGAGCCTTTTCGGGTTCCTTTCATAACCAAAGGTTTTTCACAGGAAAATAAGGGTTTGGAGGGGACTATGCCCTAGAGCAGAGCACGTCTCCGGGTCCCCAGCATCGCTGTAAACAGCAGTAGTGACAGTTTGTGCATCACAGCTCTTCAAAGCCGAGGTGTTGACCAGCAGTCCCAGAGAGGGCAACTTCAGCCTTAGTCCCTCAGGCACAAAATGTTTTATCTTTGCTTATGAGAAGGTACTGTTAAATGAACCTGGCCATAAATAATTTCTTGCTTCTGGTGAACAGAGGTGATTTTCGGTTTGAAAATATGAATTTCTAATCAGTGGGAAAATGTGCTCCTAGCACACTCTCTGGAGGTTTTGATGAAAGTGCTGGGAGTAAAATGCAGAGTTGGAGATTGTTACGAAGCACTGTGACTTAAAAAAAACAAACCACAAACAAGCAAAATCCTGTCAAAGTCACAGACAAAGCGTAGATTGTTACTACCAGAGCAGAAAAAGATGCTGCATGAAATAATTGAGATTGTTAACACGGGGTGGCTGACACAGCGTGTTCCCCAGCTCTTTTCACAACTGAAGGGCATACTCTTGGAGGTCTGCTAACAGACACCCAGCTGGCTAATTCTCAGATATTACCAAAAACAAGCAATGAAAGTATGCATGGTTTAGGGATGGAAATATTACACAGAAGGAGAATGGATGTTTTCTATTAGCTTCACAGGAACAATAATGTCAAAGAAGTTCATCTGGCAAAAAAGCAAGACAGACAAGTAAAGGAATTGGTTTTGGTATCATTGGGAAAAAAATACATTTTTTTTAAGGGAAAAGTAGACATAAGTAGGTTTAACTTCCTTGGGAGAAAGGGCATTAATCCCTGAGATAGTATTACTAACTTTTATAGTACTCAGAGTACATCTGAAATAGTAATGCCTGACTTCACAGTTTGGTTGGCAGGGATTTAATATGTGACATAATATTACTATGGATATATCAACACTCATCCTATCATTCCTCTGTGACTGTTAAGTGAAGAAGGTATCAAAATAATAATATGTCTCACAAAAATAGCATGGAGTCTGTCTCCAATCTGTGTTTATCGCTGTTACTGAACAAAGCTTCACTAGTAAAGCATGGATTATCACCTGCCGATATTTGGCTCCCACAGACAAAGATAGAGTTATGGTACTTTTTTCTAAATGGTGGTTTTGCACAATGTCTCCACTGGCAAAATGATACAGTATAAGCTGTATTGCTTCATATAGCATGTATGCAATTATATATGGTGTCCACACATGATGAGCATTAAAAATACAGGGTACCTAGGTAGCCACAGATGCAGAGGTGCATTGGATTTGGTCCAAATGCTGCAAAAAGTCTTAACTAAGCTCTGGGAGTCAGAACTGGGTGAATGTGCTTGCCAGCTGGAAATAAAACCAAAAAGATACAGTGACGGCTCTCCTCCAGGCAGGTGAGGGCAAGAGTGGCTCCAGAGTGGAGTGCCTTCCTTGTGTGACACTGCCAGGTCTCAGAAAGGGTCATGTCCCAGCAGCTTGTGGCTGGAGGGTAGACTTGCCCTGCATGGAGGCCCCTGGAAGCACAAGGGAAGTGAAAGAAGGAGACACTGTAGGTGAGTGCAGGAGGAACAGAGAGAGCTCAAAATATTGGAAAGCCCCCAAAAAAGACTTTAATTATTAATATCGTCTATATCTCTACTCCTGTTTTGTTTGCAGACCTCTGGTGAGTTGAACATATGAAACAATATTTGTTTCCATCACAGTCATTGGGCTTGAGTTGTTTGATTTTCCATTAGAACAGCATCATGCTGAATGCATTTTATTCAGATTGGACACAGAGGATTCAAATACCCAAAGAGTAAAAATAGGCAGGCTTGTAAAATGCACTTTGAGACCATTTCTTTTTTTGTCTGGTTTCCAAAGGAAATAACACTTGTGCAACCACATTGTCTGTGTGTATCGCTCTGTCTGCCTCCCTGACGTCTGTTTAAGGTCTGAGTCCATTCACAGGTGCCAACAAAATCTGAGAGAGGGGCAGAGGCATCAACAAAATATGTTTCATGAAAGCCAGCGGCTGGGAGGGGAAGGGTCTACGTCAGTGAAGGAGAAAGGCTCTAACTGTGGTGTAACAGAGGGGAAGGCTGCAGTCTGAGCTTACAAAGTCAGCCGCTACCACAGCAGAGTGAATACACAGGGGAGGAAGCTGTGAAAACCCCACTGAAAGTCAACACTTTAATTAGAGCTTGAACCTCACTAGATGTAAATCAGCTAGAGGACAAAAGCCTATAGGAAACAGGTTTTCGTGAAACCACCTGGATAATACAATGCTAAAGTATACAGGGTAGCCAGGTGTTGGCTACAGCTTGGGTTTTATTTAATTGGAGATTTTATCCAAGATGTTTGGTTGCAAAGAGTTCAGGCATTAGCACAACCTATGACAAACCGTGTTCAATTAGGGTATGTAGGAATGTGCGTGAGATCTCAGTTACAGCAGCTGTTGGTGTCTTTTTTTCTTCTGTGCTTGTAGCAGAAGGAACCAACTCTCTGGGGACCTAGGCTGACCTCACAAAACTGTTTTTGGTTTTGGATTTGAACAAAATTGTGATTTCCAGCACTGGAGGAGCTTGGCAATATTCCCTGCTGGATTTCCTAATAAAGAGAGCAAAAATGACATTTCCATGTCACTAGCAGGATGCTTGACAACACCGGAGGAGCTGGGGAAGAGCTGAAGGATCACTTCACCACTCTCATCCTTTCTTCAAGTAACAGTCAGTCTTCTGTACACAACACATATAGGATGGAAAAGGACGCAGGATAGGATTGAAGTTTAGCATAGATGAAAAATCTGTGAGTGAAATGCAGTTCTCGGAGTCGTTCAGACCATCGAAGTCAAGAGATACCAGTAGGTACATTTTCCCTGGACTCTTTTACACTTTCATCCAGTCAAAAGTTTGAATTCATTGCTAGAGAGGAAGCTTGAAATTGCAACGTTAGCTCCTGCTTCTGCTTTTATCCCTCCCACCAAGCCAGGAGAGAACGCTGAGGATAGCCTCAATGTACAACTGTGCAGTTGCACAGCGGAAATTGCACTTGATGCCTTTCCTTAAACAAGGCTTGTCTTTCATATGTTTAAACGTATCTGGGCCTGGTCATGGCTGAATAAGCTGGGGCTAAGTCAGGTAACCATGTTGTATTTTACATCTCCTTTTCTAAGACTCTTCATTTATTTCGAGGCATTGTCTTATGTTGTGCTTTGTCCGTTCATTAAACGATGCTTGAAATCACACACTGCTCTTCAGTGCTGGGTTGTAAGTTAAACATTTTCCTCTTCTTCACCCCACTCCCAAATATTTTGCCAAGTTAAGCTTTTCGACAATACTCCGTCACACCATGTTAATGAGAAAAATCTAGCTCGGGCTCTGACATTCTACCACCCACAGACATCATACCACCCATAAGCATGTTGCTATAACCTTATCTTCTTCCCTTTATTTTCCTTCCCCTTTTCAGTATACATGGAGACCGTGAGCCCTCCATGAGAGAGTCTCCCTGCAAGCCCACCTGCCCTGCAGACCTGCTCCCTTGCTTGTTCCCTCTGGGAGGTCTGCGGAAAAGCCTTGTGCCCCTGCCCAGCTGCTTTCCGCGGAAAGCAAGGTATGCACAGCATGAGTGAGACCAAAATCATGTTTATCTGGGTCCCAACCTAAAATTCAGCCCTCTGCCTGGCAATTGGGAAGCACACCTGTGGTCTACTGCTTCGAGATAGCTCAAAAGTTATCAAGAGCATATTTTAAGACACTATGCAATAGATTTAATGTGGAATTGAAACATTTAACAACTGCCCTGCTCTCACAGTTCAAATAACAAACGGTATAGTAGGTGACATACCCTTGCACACAGCTTTAAATGCTTCTGTATGAAAAATACTCGGACAGAACAGAGAAAAATCTGAAAGAAAAAAAAAAACAAAACACCCAAGAAGTGGAGTGGATGGCATGTGTAGAAAACTTGAAAGCACAAAACGTGCTAATATAACAGCTGGTGAAACAATGACCAAGGCGAACCCTGGTAAATTGCCCACAACAATCCAAGAGTGTAAACAGGCAACGGAGAGAGAGAGAAATTATTCAGCCTGGCAGTCAACAGCAATTTGGAGTTGTGGTACCACAAAAAAAAAAAAAAAAAAAAAAAAAAAAGCCTGCCAGAGCCCCTGCAGCGTGTACATGCTCAGTCACGCAGAAATCGCCTCTCTGGGTCAACTGCTTGGAGAGGACCTCTCCTGTTGCTCAGGGACAGCTGCTGCGCCAGCACTGGGGAGATGCAGGAGCCACAGTCGCCCAGGCTCTGCACTTCCTTTTTGCCTCTCGGATGCGATTGGGAAAGTGAAGCCCATTGTTCCCGGGTCTTTAGATGTTGCTTTACCCGGTCGCCTCATTTCCATAATGCTCCCTGGCCTCCCAGTAGCCCAAATTGATTTGATGAATAGTTTTGTGTGGTTTAGGATTCATTATTCCCCACGTCCCACCCTCTTAATTTTGTACTAGGTAATCTCAGTCAGTCCCTGCGCAGAAGGATCCTGCTGGAGCCTTAATTAAAAACTATGGGAACAAAATAAAAGCGTTTCCCTTTGCTTCTCTGTGCGCCAGCCATGTACTGCTGCCTGCTCCTCTGTTTCAGCTGAAAACGAACAGAAGGGAAGAAGACGTCACAGCCTGCAGCTCTGAGATAGGCAATAGCTTGACTTGGGAGAACGGGAGGGGTGGCCCCTTTGCATTTAGAAAACCTGGGCCTATGAAAAATACAAAATTCAGAGTGGAGAGAGTACGAGAAAGTGAAGGAGTTCTTCCTTCTCCACCCTCCTATCCTCAAGCACATCTACTTTTCTTCACCTTATTGCATCTGAAATGCTTGATGCAGCTCCTTGGTGCATGTGCTGGATGGTGACCTAGATGTTTTTCAAAGGCTTGACACAGCCTTCACTTTGCAGGCTCTTGGTAGTCCAAGGAAGAGTGAGAAACCACAGTAAGGAGCCACAAAAAATGGGAACTTTTGCTGCATATTGAAGCCGAGGTACTGCATGCCTGTAGGAGGTAACCTTGATTTTCAGATGTCAAAGCCAAGTTGCAGTATCATAAAAGTGTTAGAGTTAGAGGATATCACCAAATATCTGGTGGTATTCACTACCTTCTTGCCAGCACAGGCCAGCTCATGTTGACAAACCTTCTAGTTGTTTTACTTACAGCAAAGATGGGAATTTCTCTTCACCTGGTGACTCTTCATAGACTGTGCCTTTAAGAATTGTTTTTCTGTCATTACTGTCCTGTGTTTTTCTTTTCTTCCTTACCATCTTATCCCAAAATTGATACTTGGCTAATAATTCCTTTATCTCTATTCAAGCCTGGCACCTCCGTCATCACTCACTCGTACTGGTGTGGTGATCCAGAAGATGTCAACCTCAGTGATGACTTTCAGTGGGTGCAATCTTTATGCAGCCGTGGATCAGGTTTAAGATCTCGGTCTTCCATATAGACATTTGCAGGTGCTCCTTCAGAGTCAGCAAGAAGGATATACTTAATTGCTTCTAATAAGTCACTTGCTATAGCTCATTAATCACTGTTATTACCCTCTCAATGCATTTGGTGAATGTAGCAATATGGTATTTGAGTAATTTTGGAAATAAGACAGCTCATTAATCGAAGTAGTATCTAAAACCACTTTTATTTTGATATTCATTAACAATGCCACAAGTAGGTTTTAGTTCATAAGAATCTTTGCAGAATTCAGCAACGCTGTAAATATGTGCATAAATAAATAATAATATTCAGAATAATAGTCTGAATAGGAGGTCATTTTTGTAGAAAATATTTGTCTGATCACTAGATGGTTTTGTGGCTATTTCATCTATTCAAAGAATACATTAAATATTCTCCTCTAAGATCATTAGCCTTGTTGCTTAAACAGAAGATATATGTAAGAAATATTTTTCCAGGCAAGTAAGGTAAAAATTTGTGTATCCATATTCTTTTTGCAATAATTTCAAGTGATGCATAAATTCCCAAAAATCATAATTAAAAAATGTATACAAGATCGCTAGTGCTTTAGATACAAAGGTCACATTACCAACTTCATTAAATTGTTTTTCAGTTCTTCTGTGTAAAAGAGTGACTTCTCTTCTGGACAGATTCAAAAAAAATTCTGTCCCTTTCCACTCAGGAATGTTTTGTCTCAGTAGATGACTATATATGCATTCATAATTGTGTACTGCAACTCTGCTAAAATTTGTCCCCTCTGTTTGATCTTTGATACTACTGTCTCCCTGGATTCTTCTTGCCTGTGTGCAGTGTAACCTCAACACTGTTTGTGTAAAGCATCCTCGGCCAGACCATGGTCATCACCCACAGCCTTGCTTTTTTTCCTTATGAGGGTTACTTTCAATCCTGATGAATTGGAGGTGGATTTATCAGAAAGGGTGAGGGGATCCTTGTCCCCCTTCCCATGTTGAAATTCCAATGCATGCTGTATTTTAGTGCAAAGCCACAATGCTAAAGATGGGGAATAAGAAACAGCAGGTTGAAGGAAAAGAGAGTCTCCTCTCCAGGGCTTGTGGTGAGCCCTGGTGCCCCACTGCTTTTAGGCTTTCAATACTAGTCCTAACATCACACTCGACCTGAGACCCTAGCAGTGCCCCATACCATCTTTTGGGGGAGCAACACAGTGAATCATGTTCAAATAGCTCCACACCATTCCTGGCTGTACCAGAGAGCTTAGGTGTTCAATGGAATCTCACACTTCCGAAGCTGGGCTCCTCACCTGTTTTTTTGTTTCTCTTCCCCTCACTCACATTTTGTCTGTACAGCTCCTGATGCACTGTAGGATAACAAGGACTGGTTGACAGATGCAGGATAACTTCATAGAATCATAAATGATTTGGGTTGGAAGGGACCTTAAAGATCATCTAGTTCCAACACCCCTGCCATGAGCAGGGACACCTTCCACTACATCAGGTTGCTCAAAGCCTCATCCAGCCTGGCTTTCAACACTTCCAGGGATGGGGCATCCACAACTTCTCAGTGAGCAAAGGTATTAGTTTGATCTCAGAATGGTAGGCTCAGACCTGTGTACTCTAGCGTAGCTTGCCTTTCATCCATCTATGCTCTTCCAGTCACCCTGCCATTGCTGCCTGGGAAATGTTCCGTGGCATAAATCTCTGTTCCTCAGTGTTCCTCATATTGATATCAATGCATCAGCTTTGCTGCACAGGTAAAGAGACAACAGAAAGAAAGAGAAGAGAAATGAAATTATGGTAAATAAACTTCAGCAAATGACATAAAAGCTGCAAGCTTAATTTAAGCTCAAAAATCTGAAAGGACTATTTCAGCAGTGGCAGCATCTTCTTTTGGGTGCTCCGTGCACTACATGTTCAGAGCTTTTCAGTCCTGCACATAAGTAGATGCCCTTCTGTATCACAGATTACATGGTGCTTAAAATGACTATGGGGAGAAGAAAAAACACACTGGTCTGCAACAGAGAGATGTTTTCATCAGTCTGTGTTAGTGTGCATACAGCGAAAGTGAATGAAGTGCTCTGAGCTCAATGGGCACTGTGGGGTAGTAAAGACAAAATGCTACAAAAGCCAAACACATTTTTGAAACTCGTCCCTTTGCCCTACAGGAACCAGGCATGTGCAATGATGATGAAGAATTGCAAAAGAGCATTTCTGTGTAGGAAAGTACATATGTGGGTTAAACTGATGCTCAGATGGTGGCCTCTCCTGCTCTGAGTGCCCTCGGAACCTCCTTTCTCCCTCTGTGCTCCAACAGACAAAAGGCAACACTGCTGCGCTACACGCTTTGCATGAGCAGCTCACACAGCTCTGGTAACATTGACGAATCCCAGGTTATGATGCAGTCAACAGCCTGTGTAGGAAGGAGAGCTGGTCATATAGACGTATTCCCTGGCTCCTGGCCAGTTTTCCTCAGATTTCCCTAGGGCTGTCAGCAGTGTGGTTGTTCTGTGAGAATATCCCACAGTGTCACCTGTTTACTCTAGAACATACTGTGGTATTGGATTGGTTTGCTTTGATTCATCTGGATGTGCTAATGGCAGGTATCAAAGTAGGATAGCATTAAAATACCTCTAGCAGTAGAGAGTACGCTGGAAACAACATCCTTTGTCAAGGAAAGGTAATATTCATGAAATTAGACCTGGAAAACTTGGGGTTTTGGTCTAAAATATTTTCTCTGATTGCATGTATGCTGAGTTTCCTCTTAAAAAGTCATATGCAGATCATTTAAACCCACTGCAAATGTTCATTGATATTCCATTCAAAAGGTCTCTATATACCAGATGTTATTCCACGGTTACTATAGATATCTTACATACTTCTTACAGGGAGGAAGTGTCCTCTTAGATACCACCATGGTAATTGTTAGCAAATGTTCACTGGCAGAAGGTAATTAGCAAGTAAGTATTAGAAAATAGAGGCAATCAGGCCCTGCAAAAATTCCTCCACTGGGATCAGACTGGAGAGAGGGAATGCAGAACCACCTTTTTAGAAGCTTAAAAAAACAGGAGTTAATTAACATAGAAAAATGTTTCAGCACAGCAAACCGAGGCTGCAAATATCTTGGAGGGATGCTGCAGCCCCAGCAGTGACATCCTTCACCCAGAAGAACGGTGCATCCAGGGAAGGTTATGATGAGCAGGTTTGCACTGTGTGCCTTGAGAACAGCCATCAGTCAGCAGGCAAGGAAGCAGGCAGGAGCATATGTAAGTAACCGCTGCTGTTTCCATACGATTGTAAATGCAAAGCACTGAGGGACATCAGGGCTGGCAAGTACTGCTCACTAGAGCTGGAGGGAGGGGACAAGAATGCAATCACAAAACTGATGGATCTTTTAAAAAGGCCATGGAAATTTTAACCCTTTGTGGCTGAAAGACTGAACTTTTAATGTGAGGATATCTTACTCCATAAGTATACATTCATTCATCCTCAGGGCAGCATAAACAAGGAACTGCTGTTTCCGAAACAGCCCCTTGTCACACGCAGAGCAGCTGATGGAACAAAGAACCACATTTGTACGTGCTCAGAGCGACAGCTGTGAATGCACATTGCTGCTGGAGCCCGGTGATGCTGGAGGGATATCGCTCTACCTCCACAGAAATAATCCTCTCACCGCGCTCTGTGGTGCATCCAGCCTCAACATTAACATTTTGGTTCAGAAGAGTATGCTGGGCAAAGACGTGAATGGAAAGGAAACATATTGCGTGTGAAGTTGATGGATTGCTTCATACTTTACTTTGTATTAAAAAGCCAATTGCTTTTTTTTTCAGTCATGAAAGAGCAAGATCTCTTACTTCATCACTTACTATTCTACTTTCATCCATGCCAGACACCATTTCTGATGCCCAGTCACCCCATTCCACCTTGGGATACTGGCAAGACTTGGGGCTGGTTTTCTTTTTATGAAACAGAGAAGTTGACTCTGTGTCGGGACAGCTGGGATGTAGCTGTCAGTTCCTTTTCATTACCAGCGGCACCCAGCTGGATGTCTGGAATTCACAGACACTGGGGGGGAATCATGTTTGCTTGAATTTTAAAAACAGGTTGCTTGCTGAGAATGAACACCCTGCAACTGTTGCTCAACTTTGCTCCTCTGAAAGCAAAAGTGATCCCAGAGGCTGCTAAAAGCAGAAGAGAAATCAAACTGCTTCTTGCTCATCAGTTCAGAATCTAGTTAGTGCTTGAGAGTTTCACTTTCACTGCAAAGTTATCTGCACACTAAATATTTTTTAAGAGATGAAAATCCACAACAAAATCAAAGTTAATGAGAAACCCCAAATTGTCATTGCTTGAAAATCAGTGTCCGTCACCACTCATTCCTTCTGAAATAAATGATTATGCAGCTCTAGCAGCTTCAGGATCTGCATGACCTTTGGATGAGAATCTACTGCTGGGCACTTCAAAGTTAAGATCATAACTGGTGTTCTGTTTGCCATATGTCAAATGAGCAACTTCTTCTTAATTCACAGTCCAAATCCAAAGGTTAGGATTCGTGCAGTGGCACTGCTGCTTGGGGCAAGAAGATTTGCAGAATTTCTCAAAGTGGGGGCTTGCAGCTGGTGTCTATGACAAAAGTATTTCCCTCCTTAATCCAAATTAGCAAATGACTTAGAGGAACCTTTTACTTACTGACCTCTCAAGTAAACTTCCCATTGCTAACTAAGCTTGTCATCTGTGACAGATGAAGGCAGTTCCCTTCTGGGACTTCAAGCTGCCCTTAGCACAGGGCTCCACTTCTCGTTGTTTTGCCCTCGCTTTGAAATAAGCCTGGTTTCCATATTGCCCACAAGGAACAGTGTGTCAGGAATCCTGGTTGATTCCTTTTCCTTTCTTTTACTTTCTTTTTTTGCTCAGACCACCAAAAATAGCTTGAGCTAGCTAAGCGATCATTTCACTCCCAATTCTTAGAAGTCTAAGTTATTTTCCATCTAGCTAAAGTTTTGACCACCCCTCGGTTGTTAAGTCTGGGCTACACCTTTACACTGAACACTCTTAATAACTGAGAAATCCCTCTGCTTGTTCTCTACTTCATATGCAATGAGTTTTATTAATATGCTGAACTAACCGTCACTCAAAAGTATAATGAAATTTTTAGCTAAAACAGCTAGCTCCAAATTCTTGAAAAACAAACCAGAGTCTTTTGTAAAAGATCATTTACATACAAACCAAACTAACCAACAAAACCACAATACTACTTTTATGTGTAAAAATAAATAAGAGTCTCATGATAAAATACTTAGTATAAAAAGGGGAGATGCAGTGAATGTTAATGTGCTGCCATCCTTCTCACATCTCTGAGCTTGCATGGCAAACTGTAGTCTTATTCCAGCTAACCTGTGTTAAACATGATTTATACCAATAGTGTGCAATTTGCCTCAGTGTAAACATTCTAAAATCCCATCATAAAAGTTTCTCCTGCTGCTCTTACGTTCTTCACATGTGCACTGGGTCAGCTGGGACAGTTATTTGGTCGTGTCCAATTCTAGTGATCCAACATTCAGGTCAAAACTAGGCGGTAGTTACAAATTTGGCTGGTGGTTTCAAAGCATTAATCGATGGAAACACAGTCTTAGTAAGCTGAGACCCATGATCAGTAGTACATTGGTGTTATTACTGTTCAGGATCTTTAAGGCAGGAGAGAAGTGAATCCCAAAGTTTAAGCAGTTTTTAGCCCCAGCTTGCAGTTTATGCTCTAGCCCTATGTCAAGTTTTATATGAAGTGTTTATATTACAGAGTCAAAACATCTCCCTTCAACTATATTAAATGAGACTATTAAGAAACATAATCTCACTCCACCCTCCCCAAGGCCTTCCAGGACTCTTTGTGAAGTTAAACTACTCTGTACCCACCTCAAACTTCTAGAGTTCCAGGTATGTATTTAGAGATGCACTTGGCCTGCAGAAAGGCTGCTTTTCTTCTTCTAAACCAGGGTCTTGGTCTACTAAAAACTCAGCCAGACTAATTGCTATGTGAATGTCTTTTGGTGTCATTCTCTCTCCAGTGAAGCTTGGCCTGCTGATGTGTGCACATGCGTCAGTTCATGGTCGCAAGTTCAGAGCAGGTTATTTTAGAATAAACTTGTGGCTCGAAAGTCCCAGCCCTCAGTCCACCTCCCCAAAACATGGCTATGGGGTATTGCAGTCCAGTGACTAGGAAGACAAGTGGCAGCAATGGGAGGACTGGCAGCTTTAGTTGAATTTGGTGCTAAGCATGGCAGGAAATCCAGCGTACTGGCTCATACCTGAAAAAAGAATGTGTTTTATAAGAATAAGTAGGCTGGCTACTTATTTTAGGGGCCTTGACTAACTTCGGTAGGAAGAGTTGCAGCTGCCATTTGACTCTTGAGTGTGATCCTGTGACGATCGATGTCAGAAATATACATCAGCATTCAGGTGTGATTTGGACACAGCCTAGGCAAAAAATGATATTTCTGTTGAACAAGACATAGTTCTCAGCAAGGTGTTTATCTCATTCTTTTAGGTTTATGTTCATGCCATGCCAACTGTGAGAACAGAAATTCTCAGGGCAAAATTAGACCAGCATGGACAAGAATATACCAGATGAGGTATAAAGTTTTCTGAGACAAAGTTAACTCTCCAGAAATTTTCACAGACATTTGAATCGCAGAATGGTTGAGGCTGGAGGGCAAGTCTCAAAGTCATCCAGTCCTTCTGGAGGTCATCTGGTCCAAATCAACAGAGTACGTTTCTACCTGATTAGTTCTCTGCATTATGGACAAGCTGGTTTTTTTTGTGGTACTCAACAAAAGAGACCAGCTCCCTGCATGACTGAACTACAGTTCATTTTAGGCATTCTGAATTAATGTTTTCTTTTTCATTTGTTTTAAATATGCTTAGGTTACAAGGAAGTGGAAGAATCTGGCAAGATGGTCAAGATGTCATGTCTTTACCACTGTGTAAAAGACGCCCAGGGACTCATCTCCCACCACCCAGCTAAGTCTCATGGTCCTCTCCAGAGCATATTTGTTTTTTTAGAGTGGTCCAAACCAGGGTTAGGCAGTGAACTAGCAATAGGGCAGGGCAAGTGATCAGGGTTCAGTCTTATGTGTCCTCCCTCCTTCCCTTTTACTTAGCAGTATAGTTGTGCTCATAAATAGTTGCTGAATTCCTTCATTCTTGTGGACCATATTGGGGTATAAACAGGCAAAGGTTGCTTTAAACTGCCTTGATAGTTCCTACAGTCCTTAGGACATGTGGTCACACATCCATTACTAGCATAAAACACAACATCTTGAAATGACCTACTTCATAATCTCTGAACTACTCCAATAGCTGGAGGTGTTCCAGCCATACGTTTTTCTTCCTTACTTTTCCCTGCTCTTCACTGCAGGCAAGAGAAACACAATTCATGCCTGGTGTAGTGGAGGGTTTCCCTGCCCATGGCAGGGGGGCTGGAACTAGATGATCTTTGAGGTCCCTTCCAACCCTAACCATTCGATGATTCATTCTATGATTCATTCTAATTCCAAATTGCTTCCAGTGTGAGAAAGAGCATTTCTTGACTGAATCCAGGCATTTAAAAAAGGGTACAAGTCGGGCAAGAACTTCATAAATGACCCTTATCCAGTTCTCAGAACGTGCATCAGTGGTAACTCCATAGTCAGGAGATGAGCTGAAGAATATAAAACCAGAAAAAAGTGTAGTCATCCTACAGTGGATTTTGCAAAGTTTTAGCATGAAAATATGCAAGCCTGTATTAGGAATAGGTTCTAAATGCACAGAAACTTCTCAGAGGTGGATCTGAGTTCTTCTAGTTTGAAGGCATTTTTCAAAAAGCAAACAAACCTGAAAAAGACCTCTTGGGATTTATTTTTATTTTTTCTTAAATGGTTTATACACTCCCATACTTCTCACCTGATGAGCCCAGCAAGTGGTCTGAAAAGTGCACCTAGCTCCGTTTGAATTTCTAACTTGGCTTTTCTAAAGAAAAACCAAAACTCCAAATTCACACATTATTTTATAAACACATGTTTCTAAAACATAAAATCTATATAAATTACCTTCTTTGTACCTTCTTTGTATCAAAGTACGTACTTACTTGTACAACAAATACCCTGAAAAAAAAAGAGATTCAAAGTGATTCCAAATTTATCTTCAGCCTCCAAGAACAGAAATGTGTAGGAGGGACCTAACAAAGAACTGTACGTACCACCTCCTATAGCACTGTTGAAATCAGGAGGAAGGATCTCTAAATCCTCTACAACGCCCAGTGTATAAAATCTTACCTCCCTCAAAATCCACAGAGATTTTCATGGAGTTTACCCACAGCTCCTGAGGAATTATTAAACCAAGCAAGCTGACTCAGTGTTTTCTAGCTACCTGAATTCTGTGCTGCTGCATTGTTCTCCACAGAAGTGGTTCAAAACAAAACCAAAGCTTGCTTTGTCAAGGAGCTAACACATCCAAGCATGATCCCTTTTTTTTATCTGAGCATTTCGAGCTGGTGTCAAAGCATTGCAATGAAACTCTGCATGCTTCTGCCACAATGTACTTATCCCAGCAGATGTCACGTCATTCAGTGGCAGCACATCAGCTTGCTTTATGGATCAATTTCTGTGGTGCAATGGCCCTATGATGGTGTGCACTGTCATGCAGCTGGAGGGATACTGGATGGTGTCAACGGTGCTTCGGGTGTTCAAGTCACACTGAGCCTTGAGGGTATGGACAAGGGATGCGCTCCATATGGGGAAGCATTGACTGAAGAAACACTTCTACGGCGGCTGCTGAAGAACATGTCCCATGGTGGATGCTCTCTTTTGAAACAAGATGATTTTATTAAAACTGTTCTTATCAATTGCAAATAGTTATTTTGCTCTGATCAGAACCAGAGCAGAGTGAATGAAAGTCAACTTTATTCCAGGTGTCCACCCAGTCTTATGGCTACCCTTCAAATTCAAACATGTAGTGCAAATTAACTCCCTGGGCTTTACACAACAGCCCAGCTGTGGAGAGGGCCCCATCTCTGGTGCTCCTTGGGGCGCTGAAGCAAACCAGATTCTTGCCATGGGGACAGCTCTTGGTGAGATGGAAGAGGAGCTAATGATGTGCCAGCTTGGTCTTGACCCTTCTGATCTGGAGTAAAGCATGATGGTTTCTGGGCTGGACAACCAGGAAAACACCCAGTGCTTCACCTCCTCCTACCTCACTCCTCCTAGCACTGCAAAAATGAGCCTTGGTGGCAAAGAGGTGATTCAGACTCTTCTGGTTGACTGACTCAAGGCAATTCACAGCAAAATGAGAACAAACACAAAATCTGTCACCTGCATTGATGCACATGATGATATTAGTAAAAAACAATTGATGGGTACTTATTTCAGGACACAGAAAGCACATTGTGCCTTTGGTGAAGTGTAGTTTAAGAAGGAAAAGTAGGTAAGATTTCACTTTCTGCCCATTACACAAGTGGTAGCTCTGTAGTGTGTGGTCAGCTTTCCCATATATTTAGAAATAAAAGAATATATTCTTATGGTAAGTAGTACCAAATGCAGACAACTCTTATGCTACGCTAACTTGTGTCTGCCTGAAGGGGAGAGTTATTATGGTCCAGCACAAAAGATCTATTACATGGTGACTCTTTTCCTGAAATTAACAGCTGCCTTTTGTTTTAATCATTGTGTATATAAGGAAAATAAAGTCATAAGACATTGAGCACTTCTAGCTCTTAAGGGCACTCTGTGTTGCCAAGGAGAAAGCCTAAAGTTTGCGTAACAGCAAAAAACAAAGCAGCCTTAATTTTGCAAGCATGTAGTAATTTCACTGGAGCTGAAAACTCTGAACGGAAGCCTCCTCTCATATCCAGCACAAATCACTTGTTTGTGTGACTTTTTGGCACACAAATGAAAGGAGAAATAGTAAGGTACTTTTCAGCTAGCAGGCATCCATTCCCTTCTCTGAGGCAGCAATAATCGTTGTTGAAATCCATCTTTAAAAACAGGAAGCTTTATCATTATGATTTTCTAGCAACCTCGCCCTTTCTTGTGAACCCGACCCCAGCTACGAGTCATCTGCTTTGATTCAGGCACGACTATTAGAAGACTGAAGTGCAGGTATTTCCTATTTTTCTTTAAAGCACAGACGGCGTGTGCTTAGAAACAGCCCTGCTCAGGGTGATTCATCCAGCCCTGAGCAGGAGCGCTGCTTAATAGAGCTTTACACAGGAGACCCGTGTGTTTATACCGTGCTTTTGTTTATGTTTTATTTCTGCGGAATGGAGGGAAAGAAGTGGGATCTCTTGCGCTGGGAAAATATTATTTGAGCAGAAAGCAACAGGAAAATGCTGAGGATGACTTTGCAGGGAGCACAGCACAGATCATGTTTTTGACGTATAAACAACGAATAAACTCATCTCCTGGTGGTACTTAGCAAAAGGGCTTCTCCATCTAGAAGTGTAGCAGGCTCTCTGCTGCAGTGATGTTTTCAGATGCATTTAATCCCTTCTTGAGTGGATCCTTGTCAGCACATACAGAGTTGGACATGTACATGCTGGGTGGTGCTGGTTGTTTGCTCCCCAGGAGAGGAGTTGCTGGCCAAGACCACTGCCCATCCAGCACCACCCTGAAGCATGGCAGGCTTGACCTCGCTGGGGAGAGCCACCAAAACCCCAGCCCCACTCTGTGTTTCTGCAGCAGAAACAGCCTCTGAGATGCCTCAGGCACTGGGACACCCTATGGGAGAACACTCCTCCACTCCTCACTCCACAGGCAAGCTGGTACACAGCTGCTGAGCCCTCGGGCCATGTTCACTTGCAAGACCGCTGTCATCGCTTTTGTCTCAGGCTCTTGGTTTTTGCTGGCTGTGAAGTAATCCTGCGGTGATGATGGTAGAGGAAGGGACATTGGCTCAGATGCAAAACAACTGCTAAGACTGCTTTATCCCTGGGAGGGCTTGCTGAATGCCTCTCTGAACCAACACAGGGAGCAGGCATTTAAATGGCCAACAAGAAGAGCCAACAAGAAATACTTTGGAAAGGATAGTAAACCAGGTCATTGTAGGTTTACAGTCATCTCCGCTTCCAGTAGATAACAGTGTATCTGACGTGACTTCTTGCAGGGGTTTTACTGATTTCCTCAAGCAGGTTGGAGACAAGGTAACAGGAGGCAGTCTGGGAACTTAGTCTCCATGTTACCCTGTACCATTTGGATAACCCTAAACCTCTTGTTTATCCCAAGATCTTTCCCTTCTGTCTCCCATCCCCAGCGTCATGGCCATCCAGAGGAGCATCATGCAGGGATACGAGGGTCCAAGTGCACCAGCTTCGTGTAGGGTACATACATTGACTGAGTTGCATGGAGGCCAATGTACCTAAAGACAAGGAGCCTCTGTTTCCCGTTTCAGCACTGATGGCACCCTCTTTGTGGCGTTGTCTGCCCTCTGTCATTGTGCCTTTGTGGCGTGTCCGCTCTGCACAGACATCAACCAAATTAGCTGCAGAGCCCAAAGCCAAGACTGTGCCGGAAGGAACTGTTCTACCTTGATAAAAACTGCTGCTAAAATCACAGCCGGTTCCTGAAACAACCGGTAAGATCCCCCAGCAAGCTCTGTTCCCTGGCGTCGTTGCTGCTGCTCTCTCCTGGGGGCAGCTGCCTGCACTGCCTCCGGTGCTCACCCCCTCCTTCCCCTTCCGCTGCCTGTGGCCCCCGGGCCCCTGCCCTTTGCCAGCTCCCCCTGCAAAGTTCCCTCGGCATCTGCAACAAAGGGGCACGTGGGTGCAAACCAGCCAGGCTGCTCCCGAGCAGCTCTGCGGAGCACAGCATGGTGTGGGCTCGCTTAGGTCCCCCGCATCCTCTGGCGTGCCCAGAAGTGCCTGGGGAGCTGCTGAGGAAATGACGAGGGCTGGCCGCAAATATAGGTTGTGTCCTGGCTGTGAACTTGACAGTCAGCAGCTGCAGAAGCCTTCTGTGGTCTAAAGCAGCGTTTTCAGTGCTTTTTGTTCTCGGGGGTTTGTTTTGCTTTGGACACACCAGAGATCACTGATAACAGATGAGAAAAGTGGAGAGGAAGATTTCTCATTTGCACACACCACTCACTGCTTCCACCAGAGGAGATTTTTGCAAATCCTCTGCAAGCAGAAGCTCACGAAAGAAAATTCACCAGGCTTTACACCACAGTACCTGCGTGACGATGCCCAGCGGGCTGACGGGAACACACTCTCTTGAGCTTTCCTTCTGCTTACTGTGGCCAGGAGGTTTTGAAGATGTCCACGTCACACCCCAGGAAGATGAATGTAACTGCATGGCACATGGCAGAAAGCGTTTCAGAGGGAAAAAGAAGAAAACAACTCTATGGGCTGAGTAGGAAACATGAGAGCAAGCTGGGTCAGTAGTCTGAACTCTTTCCCCTGAATGCCTTTGCAATCTGTGATCTCTCATTATTTGCTTATCACAAGAGAAATCTAAAGAGTGTAGTCACTGATTTCTGAATAAATGCTAACCCATAACATGGGCTGTACTTGCATACTTTACATTTTTACCAGAGCATATGGGGCCTGAGCACTGTGCTAACCTGTACCAAGACAACTGTGAAGAGCCAGAACAGCTGAGACACTGCTCATTGCAGCAGATCAATCAAGACAGACCAGGTCAAATGTTGCTTGACATTGGATTTTATATTTCTGCTTATTATAAGTTTAATGGATGTAGTGCTGAGCAACTTCATCTGTGGTTTCCACTACACATGGTTCCAACCAGAGAGCTTACTGAAGGCTTTTCCTGGTCCCATTAAGTAGAAGCTGTGCAGAAGGTGGACATGGATGATCAAATAGTAGAGCAAATGAGGCAACACTGACTAGCACAGCAAGCTGAACCTATCACTTCCTTGTTGCAGTTCAGATTTTTGTAAGCAATGCAGCAAAGGACGTTTTTAAGGGAGTGTTCAAAGAGCTGCACAGTAGCCTGTTACTGGAGAGCAGTGGGCTCTGTAGTGAAGGTACCCCAACTCGGAGAGGAGGCCTGGGGGACTGGTGGGCCTGGGACAGATCAGATGGGGCTCTGGTAGTGAAGATCTGCAGCACTAGATTATGCAGTCACACCAGGGAGCAGACAAGATGATGTGCTGGGAAACAGGCAACCTGTGGTAAAGTCTGATGAAGGAGGAGGAAGAAGGGGCTTCAAGGGCTGAGCCCCTGAAGCAGAAGGGTAGAGCATCTGGTGACAGTTTGGGAGGGGGAAGCAACAAGGTATAAACAGCCTCTTTCCTCCCAGCCTCTGCGGTGTACAGTGATGATTAAGATCTGAACTGATTTATATTGACTGTAGCTACTGCTGTCTCACTTATCCCCGTTCTTTGCAATGTAACCCCCTTCTCACACCCTAGCCATCACTCTGCTCTTACTGATCATGATTTTGCATAAGGAACAGGCTGACTTTCCTTCCCACCCACTCACACTTGTCAGGCTTTTAGTGTACAATAGCGATTCTTGAATCCTTGGGCACTGAATTTCTTGCTTTGAAATCTTCCAAACCACTGTTGACAATATTGTTCTGTCTTTCTAGCCTGCAAAGCTCTCAGGAAAGTCATAGGTAAAGCTAGCTGTTTTGTAGCTAGTGCAGAAATTCAAGCTTTGCCTGTGGTATGAATCTTACGTCTCAGCAAAGTTTTCAATTTCCTCACGCGCTGGGGATGTGCATGCATAAATCCTGGCTTTGCTCATCGGATGTTGTAAATGCGTCAGCCAGGCACACTCGAAATTGCAGTTCTGTCTGAGAAGCAGGATCCAAGCAAACAGCATTAGTGGCAGTCCCCTGCCTTGCTTTTCTCCTCACATATCCTTGGCCGCTCAAGTCCCTGGGAATTGTCCTGCTCTTAATACCATATGTCTGCTATAAAAGATAAAAACAACCTTCCCTTTCTCTTTCTAAGGCCGAGACCTGGGCTACACAGACTTCAATCCAGGAAATTCAAGAAGGATTTGATTTTTTCAAAAAAAATCAGCATTAATAGGTAGTGTGTAGGCATTTAAATTATCACAGTGTTTAAGTCATGTTAGTGAGCTGCTCAAAGGGAGCCAGCAGGGAAGAGGTAGAAAAGATATTGTTCCTTTCCTTTTCTGAACACAGCTAGAACCGTATCCCAAGCTCTTTAAGCAAACTGATCAGTTACTGACTTTATGAGAACACCTGAAACATAAATAACACAAATTCTGCCTGCAACATAGCCCCTGTGGACCCAACAAGAGAGGCTGTTCGTGATGAGATTGCGATTTTTGACATGGGTAGTTTTGCACCCGGACTGGCATGGTCCGCACATGCCACTGCTGAGAGCAGCTCTCTCCCTGCACCCTCTGGTTGCCTTGCTTCCCCTTGGAACAAAACAAGCAAAATACTCACCATACCAAAGGAAGGTGTTAGCTCAGCACCCTGCAGTCAGAGTGCTGGCACGAGGGAGGGGAGAACAGGAGGAAGAGTGAATCTCCCTTTCAGCATTGGCTGGTTGTAACATGGATTTGCACCCTGCGGTCCTGCCCACGCCTGCCTCTTTGTTTCCTTCAGATTGTACAATCCATTTAAACCGATTAACTAATGGGATACAAATTCACAATGTACCCGTGTAACAATCAAGTCTGTATTAAAGCAAAGCATTTTAAAGTCCTTCTATCACCAGCTTTGGCAAAGTGAACTTGACTCCAGCTCAGCCTAGTGCCCTGCATCCCGGCTGCTGGCTGGAGCTCTCTGCATTTCCATCCTGCCCCATCATCTCCCTCCTCCCCTGGGCACAGTCCCCATGGGGGGTGCTTCTGCAGTGGGCAGGCTGACACAGCTTTTGTGACCCCAACCTCAGCTTGCCATGCCATCACACAGGGAAGGTGCTACACAAAGCCTGAGTTTTCCTCATGCTCTCTTTCTGCCCCTTCATCCTATGGCCACCAAAGAGGAGAGGGGTCCCAAAAATAGGGGAAGAACAAATGGAAACAAAGGTGAGATGGGTTTTCTGTGGTCCATCTCTCTCCTCATCCTCAAATTTATTCTACACTTCTCACTTTGAGAAGAACTGAACCCTTTCACATCCCCTCAACACTCTGATTAGGTTTTTGGTTTTCATTAAAAATGATCACAATCTAAAAGAAGTTAAGATAGCTGCTAGATTTTTCTCTTTTACTTTGTAAGAAGTCAAAATAGATGAAATGAAGAGTTAATGTCAGGAATTTTCCCAGATTAGTTTTCTTTTGATGTCCTAGTGCAGCCTATATTTATTAATGATATTTAATGCCTACTCTCAGTTTAGTAAATTTTTTTTTAATTTAAACCACCATGATGAAGGAATGCTAGTGTTAGAGTTGCATTTCAGTCATCTCGGTTATCCTGGAAAGGTTTCCAGCAGGCTGGACAGGAAGGAAATAGAAGCTTTAATGACATCAAGGTATGGGTTGCCGATACCAACACGTGACCTCTCAATTTAGAGCAATAGGTGAGAGATGCACTTCTGCTTTAGAAGAAGAAGCATTTCTTGTTTCAAATGGTGAGAGGGGACAGAAGTGCATGTTGTTTCTTTCAGAAAAGCTTTTACTCTCACATCATCAAGAGGAGAGATGGAACCTAAGCAGATTCACTTTTAAGCACTGAGGAAATAGTCAAGTTTCAGAGTATTGGCATCTTTTTCTTAACTAAAAATTACTTGATATTTTTATCCCTCAAATATTTTTTAGCATCCAAATTTGCTTTAAGTGGTTTCCCCAGGCAATTATATAAAGAAAGCAGCCCAGTACTATTCATTTGTCTTTATCTTGCCTCACACTGTGCCTGGCAGCAGAGTGTTGTTCTTCAGTTTCCCATGCTTTTTCATGAAAAATGAGAGGGCTTAATTCTTTGTTGGACAATGCAGTTCTGCGTTTGTGTTTTCTTTTGCATATTAAAACCCTGGTTTAGCACAGTGTTAGCTTCAGACCTAGCAGCTAGTGTTAGCACGGTGTAGGTTTGACTGTTATGTTTCTCCAGGTAAAGTACAGCTGGCAAGCCTTAGATCCTCATGCCCAAACCAGCTTTTTTTCTATAGCACAGTGACCAGCAAAAAGTTCATGGATTAAGTTAATCCATCAGGTTTGTTGCGGTGGTTGAACTCATAACCTTGCTCAGTGTTGAGAAGGTGAGGATCCCTGAGTGCTGGTAGTGGAGGGTGGTAGCTGTAGTTTTTGAAGAAGAGCAGAGGGGAAGCACACACTGAACGAGAAGGAGAAGAGAAAACAAGTGGAGGAAAGAGACAAGGGAGAGGGGAGAAAAGGAGAAGCAGACAGAGCAAGACAGAGAAATAAGGAAAACACAGTAGTGCATTGGAGCCATGAAAGCAGAAATGGAAGTGAAAGAGGGGATGTTTTGGAGGGACACCTAGTACTAGCCCAGCCATGGCAGGTCAGCACTGCTCGGTTGTACCATGCTCAGGCCCTGTTGTGATTCCCCGGCAGGAGCCCAGAGAAATGGTTTCTTTCTCTCTCTCTCTCTCTCTCCTGCTGCTTAGGGACACTGCTGCACTGACCAGCCACCGAAAAAGTCTCAGCTTGCTCTCCTCAGCCAGGCAGAGCAGTACTAATGAGGCTCTCTGCAAATGGGAGCTTACCACAAAATAAAGTGGGAAATCCCTCCTGGCTAAGAGAAATAGCCAGGAGTCAAAATGTGCAAAATCTCAAAGCTTCCTGTCACTGCTGTAATTCATGTCACTCCTGATCTATTTTTATGCTGAAGTAGCTTCACATATGGTTGCTCCAGTTGGCTGAAGCTAAGAAAAAAGCAAGACAAACAAGGACTAGCACTTCCCCACAGTCAGTAGCCTCCTTACTGCAGTACCCAGCTTACTGGGAAAGAGGATACTTATGAAGTCATGGCCATTTATTATTTTCATTCTGCTGCATCATCATTTCTGGTGTCTGTGTCAAAGAAAATAATCAGTTGCCTGAAACAAGCTCCAGTTGATCTGAAGTCTGAACTAGCCCTACCAAGCCCCTAATGACTCATTCCCATATCTTTGCTATTTGTTCACTAGTCAAGAAAAGTTCCCCTTGGTTTGCTGAATTTTCAGAATTTTCAGTCCTCGGACTGGAACTTCAGAGGGATTTTTGTGTGGATGGTTTGACTTGCTCTTTGCGTTTTGTTCCCCTTTTGCTCTACGTGGTTACATATCGCAACAGAGCGGAGTGGACAGGAACACGCTCCTCTGGTTTATGCACATTTTCACATTAGGCTGAGCTAACTTGGAAGGGTGAACTCTCTTCTGGAGCCCAGGCAACACCTCCTAATATTCGGTTATTCTCATAGCTGTGGAAGTCGTTAGTGAGGCCGGTGCTGCTTAATCTGAAGTGTTTATTGAGTTGTGCTGTGTGAATCCAAAGGAACAGCTGGTCTGAATTTCTCTAGAAATGGTTATCTCTGAGCAGATTCCACCCATTTCTTTAATTTCTGCTTTGGTTTTGGTCTGCCTGGTCTCCATGCCACCACACAACTGGGACAATCACACTTACAGCAGAGCTTCCTTTTGAAAGATGTTAGTGATTCACATGCTCCTACCGCGACTCCCTGCAGCCCTCTGAACAACTGCTTCACTTGCAGAGCAAAATCCAAACTAGAAATAGGAAGTTCATAGTCAGGTTGCTGGTGGTGTAGAACTGAAGTAATGCATTAATAAATTAATCATGCAGTCAGCTTACACAGTCTCATTTTGTCCTGACAAAAGATTTTGTGATGGCACTTTTGCTTAGTTATTCTGTACTCTTACACTGCTTTGCAAATTGGTAGCTTCATCTGTCAGTGAAGGTACAGAGCAGGATGAAGCATCAATGGTGAACAGTAAACTTTTAATTCAATAACTCATTTAATGGCAAGAGTTTGCCAAAGTTAGGAAAAAAACATGTTATGACTGAATTGCGGTCTTGATTCTTATAAGCCCAGATTTTCACCAGGCTGCTAATTTCTTCACTACCTATTCATTTGCGTTCATTGTAGGCTGTATTTTTATAACTTATGTCAGACTGTTGTCTAAGCCTACCACAAAAATTCGTTCCAACCCTTCTTTTTGCAGTGACCTTTCCATGCAGATGCTCCGCAGCAAAGCTGGTCCCTGGCGAACCCGACGGGGATGTGCCAGGAAATGCAATGTTGAGAATCTCAGGCTTGAGCTGGAAGGCAGCCCGGGTGCGCTCCGAAAGCAGGCAGCAGGGCTTCTGCCTTGAATGTAGGTCACAGCTCAGTTACAGAAATTCACTACTCATGAAGAGAGTACCATGAAACAGCACTTTGGGGAGCGGAGGCAAACATGTAATGCCTTCTGTGAGGTAATTACGGTGGTGCGAGGGGGAAGGCTCCAATTGCTTTGGCTTTCTCTACTCCATTTTCACCACCTCTGCAGAAACAAGGCATGTGAGTGTCTGACATCACTAGAGAGATTCCTCGAGGGCACATTTCACTTGGAAGTGCAGTTTAAAGACAAAATTTCTTGACATAAATGAAGCATCTGTCTTTTCTCTTTTGAAACAGATTATGCTCAAGGGCTTGTTCCAGGCTGAACTCTATTGTCAAAGCGAGGAGCTGCCTATGAGCTAATCTCCCCTTTGCCTGCAGATCTCTGCCCACCAGCCCGCCCACAGCAATTAATGGGGATCTTTCCTCACTTGTGGAATAGCAACACACAGACACACAGATACGTACTGTGGAGATCTAACTTCTGATGGGCTCTACTGAAACCAACTGCAGAGCATGCTTACTGTTTGCATGTAACCACACAATTAAATATGCTGGGTACTGTGCTCTAAAAGCAAGGAAGAAAGAACTAGTCTGGTTAAAATTACAGCCGACAACATTTCTTTGGTTTTCATTTCACTGAGTCATCATACTCATCAGAAGAACATCCTCACTCTTGTATCTCATTTAACCCCAGAACAGTAAAGCCCAGTTCTCTGCCACTTCTTCATCCCTTGTTTTGGAGCTTCATCACCAGTCACTTGATGTCCTGCTTTGCTGGCCACTGTCATCGCACCATGCCATTGTCCTGCACCTTTGATATACCTAAATGCATCTCACGCATGATGATGCATCGAAAATATAAGTGTTCAAAAGAGGTCTCAAGAGAGCTCACACTAAAAGACTCGTACTGATGCTTCAGTCTCACAGATGAAGCAACAGAGGTCTTTCATATTGGCGATCTGTTCTGAAAAGGTAGCATCTCCTGTTACTAATGATCCTGTTCCTGCCTTTCCATCCTCCACACCGTATACACAGTGTCTGTGCATTTACATTGCATATTTTTCTTAGTCCCTGCATTCATTCCTCTCTGTTGCACTAAAGCTTATGGTAAAAATGGCTTTTCTGTCCATCATACCACTAACAGTTGCACTTGCCAGAAACACACTCCTGACAAATAATGCAGTTTGGATGTATGATGCACACCAGCACTTAAACTAGCTCTTCACTGTAGCTTTGAGCCTGAATCAGAAGTTGCCCCGTGTCTGTGACAACAGTTACTATCAAAAAAGATCCTCGTATCCTCCAGCAGAAGAGGGGCTGTAAAAGGAAAGGATGCTGCTTGGCAGACAAAAGTAGGACTTCAGACTCCAATCTCATACTGTTTCAGTTCTGGCTTGATGTCATGATTATTTCACTTTGCTGGGAAATAACTGTGGTTAGAGAGATGGTGCATCTCAGTTCACTCGCTCTGAGCTAAGAGGAGAAACTCATGCAAGTGAGTTTTGGATCCCAAATCTGATACATGTTTAATACAATTTTTAACACAAATGTCAGGACAAAATGCTTTATGGCTAATGACTAGTTCTGAAGAAATACATCCAGGATTTAGGGAGGATGTAGCTACCGACATCCAAAATTACCCTGCAAGAAAACCCACTGGCCCTGACTCTTAGGGGATTTTTTTCCTAATACTTAACTGTTTTAAATTCCTTCACCCCTAGAGATGCGTCCCTGAGCATGCCTAGAAGTGCCTTGCTGCTAACCTGGTTAAACAGGTTGCCATCTGAGCCTGATCAGGATTCACAGATTGGAATATAAATTCTCCATTCTATCTGTTAGTAGCCAGCCAGCTGCATTTTCCAGTTCTTCCTTGGCTTAATACAGCTAGTTACAGTGCTTCTGAAAATGGCTAGCTTTTTGTTGCAGGAGCCAGGCGCAGCCACGGCTCTTTCTATAAGATAATAAATACCAAACTGCAGTTCTGCTTTTGGAAGGCAGTGTCATTTGTGCTCCAAAAAAAACCCCAAACCCACTCTAGCCAGTCTGGGCTCCAGCACTCTGCTCTGCAGTGACTTGGTGAATCACTTCCCCACACCGCAGGTTGCTGAGCTGTGGGACAGGTATGCCATGAACTCATCAGATGCTGAGAAACTTTGTTCAGGCTTTGTGCAATGACGCATACAATGAACTGTCAGTGGGACTCGTCTACAAAGCCTCTAGCTCCAAAACACAAGACTCCACCTATTTAGCACCGGAATAGCTCCATTAGTTGATAATACCAGGAAGTGATTATACTTTATTCAGACACCTGTAGGAGACAAGTATGAAAATATGTTATTATTGTGCAAAATTAGTAAAACGTCCTAAGACCATTAGTGGGAAGAGCTGATAGAACTTTAGTTCTCAGAGGGTAAATTATTTATGATCCACCCATCTGAATTATTTATCTTCCATTATTTTTTTTGCCCTATAGAGAGATATTAATTATGCAGCTGTAGTCATCTAAAAGTTGGATATCTAGTCAAAGGTGATCGTCTAAGGTCACTCGATAGTGGAAATATGAGCACCTCCAGAGGAAGAGTCACCTCCTACCTTGGACACCTCCCTTAGACTCTCCACATTGACCGGAGAAGAAGTTGAGATGCCTAGCTCGGACTAGACAGCTACCTTCAAACGCTAAATCTGTGCAGGACCTGTCCTGGGTATGCGATTAGACCCTGGTGTGGGTACACCAGTGAGCCTGTTGCTGCTCCATGCTGGGCCAGGTTTTGTTGCAGGTAGGACACCCTGCCCATCCCTGCACCTGCTGACAGACTTGCTCCAGAGCCACCAGCACCTGGCCGAGGCAGCACGCAGGTGGAGTGATAGCAAGAGATTAATGATTTGGGAAAGACAATGAAGATGGGGTGAAAGAGAGAGAAGAAAAGAGATGGACAATGAGAAGAAGAAAGCAGAAATACAAGAAATGGAAAGACAGCAGTAAGGGGAGAAGGAAAGAAAGGAAGAAAAGGTTGTTTGGGAGAAACAAAAAAAAGACCCTGAACGCCATTTGCAGCCATCATTTAAGGTTGATGGTTGGCACTCCATCCAGGCAGATGGATGGGTGCGTGACCAGGTGGCCCAGAGCGGGCAGGCGCTCTCCGCTCCTCTCCTCTGCCTGGCACTGCCCAGCTTTCCTAGCACTCTGCCCTACTCCCAGAGGCTCACTTAATGAATCACATCGACAGCCAGGCATTGTAAATCACCTCCCATCACACGGCTCTCACGCTTCCATCCTCGTACACGCTCATCCATTACCATGGCTGGGCAGATCAGAAATACGGCTGTCAAAGCCAGGCTGGGGGAGGGAGTAGAGGCATTGCTGCCCCATCCATAGCCCAGCACACACCGCCCCCCGTGCTCGAGAGATCTGACTCCACAGGGCACTTACGGGAAGGGCAGGAAGATAACCGGCACTCACATGTCCTGAATATGCAGATTTATATTCTGAGGCTGTTACAAATGAAAATTATTTTAAAGCAATCTCATTAATCAGGGCCTTTTTATGCATTTGCTGCAGTGAGACACAAATGAAGAGAGTCACGAGTACATACTGAATGTAAAGGTTAATCAAAGGCAGCTTCTTCTTTTGGCAGCTTCTGCTGGTCTTTGCCAGGAAACATTCAGTCCATTGTTTCTCTTTTTTTTTTTTTTTTCAATATAACTATGTATGTCCAACCCCCCTTTCTCAGATTTTCTAAAAAGTAGAATTATATCACACCCATTTTAAGTACCTAGAGATGAAAATGGTGAATCTGAAACATTTCAAAGCTACTTTGACAAACGGGTTTTCAGCTTCAGCAGTTTTGACTGAGACATTTCTATATATATTACAAAAGGCACTGACTGATCCTTTGTTGCTGGCATTGAAGCTAATCCCTTTAAGAAAACCACCTGAGCTAGCAGAAAAACACAGAGCAGTCCCAGCCCATCAAGAAGCTGTACAGGCCTGTTGATATATCTGCTCTGCGGACACTACCTCTTACACGCTGCCCAACTGGGAAGCATTTGGAAACATTTTATGGACTGATTCAGCATTAAACAGTGGGTTTATTGCAGACTGCAGCACAGGATAGTAGTACCTAAACCAGCTTTCGACAAGCCCATGCCAATTTAAGGTGCCATTTACCTGGTAACACTCACTTTGGGGAAACTCAGGTGTTGCCTGCGCTCTTGTTCACCCAAGCAGATTACCTCGCACATCTTCACAGCTAAGCCATGACGGAAGCCCTGATGGCAGAAGTTGCAAGAGAAGCATTAAATCAAAGCACCACAATTCAGCCGGATTATGTCCCTTTCTCTGGGAGCACTGCTCCCATTGGAGGTGGAATAGATCCATCTGTGCAAGGCAAGGCTTGTAGGGCTTCCCAGACCCTCCTGCTGCTATGAGCCAGTGCTGGGACAAATCCAGGTGGTAATGCTTGGTCCTTTGGTACAGCAGCAGTGCGGACCTTGGCTCCACTCTTCTCCATAAGCAGCACATTTCCCATAAGTCATTAATTTAAACTTTTTTCAGTCATTAATTTTTAACTTTTTTCAGTCTGTGCCAGAAACTGAATTGCTGCAAAATAACTCATACTGAATTTGAAAAAGAGGCTGAGATAAACCAGGAAATGATCTTTCCTTATTGGAAGGATTTTACTCTCCAAGACCTAGCAGGTACAGTAGCACCGTTTCCACATCCCACCGTCTCTGTCCTTCCTTTCCAGCTCTGCTTTGGTCTTTTTCTCATCACAGAAAGTCTAATGATTTTCTTCTTGATATTCTTATGCCGTTTCCAACCTTAACTCTCTGAATTTTCATCTTGTTTAAATTTCTTTCTCTACTCTTTCTGCTACTAGAAAGATATAAGGGCTAAATGAGGTGTGAGAGTTTAACCCTACAACGTAGTTGGACTTGCCCAGTCAGGCTCTGGTTCTCAGCCTCAAAATTCTTCCATTAAAGTTTTCCCTTCAGACTTCAAATAGATGCAGTTAACGTGTCCAAAATTTTGCTAGAAAAAGGCATATTTCTGAGTTTCTTCTGGCCTGATGAGGTAGAAACCTACTTTTGGTTCTGCTCTCAAGACACATCAAGAGATCATGCTGCCTGCTTTCAAATCTTCATCTGAAACAAAAGTGAGTTTCCATCTTGGTTTCTCATCCATGTTTAAACTATTTCTTTTACAATTTCTAATTGATCTAATAAGTTTACCTGGAAGGTATGGATGGGATCAAAAGCCTACTTTGGATGTTTTGCTTTGTTCATGCAAAACAGTATTTTTTTATAATCTCATTGTTTTTTCTTCTTGCGTACTGTGGCTTTAAAGGCAGTAGATACCATTGAAGCATGTTATCTACATCTGCGTTACAAGCATTACTCATGCTGCCCCAAATACTGGAGGGAACACACTGGTGACATTAAATGGCTGCAGCAGAGTAGAGGGAAGGTCTTCTGCATCTGACCTTAGTCATGAGACACATCTGTCTGTTGTTCTTGTGCCACAGGGCTCTGCCTTTCTGACTAGCTGTGAGCCATCCAGTGTCTCCAAGAAGGGATAAAATAATACTTCGGTCACAGGATGGAAAGATTCCCTACTGCGCCAAAACCCATAACCACCCAACCCCCTGGTAGGGACTGGCAATTTTGCTGGAAGTCTTCATGATGACAGCTTGTCCATCCAGGTCAAGAAAAAGTAGATGGGTGCAGCAGCCCTGGGAAACTTGTATAACACATGTTGTTAATAACCCGTTCAGTAGATGCTTTCCATCTTCCAGGCAGTTCGATAATGTCTTTTCATAGCACTTAAGCTGGAGAAGGTCAGGATTTCTTCTGATGAAACGAGCTTGGTAGGCTGTGAAGAAATGCAGTTTCCTTGCAAACTGAAGAGTTACTGAAGAGGACCAATTCTACTATAACTTTGATAAGGAAAGGTCTGTTAGATACAGAGGGGGAAATCTCACCAAAGAATGATTTTGTTTTAGTAATGGAATGCGATTCACATTTCCTAATATGCACACACAAAAAAAAAAAAAAGGAAAACAGAGAAGATAAAAAGGAGAGCAGGGAAGGGCAAAGATCTGATAAATGTTGGAAACCATAGCCTATTACATATGAAATTACTGTACTGTGAAAATAAAAGTTTGTTCTGTTCCGCTCAGGAATTTAGGTTCTTAAGACAAACAGCATTGCCCTGTTCAAATACAGCTTTTCAATGGAGCAAATATGTTGGTAAACACCACAAGCTGTGCTCTAAATTTTTTTTTTTCTGCCAAACTCTTCTCAGTTTCTTTGCACATATCCTATTACCTCTTTAGTGGACACTGGCTAACAAATTTGCTATGTAAACTGTACATCCAAGATGTATCTCCACCGATGTGATGATTCAAAACTGCTTGTGTGACTTATGTGCTGCCTGTCCCCACAAATATTTTATTTTGCTTTACGGCTGCATTTCCAGATTTTATCTTATTGCCACTTACCATAGTATTTGTTATGTGGGTGTAATGGTAGTGAACAAAGACTGACTAGATTTGCTTTACAAATGCTGTGAGCTTAAACTGCAGTAACCACTCTGAAAGTTATTGTGCTTTATCAATGTGCAAATACTCTGTTCCTACCCACACGCCTCTTGCAGAGCTGTAGGTCTGCAGATAGGCTTTGGCAGTGCTTTGGGCCATAGTCCCTTTCTCCTGCTCAGCTAGTACAAGAGCCTGGGCAGAGAATTAGACACTCATGTATGTTTAGGAAGCTGAATCAACGGATCCGAAAGGAGTTTAACAAATATTCTGAGTTTGTGTGCTCTTGCATAATGATGGTGTATATCAGCAAAGAGGTTTTTATTCAAAAAATTCCTTCTTTCTCTTTTCCTTCCCTTCCCCACCTCCACTGGCCACAGCTCAAGGGTACAGCAAAGGTCACCTATAGCACATTAGAGGAGTTGGAGACATGGCTACAGCATATTGGAGTCTATGTGTTTTGCTCTGGCAGAGCAGCCCATGAGGAGCTGGTACGAGATGACACCAGTCCCGGGGACGGTTCAGAGACACCTTCCAATCAGCAGCCTCCCCTCCTGTCCTTGCTTTTCTGCTCCTACAGTCAGCGCACCTCAGAGCCTGGCTGTGCAGATGACTTTTAACAAAGCTCTTTGAAAATTAGCATGGACATCTCCATCCACGAGCCACGTGAGCATTACTCAGGATGTACACTGAGGTACATGAGACCTAGCTCTGGGAATACAGAGATGGTAATTTTCTTCAGCTAGTGGGGAATTTTGCCCCCCGTCTTTTTTCTGTTCTGTTCCTATTGCAATTTCTGTCATAACCAGACAAAAGAGACCTTTAATTCTGGCAGACAGCATGGAGGAACTAGGAATCCTTGTTCCTCATCACAACATTAGACTTTAGCCGTCTCCAAGTAGTTATGAAACACTGCAGAGGGGTCACAACAGGAAGTACAACCATCAGCAGCAAGTAGAATAAAGGCTTTCCTTCCTATTCTAAGATTTCAGAACTTCCTTATCCTCCAGCTCGAAATCCTCTTATAGTTGTTGCATTAAATTAAAGGAATTATTTTTTTTTCTTGTTTCTGCCCAGGCCACATTAAGGACCCACCACCTGCTCGGCTCTACAGAATGCTCAATCTGCATGAGAAACAGGCAGAAGGAAAATAAAAGATGCAGCTTAATCAATCCTCAGAGAAGACCTTGAAACCTCTGGTCAAAGGTCTGCAGACTGCATTAGGTACTCACTCCCCTGGCTCCATCTGAGCTCCTGCTGCAGCTCTGTGTCTCATTCCTCCAGTCTCATTTCTCTTTTTCTAATTAGACATGGTACTGCCATTCAGGATGGAAAGTAATCTTGCAGCCTATTTAACATGTATCTATCGACTTCCACACAACAATTTAATCAGAATGTGATAGGGTTTGGACGCAATCCGTCTGTTTAGGGGCCAAACAAATAAAAGCTGTCTGAGAAACTGCTCTCAAAACCCAGAAGAGGGATTATTTCCAACTAGGTGCAAAGCCTGGATCAGATCCTATTCATTTTATTTACATGAGCAGTCAAACTGTGAATGAACGACACGACTCAGCTAGGTAAGCAGGATCCAACCTATTATTTTCAGATCCCTCAATACCCCTAGTACTCATTCAGCAAGAGTCCCAAGGACCTTTTGACCACAGTCAGGCAACACAAGCAGCAAGTTTAAGCATGAGGATTATCTGAGCAGTTAAAGTAAGGCACATGCTTGAATGCTTGCTGAGCTAAAGTTCAGAGCAGGTCTTGGGGTTTGGTCTTCCCTGCTTTTATTTGCAGACACGGAGGAGTCTTTGTGAAGACATGGCTGCTTCTAGCTTTCACACAGATTAATATGATACAGTTCATAATTTCTTTGTCAACTGGGAGATTAGAGTGTGTGGGAGCTTCTCAGGCTGCACAAATGGAACAAAAAGCAGTGACCCCCACTACCTCTCTTTTCTCTCTGACTCTGCATGGGCAGAGAAGTAAAAGGGCTATTGCATAAATCCCAGAAGGATGGATGAGAAAGCAGGTTCCTGGGTATATCATAGAACCATAGAACGTTAGGGTTGGAAGGGACCTCAAAGATCATCTAGTTCCAACCCCCCAGCCATGGGCAGGGACACCCTCCACTGCACCAGGTTGCTCAAAGCCTCATCCAACTTGGCCTTGAACACTTCCAGGGATGGGGAATCCACAACTTCTCTGGGCAACCTGTGCCAGTGCCTCACCACACTCAGAGTGAAGAATTTCTTCCTTATATCCAATCTAAATCTCCCCTCTTTCAGTTTAAAGCCATTGCCCCTTGTCCTATCACTACATGCCCTTGTAAAAAGTCCCTCTCCAGCTTTCCTGTAGGCCCCCTTTAAGTACTGGAAGGCTGCAATAAGATCACCCCGGAGCCTTCTCTTCTCCAGCTGAACAGCCCCAACTCTCTCAGCCTGTCTTCATAGGAGAGGTGCTCCAGTCCTAGGATCATCTTTGTGGCCCTCCTCTGGACTCACTCCAGCAGCTCCATGTCCTTCTTGTGTTGGGGACTCTAGAGCTGAATGCAGTATTCCAGGTGGGGTCTCATGAGAGCAGAATAGAGGGGCAGAATCACCTCCCTCGACCTGCTGGCCACGCTTTGGATGCAGCCCGGGATATGGTTGGCTTTCTGGGCTGCAAGCCAGGCCCACCTCTCCAGCCTGTCAAGGTCCCTCTGGATTGCATCCCTTCCCTCCAGCATGTCCACAACACCACACAGCTTGGTGTCATCTGCAAACTTGCTGAGGGTGTACTCGATCCCATTGTCCATGTTGCCGACAAAGATGTTAAACAGCACTGGCCCACTACTGACCCCTGAGGAACACCACTCGTCACTGGCCTCCACGTGGACATTGAACCGTTGACCACAACTCTTTGAGTGCGACCATCCAGCGAATTCCTTATCCACCAAGTGTTCCATCCATCAAATCCATGTCTCTCCAGTTGAGAGACAAGGATGTCGTGTGGGACAGTATCAAATGCTTTGGACAAGTCCAGGTAGATGACGTCAGTCACTCTTCCCTTATCCATCAATGCTGTAACCTCATCATAGAAGGCCACCAAATTAGTTAGGCAGGATATCATGGCCAAGTACCACTGCTGTTGGCAGCAAATGCCACGGCTGCAGCTTCTGGCCAGGGCTGTGGGCAGGCGAGGGAGCCTGGCAGCGCAGGCAGCGTTCATGCACGGTGCCAGAGCAGCATGCCCACCTTGACTCGCACACTGTATGCTCAGTACCCTCTTCTTGCAGGCACGTACAGCATTGCCAATCATCTTGGCCATATGCAGGTGCAGCATTTCTGTGCTCATTTGGAGAAAAAAAGATGGGGAAAATGTAATGTCTGAGCCAGGCTGAAGCAGATGCCCTTTTTTGCTTTATCCTTAGCACTTCGAGGAAATTAATACTCAAGCCCACACCACAGACAGCTGGCAGGTTGCAGGCAATCTCCCTGTCCCAACCCTGTACTTCCACAGTGCTCAGCTTTTGTTTCAGAGTCCCGTAGCTGCTCTGGTAGGAACAGCCCTCGGGGCCTCCCATTGCAGAGCAACCTCTGCAGCTCCAGGATTATCCGGCTGTCAGGGCCCAGGGCCTGTTAGCTTTCGCTTTACCAAGGCTAGGGAGGCAGGATGCAAAATGATACAACGGGGAGGGCAATGGGATACAGGGTAAGCCTGTACTGCAGCCTCTCAAGGTCACCCGGTGGCTATTATTAGCCCTGAGCTGTTGATCCAGCGTCTGTTTGTCTCCATTAGTCAGGTAAACACTGCAAAAAAGCTCCCAAAGGAGTCAGAGGTGACGGGCAAACTCACCGTTCTTCAGAGGACTTGAGAAAACTATGACCCAGAAGGGTCAGCCTCCTTCAGCCTCCTTCAGCTTCTATCCATCCTGGGTGAATAGCGAATGGTGCTGGTTTGCTGGGAACTGCTCAGCGAGGGAAGGTAGCAACAGAAATTTTAAATCGTGTGTTTTTCGTCGCCTGGGATAATAGCGCCCGAAGCCTGAGGATTCAAATGACAAAATCAAACGCAGAACGTTACATACATTCCCCCCTTAGTTAGCCCATTGCCGCAGGTTTTGTAGTCTTTTTGGTACGTGTTGCAGACACTACACACACTCCCACACACTAATCTAGGAACAGATGTTCATTTCACAAACAGCTGTTCTGCTTGACAACGGCGCTGCCTTGGCTGCCTGTCCCTGCCTCAAAGTGAGGATTGCTCCCCGTGCTCCACAGCATACACAGAAAGAGGGTCCGTGTGAGCTCCCCCTCATCCTCTTTGATAAAAATGCACAGGGCTGGTTCACCCTGCCCAGGAGGATGCTGATTTACAGGACAGGTAATGCAGTGGAAATCAGGCTATTGGAAAATGTTGCACAGTAGATGCTCAGAGTCTCCAGACCTTGTTACAAAACTTGAACTTTGAAATTCTCTGTGTCACCAGTAAATGATTCAGAACATCTTATTAAAATCTCACTGTGGAGTAAAATGGTGCTATGCACAGACATTCACATTTTTTTCAAATCCACTCTCAGACTTGACTCCAATTTCCCACATTATCATGGCTTGTGTCCACAGTCATGAAAGTTAGCAAGACTTCTATCTCCAGCAAATGTGAAGGAACAGTACCTGACATGAAGAATCCAGGGACTAAATTGAAGTACAGCACAGAAAAAACATCAGGTCATTGGGATTCTTATAGTGTTCCTTGTTAACATGCAGCTTCTTTGAGTGCACTGCCTAAAACAAGGTTCGCAGACTTCATGCAAAATAGTAGCACTACAAAATGCAGCTGGATTAAAAAATAATGGATCTTTCTTGAGAAAGGTTCTTGTCTGCAAAATTTCATCTGAACATAAGATTTGTGGATAAATTCATTTTTTAGCAGATATAAGCATCTGATAGATGCTTTATAGATAAAGCCAACCATATCCTGGGCTGTATCAAAAGAAGCGTGGCCAGCAGGTCGAGGGAGGTGATTCTGCCTCCTCTACTCTGCTCTTGTGAAAGTCCACCTGGAACACTGCATTCAGCTCTGAAGTCCCCAACACAAGAAGGACATGGAGCTGCTGGAGTGAGTCCAGAGGAGGGCCATGAAGATGGTCCGAGGACTGGAGCACCTCTCCTATGAAGACAGGCTGAGAGAGTTGGAGTTGTTCAGCTGGAGAAGAGAAGGCTCCGGGGTGATCTTATTGCAGCCTTCCAGTACTTAAAGGGGGCCTACAGAAAAGCTGGAGGGGGACTTTTTACAAGGACATGTAGTGATAGGACAAGGGGCAATGGCTTTAAACTGAAAGAGGGGAGATTTAGATCGGATATAAGGAAGAAATTCTTCACTCTGAGGGTGGTGAGGCACTGGCACAGGTTGCCCAGAGAAGTTGTGGATGCCCCATCCCTGGAAGTGTTCAAGGCCAGGTTGGATGAGGCTTTGAGCAACCTGGTGTAGTGGAGGGTGTCCCTGCCCATGGCAGGGGGTTGAAACTAGATGATCTTTGAGGTCCCTTTCAACCCAAACCATTCTATGATTCTATGATTCTGTCTGAAACAGGAGAACTTTAAAGAATAACAGGCACAATTAGTGCCAGCGCCACAGGCGCATCAGAAGATGTATACACTTATCCACAGAAATTCAGACACTGCTTTCAGCAAGTCACTCCAAAACAGCATTTCTTCCACATTTATATTTTTTATTTGTCTTGGCACTCGTGAATATTCTTTAATATTTTTGTAAATTAGCCTGCTTGTGATTCTGATGAAGAAATCATCTCTCCAAGCTAAATTGAAATAGAAGGAATTAAGCCCAAGCCACATTGATATTAATGTATAAATGATGCTCATGGAGCCAGTGTGATGCTTATTGCAAATGCTTGTTGCATTACAGTAGCATATTTTGCAGGTTCAGAAAAGATGCAATTTTTGTTGCAAAATACTGATTTTATTACATAGGTACATATTGTACTATAGTGCTGAGTGCGTTCATTAAAAATATATATGAAGCATTACTTTTTCCATGTTTTTCGTGGGCAATATTGCTTCCATACAAGGGTACATTTTAAAAGGTAGTCTGCAATTGCTCATCACCAGCAATTATTCCTAATAATATCTTTCAGCCACCTAGCTATTCAGCTAGACATGTGTCAGACAGGACACACCTCACCAAGGAATGAATTATGTTTTAAGATCTTTTTTTTTCTTTATGAAATCTCTTTCTGCCTAGAGACAAACTGAACTGATTTTGAACTCCTGAAAGACGAGGAAGGCAAAGAAAGAGCAAACAACATGGGGAACGAGCTGGTTAACAGGGTGATCCAGGGCAACAGTTCAGGTCTCACCTCCTAAGGTATGCTGGCTTGCAGTTCATTTCTATAATCACAAGCTCTTCAAGTTGGCAATGGCTCTCACCATTCCTTTGTGTTTACAGCAAAAAAAAATGAAGTTCTTTCCCAGTCTGTTAATACGGACTATCAAACCTCTCTCCCCAGTCTGTGCCTGCGGTGTACATGCCCTGAAAAGTGCTTCTCCTCCCAGTACATTTCATTGCACATAAATTGGCAATCGCCATGTGTGAGCTCATCTTACCTCATAAGCTACACAGGACCATTCTCCTGTCACAGTTCTCCTGTGATATCTCTGAGAAAACCCCAAGAATTCTAGAAAGCGTAAGTCATCGTTTGCTATAGGACTGCCCACTATTTGAATGATTTAATTACTTACAGATAAGCAGGCAGGCTGGATCTCTGAGGCTGCACCCAGCCTAGCGCACCCTCACCCAGCTCAACATGGGGCTCCCCAGCTGCTGCTACCACAAAACCCAAGCACAAGATGTCTCAACCGTGGTGCCTCTCTGAAGGACCAGGCACCTGGAGCTCAATGTTGTCTGAGGCTGAGTCCCCCACCACCCCGTAGTCACAGGTAATAGGCAGGAGAAGTGTAATGCAGTCTGATCCACGAGTCACCGGCTTCCCTACAAGCCACAAAAGTCTTCTCAGCATCCTAATTCAAATGCAAGGGCCATCCTACAGATTCACAGAGAAAAGGAGAAGTCAAGTGTAAGCATCACCATTTTGGGTGCCTGTGTTAGCTGTTAGTTTATAAAGTGCCAATAGAGATTTCTCCCCTCTATTTGTGCAGTTTGCATTTCCCCTCTCCCGGTAGTCCCTCCTAATCCGATGAGGAAAATCTGCTTATGGCCCTAATTTAGGTAATTAATTTAACCTTGATCAAATCAGCAAGGCATGCCAAAGAAGCTGTCAGCAGTGCCCACTCAATTTCTCATCTCTAACTGTGGCCAGCCTCTCAGGCTAAAGGCAAAGGCAGAAATCCCCTCACACATCTTCCCAAAACTGGTTACTCATTAAGGGGGAAGCTGGCAGGTGATATTTCACAAATTTAGTTTCTAAATCCAGAACTGCCTGTATTACTAGCCTTATCCTCTAATTTCAGTCATGCTTCTTCCTCTTTAGTATGCACTCTCCAAGTGATGTATTTAGGAGAAGTAATCCTATTCTTTCCTAACTTTCTTTTTGCTAAGCTAAATAAGACAAGATCCAGTAATCTCATCGCATTATTTGCTCTCAGTTCAAGTATCAACTTGGTAGCTTTTCTCTGCTCCTGTTTCAGTTTAAATTCTTTTTTTTTTTTTTTAAATATAAAGCAATTCTAAAATTCTCCAGGTATTCATACATATGCCTTGTATACTTCAACTAAAGCTTCCCTTTTCCTGCTGAACATGCTTGGATTGCTGCATCATAGAAGTAGAGCAATGTAGGATTGGAAAAGGGCCACCTGGGACTACATCAGCCATTCAGTCCTGCTCTTCACAGTCCCTGGAGATTGAATTCCAGTGATATCACACTGGTAGTTCATCGATTTTCAGACACTGATCCACATTGCCCGTCTTCCCTGCTGCCTCTGACACAGAGACCCTGCTTCTTGTGAGTCCACGCACATGACTTTGCACTTTGTGCTTCTATAATTCACCTTGTTCCTGTTGCTCAAATTCACAGGGTCCTCCAGTCTTCCCTGAATGATGTCCCTGTCCTCTTTAGCATTGGTGACCCTGTGCCACTTCGCATTACTGACGAATGTTTTTGTACCAAGGTCAATAATGAAAGAATTGGATCAGGTTGGTTTCCAAACGTGTCCCTGAAGAACACCACTAGTAACCTCGCTCATCCTGGCTCCCTGCGGCATGCTCACCTGCTCCCCACTCTAATGCCTATGTGAAACGCACTCACCTCATCACATAAATGCTCACAATTACAATTTCAGCAATGCTCAAGGCCCATGAACTCATCCACACAAAGCACAGAAAACAAGTGTTCATTAAAATATTCTGCAGGGTTTAAAACCAGTTTTTTTCTCTCGATAAAAGTAATATGAAGGCAAGACCTCCTCTTGTAACTTAGAGCAAGGCTGATGTAGGAAGCTTTACTGTTTTAATTCTTTTAAACTAAGTAAGAAGACTGAAATAAGAACTTATGAGGTACAAATATAATTTCTGCTTGTTTTCCAGTAAACTCTAAAGTGTCTGAAGCCGAGCTATCCCTCCTCAATACAAACAATATTAAGAATAATAAGAATGCTGCATTCTCAAATGCATTAATGACAATAGTAAATAATATGCAAACAATGAGAATAAAAAACTAGAGAAAAAGTATTGAGTGGAGTAAATATATTTCAAAAGTTTAACTTGGGTGAAATGATTGTTCTGCAATTGTGCAGCTACTGAGTATGACCTAAAAGGAAAATCATGTATTTTAATAACACCTTGGAAATTGTCATATAGCAAACATTTATTGAAACTTCTTCCACCCTCCTCTATTTCTCACTCTTTTTGTAAGACTTGGAAATAAATTGGTTTTGTAAATTTTAAGTGTGAGAATTTTGAAACCGCTAATCTTCACAGGATATTACAGTCATAAACTACCTATAAAAAACTTGGGGCAGGAATCTGATATAGGAATCAATACATTATTCAGTTATGAGAAACTACCTCCAGAAGCTGTTATTAATGGGAGCAAAGAGCATTAGTCAATGAGTTCTTCTGACATTGCGTTATTAACACTCAAAACGCAAATTTTCTGAGATGAATTTGCAGCAGGAAAAAAAGACAGTAGGATATCTGATTCGTGCCAGCCATGATATGAAAAGAAATACATTTTGCATGCAGCACTATTGTATCTGTGAAAATTGCCGTCAAATTGCCACTGAAAACATCGAGTCATCCTTTTGTTCAGTTTTCTATTTATTTACTAAACCACTTATGAAGGTCTACAATCAACAGCCTTTTCTTAAATTATCTAAAAATACCATTCAGTGACATTCTCAGATCATTTCCTATTAAAACACACAAAGGCAGTTTTATGGTTAGAAAGCAATAGATTTATAGCTGCAGTACGATGTTTGGCAGCTCTGGATATGGGATAGAAACAGGGAGCCGACTTTTGCGGGTATTCCTTCAGTTGTCCCGAAAACTATCGCTCCCTATCTTTCAAAAACATTGCTTTGTGCTTTTTCCTGACAGGCCGGCTGAAAGACAGGGTCCAAATCAGCAGACCTCAGCCTTCCTCCTGTCGAGGGGTCACGGGTCTCCCGGGCCAGCCCTTCTCTTTAGGTTCTTCATTACTTGCGTGCTGCACTACTTCAGATAGTGCTTTGTCAAGCAAAACAAAATCTATTGCTTCTCATATTTTGTATCCTCCCCTGCCTTTACGGACCTCTCCCTGGGTACCAGTAAAAGATCATGCCTTCCATGACTCAATGCAGAGAGGCCTTTTACACGCTTATAGCCAAGGAAACCTTTTGCCCCACAGTCGAAGCTTCACCTTCTCCCCAATTCAGCAATTCAGGTGGACAAATTTAGAAGTGTGGAGCCAAGTGCAGGGAGGAAGAAAAAAGCCACAGCAATGAGCCACTCTCCTCCTCCTTCTGCTGTCCAGACGGCTCCTGGACCCCCATACGAAACACCCTGGCGCACATAGGAGCCATAGGATGCTCTGATTTGGTTCCCCTGGTGAAATGTTGTTTTGGGGCAGAGGGTGCAGCCTTAGTGTAGAGGGTCAGAGCAGCTGCTGAGCCCCAGGTGAGGAACGGGGACAGATACGGCACTGTGCAAATTTTAGTTGCCCTGTTCCTGTGACTGGGAGCTGCAAGATGAGACTGGTGAAGGGAAAGCCAAGGAGATATGAGGGGCTGCCACCAGCCCCAGGCGATTGGGTCCCTGCTCCGGGCTAGGGCAGCCTGGCAAGGCCCCTTTAGTTGCTCTGGGCTCCTTTTTCGGAAATCCTAAACTTGGCTGTATTTTTATTTTCATATTCAGGGTAAATGAAGAACGATTCAGTAATTTGGATGTATCTTTGGAACAAGTAATTTTTAATCACTTCCTCCTTTATTTATTACAAATATCATGTCTCTGGCTTTCTCTGAACTCAAGCTAGCAGCAGTAAAGACGAGCAGCCATCTCTCACTTCCTCCACTGCTGAAAGGAGCTATTTTCAAGAGAGGGGTGTGGGGAACAGAGTCACTTCCTTACCATGTTTGGCCAGAGAAAGAGATTGCACTAAATCCAGAGGCACTCATCAGTTTGCTGTTTGGGAAAACACTTTAAACATCTCTTTTGCCTTCCTGCTCCCTTTTTTTTTTTTTATGATAAGGGAAGATGCATATACTTCTACGTTATACTGTTTGAAAACAAAAGACTGACCTGTCTCAGACTTGTCTCAACAGTTTCAGTTTTAGTTGACCCAGTAGGATTCTGTGGTTGAGCTGAAACTGGCTAAAATGCAGTGCAAGCTTCAGCCAATACTCTCAGGGCACTTATTTAGCAGAGTGGTGGAACGACTGAAGCAGCTTACGTGTCCCTGCCTAAGTTAGCTTACACTACAATTGATAAAAAGCCAACTAGGATGCGAAAGAAATTAAGCATGAAAGCTTCAAAGAAGTAAACACTGACTGAAGGACTGCTTAAAAAACCTGTAGTTTTAGCACTCTACATGAAAATGAAATTAAAATGCAGTCATTTTCCATTTTCAAGTCAGCTCTGTCAGGATGTGTACTGCTAGCTGGACATCACTTTTAAATGCTATCAAAGCTGTTACTTATGGCATTTTTTTTTCTGTCTCATAAAAGGTCAGTGTCTTGAAGAATCCAAATCAGATTCACACCTTAGGAGTAGAGTGCCTATGAGTGTCTTTCTTGGTGTAAGCAGCACCCATGGATGCATACAAACACACTGGGGTCCGAGTCCCAGCACCCAAGTGCTGGTGTGGCACGGGAAGCCGGTGTGAGCCCCTCCGCTGCGCCTGTCTTTGGGCTTCCCTCGGCAAAAGGGCTCAGTGAGCGCAATCAGGTCTTAACCCCTGGTGCTCTGGGTTTTCTGGCACCACGAACACACACTGTAAGCCAGAGCAGGTCCTGGGCTGAACTGTAGGGACCTGGGTGAGGCCAAAGGGCGCCAAGAGGGGCTGCTAAGGCACATCCTGCGGGCTGTTTGGGAGAGGATGTCCCTCTTGTCCCAGCTGGATGCCCGCGTGCCTCCTGTTCCATGAGATAGGCCTCCAGCAAAGCACGATGCCAGCACGACTGCATTTGCAGGAAATCATCAGTTTTGCTCTTCAACACAACCTTTCCTAGTGGAAAGACAAGCAGGAGGTGAGAATGACCCCACAGCAACGCGCGACGAGGGGTGCCCGAGACGTGCTGGTGCCTCCCTTTGCACACCCCTGCCACTGCAGCAGGAAGCCTGCAGCAAGGAAATCCATCCCTTTCCCAAGGACAACCCTGCATGTGTTGGGACCCTTTGTTTATTTCCTCCCCCAGGCTCGGGAAGGCATGCCTGCCGTATTACTCATTTCAGGATCCTGGGCTAAATAAATCCTCGTCTATAGGACTGGTTACACTCTTGTCCTCCAACATGGGCTGGCCGTGCTCCCTCCCACGCACTGGAGTGGTGCTGGCGGGAGCAGCCCCAGGGACCCGGATGCCTGGAGAGCCGCGTCCCCAAGGCCGCCGGTCGGCAAGGCAGGGGCTCCACGCCTTTCGCTGCCCTGACACACCACTGCACAGGAGGGGTCAGAAAAATACCTCTCTCTAGGAAAGCAGCTGATCCGGCTTCTACCGGGGGAACATTTCAAAGGCAATTATGGGGAAGAAAGAGCGATTCTTAATAGTAACGGCAGCGGCAGCAGCAACAACAGATTGCATTCATCGTTCTCTGCACTGAAAAGCTTGTAGCGTCATCTGCCTTAGTTTTTACATGAACGGCTTCTGGGAAAACAGAGCTTATTGTTTTCCCTGGGATTCATCCCATTCCCTGGGATTGACCCAGGTTTAGGAGGATCATCGCGCTGTGATGGCAACTTCTTCACGGGGTCGAGGTTGGCAACTGCCCACCTCTGCGGATGCTTGTGGCCTTCCTCAGAGGGCACATGCAGACGTGCAGAGCCCCACATCTTGCCAAAGCCACAGCTAGAGATGGAATATGCACCTTTGGGAAGAAGGGGTGTGTGTAAGGATTGTCCTCTGCAAGTCCTTGCAATGAGAAGGAGCAGAGGAAAGGCCTTTCTCCGACTACCGCTGATCCTATGCAAGGACAACATTTTCCAGCAAACTCTTTTTCCTGAGAAAACGTTGACTTCTCCAAACATCTTTTCCAAGTACCAGTCTACAGAGAAGGGTTACTCCCATACCCAAGTTAAGAGCTTCCAGCCACTTTGGAGCTGTTTCCTCCGTCCTCCAGATGGCTGCTTTCCTGCTGCGAAACCTCAAACATTTCACAGCAGGAAAACAAAGATTCCCAGCACCATCTCCTCGCAAACCTGTGTGGCACCCTCATGCCACGGAAAAGTGCACTGCCAATGGAAAGGACAGGACAGCGTAACTGCTGCCTGTATTTACTCTCTGCAGCTCATTTGAGATCACATGCCACCTCACCCTTCCACCCTGAGGCTCAGTCTGGCCTTCGGCCTCATTCAGTGCAGCCTCTGCCTCTTAAATCCACCACCAGTTTCCCCTCCTTTTCCTGTTTTTGTACACATTTTCTCCTCGCTTCCTGTCACGCTTCAGTGCTCCCTGTGCTTGAGAACAAAACCCTTGACAAACGTCACTGACGGTTACTACCACAAGCACACGACAGCTGAGGTTAACCATCAACTTTTGTTTGCATCCCATAAGCACCTAAAAGACGAGCAGCAGCATCTTCAGGGACAAAAGTTTAAAAGCAAAGACTTTGCAGTGCTGGTGGTGGCACCACCCAGTCTCACCATCAACTAAGGGGTAACTCAAAGCCTAGTCCTGACCACCATACCTGTGGCGGTTTTCTGGTGGAATTAAAAGAGTAAGGAGATCCAGGAGCACCAGTTACAGACGTGTGTTATTTGTATTAGCTTTTGCCTTCAGTTTATCATATCAAATATTACTCAGTTTACTGCCTGGTAGATCCACAGTCACTCTGCACAGCAGGTGGTGACTCGGTGGGAGCGCCCTGCCCAGGGACAGCACTGCAACACCTCCTCCACCTCCACAGCCCGAGCCTACGCTCATGGGCTCCAGGACCTAAACAACACGGGGAGACCGTGGGAGGGAAAACCCAGCTGGGTGGAAACTGCGACATCCACTGCACACCTACCCCGTAGCCTCTGAGTCATCTTGAAAGCAGCACTGGTGGACCCTGCCATGCTCACGCAGCCATTTGCCTGGCCAGACGTCACCACCCAAGTGGCATGGCCATGAGCAAAAGCCACCTTCCTACCTCCTCACAATGAATCACATGAAACAGAGGTGCTTCCAGAGAAGCACGGCCTGACTCATGTCGCTAAATACAGCCAACGGGGCGGGTTTCTTCCTTATCTGCTTGTTTCCTATTCAGCAGAAGAGCTCTTGAACCAGTTGGCCAGAAGCCGTGGCAGGGTTTAAGGTGTTGCTCGCTGAGATGCCTGACAGAACTGGCAGAAACCACTCCAGAGTCCCTTAAATTACCTGTGATTCATCCCACTATGAAGCCATGTCCCTTTTGTGTTTACCTTTTTTATTATTTTTTATACTGTCTGATACGGCATCGGTTCTTGTGTTTTATTAGACTTCCAGGTCAAGGGTTTTGAACTTGTTTGTCATTGTCTTTTTGCATAATAAAATTATGTATGCCAGCTTGACAGCACAAAATTTTGGTTTCCAGTGCAAATTTCAATGTTATCTGTGTCACATGTAGTTCTTCAGGTATCTGAATGCTTATTGAGTCAGTAAAGACCTCCTGCATTTACAACAAGCAGATTATATGCATCATCCTCCAAGCACGTCCAAAGTTCCCTCTTCATGGCCTCTGTCTGACTCCATCATTTCAGGCCCTTCTCTTATGCAAACGCTTAAACGTTAGCTTGCCTGACCTAGTATTTTTGGGTTATGTTTTATACTCAATAGCTGTGGAAAATCAGGCAGCAAGGAGCTTTGAGAGGCTGTAAGGTAGGTAGACTCAACTCCAGCCAAATATCTCTTATATTAAGAACAAATGGTAACAGCATCTCAGGGCAAGGGTCTCTGCAGAAGTAATATAGATCAAGGACACTGACTGATATGGGTACAGGCTTGGGTTTGCATCCTTAGGCAGGAGAGGGTGCCATTAGTTCCTCAAGTATGTGAGGACTTTGGTGGATCTTCTCTATTCCAAAGATCAGAGTCAGAAGGATGTCCCTGCCACCGGCAGCAAATTGATGATCATCATGGAATTGCATAGATGAAAAAATTATATTAATGCATCGAGTAAGAATGTTGAAATGTGAGTAACACATTTGTTCACCTTAATGCTTTCACGAGATTTAAATGCTGAAAGTCAAATAACTGCCCAGTCGTCTTTGAGGCTCATGCACCTGTAGGCACTGCAGGAGGGTACAGTCACACATAACAGCATATGAAGGCAATGATGTTGTTATACAACTAAGTATTGCCTGCCTGTAAATAACACCAGAGGAGTTATCATGTTGCCACTATTCATGTCACTCCTTGGAGAAAAGGAATGACTGTAAGCCATAGCCAAGCAATGCATTACAAGAAGTGCTGCAGCACTGATCTGATATGATAGCTCTGGTCTAGTAACGTACCTGGTGAAAGAGCAGGGAAATAGTTCACACTATGATGACCATATGACATAAATTGTATATGGCTTCTGCTGTCCACTGCTCATGCTAACCCCTAACATGCAACTGCTAGTTTCTTGCCTTCATGCCATGAGCTAAATTATCACAGAATCATAGAGTAATTTAGTTTGCAAAAGAACTCTGCAGGTCATCTGCTCCAATACCCCACTCAAAGCAGGGCCAAGTTTACAGCTAGATCAGGATGCTCGGGGACCTTAGAGCTTTGAAGATCTCCAGTGATGGAGATCTTCTCCATTTCTAGCATTTGACTATCCTGATTGTCAAAAGCTTTTTTCCAATATCTAACCGGTTGCAACTTGTGGGTGGGAAGACTGGTTCCATCCTCTCTTTAACATCCCATTAAGGCTGGATTTGCTTCAGACTGAGCAAACCCAGCTGCTCTCAGCCTTTCCTCTTATATCATGTGTCAAAGTCCCTAGTTGCTCTCCACTGGACTTGCTCCAGTATGTCAATGACCTTACTGCACTTAGGAGTTCCCCAAAATGCTTTCCCAGCTGCAGTTTCCAATGCTCCATTGTTTTCAAACTTGCAAGAAGATCAAGACTGGTTAATCTATTTATTTAAAGGAAATAAAAGAAAAAGTCATATAAGGGCACAGTCTCTGGGCTGTCTCTGCATATAGCATTAGACAGATGGCGCAGATTCCACCTGTGTCTCTGGAGGCAGATGCAGCCCAGAACTAAATGGGGAGCTGCTCAGCTGTGGCCATGTCAAATGCTGAGCATATGTCACAACTGCTGGTGTCAATGGGAAGAGGGGAAAACAGAGCTTTATAATCCTGCCCAAGTGTCCTGGAAATCAGCACCAGAGCCTCTTGTAGCGTTTCATATTTGCTGTAGATTTTAAAAGGACAGGGAAATTTTCCGCAATCATCTGTCAGGTAAATAAATTCCAGCAAAGGATAAAAGTCACGACAATACCTAGCTTCTCCTAATGGCTTGTTCTAGAGTAAAATCACCTTCACGAGAGACCACAGAAGCAGAGAAGACAGCAAAGTTTGTGAGGAGGTAAGGACGTAAGCAGTAGCCCACATGGAGGCGAATACAGAAAAATGGGAGAGATGGCAGCAGTTGTATGCCTGCCTAGAATAATGGAAAACCTTAACCTGGTCCCTGTCTTTCAGAGAGCTGTATGGAGAGCCTCAGCACTGCTCTCGTGCACTGCTCTGCCTAAGAATTAGACCTCTGACCTCAGCTAAATCAAGTGTTGGGTTCTTCCCTTAGCTCTTCCAATAGTGTCTCTCAGGATGTGTCCCAGGGTCTCATTTCTAATAATGCTACACAGCCAACCCATATTAATACAATTAATACACAACAACAATGCACAATCATCATCACATCAATATTGATGAGCTTCATACCAGCTTACTCTTTGAATAACACACCAAGAAAAGAAAATTTTTGCAAAGTATACAACTGTGGGCAGCAAGGTCTATAAAATACACTGAGGTGTTTGGACAAAACCACTGAAAAAATCTGCATTTGGAGAGTCTTGCTGACTTCTCATGTCATTAGCTTCGACAGAGAAGCTTTTTGGTGCTTAATGAAATTCAGAGGCCTTTAGTGTATCTCATATTGGGCCTGTAAACACAGTCATGCTCTGTCTTACTAGACGATTGTAAAATTTTAAGTTGAGCTGCGAAAACATCTAAAAATAAGAAGTAATGGATCTAAACACGCTGTCGCATACTGTTGCCACAAGTAATTGCCAGTGGTTGTACCACAGACGCGATCATTGTATCGGTGATGTCCTGGTGGTAGTCCAAAAATAATTGTACCATTCCTAGGCATGACTCAAGAAAAAAGAATTACTTTTGTAGCTGGAGAGAACCAAAGGGCACCGCATCCATCTGCTTGCCTTATGGCAGGCTCAGCTTGCTATTTATTGTGAGCGGCGTAGTTTTGAATTCTACCTTCTGTGACTTGCACCTCTCGTTTTGCCCCTTGGCAGGAAGCTGACAGCTCTGAGTCAGACGAGTCCTGTGGTCCCCACTCCAACAGCCATACATTACATGTCAGCAGGTCTTGCTGAGTATGCGGGAGTGGGAGTTGAGGAGGATCCACTTTTCAGAGGGTGCAAATTACATGCTTAGCAGGCCAGAGAAGGTGCAAAAGCACACCCAACTGTGCTGTTCTGGAGTCAGCTACACTCCTCGCGGAAGGCTGCCACCTCTCCTTCCCTGCGGTGCAAAGCCCCGCGTTGTGAGAAGGAAGGAGAATGGCAAATCCAGGAAGGAGCAGGCTAAAGGCAAGGGAACAAATAGCTGCTGAAACTGGAACTAGTGTCTTGGAGGGAGGTTCAGAATAAATCTGTAATAATTAGCCTCTCTTTCAGCTGTTTCAGAGGAGGATGTTAGATCTAACGATGAACCCAGCAGGTAACATATAGGTACGATATAGGCCAAAGTAGCAGCAACTCTCTCTTCTCTGTCGCTTATTGTAAGTATACTTACATAAGTATACTCATTATTTATAAAGACTAGAGCCCCCTGGTTTTTCAACGTTACAATAGCCAAAATGACAGAGCACTTACTGACTGTTTAGCACCTTCAGAGAGCCAAGTGAGGAGGAAATTAGAAACTCCCATTCCACTAACGTGGAAAGCTGCACTTTGGGCACACTGGCTTCACCAGGTTTCCAGCCCCAGTTACTGCTGGAGGGCCCCAGTCTTTTTTCCCCTGCTTCCCTCCCATACCTCTCTGTTGAGTTGGCACAAATCTTCATGCAACTGCCCAGAGAGCTGGAGCAGAGAAATGCCATTTCCAGAAAATAAAGTTATTTTGAGTGACAATTTTTCATTTCAGTTGGGGTCACTACATGCCCAGACCAACAGCTCTGCCTGCTCAGCGGAGGAAATGACACTAGCATGGACGTGATTCAGCAGGGTTTGGGAGTGAGAGGGATCAGAAGGCAGGACCACTTAAACTTAGCTTGTTGTTCAACATGTAAGCATGGCCTAAAGCAGGTGAAACCTGCTTGCCAGACTGCTCCCTGGGACCAGAGCTGCAGCTGATGTTCCTGTGGCATCCCACCAGCATCTGCTAGCATGTGCCCTTCTGCGTGTTTCAGTCCTGGCATCGGTGTGCTCCTTACACGTTGCTGCTTACCAGGGATACTTGCCGCTGGGAGAGGCTTTGAAAGAAGGCAGAGATTTTTAAATCCTTTTCAATTTGCACACCTCTGAACCTTTCCAGTGGAGCTGCAGAACCCCACATAGCAGATTTCAATGCTTCATTTTTTAAAGTACCTTTTTCAGCCAGGATTCCAGGTGGGAAATTGTGGGTCTGAGATGCCAAGCACAAAAATAAGTTCTTGTTAAGGAGAGCTCTGTCAGCTTGAAGGTTTTGGGCTGGATTTCCTCTTTTGCTTCATTAAATACGTGCATAAATAGTTCTCAGTATGGTAACTCAAAGTGTTATGAAAGCCTTATAGCTTATTATTTGTAAAAATGTGTGCCTTATCAGAGAGCAAAATACCCAACACAACTACCCAATCAAACAGAATCAATTTCTAACTGCTTTGGAGATACCTATCCGTATGTTCAGTTAGTAAGAACAAAGCCAATAGGGAAGTTTTGGGTAAAAACTCATCCAAAATGGGACTACAGGATCTAGTTTTGTCAGAAGTAACACAATAATGCCATAGAGTAACTGGGAGTTTTGCTAACTGTGAACAAAGGCAAAAGAGGAAGGCATCTGAGAATGCTCTGCAATATAGAAATGAGCTGAGCCTCTCATATGAACAGACAAAAACCGACCTGGGTATACACTGAATTAAGCCTACATTGAATTACCTAATGGAAGAGGGGAAGTGATGCTTATTCTCTAAGGCACCATAATACCTACAGATTCCATTGCACCTGGAACAGCGTGGTAGACTCCATAGGGTCGGCTTTTTCAAATTTGTCCTGAGTCCAATTTTTAAATGCCCAGTTCTATAAGGATGACTTTGCAGAACAACTAGAACTCCTACTGAAAGCCAGGGTTTCAATGCTTACATGCTTACATATGTCTGAATTAACTGGATAGTTTTGCAGATCTATCCCTACCTGTGCAAGTTAAATGATTTCTGAGAGCCTATATAAACATAATGTAAAAGTTAGTCCAGGAACTCAGGGCAGTTTACAGTCTGAACAAGAGAAGTGGCAGTGTAATTAAAACTTTTCCTTTTTTTGTTCTTTTTTTTTTAAAAAGAAGTACCAGTTGTTGATATTGTTAACACTCTGAGCATACTTTTTAATTATGAGATATGCACTAGAGTCCCCTCTCTCAGTTGGTTTGTGTAGACACTCTGGGATCCTTTGCTTTCACGGGTATGCAAAGGTCTGCCCTTACAGACAAACACAAAGGAGCAGAGAGTGAAACTCTGTCAATCAGGAAACACATGGGAATAAACTCAAGAACTGAAAGGTGTAGGAGGAAAACCATATTCACAAAGGCAGTAGGGCTAGGCAAATTCTAAATAGGGTAGATAAGGGTATATATTGTCTTATACATGCTTCACGTAACTATGAAATCTATACTTAGAACTATTAAATTTAATACTCTGTGGGGCTTACACACGTGCTGCTAAATGCAGCATTCACCCAACATATGGACCTATATGAAATATCCTTACTAAAACAATCACACAGAATCAAGAAAACACAAGTTAAGACCATCAGTTAGATCTTTTAATATGTTTTAATGCTCTTTTAAGTTACTGGGAGAAAGTCAAGACAGGAAGAAGTTAATGACAGTAACAATCCTTGATATTTGGTTCATTCCATGGAGGATTTATGAGACATATTGTTTATAATGTTTTTACTAAGATTGCCTTGCCTAAAGTGGACTAAGTTTTTATGCTTTCCCCCTGAAGTCAACAATTCTAATCAACGAAATAACATCCATAAATTTCAGTTTTCATAAGTTTCAAAAAAGCAACAAAATTTTATCCAAAATTTTGTCTTCTAAGTGATGGAAATTCTAGCTAGTATTGGTACCTGTTGAAATTACGTCAAGAATATAAATCAAAGGAGCATATTGCATAACAAAGGTGTACATTTGTTTGGTACAAGCTCCACTGCTGCTCTAAAACAACTGAATGTTTACCATTAAGGTAAACTAACCAGAATACCCAGTAAAAGATAGGTGATAAAAGAGAGGTGAAATTAGGGGCTCATAAAATATCACAGGAAAAAGGCAGTTATTCTTTTCCAGTCCTATTATTTCGCTGCTGAGATACGACTTCCTACTGTGAAACAAAATCACTGGTCACAACTGAGAAAAGTATTAAAAAGATGAGAATAATAAACCCACTGCCTATTTGAAACTTCATTTAATCCTCATATATTCATGCCTGCTTTCTGAAGGTGGTAAAGTATGTATATTCTTGTCAATTAAACTACTGACTGAGTTAAAAGTGTGTTTTTTTTCAAAAATCATCACTGCCTTAGGAGATAATGCACCTATGATTGAATGTCTGAAAAGAAAGAACGAATGCAGTAGGACCTGGAGGAAATAAAAGGTGGCACCTTATGTGTCTAAGTGTTGAGTTTGTAACTTTTGCCTAGCTCCAGGTAAACTTTGAGCTAAAAATGAAACATTTCTTCAAGCAATGATAGTGCAGCCTCAGGCTACCTTCTTATTTGATGAGTGCGTTACCAGTTGCTGAGGGACAAGGAAAGGAAGGACTGCTGTTTAGTGGGGACCAGCCTCCTCACCTGTGAGAAGTGGGGATGGCAACGAGGAGTGAGGATGACCATGAGGAGTGGGGAAGGTGATGTGGAGCGAGGACGGCCATTGCTCTCACAGAAGGAACATTCTTTTCCTTCTTCTTGTGAAAAAAGGATATCTGTGTCGGCTCTTTTCCTAACTGAACCTAGTAATATCAGGCAGTAATTGATGTGTTAAGACTCAGGGTGGATATAAATTTCCAAAGGTCCTCTGAGCTCCATTCATGGAGCCATCAACCCCCTGCTAGTCCAGTTGAGTATTTTAAACATAACCCACTAAAGAGTGCAATAACAGGTTCTTGTTAAAATGTTATCTGCACAATCTATTTTAGGCTGGTTTGGTGATCTGACATCTGTGCAATTTGAAAGACCAAAATTAGCAGACAAGTTCACTTTTAAAGTCAATAGAGGTGTCTGCAGCAGCTAGCTGAATATCTCCTTGCTTGTTGAGATAAAAATGAAGCATAGTTTAACATCAAAAATATTTGTCAGCTTGGTCAAATACATAGTAATCCTTATAATATTATCAGGCATGGTATATATAAATTAACAGCCAGTTTTTGTCTTCTATGTACATCATTTGCTTTAAGCAGCACAGTATATGCTTCAATAAATTGCATACTGCAAAATTACACTAGAGATATTTCTTCATCTATCAAGTACAGTAATGTTTGAATGTTCATAAGGGCTTGATAATGTTTGTCTACCTCACTGAAAATACTGGTTTGCATATGAGGAAAGAACGTCTGCCTGTGATATGTCCCTTCTATGTAAGCAATAAACTGGATGAATTATACTGAATTTGTGATAATGGCCTCATTACTGTTAAAAGCAAGAATAGTGGCTGAAGGCAGTGGACAGTCCATTGCTAGATTAAAAATCTATATTCTGCATCTATGGAAGAAGCAATCTATAAGGGCCTGCTAAACATGAAGACGTATCACAAAGGATAGTTTCTCAGACTTCATTAAATCTGTTGAAGGAATTCAGTGGCTGAAATTCAGCATGGTGTTATAAATAATTCACATTTGCAAAGACCAAAGCCCAGGCCTTGATCACATAATAAATCGATTTATCTGAACAGAGAAGAACTGGGTACTTAATCCTGCCAGATGTTCATTCATCGATGTGGTGTTTACTCATGTGATTAGTCCCACCAGTTACTGCCACCTTTACTCAGCCTGGAGCCTGCCCATCCCATAAATAGCCCTCCACAGAGGTGGACAAGAGTGTAAACTGCTAGTGAGTTCTTCATAAGCATAAGATTTTATTAGTTTGTTCTCTCTAGTGGCCCATTTTCTTTTTACACCAATAACATTTTAGAAAGATACCACGCCTGAAGGCACGTGTGATTAAGATGCCCATAATACAGCGCTGATGTAAGCCATATTACTTCTGTATAAAAATCAATAACAGAGAATTTTAAAACAGACGTTAAGTACCGCATGGTACTCCGGTTTCCTATTTGTCTCCTAATGCTGCATGAACTTTGGGCACAGCTCTGTGTGCAGGACAATGGATGATGTGCTCTGTCCCAGGAGAACCAGTGCTCCAGGTAGTCCCTTCCTTGCTGTCTCTGGGCAAGTAATAAAAATGACTGGCTACTCTAAATTGTTTGCCAGAGCTGGACATGAGGGGATGGCCCTTTCCCCTTGCCCTCCTCAGTGGAGCTGTGCAGAAGAAAGTCTCTAAAGGCAAGACTTTGGCTGGGAATCACTGCTTCCCTGGATGTATCCAGCTGAAGTCATGGCGACCCTTCCCATCACCTGCATCTTCGTTTTGTCACCTGTACTGGGGTGGACCCCCACAAAGTCCTGTAGAAATAACAGTGGTCTTAGCCATCAAGCAAGACAGAGGTCGGGGCAGAAAAACCTTGACCAAATAGTAAAAGCCTTATTCTCTCGGCATTTAGAAGCACACTGCCTTCGGGAAGCGCATCTTGTGTGCGTGTGCACACGTGTGATAAACAAAGGGGTCTCACACTCATTCAGGCCAGTTTTGCATCAGGTCAAATCCTGATCGACAGCAAAGCTGTCTCCTGTCCCTGCTGACTCTAATGAAAAGCGGCAACAATTCACTGGACTCCGCATGGAGATTTCATAGGTGTTTGCCTTAGCATATATGCATGTCCTGCTACATACATGTATGTCCCGCTACATACAGTCTGTTAGCTTATGGCACTGCTGACAAGAAGGTCGTACAGCACCTCTGCATCCCTGCTGTGCAAGATAAGCATACGATACTGATACAAAATGCAACTGATTTCACTGGCACAGCCTGACCTACGGCTCACAGGCGACATACTGAAATAATTTAAGGGGATCAATAATTTGCTATTAGATTGCAACTATTAATATGTGACATTGCTCATTCAAAACCCCCAGTGAACGATTTGCAATGGCTTCCTTTCTTCCTCTGTAACTTCAGTCTCCTTCTTTCTCTCTCCTTCCATATATATCCCTCATATATACTTGTCTGAGCACTCCTGGAGGATGACACGTAGGAAAAAAAGATATACCAAGACATAATTACACTGGTATAGCTAACAGAAAAGGCCTAGATGTTTCAAATGTCAGTAGTTCTGAAGATGCGTGGGCAGGATTTACAACACTAGCACTAGTATGTTGCCACTGGTAACTGACTGCATTTTTAACCTTCCCACTGCTGGCTAGCAGCGCAAAAGCGGATAAATCTGGAGACTTAGGACTAGAAATAAACAAGCTCACTAAAAACCCCTAAAGCTTGTTGTCACAAAGCTGAGACGAGCAAGGGGAAGGACTGCATAAAGGTTAGATAAGAGCTCTTTCTTCCTGACCGGCAGCCTACACGGCACCTAATCCTTCCAGTTTGCTGACTGCTTCCTCTGCTGGGTCAGCCCTGAGGAACCGCTTCTGGCCATTCCAGAAAGAGGGGCAAGGAAAGAGTGAAGCTTTTACTGGGAGCACTTTAAAGGCACAGACGTCTCAGGCAGAACATATTTGACGGAGTCCCGCTGCCAAAAAGTTGGCAGCAGGCTCCTGCTGAGAATGAGAGATTTGGAGACACCAAGCAATCTGACAGACTATTAGACTGTATAATGGAGACAGACTTATTATCTGAAGTAGGGAGTAGTTGCTGGCAGGGGTGGTACACCCACAGTTTGGGTACAACAAGCGAGGACTGAGAAGAAGACCAAGCTTTCTGGGCACACAGCAGTGGTATGATTAGGGTGCCTGTTCAGATGGAGGGGAACAAATTTAGGGAAGGAAACAGGATTCGGTGAAAAATAAGAGTATGTGAAAGGAGATAGTGAGAAGAAAAAACCTTGAGATATGCAATTTCATTTCATACGTCGTGCAAAGAGAGGGGGTACTCCCATTCCTTCTGAGAAGTACTCCTTGCAACACAGTCCTGCCTAAGAGGCCACATACAAGCTAATACCATAAACTACAGGGGGTTTCAAGAACTGAAAAGATGTTATTACCCTTAATTAGGCACTCAAATAAAAAATGGCTTGACATGCAAGTGCCCTAAACATCTAGAGAACTCACTGAAATGAAGGTAACTGCACGTGCTCAGCATGTTGGCATTTCATAGGGCCTTTACCACAGCAAAGAGGGAAATTTCACGGGAAGCTGTGAGCATCCAACTGCTCCGTTAGCATTATCCCTAGATATGCATTTAGTAGCATTTCAGGCTATCAAATTTAAAATCATGTGAAACCCTTCCTGGCCTCAGAACACTATCTACCGTTTTTTTGATCTCAGAGAGTACAATCTGTAGACAGACAGCCACAGCATAGCCTTTGCTGAAAACAAATTCTATGCCTATCAGCTCGCAAAGTTTCCAGCTGAAAAGGATACAGAAGAGATGGTGCTCGTGCTGCAATGCATGTGATTAAACAGCTCTGTTCCATTTAAAGGCCTTTCAGAGAATGCCAGACTGTTCCTAGTTCTAACCTTTAAAATGCAGCAAGGACTTCGAGAGCTACTTTGGCATTTCTCAGTGTAACCCACACCTCCCACATACAGCAGAGATGATTTTAACAAGTAAAGCACCAGGGAAGCAGCCGTTTATGGGTATGTACAGCCTATGGACCCTTGTAAAAGGGTCCATCTCTCCTGGAAAGGTTTTTCACCTGTATTCCTCTTGACATCATGCCTCATGCTGAGAAGTGGTGTCATCTATAATAGCCTCGCTCATTTTCAGAGCATACCCTTCCCCCTTTCACTTAATGCTGTCAAGCCAACTACTAAGAGCAAAGCAGGCAGCAGATTTTTGTGTGTCTCCCAGAGTGGTAATTAAAATTGCTCGGAAAAACAGAAAAAAAAAATAAAATGAAGAAACGTGAACTTATTCCTGGGAGCGATGTTCTCTGCATGATCCAAACAAATCATGAGCTACGGAGACAAGACTGTCTGGGATCCATCTATCCTGCCCTAACATGTCAGAGTGGTGGGGTATAGCTCAGGCGCTGGGAGTTTTCTTATTCCTAATTCATGCTGAAACAATACGGTGGCACCAAAGTAATAAGATGCCTTCGTCGAGTCACTTCATTTCTTGTAATGCTTTGTTTGCTACTGCTAGGGAATAGGAATGTTTATATAAAGCACATAGTGCATCACTTTCTCATGGAAGTCATTTTAATACGCCTTCCCTGGTAACTTCTCATGGGACCTTCTAGCCTTTGACCTAACCTAAGGACAAGATTTTCTGAAGACCTAGGCATCAGACGCGCTATCAAGAAAAGCCTTCATACACAGTGTAGTATCCTTAATCTAATTAGATTCTTCAAGAAATGGATTTACATATGAGCTGCTTTGCCCCATTCCCAGGATGCAAAGCAGCCCTAAATCAGCACTGATCCTGGATTGGTAAGGGTATCACTGGTCTATATTCCTGCATAGTACTGGTAGGGCTCAATCATTTTACTATACTTCTCTGTGTGGCTGAAACTTCATAATCTACTATTTCCCTCAAAAAAAAAAAATCCACATTGCTATTGCTTATAATATGAAAAATACTCTTTTCTAGGAGGTTCCTATATATTTCGAAATGTATTTTTCAAAAGTTGTTCCAAGAAAAGATTGAAACTAGCAAGCACAAATAACAAGAAAAGGCTTTTTTGCCAGCTTCTTTCAATTCAAATAAGCAGTCCTCTCTGCTTTTACAAAGTTCTCTTTCCGTTACTGTCCTCATTTTAGTGAGGTTTGTTCTCTGTGTTCCTCCTGACTCTAGGGTGGCAAAGAGATACCAATGCCACCCACTGTTCTCACTGCTAGGCAGGGCAGCAAAAGCATAGGATCAGGGATGGCTCAACATCTGGGCATCTCTGAAGGGCAGCAGAGCAGGGCGAAGGGTGCCGGAGGAGGTGTGACAGGCACACGGCCTTAAGTTAGTCTGGAGCTGGTGTGTTTTAGAACAGCAGCTTGCAGACCATCTAGCAATGAAGTGAGGCGACAGGAAAGCTGAATAGAAATATTAAAATAAAACAGGCTCAGCTGCCCTGGGGAGTGTCCTGGGGCTGCCCTGGGAGCCCACCCTGTGGTATGGCAATTCTCTTCATGAGAACTCAAAATGGTGCAAATAAACCTGCTGTGAGCCTGAAGGATGCTCAGCACGCTGAAGATGGTTTCCTTTTTGGGAACATAGATGCTCAGGTTCACGTCCACTTTTCTGTCTGGGGATATCACCCTGAAATGGCCTCCTTTTTCTCACCACTGTTTGCTCTCGTCATGCATTCAGAAAAAAGTGCAATGCAAAGAATGGACTTTTCTCAGGCAATTCTCTCTTGGTACTTCTCTCTGGGCTTTCTTTTCTTCAGTGGAGGATCAGGTGCCTATGCCAACTCTAGAAACCAAAGTTAAATTTTAGTAATAAACAAATAGTGAGGATACACAGAATCAACGGGGTGTTGCATGCATGCAAAGGCACAGCTGCATATAGGAAGTCTGGCAGAAGCGGTCGTCTAGCAAGAAGGGAAAGCAAGTGGTCGCATTTTTGAGGCAGATTATAGCCTCTTGCAGCCTTAGGTCTACTCCATGTGCAACTCAGCCATGCCTGCTGCGAGCAGTCCCCATTCAGACTTCTGATTTTACCAAATCTGTGCCCACTAGTCAGCTCAAACAGTTCTTCACTCACTACGCACATTTTCATATCCCTTGTTTTATGACCGGCACCAAGGTGCTACCGTAACACCTTCAAAAAATAATAGCAATAAAGTCCAAGCAGGTATTCCTTTGCTCATCTTTACTGGACACCAGGATTTAAACTAGTATCTTACTTCTATTTTCTCAGTTTGATATGGTCACATCCTTTGTAAGTGATGAAATCATACACATGACATTCTGGAAATAACTGAGAGAAGGTTTCTTTCTATTTCTCTACTTGGTTCACACCTTGGTTTTGATAATTATAACTGTATAGTCTCAGAGAAGACCATAAAAGGCTCTAAACCTAAAATTAGTTTTCATATGTAGTGTTGTCCAATACCAAATTAGGACTCTTGAGAGAGGTGAGTGAGTATTATGAGCCCTTTGCCAAAAGCTGAAATTTCTGTCCTTCAGGAAACACCATACCATGGCAGACCTTGTCACATCTGTAATACTGACTGCTATTCCCACTGCACAGAGGGTCAGTGGCACTTCTGAGAGGCAGTGACCGGTTTGGGGGGGAAGGATAAAGAATATCCCTCTGTTGGCTCAATTTTCATACAGAAGCCAAATGAGGTAGAGCAGGTGAGGTGAACTGAGATGCATGAAAAATTAATTCAGTAAGTGATTTTTCAGGTTACTATGTAGCTCCAAAATTTTCCACATTATCTTGCATCAAAATCTAGCTGTGCAGGGAGCCTTAAAGATAAATTCCAAAGCTGCAAGTGATGGTTTGAAGAAATATTTCTCCATTTCAAAGCATTTTAAAACGCTATACCTGAGTAACACATATCATATCATATCATGTATAGTTTTATGTCAGATGGAAAGGAAGCACCATTATAGGAAAAAAAACATAAAGCAATATCTATGAAAATTTGTAAAATACGTTAGGTGAGATTTGAACCATCTGAGAGCCTGAATTTCTTCCTTTTGGTCTAGAGAGAAGTAGATTTCAGCTGGTTCATCTGTCTTGTTTTAGAGACCTGAATGTTGCTGCTGTAGCTTCAAACTGCTAGAATACAGTAGGGATAACTAAATTATTCATGGCAAATATTATAAAACATGCAAATGCATTCCTCTTCTTGGTTCGTTTTTTTTTTTTTCATTTTCAACCACATCTCTAGTCGATTTGTAAGTGTAGTCAATATTCATTCATATTGCGCAAACAAAGGGCACTGCAAATTCCGCTCATGCAATGTTTACAAAGTCACATGAGATTATTTCTGGGCCCAGATTTCAAGCCCTGGACCACATGCCAAAGATAAAATGATTAGAATGACAACAGTGGGGAAAAGTTTCTTCATCACCAAGAAGCCTTTGGTCAACGGAATGATGAATTTTTTTTCAAGACAATGTTTTGATTGGACATGTTGTGAATATTTGGGGACAATTCAAGTGCCGGAAATATATTTAAATTAGAGTAAATCCACCAACTCATTTGCAAAATTTTGGTGAAAGAAAAATCTATGTTAGGTAAACAATAAATTCAGAGCCATCAGAAGACCTGAGGCCATAAGACTTCTAAATTTAAAAAAAAAAAAAAATTTACTCTTTACATCGTCGCTCTGGCATTCTTTGCATATCATGGCCCGCAACTAGTGCTATAGATTTGACTATGCTTTGCCATCAGCATCCTCTTATTGTGAGGGAGCAGTGGTTGGAGAATCTCCCAGTTGCCAATTCTCATTACATTGCATGAATCTAATTGTGCTGACAGTTTTCATAAAGCTCAAGCTCCAGGAGACTGAAAAAATCTCCTGAGAACCTCAGCTTTTGATTACAAGGAAAAAAGTAACGTGGTAGTCCTCATGATTGCAGAAACAAGAGAAAAAATCTATCTTTGCTGTGCTCCTAATATGCTGAAGGCTCATTAACCCAGAGGCAAAATTAAACATCTCTCAGAACCCACTACGTTTGAAATGATTTTATTTTTTTTCTGAGCAGGAATGAAAGAGAGGGATCTGACATTTTTAAAACCTGGTAAAAGCAACACTAGAATTCAGGTCATTAACTTCAGCTGAAAACAGAGAGAAAAATGGGCTCTTTCTTGTCATAAGTCACAGAATTTTGAAATAGGTGTATGGTAAGGAGGAGGGCTTTTAAAAAAAAAATCACCATATCACAGGGACAATAGCAAATTAATCTGTCAGACAGTGTAGAAATAGTGTTGTCTGGAATTGCCTTTCTCCAAACTAACAAAATAGCCCGTTTTCTGTACAATTCGCTCGCCTTGCCTGTTGAATCGTAAACGCACAAAGCTGGTGCATCAGATGATCTCAGGGAAGGCAGCGCTGCCAAGGCTGCCATAGGTTGCTTTGCACAGTCATCCTACTGTACATCGACGAATAAGCACGAGCTGCATCTTTTATTTCCTCACACCCCTCTGAGCATCAGCCCTGTGGAATTACCGCACTGAACGCTGCGTTACGTGCTCGTTGTATTTTATACGGTGCTTGGATTAGCGCGCAGTTCCTTATTCATAAAGCTATGTTGTGCAGCAGCTGTATGTGGCAGCCATATACGATTACAATACACAATAGGAACTGCTCATTTCTACACTGTTTCTAGGGAAGTAAAGGGTTACTAGGGGAAGTGGTGTTTTATCACACATTCAGCATTGCACAAAAATAGCCTAGAAGATCAAAATGCTTGCATTAAAGTCTCCACGTTTCTGTAATTAATTTTAGTACCACAATGATCTATTCTGGATATTGTTAGCATACGCTTTCTGTCCCGTATATGCAGAATTAGTGGTATCTGGGGAGGTGCATGAAGGAGAAAGAAAATCTTTTCATTTCTTAAATGTTGAGAAAGGAAGAATTTGGTTCAGCAGTTGAGAGCAGAGTTACTCACTGCGTAGCCTCAACGGAGCTGCCTCTCTGCTGGGGGCGGGGAGGCACCACACCAGACACCATAAAGCCTTCGTAAGGCTGAGATAATGTGACTGCACAGCGTGTGAGATCAAAAAACGTATGTGCCTTTCTGTTTCTGATGACCCTTTTTCATAATCACATTTTGGGCTGTATTTTTTTTTTTCCATTCAGTTTGTGGCTGGCGAAAGTTTCTAGACTGACAGCCAAAGGGATTCGTCTCCATTAGCCACAGCCAAAAGCCAGCGCAGACACAGCCCTCGGTATTGCAGTTGATCCATCCAAGCCTTCATGTTTCATGTCACCAATTGCATTGCTGTGAAGTAGGTGTCAAATGTGACCACCTCAATGCTGCCTAGGCAAAGCACAGTGAACATCTGCCACAATTTTCTCAGGATATATGCAAAGAGCTGAATGAGGAGCAAAGCAGGGGATGATCAGCTCCAGCAATTCCTCAATCTGATCTGGAAGGTTTACTTTCCAGTTGATTTTGTGTTTTATTCAGTCCTTGATCCCAGAAACCAAGCTCCTAACAGTAGCAGTAGCTTATTACCGTACCAGCCTCACCACCTCTCACCATGAGTCTGAGGCCACCAGGCACATCACAGATCGTGGTACCCTTTGTCCAGCACCATCTTCTGATTGCTTTGGGCTCACGATTCTGAAGTCCGAGGCCTCGTATCTCATCACAGTTCTGCTGAACTACACTGGCTTACAGCACACGCTTTCATTGACTTACACCAAGCTACGTGTATCTCATGCTTTGCCTCTCTCAGAAATACAACGCTTTGGTTTTCTTCCCATAGATGAGCCCACAGTAAGTAAGCGCTCACTTCTACTCATTTGCACACGTACGGTTCAGACTGTGTGCTTCTGAATTTAGTCATGTTACATCCTGTGTTACCTGATTAAGATCAGTAGCTGTGAGCTGATTGTTTAATTGACTTTTTAGAAACTCAGCTAAAAAAGTTTCCTATCCCTTTCTCATTATATATGGGGACTGAAAGGAAAGCTTGAAACGTTTTACAAGCGCAAGAAATGGTTCGATTCATTCCCAAACTCATCAGCTTAAATTACTGTGGAGGTCCTTACGCCACTAGGGCTTCCCAAGTCTTCTCATGGACTGCATCAAAACACCTCAGGCCTGAATCCTAGATTCTCATCCAACACTCGATTCTGCAAGTTTTCCACTGCTGGGGGGGCTGGGGATTGCACCCACAAACACACGGCACCCCAGTGCTCCTCCTTCTCCAGCAGCGTGGACATCCACCAAACCTCCAAGTAGGGGAGCTCCACTGCCCTCACTGGTGTCAACTCAAGGACAGAGCTTGCTGGTGCAGACAAATGCTGCTAAGGAGAAGCAGTAGGATGAAACTCCAGGTCTACTTGATTCCCCCTCCCACCAAGCCAGCAGCCTCAGCAAAACCCAGGCTCCCCCAGAGGGACTAATTTTGCTTTGTAGGAACTAGCTGACATGAATACAGGCTCAATCCCTGAAGATACATCTCAGCCATTGAAGAACCATGCTCACCACCCTCCTACAAGCTATCTGACAGCATCTTTTATCCAGCATGTTCATTACTCACTTCAAAGTGAAGTGAGTAATGGATTAAATCCATGACTACTAAAGCCAACTCCTACTGACCTCCCCGGATCACAGATTTTACCCACTGTCACTTGAGTAAAAATAACCAAAAAGTGTCCCAGGCCTGCATGACCTGCTATAAACCAGCAATGTGGAGTGTTGCCATTTGCATATAGGATTTAACGTAATTTTAATTTTCTAAGTTACCATGACGTTTGAATTAGTAAAGAAACTGTAGCTTTTCATTCTTTGATAACAATTTTTAGGATCAAGTAACTGTTAAGAGATTATAAAATAGCGTTCAAAAGATGACTAACATTTTAGTAAAATGGTTTTTATTTGCATGGGACACTAGCTACTGAAATAGCTTTACAATATAAAGAAACCTTACATTCAATTTGGGCTTAAAATTCAAGTTACATCTTCCTTTAAATACTCTATCAGCAGAACAAGGCTCAATTACTAATTAAACCAATTATGGATTTATCCAACTAAGGTTGAATCTGTGCAACAGTACAGAACAGTTATTAAAAGAGTCATGCTATGGGCGGGGCAAAGCAATAAATGTAGCCAAATTTTTTTGCCTTTATCAATCTCTACATTAAACATCAAAGAAGAAATATTTGAAGTGATATACTCACATGGTAACAAATTATAAGACATGCAATTTTTTAGTGAAATTGCCTAAAAGCTACTTCGAAGAACACAAATTTATCTAATGGTGAGAGCACGTATCGAAAAAAATGAGAATGGTAGTAGAGGTTTGAGTTATCTCCAAAGGTTTTATAGTAATCCGTGTCTCAGTACCGGCTTTTATGCTTCATATCCTTTGATACAGTTCTCCAAATAGAGGACATAAATACCATCCAGGTTTTAAAACATTTTATTTGCATATTAAAAAAATTGTGCATTCCAATAATTAAAATCATTTGAACCAAAAAAAAAATGGCACTCGATTAACTGCATTTTACAGCTCGCAGGACCTTGGTACAGCTTTGCATTTATTCGTGTGTTACTCTAGTTTACTGTAGTCCCACCCAAGTTCTTCTTTCATCAACATGCAAGCTCTTTCATGCCACCAGGACCAAAGCCAGACAGGCAGAGGGAAAGGCAGCGCCTTCATTCAGTGTCAGTAGTTCTCTCTATTCTTTTGATGTGAAAGGGGCAGTACAGTCATTTTTAAACTTTATCCAACCTCTTTGCATCTTACAAAGTTAAACAGCTAAAAGAAGTAAAATAAGAAGGCAATGCTTGTGGAATGTACAGTGCATAATTTGGAAGGGCAGATTTCATTACGATTCACCCGCTTGCTTCTCCTGTTCAATTGCTAAAAAGGGGAAAAAAAACCACAAAACAGGAGAGAGAAAAAAAAAATTAAGACCGAGAACCTGAAATGCATTCACGTGACAATTCCTACAATTTGTAGAGATATATGTACCAAAAAATATATATAAATAGAAATGTAAATAATTGCAAATTAAGCGCTACTAGGCGGTGGGCTCAGGTTTTCGCCGTCTGGCACAGCCCCAGCCGTGTATCCTGCCTCCACCCCGCACCCGCGGCACCCCCGGCTCCCCGCCCGCCGCCCCTCTTTGTCTCCTCCCGTCCGTCCCCCCCCGCCTCCCGCCCCCCCTCCCTCGCCGCCGGCCCTTCCCCCCCGCCTCCCCGCCCGCCCTTCCCCGCCGCCTGCCCGCCCGCCCGCACTCACTTTCTTTTGAAGGCAGCGGGTTTTTCTCTTGCGTCTCTGTCTTCTTCAATTTGGACTTGTCAAATTTCTCGATCTCGGCCATGTCTGGTTTGTCGGACATGTTGGCAGGTGACTCTGCGCACACGAGGGGAACAGCCCGTTACCCCCGGCCAGGGCTCCCCGGCCCCTCTCGGTCTCGGCCCCGGCCCCAGGGCGGCAGCTCCCGCCGCAGCCGAGGCGGGGAGCGGCGCCGCCGCCAGAGCCGCGGGCTCAACGCACGCCGAAAATCCCACCCGTATTTAAAAATAAAAGAGTAGTAATTTAAAAAAGCGCTCATTTAATCCAGCATCCAAGGCACTGCAGCTCGCCGCCAGCGGCAACTCCCAGTATTTGCGCGCTGCGGAGTACAATGGAGGGGCAACGCCCGGCGCTGACCGCTTTTTTCACTCGTTGAGGGAAAATTAATTAAAAAATAAAACCCTGGGACGGCAACAAAGCCGGCTTCCGCCGCGCACGCCACCGCCCTGCAGCGGCGCAGCCCCCAGACAATACCCACTCCCCCCCGACACAATAGCCCCCGCGCCCTGCCCTGCCCTCCCCGCGGTCCCTCCCCGGTAGCGGTGCCGGGCAGGGGCTCCCGCTCCCCGCGTTGGGGGACACGGAGGGGAAGGGGGAGGGCTGGGGGGGGGGGGTGGAGGGACGGCGGCGGGACCCACCGGTGTCGCCGCGCGGTGATGCTCGGTGCCGCCGCTCGCTGCTGCCGCCGCTCCGCACGCCAGTATAAAGGGCGCTCGCTGGCGGGGCGGTTTTATCCCCGCAACTATGCAAATGAGGTGATGTCACACCCGCTAACCCTTTTGCCGCTTTCCGTCTTTTTCTCTCCCGCCCCCCCCCCCCCCCCTTGCTTCCTTCCCCTCCCTCCACTGCCCAGCCCTCCTCCGCCCAGCGTACAGGCATACACGGCTGCAGACACACGGAGTTGCATACACACGCGCACCATTAAAGCCAAAAATCGCCCTCGTCTCGGGCCCGGTCCCCGGACCCGGTCCCCGGACCCGCCCCGGCCGGCGGGAGGCACCCCCGTGACGGTCCGTGGGGGCGGCCGCTGCCCCTGGCTCCCCGGCCCCCGCCCCGCCCTGCCCCGCCGCCCCGGGGTCGGTGCGCGTCCGGGGCGGGGGCGGGCAGGGGCAGGAGCCGGCGCAGGGGCAGGAGAGGGGGCAGGGGGCCAGGGGCAGCCGGCGGCCGCCTTCCGCAGCGGCGAACTGCTGTGCTCGGCTGTGGTTTTGCTTCAGCTCTCTGGGTGCCCCTCTCCGGGTTGGGCAATCTCAGCTCGCTCATCGTGTTACTCAAATTTCCGCATTTAGAAGGAAAAGACGAAACCCTCGTCCCTTCGGAGCTCCGGGGGCTGCCTCCGCCCCCCAACGCCCCCTTTTCCCCGTTGCCTTTGCAACCCTGCTGCAGGGAGAGAAAAACCCCATTGCTGTCCTTGCAAAGGAAGGCACGAACGCCCCCTTCCCCCCCCCCCCAGCCCAGGCCATGCTTTGGTGCCGGTCCGGCAGACAATAGCTCCGGCCCCGGCTCCCGGCTCCCAGCCCCCAGCCCCGCTGCCCAGCAGCATCTCGGCCCCGGCGAGGCGTCTCCCGCTCGGCCCCGGCTGCCTGCGGCGGGGGGAAGGAGGGCGGGAGCTGCGGCCGGTCCGCCGGCTTCCCCCGTTGCAGGGCTCCACCAGTCCTCGGGGAATTCGAAGAGCGAGCCCCATGCAGCCATGGGTCCTAAACCCAGCAAAATCTAGCTGAACGGGGAGTTGCCTGTTGGGTGGGGGGCAGAAAGAGGTGTACGGCATGGGTGACTCTTGCTTCTGCATTTACTGCGTTGGGTATTAAACTGAATTATTACTGAAGGATGAAGCGGGGGGTGGGTGTATCTCTGCATGTGCCTGCGGCTGAATGACACAAGGAGTCGGGGAAATCTCTGCGCCTTTGTCTGGCAGCAGCTCTGGGAGGGAGCGGAGGCACGCTGGCTTTCGGGGGGAGGTGGGCCAGGAGCCGGCGTGTAAGAATTAACTTAATTTCTGGTGCTTCTGGGGCATCTGTATGGAAAGCGTGTAGCGTATCTCTCCTCACTCCCTGCCCTCCGTGAGGGTATCTGATGCGAGGGTGATTGCTGATGAATTAAAAGCCCTGAGTCACAAACAGTATTAATACGTGTAAGGGGAACTGTAAATACATTTCAGTTCATTCCCTGGGGACGCTGCTTCCTCTGTTTCATGGCTGTCCTCTCCCCCTTGGCTGGCCATTTTTCGTAACGTTTCCACAGCTGTAATTTCAAGGGGGTAAAATCTTGTCCTTGGGCAATCCCAGTAATACTTGCTATAGTCAACCAGGATTTCCAGTCAGCCCAGAGTCTTCCTAGAGCCGAGCTCCTTCACATATGGAGGTGTGGTGTATAAAGTCTGGTTCACTCCTCCAGTCCATGAGCACCTCCAGAATTGAGATGAACAGAGTGTATCACTGAGATCAATGCTGCAAACTGAAGGTATTCCTATGAGCCAGGGACTGTGCGAGACTGAAGGCCGAATGAATCGCTTAGGAGAGAAACGTCAAGGAATATATCATATAATTTGGGAATATTTACAGATTTTCATAATAACTGCATTAAAAGCACTCCCGAGGGATCTTCTCTGTTGAATACTGGCTAACTAGCTTTTGAGCGAGTTCTGTGAAACGAGTTTACAGCCTTTTTACTGCTTTGACGCTTTTGAGCATTGAACCTTATGAGTGGAGTTGTGAAATTTCTGTGGCGATCAGTTCGTCAGCATCCCCAATGATACTACAGTCTCAGACTTTTCAGTTTCACCAATGATTTTTTGACCTCTTAAGTGAGGTTAAATTTAATATAAATATTCTTTAGAATTTTTCTCCTCTGTGGCTGCTGCAGTCGCTCCTCCGTGTGTCTGAGCAAATCAGTATTCCTCTGACATCAGTGTGGGAAATGCACTCCTGAAATTAAAGAACAGTGAAGGTTTGCGGCACTGGCATCTGACTTCTCAGAAGCTGCTTGTCCAGTAGCAGTACTGCTTTCTTCCGTTTCTCGTCATTTTGGGACAGAGCCACAGATCCTTTAAATCAGTGTAACTCACAGCCTTAGGTGGAGCTTTGCCACTATCTGCAAACCAGGCTCCCCTGCTGAGTTTAGATTCAACTATAGTTCTGAGAGATGGAGACAAATAAAAGATTTCCACTTTTGCTGCTTCTCTGCCTTCCTATATCTCCTTTCAGGTGGATTAGTACTGAAATAGTTACGATATCTTAGAAATGTCAGATTAACTTTACTACATATATGAAGACAGTTTGTTCTGCTGAAGCAAAATGAAGGTGTTGCATTTTGGTGGCAGGACATAGACTACTGTGAAAGTAAATCCTCTTTATAGCATTTTTTATTAGTGGTATAGCTACAGAAATTGCATATCTCTGTGTCCTTTTATGTTTGCTTTTGTTTGTTGCTATTTGGAGAATTCGAGGAAGGTACGTGTTCATACAGGACTGCCCCATGTCAGGTAACTTCTGGGGATAACAAACTCCAAAGTACACTTGGATGGAGCAGAGCTGACATCCTCAATAAATGTCATAGGCCACCTGAGGTAAAGGATAGCTAGCTTAGGAATTCTTATTTTAGATATTGATGAGCTTCTCCATTTTTTTTAAATGACTTTATTGGTTTTTGTGTCAATGATTTCTTATCACGATTATTTAAAAAAATTTCGGTCAACAAAAATTTGGTGGTGTAGTACCCCACTAGACTCGCACTCTCGGTCATTGGCAGGTTAAAGGAGAACACTTTTCAGCACATTGCTGATCCCATTTGCAAGAAGGAAATTGGACCCTTTCTCACATAGTCTTCATGTAACACCTTTGAGGGTTTGAACTAGAGCAAGGCTGCAAGTTCTTTCTTGCCTTCTAGGAAATTCACGTAGTAGGAAAGGGAGTTAAGTGGTAAACCATGGTTCTTGCATCTCATTTGTATGTCCATGTTTGAAGCCATGTAAAAAACACAAACACTCCTTTTCCAGGTAAGTATGTACTGCTCCCGTTTGCAAAAATGTGATGATAAAAGACTTGCTCAAGGCCACGTTAAGGGGCTTAATCAGGTATTAACAGATGTCAGTGAAAGTGTCTGTATCTGAAATTGACTTCAGTGGACTTTTCCTTGAACTCTGTTTGAAGAATGTTTTGAAACATGATCGGGAGCACGAATCTTCTAACCTTACACTAATTCTACCATAGAGTCTATGCATTTATTAAAAAAAAAAAAATTCATAATGGGATCCCAGGCACATCAGATGACTAGTAAGATAAAAATAAACTCTGTATGTAGATTTCTCAATCATATGGAAAATAGATTAAAGGAAGAGAAGCCAAGTGATTGTTTTCCAGGTCTCAGTTTCACATGTGAAACCTTCTTTTCACATACTTGACTGCCTGAGAGAGAAGGCTTTCCCTCACTCTATATACTGCTAGAGGAAACAGGAGCTGGCATTGATCCTGAGAGCGTAAGTGAAGAGACAATCAACCCCTTTGGATAGTTTCTTGCTGCGCTACCTCCCTGCCAGCAGCAGAAGCGTGTTGATGGTGACATCAGGGTTTGGGTGTTCAGTTGTTCAGTCGTCAGAGCACAGTATTTGTGGTCTGTCACATTCCATGGAATGCTATCGACAATTTAAAAAAGGATAAATGATTCATGGAGAAACGTGTTTAAAAGGAGAGCCTTCTCATCCCCCCTCAGCTTCATTTCAGAAGAGGGACTGCAAAATGCCTGTCCTAGTGGGACAAATACTGACACTAATTGACTTTACAAGTAGGGACATTTCCTTTTTTACTGTGCTTGACAAAGGCAACTTTGCAGCAGGTCACGACTTTAAGCAGGTAGTGGGAGAGAAGAAGCCAGGTTGGGAAGCTCTGACTGCTGCATGGAAAGCTAAATACCCTGAAGCAGCAGATGCTCCTCTCCCACACCAATTTACCTGACTCTGCTTTCTCTGCCTTCCCTATTCCTGTAAACAATAAAAGATTGTTTCTGAAACAAGAGAGACTTTTTACAAGGACTTGTAGCGATAGAACAAGGGTCAATGGCTTTAAACTGAAAGAGGGCAGATTTCGATCAGATCTAAGGAAGAAATTCTTCACTCTGAGGGTGGTGAAGCACTGGAAGAGGTTGCCCAGAGAAGTTGTGGGGATGCCCCATCCCTGGAAGTGTTTAAGGCCAGGTTGGATGAGGCTTTGAGCAACCTGATGTAGTGGAAGGTGTCCCTGCACCTGGCAGGAGGCTCAGAACTAAGTGAACTTTAAGGTCTCTTCCAACCCAAACTATTCTATGATTCTATAAGAGCATTGAGCCTTTCTTTTAATGCAGACAGAAAGATGTGGCAAAGCAAAATTTGAAAGCTAGACTGTTTGATACTCTAAGTGGAAGGCTGCCTGCATACGGTCAATAACAAAGAAAACAAGATGAGGAGAACTTCAGTGGTGGTTTCCAGCTTTTGAGAGATGCTAAGAATTTATTGTCATCATGTTCGGAAATTTTTAATAAATGGGGAAGAACCGAGAGAAAGAAGTGTGTTTCCAACTTTCAGAAAGATTTCTTTACGTTTACAGGGAACCACCAAGCTTTTGGTTATTTTTGTTGTGTTTCACATAGGGGATATTTTGCAAAGGTCTGTAAACTGAGTGTCCAAATAACCTGTTTTGGCTGGAGTTCCTTGCTGCCAGATGTGTGTGCAAACACTATGTTTAAAAGCTATCTCTAGAAACAGTGGTTGATTTGAAAAGTATCTGAGAGAACCAAAGCCAATATTGTAGTACATCTTGTGCCTGAAGAAGGCATCTCCATGCCAAACTTTCACAAGTGCTTGTCGTCACTTTCTGAATTTTGCAGCAACTTTTCTTCCCTCACGTATATATAAGAATAATAATTTTGAAAGTGTGTAAATGACATCAGCATAATGTATCACAAAAGCATGATGAATCATTTCTCCTAGTGCAACTCAGCAACTCCTTGATCCTTCAATGTTAGGTTTCTCCTGAGTAAGGCCACTAATTGTACAGCACGTGCATCTCAGGCAAATGGGGAGAATGGATTTTTACATTACCATTGAATAAGAGTTTCTTTCAATGCAAAGATAAAGGTAGATATACATTCAAAATTCTGTGGTCTCTATTCCGCATACAGACAAGTCCATATGTACAAAAGACAAGGCGGCCGTTTTTATCGGAATTCCATTGAAAAAGGGATGACCAAAGTAAACACGCAGAATGAAACAATGACTAAGCGTCAAACTGCCTAGGCTATTGTATTGGCTCTGGCAGTCGCTTTGGGGATTGCCAGTCCACTTGCTCGTAAGAAAGAGCACCGAGATAGGGAAATACCCAACAGTGAGCCTCCCCAGGATGCCCATACTGCATACTGTACTTATGGATGAGTTGCAGAGCAACAAAACGTACCTGATGTCATTAATTAGGTGAATTATGTCATTCCAACGGTGGGGTTCCCTCCCTCCGAAGCTCACATTCTCATAACATAACTTGACATGATACAGAACAGTAGCATAAGTCACTATGCATGAGCATACAGCAGGATTAATTTGTTTAGCTTGGAAAACAGCATTGTGAAAATAGCAACCACACCTGTGCTGTATGCTCTGCGTGTAGTTATCTCGGAACTGGCTTTAAGCTAGTGGCAACTTGGAACTCACCCCAGGTTTATTGCTTTGTGTTGATTTTCTTGGGTGGATTTTACCACTCGTGCTGAATGCTGCTAGCCGTATCTGAGGCATTCGCTTTACAACCATCTTAAGCGTATTCGGCTATCAAGCTCCTTTGTGTTTTTGGATCCCCGAACCCATACAAGTGCAACAACCTTTTGTCTCTTGTAAGATTGTAGTCAGGCAAGATTTTTAAAAGTTAACACGTGTGTTTATCTATATAATCTATCTATTTGTTTTCCTTCACTGCTGCCTTCTTAATTTAATTTATTTTTAGAAATAAAAAAGAGAAGAAACTAAGCTTGTCACCCAACCAGATGTAGAAATGGCTAGGAGGTCTGTTTAAAACCTGACTCACCTCCTTGACATTTGAGCTTTCATCAAGGTAAGGAAGGAGCTGTTGGGGTAAAGCACATCCATTTGTTTAAACTTTATTGACGTGATGCTTTCTTCACAGTGCCAGTTTGTAAAAAAACATGGGAGAAGAAGTGCTTCTTGTGACTGCCATTGCCATGGATTTTAGTTGCCTCTGGTGTGCTCCACAGGTGGCAGGGACTGGGAATGTGTATGTGTGTTGAGGCAATTACCTTCTTGAGGATGAAAGGCACAGCTCTCGAAGCGTGAAGGCTTCATCAGCCCACCAACGTGTGTGACAGAAAAGGTGGTCCTGGCACCCACACAGCTCCTGAAACTTTATTTTGCCCTCACATTTCTCTTTGAAGGTGGAGGGGAGTTATGACATCTGAGTGAAAACAGAGGTGGGGACCGGGAGGGACATCCGTTGAAGCAAAGTCACTCAGGATGTGTGGGTTGAGAAGGACCCCGTGCTTGGTAGGCATTTAGAATTTTCCCAGGCTTGCCTTTGTCTCACTTGTTCAAACAACCTCACCTTGACTATTATTACTGTTGGGGCAATTAAGGTAGATGGGCAGGAGGCTCAGGAAAGCACCACTTTTCCCACAGGAGTGTTCAAGTTATTCCACACAGAAGGATATGGACCAGTGCTAGAGGTTAAAAATTGACAAAGCTTACGATTTTGTGGTTTGAAGTATCAGGCTTAGACAAATGCACCCAAGGACATGGTCACTTGTAGGAAAATGTAGTGACGGGGAGACGGAGCAGAATCCATTTTCCCTGGCAGGAAGAGGAACCTTCAGAGTTACTCACAGTTTCTGATCAGGGCAGGGTCTGTGGTATCTGCTCGCTCAAGTGTCACCTCTGTTGCTCATTATCACTAGGTACAAGTTTATTTACGTCTAACAGAAACAAAAGCGTTCCCTTTTTTTTTTAGGTTGTTTTATGTTTTAAGGTTGGTAGGAAGTTACTGCACACATGCACAGGAAAAACAACAACGGTAACACTAATACATATTGACGTAGTGGGATTATTGCCAAAACATGTCACTGCAAGCAGGCAGGCAGGGCTCATGTCTGCAGAGGCGTATGGCTACTTTGCACCTGAATGCAAACTATCACACAGGAGCGAAAAGAGCAAAGATACGTAGTTTCCAATTTTTTGATCGATGGGTGTTTTGCTACTGATATTAATAAGGATGGGATTGAGTCCAACTTCCATTTGTTGCAGTTATTCAATGTGCCTTAAACAGAAAGGATGTGAAACTGGGGATGCTATCAAACTTCCCAAAGGGAGCACATCTCAACTTCCATGCGTAACCTCTTTATCTTCTGCTGATTAGTCTCCTGCACTTGTAATACAGGTTTAATTTCACAGCTGTAGTTTTGATAAAATGAGAATTATGGGATGAGAAAGAGGAGCGGTTCTGTAGATCGAACTAGATGTGAAAGCTGGTTGTCTCTCCCCATAGATCACATACGTGTGCAGACCTGGCGCTGTTCAAGCACAGTTTTTGTCCACTAGTGACGAGCTGCTGCCACCAGTGGGCTGCGGTTTGTACTGACACACACTTTTAATGCTACACACCTGCAATACTTGTAATAACAGGCGAAACATTCCATGACTCCAGGTCTAAAATGATGCCACATCTGCAGAGGGCAGTTGGAGAGATCCATGTACTAGATCAAAAGTTTCACATCTGTCTCTGTCTTCACACACAGAGCTGAGCACAGACATTGCTCTGTTGGCTTAGACACACTTGCAAATTCCATACCGGGTAATTTTCTCCTGATAAACTTCACACCACATCAGCTAGTGTTCGTCCTCCCACACTGGCTTATTTGTCAGAAATGTGACTGTATATGGAGAAATTGTAGGGGTCAAATTTTTTACTGGTGATTGCCATAGTTTTGCACAGATCAAACATCAGTCTTCAAGGAAACACAAGATTTGGATATTGAAAGGCAGCTTCAGTGAAAAAGATACAGGCGTGTCCTGGAACAGACACATGAGCCACAGCACCTTTGAGTATCCAATATCTCATTCTTCACTAAATTTATCAAAGATCTAGAAACGAAATCACTTGAGAATCCCTTAGTGCTTACTCAGACCACGGCGAACACACACTAGGAAGCCTGACTCCTCAAAATTGTTTCCACCATTTCTCTGAAAATGTGACCAGAGATTGTGGTAATGAGAATCTTGATGTGTACGTACCTACAACACACAGATATGTACAGAATATGTACAATGTAATATGATATTAGAGATATGTTACATGATATACAACATATAACATGCAGTGTAATATGACATTACATTATATAATGTAATATAATATTATAATATTGTAGTATGCATATAATATTCTATTACATTATGTTATATCGACTCCATGGGTTTTGTTACGTTTCTTGGCTTGAGGGCCATTCAAATGAACATCTTTTACCTTGCTGAAAAATATCCTACCCAGGCAGTAACGGTTAATGTAGCATGTCCAGTTTGCACTCCACTAAAATGAAAATAAAGCAGCAGGGCAATGAAGAATCATTCCTTTTTGGATGGATTACTGACACAGGCAAACTTATCGAAGAGGAGAAATTCAGGCTCCTCAGCCAAAATGGATTTCTTGAAAGGATTTGTCATCCTTTAGCATCTCATCCCTCCTGAGTGCTGAGGGCTGCAGTATGTGCTGCCATTTGCAAGGCAGACATACAATCCCAGTGTCTGCTCAACTCTCTCATCTGCATCCCAGGAGCATTCACCCTGCCACAAATTTTCTCCCATTAAAAGATGATACTGAATTGAAGCATGGACCACACAGTGGGTTCATACACAAACTTAATGTTCAAATGCAGTTTCCTACTACCACCATCTTTGCTACAAAGTTAAAAAGTCTCAGCTTTGCTTCACATTCTTCAAGGCAATAAGGGACTAGAACTCTGTAAATGTGGGATAGTTTTCTTGTTGAGTGACTAATGCTTTACACTTGTGTAAAGAGACTCCTGCTGATGCTTGGGCAGGGTCCTAGCAAGAGCTTCATTTATCGCCTGCTGGTGAGCAAAACAGCTGCTCCAATTCCTACAGTGCAAGTGTGTCTAAACCCATCATTTGTTCTGTGTTTGCAACTCTAACACACTGCCATGAGGAAGGCTCGGAGCATTAAGGGAATATTGCTAATCGTTACGTAGTATGTTCCTTTCCTAAAATTCCCTGGTATGAGGAAACTAAAATTATATATTCTTTCCCAGAATAATATAAGGTTATCAGAAAAATAAGACGACAACTTTATTAACAGCAGTGAGAGGGTAGTCTATTGGCCATCTGAATGAATCCGTAGAGTACTTCAACAAGAAACAAAAATTTTTTTGTTGTTTGGTCAAACATCTTTCTTCAGCTCATAGTACTGGGCATAATTGCTTCAACATCCTCTAACCATCTACGGTATATGGGCTTCAAACTCTGTGGTTATATGCTCCATAAATAACTTTCTTTGGATAAGCTGACTTTGCTGACAGCTGTTGCTTACACAATACTTGGAAAATAAACCAATTTATTTTGAAGGTGAAGCAAAGATTTTTAAGGTTAATTTTGTCCATTTTTTGAAACAAGAAACAACAAAGCCAAAGATGAAACCCTACTGTTTGTGGATTTCTTTTTCTTCCTAATGGGAGAGAGAGGAGCAAGGAGTGTGAAAGGAATCAGTCAAGAGGAACTGCTGAGAATTTCCAGTTTCCTGTTTTTGGTGAGAATTGGGGACCCAAAGATGGGGAACCTGCAGCTGAGGAGAGGGGCACTCACTTGTTACCAATTTAATTTGCAATATTGTAAATCAGTAAGTCACCCCAAAATCTTTGAAGAAACCAATCTGCTAGCAAACCACATGATCTCATTACAGTCAATTGCCGGGCAAGTACTTTGATGGGTAGACAGCACTGTGTATATTTTATTTAATGAAAGGTTTATATGGGTTCATTAGCTGAATTATAACTGGAGTTTTAACATATGCACAGAAAATACTCTATAATGTGTTAGTATTGCTTCTGGAACATACTAAGGTGTTGCTCCCTAACACATTAGAATAAGAGAGCTAGTAGAACAGAGGATAAAAGAGAATCAGTAACTACCTTATATTTAAAAAAAGCCTATGAGAGTGAACTCTTATGGGGACTCTGAACTCAGATAGTGAGGCAAAAATAGAGCCATAGATTAGAAACGGCAGGAAAAACAGGTTAGAGGTAAATACTCAGGTCTGAGTATAGAATATGACCAACATGGGAGAATTGCAAGGATACAACGACCACTCTATGGATGCTTCCACATCCATTATTGATGTGGAAACCGCACTGTCGCTTGGAGTGAAGCATGAGACTTTCTATTCCTTCAGGAGAATAGAAGAACATAACTGTACATTTGCTTCATAACTTTTTTTGTGAGTCTTGCCAAGCTCTTCTCCTCAATGTCTTGTGGCAAGAACTCCCAAAGTTAATTTTTAGTGGTGTAAGAAATTTTTTTACAACTGCAGATGCACAACGTTCCGCTCTCACTGGAGATCTGCTTTTGCTGCATGAGGGCAAATGATAAACAGATATCCTCAGTTATTATTTTTTCTCTATGTGTCATTCATTTCCTTTATCAAATCTTCACCAGGATGCTTTTTCTTATCTTCTTGTGAGAGTAACCACGTGCAGCCCAATCAGGTTCCCTTCAGACAGGCGTTTACCATGGCTTTCGAGATCGCCTCTCTTTCTGTGTCATGCCTGTATTTTCTAGGCAGAGAACAGAGAGAAGCACAGTGACCATCCTTCAGTCACAGCTCTGGTTTCACCCAGGCCTGTCTTGTCTAGTCAGAGTGATATTATTGTTATTGAATAACTGGGCAGTTGTCCCAGATGAGAGTAAACTGGTCATTCATTTATTTAATAGCATACTGAGGTTTTCAGATTTATTGCTTGCTATTGTATTGCTCATACACTCCTGTGCATTGTTTCCCTTTTCTGAGCATAACGGAGCAGAGGTCCTGAATGAGGTGGGAAGTGTTCTTTCTTTCTTCAGACTGTTAAAACCCCTCTCCCTCTCCCTCTCCCTCTCCCTCTCCCTCTCCCTCTCCCTCTCCCTCTCCCTCTCCCTCTCCCTCTCCCTCTCCCTCTCCCTCTCCCTCTCCCTCTCCCTCTCCCTCTCCCTCTCCCTCTCCCTCTCCCTCTCCCCTCCTCTCCTCTCCTCTCCTTGCAGTTCAAAGCAGCCCTGTCTCCTTGCATGCATCTGCATTTGCTTTTTGCCTACCCTAAAATTGTGTAAAATTTAATGATAATGGCTAACAAAGGAAACACCATTAGGGAGAAAAGAAATAACACCATGAAATACAGACTGGCCAAGTGGGTATTTGCAGGAGATACTATTTTGCTGAGGTAAGGCCAAGTGGAGTTGTACATGAGTTGTATTAATGCACTTATGAATGGGTTGCTCAAAATGAGCTATCCTATGCCATTATGAAATGCTTTGGGCAATTTTTTTGAGCTCAGCAGTTTGCTTAGCCTTTTCCTTTTATATCTGGAACTAGTCACAGACAAAGAAGTCAAATATGGGACTGCTCTTTTTATTTCAGCCATTGAATCTGCCAGTCTTCTTTCTGACATCCAAAGCCCCTTTTGAAAACAGGGAAAGACAACATGAAAAGTCAGCCAGCATAAGAAGTCATTTATGCTTATTAATCTCAGTAGTTGCCCATCTGAAGCCAGCGTCCATAGTAACTCAGCTTGAATATAAAACCTTAAAAGCATCCATTATTTCTTTTGCAAAAGCAAAGATATGCTATGGATAGTATCTAAATCAGTGTTCCACTAGGATTTGCCTTTGTCCTGTAGTTTGGTGCCAAAATAGGCCATTCCCCTATTACCACCAGACTATAAAGAGGGCAGAGGGGATCAACATCAGCTGAGATAGGGGGATCAGAGACTACTTTTGATACTTCTAGTCAAAACTGTCTTGGGGAGAGAAAGCTACTGTATGTTTTCAATTAATGGGCAAAAGAAAGAAATGAAGGATAAAGGAGATGCTGGCAACAGAGAAAGAATGAAGTATAAAGTGAGACTGATCAGCCTCCCTGAGAGAATGGATTCATTCTTTTCTGACACAAGTTTTTGGCCCAAGCCTTTTTTTTAGTCAAGAATTCAAGAGACACTATAAAATGACTTGGTATAAATGGAAATTTGGGATAATTTTTCTCTCGATATCATAAATAGTTTATATAACTCTGTCACTTTTCAAATGATCTATTAAAATACTCCTGTGGTTTCTTAATATCAATATTCCTCTGAGATTTTACAAATGCATCAACAGCATTAGATGGATGAAATCCTGTCTGCCATAATTCAGATGCCCAACATAGCCAATGTTTCACTGAACATTTGAGTACGCAGCCTGGGGAGGCAGAAAAAAAACCCAAGTCTGCCTTAATGTCTCTGCCACACTTGTCCTGAAGCCAACAATGGGGAAGCCTACAGAAGAAGATGCAGTCCACTCCTAATCGTGTTTCCTGGTTTTGACTATGGAGGGGCCAGAGGCTTTTCCCACAGCTGGCCCATTCCCTCACCCCTTCCTCTGGTGCTCAGGGAAATGCTGAGCACCCCTGTCCTCGACTTGCAAAGTCCTCTGGCCCCTTCAAGAGCAGAAATGCAGCAAGTGCTAGTGCCTGCTCTTTGCTCCGTGGTTTCCAAAGATGCGGCAACCTCCAGGTAGATGGAGCTACTCAGCCCCTGTGGGGTTAAAACTTTACTGTAACATCCCAGGAGAGCACCTTAAACCCAACGTGCACCCATCACCCAGACCATGGTGGGATGGAAATATTGCAAAAGTATGAGCGCAAGGGTTAGGGCAAGGTGCAAGAAGGAGCCTGGCTTGAAACCACAGTATCTCCCATTTCACAGATAATTGCTGGACCTCCTAGGATTTTTCTCACAAGATTGTTGGTCTTATTCCCTTCCACTCCCTCATTTAGTTGGTGAGGCCTGTCTGCCTTAACATGGGGTGTGATAGAGCAGTAAGTACCCACAGTCATGAAACAAAAACTTCTGAGTAAATATGAGTGCCTAGAACTTAAGCCCCGCTAAGAAATTTTAAGCTAAATGAGAAAACACCTTATGCCTTTGGGTGCCAAAAGGTAAAATGTGCCAAGGACTTAATCACATTAATTTAGACAGATGAATACAGAAGTGGAGTTCAAGCTAAGAGAAGATTGTGTTAGGCAGTAGGGCTGAGATAAATGTATTCAAGCTGAATAATTCTGATGAAATTTAACTTAAAATATTCATGGAACAAATCAAAGTAAAAACTTAGGCATAGAGGGTTCTTCAGAGAATGTGGACAAGACAAGAGAGGTTTCTGAAAAACAGTAAAGGTCAAAGATCGTACACATATTTAAATGGTGGAATATAGAAAAACATCAGATTATAGACTTGACAGCCTAACTTCCAACCTCAGGAAAAAAATTAAATACCCAGAAGATAATGTAATGATAAAGAACTGCCAACAGGGATTCAAGTCAATCCAATTTCTTTCTTTGGATAAGGGGAAAGCAATAGGTGTTAAATATGCTGACTCTGCTACTGCCCCTAAGACCCCTCCTGACCCTCCTGGAAACAGGGCCAGAATGGGAAACCCATACAAAACATGTTCACGAAGAGGAAGAATCAGCAGTCGGTTCTCTACCAAGATGAGAGGTGTTTTGAGAGGGGGATTTTTATTAGCAGGAGGGGCACAATCTTTTTCCAAAAAACGGAAGTGGCTTGGAAACTTTAGTCTAGCTTGCAGAAATAATGGATGCTCCCTGATGGCTCTGACTGCTGTTGAAGGCATGGCAGAGGGTGCGAGTCATCCTGCCTAAACTCAATCTGCAGCTGTAGCCCAGGCTCTTTCCACAATCAGTGCAACTGCATCTCTTGGGTGATTCATCCCATCCAAATATAAGGGAAATGAATCACTCCCTGGTTTCCTTTCCCTGCCATTCCATTGACTGTGGGAGAGTATAAAAGGACTACCTTACAGTAGCCGCTTAACTTTTAAACAGCTAACATTAGGTGAGATTAATCCCATCTTTAACAGCCACTTAATTACCTAGATTCTCAGAGATATTTGGGTACTTAATTCCCTTTAAAGTAGACACTAAGCAGATCTAGTAACTTGACCTGGGATCTGTTGACTGCGTGATGAGACTCCCACATGGAACAGGTTATATGGGGATCTTAAGACTCTTGTCTGTTCCTGCATTTTCCAGGTAAATCACTGGGCTCACTAAGGACTCTGGATGTGATACGGAGGCAGGATCATGTTATCATCTGATAGTTTTAGTTACCAGCTGCTCAGAAGGAAGTATGAAACTTGGGGTGTAAGCCTGGGTCACGGTCTGTGCAGTATTCTTGAGTGGAAAGGAGTACGATTTGCATGAATAAATCAGTGGAGCTAATGCTGATCTCCTGCCTCAAACATTGTCTTCCCACATAGGCCACAATGATGTTAGTGGAAGCCTTTCTTGCAAAATGAAGAGCCACAAATTGTGTCTTAGCAGAAACCACCCTTGAATGGAAATACTTCTTTATGCCTTATGCCTGGTCCTTTGCAGACATTCAGGAGGGGCAGTGGCTCCACAAATACTGATAATTCTGCTACTGAAGAATTGTAAGAATAATTCTTCTTTTAGCATGAAAAAAGAGGGAGGAACAACAGACCTTTCTGCGTTAAGAGCCAGGAGAGAACTCTGATACCCCACAGGATTTTCCATGCAGCCTTTCAATGCAAGCTCTGTTCCATTTTTTAAGGTATTTTTAAAAAATGCTTTTCTGTCACATCTCATCTCTAAGACCAATCTAGCCTGAACCCGCAGCACTCACAGAAGTAATGTTGGATCTTGTGTTCATTTTCTATGGCTCATTTGCTAAGGTCTGGAATAAATAAAGCCTTTCCTGCTGGTTCCTGCAGTGTGTGGCAAGGATTATCAAGACCAGAAGGGAGATGGCACCACTGAGGTCCAAAGGTTGGGACCAAATTTCAGCCCTCTTTTTGCAAGGGAAGGCTCTCTGTGGTGTCCGCCATGGCTCTGCTCCTCAGCCGAGGCACTGAACCCCCGAGCTGAGGCAGCAACCACAGGGCAAGCACTGAATAACCACAGGAACAGCTGCTGCTGGGAAAGACCGGCCCAAAATGCTCCAGCACATAAACCTATTTACTTCATATTATAATGATCATATGGATAAGGGAACAATCAGAAACGTACACAGTCTGAATAAGGATCTTATTTGCAGATGCCAATAATTAAGACCGATGAAACAACAGGTATTTGCTTACACGTTTTCTTTCCTAATCCATATTTTAAAGCTTACTCACAGCCTATCACAGGACAATAGACTTTCTCTTGTGTATTTGGCAGCACAGGGAATGAGGTGTTTGAAAGAAAGAGGAAATGAGTTGTTCCATTACAGGATACTTAAACCCTCTGTGCTTGTAGAATATGAAGTCAAATGTCTAAACCTATTCCTGTATTTTCTGTGTCCACCTGTAGGGAGAAATTGCTCTTTCAGGCAGCCGGATGGCCTGCTGCTGGCGAGATCCTTGAAAGGCTCCACATCCTGATGGAAGTTGCAGTTAAAATTAGCACACCCACCCCGTGGTGTCATCCAGGCAGTTCCTGCTGCAGGAAAAAAAAACCCACAACAGATTAATACGTTGAAAAATAGTGTTTAGTTCTTACAGGGTAAATTTCATCTCATGAAAGCAGTGATTCTCAGGGCAGGATATGGAGTGCGTCATATTACCCCAGTCCACTCACACTTGTTTGAATATGAGGCGATGCTTTGCAAGGCACTGTGAGATTCAGAAATTCATTTTTTTAAAAAAGCACATTGTCATGTTCGTTCCTATTTTGTACAATTATTGCAGGATCAATGGATCTCTACCTCTCCTGAAAGGAGCTTCTTTACATCTTGTAGTTCCACGAGAAAAAAAGTGAATCCGGAGTTTACTTTAGAGGTCACAACATCCCTTCTTCAGACCATCAAAAGCCAAAAGTTTCAATATAGCAAACTATCACCATGCCATGCAGTTTTACGAGTGTATGTTCATGTGCATATACGCGTGCGTTTTAGCGCAAAATAAAATAAAACAAAACACAATTTATCTTTTCTCGTGGATGCCGCTCTTTGCCTGATCCCCCTTCTTCTTCAAGCCTTCTCACACATTCCTAACTGTCTTGTTTTCTTTTTCTTTGCATACCTGCCAGATTCTTCCTCTGCCCACAGAAAAATTTCTGGCATGTCTGTCACACTGTTTATATATTTGCCAGCACAACTGTTCTCTCTTGCTTCTTAGTTTTCCAACGATAATACCAGACTGGATTTGAAAGTACAGTGACGCTTAAAAATAGTGACAAACTTAGTATGAAATACCAGGCACAAATACTTTTATTTCTTTCAATTTCTAAGCAAAAAGTCTTGCTTCTCATAATTTTCTCTGCTTGCATGACTCCTTCAGAATCACAGCAGCCAGCAGTGCTCTGCTGGATTCATTGCACGTTCATTCACCACTCCTGCACGACCTTGTCGCACTGAGGCTCTGAGCGAGGCTGATTTAGCTGCCATGCACAGCTCCCTCCATCTATTTTGGGATGGAAATACAGGGTGCAAAACAGCTTTTTTTTTTTCCCTTTTTTAATTCTTTTTTTTCCTTTTAGGGATGTCATGCATACTAAGCCAAATAGTTCCTGAAATAAAAGCTCTTAAAGATAAGGTTGGGATTTATTTTCTTTAAGCCAGTTGTTTAAATAGTTAGTCATCTAAAGTTACTCACTCCAGGCTCTCTCTATGCAGCCATAAAGGGAAATATGCACCTCCAAAGGCCAAAGATCTTAAGCCTAAGCTGAGTGTCTACAGTTGGTCAGATAAATCCTGTATGGAAGTATCAGTTTCTAACTGTTGACTATAACCGGAGCTTCATTTACTCATTAAAATTAAGGGAGGAGCATCCCCCACTTGATACACCAGTGAGAAGTGTAGTCCCATTCTGCTGTGGATGGAGGGTTACCAAAAATAAAATGGTTTATTTTTTGATGACTGTGGCTGATGTTCTCTATGTCTTAATTCCTTAAGCAGGGCAGTTACACATGCACTTGCAAGGTGCAAAAGTACAGATCAGATCCAAGTAGAATTCTTACTAAATTACGTCGTGACAGGTTAAGTGGATGTTGAATTCATTGCCATAGTGGAGGTAAATTGTGTTTTTCCTTCCATGTACTTGACTGTATTTACTTATTCTGTTTCCCTTGCTCCCAAGGTTTTCAGACTGCATGTTTGAACTAAATGCTATGTTTGTTGAATAGACGCCATAATTTGTGGGTAGCATTTATTTTCAAAACAAAATTTTTAGTGTTCTTCCCCTCCTCCAACTTAAAAAAAAAAAAAAAAGAAAAAGGATTAATCTCAACATAACATGTCTGAGAAATCTACAGCAGCAAACCAGTGAAAATAAACTCCTCCAAGGAAGTAGATACTTTTTTAACATCATTAGGATTAAAAAAAAAAAAAAAAAACACCAAAGAATAGATTTGTTTTTGAAAAAATGAACTAATCCTATCAGTAATTTGGATATTAATTATGACGGTGATCTACAAAGGAACGTAGTAATTTGCTTGAGTTTAAGCATCTAATTAGTCTCACTGTCTATTCGCATGTTAATGTAATACTTATGCACTTTGTCAAACATAGATACGCTGCCAGAAAGTGTCACTGTAACTAGATTGTTACTAGCAATGCATATATGAACCTTATAGAATAGTTTCCCTGATTAGCATGATCTTTATTAAGAGCACCTTCTTTCAGACAATATAGTTGTTTTTTACCAGCTGTCTTTAGTAAACAGCTTTTGCGGAGGATGGGAGAGAGCCTATTAACGCTATTGTTGATAATTATTTACACTAATATATTTTTTTGGGGAAACACTGCACTCTGCAGGTGAAAACTCTTTCCCCAGCTTGTAACAAGCTGGAAAGGTCTTGGGAAAGAGGCACAGCTGCTCTGTGGTGAGCAGTTCATACTCGATAACCAAGGAACTGCATTCTCTGCAGCATCCTGATGAACGGCGACCAGTCTTCTTTCTTCCCTTCTCCACTTCTTACTTCCTAAAGAATACCCAAAAGTGTATAGATATTCTGCAACATTTACTACAGTAAAGAATATGTGACTATACAATAGATGCAGGTTGGCTGTTCACATAATTTGTAGGGCTCAACAGAAAATTCCATTAATATCTGAATACCCTTGGCCGGTTCCTGACGCTAATCCCACAAACCGAATTCGCAGTTAGAAAAAGGTGCAGGCAGCCGGGCTCAGCCCCTAGCCTGCACTCCTAAAGGGAGTCCCTTGCCTCTTTGCGCTCTCCCATAACTGCCCTGCAGTCGTGCCATCTCTTCCTAATCTCTGTTTTCCGATTTCTGGCCATTAGATGGCAATCGTGACCATCATCTGCCTCCCGCGTTCCTATCTTCTGACGGCCAGCACGCTTGTGTACCCACAGTCCCAGGAAAAGCTTTTCTCATCCCTCTCTGCCTTGCTCGTTTCTAGCAGTAGTAGTTACATGGAGGCTGACTGTTACACCTGGGGCTGGGTAACCTGGGAGAAAGGCTCCCTTTAGGTATTGGAAGACTGCTATAAGATCTCCCGAGAGCCTTCACTTCTCCAGGCTGGATAAGCACAACTCTCTCAGCCTGTCTTCATAGGAGAGGTGCTCCAGCCCTCGAATCATCTTCATGGCCCTCCTCTGGACTCGCTCCAACAGATCCATGTACTTTTGTTGGGCGTCCCAGAGCTGAACGCAGTGTGCCATTTTTTTTATGCCATTTCTAGAAGGAATTTCCACTGACTGACTTTATAATTTGTTCTGATGGGAATTTGTCACATTAAAACATGAATAAAAATAATGTTACTTGATCAGTTGCTAGCATATTTGAGGGAAATTATTTTTATAAGATATTGATGTATTTTACGCACTTTTGGTTTTGCCACTGATGATAAAGGGTTTATGTTGAAATCTGAAAAACTGGCAGTCTATATTCTTGTGGAGTATTTCTGGGGTTTGATGGCCTTTAATATGACATTCTTTTCTTTTCCTGAGCAGCTGAGGGAGCAATGTGGAATTCACAAAGCAGATAGACAGTCAAAGCAGTCTTTCAAAGAGAGCAAAGCTCAGCTTCTGCAGTGAAAAAAACACAAGGAAACGAGTCAGAAGTAGTGATATTTCCCAAATTGATATTTTACTTTCTTTTCTTACATGTGCAGATGATTTTTCAAGTTTCCTGGACCAAGAATGACGTCCTTGTAAATCTCACAGTCTTTAAAAGCACGATAAGACAGTAAATACAACATAGGAACATTTACCAGGCAGTGGAAATATGTTATCGTTATGGACCAGAAATCATGAACACACAGTTTTGTACGTGACAACTTCTGCATGTTTCAAAACTGGGATTTTTCCCGAGTTGCTGTTCATAAAAAGACTGTTAAAAAGCAAAACCAGAAGTCTGTCTGGCTTTTTAACAGAAATGTTTATAAGTATACTGCACTATATGACACTGTACCAGTAGATGGTACTGAAGAACGTGCAGCAGAGTTCTGGGGTTTTTGGGGCTAACATGACAGTACTGGTGTGTCCAGAAGATGGCTTTCTCTGCATAGATCTTTCCATTACCTATTCCATTGCCTGGTTGCTATCAGCGATACTTATAGAAATAGATTTTACACTTTTTAGCATCACAGGGTGACATTGAGTAGCATGCATTATTGAACTGCCCTATAACCATAATTAAAAACAAGAAATGAAAAGAATCATTCACAATAAGAACTTTCTGTCAGTCACAGGAGCATGGATTTTGTGACAGAAGCTTGTGGAAGTGTCTCATTCCAGAAAGTCTACCAGAGGGAAGATATCTGCGCTGAAAAGAGAACAAGCTACTTTGAGGTAAACATCTTACTGATGCATAGGCTACTGTAGCTAATGGCATCATGGAGCAAATCCTGTTCAAGGATCCCCAATCTAATGGTCTATTCTGGCCAATAGTTAGGCAAAGATAGGCAATCATGTTAGTTTTAACTCATTTGGCTGTAATCTTCAACAATCTCTTCGCGGATCACAAATGGACCGATAACCACTGCGGAATTTTCTCTTTCCACCTCACTACAAACATTAGTCAGAAAGTTTCGGATTTCTTAAGCTTTCATTAAACATCACCAGAATGAAAGACAGAAAGAGTATGTAAGTAACGATACTTGGTCTATTTTTACCACCTCTTTAACGGCAAAGAAATGAAAACAAAATATGAAACTACTTGTGGAAACTCCCTGAATCCGGAAGACTTAATTTCTTCATTGAAACAGACTTTTTGGTAAATTTAAATGGATAGTGAAAATAGAGAGTGAAAATGCTGTAGTTTTGACAAATCCTTTTACTGACAATGTTTAGAAAAAAAGCCTTGATGCTGTAGATGTGAGACATCCGAAGTTTTCGAAACTAAACTATTTCACATTCTAGTATCCAACTGAAATTTTATTTTAAAATCCTTCATCACATTTGTTGCTAAAAGTTTTGTAAAGACTGGATTTGAAATTAAGCAGTTAAATGATAAAGTATTTCATTAAAAATTGTAGTAGATTTTTCCAGAATTTTAAGTTTATAAAAAGTTTCAGGATTTGACAAATTTTCCACAGTTATTTGGGAATCATTCCTTATTGTTTCAGATTTTTTTTTGCTTGTTTTTGCAAGGTAGAAGCCTGTTTCTGCTCTGCTCAAACTGTAAGCAGAAAAATAGCAGGAAAACCACTTGATTAACTCTTTTAACAAATTTTTCAAGTGTAGGATAATTTTAAGTCCCAAGGTGGCAGCAGGAATATTCACACTCATTGGTTTTAAGATCAAAGGTAGCTCCCCAAATTCTCAGACTCCCCTTATAATCAATGGAGATGGACATGCTCCTACATATTAGGATCTGGCCCTTTTGGAAAAGCTTGTCTCTCTATGGCTGTAGAGAAGCCAACGTAGCCAACATAAGCATTTACAATGCCACATGAGAACATTTTCTGCTTGTGAAAAAGAGATTAATGAGCTAATTATCCTAATTAGCACAAAACTAAAGGCCCTCTGGAAGTGTAATAGTTTAGCAGCAGCCTATGTTACATGTATTATTTAATTCAAAGTCTCCAAAAGCACGTATCCATAATTGTGGCCCAGCTAATCTGCTTGTGCCATTGCAATTGCAGGCAGACTTTCCACTAAGTTCAAAGGAGATAAGCACAAAGAAGTTGTTTTTATATGAAAATTACTGTTTTTTTTCTTAAATTCAACTTTGAAGTCCATAAGGTTATCATCAAGAAAAGAGAAGAAAAATATTATATTTAGGAATATTAGTATCTTCTTTGGGGAAGACAAAAATGTCTCCCTCATGAGAGAAATGTTGCATTTCTCTGACACAATTAATATTCTAAGGAGCAAATCCATGTCTGTTGATGAAGCCCCTGAGTGTCTCCTTGTGTGCTTCCTCTGTGTTTCTCCTCTGTTATTAAATAGCTCTATTTCAATCACTTTAAATAAATGATACTTAGCTGGTGACACAAGCCATGAAAATCTGAACTTCAACCACTGCTTTTGTGCCTTCAGGGAATTAAATAAGAGAAAATATAAATCCAGTTTCCATTAGACAGGAAAATGTACTGAAAGACAAGCAGGTGGTTGAGTACTTTGGAGGACAGAGAACTATTTGAACTGTAAAAAAATTATTTCGAAATGAAAAATGAAAGAGGAAGAATAAATTAACTGAATGATAGACAAAGACAAAAAGCATTTAGGAATTCCACTGGAAGGTGAGAGCATAACTGTTTAAGCTGGGCACATTGGTAGTATTGATTTTAGCTGAAGAGTGTTGAGAAAACTTTTCCCCAAATCGCCACTATATTATAACGTTTATGGATATGATCTTCTATTCATATAATATTATTACTCTTCTCATAAAATCAGGCCAAAGCTTTATAGTTTCTGACTCTTTCAAACTTCTTCAGTCTTTTTGATACAAATGCTACTTTCCAATGAAATTACAGCTGCCTTCACAATTCAAGTAATTTCTCCATGCTGACAAAGCAGTTTCTAAGGCGAAGGTTGGTTTTTCTGTCTCATCACTCAGTGAAGTCTGTATAAAATCTACTCTACTGGCTGCTATTTTCTGTGAGTTCTGCTGTTTCTAGACTCCGTCAGAAAAAGCTCTCAGCCTTGCCCTGCTCCCAGGTCTCTTCCTCCAAGCATGGCAGGAACCCCTTTCCTCCAGGCCGAATTGAAGCTTGGTGCTTTCCCGGTTGGTCACCGCTGCCTCCTGGGTGCCCTATGCCATATGTGTGTTGTAGGGAGTGTTTTGTGTGACCATGGATGCAGAAGCAGGGAGTATGTCAGGCAGGGCTATTATAGCAGCCAAAATAAGAGAAAAAGCAACATATTGCTGAAACCTCATCCGGTCATACAGGTCTGTGTTAACTATGCTCTAACCTTGCTTAATCTTCTGGCCTTGCATAGATGAGCTCAGTTACTAGTCATGGAATGCTTACATTAACATTTACATACAGCTGTTTCGAGAAATCAGGAATTGCATAGGCACATTCAGAAGGAATCCCTTTGAAGCCCAGTTACACTAAATAATTTAACTTATTAGACAAGAAGGTTGCTTGCTTTATGTGATGAAGTTGGCTGTAAAAATAGAAGTAAGTTACACTGCTGGCCTTACAGAGAAGTCCATCAGTAAGCTGGGATAACTTTTTATGTTGAAACAAAAGTATGTGAAAGGAGGGAATGCTGTTGGAAAGATTATTATACATATATTTTAATAATATAAACTATTACTTCTACAGTTTTATGACATTTATTATTATTTATGCCTAAATTTTTGTTTTTCATCTTAGATGCTTTATTTGAGGGTTTAAGACTGTGCTCTCTCTTCAAAAAGTGCTGTAGTTCATCGTTATTTCTATACAGTTCGGATAAAGGCTGTGGACCAACAAGAAATTTCTGGTGGGGAATATTATGAAGTTTGTTGTAGGATATGTCAAGATACAACTGTCTACAAAGGTTTTTAAAGTGATCTACATAACTGTTATCTCAATCTTTCCAAAAATAGTTGAGATGGTTTTTATCAAACACTAACTTTTCTACAGAGTTTTTGACTAAAAGAGTCTCTGTGAGTGTAAAATGCCAAGTAATTTGATGAGTAGCTGAGGTTGGAAGGAACCACTGGGATCATCTAGTCCAATCCTCTTTGCTCAGAATAGGATCAGCTAAGGCAGGTTGCTCAGGATTGTGCCCAGTTGAGTTTTAAATGTCTCCAAGGATGGAGTCTCCACAACCTCCCTGGGCAATGTGTTTCACCCTCAGTTTTTTTCTTCTGAAGACAAAGGTTGTGATCCTGCTTTTTGCTTTGTTCCCTCCACATAGGATCCTGATCTCCACCATCTCATCGTCACTGCAGTCAAGGTTGCCCCTGACCTTCACAATCTTTGACCAGTTCTTCCTTTTTTGTGAGTACGAGATCCAGAAGAGTGTCTCTCCTTGTTGGCTCCTCAATCACCTGGGTCAGGAAGCTGTCATCAATGCACTCCAGAAACAATCTGGATTGCTTGTGCCTCACTTTATCCTGCCTTCAGCAGATATCAGGACAGTTGAAGTGCCCAGTGAGGGCCAGGATGTGCAAATGCGAGACATCTTGCAGTTGTTGGAAAAGGTTCTCATCTATTTCTGCTTCCTGATCAAGTGATCTGTAGCAGACACCCACAACACTATCACTCATGTTGACCCGCCTGCTCTCAGATGGCTCATCATGATTTCTCTCATACAGAATAACTCCATCACCTCACCATCCTGGCCTGTCCTTCCCAAAAAGCTTGCATCCAAGATCACAACATTCTAGTTATATGAGCTGTCCCCACACCCCTCCATGATCCTGATGAGGTTGTAGCCCTACAACTACACACAGGCCTCTAATTCCTCTTTTTGTTCCCCATGCTGAGAGACATCCATATATGATTTAAAAAAAAAGCATGAAATAGATCTCCTTAAATCCAGTTTCGTTGCTTTCAAGGTCTTAAAAAAAAGAGACAGATAAAACTTAAGTATTATCCCTGCCACAGTAAAGTACTGCTTACTTTCACCAAGATCCAATGCCTCTGAAGTATGTGGTTCAAGAAAAGCATAATGAGAAACTAAGTCTGGTTTATTACTGGAAAAATCTAAATATTTCAAGTTAGGTTGGAAGACAAATTTGGTACCATTCAGAGCTTGGCTAATGCTATAAAAAGACAAATTCAAACACAATATTCTCTAAGCACGTTCAAATTTCTGTTTGTCAGTGAAGAAAAGCATTGTTTGACCTTTGAAGGACTTATCAAAAATGTTGCACTGAGTTTTCAGCAAAGATACATCATTGCTGGATTTATCTTCTGGCAAGGGCATATAATTTACTCCAGGGCTGTATCAGTTTTCAACTGATTTCCTCCTAATAATGCTGTTGTTGCTACCCTGTGATAAAGCTGACATTCTGCTGCCAGACAAAGAAATTGTACTTAGCTTAGTGAGAGACAGAGATCAACTTGCTTGATAAATAGGACTCAAAAACTACAGGTAGGAAGATTTTTAAGATTTCTGAAGGGCTTTAGCTGTCCATTATAAAGTCCTTGAACATCATATCTCTTAAATAGAGTTACTGGAGGAAAGCAGGTTACATGAGCTGTTAGACATGTTTATATACCTGGGATTGCACTACTCTTCCGTGATGAAAAGATGAGTCAAGAAGCTATAAATGACACAGAGTAAAAACTCACCACAGGTCATATCTTTTGTTGAGTAGCTGAATTCAAGAGGAGAAGGTGTTAGCTCTCATGAGACCCCACCTGGAGTACTGCGTTCAGCTCTGGGGCTGCCAACACGAGAAGGACATGGACCTGTTGGAGTGGGCCCAGAGGAGGGCCATGAAGATGATCGGAGGGTTGGAGCACACCTGTCCTATGAAAAGATGCTGAGAGAGTTGAGGTTGTTCAGCCTGGAGAAGAGAACGCTCCAGAAACACCTTCTAGCAGCTTTCCAGTACTTAAAGGGGACCTACAAGAAAGCTGGAGAGGGACACTTGACAAGGGTGTGTAGTGATAGGACTAGATGCAATGGATTTAAACTGAAAGAAGGTAGATTTAGATTAGATATTAGACATAAGAAATTTTTCACTCTGAGGGTGGCAAAGCGCTGGAACAGGTTGCCTGGAGAAGTTGTGGCTGCTCCATCCCTGGAAGTGTTCAAGGCCAGGTTGGATGAGGCTTTTGGCAACCTGGTGCAGTGGAAGGTCCCTGCCCATGGCAGTGGGGCTGGAACTAGATGATCTTTAAGATCCCTTCCAACCCAAACCATTCTATGATTCTATAAAGCCAGCTGGGAGGTGTAGTTGGAGGGAGGCTTCAAAGCCACTCCTTTCCCGGGTACCCGCCGGCGGAAGGTGAGGTCTGGGCAGTGGCGCCCAGGCAGCACCTCGGACAGCTCCCGCCTTCCCCTGCCCTCGCCCCCTGCTCCCCCCGCTCCACCCCCCCGTTCCTCCCGGCCAGACCCTGCGCGGGCACCCCCGGCACAGCTTCCCCGGGGAGGGGGCAGTTTGCTTCAGCCTCCGAGCTGAAGCTCTTCATGGAGAGATATGGTCGTGAGACGTGGAAGAAGCAATGCTCTGTGAGGAAATGGGTGGGATTTTAGGGGGGTTTGTTGGTTTTGGGGGCTTTGAGGCTGTTTTTTTTTCCTTCAAGGGTTATTGTAAAGCTGATTCTCCTCCAAATCTTTCTGCCACTGTGCAAGTGCTGAAAGAAATGCTGCTGATGGAAAATGTGCAATTACTTCTCAAATTCAGAGTAGTTAAAGGAAATTGAAAACCAGCTGGTATTTTACATAAATGTTTTTCATCAGCCAGCAAATCCCTAGGATTTGCTAAGTCAGCAAAAGATTCATCTTTGCTTTCCACCATTTTCTTGCATAAATCATGAGGCATTTCAACTGCGTTTGCATGGTGGTTCCTGTCTAGATTTATTTTACCAGCTTCTTCAGGCCCTGAAAAGAATCTTCTAAAACTTTCGTATTTCAGTGGTCTGAGACTTTCAGTTTGATTACATCTCCATGCTCTCCTTTCAGGTGATGCATACTACAGCCAAGAATGACAGAGGAATTGTTCATTACAGCATGAAGTGGTGGCATTTTGGATACTTGGGCTCAGCCAAAATTTTAGAGACAGACTTACGACTGAGGCATTCAAATTTCCTTTAAAATAGAGAGTTTGATTTTGCTGTTAACAAGTACTTAGCACTAGCTTTAAAAAAGTCGTATCATAAATACATGTAGTCATGGACTGAGATTTTTCTAAGACATCTGTGTACATTGGTTTTGCTGTCTCATACAAACAATTTAAAACAGAGGCTAGCAATTGAATTTGAATTCATGGAAGGTCTTTGCAGCACAGGATTGCAGAGTTCATCTGGGTTTTCATTGCTACTATAGAGAAATTAGATGCCTCTAAATAAATACCAACAGCACAGACAACAGACTACTAAACAGAGGTAGGATTTATTGCTAATGGATGATGAAAATACTAGAAATCTTTCATCTCTCTGAAACAGAGTCTCTGATCAGGCTTTTGTTACTTTTATATGTTTGCTATGGGAACATGTTTGTATTGCTATTATAATATTCCAAAACCAGTTGAAGACAGTAAAAAGGCTCCCATTGAATGTGCCACATCAGGCTTGTAGCACCAGCATTAGGACATCTTTATTTCCCTGGTCAGCTTTGTTCCTTTCCTTTTTCTGTACAGAAGGTTAAGTATCACAGAAAGAGAGATGTACCAGTCTCGATACTACAACAGTGTTTTGAAGCACAATAATATTTACAAGGAAAGACAAAGACAAAAAAATAAGAAATGTTTAAGAACATTATTATGCAAAATAATTCATGCATATGGTTAGAGAGAAGTTATTAAAATGTTGCAGACAAAATTCAAATAGAGAAACATACAAAGAGGAAGAAAAAAGGGGAAGTATGTAAGATGAAAGAGATGAAAGGACTATCATCAAAAGATAGTCATTAAAATTGTGATTAAGCAGCAATATGATAGCTATTCAACTGGTCTGACCACAGAGAAGATAGTGCTCTGCATCTAGAATGCAATAAAATGCTGTAAAACTGGATTTAAAAACACCAACAACAACCAAACATATCAAAATATTTCATAAAAGCATTTGAATTTTAGAATAGTCTGAAACAAAGGTGAAAAATGTCTGTAAAGCAAAATTACTATACTTCAATAACAGCACTTAATGTTTGATTAAAATACAGTATTTGTCTAAACAAATACGCTTTTAAGAAATATTGGAAAGTTCTTATGTTTTTCACCATGACAGTTACATGGGAGACTTCATAAGGCATCCACAGCTTGTGTAATACTAAAAAGTATACATTTTTATAAAATATTTTTTCCAGAAGTGCAATGATTTTCCAGACAGGAGCTGTGAGATTGATTCCGATGGCACACATACAAAGCTATGTGTGAATGGAAATCGGTGTTAAAGAAGAGCAGGCTCAGTCTCTGATTTTTCAAATTCTTGGCAGCATTGCATGTACTTTAAAAAATGAAAATACTCATCCTCTTTATCTCTCTGCCATAAAAGATGTCATTCCAATAAAAGTTAGCAAAAGATACATGCATCGTAATGGCAAAACTGGAAGCTATCAACTGATCAACTGGCCCAGGAGGTGATCTGTGATCTGTGATCCATGGTTTTCTAGTGTTCATTCTGGAGTAACTGGAAGTCACGTTGACTTTAACAGAGACATTTCTATACTTACCTGGTGTAGGAATATTAGTTCTAATGACAAATATGGCCAAGTGGGACACAGCAGCACGACGAGCTGTTACACAAAGCTGGTGATCCATTCAGGAGGTAAAGTACAAAGGAGAGGAAATGATCTGAGCATCAGGTCTACACAACTCAATGCTTCCCTGTTTAGCACCTGAAGTATTTATGTACGTGCATACGAGGCCCAAGGAACTACAGCCCCATGCTTTCCTTATGCATACGTACATTTATGTCTATTGCTCTCACAGGTCTTAAAAATAGTGTACACAATGGGCATCTCTAGAAATTTCATTGATTATTTGAAATATTGTTCTCCAGGGCAATGCTGACGATTTTCCTGTGAAGAGCTAGCAAATAAGATAGCATGACTTTGAAATGCCAATACTAAATATTATAAATAAAAGTATAAATAAATTTTATTTATTTCATGTACAAAGTCTGTAGCTTTGTATGTAGTTACAGCTGCATAATTTGTTCCCACCAGTCTCAGAGAGCTTTAACAGCTCCTTCTCTTTTCATTCATTTGGACAAGCTATTTAGAGAAAGAAAGTGTCCAGACGCTTAAACTGCTGAAACTTGTTCCAGTCTCAATTTTGGTGGCGTTTGGGAAATTATATTGCTTATGATTATGTTTGATGTTATGAAGTTATTTTTGCAGCATTTACTCTGAGAATGTCTGTGTCGTTAGTGAGCTCATGAGTGAGCATGCAGCTCACTGAGATGTTTATAAAAGCCTCATAAAAGAGACAGAGACACACAAGCCAGGAGAGCGCGAGAAGTAGACAGGTTTTTAGAGCCAGAGAAGCTGACTGCACAGCTCTGAGGTGCCAGACAGAGCAATCCATGCGCTTTCTGTTTACTTACCTGAGCAGCAACAGACTAACAGACATCTAAGGAAGGATGACAAGAAAGAAGGACCTCACCTTCTGGGAGCTGGATGATTTCTGCTGACATACTATTTTTCATTTTTCTTTTTTAGTGAGAAGAGAGGGATGTTTCCATCATTGCTGGGATCGTGGCATGTTACCTGCAGAGCCAGGAAAGTCACAGCTTCAGTGGGACTCAAGGAACAGAGATGCTTAAGCATCACTGGACCCAGGAGGGCACTGAGAGGTAAGTAGACTCTAGTTTTCAGGAGGAAGCTTGAGACAGAGGATCTGCACCATGGAGATGTATCCATATTACTCAAGAAAATGCAAGTATTTGAATCCTGGCCAGTCTCTAGAGGTTTAAATACCTCATATCCAAAGGCTGGAAGCAATACTCCAGGACTACCCTGACAGTAGGGTGTGTGCAAGTTTTTTCTTCTACCAAAGGAAGGTGAATATTTGTTTTCTTCCCTTCTTCTCTGATAATCAGGGTAGTAACTTGCTCCTATGCAAGGCAAGCTGTTCCCACTGCACCCAGATTTCTGCATGAATTTAAATGAAACCTCCGAATGTCTCTTACACTGCTAGACACAACTGTAAACTTAAGGACAAATTCAAAAGTCATAGGATTTGCAACAAATCCCAAGGAGGGAAAGAAGATCAAGAACTAAGGATGGAAAAAGAATCACTCTAAAGTGACTAACTGCAATTCACTAACTGTGCCTAATCCCACCCTTCAATCAGAAAAGAAGCAAAACCCCATTTTTTCGTTGGTTTTGCCAGTGACATGAGGACAGGGATCAATCCTGGCCCTGTTATAGTCAACTTGACAGACATCAACACACTAACATCTGCTCAGACTGGTGGTTAGATGCATAAATCGCAGGAGGTGGGCAGGATTGCAAGCATGTGTCTCTCTCAAGGCACATCTCCCACTGCTTGGCATAAGTATGCCTCCAATCAACGTGCAGTCTGTTTTGAACTCAATCTTAAGGTGCCTTTCTCTGTCCCATGCCCTGTAGGAGAAACCTGGCTGAAGACTGTGAATTCAGCTCCTGTAGTTGGCTGTTAAAGAGCATTGTCTTTTGGGGCTTTTACATCTAGACCCCTTTGATGATTCCCCTCAGCTGGGCTGGAAGTAATTAACTTTCTTGTGCCAGGGTACCTGATTAGCCAACTTCTATGACAGTTTCATGTAGGGAAGAGCGCCAGAAAATGGCATTGCTGACATGGCTCAATACCCAGGCCCACAGCAGGAGCAAACCTTGGAAAACAATCCTAATCATTGCATACAGCCAATGTAAGATGGGCAGAATCACCTGAACTGATCAATAGCAATTCCTCATCAATAATTTTAATAGTCTGAATGTTGACTGGGCACTGATCTGGGAGATCCACACATATCTCCCCTTGGCAAGATGAGGCTCCCAGTGTCTTTCATCTCATTATCTCAAAGAACTTTACAGATACAAAATGATTTGCAAAGCCATTCTCATTGTCTGCATTGCACAGATGATTAAGGCAAAGGGTGGAGAAGCTTAGAGAGTACTCCTGGGTCACTCAGAATGAGCAAACAGATGTCCTACCCATAAGCAGTAAACACTCTTAAAAGCAGAAATTTCTTTGAACCTTAAGATGATGCCTTTCCCTGTATCTTTCTTAAGCAGCAGCTGTCTGCATTGTCCCAAATGTAGGGGCAAGTGTTGCCTTTCTGCTGCCTGGACATGCTGTGCCCAGCTCCCAGGACCTTCCCTCTGGGCACAGCAGTACTGGTTTCTCTCCCTTTCCTCCAGGCCAGATCAAAGATCAGTGAAGCTTGGTCACCACTGCCTCTTGGGTGTCCTGTGCAATGTGTGTGCTGCAGGGAGAGCTCTTTGTGGCCATAGATGAACAGCCAGGCACTTTGCTGTACAGGATCGGTAGGTGTAGCAAGCATCCCAGTAAGATAAATGTTTTATGATTGCTGTCAGAATGATGCTAATAACAGTAAATAGGAAATTGTGTCAATCTCTGCAGACCAGCATAGATAGTGTCTGTTTGGCCCTAGGAGGTGCTGATTCTTTTTGGATCCCAGGAAGTAAGGTACAAGCACACTCAAGAAAGTTAACCATGTTAATATCCCACAAAAAGTGAAAGCAAGTTATAACATCCTATGTCCCTTCTGATGTCACAAAATGATACAGCACCAGACAGACCTCTGGCCAAGGCATGGCACACTGCCCAGACTCCCCATTCGTGGTGAGGTCCACCAGTTTGTTGTCTTTACAGCTTTTATAGGATTTTCTTAGAAGCAAAGCAGCTCTTGCCATCATTTTTACTGTGGTGCAAAAGCCAGGGACATGCTGGTGGTGTCATCGCTGGTGACAAGTGGGTGCTGCCTACAACTCCTTGGTTACAACTAGCCAGCTGTGTTTATCCTACAGCAAGAGATGTGGGTGGCACGGTTCAGTCTTCAAGGCCAAGTCATACAAGTCAATTGCTACACGGATCACTACCTCCTTTATATGCAATGGCCTGCCAGGTAGGATCCCCACGGGGTTATGGTTTATATGGTTATACGGAGCTGCACAGTGGCCTGTTGTTGCTGCCTGTGGTATAAAGGCATTAGCAGGCTGTGTCCATTTGACAAAGTCATTATTTTGTCAGTTTGCCATACGTCTTTTCAAGCTTTGCAGGTTTACTGACTCTCTTAGCATGATCAAGACACCAAGGACAGCCTTTTCCAACAGTACATCCCACAAAAATCTCTGACATCCTGTTAAGCCTTATCAGCAGAGTGAGCCAGGAGTCTCTGGGTGAAGCATCAGCAGTCATGATAAGACCAAAACTCTGCTCAGATGGCGTCACACAAGTAAATGCACTGAAGGGTTCTAAGTCAAAGGCTTTTGCTTTGTTGCTTTTCACACCTAGTATAGTAAGTATGCGCTTCAGTGGGGATTGTTACCTGTTTAATGTAGGGTATACCAAGATGTGTTAGGTTATTGAAATGCTTTAAAAATGTATGACTTTCCCATATCTGTCTGTTGCCCCATAAAACTTTAAAGTGGTTTCCTTTGAACACTCATTCCTCAGGAGGATTGCTGCTTGAATGGTTGTCTCCACATGTAGAAAATGCATTCCAATGCAAGCTGAAAACCTTCAGGCGAGGGAGATTTTCCGTAAATGCCCGATGTGATTTCTGCCCGTTTTAGCTCATGTCTAATACTTCTAGATTTCTAATTTCTTGAAATGCAAACCTACAAGTAAAATCCAATATACTGTCTGATACACAGATTTAAATACTTGTAATCACATAGATTGAATTCAGCACTGTTCAAAGCCTGAATAACACAATTTGTAGACAAATCCAATCAGGTAATTTCTCCAAAACTTATCTGAGTTTAAACTGATCTGAGTTAATGGATGTGAGGCTTTTGAGGCTCAGATCCAGCGCTTTGCAAGATCAGGAAAGCTGTGGTCTGAGAGCAGATAAAATAAACAGTCCATGTTATTGTCCTAGCAAATGTATGAAAGGCTCAACTAGTCATCTTTTCACAAAGTTATCAGATTTTTTTCCCAACAAATTCTTACAGTCTAGTCTTATCTTGTCCTAAAGCTGACATCTTGCAAATTAATTTCTGTGAGATTATTAACACTTTGAAAGATAATGAAGTTGATTTGTTTCATAAAGTTGATCGCAAAATAAAAAAGCCTGACTTTTTTATGGAAACAGAGTTTTTGAGTGATATTCAGATAGGTCTTCAAAAACATAACATGGAAGATTTAATCATTTTGAAGATACTGGAGAAGAAAAAGACTATGTGAGGTTTAGATACCATCAGTATATTATTTTTTCCTCAAAAATTAAAGATAACTTCATCTAGAAAGGTCAAACTCTGCAAGAATTTTTCAAAAGCTATTTCTTTCCTTAAATAATTAAATGTAAGGTGTAAAGCAGTTCACTGGGGCATGCTATGAAGCCAGATGTCAGGTACAATAGTTGGAGAAGGGCTGGTAAGAATTCAAGTGTTTAATTTGTTGAAGGTTTTGCAAAGCCAGCAAGTGTTTTGATAGAAGTGTTATCCATGCAGGACTCGCATAGATGATGAACACTATAGCACCTCAGATAATGCCTGCTTAGATCAAGAGCTTCCACGTTAAACAGTGTATTTAAATCACATCACTGAATGGTCTTTATTTAGTTAAGCAAAGGTAAAGTTCTGTTCCTGAGGAGAGCAGATGGAGAGGTGCTCTGGTAAAGCTGCTACTGAAAAAAGAATGATTGAATCAGCGAGACCTGCAAAAGCCCCATCTCCTGAATGAAATTTTTTCCCATGGGGATTGCTGTAGTAGCAGTTCTTGCTCATACAGAGCTCCTGTAAATAGAACTGCCAGAGCAAACTCCTGGTAGCGCAAACAGCACTGCTGACATTTAGTTCTAATGCAGCAATGGGAGACGAAAAACCCTTGGGTACTTTGTGTGGATTGCTACTGAGATGTAATTTCCCTAATTCTGTTAAGTTAAAAACAAAAAAAAAATAAAGGATTGGAATGTCCTGACACATTAAGGTTATTTAATATTTGTGAACTTCTGAAAGATGTCATCAGAAAATGCTTTGATATGACTACAGGCAAGTATCAAAGTCACAGCATTATTGTTTATTTCCTTTTTTTGTTAAAACCTTCAAGCTTCAGTTAAAGTCTGTGAAGGAACTGATGACTTCTACTTGTACTATGGTAGTTTTCTGCGGTAATAGAAGATTCCTGGTCCATGAGGATCACGAAGAGAAAGCAAAACAGATAGTGTCGGATGCAGCCATTTTATTTCAAGGGAAAAACAGTCTGAACAGGTTTTCTCAAGAGAGAACAGCTGGATGAACGGCCCTTTAATAATAGCAGTAATATGATAATTCTCTCCTATAGGTCTAAAAATCACATTCTAGATAATTTTTAATTACACAAAGTATGCATTTATAAAAAGGTCACAGGAAAAACTATTAGCTACTTTATAAATATAATGGATTCTTGTTGTTTATGGGCTTAGTAAGTTTTTCCCTTCCAAGGTTAAAAAGATTGCCTTAAAGGAATGGAAATTATCTTGGGCTGTTTTCATGGACAATATTTAACATTGCTTGTACCGACTGATCAGTCACATCAGCACATAGTCTGGTACAACAGGAATAATTTGGAGAGCAAAACAGTTGGTGGTGAGGACCCACTGCCCACATTATATGCATTTTAGGGACGTTTTTTAGAGAGCTGCTCTAGCCTAGTCCTTAGACTGAATGCCTATTGGCTCTGCTTCTGCAGAATGTCTTCCAGCTTTGTTTCAGCTGAGAGAAAATCAGAGACTGTGTTTCAAGGCCATTCCACATGATGAACCGAAGGACAGCAAGGATAAACAAGTGAGAGACCTGCTTCCCATGACATTCACTCCCTGTCTAAACAAATATACTACTGTAGATGCTACCTGTGACAAGAAATGGGCATATTTGGGGCTTCCTGCCCTAAAAACGTTCAGCTACATGTAGCATGTCTAATCGGAGGAATGACATCTACCTGCTGGACATGAGTTGCTGAAGCAGAGAAGTAACATATGATTCCTCTCCAGAGGAAAATCTTCAGTTTCACCTTATTCCTTTGTTTTCAAGGACATGGTATAGCAATTAGCTGCACTGGACACTAGCCAGAAATAGCTTGTTAGGACTTTCTGCAAAGCCTGTCTAAAAAGCACAAAACCCTCTAGAACTATATGCACCAAGGGAATTCCACATTGTGTTACCTGCTTCAGTGGAATCAGAGGGAAATTACTCTGTGATAGTTGTTCATACCGTGGTTAGAAACTCCTGAAATACTGAGAGACATTCTGAGTCCCTGGATTTGTCCACACTGAGGTCAGAAGTGTAAAGTCTTAGTGATGGACTTGACTGAAAATGGGTAACACCTCATCTTCACCAAAAACATAAAAACTCAAACAATTTTATCTTATTGAAGACATAAGAGAACTGAACTGTGTTTAGAGTTTTTTGGAACATAAACTTTATGTCTTCCCATTAACAGATAGGTGAACTGAGTAGCATTTCAAACAATATTAGTCTTTGTAAGCGCAGCTACAATATTTTCATGTAAAAAAGTTATCTACTTACATGTTTTTAGAATTATAATATACTTTTCAGTTACTTGTATTTTGTTTAGATGTACTCTGAAGAGGGAGATGGTTTAGTATTAATGCATAAGAGATGCATTTATTAAAGTGGCTTCCAAGGATCAAATTTTAAATTGAAAATTATCAGAAAAGATACAGAAAGGAATTCTTCTGGTTGATTTTAGAAAGCATAGGAAAAAGGATGGGAGCACATAAATTCCTAAAGTCCTGAACCTCTTCAAATGCTGATAGCAAAAGTTGGGAAATAAATTATATAGATGAATGGCTGAGGGGAGAGAGAGAGAAAGGAAGCCAAAGGAGCAATAAGCAAAAGCTTTAATAAAACTGTTGTTCGAAATACTCACATAGCAAGAATGCACTAGTGGAAGAACATAATTTAATAATAATATAAGACTCAAAATCCCATGAGATCTAGGAAAAAAAATGCATTTAATGCATCAAAAGAGACAAGTAGAAGTGTTCAGTTTACAGAACGGTCTGTAGGATAAGTGACATATGTACAAATCTCAGAAAAACGGAAGATGGACATTCAATCTAAGTACAAAGCTGTCTAATCAAGCCATTAAAAAACCACACACAAACAATTCTTACTCTTTTCACAACCACTGAATTACCTGTGTGACTTCTTAACCTAGGCTTGCTCAAGACTCAGCATCAGCAGTTGTTCTCAGCTGTTTGCTTTTCTAAAGATATCCCGGGGGCTGATGCTGACACCCCTTACCCAACAGTAAAATTCACCTTAGGTGTGGTTGCTGTCAGGCTCAGCAATGTCTCGAATTCCTGGCGTCACTGAGCACGCTGCCGGAAAACAGACGTAGGTCCCTTGAGCTGCTTCTGCGGGTGCTGTCCTTCCCCCAGCGGTGTTTGGAAAGGAAGGGCAGAGGTGCAGGCAGCCTGCCCGCAGGCAGCCCCGGGGGGGATAAGAGCTGGTGCAGCTCCGCACCCGGGCCAGGCAGTGCCAGCAGCATCCGGCCGTGGTTTAGTGCCACCTGCCCAGGGTGACCCGTCGACCACACCGGCTCTGGTATCAGCCCTTATTGACTTTGCCACAGGAAGTGAAAGGTCTGCTGTAAACTGGGGAGGTCCTGGCAGAGATGGATGTTCCGGTAAACTGCTCAGAAGATATGGCGTAAACCACTGCAAAGGCAGACAATTTTGTCACTCACTGCGTGGTCCTGCTCCTCAGGGTGTCTTTCATCTCTGGGTGCCTGTAGCACAAAAAGGTTGCGTAAGCTTATAGACTGCAAGTCACTGTGGCTGTTATTTGATAGCCACAGACATAAGACTTTGTTGTGCATGTGCACAGCTTTACTGGCTCCCTCCTAAGGCAGAGGAATCTCAGATGTGATTTAAAGGAGTGTTTTTTGGGCTCAAATCCTTAAAAGTTTTGAGGTGCGTAAATTTGCATTTCAGAGGGAGCAGCATACTGAGTAAAATCCAAGACCCAGTTCTTAAACTGCTGCTTAAACTGCAGCTGTGGCATAAGCACCAAATTCAGTAGAGATATCCAAAATAATCTCTTCTCACTCCCAAATGCTTCTCTAGCACCTCAGATTTTGAACGAAAGAAACCTTGTGCTCGGCTGGACAGACTCTCTCTGTGCTGGACTCCTCTCTGAGGCTGTCAAGGAGTCAGAACTTCAGCAGTGTCAGGTTTTAGGCTCTTTTCTTTTGTTTACTTGGTGCACTTTGACTGTGTTTTAGGAAAGTAGCAAAGTGGTAGCATTTTCATTTTATCTCCAGCAGCAGCATCCTTCCTATCTGACAGCTGCAGAGCTTAAGGAGGAAGTGTTGTTCTGTTGTTCTGTTACAAACCACACCTCCCTGGGTGGTTTGAAAGCAATACTTGGCAACTCCAAACTCTGCATAGATTGTGAAGAGTGAGCAGTGCCATTCTTTGTGGGATGGTACACTTTTTCCTAAAAGAAGAAAACCAGATGCCTCAAAAATTCATTAATACAAATAAAGCTATTCAAATTGTCATGTAGAGGGGCAGGCTTAACAATTTTAGCAGTTATTTTTTTCCCAAAATGCATCTGGCTGATCCAAGTTTGCTACTTGGTTTAGCAAAGATAGAAAAGATTCACTTCCTCTTGCTTCTGTCTAGGCTCAGTGTTCAAAGTCAGTAACTGCAGATAGGATAGTTGGGTTGTGGTAGCTGGGATTCAGTTCCCTCCTCTGCATATGGGTACGTCAACACACAGGTCTCAGAAGGAAAGACTGTGTAGGATATTCTGAATTGTTCCTGAATAGTTGCTTTTGCTCCCCTTCGCGCTGAGTAATCAAATATGACATATTTACTAGAATGGTAATTGCAGTTTTGGGGTTATTTACTTTTCCATTCTGTACAGGCTTTTTCAAGATGAAAAATTAGGTTGTTTCATTTCAAAATTTTCGCAGCAAAATGTTTTCACTCATTTCAATTTTATCTTCAACATCTTCTGGCATATTGAACAAGGTTCATAAACCTGATGTGCAGACGGGTGTTCTGAATACTTAACCAAATACTCAGCTGCTATAGTAACTAGGCTCACTCCTGTGCCTTTTCAGTTCAGACAACGTGAGAGAAGTCACTCTTCTGATTATAAACTGAAGCAGTGTGCTGGGTGTACAAGAGGGGCTGCGGAAATGGCCCCTGTAAGTAGCTGTGAAAAGCTTCCCCCCACTCTGGCTCCAAAACGGGTGGGACCAGCCTCTGGCCAGGTCGGACCCCACATACCCTCAGGCCAGGGCTGAGCCAGTCAGCACCTCTGTGAATGCACTGTTTAAGACGGGGCCACCCGAAGGAAGGCTGGACCGACACTGAAGAGAGAGGGGAGGTGGGAGGATGGCCCCCCAGCCCCCTGGGTGGGTGGCTGCCCGTGCTGGGCCAGCACTACCTGGCTGGAAATGGCCGCAGTGGTGCGGCGTGGAGAGCTCTGTAGTGCCCTGCTCCCGGGCTGCCGCTGGGTGGAGTTCGTCCTGCCGGGACCGCCAAGGTTCGTCGGGCCTGGCACGGCTGCAGTGGAGAGAGGGCTGAGATATGAGAGAAACAGCCACACAGACACTGGCTCAGTGAAGATGGAGTGGGAGGAGGTGTGCTGGAGCTGAGGTTCCCCTGCAGCCCATGGTGAGACAGCAGCAGCCCCTCTGCTGCCATGAGAGACACAGTGGAGCACAGACCCACCCCCATCCCGTGGAGAACCCCACACTGGAGCAGAGATGCCAATGTCTGAAAGTGAACAGTCTCTGTGAGCTGCTGGAGGATGATGACAAGGCAGAGAGGCATCTGAAACCCATGGAGAACCCCATGCTGGAGCAGGTGGCAGCTTCCGAAGAACCTGTGACTCCGTGGGGAAGAAGCCCGTGCCGGAGCAATCTAATGGGTAAGGATTGCATCCTGCGGGAAAGACTCACGTTGGAGAAGTCTGGACTGTCCCATGAGGAGGAGATCCATTGGAGCAGGGGAAAAGAGTGTAAGGAGTCCTCCTCCTTTGAGGAAGGAGCAGCAGAAGCAACGTGTGATGAACTGACCTGCAGTCCCCCATTCCTGTCCCCCTGAGCCGCTGGGGGAGGAAATACAGCTGGGAAGAAGGGAAGGGTGGAGGGAAGGTGTTTTTTAAGATCTGGCTTTGTTTCTCATCCTCTCTGAAGTAACTGATAACAAATTAAATAGTTTTGCTCCCAAGCTGAGTCCGTTTTGCCCGGGGCCGTGGTTGGTGGGTGATCCCTCCTTGTTCTTGTCTTGACCCTCACTCAGACCTTTTGTTACATTTTTCTTCTCTCCACCCCACCAAGGTGAAGGAGTGAGCGAGCGACCTTGTGGTGGCTCAGCTGCCGCTGGGCTAAACCACGACAAGCAGACACTCAAAGCAGCTCCACTGAATTTGCATTCTGATTGGAGGAGTGTTAACACTTACCTGCTTTCTGTGTGCACAGGATAGCATTTTCATACTATTAAAAAACATTCTGCTTTGCGGATGTCATCACACAGGTTTGAACATGAGCTACGGTTTGATGAAAATGGGATAAAGAATTGTTCTTCAGTGCTTGCTTAGAGTGTGAGGGGGAGGTTTATGGCAACAGGATAATAACAGCAGATAATAAAAAGGAATGTAGGTGATTTTTATATTGAGCTTATTTTTGTATTTCTTTCTGGTTTGGAGCTAGTATCACAAATCCATGCATCTGCAATTTATAGATGATCCTGGGTTTCATGGGCATGAGCTATGAGATGAAACTTGAAAAGATGGTCTAACTAGTACAGTCATCATATGCCCTTACATAGGGCAGGTTTTAAATCCAGAAAAAACTGACAGCAGGTTTTAAATCCAGAAATTGTGGAGCCTAGTTCAATTAAAGGCAGATTTCAGAGAGTATTTAGAGACTTAAATTTATCTGGGCTTATGGAAGCATTTGACAGCTGCCAGTGCAATTCATTATGGAACATCTTGAAGGTCTATTGCATGCCAGCAGAAGTCATGAACCTCATCAAAGTTTTATGCCGAAGTTCTGCTTGAACAGTTAAGATAAATGGGAACTTGCACAAATGGGTTAATCAAACTTGCCTGTCAAACACAGACTCATTCATTCAAAATGCCTTTGTCAGACATTGACTTGATTACAAAAAAAAAAAGGTTAAAATGATACGGAGAGGCATGGCAAACCAGAAAAGCACTGTATCAGAATATTAAAATGATGTTATCAGCTCAACCTTTCTAAATTACAAGTATAGACAAAAGCCTTAAGGACTGTCTCTCCCCATAAAAATACACAAAGATACCAATCAGCCAGGGGAAAATGTCCTCCAAAAATGGATCTACTGAGCAATTGAGCTGCTCCTGATGTAAATACTACCATAGGAGGCAATGCCATGCAAGAGGTAAGTCAACTCTAACTCACAGGAGGATGCCAACCAAGGCGGTCACCTGAAAAAAGAATGTCTTCAAGTACCAAAGCAGTGCTTGGCCTTCAGCAGCTTCAACAAATTTTTGTCACCAATAATCTAGACTGTATGTCTCCTAGGTTGTCCCCACCTACAGCCAGGAACAGGCATGCTCCATAGTCCGTTGTGCACCTCTGGTCTCCAGGTCTGGGGACCTGCTGGAGGTCACTGATCCTCCCTGTCTAGCTGCAGTTCTGGATTTCCTCCCAGTGGGAACTCAGAGGCGTGCAGATGTTGTGTATACCCAAATCTTTTCTCTCCCTGTGCAGACAGGGTATGGCCATGGAGCTTTCATGAAGACCATGCTACAGACCAAAGAGTGTCTCTCGGAATAGGGACTGCCTACATGTCCCCTGTTCAAATGCACATGCTGAAAACACACCAAAGGCAGAAGCAAGTGTCTAAATGACCTTGAAACCAAATGCTTTGGAAAAGGTCTGGAAATTAGACAGACTAACTGTATAAATGTCGTGGTTTAACCCCAGCTGGCAATTAAGCACCACACAACTGCTCACTCACTCCTCCTCCAGCAGGATGGTCTGGAAGAGAATTGGAAACGTAAAAGTGAGAAAACCTGTGGGTTCAGATAAGAATAGTTTAATAACTGGAACAAAATAGAATATAAGAATAATAATTAAAAAAATTGAAGTGTAATGAAAAGGAAAATAACAAAAAGAGAGAGAAACAAAACTCAAGAAAGAAAAGTGATGCAAATGAAAAAAAAATTGCTTACCATCAATCAACCGATGCTCAGTCAGTCCCTGAGAAGCAGCCCACCTCGGCTAACTATAATCATGCCAGATTATAAACTGAGCATGATGTCATATGGTATGGAATATCCCTTTGGCCAGTGGAGGTCAGCTGTCCTGGCTGTGTCTCCTCCCACCTTCTTGTGCACCCCCAGCCTACTCGCTGGTGGGGTGGAGTGAGGAGTAGAAAAGGCCTTGGCTCTGTGCAAGCACTGCTCAGCCATAACTAAAATATCCCTGAGTTGTTGACACTGTTTTCAGCACAAATCCTAAACATAGCCCCATACTAGCTACTATGAAGAAAATTAACTCTACTCCAGCACAATAAAGAATATCAAGACTCAAAGCAGATAGCAGCAACTGATCTCCAAAGTTATTCAAAAAAGAAAACGAAGAAAGTGTACTGTAACTCTATTGCAGATGAAGCCACAGCAGCTGCTAGAAAAGGAACTGACAGGAAAAATAAGCTCTTTACTAAACATTACATTGGTAAAATGCATGCAATTCCTCTTAATCCAAACAACTAGCCAAAAATTCAAGTTTGTAGATTAGTCCAGATAATGGGAGAACCTGTCAGACATTTTCTTACTCTGATCGTTCTGCAAGCTTTTATTCATAAGAAAGGACAAAGTCTTGTTCTCTTGGCCACAACAAAGATGGTCCCAGTCACTGTAGACATTTTCTTCTTCTCTTCACAAGCATCCTCTTGGCCAGGACTTGCAAAGACTCTTGCTGGCTCCTTCCCCATCCCACAATGCTACCCTTGCTGGCTTTCCAGGCTTCTCCTATGAGCTGCCTCACACTGCTCTGCTCTTTCTACCCGCACCATGTACCCACGCATGCAGAGACACCTTCCTGCCTTAGGACTATGCTCAGCAAAGCATCTTTTTCTAAGTAGTTTGAAAACCTTGAGCTGCCTTTGCCTTTCTTGTAGAAATCAGTGATGGGTGGTTGGAGAGTACTATTTACCTGTGGAGTGTCAGGGAAAAATTTAATGACTTCTTATAATCGCTTTAAATAAGTGGTGGTGCCCAGCAGCTTCAACAAGGTGTAACACAGACTGACCTTGTCTGAGACATAAGGATATTTGATAGTGCAGAAATTCACTACTATTCAGCTATCTAAACATGCAGATAGGTATCAAGTGGGATTTACAAAAATGCTGGCTCCTACATTACTTTATAAAGATGCCCCTCAGGACCTGATTCAAAGCCATGGAGAAATTATCATTGACTTCATTAGGATTCAGTTTAGATGAATGCTGCACATTCCTTTGCTGGACTTTTCTGTCTCTGTTCCTGTAACTTGAATTGTTCCCTCATGGCATTGCAAAAAAAAAGGATGGAAATGTTAGCAGCAATGCATGGGAAATCGAATACTGGTCCTCCTGGTTTTGACAGTGTCTGTTCAATGCAAAAAGAAAAAAACTAATTTTAAATCTTAATAGAATTGTTCTGTCCATATCTTTAAAAGATTGTTACATCTTTAAAAAAATTATCTAAACCAAAAGTGAAATATGCCAGCTTGTTTGAAGAGGATTAGATGTATGTGCCACTTATTTGCAAAAATGATGAAACCTCACTAGTTGGAGTAGGCTGACTGAAAAAATATCCCATGTTCCTTCAGTAAACATGATGTTCATGGAAACCATGTGGAAGTGTTTGATTTCTACATCAGTGTAGAACATATAAAATCTACCTTCAGGAAATCTTTTCCAAAATATCAAAATGTCTGATGACAAGCAGTTAATATCAAAATCTTCTTCTTTAGCTGTCACAGGCACCAAACCAAATACATCAATTAAACACACACAATCTCAAGCTACCTACAAAATAAATAAGGGGACAAGGGTTTTTTTTTAAGAGTATGTGATTGGATACTGTCAGAATTGGGAAGTGAAAGAAAGATTAAAGAGAAGTCTTAAGATTTTGATGGAATCAAAACCAAGAAACAGGAACCAGTTATTTTACAATTTTATAGCACTGTAAAGAGGAGAAGGAAGATAAATAGAAAACAAGTGTAGTGGCGCACGATTGATCTGCAATAGTAAGGAGATAATTTTGAATTTAAAAGAGCTTAAACCTGGGATTGTTCAAGCGGAATACTGCATGCAGAACTGCTCTGCATGAGACCCAATGTCCATCTCAAGCTCATTGCTGTGGACTCCTACTCACAGGGTAACTAGCCTGGCTGAAGAGCTGTTTCCAGCATCATCTCTACTTCCAGACAGAAGAGAGGAACTGACCGCAGAAAGGTTGACCTCAGGAATGAAGAACTGCTGTTTGTAGGCATGTCCCAGCACAGTGTGGGGAAGGCAGAGACTGGCCATAAATGGGGAGGAATCTCACTACTGGAGATAAGTGAGGTTGTCAGTCAGATAGGCTTGTTCTCTTTGGTCTGCCTCCTCAGTTTTAAGTGTATGGACACCAAAAATTTTCTATAGCCATATGGGTCTTCTGAATGTGTACTGTCCCTGGCCAGTCAGTCTCAGATGGACATATGAAGTGGTGCAGGGCAATCAGCCAAGTCTATAGCATGCATGCACAGCATGCATGTCACAACTGTGCGCTTCCAACATCGCTGGGAAACGTCAGATCTCCTGTAGAAAACCTCAATAGTGGATCAGCCCATGAACAATAAGCATGATCCACTCCAGAAACATCAGTTGGATGACACACACACTAGGTGTGTTTGGTACACTCACCACAAAGCTCTGCATAGTTGGCTTGGTTGCCAGCAACACAATGAAGACACATTGCAGGTATTTGAAAACTGTGGGCTGTGAATGAGCTTGGCAGTTAGCCTTAGCTACTCATGTAAGACATAAAATGTACAGCTGATATAGGAGTCATTTGTTAGAACAGAGATTTCTACATTTGACCTTTTCATGAGTCCCTTTGCAACTGATGGAGACAAAAGGGCACTTCCAAAGCATAAGTCATCTCCTTCTAAAGTAGGCACTGGAACAATGTAAGATGACTACAGCAGCTACATTGCATACAGCAGCCCAGCAGGCACGTGTCCAAACTTGGCAGCATAAAACTTCAACAAAATGGAAATTTATGACCTTTCTGGGCTGTTGCTTTTTTTTTTTTTTTTTTCAAATAGCAGTCTATGGGATAGAGAGTAGCCAATTTAAAATGTTTTAATAACTCCCTCCCAGCCAGGGGCACCTCCAGCAACTGCCACAGGGCCACGGCCACAGCACCTCAGGGGACTCTTTCATGTGTTTCTTGTGAGTGCAAACATTGCCTTTCTGCCACCTGGTCATACTGCGCCCAGCTGCTGGCTATGGTCATGGCCATCCCCAGGTCCCAGCCTCTTCCCTCTGGGAGCAGTAGGACGCACTTCTCCCCCTTTCCTCCAGGACAGATCAAAGCTCCGTACTTTCCTGGTCGGTCACCACTACCTCTTGGGTGTTCTACAAATGTGTGTGTTTGGTTGACTGAATTAATGCAGAATATACAATTACAAGATAAGAATTTTGTTTTTCTGGAATGAACGGGTGTAATGAAAACAGTTCTCTTTTGATTTAAGGGAACATGTATAATTTCCAGTAGGAATGTTGTCCGAGGCTTGCAGGTAGTTACAAATCAACTCTAGATAGAGTGCACTGCAACTCCATTAGTTAACTCAATAGAAATTTTAGCGATTTTACTCTGTCTCAGAATCAGAGTGTGAAGCAGCTATGTGAAACTGTAGAGTAGTCTTTAATTGTATAGCTGTCTGTAATTGGTTCTGACTTAAATTGAGCAGCTTCACGGATTTAAAGTACCTAAGTTTTTCCCAAATAAGAGTGTGTACTCAGTTGTTATTAAGCTCCTTTTCAAATGCCATCAGAGAGATATATAAAAGACCAGTATTAGAAAAGTTAAAATGTGTCAGATATTTGAGATGCTTAAAGCATCCTGTATAATACCTGTCTCCATTTAGGCATTCAATAACAAGAAAGATCTCCCTGAAGCCTAATTTTTGAATGGAAGAACTTCAGGTGTTACTAATGGAGAAATCTCATTCAAGTTTAAATTTAAAATCTTTAATTCAGAAATGTTTTCAATAAATAGAAAGTTCTGTTCCAAACCCGCCACTAAAAAGTATTGTTTGTTATAGCTGAGGTCTAATGCTTCAAGGTTATAACATTCTTCAAATGCAAAGTAACCGGTGAAATCCAATTTGTTAAGAGATATGTAAATGTTGCAGATTAAGTGAAAAGATTAATTCGGTGTTATTGAAAGCCTCATCAAGGACATTTGAAGATAAATTCAAACAAGCTATACCCTTAAGATGTTTAAACTGATTTGCACAAATGAAGAAAATGCTTTTTAGACCCAAATGCAAGACTTTATGATATGATTTACAATGCTGATTTTCTGAAGAGTACATGTGCACTTTTTCACCATCAGAACATGTCAGTGATGCACGTGACTTGGATTTTTATTTCCAGCTGTAAACGTAATCTGCCAAGTTGCCTTTTTTGCTCAAACAGTTAAGAAAAATATGGTTTCCTTTGTTTGTGGGAACATTTTACTTTCTTTCAGGGATAAGTCTGTGAGGTTATTAAATTCCTTGAAGACAGATATGTCAGCTTTTCTAATAAAGTTTGGACTAAGATCAAGGACATTTAGCTTTTTAAGAGTAAATAGAAGTTTATGTATGCTTTATTTTTCTCTTTGAAAACACTCTTTAACATTTAAAGGTTTCAATGATAACTTCCTCTAAATACAATGATTTTAGAGATTATAAGTGTTGAGAACGGTTTTGATACTGAGAGTAGATTTGTTTCTACTGAAAGATGAATCCTGCTCCTCCAAAGCAGATGAACGCTGTGCAAGCTCTCTGGAGACTATGTGAAAGGGATGCACTTGTAGCTCTGGCAGTTTCTGAAAGCAGACAGCAGATATTTTGGGGAGTCAGAATTAAAGTGTGCTTTGTTAAGGATGCATTTGAACAGGAGGGTTTCCAGAGCAAGGTTCAAAAGGAAAAATAGCATTGAGGCACTATGACTCAGGTCAAGATGCTGTAAAGGTGTGGGCAGGCAGAACGGTGCTCAGGTCAGGTTACTGTAGGACTGTGACAACATGGTCAGGTTGGTGAGAGTCGGACAGCCCCAAATTCCATGGGAAGAGATTTTTCTGTGGACATCACTGAAGCACGAATTCTATTCCCCATCGATTTCCTTGAAGATTGTGATGCTGAGAAAGTGTTGTAATGGAGAAGATGCTGCTGGACATGAGCCTTAGCCGGGTAACAGTAGGTGGAAGGCCTCTGGGTACTGTCTTCAGTAGTGATTGCCAGTTAGATGCAGCTCCTTTAACTTTTTTAAGCTCCAGAAAATTGCATTTGATGTATACAAAGGCTGGAGACCTCTCCTGGTTAGATTCTTTGGGCTTAACATGCCCATTCCAGTCCAATATCAAAATATGAATGTTCTCAAAATTGCTAAATTCCTCTTGAGAAATCTCTTCAATACTCTCAAAATGTCATGATTTTAGGATGCACATTTTCTCTAGTTCTCCCAGGCCTCACTTAAACTCAAAGCTTGCTGATGCTCTTTTCACATACTAAAATAAGGTATGAATCCTATATTACAGACCAAACAGTGTTCTGACAGTCTGTATTAAAGTGAGCCAGATGAAGTTAGATGGCACTCTGGTCACTGACTGAAGGGAAAACAAACACCCTCACATGAATAAAACATGTAGGAAGCATTGGCATTAGTTATTGCAAGCCTTCAAGGCCTCTCCAGTAAGTTAAGAATTAGCCTGAAGGAAAGGCTTTAGTGATGAAAAGTGTTATGAAGTCCTCTACACTGATAATTCAAAAATTATTTATGTTAACAGCTGGATCACATGCAGCAACAAACCTGAAACATAATGTAATTCTCTAGCACAGCTATTTGTACACAACCCTGTCACGCACAATCACACAAATTAAAAATAACTCAAACCACTTTCATAATTAATAAAAAAAGATTAAATACAGATTTATGCTGAAGGAGATAACTGTTTACTTGTAGAAATGGCAAACAGATGTTATTTGTTAGTGCAGTGGTTTTACTGCAGTGAGATGAAGGAATGTGTCTGGATATGCAATATACGCATGTGTCTTCTGCATCACTGTAAAATGACATGAAGCTGTTTTCTGGATATGCTTTCATTTGATGCATATGAAATATCTCATACTGAACAGTTTGTATGAGGTATTTTGTCATCTAAAATGAGGACAAACATAGCGACTAGAGAGAATATAGACATTTGAGATTAATGTTTAGTCGATTTGATTGCTCTGCAGAAAGAGCCCCCTGTAAAACAGGAAGTGAAAGTGAGATAAGGGAGAAGATCAATAAAAAATGTTAAGAAAAATAAGATATAAAATCGTTATGTCCACTTAATGCACATGGAGGTATGTTGTGATCAGCAGGCAGAGGAATTTGAAGATTCATTAAGAACTGTCTCAACAATACTTGTTCTCAAGAACAGAAATATATCAAATTCAAATTCCAGTCATGCTCCAGTTTGTATCATTTCATCCTGCCAACATGCATTTTCCATTCAGTTATACTACAAGAAATTTTGCAATTCTGTCCATGAAAAATAACTGCATGATATTACTAAGGCACAACAGCTTGACAACATATCAAGAGAGAGAGACAAGAAGACACAGAGAGAGAGGGAGAGGGGGAGGGGAAGAGGGACAGAGACATTGCCAGAAATTCTTTTAGTTATCAGGAATTTATGAATAGGAGTTAATATAATTTTAGACTAATTTATTTTCCGCTGCACATTATGCAGTATAAAACAAATTGCAACAAATCACAGTTAAGGACACATAGAGGAATCATAGAATGGTTTGGGTCGGAAGAGACCTTAAAGATCATCTAGTTACAACCCACCTGCCATGGACAGGGACACCTGCCACTAGATCAGGTTGCTCAAAGCCTAATCCAGCCCGGCCTTGAACATCTCCAGAGATGGGGCATCTACAACTTCTCTGGTCAACCTGTGCCAGTGTTTCACTACTGGCACAGGTTGCCCAGAGAATGTGGATGGCTGATTTAGAAGATTTAGAAATGAGAGGGAAAGAACATAGTAAATTCAAAAGGCAATGAGATATTAAATGCTCTTTGCATGATATCCTGTTAGTTCATCTTTCATTTAGGTGGTCTTTGGGTCTGCAGAATTTCCCTCGTCCTTCAGTCTTTGCCTCTGCTCATCCTTCTCAAGTTTACGCTCAGTGAAATGGTAATCCTACCTCCACCCAAAGAGGACTAGGTGGGAGGATTGCCAAAAAGGCTTAGGGTCTGTTGTGCCAAATTTGCCTTTAAGCTCCTGGCTGAGCCCTCTGCCCTGCAGTAGGCTCAGGAAAGTCTGTGTAAATAGGTATGGGAGACCAATTGAGCCTGGTGGTTGAAACTGTGAGCTCTAGTTTTCCCAAGGAAACAGCATTAAAGAGCACCTGGGAGTCTGCAGCAGGTTGTCTCAGGAAAGGACAGTCCAGACTGGAGTTTGACAGGTAGGAACATTCACATTTTCCCTTTTTAGCCCCGCCAGTGCAGGATCCTACAGGAGGAAGATATCTCACCTGGGACTCCCTGGGGACAGCCTAGCTCCTCCCCAGGGGAGCTGCCTGGAACAGGATTTGGCTCTGGGCATCCTGAGAGACTCCATCTTAATCTTGGCATGCAGGCCAGCTGCCCAGTGGAGCACCTGCCCTTTTCCCTTGCTGCTTCTCCACTCATAGTATCACCTGCACTAGTTCGAAGTGCCTTGCCATGAGAGGCAAGAAAAGGAGAGCTTTTCTTTTTCTTTTTGAAAAGAAGAACTGGCTTATCCAAGAGAAACCACTACTTTCTCAATACACATTGGTAAGTCACTCATTGCATGGAAAATTAATAATGTAAGAAAATACTTGAAAACAGTGCCAGACTCAGACAGTCAGTTAATTTTTTTTTATTCCTTAGAATACTACTTAGAGAAAATAGGATTCTTTTGTGGTCTTAGGTTCCTCTTTCTTTAGTTATATATTTAGCTCACCTTAAATGTTCTGTTTCTTGTTTGTTTTTGTGGTTTTTTTTCCTTTCAATACATAAATCGCATTCTTTCTTTCTGTAAGATTTATTAACTGATTTTGATATGCTATTGACAAAAAAAAACATCGGTGTTGTTTGAAGAATCCTTATTGTGGTCCATGACATTAAAAGTTAGTCTTTTTTTTTTTTTTTTTAAATCTGAGGGGTTTTTTGATACATACACACAAATATATATCTATATCTGTACCTCTCTATATATACACATATATATATATAAACTGCTCTGAGAGTTGTGCCTTTGATCAAAGGGCAGAGCCTCAGAAGGTCTTAGCTGCTGCAAAGCTGAGCTCCACCCCAGCTGTTCTTTGCTGAGGTGGCTGCTCCTCTTTCTCTGTCACCTGCAGAGCTGCCCTGCTGCTGACAGGTGCTCTGGGACCAGCATTAGGGCTAGAGAGGGTGCACATCATCCCTCAGAGCCCATGCATATGCACACCTACAGTCACATCAGTCTTAAGGAAGTTAGAATCCAAAAATGTCTGTAGCCCAGAACATTAACTTTTCTGCCAGGCATTTTCTATGACTGGATCTCACCTTGAAGCAGGGTTTCTTTCACAGCCAGCCATGGGAAACTGATGTAGAATGTCTGGGAAGGAGCAGTACTAAAAGGGAATATGTTGTCTTTGATTTACTCCTCATATGCATGTGACAACTGTGACTGATAAATATCTTACAGACATTGTTCCTGGTCTTTAAGAACGTGTTTAGGAAGCATTGCCCATGTTTGTAACGTTATTCCTTCTCTTAATTGGGACAAGATGGCCATCTGCATGAGGAGCTTCATCTTTTCTCATGCCAGATGCTAGAATGGGCCTTTTGTAGAATTACAGAAGAAATTAACAGTCAAACAACAGAATCATAGAATCATAGAATGGTTAGGGTTGGAAAGGACCTCAAAGATCATCTAGTTCTAACCCCCTGCCATGGACAGGGAAACCCTCCACTACATCAGGTTGCACAAAGCCTCATCCAACCTGGCCTTTAACACTTCCAGGGATGGGGCATCTACAACGTCTCTGGGCAACCTGTTCCAGTGCCTCACCACCCTCTGAGTGAAAAATTTCTTCCTTATATCTAATCTAAATCTGCCCTCTTTCAGTTTAAATCCATTGCCCCTTGTTCGATCACTACATGCCCTTGTAAAACGTCCCTCTCCAGCTTTCCTGTAGGCCCCCTTTAAGTACTGGAAAGCTGCTATAACATCACCCTGGAGCCTTCTCTTCTCCAGGCTGAACAGCCCCAACTCTCTCAGCCTGTCTTCCTAGCAGAGGTGCTCCAGCCCTCGGATCGTCTTCGTGGCCCTCCTCTGGACCCACTCCAGCAGCTCCATGTCCTTCTTCTGTTGGGGACTCCAGAGCTGAAATAGTTATAGAAGACAAAGTTCCAGTGACATCACAAGGCTGGAAGCTAAAGCCACTAGCTGTTACTTCCATTTTCACCACACTGGTGTCTAAGTTTCCTGGAGTTGAGTATAGGCTATACATCACTTCTCTTTCCTTTTCTTGGAGCAGCCCAAATTGCTGGTTGGCTTTTAAAGATGAATAGTCCGGCTCTGAGATTTTGATAAGCTGATGCCATTGCTGCATGAGGCAGGGTTTAGAACATAATAGCTTCTGTCACGGTGACACTCTGGAACATCTGAGAGGAATATGTGAGGTGAGAAACCACAGGAAACTATGGAAGCACTTTGAGATTTGTTTTTCCAAAGGAGCAAAGGTTGATGCAATTCTTTTATGGAAGTTCTTGCTTTTGCATCATGAATGGGAGTTCAGGATAGATCAACAAGGGCACAGCTTAGTGATTGAGTTTCTTCTAGGTTAATACTAGAACTAAACATAAAATAAGTCACAGTCCAAGGTAATAAGGTTAAGAGATTTTATCATGAACAGAATGCCGCTATCAGCTGCAATGTTCAAGAGCACAATCTTGTGGGAATGTAATTCTTCCACATAGACTTTTAAGTCTCAAATATTCTGGGTAAATGAGGGGAGGAAATCATCTGCAAATAAGAAAACAAGAATATGAGGTAAAGCCTATCTTGTTTTAGGCTTCAGGAGTTTTCCCTTTATTCTTGTACACTGGGAATTATTTGCTACTGAGGGATGTCAGTTAAAAATCAGATCTCAACTGACTTCTTCAGTTAGTAAAGCAAAAACATTAAAAAAATAGGGCAGGAAAAGAAGACATATTCACAAAGAAGGTCTCATTGACAGTTTTGCTTTTTAATTAAAAAGTGCTAGGAAAACACGGGACTCGGCATGTGTGTTTTTAAGCAACACATACTTCCAGAATCTCTAACTCTTGTGAAATCTTAGTAAAATATTGATAAAATATGTGATGTCAGAGTTACAGATATTACCATGTGGAGTATGACATAGATAAACCTAACAGCTAAGACAGTGAGACTGAAACTTAGCTTGTGAAATGAAAGAGAATATTCAGAAAAAGATTTAGAAACCCGAAGCTGAAGCCTTCCATTTTACAAGCTTGCCAGCTTTTCCATAATTACATAAATCTTTCGTCAGTCCTTCAATAATGCCATTGCTAAAAAAGGCTGAAACTTTATTTCCTCAAATGTTTCTGAATTTGCACGGGCAAAAACAGTTTTGATTTTGTGGATGTTTCTCTTAAAAAAAAACCACCTTAGTTACTGAGATCTGCTTTTGCTCAGAATTTTGCCATTAGGAATATGTCTCAGTAACAATAAAGGAAGGAAAACAAAGAGCAGAGAGATAAGTCCATGGATTTAGATCAGTGGCTATTCTGATACCACTTCTTTGGCTCAGGACTGTAGATCTTGAACAAAGATAGTCTCCCACCAAAATGAAAAAAAAACCTACAGTTTTATGGAACTTAGTAGAGCTTCCTACTGTCTCATACTTTGCACACTCAAATTAAGAATTTCTCACCAGGTACACATTTGATTCTCAGTTTTGGCTATTTTTCTATTTAAATAATCCCGTGTATAAATAAGCTCTAAGTGCTCATTAACCAAGGAATGCATGCAGGTTGCTTTTATAAATTGGATATCAAGATTGCCTTTTCAGTTTCATCAGCAGCAGGTGGACATAGTAGAAATTATTTGACTTGTCTGTGCTTTACTTTTCCCACTTCTGGAGATAATGATGGATTAATGTGTATGTCTTTTGCATTTAGATGAACAATTTATCTTCCCAAATTAGGAGGCTAACTTCCATATATACTCGATGACATTGGATTCCTCCAGAGGCAACTGAGAAGAATTATAACCTAAATGAACTGAATATCTTGTTCAGAATAAATGGAGGAATTTGGCCTGTGGCTGATTTTTTCAGATGAACAGCCTATCATAGGCAGATTTCTATTTCTGCAGGCAGACCCTTCCAGAACAAGATTGAGAAAATGAGAAGGCAGGGGTGATTTAGAAGATACAAAATATGTTCACTGTTTTGGAGGGCCTATTGCCCCCAAATCTACCACAAATCAAGGGCTCTTGATCTTCACAGAGTTTTTTTAAAGATGCTGTTATGAAGTTCCTTTATAGGATATCATGCTTGCTACATAGCACCCCAACTTTATCGCAAGGGCCTAAGCAAGCTATAACTATGTGGAAATTAGACCTGCTCTTACATCCAGAGGTCCCTTCTAACATAAGTTATTCTCACAGGGAGACACCTTCAAGTTCCTCATATGTCAGTTCTTAAAAACAGGGAGATCAAAGAGACAAAAGATGATTTTATATTCATATAAATCTATGTTATAAGCAAGGATGTTTCTAGTCAGTTTTCATTGATTATTCTTCTTGTGTTACAATAATGATAGTGATGTAAAGCAGCAAATATTTCTGCAGATTCCATAAGAACTGTAAAAACTTGATAAACTTGCCAGTATTCCTCTTCCTTTCTCTTCTTTCTCCTTCCACTCGATGTGTGGTCTGTCCGGGCCACATAAACTGAATACCAAGTCTAGCCATTGTATGGTGCAACTTCTGTAAGCAAAGAGCAACTGATGAGGAACAGCTTTGGTCGTCACAGTTGGTGTTTATAGTACTTCAGATATGTTGATGTCCACATGACATGGTTATTCAAGACCAACTTGCCACTGACTGCACATATAAGCCTGGAGCAGCAGTCATCCCACCTAACTGAAAGTATCTGCAGTTCAGACACCTACATCTGAGCTGGTCACTGTGGGAACCCTTTACAGCTAATGGACAGGAATCCTACTTCTGAGTTGCAATTACTTTGACTCATCTTAAACCTCTGTGTTAGGATGAAATATGTGATATTCGTAAAATGTCTCTACCATCTCACCTCTGAAGGGAGAATAGTGCATAGACCTGTTAATGCAACTGTAGATGTTTACATTTAGGTGAGCTGAATGCCCTTACCTCCTCCTCCTCATTGACCTCACACCAGATCACAAGCTATACCATTATGAAACCCTGAGGTATAGAAACCTCAGGACTCTTCAGTGTTTTGTAAATTTAGACACTGCTACACCAACCAGACAAGCAAGCTCCAAGGTTAAAATCCTCATATAGTTAAAGCAGTAAATTATTACTTTGAATCTGTCAAATAACTCCTATCTTTTTTATAGTGCTCCCTTATAAAAAAAGATTTTAGGATAAATGGAGGGCATGCCCATCTAAGGCATTTCTTGGCTATAAACCTAACTAATCTAAATTCAAATTGGTTTTCCTGTTCAAGGAAGACTTAGATTGAGCTTGTGCCCACCAATGAAATGCTCTTAGCTACTATGTATGAAACCGTCTAAGAAGAAGTCCCAAACCCAGTTGTTCTAGGAGTACAGAGGTAATCTTCAGTCCGCAAAACACACATGGTCCCAGATAGTATGTGCCCCCCTTGTAGCATACCCTGAAGCATTCAGAGAGAACGATGTAGTCCTGCTTCAGCTAATTGGACTGGTATCTCCTCCTTGAAGCATGGTAGCTACCTAGGGTTGTCACAGGACACAGAAATGGGGTGAGGAGTGTGGCAGGAATTGTCTTCTTTAGCCAAAAAAAGAAAAAATGGTGTTTTGGTCTTCCCTGATCCTTCCTTATTCCTCTGGCCATTTTTTTTTTTTTTTGCAAGGGAAAGGTACAGGTGTCAGGAAAGGTTTTGTCACATGAAAGCAGCTGTGGGCTCTTCTCCCAGCAACTTGTGCACTGGCCGAGACCGCTGGCCTCCGCAGTCATAGAATCATAGAATCATAGAATCGTCTGGTTGGAAGAGACCTTCAAGATCATGAAGTCCTTCAAGTCCATCAAGTCCATTCACCCTGCACTGTCAGGGTCCCTAAACCATATTGCTCAACACCAAATCTACACAGTTTTTAAACACCTCCAGGGATGGGGACTCCACCACCTCCCTGGGCAGCCTGTTCCAATACTTCACAACCCTCTCTGTAAAGAAATTTTTCCTGATATCTAACCTAAATTTCCCCTGGCGCAACTTGAGGCCATTCCCTCTCGTCCTGTCATTCATAACATGGGAGAAGAGACCAACCCCCATCTCCCTACAACTTCCTTTCAGGTAATTGTAGAGAGTGATAAGGTCTCCCCTAAGCCTCCTCTTCTCCAGACTAAACAGTCCCAGCTCCCTCAGCCACTCCTCATAGGACAAGATCTCTAAACCCTTCACTAGTTTTGTTGCCCTTCTCTGAACCCGCTCCAGCACCTCAACATCCTTCTTGAAGTGAGGGGCCCAAAACTGGACACAGTACTCCAGGTGTGGCCTCACCAGTGCTGAGTACAGGGGGACAATCACTTCCCTGCTCCTGCTGGCCACACTGTTTCTGATACATGTCAGGATTCCATTGGCTTTCTCGGCTGCTTGGGCACACTGCTGGCTCATGTTCAATAGGCTGTCGACCAGCACCCCCAGGTCCTTCTCTGCTGTGCAGCTTTCCAGCCACACTTCCTCAAGCCTGTAACACTGCAGGGGGTTGTTGTGGCCCAAGTGCAGGACCCGGCACTTGGTCTTGTTGAATTTCATACAGTTGGCCTCAGCCCATCGATCCAGTCTGTCCAGGTCCCTCTGTAGAGCCTCCCGACCCTCAGGCAGATCAACACTACCTCCCAATTTAGTGTCATCTGCAAACTTGCTGAGGGCGCACTCGATCCCCTCATCCAGATCATTGATAAAGATGTTAAAGAGAACAGGCCCCAACACTGAGCCCTGCGGAACACCACTGGTGACCGGCTGCCAGCTAGATTTAACTCCATTCACCACCACTCTCTGGGCCCGGCCGTCCAGCCAATTTTTGATCGTAGAGAAGCGTACACGCATCCAAGCCATAGGCAGCCAGCTTCTGCAGAAGAATGTTGTGGGAAACAGTGTCAAAGGCCTTGCTAAAATCGAGGTAAACATCCACAGTTCTTCCATCATCCACTAAACGGGTCATTTTATCATAGAAGGAGACCAGGTTGGTCAAACAAGACTTGCCCTTCATAAATCCATGTTGACTGGGCCTCATCATCTGACTGTCTTGTACATGACACATGATAACACTAAGGACGATCTGTTCCATGAGTTTACCTGGCACTGAGGTCAGACTGACAGGCCTGTAGTTCCCTGGGTCTTCCCTCTTACCTTTCTTGTAGATTGGCGTCACGTTTGCCAACCTCCAGTGGGAAGTTCTGTCCCAGCAGATCGCTCATTTTCCACTGCAGACCACAGCACCATTCACTGTCTCTCTTGGATGCTCACAAAAGTGTTGGTGCAGCATCCCTGGCCTCTCTTCAAGTCCCTTGCCACACCATCGTGAGCCCAGATTTTTGTATATATACACATGGCTACTCACACCAAACCCATCCTTTGGATGCTTCACAATGGAAGAGGAGAAAATACTTCTCCCCTCAACCCTGGTAAGGTCATGTGACCTTGTGCCCCTGCCCTAATCAACTAGGCTGAGAAAGAGGATCTGCTTTGGGTAGAAATGGTGTGGGGAGGCAGAGGGAAATAGTGTGGGAGTAACTGAGGAGCAGACATTCCTGTTTCAAGCATTACCTTATGAAGACAGTCATGTTACAGCTCATGTTGTCATATTTAGAGATACAGATTATTTAGGCTTACAAACTGAAGCATCGGAAAGATAAATTATTAAAACATAACCATAAACCTCCCATTTTTTCAACCAGGCCCTCCTCTTTTTTCCTACTGCTGTTCTTAATCAATAAAAGTCTTGTGGCAAATTGGGAGAAAAAACCCTTGTTATTTGTAATATTATTATATGAAGCTTGGTTTTCTTGTTTGTGTTTGTGTTCTTGTCTGTCTGGTTGCCTACAATTAAATCAAAAAGGGGCTATTTAAAGAAAGGACCAGGTGGAACAGTTAGGTGAGGAAAACAGAAGGCAGCTGAAATAAACAGATTCAAACCAGTTAAGAATGTCAGAGCTGTCATCGAGACACTCATTGCCAGAAAAGGAAAAGGGCTTTGAGAGAGAGAGGAGAAACTGCCCGGACTGTGCTGCAGACAGGAGAGCCCGGTAAGGTGAGAGCACGTTGCTCCTCCCAAAACAAAGATCGTCACAGCAAGCAGAGAGCTCTCCTCTGCCACGCACAAAGGTTGAGACTGCCATTAGAAAAGGCTTCAGGTGAAATACTGTCATGTATTTGATGAGGCTGTGCTGTGAAAGGGAGCGGGGAACAGGCCCAAGTGTTTATGTTTCTGAGCAGTGTTTCTTCCCTTTTTCAGATGTCTCTAAAGTCAGACCCTTTCCCAGCTCGGGTTTCTAGTGGTGCTCCTGCAGCTGCTGTGGGAGAGGGACCTGCCTGGAGAACGAGGAGGAGAAGGAGGGCTTGAGGATGCTCTGGAGCACCACAGCACAGCTAAAGAAACAGAGTGATGGGCATTTTCCTTGAATGACTTGGTCTTACTTATTTTGCCCTTCAAATGACTGTGTTTCATTCTGGAGAAAGTCAGGTAGGCAAAGGCAAGTCAGTCACTTTAGCATGTCCTCAGGCTCCAGCCCTGGCTGGACCGGCTAAGGTCATCCCTGTTGATACACAAAGGGTTGTAGCACAGGACCTGGGTGGAAATGGGGAAGCCGAGCTCCTACATCTGACAGCACAACACTGGAGAGCAGCTCTGAGTCCTCAGGGAGCAGCCAGCTCAGCCAGCAGCCAAGGAGGCAGGTGAAAGGCAAAGTGGAGAAGTTAATTGGGAATTATCAGTAAATGCTTCTTAACTTCTACCATTCCCGGCTGAGGTGCGTTTTCCTCCGTTCTTTCCACCTCTTCCACTTTCTCGTTTTTCCTTTTACAGTCCTTTCTTAGTCACTTTCCACTCCCTCCTTGTTTTACTTGGTTTTCCCCATTTGCCTGGAGCCTCTTTCTCAGCTTTCTGCTCTCCCGCTCCCCCTCCTCACTCAGCTATAAGCCCAAGATGAAAACATAATGATTCTCACATTTTCCTGACTCCTAAAATCAAAGCATGAGCTTTGCTTATGGTATTTTCTGAGACAAATATGTCAGCAAATGCTTTTCTTGCTTTTCATAAATACACAAAATACAGAAATGATAATTTTCTATTAAAATCACATTTACTCCAACAGTGATCTAAGCAGCAGCAACTTTAGGCACAGCCAAACTCCTCCCGGCAGTCTGTGTACTAAAGTAAGCTGAGCAAGTGTCTCACCCACACTTGACCCAACCACAGGAGATGCTGGAGGCCTCCAGTGAACTGAAAGCTGGAAGTGGTGATTCTCTTCTAAACCAGGGACTTCCAGTGGGTAGTGCATCATCTCTTGCTGTGCAGCAATCAATGCCAAGCAAGGTGCATGCCAGCTAAACATCTGTGCTGACAACAGTTTCTGTTCAGTCTTGTCATGGCAAAACAAGTGAACTATCAGCTTTGGGACTAATCGTGCATTTCTTTCGGGGTATAATATCACAATTACATTTCTCCTCAACACTTTGACAGTTCCTCCAAATGAAGTTTAGGATCTCTCATTTCCCATGAATCTTAACAATATTTACAGAGAAGGGTAGAGCTAAACAGTTTCTTGGAGTAGCTTGTTGTAAGCCAGGGTATTGCTGGTAGCTATTGCATTTTTCAGACACTGCCAGAAGTAGGGCTGAGATCGAGGGTTAGTTGGCCATTCCAAGACAGAACTTCTGCACAGCCTTTTCCTCAACTGGACATACCGGGACTTCTGCAAAACCTTCTCAAGAAATATCAAGATAATGACATCCATTTTTTCATCTAGAAGTCGCTGATGGGCCATGTAAAATGTTGTCTTGAAGCTACCACTTTTAATATACTTGTTGGTCAGCACGAATATAGTCTTTCTGCTCAGCTGAATGCTCTGGGAAAGGTTGTCAAAGACCGGCTGTCCCGGGAGCCAGTCCCTTTCTTCCAGGCATAAATTGAACTGTCTGGCTTTTTGATCTTCCAGCCTTTCAACGAGTTCTGTCAGCACCCACTCATTCACAGCTGTATCTTTATTGTCATAGGCAATAAAAGCATCGTAGCAAGCATCTGGTAAAGATAAACGCCGATAGCCCTTCAACTTGGCAGTGCAGTAATGGTAAATATACCACACATCCCAGAAATAGAGATGGCTTGTCACTGTCAACACCATAAAGCCTAGGACAGTTGAAGCTGACAGAGCATATAGGATCAAATATGAGGTGTCCAGCTCACAGGTATACAGATCCAAGAAAACTACGCTCCTTCCTTTATGTGCCCCTGGGCCAGCACAGGTCACGTCTGTGGCCAGAAGAGGAATAGTCACTTGAGTCTGATTGATCCACCAAACAAACCACACGGCATCACAATTGCACTTGAAAGGATTGCCATGCAAAAGCAGCATCCTCAGGTTGTTAATGACATTTTCAGGGAAGCTAGATTTCTTAATTACTTGGATCTCATTTGAGCTGAGGTCCAAGTATTTCAATTTAAAAGCACCTCTGAGAAAATATTTGGTTAGCTGATGAATGCGATTGTTTCGGAGCATCAGTTCTTGGAGTGTTGAAGAGCAATTGGATAGTTTTCGGGGAACAGTAGTCAGAAGGTTATTGCTGAGGTCCAGAGTTACTAGATTCTTCAGATAGTGGAGGTGTCCCCAGTTGAAACTCTTCATCCTGTTATTTGTTAAGTTGAGGACCTTGAGTTGTGGAGGCATAGTTTTGAAAACACCATAAGGCAAAAAACCAAGAGAGTTGAAGGAAATATCCAGTTGTTCCAGGCTAGTCAGATTCTCAAAGAATGACAGATATCTAGCATTCCCATCCATCCATAAAACATCTAAACGATTTCCTCTGAATTCTAAAATTTGAAGAGATTGACTTTCCATTCCTGTGTTAAGAGAAGTAGAAATCTCATTCTCATTCATCATCAGCTTCTTCAGATGGGCTAAGTTTTTCGTAAAATTAAGCACATGAGTAACACCTTCTGCCAGAAAATAGTATTTGTTGTTGCTCAAGTCGAGAATTTCTAAATGTTTTAGCTCTTCGAAAGCAGTTGAGTATAGCAAGTCAATCCTGTTGTTAGAAAAATCCAGATATTTCAATCCAGACAAGTGGTAGAATTCACTTCCATTTAAAGTTTGACTTATTGCGTTACCCGACAAGTTGAGGCATCTGAGGAAACTAAGATTACGGAAGTCTGAAGGGTTAATAAAAAATATGTTATTTCTACTTAAATCCAGAGTTTCTCCATAGTTCAGGCATTCCTCCTTAACTGAAAGTGGGTAGGAAGTAGCCTCTTTTTCTTTGGACCTGCAACTTCGCCCATACTCATCGTACCTGAAATAATGCATCTCTTGTAATACTTGCCTGTTGTATTGCTCTAGTGAAATCCTAGGATTAGAGCAAAATCCATAAAAGTTGCTTTCACTCGAAGAAGGAGAAATTTTATTTACTGAGAGGTCTATGAGTTTAAGGGCTGGGAATTTTTCGAACGCTCCCAGGTCAGCAACTTTAATAAAATTAGTTCCAAGATCCAACACTGTTAGATTTCTAAGACTGAGCAATGGATCTAGATTTCCTTCTCTCAGTTCTTTAAAGACATAACCCCTGAGCCTCAGGATTTCCAGGTTAGAGAGGGAAGAAAATGTCTTAGACAGATTCAAGGATGGAGAATACATCTTCAGTTCAAAATTAAAGGACAGATCAAGCACTACAAGGCTGGGGATAAGTTTTAAAAACTGAGCATCTCGTATCTCCTTTATGAGGAAATTTTGGGAGAGGTCAAGCTCTTTGAGATTCCTGATGTTTTTAAACCAGCTGCTAGGTATGCTCTGAAGAGAATTACTGTGAAGTCGCAAAATTCTTAAATTTTTCAAGGAATGAAAAGCGTTTGAATGTATCTCAATTGTGCTCTTGGGGCAGGGAATACAAGGATAAGGGGCATTATAGCAACGTGGACAATTACCACTTAGATCAAGAATTTCTAGGTTGTGAAGGGCGCTTAAATCATGTTCTTGAATCACTTGAATCATGTTATTGTAAATATACAATTCCTTTAGAGTAGATGACAAATTGGGTGGAATATGAGTTAAGTTGTTAGACTTCAGGGACAGTATTTTTAATTTTTTCAGCTCCAGAAAGGCTGTTTTTTCAATTTTAAATGATACATTACATGGATTACGGTAGTAACAATTCTGTCCCAGATACAATACTTCTATGTTTCCTAGCTCTGACAAATTGGCTTTTTGAATAGAAAAGATACTGTTCGCTTCCAGGCTCAGAAGACTTAAAGTAGTAGGAAGACCTCGGGGTATTTCCGACAACTGGTTTGCATCCAGATACAATGACTTCAATTTTGTCAGGGCAGCAAAACTGCCATTCTCAATCTTTGGTCTCCTGGTGCACACATGATCTTTGGGCCCCATTCTGACAGGCACACAGTTGCATCTGAAGTCTATCTCCACAAGGTTTTCAAGATGAGCGAAGGATGTTGGATAGATATGGGGAATATGGTTAATATTCAGGGTAATGTTGGTAGCGTTTTCAGGGATCCCTCTGGGGACTTCCATGAGACGCCGATCAGTGCAGTCCACTGCCACAGTACCTTCAGAGGCTTTAACATCACAGGGTAAGCTTTTTGGAAACCAAGCTCCTGACAGCAGCATCGGAAATAGGAAGAGCAAGACAAATGACAATGCATTTGGCACCTTTGCACGAGGTACCTAAAAATAAGGAAACAGCTAGGTATTAATTTAATGCAATTAAATTTTATTAATTTAATGCAATGAGAACATCTCATAGGCCACCATATCAACCATGTACTGGGTCAGACCAAATATACAGCTAACCTGGAGTCCTGTCTCTCATGATAGCTAGAAGTGGATGTGCAGGTAGGATTATGAGTTTGAGGAAGGTATATGTCAGTATTTCTTCAAATGCTTCCTTTACTTTCTTATCACTAAATATTGTAGTGTTAAGATAAATATCACTCTCTCAATAATGAATCACAAAAAAAAAAATCCACTGAAAAAATGACAAGGCAGATGATTAAAGGCTACATCTCTGTGAATTTTCCTTTTTTTTAAGAGGAAACAAGCAGTGTTAAACATACACCAGATTACCATTGCATAATAGCGTAAATGAACAAAGTTAATTTTCAAAGCATATGCAAGAGAAAATCTATAGTCACTTAAAAGCTAGTATAAATTTTCAAGACCAAGCTAACAGGTGAGTGCCTAATGCAAATTTCACATTATCATAAGGATTCTTAGAATCATAGACTATAAACATAGAATCGTTTAGGTTAGACAAGACCCTTAGGATCATGGAGTCCAACCATTAACTTAACACTACTAAGTCCACCACTAAACAATGTTCCTAAGTGCCACGTCTACATGTCTTTTAAATACCTCCTGGGATGGTGACTCAACCACTTCCCTGGGCAGCCTGTTCCAGTGCTTGACAACCCTTTCGGTGAAGAATTTTTTTCCTAATATCCCATCTAAAACTCCTCTGGTGCAACTTGAGGCCATTTCCTCTCATCCTATCACTTGTTCCTTGGGAGAAGAAACCAACACTCACCTTGCTACAACCTCCTTTCAGGTAGTTGTAGGGAGCGATAGGGTCTCCCCTCAGACTCCTTTTCTCCAGACTAAACAACTTCACTTCCCTCAGCCATTCCTCATAAGACTTGTGCTCTAGACCCTTCACCAGCCTTGTTGCCCTTCTTTGGACATACGCCAGTACCCCAATGTCCTCCAGCACCATGGTATCTGCCCTCTTGACCTTCCCTCTGATTCTTACCCATAAACACTCAACCCTTTCATCACCGTCCTCAAGCTCTAGACAGTCAAAACACTCTCTAACATACAGGGCTTCCCCACCACCTCTCCTTCCATGCCTATCACTTCTGAAGGGTTTATAGCCTTTCATTGCAGCACTCCAGTTGTGTGAGTCATCTAGCCACGTTTCCATGATTGCAACTGTACCTCTGTTTTCCCACTGCACAATGGTTTCCAGCTGCTTCTGTTTGTTGCCTATGCTGTGTGCATTGATGTAGATGGACTTCAGTTGGGCTATTGATCCTGCCACCTTTTTGGGAGGAGAAGCCCTGCTCCTTGTATGACTGTTCTCAGGTTCTTCTAACACATCAACAAGCCTTGCATCTTTGCTGCTGCATGGATCTCCATACCCTATCCACACTGAGATGGCTAAGGAACATTCATTGCTGCTCTGACTGGCTTGACTTTTTCCCCTGTTGCATTCAACTTCACAGGTGGCACCACTGCGCACCCCAGCTACCCAGGCTTGTCAGTTTAAAGCTTGTTTCACCAAGCTCACTAGTCTGTTGTCAAAGATTCCTTTGCCTTTTCTAGTCAGGTGGATCTTATCTCTCCCAGGCAGGTTATAGTCATCAAAAAGTGTGCCATGATCATGAAAGCCAAAACCCTGACGAAAACACCAGCTACGTAGCCAGGTGTTGATTTGCATGTTCCTGCCTGCACCCTTTCCTCTAACTGGTAAAAGAGAGGAAAAGATAACCTGAGCACCAATTCCTTTCAGTCACACCCTCAGAGCTTTGTAGTATTGCTTGATTCTGCCCATGTTCTGGCTTGCCATGTCATTCGTGCCCACATGAAAGAGTGTCTAGTAGGTGTATCTAGCCGGCAATGTGTGCTTGCAGCCCAGAAAGCCAGCCACATCCTGGGCTGCATCAAAAGAAGCGTGGCCAGCAGGTCGAGGGAGGTGGTTCTCTCCCTCTACTCTAGTCTTGTGAGACCCCACCTGGAATACTGCATTCAGCTCTGGGGCCCCCAACACAAGAAGGACATGGAGTTGTTGGAACGAGTCCAGAAGAGGGCCACGAAGATGATCTTAGGGCTGAAGCACTTCTCCTATGAAGACAGGATGAGAGAGTTGGGGTTTTTCAGCCTGGAGAAGAGAAGGCTCCGGGGTGACCTTACAGCAGCCTTCCAGTACTTAAAGGGGTCTATAACAAAGCTAGAGAGGGACTTTTGACAAGGGCATGTAGTGATAGGACAAGGGATAATGGTTTTAAACTGAAAGATTAGATTTCAGTTAGAGGTAAGGAAGAAATTCCTCACTCTGAGGGTGGTGAGGCACTGGAACAAGTTGCCCAGAGAAGTTGTGGCTGTTCCATCCCTAGAGGTGTTCAAGGCCAGGCTAGATGAGGCTTTGAGCAACCTGATCTAGTGGCAGGTGTCCCTGCCCATGGCAAAGGGGTAGTAACTAGTTGATCTTGAAGGTCACTTCCAATCCAAACCAATCTATGATTCTATGATTCTAAGTGTTAGAATGGATGTATTGTTGACCTAAGACAGTCAATGGCTATACTTCCATATGGTTTAATACCAGCTTGCATTTTCACTGTCCAATAAGGACAGAGGGCTAAGAGGGCACTGTATCAATGTGAAGTGTAAAAATTAAAATCAAAGTCATATTTAAGATTGAACATGTTCCGTAGAAGACTAATAATCAGAGCCCAAATCCTACAGGTATTTAAAGAATCTTCAAAAAAAAGCTCTCTGTCTGTCAAGTCTTTGTGGTCTTGCCTACTTCACAGATTTTGTGTGTATTATGGGAACACCAATAAGCTTTTAATATGTCACAACATACTAGTTACTTGCTCAGCAGCAGTCAATGTCAAAGAAACCCTGTCCTTCTGGCCAGAGGCAGCCAGCCAGGCAAGCAGGCTGCCAGCCTTGGCTTGCCTAGTACAGGCAGAGGGACCATGACCATTTTGCTGCCTTGCACAGCTTCTTAACTGCCTGTGTCTGGTGCTGGTCAAGAGGTCTAAAGATAATAAAACCCACAATCATCATCATCATAATTTCTCCCTGGAAAACTCATTGTTGAAGGCTTGGAGATGCATGGCACACAGAATGCTCTTGAACAACCAGGATTAGTTGTGCATGGCATCCTGGTTTCAGCTAGGACGGAGTTAGTTCTTCTTTTAGCAGCCAGAAGAGCTCTGTGTTTTGGTTTTAGTCTGGGATTCATTATGAGAAGAATGTTGATAGCACACTGATGTGAAACTTAAGGATAGCCTTGGCTGCAGTGACCACGACACAGTGGAGTTCAAGATCCATGGGGCAGCAAGGAAACCATTCAGCAAGCTCTGTACCCTAGACTTCAAGAAGGCGGACTTCGGCCTCTTGAAGCACCTGATGGGCAGAGTGCCGTGGGAGGTGGCCCTGGAGGGACGAGGGGCCCAGGAAAGTTGGTCCACATTCAAGGAGCACCTTCTCCAAGCTCAGCAGAGGTGCATCTCGACGAAGAACAAGTCGGGCAAAAAGACCAGGAGGCCGGCGTGGATGAGCAAGGAGCTCCTGGACCAACTGAAAATGAAGAGGTTAGCCTACAGAGGGTGGAAGCGGAGACAGATAGCCTGGGAGGAATACAGAGAAGCTGTAAGAGTGACCAGGGATCAAGTGAGGAAGGCTAAAGCCCTGAAGGAATCGAATTTGGCAAGGGATATAAAAAGCAACAAGAAATGCTTCTATAGGTATGTAGGGGACAAAAGGAAGTCCAAAGAGAATGTAGGCCCCCTCCGGAAGGATACTGGTGCTCTGGTTACCCGGGACATAGAGAAGGCTGAGGTACTCAATGAATTTTTTGCCTCAGTCTTCAATGGTAAAGCCTCTTGTCTTACCACCCAAGCTGTGGAAAGAACTAGCAGGGACTGTGAGGATGAACCACCGCCCACTGTACTTGAAGACCAGGTTCGAGAACATCTGAGGAACTTGAGGGTGCACAAGTCCATGGGACCTGATGAGATCCATCCGTGGGTCCTGAAGGAACTGGCGGATGAAGTTGCCAAGCCACTGGCTATTGTATTCGAGAAGTCGTGGCGGTCTGGCGAGGTCCCCGATGACTGGAAGAGAGGGAACATAACCCCCATTTTTAAAAAGGGGAACAAGGAGGACCCGGGCAACTACAGACCGGTCAGCCTCACCTCTGTGCCTGGCAAGGTCATGGAGCAGATTCTCCTGGGAACCATGCTAAGGCACATGGAGAGCAAGGAGGTGGTGGGTGACAGCCAACATGGCTTCACCAAAGGCAGATCGTGCCTGACCAACTTGGTGGCCTTTTACGATGAGGTGACAGCATCGGTGGACAAGGGTCGACCAATGGATGTCATCTACCTGGACTTGTGCAAAGCTTTTGACACTGTCCCGCACGACATTCTTCTCTCTAAATTAGAGAGTCATGGGTTTGATGGATGGACCACTCGGTGGATAAGGAATTGGCTCAATGGCCGCACTCAGAGAGTAGTGGTCAACGGCTCAATGTCCAAGTGGAGACCGGTCACAAGTGGCGTCCCTCAGGGGTCCGTGTTGGGCCCGGCCCTCTTCAACATCTTTGTCGGTGACGTGGACAGTGGCATGGAGTGCACCCTCAGCAAGTTCGCCGATGACACCAAGCTGTGTGGTGCTGTCGACACGCTGGAAGGGAGGGATGCCATCCAGAGGGACCTTGACAGGCTGGAGAGGTGGGCCCGTACCAACCTCATGAAGTTTAACCAGGCCAAATGCAAGGTCCTACATCTGGGTCGTGGCAATCCCAGGCATAAATACAGACTGGGTGGTGATTGGATCGAGAGCAGCCCTGAGGAGAAGGACTTGGGAGTACTGGTGGACGAGAAGCTCGATATGAGCCGGCAATGTGCTCTTGCGGCCCAGAAGGCCAACCGCGTCCTGGGCTGCATCAAGAGGAGCGTAGCCAGCAGGTCGAGGGAGGTGATTCTCCCCCTCTACTCTGCCCTCGTGAGACCTCACTTGGAGTACTGCGTCCAGTTCTGGAGTCCCCAACATAAGAAGGACATGGACCAGTTGGAGAGGGTCCAGAGGAGGGCCACGAAGATGATAAGAGGGCTGGAGCACCTTTCCTATGAGGACAGGCTGAAAGAGTTGGGGCTGTTCAGCCTGGAGAAGAGGAGGCTCCGGGGTGACCTTATAGCGGTCTTCCAGTACCTCAAGGGGGCCTACAGGAAAGATGGGGAGAGGCTGTTCAGGAGGGCCAGTTATGATAGGACAAGGGGTAATGGTTTTAAAATAGAGGGAGGTAGGTTCAGGTTGGATATTAGGAAAAAATTTTTTACTATGAGAGTGGTAGAACACTGGAACAGGTTGCCCAGAGAGGTGGTGGATGCTCCATCCCTGGAGACGTTCAAGGCCAGGTTGGACAAGGCCCTGAGCAACCTGATCTAGTTGGAGATATCCCTGTTCCTTGCAGGGGGGTTGGACTAGATGACCTTTGAAGGTCCCTTCCAGCCCTAACCATTCTATGATTCTATGATTCTATGATGTTTACAATTGGCACTGAGACCTCAAGGACTTTTCAGCTTGTCGTGTTCTTGCCAGTGTGCAGGAGCACAACAGACTGAGGGGGGGAGCATGGCCAGGATGAAGGGTCCACAGCTCCACTTACGATTCGAATTTAGGCTTAGGATTGAGGGCTAAATTGGGCAATGAATTATTCCATATTATGCATCATACCCAGTATATAGATGACAGTTGACCGGATAGAAGGGCTTTTGTTCTGCCTGGGGCTCTCACTCTCTGACTATCAGAGTTCTATCTCCCTCTAGTTTTCTTTTCAGGCCTCTTGCTTGTCTGGGATTGTGGTGTTGGGACTTACCTGTTTCAGGATCATTACCTGGGATAGGACAGACCTTGGTCACCGAGTGATGAACAATTATACCGTGCATCACTTGCTTGTATATATTATTATACATTATTATTATTATTATTATTATTATTATTATTTTCTTTTTCTTATCTCAACCCACAGGTCTCTTTCTCTTTTCCCCTTTAATTCTCTTCCCCATCCCCTAGGGGTGGGGGAGGGTGAGTGAGGAGCTGTGTGGCATTTAGTTGCCAGCTGGGCTAAAGCACCACACATGGAATATTGACTAAATGTGAATACCCAGTTATACAGCTGAAAATCAGATGATTAGGTAAAGTGTTCAAGATACACAGAATGCTCTTTCTCTTTGGCAGAGACACAAAAACAGATAAAGACCTGCTCAAACAGTATGTGAAAACCCTGTTGAGTGTTGCCTAAGACATGCCTTGTAGGTGACACAGACTTGGAGATTAATTGAGGCTTCCTGTTTCATGCTATGTTTACTTAGACCACTGTGTCCCCTGTATAGCTTTGTGTTTCTGCATTACCTTAGATAACTATGCTAAATCTACCTATGCATCTGTGTATCTGGAAGAGTGCTCTAGTGACTAGCAGGGCAGCAAATGCGAGAGAAGCTAGATTAAGTCTCACGCTGCACCGCGCTTCTGCTGTCTAGATTCAGCAGCCAAATGGAGTCACTTTTGGGATTTGTTCAGTCAACTTTTGAATACAAAGCTTCAATATGGAAGGAAAAAATGTAGAGGTCCACTGCAGACCTTGAATTCAGTATACTGCCATGTGAAATTCATATCAGCAACCTGGTGCTGTACTCCTCCACAGCTTTTCCTCTAGCATGACTTCCTTTTCCATTGCCAGGAAGTGCTATGGTGCTTTCTTCTTTTCAGCAGATTCCCAGAAAAAAGGCAATGCAATTAAATGTCCCGGCTGGTAGCCATGACTATCAGTCATACAATTACTCAGGGAAAGCTAACCTGGACTAACCAGGCTATGTCTGTGAATTTACATTTCATTATTTTCAGCTCCTGTGAAGTCATTTGTTAAGAAACAAAATAACCTTCATTTGGTTTACAGCAATTTGCTTTGGAAACTCACTCAGACCAGGCCACTGGGTAAGACAGTTCACCAGTGTCTTCAGTAGGGTCTAACCAATCAACTTTGGAGGATGATTAACTTTTCTGACTTTCTAGTGTAGACAAGCACTTGGATGAATATGATGACTGAGAATAATCAGAGTAAGAGGAGAGCCTATTTGGAGAAGATAAATGCATTCATTTCCTCCCACCATTCTAGCTTTTTTTTAGAACTCTTTTTTCCTCCACTAATATGGGAAGGGATGTAGGAGGGAGAAGGAAGGGCTCTGCAACTGGTATTAATTACATGGAAAACTGAAGGTCTTTCTTTGAATGAAAAGCAACACTACCAAAGAAAAATCTGGGTATGTTGTAAATATTTTGCCTTCCTTCTTTTCCAAGGGACACAATGTATTATGCACGCAAAAAAACTTTATTAGACTAATAAAAAATGAAAGTGTCTATCCTAACTGAATGGCCTCTGATACCCCAGCTCCTGTCTACCTCTGTCTCCTGCTTTTCCAGACCAATGTACCCCAGGGGCCACGGTCATTAGACAAGGCAGGTGCCCATGGAGCATGGCAGAGAGGTGCCAGGGAAACCACAGAGACTCTCTGCACTGCAGGACTTGCTGCTCCGTCGCCTGGGTGCCATTTGCCTTTACCCATTGATGCACGCCACAGCAGACCGTGACGTATCGCCCTCGTCAGCCACGGACACGGTACCTGCAGCCATCGAGGGAAATACTGACAACTGCTGCAAATCAAACTCCAGCACTCTGTCTTCCTTTAAAATAAGGAAGGAAAACCTCTGCTGCTAACTGGGGGTCAAACCACAGATTTGCTGCTCTTAAGGAAAAGTTAATCAGAATCAACGGTTAAAGATTTGCTAAACCAAATTAAAACCTTCTGTCCAAGCACTAGAGTAGGACCAGAGCATGGTGAGACTGCAGTCTAGATTGCCACAAACTTTCTACATGAACCTGGCCACTGCACTCAGGCACCTAATTTTAAGCACTTTAAGCATTTTAAGTTCCTCAATTCAGTGTCATCATCCTGGGCTGCACTGACATTCAAGAGAGAGCGGGAGCGAGAAGAGAAGCCCCTCTGCAGGCACCGCTCAGCTCCAAACATGGAGGGAGCCCTGCCTGACTACACACCAGAGAGAAACACTGCAGGTTTAGATGCCTAAAATTACGTGCAATGAATCTAGGCCTTAAAAGTCTTCACAAATATGTTTGTAGATTTCTTAAGAAGTAAAAAAATGCCTTTTGAGATGTTTGCAATGCTCAGATTTTGAACTCTCACGTACTGCAGTATTTTTAGGAACCTAAGTGGTGTTGCAGAGCCAGCCTGGCTCCTACCATCTTTGTGCTGTTTCTTTGTATATCCTTCTGTTTCCTGATACCTTTTCAACGCATTCGCTATTTTAACTGTAAACTGTTACAGTTCTGGTGCTGTGTCTAACTATTTGCATGTGTAACACCTTCTGTCTGTTATAGCACCAGAACAAATGAAAAAGATGATGGTTTTAATTAGAAGAAACAAGCAATGCTGACTTGTGCAATGTCTTTGCAATCAGAAGCTAGTTTAAAATTACAGCCAGTTATGCATGGTAACTGTCCTTTTCTCTGTGATCTATGCTTGGCTCTATAAGAAGTCCAAAAGCACTAATCTGCTGATATTAACTAGCACGTGCTGCACAAGCCCATAGTGATTTAGGGTATTCTTCAAATATTCGGAAACAAAACAGCTAGGGATTTCTGAAGGAATTTTTTCTATAGGTATTCCATGAGTATTTTAAGAGGAGAAAAGGGGAAAGGCTAGGGAGAAGAGAAAACCTCAGGAAGTTATAGAAATTAGTAAAGACATTATTGTACTCATTCTGTAGCACAGTAGTATAATTAAATGCTAGCCAGTTAGTATTAGCATCAATAAATGCTTTCCTATCCTGTCATTATGTATTGCATCTTCTAACCACAATAGTAAATTCGGACATTTAGAAAGCAGAAAAGGAGAATATGTTCTTGAAACTCTTCCATGACAGTTCCAGTCAAAGAGGTCTAAGAGCAAATTTAAAATGAAAGTTTAACCTACCATTTTCTGTGTGCTTCCAGGTCCAGCAAGCTGTCGCTAGAGGAGACTGCAAATCAGAGCAGAAGACAACAGCATAAAAGAGGTCTCTACCAGTTCAGCTCAGGTGCAGAGGACAGTATAACATGACATAACTCACTCAAGACAACAGCAGTAATCACTACTCTATCACTACTTTTCAGCTGGACTGCAACTTGAGAAATAATTAAATGTGAAACAACTGCTGCAACCTACTTCCTCATACATTTGTACTCTAAAATTAAAACAACAGTACTTCATTTACGGCTCCACCCCACATAAAAATAACTGAGTACTCTTTTTTTTTTTTCCCCCTTTTAAACAAATTCGCACATTACTCATACATTCATGTGCTGTTATGACAAAAGGTTTGGGTTTTTTTCCTTTTGGTCTCATATGCTGCAATTCACTTTCTTCTTTGCTACTTTTGAACACGGTTTTCATTTGAACTGTGTATTTTACCTAGCTACAGTGTCATACCATAAAAGCCATAATAACACCTACTCCAAAAAGATGAACATCCAAGCCATGGGGAATCCCAAAGGAGGGCAATTACAAAATATTTGGTGACAGTGTAAGATCAATCAGCTAGGAGACAAATGCCTTACATAAGAGTAACATTCAATTCAGACAACTAAGATTTGCAGAAGCTCAAGTTTCTTCTCTTTTTCCTCTTTTTTTTTTAGTGTAAGCGGCACAAACAAAGACACAGAGATTGTTAATTGATGTTAAAATATTTTAGATTTGGAAGTTTGGTAATGTTTGTTATTATTATTTGGGGTACATTTCTGCTGCAAATACCTTCAAGAACTGGGACAAATCTCTTAAGATGAATACTTTGTGGAAGAAATGTCTATTAAGTGAACGAGGCTTCAGGGAAGGGAACCAAAATAAACCAGGAAAAAAAGGAACAGTGGTAAGGGCATAGGAAACAGTATGCAAAAAGATGAAAACCATGGAAGAGTGTAGAAGGAACCAAGTTAAAGATGACATGCATAGACTTAAGCTGGTGACAGTACAGCATTTCATGGAACATGATGTCTCTCTGAGAGTTTCTTGCTTAGGAGTTTCTTACTTAGAAGTTTCTATGCTTGGCAGGAGAGACTAGTTCGATTGTTAGGATATTGATTAGCAGGTTTGGTGTTTTGTGGGTTTTTTATGTCTTCTTTCCCTACACATTTTTCTTCACATTTTAAACAGCAGTTCATAATTTCTCTGCCTCCTGTGGACCTGAGGAACCCCTTTTGGAAGACTGGAATCTGAAGAATGAACAGGGAAAGAGTCTGCAATTATACTTTAAAATGATCTGGTTTTACTGACTGAGTCATATAGTCATAAACAAAACCAAGAAAGTGTACGGCACCATTATTATTTCAATCAAGGGCTAGGAAAGGGCTTATTAATTCACTATAGGTTCAGGACCGCATTTCTCACCTTTGTGCCTGATTACTAATAGTAATATAATAAAATATGAGTCCTCTGCTATTTACTGGTAACTGGATTTTTCTTTTCACTAGAGATGCACTGAGGTTTTCATTGCAGGTTATAATAGCTAATGCAGACGTCTCACTAAAATCCTGCTGTGTTCTGCAAGGCCATTCAACACTTTTCTGGTAGGAGGAAAACCTTCATTGAAAGGACCTTACACTAGCTATTACACTCCGAATATTTCACAGATTGTATGCCACCAGAAGAGAGAGTTAGCTTCCACTCATTTATAGCTAGCTACCTTATTATAAAGCAAATGTGCTTAATTAGTTGTGAAAAAGCACCTAAGAGAATGACTTAGCACAAGTTGGATTGTGAAAGCTGATTTCTTCAAACACTTAACCACATTCCTGGCTTATGACACCGGAGCATCACTTAAATATGATATGTTCAATGCCCACTCGCTTTGGTTGTAGGTAGCTTTTCTAAAGCACAGTGTCCAGTCACCCAACCCCGTAATTTTTGATAGGTGCTCAGTGTCTTTGGACATCTTCCTTACTGTCTGTGCCTACAAACTTCAGAAATTTTAATTGCTGTACCAATGCTTTGCCTTTTCTTTTGGACTAAAACTGTTCTTTTTTTTTTTTTTTTTTTTTTTTTTTTTTTTTTTGTGTTAGGAACTCTCTGTCACACAACCAAGAGCACGAGTTTCAATTCCACACAGAGTGAAACTGCAACTTTAGCTGAACGCTAATAGAAACACAGAGCGCTTTTTTGCCTTTTTTTTTTTTAACCTAAGAAATGTAGGAAGCAAAATACAGTAATATTTTCCTTCAAAAGGTGGGGATTAAAAGCAGAGGAGCCCAGCAGTCCATAACTTCAGAATTATAACTTTACTTTTAGAGGCACAGGGAATCACTGATACACTGATTTTGAAAGTTCAGGTTTCCCTCAGACCTTGTGCAACATCTCTTTTACCTCCTGTGAAATACAAAGTAACAGAAAGTAGAAAAGTACTTCCTACTGGACCACGTGCTAGGGAAGGACCCACTGGTAACAACACATGTATTTCGCGACCTCTGTGAGTGAAGAATATAATTAAAAATACAGCAAAAGGCTTTAATTGCCTTAATCCTTCATCTACAGGTTTGGGTTTCAGTTAGATTGAAATCAGGCTGGTGAACATTACATTTATTTTTTCTTTTGTCTTCTAAATGAAAACTTACAGAAAGTTGCTTTAATTTATTTATCAAAATCAGGATTCTACTACGTTTATCTTAAAGCTGGTTAGTTTACTTAAAGTCTAAAGGTCTTGCAATAATGTCTTTTCTCTAATGTGCTAATCGTCATACCAATAATTATGAAACAACCCCACATATTCATGGTTAATACGATGTTTGGTGTAACATTGCACAATTTACCCAGGAAATTATCAAAGAGATAAGTTGCTCAAATTTTGAAATACATAAGTTAACTCTTCAAACTGATGTAGACAGATGTACAAAAAGAACCACAAAGAGAAATGGATAGCAAAATTGAGGAAATGATAACAAAATCACTTGCAGAAGCCTTAAGGGATGTAAAAATGTAGAATCCCTGTTAATAACACTTGCAGAAATGTGTTTGCTGGTGCTTAAAGTAATAAAAACAATAAACAGAAGACAACAGTAGAGAAGACTGGCCTACAACAAAGGCAGAGAAAGCTCTCAGATCTCTAGTGAGGGAAAAAAACCCTCACAGATCTACACTAAGAGCTTACCCAACTGCCCAGTGTGCTAACACATGACCAAGGGAGCCACTTGCATCACAGAGATAGACTTTCCCATTTTTGAAAGCTGAAGCTACCCCAGTGCCAAGATTGACCTTTGGTGTTTACAATCCATTAAAACTGTTTGCTGAAAGCAAAGGTTCCTGGCATTCAGAGAATAGAATAGAATAGAATAGAATAGAATAGAATAGAATAGAATAGAATAGAATAGAATAGAATAGAATAGAATACTTTCAGTTGGAAGGGACCTACAACAATCATCCAGTCCAACTGCCTGACCAAAAAAGTTAAAGCATGTTATTAAGGGCATTGTCCAAATGCCTCTTAAATGCTGAAAAATATGGAGCATTGACCACCTCTCTAGCAAGCCTGTTCCAGTGTTTGACCACCCTCTTAGTTAAAGAAATGCTTTCTAATGTCCAGTCTGGACCTCCCCTGGTGCAGCTTTGAACCATTCCCATGTGTTTTATCAGTGAGAAGGGAGGGAGAAGAGCTCAGCACCTCCCTCTTAACTTCCTCAGGAAGCTGCAGAGAGCAATGGGGTCGCCCCTCAGCCGCCTTCTCTCCAAACTAGACAAGCCCAAAGTCCTTAGCCGCTCCTCACAGGACATGCCTGTCAGACCTTGCACCAGCTTTGTTGCCCTCCTATGGACACATTTAAGTACCTTCACATCCTTCTTAAAGCGTGGGGCCCAGAACTGCACACAATACTTGAGGTGAGGCCACACCGGTGCTGAATACAGTGGGATAATCGCCTCTTTTGACTGGCTGGTTGTGCTGTGTTCGATGCACCCCAGGGTGCAGTTTGCCCACTTGGCTGTCAGGACACACTGCTGACTCCTGTGAGCCTGCTGCCAACCAGCACCCCAGATCCCTTTCTGCAGGGCTGCTCTCCAGCCACCCCTCTCACAGTTTATACTTGAGCCCAGCATTGCTCCATCTTAGGTGCAGAATTTGGCATTTTGACTTGTTAAATGTCATGATTTTAATGATTGCCCAAAGCTCCAATCTATCTAGGCCCTCCCAGGGCCTCGTGACTGTTTTATAAGGGTATCTTAGAGGGTAAGGAGAGGTTTCTCTTACCACTCTATGTTGTAATCTTCCATCCCTCCTTATCCCTTGTGACACTGCCTTCCTCCTGGCACAAAGTAAATCCAGGACCTGCCTCTGCAGTGGCCACAGTCAGTTGGTTTCTATGCATCATAGATGACAGAGTACAGCTCCATTGATCAATCTCTCTCTCACATGCCCAAATACTCAGTCTGCCCACCTCCTCCTGCAGCTTGGCCACCAACCAGAGCAGTTCATCATCTACCTAGTCACATCTCCCACAGCTTTGCTTGCAATCACTTTCTACCTCTAGGAATATCCCTTCACACATCCCACAGCCAGAAACCTGGTGGCCACATGCTTGAACAGAAGCTCTGTCTGTGTGGCTGCATTAGTTCTACCAGCTCAGGAGAAGCAGCGGACGCTGCTTTTTGCCGGCTGGTCACCATGTTGTTGCTGCCATGTACCTGCCTTATTTCCTGTTACTGAAAGTGAGTTACCTTCAAGAGAGGCAGTGGGCATCCAGAAATACCTGAAATAGGATGCAGTTAGTTTCCAAGTTCTCCAGAGTCAGAAATGGAACTAGACCTCTCCCCTTTCCCCCTTCCTAAGGGGTCAATAAGATAGGATAGCCAGAGAGGGCATCACTGCCTTCCTCTGGAGGATGAGGAGGAGGAGCAGTGCTAAGGCAGCAATGCTGGAAGTGGTGGTGCATGCTAGTGCAGGAACTGAAGGCAAATCATGGAAGTTGCAGGTTCAGAGGAGTTGGGCACTTGTGAATTGGATATCCTCACGTCCTATTTCTCAGTGATGAAATGACTAGCTTGTAGGACCACCTCAATTTGAAAAGTTTCATGTAGGTAATCATTCCATGGTTTATGAAGTCATTTTCAGGCAAGAGCACGAGGGAGCACTGAAACAGCCACTACAGAACACTGCGGAAGCCCAACACTGACAGACTCGACAAAATCACATAACAGGAAAGAAGCACCATACTAAATAAAGGCTTAAAATTAGGGCAAGCAAGCAACCGTAATTATGCTCACGTTAAACATGATAGTGTGTCAATTTCTGGGTTTCTAGGAACCACAAAAAAGCTGATGTTGTAATTTATTTTGGAGCTTGATATTGCCTATTAAGAAATTGTGCATGACTTTTTTATGGGAGAAGGCTACTACTCAACTGAGTTCATTTTGATCCTAATTTCATGGAGTGCGATTGATACAGATTAATCTCCTTTCTCCCTCTCTTTATATTTTTACAGTACATAATATCTATATAATATAGATATTTCTATTAGAAACCAAAAAAGCACCTGAGAACAGTCACATAGGGAGCAGAGCTTCTCCTCACAAAAAGGTGGCAGGATTAATTGCCCAAACGAAGTGCATCTATATCAACGCACACAGCATGGGCAACAAACAGGAGGAGCTGGAAGCCATTGTGCAGTAGTAAAACTAAGACATAGTTGAAGTAATTGAAACGTGGTGGGATGACTTATACAACTGGAGTGCTGTAATGGCTGGCTATAAACCCTTCAGAAGGCATAGGCAAGGAAGGAGAGGCGGTGAGGAAGCCCTGGAATGTTATGGAGTCCTGGAGCCTTGGTAGCCCTGTGAGTGTTTTGACTGTGCAGAGCTTAATGACAGTGATGAAAGGGCCGAGTGTTTATGGGTAAGAATCAGGAGGAAGGCCAACAGGGCAGATGTCATGGTGGGAGTCTGTTACAGACCACCCAACCAGGATATTCTATAAGCAGCTGGGAGAAGTCTCGTGATCGCTAGCCCTTGTTCTTATGAGGGACTTCAGTTTGCTAGATATCTGCTGGAAATATAATACAGTGGAGAGGAAACAGTCTAGGAGATTCCTGAACTGTGTGGAAGAAAACTTCCTGGCACAGCTGGTGAGCCAGCCAACAAGGGAAGATGCCCTGCTAGACCTGTTGTTTGTAAACAGAGAAAACTTGCAGGTGATGTGGTAGTTGGAGGCCATCTTGGATATGGCAATCATGAAATGAGAGAGTTTTTGTAAGGAGGAGTATCAGGAGAACTGCTACCTTGGACTTACAGAGGGCAGGCTTTGGCCTGTTTAGAAGCCTGGTTCACCAAGTCCCTTGGGAGGCAGTCCTGAAGGGCGAAGTAGTCCAGGAAGACTAGGAAGACTGAACACTTACAGAAGGAAATTAAGGCACAGGAGCAGGCTTTCCCTGTGTGCCAAAAGACAAGCAGATTGGGAAGAAAACTGGTCTGACTGAACAGAGAGCTTTGGCTAGAGCTCAGGGAAAAGAAGAGAGTTTATGATCTTTGGAAGAAGGAGCAGGCAATTCAGGAGGACTACAAGGATGTTGTGAGGCTCTGCAGGGAGAAAATTAGAAGAGCCAAAGCCCAACTAGAACTTAATTTGGCTACTGCGGTAGAAGACAATAAAAAAATTTTTTCTAAATATCTTCCCCTCAAAAGGATGGCTAAGGAGAATCTCCGTCCCTTAGTGGATGTGGGGGGAAATATAGTAAAAAAGGCTGAGGTACTTAATGCCTTCTTTGCCTCAGTCTTTGATAGTAAGACCAATTGTTCTCAGGGTACCCAACCTCCTGAGCTGGAAGACGTGGACGTGGAGCAGAATGAAGCTCCCATAATCCAGGTGACCTGCTAGACCACTTAGACACATAAAAATGTATGAGGATGGATGGCATCCACATAAGGGTTGTCATGGTTTGATGGGGGGGGGGAGTCTGGTGGCAGGAGAGGGGCTTTGCTCCCTGTGACCTCCCTGGTTTTGGAAACGGGTTAGACTTGGTTCTGGCCACCAAATTGGACTCCCATCCCCCTCGGGGTTGAGCCAATCAGCGCCTCTGCGAATTGCCCTATTTAAGTCGGGACAAAGGAATGGGAAAAGGTGCTCTGCCCAGGAGCGAGCAGAGAAGGGAGGAGGGCACTGCCCCCGCTCTCTGGCTCCCGGCTGGGCGGCTGCCTGCGTCGGGCCAGCGCCGCCCACTGAGGATGGCGGTGGCGGAGCCAGCTGGGGAACTTGGGGGCACCCCACTCCCAGGGTGCCCACTGGGCTGAGTTCACCCGGAGAGGACTGAGATCTGAGAGAAACAGCCGCATCGACAGCAGGTCAGTGAGGATGGAGCGGGAGGAGGTGTGCCGGAGCTGAGTTTCCCCTGCAGCTGGTGGCGAGATGGCAGGCGGCCCCCCTGCAACCAGGACGGCCTCGGTGGAGTAGAGACCCACTTGCAGCCCATGGAGAGAAGATGCCAGAGCCTGAGGACGTTTGTGTTGGGATGTACGACAAGGTAGAGAGGCATCTGGAGTCTGAGTGATGACCCACGCCAGAGCGAGTGGCTACAACTCCCTAAGAATCCGAGACTGCAGTAAAGCCCGCACTGGGGCAATCCGATGGGGAAGGATTGCATCATGTGGGTAGGACTCACACTGGAGAAGTTTGTGAATTTTTCCTCGTGAGTAGGGGATCCACTGGAGCAAGGGAAAAGGGTGTAAGGACTCCTCCTCCTTTAAGAAAGAAGCAGCAGTAACAGCACAGAATGAACTGACCTCCACTCCCCCAGTCCCTGCCCCCTGTGCTGCTGGGGGGGAGGAGGTAGAGCCGGGAGGAAAAGGAAAGGGGAGGGGGGAGGGGGAGGGGCAGAGGAAGGTGTTGGTTTTAAGATCTGGCTTTGTTTCTTTTTATCCTCTCAAGTAACTGGTTTGGTTTCCCTTTGTCCTGCAAAGGAACAGGAACTGCAGGCCTGTCAGTCTGACCACGGTGCCAGGAAAGGTTAAGGAGCAGATCGTCTTGCGTGTCATCACATGGCACATCCAGGACAACCAGGTGATGAGGCCCAGTCAGCATGGGTTTATGAAAGGCAGATCCTGCTTAACTAACATTATCTCCTTCTATGACAAGATGACCTGCTTAGTGGATAAGGGAAAGGCTGTGGATGTTGTCTACCTAGGCTTTAGTAAAGCCTTTGATACCTTTTCCCACAGCATTCTCCTGGAGAAACTGGCTGCTCATGGCCTGGATGGGTGCACTCTTTGATGGGTAAAAAAACTGGCTGGATGGCCAGCCCCAAAGAGTTGTGGTGAATGGAGTTAAATCCAGTCGGCGGACAGTCACAAGCGGTGTTCCACAGGGCTCAGTACTGGGACCAGTTCTGTTTAATATCTATCAATGATCTGGACAAGGGAATCGAGTGTACCTTCAGTAAGTTTACAAACACCAACTTGCGCAAGAGCGTTGATCTACTTGAGGGTAGGAAATTTCTACAGAGGGATTTGTACAGGCTGGATCAATGGGCCGAGGTCAATTGCATGAGGTTCAACAAGGCTAAATGTTGCGTCCTGCACTTGGGTGACAACAAACCCATTCAACACTACAGGCTTGGGAAGAGTGGCTGGAAAGCTGCCTGGCGGAAAAGGACCTGGTGGGTATTGGACGACAGTTGGATGAACATGAGCCAGCAGTGTGCCCAGGTGGCCAAGAAGGCAAATAGCATCCTGGCTTGTATCAGAAAATTGTGTGGCCAACAGGACTAGGGAAGCAATCGTCCCCCTGTACTCAGCACTGGTGAGGTCGCACCTGAAATACTGTGTTCAGTTTTGGGCCCCTCACTACAAGAAGGACATTGAGGTGCTGGAGAGTGTCCAAAGAGGGGCAATGAAGCTGGTGAAGGATCTGGACCGCAAGTCTTATGAAGAGCGTCTGAGGGAACTGGGGTTGTTTAGCCTGGAGAAGAGGAGGCTGAGAGGACACCTTATCGCTCTCGACAACTACCTGAAAGGAAGTTGTAGCGAGGTGGGTGTCGATCTCTTCTCCCAAGTAACAAGTGATAGGATGACGGGAAAGCTGGCTCCTGAGCTCAGTTACTTGCTCTCTTCAATGTTTTTTGTTCTCTTTCCCGTCCTTTACATGTCCTTACAAGTATAGCACCACAGAGGCCTGAAGAATGAGATAAGTGTCCATAATCACACCTTGTTTCTCACTTATGGCAACCATATTGGGTCTGGCTGGGACAGTGTTTATTTTCTCCTTAGCAGCCCCTATGGCACTGTGTTTTAGACTGGTGACTAAACCAGTCTTGATAACACACCTGTGTTCTGGCTACTGGGCAATTTACACAGCCTCAAGGCCTTCTCCACTTCTCACGCTGCCACCCTGGGGAGTGGGCATGGGGTGGGCAAGAGACTGGGAGGGGACACAGCCAGGACAGCAGACCCCAACTGACGAAAGGCACATCTGATATCTCATGGTGCTGTATCCAGCAATAAAACTTGGAAGGGGGAGTTTTGCCAAAGCAGCCATCACTCAGAGGCTGGCTGAGCATCGAACTGCTGGCAGGAGGTGTCGAGTGATAGCTTTTGTACCATTTGCTTTATCTTCGTTTATTAACCTGTCTTTATCCCCACTCAGGAGCTGCTCTCACTTCTGCCCTCCTGGCTCTCTACCCCAAGTGGATGGGTCAGGGCTTAGCTGCCGGTCAGGGTCAGCCCCCACACAACAGACCACAGAGCACCAGCACTGCCAACAGACACCCAACCAACAACTCAACGTGACTTGTGCAGTGAGTTGCACAAGTGCTCAGATTTCAATCCCAATAGTCCACTGCCTCAGCAACAGCTTTTGACATTTAAAAACCTTGGAACCCTCAGCAAGAGCTTCTAGAAAGACTGCAAATTTCAAGTACTTTTACTGAGGAAGGCAAAAATTAGTACTTCCACTAGGGCAGCAGAATGAGTCAAAATAAGGCTTGTAGATAAATCATAGAATGGTCTGGGTTGGAAGGGACCTCAAAGATCATCTAGTTCCAACCCCCCTGCCATGGGCAGGGAAACCCTCCACTACACCAGGTTGCCCAAAGCCTCATCCAACCCGGCCTTGAACACTTCCAGGGATGGGGCATCTACAACTTCTCTGGGCAACCTGTTCCAGTGCCTCACCACCCTCTGAGTGAAAAATTTCTTCCTTATATCCAATCTAAGTCTGCCCTCTTTCATTTTAAATCTATTGCCCCTTGTCCTGTCACTACATGCCCTTGTAAAAAGTCCCTCTCCAGCTTTCCTGTAGGCCCCCTTTAAGTACTGGAAGGCTGCGATAAGATCACCCTGGAGCCTTCTCTTCTCCAGGCTGAACAGCCCCAACTCTCTCTCAGCCTGTCTTCATAGCAGAGGTGCTCCAGCCCTCGGATGAAACTAAAACCCACTAACTTCCACTATGCAATGCTGTATTTTTCCTTTATTTCAAAATAATGCTGCTGAGAAAAACAAGTTTCCCACCAGGCTGAGCTTCGTCTGATCTTCAGCCCAGAATCCCAGCATAGGCCAGGGAGCCTAGAGCACTGAACACCAAACAGTTCACAATTTTCTGTTTCCATGCCTTCTAATGCTGTCAAAACAGATGAAGTTTTCATAGAGCTGCTGGGCTTCACCTGTAACTCTTCATAAACATTTCAAGCACACAAAATGCAGCAGACACAGTCAGCTTAATTCCTTATTTTCCTTCTGCTCTTTCCCCATCTTATCTTGTTAAATACAGTCAAGTGGTTTTGCTTACAACAATCTGAGAAATAAAAACTTCAGCTGCTCATAGTGTTAACTCAAACTCCCAATGAAATTTAAGCATTGTACCTTTTTTGTCAGACCATAAAAAGGAGAAGGATGATCTTATTATAAAGATGTGTACCTGTCTAGTGTGATTAACAGTTCATCCTTACATACAAGACAGCTGGAGCATAATTTACAAGCAAGTTTGCATGAGAATCAATGCCTACATTCTTCTCTATTGGACTTGTGCAGGGCATGGTGCTCAAAAGACTAAAAACACAAGCAATCTCTTGTCACAACTAATTTTCAAGTTTTATTTACAATTCTTGTGCACAGTAAAGGCAAACAGGTCAGAATTTTATTTGCAACAAAGATCTGATCTATAATGCAACTGAATTGATATTGTGCATTAAAAGTATTGTATCCCTTTTTCATGGTAATAAGGTCTAACTGTGGTATAATTATGTGGCCACAGACTTGGGGTTAACAACTTAACTGCAAAATAATAATTGCTTTACAGAATGAAACAATGATGGAAATTAATTTCCATTTTGTTATAACGTATCGTTGAAAACTCAGCTGTAATGAGGAATCCCTCTGAGAACTAGCGGCTGGACTGAATTCTCATCACAATATCTTATATATCCCATTTCTGTATTCATCTCTGAAAGTACAGGTGAAATTCTGTTTTACTCATTTTCATATAGGAAAAGAAATCCACAGAAAAAATGGAAAATTACTAGGAAAAAAAAAATAAAGACAATACAAATCCATTCTCAGAGAAACCAAAAGAACAGTCTGTCTGTAGATTGTCTTAAATGGAATGGAAAAATCCATTTTATAACACAACATTGTATCATTATAAATATATGCCAGAATAAGCAAGGTAGGGTGAAATAAGGCTATTTTTTATGCAGCTCCACAGTAAAGAAGCATCTCTCAAGCATGGCAAGTGCTTCTGTAATTAACAAATGCAATTTCAGGTAGGAAACTGTGGTTTCCCTTGATCTAGGTGCAGGAACACTACCTTAATAAGCACAAACTCTTCCTTTCTAGCAGGAAGACTGAAAATACTCCATAGGATTCAAAGACCTACAATTAAAATATTAGATTTGGTTTTTTTTCCCCCCTAGAATCCATTACTGGTGGCATTACCAGGACTTAATCATAAGCTTTCTCAGCATACAAGAGGCAAAACTCTTTTCATAACGATTTTAATTCTCTAATGTTGAAGTATTTGAGACTAGTTAGTCTACCACAGTTCATTGGCTGCACAGTAAAATACTTTGTCATAGAAACCTGAAGCTCTGTTGACTGTGCAGTTTGAAAGTAAAATAAGTATTTTCAGATACTTTTTAATCTACTGAATGTGGGTAGAGACCAGCTTGTATAAACATAACTGTGTTTAAATTTGCTGTTTGGACTTTGCATAGTGAAGCTTTACAATATTAACAGGAAAACTGCTACGAAATTATTCATATGATCACAATCAAGGAACGCCAAAAACTATAGGGAAAAATGAAATTTAAACCAAACTGCTCATGATTAAAGATTGCTCCTTATTATTGAAACACATGAAATGAATCAGGTCAAAAATACTGAAGCATTTATCTCACAACTGAAGACAGTAACTGCACAGAGTAGATGCTAAGCAAACGATTTAATGTAATGAGAGCTTTACAAAAGAAAACAGCAGCCACATATATCTTGCGGAAAAAAAGAACATGAAGTGTATGAAACACAGATAATATTATTGATGTGTCAATAGTTCCTCAAAATTAACATGAAGTTTACATTCTGTTAGGCCTTACAAAATACTATTCATGGTAGTTAAACATAAACCAAAAACCAAAAGCTGCCTGCCTGACAGATGAATAGATGCAAGATATCCAAGCCTGCAGCATTTAGCTTAACACAGAAAATTATCTTAAATGCATACGTCCCATTAAGTTCTATGAACAGTTTGCAGTTCCATATAAAAAACAGATCGGAAGGAGCAGTTTAGCAGAAAGTGATGATAGGAACATAAAAGAGAACTTACATAACACACAAGACTTCAAGACTCTCGAGGGAATTCATAAAGTTTCTGCAAGATGGAGATTTATTGTCCATTTACAAAGAACAAATGGTAATTACAAGACAAATATCATAATTAAACATATAAGGTCTGGAATCGTACAAAGACACTAATTTCTTGTGGTTGAGATGCCTTGTTGAAAACAGCAGTGCCAAGTGAAGGGACCTTCTCATAGATGCAATGTAATCTCCTGCAGTTATAAGGGGACATGACTGAACAGGTAAGACACAGATTCACCATTGTGTGTTCTTCGAATTGCCTCAGCCAGGATCATGGAAATGTCAATAAACTGAAGGAAAGAAAAAATAAATCAAGAAATAAATTTTATGGGATGCCAAGAACGAGAAACTATACCGTTTATAAACACGTGAACAAACATTAAATTTACCGTTGTGCTCTCTTACCTCTTCTAGTAAGTAAAATAACATTAAAGCATTAGTTACTTAACATATACATAAGAACTGCATTAACAGAAAGTAAAAACTCAAAAATTGAGTAAGCAGCATTGCATAAGATTGCTGCACAGGCATACTGCTGAAGACTTCTGGCACAGGGCATGTTGTCAAAAAGAAATTATTCTAGCCATCAGATGGCAGTGTCCACTTGACATAAATATAGTTTAAGGGAAGTATACCTTTTAAGTGCTTGCTTTGTTTCAATAAATAACAAATAAGTTTTAAAAATTCAATGTTGCATTAAAAAACCCCAACCTTTTATGCTTTCCTCCTCTCTTTACTAAGGAAAAACTCCAAAAGGAACACATGACTTCGCAGAACAATCTCATGTAAAAGCTACTGACATAAGTCAGTTTTGTATTTTCAGTTTGGTTTTTGAAGAGAAATGTATGTCATTGTCATCTTGAGCACTTTCATTAGTGTATTTTAAAAAAATTATAAATAAATAAATAAATATAAATCAACCCACACTCACTGTCTAAGATTTCTGCAGCATCCACAATAACATAACTAACTTAAGGTCCTACATACAAACATTGCATAATTAATATTGATAAAAAAAAAAAAAGCCAATTTTACATTTGCCACTTTTTCACAGTCAGACATACTCAGTTTGTTGAAAATACCAAATACGTTGTAATACTCTATTGTACTACCTGAATACCCTTAAAACAGTTCTTCGGCGTGTTTTAGCAAGATGTTCTGCAAACAACAAAGCTGCACAATGTATTTTAGAACATTATTTTCCTCTCAAGGCACAAATTCTAGCATCAGTGAATGGTAAAATACAAACCCAGAGTTTAAACAGATGACAAGACCACCACTGTACCTGAATTTTTGGGCAGTGTTTCATTTTCTCTTCTTGGGGGATTGTATTAGTTACCACGACAGCCTCAAATGACGCATTATTAATCCGAGAAATAGCAGGACCAGAAAAGATGCCATGAGTAAGAATGGCATAAACTTTAGTAGCTCCAGCAGATACTAGCCTGTAGAACACAAAGGAAAAGTATGCTGTGATGAATGTTTACATGCATGGCTATAGATGAAACTAGATACACATCTCTGAAACACATTTTAAATACAAATTCCTCCTGGAAGCTACAGGAAGATACAAGTATCTACAAAATAATTCAGACAATTTAAAACTTTTTCATGTTGTATGAATAAGCCTCACCAAAAATAATAAATAACTGCTAATTAAATAAAAAAGTTCTTATGAGTAGCAGTGATACTAATCTGCACTTTTGACTGTATCAGCACAACATACAACTGAATTCCAGTACAAGATTTCTATCTTAATCAGGCAAAAGTGAAGGGGATCGGATGGCAGTATTCACAACTCTATTGTGTCTCCATTATTCTTCACCTTTATTTTCAGTAGTAATTCAAACAACTCTGCTTGGAAAGAGTTTCTGAGGAAGAATTGTTAATGATTAAAAGCCTAGCTAACGTCAAGGTTGTGGGAAGACATGCTGCTGATGCAAGCATGCAGTGAAATGACACAGCACAGGAGAAAAAAAAAGTATAAATCAAAGAACTAGAACTCTTTGTGAATGAGTCAGAATCTCTTAATTTGGTTTTGACTGGCCTCTCTGCCTCCAGATGCTCAGCTACGTCCCAGCTGCTTTTCTAGTCTTACAAACAGAAGCCCTGAAGACTGGTATTTTATCAGATCATAGCATAAGAACAGTAAGATAGGAAAGACAAAACCACAGAAATACAATCTCATTTTGAACGACTCAACAGAATCAAAGTTTTCTGGTCATTCTCAGCATTACGTTTAGTAGCTGCAGCCTACAAGGAGAATGCTCTGCGACAGGGTGAGTGTGTACCAAGGGTGTGTACTTAAGTTTGTACTTCAGCAATTTGAGTTGCTGTATCTGAAAACACATTTCTTCGTTCATCTGCTTGATACGCATCTAAGTTGCTGAGATAAAAATAGGTCGAAAAAGTATTTTGGTGAGCCAGTCTAAAAAGTACGTCTCACCTAGATTTGCCATTAATGAAATGCACTACTTCATGTCAAGAACATGATATAAGGCAGCATCCTTCAAGCAAAAGCATCTTTCTTAGTAAACACTGCAGATACATTAAAGATTTCTGATGGTTTTAGAATTTGCTCTATAGAAATCTACTGTCATTAAATAAAGAAGTGCTTATTTTGTAACACGGAAGTAATAAAGGCCTCCTTTTTGACAGGAATTAACTTCCTCTATGCACAGGAGTATATAAAAAAAAAATCATTGGCTAAGCAATTCACAATTTTGATCTCCAAAAGGCACAGCCTAGAAGCATGCTTTGAGGTCCAGTGCAGATTAGTACACAGATAGCAAACAACTACTCTTCGCAAAATTTCATCAAATTCCCATCAAAGTGAAAGGAAACACAAGACCATATGAATCCTTCTACCACGAGTTTCTGACATGCTTTTTACCTAGATGCAAACAGCAAGCTTGCAATTAAAGACTGTGTCCCAACAGACTGTAAACTCATCGAATGATTTTTACTTCAAACCACCAACAGTAGTGTCTAGCTCACTGAAGTTTCACCCTGTTGCTTTGACAGTTTCCCACAGCATTCTCTTTGAGAAACTGGCTGCTCACGGCTTGCATGGGTACACTCTTTGCTGGGTAAAAAAACTGGCTGGATGGCCAGGCCTGAAGAGTGGTGTTGAACAGAGTTAAACACAGTTGGCAGCCGGTCACAAGTGGTGTTCCCCAGGGCTCAGTATTGAGCCAAGTTCTGTTTAATATCTTTATCAATGATCTGGACAAAGGGATCAAGCGCACCCTCAGTAAGCTGGCAGACAACACCAAGTTGGGTGGGAGTGCAGGCTCTACAGAGGGATCTGGACAGGCTGGATCAATGGGCCGAGGCCAACTGTATGAGGTTCAACAACCTCATTCAACGCTACAGGCTTGGGGAAGAGTGGCTGGAAAGCTGCCCAGTGGAAAAGGATCTGGGAGTGTTGGTCGACAGACAGTTGAATATGAGCCAGCAACATGCCCAGGTGGCCAACAACATCTTGGCTTGTATCAGAAATGGTGTGGCCAGCAGGACTAGGGAAGTGACTGTCCCCCTGTACTCAGCACTGGTGGGACCACACCTCAACCTCTGCGTTAAGTTTTTGGGTCTCTCAATACAAGACAGACATTGAGGTGCTGCAGTACGTCCAAAGAAGGGCAACGAAGCTGGTGAAGGGTCTGGAGGACAAGTCTTACGAGGAGCGGATGAGGGAACTGGGGTTGCTTAGCCTGGAGAAGAGGAGGCTGAGGGGTGTCCTTATCACCCTGTGCAACTACCTGAAAGGAGGTTGTAGCAAGATAGGGGTCGGTCTCTTCTCCCAAGTAACAAGCAATAGGACATGAGGAAAGGGCCTCAAGTTGCACCAGGGGAGGTTTAGGTTGGATATTCAGAAAAAATTCTTCACTGAAGGGGTTGTTAAGCATCAGACCAGGCTGCCCAGGGAAGTGGCTGAGTCACCATCTCTGAAGGTATTGAAAAGACGTGTAGATGTGGTGCTTAGGGACATTGTTTAGTGGTGGACTTGGCAGTGTTATGTTAACAGTTGGACTCAATGATCTTAAGGGTCTTTTCCAACCTAAATGATTCTATGATTCAAACAGAGTCATGTAAGAAGTACCATATGGATTTGTTTTGGATGCAAGGCTATTTAATACTCTCATAGTGTGTAGAAATATATTGGACAGGAAGATAAATTCAAAGTGCTCTCAACTGAGACATACTAGCTTTAGAAAGGACTACATCCAAGTGTAGCAGTGCTATAGTAAACGTTCAGCAACATAAATTTAAAACATTCCCATGTCTTGCTCCTCAGCAGTTCCTTCCTACTTTCAATGTGCACTATTTACAATCATATGGGGGTGGCCTTCACTATAAACAGTATCAAAATACAAGATTTTTGAACAGAAGATTTAAAACCTCAAGACTACTGCCAAGTTTAGATTGCAGCCCCTGACCTCCCAAACCAAAGTTGGTAGCACATGTTTGGATATGAACAGATGGGCAGGAGCACTTCAGTCTACTATTGCTCAACTGTAATACTTCAGACATTTGCTCTTAATGAATTTCAGTCCCTTTCTCCAATTTGTGAAGACAATTTTGAAGCTAGTTACTGCCATATATACTGAGTTGTGAAGCTACAGCAATAGGAAGAACTAACCATTTCAGGAATCAGCTATTTTTTAAAAGGCTACAGACATTACCAAAGTTCAGTGCAGTTAATAATGCCAACTTCTGTGGAAAAAAACCCTATTACTATCCCGAAATGTACCTGCGTAAAGTTAGCTGGAAAACCATAAAGTAATTCTTTCTACTTAGCACTGCTAGGGCCACAGTTAAGATTCTCACTCGTATTCTCCACTTCAAGAAGTGGACCAACTGGAAAGAATCCAGAGGGCATCAACAACAGAGCAGAAGTCTAGAAGCCATGTGGAAAGACTGAACAAACTGAAGTTACTTAGTCTAGAGGGGAATGAGAACACTCTTCAACTAACTTCCAGACAAAAGATAAGAAAACTTATTCTTACCTCCCTGGATGAAAAGGACAAATAGACTTATATTGAAGACATACATTAAAGATTAATATTAAACACACATTGAACACTGGAGAGAAAACACTTTCCAGTGTTAAATCTAGCAAAGCTTTGTGAAAGATTGCCTAAGGAGAGTGGAAAGGCTCCATGATGAGGTTTAAGAAGAGAATGATTTTCAATCTGTCATTTCTGCCTTGGAATTGAAAAACGCACTAGATGCCCTTTTGACTTTTATGGCTTTTTATTTATTCCGTTCTCTTTCTTTATATAGATATTTCTGTAAATATTTTCTCAATTCCACATTCTAAAGAAGGACAGACACAGTTTGATCACAGGACTGTGACCTGTTGACTTAAGGATCAGAGTGACTTCATGCCACAGAGGTAGGGTTGGGTTACAGGCATGCAGGACACGGCAACTGCATTCATCAGCTATCTGCAGGTTACAGCACAGTGAAATAGTGGACCAGTTCATAATACTACTTACTTGTCTGCTGCATGACATATCGTGCCACATGTGTCAGCCATATCATCAACAAGAATTGCTACTCTGTCTTTCACGTCACCAACCAAGACCATTCTGTCCACTTCATTTGCCTTCTTTCTTTCCTTATGAATGAGAGCAAATTCCACATTCAGTCTGTCAGCAATTGAAGTAACCCTAAGTTACAGGAAGAAATACAGCACATTTAGAGAATGATTTTAAGAGAAAGAACAGATCCATACATGTGCATTTGTCAAAAAACACTGTTTTTATGTTTCCTGGCTTTCAAATTACCACAGTACAAACTTTTGCAAGTAATGAGACAGGTTAGAAATGATCTTCATTTAATGCTAATAAATACAACCAGAGAACCTTAAGCTATATTCCAGAAATAGATTTTTTTTTTTTTAATTGAATTGACTTTGGTTTTCTGTCATTAAGGGTCTGACTTTGAAAACATTTTGGCTATTCACAAGTTTTTATTAAGCTGCTGCAATACCTAGTCACACTAGATAATTTAGAGGGAGCCTCAATCCTAAGCCTACAGAAGCATGCACTTTAACATCCCAACTGAAAATACCATTGCAGGAATGTGAAACCAAACCAAAAGGAAAAACCAAACATAAGTTTACAGTGATTAATAACTCTTTTAGCAGCATGTGACTAGTAATCAAGTAGCTTACTTGATTAGTAATTCCCTTAGCAATAAATCTGCTCAACAAAGATCTTTTAAAACTATTCAGGGTGACCTCTGGTGGGCAGACAAACCTCCAATAACAAATTTACTTTGTTACAGACTTCTGCTCGCTTTCGTCAGGTTTTTTAATACACCAGAGCTGGTAGGTATAAAGACACAGGAATAAACAACACTATGCTTTTTCTATGCTGGTGCAACCTTGCAGCTTGTCTTTTTAGAATATGATTAGAACATTGTTAACAAGGTCATTAATATTCACATTTAATAGAGAATACAGTTTTGTTTCTTTACCACTAAAATACAAAGGAGTTGTTAGTTACCGTATTCCAACAACTGGGTAATAAACAAAACAGCCAAATGTTTTGGCATTTTTTGGGAACAATAGTGTAATTTCATAGCAAGTCTCAATACCTCAGAGGCATTAAGATATCAATAGACTTTGTATGCCTTATTTCAGTCATAAAATTTAATAAGCTGGGAAAAAAAAAACAAGCAAATGGTAAGAAACAAAAAAGAATTCAGATATTTTAAATGAGTGCAAGAACATGTATTTTTTTTTTTAATTTCCTTAATGCTTACAGATTTAAATTTTATTACAAATTTGCTTCATGTTCTATTCACTTTTCATTAACCTAAGTATTATTTTGAAGGCTTACATGTTTTAAATAGAAAGGCCAAACCATTTTCTTTACATTACATTACTGGAAGTGAAGGAGAAGCTGTGAATTTGGAAGCAACACCTTAGCCTACTTCACCAGCAACTGCTTGGTTGCATTACAACACAAAGGTAGCAAAGATAGTCTCTAGCTATCTATCTATATTAAATACAGTGAGAGTGGTCCTCAAAAAATAAACTCTTACGATCAACTTGATAATATACAAAAACTTAGTGGGGGGAAAAATGCTGTCTTCTGAATTGAATTTAAGCAAAGGCTGTATTTAAAAAAAAAAACAACAAAACCACACAAACAAAAAATAACTGAAAACAACAGTATTCAGATAGGAATGAACAAAGACATTTAATTGACTGAGTCATCTGAATTTCAGAATGCTTTCTGTAGTCTATATTCGTCACATCTTTAACTTGATCAATCTAAATAGAACAACAATGGAGTTCTAATCAGTCTTATTTCCCTATTAATTATTAGAACATGAACGTTCACAGACCCAAGGACTTCAATTAAAATCAAATCATGGCAGTCTTTCACATTTTACCCCATACTACATTCCAAACATTTAAACTACTACGGGCTTACAGGATTCTTAATTCATTTGTCTTTGTTCCCATTCAGTTTTGTAGCAGCAGAATGACCAATAAAACTTGAGCATAAGTACTTTGCCTCAATGGCATGCTTTATCACTGCACCAGCCAGCATGCATCTGAGTTTTTGCATTACTTTATACTCAACCGATATAAAATAAAAGATATTCTGCTAAATGAGTAATGCATGCTGCAAATTGAGAAACACTCCAGTGACCTAACTTTGCTATTTTCACCTTTTGCCACTCAAAGTAAAACTTCACTCCCTTTTTCTATTATGCACAGTGCACAACTTGAGATCAATAGGTTTACAGCTGGAATGCAATAATGCAAAGAAAAAAGAAACATGACTCAAGAAAGCTCTTACCTAAATGCCAGCAGGTACAGTGGGGATAGGCCATATGCTTTGACAGAGAAGGGAAGCTTAGGCAATTCCAGAGCGAAGCAGGAAGAGGTGCAGCAACTGGACTAAAGAAGCAAGCAGCAGGAAAAATCTCTTCCCTCCTGCGGAGGGATTCAGCTAATGAGGCCATATCCAGGGAGAGAGAAAAAGATTTTCTTTAGAGTACAGAAAGCTCCTGGATGCTCTCAAGCATGAACAACATTGGAAGAACTAATTGTTCTGTTTTTAGAATGCAGCTGGATTCATCAGTGATGTACCCTGTATCTTGCACAATTCATAAAAGAAAAAAGATGACTAGACAAACTACTTCTTTAACCACTAACTATATAGAAAACTAACAGTTTTAGGCTTGTATAGTACCTTTTTGCACCACCAGCATCAGGTGAGACTATGATACAGGTTTTCCACTCCAAAATGTTCTCTTTAATCCACTGCAGCACCGCAGGTTCTGCATACAGGTTATCTACTGGAATGTCAAAGAAACCCTAGTCCGAAAGAGAAAGACTTTCATGAATATATATTTATGTCTTACCTAGAATGAAGACATGGGAAAAGAATCAAGCCTTTGCTTTTCATGCATGGTAGAACTTTAATTAGTTTATTACACTGGCCTAATTCTCCCCTCCGATATTACTATCAAATGCAGCAGAAGTTAGACAAATATTAAGGTCTCTCAAAATCTCAGAGTAGTGAGATAAGTAACAGTTGTTCTCACATGATGCAAAAATTAGAAAAGATGATCACCTCCAGGCACCCAAGTAAATTCACGTCTGTGAAAATCTCTCAAAAACATCCAGTGAGTAATATTCAGCTTCCATAAATTTCAACTGCGTGACATGAGCAGTAGTATTTCAATATGGAGAAGATTCAGGTTAGTATTACTTGAGCAGCAGAAATGGAAACTTTCTTTTTGTGTAAGTTGTAACAACCAGAAATCCATGTTAGACCACAAATAAAACTGCTTTGTATTTGCCTGACAGCCATTGAGCATAACAGGAAATTCTGATTTATCAGAATACCAGAACTGGAAGAGAAGGTATTTCCTTGGAAAAATAAAAAGTATCTTGAAGAGGTACACATGAGAAAGTCAAATGATGTCTGCTCTGTGTTTGAGGTGAAAGTTTTGTCATTTGCTGGATTCAGCAGTTAGCCAGCTAAGAGTTGACAGTCATCATCTCTACTTAAGAGAATACTGTCCCCTTGGCTGGAACAACAAAACTCTACCTAGGGCAATACTATAATCTCTGACCAGGCCAAGATTAAGAGAACTCGCCCCAAACCAGTATATTTTATGTTCTGGGAGCTCTTACACTAGACTAGGCAAATTCCACTGAAGACTTCAATGCACACGTATTCGAAGTACTTGCAAAATTATCCGATAAAATCAAGGCTGGTCTCTTTCAATAAGGAAATTTAATTAGAAACAGGTAGTGAGACTTTCTCTGAACCTTGAGAATTACACTTCTGTACATAGTCTTCCAAAACAGTGAGAAAAAAACCCAGAGAATTAATATTAGCCTTTCACAATAATTCAGTAGAGCCCCTAGCCACAGTTAGTAAGAACTAATAGTTACCTGGATCTGAGAAGCATGTAAGTCCATGGTGATGATGTGGTCAGCTCCTGCAACTGACAGCATGTTGGCAACAAGTTTTGCAGAGATTGGAGCACGACTCTGAGGAATAAAGCACAGATGCTTAAATTTTAGAAAGATTTCAACTAGATGCAAGGAGTCACAAAATTAGCTACTTTTATTAATTTTTCCTTTAGAATATTTGGAATCTAGATATGAAGAGCCTCAGAACTTTAGTCAAACTAGCCTGTTAATAGCTAATCTTGCTACTAGGGTTTTGAAACTCAGCAAAATATTTAGGAATATCTAAATCACTTTGCAGAGTCTGCCTAATAATGCTTTGTAGTAATTAGACTGACTAACAAGTAGATAAAATTTGAGATGTAGTTTTCCAATTCTTCTATTTAAAACTTTCAGATAGCTTTTCTATAGAAGAAAGACAGTCTCCATTTCTCTAAGCCACCACCCTGCATTAACTCCAACTCTCAAGCAACTATCCTGTTCTAAAAAACATTGCCAAGAAACAAACATCAAAGGCAGAGTGAACCCAACTTTTGAAAACACTGCTTTAAAACAAAGTTAGTATCAAGCATTTCTTCATGATGCAGTAAAGCTTGTAACAGATCCATGTCAGCAGGGGTCTTCTACCCCAGCCTATTTATTTATTTATTCTTTTTTGCTAATTCAGGCTTAACTGTTGGATGCAATTAGGAGTTCAGAATTCCCAAAAGAGATAGGAGGGATGAAAAAAACAGAGAGGTGGAAAGAACAAAAGAGCAAAAATCTCATTAGCAGAGTTAATGACAATGTCAAGAGTTTTTTAAAAGTGACAAGGATGCAGAACAAACAACAACATAAAAAAGAGAAGATGGAAAATCATGTCTGAAGGATACTGCACTTTTTAATCAACTCCAAAGTTTTTTCAGATTTTTTTTAAGCTCTGAAACAAGCTGTTGCCCTAGACAGCTTTCTCTATTATAGAAACACTAAACAAAACCTCCTGTTTTCTTTTTGCCTATCTTTAAACAAGGCTAATAGCTCACAATAACAGTAGCATGAAGGCAGAACTGCAATTCAGAGGTTCCATCTCTCTGTCAGACTGTGTTTTTTGCTGGCACAGTATTCTCTCCTGCTACATCTCTTTATCAAACTGCCTCATTTAGCATTCTAGGAACCCCCTCTCCCTCCACCCTGCTCACACAATTACAGAGTGTCTCTGCTCTCCTTCCGCTGATGGAAGGGCATAACCTAAACCAAGCTTTACCACTGCCGATTTAACGTGGAGGCTTTTCAGTCTGTTTTATATCAAGGAGACAGTATTTTTCTCAAAACTTTTGCTAATTTAGGTGGAAACTCAGAATTTCTGTTTTAACCTGTAGATTGCCAATATATTTCCAGAAAAGAAACTGAGCTATTGCAGTCTTTCTTATGGCTGGATCAAGTTTATCATCATCATTATGGAAATTCTTTATTTTGAAAATCATCCCTTTTAGTTTTTGTGTTTCACAGAACATCACCACCATTTGGTCTGTGTAAGATACACAGAAGACACATGCAGCATCTAGCACTTCCCCAGATCTCTGCAATTTGGAGGCATATAGCTTCAATAAGACTGCTATCATTAGCGCTTTAGCATGGATAATTTTCAAGTTACTGAGGACTATGTGACTCCTCATTTGAGTCCAGTTCTGCAAGGTCCAAGTCAGCCAAAGCTTTCTGGATATTTCTGTTATTAGTAGTAAACTTTTGGTTCATATCATTCAAATTCCCGATCACTTGAGCTCATCTTAGCAGTACAAACTGACATTTTCAAGCTGAGCTTCAAAATATTCTCAAATCTCTGGCAACATCTAATAAGACAAAGATTTCGTTTCTACTCTTTTGACTCTACCACAATGTTCTCTTACCAGCTCTTTGCAAAGACCTGGTTTGATGCTACAGCTAAGCTTGACTAACACGTGGACCACTTAGTTTGTCTCCTGTATCAGTATCATGAGTATCACCATAAGGAAAAAAAAACCACAAAATACTTTCCTGCATCAAATACTAACGTATACGTTACCAGTTGGTACTTCTTTCAGCTGCTGGCCTTGCAGGCTGCCTTCCCAGAAGGAAGAACTTGAAGGTTTTACCACTAGGTAACTTGTTTTAGCAGACATGCACACATCACAGATTGCCTACATGTTGGTGGACAGAGCGTCTTGGAAGGAAAGACAGCCAGACACCAATACCTGTTTCTCAAGAATGGGCTAATAGGAGATTAAGACAAATGAAGTTTGCAGCTATCTGACAGTTTCCTTTACACAAAATTGTGCATTAAAAGAAAATACATGACATGTTTGAAAGGATTTAAGATTTGATTGCTTGCATAGAAAATAAGTTTTGTGTGACAATATGATCCAAATTGAAGATTATTTTAAAAATCAAAGGAAGTATATTCATGGGAACCTCAGATAACCTGGCCTCATTATTCAGAAACTTGGACGACAAAGGTAGATGAGAACTCAAGATATTCTTTATCTTGGAGTTTGTAAGGTTTGTATCTGATCAGAGAGGCAAGAACAGAGATTCACGATATTCATTGTTCCATTCTTTGACACAGTTTGAGATTAGTTTCAGAATTATTAGTGTGAAACGCAATATTACATTATGTACAGAAAGAAAATTGTAAAAAATCACTGAGTTTTCACAGTTCTTAAGCAAATTCCCCACTTATATATTACAAGTGATATAAATGATTTACTCCTTTGTGATGCATGACAAATTTATTCACAATTCTTAAAATTACTCGGGGCAGGGGAGAATCCACAAAGCTGATATAAATAACCTCACAAGAGTAACTATGCAAAGGACACATAGCTGAAAGTAAAAGTTGTCCATCAAGGTTAAAGCTCTGTTGCCTTTAAACATCTTATTACATTGCCTTGCTCAAAATGCATCACATGCATATTGAACGAAAAAAAATAAATCCAAGAAACTCCGAAGATTTATAACTGGAACTTTCACTTCCAAGAAAGCCAGTTGTGAAGTGTATGGATACTGAATGTTCACTAATGTATTACCTAAATTTATCATTTCAAAAATGAAATATGTTTTGAAGCTTCAGAAGTTGACAGCCATTATCTTGAATGTCCAGATAAATTTTTAACTAGAAACTAGGAGTTTTCTAGTAGGAAATTATTCCACAGGATTACTGTCATGGCCTAGGTGAAACACAGGTAAAATCAAGAAGTGAAACTGAATATGTTCCCAGTTATACATAATGTAATCCAGTAAGTTTCACCCTTTAAGGCCATATTAATGGAAATGCATAGTGTTAGATTAAAAAAAAAAAAAAAAAGAGGATACCTACCCAACGCTCCACGGATCCCTTCTACAAATCAAAAAAACAAAGTTACATGAGCTGTAGAACACCAAACTCACCTGTCACTCTACTTCTAACTTATCTCAAAGGCATCTCTGCAGCATCCTACATAAATGTGTCCTGCTCACGGCTTGGAAGGTTAGCTTAATTAGAGGATGCACAAACATAACTATGGCCAAAGCACAGATACACCTGAACTGATTTTAAAATAGCCAGTTTGTGTATTAGGAGCATTCTAGTTTATGGCAGTGCAGTACTTGAGTGTGTCTAAATTAATTTACCAACTTTTCTACGATTCTCAGCAAGCCTTTCTTTCTTTTTTTTGTTTTTAAAAAAAAAAAAAACAAAACACACCAAACCTCTGTTTCCCATTTAAAGCTAGTCCAGGTTCAATGTTAAAATTTCTAGAGTAGATTACACAGGTCTTGTTCAGATTATGATTTTTTACTGCAATGCTCTTTCCTTAAATAAATAAACCAAGGGCACTTTCATTGTTCTCAGTGATCATAACTGCAACAGCGGCATGAGGAATACAGGGTTATTTCAAGCAGTAAGGACTCAGTCTGTTTAGTTCTTTATGTATTGAAGTCAACAACTTAAATTCAAACCAGAAAACAGCATCCAGCAAGCAAAGATCACAGTGCTTCAGTTCATAGTCAAGCAAACTACAGCAGTATCTATCACCAGAAAGAAGAAAATCTATGTATAACCATAGAAAGAAAATGGCTGGCACTTTACTGACACTTCAGGCAGCATACAAAGCTTGTGCACTCAACATGGGACAAAGACCAAGTGATATGATGCAATCCAACAGCAAGAGGAAAGATCAATGCTGACAGCTATATTATAGCTTATTTTGCAACATGGAGGTCAACTACCAAGGTTAATTTCTAAAGCTGGCAAACATTTTCTCAATAGCAAAACAGAGGTAAAAAAAAAAAAAGAAACGGCTTGCCTAGAATTGCAGGAGAACTCAGTGACACCCAGAGAACAGTCTGTAACAGAGATTTTGAGCATTGTTCATCAAAATCACTTTCCTAGGCTATCCATCTTCAAAATGCTCCTGGGTGGCATGCTGGGTCACCACGCTGTGGGTTTTAAGTGTCTCTGGGAGGTCTGTCATGCAGATTTTGGGTACCCTTGAGAAGGCATAACCTAGATGCTTGGAAAACTTGGAACGTACTCGTCCTTTTCCCGTACCAAGAACTTACAGGGTGGTCCAAGAGAATCTTCCAATACGAATTTGGAAATCAAAACATAGCGAGATGCTTTCCTTCTCTTTCAACAAAATGCTTATCATTTCCCTTTCAAGATCTTTTGATGAAAATAAGTATTTCAGCTTTCCTGATTGAGGGAGAGCATGGTTCAATACAAAACAGCAAAAATGAAGTTCCCAAAGATGTAGGCAAAGAATAGGGAGCTACTATCTAACTCCTGAATTCTGTTTTTCGAAGTATAACAAGCGGGTCTTGATAATATTAGTATGGTGTTAAAGAGCCTGCACTTAAAGAATGAGTATCCTAGAAAATAAATTTTCTGTATATAGTATTTTCTCAGACATCACAGGCTGAGCACTATATATTTCGTAGTATCTGCTATTATTTTTAGCTCCTGCATTACTTCTCAGTCCTGTTATGTTTTATATAGAAGATCATCAAAAACAACAGAACGCTTTCAGGATGGTTTGCTCGATGCCCCAAGTGAAAGCGAGGGGGCAGTCCATTTATGGGAACTATTGGAAAGGGACAATTTTCCAAAACGACAACCATTGCAATCCAATTTTAAAAGCCAAATTCACAAGTATTCTTGTTAGTTCTTTTCAAGTGCGTTTAGGTAAAAGTAACATTTTTGTATATATAGTAGAGATAGGAAAATTTAGTTCTATATTTTTCAAAATCAAACTCACTTGCCACAGAGTTTTTTGCTGTATTATCAGCTTAGCTGAACTGGTATATTCATCAGTTACGGCAGACCAAATTCAGGAAAGGGCACTAAGATCAGAAAAATATTTATGGGGTTTCCATACAATTTTTAGTCTGCATCAATAAAAATAATTATTACAGATATACAAATTGTTTGTAATCTGTCTTGCAGCATAAAATAATGTTTTTATTGATTACTGTTATGTATTGCAGCAGATTTAATAATTTCCTTCCATTTGGCTCTATGTTTAACCATATAGGGTAAAATCCACCTATGTAACTGTTACAGCACTTCAAATTTATGATTTAATTCCATGCAATTAAAGTGTTTAAAAGGGTGTACTCTCTTCATATATAGAGGGAAAAAGAAAAAAAGCAGCTAGAAAAGGCAGGAAAAACAGTCCTATAAGGTGAGGTTTGCTAGCAGAGTACTCTGCAACATACCACACACATAGGATGTGCCTACTTTTTCAAACTGAAAGTGTATCAATTATCAAAACACAAGCAAAAAATAATTTGCCTCATGTGATTCACCTATAGACGATATAATTTGACATTTTACCAAAAAAGAATGGGGAAAAAAAGCAAATCTTTCGAAGTGAACAAGCTGAAAAAGGCCTTCCAAAAATCACACAGGTCTTACCTACCTTGTCTTTCTTATCTTGCCTGGCATATGGAAAACATGGAATTACGGCAGTCACTCTAGAGGATGATGCAATCTTGCAAGCATTGATCATGATGAGCAGTTCCATTAAGTTGTCATTTATTTCTCCACAGCCACTCTGGATGATATACACATCTTCTCCTCGCACACTTTCACCAATCTCTACACTGAAAGAGCAGGAGATGACCATTTAAACACTTGAATTACTGGAAAAGCATTATTAAAGAATAGAAAGAACAGTTTTAACAAACTTTTGCAGGTTTATTCCCATTTAAAGCAAGATAATTTTTTTTTTTTTTACAGTTATTTGGATAACTGTCCCCTTGATACAAAGTCTATTTCAATATAAGTCAGTCTAAAATTTACTCCAACTTAAATATGGTCTTTGTAAGGTCAGTGTCAACCAACACGTAATTATGGCTACAACACTGATGCAGCTCACACTGTTATTAAATTTAATAACAGCTTTTTTCTGTTTAGTCTGTATATTCTGTGTCCTTGCCATCTCTCAAGGAGATGACCATTTAAAGACTAACCTAGATGGTAAGTACAGAAACAGAGCCAACTTTAGAGCATTAAATACTACCTGCATCACAATACCTCCTTAAAAAAGGCAATTATTTTTCTATGATAATTAAGACGCTACTAAATTTGAGAAACTACCACATTTTAGAAGAGAGAAGTATCAAACCACACCCCAAAAATAGAAGTCTGATTAAAATTTACACCATGATGTGCAAGTAAAGTATTTTTTTTTAAAAAGAAACTCTTAGTGAAAAGTTAAGAGGGCTGCTCATCAACAGCTCACCAGGATTCAACAACTCTCACATTGCATCAGTTGTTCTATTTGCTCCAGCTGTGCTTACGTACTTTGATTCCTTATGATAGTATCTAAGAGCTGTTTTATTCTTCCACAGATTTCAAGGCAAATTCTGGTACTGATCACTGCTCACACCACGGAATTCAAAAGTTAAATAGAGCTTATAAATAAACAGGAAAATTAAAACAAATCAGTTGAATGTGGATTCTTTTCCAATTCTATATCCAAGCAAGCGAAATCTACTGTTGAACCACACTAACTTTTCAGACCTGTTACTCCAAAATTTACACATAAAACCAGCAGACTCATCTTCATTTTTCCCTGAATCCATGCACAAAGCACAAGAAATATACAGACTTCCTAAACAACAGAGCTATCAGACCTTTCAAACCCATGTCTTAATAAGTTAGTCTTAATCATTAATGGTTAAAACATCTTCCTGTCTTGGGTCCTTATTTAAAAGGTTGCATTGTTACTCGAGACACAAATAAGAAAAAGCTGGAAACCATCTAAATGGCCCAGATGTGGGTAGAATAATTTCTCTGATAGGTCCTTCCACGCTGAGGCTTGCTCTAGTTAAATTCAGTCTGAACAACTTTCATTTATCAGCTTTCAGGGTGCTGTGTAAGACTCATTAGCTTTCTGTAGCTACAAAACAGAAAGGAATTTACTGCTTAAAAACATCTTAATGATATGCAAACATTTGATTTGTTACCATCAAGATAGTTGAGTCCATGCTCTCAGCTCCCCTATTCGACTCCTCTGCAGTCCCAAACAAGCTATAAAAAGATCCTGTCTTAATTTTTCTCCTTAACTGAAAACATTTTTTGCCCAAGAATGCCACTAGCAGGATTTCTTAATGGCGAAAGAAAAAAAAACATCTAGCAAACATCAGGATTTCTGGAAGGACAGAGATGATCAGGGACAGTGTCATGTGTGGATATGTCAGTGTCAATCCAGGAAACCTTTCCGAGGCTTTCATCATGACACAAAGAAACAATATTTTGGTCATAAAACTGTTACTTCCCTGTCCAAGTTTTTGATCAACAGAATAGGGCTGTTGAGAGAAAACTGTTTTGATCAAAATACATGTGGTTTCCTTTTTGGAGCTGAAAAAGTTTTTGTTTTTGTCAACGTAACAAGTTCAGCAAGACACTAAGCATACTCCAGAATCAGAAGAACTGGTCAGGCTTAATTAGAAGCTCTACCGGAAACATTTCTGGTGTTGGAATACCAGAGTTACACTTCCCAGAAGAATAAGCAAAAGCAAATAAATACACCAAGAACCCTGTCATTGCTTCTGAATGCACAAATCCAGCTCCAAGTAAAGCATTTACTCACTGGCTTATGGATGCAACCTCAATCTTCATTATTATTATGAGGGCTCTGAAAAATTATTGCCACTTGACTTGGCACTTACACAGGCCTGCTTGGTAACAAGCGGTGTCACATACCACACCTCTGGAATAGGTCCAAAGAATGCCACCAGATGCAAAAGCTCTAGGGCATGCCTTCCAACCCAAGACTGAAGTTACACTCCAGTTCTGGAAATTAACCTAGGAGCCATTACCAGGAGAAGAAAGCAGAAAAAGACTAAGAAGAAAACATCATCTGTTTTCAGGGGAAAATGTTATTGGAGTGACAAAGAAGGGCAGAATAAGATTTCAGTACTTTGGGAAAAAAAGTAACCACTAGTTTCAAAGACACATTATGTAATAGGAAAAAACTGCTGAATGACAAAAATACATGATCTTAATGTTCATTATATACACAAAGAACACCGAATTACAACATTTGGAGTTGTTCTGCTCCTTTAAAAACCAGTAATTTCTAAGCACACCACTAAGAAATAACAGCTTTCAGAAGGTCAGGGAATATACTTTGAGATAAATATAGATCTGGTTAATACAATGGACCTGAAGTGATGCTTCTTCCATTGCCATTAACTGCTGTCTTTTCAATGACCTTGAGCTAGCAGTAACTTTTTACTCTTGTAAACAACTTAGAAAATGAAAATGCTACTACTTTCTCTCTTGGTGCATTTGAAAAATTCTTGCTTATGCTTTTCAGGCCAGAATGACGTACTTATTTAGCATACAGAAATGTGAATGTATGTGTATATGTAAATAGAAATACCTTTCTAGTGGACACAGAAGTTACGAGCAGATGAAAATAAATCAAGCTTAAATTTATACTTGCATAGCACTCAGGAGTAACCCAGCTAAAGGTGCCAGAGAATAGCATAATGTAACTATTGCACAACATCTTCTCCCAATCAACTGGAGACAGCTGTGCAACACGTCAGTATCTCTTACTGTCTACCTTCTCAATTGGTACTGAGAGGTATTGTGTAGAGTCAACTAACAGACACATAGGTTCCTGTTTTACCTTCATCGAGCCACACAGTAAAAGATAACAGTCATTGTGTTGCAAGTATTTCATCAGACATAGCCTGTACTAACCACATTGGAGGTTTTTTAGGTGGCTTTTGTTTATTTTGGTTTTTTTTTGGGGGGTGAGGAGGGTTCGGTGGTTTGGGGACTTTTGTTTGCGTTTTTTGGGGGTTTCTGTGTCTGTCCTCCCCCCACCCGTCCCCCCCTTTTTTTTTTTTTAAACACATTCAGCTATAAACAAGCAAACAATAAGAAACTATAACCTATAGTATTGTACCTCAAACATCTATTAGAGAAGACTAAGTTAACAGCAGTCAAACCTCATGATGGAACTAGATGATTTTTAAGGTCCCTTCCAACCCAAACATTCTATGATTCTGTTACTATTAAATTCCATTTAGACCATCTATATCATGACCTAATTAACTGTTTGGGGGGTTATTTAAACAATTTCACATAGTGAGGACACAGAGGAAGGACACAAGAACAAGCTCTTGCCTCAAGATTACAAGCTCTGTTTGTTTTATGCAATTTAATCAAATGCAGCTATTTGGTAACAGTTTAAATAAACTTCTCATTCAAGAAGAGTCAACAGAACATGTACATTAAAAGCCCTGACACCACACAATTGTGTTTTAAAGTAAAAATTATAGAAATTAATAGCCCACAAAAGAAAGTAATTTTATTTGAGCCAGTTGCTTAGAATCCACAATCACAAGGTTCTAGCTGTCATCACATAAGACAGGTCGTGATGAAAAATAAGTTTAAGTGTTGGTATCTGCCTTCATCTTGCAAAGCCTGGTTTGAGACTTCAATTTACTAAGTATAAACCCGGACAGACTGATTACCATGAATTAAGGATAAGGCTCAAAACTCACTTATGTTGCAAATGTATTTCAATGGCTGAAGCATCCCTTAAGCATAATTAAAAATCAGGAGTAACAATAGGCTGAGATCCTGCTTAGCTAGATTTACAGTACACTCCCAACAGAACTTACAGTGACGAGAATTTTAAATTTGTATATCCTAACTAAAAAAAACAGTTGTGGGGAAGGAGGGGAATAAGTATGCAAAGCCAGACTAAAATAGTAAAAATAAAGTAAATCCATAACTAGGTCACTGTTCAAATCATGCACTTAAAAGGGCTCTATGTACCTTTTAAAATAATTTCAACAGATTAAGTTTCTAGCCATGCTTACAAGAAGTAAGATTTCTCAAGCGATTTATGTGCCAATAAAGTAGATGTGTACTTCAGACACTTTTAATAACCAGAGAAGAGGCCAAAATTTAAAGTCTAGAGTGCTCATATGCAAAAAGAATCAATATCTCAAAAGCAATCCAAAAATCCACATGCTGAATTTGCAATTCACTGAAACCCAGCCAATAGAAAGCACTGAGCAGAGGGGTGTGTTTGATCTCTTACCTTTGGGAACGCATTTTGCAGAGTAAAGTCTTTTAATGCAAGACCTCCAACTTACTGGGCAAATATTTCGACTGCCATGACGTTATATAACACAGCGGGTACCAACAAAGCCCAAAGAAACAATAAAAATCCCAGAGTTGGTTTTAAGTCTATAGGTATGCCATATCTCCTGGCACCCATAGTACCCCCCATCAACTCTAGGCTCTTCCACTTTAACAGCTCCAAGACCAACCCCCAACTAGACCTTCATTGACAACTGCCCCATTCTAGTGGTGGGCACCGGGCATGGTAAGCACAAGATAAGAAACATCTTATCCTCCACTCGGGCACGCATCCTGTCACGGCAAGAGGAAAACACCTCCACTCAAGCAGCTCTGGATTGAACCACATGCACTCTGAAAGAAACCCTCAGAAATTTACAAACAAAGGTCTAACAAGCCCAAGCACGTGCAGAGAGCCTTCAAAGGCTCAGTACCAAATTCTGCAACTAAAGATATGTGAGATCACCAGCCATTATTCACATAGGTCGTTTTTTGGTTTTAAATCTCAAGCATTAACATCTACTTAAAGATAAAAAATGCACAGTAGACAGCAAGGTCAATAAAGTAGAATTCTCAAACCAAAAGCTTTGAAGCATTTTGGGGCCTCTTCTGATTGATAGCTATGAACAATGTGACAAATGGCTGTATCTGCTGCATCTTCAATTCCCTATATAAACAAAACATGCACAACGTGCAATCGGGAAACAATTTTTATCTTTTTCAACCAAGCTGGTAAAATCTGTTTCACCAGCCTCCCCTTGCTCATGACAACGTACATGAGCTAGGAGCAAAGGAAACATCTGGCTCCGCTGCTGCAGGCAGAGCACAACCACCTTGGTTGCAAATCACTCACTCAGCTGTTGGGCAGTACGAAGAGACACTTCACATTTCAGCATGTCCCTAATCCACCTTCAGCTGATTTAACACCAGTTTATCACCTGAGCTTGCCTACTCCACAGTTAGGGGTCTGCAAACACTATAGCCACCTGCTCTAGTGAGGGCGACACAGCTCATGGCCCCTGCAGCAGCTGAACCCAAAGGAACCAGGGTACAGGAGATGTAGTGAGGTCATGTCTCATCTGAGACAACTGCAGTAGAAGAGCTGGAGAATGCTGACGGGGAAATGGGAGGGAAATGTTACAGCCCGATGCTGAATTGTGCATCCCTGATATATAGCACTGATAGTTTCCAGGTTTGTTCGTGATTTTCTTCGATTATTTACTTTGAAGAACAAACTGTTCATTGCCCTGCTTTGTGTGAAATAGAGACTCACATCCATCCCTGTAAGAACCCTCCAAGGAAACATCAGCTATTTTTCCCTATCTTCTAAGATTAAATTCCAGTCCGAGATACCAGTTACATTTATTTGCTTACAAACAAATGGTCCTCATATCAACAACACAGCTCATCCCATACAGCGGACAATCAATGTCTCTTTGTAGTCAGTCCACATTTTCCTCTGTAAAAGCTGAACAACATACACTGAAGTCGATGTCTCTGAAACAACCCAGCTTCGACAGCTAAATAAGGCCACGTGTAGGCAGCCTCCAAACTCACATGTGCCAGGCAGGACTTAAATTCCCGTCCTCATGGATGTGTCGAGAAGATTGGCAAGAAGACTCACTTCAGCCAGCGAATCTGACAAGAAGCAGCAAGGAAGCTCCCGGGAATAGGTGTGAACACTAACTTCTTCCACTGCGAGAGAGGTGTGTAAGAGGATGCCATCTATGACTCCAGTATCTCCATTTTGAGAATAACAAGTATTTCAAGGACAGAGTTAAAATAAATAGTCTCTAGAGAAGCAAACATACCATATATTACTAATATATATATATTTATTTAAGAAGTGATGTACATACGATGATAATTTTTTTTTAATTAGCTGACACAAGAAATACCTGCATTGGGATTTAATTGTGTATCAACTAGAATTAAATGCCATCTCACTGTATTTGGAGACAATTTTGTGAAAAACTTCAGAGTGTTTAATATCTGCATGCTTCTGTTACATGTCTGTCAGAGTTTCACATGGCTACAACAGCCATGCCAGTTCAAGGACTTCGATTCCTTTAGTCTTCCTCCAGCCTGCCAAACTGCTGCAGACAGTTGCCTGTGGGGTTTGAAGAAGATAAACTGACTAAGCCCCCACTGCAGCCCTCACATTTTGCCAGATAAGTGAGAAGGTGGTGCCACCCAAGCTCCTACCATAACACTGTGGCTGGCACTTACTTGACTCACAAGGTTTGAATACTGAACAGAATTATCTTACACAGCCAGATATTATAGAAAAGCTCTTTTGCCTGTTTTAGTTAGGGTTGCCTGACTTAGGTCGTCAGCTGAAGGAGAGCATTTCCATACAGTTTAGATGGAAGAAGGAAAAAAAAATAAATGCGGCAACGGTCTAGTCTGCCAGCAATTTTCCCTCACTCCACTAGCACAGACACGACATTTCTCAGTTATAGACCTGCGAGAATAATGAATGCCTAAATCGGAAGGGAACAGGGATATTGCTAGATATGCTAGTTTTAGTATCAATTAAAGAGAGAAGCCTCCCATTTTAAATTTTCTGCAGTTGGAAATGCACCTGCCGATTTAACCACAGTGCTTGTCAGTGGTGGCCCTGTCCCTGGCTAACCTCAGGGTATGGCTTTAGCTCATCAAACCCACTTACATCTACTAGGGATTGGGACTGAGACCTAAAGCCTGTTTGACTTGAAATATAACACAAAATATTTAATGACTTTTCCCTCCACTCTGTTCTGCAAGCCAGACTAACCGCAGTTCTCAAGTAAAGGGCTTTCAGCTAGGACTCTGACAAGGATTCAAGCCTGGGGCTGCACACATTTATCAATTTACACATAATCTACATTTACCTTTAAAAGAATGCAGCAAATAGCAAAACAGAGTTTTTAACAAAAGGTGAATCGTCTCTGCAACTTGCTAACTTGACAGATCTGACAAAGCAAGAGTTTGTTGACCCTCAGGCCCAAGCTTATCTGTTTGCACAGGGGTTTGCCCAAGTGCCATTGGGAAAGTTTAAGGTTCTTTGAGCATTTTAACTATCAGGTTCTGGTATTCTGCAATACTACAAATGTGTTTCGTAATGCCAATACACAGTTTATAAATTTAAAAATGCAACAAAAATGAGAAAAAAAGAGATTGTGCTGGATTATCTTTATATAGGAAGAAATAAATGTTTGCTTACATACACACATGAAGAAACTTTGCTATACAAACAGACTGAAAATCCAGATGCCTCAGAAAAGGATCACTGCAGCATAAATATCTTATCAACTTTACTTCAATTTCAACTACATTCTTGAGGAATTCTTTTATTACTATTGCTGATTTTTTTATTAAGAACATGAGTCTACGAAACTGGAAGGCCAGCATCTTGAAATAAGCTGCTAAATATATTGAAAAGACTACTCACTTAAAACATTATATAATGGGTACAACTATACTTGCTGAAGGAGAAACAAGAGCTTCATTTTAGAATCTCAACAGTATGACGCAAAAAAAAGAAAACAAACACACACACTTGAGGATTTAAAGTGTCAAGGCATTTTAAGTTCAGGAAAAAAAAAAGAAAAAATACAATGTCAGCCTGGAAGTGTTGTAACAGAAGCAACGAGAAATACATGTTTAGATTAGATACATTTCTCATATCTATACCACACTACATGCCTACTTGCCTAAGAAACTAAACTGGCACTACTAGATTAGCCAAACCACTGACATGCCGCGGTCACCACTTCCTACTTGTTTAATGGCAGAGGCCAATATTGCACACCTGGAAAAACAGGTGGAACGATAGACTAGAGATTATTATATCCTGAAGGCTAGAATTTAATTAGCTTACCTCATAAAATAAATATGCAAACTTTGGACATAAATTTCTACCTTGGATGAAATCTAAATCAATTAATCTCTGCTTAAAACATCGCAAACAGCAGAACTAAAGATAAGTGTCTCTGGAGAACAAACATTAAAAAAGTTAGACATAAGTTAGTAAGAAAGTCATGCAACCAAATACACAAGTTTTATCATGCAGAAAAGACATCAAAGAGCAATAAAGTGAATATGGGGCTGGAAAGACTTGAGAGAAGATTTAAACCTTCATTTTATCAGGAATGAATAGAAGAGTTAAGAGCGTGCAAACACTAGGTTGCATAAACACCAATGGAAGAGGGTTTATAGTAATGCCAGTGAGCATAACTAGAACAAGAGCAATTAAACTCAGAATGCAAAAAAGTAGACAGAATAGAAGGACAAGCTTTGTGAGAACAATTTTAGAACACACCATGTTAATCTTTCAAAGGAAGCAATGAACACACGCTTGTTCGAGAGAGTCAGAACATGAACAGATAAAAATAAACACCCAATAACCTCAGAGACCAGCCAGCTACTTACAGTCGGGAACTTGTGTTTCAGAATCAGCTGGCAGCCTAATCTCATACACTTGTATAGAAAAGCAGTTGCACAGTCTTACCAGCTCATGGGATGAACATATAGCTGTCACCTCAATTTAAATTTCTTCATTAAAAACCAAGTAAAGAAAACAGGTGGGGCAGAAATCTAAGATAACAAACTAGTAAAGAGTGGCGATATTGCTAGAAAAAGCACTGGCAGGCACATTCTCAGAGACTCAAGGTGAGCAAGCTGTCCTCATGGTTTCACACAGGATTTTTTGCACTGGTATCAGAGTCACTTTCTGCATTTGTCTGGCCAGGAACCCAACACGCCCGCACTTGCAGTGGCGGGCCAAGGCCATCACAACAACTGTATTATCCTCATGCAGGACCAACAGTCTTGGACTAAGGAGAGGAGCGACACAGGCAGTGGAACTGGTCCGTCGCACACGCAACTGGCTGCCTGTGCAAAATAAAGACCAGTCGCAACAACTCCTGAAGCGTGATTTGACCCAGGCCCTTTTTCAAGCATCTAATCCATCATCACCATCCTGTTCTTACATCCGCTCACATACAGACCTACTCAGGAAACCGCGTAACGTGCTGTAATTCATACAATCAAGACGCTGTTATCTTTACGGAGGTAAAGCTGATCAACCGTTTAATTAACTGCCTGTGAACAGCGGGATGAAGCCCACGTTGCAAACGGGCTGCCTGTTGCGAACACCATCCTCACCCCACCAGAGGATGCTCTTCGCCCGCCCAGGGGCCCTGACACCTCTCCCCCGCCGCGGGAGCTGCCGACGGGAGCGCTCCCGAGCTGGCTCAGCCCAAGCGGAGCCGGGACAGCACCGGCACAGTCCTCGTGCTCCGCAGGCCCCTTCTGCCGGTAGCGGCAGGGCGGGCGGGCCAACGCAGAACGAGCGCCGGGGGACCGGGCAGGACAACACCTCACCACGCCGTACCCCCGCGGCGGCGCCCGCACCGGGCCAGGCCCACCCGCACGCTTGTGCGGCGCAAGGACTACGCGGCTGCCCCACCTGCTCAGCCGCCCGCGCCCACCGCCCGGACCCGCCGGCCCGGGGAGGCACCGGGGCGCGGCGGCCGCCCGGCCCGCCGCGGGGGCGTGTCCGGGGCGCGGCCGTGACGCCGGCGGGGCGCGAGACCAGGTAATGCCGCGCCGGGCGCCGCCCCCCTCCGGCCGCTCGAGGCGGCGGTTACCGGGGGGGGGGGGGGGGGGGTCCGGGCGGGGAGGGAAGGGGAGGGGGAGCGCCGGTCCCCGCGGGCGCACCGCTCCTGGCTGCCGCTGCCCGCCCGGCCGGCCCCGCCCCGCGCACCTGGTCTCCTGGTTGCTGAACTTCTTGGTGACAACCTTGCCCAGCTCCAGCCCGAGCCGGTCCGCCACCCGCCGGGACAGGTCGTGGTGGGAGCTGCCGCTGAACAGCACGATGTTCGGCATGGCGGGGGCGAGAGCGGGCGGGGCCGGAGCGGCAGCGAGGGCGAAAGGGAGGAGAGCGGGGCGACCACGGCGCGGGGTCAAATAACCGGCGCCGCGGGCCCGCCCCGTCCCCGCCGCCAGGAGCGGGGAGGGGCCGTGCGGCGGGGCGGGGCGGGGCGAGCCGGGGGCGCCGCGGGGCGCAGGTAGCGCCGGCGGCCGTCGGCCGACCGGCCGCGGGGAGGGGGGGCGGGGGGGCGTTAAGGGGGCGGCGGTGGTCGGCCGGGCAGAGCCGGCCGCGCCCCTCTCCCAAACCAGGGGTTTGGGACTGGCAAGCTGTGCAGCTGGGTATGTGCGTATGTACGGTTCAGGTGATGCCGTCAGCTAAAAAAGCAAATGGCCAATGCAGCTACAGCTAGGTGTGTGTTTAGTTAGACGGATCCCTAACTAGTTTTAGTTACCAGAGCTGTCCTTGAATAACCTGCGGCCGATTCTGTATATACGCCGTTCGTTTTCCATCAACGCGTTTGTTTTTTTCTCGATTGTTGCTTAGGAATAGGCTCGTGCACAAACTACTGTCGGAAAACTGAACAAAGACAGAAAGGCCTTAGCTTTTAGCTAATATAATCCTAGCTCGTATGGATAAAAATAAATAAATTGCATTGATGACTTCAGAACCACCTCATTTTTCCTGCTTTCATGCGTCTTCTTCAACAACTAATTTTGTGTGCTACACTTTGTTCTGAGCTACTTGCAATTTCGAGTTTTGCCAGCTGTCTTGATTTCACTGTGATTTTTAATATTGGTTATTCTAAAATCTTTAGCTTCTGTGACAGGAGATCGCAGCTTCCATTAAGACTGTAGGTTTCAAATCTGTGAAAAAGGAAAGTTGCTGATATGACCTCAGGATTATCACAACTCCTTGCTTTGAGGAGCAAGGTCTTTAACGTATGTTTGATAATGCTCTATCAGTGGGATTATTGATGACCAGATAAACCCCAGTGTTGCATAGTTCATCTCTACAGACAGTTTTAGATCTGGTCAAAAAGTTGTATTGCAGTAATTTTTCAAATGAATACTGGATTTTCAGTGAAATGGAATTTCTGCAAAGAAAGAATGTTTTTTTTTCCAGAAGGGAACTTTCTCCATTAAAAAAAAAAAAAATCCAAAAGAACAAATACATATCTTGAATGTTTTAACCAACAGCTGAGCAATAAATGGTTTGGGTTAGGGCGTTAGGGGTTAACAGCTTAAGTTGCTCACATTACCATTCATCCAGCTAGATATTGACACAAATCATGGACACTTCTTGCTAAGTATTGCATCATTGCAGAGGCAACATAAACAGGAGACCCGGCTTATGGACAAGAATGAGAACATAAGTATTGTGACTTACTACAGCATGATTTCAGAACCTAGTTGGACGTTTTGCCAAAGCCTCAACATACGAGGCTTATTTATACGGCCCACTTACCCTTTTGCCCTCTTTGTATTTTCTTCTTAGGTAATTAAAAAGAAATAGGTTTTAACTGTCAGCACTGTAGGCTCATAATAGCATCTGAAAGTCAAGCGTGTGCTTCTTCCAGTTCATGCATCTTCTTCAACAACTAATTTTGTGGGCTACACTTTGTTCTGAGCTACTTGCAATTTCAAGTTTTGCCAGCTGTCTTGATTTCACTGTGATTTTTAATATTGGTTATTCTAAAATCTTTAGCTTCTGTGGCAGGAGATCTCAGCTTCCATTAAGACTGTAGGTTTCAAATCTGTGAAAAAGGAAAGTTGCTGATATGACCTCAGGATTATCACAACTAAAAGCAGTGCTAGACAGAAAAGAGTAATTTAACTTCAAAATAACGTAATAAAGGAAAACCATGCTTTGTTGGAGACTCAAGACAGCACCAGAACTTTTTAAATGGTTTGCAGAAGACAAGAAAACAACTTGAGCTGCCAATAAGTTTTTTTTATATATGTTTGGCAGCACTGAACCCTACAGTGAACTAGCTCATTTGGTGAATGTCTTGACCTGCTCTCTTTTTTTTCCCAAAGTATCCAGTTAAAACTCTTGTCCTCACATGCAGTTTTGTATATATTCCTCTATTTGCTGGCTTAGCAGGATACTCAGGCAATTGTTTTCAGACCACTAAGACTTTTGTGCCCAACAGCTAATTAGTGTTTATTCTGTAGCTACAGTATAGAAATTGTAGTCATTAAAACTAGTTGTGGAGGCTGACATACAAAAGAAATAGTGCTGATTGACATGCAAAGTACAATTATCTTTCCTGTGGTTGTGATAGACTAAAATAGCAGACTAGAATTCAAAAGTTTGTGTCATCAACACTTGAAGTTTTGCGCTTTTCCAGGGGGGAAAAAAAAAATCATTATATTCCTCTTTTTCTTTTGATTAAATGAAGACAATAAGGGAACTACCTGTCTTACAGCAGAAAGCAAAACTTTCAACAGGAAACAGCTTTCTTCATTTTGTCATCACATTGTGGATAGAAACAGTCTTGCCTGATGTAGGATGTAATAATCAGCAAAGAACAAGAAAATGTTGTTTTCTGGTAACTAGATGTCAGTAAATATTGGTCAGTTTAGCCAGGATGAAGACTGCAACACTTGATAGTCGCTGGACCTGAGAAAGCATATGTAATTCTGCTCCTGCCACGGAAAGCCCTTCCAGCCAAGGTATGAGAGCATAGGAAAAATAAGAGATTTTAAAATATCAGAAGCAGAAACTGGACTACTAAGAGACTTTGATTTACATAAAACTGAAAAATTTTTGCCCATCTTGGTTTCACTGCAGTGCACAGTTTTGCAGATCTTACCATATAGCTCACCCTATGACTTTCCTTACAGTTCCCATACTAAAAATTGTTACACCCTGAAAAAAAGTCACTCAAAGTAACCCAGGGCATTTGTAGTTTTTGTATCGCAGTGACTTCTGACTTGTTTTTTTTTTCTTCCAAATTACAAAATGTCTTTATGGGGGAATATCTGTTGGGAAAAAAAAAAAAAAACAAACAGCCTTTTAAAAGAACAGACAAAATTCCTGTGAGGTCTCAGGAAATACAATCTGAATATCAAGCTATTTAATTTCTTCCCTTCACAGTCATAATTTGCAAAAGACTGTTGGCCAATTTCTGCCTTCACTTACAGCATTTAATTGTCAGACGTTAGCAGATCATGGCTCTGGTCTCAATAGAGTTGATCATGAAAAATCTGAGATTTAAAACAAGCAGTTGCAGGCTATTTTTATTTGTGGTGTGTATTTTTAACTGTTAGTGTACATTTGGGTCATGATTTCAAGATATTATCAGAGTCTCCCTTAAAAAAAAAGAAAGCTAATGTTGTCTCTAATCACTTGTCTCCAGGGACTTTGGTTTGAAGAATGAACAGCAAATATTGGAGGCCTTGATATGGAATAGCAGCAGCTGACAGCATTACAGTCACATCTGTCCAAACACATTATCTCTGCATTTTGAGACCTGTGATTCTATTGTCTTCAAATGCTGATCTGGTTCTTCCAAAGCTTGTTCTATCCTGCAAGTATAAAAACATAAAAAGTTTTTAAATGAATAATGCTACTGAGAAAGAATAAAGTTTTGTTGTAAGACTCCTATAGCTGTTCCTGCCACCCAGTAACTTAGCATGTTCTTCATGATTTTGGCCATCCACTGCTCCCAAATCACCCTCAGTGTTCCCATCTTCCATGTAGCTCCAGTCATCTCTTTCCCCACTGTCTTCCAAATCCCCATTGCTTTCCTGCTTTGCTCTATGTCTTCCAATTTCTGTGATTGTTTCTAATGTCACCTCTGGATATTTTCTGAATACTGAATATTTCAGCTGCTGCTTCCCTTTCAGATCCACAAATCTGTGATATATTGTTCGGCTGCTATTGAAATCTCTTTGATCACTTAGCTCCACTTTTCTTTGTCAGCAGATACAGCTCTGACTGCTTCACCTACTTTATTCTGTAAAAAAGCTATTGCCCTTACATTTATTCTGAGGGAAGATGCTAAGCCAAACAGGAAACAGGTTTCATAAATTTCTCCTAATGTGCATCATAACACACCTTTCTCATTTCTAATCATAGAATCATAGAATCACAGAATGGCATAGGCTGGAAGGGACCTCAGAGATCATCTAATCCAACCTCCCTGTCATGGGCAGGGATGCCTCTCTCTCTCCTCCCAGGCTACTCAAGGCTCCGCCCAACCTGGCCTTGAACACCTCCAGGGAGGGGGCATCCACAACCTCTCTGGGCAATTTATTCCAAAGTCTCACCAACCTCGTACTGAAGAATTTCTTCCTAAAATCTAATCTAAATCTGTTCTCCTTCAACTTAAACGCATTTCCCCTTGTCCTGTCAGTGGACACTCTTGTAAAAAGTCCCTCCCCAGCCTTCCTGTAGGTTCCCTTCAGGGATTGGAAGGCAGCTATTAGGTCCCCCCGAAGTCTTCTCTTTTCATCTAACAAGTGACACCGTATACAATGGGTGATCAATGGAGAAAAAAGAAAGCATTTTCGAACTGCAAGTTATATAAACTTAACTGTTCACTCTATGCTTTGTTTTCAGGACATTTTCACATCAATGGCCTAGACTGTTCTTATCTCCCTACTTATGTACATAGTAATGTTCTCTTCTCTAACAGATTTTCTCTTAAGCTACCTTTAACTGAGCAATAGAAATTGTCTTTTGGTGCTGAGAAACCTGGAAAACTTGTCACTATTTTTCCCGTCTGAGCTTTGATGGCTATGTTTCAACTGCAGTAACCAATCATTTCATTATTCCTGTAGTTACGACAGGTTACCAAACCTGTGTATGTGTCACCTCATAATGCTGCAGTTTTCCCAGACAGTTTACAAAGTACCTTTCAGGATTCTCATACCTTAAAAGGTACTATCTGGGACGTGTGGCTTGTCCTGAGCATGATTTTTTTGCCACATATAACAGTAGTGAAAATGATCTACTGAAAGTATTTTTGTATCTACTGTAGGTATTGCAATGGAGGAAAGGGCCAGATGACGTGATTTCTTAAGATCCTGTATAAATCTTATTTTCTGTAATGCTACTATTATGCTAGATTTTGTCACTGCCCAGAGTTTCTGTGGGTTTCACAATAATATAATGCTTTCATCGCTTAGACTTTTTCCGTATTAAGTCATCATATAGTCATGGCTTGTGTTTGTACATAAACGCTTCTCTTGAACTATAAGTACTAGCATTTATGTCCATTATGGAAGTGTTTAGAAGATTGGGTAAGTTAAAACATCTCTTTTCATTTGTGTTTTTTACTTCTGTAATAAATGATAAATTGACCTTTACTGACCCAGCAATAGGTTCTCATGGAGAAAAAAATAATTCTAAACTCTCAAGAACTGTCATGTATTAAAAATCTTGTCCAGCCACCATTGTTACACATTTGATTCCTTCTCAAGATGAGGTCTTAGTTCCTTAAGTTTCTGTTGCAGTTTATCCTGTTAAGAAGCTCCAAGTCAAAGGAAGTAATTTACTTAATAGGAAGCAATCTGATTCCCTTTGTTTTGTCCTAACAGTTTAGACAGGGATCCTTCAATTCGGGTTTCCCAGTGAATCATGAAATATTTTAATTTTTACACAAAGACTCAGTTCCTACTACTAGGTCTTTTCTCAACTTTTTCTAGGAAAACAATCATATACTGGTTTCATTCCTTTCTTGTTTCAAATCTTTTTTTTTTTTTTTTAAAAATGTTTACAGAACTTCCAGTTCCTACAATACTTATTTTAATTCCTTTTCACTGTTTTTTCCTTTCTGCCATCATTTTGCCTGCTTGAGCTCCAAAGGAATGTTAGCTCATAACCTTCATCCTTGAAAACTGCATCTCACCTTTAATACCAGGGCTTTTACCTCTGATTCTTCCAGTTAGTGAACCACCAGTTGTCAGCATCTTCTGTGTTATCACTCGCATGAGTAAATAATGGCAAGAAAGCAGACTAATCTTAGAACGAAGTATTTCTTTGTAAGTCTGTATATACAACAGTATTGCTGTTGCTTCACAGAATACAAGCTCTATGAGAAAGAAGCATTGGAGAAAGCAGCATATTAGTGCCAAACTAAAGTAGAAAGAGCAGACTATATATATCATCCATTCAGGTATCAGAAGCAAAAGACCAAAACTGTCTAGAAAACCTTTTTTTTATCCCTTTAAAACCAGCCTAGTTCAAGATAAAAGACCAAAGATTTCAGTTTCTTTTGCAAGACTAAAGTTTGTGCATTCTGCTTCAGGCTAATTTAAAAAGTTTTATCTTGTCTTTTATGCATCTTGGTTATAAGTCTGGGCAGCCATAAGGTTCCAGCTTAGCCTGCAAGCCTGTCTGTTTATTCTCCACTCTAATCTTCTACTAAATCAACATATCACCGTGCTGTGTCTCAATTCTGTCAAATCACATTTTCCAAAAGAGAACCATTCTGCATGGGCATTTTTGACTGGCAAAAGATGAGGAAAGAGAAGCAAATGAGAAAAAAAGAGCTCATGATCTGAGGCTGAAGTCTTTCACATCATACTTTCACAACCACAGGCATTTACTTTTGGCTGTAGTCAGAGGTGGAATGTCAGATATCTCTGTCAGATTTGGTTTGACCCAGTATAGCCTTTCTCATGTTGTTACGTTCCTATGTTCTGACAGCTTAGAAATCCAGGGTGTCAAGTCAAACTAAAGTCTCCCTGAAAGCACATAGCCCCTAGTCTATTTTGAAATTTGCATGGTAGATTGCTGTAATGTTTGTAATGCTCATTCTCCTAACATTATTGTACTACTGCTACTTCAAAAAACAAGATAATGTATTCAGATTACATAGACTTTCTATCAGCTTTGGGTAAAACTTGCTAAGGGAAGCTCTTAGGAGCTGTCTTATTGTTTCTCTGCCTGTGACTATGCAGTGAGACCCAAGAAGACTTCCTTGCTTCAATATCTGAGTGAATATTCCATCTCAGGACAAGATCTGCACGTGGACCATTAATTATCAACTACCTCTTGATAAAAAACCCAAGCACACTGAAAGGAAGATCTGAAGTACAAACAAACCAGGACTGAAAAACAGCCCATCTATTACTGAGTGAAAACTTCTTTTTCCCTTCCCGTTCCCGCAGTATAATTGCTATAAATGCTGCTAGTTGTCAAACAAATGGGCATAGAATCTTCCTATAACACCAGAATAAATATAAAAAAAGATTAACAAAGTACAGCAGAAATAAAAATGAGATTTTTTTTTTCTGAATCTGAAATTATTAAGTATCCCTACAACTTTGCTATACTCACAAACAAAAATGATAGCACTACTCCAAATTAAGTGATTTTCTTTGATATTTAAAAAAGTCCTGTATGGCAGCTTCTTTAAACCTTTTTGCAATATTTGAGGGAAAAAAAACAAATACAACAGAAAATACTTCTTGCCTGTCTATGTATTTTCCAATTGATAAGTATTAGACTTATTATTGAAATTCTAACTAAGGATTTGAGAAAGAGTGGAATAATATTTTTCAATAAATATTTTGAAGAACGCCAAATCAACCTCAGCATAGTGTTAATATTTGAGACAACTGTAAATGGTGTGTGTTTTATTCAAAACTGATGTGAGAAATTTCTTCACTAGATGAAGACATGCATGCCAATGAAGTTTCACTAACACCGGCATAACAAGTACCAAGAAATGAAAGTTATATGAAACATCACATGAAACATAATAAGACTTGGTACCCCTAATCCACCATAAGTCACTCCACCTTCAAAATGTTTTTCTTCTTGTTGTCTGTCTTCATATACAAATCAAACCAAATGAAAGCTACATCACTAGCTTTTGGTTCTTTTTGATTATTCCAGGCTGATTTCAATGATAGCTTCATTAGTTATGTTCAGGATTGGACACACTGGGTTCTACTTCATTCTTACTCCGGGGAGAAATTACAGTGGCTTGTGTTTATTAGCTTCATTCTCATTAAAAATAAATTCTTTCATCCCACATGATCAGGTGCAGACTTACCATGAAGTGGAAAGAAGGAGAATGAGAGATCAATATACAAGCACTGACTGCTGTGGTGCTTGCACTCCCAAGTTATGTAAAGTAGGAACTGTGATGGTCCTGCTGAGGCTGCCTCTTGGACTGCTAACCTCCTCAGAGAAAGGGTCATTGGCTTGTGAGGATGAAATATATGTAGAGAACATTTCTATTTAAAGTAGACCTACTTAAATGTTGAATGTGATACCACAATTGCTATGAGACATGTATTTTTTTTTAAAAAATTGATACCCGATCAAAAAGAACTTATTAAATAGACTTAAAAATACAGCAGCTATTCCCATACAGCAGCCATTCCAGCTTGGCAATTGTATGACTGAGTACATTTACTTCACCCTCTAAAGGTTTCCTCCAAGATTAGAAGGAACTTTCAAGTGTATATGTGTAAGTTTGACTTTGCAAAAGCTGAAAACATTGGTCATACAGGTCCAAAAAGCATTTCTACATCAATGAGGTCTTGCAAAGACTTTTGATACTTTAATACACTAAAAAAATCTTCAGCCTTTACCAGAAAAAAAAAGGTCTATGTATACAAACCTGCTTCAAACCATCCATCCATTAACATACTGATGTTGTATTTCAGTGTCTTTCTTGTACTGGGGAGCTCAAAGCTGGGCACAACACCCCAGAAGGGGTCTCAAAGGTGCTGGCCACACTCTTGCTAATGCAGCCCAGGATGCCATTGGCAGAATGCCACCAAGATGGTTAGAAGGATGGCACAGATGATGGAAGGGGGGAGGGTGAGAGAACTGAGCTGGTTCAGCCCAAAGAAGGGAAGATTGAGAGGGATATTCCTGCTGTCTCCAACCACCTGCTGGGAGGTTATAGAAATGGTGGAGCCAGACTCTCTTCAATGCACAATGATAGGAGGAGAAGCAATGGACAGAAGCTGGAATGCAGGGAATTCTGATTAAAGACAGGAAAACCTGCTTCACCTTGGGCTGGTCCAACACTGAAACAGAGAGGCTGTGAAGTCTTCATCCTTAGAGATACTCAAAACTCAACAATATCCTGAGTGACTCAATCTTTGTTCTACTTTGAAACGGAGATTGGACTAGATGACCCTCAAAAGTCCATTAAAACATACATGTTTCTATGATTATGAAGAAGTGCAGATTGCTGTTGAAAGCATTCAAGAGTTGGATCTGCTAGATACCTGAGAGGGAGCATCCCTTTCCTTTCTCAGAAACCATTTCCTCTGATAACTATATGCTGCCCGCACTAGAAACTCATATTTTTTCCAACTTCTGAGTAGATTTTACATCAAATCATAACATAAAAATATTCATTGAAGGTGACAAAACCTTAATATTCCTGTGTCCTGATTCCTCCCTACCTGTCAAAACATAATGGCAACAAAAATGAAGCCATGACAAGACTAACATGTACAAGAGGCAAAATCATGTTTTCCAGCAGCCTGATAATTAGAGATCTTCAGTGTCACCACTTGAAATTCTTATTGGTCTAAAAGCATCCAGAGGAGTCTCTCTACTTCAGGGAGAAATCTTTTTGCCACTGTTTTACACTCCATTGGGAATCTTTTACTCATTCCCAACAGTTCCAATCATCTGTGCAGCATGGAAGGGTCTCTGTGCTAAGGACTTAGAATTGATCCATTAATTTAGATTTTCCAGTTATAGAATTAATGTTCTGCACATAAGTGCTTTGCCAGTGACAGGTGCTTCAGAATTATTTAAATAATGAACACCTCTTAACATTAAACTACAGTACTCCCAAGGCAGCATTGGGGATTGGGGGAGAACTCCTTAATATTTATTTGTTCCCTGCACACTTGTTCAGTATGAAAAAGAAATGAGACACTTCTGTCCAGCAAACCAAAGGCTGTTAGTAAGGGCAAAACAAACCTGCCACTAAGGCTCATCTGTTTTCTGTAGGTACAAAAATGCTAAATTTCACCCAGTGCTGAAAATCTACCCTAAGAATACAGACAAAAGGACTGATTTTCTTTTCTCTAGACCTGAGTATGATTGCTTGGATACAACAAAACGTCACTTCCTTCATCAGGTCTTACACACTTCCAAAAACTAGTTTCAGTTTGTCATGAGAGCAGCCCTGAGGAAAAGGACTTGGGAGTGCTGGTGGATGAGAAGCTCAACTGGTGGATGAGAAGCTCAACCTGAGTGCAATGTGCGCTGGCAGCCCAGAAAGCCAACCGTATCCTGGGCTGTATCAGAAGAAGCGTGGCCAACAGGTCGAGGAAGGTGATTCTGTGCCTCTGCTCTGCTCTCGTGAGACCCCACCTAGAATACTGCGTTCCGCTCTGGAGTCCCCAACACAAGAAGGACGTGGAGCTGATGGAGCAGGCCCAGACGAGGGCCACGAAGATGATCCGAGGGCTGGAGCACCTCTGCTATGAAGACAGGCTGGATGAGGCTTTGGGCAACTTGGTGTAGTGGAGGGTTTCCCTGCCCATGGCAGGGGCGTTGGAACTAGATGATCTTTGAGGTCCCTTCCAACTCTAACCATTCTATGATTCTATGATTCTTTGTCTGGTTTTTAATGATCAGTACAAAAATAAACTATACATGGTTTTCTTCAGTGTAAGTTGATTTTATAATTTTCAGCTCTAGTATTCTTACTGTTTGGCTTAAATATTCTTGTAAAAGGGAGAATCTAACCTCTACTTGTAATTTAAGAGAAAACACTGTATGTTATTCCATGAAGAACCCCACTGCAAGCACTAGGTTGGAAATGGTCACAAGCACAACTGAGTAACAGCACTCAGGCTTTAATTGCCTTGGGAAAATGGGGACGTTCTAACAGCTGCTTTAAAGATTTTGTACATGTCTCTATATTCCCAGTTATTCTTCACTTTCACAGTGTGTGTGTCTTTTCCTCCATTTTTATCACTTTCCCTTTACATAGTAGCCTAGTGCTCTATATCCTAATCTAGGTCTGGTCTGATCACAGCTGCATGCATATTCCATTTCAGTAGCACACCAGAAGAGAGATGGAGAAGCAAGCCAATGTGCAATCTTTTGTCATTAAACAAATAAATTGCAATCTGATGTAATGTTTCAGTAATATTTCAATTTGTTGACAGTTTCAGAGCTAAATCCTTGACTGCAAGGTCTATGGGACAAGGCAACTGTTTCTCTCTTATTTATAGTACAAAAGTTGTACATTATGGGCATTATCTGTTAATTGATGTCTTAGTCCCCTTCGCTTAAATATGAAGACATGAAATTATAAAATCCTGTTAGCTTGACCACATTCAACTACAAAAATTATAATTTAAAATCATGTACTTTTATGGTCAAACTTTTGAGATCCATAAATATGTTAAAAAACCCTTTGTAGCATCAGTAGAATAATACACAGGTATCTTGACCCGAATTTCATTATTTTCTTCTGGAGTAACTACAGAATTTCATGCAAAAGGTTATGTGGTCTAGATAAACTCTTTAAATCACCCATCCCCCTAGAAAGGAAATCAAATGCAACAGTTCCACAAATGGACATGGAGAGAACAATTATCTCATATGGGGGAGCGCACTGTGCTGCTTTCTTTTAGTGTTTCAGCTGAGGCTGGTACGTGCCTTGCCTTTCCATCGGAGCAATTGGTCCCAGCTTTTTGTAGATCCTGAAGCAGTAGTGGAAGATCACTGCCACCACACAGATTCATAAATCTGCTTGCTTTTCTTCAAGCAAGGTTTTTTTTTTTTTTCCCTTGAAAAATAGCGTAATCCATAGGGCACTGAAGAAGAGTTGTAGCTCCAAACGGTGTTACTTTATTTTCCTCGATATCCTTAAGAGGAGGAGAAGGTGATGCATCCTCTCTCTTCCTTCTCCTGCACAACCTGTTTACTCTGCCTTCAATCACCAGACCACTCAGCAAAAGGGCACTGGGCAAAAAGTATATCGAGAGGTTGCCTTGACCCATCTCTGCAGAAACGAAGTATGTAGCGGCATGGCGTGAACCATGAGATGTGGAAAAGGACCTACCAAGAACGGAATGCAACTTTTATTTCTATTTTTACCCTTTGCAAAAAAATTCTGGTGTTACTAAAATGAGCATTCAAAAACTTCTGGAATACATGGGAACAAAATATTATTGCTTTTTGTTATTTTGCAGGCAGTCCTAAGGCCTGTATCTGGAAGTAGCCTCACATTAGATTTAAAAATGTCAATCCAGTTTGATTGACACTTATTTTTTATTTTATGCCAATATTTAAATTTTATTTTTATGTATATAATCATACCACAGTCAGCTTAGAATGGCCCAATTACTTTTTATCTCATTGTCATTCCATGATGTTCTGGCACTGTAGTTTGTGATACTGTAAAAGAAGCAGTATTTAGGATTCAGATGATAAAACTCTGGATCATCTCCAAGAGGATACTTTAGGCCCATTTCAAACCTACTGGCTTGTTATTCTTCAAAAGCCATTTCAGATTCAAGTAGTACTCAGTTCATATCATGTTTAACAAAAGAAGACTAATATTAAAGTAATTCTGTTACCCGTGAAACAGAGTGCAGAGACTGAGGAAGGAATGAAAAAAAAAAATGAAAGGAAAAGAGACTGTCTTAAAGTACATGAAAAGAAAAAGAGAATCAAAAATTGAAAGAGAAACACTGCTGAAACCTGCATTCCTAGGTTTCAAGAAAAAAATATTATCTGTAATTCTCAACAATGACTTGCAGATCACTTGCTTGGACCAAAATATAGCAGAAAGCCCTACATGACTAAGCCCTTTAAACTGGCCTGTGTTATTTGTCTTCTCCAGTCACAGAGATTCAGCAGGTCAAATGCCTGTTTCTGAGAGGCTAAAGGGATCTTAAAAGCAAAATTAGTCAGCAAGCTTATTTATTGCAGCAAGTTTATTTATTGCAGCAAGTTAAAAATTAGCTATTTTGTGGCTCAAATTGCAAGATAAGCAGAAAAAAAGAGTGCAAATTTTAAGTATACCCCATGATTTTTTTTAATGGACCTCAGTGAGACACGAAGGCAGAATGGCCACTGCTCCTCTGCGGAACCCAGATCTCTTCTTAGCAGTAACAACATGCTGATGAAAGTCTAGCTTGATTCTCTCACAAGTTTCCACATGTTTATTAATCTCAGATCCAACTAATTGCAACTGAGCTCTGAAAATTAAATTAGGTTCTCTCCAGCTCTGTAATACTGCTTCAGAAGCCCTTCACATGTGCCATTATCTACACTCAAATTGTTTTCAGATTACCCAACCTGCTTTATGAACATACGGATGGAGCTAAGGGTGGGGGGTGGAGGGGAAGATGTTGTCTATCTTGTTCTTTCTGTGTTTTGTGGTGATGTTTTGTTTTCATTTTTTAAATGTAATTCTGGTCATAATTACACCAAAGGGAAAAAAAAAAAAGCCCCAGACTCTCATGGGGGAGAGGATGTGTGCTTTCAAAGGTCAGAATTACACAATTTTCACAAAATAGTATTTTTAAGAGTGACATTTTAACAGCAGAAAAATTCAGCATAATGAAACCAACAGTTTGAAAAGATGAAACAGTGAAGGACGTGGATCTGCCTGTAAAGCTCCTTTCTTGGCCAGGTGTGGGGCCACATACTGAACTGCCTGCACTTCCCAGGCTCAGAGCGCAGTGCAATCTCTCAGGGAATGCATGCTAAGATGCTTTTACTGTATAAATTCCTATCAGAGATGCTCTGCTGATGTATAAAATGATCACCCACAGCTTTTATACCTGTACAGATTTTACAGTAGATTGAGAACTTTAATGAAAAAAGCATGAATCACACAAAATTATTTCAATCTAATTTCCTTCTAGGTGTTACAGGCAGTAATTCTTATTGACCTTTAATTTTTTTTAAATTATTAAATTAACAGCATTAATAAAACGTTAGTCATTAATGTTTCCCCCTAATTCTGCAGAGAATAACTAGCAATTCACCAATGCTACAGGCTTCTGTGATTTGATCCAGTCTCACAGACTTAATGGATGTGATTTTTTTATGCAGAGTAAACATTTGCAGTGTTTCTCCTCTCGTTCCTGTCTCAACCTAAGCAAATAAACTGACTGCCAGCATCAGTCTCATTCTTCTCATGTGAAACCTATTGTGAACTTTCAAAGCCCAGTACTGTAAGAGAGAACCTGATGTACTTCTAAATAAATTCACAGATTAATTTGCTTAATAGTTTTGAACAATTAAGGTCATGCCCCCAGTCATTTGTCTGCAAAGTATTCTGTGGGAAATTAAATTCAACTGGAAGAAAATAATTATTCTCTTTTTCTTTCCCATTGCTTAAAATGTCTCTCCAGAATAAAGTATTTTTCCCACATCCATTTTCACTACACGAATAGTTTTTCTTTCTTGGAATTTGAAGGGAATTTGCAGGAAATAAAATGACATCATTTATATGTTGTACTTTTGTAATAAAAGGTTGGCTTTCTAGAATGAGGAAATAATCCAGCACAACTGAATGTGGATTGGTTGCACAACTGTTTATTCAGCATTGCTTTCCTTCATGTGCCTTCACCTGGCATTGCCAAATCCCTGGTGAGACTTCACTTTGGATGTATATGCACTGACTGAAAATTTCCTTCAAAGGATTATTAAAAGGCTTTACCTATCAGTCATTAAATGCTTTCTAATTTATTACGTTTACATGAATTATTCAAGATCATACAGTCAGTCAGTGGCAAAGTCAGGAACAGACACCAACAGCATTTGAGGGTTTGGCTTCCTATCCTAGCATCTCAGATAACAAGCTCCTGCCATCTGCCCATACTCCCTTCCCTTGTATGCTACTGTGCAGCTTTAAAATAATTAACATTTGACCTGGCTGGAGAAAGCTGGAGGGCAGGTTGTGAAGGAACCTGGTTCAGGACTACCTCTAGGTTATGAGAGATGCACTTTTAAAGTTTGGTATCTGCTCAGATCCAATTTTTACACAGAATATTTTGAACAAATTCAATTATCTGCTTCCAAGTCAGAGGGTAGCAAAAGAAACGCTTTCACTGTTACAAAATAGGAGCACTTCCTCAGAGTTCTCAAGCAAAAATGTTTACACTTGGTTACTTGAAATTCGTCACATAATTATTGCCACACAATGCACTGCAGAATAATAAATCTTTTCTAAACCAGTTATTCCACCCAAATTTGAATTTCAAATGAGTTTATGAAAACCACATACCAGGACTCTCAGGTATAACACACTACATTCCTTGCTGGAGACACGCTTAAAAGCAGATAGAGATTAAAGGTTAAGTCCCACGCTTCTGTAGTCGATAGCAGAGTTTCCGAAGGGTCTGGGCTCTGTACTTTCTGCTTCTGTGGATGTTGTAAGACGCACACCCTACCTTCAACAGCACTGGTGAGATGGCGGTAACTTGCCTGCAGCTGCAGCAAAGGGATACGCCGGAGTCAAATTTTTTCTTGTTGAGTGTTTCCAAAGGATGGTTGTTTGTTACTCCCAACTCAACCACCAGAAAGACCTTGTGAGAGTAATGAGAAACCTGGGGCCTGGTGCTAATGATCCCTGTCCTATAGCTCTCGCTTCTTACAATGACTTTTTGCACACATTCTCTTATATTAGAATATGAACAAATTTGCTGAAACAGGCTCCTTCCTGCCTAATCAGGCTAGCAACCAGAGGATATGACAAGAGTAAGATCTTCCTTTTTGCAGAGTTATTTTCTTGAGAGTTCTTTTTCTTGTTAATTCAGTTCCCAGCTGGTGACCTTCAGCTGTTACGAAATACAGATGATAGCAATAGTAACCAGGACAATTGCCTTTGCTAGCCAGGTGGTTTCAACACTTTTGTATACAAACAGTCTCTAGACTGTTCTCATTCAGGGTGTCCCTCAAAATCGTGGGTCAAGGGAGCTGATGCAAGCTGTGGCATCCTCCTAACTAGGGGGCATTCGGTGACTGTCTTGGTGATATTGGGGCTCCACAGTATTCCTTGGCTACCTGGGACTTTGCAAAAAGAATTTAGGATGTTGTTCTTGACCTAGTTTAGGGCCAGTTTTTTTGACTGTCCATGTCTCTCCTTTCATGATACCCATCGATATTAGCAAAGGTGTTCAGCTTTTTCTCTCTCTGGAATTCACTCTCAGATGCCATTTTTAAAATGATTACTCCTATTATTTTGAGCTTTTAGGCATACCCTGAAGATGATGAGAATTAATTAATGAGAATTAATTAAATTCTTTAGTTTTTTGTGGTTTTTTTTTTTTTTCCCCTTGGGGATGAGAATATACTACCACTTTTATTCTCGTTGGGTTCCCGATTTTCACACCTTTCAGAGAGCGTAGATTGGAGCAGGCCACTCAAAGAAAAGGGCTCTGAATAGCAGCCCCCAGGACAGAGTGGATGGAAATATTTTTCCAGTGTTAGATACATCTAAAGAATGGAACTAACCAGAGCAGTGAGGCTCCTCCACTTGGACTTTGACAAATGCCCTCCACCTAATTGAGACAATACAACTGAAGAGGAACATTCAGGGAAAGCAAGTGTGGTAAAGCTGGGCTTGATGGAGGCAAACAGTTGTTACAGAGCTGCTGATGTTTGCACTAAATGAGGTTCAGTGTGCAAGATATTACCAAGGCTGAGAAGAAATGTTTCCATGAGCACGTTGGCAGTGAGTGGAACAGGACAATACTGGACTGTGTATCACAGAGAGGGAAAGCTATTGGAAGGTAATGGCTGGGAAGCCAAAAGTGCTTTTTTTGTGTGTCACGAGCTTCACTAATAAAGACCCGTGATGAGGTGTTTAGCACAGCTAATGATGGATGCCACTTCTGACTAAAATATTAAAGAATGGGCTGGAGCCTACTTAGTGATTTTCTGCTGAAATGGGCCTTATGAACTTACGCTGAAAAAGGAGCGGAGATGCTGCTAGGAAAATGAGAACTGAAAGAGGTGAGGCATTGAAATCAGAAGGTTACACTGAGTTCTTGAAGTCAGTAGAAGTATTCAAGGGTTGCACCTAACTACATTTAAGTCTGCATAACTTCAGGACTTAACCTCAAATACGTAATACAAGCTGAAGACAGGAAGCAACGCCCTGTATTGTTTTCTTTTGTTTGATTTTTATGCTTCTCTCCTTTTAAAGTCATCCGGTAAAACTTCTGCTGTTAAATATAATATAAGATTTTTCCCTGTCTTCCTAGATCTGAAAATTCTCAAAAAAAACTGAGCTGCAGCCAAAGATCTCGAGATATGCCCCTTCAAATAAAGCTAGGCTATAAAGCAAAGAAATTCCTGCAAATGAGAAGCAAACTGCGATTAGTGGTAGGATTCATCTCATCAACATTTACACATTTACAAACCAGACTTCTATAACTGCACTAGCCTCCCTGACCCCCTACACAGCTCCCATTTAGAGTCAGTAGAGAAAAACCCCAGCATTTCTTGGGCACAAACAATCCGACTTCTTTTAGATATCTTCATCAGGATGACAGGAATTCTGTCGCAGAATTGCCCCTTGTTTTTCTGTTGCCTATAAAGGGAAGGTGGAATGACAGTGCCATCCTGAGTGTTAATGCAAAAACATTGTAGTTGGAGTTCTGACTGAAAATAAATAGATACAACAACCAACTCTCCTTGCCTTTTACTGTGCCGAAAGAGGCATCCATGAATTCAGAATGAGGCTTTTTTTTTGTCCAGAAGTGGCAGCAGAATAAGCAACAAAATGAATAAGCAGAGTGAGTTCATCCCACATTTTCAAAGGTAAATTCAGTTAAAATAATCTGTACCAAACTTTTATATTTTATTGTGAGATACAGAGGCTTATATTAAATATTTGCTTTCCACTTCATCTCCATTTAGGCTGACATAAATCAGATGCTAAAATCTGTTTCTGAACAGCTATGAGCTTTGAGAAAGTTTGAATCTCCCCATCATTCTCATAATTTGCATGCACAATATTATTTCTAGGATTTTCCTTAAGTGATTTCTGCGCTTTTTCTCTTGATTGTTCTAGCTCTTGGAAAAGAACTAAACATGCCCCTTCTGATTTGCTTGTTTAACCTGGTAAGGGTCTACTAAAACTAATTTTCCTTTCATACATTTGCTAATAAGGAGATATTAGCAATCAGAAGATAGTCCCATTAAGGATTTAATTCACATTGGATGGAGACGTAGCATTACATTTCTCTAGCAGTGTTGGCCTTGTTCAACAGATCTTAATGAAGGATTGATTTTGATGCCATCATTAATGAGTACATGAATAAAAAGATTAAGTCTTTTTGTCAAGCTTATCTGAGACTCTGAAAATAATTGAAAAGCTTAAGGTGACAGACTGAGACAAGACTACTCTAATACAACCAAGCCACTAAAAATAACGGGCTGTCAATATGGCTATCAAATATTGATTGATTGTTTGCACTGAAGAAGCAGAAGTGAATATTTGTTTCAGAATTAATTAAGATATACTCCAGAATGATCAGTTGTTCTCCCTCACACTTTGTACGTACTCAAGAGATCTCAATAAAGGCACAAAATACATTTAACAAGTGCAGATGCTGCTGCTTACACAATAACCTGTTCAAACTGGGGCAGCATCTACTTTTCCTGGGTAGCTTTAGACTATGTGGAATGAGAAAATACAATTGAAAGTGGCACCACAATTTAACTTTAGATTTTTGAGTCTTTTAAGAACATAATCTCTATCTTCTGATCTTCTATCACCAGAAATTATTTTTTACATAACTAAACCCAAAACAATTTTAAACCATTACTTTTCTTAGTTTCTGTGTTTTTTGTTAAAAGTCATGTCATGATTTAAGTATCAAACCTGAAAATATCAGAGATAAGATGTATGTGCCAGTTTGAGGGAATTTTCCTTCTATAATAGAAAGTCTTGACAAAACTAAATTTGCAAATTTTTCATCTATAATTATTTCTTTGCTATGTGCTGTGACTTAAAAAATTCTTCTACTGACCTGATGGGATTTTATCTTCTGAGGTCGAAGAGTGATATTGCAGCAATGCATTAAGGTGAGCTGTATATAGAGAAAACAATAATAATAGAGCTTAAACGCTTTTCTTTGCTGAGAACTGAGTAGGTGCAATCTAGCATGGCAGCAGTGAAACAAATATTTAAGTAAAGAATCAACATTTTTTTACTTTCCATTGAAGTGTTTTTTCCTTCTCTTCCTCCCTTCTTTAGTCTAATGGACCTACACAACTACTGAGACTGGAAAACAGCACACTTTTGAAATCACAGTCTTGGAAAAACTTATTTGCAACTATATTTACACTCATGCACTTTGGAAATCCATGCAAATATCTATTCATTTTTACAGTAAAGGGTATAGAATGTTTCAAGTTGGATACAAGTCAATTTATTTCTTGCTGGTTTTTCTGTTAATAATTTTATACTTTGTATTATCTTTCATTCTTTGTTCCCATTCCCATTTCCTTTCTTCTCTTGCTCTAAATAAAAGTGCAGAAAAGAGAAAAATGTCTGTACTTACACATTTGATTTCACTTTGATTGCTGCTTTCAGTTCTGGAAGACCTGAGGTCCTATTAAAAATATCTCTAAAAAATTGTACTGTTTCTCTTTTTTTCTCCTAGTTGAAATCTAAAGATAGTAGACTGACTGTAATAAGAAGCTATCTAGCTTTCATATTACCTGACTTGGCAGACAAAAAGAAAACAAATTTTTCATTTAATGCTTCGACAAGTCTTGCTTAAATGCATGACTGTAAAAGAGTTTTATTTTTCTTGCGTAGAATTGTCACACACAGTCTTGTTCCGGTTCCACTTGGTCAGGTATTTAATGTATAAGAGATCTAAAACTAAGAGTTTGCTATGAAAATAAAACAAAATATTCAGTATTACTGTAAAACAACTTGATTTCTCCTGGTGAAATCAGAAATCTTTTAATGAGAAGAAAGAAAAAAAAAGTATTGCCTCTCTTCAAAGATACTTTTTTTCTGAGAATCACCATCCAGCAGCCCATGCTTGCTGGTGACTCTGCTGTAATACAGCAGAGATGCTGAAGTTCCCTAGACCCTTCAATTTGCATGCATTGGCTGTCCCTGCCTCTACCTATCCCCTAGCCTTGGTTCACACCTTCTCATGAAAAAAAAAACAGCATGAGTTTTTATGTAATATTGGAATAATTTCTAGTCACTTTCTTTCCATGCTGCCTGGAAAATGGGCTGTTCTACTTGGATGGGTCACACAATTCAACACTGCAAAGAGGTTCCAATAGCACTGAGTCCTCATCTTGAACTCTGAACCTCTCATCCTACGTTTTGTCTGATCCTCCCTACCTCTAAGCTTCACCAATGTTTCACTTGCTTGAAAAAAGTCATCTTTGTATTCAGTACTTTTGCTTTGCCAGTACTGGCACACTGATTGAGGCTCCTAGTCTGTGCTGGTTTTAAGAACGAAAGGTGACAACAGCTTTCTTTGCTAGTACGATGCTAGTCGTCTTTTTTCTGCCTCCTCTGGCGACTTTCTCCTTGGGATTTCAGGTATCTTCTAATCTGTGTCACCATTCCTCCCCTGTCTCTGCTTGCTCAGCTGGGCTTTGACACATTTCAGGCAAAGTCCAATTATTTGAGAACTGCCTAAACTCTGCACCTTTGTTTTCCTTTGAAACATTGAAATAGCTTGAAAGCTATTCAATTATGTCTGATGTTTTTTTTGTTTATGGGTTTCGTTGTTCTGTTTCTTTGCCATTTGTGAAACAGAAATGTCCCCAGCTTAAAAATACTATCATGACAACTTTCATCTACAGCTATGTGACTTTCTCCTTTGACCTAGCACAGCTGTTTGGCATGCCTGTTGTTAAAGGCACATTGAATTTAAGATAATTGCAAGACATCTGCTCTTTCTTTATACAGCTCCAGATGCCTGTCCCTTACAATAAGATCTTTTCTACAGTCTGATGAGACATTCTGGAAGTTCAGCCCAATCTTAATTTAAGACCCAGTCTTAAATAAAATCTTCCAGGATAAAATCTTCCAGGTAAAACCTTCCAAGTCTAAACTGAAAAATGATACAAAACGTTAAAAAGAATGTAACTATGAACACTGGCTACAAATATTAACCACACTGTTAACTAAAAGTGCTCACATACTCTGAACTGTTCTACAGGAATATGTGAAAGCACTGGGCTTTTGGGAACAACAGCACCTCTGGGCTAAGAGCAGCAGATTCGCTCGGTTGGTGTACTGAGGTCCTGTATAGAGGCAAAGCCCTGCATCTGGGGAGGAATAATGCCAGGGGTAATAATAATAATAATAATAATAATAATAATAATAATAATAATAATAATAATAATAATAATAATAATAATAATAATAATAATATAATTGGCTGGAAGACCGCTTTGTAGAAAAGCGGGTGCTTGTAGGCAACAAGTTGAACGTGAACAGCATCCTGGGCTGCATTAGCAGAAGTGCAGCCAGCAAGCATAGGCAAGTGTTTCCCTTCTCCTCTGCTCAGCACTCATGAGACCCTGTCTGGGGTGCTGTGCCCAGCTTTGAGCTCCTCAGTACAAAACAGACACTGAAATGCTGGAATGCATCCAGCGGAGAGCCACCAAGATGGTTAGATGGATGGCACATGATAGAAGAGGAGAGGCTGATTGAACTGCATTTGTTCAGCCCAAAGAAGAGAAGACAGTCTCCAACTAGCTAGTGACTACTGGGAGGTTGTAGAGATGGTGGACTCTTTTCAAAGGCTTACAATAATAGAATGAGAGGCAACAGATACAAGCTGGAACATGGGGAATTCTGATTAGAGACAGGAAAACCTGCTTCGCCTCGGGGTGGTCTGACACTGAAGCAAGTTGCTCAGGGAATCTTCTGTGAAATCTTCATCCATGGAGACACTGAAAAATCAGAGCAACTTGCCCTTCCAACCTGAATGCTGCTGTGACTCTGCATCTCAGATATTGCAAGAGTAAGGCTCTATGGCTGAGCTCCTGTATTGCTCTCGTTCATGGGATTCAGAAGGCATAATACCTGTTAGTCTGTAGCATATGTATTTCGAGATGACCTCACGTGACTGGGAAAGAACCTCATGTGACTGGGAAAGAACCTCACGTGACTGGGAAAGAACCTCCTGTGACATCCATTGCTTTTTATGAGCATTGCTTTCAATACAGGAATTCTGTGCCTCACTTTCACAGTAGAAGATTATATTGATTGATACTTTTCCCTGTCTTTGCTGTCTTTTATTCTACCGCAAGTCTCCAGTGTTTCCAAAGGAAGTTTAGAAAAGCTTAAAAATATCTTGGTCAGCTAAATTAAACAATATTGTCCGTTCAGCAATACAACCATGCTGAGAAATATGGATCTCAATTGTAACTCTTCTAAACTTTCTATTAAGGGAAATTTTCACTCTTCATTTCTTTACATTAAGTGAAGTCACTTCTGAGGTACTTTAATATGGATTCCACAACTTTATAGAACTGTTGTTTTCTTGGGGTGTTTTCCTGTACTGTTTGGCTTGGTTATTTTAGAGAAGAAGATCAGGATAAAATTTAGGAAAAATCAGATGTCCTTAAGGATTAGAAGCGGGATAAATGTGCAGTGTCAACAGATAATGGTAATAACCTTAACTGCTGGCACTAATCAATGCCAGAATGATTAGGAGCTACTGATATACTGATACTGAAAAATGTAAATGAGATCATATTATGCACATATGAGGTACTGTCAGTAGAGACAGATGATTATCAATGGCCTGATTAAGTAGAAGATGAATTTCCTGTATCAAAACGGTAAAAGAGCGTGTTGCATTTAGCTAAAGAAAACCAGAGGGAATCTGACTTTATGTGAAGTGGAAAGATGCTATCAGAGGTTGGAAGAGAACTGTTTAAAAGGCCCCAGTTGCAGCAAAGATGAGTATTATTTTAATCTGCAAATAAAAATAAAGATTCTAGCTATGGAAGGAGTGAGGTTGCAGAACAGCTATGCAGGAGAAGCAGATACAAAACCTGTGTGAGTATCAATACAGCATATAAAGAGATTTGTTAACTCTAGAAAATCCCTTTAAAAATTAATTAAAACAATCAGGGAAGGTCTTACGTCAAGCACTCAAAAGTTAGGACATTTCAGAATTAAACATGCTTGCCTCAGCAAAATTTTGCCCCTTCTCATATGAATAATTTCCACAGCACTCTTGCTCAATGCACAGGCACTAGGATGTCAGTGGTGTGTGAAGCAGTACATGTAGAAAAGACACGTGAAGAAGGCAGTAAACAGGTGCTGCTGTACAGAAGAGAACTCTACTCTTTTGTCTGTCAAAGAAGTTTGACATATAGCTGTTTCTAGGATGGTTCCCACCATTCTCTAGAGTTTTCCCCTTGAAGGACACAAGAAGTTCAAAAGGCCTCTGGTTTTTCCTGATGTAAAACAAATCTCAGCGCTGACACTTCAATACTTTTCACTAAGCGAAATGAGCAAATGGGGAAATCTAAACAGGCAAGCGGTGGCCATTGTTTTAAATTAAAGGAACAATTATCCACACACAAAGCAATATGCCTTAACAAACTAAGGATGTTTAAATAATATCTGTTTTTCAATGGTTATTGTGTACAAGTTTCTTCCAAATTTGAAAAGAATAATAAGGGGATTTAGGGTTTTTTTTTGGGTCTATTTTACTTTCTGATCTTCATATAAGAACCACCATTATGTTCTGATTGTTTGCAGGAGAGCTCATAAAACAACTTCAATTCAAATTAATTCAAAGTAATTTAATTTTAGGTTTGCAGCCTCTCTCTTTTCTGTTTGCAAAGGTATAATTCAAAAAGATGCTGTCACTCTCAGCTGCCAGCCAAAACTGAAATTGTGCTAGGTCAAAAAGTGTTTGCAGGAGCAAGCCTTACAGTAACTCTTATATCATGATGATCCAGATGGAGCAAGATTGATGAGGTCCAGTCCTAGAAATGTTGCCACAGGTTGGCAGAATTTTATAACTTTAAAATATCTTTAACATTTCTAGATAAATTATTAATAAAGAAACAAACAAACTAATATTTGCTCTTCAAGTTGCTCCTACATTTTGCGCTTTTATTCTGCAGTGCCAAAAGAAGGGACATAAGTTAATTAACAACTGTTTTACTAGAGTCCCGCTGACATCACTGATGATGCACATTCAAAGTAAAGAGAGAACGTGTCTGGATTGCTTTTGATGTAGTTCTTTTCTGAAGTGCTGGCAGAATATTTTAAAACCATCACAATGTACTTTGGTCTTTGTCAACAAACTCACAGCTTTTAAAAAAGTTTAACCTTCAGGTAGATACCATACCTGGTCATTCTGAACTGAGAAAGGGATTTAACAAAAGCTGAGAATATGCAACATGAATAGTTTCATGACAATTGATGTGCATCCTGAACAATAAATGTAAACAAACAGCTGTTACGATCCCATAAAATGCCCCACCTGAGATTGTGAGATTCATTTGTACAAAACCTCAACCTTTGAATCAGAACGTAAGAACTATGTGAAGGTTTTGCGAACCTCTGCCAAATTATCAACATATGTTCTAAGAAAAAACATGACCTTTGACTAAGAAAAGGGAAATAGTCTTTTGACTTCTCATTTAAAACCACGACATTATTCCTGAACTAATGTTTAGCATTCTCCATCTGCCTTTTTTCTAATATTTATTACTGGTATTATTTACTAATATCCATCTGCAAGTTACTTGATCCAGGATTTAGAAATATGAGAAAAGATGTAGTTAGGAATGCTGCCCAATCTAAATTTTGCAAAATACAATGTATGTAATTTCTATACAAATACTAATGAGGATTCAGAAAGATCTATTATTAAACTGTGAACAATTATGAAGTTCTATTAATCACTCCAATTGAAGTTTGGTGCTGAATAAAAGATTGAGATTTATACAGAGCCTAAACACTCCTTTTCAGGCAACCAAAGCTCATTGCTTTATTTCCAGCACTGATGGTACGCAGTGCTTAGGGAGGCAATGTGTTGTACGTGTACAAGGATCTCTGGTAGACAGTGCTGGGGCTCACTCAGAGAAACTGAAGAGGCTGGCACATCCCAACTCGAATAAGTATGGGCATAATAGTGACAAAATAAAATCAACACCAAGTTATGGTGTTGGTTATCTTATTAACTTATCAAACTTATTAACCCATGTTATCCTCTACTGGCTTGATTAGCCTTTTCAGAAGGGCTAATGGGATACCATGACGTAAAATTAGCAAGGGAAAACACTATGAAAATAATGATAGATGTGAAAGAAAATAAAAATGTAGACTGCCTCATAGATGTTCTGAATCAATAAATTGCAATACCCTTATGATTTCCCAGCTGAGTTCTTTTATTTGCTGGCATTAAGAACATACAACTTTAAACATCTACAAAAGAAGCATGAACATTCAAGCTGGTTATCTCAGACTCCCTTAATAATTCATCAGACAGTAATGGGCCTTTCCAAGATGTGAATCCACTTACCTGTTTTTGATCCCTACCTTCAAATCATGTGAGTAGCATCTGGTAGTGTCTACTTCTCTCCAGTTTGAACGGAGCCCAGCATGACTAGCTCATATTTGAATATCTCTAATAGAAACATCTCCTGTTGTTTAAATGAATCCTAAATTTTCCTCTTTCACTACCCATATTACACTAACTATCCAGTAAAAGAAAGAAATTTTGATTTGAGAACCTAGAATGCATTTAAGCACGTGATATTCAGCCCTAGCAACTCAAAGTAAACCTTCAACATTATTCGTTCTGGAACTGTTTCTTTACTGTTTGCTGCTAAATTGAGCTGAAGCTTCATTCTTAAGCACCTTTGGTGGAATTTATGTTCTGTTCTGTCTTAAATCAGCAGAAAGATGAAACAAAAGAAACCAAGCTTGGAATTACTTGGCATGAAAAATATGACAAGTGACCACACAAATTTATCTGGTCACAGTAACTTTAGCAAAACTTTCTTAAAAATTCTCACAGTGTATTAAAACTTTTTAAACAAAACATTAAGAAATGCGAGTATGAATAAGGCAAAAAATTAGACAAGGAAAAGGTCTGAAAAGCTGGGATATGTGGTTTAACTGGCTAAATAACATCCTCAAACAAATACTGGAAATAGCCGCACATCACTTGATTTGAATGCATTTCTTCTGGAGAAACAATGTGCTTCATGCCTTTTAAAGCACTTTGTTGGCTCAAAGATGGGAGGCATCATCAATTCGGTGATGATCAGATGTCACTAGCAAAAATGAAGAGTAGATGACCTTGACAAATAATAATCGCTATGAATTAAAATTCAAAAGAGCACAGTGTGAAGACAAATAGCGGGGGAACTTCATCTCCCTGTATTCATCACTGAGACTGAGCTGGTTGTCTAGGCTCCCTATATTGCCAACAGAAAGGGAGAAAAAAGCACATCCAGTAGGTGATTTATCCCAGCCATCTTTGAATGTGCCTCTGGAGATGCCTCTTTCTCTTCCTGCATTGACTATAGAGAATGTTTAGATGATTTATACCTGATACTCAGCATTTAGACAACTAAAGTCAAGCAAGATGAATTCTACCCTGGGGATAGAAAAAAGGTCCACTGTAACTTAAGAGTGCATCAGTTTTAATTGACTGAGGAGAAAGAACTGAGCATACTAGTAATTCACAAAATGACTCTGAGCCACCAGTGCGCTTCAGGCATGAAAGGCAAACAGGATCCTGTGATGTGCCAGACAAGAAATTTTCCATAGATGGAGAAGTAATAACACTGCTATATAAAGATGGGTCAGGTCTCATCTGGAATTTGAGGTACAAGCATCAGTGACAGAAATACTTAAATCAAAATGGTAGTATTAGAACTAGCCTTTTATCCTAGGCTTTGGTTAGAAATTAAAAACAGGTCCCTAAACATCACATCAGTGATGTTCTGGAACAGCCTTCTACAAAGAAAGACCATCAAACCCCCAGGTGCTTTTAAGATGGGTCTTGATGCTGCCTGTCTGCACTGAGAAAACACAACTAGACTCAGTGAGAAGGTGGCACCTTTCAATCCAAAGCTCCTATGGACATAAGAAATCTAAATGGTGCAAATTATTCTGCAAGGAAAAAGACTCTCAATGTATTCATGTTTAACTTCAAAAGTACAAATAAGGACATTCAGGAAGAATAGTATAATTCTAAATGAGATTCCTTTTCAACAATCTTTGCACAGAAAACTGCATTTTCCTGAATTTCAGAATAAGCAGGGAAGGAAAATAAAGCTGAAAAAATTAGCAAATAATTACAAAAAAATAGACCAGTGTCTTCAGATGTTGTTTAAATAAGTTGTCAGTGGGTAACTCAGTTACACAAAATTAAGTTTCTTTTAACAATTTTCACTCGTAATACAACAATTGATGTAGGAGCCCTCAAACCTATACCGACTGTACTGATGTATTGTTTTACATGCAGGACAAGCCTTTGTGTTGAATCAGTTTTCTTTTTATAATCCAGTAGTTTATTTTATTTACTTATTTATGTGGGTCTTTCATACAGTAAGAGAGGAGAGAAAAATCCTTCAAAACTATTCTTTTTTTTCAAATCAGTAAGAACTAGCAGGAGAAATTCAGTCAGGAGGAAGAACAGCAGCATTAGAAATGACTTTATAAAACGTGAAAAAGGATTTAATTTGCAATCTTACCTTCATGCCACACGCAGAGCCATGTGTGCCGAGCAGGCTGCCTCCACAGAGACACTTCACTTGTCCATGGTTCCTCAAGAGATTCTCTGAGTTTCAGTCGAAGTCCCTGAACCTTTCCACCAGATACAACTTCCTCCTTCTGGAGGGCATGCTGGCAGGAATCTCTTCAGAAGCACCTCCAGCATCTCCAAGGCAAAGGTTGGGTTTTTTTTTCCGGACAACTGTATTTTACCTGAAGTCCAATCAGTGTACAAATGAAGCAGCTGAAAGGCACGCTCTTGTTTGTTCTAGTGAATATTTATCCTTCCTGACTCATCAAGGAATGCATTGCTGCTTTGCTCTCATAGTTCTTCCATGTATTTAAAGAAGATTTTCTTTTTAATATTGTTTCAGAGATTTAAAGAGAAGATGCTGCAGTAAACCTTTTTCTTTTTAGAAGGTGGACTACTTTTAAAAGCAAAACTCTGTGAAGCATCCTTAATGAAGAAAATATCCAATACAGCTCTTTTCAAGACACGTTTTTCAAGTGTACAGAAGTTAACAGTGAAAGGAGAGAGGAATAAATAGGAAATACCAAGGTCTAGTGAGAAAAAAAAGAAGTGTAAACCAAGAAGAATTAAATATTATTATCTGCAATATATGAAAGGAAGTTGAAATCACAGTTGTAGAAAGTCAAAATTTAGTATGATAGATAGCTTGTATTTAAGTGTCTAATCAAGTAGTGTCCTGCATAGGTAACTATGTTTCAGAGTCATTAGTTTTGTTGAAACTGGACTAAGTTATACAGTACATCTGGATACTTGAGGCAAGGATGCTTCAGCATTATTAAGGAGAAAGTCAGCTGTGCAATTAGCTGTATTACATTTGTGCCCATAGCTTCTTTGCTTGTAGAACTGACCTGTAGCAGAAGCCCTAAAATAAGTATTCAATGGGGCTAGAAAGCTTTAAAGCTTTCCACTGTAGCATGGTGACTTTGGACTGGAACTAAGAGAGGGAGCACAAGCAGTTTTCTGCTCTTACTGCAGAAAGCAGCTGAGATATGCTGGAGAAACAAGCATGGATTTATGTACCAGGAAAAGTCTGATGTTGGGGCTGTTCTTTCTGAAGGTTGTCAGTTCTCTGGGCCATCCATGAAGATTCAAGAGGTATCAGAAATTGCAGAGAGGATGACAGGATCATCAGCCTCAGCAAAACTGCAGACCAGGAAATTCTTCAGCCATCCACAACCTCTGCGTTGCAAAGATCCTCAGCTGCATCTGTAGCCATTTCACGGGCAATAGAAGAATCAAAGTTAAAGTGGATCCTTTGGCATCTCTTTCAGGAAGAACAGTCCTGATCATCTGGAAAATGGGATTCCCATGAGGTAATGCTAAGATCATGTCCTTCCATGGACACTGGAAGACCTTCTAAATTGTATTAAGGAAGTCAGCACTTCTACTGAAACCAAAGCCTGGAGCACTGGCTGAAGCCTTCAGGTTGTCACCATTAACATCTAAACCCACCACTTTCAAACCTATCCCAGGTACAAACTTACAGCACCTGAAAAAGAATGCTTTCAAGGATAAAGCTATTGATGACATTCACTGTCACCCCATGCTGTCATTATAAAGGCATATGCAATATGGTGGAATCTTGCAATGCACTGCCAAAAAGGGTTCAGAAAACATCTTTTCTCTCTGAAGAGCAACTTGGAAAACACTGTTAAAACCATTGTGTAATATCTCAGTATTTTCTGTATCAAATCATGATATAAAAATTTTTTTTATATTTGTTGTTAACAGTTTTCTATGGATTCTGTATTAGAGGCAACTATCTTCTTTTGGCCCTTTGCTTATAGGAAGAAACAACAATAATACTGTTCATTATCATAAGCATTATTCCGTCTTTGTTGATACAGACTGCTGTCCTATTGTCCTCTAATGGTAATTCACAGTTGGAATAGAGAACAGAGATTGGCCTTCGAGAAAGAAACATCACTTATCAGTAATTAGTCTTCTTTAGGATGCATAGTCTATAAATAAATCTGTTCTGATTGTACACCTACACCTTATCACTCCAGACTGCAAAGATTTTCCTTTTGCAGTAACCATGGAGGATGTATTCACACTGTTGTCATCACCTTTGGCACAACAGCATAAAAAAAATAGTATGTCATAAACCATTTTAATTCTTTGTCAGCCACAGAGACACCATCTAAAACACTGAAGGAAACCCTGCTAATAGAGCTCAGGATGTCTTCTTTGTTTTTTTCACTCTCAATATCCATGTTTGTTCACACTGTGCGACTTTATACAATTACCTGCCATAAATTATCCAGCAGAGGTTCTTGATGTCCCTCATGCAAACAGCACTTCTAGATTGACTCTACCAAGTGCTGTGGCAGCCCTTGAGGCAGCTCATCAGAGATGGCACAGTGCCTGGGGAAAGAATGGTAGATACATAGCAGTTCAGTAACTCAGCAGTCTCACAGAAGCTGTATACTCAGTTGGAAGTATCAATTCCTAAGTTTTATAGCAAATACTGAAACATCAACCCTTTATTTAGACAACCACTGGATCTGTCAGAGATATACACAGTCTTTATGTTCTGGCCTACAAATATAAAGGGAGCTCTTTTGCTATTAAAGACACAAAATAAGGCATGTTTCTTAGAAGCATAAAGGAACGTGAAGGAAAACATTAATAAATCAGGTGATGTTAAGACACCACCTTCAGCAAAAATGATGTCTACATCTTAAGAGATAGTCTATCTTGGAAGAATAAGGTCAAAGAAGGAACTATACGGGTATGAATTTATCTCATTTTTCTAACAGAGAAGATGGCAACAAAGCAAGCCTCTTTTTGGAGAACGAGATTCCATGAGAATGTGGAACACCAAATTAAAATTCCTGTAACTCACTTGCCTGGTGGAGGGAAAGACCTCAATAACCTTAAAGCTCAAGGCTGAGACAGATGTTAAATTGACTTCAGTAAGAGTAAGGAACTTACAACAAAGGACCGGACTGCTTCAGTTTGGGCAGGTAACTCAGAACAATCTGAACTGACGGAAAGGGGAAGAAGACCAACAAACACATTAACCCAAAAGCCTAACCTAGTTAATAACTTGCATTCCCTTCCATTACTTATAAAGCTGTCTCTGACAAGAGAGAAACAGGAGTGCTGAAAGAGCAAGCCTTCCTGCATCTGCAGCATGGAGAAAAGCATTTCAAGACCAAGATGAGCCAAAGAGCCCACAGTCTACAATAGCAGGTACAGCCGTAGCAGCAGCAGTCTCTTTAAGAAAGGGAGGAGGCCTCATTATTAAAATTCTGCCCCATCATTGCAGTCAGTGTCCTTTGTCCTGCCTTACCTTGATTAAAACTGGGAATACAGGGCCAGGAGGATATGCTTTAACCACAATATCGAGGTATTGTCCAAGAGGCAGCCTGATTGCTGAACTACTCTCATGAAAGTACTGAAGACACATGAACAAGTGTTCAAGAAAGAGTGAAATCAGTGTTGTGGGACATAAACTGATCTATATCAAATGATATCCTGATAGATCCACTGGTAGAGCTCAGACAGACTTTTTGAGAAAGTTAGAGAAGGCCTGGTAGATTAACTAATAAATGAGTCTCGTTCACTGTGACTCTCTGCCAAGGAATAATCAAATTGTAGAAGAGAGAAGCAGGTCTATGCACACCCTCTTTGGGTTAACAAGTTTAAAAAAGGATAGTTGAGTGATGAAGTCCTCACTTGAGTGAACGCCTTTAGATATGATGGAAAGCCTTGCATGAAGTTCAGATGAAGTGGAATTCCACAATACTGATGTGAAGCTTCTAGCCCTTTGGCCAGTCCCTGTTTGATCATGTTGCCCAAACGGACAGTCAAACCCAGAGGGAACACATTAATGCTACTTCTTGGAAAGATGGAGCAAATTTAAGTGTCATTCCCCAGTGGAAATTGCCTTGATGCTGCCACCACAAGAGAAAGCTCTCATACTTCAAGGAACAGCAATGCTGAATTAGAGATTTTGTCTATGCAGTAATCCCTTGGTCACTTAGATTGAGAGTCTTGCCTGCCATTTTACTGTGATGGAAAGTTAGAAGGAAGTGTCTCCTTGAGCACGAGTCTTAGGACAACAATTGCTGGTTGCATCAGAATAAAAGCTTCCCCCGGTGCCAAAGATGGTGACATGCATTCCAACTTGGCTAATATTAGCATTTTGCAGGGTTAGCCTCACAGATGAGAAGAAGCTTTTGTGGTTTCTTAGGTTGCTATCTAAGCTCTTGATGCCCTCCCATTCCACTTTTAAAAGTATGACAAAGGGATTGATCACATAAGAGCATGCCTTATTCTGAGGCAGTAAAGGCATCTCTTATACAGGTAACAAGATATAATTCAAATCTCACAGATCAGACAAGGCAAAAAGATAATCCTGAAATAAGACATTGATGAAGATTAAATGAACCAGAAATAACTTGGTTGGCAGTTGAGAAAAAATTAAATAGCTCTAGGTAACATATGTCAAATATAATGTGCTGAGAATAAAAGCAGATGGTTGCAAGTACCACAAAAAGCAAATATTCCCTAAACCTTAGCAATAAGATCCACATAAACCAGTGTGATGGGACAACCACTTATGCAAAATAACTTAGAAGATTTTATTAGTAGAGCACGAGACAAAACACATTCCTTTTCACTTCTCCTTAACCCTGCTGGCTGAAAATAAATAATTATTACTTCAGAATGACAAAATGAACTTTAAAATGCAACTAAATATGACCTATTGCATAAAAATATGCCATTAATAAAACAATCCTCTTTTCAGAATGAAAGTGCACTTCAAAATCAATACTGAAAGGTGCACGTTTACTGTAGCACAACAGGCTGCTAGGTTAGTTTGCCCTTTTTTTTTTTTTCCCTTATGAATCAGAGATTTGCTCCAGGATCTTATGAGCCTGAATTTGCTCTCCCTAGAACCCATTGCTTCAAAGTCTCCAAAGGGAGTGTTGTTATCGAGTCTCACAAATTTTCACCCATCAGTATCTCCCAAATTCCATCAGCACTAACAGAAAATTTTGTATTTCACCTTCAGAACACTTACAGGAAAAGGTAATTACCATTTCATTTTATTTTATCTTATTGTATATTTTTTTAATGGTGAGTGCTTCACGCTCTCCATCACTTTGGCCAAATCTGATAGCACACCACGGCTGTTGCACAGGTAGCGCAGTGGAAGCTTGCAATCATTCTTTTTGTGCGGAACAGCTACTCCTGAACTCGGAGTGGCAAATTATAAAGTCTGGTTAATGTTAGTGCCATGTGATCTGCAATCAGCTACTTGTGACATGAACCAAGTTTTCACTTTGCACCAGTTTAGTGCTCAGTGCAACAAGGCTCTGGGTTTTAACATACGCTGCTACAATGCTACATTTATATCCTATCGAGCCAAATTAATCCCTGATAAAATACTGCTAACTTTAACTGGATTTCAGTGCAGTCATAGGGTCTCTCTTAGACATAAATTGTGTAAGTTACCAAGTTAGTCAGGAGTTCATCTCTCAGCTTCAGATAATGTGCTAGTGTAAGAGAGAGTGAGCAGTGAGGACATCATAGACCATTCTGGCTCTTCCAGGGATCACGAATTGATTGAGTTTCAATTAAACAGAAGGTAAAGAAATGTAGGTATGCAACTCTGTTTCTTAATTTCAAAATGACAGACTTTGCTGAATATTATTTTAGAAAATAGACTGAACTCAGGGACTTAAACATGAAGATGTCTGTCATTTTGTCAAGTTAAAAAATCACTAAACATACAGTGTATATATAAAAATTTATAAAAGTACAGTATATTCCAGATGATAGTACCATATTTATTATTTCTTTACTGACTTAGTGTAAGAAGTAGGTACATACTGATGATATTTCCTGATGACATGAAGTTGAGACATATAATTAATGCAGGAATCAAACAGGATGCTACACAGGAAGACAAGGACACCTTAATGCTGAAGATTAACAGAAATAGGTTATAATCCAGTGGCAACTGATGTGCAAGGTCATACACTTCAGAATTACTACCAGTTCTCTCTATTATCATCCAGGGATCTCCTTACCTTGACAGGACAAGCAGAATCATAGAATTATAGAATGGTTTGGGCTGGAAGGGACCTTTAAAGGTCATCTAGTCTAACCCCTCTGCAATGACCAGGGACATCTAGATCAGGTTGCTCAAAGCCTCATCCAACCTAGTCTTGAACACTTCCAGATATGGGGCATCTACCACCTCTCTGGGCAACTTGTTCCAGTGTTTTACCACCCTCATTGTAAAAAAGTTCTTCCTTATATCTAGTCTAAATCTACCCTCTTTTAGTTAAAACCATTACCCCTAGTCCTATCACAACAGGTCCTACTAAAAAGTCTGTTTCTAGCTTTCTTATAAGCCCCCTTTAAGTACTGAAAGGCCACAATAAGATCTCTCTGAAGCCCAGAAGAAAGATAAAGTTATTTACTGACAAAGGATGACTGTTGAGGCACCAACCTAAAAAGTCTGTGAATACATGTGATTCTAGGAGACAGCTGACAAACTGTTTTCAGCAGCTGTGCTCATTGTACAAAGTCCTCATAAGGCAGCATTTAAAACCTTGCATCTAATTCTGTGTGGAAAGATTAAGAAAAAGACGTTCACATGGTACCAGATGGGGATAGCTGAAATTCTGGGAAAAAGAGAAGCTGCCTTCTAAGAGGCGACTCGGAGAGCTTCGCTAGATGATTCTATTTATCAGAACTGAGAGAGGAACACCGTGGCAGTTTACGAAGTCACACCATCGAGTCCAGCAGACGGTCACCACGCTGTCCAAGGGCTTGAGCACACAATATATGAGGAAAGGCTGATGAGGCTGGGTTTATTCAGTCTGGAGGAGAGAAGGCTCAGGAGTGACTTTACTGCAGCCTACAGTTACCTGATGGAAGGATACCAGAGAAGACAGAACTCAACTCTTCTGAAGGGTGCAATATGATGAAAGGCAATGGATATTGTTGGAACACAGAAAATTCCAATTAGACATAGAGAATTCTTATTTTTTTAACCATAGGAATTGCCAAATATTGGAACAGGTGCCCAGAGAGGTTGTGGGACCTCCATCCTTGGAGGGTGTCCCATACTCAACTTGAAACGGCTGTGAGCAACCTGATCTGATTAGACCTGCTTTGAGCAGTGGCTGGACTAGATGAACTCCAGAGGTCCCTTGCAACCCAAATTATTCTATGAGTCTTTGAAAATGCATTAAAAAGGAGGGGGAAAAAACCCAATAGTTAAATCTAAAAATATTGCCACAAAAAAAAGACCACACTTAACCTTAGGAAGAGAAATGAGCCCGTTTACAATCAGAAAAGCTCTTAAACAGTAATGACAACAAAAATCTACTTACCTTTGAAATAAAGTTAGATCAATTTATAAAATGAAGTGGAATCAAAAGAACTAAACTAGCAACCTGAAAGTGCCACACCCCTACGATCTGTGTCGATGTTTAGTTGTGATAATCCTAAATCTATTTTTGAAACTTAGTATTTTAAAATCACAGATGACATTTTTTACATAAAATCACAAAGCAGCTAAGGAATACATACCAGTACAACAACTCAGCTTGTTTTTTCCCCAGTATGAAATACTCAAAAAAGAAAAGAATTTAACTGGTACTTGCAGCAGAAGAGCAGTGCACACAACCCCACTGCCAGAGCTGCCAGAATGACAGCATTGAGTGTGAGTACCACATGGGACAGGCTGTTGTCACCCACCACCAACGTAATTGAGCCCTGCAGCCTCCCTCTGAGCTGCCCTCAAGAGTGGGTCCACGCGCTAAGTGACTTGGTCTTGGAAACCAGGTTCTTCTCCTATGGACAAAAGACTAAGCTTCTCATACTGTGTTTATGGAGATGTTTCTCTGCAGTTGGAGGGAAAAGCATGTCTTGGTTTCATCGTGAAACGCATCAGTCTATGCAAGAAAATATTTCCTTGGCAAAACATAATTTTGTTTGTTTAGTCTTTCTACTTCAGCACAGCAAGCTTCCTGTATGCTTCAAGTGAACAGGTAAGTTTTCGAAACAGAGCAGTTATACTCTTTGCATGTGACATTATGAGAAACAGATGAAAATTACCTACATAAGTTTGAAGAATGGTATTCTGCGCTTTCCACAAAGGCTGCTGCTCCTCAGTGACTGAAAAGTTTAACAGATGCTCTTGTGAAAGCCTATTTGCCAGGTGACACTGAGAGCTTTTGCTTTGGGTGTCTCTCAAACACAAGACTACAAAATGTTTTCCAGAAAGGTTCAGATGGGAGAGATTATTCACAAATTGCCTTTGTCATCACTCAGAGAAGAACTGTTTCTAGCTGGAAATATTTCAGAGATATTTATTGTATTCTGAAAACGTCATTTTATTTCTAACTTATTTACAGTTAAACATTCAGAATCATAAAATATGAAGTATAAAATATTTAACAAAATAGATGCAGTTCATGTTGTTCAGATGCACCATAGATATATGATGAAACAGTAAACAGCATAGGAATTTCCTGATGGTCTCTCTCTCATTTACCAGGGAAAGGAGTGTGTAGACCTGCCCTATACATTCTGGTCTGACCAGTATGGCATCAACCTTTCATTTCAGAGAGACCACCACCACCACTCTCGTTTCTGTGTGTCCTCAGTCTTCCACGGTTATCTTCACTATCTGAAAAGCCAACACTAATGTTCAATAAATACATCAGATACCCTCTGAAGTTGGTATTTCAATACTTTTTTTTTTTTTTTTAAAGTACAGAATTTCCTAGAAAAGAAGAATCAGGTAATTCAGGCCATATGAACAAAAGAGTCATTTATTATATATATATTCTCTAGTAAGTTATAATAGTCTCTTGGATTTTAAATGTCTTTTTGCTATTTTCAATGCTTAAAAATTATAATTTTAAAACATTAAATATTGTGTTATATACATTATGATTGAATTTATCATTTCTAAACATGGAGCATTCTCCAAGTGGAAACTTGGATGAAACAGAAAACAACTTAATTGACAACAGGCTTTAAAAGTTCACTTCATACAACCATAAATTTGACTATATGAAAAATAGCCAAACATCGATTTGCTCCTACATGGGATTTTTTCTGTTTTTCTTGTCTTGGGGAGAGGGTTTTTTTGGCTTTTGTTTTTGTATAAACAGAAGGACAGGTCTGGTCATTACTTTTGTCATTGTTCAGTATTTTAACTTTTTTTTTTTAATCTCATACCTATTTTATACAAAATAACAAAATATACAGAGAAAGCTGAGTTTGTTACATTAGTTCATACACGTACAGTAAATAAAAGTTTTTTATGTATGGCTTTGCAAAGGTAGATTATGAAGTGACTTTTGTATTTTATTTGTTTAAAAGCATTTTAAGAGAACGTGTTAGTGTGCTTACAATAGCGGCCATGGTAGTTGAATGTCGAGCCAAGAGTTTAATGCTAGGATCACCGGAGGTCTTGCCTGACACTGCTTCTGCAGCCTTCAGAAGACAAATGTAGTTTATCACAACCTCGTCTATCTTAGCTATAATTTCCTGCTGCTGTGTTTCAGAGTTCATGACTTTAACTAAACGCATGCAGGCTTCTGTTAAGCAACAGAGTACTTGAAAGCTGGAAGTCATAGCTAAAAGCATTTCCTCAGGGCTTTTATCAGCCATGGCCATTTTCCTGCAGGCACTTCCCAACTGTCTCGATTCCATAGATAACAGTTGTTTGTACTTAGAAAGTTTAAGGTCATATGTTTCTGGATGTAAATCTTCTCTCTTGCCCATACTTGCTCGGACCAGTGAGAGTAGCTCATTGGCATCCTTTTGTGCTGCAATAAATCCATCAGGCATTGTATACGTCTTCTCTTTCATCACATTTATTCGTGTGATTCGTGCATCGAAGGCCACGTCATTGAGATTCACATCAATTTGGCCACCTTGGATGTCAGCACTGCTCTTCTCATGCGTGTTGACTGCCTCGTCTTGCGGGGGCTCAGCAGCTTTTGGGGACTCCAAGACTTTCTGCTCATTTTCACTGGAAAACGACTGACCGACTGGTTCTGTGAGCTCGCACAGGATCTGTGGTTCGAAGAGACGTGAGAGCTGATGGCTGTCTCCATCATCTTCATCATCGTTGTCATCGTTTCCTCTGCCTAGGAAACAATAGCTAAAGGGGCCACGACACCTCCAGGTGCTGGTGTCCAGCTTCCGCAAGGGCAACGTTCGACACGGCTTGGAGTCCTTCTGACTGGCACCTGTGCCCGAACACCTCTTACTGTCCTTCATATCAGTGCTGACGTACACACAACTCTGGGAACAACTTTTTGACAGCTTTTTGCCCAGTGGGAGTTCCACCCTTCTCTCCGATTTGGATTCATCCCTTCGGGTGATGTCCAGGCATTTCAAGCTGGCTGCGGCAGCCTTCTTTTCAAACAGCATCTCAATGCCTGCAGATCCTCCAATGATGCTGCTGCTGCGTCTCAGCACTTTCCTGTTGTGCGGCATCCTGAGGCTTCCTCCTATCATGTCATATGGCCGTAAACTAACTGTTGCCCCACAAGCCTGATTTACTTTGGGAATGTCACAAGAGTCTTGATTTTGACTTGGCACCTTTGATTCTGATAGCATGGATGATAGCATGATGGAGTCAGCTAGAGGCTGTCTAGGAAAAGCTGTAGGCATGCCTCCTTGTCTTCCCTTTTCAGGCTCTGTGAAAGCTACACTAGGGGTAGTAGAAGAGCAGACAGAATAATTAAGCATCACCCTGATAATATTCAGAGACTGAACTTTTAAATATCTTTAACAGTCAGGACAAATGGGTTCCTGGTATTTCCCAGTGGTCTCCATTCTTCAAAATATTCCACAAAAAATTCATTGCTAGTTTCTCATGCGTTTTGTAATTCATTAAGATGCCTCTTAAAATCTATCAACAAATTACCAGTTATGTATAGTTAATTGTTCACTCCACTACAGCAAACTCATCTAAAAAAAGGAATAGAGAATTATCTATAACACATCCTAAATCTCCCCAAATACATGGATTGCATATTTTCTATTAACTAATTAGATTAATATTTTCAGATTAAAATACCTTCTTTAACTATACCTGAGAGGATATGGAAAGATGCATTCATCGTAATTTTGGTTTAGTTATGTGGGGTTTTTTTTGGCAGAGAAATAGTAATTCTCTTTCTAGCTCTTAGCCTGTTCCACTTTTGGATTTTAAAGCATTCACACACTACTGCTACACGTGGGTTGCAACCCAGAAAGAGGGAAATATTTGAAACCCAACTGAAAGAATTTCCAATGCTATCTCTAAAAAACTGCCTTTTTTGTAACAGTAAGTTCATAAAATGTTTTGAAATTTGAACTTAATAATGCGGTAATGGTTCTGTATGTAAATTATTCTTTAAGGAAACACCTACTGTCAGATGGCAAAGTAAATACATGCTTGATAAGATAGTGACATTTTCTCATCCTTACATTTAGGGCTTTTTATTCATACTGGCATGGTTTTGACAATCTGCTAAAACAGCATGTAAAGTACATAATAAATGAATCACAGTTTTTTCTCTCCCACATTAATATACCTTGTGAAGTCATTTTATAGTCTAACAAGTATCCTGGAACTCAAGTGACTATGGATTTTGGACAGTCTTCCAGAAAGTGGAAGAGAGGCCTCTCCATCAGTGTCTCCCCAAATATTTTTAACTGTATGGAGAGGTTTTTGAAAAAGTTGGTCTTTGTAAGTAGCTCATAAGAACATCTCAACACATAAAACTAAAATGAACAGGTACACCGAAGGTCTAATCCCACTGCCTGCTACAGCCTGATAATGTAGTTTCAGGTAAAGATAATCTAGATATCACACCTAGTCCTCCACCTTTATACATAGCTTTAAAAACAAACGTAAGAAACACTTTATTACTGCTGTACCTGTAGTTTCTTTTATCTTGGGGATCCGATGACATCCTTCTCTCAAAGTGCCGAACAGTGGTTCAGCATTAATTGCTGAATGCACGACAGGCACCGTCATTCTGTGACACACAGCTTCAGGCTGCTGGTGCAGGTCCTTGTATGTTGTTCCATGGTTTGGAAGAATGGCAGCTCTTTCATCTGCTGGAATATAGGCAATGCCCTTCATTGATGGGTCAGAGATAATGTGCTTAACATCAGAGGTACAAAGAGGAGATTCAACGGGGGTCGCACATGTGCTGCTGCCTGTGCTGCATCCTGCATCCACTGAAGAGCACTGAGAGCTCTGCAGTGAGAAATGGCCTTCACTTTGCAGAGATGACATGCGCTTAGCCAAGTGATATTCACACAGCCTAGCCACACTCTGCTCAGCTTCTGGAAGCTTTGAAGGATGGTCATCTGCAGATAAATCGGTATCTTCTGCATCATTTAGGTCTTTGGCTGAAGACATGGGAGTCATATCTGACAGAAAGTTTTCACCTTGGCTAAGCCCTGAGGTATCATCCTGATCCACCTCAGGATCCACTTCATCTTTACAGTCAGTTTCTGTTTTACCAAGGACAGCACTTCTTGGAAAAGTCTTCCCATTCACTGTCTCTGGGCTTGGCTTATCTGCTGCCCCATCATCGGCAGCGTACCATCTTTGGCGAAAGGCAGTTCTCTCCACATTAAAAGTGCTTAGGCGTTGACTGTCTCTTGCTGAAAGAGTTCCAAATTTAGCTTTCAGATCTTCATCAGTTTCTGCTTTTTTAGTTCCCTGTTGCTTTTTCACAGTAGCGTTACCATCAGAGGGTGCTTTTACTTCGCTGTCTGTCATCTTATTTTTCCTTTTACTAGTGCAAGAATATACCAAGGATCCCATGTGCAATTTGCTAAAATAATCAGTGACAGATTTTGTTTCCATGGTCTCTGGCTCCATTTCCATGTTATCTGAATGAAGAATCTGCTTTGAAGGCACAACTTTTGACTGTAGCTCTGCAGCCTGACGACCAGCCAAAGGCTGTGAGGGCTTCATGCCTGGCCCTCCAGCCTGATTCTTAGCAATGGGAAATTCAGTCTGCTCTTCCACAAGGGGTTGGTAGCCTTCATTTGTGGTCAAAAACATACGTGCAGTGTTTTCTGACTGTTTCTGTGCTGCAGCTAGTTCAGAGCTTTCAGTCATTTCAGAAGAATTTGTTTCATTGCCAGAATCTGAAGATGACTCAGGGCTATATGCTCGCAGGATAGCTACACCTGCAAGCCACAAAAAATAACAAGAGTCAATTAAATGACAGCAGCTGAAGCACCTGGATAACTGACAAGCAAAGAGGGTGTGTTAGAGACAAAAATATGCTTTGTAAGAATATTCTGACTTTATTGCACAGTTCCCGGGACAGGTAGTTTAGTAACACAATGGTAGTTCCATTAAAGAAAATGGAATATGATGTATGAAAAATGATGGCCAAAAAAAAAAAAAGGAACACAAAAAAAACACCAACCCTCATGAAATGGAGCATTTCCAAAGCTAGATGGATGAGATGGAATGATTTTCAATGAATAAATGTAACTATGGTGAAAGAACCTGAATTGTCATTCGTCTGCTGTTCCTCTGAAGCAGCCAAAGCTTCTAGTGCTTGAAGTGTAGAGACTACCGCGTCATCTAGCCCCTTCTCACACTTCCCCTCTGTATTAGTAGGGACAGCATCGATAAGCGACACCGGAATGTCATCATTGCCTAGATTACTGGCTTGCTCCTTGTTGTCTCTAGGCTGCGTTGCTTGATTCTGAGAGTCTTCCTCATCTGAACTGTCCCTGAAGCCAGGTGGAGGAGCAGCAATGGCCATGTTTAAGGTATGCAATAGGAAATCATCTTCATTATCATCACCTTCTGGAGGTGGGAGTGACGTCAAATCAATAATGTCATCACTAGAACCAGAAAGACTGAGAAGAGCAGGCCTATTGATTTCTCCTACCATAATGTCTTCTTCACAGCTTACTTCATCTTCATCTTCGGCATCATCTGTGTTTTCTGCATAACAAATATCATGCAGCAAAGGCTCTTCTATCCCTTCCGCAGCTCCAAATATTTTACCGTCGTTTATAGTTGCGTAAACAGAATTTGTAGCAAACTGAATGCTTTCAGCATCCGGTGTCAACTCCAGGCCTTTAATGTCATTGGCATTACTAATATAAATGGCTCTTTGTTTTTCTAGTACTTCTGGACTTTCATCCAAAAGCCTTTCATAGCCAAGAGTCTGGGGATTGATACCATCCAAGTTGTGATCTCCAAATATAAAGGAAACTTTTGCTCCCCTGGGGGAATCCTGTGCTTTCTTGCTAGATTCCAAACCTGAGAGCGAGAGCAGAGAAGGCTGATTAAAATTTCTGCTTTCTTCTGCTTCAGTGGGGTCACTTTGCTTAGCCAGATGCTGATCAAATCCACCCAAATTATAAGTATTTTCTATGTACAGATGTCTGTGTTCTTTTTGACATAACAGACTTTCAGAAACATCTACAGTCTTCTGTTTTGGATCACCAAAGGGCATTTGAGTCTCTTGATCTCCTTCAGCCAGGAAAGTGGTAGTTTTTGGTATACAATTCCACTCAGAAGCAAGAAAATTATGCTTCCCTCTATTTTCAGTTCCTATAACATGGTGAAATAAAAATCAACACTGTGAAATCAAAGAGCAGCAAAGTCGTGTAATTTTTAAACAATGACTTGTTTATACTGAGCAATAAACTCTCTGAACAGGACAGCTGGGCTGACAAACGCTCCAGAAAAGCACTTTCAAACTCACCCCTGCCCTAAGTTAAATACCTGTTGATTTAATGACCTAAAGTTTAACTGGTACTTCTGTACTCAAGTACAAAACTAAACCTCGACTAGGTACCAATGCTATTTGAGGAATAGTAACAGAAAACCAAACCCCCAGCTGGTTTCTCCAACATCGTATGTATTCTTACAAAAGATATATGCATATAAAATAGTAACACTCAGAGGGAGCATGCATCTGTTTCACTATGGTATGAAAGAAATTCATCACCTGGTTTATTTTAACATCAAGATGCTACCATAGGCTGAATATTAGAACATTATAAAGCTGAACTGACATACTGTGGTGCCAGGTCTGAGCCAGCTATCAGGTCTCATTTGGCATAGCCTTGTGTTTATCGCAGTGCACTGGCTTAAGCTCGCTTCTGTTTTATACATTGGACCACCGCTAACATTCTGCGCAATGAATACCTGTTTCTCGGCTCCCTGTGTTTTTCTTGTTGGCCATGTTAAATATTGAGCGCCTTGAGTCAACCAGCAGTCTATAGTATCCAGCTGTTAGGCAAGCAAGATTCATTGCATCTGATGACTCCATGAGTAGAGTGATAGGCTAAGAAGAATACAACCAAGTCTTGGTTAAGGCTGTTCCTCCTCAACCTATTTACCTGCTGACAATACTACTACATGGAAGCAAAAGGAATTACATCACAAACACTACAGCGAAAAACACACACGAGAACTTATTTTCCTCACTGCCAATATCAAACGTTTAGAAAACACTGGTGTTGCAGTAAGTTGCAGTGAATTCAATTGGACATTTTAACAGCTGATTTTGCTCTCTTTCGAAATGAAGCTATCTATTTTGAGATGCTTGCTTCATCTTTTTCTTGCATAGACATTATTCTCACCAAAGCACTGTTTACTGTTACTAAGAAACTGTCAAAGGCTAAGAACCTGGTACAGTAGGTGCTGGAGTCTTACAGTAGTCTGGGAATCTGCAGCTTCTCAGAAAATGAGGTGCCCTAAGCATATGTAAAGAAGCAAAACATGGGAAGTAAACAGAGTCAGGGAAAGTTCAGGTTCAGAAAATACAGTAGTGAGGTTAAAGCTATCATTACACAGCAGTGTCAGTGAATATTACAATGACAGCGTAAAAGATTTCAGTGTTTGTGGCCTGGCATTACTGAAAAGACAAGTGATGAAAAAATAAGCAGATAAACAGAGACAAAGAGAACAGAGAAAGATCTCGGAAGAGAGATCAGCAAAGAAAACAAACTCAGAGCATTTAGAAAAAAAAGTCAGACTAACAGAAAAATGAAAGACCTCAGAGCTTTGAAAAACTACAGCTGCCAGGGCAGCAAGCATCGAACCAGAGACATCCATGTGAAACACACTGTCTTCAATTCCCTTTCCTCTTGTCACAATATATACATTTCTTTGCCTAAAACTTTTGTTCATGTCTCTGTAGCTTTTAACACCAAAAGCTGCTCTTCTCAAATTTATTTTAAGGTGGTTAGCGTCTACATCTACTGCAGAGGAAATAAAAATGAAGCCCTTACCATGATACATAGATAGAAATTACACCATAGACAACCCATCTTATCACTTATAGTTTGTAGTGACTCATAGCTATGTGGACATTCATGACAATTTATCATAATTTAGCATGCAGAGTACACTGTCACAAGACAGATGCAGGGACCTGCATCATTTGTTCCAGGAGGAATGTTACATGCAACAAGGATGGCTCTCCAACTTACTCAACCTCTTACTAGTTAAAAGACAGCTGATTTAGATGGAGGTTGTGGCCAAAATGTAACTGATGTATCTTACTACCAAACCCACAATAGGTTTGATAATTTTTTAAATGCCTGTGCTGCAGCATCTTAGGCCAAAATACCTTGGCTGCCCTGAATGTTGTACAGTTTTCAGCAACATGGAAAAATTTATGCATTTTTTTCTTTAAAATATTTCGTGCTACAGTTCGAGGTTCTATTCAATACATGCTTCTTTCAAAGCATTCAACTACAGCTATAGAAGTTAACTATAAATTATTAAACCTACAACGGGCTAATTAATCTCTTTTCTTTCGAGTCACTGCTAAAAACTAACATTTGCAATGCTGTGTTGATCTCAAATTTTCTGCAGTGTTTGACAGAAATGGATGATCTCCATAGAAATCTCAGATTGCTGAAAACAGTGCTGTGAACTACTGTTAATCGGCTGAACAGTGACAGCTAAACTTTTATTGCTTGCTTCTGTCAAGTGACACATGCATGAGAAGACTATTAAAGATAACCAAAAATAAAAGAAAAATCCGAACTGGTTATTCATTAAGAAAATATTGGCATATATGACATATATTAGCATATTCAAAATCTGGATATATGAACCTGCTACCTTAGGGTAAGCCAGGGGATCAAAACATCAGTTGAGAGTAACTACCGGTGTGTGCCTGCATCTCCTATACAGGACACAGTGACAATCTCTACTTGTGCGCTACAGAAAGGCAATTTTTTGTCAAATTCCACCCTAGAGTCTCCTAGATTTGTAATTTTAATGTTAGGCCAGTCTCTCTGGGTTTAAGATTGCATGTATCAAAACGCAATGAGATGGGGATATACATGGTTTGCAATAAGACAGCAACAGTATTATAATAGAAACCAACACAATATCATGGCAATATATAGAATCATAGAATCATAGAATGGTTCGGGTTGGAAGGGACCTCAAAGATCATCTAGTTCCAACCCCCTGCCATGGGCAGGGAAATCCTCCACTTACACCAGGTTGCCCAAAGCCTCATCCAGCCTGGCCTTGAACACCTCCAGGGATGGGGCATCCACAACTTCTCTGGGCAACCTGTTCCAGTGCCTTACCACCCTCAATGTAAAGAATTTCTTTCTTATATCTAATCAAAATCTGCCCTCTTTCAATTTAAATCCATTGCCCCTTGTCCTATAATAATATATATAATATATATACATATATATAATATAATAGTATTATATATAATAGTATAATAGTATATATATAATAAAATATAGTATACATATAATACTATGGCATACAGTGCTGCCTCTTACATACAAGCAGATGAGAAGGATTTAATTTCTATATTACTTTCTCCATTTGTAGAAAGGGGCTAACAGCTTTTTCGTAAGAGGTCTGCAAGTTCAGCACAGTAATGCAGGTAAAGTAGCCTAGGATCCTCAGATGTCATCATTGCTAGGTAAGATGAAAGAGATGTGTTCACCAACCTGTACATTTCTCTTAAGTTGCTGTCAAGGAGCATCTAGATTAATTTACAGCAATGTTGTTTTCATTAACTTAAATACAGGGAAACAGGTCCAGGTCAATAAACTTAAAGCATTCAAAGCAAAAGCTTATTAAAATATTCCTTGTGTATGTTTTTTGTGTATAGCTGGGTCAGCAAAAAGAACTGTTAGGCTCTATTTATTTTCATATAATATTTAAGTTTCAAGTATAATGAGTACTCTTCCTTCGATCTCTGATTATCCTGATTAATGTTCTAGACAGTTTATGAAACCCTTCACATCAAAATCAAATAGAAAACACACCAAGAAGAACTAGGACAATGCAGTATACAGAACTCCACTCATTGCCACTAGATGCCACAGACAGTGTTAAGCGGGATTCAAGAGAAATTAAATGACTACAGATAGATCAAGAGCATCTATCAATACATTATGTAGGGTAAAACACTTAACTGAAATTATAAGGGCTAAGAAAAATTCTTGCCTTTTTACAGTTTATTTCATTGGTAACCACTATGTGGTTACTTGCAGTGAACTTTGCAGATAAAACACTGGATGACAGGTGACACTGGTCTGATGCAGCTGGAGAGTCTCTAACGGTAATAATATTCTGTTACACTAGAAGAAGGTTCTAGGGGCTCAAGGAGCTTCAAAAGAAGGCCAATTTCATCATCACCTCTTCTGACCATGGAAATCAAGGAAGACAGCAACAATGTGAGTTGCCTGGGGTCAGCCAAGAGAAAAATCAGAATAGAATACAAGTGCTGCGAAGCACCAGTCTGGCACACCATAGGCTCTTCCAAATCTCAAGCTGTACTCTACATGCATTCTGACCAAAAAAAAATCTAAAAAAGCACCCCGAGAATTTTATTGGCATGAAAATGTTCAGAATAGTATAGCTCGAAGACAAAAAGATTATTTAAAGATATTCTATCAATAAAAAACAACGACAAACTTACTTTTACATCTAAGACATGCAGCTCAACTCTAACACTGCTTTCATCTTCTGTAAACATCTCAATCCTGTTCACATGGCTGAAGTCTGCCAGGAGAGCCACGAGGTTTGTTTTGGTGTTTATCACGTGACTGATTCCGTACCGCGGCCCTACTAACAGTGTCACTTCTGAACGCTTTTCTCCCTGCTTTAGCAGAAAAAGAGAAAAAGCAAAAGTAAAAAACATGATAGGTGCCACAGTGACAAAAATCTCCACTGCTTTCTTTCATTTTCATGGGGCTACATTTGCATGGCATTTCTACATTAAAGACTATTATGTTTTTCTAAGAAGATACACTATAGAAGAGCATTTGTAATTAAAACCAAAAAATAAAGGAACCTGGTCCTTGATATTGACTATACTGTATTTTTTAAATGGATAGTAAGATGGACAGATGGATGGATGGAATCTGCTTCTGTTAAAAGAAAATCTTTGTCATCAAGAGTTCTCCACACTAACAGTATTAGTATTCTATAGTTCATTGAATGGTGCTATTTGCCAGAAGGATGCTAACCTATCCCCAAATCCCCAGTAAGAATTCAAGTTATAACAGGACATAATTTAACAATTACTTCTTAAGTGTGTGAATAGAACCTAAACTTCTAAAGAAAATTATATTGTCCAGCTTTTGCAAAAAGACATTTGGATAAAAAAAAACAAGAGAAGAGAGAGACTGTTTCAAGAGAAATATTACCACTAGTGTTGCCTTGAAAACACGTCCTCCATATAATCGTAGATCACTGAGGAATTTTAGATAATGCACCTTGGCTTGCAGAGCAGATAGCTGAGGAAGGAGAAACAGGGGTAAGAGGTAGTGCTGGAAATCAACACATTACCAAATTCCAAAAGAAAACATATTTGTGTAGTCTAAGGAGAATGGACTGCAATTACAGCTCTTCAGCACCTGAAACTAAATCATTAGATGGTTGAGTTTCAGAAACAGTTTCATTCTTAAAAATGAGATCTTGCTTGTTTAGTTAAAACGCACTGCGGACTTGGGTATGGGCAGATCAGAGCACTGCAAGAACATTGTAACCGCTCCAATGAAAGGAAAATGTTAAAATACTCAGATTAAACATTTGTTCATTGAGGGATTTCAAGGCTAGATAGCAGCTTTCCATTCATAATCACCATCAGTTCTTAAACATTTATGTACCTATACAGAGAAAGAGAACAAAGAATTTGCTTTTGTCAGCTGTGTATTATGTTTTGCTAGGTACTTGCGGCATATGGCATATTATTCCACCTCATTACTGCATTTCCCACTTTTTTAAATAAAACTCTTGCACTATATTTAGCAGCGAATGGATCTGAAAGCCAAACACAGTCAACAATTCACACGATCATATCATGCAATATATGTCATAATTTATCTCCTCTTTCTCCTCTGAGCTTAAACTACCTACTTAAAAGAAACAATGTGGAAATATTTTATGAGACTGAATGGAAACAAGAAACAGTTCATTTTACCCAAACAGTCTGGACCCAAACCTTATACCTCCCTAGTATAAATCCTTACATCTGGACTTTTAAAAGATAAGATAAAACATTTGAGCCACTAGATTTCTAGTTCAAAATCTTGTTTTATCTTGAACAGCATTTTAAGAGCCCTGATACTGAGGTTTTTCTAGACATCAAGGAGGAAATTAATTTGGAGCAGAGCAAGTAGTGGGAACGCTTTCCCCTTCCATTCACTAGGTGTTCAGTTGGTGGAGAAATACACAGGGGTTGTAAAAAACAGGACAATCCTGAGAATGACAGGCTTTCCTTCATGTGAATGAGAGAAGACCCCAGGAGGAAATCCGTTCCTGCATTAGTACCTACAAGCGAGACAGAAGGTGACGATGAGCTCAGATGTTTTACTTCTGAGACCTACCTGCTAAAAAAGCAGGTGGGCACACAACGTATTTCCAAAGCTCAATTTAGAAAAGAATGGAGAAAAACGAATGAAGTCTCCTTGCTGCAGGAAGGGATTGTTGTAACCCCTCTTTTAAGCAAGAATCGATGCTGTATGCCACTGTCATCACCTACAATGCCTGCAACAGTGATGACTTCCGAAATAAACCCAAACTTACACTACCAGAAGAAACAATAAGTAATTGGCATTATTCAGCTTTAGCCTCAACAGTACAGGAGACATGCAGTGCTTCAGTCAAAAAGATGGCCTTTCTTCCTGAGCATCCCTGGTCAAGCATCTAGAGCTATGTTCACAGTCATGATGTCATCTGAAACCTCCAAGCAGGATTTCTGCTGATCACAACGAACCTTGGCTCAGGCACCAAGTGTTTTGGGGTTCTTTTGCTCAGAAACAAAGTGCCATGTAGCAGGATTCAACTCATTTTATGTCTCAACTAGTCATTCTTAGGTTCTTTTTATAGTCCATGGAGAGAAATAGGCATTTCTAGGACACAAGTCATCTGAACTATTTTTGGTTCCTAATGTGGGATGGGATGAATCGCTCCCTAGAAGTGCCTATTTCTCTTCATTGACTACAGAGAGACAAGACGACTTGCATAAAGACACCTCATTATGGTGTCTAAAACCAGTCTCAGCTGTACGCATGTAACAAAGGCATTTCTAAGAGACAGTGTCTTCTACATGCTTTTTCCAGCTGCAGTGAAATCTTAGTGCTAAGAAAAGCATTTTACAACAAGAAGGAGGGTCATTTACTGTAAACAGCATCGTCTATCCAGTTAGATCATGGCCAGTGACAAGTCTCTATCTACAGCATAATGGAAAACAATCCTGAAAATCAGCATTTATGTCAAGCCCATAGGTTAATGTAGTTCAGATGAGAGCATCAGAGAGAGAACAATAACTTTCCTAACAAGTCTGCCATTAATAAGAAGCACGAAATGAATTAAAAAATATGTATCTTTATCATACATAAAGCATTAATCACCAGTTTTCTGGCATTCTCAAGAAGACAGTTTAGTTCAGGTATATTTAATTATTTTTAATTGTTCTTGGCCATGATGTATCGAGCACCAAAAGTTAAATCTCTGAAAATATAATGGCTAGGTGTTTCTCTGAAGGATTAATTTTAAATGTTTTCAATGCACAATACCCTTTCTGTTCTTTAAAACATATTTTCCATTAAGATGCAAATGTAATACCTTTTTACCCGGAGGAACTAGGTTTTGATTTGCTTTGACAAGGTGTGAAAGTGCTTTCTTTATGTTCTTTTCTTTCATGCTTTGCAGCACAGCAGATGGAAGAAAAGTCTCTAATCCCCATTCTTTTCTGCAATAAAAGGCATATATTTAATTTCACATTTCTCTGATGATTATTTATCTAAAAACTGGTGACTATGATGCCAAGCGAATGAACATCCGAAAACAGAAGGAGAGTTTATTAAGTCTGGAGTTTTGTAATTACACATTATTTTCTGTATTCAAACTATATATTATGAAAAAGATGCTTTAAAATGATATATAATCTCTCTTCTATCCCTTCCATCTCTTCTTTCATGGCATTCAGAAAAGAAATTTAAGTTTTATGTTTAAAGTCTATGCTGTATTGTTTAACACCACTTAATTACACAGGCAAGTACCATTATAGAATTAAAATAGCAGAAGATTCAACAACATAATGTCAGATTTAATTGTATTTTCTAAGCTTTTTTTAGAGCACGCAGATCAGCCAGCCATTGCATTTGTCACTTATATTTTGTGCATTTTTGCCCCCTCAAAAACAACCAGTCCTCTCCTTTTACCAAATTTTCTTTACTGCTTGAAGTATCCCTTTTGATAGAAGACTGTTTCTTCACTTGTAAGTAATTATTCTGCTGATTCATTAATAGGATACAATATAACATCGTGTTCAGTAAGATGGATAAACTCTACAAGATCGAGTGTGCAACAGTTATTATTTCCCTTCTGCAAGTAAACTAAGCAACAACAACAAAAGTTTCGGGGTTTGGGTTTGTTTGGTTTTTTTAAAAAAAAATCCAAGGAGGTGTACACACAGTTGCATTTTGGAATTTTTTTTTTCTTTGTAGTTGCACATACACTTAACACAAAACAGGTGCCTACTGGGATACTTCTGTGTCTAAGAAATTTTACAAATGGAATCTAAGACCCTACAGTCCTCTGAACCAAGAAGTCATCTAAATCTTACTACAATAATCTCTAATAAAACCTTAGGATTCAGACCATATAAAATTAGATCTGACCATTAAATCATTGAAAGCAAATGAGTTAATCTTATTTACATTTATAGGCTATTTCACATGCCTAAATAGATGATCAAAATGTAAACGGACCAAAAGACCCATACTCACAGCTCTTAACATACCTGAATCAATTTTAGCTACAAAGAATGAACCTAAAATTGCTGCACGCATATAGACATATTAAAGAAACAACTTACAAGAATCTACAAGTTCATCATAATATTTCACTTTTAAAGAACACACTGCATTCTCAACTTACTCTATATATTTGAGGGAAATTTTCTGAGTTTGCTTGGTGGTCACAGTTGCAATATACATTTGTAATGCAGCCAATCGGAGGGCAATGTCATATTTCAGCTCTGGTCCAAATCTTTCCTGAACCACGTCATTACAGCTCTGCCAAAGAACCAGTAGAGGGAGCATCAAGTTCAAAAATCTTGCACTAAAAATACATTATAGTCCTCTTTTTTTTTTTTTTTTTTTTTTAAATCAACATTGCATGAATAGTAACCCTGAACTCAGAAGCAAGACCATCCTGAAGGTAGGACTGTTGCTCTCAGAGGTGTCAGATGCTCACCAGGGTATGGGCATGGGCACTTCTGAAGAACTCAGGAACTTCTGCCAAAGAGCAGAAGGCATGAGCGTTTTGATCTCAGCTCTCTTCATCCTTCCTGGGGAGAACAATAATCCTCTTTCACAGAGTGCTAAGAGGGTATCAGTGTACCTGGATTCAGGATAGCAGGATTCTACCTGGCGAGATACCCAGGAGAACCACATTGCTTGTATATCAGTTTTCACATCCATTTTACTGGAAGCTCCTTTTCAGACATCATTTCTGTCTGATATTACAGTACTAGAAATAAATATTAGCAATTACTTCAGCTTCACTCTTTTCTAAAGCCAAATGTATTTTGGAAAGATATCAAAGCATTACTATTTGGAGAGACTTATGAAGGAAGGGGACTTTCCAGATGATAAAGATTTGCACATTCCCCAAGTGCATTCATTGGCTTTATGGAGCAGAAATAAAACCCAGGATTTACTGCAGCCACACTTTTCTATGTGAAGATATAAATCCACATATACACTGAGTGCAACTACCTTTTCACCCTCCTTTACACTAACAATGGCCGTGCTTTCACTTACCTGTACATAGAGATATTCAAAAGCAACTGGATCTCTTCTTAAAAGATCAATGGGATCCTTTGGGACAAAGCTAATCCTGAAAAGACATCTCATCTTATGCGAGCTTGGCCTCTGGGTCACCTAGGACAGTGCAATAATCATATCAGAGCTTGGCAACCCTGGTTGTGCAACACGGTCTGTAGTCTTGGGCACTGTGACCCTGCTCCAGAGCCATGTGGTAGCAAGAAAAACAACTCTATCCAACAGAGAGCTTTGCCACAGGGTCCTTATTAAGTTCTTTGTATAAGAACATCATATATATAATCTTATGGAAAGACTTTTAGACTCATATAGGCATGACTGCCCAACACAATTCAACCTCAAACCAATGGAATTCACTCATTCAAAACCAGAGTGAAAGGACAAAGAAAACAGACCTTAATGAAAACCATCCAAGTGAAATAAAAACTGAGTTGTGCTTCAGCGGGACCAAAATACTCACAAATGAGAAGGGCTAGAAGGTTTTTGGGGAGAGGTCACATTTTATTTCTTAGACTGACTGAGAACACAAGTGAAGTTCACTTTCTCTTGCTTGTTTTAATCCACTAGACAATTTGTGAGAAATGGTTGTTGGGTTTTTTTTGTTTGTTTGTTTGTTTTAATTTTCCTAGGTTGTTCTGCATTAAAGGACCTACCTTTAGATGTCTGACCAAGACAAATCTCTCCTAATACATTAAAAAATGAAAAAGATTGCTTTGCTTGTTGGTCAGCAAAACTTTGTTAAGCATGTAACACCATAATCTGGGTATACTCTTGGGAGACCACCACGTAGCTAATGAATAATTGGATGAAAGGGTAACAATCCAAGAACACCATTGGAAGTCATGGTCAGCAGCAACCTTATAATGGCAAATTAAAGTATTGCTAATTTTACAGAAACTTCAAAGAAGAAACCTTCAGAATTATTACAGTTTATTTAATTAGGCTAATGCAGTTAGAGAGTTAGTGTACTTTATAAAAAACATATTGAATCGATAAAACTATACTTTCAAAAATGTCCAATTAAGTCTGTCTTGCCTTAACGATTTTCAAAACTTATCTTACATTGTCTCTAACTTCATTCCTTCAGTATCTAGGCATACTCTGTATGTATAAATAAAAGCTCCGGATGGGATTTTTGAAAGCTCACTGTGTTGGTTTATTTTGATCCTTCTGATTTCTATGGGAATTTTACCAGTTACTTCAAAGAGAGACAGCTAGGCCAGGAGCGCCTGTATTGAGTACTTCTGGATATTGCGCATTCATGGGGTAGCTTACACCCACAAGAAAAGAATGTTAACATGGCAAAGCCAAGTGCTTAAAGGTTAGAAAATGCTAGAAAGATTGTTAGCTGGTAAACGACACCCCTTCGTACCATTACACAGACTCTAGTTATTGATCAAGGGAATTCTGGCATTTAAATTAAATATTTTTTCCCCATCTCATCTAAGAATCCACTTCTCTTATTTGGAAAATCTAGGTGGAAGGTAAAAAATACTAATGTTCTCCTGAAACAGAAATATCATGAAAAATTTCCGGCCAAACACTTTGGCAAAACAATCTAAGCAGCTAAAATCAGGGAACTGAGGAACAACTTTACCTCTAGTCAGACTTGATTTGCCTCCCTGATCTAAGGAAGAAAGTCACACTGGCATTTTGTGGATCAGAATTCATCACCACTGAAGTGACATAATGTATCGCTGCATAAACAAGCCAAACTTGGCTTCATCAGAAAGAGTATTATTGCCTGTTGCCCAGATACAGATCTGTATAACCAGACAGGAATCAAAACCAAAATAAAGTTTTTAAAGGACTTTGGGCAGACTGTGCGTCTCAGAACTGTTACCGTTGATATTCCAGCTGTTGAGAACATTTACTAGCTGGGCCATATACAATATGAAAAAAGCTTGATAAGTATTTTCTAGCTTTCAGTCCAATCTTTAACAAACTTTTTAATACTTTTTAATGGTCCAATGAAATACGATCCCTACATAATAGAAAAATAATTGTTTTCTATGAGAACCTTATTCTTACAACCACATGTAAATACCATTGCTATTTGATAGACTGAACTGTAAATCTTGCAGTTAGCTCACTTGAGTAATGAAAAAGATGGATAATTTACTGATTAACCCATCTCATTAAAATCTGTTTTCACAGATCGTTATACAAACCTGAGTTAGAGTCTCCTGTTCATGTAGCAAAAGGAGTTTCGTCCCAGATCCTTCAACTCTCTGCTCCAGCATCAGAGAAAAATGTTCAATACACTTGATGGAAAGCTTTTCTTGGAGTGTTAAGATGACATCCTAATTAACAAAGGATTTATAAAACGTGCTTAAATTCATTAAGTGCTTGGGACCCCGTTCTTCACTGCCACATACCCTGCATGTACCCAGCACAGGGTGGAAGCCCAGATCTTAAACAGGAGGACGGTCATGTTTCGCGCCTGTTATGCACAAGTATACAGGACATCACGCACGTTCACCCAGTGAAAAATCAGTGTCTTTATTTCCAACATCCCTGAGATGGTATCAGACATGCATGTGAAAAATATGCATTTATTTCATATTTATATATAATATACATGGGATTGCTGTGAATAGACAACTTTCTGTGCAGTTTAACATGCAGACTATGCTTGTGTGGCCCTTAAATCATATCTCTCTATCTCCCTGGAAATAAAACCTCTCCATCTGCAAAGGAGAGATGGTATTGCCTCTTTTCACTTACTTTTGGGGCAGGGCCACCCAGCAGTACAAACCAAATTTGTATGTTCAACCAAAAATTAGATGAAATAGCCTACATCTGTTCTTATAGTTAGGGGTATCCCATTCTTGATACTTGCATTTAATGGACATTCTTGAGTTTTAAATTTTGAGAGAAAAGTCAACAATGATGATACCTGTGCAGAACAACAGCTCTAAACTCAGGGACCATATTTACAGTATAAAACACATTTTTTAGATTCTTTTAATTATTTTTTTTAAATTGGATTACGTTTAAGGGTAGTCAATTTGAGAACAATTGTTTCTAAAATAACAGCTCCTCACAAAACCATTCAACCAATCCCTATTTTACCTTCACATAATGCTTTGTAAATATATGCAGAGTATTAATATTGTCTGGCAAGGTATCTTTGGTGAATGTAGTAGGACAAAGAAATATATAATAACCCATCATTTTAAAATGGTTTCATATTATGTTGGTGAAAATATTAACACATTTCTATCCATCCAAATGATTTTTTAAATATACATAAGTATCCAGGTAGATAGTACTTACTAAGGAGATCGTGACGAATTGTAATCCAAGTGTTTTAACATAATTCAGGAAGATTAATTGATCAATTATAGTGTGTTTATGGAAAATCAACACCAAATTGGTGGAAGGATGAAAAATGTATGTAAGAGGATGGAGACAACTCTGCACAATGTAAAGAATATAAGATATAGTATTAATGGATTCCAAGTAACCATTCTAAATAATGGAGGTTAATATTATACTATTCTGACTAAAGCAGAATTTATTGCTTGCATATTAAATCTACTTTTATTTATACTCCCACACTACGTTCAAAGACAAGGCGGATATGAGCAACATGAAGAGCCATAATATTAGAAGTAAGTTTTTAAGGGGGGGTAATAATGGCACTGTTTGCTGCTAGCTGTCTTGGACCTTTTAAAATACAGTGCTAAAGCACATATGCACTCAATTACTGAACCAAATTTTTTGCTGATCTGTCCTCTTATCCGATAACTTAAAATGAGCCCAGCAATAAGGAAAGTGAGGACTGCAGGGAAGGCACTAGTTGCATCTGTGTTAGTAAGTGGTGAGTTACTGGACTGGTGGAAAAAAACTGCATCTGCCTTCACTCAACTAGGGCACGTCTACTTCACCTCAGTCTAAGAAAAGCAGCAGCAATCCACACCGACCCGTCCACAATGAGGGATATACCCACACATGCCTGCAAGAATATGTAACATATAGCTGTGTAGGCTATGGAATATATAATTGCCTGAATTAGATGCAAAGGAAATGATTCCTACAAAAAGTCGTCAGAATGACTAAGGTCAAAGCAGACTTACAACATCAATACAGCTAGGTCACTGAGCCCACGTGGGCATCTTCGCAAACGACTTCAGATGAGATATACGGTCTTACAGTACATCACACATCCATGAGAGAACTACTGAAAGCTAATGTAATGTGATGGCCAAAGGCAGGTTGTCAGAGTCAAAATATCCTGGAACAGGTTGGTTGTTTTTATGCTCATAAAAGAAAATACTGGAAAGTGGGCTCATGGGCCTTAGAAGGGTATGGAGACCTCATGTGAAGCATGTCTCCTAATTCATTCTCTACGTGAAGCATGACTCCTAATTCTTCACCCAACCAAATTCTTAAATGGACTGAAGGAATTCAGTATCCCATGGCTGTAGAGTGGAGGCTTGTATCCACTACCTACACTCAATTTATGCCAAAGGTATATATATGAACTATAAACAGATACTGCAGTCCATTTTTAAGTGCAACTTCAATATCTGTTTTGTCTTCAGACTGGAGTAAATTTCCTCTTGTTTACCTTAGTAAATCACTCTCCTTGCTGTTCTAACTAATTGAGCATACTGCTGAATCACGATGAGCACAAAAGCAGCTTTTTTTCAAATATGCATAGCTTTACAATATCTTAAAGCCAAAAAAGCTGGCAGTGCAGTTGAAAACTACATCCTCAGCCTTTGCTGATCATTCCCACCCATGCATTTGTCTTGTCTCAGTGTTGCAAGCGTGCATGCTACCATGCAGTGCACTAGATTTGGTAACCAATCCGTGTTAAAACTAGTTCACCCAAGCAAAAAGGCTTGAGAGACTAGCAGCGTGCCCAACAGTGCTGGTTGTGCTGCTTACTATGGTACTCCACGGCACTCACAGACACGATGCCTCCGGTTTAGGAACCTACGTGGAACAGTGTCACAGACACTCCCTAGCAGCCTCAGTTGTGTCCCAGGGCTTCGTCTCCTTATTTCTCTATGTGAAATGTGTTATGGAGAGCATAGAGGGCATTACACTGAGATGAGCAATTTATCACCAGCATAACCCTAGAATATCCCATCCCAAGTTCACTGGATGACAAGCCAGATGATATTCAATTAGCAACCAACATCTTAATCTTCTTAGCTCCTGACTTTTGCTGACAAATCATGCTAGTATTTGGCAGCATATCAGAATGATAGGACCACAAAATTGTAATTGTGCTCCAGGCACATTAAAATGATCACTTCTACTTTTTTGTTTTCATTGACAATACAATATGTTTTTAGCAGCAGAAAAATGGACCAAAACCTCATTATTTTTGAACTATGAGTCCAGCCTCAAATGAACACACTAGTAATTTTGTTCTTAAAGCATTCCAAGTAAATTATAATTACTGAAGGTCTTAAAGAGAGTTAACTAGCATTCTTGGCATTGCATGCAAAGGTATATCTACCCTACCTTTATTGAAGTGCTGCAGTCAAACCGGAAGGATTTGGTTTGTCCATTTTCAAGATACACCTTCAGAACATTTGGCATGAAAAGAAGTGAATTGTCCTTAACTGTTTCCTGCCAAGCAAATTAGTGAATCAGAATACAACATGTAACAAGGGAAATCTAAATGTTGCTCTATAGAGAAGGACATCATTCAGATGGAAAGGTAAAAATCAAAAAGGAGTGTGTTGGCTCAAATTGAAAGCAGAATTAGCAATGCCCTGCAAGTGTCTAGCCAACATCCTTACTGCTGCAGTCTGTAGGTCTCTTTCCTGGAAAAATATAACCGTTCACATACATTTTATGTCTGGCTTGGATTATTTTCTTTCCCTAAATACTAACTCTCTGACAATAAATGCTACTACCTCTAAAGTTGAAACACTTTCAATAAAATAGAAAAATATATTACTGAGAGCTATTTAGTGTCTTCAACCTACAAAGCGGGAGCTGTAGTTTCATTCGTAAGAATTACAATCAACATGTTTTACATTTATAGCTGGATATTAAATGCTAATATCTGTCATGATTTAAGAAGAATAACATATACTATTGCTACTTAATTGTGGCTATTCATAACAAGGATAGTAAAATAAGAAAAAGGAAAGGAAACAAAGATTTTTTTTCTTAAAAAAAAACACAAACAGAAATTGCTTTTGACAAAATGCAGTATCAATTTATGTTTGGAAGAGAGTTGGATAAAGACATCAGTGTGGAACGATGTTCTGGCAAATTATGAAAATGAGCTGGGAGTTCACGTTTAAGGAGGAGTTCAGTGCCTCTCAAAGGGAGGCTGACTTTGCCTGAGGGCCGGAAACAAAACTAATTTTAAAGAGGTCTGTAAGGTAATGTTAATCTGTTTTCCTGACATGCTCCTTCTCTTGAGCTTACGTGTTTTCCTACTACAAAATTGCTCTGAAAAAAACCCAAGCATTATCAAGACTATAAAGACATACATATATGTGCTATCACCATCAAAATGCATTCACTAACATTTTATTTTAAGAAGGGATAAATTTTTCATAGTATTATGGGCCCAATGGACTTTCAAAACAGATCTTCTGAAAACTTCAGAAACAGAAAAACCCTTCACTTTGCAAGCCTATCACTGCTGTTCCCTCACTTTCCAGCCTTGAGGTGTACCTTTGGATGAAATGCTCAGTCCTTCCTGAAGATAAGCAGTTGAATACTCACCGACACCTGGCCATTGATAATTACTTCTTCTGAGAAGCGCACTTTGACAGGATTGGACTTCAATCTTGCCTTTTTTGCAGCACTAATAAAAGCTGATTTAGGAGACTGGAAGGAAAAATGATTATAAGATATATCACATAATTTCAAGTTAAAATCTATCTTTCCTTTTTGAGTTATTCCTCCTGTTTCTCACACACTGGGGACTCTATATATACAGCAACACTTTGCGTATCATTCACTGAAGAATGGAAATATAGTCAAACCATAATGCTTCCTGAGATCATACACATGTACGTACATACAAGGAATCACCGATGCACACCGCACATACTGAAAAGTTATCCCACTGTCAGACTGGAGCGATGAGAAGGGCTCTCAGTGTACATACAAATTCCTTGTAGTGTTTTCACAACAACTGCTGTCAACCAAATTTGTTTGCATGAGCGGACATTAACCAGTGACCAGCCAGTGACCCTTCCTTCAAACACTGAATGGAAAATTTTTGCATAATCTGTTATCCACTAGGTACAGATACACTTACAGCTTTTGCCAAAAAAGTGTCTGGGAGCTCTCCAAGTGCAGTGGCATCTCACTATATTAGTCCACCAAAAGGCACCTGCAGGTTTCCCCTGAACACATTCCCTACACAAACGCTGTGCAAGGCTTGCCTTCAATACATCAGACACTTTGTGGGGCTTTACGGATCAGAAGTCTAGAAACATTCCTAATTTTCTTCCGGGACTTAATTGACTTTTATCTACTACATTATTCAATGGATTCACCTGCGATCAAGTGTTCAGCCCTTGGAAAAAAATTCTCTCTCCCTTTGAGGATTTTTACTAACAACCCATTTTTAGTAATAAATTAAATATTCACAGTCAACGGGATTTCCATTTTCAGCAGCAGAAGCTAGGTAATTTTATTCTCAGGTCAGTTACAAACACAGTGCTTCTGGCATTGCCTAACTCCATAACCTTGATAATGGCCAACAGAAGAAATTCTGGCTTTGACTGAAAATCACTGGGCTCCTTTGGGCCAGGATTTCATCCATTTGTTTCAGTAAAATGTGAAATAAGATTTTCAGAATCTTATTCTAGCTTCTGAGAAGTGACCTTACTAGTTTTGGATACTGAAAAGACTAACTCATGTTGGTTTGCCTGTGAGAAATTAGTGTAGGCATCAGTGAATGATGTTGCTGGAATAATTTCCTATTACCAATGCGGCATGACAGCAGTCCTTGTAAACACAGGAAGTCTTGTTACCATGGCTCAAATTTTGACTCAACTAACAATCTGCAGGAGTGATGGAGTAGTCCAAGGCCACGTGCTCTTGTCGTCTCTGATCTCTGCTGAAACTGCTTCAAAAGTTATTTTCTTGTGATGTAGAAGCCTTGTTTCTAGTAACTAGCAGGAAGAAGTCTCTAGCTCATTTCTGTATGCCACTGATTTATTCTCACATTGAAAACGTGATAACTATTACCATAGGCTCAGTATCAACCAGTGAACAAGGAATGAAAGATGCCACATTCTTCCAGGAAATATCAGAGCCATCCGATAATTCCTGGAGCACAAAATAGAACCAAGAAATAAAAATGAGTGTTTCTTCACTTTTACAGTTCATTCTTTATTACCTCTTCTCTAACAGCTATGACAATACATCTTTTTAATCAGTAACAGTAAATGACAGAAAAGTCAACCCCCATGATCGAACCAAGCTCAGCTTCCAAAGCCAGTGCTGAAAAATGTAGAAGGTCCCCCAGAAGATTTGAAACAACCACCAAAAGAAAGAAAGAAAAAAAAGTTGTTTTTTTTTTTTAAAAAAAAGTGAATGTCTCAGGGCGGGGGACTCCAAAAACTTCTTCAGCATGAAGGGAAACCATGGAAACACTGAAGAAGCATGCTTACATATTGTACTCTAGAGATGAATTCCTAGAAAGACACAGTATACAATAATACCATGATTAATATAATAATTCTACACACACTTTTTCTAATTTCCGTCCTCTCCACGTAGTCCCTTTCTGCAGTGTGTAAGGGGAATAGTCTACATGGCAACCAAGTAATGGACTGCAATCTCTTGATTGCTGCCGCCACAGGGCAGCACAGCTCTAGGAGCAGGCTACAGGCTCTCCCTTGTAAGGGCGATGGGAAAAGAGTGGCTTTCACTTAACTTCTTGCTGGAAGAGGCTTTTTACAGTTGTTTGCTCTTATTGCAGATGAGTCACCAGTCTGGCCTCTCTTTACAGGCAGATCGCCAAATTTTCTTCTGGATTCTGGCAAGGTTATTCCCATACAGCAATTCTGGCAAACCGCTGTGCGGCTCTGTCACTCTCCACAACCTCTCTACAACCTCTCTCTTTTCCTCTCTACAACCTCTAAAGTTACCTGTAGGGGGTCATAAACACTTAAATTATATTATTGCAAAAACGGGGAATCCAACACAATAGAAAGATTCAAACATATGCGAGTTCCCAAGAACTCCGCTGGGACGCGGGATTTAATGTACACATTGCACAGCCAGGAGAGCACACCATGGTCTGCCATAAAATGTGGGGCTTCCCTCCCTTTCCACTTCCGCTGTGGCAACGTGCTCAGGACTCCAGCCCCTTGCCAGATGCTCTGGGTGAGCCTGGAAGGAGATTGCTTTCTAAAAAGCTTCACACTATAAACCAGGCATGTAAGAAAAAACTAGAACATCTGTGTCAGGTATTCGGGGGGATGTTCTCTGCTGGTTAAAGGTTTGAGTAGTAGCACAGCTTTTGCATTTAATTGCACAATCTCATTGTTTCTTCCTCTGCATCAACTTGGCACTTGACATTTTCTCTTTGAGAAAGGAATTGTTTCAAAAGAGTGCGACAAATATCTAGAAAAACAGTTGGGTTTGATTGTGGACACTTGCTTGTCTAACAAAGCATCAGCAAGATGATGTGCTGCTCTTTTCTATTTTAATGTTTTCAGGTTTGTAGGTGAAGAATGCTATCAATTAATGATTCTCAGAGTGCTGGGTTTATTTGTTTATGATGCTCTGTCTTTTAGCAAATGCAAGCCATTATCCTCAGTTAATGACCTTAAGCAGGAGGTGTTTACACTACTGCAGAACATTTATCACCGCAAATAAAGTATTTGGATTGTCACAGATAAAAACATCTTAATTGGAGTGACTTTTGCAAAATGAGGGGACGCATTTTTAACAAGGAGGCAAAATACTCCTAAATCCCACAAACTTCATACTCTGACCTAAGCACTGCTTCCTGTTAAAAGCTCAAATTTATAATGAATTTAAATAATTTTTACTTGTTTATGCAGCATTCAGTAAAAATTCAGTTGATCATTTCAACATTACCTAGAGAAAATGATAACAAGAGAAATGAAGCATTGCATAGAGATTTGCTTGGAGGAAATAACAGTAAAGACTGAGACCCTCCTTTGAACCTTACTTACTAAGAACTGCAATCAATGGGCATCCCATCAGCAGAGTCAAAATATGAGAGACTGCTATAACAAGAGGAAGCATTCTGGACAATTTTGTTTTTCTCATTTTCTGGACTTTTCAAAATTAGATCCTATTTTTGTCAGCAGCATTATGGCAGGTCATTTGTTGATAAATCTTAGAAACAATAGGCTTCATTTTGAGGGAAACTGTTCTTTGATGAAAATAAGAGTGTCTAGTACTTTGTCCACTTTTGCAGGTAAACCATAATTTGGGGGAGATTCCAAGAGAAATGGTGTTTATTTGCTGCAAAAGCCCCTTTGAGTGTTCTTGCTGGTAGAGGTGCTGCAACAATAAAACCTTTATTCATACTCAAAAAAAAAGAGAAGTATTTAGCATTTGGAAGAGCATAGTGTAGTACTGAGCTACTATAAAGAAAAGAAACAAGACAGCAGTATGGGACAGTCACAAGGTGAAGAGAAAACCTGCTCTGTGACAATAAGTGTCAAAATGAGACAGAAACATCATCATTTTAAATAGCCACAGATTGTATATATGCAATCAATTTCAAGCTTGTTACTTAAAATTAGAATCATAGACTCATTTAGGTTGGAAAAGACCTGTAAATTCATCGAGTCCAACTGATAACCTAACACTGTCAAATCCACCACTAAACCATGTCCCTAAGCACCACATCAACACATCTTTTAAATATCTCCAGGGATGGTGACTCAACCACTTCCCTGGGCAGCCTGTTCCAGTGCTTGACAACCCCTTTGGAGAAGAAATTTTTCCTAATATCCAATCTAAACCTCCCCTGGTGCAACTTGAGGCCATTTCCTCTCGTCCTATTAATCGTTACTTGGGAGAAGAGCCCAACACCCACATCTCTACAACCTCTTTTCCCATAGTTATAGAGCGACAAGGTCTCCCAGCCTCCTTTTCTCCAGACTAAACAACCCCAGTTCCCTCAGACACTCCTCATAGGACTTGTGCTCTAGACCCTTCATTAGCTCTGTTGTCCTTCTTTGGACACACTCCAGCATCTCAAAGTCTTTCTTGTAGTGAGAGGCCCAAAACTGAACACAGTATTTGAGGAGCAGCCTCACCAGTGATGAGTACAGGGGGACGATCACTTCCCTAGTCCTGCTGGCCACACCATTTTCTGATACAAGCCAGGATGCTATTGGCCTTCTTGGCCACCTAGGCACACTGCTGGCTCATGTTCATCCAGCTGTCGACCAATACCCACCAGGTCCTTTTCCACCGGGCAGCTTTCTAGCCACTCTTTCCCAAGCCTGTAGCATTGGACGGGGTTGTTGTCACCCAAGTGCAGGACCAACACTTAGCCTTGTTGAACCTCATGCAATTGGCCTCAGCCCATTGATCCAGCCTGTACAGATCCCTCTGTAGACCCTTCCTACCCTCAAGTAGATCAACACTCCTGCCCAATCTGGTGTTGTCTGTAAAGTTACTGAGAGTCCACTTGATCACCTCATCCAGATCATCGATAAAGATATCAAACGGAATAGTCCCAGTACTGAGCCCTGGAGAATACCACTTGTGACTGGCCTACAACTGGATTTAACTCTGTTTATCACAACTCTTTGAGCCCAGCCACCCAGACGGTTTTTAACCCATCAAAGAGTGCACCCATCCAGGCTACAAGCAGCCAGTTTCTCCAGGAGAATGCTGTGGGAAACAGTGTCAAGGCTTTACTAAAGCCTAGGTAGACAACATCCACAGCCTTTCCCTCATCCACTAAGCAGGTCATCTTGTCATAGAAGGAGATAACATTAGTTAAGTAGGACCTGCCTTTCATAAACCCACGCTGACTAGGCCTCATCACCTGGTTGTTCTGGGTGTGCCGTGTGATGGCACTCAAGATGATCTGCTCCATAACCTTCTCCAGCACTGAGGTCAGACTGACAGGCCTGCAGTTCCCCGGATCCTCCTTCCAGCTCTTCCTGTAGATGGGCGTCACGTTTTCCAGTCAACTGAGACCTCCCTGGATGGCCAGGACAGCTGATAAATGATGGAAAGTGGCTTGGTGAGCACTTCTGTAAGCTCCCTCAGTACCCTTGGGTGGATCCCATGCAGCCTCATAGACTTGTGTGTGTCTAAGTGGTGTATCAGGTCACTAGCCATTTCCCCTTGGATTATGGAGGCTTCATTCTGCTCCTTGTCTTCCAGCTCAGGGGGCTTGGTAACCTGAGAATAACCGGTGTTACTAGTAAAGACTGAGGCAAAGAAGGCATTAAGTACCTCAGCCTTTTCCTCAGCCTTTGTCACTATATTTCCTCCTGTATCCACTAAGGGATGGAGATTCTCCATAGTCATCCTTTTGTTGAGAAGGTATTTAGAGAAATGGCTTTTTATTGTCTTCCACCGCAGTGGCCAAATTAAGTTCTAGTCGGGCTTTGGCTCTTCTAATTTTCTCCCTGCAGAGCCTCACAACATCCTTATAGTCCTCCTGAGTTGCCTGCTCCTTCTTCCAAAGTTCATAAATTCTCCTTTTTTTTCCCCAATTTCCAGCAAAAGCTCTCTGTTCAGCCAGGCCAGTCTTCTTCCCTGCCTGCTCGTCTTTCAGCACATGAGGATGTCCTGCTCGTGCTCCTTTAGGATTTTTTTCTTGGAGAATGTTCAGCCTTCCTGGACTCCTTTTCCCTTCAGGACTGCCTCCTAAGGGACTCTGTCAACCAGGCCCCTAAACAGGCCAAAGCCTGCCCTCTGCAAGTCAAGGTAGCAGTTCTGCTGACTCCCCTCCTTACTTCTCCAAAAATCAAAACCTCTCATTTTGTGATCGTTATGCTCAAGACAGCCTCCAACCATCACATCACTCACAAGTCCCATCCCTTAAACACTGTCATGCCACCTCCAGGCTTATCTTTAGTGAGTCTGGTTTTATCCGTTTTCCCCTAATTAGTCATTAGTTTAATATGAAATATTATGTTTGTTAGGAAATAAGGAAAAATTGCATGACTGCAAAAATGTGTTGGCTTTTTGGTCCATCCCTAAAGGCAATTATATGAGACAAAATTTAGCAAGCAAATAAAACATGAATAAGAGGAAGAATTAAATTTATTAAGTGGAACAGTACATAATGCCCAAGGCAAACTAAATACTGCCATTCATAGCTGTGAGCAAGGCTGAAACAACTACACTGGCTCACAAGAGCATTGCAGAAGAGCAGGTAGGGACACAGAGCAATAATATGGAGAAGTTTTACCATGCAGTAATTTGTTATAACCACAGGGCACTGACAGATCATTACAGAATCACAGAATGGTTAGGGTTGGAAGGGACCTCAAAGATCATCTAGTTCCAACCCCCTGCCATGGGCAGGGACACTTTCCACTACATCAGGTTGCTCAAAGCCTCATCCAATCTGGCCTTCAACACTTCCAGGGATGAGGCACCCACAGCTTCTCTAGGCAACCTGTGCCAGTGCCTCATCACCCTCACAGTCAAGAATTTCTTCCTTAGATCTAACCTAAATCTACCTTCTTACAGTTTAAAGTGATAGCCCTGTGTCCTATCACTACATGCCCTGTAAAAAGTCCCTCTCCAGCTTTCTTGTAGGCCCCCTTTAGGTACTAGCAGACTGCTATAAGATCTCCCTGGAGCCTTCTCTTCTCCAGGCTGAACAACCCTAACTCTTTCAGCCTATCTTCAAAGGAGAGGTGTTCCAGTCCTCAGATCATCTTTGTGGCCCTCCTCTGGACTTGTTCCAACAAGTCCATGTCCTTCTTATGGTGGGGGCCCCAGAGCTGAATGCAGTACTGCAGGTGGGGTCTCACAAGAGCAGAGTAGAGGAGGAGAATCATCTCCCTCTACCCCATACTCACCAGGAGTATATCTTTGTTAAACTCTTCGAACAAACTGAATTGCTGAAATAGCAGTCAGATTTGCATTCTCTCTCAAAAATTTGTGATCTATCATAGACAGTTATATTTTACTATTTGCATTATTTATATTTTACTATTTTTAGATGGCAGTCACAGTCTGATCATCAGTGCCACACATGTATACCACGTACCTGTAAAGTGAGGAATAGTCAAACCTTGTTTTAATGCAGGCATTGAAAAAATCCAATCCATTCCATCTACAGTAAACAACAGCCTAGTTTACTGTGATTGTCCCAAAAACCACGAGTGAAACCACAAGTCAGCTTCAGACTTAGTGGAACGTGCAGACATTGCAGCTCATCTCATGACTAGATGGCCCTGGGACACCTATCTCTGCTTTTATTAAATGTGGAGGTCTTCCATAGAATCTCCTCCACTGGATTTTGAGATTCTGTCTCTCTAGAGTTCAGCCCTTTACATTTATGTATTACTCCTTTACATTTATGATTACCTCTCATACACAGGTGATTGCTCTTAATAAAGTGCAGAAAAGTACCGAAACAGTCAGCCATGCCATACTACTTTCAGCCCTACAGCTCTGCAAGGGTGAGGACCTTTGGGAATGAAAGAAACCTTCACCCCATACAAACTCAGGCTAAAAGGAACAAATGAAGAGCTGTATGAATGAAAATGCACCTGAGACAGGAGAAGTGCTAATGAAGAGAGAGAAAAAAAGACCTAATGGCAACTGCTGAGAAGGGAGGGAAGGAAGAACTACAAGGAGAAAATGGTGGATAGGGTGAAGGCTGGAGGGGCTCTTTTCCACTTTGCTGGAACAATTAACATGGAAGTTCACGCTGAATTTTCTCAGTCTTCACTGTTGAAAAGATCATGTATTTCGTACAACTACACTCCGGAAAAACCCATATAGCCTAAGAAGAGGCCTCCAGGGAGAAAGGTCAGGAGCAGCAGTGCTCACTGGGATTTGTTCCACACACAGATGGAAGAAGAAAGGCGATGCAGCACAGGTCTGACATGAGAGGAGGCTGCTTCAAACAGCAAAGAGTGGTTGGATCGTGGCCAGAACTTCCAGGAGGCAACACAGTGATGGCAAGTTTGTCATTAACCACACCATGATCCTCTCCTGTGTAGGACTAAAGTTATGTTTGGAACTGACCATACCAAAAAGCTGATGTGAAAGTTACATACCAGCGTGGAAAAGGTCCTCAGAATGACTGTAAAGAATGTACACATTCACAGAGAAAAAGACATTATTTGTACACCAACTTCACAACTTCAAGCAGTCAAAAATCATCTTGTTCAAAATGCTCATGTCTGACTTCCAAATGATTTCTAAAACTATATGTTGGTAGTCTTTTTTCACTTCAAAGTCTTTCTTTTTTACACCCTTCTTTACAACCACAAGTCTGGATATTGTAGTTGCTGCTGTTACACGACTCCAGAAGACAAAGCAGCATAAAAGATGCTGTGAAACTCTCAGTAAGATTGTTGCCACAATCCTTACAATCCATAAATAAGTTTTATTTATCATAGTTTTTCTGCAAACGTTGTGTCTCAAACATATAAGTGTGTTACAACAAGAAGCATCTCTTTCAAAACAGAAAAAGATCTTATAATTTTCCTATTGCAGAACTTATGCACAGCAAAATTGCCACAGATCTCAGTTGGGCCTGGACTATATCCAAGGAGCTTAAGAGATTAATCATGAAAGACACCTATCAAATGATTTCTACACATAAAATCTGAACAGATAACAAAACAGGCAAGTTATTTGATTTGAGCAATAATTAAAACTTAATAAGGCAACAATCAGAACGATAGTCCATTTACAGAACAAAATGGTCAGAAATGATAATCAAATGCCATACTTCCAGAAATCAAAACTTTAATTTGCTTCTACTGCTTTAGCTGTTCAGTGACCTCCTTATTAGCAGTGGTGATATGATCCTAGCAGAGATTTATAGACTGATGGAAAGAAAAAGATAGCCTAATGTTTTGGTTTGGTCATAACTAAAATGAAATTTTAATGAGTTCAAGCAATAAACAAAACTGAATGCACTTAAGCAAAAATTATCCACAAAAGCTTTCAAAAAGTACTAAGTGAACTACAGAGTACTATAAATCTAGACTACATCTACTTTCGCTTGCAATCATAAAGGACAGTTACTTGAAAGCATGAAAACAAAACACACTAAATAGCACAAATAAAAACAATTAAGAAACAGCACTCCTGTTATCCATCTTGGCAGATATTTTTCATGCAATGATAGAGAGAAAAAGGTTCACTGTCAAGAAAAGAGATCGATGAAATGTTTGTAAAGATGTATTTCTGCCAAGAACAGGGAAGAAGTTCAGTCTTTATTTAAAAGCTCTTACTTTTCCTGGTCTGGTTTCTACTTCATCTTTCCAGCTTTATTGGCAAAATAGTAAAAGGAAAAATGAAGGAGGCAAAATTAAAGAAAAACGAAAAACACAAGTGCATCATAATTTTTGAAGAAAAATTCATTTGCCAAACTATAAGACAAAATGTATTTGCCACAGGACCCCCTGCACAGAAGACCAGGACAGACAGGTACACAGTCGGAGTGCAGCAACACCCAGGATGGCAGAGCTGAGAGCGATGGCACCTAAAAGACTCAGGCACTACTGACAGTAACATCGTGGTAGTATGAGGGCTACCATGGGTCAGATGTTGAAGGTGACTCAGGAGTCCCCAGGAGACTTCACAGCCCACGGTTTGCATAAACTGAGGGATCCTGCACTGCTGCAGGGCTCAGACTTGGCTACACACACTAGCTGCATCCCAATGGCTCCCAATCCCTATGTCCACCTTCGTTTCCACTGCAGGAAAACTTGGGCTTAAAAGTGCTAAGGGAAGGATGCTATGAATCAACAAGTCCTTGTTCTGGACAGGTAGGGAGGTACACTAAAAGTGCACAAACCAGAGGAGATCTGCAGGGTGCAACAGTCCTGCAGTTGAGGTGCTCTCAACTAAGCTCATGCTACTGCATCATCTCAACTTTGGGATGAAAATGAGTCAACTAAAGCTAGCACTGATATGCATACGTCAATCGCATCTTCTGACTGCTCTGTGGACATTCTTGGGGAGACAATCTTCATTTCTACATGTGTGCTTTGTCTGCTGAGGTAAAGCTGGGGGGACTTTGACAGAAATGGCAGAGTGGGGCAACACAAATACACATTTAAGATGGGCACATCAGCCCAAATGGCTGACAGGACAGCAAAGTGTTTCAGTGCCGTTCCCAGCTCAGTGACACCTAGAAGTAGTTTGGTTATTGATCAGCCTTTGGTGCTATGCAATGAGAGGAGTGGATTCTGCCTTGTCAGGTGTCGAACAGGGCTTGGACCCCAAGAGCTGGGAAGACACCAGGTCATTACTTTCCTTCCTCTCCAGGTCATAGACTGGAGGAGGACCGTACCTGTGCTGCAAAGTCTCCCATTGAACAGGGAGTGCACGATTAATTTGGGTTTCAGCTTCCCTCCCATTCAGTACACACAAACTTGCTCTCACACCAGCAGCACAGGGATAACAGACCACAGCACCTCACAGGCATGTAGTACTGCACTTTACTGTCCACTTCCACGGGCCACGCATACCTGCACTAAAGCACATGCCCTTTCTTCGCCTGACATTTAAAGAAAAGAATGAAGCCTGTCAACGGATGAAATAAGGCAACCCGCACAAAAAAGGAAATGCGTGAGGATTTCTTTTCCCCCACTTTATATATATATATATTTCTTGTGATAAAAACCACTGGCCATAATCCAGCAAGCTTTGAAGGCAGTTAGGTTTCTTGATCTATTCAGATAACACTTATGTTTTCATTTAAGGCCGATGTCGACCAGATCCCTACTCATCTTCCTGCTGGTGGTCTTACTACAGCCTGGCAGCCCCTGCCTGGTTTTGCTGGGGAATGTGTGCTTTTCCCCCATGATTTAGCTGCTGTGCAGACTGGCTTCTAAAAAGGGTACAGGACCAGCACAACTACACGGCCACCTCTAAACTAGCCAAAAAGGCTAACAAGTAATATGAAGCCACACAGCACTGGCCAAGTTGCATTTGCAAGATGTGTATTTTGGCAGCTTCATCAGATAAATTTGTTTTCACATCTTTGCGTCAAATCCATCTCATCTCTTATTCTTGAGTGAAAGGATGCAATTATCTATCCCTTGTTAATCAAAACTGTTGTGTATCAGGCTAGCCAACAGTGAGGTGAATGGATCTTTGGAATCTGAAATCAGTTCTGATGCATGGCTGAGGCCACTCAGCAGCCTGCAAGGTGTGCAAGGCTGTGCACGGATGCATGGGAAGTGAGAGATGTGCTTCCTCCTCTGGCTTGGCTTCTCTCCGTTTTCATGGGAGATGGGTTTGAGGTGACTCATGAATGCACTCCCACAAACCGCTGAGTGAGGTGCGAAGGCACGTCGCATCAGCCAGCTCTGAGGTGGGCTGCATTTTCTCCCTGTCCCTTCAAGACAGCCTCACGCAATCACCTTTCTGTCTCTTCTCTCCCCTCATCTCCACACGTCCTGCGCTGGAGATGCAGACAGAGCCCTCTCTTGCATAAGGTAGAGCTGGTTTGATAAGACAGCATAACTCTGTGGGACTGAGGCAGAATTAAGAGAAACCCAGGAGCTGCAACAGATCCAAAACTGAACCAGAACTCAGTATCTTGCTCAACTCGTCTTCCTGCTATGAGTTTAAAGATACTGTTATCATTTAACGTGCGTATACAGTCATTGAGTGCAGGACACAGTAACACAAGTCTTAAACATCACCTTTAAGAGACACAACCCTTATCTCACTTATTTCTTTTTATTGCATAGATAAGGTGGAGACACAGAATACAGGCCAGAAAAAAAGCTATGTTGCCAGGAAACTAATTCAGAAAACACTGACGATACTTACAGGGTAAGGTTGAACAACAGTAAGGAGGATTGATTCTTTGCAGCTTCTATAAAAAGAAAAAAAAAAGTGAAGTCAAGTAAAGATTCATACTTTCATTCACTACAGATAATCAGCTTTTCTTTTTAATGGAGAAAACTGCAGTAATATGGCAAAATGTTTATTACAAACACATAGCAGAGAATTACAGAGATGAATAATATGCCAAAATAACAATGGACATTAAAAAATAAGTTTTTTTTCCCATCTAAAAATATGAATTGACTTAATTTTACAGTTTATACTATGAAATATTTGCTTCATTAGAGAGACCTGCATGCTGCAATAATGGTTTTCTCCAGCAAGAACAGAATAACATTTGATTAATTCTATTAGTTCAGCATCTATGGACTACAAATTTCTTTCACCTACTCCACAAATGTAAGTCACTTTTTATACCATCTAGCTCTTGTACACTTAATGCCAAATTTATCTGAAGACAGCAGTGTTTTCAAAACAAAATCGAGGACAGAATTTAGCCCTTATTTCTTCTCTAGCTCACCTTTTGAAATGGGTGGAAAAAGATCAATATTTGGTGAATACCTGTTAGAATTTTTACATTTTTTACAAGATTGCTAAAGAAAGATTTTTCCTTAAAATTAAACAGCTCTTCTTTAAGATGAAACTAATAAATGGAAAACATACAAGCAGCTCTAAAAAACCCAACTGATTTACAGGATAAAGAGAAGAAATTATTAGGAATCTTGATATGATTAACTGCTCTAGACAAATGACAAATGTATATTTTGACTATTGGTGGGCTGTTGGGGATGGTGGATATCTGGAGAAAAGTAAGGGTAAAGTGGGAGAGGAAGGAAGAGAAGCCAATTAGAGTCATTATCTCTTGTATTATATTGTAAGTCAGATGCCTGTTGAGGGCAATATTAGCTAGGAAAAGGTCAGTTGCCATTTTGTTGAGATGGAGCTGATTTTTTGTTGGTTTTACTACTTTCAAACACAATTAATTGTTTATTTATGTGATTTATTGCCTGGTTAACTGAAGTGCAACTGACATGTTCAGCAGAACTAACTAAATCACACTGTATTGGTCTTATACAGTGTCACCTTACATGCATATTCACACCCCTGATATGCAACTTAAAAAGCCAGAAAGCAAAGAAAAGAGAGGAGAGACTGAAGGCTCAGTCAGAAAATTGTTCTGGAAAGTCAGTCTATACTTGCTGAAGCCAACACATCTCTGAAGGCCAGCTGAGATAGCAAATTCTACTTCTGTCAAAGCCATCAGTCATGCAAGGGGCAAGGTCTGACCAAATATCCCCTAAGTAAAGAAGAATTTGTTAAGTTTCAATTTTTACTCTTTGCATTGGATATTTGTATTGCTACACTAAAATTGCTATAGGTAGACTTTTCAAAAGGAGGGATTGAAGGCTTTGGTTGCTTGTCTGTGCTTGGAACAACAGAAATAAAATTAAGTTAGAAAGTTAAAAAAAAAAGAGGAGCTACATGTGGTGAAAATTAAATATTCTGCCACAAAACAGCATAATTTTATCCTTTTTAGATATAATCATAACTACTTTAAGGAATTTACTAGATGATCCTTTGAGGTCCCTTCCAATCCCTAACATTCTGTGATTCTGTGATTTTGTGAATTTCCCACAATTATTTTTCATTTCAATAAAGCATGTTCCAAATTTAAACTCCAGAAATTATTCAATCATGAAACAGTCTTTATTTACAGTGTTCATATTTCTGAAAATGTACAATTCATTTTAAGGTCTGTAAGCTGCAGTTTTGGAAATCTCTACAATGTTTCTCTATTATTCTCCATTGTTAGTCTTGAAGAGTTTATAGCTTATAGTTTTTAAAAAAAGCACCCTCCATTCTGTTTTATCTAACAACAGGATTCCCTCTACTTTTTTGCTATTCTACCTACCACATTTTTAGGAATCTGAAAATGCATGATAAGAAATGTAATTTATTTCAAGAATCTCAAAGTCACATCTATGCTACCCACATCTAACCAATTTGTCACTGCTTTACTAATCTAGGCACATGAGTAGACAGAAAACCCCACAGAGTTGTTAGTGATGGGATAAACTGCAGTCCTGGGATAACTACTCCATGCCCAACTGACCTCTTCAATTACTTTCAATCCACTAATTTATGTTTCTCATGAAACGTAAGATTACAACCACCCCTGTCTCCTGCAGTTCAGCTACCTTAGAGAGTGGCCTTTAAAAAAGAAAATCAGCTTTTCCTGAAAACGTTTTTCAGCTCATTATTCTTAGATTAAACCTGTGCGAGTGTCAGCATAGGTAAGATTCATCCTAGTCTAACAAGAGCTTTTTTAAACCAAAAAGTCATCAGTGCTAAGATTTATTTTGGAGACAAGACTTTCTTACAGTATAGTCACTTGCATTGGAAGAACGCTAGACCTTGGAGCATTCATTCAACATTTGAGGCTATAATAAGGCTATTTGGAGTATCTGGACTCAAGCATGTTATGCATACACAAAGCAGGTGTTAAGCACCACGTACAGTTCCTCTCATCGTTAGAGAAAATATTTTCTATAAAGCACATGCTACACACAAAACAGAGCACAGTTACAAGAGAAATAAATATTTAATCAGCAGCTTTGTTGATTTGCAGTACTCAGTCATGACTCCACTGCTCGTTTTAAAACCTTCTGAACTCGTGATGACAAAACTCCGTACCACAGCACATCACTTTCTACTTTCAATGCTGTTAGCAAATCCCATATGTCTAAATGATAAACCTTGCACAGCACTGGAGACTGTCCATCGTAGTAAGTATTGCATATATCGTAGTAATGGAAAACAACGGAATCACTGACCATGTACTGTGACCTGTAAGTTTTATAGCTTAAATGTATGTGTACATATGTATGTCCATGTGTGACAGTAGAACATATAAACAGTTTAGATTAGATTACATAAACTAGGTACGTTGCCACACTTAAACATGAGCAACTTCTTTTAAACAACTTCTGAAAGATAGTGGCAAAGGCTAAAAAAGCAATTGCAGTCTTACTTTGCCCCTGAAATGTCTTTCCTCCTTTAAGAATGTGACTAAAGTAAAAAAAAAAAAAAAAAAAAAAGAGTATATATTACAGATTTTTTATTACCTTTCATACTTACTTAACCACAACCCAATTATTTCCCTTAAATTTACATACTCTTTTAGAGTCACTCAAGAACAAACATCTGCAACTCCAAGCTTGGACAACAGCCGCAGACTTTTTGGGTGCTCTGCCATCTGACCAGCTAACACCAACACCACAAGAAAATATCCTCGTGTTTCTTTCATTTTCTGACATTAGAATCAAATGGTGAGACCAAGGCTAAAATCTGAAAAATGAGATGGGAATTTCAGTGATTCCTACCTCTGTCCTTCTCCGTGCCCCGCATAGTGATTATACTTGTCTGTTCTCCCTACTCCTTACAGCTACTTAGGCTGTAACAAGGAGAGAATATGGATGGTTCGAGCCTCAAATTATGGCGCGTTACAAAGGTCAAAGTTGTACTACTAAGTATCATGCATCTCCGGCTACATGAGACGTTAACATTCAGGTACAATGCCAGCCATTGACTTTGTCTGTGAACTTCTGGCTGGAAATTACTGTCTCTCTTCTGCTTCCTTCTAGCTGGAAGAGAGGAAAGAATGTGGGGGCAGATGAGGGTCAGGAGAGGAATCCCAGAATCTGAGACATATGGAATAAGTGGCTCTGTTCTTTGCATGTGTCCTACAGCAAATAGAGCATATGAATAAAGAGAAATTATATATGTTACCTGTACTCACTGTTAAAAACTGAGAATGAAAAATTATTGTTTATGCTGATTTAAAAGCTTTTAGCGATTTTACATATTAGAGGAATACTAGGTTTCTCTCTCAGTGAAGATGAACAAATTAGGAATTGACATACAATATATAATATCCTTTACAGAGAATGCAATTAAGAAAAATCTTTCTCTTAACCATAACTTAACTCTGTTTCACTCACACTAAACATCAAATTTTGAAACTCTTGTTTTGAAATGCTTTGTTCTATGCTATTTCAGGATCATCTGTTTTACTTCAAGTCTCATTATTGATGAGAAAGGTATGAATTTCAGTGTTACGGACTGAGATGCTATGATTTAACATCTGTTAACATCTATGTGCTATTTAACATCTTTGTTGGAGACACGGACAGTGGGATTGAGTGCACCCTCAGCAAGTTTGCAGATGACACCAAGTTGTGTGGTGTTGTGGACACACTGGAGGGAAGAGATGCCATCCAGAGGGACCTTGACAGGCTGGAGAGTGGGCCTGTGAGAACCTCATGAAGTTCCACAAGGCCAAGTGCAAGGTCCTGCATGTGGGTTGGGGCAATCCCAAGCACAAGTACAGGCTGGGCGGAGAATGGATTGAGAGCGGCCCTGAGGAAAAGGACTTGAGAGCGCTGGTGGATGAGAAGCTCAACATGAGCCGGCAATGTGCACTGGTAGCCCAGATAGCCAACCGTATCCTGGGCTGTATCAAAAGGAGCGTGGCCAGCAGGTCGAGGGAAGTGATTCTGCCCCTCTACTCTGCTCTCGTGAGACCCCACCTGGAATACTGTGTTCAGCTCTGGAGTCCCCAACATAAGAAGGACATGGAGCTGCTGGAGCAAGTCCAGAGGAGGGCCACAAAGATGATCCAAGGACTGGAGCAGCTCTGCTATGAAGACAGGCTGAGAGAGTTGGGGCTGTTCAGCTGGAGAAGAGAAGGCTCCAGGGTGATCTTATCGCAGCTTTCCAGTACCTAAAGGGAGCCTACAGGAAAGCCGGAGAGGGACATTTTACAAGGGCGTGTAGTGATAGGACAAGGGGCAATGGCTTTAAACTGAAAGAGGGCAGATTTAGATCGGATATAAGGAAGAAATTTTTCACTCTGAGGGTGGTGAGGCACTGGCACAGGTTGCCCAGAGAAGTTGTGGATGCCCCATCCCTGGAAGTGTTCAAGGCCAGGTTGGATGAGGCTCTGGGCAACCTGGTGTAGTGGAGGATTTCTCCGCCCATGGCAGGGGGGTTGGAACTAGATGATCTTTAAGGTCTCTTCCAACTCTAACCATTCTATGATTCTATGATTCTATGATTTGCAGTATGCTTCACACTACATTTTTGAAGTAGTGAAATGGAAATCAGTAGGTCAAAAACTAACTAAAATGTAACAGGTTACCTCAAATGCCCTATTCAAAGCTAAAGAAAGAGGAACTCATCTTCAAATTTTAGAATCTAGGCTAGAGAAAACCCGTTCAGCATTTGAATGTATTTCATTATTATGAAGATTAAGGTAGTAATAACGAACAAAGAGTTTGCAAAGTCACTCTATTGTAGTACATTTTGAACTATTTCAAAAGGATCATTTTGATTTGATTTGAGCTGTATACACATTTTTACATAAAACCTGTTTGACACTAGTTATCTTCACCTAGGGAAGCTTCAGATTTCACTTCTTCAGACTTTATCATGAGCAACGGTTCCTGTGGAAAAGGGCAGCTTGCCCCAGAGGTCCTCCTAAATTTATTTCCAGGGTCAGAGTAATTTTCTGGAGGGACCTCAGTAGGACAGAGTAGACTCATCTTAACCCAGTGCGGCTTTTCCTTTGCTGTTATCATCCAGCCCGCCACAGTGTGCCTCCGTCCTGCAATGATGTCGACCTGCCTGAGCAGACTAGAGACTCAGTATTCATTGGCATCCATGAAACAATGCAGAGAGACAGGGAGAGAGGCTTTAAGATATAAAATACGATATAAAAAGATAATAATAAGATATAAGATAAGATAAAAGATGTAAGAGGATATTTTCCAGCTAATTTTTAGGGGAACACAGAAAAATATACTTTCTCAAGAGGTTGCCAATACATAGCTCAAGAACTGCTTGAAGGGTGGCAGTGAGATTTTAGTCTCTGTCTGTCCAGCTGGCTGCACTGACCTCCAGGAAGTCTCTCTGAAGATACTGTACAGCTAGATATGGGCTACCTTGCCATCACACTATGCACGCAAGGCAGGCTATGCCGTGCACGACATTACTTCTCCAACTCCATCTCAGAAGACAGTTGCAGGAGTGCAGCAGGCAAGAAATGCAGCAGGAGGCTCATGAAATAAGGTATGCTAACCACAAAGGTGAGGTATGGGGTCCCAGTTTGGGGAGGAGGAGTAAGGTCGCACGGTCTATGGATAGAGGAGAAGGGACATGAGGTTAAGGTCTTGCTTTGGGGGCAGACGCATGAGGAACAACTTAAGAAATGAATGAAAGCATCAGGCTAGATGCAGTTTTTTCCTGGGATGACAGAGTACAGAACTCAAAGATGTTCAGGTTTTATTTTTGGAAATAGGGAGGGTGCATTGGAATCCCTGGTATCAGAAGGCAGAGGGATCATGTTCATGTTTGGAAAGCTGGTAGCTTCTTCTTCCATCACTGTTAATAGTATTACCTGCCCTTAGCCTCACTGTCACTACAGTGAAATACTCTTGACGTTTAAGCAGCTTCAACTTGTGAACTCCTGAACCCCACAGTTTCATTTGAATAGCCCTGCTGCTTCACGAGGTCCTTAAATTTTAAGTCTGCCATTAAATATGTGAGGACTTGCAGCGACTGAAGCAATCTGCACAAGACTGGGAATTTTACAGGATTCCTGTTCGAATGTCTGAGCCCTAAAAACTGTGCAAGTAATGGATGCTTGAAATGACCACTGCCACATAAAGTATAAAAGATATAAGCACGGGATTATTACTGCACTGCAGGATCAAACAGCAGCAGAAACACAGCTGAGAGAAAAAGATACCCTGATTCGAACATAAGTAACTTCAATAACAGCATACAGAAAATTACTGTCAAAGCAAATTGCATTTTATATAAATGTTCTTCTTTCTTTTAAAGGTCTGGCATAGTGTGAAAGTCAATCTTTAAAATTGTCACAGTCTGCAGCTGGCACTAATTGGAACCCTTGTCGGCAGCCTCCGTAAGGGGCCAAGAAGCGAGCGTGTCTGCAGGCTGAATTACGCTTGCTTCCTCCGACAGAAGTGGTCCCTTCAGATCAGGCTGTGGCACACTGGCGGGCTTTCATTCAGGAGATGCCATTTGAGATGCCTCTGCAGTAAAGGCTTTGTGAATAAAAAAGCCTCCTGTTCTCTAAGGCTGTCCATCTGTCAAGCTTTCACATGTACCAAATTCACTTTGTTTTCTCCTTTATTAGCACTGTGGCAAGGTGAACCTATAAAGAAGTTTTTCTTGAATTTCAGTGCTTTATGAAGACCTGTATTTATTTATCTGTAGCCAAAATAATCCTCCTCTCCACAAATACCCAACGTTGTCCAGTTGCTTAAATTCTCAACTTTAAGGCTATAATCTTTGTAACGGAGTGACCAAAATGTTAGTCAAACAGGAAATACCCGTGTGTGCTGTACAAGAGTGCCTTGGTAAGGCTGCCTGAACATCAACAGCAGCATTATGCTGCTGTCTAACTGCTGACCAATGTTACCTGCAATCCTCTACCAGACAGTGTCTTACCAGCTCCTTCTTACAACATTGGCCTTCAAGTAATTCCAGAGCACAACTCTTAATATCAGCAAAACGCAGAAAACTCTACATTGACCGGGCACCTGCCTTAGGCAAACATTTTCCTGCTTACACAGACACGTAACGGTCTCCCCCAGCCCTGAGAGAACTTGGAGTTAAACCTCAAGACAAAGTAGAGGACGCATTAGGAGTTAGTAACACTGGAGTTGTCTACTCCAACAGAATCAGTATTTGCTCATTTTGGCCAGTGTAAAATCCGAGAGCCAGATGGGTACGCATGTATATCTGATGGACTGAGACTTTCACCAAGTCTGACCGTTAGCATGCTACTGCCACATCATTGCAGCATAAATTACTTCACGCTGCATGAAGACGCCATACTGCCAAGGAGAAAAATGTAGCTTACTCCCCTATTAATTAATTGTTCAGCTGTCCTCTTCTAATTAGACTTTCTGCACATTAGTTTTAAAGGATCAAAGGCAGATAAAGTAGGGTAATATTGGTCTCTCTGGTCACCCATCCAGGCCAGTGTTTCAGTGCCATTTTTCCTATCATTAACTGCCAAAGTCTCAGAAGCTCTGAGGAGAAGTTAATTCTCAAAGTGTAATGAACAAAGCACAATACAAGCCAGCCCCAAGATATCTATTGATGACGCATCTTTAGGAATGGTGCTATGGAGCTATTACACAATACTATGAAAATAAAATATTCGCAGAACAGAATGGTCTTACCATGGAAAGCGCAGTTCCACTCTCCTGAAAATTTCTCATCTTTATTTGTCAGACTATGTTGTTTCCATCAGACTGCAATGACTTTTAAATGGTATTTCTGTGGGCATTTTGAGCAAGCCCTTTCAGGCTGGGTTTCTAAGTGAGCTAAGGGCAATTGTGTTTTCCTGTTCTGCAGCTGCCCATGTGCAGAAGCCGGCAGGCACACAACGGCTGCCCACTGCACACACTACTCAGGTATGCTGAATCCACGCAATTAACTTGGGATCACTTATCTTTTGCACTAACATGCTTAACTGAGGACTTCTAGGAACTTGGACTGTACTGAAACATTGATGTTGCAGAACCAAACGCACAACATGGTAAATTCTAACCATTCCACAAAATCCAACCCAATGTTGACATGAAAGACTATGCTTTGAAACAGTGGCATGATCTAATTCTCCGGCACAACCACAGGAGACGTAGTAATTATGACAAAATCTATTCCGATTACTGTGCTGTTTCTTAACTCCAGCTTTCAGAAATGGAGACATCATGACTTTGTTACAGTTGCATACGTGGTCACAGCAAATTCTAATTTGAAAAACGCTAAATGTAATTACAACATTCTTCTAATCTTCTAGATTTTTGTAAATGTATCTGGATGTTCCAACTGGATTCAGAGTTCATTTACCTGGCAGATGGAAAGAAAAGGACTAAAACACCTTGAGTGCTTTTCTGTACAGGTCCCAGATGTTCCTCTACATTATCTGAATTAGATTAAGAGAGGCTTCCTGGTGCCCTACTGAATTTTCAGCAGTTGCTTAGACATCCTGATGTAGTCACAGTCATTTGAATTTTTACCTTAATAGTGGAAACAGACAAATAATGACATAACTTTCCAAATGTGGAAAATTGATGTTATTTTATTCACTTATCTCAGTTGAAAAGAGAGATTAACAATACGATCTAGCAATTGAAAAACGAATATACCTCTAATATTCACATAATGAAACCTTGTTGGTTTCTTTTTCTTTTTTTTTTTTTTTTCTTTTCTTTCAAAGAGATACAAAGTAAATTTTCACTTAGGAAATAAATTCTCTCTTCTAACGGTTTATTTTCAATGTCTGGTTTTGCTGACACTATGTTACAAAGTAACAATCATCCATCCCTTTCCTTAATAATTTTTTTCTCTAGTCTGGCTGCAGCAGACCTTTAATGCCTCACGGGAAGCAAAAGTTTTGATTTCATCAATGCTAGACTACTTTTCATTGTAAGTGGCAGAGCAGCGTGCTCAAGGTGAGGACATTGTGACAATGGGGAAAAAAGAATAAAAGAGAAATAATAATCCTTTGAATAGTCACACAGTATCAGGGAAAAAAAAATCACTAGCTGATGACCAATGGCTACAGTCATGGTTTGACAATACACTAAATCAGGCTTCCAGTACCAGACTGAAAAATCTGTGGCTACACGCTGCACAGCTCTGGAGCAGTGTGTGAATGGTGTCTATCAGTACCAGCATGCTCAGAAACTTCAATAACACAGATTTTATACAAGGATCAGGTATTGTCTTTCCTTCAGCAAATGCCATAAAGTTAGCAAAGAGGCCAACAAAAACTTCATGGCACTTCTAGTGGCTAATTCCACAGAAATGTAACTCCTTGCCCAGGCCACAGTCAGTTTAAAACTGTGATAGCGATTGAACAAGCAAGGTGCAGCACGAAAGCAAAGCTGGACTGACAGGTGACTGCTTATGGTCACAATGATATGAAAGGATGTAAAGGGGAGTGTGCTTGCTGTGATGGCCACCTTCTGGCAGCAGGCAAACCAGCACTGCTGCCTTTGACAACGAAACTCTGCCCCCAGCGGAGCTCTTCTTTGCCTACCAAGTCTTGACAAAAGTTAGGCAGTTGATATATTGATATTAATCTAATACAGAGGTTGCTTCATTAAGTGCTTCTACTTTCCCAGTGGTCTCCCCCTACTTTGATTTTTGTCATAGGTGGACATACTTTGGACAGAGAGTAGATTGACGGCGTTTTGCACAGTGAGGTTGGTCAATCTAGATAGTATGGCAGTTAAGAAATCAATAAAAAGAGTAACTCAATAAAATGCATCATCTAATGCCAAACACTTTGAATAAATAATTACGGCAATGAATTAAAATAAACACTGGTATAAACTTGTTGTTCCTTGCTGAGAAACAAGAAAATCATGTACTCTAAAATCACGTCTTAGATTGGAAATAAGAAGTGAAACAAAAGACAGCAGAAGATGTCAGAAACTGTGGAGCGATGCCTGTATCGACAAGATTGCAAAAGAGATCTATGGGAGTTATATATTAAAGAGGAGAAATGATCATTAAAAATGAGAAAAACTTAAAGATATTTTTATTGTGTGACAAATTAACCATAATCTTTTATGGTCAGACCTTCATTTTCATCTGCACTGAAGCAGTAGAAATCATTACAGCTGCTATTCATAATTTGTACGGCACCAGCATTTTCGCTTTCAGGTTAGGGCACTGTGTATGTAGTAATGAAAGGTCAGGTGTTCACATACATACCTCATTCTTGCAGCTATTCAATTTTTTTATTTTCCTTAATGGTTTCTAAAAAGCAGAACATCTGATAAATTTTGCTGGTTAAATGTTAAATGCTTTAGTAGCATCTTGTTTTAGAGAGTTATCTGAGTTTTTATTAATAATGCATAACATTCGCATAGTGCTATTTTGTCGGAAGTCCTTCAGAGACATTATCTTAGCTCTAAGTAATTCAGCCAATAAAGAAAAAGAAATTAAGAAGAGGAAGATGCATTCAGAAATGAGATAAAGATTTTGAATTCTGAAGAATATTGTATTTGCAAGCACTATATCATATACTGTTCTCAGTTCAATATTATTGGCTTTATTATTGTTCCTTAAGAAAAAGACACTCATTCAAAGAGTAAATGGTATTTTTCTTTCAGATCGCCTGAAGACTATTATTTTTCCTTTTAAGTCTTATCTGCTTTTTTTGGAACTAGACTATCTGATCCAATCTAAGAGCATCTCTATTCCTTGTTATGGAACACTGTGCTATTATTACATTTTAAATAATTAAAGATTGATGGAAACAGTTTTAAGAAAGAAATGTTCCAACAAAACAAGATTCATTCAATTCCTCATTAAGAAAAGTTTCAGTGGTTAGTGGCTTGAGTTTTATCTTTATTATTGTTATTATATCTGCAAGGTTAGACAATTGATGGATACTGAGCTGCAGAGACTAATGCAGAATGATTTTTGCTTACTGAGTCTGGAATAGAAAATTGGTTGGTCGGATGCCAGAGATACATCCATGTGCCACTGGTGCCGTGTAAGTGATGGCAAATTTGATTTTGTAATGATTTGGATGGGCGGCCAAAGAGGCTACTCTTCTTCAGCTACCATGAATGTGGCACAGTAATTCAGACAGCAGCAGTCCCAACATGCAAACTCTTTGGCTATGTTTGTGTCCCCATGCATTATTTAATATATTTAAGATGTAGACTGATATAAGAAAATGAGTCAGAATTGTTGCCAGCCAATTAACCACTTGCTTCTGTTAAATTGCCTTAGTTATTCAAAAGTCCTGCCATGAATATATACTGTATATCCAGAATGTTTAAAATTCAAAGGTTCACACCTTTTTATTGTTAAAGGATACAATTATTTATTGTGCTCAAATCAATAACATGACCTTAAAAATCTATTCTATTTAAAGCTCTGTCTAACCTTTCAAAATAATTTTGTTAATTTTCATTTAATACATCTAAATATTTATGCTGGTTGACTAAGTAGTGTATTTACGCTGTTATACTCTTTATTTTTTTCCCCTTTTGTACCACTAGAACTACATAATTTGTTTTACATTTTCCTTGGGACAAAAAATCACTAATACTAGTCTCACTGAAAAGTTACAAAGTAAATGTACACTGCATATAAATGTGGTCCTTAAGATAAAACTTAAATCACACTTAAGCAGAAATACCTCCTTGTTAAATGCAAAAATATTGCAAAATACATGGGGGAAAGGAATGTTTGAAAAGGGGAGAGGAAAATTACCCTGCAGACACAAATCAAGCATAACACACTGAACGGCTGCATTCTTCTATCCACACAGAAAGTGAAGACGTAATTGCAGTGCAGTCGGACGCACCAGCGTGAGCTTTAGTCTGGATACGATGGGTAACAACAGCAGTAAAAACACGATGCCACTGCCTTTGATATCAGTTATTTCCCCTCCAAAACCACCACCCACGCTCCCAGAGCCAAGCCGGTGCTTCGTTATCGGTACCAGCCAGATTAAAGTTCACCCAGGGATACGGTTCGCGCACGTGCTGCTGCGCTCAGGCCAGCCCCAGCCTGCCGCCTCGGCAGCGCTGCCGCAAAAAAAAAGGGTGAAAATTAACCAGTTTTATCGCTGTCCTCTCCTGCTCCTTAGAAGCTGTGGGTAACAGTCAGGACTGATGAGAAGGATGGTAAAACGTCTCTCTGCTCTTTAGGAAAACGGTGAGGGGGAGGAGGGAAGCTGTTCTTGGAGGAGGCAAACACATAACTCACCATATAGCTGCAACCAGAAGGCGGTAGGAGGGAAGATGGATGTTGGTACAGGGGAAAAAATAAGAAAGGACTGACTTCATGCATACCCACCCCACTGTATCGAGTGCTTGTTTGACACAAAATGCTTGAGCAGGCAGAGTGGCCTGTCTAAGCGTAAGCCACTGCAGCCCAGGGGCGAGGGCACACCGCTGCTGCTGCCTCTGGTGGTGGCTTCCCATCCGCCTGTCATGAACCGTCTCCTGCGGGCAGGAGCCAGTGCTGTCAGCATGAGCTGTGCTCGCCGCCGGCTCAGTCCGGCCAGCACCGCCAACCATCCTGGCACCCATCCTAACAGGACTCCAGAAGCGAGATTCACCTCGAGCTGTCTGATGGCACGAGGCACCACAGCTTAGAGCATTTACTTCTTCAGGTGCTTTCTGTAACCAGAGGGACAGTTGCAGATAGTTTCTCCCATCTTCAGAATGGCTACAGGCAACTAGCTTGGCCCAACTTGAAAGAGCTGGAGTTCACAGAGATGAATTTTCCATCAGGGATGGGAGCAGCTTTGTTGTTGAAACACGACCCTGGCCTGTCCCACACGCAAACAGACAGCAGACTGCTCTGCGGGCTGCACCCAGCATTTTAGGCACCTCAACTCCATGACCTGGCTTTGGGCACTGCACGGCTGGCTCTTCTAATTCAAATCAACTCAAGTATGCTCCATACCAACATCTCCCATATACGCAAAGAAAACAACTTCAGTGAGTCCGAAAAGTATGGAGTATCAAGCTTTCCTTTCTACAAAATAACTCCTATAAAGAACAACCTTACGGGTTTGCAGTTTTCTTCTCTTGGGTGAACATCCCATTCTTCTCTTGAACAGCATATACTTCTGTTTCATCGTTAGTTATCTTGAGGACTTTCATTTAAAGCTAGTAGATGAAGTCATTAAGCACCAAAGATATCCTTCACTTCAGCTGCAATCATGAGATAAGCATCAAAAAAAAGCTTCAAAAGACTTATCTTCTTCATTTGCACACACTGACAGTGATCTATCTGCACAAGAATAAATTCCTTGTTCTAAGGACGCACATTAAAATTCAGTTCTCAAAGGTGACATAACAGAGGATTTAACATGCAAAGGATACATGTTCTTTAAAGGCTATATGTTGAACTGCAAGATTAAAAATAGGCTTGTCAAAATTGAGTCTGACAAATCACCGTAACATCCCCTATGTGCCAATGGACATAATATTCTTCATTATGTAGTCACGTAGTAATTTTTCTGGGCAACCCGCAGACTTCTCTGGAGTCTAATTAAACTGCAAATGTGATTTTAAAAAAGAAATTAAACCATTATTTTAAAATTACATTTACGGCTGATGCAAAGTGCTAGATTATGAGTATTGGCTGGCAGTTTCTTCACATCTACAGGTCAGTAGGTTTTCACATACGTCTAAGTGAGGAGAACGTTAAGAGTCCATTCTCACGCGTAATTCTGGTCTTTAGGTTGAATCTGTCAGCAAGAAGTGGATGAGAGCAAGAACAACATCTAAACAGATAGGTCACTGAACACTGATAATGCACAGAAAATGATCCAACTATTAAAAGTCTTTTAAGCCTTGCAAATCCTTCTTTTTTAAAAAATTTATTTTCAAGATATTTTTCCTTTTCTAATTCTGTCCTCTCCTGACTTTTTGCATTTCAGTGATGCTAAAAGGTGATCTCAGGGCATAAGCTCTTGGTCTACGAAGGATCAACAGCCACAAAAATCGTATAAAGAAAAGAGGCAGAGGAGGGAAGTATCCTTATAGAATCAGATCCTCAAAGCTAATCATTAAAAAGAAAAGTCGAGGAGGGAGATTAGAGAGCTTTGAGAGGATTTATTTTCTTTGCTTCCCTCTGTCTACCCTCCCCCCAGCTGCAGCTTCCAAAGAAACATTCAAAGTTCATACCTTCCCTGTGGCTCTTCTGAAGGGAAGTTTCAGGAAGGTCACCTAGGAAGGTGATCTTTGCCCCTCAAAATCCAGAAGTTCCGCATTTACTCTTTGCATTTTTAAAGGCATTTAGAAACAATACACTCTCCTAGTTCTTTGCTTCATCCTGTGAGACCAAATGTCTAACTTTTGGGTTGGTGTTCTGCACGCTGCTGTTGCCAATATCATTAACCTATTTATTCAACCTGGTGCACCTCAACATTTTGCAAAATGTGGTGCTGCCTTCACACTTCACTTGCAGTGCTGCTGCTGCCTTGGTGTAAGATGGGACAGTGTACTCATCTGAGCAGAGGCCTGAAGAGCTCTTCCTTTCCTGCCCCTGGGCAAAAAATCCCAGGTGTCCCAAAGGCAGTGCATGCTTTGGTGGCTTGCATCCAAATTCATTGGTTACACAAAGTCAGCCACTGGAGATGCTTATGGATCCCTACAGCTATGTTACACAGACTTTAAACTTGCCACTTCTTTCATCTCCCTTGCTGGGAGATGAAAGGAGTGGCAGGCTGCCTTGGCTACCCCCTGAGCTCCCTACAAGGAGCAAGGGCAGAAGAGATGGCTTCTCTCCAACTTGCAGTCTTTTCATCCTATGTCCTGGGATGGGAAATATTCCAGCTCCTTCAGTTCATCTACTAAGAAGTAATTTGGAAAACTATACTACTCTGGAAATGGATAAGTCCTTCACCTTTACATAATCATAGAATGGTTTGGGTTGGAAGGGACCTTAACAATCATCTAGTTCCAATAAGGGTGAGATCTGCACAGAGTCATTCCTATGCACTACAGAAGGGAAAGCGGAAGAGAAAGGGGGAGACAATGATAAGTCTATGATTTCCACTTGAAGAATCCATATTTTTAATATATATATATGTACTAATTAAGGATATTTTTGATTACATGTGCAGCAAATGAAGGGAAGATAATGCTGTAGGCTACAGTGTGTTGAAGAGGAAAGAGGAAAACAGGTATGTGTAAGAAGATGTGCTGCTTTTTAAGAGTTAAAAAAAGACCAGATGTTACCAAGAGTATTCAAGACAGTTAGAAGATGTGTAGAAAAATTGAAGGAAGGAAAAAAAATGCTCATGCTTTTTCTAATTAAAATGGTTGTAGAAATAAATCTTCCCCAAGAGAGAACATTCTGTAAACAAGTTTTTGTGTGGTCTCTCTGACCTTTCTCTGAAACAACTGTAGCCGGTCCTATCAGATACAAAATGCTGGAATAAATCGACTTCGGATCTGATTTGGTTTAGTGGTTCTTAAATTGTTGTATTCCCCTTTCAAGTGATTAATTTGTTTCATAAAAGCTTGTGATAATGCTCCCATTCAGAAGATACCCAGCACACACAGTACTGACATTTTTGGTTGACATTTGCTTCTCATCAAAGTTCTCCTGAACTTCAGCAATCATCACTGAAGTATCTGTTATATGGAATGCAAATGTAAGTCCTGAATCTAATCAACTTTCTCTGTACAAAATGCTTAGCTCAGGAAGGAAGATGATTTCACTGAAAAACACATCAAAATACATGTTGTAAAGAAGGGTGCTATCAATTAACCACCTATTTTGTTTTATTTATTTAAGGTCTGGTTTAGTAGGTCAGAATTTGAAACAGACACATTTCTGATTCAGTCTGCTTTGGGTTTCCGGCTCTAACACTGTATTGAGGACCAGAGAACAAAACCAACTAACTAAAGGAAAGTAAAAACAGAAACATGAAAATTAATGAAATTTGATTTTAAAAAAGTTCTCATTATTATTATCATTACTGCAAATAAGGTAGCGATGATGCGCATAAAGGTACATCTTACAATTCATCAGGTAAATGGTTAAACTACCATGCACCACTTATGACAAAGAAAATGAAAACAGAAGTAGCAGAGATGTGGCCAGCTAGGCAGCTCTCCTGGGCATGGCCTCCCTTTCCTCCGCCTCTTAACCTCTTTCCATAGTGAAAGAGCCTCAGAAAAAAAAGATTAACTGCTTTTTATCAGAAACTTTATCTCAGTGCTGTCAAACTTATGTATTAGGTAATGATGTATTAAAGTTTACCATGACTTAAAAGCCATGACACCAGCTATGATAAACTGTGGATCTTCCGGTTTTCCATTTTTGGTCTTTCAGAGCTCATGATTTTCTGCTCTTTCTGCAATCAGCAAGACTGGGCTCTTCCACTTAAACAAGACTGGGATTTTCTCCCATTTGCAGGAACGTCACGACTCATAACAAAATTACCTAATGGTTTAATTTGGACTCATGAGAGAAATCTAGGGAAAGGACTTCCAACTGCCTGCTACTGTTCAGTAACTACATAAAAAAAATCCACTGTTTGTTAATCTTGTAGCTACAGAGCGAAGTCGAAGGCCGCTGTTGCAAGCTACGGCAGCTCTCCGCTGCACCCCACGCACCTCTGCATCCTGCCCAGAGATGCTGATGTGAAATCGGTGCAAACAGAGGGTGATGTAGCGAAAAAATGGTCATAAAGCCAATGCAAAGACCATTCTACTGAGGCATAAAACAAATATAAAACTTTTTTAAAGCTCTACCTGGTTTCATTCATTTAGAATCACCATTTATTGCCATTTGCACAGAGTCATAAAACCTATAATACTAAAAACTCCTCCAGTGTCTCGCTCCTCTATGGTTTGTTGCGCATTATAGAGCAATACCTTAAAAATAGGTTAGGCCTACTTGACATATTTAATTTTCACCTTGTGTTTTCTGAAGCCTTTGGTAGGCACCTAGTTTCAGAGAAGGGAGAGTGATGGGAAAGCAAAGGGGGGGAATTAGGGAGAGTGATGTGAAAGGGATCTGCAGTGGCTGGCATGGGTAGCCACCGGGAATGGCATGTCACAAAACCACTCCTTGAATCAAATAGGTAAATGCTTTCTTGAAGCGTGTTATTACTCCATTTGACAGCAATATCTTAAATAAACTGGCAGCCTACAAGTAGAGTCACTACAGGTAATCCCTAGGGTAATCCATAAACAGTCTGATCCAAATCTCCCCGAAATCCATCAAAAGATTTTCCCCATCTTCAGCAGGCTGTGGATCAGACCCACTTTGCTGGAGGATGAACACTCCATAGTTCCCAAGAAAGCTAAGCACAGGTGGCAAAGCAACACCTTTCCTGTCACTTTTAAGAGATCTTTGCCAAACGTTTCCCTCAAAAAAGCCTTAAAGAAGTAGGCACTTATTCACTGAAAGTAAAAGGTAAGTATTTCTAGAAACAGGCAGTATACATTTTAGCATTTATAGTTATGGACACATCATTCATAGATTCAACATACAGAATATTAATCATATTCAGAGCTGTCTCTAAACAAAAATTAAAATAGGCATTACTCTTTGTGCCTGCAAAGCCAAATCCATCATCTTTCTCAGGTAAATAAAAATAATTAATTTACAAAGCTGTAGAATTGCTTTATTTGCACTTGACTGTTTAATGGGCAGGAATTTTAATAGATCTGGTGCAGGCAGGATAGGGGAAAACTGCACCATCACTACCACTGTATTGTGTTTAATAATTGTAAAATGCTGCATTTTCTTATTCTATTTACAATAATAACATATTGTTAAACAGCTATCATCATAAATGTATTTTTGACCAAAAAGCCACTGACGTTTGTCTTTATAAAATAAGGTAGACATAAAAATCCATGCCTATAATGGCATTACCTTCTTTGAAATAACAGTGCATTGGTGCTGCACTATGAGCAGGAACCGGTATCCTACTGGGAAATTCATATTATCCTGCCTCATGCATCAGATATTTAAATGAACACCCTTGATGAGAGCTTTTTTTCCTCCTCATTGTTAATGACATATATGCAAAAGCACTGTAATTATTCTAAAGAAGCAGCTGAAGGAAAAACTCTCATGGAGATATTGGTAATCTGTCATGAACAGAGTACTATGAAGACAATAAGCAATTCAAAATCCCAGTATTTTTTGCTTGAGAGAATTTAACTGTTCAGAAGCATCTACGAAACACTTATACAAGCACATATTGAAAGAGTTTTTTAAAGTTTACTCTTTACTCAATAGATGATTTCTATGAAATATATGAAGTGTAATATATGAATACATTTTAAAAACGTGCAGTAAAGTAGCTATTCAGAGTACCTGTTGCCTGCTGCCCTTTGGTAAAATGTTGTCTTTCTAATCAAGAAATTAGGAGTAATTAACCCCTACTGTAAATAAACTGTTGCTTAAATAAAAATAAATCTTAGATCAATAAATGGTATTAGATTAAGGCACTTAGGCTATACTCTTCACCACAGTACATCCAAACCAAATTATTATTTCTTTCTGACATTCAGAGCTATAATTGCCAAACCAGAATTTTTCCAAGCATTCAGTGCAGGACAAAAAAAGTAGTAAAAGCTGAAAAAGACACACTGTAAAGTGTGCATGTTTAGCACTGTCTATCAGAAAAGGAACTGCTTATCATGCTGCATTTCTCTTCCACTCAAGAAACGGCTCACTAGCTCCAGTGAAATAATGCACAGCTCAAAAAGAAAAAAAAAAAGCAAAAAAAAAGCAAACAAACAAAAAAACAACAACAAAAAAAGAAATCATGTCTGGCATAGCACTGGTATCTGATTAGGCTGCAAGGCAGAGGAACACATAACATGGGCATGGGTGATAGTGAGTGAGAGCCCAAGAGCAGAAAGTTACTGCTGTAAGAAAGGCCACTCACTTTACCATCTTGACAGAAAAGTCACACCTTCCCAGTAAGGGCTGATAACCCCACAGGGACTGTGAACAGCTTTCTGAGCTGCTCATAGTCAAAATTCAAGTATGAGATAGGGCAGTCTTATCACTCCTATGCATGCAAAGATCCTAAGACCAACATACAACTTGTATCTGACGTCCTGCAAAACACAAACTCCTCCACTAGCCACAGTTGGTAGCTGTTTTGTGAAGGCCTTAACTTCTGCTTGAGCTACGGCACATCTTTCCAAACAGATACAAGATTCTCATTTAAAGGCTTGAAATGATGGAGAATGACCACAGTTCACTCACTCTCATCTTTCTCAGTGTTACTAGCTGCAATTTCTTAGGGCTGGACTGTACTTTTCTACTGAGCTGAAGAGGTGCCTGCTATCCACATATATAAGATACAAGAAAGAAATTCTTTACATTGAGGGTGGTGAGGTACTGGAACAGGTTGCCCAGAGAAGTTGTGGATGCCCCATCCCTGGAAGTGTTCAAGGCCAGGTTGGATGAGGCTTTGGGCAACCTGGTGTAGTGGAGGATTTCCCTGCCCATGGCAGGGGGGTTGGAACTAGATGATCTTTGAGGTCCCTTCCAACCCTAACCATTCTATGATTCTATGATCCAAGTTCTTCCTTGTTCAGAAGACCACGTCCAGATAAAGCTACCTTGATCTCTCCTGCAATAACCTAACTAGGCTGAGCTTCTTATGTCTCTCATAAAAGGGACAACTTCTGGCTCATTTTTGCTGCTCTTCCCAAACTACGTCCAATTTCCGGCACTCTTTCGGGAAGGGAATGGTTATATATAAAGTATATATTGCTGCCCTAGTCTCACTTGATTTTCTTTTTAATATCTTTTTTATATCATTCTTTAGCTACAATGTACTGCTCCAAAAGGTCAGATTCAATGAATTATTTAAAGAAATGGCAAGTTGAGGCACGAAATGCTGCCTCTTAACAGCCTCTGGTAGCTACACCCTAGGCTGAGCTTCAGTTCTGTGAGCCAAGGGGATCAAGACAGGAATGTTCACAATAATGGCTTTAACACACTTGCTCTGAGCAACATCCACATCCACCCTGTGCTTCACCTTGGCCAGGCTTCTTCTGAAGCAAAGTTTTTACTACCAGAGGACATATTCAATATACAGTGCTGGGAAACGGCACCTGCCTTGCAATGCCAGTGCATGACTTTCAAAGCTCCTTTCCCTAAATTTCTAAACTTCTGGAATTCAGCCAGCTATTGTCACGTGATAAGTAGTGCCATCAACTTGTGCTAGGAAGACCCAGTGTGAGGCTACTACAATGCTACGCTGCACAGACAGTTAACTACAGGACAGCAGGAGCCACAGGATTTCTTTGAGGTTGCTCTATCAAATGCTATGCATCATTAACAGCTTGCAAGGAAGTCAGCTCACGAAGACTGGAGCATGAAGGACTGTCATCACTCAGCCAAAACGCACAACAGATAGCAGGGCTGCCTCTGAGAGGCAGGCACCACGTATATTAACCTTCATGCCCTGTATGTAACCTTCTCCCACAATCTTAATCACCTCCCCTTTCCTACAGTTGGTCTCTCTTCCTTGATCTTACAGTCCATTCCCCAAAGGTCCCTCTGCACCCTGTAGCCTCTCAGCACAGCAGTTGGAGAGCGTGATCTTGCAGGTCTTGGGCTCCACCATTCCTTTGGCCAAGACACGTTTCTGCCTGCTCGGGAGCTGAGTGCTGCTCTTTCAGAGCACAGTGTCTGGGCTAGAGTGAGAGGAGGATGAGTACGTGGTCCCTATCTGAGGACCCTACCATGGTCCCTATCAGCCACACCTGGGCTTCGTAACCCACCAATAGAAGTCTTTTGATGGACACAGCCCCCAAAATCCTTCCCTGGCAAACTCCTGGAAGTACAAGAGAGTTGGCCGCACCCCAATGTACATCACCATAAGGAGAGAAAGAGCTGAGAAAAGGTTTTCCTTCAGGATAGTGGAGGTGGCTCAGTCACCTCAGCAGTATTTTTGCTCCATTTGGAACACTCTATTATAAAATACTGAAACGCTTAGTTTGTCAGCCTGAACTACCAGCTTTGCCTTGGATCATGCTGACCTCCAGCTCTGCCCTCCTGAACTCTTCAGCATCTCACAGGAGCTGTAGCTCTGGCTGTTGCTGCCTGACTTACAAAAGCCTCATGACACCCACAGCCTCTCCTGTGGGTGAGGCAATCCCCAAAGGGATTAAATTAACTGTATTAGGTATCTTGAGAAAAAACGTATGCAGCGTATATATATCCACAGCTAACCCATATGTGCAATGAACACTGATATTCTAAAAAAAACTCCATAAAACTAGTAATACTCATAAAATGATAAGGGTTATAAAAGGCTATGTTCACATCATTCTGTAGTTAACACATAATTTCCTAGTAAAACAGAATTGAGACGTGAGTTTCTAACACTGGACAGAATCACGATGACATGTCAGAATTGGCATTTTTTATTTATCACTTTTAGGTAGAGACACAGGAAATATTTCAAATAAATAATTTAAAACTTCCTAACACAACTCTCCTTGTAACAGATCAGCTGTACAAACCATATATAGTGTCGTGATCAGGTTTTGGTTTAAATGAGCTGTTGAACTTCAGATTCTCATTTTTAAGTAACATACACATCCCAAATCCATGATAATAAAGCTTTACGTATCACATTCCTTGCTCTCTCTGCACATATATACGAACATATGCAAATGCATACATACTAATGCAGAAGACATACTGCATTCTTATGATATATTATTTGTCCAATAAATGTCCGTAAGACTTACATTAGCAAAATGTATCCACAGTCTATGTACCTCAGAGCATAAATAATACAATCTCCTCTTTCCCCAACAACAAAAAAAATGGTTGCAAAAGAGTGTGTTGAGTTTTCTTTCACTCCCATATGTCAATACAGGGTATAATTCCTTCCTTAAATCCATGACAGTTTGTATGAATTATTAATGAACTCAACAAGCCTGCTGGACACTGTAACATGGCTATAATTGGTGTAGAACACACAGAAATTGTTTCAATACTTTTTAGGGAGAAAAAAGCGGTATCTTTACTAACGCATTTGTTCTAATATTTAATTAAAGGCTTTGAACACAAACAGAATTTCAGATAAAATGCAGAACAAAAGGGTATTTCTGGTCACAAAAGTATAATTTCCTTGTAAAACTGAGCAGTAAGGAGAATAACACAAGATAAAGAATTAAAAAGAAACTGGATTGCAAACTCAATTAATGAATAGTTTTAATTTTTTGCTTTTTTGAGTTTTGAGTTTTAATTAGGAGTTGTTGCTATTATTCATGATAAACTCTTTGGTAGATGATATTTCCCTTTTAAGTCTCAGGCACACTGTAATGACACAGAAAAAAATATCGAGCAGAACGACAATGTATGGAAGAAGAATTTGAGTACAAAGATTAAACCTCATGACTCCTACAGTTTTTATGAAATACAGACGATTTCAAGGATTTTAAACTGCTATAGCAACCAATTTTTTTCTCTGGAAGAAGAACTGCCTTTTTGCGTATTGCTTTCTGAGTAACAGACCTGCTGAAAAGCTGAAGTGATCATCACAAAATGGCTAAGTTCTATGATATAAGATGACAAGACCTTTACCTCTCCCGGAGTCTTGTTTGATTCATAAGCTGAACAAATTTGATTTTAACTAAACCTCCAACCAAGCTGAATTACTTTATTTAACAGTATAGAGAGCGGACTGCAGGGATTTTCCCTTGTGCAGTAAGTAAAATACATTAAGCTTTGGTCTGCATGAAGAGGAACAAGAGCTAACAGAACAATTAATGTTTCAGCACATACTATGTAAGAAATATGCCTCTAGGGTAGCGGAGGTTGATGGCAACCAGGGTTTATCTCTGCAGTCTCTAGTATTTGCAGTCTCTATTTTGGTATTTCTTGGTTTCTCAGAACCAGCTTCTCTTGGTTTCTTGGATGAAGACAAAGGAAGACTAAGACCAACATCCTTTGGAAGTCATCTGCTGTGAAATACACATGATTTATCTTTCCCTTATTACTGTTGCTGCTTCCAGGAGGTCCGTGAAGACTTGGATGTTTCAAGTCAAGCAAAAAGTGATACAGAGAATGGTATCTTTGGGAAAAAACCTAAAAAAAGCCAAAGTGGAAGCTAAAATGCTTCTCTTACACTATTTTTTTCTGTGTTTCTTGTAATAAATTACAGATGATCAATTGTCACAACTGAAGTCAAACCAGGAAGACTTGACTAATAAATCTCACAGAAATCTACCGTGTTAAACTGGCTTTTGAAGCATTTGATTTTTTTTTAAAGGTGAATTTATTTTTAGTGTTTTTTATTTTCTACTAGTTTTTGTCTCAGATCCTTTGTTTAATGAGAAACTGGTTTTGTCCTTTGACCTTCGACTATGACCCAAAGTCATTCCAATCAGTGATAATATTTAACTGAGGAATCTCATTTTGGGGTCTAATGAGTCAGAATATGTAAAACTTTCCTTCCCTTTTAGCTAACCTTCTGATTGGGCATATCAGATAAAGTTAGATGTAGATACTTGATCTCTTGCCAATTTTGCAAGTCCTTGTTGGCTGTACTATTGCTAAATTAAAAATATGATCTAATTCTGCCTTCTAAGTTTTCTAGTCCATCAACCAACACAGAAGTCCCTACAACATCTCTATTCCAATTACATTGTACTATCAACTGCTAAGAGAGACTCTGAGTCATGAAATTAGGAAAGAGAAAGGACTTGCTAATTATAGTTTTAAGCCTTTTGATCTTAATTCTCAATATTTTTGAAAAAGTGTCAAAAAAGAAAATTAGACCTTGCCAACACAAAGAGAGTCATAACAATCTTAAGTCAACTGCACTGAGAGCCAGATCCACTTTTCTTACAACACAATTATGTCTAGACATCTCACTCCCTTTGAATCCAAAAGAAGTTTGGATTGAGAGAGTTTTATCAGAATAGTATTCAACTGAGTGCTTTTCATCTCATACTGTTTTTGTGATTTTCCAGTTCCATAGACAAACTGCAGGTTACTGGTGTCAAGCACTGTCACCTCTACATGTCTTTGGCTCATGGAAAGGCAACATTGCTGTCAGAGTAGGAATATGAAATGGAAGCCTAGAGATAGCCACTGTAACTGGACCCTAACGTTGTGAGAAATAGCCACCTTATGGGTGCACACAGCTTCAGGAGGCACCATTCTTCATTTTATTTTACTTAATAGATTAAACATAGTCTGGTAAGTAAATAGGATTATGACACTAAAAACTAACTCTGAAAATCAGGAATCCAGAAAGACATAGCATCAGCATGCCAAAGAGCCAGGAAAACATCTTGCAATATTCAGGAACTCCTGAGTCAGCTTTCCATTACAAAATTCATTAAAATTACAACATTATATCCATAGATCATAAGCTACCAAGACCTCTCCATGACACTTTGCTCTGTGTAGGGTTTTACCCATTTCCTAGTCACTCTCCTTATGTCTTTCCCACTTCAGGGAGTGCTGCTTTCACCTTGACAGGGAAAACAAAGTGCTCCCTTAACTGCAAACCCAGGATTACACCACCACTCAACATGCCAGCTGCCCATAGCATCTAAGAAGCCCCAAGAAGAAGGGCTTAAGACCTCCACTTATTCATATTTTCCAATTACATGGTTCAAGATTTTTTAAAAGCTATTCATTCTCATTGTGCTCTAAGAAAGACATACATAGCCACCACACTAACAGTTATGCTAGATTTATTTTCTCCAATTTAACAAACAGATGAGTTTTTCTAAAATGCACAAAACTATTCAAATACAGACACTGCCAGGAGGTTCTACAGAACTAACAGCTAAAGACATTTCAAATTCATCAAACTATACAAGACATTGCAAATTGGTCACAGTCTTTTCACCCTTCTCTCTCAACAGTTTAAATTACATTTCCTGTGAGCGCTGGTGCATATAAAATTGCCACCCCCAAAACAGCATTCCTTAAAAACAGGGGATTAAACTCTTTCCGCATTTCCCTGATTCAAGGAGCCTGCAGCAGACACAACCCTCTGAGGGTCACCTTACAAAACAATAAAATGATCGTGTTTGCCTTCTAGCTCTGGACATCACCTTTGCTGTCTTTCCATCAAAATACAGCATTTGGGTATAATTCATAGTAACTACAAGCCTCTTGCCTGATACTACCATCTACCTTTCAGTCTTTTACAGAGTATTTCTCTGTCACCTTGAAGCTATTCAGGTAGTAGGTAAACCAGTTAATTTCTATGATCCAAATATCCAGCAGTCTCAGGATAAAAGGGAATGCTGATGCCACCACTGTCCACATTGTGTGTAACACAAGCCTTCACAAAGTATCACAGGCCTTGTACAATGAAACTATCATAGCTTCTCCAAAACAGCAATGTTTTCCATTACAATAGCTTCATTAGCTGATGTGTATGTGCTGAATCACTCAGCAACTGACTGGAAAGATGAGAAAGCTGTAAAACTCTTGATGAGAGCAGCCACAGACTTCTGGAACAGCAAAGCTGTTTTATAAGTTCTGTGCACATTGTGATGAGGGCATCTCTGTCCTCTTCATATTTTACTGTTATTCCTTGACAGCAGCCTCAGATGCGCAGCACAATCCTCTCCTGTCAGCCCATACTGCTCCTGCAAGTCCAGATACTGTTCTATACAGACTGATGCTTCCCAAGCAAGCTCCTGAAGCTGTCTCTGTCTTGTCTTTTTCTTTGTTTTCTGCTTTCTGATGATTAAACTGCTCCATATCACAGCACTTGTATAAGTGTGGTTGTTCTGTAGTAATGTGCTCAAGGCATTCAGGTAAGCCACAGAATATTCAAGTATCAACAGCATGATATGGAGAGCTGGCTTGTCCAAAATAATCTTTTATGATTTGGAAATGTCATCCCATGAGAGATAGATAATGGGGTTGGGAGAGAAACCATGAGATTTCTGTAGTTTGACATCTCCTCTCTAACCCTCCCCACCTCAAACACAGGACATGAGATTTTTAGGTATCTCCTGCTACCTATCCCAACAGGCAGTAATCCTTTGATACACGAGGCTTGCAGTGACAGCATGAAGAGGGATAGAAATCTACTGCAGTGCATGTAATATGGAGGGAATCCATCACACGGAAGGGTTAATTAATAATAAGCTCAAATTTGGGTGTTCATTTGTATGACTTTACATGGAAATTATTACTATGAAACATTCACATCAGTGCATCTGGCTTCAAAGTAAATCCTCCATGCAGACAAGTCAATGTTTTTGTTCAGTTGTATGAGAAGCACTAAGCTTGCTTGTCGAAACAAGCTAATGAGAGCAATGTTTGCTGGTTCACATCTGAAGAAGATATTTTGTACAGTTGCTTGTGTTTTGGGCACAGCTTTCTGTATCTCTGCTCAGACTCTTGCATTCAGTTACGATAAAGCAACTCGTTACAGAACAGCTGACCTGAAATTCATCATGGCTGACTCCTCTTTCTAGAGGACAACAGAGTAAGATGATGACATAACACTTCAACCATATGACACATCAAGCTTTGGAATTTCAAAAAGACACCAAACTTGCTAACTCCAGGGTTCACTGTGGTGAACATGAAAAGATACTTACAAATTAAGTTCTCCGCATTCCAAACATTTGAATTATTGAGCCCAAACCTGTCTAAACCACGTCAGCCAACTTCCTGCTAAGAACGGAGCAATGATATGAGACTGCATGATTTCACAGATATAATGGATTTAAAAAGATTACAATTTCCATAGCCGGTATTGATTTTAACAAGAACAAGTAATATGTCTATACAGCTTTCAACTCAGCTTAACTCTTACAGGCTTTTGACAAGGTGGACAAGCATTTCCTAACCCGTGTTACAGACTAATAATTAAAATCTAGACAGATCTGAATTAGCTCTCAATATATTAGCTCAAGTATCAGAAGCACCTCACCATAGCAGTCAAGAAAAAAAGCTAAAGTAGACAACACTAAATCTGTGCTCCCACTATTAGATTGCAGCCGCTGATTTAAAGTACTTAAGTTATTTCTGTATATGTTGCAGAAACACCTCAAAAGGTAGAATCATAGAACCAAAGAACGATTTGGGTTGGAAGGGACCTTAAAGATCATCTAGTTCCAAGCCCTCTGCCAGGGGCAGGGACACGTTTCACTAGATCAGGTTGCTTAAAGTCTCATATAACCTGACTTGGAACACCTCCAGGGATGGGCATCCACAATGTCTCTGGGCAACCCGTTCCAGTACCTCATCATCCTCAGGGTGAAGAATTTATCCCTTAGATCTAATTGAAATCTACCCTCTTTCAGTTTAAATCCATTACCCCTTGTCCTATCACTACATGCCCTTGTCAAAAGTCCCTCTCCAGCTTTCTTGTAGGCCCCCTTTAGGTACTGGAAGGCTGCTAGAAGGTCTTCCCGGAGTCTTTTCTTCTCCAGGCTGAACAACTCCAGCTCTCTCAGCCTGTCTGCATAGGAGAGGTGCTCCAGCTCTCAGATCATCTTCATGGTCCTCCTCTGGACTCATTCCAACAGGTCCATGTCCTTCTTGTGTTGGTGACTCCAGAGCTGAACACAGTATTCCAGGTGGGGTCTCACGAGAGCTGAGTAGAGGGGTGCCTGCCTCAACATGCTGGCCACGCTTCTTTTGATGCAGTGCAGGGTACGGTTGACTTTATGGGCTGCAGGCACACATTGCCAGCTCATGTTAAGCTTTTCATCAACCAACACCCCAAGTCCTTCTCCTCAGGGCTGTTCTCAATCCATTCTCTGCCCAGCCTGTATTTGTGTTTGGGATTGCCCCGACCCATGTGCAGGACCTTGCACTTGGCCTTGAACTTCACAAGGTTCACACGGGCTCAACTTTCACGCCTGTCAAGGCCCCTCTGGATGGCATCCCTTCCCTCCAGCGTGTCGACCACACCACACAGCGTGGTGTTATCTGCAAACTTGCTGAGGGTGCACTCAATCTCACTGCCCATGTCACCAACAGAGATGTTAAAAAGTGCCAGACCCAATACTGACCCCGGGGAATGTCACTCGTCACTGGTCTCCACTTGGACGTCAAGCTGTTGACCACAACTCTGAGTGTGACCATCCAGCCAATTCCTTATCCACCAAGTGTTCCATCCATCAAATCCATGTCTCTCCAATTCAGAGACAAGCATGTTGTGCAGGACTGTTAGACAGATATCTAACAACACCTCTCAATTCAGACAGGAACTTATCTCCACTGATGTCACTTGTAAAACTCCTACCAATGACAGAGAATTTGGTCCAACATTTTGTCCCTCTGTTCAGCATTATGTATCTAAAAATCAAAAAACTAACAATTTATAGTGTCAAGGCCTGACACAACATGGGTATAGCCTCTGGATTTATATACAAAACTGGGAGTATAACAGACTACTTTCAGATGATTGTATTTCGTATGATTGATTTTTCAGGAAAAGCAGGTTTCAAGATTCTTGGTTGCTAAGCAGTATCATATCTTAATAGCTTAATATGCTTGATTTTTTTTTTCTATGATGTTGATGAAGAAAGAATGTCTTTAATATTAAGTTCACCAAAATTGCTTCATCAATATATGAAACAGTCTAAGCGGAGACAAAAATTACATTTGAAGTGGTATTTTCAGCTGCTATGGGAAAACGATGATGACAGGCACTGCCACTGAGCTCCCTTTTGCACTTGCATTTAGCTATGATGATGCAAAGGAGGCAGGCTGATCCCCTGATACACACGGAGTCAAATGACAGCGGCAGAATCTTCATCCACTCCATGATGATGGTGAGAAGGGTCAGTACTGATTAAATTCATGTTAGCACTTAAAGTGCAACATGCAGCCTGAAATCCTGGAGGGTTACTTCTCTCCAGTCTTCTGGTAATACAAATTTAAAACAGAAATTCTACTGCAGAGTTGAAAGAATTCTCCAGATTCTTTTGATGAAAACTTGCCGTGATATTAACTTGCCAAAGTAAGAGTTATTTCAGAAAGGTTTTTGAGTCATTTCTCTTAAGTAGAAAACAGAACCAACAAGAAAGAAAAGCCCTTAATGAATTTCACCTTTTTCAGTTCTCGCTTTGCAATGGAAGTCTTTTAGTGGAATTCCACAGGACGTCAAATACTAATTTACTGCTGTTACAGTTTCAAGGAACAAGACTAATCTATCCTAATTTAGCAACCTAGAAGTCAGCTTTCTCTTCTAAGAGACTTTCCTGCACTCCTCCTTTTTTCAATGCATAAATAAAGTGTTCTGCAACAGGGCGATTTATTCTAAAATCAGTATCTTGGACAGATCACCACCTTCTTCAGGTGCCCGTCTCTTCTCGCAGGCTGCCTGGATAACTATTTTAAAGAAAATATGAACAAAATACCACTACCATGCCCTACCCAGAGTTTGCTTTATGGGGTAAGCTGTACATCTGCGTGTCACTTAAAATTTCAGCAAAATAGCTTGCTAAATAAGACATTGTAGACTAATGCATACTCAGTACAATCTAAGATAATCAAATTAAGTCATTCATGTTATAGAAATTATCTATAAACATATTACAAGGCAAATTATTTGTTAGATATAATTCTTCAAGTGTTTTAAAAGAAGGTTTTAAGAATCAGTTTAACCAACCAAAAGACAGAAACTCAACATTCAATAACACTAATGAAATTCATGAACAACCAATAAATTGATACAGTACATTAATACACCTTCTAATATGTTAGTTTTGCATTGTTGCTCAGCTTCAAATATGCAAAAAAATTGCTACATTGTGCAATGACTTTAACACTACCTCAAAGTACTTATTGTTAAGTATGAGTGAAAAGCTTCAAGTCACAGAATCTGTATTGGCAGTAAAATAAAATGAAGATAAGTAGCTCCTGATACAATTTTGAACTGACTATACCTCAAATACATCTTCTTCCTTTAGTATTCTGTTCACTTGCACCTTGCCTGGATTATAATGATACATTTAGAAAACCTGGCTTGTTTCTTCCTCTTTTTCCAACTTCAATAACTTTCCACCTTGAATGGAACACATCTAGACTGAAGACATAAGTGACACTCAAACAGGTGACCTCTTTTTGTAAGTGAAACCATAAACATGACTTCTGGGTTTGTGCTTGAAAATAGCTCAGAAGAACATAATACAGTGCAAAAGCCATTGAACATTACCCAGAAATAATAAGTCCTTATGTATTTTGTCTGCAAGCCATACTGTATTCATATTTCTGCAACCTTGGCTTTCACAGGACAACTTGAACACTAATTAAACCTTACCAGTAAAGCAGGGCCAAAAGAACTAGGTAAATGGGAATAACCTACAGAGGCTATTTATAAGGAATATCCTTGATAATCTCCAGACCTGAGACCTCCTAGGATATAATAGTATCCCTCAATTCTTAAAAAACAAACCAAAACCTTTCACCAGGTTCCTGCTCATTACCCCCTGGAGTCTGCAGAGGTGGCTTTCATGCAGCTTTCAACTTAAGGAAGCTTATTTTCAGTAATGAAAGTTTAGAAAGCATACACATAATTAAAATACTAAAATGCAATAAAAAGACAATGTGAAAATTTCTGCATTATGTGCTCCATTTATTTTCTTGCATTTTCCTGTAGGAAAACTGTTACACAAAATAGACTTTCTTAAAAGACCAGTCTAACTATTTCTAACCCGGTACGAGTAAAAAGTATACAATGAATTTGGAGCTGATAGGAAAAGGGCTGAAGCAAAACAAGTGATCTGAAAAAATTGCTGTGACTTATTTTGTGGAAAATTTAGAAATAAAGCAAATTCATTGCTTAGGGATGTGCTTTTTCCTAATGAAAAAAGATTTAACTAACATTTTTCAGATATCCTTCTTGGTGGGCACTCTGAATCTTTTTTGATTTTTTTGATTTAAGATAGACTGCTACAGTAATTATCTTTTCCACTTTCTTTTCTTTCAGTAGCATAACTCTCTTCATAAGTAAATGTCCCAACAATGTTTTATTGGAAAATAATTAAATATTGCATTACACTAAAAACTGTTTAACATTCAAGGTTGACTTAACGTCTAACATTGGTGTATACTTTTGCTTGAAAGTTTTGAGTTCTGCTAAGCTTGTTAAAGCATAATGTTCATCTAGTTATGAAATTTGCCTTTTTTTTTTCTCATGCAGTTTGTTTTTTTTTTCCCGTTTGGCATACTACAATCTGTATGTCTGTATTTTGAAAGTAGATTAATTTTTTCCCCACTTTCTGCAATTATAAAGACAAATCATTTCTTGACTTTACAAAAAGCTTTAAGGGAAAGCTGCATAAAAATAGCCACAGAATTTCACTTCATGAATATAAAATATACCTTGTTATACCTAATCAGCAAGAGACCATGCAACCACAGAAAAAATACAATGTTGGAATATCAATTTTTCATTGATTTGCCGCAATGACCACAAGATGGTACAGTGTAAGGTCTTGAGGGAAAGGAGGAAGAGGAGTCCAAGCTAAAAGCAGGCTTTAGCTTATCCAGGGCACTGGTGTGCAGGGTCCTGTGAGATGCAGTTCTTAAAGGCCAGAGCCCAGCAGAGCCGGGTAATTTTCATGAAGAGCCTCCTCCAAGTTTCAGAATGGTCTACTCCAATCCACAGGGAAGGAGGCACGCACAGGGGGACACCAGTGTGCCTCCACAGGGAACATCTGACCAAGATCCAGCCCAGGGATGGAGTTTGCAAAGCTCAGCTGGCACTGAAACCAGTACAGGATGTGAAAGGTAACAAGAAGGGCCTCTCCAGGTACATCAGCAGTGAAAGTCAAGGGAAATATGAACTTTCTGCTAAATGGGGTGGGCAGCCTCATCATAGAATGGTTCGGGTTGGAAGAGACCTTAAAGATCATCTAGTTCCAACCCCTCTGCCATGGGCAGGGAAACCCTCCACTACACCAGGTTGCCCAAAGCCTCATCCAGCCTGGCCTTGAACACCTCCAGGGATGGGGCATCTACAACTTCTCTGGGCAACCTGTTCCAGTGCCTCACCACCCTCAGAGTGAAAAATTTCTTCCTTATATCTAATCTAAATCTGCCCTCTTTCAGTTTAAATCCATTTCCCCTTGTCCTATCACTACACGCCCTTGTAAAAAGTCCCTCTCCAGCTTTCCTATAGGCCCCCTTTAGGTACTGGAAAGATGCTATAAGATCACCCCGGAGCCTTCTGTTCTCTGGGCTGAACAGCCCCAACTCTCTCAGCCTGTGTTCATAGCAGAGGTGTTCCAGCCCTCGGATCATCTTTGTGGCCCTCCTCTGGATCCGCTCCAGCAGCTCCATGTCCTTCTTGTGCTGGGGAATGAAGGACACTGAAAAGGCCCGAGGTACTTGATGCTTTCTTGGCTTTGGTCTTAGTGGCAAGGTCTGCCACCCTGGTCCCTGTGCTTAGTGACAGAATTTAGGGAACAGAAGTACTACTCATGGCAGACAAAGACTGAATCAGGGATTGCTTAGGCAAGAGGGACACTTGAAAGTTCATGGGCCTAGATTTAAGGCTGGCAAGGCAGTTGGCTCCTGTCTTGTAAAAGCTGGTCTCTGTCATCTTTGAAAAGGCACTAGTTAAAAACTGAAACATCTGGCCAGTGTGGTTGTGAAATCTTCAGCTTTGGAGATGTTCAAAACTTGACTTGACAAGTGCTGAGCAGCCATGTCTAACTTCGACACTAGCTCGCTTTGAGCAAGAGGCTGGACTGGATGACGTCCAGAAATCCCATCTCAATTCTTCTATGATGTTGCGATTATGCCCATTGCCTAACCTACGCATCTAAAACATGCTCATTGCTGACCACAAATACACTGCTAGCAGCTGGAAAACAAGATTTCAAAATTTGCTTCCACGTACATTGAAAACTGAAAGCGAGCTTTTTCAAAGTTGCAGATGACTCTAACCCATATGAAAACCTTCTATAACACAGAAGAGATTTACTGTTTCATTGGTGTAAAGAACTGCTTCTGCTATGGTGTCAGGACTGTACAGTGACAGTGTATAATCATTCCAGGCGTCCCCACTGGCATGAAAAGAAAGCTCTTAATTTCAAATGCTCTAATATACAATCTCAACATATTTCACTCTGAGCCTCATCAAAGAACGAGTCTCTTTCAAAATCCCAACAGCAGACAGATTTTGAGAGCAGAGGTAGAATTAGAGTGTAAGAAAAGTGTCACCAAAAGCTTCCCCTGGAATGCAATGACACTTAATTTAAGACGCTACCTATGGAGTCAACATAATTGGGAAGGGGGACATTCGTATTCAGCTTCTCATTTGAAGGCAGATTCAGCCACACAAAAAACCCAGCTTATCTCAGGCCTAATCAGCCTATTTTCCTTGTTGTTATTACTATATATTGTTGGCAGTGGAGAAATGAGATAGAGATCCTAATTCTAATTACTGACATATCAAAGAATCAGGGAAAGAATGAAGACTGCAATATGATCACTTCATGAAGAAACGAAGATGTTAAAAATGAGTTTAAGACCCACTTGTGAGTCTTATGCTGATGGCCAATACAGAGCATAGGACAGAAATTTATTAGGAACAGGACAGTTCCTGCAGGTCATGGGGTCTCTGTCACAAACCCCAGGAATGTCGAAGTCCCCTCTTAATGTGCTGTGTTTCTGTTAGTTGACTTGCTGGTTAACACTTTCATTAAAAAAATCTGAAAACGTATTGTATTTTGTTCAAACCTGCCTAACACAGATAAAGGCATTAGTATGGCTGGTATCTTTATACCATTGCTGTGTCTCCTTGGGAAGTTTGCTTCACAGCTGAATCCCCAGCAAATGAGCAGACATATGCTCAGAATGTGATCTGCAAGAGGACTACAACTACCAGGGCACCTCCTGCCCAAATTTCTGGAAGCAAATGTGACTTTTCAAAATTACATAGGTAACACTGACAACACTGACAGCTACTAGATCTGAGGCGAGGTACCTGCACAATTAAAACTTGAGTATCTCCAAGGACTTGATTAGACCCACCAATTCAGAGCTTATCCAATGAGAAACGTGCACCCTCAGCAAGTTCGCCGATGACACCAAGCTGTGTGGTGCCGTCGACACGCTGGAAGGGAGGGATGCCATCCAGAGGGACCTCGACAGGCTGGAGAGGTGGGCCCGTACCAACCTCATGAAGTTTAACCAGGCCAAGTGCAAGGTCCTACATCTGGGTCATGGCAATCCCAGGCACAAATACAGACTGGGCGGAGAATGGATCGAGAGCAGCCCTGAGGAGAAGGACTTGGGAGTACTGGTGGACGAGAAGCTCAATATGAGCCGGCAATGTGCTCTTGCGGCCCAGAAGGCCAACCGCGTCCTGGGCTGCATCAAGAGGAGCGTGGCCAGCAGGTCGAGGGAGGTGATTCTTCCCCTCTACTCTGCCCTCGTGAGACCTCACTTGGAGTATTGCGTCCAGTTCTGGAGTCCCCAACATAAGAAGGACATGGACCAGTTGGAGAGGGTCCAGAGGAGGGCCACGAAGATGATAAGAGGGCTGGAGCACCTTTCCTATGAGGACAGGCTGAAAGAGTTGGGGCTGTTCAGCCTGGAGAAGAGGAGGCTCCGGGGTGACCTTATAGCGGTCTTCCAGTACCTCAAGGGGGCCTACAAGAAAGATGGGGAGAGGCTGTTCAGGAGGGCCAGTTGTGATAGGACAAGGGGTAATGGTTTTAAAATAGAGGGAGGTAGATTCAGGTTGGATATTAGGAAAAAATTTTTTACCATGAGAGTTGTAGAACACTGGAACAGGTTGCCCAGAGAGGTGGTGGATGCTCCATCCCTGGAGACGTTCAAGGCCCGGTTGGATGAGGCCCTGAGCAACCTGATCTAGTTGGAGATATCCCTGTTCCTTGCAGGGGGGTTGGACTAGATGACCTTTGAAGGTCCCTTCCAACCCTAACGATTCTATGATTCTATAATATGATTCAGGAATATGATTCAGGAGAAGGAAAATACAGAAACAAAACTGGTGACCAGCAACCAGGCTACTGGAATTTAAAATAATGGGGTTTATGTTTAATTTTTTAATTAATAGTAATTTTTCTATGCAATGCACTAACAGTTCTTGTTGCTTAAAACATAAAGATTTTTATGTCAACATCACATCTTTTTCTACATCCTGAGAGTCTGTCAGTCCCTGTCCTTTCTTTCCTTCTACACCCCATTACAAATATTGACATTTCTCCTTTCCTGCATTCCCCACAGTCATTTTTTGTCTTTTTTTTCTGCCTCTGATCTACACTGTCCTGCCTGCTTTTCTCACAAAAACTCATCTACCTGCAAATCCACCCAAACACTCTTTGAGCTTCTCTACATAGTCCCATTTGCATGCACCCATTCGCTCTCAAAACTCACCCCACCGCATTTTCTTTCCTCTTCACAGAAGACAGACCTAACTCAACTTTCTTCATGTGAAAAAAGCAATAGAGTAACAGTGACTGGAGCTGCCTTGCTCTAGGAATTCTCTTTTTAACAACCAATATAAAAAAATAAATACCAGGAGAAAACTATTTCTCTTTTGATATCCAAGTATTTTGGAGCTGTTCCAACATCTTATCATATTTTTTCAACTACTCAGAGGACACTGAAGAGGACACTTCATTTCAATACTAATATACTTCACCATTCTTCGTTATGACTAAAGTAACATTATTTTCTCTTTTCTCAGCCATGAGAAGGCAAGGCTTGCTGTATTATCAAAGGACCGCACAGGCAAGAAGCCACTGGGTTCATAGTTTAAGTGACAGGACATCAACTACCTGACAAGGTCGATGACTCTCTCCCTTGGAGCAGTGCTGACTGGCTCATCATTAATCATTATGATCTGATCCCCTGGTATAAGCTTTCCTTCAGAGGGGCCGCCTGGAGATGAATGAAAAAAAAAAAAAGAACAGGTTAGTAGACCATTGTAAATGCACAGACACACTCTGTTCTTCACATGCTATGACTGTTTTTTTTTCCTTCAGTTAATGGCATATTTAGCACTAACACTATTTCTGACATTACCAGTACTTCCCCACCAGGAAAATCTTGAAAGCTAGTGGCTTAGCTAGTGGCTTTCTACTGAAGTTCCCCAAGTTAGATTCCAAAACCATATCTAGGCACCTAAATATAAGGGCTTGATTTTCTGGAGGGCAAAAAGGACCCATAAGAGGTGGCCTAATTCACCCTTTAATGTGTGATCAACCATACCTTACACATCCCTGGTCAATGTTTGTCTGATATTCTTGTAAGACCACCCTGAGGATGACTCATTTTGCTGTAAATAAATGATCCTGTTTAACTACTGTTAAGATCAGCAAGTCTTTTTCCCCAGTGACTACACCAGCTCTTCCTTGTTGCAACACATTGTTTCCTGTCCCAAGCAAAGTAACACTGGAGAACATCTTATTCCTTCTTCCTATGAAGCATCACTTACATATTGACAGTCATTCGCAGGTCTTTCCTCTGACTTTTCTGTTCTGGGCAAAACAAACCTGTTTCCTTCAATCTGAAGACGGTAAGTTTCTATACCTCCAATCTCTGAGTCTCTTTTCCTCTGGATTCCTACCACTTGGTGAACACAAGTTTTGTGTACATCCAAAAGCACTGTCACTTTCAGTTAGACACAGATATTTAGCATTAGTCTGAGTAGACAATCAGACATGTATATGTCTATGTGGATTCTGATGCTGTTAAAATGCATATTGAGTTTGTGCTTTATAAAATGCACATAACACTTTGCTTCTCAGCATGATTACATGCCCAGAAGAGGGTATGACATTACAACTGCTAATGAAAAGATATATTCTCTCCAGTCGTCTGCCTTTAAACTGCAATGATGATACATAGAAAAACGATAATATTACCAATATGAAAATAAAGTCTTAAAAGAAAATATATCATTATCAAAACCAATTCATTTAACAATTAAGCTAACGCTGTTCCTTTCCTCTGGTTGGTTTGAAAGCTTTACTTCACATATCCAGCATAAACGGATGCAAATCCACAAATGCTGTCCTGAACTCATCTTTCCTCCTATTCCCTCAGAACAGAATAAACACATTTTCCAAACTGAACTTTAACATGAAATTATATTAATAATGCTAACTTGTGAGAAAAGAACCATCTGGATCTAGTTCAAATATTAGTTACAATCCTCTTTTCATCTGAAAGCAATACAAATATAATCAATGGACACACGTGGGTAAATGACATCAGAACTTCACCAAAGTCGATTTTGCCTCTCCTCTGCTCTCCCTGGGTGTTCTGGAGAACATATCGAACAAGAGCAAAGTCAAATCCCTGCCCTTGGCTCCAAAGCAATTTTATGTAACTACTGAACTTTAAAGCATCGAGAGCAGGAGCCCAGTATTTAGGAGACTGAGTACTCCCAGGTCTGGTCCCCCATAAATTCAAAAATACCAGAAACCTCACTAATTTTCACTGCAAGTAAGACATTTAGGGATCTATTTTGACCTGGCTTTTTGCTACATAGTTATCCAGAAATATTAATTAAAATAAAATAAAATAAAAAGCCAGTAATACCATCCTTTTCCAAAACCAAATATTATAGTTAGAAACAAACATTATAGTTAGAAAGCTAGTTTCTCCTTGAGAAGCTGATGATAAAAAGAATGAAAAATATGTAAGTTTGAATCTTGCAACTCAACATACCTCTTGAAAACACTGATTAAATGGCAATGAAGGTGACATCAAACCAATATAAACATAATAGGGAGAAGACCTTCTTTCCTTGACTGAAGTGGGTCAACTTTTTTCAGGCAAACAATAGCAATGGCTCAGAGCAATAACCTAAAACTGGCTTTTTGTTAACACATTTCCATAACGTTCAAAAATGAGTGCAAGGAGTGAAACTACTCAGTAATACAAGACTTAATATCCTACCTAGTATTTATGGTTACTTTGTCTGCCTGATTATTTTAACAGTACTCAAATTTGTAACTGTATTTCACCTCAGGAGATTAAGTTCAAGTTTGCTTTTGGGGTCAGGTGGGGAAAACATACCTGGTGTTACTGAGCGTACAACAACTGGCTTTTCACTACCAGCCACAAACCCAAATCCCAGCACAGGATCCCTCCTCATTTCGACTTTCCGAGGGGCTGGAGGGGTTATTTGGCAGCTCTCTATTCGAGGGTCTTCAAATGTGGCTGATTGTGTCATGTGACTGTGAAACAAATAAAAGATGGAAAAGGGAAAAAAATCATTAAAACATGATTTTGTGGTATCTATTTGAGCCAAGCAATTTCTGCAATGATATGAGATGAATACCTGAAATGTTCTCACTACAGGAACTAAAACATTAACTTAATAATTTTCTCTGAGATTTTCTTATACACATATTAATAATGCTGCTGGCAGGTCTCAAATACTAATCAATAGTATCAGCCTATAAAGAGGTCTCTCTTTGACAGCATACATTTAATCATACTCCATATACGAAAGAAAAATAACCCAACAATAAAGGCTTTGTCATCTGTACTTGAATTTCTTATCCTTCATTTGTTGGAAGGGAAATATAATAGTGACTACTCATAATGTAAAACATAACTATTAGAGTCTGCCAGCCTTTTGCAAGAAGAGAGGACACAAACTTAAATTTGATCTTCTAAAATATTAAGCAAGTTTCCGAGCTAGCCCCCTCAAACAGACTAGGGAAAGCACAGCTCTACATTTACTACTTGAGCAAACTCCAAAGTCATTCCAAACTGCTCCAGGGAAAAAAAAAAAAAGATATTAAGAAAATCTATTTATCAGCCATTACTAAAATACTTTACTTTCAGCTACAGTGTTATGACAAAGCTTACTTATTGCACCTAGAAGACAAAATTCTCATGGCTGGAGGGAAAGATCTTGATTTTTCAAGCAGAAAATAAAAAGGAAGAAAGCTATCCAACATGACACATCCATGAAAGAGGTCATGGTTTAAAAGCATAGAGACTTCTAAATTAACATTAATAAACGCTGAAATGTGACTGATGGTATATGCAGACTGAACTGGAACATACTTTGTGTTTCCCACCCAATGTCTGGAGCTCCCTGCTGAATCCCAGCTACCAATTCCCAGTGTCGATTATACAGACAAACAGAACATTCCAGTGTCATACCCTACCAAATGTCATTAATCGAACTCATGTGCTTCAGGAAACATAGTCACCACTGCAGACAACAAACAATACCTGGTCAGTGTAGCATGAAGTCAAACCACAGCTCATGGCATCAGGTTATTGCAGTCTTGACAGAGCTCAGATAGTATTTATTTAAAGCTTTCTGCCCAAAAGTTAACTTTTGTTTTTTAATCTTCAAGAGACTGTAAATCTGCAGGTGCTGAACTAACTTCAACTCTTGGTGGATAAACGCAATAGTCAAAGGGAGCCAAGTCCCAACCCTGTCTGCAGGAAAGGCACAGGCTCCTGTGCTGAGAAAGGTAACGGCCAGGTGTCCAACCTAACGCCACAAAGGACATCAGCAAGGCAGACATCCCTACAGCAGTAGGCAGTATCATCTGTTTGGAAGTTAGTCTCTTCATAAATAACCAATAATATGAAAATCAAGCAAATTTTCCATGTCTTTGATAATCTTGCATACAACATGTTATAAGACGAGAGTTAGGGGACATCCCATGCGACCAGAATTGTTCTCATCTCCTGACCCTTTTGCACCTTCAGAAACAATTGCCTGAAGAACTACAGACAGGTGGTCCATCAAGAGAAAGACATTCAGTATCAATTACGGGCAATAATTCTCTGCCCTTTCCTCAACACATACACCTTGGGCATGACACCAATTTCCATTCTCTCCATGGTCTGCTTCTATTACCGATACACAGAACAGCAGCAACATCTCAGTAAACTGTCAGTGTGAGTTTATTCCTGTAACCATATTTTTCTAAGGCTTTTCTTCAAATTAATTCCCTATCCCTATTACTAGATTCAGTCTGCCTAAGAGTAACATGCTGCCTTTTTATGCGTATGATCAGACGTAGCAGAAGCTAATTCCTTACAAAAATAGGAGAGAATATCTGTGTGCTCTCCTACTATCTGCAGAAGGTGAACTCAGCAAAGAATATATGTTTTCTTTTACTCAGTAGAGCATCACGTCTGATACATCATTCTCCTCCTCTTCCTGTTCCTCCAGTTTTTGTCAATTAATTTTAGATAATTTTCTATTATGTTTATTCAAAAGAACTGTTAGAAAATCCAGAGTTTTATGCAGATTCTTTATGAAATCTGTCTTCAAGACCTCCCAGCCACTCTCCTCCCCATCAACTCCTATTTATGATTTGGGCTTGTAGATACTCATTTTGTCTTTCAAATAGGATGCTTTCTGAGGTGTCACTGGTATTTAAAGAACTATCCATTTCCACTTGTGAACTTTGCTTTGGTAGAGAGTACAAAACTCCACATTTGTCACCTCTTTTTGGTGACAGCTTTACCAAACTTCCCACAAAGTTAAGATGTTTTATTTAATCTTTTCTTCCTAATAGCTGTTTCCATTTCTGTAATTAGGGCACTACAAGCTGATGCTGTCTCCAAAGAGGAAACGCAGTATTTACAAGCAACTTGAAAATACTGCTTGAGCCTTTGAGAAATACTTCTCTGCCATTGTATATCCTCTCTCGTCAAGTGCTTGTGTAGTCTGGTTTGAAAACTAAACCATGGAGAGAGAAAAGAAACTAACAAAAATCCAAAACCGATAACCCAACAACAGTTACACTTCAGATAACAAATTCCAAGAGCAGACATAGAGATTTGCTTGAAAGAACAGCTCTGCTAGTGGATGCTTCATTCCAGCCACTGCATCGGCTTGTACTGAGAAATTGCAGCAGTAGCAGCAGAACATCAGTTATTCAAAGCCTAAGCAAGAGGATCAGCAAGTAACAGTGCATCCTGATTCTGAGTGGTGCAGCAGGTTTTATTGATTCTTAAGGTTATCCACCTTCAAATACATCAACTAAAAAGGCTCTGCATCTCATGCTTCTACAGCTTGCTGCATCAGATATTCTTGTATCATTCCATATGTTGGAAGTGTATTTCAAGAGAGCAGCAAGATACATGAATATGATCCCAGAGAGATTAAATGAATACTCAAAGCTTTATGTGATGGTACATTGACAAACCCACTTCCTCCTGTGGCTAGTTCATTATTGAAATGCCACTTGTAGTATCACAGTTCAAGAGTAATTTGAATTTCGCATTAATTGAAGGCATTTGATCTCCATCTCAGCTATGGAAAATGTCGACTCCTGAAGAATAACTATGCTAAGAGATCTAAACTGGAATCTAATAAACTTGGACTCAGAACAGCCACCTTGGGGAACCTTACACAGAGCATCACTTAAACAGTGAAACATTTTGTAAGAATAACTCCATCACTGCAAACTTGCCATTTGCTTCAAACACATTAAAAAATGTCTTTAGGTGGTACCAAGCCTAGATTATACCTAAAGATTTACTTTTCTGAAGGGAAAATGGAAGAAAAGGAGAAAAGGCTAAGATTTTAAGTACGAACTGTTCTTTCCACGTACACAAACACAAGCTGCCCTTAGATCACCTTTTCAAAGAGAGACACTTACTTCCTACCATTTTCAATGACTGAGATGAGTCTCTGATTTAGAAAAGGCTATCTTCTCTGATATACTCTTATTGTGAGCAGTTGGAGACAGCTACCATTATTAAGGAGAGTAATTCTTAAGAGAATTTCTTGAACAGAGATTTTATATACCAGCCTCTTCCAAGAGATAAACTACTGGCTATGGAAAATCATAGCAGAAGTGTAATTCCAAGTACTTATGCTCAAAAGCTCTCCGTGGCAACTACTCTAATCAAAAGAGAGGGTAACAAGGGAAACGAGAGAGAAGGCATCTGAGCGTGTATGTACCAACACACAGAGTAGAACGGAGGCGTTGCAGGGTGGCATAAAATTGGTGTGCACGCTCATCGCTAAAGAGGCCTACAGTGAGCGAAGGAGGAAGAAAATTAGGAAAGAAGAGCACCTTGAGCAATACTGACCAGCAGCAACAAGGCAGCGAGCCCCTGCAAATGCAATTCAGCTGCTGAGGACATTATGGGGAGCCTAACGTAACATACCTGAATTCATGCTTGGGAAAGTCAGCAGTACGGTTTAAGGCTGGCACTTTGAATCTTTAGATCATTAGCTTCATAATTATTAACTTAGTAATGCTTTCTATGGAAACCGTCTTACTTTTTTCCTCAGGCAAATTACACATTAAATAACCCAAGGAGTATCTAAACAAAGACTGTAATTAAAATGAAAGCTTGCTTTAATAATGTACATTAGTAATTAAAAGCAAAGCATCTGAGCACAAAGCTTTTTCAGCCTTTGGTTTTGACATGTCATTCCCTGACAATCAGGGATTAGTGGGCTAATTCTGAGAGGTTTGTCTACGGCAGCTAAGAAAAGCCTGTCCTCAGCAGGCTGAAATGTGTTATGCAGGAGTTTGCATTTCCAGAGGAAAACACTTAGGGGTCGAACTCTTCTGAAAAACTCAAAACCACGGCATGAATCTGGCAACCTTGGTTATGATAAACCTTATTTTGGAAATATGTGACAAAGGCCCTTGAGAAATTTTAGCTCCATTCTGCAATGATATTTGAAAAAAGAGCAGGAAAGGTGATACCTCAAGGTAAGTTTAATACAGCTGCATGGCCACAAGCACTAATATAACTTAACTGTGCATCACATCATGACAGCACAGAGACAGGCTGAATTTTGGTGTGGCGTTTTGTATTTCCATATTACAGCTTGTTTCAATTACTTCAAAGGTTAACATCAGTTCTCAATTTCAAGGGTTTTAATCCTTAGCTTGTGCAATGTCTCTGCTATACAGATTGATTTACCTACAAAATAGACTCTCTTTTGACTTGAGACACAGCAGGTGTAATCCTGGTCAATGATGGAGAAGAGTCTGTGGAAATGTCAAACCACTCATGGGATGATGAGTGGAAGTGGGTGAGGAGGATACAGATAAGGACTTTTTATAAAAAGTTTAATTCAGAAATAACAAAACCACTACAAACTGTTGAGCACTGTTAAAATCCTGTCTCATTAACTCGGAAGAGGTGAAGGACCTGCTTTGTTGATTGCAGTTGTGATTTCCAAAAAGACCTATGCAAATTAAGGATATCAAACAAACCTTCATTTACAATTGTCCATCTGAATCCCCGAGACCACGAGACTCTGCCCATCCTGTCCCAATACTACATCCTGATTCATAGTCTATCAAGAGCCTTGGGTTGTGCACTCAAAATTTCCTTTGTAACTGGAAGTCATAGAAGCTACTGAAGCAACACAAGAAAGTAAATTTGATTCTCACTCAATCACCTGTCTTCAGGAGTTAGCTGTAAGTAAAACGGCTTGAGACTTGAGACAGTATTATGGAAAATAATAACAACATGAGAGTATTTTATAGTTTTCCCCTTGATAATCTGGAAAGACTATCAAAACGATGACAGCTAAAAGAAAACCGTCATGTGTGAGAAAAAAAATACACAAACTCTCCAAAAGATGAAAAATTGACCTTCATTTATTTAACTAGTAGCTAAATATGAAAAAATATCTCCTCCCTCCCTCCTTCCCTTCCTCTCTTCCTCCCTCCCTCCTCAAGTTCCTGGCAACCCTCAGTATACCTCAAATTAATTTATTTTCTCCAAGAAATCCCACAAGAATTATTAAGAACTAGGACACTAGTGTCAAAATCATGCATCAGCTGTATCTGTCTTCTAGTTGGAAATGACATTTCAGGAAAAAGTGCCCAAATAGTTATTACATTGCTAAGTGAAATTGCTGCTTTTACAGAGAATCTGGTGCCTTGACACACTCTTTTTTTGCTCCATTTTGCAGCAAACCAGAGAGTCGCTCACAGCTCCAGAGTTCTTTTTAGACATATTCAATAGACAAAAGTTTTATTTTCAGCTGTTCAAAAAGGAGTCCATTTTTAACACTTCAATAAAATATTCCCTACTTTTTCACTGTTTTCATACAGGTGTGTATGTTGAGAATTCGATATCACAAGCACAAAATATAACTGGGAAGATTTATCAGTTTTGGTTTTTTTCTTTCTTTCTTTCTAAGACTATTTTTCTGCCCTGGTGTCAATTCCATTTTTTTTTTTCATAAGCTTCTTCAGCAGTTAAATCCTCTAAAGTCAGGTCACTTTATAGCACCCTAGAAAATGTTTGGCATATGCCATCTGGATGAACATATGGTAAAAATGTAATTAGAAAGAAAAAGGTTTGCTGGTTTCAGAAGAAGTTGGTGACAGCTTTTTGATAAAATTGGATACAGGGAAATCTGACACGTAAAAAATTTCAAAATCTACTCTTCCTCCTCTGCTGGGCATGATGTGCGATCTAAAGCAAGACAAAGTGAAGCAAAATCACAGTGAATAAAACTGACATGAATACAAATTTAGACGGATAAAAAGATTTATGCTCAGCTTCAGGCAGACACTGGGAGAAACACACTGAAAGCATATTTTACAATGACAATTAGCACCCTCATATTGAGAATATTACATGTGATACGTGAACCTTGCAATCTGCATATACTGTATATGAACACTACATATAGGAAGAAAACAAACTTCTATACTTGAATCCCATGAAGACATGGAAATAAGCCCAAGCCCCACTGCAGACTAACGATTGTCTATTTTGAGTTTTGTATCTACAGATTGTCAGAGAGGTTTCCTTTTGTTTTCCTTCTCTCAAGATGGCCACAAAAACTTCTGGAGCTCTGTTCATGATGAACATTGAGTTTCCTGCCTGCTGTATTGAGATGGGGCTTTTCAGGCACCAGCCAAATAGCAGAAATTGCATAGAAACATCTCAGTGAGAATTAGCCGTGGAAAAGAAAGGGCCACAGAGGATGGGAAGGAAAGATATGAAGGGACTCTGCAGAGAGAAGCTATGAATATCACAAGATGAGTTACAGAATGAAGAAAAAAGGACAAGAATGAAAAAAAAACAACATGGTTTTCAACACTTGACTCGTTAGAAAAAAATCTCAAAGGAGCATCTCTCCCAAAGGAAGAAAATAGGAGCTCCCAGCAACACTGGCCACCTGAATGCTGGAATTGCCTCCTCTGCAAACAGAGCGTGATGCCAGCCTCTGCCTTCCTTACTACCTGAAATGCACAGCCAACATTGCTGCACTGACAGAGTATGTCTAAACTGCACCTGTACACATATGGCAAACAATGCACGCCGGCAGCCCCTCCCTTAACATGTAATTATGCTGCTACACACTGAACTGACTGGCATTTCTACATCCCGTATTTTTCCTGGCAACGTTTTCCTGCCAGGGTGACACTGGCTTCAGCAGAGGTGCTCCCAGTTTGGAAGCCTGTAAGTGGAAGGAGATTCAGTGGCCCAGTCTGTTGGCTTGAGCAGGTTTTCACAGACAAAGGAAGCTCACAAATTATTCACATGTACCAGACTGTGGCTGAAGAGCCGACTGCCTCCCACAAGCAATTCCAGAGCAAGCTCTGTGCTGGGGCTGCGTGGGCACAGGGAAACTTCACCACTGGAGGAAGCAAGGCACAAGAGAAAGGCCAGGGCTTAACAACAGCTGGTTATGCCAAGGGTCTCAAATGAACCACCAGCTGGACCTTGCCTTTTCCTGGAATAGAAATTTAGGACCCCATCAAATCACTGGCATTTCCTTCCTGGAAGGAGCCTTTCAGCAAGTTGGCTCTTGCTTGTGCAGCACAGGCTGGTGGTACAGCTCAGGGAGGCAGAGTGTTTCGCCACCTGCCTGTCCCAGGTCCTTCAAGAAGGAAATCATGTGAGCTGGTTTTGATGAGAATTACTGGGCTCTCCTCCAAAGCAGGAATTTCTCACACTTACTGGGGTAGGATCTGAAGTACACCTTGTTTTTTTCTCACAAAAGGCATTTTTCTTTACGTGATCTGAGCAACTCCATTTAGGATAGCAAACTACGTTGAGTTTGTTTGCTATCCTAAACAAAAGCTCATGGAAGATCATGAGCTTTTCATGATCTTCCACGCATGCATAAATAAACCCTGTTGCAACTAAAGACATAGCAAGGGGAAAAAAAGATCATCTACTGAACTGCAAATACACAATAAATTCATTTGGGTCGAAAGCGTCCTCTGGAAAACAGAACCCACAATTCCTATTCATGCTGCTTTTGAGAGGTTTCACACTAACCCCATCAACAGTGATCTGTTGGCTCCTGCCTAGCCGAGCTCTGCAGCAAACAGCACAGAGCTACGCTGAGGGCCCCCAGCGCTTCTCACCCAGCGAGGAAAAGGAGCTGCCATCTCCAACTCAACATCAACGATTCATCCAACTGAAATGTTAAAAAAAGAAAAGGGGAGGAGAAACACCATGGGAATAGCTTGTAAGGTGCTGATTAAATCAGGAAAGCTCCTGACTAGAAAAATCTGGTCTGGTGCAATGCTGGAGGCTTGCTCCGACACGCACGTATCACTCTCTGTAAATGCTAAGGGTGGGTATCCTGATAAGGTGGTAAGAAGACAGAATCCAGATTTAATGTGCCCATTGTAACCCCCTGGTACAGCTGGGCTTGGCATGAACAAACAGCTGAAATACCAAAGCCCCTGCTTCAGCATCTCTGTACCTGCCTCACTCCTGGTAGCTCAGCACAGCTACGAGCGTATGGAGACAGGTGCTTACAACAGAAGTAAAGCCTGTTTGTTTCTCCTTTGAACTTCATCTTCCTCATTCTTTCAGCAATTGAATGGATGAGCAGGTCACAGAAAGAGCTCTGAATTATCGACTAATTTCCTTCCTTTTCACAGTTTACACCGGAGGGCTCCTGAACCAAAGCAAGGCCTTCTGGTGGTACCACATCAACCCCGCACTTCATCTATTGCCTCTGCAGCAAAGCACAGCCGTTCTCAGGTGGAAATTAAACATCAGCTGGAAGCAGCAATCAGGTGAAAGCAGCAACATATGGGTCAGTAGATACAAAGTGGGTACTCAATAATGCAGCTGCTTAGTTTATCCACAATCACATATTCAAAGGTTCAGGGATATAAACTACTATGTCATTCTGGTGGGTACAGCTCTCCGCACTTGGAAGCAGGTCAGAGAGTTGACTTGAGCAAAAGGCAACTCAGCAATCCAGTTAGAAACGAGTTTTTCTGGGTTCAGGGGTACATGGTGATGCAATCTGTACATCAGTACAATAAGCTGTCTCCTGTTTCCCATGCCGGGCACGAATTCTCTTCCCTGGAGATTTGAGCACAGGGAAGCTTAGAAAGTTGCTGTGCTTTTATAAAGAAGTCCAAATTCTGCAGTGAAGCAATGAGTGCAAGAAAAAGCTTTTAATTCTCCAGCTACCAGACAGGAGGGAGTTTATGTAAAGAGAAACGGATCTACAACTAACCAAGGTGTATAGAATTAATTTAAAAGATTTTCATAATAACTCATAAAAGCCCCAAAATCAAGTGTTCACATTCTGTAACTAAGTCTTCACAGTCAGTCTTCAAAGCAAATCTCCTAATTCTGAAACAACTGCAGAGAAGGCCTCCAGGACAGAGAGGAAAAAGAGAAACCATCTCTTTCTTTCCCCTTTCTTTTAACAACATACAAACTGAGAGGATTACTCTTCTTGACTGTTGATTCGGGAGTGTGCTATTATGACTCTTCAGTAAATGCAAAATGAGAAAAAGAACTTAATTGAAATAATCTAGAATGACAGATTGCACTGACGGGAAGTGAGGCTGCCAGATAGAGCTGTCACACAAAAATTAAACTCAGGATATAGAAAAGAGAAAAAATCAGATGAGTGATGTTTTTTTTTTTTCCCAGATAAATTATTCGCTATACTTCAGCACAACATGGCTGAATGATTTTTCTGGGCCTACTTTTTCATTTCAAAGCAAGTTACTAACCTTTCTAAGCAAGAGCACTTCCAGTAACCACAGGGTATTGTATATACCTTAAAAATAGCGGTGCTGCTGATCATACTTCAGCTTCATTACATCCAAGAAGCTTTTGCTAAATCCTGTGAGTAATTTCTATTTGCCTATATATGAACAAAAATGCCCAACTACTAATCCATTATGTTTGACAGTATTTACGTAAATATTATTAATGACAGTATGCATGGAAATTATGTACAAGAAACACTACCTCCTTGCATTCATAACTGCCAGCAAGTTTCCTCAAGAGGTAGAGGAGCTAAAAAGCAATATTTGACATTTCAAAACAGACTCCTTGGGGTTAAACTGGGTTGACAGCTGCTGTAGGGAAGCCTATTCAGATAGAAACTCCTTACTTACAGGTAAAGAAAAAGGTCAAACACAAATGTCACTTACAGTAACCTTGACAAAAAAAAAAAAAAAAAAAAGGGAAATTACTATGGAAGTTGTAGCCAGGCTGATCAGCACATCGAATCTCCCTGTTCATCTCGAGAAGTCTCAATTCACTGTAAACAGATAGTGGAAGCCCTAGTATCCATTTATTTAAATGTACCAGAATGGGAGGTCACACACTGTGGAATGAAGGTCATGGATTTTAGTGAAACACTTTGATTTCAGTGTAAAAAAGTGAAAGAAAATGCTATGTTAGGGACTCGAAAACGAGAAGGGTGTATATCCAGGTGAAGCTGGGATGCTTTGTCCCAGACAGTGGCCGACTCGATACAATGGAATAACACTGATCACAGCATCGTACATGCAAAACACAGGAGTTTATTGAGCCAGTTAATAATCAGCCAATATCTAACCCAACTTTAGTAATATCACTAACATACCAAACATATATGAGATTACTGATACCTTTTAATATAAATATTTATTACGTGATCTGCCAATATAGCCAAACTTTTTGTTCACTTTAGCAATTTCTAACAGGAATCATAATGTTAGGTGAAGTTACTGCAAAGTTTAAGATACTGGGATTGTGCTCTTTTCCCATAGAGGAAAATAAACGTTTACGACTTATGAACTAAAACGAGAAACGAATAGGCAGAGTGAGCTGTGCAACTCTTGTCTACACAGCGGCAGTCACAGACCAGTGTCGTCTCAGTAGAGTAAAATCATAAAACTAGAGAAGAAACGTATTTGGAGACATTTTCTCTTTTAATATTGCATGTTGGTCTTCTACTATTCTTGACCTACCACAAATATTTCTTTAAAGACAAACTTACCATTTTGAGAAAAATGTAACAAATAGCTGAATTAAGGAATGAATTTTTTTCTCCAATATATGCAGCACATATTGTTTCATGATTTTCTTTCTCCTAATGTAAATAATATGGAGTAGAGCTTTAAAAGGTTTCTAAATAAGCATTTAATTTTGATGAGGCAGAAATATGAAGATTTTAATATAGCATTTTTGCATTTTAAAAAGAGCACATAAACATCAAGTTTAATTGTCATCACATTAGAATTGACACAATCTTATGAAAAATGCAGTCTTTATACGTGTAATAAACTCTTAACAAAGAATGTGAGACAGCTAAGTGGCATAAATATGCTTAATGTCAGAGCTTTCTAAAAATTAATTCTACTGAGAGATGATTAAGTTCTACAAGCTTCACCTCTGAACTCCGATCAACAGCTTTGAGACATTTATAAAAACATCGTGCAATTCTGCAAGGTCTTGAGAACTCACTTTTGCCTTTTATTTCCACTGAGGGCACCAGAAAATAGACAGCTATGGTCACAATCAGCCCCATGAGCTCTGACAGAGGCATACATGCAGTGTGTCTACCACAGCCAGTGGTAGACACCTGCAAAAGCTCCAGTGGTCTAGAAGAGCTGCCTCCCCTGCATATCAGAGAGAATTTATTGTTAACTTCTATATTTATCACTAACTTCTATCAGACTTGTAGTTTTCAGTTAATTCCAAGCTATGACAACCCCCACTTTGGAGTTCAGAATAATTCTGCAGATGGTTTTCTTTTCGGTTAAGCCACAAACATATCACTCTCTTCTGAAATCTAAAAGCTGATAAACTCTGCAAAACCCAACTTCATGAAAAACATAATTAAAGGCCTTCAAAGTTCTAGAACTGAAAACATACAAAAAGTATTTTGGAATAGTGACTTTTTTGATGAAAAACAACACTGGTGCATTTCTAACATTAAATACAGTGCTGAAACAAAGACTTCAGAGACTGAGGCTTTCAGACAACCAAGCACAATTAAAACAAAATCTTGGTCACTGATACCACACATATTTTCAGCCTACTGTGACACAAGATAGAAACTGTGATCTCTCTGTACAGATACTGGTCAGATTCACAGAACATGCCAAGTTGAAGAAAATAGCCTTAATATTCTGAAATTATTTCTTACTTATCTTCTTAAGCTTAAGAACAAGGATGAATTTGAGACATCGGCTGAAAGTGAATTGATTTAGCTCATAAGCGTCAGTCACCTTCAGGCTCAGGCTACTCTGGGGTTCAGGGTTAAAAGGAAGGAGTGCTATTTGGTAGCCACACTACATTCCACTAGATTTAAAAAAAAAAAACAAAACAAAACAAAAAAAAAAACCAAAAAACAAACCACAAAACCAAAACAGAGCAGAAAGCAACAGAGTGCTGAAACACACACTTGTTCAAACATCATCTGTGACATGATCTGACTACATAGCAGTAGCTAAACTAGCCCAATACTATCTCCCCACTAAGCTGCAGTCTCTGCCATCACAATATATCAATTTTGTAGGAAATGTTCCAGTGAAGAAGTCCCCAATTTACTACATCTCAATTAAGCAGGGTATTCTATAATAACGTTTTATAGTTAGACCACACTCCTGGCCCAAAGCACTTTAATTTTCACATAAACATCACTGAACCATAGTGGCCTTTAAAACCATAGGGCAGAATTTAAACTGCATGGCATGGCACATAAGGGAAAAAAAAATAAAAAAAAAAAAAAAAGAGGGAAACCTCTGCACAATCATATTAGTTAAACCCTCGACTCTACAAAATATATTGTGGCCTCATTTTAGTGTCCACACAAAGCATACTGAACTTTGGTTTTAAACATCTGCTATAAAAGTAAACGTAAAGAGCACTGCCACCAAGGAATGAAAAGCCGAGCCAAATCTTAGGCTTAGGTCTGAGCCTGCTGCTCCAGGGGGATCATTTACATGGCATATAAACTGATGTCAGAGCAGCCCAACACACTTTGGCTGAAAGGGGAGTCAGGCCCTCGGCATTTCCCAGCAGCTGTTTCAGTCACGCTTTGCCAGATGAGCTGCTCTACACCTGCAGTCCCTGATGGACCTTTGCATTACAGCAGCTGTAGGACCAAGAGCTCCGGGGCAACACCAACTCCAGCCCAGAAGCATATCCCCTGTTTTAAGAGCTCAGTCACCAGCCTGAGGTCATAAGGCCTTCCTGTCACCCTGTGCCCTAACTCTGGGGACATGTGTGGGCTCATCGAGCCTCCTGTCACTCAGCTCCACCATCTCCCCAGCAGCACCCGTTGGCCAACACCTTCCCAAACCACACCGACTGCATGGTGGCAACCTCCTCCTTCAGCTTTGGTATGTTAAACAGCCCAACCTCAGCAACATGCATATACACACACATACAATATCTTTGCTGACATCTCCAGAAACCATGCACTTCTTGGTCATGCCACAGCCTACAAAGTCAAAGTAGGAAATAACTTTCTGGACATTTAGTAGCCTAATTTTTAATAGAATAAGAGGTCAGCTTATGTAGGAAGCACATATTCCTCAAAAGAAAAACACCCCTTTGCATCTTTAGTTACTCAGACAACCAACCTTTGTATTTTCGTATCACATAAAGTCTAGTCTATAAATGGAACCAATTTTCATCATTTAATCATATAGCAGTTTTATTTAACAAGATATGTAAATTAAATCGTTATTATTCCAGAAATCAAGAATTCAGAAAGATTAATTAGAGAAGTTTTACTCAGTTCTGACAAGCAGTTTGACTTCAAAAACTGTACAATTCACATTTGGGAGTAGCGGAGAAAACATCTGTCACGTCTGGAAATAAAATTACTCTCTAAGTTCTGTTTTGAAACGGCAGTCATACATTCTCACAGTTGGTTTAAAACAACTGGAACTAAAAAAGGCAAAGCTTACGCTACTATCTTCTAAAATTAATTAAAACAGGTGGCAAGAGAAAATAGTAACTCTTCTGCAGCGATGGGTAAGTAACCTTATTCACTGTTCTACCAAAATCTTCCCAAACATAAGGAACTGATGTTGGGAAAGTTTTAGATTTTCAATCAGATTCATATTCTTGTAGAACATGGTTTATAATATATTCTTTGGTGTGGAAAAAATAAGATCTGCTAAAGCATCAGTAACTCAAGGGACATTATGTCTGACAATTACGAGTTTTGCTATAGGTGAAATACTAGAAAAAAATAATCTATATTTTAGAGTAAGTCCCATTTAAGCTTCTGCACTCACAGTTGGTGGAGTTCTGTAAGTATACTGCCAGTTGTAGGAAGTGTATTTCTACCTCCTGATTTTGGCCTGATTCAAATACATAAAGCATTAAAAAAACAGCCCACAAAACAAACTAGAAAAAATTGCAACTGCAGAACAAATAGAAAATGTCCTGCAATAAATCTTTCTGTTACACTTTGTCAATGAAATTTTTCCTCTGTTCTCCCACGAGAGAACAATAGGAAGAAGAAACCACTTTTAAAATAAACTGTATATTTTTATATTTAAAATATAGGTAGGTGCCTCACAATTCAGAATACCCAGGTGCAAAAGGAGATTCCCATCCACATAAAAAGGTGATACACTAGGACCATCTTGGAAAAAAACCCCACCAAAATCCAAGCACCAAACCACAGGTCATATATACAATTTTTGAAGAGTGATAGGAGAGGAATAAAAAACCACCACCAAAACAAGGAACATGAGTACACCAAGCCCAGGGTGATGTTTTTCACAATCAAACCATGCAACAGAAGGAGGAATGGGAAGGAAGGGAGAGCCGGTAGAGACGAAATAAGAGAAGAAGCCACTAATCAGCAAACTCTCAATTCCTTTTAATTGTGTATAGTGTGGGAAAAATGTTGCTACTTCCAAGAGGAAATTCACAGTCAAACTTCTGGACTATTGGAAACACTCCACATTATACCTGTGACATTACAGAGTCTCAGTGCAGGAAAGACTACAAGGAGAACTTTCTAGTAACCTCCATAACTTCCCTAACTTCCTCCTTCCAGCCTCCTCCCAGAGACTGACAAAAAAACAACTTGTTCTTCTCCTACTAGGATGCTTTCTTAGAGCTTAGTGCAAACATCAATCAACATTTAATTCCTTTCTGAGTCCACTGGCAGCCTGACTTATAGCAACACCTGAGCGAAACTCAGCCCAGGCAAGACAAAGGTGGTGTTTGTGGGAGGCAGAGGAACATCGGGAGGCCTCGGCAACCGTTATTATCCCACCATTATTATCCATCAAACACTACTGTCTTCAGTGCGCTCGATCAATCTGCATTCCCTGTACTTCTGGTTACACTGAAAGTATGCTTCCAGCTAAAACACAGGTGAGGCACTGTAAACTCACCATCACGAGACCAAAACAGCTTCTAACTTTAAAGGGATCTAATTATTCCAGCACACACAAGCCCAGGTACAGCCACTGCGTACAGATCCCAGTGTACAGCCACCGGCATCCTCTTTTCTCATGGCTACAATAGCTATGCTGCTTGGGAACTTCTCTACAGTAGAGCTTAGATCCTTGGAGGAAAAGTTGTCACTAATCCAACCCTAAAACTGTGTACACGTTGCCAGATGAAATAAAACATGAGCAAGAACTGAAGAAGTTCCGGAAGAACAAAACCTGTCTCTCCCTCTTAGATCTTCTCATAGCTGAAACTAAAGGCAATCAGAAGACTGAGTTTTCATTCCCATTTTGCACAGCTCTTGTAAAACTGAGGCTGCAATGCAGCTTCCATATTGAACGGCTGGGCATAAACCTGTGTTTTACATGCTGTAAGGGTCAAAATCAATCCCTTAGACCGAAACAATGTGGCATGATCTGATTGGGAAAATCTGCACACCCAAGTCCTCTGCTGGCACTTGCCTGCCTTTGCCTTTGCATGTGCTTTTCTTTCCGGATCTTCAGGCAAGACTACACTTCCAGTGTAATCCTTAGGAGAAATTTAAATCAGTCATGCTGGAAGTATTTAATTTGCTTTCTAAATCATGATTCAGACTCTCTTTTACTGAAAGTTGGAAGGAGAGGGAGAAAGAATGGTTTGATGAGGCTCTTGGAGTTACAAAATATGGAGCGTTTGGGATTCAGAGCAGACAAGTCTCTGCAGCAAAATTAGCTATTCATCTCCATTCTTCTGTATATAAATGAGCAAACAAGTTACAGCCAAAGTGTCTGCCTGCATGGTCTGCTTAGTAATTTTGAATGCAGGACTATCCAGTGCACAGACACCCGGAATTAATGCTGAAAATACCCTGGCAGTCAGTTATTACTACTGATAAATATTAAATTGGATGACAGACTGTACCACAAAAACTGAAACTAAAGAAATAAAATGGCTGGGTTTTGAGCCAGAAAGACATGTCCTTTAAAACATAAACTCAGAATTCTTCAGTAGGTATAGATATGGGAATAGCTAATGATTGATCAGAAGAAACTTCAAAGCAAATGAGTCTACAAAGCAAAGAGATCTATCATATAAATCTGAATTCATTAATAAAGCTTATCTTGTATAATTATTGTATCACATGGATGATGCTCGTGGGTTGAGCACAAAGAAACACGGGCAGTATTTACTAAATATGGTAAAGTGCTCTTTTCCATTCACTATAACTCGGTATTTTAAAAAAAGTCATATTTGGGTTTTTTGCATGCTAATAATCTCGTGTAAGTACACTACATGCAACAAGGTTTGATGCAGTACTTTGTCCTTCTTAATTCTGGACCAGACTGAAAGATCAACTTTGATACAAGTGCTAAGTGTTGCGGTACACTGTTCTGTGCCAAAAAAGTGAAATCACGGACAAATGACCTGATCTCAGGAAAGAAAATGACCTCCATCCCGAATTATTTACAGTCATAGAAGAATATAGAGAAGACTTATTTCATGGACTTATTTCAAAGGCCATAAACAGCAAATGAAGATCCAACATGCTGCTCTCATTGTCACCTGCTCCATACAAACTTCCACATTTCTCAACTACGCCATGATTAGACAGACTGTATTGCAGTGGTCCTGCAGGAAGGAATGAACTCATGCTGGTGAGTTCAGAGCACCATGCCAGTGTTTAAATTCAGCTGACCAGGAGATGATGAGGTAGACAGCTCCCCTGAGGGCCGCCTTCATCAGTTTGAAGGTCTAGGTACAGCACGCAATGTCTGTAGCATCGAGTTTGTACCCACAGTGCATGGTGTCCTCCAAGCCTGAGCAGTAAGTCTGGTACGGCAGCTATTTGATGTCCTTGGCACTAGCAGCAAGCTCTCAGAGTCTTTTCAAATTAGGGCTGAGGTCTTACCAACTGGGAGCTAGGTCCTTAAGTTGTGGGGAAGCACATCCACTGAGGAGAAGCTATGACAAGCAGCTTCCGACTCACCTCTGTCTTCTACTAGCAGAAACCTCTAAAATGATTTTTGTGTCTATCTGAATATAGTCCAGCAAAACAGGCTTCTAGTCCAGACAGCTACAGGAGCAAAGCTCAGCTGCACCAGTGGCAAGCACAGAAGCACACTCCCCAGCATGTGCCTGTCCCCTGAGAAAGCACAAAGGAAGACAGACCCAAAGTCCAACAGCGATTACCTAATGCATCTCTCCTTATGATCAAACCTTTTTCTGCATGCTCTAGAAAGAATGATCATAGAATCATAGAATGGTTAGGGTTGGAAGAGACCTTAAAGATCATCTAGTTCCAACCCTCCTGCCATGGGCAGGGACACCTTCCACTACACCAGGTTTTCCAAAGCCTCCTCCAACCTGACCTTGGACACTTCCAGGGATGGGACATCCACAGCTTCTCTGAGCAACCTGTTCCAGTGCCTCGCCACCTTGACAGTGAAGAACTTCTTCTTCAGATCTAATTGAAATCTACCCTCTTTCAGTTTAAAGAGATTACCCCTTGTCTTATCACTACATGGCCTTGTCAAAAGTCCCTCTCCAGCTTTCTTGTAGGCCCCCTTTAGATTCTGGAAGGCTGCTAGAAGGTCTCCCATATCCTTCTCTTCTCCAGGCTGAACAACCCCAACTCTCTCAGCCTGTCTTCATAGCAGAGGTGCTCCAGCCCTCAGTGATATTGCCTGTAACAAGTTCATCACTCTCTACCCAAGGTGCAGGCGTACTGGAAGGCATGCTGCTTTACAGAAGGCTGTGTTGTACCTAGTTATTTAGGCGGGAATGGTATCTTTTGTAAGAATAGCAGTAAGTGAAGAAAGATAAGCTTCTACGCACAGAAAAACACTTTGAGTATTGGTTTGCCTAATAACAAGTTATTAGAGCAGTTTAGGTAGCTGGAAAAAGAGGCAAGCTTTTAACCAGAAGACCTTGTTGCCCAAAAGCATGGTTTGGGTTTTATTTTGTTTTTCCAAACTACCTTTTTCATCCCAGTAAAAGATACTACTTCTGCTAACAAGCACTGCCTCGCTTCTACTTCTAGACCCATCACAGTTACAAAACCACTACCAGCACAAATTTATTCACTGTTTCTCAGGGAAGGCTTTTCTGACTCACTGTTTTTAATGTACTGGATACCAGATAATATACTGGATATAGGCTTATCCTGCCTTATCTTAGATCAGATTAAATTCAACCATAAATATCGGAACATATCAGCTGGAAAGTATTGCTTGGCTGCTCTGTTCAGTAAGTCAGCTGCAGATCATGATAAACCATATATGGAAAGCAGATGAAGCTTCCTCTATGTCCCTTTGAAGCTCTGGATAGATGAAGCTTCTACACCCCTTTGCTTTGCAACCCACATTGCTACAAATTATTTGGGTACTTTCACATACCAAAAATGTAAAATGCCACAACCTTCCTCACAACAATCAAAAGCAGACAGTCATATTTTGGATCTCCTCTTTAATACAATTGATAGGTAACCAGAAGGCTTTTTCTGCCTCAATGACAAAGGTCAATTTCCATAGAAGAGTCCTGTTGATTTGCTCATGTTTATCAGAAGCATGGTATAACTAATTAATTGCGAGACTAAATACAGAGGTAACACGGGCTTACATATCTTAAAGGAATGTCTAAGGTCTTCTAAGCAACTTTAAAGGAATAATTCATTATAACAATAAGGTGCCAAGCAAGATACAATGGCACATAAATCAAGCTTGAGAACAAACCCATTCACTGTCTCTCTCTGCCATTCAGATGATAAATCCCTCCTTTAAGTATACCTGCCCCTGTCAGCACCACTGCTCTTAACCTGACAGGCATCACCTTTCCGATGGCCACAGTGGCTGTAGGCTGCCATGCGATTTTTAACCAATTCAAAGCCTCAGAAGAGGTTCAGTAATAACAGTACACATCACACATTTTGTAAGATTCAACGACAACATAGTGCACCTTTTCAAGTTTACACAGTATGTGTTTAAAGTATCCTTTATAAAGCCTTGAAAGAAAATAACTTCTTTAACAAGAGTTCTCTAGGAAACAGAAACTCTCCTTTGGCAATAAATAGCTTCAGCCAGCTGGATTACTGACAAAAATGGATATTCACATATAGTGAAAACTGAAAATGGAATTTAACTAAGATAGAAGTGTTCTGCAAGTACTTACTCATTTTTCATTCCCCAGGTATTTCTTAGCAGATAACCAGTCTTGTTCTGGAAATGGACTAAAAGACTCCCAGTATCCCCCACCTCCCTGTTATGTATTTCCAAATAATATGCAAGCAATATTGGCCTGAGAACATTTCTGTCACTATGGCAATACTAATAAATTAATTATGCCAGAGGCTGTTCCCTGGCAGTGACAGCAAGCAGCACAGAACAGCCTGTGCCAACATCATTACCGCACTGTAGTTCTCACTGTAGTTATTCTCTTAACCTCCACAACAGAAGGTGTCATGTCCAAAAAGCCTTCTGGGACAGACCACAGCCCATGCCAAATCCCGGCCTATGGCCAGGATTTATTTGGGAAAGTGTGAAGTAGCACGTGCAAAAGCATGCCGAGGACCATTCTAACAATTTAGCTGTATGGCCCCGACAAGTTCTTGTTTCTGGAAACATTATGCTACAGTACTGCGTCATTTACAGGGGCTTCCAACTCAACAGTGTCTAAAACAATAGGATCTTGTTGAGGAAGTCTGTAGCAGCTTTAAGGCAAATTAATTGATAACAGCAATAAAAGCTTTGATAACAGAAGTTTTGAGGTGTTAAGTGTACCAGCATCCTGTGTCTCATTCTACACACAACATTAGTAGAAGTGTCGATCTATAAACATGACCCTTTAAATACCTCTAATAGTCAACTAATTTTTGGTCAAAATACAAACACATCCTTTAAACATAGCTTTTACTCAGGAAGCTTCGCTCTAACAGATTGCTGGAAGATGGGAAGGTGTATCAGAGAAGTCACAGCATCACAAAGTAACTGAAGCTGGAAAGGACTTTTTAAGATCATCTAGTCCTACCTACTTCTCAAGCAGGGTCACCTATAGCAGATTGTCCAGGACAGTGTCCAGCTGGGTTCTGAATACCTCTGAGGATGAAGACTCCCGAACCTCTGTAGGTAGCCTGTTCCAGTGTTTGACCACCCTCACAGAAAAGAAGTGTTTTCTTGTCTTTGGATGGAATTCCATGTGCTCTAGTTTGTACCCATTTCCTCTTTCCCTGCCTGGGTTCCTCTTCTCCATGGCCTCCCATCAGGTATTTATATACATTGATAAGATCACTCTGAGTCTTTTCCAAGCTGAAGAGTCACAGATCTCTCAGTGTCTCCTCATATGACAGTCTCTTAATCACCCACTGAGCTTAGCCATTTTTCCATCCACCTCACTCATCTCATACTTCATCTGCTTGTCTATCACGATGTTATGAGAGACTGCCAAAGGCCTCACTAAAGTAAAAGTAAACAACATCCACTACTCTCCATCCATCAAGCCAGTCATGTCATGGTAGAAGGCTGTCAGTTTGGCCAAGCATGGTTTCCCTTCCATAAATCCATGCCGACTATTCTGGATCACCTTCTTATCCTCTGTGTGTATGGAAATGTTTTCCAGGATTACTTGCTCCATCACCTTCCCAGGGATCAAGATGAGGCTGACCAGCCTATAGTTCCCCAGACCCTCCTCTTTGCCCTTCTGGAAGGCAGGAGTGACGTTTGTTTTTCTCTCACTGTCAGGAACCTTCCCCAGTTCCCAGGACCTTCCAAAGATAACTAAATGGTCTCACAATGACATAAGCTAATTCCCTCAGCACTGATGGGTGCAAACTATCAGGCCCCACTGACTTGCTTATGTCCAGTTTGTTTAAGCATTGCCTAACCTGAGCATCCCACACCAAGGGCAAGTCGTCTTTGCTCCAGACTTTCCCACTGGTCTCGGGGGCCTGGGATTCCGAAAGGCCAGTCTTACTAGAAAAGACTGAGGCAAAGAAGGCTTTAAGTACTTCAGTCTTTTCTGTGTTCTCTGCCAGCAGTGACCCTACACCATTTAGCAGTCAGCCCATGTTTTCCTTGGTCTTTCTTTTACTGTTGATGCACTTGTAAAAAACATTTCTTGTTGCCCTTCAAATCCTTAGCCAGATTCAACTCCAGGTGGACTTTGACTTTCCTGACCCCATTCCTGTAAATTGGACAGTGTCTCTTTATTCTTGCTGGGTCACCTGTACCTGTTTCCAGGTCTTGCACATTTTTTTTTTATGTCTTAGTCAGGAGCTCCTTGTTCACCTCCATACAGGATTCCTGCTTGTTAGAATGGACCAAATTAGAGCTTGGAGAAGGTGATCCTTGAAGATCAACCAGCTCTCTTAGACTGCTCTTCTCTCCAGGGCCATGGATACCACGTGACTCTTCCAAGCAGATCTCTAAACAGGCCAAAGCCTATTTTCCTGAAGTGTAAGGCTGTGATCCTATTTCTTTCCTTGCTCTCTCCCTTCAAGCTCCTGAACTCCACCATCTCATGGTCACTGCAGTCAAGGCTCCTCCTGACCTTCCCCAACTGGCCGCCTTCATTTCTAAAAGTAGGACATCCAGCAAAGCGTCTCCTCTCATAGGCTCCTCTTCCTCACCTGTCCTTCCCAAAAAGCCTGGATCTCTTCACTGCAGCTCTCCAGCTGTGTAAGCTATTCCAACACGTCTCCATGACACCAGTCAGGTTATAGCCCTGTAACTGCACACACATACACACACATTCTTCCTGTTCCTTTCCCATGCCATGGGAATTAGCAGGGAGACATTTCAGAGAGGCACCCAAGTGTGCCAATTACCCAGAAAGGGCATGAGAGCTTTCCACGTAAAGGTTGTCCCACAGGCACTTTCTTTTTTACGTGCCTACGCTTCAGCTGATTCTACTTCAGCCTTGCATTGTTGATTGCCCCCATCACCCCAGGCCCTTGGTATGCCTGCCACGTTCACCACTTTGAGTGTCGAGGAATCTCCTCCATCTTTTCTACTTTAAAGCTTTTATTACCAGGTTGGCCAGCCAAGTTTTCTTTGACCCTTTCCCAAAGCATCTGCTGCTAGCCACTGTCCAGTGTCACACGTAATCATATGGGCTGGATGCACTTCTGGTCTGAGCAGTGAAGTTGTACTTACAGTCTTACTCAGATGCACAGCTGAGCATTATAAAGATTTTTTTTTCCTAGGTAAAACCCAAAGCTTATATTGCAAAAATCTGTCTCATACTAAATTCAAAAATGACTAATTTATAACTCTGATTGATTACTTTTTCCTATAAAGCTTTACCACATATGTGCAAAATGTGGGAACAAGCAGATAAAGAATACTCTCTGCTGTTCTGTTAAATGCCTTTGAGCAACTTATAACAAAAACATAGAGATTTCACGCTTCTGCTCACAGGTATTGGGTAATAAAAGTACCGAGCTTAAACAAAAAAAAAATCTACTTGTTATTTCTGAATACAGCCTTACTGCAAATGCAAAGCATTATAGTATCTAATAATGTTTTCATCTGTAACCTTAGCCACACATTTTTAAAATAGCTTGCATTACTCCGTATACACCAAATAACACAGCCCAAAGTACTTTTATAAAATAAACGGAACTGAATGGAATAAGCCACATAACACAGATTAAATACAAGACAGTGAACAAGCAAAATGCTGCTGCTCGTTACAGGCCAAACAAGGTTTTGTAATAAGTTAGTTTTATGGTTAACTACCTCAAAGAAAGGCCATGCTTTTTGTATATATTCATATGTATGTATACGAACATAAATCAGATATGGGATATACGACTTCTTCTCCCAAACACTATAGCCTCTAAAGAAAGACACGGTACTAGTAGCAAAAAAATAAGTGTAAGCCATTTAGCCATTAGCTATATACTTGGACTCAGAACAAGAAAAAATAATAATTATTAATACTATTACTGATGTTTATCTTGAGATATGCTTGACCATAGGTCAAGATTTTTCAGATGTCTAGGGATGACTGCTTCTTTTTTTAGGATAAACACTACACACTTCATGCTTTCACAAGCTTTGAGCCAGCTTCTTTGAAGTTTTAAAGCACACATATAAAATTAGTGGCTACTTAAAAAATACCTTATCAAATGTGAAAAATGAAGAAATAATGAAGTGTCCGGGGTCAAAAAGACTTACACAACATTAATTCTGAAAGAAATGTTTTGGGGGTATATGTGAAATAAATCATTCAATTATAATCAATTTTGCATAAGAAATTAAAACCAAGACCTTTTAAAGCAACTCAGTAGAAGGTTTATTAAAATAAACTATGGTGGGTCGCAAGGTAGTTAATTTTAATAACTTTGTTTTAATCATTTCAGATTCCTCTCTTGCCTTCAGTCGAAAAGGTGGGGTTTTGTTCCACTTCACTGAATGGAAAAATAATTATTTAATCTGCAAAAAGAACTTTCAAAGAAATATGCTGAAGACCAAGTGCTTATTCTGTAGCAAAGAAGGTTTCTCTAGAGGTCAGAATAGATCGTACTGCATTTTCACATTCGCTACATGTGCACAACACTGATTTTTTTTGATTTATCAGTATCCATAAAAAGTGACGCAGCTGCTCTCTATCTCCTAATATTCCCCGTAGGAGAGTACAAAAGGGAGGACAACTGAGAGGAAATCCCTCAGTTCCCCCATAAAACCAAAGTCCTGGAAAGCAATGAGTCGGTCCTGCTTCAGCTGCTGTGGGTTTTGGTACAGATTTTGATCTTGCTAAAGTGTTGTCCTGGGGATCAACAGGAGAGGAGCTAAAAAAATAAGATCATTAGAGGAGAAAAGTATCTGGGATTCAGACTGGTCTTGTTCCTGCCCATTAGAAACAGTCTCAGGGACTGGAAAAAAAAACAGCTTTTTGATCAGCTTCCCAGGGTCTGGGCACCAAGCAAGCTCCCATGGTACTGGAGGAAGACTGACTTAACCTGCTTAGCACAAAGCTGCATTGTAAAGTCCTTCGGTTAAGTCTCATCAAAACATCACCCACAGGCAAGCTGAAGCAAGGCCAAATGACTCATCTGACAAGTGTCACATTTGACCCCACCTCTGCTTCAGTGAGCATTTCATTCATGTTTATGCAACATCAAGCTGCACCATCACGACCAGGAATGTCGAGTGATCTTGCACAGGCAACTGGAATTGTGGGCTTACCTCACCAGGTAGAGGACAAAACTGGCCAACATGAAGGCATGAATCACTTCGACAAGCAAATGCAGTTTCCCGTTTTCAGATAGTTTTGTGAATTTAGCTCTGAATGGGCTATTTTGCGTAGAAGAAAGTGAATTTTGGCATACTTTTTGTTCTAGTCAGGGAATAACCAGGAAGAAAAGAAACAGTAACACACATTATATTTTATTTGATCCAAAACAGCAACCAAGCTGAAAAAACACAATTATTCACAGAATATAGCTGCAAGTTCTCATGGAGCCTGTTAACTGCAACAAAATATATGAGACTCTCCCATGCAGAAAAGACTACCACATCCCTAGAGAGTGTTTCCTTCAGAAGATAGGTCAGGCTAAAAATTCGAGTCCATCATTAAGGACAACTATCCATTAAACTGAGGACCTGGGTAGTGAGCTGTGAGACGCCTGAAACCTATACAGTTTTCAGCCAGTGTGCTTGGATGCTGTGGGAAGCCCAGCTGCTGCATTGCAGAGCACAGCACAGCCCAGCCCAGGTGTCATCTGCCCAGCTTCACATCAGCCTACGCTTGGTGCTGCCATAGCAAGATTGGTACTGGTACCCGAGCCAGCTCTTGTAAGGTCGACTGGGACATGCTGACCACAGGAATCACAGCAATTATCACCGTGATTGCGGTGCAGGCAGATCCCTGGGTTTTGACCAGGTCTTTTTTCTTCATGAGTCACAACGGAGACCTTGATCCAGCAAAATGACCCCATAACATACTTAGCTAACAGAAGTGCTTCAAGGTCCCCATAATGAATGTAGCAGGCCTAATTAAGCAAAGTAGGTGCTCAATTATTTGCAGTTTGAGTTCTACTATGGGGCTGGCAGGACATCCATTCACATCCCTAAATGTTCAAGTGTGGTTGATTGCAGAACAAAGCTAGAAAGGCACCAGGCAGTGAGCTTACAATTTACAAAAATCCAACCCACTCTTTAACTATTATCTCTGATTAAAACGTAAAAATTAAAATGCCTCAGTGATAGCTAGGGACAAACATCACAATACCAAACCCTCTTCTACACTTAAACTAGGGAAGGATATTTTCAAGCTCAAGTGACTGACAAAACAATAAAAGCACAGAGAGGAAAAGATGGGAGAAAAAAAATCAACTGTTATTCTAGGAGTCATGAAACACTGCAATAGTGCATCTCATGGGAGAGGCAGTAAAATATAACAAGTGCTTTGGTGTCATCTCTGTTGGTGTAAATCAGCGGGACTCTGCTGACATTAATGAAGCTAAGCTGACTTACAGCAGAGAATCTGGCTCTTTATTTGCTAGGATGACGACTGATGTCTAAATTCAACAGATTTTATACAATTATAATTAAAGGTCTATAATAATATACAACACAAATGTAGTCTGTGCAGGAGAGTTGTACTGTTGTATTCATCTTGCCGGTGGCATTGGTACACATAATTAAAATATTAATAACATCTCTGCGAAAGGTAGCAACATAGCATGAAATTAATACTTTAGAACTAACTACTTGCAGTCACATTTCAGGATAACTAAATAATATCATTTTATAAAACAAATTTTGATTCAGTCTCCAAGAATTGTCATATTTAACTCATCTCATGCCACTTCTTGAACTCTTATAATGTTTTAATAATGCAGACTATATATCTGCTTATAACACACAGCTATGTGTTTTGGGCATTTGACAAGGTAAAATATTAATATTCATGTTGCAGACCTAATGCTCCTATCCATTTCACAGACATAAATATAGAGAATTTATAAGCAAAGAATTTGCAATAAACCTGGACAGCATCCAGCCCAATGTTTAACAAAAGAAATTCTGCAGAACTGCAGCAAGGATCATCACAGGTCATAACTGGATCATGAGTAAATGCTGCCATGCTACAAAAAAGTTACAGATGTCATTAGTTACTTCCTCTGTCCTCCATCTTTCCAAATCCCAACTCTTGTCAGATCAATTCTACTCCATTTGACCCTCCTCCTCTTCAGTGTCCCAATGACTGTCTTGTACTCACATAATCCAAGTGTTGCCATTCACAGTAGTTCCTCCTGGAGTTATATTGTCCCTACACCTCCCTAGCTTCCTTGTCAGCTCTCCATTCTGATGCCTAGTTGTCATTATCGGCATACTACTTTTTAGCCATGTAATTTTTGGACACACTGCATGGATGCTTTTTTGGAGATTTCAGTTTCCACATTCTACTCAGTATGGCAATTTCTAAAATTTGCAGAAGGCTCTTAAGATGGGAGAACTTCACAGCAACATCAAAAATTACATCCCTAGCTGAAAGGTGATGTGCGGGTCGCCTTTCAAACATCTGTCTCAAAGACTAGAAACCAAGCTTTGTAATGACCTTAGCAAAACTACTGTTTTTCCAGGAAATGGATGATCTTTTTCAAAATATGACTAGGTCTTGGAAAAGCAAGGGGAATTAAAAATTTCAGCTCAGTCAAGAAAAACATGGTAAAGTTACAAATATAAATAGCTAAAAGAGGGTCTGCAAATGAGAGATATTCAGAAGCTCTTGTAACGGGAATGAGACCAAGCAGAGCCTGGTAATTTCATTCCAGTTTTTCTGAGATATTGTAATACGCATAAGGCAGTCTATCTTTTCAAAAATCTACATTATTCGGCTTAGATGGAAATCCTCATTTGCTGGAGAGAAAGCACATATAAATAAAAATATTACAGTTCCTGAAATACTGTTAGAAAGGATTCAAAGACAATAGTGATAAAGCAAAATCAGAATCCAAACATGACTGAAAAAACCCTTCTTCTAACACATTACATATTGTGCCACCTTTTTTTATCCCAGGGTTTGATGGTTATGGACAGAAATTTGAATTGACACCTCCTAAGACTACACAGTAAACCCTGTAACTTCAGTTTTCATAATGGATCGTTTTTCTTTTTTTAATTGGCAGAGAGATTGAGGTTCAGCTAATCAGCCATGGAAAAACTACTGGGCACGTCAAGAGGAACAGCTGGGTGCAACACACAGGACAGTGAGAAGTGCCAAAAGTTACAGAGAGCACGGTGAGGGCTGGCTGAGTTTCACAGGCAGGTGAGGGAGAGCCACGTAAAAGATGGCCATGTTGGAGGGGAGCCCTGCCAACTCTTGGAGAGCTCTTAGTATGTAAGGCTGTTAGTATCTAGATGACAGTGTCACAAACACCAAATTTAGGTACAGATGTCACAGAAGAGGAACCAATAAGTAAAAGTAACGAAGGGTGCGTTGTTTAATTGGGAAGAAACAAGGGTGGAGAGAAGGGAGGATGCAAGTAGATGGGGAAGAACAAGTGTGGGATAATGGAGAGAAGAGGGAATCAAAGGGACTGGTTACACAGAGGCGAGCTAGTGTGTGTCAAGACAGCATATTTGTCCAGTCAGGCCCTTCACTTGATCATCAGTCTATCCTATCTTCTGATTAAACTCTAATCCTAATTATTTTCTGTGTGAGTGTGCTTCCACACTGTGCATAGAGCATTTGTGAGAGAGGCAGACAGACATTAGCAACCTTCAATTCAGACCAGGCGGCAGGTAGGATAGGAGGTCTGTGACTCAGCTACCAGAGAGACCATAGGTCTGAGGCCAGAGAGACCAGGGACTAAGAGTCTGCTAGGGAGGAGACCATAGGTGTGGATCAGCTGCTGGAGAGACCCACTTGTGCACATACATGGGGTGTGTGCATGTGTCTGTGTGATCCTACAGCAAGCTTCAAGCCTGATTTGCTGATGCAAAAGAGGAGGATCAGGTCATTTGTACTCTTCATGTTTATGTGAGCGCTGGTTATGACGAAGTGGTGCTCATAAAGGTGCTGGTTGCTTGCACATGTGACTGGTGGTTGGCTGTGTCTGTACGGAGCGTGTGTGTGTGCACACATGTGCATGCATGAGGATTACATGCTCAGCCTCACGATGAGCTGGACGTGGGGACAGGGAACTGCAGCAGCCTGGTGCTATCAGACCAGGATGAGAGGAATCCCCTTTGGAGTAGAGGGCCATCGACTTGTACTCTGTTAAAGCATCCTCTACTTTTGACTAGTATTATTTCAGTAGTGTTTCTTTAAATGAAACAGTAACATATAAAATATATGCAATGAGAATGAAAAGGTCTGAGAACTCATAAAGAACATTAGTATTTTATACATTAGGATAGGGAGTGAAAGAAGACATTGGTCCAGTTAGAAAGGAGGTCTGGTGCAGCATGTAAAATATACACCAGAACATGCTGACCATACATAGCCTGTTGTCTTGCTCCAAAACCATCACTTGTTTAACACTACTTTACATCCACTATTCCTTGAAAGGTGCTCTAAGTGCAACTCTTCCTTGGGTAGTTGGTAGGGCCTGAACTGCAACGTCCCAAGTTGTTGAGGCACTTGTTCAAGGAAACTCTTGTCTGTAACTGCCAAGAAAACGTTATTGATATTGAACACCAAAAATAAAAGTCTTTAAAATAAACAAAAAACCCCACCAAAACCAACAATCTGGGCAAAGGTAACTTGTTATGTCAGATGAAAGAACTTCTTTATTATTACACAGGATGCCTCAACTATGGAGGCTTTGGCAACTTGCACCATATACATGCCAAATGAATTCAAATTGTTGGGGTTTAAGTCTCTGAAGAGCTGTCAAACTAGGACATTTCCAAAGCACTACCATTTATATTATTGGCACTAAATTCTACTCACCCAAAAACGTCACAGCCCTTACATCATTTAATATATTTACCATAGTTATGCAGAAGTTCACATGAGCAACTGGATTCCCTAAATGGAGCTTAAAAAAAAAGATATCAGATACTAGCGATTACATTCTTATATAGGTGGGCAGAAGAGGACAGCCAACATATCCCGATGAAATTAATAACTCATCCCAGTAATCATCAGACAACAGGATAAAACTCAAAACTGCCAGCAAGAAATATTGCTGATTCATGGAATTTGTCCTTATATTCGCAGCGCATTTCAGTGTTTTTCACTTTAATATAATTGATGATAATGTCCGTTTTCCAGAAAAAGAAAAACATTTTGTTGATACTATGTATAAACATTTCAGGAAAACTATTTCCTCTCCTATCTTTCAATGAAAGCAATTTTTTAAATGGAGTTATAATTCATCATTCTGTGACAGCATTTAAAAAAGAGCATTTATACAGTTATCTAAAAGCCTGGTCAAATCGTATCATCTCCCTGAATATTATTCCATTTAAGTACTTTTATTACCCATATGCTTACTAAAAACACTGATCTTTATTCCACTTTTTATGTGGTAATCTAAATTGCCTTGAGTAATCTGTCTAACAGAGATAATTAAATGTGTTTCATTAATATCTGCAAAAGGCTTCAAGGGCATGCAGTGGATTAAAGTCTGGTTTGCAAACGCGTTGCTCAGATTTCATGATCTACATGCTAACGAAACAAGTAAAGTGCCACTTCACTCACAGGAAAATAGGAATGGAAGGGATTTGGTTTGCCATAATCTCCAATCCCTTGCTATTTTACACTGTCATATAAACTGTATCATATGACCTCCTTTAAATATTTAGCAATGACCAGGTTAAACTCATTTTGTATTATTCAACCCCATGCTATGACTGAAAGCTTAGAAATTAACTCCATTGCTCTAATCTTTATGGGTCTTCTGTCTTGCAATCTAAATGTATAGTCCCTCTAGTTCTTTGCCACAAATTATTTTTTGTTTTAAACATTTCTCGTTTCTTCCTGGTGTTTATTCCCTCTTGATCTTAGTTTTGCTGTATTAGACATATCTGTGTCTTCTAGTCGCCCCTCATATAATGATTTTTTTCCCTCTCCTAATCATCCTAATAGCATTTCCTGCATTTGTTACACTTTAATACCCTCTCTGAAACATGTCTAGCCATAATTAATAATACTTCCCTATCTCTGCAATGGCGTTTCCCATATTGTCATACCAAAATGACAACACTTGGATGTCTCTCAGCAATTCAGCTAATAAATCAAGATTCCTCTCCTCATTGCGAACACATACTTCTAGATGACTGGGAAGATTTTGTTATTAATCCTCAATCACATCTCTGAATTTTACTGTATTCATATACCTTCTCTACACAGAATCCTCCATTCCTCCTTTTTTATTCTTTATATGCACAAAAAGCCACTTGCCGGGTGTTTTAACAGTTTGTTTTAAGAAGCAACTTGGGCTGAATTTGTGCAAATCTAACTTCAGCCCTCAAGTTTCTGCTTCACAAGAAGCTTTCTGTGTTGGTCAGTCCTTTTAACCTTTCCTTGTCCATTTGTTGCTTTTCTGCAATGTCTTTGTTGATGCAATTTTTCAGGTAACTGCCTCGCCTCCTCCAGTTTTCAGGTGAATCATTAAGATTTCAGACTTTATAAACTAAAACATGAACCCAGATGATTAAAAATGTCTTTAACAATGTAACACACTTTCTAAAATTTTCTTATTATCAGCAAGATTCATTGTACAAATAGAGGAGAAATATAGATGTGTGTGTCAAAGTATATGCACGCATGTATCTCTCTCTCACTCTCACAACTCTATGCCATCGTGCTGAATCTTGAAACGGGTACTTTCATAAGGAATGAAACACTCCAGGCTTTCTCTGCCTCTCTCTCCTCTCCCTCTCAGTTTTCTCCCTGAGAATCCCGCTTAGTCTCATATACATTCACACCTAGCTCTCCAGTAAAACCAAGAATTTTCAGATTTATTGAGTGGTAGCCTGTCTATAGTGCAGCCATTAGACCATCTGTACCTGCTGTCTTACACAGACATACCAGAGTAATTTTAAAGTAGCAAAGTCAGATGCCAGTAGCAGCTTAGCTGTTGCAGCAGAGAGATCAGCTTGAACTGCAAAACCTGCTTGAGTAGCCAAATAAATTCTCAGATAGTCCATGCTGAGCTTTATGATAGCCTGAGAATGGCAGGCAGTCCAAGTAACCTAAAAGCTCAGTAGGGAATGCCTATTGGTTTCTCTTCCACATAGCACAAGCATTTGTTCTGTATTCCATGTCAATCTAGCCAAAGCCTCTACAGAAAATCACTTTTCTATCATTAATATTTACATGAAAACATCATTATGACTCTCAAATATGGCACAACACAGCCTGGCAATATGTGGATTGCTTAGCTTTTTAATTTGTGAATGGTAGTTATGAAAAAAAATTTGCATGCAATTCTTAAGTTTTGAGACAGATTTGGGAGGAGAGGGTGGCAGTAAATCCTTCCTTTCACAATTCACGTAATCTTCCCATACTTCAGCACTGCAATCAAAAATGAAGATAAAGTAGAAGTCTTTCTAGCATCTGCTAATTAAAACACAACCACAAAGCACATAAAGACCCCAATTTTATGTGGCAGACTTCATGTGCTCCTGTAGCATAAAAACAAAAAAACAACAGAAAAAACAACCACCAAATTCATGATTGTTTGAGTAAACTTGTCTAGAGGTTCAGCTGGTCAATTTGAGCACAAAATCAAATAACAGTAACAGCAAGCTAAGCTCTACGCGGGTAACTTCTTTTAGGCTGGCAGATCCTGAGCATGTGGAGTCGTGACATCCTTTCCCTCTAAGGATGTCAGAGAAACACCGGTTGACTGAGTACAGCTTGCAGAAGAAGCAGCTTATGGAAAAGGAACAGGCCAACCCAACTAAGCATCTCACTCCAAGCAGTTCTACAGAAAGCCTTGTCCTGTCACTTTTCCTAACGGTGCCCAGGCTTTCTGCTCAGGGCTCAATTGCCTATGCAAGTCACAGAGGCAAGGCTGAAAAAGCAGCTGTGCAGCTATTACACATTATGTTCAGGTGATAGGGTTCCTCCTTCAGGAACTGTATTCCTGAAGGCTCATGCCACAAAAGCAGCTGGTCTGATGATATGCCCATTAGCTTGCACTTGCTTTAATTAATTCTAGTCAGAGAAACTAAAAGGACTGTTTTTAAATGGAGTTTGAGGACATTGATGTTTGGATTCCTCTGACTGGACGTCGCTCAATGCCTTTTGGAAACTTCTGGCTAGTCACAGAGTGACGCTCTGGGGAACTAAGTCCTTTTCAAGACCTAGCCACAATCCTAGCCCATATCTGAAGGCACAGAAACCCCGATTTTTCATACATACGTTTTAACTACAAAGATTCCTTATTGGAAAGTTGTGACTTTTCAGTGCACAACACTGATGTTGAGCTAATTTTTTTATGGTTTCCTTTTCAAAGGTAGGCAATTAGCTCATCATTCCCTTAGTACGCTGTTAAAATGGTGGAACTGCATTTTAATAGGATGCTGGCAACAGGAATCATGCAACAAAATCTCTAAATGTCATTACTATGAGCTGCCAGAATCAGCCTCTCGTGGCCCAAAATAAAATGTCTTTTATCAGTATGGCTTTCTGCCAAGTCTCTGCTGTCCAGCTCAAGGCACTAACTGGATTAAACAAAAACAATAAAAACAGTAGCAAAAAGAAAACGCTGCACAAAAGAGATTATAAGCAGAAAGAAAAACATGAAGTACCTCTTTAGACTCCAGGTAAAACCTTGCCATTCCCACCAGATCAAGCCCAAGTTCAGCACTATCTAATATAGTACTCCTAAGAAACTATCTCCTGTATCCCATAAGCCCTTTCTCAAGAAACTTCTCCCATATATCCCTGACTTTCAGAGTTTACCTTATGTTTCATCAATATTTCACTATTTCTTCCTTCTACAATTGCTGGATACTTACGCCGGGAGCTAACTTTAACAGAGCTTCTGCATTTTTGTACGACAAAGGAGTGCCACCATAAACAGATATTTTCTACATTCATTCCTACAAAATGTGCTCAGTATTCATCTCTTCCTTTAGAAACTCACTAGATGTAATGATTTTTTGATATAACCACAGTATTTATCATGAATCTTTAAAAAAGGCTTTTCATCCCAAGATGCGAAAAAAAACAAATTGCATCTCAACGTGCAGGGAAAGACATTTCAATTTAAAGTCGACAAAACACGATGTCAGAGAACTAGCAAAATGGAAGCAATGACCTTTTGTAAGAGCACAGCTAAAAAACCTGTCCGTTTACATACAGAGACCTAAGCTTATGATTGAAATGAATAGGGAACCAAAGATGTCCAAGACTGTATAGACTCCCATAATCAAAACCAGACACCAAAATGCACTCTGACAGGTTTGGAAAATTCTAATTCCCACAGACTAGGTACAATTGTAGTCTCATCTAGTACTAGGTTTCTTAACACATTTTCCAAGCAGCAGATCAGCTCTGCAGGATGGAAAGTCCATACAACAAAAGATGAGAAGAGCATCATTCCAAGACAAACAACAAACCAGTAAGCACTAGTGGGAAGCATACACCTTGATCTCAACATCTTGTGAGCTCGAAATATTCACCAAGTATTCAGAAAGCAAAGGCACTACAAAGTCTATGTCTGCTTAATACAAAACGACCAGCTGCAGATCATTTGCACATTGAAGGTAGATCCCCTCCACTTTTCACAGGTTGACAGAAAAGAGAGACAGAAGACAGTCACGTAAATTTGGTGTCATAGAAAAATCAGCACAGCCAAAGTCATCGGCAGGCACTTCCTGGACAGAAAAGCCCCTGACTACAATATTCCTCAATCATAACTGAACACTTGCTGATAAACAGAGGGACAGAATAAGGCTCTCAGTTTAGACCAGGTATTTCAGCTTTATGCAGCAATGAGACCATACCACTGTGATGAGAATGGCTCTCCTACAACCTACAAATTTGACAGATGGACCACTTGGTGGGTAAGGAATTGGCTGGATGGTCACACTCAAAGAGTTGCAGTCAAAAGCTCGATGTCCAAGTGGAGGCCAGTGATGAGTGGTGTTCCTCAGGGGTCAGTACTGGGGCCAGTGCTGTTTAACATCTTTGTCTGCCACATGGACAGTGGAATTGAGTGCACCCTTAGCAAGTTTACTGACAACACCAAGCTGTGTGATGCAGTCGACACACTGGAGGGAAGGGATGCCATCCAGAGGGACCTTGACAGGATTGAGAAGTGGGCTTGTGAGAACATAATGAAGTTCAACAAGGCCAAGTGCAAGGTCCTGCATGTGGGTCGGGGCAATCCCAAGCACAAGTACAGGCTAGGCCAAGAATGGATTGAGACCAGCCCTGAAGAGGAAGTGGAGGTGTTGGTAGATGAGAAGCTCAACATGAGCCAGCAATGTGTGCTTGCAGCCCAGAAAGTCAACCATATCCTGGGCTGCATCCGAAGAAGTGTCACCAGTAGGCTGGGAGAAGTGTCACCAGTAGGCTGGGAGAAGTGATCCTCCTTCTCTACTCTGCTCTCATGAGACTCCACCTGCAGTACTGTGTTCAGCTCTGGAGCCCTGAATAGAAGAAAGACATGGACCTGTTGGAACAAGTCCAGAGGAGGGTGATGAAGATGATCCGAGGGCTGGAGCACCTCTCCTAGGAAGACAGGCTGAGAGAGTTGGGGTTGTTCAGCCTGGAGAAGGGAAGGCTCTGGGGACACCTTCTAGCAGCCTTCCAGTACCTGAAGGGGGCCTACAACAAAGCTGGAGAGGGACTTTTTATAAGGGCATGTAGTGATAGGACAAGGGGCAATGGCTTTAAAGTTTAAATGGCTTTAAAAGAGGGTAGATCTTGAATAGATATAAGAAAGAATTGTTTTACATTGAGGGTGGTGAAACACTGGAACAAGTGGCCCAGAGAAGTTGCGGATGCCCCATCACTGGAAGTTCAAGGCCAGGTTGGATGAGGCTTCGGGCAACCTGATCCAGGGTAAGGTGTCCCTGTTCGTGGCATGCGGGTTGGAACTAGATGATCTTTAAGATCCCGTCCAACCCAAACGATTCTATGATTCTACGAACCAAATCAAAAGCTTTCTGAAAAAAGACAGACAGACCAACTCTAAACCACATCACTGAAAGCTGAAAACTCCATGTGCCAGCAGATTTGCACCTACAGTATTTTTCATAAATACATAGGAAAAAGTTTAGAATAGGGCCAGAGACAAGCACAAATACATTAGGATTGATTAAAGCATCATCCCACGTCTTCACTGAACACCAGTACATCTATCTGCACTATAACTTTATATCTTAGTATAACATATTAACCATTCCAAACCCATGGCAGAGGGGTTGGAACTAGATGATCTTTAAGGTCACTTCCAACCAAAACCATTCTATGATTCTATGTATATTACAGATCAGAAATGTTACTTTACAGCAGAGCAGCAATTAACCATTCTTTCTACGTGAATCTAAGTTCACTTAGAAACTAAAAGCAAAATGGCGTTATTCTTCTGTTCAATTTCTTAAACTACGGCAAAGTTTTTCTGTGCTATTTGTATCCTAAATAATATGCCTCTCCAGGTTTTAATTATGAAACACTAAATAAATCCCATGAGCAAATACTTATTCGTATCTGTCTGCTGAGTTCCTATTTGTAATTCCAGCTAATTACTTCCCCTGTCAGGAAGATATTCTCTGAAGTCCCAAGATGCCACACAAGTACTTCAATCTCTTTCATGTTATGTCTCCTAGTGTTCAATACAGAAAATGTATATTCAGTTGGCTACTGCTGGAAGAGTAAGAAACTTGAAATAATCTCTGCACTGTCAGCAGGTCTCTACCTTGTGTGCTTAATCCCTGTTACCATGGTGATATTTAATTGCACAGCCACACAATTTGATTGGTTTATTTTAAATTGAAGTTTTTCTGTGGAACGGCACAGGATCCTAGTGAACACTAGATAAATGGCTTTCAAAATATTGCAGTGAGTTATATCATTGTCAATGACTAGATTAATTTGAGTTCAGTTAAACTATTTCTTCACCTTAATCTTACACATATATGACAACATACATAATACGAGGATTTTTAGCATTGTATTTGGGAGCTGAGCATTTTGAGTATAATTAAGCAGTATTTTATTGTAAGAAGGGCAATTAAAACCTAAAGGAGAATTAAAATTTAGTAAGCTTTTGTTAGTAGTATCATCTTGTCTTTCTAAAACAAATTACCTGGCTGTTCTACAACAACAATCCAGATAAGAACCTTTTACAGTAGGCTTATACTTGATTTTCTTTATAGAAAACTGTAAATATATTAATATGATAGAAATGAAGCCAAAAGGATAAACACAGCTTCTTCCATGCTGGCTTTCATATACCTCAGCATGCAGCTCCTTAGCATATGAATGACTGATAGAAAGGCACCATCAATACGGTGTTTTCTGGCACAATGTAAGATATTAGATAACTTGTTTTCAATTCGGTACATACGCTGTGATGAACTGGTGTACTTCAGCTGTGCTATTTAAACAGCACCAATATACTGTGATAATTCTCATCCCTTTTTTCTACTCCATAATCCAGCTCTAGTACATTTTTTTCTTAATCCTGTACCTAAAGCTCTGGGGGAAATTTTCACTCAGCCTTTGCTGTGAAAGCTCCTAGTTCCATCATGGAGTATCAGACAGTTTTGTCTTATTTTTTCAAGCTTGTGGCCACTAAGGCCCCAATGTACAGCTTGCAAGATCACTCTACCTTTTCGGTGTTTCAAGGGCTGTTTTCTCCTCTTTATTTTCAAGGACTATCAACTAGTCAACATATTTCATAGGTAGAGCTTCTGTGTTAGCATCACTGGGGATATCAGCATGTGACCCAAGATAAGACTTACAGCTTCTTACAAACCACTACCTTTCTCCCAACCACCTGCATGGCTTTGCAGAACCAGAACTCGAGGCTTTTAATCCCAATTTTTTTAGAATCGTGCTGTTTTACGAAAGAGATGTTTGAAAAAGCAGACTCCAATGGGGCTAACATTCTCACACAAACTGTTTACAAGAATGAATTGGTTTTAAGCTCCCGGGAAGGGTAGCTCGGTGTACCGAACACATTCCACAGATGCGTTTACATGCTGTAACGCACAGATGAGATGCTGTTATGCCACATGAAACATCTACCCAGAAGCATGTGAACTCCAAGAGTAACAAGGATTTCATCTTCTCACCTCTGTAGATTGTGACTCTCAATTATTTTTTTTTTACGTATAGATTCTGCTCCAGAAGTTTCACCTGCTTCCCAATCCACCTTCAAACACACAAGAACAGCAGTTCTTAGGATGCAATACTTCTCTGAATTTCATGGCATCCCCCTCCAGTTTGTGTTTGGAGAAAACACTGTGGACTAGATCAGAAACACCAGCTTTGCTGTAGCAGAGGCCCAAAGTACATGATTCCCTGTACTCAACTTAGGTACAATGACATCCAGGCAACCCAAGTCTAACGACTGAGCAAAAGCTTCTTCTCTTCTGAGTAGTCTCACCCACATTCATACCTTCTTGTATAACTCCTCTCACCTTTCCAGTGTGAGGAATCTTCTTGGTTGAGCACATGATGGCTGCACATGTGGGCAGAGAGGACTCGGAAAGGGCAAGCCAGCAGATAATGAGGGAGCCACACTGCTGTGGCGAGCTCCTGAGTTACTGCACACACAAACTGGCTTAGGTACAGCTGCCTTACAATGCAACGAACTCTCCATTTTCCCATGCTCCAGTTAAAACAAAATAACCCCACAAACCAGCGTCTCCTTGTTGTTACTCCCTCCATTATAACAATGATTTATCACAGTCGATATTAACATCATTTTGTCTGTCGTATTTATGCCTGCAGTATTTATGGCTAGAGCAACAGTTCTCTGTGCAGGAAGGACGACTGTTAAATCATCCTCTCTTTTCAGAAGGTTGAGCTGATTTAGCAATACTTTCTTTTTCACCATATGCCTGAGCTGTCTCTAGGCAGACCACTGACACAAAGAGGTTGCTATATAATTTTCCTTCTTCTCCTTTCTAATTATTCAGGTTTGCTTTAAACAGTCACTTGTGTTTGTGCGTCCCTGCTGCTGCTTGTCTCTTCTAGCCCCATTCCCCCTTCCACCGTACGATCCTGTCCTTGAGCAGGTCAAACCCTTAGCAACAGAAAGCAAATTTGTATGCAGTCTGAAAGGAGCACAGTAGCACTCTTTCTCTAATAGCACACTATTCATATCAACAGTCTGTATTAGTGACAAGGGAAATTAAAAAAAAAAAAAAGAGAAAAAGCAAGAATCACCATACCAATCAGACCTGTTGTCCGCCTGGTCCAGTATCCTGCCTCTGACAGCACTCAGTACCTGCTTCAGAAGAAGGTGCAAGAAATCTTGTAATTATAGAATAACCTGATTAATACAGGAAGTTTCGTCCTAGCCCTAGGCAGTCAGCAGCTGACTCACCCGCTTGTCTGAAACATAAGAATTTATATCTGCTCTAATTTTTTTTAAATCCTATGTAATTTAACGGTGGAAGACACATTACAAATGTATGTTGCAAACGTACATTTGAATCCTATGAAGTATTTTAGGCTTTACTGTAACCTGTGGCTGAGAGTTATATTTGCTAATTATATAGGTTGTACTATTTTTATCATTGTTAAACTGCCTGCCATTCAATCTCATTGGATGTCTCTTTTAGGAACATGGGAATAAGTGGGCCAGAGAGTGCGATTCCACTGCCTGTTCCCTCGGCATCTCACCTGGGAGCAGAAATGCCCGAAGAGGCACACCGCAGTCAGCCTTTGGCTTGAGGCATTATCCCGGCATACAGATTGCCTTCATTCCCATCTCTAACCTGAACCAGAAGGAGAAGGAAACAAATCCTCTCTTTGACACCCTGCAGAAACGCAAACACTCTCACGCTGGTTGGGGGAGGATGGAGCAGCAGCAGCAGCGGTGTTGCTCGTATTTTTGAGAATGCCCCATAAATCCTCCAGTGAATCGAGTCAACGTTGTTTCTGCACTTAGAGATGAAGGAATGTAATGCATTCAGTAAAGTGCTATATAACATCATACCTACGGGGCAGAAGGGGGCTCCTGTGGCTCCAAACTTTCATTACGCCATATGTACTAAGGTGTCTTAAGGTACAAGTAACAGCAGCCTTTTTAAAACCCAGGAAGATGAACAACACTGTAACAACAATCAAGGCTTTCACTATATTTTATATCCGTTGATTGTTTTTAGAACCTTCCAACAGAGCCTTCCCCAGAGAAACATTCTGAGAAAGGACTAAACTACTAATAGGCATGTACAACCTGCAGAACAGATGGACAAGAAGGTTGGGATAGAGCTAGACATACTATGAGAAATAAATAAATAAAAAATGACAACAACAAAAAAACCACAACAAAACAAAAAACATGAATGGTCTGATCTTCTTCTGTGCTTATTTATTTTGAAGTATGCTGATTAGTAGGCTGTGAGCCTCAGTTTTGCATCTGATATAGATTCATGACCCTTAATAAGTAGGATGCTTAATTGATATGTCATTAATATCATCAATGATTGTGTTCTTTCATTCCACATGGCTGGCCAGCTAGGAAAACTGAGTATACAAGGACAGCCCCATAGGCCACACAGGATGCACGCAACACATACAGAGGAACCCCACCTTTCAGAAAACATAAATGAGTTTCATCTTCTAAGAACAACAAGCACTGAGAGAATAAGAGGAAAACTATGGAAGAAAATTTAGGTAAGTATTTGAGTATAGAAGAATGTCATGCCATTGCTGTATTGTAAAGAAACTGTACTGTGTATACTTCGAGAATTTAGGGTGTTGTGAGCTGCACTAGCTACCAAGGAACACAAACACATTACCTATTGTCGGGGAAGTCTTCTGGCTGCTGTATGGGTTAAATAGAACACACCTGTGGCTCGTTAAAACAGGTGCAGTGAGTCACGTTGGTCAGCCGGAAACCACGTGACCCATGGATGGTTAAAGGTGGGGCACTGCCTCCTGGGAGTGGGGCATTTCCCTCCTGGGTACTGGAGAGGTAGGAGCCCCTAGAGAGCGGTGACTGACTTGGTGCTCTCCGTTGGATAGATTTCTGATTGAGATAACACTGAGATTAGAACAGCCTTCTGATTGTGAGATACATCGTGACCGCAACAACTGTTTGGTTGCGATTCACTGTGAGAAGATACAGGCAGTTCGCGACTACCTATATTTTATGTATGGGTCAAAAGCTGACATTCAAGAATTTAATATTTCAGAAACAGCACAGTTACTTAGCTAAGGAAGGATAACCACAATGTAACGATTTCACAAGCCAGTAATCATGGAGCTGATACTATATGCAGGACAACATACCTTAGAGGAAAAAAGAATTAAGTTTGCCAGCTACACCTAGAAGCTGCTTGGAAGAATTTAGTGTTACTAAATACAAAAGCACCAGTGAAAAACAACAGCAGGTGCTCAAGATAACAAAATAAGTTGTGACATGTACTGAGTGCTGTAGCAACCACATCATACTAACACAACAAGATTCGGAAAGACTTACAACAAGTAGGTCTCTCCCAGCTCTGCTGTGTGCTCTGGAGACTGACCTGTGGTTTCAAGCCAAGCAGTAATACTGCAGGCTTTGATCAGTTTGTTCCATACTGGAACACAGAAGCAAGCTAATATGCATGAAGTACAGATGGTCAGGGACCTTGGAGTAAAATAGGGAAGAAACTAAACTGGTAACACAGACAGACCCTGTCATCCTCTCTCAGGCAATGAAAAGTGTCCAGGTAAACGTGATCGAGAGCATCTCTTGCAAGTAAGGATGTGGCAACACGGTGACCTAACAGATCCCTCTAAAAATTTAAAAGCATAACAACTAACTGCACCTTACTGGGACCACTGTGCTTTAAGTCCACATAGGAAGGGCTACACTTCTTTCAGTTAATCTGATTTCAGACTATGGTCTTAATTTGAATGATAGAAGCCAGATCCGCAAAAATACCAAAATATCTATTACCTTAGGAATTAAATAGGAACAGGAATCAAAAGGGTATGACTTTCCATGGCAGTAAACGTTACTTCAACTCGCACCTCAGAGTGCAGTTGTAGGGCAGTTTAAGCCAACACAAGTCTGTCGCAACCTTGTTCCCACAGCAGACAGGTATTTCAGTGTGTCAGCAACGCTGCTCATCACCTGACATTAGCCATGCTCTGAGCAGGAGGCTGGACCAGCTGACCTTCAGAGGTTTCTTCCATCCTAAACTATTCTGCAACTCTATCAGACCATGTGGAGGACTGGCTCAGGGAGCTAAACTGACATAAAATTCATGGCTTTCTCTGCAGGATTGATTTTTTTATTAGCTTTTGCCAGTTTATTTCCTTCTATCAACTCCCCTTCAGGTCTGACAAGCAGCAAGACTGACACAGGGAAAGGGTGAAAATGTACAGGTCTGATAACCAGTAAGACTGTAGCAGCAGCCACTCAAGTAAGCCAAAATTGCCATGAAGCTAAACCCTTTGTGGACAAAATCAGCCCAAACCTTCCTGCTTTGCATGCTATCTCCCTGAAACCCTACACTCACAGCAAACACGTTTTTAAGAAGTTTCATGCTTGGATTCAAATTAGTGTTACAGAAATTTCTCATAATCATATACTACCCAGCGTAAATAATAAATGCAAAGAAAACAGGCCTTTAAAACAGTTAAATATAGACTGCCAACTATTTCATATTAAAGGCCCAGCTTAATACAGCTTGTGCAGTACAGAAACACACTGGAAGAATACTACATGATGCCATCTTCCCATATCGAAATGTATTACTTATCTCATAAGGCTATTTCAAGTAAAAGCAGCAAGTTAAAAGGGAACGGGTGAAGTTCTGAAACTTTAATTTACCATGGCCTAAACTTAAGAAAAAGCATTTTAGAGGTTTGCAAAACGACCGCGGTTGCGCCATCTGTACAGAAGAGATAATGAATTGATAGCAACATCTCAAAACATTTTGATAAAAGGCTCTTCTCTCACTTTTACAAAAGCGCTGCCTGGCGATGGAAGCTGCCCCTGATTAGCTCAGGCCATAGGGGCTTTCAGAGATTTGAAAGAAACCAAATTTGCTTCAGCAGAAAGAATAAACATCTCTTCCCATTCACGCCTTAAAGTATTTGTACTGACACTATATAATTACTTTTCATTTCACCAAAAGATTCTCCTGGATTCTCTATTCCTCCCACAATTTCAGAATGACAATATGACTGCTTGCAGCCGAATGGATATGTACATATGGCACTAAGTAAATTATTTAACTAAAAAGCAGTTAATGTTGCTATGAATTATGTTATTTGCTTGTACAGAACTCATGCGCACATTTCATTGTTATAATACCTGGTTTATACATCTTTAATCAAAACCAAGCAGAGGATTTGAATTGCTTTTTCTCCTTCAGTGTGATGCAATTTGTTAATCTGTTTGGCTATAAAAAGCCTTGGAGACAATATGAAATGCTATCCTACTGATCTCTTTCCTGCCTTTATTGACATAACTGTCAACAGCCATCTTGTTATTTCATTCCTAAAATTCAGGGATGAAAAATTAAGGAAAGAAAATTAAATAGTGTTTTTATTTACATAGTTTAATGTAGTATTTGCAAAAGCAGTTGTTTTGAAAGCCAGAGAGGGCTTCTCCTTGGCTAAATAACAGGCACTGTAAGGACAGCTACTATATACATCCACAGAGGAACTGCTGGCAAAGTCACTAGGTGTATTCAGTCTTTGGTCATTTTTCTACAATGATGATGCATGTCTTGACTACCCAGTCACATCGTAGTAGCTCCTGGGACTGATGGTCACGAGTAATGGTGGATAACTGGTGATTTGGTACAGCAGTACGTGGTTCCCAATGGTTTCCTAGTTTTGTTCAGTTTCTGAAGTTACTGGCTTCTAATGCATCCTAGGGAACTATTATTTCATGCAAGATGCATTATGATTCTGGAGACACGGCTGGTGCATGTGTTACAGCCAATGCTGTCACTTTGAAACATTTAATACAAGAATACAGAATGACAGAATCATAGAATGGTTAGGGTTGGAAGGGACCTTAAAGATCATCTAGTTCCAACTCCCCTGCCATGGCCTGGACACCTTCCACTAGACCAGACTGCTCAAAGCCTCATCCAACCTGGCCTTGAACACCTCCAGAATAGGGCAAATGCAAGGTGTGCGTACATAGCATTGTTCAACTTGCAGCTAAGGCTGCTCAAAGATAAGTCGATAAGAAAGTCTAGCGCAAAACATCAAGGGCTTCTGCAGACCAGATTCCTCAGAGGTCTTATTCTCTCCACCCCTTAAAGCAGTTTATTTTTTTTTCCCCTGTAGTCTGCTATCCACATGTAGAGAAAATTGGAAGAAAGACCAGGGCCCCAAAGAGAACAGAGAGCAATTACCTTATAAGAGCATGGGAAAAAAAACAAAATACAACAAACAACGACCACCACCATTACACCTAACACTACTTAAGGCATAATTTGGCTCTGCCTGTTATGGATTTTTGTTCTTAGACGCAGTTTTCTGCATTTAAGAGAGTGATATGGCACTTTAAGGTACTAAAAGGCAAACCACAAAATAAACAAAATAATCATTAGCTACTGAGAGTTAGAAAATGTTCCCAAATTGCAAAATTAACGAGTACTAATGCACTGCATTCTGCAAGCCACAGCTGTTTATAGCTACACAACAAGTGCAGCATCTCATTATGTGACCAGGGAGAAAAGAGGAGGAATCAAATGTGATGCCTGTCCTCAGAAGTAGGATATTAATTGTTCAAATGAATCTCAGTCACGCAGAGGAGAACATATCAACAGTGTACAGAAAGACACCTAAGGTGTGCAAGTCCCCTCACTAACTAGAGTAACAGAAGCAGCAGAGTCACATCTGCACAGTACTTTGAAGGCTCACCCATACTTCTTGGCAAGTCTAATTATTTCAGGCAGAAAACCAATGCTAACACAGTTATATAGTGCCTGGCATTCAGCTGCATGTTGTCCAGCGCTGCACCCGCTTTCTTACAGACATGCAAAGCATGACAAAAACTCGCTCAAGGAAGAAAATGACATTTCAAAGTCAGCTTTTGAGCCCTCATTAATCCAGACATCTTGCTCCAATTTGGACAGATCTGAAATCACTCTAAATCTTGCAAGTCTGCAGGACACCATGCTGCTACACATCTTGCTTTGGCTCCAAAAGCAAATGCCTCCTAAGAAGCTAAAGCACACACCCTGGGCAAAGTGGAGTGAGGAAGAGAAAGCAGGGGGATCCTCATTCTTAGCACTGTACAATTCTGGTGTTGCAGACAAAGGATCTTGAGTGAATTAAGGGCTTTCAGTGGTCAATTTAAAATAAGTCTGATCCTTCTACTCTGTGTTAAAAGAAAGACTTGCAATTCTCATGCAGAACTTTAAGCACCTGCAAGTTTCTAAACAGACTGATAAACACACAAATGAATTCATAATTAAAAGAATTCAACCCTTCATATGAGCAGAATCAAAATGCTAGCCTTAAGAATAGGATGTAAGCTGAAGCAACTAATGCTGCAAAATCAGGCAACGGTTCTGCCAACTCATCACCATTTGGAACTTCTTCACTAAGAAGGGGCAAAGCCACATAAGAGTACACTTGCTAGCATAGCAAACCATATTTCAGCCAAGCCACTTCAGTCATTTTAAAGAATAACTATGCACAGTTTTTATTGGGAAAAGAAAAACCGATTTTGTTTACAATCTCATCATCCACATTGACATTTATTTTGCAATAAGCTAAAGGACTATGGGAAATCTAAGAATTAAAATATTTACTATATAGGATCAAAATATACATTTTCTTATTACCAGTATAATGAATATATTAGACAAACTAAAAGAGCTCACATGGCAGAGATGGAGGAGAATTGTTAGTCTCAGTCAGAATTGACCTTTTGCCTCATTCTTTAAACATGGCTTTTTTTTTTTTTTAATGATATTTGTTGTAATTCCTCAATGAATTACAGGTCCTTATATTATCAGTGTCTTCTAGGGTAAATGAAATAACCAAGTATCAAAACAATGCACAGTAAAGCACAGTCAGAGCTACCTCTGTGCAATAAATCAAAACAGTTGAATATTAACCGTGTAGGGCTGAAACAGGAATTAGGATTCTGAGGAGATACAGTAAGAGCAGGGCTGCAGCGCTGTGCTACAGACTGCACAGCTCACACTGCCCACTTACTTGATGAAGTAGTCTCTTCCATCTCTGTTTGCCGTCATCTCCCATCCATAAGGTGTCCCCTGGTTCAAGCTCCAGGTCCCTGAAGGGTGAGGCCAGCCTGAAGACTTGTTCCTGTGGCTGCAATTTTAGGAGGGGTGGGGGGAAGAGAGAGGAAAAAAAAAAAAAGTTGTTTATTGTATTTATTCTTCCAATTTACTTATTTCACAACATTCACTTGGCATCCAAATACTTTCACAGTTGTGAAATGTACAGCCAAAACCCAGGCAAGGGAAGACAGGTTAGCAGGCCTATTTACATTTGTAATATTCTTCCAGCCACTGGAAAGATATTTTGTCATTTTAAAGGTCTTTGAGTTCAAGCCTTTGGCCGGTGAATCCGTCATATCCTATCAGTCCCACATTCACAGTACTTATTTTAATAGTTTTTAGTACAAGGGACAGGAAGCATTCTCATTCATTGCTATCCTCTGTTCAAATGTCAGTTCTCAGTACAGTTTTAGCAAGAAAAAATCCAACGAACCAAACCAAACAACCCACCACATGGCTGCAGATCACACACATGGTGCACTACCTGACACAAGAAGGAACATCAACGCCCATTCTCACTGCTAGCAAACCATTTTTTGTTTCATGTCTTGGAATGAAGGAAAGCTGTAACATTTCAGCATATGGATGCTAAATTGATTCAATATGCAGATGTTGTTGCACTTGATCGTTATCCATTAAGCTCTTTCTCCAAGTAACTTTTAAAAGGTTGCAATATCCCTGAGCACACACACCGTTACATACCACTGCTCGAGCACTCTCTGCTAGTATTCCCAACTCCCGAACAAGGGCCAAGTCACACCATCCTAAATAAAGGAGTAGCTTACACAGCTCACCTAAGGGAGATTAATCAGCACTCCCAAGTGACAGTATTTCCCCACTAGATCTGAAACATTTTGTGAGGCGCCATCTACCGACTCCATATACAAAAAAAAAAAAAGAAACAGCTAGCAAGAATCCCCCATCGTTTCCCATAGGAAACCCCAACTTGCACACTGATGTTTTACCCCTCACTTGCAGGAATTAAGCTAGATGCTACTGCACATTCCCGATTTCTGACTTGGAGGTAAAGAAGACAATAAATAGGTCTTTCAGCAAAATTAATCAAGTCATTAATATCTAAGTACAATCCACGAGAAAGAACAGGAACAGGAGGCAGGGCAAGCAAAGGTGCTAAAGATCATCTGAGAGTGCATCAGAGACAGGCAGAAATGAATCAGCACACAACACTCAATACAATCTGAAATTTAGACATGGAAACCAAAAACACATAAAAAAGGGCATGTTTTGAATTAGTCGCCTTCTTCCTCTCTGCCTTCTCTCCACCCATCAAACATATTACAGCTTAGTTTTATTTGCTAGATTTATTTAAGTTCAAATTGTAGCAAGGAACTTACTATCTCTTGCCTTAGATAGAGATGTAAGAAGTTATTTCCTTTAGAGAAACAGAGTGCAATGTAACCTGGCGAACACTCTTCTGAAGGAACAGAATTGGTCTCCACGGACAACTCAACAATTCATTGCAAATTGCTAAACTCAACAAAGTTGCACATAGTTAATCTTTCCCAAAGGGGGAATGCATCATTAAAAACAAACTAGCTGCTTCCCCCTCCCCCTTTATTTCAGAGATTACTGAGATCACTACTGAGAAAAAGATACGGTGCTTCAAAATATAATTTACATGTAAAATAGAGCATTACAATGGAGTGCTAGATATCATCTGATTTACCAATTACATTAAGTACTCTATCTTCAAGGAGTAGAAAAACATTTCTGTTAGCATATTCAAACACTGGTATTTGCCATAAGACAAGGCTTAAGTCTAATATTTGAACATGCTAGAAATCTTAATAAAATTACAGTCACTTATGGCTAACGAAACACATAAACGTCAGATACGCTACATTACCCCAGATAAACACAACTAACTGATTCCTGATCAAAAGAACGAATTAAAAAACAGGCATCTGAGGAAAGAAAATAAATTCTTCCAACGCTCTCTCACGCACTTTCATGTAAAGCTGAGCTTTTAAGCATTCCTGTTTCTCTGTGTGCTTGACAGAGGGAGAAAGGGTGGTCCCTTCTTTTAGATGGGAGTCATCCTACAATCTAAGAGTGACAGCTAACTACATCTATAGACTTCAAATTACACTTTAGAGTATTTGGGTTCCTAAACACTGCAGTTAACTAAATAAAGTAGAAAGTAATCTATTTTATCTGGACTACAAACGGATGCCTGTGCATTTAACAATTTTCACTTTAAATCTATGATTCTATGATTCTATGAAATGTGTTCCACAACCTCTGTGCCATAGTTTTTCCATCTGTAAAACAGGTAGAGTCACATTTAAATTACCACGTAAAACACATCAAACTTCTCTTATCAGATAATTTATAGGAGCACAGGACAAATGATGATGATGATCAATACAATTCCTCTCTGCATTCAAACTAAAGGGCTCATCTTTGTATAGAATATAACATTAGTGGATTTTAAAGTAAATTTAATTCCCCTGAAAACTTTCTTTGAGCCCTTAAAACATTAGTGGTGTCAGAAACTATCATATACGATGAGTCATAACTGTCCAACTTAACTATATATATACTATATCTGATCTAGTCCTCCAGACTTTCTTATAATCAATGGGAGAGAAATGAGCACTTCAGACACTGTATGAACCTATATTAGATGTGTGCAATTTTGATGAGGTAGCTCCACAGGAAAAAACAAATACAGAATGTTCCTTATAGTCATTGTACAACTTGATAATAAACAGTCATGTCATAACAACAAAAGAAGGTTTTTACACTCAAAGGTGATTAGCACTGGTGACTCCCAGCTGCCTGTACAGCCTCAAAAAATGAGCAAATGAACCGCATTATTTCTTCTTATACACCTCTATCCACTTGTTGAATATTATTCTGCTCGCCTGCAAGGATTCTGTTCAATGGCCACTACAAAGGGCAAAAGATGGTAAAGATGAGATAAATGCCAGAAGGAATATCAAAGGCTCCAGAGGAAACCATAAGCAGCTCAGGCGTTTCAGCTGGGGGAAGCACAAAGTCATCTTGGCAGGCCTTAAGTTAAGAGGATGTCTCGGTGGTGAGGAAGATCATTAGGCCATGGGAGATCCTGGTCCAAATCCTACCTCCCGTCAGATGATCTTGGATAAATTCCACAGCGTGCTGAGCACCGTTTGCCATTTCCTTCTCTCACAGGCAAAGGAAGAGGAGTACACCAAGACCATGTAGGTTTCTAGAAGACTTGCACGCTTCCAAAGTCCAGAAAGGCAAAGAAAATGCATCTTCTACCTCAGCAAGCCCATCCGTGAAGGAAGCACTGGCAACGCTGTAACTCGCTGCTTGCTGTCCAGTGCCACCTCTGCTTGCTCACAGCAACAGGACCTGCTGCTGGAGCACCTGTCGCAGCACAGCTCTTAGGTGGCAAACGTCATCATGAAAGCCCAGGCCAGCATCATGCCAGCAGGTCTCTGAAAGCAAGGTAGCGTTAGCTACAACATCCCATCCACCTGCTTTTGACATTCTTACTGCAGAAGTACACAACCCAATTCCCCTGAATTGCTTCACATTGAACAATACGTTCATTAAATCACCAAAGCGGAGTGTAAGGAACCAACATGCCCTACAGAGGGACCTTCTGACTGAGAATGTAATAGCTGTGCCACAGCAAACATCTTCAGGTCAGCCTTTTTAGCCTTTTTTCTGCCCTGTGCTTGAGGCATGATTGAAATACGAGTTCACATGTAAGATCTCCTGTACTCTACATCAGCTCTATGCCACTTACGTGATAAGCAGAACATATTCAGCATAAACCATGGTACAAACAAGAAGTGAAAGTCTGTAATAGTATCCATCTCTTTTTCAAAGATCAAAATGAGAACAGTTTGAATTTTTAAAGTATACTATTAGAGCCTAATGTCCAGAGCAGTTTAGATAGCGTTAATGCTGAAAGCAGAAAGCAACACTAGACATTTTCTAAAACACTAAAAAATCAAACATCTAAATTATCTGGAAAATTCAATAAAAAAATAAAATTGCATCTATAGACTCAGACAATAAGCATGTAATATTGTCCAAAACTTATTTTTTAACCAGCAATTGGAGATTCCTCCCAATAGGTCTTTGTTACAGAAATCTTGACAGACTTTTTAATTGTACCACCTCTATAGCTCAGGTCTGTACATTTTGTTATAAATGTAGCGCTTCCCTGAACCGGTAGAAATAAAGCTCTCAGGCTGTAATATTAAAACTGCATAAATTGGCACTGACACAAAAGCAGCATTCTTATCCTCCTGGCATCAGACGGTCCTACTTCACATCACGCTCTGTGCCAATGGAAGTAGACTGGTTCACCTTAAAACTAGTGGCTATTTTTTCCATTCAGATTCATCTCTGCCTACTCCATGGCCTCACAGATGGCCACATGGCAGTAAAAATGAAGGGTAGGACAAAAGCCGCCTGCTTCAGACAGTCCTCAGACAAAGACAAGACAGAAAGCACTCGACTAAAATGGAATGCCTCAACTGTATTTAGAATATTTAGTGTCTGCTGGGGCATAACACTAGTATACAGGATTAGTGTGCCCACACCAAAAATAGACATCCTGTTTATGTTTACCCTTCTCCACAGACAAAGGACACCAAAATCCTTGTTTCCTTAGGAACGATGTTGGACACAGAGTTGGGAGGTCTGCCATATCACTGGGGTAGTCTTTATTCCCTTGCCCAAGAATCCCAGCTTGCACTCTGCCATCAGATTTAAAACAGCAATAAAAAGTAGTAGCAACCTTGAAACTTTCCACTTCTTTTTTTTTTTTCCCCTAATTGAAGAAGGAGGAAACCCGGTCAGTCTTAGTCATAGCGACCTTCATTCCCACTCCCTGCAATCCTTTACTGGGTGGGAAGCAGAGGTATTTTATTTATGTGTTTGGTTTTTGGTAGCTCTCATTCCATGATTATCACTTTCCCTGGCATAACAAAGGTATCCATCTGTATTCTCATGGCTGTCTGTCACTTTCTGTTTGATGTCCTCTCGCTCTTGCAGTGGTGAACAATTTCTCCTTTTTTTTCCTTCTTCATGCCACTTACAATTCTGTAGATCTTTAATCATCATGATATGCCACCATCAACCCCAGCACTGCAGGCTGAGGACTCCTGACCTATACAGCTGTTCCTTGTACAAAGGTTTTCACAGGCTTGATTAGTCTCATTGTCTTTCTCTGAAATCCCTCCTGTTCTGTGCCTCTGTTGAGATAGGAGTTTGGGCTTGCACTCAAGTTATGGCTTACACTGACGGGCTGCCTCTTTGGTTGAAATCCAGAAGAAGACATCTCAAGATGTAGTTGAAGACCATCTCTGGCATCTAGGGTCTTAGTGAAAAGCTAGAGATTCAACTGTATTTTAAAGTAGACATCTGAATTTGCAAGCTATTCTACCTATATTGACTAGCTCTCCACTAAGTGTGTTTTGGAGCTTCAACATCTCACTCTGTGTAGACACCAAAATTTGAATTTCAAGCATATGAATCTGGAGATGAATTCTACATCACCCTCAGAAGAACCCTTTGCAATAAATAGTGAGCCCTTACCTTTAAATTGCTGTATAATGCAATAAAATTGAAATTTTTTATCATCTTACTATTTATTCCCCATTCTATGCGCCCTTCTAAAACACCTAAGAGCACCAAACCAAGCGCAAACACCTTCCAAGCTCCTGGTACCATTAGTTCTAAGTGAGAAATTTTACACTTCTTTCATCAAATGAGCTTTATTAATATCAAGAGCTTTAAAATTTTGGAGTAGATACCATCTACCAATTTGTTACTATTTGCTTCAGTGATCTGATCTCTAAGATCACTTACTAACTTTTCAAGTTGGGGCATATCTTCTATAAAGTCCACTACAAAGAAGTTTCCTTTGGAAACCCCCCTGCAACACACAGCTGCAAAAATACTTATCTTTATCCTGTGGCCTTATCTTCTCCAAGTGTTGCTTTTAGTTAATGAGTATCTGTTAGCTCACAGACTCTAGCAAAAGCTGAAGTTACCCACAGAGTTTCTGATTGAAACCTTCATAATTGTGTAAAATCTCTGTATGTGGAACAATGTATAATTTCCCTAAATATAAATAATTTGAAATATTAATATTCAATGCATGTTCCCTCTTTAGTTATTAGTAACTTTTTAAGCATCTACCTTGGATTTCCTCTGTTGGATTAAAATAGTAGAAGGATTATATTCTAATCTTCTTTTAAAGCAATCCCTCAAACAACACAGCTGTAACGCTGTAACTGCAGTGGATGACTAAAGTTATAGAACTTGTACTATGAAGATTCACAGTATAATACCATGTTTACCACTTGGATATTTAATGTTTTGGAATCATCATGTTTAACATCTTGATTATTCTCATAGTACTTCCTTATTTACAGCACTACTTTATTCCTGAAAGCACCCTCTACAGGGAGGTCAGTGACTCACTCAAGGCTGAGCATCTAACACAAGTAACTCAGCCTTGCTAATGGACTCATAGCGTTGACACACTGGCTTCCTTTATGTTACCATATTGAGAAAAACTTCTGAATTTTGAGTTTTGGCATGTACCCTGGTTTCATTTCAACTCTCTACACTTGTACAAAAGGTAATGTCCCCCACATGCCAATACATAAGTCAGTCTCTCTCCAACCCATCAAAAAAGGAAGATAGCCTGAACAAAAGCCACATTACACTTCCAAAAGTTTATTATGAAGGAAGTGGGGCTCCACAGCACTGCCCGAGAGGTAAGCCTAGCCACAATGATCCCTGGCAGGTACCACAATGAACACCAGAGGTGCAACATTTTGTATTATTAGTTTTGAAAAGTAAGAACACCACACCTAAAGTATCTGCAGGGCATCTGTATCTGGGAGTAAGAGACATGCTTGTGACACAAGCGGAGCTCAGTAATGGTCTCTCTATTATGTTTAATCTTCCACTGCCTCAGGAATAGAAACCTGCTTTCTCAATCCAGTTCTCACCCACTCCTGTCCCAGAAGACTAACGCACTAAGCTTACCTCCATCATACCATTTTATAACTTGAAAAAAAATGAGAAAATTAAAGTTTTAAAGACTTTGTAGCTATACTATCAAGATCAATCATCATACCCTGCTATTGAAACTCTCCTAAGGGGCACTGTACAATAGGACAGACGTGACAGACAATAACTTCTGGATCCAAGATCAAGGATGCTAAAAGGCTTGTTGTTTCTGCACAGACAAGTCCTATAAACCCCTATGGAAGCAGTCTTATCAGAAGCACAAAAGAAGAAAATGAACTGCCCCAGACACACTCTGCTATATTAAAAAAAAAAAATCATACTGGGCCTCCTATTACTAAATCATATAAGTACAGGAGGGAACCCCAATGACTTCAGATATCTACCGAATCAGACATCTTTCATATTCTACAACCCACGTGCTTTCAAATCTTTTGCTAGATGAGAAAGCAAAAGACTTTTAGTTCTCATATAAATGCGTACTATTTTTGCACTCCTCAAAACTCTATCAGTTAAAAGAAACCTGAGGAGTATCACCCCACAACTAAGCTCAGGGTTTAAAGTTTGTAATTAAGAAAAACATTAAAGGAAGAACCATCGTCCAAAGCCATTTTTTTTTAATTTAACCATAAGAACAAATTGATAGAAAAATATTTTTGCCCTGTGACACCTGTCCATCTCAATAATCTTGGAACATAGCTATGCTCTGGACACAGGTAAAATAATGTTGCAGTACCTTTCAGGTTTGTCCTGAATTTTCTTCCTGGATCATGCATCATCAGATAAACATGAATGCTATTCAGAAAATAAAGATATCCCCCTTTCTAGTGGCTTCTCTTAGGTGTTTTTTTTTATTTTTCTAGTAAGGTCTATGAATAAAGTCAGGCCTGCACCAGTTGTTCAGAAACTGTCTCCAGCTGAGATTTCACTTTCTTAGGCAGAAACTACTCCCCGAACTCTGGCTGGAGCAAATAACTCCACACTTCCCGCCACCCCAACCCCACCCCCCCCCAACTTTCACCACAAATGCTCTCAAGTAGTCACATTTCACAAAGTACCACCCATTCTTGCTCAAAAACAACGATGGTAAGGGCTTCACTCAACCTTTAAATGCTTCAGTGGAGTAGAAAAAAAACCAAACAAGTACAACTCAAAACTTCACACTGAACTCCTCTAAGTCAGTTTACAATACAGTAGAGGAGAGACACTTCCAGAAAATCCTGTCAGCCCATTTTTGTCACAGATCACACTAGCTTCCATCTCCTCAGTACCTAAAACTGAGATTTCTAAATGACAGCCTATGCCTGGGTTAAGAATAGGAGACACTCTAATGAATTCTTCCTCCATCAGTCATTGCTACTGCTGCCAATCACGAGATGATGAGGTCCCATGGCCACATAGCTGATCTGAAAGGTAAGGGATGCCTTTTACTAGGGATCTCCTGGCTGCCATAAGAAAGACCTTGCTGCTGCTCCTCTGCCAGACAAGCAAGGAAATAGTGGCAGCTGCCCATTGCTTGGTGGGGGATAAAGGGCAATTCCACATGACCAGAAAAGTCCCCTCATGGGCTCCCATCACGTCAGCACCAATTCCAGACTCCTGTTCCTATCACAGGCAGGGCAGAGCGATGCGGAACAAACCCACTGGCTGTACAAAACATACACTGCACCTGTTGCATTACTGGCTATATATGAGGAATGGCTCCTCTTAATCTGAAACTACAACAACGTAACATTACTTCCTCACAAGCTTTGTACTAAGGGTCTACACGTAGACCATTTTTCACCATGTATCTTCCACAACTGCTCTTTTGCTTTCCTCCCTCTGCTACACTTCATATGGCCTAAGACGTGAGTACCCAAACAGTGCCGTGAAAAAATACCTATGGCACATGGTTTTGCCTTCAGCTAGGTAGCCAGCTCCTTGGCATTGAGTGGTGGCTCCCCACCATTGTCCACTATAGTCCCAGAACCAAAATTCTTTTAAAACAAGGTAACAAAAGCAGAAACAGCATGTTGGGACAAGGGATGAAACAAACCATGTGAGGTAGAGGCAACACTGGTATGTTCCAGGCACTAACAAGCTCTGTGTGCCCTGGAAAAGGGACAAGGTGAAGGTCTTGTCATTCCCTGAGGCACTCTGCCTGTCCTGGGATGCTTTCTTCCTTGTCTCTGATTCCACCATAAGTTTTAAACTCTTGAACAGGACAGTGCAAACAACTATACCAATGTTCAGCAGCAGGTGAGTTTTGGGTTTTTTTAAAAAATGTTCTTGCATTCAGATTCTCTACAGCCACTGCTGTCCAGTAAACACACTTTCATGTCTATTGCTTGTTTTGTTCTGGTTTTTGTTTTGTTTGATTTTGTCAGGTTTTTTGTTATCTGATGCAGGTCATATCTTCCCTTCCCCCGTCCTCCTCTCCCTCTATGTCATACTTTTATTATTATTAAAGATGCGGTGCCATTACACAGAAAACAAAATTCTCCATTACATTTCCTTTTAGACTGCCAGGACTTTCCATTTAAAGCACACTGACTCCATTAGAGATCTGAAGGAATTACTTTCCCCTTCCGAATCTTGTATTGCAAAAGCCAGAAAGTACCCAAAGCAGCAAATAATGGTTGGAATTTGGATGCCTGTAAAAGGCTCTGTGACTTTCTCTTGCATGTGGTGCTTTAGCTTCGTGTCGATGTGCACTAGAAAGTAATAATCTCTGAAAACTGGTGTGCTAGATGATGTGTTTTTTTCTGTTTTAATGGGGCTTTTGACCTTAGGCTTTCCCAGCTTTACTTAGTATTTCAGGAAAAAATAAAGAAAAAATATATGAAGTATATTCAGCTCTTTCTCATTTAGTGAATGGATTATTGGTATTTCTGAATTTTCTAGAAAAACATGGGTTTTCTCTCAAACTAGTACATTTGGCAAACCTTACCATATCATAGCTAGCATCCCCCTATAGCAGGCAACAAACTCATTTTTCGTACAATGCAATCTTCAGCGTTTCACTCTGACAAAATGGCAACTATTTTCAGATGCTGAATTTTAACCTACACAAGATTTTTATGCTTTTTTTTGCTTTAAAGTGTCGTTACCTCTACTCTCACTGAATGTTTGTCCTCTTAACAGTTTACCAGCGAAATGCAGGCATGATTCACTGTTAAGTTTCAGTGAATAGCACAGGAGTTTTTCCATTTCTGCCTTATGGAAAAGAAGTCCCATAATACCTGCAATAGAGATGCTGTCTAGCTCATTGACTCCATTGTTACTAATAATGAGAGTTTATGGTAGTATGGAGTACAACTCTGGAAACACAATGCTTGAAAGCTTAATGATATTTTAGATAAAAGTAACAATACATTGTATACTTTCTCACTACCTATTCCAGAGCTGTTCATTTTACACCATAAAAAATTGAGGTATATGTATTCATTAAAATTTGACTGTGCACAGTGCATTTGGAAAAGAAAAAGGGAATCTCATTTTTGTACATAGCAAATTTCATATTTTTTCAGTAGTCTGATATAAATACAACCTACTTGCTTTGAGCCAACAAATTTCATATAATCATACACCAGAAAAAACAGCCCAGAAAATTTTCAAGTACTTCTTGGAAGATGATTTCCATGGGAGCTACCTATTTCTATAAAGATGTCACCCACATTGCAGGCCTGTGGTCACTTGAAAACTTGTCATGGCATGTTCTTGCTGTAAAGTGACATTTTAGCCTACATAAGAGTGAAGTTGCATCAGAAAGATGCAGCAAATGAGGACTGAATTGCCACAAAGGACACAAAATAGCTTTTCTAACGATGAATTAAAGTCTACATTCCTACTGCTTGATTTTGGTAGTAACTTTTACTAGGTCTCAAGATGAACACCATCAATGAAACAGTAGAACAAAAAAATCTGACTGAATCTAAATTAAGAATTGAGTACTGCAGACAAGAAAGAAGAGGGAAAATATCTTCCTCATACGTTTATCAGTTCTTCGCATTTCAACTATGAAGAATTCTTCCCTTCTCTCTTTCAATTTCTTGAGAAATAAAAAGAAATGGTGGGAAAATTAAATAATGGCAGTCTATCTTAAACTTATTTTGTAAATGAAATTAAATTAATATTATCCTCTTTAGTGGGGGGGAGGGGTAAATCTATTTAAATTATTTTCACTACTCAGAAATTAGTAAATAATAATAAGCATCACCGCCCAGTGACTCCAGGAGCAGCTCCAAAAGCCCAAGAGTCTTTCCCTTAAAAGACACATTTGATGACCTTGAAATGAGATGTAGCCACTGAATACTAGCTTAGCTTGTTTTCCATAAACCCTTAAAATTATTTAGAAAAGCTATATAAATCTTTTCACAAGAGAACAATAACATATAAATCAATCAATACAGGAATTAGTCTTTAACAAGTCCATTCATCAGAAATCTCAATACCAAACTAAAACCAGTCTGCTAGATTTAAGTTTATTTCAAACAGCATATATAAGCATATAATTGTAGTTTAAGGTATTTTGTTCTGCTTTCTAGATGAAAAAAGTCTCAATACTCCACTTGGCTTTAAACCAAAATTCTCAAAACTGGGAATATCTGAAAAAATAGTCATCCTCCTATTAAAAGGCTAACTGTATTATACTTCACTCCCAGAGAAAAGTTATCAAAAAAATCAGAAAAGGACCACATAAAGCCTGTGATGGGCAATCTGTTTATGTTCTTAAAATATCTGTAGAGAAGCCTGTTTCTACTGCTATTATGCTAGAAGGTTGGGGGTTTTCTTTCTTTTCTTTTGAGTTCCTTTGTATTTTTTCATTAAGGAAATTATGGTTTATATGGTAACCTACTGACAAATAATGTAAGTAAAAAGTATTTTGAGTAACAGTCAGAAGTTTTCACCAGTGGTAAGAAGCCTTCATCCAGATATGAGGTTATTTAAAACACTCTGAACATAAATCCAGTTATGCAACCAAGCAAATTTGAAGCAGTTGCATTCTTAGGAAACCACCAACACTTTGCACGTTCTGTCACAGAATTATGTTGCAAACCAAGGCACATGTGAAATGTTGGCAAATGAGAAAGAACAATTTTATTTTTTAAAAAAACTTTCTTCCTTAGCCTTAATGACTCCACAAAGTGTGAGCCAACAAAACTAAGCCAAAACGTCATGTTTGAACATTTAAGTGGAAGCTGGAGAGAAGTGATCTCAGAGCACGAGTCCCTTCAATGCATCCCAGGCCGTATCACAGGAGCTTACAACCAGGTGGGTAAAACATCCATCTGTAAGTGACAGACCGAGTTTCCCATGTCATTTGATCTAGACACAAGCCTAGGAATGATTTTCAAAACCTTTTTTTCCTGCATTCTCCACTGAGAAACAACAGAAGCTGTAGTACCCTGAAACTACAAGGAAATCACAGATTTCCACGCAAGGAGCTACAAAAGGGAAAAGTTGCAAAGGAAAGACAGGAAGCAAAGGAAGAAATTGTTTGCTCACAACTGGTCTTGAAAAAAGAAAAACAAAAAACAAGGCAAGCTTTAATGTTTTACAAGAACCTCATCTGCCCAAGAACATTCACCACAACAAATACCAGTAGCACTAACCTTCTCCATCATTTCAGAATCACTTTTTCCCATTATTTATGGTTTACAAGGCACTGTAGCCAGGAACAATTATTACTGATTTTTTTTTTTTTTTTTTTTTACTTTCAAATTTGTGTCTGAAAAACCTCAGCAGAATACAGAATCAATAGTATTCTGCTAAGTTCCTGTTGATGCCTCTTCTACCATTACCTGACCTCACTTTTTCTTGGCAGGCAAACTACACGGTGAGATGTCAAACCACTTCTCATTTCGATTCCACTGCATGTAATTTGACAACGAAGTTGCTACAGAACCAGGACGTCGGGCACCACATCAGCTTAACATTTCTTCAGATTATCAACTTTGAATTAAAATCTGTTTTTAGGCTCTTTGTCAATTCAAATACTCAGATATTTTTTGGCTTACCAGCCACTCGTAATTTTGAGCTCTCAGGGAGAATACTGTTCTGGACAAGAATCAGAAAAGGCAGCTTTTAAAGTTAATGTGGATTCACAGCAGAGGGACTATGCGACTTAGAAAAGCAAAATTCATATATTTTATCACTTCCTATTAAATTTTTTAAAGCATTATACCATAATATACCATAAAATAGTCTGTAGCTGGAACAAATGCTAGAGACATTTTAATAATTATCTATAAATACAGCTACTTTTCTGGACTATAACATTTTATGATTGCAAAGTCATATTAAAAAGCTGAACTCTTCTGCCTCTTTATGATATTAGTCTGCAATTTACATAAAATGTTACATTTTCTTCAATACATAATGTAACAGTTGAAGGTATTAGAATTGACAACTCATTATTTGCCTTCCAAAATGGGTTAAAATACATTTTTGTATCCTCTAGGTCTCAGAGGCTTAGAAAATCTAGACTTCTGCCAAAGCTTTTGCTCCCAGGCTACCAGGAGTAGCCAAGCAGTATTTTATCCATGCCGTGATGAGCCAACATTCAAAGATTTAAGTAATTCCAGTACATAGCAACATATGCTTTACTTTTTTCTTCCCTCCTTTGTCCTGCTAGTCCTTGGATACAAGAGACACAAGCCTCTGACAGTCAAAATGAATAGTATTTCATTGTTATTCCATTGAAGAGGAAGCAGTTTTAATCTCTAACAATCATCTGTATCCCTCGTGCTCTTTTTACATGCTGCATTCCTCATTGCAGTCTCCAGGCTACTATCTCTCTCCCATATCTATCCATTCCACCATGTTGTTTTGATTTTGTGATTACCCAGTCGTGGTAAAGCAAAGCACCTATGCGTGGAACTGCAGAAAGCAAGCTGTTGAAGCAATGATGAAAGCTTTACTGAAGAGAAACAAAAAGGTGTATGTTTGAGTGAATTCACACGGCTGCACCATTTCCTTTTGTTTGCCTTTAAGATTAGCAGCGAGGTTGAGTTTAACTCGAACGTCATTTTTAATGCCAGTTGTCGAGAAGAAGTGGGCCCACTGCCCATTTTCATCTTACACAATCAACAGCTAAAACTCTTGCTGAACACCAAGACAGCAGTGCTCATGCTGCATCAGCAGGCTACCAACCTGCATGCATCACAGAGTCACAGGACAACTCTGTTTGGAAGGGACATCAGGAGGTCATCTACTCCAACTGCCCGCTCAAAGCGTTTCAGCATGCTTCATGTAAAACAATATGAAAAATAGGTATTACAAGGCAAATTAAGTTGCCTGGAGTTAATCTTATATACTTGAACTCTATTACTCTATTCTATTAATCATTAAACAACAGACAGAGAGAAATTTGCTTATTCTATTCTTTGCTGTTCGTTGGCCTATATCCTTGTTCTTTTCATATCAGTATTTTCTAATCCAGTGATTTTTACAGATAAAATCTGTGAAACAAAAACCTGTAATGTAAAATTTATTTTTTCCTTTAATTTGATCTATCATCTGAAAAGCACTCTGAAGGTAGATTTCACAGATTTCATAGATTTCTAGGTTGGAAAAGACCTTAGAGATCATCCAGTCCAACCGTCCCTCATCTCCCATTAAACCATATCCTTAAGTAGTTCATCCACCCTTTTCTTAAACACATCCAGGGATGGGGACTCAACCACCTCCCTGGGCAGCCTATTCCAGTGGCTGACAACCCCTTCAGAGAAGAAATACTTTCTAACATCCAACCTGAATCTCCCCTGACTAAGCTTATATCCATTTCCTCTTGTCCTATCACCCATCACTAATGTAAAGAGCCCTTCCCCTACCTCCCCACCATCCCTTCTCAAGTATTTGTAGGCCGTAATCAGGTCTCCTCTCAGCCTCCAAGATAGTACTTTTAGAACCAGAGAGAAAATGTGTGAGATCTTGTTGCATAAAAAGCTCTCAGACCACTAAGGCTTCAGTCATCTAAATCCTTAATATCTTACGATATTAAGCTGTCTAGTTATGTATCTGGGTAAATGGACTCATAAATTTCTTGTAATAACAGGTTCTTAAAAATTAAACACCACAATCATAGCCTAAATCTTTGCTCCTTCAATTTATGTCAATCCTTGGTTGTCTACCATGGTAGGAGTATGGGTATATATGCTTGCATACATACTGGCAAGTTGCAACTGCATCAGCACTGTGACAGCTGCTAGAAAGTCCCAAAAAAACTCTCTCAGCTCTCTGCAAGTGATAGCTAAGGAAAAGGATACAAGCAGAAGTACATCAGGTTCAGCTAACCTACTTACAGCCACTGACAAGCAGTTTCTTAAAGACCATGCAGCAGAAAATGAAAGTTTCCCTGCAGTCAGAAAATTAGAGGGACTCTGGGACTTACAGAGGTTTAATACTGTTCTCTGACACTAGGTTGTAGTGCTTCTGGATATTTTCCTATAGCGATAAAGATGAATCTAGTTGCAGCTGGTAACTGCATGATCCAACTGAGGAGTGCGCATATTTAGATGCAATTCAGCTTGGAAATGATGTATTCTCTACATTCGCAGTTCTTAGATCATGCTAATAATTGCATTGCTAACAGGAATGAAATTCGGCACAGCATCAGTAGAGGCAAACGTGAGCAAGAGCATACAGAAATACTAAAGTTTAATAGCCAATGCCATTCTGAGATAACCTTCAGGCTTTTCAGTACAGAAACTGCTATGCAAAGCTTGGAGTCACCTAGCCAGCTCTACCCTTCACTGCATTTCTTTTTTGCTGTTAAAAGAGTGCCACATATGTAGGTTTAACACATTTAACAGGTGATACATGCATTGTTCCAGCTGCTATTGTATATCCTCACAGCAACAGGATATATGAGAACGACACTGTTCAACTGAACTGGTCCCAATCTCACCACCAGCTATATCATGTCTGGCTTTCATGAGATGTTCTCAGCACAAAAGACATTCTGGAACTAGTGAGCTATAGGTTTAAAGATTATTCAGTGAAAATGCGTGATTCACAAAATAAAACAGTGTGTCATCTTCCTGAGTTGCAAGAAATCAAAAGATAAAGTGGTAAATGTAGAAATTAAGAAACAAAATGAATACAAAACCCAGGAAGCTTTAGGAAGAGGGAGTAAACAAATAGCTCTTTTCCTGCTGCCCTGTGCCACAGAGCAAAGGGTGAAGTCCTGACAGAAGAAGGACCAGAAGAAGGGATGGCCCATGCCAGGCTACAAGAAGCTTGAGGTGCCCATGGGAGACTGCAGGAGCCTGTTTCAGCCAGAGAAGAAGGAAAAATGACCTTAAAAAGAGACACTGATGCTCAGATCCAACTGGGCTTGAGCCCAGCCTCCTGGTCATGTCCCTTAACAGTGGGCAGCAGCAGAACTTGGGGAAGAAGTAACTACAGTTTCAAATCTGCTTTTCCCCTAGCTATGGTTATTAAATTACTTGGTCTTACTTGGGATAGCAACTGTAGACAGAAGCAACGGAGAAAACCCTTACCAAGTTTGATTTGAGAGTCACACAGGTGTTAATATTTATCCTTTTGCACTCCTGCCTCCACCACTGCAAATCCATTTAGAAACGGATTTTTTTCCCTGACAGAATAAAATAAACTTCTCCTGCTAGCTTAAAGTCTTGGCTGGTAGTAAGAACAATGCCAAGTGACCTATCAGATGCTGAGCTGCTTTGGCCGTGGGGATGCACTACCAGACTTCCAGGATTTCGGCTACTCCAGTCAGTCAAGGGCCACCACAGCCTGTGGGGCAGTCCAGGAGGATGCCGGAGCCTGCTTGGGATGGGTACCAAGTGCCGCTGTTTCACCAAGAACAGCCTCCGCTAGCTAACGCTAGCCCAAGCAGCAGGTCAGCAGGCTGATTTTATCACCCACAACTCTATTATACTTCACGGAGCTATTTTTATTTCTTCAATGTATTAATTCTCCCACCCATTTTCTGAAGCACAGAGCCAGAACTTGACAGCTTGCTTACTGTAAAGACTTTCAGAAATGTTACATGTGTTCATAAGGGCCTAGCTATTTATAAAACAGGCATAAAAGCACCTGGTAACTCGAGTGCCATTTTTCAAATTCCTATTGAAGCCCACCTGAATCTTTATATGCTTCAGTATCCTTAAAAACCTACTTGCAATGATTTAGAAAGATAAATTCTAAGTTTAAAATGACCTAGGTCTATGTTTTATAAACATGTTGCTAAGTTTAAGTAACTTGAGACTGAGTTAGGCATTTTTAAAATAAATTAGTATGCCAGCAAATACACTATTGTTGAATTATTTAGTTAATTTTATTTTAAAGGTCATACCTTCACACATTTAAATCTTCAATTTATCACCAACCCCACCAACAGAATAAATTTAGACATGCCTAGCTTTTTAAAATTAAAATGGTTATTCTCATTTATAACTTAAATAAGAGGATAATATTCTGTTCTCAAATGCCAGTATATTGTTTTTAAAAATTCACTTAGGAGGACAGCACTTACGTGTAAAACTACAGCTTCACAACACTATTACTGAAGACAGAGGGAAATTCTAACCCCATTTAAGGTGGTAGAAATTTTACTATTGACTTCAACTGAGTTGGGCTTTTATCTCTGCAGTATGATTGATGACAAACTCTCCTACCTAGTATGGTGGAGCTGCTGAACTCCACAGCACAACTGGTCTTCTCTTTTTCCCCAGCAGCAAGGTTTCTGAAGCTCACGACAGGTACGTGCTGAGGCGGTAGGCACTGGAGTGCAGCACATGCCCAGAAATGTTGCCGTCAACATTAGCATCTCACACAGCGTAAAATTAGCTCCACAGAACTGACAGCACAAAGAAACAATACAGGGTGGTTTGGATGGTAAATATTTACAGACTGTCAAGTTGAATTGCAACAGCACTAACTCTACTGCTGAGTTAAACACAGTTGATTCAGAGTCCTGAAGCCATGAAGTTGATTTACTTTATGTATAAAAAGGATGTTCGTTTCTTAACAGGTAAACAGACATATATCTGTGAGGATATACTTTTTTTTTTCCTCCCCCAAAGTAAATATTTAAGAGAGAGTTCAGAAAATAAACTTGTTTTCTTAAAAGTCACCACCAGGCAGTTTTTCCCTTTCATCAGCTCTGTCAGGGCAGGCAGACACGTAGGCACGTTTGAAATCCAAGCAGGCAGGGACTAATGTTTTTCAAACTGGTCTTTGTGATCTACTATGGCATTAATAGGAACATTTTGATGCTTACGAGTTTACAGGGCACTGTATGAGATTATACTCCTGCCAAAATACATAAACATGATTTATTTATCCTTTTTTCAGTCAAATACTAAGTTTCGCAATCATTTTAAATTCTTCAAGCATCTTACGACCAACTGATGAATAAGCATATATAACTGCATGTAAAAAGGGGAAAAGGCAAATATGTAAATATATATAAACACACAAACAATGCAAGAGTGAAGAATTGCAAATATATGTCTTGCAAAACACTTTGCTTTCCCATCACTCTTTAGTTCCCCTACATGTTTGTAGCTTTCCACTGCTGGCATGTTTCTTCCAAATTTCATTATGTTAGAGCTAGGATCTCTGATTTTATTGTAAGTTTCATGACTTTATCTTTTAATTAAACTTCATGGAATCTTGTTTTTTTAATGATAACTTCCATTCTGATATAAAGAGAAGTTTCCAGTACTCAAAGCAGAGAAAGAAATTTTAACTATGAAATGCCATGGCAAAAGAGGACTTGCATAACAACTTTTAAACCAGTCCTATTAATGAGAGATCTGAAAAACTTTTAATTGCCCTTCTATATTTCTTAACTACATTTTAAAAAAATTTACTTCTACTGCTCTGAGTCACAAACTTTAAAACAAAACAAAACAAAACAAATCCTTCCCAATTTTGTTTCCCAAGGGACAGAAAATGAAATGTGCTACTCCTTTTCCTAAAAGCTGCGAGGGGTCTAACAATTTTAGCAGAAGGCATACAATTTCAAGTATAAGGCAGAAAAGCTTCATAAAAGTCCAAATACTACATTGCTTACCCAGTAACGGAAAAATGTACTGATAGAATCAAATTGAAAGGGAAATCAGACATATTAATAAGTCTGCACAACGTCTTCTTAGCATATGTTGCTCAAGGGTCCCCTTTCTCCAACACACACATGAAGTCAGCATGTAATTAAGTACCTTGCTGCCAAAGAGTTCTTGCTGGTGTTATACATTAGTCTTCTCTACTATGTGGTGGCAAAATACAAGCTACCTCTAAAGACAAGCAAGATCTACATACTAACCATATCCCTGCCCCTCAAGTTGTGACTTTTTCTGTATCTTACCCTTTAAAGCGTAACTTTTTAAAGAAACTATTTGTGACTACTTTTGTGAATCTCCATGGACTCTCATTCATTCCCCCGTAGCAGACTTCTTGCAGCTGCTCCCTTTAGTTCCTATTCAAAGCAACACCTTGATTTCTTTTCAGACAACAAGGAGACTTTTAAGTTTCTTCTTTCTGGATGAACTACACACAACAGACTAGAGCACATCAGCTCTTGCACTATGAGACATAGGAAACTTGGTCTGTTCATCCCCCAGGTACAGTTTAAAATCTAGATCTTGAAATTTGTCATCTAGATGAATTTATCTCTCAGATCCAGGCATAATTTTTTTTATCTCTTTGCCAACCAATCTCACTGATAACGCAAAAGCATTTTTAAGAGATATCATTTGTAACAAGAGTGCAATTAAATAGCTAAAACGTAAGTGACATGAAACTCCTTCATTACGGACTTCATTAAGTAGGAACACTATAATTTTGTAGCCAGGCCCTGTTTACCAACAACCTGCGTTACTCCTGCATCCCACTGCCACATCGTGAGGCAATGGTGACTCAAAGAGCCTGGGTGATGAAAAGCTACTGCTCTTCCGAAACAGCTAACCTTTGCAATCATGACTTTAACAAGTAACTCAATCCTCAGAACGCACTTTTCGCTGATGGTTTTGAATGGCTGCGGAGCTGCAGTTTCTCTGCTGTCATTTCTCTACGCCCTGACCACCAGCTGCCGTGAAATATGGTGCAGTTGGCCACAAAGTTCCCTCAGCTGCATCCTTCTGATGCAGCCACAGGAGAGTCCGACTTCCAACAGCCTGCCTCCAGGGAGAGCAAACCATGAACGTCCTCTGAACCTCTCCCCTGCTCCTTCAACAGCCTGAGCACAAGCTCTCCTGCCACGAGCCCTGCACAGTGACAACAGTCATGGGTGGCACGGGCACAGCCCCAGCTGAGCACGGCAAGGAAGTGGTGTGGGGCATGAGCAGGAAGCTTCAGCCTTGCTCTGAACGTGCAAGAGCTTCACACACGCCTAAGTGACCTGAACTTTCCTCCATACAAAAGCCAAGCGTGAGAATGCATTCGGCAGCATTGGGTTCAAATTAAACTGGAATGCTTCCCACCCAGTTTGGGTCTCTGGGTCACTATCCTCTGTTACGGACTTGTGGGTTAGACATTTGTACTTCAGCATGGGGCAGCCCCTGAACTGAAATGTCTGTCGTCCTTGACATCTAGCCCCGAGCCCCACTAAGTTTTGAGCTCTCTTCACCACAGCAAAAGCTGTTCCCTTGCTGCCAGCCCCCAGGGCAGCCATGAGATGCCGTAGTCAGACCTAGCACGGCCTGTTACAACCTCGGCACAGGGACTGCCCTAAATCAATCACGTGAATATCACCAGCAAAGAGATCAAACCTCCATGTTGCTCATTACCGCACGTTCCCTTTTATCTGTCAAAAAGAGGATGCTGCGCACTTCCCTTAAGTCTCATCTCCCAGCTCCTCAGGAGTTTATAGAATCCTGTTGTGACTTTCTTTTGTTGTTGCTGCTGTTGCTTTTTCCTCCACCTTTTCCCTGTCAAAAAACAACGGGAAGGCAGCCATCACACGCTTCCAGGGTTTGCCTTCTATAACTGCTCTACTTGCTTCTATATTTTCTTCTGCATGTGTGCGCCTCTGCGTGCGCGCGCCTCTGCGTGCGCCACCTGTATCTTCATTAATATTTACTGTCTGTTGAGGAAGAAAGCGCCTCTCAATTTACTGGCATATTTACCTCGTGTGCTTTGCTGCACATGGAGTCATAAAACAGTGTCTCTCTCTCCATTCAAACAATGCAAACTGCGTCTGACACCAAATTTCCCTTGCCACCCCTCTACGCCTTTCATTACTCGCTCGGTGCACAAAACGATTGGCGATCATGCAGATGCATAACACGATGATCCTTGAATATATTTCTGGGCTCCCTCGCCCACCTTCTCCTTCTCCCTCCTCCACCCTGTAGCTTGACTACCACGAGCTCTGAAGAGCCAGTGAGCTCAGTGCTCCTTCTCCCCTTACTGCAGGGCTGGCTTTGCAGATCTCAAAGCAGTGAGATGGGGAGCAAGGGCAACCTCCATGCCACCCCTCTCTCCGCGGGGAAGCACAATCCCTTCCCTCGAGAGGCAGTGGCAAAGGGAGATGAGCAGGAAAAAGGCATGGTAGTTCCAAGGCACAACTCTTCCCCTCACGCCACCCAAGGAACCTAAACGTTTCCACTAAATATAAGCACAGGACTGCAGGCACCATCTCACTCCGTTTATGTGCTTTACGAAGCTCTTTTTTCCTACTGCAATTTTGACTTCTTTGACAATTTTCTCAGTTGGTTTTATTTAAACTGATTTCTCCCCTCTTGCCTCACTAATCATATTTGATTCTCGATCTCCTCTTCTCCCATGGACACTGTTCATCGACCTTCTCCACTGCTCCAACTCCAAATTCGCTTGCACTCCACACTCCTCTCACCAGCCTGAATCCCTCACCAGCTTCAACATCTGCCTCCACAATTTGTGATTCACTCTCTTCAGTGAACCTCATTACTCACAAACCAATTCAGCATCCGTTCTCTAAGCTACGCCTTCTCTGAGAAGTGCTCCTCTTCACAGAGGTGCTAGAGCTGTTCCAGGTAAGATGGAGATAGCTGGAGTGCTTCCTCCCTAACAGGGAATTAAACTACAAGAGCTTCCTTCTCAACTCAGACTTTATCAAATTATTCCAGGTCCTGAGTCATCTGTGGATGAGTCCATCAGAGTCTACTTCATCATCTAGAAGGGATAACGTGATTTCAGAAATTCTGAACAGGCTTTTAGAGATAAGTTGGCAGTATCCTTCTGCCCCTGAGTGGGAGAAATGGTGACTCCAGTTCACTGTCATCTCCTTCTTCCCTTGCCTGCCCAAACACGTGAAAGTGTGCGCATATACACATTATCAGAGCTCATTCCATACAAAATCTCTTTTTTCTTCCCACAAGAGGACTGCAGGACCAGGTACTGAGAGGGATAAGGCAGAGGGCTAGGAAACATAATTCAGGGCTTGTCCTCCCAACAAGCTGAATGGAAAATAGAATTTGAAAGCCAGTTAAACTCCAGAATAAGAAAAAGAATAAAATCTGTGGCTGAAAATGGCATTGGGAGTTACTGCTTAGTCCCCAAATAAAGTCAGCTGTTCCTGGTTCCCCTTCTCCCTTCCCAGGATGATGAAACTTCAAACATTCTAACACTATTTAAATAGACAAAATACATCTTAAATATGACTGTAACATATTCCATATGAAAAAGTTCAGCTGAGATTGCGTTAAGCTGAATTTCATCATAAAATCGCACATCATGTTTACCAAGTGGTATCTGAAAGATTAAGCCAAATATAATATTCAAATATTTTCAAAGTATTGCAAATTAAATCTATATCAATGTTTGCAAGAATTTATATGCCTTATTGATCCCAAAACTTTAACGGTATTAATACATATGTCTGCTGCAGAACCACATGCAGGCAACAACCAGAGAAAATTCTCTAATCACTGCGTGCTTTGGGAAGGCCTGCTGGCACCCCAAGAGAAACGTGGTCACATCTTCCACCAACAAAGCAACCAGACACCTAATTTTTGCTTCTCTAAACAAAGCAAGTTTATTGAACTTGATGGGAGTGAGGATGTCTATGAGTTACCATAAGTTGTTGCGTGTCTCTGCTTAGTTACATTCAGCAGGAAAATGCTACTGCTTATTTGGTCTGAGTACTCATCTGGGAAACAAAACTAGGACACCAGCTTAATCTGCAGTTGAGAAACAGCAAAACAAGGCAAAAATTATTGTAAGGGAGCCAGTTAACAAGGCTAACTGTGCTCACTTTTTATTATAATACATTGAGTTTTGCAGCTTTTTTTTACCTTACAAGTAAACACATGAGATGCATAAGCAAAGCAAATACCAGGAATGAAAATGCACTGCTTTGGGAACATAACAAGCAGCTTGAGTCCTGGAAAGGTCAGTGGAGTGAAATCTCAACGCTTGTTCTAAGTACACCATCAGTTATATCACTGGGTCACGCTTCATCCCGTATGTTAAGAAAAAAAATGAGCATTATCAGCTGTTAAGATATCTGTCTGAGTGCATACTGCACCTACCAAGGCTAGCCCAGGTAAAATGTTTTAAACTCATTTACCTGGAAGCACTAGTCAGAGGAGAGAAACTAGACCCTCTATCAGCATGTGAAAACGCACGAAAACAGCTTCTGCCAGAAAAATATCCAATTTGTACCTTCACTGAATTAAACACATAAGAAATGTCTCCCTGCTTCCTCAGCACCAACTCAGATGATCTAATTAGTTTCAAGTCATTGGACTAAAGTTAATGAGGGAGAAAGAAAGAGGGAATGGGAATATGCAGGTGTATCCTTTCATTCCTCCGTTTGTATAGAAAGGCATGTAAAGCAAAATCCAGGAAAACTATTCCTAAATCTGGGGAATTCCAAGCCCAGCCAGGGTTCCCGTTATGAAAAGGCACGTTAATAATTTGTGTCCTAATTACATTTTTCAAGGCACTGTCATGAGGGTTATGATTTCGCTTCCCAAACGCAGTAGTCCAGCAAAATCCTGGGAGCAGGGTCTGACTGGCCAGGACATGAGCTGGCAGGGAGACACCGTCCCATGAACATGTTCCCCACGGCAAGGTGCCACCAGCTGTCCCTGCAGCATGGATGCCAGCAAGCCCCATGCTGTGGGATCAAGAATCACTGCTTGGGTTCAGAGGAACCTCAAGAAAAAGCCTGAAGCTGCCAATTTTAAAAGTATCAGGGAAGATTATTTTAGAATTTATTTCAGCAACTGCTTAGTGTCATTCTTTCAGGGTTCATTTTCTTAATACCCTGAAACTGTGTGCTATAATAGAAGAGATGAATTATCCATTTTTCAATCTTGCTTGGCAATAAGAAGCAACAAATGGTACTTGGATCCCACAAGGACAAAGTCTTTACAGAGGCCACTCAGTCATATTTTTGAGACATCTAGTCATGAAGTTTTGGAAGCTCCCTGAAGCTGAAGAACATACCTTATTTAAATCTAGCAAGAAGGGCTAGAGCACAGGCCCTGGCGACTGCAGAGTGGCACTAACAGTGACCTCCCTTTGTGGTGGCCACATGCTCATAGCCTCTGGCAAGCCATGAGAGGTGTGGGGAACATAACAGAGATGAGGCATGGCCTGGAGATGTACTCTCTAGGGTGGAATGTAAATAACTAGGTGCAAAGGTTTTAATTCTTCATTGAAACAGACAAACACAAATAAAACAAAACCACCTCAAACACCTTCTGTGGAGCATCGACCTATTCTTCCCTGACTGCTCGCAGAGCTGTTTTCCCAAAAACAAGGACACTGAAGTACAGTGTTGTATTTGTAATTTTCTCTCTGCGAGCCTCCCTTAAGATAAAGATAATTTGTCTCACACTGGATGAAACGTTTATATTTCCAGATATGTCTTTTGATGCTTTTATCTTTCAGTTTGCTGGGTAGAAGATCAGAAGTCCAGTTATAACAGTACCAAGCCGTATCAAATACAGCAACATCACTGTATGACTTTCCAAAAAGGTACATGCTTGAACCCCTTGAATCGAGTCTCTATTGATTACTTACAAAAGGCAGCTGTTTTATCATAAAAGCACTTGGGAGAGTCTTCATTTTTCTCTAAATAGATACATACTCTCCTAATGAGATTTTTAAAATCTTCTCTTCCATCTTCAATCTTTCATCTGAAAATGATACCTAAAGCATATCTAAGATGCATCAAACTGCACCCCTGCCAGCCTGCAGCCCTGTATTTAAGCTGCTGTCCCGAGTTGCATGAAGTCATGCAGAGATGCTGCACAGAAAAGAGGCAGTGCAAGTGTGAAATACCATCCACAAAAATTTTATTTCTAGGTTAAGGGAAACAGTTGAGTGATGCATCAGAGGAGATATTAATCTTAGGCATTCTATATTCTTCTCCTTTCTTGGAGTAGTAGTAAAGCAAGGAGACATTTTTCCTTGGAAAGGAATGACAAGCTGAAATATTCCTTCAGGCACTACATTCCTCATTTCTCTTTTTATCAGACAGCAGGATTTATTTGGTTTAGCTGGGACTAAACTTGTTATAGTGGCATCAATGACAGAAATGAGAGGTAGGTAGTGGAAGAGAAATTGTGGAACTCTCGGCATAACAAAATAATTTGACTTGTAATGCACCTCTGACACCTGTCATAGAGGTTTAGGGTGGCAGGTACCATGACCTTCAGCAGATAAATGCATGTCTGAAAAAATCAATAAATGATAATGAAATAATCACTTGTAACAACTGCAGAACTTCTAAGGCATCCCATTTTTTTGCATCCTACCAGGTATGTCCTTATGTTTAAAACAAGAACCAATAGGAGATAGATTCAAGCAGAGATAAAGCAGTACCAGACTCCATAGCTTCTTCCCCTCCCTCTTCCCTTTTCCTTTTTGATTTAAAGTAAAAATGCCTTCCTGAGGAAACTTCTGATGGTAGATCTCTTGTCTACACAGAAAATATCGTAATTAGAGTCTGTCACTGGAAATGATAGCTAGGCAAATCCAAATGAAAAATGGGAGACACATTTTTATCATTATAAAATAAGTAATTAGCCAAGGAAATCACTTCAAGACATACAATCAAACTTGGATGTCATTAAAAAAAACATAGATAAACCAGAAAATATAGGCTCAATGGGTGCAAATTTTTTAACTGTGCAAGAAGTCAGATCAAAAGATCCAACTAGTTCACATGTTACCAGGTGACCCATGATGGCTTAAAAAAAAGAAGATAAGATGATTTAAGACATTCTTAAGGCAGCTCACCATGGATCTGTGGGGAACAGGCCAGTGTTTGTTTGCTTCAGGTCTATTCTGAGTTAAAATTGAACAACTGCACATCTGAAAAATTGTGCTGCTCACAGAACTAGTACATGGCTCCAGGAGAAGCATGGAGAAAAATAGTGAAGAGAAGGAAGGATGTTTATTTTCCAGTTAGAATATGGATCAGTCAAAAGGGAATAAATCAGAGAACTTAAAGAAAATTTCAAGTTCTGCTATGCTGCTGAAAAGAAACAGGCTTGACTAGTCTTTGTTTAACAAATGCTTAGACAAGGATCCTATAGAGAGGACAGGATGGTGAAAGAGGAACAGTTCATGTGTCATAAATTCTGATAAGCAACACTACAAATGTTTCAGTTCTGGTTCCTCCTCCTTCTAGATGCGGTGTTACAGAATGGCTACAAATATAAATACCTTACTCAAAGACTATAAATTTTTCTCTCCATACAATCTGCAACTCAATTTTAGAGGCTGCAGTGAAGAATCTCAATATTGCTTGTCCTCACTACTGATAAGGCTTATCCAAGGATACCAACAGCCTGCTCTGTTTGAAGGACAGAACAGCCCTTGCCCATGCCCTTCTGATGCCACCTGAAAATAATTGTCCAAACATTCACATCAGACTTTTTCTAAACACTTCAGATGTGCCATGCAAACCCAAACATTTCCAAAGTACTTTCTGCCTGGAAATCAGACAAACCCACTGAATTAAACTCTACTTTGATTAAAGCAAACCAGCTGAAAGTTGAGTTACTTTGATTATATAGTGTAATTGAGCATTTAATATCAATACATGAATACTACCCATTACATACAAAAATATACGAACTTCTGAATTTCATCTTACTACTTCTAGCTTCATTTTATATTTTCAAGAAAAATGATAATGACAGCACTAGTGCATCTGTTCTTCCCTATTTTTCACTAAATTTGAACAGATTGATGTAAAGTTGCATGAAAATAAACCAAGCACGGTGTTAATCGAGACAGTGCAGCATCCTTTCACTGAACGTCAAGCATTTACACTTTTAAGATTCAGCTGGACAGGGTGCTGGGCCATCTTGTCTAGACTGTGCTTTTGCCAAGCAAGGTTGGACCAGACAATCCTTGAGGTCCCTTCCACTCTGGTGTTATATGAATCTATTTTTATTTCTTTTTTTTTATCAAAAATATTCTTTATTCTGACGTGCCCTGTGTTAACATCTTTTACTCAAACGTACCATGTTGCACTTCTGCCATATTGAAGCTGCTCAAAGAAACCAGTCAAAAAATGTTCCAAGCAAAATAATACCATTTTGTGCTAAATATTTTAAATAAAAAAATACAAACGTAGAATACAAAGCTCAAACAAAAGAGCAGTCTCATGCCTAGAGACCGTCTGTTGCACGCTGCTGCTACAGGGAAAGGAGCCTGAGATGAGGCAGACCAAGAGGGGCTGAGGCTGAGGGAGAGCCACAACTTCCACGATGGTCAAGTGAATGAACCTTCCTGCTGATCAAGAGCTGTGCAGACAAACTCAACCTCACTTCGTTTCCATCTTTAACTCTGATATCAAAACAACAACAACAAATCCCAGACGTTAGAGTATCTGTCATTTCAGAGTTTGAAAGCTGGCACATTCAGCACTGAGTGAAATATGGGTACTTACTGCTAGACATTAATCCCCAGCATATTCGGCAATTATGAGGATGAAGAATAACGTGTTCATTATCCAGTTCAGAGCAGCGGAGAGAAGAGAGATTAGGTATGCATTGCACAACATACACAACTTAGGCTGTTACTCCAATTGGAAAACTAAATTGTAAAACATCAGATTTTGTGAAAAGAGAAGAAATATCATACTTTCTTGGCTTCCACCAACTATCTTACAAAAACTACAATGAACCCAAGTTCTTATGAATGCTTATTTACAATGTTATATCCACTCAACTCTCCATCATCTCTGAGAGAAAAAAAAAAAAAAGAGTTGAGATAATGAGATTACAATAGGATAACGGAAAAACATCTGCCCAAAACACACTGACCCATACAGAGCAAATTTGTACGTCTCTTCAACCATGGCATGGTCCAGACAAACCTAGTCATGCAAATTAATAAACTCTTCCATGATATATGTCCTACTATTTTCATGATAAAATGTAAAAAACATACTATAAACTGTTTACTAAGGATTTTGATTATATCATCTATACTCTGTCAACTAACGCATCATGGCAAGAGCACTTCAAGAAGTTGAGGGCTTTCAAACACATACAATTAAAAGAACATGAATGGAAATATTTCACCCTAAGAAACCTTCGCTTCACATGCTTGTTTGATGCTACTGTCTTGTATCAGCAAGATCTAATTTATTTTTGGGACAGTTTGAATTTTTTTCTGGATTTAATACCAGCTCTAGCAAAGGCAACAACTTCCTAATTTCTAGTACTAAACTTTCATTAACATATGTTTTAGTTGATCTCCAGGTGCATCACCACTGAGTAATGTAATTATGACAAATTACTGCAATGTGTCATTATAGATTCTCTTTCCTTATTGATGAAATGCTATATAAAAATCCCCAGGAACATGTAGAAATCTCAGCTTCTCTCTTCAAAATATAATTTGAAACTATATTTTTTGCTTGAGGAGCAGAAGCTGGAATACATTGGCAATATATGTAGTTTTATATATGACAGCAATGAAAAAGGGAAAAATAGTAAAATATGAAGCATAACTCTGGGCTGCAAGCATTGCTCTTAAAAAATCTCCAGTAATTATTGAAACTGTATGATGAAAGTCAACAGTCTGTTTAATATGACTACATAGATAATTCAACGCTTATTAAACTACCATATTGACTTTTTTCTTTTTTTTTTTTTTAAAAAAAAGGTAAAGAGCAAAAAAGCATTAAAAATTTTTGCAGCATAGATTCCTGCATTCTTCTGTTCATGTGCAAGTTTTGGATATAAATTCTTCAGATTACAACTGGTTATTCTATTGCAAAGATATTTCGGAGAACTGAAAAACATTACTCCCTTTTTTGCTTTCGATGAAACCTATTCTAAAGTGATAATTTTTTTCCATCTTAGTTGAGGCCTGTATAAGAAAAGCTAGGTTAGCTGTTCATGTATTATATTTTTCTAAATTGTAGTAATATAGTTGTTTAACACACAGTAATTTCTTTTGGAGTATGTTGCATTTACAATACGACAATCAGCATGTCGGTATACATTCAGCATACTGATTCGGTACTCTGCTATTCAAAGTATCCTCTTACATCCATCTTATTGTTAACTATTAAGTAACACTTTGGGAAACATTCAAAAGAACTAGCCTTAGAAGAGTAATTTCATGAGATTTTCTCTATTCTCAATGGACAGAGATTTCTTCCAGGAGCAGGTCAGAAAAGGAAGGTGGAACACATTATTTCCTAGAGGAGTTGCCACTTTGTCTCCATTCGTTACAGAGGGACTCTACAAAGACCAGATTCCCAGGTCTGGTTTTAACCAGGGTTAAAACTCGTATTGGGAATGTTGCTCTTTGTTTTGTGTCACATTAGCAACTCCAGAATCTTGTAGTTACAATATGAAAGTCCATACTACCTTATACCAAAGCAAACAGGAATCAAGTCCTAAGTGAGATTCTTCAAAGACAGGTGAAGTACTCTTAAACCTTCTTGCTCCAAGAAGAGCAGAATGAAGTAAAGTGCATTCATAAAGAGATGCTCATTAGGATGACGAAGTGAGGCTGCTCAGTGCTCCTTTTTGTGGTCTGAAATCAAGAACAGCAGATCGTGGAGGTCTCATCTGAAAATATATTTGGGTTGGACTGAATACAAGAACATAGGAATGAAGAATGTACCGACATCTGAAATTACTAATACCTTCTCAGAATCAGCAAATAAGATATTTTCTTTAGTCCAAATAAACTTGCATCTTGTGAACATCATAAGAAAAAATCCTCTACGTTAGTTTCTGTATAGCTGCAGAAATAAGATTACACTGAAAAGTGAAGTAACAAAAGAAAACAACATCCTCCAGAAATATTTTTCTTGCAATAAAGCAATTATGCAAGACTAACATATTACTTAAGATCTTTATCTGGTTAAGAAAAAACACAGTTGAAATTCAAAGAAGGCCTTGACTCATTAGCCAGTTTTGAAAGATCCTGTGCATTCAGCTTTCAGCTAAATGAACTATTAGTGTTTTTCACGGTTGATGCAAATCCACTTTTAAGCAATTAGTCTGCAAGCATTATCAACTGCCTACCTGCTGATAGTTACCTGTGTAATCTTCAAAACTAATGCTATATATCTAGCAGAGGCTATAAAAATCTCATTTATGCTTTAAAACGGTGTCATCATGAGAATAAAAGCCTTAACATTTTTATACAGGCTGGCTTCTTTTGAAAAGGAAAGCCATAAGAGCCAAACAGGACAAGAATCTTTTGATAGAGTAGTTTTTCAAACCTCTGGAAGATTTCAAGCACTGACTCTGATCCACACTTGAAAATTCTTTGTCGTCAGCCACTGCCACCTCACCACCTCAAGGCATAAGTATTATTTACCAAATGCATATTGCCTTCTTACAGTCCCTTTTTTGAAAAATGGGAATAAATCTGCTCCCAAACCATGAAAGACAGCGTGCTCACAAACGCTGGATGCTTCACAAGGTGCATTGGCTGAGTGGCTCAGCTGAAATTCCATCTTCACTTGTAGCAGTTTTGCCAGATTTGAAAAATATGTTTCCTGAGATTTAATTAGCTCTGAGAATTAATCTGTAGCACAGACACAGGCTCTATCCATAGGAGTTAAGAGGCAAAACTAACACTAAAGTTCTGACTGTGCCTATCACCATGAAGTATAAATACAGCATTATTACAGCAAAAGCTCTGTCAGACGAAAAGAAACCCTGAAAACTTCTTACAGGTACAGCATCATTATTTTCTCTCTGTAAGGGATACCAGGAAAGGGCCATGAGCAATGGTCCTGAAAGGCTGCAATACTGACTTCTTGAGCATCTTCTACTCAAGCAATGTACGACAGAGATGACAGAATTAATTAAAAGAGAGCTGGCAGCAAAGTCAGAGACTATAAAATCCAGACAGCTTTTTGTATAATCACATAATAATAATAACGAAGGGAGAAATAGCAAATACATTTTTCTGGCACCAAGATATAACGTGCAAATATTCAGAAGAGTAGAGGCTGTTTAAAGCTCATCTACAGAGAGAGTTTAACATTCATTTTCTTGATGTGCACATCACCTAATTTCTTCTTGGAACTATCTGCTTAGTTTTCAAATTGGCCAATCATATAGCATTCAATACTACCTCCACACAATAAGCAATCAATAAAACCTCACTGACTCTTAGTATTCTCATTCTCTTTTGCAGCTATAGCTCTGTCTGAAAAATCCTGTTATGTAGTACCATAAAATGATGTTAGAGTAATATGCCAGACAGAGATTCTGTGCCCAGCAGTCAGTTCTTGCAGGCTCCACACACTTTTTCTCCCCTGAATATTAAGCTGACATGCCGATACCGATACCTTGTTTCTCATTTTTGCATAAGTTGTCAGACAGAAAAGAATATATACGGCAGCCTTCAGCCGATTGCTATCCTTACCAGAAGCTCATATTTACTCACATTGTGACTGTAAAAAAAAAAAATTAATAAAACCTCAATGGAAAGCTGTCACATTCCTCGCACACAGCGCACCCGGCTTTCCTCCAAGCACATCGATGGAGAAGCAGGGGCACACACAGCAGCCAAACAGCTGATGGAGAAACAATGACCAAGCACAATGCACCAGAAGACCATTCCTTGAGCTCAGCTGCACAGCCTTTTTCTTCTCCCAACTGAAACGAAATTGGAGACTTAATCACCTGTCTCAAACAAGCTAATCTTATGTATCAATAGGTCAAATTAAAGGCTTGGTGGGAAATTTTCCATTGTCACAACTCCCACGTTATCTTCCAGGAAAAGACGGCTCCTTGACTTTCATTAGAATTTTTGTAAGAATTTCATTCCTTGCACTGGAGTATTTACTTACTGCATTTTCTTTATCAACTATAGGCAGTCCCAGCAAAACATTCCGTCAATATACACCTGTGTATCACTGAGGCAACATCTGACTTATAACTTTGGGTCTAAATCTTCAAGAATCCTCAAAAAAGCCAAACTTCTTATATCAGAAATTATTTTAATATGCATGACTGGTAAATCTGTGTTTTTATTCTGTTTTTAAAAGGAAAGTGTATGAATATGAAAGAATAAAACCTGCACATTACATTTTCAATTTCATTTTGTGGTATTTCACACATTGATAATAATAGATTTTCATCACGTTTTGGGGAACTACTAAACTATTTTCCCATAAAGAAACGTAAGTAGTGTGAAGGGATTCTTTGGCAAAAATCCTACTTTAGACATTAATTTCACAATCCCTCATGTTTGTAAAGAAGTAATTACCAATGTGGTGACATTTTGCCACTACTTCACACTAATTCAGTTAATTCATGACAGCTTGGCTCAATAACCTCCTTAGCTTTCAGCCATCTTTTATTTCTTAGAGACACATGAGCTTTGAAGTTTATGTAGCCTAAAACTAAGTTGCTTCGGAAAACAAAGCACTCAAATGATAATTATTTATTTGCCGTTCATACTGTAATTTCACTTTAAGGATCCCAAAACAGTTTAACAACCTTAAAAAATTCAACCTCATAAAATCCTTGCTAATGTAAATTTGTCCACACCTGCTTTTATAGGTGGGAAAATTGCAACATGGAGAAATTAAGTGGCAAGATGCCCCAAAAGCTTTCCATGCCAGTCAGAAACAGCATCTCACGATAGCTCCCCACCAGCCACTTCCAGAAGACAAAACAACCCTGTGAACCACACCAAGTCATCTCCAGCTACATTTTCTTCTGAGGGCCTTAAGTAGATGAGTAAAACCTAAGTGATTCTCCCAACTATTTCTATGACCTAAGCCCAAAAATCTGGCAAAGTTCAGGAGAGAAAGGAAGAGGAAGAGAAAATTTACTTGGAAGCTTCCCAAGTCTGTGGGCCGTACTCTCAGCACATCACACGATGAGGGGCTACCAGGGGTTTGGTACCCTGTGGGTAGTGCAGAGCTGATCAACGGCTGCCACCCAAGACCACGGCTGGCTATGGGTGGTGCTCCTGGCACGGCGTTCATCAGCCACATCTCCATAGGCCACGGCAGGACACTGGAAGGCAGGACACACCTAAGGGTCTTGAGAGATAGGACTGGGGATAAGAAGAGAATAATGCAGTCCCAGAGACAAAGAGACAGCAAGGAGAGTCCTGCATGCCCTTTATGCAGCTTCCTCAACTCCCTCGCAGCCTCCCCACAGGTGCTAAGCCCTTTCTACACCCCATCACATTGTCATATTGCCCATCCAGCAAACACTCTGCCACAGCCACGAAACAAGAGTTCAACAGCTTATATTTGGTAAATCCCCATGTCATTCATGTATAAAATATCATAGCAGGCTTACAATGCAACAAATTTGGGACATACTGTGAACATCAAAGAAAACGTTTACTGATCTAGATGTATCCTAAATACTCCACTAGTACTGAAGTACCCTAAAAGGACAAATTAGATTTCACCCAGGTGAAGAGATAATGGAGTCTACATCCTTGGAGATACTCAAAATCTGACCGGACACAGTCCTGGGCAACTAGCTCTAGGTGACCCTGTCTGAGCAGGGGGTTGGACAAGATGACCTCCAGAGGTCCCTTCCAACCTCAATCATCCTGTGATTCTGAATCCTATGAAATATAAGAAGATAACGATACATATTTTGTACAAATTAACAGTAGACATATTTAATACAAAGGTAGTATAAGACAAATTTGTAGGCGTGTGTGTGCATGAAACTACTCTATGCTACAGCCACAATTCAGGGACTGCCAGAAAGTGCACTGAAGACAAAAGAAGGAGAAGAATTACTCCTGAGCAGGAGAAGAGGGAAGCTGCAACTCCAGAGAGCCTCTCAGAAGAAAGGAAGCCTTGATGAGGGATGGCAAGGTTGTGAACATCTGACACTATCTAGATAATTCCATTTTAGGAGGTAACATGCTACTGAGTTGCCTACTTGGCTCCAACAGCCAGACAAAGCTTCAAAGAGGCTCCACTCTACAAGGCAGCACTCCAGAAGGAGCATGTTGCTGAGGAAGCTCCTTAGTTTAACCAACGTTCAGAGGTGTCTCAGAGAACCTCTAAGCGATAAGAAAATCAGAAGACCAGTGACAGTATTTTCTAAGTGTGCTTGAGTTTCTAACTTTTTTAACAAGATTCTATGTTTTGTTATGTTAATTTAGAACCAAAGAAAAGCTGAAGGAGTAAAAATGTTCAACAAGCTAACATGGTAAGAGCAGAATACATACCTCCTGCAGAAATAATGCAGCCAAATAAATCAGTATTAATAGAAAGCCTTTCTTAAGTCACGAGTCGATGTACTTCCCAACAAAGTGCAAGAATCAGTTTGAGGGCGGGTATTATCTAGTGTCAGTGGTACTTCAGCATGTATTATCTAGCAAGTCTTTCCTTGGAGGTACGGTTGAGAGAAATGTTGCACCTTGGAAAAATTCATGCCATGATTTCGTAAAAATATAAACATCTTAAACAACAGTGAAGGACTAAGTACGGGAAAGGCACTTCACTGTAACGGCATTTTGAAACAAACAAACTTGTGCTTGTTTTACTTTAGCCCTTTGCATTAGACATACACTTCACATACTTCTGAACTGAATGACTTTAAACTGCCACCAGCAGTGGAAAACAACTGGCACAAGTGCACAAATTATCCTCTAGCACATCCCGGTCCTTGCTAGCTCTTTTGTTTGCAGCCTTTGACTTCTGGCCCTGTACACATGTGTATTTTGTGGTCTGCGCCTCAGAAGCCTGCAAGTGGGGCAAACTTCTATTGGGCATGGCTCTTACTGCTGCTGCCCTGCACCATCTCAGCTGGCACAGACCTAACAGCTTCTCCACAACGGCGATGGCAACAACGAACTACTCCTAAAATAATTCCCAGCAGGGAACTACTGGTAAAGTAACTCCCCTGCTACCAATCAAATAAATTCCCACTGAAGCTCATTTGAATGCAAAGACTGAATAAATAAATAAATAACCCCACCTATACTTTATCCAAGGTTTTTTGAAGCATCTTGTCTGACACGACATTAAATATCTAGGTTTTCCTACATCTGCAGATAACAATATAAAGATCCTGGGAAGTTAAAATATTTGTTATCTGTTTTCAAATGACAAGAACCTAAAGCATTTTCTTTAATTTAACTCTTCATTTTTGGTCCGCTCACTCTCTTTCAGGTTTCAGTGCTCCCCGGGGAAGCGTTTTCACAGTTGAAAGCATGCTGTGTCACCTGTTATTCTCCATTTCAAAATCTTAGACTTTAGTGCAGGAACACACATTAATCATTTATTACTGTATAAATACATGAAAAATTAATAGCCCAGCTAGAATTCCAAGGCATCCACTTAATGAGCTGGGACTCAAACCTAGGAGCATTATGTCATTACTATTACACATATATAAAACGGCGTTCAGAAAGCTTCATCAAATGAGACCCGTTACTACAAATTCAGCACGTTAGACCTATGAATAAGCGTCCAGAAACCAAATTAGGCATTTACTTTCTGCAAGAGGGGAAAAATAACCTTTCTTCTTAATTTGAACTTATTGCAGAAGACTGAAAATCCTATCTTAGACTTTTAAAGCGCAAAATTCAGAAAGTAAATGTCACAAAATATTTGGTAAACTTGCTTTAAGTTTTAGTTTAAAATTAACACCAGTAACTCCGAATGAGAAAATGCTTGGCAATTTTCAAAATATTTGGATACGCTTTGAGAATGTCAATTAAAGCCATGCTTACTGCTGCAAGAACCAGCTTATGTGAGAAATCCCAACACCACAAGCATAGATAATAATAAAACAATAAAAAGTGAGAGTCAAATTATGTAATTATTTTGTTTCAGTGCTCTGAATTGTCATCTGCTTTCACAATCAGAATATATAATTGTATTCAGGCAGACTAAATGGGGCAATACAACCATGCCTATTTCCAGGACAGCTGCAATCATGGCATCTGCTCTAGTTTGACCAGAAAGTCTCCACCAATGCCAACTTCATCTGAATGACACTTTGAAGCACCTACAGGAAGGTCTCAAAGTAGTTCCCAAGAGTTTCTAGAGAAGGAATTAACATACTTCCAGAAAAAAATAAGATGTAAGATGTAGAGCTGGAATATATCAATATTCAGATGAAACAGTAATTCTCAGTCTTGCAATATTTTAAAAATTCATTTCCATATTACTTAGGGAGTAATGAGCCATTTGCATCTATGTTGTGCAAGAATACTTGATGATCAGGAACAAGCTCCTCTATGACCTGTAAATGCTTTACAATTATGAGCTATGTTTCTATGTTTCCTTAAGCCAGAATGATAGTTCTAATTTATTCAAAACTCATTTATATTTTCCTCAGAGCAATTCGCATAGCTACCAAAAAAAAAAAAAAAAGAAAAATCTGAACAGTCTGCTGGCAGTCTTTTAACTAGAAAACATGGCATAAGTTTTTACATAGTTCAAAGGAAATGTGTCCACCCCATAAGCCAAACAAAACTCTACATACTAGTAAAAATCAAAACTATAGCATGAAGACAGCACCATGATCTTCTTAGCCAGATTCAAAGACCAGACTCCCTGTTCTCAAATGCTTCACATTATGGGAAAGCTAAAATTTCTCAGGTGTAATCTCAGATCGAAGCAGTTTGGTTTTGTGAGAGCACATGCATAGGCAAACTTGCGTATTTCACTGTTAACTGCCTGCACATTTGGTTCCTGGCCAAAACAAAGTGCTGCTGATCACCTGCAACCAGACAATCTGGCCAGGCTGCCCTGCCCTCCCTTCCTTAGAAAATTCCAATCTCCTCAAGGGTCAGCTCCTGACACGGTTCAATTCAGGGGGTATTCAAAAGTCAGTGAGGCAAAGACATCACCGGCAAAAAAAGTCAAGAGCGAGGACAGACAGATTGCAGCATAAACAAGGAAACCGTATTTCAAACCAAGGCTTTCAGCAAACTGCCCTCACCAAAGCAGGGTTAACTCTGGGTCCCAATCACGCAATTCCCCCAAAAATACCTTTCCCACCACCTCTAACTCCTTCAGTCTATAAACTTCTAGCTCTGCAAGATGAGATGAGTGCCTCAAGGATTCAAATTTTTAAAATGTCAAATTACAGGATTACTCCCTCAAATCAAGCTAGAAGTACCATAATTCACTAAGCACGTGCACTAAGTGGGTAAGTTATGCTTTATTTTTAAGAGGTATGTAATTTTGCAATAAAATTAACAGGTACCTCTGATGCAATAGAGTATTTCCTTTAAGAGTATGAACCAAAACAGATATCATTAGCTATAAAGAAGAAAGTGGCTCTTGCAACACAGAGAGCAGCATGAGAAGTTGATGCAAAAAGAGCTGAAGAAGCCTGTCTTATGGCAGAAACTCAGTAGAAGAATGTATTATTAATAATACATTCTTAGTAATACATTATTAGTAATAATAACAACAGATCCATGATAACTTTACAATAGAAGTCCTGAGAATTACAAGTTTCACAGACAAGGAGGGCATCTGGGGTTTGTTTTCTCTCATCAACAAATTCTTTGTTCTGGATGAAGATAAACTTACCCAAATTCCTTGCTACTGTCATATTTCTAGACACTGAGAAGAATAATAAAAAGGGAAAAATTAAGCAGAAAGACTGGCAAGAGCAAGTGAGCACAAAGCTGTACTTAAAAGAACGAAGCCTGAGAAAGAAGTGAAAAAGAAGCCTGTGACATGGTTAATATGAATAAAGAGATGCACTCAGTATAAAACGGATGGAGAGAAAGCACACAAAATGAATTCTGAATTTACAGCAATTGATACCAGCTGAGAATCAAATGAACTGCCGCAGTATTCAACATGAAATTATCCCTTATAATAACGACTAATGGTTTTGCTATATATCATACGCTGAGGCTAAACATTACATAACAATTTAAAGTCTATGAAAGTAAATCAGTGTCAACATTGAGCAGCCACAGGTCTCAGCATAATTCACTTGCACAAATTCTCTCAGTCCAATTAATTCCTAATGTACTTAGCCGTAAAGCTCGTTTGAACTTGCTGGTGTTAAGCTATTGAACGTCGCAGGAATTTGTATTTTTGAGGCTTGCACCCTGCTATCTAGAGATGCTGTATTTCCTAAAGTAAAACCAAACAATTTAGCTTTTTTTTTTTTTTAAAAAAAAGGGGGCAAAAAAATGGGAAAGGAGGAGCAGATTTTCCTGCATATACATCGCATTCTCACCAGACAGATGCCATGGGGACGCATGCCCAGTGGCCCCAGTCACTGTGGTTCAGAGTCCTCCCCTCTCACAGAGCCTTTGACTCTCCTTTCCTCACCCCATCCTGCCCCAGAGCAGCTCCTCCCAGGTGTCCTCTTCCACTCACGGCTCCTAAGATCTCTCCTAGCCTCCGAGCCTTTCCCACCAGAGCTTCTAACCTCCAAATCATTCCTCACCTCTCTCTTCTGCTCAGACTCTTCCAAGTGCCCTCCTCCCTGAACTTCTCAGTTACACCAAACCCCCAAACACTGAGTTTTTCTTGCTACGTTTTCAGTAGAGGCCCAACGTGATACTGCTGTCATCCTCCGGCCACCCAGACACTGCTGCTCTCCGCTGCTCAGTATTCACATAGGTCTAACTTCTTTGAGAAATTAGGATAAAACTAGCAACCCCAGTTTTAATCTCTGGCCCCAGATGGGTTTGAGATGAACTACCCTGACTCCTTGGAGAGGCAGAATCAAATTCTGACCCTGAGGCTCGTTTTTATTTTTTAATGCATTAAAAATCACAACTCAATTACACCTAGTTTGGTGGGAAACAGCATCTGATAAACATGGAGTAATAGATGACAAAAGGGTATGGAGTCACTGGCCTTTTCACAAAGGGTGTAGACTGCAGATCTCACTCAGGCCAAATGACCAGGCAGTTTATAGCCAGGCCCCTATGATTCTTGCATAAAGAACACTCTTATCCCAACCAGAGAGTATTTCAGGTTACAAGGGATGTACAGAGGTGTCTAGTTCAACCTACTGGTCAAGGTAAAGGTCAAAACAGGTTTCTCCCCAGGGCTTTATCCGGTTTAGTCTTGAACACATCAAAGGATGGAAACTGCACAGCCTCTGGGCAGTCTGCTCCACTGCTTAATTATCCTCACAATAAAGCTTTCTTTCCTTATATTCAGTTTGAACTTCCCTCCTTCAGTTTATGACTATAATCTCTCATTCTCCAGCTACATACATCAGTAAAAGGCTCGGTTCTGCCTTCTTCATAACTTAGGTACTGGCAGGCTGCTGGTAGGTCCTCCTGGAGTCTCCGTTCCTCCAGACAAAACAAGTCCAGTTCCCCGCATCTATCATCATAGCTTATATATTTACAGAATTATTTAACCTTGTATAAATCTAACTCTTATTCAACATTTACCACTATACAAAAATTAGGTTTTCTTTCTCTTTGTTTTCATAATAAAAAATTTCAGACTTCTACAGTCAAGGAAATTATTGCTATTACTTCTTGTAATGGAACCAGAGCATTTTCATATTCAGTCATTTCCTCAAGAAATGAGGAATTGAAATCATGAAATGAGAGCACAACCATTATTTTGTTTTAATACCAATGCTACAACCGTAATAGGCATTAAAGAGAGAAACAGGACCAAATCAATCCTTTCCTCATCTTTTCAAAGGCATTGTGTCAGTGGCACACAACTCTCAGTACAGCCTATACTGTAAAAACCCAGAAAATAGAACATTTCTCTCAAGTTCACATGTAAATTCATGTCGTCTTGGAACCTTTAACAGCTTTCTCCATCTCCTCACCACAAAACACAGGAGTCCAACTGTAGATAACCAAGAAAAATTTAAGCCAAGTACCAATTCAGTAAAGTCTACTTGGTATCTACTTAAAAGAACCCACTGTAGAGATGAAGGCTGTTAAACTCCAGTATAGCCTGAGTAGCTTAAGCATGTAATGCAGGACCTCAGAGTAATCACAGTGATCTGTCCTTCCAGTAAGAATTTAATTATCCTACTTACTCTACAGCAACTAATGTTTTGTGAAAGGCAAGCATGGGAGCCGCAGTATGGAAAACCCTCTTGAGTAAATCTCACTGGGTTATTACATCACTCCCATTCTATCTGCTTTGCATGTGCAGGGTTTCTATCAGGGAGAAAAAAGGGGGCTAAAAAACAGTACAACTATAAATAATATTAACAATATACACAATGTCCAGACAGATGGCAGAGGAAGAGAGAAGACTGGTGCACAACTAAACCAGACCGGTAAGAAGCTGGTTGGATGGTCAGGCTCAGAGTGTGTCGTAGTCTACCCAGAGACCACCACCAAGTGGAGAACTGGAGGGGTCTGTCCCAAGACCTGTCCACTTTCACATTTTTATCAACGACCTGGAGGAGGCGATGGTGTGTCCTGTGCCTGGTCAGCAAAGGCATCCTGCAGCTCCTGGGAGGTAGGAAGAGGGGCATAGCCCAGAGATCAAGGGAAGGGATCATCCCCTGCTGCATGGCACATGTCCTAGATGCTGCATCCAGTTCTGGACCCCAACACAGTAAAGAAACTGTTTCCCTGTAATGACAGTGAGGCAATGGAGCAGGTCATCCTGAGAGCCTGTGCCATCTCCATCCTTGGAGGGTTTCAGACTTCACCTAGGTCCAAGCCATGAGCAGTGTGGTCTGACTCCAAAGCCAATCCTGCTTTGGGAGGAGAGAGGCCCATGTCTCATCCCACCAGGACAGCTCTGATCAAAAGGGAGACAAGAGAAATTTGGAAGCCGTGCTGGTGGAACCACGATTGCTTCAACAGGGAAATGTGGATGGTACATCAGCTGCAGCAAGCTCCTGCCTCTCTGCTTGTTTTGGGTGCTGAGCCCAGGGTGCCTGTCTCCTAAAAGAAAACTTCTCAGCCTTCAGATGTGGCAAGATGCATGTCAGAGGAGGGAGGAAAAGTACTGCATAGCAACCTGAAAGCCTTTAATTGACAAAAACATATATTTTCTATATACTCCACAAGTTCGGCGGGGCGGGGAAATTAAAACTCATTAACAAGTATTTTAAGCTAGAAAAGGACAAAGCAGTAACAGCCACAATATCAGTACAGTTTACACAGAAATATCTAGAAGGGCATTGAGATTTTCACCTACTGAAAAGGAGATGCTGACACAGAACAGAAAAATGCTTGACTTCACCCCCTCAACTGCACTTTGCAGAAAAGAGAGATGGTAACTATCATTTAAAAGCCAGGAGCTATTGGAAGTCATCACATTTCAAATAAAGCCAAATTATGCAATTACTATTAAAAAATACCAGAAAAGGTCTGTCAAACTTGTTTTATTAGGCATATTATATAATTAACATAATAATTCTCTGTGATGTATATAAATATAATTAACTCTGTGGTTTGATATACACTGTCTTACATACATTCATCAAGTTGGCATTTTGATTGGTAAAAATTAAATTTGACTACCTTTGGGAAGTGACAATGTTCTAGCTCAATTTTTGTCATTGATTTTCTGCAAATATATACTAGCAGTTTGGTGCTGCTCATATATAAAAACGCTACCCTTCTTTATTCAGTAGAACAATTAATTAGTGTGGTGTTGACATTTTCTACAGAGAGAAACACTGAAGTATTTAAAAGAAATATAGAAAACTAAAAATATACCATGTTGAACTAATAAAAAAAGAACAGGTTCATTTATTTTTAATTATATTGTTCCCATTACATAAGCCTGGAAATAGTTACCATTTTCATAAGTCTACCAGACAAAATGTTGAGTTATTTTTGGAAAATCCTCATTTGTTTGATAGGGTGAGGTTTTTTTTAGGAAAAAAAAAAAAATTCAAAACCTTGAAAATTCTGGCTAAAAATTACCATAAAAATCTGTATAAAACTTTAATTGTGTGTGCGTAAGTGTGTGTATACAAGAAGAGAATTACTTTTTAGCAGAAAAATAACCACTTCTTTACCAAAAGGTAGTGATGTCCAGGTTGGTTTCACCTAGGAATTCACTATAAAAAATAATTATAATAAATTAATCACTCAACTACTGTCTAACTCCTTTAGCACTGACTGGGTTCCATGGGAACAAAAAATAAAAGAACAGTTCCAAATCCTGTTTTATATCATAATGTGTTTCAAGCACACATATCTCGCAGTTCTAAGGGTAAAAAGGCTTGATGCAAATTTTTCGATGAGAAAGCCATGGATGGAGTAGCAAAAACGATAAGGACAAGGAAGTCATACAAAGAAATCCATATTGCTTAGTGATTTTGGACTTTGAAACAAAGCTTTTCAAATAGTTGACTGAAATCTTAAGTTATGTATGTGTCATGGTCTAACCTGGCTGGCTACTAAACACCATGCAGCTGCTCGCTCACCCTCCTTCACCCCTGGGGAACAGGGAAGAGAATTGAAGGGGAAAAGGGAAAGAGACTTGTGGTTGAGATAAGAACAATTTAATAATTGAAATAATGTAAAAGTAATAATGATAAAAATAATAACAAAAATGTTAATAATATATACAAACGAGTGATGCATATTGCAATTTCTCACCAACCACTGACTAATGCTTGACCTGTTCCCAGCTAGTGGTCCTGAAGAACAGAGATCCCGAAACTACAATCCCAGAAGAGCGAGAGCCCAAAGAGAGATTCAAAGGGAGAGATTCAAAGAGAGCGAGCTTCCCAGTCAACCTTCATCTATATACTGAGCATGACGTTGCATGATACGGAATATTCCATTGGCCAAGTTGGGCCTCAATCCCACATCTAAGCTCAAATCTTAAACTTGGAGCTGTGGATCCTTTGCTCCAGCTGTGCTCCCTCCCAGCTTGTTGTGCATCTGCACACTGGCAAAACATGGGAAGCTGAAAAGTCCTTGATGCCTTAGAAACAACTACAAACATCAGTACGTTATCAACATTCTTCTGATACCAAATCCCATACTAAATCCAAACACAGTGCTATTCTAACTCCTAAGAAGAAAACTATTTCTATCCCAGCTGAAACCAAGGCAGTCTGCAAGCTAACACATTCAGGGACAAGGAATTAAAGTTCAACATACAGCACAGTTCTGGAAAAAAGCGGGCAGCAGCAGCACAGGAGCCCAACCAGAGCCTCTCCACAAAACAAGCACCAACCACAACACTCATGTGCACAGATAAGGAAGAGAGACCTGTGGCTGCACAGGGAATTGTGGAGATCAATGACAAAACGCGGGGCTTAACTTGCATCTCCATATTCCAACGTATGCAGCAGAGAGCCACAAACCATATCTGGAGAAAAAGAGAGGCACAGGGCTGGCCCGTGAGACTTCGACGCCCTGACTGGATTCGCCAACAAGAGGAAGACCTTGATGCGACTCGAATGCAAAGAGATAAGACCAGGTCCAAAAAAGGCTCTTCACTCTCATGGTGCAAGACGACAAGAGCCAAAAGTTGACAATGAGGTCAGACAAATTCATATAAAGGAAGGAGAGGAGTATTCACATGCATCTACAAAATAAGAGTAAAAGCAGATGAAGAACCATGGCATCTCCCAAGACATGGAGAATTAATAAGCTTCTGAAACAGACAGATCTCAGTGTTACACATTATGGGACACGGTCAGGGAACAGCCTGTTTAAACTGCCTGCAGCAAGCAGGAGATCAAAATACAAGATTTAAAGCTCCCTTCAGGCTTCATACAACAGAGGAAACAAGAGTGCTCGACATGCTTCATTCCAAAACAGGGGTAACTGTGTCTGCTGCACAGAAGCACGCATTTGATTGCAATCAAGAGTACCAAGACACCAAGGCCATCCAGGTACAACAGCCTGCTGAAGAAGGCACAATGACAGCTAATCAAGTCACATCGGAGCCTTTTCATGTTCTGCAACACCAGCGCTAACAAGCTGCCCTTAGCCAAGGCTACCTACAGCATTTTTCTTGGGACAGCCCCTCATCTGTGGCTTTTTGTTAATATTTTGAATACTATTACTTAGATAGTTTTCAGTGTGCAACATAACTGTTAAGGTGATGATCTCAAACACTAGTACTTTTCAGTAAAGGTTTTACAAAAAGACTCTAATAAATAGAGTCACTTTAGTACTTACTAATATGATTTTTTTTTAAGGTGCAGAAAGGTAATTAGTTCATTTTTTTCATTTTTTTTCATATTCTCAACATTAAAAATCTGATTCTATCAGAAGAACCTAAACAGTCTCAAGAGCTCCTCAGACAACTTTGAAAAGACCATTAACTATTTTACTATTGTATTACTTAAGTGATTTTAAAACAACTGATCTGTAGTCCATGCAGTGCAATAGCATGATACTCATTTTACTGACAATATAGAACAATGCTCTGGAATAGACAAATATCTGGTTATCTCTTCCTCAGGCTGATTTGTTCTCATTCATCTTTGAATATTTATTGCAAGCAGCAGGTCCTACCACACTTATTACTACCTAAGCTATTGCAGATCAACAAGATGGTCTTGACATGCAGCTGTTGGGTTTTTTTTCCTTCCATAGTTTAGAGACATCAAGAGAAAAATAATTTTCATTTAAAACATTATCATTTCTTAAAAGGTGGATTAAAGCGATCATATTTCACTAACAGGTAACTCTTGCATTAGCTCACAGTAGTGACAAGATCTAAATTATCTTTGCTAAACTGCTGCAATCTGAGGCAACGGCATAATATGGCAATGTTCCAGTGTTCCAGTTGCACTGGATGATCCTCACCAGAGTAAACTCAAAGACAAACACTGTATATCACCATAGAGGTCAGGACATCACGCAGTAACTTCAAAGAAGTCTCCCCACTTACACCAGACTGCTGCATGGTGTTGGGTTTGTCATTTGTGGGCTCCTGAGCTCCCCGTGGCTTCTTCCACAGCTGGCCCTGGCTCCTTTACTTCTTCACAGAAAGAAACTCCAGTGCTCAACACAACAGATCATCATAAAATCTGCTTTTGGGGTGGAAAGATTTCTCCTAAGAACTTGATTTTGCAACCATGTCCCCTTTCAACTAACCTCTCCAGCCACATGTATGCGTTAAAGCATGTTAGACACACTGCTCTTGTGCTTGTAGCAATCACCCTTTAACTAGAGAGCATCAGACGCATCTAGGTGTGTTAAAAAAAAAAAAACGACCAACCAACCAACAGATCATTCATACAGTCTAGCTTTCCATCCTTTCCAATGAGTCATCCTCTTTGAATGTGACCAAGTTACATTTTGCTTGGGAATCAACCCACACAGCAGCAACAGTTTTCCAGCTCTCTCCACTATCTGTACTCAAAAAACGAAAAAAAAAAGAAAAAAAAAAAAAAGAGGCTTTTCACAGTCTCAATTGCTTTCCAGCAAAGAGAAAAGAAAACCAAGGGTCTAAACAACCAAAAATAAAAAACGCCATGTAAGCAGTACACACGATCTGCATGTAAGAAATTCTTGTGCTAACAAGGCTGTGCCAAAGCACATCATCCTGATTTTCTTACAGCTTTCACAGGACTCTATCTGCATACAGATTGAAGGGAAGAGGCATCATTTCTATAGCACAGAGTATCCCGCTGAACATTAATCACCATTACCCACTTAAATACTGCAATATGCAAGACTGATTGCTGCTCCACAACCGCTCCCCGGCTCTCTCAAGCACGCTGGCCCTCAATGCTACCGCGCTCCTCTCCACTTTCTTACAGGGAAGTTAAAGGAAAACATTCAAATTTTCATGACCCAAAGGAAATGCGACTCAAATATCAGAAGGCAAAATGAATGGCATATAATTTTAGAATTATCACCACTCAAAAACAATTGAGCCAACAGGTCATTTTGAAACTCTAGTATTTTTCTTGTATTTGTTCATTAACCTAAATACATTAAAAAAACTGATCTAATTGGAAAAGAACTATCCATTCTGTCTATACAGGGGGTCTTGTATTCTGTTTGGTTTCTATGTGGGGTTTTCTTTTTCACTTTTTTTTTTTTCCCTTCTTTTTAACAATATAAAAAGGTGTTTTTCCAAGGAGATAGGAGAAGTTTGGGTCTGATTGTTCTACATCACTTTGTAATATCAAAAACTTTTAACAGACAACTTTTTAAAGCATAAAAGTTTCTAAATATTCACAAATACAAATATTTTTTCTTCTTGTTTTATACTCATGTGTATGTTGAACATCATTTAAAAAAAAAAAAACAACAAAGCAGTAATCCAGCATGTCTAAATGCATTAATATTTTCTTATTACAGCATATGGCAGTCCTTTTAAGCGGTGAGTGCCAGAGTTCATGAGATACTTTGCATATCTTGCAGGGTCAGGATTTTCTTCTTCAATTAGTCAGTTTTGAAGAATGACATGAAAAAATACAAATTGCACACAAAACAATTAATACAGCAATCTGTTGATAACAAATCGTGGGTTTACTTTGCGTGTAGCTTAGTTAATAATGGGTTGTTTCACCACTTTTGTTTATAAGTAAAAATCTGAGTATTTCTGATTTACACATTTATCATTCTTTAGTAAGATGTGGGAATATACAGACCATGTCTGCACTACCATGGGTATACAATACACATTCATACACAGGGTATCTGCATTGGTATATAAGTTAATGATGAACTTCCCAGAATATCTGAAGTCCTACTTGGCCCTCAGTTACGTGCTGGGGAACTTTTTTCTATGACATGTAAGAACAGAGGATAAACTGCATGGAAAATAAAAGCTTGCTCATCTCACACCATTTCTAGTTCCACATGGATGTATTTGCTTTTTTTTGCTTTTGCATTCACGATGGATTCAGCCTAGAATTAATTGAATCTTTTGTCTGTATCTGTGAGCTGCTGTTGCTTTATTCCCCAGCACCAGAGAATTTTAAAAGATCTCAGTGGATATTTTGCAAGATGCTTCTTGAGCCTGCAGCCAGAAATTCTGCTAAATACTTGGCCATGGGTGACAGCAGGAACATTTGTCAGAAGAGATGGAGAAAGAGCACCAACCATAATCCTGCAGCCATTTTCCCCCCCTTCTCTCCCTCTTTATAAGAAAATACCTCCTTGAAACCACTTCCAAGGAGTTGGAGCTAACTTTGGAGAGTAGGGCCACTCTACAGCCACTTGCCAGCTGTGGTCTTACATGCTGTGGCTGTACGCGAAGTCCTCCCTTCAACAAAAGAAAACAAATCTCCTCAGTCAGCTCTCCTACGGCAGAATATACTCCCTGCTCATCATTGGCAGTGTTACTGAAACTGGGCAGAAATGCCTGCTATTGAATTCTGAAATAAAACAGAGTCATCAAGGGGCTAGCAACTGATTGCTAAAGCAGCAAGTATTACGTTGAGTAGCATACGTACAAGGTTTCCCACCAGCACAAGCATTAAGCAGGAGGCAGAGAACTTCCCTTTAAAGCTCAGGAACCATGCCACCTGCAGCAGTGGGGAGGTAGCAAATTCTCAACACAAGAGTTAACACTGGAGGTGAAAAGGTCCATTAGAAAAAAAATAAAGACCTAGCCTGAACTGAACTTTTAACCATACAATTTAAAATTGAGGCAAAATAAGTTTGTTCTTTGTGAAAGCATGGGAAAAGAACAAAAACAGTTTTGAAGGCGCACAATTTAGGTGCAAGTAGTTTAACTATGGCATCTTACTTCTTTTTAAAAACTGAAATCACAAAATTTGCAGAACATAAATATGCAAAAAATAAAATCACAGATGCCAATCAATATTTCTGATAATCCCTCTACTCCATGCAGCTTTATTTCACACTGGCTTACTCTGACTCCTTATTACTTAAGAAAAGATATTAGCTTTAATTACTAATTCTTCTTCAGAGGTAAATATAAACACAAAAGCAGACTAATAAGTAATACAGACACGTGAGTATTTAGATCTTAAGGTTAATGACACTCTAACAGCTAGTAAGAAAATATATTTTTTAAATTATTATTAATAAAATTATTTTGCTATATTAATGAACCTGTTGCAATAGTTTTGGTATATGCTGAATAAAAGCCTTTCCGTAGACATATCAGTGAAGCACATTGAAGTTAATGGACTTCATTCACTTAAATGGATTTATTTAATTTTAATAAATTAATGGTAGAATGTACCTTCATGAATCTGGTATCATCAACAGCACTCTACCTATACAACTTGCATACAGAAAGTTATCCCTCAAAAATACTACTAACTCAGAAAAATGCATCTATTTTACTGGTTTTAGGAAGCACCTCGTTGGAACAAACAGAAAAAAACCTTTAGTTATATAAAAGTTACAAATACATTAACTCAAAATTAAGATGAAGGTACAAAATCATAGACTGAAAGATCCTCTTGGAATCTTCCTTCTCATTCTCACATCTTAAAATTTTAGTAACTTTAAAAAAAAAGAAAAAAGAAAAAAACAGTAGGTCCTATGCAAGCAGCTGTCAGAAAAGCTTCTAGTGAACCACTGAAAAGTAAAAAGATGATATTTTGATATTTTTCCCATGGTCACATAAAGCAAAGAAAGGTTTCCTCTTTCTTCTTAACTATTTTCTTCTTTTTTCTCCAGTTTTTGGGCACATATTTTAATAGGCAAAAGTTTAGAATATTGCTAAAATGGAAAAAGTAATATAAAAAGGAACTTCCAGGAAGTTAATCATGTTATCTAGCCCATTGTATTTTTCCAAGATAGAGATAAGATAAACAAAAAAAAAAAAAAAAAGAAAAAAAAATCTAAAATCAAACATGTTTCTCCAAGCAATATTTTTTAAAAGTATGGAAAAAGATTGTTTGAAATAGAAAAAAGAATTTAATCACTTTGACCTGTTTTTTTAATACTGAACTTAGAGTAATTTTGTATTTACACGTTTGGGTTTTTTTGGCAGAGGTATGCAGAGGGAAGATGAGGCATCTATGAAAATTAGACAAACTTACTTCTTAACCTTGAAGTAATCAAAAGCTGCTTGAACAAGCTGTTTCTATTAACCATTAAATATGAGGAACATTGGTTGGTTGGGGGTTTTTTTAGCCAGTGAGGTCATAGTGAGGACATAAAGACAAGATGACAGTAAAGAATCCCTTCTAAAATCTGTAGTCTGTAGTAAATGAAAGGACTTTTCTAAGCTATTGATAGTCTTGGAAGAAAGAAGTCCTTTTTTTTTTTAAGACAACCAGCATATGCAAAGATAAGAGCACATTTAACTCTAGAGTAATCAATGCCATTTACTGCTGCTATTATTAATATAATGATACTAATACAACTAATATGCTACTTTTCCCAGGAAGCGTTCTTCCCAAGTTCCCTATTCCTCACAAGTACATTCTAAGTTGGTACAAGTTTTGTTTTCAAACTTCAGCTTTTCTTTTTGCCTTTTTTTTTTTTTAATTGAAAATAATCTATGTGGAAACAGACAATACCTAACTGATTAAAGAAACCATTCACAAAGAAATCATCCCATGCAAATGTGAAAAAAGAAAAAGATACAAAGCTTTCAAGACTTCTTCCCATTCTACTTCTTTTTCTTCTTCTTTCTCTTTAAAGTAACACTTAACATAAAACATAGAGAAAAGAGTATTTCTTATCTTAATATTGAAAGAGTGTGACAATATACCACATTTAAGCCGCCCCTCAGTCCTCCAATGCAAAAATTTGGGCATCTGAAGAGAATTGATCCATCCCCCTTCCTGCCCTCACATCTCCCTGCCTGAAACGCACACGCTACGTTTCAGCAATTCTTCTAATGACACCTTCAGAACATTGGTATCAGAGGAGTTCATAAATTCTCTCATCAAAAGTCCTGCGGTGTTCACGGCACTTTGGGTGCTCAGTCAGCATCAAGCACAAAAGCACTGAACCAGCCCCACTGGTCGTGGAGGAGACCATACCTGCACCTGCTCTATGTGGAGCAGCTCTTTTCAGTATCTTCTCCAAGCACACCCTTAGGTCGTTTCAGACACAGAACGAAACAGCTTTCTATGCTCACTGTGTAAACTACAACAAGCTGAACTGAACTGTAATAATGTAAAATAAAATCAGAAGCAAAGAATCAGGAGAGAGTTATTCAAAAGCAGATGTTTTAGAGCTGTAAGGGGGAAAGTTGCAATTGCTCTTGCTGCAGTATCTCCCCCCAAGCATGTCCTAGCCCTGTACTTAATATTCACTTCATAGTCATATTCACACCTCAACTAGGTGAGACGTGCCTCCCTCCTCCAGGTCAGAAGTGCGGGTTTCATGTACCGACCTGAAATGGCTGAAGAAATGACAAGAACAAGGAGGCCATAACCATCAGAAAGTCAAACACTCTACCCAAGACTTGCCTGTTACCAAAAAGCTCTGACCTGAATCGATGCTTCCAGTCCTTTTCATTTAGAGTTTGAAGGGAGGACAGCATTAACCCCTAACAGCCCTTGCAGCCCTCTGTCCTTCAGGGTCTGTTCCATAGGCACCAAAATGCTTTGGAGGCTCCATCAACTAGCAAAAGGATCACTGTCCTTACCAACTCCAACCTCCCACTGCTGGCTGTGCAGAGATCATTTGCCGTTCATGTAACTGTCCTGAATGTACCCCAGAGACCCTGTTAGGGTTAGGCCCTCCATAAACTTTGATCAGGAGTTGCCTTTACCCCACCAGATGTCTTGGGAAGGTCGTAACTTGGAAACAAAGAGATAACTGGTTCTTAGGGATGCACTGAAGAGACAGGGCATTACAGCCGGTGATCCTCTTGCAAAGCAGGCAACGCGGAGATCATAACCCTCTGGGTATCTTTATTTCCTTTGGGAGGCGTTTGTTTATTCAAAATTATATAGCTCTTAAATGTGTGTGCTGAATGAGAAAGAAGGGTGTTGTACCACACTGCCAAAATGCAATTCCCTTTCTCTAATCTATTTGGAAAATATTTAACTTCATTTCAACATGCAATTAGATTCAGTTCTTATTGGACTATTAAAATCTTCAGAATAATCATCCATCTAAAGCTATTCCACAGCTTGAATTACTGGTATTTTCTATTTTTATATAATGTATTTGGTAAGAACCCAAATAGCTTTTAATTTTTTTATGTAGCTGCCAAATCACAATACAGTAGGTCAGAGAATGCCTGAAGCAAAATATAATCCATGATATATAGGCTTTTTTTTTTTTTCCACCCTTTTTCTCTTGCAGGCCTGAGTAATGGATGGACACAAGCAGTTTCACATGCTGTTCTGCATCACAGGATTTAGTCAGAATTAGCTCACTGAAATAATTAGTTTTTTCCCTACTCATACCGATTAATGAAGGAAGGAAAGGTAAAATATCTAAACCAGACTAGACAAGACAAAACAAGGAAAATCTGCATCTTATTGTAGGGGAAAAAATACCTATATTCCAAACACTGTTTAAAGTGTATTTTAATAGTACTACAGACTTACAAGCTACATCAGCATATGAATTTATGCATACATGCATTCAATGTTACGTCGCTTTTAAAATTTATTAGGTGGTACTATTAAGCACTGCTAACTCAAACAACGCTGATGTGTGTAACCCCAGGAGGAGACAGGAGAGTACGAAGACATGTTTTTGTATTGTTGGCTTGTAGAAGCCGCCATCATGTAGCAAACCAGTTCCTCTTATGTGCTTAAAAATTGTTTTCAGCTCTGTGTTCTTAACCTCCAGATGTTGTCTGAGTTGTTGTGTTCAAAGAATGTTGCTTCTTACAGCTCTGCTCTTCATTCAGCAAAAACTGGGAAAATAAAGCCACAAGGCACGCAGTGATGATGACCCCAGTATAAAGATCATCCTTTGCACCGTAAAATGAGCCAGAGTTCAAACTCTAGAGTTTCAAATGTGAGAATGCGTATGAAAAGGGACATGAACCGAGAAAACTTAAAAGGAAATTCTGTATTGGCTGGAATTCATCTTTCCTTTTGTAGGGAACAGGCAGTTCTACTCCAATGTCTGAACTTCTCAAATTTTATTACACACAGTGACCATCTCCTACACACATCTTCCATTCCCAATTGAGAAGACATTCATTTTCAAAATGATAAATGTATTCATTAAAATAAAAAAGTTCTTCTAGGAGTCAGAGAAGGTTCAAAGTCAGTTGCTACTATGAACTTTGCTACTGTTAATTTTATTTGGGAGGCACTTAGATACAATGCCAGGCAGATAACAAGCACAAGTGAAACCAAAATGATACTCTGTGCACACTAGCTATACAGTGCAGCCAGTCCTCTGAACATTTTGAGATGTACAGCAAAACCTGAGGATCACAAACCACAGGAAATGCAAAAGCTAGCATTATGCATAAGATCCTACCAAATTAACATCTAATTATTAATAGATTTACTGTATGTTTATAAGATGATAATGTCAAGTAACTACCCAAGAACAGTGCTGAAACTGGCATGTCACTTCAAAAATACAAAATACAACATAGTACGTGAAATCGAGACCAACTACACTGTTCCCAGATTCTTCACCTGCAAACTTGGAGGTTTGACATCATTAACCTGAAACTGAGATTAACCACGATTTTTCTTTGTGAATACTGAAAGCAGCCACGTACATCCAAAGCTGAAGTATTCAACATAGGTTCACAGAAATAATACAATCAATTTTATGTTATGCAAGTAAAATCATCATACACCAATAGACTGTGGACTATAAACAACTTGACGTAGCAGAAGATCATATATTAAATTTCTTCCCAAAGTCAATGAGATTTAGGATCCTTAGTGACTCCAAGACATTTATAACATTTACTGAGTCTTATTTATGACCTACAACATTATTAACAAAGCTGATGAAAGCCACATAATTCATCTACAAAGTGAAAGTAGGATGCTTAAATTGAAGAGGAAAAGCAGAAAACTTACACAGCCTTCAGCAGCATTTCTACATGAAAAACCTAGGCTTAAAAATCGAACTATCTAAACCCAGATACTCATCAAGCATACTCCTCCTTGCAACTTCCTTGCTGTGTGAACCAATTTTACTAACAGTTAATTTAACAGTGTTCAAAAGACAGTCATTGATTAGCTAATCAATTTTGGTTTGGTACTAGAGAATATAAGATAATGTTTTAATTTTTGTTTATATCTGAAATACGAGCAAGTGAAAAAAAAATAATGCAGTATTTCAGAAAGGGCTTCTACAAAAGTAGATGACCTTAATTTTCAAACTTGACAGTGCTTTTATTCCACAAGCAAGCGTAGCAATTCAAAAGCAACCACTCCAAATCAGAACCACTGTATCTGAAAATTTTTAGCTTTGCAAAATAACTTGATTCATAAAGAAATTACACCAACATTACATCCATTGCCACTGAAATAGGTATTAGCTGTCAGTCGTCTTGGCCACAGGAGGAGAACGATCAAGACTATCAGCAACACGCCGTCTAAGCTGTCGTATCAGCTTTAGAAATTCTCTCATCAGGCATACAGCTCAGAAAATAGAGACCATTTAAACCACCATGTTTTGCAGCTGTTTTGGACTTCAGTCATCATGCATCAATAATACATCTGAACACATACATTTATAATTTCCAGTTAACTTTCAGGTCAGATCCTGAGTCTATTTTAGGAATATCAATCCTAAATTCAAAAGTATAATTATGCCTCATGCAAATATATCCAACATATAAACACTTCCCAGACAGGCACAGCCTTGATCTCGTGGTACAAGGATGGGTGGTAGAGCAAAACCACCTGCGAGTGGTATATGTCCGTATTCCACGTTTCCCTTCAGTGTTCTAGAAACAAAGACCAAGAGAAAAAATCTTCCCAAACTCACTGAGTTAATTACGGAGATATATAGCATATCTGGTCAGTGCATGTGCATCACATCTTCTAGTCTAGGCACATAAACTGCACATGCAAAGCTCATGAAATGTGTCCACCATATCCCCACACGTTAGGCTTCTTGCTACATCGCTCCCACGCTCCTTTAGCCCCCACAGCAACTCCATACCTCTAACAATAACCATACAAATGGTAGCAGCATATGATTTTGCAGCCAAGTGCATTATTATTCTCAACCAAGTTAACTAGTTCAGTGGTTTTTGAAAAGATACAGCTACAGTTTAGGCATAACCTAAAATGAGTATTTCTGATATTATTCACTCCTCAGCTTCAGAAATTCCAAGCAATGCAACCGCCTAGCTAATAAAAACTAGATTATTACTGATGAGATTTAACACAAAATTTACATAAACACTAATGAAAGCTACAGCAGTAAACAGGCTCCAGAAACAGTGATGAAATTGAACAAGAAACGTCATAAACTGATTGAAAGTTCTGCAATTTGTTTAATCTTTTAAATAAGTGGTGAAAATCTCATTTTATTGCTTTCACATTGTACTGGCATACACCCAATCATTTCATGTGCACAAAGACAGCTTTTTGTGAAGACACGAACGGGAGTTAGAAAGAAAAATAAGCAGGGCACTGAAAATTTGATTACAAGAATGCAAGCACACACACAGAGAGCGCTCTGTGAAGATAGATTTGAAACATGAAAGAGGACAAAAAGACGGCAATACATTTACTTTTAGACTATCTCCTTAGACTCTCAAAGACGAAGTACCTAAAAATACCGCTATTGACCATCACTCAGTGGTACCAAAATGCTCTATTTGCAGCAGACCATAAGACTAAGCAGTAGCATTGTGAAAGGCAGCCAAGCTTGGAATTACATGTATTTTCATCAGGTTCTCCGAATCCAGGCAGTACTTATCAAATGGGCCACTCTTTCAGGACTTTAAACTGTTATCTAACCTATGATGACAGAAGAGAAGAGGTGAGCTAAGAATCCATGGGCAACACTTTCAGCTTTTCAAACTATCTGTGCTAGAAGTACCTGTGTCTCCAACAAAAATGCGATTGTAAACTTTTTAAATTATAGCTCAGGTGTAAAAATACTGAACTGATTTATTTCAGCTTAAGGGATAACAGCGACTACAGATCTACATGCAAAGCCTAGTTCCCTAAGGCCAAAAATACACTCCTATAAGGGAGGATGCATATTGATACTGATAGAGTAACCATCTTTTTGTACATAATTTCAAAATATTTTAAAAGATCCAGAGTGAAGAAGTTCTTTTTCCAGCCATCTGTGAAATCTGGGATGATGAAATCATACCAAAAAAATAAAAATAAATAGTGGTCCATGAAAGCATTCAGCTGACTGAAGACTGTCTTCCTACAGCTTTTTGCAATCCTAGAATCATAGAATGGTTAGCGTTGGAAGGCACCTCAAAGATCATCTAGATCCAACCCTCCTGCCATGGGCAGGGACACCTTCCACTATACCAGGCTGCTTAAAGCCTCATCCAACCTGGGCTTGAACACTTCTAGGGATGGGGCATCCACAACTTCTCTGGGCAACCTGTTCCAGTGCCTCAGCACTCTCAGAGTGAAGAATTTCTTCCTTGATACCATACTTGAATGAAACTGTCTCCAGATCCCCTGTGTCTCTGGGACTTCGCAGAATCAAAGCAGTGCTGGCTAGGACGAACTTCTGTCCAATCTGCTGCCCAAGTGGGAACTATTGCTAAAAGCAGATCAAGTTAGCCACGGCTCTGTCCAAAGGAGTCTCAAAATCCTCTGAGGATGGAGATCAAACCACTGCTATGGTCAGCCTCTTCCAGTGCTGCTCTGCCCCTGCAGATAAAAGTTCCTCCCTACTGTCCAACCCCAAGTTACAGTTTGTGCCATTATATTCCTCTTTTTGCCATCTGCCACTACTGAACAGAGATCACCTTTAACACCTTTGCAAACGCCCTTCAATAAGTTTTAGGCTGTTACTGGACTGTTCTTCAGATTCCTCTTTTCCAGACTACGCAAGCCCAACTCTGTCAGCCTCTCCCTTGTAGCCACATTCCTTAAGCCTCTCACCACTTTGCTAGGCCTCCTAATGGTTCATCTCCAACTCTTCTACATACTTCTTGAAGTAGGAGGCCTCCAAAACTAAAGGGAGTATTTGAGATAGCCTCACAAACACTAAGTAGAGAGGATAAAAACTTTCCTTGAAATGCTTCTAGTGTAGCTCAGTGCCTGATTTGCCTTATTTGCAATGAGAGCGCATTTATGGCTCATGCTCAATTCAGTGTAACACATGGGGTTAATTTGCACCAGGTGCCAAACTTTGTATTTCTCCTAAGTCAACTTTCTCTCTGGATTGAAGCTCTACTATTCAACATGTCAAACAACATAATTCAGTGTATCTGCAAATTTGCACAAAGTACATCTTGCTTCATGACCCAGACTGTTGATGAAAACCCTAACAGTGTCAGTCACAGTATCATTGCCCAGAGCACCCTGCTTGTTAGGGATCACCAATTGAATGTAAAACATCACTAACCTTTCAGCAGCTAATTTTCAACCCATTTAAAATTCTCCTTGCCCAGCCCATACTTGTTCAGCTTCCCGATGAAACCTCTACGGGAGACAGTGACGAAAGCCCTACTGAATTCAAGGCATCCACTTCTCTCCCTCAGCCCTGTAGCAAGTCATTTAATCCAAAGCAGCAATAAGGTGAGTCAAGCACAATTTGACCTTGCTAAATCCATGCTGACTATTTCTGACTGTCTTCTTGTTCTTCACGTGTCCGGAAATGGGAACATACTGCACAATCTTTCCAGGCCATGAGGTGAAGCTGACCAGTCTGTAGTCGCCCAGATGCTCCTGCTTGCCTTTGTTAGAGGCGGGTAAAACATGAACCTTTTTTTCATTCATTGGGGACCTCCCTCAACTACAGTTTTTCTATAGTGGTCCCACATCTGCCAGCTCTGTCAGCACCCTCAACTGCTCCCAGTCAGTCTCACTAATCTGAATATATCCAGCTTCTCCAAGTGGCCCCTAAACCGTTGCTCTCCAGCTGTTGGCTGTGCCTCTCAAAAAACGTTGGCATATACAGAGGCGGGGGAATAGGCTTTTCCCGGAGGGAAAGAAAGCAGTCAGTGCTTCCGTTTTTCTGTACAATCATATACTAGCTTGTCTCTCCTGTTCATCTATGAATTTACAGCTTCCCTGAACTTCCCTTTGTTATCAATCTACTTTAAGAAACCCTTCATGTTACTTTAGCTGATTTTTGTTCTAACTGGCCTTTTTTTTTTTCCCCTTGATTTCATTCCTATGCAACCAAGCTATGCTTTTGTACTCCTCCTCTGTTGTCTGTCCTTATTTTTGTATGCTCCACTTTTTGCATGTTGCCCTTCTGAGTTTCAGTTCCCAAAGCAGTTCCGTGCCTAGTCAAGTGGGCCTTCTTTAAAAGTCCCCAGTCTTCTTGCACAATAGGATTATTTTCTTCCTGAGCTCTCAGTAAGTTTTTATTAAAATCAAGCCTTACATGGGAGGACTGAGGCACCTGCTACTCGGGCATCTATCCTTCCCACCTCTGCTCCCAGAGCCCTACAGTCACCTTCAATCTGCTGAAGGCTTTTCCTGGCCGCTTCACGGATGCCTGTTTAGATGACATGCCAGGGAAGCAACCAAAAAGCCAGACGAGCCATGATAGCCTCTCTCCAACATCATGGATTCAGACTCCAGGCAAGCAGCAGACCTCCCCGGCTGACTGATCTGGCTGGCAAACAGGATGCTTTGTCTTGCGGAGGGGAAAGTCACAAACCACTAATGCTTGTCATGGCATCTTCATACGATGGGTCTGAATTCAGTGACACGAGGTGTCCAGCCTATCGTCCCCCTGCCAGCAGAAATCATCCATACTCCTCCACCGATGAAGCACAAGCAAACAGCCATGAACAGAGATAGAGATGTCTGCCTGTGTGTATGCCAACCTCCCCCTAGTTCAACACTTAAAAACTGGTAGGGGACATCTACCAAGGTTAATTTGACCTGATAGCTGGGAGAGAGAGAGAGCGAGCTGCAAGCTGGGGCTAATCCAGGCCCACATGGGCACCAGCTGGCCAGCCACATGGCAGCTGCCTGGGGCCACGGGCAAGTGCCTACTGCCCCTCTGCTACCTGAGCGGGTCAAAGACAAGTGCTGGGGAAGGAGCATAGGTCCTCTTGGCTAAAGGCTACTGTAGACTATTTTAGGACCACTGAGATCACCACCCATCTGGCCAGCTCAAAACACATTTGACAACGAGTTAAAATGTGTGACAGGCACAGAAACAGTCAGAAAAGTTATGTAAGCTTTTTTTCCTTTTGAAAACCAGGCTAAGAAGTCATCCCCCCACATACACACATCCTCCACATCAGGAAACCAGTTTTGTCAAATCTCAGTTCAACTATTAGCACGTATTTATTTCACTCACTGAATGTAAATATCATCCTTATTTCCTTCTCCATTCGTTTTCTCCTCTAAACCCTGCTTGGCACTACTGAGACCATTTAAGCAGAACATGTTCTTTTTCTTTCTACGTGATGGAGGAAAGATACAGGACGTCTCCACAATACATGGTTTTCTCTAACCCTCTTCTTCCAACATGCTGCTATAAAAAAAAAATAAATTAGAATTTGTTTTATGCCTAAACACAGAAGATGAAGCAGGTGTTGAAAATCAAAACTTTCCTGCTGGGTAGTTTTATCTAGTGCTCAGTTTCATCTAGAAATAATCTAAATGGCCCAACAGCATTAAAAAGTTATTGTAGATGTGCTACCATAAAGTTGAAAAAGTAGCCTTATTTTCCATACATTAGAAATATTACAAAAATTAATTTAATGCTACCCACTATCAAGCCTAAATGGTCCAATAGCCCATTACTTGGGAAATTAACATCTTCCACATTCCTCAAAGCAGATTTAATCCATGATATAACTTGCAGTAAAATGAAGAACAAAAATGAAAAAACAAAAAGGTTGAGTCAAATCTACTGATAAGCATTTTAGCTGTAACGTAAAAAGAGAACAAATCTAATGTAGACCTCTGTGAAATTTAGGCAACTGATGTAATACAAGCAAATCATATTGATTCTTTTTTCCCCTCAACAGCTATGATTTAGATAATGAAAACACCAAATAGTATTAAAAAAAACCCAACCAGAAATGAAAGCCTGCACGTTTAAGTCAGGTTGCTCCATGCAGTCCTTTTATAAATAAAATTCAAGAAACACTAATTACTTTTTCCTTCAGTACTCATTATCACATATGTCATGCTTGCTGAAGTCCCAGATAACAACTGAAGGTTCAGGGTCATAATTTCTGACATGTTGGTTATTGCTAGCCAATGACTGAGACTTAGTTTTAATAGATGCCGCAAAGCTAATGAACTTCAATCAGGCACTCTTAAAAGTCACCACAAAAAGCCTTTGTGTTGCTGAAGCCAGGAAATAATCTCAGGAGGAACAGAACGTGATGGTATAACATTATATAATGCGCTATAGGGTGAGGGAGAGAACATAAACCAACCTGTCATTGCCTAAGAAGCTGGATATAAAACATGTTTTTCCCGACAAGTCTAATTGTCAAACTGCAACTCATCATTCAGTTTTGTAAGAGGTCAGATTGCCTGCCCTAAGGAACAGTAACTAGCTAGATGCAAAGGGAAGCTGCAAGTCCAGCACCAGTTTATCCAAAGCCATAGTAATACTTGAGATGTCAACGTTAGACTTAACCATCTAGATTGTAGGAAGGCAGGCGTTTAAAGAGGGGACGGGCAAATCTATCTTCCAGGCCCACATTCCTGGAGTAGAATGGCAAAGTGATGCTAGTTTAAATAGAAACTACTGTAAAAATAATGAAACAAACTATTGCTATCTTCTTTAAAAAGGGAATTGACTTCTACGGATTAATAGGCAGAAAATGACTAAACAATCAGGTGTTATCACTAACCTTCCCCTTATCCTCTAGAGAAGAAAGCCTTCAATTGAAACATTTTTGGCAGGTGAACCAAAGCAAATTAGACTGTGTTCTTTCCAACTCTATCCTAATGCAAGCTCCTCGATACAAGATTGCATTTGCAGACCTCCCATGTGGAAAGAATATTAGTTATGCTGCCTTTGTAGTTGGAAAAAAAAAAAACCCAACCCTACAACCAAAACCAACAAACAAACCACAAACCAACTTATGCAAACTACATAACTAAACGTGAGAAATGTTATCCATTCTGCAAGCACCCAGTCCTCTTTGGAAGTCAAGACTACACATGACTCCTTGGTGTGAGAGTGGACCAGTGGAAATATATATTCAAACCACAACACAAACTAAGGAATATAGCAGTGATTAAGTCAAAACTCAGTCCTTCCTCATCAAGACAAGAGCCCTCCTGTTATATTTCTAGGAATATTTCTGTAAAGCAGGCAGCACTAGCAGTCTCAATGATTGCTTGCATACCTGGGTCTGTAGCATCAGAACACACCAACAGAAAACATGGCAAATTATATATTAAAAAAATAATATATATCTTTGCTCTTAAAAGCTGCTTCAAAGTTGCACTGCTAAACTCACACTGGCTGCCATCTAGGTATTTCAGTATCACACTAAGATGTCGCATCTGCCTGCGTTTCAGTGTTTCACCCGTAATGGCAATGTTACCACAACCTGCTCCTATGGATGCCGTAAGGACTCTACTCCTTGACATTTCAGATTTCTGCATAAGGGGAAGTACTTCCGTGAGTGTGAAAGACGATCTAAATACGTTCCACAGAAGAGTGCTGCTTGAGTACGCGTGTTGGAGATGGGCTTACAGGAAGAGCCTCCCTCCCAAAAAAAGAGGTGGCGGTAATATATTTTAAGCATCACCACTCTGATTTCAGTAACCATTGTATTCCTTCTGTTCCACTAAAGTTCATGGTAGAATGAATCTTATAATCTGTAAGTGGTAATTAGGATTCTTAAAGGATTGTGTTTTGTCACAAGGTCTTCAGAAGCTTTTAAGGGGAGATGTCAAGCAGGCAGGCAGACTTCTTTTTTGCCAGACAATAGAAATGTTACTTAAATCAATCTTGTAGGAAAAGGAAATAACTGTCACTTTACTACGCAAATATCACCATGTTCAAACACCACCATTCCCTGGAATAAGGATGAAAGTTTTATAGAAGGAAGGTTGAAGAAGAAAAACAATAAATTGATTTTAAGGGTTGGATTTGTAAGACTTACCTGTTTTTCAAAATCTATTAGATTTTTCTTTCTCACTGTTATATTTGTTTTCACTTTTGGAGATTACTTTTACAACTTCAATTTCAATAGAATAAAAGTCCTTTTATAATTAATTCTTGTCTACCAATAAAGACAAGAATCACAACCTCTGGGTTTATAGGTTCCTCTCCAAATGCAACAGCATGGTCACGGTGGTCTCCAAGAGTTCAAGTGGCTTTTCTTCACAAGCTTTGGACACGAAGTAGCAAGCCTGGTAAAAATCTGCCTGGCAAGCACTGGCCAGGGCTTCTAGTAAGCAGAAAGAGAAGGTAGAGACACACACAAACAGCAAAAGCCTAGTAAGATATTACAGAATGAGGACATCCAGCAAGTTGACACGTAAACTTTCAACACCATTTCTGGAACCATTTTCTTTTTGGCTAGCACAGTAGTTTAGATTTTAACCTTCTAAAATAAGAAGGTTTTTGATTCCTCTGCTTATTCAGACTTTTCCATTTGTTATCCCTCCCAAATTCTTTTATGCTCCGTAGATGCCTTCCCTTTTCCCAGACCTTTGCTCTTCAGGATTCCTCTCCTGACGCTTTGTCCTGCATCAACTTTTGGTGCCACTCCAGCCCCCAGAGCCACGATAGAAACAGCAAACCCTGAGCTCCCTCCCTCACAAACACACAAACCAAATCTTTCAAGTGGATCCTACTGCTTGCTGCTCCCAACTATTTTTCTTTACTGTCAGTGTTTCAGCTGTGAATCCAAGACCTAGTTTGCATGCCTGCCTCACCACAGGCAGCCAGGATGGCACAGGACACCATTACATAGAATCATACAACGGTTTTGGTTGGAGGGTACCTTAAAGATCAATTAGTTCCAACCCCCTGACATGGGCAGGGACACCTTCCACTACATCAGGTTGCTCAAAGCCTCATCCAATCTGGCCTTGAACACTTCTAGAGATGGAGCGTCCAAAAATTCTCAGGGCAATCTGTTCGTGTTTCACCACCCTCAGAGTGAAGACTTTCTTCCTTACATCTAATCTACCCTCTTTTGGTTTAAAGCCATTGCCCCTTGTCAAAAGTCCCTCTCCACCTTTCTTGTAGGCACCCTTTAGGTACTGGAAGGCTGCTAGAAGGTCTCCCTGGAGCCTTCTCCTCTCCATGCTGAACAACCCCAACTCTCTCAGCCTGTCTTCAGAGGAGAGGTGGCTCCAGCCCTCGGATCATCTTCATGGCCCTCCTCTGAACTTGTTTCAATAGGTCCATGTTTTTCTTCTGTTGGGGGCCCCAGAGCTGAACACAGAACTCCAGGTGGGGTCTCAGGAGAGCAGAGTAGAGGGGCAGAATCACCTCCGTTGACCTGCTGGCCACATTTCTTTTGAAAGAAGCACCAGAAGAAAGGAGCACACAGAGAAACTCAAAGGCTGCTTAGAGAAGCAAGTAACTCCATCTCACACTCCTCCCCAAAAGCCTCCCACTCACACCCAAACCCTAGCGCTCTGCTGACCTGTTTCCCCATCTGAGGCGGCTTCTTTTACAACCAAAACACAGCAACACTGCCCACAACTGTGCAGAGAACAAACACCACGTGGGCCTACATGTGTCTCTAGTAAGCTCCTCCTAGGCTGATGAGAGCTATCAATCAAAAGTAACTTTGAGTTATGCTTTGTGGGTCAGAGCTCAAAATGTTTTGGTTGTTTGGCACAACAGGGCAGAGTCCCTGCAAAAACAAGGCATAGGCATGCTCACTGTTGCTCCATACTGCAGCCCTTTTGAGGCAGAGCCATTGTGGCAAAGGCAGTTATTGATGTGATGCCATGACAGGCATGCTTTAAATTCAGCAAGTCCTTCAGGTAAAAAAAAAAACACAAACTATTAAGGTTCCCAAAACAACAATATATGAGCATGCACCTCCTTAAAGAGGAAAGTAATTAGTAAACTGAAACATACAGTCAAAATGTAAGCCACTCTTTGCAGTGTTTAAGAATGAGAAATATTTAATTAGCAGCTATTCTTACAGTCTGAAGCCAAAGACCTGTTATTCTGAAAAGACTTCGCTGTCGGTAGTTTCCAAATAGAGGCAGAACTGCAGCCGACTTCAAACTAAGTAGACCTGACTGCAGATTTCGTTTATGCACCCAGAGAGGTGATGCAGTCCAGACTTACACACCAACATCTGTGAGACACTGAAAGCACGACACGTTGTAAAAATGCCATCTTAATGCAGTGTGAGGCAAAGGTGCAAACAGAAATGCAGCTGTGGACTTAAACAGTAAGAGAAACATTTGTATGCAAAGATAAATTACACCACGCGATGCGTACCAAGCAGACACCCATAGAAGTGAAAGCTTATTAGGATTAAAATTTCATCAGATATTTGTTTTTGAACTAGATTTATGACAAAGTATGCAAATCACTTCAGCCACCTGGCAGGTAGGAAAATTTGCTGCAGGGAACAAATGACTAATAAATAAATAAACAGAAAATATGTTGCCAGGCTCCAAGAAGAAGGGCTACAAGAAAGCAGACTCTCTCCCCTCCAGCAGAGGTCACAGCAGTCAATGGCAATTAGCAGCATCATTCTTGTAATGTGAGAACAAGCCAAGCTGCCAAGTAATAGCTACGTTGCAATAGTATTTCAAACACTAGCTTTCACAGTAATACAGAATAAAATTTCTTTTCTTTTAAAAAACAGGACATTGATTTCCATCAAGAAACTAAACTCGTCAATTCTTCCCTCATATCTTTTTTTTCCTATTGAACTTGGTGCATCTTGTCTCAAAAGATCTCTGGCAGCCCTGAGACCTGATGCAGGGCTTTTCACTACAGTGAAAATCCTGTCGCCACACAATATAAGTCACTAGTGTTACACAATAGCTTCCCAGAAATTTTAGTCCTTTTTTTTTTTTTCCCCCCTCTGGTGAAATGAAATTGTTCATTAAAAATTCACTGATAGAAACTCAGAGAAGTTAAACATGGAATGGACAGATGTCTGAAGGTTTGACATCCGTGAATACCTTTTCCCACTGATCATCATGGCTCCTGAAGGCACTGATGGTTCCTACTCTCATTTCTGCTCACAGAACATGCCGCAAACAAAAAATAAGGCATGCTTTTATTTCTATTTGTCCATGTAACAAAGGCTTAACCTGATGGATTATACCCTTATGATCAGTTTTGAAACTGATGATAAGTGCAAAAACTGATCTTTGAAGAAAATGCTGTGCAAGCAAAATTCTGATTTACTGCAAGGAGAAATCTCTGTGTCTGTTTTTCTCAGATTACACCTTTATTCAAACTACTGAATCACTATGATACAGTTTGGAAGCCACCTTTCCCCAGACACGTCTTGAGCAAGTTGTTTGTGTGTTTTTTGACAAAGAAAAAAGCAACCAACCAAAACCAACCAGGTAAACTGGATTATACCAAACCTGTTTTCCTCCTGCTGAAGGAATTATTTGCACACCTGAACATGGAACATGTTCTAAATGTCGGCCGGTTTCAGCTGGGTGACGCTACAGGGCATAACTCCCAAATAAATGGGTAAGCTGAGTGGTTCCCTCCAGGCAATACAGTGTTCCTTTCACAACCATTGCTTCAAAGTATTTAGTTGTAGCACCAAGGTTTTTCAGAAGACAAATTCAGGATACCCATTTTGGGAGGAAGTGAGAAGTAACAGCATGTAGTCGCTTACATTTGCATTGGCAATACTAGGTTGCAAATCTGACCCTGCACGGCATGTGATGGAAGTAAAAGGACATCTGAAACGCTGAAATACTACTACTGCTGTGAAGGCTACAGAAAATTAACAGCTTCTTGTACTGGAACGATGAGGAGAATAAACTCCTCTAAGTATCTTGTTTTCCCCACACATACACCTTGTAGTGACAGAGATACAACATTTTTCAATAATATCAAATTTTTATTTTACTTTTTTTTGTTTTCTCTCTTTTTTTTTTTTTTTTTTTGCTCTTTACAAAGAGAGGACCATTTGGTCCGTCAGTAACACTTCTCTGTTCTCAGTGTTCATCCAAGCAGCTAGTTACTGCTTTCCAGATTTTGAATTTCTGGTGAGAACAAATAGTTTTGCAATGTTGTTTAAAAGGTGTACAGGTAATTATTAAATAAGCAGATTACCTGGTCTCTCCTCACCACCACAGGCACCACCATCACCCAACAATTGCCTCAGCTGCCAAGCAACAGAGCTGCTTGCACCAAAGACCTTCTCCAGTTATTTTTTTTGTCCAGGAGACAGTCAGTAACATATTCATCCAGGTCTCACCTGGATGTACATTAGCCTCACATCTGAATACCTCCCCAGTCAGGCCACCAGCTGGCAGAGGCTTGTGAGCAGAGCGGGAGTTAAAAGGACAAGCCAGATGTCAGAGGGAGCAACTGCTTAGTGACAGCACCACCATGGCAGGAAGAGACATCTCACAGAAATCTTGTCTTAAATTTCAACAACACATGGCCACAAGCCCCAGGCACGCCGCATGATGCAGGAAATGAAATCTCTAGTTACACTGAAAGAACAAGAGGTCCAGGGCTATCCACAACATGACACTACACTTGCCCTTTCCTGTTAACGGGATTTCAGATTTTTTTTTTCTTTTTCCAAGTCTAGATGCCTACGATTTAGCAGCGCAGGAAACACATCTCAGTGTGCAGCATCTTCCCCATAGCCCATTTCCCCTGCCAAAACCAGGCACCTTGCCTGTACACATGACTACCCATGTCCCTGGGGACCAGGAGGCAATGGTTCTCACCCTTCTGCTCTCCTACCCTGCAAGTGCCCTCAATGGCAGCACCTGCCAAATCCCTGTCAAACCACGGCAAGGGGGCTTAAATTTGGCTTTTGGTAGGGAGGTTCAGTGCCCAAGCAGTTGTTTCCATATTTGGAGTAAAAGCATGTTACTGGACAGGAGCCCTTTGCATCCCTGATTCTGATCTACCATCAGACAGACTACACCAGCCAGGAATACAGCAGTTTCAAGAATGTGTTAGATGCTCTGTAACTGAAGACAAAGTCATACATTTAAATTAAATAAAAAATAGAAAATAAGTGTGTCAAAAAAACATTTCACAAGATCTGAGTTATCACCAAAGAACAGATTGTAGAGATGTTATATCCCTACGAAATCCAACATGATTCTGAAGGGCTTCTTTTCTACAGTTGTTTTGGTATCTCTTTGAAACTGAAAACTAAATCAATTTAGACAAAAATATTACCCCAATTACGCTTGCTGCTGATGACTCCACCTGCATGGGAAATGTGAACACAGCTAAGTTTGAAAGATCCAGTCTCAGACAGAAACCTCTGGAAAATTATTTATCTGCACTGGGGGGGCCACAAAGATGCACTTCATTTACTGAAGAAGCAACCAACGATCACAAGTAACGTTAAGTAGTAGTAAAAGTTTGTGTGAAAACAGAGGGAAACTAAGTAGTACTGTAGTCTTTATCCAGTCGAGTTGCATGTAACTCCATCCCTCACAATAAAACTTCTGTTAGCACATGTCCACCTAAACCAACCACCACTCACGTCAGCCAAGGTGCCTTTTCAGAAACCTGACATGCAGAGATGCCCCTTCTGCAATGCTACTTCCAATACATCCCCACATCCACCACTCCTCTCCTTTTCCTTCCCTCTGCTTGGGCTTTTTAAACGGACAAGAAATTTTCAACTCCTTAGAGCAAAGGAGTTTCGGGGGTTTTTTTAATAATCCAGGTTTCCAGTCCTGTTAAACACTCTCTTTCAGACACATCGACAGTATGGAAAAAGACGTTACAGATGAGACAGCCAGTCTCAGAAAAAAGTAATACATTTTTATTCCACTTTTTTCCCCACTTGATCTCATATCCACACATCTCCACAGCACCGTTTCTTCCCTCTTCTGAAATCCAAGCAAATCCAGCGAGAGCAGACAGCTCTCAATATTTCTTAGAAATCCTAAGTGCTTCTTACATATTTCACTTGAACACTGTCATCGGAGAGCCTGTGGGAGGTATTCAGAAAAGCGACCTTTGGTTTAGTGATGCTTGTCCCCTTTAGCTTCATCTATCGCTGACAAAGAAAAAGAGGCTTTTCCAAGGAGTGAGATGCAGCAGCTGCTATCAGCTCGAGCAATGAACTCCCTTTTGGAGTCACTTTCTTTCCCTCGAGCACGGGATGTGCAGGGAGAAGGGTCTTTGGAGGCCTTCCTGTGCATTACCATCACTCAAGACCCTTCTTACCTACCTTCAGATAACTCCTCACTTAGATTTCCAGGCACACTCTCCTACACTTCCCTACCTAAATCCATCACTCATCTCCTGCTCTCTAAATCTAGCATGTTAACAACTGTGAGAGGCCTTCTCAATATATTTAGTTTACCTAAATGATACTTACTCATCAGTGCCACGTGCAAGTCTGCTATTACTGGATAGCTTGCTACTAACAGAAAGATAAGGAAGCTTTTCATAATGCAGTTAAGTTATAAAGGAGACAGGTAAACATAAATTAAAATAAGAGAAGTAGTTTGTGACAGAGTCTGTCAGTGAGTATCTTAAATGAAGACTCTGTGCCGAAGCTTGGCAGCTCTTGTTTGCGAGATGCCCACGTTGCAATGTATTATAGTGTGCTTTTTAAATTACGTAATGCACTTACTAGCTAGTAAGCGAAGCAGAGTATGTCTAAATCTACTATCAAAGTCTATTCTGCCTCTAACAGCACCCATTCCCATACTGCAGGGTTTCACTAAAGAAATCATTCCAAAAGAAGTCCAGGTTCACAGGACATGCCAGCAATTCTCGGGAGTAAGTCCCTGGACAAACTGGATGAATTTTCACTGTATTCATACCCTGTAGGAAAACACATTTTCAAGCTGGATCTGACAGACAGACCCAAAGTCATGGGTCAGTGCCAGAAAGACGCACATTAAAGGACTGTGAAGCCAAAAATAAAAGCCCTTTGGATAAGACACAGCTAATGAATTGCTGCAAGTGATATAAATGAGAAAGACCAGCTGATTTACGTGACAGCACCATGAGGACTGATGGCAATAAGAATAAACATCCGTAAACAGATTCCTGCAGAAAAAAGCTCTGTTGCTTGAAGTTTTGAAGTTTCTTCATTTAGCTGTACTATACATTTTGAAAAGGCTGACAAACCCCAACCATAAACAGGCAGACCTGTATCATCCTATGTTGTGACAATCCTTCCTTGCACACCACCCTGAACAAAGCTCCTCTGCTACCCGTGGTGTAAAGACGAGATTTCACTGCTAAAAACAACAGACTCTAGGAGGTTACTGAAATCTTCTCTTTGAGACTATAAACAAGGAAATGAATCATTTATTTTAATCTTTCTTCTGAAATATCCTAAGAGGTCCAGAGATCCTCCTTCTCTCATCCTCCTCCAATGACAACCTTCCCATGAGAACCCCTCTCTAGATTGAGTTATTCATCTGGGTAAAAGCAGCTTACACCATTTTTTTTAGCAATAAATATCACTTCCCAACTCGCGATTAGCAAGTTCTGTGCATTTGCTTTCTGTAACACAAGAAATTACATTCCCAAAGCTCTAGAAAAAGCTTCTTTAAAAAGTCCCAACTGTTCTCAAAGGGTCCAGTCTCTGAAATATAATGGCAATGCATCAGTCACACCTGCACACAGCTTCTATGTGTTATTTTTTCACATTTTTCAATAGCACAATAAAGGCACTTTTGCCTTAAACTTGGCCTTGTTGAACTTCATGAAGTTCGCACAGGCCCACCTCTCCCTCTGGATGGCATCCCTTCCCTCCAGCGTGTCCACAACACCACAGAGCTTGGTGCCATCAGCAAACTTGCTGAATGTAAGATTAAGAGTAAACATTGGACTTCCCTTAGATCCAGTCTTGATCTCACACCAGTGACAGTATATGGGGCATTATGCCCTTTAATGCCCTTTTATAGCTATATAGTTCATGGCTGATTAAGGAGACAGATAGACATCCCACTGCTCCCAATCAGAAACTGCAAACATCGTAAGAGGTAGTCATGTTATTCAATCTTTATGCAACCAATGACTTCAGTATTTGGATTTAACAAGGTTGTGGTTTCATTCTGGTTTTATATATTTCTTAAAAAAAAAAAAAAAAAAGGCTATGGCCATTGAAGATCTTTGGCTTTGTATCAGTAGCTATAGAAAAAATTGTCAGATTCAGGAAGCCAGGCTAATGAAAACACACATGTGGACCTGCCTTGCAAGGGAGAACCATGTGACCCTAATCAGGATGGTCTCTTCACTGCCAAGGCCCACTCAACCAAAGGAAAAACAAAAAATCACGACGTGTGAAATGATTTTGCTTTCTTTTTATTTGTATGGACATAATGTGAGCAGACCTGAGCCTCACCTCTAAAGAGCCCAGTTGCAGCTGTCAGTTAACCCATTTCCCACACCGAGACATAATTTCACTTGTGCAAGGAGGGGTAAAGGTTAGGGTTTGCTACAGCAAATAGAGTAGGGCAGCACTGGTCAACGATAGGAGTAACGAGAGCGGTAAATCCTTGGATTTTAGTCCTCATCAAGGTAGTCATTCATGTTTCCAGGGGCCCAGATCATAGAGGTCTGCAGGGGTACCGAATGCCACGCCACTGGCTTTCCCACACCACATGGCTCGGCTGCCTGAAGCCATGTAATGAGCTCTAAACTAGTTTTAATACAGAAGCAATGAGGTTTGGGGGACAATATTGCTGTTGCAATAAAATAATTAATAAAATAATATTCCAGACTACTGTGTTTTCTAGGTAGTATCTTTCCAGGCATTTACTGAAAGAAAATCACAGTACCAAGGTTTTTTTTAAAAAAAAAAAAAATCAACAAACCACAAACCACTGTGTGTTGGCTTATAATTTTTCTGCAATCATAAAATGCCCAGGAACAAATTATAGCTATTTATCACATAAAATAAACCAACCTAAACCAACATCAGCCTGGACCCACCTCACTCCCTGACATCAATGGCCCCCATCTTATCCTGGCCACCTAGGCAGCTGCCACTCAGTAAGGCAAGAAAAGAAGAACAGCAAGCATCAGAACAAAGGTTAGAGTTTAGTTTTAATATTAAAAGGGAGCATACATACATACATATGTGTGTGTATGCATGTGTGTGTGCACATATGATGGTCTACAATTGCTATTTTCTATTTACAAGCAAGGACTGTAGAGCCTTGGCAAGCCCCAGAAGTATGGCTTTTGATAGTCACTGTGCAGAGACCTACATTTTAGATTAAAATGGCCAACTACAGGAAAAAAACTTTAAATAATTTCTGCAAACTCAGATGGTTTACTCCATATCTCCCTCTAACAAATAGCTCCTAAAATGAAGCAAAAAAGAGGAGAAAAGAATTGTTCTGTTTTTCAGCTTCTTACTTGGCTTCTGACAGAACTTCATTCACAAAAAAAAAAAAGTTTCTCATCTATTTCTTACAGACAGCTAAGCAACTCCTCTTTTATTTGCAAGTGAAAAGCATAAGAAGAGAAAACCAAGAAAACAAGAAAGCTCAGTACTAGAATTCAATGCTTAGCTTTTAATTTCCAATTTAATTTAAGAAACTCCACATTACGGAAGACAACTGTTCCTTCCAAACCATAGATATGCTGCTCTCCTGCACCCAAATTCTTGTCACATATCCTCGTGCTCTGTACTTAGAAAATGTAACAGGCATGAGTCCAAACTGAAACTGGTTCAAAGCTAAAAATTATTTACCATCCCAGGCACTCTGGTGCAGTCTCAGTTCTGAGTAAGTTCTAGGATACACTATTAAAAATATTATTCAAATTAAAATTATCCTGGAAATAGCTGTGGAAATTTTTTTTTTTGCTTTTCAACTCCAACAATGTTTTAGAATATTTATTCTTTTAAATAATAATTAAAGAGTAATAATTCCATCAAAGTTTTAAAATAAACTAGAATAAGCAGTGAAACCAAGCTTGAAAGTTCTAAAATCAGCTTTAATGTCTTCATATCTATTTTTTCAACATTTCAAACAAGCTGATTAGTCAAACTCTTGTTCAGCTGTATGTTTTCTGCAAATTTTCCCTTTCAGTTTCCATGTTTCAGTACAAAATACCAAAGAAAAGAAGCAAAACGTTTACAGAATGAAGTTATAACCAGTATAAACATCTCTATATTCATAAGTTTTCAACCGAAAAAAATGGAAAAAAAAAAAGTGATGAAAAGGTGTGATCCTACCCACAGGTAAAACTATGGATGAGCAGGCTTTGCTCTCATGTTTTCTCAATTTTTACCTTGATGGCACTGCTGACACGGGACTCCTGCAACACTCCAGCTGCTGACAGAGGTTTGTTATTCTTTTCTAAAGAGGTGTTAATGTGCACGGATGGATAAGAACAAGCCATGTCAGACTCTGTATACTGAAAAACAATCTAGTTAAAAGCTAGAAGCCCATTTGTGCCATATTTCACACTACAGCCTTATTTTCACGTTGCGAACGAACCCTGCCATTCTTCAGAACACACAGCAGCACACAGAAAAACGCTTTCTTCTTTCCCTCCTCGCCTCCCACCAAACCCTCCCCATCCAAAAACATCTTTTTGCTTCTGTTTCCAAATATCACTCACCATTATTAATGGCTCAGAACTAACAAAGAGATGCCTCAGCAAATGCCGCCATTACCACTACCGGCAAAGTCCATCCTCCATCAAGTTCTGCAGAGTCTATCAAAAATTCCCATTGCCGTCAGCAAGTACTTGATAAAACACAACAAAATGCAATTACTTTTTTTTTTTTTCATGTCACAGGAATTGAACTTTCAGGCTGACGCCGCTACTGCTGCAAAGGACCCTACATCCTTACAATACCAGGCAGCTGCTTTCTCGTGTCTCTCAATGAAGCCTCCAGAGGCCAATTACCTCGACTACGTGTTTGTCGATACAGCTTCTAAAAGTCTACACGACACATCAGGCTCGCAGACGGAGAACTGTAATTGTCAGTTGTCATCGCCTACAACAACAGATGCCTGTTCGAGCTTAATATGTCAACGTCCAACCTTTATCCTCAGTAAAATTCATGCTCCTGAAGCGCGGAGCTGGGACCCCACTCTGCTGCGCCTGGAAACGTCACCCTGCAGCAGGATTGGAATAAAGGGCCTGAGTTGATGAATTTCCTGTGTTTTTTTCCCCCAGTACTTTGTTAAATAAACTCTATTCCAATTTGCAAAATTACTGTGCTCAATCTTTATAAAGAAATGTTCTGCATTGTAGATTTGTTACGGTTCAGCACTTTGGCTCAGCGCAGAAATGAAATACGAGCACAGAGATGTAAACAACTGCGCTTTAGCTCTGCCAGACAGTTATGAGGTATAGCTCATCAGTATATTAAAAAAAAAAACAACCACAAGTTGGTTCCAGAGAAGACACTTTGTTCACAGATTAAGTATTTAAAACTTAAGAGGGCAAAAATAATTCCCAATCCCACCAAGACACTTGTGTGTGTGTGTGTTGGTATATATGCACATATATATTGGTGACAGCCAACATGGCTTCACTAAGGGTAAATCCTGCCTGACTAATTTGGTGGCCTTCTATGATGAGGTTACAGCATTGGTGGATAAAGGAAGAGCAACTGACATCATCTACCCGGACTTGTCCAAAGCATTTGATACTGTCCCACACCACATCCTTGTCTCTAAACTGGAGAGACATGGATTTGATGGATGGACCACTCGGTGGATAAGGAATTGGCTGGATGGTCACACTCAAACGAGTTCTGGCCAATGGTTCAATGTCCAAGTGGAGGCCAGTGACGAGTGGTGTTCCTCAGGGGTCAGTACTGGGGCCGGTGCTATTTAACAGCTTTGTTGGTGACATGGACAGTGGGATTGAGTGCACCCTCGGCAAGTTTGCAGATGATACCAAGTCGTGTGGTGCTGTGGACACGCTGGAGGGAAGGGATGCCATCCAGAGGGACCTTGACAGGCTGGAGAGGTGGGCCTGTGAGAACCTCATGAAGTTCAACAAGGCCAAGTGCAAGGTTCTGCACCTGGGTTGGAGCAATCCCATGCACGAGTACAGGCTGAGTGAAGAATGAATTGAGAGCAGCACAGAGGAAAAGGACTTGGGAGTGCTGGTGGGTGAGAAGCTCAACATGAGGCAGCAATGTGTGCTGGCAGCCCAGAAAGCAAATCGTATCCTGGGCTGCATCAAAAGAAGCGTGGCCAGCAGGTCGAGGGAAGTGATTCTGCCCCTCTACTCTGCTCTCATGAGACCCCACCTAGAATACTGCATTCAGCTCTGGAGTCCCCAACATAAGAAGGACATGGAGCTGCTGGAACGAGTCCAGAGGAGGGCCACGAAGATGATCCGAGGGCTGGAGCACCTCTGCTATGAAGACAGGCTGAGAGAGTTGGGGCTGTTCAGCCTGGAGAAGAGAAGCTGGAAAGCTGGAGAGGGACTTTTTACAAGGGCATGTAGTGATAGGACAAGGGGCAATGGCTTTAAACTGAAAGAGGGGAGATTTTGATTGGATATAAGGAAAAATTTTTTTACATTGAGGGTGGTGAGGCACTGGAACAGGTTGCCCAGAGAAGTTGTGGATGCCCCATCCCTGGAGGTGTTCAAGGCCAGGTTGGATGAGGCTTTGAGCAGCCTGGTGTAGTGGAGAGCGTTCTTGCCCATAGCAGGGAGGTTGGAACTAGATATCTTTGAGGTCCCTTCCAAACCTAACCAATCTATGATTCTATGATCATTTCTCAGCTCTAATACATTAGGAAGTCACCCCGCTCCTTTTCCTTGAATCCATTATCTTCATCATCTGCAATTTAATTTGACATGCAGTCCTTGGAAAAGCAGAGCAGAACAGCTGATTGTTGTTTTTACAGCAAAGTCATCACCACGGCTTCAATCCATCCTTTGAAGGAGGCAATAAGGCACAATCTCACCACAGATAGTGCATGCTCAGATGAAAGAAAAGCTTATATGACAAGTGTAATTCAGAGATCAGTCGGACATCCATAACATGGTATGAACTACTAGCAGTTTTACAGACTTGCTCAAATAATTGGTTTAAATAGATTTTCAGGAAAAAGAAAACATCTCGACGCTTTCACAAATTTAACCTTGCAGAACAGTGACTTCTTTGGTATAACTACCTATTTACAACAGGCATGGCTACAAGACCAAGAAAATCCAGTTTCCACTTCATCATTTTCATTCCCAATTATTGTTTTCTAGTATCCCAGAAAAGGGGTTTGCAGGCCAGCACATTGATATATGTGCTTCACCGGGCCCAAAAGAGTATCAATAATGATATACACACTAGCATGGTGCCACTTTAATTCAAAATAGAATTATGTTCAACATTTGTTTTCTGAGCACAGCACGCGCTCGGTATTAATTTCCTAGTTACCAAGACAGACAAATAAAATCCCCTACCACTACGTCCTACTTAGACTATAAACCTTTTTTTTCTTTTCTTATAATTATTAAAATAGCAGCAAGATGACATTTATTAGAGGAAAATTTCCACCTACCACTAACGAACTACGAATCTGTGGAAAAGACTGCACCTGGAAACAGCGCATGAAAAAGCTCCGAAAAAATGTAACAAGGCAGCTAACTAAGACACATAAAAATTTCACTCCTTAACCTCCTGTCATAATTTTAAAATACAGCTAATCTAGAGCATATCATACACAAAATACTTTGCAAATTCTGAAACATCCTCACCCCACAACAATGTAGTGTAGGGTTTTTCTGGCAAAGTCCTTTCACATGAGCTAAGTGCTCCCTGGCATTACCTCTGCATTGCCTACGCCTCTATGAAATTTGGAATACCACCTCCAAATGGTACCAAGTCATTGAAGTCCAATGAGATGCTCTAGTGACTACAAATAGCTAGAAGTATTACAGTTCAGATCACTCTACAGGGGGTTGAGGGAGGTGAGATGAGATTATTTTGCTGACCCTTCACCATAGCTCGACCTTCCCTGTCCCATTGCCTCGGTGGAAGTGCAAGCTGCTCCCATGAATTATGCCGATGCCCCTGTTGCCCCAGTCAGAAGGAGGTCCTCTGCTTCTGATCAGCTGCTGAATCCTCAATTTTCGAAGCAAAAGGGCTGTCCACCATTGCTGTCCTCCCAGCCTGTTAGTCAGAGGTTGCACAGTGCTCTCGTGGGATCAGAGCTGCCAGGATCACTTGTTTAATGTCACTGAGGCAACTTAACTGTTGTAAGTGCTTGAAGAAATTTTGATATTTAATGAAAAGTAAATATATTCTAAAAACATCTCTTGGAAACTTTCTTTCTAAAATGACAGATGCATATCAATTATTGTGCTCCTAAGATTATATTCATTCACATGATCATATTATGTAAAAATAAAAATATTTCTGAAATTCAAAATTAAAGCAAATGCTATGACCTCTCTTCATCATTTCTCCTAGAATTTTGGAGAAAAACATTGCCTTGAATGTTAAAAATATACTTTTGTATTAGCTCACTACTTCCATAAAAACAGCATATATATATATTTCATAACTTAAAAATCATCACTTGGCTAATTTCTATATTTAAACCTTCAATCAAAAGCACAATGGTATTTATGACACCAGAGTACGTTTAGTATGTTCCAGGCTGCTACTAAAAATCCTTGTGTTTCAATGGGTTTAAGCAGCAACCGCTTGAACACAGAGTTCCTGCAGACCTTTCTTTTCAGATGAGTCTTGCACCGCACCTCGGGCACCCCAGGCAGCTCAGCTGGGACTCCTGCAAACCTTGCCTTTGTGCAGACCTCTTGGTACGTGGTCTAACAGCATTTACACATGTTTAAGTGCAGCCAACACCGAACTTACAATGCTGTCAACTATTTTCAAGCTTTTGATGCACTGTTCAAGTTACAGCTCCTGGATTGTTCAATACTTTTCCCTTTTATGTGCTTGGGATTTTTGGTTTGTTTGAAATTTAAAAATTGTAGTGTAGTGCCAGGGGATCAAATATCGCAAGAGAAAAAAATGTTATTTTATAACACATTCCTGGGCTTGAGCAAACTGCTGTTTTCCCAGGGTAGGCATTGTACTTTATATAGCCTCACTGAAACAGAAAAATCAAATTTGTTCCGAGATACAGCACCGTAAACAGCCACAAACTTTTCATGAAATGCTGTTTCTTGCAATAAACATAATTTTCTCTTGTAATAAACATATTTTTTCTCTTGTTCTCCTTTTCCTTTTGTTAAGTATTTGATATCAGGTGTAAAAATTATTAGAAATTGATTTTCATTTAGCACTGAGTATGGCATCTCTCTTTTGTTTCTGAAGCAATCCTGCCAGCTCCTGAAATTGTGCAACAGTATTCTCAAGTAATTGACAACTAGAGAATCCTATAGACTGCAGCTAAGACACTCAACAAGAGTAATAAGTTTATCCAGATCTTCTAAAGAAACTAAAGTTTTATTTTTCTACAAACAGATTTTTAAAAGTATATGCACAAACACACACAAGAAAAGCACTCATTTATTTCTGACCTTTCAATTAACTTTACGCTTTCTTCTCCAAGCCCAAAGCTAATCCTTAATATGGAACTGACATTTACATTTTCTGCATCTTAAATGTTGAGTGGGAAAAAGTCTAACAAAAAACTGACAAAAAAAAACATGACTGCAGAAGAATTTCTAAGGACCAAGAAAAATTTGATGCAAGACAACCTCATCTGTAGCAAGGACTTCATTGTACTCTTGCTACTTTACATAACAAGCATGAACTTCAATGAACTGTTTTGGTTGGCAAATAACTTTTCAATTTATTAGAAACTCTATGTAAAAAAATATTGAGTTATAATTACCCTTTAATTTCACCCACAGCATTTTTCAACAGCTGCAGTATCCTCTTCAATGAGGTTTGACTGATGTACATTGCATATGCTCAACCCAATATACAATCCAGTAGTCTAGTACGACTGCATCAATTCAAGGACCTTGTTCCTTCTTCACAGAGTAATAGTAACACTCTGAGTCCAAAGGAAATTACATTCTCAAATTGTTCTTCAGGATCTTAAAGTAAGACTCTTCACCAAACACCGAGGCTTTTCTGCAGAAGTAGCTGTCCCCAGACATGAAGCCACCTCTCTTTCCCTAAAAAAACCTCTCTTCCCCTGAAGAGAGACTGTTCCCTTGAGAACAGCTGGGCAAAAGGCAACTTGAGAACACCTCCAGGCTGCCTGGCCAGCCACCAGAAAGAGTGAGGGCTGAGTCCACTCTTTCTCGGGGCATGAGCACAACTTTGAGCCTTTCCTCTCTATGCAGCTGTAGACTTTCGCAAGATCTACAAGTGCAATAAGACCTCTACTTCTCTGACAGATGGGTGAAAAAATTACAAGACCTTCCCAAATTACTACACCTTGAACTGAAAAAGCAACTTCAAATACCACTTCAATTATTACTATTACCTGAATTTGGAATATTTTCCTTCTTGAACTAGATTGTAACTAGGAAAAAAGTGTATGTTAAGAATATTCTATAAATAACCATTTCATATTATTTTTCTATCAGTATCTGTATTTTCCCTGAACTTGAGATTCTGAAAACCTCAGAGTTGCTACCTATCCTCAACATCCTAGGAAGAGAAGATTTTATTTTTTTCTCATCTGCAAAATGAGTAAGCAGCTGACTAAATTTAGCATAGGAGCATTCTTTTCCTCAGAGTCTACCTTTGCATTCAGTGGGTATCCATCAGAAGCAGACATGGTTCTTGCGTTTACAAAGTGAGCAAGGTACAAAAACATACAACCACCAACATATAAACTTGCTGTGAAAGCACAATACTATAAATGGACATTTCATGGGCATCAGCAGCAAAGTTCCACCTCCCAAAAGGCAATGGAGAATCCTTCACAAAACAATGTTAACTCTGATTTTCTTCCCATTTCTTCTAATGTACCAGCTCAGGTCTTCTCTAGGACAGCTCAGACATATCCTCTATAAGTGGCAAACTTTTCTATCACCATCCTGCAACTATGCAGGGATAACCCTTGATGTTTCTCTACCAACGAGTGAAAGGCTGCACTCACTCGCAGGTGGTGTGTACGTTATAAAACACCTGGAGATATTCTATATGTTCTCTGAGAAAGTTGAATACTGACTACTGAAATATCAATTGAGAACCGGCTGACAGCCCTCCTAGGATATAAATGTTTAAAATGTTTGGCAATGAAAGATGGACATGCAGAGCTGCTGACTGACTGGTTACTTTTGTATCATTTCTGAATTAGAACCCTCTGATCTTATCAGAAAAATCAGCTAATTAACACTACTGAAAGCACCCTGTTTACATGCAGGAGAATGGGCTGTCATCACCTTCGTCTTTCTTATAGGTAATCAGAAAAAAGAAATAACTAACTTGCTGAAACTTGGTGTTCAGATTTAACTGTTAAACATTATTCTATGGTTAAATCAAATTTTAAACTCCATTCTCTATTTGGATTCTGGACAAGAAGGTAAGGCAGTTCTGCAAGAGAAAAGGAAAACGTTTGCCTGTGCAAAGCCAAGAACACCCAATTTTAGAAGAGGAACGAGACTTCAGCAGTGACATGACAAACAATGTATCGCTCAGAAGTAAACAAAAGCATTAATCATCAGATTTCAGAAGAGCAAAAAGCTATCTTCTGGTACTGAAAGTTAATTAATGTTTAAATAATACTGGGATTCTACTCCCAGTTTTCAAAGATGAGTACAAAATGGGTTGATTGAAAAAAAAAAATCCTAAGAACAACCAAACAAAACTGCATGTCTCCCCTAAAGTGACATGAAATCAACAGCAGAAAATTGAATCAAAACCCACTGTGTGTATGGGATAGGAAGAGGGTTGTCCAGCCTAGGAAACATTAGTGTCTTTCAGCCCTTCAACCAGTATCGAATGTGGTGCAAGTCTCAACTCACATCACTTTTCCCCCTCTTCAAACACTGGTGCACGGAGTTGACTGTCATTCCTCTCTTTACCAAGCAACAAATACAGACAAATCCAAAGCATATGACAATTATGGAGGCAACAAAGCAATCCCTTGGACCATAATAATTCAGTAGGCTTCATGTCATGCCTTTGTCCAGAGCAGCGTCTTTCACTGGAAACCGAACATAACATGTAGGGTTTTCACAAGTTGCTGCAACAGAGGTGGCAGGGGAGAGTATTCAAACAAATCTTTGTGGGACTGGATAAGCTTTGTACTGCTCACATAATACTTTCAGGCAAACATACAGTCAGACCACACCTTCTGGAAAGCTATTTAACAGATACTTGGGTAACAGAAAGCATTTATCTAGTTCTGGAGCACGTTTTACAGTTGTATGATTCCAGGCTCACTCTGATTTCCAGTGTCACTGCAGCCCATACAGCACACACACACACACAACCCAGTGCAAGACTGTTTTTCCTATTACAAAAAAAAAAAAACAACCAAACAACCAAAACAAAACAAAACTACATTCTGCTACTGAAATGCTGTATAGGATTCATAAGTTTATTTACTAATGCATAGTTTACCACCAGTAATGACAGCAGGACCACTTGGTTTCTGCCATTCACCTGACACCATTCAAGCAATCAAATTGCCCAAGGAATCATGTATGCATAAATACACACACACACATTTTTTAAGTAATTAACTCTTATTTTGAACATTTTCTCAGAATGACAGCTCCCTTCAGCAAATATTGCAGACTATTTTCACTGAACAAGCAAGACTTCACACCAAGGAACACAAAGTTTCATCACAGCAGTTGTCTTGCAAGACATTTTACCCTATCTCTGGGAAAGATAGGGAAAAATAAATAAATAATAAGAATATTAAATCAGCATTAAAGCCCTGGAAAGGATGCCTTCAAGATAAATTTTTTAAAAAATCAAAACAGAAAGAGTGTGCGTGTGGAAAGAGAGAAGAAAAAAGAAAAAAAAACCTTCAGGAGTGTTTCTAACACAAGACTTTCCTTAATGTTTAAGACATCGTTAAACAGACATCCTGCTGAAATAGTGAAAGCATTTCTTTCTGATATTCAGCTATATATACAGGTGGTGGTCGTGTGTGTGTGTCTGTTTCAGAGTGGGAGAGTTACAGAGGCAAATAATTTAGTATAATGTAAAAATTCCTTGGTTCTTATAAATCTCTTCACTGTGACAGCAATGCAAGATTAAATCTAGTGCACAAGTATAGCCTTACCTTTTCTTTCTATAATTAACTAGTGGTGCTTCTAAAATATGCCTAAGGCACTGCAAGATGACGTTGTGCTTCACCCAAAAGAGCGACTCTGACTCTCCTCCGTGCAGCCACTCAGTGCATTAGGGAGAAAATTAGCAAGTTTGGGTTCAGTGAGCTCTACATTACGTTTGAAACAGCAAACAGAAATAATAGAAATAAAACATTCATGGTGAAGTCTATCTTTTATTATTGTTAATAAATGTTCTGGTTTGTAAATGCCATATCTAGTGAAGTTTCTCATTTACTATAGCTCTAAGCGAAGTTACAGCTGCAGTGCTGTCAAACAGAGAGGGAAAGGGAAAGGATACAGATAAGGTACATCCTACCCTCTTTTATCTCCCAGCAAAATACAATCTAACTATCCTCAGATATAAAACCAACACACTAAGTCACTCATGAAGATCTAAACTTTATTGTAAAAAGCCTTAGTTTAATATAATCCTGACCTGTGCTATGCAGCCATCCGAAATCTTGCCAATGATGCTTTCACCACCTTCAATACACACCGTCAGCCAATAAATATCCAATAAACAGCAGTTTAAACAGCGGACGACTTAACCTTTCTCTCTTCTTTAAAAAATGCCAGACTGTTCAGTGTTTGCTCAAGACTCTTCTACCAACATCCAATTTGAATGAGCCGGTGCAAATGCACTGCTCCTCCTCTCGTGAGGGGAGGATGCGTTGATGTGAAACATGAGGAGGATGCCTAATGCTGAAACATACTCTCTGCATCCTCAATGAGATTTTATTACAGGGCTCTCTTTCTTCTCACTGGTGTGTGTCAACACGCCTGCAACTGTTCCGCCTCTTTTATGGCCAGATGCTACCCATACACTTGTATTTATGTTCAGTACTCTACAGGAACACTATATATCACACATGCCTTATAGCCCGATTGGGGCTATTTAAGAAATAATCAATCCTGCCACTCTAAGAGCTCATATGTGATACTCACATAAAAAAAGAATATTCTGCTAATATTGCATATAGGTGACTTTCTGATTAACAACAACAAGATTTTAAAACTATTTTGGCTTCCAAAAGCATCAGGAGCTTGGATTTTTAAATGTGCATAAAGGTAAGTTCATTTTATAAACTTGTTCTATGGTCCTCAGGGGAAAACCTGGTAGTATAATTAGAAATACAAACAAGTTTTTTATTAAAAAGTTATTTTGTCTATTGTATCAGAGCTCCATACAACAAAAATATATAATTTCTGAACTTGTCAGGAAAAATTTATGGATTAAAATTTGTTTAAAAATCCCCAAACAAACAAGAAACAAAAAATAAACTACAAAACCGTAACCAACTTCCTAGAGCCTGGAAACTTTAAAGAACATTACGAGTGCAACTGTAATTTTTGGTTAAACAAACATGACTAAGAAAAAGAATGGCTTTTACTGAGATCTTTGAGTATCTTGGGCTGTGACAACTAGATTTCACCAGCTTTGATAAATAATAAAACAGCCTGGCAAACATTCTGTTCTTCTAGTCCTCCATCTACATGGTTCTACAGTTCCTATCAATACATTATTTATATTTCAGGAGCATTCTCCACACGGCAATCACCTTCTACACCGGTAGGAAAGAAGTCTCTGTTGCAAAGATCTTCCATTCCAAGACAGCAAGGAAGGAAAAAGTTATTCTTTTAAAAACATGGTTTCCTAGTCATAATAAAAATGCATGTTACAAGTAATGGGACAGAGATGCTGCCATTCTAAATGAAAATCTCTTAGAAATATTGAGTTCAAGAAAAGTGCTGTCTATGGCTATACCTTTCACTATCATCTTTGTCAGAATAATAAAAGTTCAATAAAATGAAGCTTTAAAAATATAACTCATCTTGATGTCTTCTGTATCTTCCTTGCTTTTTCCATTTGTTTGTTTCTCTTTATTCTTTTCACTATATACCTAATACTCCTCTTAACACCTTATTTCTCATTCTATCGCTATGTCCTTACTAAAACAGCATCTCTTTATCGCCGCTTATGCTGCAGAATTGACCCCATGAATTCTCTGGAGTGTCTGACTGTTTGGTTCAGTGGGTGGGTATACATGATACATCTCCAATGCCTGTCCTGGACCAATCTCCTCGATCACTCAGTGTCCCACAGAAGGGATCCCCTGACATAATCCCACAAAGCACAGCAGGAGTTTCAGAAAGGTCTCGCACTGCTGGAAATTAGATTTTCTTAACAGCTGCAACACAATAGGGCATGTTGTGCTGAGGAGTTATCATGGAAGTTGTCAGGGGCTTTATGGGCTGATATGCCAAACTGACAGTAACCCCAGTGTGACAGAATTGTTCTGCTTAAATTTGTTGGTGATCCTTAAAGCTTATCAAGCAAGACTGTTGGTAATTTGGGAGTAGGAAGACACACAACTCTAACCAACTTTGGTTTCAAAAACATTCAGCAGTGGAGTAAGATGCTAAAAAGAAAATATTACGGAAGTTTTTTTCCAGAGTCTTTCTATTCTATCTAGTATTGTTGATGCCATTCCATTATCTAGTTACCTTTTTAGTGGAAAAAAGAAAATAACAACATGTACAGACGGCAATCCACCTTTTTAGGAAACAAAGACAAGGAATCTCATTTCTTTCTCTTTAATCCCGTATGGATCTGCAATACAAGCATCTCCAGAGGAAAGCAAAGACACAGCAACTGTATCACAGAAAAATTGTAAACTTAAGGACGTAATTTTGGAAACTTAAGCTATGACAAAGTAATGCTCTCCAGATAATTGTATTAATTATTAATTATAAATTATAAACATAAATATAACATTTTCAAGTTAAGAGGCAGCATGATAAACTATCAGCTACTCTTCCATGAAGCAAGATGTAATTCTTCTACCTTCTGGCTTCATGCTGAGTTTTTATGCAATACATGCTGATGTCAGCAAAGGCTCACGTGGTTAATTAGTTACACCTAAGAAAGTCATGTGCATAAGTGTTTGCTGAACCAGTCCTCCAGCACTTTCATTTGGTATATTCTTTTTTCCTCCTGTTTTATTGATTGTAGTTCACACTTGTAATGATGAATTAAAATATCTTCCTTCTGTACAGAGTTGCTGATTCCGTGTGCACTGTACCTCCATACTCTTTTAAGGAAATGCTGATGGGGAAACAAAGCATCAAGGGCTTCACAGATAGGAGACCATCTTTCAGATTTTTACTCATTCAATATTTAACCACCTATTAGTGATTTTCAGTATCAGTCAGTTCCCTATTTGCTCCTATTCAAAACAGACTGCTGCAAGTTAATTATTGCCTCTTCAACTATGAGAGTTTTGTGGGTTTTTGATATGGAGGTTGGGCAAAAGCTTAAGACATTCCTTTAACAAATATCCCCCCACCCCCCAAATCAACAAAAGGGGGAAAAAAATACATAAAACAAGAAAAACAAAACAAAAAAATCCCCAAACAATAAAAATATTCCCTTCTTCCCTATCTGAAGTAGAGGACAGACAGATTAAAGAACATACATTCCATCTGATGGAAATTAGATCTGCTGAAGACTAGTGACAGCAATACAACTTAATTAACATTATAGATATGAGATAAGATATGTGTAGGAGGCAAAAAAAAAAATCAAAGAACTGAAAGAATGTCAAACTATCTGGTAGTTCAATATTTGACTTGTTCTTTTTCATTCTGAGCCTCTTTCTAATACGTCCCTTGCTGAATAATTCCAGGAAAAGTAATAGGTGTTTTGTATTCAGATCAAGACTTTCCTATTTTGCTTAGTGAGGAAACTCCTCTTTTCAACTGCTTTATCTGTAGTCATAACAAGCCGAGAGGTGCAATAAGGAGGCAGCATTCAGAGACCTCGAACTGGATGCACCAGCCATGTGCACAATACAGCACTTGTTCTATTATCCCAAGCTCTGTTTACTGCGCCTGAACTGAGTTAAAACCTCTAGGTCCTTTTTTTTCTGCTATTAGTTCTCAAATGGAAGTAAACCAGTGACTAAATCACTTCAGGGCTTTCAATCTCACAGCTGTGCTCGTTCTCTGCAGAAGGCCCCAGCCATGGCCCAGTTTTATCCCGGGTCACATACCAACCTGTGCACCAACAAATAAGTGAATGAGATTGCACTCTCCTATTTGCACCAACCAAGGATTCCACCCAACGCAACAGGAGCTGCATGCTTGTCTGCAGAAACTCAAAAGATTACGTTGACTGCCTATAGTGACCACCTAGTTAACAAGAAAAGAAACTCAATTCAAGAATATATGTACCAATGGTTCATACAAAACCTTGACAAAATTATAGCTAGCAGAGGGGAGAGTGAGGGACAACCAACCAATCAATTCTCATGATGTAGAGGAATACTCCCAAAATATCAATTGTACAGTCAGAAATTTGTTACTAGAAGATCATCAAATCAGTACTTAACTGAGAGAGTGCTCTACCAAATGTAAACAGAAAGGACTGACACAAAGACTTCTCCAAAGAGGTGATGTTGGAGAGCACTTCTTCAAAAGGCAATACAAAGTATAACCTAAACTACTAGAGAAAACTAAACTCACCGTTTTGTTAATCCATATTAATCTACGTTAATTCTCATACAGCTGATGGAGGTTATCTATCTAGGGATATACGTCCATTTAAGTCTGATTTACTACAGGATGAGCGTTAAAAACATGAAAAGGAGACTGGGTGACAGCACAAGCAAAAGCAAAACAAAGGATTGCAAAGGGACATTTACAGCTCTGTTTTTCAGTCTAAAGACCAGAAATTTCAAAAACTAACTTAGCCACCAAAATCCCACTGAATTTCAACAGCACTTAAACATCTTACTCTCTGAAACACCATGGATTTTAACTTTCAAGTTGTTTTTCCTAGCAATAAATAGGACTGGTCAGACAGAAAGTTACCACTGTATATCTATCCAAATCACACACTTCTTTGGAAGCATTGTAATTCCTCAAGACAATAATGCATTCACTTTATTTCTTCACCTTACCCAAGGTAAGAGTCCAACAGAGATGACAAGTTGAGTGTTAGTTACAAATCAACTGAGAAGCAAAAGATATGACAGACTTGTTACCTATGTTTCTGATTCATAAAGATGCCAGCAGTGGAGCTACAATAACTCACACAAGTCAGGATTTTCTACTTTACCATGAGGATAAAAGTCCCACTTGGGAGGAGTGGAGGGATGAAGCCACTCAAAGGGATTCAAGCACACAGACTTATTTAGCATCCATCTTGCATCTAATGGTAAGGATTCAGTACCACTGGAGACTATCAGCTCACCTGTATGTTAGTAGTAACATAGGACAGGAGAGAGGATTTCCAAGTCCATCATCCTCACCTTGCCAGACCACTGTCTGCAAGTTCTCTTTAAAAAGGAAGAGTGACTAAAAAAGGCACAGTAAGCCTGTAGCATAAAGCACTCCAAGCGAAGCATCTGCTAATACACGTATTAGAAATTTTATCAACAGCAGGTTTTGCATGTTTGCACAGTTGTTATAGATAGATGCTCTTATCACTGCTACTTTAATTTTACTTTTTTTAAAAAATAAAATGTACCATTATTAAAATCACTGCCGCCTTCTCCTCTTCTCACAATATGGTTCTCTGATTTTCACTTATTTGCATTCCTCTTCACCTTTAATTTCCTTCTTTATTTAATATCTTTCTCCATCACTTCTGCTACTCTTTCCAACCTCTCCTTTTGCTATGTGATTTCTTCTTTCCCTTTTACTTTGCGATTTCCTTGTACTTCACTCTCTGCCAACTTGACTTTTTTCTCTTTTCCCTTTCCCTGCAGTTCGTAAGAATCATAGAATATCTCAAGTTGGAAGGGACTTATAACGATCATCGACTCCAACTTTCTGTGCAAAGGACTACCAAACACCAAACCATATGACTAAGAGCATCACCCAGATGCTCCTTGAACTTTGTCTTAGTGCCATGACCACTTCCCTAAAACATGGAACGCTTCATGAACGCTTGCGCGATGGCCATGCTAATCTTCTCTGTACCATTCTGAATTTAGTATATGTGCTGCCAAAGCAAGCACACTTGGATGTCTGTTGGGTGTCTCCCGTCCCTTCCCAACAACCCTAAATTAGCAGACCTGCTCAGATGACAGCAGCCTGTGTGCAGCTCGCTCCGTCAGCTTAACCACCATGCAGAAAATGAAACCTCAGAGTTTGATCAATTTCCTGCCACAAGACCAGCGTTTGTAAAATCAGGAGATCAAGCAATTAAGGTATGTAACTATGGCTAAAACGTTATAAGCTCATGGTCAATGCTCTGAAGACCAAGGCATTCATAGCTAAAATATAGTAGCATAAAATTTCTTCTTGTGGAAAATTACATTTCTCTTAGTAAGGAAGAACCCAAGGATTTGTACCATGACTGCTATGCCACTGTGCACTATGTCACTGCTGAACATACCATCACCAACTTCCTATTAGCAATCCTTTTCCTATAAATGGCATAAAATTATCTCATTTTGTGAATTACCCCACCCCATACCTGTCCCTAGCAGGGTTACAGAACAGCAACTCCTCAAAAGGCTTCAGAGGCAGTGGTTACTGTCCACATCAAGGTTCACAAAGCTGGTCTCCACCACCTTCAGTAAGGTATTAATTACGGTCTTCTTGGACCCAAAAACATAGGACTGAAAGCCAATGTGGAACATCACTGGCTCTTCGAGAAACCATTTCATTTATTAACTGTACTCACAGCTCTGAAGCTCTTTTCAATATTCAGCTTAACTGTGTCTTTGCTGATGCTTAAAGACCATTACTTCTTGCAATGCTTGTCATGGTCGACCATCTAAATGTGTTTATTTTGCAGAACATGAATAAGTGATGCAACTAATCACAATGCTAGTGTTATGCAGCTTCACAACATTTTTGTTGTCTGGAATAATGAGCAGGCTCAGAATAGGTGCTTGCCTGTTGGCACTGTTTCTCTTTCAGAGAATTTCCATTCATTTAGTAACTCCAGGCTGGCAGCTAAATCAACCGTGAATGGCCAAAACGCATCCATCCACCAAAGCCACAGACCTTCACTTAGGCATATGCAGTTTAAAGTACACCCAAGCTCTCCTGCTGAAAAGATTTTGGTTTTCAAGATTAAAATCCCTACCAGGTAGGTCAGACAAACTGAACACAAGAAAAATAAAATCATAAGTAGTGGAGGGTTCCACAAGTGGCCAGTCAGTTGCAATAGACAGATGAGAAAGGGGCTGACAGCACATCAGCATACAGCTACCTCTCCACACGGCATGCAAAGACCATCCCTGATGCTAAGAAATTAGTTTTGCACTGGTATTTGCAAGTGCCAAAACCAAGTGTGAACTCCTTTTCTTTTCTGATGCTAAAATGGTGTTAATTTAAACGGATATCTTTTTTCCAGAGAGGGAGAAAAGACCACTTTCTCAAGTGAGGCATTTTCTGATGTTTACACTATCCCAGCACTGGGTAACCCAGTTTGCTCCCTTCTGAGCACAAAATCTAGTGAAGTATTTCCCCCACACCTACCTAAGACAACCTGCTCTGTTTTTTTGAGCAGAGAGCAGCTTCCTCCACTTAGGATGAAACCTTACACAGGTCAACCTTTAATTTTCTACTTACCATCCAACAACCTAGGCAAAACATATACACAGCCTCCACAAGAGGCTGAAGGAAAATAAACTTCTTTTCTTGCCTCCTGGTGAGTCACAGCACCACTAGAAATGTAAAAAAAAAAATAATATTTCTTCTATTTAATCCACATTTTCTCCACATTTTCCTTAAGTCTAGAGGTCCTTTGGAAGTCCCTGAGCAATATTAGTTCTTCTCCTGCCCTCACTGCTACAGTATTATACAGTAACATAGAATTTGCCTTGTCTTTCTTAAAATAGGTGAAACTGCCAACTGGCAGAAAATCAACTGCTTTTGGTACCTATAGCAAACTCAGGCAAAACAAAGCGGGAGCTCAAAGCACTGCTGAAATGTCTGAACTGTGGGGGAATATACAAAAAGTAAGGAACAGGAGATAAATACAAACATTTATGTTACCAAGAAGGGTGCAGAAGAAGAAATGCAGTTAAGCAGGAAGTCCATTAAGAATAATTCAGAAGTCCAAAAAGAATAATTCAGAACACACATCCAAGTGCAAAATGCAATTATTCACACAGGAAATAAGAATTAAAAAGTAATTACTATATTTTGCAAAGGGAGAATAAATGCAACCGAATCACACTGTACAGATCGTTGTGGCTTATGGGCTTTTTGGTTTGTTTTTTTTTTTTTTTTTTTTAAATCTTCACTAGTAGATCCTCATGCCCCCTCATGCTCTCTTGAATCAATCAAAAATAGTAATTAAAAAAAATTCCACTTCAGCAACCCAATATGCCTGTGGGTAACACCACATACAACGTCATGGAAATAGTTAGCAGGAAAAAAGCCAGCTATCAAATAATTGACTACTGCTCAGAGCACATACGTTCAGGACCTGGGTCCTTGTTTCCTACAGGACAGAGACTTTCAGTAAAAGCCAGTGTGCCATAAACATTATCGCACCAATTGATTTTAAAGACCAGTTAAAAGCTATTGTCTGTGACAGACCAGGTAAGCCAAACAATCACATTTGCACTTGAAATATTTTGACCTCGGACCCACAACTGCTCTCAGCAGAGGTCCAGCAATGGATACCGAAGACTTTTTTCTCCAAGTCTATACGTAAGCTCCTGAATGTGCCTCTCTTTCGCACTTAGAAGGGAAAAACATCTCCTCAGACCTCAGTAACAACCTCCAAACTTAACTGTCTGCTAGAGGGCAGGAGAAAAAAAGGCACAACAAAATCTCTCCCAACAGAAGCAGATTTGGTAGCCTTCAAGAAGCAGACGATGTAGTAAGACATAAGGACCGCGCTATGCCAATTTTAAATCGTGTGCAAATTTCAGAACATGACAGACAAAGAGAAAAATAAGCACAAAACAAATTCTTAAAATGTCAAGTGTCTTCCTCAAAACCAGATTACTGCAGGGCATGGGGCAAGCCAGCGGCAGGAGCACGAGCTTAAAGTGCAGCACCAGCCCATGAACAAGAGCAGCGATGACGCTCATCAACTCCATATATGCCTGAGGACTACCTCTTCAGATCTCAGCAACACTTCCAGCAAAAGCCCCATCCCCATGCAACCCCACTGTCCAGAGACTGAATTTCATTTTCACTGCAGCACAGCACACTAGAATACTTCACATTGTTTGGTTCGGTTTTGAATCTACAAAAGATTCACTACAGATGCAGAGCACCTTCTAAAGAGAGCTGCTTCAGCAATCAACAGTTCAATAACAAACAGCTGGACCTACAGCTTTGACTCCTCTAGTACAAGCATTTTGAAGACCAAATGCCTGTACTCGGCACTGGTGAGGCCGCACCTGGAATATTGTGTCCAGTTTTGGGCCCCTCGCTTTAAGAGAGATATTGAGCTCCTGGAGCGGGTCCAGAGAAGGGCGACTAAACTGGTCAAGGGGCTGGGAAAAAAACTTATGGGGAGCGGCTGAGGGGGTTGGGGCTGTTTAGCCTGGAGAAGAGGAGGCTGAGGGGAGACCTGATTACGGCCTACAAATACTTGAGAAGGGATGGTGGGGAATTGGGGAAGGGCTCTTTACATTAGTGATGGATGATAGAACAAGAGGAAATGGGTATAAGCTTAGTCAGGGGAGGTTCAGGTTGGATGTTAGAAAGAATTTTATCTCTGAAAGGGTTGTCAGCCACTGGCTGCCCAGGGTGGTGGTTGAGTCCCCATCCCTGGATGTGTTTAAGAATAGGGTGGATGAACTGCTTAGGAATATGGTTTAATGGGGGATTAGGGACAGTTGGACTGGATGATCTCTAAGGTCTTTTCCAACCTAGAAATTCTATGAAATTCTATGAAATTTGTGAATCTTGGAAAGAATTTTACTATTTATGTCTTTACACTAGATGTGCAATGAAAGCCAATTTTCTTCCAGTAATGCTTTTGGAGAAAGTTCACTTTTCTTCCAAAAGCCCTATTAATCTTGTAAAAGAGAAAAATAACCTGAATCCAACCAGATATAGTATAAAATATTTCTGCAGCTCGACATATTTTTTACTTCACTTTGATGTCTGAGCCACTGTGCATTGACTTTCAGGATCATTTACACAATTAGGTTTACAGCAGAGCACACATGCTAAGCTTACACAGAAACTGAATATAAAAACTAATTAACAGTACACATTCCCACAAAAAACCTATAATACAAAAATGGTTCTCAGCCAGATGGGAGAATTTAATAGATAAGGTACTTATCTGGTCCAGAATATATGGCAAAGGAGTTAGAAACCTGGGTAGAAAACTGATGCAAATAGGCCCAAAAATCAGAGCAATTTTGAACAATGGAATATTTGGAGAAGACCGGTGCTTTGCCAGTCACACCGCAAACAGACAAAGACAAAACTCATTACATAAATTATTCATTAGTATTTAACAACTCAGCACTGGATCCAATATTTCTCTTTTGGCTGAAGAACAGTGCTACGAATCCATCCAATTGTAACTGCACTGCTGAAAAAGTTAATGCCATTTATTGACAGGTTAATTTATAATGTCACCTTAATTAAAAAAAAAAAAAAAAAGATTATCTTATCACTTTCTGACTGAAATGAAACTGCAGGTGATTGGGAGCACTGTAACTACAGGCTAAAGAATAATTTGAAACAATTCAGTGTCCAATTAACACCAGCATCTGGTTTGGGGATTTTTTTTCCCCTGTCAAAGCATTAGGCCTATATTAATTATACTTCTAGTTAGTAGTAACAGAAAGTTTCACTCTTGATGTTATCCTTCAAGCAAAAATATAGAAAATAAAATGGTCAGGACCTGGAAATTCACACAGGCAGAAACAAACTCCCTATCACTTGCAGGCATGTAAAACAGTGGTAGGAAACCCTTCCTAGCCTGATTTCAACAGCTATCCTAACACAACACTAACTCAAGAAATAAGTGTCCCTTGTGTCCAAGACACAGGAACAGTGACCCGTCTGCTTCCATCTGGAGGATCCTCTCTGAAGCCAGCTTCAAACTTTGTTTGGTCAAGAAGGTGGCCTCTTGAGGCTTTTTTAATTAATCTTTGCCAATAAAAAGGCAATTGAATAATCCACTGATCTTCAAGATTAAGCATAGCTGGGAGATTTGGGACAGGGGGACTCAGGTTGTATGGAGGGAGCATCCTTTGACTCATTACAATCTCACAGCATTTGAGGTGAGTAAACCAGCACTTGCCTCCTGCCCACTTGGTAACACTGGATTTAGATTAGTCGAGCATAATTTCGGATACACAATAGGGTTTTATTTTCCATAAAGTGTTCATCGCTAACTTTATTAACTCTCTAAGACCATAACTATACAACTAAGATAAAAAATGAAAGTGAGTATTTAAGTCCAAGCCTGGCTTGGCGTTTTAATACTGTGAGCATGGGTGGACTGAAGAGTATTTCATTCATGTATTGTACGCCAGATCTGTTATTGCTTAGGAAAGGTATAGTGTCATTTCCTTAGGGCGCTCTTGCAATTATGCCAGGCAAGAGATGTTAACTTAGCGCACCAAATGGTCACTTAAAAACAAAATGAGTACTCAGTCCTGAGAGGGAGCAATTCAGAAGTGGGGTCAAGCTCTGTAGTTGCCAATATTTTGTTTATCAATCCCAGACCCACAACATCAACTGAATAAATTATTAAAGCAACAAGAGGGGAGGAAAAAAAAAAACAACACACAACCAAGTACCATTTTTGCTGCATAACTGTGTGATACTATGTTATACCTTTTCCCTTTCCTTTTTATTATGAGTGTCATTACTGTACCTTCTGACAGAAAATTATGAGATTTGCGGCCAGCACTAATTTGAATCCGAATACTGGAAAGCTTTGCAAGAAGGCTTCAATGGTCATACGTATGCTCCTATCTGAAAATCTACTGAGAAAAAAAAACAAACAATAACCAAAACAACCCAAAATCATACCTTTACTGTCATGAATGCTCAATTTTAATTAAATGTCATCACTTCAACTAGATCATACCTCATCTTTCTTTCAGAAGCAAGGCAGAAAAATCCATGCTTCTGCCGCTTTTTAACAGAGCTTTAACTGTGTTTCTAGGTTCCTCTTTGCCTTTTATTTAAAATAATTATTTCTCACCCTTCCCTATAAACTAAAGCAATTTTATCCCATCCATGAAGCAGCTCTATGCAACTGTTGCCAAGTCAATAAATTAACAGACTCTTGGACTGATCACACAAGGTAATTCTTTTTGGCTGTTTTATCACTAACCTACAGGCAGCATTCCTCTCCCAGACCTGAAGCTCGAACTCAGCTCCTGGTCTCCATTATTGTGCTATTGCCTACCAAATAGTTTGAATACAAAGAAACAATATATAAAGCTTCTTCCCAGCACTTGGCTCCTCAAGATGAGAACAATTGCTTCTTTTCCTCATGCTGTAAGAGGTTGGTGCTGCAGATTTAAAGGTTCAGGATTCACATTCTACCAACAGAATACATACAAGAAACTCACAGTTGCAAAGTACTTTTCAGAAAAAAAAGAAAGGAAAAAGGAAAAAGGGAAAAAGGGAAAAAGGGAAAAAGGGAAAAAGGGAAAAAGGGAAAAAGGGAAAAAGGGAAAAAGGGAAAAAGGGAAAAAGGGAAAAAAGGAAAAAGGAAAAAGGAAAAAAGGAAAAAAGGAAAAAAGGAAAAGGAAAAAGGGAAACAGGAGAAAAAAAGGAAAAAAGGAAAAAAGGAAAAAAGAAAAAAAAGGAAAAAAGGAAAAAATGAAAAAAGGAAAAAGGAAAAAAGGAAAAAAGGAAAAAGGAAAAAGGAAAAAGGAAAAAAGGGAAAAAGAAAAAAGGAAAAAAGGAAAAAGGAAAAAGGAAAAAGGAAAAAAGGAAAAGGAAAAAGGAAAAGGAAAAAGGAGGGGAGGTGTTTTTAAATTTACTTGGAATTTAACCCAAATCTCTGTCGAAATAAAACTTTGAGACACCTGGGTAAAAGCCAAACCGTACGCATCATGAGCAGATGCATCCAACCTTCTGCTTCTCCTTACCCCAAAGGAGATCCCAATCCAACATACTTTCACTGTCTCACACCTCTCTCTTCCTGCCATAATTATCTCCCTCTGCCCCATGGACCAAATCTGGATGCTTTTCCCTGATTTGTGCAGTCTCTATCCTTTCCCACCCAGTTCCGTTCCCAATATCCTTCCTCCTGCACTGCATGCACATCTTCTGGCGCAACCAAGGAGTAACTGAAAGAATAAATGCAATGTAACATTTCTCTCCTCCTCCTGTAACCAATGAAAGGAAATCTTTACTGAAGGCATATAAACTAATGCCCTATTAAGAACAGCTGCAAATATTAAACGTTGTCAGAAAGCTGATGGTTGGCAAAATAAAGTATCAGCACAAACCAACTCCTATGCTAGCTATTCCTAACCTTTAATCTGTATCTCCTTTCACAGAGATGGAGATAGCTTTTTCAATACCATAATGTACTTTAGCTAATTTAACCAGTGGCCTGAAGGCCACTAGAAACCTCTCAGTCTTGAGACAGTAAAGAAAACAAAAATATAGCTTGAAATTATTTATTAAAGCTATAATAAAAATCTTTTTGGTAAGTACTCCACTCTTGATAAACTAGTGATGACTACACAAAACTAGAGTTGCTAGAGTAAAACTTCACTTGATTTCCAAGTGAAGCACTTTGAAAAAGCAAAAGGAAACAAAATGAACTGTGGAGTTGCTCTGAAATGTCTAGGGGAACAAACCCATCTGGGTTTACTGACATGCCTGATCTTGAGATTAAGTTTTCAGTTTAACTCACAACAAGGCTCCTCCTTGGATTTGTTAGGAGACGTACACTGAAGTTAAGCAATCAAGTAACAATAAAATGCTAAAAAGACTCTTCTGCTCAAACCAGCTCCTATTTCTCTTATCTGGTTAAAGAGGAAGGGTATCCTTCATGAAGACTCCCTGAGACATACAACTAATTTCACTATTTTTTCTGGTAAACTATTCTGGTTATTTTCTCATTCAAAAACTCCACTTAACAAGTTGAAAAATACACACCATTGATTCACCAACAACACTTCTAACAAATTTCATTTCCATGGCAATTAGCATATCAGGGTTCTGTCCATGGGGAAGACTGACAAGAAAGACTAAAATTTTTCTTTTTTTCTTTTTTTTCGTTTTAGCTTTCTGCAGCAAATGAAGACTCTTTTAAAGTAACAGCTAAATCTTTGTCTCCAGATGAAGCATTCAGATTTTTTTTTCTTTTTTAAATGGCAGGTGTTTTAAGTTTGGCTGCTCATACTCTTTTCTTTGCCATGAGCCAGATAACATCCAAACATCCACCTGTCATGCAGTTTCACCATTAGCATCATTAGAAGGCGGGGTGGGAAGCATTCCAGAGAGTATCTCAGGCCGGGTTGCTGAATACAGAAACTGAGAGAGTGGAACGGAAGAGGAGGAAGTGCATAAATAAGGCCTGTCACCCATCAGTGAATCAGACTTGCAAACTCTTTTCCTGAGTGGCCTGAGGAGCCTCCCTAGGCACAGAGGAACAGTGAAGATGACACCCGCTACCCAAACGCTTCTGACGGACATCAGGCAAACTTCCACTCCTCATCTGAGATCCCATCTGGTTACTGGATGCCCTCCTTGCAACACAGCACTGCGTTGTAGCTGAGTCAGAGGCTGAGGTGCAGACTTGTGTGCTTCATTTGACCCAACTCAGAAAGCCACCACAAGGGACAGACCCTTTTCGGGTAGCCCTCCTTTGTGTTGCAGTTAGCAATCATGCAGTCATGCCATAAGGGAACGAAGGACGGTTGAGGTGTCTACATGGAGTACATGGGGTCAGGAAGGGTGGGAGATGGAGTAGCTTTCTACTGAGTCGACAAACTGGTCCAAGGAAACACAGTCAGGGCTAGGGAGGAGGATGAGAAATAGCTTTGCCATTTCTCTCATCAGCAGTATATATCTAAACCACAACATACATATGGTGAAACCACACCATAAGCAAATAAAAGAGAACTGGCAAACAAGTCTCATCACTCACAAGAGATTTTCCTTTACTGCATGTGGTGGATCCAGTACAAGTGTGCATGCCAGCCAGGACATCACTACTTGAATGAGAGCTCAAAATCCTTCCTCCCAGTTGCACCCCTCTCAGCACAGCCCCCTTGCCATGGTCACACCTTTCCAACCACCTTGGCACGCTCAGTCCCTGGCAGCAGGAATGCTTTTCCTCCTCTAAAATCCCAATTCCCTTACTTTCCATCCACCATTACTTGTCAACTGCTCCCTTAATGTATTGCCTTCCCTCATAGTTTACATAAGTTATACATGGTGCAAGTTATACACCTGAAAATACAATACTTGTTTTGACAGTTGAACAAAAAACTCAAACAAATTCCACCCCACAAAAAAAAAACCACACAATCAAAACAAAAACAACAACAAACCAAAACAAACAAACAAACAAATCCAAGCAAACAAAAAGGGAACACCAGAAATAAAAGTGCATAAATCAACAGAGAGAAAACAGGAGCAATGCTTCACAGACAGCAGAAGAGGGGAATGTATTTAAAACAAGAAGTCAGGAGCCAGAAGTACCTCACCTTGAACAAAGGAATAGAAAACAAAACCCATTAGAAGCAATCCAGCCTTAGCTGAAACATATACACATCATCATTAACAATAATAATTTGGCTCTTCATGTGTAATCACTGCACGATAGCCTCACTTTATATTCCTAACAGCCATTAACGTCAAGAAGAATTGTGCACAGGGGCACCACCCAGCCCCTGTGTTCTTCCTCAGTCTGCAGTCTGCTCCTCCGCAGAGAAAACCACCTCTCCCTGCCACTTCTTCCCTCTAATCCAACTCATGAATGGAAAGAAGGAAACAGCTGCAGCAACTGAACAGAGCCAAATCTAGAAAAATACTTTTTTTTTTTGTAATACTCAAAAGAATTTTGTACTATTAAGACAGCACTAGAAAGGTAACTTGTAACCATCTGCTCACACAATACTGAATCCAAGACAGCACATACCAGAGCACTGCAAGGACAAAAATCCATCACAGTTCATGCTTCAGATTTTGAGGACTGATTTCATAGGTTATCATCATCTAAAAATGGCCATGAAGATTAGGCATGTAGAAAATGCCAAAAAGAAACAAGCATTAATCCAGCGTAGTTCATCCAGCATGTCTCTCCTTCTCCTTTAGGCAACATGTATTGGGGCAGGGGAAGCATCATATTCTACTTCCCCATCATTTCGACAGTATCTTCACAGGCTGAAATTTTTGCAGAGAAAAACTGACAAGGTACTACTGCAGTGTTATAGGAAAGGTTCAGAAAGGACAAATAGCATTAAATCACTCTCATCAATGTATCAGTTACAACACTTATCAGCTCTATGATCGTTATAATCGTCAACTGACTGAGACACAGAAATAGAGGAGCCTAACTGAACTCTACTACATACAAGGTTGAGCAAAATGATGAAGTACATACTTGTTACCATGCCCTTAGTAGCTCAGATGAGCAACACAACTATAAAAGCTAAGGTTTTCTTCATATATGAACAAAGCCACTGGGAAGCTTCCAAGAACCTAACTCTAAAACACTGAAGGAATTCATTCTTACAAAAATCTCTACAATTGAGACTAAACTGTTTCACTGGGCCAATGCTTTACTTTCTAGTACATCTTATCTCCTTCTTTTCTTAGCAGAACAGATGAAGTCAGCCACAGTCAAGCCACAAAGACACAATAATTTTATGTCAAAAGGACACTGGCAGACATATTTCTTGACGTGGACTTATTTCGCACATTCACTTCATCCTAGAGCTAAGTCAAATCCAAAACCATCACCACAGCTACCAAATCTCAAGTAAGATTTCACATAAAAACCTATAGAATTATGAATTCCAAATGGCATTGCCTTAAATAAAAGACCAGCAGAAAATGCTTAAATATCTAATTTTTAGTTCTCAGGTTTATTAAAAAAAGAACAACCTGCATTAGGCAATCCTTGCATAAGTTTATAATTCACTGCCAGTCCCTCACACACTTCTTTCTTTCCTCTTACAGAACTCCAACTTGTATCCACATCATTTCAAGATTCCTATTTTTGTTTTCCATTGCACAGTAATTTCTGATTTTGCTGTCTTCCTTGCAATGACTTAAACAACATACTTAAGAGTCCTTTAGATAAGGACATAAAAGATAATTGTCCTCCATAAACCTTGCTTGTCAGTGCCGATTATTTTTATAATTATATAGCTAAGTAATATCTTATTACTTTATCGAGTGTTTTATTACTATACCAATTATTATGTGACATAAGGCTAAGTTCTGTATCTTTAAGGACTATGGTTTAGTCTTCTATTACATCAGATCTTCATTTCATAACATATTTTAATTTGCAACTCATTTACTCAGGTCGTGAGAATTTAGCAGAAAGTCACCAGGCACTTCCATCTTGTTAAACAAAAGTTTTCCGGCTGATTTCATGCATCCTGTCCCCAGCTGGAGAGAAAGGGGAAGGGCACAAACAGCCAGATGGGACAAGTCGTCTTCACACGTCAGAACGCCTTCTTTTCACTGTCCCTCGTTTGACATCTGTCCCCGCACTTTTGCGGAATTTCTGTATCACTGAACATACATAACTTGTCTGTAGCTTCCATCTCCTTCTACTGCAAAAACACTTAATACTTGCAAAAATGAAAGAATGTGAAGAAGAGAGGTGTAAGGAAGGGCATCGCCACCACCCAGCAGGTAAGGAAAAGACAAACCCCGTGGGAGCTGCGGAGGGCTGAGCATCATCTTTTTAAGCACACCGTGCCAACTCACCCTTCAGCACAGCGCCCTGGCGGTCTGGAATTTCATTATATCTATGAATAACTTCGTTACTATAAGTTTCCAGCTCCTGTGCCTTGAAAAGTCAGTAAATGATGCTCACGGAAGACTGACTGAATCATAATCAAGATATGCTTGCATTTGGAAAAATCCCTACGTTAAAACTCTTGGAGCTTAGCAGTGCACCCACAAAAAAAAAAAAAATATCTGGCACACTTAAGCAGGCAAGTAGCTAACTGTTAAAAAACCCATTGATTACACATTTTGATTTATTTATAACCAAGAGAAGCTCATTCAACAATCCCAGAAAAGCCATACTCCATTTATCTGAATACATTCTACAGCAATTGATATTGCCTTTGTATGCAAAAAAGTACAATCCAACTACAAATTAAATGTTATATTTTGATTTTTAATTTGGTTTAAAGAAATTTTCTGTCACTGAGGAAAATTATTTGGCGCTATGGCAAAAAATCAAAACCATTGCTTTGTAACTTAAAAGTTAACTTTTTATCAGTTATTTCAACAAACAAAATTATTCTCCTCTTCCTGCAAATATGAGACAGCCCTTGCAATTTTTCAGTTCCTTCTTCACATTGACATGCAGGTTACTATGGACCACCAAACACCATCATGAACAGATCACACACCTTCACCTGGCACCAGAAAAATTGTCTCTGTTTTAGTGATAAGTCATCTCTGAAACCATTTTTAAAATATAAGAAGGAAAAGCTCTGAAAATGCCTGCAGTTTTAATGCAGCCTTCACAAAGACAGATCACCACTCATTCTTCATTGGCATACCTGTGACCTCAGAAAATACTAAACAAAAAAAGTTATTTTTAAATATTATTTTTAGGAACCTAAGTTCTGAACTCTCTTTGTGATAGTCTAACATAGAACAAGTCACTAAACATGTTTATGGAAATAAGCCTTTAAAAACTTCCAGTGTTAAACATTAAATGACTTAGTCATTGTAAAAGACTATCACAAAGATGTTTCATAAAAATACCATCTCTAAAAATAATCTGTAAAATTATACTATGAAACCTATTGATATTTATGATAGTATTTCTAATAAAAATGGTAATTCTTATTTTATAGCAAAATATTATTCATAAAGACATTCTCTTTGAGTTCTGAATTCAACATCTTTAGTTAGCCTTTCTGTGGAAAATAAAGCTGTGATGGATACATGCTTCCATATTAAAAACATTTTGACAGTTGCAGATTACAGCCTTCTCTGCTCAATATCCCATTAAGTATTTGCTTTCTAATTGCTTTTTGGAATGCTTATCTAAATCTACTTCCTATTCAAAATATTATGATAAACCCCAAACCACACCTAGGATCTGAGCACTGAAGAAAGAAAATAAAGTGTAAAGCAAATATTGCAACTGCTCTTCTTTTAAAGAAGAAAACGAGGATTAAAAAATTCAGTGGAATAGGAGTAACTCATTCTCCCACATCAGAGAAGAATCACTGTCACGGAAAGCGTGAGATTCATGAGCAAGGTTTAGGATTTTGAAAGCGTAACAGAAGTAGTCTAGATACTGATCTTACACCCTTCCACTTACTTGAAAGAATCATATTGTGCAGGACTACACACAGGAACTGAGCACTACTTACCTGAGGGTAGTTTTCTTTGCAACTTTCTCCTAACATCAGCATTTTAAATAAACAAACATACACAAATCTTTAAAATAAAGGAATGGGCTCTGCTTAGCTCCCTGCTCCAGCCCAATTCAGCCCCGGCACTGCAGGGGATGGATGGAGTCTCTCCTACAAGGCTACCACCCTCCGTGCCAAGGCCAGCCCTTTGGGAGCCACCTGGCTGACCTGCAGCATTCCAGCTTTGCTGTCAGGACAGCAAACTGCCTTCCAGATAATATCCACGAAAGAGTGAGTGGATAGAGACTCAAATCAGAAAAAGCCTGCTCATCGCGTTGCCCCCTTAGCTCACTTATGTGGCTAAAAGTCATTGGTATTTCCAAATTGCAAAGCAACTATTTTGAAATAGGCACAAAATAACACCTCTGAAACTTTGACTGTGTTAGCATTTTCATAAAATAAAGCCCCAATTCTTTTAAAGAAAACAAGAAATGAAAGGAGGGGAAAAAAAAAAATACTGCTTAGGAAGGTTAGGAGTAAAAGAAAGGTTTTGCCCAAAGCAAACTGCAACGCATAACAAACCAAGTCACTGTGTGTCACATTTACTTCATTTTTTAGCAAACAAGTCAGTAATGTGCTCTTGAAAGCAACAGCAGAGTTTGAGCAAGGAATACAGATATTGCAATCGTATGGTGGCTTACGACGCAATCGACGACCCCATTCCATTCAACAATGACGTATTTTCTGTGCAAAGACAGTAAAACCATTACAAAGTTTAGTGACATGCAAAATCACAAAGTGGATTAGGAGAAAAGCAGTAACGTCTTATCGTGGCAATTTGTATTCAGGCCTCTGAAAGGAAATTAGTAAATCTACAAAAATAACAATACTTACATAATCAGTAAGTATTTCTGTTTCAGGTTTATTGAGGACAGGTGGCTTTTTGAAACTAAGCTTTAAAATATGTTGCGGGGATTATCAGTTTTATTTTTATTTTTAAAAATTAATTAAAAATTAATTACAACTCTTAGAGTTTAGCAGTGCACCTGCAAAAAATATAAGTATCTGGCACATTTAAGCAGGTAAGTAGCTAACTGATAAAAAACCACCTTGATTACACAGTAATTAAAAATTAATTTTTATTAAAATAAGTATGAGTTTGAAACACTCTGTTAGTAACACATATAGCTTTCAGTTAAAGCAGCATGACATATATAGAGCTTACCTCTTCTTGTAGCTTTAAGGGCACGTGTTACTTTACCTAATAATGAAAATGTGATCTATTAAATACAAACTAGCTCCTTAATGGTTTAACTGACCAGGCACCTTTTCTGTTGTGCATTGTACAGAAGCCACCAAAATGGAGTTTCTTGCCTAAGTAAGTGCAAGTAAGAAGTTACTACTAAGCAGCAATCAAAAGAAATGATAGAATAATTAAACAATTGTCAGCCTCAGATATAGGACTGTACAATGAGAGAGGATCCTGTTATTTTAGAAAGTATATTACTTTGAAATGCAGCAGTATATCCAAGTTACAGAGCCGTGAAAATAAATTGTGAAAGCAGAAAATTTAATCAAAATCATGACTATAAGAAGTAGATACTGCATTATGTTTCTTGCAGCAATAGTAAAATAGAGATGGCAGATACCTTCATCTATGTCCCAGAAAACTAGTTATGCATGATATAATCTATCATATCCAAATGCAGCAACATTTTTTAAAGACACCTATTTTATTTCAGCATGAGATTGTATAAAGGGGAAAAAATAAATTAAATCTGCAAAGCAATGCATGTGTACGTAAATCCACGCCCATGTGGTGTTTGTATATCTGAAAATTAACCAGAACAGATCCGAAGCATCTGGGCAGAACTCCATCTACTTGTTTCTTTAAAACGTCATGTCCTCCGTCACATAAATTAGTCCTAGTACTTCAGCCTCCAAAAACAAACCAGTGAACATGTTTTGCCCAGTCTGAAGAAACAGCCCAACCTTTGGTGGCTGCTGTCTTGAATTGGAGAGCGATGATTACATTTGCAACAGAAGCCAACAACGCTGAAGCAGGGTTCGACTGCTAATTCCGCACCTCAGAGACGCACACTCGAGTCCACAAAATATAAGAAGAGTAGATTGTGATCAGTTAAAAGGAGTGGTGAGAACTTCTTTCCCAGTAGCCAGGCTGAGATGTCCTTTCCTAATTCAGACTTCAACTCCAATATTTCTCATTCTCTCAGTTGGATTCATCTGTTCAAATCCTTATGTTTCTGGGCACCATCCCGCATGACAACAGAGACTGTGTCCTCCCAGATTATGCTTACAACATACAGTATTTCACCAGAATTTAATACACATATCTTTGTTCCAGCAATAAAGATCATCAGCAACCTAAACTTCAATCTGAACCTGAGTCCAGAAAATACAATCTTAATAGGAATTGTTTTGCGCCAAGTGCCTTTATGGTTGCTATGGATATTCCCCTATAACTAATTTTTTAGTATTTTTTTTTTTAAATTAAAATGGCTCAGGTTTTTGGAGAGGCTCTAGCAAATAAGAAGGAAAAGAGCCACCTCTGATTCTCCCTTTGTTCAAACAATATCCCCAATCTCAACCACTTGTAACAAGGTGCCATCTCCAGCAGGCTCAAATGGAAACCCCAAGCCCCTCAGAAGCACACACCATGGACAGCCTGCAGCGCTTTGATACCTGCACTAGATTTTTCTGTAAGTAATTTTCACTTACATGTTTTACTACAAATACACTTGATATATGCTTACATAGTTTCTGGAATAAACAAACACAAATGAAGTGAAATGGGTGTAAGCACAAAGTCATTTTTGGGGCATTTTCCTCTAGGGCATGTTTTCTCCACCCCAGCACATTCCATTGCTCTACAAAGAACTGAGGAAGAGGAAGCACAGGTACTATAATATTTTGCTGCTATATGGTATTTGCACTGGTTTTTCTCACCTCAGCAGCATTATGTGACAGCTCAGACCAATTAACTTGTCACCAAGAACCAGAGCTAAGATCATTTGTGAAACCAGCCCAAAAGGACAAGGGGAAAGGGTAAAACAGTTTTCAAACTTTTACATTATTATCTAATGAACAGGGAAAAAAAACGCTACTGAATCATGGTCTAGCTTTCAGGCAGTCTGGAAGAAATTTCATTATTTTCTTTCCATAAATTCCTACATCACAAATAATGAATGGAAACACATCTTCAGCACAGTTGATCTGTAAGATCCCAAAAACTACAGAACTTTGGTGCAGAGAGTACTTGGCTGCTCATCACTTGCAAGAGTACAAAGAGGCAGCCGGAAAAACTATCAGTCTCCTGGCCTCGTCTCAACACAACAGACCAAAAACCACAGCTACCTGCCACTGCCTCTCTACCAAAAACATCCACGCTAATGGCAGGATGGAGAAAAACACGCTACTGCCTCTCATTACGGTTTCCTCCGACTCCCATCACCTTCTGCACAAGGGCTCCTCTCTTGCTTTGCCTGCTTCTGTCTTGCTCACTTTTCTCTCCTCTGTTTTCCATGTTCCTGTTACTGCAGCCTTTGTTCCTCCCTGTTTTCCGTTATTTTAGTAATTTTATTTTTTCAGCTAGTTTTCAATAGTTGATATTTTTTTAAGGGGATAATTTATCTAGTAATGAGGACTGGTCCCAATTTCAGCCAACAGTATCCAGGAACCTGTACAAATATTCTGCTTTGGCTCTCAACAGCAAGTCAGAAAATCAGAGGTGAAGTTTAACAAGGATTTCAAGCTGAAATCAACTTCAAACATGCACATTACAATTTCCTCATCCACACTCTGTGGTTGTAGAGACCCAGCTTTCATCTTCTAATCAGTCAAGTCCCTTTCAGCCTCTCCTCAAATTTCAACCACAGTCTCTTTTCTTTACACTCATACATTGTCTTTCCCTTTTTCCCCCTGTATTCATTTCCTACCTTCTTTCCTTAGCAAATTTTCCTTCTTCTCATCTAGATCTGTATCCCTTTTTTTCAGGATCTCTCCATGTCTTTGAAGTTCCCTTTGCCATTCTCCCACCACTTCCTTTTTCTCTCATCTACTGTCTCTTCTCGTTTCTGCTCACCAAAAGCCAAGAAGCGACATAGGCTTCAGGCCAGGAGCATCCCCCCTGCGATGGGCGCAGGCATCACTGCTGCGGCCCTCGGACACTGCCCCCGAGTACCAGGACCTGGGCAGGGGAGGCAGGTGAGCTCTGTGGAAACACATGGCCTTTCAAGGGTTGAAGGGGCTCCTGGGGGTCAAACGATCCTGCCTCCTGCTCAGGAGATCAACTGATGCCTCTCCTGGCTATGCAAGATATGGCCTTATAGACCAGCTAGACTAGCCATCCTATAAGTTAGAGGATGAATAATTAAAATAAAACCCACTTTTAGTTAAGATGATAAGAGAGTCACTTTTTATTTTAGTTGAAATGGTGATTTTTACTGAGCATTTTATGCTCATTTACATTCTGCCATACTTAACGCAGTAGTATTGTGGCTAGTGTGTCAGAGCACAGGATGACAGAGAAAGAGGCACACCTTCTCATCAGCTTTTGATTGTGAAATACAGTGTAATGGACCCTCATTAATTCAATTTGCGCTAGTAAGAACAACGTTGAATTATTAAATTATTGTGAACAAGTTCCAGAACAAATAGCATAAAAGGATTCTTAACCGAAAAGTGTACTTTGCTCATTTGGGTTGACAGATGTAACACAGCTATAATTATTATACTCTGTAAATGAAAATGTTCTTAAAAATATGAACCTTCATCATAGCACCAACCATTGCAATTCTGCTCAGCAATGTTGAAATTTGTTTGTTTGGTTGTTTTTTTTTTCCTGAATTCTTAAGTAGGAAAATTAGCAACGATGTTCTGGAATACATAGCAAACACACTGGCACAGTGAAAAAAAGGAGTAATTCGTACCAATTTTCTCATAAGAAAAGAAATTTTCCTAATAAAAATACAAGATTCCTCATGACATGGACTTGTGCAAGGCATTTGACACTGTCCCACATGACATCCTTGTCTCTAAAATGGAGAGACACGGATTTGACAGATGGATCACTCAGTGGATAAAGAACTGGCTGGATGGTTGCACTCAAAGAGTTGTGGTCAATGGTTCAGCGTCTACATGGAGACCAGTGTCAAGCGATGTTCTTCAGGGGTCTGTTCTGTGTCCAGTGCTGTTCAACATCTTTGTCAGCGACGTGGATGACGGCATTGAGTGCACCCTCGGTAAGTTTGCCGATGACACCAAGTTGTGTGGTGCCATGGACTCACTCAAGAGAAGAGATGTCATCCAGAGGGACCTTGATAGGCTTGAGAATTGGGCCAGTGCAAACTGCATGAGCTTCAACAAGTCAAAATGCAAGGTCCTTCACCTGGGTCAGGCCAATCCTAGGCACAAATAGAAAGTGGGCACAGAGTGGGTTGAGAGTAGCCCTGAAGAGAAGGAGTTGGGGATGTTTATAGATGAGAAGCTCAACATGAGCTGGCAGTGCGCTCATGTGGCCCAGAAGGCCACCGCATCCTGGGATGTGTCAAGAGACGCGTGGTCAGCAGGTCAAGAGAGGTGATTCTCCCCCTTACCATGATCAAATAACAATGAAATCTACCCTTTTTAATTATATTTCTATAGTACCCTCTAGCTCTGACACCAACCAAGTCATTTTTATGGTGCTTGTATATAAAACTGTTAGAACGCACAGCAATCCAGTACTACATCAAGTTACACAAAACTGTTGCAATTGTCTTCAGCGTTACAACACACATGCTAGACAAGAGGCCTTTCCAAAAGCAATACTCCCAATTCAGACGGAGGGAAAGGACCAAGCTAAAGTGCTTCTATTTTTCCCTGGAAATGTTGGAATTTAAGAAAACAAACAACCAAAGCAAACTATCAAAGCCCTTCCTTATCCCTAAGCTGTCCGACAGAGAACTGGCAAGAGTCAGGGAAACAGGCTGGATCTGGAAAAGGTTACTAGCTGCATCTATTTCCTCAAGGCAGGATGAGCTCTGCCTACATCATTCTGACAATTGTCTAACCTATCCTTAAAGGTTGTAAGGATGAAATGTCACCTGGCAATGTAACAAAGTACGTGTGCTCCATCACTCAGTCAGCTCACAGAAACGCAGTGCAACACCAGATCTCTGCAAAACTTCCAGTTTGCAAGAGAACTGGTGATAAGGGAAGTTTTCCTCCTGTACTCTGCTTCACTTTGTGCCACCTAATCCAGGTGTCCCTTCTATGCTCATTACATTATATCAAGAGTCATACTGGGAGTTAGAAGAGAAAACATCTACTGCATCTAATTTTCTTCTTAAACATGGTGAATATACTGACACAGTTTAATGTACTTTGCTCTTGATCAGACCATTTTCTTCCAGGAACCTTCAAACAGTGTGACTACATTCCTCCTGTATTTTGCTCAAAGGAAGTCAAGCCAACTAGTCTACTGCTCTTTCAGCCGCACTCTCCCTTAAAAGGAGGGGAAAAAAAGAAGGAAAAAAAAAGAGAGAAGAGGAGGAGGGGAGAAACAGCAGCGTGTTCTTTCCTCTGCCCATTTTCCTTGGCACTTAACAACCTTCAGAGACTTAGTGAAATGAGGAATTCCAAAAAGCTGTATTATCCCCAAAGCAAATCCTCCTTCTACATGAGCTGCCACCACACATGCTATCACAAGAATCTCTGCCTCAAACTGTCAGTGACCAGGCAAAATTCATATTTGAAGTTACCTACAACTGTTAAGGCTGGTCAGTACCCTCTGTGAGTATGGCTAGCAGTGAGCTGCAAAATATTTCTCGTGAGGATGTTCTCCACAGATGTGCTGGCTGGCTTTGTGTCACCTTCCATAAACTACATCCCTTCACTTGATTTTACAATCTACGCTATCATCTGCTTTTGTATCTTCCTTTGTCATACATCCTGAAATGCTCCATACTGTGGCATTTCATACGCAGCGCATCTTTTGTCACATCCATTTTACTTCCTCTATTTCTGCATACGAGAGCAGTGCTTGTACCATTTCTCAAAGGTTTTCCATTTAATGCATTTTAAGAAGCTTTAAAAGAAAACCACGAGACTGCCAGTAGCAGTAATGACTTCTTCCCTTCCACAGAGCACTCTATCATACTTAACACCCACTGGAATATTTGCAGGCTTTGGAAGAAGAGGGCCTAGACATCATTGTACTAATGTAAGGCATTTGTCATTGTGAAGGTCAGCAATTCTTTCTACATTACAGAAAAATACCGCAGACAGTATGTAATCATAAGCTTTGTTATACAGCATTTTCTAATAGCTGTAATATTCTACTGTCTGCTCCAAGATGAGTAAGAAAAAGCAATATCTCCGTCTCCTACAGATACATTAAACATAAGCTTTTTAGTCAGTGTATACAACTGCTCATCTTCGTGCTCTGAAGTCCACTGAAAGATTGTACTATGGGCAGTGCTTCTACTACTGCGTAACATTTGGAGAAGAAAGATGAATTACTGTTGAGCACACTCCTGAAAAGACCCAGAAACAGCACCTTTCCTTCTTTTTCCAATGAAAATACACTAGTTGTTGTATTCCCATTTGCATGCTGACAAAAGTATTAAACTTTGAGCTTTAAATTCCTGCTTTGGGGGATTTCTCTGGGCTTAGTGAAACATAAGCTTGGACCCATTTTGCTCACTCTTTTCTTCTTTAATTTTTGGTAATCCCTGCTCCAGCTTCGGGCCATTCAAAACAGCAGTGTGTTTCTGAACAAAGGCTCACATATTTTTTCGTTTCTTATAGCTAAAAAGTAATTCAAACATATTCAACAGATTACTGAACAGGGACTAAGTGCAATTTAATGAATAATAGCATGCAAGAAGAAAATCTTACATTTCTGAAAAACATAGAGCAGTAATCAGTGCTCCATTTCCACTGTTGAGGACTACAGAAAGAGCTTCAGTATATACTACATTGGAGCGCAGATTCCATATGTATTCAGGAAGTATCTACAATAAATAAGTGGTTTAGAATACCTGAAATAACAAAAGATCCAACTACACTGAAATATATTCAGCAGAATTCAGCAGACAGGCACAAATTCTTATGCCTGTAAAATTTGTCCCCAAGAGGTTGTAATTCAGTCATCAGCATTACCAGATGTTTCTTCTCCTTAGATTCCAGGATCAAAGACCTCCCTGTTCATGTCCATGTATTAAGTGAATGTTCCTTCTGAAGTGACTCCCTGTCTGGCTTTCACTCTGAAGTGCACCATTATAACTGTCTAGCTCCTGAGATTTAAATTTGTAAGAAAAATACCACTATACCAGAGAAACCCAGGAACCCTCAGAGGGACATTATTCTCAAGCCAGTGTTGGCCACTAGAGCTGACTGAAATAAAAAGAACGTGCAATTGAAAGAGTTTTCTTAAAAGTTAAATTTTAATCTAGTGCCTTCAGAAGAGAATAAAAAAGCACCATCTCCAGGCAAAATATATCAGCAATAAATATAATCAAAGATCCTAATTTCACTGATAGGGACATACAAACAGAATATAACAGAATTTGGTAAGAAAGGGTTTGATTATTTTTTCTTTTAAAGTAAATCTGACAATGCTCTTTCTCTTACCAAACACAGTTTATTACTCTCCTTTTCAGAAGAGTTTCAGCCTGCTTTCTAAATAAAAAGAAGTCACCACACTGTAGAAGAGATCAGTATTAATTAGGAAGACTGGCAGTGCTCACATACAAGATAATGAATAATCCATCCTCAGACAAGATAGAAACAGCAGTTACCTGGGTCTGAAACTGAAGTCTTCCCAGACTCAAGAAGATAAAACCAAATGCATGCAGCATTTGACTTTTCCCCTGCAACTCTTGGAGAAGTACAGTAGTGTTGTATTAATATCAGATACAGAAAAATAAACTTTTAAACAGGGAATGAAGTGACACAATCATATGCTATTTCCAACACTTTCAAACTATTAAAAGTCAGTCTCACCATTAGTTCAGATAAAATGAGATATTATCCACTACTATTAATTTTCATTCAGTACATACATATTCAGTGACACTTCTGGACACAGTTTAATATGATGCTTTAAAACAGCACTAATATAATTTAAAGAGACAATAAGCCACTGTGTCCACCTGCAATTACAAGCGAGCAGTATCTCAGTCTAGGGATATTCAAGAAAGAAATAGTTTCAGACTGAGAATTTGTATTTAAGGAAATAAGACCACTATACCTTCTTTCTGGAACTGCAGTTGGAGATACCGAATTCTGTCATACAAGGGACTTCCTGCGTCGGACCAAGACCTTCCCAAGCCAAGTTGTTTCTGCACAGTCTGTGATCACTTGCAAAATCCTGTGTAAATCTGCACACAGCCTGCAAGGCCGTTGTTTTCAAACATTAAGAACATACAGTTTCCACGACAGATCTAGCGAGGACAAGATTTGTATTTTTTTTTAAGCCTAACATTTACAATTAAAGGAGACGCACACTGATGGGTTCACAACAAGAATATGAGTCATCAACATTTAAATCTCTGAGTTTTGAGAAAGGGACTACAGTTCACATTCTACTTTAGGAACTAAGCAATGCTTCATGCAAATTAATAGTAATTAAAAGACAGGTGCATCCCATATTGCCAAGTAGGCAGTCTATTCAAGGAAGTTATTGCTTCAAAGCCGTATTTTGTACAGATTTCAAGTCAACAGTACACTAGAGCCTTTCACTCCTCTTCCCTGAAAGAAATAATGAGCTGCAAAAAAGCTAAAGTTCGGGACTGCTCTGCAGTAGTGACATAATAAAGAAATATCAAAGATTAAAACTCATGTGAATCATAATAAGAAACATCCACGTTATTAAAGGGTCTTGTTATTAACACAGGCACCAAAGATGAACACCACATACGTTAAGAATATCAGAAAACCATCCACAAGCGCTAAAAATCAGCAGGAAGAGAGGACTTTGCAACACAGTCGTTTCATGAAGGGTTTTTTTGTATCAGCTGATCTGCCAATCAAAACCAGCACACTGCATGTCAGGGCACAGTGGAGCAGACATAAAAAGGCTATCCAAGCTTCCACAAATTAAGAACATAGGAGTAAGAACAGAACTATCAAAAATATGCCTGTTCAACACACTGTTTACACACTAAGGTTCTCCAACTTTTCTCAAAAAAAAAAAAAAACCACAAAATAAACCCTCTTTAATAAAACCAGGTCACATGTCAAGGAAAAGGAAACCAAGAACGAGATGCAACTGGCTGAAAACTGGTATACAACAAATATTTTGGTGTTTTTTCTCTATTTGAAAGTATTGGTTTTCTCAAAACACCAATAAGTGAGGCATACTTTTTTAGAAATCTTTATAACCAATATATGTACTCCTACTATTCATACAGTCAGATTACAGAAACACATTTTCTGTGTTAAACTGACTCTGCGTGTTGCACAATACCTGCTCTGTTGAACTAGCAGTAGTTCAGACAGCTCCCAATCAAGCAGCAGCCTGGCGCGCTGCGCTCCATATCAATCAGGATCTTTTACACATCTGTCAGACACTGCTCTGAGAGCTCGTACTGCTTGAAGGTCAACCTCCTTCCTACTACAGTCTCTACACCCAGTCAGCGCAGCAGTGCCAGCCATGATGAGTTCCCATCTGCTACTCCAACCATCCCATTATCCAACCTCCCAACAAATCTCGAGGCAGAAATAATGACAGTTTTCAGGTGGACCTTATTGGTACACTTCATCTTTTCGAGTTTTATTTTAATACAAGTAAAAGATACGCTAAGCTATACATCTGGTTAAAGTAGCATTCTATACAATATCTAAAAAGTGTGGAAAAACAATTTCTAACATGCACTAATTCTTATACCTGAGCAAAGAACACAGCATCATTGCCAAGTGCAAATGCTAGAACGCTTATTTCTTTAACTAAATGCAAAATAATTTTGAGGCCCAGTGACACGCTCTTGCGACTTTGCATTGCAGCAGGAAAGCATGTCGCAAGGAGCTGGATCTGCTGTTGTGATGCTGCAGGGCACAGGATGAAGCTGTAGGGAGAAACAACAAAGGAGAATAGCTACCAGATGGCAATCATAAACTTAGGACACAGCCAGTTATCCCCTCTAGCATATTTTACATACTGACAGCTGCAGTCACTCATACATTGCCAGTACAACCTGTCCATTTACACTTACCTATAAAATGAGTTGAGGTCAAATTTTTGTCATCGTATGTATTTCTATCAAATCTCAAGTAAGTTATTTGTTGTGATGTGACACTATCTTATTTTACTGGATAGTTTGACAAAATTCATCTAACATACACAACATGAAAATCTTGAATTCAAGCACAAAAAGAAATAATTACAGAGGAAAAATCCTGAATTAAGGATTAAAATAGTAAAATACTCAACCCTGAAAGAAAGAGTAACTTACATTCCAAGAAGTTACGATGCAGCTTGAGAACCTATACTAACAATCAACATCAAATTCATAATGCAATCAAAGCTTACAAAAGCTGCAGGCTATTTCTGCATAGATCACATCTTCCTTACGAGGTACATTAGATAAACATCATAAGGATGAAAACATCTCTTTTTTTAGCAAAAAGTCTCTCAAAATGGGCTGTACCTGAAAATTCTGAAATTCTCCTAAAACACTGTGAAGAACCTTTAGACGCCTTTCAGCACCATTTAAGAGCAGAAGTAGGTCTGTCCTATTTCCTTAAAAGAGCAGGACTGCAGAGCTAGTATTTAAACGTCCAATTAGGCATTACGGGACAAGGTAATTCAAGTAACAATATCCATCACAGATGAAGCTAGAAAGCTTTCGACACCAGAAGAGTCCTTCATAGGAGTTCAAAAGGTTTCATTCATCTCCCCATGTTGAGAGTGGTAATGGAATAAACAGACTTGTTGGATTTCATGTAATTAAAAAAAAAAATATGCACAGAATATAGAGTAATTCAGATTCTTAGTCAATCTAATTATTACCACTCTAATAAACTGTGATGATTTACATGAATTAGGGATCTGGCCTAGGACTTACTTCTAGCCTTTTAGGCATCTGATCTGAAGCAGAAGTGTTTCCTAACTGCTTTAAGACAAACCAAAATCACTTATGTTTTTTGAGCAGAAGAAACGTTTAAAAAACAAAAGTAAGAATCTATGAACAAAAGCATATACATTCTACTTTTTTGCCCTGCAAGGACGTATGGTAAAAACCAATGATTTATTGATTTCTGAAGTGCAAAGGGTTATGTGGACAGCCTTTGCAGTTCCCTTACAACACACACTCTCAAGAAGCAGTGGGTGAGGTTGAAGAAGTATACTCAGGTACAGCACCAAAGCCACCCAGTACAGCCCAGCACTGCTAAGAAGCACCAATGATCTGAGAATGCACTCTAAGTATTGGCATGCAAATAGGACATCCTGAACAACTTCCTCTCCTTCCGAATTTGCAACATTTATTACAGCCTGAAAAAAAAAAAAAAAAATCTTTAGAAAGTAGGCCAGGTTTTCACTCAGCTAAACTTGGCCACAAACACACAATCTGTCAGGGATCAGCAGCAGCATCACAAAGAAACACAGTCTCTTTTGTGGAAAGCTGAGTAGTTGCAAAACCTGCATAAAGAACAAGGTATCAGGCTTTAAAAATAGCTAAAACCAGAAGCTGCACAACAATCAAAAGCTACTGAGTATAATTATCCCAACGGACTGATCCCAAATTTTAGAGCACAGGTAGGCGAAGGAAAATATTTTTCTTCAGCCTATGCTATAACAGATAGCTGGAATAACATAATCAGAAGTACAGGAACGTGTGTGATACAGAAGGGATACCGGCTGTAAAGTATTATCTGCAGAAGACGACTATGCTCTGGTTTAGATGCAAGATTTCAACAAGGAATTGAAGATCCAGTCCTTTCTTTCCTTATTTTATTCCCTCTTTGACACTGGCCAACTTGCTTATTCTCTCGAACCCAAGTGCTCCAGGTGAAAAGCAGAATTTGCTCTCATCCACAAGAAGATTTTACACTGGGCTAGGTGTATACTCTCTAAACATTTCATGCCAAAGTTTTACAATTAAAACTCTTTATAACAGAGTATTTGTTTTGCCATAAGTATATGTTGAAATCAGTTTAGAGACAGAAGTGACATAAAAGCCTGACGACCGTCTATGACAGGCTGGATTATCTGGCATCCTCAGATATTTGTGGATGGTGGGGAGGGAGATAAGAATCACTGTACTAGATGCCACACGAAATTTTCCATCTCAAACTGTTCCAGTGCTGCAGTTCACCTGCTACATCCTGTCATACAGTACCTGTAAACTCATCATCTCGACAACATCTCTGACAACAAATGTGCCAAAACTTCTCAAGCAACATTTCCAGCTACCTAAAGGAAAGAGAAGGAAAAATATTTTGCTGCAATAAGTGTTTATGACATTTCCCTGGCATTGTCTAATGTTCTGAATTTTAGAACACGGCAAGTAGCATCATTTCTTTTTCCTGCCTCTGAGTCTTCAAAAGAGCCATCAGATAATGACTCCTGAGTCAACTCAAGACATATATAACCCATTTCTCCAGCACTGTTTGCTGATGCCTCTTATGTTTTAAAAACGCATTAGCAGGGAAATATTTATTCCCATCCTCAAACCATCTGACCTCTCAGATTACTAGGTTTCTCCAGAATAGAAGCTTCATCGTGCCTCTTCCTCACTGTCAGTCATCCATCAGGACTCAAAGCTCCCTTACTTCTAAAGAGGTCCCTTAGGAAGATCAAAAGCCAAGCCTCTTTTTCTGTAGCAAAGATTAACTCAGAACTAAAATCTCTTTTTGACTCTGAAGACATATTTGCTTTACCAAGCGTTTTTGTTCTCCACTTGAAAACAGCAGAGACATGAACTGGCTTCAGACTACCTAGTCTTCACTGCTGTTACAGTGAGCTTACTGAAATTGGTGCTGCTTGTCCTGACAAGGTTCATTTAAGGTGACTGAAGTTAGCTTGTGGAAAAAAAAGAGCAAAACCACACCAAAAAACCTGCTGAGATTTTAGATGCAGAGTGTTTGCCATTGAAATTCTATCTCACAATATAATTGTTTACAAGATCTTCCCAAATTGCCTTCAATGCTAAAAGCATGGTATTAAATCAGCCCCTTCAACTATTAAAAATGTCCTGTTCACTCAGGAGCGCAGCGTCTGTCCCCACCGGCTCAGTGACACTACTGTTATGGAAAAACTGAAAAACAAGCAAAAGAGAAGAATCCACACAAAATTAGTCCCAAATAAAAAAAGGTTCATTTCTATGAATTTTTACTCCCCAGAAGAAAAACTAATGAAGTACAATAGGAAAGCAAAAGTCTTTTTCATGACTCCAATTCAACAAAACTACTGAGCATAACAAATACATAATCTTAAAATAAAACGAATGACAATGTCTCTATTCGCAAGCTTATAATTAAGGTTATTCTCAAGTGCTTCATCAAATGAGTTTCTTCAACACGCAATAAAAATTTTGGGAAAAACGTGTACCATCATAACTTACGTAGCTAGAAAAATGTAAATATTAAGTTAAATATTCACTCGATTAAAGAGGTTGCTTTCAAACTTTTCTGGTTATATTATGGCCTATTTTATTTAATCTGATGTTCAAAATAAAGTCTTGCAAGAAAAAAACCTTTGGTCTTTGCCAAATCCGTTCCAACAGTTTAATATTTCAACTCTCCCTGATGTGTTTGCACTGCTGATAACTTATGAAAGTCTTCTAGCAGACAGAAATATTAAGCAATTAGCAGCGTGTATCTTGTTCTTTTCACACAAAAAGGTGAGCACAGGTTAAAAGGGTGGAGACACACATACACAAAATTAGACACAGAACAGAGATATTAAATCTGCAAAAACATACCAAAGCAGCACACACACCCCCCACATATTGAAGTTGATCAGAACCTCCAAAAAGTAAGAGGCCTTATTAATTTATTATTTCTAACACTAATTTACAGTTCCATTGCTTAGAGGATTCCTCTTCCTTCTCTAATATATGATAAATAACAGCATTTAGATTAGATCTAAGGAAGAAATTCTTTACTCTGAGGGTGGTGAGGTACTGGAACAGGTTGCCCAGAGAAGCTGTGGCTGTCCAAACCCTGGCAGTGTTCAAGGCCGGGTTGGATGAGGCTTTGAGCAACCTGGTGTAGTGGAGGGTGTCCCTGCCCATGGCAGGGGGATTGGAACTAGATGATCTTTGAGGTCCCTTCCAACCCAAACCAGTCTGTGATTCTGTGATTTGTTGACTTAAATACATACTCTAACAAAGCCTGTTCAACACCTGTGCAGGTTTCAATGAATTCTGCTCATGCAAATGGCTGTTCCTAAAGATAAAATCTAAATCAGTTTATCTGAACTGCTTCAGCTGGTGAAACCAATTCAGTTCATGTCACCAGCAGACTTCTGTTCTGCAGGTTTTCCAGATACATGAACTCAGCTGTACAAGAAAGTAAAAACATATTTCAGCTAAGCAATGTTTAGAAGCTCCATAGAATTTACGATCTCTAATCTGCCACATTCTCCTTCACCTACTCTGTATTTCAGTAAATAAGATGCTTTGGACCATCATGGTCTGCCTACAAAATCTTTCAATTTTGAAAGACAGCAACTCATAAACAACTTCAAGGTACTAAACACCCCTAAGTCCCCTCATGATTTCTGGTGGTTTAAAAAAATTTTTTTTTAAATATATATATATATTCCCTCTCTCCTCCAAAAACATTATGTCTTGCTTTTCCAAAATTAAAAAAAAATCTCCCAAAAATAATAACAAGCAAACCAGCTGTGTATAAAAGGACAGGCCAGCTATACCCAAAGTGCTGCAAAAGCAGACTATAAGTGAAGATAGAAACATTACCTTTCTCCAATAGGCTTTTTAAGTGTTTCCTTGTTACAAGAGTAAGCTTGAAATTTGGAGGCAGATGCATACTAACTGTCAGTCAGCATTCTTGATTTAATTCTGTACTATTGTGCCCATCGTTTTTCTTCTTTCCTTTTTCTTAAGTGAGGTTGAACTTTTGCAATTACACCTTCTATTAGGGAGGTATTTATACTTCTCTAGGCACTACTAGTGCTGCTCCCATGTTTAGGTACAGCCCTACGTGTGCCCATGGAAACACACAGTGAAAAGCAAAATGAGAGTGTAACTCAAAGAAAGTTACTTTCCACTATTCCTTACAAGTAAACTACAACACACAACTTGTAGTGGATGGTATAGGGGTAAAATCATCATTAACAGACAGTCAGTGCATTGCAGAGAACACGAAGGAAGGGAGAATCAAAAAATATACACGATACTGTATGTCTCATCAATCTGTAACATTTTTCATTAAATGTAGAAAATAGCTTAAAATTAAAGGAAGAGTAGCATAGGTTAAGCTGCAAAACCCATAAGGCTATGAACACCTCAATAAATTCTTAATGATTTTAAGTGTAGTTCTTTCAGTTTTACACATCTGTTAGTATTTACACATCTGTCTGTGTACTTCTATATACTAACTAGCTACAGAAAAATAAGACATAGAGTGCAAATGTTAGTTAAAATATCTTATAGACTCAAAAGAAAAATAAATTGAATGCTTTTATCACTAAACACCAACAAACCCCAGGTAGACAATAATGTCCATCATCTAAAACATTCACACACACAGAGCTTCCACACTGACTTAAGAGAAGAAAGAGATGATATGAAAGCTGGAACAGATCATAGCTGGTCAGAAAGGAGTGCTCCAGACATTACGAAGTAAAAAAAAAAAAAAAAAACAAAAACCAAACCATAATTACATTATATTACTCTAATAAATTATAATAAAATAATTAAATTATAGTATTCTGATAAATTATTCTATATTATTCTAATAAATTATATTATTTTAATAAGTTATACAATTATTATTAATTTTTCATAGTACAATTTAATGTTTGTGATAGAAATTTTTGTTGTAATCTATGCCGATTAGGTAGGTTTTTCAAAACACTATGCCTTCCGACAGGAGGACAGAACACTTTAACCTCTTGAGATCTGTACTAGCCTTTTTCCCCATGAGCTAAATACAGTTTTAATTAGTTCTACAACAATGCCAAAAGTTGCCAAGAAACTCCCACTTCATTCAAGAAGATCAAGAAAATAAACATCTGTGCTAGAAGTGTCTTCTAAACTTTCCTTTGCTCTTTATTTTGTTCAGAAAATCTCCATTCCAGAAACATTTCTCTTTGAGCATTTGTTGTTTGATAAATGCTCATACGTTTTTCTTGTAAAGGGAGAAGGCAGATGGACAGAGATACTCAACTACTAATGCCCATTACAGACCTGGTTTTTGTAGCCTCTCTTCCCCTAACCATTTTATCCACCTCAATCACTGCATATTAGAAGGGGGCTCAGAGAAGTTCCAGGTAATCTGAGTGAACAACATCAAAGGAGAAATCAAAGCAGGGATTATTAGAAATCAAAGCAGATATTATCAAAATATATTTTCACAGACCTGCCAACAAGAGGACTAACCACCTGCTCCAATCTGAGCAAATGCCTCTATGAAATAAAGTATAAACTAATTTTGTGAGATAATCTGCCAAGGGATTCAGCGCATGTGTATGCAAGCTTCACATCTACTCACACTCTCACCAGCCATCAGATACTAGTTCTCAGCTGTTAGGTCTCACATCCCAGTCTCCTTGTCTAGGTAGCCCTGCTTGTTCCATCAGAGCACGGCTACGTTTATCCCCTCCTCTCTTACCTTCTCTTTTAAATCATTTCCAACCAGTACATACAATACATCAATACTTTATTTCTGTTACTTCTACTATACTCCAATTTCCTCCATTTTCCCAAATCAGGATCTTTCCTTAGTCCTTGACCCTGTTATCCCATGTCTTGTGCCACCTACTTTCCCACACCTGCTCCACTCCACCTCCACAATCTCTGTCCTGCCATACGGCTGCCTGTGCTCCACCACAGCAGTCACCGAGGTGGGGGTGAGGCTTCAGATCAGGACTAGTCAGGACAGGTATAGCTGCTCTCTTCAAACAACTGACGACCTCAGTTTCCCTCCTGGCTCCGTAATACCACGTAGCAGGCAAACGCAAGAGCTGCCGACTACGCAGAAGGCACGTGAGACTGAAAGGCCAGCGTGCATCCACCACAGAAAGAGGACCAAGGAACCCCTCCTGTAGACCCCTGAGGTCAAAGAGTCCTCACTGGAGGGCAGATGCCTGAAGCCTCTGACTGTCGCCATGCAATAGGTCCAATTTCCCGGACAATAATCCCTTCCCTGTCCACACTCCAGCAGGGAAAATTTTCTCAGTAACAAGATGCCTCTTTGAAACACTGAGCTCCTGAAGTCTTTTTTTTCCTACATTGGCCATATTGAGTTGGATGTTCACAGGAAAGGCAAAATACACATCCATTATGCAATGGTATTTTTATACATTTGAAAACTTACACTCCTCCTCGGTCTTCCTCTCTCTAGGCTTAATAACGCTAATCCCCTATCATGACCTTCAATTTAAGGTAATGATTCTCAGATTCCAACTTTTTTTTTTTGTTTCCTTCTAGATTGAAATCAGTGTGCATCTTTTCTACAAAGCCTTATCAAAGCTGAATAGAACAAAATAATTACTCTTCCTGTCTTACATAAAGCCCTGTTTAAATTTAATGTGATATTTACACTTTGCAATTACATGACATCCTCACAGAGTGCCTGATTTTCATACTTATTTTTTACCTTGGTCAACTACATTGAATTCAGACCTTCACAGGAGCCTCAGTCCCCTCCCACTGCCTCCTCCTCATGTGTACTAATCAGCTCCAAAAAAGCGACATGCAAAGCTGACAATACAGAACCTGAAAGCTCTTGGTGTAACTTTTCTGTGGCATCAGCTTCATGATACATCTGGTCCCAGATACAGCAAATATAGAGTACTAACAGAAACATTCCACTTCATCCGGGGCCTTTGACACTGACTTCTTATTTTTCATTGCATTCACAAAGACCCATTCCCCCTATATCAAACAACTTATTTAGTTTGTTCCAAAAGCTCATAAATCATTTACCTTAAGACACAGTTAATATGTGAAGAGCTTATTATCACCACAGCAGGCAGTTTTTCCCCAACAGTTCAGAGAGAATGAATTTGATAGGAGAAAAAGAAAAAGAAAAGCCATAATAAATACGATATTGTCAACAGGGTGTCTGGTTGAAGAGCATTCCTACACCACGCACGAGCAGTCTTTGGGGACTTCATTGTGTTTTTTATTTTGACCTTTTCAGTCTTCTTCCTCATGCCCATTGTCACAATAAAAATGACAAAGCTCCTAATAATAAATGTGACACATAACTTACATTCACAGCCATGACATCACAGTCAATCCATGTAGATTAATGAAGTGAATAACTCCTCCTAAACAGCAGAAATAATTACTTAAATACAATGAAGTGAATTATAGCTCAGTATATTACCTGCAGTGTCAATCACACCATTCAGTTCTTCAAAACAGACTTTAAATAAAGCTGCAACAGGCACCAGCATCATTCCCTCATGCTTATGCTTGCCCCTGCTTAAACGATTCTTCAAAAAGCAAGCATGGAATAATACATTTGTATTTTTTATTTTAATTAAAAGTTTTTCTAGATCACTTTGGGCTTCAGATCTATTATCAAGTACAAAAGAATATGATAAATCTGTTTAGATTTATTCATGAGCTTCAAATTATGCCAAATGGTTGCAGATAATCCAAATGAGCAGGACTTTAAAAAACTATCAGCTTACGAGCCATTCCTCTGGCTATGTCAATATCAGAATATCTCTGTTTTTAGGACTTCATGTGCAAGGATGCTTTCCACTGCTTTTTGGTCTTCCTGGATTCCTACTGCTTGGCTAAAAATTCAGGTTTTGCTAAATATAACTGTAATAACTGACATCTTAGTGCTCAAAAGTCTCACAATATAAGAGAGCTTTATTTGCCTTTTGTCAAATTGCCTGTTTGCCACTTGCTATGAAAGTGCTCTCCACAAAGTTAGACCATGTGTCTGAGAAGAAAACCTGTGGGCTGTTTTCTCTCCTGCCCAACAGCTTGCAATGTGACCTTCAGCAAATCACCTCATGTTTGAGTCTTTGTGGAATAGAGGTGTCCTGGTTTTAGCTGGGACAGAGTTAGCTCTTTCTTTTTAGCAGCTAGAAGAGCTCCGTGTTTTGGTTTTACTCAGAGGCTCGCTCTGAGAAGAATGTTGATAGCAAGCTGATGTTTGTGGTTGGAAGTGAAACTCCAAGGACTTTTCAGTGTGCCGTGTTCTGGCCGGAGTGCAGAAGCACGGCGGGATAAGGGGGGAGCATAGCCGGGACAAGGGGGCCATGATTCCCCTTGTGATTTGTGGTGGAACTTAAGATTGAGGGCCAAACTGGCCAATTAGTATTCCATATCATGCAGCGTCATGCCCAGTATAAAAGTGAGGGACAGCCGGGAAGAAGGGCTTTTTACGCTTTGGCTCTTTCGCCACTTCTGCTCTTTTGCGCTTCTGCACTATGGCTCTATTGCCTTTTTTTCCCCCCCTCTCTCTTCCAGTACTCCCACTCTCAGAGTACTATCTCTCTCTCTCACTCTCCCCCTCTCTATTTCGGGGCCTCGCGTTCGTCCGGGATTGCAGCTTCAGGACGAGACGGGCTTCACATACGAGGGGGTGGTGAGCATCTACACTGTGTAGTAGTCATCTGTATTAAATTGTTCTTATGCCGACCCATGGGTTTCCATTTATCCTTTAATTCTCTCCCTCATCCCTGGGGCTGGGGGAGGGTGAGTGACTGACTGTGTGGGGTTTGGTTGCCGGAGCGGCCTAACCCACGACAAGAGGTAACATGCTTGCTGCCTTCATGTGCTGTATATGGCCAAACTATGATGATGATGCACGCTGCTCAAATATGGTGACACACTCAATGTAAAACTCACACTTATCTCAGCAAGACAGTTTTACCCTCTGAGGGTTGAAAAAGTATTTATTCATTACTGAAATGGCCAAAAGACACATTCAACACCTGTTGATGAAGAGACTGAAAACAGACTTTTAATACAACAAAATGACATAGGAAGAGCAACCGAATTCAGCCATTCTGTATATTCAGCACATTTTCCTTGAAGATCATTAATGCAAAATAAAACTATAGCCAAAAGATAGGACATCAAAATTAAAACATTAACCTAAAGAACGTTCAATAGACATCATCTGTTCTACTCACTTTCTTGTAACTAGATAACAAATGATACTACTTACGTCAAGAAAAGATGAATTTCCTACATGCCTGTGGGATGGGATCGCTTGTCTCCACAAAACACATAGCAGAGTCCTTTAAGCTTTTTGAAGACAACATCCATGCACTTCAGGTGACTGATTCACAAGGAGGTACAAGGCAGCAGATGCCCTCAGGACATGAAGGCAAGAAATGACTGAGAAGGCCACACCTCAACTCCAGCTGAAGAGCAAACGGAGCGCTAACCAGAGCGTCACCCCAAAGGCCTGCAGTTTATGATGCTTAATCCCACTATGAGACCTTATTTCTTTCGTGCAGCTAAGACCCAAGAAAAAGCAAGGTTGATTCACCTCTCAGTGGCCATCTTTCTGGATTTTAACTGCATGGCTCCATCATCTGCCTCACAACAAACTCAAAACACTTCTGAACAAAAACACCCTCTAACTGTGCCACTCTGAAATCCATTTCATGCTCTTTGAAACACATTTCATACTGTAAGCCAAAGGAGGAGGGCAAAAGGCAGAGGTTACTGCAAGGAAAACCCTACCCAACCGTGTTCTCCCAAAGTGGAACTTGGTTATGCTTACCAAGGAGATAAAATACCATCAAAGCCATTTGCAAGACTCATGAAGAAGAAATTATGTTATGTAAAAGCCTGCACTGAGGGCCTGCATAATGCATACGTAAAACTGGAATTGGGTACTTTTAGTACAAATTTTCTAAAGGAAAAATTTTAGTATTAGTAAAGGAAATTTTTTTAGTATAAATTTTCTAAAAAAATTTTTTGTTTGGAAGTGTTTTTCTGAGAAAATTTTTTGTATGGAAAGCGAAGTCAATGCCTACAGCCTAATTATGAAGGATCAGCTGTGCACAAGAGGTAGGGAACTTTGTCAAAACATCACTGTCCCTTCCCAAGTAATTAACAACTCTGAAATTAATTACCTACACTGCTTACAAAGTAAGAGTTCAATGAATCTTGCAAACAACAAAAACTACACTAAACAGTAAGGCAGTTTAATCCTTACTCTTCTTTTTAGTACCCTTTAGTACAACACCTTTGGGTACTAAAAATTGGGAGGACTTAACAAGAGTGACTTGTATTCTAATACCCCTGAAGCCATTGTGAAAGAGAAAAAAATAAGTTTAATTCATTATCTATAGCATTTAGAAAAAAAACCAAACAACAACTAATGCAAAAGATATTAAAAAGGATTTGTACTGGAATTCAACTTAGCAAAAAAAAAAAGTTTTCTTTGTCCTTTAAAAATGACCAATTTTGCTAAACTTAAATTAACTATGTACTCAGTCAAGCATGACATCTATAAACAGATTCCTCATCAACATGACCTTCTGTTATATACAAAATTTTAAGTTCAAAAGTATTCAAGACGCCAAAAGAAAAACCTGCTGCTAGTGAGGCTAAAAACATAGGGAAGAGGGAGCATTCTTTACAAAAACCAACACTGATATGCTGATTCACTAATGAGTGATGGAGGTACAATAATAAAACAGAAAATACAAATCTAGAAGTAGTACTATTCTACATTTAGGTGCTTTTTTTTTTTTTTACTTTGAAAACACAGTATTAATATATTCCAATTAGTAGCTAAAGCAACTAGCACCAAAGAGTTTTTAAAAAGTTATCCAAGGAGAATATAGTTAACACAGTACAGATTTAAGGAAAAATTTTACGTCAATCCAATTCCAAATAATTTTTTGCAAGATTAGAAATTTGATTGATAGTAGATCTCCAATGGTTATTACCAACATGCCACCTTTGATTGACTATGTTTCTAGCAACATCCTACAATCTCCAGCTTTTTCATTAAATTACTTGAAAAAAAATACTAGTTGGCCATCTGAAGATGCAAAACCATATAATAAATAATTAAGCCAAAAAAATCAGCCATATGGATTGCTGAAGACAGTATTTTGACTTCAATAAACAACAAGGCTCAACTAAAGGGCCACAGATTTACCATAAACTTAAAAAATAAAACATAATAAGGCTGCACTTAGAGTGATGAACTTCAATCTGAAAAATCTCTAAACAAGATTTAGAGATCTTAAGAGCTAACAAACTAAGCAAACTTCCTATGAAAACCTTCAGAAAAATTAATAAAATTAATCTTGAATCTATATACTGGAATACTAAAGAGACTGTACGACCTCTGTTGTTGTGTCAGCTCCCTCAACACAGTACCAGAGAATACTATCCAATTTGGATGTTTGCGTATTAAAGAAGGTTCAGAAAGAGCCATGAGAATGACTGAAGAGACTGAAAAGCATGTTTTACAATGAGCACACCAAAACACAACCTCGTTAGCTTGTCGGAAAGAAGGCTAAGAGGGGAGTTAATACAAATTGAGAATAAAGAGCTCTCTAAATCAAGAATTGTAGCCATGCTGTCTCAGACTAGAAAAGGTCACCATATAGTTAAAAAAAAAAAAAAAGAAAACGGAGGAAAAAAAAAACAAAACAGTGAAACTCTCTACCCTTTGGAAGTATTCAGAAAGGGAAAAACAAAGGCTGAAAGCCACCATTGTTTTTCAAGAGAAATATTTAGAACAAGAAATAGCAAAAGGAATGGAAAGAGCACTAACACAGACTTCTCTCCGCTGGCCCTGTGCTACAGCTGACCGAAAGAGGCAGGGTGACAGCTCGATCAAACAGAAAAAAAGCTTTGTTACATGAAGATGCCTTAGTTAACCCGCTGGAGTTATCGGAAGAAAAATTGAAGCTGTCAGCAAGCACACAGCATAAATAAAGATGATATGCAAATATACTGATGACAGCAACGTTTCAAACAGTATTTACACAACTGGTTGCATAGTAAGGTCTTTTTTTAAAAAAAAAAAAGGAAAAAAAAAAAGAAGTCAGCTAAAACATGGATGTACAGAAACCAATGGCAAGACACTCTTTTTCTGAAGGCATTAGGCCAGCTGTGATTCTCTACATAACACTTTGAAATGCATATTTAAATGACTTGTTTTTTCTCTCAAAATTATATTTAGCAAAAAAAATACCACCCAGCAGATGTTATCGCTTTTCCAGATGTAGGTTTCTGTCCTGAATCAGCACCCAGCAGTGACGATGCCTTGGCTCACTCCGCTCCTTGCGAGGCAGGCAGCAGTGAACCACAGCTCACAAGCCAAGCCAGGTAGGTGACACCCACGTCAGTCTGTACAGATTTTGCTGAGACTTTTCTACTAGGACATTGTTAATTCAAAATCTTTATGCACATGAAGTCTGTGTGCACAGAGGCAAGCTTTTTACTTCAGAGTTCTACAGACATTGACCTTTATTTTGTGAGACTGCTCTGTAACATCATCTCAGGGGGATCTTACAATTTACTGTGTCAACTGCCTCCTACTTCTACAGTCAGAGCTGCAGGAGTTGGATACACTCTTCTGCTATCACTATGGACTGTCTGCTACCGCCAACACCTGCAAGTGAACCGCAGCATTATTCCTTATAGCCATTCAAAAAAAAAAAAAAAAAAAAAAAAGAGTCATTACAAGGGTGGTCAAGCACTGGAACAGGTTGCCCAAAGACCTAAATTGGAGCAGAGCTCAGAGCATTTCAAATTCAGTACTGACCTTGCTTTGAGAAAGAGGCTGAACTAGAGTCCTCCTGAGTTCCCTCTCCACCCTGAATGACTCTATGACTGCTCATTTCAGTCATCACCAGCCCAGACTCTGATGACTCTCTTCCCATGATAACAATACCTAATATTTGATATACAAACTGACTACAGTAGAAAGCCCAGGTACCTTGGCAAGTTTCTCTTCCTCAGATAACAACTTTTGCAGCTCATGCTAAAAGCACACTGTCACTTTCAGCAACACATGACGTGTTTATCCTCTTTTAGAACTTTTGCTGGAAAGCAGTTTCACAGAGCACATCGCCAAAGAGAAAAGCATCAACTACACCTTTCTATTTCTGTACAGAGCTGCCACCCAGCCTCATGCCCCCTAGACTGCCAAGCAGCTGCTCTGCCAGCTCCCATGGCCTTACACAGCAGAATGCCTGAACAGTACGTCATTGTAATCGTTTTCTTGAGGATTATGCTGTTTCACCAGGTTTCCTCTCATCTCTCCTCCTCTTGCACATCGCCCGCATTCCCCTACTTTTTATATAGGTCTCGTTCTTTTCATCCTCTATTTCACTGGCTCATTAGAAAATCCCAAGCTAGGAATAATATTGCTCCTGTTTTCCTTTCATGAGTACCCAACACCCAAACCAACACTGGATAACTGCCATCTTTCAGATTATTAAAGAGTTTATTATAAAAACAAGATTTAAAAACAACAAGCAAAACCAAAAACTACAGCCCCAGCTGCACGATATGATTTCAGTCTTAAAAACAACCACAGACAAAAAATAGATCCAGGAACTGTTTGGTTAGTCCAAAGGCTAATAAAGAATGAGCCCAGACAGAACTGGTGAACCCAATTAATTTCACTAAGTTTTGCATCATGCCTCTGAGGCAGAAGACACTTTTCTGCAAACCACTGAAAGGATCTTCTGTGTGTGTCAAATTACAAATTCAGACTTACCCTTGTCCTGTACTTATTCCTATTCTATGACTGTATCTGCACCTGTATTTCTCTGACACCACTGAAGGTAAGGATTGACAGTTTCTGCAAGGTAACGCATGTTCCTGAAGGAGCACAGAAGTATGAACAAAGGGGCTGAGATTCCCTTTGCCTAACCTAACTGCCTGCACTACACTTCATAACAAAAGAAGAGACAGAAATGGACACTGGACACAGAAAAAGCAACAAATCGCCCTTTGCGAATACCTCACTCAACCGATTACGAGGCAAAACCAGCCAAACTACCTCAGACGAGATGCTCATTTCTTGTCTGTTCTCAGTCTGTTTCTAAAACGCTTGAGCTCTAGGTAAGGATGTGCTTCAGCACCAGGAGAGTCTGAATAGCCCGGCATGGGTGAGAAAGGTCTTCCTGACCACCTGCGCTGTAAGACCTTGTGTCTGTGGATGGGCAACAGAGACCAAGAGATGTAGGAAGTAGGAGAACTGGAGCCCACCCAAAGCCAAGGCAAGGCAGCAACGTGGATCCAGTCACGAAGCTTAGGCACCCCAGCTTGAGAAGCACTCGCAGGGAAGCGCTGCTCAGCCAGGCCCGGACGTGTGCGTTGCAGCGTTATTAGCAACTGACAATTCTGCTACTGTAGTCTATGTTTCAGAGTTTATTCATCTTATAATTAGGTTCACTTAAGTACCCTCGAGTTAATTTGGAAGAGCACATGCACATGATGAGAGAGAGAGAAAGAGAGAGAATGATTTAGGCGGGTAAATACAGGAGTCCCATTAAAAAGCAAAGCACTCCACAATCACAACAGTAGTAATCTTATAATAATATCTGAGATTTTCCCAAAAGGTAACTCAGCAGTGCAGGACTTTTGCATACACCAAAATACTGTGCAGTAAGTAATAATCAATGATAATCCATGTGGTTTATAGCATCTAAAGGGAACTTGTCACAACAGACATCATGTAAAACAAAATTCGATGTGAATGCAAAACTACTTTTCATATTCAAGCAGGGGCAAATCCATCAAATAACAGTAAGACTTAATTAACACAGAGTTCCTCATCATTTCAAATAACAGAATCACTCATATATTTATTCCCTGTAGAGTATAGCAGCTTAGTTTCACACTTCCACCTTTTCAAGGAAGTGGACAGTTATTGCCAATAGAACGTCAAGCTTTGCAAGCTTGGTATCACTAACTGCACAGAAGAAATGTGTACTAAAATACTGTTTTCTGGACAAAAGCAGAGAGAGGAATTAATATTTGATCTCATGTATCATCTCAGTTCAGAATATTTTGCACCTTAGTTGAAGATACATTATTAATTTTGTCACACAAAGAAGAATCACTGCAAACCCTGAAGAGAAAATAAGGGTCAGTCATTTTAGGCTCTAGAAAATACGCAATTTCTAACAAGCTTGTTTTCTTCTTATTTTTATAACTACAGTATTAGTCATAAAGCATAAAACATTACCACAACTGGAAATGAAACAATACATGCATATGGAAGTAAACAGATACAGATTTTTCTTAATGTTAGGAAAGAGATTTTTGAAGTAATCTTCAAGAGCACAGAGGTAATTTCTACATGGACTAGACCAATAGCTTGCTCTGGTCTGGGGATCTTTCCCATCATTCCCAGAGAAAGAGGTAGCTACAGAAATTCATTGAATCAAAGAATCATAGGATGGTTTGGTTTGGAACGATCTTAAAGATCATCTAGTTCCAAGTCCCCTGCCATGGGCAAGGACACCCTCCACTAGATCAGGTTGCTCTGATCCACTAGATCCCCCAACCTGGCCTTGAACACTTCCAGGGATGAGGCATCCACAACTTCTCTGGGCAACCTGTGTCAGTGTCTCAACACACTCAGAGTGAAGAATTTCTTCCTTATATCCAATCTAAATCTGCCCTCTTTCAGTTTAAAGCCATTACCCCTTGTCCTCTCACTACACGCCTTTGTCAAAAGTCCCTCTCCAGCTTTCTTATAAGGCCCCTCCTTTAGGTACTGGAAGGCTTCTAGAAGGTCTCCCCAGAGCCTTCTCTTCTCCAGGCAGAACAAGCAAAATCACAGGAAAATTAGTTAGCCTTTCTGTTGCAGGTTTACAGTGAAGCAGCAGAAAGGATAGTGTTGCTCTCTTCCCCAGGCACCTTCTACAGTTCAAAGACTGAGAATATTCTGTCATTTTTAATTCTTGAGGGACAATTCTTCAGTAGATTTCTAAAACCATGACATTTCAGGTAGTAAAAAAAAAAAAAATCACTAGTGCAGTACTCAATTTAACCCATTCTGGGACTTCCTATCTCCCAGTCTCAGTTGCTTCACTTACTTGTCTAGTTTCTCACTACAGAAAGTCTCAGGGAAGAGGAGTAGCAGATACTAAACATTTTGTTATTTGATTACTGAAGGTTTATAAAGAAAAAACAATTTCTCTAGCTCATCTAGACTGAATAAGCACAAGGCTGAGAACAATTTTTTTAAGGACCTTCTGAACAGAGGTAAGAAAATCCGAAATGTTATCAGTGTCACATTTTCAGCTATACATTTGTGTTTCTTGTTATTGCCATCTTTATGCATGCTTCAAAGAAAATAAATGAAAATTTACAGTGGAACACAAAATCATGTGGTAAATGGGGGTGGACAGAATTCCCTCCCTCCCTCCCCCAAAATCACAACAGGATCTTACCACACCAGATCAATTTTCAACAAACCCAGTTGCATAAACTTCTTGGTAACCATGTACCTAGGTCACATGCATGTGGTTCGCTTTAGAAGTTAAAACTACTGAACTTCCTGAACTCATCTGATATTTGCAAATGGGCTTTGCAATTTTCCTCTGCCTGAAAAGCAACTCCTCTGCACAAGATTTTTATTCAAAAGCTACCAATTATCCTACAAGAATTATGTCTCAACCAAATGCAAAACAATGACGTTTGTCTCACTCCCATATGGAATCTAGTAAGTCTGCCAAGAAAATATGCTTGCACAAAAAAAAAAAAAAGAGAAAACTACAGTTTGTGTTCATTTAGTCCTTCATCTACCCACTAAAAAGTATTCTTGCTAATGCCCTGGGACAGAATAAAGAAAAAAAACCTAGAAATATAGCTACTAATAAACTAATATATATCACTATATTTATACTAAAGCATAGCACCTTTTAAAAGGATTTCTTTTCTGCAAGATGAAAACACATAAGAAAAGGAAGAAAAATCTTATATCCACTATTGACAGTTACTTTGGTTCATGCCTTCATCTTTAAGTAGCTTCTCTTTGCCTTAAGAGATTTAAAAAAAATCCTGCTATTTCTTATGTACGTGTTTCTCTTAAAAGTACTCTGATTTGAATGCCTAATTACCTTGCATGCCAGACAATTCCTTTTTATAATAAATAAAAATTATTTTTTGGCTATCACCTTGCTATTTTTCTAAAATATTGTAACTGCATCTTTTGTTTACTGAACAGATGCCATATATTCTGCTTTTAACATCTAAGTATTTTTTGCTGTGATACATTAAAACATAATTATTTCCTGCTCAGCAGGTGCCACGCAGCATTACTTCATGGTTAGCCAGTCTATTTGATGTATCAAGCACAGACTGGAAAGCTGCTTTTTATTTTTGTAAAGGAGGTTTCAAAAAGAAAAAAAGAACTGGAGGACAGGTTAAAGAGCCTTACCAACACTGAACCATTTTAACTTTCACTGCATAATTTCTGAGGTAACTTTCCTTAATCCCCTCTATCATTAAAACCATGCAACCTGAGGGCTTTCGTCTTCCCACAAAACAACTAGATGTCATAAACCAAATGAAGCAGGTGATTGGGAAAAGTCAGTATGGATTTACCAAGGGCAAATAAAGCCGCCTAACCTATCACCTTTTATAACAAAATAACTTCTTCTGTCGACATAGGGAGAGCAGTGGATCTTGTTTACCTGGACTTCAGCAAAGCGTTTAATGCTGTTTCCCATAGCCTTCCCCAGAACAAACTGGCAAGATACAGATGGGATGGGCAGTCTGCGAGATGGGTAGGAAACTAGCTCACGGGTCCTACTCAGAGGGTGGTGGGTCAATGTTTTTTTAACTTATGCTGGCAGCTCATCACAAGTTGTTCCCCCCACGCTGTTCAACATCTTCAGAAGCGATCTGGATGATGAGACTGAAAACAGTCTCACCAAGTTTGCCAATGACACCTTAGAAAGGAGGGCTATCTTACACAGAGACCTGGTCTGGACAAGCTGGAAGAATGGACTAGCAAGAATAGTATGAAGTTTCCCAGGCAAGTGTAAGGTCCTGCACCTGGGACAATATAACCAAAGCACCAAGCACAGGCTAGGATCTCTGTGGTTCAAAGGGACCTGGGAGTCCTGAGGGACAAGCAGCTGCACATGAGTCAGCATGTGCTACTGCAGCAAAAAAGGCAAATCAGATCTTGGGCTGCATCTGCATGGGTATTACTAGCAGAGATAGGGATGTGATGATCTTACTCTACTCAGCACTTCTCAGGCCACACCTGGAGTACCATGTCCACTTCTGGTCCCCACAATTCAATAAAGATGTGGACAGACTGGAGAAGATCCAAAGGAAGGCCATAAAGATGACCAAAAGTCTAGAGAACCTGTCATGTGAGGAAAGACTGAAGGAGTTTGATCTTTTCTCCCTGGAGAAGGCTCAGGCAGGACCTTGTGACAGTATTCCATTTGTTAACAGGTGGCTACAAAGAGGATGGAGGCTCTCTCTTCACAAGGAGCCACATGGAGAAGACAAGAGGCAATGGGTACAAGCTGCATCAGGAGAGGTTTCATCACAGTATAAGACAGACAACTATTATTCACTGGAACAACCTACTCATGGATGTGGTACAGTCCCCATCACTGGAGGTTTTCAAAACACAATTAGACAGGGTGCTAGATAATCTCATCTAGGCTCCCATTCCCACAAAAATTTGGATCAGATCAGCTTTCAAGGTCCCTTCTAACCTGGGTTGTTTTATGATTCTATGATTGTAATTACAAAAGGAAATACAAAAAGGTTTGTAGCTACTTTAGCTTTATTCTACCTTTTTCCCCCCAAGAGTATAAACGTCCCAAGAGGATGCTGAAATCAGTGGGGCTGTTGTAACCTTTCTTTGGTAGTTTTAAGGTTTAGCCCATTGCCCCATGCCACTACCTCCTTCCACCTTCATTTCAGCTTCCTAAAACAGTCAAGAACAACATTCCATGTCACAGGTCATTTCAGTTCAACCACCCAAAAGTTTTCCTTTGGAAGATACAGACATTATGATAACTGAGTTTGCAAGGCTCTGTAAGGCTTATGGTAGCCTACCTTCGGAGATGCAATGATGTCACGTTTCTTAAATTCCTCTGCCTGAAGGAACCAAGACTAAAAACAAATCTATGAAACAAACCAATGTGACTGAAACAGAGCAGAATGACATACTTTATCTAACCTATTTTTAGAAAAATGTATTAAACTCCTCAATCCTTCTTAAAAACATTCTTTTCATTTTTTTTTCCTTTTTCTTCAGCAATTGCAGGTTGTTATCCTCCTTCTTCCAAATTAATTTACATCCAAATGAGTTAAAGAAATGGGATGTTACTTCTCACAAGCATTCTCATCTAGAAGAAAAACAAACAAGATGCAGCACTACTTCACCATGAAAGCAGTCCACATTGTTCCTAGATCATGCGTTAGCACACAAAGTTTATATAAATGTTTCATTTTCAGAATTACACATACACCTAGCATGGCAGACAATACACTACAGTCATAATAAAAAGGTGTTAACAAAAGAAGGCTAGCCAAGTAAGATGTGCATCATCTTTGATCCCTGAAGCAGAGGGAAGCTGAGAACAGCCAATGTGCCTCTCCACATAACCAGCATGGTCTCCCAACTGTCATTCAATGAACTTTGCCAAGCAGCCTGACTAATTTAAAAAAAAAAAAAAAAAAAAAAAAAAAAAAAGGGGCGGCTTTTCCTACCGGATCCCACAGCAGGTGCTGCCTGGCTGGACTCTTTCCACACAGCTTATCAAAAGTCCCCCAAACAGGACCACACAGGCCAGTTCAGTGCTCACTACACCCACCGCCCTTGTGCTCCTCTTCCGCAGCACCCATGGGACGATGGCTGCGTGGCCCCTGGGGTGGCAGAGGGGCAGGCAGGGAGACATCAGCAAGATGGGTTGTGCGAGGAACAAGAAAAAGTCACCTTGCTCTCTCCCTGCCAATGCTAAATAGAGTAACAACCATGAACCGCTCAACCACCACCACATCAGCTCGCTCTGAGCTTGCTCTCTTGCAAAATCGAGGGGAGTAAAAAAAAAAAAAGAGCTGCCTTTTGCGAAACTAAGGTAAAACTCAAGCTGTAAATGTTTCTCACCTGTCTGCAAACGTCAACTGTGTTTGTTTATAATTTCCATAAAACTTTCTTTTTGAGGAAAAATTGATTGGGTGTCCTGATTGTCTGTAGACAAGTCTAGGCAAATTTACTTAACTGTTCTTCTACACTATAATTGTACTTAATTGCTCTTTTACATTATATATTGATCTATATATACTATATATTCATACTATACTATGTTAGTTATTCTCTGAACTTTTAACTGTCTTTACAGTAAAAATGCTTTCTCTTGGGGAAAATATAATATTAAACACTGCAGTTACTGATATATATTTTTACTTATTTACTCTATTCAGTGAAAAGTTTCACTTCAAATCTTGGACACAAAAGGTATGTCTAAAAGAAAATCCAAATTTCTCAAAATGTACTTACTATAAACAAGTATATTGTTACTTTTTTATTTTATTTGGGGAGGGGTGTAAAACTTTTGTAAATTTTGTAGCAGGTCACAACATTCTTGTTACTACTCAGTTCATCAGGTGTAAGTTTTGGGAGAACCATTGCTTGGGTTTTTTTGTTGTTTGGTTTTTTGTGTGTGTTTGTGTTTTTTTGTTTGCTTGTTTGTTTGTTTTAAAAACAGAGCAGCTTTCTTTTTTCTATTACTGTTCCAAATAAACAATGGTGCCCAAACAGTGGTTGCCGGAGTCTTTAACTAATTCAGTCAAGGAAGAACTCCTCAAATCTTAAGAGGGGAAGAAAACTGCAAAATAACAAACCCACAATTTTTTAATACAGCATTATATAAACTTCCACATAATTCACCACATTGCTGAATAGACAAAGTTATGAGAAAGGAATCTTCCTCTTCAGTAGACTGTGATCAGTCTTTATACACACTAAACCGTCCTAACAGACTACTTTTGAAAAATATGCTTCAGATATCATTAAATACGAACTAAGTTTCAAAACAAATGCTTAAAAATAACTTGTGTACTTCTAACCATTTAGACCACAATGTTCAGCTACGCATGTTTTCTAATTATCAGTCTGGAAATAAAATATAGCTTTAAGTATTACCTGGAAGGAAAAAAAAAAAGTTAAAAAAAGAATAAACATCCTGCAAGCATGAAGAGGATGTGGCTCCCAAAAGGCTGGAGCTCAGGGCCACCTGGCAATGCGGCACAAACATCCCACAAAGAGAGTGTGTGCAACAGATAAGAGTTGCATTGCTCCCAACGGTAACATAAGAGTTAAATGCTACAAAATTATTTTTTTCATTCATCCTCAGGCAAAGTAAACCCATCAAGAGGGAAATGGAGAGCAAAATAGGACACTGCTAATGGAATATAAGTGGCCTTTATTTCTAGTTTTCAAAATAAGCAAGTGCAGAAGTGAGAGATTTCCAAAACACAGCCTACAGCTGGAGGACAACCAGAAAGCAGTGATAGGATTAATCAAAACCTCCGCAAAACATATTTGCTAAGGTAACAGGAACAGCATTCAATATCCTCCAGCAATGAGAAATGTTCAGCTACAAATGAACAATCATTTAGGATGTCTAAAGAAAACCTCCAAAAAAAGATTCTCTCTTACAACAGTAGAATACAAGAGAGATCTTAGTGCTGATACAAGCATGGAAATAAGATGTCAACATCAATGCACCTTTGTCACTGTTAAAACAAATTTCAGGTAATGACCATGTGCATTGTGAGGGCATAAGGGAGGAATTAAGCCAGTCAGGCACAGCTTCCCTTATAAGAAAAAGGTCAACCTTCAGTATATAGGCAACCCTACCATCAAACATCACGTATTTTCTGTCCCAGTCCACAAAGCCAGGCTGCGTTTAGAACAGCAGCTACTGAAAACAGTGTGCAGAACCTACAGTACCACTGACTGGACTCCAGAAATTAGAAGATTTTCAGATCACAAAAGAGTGATTTTTAGAAAGGATATACCTCTTTAATCCAATTTAAAGATGCAAATTTTTAAACCACTGTTTCTTTATAACCCTAAATTCCTAATTCAGAGAATCTCTTTCTGTGGCCTGAACACAGCGACAAGTCACTGCACTATCAGTCATCTGATCACAGGGGGCGAGGAGGTGCTACTCAGCAGGCAATACACTGAAAGACAAGCTGGCCTCCACATTTCTATCTTACTCACACCAATTTATGCTACAGGAATATGCCCTACATGCCTTCTGCGTCTCCAACACAAGTTGAAGTTTTGCACACTTCAGTAGCGTGCAGATTTTCCTACTGATGATGTTCAACTTCTTGGGTTCAGAATATGCAGTACAATAGAAAAATACTCGAGGCGCAGAGAGGAGTAAAAAAAAAATAAAATAAAATACAGGAGTACCATCCCATGTAGCACATGCCTACCTTAAAGAGAAAAAAAAACACCAAAAACCTGGAAACGACACCCCTAAACAGCAGGTATCTTCAGCCTTGCCTACATCAAGACTTTCTGCTATGCAAGGGGGTACTAATTCAAATTTGATCATCGCACATAAGTCAATGATGTTTTTTAAGCACATCTCCATGTATGAACACAAAACCCACTAACACAAGAAGAAAAACCATGTAGTCCATGTCTCACCACTTGCATGTATGAATATGTTTGCTCTGGTTTCTGGGTGACTTTTTGCTCGTTTGTTTTTGTTTTTTTTTTCCTGGTTTGCTTTTTGTTTTAAATAGGTAATGCCAGTATTTTTTCAACTAATTTGAAAGGACAGGGAGTCTGCATGGACAGCATAACAGAGCACTGACGGAATACAGTAAAACTTTCCAAATGCCCATATTCATTGTTTGAATTCAGAAGGAAAAACGATACTACCATCTTCTCTTATCAAAGGCTGAAAATTACACATTCAGATTCCAGCAGATTTGCAAGAGTTTAACAGAAATAACGATAGCCTGTTCATCAAACAGCTGCCAGGTACAAAGGCTTTTTATATCTCTCACTCCCACTATCTGAAAGATGCTTTTTAGAAAGAAAAAAAATAAATTCATTTGCTTTGTATCCCCAGGCTTTTCCTCCTCCTTCTCTCATTCTGCTCCTCCCCTCCAGCAAAAACAGATTGCATAAAGGAAAAAGGAGTCTCAGTTCTGGAGTCACTGGTCCAATATCCCTGTGCATTGGTAGGAATTTACCACAGTGCTAACTGCTTTTCATCAGCATCATACATGATGTGGTATTACTTCAAACATATATTTTAATGTTTTCGGTCTGTCATGCAAAGTGACAGTAATGCTTCTGCAAAGATAGTTGAACGCAGCCTTTATTAAAAACTGACCAGAGTATCAGAGCAGTTCTCTTCGGATTTTTTATTTTGTCCTTGCACTTTTCAACAGACCGCTTTCAAGAGTACAAAAAGAAAAAATATATTAGGCAAGTCTTGGCCTTGCTTACACAACCCAAGAAACATAAGAAAGGATTCGGTTCTGTTTTAACTTACTACCTGAAAAATAATTTACATGTAAGCAAAAAAACGCAGTCTCTCTTTGAACACAATCTCTCTCGACTATTTAAAACTCTTAAGGTTACTCTCTTTCACATTGTATTAAAATCAGATTAACAACCTAGGCATGCCAACAAACCTCTTTTCGATCGCACTATGGCTTGCTGAAGCTGCTAAATGCCTTCAAAAATGACACACAAAAGTTAACAAGAGTATGAAGTAGAGAAACAAATGCAAACTTCTAGGAGGGAAAAAAAACCACACCAGGTGACTAGATAGTGAAGTAGACAACACATGATTATCACCACAACAGCCTCTGCATTCACATTTCCCAAAAAACTGTCATCTGCATTGCAGTGCTGTTGAAAGCAATTTTTCTCTTGTATATCTGACTCGACTATTTTGCTCAGGTTTAATTTTGTTGCATAGTGTGCTGTATAGTTAACAGCCAAGCCGTATGAATTTCCTCCAGAATCTGAAACTGTAAAACCCAGATTTTTTTTTGAGCACCACATTTGATTTTATACATGTTTTCAGCTGTGTCTTATTATGGAGACATAACTGGAGAGTTTCAAGCTCTGTTACACGGATTTGCTTTTTGAAATGCAACATACTGTGAATAATAAACATAAAAACACACTATCAGAGGTGGTCATGAGTTGTTGAAAGCTGCCCCAAACCTGCAGTGCAGGCAGCAAACATGGATGCAACTGAGGAATTCGACTTCAGGAAGCAAGGAAGAACTTCTGTGAATGATACAGCATTGCACATTCCTGGGAACTCAGTTCCCTCCCAGCCCACCTTGTCACAGTCACAGTCGTCTGCAAGAGTCCCAGCTCCTGAGCTTCTTAGTAAGTGATGCATTTAGTGGCTCCCATTGTGTGAAGATCATTTTTTATATGCGAAGGAAGATTGGTCATACCTGAATGACTACATTCTCTACAGTACTTCATCTTATTGGGAGAAGCAAAAATGACAGCGCTGAAGTCTGAGGATGAAGTACATCACTAATAAAAAAGGAACAAATACCAAAAAGTCTACATTTTGAGGAGAAAGAGCAGGGTATAGCAATTTCAGCTTCCCTCAATATAAGATGCGGCAGACACTATGTCATCTAGCCACAAATCTGCATTTTTAAAATTAAAGGTTGATTGTATCCTCATTATCTACACTGAATTCTTTATTTGTGGAACTAGTTTTGACTAAGGGCAAGGAAATACAGATAATCTGGATAGAGTTTCTGATATCCTCGGCCAACAAAGGTATGTAACAATCCCCTACAGGACAGAAAGTGTTACTTTATTCTGTGATGTTTCCCATACTCATACACGCACTTTAATTTCAAAGACTATTTTACAAGGACCTAGCACAGCTGGGAGACTTGGACTCGCCAGAAAATATGGAAAACTGCAAAGACTTGAGGGAAACAAACTCAGTGATGGAGTCAAGCAAGGCAACAACATTCAATTACATCACATTGTTTGGAGGCCACTCTGTGCTTCTGTAACAAAATAGGCTTAGAGAACAAATGATACAGCAACAGCCACACCAGGCTTCCAGCCAGTTGGTTTAGCCTTGGCCCTAAAAGCTTTCGATCTTTTCGTAAGGTCTAAGTTTCATAATAGCATTCAGAGCTCAGAACATTCTGTCAATAGTACCAACACTAGTGCCTCCTAGTTCCTTCAGCCAGAAAAATAATACTGAAATCACTAGTTAAATCCCTCATTCCTAGTAAGGACCTCACCTTGGTGTTGCTCCTCTATTCTAGACCTTCTTAGAAGCCAGAAGAAAAAGCTTCTTGTCTTAAGTACTGTTGCAAGCAGCAAGCTGCAGCAAGGGAAGAAGCAGCAGAGAAATTGCAAGCCCCTTTATTTCTCAAACAAGTGGATACTATTCACTTCTTCCTCTAATAAGATGAGATCATGACAAGGAGGAGTTGAAGCTTAAGTGTTTCCTATAATTTATGAAACCATTCTATATTCTGTAACACTAACTTGGGATGGAAATGACCTGAAGACAGTGGGACAAAGCACAATTGATACATTAGTATTTTTCAGACTTCTGGTTTCTTCGGAGGATGGGGAGGAATTACATATTGCAGCTGTCCCACAGCTCAAAAAAAAAAAAAGTGCAACAAAAAAAACAAACCCCACACCCCAAAGAAAACGGAAAAAAACCCTCGAACATCCAAAAAGAAATCATTGCCAAGCAATCTATAAGACTCCAATGTTGCACAAAAAGCAAAGCAGAATTCAAAGACAGGATCTCAAAACCTTTTCACCCTGAACTTGCATATAAAACCTCCAAGGAACTCCAGATCCACTTCTAGGCACATTCAAAGTCTGAGCAGTGGGACTGACTTCTCACAGAAAAAGAAGCACCACTGACTAGGTTTTAAACACTGCTTTAACTGTTTATTGGTGTCTCAGTGGATGATTTTGATACATATGTATATATTATGCTTATATTTAACATTGCTTTGTTTTGTTGCTTGGGGATTTTTACTATATGAAAAACTAATGTCTTTTTATAAGACCAAATAAATAATAAAATAAACATTCAGGATTTGCAGGAGGAGGATGTAACTGTATTATCCAAATGCTGTTCACATCACATGAACATGCTTGCTTTCTTTCAGAGGTCCCAAGAATTTTGCTTAGCAAAGAAAGTCAAGGAAAGGAAAAAGGATTCTTCTTCACTGTTAAAATGTGGGTCTTTTTGCTGAAAGTGCAACATGAAAGAAGATTCCCCTCTTCCTCTAATAACCAGCTGGCACTTAGAAAACTGCCAAGGCTTTCTGTAGTATGTTACCAATATGTTCAAAATGCTCCTGTTAAAGCACACATTCTATCTCTCCAACATGTTTTCATTTTATAGTATTTTACTCACCACCAAACTACAAGATACTCAAGTACCTTGTCTTATTTTTCTTTTTATAGAAAGAGAGAATAAGCCCAAATGGTTGAGTATCTCAACAATCACAACGGAAATTGGTAATTAAACAATGTTAGTTTAGATCTCTTGACATCTCACTTCATATAAAGTGTACACTCACCTTGTGGCAAACATAGTTAGAAATAAAATATTTCTATCAGATGTAAAAACGCGTCCTAATCACCTGAGGAAGTTACGCTACAGTCTTAAACACAGGGCAAACATACTTCTATTATACTCATCCCAGTTTTAGCCCCCATATAAACCCCTGCGGCAGCACAATGTAATACAGGCATTCTCACCTTAACAAGACTTCTTCACCTCTATTCTGTCTTGTCACCTTTCATTAAGCAGTATCAAGCACAGTACAAGTAGTTCACCAACCAAAACTGCAAATAAGCTTAGCCTGCCATTGTTAAAACACATTCTTCATTGAATTTTCTTATTACCACCCCTCCCATCCTTCCCTGGGTCCTGACTGTTCATTTGAAGCTCAGCAGTTCCCAAACCTTTTCATTTGGAATGTTTTAGACCAAGGACTATGAGCACATATGACTGAGTATTTATACATAAATACTTCACTGAAAGTATTTAACAGTTTAATTTCTCGCAAATATTGAGGAATAACATGGCATGCAAGGGACAGAGATGCAAATCAGTAAGATTCTTCTGCTGTTACATTCACCTAGTTTTCTGCTGTGGTCAAAGGCATAAATCAAACTACTCTTACGCAATACGTAAAACAATCATCTTGTTACACCTCCCTGCTCCCAGGATGTTTGCTTTTTACTAAGCATAAGGAATATTCTAATTTCTTATTGTATTATGAAATCCTGCCTTGTCCCTTCCTCTGCCCATGGAAACCCATGATGCATGAGATGTGGACGGCATAACTGGCAATCAAAGGAAGCAGAAGAGCCCAATCTACAGTGTAGGAACATAGGATAGGCAAGAGAAGCAGATACATGATCAGGCATGGGCTAGATGGCAGTATTAAAAATAAAAAAGCCAAGGATCAAAACCAGAAAATTAATTCACTACCTGGGAAGCACTGCAGTTAACTACATTATCTATACTTACTTGCAGACGGAGAGGAATGGATAGGTACTCAAGATGATGAATCTGTGCAAACAGCTATAAAGGAAGACTGAAAAATAAAGTTTCCAAATACTTTTAATAGAGAAGAAGAATCCTTTTTCTTTCCGTGACAGTCTTTGTTGAGCAAAATTCTTGGAACCTCCACAAACGTGTTCATGTGACAGGAACATCATTTGGATAATATATTTGCATTGCAAACCACCAGCAGCTTTCTGCTCTGCCCTTGTACCACAAGTGACTGGTGTGCCATCACTTGGGATCTGCCACACGTTTCAGCAGACAGCAAAATGTGAACATACCACTTGATAGCTCTCAAGACCCTACCTGAGATAAATGGTCTAATAGCAAGGAATTTGGCACACGCATTTAAAGTTTCAAGAAGTTATCACTTGATTTGACGTCCTCCATTCCATTTAAGAAAAGAATTTTTAAATTATGTTTCTCTGAATCTAACTATCTGAACTTTGCTCATTTTCTAAATGCTTTTATACCGTTTTCTATAGTCCCACACTATTTGTTTTCCTCGACATCCCTCAACTTTTGCTTATATTCCTTTCATTACACTTACTTTTCTTGAAAATTTCACATAGTTCTCAGGGTTTATAATATGAACTTACAGATTTAAAAGCATTGCCCTGTGAAAATCATTTCATTTTCTCTATTTTGTAACAATCCTTTGTGCAAGACACCAAAACACAGCAAAACATGCAACCCTGCATACTAAACCTGAAAAAGGAACAAGAAAATCTAACATGTTATTTGTATGTGCACAACTAATGAAAATGCATGTTTGATTTCTGCTTAATAGCAACACTGCTGCACCTATATAAAAGGCCCAGATATGAACAAACAATGAGCGTCATTCTAAAGAGGATAAGCATAGTGTGAAATAAAATTACTGTACATAACTGTGATGTATAATTATAACAGTCATCTAAAGGGTAACAATTTCCAGAGGAAACTGTGAAGGTACTATATTCATGTAACAGGAAATTAGATTAGAAGGATCTATCTCCATAATTATCAAAGGAAGGAACTAATAAATTTCTATTCCTAAGTTTCTATATAAAAGCATTCATTAACAGTATATTAAAATGCATTCCTGTAGAAGAGTCATTGCTATACAAACTACTTTCCTGAGGGAAGACTGTTCATCATAAACAGTAGCTCAGAGAAATAAAAGTACACTTTCTAACATGTCTGCTTACACTAGAAGGAATAAAAGGAAAAAAAAAAAAAACAAACTTCATACCTAAACAGAGATTATGAAAGAAGTTTTTACACACTTAATGACAGTCTGAGTCACACTAGGCACATGAAACTTCTATTCAAACCTGTATTTAGGACTCTGTGCGCACACACACATCCTCCCTAAACAACACAACACATCCTTCTGCACAGACACCTTACAAGAAAGTGTCCAGGAAAAACTGAGTATCTAATGAATGCATTATGCCTACCTAACAGCACCACAAACTACTAAAATGAAGAAAATAAACACTGAGGATTACAGCAGACTTTTTTTTTTTTGTAGACTTTATCACTACCTGTGACTTCAACAATGGCACAGAACTAGATCTGGCATTTTGATTAACGGTCTTTGATGAAGTGAACTGGCACTGGCTGGAGTCAATTATCTGAAATTTTTTTTCCCCTTGCCAAAAAGAGAGCTCTTCAGCTGGTCAGTCCTTCTCAAAAAAATACCTGCTGGCTGTCATTTGAATCTAGCACACATCCATCAAAAGAATATCAAGAAAATCACTGAGACAAAAATACTGATTAAATAAACAGCCATAACAACATAAAACAATTATTTAGTTCCCCAGGTATATCAGTACACGTTTTATTCTTTGCATGTTTTTTCTTAATCTCTGCATGACATCTGCCAAGCCCTAGACAAAGGAGTAAATATGAAGTGTGACTGCCTTTTTTTTTTTTTCTCTCTTTTTTTTTACTGCTTGGAGAGCAAACCTGTGTTTTTACATCTCAGCTTAGATATTTTTGCCTATGATTTTGCAGTTGAGCTGATTTACTAATGAACCAAATGAATACCATAGAGATGCGCCAAATGAAAACAAGAAAATAAAAGCCATTCATTCTGTAAAGCAAAAAAAAAACCTTGGTGGAAAGAACACCAGAAATTAAGAATAAGAAGTATTTCCAGTTCAGAGCAATTGCAGCATTATTATGGATCTAATAATAATTTGGCATTTATCTTCAAAGTTTAAGATCCTGGATTACAAAAAAAAAAAAAAAAAAAATATCATGGCCTCTTTTTTTTTTAATATATTTCCTAAGCCTTATAATTGGGACAAAGTGTGAGATTTATTTAACGTCTGAGATGGGAGGAAACTCATGAAAACACAGTTATTTCTCATTTCTGGAACATATAGGGATCAGGCCTGATCATGCAGATCACTTGATACAACTTTTCTTTCCCTATCAGAAGGTAACTCTATCAAAAAAAAAAAAAAAAAAAAGAGATTTTCAATTTCGTGAGAAGATGTAATGATTGGAGATTGCAAAATTTTAAGAAATACTGAAATATTTTTCTCCCCAGTCTATACAGACCTTACACAAATCACTGTTTTTAGATTACAAGATCTGCTGTTCAGCTTATTACTTCTACCTTGAGCTAGATTTCAGCCTGTTTCATTACATTCACAGAGGTAATTTTAGTCATGATTGTGATTTGCAGACAAATCTAGACCGACAACTCGACCACCAGATTTCACAAACAAAAATTCAGAGTTTCTGCATGTTCAGTGACGTACGATTCTTGAGATTCATCTTTTTCATAAAGACTATGAAAAATAGAAAGAAGGGGTGATTACTGATGTTTCTTAGACAGCAACACCCTTAAAATAAAAAACAGAATTACTGTTGTCAGAGCCACCCTGACAGTTGATCACACAGGACTGGCCTTTGCTCCTTGTCTACAGCTATACCAAGTTCATGTACAGTGCTTTAGGCACAAATACCAGTGTCACTGTTCTTCACCTTCCATTGTCAGAGTTAGGATCAAGTCCTTCCTTGTCTCACCAGTAACTAGCTTAATTTTTTTAAAGGACAATTAAGAAAAAGCTATGTTCTTGATGTTCAAGGCTGAAACAGAAAAGAAACCTAATGAAAACCAAGCACAAAATTGATAAACATGCAAAAATAGTAGAGAAGACGCTCTAATCACAGATATTACACATTCATCTCATGAAGGATTCCATTTACAGAAAATAAGAATAAACTAAATGCAAGGCCATCCTCAAAGCAGAAAGTTTTGTGCTTTGCAGGTGTACAAATAACCTTCTTAATGGCAGTGGAAGAATGCCAGCCCTGAGCGCGCAAACAATGAAACTGGAACTCGCCAAGCGAAGAAATAAGAAACAACAAGTCTGGGTATACAAGTGAAGGTGGGACAAGGGAGACAATAAAAAGGTTTAGACTACAAGAATGACTTTGTATGTCAAGGCCGACTCCTTTTCTTTCTTGAAGAAAGTCTAGATATTCTCAACACAACTTGCATTTCAAGAGTTACCAACCTAGAAATCACTATGTCCTTAAAAGGAACACCCACAGTTAAGCTTCAGGTAGAAGATAAAACTTTACATTTACTAGGAACAAACTTAAGACACTGATCCTCACATCATGAAAAATTAAGACAGGTTTAACAGAAATCTTAGATGCAAATTCCTAAGGGAGCATTTACAAACCTCGGGAGGAACCCTAAATTTCACCCTATCTTATGCACCATGAAAAAGACCCAAAAGCTCCAACATGTACTTCTGCGTGCAGAAATACAGTGTACATGCCCAGAAGAGCGAAGTGAAATCACCACAAAGGACATGGCCGTTTTAAACACAAAGCATGGGCACCTGCTGACCTCACCAACAGCTTCACTGCTCTGACCCTGAGCTCCCTGATTTTCATTTCATCACTGTCTCATTCTCTTCAGACTGCTGTTGCTACAAGTGGACCAAGGAAAGCTACGTATTCCCGGGTACATTTTGTTCGCGCATTGTTAACGCAGCCTGTACATGTGCCCAGAAAGGAGTATTATAAACAAATTAATGTAACACACAAATCATAACCAGCCCTGTTGCCTCCCTCATGCTTTCCTTTCAAGACCAGCACATTGCCAACAGCTTGCACCTCCATCGCTGGGCTGTGAGCTACAGAGAGAGTTCAACAGAGGTAAAGGTTCAACAAGGTAAAGGGAAAAAAAAAAAACACAACAAAACACTTTTATCGCATTCCCGCTTATTCACAAGGCCGTTGTTCTCTCCAAAGAGCCTCAGCTGGCAGTGCTCCAGCTCCAGCTCCCTCACCGTACGGATGAAGGCCCCAGCGCAGGGCACGGGGCTGAGCCAGCCCTGCCAGCGCCAGGGCTGCACGCCAGCTCCAGCTCAGCCACCCAAATCCTTCCTCTCACCAGGAGCCTGCTCACTCTTTCTGTTCCTAAGATTAGCTCGTCCTAAAGAGCACAACTGCTTCTGGTCTGGAAGGTGCTCATGGCTGTTGTGCAAAGGTACAGCCACATTTAAAGCCCTCAGAAAAATGGAAAAAAAAAAAAGAATCCTAATGCCTCCAAGCACTTTGTGGCTCAGAAGGGTTTATTTGATTAGGCATCACTACAGCAATTTGCAGTAGTGCTCCAGGACTCACTTTTGGGGCTAGTGATAAAAATCTCCTACAGGTTTTTAGATCTATAGTGGATGGCAATGCCCATTCACAGCAAAAATCTATTGCTTCTTCCATTGACTACATTGCTTAAGTATGGAAGCTGTTATGAAAGCAGTACATTGAAGGTCACTTCTGTCACAATATTAATGGCTTTTCCAATTTCAGTGGCAAGACCTTCTCTCTCCCCCCACCTAAAAGCTCAGTCCGTCTCTAGCCCATTAATAAGCAAGCTGGCAAGTGGCACGTACTAGTAATTTCAGATGTTTGGAAGGTTTTTTGCCCTCTTTCCATGATGACAGATGTTTTGTTTAGTTTTTTTTTTAAAAACCACACACAACCAAAACCACACAAACCAAAAACCACAACAAAAAAATGCAAGCCCCACCCTTTTGCTTCTTGGGCAAGAGACAAAAAAATCCTGGGTTTGCAGTTTGAGGTTTTTTTTGCGATTCCTCAATAATTCACAGCTAATCCAGCCATGCTATAATCCAAGAGGCTGCTCTCTACAGTTATTTAGGAGCCAACGTCTTCTCCGCAGAGATCACATATGGTGGGCAACTCCCTGTACAGCAACATCACTAGGAACAGGAGTTAGAGGACAACGACACTCAGAAAACATGTTATAATTCAGGTCAACTGCAGAGTAAACCTGTTTCTGTCTCTCCTTCCTTTGCACCTCTCTACCTAGCTGTAGGCAACAGTTCTCATATGAAATACCAAGAGGCAAGCTAATAGATAACTTTACTTTAATGGCACATGTCAGATAAATTCATTCCTATAGCAGCACAAAAAAAAAGCTCTTGTTTCTTCTCGTTCACACACCAAAGTCTGAAGGCAGAAAGGACATGTTGAGTTTCTTGATGTTGACACCTACCTTGTGTTCACACCATTAGCAACAGCTCAGAGGCTCATTTGATTAAAACCAAATATCCAACAAGTAATAGAATACTTGTGCATAAAGGCCATTCACCCTGTGGATATCCTTACAGAAATGCGTACACAAAAGCTCATATATTTAACCAATATCATGAATTTCTTAGATTATTATTAAAAAAAAGAGAAATCAAAATAAGTCTTTTCATATGAGGACGTTTTATGTTCCCTTTCCTTCACTTTAAGGAGAGTGGGATTTTTTGTAGCTTTATCTGTGCAAAGTATAGATTAAATTCTATCAAGCTTGAATTCACACAAACTGTGTGGTGCCATGGACTCACTCGAGGGAAGAGATGCCATCCAGAGGAAACTTGATAGGCTTGAGAAATGGGCCAGTGCAAACTGCATGAGCTTCAACAAGTCAAAATGCAAGGTCCTTCACCTGGGTCGGACCAATCCTAGGCACAAATACAAACTGGGCACAGAGTGGGTTGAGAGTAGCCCTGAAGAGAAGGAGTTGGGGGTGTTTATAGATGAGAAGCTCAACATGAGCCGGCAGTGCGCTCATGTGGCTCAGAAGGCCAACCGCATCCTGGGATGTATCAAGAGAAGCATGGTCAGCAGGTCAAGAGAGGTGATTCTCTCCCTTCACTCTGCTCTTGTGAGACCCCACCTCAAATACTGTGTCCAGTTCTGCTGTCCCCACCATAAGAGAGACATAGATTTGTTGGAGCGTGTTCAGAGGAGGACCACAAAGATGATCCAGGGGCTGGAGCACCTCTGCTACGAGGACAGGTTGCGGGAGCTGGGATTGTTCAGCCTTGAAAAGAGAAGACTTCGGAGGGACCTAATAGCTGCCTTCCAATACCTGAAGGGAACCTACAGGAAGGCTGGGGAGGGACTTTTTACAAGAGCATCCACTGATAGAACAAGAGGAAATGGGTTTAAGTTGAAGGAAAACAGATTTAGATTAGATCTTAGGAAGAAATTCTTCAGTACGAGGGTGGTGAGACTTTGGAATAGATTGCCCAGAGAAGTTGTGGATGCCCCCTCCCTGGAGGTGTTCAAGGCCAGGTTGGACGGAGCCTTGAGTAGCCTGGTCTAGTTGAGAGGCGTCCCTGCCCAGGACAGGGAGGTTGGATTAGATGATCTCTAAGGTCCCTTCCAGCCTATGCCATTCTATGATTCTATGATAAAATGCATACGTCTTATAGCTTAGTTCTTAGAAACTTAGAATCCTAGAAAGGATCACTAAATACTGAGATCAATCAGATCTGGAAATACATACATTGGCAGCTTCTGGCATGGAGATTTCTAATAGGGCCCAAATTAAGTAACAAGTGAGGTAAAAAGGAAATTTTAATAAAAGTTACTCATGCTTATCATTCTCATCATAGCCATGCTCATTCTTTTACAACAGCGTTCTCAGTGTACATAACCTCTACGTATCATAAAACAGGAAGGACCCGGCTTCTATCAGTGGATAAAACCAGTGCAGTTAATCCACTGCTGTCATTAACAATGGTCAACAGATACGCTGCGGTCAGTCTGGACATCTCTACCTTACGCTGCCTCCATTCTTTCACCCATTTTGGTTTTATTAAGGCTAGCAGAAACCCAGAAGAGAAGTAGCCCTTGTGTGTTGTTATTTATAACTCATGGATTTTTCAGGTTATTGCATTAAAGCAATCAAGGGTACTAATAACAGTGCCAGATGCAAATGAAAAGAAACGTTGAATTTTGGAATTATCAGTAAAAATCACGTTTAGTGTTTTCCATACTACGGGAATATTTTGCAGAAGTCAAGAGTTTTTTTGTAGAGAACAAATGAGGAGAAGAGAGGGCTAAGAATTTTTTCCAATTTTTCGTACAGGAAACATTCAGAGAAATGCACAATATGAAAATAAATGGAGTTTTTGAATGCAGTCAGAAAATGCCTATTAAACAGCTGAACATTTCGCAATCATTTTACTGTTCAGTCGCAAGCAGTAATGAGATTAGCTTTTACCTAAATTCAAAATAAAAATAAACACTAAACCCACTAGCTGCTCTCTGACTGATCAAAAACTGTTCTCTGCCATCTGAACATCTCCTCCCACGGATGAAATGAAGCTGATTTGGCTTTACCAGAGACACTGCTCCCTCCCAGTGACCATGCGCTCATACTTGCTGGCAAGCCTCAGTTGTTAGATTGCACAAGGCCACTGGTTGCTGGGAGCCTTTAGCAAGCAAACATCACGTCAAAAGCCTTTACTTCAACAGTAACACAGCTCCCCAGCTCACTGCTAGTTATAATAAATGGTCTAATTATGTTTCATAACAGGTTATCCCTTTCATAAGAGCCCTCTCTTACATTACCGTAAGTGTGTAAGTCTTGAAAATTTCTGCTCCTTTCAGTTCAATAGGTGCACAGCACGTGTATCGTGTAGACAGCTTGGGATGTAGTAGTGCTTTTATTACATAAATAATGATGTATAAACAAAAATATGAAGGGAAACTAATATGTCTCTATGTAAGACACACAAGTTTTAAAAGGATTGCTTGTATATTAAACCAAGATACCATGCCAAGTCATTTTGTCACTCTCAGGCTTATTCCCACAGGGTAAAGAGATATCATTAGGCACTGGATCACGTTGTCCAGGGAAACTATGGATGTCCCATCCCTGGAAGTGTTCAAGGCCAGGTTGGATGAGGCTTTGAGCAACCTAGTGTAGTGGAAGGTGTCCCTGCCTATAGCAGGGGGGTTGGAACTAGAAGATCTTTGAAGTGTCTTCCAACCCAAACCATTCTATGATTCACTATCTTGGGAACATAGTTATTTTTAACAACACAAAGGCCATTTTACTATTTGACAAATACATTGAAAGGAACATGCATTTTCAGTCACTCTAAAAACTTTCATAAATCGAGATCAAATTTTCTAAGTTCATCTTAATTTTCACACCCTCTATCAAAGAGCAATTAAAAAAAACCCAAACAAAAAAACAACCAACCAAACAAACAAAAACCACAAAAAAGAAAACCCACTCCATTCACCTCAAAAAAATGCACTGGATAACTATTTATCAAATCTCTGCTCAAAACATGTTAGAGAACAGATATGGATTTGGAGCTCCTAAATGACTGCCTTGGCCACTGCACCATACTGTGCATGGAAGAAGACTCTTAAGCCTTTTCTATAGCATGAAATGTCTGAAATATTCACAGACAGGAGAATAATAATAAAAAAATATTCAATTATGGCTTTAAACTGCATAAAATCAGATTTTTCAGTTCACCTGTCAAACCAAAAGAAAAGGAAAGCTGACTGAGTTACTGATGTTTGCTAATCTAGTTCCATGTTTTATTTCCTTCAAATTTTAGTAGTGGGTAATACTTTGTTTATAAAAAGACCAGATCAAAAACACATTAAGTAATTTTTTATGAACTGTTTCACATAATATAATTGTACTATAATATTCTGTTTGCATCACCAAATAAATGTTCCTGCTACTTATGAGAGGCCAGCTACAAACGTAGAGGTGATCCACAAAGACTTAGAAATGAAATAAACCCCACATTAGACTCCAAGAGAGAACAAACAGAGTGAGAGAAAGACTATATGGAATATTCGCTACAGTGAATCCTAGGCAACTGACTCTTCCCTATGAATAAGCAAATAACCTGAATGTTCTTTAAATGTTTGGTATCGTAAAAAGCTGGAGGAGTTGCAGCTCTAATAACTTCTGCAGAATGATAAATCACTTAAAATCTGAGTTTGCAATGGAAGCCGCTATTTAAAAGAGCTACCCACAGATCGCATTACTTTTCACAAGCCTGAAGTGATCTTTCTACAGTACTTATAGTCAACACAATAATGAACTAGATTATGTCCAAGCACTGAACTATGCATAAAATCCCATCATAATATCTTCATTTCATTCTCCAAAGACCCTGTGTCCTCCAATTGCTTTGTACAACTTTGCAGAGCTTTGTGCATTAGCAGCAAGCTCGCGGAGTAGCTTTGTCTCTCTTCTCCGCAGAACAAGAGCCCACCTTGCCACAAACGTCTGATGACTCTAAAGAGATTCAACCACCATTAAGACTGCAAAGGAAAGACAACTCATTCCTTTTTCATTCAAAACAAAACTTTAAGTAATTATACCATTTCTTACTGAATATATAGGGTCTAATTGAGCTATAGCAGCCCTCACAGTGCTGTGCTTTGTACTGGTAGCTAGAAAGGTGTTGATAACACACTGGTGTTCTGACTACTGCTGAGCAGTGCTCACACAGCATCAAGGCTATCTCTCCAACATTCTCCCCTCACCATTAGGCTGGGGGTGGGCAAGATCTTGGGAGGGGACATAGCCAGGACAGTTGACTCAAACTCACCAAAGGGATATTCCATACCATAGGAAATTTGCTCACCAATAAAAGCTAAGAGACAGGAGGAGGAAGAGAGGGCATTTGTCACTTATCACATTTGTCTTCTGGAGCAACCGCTACCTGTACTGAAGCCTGGCTTCCCAGGAAGCGGCAGGATATCGCCTGCTGATGGGAAGTAGAGAACACATCTTCTGTTTTCCTTTGCCTCCACATGCAGCCTTGGCTTTTGCTTTATTAAACTGCCTTTAGCTTGACCCACAAGGGGTTATTTTTCATCTTATTTTCTCCCACCCCATCCTTTTGAGAAGGGGAGTGATAGAATGGCTTGGTGGGCATCTGGCATCCAGCCAAGGTCAACCCACCATACTGAATTAACTAATCACAAATAGTGACTTTCAAATTAAGGTAGGTCATCTTAAAATTGTATCTAAGACTTTGTTAAAAGGTGTAACCCTTTTAACTCATAAAAAATGTACAACGCCTAAGGTAATACCATCTTAATAAATGCTGCGTAATAGGAATAGAAAAATATGCTAGCAAATTATTACAACACAGGGTGATTACACACTTTCAAATAAGGTATGACAAGCTGAATACAGCAAGATTTATTTCGATAATTATTCATACATTGAATACCTTAAGTAAGTTTTACAGCAGTCTTTCTGCAACATGTGCTGTAAGTATGAGACTCCAGTGGCTTTGCAAATGAATAACTATTCGCAGAATCAAATATTCATTGTCAAATACCTGCTCAGCATAAGAAAAAAAAAAACCAAACACACACACTAACAGGAAAAAAAAAAAAGCACTGGAAGCAACTAACCACACATTAACAGGTACCAAGAGCAGAAAGGCTTAGCCAGTAGCCAGTTACCAAACTTGGCACTCAGTCTCAAACCAAAACTATAAACAGCTCTGTGCCTACCAGATGCAACTGAAGCTTCAGGGGGGGAAACAAAAAAGTCAGAAAGAAATACTATTTTGATCAAGCAACTCTCCTTGCAAAACAAACATAATTCACTGGGACATGCATACACACACAGAAGAACGCAGATTACTTCAACCACAGCCAGGCACAAGCAGGCTTTCATTGTGCTCGTTTCCATGTTCATTCCCTCCTCCTTTACCAACACCCAAAGAATAGCAAGAGTTAATGGAGACATAAATACAACATAAATACATTTTTAAAAGCAGCTATCACACAAAACAAGCTATCAAGTATAGCTTCACAACATGTAAAGATGCTCCAATGGAAAGCGATTTGCAAATCACAAGAACTACATTTCTCATTCTAAGGCTAATAAGTCTTAGGCATCAGTTATACTCACCTACTTGTGGCAAAAAAGTCACTTCTTAAAAAGAAGTACTTGATTATTTATCCTTTTGATCATTTTGGCTGAACTTTTGGGGTGAGTTGAGAGGGTTAGAGCAGAAATCATGCATGAAAGACTGAACTTGTGTGTAAAAGCTGCTTCACTGCAGACAGTTTTACCACATACTTAGTTTTGCGACTTTAAGTAGACGGTAAAACACATTGAGATTCTTCATTAGGCACTTTATTTTTCTGAACTGAAGCAAACATGCAGCCCTTGGAAGTCGTGAGGCTTCATTCGCTCCCACTAGGAGCTTAAGCAAAGACCTCTCAGCTCTGAGGCTCAGAGGGGGAGAACAGCTCTGTGCTCCATCTAATGGTGAAAAGGAATAAGCATCTCCGTAAGGTTTAACTTACCTATTAGGTAAAGTCAACCCAGGGAAACCCATCTGCATTATTTTATGTTGTACTGAAGCACACTTGGGCTGCGTGTCGATAAGGTATGGCATAGGTACACAGAGCTGCAGAGGAGGCAGAGGCAGTCGCAGGCACGCTCCTGGAGAAGGTAGGTCACGCAGGGACAGCTGGTAACCACCGTTGACGTCAACTCCCGAAACAGGAGCTAGGGTTTGTTCCCACGACCGTCTCCGCTTTCTTCCCCAAGCCTCTAGACTCTGCATGGGGTGCTGGCTGCACGTGTTGGACCTGCTGCCATAGGAAGGTGATGTGGTGAGGGCAGGTGAGCTGGGGCAGGGCCAGCAGGACCAGTTTCATGCAACAGCACTAAGAAGTCAAAGGCTGAGCACCTCCTGCTGCCAAGCAGGGTGCGATCTAGCAGCATGGTCCTCTCTTCAAGCCAGCTCATCCCTGTGTCCATGGCACCCATTTGAGTCTGCCACCAAAAGACATGGATGGGGGAAGAGCAGACTACATGGCTGGCCTTCACCCGCTAATTAATATTTTGCTAAGCAGATGCCATTATGCTAACCGAAGGTCCACGCTGCTTTCCCATTGAAAGACTATCAATGATCTGTTACTCTCCAGGGCTTCCAAGAGTCCCTCAAACAGGAAAAGTAAGAGTCAAGACAGTTCCTATGTTATATAAGGGCTAAGACTGCAATGTTTTCAGAGGACTGCTGAACTTTCTTTACAGTGTAAAAGAGTCCCTAAATACTGTCCCGGCCTGGCTCTTGTGACATCTAATGGCTGCAGGCAAGAGGCTCACACAGCACCACAGCCATCTTGTAGGATCAGGTAGCACTCACAGGTTTAGACAAACCAAATGATGTATGGTCTGTTCTCACGCAATGGGTGCTATGCTGAGCATCAGGGAGACAAAACAACATGGTTTTGCTCTTCACCAGGCAATCAGACTGTAGAGCAGAGGGCACTGTCACACAGACATCTCCATGCCCGCACCCTAAGCACAACTGAGTAAGAAGCAGTGTTCACATCCAGTGCTTACTTTACAATGACCATGTTCACATTTCCTTCACAATCCATCAACTCTTGAACAGACAGTAAAAATACCTGGCCTATCCTCTTAAGAAATTAATTAAATTTGGAAGTATTGAATCTTGGTGTAGAAATATTTTGGGGTTTTTATTCATTGAAGGTCAAGGGAAAAAACTTTAGAAAAAAAATAATTCCGAGTACTCAACTGACATCACTTTAAACAAGTTCAATTTTCAGAAAATAAGGAGCAGCTATTCCTTCTCAAAAATCAGATCTTAATGCAAGTTAGGCGCTCAAAATTCTCTAGTCAGTTTGGAAACCTTATTTTAGAAGCAGGAGGGAGATTTCAGTAGATGTGAATTGGTAGAAAAAAAACACCAAAGAGAAGCAGCATTACCTTCTAATCTGAAACAAGACAATGTGTGGAATTTTAGCTGATATAACCCTCCTTCAAGCCCAGTAATGCAGCACAAGTTAATTCAAATGTCTCTATGTTGGGTTTATGCAGTGGGGTTTTGATAGGGTGGGAGAAGCTACAGGGTGGCCCCTATGAGAAGCTGCTGGAAGCTTCCCCTGCTCCAAATCAGATCTGCCTCCAGCCAAGGCCAAGCCCATCAGTGGCTCTGTGAAAAACATATTTAAGACGGGGAAAAAAATCTGCACCATGCAGGACCTGCAGCGGACAGAGGAGGAAGATGTGGGTGGCTGTCTGCCCTGGGTTGTGCCCGACCACCAGAGTGTGTTGGGCTGGTCAGGTCCAGCACAGCTGCAGCACAGAGAGGAGTAAGATGCAAGAAAAACATCTATGCAGACACCAAGGTCAGTGAAGATGGAGCAGGAGGAGGTGTGCCGGAGCTGAGGTTCTCCTGCAGCCCATGGTGAAATGGCAGTGGCCCCCCTGCAGCCCATGGAGATTAACGGTGCAGCAGAGACCCACCCACAGCCCGTGGGAGAAGACCCCACGCTGGAGCAGATGGATGTACCCAAAAAAGGACGCAAGTCTTTGGGAAACCCACACTGGAACAGTCTGATAGGTAAAGACTGCATCCCGTGGGAGGGGCGCATGCTGGAGCTGCAGCCCATGGGAAAGGACTCACATTGGAGAAGTTCATGGAGGACTGTCTCCCCTGAGAAGGGACCCCATGCTGAAACAGGGGAAGAGTGTGAGGAGTCCTCCCGCTGAGGATGAAGGAGTGGCAGAAGCAACGTGTAATGAACTGACCTGCAACCCCCATTCCTCATCCCCCTGCACCACTGGGAGGAGGGAGGTGAAGAAATCAGGAGCAAAGCTGAGCCCAGGAAGAAGGGAGGAGGTGGGGCAAAGTTTTTCTAAGATTCAGTTTTGTTTCTCATTATCCTCGCTGATGTGATTGGTAACAAATTACATTGATTTTTTTCCCCAAGTCGAGTCTGTTTTGCCCATGACCATAACTGGTGAGTGATCCCTCCCTGTCCTGGTCTCAACCCTTGAGCCAGTTATATTTTGTCCTCCCCATCCCACTGGATGGGAGGAGGAGTGAACAAGTGGCTGCGTGGTGCTTAGTTGCCGGCTGGGCTAAACCACAACAATTTCTTAAAGATCATTGTATCTGTATGTCAATACAGTCTGATTGCTCTGTAGGTACAGAAGGTATATTTTATTCTAATTCCCTATACCATCTGGCAACTTCATGATCTGGTCATCTTCTAGCAATTAATATCTAAATTCTATCTAGTTTTGTAAAATACTTTATAATAGCATTATTTAAAATACTTAAAACATTACCTCAGCTCAGCAAATTGTACTTTAATTTTTATGAAATTGCACGTATATATTTTACATATATTTATATGTAAAAACATGTTTACTGCTCTATTCCCGATACATATTCCAAATTCCATGAGCGTTTAAGGCAACATCTGTAAGTAGTACCTTGATGAAAGCAAAAGCATTAACAACTTATCTGAAATGTTTTCTCCTGCTGTATCTTATGGAAGTTTATAGGAGGAAAACAAAATCATACTTCATTTCTGTCTTTAGGAAGATATATGAAGTAAACAATACAAAACTTGTCACACAAGAGCCCTATGTTATTTTTAATAAAAACATTAGTGATCTGCCATTTATATAGCTTACTTCTTGCTGTGAATATACTTATCCTCTTTGTAGAGATCTCATCCTCTTATTCCTCCAACTTTGAACATAACATGAAACAATTTAAAAAAGCATGATTTATTTTTCATATTTTATGCACACGTCATAGAAGAGAATAGATTGTACTGATTTCTCTAAGTTTCAAAAAAAATATGCCTTAGAAATTTAGCACAGTGGGAAAATAATTATGCCCTGCATTAACCAGCATTTTCCTTTTCTCATGGTTATGCACTAGTACTTGTTGGGGGGTTGGCTAACATAAGGAACAGTTATTGTATATTATCATTCCCTTACACAATTAAGACACATAACGTTTCATTTACACTCAAAAAAAAGCACAACCAAAGCTGAACTTTCACTGTCATCTTGCAACAATGAGTGTTGACAAATGCCATAATGGGTTTTTTAGTTTGTTTGTTTTGGGTTTTTTTGGGGGGGCTGCCGTTGGTTGGGTTGTTGGTTTTTTTTCAGAAATTCACAAAAATTCTTTATAAATTCTGTGAGTTCACTATTTGTTTAGAAAGATGACACCAAATGAGCACATACACAAGTCCCACTATAGAAGAATATTTTATTTTTTTTTTTCCCCATCATTAAAGAAACAAAGATACTCAGAAGTATCAGATACGTATACTCAGTACCTTGGCATCAGTTAGAATAGCTTAAAAAAAAAAGGATAGAAATATTCATTAGGAAATGGGAGTCAAGACAGAAAGCTACTTATGCACAAGAAAAAAGATCCTCCACTGCCACACCATAATGTAAGCAACAGGAAAAAAGTCCACATTCAGAGGCCAAACGTTTCAGGATTTATCTATAGATAACTAGACTAAATTTCTTCTGATAGTAATTAATCACTAGGTTTTACAGTTCCTATAATATATTGGTCAACAGAAGAGCAATGCCATCTGTCTAGAGGTGCATCAATGAGCACATTAAATGGCCTGTTACTACTAAAGCTTCTGATGCTATTCATATAAAAAAGAATTAATACAGTCAGAAGTGAGGCGACGCATTTCCTCAGAGAAACATGCCACGCAGCATTTCATAATAGGCAGCCAGTTGGCACAAGAGAATTTCTGAGGTCAAAGGACTCACAACTTTACACAGATGTGTTTACAAGAAACACCTAACATGTCTTGACCACAGACAGGTAGGGCATTCAAACTCCTAAGCTTGTTGAAGACGAGACTAAACTTGCTAGGGCCAAGCTCTGAAAGCTCTTGAATGTATTGCCATGTAATGCAGTTGTAGTAGGTCGAGCTAAAATGTGCACAAAATTTAGGGTTTGAAATGGAAAGTGGTAAAAAGTGAAAACATCCTACTTGCAGTAAAATGTTTAGAGTACTGATGTAGGCTACAAGAGAGATGGGAAGTTTTTGATGCATCTGACTAATGTCTAAAAACAAATAATAATTTAAAAATACTATTAGCTTTGCAAGAGCAGTTTGAGGTAAAGATTCAATTTCCCTTGGCTAAACTGAACATTCTCTAGCTCATCATTAATGTACTTGTTCAAGTTTTCCTCTACTACTGCCTTTAGTAGTAAAGGCTTCCTCTTAGTAAGAAGCTTTCCAGAGTTAACTTTTGTTTTGTTACACTCCCAGCACTAGATATATGTGAATTAACGTTAGTGTACTAACTCCCCATTTCTTTTAAATAGCCCCTCCTGTCTTGTCTTCTCTTGGGTATATTAGTGCACTTACGCTCATAGACTTCCAGCGCATTTCCAGCAAACAAACTTTTTTTTTTCTTTTTAAGAGTTTGAATTTTATTCTTTGCTTCAAATATCTACTTAAGAGTTTCATTGCACAAAAAAAAAATATTTTTCTTTTATCTTCCTCTGCACTTAATATATTCACTATATTTTCATCCACGTTCAGGAAACATACTCCCTTCTAGTCTTAGTTTGATTTATCTATTCTTAACATCTAAACTACTCTTAAACAGAAATTGGTGTTTAACAAGAACTCAGTTAAACAGTATGTTTATTAATTCAAATTTTCTCATTAAAAGAATTTTAGCTGATTGCTTCCCAATTTTCATTTGATCTACTTCTCCTGCTCGCTCCTTTAAAATATATGACAAAAAAATGGTATAAGAAACATAAGCATAACAGCCTTCACTCTTAAATGTGATGTATGTACACTGTTTTTTTTTTTTAATGATTTTCACAATCTTGAATGAATAGAAGTAACAAAACCCAAGGGATTGTAATTTGGTAAAAGAACGGGTCAAAGAATCAGTAATGGAGGAAGCATACCATGCAAATCGCTGCATTACACAGCATCGAAACAAATGTCTCCTTAATATACATTTACTAATGATAACATATGTGATTTAAATCTTATTTAAACCCTGAGATAAACTATAACTGCTTATCCAATTTATCAGCTAAAAACAGTATGTCATATAAGTCTGTCTCATTACATGACTTACTGTCTAAAAAGGGTAGTTCCTTATTCTGCTCTTGGATAAGCAGCCAACTTTATGATGATATTTTGCAAAAACATTTTACTCAAATGTTTCAGTTATAATACTGATTTTTATTTTTTTTAAAACAGCTTTCTATCCATTTCTTCTGCTTTCCATTTCCCAAAGCACGTTTCTTTCAATTGTGTTCATCATTCTCTGTTTTGTTTGCAAGGACGAAGGAGAAAGCAGAAAGCAAGGAATTTATATAAAGAGAAAATTGCATCGCATTGAAGTTATACATTTGGCTTCAGGGAGATTTAAATCATGGCTCAGTAATTTAAAACATGTATTCCAAAGAGGATATTGTGATAGACTGTTCCAAATCCCTACCACGTGCCATTCAGAGGAAGGGACTGTGAACCATAGCTTGAGATGAACCTGCTACCAACTTCCGATAGTTTGGGAAGACTGCAGTTGTGCCAGCTGGTGACAACTGCCTTCTCCAACAGGCAAGGCTGCCCTGACTGAAGAGTCATCCTCTCAACACAGATCAAGACCCTCTAGCAGCACACAAGCTCTGGCTACACCAAGAGACAGTTTATCATAGTACTTAGGTTGCTTATCTCTGATTTAAGTGAATTCATCTTCAGCATTGTAGTAGGTAAGCATGGACACACTCCTACACCTCCTAGCTAACAGGTGATAACTTCTGCAAAAGGCATTAACCCAAGGGAGTTTGAATTATCTATTGTCATTAATTTTTAACTGCTCTTATAAAAATCAAAAACCAAGACAAAGATGCATTTTAAAATGCTTTCCCTTACATTAATAAAATTAAATCGACATCTACTTAGCATAGCTTTGGTATCCTGCACCTCTGTCACACCTCTACAAAAGCTGTTTTGTGCTCTCTTTTCTAAACAGGGCAGCAAACCACCTTAGCACTCAGATTATTGAAACCATATGAGATAAAGCTTCCTTCTGATAAATTATTTTTAGAAGATTTAACGGTGTTTTGAGTTTCTACTGCCTCATTGACCTGAAACGTACACAGAGATTTGCTGGAAATAACGTTTTCTTCCTTCTAAAAATCTCCTTACACAAACACCTAAGTAATACAGAAGTCAACCTGGGTCCTCTCCTTCTGTATCACCGTTCCAATACAGCACACCAAAACACAGCCTCACCTATACCTGTGCAACCCTATGAGCCTTCCTGGCACTGTGGCAGTGTAACCAATTTCACCAGTTGAACTCAGGAGGAATTTGCAAATTAAAAAAAAAAAAAAATTTGCACACACCCATCCTGACACTCAGGAATGACAGTCAAGATTTGCAGATGTACAGAGCCCAGCAGAGCCTGAAGAGAAGTCACCATGCCTGTGCCTGCATTGCCTACCTTGGCATATCACTTCAAACAGACCTCATATCTTTTGCTTTATATTTTGCTGCTAGATATCAATTTTAAAACTCTGTATTCTCTGACTCTTCCTTACTGGATGTGATTTCTAGAACGATTCCAATTAAATTTCCTTCAAACATAACTGGAACATGTACAATTAGCAGGAAACAAGTTTTTCAGGTTGTAAAGAACTGCCAGAGCTGACCTACAAGCCCAAAATTAGCAATTTCTGCACATGGCTTTTACAATAAACTTTGAATCATTACGTATCTCAGTCTATACTTACTCTCCTCCCAAACTCAACCCATGGCCTCTAAGATGAAAATATTCCCTCATCCCTCAACCGCTGAAATCATTTAGACAGCCTGCATTACTTTTACTTTGCACCTTTCTTCCGGCTCTGGACATTAAAAAAAAAATATTATGCTCTAATATTGTGTGTATATTATGCACAGAGCCCGAGCTTTGAAAATATGTTCATTATTATAATTAACTGAGAAATAAGATTTTAAACACTGTTCTTTTAAACACAATTCTAATGCCAGCATTTATAAATAACTGGCTAACAGAGCTTTCTGCTAAAATTTATGAATGATATCTCATTGCATTACCAGACTTTTTGCTATAAACTGGAAGAATATTTTTTTCATCCTCCAGATATTATAGATACTGATAGCACAACAGTTTAAAACAAACAAAACAAAACGCAGAGTGACAGAAATATCCATACTTATTGAGGAGCGGGAGGAGGATCCATAGAGTAGAAGTTATTCTGAGACAATCGCGAAGCTTTCTCATTCCTGGGCTTTTCCAGGGTACTTAAGAATGACCCAAATACAGGCATTCAGAGCCCACATCTCCAGCAGCAAGCTGCAGCTGAATCCTGAGGCAAACAGTCTTTCACGTAAACCAAATGCTAAATTTGGTAACACATTTCAATACGCTTAATAGTGGGGCCAACCAAAAAAAGGATAAGGAAAACGAAAACTAGCAAGTCAAACATTTCTGATGGCTTTTACTTTATACTAATGCTCATTCTTGCTTCCAACTTCTTAATATTCATGTGCTGCTGTATGTTGATAATGCATTACTTTATGTCCAAACATTAGGGAAGAGCAGAAAATACACGAGCATCCAAGCTGAGCTGCAGGTGCAAATGGCACCAATGGCATCCCAAAGACAGGTACAGTCAAAGTTGCAACATCAAGAGAAAAAAGTGAGGTTTAGGGTTAATTGAATGAAATGTGTATTGCTATTCTACCTCATTCCTGAAGGCAGAGGCATTTAAGAAAGAGTGGCATGATGCAAACATCTACCTTCTGTACAATAAACCCATCACAATAGTCATCATCGACTCAAATGGAAGCACATAAGTGACTACCATTACTAAAGCAATTAGTAGTGAAGTATTAATGTGGATTATCATTCAAGTAAACTAAGACAGGTAAAAAAATGTTAAATGTGAGAAACAAAAGATATGTGAAAGCCTCTCCACTCATTTTGTATCTATTGCTTGTTTATAAGTGTAGGAAGATTACATTTTTTCCAACGCAACCCAGAACTGGGAAATTAATGGCAGTGACTTACAAACTAGCAATTATTAAATTAAAAAAAAAATGAATGAATTGTTTCAATAACAAATCTATAGGAATTATTGTGAATAGCAAGTTAAGTAGCAAAAACGTTTCTAAATCATTTTTTTTAAAAAATACAGGAAGAAATAGTGTTTTGGGTTTAATATACTCCTATATCTTAAGATTGATCATTATCCACTGGGATGCTGAAAGAAAAAATAAAACCTAAAAAGCATTTCTACTCACATGTGGGGGTAAAAAAGGCATGACCATCATAAAATGCTGTAAAACGGGAAAATGCCTTTATAAGAAATTGTTGAACAGCAACTACTGCAATAAAGCAGAACTATAACATAACAAACCTTAATTGATTTAATAGTCAAAGATATAAAATATACCTGGTTGTCAAACAAACATACTACATGCTCACTGAATAAACCATCAGCATACTCTGCATGCCAAAAGTGGGTTTGCTCTCCCTTTGACTCTAAGATCTGCCTTTTTGATTGCTGTTTTTCAGCTTCAGAGGAAGGAACAGAAGGCATCCATCCTCCCTCCTTCCCTCCCTCCTCCACCTGCCCATAAACAACAGCACGGTCTCCCCTGCAAGAAGGACACATGGGTTTGAATCCACTTGTGCTGAAGGAACAGCTGAACCCCAGCGTCCCAGTTTTGTAGGCTGCCACACAAAGTATGGGAAATGATCCTAAATACATTGTAAAAAGACCAAACCGCAACCAGTGTACTTACAGTCAAGAAATGGGCTCCGGTAACTGCCCATCGATGTGCTGGCCTCCACCCTCTAGAGGTACATCAAGCACAGTTCCTCCATCCTCCACCTCCCATGAAGGAGATGCAGCAGACACATCCCTGGCGTCACCCATCTCCCCAACAGCTCCAGGCAGCTCTCATAGAAACACCAAACTGCCCTTCACAAAGGCTGGAAGCCAGTAGCAGCACAGGCATCGCTTTGCCCTGAATTCACCTGCCAAGTCCAATTTTTTAGGGGCTGTAACACACAATTAGGCACTGGCAGTTAAGTTACGGACCCCTGTATGAAGGCAAACATTTTTCCCAAATCTCCCAATCTCGGATATCACATTCAAATACTTAACACAGCAAAACATTTCTTAAGACACTATTCATTAGTTGGCCAGCATGAAAGGCAGAGACCAATTATTTTCCAAGATTACACAGAATCACAGAATGTCAGGAATTGGAAGGGACCTCAAAGGATCATGTAGTCCAATCCCCCTGCCGGAGCAGGACCACTTAGATCAGATCACACAAGAACATGTCCAGGCAGGTTTTGAACATCTCCAGAGAAGGAGACTCCACAACTTCTCGGGGCAGCCTGTTCCAGTGTTCTGCTACCCTTACTGGGAAGAAGTTCTTCCTCATGTTTAAGCAGAACCTCCTGTGTTCCAGCTTACATTCATTTCCCCTTGTCCTATCATTGGATGCCAGTGACAAGAGCCTGGCTCCATCCTCATGGCAGTCACCACTTACATATTTATAAACATTAATGAGGTCCCCCCTCAGTCTTCTCCAAGCTAAAGAGACCCAGCTCCTTCAGCCTTTCCTCATAAGGGAGATGCTCCACTCCCTTAAACATCTTTGTGGTCCTGCACTGGACTCTCTCAAGCAGTTCCTTGTCCTTCTTGAACTGAGGGGCCCAGAACTGGACACAATATTCCAGATGCAGCCTCACCAGGGCAGAGAGGGAGAACCTCTCTTGACCTACTAACCACACCCCTTCTAATACAGCCCAGGATGCCATTGGCCTTCTTGGCCACAAGGGCACATTGCTGGCTCATGGTCATCGTGCTGTCCACCAGGACCCCAGGTCCCTTTCCCCTGTGCTGTTCCCCAACAGTTCAGTCCCCAACTTGTACTGGTACATGGGGTTGTTCTTACCCAAATGCAAGACTCTGCACTTGCCCTTGTATTTCATTAAATTTCTCCCTGCCCAACTCTCCAGCCTGTCCAGGTCTCTCTGAATGGCAGCACAGCCTTCAGGTGTGTCAGCCACTCCTCCCAGTTTAGTGTCATCAGCAAACTTGCTGACCATGCACTCTATTCCCTCATCCAAGTCATTGATGAATATGTTGAACCATACTGGTCCCAGTAATGACCCTTGAGGGACTCCACTGGATACAGGCCTCCAACTGGACTCTGTCCCATTGACCACTACTCTCTGGCTTCTATCCTTCAGCCAGTTCACAATCCACCTCACTATCCGATCATCCAGACCACACTTCCTCAGTTTAGCTGCAAGGATGCCGTGGGAGACTTGTGTCAAATGCTTTACTGAAGTCAAGATAGACCACATCCACTGCTCTACCATCATCCACACACTGGGTGATGTCCTCGTAAAAGACTACCAGGTTAGTCAAGCACAACTTCCCCTTAGTGAAGCCATGTTGACTGCCCCTAACGACCCTCTATCCTTGATATGCCCAGACGCAGCACCAAGGATAAGTTGTTCCATTATCTTTCCAGGGATGGAGGTGAGGCTGACCGGTCTATAGTTACCTGGGTCTTCCTGAATAAACTGTTCAGTAAACTAAATTATAAGGTATAGAAGCAAAACTGGATATATATGCTATTTAGAGTCTCCAGATACGCAGGCTCCACATATGTAGACCCTGTATGTAAAATATATAGGCCCCACAGAAGTCAATGGAAATTTTGCTCTGAGCATCAATGGAATGCAGATTTCCTCATTAATCTTAGTTTTGAGACAGCAGTTTCAGATGTTAAATTACTAAATTCTTAAATAATTATTTACATGAATAAATCCAAATACGTGACTGCCAGCATTAAAATTGATGTATGTATGGAGGAAGTTCACAGCTGAAAAAAAAAAAAGATGAATGCAATACTAAACACGAAAAGAGTGTTGATGCAAAATACCTGGCATTTTCAAAGACAAACGATTTGTCCACTCATCATTTTGATTAAAACGTCTAAATCATTTACAACATAAGATTAATTTTTAAAAAGCAATTATTTAACATAAAATCACACCTACGTAGGACCCATCAAGGGCAGTTCTTGGCCCTTAGCTATTTAACAGTTTACCTATGACCCAGAAGAAAAACAAATGCTGCTGACGGAAGCCACAGCTGGCAGAGGGACCAGGGGAAATGGTAAACAAGAAGAGAATATGCCACTGACGGACACATCAGGATCACACATTTGAAGGACATCAACATAGGCGACAAAGATAATGAAAAGCTACCTGTTTAGGAACAAATACAAGGAAATTTTATATAAAAGTGTTTAAATTACAGGGAGTTATGGAATTACGGTGTGTAATTAGATAGGTATTAAGACTATCCTAACTCACTAGATGTCTAGACAGAAAGAGGGTTAAAAATAGAGGTCCCTCTATGCCTCTATTTAGCACCAGTATGACAGACCGAATGTCCCTAACAACATCCACAATTCAAAATGTTAAAATACCCAAAAAAATAAAAAACTTCGAGAATTACCAAGACTGAAAATAACATCTCTTAACTACTGAGTCAGAAAACTAACTTCATTTATTATACCAAGGAGGAAGTCATTGAGTAGCTCGGTTCCTGTCTGTAAGTATGTATCTATGGGAACAAAAGCTTCAAAATAAACTCCTTGATAGAGCAGCCAAAAGGTCAAACAAGACCTAATAGCTGGAAGTTTAAGTTGGACAAATTCAGAAGAGAAAATAGTTGTGAGTTTTTTCGTTCATAAAGCAAGGGCAGTTAGCCACTGCAGTGATTGCAGGCCAATTTTCAAAAGCAACTTCAGGGGGCTTTCTTAAATATGAGCTCTAATACACACAGTAAATGCAGGGAAGTATTCTGAATGGTTTATACAAGTCAGATTAGAATATTACAAATTTCCTCATTCATTATGATCAAGAAATACAATGATAGCGCAGAGTTGAGCTCACCAAACAAAGCAATAAATCTGTACTTAAAACAGAAGTTAAAATGCACGAGGGCCACCATCTTCCCAAGTATTGAAGCATCTAATTGTCATAAAAATCAATGTAAATTGCCTCTAAGTATGATGCAGGTGACCAAATTTATAGCAAAAGCCATCGGATGATGCAACCCCAAAACATGATTGTCTCCAATCACAATTGCTGAAGTTATCAATAACTCTGAACCTAAAAACATATGGATCAGCATGCATGTTACCAACAGGGATGTGCTGCACATAACCAAGTCCAACCAGAAAAAAGGATAATACGCGTAAATAAAATTTGGAAATAAAAACTGATCAGAGGGAACTTCAGTTTGGAATATATTTGCAAGAGATCTTCAGCAATCAGCGTGAAAACATGACTAGAACTCATGAAAAATAGATCATCATCACTTTTTAAATGCAAACATTGCTGCATCCTACATAGCAGGTATCTGCTTGGCATCTCATTAAACATGAGCTAAATGCAGAGCTGGAAGCTGATGATCTGGCCATCGGCAGTCATGGTATGGCTAATACTCGCAAATACAACAGAACCTCAACTAGTAGCAATTCACAAACGTGTATATTTTTAAACAAAAAAAGCCTATGCCCTTGGGCATTGAGCCTATCATATTCCTTAGCATTTCACTAAATTTGCATTAAAGGCTTCAGGAAAGCTAAAGATGCATTATGGAATGCAAGCTCTCTCAAACAATCATCTGTTATTTTCTTTCCAAAAGGGAGTATGGGAGGGGGTTGGAGGAGGTCTCACTTTCAACGGTTTGATTAAAAAGCACTACGCAGACTATATTGAGCATATAAACTCATAAGAATAGCTGGCATTGTGAAAGTATGTTTCTACTCCAGGTGAAGATCCAATCACATTCAGCATTGTCACCACTGATCTGTCAATAAATACCAAATGAAAATCTGAAAAATTCTGTCTGGAAAGGTTAGTACTCAGAGTAATCATTTAATCACTTGGCTTTATTCGGGCAAAATTAATCTATTCCAGCAAATATAAAGCTTAAAGCTGGACATAAAATATTCTAACCTATTCTGCAGAACTCTGCATGTTCTGAAGAGGAACATCTCCAAAAATTTCCCACCTACCCAAGTAGGTGAATCTGCGCTCCTAGGATGATGACACAGAAATGAAGAGGCATAGAGCAATCCTTCAATAAATCAACAGGAAAACAGAGAGAGTATTGATTTTAGTATGCTGTATTGCACTGGGGAGGCAGATGTTAACACCGTATGTACAGTTCTCTTTCAAACATTTTTTATAAAAATACAACCAAAACAATTCTAATAGATACAGTAATAACAAAGGGCTAGAGAAAACGCCTCATAGCAAGAGTTAAAGAGCTGTCTGATTAGTCGAGAACAAGAGAATTGAAAGGTGACTTGATTAGAGGGTATAAACATCTCACTAAGAATAAAGTATTGGAGCTCTGAAGCAGAAACCAGAGGCAATGCCTGGAAACTGAAGCCAGACAAATTCATATTAGAAATAGAGCGTAATTACATTTTTCAGCAATGAAGGTCATTAACTACTGATGAAGTCAGAGTGAAATGTGGCGGCTTTGTCCTTCCACGTCTTTAAAGGGAGACCAAACACTTCTAGAAGATGCACTCCATAGTAAGCACTAGTTAATACAGGGGTAGCTGCATAAAATCAGAGCCTATATTGTATGGAGTTTAACCCAGATGATGTACTGGTACTGCAAGACCTTAAAATTGCTGGAGTATATGAATCAGTGCCAAGATAAATAAATTAGCAGTAATAAACCACATAGCATCACACAGCTTCATTACAAACAGATACCCCATTTTTGGTAAGTCATCCAGCTTTTCTACATGGGACCAAGGGATCTCCATCTTGTAATAACAACATGTTTCACTGATATGATCTCATTTCATATGATAAAAAGGGGTTTTTGTCATGCATATCTTAAAATTCATATTTAACCTTTTCCAGTACTTCCACTACTTAGCAGCTGTGATAAAAGTCATCTAGATAGGAATACAGTGTTTCTGAAAATTAACACTATCAAAAACTAACAAAACTCAATGAATGCTTATTAATATAATACTTCAAAATGCTACTGCTGGCTGGCATAGCTCATTAAGGTTTGAAATAACTATTTTGATACAAGGAGAAACATTGATTACATAATTTGCACTCATTTTGTCACTTCTGTCCTTTTTATTTTATCATTTTCTCTTCTGCTGCACAGTTGTTTGACACTGCTGACTCACAGGCGGCAAGTGTATTCCCAGACTGAATGTAAATGTATCTTATGCCCCTAAATTGGCATTTTCCAGATATTCATCTCCTTCTTAACACCACCTGTACTCCGAGGGTGCATCTGAAAAGAGATTAAGCAAAAAAGCAGAACTGGCCTCCGAAACAGAATTGTTTCTTGATTGCTTTGTAAGAAACCATTCCATTAGGTAAACAGCTACTCCTCCAGCATACAGAAGCAGCAACAGCACAAAAATTATCCCAATTTGGAGAGCGTAAATGCCAAAATACAAGAAGCCATGGGACAGCGCAGCTTACTTGCCTGCAAAATTTTATTGCCGATTAAGAACTAGGAACTTCAGAGTATAATATATTCATACTAAATTTGGACTTACAGAGGGTATGGATCCTTAAGGAATACAAGTCCTAATCTTAAAAAGGGGAAAAAAAACCCAAACCAAACACATAAACAACAACAACAAAACAACAAAACAGAAAAAAAAGGCAGAGAAGACGACCTGAAGAGGTCAGGTAGCCCAAGCCCTGTTCCAAGGTGATCCAGACAGAGATTTGTCCAATTTGTTCCTCAGACACTCCAGGTAATCTATTCCAGCGCTCACTATTTTTGTCACTTGAAATTTTTTTTGCCTTTTCTTTGTTTGTTTTCTGTTTGTCTTTTTTTTTTTTAATATCTAACCCACATTCTTTTAGCTGCAGTTTAAGCTTCACTATGAACAGAAAGCAGGTTATTGCCTCCCTCCTGGCATCAGTCTTTTACATATTTGAAAATTTGTTTCTCAGTAAATAAGCGCAATTCACTCAGACTTCTCAAAAGGTCACTTTTCTTAGATGTCTTATTGTCTGCTTCCTTCCCCTAAACCAACTGGTCCACGTCTTTCTTGAATCCCAGTGCCCTGCCCATGGCAGTGTAGGAGGCTGAAATATTATCGTGGTTTCATGAACAGAGTGCACTTAACTGGGGTACACTCTCATGCAACCTGCACATAATCAGAGGCTGAGAAATCAGTGAAAGAAAAGGAGCACACTATGGGAGATCAGAGACTCCAAGATTCCAGGGGAAAAGCAATATTGCTCCCAACCATATGCAGGTTTTTATACCAATATTTTAGTCTATTGAGTTATTTTTGCCTCATTATAAATATTTATTTGTACAGCATGATAAAAAAGAGGGTTGTGATTCTACCTGAGGCTTCTAGCATAACAAACTATAACAATATGTAAGACTCTCTAATTACACTATAAATAAGGAAAAAAGGGAAAGTCACATACACATGCTTATTTCAATAGTTCTTAAAACATACATTTTTCTTATATTTTAACAAAGAATAAAATATTTAGCATCCCAGAAAAGTTGAAGCAAAGTCTTAACAACCAGACTGTACTTGGAAATAATTCAGCATAAATTAATATATCATTTTTCTACCTGATGTCTTCCACTTGGTCATGTCTTGCTTTCCTTCCTGACCTAGACAGCTATATTTCAACAATATTGGTTTTAAAATTGCCTAGGCAAATGTTTCACAAACTGATGATAAAACTGTTGTGTTTTTTGCTACTAGTGTTTGCATGGGGAGATACAGCAGAGCGTACAACCTTGAACAGCAAAACAGTTTTGACAGTACTATTGACGTAATTGTGGAAAGTCTGTCACCCATTGAATTTTTGAATTGTAAAGTTCTGATTCTGCTTCAGTACTTAAGATCTGAAAGCACAATTTGCTCTGCTTTGTCCTTGGCACTGGCTTCATTCACATGAGCCCCAGTGACACTGAAGTCAATGGGACTTTTTCGTTCAATTCTCTGGTGCTGAATCAGATCTCGTATCAGAGACCGTTGGTTACTCCAGTGTTTCAAAATGTTTTTTTCTGTACCACAGACAACTTCCTTGTTGTTCTCAGTCCTTGAGATCTACTTACACACACAATAAAATTGAATAAATCAGATTTATTTAATCTCCATCAATTTGTCAACTCTTCACGTAGTTGGATCTGAAAGCCTCAGATTAACAAACTGAGGGAACACATACATGAAAGGCACCACATCTTACCCATCCTAACATGCTAAGTACATTTAAACACTCAGTTCAGTATATATTCTTATATACAGCAACTGAGTGTTTCAAAGGTCTTAACATGTATTTAATGAATATAACATAAAATATGATTCATAAGTAAATACTGACACAGATGGCTCACATTTTTTCTACAAAACCTTTAATACATCAATCAGAACATGGATTACACCAAAAAAAAAAAAGATAGGTTGGCACAGAAGAGAAGAGGCAATTTGGCAGCTTCTCAACAAACACAGATTAAAGCACACAAGCTCTAGTGCATACAAGAAACAAGATAAATAACCCCAAAAGGTCACAGAATATACTCTGAGATCCGTGGATACTTATGTAATAAATGATGAAACCTGTTTCTGTGAATAAAACTGAACAAATACAGTATTCAAGTTCAACGAGATTTTAAACATGTATAGCAATGCAACAGTCATTGTATGTGCTGCAGTATTTTTCCAATAACAGGTACGGTTGTTTTCTAATTCTGTGAGAGGAAGTGCAGCGATGGCTACAATTAAGTACCATGACCAACTGAACTCAAAGCCAAATGCCTTCACTAAGTTTTGCTCTATACAGGATGCTACCAATAAGTTTTGTATTGGATTTGTATTTCCATGTAATTCAGAACAGTGTGCTGTTAAATCATATTACTTTACACTGCAAAAACGTTAGGGATAATAAATCACTATAGTCCTACTGCTAATAATATGTTATTGAAACTACAAATGCAGACTCCTTAAAAAGAAGGAATCAGCTGTCGAGCTTAACAGGAATTTTCTGGTATAGTTATTCATACATTCAGAAATGCTAATTCTACATTACCCTCTTCCTGAATCTGAGATATCCATGGAAACAGAAAACAAGAGATGGACTGAAAGTGCAGCAGAATAATCTTACTTCTTTCGTCAGCCGTATCGCTATGGTTGGGCCAGTAACTGCCACCCCTCGGCTATATTCAAATATTTGCTTCTCAGAAAGGAACAAAAAAAAACCCAAACAGAGTGGGTCCATGCAACAGAGTCTGTATTTTATTGCAGATTTCCATCATACATATATCGAAATAGAACAGGCTTCTCTCCATCCTCACCATATCCCTTCCACTAGGATTGATTTTTGGAAGCAAGAAATATTTTTGTGCTTTTCCACACTCCCCCTTCCCAGTAAGTACTTCAGCATTTCACTGCACACAGCTTCGTTTATAGACTTTTAATTCTATGTAAGGTAAATACAGTTTGTTAACTAGGCTAACTCATCTCCTTGATCTGAACCAGCGTGGCTGCTGTTCTCCTGAAAATGTGATTAAGTCAGCAGCCTTTTCAAAATAAACAAAAAAGAGGTGGCAAGGAAGAGTCTTACTGATAGGCATCCTTTTGGGGAGGCCTGCAGCACTATTTTTTCCTGGCTGCAAACAAAGGGAACTCTAATACCCATCCTTACCTGCCATCCATATATCTGTTGAAGAAAGCGTGAGGGTCCTCCCTCCACCTGCCAGCTAAAGCAGCTGAGCAGGATTTCACTCAGGGCTGCTCATCCTCTTGACTGGGAGCTGTTGTGGCGAAAGGCACAAGAACTGAACACGCAGTGCTGCAACAGTGGCTGGCTGGCACACAGAGGTGAGACGAGAGGGCAGAGGCAGCCAACATAATTTGGGGTTAGAGAAAAGTAGCGTGGAAGTGTCAGGGAAACAAGATACCTGCTGAGGGGGAAGGATAGAACAGAAGAACTCTAGTAGTGAGAGAATCTGGAAATAAACTAAAGCTGGGAGAAACCCAGAGTCAAAAGATGCAATTGTGAACAGCTGTGAAGTCCACCAAACTCCTACATTTTCTGTCTCAATCATAGATACGGAAGGTAACAGCCAACTGCTGAAATCTTGGATCTTAAGATTCAATATATGACATATGAAAAGATTATAGAATCATAGAATGGTTAGGGCTGGAAGGGACCTTCAAAGGTCATCTAGTCCAACCCCCCTGCAAGGAACAGGGATATCACTATATATATTACTGTTAGCCCATGTAATGGATGATGTGTTTAACATCATAAACAAGCCAACCACCCAGAACAAGGAACATATACACAATAACTATACAGATACAAAAATACGAAATGCCAGCACCAGATGGACAAGTTTAAAAAATAATAATAAAAAAACAACAAAACAACCAAACATCTAGGCCCACAGAACAAGCAGAACTACTATACAGGATCTCCCAAATCACTTAAGCCAAAGTGTCTACAAGCTGCAGCTGTGGGGCTTGTCCTTTGCAGGTGCTGAATTGAGGCTTTTTCTTGCAGAAGTGCTAAGCAGTTGCAACTACTACAGAGGTAACAACGTGCTGAGCACATAAAGGAAAGACGGCCAAACGCTGGCACAAAGCCATCTCTGGCAGAAAGGAGGATTCTGACGTTTGCCTAAGATAATGGAAATAAATATTTTAAAAATAAATTTCAGACCAGACTTGAGGAAAAAAAAAAAAAGGAACACCACAAAAACACAACAGGCTTGTCCTCGTTATTTGGAGAGAGCTACAAAAACGTTCAGCACCGTGAAAAATCAGATCTGTATGTCCCATATCGCACATGAAGACCCAGATGTTTAACTGGTTTAGCCTTAATCAATTCATATCTCAATTCCCCTTCTGTAAACAGATAATAAAAAGCTGTCTAATCTTACAGCAGCAGTGTAAGATAAGTTCATTATAGTTTTAAGTATGCAGATACAGCGACAAGAGTGCCACGGAGCAGCTTTGAGGAAACAAGCAATTCCGTGCATACTGCGGAACGCGGGCAGCACGCAGGTAATCTGAACCAGAGGGGGCATGGGCAAAATGAAATATTGAGCAGTCGATCTTTGTCAGAGCACTATCCCACCTGCACACACAGAAATAGGACAGTGCCATAAAAAAAAAAAAATAAACCAACAACAACAAAAAACACAACCAAAAACCCCACAGTGTGCAAGTAAAGACAAAGTTGCCCTGTCAATGTTTCACTCTGCAATGTTATTTGCAAATTTTGACATAAGGTATTTCTCAATCTTCATTCAGAATAATTCTAGTTTTCACTGAGCACTGCAGAAAACGTTTTCAATAGTCAGAAAAAAATGGACATTCTTATCACACAGTACTTCCAGGTTTCCCCACCAGGTCTTTTTTTTCCTTATTGAAAAAACAAGATTCTTAAAAAAGTAAAAAAAAATAAATTATAACACCTTAAATATAAGAAGTCTAAAATTGAAGATGTGAGGTCATAACATAGTGAAATTAACTGATGAAAAGAAGTGTTAGGTATTTTATACTCTCTCTGGACTTGAAGATCTTTGCCAACTGCTTTCTGTCTTTGAATAAATGAAGAGGCTAAGGCTTATTATGTGCCAGTATCAGATCTTCCATTTTTTACCAGTTTGAGTTCTTTGTTTTATATACAAACGTTGCTAATGTTACTAGACACATCTTTTTGCACAAATTACTTATCATATCACATCCTTACTGTATTTGTGTTCGCTTCTACCAAGACCTGGTTAATTCAGCCAGAACTGCACTCTTCCACAGTGAACCTCAACAAGGCCATTAGAACTCGTATTGCTTTAAAAAGTTCTTGTCAAGTTTTTCCTTTGCTAAACTGATACCTTACTTTTAATTGTAAAACCAACTCTAATACTCTAAGATGCTGATATAATTTACAAGTACCTCAACTATGATGAAACAAAATAGTAATATTTCATTAACTCATTTTAATTGTGAGCCAGAGAACAAATCTTACAATTCATTAACTCAGACTGACAAAGTTGCTTAAGTATTGTATGATGGAGCTTAAATATCATAGGCTTTTCCTGAAATTCCTAGTTACTTCTCAAATTGCCAGTATCAGTGTAAGAAAAACACAGACTACAATGGGAAAAGTAAAACCCATTTTTATCAAAATGTCCATAACTCAGTAAACTCCTTTTCTTAAGCTTCCACTGAAATACGTTGGATTTCCTAAATATCATCCTTTGAAAGATCGTAGCATTCAGAAGTTAGCGAGCCAACATTCTACAGGTTTAGTAGTTACCACAGAATTTGTACTGATTTTAAAAAAAAATCCTATCTCTTGCTTTCAATATTAATCTTTGCTAATTCATTAACAGCAATATTTACTTCCCTGACTTAAATCACCAATATAACGTAAACATTTGGCAACTATCGAACACACAGATCCTTCAGTAAACCAGGAAGGGAGTGACAGAAGAATCTCTCTCTTCCATATGTAAAAACAAACGTTTTGGACAAATTTCCTACCCAACTCCCAATTCTAAGTAAACCTGAGTAATAACTTCTGTAAATTTCTCAACTATTTCCCTGAGTGATTTTTTTTGTTGGGATGGGTTTAAAGCCAAGGAACAGAACTCCAACTGATAAAAAGAAAAATCAAAATAAAGATGAAAATATATTGTTAAGTCCTAATGAACACGGGAGTTAAGAAGGAAAAGCATACCAGCTACAAATAAAAATTTTTTTAAAAACAAAAAAATGGATACAGAAGCCTATAGCAAACATACTACAAGTTAATGGACTGGTCTGGCCCAGAGGGACACTCTTAGGATGTATCTTAGGATGCAAGCCTTGATACTGCAATAAATCACAAATGAATAAGCATTTTTCAAGTCTTTTCCAAGTACTTTGAGGTAAGTAAAATTTTGCTCACAGGCAGGCCAGCACTGCTCAAAATAAGTTTGCAGGCCATTAGAATTTTAAATGCCAAAGTCAGGCAAATTCATCCCTCCACCACACTGTCACCTGTGCTGAGCTGTGTCAATGCTTCACCTCCCCCAGATCCCTGACATCTCCCCACTTCGCACCCTCCGGGACCCTCTTCCGAAGAGCAGATCCGCACACTGCAGTTGCCCTGCAGGCAGTTGAGCACATGGGGAAGCTGAAATCACAAGTTGCTGCTTTCTCTCAGGTACCTGAAGAGTCAATACGTGGCAGAGAGCAGCAGGGCAACCCAAGGCAAACTGCCAGCTCACACAGCACCCCCTGGTTTATGGTCAGACAACTCCTAAGTGAAAGCTCTCAAGAAGCACTGGAGCACCTCATAAAACACTTCAGTTTACACAAATGTCTACATTCAAGCTAAATTGGGAAGAATGACACCAGCAGTTCAAGGGAGGGGATCCTGCCCCAACATTTGGCCCTGGTAAGGCACACCTGGAGTGCTGGGTCCAGTTCTTTGCTCGCCAGTGCAAGAGAGATAGGGGCATGCTGGAGCAAGTCCAGCAAAGGGCCACAAAGATGATTAAGAGCATTATGGAAACAAGGAGAGGCTGAGAGATCTGGGACTGCTCAGCCTGGAAAGGAGAAGGCTCGAGAGGGCATATCCATGTATATAAATATCTGGTAGGGAGAGCAAAGAAGTCGGAGCCAGGCTCTCCTCAGTGGTGCCCAGTGGTAGGACAAGGAGCAATGGGCACAAATTTAACTACAGAAAATTTCATTTGAACAAAGAAAAAATTTTTTTTACAATGAAGGCAGTTGAACACTGGCTCAGGTTGCCCAAAGAGGTTGTGGAGTCTCTACCCTTGGTGATATTTTAAAACCAACTAGACACAGTCCTGAGGAACCTACTGTGTACTCACCCTGCTCTGAGAAGGGGTTTGGACCTGATGATCTCCAGAGGTACCCTTCCAGCCTCAACCATTCTGTGCCTCTGTATGCATTAAGATTAAATGACCATCCTGCTTGATGCCAAAAAAGAACAGAAATACACCATATATACAAACGTCAGCAAACACAAAGATGGTTAATTGAACCTCCGACTTAAAGCTACACTGAATGGGCAGAACTAAAATAGCTAGAGCTCTTGCTTATAATTTGTCGGCCTTGACCTGCACTCTTAAGGTCCCTTTGCTGTTTGATGAGGTGACATTTTGTAGAGCCAATTTCTGGATTCAAAAGAACAGTTTAATGAGTCAAAGGGGTGCCAACTTGGCCTCAAAACTGAGGAACAAGTTGATTTTTAGCTCATTCTCTTTAAACACTCATTCTGTCCCTGCTATTTCTCTCCCCTACACGCATTTATCTCATTTCTTCTGCATGCTGTTTAATCTTTTGCATCCATCTGGAATAACCCTCCCCTGTCATCACCGTATCCTGAATCACTAGCAAGTGACATTCTTGAAGTAATAATTTAGAGTCATTGCACAACGCAGTCTCTGCTTCCTGCTTAACAGTTTCACACTAATTTCTATTTTTTACGCCAAAAACAAAAGGCAATGTCATCCACAACAATAATAAGATCTCCACCACAAAGCTGTAATTAGTCTTCTTTCAGGACTTGCCAACATTTCTTTTTAAAGTGGTAGTAAAAACGTGTACAAACAAGCACGTCGCACCAGTACTCTGCCCAGGAATGCTTCTGAGGCAAGACCATGCAAGAAAGGTTTGTAAGAGCTGGAGCAATTTAGAAAAACCTATTGCAGTTCAGGTGATTTATAGCAGTTACTTTGAAAAGGCTGCTACCAGTGAGCACAAGTGGGACAAGAACAGGTGTACTCTTTCTAAGGATAAGTGATTTCATTTTTCTTCCCACTGGTCATTCTCCTCTACCTCCTCATCATTTCCACTTGCTTTGCTACTTCCTCCTCAGCTATCTTACTAATTCAGGCTTAAACTCCAATTTCTACCTGCTTATAGCTGATGTTGCTACTATATATATATATATATATATTTATATATTCAGGATCAAAAAAAAAGGCACTGCAAGTTATGCCTTGAATACTAATCCATATAAACCACAAGATTTTCTGCGTGAACTAAATTAATGCCTCTTCTATTGTCTTCACTACTCTTTCCCTGTTGAGCTTTCATCAAGATCTCCAGTGGACTCCTGGCCTTTTTCAGAATGTAAAGCTTTTTTTCCAGGCAGGGTCTGAATCATTTTTAACTAAGTGGTATTAATTCTGCAAAACAAGATTGAGAAGCAAAGAATTGATGTTTAAGGAACACATTCTACTTCCAACTCAGAGCCGGAAAAATGCAGAATTTAAATTGAGAGCACACAAGCTTGGCTGTTCTTGTGTGAAGATGAGAATGAAAGTAAAGCAGTGCTGCAAATTCTCAGGCAAACTATTTTATTAAAACAACAGTGCTGCTTTACAAGCCTACAGCAGGACTGCAGAGAAAAGCTCTTCTTGAGCTTCGAGCTGCCCCAGCTGAGGAGAACAAACTCTTTCCTTGCCTACCAGATCTGTCTTTGCAAAGGAGAGCTACATGAGATCTACAAAATCTTACCACATCTTTCTGCATCCTCATTCCATAGAAAAATCCCTCCACGTCTGCTGGTTCACTGTAGCAATTCAGTAAGAAAAGACTTACTTTTCAAATGATGTAAAATGACCGAGATAATTATGACCTACAGGGGACAAAGGGAAAGGGCACAAAAGTGACTCTGGCACCGATTATAAGGGCCCAACAACCTCCAGCAATTTGGGACCGTACAGGCACCAGTGCCTTCTTCAGCTGCAACTGGAAGACAATGTCCAGCAACCACTTAACAACTTTGTGTTAACTTGCTCCAGGGACACATCACACTGTTAGAACTGTTTTATCAAACATACAGCATAATATAAAAGTAGCAACTCTAGAACTGCTGAACTGACCTACATGCTGATCTTTAGAAAATCCAAGAACCTGCCATTTAAGAAAAGGAGGATATCAATAGAGGCCATCAAAACAAACAGGTACAAGGTTGCTCACAGACTAATGGAATAAATCAAGACAGGAAAGAGCGTGAACACATTACCCAGATATTACAGTGCACACCTTTATCCCTGCTCAGGTGGTATGTCCCCAGTTCACAGTTTAGTCATCTTCCACAACCCCTTCAAATCAATACATGTTCAAGCAGAGATAACAAAAGTTCACAAAATTTGCTCCTGTACCCAGAGCTGCAAGAATAGTTGCATATCCACATGACCTACTACTCCTCAGAGAATCCTCTCTCGGATGCCTTAAGAACAAGATGACTGGTAACTCTCTTCTCTCAGAAAACACTGGAAAGAAAAGGGAAAAAGACTGTAGAAGATTTAATCCTTCCGTCATGCTTCATTCCTATCTTCTGACTTGAGAAACACCAGGATTTTTCTCCAAGATCCCTCAAGAAGCACTTGCAGTTGCAAATGCATTGTGACCCGATGAGAGCCAAAGCTCACTTTAAAGCTGGCAGCTCATCGATTACCCCTTCTAATCCAACCAACCTTGACAGCTATAAATTCTCATAAACAAAACATTTTATTACCTAACTACAGTTACTTGTAAGTTAGTACTTCAAAGGTATCACCATGTTGCACAAACTTGAAAGCTATCTTCTGGATCTTCTAAAGCAAAATTCAAGGAAACATTCAAGGTCAGGTTGGACACGGCTCTGAGCAACTTGACCTAGTTGAAGATGTCCCTGCTCATTGCAGGGGGGTTGGACTAGATGACCTTTAAAGGAACCTTCCAACTCCAACTATTCTAGAATTCTATGATTCTATAGCATGATATATAGCAGGAGCACAGCCAATGTGACAATAATTTGATTTGTAACATATTTCATTTACTTGCTAAATTAACCTGTGTCACCACCATTTGCTGTCATTAGCCTAGCACTGTCTTGCTATACAGATGATCAAACGCTTCCTGATACATGAACCTCAAAGTACTTACAGGATGAGGACCATGGGATATAGGAATCATGAGGGAGGGGTGTCCCATCATACCTCCTTGAGCCATTGATACATCACTTGGAAGGTCATCACAGATCTTTCATAGCCTCAGTCCTCTTCAAGAGAAATGAGGAAAATAAACAAACAGAAATAGTTTCACGTTTATGCTTCAGTCACCACCTCCTTAATCTCTAACAAAGTAACCCAAGTAGACAGGAAGAGTAGACAATCACACTACAAGCTTCTGAGAGCGACAGTAAGCAAGCTGTATGAAGAGACAAGAATTATTCTAGCACTTATAATTTAATAGTGCTTTTCTGTTACATCATGCAATGTTGACATGGACTGCCGTTCTAAATGGATCATCTTTCCTCACTTAAGCGCTAAAGCGGACTTTCACCAAATTCAGCATTATACAGTTTAAGAAAAACACACCGCAGGAAAAGGGATATCCTTAAGTCATCGCCAGTCTGCCTTCAGACTGTCATAGTTCCTAAATATAAATCAGGTCCATTTGGGGTCTAACGTCCAGTAGACTTGAGAGGCAACCTTTCCATAACATTCCGTCTAGGGACCATTAACAGCATAACACGTCAACACATCTTCTCTAAAAATTATAAAGGGAACAAAAATAGTCTTGGAGCTTTCTAAACTGATTTCAAAGAGCCTTCAGCTGAGTAGCTTCAAAATGACAGTTTTGCTTTAGTCTCCTGGATTAGCTTGTTAAGTCTATGAGCATAACATTGGAAATGGCACATCTAAGGTAATAAAGCAAATAGCTGCAGACATGAAATTTGAAGTTCTACCTCAACAATGAACAGAAAAACAAAACAAAACCCACAAAGAATGTAAGAGCCTAATAAGATTGTGGCTTTGCTTTTTTAATTATTCTTTTCAAAATATTATTCAGCTATGTCACACTCCTTGAATAAGCTAATGCAGCCAAAGTTAAAAGTCTCAGAAAACACTCAGGAGAAGACTATACTCTTGAAAGGTCTCCTAATTTAAGCAGCAAGCAGTTTGCATAACTGTGAACAGGTCTTTGCAACCAAAATCTTATCAAGGATTTATCAAGGAGATCAATTTTCAAAGTTTAATCAACACCTCAATGTCCTTACATATTTGTCATTAGTGATTAGTTTCAATGCCATCTATGTTTATCACACAATATTTGCATCTTAGCATGAGAAAACACATAATTCATAAAAGTACGTATAAATACATATATTTGAAGACTAGCAACCCTAAAAATCAGCATGCTTATAAAAGACAAAAAAAGTCCTTACAAACACGCTATAGGACCTACAATAAGACCCAACAGCTATATTAAACCACAGCTATATTATACCACATGTGAATAAACTAGCAAGTATAAAGATCTCATGTGTCCAATGTATTTGGTCTGCACAATGATGTACAAATCGTTCTTGATTCCTGAGAAACACTGCTGACCTTACAAACCAAACACACTGGACTTAACGTCAAAAAGCGGACATAGTAAACCATTTAAGACATAATAATTTGGTTTTGCTTTAAAAGACCTCAAGCTAAGTGCTGCTTTTCCTGCTCTTTTCACTTCTTCCACAGGCACCACGCCACTTCCCTCTCTTTTTGAGTCAAAACAAGGCTCATTATTTCCCACTCTTTCTGAACTCATGTCTAACAGAGTAAGGTACTCCACCTTAACATGTATGACCTCAGTATTTCCATGGCTCCAGATCAGCCTTGTGGATCTAACCATCGCACCTTAGAAACAAGGTCTTAATTTGCGCTCCCTCTCCTGGCTTTACGAGCATACAGCACAACCACCGTAGGGCGACACAGAGACCGCCCAAACACAGCCACTGCAGCACTGTTTGCAGTCCCCCCCTCTCCAAAAAAACAACACAGAGCCCTAAGGAAAGCACTCCCAACCTGCATGCTACTGCTTGCTGGGGTGGAACACACTCTAGAAATAACCCAGATCAGTATTCATGAGAGCGATTTATCTTATTTCACTGCTCAACACAAAAGACCAAGTACTCAACTTCCAAGTACGGCACAAAAATAGCTTCCAGCAAGTTTAAGCCCATCCTAATGTTAATTTTAGCTCTAGAAAACCATCACGTGTAACAGAACAAACAGCCCAGCAGTAACGTTAAGTGTTCATATTTGGATATGTCTGGCATGAGGCCTTCATTTTCAAGGTTAGAATGCATTTTAATCATTTTTATATTTATTTTCATAAAAAAACAAGAACTTAGGTTATTTATCTATATCGACTTTGTCATCAAAGAACAAGAGGAAAAGGAAGGGGAAAAAAGCCAACTGCATGGTAGCTTACTTTTCCAGCATGAAAAAAAAAGTGGAGTACTGCAGTGGAGGTCTATTTTGAGAAAACTGTAGTTGCCAGTAGTGTAGCCTTCTTAAGTTATTTTGGTAGAAGCTGTCAAAATGTATGTTCTTTGGAGTCTTGCTCGATTTAGAACACTTTATCTGGCTTTATTTTACAACAAAATGGAAATTTGTGACTATCCTCTAATAAACCTATCTGAGGAAATGTTAAGCCTGAGTGGGAAAAGCGCAAGTAAAACCTGTGGTTTTCTCTGGAACACATGGGATATATGCTACAAGGTGCGACTAGACAGAGGCAAAAGTTTAAGGGAGGGAGGAAGACAATTTAGGCACCTCTGTCCAAGAGAATGAATTGGGAATTGTTAACGGAATGAGGCAGTGTTGGAGGCAAGCTGCAGAAGCTGCTGGCTTGGGAGCCCTAAGCCCCGTCTCTGCTCTACATGACTGTGTTAGAATGAGAGAGAACAAACGCCACAGCTAAACCCAGGAAAGGGGCTGGAAAGCAAGGACTCCCCTTTCCTAGGCAGGTGCCCCAGCTAATTACAACTACTTAACAGTTAGACATATTCTTCACAGCTCCATCTTCATTCTTGCATTTACAACTAAATTCTTTCTCCCTGGCATACTCTAATGCCTGGTAGTCAGGAGCGACAGATGTTGGCTCAGACCTCCAGTCTTCAGAGGGGATATGAAATGCACAAACCCCAAAGAAGGGCAGAAATTCTGCAACACCATTGTGCCCAATAATATTTTCTACTAGCTACTGCCAAATGGTTTCCCAGATCTGCTCATCAGGGACATCTGGTATTCTGCATTAGCCAACATGAACTGGTCTGGAACACTCAACCTCAGGAACACGGTGTAAATTCTCATACTGAAAGATGTTTTTTTTTTTTTTTATGATAACAAAGTTACTTAAGTCTTCTGAAGCTTAGGAAGTCACCAAAATTTTAGAAGCTACCACACGTCATGGCAAATGGGCTCTAGAGTTCACCTACACACCTGCCTCACCACCTATTAAATCCTCTTTGGCATACGGTCGTTTTAGTTTCTGGAGAGATTTGTTCAGAAGCAAATGGTTTCGCATGGTCTGCAGACAGCTGCAGAAATGCTGCTTATAAACTCGCACAGAAGGCAGGTTAACATATCTGAAACCAGCTAACAGCAGCTCACTTTTACATACCAAATAGCAAATGTGAAGACAGTCCAGAGTAGGTGGCTTACCTCTTGCCCTCCATGTTTTTTTGATTTATTCTACAGTTCTGGCAGATAAACAAACATTTAAACTACACAAAAAAATCCTGGCGAAACTTAAACATAAGTCATCGTAACATAATTTACCAACAAACACTTACCAGCCAACCAACAGCATGCCTTCCAGATTCTCAACACTTTATTTACTGTTTATCCTCTGAGTGGAAAAATGGTGATAAAATTCAATTTTGTTTGAATGTTTTACAGTCTGTAAACCTTTCTAAATTACAGTTTATATTAAGAATTAAGTGTTATGCACTGCAGGCTGTGGAAAATGGATGAGAAGACACTTCTCCCAGTGAAACACATGAAAGTTGTACAGCTTATGCTTTCTTTACAGTAGTAATATCTTACACCCCTAAACTGAATAGAACACTTGCAAAAGTGTAAGCGTTTTAAAGATTTTCCTCATGATGCCTCATCCACATGCTCATGCTGAGGCCAAACACAGCTGAAAGATGTAGTACACTCACCTTTCAACCTTTTTGCCTAATTTCATCAGCCAACAGTTAAATTGCATGCTGCAAAAATGTATATTCTAAAACATTTTATGCTAGATCAGACTATAAAGTTCCAGAAGGACCTGGATCCTGATGATATCTAAGGCTTGTAAAGAGCACAACTCCTGAAGAGGAGTTCAGTTTTGTCGTATACATTGTTCTATAAAACTCTCTCAAGTCTCTTTTGCCTTTTTTTTTTTTTTAAGTGCTCTGGAAGTCTAAAGTTTTTGATGAAAAAAGAGTAAAATCAAATCCCCACTTTACCTCACCTGAAAACTTAGTTTTGTACATGTCTAAGAAAGTTCCCTTCTTTCAATCAGTTCCCAAATATTATAATTCAGCAGCATGTGGAAGTTTTTCTTCTCCCTCATTTTTTTTAAAAACAGTACCTAAACTAAGCACAATGTTCCAGGTGAGAGTGGATTATCTCACTGGTCTTATAATATTTCCTGTTACAATGGAAACAAAGTAATTCTTGAAAAAATACTGCCAAGTGCATTCCTTACCCATTGAATGAATAGAACACTGCTTTTTAGATGCTGCCATTGAACGCTGACAGGTTTTTCCAGAAGTAACACAGGAAAGTACAAGGGCTTATTTTGCAAATGGTGAAGAAGTTACAATCCAGCAACATGCACACAAAGTTTAAAGTACTTCTTCCAAATTACTAACAGATACGTCACACTACACATTCTCGGCAAAAGCATCTCCCCAGATTTTCTGACCTGTTTAAGGCAAAATCACAATGGACAGAGAGACAGAGAGACAATGTTTATGCAGTTCCCATCCAAGGGAGTAGACTCTTGGCTAAATCCAGAAGCAAGCTGAGCAGACTGCAGGTGATCCACTTTTCTGCCACCACCAAGTGCCACTGCAATCAATCAGAATCACTACCGGGACATGGGATCGAGAAAAGCAGACAGTTTTAAAACGAAAAGGTAAAAAGTATAGTTTGTGTGTGTGTAAGTATTTGTAATTACGCACTAGAAAAGCATGTCTTAAGACAGACAATTCCACATTGAGACAGGGTGTTCCTTTAGATAATTCTTGAGGCCCAGTACCTAACCGGTATAATGTAATGTCAAAGGCGGTCTTCAATTTCAAAATCAGGTGCTGATTTGGCATCCTCATTTGGAAGTCAGCATTCATTAGCTTATAGACAACCAGAAAACAAACACACAGTTCTTTCTAAGGGGAAAATAAAATAGAAAAAAATATCCTCAACTGATTTTAGCCCCCTATAAACTGGACACCAAATTAAATACACAATAGTAACAATTCCCTCCCATGTTTTGCCAGGTGACAGATGAATTCTGTGATCTGATCTTTGCATCAAGCCCAGGCAAAGTCAGTACCTGATGATTACAGAGGTAAGTTTTCCATCCAGTTGACCATCATTATCACTGTCTGAGCATTTGTGTTTTCTGTATGTGGTGATAAATGTCAAAAATTACTAAACAAGTTACCATGCACTAAACTGTAAAAATACCTTACTGCAGAGATGAAGTGTTCTTTCTTTTACTACAACCATAACTTTCAACACAATAGGCATGAATTATGAAAGTCTAACTTGAGAATGGAAAGACATGGTCTTTGCCTCTCAAATGACTGCTACATTTATATAGCAAAGACACTCAGTATGTATTTTATAGGAGTTGTAGAGTAAGCTGAGTAAGCATGCGTGAGCATTTGCATTTACACACCCCTATACCGCCAAACATGCAACTCCTTTGTCATTATTAATGCCAGTTATTCAGCAAATTATTCAAATTAGTTGCTGGACTACGCTTGCCAGTTTGGAGAGGAGATCATGTCATCTGGAAATGTAATGCAAATTTTACATCCCAGCTGAAGAGTCTGCCAAGCCTAGGAACTGTCACATTCAGAAGCACTCCATCAGCACAGAGAAGCAGACCTAAAAATGTATAGCAAATTTCCTTCCCTCAACCAACCTGACAGCAGTAGCTACTGCAGCCCAGCACTGAAGGCACTTCATTAATTCCACTCAGGGTATATGGGGCCAGCTGTGGTTGACTAGACAAGAAGAACCGGCATCTGGGACAGGCAGGTCCTACCAGATGAAATCAGAGCAACAGTTGAGCCTGCAAACAAAGTTTTGGCTGCCATTCAACTTACGCTGTTATTTACTTAGTGAATAAAGAGATGCTGTACACAGAGTTATTCGGCCTATGCAGTGTGCACACAGTTTGGCTGGAAGGAAGAAAAAAACCACCACATTTTAGTTGTAAGGGCTGTATTGTTCAGTTCACAAAGTAAAAAAATGAGCAAGCGAAGAGGGAATAAAATGATTGTTTGTGCTTGAAAAACAAAGCAGCTGTGCTGTCCCTACTTACCAAACTTTTGCAAAGATCACACAAAAACAGCAGTGAAGTTTCCTTATCATTTCACGTAATGCTACACAAACTTCAAGCCTTTCTATCACGAAACACTAAAGGCAGAATCAAGAGCAAATTTGCTGTCTAATGCTCAAAATTGCTTTCCCCTGAACGCACGTATAAAGGAAAGCACAAACCACCTATTCCCCTCTGACAACTTTAAAAGTCAGAATATTGAACTAATTAATACCAAAAAATCTGGTGCAAGAAGGTGTCTTTTTGTGGTCAGAGTACACACACGCGCGTGCCCCTGCCAATACTGCTAAGTAATCATAGAATGGTTTGGGTTGGAAGGGACCTCAAAGATCATCTAGTTCCAATCCCCCTGCCATGGGCAGGGAAACCCCCCACTACACCAGGTTGCTCAAAGCCTCATCCAACCTGGCCTTGAACACTTCCAGGGATGGGGCATCTACAACTTCTCTGGGCAACCTGTTCCACTGCCTCACCACCCTCTGAGTGAAAAATTTCTTCCTTATATCTAATCTGAATCTGCCCTCTTTGAATTTAAAGCCGTTGCCCTTTGTCCTATCACTATAAGGAAAAGGGGGAAAGGTGAGGAAAAAGAGGGAAAGGAAATAAAGCAGCAAACCATACCACAGAAATTAAGAGACAAACTGTTTTCAGCTTACCTCTACATTTAGAGATGGAAAAAAAAGAGTATTTTCAACACCATATAGAATAAATGTTAGTTGTTATCACTACAGCTTGGTAAATGCATGTTGATCTCATAATATTTTATGCAGCTACAAATCAATTTCAGCCATTTCGAGATAATGCCCAGTAGGATAGGTGTTATGTCACCTAATTAGAAAGCTGCTCATTGCAGCACTGAATTCTGGACCATTTAAAAAAAAAAAAAATCAAACTAATGCTACTTCATCTTGTCCTATGAAAAAAACATTTTAAACATTTAACATGAAAACAGAGTTTCTGTTTTTCAGAAGAGGCACATAACATGAGAAAATGGGATGAACCCTGACATCAATGGCTAATGAACATAAATGAAACACTTCCACAAGCATACACTTGTCTATTCATTTCAAGGCCACAGAACACCATGAGGTCAAGATGAGCTTTAGAAAACACAACAAAAAGCAAATCAACATTCTGCCATTAAATAAATACAAAGTACAGTTGTTGAGATGAAGCTCGCACTGATATCTGGAAGAGTGAAGGTTCCTCCCTTACCCTTCACATAGCAGGTTACTGTTTTTATTTAACAGACATTGCAACCCGTAGCACACCCAGGCACCATGGACAACTTGAACCCAACAGGGCAAGTATGGAAACAGTTTGCAGGGGTACACAATCTGTCAGCTTTCCACACTGTTATTTTCACAGCTTTTTTGGAATATCCCATCTCAGTAAGGCCTGTCACAGTACCTTAAAGCCTACTAAAGGCATCAAAAGAGAAAAAGAATAAAGTTAATGTTTTGCTTTGATAGAAAAAGTTTGTTTTCAGTAAACAAATATGCAATACATTCTGCATGAAAAATAAAGATATTGGAAATTTTTGAACCAAACATGTCAACTAAAGCAAAACAGTCTTGTATTCTACTGTTCATATTCCAAGAGTATTACTTAGAAAGCAGTCTTGAGACATACTAAATATTAATATCCAAGTTCATTATGTTAGCCATCTAGAAAAAGAGTAAGAAACACAGTATTTTTAACTGTGCATCTCACCAGTACTTCCCTTGATACACGATATTATATACTATAAAAAAAAACAGACAAAAAAAGATTGAGTAGTTCTTAATTCAAGTTTTTCAATGGAATAAGTTGTTGTGGTATTTTTTAGAGTGATCCTTTACATGTATCCTTCAAGATTCCCACTACCATCATCTTCTCTATCTCACATTTTCAATGATGTGAATATAAAAGTTATTAGGTAAGTATTGCAAAGCATGAAAGTGATGGACAAAGAGGGGGCTGCTGAAGTGCCATCTATGTATAAGGAATGACAGAAGATATAGCAGGAACTAAAAAATTGCTGTATGGTAACTCCTTGAATTTTACTCCCATTTGTGTTAAGAAAAGAGACAGCCATATTATTCGAAGTTGAATTAAAAATTCAGACTAATTAATGCACCTATAAAACTTCCATTTCCAGCTTAGAAACGAAGAGTATTTGAAAAGCAAGCCATTAACCGTCTCAAATTATTTTCTGTGGTTTCAGAAGCAACTCAGACACACTACACTAGCTTCTGTAAAATGTTCTTTCCAAGCTCAGAAACTGAACATTTGAAAAGAAACCTTTTATCTCTTTAGACAGCTTCCAGAACCTGGAAAATACGTATAGGGAAAGCATATAACAACAAGCTTACTGTTATGAACAAACACATGTTCATCAGAAAAAATAAAAAATAAAAAAAAACCCAACATTAAACAACCTCTCACTTCATCCTGGACAGTTCATCTTCTATAGCCAATTCAGGAAAATTAATCCCTTGGACAACTGCTCTCCCCTCCTGCCTAATAAGGTAAAGATATGAAGAAGAATCTGCTTTTTAAAACAGTTCACACTAATAGGAAGCCAGTTTCTTTAGACTGTGTGGCACGGGAGTAAGGGTGGAATAATACTTCGGTACATCAGGATGGGCATAATAGATGAAGGCTGCATTTAACACTCAGAACCTGCACTTGGTTTCACAGGTGGCAGGCAAAGCCGAGTCACTCAAAGGCCGCAGAACATGCTCCACAGGCAGGAGAAGGTGGAAACAGGGAAGCTAAAGGAGCCAGGAAAGACCTGAGCAATTTCAGAGGGGCTGAAGCAGCTTCTCCCTGTTCCAACCCATCTCTTCCAGGATACTTCTCTCTCCCCAAATTCACTCAGGTGTGGGGTTCTCACATAGTCTCTTCACTTCTCAGTTCCTAGAGGCAACTGAATGGAGGTGTCTATCTCCACAGCCTCCCACAGCAGCTCCCACCACCAGCAGCAGTGGTGCAATGTAACAGAGCTGGTCAGATGCCAAAAGCCCCACTTTCCTTCCTCCCCTTACACCTTGCTGCCCAAGACAACATGCTTCAATCACCTCTGCCAGGCCAGTTTAGATATCTATATCAGCAGAAAAGAAACACACCAAAACAAGTTTTCTAGTCGTTTTAGTCCCTGAAGTAGCTCACCATGGTGTATGAGGTACATAAAGGGCTGCAGAAAATAGGATGGGAAAAAAAAAAAAGCAGAAGGTGGCAAAGATCAGACCCCCACAGTTCCATGAGGCCTCCTGCCATCAGCAGTTATGTCAGATTGACCATATTACACAAGTGTCCCCTCAAAGTGGTTCCAAGTGCCAGAGCCTACTCCTAATTCTTCCCCATATCAATGAAAAAAAAAAAAAAAATGCTTTCTGGTTTGGGGAATTTTTTTTTAAGCCACAAAAAAACATAAGCACGTTCCCCAATTACTGTAGATTTTGCAGTCAAGCTACCTGCGTTTGAGGGGGGAAAAAAACAGTCACAGGGCACACCAGTCATCAAGTGCAGGGGATGAGTTTCACCCTGAGAAAACCTGAGGTAACAAGGTGGTTCCCTGTCTCCTTCTGTATTTCATGTGCTGAGCTAGTTCAAGCCCAGCCACCAGAAATCCCTTGGAGGAAGAAAGAGTTTCAAGAAGAAACTCAAGACCTTAAAAAAAAGACGACAGTTCATTCTGTTGCAACGCTGGAGTGAATTCTTCCTTTTTTAAAATAGCAGTCACACAGATTACAGCACACCTAACCAATTCATTCAACCAGCCTTATGAAGCAAATAAACTCCCACCCAGGAAACAACGCAAGTTCATCTTCACATAAAGACGTGTTAGTCTTGAACAATTACTTCAATTCACTCACAACAAATAAACCCTCGTTCAATACAACATTCATTATCTTTCTTCCTCCAATTTCTTCTCTTTTCCTACCTCTGCCACTTCTCCCCTATTACATGCTGTAGCCCCTATTCACCCTACTCTCAAAGTAGAATGGTCAAGTACAGGTCATTCCCCACGTGCAGTTCTTCTCTGTCCCTCTTCACTGCAAGCCCTGGAAGAAGAGAGTGTACCCCTTGTAAACATGACAAGTAACATACAATACATAAAGCAAAGTAAAAACCTAAGCAGAGAAGAGAGCCAACTTCACGAGAAAACTATCTGCCTCTCTCCCTGGAAAAAAAAAATATTTTTCTTCAAAGAGAAAAATTAATATTTGTGTTAAAATACTCAGGTTTTCAACAAGTAAAAATAAAAATCAAGAAAATCAAGAAAAGCACATGCTTTTAAATTACAATTTTTATATGATGTAAAAAGAAAGAGTGAGTTTTCATCCTTTCTACCTGAACACATAGACTACATTTTGACTCAATTAGTCACATTGCACAGTCAAAAAAAGTGACACCTGTCTTTTCTGTGCTCAAGTTGTACAACCTGTTATGCATTGCAGTGTTAAACAAACAGCCCACTTCTTTCTACAGTAGGCAAGGTCTTAAAAGTAGTGCTACAGTAACTTTTCATTTTTTGTGGGAAAAAGGCCTAACGTCACAAGCAAAGAAAAATTTGAACTTTAGCACCACTGGAGTGGGCTCTTCTGTGCAACTGCAATCTCTGCTCTCTTAGGGCTCCTGCTATGGATGCTTCAAGAAAATCAGGCTTGTGATAGTCTCATTTAGAGCAAGTCAAAGTCAGTGTCATTGGTCAGGCATTCAGGTAAACATGAAGCATCCTGGCTCTACTAATCTTAGATACGGACTATTTCCAGGTTTCTTCTCCAGTTCTCTACTGCCCTAATTCAGCCACATACAGAACACAAGTGAAGTATACACAGCTCAGACTTGTAACACATGCCCAGCTTGTTCTACATGGCTGGTGTAACTGTTAGTGCTTCTGGTAGCATTTACTACCATAGAATAATGGGCGTTTCACTCTCTAAACATATGAGTACTCTCAAATCCAGAGTAATATAATCACAAATTCAAGATTAAAAACAAACAGTGAAACTGCAAAATCTATAAGCAAGGTAAGCAAAACCTTATGGGCTGCATAATGCTTGAAAAGTATTTTATATAAATGTGTAAGCACTTACACAAGAAAGGCTGACAGTTCATCTGAACAATAAAAACTAAATCATGCAAAAACCTCTGGAAAATCTTCATACTAAACAGGGTACAATCAGTTCTACAAAATTTTACAAATACTGGTTTTACATTTTCTTCCTGAACAAGGTTATTTTCAACAATTATGTCTTCTCTCCCCCACCCCTCAAAAACAAAGCACCTATACAGAAAGAAATTCTGAAGAACAGAAGGGACACTTTCTTGGCCTTTTTGATTGTTAATGTATATCAAAAAGCAGTTAAGCAGTTTTCATCAATCCGCACATATTTTTTTAAGATACCTATCAATACAAAAAAAGTCATAATACATTCCAGTATCTCAAGTCTCTTTCCCTTAAAGTTTCAAAAATTTCAAGCAGAACCCAAAAATAAACTCCATCAAGAACCAGAAGATCATAAAAGGATTCATTCTCAACACTTGACTTCAGCATACAAATATTCCTTCTTTGCCTTCATCACCCTCTTTTTATTCTGGGTATAAATTTCCTCTTTACCAATGGTTCTCAAAATCTCGTAACATATCACCTAATCTCCAAAACCTTATCTCCCCAAACGCCCATAGCTAAAACTGATACCCAGCAATTCCCCTCACTAACTTCATAATAATTGAAATGAAAAAGCTTGCATTCAGTACCCACCAACGTTTTTATAATAGAATTCTTAAAAAGAGAAAAGCAAGTGTTTCATCTAAAGCTATTAACTCTTAAAACAGCTGTGAAAATACCCAAGTCAATCAGCAATTGTTTTCCTTACCATCAAAGGAAGTTATTTTTGTCCAAGCGATAAATCTCACAAGGGACTTTGCTTAAAAGATGCTAATCAGCTTTTTATCACACCCTTCTCCTATTTTAAGTCACCAGTGAAAATTATTTAATAGTATACAGCCTTGCATTACCCACCACAATGCTCATTCTACTTCTTCAGAGTGTTCTTACTCATTCAAAGCATTTTTTCTTTAGGTTCTTCTTTGTTAGTTATTAAAACTGATGAAAATAAATCTCTGGTTTCATAGCCAGTAATAATCTATTAAAGGGAGTTTCTATAGACTCTGGGTAGAGACTTCTACAACACCAGGTCCTGATTTAAGTCAGAAAGGCTTCTGAGTCCTGTAGTACTTCACATTTCTATCTCCAATGTACTTTCACATGTTTAAATTTTAAGCAGTTGATTTCACTAGGCTTTGAACATGCATTTGAATACTGAAATTTATAATATTGTCACTGTTATTTGCTTCATTTCCAGTCAATGGAATAATTAGCAGAAATGGAGTCTCACAGATTCTTCTAAAAGTCTTCGAACATACCTTCAAAAACTGTACAACCTTTTGCATTCACTGATTTCTTCAGGGTACTTTGGAAAACTTTGATCACAATTGCTCATAACTATAAAAAGCAGCTTTAAGTACAACTTGGTTGTTGCTCACCAGCCTGGGCTGCAGCTCCAAGGACGCTGTTGCATCTTCCACAGCCAGGAGGAAATGGCCTGCCTTTTGTAGGCAGGGTCTGTACCTTGGGTTAATTAGTACCTTGGGTTAATTAGTTAATTATATTCAATTCAGTCCAGCTGGGTAATAATGATTGGATGCCATACTTGGTATTATCAACAGTCCCTTCCTATTCCAGGCATGTCTCTACAATATTTAAACATTGATACCTTATCAGTGCCAAAAGCTTCCAGTCTGTGGTAGATCCAAATAGGTTATGTGCAAACACTCATGAAAACGAGTAATTCATGTACCTGGATGGTCACATCTGGTTTAATAAAGCTACTTGTGCATGACATAGTGTGTAGGACTGGAAACCAAAATGACTTCTCTCTTCTTCGCATTTAATTTTTTGCATTATTTGTCTTCAACAGTTACAGATACTTCCCAGATGATGGTTCATTTTATAGGAGATGGTAGCTCTTACGTGACTTTACTCAATTCTTCAACACATCAGTCAGATACTAAGTTGTGATACACTGACATAACTACCTGAAAATTCTGTCAAGAGCAGCAAAATACCCCTTCTCTGCCACATTACCAGCAGAGCTGAGAGCATGTATTATCCACTCATTATTTCAGGTCACGGTTTGTATTTTCTATGAACAGCTTGGTGCACTTCCATAATGACCTAGAATGTTGTAAAATATGGAAGCATACCATCACTTTGTACTACTGTTACGGTTAAGGGATTTTTTTCAATTTAACTGAAATTTCCCACATGCATCTGTCAGACTGAAAAGATACGCAGGCTTCTAAACAAAAAAAAAAAAACAACAAACACCAACTAAACAAAAAATCACAAACAAGCAAAACCCCAAAAACTAAACAAAAAAAAAACCTATCAAACACTTCAGGCTATTCCTGGTACTAGCAAATACAGAGGAAAGAAAAAATCCAACCTTCTCTATTTATCTTCTTAAACCATATGAGAATTTTAACAGACTGACTTAAACATGCACACACAAGAACGTCGGTGCAAGTTGTGATTATAAAAGAAACTAACCCAAGAAACCCAAGATTCTTGATTCAACGATGTCACTAAGGATTTGACATCACAGACTGAAGTTCTCCAAAAAACACCCAAAAGCAAACAGAACACCAGTCTTCCTAGAATGAAAACACTATACTGAACATGTTTTGATTGTTCTTAGAGCATCCATTCTCAAAGTTCTCATTCCATCTTCAGTAATTAGTAGAAGAGGGAGAAATAAAAGCATCACTTGGGGAGTTTGTTTTCCATTTTTTTTTTGCTTTCTCAAAAATTTCTAGAGACAAGGTTACTTCTGGTTACAACTTTTCAGCACTGTATCACTAGGCAAACAACATTTAGAGAACACACATATTTAGCAGAGTTGCATCACCATTCACTGGCCACTTTACAAGTTCACAGCAGTTCACAATATAAGGACTGGTTTTAATAAATCTCTAAAATGCTGAGGCCATTACAACATACAACATTACTAACATCACAGACATTAAAACACATCTTTACTATGCGCTGTCAGCTAACAAAACAGATAAATAATAAGATAAAAGGTAAAGCTTTTATATTAATGTTAATAGACAAACATTTCACTAAATTCAATTCAGTCTTCTCAAGAAGGGTGAAATGAATTCATGGTTATTTGAATTATCATCCAGTATGATAAAATCTTTTTTAGAATTAAATTACCTCCTTTGACTATAAAAAGGATAATCATAGGCTTTCTTACTGACACAGGCTTTTGTAAATACTGAAAATAACTTACAAGCTATGATACTGTCATTTCAAAGAGTATTCATAAAAATTGTTCCAAAATGTTATGTAAAATAGCATCAGTAACTTAAGTATACTTTTAATTGTCTCTGGATTAAGCTGGCTTTTTAATCATCACAGCAAAATAAAAACATGACAAGGAAAATCACAGGTAAAGAAAGATGCTTTCTCGTAAACTAAAGAAAAAATGGATAAGCATCCCAAAATCTTCTCAAATTCCTTTTAAAATAAATAAATAAACAAACAACAGATCGACTACTCTCAGAACCTTACATCTGGACAACATACATCTGCTTTGTCACATAAAAATAACTAAACCATGAAGCCAAGCAACCTTGTTCCCTGTAAAAAACAATGTCTAGCATTCAGAATCTACAAATACAGCCTCTGGCTTGTTAGATTTTAAGACAGCTCTAGGAGAGGACCCTTCTCACCAGTTTGGCAGGACATCTAGAGACAGCATCTGGAGAAAACAAGACCGAGCACAGGGCTACAAAGGCTGAAAAACAAGACAACAAATGCGAGACTCTGAGATTTGGAGTCTGTTTACTGTTGCTTCATTTTTATAAGCAGTAAGAACCCAAAAGTTTGTGCAGGTACCAAGTCAATTCACCTGATTAGAGATGCCCAGCTACGGAAAAATAAGCACAAAAGATGAGAATGTGAGATTTATCCACCTCAAAGAAAAAGGACTTTGAAAGAGGCTCCTCCTCAGTGAGAAACCCAGTCCGAGGTTCAGCATAATCTCAGGAAAAAAGCCATATTTGAGTGCTCTCTGAAAAGAAGAGCTTGCAGGGTTACAGGATTGTTTTGTTGTTATTTTAAAGTTGATTCCAAAGGGTACAGCAGGGATGTGGCTATTCACATCCAGTTGTAAATTTAAACTCAACAATAATGGTTGGTAATGCAAAACTTGAGCAGAAAAGTAAAGATCCAGCTCTGATCAATTTATCTACCACATACCGCAAATTAGCATCGCTGTTAAGGACGGGTCCATGTCTTGCTGGTATCCTCCTGTTTGTTATACAGGGTTAATTCTCCATCAATTATCTGTAACAGCCACAATGAGGTAGTGCAGATGTCTACATTCTTAGCCCATACCGCAGGCTTATTTTGGGGAGGCTTCCTTTCTTGTGACAAATGGCTCACATGAGCTCAGAACGTCTCCCACAAAGGTAATGGTGTGACAGAGATGTCCAACCTGCTCTTACCGGTATTGACACAGTTTACAGACTGATGGCTACTCAAGGAGACAATCATGTTGTTTTCTATCTAGTGCTATTTGGCAGAGCTACAAACAGTAGCAGGGGCACAGGAGTTATGTGTCCCAACTCTGGAGGGTCACTACCCCACTCAGTCACATTGAGGTGGCATCCAGAGAGCCATCTTTCCTTACGAAAGTTTTATATCCTGCTATGAAAGCTCTTAAATAGAACTGACCTCTACAGACATCACAAGAACAGTCATTCCCAATAAACAGATTTTCTAACTAAAAATGTATTCCATGAATACAGGTTTAAACTTTTACTAACCTCCGTTCTCTATTCTGACCTATTGTTTCACAGTTCATCTGTCCCATACCAATTAGAAACTTAACACTGTGCCCTTTACTCAGATTCACCTAGATCTGAAAATGCTCCATTTCATATTCGGCACAGCAGCACCATCATTCCTCCACTCCCGATACCTATGCTCAAGAATCACCACTCCGTACTCATGCTCGTTCTACTCCTTTCCCAAGCAGCTGCTAAAAGCAATTAAGGGAGAACACCAGCAAGACAGACTTCTGATCCAACCTAATCTGGCAATTTTTATGTGCACCTTATCTAACCTACTAATCCTCCCTCCCAAATTACGGACGCTATCACTCCACACATGCTTACGCAGCCCACACTGCCGTAATATTCACCTGCCTTGTACAGCTCCACATCGGAGTACTAATCTGTTAAACAAGGCTTGTCAATCATTCCCTACCTTTGGAAATCCATTACAAGAAAAAGGTTTTATTTTTTTCTCCAGAGAATGATGCCGCAAGATTTATACCAGAACAATTACTCCAGATCATTACGAGACCGGTAAATTTCCAAAAGGAGATGGGAGAGACCCAAGTCAGTGAAAGTGCGATCCGTATTTTTACACAATGTTTTGGTTTTCAATGTCCAATGATATCTCCAATGTTTAGAAATCAACAGAAACTTCACCATGAAGCATCTGTATTTGATGCATAGAACATGACAGATCTACAAAGGCAAGGAAAGAAAAACATTACCAGAGATCGCGTCTCTCGTAAGATCACTTTGGTATTCTCTTCCATTACTGCACACATCCCTTTTCAAGACTATGCCCATATTCCCCACTCACCCAGCAATTGTGGACAACTGTTCAAGCAGTTTCAGAAACTAGAGTCTCTAAAAGACCCTACACACACACAGGTGCCACATATAAAAACCTGCGCAGATAATTAAACCATAATAACTTTTTATGTATGCTATGTAAAATTTTATATCCAGTAGTCACCTTCTAAGAGTTTATATCCCATCTTAAGCCTATTCTGGATAAAAGCTCTTATACATTAATTGATCAAGGCAAAATTTAAATTCTCACCACATCTATTAAAATTATACCGTGACTTTAAGAAGTATCCCTTCCAGTAGCCATGCCTAACAGTGCTCATCCTGCCGCTGCCTGCAGAAACAAGGCTGCAGACTACAACTGCAATAGCTGACTTGCCACCTAAAATGAGATCTGAATTCACAACAAAATAACACTAAAAAAAAAAAGCCTGAAAGTCATAAAAAAAGTTCAGTATCAGCCAAGTTCAAAACAACTTTCTGTAGGTAATCTGCCTGCAAGATCACACTCTTGGTTAAATACTCTTTATCATCTCACTCCTTTCTTTCAGAAGGGCCTTCCTTCTAACAGCAAAGAAAGAACCGGCATTTTCAGGCAAACTAGTTTTTCAATCCGAACGCACAGAGGAATTAAAAATGGGGTTTATACTAGAACCTGTCTACTCCGTGAAGCTCTCATACAATTGGAACAGATACCTAGCTGTTACCTAGGAAACAGCAAGTAAAGTCCTGTGTAAACTATTAAGTCATTTAACAACCAGAAAATTAGAAATGAAAAGAGTATCTGAGTACAGAAATGATTTACTGCAATCTACAAAACGAACTCGGTCCCTAAGTACTTCATATCCTTGAATCAAGCAAAGCCAGATCCAAGCTTTGAAACTTCGGATTTCATTTCAGAAGGAACTTCCAGGTTCTTCTGGAGAAATACTATGATCTGCCTTTACTTAAATACAAATCTCAGCATCGGCAACAGCTGTGTCTTCAAGTGTGCAGAAAGCTACAGATTTTGTACGCAACAAAGACTGAAACCTACACTATCTATAAAAACTGCCATGTACCTCACTTAATAACATTTCGAAGCAGCAGAACTCTTTCTCTCTCTTTGATTCTAGCTCAAGTGTGACAAACGTGAGCCATGAAGATCTGGGAGCTTTGCTAAAACACCATTTCAAAACAAATAGAAGAGGTCAAGCAATTCAGTTACCTGGAAATAAACGTCGTACTACGCGACCTGCTCCTTATCTACGTGAGTATATTTTCCCTCTCCTCAAAGTTTCCACTGTAGCTACTGCTGCTGCAGCTCTAGCAGCATCAGCCGGGAACACGACCCAAGGAAAGGAGAGCGGGCTGCTAGTGTTGTAGCCGTCACATCGTGTAAAATTACTGCGAGCAGGATGAGACAATGATGTGCTTGAATGATAGCAGCTGTTCTGCGCTGGCATCGCCACAAGCAGAGCTGTAATCACAGCCAGGTGCAATGGTGGGAATTTTGGGGGATAAAGGCTACACCTGCACCTGTGGCACTTCATAACTTCCAGCCACGCAATATTTGTTTTTAAAGACCGTCAGTCATTTTGACAAGGTCCCTACCTGAGCGTCACTGGAGCAAGCTACCTTTTGTATTTCCTTAACAAGGCCTTTCGCCGTTTTGTACAACATCCAATTTCAGCCTCATATGTGCTTCCTAAACAGAAAAGGATATGGTAACTATGGCGTAGGAACCACTGAGTCATAAGAATTCCAAACACTCCTAGTTACTGTGATCAAAGCTAAATCCTTCAGGAAGATTATCCGCACCAGAACCCTGAAAAAAAATCCTGCGACTCGAGTACTTTTACTGCACCTTTGAGATACAGCGCGTTTTCCCCCGTTACCGGGAAGGGCTACCTCCAGCTACATCGAACTACGACGGGAATATTTTAAGAGGGGCCGTTGTGCCTCTTGATCCACCTCTGCAGCTTCGGGCCTGGCAACGGGCTGCGAACGCAACAGTCTGCAGACAGAGACCGCAACTCCGAGGCCGTTAAAAGAAAGATTTATCCGGAAAGCGAAGAAAAAGAGAAAAATAATCCTAATCGACCACCCACTTCAACAACGAGAAGTACGTGCCTTACAAGCGAGGGATGAGAGACGCCAAACCCACTCGCGCCCCAGCACCCATCGTGTGCAACGGCAGAGGGGCAGCGCTCAGAACCTGGCGATGATTTCACCGCTTCCCTAAAAATATCGCTCCTGCGGGAGCCGGCGCGTCCGAAGCGGCGGTACCGCGGGGAGCGGAGGGGCAGGCCGAACCCCGTCCCCCGGCGGCGTGGCGCGGCCAGGCCCGGCGGTGCCCCGCTCCCTCCGAAGTTCGCCCCCTCTCCCCGGCAGGTGACCGCTACCCGCACCGCACCCGCGGAGGCGGCGCGACCACCCCTTTCTCCCCACCACCACCACCACCCCCACCCCCCCCCACCCCGCCCCGGTCCCAGCTCCCGTCGCCGCTTTGGCATTTTCGGAACAGTTCTGGTCGCCCCTTCGCGGCAGCGTTTCAAGGCGGGCACCGCTCTCGCCCAGCCGCGGCCGTACCGCGGTGAGGAGCGCCCGCCACGGGACGCGTTCGTTGTCCCTTCAGAAGGGAGAGGGCGACGAGACATCCCGCGCAGAGATGTCTCAGACACCGGCGCGGCCCCGGCAGGTGCCAGGGGCCAGCGAGCGCCCGGCGCCCCACCCCGGCCCCGAGACCCTCGCCCCGCTGCCAGGGAAGTTGAGCGCGGCGCCGGCGCTCCCCCACGCCGGGCAGACCCCCCCCACGCCGGGCAGACCCCCCCCCACGCCGGGCAGACCCCCCAACACCTCCCCGCCCCCGCCGGGCAGGTGCAGCGCCCGCAGCCACGGGACGCCCGCGGGTCGCGGAGCGGCAGCAGCAACAAACACCTACCCGGAGAGCTTCCCAATCTTCACAAAGCTAAACACATCCATCCATGCAGCCGGCTAGCTCTGCCCGTCACACTCACTCACTCCAGCAGCAGCAGCGGCGGCGGCAGCAGCAGCAGCTCCATGTCGGGAGAAGGTTGCGTCCAGCGGCAGCAACAGCCCTCGCACAGGCAGGAGCCGGCGGAGGCAGAGGCTGCTACCCCCCTCCGGCAGGGAGCTGGGCGTGCAGCATCTCGCAGGAGCAGCGTTCATCTGGGCGCAGCCCTCCCCCTCCGCTCCCCCCGCGCCCGCCCCGCGCTCTGCCTGCCTTGCCCCCTCCCCGGGGTAACTCGAGGCACGGGGAGGGCGCCGGGGGCCACGCCGCGCACCGGGAGGCTGAGGGGAAGGCGGCAGCGCTCCGCCGCCCCGCCGCTTCTTTGCGGTATCCCTAGAGCCGGCAGGCGGAGGGGGGGTGCTGAGGAAGGTGGAGGGTGTAAGAAGGGGGAGTTCCTCCTCTCGCCGGCAATGTCTCCCCCTCCCGTGGGGGAGCGGAGGGCGCAGGCGGCGGCGGCGGCGGCCGGGGCGAGCGCCGCCCGCTGGCTCCAGCCCGGGGCGGCGCCGCGGCCGCAGGGAGCCGGCTGGGCCGAGGGGCCTGGGCGCGGGGCTCCCCGCAGGGCCTCCCGCAGCCGCGGCGAGGGGAACGGTTCGGGGCTGGAGGGGTGCCCTGTCTCAGCACGCCTCTGCTTCCCGCGGGGCGGGGGGAGGCGCGCCCGAGGGAGAGGGGAAGGGCAACCCTGGAGAGTCGGAGGCGGCTCCTTCCCAGGGCAGCAGCACCTTGGGCCTGGAGGAGACCGTAGCTGGCAGACCTCCTGCAAAAGCAAAAACTGGGGAGAGGGAGCCCTCTTCCCCGCAGCGATCTCCCTCCAGCGATCACGCTGCTCCGTGCTTGGCTCCAGGGTGGGGAAGGGCCCCTTGGCCTCCAGCCTTGGCACTGGGTGCTTGTCAACAGCAGACCAGCGGACCGCTGACGGGGAGCAGGGCGCAAATCTGGTGCCTGGGTCTTATCACCATCCTGGGACCTCTCTACCTGTGCCATAGAAGAGACTTGGAGGAGTGGAGCTCTCCGGATTGTGACAGGAACATGGCAAGGCCAGTTTGTGGCAACGTAATTAAAATAAAGCATTCTTCAAGTCAGGTCTTGTGGAAAAATGATAACAACCAGATGTCCTGACACGAGAACAGTAGGGACACACTGCCTTACACTTTTGCCCTACATCAGGCTTCAAGAGACACTGGATGTAAGCTATCTGTAAGCTTCCAGTGAGTGAGCAGGACAGGAAGGCAGGTGAAATTCGAACTCATCTTCACACAAGCTCTGCACTGCCATACAACAATTCTCGGTGTGGGACTGGATTTTTTTCCACCTCAGTGTTTTTACTTGCATTTTTGTTCGCTGAATAGTTTGATATACTCTTTACTTCCTGCCTTTACAGAGTTTCGGTCTCTTCTGCAGGCTTGCACCTGCACTCTCCTACCAACCAAGAACTTCAGAAGTGACAGTAGAGCCCAACACGTAGACTCCAGCAGCCAGATGAAAACAATGTACACAGTACTAAAAAACTTGTATTGATAAGAGAACAAAAAGAACAGACAGTACGAACACTCACCATGAACTGGATTTCAAACTATTCTTTAAAACAATAACAGCAAAGAATGATTGATCATCTATTTACACTGGGAGAATGTTGAACCGCCAGCTAAAAAACACTTTCTGGCCTACCACGGATGTAAATGGTTTGGGCATATTCTGAAATGCCATATGAAGTGTTTTGTGCTAGTGCATCAAAATATTTATGTGATTCTTACATGTGACTATATTTATTTGTTGTTACAGCAGACATTTTAAAACAGCAGAACCTGTGCCTGTCATTCACACTGTTCTATTGATTGGTAAAAGTTACAAAGATAACACAGTTTCAGCTGGTTAGAAACTGATTTATTTATAAAACTGTCATTATTTATTTATAGACTGAGGAGATAGGCCAAGATCTACAAAGCTAACTGAAGCTGATGAAATGATACACCATATATAAAATTAAGCACGTATGTTCTGTATCAAACAAAACTCCTGTCTTGAGCACTTCATGCTCCAAGGCTTGTCACATAAAGGTGCCTAAAAGCGTAGTGGTGAGAGCCAGAGAGAAGTGAAGAAGTTCTAAGGGGTTGCTAGAATTTCTATGGTTTCAGGGCCTTTCAGTGGAAAGGCAAATGTGATCCTAGGTTATATTGACTGAAGTATTTCCAGTAGAGATATCTAGAAAAGCAGAAAACACAAGATCAGATTAGAAATGCTGTACTCAGCTTATTCAAAATGTACATATGAGAAAAATTAAAAGCAGGTGCAGGAGGATGCTAAAAGAGTGTTAAAGGTAATGAGTCGGTCTTATGAGAGGAGACTAAAAGAGCTTTGCCTAGCAAAACAGAGACTAAGAGGTAAAAAGATTGTTGTTTATAAATACAGCAGTATGGTAAACACAGGGTGTGTACCCAAAATGATAGGGCTTTATGGAAAGTCATTAAAATTTGAAACGAAGCTGAAATTATCTTCTCTTTCTTTGGCATTCTGAACAGATAGATGAAGTATTGCTATTTTCATAGCTACTTTTATATTTCTGTTTTCCTAGACAGAAGCTATCGCAACAGTACAAATTTTCCAGAATGGCTGTGGAGATACTGTGGGAGAGCCAGCATCCTGGAGGTCCATTAATAGCAGTATCACAGGAGTCTTACTCCCAGATGTGCTGACATGAACAGAGAACCTGGACAAGTGTGCTTCTTCCAACTATGCTAAACCCTGGTAACTTTTTGGAGCTCTGCTATGTGAGAATCACATACAGGGGAGGAGGCTGGGATTTGAAAGTGAGTACTTCAGTTCATGATTCTTTGGTTTCTGGTGTCACAGCAACTGGATATAAAACTATGTCAGAGCCATAGGAAAAGATCAAAATTTGCCAGCCCCAAAGAAGCAAGGTGGTGGGCGTTGTTCTGTTTCAAGAATAAATGTTGATATATGTAGTTTGGACTGGCTTTGGAGCCATCATCTGGACACTGAAATCATATTTTTGGCATTATGTCTTCATTTGCAGGAACATCAACTAGACAATGTCATGACTGAATACTTGTACATACATTTATACGTTGTGGTTACTACAGTGGGATTCTTCTTGCTAACTACCAAAAGCTAGGGATCCAACCTCAGCTAGTCGTAATCCACCTCTGTGGTGGACAGGCACCTATCCCTCCAAAACTTCTCCTTCTAGAAAAAGTGACATAAATTGCTTTTTGGAGGTGCTTTATTTTCTCTGACAACTCCAGTGAGAGGAAGTGTCGATGCCTACCTTTGACTAGAGGACAGTCTTCCAGATGTCTAAAATTGGGTGAAATGAAACCCATTGGAAGGTGACAAAAGTACATGTAAACGCTGAATGAAAACAGACAGCCGAAGACAGCAAAGCAACATGTATTTAGTATCTCAGTAACAAACAATAATTGAACATGAAGTTCCTAATCTTAAAGCAGGAATCTGACATCAGTTCCTGGCTGAATTCTGAGCTGGCTTTTATTTAGAATAGCATAGTAAATATTGCTTTTTGAGGATGCTTTGTTCTCGTGTACTATTACCTTTTTATTACTTTTGCCCAAAGTAATCAAATTAGGACACTTAATACTAATGTTTTGTGCAATCACAGATATCCTAGTATAGACTTGGATAGAGCCAGTAAAAGCCTTAATTTCGTATAGTATGACGGTTTCATATGCATTTATAGGGAAGGGAGTATTTGTCTCATTTTATAATGCTCCTTGTTCTAATGGAAATGACAGGCATATGTAACGCGCGTAGGAATGTTATGCCCATCTTATCTTTAAAACCAGTTAAGTCACTGTAAAGACCTGATTTTTGAATACCCTAGGTTTTTTGGTCCGAGGGAAACTGCTAGGAAGATGCAATGTAAATATCTTTATGAATGGCTGAAGAAACATTTTTGTGTGTGTTCCTGGGTTTTAGGAGTTTTCATTTTTCATTCTGAGGCACTGAACGCTTACCAGAAGGATATGCTTTGGGCTTTCCTGGATACCACACAACACAAACTTTTAGCCCTGCAGCTGGACCAATAATATGTTTTATTACTTATGAGATGGGTAGTATTTGATCCTAGACAATTTAAATGAAGACAGTTAGAATTCTAAACCAAAGACATAATATGAAACCCCTGGAAATGGTCAAGTCTAGTTTTCATTTTAATAGTTCTAGAGATCTCACAAGTTTTCCTCTCACATAAATTAAAAATATATATATGTATTATTTTTTATTTTCTTTTTAAGGTTAGTGAAGGGGTTTTTTTTTGATGATTTGGAATCTTAAAATGTACTTTAAAGTGTTGTATCTCACCTTCAAGGCAGTTTTAAATTCATCAAGATGGAATGATTTTTTACCCCCTGAGATAACAGCTGAAGGTTCCACAATTTTTCTGCAGCGCTTGATGATATTACTCATATCCAAATGGCAACAATGTTTAGAGGAATGTGATAATAAAATCCATTGAGTAATGAGGTGTTAATCCATAGCTGGTGATGCTAAGTTTCAAAGGAAGATATTTTGTCATTGTGATCTGGTACTTACTGAATGTTATTTCTAAAGATAGTTGCTTGTGACTATGTCGTGTAGTAAGTTCAGTAGTACTCTGGGCTACTTGCAATTTAAACTGTTACATTCTTTTTTCAGCCTTGAATCTTCAAAACACATATGTTTTAGAATCCATTTCTTTATCCTGGTGTTTCCTATCCATATAGAAGTCCATATAAAAACATTGTAACTGTTACAGACTCTCTCTTTGTCTGCATTTACAGCATTATCAAGAAATCCCTCTGCTTACCTTGAATCTATACACCCAGCTTCTTCTACACTTCATTTTTGGCACCTTTATCAAACAGAGTTTTGTCAGGCATATTTTTTTATTGACCTATACAGACTGTTAAGCACTGAACGTTTTCAATTTTGCTGTATAATTTAGTGTGGTAGACATGACATGTCACATACAAATGCAAAATTAAATCATAGATGGTTGAAAATTTAAGTGACAGATAAGATTTTCTTTCTTGCCAGTTAAGAAACAAGTAAATCTAGAAACCTAATGGATACTGAGTTGCATGGAACAAAATAAGCGAGTGTATTACAACTGGTGCAACAATTCGCTGAAGCCAGAGGTACATAGTCAAACCTATACAAGCAGACTGGTTAAGAAGACAGTCAACAACAACTACTGGTTGCTATTACGAACTAAAAAGTCTTACAGCGTATTGACCCTGCTACTAAAAAACATGTTTTTATATGTTGCAATACATAGATGAGATCACGATAAGGAACAGGGCCTTAGGCAACACAGTGAAATTTTCCCGTTCAATGAGTAAGACAATGCTAATGCATTAGTTATTTTAAAATAAACTGGTCTTCATAAAAAAGGATTGACTTTTCTGTAATGGATATGTATGAAATATTCAAAGCAGAATATGGAAAAAGCAGAGTTGTCTACAGTGGCTCTTTTACTGACAAAAGACCCAATTCAAGAAAATCTTTAAGTCGTGCTTATAAGATCAGCCCTATTCATGGCATCACTTAGTCTAAAATATAACTTGAAACAACTGGAAAGTTAAGCATGTGTTTAAGTGTTGTTTGAATAAATATGATTTCACAAATCATAGGAAAATACATGAAGATGAATCAGAAGAAAGAAATGTTAATGCTAATGTGTTAGTAAGTGTGCAAAAAATGTATTTACAATAAAGGGAAAATTGAGGGGAAAGTAAAACCTCATCCACCCTTTCTCAAGGCAAATCTGAATTCTGCCATCAGTTTTTTTCATACTTTAACTAAAACAGTCTGCAGATGGAAGATTTTGTGGCAACTGTAGAGAAAGTGATCAAAGTATGCATTTTAAAATGAATAAAATATTAAAAAACAGGACTACCACTGAAGTCTTCTCAGTATTATCTACTATGGTATTTGATTGTGATTAAAATGGTCAAATATGTGGTGAATTTTAAAAATCAGAGGCATATTCTATTTTGTATTAAGAAATCATTGAAACAAACCAAGGACAAGACGCTTACAGTAGAAACATGTTGGAGTGGGGAGCTTTTGTTTTTTATATATAGTCTGAAGTTTAAAATCTTCTGAAATATTTTTTAATTATTGTTATTTACCAGTACTGGAATATGATTTCAGTTATGGTTTATACATTCGGCAGCTTGCCTGTCTATGAACACAAAGTATTTGTCTTGTTTCCCCTGTCAGAATAGGATGTTACCATGAAACTCCAGAAACATTGTAAACTTTTATTCTGTGTGAATTTTCCTGGGAAATATCTGTAACCATTTGAGCTGAGAGGGAAAAAAACAATTTCATGAGAGGAGCAAAATAGCCTGCACTCGAGAAGGAAAAAAAAAAAAAAAAAAGCCAATTTTCACATTGAATAGAAACTTCACAGATGCAGTGTTTGTATCTGGGTGCCAAAACTTAGTTTTCCCAGTCCATATTTAGGCACTTGCAGATAGGTGGCCAACTTGTCAGTAATACTAAACATTCATAAATGAAAAATAAATTGCTAGTTACTTCTAAAATCCAAGCACCTTATACAAAATTGCCTGAGTATCTGAAGAGCCCAACTTCAGCGTGTGGTTTTGAAATTTTCAGCCTATATTTTTAAAAATCACACACACCACATTTTATCCACTAAAACGTGTTCTTTTGGTCTTAATTGCAGGTTTAATAAATCTAGACCCGTGAATTATAGGTGAAGTCTCAGGGACTGGGTAATTACTCTTAGCTTAGGCAAGTTGTAGTGCACTGCAGCTGCTGTCCCTGACTATACCACCAGCAGAACCCTCAGTCCTGTGGATCAGGGTCTGTTCTCAGTGTAACTGTGTGTTCAGGGTGTGTTAGAGGCAAGTAAATCACGTGACTTGCAATAAGGATGCTAGTTCTTCCACAAAGAAGAAAAAACTGTCTGCAGAATATAATACAGTAAAATAGTTATTGTTGAGCACACTGAGTAACGTGATAAGGAGTCTTGCATGCTCAAAGCACTTCTGTTTATTCAGGTGTTCACTGGTGAGAATGATTGGGGGTTTTGATTTTGTTCAGGCTATATAGTGCTTCTAGAACAGAAATGAAGTCAGTAATGTGGCTTAACAATACATAATGAGTTATCATGGAAATCTGGTATATGGAAAGACCAGTGAGAGCTGCAAAGCTGAAAGGGACAATGACATGCCATAAAGTTCACAGAATTTTCTTAGGAAAGTGTGTCCAATTTTTAGAAATGCACTGCAGCCGATAGGAGGTATTCTGTAAATACAGTGCGATTAGGAAACTATTTACTTACCACATTGTACAAGCCTAATGCTTTCAGTTAGGAGGAAAGAGAAAACTAGCCTTCTAATACCCATCAGCAAGTGGGCTATCACATGGCTGAGTAATGTGCATGTGAGGCATTTATGCCATGTTTTCTGCTGACAGAAATCTGTTTGCCCAGATTGTTAAGAAACACAGACAAAAATGTTTCACACCTGTACTCTCCTCTTCGCTACCAGTTCCAGTCTGGGTGAAATTTATTAACCTGTATTTAGTCTCCATGCTCGTTATCTCAGGCCTGTCTTACCCTTACCCCTTTGCAGCACGCTGCATCCTGAAGGTGAAAGCAAGGATGTCAGCCACAGAGCATTCCCCAGGGAAGGCCATTTCAGCCTAGATCATGCACAGGAGTGAATGTGTGCACCTTCTGGAGTCAAAAGGGAGTCAAAGAGCCAATGCACAGCATAAGAACCATCAGTCTGTGCAGATCAGCTTACAGAGACATTTCAGAGCTCAATGCAAGATCACTTTCTTTGTGCTCCCTGGTAGAAACAGTCTTTAGAAATCACTGACATTTAATCATCTGCCTCATATCACTCCTTTTCAGAGTAGCTATTTTGGTGCAATGTGGGGGTTGTCACCGAAATGGTTGCCTAATTCTGATCTAAATTTTGTGATGTGCACCCAGATCTTCTACTGATAAGCATTTTACATCCAAATGCAATAATAAAAGGAATTGAAAGTGATTTGCCTTCATGAAAGAGCAGTGGCATACTAACCAGATATTCCTAGCTCTTGCAAAAAGAAACCTAGCACAATTTCCACAAAGCCCAAGGAAAAATGTTCGTGCTACCTGCCCTATCTCTTTAGTTCCGGTAGCTACAGGTGAATGGATTTTCAGTAGGGTCCAAGAAATCAGGAGCTGTTCCATGTAAACGACAGGCATCAATATTTTCAGATCACTGCTGGCCTCATAAAATGGCTGAGGTTCAGAACAATTTTGAAGCTTAGCAGCCAGAAAAGTATCAGTGAAACTGCCAAGAAGCTTGCTGCTTCATGCAGCAAGGAACACAGATCTAAATGAGATTTTTCCTTCTTTCTTGCAGAGGAGCACTAAGGAAGGGGGTGGGGAAAGGAGCTGCTGACTTTATTTTCACTGAAATACACTGTGTCTCTAGATTCGAATCAATCCAATGAGTGCTTTGTGAGTAGTTTTAAGATTATATAAATGTCCTATTAAAGGCTTCTTGTGTTTCTTTGCTGAGATTAGTACAACTATATATTTACAATACACCAGTAGCGTGGGGTTTTTTCTGGACAATTCTTTCAAAGTTAGGTTAGTGTATGTCTGCATTTTTTTACTTTACACGAGCACACACTTAGGTCTTACTGGTCCAGGAGATATTTGCCCATAGGATTAAGAGAGAAAATCCTAAAAAAACCCTCTGGTTTACTTTTGAAAAGCTAAACACCACTTTTGCTACAAGATTTAACTGGTAATTGATCTGATGAGGCAAGTCCTGTGTTTCTCAAAATTGAGTAGTATATTCTACTAGGACTATGTTCTTTGCTTCTTGTGGCAGACCATAGAAAAGCAAATTATAAACATGGCTGTAAAAGTTTGGATTTTAGCGTGTATTATTTGATATCTTTATGACACAGCAGAGTAACCTGCTGGTTTTGGGGATCACCTAGTTCAACCTTTTTGAACATGCAATCCCATTTTATTTATCTGGTTTTATATAAATGTTCAAAGATCTAAATATTGGTTACATTTTGCAGATCTAATATTGTACAATTTGAATATGCATTTTAATAATTACTTGCCATATTTATTTTAATTTTAAAGTTTTATCTTTTTATATTTTTTCTTTTAAATTTTTTTCTAATATTCATAAGCAATCTCAAGTCCTTTTACAGTCTGCAGAGGGGCTGATAATAACAGAGTTTGCATAATGACTTGTTTTTTTCAGTTCAAGACACTGAATGAGAATAATCTGTTGCTGTGACAATTAATTAAGAATATTAGTCAGGGAATATAGACAACAAGCATGCAAGAGAAAGCATATCTCCATAAGATTTCTAACAGTTGACAACTTTTTGCACATGTAGTATGTTGTTGCATATGTATGAAAAGTGATTTTGAGAGTCTGGTCAACCCATCTTTGTGTTTATCTGCAAAATCTTTCTTTCAAAGTATGGGCCAAAATTCTACTCATACTGAGCCAGGGATTAGCCATGCATTCATGACAGCATCCCGATTTGATCTAATCACTGAGGTGGAAGTGCCAAGGCCTTCTATTGTGAGTTCCCAAAGATGTGTGTGAGACCTTTAGGCTCAGAAAGAGAAGTTTCGTCTGAATGAAAACTAAAACCTAAAAACTTAGCTTTTTAAAAGTAAGGCGAAAGAAGACATAAAGAGAAATTAAATTTTCTACAGAGTTCTTCCATGTCCGATGTGTTTTGAAGAGTAGTCCATGATTGCAGCTAACTTAACAGCTTGCTGAACAGCAGCAAATTCTGCTTTGTCTGTTTTGGTCCTCAAGAAATTCTTCTCTTCACTTCCAAAGCCTGCTGGGCTGCTGTCTCATCCTCGCTGTAGTCTTTCAGACCATGCATGAGCTCCAGCCCCACTGCTATAACTCTCTTCCTGACTCCATCCTGCAGTCCCCTGAACCCTCTCTATTTGAGGACTCTTAGTAGCCTTAAGGGAAGGAACAATCTCCCCTTCCTCCAAGAGGTCCCTCTTCTTAAACACACGCTTGGGAGGAATAAATCAGATGCCCATGAAATTCCAAGCTAAGTCTGCCCCAGTGCCTTTGAGTGCCAAGTGTCATAAAGAAACTGCCTAAAGAAACACATCCGCGAGAGAGATGTACAACATCTGGTTTAACACTGCCTTAGGGTTAAATTGGTTTAATATAGTTTGAAAACATGTCAAAAGATTGGTGTTTTTTTTAAACATATAAAATTAAAAATATATATTTAGCTGTATCAGACCATCCAGTTGAATAATTATTCTGGTTATCCATCAGGCCAACTCAGTAATGCTGGCCGTTCTCCAGGGCCCATTTCTCTTATGTCTCTGCCAGACGAGTGGCCAAACTGTCAAAAAGCCATTGCAGTATGAAGATGAATTAGAATCACACGGCAGGGGTCACGACTACCCACATCAACTTCCTGCTTAAGACGTTTGCCACCTATTTGCGAGGACCAAACTACTTACCTGAAAGTCACTTTACAACCGTAGTTGTCTCCATGTCCCTATGAAATCAGTGGAGACTGACCGCAAGCATTTCCTGAGGGCAGTTCTGTCCATCTGAGATCTGACTGATGGGTTGGTTGGATTGATTTTGGTTTTTTTTGAGGGGAATGGAGGGGGATAGAGGTGGGTCTTCATCTCCAACACTGGTTGTGCGGTTGTGCTCCTAAGTTGAGTGCCTCAGGGAGTGTCTACACTGAGGCAAGCTTGTGCCGTTTGTCAGTTTGACAATCAATCAACTGCTGAGCAAAAGGAGAGGAACAGAGGACTATGGTCTTGTAAGCTGTGTTAAGACAAGTACTGCTATACCAAATACAAGCCCTTCCACGGCTGAATCCCCACTTGGCTGTTGGTGCACACAATCATATGCAACTTGATCCTTATTCCTCAGTACAGCTTGAGACATTCTATCCTGCCAAAAGAGATTCCCAAACTCTTAGTATTTGTTTAATATTGCACTGGTATCTGGATTCTCCCTTGCTGTTACACCTTTGTAGGCATTGTATCCATTTGGGTCCAGTCCTCTATGGATTGGTACATTTTTCTTCACCTTTTCATTCTTTCTTTTTAGCATTAAAATATTTGCAACTCTGTTTGCGAAGGAGATAAAGCGTACAGGAGCAGTAAGATTGCTGTTATTTGAAGTCTAGACATACCGGGGCAAACTGGAATGTTTTGCCACTGCATTCAAATCAAAGCAACTTGCCTTATTTAAATGGAGATACAGTTTTAAATGGAAAGCTAAATACAGATGAAAGGTGAAAGAGCTCCTATGGAGCTCTGGCAATTTATTAAGGTTATTACCTACATTGTAATTTATGCAGCACAGAAGGAGTATGTGGTCAAAAGACTGCGGAGATTGCTAAGATCTCTGACCTGAAGAGTTTATGATCCTATGGTCTGATTCAGGCAAAACATCCAGCAAAATCAAATAAGAAATGTGTGTGAATTAAAACTTACAATAAAGGAAACCTAGGCACAAACTATTAACTCAGATTCTCTGTGTCTATACTCTGCAGTGTGCAAATCTTATCAGTCCAAACATTCAGAAATGATGCATCAGAGCCCAAAACATCACGAGACCGACTGGAACAGGTTGCCCAGTGAAGTTGTGGATGCCTCATCCCTGGAAGTGTTCAAGGTCAAGTTGGATGAGGCTTTGAGCAACCTGGTGTAGTGGAGGGTTTCCCTGCCCATGGCAGGGGGGTTGGAACTAGATGATCTTTGAGGTCCCTTCCAACTCAAACCATTCTATGATTCTATGACTTTAAAACAAGATTTTAAAAAGTCGTACATTCTAATTAGTTTTTCTTCTGGTCTCTAAGCTTTTGGAGAGCTCTCAGTTAATGCTTTCAAGGCTTTATTTGCAAACCTGAGGGCTGTAAACTTACATTTAGCGGTATCAGAGCTTTTAGGCAATCGTATTTATCAAGAAATTAAGTTTGTAAGAAAAAAACCCACAAGATATTGTGACATTAAAAATAAACAAGTCAGCTGGCAATCTTGGATACAGTAATATGGGGAACTTTATATTTTAACCAGCTTTACAAATAGAGGATAATTCTCAGAATGCTTTCAGGGTAAAGAAGTATTGCTCTTGCTCCATTTCAGTACTCAGTAAACAAAGTGGGTTAGTTTTCTAGTATCTACCAGCCAGTCTTCTGAATGAATACATACAAAGTGTAAAGAACTAAATAACATTGCCTAAATCTCCATTATGAACTCAACTAGATCCACCTTATGCATCTTGTTCACATTTCTGTGCACGCATCTGTCCCTTCTCCCTACAGCAAATTGGCTTCCTGGACAACTGTCCTTTTATTACTTCATGATGTTATTACTGCGTGTTAGTTAAAGCACCGTCTATTCAGTACTTCTATGCAAACTGATATTTCACCAGTGCTGCAAATGAGAAAGTTCCTCCATAGAAACAGTGGCAGAAGCTTAATAGGGACTAATCTCAAGCAGCTGCTAGAAATTTCATCACGATATTACATTGATCTTATCTGGAGCAGGGGGGAAGTGAAGACTCTTGTAATAGCACTGCTAATACCTCTGCTTTAAAAGCAGAGGAATTGAGGAAGACTGGGCAATCAGCAATTGGTGTGCTGGATTAGACTCCAGATCTGGTACCATCTCTCCGGCAGTTCCAATGTTACATTGCAAAGGAACCCCATAATAGCAAATGGGAGATGTCTACGCACACGCAAAACCACACATGCAGGTCTCATCCCTGTACCTGAACAAAGATGGACTTAAACCCTGAAGCGCAAGGCTTAATATCCATTGCAAATTTGATATTGCATTTCATTGTAATTCTGTATAATCTTGATTCTCATGTAATTAAAAGAGTTATGTCACCAGGATTCGTTCATTAAATGATTTTTTTGTGTCAGAAATAACACTTTGAATTTAATCTAGATACAGACTTTTTACATAAGAGTGCATAGTGAAAACTTGAATTCACTCTTCCCCTGCCCATCTACAGAACTAAGTGGGCAGCCATACTTCCCCAGTGGAGGCTTCTGGTTAATAAATAAGAGTATTAGCTTTGAGAGATTTCTATTAGTCCACTATGATGAAGAGGTAACAAAGCTAGGGATAACTTTAGTGTTACATTCATGCCACGTTCATTTCATTCATCCAGGTTCATCCCACACATCCAGAGTCATCCCGTTCTGTGCTTCCCGCTTGAGACATCAGCTACAAACCTCTGCTATCCACAGCTACTGATTGATCTTCTGCAATTTTTGTTTGACTGCTTGATAATGAAATTCATAAGCTAGAGGAATAGGTACAAATTCTAGTATCAGCAGCCTTCCAGTATCATTCCTCTATCTTTTGCAATAAATACAGTACAGAAATTCCCACTGAAATCCCAGTTTTGGCCCACTCAGTGGGAAAACTGAACGACCTCAACGCTGTTTAGATGAGAAATCACCGAGTTAAGAGTTGTTAGCCCAGTGGTACCAATACAGCTCAAAACACTCATGACCTCTTAGATGAAAAGGAGTAATGACCAAGCTGAGCTCCGCAGTGTCCTGCACAAAAGAATCACTGGGACAGAAGAACAACTGATCATATCTTTGGTTTGGATCTGATCTACTCCCACAAAGTGGAAAATGAGATGACTGGTAATTGCTAACAAGGATTGAATGCAGAAGTAAGCTATGAAGATCACTCACAATATAGGTAAATACAGTCAATATAGACAATATAGTCCAAAGGCACAAACCAGTGACTTGGTTTTTTATGCAGCATTTTACAGAAATTTAAAGAACAATGTGGAGAAATAACTATAGCATTTTTAGACAATTTAAAAAAATATACTATAGTGCTGCTCTGTATAGCATGGTTATCTAGTTACAAAGCAGAGTCCTTGGGATGACAGGGAAGATAGTATTCATGCAAGTTTAAAGCCCCCCAGAATATCAATAATGACTTGTCTATAAATTAAGGTAATGCAGGCATATAGTCTGATATCTCATGATTTGCCCAAACTGGACACAAATATTTTACACAATTTTACACTCTATTTAAGATACAGCATCTGTTTCTAGTTCTAAGTTATCTATATCAAATCATAAGCAATCACTATGCAGGGTTTGGAACCTGTCAGACAGAAATTTTAGGCCACTCAGGTGGACAGAAATTCAGCAATTCAAGGAAGCAATAGGAAACAGCTTCTTAGTATTTGTTTTATTAATGATAGTAGTCTTTGAGGTGCTGAGGCTGTTGTAGTATAAGAATTCTCTCAACACAATGGGAAGGGTAAAGGTAGGCCAGAAGTTTTTAAAAAAGGAGAAAGAATGTGCTATTATTCCATAATTGATTTTAGGACTCCAGTTATTTAGGCTGTAGATTTTATGAGTTTGTATGCAGTCTGAATTAATTGCATGCGTGATGTACACAAGCTTCACCAGCAAGAACAAATGCTGCCATGCTTGGTCCTATGCAGACACCCTTGGCATCTATATGTAAACCTTCCAATTTACAATTTAACTTCAAAACACACCTTCTTTATGCAATAAGAACAATAAAAGCTTTCAGGAAAATGAGATTTCACTCTTTTTATCACCCTGATTACTGAATTGTTCTGCAAGTTGCAAGAATAAAAATAAGACTTCTGAGCTAAAGTATCCAAGCCAGTCTGCTTCCTGGAATATTCAGCTTGGATTTCAACCATCACAGGTAATCTTCTGGAGCTTTTGTGTTCCAGAACCAGTGAAGTGGTAATTGCACGCTAATTTAAGGATAGACAGAGCTGTTATTAAAGCTATATGCTGCTACAACAGAGACAAAGAGATCCAGATTTCTATATTCATGGATTAAGAGTTTTTCCATTCATTCCTAAGTCATCATTTATATTTTGATGCTGGCATAGTTTATATAAAAGATGTTTTATTTTGACATTGTAATAAGATCTCTGTAGACTGACTGTTTTCTTCCATGGCTGTTATTTTTCACACCATCCTATTGTAAATAAAATACACATTTACTGAGCAATGCACAGTTTCAGTAGTTGGCTTTGATAGTCAACTGTCTTAGTAAGAATGCCAAAATTTCCCAAATCCCATTAAAACTACTTTTCTAACACATTTCATTATTTTTTTAAAGTATGAGATAGTTTGTTACAAAAGCAATTGGAGCCATGGTGATTATTTTTAACTAAAAGAACATGATTAGACAGATGTTTCATTGCAGATATGTTTTAGACCAATGTGATTTAAACACACTGAAAATGTAATACCTTTAGAATGAAGTTTAATATGGTGACATTGAGAGAATCATAACTGCGTAATATTAGACAAAGAGTTTTCTCTAAATTAATTAAAATAATATTAAAAGTGAAATTCTAAACTCGCCAGATAGAGACAGACATCAAAGGAGAGTATATTGCAAGAAAATACTTTGTGAATACTTTCTACTCATTATCCCTCTTCATATTTACTGTCAAATGATTTAAACAAATGCCACCTGAAGGAGCACTCTGATAAAACTGCTGTAACAGGCGTAAGAGTGCACTCACTACACAATTGTTTTATTTTATTCTAAGATTGCGGTTTTGAGATAGGGTTTGGATTAATTTTAGTGCAGAGACAGCAAAGTAGCTACTCCAGCAATTCCAATTAGTTCCTCCATTGGTTTATCCTTTGGTAAATTCTGGCATTAGTTTCTATCAGATGTTAGTCTCCATAGACTTAATAATATAATAGTAGTGTCAGATCGCAGTGGATGAAAGATGTGATGCTTTATGTGAATTTGCTGCTGAAAAAAAAAACTAAGAGCATTCAGCGTATTAGGTGTATACTACAGAGATCAGTTTATTAGTTTCAGGAACTCTGCATATCTATGGATGTGAGATGAATTTACCTACTAGTTCTGGCCACAACAGGTGAAAAAGCAAGGAATACAGTGGCTGTAATCGTGATTTGTAGATGGTGAATGTTGCTGCCGATAACAATTTTGAAACCTGGAAACTCTTAAGTCTGTTTTGGAGGCTACTTTTCTGTGATCTTCTAACTTTTTCTGATTCTACTTGACCTTAAATGTATACTGTGATTGTAGATAAGAAAGCTAGCTTATTCATTGGCATACTTAAATATAGATAAGACTGGTCGCTCCTGATAATCTCCCAAGAGTCAGCTGAGGCCTTGAGAGACCCAGAGCTCTTTACAAGAGCTCTGTAATGTTCCTTTTGAAAAGTTTTGACCTCTCATTAGCGTTATTTTTATTGTATGTCTTGAATTATCTGGCTAGTATTGTCATTTCTGTTTATTTTCCAGCAACTTAAAAAAACCAAAAAAAAGCACATACATTTATGTCTTTGTGGTGCATTGATCACTGCTCTTTACTGTGATATCACCTAATTACAATATTACCTTCATATATCCTTGTGTGTGTGTTTATGTATGTGTCTATGTATGTAGGTATATATATTTATATGAAACAGAAGTGGTTATTTCTCCACCAAACATATGAAAATCCTCCTTTTAAAGCTTTATAGACCAAGAAAATCTTCTACATCATCTTTTCATATTGAAGCCCATAATTTTTCCTTGCAGGTCAAGGAAGTGCTAAAGTATATGTATTTTTTATTGAATATATTTGCTATTTTCCACTGTGTCTAGTCAGAAACTTTGCAAAATGGAGATACGTTTTTTATTTTTTGGATGCCAGATTGTCTCCATAGTTATCTGGCCCCAGGCATCAGTTCAGTAGTAGACATTAAGTTCTTTATTAAAAAAAACTTGGGGAAAAAATGAGCACTTTCAGAATGCAGAATTAGTAATGTAAATTTTTAAAACTTTTAGATGTTATTTACCATTTTTCTATCACCTTGGCACTCCCACCACTTTTGATTTTTGTTCGTGCACAACCAACTTATTCACCAACTGGCTCATGGACTCCTTTCTGTCAAATTTCAGGCCAGAATTTGGAATAGACACACTATTGGCTGCAGTGATGAATGATCTACTCTTCCCCATTTAAAGATTCCTCTGTCTTTCTATAACATTCAATATATTCACCACACTGAGTAGTTATTTTACCTTCAGGAAGTTAATGGTTAAGCACTGAGCTGGAAAACATCTACTGTACAAAATGCTATCAGAGGACTGATGGCCTGCTTTGTCTTACTTGCCGAAGATATGAAGACCCTCCAGGTTCTACATTAATCACTCATTCTTTTCAATATCTGTATAAAGGCACTGGGGAAAATTATGAGACATCATCTAAAATACCAACAACATGGATCACTTTCTGTCCCGATGGATGGTAAGTCTCTTATTCTGTAAAAGTTACTCTCTGTCAGGTAGGTCGCAAGTTAAAAAGAAATCTGCTCAGGTCCGTGGGTAATACCACATGAAATACAGAACCTGCATTGTTTTTTCTACTCTCTTTAGCTAAAATTCCTTTCCCTGTCCCCTACCAGGCTTTCTTTAGGAAACTGAGACTGTTGGTATTTGATGAGTTTTCTTTTAACCGTCATTGAATTCTCTTTTATCTTCACCCTGAGCAGTGTCTGTCTCTTCCCAAAACTTTTCTGACTTGGCTTTTAGGCTTTCTTCATTGCCCTATCCCATTCTTTCTCCATATAGCAAAAACACTGAATGCCTCACCAACTGTGAGCAGCAGTTGAGTGAAATGAAATCAAAATTTAAAGTGACAGAGTCACAGCGTCACAGAATCATTGAGGTTGAAAGGCACGTCTGGAGACCATCTAGTCCAACCCTGCTATTCAAAGCAGAATCGACAAAAGCAGGTTGCTCTGGGCTGTGTCCAGTTGGGGTTTGAATATCGCCGAGGATGGAGACTCCACACACTCTCTGGGCAGCCTGTTCCAGTGTTTGACCACACTCAGCAAAAAAGTGTTTTCCTATGTTTAAACAGAGTTTCCTGTATTTCAGTTTGTGCCCAAAGGGAAGAAGTCATTGACTGCCTTGGCCATTTCCACTCTCTTTGTCACCACATCCCTGGCCTCATTCAGCAGAAATCCCACATTTTCCCTAGTTTTCCTTTTCTTGCCAATGTGCTTGTAGAAGCCCTTCTTGTTGCTCTTTACATCACTTGCCAAATTCAACTCCAGGTGGGCTTTGGCTTTCCTAATGTCATCCCTGTGTGCTTTGTATTCCTCCTGGTCACTTGATCCTGCTTCCCCCTTCTGTACATTTCCTTTTTATGTCTGAGCTGAGTCAGGAGCTCCTTGTTTATCCATGTAGGCCTCCTACTATCTTTGCTTAGTTTCTTGCTCATTAGTATGGACAGGTCTTGAGGATGGAGAAGGTGATCCTTGAGAATCAATCAGCTATCCTTAACCTCTCTTCTCTCCAGGGACACAGTGCATGGCATTCTTCCAAGTAGATTTCTGAAGAAGCTGAAAGCCTGCTCTGCTGGTGTCCAGGATTGTAATTCTAGTTTTTGCCTTGTTCACTTCTCTCAGGTTCCTGAACTGTGGTCACTGCAGTCAAGGTTGCTCCCAGACTTCACATCTCCAGCTGGGCCTTCCTTGCCTGTAAGTATGGCATGAACAAAGCACCTCTCATCATCGGCTTCTCTATCAACTGTTGTCAAGGCACACCACAAGATATCACCATGGTTCAAGTCCCCCAGGAGGACCAGGACCAGTGAATGTGAGGCTTTTTCCAGCTGTCTGAAGAAGACCTCATCCACTTCTTCCTGACTAGGAAGTCTGTAGCAGACTCCCACAACATCACCCATGTTGGTTTGCCCCCTAATCCTGACCCGTAGGCTCCCAGCTCTCTTGTCACCCATCCCACAGCCCAGCTCCATGCATCTGTGCTGCTTTCTCACATACAGGATAATTCACCCTTCTCACTATCCTTTCCAAAGAGCCTGTATCCATCCATCACAACACTCCAGCTGTGTGAACAATCCCACCACGTCTCTATGATCCAGATGAGATCATAGACTTGCAATTGCACGCACGCCTCTGATTCCTCCTATTTGTTCCCCATGCTGCAGGCACTAGTGTACAGGCACTCTAGAGAGGCACCTAGCAGCGCTTACTTCCCAGAAAGGGTATCAGAGCTTCCCCCACAGCACTGCAGGGGACATAACAAGGATGGGAAGAGAGGAATATTAAGAGTATGTCATATCACAGTTCTTTTTTTCTGCCAGGGGACTCCACTTGCAAGACTGAGTAAATAGTGTTGTGACCTGGGACTTCTCCTGTATGCTTCACAAATTCTGCACACAAGCTGATAAAAATGCTCTTTTATCTCTGAATAGCAGGAAGCCTGAATTGCTGCTCATGGATAACAAACATGATTACAGTGGTCTGAGACTTCATGATCTTTAGGTTGGTTCATCATAGATCCGGTTTCCTGGGGATAAAGCACTAATTTGAAAAAGAGCTCATCACTAGTTAAAAAGGCAGAAGCCATTTTGAGGAGACAACCGGAGGCATCTGTTGTCCTGTTGAGTCCTGGCTGATTCCCCTTATAATACCAGATTAATTTCAGAATAATTTTCATCATGTTATACTCTATGCACCGATCACTGGCATGAGCCACAGCACATTTCACTAAAGGAGCAAGACTTCCCTCAGTACTTCCATGCTGTACTACAACTATTCAATTATCAAATGCAAGAGTTGAACTTTTGAAAACTCTACATCCTGCAAACACTATATTCCTTGCTTGTTGACCTGAAAGGATATCCTTTTAGTCAAATAGTCCAGAAGTTACACCTGCTAATATTACTTAGAAGATAATTTCCTTCTCTTAGCTCTAATCTTACATATACATGTCAAAAGGTAACAGGGATGGAGATAAGGGGATCATGCTGTCAAAGCACTTCTGTTTTGGAAGGCATTTAGTTTAGCAGCACCTGCTCTGGGTCTAGAGTGAAAGGCAGAGGGAGGAAGCCATCAAGAAAACCCAATGCAGTAAATGCACATGGCAAATAAAAATCAGTCAACTCATGTCACATGGTTCTCATCTGTACAAGTTTATGTTATTCTGCAAAAGTAGAAATAAGCTTATGTTTAGAACAGACTTATGGAATTCATTCAGAGTTTTAATTCCCAAATCTACTGATAATTTCTTGTTCAATGTAGCTATATTAATGCTTCAGCAGAATGCTATTTTTAGGTGAATTGATATTTATCAATTATTTTGATATCTCCACATATATCATAGAATCATAGAATCATAGAATGGTTAGGGTTGGAAGGGACTTTATAGATCATTTAGTTCCAATCCCCGTGTCATGGGCAGTGACACCTGCCACTACATCAGGTTGCTCAAAGCCTCGTCCAACCTGGCCTTGAACACCTCCAGGGATGAGGCATCCACAACTTCTCTGGGCAACCTGTTCCAGTGCCTTGCTACCCTCAGAGTGAAGAATTTCTTCCTTATATCTAATCAAAATCTGCCCTTTTTCCTTTTAAAGCCATTGCCCCTTGTCCTATTACTACATGCCCTTGCAAAAAGTCCCTCTCCAGCTTTCTTGTGAAACATTGCTTTAGAATGCTTGCAGTTCCAAACCTTGGGAAAGTTGAAATTTTAAAATTTATTCAAGAAAGGATAAAATTTGTATATAGAAGTAGATGTAAGAGTGAGATAAAATAACTCTTCCTTCTTTTCTCCCTTCTTAGCAAGACATGAAGCTCGAGCAGTACTTAACAACACCACATCACTGTAATAAATATATGTATTTCTTAAGTATATAAACAGGGTATCATTGGGTGATGCACAATCAAAGCTACTACTAAACCATTGCTCCAATGTCTGAGCAATTTTCTTTCCAAAAGGACACAGAAATGGAAACAAAATTCTGTAATCACTGGGAACTCAGTCCTCAGTGATTGCTTTCATTTCATTTAAAAACATGATAAATGATCCAGCACTCCTCATTTCACTTGAAGATGATTTCAGATTATCTGTAAACAGCTGGGTATTTTTTTAAGACTAGATATTCTTAACAGTATTCAGACTCACTGGGTAAATCTCATCTCCTGCAACTTGAGCCTACCAAACCTTACACGTCAAGATAAAACCAGTTCATCAAGTTTCTGCATTTATTTTATCTTCTGCAGGTGCCTGCCTTGAGCACCTATCTTAGCAGGGGATAAATTACCCTCTGGAAGTTCCTATCGCTGTTGATGATGAGAATATAAATGATTCGTTAACAGAGACTTACATTACTAGAGACTTTAGTTTATAGAGGCAAAACATTGAAAGGTGAATTTGATTTGTAAATGACATACATGTCAAAGTCTTACTCTCTTTTAAGGAGACAATACTGCAGCATTTGTCCTTTTTTATTACAGTGTAGCTTGAAGGGAAGAAGTCAGAACTGCCTGGGATAGTGGAAACAAGTAAATCAATGTATTGTGCAAAGAGTAAAAATACAGGGAAAAAACATGGGAAAAAAGCTTCCTCATAGAAAGTGCCAATTAGCTGGTTCATCAGAAAAGAAAGCAGATGTAGACTTTCATGGAAAAATGTAGTAATAACAGTTCCCTGAAAGAAGGTAAACATACCTTTGAGTGGTGGTTGGCTGGAGAACCAGCGGGCAGACTGGGAGAAAACTCTAAATATGAGTTTTAAGGAGATTAGCAAATAGTTGTGTAGTCTTATGATTTTTTTTTTTTTCTGAATGTCTGTGTTCAAACTGGTGGGAAAAAAACCCAAACCCTTAATAAACCCAGCTGAGGACTGTTCCTTAAACAGTAATCACATATAAGCAAATTACTAGCCATTTTAGCCTCCTTAGAAATGGTTAAACATGTGGTAAAAAAAGAGAATTATTATGCTAGCACTGCAGTAGGTTTAGGATTAAAGTAATCTGTTTTATTTCTGGAAACAATGTGGCCCCTCTTCTTGTTGTGGCCATGTTAGAAAGAGAAGTGAGCTGTTACGCAAACAGGCTACAGGGAGTCGGTGCTGTCCCTGTCCCCGGGGGAGGCTTGGCGCATCCTGGTGTCAGGCTCACTCAGCTGGATGGAGATAAAGAGGAGGCAGGCTTGAAAGGGGAGCATTATGTAGTTAATCTCATGCTGGCGTTAAAACTAACATCTCTGACAGACAGGGTCACAACAAAGGAGTGATACAGAGAAAAGGGTGAGGAGCGTGAAGCGAGCGCGGTATCGCCGTTCCATGAGCAATTTGAGCTGACACAGGCAGTTGTTTGGGATGGATGGTATCTGACTTTCTGCACACTCTACAGTAGGGGTATTTTCAGCAAGGAGCAGAGTGTGGCTCCTGGTATGGATGATGGGGAATAGCTCCCACATTCCTTGCACATCTGCCAGGTAGCTCATAGATTTGCATCCCTATAAATTCTGTAAGTGCTGGTTTTACTACTGTTATTCTCAGTATTTCATCTCTAGCGGGATAATTGGGTTTTTCTTCCTGGTATCATTATCATCAATGACAGATGAATCTCAAGAAGCTGAAATGTCATTTTAGTTTGGGTAAGCATCCTAATATTTAGATGATTCTTTGAATCATACATGAACTGGAAATCTCTGAACCTGAGCTGAAAATGTGACAAGTACAGTGTTTTGTATGAGTTTTCAGACACTTTTGCTTTGAGTTACACCTGGAAATACAGAGAAAACAATGCTCCTGTAGTATTCTGGCATTTCCAATAAGGGAAAAAGGAAAGGCTCGAAAGCTCAGTCCAGTATGAATAAGAATACAGTCCATCTTACTCTATGTAGGATTATAAAATTAGCAGGGGTGTAGTGTATTTTTCTAACTGAAAAAAAAAAGTGAGATTTTGTATCATAATAGAGAGTAAAAAAAGAGCCTTTGTTACCTAAAGTATAAGCTTGACGAGGTAAAAATCATCTTGTCTAATTACAGACTTCTAAAAGTTAGATATCTAAGTCTACACTCCCTGTAGAATTAATAGGATCATCTTCAGAAGACCACTTGCTGACCTGTCTTAGATGCCTATCTTAGGATGAGATGAATGGCTCTCTGGAGATCTCTATTTCTGTCTATTGAGAGAAACTGAGGGTAACAACATTTTGAAAACACCGAAGCTGTGAAACAGAATTTCAGAAAACTTTTATTCATACTGTGTGGAAGAGAAGTAGAACAATTCCTGGTGTTTGCAGGGATCAAGGGCAAGAGCTATGGAAAGCGGTGCTCTACTCTTAGTTTTCGTATTGTTTATTTCTTTTAGGAGTTTGTTATTGGTAAGACTGAAGGGAATGCAGGTAGCAATTTGTTCCACATCAGCTTCAAAATAACTTAGAAAGAAATTATTTGTATCCCAACCCAAACCTTCATTGTTCTTTTTTATTTTATCACGTTACTCCTGAACCTTCTAGCAACAGTCTGTGAATTCAGTAGTGATATCCAGATGATGAAGTGCAGGTGTATCATGGTAATAGTTTATTTGGGGTTTTTTTAATACCTTTAACCATTTCAGAATCACTTTGCTGACTACTTGACCTCCATCATATTTTTTGTAACATCTTAAACAGTCATATAGCTTTGAAGAGCTGCTCTTTTAAATATTTTTTTCCAACTGTGCAACCAGTCCTCAAAGCTTTCCTCTCTTCTCCCTGATGTATAATGACCTGAAGCTCTGAATGGGCAATATATATTCCTAAACCAGTGACAGCTTTATTGTTTTATCCAAAATCCAGTAGGGCCACAAAATTGGAGCTAAATTGCACTGGGAACTGCTAAACCTCAATTTTCAATTGGATACACAGTGTTGGTTGTTATGCAGTTGACGATACCATAACCATCTCACAGTTACTAAAAGACTGCTGTAGGTAATTTAGAGACCAGAGCGTTTACCATTCGCAGCTTTACTTTCCATGCTGTAACTATAGAGCTGGCCATATGCTATTCAGTTGTCCAATTCAGCAGTCAGGAGATAAAAAATAGTTCGTTTTCTATGGCTGTGAATGCCAAGTAGTTATTTACATCAATGTAAGCAGTGCATGCTATTCTACCATTTGATTTATAATGTTTTAAGTCCAGTCTGCAGAGAGTAGGAATTTTAGCACGCTCAAAAGATAGTTAACCTCAGATATTCTAAAAAAATCTCTGAAACAAACTAAGGGTCATAACTGTAAGAGGTTGTCAGTACTGAAGTGATTGAGTGGAACGGCAAACAGGTTTTACCTGCAAAAGTTTAGTATAATCCACAAAACTCCTATGTGGCTCTGCTTCTCAAGCGATGAGGTTGTCTGTTTTCCTTGTTAAACTCCAGCCGCATGCTCTCATTCCTGGGATTCTCTAGCAATCCTGGAAGCTAAAGAGCACACTATCACACCAGGCACGCAGAGAATGAAAGCCGTGCGCTCAGAGGACGAAAGCTGTGCACGAGTCAGAGCTCCCACCTGTCCACAAACCAGATCACCACACTCACTGGAGTCTACGGAGGGAACATCAGCTGTCCTATGGGGGAGTAAAGCCAAGTGGCATCTGTCCAGGACAAAGGCGTTATCACACTATGCGTTCCAAGGGCTTGAAGGGATTTTTAATAACCACATGTAGCCAGGATTTCAGTTCTACGTTGTGTCCAAAAGCTGACATTATATTCCTAGCTTAGGTCTTGGGCTTTACAAGCTGTTGTGGTCTTAGCTGGGAGGGGAAGAGTGGCACGTCTTTAATCACTGCTGAACTCTGCAGCACCTGGGAGCTGCTGGAAGCTTGCCATCTCCCTGCCAATAAGACCTGGCTCAGCCAGTTTTGTGAGCTCTGATGAGATCTCAACCTGGTGCAATGTTGCTGCAAATGTCGGTAATGTAACACCCTTATCAGAAGCATAAGGAAATTCTCTATTTTTTTTTTTGATTGGTCTTTATTGATCACGCTACTCAGTTGATAAGGCTGACAAAAACGTGCAAAGGGCACATGCCACAGCATGCATGGATGTCTGATCATATGAATTTTATTTTGAAGAGCAGACAGAATGCTTGGACAAGTCATCCTGTGTTGCTTTAAGTGTGTGAAAGTGTCCCTGTGCTGACCTGCTGTGTTTTTCCTAAGGTCAGTTGCTCTTCGGTTGCAATTCATGTTATACATTTTTCTTCTTTTTTCTTATAAAGATGTAAAGTTCACATAATGAGAAATTAGGGGGTTTAAAACATTTTTTAACCCAAGCTGCCGAGTGATATGATTAGACTATGCCATGTAATGAGTAAATAAACTTCTTTAAATTACTCAGTTAACCAATAAAACCAATGAGAAATAGAGAGTCTTCCTTGGGAAAAAAAAAAAAAAATCAATAGTCCAAAGATATTTAAGTCCATGTTGCTAAATAAGAGAAATCAAAGTGAAAATACTTTTTTTACTGGACAAATAAAAACTTCCAAACAATAGTTCCGAAAGATTCTCTCTTTACACAAAACCAATGATAACGGCATGTTCAAGTATATAGAAAGTTTCTGTTTTGAGGCCTGCCAACAACTGCTGTCATGAGCTGTGTTGGCAAATTTGGGTTGAACAGGAGCTGTAGATCAGACACCCAGAAGGTGACAGCAGAAAGGACATAGACCTTCTGGGTAGGATGCATTCAAAGAACATTATCAAATGAAAAAGGAATGCAAAGAAGAGAGTCCTTTGGCCATAGAGCTTATAAATCACAGTATCTCCAACCATAAATATTTTTAACAACCTCCATCTCATCTCTTCCCAAACACCTATTAGTATCAAAGACTTCCTTAATAGGTAAAGACTGAGGTTGAGAGATACACACTTCTTCACACATGCAGTCTCTAGAAGACGTCTGAGGGGTGATGCTAGCTCTAGGTCAAGGCAAAACAGAGCATTGCCAAAGACTGCAGAGGTCATATGGACTAGTAGATACTGCGAGGTGACAAAAAAGAAACAATTTTGATATCCCAAACTGGATCTCCTACATTTCCCATCTTTGGTGGCAGCAGAAGCTGCAACACCATTTCATGAGGAGTCTCCTTTATGCTCACTGTCACTTTTCTCTGCCAACCTGTTTGATGACATTGGCTGCCTTGGGCCATTCAATTGCATGGATGATTTAAAAACCTTGAGTCAATCCCGGTGAGAGTAGTTGCATACAATTAGCCATTGTGGGGTGTGTAGGTAAATTGAGCGTTCCCGTAGATGAGTAGTAACTTCACTGCCCTAGTAGATGAACAAAATGAGAAAGAGCTTACTAAGCCACAAAGCTAATGAGGGAGGCAATTGTCTAAATTTCTGGCAAGCGGCCATTAAAATGTAGAAGGAGAAAAGATCAGATGAGGTTTTTGAAAAGACCAGTGATTAAGGATTTTTTTGCCAAAATCCTTAAGTTACATTCCGTATTTAAATATAGCTTAAACTGACTTCCTTAAAATACAGAAAACTAAGCCCTATGATCACTTGCTTTTGAAATATTTGACTGATACTGGTGAGTCTGGTGAGGGAAATTAACTACACTTGTATAGTTTTCTATTTACAGAAAATAGTATTATTTAACATGGCAGATGTTCTATAGCAGCAACTTTCAGGAGAAAAAAAAGCAAGGGGTGCTAAATAATAAAAAAGACAGCTGTGCTTTTATTCTGCTATTAAGTGGTGTGCCCTTAGTTATTTCTGGAGATTAGTCCCAGAAGCACAGGAAGGATGACTTTTTAAACCTCTGTTTTTAAAAGATCCTCAAAACTGTACTTGACAAGATTGCAAGTTTAAAAAAAACTCACCATAATACAAAATCTATGCTTTTCAGTTCACACACTGTTTCTTATGGTGATTAGATTTTTAGGAAAATGGTTACAGAGACAATGATAGCAAAGCCTAAAATTAGCTGGTGATTCTCCAGGAATCTACTATGCTTCTCTCTCCGGGACCTTTTCAGGATAACCTGTGACCCTTCCATTTGCCATTCTACTAGTTTCTATCCTCCAGCTCCTAGAATAGCAGTTGTACATGTATAGCATATAGGCATTTTTATTTATTGCTTTATCTTAACAGAAAAAAAAAGGTACCAAGATGACCACTTACACCAGTCTGTAAACATATACACCAAATACAAATACTTACTGTTTGAAGAGACAAGTTCCTCCATTGCACATTCTGCTAGAATAAGATATATGAGCGGTAAGGAGTTGAAATCACATCTCCTTTAAATTGCTGTTCAACTTGTTATTTAAATTAACTGCTGTCATTGAATTCTAGTCAGAAACCTAAGCCAGAAGTGTTAGTTTTGAAAAAAATGCTGAATACTCCCTACAGTGTTTTTGGGTAGGTTAGTAGGAACTGAAATTCTTGATGGCATGCTTCTGGTTTTACATGACATTTGCCTGCTTCTATAAATAACTTTTTTATTTCAGTTATGTCCAGATCAATTGGGCTAGGACAGTAAAAATGCATTAATTGAGCCCCAAATAGATATTACACAGCAGGAATAATACATTTTTATACTTTCTAATCATATATTGTGTCTAGGGAAAGAAGCTTTATCTTCTGTTAAATGCAGGACTTGGAACCAGGAATTCTGGAGTCTTCTTCCTTATTTGACACTGACTTAACTGAAAAAGCTGGTGTTGACTGTATATGTGGTTACAGTGACCAACTGCATTTATAAAACCCTATATAGACATGGCCCTTTATAATTCAAGCTACTACCAATCCCAAGCAATACTGAAGATGTCCGGAACAGCGAGCATTGCCTACATTAGTGGTGTCTGAAGCTGAGCTGAGAAAGGCTTTGCTAGAAGACTTTCATATTTCAGCCATGTTCCACCTGCCCAGCAAAAATTTTTCACCACCTGCAGTGAGTGACTGAGTTTCTATTTATCTGTCCTCTTCTTGTCCTCTCTGTGGAAACTGGTGCTGGACTTTGCAGTTCTCCGAATTTTTGGTTTAAATGTGTTCAGGTGCTTCATGAGCAAAAATATTGGTTCACTTTTTTTCCTAAGTGCAGAAATTCAGATCCATCTAATGCACAAGAATGTGGAGAGAGAAAAAAGACAACAAATCCTACCTTAGCTATGCAGGATGAGTTACCTCACGTTATAGGCAAGAAATCTAACAGAACTACTTGCCTGAGGATCAGCAGTGAGTTCGTGGCAACATCATATCTCCTGCATGACTGAATTGCAGGATTCTCCTTCGCCAATGCCAGTTGTCATTTTAATATATAGAGGTATCTTATTTTTAAGATACATCGATAATTCGTGCAAATATGAAAAGGAATTAACATCAGCAGGTGATAATACTGTTCTTCCAAATGGTTGAAAGCACGTTTACAATGAGTAAACTGTCTTTGTATCTGGAAAGACTATTTCCTGACATTAACTTCTCTGTATAAACTAAAATCATCCTGTGTTGTGACAATGGTTTCTGTATCTTATCTCTATTACGGCAGGTCAGTTAAAAATAAATTCTAGTAACTCTTTCCAGTAGCAAACTAAAATTCTGCTGAGATTTATCCAATAAGGCAGGGGTCAAATCCTCAGAGAGGCTGAGCAGCTGGGACTCCTATCGCTCCACTGCTTAGCACCATCCTACTTTGGAGCTCTGAATTTTACAGAGTAAATGATCTAATCACCTACCAGGGTTTAGAACTATCACAAGTTAATAAGAGCACTGCAGCCATAGCTGGAAAATATTACTCAATAAAACAAAATAAATGGAAATAATCTCTCACGAGTGCCAATAATTTAGATTTACAGGGTAATCCATAGGTATTGCAACTCCTAACAGATTGCCAAAATACCATTTGGAGACTTCTATTTCAAATCTAGTACACTTTATTGTCATTTCGAAGGCTAGGATATTGAGGAATAAATTAAAGAGCTAAAATGGGGAAAACAAACATTTACAGATTGGATTTAAATGTACGGAAGTGTGAAGCAAAACTCCCTCTTTCGAAAGGATTTCATTAATGTTTAATTAGCTGGGTTGCAAACTGGAGCTCGCTCCCAGCGTCCCCTTGCCCAGGTGCAGCCAGTGCAGCTCTCCCACCCGAGTCTCACAGGCAGGCCCACCGACTAAATGTCCTCTGGGGTACCTATGGATTTTTACCCACCACTGTTAGCACAGAGGCAGAAAACAGTCTGCTATCAGGATGAACTAGCCTGGACAGCTTGGTTTTGTCCAGTAATGAGTTTTACGTGAGTAAGGTCTGCAGGGAAGAAGCAGAGGCTCGTCTTTCTCCAGATGTCTGCCGGATGTGCCGGGTGAGCCTTGCCAGGGTCCAGCACAGCTCCACACAGCCAGCAAAACCCAGGCTGGCCAGCTCACCTTGCAGGCATGAATTTTAGTCTGTGCAAAGCTGAGCTCAGCTTGAAAGGTGACGCAGAAGTGACCACATCTCATATGCCACCCTTATTTCCAAGAAATTGCGATCAGTTTTGTTCTGGTGTGCTATCATTCTTTAGAGACCATATCTCGGCTATAATCCTCCCGCAGCAAATCCTTGTTCTTGGTTATACATCTTCCCTCCCTCTACAAATGCTGTGGAACCCCTCTCCAAACCAAATTATTTCTGAAGAAGCCTGGCTGAGGGACCCTGTTATTCAAAAGCAGGTATAACTTCAATGTCATGATACGAATATAAACAGGCATATTGCAATATTCATTTACCCCACATATTTTAATTCTGTTTTTCTAAATGTACTGATGTACAGCCTGCAGTACAGGTTTATTAAAGATGATGATATTGACCAAGTACAAGTATTTATGAATATCTTAGACAATAAAACATCAGTGCACAGTGCATTCTACATTAACACAGCTGTGATAGCAGTTTGTTCATCGATGTCATCTATATAACAAACAGTGACAAAGACCACAGTCTAAGTGTGAGTGGTTCAGCAGAATCTCAGGCAGCTGGATAAGTGTGAGGTCAAAAAAAGGCTATTTAATTTTTAGAAAACTTGTAAGGTAAAAAAAAATTGTCAGTGTTAGTGTTAAAAAACATAAGACTTCAATAAATTACTCAGCATTCAAAAAAAGCTGGTTTTATATACATGAATATACATCTCACTGTTTTTGTATGTACACAGTAGCTAGCATTGCTATACCTGGATAATTAGTTATGTCTAAATATAAAATATATACAAAATGTTTATATGATCCTCCAAGAAGTCTTGACTTATTGGAGAGCTGGAAAAATGTACTGTTACAGAAACCAATAAAATAGACAGTCAGATCTCTAATACCAACAACAGGAAACAAGATGAAAATATAAAGAACTTTAATAAATGTGAATTATACAATCTTGAGATGCTTTTTTGACTATTTTGCTAAGTAGAGTTTGCTAGCATTTTTTTTTCCTGTGAGGGAATGAGATTAGTAATAAAACTCATGCAAATGAGTGAATAATTATTTTCATGATGCTAATGGCTAGACTTAGTGGTGCTTTGGAGAGGGCAAGATCTTACTGTAGATGATAAAGCACAATGCTCATAGAGTGCTATACCAATATCATATTGTTTTCGGTAAAGAAAGTTACAGTAGTATCTCAGGTGCTCAGATTTTTTCAGCGCTGGATGATTTTTCACTGATTCACTGAAGCATAGTAATTTCAGCAAACACTTCACAAACAATAATTCAAAAGGCAGCAAGAAGTAAGTTTCATATCACTTTAGAAATATAATGCAAACCTTCCTGAGTGCTAGAATATGTAAAGTCGACTGCTTAAAGATACAGTTCATAAACAACTCTAACCTTTGCTGTGATGCTTGAGTCAAATACAGAGACTCCACACTGGGCAGGACAGAGTAGCTCTGTGTTTCATCAAAAGAAGACCAGAATATGTTAACAAACATTAACCTTCCTGCATCTTTCCAGCTAGAGTCACGATGTTAATGGAAATATCAGAGACTGCTCACCATTAAAATCATGGGACTTGTGCTACTTTTTGTTTCAAAAGGGTCTGGTTCAGTGCCCTTGGACTGGGCTGTTTTTTCCTTGTGGATTACAGTGTATGTTATGCTATTTATGAATTAGTATTACAGGCTTGACCAGAAGACAAAATAAAACTGAGGTGAATTTGCCCCATGTCTGCTGTGCTTGGCTGTGTAGCTAATGTGCTTCTAAGCCTCAGTCATGAGGAGCAAAGCCATCACTCTAAGGCTCCAGCGGGTCAGAGCAGCAGCACCCATGCTTGACTTGAGCCCTGGGCTTCAATGCTGGAGTCAACCAAGTTAAGCATGGCCTTCAGTGCTTTACTGACTAGATACGATTTTTAAGAAAAAGATTAGATGATAACACACTTTGGAAATTTGAGATTCCTTTTCATATGCGTATGTGCCTAAATAAATCAGAATGCTTCTCCCTGACCAGAAGTGTATAAATATTTACATTAATAAATGTAGCTATTCAAAAATGGCTTAGAAAGCATGTTTTTTTAGGAATGTCACTATGTGATACACTCTAGTAAATGGATTTCTGTTCATTCTGACATTTGAACTCATAATGGCTTAAAAAATAAAAACCAAGTAATCTGAAAACTAAAATTTTGTGGATAACTTATTCCCAAAGAAAAGTTCTAGTATTCATCAACCGGTGTGTTTTTGTCCAAGAAAGTCAGTCCGGACACCTTTAAATTCCCTAGATAAAAATATCCATATTGTAGCAGACCTTAAGCAAACAATCATCGACAAATTCAGGACTTTTTCTGAACTGAACTCTGAAGATTAGATGCCGTGGACAGTACAAAGTGATAGCAGCTCCAGCAAAGGTAAGAGAGGGAAAGAGAAACCATTAGAAGACAGTGTAAATATGAAGAAGCTTTCAGAAAGAAATCTTGCTTTCCTTTTGGTTACAATAACTGTCAGGAACAGTCTGAAGAAAAAAAAATCTCTTCATTGTAGTATGGCACATTGCATTAGTATCAAAGCACACAGTTTTAGATCCAACAGAAAAGGTTAAAACAATACATGATTAAAGACAATCATCAAAGGAAGGAAGACATAAAGGTCAGATATTTCCAGTTACTGACTGATTGGCTGGGTCAATGACAGTGATCATTAACTGCCAAGAAGTGCCCTTCCTGTCGGCCTCTGTTACATAAAAATGAAATACAAAGCAACATAGATCAGAAGCTATTAGATGATCACATGTGGAAGCTGGTCTCCAAAATGCCACAGCATTTACCACGCTAATGTGATACTGCTGTTCTCGCTCTTGCTTTCTCTTCAGTTTTTTTCTCTCTTTTTTCCCCATGCAGTAATGCGTATGTACTGGCCACACAAAAATCTAAGAACATGCCACCAAATGGCTGGTGGCTGTCACTGTGCAAGATGAGAAAAAAATCTGAGATTAATCAAGTGATTAATCTTGTGTTAATAGATAACTGGGGAGATGTGAAGATTTTTAAAGCAAGGACAAAAAGGTATAATTGGATATGGTAACTTTTGTACTGAACAGAAGAACTACTGGGAAGCAGAAAAACAAGTAATTATAAAAACAAAAAAGGATTAAGGAGGGTTTTTTTTTCCCTGCTGCGTGCAAGCACCTGGATGGCAGAGAGCCTAGAATTAGATTACCTTTGAATTTTCTAAATTGTTTTCATGAAAGGAACTTTTTTGACCCGTATGAATCAGAGGGAAAGCTTCTTAGAGACAAGGAAAATTAATTTATAAGAAACCTTCCCTTCTATATAGATGGTCAGGGATACACTGGCTGCTCAGTACTGCTTAATTTTTTTTAAAGTCTGTTCCTGACTAGGTCAATGAGTTGCAGCACCAAAATTCATGACCTTCAGGAAGGAAGAAAACCACAAATCTTGAAAAGAATGCATTCCTTCCTCATATTTTCAGATATCCTTTCAAAGCAAGCTCAACTGTTTAGAAATAAGTAAATAGCAACTTTCAAAAAAAAAAATTGCATGAGATATTTTTCTCCCTGCTCCTGCTGCTGCTTTTACACAGAAAAGGATACAATATTCCTAGCGCAATTTGTATTTTTTCAATTCGATGTTATATTTGACTGTTGAAATTTATTTTCTAATTGGGTAAAATATTTGGCTATAAACACCAGTTGAAGTGATATGTAGTCACAGTGAACCACAGCAATTTTTTCTTCTTGCAGGAGGCTGAAGGATGGACAGCTGGAAAGATGTTTTCCTGTGTCAGTATAAGCAGAGATGCTGAGCACTTTCTCTGGAGAGGGCTGATGCTACCTGTTCGTATCCCACCAGCCTACCTCCCCTACGCTACCAGGTGTGGCTGGTCAAGGTTGGAACTAGACAAGCCCCGCTATGTCTTTTCCATTTATACAAAGTTCATTAGCATCCATTAAGCCATGCTGTTCCAGCTCCAACAGATCAATGTTAACAAAATATTAATGCTGGATTTTTTGCTGTAACAGAAGACTAAATCTCATTTGAACTGCAAACATGTAACGCAATGCAGCCCGTTGCCCCCTCTCCAGATCCCAGGGACTGATGGCAGGATCTTAGCAAGACCCCAGGCAAGCTGTGCAACTCTGACCTCTTTCAGAAGAGGCTGTCCCCCCTGCAAAAGACTCATGCTGTAGCACTGTAAAAGAACTGTCGAAGCTTTTAATCTGACAATTCCTACCCTGGGAAGCTAAGTTTGCGAGGCATAGCTGTTGAACGAGCTCCCTCCAGCAGCGCTGAAAGATGGGAAGGAGAGCGGGGTAAGAACAGACAAACCCACACAGGCTCAGATGCCTTTCCTTGCGAAGCCACATCTGCAGCAGCAGCCCCAAACCAGGAGCTCAGAGCCTCCTTAACCCCGTCTTCTCCAGACCAAGCATGGTGGCACTTCAGCAGATACAGCGCCATGAGGAGGTGGCAGCAGAGAAGGTCTAGACGAGCCGTGGGGGTTTTGACCTTCCCTTGGAAGGAAAGATTGGCCGGTAAGGCCTCAAGTTCCCTACCTGACGCTGCTGTGGACTGTCACTCTCAATGGAGTGAATTTGTCAGTAAAGCCAGAGCGGGATCAAGCGGAAGTGTTTGGAATAAAAAGATGGCTGAATAGCCTGGGCTGCCCTAGCTGGGCACAAAATAAAGCCTGAAACCATGCAGGGATAACTCACCTTCACATTACACAGCTCTAACCCTGAAGCCCTGAGATAAACAGGATGTTATTTAAATGGAGAGGTAATATATAACATGCATTGATTTTGAAGGGAAGTTATTTATTCAGCATTTCAGCATACCAGGCATATTGGTTCAGCAGGGAAAGGCTTGTGCTGTGCTTCCAAAATGTTCCCCAGACTTTACCTGGAGGATCATCACAGGAATAATTAGCTCCTGTGTCTGTTCATCTGGAAAGGCAAGGGATCCATACGGACACTACAGGTGTAGAGAGCAACTGCTGTGTTAGAGAAAGCATAAGAAAACTGACTGATGAGGAAGACACAACTAGCCTCTGTGCTGATAAATGCAAAGTTTCTTCCAATTATAAGAGTTTTGTGGTTTGTTGTTTGTTTGGTTTTTTTCCAGACAAAGCATATACTGGAAAGGTTTAAATATTTAAATGAAATTGCTTCTTCATACTTGCTCTCTGTGAACAGCAATTAAATTTCCTGGTGGGAATACAAGTGATAAATATGAATTGTGTTTTGCATGGTATTTATAGAAAAATAATTTTGAAGTTTGTATTCACAGAAGAAAAGCTTCTTTTAATAGTCACTCACATCCTCTCAGAAAGAAGAAACCACACCTCGTGACCCATGTCACTTGATTTTTGTGAAGTGTTTGCGATGCATATGCAGCAAGTGTACAGCAGATGAAAAATTACTGCTGAGATTCTACTAATGACTATATTAAATATTATGATCTGTGTTCATAAACAGAAGAAAAAATTAATCAAGTACATTGTTAAGAAACATTTTAGAGCAATTCTTTGGTTTTGATGAAAAGCACGTTCTAATACCTTTGAATATATGTGTACATATGCATCAGTTAACAACCCCCTATGGTACGATTCATACCATGCAACGTGAGTGTTCTTCATGCAAATAATTCACAATTTCAGCCTGAAATTAACAGAAGTATTTGTGACATGCAGCATACCAACAGCAAAAAATGTTGCAGAAGATTTACTGCCAGGGAAAAAAAGGACTGTAACATGAACCAATAACTTCTTCACTTAATCCAGGAATAGAGATGAAAGGAGAAGAGAAAAAGATAGTTAACAATCTTCCCCAGGGTGTTTGAGCGAAGAAAGTGCTGAACTGTGAATCAGAATTGAATAGACAGAAACATTAGCTCCTTTCAGAAGGATGTTTGCCTTACAGAGATCAGATATTGTAATAGCACAGAGCTGGCTCCTCGCCTATGCTTTGCAGCATGCATATGAATGTTTTCCTTTCTCAGCAGCTCTGCAGCAAAACCACCATGAAATCACAGACATATATGCAAGAAACTTTTAAAATGACCACTGATTCTGCTGCCAGACACTGGAAACCTCTGATGTTCCATTTGTGGAGCTGCAAATAAGAGTCCTCCCATTCCAGACTCGCTGTCAGTGGCAGCACCAGCAATCAATATGTCTGAAAACTGGGCTTAAAGAGGCACGTTACCAAAGGTGACTCATGACGCAGTTGAAAATACCTACATTATATTGGCTTGAAGGGGAGCAAGAATATGTTTACACGGTGGATCGCAGAGAAGAGTTACCCCTGCTTGCTCTGAGCGAGCTCTAGTTTGCCATGCTGAACACCAGGATGTCTCAGTCCACACTAAGCTCCGCTCTGTGGCATCCAGACCCTTGCAAGCTGAAGATAGCTTGTTTTGGGCAAGCTTTAATACCGAGGTTTTATTGCAAATTGAAACTGAACAATCTGAGGGCATTCTTCTGCAGCTGCACCAGCTAAGCATGTTTAAACACTCAGGACCTCTGAAAAGCTGTGTTTCAGCTGGGTCTCCTAGTTTGAAAGACCAACAAATAGCTGGCTACTCTCAGTATGGAAGAAAAAATGCCTTTTCTGTTTACCAACCTTCTCAAGACTGAAGCTGCTGCTGCATTCTTTGCCACTGTTGAGCATTGGGTATTAAGGTGGAAGGAAGGACATCACAGAGGAAGGAGCCAAAATGTGTTATTGCTGATTTAACCATGTATCTGATTCACTAATACAATCTTTCACGCTTGTACTGTAACTGCCTGCAGCTCTCTTGATTTTATCAACATCATAAACCAGTATTTGTCTTACATTTAAATGACACATCTAGGACTTCTGAGAGGCACATAAATTTATTTTCCATAAGCTACATCTAGCATATTTCCTCTCCACTGTCCTGTCAACATCATCAGAGTTATTCAGAGTGGAAGGAACTTTGAGAGGTCTTTCATGCAACCTCCTGCTCAAAGCAGGACCAACACTGAACACCTTGCCACGTGGCCTTCTTCAAAGGCTCTCAGTCCTTGGCCTTTTGTGAGAGAAGTAGCACTTGTCATAATGATTTATTTGGCTTTCAGTTGTAGGGCATCACTCAAAGACTACCATTGTGTTCCTATCCAACAAGTTCTCACTGACCTATGTCTGAGGTCACCCCGTCCTTCCACAAAGACAGGCCAATTGTCTAATGTGAGATGATAACCATGATCACTGACAATACTCTTAGCTAGATTGGAACTGCTGACTGAGGCAAAAGATTCCATAATTTCAATATCCAACTATTCAAAATGAATATAAGCTTTCCAATAGGTACAAACATAGGGTAACTCAGATAAACAGTGAGCTGGTTTTCGTTCCCAGCTGTACCTTCTCAGTAAAGTGTCTTTTACAGAGTTGGTCATGGAACAATCTTATCCATTTGCCTTTTCAGAGACTTTAGCATAGTAAGCAAATATTTCAGGGACAGCATGGTTTAGATATTTATTCAACATGAACATGCAGGAAAAGAGAAAATAGCAGCCATGAGACATTTAGGGCAGCCACTGTGAATTCACTGTAGGTCCGGGAAAACTGTCAATACTGAGGGCTTGTGGCAAAATCTGTGAAAGTACAGGAGCAAAATCAATTGCAGTCAGAATTTTTCCCTCCCAGTACACATGACAAAATTATTTACAAGTGGCTTATTTAAATCTAGCCAGAAGTCAGCTATTTCAAGGCCCTATTGAGCAGAAGAGATCTCCTGTGAGTTAAGGAAGGTCACAGATCCAGTTACATCACCCAAATGATCTCTCTGACAAAGTGTTTGTAACACTTGCTCTACCTTGCCTTTGTTTCAGTGTGGATGGCTTGTGACAGTGGTTTCTACTGCCATTTTTTGCTGGCGTTGTCTAGAACTTGCTCTATCCTGACGCAACCTGCTACATAATGATGATGAGCACAGTGTAAAAAAAAAAAAAAACGAGAGAGAGAGAGAACAACACATCTTATCTAGCAGCTAAAAAAGTTGTTATGACCACTCTTTTGGAAAATCTCATCTAACCTAAACCTAAAAACTACTTTAAACACTACCGGCACTGGAGTCATAGATTTCCTGCTCAGCACCTCTCCATAATCTCAATGCAAACTACCGCAAAGGCTGGCGAGCTAATAGCTGGTCTGGCTCAATGCCAGCCTGATTTTCACTGTCCCCTTTAGAAGTCTAGGGCATCTCTGCATTAGCAAGTAGCACAGTGTAATTAGAGTGGATCTATAGAGTGAAACAGCGGGTGCAGAGGAGCCAAGGGCCATCCTGTACATATTTTAAGGATTTTACTGCAGATTGGCTCTCATTTGGGCCCTACACGAAATGCCCAGTGGTTGGTGTATAGCAGGTGCCTTGCCAGACCCCGTCTCCTGGTTTCCATCAAAGAGGCATCCAGTTTGTGTGCTCCAAGACCAATTCACAATGAGAATGCACGTACAGTAAATGGGACAGGATATTTGCTTCCCCAGTACACTCCCAATCTGAACTAAACTGCTAATGCAAACATGCCTTTGGATCTCTTAGGAGCCATCTTGGTCCAGCGAAATCCTTTGTGTAGGAAGAGATTCTTACCATAGAGTTAATAAAAGCATCATTCACTGCTCACACTGTCTGTACAGGGTTAAACACAAAACTCTTAAGTTTGATGAATCACCAGGGCTGCTAGCGAATTATTTTTCCTTCTTTATTGGAAAAGGTAGGACTACAGTCTGCTTGTCTGTTACATAGTTAAGTCTCTCAAAGAGATTCCAATTAGGAAATATCTGCCTTTCTGTAATTCAAAAGTTTAAAAATGAGTAGTACAAATCACCGATTTTGAAGTCCTTTGACATTATGAGCCTTTTCTGTCACACTTTGATACTAACTGGCTCCTGAAGCATGTTCGTCTGAGGCCATCACTGCCAGAGATAGTCATCAAGCATGTCCGTGGAGGGACGTCTGTTCCTATGATGCTTCATGAGTCAGGAGTGGTGCTCTGGGGACAGCACCGTGTGGCTGCGTAGGGGAGATGTTTATTGCTGCCAAATCACGGAAACCACAAGCACTGTTCTCCAAAAAGCTGACTTCTGTGTTTAAACTCCTGCAAGCTCACTTCACAGTCAGCTTGATGGGCATTCAGAGAAGAGTGAGTCAGAAAGAGAATCAGAAAAATGCCCCAACGTACAGGTGTGACCCTCATTGCTCAACTGTTGTGAGAAAGATGATGAGATATACTGCTTTCTGTGGATTTTTTTGTTGTGGGTTTATTTTTTGCTTGTCTCCATTCTGAATGCAATGAAGCACAGTTGTTTATAGAGATAAATGGCTTTCACAGAGATGAAGACTCAGTCATTTATATCAAGAAGCATATGCCTAATCAAGCTTTGTGGGTAGGTTTTTCACAAGCAGTTAGGGAGCTATATTACTGACTTCCAGGGGGTTAGCTTGGTTCTCTGGAACAAGCTCAGCCTACCTCTCTAGTAACTGAAATCTGGTTCTGCAACAGATAATACAGGGGCTTGATGACTACACAAGAGTCCTCATTTAATTCACTGAGTATCCCTCTTTTATCCCTGGCACTTCTCATCCAGATAATCAAAGAACTGAGACCGTAATGACTGTGTCTGAATATATCCTTTCTTTTTAAGCTTCCAGGTTCCTCATAGGTATTACTTATGCTTGTGCAGGACTTGCCAGCTTTCTTCGTGTTCTAAGAGGAATGTGCATAATAGAGAGCTCTCTCTCTTACTCATGGCTCTATTGTAGAACAAGCACTGCCCACAGATTCCAAGCATCTTTTGTTCTGACGTCATGTGCTCGAAGAATTACACTTGAAAAAAAACATTTAATGAGCAGTTCTAAGCCTGCTGAGCATAACTCCGGTGCATAAGAACTTTAATAACTGTACCTGTTGTACACAGTCTTTGGGGTTAGGGTGCCCTTAACCCTCACTGAAAAACTACCAGTTTGCAAACATCTTTCAGCCCCACTGAAATGTGAAGGATCATATAGTAAGATGATCCTATCTTTCCATCAATTTATTTGGAAAATCTTCCTTTAGGGGTTCAGCTGTCATGCCCCATTAAACGGGCAGTGATTGCCTTGCTTTACATAGCAGCTCAACAGGCCTCAAAGGCAAACCATCCAGAGCCTCTGGGAGACCAAGGACAACAGAGTTACTCCAAGGAGATCCCCTGCATGTGTGGAGCTAAAGCGACTGTCCCTCCGCTGCTCCTGGGGATGTGCTAATTTGTATTCCAGTTGCATTGCTTATACCAGGCTTGGTTTTTGTTTTCTTGTCTTTGGAAAGAGGAAGTGAGGGAAAAGGAGATATTAATGAATATGGTTTTGTCATTGCTATCCTTTTTGTGCTTTTGTTCTCTCTTTTTTTCTGGTCTGCCCAGTTCCCATATTCACCTGCAGCATCCAGAACAAGGGGGAAAGCTAACCCCACAGGAGTGGCCCACAGCACTTGCCTTTGAGTGCCAGGAGGGGAGGAAGGATGGACGTCAGGTTGATAAAGAAACTATCCAGAATTCTGGCTTTTATTTTAATGTGTCCCGAATATGCAAGCCTTTTCACTGAAGACCTGCAAAGATAAGGTCCCTATTCAAAGGAATTTCTAATATAGATTTAAAACTTGCCTTAAGAAATGAGGATAATAAAGAGTAATGAACAGGAAACAATGCAGAAGGAAAAGATACGCAAACCTTATGATCATACGGTTAATGAAAACATACAAATGTCTTCGGTCTTATTGTCTTATCCTATTTTGTCTCATTTATGGAAGATTAAATAGAGGCAAAAAAAGTTACATATGTCACCAAAAGGAAAACTGTTACTGAGAGACTCAGAGAAGATTGTTTCAGCTGCAGTCCAGTTCCACAGGGAAAGACGCTTCTATTCAAGTAGAAAGGAACCAGCTGAGTCCAAAGCTTTACAATTCTTGAAGATTTAGATTATGCAAATTTTAAGTTTCCTTCCATGATGCTATTCATTAAGTCCTAGTTTTACACCCATTAGAGAGATGAAAAACATAGTCTTAAAAAAAAATTATCTAACATGTATTTGGCAGAAGAGTTGTCTTTTGTGGAGCTGGAAGCAGAATCCAGGTATACTGACTCCCAGCCCTCCTAAGTTTTGGACAGCCTCTTTTGGCGTATAAATCCGGTGAGACGCACTTTAAATTAACATTTTCTATGCTGTGACCCAACATACATAGACTACAGTGAAATCTTGAATAATTTATCTAAGATACGAGTTCATTCTTTGAAGACAAACATACCACACAGTGTAATGGGAAATTAGCGTCATAATTTTCAAGATCTTTCAAATGCATTTTCCACTTGTCGAATAAATACACACTTGCTAAAACAGCTAAGGATTCTTAAAACTTCTCAGAGAGTGAACATTCTTTGGAGAAAGAAAATGCTCAATTTCTTTCTTCACTTACTGAAATTGGCTGCAGTTCTATGGCATTTTCAATAAATTATCTAGGATGTCCATGTTACTGTTTTTTGAAATGCTACTTAGATTAGTTTCATCCAAAGGTCAGACTATTTTCAATGTTTAAATAAGTCATTTCAAAACATGTCTTATCATTAAGGACACAGAAGTGTGAGTATTTAAAACCATATTGCCCTCGCAAAGTATGCATATATTTAAATATTTATATTCCCATTAACTTAAAATATGAAGTACAGCTGTATTAGCTTACTCACTGAATCACGGTAAAGATTCCCAACGGATTGTCGTAAACGTCCATTGTACTAAGCCGATGGAAGAAGCAGCTGGCAAAGAGAACTGCACCTCGGACTCAGCAGTCTTGGTCAGCGAATCTGTGCCTCTTCTCTTGCTCTTTCCTTTACATACATACACCCCTCTGTACCTCTTGCTCAGCTTCTCCAGGTTCAGCTCTCCACATCAGATTGGCTATTAAACCACTAATGTTGTTGGTTAAGAGCTACCAGAGGCACTGGCCAGTGGCAGGGAACACGGGGGAGTTCTGCTGCAGTGACATTCCCACATGCCAGTCCATGTCAATGCCGCTGACCGGAGAGGATCAATGTGAAAATTGCAGTCCCATGGTCTGGGCTGTAATGATTTAACGACAATTTTTAAAACTGTCGTGTAGCTTCACCTTGAAACACGCCTTGAGAGTAGCCTTAACAACTATAAAAAAGTATTTTATGCAGCCTGTGATAAAATACAGCAAGAGTGACTTGTCATTTCAGCCTAATGTTAATGATGTGTCGGTGTCTTCTGGTGTAAGGAGGGACAGGTAGAGTTGTGCTTCATTTCCTCACCTTTGCAGGGATTAGTATTCATATAATAGAACATGACTTTCAGGTTTGTAATAAAATAAAGTTTTCTTTATGCAAAAAAGCAGTGACAGTAAGAGAAAGATTCTTTGTTGACTACATTTAGAAAGTCTTTGTCAACTACAAACCAGTCTACTGAACCAGATGAGTTGTTCAAAAGCAACAGCATTATAAAATCATAGAATGGTTTGGGTTGGAAGGGAACTTAAAGATCATTTAGTTCCAAGCCCCCTGCCATGGACAGGGACACCCTCCACTACACCAGGTTGCTCAAAGCCTCATCCAACTTGTCCTTAAACCCTTCCAGGGATGGGGCATCCACAACTTCTTTGGGCAACTTGTTCCAGTGCCTCACCACCCTCACAGTGAAGAATTTCTTCCTTAGATCTAATCTAAATCTGCCCTCTTTCAGTTTAAAGGCATTGCCCCTTGTCTTATCACTATATACCCTTGTAAAAAGTCCCTCTCCAGCTTTCTTGTAGTCCCCCTTTAAGTACTGGAAGACTGCTGTATGATCACCCCGGAGCCTTCTCTTCTCCAAGCTGAACAGCCCCAACTCTCTCAGCCTGTCTTCATAGCAGAGGTGCTCCAGCCCTCGGATCATCTTCGTGGCCCTCCTCTGGACTTGCTCCAGCAGCTCCATGTCCTTCTTGTGTTGGGAACTCCAGAGCTGAATGCAGTATTCCAGGTGGGGTCTCACGAGAGCAGAGTAGAGGGGCAGAATCACCTCCCTCAACCTGCTGGCCCACTTCTTTGGATGCAGCCCAGGATACAGTTGGCTTTCTGGACTGCCAATGCACATTGCCGACTCATGTTGAGCTTCTCATCCACCAGCACTCCCAACTCCTTTTCCTCAGGGCTGCTCTCAATCCATTCTCCGCTCAGCCTGTACTTGTGCTTGGGATTGCCCCGACCCACGTGCAGGACCTTGCACTTGGCCTTGTTGAATTTCATCAGGTTCTCACAGGCCCAACTTTCCAGCCTGTCAAGGTCCATCTGGATAGTATCTCTTCTCTCGAGTGTGTCCACAACACCACAGTATCATTTTCGGTGTGTCAGTTTTCCTCTGCCCAACTGAAGACCTCTGATTTTCAGAGGAGGATGCCTCCAGTTTTTGAAAAGTAGGTCTTTTACAGATCTTACACCTCCAGAGCATAAACATCTTACAAACAACTGTGAGAAACACAGTAAAAAAACTCCAGAGTAGTGACAAACTCCGTGTGTAGCATGGTATAAATACGGGATTGGGCATCATTTCTGAATTCAGAGCCCAGTGATGAAACTAATTTGATTTCTGGTGATGGGCAAATTGCTAACAGACCTTGGAAAGATAACTCTTCAAACATAGCTACTGATATTCGGCATTTAGCCTGAGACATGCAGGGATGTATTTTCAAAGTGAGCATCATCCTGAATGGTTAGCTACAGATGATCATTTTCTCTAAAGCTCAAGTACAAGCTATGACTAATTGGGCTTCTGTAATCAGCAGTCACTTTCGAAAATACAAGTTTTCATCTCAAACTCAGTGAGTGTTTTTTTGAGATTTCCCACTAATTCAACAGACTTTAGAGCAGCTATTTAGGCTATATTAGTTTTCACTTCTCCTAAGTAGAGGTAAAAGCTTAAATATCTGAAAGATAAATCAGACAATATTTGTGGAATGGTTTGAGAGATGATGAAGGTTGTTACCCCATATGATTTCCTCACATGTGCAATTAAGCTAGATAATCTCATCACTTACTTACACTCTCAATGCTTTCTCCCTATTGCATGTGTTTTAACTGGATCTTTTCCTTACTTGTGTTTCAGATTCTCTATTATCCTGCATAGCAGCCTTGTTATTCCTCCATGCTTTATAAGGTGTGCTGCTGAAGTTATTCGTGTACTATTAGACTCTGAGTTCAAACTCATTAATCTGAAATAATTCAGTAAGAATAACTTTTGGAAATCACTTTTAGAAGTAGCATAATACAAAATGAGATAGATAGGTCCCAGAAGCCAACCTTCAATACAAACATTTTCCTCATTCTGGACTTTTCTCTCTAAAATGTCAGCAAGAGGAACACCAAAAGAAATGGGGGGGGGGGGGGGAGGAGGAAAGGATATATGTTAATTTATTTGCTTTTCTCAGTGCATCTCTTGTGAATGAACCAATACAGAAATAAAACAGCACTTAATATAATCCTTTCCTCTCAATACACTCTTAATAGCATCTTGAGAAGCATGTTCTGAACATTTGGGGCCAGATGCTCATCTAGCATGAATTGGTGCACACACATTGAAACCAGTAGAGCAATGATGATTTATATACTCTAGAAGTAACAACAACAGATCCTTAATAAAGAGTTTCATAGGTTATGTAACTAGTAATTCCACTACAGGATTTGTTTTTAATACGATTGACTTTGTCGAGATGAACATGTCTATAACTTTAACCTTGGAAAAGACGCCACTCTATTTTTTAAAAAAAGGGACAAAAATCAACTTAACCCACAATAACAGTGTTCCTGGAACTCACAACAAAATTAATTCCTCCCTGACTGTCATGTCTAACATTTTTCTGTTTAAACTGTAAGGTTAGGACCCATCTTACCAAGTGCAGACTTTTAACCCCCTCACCCCAGGTTCCAAAATCATCAAAGAACAGAATAAGGTGCTCACAAGGTGTAATGCATCTCAGCTTCACAATGCTGTGTTTGGGTCCAAGGAATCCCATCATAAGAGTAAGGATAGCCATCTAAACTAAGGGAAAGTGAAGCCTCATCCCAGATTCTATGTCTGGCTATGTTACAGTGGAGCTCTACATCAGTTTCACTCCACTGGCTGCATCATGGTTTCTAAGGATAAGGTGTCAATATCATTTTCTAAAGCTGAAGGCATGCTTGCTAAATAAATGAATACATAGAAGATTGCTGGTAAGTTGCCAATTTGACTGTGCTGCTAGAAAGATTAACTACTGCTTATAGGAATTATTAAAAAATGAGAACTGTGTGTTGTATCAGTGACTCAGGTCTGACAGCATTTCAATACGTTGAAGTTTCTATTTCAGTAGTCAATAGGTCATGTATGGTGACAATATTATAGGACAAGTACTAAATAACATGATAGGCAAATTCAGTTTGGGAAAAAATGGAGTCATAGAATCATAGAATGATAGAATAGTTTGGGTTGGAAGGGACCTTAACGATCATCTAGGCCAACTCCCCTGCCATGGACAGGAACATCTTCCACTAGATCAGGTTGCTCAAAACCTCATCCAACCTGGCCTTGAACACCTCCAGGGATGGGGCAGCCACAGCTTCTCCAGGCAACCTGTTCCAGTGCCTCACCACTCTCACAGTGAAGAATTTCTTTCTTAGATTTAATCTAAATCTGCCCTCTTTCACTTTAAATCCATTACCCCTTGTCCTATCACTACACGTCCTTGTCAAAAGTCCCTCTCCATCTTTCTTGTAGGTACTGGAAGACTGCTTGAAGATCTCCCTGAAGCCTTCTCTTCTCCAGGCTGAACAACCCCAACTCTCAGCCTGTCTCCATAGAAGAGGTGCTCCAGCCCTCAGATCATCTTTGTGGCCCTCCTTTGGACCCACACCAACAAATCCATGTCCTTCTAATGTGGGAGCCTCAGAACTGAATGCTGTACTCCAGATGGGGTACTCACAAGAGCAGAATAGAGGGGCAGAATCACCTCCCTTGACCTACTGGCCACGCTGATGTTGAGAATTCTATTTAAGGGTAAGAAGGAGGTGGATTTTTCCATGCAATACCTAACCTAGACTTGCTCTTGATCTATTGCTTCATTTGATCTTTGCAACAATCCTCATATACAGGACTCATCTCGGCTAACATCAGACGTATATGGTGTAGTTGGCTGTCTGTGCTAGTCACCCACTGCTTGTTTCCACAGCGGTCTCTAGGATGTGATTCATCCAACCTGATTCAGACGGCTGCTTTATAGATAAGATGAATAATGCCTAGAAGTGTCCATTTCTCTCCAAGAATACAAAAGGAACTTACAGTGACAAGCTGGGAGTCAGATGGCTGCACTGAATCAGGCAGACCCCAAAGTGGTGTCATTACCGTTTTCCATCTGAGCTATTCAGTGTGTGATCCTGCAGATGACAATACTTTGTGTACAGTAAAGAAGAGCTGGAGCTGAAGGAGGAAATCTGAACTTTACACTTCAAGTGAAGGTCTGTGTCTCAGAGCCCCCCCTGAGGCTCTGTGTTAAAATTGCATGAGAGCAAGATGTAAACTAGTCTTTGGTGTCATACTGGTCTACAGAGCTGTATCAAAACTTGCTGTCCTGATACAGCACTCCATAAAGTTACTCTTGTCAGTGTGACTGAATGTGGCCTTTCAGGGGTTTGGAAAGAAGTTTTTTGAAGAAAACCTTTCACATGTCAGAAAGTACACCCTTATCAACAATTGTGTGAAAAACTTGCTCTGGCAATAGGATAATTTTTTTTTTTTTTTAAAGCCCAACATCTCCCCTCCCCCAAAACCCCAACACACTAAGACTCACACACTGAGTTTGGGCATAATCTGATATTTCAGGTAGACCATGATGCTGACTGTGTTCAGCAAGTGTCCTCTTCCCATTGCTTATCATATTTACAGCCCTTGTCAAAACTTTTCATATAGCATTTCTCATTTGCAAAGTGGGCTCCTCCTCTCCTTCCAAGCTCATCTCCAGCCCTGGCCGTTAGTGAAAGGAACTGAGATGTTGAAAAGACAAAAATGAGTAAGTGTGGGCAGACTGGCAGTGCTGGAGTTGTGGGCACGTCCCAGGCTCACTGAAAAGAGTGGGCAGAGCTGGAGGAGAGCAATGACAAAGCTAATCTCGTATCTATGATTTGTTTGGAATTGTAGTGTGTTTGTTTAATGTTCAGCTTATGTTTGACTTGTATTGATGTTTGCATTAAATCAAGAATTTTTTTCTCCACTCATGTTATGTCAACAAAGCTATATAAAGCATTCAACATCCTTACGAAAATTCTTCATATGCTACTATTTATCATCTTAAAACCAGTAAATAGATCAGTAAAACAAGCAAACAAACTGATTTTCAGGTGCACTATGGAGTTGCAACACAGAGTTTCAACAAGTGTTATTGCTAGACACATTCTGTAGTTACTGGGAAATGTAAAATCAGGAGAAAAATTTAAGTTGTATTTTTCCAACCTTGCACCTGCCAAATATGCTCCTATGACATAATACCATGTGCAGAATTAAATACAGCTCATTATGAATATGCATGGCAGAATCACTCTGGGATTCTTAAAGGAAAATGAGAGAAGCCTTGGTGCTGCCAGAAGTGTTTAACGATATTTTTTTCTGTTTTAGAGATTTAGATGTACGGAAATCCCAAGTAATAATTAACTTAGACACATTCCTTACTGCCTTGAACAAACAGAAACTGACAGCCTACTGTAAGCAAGCTGGGACTGGGCCCCAAGAAGCCACATCCAGTAGAAGATTTATGTCCAGCCCAACGCATTTTGGCACAGAGTTGCCTCAGCAACCAGGACAGACAGATTATGATCAAGGTTAAGCAGCTCACAGATGGTTCTCCAATGACTGACAAGGCATGACTCTTCAAAATATAGGTGAGGCCAGTCACTGTCTGTCCTTCCAGTGACTGAGCTGCCGTGACACCTGAAACGTGTATCTAGAGACGTGTTACTGGGGAGGTGAATGTCCATTCTCGTGTCCTGCAGGGCTGTTGCATAGGATCACACCTTGTTGACCACTGTGCACGGAGCCTGAGCACAGACATCTTACATCGGCAATGACAAGCAACATTCCTCTGTTGAAAATGGCTAATGAACAACCCAGTCAAATTGCAAACACTTCTTACAAATGGTAATCGGGCTAAAGGTGATACGCATAGAAAACATGCTTTGGAGTTTCAGTAACCCAACAAGCCATAATTGAAGATCACCTGATCTAGACATAGCAATATCCCAAACTTATTTATTTATGATAACACCTAATTTGTATCAAGGACTTCCAATGAGCCATTTCATCATTCTTATTTAGACGTCAGACTAATGACTACTGTGGAAGTTATATGGCATTAAAAATGATGTTCTTAAACTCACGCATATTCAGAGTGATGTAACTCAGCACTGTCCTTCTGTCTGCCAGGAAAAGGCATATTTCTATTTTGTAAATAGGATGTTTTTTTAGAAACAAAGATATCCAGACAAGTGATGTCCTCCCAGATGGATGGGAGATTCCAAAAGCATTATTAAGTAACAAAAGGGAAACCATACCAGACAAGGACGAACATGAGGAAAGGCGGTGATGAGTTGAACAATTGCATTAATCAAATTACTTACAAGGGTTTGTGAAAAGTCCCGTAAGACAATTCACTTGCAACCAAAAACTGAGTAAGATGAAGGAGAAACTTCACTTCCAAGTCAGTCTCAACTCCAGGGAAGGCAAATTTCAGGATAGATTTGTTAAAGGAGATGCTTCCTATGCTGGAAGGCTGTGTAGCATATTTTGGCAGTCAGTTTGACAGGTGAATCTACTAACCAGGAAATAGTCAAAGTCAGAGAGAAATCATCAGCAGCAATACACATCTTAGACAAGTATTTAACATCTCTGTATCTGCATTTTAATGGAGTGGCTAATTTCTCATGTCTTTCATTTTAATACCATTTTTGCATCTTATGCATTTTTTTTTTAGTATAAAGACAATGTCAGAAAAAGCAACCCCATTTTCATGAGGGAGGGTATCCTAAGGATGAGTGGTGGGCTCACTGACTGTTCCCAGAGCCATCTACAAGGTGACTGAGAGAGCCACAAGGACTCCTTCATCAGGCCACATGGCTGCCCAGTGACCTAGTGGCACAGGGGACATGTACTGTCCACAAGCTGATCTTCACTGGCCAGTGCTTCTTCTTCCAGCATGGTCAGTGCTTCAGTCACAAAGGGTCCTCCAAACATGAAGATGCTCCATTATAATAAGACATGGTGGAGAATAAGATATGCATTTCCCACTCTATCTCCTTCATCTCTTTCCCATCCCACAGCAACCAAGAGAGAGCATCTGCGTCTTCTCTCACACATCTGTATGTGGCAGCACTTTCTTTGGAGGAAGGAGGGGACCTTTTTTTGCATGTTTCTCCTCTCTACTGCTCTAACCCTTCAGTAGAGCATTTTCATAATAGCTCAGTTGGGTTGATTGCTATTTTAGGTAACCACACAAGTGCACACACATTAGCTAGGCCATCTCCCACCAGCACTAAAAGCCCTCTGCTGCACACCTCCTTCTCCCACTCATTCCTGCGCTTGCCTGGGAAGCTATTCAGGCAAAGCAGCAGATGAAACGTAATCTTTTTTAATTACTAACAACTGCATGTACCAGTAGAGATGTACTATTGTAAATCTACATGAGCACTGACCTCAATGCGCTTTAGCCTAAGTAGAGCTCACTTGCCAGACCTCATCTGTATAAATACTGCTTTTATCTTCTGCTAAACATGAAAATGTTTTATCTTTTTTTTTAACCTGGGATTCATGGCTGTACAAGGATTTACTTTGAATCACTGGCTATCGCTCTGTTAAACCGCAAAGTATCTCCTTCTGCTTTTTGCTGATAGCAATTTGAGGAGCTTTAACGTGGGATGCAGGAAAGAAGCCTCCTTTACAAAACTTTTGTGGTGATTCCTTCCAAAAATCATTCCCGCTGAAACAGTTGACTGCGGGCACCTTAGATGTGAGAAGTTTGGAATTACAGACTTTACTGAGATTGTGAACTCTCTCTTTATTAGTGTGAAAAATTATTGTGGGGAAAAACTACCCTGAGGCTATAGGTCTCCATTCAAAATTGTACCCATGCTTGATCTCAGCCTCTTCTTTTTTCTCTTATATACTCAGTTTATGTGCAACCTAGTTTTCTCCACTGAAGGTTGTGAATAACAGATGTAACCTCGTTGTCCTTACTGACTTCACTGAGCTATAATTGAACACTGCTTTTGGTACACTCTCAGCAGTGTTGCTTGTATACTGCAAGTCATCTAAGTACTAATATTGAATTTCTTCCATCAAAAACTAGCCCCTGAGGGCAAAAACAAACCAGAAATAATTAAATTCATCTAGTAAACCACAGGCTCATTTGAATAACATTGCCTTCTCTTAATGCTGTGTGTACATACAGTAAGCATAGATCATTACAACCTGGCATCAGCTCAAACGCCTGTGAAGCCAAGATTCTGTTTTGGCTTCACAAATAACTAGTGCTTTGAATGAGAGAGAGGAGAAATCCAAGTTTCTTTATTTTCCCCCCAAGTAGAAATGCTATGTACTCTATTGACAGGTTTTTCACACAGCACTCTGTTTTCTGTTTGAACTCCTTTTATGTTGCACTAGTAATTTTTTATTGCTTCCAATCTGTCAGAGTGAAATGACAGTAGTCTTATGGCAAGCCAGTTATACATCTGATTGAAATCCCTTTGCATTTCACTTGAAGCTTGTTAGTTTTCTTGCTTCTATGCAGTCCGCAGGATGAACCAGTTCACAGTTCGTCTTCCGTGGGATCCCTCCTGTCTGTTGCATGCCTTAGAGGTACAAGTGCTGACCAACAATCTTTGGGGTTCAACTTCATATTTCCGTTCAGTATGACACAGCTTCTCTTATGGAGGCTCCTCATTCACTGAGTTGTTCATCTTCCTATTTAATTTGTTGCACTGTGTTTCTCCTAGTACATATGGTAAGGTAGGCAGAAACCTGCAATCAAGTGGCATTTATCAAGGGCCTTGCTGAAATTTAGGTCTGTATATAAAACTCAGTGGTGGATGCCTCTTCTTCTGTCTTTTCTCAGCTCTTGACATAGAAAAATTTTTGCAGTCAGTGATTTAAGGAAAAAAAATCAATATATGCTTGAATATTGTGAAGTAGGATGTTTTTATTTTAAAAATTTCTCTTTTTCAGCTGTGCTACTTTGTATTTTGCATACGAATAAAAATCATGAAGAGTTACATTTCAAACCTTTAATATCAAAGGTGACTGTCAAATAATTCAAATAGAAGGCTCTGTAAGTCACTTTACTGAACAACTTCTTGGAGACTTGGTGAGATGGAGGAGAATAGTGCTTACTGGATCAGAGCAGAGTCTTGCCTTTCAGTCACACCTCTGCACAAGCACTTTAGTACATAGCTGGATAACTCCCAACTTCAGTGTGTTTCAGTTTGTTCCTCCACAAAATGGAAACACATACTCACTTGCCATGTCTCACAAAGGTAAAAATATATACAGATTTCTTTCAAGAAATTTCATCAAAAGACACGAAGTATGTGGTCAGCAGCATTATTGGTATCTTACTTAAAATCCCCCATATCAAGGCAAGACAATGCAGATTTTCACTCACATGTCTTTCAGCTTATTTCACATTTTCCATTAGGTTATGGGTGCTTTGGATGGAATGTGAATGCTGGCTCAGTGATAAACCTCTTTGTTTCCCTGGGAGGTGGTATGAGCGCTGCATACGACTACATGCCTCTTGTTCTAGTTGGGAAAAGTATTACAGGAAGAAGGACAGTTACCCTTTACTGAAGACCTGAAACCATTTTGGGTGGCACTAGTGTCACATAAAAGCACGATTAACAAATGTTACCAGCAGTGATAAAGGCTTCCTAAAGACGTGCATATTCACCACCTTATCACAAAACAAAGAGAGATCGTCAAAGAAAGAGACACATTCTTATGCGTAACAGTAGTCTTAGTTTATGGCACATCTTTTGTAGTGCTATTTATTTTTAACAGCTGGTGAGCAAATTACTTTACTATAATGTTGAATTTCTTTCACTTGCTGAATATATTTTTCCACAGAGGCTGATCCAAAGTCAAATCAAAGTCAGTCCGCATCAGTTTACAAATGAGCGTTCTCTTCAATGTTAATCCAGGGTCTGACTGACCATGCTCCTACTGATGGCAATGATGAATCAACGGTCCTAGTGGGTTGTAAAGACAACCAATCGAAACTGCTAGATGGCTAGAAATTTGGCAGAAGCTTGAATCCCACAGCTGAGGATACTTTAGAAGTCAGAGCTAAATTCGTATTTTTAAGAAAGTATCCACATGCGGTATGATGCTTCTAATATGCAAAACACATCAGAGGAACAGAAGCTACTTTTATGGTGTGAGATAAATGTTAGATGGAAGAATGACAATGTTCTCAAGTTTCATAATGACAATTTTACAAATCATTCTGTAGAATCATTTCTTGAGCCTTATTTGCTAGAGCAAACTATATAAATTACTAGTGTATTATTCCAATGACACGGAATTGCTTAAAAAACTGTTAGAGAATTGCTTATAAAACTTTATGTCCGCATCCTCAGTGATCTTAAAACTTCAACTTGTCAAACTGTATTAGAAACATTGTTTCAGATATTCCAATCTACCTCTCCTTAACTTTCCAAAGAGGATTCAGAAAGGAAGCATACTCAAAAGCCAGCTCTGCCTCTCCCCTGCTCTGTCACCATCCCGGTTTCTCCCTGAAGCAGGGTGCTATTGCCTAATCCCTAGTCGCAGCAGTAGCTGAAAAAGAGTGCGTCTGAACTCTCCTCTTCCTTGAACTGCTACTTATTGCAGAACTGCTGCAGCAGGAAAGTGGGGTCCGATGTAGTATATCTCCAAATTAACTTGTACATGCCCCACCTAACTTTTTTGCCTCACCACAGTTCCCTCTCTTTTGCAAAACAGCACTTTGTTTTTCTGTATTCCTTATTTCTTATTAGCATCGATTTTCTCTTGCTGATATCCTCTCTGTATTTTTGGTGTCATTGCGTCTGAGTTTTACTTCTCTGCCTTCCATAAGTATCAGATAAACCTGCTAGCCCCCCCGCAAGATTTAGTGCAAGAATGCAAGATCTCCTAATTTGCTATAATGGATGCATCCATACTGTGCATACACGGCAGTTGTAGGGCTGTTCAGTTTACATGCTGTTCAGCCAGCAAGCCTTGGAGCCTGCCCTCCAGCATGGTCAGAGCCACATACTTCAGAATGCTGCATGCTTGAAGGCAATAAAACGATTACCTTGTTCCCTGGTGTGTCCAGACAGGATGTCTGCAGGCAATCTGCAATCTGCCAAGCTGATAAGATATGGACTGGAAGCAGAACATGCTACCTTGGCTGTCGTTTGTGAGATCATTTTTCCACAGAGAAGGATGATATTTCTTTCTCTACAAACAATGCTATATCTCCTCTGTCCCTCTTCAAATCTTCAGGCTGTTAAGAGGTCTTGTGAAGAGATATAAATCTTCCTCTAAGCATCAGTGCCAAGATCTGTTGTGTGAGGAGCTCTGCTGCTTGCTTCACACTCCTCAAGTAGTGTGGAGATTAGGAGGAGATGCCTCCATGTCCAAGGGAAATGCTAAGACTTCAATTTATGCTCATCAGAGTTGATGACAAAAATCTTCTTAGGCATATTGAAATGCCAAGATAGAAACTGTCAATTTTATGGGAAACATTTCAGGCTCCTTATCATTCCTACAGGAAAAACTTGCTACTGAAGACGGGATGAATGTGCAGAGACAACTGATTATTGGCAGTAACACCCTAAAAGACAGGCAGCCAAACAGGTAGGCAGTAAACAGGAGGCACTAGCTGTTGGACATCACTTTTCCCATTCCTTCTAGGCCTTAATTTCTGCTAGATAAATAGTGAGCCATGCAACAGCTTCTGCAATACAAACGCTGCCTCCTCACAAGACCATCCTGGTGCCCGAGATGGCAATCCCCTATTAGAGCTCTTCCTTGAGGTATGTGCCAACTCTCTCTCTCAGCCTCTAACACTTCTTCGCATCCCTCATGCTATTCAGCTAAACCACTTACATGTAGTGGTAACTAACGCCAAAATTCACAACAGCCAAAAAAAATTTCCTTTTAATAGCTTTAATAGCTTGCACTGCTTTGCTGGCCCTAAATTGAGCTGATACGCGTAATAGGCTGGGTAAAATTTTCTGCAGAAACCATCTTCTGACAAAAAAAAAATCATACTTGTTACTCAACCAAAAATGGAGGGCCAAAAGCGTTTGCTGTCGTTACCGAAAAAAACCCACCAACCAACCAGGGGGTTGTCATATTTTTATTTAAAAACTACGTGCTAGAACTGAACGCTATTGAGTTTAGGCTGAAAACCAAAATACTTTGGACAAAGGCCAGAACATTTCAGCTGAGAACTAGCTAATGCTTCATCACCGTGATTAGCAGATGTGACTGGATCCACACGGGGAGTGAATTTGTTCAGCAAAACTTGACATCTTTCCGTAGTCACATTTCGAGTCAAAAAGAAACCCCTTGAAAATGTGATGATAGACGAAAAGGAAATCATCGGCTGTTTGCAGAGGAAAGCCAGGTATGCACAAGTGGGCTGGAGCTGGGAATAAGACTCTCACAGGCTTTCCCTGCCTGTTCCCCTCCCTGCCGCACACAGCCTGTCAGTCTCACGGCAGGAGAGAGTGATCAGACCTGTTGGATAATGGGCATGCAAAAAAGCTGTCGCTTCAAATCTGTTTTGAAAGCTTTTATAAACAGCCCCTCCACCTGACGGAGGAAAACACTTGGTGAAGGCTCAAGCCTCTGTAAAATATAGTGATTCCATGTGCTTGAGACATTCACTTGTTTACAGGTTTACTCTACGTGGCAATCTGTATAGAGCTCAGAAATGCTCTTCACTTAACATGTCCTTCAAGATAGGAGCCAGAGTTTTAAAAAATTCAGGAGGTGTTTAAAATTACAATCATTTAGTATAGCTTATATTGCTCTCCTCATCGCACAGATTGAAATAAAGACTGGTGTGCTTGTTGTTACCTCAGTCCCAGATATTTTTAAGCTGTGTGCATGCAATTCATTGGATTTAATTTGCTATATTTGTGCTGCCAGCCGGGGAGACTTTCATGCTTTGCGTACAAAATGCTCTGGCCATCTCCTGACTCCACATCTTGGAAAGTCCTGAGCGTGCCCAAGCCCCATCCCTTCCCTGTGCAAGGGAAATCATAGAATCATAGAATGGTTTGAGTTGGAAGGGATGTCAAAGACCATCTACTCCCAATCCCTCTGCCAGGGGAAAGGACACCTTCCCCTAGACCAGGTTGCTCGAAGCCTCATCCAACTTGGCCTTGAACACTTCCAGGGATGGAGCATCCACAACTTCTCTGGGCAACCTGTGCCAGTGTTTCAACACCTTCATTCTAAAAAATGTCTTCCTTAGATCTAATCTAAATCTGACCTCTTTCAGTTTAACGCCATTGCCCCTTGTCTTATCACTACATGCCCTTGTCAAAAGTCCCTCTCCAGCTTTCTTGTAGGCCCCCTTTAACTACTGAAAGGCTGATAGAAGGTCTCTCCAGAGCCTTCTCCTCTCCAGGCTGAACAATTCCAACTCTCAGCCTGTCTTCATAGGAGACATGCTCCAGTCCTCAGATCATTTTTGTGGCCTTCCTTTGGACCTGCTCCAACAGGTCCATGTCCTTCTTATGTTGGTGTCATGGTTTGAAGTGGGGGGGGGAGGTCCGGGTGGCAGAAGCTGCCCATCACACCGGACTCCCATCCCCCTCGGGGCTTGAGCCAATCGGCGCCTCTGTGAATTGCCCTATTTACGTCGGACAAAGGAACCGGAAAGGTGTGTGCCTTTGCCCAGGAGCAAGGAGAAGGGAGGGGGGCACAGCCCCCGCTCCCGGCTCCCTGCGCCGGCTGCCCGGGCCCGCCCCGTCGAGGATGGTGGTGGTGGAGCCGCTTGGGAAACTTGGGGAGGGCTCCGCTGCCGGGGCGCCCACCGGGCTGAGTTCACCCAGAAAGAACTGAGATCTGAGAGAAACGGCCACACAGATAAGAGGTCAGTGAAGATGGGACGGAACAACGTGTGCCGCGGCTGAGTCCCCCTTGCGAGCAGCCCCTTTGCAACCGGTCCTCAGTGGAGCAAGCAGAGACCCACTCGCAGCCCGTGGAGGACCCACGTTGAGAAGAGATGCCAGAGCCTGAGCACGGTACGCATCTAGAGTCCGTGGGATGACCCCCGCCGACGGGGAGGTGTTTCGTTAAAGGAGATGCCTGAGCGTGAGACTGTTGTGAATCCTGGGCACAGGTCGAGGCGCATTTACGCATCTAAGTCTGTACGGAGACGCATTTCAGGTCGATATGACGACCCACGCCGGAGCGCATTTAAAGTCTGTATGATGACCCACGCCAGAGCGAGTGGCTACAGCTCCTTAAAAGTCCAGGACTGGTAAAGCCCGCACTTGGGGCAATCCGATGGGGTAAGGATTTGCCTCCTAGTGGGCAGGATTCACGCTTTCGCCGTGAATAGGGGATCCACTGGTGCAAGGGACAATGATGTAAGGACTCCTTCTCCTTTAAGAGAGGCGGCAGTAACAGTACAGAATGAACTGACCTGCACTCCCCCATTCCCTGCCCCCCTGCGCCGCTGGGGGGAGGAGGTAGAGCCGGGAAGAAGAGGCAAAGGGGGGGAGTGGTGTTGTTTTTAAGATCTGGCCTTGTTTTCTTGTTATCCTCTCAAGTAACCATTTTTGTTTGTTTTTCCTCTTTGTAGGTAGCTATTAATAAATAGTTTTGCTTTAAGAAAACTGAGCTTCTTTTGCCCGGGACCGTGGTTGGTGGGTGCTCCTCTGTTCCTGTCTCGACCCTCAGCTCTTTTATTACATTTTTCTCCTCTCCATTTTACTGGAGTGGGAGAGCTGCGTGGGGTTTAGTTGCCGGATCAGCCTAACCCACAACAGTTGGGGACCCCAGAGATGCCATGTGGCCCAGAAACGCGTGCTTCAGCCTGCTCGTTGTCTGGCCGATGGAGGAATGGCATGGCATGGCATGGCATGGCATGGCATGGCATGGCATGGCATGGCATGGCATGGCATGGCATGGCATGGCATGGCATGGCATGGCACGGCAGGGAAGTCTAGCTGTGGTCATTTCCAAGTGTTACTACTCTACAGAGATGCATCTGCTGTCATTTATTTTACATTACTGCTTGGGAAGAAAGTCATCCTTATTTTCCTCTCTTCATCCTTTATTCCTCACCTCTCCACATGGCAAACAGTACTCTTCTTTCACCTGGCGAGCTGTAGATTCATTTTGCAGTAGTAAGGAACGTCTGTTCCTGGGGGGCTGGAGTTGCAGATGTGGCTCAAGTTCTGCATGTCGCAGGGCTGGGAAAGCTCTCCCACCAAGGCAGCAAAGCTCCTGCCATAGCTGGGTTGCTGTGTAGCATTGCCAGTGAAGGAAATGGGTTTTGGAATCACAAGGTAGAAGTGAAACCCCTTTGCTTGTTAGAGATTGATGTCCTTGCACAGCCTGGGACCCTGCAGCTGCCTGGCAACACCATGTAGCTGTTGCCAAGGGCTCCAGTTTAAAAGAGTATTAATCCAGCTGGTTTACATGTGCTTATTTAGCAATCAGTAACACTGTTGGTACCAACAACCCTACGTAGGAGTAAAAGGTTGGTAAAGGAACAAAAATGTTACCCTTTCTCTGAAAAAAGTTACTTCTCCCAGAGCAAAGGGAGCTACTGGAGTGTGTGAGTTCATTACAGCTGCCTCCTAAACCTCTCCCCTGTCACAGCTGTGGCAACAGTGGGGTGTCAGAGATGCTCCTGGGCTCGCTCTGGGGTGTACGGTCCCTTGGGGATCACTGCTAGCTGCTGTGCACTGGAGCACTGAATGATCCTCATCCTGACCCCTTTCAGAGCTCATTCAGGGTTCGACATGGTTCTCCTTCTCCAAGAGCTGTATGAGATGCTGCCCAGCACATCTTTCTTCTCTTTCACTTTCAAAAGCAGCTCAAAGCCTCTTCTGACAGCTACAAGGTACTCGCAAGTGAACCCCTCAGGTGTTTCAAGTGCAACAGCTCCTGCACGGAATTAGCTGCTGCCATGCCACAAAAGTAGTGGAGCAGGTGGGTACAGCACAGTCAACGTGGAGGAGCCTGCCTTGAAATTTGGGGAGGTTGTAATCCCAGTTCCGACATTTTAGAAATGTTGTTGAAAGATCCAGTTTATCACTTGGCAAAACATTCTCACAGTCCAGACCGATGCTCACTGAGGCTTGACAGACTTAAAGCACAACCGTCTTTGAAACAGACTGTAAAACCTTCTCGTTTCCTTTTATTTCACCCTGGGAAATGGCTTTACAATAAACCAGATCCCTCTCAAATACTCCATGCGCTCCCTGACCACTGAGCACAAGGAGCTGCTCCATGACTGGTGTAGCGTAATGGGGGGTGAGGGAGTCCTCTCTGTCCCCGCCGCCCGCTCGTTCCTGCTGTGCTGTGAGGACAGCTGTGTTCCATCTTACCTCCTCAGCTCTCACCCTCCGTGTTTTACGGCTTTCTTTTGCCACCAGAATCAGATAGCTGCTTTGTTTGCCCTCCTTAGGACCTTAAAATGTGAAGAACTCATGCATTTTTCTAATTACACCGTTTCATTTTTAAACTTTCCACCACTGCTTTAAAACAGCCCAGTCTCTTCCAGCATTTAAAACTACATCAAAGAAAAATGTTTGCTGCTCCTTTTAACAGTTCTTAAATATTGATCATTTTTAATGAGCTTCATTGTAAAGTACCCTTGTGACTCTTACCAAGGACAATGTATAAATGCATGGCTGTGATGATGTTGACCCAGCAAAAATGTTTTCAGCACTTTAAAAGCTGTAGTTCTGGCATGCTCTGAAACAAAAGGCAGGATTTTATTACAAGTTCGCTCTCTTGTACAACATGCTGTTGTAGTAGCAGTAGTAGTCTTAACCTGTTTTATTTTTTTAATTAAAGCTGCAAGCAGGACCTGGAAGAAAAAGGTTTGAAGTGGTTGAATTTTTTCATATCGAAGAGCTGTGGTTTTTTGTGTAGGACTATAATCTTTTCAGTAATGGGCCAAAGTAGCGCAATGTGCAATAATGGTTCTGGCATGTTTTCAGTGATCATGGCAGAACTTATTTCACCTCTCAGCATGAAGGAATATATTTTAGTGAGTAAGGAGTGTTCATTATTTTAAGCTTGACTCAATACAAATATGTATTAAAAAAGGAATATAACTAGCTTCAGCCCCCACAAAGCTCTGAAGCCAGATGTCTTTTTTTGCCTCAAATTCAAGTAGATCCTTTATAAACTGATGTGGAAAAAAAAAGGAGAAAGGGAAGTTTTAATTATATGCTACAATCAAGAAGGCATTTTACATCCCAATTGGCAGAGCTTTTACTGTGTATTTTAAGCAAGATGAAGATGACTGAAGAAAGCAGAGAAAAAAACAGCTTCTATACTAGTTCTCTGGTGCAAGGAACAGCTTGATCTTATTTATTGCATAGTTTTTGCAAGTTCTGAGGTTTAGAACCTGTCTTGTAACATCCAGGAAGAAACACTGAGGAGTCCTAACCATGTTAAAATGAATTATAAATTAATTTCCTGGAGTCATAGCCACAGCTTCTAGAGGGATGTTAACATATACACCATTTCTTTTGGCACCTAATGAGGTTCTGTTAGATCTTTCATCATTAATCTTCACAAAAATGAATAAGGATTAGGGGGTAGAGGAAATTCTTTCAGTGTTCCCTTTAAAACTTCATGATATTTTACCAGAAACAAATAAAATATTATAGTTTTCTTTCTTAATTCATTTGCTTTGGCAACTGCCAAACTTATCTAACAGCTTTTTTAATATATCAAAACTGCAAAGTGGCAGGATCCAGGATTAATGCTCAACCCTCATAAAAATTGTATTTTTTACATACACACCATTTGACTTCCCTCCCCTTCTAAACAGAAGATTGATCTAAATAATCAGCTCTTTATGCTTCAGTGCATTTACTGTGAAAATTTAACGTCCTGTTCTTGATTAGAAAATAGGATTTGGTAACAAGCTTTTTAAATAGAGCTGCCTGTAGCTTTTGACCAGTAGGTTTCACACAGTCATTTTCTCCTCATTTCTGTAAGTTTTGCTGCAAATAGAATAAGCAATAAACATAATTATTAGCTTTATGTATAAACAGTTTGCAATATCAGGTACTAAAAAATACTGGAGAATTTGCTTGACATATCTAGTAACTGATAATGTAACTACAAAACATCAAACCTGACGATTCCTGCTTTGCTAAGAGCCTGGAGTAAAAAGGCTAACAGTGCTTTCGGGGATACAAATAATCTCTGACGAGTGTAGCTGTTAAGGTTTCCCAGCCTGTACTAGTAAATAGCACTACCTCTTCATTGAATGTGATTAATGAAGTGTAATGATTGTATAGTTACACACCAGAAGAGCAATCATAATTACCATTGTTAACCATAACAAAGTTTCACTCCCGTAGTATGGAATACTGCGTATTTGTTAACTGCTGGTCAATGTTTTAACTGATATAAAATGGCTGAGCCAAACAGAGCCATTTGAATTCAGGTTTCAAATTTTCAGTCAGTCTTCTTGATTCTCCAGAACTGCTGAATACCTAAGACTTTAATGCTACAATCATTAATATTTCTTTAAACATAACTGTTACAATGCTGTGTGAGATCTTACTTGTCCTCCTGTCGAAGTCCAGGCAGGTAGACTTTCAGGCACAGAGACTCATTCTTCCTTTAGCTTCCCTCTCACTGGCCCAGCCTCATCCTGCCGTTTAGACCTTGTAGTACAGCTGCCTGCAGTCCCAGTGCCAACAGTGACTGTTAAATATTGCTAAGAGCTTATGTCCTCCTCAGAAATCTAGCATCATGGATACTGTCATCTATTACTTTACAGTTTAAGAAACACTTTGACAAGTAAGGAAAACACATTTTAATTTTTTTAAAAAGAACATCTAAACAAGGGACATTTCTGCAACACACAAAACGAAGATTTAGAAAATTAGACGAAAGTAAAGCTATGTGCATGGAACAATCCTTTCATTAATACTTGCTGAAATCTGAAATACTCTCAAACTAATGACTCCTAAGGGTATCACAGCTCTCTTGCTGTTCCTGTAGGAAGCCACTGGTGGCCAGAGACAGCGTCTTCTTTTCACATGAAGCAATATGCTCTCTATTGCAAACCTGTATTGCTTACTAACAAAACTAGGCTTTGTCCCAGAGAGCAATATTATTTTGTTGCTACATATTTTTGTGAATGAGTTACTAAATCTGAAGCACTCCATAATGTTCAACTGGCAAAAAAAATTAGGTCTACCCCTATGTCTATGAAACATTACCCGCAGAGTCGAGGGATCCTCTGTGCACTGGAAAATATTTTCTTGATTCTCCATTAAAGAATATTTTTCATGCAACTGTCACGTATAGGTAGATTTTTATACCTGCATACAAAAGAGCTGACTTAATTTTACCTGTCTGCAATATAGGTGTCCCCAGGTACATGTTGCTTGTCTAAGGTCCAAATATATGCAATGGAGATGTAATTCCCATGCTCAGTGGTATCTGAATAACTGTCTTACCCAAAAGTCACTGAATCACTCTCTAAAACTCCACTGACACTAATGGGAGCTGAGACATCCGTATAAGTCATATCACATCTAGATGCTGGAAGCATAAAATGTAACAGGAGATAGTGACAAACAGCAAACCGCAGCCCAAATGTTCTTCAGCTTTGATGGTTTGCATCCTTCCCTCGCCATATATCAGCATACAGTTCCCTTCAAACCAATAAGGTTTGGAACACTTACTAAGGAGCTGCAACATCGCGCTTCAAAGGCCAAATATCTAGTTAGATGTGAGTCACATCCCATCTATTGATCCCATGCCATCTGGAAGCGTAAGCTCAAATAGCTACCGTCACCCGTTGTGTAACTTTGATGAAGTCAAACTGTCAAGATATTTCAAGCCTCTGAAAGTGTTACTGTGAAGAATACTAGCTGGCCACAGGAATGTGGGGTGCACAAAAACCCAAGAATTTGTTATGCCAGTGGACAAAATTGGACCAGGGCAGAGTAAGCCCCCTTAAGATAATAGATAATAAAAGTAATAGAAAAAGGGGTCAAGAACAGTCAATAGCTGGAACAGAGGATTAGGCATAGAGCCATTCTGGTGGATTTGGGCCAGATGTAGCCTGAGGCTGTACTTAAGCTCCTCTGAGTTGGAATGTTTAGATGTTAGTTTGAATGGCTATAAAAGTTTAATTAATGTCTGAAGGGCTTGGGGAGACAGATGAGCAGAGAATTAACATCCAGAAACTACTTCCCATAATGAAACCCTATCAGTTTCTCATAAAACTTACAAAAGCAGAGAAAAATATATTAAAAGATTTTTTACTTTTGCTAATATAGAACCTTTGAAGAACTCCTTCATAAGGCTAAGAATTCTTACTATAGCTGTAACAATTTTTTCATAGCTGCATCTATTTCCTTTCAAAACTGAGAGGTTTATTAATAAATATCTTTGACTTCAAAATACTGTTACCAGAAAGAATAAGAAAATCTTTACTTTTGCATTTTTGTTGCACAGAAGTCCAAGGGTGCCTTTCCCTGACACTACATATCTTGGTGTGCCAAGCTTGGTAGCAAAACAACCGAAGAATGTGAAGACATATTTTGTAGCTGCACAAAACATTAATGGTCTTGGTTCTTTGGACATGTATTGATCACCCTCTGTGGTCAGGCAGAGTTTCCCCCCACAGTTTAGTGTTACCTAGCTGACTGTGCTTGGCATTTGAATCTTCCTGCTGCAGCATTCAGCACTAATTAGTTCTAGATACATGATATTGTACCTTAGGGCCATTAGCATGTTTGGGTAAGGTAAATATTCCATTTGCATTCTTATATATAGTACTATGAATACATTCAGTATGCCATATAATACCTAAAAATCTACCCACATAAGCAAGAAGTGCTTAACAAATGCAACCCATTATTTGTGCACATCCTCTTCTTGGGTCTCGAAGCAGACCTCTACTAAGCATCTTTGCTATTGCACGCTGGCTTACTTCCACGGTGGCCTACTAAGCTAGTCTGCACATCCCTCATCTTCAATTGGACGCTGCTAGCACAGCCAGCCAGCCTCTCTTTTGCTTTCCAAAGCGGAAAGTTCTCTTTGCCACCCAAAATAACACTGGCCACTTAACAACATAACAAATTAACACTTAACAGAATAATCAGGGCAGGAAATATTCAATTTTGTATCATAATGAGTTTATAAAATTGGCTGAGACATGTTGACTAGAAGCGGGAGTTATATGCTACTGGAAAGTGGAGATTTACTGTTTTCCAGAGAATTCACACGTACTTATTTTACTTTTTCATCTGTCCCCCAGGACTCCTTGTAGGTAGCTGGCTGGTTGGCTTAGTTCCTGTTGAAGTGATTATTTGATGTTGTGAGAATGTATTTATTGTGTGGTTAATGATAGTAGAAACGTAGAGCCTTGGATGGATGTCTTTTTTCTCTTCCCTACGTCTAAATAAATACATGAAAATGAACCTATTTTTCTTCTTTATTTTTCTCAGTAGCTAATAGTAAATGGAAATCAGGGAATTTAATTGGACTTCCATATTTGAAGGCATATTTTTTCACCTGTGCTAAATCTTTGTGTTTTCTTTCTGGGGCAGAACTAAAGGCTCAGCTTAGATAGGTTCAATTGGAAGCCATGTTTGAAACTCACATTTTTTTCTCTAAAATGCCTGCAAAGAGGCATTTTAATTACTAGTATTAGTCATTAATAAGCATGAACAAGCATGATTAGATATTTAAGTTATTTTTCAAACATCTGAATTAGAGTGGCCTGATTTTCACGAATGTTAGTCATTTACCATATCCTTTGGAATTCAGTGGGGTTGTGAATTTTTCTGCAGTTCAGAGAATAGTTCCTTTCCACATAAGAAATAAATATTTGGGTTTGAAAATGTGAATATTGTTAGCAGGAATATAGATATGCATTTGTTTTGAGACTTCTAATGAAGGAGGAAATCTACAGAGCATTACTGGACTGCTGTGGCAATGGGTGTATTATGGTGTGATAACACAGCACTAGCTGCTGATTCCTGTAAAAGTAAGTTTATATATGAACATCTATATGTCAGCATTTATGTAAAGTAACTTTTGTTTGCAACTAATCTGGAAAACAAAGTTCATATGAGCAACTTGCATGAATCCTTCCTCATCTGTAACTGGAGCATTCCTTGAGCTATGCAAAATTAAAACAACAGTTCCTGTCATCTTTGTGTTAGGAATGGGAAGCTTCAGTCCTCCGAACTTCCTGAGGTTTGAGCTTTTCAAATATAGCTCATTTGGAAGAGAATCCATGATGAATAGGGTTTGGCTCTGCTCACGGAATGCTTATGAGAATCAAAATGGTAATTTTGATTTTTCTCCTCCAATTGTTTGGTATCTCTTGTGTTCTTAAGTAGAAGTCTGGATGCAAATGGGGATATGTCCTACAGACTTTAGAATGTGATTAGAAAGAACCTAGTCTATGAAATAAGAAAAATAAGGGATGAAAACTCACAACCTCTAAAGAATGGGCACTGCATTATGGATGTTAATTTCCCTAAAGGTAATGCCACCAATGGCAGTGTAGCATTTTAGAAATCCCTCTTCCAATGTGGAGCAGTGGAGTCTACAGGGAAATGGGAGCGTTGAAATTATCTGCTTGGGGCCAACTCCAGCCTCCTCATCAAATGATTACTTTTGGTCATTGGGCTTTTTTGATATTGCTGCTGCTTTTGATGACCTTTTCATCATTTACCTACCTCTTATCTATGCAGAGATAATTTTCAGGAAGACTAAAGAGACAGTGTCTGCAGGAATGTCTTAGGACCCTTCAGCTATTTCCTCTGTGGAACAAGTGGCCAGGCACCCCATTTGCAGGACCTTTGCTTTAACTGGACCTGGAGGCATCACAGCTATAAATCACTTGCTCCTTATCTTTGTCCAAGACACTGCTACATTGCTCATTACAAATTCTGCCAACATCGTTAGACAACTTACTGGGGAAACAACCCTTCATACTTGCCTCTAAGGCAAAAAAGTAACATCTGCTCATTTCTAGTGTCTACTGGTATCCTTACAATGAACCAATTCATTATTAATGATATTATATTTATAGCCAATTCAATGGAAATCAATTCATTAAGCTGAGAAGTTTTGCTGCATGACCATCCCTAAAGCCTTATCCTACTCATTAATTAAAGTCAGGTTTTGTCACTAATTACACTAGGAGCATGCCCTAAAGAGAATCATGTATAAACCCCGGCCATTACAGCCTACAGATTAAACCAAAGAAGAATGGAAACTCTCCAGAACTACTGAAGTTTTATTTCAAGTCGTTTCATCTGTACCAGCTCGAGAGAACTTTTTGTCTGTTCCCTTTACACCAGAAGCTGCAGAAGTGATAAAAATGCCTTTTAGTCTGAAGGACCCCGAAATGCTTCACAATCAGAAATCACTTCAACTGAAGTGCAGCCTCCTTTGTCTTGAGAGGGAGCAGCTGCTCAACTCTGCACATCAGCAGCAGCACACAGAAATTTCAAAGTGAACAATATGAATTTTGACTGAAACCACAGGGACAAACTTAGGCCAAAGTAATACGGTTGGCCAAGCACATTTGTGCCCAGAATACTGTCCCCTAGCAAACCCTCACGAAGACCTGACAATAGATAATTGATCGCTGCCTTTCTGGTTTTTATGCTTTCCTCCAAAACAGAAGGGGGCTGTAGCCGCAGTGTGCTGCAGCACAGATCCTCCCACTGCTCCATGTCTTGTAAAAGGGAGGTGCACAAAGGCCCCACCGAGATCCCTCTTCATAGAAAGCATGCGGGTGTGCACTTCACACGTAGGGTGCAGATGCACTTGACAGGACCTTGAATGGCCAGATAGGGCAGGTGCAGCACTCCAGCCCTGAGGACTTCTGCAGAAAAGCCCCAGATTAAATGGCACTGCTTTAATCCTGCCCCAAACTAAAGGTGAGTGATGTCTGGTCAACTGTGCCATCCTGGGGTTAACAGGTTAATAAGACACCCATAAGGCTTCAGCACAGCAGGTGACACTGAATACAGGTGGAAACCTCTAACCCTGCAAGTTCATCGCTCCTAAGAACACTGTTGTGGGTGCCTCTGCAGAGTCACTCATAGGGCTGCCTTCATTTCTGTCCGGCACTGGGAAACAGTTGGTTGTACCTTTGCACATGCAACCTAGTGGTTTCACAAATTCTACAACAGCAACAAAAAAAAAAACCCTCAGGCTTCATGGAATTTTGTAAACCTTCAATTCCAAACATCTTTAAATATGAGAAAGAGTTGTTCAGTGCTATTTGTGGTGTCTAAAAGAAAGAGAAGACTTTTCACACAAGTTCATCCCAAACACTAGAGACTTTACATGTGCAGTGTGGCCACTATTGAAAGTTGTTAACAGAGCTCTACAGAGAATCTAAATACTAGTAACGTATGAGCTTATTCCACGCTAGTATTTGTATGTTTTCTCTCAGTCAAAGTACATTTTCCATTAAGCCAGTCTCTCCTCAGTTAGAGCAAGCAGATTGCAACTTGTCTTTGTTCATTTTACAGCAAGATTGTAGACCACCATAACCCTTCCTGCTCGTCTTAGATTAAACTGTCCTAAGTATCCTGAAGGATATAAAAGATCTTTGTGATGCAAAGAATCATACATACTTAATTAAAACCCAAGAAATATCTGTTGTAAAGGTGCATTGAGCTGAAGCGATTATTTTCCATGTGCACTATTTAGACACAATCTACATTACTTTTAGATCTCAAGTTCAAACATAACCTTTGTTCTTATGTAATTAATTCACTCTCTGAGTGATTTACACTTTGTGATCATTCCAGAGGCACTGATAGCACAATTGCACAAGCATCTTCCTGTGTTGTGCAGCCTTCTCTTCTCCAGGCTGAACAGCCCCAACTCTCTCAGCCTGACCTCATAGCAGAGGTGCTCCAGCCCTCGGATCATCTTCGTGGCCCTCCTCTGGACCTGCTCCAACAAGTCCATGTCCTTCATATGTTGGGGACCTCAGACCTGAACTCAGTACTCCAGGTGGCATCTCCCGAGAGCAGAGTAGAGGGGCAGAATGACCTCCCTTGACCTGCTGGCCACACTTCTTTGGATACAGTCCAGGATACGGTTGACTTTTTGGGTTGCAAGTGCACATGGCCGGCTCTTTTCAAACTTTTATCTACCATCATCCCCAAGACCTTCTCGATGAGGCTGCTCTCATTCCGTTCATTCCCTAGACGATATTGATACCGGAGATTGCACCAACCCAGTTGTAGGACCTTGTATTTGGCCTTGTTGAATTTCATGAGGTTCACATGGGACCACTCCTCAAGCCTTTCAAGGTCCCTCTGGATGGCATTCCTTCCCTCAAACATATCAACTGCACTTCTCAGCTCAGTGTCATCTGCAAACTTGCTGAGGGTGCACTCAATCCCAAGTATAGGACAAAGTGGATGATTAACCTGTTGCAAAGCAAGCATGTACTCTGAACTGAAACGTCATAGGCCAAAGAGGTCTTCAAGATTCCATAAAACATGGAACGTTTTGTTAAAAACACAATTGAACTGGTAGCAGAAACTGCTCTGCAAAATGTCAGGATGTATATGTAATATTCAAGTAGCCTATTTGATGTGAAAAAGGGAAAAATCAGTCAAGAATGTTGCATAGATACGTAGGGCTCATCACAATGGAACTGCAGACTGAAAATGATAACAGTTGCTGATTGATGATGGTTTTAATTGCCATACTCAGTATGTTAACTGACCTTCATTGGCTTTGTGTTGTAGCTTTTATTTCTATTAGAAACCACTAATAGAACATAATATGATAATTTTATAATTTGTAATTTGATAATTGCCTGTTTAATAATAGATCTGTCATGCAAATTAGGAAGCTGATTATAAAATTTCCTGCAGGAGAGATAGGTCAAAAGGTCTAAAGAAGACATGAAAAAGAAATAGCGCGATATGTGGGAACACTCGGGTCTGATAGACTTGTAACAATTTTTAGAAATGCGAGAATTAAGAATTGCCATGAGATTGTCTCTTTCTTGCAGGGCACTCACGTTGGTACAACCGGAAGGAAAAAGTGCCAGTAGATGGCACTCTGCAACGCACAGCATTAAGTGTGGCTTTCCAGGAACACCATGGATTTTGCCGGGCATTGCCAACAGTTGCCAGAACGTTGGTCTCTGGATGTCTGGACTGTTTTACTCCCTAAAAGAACAGTAAAGCAGTGCTGGCTATAACCAAGCAAAGGCAATAAGGCCAGTCGCACAGGCTGGGTGAGGTTCAACCTTTGCACTGAGACGGCAAAAAGAAATGGCAGCATTTGCCATTGTGTTGGGTTTATGTGGTGGGGTTTGGGTAGCAGGGGAGGGGCTACAGGGATAGTCCCCGTAAGGAGATGCAAGAAACTACTCTGGCTCCAAGTTGGACTTGCTTCTGGCCAGGTCAGACCCCTCTCTGGCCAGGGCTGAGCTAATCAGCACCTTTGTGAACAACATATTTAAGAAGCGCCCCACTCCTGGGGCATCCGCTGGGTGAAATTCATCCTACCGGGACTGCTGAGGTTCATCAGGCCAGTCAGACTCACCGCGGCTGCAGTGGAGAGAGGACTGAGATCTGAGGGAAATGGCTACGCAGAAACCCAGGTCAGTGAAGATGGAGCAAAAGGAGGTGTGCCGGAGCTGAGGTTCCTCTGCAGTCCGTGGCGAGATGGCAGCGGCCTCCCTGCCGCCCGTGGAGGTTAGCAATGGAGCGGAGATCCACCTGCAGCCCGTGGAGGACTTCACGCCAGAGTGGGCAGCTGCAAAGAAGGGTCTGACTCCATTCTGTCATGTACACATTCTTTTGTGTACATGTAGGTGGAAAGTCCACATCTTAATCTGTTCTTGCCCAAAATGATCATGGCAGCTTGAATTTTCACCTGAACTCCATAAATACTGACTATCATTTTTATCCTTAGCCAAGTGTAAATGCTGTATACGCAAGGATTTGCTACAAGAGAACCTGTTGCAACTGTCCTGTCTTAAATCTGAATTGATGCTGAACTTACAGTGTGTGCACCTTAGACTCTGAGGTTCCTCCGCCATTCAATAATGGCTTGTGACGAGTGGCTGCACAGTCAATAGTCATCACAGCCTCAGGTTTTGCAATGGTTACCTCTACTGCAAATAGCCACCTTTGGAACAATCACTCTTCCAGGAGTGAGGAGCCTATAGCTTATACAATGAAGATAGCCCATGACTTACTGCTGTTGGCAGCCACATCCTATTTATTTTTTGTGTTTTCTCTGGATGACACAGAAATGCCTGTTAACATGTTGACCAATAAAGGTGTTAGAGGGGCCTGCTTGGCATTCATAAAATGACAGATCAATGACTGTCTTCGGTGCAAAGGGGCCATGTTGTAACCAGCTGAGATCTTCAATTTCCACCGTCCACCAGAAAAGGAACAAATTAAGCCAAGTAACAATGCTTTGATTTTATTCTTGCAATAATTAGTTTGTACTTGCTTTGGACTTCCAAGGAAAAGATAAGAGTTATACCTGATTTCTTTGAATAATTTCTATTAACATGGGCTCACTAGAAATACAGTAGCAATATTAAAAAAGGAAAAAAATGAAGGGTTGGCAGGGCTGAGAGTAAGAAAGCTATTTTCTCTGAAGGTGTTTCATGCACATGTTACTGCCCTGCTATGACTTCCATTGTCAAGACTAGACTGATAATTCAGGGGAATGTCTTCTCCTTTACTAATGTAATACACAAATATTTGCCTGTTTAAATCTCAATATATACAAATGTCTAAATATTGCACTGGTTTAAGCTATGTCTCTTTTTCTCAATCACAAACAGACATTGTGTATATTTGATTTCTTCCTAAAAAGAAGGGCTTTATTTTCTTCAAGTTAAAGGAAAGACATGTTTTTCTTTTTCCAGCATTGTGTCCAGTCAAGGAGAGAAAGCTGTTACTAGAACTGGTGGTGTAATTGAAGTCTCAAAACCTACCACGCTGTGCAAATCATAAGGAGAAGAACTAGAAAAGCCAAGGATACAAATTAGTAAACAAGTGAAACCCTGTATTATTTTCAGTCAGCACTTCTAAAACATCACTGTTCTCTATAAGCTCTCTAAAGACTGCTAAAAACCGCAATAATCTCAGCCAATTGCAGTTCCTTGTAAAAGATTTAAAAAAAAAAATAAATGCAGAAGCCTAAAGCAGGCATTTCTGTTTACATCATAGTCCAGCAGATTTTAACAAGTGCAGCACAACACTTACCATCTTCACCATAACTTTGTATCATTTTCTAATCTATAACAATAAATAGAAGGTCTAACAGTGATCTAAATGGGGGGGGGGTGAGGGTGGGGGTGGGGGAAGTTAAATTTTAGAAACTGAAATAGCTATTTTAGGGTGCCTTAAGAGATCAAATATTGAAATCTTTGTTCAGTAAAGGCACTCCTGTTAAATGTTTAACTACCAGGAATAACACAAATATGCGCAGTGCATGTAACCTAGCAAAAATACTGGAAAATGAATTGTTGCTACTTATGATAACTATTGAACCATTTTAGCTCCTGTAATATGGCATCAGTACTTGAATTAACTAGTCAGTTATTATTTGTTAAAAGTAAGGGAGAGTGTCACGTCATTTTGTTATGCTTAACCTACTGTTGACGCTTAGCTTCCTTATAAAGAATTCTTCCAGATCGAACCAACACACACCTGCTTCCCTTCTCACTCACACCTAGCAAGGTATTGGAAAATAACAACTGTTCTAACAACAGCGTCCTAGGGTTTGCTCCTTGGCCATTTTGGTTGCTTACAAAGTAATGTGATCCACTGATATGTCTGGGCTGAAATTATTTCTGCTAAAATACACACACACAAAAAAATCCATAACCCACCTTTTTTCCTGCCCCTTTTCCTCAAACCTGAGATTGTTCCACAAACTTAAAAAAAAAAAAAAAAAGAAGAAGATAAATTTATTTATGCTTTTAAATTTCTGAGTGAAATGATAAAAATCTAGAGAAAAGCTATTTTTATGTTTATCCAGCTACAACAGATTTCCTGAGTCTGATATAACACAGATTCAGTGCGGAATGGAGAGGAGGAGAGACACTTCAGTGGATTTAATGGATTGATTATGGTCTTCCAAGGAGTGGCATCCATTTTCCCTGGCACCTACTACATCATTAGCCATGACTGGCAGGTTATAGGAGATAAGTAACTAAAGGAGTTAACAGGAATACAGGGTCTGCATTACAGTGACTTGAGACTTTCCCAGGGATACACAGCAGGTTCATGATGGGAGGTGGCATTAAGCTCCGGACTCCTCACTTGTTAAGCAGGCATTAACAAGAGTTGGTCCTGGTGGGATTCTACATCTCAATGAAGCCGTGAAGAAGCAGCATGGATTTAAGAGTGTACAGTGAACAGCACACTCTTGCTCTCATTTAGAAAACAGCTAATGTAATCAGCTTTGGAATAAACATGTTTATGCTGGAAGGGCAGAAGAAAACAAAGAAATTTTTCAGCTGGATGTAAATCCTCTTTGTCTTAAGATACTTGCATAATCCTTACCAGTCAGACCAATATACCGTTTGTAAATGTTGACTTGACAATAATGCAGGCAGCCAGTGTGCTCTGTAACCTAAAAGTAGGGGACACCACTCCCTACTGGTGGCCATTTCGCCCTTGTCTCAGAAGTCCCCTTGGTACAACCTCTTGTGCTTACCTGAACACCATATTCTGAGTCTGTAACAAACTCTGTATAACATGGAGCGTTGCATCAAGTGAATTCAAGAATTAACTTGGTCATCACAAAGGCATCATACCTGTCCTCCAATTTCTATGCTGACTTCCCAGGAAATAAAGGCTCAGGTGCAAGACTTCTGTCCTCATCTACAAGGCTCAGATCTAAAATATCTCTAACGTTCCTAATATTCCATGATGAGAAATATACCTGTATATCTGCTCCTCAAATGCAGTGAAATTATCCATTGCAAAATAAAGATACAAGAATTTTCTTGGAAGACAAATAAAGGATGAATTCAGAGCATGAAACATCCTCCTACAGATAACCACAATCTGTTTTTATTTCTAAATCATGCTTGCTTGACCTTATCTTCATTGATAGATATATAGCAAATACATGGTTGCATATTAAATCTCCACAAAATACGTGGCTGGGGAGCAAGGGAAGAGGAGAAAAAAAAAATCCACTCAAAGTAGAAGTTGTATTATATCATGTTAAATATTGAATTAGTGAACCACACCATTCAGGCCACTGTTTGCAAGAAGGGAGGTAATAATGTAATACTTCTTCAAATATTATCTATCATTTTTATACATTAAATAAAAACATATTGTTAATATTCTACAAATAAACTGTGAAATAAGTATTTAATATTGTAACTTTCATCAAAACAAAATTCGGTTTTGCTTAAAGGCTAATCAAAGCTGTCCAATAAGGATCATATATTTATATACTACAATAGCACTTACATAGGTTGTTACTGCCTTTTGTAAGATACATTTTAATTCAGTTAACTCACATCATCTCCGTTCTGTTTTCTGCTTGTCAGATTAAAAAAAAGAAAACTCTCAAAAATTGTTAGATATCTCGATTGCTCTAATTAATGACTTTATATAATGATGCAATGTTGTACTGTAAATATAGCTCCTTTTTCCTTACGCCTTTTCAAGTACTTTCTTCTATGGTGGAGATCAAATGAACTCAGTAATTTGTGTCTGATTTTATATCCCCACACAAACATTTTCACGAACAAATTGCATTAAACTGGAATCTGAATTACACAAAACGAATGTTTTGTGGTTAAAAAGGGACTGCTAGAAAGTCTCAGAGCCAGGGCAGATTTGCTTGTCTAGTCACCAGAGCTGGCTTGTAGATAAGTAGTCAATCTGATCCAGAGCATCTCTGATGATAAGCGGTAGGAAGCATTACAAGGAAGCGTAAAACCACTGTCGTGGACAGTTAAATATTTGTCAGGCCACTTGTGCTCCCTGCTTTTGCCTGAAAGTGCCTGTCTTCATCAGCCACGTCCCCCAGAGGATCCCAAATAGCCCATGTTTCTCAGTACTTTCTAAATTTTACTCCAAACCTCAAATCCCAGTCTTAGGCTTCCACTGTTGTTGTTGCTTAGCTACCTTCACTGGCCTGGCCGCCTCACAGGTTAAGTCCTTCCCCCAAAACAGGTGATCCCCGCTTCCACCTAAGGGCTTTCTGAATTTGAGAATTAACACATGCATCATGAAATGCTGAAGCCCCCCTCTTCAGACTGCAATTACTCACAAGGAGAGAATTCATGTAATTTGTAGGTGAGGTGGCTACAACAAATAATCCTGCATGAAGGTCTCGGCGAAGTGCTCTCCTTTCCTCTCTTGCAGCTTAAAATAAAAATATAGTCACTCCCTTTTTGATTGAACTTCCTACCAAAGTTTCTTTAACAAAGGTCAGGATGCACCCAGGAGGGCAAGGAAGCTTAGGTTTTCCATTTGCTGAGGTTCGAGTGCCATGCTCTCAGGAATCACTGTTACACTGCCCTGACCCAGCTGTGCTAGTGTGTTCTGAAGTGAATCATTTCCCTTGGAGAGCTGGTAGGAACATGAGGCTGGCAAAGAGTCACAGGTGTACTGATTACATACCCCTTTCTCTCCTTTGTATTCCTGTCTTTGGATGCTCAGCACCGGCCAACCCTAGCATGTGAGATGAAGGGTTTGTGATGCTCTTCCTTTCCCCTGCTCCTGCCAGCAACGTGTAGTCAAATGGGTACTCATGAGCAATCTCACTGGAAGAGCACCCGATTGGCACACTGAGAAGCTGTCCTTAAGATACCTCTCATATCTGCCTCCACTCTCAGTGCAAATTGATTTACAAAGGCTTGACTGTAGGCTCAAAAGATAGGCACACTTGATTTCTAGCTTTCACAGCTTTATAGCAATTTCAGATGAAGCAGAGCTAAATGTCCTTAAAGGAGATGCTAGAGTTTCACATGATTAACATTGCTATGTCCATAATATGGATAAGCAATCAACAAAGAGAGGATTTCTAAAAATACCTTCTCATACAAGAGCCTGGGCTAAGATATGCTCAACTTGTTTCAAAGGAATTGGTTTATGTTTCCACCTAAAATAAATAGACAGTGTTTTCAAATGTTCCTCCTAAATAAATAAAAAGTAAATAAAATAAAAACAAAAAGCAGGAGTGGGACTCCAAACGGGACACTTCAAATTCCAGGCCCTTTCTGAACATCCTGGCATGTGACTATAAAGAGACCACCCAGAAAATCAGAATCTAAACTGTGACTAGAGTTTTCATTCTTGCTGTAACACCACCCAGCTATTAAAACCAACTTTTTTAATAAATCCAAGGAATTATACGTAAGCCACTTGCAATGACTTTAAAATCTCCATCTGAAGAAAAACATGCACGTCCTCATTTTGCCCCAAGCAACACCAGCTTACTGGTCTCTTTGCTGTTTTCTGTGCCAAGTCTCCATAGTTTGCTCTGAGTGGAAGTTGTCATTCAGAGTAAACAGGGCACATGTGAGAAAGAACACAGCTCTGCTGAGAGTTTCACAGATCAAGTCCAGTTGCATTTCACAAAAAAGGGTAGTTTCTGCACAGTCACCGTAATAGTCTTTTCTGGAAGTGAGAGTGTTCCATGTATTTCAAAGCAGGTGAGAAAAAATAGTAAATAAATATCTGTAGCAGAATGACAGCATGAAGGAAAGAAATATAAAGATTTCAGACACGCTCAAGTGACAGGTCATGCTCAGGTTCTTAGAAGGCAGAATAGGGCTCGTTAGCATTTCCAGATACTGGTGACATACAGAGAATCCATCTACTGGGGGTTTTTACCAAACAAATTTTCATAACAATGTAATGATTTCCTATTATTTTACATCCATCACCAGCTGTTCTCAAAATATTAAGAGAAAAATAAGAACAGGTTGAGATGTTGAACAACAATTGAGAAAGAATCAGGTCTGTATCCAACACATCAGGTAGTGAAATAATATTAATGTCAGTCTTACCCTATCAACAGCCTTAATAGAATAATTTACACAGCATAAATCAATATTTAAATAGTTTTAACTGTGCAAACCTTAAGATGTACCATAGCTAAAGAGACTATTGTGATTTATATTAGGGAAGATTAATCCTCTTTAAAATATAACAGCTAAAATGCATTTTAGAGAGGCTAATGAAAGAAGATAATACAGCTGAATTTTAGAGGATTAGCTAAATATACCTGATTTGTGTTCTGAAACAAATGAAATCGAAGTACCCAAGAGATACTTTGCAGCTAACGACTGCAACTGATTTAAACGGGAATAATATTCACAAAAATAATCTTAACCTGTCTCTTGAAGACATCTGAATCTGCAGAAGAGCATTTGCAGTTTCCATTTGCCTAAATTTGTTGCTATCCAAAATAACAGCTTCTCTGTCTCCCTGAAATGAAAGTGATTGAAAATTATATTGAGATAAACACTTCCCTACATGTCCTATCAGGCTGCATTCCCTTTGGTTTACACAGCTTTCACTCTGTTATGTTCAGGAAGGATTGTCATGTATACTAGAAAAAAAATCCATGACACTGTCAGACTTGGTTGGACTTCATGATCTTAAAGGTCTTTTCCAACCTAAATTATTCTATGATTCCGCAACACAGGAGTCTAAAAAAAAAAAAAAAATATTGAGGGACATATGAAAGATCCAAAACATGCACAGTTACTGAGGAAATTAAAACTCCACACAAATAGTAATATTGACCACCATTATCAAAAGGATATTGACTTCTAAGTGGGTAGGCAGCACCTTTTTCTGGCTCAGTTTCCTGCCCAGCTCTTCTGCTCCAGGGCAGTGAGCTGTGTCCCTCTATGCACCAGGCGTGGAGAAAATGTCTGTTGGGGTGGCTGTAAGTGGGGGAAAGATGGAAGAATCGATTTCCTGGGCAGTGTGAATGAGAGCTTTTTTCAAACTAACACCTTCTTTCTCTTATGCTGTGAAGAGCATACTCTGAGGCCTAAAAGATCAAATACTTTGGTGCTGGGAAAAAAAGAAAATAACCACCATTGGCTCTAGCTAGCTTTGAGCTGTTTTTTCATCAGCGATGGATCAGTGTACTCTGGATGCTTCTAATGAAGCCCATTATTTCCCTTACTTGAACTTTGCACAGTGCAGCACTTGGTGTCACATTGCTTAAAGTTTCGAAGGATAATATTTCCCTTGACTGCAAGCTATGTGCCAATCGTGCTTTTATATCTCCGTGAAATACTTCATTTGGTTAACGAGGCATGTCTACTATGCTTTTGGAAGCTATAATTTATGGGCAAATTTGCTGGTATTAAGTAGCTAATGCTTACCATTTAGACCAAGAATGGTGGATATTTTGTATCAGGAAATAGGAACTGTATTATGAGAATTTATCTTTCAATTAACCTTCAAGAAAAAAAACTATGGAAAGAAATCTCAATCTGAAAGCTGTTGAGGTTAACTACAGTTCGTTTCAGCATCTGGAGCACTGGCCTGAAAAGCACTCGTGCCACCATCACACCCCTTCCCCCCTCCTCTGCACTGCTCAGGGTTACAGCTCTCAGCCACCAAAAGCAATATCTGGTTTTTAGACCAGTGGATTAAGCAGATACACTCCCACTCATTTTCATTTTATTTTTACTTAGGTCACATTTCAGATATAACTCCGTGGCATGGAGTCATCTCAAAGAGGTATGTGCAGTCATTCCCTCCAAAATTAAGATTTGTCTGTTTTTTCATTAAGGAGCTCATCAGGAGAGCCCTTTTCAGCTCAGTTAACATCAAAATATTTCAGCTTAAATACAATTTAGTCAGAGTGAGCTTCTCAAGTGGCCCCAGCTCCAGGAGTAAAAGGATGCTAAATGTCAGGAGGAGCATGATCCACATCCCGATACAAGCACACGAGCCTGTTGTGAATGCTTTCAGCTCTTACATAACATTAATGATTTCACTCTGCATTAAAGTGCCTCTGCTAGTGGTTTACATCATTCCCTAGATCAGATTATTTACTCAGAAATCATTCTGTTTCTCTTATCCTTTTACAAGCTGTTCTTGTTTGTTAGAAGGATCACACTGAGTGCCTCTATACTCCTAAATAAAATAAGGTCAGGGAGCAAGCTTGATTACTGATTTTCCACACAGCTTAATTGTTCTCTGAGCCCCTGGCTCCGACCTGGATCGCACCAAACAGCTGTCTGTAAGACAGCCCTGATCTGTGGGAGGCTGCTGCCGCACAGCATACGCGTAAATCCAGTCCCTGTTGCTTGGACTGGGTTGGAAACCAGTCCTCTTCTATTCGGCGACGTAGATATAGCTCTGGAAAACAGTGCAAGGACTCTAAGCCTGGCCTGTGCGTGTACAAATCAAATCCAAGGCTGCTCATTCCTGAGGGCTGTCCTGTAAGAAGGCTGCTGTATTACAATGGCTTGGTACATGTTACTGTGCTCAGTATGCTCATCTTTCTTTATTAAAAGTCAATCTACCTATTCACCTTCTTTCTACAGCAGGCAGGACATGGCAGTCTGACACCTCTTTTCCTACCACAGTGAAGACAACATTCTGGAAAATTGATATCGTATTACGTGACAGTCCGAGATAGTTCCTTGATGGCCCTCCAGGCTGGAGGATGATAAAAATACACATTTAAAACAAAACAAAACAAAACAAAACAAAACAATTCTGTAGGACATTGAGGCATCTAGAGCAAAAAGCTAAACTGCTTTTCTGGTGAAACTACCTACATATTATAGTAAAAGACAGAACAGGAGATGCATGGATAACTCTGGGGCATCAGGGAAGAGTCAGCATGGACTTTGTGAAGGAAGTACTGCCTCACAAACTGCTGAGAGTCAGAAAGCACCCCAGTAGTGCTCACTAGGCTTTCAACCGGCTCTGGCCAGCTCAGGCATCTGCTGTTCTTAAGGAAACTAAACAACCATGGAATAAGGAAGGTCTCCACATGGATTGGGGAAATAAGAGAATAAACCAGGTCAAAAGTATAGGAGTAAAAGGACAGTTTTCACAGTAAACATGAGAGCTTATTCTTACAGAGGGTGACAAGGATTCCTGGTACAGATGGTTAAGTTTTGGAAGAGACACCCATTGAGTGTAACTGAATACAGGGCTACTGCATCTGAGCTCGGTCACTGAGTTTTAAATTGTTGAAGGCTAAGAGACTGTCCTGGGGAAGTAACATAATATGCTTGAAATACTCTGATATTCTGCTCTGGGCATCTGCTTCTGGTCGTTGGAGAACATTTGGCAACAGCCAGTACTGCTATTCTTGCAGTCTTACGTTATACTAACAAAAGCAAAAAGGAAATGTATGCGGGCAGAAATAGTAACTCTACCAAAACTACAACCAAACAAAAGAGAATAATGTGCTAATTTAAGTATCAGGGAATATTGGCATCACCTACATTACCAAATCACATGCTTAAGATAGGGAATGTGAAAATATTTCCTCACAAGAGACCCCTGAAGTCATTGGGAACTTTTCTACTGGACCTTCATTGGGTTTGCATCAGATGAGACAGTCTGTGCAGGAGCATTTTTTTATTATGTCTACACCCCAATCTGTAGAAATCTGTCTCTGTTATACATACAATCAGGAAAGAAATAATGTTTGTTTTTCAATTACAGACATGTCATTTTAGCAGAGCTTTTCTTCCTAGGCCACAGACTTTAAAGGTTTTGGACATGATATAGCTCTTTTGTAAGCTAACCTTCATAGTTTACTGTCTAATTTAGTGAAACCCACAGGAAAAGTTCCATTTATGAACACTACTTTACATTTAAAGAAGGTGTTAGTAGAACGACCTGTGAACTACCTTTCAGCCATGATTTTTTTTTTTACCTTACTGCATTATTCACGATTGTCAGCTGTTTCAGAATTCATTGCTGTCAGTTGCTGCATGTGCTTTTTTGGATTATTATGTACATCAGGGTGAACTGACAGGCAGAAGTATTTAGCATTTCTTCCTACACCAAGTACCAATTAATGCAGCCAGTTATCTGATCAAACCTACTGGGAAAAAGCTATACTGGATCAAAAGCTACTTTTTGAAATTACTCCTTCTGACTTATTTTGCATATTATGATTAAAAACCTCTTACCTGCTGAATTTTCCTAGAAGAAAATATAAAAATGGGATTATATTAAAGAAGCAAATATAAGTGGTGACCTTGGAAATGCCATGAGCAGCTCACCATTTCCAAGGACCCCAGACTCCTCTGAAATGAAGCAAGGTGACACTTCTACTTGGTTCAGTTTGCCACTGGCACAGACAAACCTCCCCACCTCCTCTCCTCTCACTAGTATACTGATTCATGCAGTTATTTCTCCCCATATCTTCTCAATGATACTCCTGACAGGAAAGAAACTGCCCATAGGTATGGGCATTTAAATCAGTTTTATAGTAATACAGTTTCCCTTATCAGAAAGAAGTAATTTATTTATTTTCATTTAGACTTATCTCCTTCTGAAAAGTGACAAATCCGGCTCCAAACGGTAGGCTAAACCCCAGAGATACTTTTGTACCCTGCAGAAATCTTTACAATGTTCATACAGGGTTAATTTACTTGTGTTAACGAGCATTCAAATTTGTTCTCATAATTTATCAGAGAGAAGTGACTATGCTCATTAGGCATGCTCATCAGTGCATGACAACCACTTAATGTAACACAAAATACTCCCAGGAAACTTAGGTGACCATAAAAACATCATTGACTTTAGTCCTAGAAAATTTCAGGATCACTGCCTTGCCTTCCAGCTGTTCCCAACCCACTATGAATTACAAATCACCCCGAGAGAGGAAGAAGAGTAAGTAATGTTTACTGGAGCATGCATTAGTAATTATCACACACATTAAGAAAGATGGGGGAAAGTTGCAAGAAGGAAACAAATTGCCCACTGTCACTCATAGACCCAAATGAGCCAAAAAAAAAGTGTTCTAGCCTTTTGATATGTGGCACTGTAACCCTTGCTCCCAGTGCTAACACCAGAACAGTAGCAACCCCAGATACCAACCCCAGCAGAGCTGACACCCACTGAAGAAGAAAACAATGTCACCAGGTCTGCAAATATTCTAGATGACCCTTGTTTTATTTATGCGGAAGCACACTTTTGAAAGAAAGAAGGTCAAACGCTCTGGAGAACTCTGGACACACACATTGGGCTGCCGAAAAGCTGCTCTCTTTCAGGAATGGATTCTGATTCAAGAGTAAGGAGAAGAACCTTTCCTGCTGCTTGCTCAGCTTGCTTGACTCAGAGACTGCTAAAGCCTCTCTGAGGCTGGCATGCCAGAAATTAACAATTCAGAGCGTTTTCCTGAAAATGCGTATTTGCTCATACAAGGGGGGAAAAATCAGAACGCCTACATGAAATAGAACCACCTGGCTCACCTTCCAAATAGTATTTTAAATGATAGCCTGTGACAAATAACCACCAGTGTAAACAGTGTGTTATTTTGATGGTGAACAATAAGGGCCATTTTCAAGAGCTTACTGCTGCTGGGATTTAAAGAAAAAAAAAAAAGTAAAACCAAATTTTACGGTAACTCCCTTTCAGTCTGTAAATATACACATCTACTGCTGATTCTCAATCAAAATAGGCACCAAAAAGGTAAGTAGCATATCAATTAGCACACTTTTTCAGGATTAGGAATAAAATCATAAGGCAATATTAAGATACATGTTCAAACACAGAAAGCTAAAATAGCACAAAGTCAAGCCTCCCCTAGTGAATATGAAGTAGTTCTCACACAAATACAGAGTGAATTAACATGATTCTCACTTCAGTGCCCTAATATACCTGTACAGAGCAGCCATGGAGTAACTGATTAAATCTATCTGGCAAGTTTTTGTAGGTCTGCTTTTGAAGTTCTTGGACCATATTGCTATGGCCCAGAATAAGTAAAGCAAAAAGAACAAAGAGAAATCAGTGTGCTGTTTTCTATGTACTGCACTGGCTGAGCTTACCCTGCTCCTCCGCTGGGGCAATCTCCCGTGATTGCAGCAAAGCTGCTCCAGAACGTGTTGGGAACTACAATTCAGGAACTACATGAACCTTTTACAATGAAGCTCTCCAGTATGCAAAAGCAGCTTTGTTAAGAAAAAAATCTAAACATTGTGTGAATGAACTGCATGGTTGTTATTAGGATCTGGCCTATTCCAGTTTTTAAAATCAGGAGTTGTTCACAGGAATGGCTCTGCTTCTTGTGCCCAGGAGGACATAGGTGGCGGCACGGACCTCCAGACCCCAGCCTTGCACAGGTCAGCCCTTGTGATTGCAAGAACTTGGCCTCGAAGCTATCGAATCATTCGATCACTCTGGGGTTTACTCAGTTACTGCTACGGGGCTGGGAGGCAGAGCTATCAGTGCTACCTTTGTAAAGGGAACCTGACCAGAGAAGTAGGTAGGAGGTGAACACACTATCGAATGGGAACAGACATGTCCAAGGGATTTCAGAGCTTCTCTTCTGGTTCTTGTCAGCAGCCTGAGAGAAGGCAGCAGCATCTGGTAGGGCTGGGGCTATAGGGGCAGTAGGAAGAAGGCAAGGATGCTGGTAGAGAGGATGCCCCTGACTTTAAGTATTTCATTTCAGTTGAAAAAAAAAAACAACACAAAGGGACTGGGTGCAGAGAAAGTAAAGATATTCTGACTCCTTTTTCTAGTAATCTATCCAAAACATTTTGGAGTGGAATCAGATAAAACTGCTCTTAGCCTCTTTTAGTCAAAACCATGGATTAGAAAAAAACAAAAATAAAGTCCCATGAGCAGTGAGCAAATGCAGCCTGGTTTCTTGTAGATCCATGATGTGTAGCTGATTGACTTCGGTGTCTAAACTTAAGCTCCGATTTTAGTTTTCCCTACTTTCAGCAATCCTGAGTGGATTGCTTATTTCCTATTGAAATGGGAAAAAAAAAAAAAAAAAAAGAAAAACAAACAGAAAAACGGAAGGTTTTTTGTTAGATGAGGGTACTTGCAAGCTCTTTTTCCTCTAACAGGCCACTGATTTTCACCAGCTGTGGGTCTTACCACTTTAGGCAGCTACATCCAAAATTGCCCAGCAAGTTCAATAGTGGAAAGGGGAAGAACAGCCAACAACCTCAGCACACAAACATAGGCCACGGGATTTCCAAAGCCACCAGTCCTCTTCCAAGCACTTCACTCACCAGCCCATGGTACCAGAACGAAAGCTGTCACTGGCAGGCGTACCTGATCCCAAGGACTGCACGCACAGGAGAAAGCAGACACTGTCAGTCTCCATACTGACCAGCTAAAGGAGCATCTAGTCATTTAGTAAGACATGCTGAGCAGAGGTAACCATCTAACGCAGCTGTCCAGGCTTATGGTTTTAACATGCAAAATCAGACCAAAAAATTAATTACTTGTATAGGCCTGTCTAGTCAGAGTAGACCTTTCCTCCATTTTCGCAGCTGCAGTTTCTGAGCAGGTTAGACACTTCAAGAGATTTGATTTACTTTCATATTCAAATGTTACAAATAAGTGGAGATCATCCGCTTGTGAGAGCCCACGTTTATCATTTGCAAACTTACAATTGTATTTGAAACCAGTATGACAAAAGAATATATGTCACAATAGAGACATTGTTTTTCTATTTATCTATGGGGAAAAAGTCTGTTCCTGGTATAGCATTAGCAGCAAATGTGATATTTAAAAGACCTTTGTAGATTTGTGCCTCAGTCTAACATTCTATATTTAATATTACACTTCACAGCGTATTATTTTATTTGGATATTAAAATCGAGCCTAAACAATAGACATGCTAAATTAAAAATCACGTTGAAAGAAGTCATATAACTCAATACTTATTTCAGGAATCCAAAATGGACATGCAACTTATCTTTGATCAAATTGAATGATTTTCAGTTTTAAGGCAATGGAAACAGCACTTGGAATTCCTGCCTACCCTGAATTTAGTCCATCATTTCCAACTCTTACCCGTTGTGTAAGACACTATCCTGCATAGAGCAGGATACTTCTACTGCAGGGCACTGAAAAGCTTTAATTCTTATTGGATTGATAGGTTTTGAGGTTTACTGGAGTCTGAAGGATCACTCTTTGGGGTATAACATATCCTGTTCCTATCAAAGAACAAGGCAAAGGCAGTCATCAAAGTTACTGAGATCACCTTTAGTTATAGGAACATGAGAAATTGGGATCTGTGGCATTGCCTTGGAAGATCACACCACTACCCATCAAGCCCTTGCTTACCAGATGCATTTTCAGGTGCCTCAAAACACTGTAGAAAGCCCTGCTGCTACAGGAAATATCATTTTAAGCCTCATTGTCTCTGTGTCTGCTCATTAATTTCGTTTTTACTTGAGGTATAGTTCAATGGTTTTGTTATTGATTCAGCTGTGTACCTGCTTGGAGAATCTTGCTAAACTCCTGGACTCGGTGGTTATCATACAGCAGTAAGTTCTACAGGTTGGTAATTCAGTGCTAAATGGAAGAGTACCTCTGTACCTTTCAGGTTTTTTTGTATTTCAGCTGCATCAAATACATCCTTAAACACAGCATCTGATTGCCTCGCTCTGTACCATGATTTCGCATATTCATATTTCGCATATGATTTCATACTCTTCTTCATCTCCTCTCTGAAACAAAGAGTCCCTGTCTATTCAGTTTATATTCCTATGGAAAACTTTTATTGCTTCTAAACGTTTCTGTAAAGAGTCCATAAACAGTTAAAATGTTATAAAAGGCAATGAAACAGGGGAAAATATTTTTAGATGTATATCAGAAATATGCATGAGCATGTTTCTGTGTGTATGCAGAATATCTGAACTATTGGCATTTCAGAGATATCATAAGATTGCAAAAAAGATCTGAATCATAGGATTATCTTATTAAACATTAGTGCTTCTACAAATTCAAGTCTGTAGATAGGTGAGTATTTTATGTCAACACATATATATGCACGGATGTACTGGTGCCCTCCCACCCTCACACCCACACATTATGTCTGAAGATACCTCCTTATATATGTATAATAAGGTACGTTACATATACATTGTAGTATTATTTTTATTATTACTTATCTTCCCATTTAGACATCCAATCACACTTTGACCATCACTGCAGATAAAGAACACTTCGGTGAATTTTTTTTTAACATCCTTCCCACCCCCAAGTGTTTTTTTCTTTTTAAAACTAGCAATATTGTCCATGATACTGTTTTGTTGACATATTCCATCTATCATCCCACTGCCAGTTTGCCTAGCTTTGTTAGGTCCCTTTGTTGGGCGTTTTTCACACTCTATTGCACTTCAGGTGAGCTCTTCTGTCATTTGAAATGTATTTGACAGCATTCATAGTACAGCTCTGCAGTCATCGCTTGGCTGGCTTTTTGCCAGCATGGCGCCTGAGTATTTACTTATATTCCTTGCTTTTCTATGGCTTGCCATTCTATAAATCATATTTCTCTCACCTCCTTGTTACTTAATTGCCTTAACAGCTCCACTTCAGGAATTTTGGCCAAAGCAGTTTTTAAAAGTCCAAATAGATTATTTCAGATTATTTTACTTTTGACATTACTATGCTAACATGTATGATAAATTGTCAGTAGATTGAAAACCGCTTCTTTTACAGCATCTATGTTGATTTGTATTATGTATCTTAATCTTTCTATCGGTTTCTAATGACTTCCTTTCATTGTTATTTCTTCCTGTTACTTAATACTGATGCTAGACAAACTTGTTTATAATTTCCACAGTTATTTTGTTTGTCTTTGTTAGAGATAGGACTGAAGTTTGCTACCCTAAGGTCTGCTGTTAACATTGTGTATTTTGTTAACAACACAACCATTTCGTTCCTGTGTTTCCACAGAATACTTGGTGAAATAGCAGCCAAGTTTTCTTTTAGATACGTTTCCGCTTAATATAGCAGCTTGTTCTAACATCTCTTTTTTTAACACCTCAGTCTCACAAGATTTCAGCTTTATTAGCTGGAAAATAGCTATTTCCAATGTTTTCTGTAGTCAAAATGAATACAAGAAAATAATTCCATTTAAAGATTTCATCTACCTCCTCTACATCTTTAAAGGCACATGGATCGTAGAGAGGCAGCATTTGAAAGTACCATCCTAACCAAGCACCAATAGGCATGTGTGGAAGAGAGGGAAGGGAGAAGACTAGGTTCACATCCCTGATCTGTGCCCTTGATCGAAGGACCAAATGGTCATGAAGCATACATATCAAACAGTGTCTTCAAATTTTGACAACACAATAAAATCAACACATTAATTATCCTCATTAAAGAATATCGTATGTAGACAAGTCCTTAGTCATTTTCCCCATTTCTATATATTTAAATGCTCATTACTTTCCTTGACAACTAAGAATACCCCTGTCTTAGAATAACCTTCAGGCTTAAACCCTGCAATCTTTTACTTCGTCAGCCTTTCTTCTGTGGTCCTGAGAGAAGCAGGACTCAACAAGTCTAGCAAATATGAGGCTCAATCCTGCCTTGCTATTGAACTCTCTGCACCTGTTGGTTGGCAGCAGTTTTAGTCTGTAGGGAATGAAGACTGGGTCAGCTGTTCTTCCATACCCTCTTTCTTGGAAACTTTAAACAAAAATGAGCAAAAACTCATTAAGAAAGTCAATTGATCAAAGTAAGGCAGAGGAAAAGCTCCATCAAATTGTGCTAGACTGAGGACAGGCATGTTTGCATTAATACTCATAGCAAACTCTTCTGTTACTTCAGCCTGACAACCTCTGTTTGTACAAAAGTGAGATTATAAGTCACCAGATAAACTAATCAAAGGACTTGCTCTGTAGCTTTGTCATATATTGGTCATGAAGTTGGACATTTACTTTATTCCCTTGAGTCATTTCGTACTGAAATGGAGTTCTAGCCTAGCGTTTCATTAGATTCGTGAGCAATATAGGCTGAAACAAATGAATAAAGGCAGAAAGGTATTGAATGTTTTGCAGGTGATTTTCTGATTGGAATGTTTTCATTTCTGTTGAGAATTCAAATGTTTTTTGTGTTTTACCAATTCAAAATAAGAATGTACACACATTGTTATCCATTTCATGGAGCAGTGACTCTAGAAAGTTGCCTATATACATAAGATGGCATAAAGTAATAAAGGGAAAGTGTCATAGTCACTCTTAATTTCACAGAGCAACTACAGCAGCAGGAAATGCAGTTACCAGCAAATAACACAGTGGCCTGAAGGTGAACATATGGTATTCGTCATACTGCTCAGCTGTGAGACTTGCCAATATGGCCATAGGAGGGAAAAAAAAAAACACAAAAGAAACTATTTCATTTCAGTGGAGTGTATTACTGGTTCGATGTAAGTAAACCCTGTTATCAAAGGCTGGAAGTTAAATTAAAAGGCAAGTGTAGAAAATTCTGAAACATTTAAGATGAAAAAATTATCTCTCTGAATTGCAGGAGACCATGTGATCTCTCACTGTAATCAATTGAAATAATAGAAATTTGGAATGTTTAATTATACCTCAGTTCAGCAAATAATAATCTTTATCTCACTGTATTCATATGAAAGATGGTGTGGGTGAGCATATGGATCTTAAAGATGATTAAATTAGTGACTAATTTACTGCAAAAAGAGAAGAAAAGACATATAAATAAAAGTTGGAAAAGAAAAAAGTATTTTCTTTTACTGTTAGCATATGATTAAAAATAGAGTATAAATAAAATTTAATATTTCAGATAAACATAGTAAGGCTCATATTTAAGATATAATATTCCCTTACATCTTAGCATAATTGATACCTGATTAGATAAGGCTGGTAGATCCTGGCTCTTCTGCTAATGAGGTTTGTGGCTACCAGACTGGTGGTTGTGCTGTAACTGTTTCCACTTTTGTGAGACTTTGGATGGGCCAAAGAGCTGCTCCCTTTGATCATGGAGGGACAATACCACAGATACAATAATACACCTTTCTCATAAGGAATGAATTTACCTTTTCAGAACACATAGATGCTGCTGTGGCCAAGACACTGAGGAAGATGTGCCAAAAATTAGGGTCCAAAAGCCTTATTTAGGTGGGTAAATAAAGGATAGAGTTTTACAAAGCGCTCAGCTGGCAATAATTTCCCTTCAAGAGACAGCTGATAAGAGCTCAGCACTTTCAGAAAGACGTTATTTACTTAAGCGTGGGTATTGGAAAGTTTGCCTCAAGTGCACAGGCTTGCAAAGACAAAACTGTCTTGTTTCTTTAAACCAAACTCAGGGTGAAAATAAAGCTGACTGAAATGATGGTTAGCTGATTAATCTGTATAATGTGCTGCCACAAGATCTTACGGAGGCTAAGGGCTGAGTACAATGTGCTGTATGTGCAAAGTTGTCTTGGTTTAGAAACATTTAGTGATTATCATAAGATGATGGCATAATTCCGGCTGGGAGGGACCTCAGAAGGCCTCCAGTCCACCTCCTGGCCCAAAGCACAGTCTGCTCTGGAGTCAGACCAAGATACTCAGGGCTTGGACCACTTGGGGCTTGAAACTCTCCAACGATGGAGATGGCACAGCCCCTCGGGGTGATCCGCTCCACTGGCTTACTCATGGGAAGACCGTTTCTGCCTATACTCAGCCCGAACTGCTCTCATTTCAGCTTGTGTGTGTCATCTCCTGCCTTCCCACCCCGCAGTGCTATGAGGAGGCCAGCTTCCTCTCCTTTGTGACCTCCTTGTAGGTACTGGGAGTTGGCTGTCAGGTGTTCCCAAAGCCATCCTCAGTTCTCACAGTGGGTCCCACGGTCATAAAAGCCAAATCCATCACTGATAGCAGCTGTGCAGCCAGCTCAAGCCCCTTCCTCTCAGCAGCAGGATCCAGGAGAAAAGCATCAGGACTTCCCCTGGCCGTGGGCGGAGGGGCAGCCCCTCACCATTGCCAGGAGTCGGACACTTCCAGCCATCCCTGCCACCGGAGCCCCGCTGTGTCCCAGAGCCTCCGCCTGGACCCTTGTCTCTGCCGGGGGCTCGGGGAGGGCCCCCTCCGTCTCTCCTTCGTCTCCCCCCTGGGGCCGGGCCGCGGCTCCTCTCCTCCTGCGATCCCCGCCCGGCGCAGGCACAGCCAGCACCACGCCGCCTCTGCCCCGGGAACGTGCCGGAGGGACGGGCAGCGGTGTCCCCTCTCCCCCGGCACGGCCCTCCACCCCATGGCACCACGGCTCCCTCAGCCGGCACCGCCCTCGCAGAGAAGTTTTAAACTAGTTCAGCTAAACCCGGCTAATTTTAGGTATGAACTCTAGTAAACTGGTTTAAATTCAGCTTGCAGTGACTCAGCTGGCATTCATAAACACTAGCGTAACAAAAAACTAATTTTAAATCTGTCTTCTTGTGTACAGTTGCATCGGTTTAAGCGGAGGGATGCGCAGGCGGATTTAAGCTAAGCTGGAGCTGCTCGGTTCCAGAAGAGCCTAGGTCTGGAAAAGCTGACGTGCTGATATGACTGAGACTGTTGGTTGTAATTATAAAATACTTCAGCTCAGGCATCTTCCTGCTGCGGGGTACAAACTAATCACCCGCTGCCATACCGACAAAGCCTTTCTTCTTCCAGGTGCTCTCGGTGGAGCGAACGAACGCCTTCCTCCAAAACACCTGCTGTCATCCGCGGCCTCAGAAAGGCTGGTGAGCTGGACACATCACCTCCCACTTCCATAAAATAATTAAAATTCCCAAGTAAAACACGATGATGTTATCATTAAATTGGGATTGAATCCAAGGTAGTAGAGAGCGCGGAACAAGCGGTCCCCTTCCGCCGGATCAGATGCCTTTCTTGGCATTAATTGGGAGTGCGTCAGCAGGGGAGGTAACTCTGTTAGCTAAACGAATAACATTACTGAAGTTTCCCAGGTTGTCGGTGCCAAATCTGTGTTTAATCGGCCTGACTTGGAAAGGCTATAAAGGATCATTTATTAATCTCTAAGGTCAGGATTTTAGCAAGGATTTTGAATTATTAAAGAAACTGGCTGATAATTGGGGCAGGAGGTAGAGTCACGCTCAGCTTTGAAATCACAGCATCAGCAAAACTTTCTTGAGACCTATTACTAGATTCAAAGAGGCTGAGACACGCATTTATACACAAGAACTGCATTTTCTGTTGAGTGATTTAAAATGCAGTAGTAAAATCCATCTGGATCTAGCATGTTTTAGGGTTTGCTGAACTAAATTGTCCATGATACTTTCATTGCTTAAGAGACATGGGTACACCACTGTAACCAGAGATTTAATGTTTCCTGACTTCCATTAAATAAAAATCATCAAACATGAAGCTGTACCAACTTGAACAGTTGTACTGAGCTATAAAACATAACTTTGAGAGTTTGGTCTGAGAACACCTCAGGGATGCAGGCAGAGAAGCGAGAGCGAATGAGGTCTCCTGTTGAGACTACATCTCAGTGGCTTGAGCGACCTCCTTTCTGCATTGCTACAAGCTTCCTTCTCCCCATGAGGATGAACCATCTATCCTGTACTTGGTTCTTCTGAGCAGGACGCAAGCACAAGATTCCTTGACTTTTTTTCACCAGCTGCTAGCCTCGTCTCTTAGTGTTCCTTTCGTAGGCTGCATGATTAACAAAGAAGTTTCTCTGGGCAGTCTCCATCCTAAACAACATAAGTACTACAAGTTTTCATCCTCTAAGGAGTAGAAGTTGACTTCTCCATTCAACTCTGAACAGATGGGAAGATGTGGATCATACACCACAGATGCAACAAAGCCATGAAAAGAAGCAACATCCCCTAAAGATCTGATCAGGCACTCAGACTAGTCGGGGTTGTGGTTTAAAGCAGATTTTAGTGCCACATTATTGTTGTGAACTCTCTTATCCTATATGGAGACACAGGTTGGTCTAGCTCAGGCTGTTAATGGGGAAAGAGATTCACTGAAGCTCTACTCACTGGAGCAATGCAGCTATGGCTGGCTGGACTTCTCTCAGTGTAATAACCCAGGCATTTAACTAAAACATTGTAACATAAATCACCTCTTGTCATTAAAATCCAGGATCATTTGAGATGAAAGTGATAACGTCTGAAGTGTTGTAAAATTTCTTTCCTTCCCCTGTGTCCACACCCACCGTAGCTGAAATTGCATTCAATTGTATGAGAGGTAAAAAAATTATATTCCTATAATGCTTGCTGACCTAAGGTCAGTGTTATCTTACTGGAAGTAAAAGCATGCATCCAGACATCACTTTCTTTTAATAAGAGTGAAACACTTGCTACGTACTTTCTTCTACTCAAGAATTATATTGCACAGAAGGGATATATATCCCCTAATACATTCTTTTTCCATTTTTCCATTGCCGTTACTTTCTCAGTATCAGCCTTTGAAAACCACTTTAATAGTTCTCTTAGTGAGAATGGTCTATTTTTTTCCCATCCCTTTGAGCTATTTCCTGTGTGTAAACTGGAGATGTTCGGAAAGGCAATATGCTTTCACATTATTAGAAAATAGTTATGTTATTGTTTTTACAAAGACCAGCAGCCACAAGATGTTATTAAATGTATTTCAGAATATATTTAATATTCAATTACAAGGCAGAAGAGATGGCTTGAAACGAATCTCAGGATGGGCAGACTCCTTTGGGAAGTGCCATCTCCAGACTGAAGATTTTTAGCCATGAGGCCAATAAGCCATTGGAATATGATCCCAAGGACATAAACAGAGAGAGAGAGAGAGAGAGAGAGACTCTAAATCTAAATTGGAAAAAAAACCCTAGCCACTCACTTTGGCAGAGATAGAATTTCACTCTGAATATTTTCTGAACACAACTAAGACGCTTGAACTTGTTGCGGTTTTCATGAAAAGAAAGGTGGTTTAGGGACTGTTTTGTGCAGGTTAGAGTAGGTGTTCCTAATGGATGGAGTAGAGGATTTAAAGCCTCTAAAGGATTCTGTGAGTATTTCAATTTAATCTTCTAAAATATCTGTATTTTCTATCTGAGGAACACAGTGTGCTTTACAGTTATTGATGAACTATGTTTTAGCAGCCCTGTGAGATCAGTAACCATATGCTTGCTATACATGCAGAAACTGAGGCACACAACGTTGAAGTAACTTTCCAAGAGCCACAGAAATGAATAAAAATACCATTGTCCTGTGATCCCTCTGCACTGCTTCCAGCCTGACCTGACACCTGATTCTCAGAAGTGATACCGACCTCTCAGGCCACTGGTGAGATACACCCCTGTGAGCTACACACAAGGAAGATTAAGCTATGGCAGGATGCGGGGAAGGGGATACCGTTCTTTGGCTGCCATGCAGTTGCCTGCCCACTGTTCTCTGTATTACCAAGCCATTATTAGACCAGATGTTGGGAAAAAGGATAAAATCCCATTAGAAGAAACAGTTATTTTGAAAAGTAGAGGCTAAGTGAGAATAGGCTAGAAAGGACAATATTTGACAATAGTCTTTGAACAAGATTTCCCACTTCTGGCAAGTGAATATGTGAGTGTTGAATATGTGAGTGAGTGCATAAGAAAGACCGACGTGGTGCCATTTTCCATCCCATGGAGTTGAGAGAAAAATAAAGATAGCAGTCAATTTGACAAGAAGCCTGTGGAAATTATTTTGTTGATTTATCTCCAGTGATTTCTGGTCACTAATATTTTAAAACAGCAACAAAAAAAATGGCACGTTTAGCTTTCTAGAGGTATAATTGGTCATAAATGCTTTTGATTTTTGTTCATCAGCACTTACATTTCCAGTGAAAATTAATTTCCTAGCAATACACTTGACCTGAAGTTCAATGATTATAAACAGGGTTTACTGAGCAGCTGACCTGTATAATCTCCTTGCCGAGGAATTACAGGTTGGAATGAAATCCTGAGCTGTTGATTTTTATGATGTCCCTGACCATGGCTCTGAAAGGTTTTAAAAATTCATTTACAATTCAGGAATGAGTCACAGTAGTCCTTCATTACATATGGAGAAAAAAAGTCTAATGACTTCCACTGGGATGATATTGCGTTCCAGTAGAAGGACTGTAAAATCTATTTCTGCTTATGGCACTTCATTTTTTTAACTCCCTCCTCTGATTTTCTTACTTTGAAGAACACAAAAAATTCCCGAGAGACACTTAAGCTTTTTTTGTATCCATAGCAGCCAAAGGAAACCCATTTTTCCAAAACACTTTCCAGGGAAAGAATTTCCAAGCTGTAGGGGAAAAAAAACCACCTAAAATACTTTTAAAAAAAGAAGACAGTTTATCTATGAAAACAAAACAGCATCAGACAAACATTTCTGCTAAATTCATGTAATAAACACCCATAAATCTTAAGCTAGTTGTTTGCAGATGTACGTGTGTATGATAATATTAAATTCGTGTTTACACGTGCAGCATTACTGTAGAAGGTTCACTGATGTTACCTACTACTTATATAGAAATAGTTACTTTAATCTGTTATTTTATAAGTTCTGTTAGTTATTATTAGATACAGAGTAGTTAAATAACAATATAGCGAAAGCTACCTGTGGTAAAGATTGATAAGTATTAACTCTGTTATCTATGTTTGATTCAACATCCTGGTACTTTTACTCACATGGTTTCGCAAGTGCAAACACGTATTTTCCATTATTCCATTGTTTCTTAGTTACTTTACCTACATACTTGCATCTTTAAGAAGAAAAGAAGGACAAAAAAGAACACAGCAAATATTTTTGTTTAGGTTAACTGCTTTCATTTCAGCATTATTATTTAGTATGTATTTAGTCATGCCACAAATCTGGCTTCACCTCTCAGATTTCCTCCATTACTGTTTCTGCGCCACGGTTCTCTGTCCCAATCTCGGGCATGTAAATGATAAGTGCTTTAGGGAGGGAAGTCTTTTATGACTAACGAAATGATTGCTGGTGGTTTGATGACCTATAAGGTATAAGGACTCATTTGGCAAAGAGACCGAAAATCTGACATAACGCTCTCATATATTTGCTGATCCCTGCAGTAAAGGAGGTTGGTCACTCATAATAACTTTGACATGAAAGGGACTTTTTAAATTGCCCATGCACATATTTCAGTGCTAAAACTTATGCACGTATTTCCAGTTATTTTTCAAGTGACAGGAAAAAAGGAAATTCCAACCCATGTTTAGGTGAGGAGGAACAATGCATTATCTGGAAAGAGGGTTTTGTTAATGAAATAGTTGCATAGGTGGCTACATGCACGAAAGACTAAGAAAATAGGCAGAGGACACAATTCTGTTATTTCAAATTTTGGCATTGAAAGAAAAGTGCTGTACTTGAAAGAACGGATGAACAGATTGCTCTTAAATTGGGAGCATGCTTCCAGGGACTGGATTCACACGTGTCCTTAAAACAACAGGGAATAAGGACATTATTTCTACATGTAGCCGTTCATCCTGGTGTAGGGCAGAGCAATGAAGACTCAGGCCAAGAGCATGTAACCTACTATTAATTCTCAAAGCAAGAAGTCTGATATTCAAGCAATCACAATCAGAGGGAATAGTTTGAGCTACTTAATAATAGTGGTTATAGAACACAGGTATTTTTTCTACATTTAGCAAGGGGAGGAATAAATTAAATCAATTCAAGAAGGAATTAGACAGTAATTTGTATGAATAATTCAAGCAAACCCTGCCTAAGCCTTGTTAGATGTTAATGTAGCTATAAGTTTCTGGACATCTGAAACTAGACAGGCAGAGCAGAAAAGCTAGCCGGAGAGATGAAACTTTGTTTGAGCTGTATACTTCTACAGGTGATTCATAATGCTTCTAGAAACAAGGGGAGACGATGAAGCATGAGGGTGTTGGTGCAGGTGGAAATGGAATAATAAATGTGCCTGTCCCCCTGCAGAGCAGTGATGGGAGAATGGGACTATTGTTCCTGACTGTGTGTCCTTGATGCTGCTGTCGTACCTTCTAAAGCAAAGGGAAATCTATGAAACAATCTGTGTTCATTTCACTGAAAGGATACGTCTAATTCTGAATCTCTGACAGCTATCTCAGAAGGCCCTTTGATTTATTCTGGGACAAACTGAGGAACTTCGCTTGGCAAATACTTCTGGTTTCTATCCAACTTAACTTCTGCTTATCCTTTAGTATTTATTACTAGTAAGTGGATCAAGCTCCAGTTGTGCCAAATAAGAAACTTCATCTACTCGCAACCACAACAACTACGTTTACCTTGCCCAGTGGTACCAGACAAGAGTGGGGACAGAGCAATTTCAGCTGAAGGATTTGGTTATTTAACAACCATACGGAACAGGCAAATTACTGAAATGCTGTAACAGCTTGCCCTTTGAGAAAGACTTTCTGTCACAGTCAACCCTCAAAATTGCACATTTCTTTCACTTCCAAATGACTTTACTAACATTCGGTTCCTTTCCTTCTCTCCCCTCTCTCCAAAAAAACAAAGCAAACCAAACAAACTAGCAAAAAACCTTAAAGCCTCAAAAAGAATGCAAAATTAAGGTTGCTGTGTATATTGCTACTAATGGCATATGGAAGGTGCAAAGATACTACAAAGATGACTGCTGGCCCTAAACCAGAATACGTTAAAATATATCCTACCTTGATTGTTACCTGTGGTGCAGCAAAAAGCTGCAGTCTATCTAGTTCAGGTAGGTTTCTTCATTTTCCTGTGAAACAGTCCAGCAAATTAAGCATTTGCTTTGTCACTTCCGAGTCCAGGAGTCTGACCTCAATACTCTGAACTGTCAGTCTTCTGGTACCCAAAGCCACTCACTGCTTCAACATGTAGTGAGCTCTTTATATTGAATAATACGGGCTGATCTACCAGGGCTTCAAATGTTCTCTCTGTGGTTTCTCTTCTACCACAGCTTTCTGCATACTCTCACCATAGCTAGCTAATGTTTGCTTTGTTCTTTAAAAAAAAAATAAATCAAAGTCCAGTTGGCCAGGGTTTCCCTGCCAGCCCCTCTCGTTTTCCCACGCCATCCCAGGTGTCCCTCACGTGGCAAAACTGGGAAGGTGAAGGACTGAGTAGTGCTTGTTGAATGGAGAGGGACTTCTTGTGAACACAGGCAGTTTGTCACTGGTGAGAGACAACTAAGTAAGCTAGAGCAGTCAAGTGGGAGGCTTTGCTAGGGTGATTTAGCAGGAAAAAAAAAAAAGAAAAGTGATCTATACATCCCCCTGCAAGCTCCCAGCTGCCCTCCCCCAGCTCCAGCCAGTGATCACTCCTGCAGAGCAGGGCACAGTCTCTTCATCATGCTACTCCTCTCTCCCCTTTCTCTCCCAAGGCAAATGGCTTTGCCACAGTGCAAAACTGCCTCCCCACATCATGGACAAGGACAGGGAAGAGATTTTGCTTCTGTTCTTCTAGCGCTGCAAGTCATTTTGGCTTTGCTGTGGCTGTGCTTTGTGCTGGCTCAGAGTTAAGTCATGGCTTGATAGTATGCACTGCGTTAATGTCGGGGGTGGAGGAGCAATCAGCAAAGGGAGAAAAGGCTCACTGCTCATTCTTAATGACACTTTACACAATCAACCAAGATTATGTCAGCCTGGTGATCGGAGTAAGGAAAATTAGAGCTGAGGCTCCTCAGTTCTGTGCCTTGCGTTTTCGCTAATTTGTTGCTTGGGCTTCCTTGTTACAGGCAGGTTTGATAATAACCCTCCAAATAAGCAGCCTTACATCATCCTTTCCAAGAATGTGCTTTCTCTTGTTAGAGCCTGGTTTCCATTTTTACTGGCTCACTGCTGTGTTTCTAGGCAGCTAAACCCCAGCACATGTGTGAAGGATACCTTCTTCAAGGGGCTCCATGGCACAATGTTGCCCTGTGCCATGGATACAGGCACTGGAATGGGAAGCAGGAAGCTTTGCCTTTATGTGCCATGTTTTGGCAACTACCAGATTGTCTCAGGGTACCATGTGCAAAGGAAGCAATACACGCTTGAGCCTGGAGGCCAGGGATTGTTGCAAATATAATTAATAAATAGCGAAGAGTGTGAGGAGCCTGGGAGAAAGCAGGGTAGAGATACCAAGATGAGAGGAGAGGAGGTTGGCACTAGGTCATGAGCTGGGACAGCAGAATGGGAGAAAGCAAGGGACACAGAAGGTACCACAATGGTGATGGGGACACCAATGTGACAGCCAGTTGGGAGCACAGGTGTGAGTGCACTGGGGGCTAGAGCACTAGGGATGGAGTTGGATGCATCATAGATGGGCAAGGAAACTGGGACCAGATCAAAGAGCCAGGACCTAGTGGTAATGGTTGAGGAAAAAGAAACAGGAGTGACACAAAGGCAGGAGGGGGATTTTCTCCATGCTACCGGGAAGAGAAAAAAAAAAAAAAAACATATATACACATATACATATATATAGTTTCTTACAGAAAAATTCAGTGCCCCATAAAGTTTTCTGTTTTGACCCAATTCCCAGGTTCTCCTTAACAGGACTCCAAGGCCTGAGCATACAATTTCCATTGCCTGTTGCTGTTTTCCATTGCTTCAGACCTAGCAAGGAGGCAACGCCTCTCTCTGCAGGGTAGGGCAAGAGATCACAAAATCCCACCTCCCACTGCCTGCCTGACACATCTCTGTGGTGGAAGAAGCAAGTATCTCCTTTGCTTCATCCTCAGACTGCCCATGTGCTTATCCTAGGTTTTATGAAGGAGGTGTCACGACAGTTAACAGACACAGATCTTTGAGGTTCATGGGTAGACAGTGCTCAAAATATTTGATATTAAGGTGTGTGCAAGTACTAGGTACAGCTTTCTTCAGAGAAAATAGGATCCTTCTGAATATAGGATAAATACCCATGGGATGGAAAAAAGAAATATCAAATAAAACAAAGGATGTTTAAAAGGCTGTAATAGGCAGGAGATGGAACAGTAGAAGAACATGCGGATTTTTTTGACCAATGCTCTTTTTAGTGACAGGGATCCAAGCCAGATTCCCTTTCAATGCCAAATACATCTATTGAAGTCCGAGCAACAGACTTAATTGCAGCAGGAAATTGCTGTTTTAAAAAGCATATCTGTAAAGAATGGGAGAATGCATATGGCACATATGTGCCTCGACAGTTTTGCTAAATAAACCATGAATTTTGACAAGTGTGTATCTGTAAGTTTGCCATGGAAATAGGATTGTGTAACATCACAGCTGAAACAAAAGTTCAGCCTCTGAAAACTGCGGGGGCGTGCTGCTAAAATGTTTGCTTCGAATGTTAGCTGACTAGTTTCATAACTCCCATGCATCTAGTTAATGCTCTTTTAGACAATATGTGGAAAAGGTGGATACCAGAACTGTACAATAAAAGCATTAAAGATTGTTATATCTAATGGTCAGAGCAAAATTTCAGTGTTTGAGAAAATGACAGAAGTTTCTTGCATTGGAAAATTTAAGAGATGAGACTTCCCAGCTTGTTTATACAGGATTCTGTAAAGCAGAAGTGTGGAAAATATTTGGTTCTCTGTTTAATGAAGAAATTACACTGCAGGGGTATCAATATCATTTGAGGGAACTGGTTAGTTCGGCAAACCAATAAGGAATGGGCTCTAAAGGCTTTCTCTTTCAGGTTGTTAATACAGAGCCATTCCCCTGATGCCAAGAGCAGGAACTACAATGAAGAGGAGCTGTTACTATTAGTGACCCTGTGATTCAGCTCAGGAGTCTCATCCGGAACCCATCGAACACATTCTCACTGTAAACTACTGGCATGTTTGGCAAAGTGTCAGCTGTCCCATTAACCAAGACCAAGAAAAAGCACAGGTGAAAAAGCACATCCCCACAAAACTCCTAGAAGTGGTAATTCTGGCACAGGTTTATTATATTAATTGTTTCATTAGTATACAAATGGAGAAACAAACTGCCATCAACCATAAGGTAGGCATGGACATATTTATCAAAAAAATAAACAGCAGGATGAGTATTCAGAGCAGCTTCTGTTGCACTGATCACTCAAAGCCACCCTGCACTGGCTTTGTCAATCCGTCATTCCCAGTCAGCCCACCTTGACCTGTGTGCAGGGGACGCAAAACCTAAAGTAACAACATCAAGTTTTCCAAATTTGACCTGAATTTCAAAATCAAGTTTTGAAAGGTCTGTTTTGTAATTCATACAAACTGGCACATCCTGTTCCTCACGGTATTAGCATGACCACAGCATCTTTTCCAGGTGGCTTTGGCTGCCCCTTGTTGTAGAGGGCTTTCCTACCCTGTTCTGGGTCAGTACATGGCAAAAGCAAAGGCATCCTGCCCCTGGCATGTGCAACAGGAATTGCCACTCTACCATACCTCAGTTTTGCTCTATCCAAAAAGGAAAGCTGACTGGGGTAGGGGGAAGGGTGATGCAGTACATGTGCACACACCTGTGCATGCAGGTATGTGCATGCACGCAAGAGTATACATGCACATGTGTTGGGAGACAAGTTCTTTAAGCTGCAGTCCTGGAAGAAACACATTGCTGAAGCAGCCAAGTGTCCATTTCTCCTGTTCAGTAGCCACAAAATGTCCCAGGCACTGTACAAGTCCTGCCTTACCCAGTGTGTCTCAGGTTGCCACGATTTGCCTGGGGAAAACAGTCCAGCTATTGCTGTGGCTTCTTTTGTTGCTCATAAGCAAATTTTTTCTTGGGACTCTATTAATACTAGTGTCCTCTATAACAAAAAGCAGCAAACATGTAAGACAGAAGCCTACATCTCAATTCAGTCTCTCTAGACAGTGTCCCTTCCAAAATGGCATGCCATGGAGGGCTGAAACATGGGATTAACATATCTCCTTTTGCTCTCTGCTCCCATGGATTGGTTGGAGATAAAATATTAGCACAAAGCTTTGAAAAACCCTTGAAGTTTGGCTCTGACTACACCTCTTACAGCAGGCTAACGTCATTTACAAGACCAGGGCAGCAGAGGCATACAGCAAATACGGAGCATCTTGGGATGAATTTGAAATTCACCAAATGACAAGGATTCTGTTACAACAGTTTGTCTCCCCCATGGCCAAGACACTTGATCTATTAAATGATGGAAATCACAAACCCTGCAGTTCCACTGCACTGGGAGGATTGCATTAAACTCAGTCAGCAGTTATCGGTAATATGGGACAAAAATCTTTACTCTGAAAGTAAGCTTTGAAAGGTCATAATGTAATCACTGTCACTGATGGTCTCCGCAGTGGCGGTTGGCCTGATTGCAAAGCAACAGAGAAGCAACGCAGATGCATAAGTTGAACACAAACCCTAAACTGCTATTTTTGTCGCAGCATTATTGGCAAAATTATAGACACGGCACACATCAGCTTTCTCTGTGCTTGCTAGCCTTAATAAATTTACCTTTATTCTTCACCAAATTTCCTCTTTATTGTTGTTCTGTGAATGCTCATTATGAGTGAGCACAGAAATGCCAAATGAGACAGGGAAAGTGGGAAGCGTGCCAAGGAGTCAATGGGAGATTCAGACAAGTTTTCCTGGCCCTTTTACTCACAGACAATGTAATACATGAGTTAAAGCTGCACTGCCAGATTAGATCTGGAGCTGGATGTGGTGACACCTTCCACTGCAATGAGATGTGGAACAGAGATATTTGAAGCCTGATTTGAGTGTTGAGGATTTGCACCCTGGCAGGTGTTAGGAGCTGCCAGTTTGCACCAGTGCTGGCAGTCCCCAGCTCCCTCACACCCACAAGTTCAACAACAGAGGCATTTCCTGGTGCCATTTTTTCATCTGGAGGGCACTCCCTGCTCAATCACATCTTTCAAAGGGGGTCTTGAAGCCTCTGTGCTGCAGCATGTCCCTAAGGCAACTGGCAGAATAGATTTCAGCTGTCTCTTGGCTCCTTCCAGAATACCGCTCACATACCACAGCCTGGTTATGGACAACAGTCAGTGGAGTTAATCCCAAACCATTTTTAAGGTTGTGTAGGTAAACATCATTGAATTCTCTTGCAGATGCACTCATATAGAATTAAAAAGGTCTTCAAGTGATTTAGTGCTCGGACTACAAGTTTTGAGGTAACATGTTATTGCATGCCAGCTTCTACATAAGCATCGGGGTGTGTGCTCTGCCCTAGCACCGCTCTAGCTTGAATGACTTCACATTTGCTATATATTAGGAATCATTGGCAATTACTGCAGATCCCTCATACATAATAATTTGCAATCTAATAGCTTGCTGTCTCTACTACACCACTTAGTTTATATCACTTTGAAAATAATTTCTGCTTAATTGAGTTAAGGTCAACTCTTATTGAGAGTGCTGGCACAGTGACTAAATGCAGTTCATCTTATTTACTCTTAACTCATATTTTAACATTCCTGAGTGTTAATGTACAAGAAGCAGATTTTTTTCATACAGGAAACAAATAATTAGGAACATCCTGAACAGTACAGCTGTTTAGCTTCACTGTATGTTGTGATGCTACACCTCTGACTATGCCCAATTCTCCTGAAACTAAAATGGTCTCCTCTTCCTGGCAAATCAACTTCTTCTTGTAAAATCATTCAGTAAGTTACTTCTAATAGTGGCTTTAAAAATGTGTCATGTGCTGCTTGAATGGCTCTAATTTGCTTAATAAAAGGACAATTTTTAGTTAATCAAAAGGTTCTCAGTGGATCCTGAGTTAACAGTTGGCTCGCTGACAGGTAAAATTAATTAGATTTTTTTTTTTCTCCTGCAAAAAGAGTAAAACAATCTCTCGCTCAAACACTTTTGTGATAGAAGCTATGAGGAGGTATTTCAGGCATTTATTCTCTGAAAAGCTGTCAATATCAAACTTAGTAAAAAATAATAAGTCATGAATACCAGTGCTTGTGTACAGCCATCTTTGTAATCAAACTGATTTTAAGCAACAAAAGTTTGCAGCCTTAAAGCTGCTCCTCTTTCTCTCTTTCACCTTAGTCCTAAACACCATAGCACCCTACCTGGTTGTAGGAAAGGCTGGCAGGTCCTGTCTCTGCCATTTTCCCACAGCACCCTGCCTGCCTCACACAAACTCACAAGCACTCTCTTCTTAATTAAAAGAGAAGATATTACCGCATGGGACTGAAGTGGGCATCAGCACGCTAACTGTAGTACCAGAACCCAAATACCACAAGCTTCTGAGTAACTGCTGTTCCTGCGGCTTCCAAACCAGGCTCAATATCTCTGCGGCACAAGCCAGGGCTCATAGCAAAATGCAGCCTCTCAGACAAAACCCCAGCTGGTTAATGTAACCACCAATGCTCTACAGAAAGATGAGACAATTCCTGTATTGACTCAAATCTAAAGCAAGCTTGAATCTAAGGTGACCTTCAGCTTTAGAACAGCAGTGTTTGAAGAGCAGCATACTGGGCATCAAAACATCCAGCACTCCACACTGCCTCTCAGCCTTCTTCCCTCCAGTCCCAGGCATAGCTGAGCCAAAATTTCTCTCTTTCCTCGGTGAGCCCTTGCCTGAGCCCCAGACACCCTTCCTGTCACCTCATACACAACTCCACAGTCCCTTTTGAGAGGCAAAAGCCACCTCACCACAAGCCTCCCTCTCTCCCACACTGCATTCCTGACCTCCTGTTGCCCATCAGCCCCAGCCACCTGCCCCCCAATTCAAGGGCTTTGCCCAATTACACAAGTAACACTGCTTCAAGCCAGCTGTGAAGTAGATAATTACTGTTGATAGGTGAGGGACCATTACTGGAGGGGATCAGGAATGCACATTCTACCTCCCCAGGTAAAATGGTGCTTGTCTTGCAGCTGCGATCACAAGTCCCATCATACTATGACAGAACATCCCAAGGTGAAACCTTTTTTTGCTTTAGGCATTTTATAGCATCTGCCCCAAAGTGAGATAGGAAATGGCCAAATGAGATCTAAAAGATTCTTATTGCCAAGTGCAAGTCTGCACATCACTTAAAATACAGCTGGGGTCACTACAGTTCTGAGGTGCTTAATCAGAGGAGGTTTGTTGTTTTTTTCTCCCTCAAATTAACTTATTATAGCTATTAGACCACCTGCCTCAATTCTGGAGAAAGTCATAGCCAGATCCAAATCCCTGGCCAGAGCATGAAAGGTGCAGAGTAACCCTGAGTTTATGTGGCATTTAATAGGAATCTGTCATGGTTTGATGTGGGGGGGATGGTTCTGGTGGCAGAAGCTGCCCATCAGACCGGACTCCCATCCCCCTTGGGGCTTAAGCCAATTGGTGCCTCTGCAAATTGCCCTATTTACGTCGGGACAAAGGCACCAGAAAGGTGTGCCTTTTCCCAGGAGCAAGGTGAAGGGAGGGTGGCGCTGCCTCCGCTCCCCAGCGCCCAGCTGGGCTGGCGGCCTGGGCCGGGCCGGTGCCAACCGCTGAGGATGGCGGCGGCGGTGGAGCCACTTGGGGAACTCAGGGAGAGCCCCGCTCCCGGGGTGCCCACCGGGCCGAGTTCACCCAGAGAGGACTGAGATCTGAGATCTGAGAGAAACGGCCACACCGACACCAGGTCAGTGAAGATGGAACGGGACGAGGTGTGCTGCAGCTGAGTCCCCCTTGCAGACCAGTGGTGAGACAGCGAGCGCTCCCCCTCGCAGCTAAAGGTGGTCCTCGGGGGAGCAGAGACCCACTCGCAGCCCGTGGAGGATCCACGTCAAGAAGAGATGCCAGAGCCTGAGCACGGTACGCATCTAGAGTCCGTGGGATGACCCCCGCCGATGGGGAGATGTTTCGTTAAAGGAGATGCCTGAGCCTGAGACTGTTGTGAATCATGGGCACAGGTCAAGGCACATTTACGCATTTAAAGTCTGTATGGAGGCGCATTTAAGGTCTGTATGACGACCCATGCCAGAGCGAGTGGCAACAACTCCCTAAGAATCCATGACTGTGGTAAAGCCCGCACCTGGAGCAATCCGATGGGATAAGGATTGCATCCTGCAGGTAGGACTCACATTTTCCCCGTGAGTAGGGGATCCACTGGAGCAAGGGACAATGGTGTAAGGACTCCTTCTCCTTTAAGAGAAGCGGCAGTAACAGCATGGCATGAAGTGACCTGCACTCCCCCATTCCCTGCCCCCTGCGCCGCTGGGGGCGGAGGTAGAGCCGGGAAGAAAAGGCAAAGGGGGGGAGTGGTGTTGATTTTAAGATTAGGCCTTGTTTTCTTGTTATCCTCTCAAGTAACCATCTTTGTGTGCTTTTGTCTTTTTAGGTAGCTGTTAATAAACTGTTTTGCTTTAAGGAAACTGAGTCTCTTTTGCCCAGGACCGTGGTTGGTGGGTGCTCCTCTGTTCTTGTCTCGACCCTCAGCTCTTTTATTACATTTTTCTCCTCTCCATTTTACTGGAGTGAGAGACCGGCTACGTGGAGTTTAGTTGCCGGATCGGCCTAACCCACGACAGAATCAAAGGTACGTAGCACTTCTTAGGGCTTGGCCTGGACACATCATACTCCTCCCCTCCAAAGAGCAAGTACCAATGTAAAATGCTGAAATGGAAAGTAATCTGTTTTAGAGACACCTGTACATATCTACTATGGTTTCCCAACAAGGCCTATCTAGCCTTGCTATCTATATGTCTACCTGTCATTCGTAATAGCTTGTGAAGCTGCCGGCAAATTTCAAGGAGATTTGACAGAGTAGCAGAAGAATCAGGAGTGTTTGGTTTGAACATGATTCATGGAAGGAGGAAGCGAGACTGCGAAAAAATGCTTGCCCAAGCTGAACAAGTGTCCACATGGTGGCTCAACCTGAAGACACAAATCATCAGGGAATCAGAGCATGAGACTGGCTCCACTGCTCACTGAACCGCTTCTCTGCCACCTTGAAATCCATCAAAAACATGTGCTTGAAGCTTCATTGCAAGTGGAGCAGGAGCCTCAGTAAGTCAAAGGTTTCACAGGCAACTAACAAATCACATACACCACCTAACGTGAAGGTCAATCAGCTCCTGTGTTTCTGTTCACATATGAAATGAGTAACACTAGCCCTAGAACTGAAAGAGAAAAAACAAACCATGTCACTGCCCGAGTTCATCCTACCTACCTCAATGAGTGCTAAATCAATCCATTTAAACATACTGATTTTCAGCTTAAAAACAAAAAACCAAACTGAATGAAGTGGAAAATTAATGTCACTTCAACGTCTTAAGATGCTCTATCCTGAAAGATGTGGGCATGTCAGAAGAGGAGTCAAAAGCAACTCTGATGGCATTTCAGTGTGTGATAAATGTTTGTGAAAATAGTTATAAAAAGAGTTGGTAAAACCTACTGAACCCTCTGTACCTTCACCTCCCACACCTGTTCTTCACCGGACTTCAAAACACAGTGGAGTTGACCTCCTCTGGTAGGATATCCACATGATTGCAAAAGAAGATTGCAATTGTACCGAGAGTTTATCACGTATCTCATTGGAGTTTACTATTTTCAGCCATTAGTAGCCATTTGAATGGACCTTGTATGTTGTGTTACGGAGGGAGGGTGGGAGCATGCCACATGTGCAAGTACAAATGCATAGTTCAAGATTTATTTTAGCTGAGACTAAACTGATAATAATATAGACTATTATGATAAGAAATGGACACTGTTCACTGCTGTATCCACTGATTCACTGCTGTGTACTGATTTGTATCCACACTTCCTTTATTTGTTGTCTTTCTTTATATGGTGCCCTTAGCTGGTTTTTATTTCACTCTTTATGACGGCAGGAGAAGTGTAATTATTCTTGTGAGAAGCTGATGTTGTTTGTGCTATCTTGTTCCTTTTCCCATTGCTTCCTAAGGTAAATGAAAGAACAGTCAGTATGGTACCAAAATTAATTTATTTTTCCTCAAATACAGCTTTTTTCTTTGTGTGAAATGGTCACCAGCCAAGCGTTACCATCAGTGTAGCAGAACAGCAGCTGCCATGGTAGCAGTCCCGCATGCCCATGAGGCAGCCTGGGCCCTGGTGGGTGCTGCGGGGCAGCTCTCGAGCCTCCTGTTCCCATAAGCCTCACCAGAGGGGCTGATTAATGGGCCAATTTATCCTGGATCTAAGTTGAGATATAACCTGATATAGCTCTCTGCCCTGCAGGGCTACATGATAGGAAAGGAGGTTGTGACCTGTGCCCTTGCAATGTCTGGGGTAACTGCTTGTAGTAAGCCCTTAACAAACTGCTGGGGTAGTTTACAGCTCTTGGGCTGCTCTCTATTACTCCTGGGGGACAAAGATACACTCCATGTTCCCCAAACCAGGAAAGCACAGGATGCCTTATACGCACATAGCCAAGGGCACACGTCCAAGTGCACTTGCCAAGCCTTAGTACATGATCTTGACTCAGAGGAATACCTTAGATGAGAGAAAAGGATTCAATTCTCCCCATTCACTTGATTTCCAGTGAAAAAAAGAAAGAGTAACATTGCTGTGCAGTTAATACAGTCACAGCTAAAAGACCAAGACTATAGCCAACTGTACAGCAGCACACCAACCAACACACAGCCCTCCAAAAGCACGCAGAGCAGTCCTCCCCCGACCCTCTTCCCTCCCCAGACCCAGAACTTCCTCATGAGATTCTTTTTAATCTACAAATATCAAAGGAATAAGGAGCAGGTGGAGCCAGCCCAGCTTTGTCCCATAACCCGGCTTCTACCAGGAATGAGGGAAGCCTGGTCAGGCAGAAGGAAATTAGAGGTCAGTAAGTGTTGTGAGATACAGGTTTCTGTATCAGAAAAACATCCTATCTCCTTAAAAAATTTGATTGTTTACATACTCATATTATTGATTGCAAAGGACATCTGAGTATCCTGGTGTATTGTTAAGCAGTTCTAAAGATTTTGCTGAAGTCTGGTGTGTGTATGATCATCGAAAGAGACAACCCCAATTAGTATTGAAATTCAGCCAGGACTGCTCGTCTTAGCAAAGGTTAAAACTGAAGCAAAATTTGATTTTGTCACTACGTTAGCCTAAAATGCTGTCAACATCTTTCTCTTCGTGCCAACCTTTCTCTCATCCTTCCAAACCCATTTTTCTTGCTGCAGTTTTCACAGGTGCACATTCTGGTCTTCAACATCAAAAGACACAGTATCTAGGTAGGAACAAGACTTCTCTACTCTCTTATACTGGAGGGGACTTTTGACCTTTTAAGAGAAGAAAGAAACACTTTCCCACAGCCGTTTAAAAAATTAAATGAATACTGGCATATGTGTCAGCCTGGAGTTGTCTTCTCTACCTGCTCTTTCAGGACTGCATCTAGGACTGCATCTTCTCTACCTGCATTTAGGACTGATTTTTCTTCTTCTTTCAATTGCTCCCGAAACACCGCGCATGCACAAGGCATGCCCGCACCACAGCCGTCCTCTGCCGAGGTCACCCTCTGATGGGTCTGGAGGTCGGCTGCTGCGTGCACACCCTGGCACGCAGAGGGACACACGGACCTCAGTCCGCCCCCGCGTAACATAGGGGCAGTTCTCAGCACCATGGCTCGCCTGTGCTGTGAATCCACCGACGACACGGAAAGCGGCTACCAAATTTAGTGTTACTACTCACGGGCAAAACTGCTCCTCCTCCCCTTCGTCCATGAGTCCGCTGATGTCCCAGGGAATGCAAAGGGTTTGCTTTTTCCCACCGCCAAAGTCCGCCTCCATGAGAGAGATGGGAATAGATCACTGATCCTGCCCTTCACGGGAGCGAGGAGCGCATGAAGCCGCCCGGCGCCTGCTACCCCTAGGCTGGAAGAGGCTGGCGCGAGCCAAGCTCACTCCGTCAGAGCATCTCGGGGGAAGGAAAATCACACAGAGGAGAGACGGGGGGAGAGCGGCAGCGAGAGCGTGGAGCCCAATCGTCTTTCATTGTTTTGCGAGTTGGAAACAAGATACGGTGAAGAGGTCATGTGCCCTGAGTGATTTACAAACGCGATGGCCGCACGGGAAGCCGCATGAGGTTTTCTTTTCAATAGAAGCAGTGGGTTTTATTGATATTTTGACCGACATCCAGGCTTAGAGATTGCCCATTACATATCAGGGAGAGTCTTAAAGCACTTAAAAATATATTAAAACAGTTCTAAAACCCACACGGTTGGGGGATGGTGTTTCCTCCAAGCCGTTAGCAGAAGTGTAGGATTTAGCACTTTCAGTAGCAGACTGAAAACGTCTCCAAGGCAGTAAGCGGAGCCTTGGATCCCAAGCCTAACGCTCATATTCGATAAGGAAAAATAGCCTCTTTTTCTGAACCAGGCCAATTTCCTACAGGGATAAGGAAGACGACACTGTGAGTGTGGCTCTGTGTGTATCCACATACCCCTCTCAAGTGAAAAATGAGGAAAACAGCTACAGTCTTCCACTCAGTATTGAATCACGCCAGGATGCTCGCAGGGGAGTCGTACACGACACTGAATAAAGCACACACCTTTCCCAGTGTATCTCTGCCTGGAAGGGGCTAACCATATAATGCTTGTAGAAACAAGAAGAGCATCTTTGCTTACAGGAGAATACTGTGAACTCACATTCCAAGTGTTTAAAGTCCAGCTAAAGGGAACTTTAAATGTAGCATGAACAGAGAGGAAGAGAAAGCTGTCGGGTACTTAGCTGGCAAGAAAAGGAAAGAAAGAGAGATGCTGAACACGAGGGAGCAGGCTGAATGTCTCTGGAAGTCTTACCTCCGATTACGGAATACACGGAATGATTTAAAGGGATATTGTAAATTCAAATTTAATGTTTTAAATAATTTATAGTTAGAATTTAAGTCCCTTGAACAGTTTATCCCTACACTGGTTTGGCTTCTTTCATCTGCTTAATATATTTCACACCTCTCCTCTAGCACAAACTGAATTTAAAGAGGCTAGAGATTTTCTTTGAGAAAACAAGTTCAAATTTGGTAGAAAATGCAGGAAACATTTTGCACAAAAAAAAAGTCTCCTTTCTGGGGGAAGCTCTTTTAAAAACCTTAAGTGGGCTCAGTACCTCCTGGTGCTGAAGACCACTCCACGGCTTGAAGGACTCACAGTTCTCAGTCACACTCTGCTCCAAAAGAGGAAAATGTGCCAGATCCTTGCACACCAGCCCCATCCCGCAGGCAAAACACTGCTAGGCGAAGCAACAAGAGCTCATGGCTGGACCATCAAAAGTTATCCCTGTAGAGCATGCCTAGTGAGGTAAGGCTACACGGCACCCCAGGTAGAAAAGGCAGAGCGAGAGGAGCACTGCAGGTAGGAAGGAGGCAGAGATCCCAGGAGAGGAAGAGCATCTGTCTCTTGGCCACAGCCTTGGGGTGTCTGGAGAAGCGGAGCCTGAGGATTGGAGTTCATCAGCACTCTGCTTGCTGCTTCTGGAAGGTGACCAGATCTTTCCCATGTTTTGTAAGTGAGCTATGCTGGAAATCACTGTCAGCCTTCTCAGGTGAAACTGGCTCACTGCAGTGCTTTCAGGGGTAAATACCCAGGAGCAAGGGGCTCCCCGCTGTGCTCAGACTATGGCAGAAATTACAGTGTCTGCTTCCTCATGTTGAAGTGGAACCTTCTATGTTCCTGCTTATATCCATTTCCCCTTGCCCTATCATTGGATGCCACTGAGAAAAGTCTGACTCCATCCTCATGACAGTCACCCTTTACATATTTATAAACATTAATGAGGTCCCCCCTCAGTCTCCTCTTCTCCAAGCTAAAGAGACCCAGCTCCCTCAGCCTTTCCTCATAAGGGAGATGCACCACTCCCTTAGTCATCTTTGTGGCCCAGCGCTGGACTGTCTCAAGCAGTTCCTTGTCCTTCTTGAACTGAGGGGCCCAGAACTGGACACAATATTCCAGATGCGGCCTCACCAGTGCAGAGTAGAGGGGGAGGAGAACCTCTCTCGACCTACTAACCACACCCCTTCCAATACATCCCAGGATGCCATTGGACTTCTTGGCCACAAGGGCACATTGCTGGGTCATGGTCATCCTGCTGTCCACCAGGACCCCCAGGTCCCTTTCCCCTGTGCTGTTCCCCAACAGTTCAGTCTCCAACTTGTACTGGTACATGGTGGATATGCTTCTGCCTGTCCACCTCCTCCTGGCTGTCTCTTGGTCTGTGTAAAAACTGTACACCTGGAAACGGGACTTTCTGTTTTGGTTTGACCACCATTTGGTACTGTGAGTCCCTGACACATAGCCAAGGCTCCAAGGTACAACTGCGGCATGAACAGCAATGCAGAGAGTGAGCAGGGTCTGAACCGGGGCACTTCTGCCCTGCACCCGAGGTGTTACAGAGGCTCAGGGACAATAGAGTGCTATATGACACAGCAGTCCCTGGAAGTATTTCTTACCCCAAGCCCTAAAACACAGATTTGAACTTGTGATATAAAGTTACCTCTTTCTTCTGTCTAGTCCCTCTTTCCTAAAGTACCTGAAGAAGACTCCTAAGGTACTTCTGGCAGTGCAGAAGATGGTGGACAGCATCATTTTAATCTGATGGCACTACTGTTTCCCTCTTTAGCTGGACTGTGCTTGGTGTTCTTTCTTCCTCCCACATCTAAAATAAGGAGACTGCAGACATTCCGACAATTCTTGTATTGGAATTCCAAATGGTTTTGAGTGCATTACAGAAAACACTTTAAGTGACTGTGGCTCTTCAATTATTTATGGCAATAGTATACGTCCAGATTTGCCATAACATAAATAGTATCAAACAGGAGCAGAAAGAAAATCAAACATTTGCACCTATTTTTGACATCTAGCATGCCAGGGAGCTCCACACCCACCCTCCAAGATCCGTTCTCTCCACTGACTGCTGCAGCAGAGGGTGTGTTGGTAATTCTGCCAGGGATGAGAGAAAACCCTCCCTGGAGCAGGTCATACGATCTGCAAGGTCCTTTGCAATTACTACTGAAAATATCAGCTCTCCTGTTTGTTTCAGTCAATGAAGGCTCTGGATGCATTTTACTTCATGATTAATTTCTAGTCTGAAAATCCTGGCGTGGCTGGCACCGATGCAAGTGTCTTTTGTCCCACTTAGGCACAGATGAATTTGTAGGTGTTCAGTGAGAGACCAGATGGCTTCTCTGAGCCCTCAGTGTGCAGGCCCCCTATTCCAAGGTAAGATATTCTTCCAGACTTGTTACTGCTGCTCCATTTTCCTTGTATCCAAAACAGCAGTCAGTGGAGATTTAGGAGCACTTCATTGCATAAAATGCACACTGCATTAGTATTTGGGGTCTTTAGCAGATGACTGGTGAATCCTAGAGTCTGGATAATATATCTGCTCCTGTCTACATGTATTACAAGAAGCTTTCTTGAGTGTTGCTGGGACGATCACCACTCACTCCAAGAGACTCCACGGCTTTGAGCAACTCCCTGCATGTAAGACTGCAACAGTGAGGAAGCAAACACCAAAATGTTCTCTCTTCTTTGAGACTTATTTTCTAAAAGTAAATGTCCATCCAGAAGTATAGTAACACCTCTATCCCAGAAAGCCACTTTGCACCAACATAGGAAGCACCTTACCTGTGCAGGTCTCCTCCTGGGACAGTTCTGCTCACTTCAGGCACAGCCACAGTCCCCCACTGACTCTAACACCATCAGAGCCAGCTTCGTTCCTCTATCACTGCCCAGAAACACCAGTGATCTCTTTCAGATGGTTTCGGGGAAGATGTTTGGAAGTGAAAGGAGGGAAATTTAACTTATTTCATTTTAGATATCTGAAAATACTCCCTTGCTTAGGTACATAACTATGTTGCAGTAATTTTCTTAATTTGGTCATGACAATTAAGGAAAGTTAAACACAGCTCAGGGAGATGCATTCATATTCTTAATTTGACTTCCAAGAGCGATTCCATGGAAACTCATGGGACTGCTCATATAAACAGAGTTATAAAGATATGCAAGCTTTTGTGGCAATGGATCAGTCTATATCCCAGTGAATTTTATAGACCTGCATTTTTGCTGATCAGTGCTCACTCTTTGGAAATTTCTTCTGCAGGTGGGTTTGCAAGCAGGAGCATGGTATACAACAGTCACACAGGCAGGATACAGGTGATGATGATTCACACACTGCGCAGCCCCTCATCAAAGAATTGTATGCAAACTTCATTATCTTAAACCCAGTTTATAGTTAAAGAAAAAAGGATAGTTAAAGAAAGAAAAGGGAAAAGACAAACAAGCCAGCTTGCCTGTTGTTGAGAGCCTTTACAAGAATAAATCAGAAAAATACAAGTCAGTCTTCCCTTTCTCATCTAAAAAGTAAAACATTGAACCTAGAGGCATCTTTAAAAAGCTCCACCTGCCCTCAGCATGCTCTGGTACACTCTTCCCTGCCTAGAACTTGTGAAAATAAAAAACCCTGAAGAATACCTAACAGTGGATTCTCTGTAGCTCAACCACACTACTACTGGGGAGCCTCTGATGATTGAAAACCCATCTATTTGGACCAGGGAGGAGAATTACTGGGGAAAATTATATTCCTATACTTTCTGTAGTCCGATCCTACCCTTTCCCAGCCAGGGTTGAGCAGAGAGTGTTTCACATTGCTCACTATGCAGTGCTAGTCCGTCAGATACGGGCTCCATTTACAGAAGCTTACCTTCAGACAGATAGCCAAGAACAGACAATTCACCCCGTGCTTAGGAACACCTACCATACATCACTTTTCCCTGCTAGTATATGCAATAAATGTACAGAGAAACCAAAGTGAGGTTTCGTTTTCACCAAAACTAGGGCATGAGTGAAGGATCAATGCCAATAGAAGAAATCCTGCTGGATATGAGCCTGAGATCACCCATTAATCACAGGCAATACTAGTCTAAGCGTGCTGGCTGTGTCAGCCATCATGTGCTTTTCAATCTCAAAGACACCCTTAAATAAGATAGGGTGGGAGGAGAGACAAGAGAGCGCTGGGGGAGAATAGTCATACAAGGAGATAAACATTGCACATTTAATACTAGGAAACATTCAAACATTCAGGAAAGGAGACAGAAATCAGAAGTAATAAGTAAAGCTAGATGGCATGGAGATTTCCTTTTAATTTTAAGAAAATTAGCTTTTGTGCCTGTGCATGCAGTCTTCAGAAGAACAAAGCAGAAATTATGTGAGCTACAATATCCGTTATCTACTTTCTCATCTATCTTTTCATTATCTTTTACAGAAAAACAAAGTTTGTGAATCAAGAAGGGAAACAAAAGGTGTCATGTATCAGGTACACCAGAATAACTTTGTTAATTTTCATACTGTGTAACAAGGTAGAACAAAAACATAGAAAGAAACCTTATCTTCTCTCACAGCTAAAGAAGAAAAGGAAATATCTTCATAATTAGTCAAATTGTTTTTGCATTTCTTTCCAGAGAATAATTCAAATGAGAAATATTTCTAAAGAACTTATTTGCATGCACTGCAAGGCTTTTCAGAGGATGTTCAGGATCTAGAAGGTCACCATGAACTTAACGAGCTTTTCATTCATGGGTAGCCTTCAAAAATACATTTTAATTGACATAAGGAACTTTAAGAAGTTTTATTGTGTCTGGCTTTTCAAGAGAAGGGAGATACTACAGCTTCTTCTTTCTAAATTCGATGGAAAAGTTTTTTTGAGGTGGCACATGCTAATGCTCAGCATCAATCCGTGGTGCTCACTCAGGCACCAGCAATGGTGCGACCTATACTTTGCAAGTTGAGCACAGGCCATGTGGGGCAATGAGAGCAGCAGGGTGTCATGTCTGTAGGCAGGGATTCTTGGGGACACAGTGCCTTCTATGGGTACTGACGGCCCTCTGGAGGTCACCTTCCGCCTAGGTCCCTGCTGACTACGGGCATGTGTTCTTTACCCAAAAAGAGGCATCACTAGTGCGACAGCAAACCCTAATGCCAATTCAGAAGACTCCTTTGCAGCTCCTACAGGCTCACAGTTCTAACCCTTTTTACCAAGTCAGTATCAGAGAGGAGAAAGTTGGTCACCACTCTCTCAATTTTCTTTCTTTTAGCATTTGAATGACAATGCTGGAATTGAGATTCCCCTAAGCTGGGCACTGTACTACAGTAAGAGGTAGTCGATAACCACAAAAGACTGCAATCTAGATAGATGGGAGATGGAAAGAGAATAAGACAGGGAGAGACACAAATTGTCCAAAGTCACACAATAGCAAAGAGCGAGTCAGTATCCTATAAACAAAATTGGATTTTACCTTTTAATCAGAAACATACCTCAATATTTTATCATTTATAGCACTTTACTTCCAACATAAAATGATACCTCCATAAAAGCAAAACACTTTGAAACACTTTCTGGATTCCTCATTATCTCTGGTAAGAGAAACCTAATACAGAAAAGCTAGGAATCAAGGAGTAAATCATCAGTATTGTTGCATTTATTATTAGCATAGCTGCTGCCCTTTGGCTCCTCACAAATTTTACATACAGCTGTAACGAAGCTGAGCGTTTATTTCTTTCATTTAACTATATGGGTGAAATTATATCAGGTCCATTACTGCTTTTTAATCCTTCCCATATTTTGAGGCTTGTTAGCTGGAAAGGAGGAAAGAGAAAACAGTTGACTTTTATCATTAAAACCCAACAACTGTCATTAAAAGAACAACAGCATAACCTGTCTGTGTCATGTGTGAACTCAGCCTTGGTGCTGCCAGCACGCGTTTGTGTCGGTGACCAAGAGCTGACAGTGCAAAGGGTGGCCCATGAGTACCAGCAGCTCCGGGGACAGCCAGCTCCACGTGGTGTTTCTGTGCCACCATGGCTCTCGTTCATCCCGTGTAGGCTGCCCCTCTCACAGGAATCGAGCTGAGGGAAAGAGCAGCACTAGGAACACGGCTTTTCCCTTCCCCTTGAAGCAGATCTATCCTCCAAGTGGGCACTATCTGAATCTGTAATGTGGCTGTGCTGGCGGAGAGAAGCTTTTTCAAGCCCAAGACAGAATGAAAAAACCACACGAACACCGTGGTGTACCTCTGACTCCCCTGTAAAGTTGGTGGAAGGAGAATAAATGGAAGTGATAAATGTAGGACCTGCAGCAAGACAGTGTGTGTGCCCTCCCACCAGCTCAGTGCCCAGCTTGCTGCCATCCCCTGACCCCACCCCCAAAGACACAGCTGGGCTCTCCCAGGCTGGGCTCAACCCATGTTTCTTAGAAGTGCCCAACTCAATTTAGTTCTGAAGGATTGCTAGAAAACCTGGTCATGCATGTTTTGTAAACCAGTGGTCTCTTGCCAAGTCGTTATCTCGTTAGATTGGCTTCTTTCGTATCTCTGAAAAATAGAGAGAGCCCTCTGAGCTTCCCAGATAGTAACAAGACAGCAACAGGTGAGATTACACTACCATGCCCATTATCACACTGAATTTTATGTACCTTTTTGTACCCCAGTCATAAATGTGACATTTTTCTCAGGACTAGGTGATTGTTTCAGTGTTTACCAGGCACTCACTTTTCACACAATACCGTATTTTGCTCCTGAGATGATAATTCTGTCACATATACAAAGCTGAATTCAAGTAAGAGAAGAGGAGATTAATTCCTGAACAGCGAAATTATTGTTTTCATAAAAGTATCCTTACAGAGGAGAGATTTGGCTACCTTTATTTATTTGGAGTGGAGTAATATTTTCCTCTTCTTAGTGAATGGGTAGTCAGGCTGCAGGAAGAATTTGGCAGGTGGAAGGCAGCAGTCCTTTCTCCCCTAAGCCTTCCCCTCCTCCAAGCCAAAGAGAAGTATCTGGAGTTGGAGTCCTAAACAAAGTTTTAGAAAGCTGGTTTTATTGGGCATCACAGATTCTTTCAAGCACTTCATCAGTTCATGATGAAATGAGCTCAAAGATGAGACGAGTGGATCGAGTCAGTCTGATCAATAGAAAATGAGAAGATATAAAAAAGGAGGTAATAAACACATTTCAGCTTCTAATTAAGCTATCAAAAGCTCTGCTTTCCTTTTAGTCTCAAATAAAAGAGAATTTAATAAGATTTTTTTCAAAGAATAGTTGTATGATTGTACTTTTTCTTTTATTGACATTGATTTTTAACCTTTCCTTATAAGAACAGTTTTTTTAAAAAAAAAACCTTTACATAAGGAACATTATTAAGCAGCTTTTTCTCTTTTTGTAACATCTACATGTGTGAATGGCAGACAAATTAGTACTGAAGTGCTGAAGGAACCTCAAAACACATTGCTTCTGACAGTGCTAACAATCAATAGACGGAGGATACCACAGTTTAACCCACAATTTTCCAGCCTGTTCCTCTCCTCCTCTATGCACCTGTCTTTCCTGTAGCACAGCAAGGAATATTAAAAGCATATAAAACATATTTTGCTGGAAAGAATTACATTTTAAAAGTAGACCTGCCCAGACATGCTAGTGCTCCCCTTCCACTGCCCATCACCTTGGGGCAGAAGAAGGTGACCTCTGGTACAGACTTTGCACTGCTGTTCCCTCTGCACACACGATGTTTTGTTTCTGTGAGCAAGCAATATTGTGGCACCAGCCTGGGCAGGATTGCGAAATGGTTTGACAGTTTGAGAAAAACCCAATAACGCAGCTTGTTCTCATATTCTAAGTGCAACGGTTTGCATAAGAATTCAGAGAGACACTGCCGGGGAACCCTGTTTAATTGGGCTGTAAGATCTCGTTGCATCGCAGAAACAGCGGAATCAGTAAGCCCTACCTACAGCTGCTTAAAAACGGAAGGCGTTTAGAAACAACAACTGACGAAACCAATTTAAACCATTGCTGTCCTAAAGCCCTTGTCACTACTTCACATCCTGCGTCGTAAGCCTGCAGACCTCGGCTGGACTTTTTCTTTTTGGCTCAGCTCTGCCAAAGCCAGTGGCAGTGGGAACGACACGAGGCGTCGCACAGAGGGCTGCAAACCTGAGCGCTGTACGTTAAACATAAGGATCCAAAATAACCTAGGTCTGTTTTCCACGCTTCACAACAGCCACACTTACTGTCAGCTGCATAAAGAGAATTAATCTGAAATCTGTTGCCAAATCAAACTCGAGCCTTAATGTGAAAGCCCAGATTTTATGAAAAGGGTAGATGTTATTAACAAGACAGCTAATCAATCAACTACCAAGACACTCAGCTTCTCACCGAATCTGGTGCCGTTTGTAAAATATGCTGAGATCCTTGACTGGAATGAGATGCAATAGAACGGCGAGAGATGATTGTGGGCAATCGCACCCCGGTGATGAAGTGCCAAGGAAATGTCAATAGTAGTCAAACAGTAATTTTCCTGATTACAACATGCAATCTAGACTCACCCTTCCTCGGGGCTGATGCAGAGTTTTGGATCAACTGTTTCAGACAACTGAGTTACAAGCTGTGACTGGGTAAAATAAAGCACATATGGAAGTCTGAGCTTATACCTTGGTAATGTTGTCTTCAGTGAAACATAAGCACATCTTTAGTTTTCTGAATGTGTTTAAGTACCCTCCTGATGAGAACGTGTTGTTAATGAGGCTTATTACAGTAATTTGTATCAGAGTCATTTACAGGCCAGAGTCCCAGTGTGTCTGGCACAGTGCAAAAAGTGGAGTATCAGTTTCTGTGCTCCGTGAATTATACAATCAAAGTACAAGAGAGAGAAACAACTGACTGGCAGAAAGAGATGGGAAGCAGCAGGAACATAGACAGTAATGGGACAGTGGAAAATGAGGTGAACAGTGGTCACTGCAGATGGAGAACTGCTTTCATCTCATCTAACTTCAGATTTTACAGTGTAAATTTGTGTATCTGAGTTGGTTGCCCAAGACTCCCTACATCTAATCCATTTAGCTAACTCACTATTTAAAGCTGAAGAGAAATCACACTTTAACATACCTCTTCATCTCCAAGCAATGTAATGGAGACCAGAGTGACTAGCTCAGATGCAGCCACTGTATAAAGCCATTGCCCATAAAAGTAATAAAAGAGAAAGGATGGATAATAATAATAATAATAATAATAATAATAATAATAATAATAATAATAATAATAATAATAATAATAATAATAATAATGCCACCCACAGTAACTTCAGCTGAAGGTGGACATCCACAGTGTGTTATTAAGAGAAAAAATCTAGAATTTTAGTTGACACAGAGCAACCATGCCAAGAGCAGATAGATAGACATATTTGCACAACGGTAGCATGGTGGAGGCAGCTACTACTCACTCTGAAGGGTGTCTATGGAGGAAGACAAAGGAGAGGTTGACACTTACAGATCTTTTCTTGAATTTTCATTTATATTATATATATAAAAGCTTTACAATCCTTCAGGTACCAACTGATGCTGAAGCCTCAACTCTTTCTATATTCATCCAACTGAGTTGCAAGTTAGACAGGAGATCCTGGGAAACCCTGGAACTTGGTCAGAGAAAGCTTGATCCTGCACGACCTGCGATGTTGGCCCACACAGCCCCTGCTCAATGTTTGTAGGGAAACCTTTGCCTGACTCCTCTGCCAAACATATAACAGCTCTTGCAGCAATATCATGTGGGTGAAGCCTTGTCAGTCAGAAGGTCCCTCTGTAAGAGTTCTGCCCTTTCCTGCAGCAGGTTGCTTGGTTAGACTGATGGGGAGCTGCCATCCACATCCCACTCTGTGAAAGCCCATGGGTCTTACAGCTGTACATTGATTCCTGCCACACTGACACTCATCCTTGAGCTTATCTGATCTCACTACAGGCTAGTGAGTGGCTTTACTGCAATCATATTGATATATTAGGTGAGAAATTTGATCTGCAGTATGCGGTACTGCTGAGCATGTGCCTACCATCTGACCCTGTCTGTGTCTGTGACTGTGTTGAAGTTTGTGCATAACTGTGCATATGATCCACATCCAAAAGCAACATTTTATTTTAATTTTAACCAGTCAGGTGGTATATCTATGTCCTAACCATGTCCTCTCCAACGTAGGCCAAACGGGTAGACTTTCTTGCTTCTTGACACTGTCTTGGCTGGATGAGGGTGCCCAGTTCCAGCTTGATTACCAGTATCCTTCAAAAGCAACCAGCATTATGAACCAAAGAAGCAGACGAAATGTCTGAGGTTTAATTGACCCTAGAGCAAAGATGTCAGGAACAGTAGTTCTAAGGTGGTTACCTGAAATACGGAGACAGGAGCACTCTCTCCTTTCGCTTCTTCTTTGGGCTGTACTCCAAGTAGATGGTTCTGGACCAGAACTGTCTTTTGCTAGGTACTGCAAAAAAGGAAAACCATAAAGATGGCCCTTAGATTTGAAAACTTTCATGATAAAGGAGAGCAAATAGAAATGTAGACCAGATGCCACCACTGTGGTGGTATTGCAGTCTCATTATGCTCGTCGCACAGTTTTTTTGGTACTCCTGTTCTACCAAGACATTTCTGAAGAAGGCATTAGTTTTGGTATGACGAATTAATTCCTTCCTAAAGCAAATTGCAAATTATGCCACACACTTTTAAAAAAACTTACTTACAATATTCAGTACGTCATACTACAAATAGATTTCTAGAACATCAACAATTTTTAAATAATTGCCAACTGCATCCATGCAAATAAAATGCTCGTAGATGCAGCTATGTTCTATTGTTCTCTAGATGAGTTTGCTGCTTTGGATAATCTTTTATAGTGCTGCAAAAGGGGTTTCATATTCATTAGTCGGCTCTTGTTTGTTGAAAGCAGTTGATTTACTAAATATCTTGCTTATTAGTGTGGAGGCATAGAACAGAAGGCAATACTTCATGATTGCATTTTAATAAACAACGTTGAATATTTTTGGTAAGTAGCTGGCAGGAGTTGGCTACCAGTTTTTCTTTGTGAAATTATTCAGCTGATGGAATCTGATGTTTCCTTTAAGTTGACTGTGTCCTTTTCTATCATCTTCCTACTAATACATTTCTGCCCACCATTCAGGCCAAGAATCTTGCCTGTGATAGCCCAATAGGTTAAATAGTTGAGATCTCAATAGATAGCAGCACACATTACTGATTCATTTTGCAACCTTGAGCTAATCATGTCATCTACTGTTGCAGAAATTGTGTGGAATTGATTTGATCACGGTTTAACCTCCGCTGGCAGCTCAGCCCCACCCAGTCACTCGCTGACTCCCCCACCAGTGAGATGGGGATGAGAAGCAGGCCCAAAAACTCATGGGTTCTGATAAATACAGTTTAACAGGTAAAGCAAAAGCCACACATGCAAGCAAAGCAAAAAAAGGAATTCATTCACTGCTTTCCATGGGCAGGCAGGTGTTCAGCCATCTCCAGGAAAGCAGGGCTCTATCATGCCTAACGGTTACTTGGGACGACAAACAGCATCACGCCAAAAGCCTCCTCCCTCCTTCTTCCTCCAGCTTCTATCACTGAGCATGACGTCATATGAGATGGGATAGCCTTTTGATCAGTTGGGGTCAGCTGTCCCAGCTGTGTCCCCTCCCAGCTCCTCGTGCACCCCCAGCCTACTCGTTCGTGGGATGGTGTGAGGAGCAGAAAAGGTCTTTACTCTAAGCAAGCACTGCTCAGCAATAGCTAACACATCTCTCTATTACCAAAACTGTTTTCACCACAAATCCAAAAATGAGCACTGTACAAGTTACTATGAAGAGAATTAATTCTATCCCAGCCAAAACCAGAGTAGATTCATTGTGTGCACATACTGCATTTTGAAGACATAATAAAGTATCACCTTCTGCCATGGGGAAATGGTTGGAACAACACCCAGCTTTAGGGTTAATGTATTCACCTATCTCAGGCCATGTCCAGTGCGAGGATCAACATCCTTGGACATCTTTAATGAATCTTGCCTCACTTGGAAGCTTTGAGCATATAAAAAAAGAGGCGTTCTTTGTGAGAAAATTAACATAAAATCAGTTTGAGGAAATTGAGAAATATATTGAAATGATAAGCAGAACACTCTCTCTAATAACTTTAGCAATATCTAGCTAGTGCTTTTCTTCATTCATCAGGTATAAACATCAAACTACCAGCTATGTTTTTACTTTGTCTCTCTTCCTTCTTCTTACAATAAAGCCTGCACCTCATATTGGAGATGCATACTACACACACATATATATATATGCTATTCCATTCCTACCTTAATGGCCCTGCTAGATTTCAGCATGCTCAGGATTTTGCCCCAGGATGTGTTTGTACATCTGTGTATGTGGCAGAAGGCATAGGGAAGGGATTATTTTTCACTCTTGACAGCATGAGGGATTTGAGCACTGATGTTAGGCACACCGAATCTCCTCGCCAAAGTGAAATGAAATCTGCTCTAAAGAAGCAGTGGCATGGCAGAGATTGTCTCAAACACATGCTTTGAGAATATCACTGAAGTCATGCAATAAAAAGTGCTAAACGAAAAGGAACTGTACCCTTTATCTGATTAGTCCAACCAGATATCAAAGAAACCCAGTTACTTCAACCTGAGACTTTAATCACTAACCTTTTAGCCACCCCTGTCTTTTCCACACGTCGAAACTTAATCAGCACAAAACACAGGCTTACTTGTGGTTCTTGTTATTATGCTTCTTAAATAGGCAATGGGGTTTAGGGGAGAATGAGGGACAAAGAGATGTGAGAAAGGTGGCATGGGGTTTGAACGTGAGAGGGTGTTTCCCATCTGCAGCCAGGCTAATCCAGATCTCCAGTGCGTCCCTAATTCGCAGACCACTGGGACAACTGACTCCACAGGCTTTGCAGTTCACAACCTAAACCCCCAGATTACATTCAGAATTTTCTGAAATCTGAATCAGTTCAGTCCAGAAAATGTTACACCGCAGTAAGCACTATCAATTCTTTTCTGCCCACACTTACTCTTTGTTCCAGTGTGCTTCATTTGATATTTATGCTTTTTTTCTTAAGGGAAAAGACTGCTGAGATTTCAACTCTATTGTGATTTTCTAATGCCAAGCATTCCTGGATTATGCCAACTCTTGTTCTACTTTACTAACCATTACCTTAGTGCATGGACAACAGGAAATTAAAAGAATTGCTAGGTTTCCCTTATCCAGTCTGGACAAAGCATTAGAAAATAGCTTTCTGAAAAAGAAAATGTAAAGGGGTTATTCACTGTTTTTACAGTATTCCTGGGAAGCAAGTACTCAGTTTTTCAATAAGGCTTTTAGTCTTGAAGTGACCATATGGTCTATTTGCAGGCATAAACAAAAGAAACACACACACACACACAAAACCTGATCAAACAGTATAGTCAACCCACGTGGCACCCTACACTAACTGAAGACATCCCCAGATATGCCTGCATGGTTTTCCAGGGAGAACTCACAGTGTAAATGGTAACTGGGCCAAGAAACTGTCTTGGCAGTCCTAACCCCGTCGCCAGATAAAATCAATTGCTAGATGAACTGTAGCAATCCAAAGGTTTCCATTCTGCCCAGATTGTTATACACTAGGCAAGCATCACATCCAAAAATTCGTCTCCCCTGATAGCCAGAACACGGTCCAAGGATCTTTCCGAAGGATGGAGCATGAAAGCTGTGTGACTAATCTCAATAGCATCTACTGCTGGGGAAGCCGTTGGTCCAGAATAATCCATGGTAAACCTTGGCACACGGATTGAGTCACCGCAAGGTGCCAACCTCCATGGCAGTTCTGCTTCGCTGCAACTCTCCAGACGGGTGCTTGCAAATTTTGAGGAACACGCTGTTCCTTCCTCCATAACTCTGCATGTTCCCAGCCTATTTGTATGCTTTTGAAGAGCATATATTGCCTTCTGAAGGCTGTGATTATTAAACGCGAGTGTTTGCTACTATTTTTCTCTCCAGAGGATGGGTGAGAAATAGAAATTAAATTGCTATATTAATACAGAATCAGGAGAAGGAAGTTACAACGGGTTCCCCAAAAGACAGATGATTCATATATTTCATAAAAATTGTACCATAAGCGTTAGCTATCGTTCTCAGATAACGTTATTGTTGTAGGCATTGTTGCACGTAAGTACTTCATTTATCTAAATTGAAGCTTTACACTTCTGCTCACTCTGCAGGTCTCAGCCCTGCTATAACGGAGCTACTGTAGCAATGTATTATAGTGTCAAACCAATTCGTGTTTCATATTTTTAACTAAAGAAGGTCACAATAACAAAATGCAGCCAAGGAACAAACAACTGCTATCATCTGCAGCTCCACTTACATCACAGCTTAATTCCTCTCCTTTTTTGATGATGGTTCCAGAGTTCCTGCAGAAGTGTAGAGTGATACTATGGAAGGCAAGTTGTGATTTTAAGAATCTCTGTTTTCAGATGTGCAAGCCGATATCATTTACACATGACTGATGTTCACAAAAAAAGGTATTCAGCATTTCTGACAAATGGGGCAGTTCAGGTCTCTCATTTAGATACTCTTAAACAAAAGCATGAAGAATCTCTTGTTGCTTTTGAAAATTTCGTAAATTAATTCAGACAAAATTTGTCACTTCCTAAAGTGAAATATTTTACTGCATGAAATGCCATTTTCCTGTTTTCGATTAAAATCAAAACATGACAGACATTTTTGCTGTTTCTAGAAATTAAGAGTTATTAAATAATAACAATAAAAATGAGAAAACGTACTCTTATTGACAACTTGTAAAGGCTGGAATATAAGATTTGTCTTTTATTAATGCAATTATTTATTTATTCTACATGAAACATCGTTAATTTTTTCCTCTACTATTTTTCTGGCCCTAAATATTCAATGGCTTCCCGATCACAGCATATGTTTCCACTTAGTCTTCAGGGGTCTGGGGTTTGCCTTATCCTCTTTTTGCAATGAGTACATCCCGTCACTTACCCACCTTCCTTGTGAATAGGATTCATTTCTGTCCCACTCTGATGAGTCCCTGCCCACAGTAACAGTGGTGGGAACATTGCTGGCATTTGTGGCAATTTCCTTACCTTCTCAAACCTCTTGTCCCCTTGGTCGGCTCATATAATACTCATGAAGGTCGTACTTACTTTCTGATCTATGGAAACTGTAATGTCAACCTGCTTCAGTCCCAGGGTTGAGCATGTACTATTATCAAGCACAAACAAGGAGTAGGAATATGGGGGTCAATCATCTCACAGTTCTGATACCAGGCAGGCAAGCTAAAACTATAAAACATGTTTTTAGTAAACAACCCCATGCCCAAAACTAGTTGGCAACTGTAAGAAGTCACTTATTCACTCACTCTGTGAGTAGGAGGGAATCTGCTGGGAGACCGACATGATGCAAGTCGTAAAATGATCATTGTCACAAATCTGAGCTGACTCTGCTGGCAGCCTTTCACATTTAATATTTCCAGCTGTAATTAATGAGCCATTTTTTCATTGTTCTTGCTTGGGGAAGCCAACCACTGTAACTAGCATAACCTGTCTGTCCTCTATAAATGAGTTTGTATTTGTTGATTTTTGGTTTGCTTTCCCATAGGTGCTTGGAGAATTGTGCCTCCCTTTCAACTCTGCTGTATTTTTTATGGTAGTGTAAGACTGAGTTTCCCCAACTCCTCTCAAGATCTAAAGGCAAAACTAAGATCCTGCAACTGCCGCTAATAAGAATTGGCTGGAAATTTTCTACTTTTACATTATCACTTTCACAAGCTCCACTGACAGTGGCAACTGCTGGAACATTCATATTACCAGAAGTTCATTTTTCTCCCCACCGCTGCATTGTCCAACTTCATTTCAAGCCTGTGGTGGTGATCCAGCTGTAAGAAGACCCATGACCAGGGTACGCTAGACTGCTGGAGCTGCACTACCATAATGGAAAAGTGCGAGGTGGCCAGAACACGCATGCCAACTGCAGGCTGGCTGAAATTAAATGAGTTTGGTTTCTGTTGTTTTGTTGTTTGGGGTTTTTGGGTTAGGCTCTGGGTTTTCAGGGTTTTTTTTTTTTTGCTTAGGATAAAAACAGACAGAGAATTTTTATCAATCTAAGTCATTAAAAAAAAATAATCAGAATCCCACCAAAATAAAACCTTAATTTCTTGGTTAGTTAAGAATTTAATTGTAAAGCATGGACTTTGGAAATGTGGAAGAGAATCCAGCAGAGACTACAACGCAAAACCAAAAAATCTACCCTCTTCCCCTAAAAAATGGAAGTCTTATCTCAATTTAATAGTGAAGTAGCTTTTTAGCTTCTATTTTCCAGTTTTGTGCTCTCTGAGGTACAGAAAACGTAGAAATATAAGATGGAATGACAACAAGATGCAAAAGCACAGGAAGTTATGTAAATACATCTAAAACAAAGAGCTTCACTTGCCTTGAGACATGTCAGAGTGCATACACTAATTTAATTTCACTTACAAATAAAACTGTCTTTCTTGCAGCTAAGTTAAACTGAGCCAACGCTTCATTTCACTTTGCATAAAAGCGAGGATGCCAAGACAATATTCCAGGCATGCAAAATGTGTAAGCCCGGAGATCTCAAGGCAGGAGTATTGCTTAGGAATTTCTCTACAGCACCTTACGAAAAAAATGCATTTGAGTAGCACTGACCACTTTTGCAGTGAGAAGAAGGGCATTCCCAAAACCTACTTTAGGAAAGGGCAAAGTGAGCACTGAATAGCTGCTCTCTCTTTCTCTCCGAGTTGTAGATTTTATTTTTTCTGAGACTTTTCATTGAACAGGCCGATCAATTCCCATTTTTCAAATCAATTTTTTCTTGCCTTGAATATCTTGTGCTGATAAAGCACTTTCAAGTATGACTTTTTGAGTTTATCTTTTTGTTCTGCATTTATTATTGGACAGCAGAACTCTGTAATTGCTAATACGGCAAAATTTTTCCCACAGTATTCTTTGGAATAAAAAATTATTGGAAAGTTTTTACTCCAGCAATGATGATCCTTTCTGATGCTCCTCTACATTCAGTAGTATTTCAAAAAGCAAACACTTGAAGATCAAGCCCAGCAGTGCCAGTCTGCTGTTTCTTCAGGCCAGTCTTTTGTAACTCACTCTAATAAGGCAATATTTATTATATTTGCATGCAACTGCAGAGTCTCAGCTGGAGCGTCACTAAAGGAAGCTCAGACAGTGATTCCTGCCACATTTAAATTACTGACAAAGTTGGACTATTTATGGTTTGCAATCTTTGAACTTGTCTTACATCAAACCAACCAACCAATCCCAAAAAATCCCCAAAAATACACAAAATTGTATTTATATCATTATCTTAGGAATATTTCTGTGATGTCATTCTAGATAGCTCTGCTTTACTTAGCTAAGTCAGTCAATATATTTGTGATAACGAGCAAGCATTATAAGCCCCAAATACAGCACTTCATACTGAATCCAAAGCTTGAAAATACTTGAGCTTACTAACAAATAACTTTTCATTTCCAAAGGCAAAACTACTTCTCTTTCACTTATCTGATGCTTCTTGGAGACCTCGTCTTTAGAGTTCAGAACCAGAAACATCAAACTACTGTAGCTGAGGATGTTCCAGCAGGGCTGGAGATCATCTAGCAGATAAAACAAAAAGATTGTCTGAAATTTCTAGACTGAAGAGAAATGCTTTTGAGAACCTGAGATTTCAGATGCTGGCACAGTATGAAACCTTTTGAATGTTTTCCCTCAATTCCAATCATCACTGATAGAAAGGGCAAAGTCATCACGGTTTGATAACATTCCTGCAGTGGGATGAATTACTATTCCTCAGCCCAGCTGACTCCATGTTTGCTCTTAGTTCTCAGCAGGCATGAGGTAAGAAATGGTAGGTCGTGTTTCAGTGAATGAGGCTTAACAAGAGAAAGTGGAAGACCAATAATTTATGGAGCAGAAAATGGTGGTAATTAACAAGCATGATAATTATCACCATCTAGCTATTTTGACAGGACATCTGGGACTGCGCTTAATCCACACGAGAAAAGCTAAAAGTATGCTGTAAAGATTTCATGCTGCTGGAACTCAGCAATGAAGCTGAAGGAGGACAGACCACATTCTCATCTTACATTTCCATCTGCAAACTAATAATGTTTCCATTCTGATACATCTACCCACTGTGCAAGAGGTTCTGGCAAAATACTCAGAAAAGGAGATAATTTTTCTGAAACAAGAGGAGCATATGCTTCTATGTCAGGGTGTTTACAGTTGTAAATCCAAAAACATAGACAGCTTTCTACTGAGATAATTAAAACGGTGATGCACTTAGACTGAAAGGCAGTGACTTTGAGAGCAACCCTAAGGAGAAGGACTTGGGGCTATTGGTTGATGAGAAGCACAACACGAGCCGGCAATGTGCACTTGCAGCCCAGAAAGCCAACCATATCCTGGGCTGCATCCAAAGAATCATGGCCAGCAGGTCGAGGGAGGTGATTCTGCCCCTCTACTCTGCTCTTGTGAGACCCCACCTGCAGTACTCCATTCAGCTCTGGGGGCCCCAACAGAAGGACATGGAGCTGTTGGAGCAGGTCCAGCAGAGGGCCACAAAGATGATCCAAGGGCTGGAGCACCTCTCCTCTGAAGACAGGCTGAGAGAGTTGGGGCTGTTCAGCCTGGAGCAGGTTCTGAGGAGACCTTCTAGTAGTCTTCCAGTACCTAAATGGGGCCTACAAGAAAGCTGGAGAGGGACTTTTTACAAGGGCATGTAGTGATAGGACAAGGGGCAATGGCTTTAAACTGAAAGAGGGGAGATTTCAATTAGATCTAAGGTATAAATTCTTCACTATGAGGGTGGTGAGGCACTGGCACAGGTTGCCCAGAGAAGTTGTGGATCCCCCAACCCTGGCAATGTTCAAGTCCAGGTTGGACGAGGCTTTGAGCAACCTAATATAGTGGAAGGTGTCCCTGCCCATGGCCGGGGGGCTGGAACTGGATGACCTTTAAAGGCCCTATACAACCGAAACCATTCTGTGATTTTATGACTTCATAAAAACCAGGAAGTCCTATAACAACATGATCCAGTAGTTATGGTAAGATGATAGTGTTGGCATTAATGCATCTTTTAAAAACAATGCAGTACATCTCTGAAGAATACAGATTAACTCAAATTTACTATGGGTTCACTACTCCCTGCCGACAACTGCTATATTATAAGAAACAGCCAATATATTGAGAAAACATTTTAGAAAGCATGAAATACATGTCAAGTTCCAGTAAAATAATTGGAACCTTCTAGGGTTTGCTTAATTATGCAATACAGTTAACCCCTAAGTCAGTGATTTAAAACTTAGGTTAAATATATGAGAAAAGCCTGTCGTTTCATTTGAAATAAGATTTTTTTTTACAGTAAGCATTTGAATTATTTTTTTTCATATTGGAAAATTCCTATATGTTATGAAATTATGTTGCTGTGTCAAGTTAAGATGCTTTAATTAAATACAAAGCAGATAGACTTGCTGCTATTGCCAGAGAAAAATGAAATATGAAAAAAAGAAGCTGCAATACAGAGATCTTCCTTGAGTCACTTTATCAAACCAGTGATTTTGAAGTCCATTAACAGCTGTAGGCCCCAAAAACGTGTGAAATCATTCAGGCTGACAGATCCAGTGGTCCTTTATCACTAGAGGTGAAACTATAATTTCAACAACAGATCAGCCATTATACTGAAAAACTGTACTGCCTACAGCTAGCCAGTGGTCAAACTCCTTCTATACCATATTATAGAATTAAGCTATAGAATTACAGTTATTATAGAATTAAGTACCTTTCAAAATGTACAACAAAACGTTTATGAGAGGTTTGCAGAAATAAGTTTCATCGTGCAACAGCTCGTGCTATGCAGAAGCAAGCCACACTGAGTACATACACAAAGTCTATGTTTATGACCTGCTAAAACACTGTGATTAACTGGAAGTCTTACAGCAGCAATTTTCAGAAAACATACAAAAGGTCAACATTCATAACCTCTGCCTCAAAAATGCAGTGTGCTGTCTGATGAGAAGGTTTGTCAGGCTGTCCTGGTTTTGGCTGGGACAGAGTTAGTTTTCTTTTCAGTTTCCAGCTGGATTAAAACACAAGACAGGTCACATCCATCCTACCAGCCCCACTCCTCCATGGCTCTTCTGCAGCCTACATTCCATCTCCACCACCGTGAGTGAGGCGAGCATGGGCGCACATCCCACACGCAACACGACACAGTCTACGCAGCACCCAGGTGACATGGATCAAGCCAGGGGTTTTGAGAAGAAAAAAAGAAAAATCTGTGCTGGAAAAGGTGGCACCTCTGGAACGGGGGAACTTTCCATTCCGCCCTACAGATGTCCCATTGCTATGAAGAGAAGAAGAAAGAGCAAAATGCGAGTGAAGAGAGGTCTGTTATCATCACCTCCCTTCTGTTACTGTATTACTTGAGTACCTTGCTGATTTTTAACATCTCTTCTACACAGTTATCTGCTCTGTAATTCAGAGACCCAGGGGTTAGATGTGTGAAGGGATTCAGGTTTTGCAGCAGCGAGCATTGCAGTACCTGCCTTCTCTGTGCCTGGCTGCTGAGTGCCACCTCTGCCGGATGCTGAGGCACCGCCAGAGCCCCGGCACCGAGACACTGAGTTTGCAACATGCAGAGCAGGGAGGCACCGGGGCTCGCCAAGAGACGCTGCGGAGAGGAACCCACCTGACAGTCCACCACTCACATGATTGCACCTGCTGGAGTCACGGTTATAAAATTGGCCTGAAGTTGCATCAGGAGAAGGTTTAAATTGAATGTTAGGAAAAATTTCTTCACTGAAAGGGTTGTCAAGCACTGGAACTGGCTGCCCAGGGAAGTGGTTGAGTCACCATCCCTGGAGGTATTTAAAAGACGTGTAGATGAGGTGCTTAGGGACACAGTTCAGTGGTGAACAGGGCAGTGTTAGGTTAATGATTGGATGTGATGATTTTAAAGGTCTCTTCCAACCTAAACAATTCTATGATTAGCATCGGTTTGGAATTTCTAGCCTGGAATCCTCTCCTGTGTTGCAGCTGTACATTGTACTGGGTCCTGTGTAACACAGAGAAAAATCATCACTGGTGTGACAGGGAAATGGGAAGCTTCCATTTTAACCAAATTATTTCGTACAGACCTCACTCACTATCCCAACCACCCTGCCAGGGTCAGGATGTTGCTCTCCTCTCCTGTTGCAGTTGTATGCCTGGGTAAAAAGTAATTAAAGATTCAGTGGACTAGAGAGAAGCTGCCTAATCCTTTAACCAGTGACTGGGAAACTCAACTGGAAGTGTAGAGGCTTGGTTTCTAACTGCTGCTCCAACAGCTGTTTCTAAGTGTGCACAGAAACAAAATACTAAATACTTAGTGAATATGAGTACGAAAATCTGTGTATCTAAAGATTTAGCTTAGGGAGTGGGGAATAAGGATCAAAATTTGGGGTTTAAGATGCTAAATTACTCATTCCCATTCAGAGGACCTCAATCCTTTATGAATTTAGGCCCATAATGAAAATGACAGGAATGGTAGACTTGAACCACAGGTTCTCCAGACTGAACCACCAGAGTTGCCTTCCCCTCCACCAGCCACTCCCACTGTCCTGCAGATAATGGTGATTTATATGCAAAGACATATTCATTCTTGAAACAACCTTGCTTTGTCTATTTGTCAGTTACAATAAAAATAAGCCCTTCCTAATTAACTGCCCAACCTCAGATAGCAACTACAGGGACTGCCCATAGCCTTAGACATTATCTTGGCACACCCTTACCAGGTGAGGTCTGGGTAGGATGACAACAATCTCAGATCACGAACAGCTTCATTTTGCAGCCTGCTTTCTTCTGTATTCTCACCAAAATATTTTCCAAGTTTCTGATACATAGTATCTGCCTTTGCAGATACATTGGTTTATTTTTTAATTTTTGAGGGATTCGTGAAAATAGAAGCACATAAAAGTTTGCCAAGACGTCTAAAAAAACCCCAAAACATCACATTATTCAGTCAATGCAGGAAACAAAGATTTATAGAAAAGCAAATAAAAAAATAACATCTGAATCACTGCCTCAGTTTTTCCACCGCTTTTTTTGGACTTATTGAGTGTCTGCAGAGACTCCAGGGTTTTGCTGAAGCCTCATCTCTTCTAGTCCCTACAGCCGAGTTACATCTGTCTGTCTCTGATAATCAAAGAAAAGCTGCTTGTAAAAAATGCTTTTTCCTATTAAAAGTACTGGTCCCCTTCTTCAGGCAATGTCCTTCATTAGCCAGAGCTCAGTTTGGCGATTTATTTCTTGGCTACCTGCTCATCTGCCAGAGTATTATTTGCTTGTCCTTTACCCAAGGATAACAAACTCAGGCAGTTTTGTAGCCCTCTGTTAAACCCAACAGCTTTTCAAAGCATGCCGAATCAAAACCAGGTCAGGTTGTAGATATGGAAGCAAACAAGACACCCAGGTAGATATAGATTTAGCGATGTACCAACCTGCCACATCACTGATGGATGCAAAGTCAACAGGTTTCACAGGTGGACTGAGTTTGCTAAAGCTTTTCATAAAGGGAGAGTCTCCCACCACTAGCAAAACAAAACGCCAGCCAAACTTCATTCCTTTAAAACACAGGCACTGACAAAACTGGGAACAAGAGATGCAAAAAGTTTTGCTTTCTTTCCAACGGATTGAAAACAAAATCCTGAAGCCTTTCTGTGGTGAAACAAAATGATTACAGATACCTCTCCCTCCGGCATGGAGCGCGCACAGACCCAAGATTGTTGTTAAAAACAATTTGAACTATTTTGCCCCGGTTACACGATGTGAGGTACAGTTACATAAGATTGCCGTATCTCCTGATGAAATCGGTGTCCACGGGCTTCTGCGAATACATTTGCATTTTTAGCCTTCTCTTAATCCACAAAAGAACCTTACATGTATCAAAGCAGCATCTTGTCCTTGAACACTCCTTTTTTCTCTAAGCTCTCTAGCTTATTTGGCAGTTTATCTGTTGTCTCCGCTTTCTTTGCAGCCTCTTGATACCATCTGTGAATTTGATTGATGCATAGGTTTTCTTCTGTTATTGTTTTAGGTCATTTATAGAGAAGTGAGTATTAGGCTCAACACTAATCCCCAGTGAGCTCCACTTTGCTATTTTAACACTCAATTATTTTGGTTTCTGATCATTCAGCCAGTTTCGTATGAAAACTGCAATTATCCCTGTGGTTTTTTAAAGGAATTGTTTCAATTGGATTCCCTTCGTGGAATGCCTCAAAGTTCTGCAGAAAGTTTTTTCCTTTAGCTACTGAAAGTACAAGTGAATCAAAGAAAGGAACCAAGTTCGTTGGGCTTCTCTTCGACCCATGTAGCCTGCAGTGTATCTAGTTATACTCATGTATAACTGCTTACACAACAATTACTTTTGTACTTACTGTACTGTAAAGGCAGTATATATACTGTACACTTCTATACATAGCATACTTGTATACATACTGTATGGAAGTTGAGATGTATAGGACTTGTCCACAGCATAACAAAATTTTACTTTTGGCTCACTATAATGGCAATTGCTTACTCTTTCATATTTGAAGATCCAGATTTTTACTATCAGAGCGAGACCTGAAATTCCTATTCCTTACCTCTTCTTCCTCCTCCAGGTAAGATGGAATGAGAACTAGCTCAATATTTATGTTTCCTTATAAATGCTTTCTTGATATAAAAGTTCAAAAGTGAGGGGTAACTTCTTGTTCTTCTAGGAAAAAAAATATATTCTTTAAAGTTTCCAGCCAAACATTAAGCATTAATTAATTAAATACCACATAAAGTCTAATGCTAGTCACATACATCCTTCTTCTCTAGAATAACACTCTCTTAAAACAGCATAGTTTCCACCGTGAAGCAGAGAGCGTAGAAGATGCTCGCTATCCACATCAACTGGACCCTTCCTTGCTGTTCATATCATCTTGTGCCTTGTCCAGTGTCACCACGAGATGACAACACAGAAATTGCTCCACTCCAACTAGCCGACGACCACTGCTAACCCCTGTATTCAGGGCAGGACAGTATGCACATCTCCCTGTCTTTACAGGCAGCTGTACTTAAAATTTTCAAGTTATCTATCAGAGGCAAAGGTGCTGACTTCACTTTCCTCTAGCACATTTCAGCTAAAGCACAATAAATGTTACAAGATGACTGGAAAAACACCTAACATAACCCTGCATTCAAGGAAATGTGTTGCCAAACTAGAGGAGAGAAAAGTTTTTTAAAATATTTTGATTTATTTGCCTCTTACGCTTTCATGTCTGCCACTCATAGCTCCACAAGACTTGTCAAATTCATTTTTCTAAGAGGAAGACATGAATTTTCTTCCTGTTTTGCTCCAAGATTAAATCAAGGAAAAGGGAGGTGTCCACAGGAGCCTTCTGTAATCTTTCCATACACCAAATATATTTCTCTCTGCACTTGGACAGCATAATTAAGAAGTCCTCATTTAGAGTTTGAATCTTTAATCACGGTTTTCCTAATAAAATCCTCTCTAGTTTGATGGACCTCATGTTACTTCTCCTTGAGTGAACTCCAAACTGATTACTTGACAGGGAGCATTATCTAATTAATTATTTAGAGACAACTACCAAATTACACACAGAGATTGAGCAGCATATGGTGATTCAGTTTTAATCCTCTGCTCCAGAGTCTAAATCCCAGGTGGGGGAACTACATTCTTCTTCTGAATATTAATCTAATTGCACCTGTACTATCCCAGAAAATGAACTTCTTGTCCTTATAGACCTTTCATCATTTCATCCATAGTGCAGAGAAGCCTACATCCATCCCAGTTTAGAAAGCACATATTACATGTCCACAAAAACCTCTTGTTTACTATATTTCTGAGCAGTTCCTCAGCATTCCTGGATGTTCTCTGCTCTGTAATCCACTCCCATTGCCACTCCTGCAATGCCACCCTCAGCACTTCTCCCAGGGCACTCACTCACTGAGTGCTCTAGTCCTGACAAACAAGTGTCCCTTGTACCTCCTTCAATGCAGGAAGCCAAATTTCTTACTGTTTCCTTTCATCTACTCCCAGCACACACCTGCCCTGCACGGACTTAAGGAAAGAGAATTGGGGTTTTGAGATTTGTTAGATCTGATGACTACTCACAAGTATATTTGGAAGAGTAACAGCACATTAGCAACTAAGTTCACTCTCTAGCTTCATCTGATCTCAAACATAAGTGTCACTGCATCCTCTTTTTTTTTTTTTTTTCAACATAGCTATAGTTTAAAATAGCATCAACAGTGTTTAGGCAGGAAAAAGAAAAAAGGCATTACAGAGAAAAATCTAAACCCTGCTTCATAATGCAGTGTTATGTTTTTCAGCCTTAATGTCCATGCAAATGACAAAAGTAGTGTCAAACAGACTAGAGCTTGTGTGGCCTCTGTGCTGAGTTTATGTGATGGGGTTTTGGTAGCAGGCAAGGGGCTGCAGAGATAGACCCTGTAAGTAGCTGCAAGAAGCTTCCCCGGCTCCAAAACCAGTTGGACCGGCCTCTGGCCAGGTCAGATCCCCCACCTCAGGCCAAGGCAAAGTCAACCAGTGTCTCTGCAAATGCCCTACTTAAGATGGGAACAAAGGAACTGGAGCCAGGTGGGACCTGCAGTAAAGAGAGGGGAGAGGTGGAAGGTTGGCCCTCTGGCTTCCCGGGCGGGCAGCTGCCCATGCTGCACTGTTGCGACACAACTGCAGATGGTCAGTTACAGCACGGCTTGAAGAGCTCCAAAGGTGTCCGCTCCTGAGGCACCTGCTGGGCAGAGTTCATCCTTCCAGGACTGCCGAGGTTTGCCAGGCTGGTTCGGCCCAGCATGGCTGCAGCTGAAAGAGGACTGAGACCTGAGTGAAACAGCCACAAAGACACCAGGTCAGTGAAGATGGAGCAGGAGGAGGTGTGCTGGAGCTGAGACTCCCCTGCAGCCCGTGATGAGACAGTAGGGGCCCCCCCTGCCACTGGGGGAGCAGAGATCCACCTGCAGCCCATGGAGAACTCCACACTGGAGCAGAGATCCCTGTGCCTGAAGGAGGTCATAGGGAATGGTCTCCATAGGCTGCTAGAGACTGACAACAAAGTAGAGATGCATCTGAAGTCCGTGGGAAACCCCATACCAGAGCAGGTGGCAGCTGCCTAAGAAGCCGTGACTCTGTGGAAAAAGCCCGCAGCGAGGCAGTCTGATGGGTAAGTATGGTATCCTGTTATTACCCAGCTGGCATGAATTGAAACTAATGAACTAATTAACTAAGGTTTAGACCCTGCCTACAAAAGACGGGCCATTTCCTCCTGGCTGTGGAAGATGCAATGGCATCCTTGGAGCTGCAGCCCAGGCTGGTGAGCAACATCTGGTGACCCCGATGTGATGCGTCTGAGGACCATGACTCCCTCGCCGGAGCCAGAGGAGCTGGAGCGAGAGTCCTTCGGTAAAGAAGGTAAAGCTGCAAGCCCTGACGTGATATTTGCGGGAGGGAAGCATGCTGGAGTTGGAATGAATGGACTGGGTCTCTGCTCACCGTAAAGCCTTCACTTTCCTCTAAAACCAAAAAATTGTAAAACAGAAAGGGGGAATTATGGTATCCTGTTATTACCCAGCTGGCATGAATTGAAACTAATGAACTAATTCACTAAGGTATAGGCCCTGCCTACAAAAGGCAGACCATTTCCTCCTGGCTGCAGAAGATGCAACGGCATCCTTGGAGCTGCAGCCCAGGCTGGTGAGCAACAGGTAAGGATTGCATCCTGCAGGAAGGACTCATGTTGGAGAAGTTCATGGACTATTTTCCCCATGAGGACAGGCACCATGCTGGAGCAGAGGAAGAGTGTAAGGAGTCTTTCCCCCAAGGAAGGAGCAGCAGAAACAGCATGTGATGAACTGACCTGCAGATCCCCCATTCCCCATCCCCCTGCACTGCTGGGGGAGGAGGGAGAGCTGGGAAGAAGAGAGGGTGAGGGAAGGTGTTTTTAAGATCTGGCTTTGATTCTCATTATCCTCTCTGAAGTAATATTAAATTAAGAATAAACTGATTTGTACCCAAGTCCATTCCGTTTTGCCCGGGGCCATGGTTGGTGGGTGATCCCTCCCTGTTCTTATCTCGACTCTCACGCCTTTTTTTTTTTACATTTTTCTCCACCCCACCAGGGCAAGGAGTGAGCAAGCAGCTGTGTGGTAGCTTAGCTGCTGGCTGAGCTAAACCACGACAGGCCTCAAACTTAAGGATGGAAATGAAATATTTAGAAAAGCATACATTCAGAAATAACTCCTTTCATGATGCCCTGCAGCCGTCTTCATCAAAGCTTCACACATGGCCTGAAAACCAACCTACTGCTAATCCTAAGCAAATCCACACAAAACCCTGTACCGCATCCAGCCTGTTAAATCTGCATGATGGCCCACAGCTCAGCTATCCTCAAACCCACAGCACCATACGGAACCCAGTGCCACCTCATACACCCGCTATTCTCACAAATCCAAACATGGCCACACCATAAGTCACCTCTGCCAGCCACCACCCCATAGGCACTTCCCTCCAAGCCAGGCGGAGATGGGCACGGGCAGCCTCACAGCCTTGCAGCCTGTGCTGCTATCCAGCCCCCATGTGTCATGGACTACTCAAATCCCCGTACGTGGCTTCGATCCACATAGTACAACAAACATGGCTGCTTTCTCACTGATGCCATAGGCTAGGTGAGAAGAGTGGCAAAACCAAATCCAGGTTGCATCCTCTAGTTTTTTTGCGTCATAGGCTCCTGAACAGAAAAGGCATGATTGATGAATGCATTTAAAAATTGTGATTGGTACCGCACCAAAGAAGAACATAGTCCTGTAAAGAGAAGGACACATGAGCTGGTGTTTATTTCTCCCTAAGCAGCATTAGCTTTCTCACTGCTGTAGGGTGCAGTGCATAGGACCTCTGGTCCAGGATCTGAGAAAGCGCAGGTTTCACTGACTGGCTGCACTTGCCAGCATGACACCAGCCACCATGGTCTAAATGCTGCAGGTGAAAACCATAGTGTTGATCCTACCTACTCCATGCTTCTTGTCTGCCTGCTTTCAAGCGCACATAGTGTACACATTAACCAGTTATTTGCTAGCTCTCTCCCTCCACAGTTAGCAGTTACTCTTCACACGTTCTGTGCACTTGTTTTTTTCCAAGCTTCTATCTTCTCTCTTGCGTCATGGGTTTCTGAACGCTCTTGTGGTAATAACTAGGTAGTGTAACAGCTAACCTCTATTGGGCTTGGAGCAGGAGTGATTTATATTTACAAAAATCCCCTACATAAAGGGGAGCAAAACCATTAAGTAAAAGCTCTATAATGCCCCAAATCAGTTTGAATTCATACAGATAGTAAAGAGAAGGATAATCTCACCTAAACATATGCACATGCATCTGTGTCAAGCCCTTGACTCCAGGTTCTCCCTCTAAGCAGCAATGGTGGTGTTGCGGCTCAACAGCCTGTGTTGTAACACCCACCTCAGGCAAGATCAGTCACACCCTGGCAGTACTTTTCTGTCCAAGGACTACAGAAGAAGTTCAGACATGGATATCTTGGCTGCCATCATCTATATTTGTTGGGCTGAATCCTACTCTACATGCTTGAGCCGCAACAGGAAGAACAAGTTTTGAGGGATTTTTTGTTCTTTACCATAAGAAGCCAAACGTTCAGATTTGTAGTGGGACTTTGACCCACTCAGAAAACTCAAGACCTGGGCCCAGTATTCCTCAGATAAATTACTTCAGTATCTCCCAGCAGGCTGGTACCAAAGCTGTCCTCAAGGTATGCAAAAAAGGAATCCAAGAGCTGTATGGGGAAGTCAGAACACAAGTACAAATACTACTCTCCAGCTCAATGAGGATGAAAATCCTTCCTTCCGGGTGTGTGGCTATTGCTGCTCTTTCTGTGCAGTAAAACAGTGTTACAAGTAGTGTAGAACATGGCCTCATGCAGCAAGGTCTGTGGTGCAGAGAAAAACCTCTCAGGTTGAGTAGTTATCAAATCCAGATCTCCCACTTCCTAACCGACATGTAAAGTAGTGTATCAAAGGCACTTGCCACCGCCTTTCCAGTCTGCTCCTCCTTCCAACTTTTGCTGTAGTGGCTTCTCTTGCTGTAACGTGGGTTGCACTGCCATTGGTGAGACACATGTATCCTCCAGTGGATGCAATTGCAAAGATTGATGCTCAATCTGTACATCCCAAATGGATTTGCAAATGGCACAAAAAACACAACACGTGCTAAAAACTCAGTTGAGCTTTTTAATATTTAAATAACCTCACTGGAAAAAAAACTTCGGCGACTACAGCCATACAGATCATCATACTAGATTTGGAAAGAGAAAGGATTTGTAGATTGCTCCTTTTGGCTTACACAGATCTGACCTCAGTCTAGATTTTTCTTTAGACACCTACTGTCTTTGACAGAGCTGGGCCTAAGGCAACAGTGACAACTTGTTGTCTCTCTCATCACAACCAGAGAGAGACAAATAATTCAACAAGTGGGTTTAACAAACATAAACAACAAATTAGTCTTGCACATACAATGTAGAAACAGTGGAGTTCTTGTCTTGCTTCCTGTTTTCTTCCGATGCATGCGTTCCTCAACTTCATCATCTACAGGGTAATTCTATTACTATGGTAAACAATTTATCTCCCTCACTTTATTAATAGTCATTCCAAACAAGTGAAAGAAAAAATTGAATCTACAAATTTAGATTTATGCCTTTGGCAAAGGCAGATTGTTTTGTAGATTAGCAGAGATAACCACCCTACCCGGAAAACCTTGCTATCCAAGGCTTGTGTTATGTTCGCACAGATGTTCACAAATAAATTCAGTCTCTGATTATTTTCAGATTAATGGCATCCTGCTCTATTAGAGCATTGCCAAATCATCATTTTATTGCCAGTCTTGCAAGGTTTTGTGCTTTTTTTTTCCTAAAGCTCCAACTCAAAGACATCCGATTAGCCAAAACCTCAGTTTTCCTTTCTAAAGTCTCAAGAAAGCTTTGTCATAAGATTGACTCATGTTACCCTAGAGGCCCGAAGAACTTAATCTTCACATTTTCGTAATCACTTTCAAGACTTTTAAGGGTCTGACTCATGATTTCTAATGCCTACAGTTGGCAATACTGCATATATATTACATGTGTCATATCATCCATCTGCCAGTAAGCAAAATCTTTATAAAAAGTCCAATAAGTTACTACTCATACCGTTTCTAATAGATTTTTTTTAAAACACACAGATCTCTCATGCCGAAGAAGTTATATCACTGCAGTAGTCACTCACAGCAACAAAAAATAAATTCCTCATTAATCTGATCAAAAACAATTAGTAAAATCTACCTCCTACTCAGTCATGCACGTGAAACCTAAACAGAACTACTTCAGATTTCTTAAGTCAAATGCCTACAAAACAGAAGGTTGTAAAGCTGTGAAAACTCTTACTAAACATCAACTATGGAAGCGTTCACTGTACTGCTGTCATTAAAACACAGATGTAAGAGGCAACTTGTGAAGGTTTATTCCATGTGAGGAATCTCTCTTGGCATGCTTACCGACGCCCCCAGCCCACCAGCGGACCACTGTGAGCACCTTCTGCGCAGGCTCAAGGCACTTGGCAAAGAGCTGCAGGTTACCGCCATCATTCCACTGAGACCGACACCTTCATCAGGTCAGCCGAGTAGCTGCAGATTTGTCATATGCTGTATTTCTAAGAAGCCTCTGCAAAAAGAAAGGCAGAATGTCTCTTTACTCATAACATGGGATGGTAGCATTTCATACGTTTAAATTAAAACTGATGGCAAAATTTGATGTTTTGACTACTCATGTTGACATTTAATCCATTTTACATTTTAGAGAGAGACCTTCATTTACAATACTTGGCATCAAGTAACCAAGGCAGACCAGAGAGCCACATGTAAAATAGAAAACAGAAATACATGCAGTAGAACTCATTTCAGGCATATTTGAATTATCCAATAACTTGACTAGATACTCGCACCATTCAATTCACCTGACACTTTCATTTTGGCTCTACTTTCAAGCTTACGAATAAAATCCTAATTATATTTAACACGTTATTTGATGATTATACCTTGAAATGAATCAGAAACAGCTAAACACTTAAGAAAACTATGTGAAACTTCCTTAGTCTGAGTCAGAACCATTCTCCCCCTCTCCACGAATCTCATAAGCATGTTTTTGCAATTTTCTAGACTACTAGAAAAATATAAGCAAGGGAGTAAGTAAGAAAGTACTTGGGAAATATCTTTGTTTCAAGGACTTTAAAGATTAATAATTATTGGATTGGTAATTATTAATAGCTTATAATTAAAGTCTAGAAAAAGTTTAATAAATTGAACATAGATATTAGAGGCACGACTAGTACCCTACCACTGTGATGGAAATGTCTGCTGTTCATTTGCCAGGAACTAAACACACTTATCTCTATATTTCTCGCTATATAAACACATGTTGTTTTCTGGCCTCACACTAAAATATCCCCATGAACATATTGTGTGATTCAACACTATAATACCTGGGTTGCTTTCCCCAGAAGTAGATCCAATATCTTATACTGGTAAGAGAAAAAGTCATTCTCAATCAAAACCTTCCACAATTTCTAACAACAAAACAGCAGAGAAATTACTCCATTCCTTCACGGACACTTTTAAAGCTCTGTATTAGTGCCAGGATTTATCAATTCACATCTCACAGGTTTGTTCATTCTTTTTATGATGATGTTAGACACTTCACATGATGTGAGCAACCACTCCCAACTGACATACAGGAGGAAAAAGGGCTCTTTTTTTTTCCCCTCCTCCCCTCTCCTTTTTTTTTTTTAAACAGATTTCTCCTTTTCATCTTTGAGCACGTGTTTATACTTCACTGATTTTATTCAGCTTGCTATAATCCTTAGCCTTAATGCAAAAAAATCATCTGCTATATGAATTAGAAAGGGAAAATACATAATGCATGCAATAGGGAGGATGCATTGAGTTAGATCTTAGTAAGCATCTGCATCTGCCACTCAGTCACTGCTGATAGCATTTTCCCGAGGCAATATATATTCCAAACTTTGTTTTGGAAGTTGGGGTGGGGGGTGGTGGTGTTGAAGTAAAAACCAGCAAAAAATTGAGGCAGAAACACTGCATTGGTACCTCTGACTGCAGAAGTATAGCACCTGTATTCACTCATTTCATACAGAAAAATGATGCAGCTATGCAAAAACCTGAAAAACCCTCCAAATTCATTGCTTCATAAGCAAGTGAAAAAATTGACTATGTAAACAAATCAAGGTTGTGGTGATTATAGTCAAACACATTACAAAGCAACGTACCATCTAGAACTGTTGTTCCAGAGAACCTCATTACACTGAGATGTATTTACATAGAAAATTAAATAGGTAACTTGGCTTGTTAATGCAATTAAATACTATCACCTCATACCACAAAGGAGATTGTACAATACACAGGACAAAAATACATTTCTTGATGCATTCGGCCCAAGTATGTTTGCGTTGTGGTTATTTAGCATTTTCTCCTTGAATTTAAAGAGTAGAGTTTGTGCACTCTGATGTGCAAACTTGGTTTCCAGCTCTGCTAACAGGTCAAGAAGCTAGAAGTGATCAAACATGCACCAGGCCAGAAGTTAAGATGCGGCTGTCTGTCCAAGAGCTCTCAGCATTGCGCTTTTGTACAGCTAACTGTCACAATAGAGGCTTGACTTGAGGCTCGGGTAAGGAGCATCATAGAATCCTTTCGGTTGGAAAAGACCTTAAAGATCATTGAGTCCAATTGTTAACTTAACACTGCCAAGTTTGCAACTAAACTTCATCCCAATGAACCACATCTACACAAATACCTCCAGGGATGGTGACTCAACCACTTCCCTGAGCAGCCTGTTCCAGTGCTTGACAACCCTTTTGGTGAAGAATTTTCTCATAATATCTAATCTAGACATCCCCTGGCACAACTTGAGGCTGTTTCCTCTTGTCCTATTGCTTGTTACTTGGGAGAACAGACAGACCACCACCTCCCTACAGCCTCCTTTCAGTTAGTTGTAGAGAGCAATATTGTCTCCCCTCAGCCTCCTCTTCTCCAGGCTAAACAATCCCAGTTCCCTCAGCTGCTCCTCATAAGACTTGTGGTCTAGACCCTTCACCAGCTTCATTGTTCTTCTTTGGACATGCTCCAGCATCTCGATATCTGTCTTATAGTGAGGGGCCCAAAACTGAACACAGTATTTTGAAATGCGGCCTCACTGGTGCCAAGTACAGAGGGACAATCACTTCCCTAGTCCTGTTGGCCACATGGTTTCTGATACATGTTGCTTTCTTCCTCCCTGCCCTGAAAAGTTTGTTTCCACACTAGTATACATTCTTTTGGGAGACATCCTTAAGAATCCAGAGGAGAAAGTGTGTAATTTTCAAGAAATTAAGGCTTTCCACCTGGTCTAGTGGAAGGTATCGCTGCCTGCGGCAGGGGCATTGGAACTAGATGATCTTTAAGGTCCCTTCCAAACCAAACCATTATATGATTTAATATAGACATATATATATTTTAACTCCAATAACAATCTCTCCAGTGTATTTCCCAAATGTCTTGATAACACTTTTTATGATGCAAACACGAGAAGCAGTAACAGCTTTTTATTTCCAATCAGCTTTTTATGTCCTCTTTGACTGCAGACATTCCTCTCAGCATAATCCAGAGGAAGGTCATCCTGCACGCCTGTTTGACAAGTTCCCAGTAAACACTTCCAACACAACGGTTGACCGCACACACAGTTAGCCCACACCAAGCACCAAGTGAAACCCTAACATCTGCATAAGCTTGCTTTCAGAATGGGACATGGAGCATACTTTGAATTAGCACTTGCTCACGTCTGCCTCAGTCATCTCAGCGGCAGAGGACACTTCATGAAAGCCCAAGCTCTAAAACAGGAGCTTGAAAAACACCAACACAGCTGCGAAATGAAAGGCAACGCAGCGACTCTAGATAGTGCACGTGAAAGAATAGTACGGGGTTTTTTGAAGCATGATAGGTACAAAATAAAGCCTATATAAAGAACAAAACTGAAGAATATTATAGTCTGTTAATATATTCTTCTTTGGTAATCTTCACAATCTATGTAGAGCATTTACATACAGTCAGTTTCACACTTCTGTGACAGCGTCAAGCTATTCAGGTACCTTCACGCTGACAAAGTCAGAGCAGGTACTGAAACGAGTAGTATTTGTGAAAACTGAACATCTCAGGTACTTACAGGGTGGCACACTTTACCTGCCACATCAGCTGCATTACCTGCTTCCAATCCCAGGCTGAGATTGTTCTCCTCTACCTTCTCCCCAAGAGTGGTCACATTCAAAATCCTGTACACACCCAACGTTGGAGTGGCCTGCTCTTGAAGGGAAGTACAAGGACTTGCCTCCAGCAGAGAGATTTACCAGTTTAAGAATGCACTGTAAGTACACTGGTATAACTCCCCTAAATACCCAGACAAAACCCCCTTCATTTGGAACCAGAGCACAGATGAGTTAAGAAAACGGCTGTATCAGTGTAAGCTGTTACTGCCCATTAACCTGCTTCCTCAGCTCAGCTCCTCCTCTGCAAGAGACTGCCTCTGAAGTCTGCTGGCAGAGGTGCTCATGTGAACACTCTGTAGCCTGCTTCAGTCAGTTTGTCACATTTCTTCAGCTAAACTAGCCCATTTTGACTGAATCAGGTTAGAAAACATTGATATGAGTAGCTCTACAAAGAGCGACCAACGAATGACAAACAGCTAAATGCAGAAACTTCTTTCATCGGTTCAGATGGATATGAATCCCATCAAAAATTTCATCAGTCAAGGACATTCAAAGAGTTGTAGATTCACACCACCAGTATAACTATACTATTGAGTTTCCCCTAACCACATGAGCCCTTGAATATTTCATTTAAAGCAAATTTTGGGGGCCACACTGGTAAGTCTCGATATATTTTAAGAGAAGGAAGAACTACCATTTTAGGCAATATAGTTCAAGTCTCTTGCACTGCTTCACCTGAAAAAAAAAATCTGGTTGAAAAATAGCAAAGCAAGTAAAAGAAGAGCATCAGTGGGGAAGAGGATGTCAAAGATGCACATTATTGTAATTGAACATTTAAACCTAAACTTTTAAAGTTCACAGAGTCCAGGGAAGTTATATCAGTTTTAAGTGTCAAGAAGCACAAAAAGGTGCTACTTTCAAGAAAAGTTTTTCAGTTGTTATAAGAGCAAGATAGTTTGTAATATTAACTCCAATAGCAGCTTCGAGAGAATTTTACAGAAATGTTTGTTCACCTAAAGACTACACTAACTGGACCTTCAGAATTTTTTCCCCCGTTGTCTTTTGAGAACCATCACAATGTATCGACAAGGCAATACTGATAGTATTAACCCCTGCATGCAGAAACTGTCATTTTAACAGTTACACACAGTCACACAGTAAGGTTTAAACTCTGTGCCTGATACTCACAGGTACTGACAGTGGAACAAAACCAGATCGATTAATCTCTTGTTAGATAGTCATTAGCATTTTGTTGAATTGTCTTTTTAGAAAAATAAGGTCTAAGGCTGGAATGCAACATGTTTGCAAAGTGGATTTTGAGATACTTTGATTCCACTGGAGATGCAAAACTTGTGTAACTTGAGAAAGACTAAAGCTTACAAACGTTTTTTTTTTTGGTACAACAGAACCACATTAAAAAAAAAGTAGTACTACTAAACGGTGATCTAATGATCACCAAATCTGCATGCATCCATGCCAAACATTCCTTTAACAACCATTAAGAGACTCTTTATAGAAGTGTCTCTAAAAAGCAGGACTTAAATTGCTAAAACCAAGGTAATCCTTACCTTTTCAGTTCAAAAGCTTTAACACATCAGCACACTCTGAAAAGTGACAATGAATGTCAACAGTAGACTTGAGACTTCCTTTGGCCTCTTCGACTAAGCTTGCCATTTACATTTGAAACATGATTCTTCCTAACTAGCAGTTTCTGCAAACCTGGGAGGAATGTGTTGAGTTTTGCATTACAGGTAAGTGTTCTACCAGAAGTTTACTGAACTGAGGATTACAGAATGATTAATCCAGTAGTCTACAACCTCGAGTCCTATTTTCTCCCAGTACTTTTAAAATCTGCATCTGTCTTGACATAGCAAAGGATTCTGAAGGCCAGAGTTCTGAAGTCATGGATGAGGTTTTGATGACAATCAAGACAAGAATTATATTTCAATTAATTTCTGCTGACTGTGTTGTCAAGATTTCTAGGAACTCAGTTCTCACTGAAATCCTACTTCCAGAGCTGAAGTGTTTAAAACTGTCTAAAGAGACACCCTTCAAGCCTGTAGAAGAAAATCCTAGAACACAGAAAGGGCTTCTCTCCCTATGTTGTCAGTGCTCCCGTCTCTTACTATATGCACACTTAGCATTCCCAAAAATACTAATCAAGCACAAACAAGATGTTTTAAGACAGTCAGAACCACACATTTACACAGCAGCCACTGTGAACTTTATTAAAAAAAAAGTGTTTGCCAGTTAAACTGCCATTGCTTTATTGACTTCTCTGCTTACTTGTAGAAAATCAGTTCTTTCATAATGGCTCTGGAGATCATTATTGCCAGGTAAACGTTGAATCACCGGCAACGCATGCTCTCCTTGGAACTCCGGCAGCCTTACCACGAAAAGAGCTATATACACCTTTGCAAAATGCAAAGTAAGCAACCCATCTTTCATTCAAGCAACAAAGTCATTCATTCTCGAGGCAGACACCATGCTAGTCAAACAGAAGAACACTTTCACACTAAGCAATCTTTTCTATCATGACAGTTCCACAAAATGAAGTGCAATTTGTGAGGAAAAAAATCCTTAAGATACCAGTTACGCATTCTCTTCATGTAACTGTGTAGACAAGTCTTATTTCTCAGGCTGGAGAGGTTGAGCTAAAATGAAACGTAGCTTGATGATCTATCTTCATGAAAATGTCTTGTTGCTAATGCATCTGCTTTTGCCTCCCTTCCTCTTTAATAGTCTTATGCAGTCCTATGCATTAGCAGTCAGAACAAGGGTTTTTCTTTCATCTGGAGTTGGGAGTTATATTCAATCCTCTAAGAAACTCGTAACAGTCTATATGCATTTCTGAAAAGAAGTTCTCCATTTCTAAGTAATCCAACCATCACAAAAGATATTTTCCAATTTCTTCAACTCCAGAAGTTGTTTTAATTCCTTTTTCATCTTCATCTTGTAGCCACGTGGCAACATAGCATTGTCATGAGCTACGTACAGTAGAATTTAATTAATAGCTTTAGTAGATTGCCCGAGGATTTTTAGTACTGTAGTAGGCTTCACATGCAGCTACATAAGCAGATTCTGGGAAGAAATCATCATGGTATTCCGCTAAAAACCTGAGAAGAAAGCACACCAAAAAGAGAACAGAACATGAAACATTTAAGAGAAAAGCTTTTTTCAAATTAATTTTTAAACTCAGCAAAACCACAGCCTGGAAATTAAGAATTATTACACTTTGAAATTTGGCATACAAAAGGCTTGCCCTATTTTTACAAGTTTTACATAGTGAGAAACAGCCTTCCCTATCACTCTCAAATTCAAATAGCATTAAATATTTGCTCAAGCTCAATAAAAAAAATTTAAAAAAACGCATCCAAAAGCTAAAGCTACACTCAGAAAAGAATGCAAAGAACTATCACAGAAGAAAAAAAACAAGGAAAACATCTTTCTGCAACTTCTGTCAGTCACCAGCTCAGCACACCATTTTCATTTATGCCAAAACCAGGATTTTCAGTTATCACTATGTCAGTATCTTATACAAGTGTCCAGTAACCATTAAGTCAAACTGTATCTTTTAAGGTAGGCAAAGCTATGATTTGTTCTTTCATATGCCTGTGCATTTAGAGTCTCCACCCCTCATGAGTATTTGACTTAAATATGGCTTTCAAAGTCCAATACGCATCCTTTGCAAATGCAGTTTCCTAATTTCGTATTTCTCCAAGCTGGTCTTCAAATATTATTCAAACAGCCAAGCACCCAATATTTTATCACGTCTTCCTGCTCTGCTAACACACAACTCTTCCTTTGGTTTAGGACTGAAAAAGAAAATAAACAGTGCTGCTACTAACACCAATGATAAATAGTTAAAATGAGCATAAACTCTCTGCTCTTTCCTTTGTGTACAAAGATACCAGGTATACAAATGGGGGGCAAAATAATTCTTAAACCCTGAAGTGCATGATCAAGTTGGACTTAAAAAAAAAAAAAAACACCCAAAAAAAACCCCAAACAACAACAAAACACAGACATTCAAAAATACCTAGAAATTAAAGCTCAGCATCAATAAAACCAGCAAAATGTAAGCTATAGGTTCTCTGAGTTAGAGTAGGAAGCAATGGAAACAACAGGAAACAAGGTCATTTGCAGAATCCAATTTCTCTCAAGAACCACTAGCTAGAGAGATGACCTCACTATTGGAAGCTAAAAATATCAGTTTTGCATAACCAATACTCTGGACATAGAAAGTCCAAATAAATAAAAAAATGCACAGATGAAGACAATTAAACCCACAATGTTTCTCCAACCCCACCTCACAGCTACACTGCCTGAACTGGGCATGTCCTTTGATCTTAAGGAAGCCAAAGCATCTAAGAATACTGACAAGATTCTCTACATACAGCAATCTAAATTTAATCAGGAATGTATTAATTGCTGAGAGCTCATACAGAAAGGTTACAACACAAAACCTCAGGGAAATGAAAAACAGGTTGATTTTTCCCGCCACACAATCCTTGTACTTAAACACGGGCATCAAATAAGTGCTAAACTGGAGGAATAACTGGTTAGAACCTACTAACTCTAGGAAAAGCAGTGAGAAATATAAGGGTTTTTTAGAATAAATCAATCCTTCAGTGTGTCACCCTTTATTTAGAAAGCACTTTGTCAAATTCCTCCATACTTGCTTATTTCATAGGAGTTCTGTAACCAACAGTACAGAGGGACCTACGGAGGTTTCTGATCTAAACGTTTCACGTTTAAGACACACAAGTGAATGGGCTGGACAACCAATACACTTCCTGAAGCTCAAATGGCAGCTTGCTTTTGTTTTTAAACATTTCCTAAGGAACTGACCAGAAAATGTGAGCATTATGTGACCTGTAACAGTGTCTAATCAAGCACATAATTTCTGGCAGTGTTCAGCTGCGGCAGGTACTGCCAAAAGGGAGAAAGGTCTCTCCTATATTTAAAGCAAGGATCCAACTGGCTCTGCCACAAACTGACACCACATAAGCTGTCATAATAAAGGTGTAAGAGCTATGTAAATTTAAAGTTCTACACAGTCTTCATTCACACAATCCTAAGTGTATTAAATACCTTAACATACTTTTTGTTTAGAAGTAAGTATTCAGACTATGCTAGTTTCTCATTGGGTCAAACAGTAGCTTTCAATTTTATTAAATAACACAAAACAAAAAGGATTACAAAATAAAGGTTGAAAGATAATTTTAAAAAAACTTCTATGAAAACTGTTTTGCTAAATCAAAAATTGCTTTTAATAGTACAGCATGTTACAGCTGCACTATACCAATTTCCTATTCACAGAAATAAAGGCATATAAATAAATGAAATAAAAACATCAGTGAAAAATTTTCCCCTGAAAGAACAAAATGCAACAAACTACTAAAGAGTAAATCCAAATTAGTTAAACTTTGGCAAAAGAATGAGCCAGAAAAAAATAGTTTTATTCTTTTCTTGAACTAAAAGAATAAAGACTTAGAGGATTAACAGGTAGAGTTAACAGTCAGTACCTCTGACTTAGAGGTACTGTCAGACTTAGAAGATTAACAGCCAAGGAGGGCCCTCCATTGTCTGATGAAAGGAGTGTAGGCAGGTGCCTTTGGCCTGCTGCCTCAGTGATAGTAGGGGGTGATATGTGTAGTCGGGAGCAACACACAAGTTGCCTAGAGGTTAAAGAGAATCCCAAAAATAACAGCTCAGGTAATAAAACTTCCCCCCCTAGGGGTGCCGTGGGGTCGAAAGCCCAACTTACGTGCTTCTATACGAACGCACGCAGTATGGGCAATAAACAAGAGGAACTGGAAGCTCTTGTTATCCGGGGAAAGTATGACATAGTTGCCATCACTGAAACATGGTGGGATGACTCGTATAACTGGAGTGCTACCATGGATGGCTATAAGCTCTTCAGGAGGGATAGGAGAGGTAGAAGGGGTGGTGGGGTTACCCTGTATGTAAGGGAAGGTCTAAACTGTTTAGAGTTAAATGTTGGGGATGACCTAGTAGAATGTCTGTGGGTGAAAATGAAAGGAGGGCCTATGAAGGCGGATATTGTAGTGGGAATCTGCTACAGGCCACCCTATCAGGACAGTGAGACTGATGAGCTATTCTTTAAACAACTGGGGGAAGTCTCGCGCTCACTAGCCCTTGTCCTTATGGGTGACTTTAACCTACCTGATGTCTGTTGGAAGTATAACATGGCAGTCAGGAAACAGTCTAGGCGGTTCCTGCAGAGTGTGGAGGACAACGTCCTATCACAACTGGTCAGTGAACCGACTAGAGAAGGTGCTCCCCTAGACCTGCTGTTTGTGAACAGAGAAGGTCTTGTGGGAGATGTGAAGGTTGGAGGACGCCTGGGGCATAGTGACCACGAGATAATAGAATTCTCAATTCTAGGGGAAGTTAGGAGGGGGAACACTAAAACGGCCAAGCTGGACTTTGGGAGAGCTGACTTTGGGCTGTTTAGAAGTCTGGTTAACAAAGTCCAATGGGAGACAGCTCTCAAGGGTAAGGGGGCGCAGGAGGGTTGGTTACTATTCAAAAAGGAAATTCTGGAGGCACAGGAGCGAGCTGTCCCTGTGTGCCGGAAGTCGAGCCGCCGGGGTAGAAAACCAGCTTGGATGACAAAGGAGATTTGGGAACATCTCAAAAGAAAAAGGGATGTCTACAAGTCTTGGAAGAATGGGCAGGCATCCAGAAATCAATACAGGGAGGAAGTTAGGACATGTAGGGAGATAATCAGGGGGGCAAAAGCCCAATTGGAACTTAGACTAGCCTGCTCCGTAAGGGACAACAAAAAGTCTTTCTATAAATATATTAATAACAAAAGGAGGGCTAAAGATCACCTCCAGCCCCTACTGGACTCAGGGGGTACGTTAGTCACTAGGGATGAGGACAAGGCTGAGGTCCTTAATGCCTTCTTTGCCTCAGTCTTTAATAATAAGGTCAGTAGTTCCCAGGTGAGCTGGCCTTCGGTGTCTGAGAGCAGGGAGGGAGAGCAAATTGAAGCTCCTGTGATCCAAGAGGAACGGGTCAAGGATCTGCTCCTTCGGCTGGATGCCCACAAGTCTATGGGGCCTGATGGTATCCACCCGAGAGTCCTGAGAGAGCTGGCGGATGTCATTGCCAAACCCCTGTCCATGATCTTCGGGCAGTCTTGGCTCACTGGGGAAGTTCCGCTGGACTGGAGGCTGGCGGATGTTACCCCCATTTACAGAAAAGGGCGGAAGGAGGATCCGGGGAACTACAGGCCTGTCAGTTTGACCTCGGTGACGGGCAAAGTCATGGAACAGGTTATCTTGAGTGCTATTAATGAGCACATACAGGTTAACCGGGTGATCAGGCCCAGTCAACATGGGTTTATGAAAGGCAGGTCTTGCCAATCAAATCTTATCACCTTCTATGACAGGGTGACCCACCTGGTTGACGCAGGAAGGGCTGTGGATGTAGTTTTCCTAGACCTCAGTAAAGCCTTTGATACAGTTTCTCATAGTGTTCTGGTGGAGAAACTGGTAACTGCTGGCCTGGATAGGCACACCCTCCTTTGGGTTAAAAACTGGCTGGATGGCCGGGCCCAAAGAGTGGTGGTAAATGGGGCTAAATCCGGCTGGAGGCCGGTCACCAGTGGGGTTCCCCAGGGCTCAGTGCTGGATCCGGTTCTGTTTAACATCTTTATCAATGACCTGGATGAGGGGATTGAATGTACCCTCAGTAAATTTGCAGACGACACCAAGCTGGGAGGCTGTGTCGATCTGCTCGAGGGTAGGGAGGCCCTTCAGAGGGATTTGAACAGACTGGATCGTTGGGCTGAGGCCAATGGCATGAGCTTTAATAAGGCCAAGTGCAGAGTCCTTCACTTGGGGTGTAAAAACCCCAAGCATCGCTATAGCCCCGGGGAGGAGTGGCTGGAGAGCTGCCTGGCGGAGAAGGACCTGGGGTTGTTGGTTGACTACCGGCTTGATATGAGCCAGCAGTGTGCCCAGGTGGCCAAAAAGGCCAATGGGATACTGGCGTGTATCAAGAATAGTGTAACCGGCAGGAATAGGGAAGTGATCCTGCCCCTGTACTCGGCACTGGTGAGGCCGCACCTGGAATATTGTGTCCAGTTTTGGCCCCTCGCTTTAAGAGAGATATTGAGCTCCTGAAGCAGGTCCAAAGAAGGGCGACTAAACTGGTCAAGGGGCTGGAAAATAAAACTTATGAGGAGCGGCTGAGGGAGTTGGGGCTGTTTAGCCTGGAGAAGAGGAGGCTGAGGGGAGACCTGATTACAGCCTACAAATACTTGAGAAAAGATGGTGGGGAGGTGGGGGAAGGGCTCTTTACATTAGTGATGGGTGATAGAACAAGAGGAAATGGGCATAAGCTTAGTCAGGGGAGATTCAGGTTGGATGTTAGGAAGTATTTCTTCTCTGAAAGGGTTGTCAGCCACTGGAATAGGCTGCCCAGGGAGGTGGTTGAGTCCCCATCCCTGGATGTGTTTAAGAATAGGGTGGATGATCTACTTGAGAATATGGTTTAATGGGGATTAGGGATGGTTGGACTCGATCTCTAAGGTCTTTTCCAACCTAGAAATCTATGAATCTAAAAAAAAAAAAAAAAAAAGGACAAATCTTGATTTAGGCCACTAATATTTGATTAATACGCTGTTTGAACCACATGATTTAGTGATTTACTAGCCCTTGTCATTAAAACCATTCACCACCTACTCTTCTAGGCTTACCATGCTACAAATTGCTCTAATGCTTTATAATTATTTTTTTTCATGATAGAGATATCTATCCCTTAGAAAAAGATCCAAAGAAACAAAAACAATTCACATAATCAGATCCTTCTAATCTTCACTGAAACATGTCATTCTTTTGCACCACACACATCCCTCTTACTCTAGGAAAACCATTACAAAAGAGTACAGAAATTATAGCAACTTAGAAGCTAATAAAATACCTAAGTCATCAACTGCTAAAACCTCTGACTGTAGTTAGTTAGCTACAAATCACTTTCTGGGATATGTGGGGTTAGTATGAAGTGAGTGTGATAAGGCCTAAAACTTAACAGATGTGAGTCTAACTTTTAACATACTTGGACTACATAAGATTAAGATGGAATGGAATTTAATTAATGCCAGAAATGGAATTTTATTAATAATTCTTCATTAACTCACATTAATGACTTCAAGAGATAAACAGTGACTACAAACTACAGGGCTGATCAAATTCTTAGTGTCATTGGCTACCAGTCCGTAAGACACAGTACCAAGTGCTAGATCATAGGAGGCAGTATGTTTTACAAGAACGTCAATAAAACAAAGGAATCTGTAGAGGTCACTGGGTAGCTGACAGTTCCAAGAATTTTAAGGGCAAGTAATGGGAAACAGGCTCATTTTCTCTTACAAATTTCCTGACTTTTGCCTAAGATGTCATAAACAGCAGTTTGGTGCAAGCTAAAGCGACAGCTGTAAAGATGAGAAATTTCAGCTGAGACGGTAGTGGTATTGCCACAACTCAAAAAAACAAACCAAAAAAAAACACGGAGGCAGAATACATGCAGTCAAATGTACATCTCTATGCTCTTAATGTAATAGTTGTGAAAAGCAAAATACCCCAGAGCTAGTAGATACGAATTACTTTCTGGAGAGAAGGAGGAGGAAACAGGCAAAAGAACAAAAGAACACAAGGTCAGCGTCTGTCCCAGTCCCCCATGTATCCGTATACACAGAGCAGTGGCCCCTCTAAAGCTGCTTTCTATTCAAATGACATCGCAGTGCAAAAAGCTGGCACAGAAATATTAGAAGTCTCGTAAGACTAAGATTCTTGGCTACTGGACATTCTACTAATGCATTGCTCTTGGAAAAGCTGAAATAGCACTAAGATCAATTTCACTGGCACCTGCAAGTCATGAACCATGATTTAAGAAGAGAGGGAGCTGTACTTAGCAAGCAAAGCCAATGTTCAGCTATAGATCAGAGAGCACAATGCTATTTGGCTATTCAGAAATTGTTTCATTACTTTTAACTTACAGATCTGATAAATTGTCACCTGTTGCATTACTGTCTTTTTCATTATTTTTACTGAGTTCATACATGTACACCTACGCAGTGAAACTGCTTACGAGTAACAGAGTTTTGAGATGCACAGTCCACGAAAACATCCTGATGCAAGGCTGCACTCTTTTTTCTCATCAAGAGCATCCACAAAAAGAACACTCCCACTTTACCCTCCTGCTCAGAACTGCTAGAGGTAATGGGGCACAATGCAGCTATTTCCCTCTCTACCACAGGTTCCTAGAAAAGCAACACTTCAGAAAGCAACCTAGCTTGAAGAATACCTATGTCCTGATCTTCTAGTGTAGCAGCCCATAAGCAAGCTTACCTCAGATGACTCCAAGCAATAGCCTCACAAATATACTACAATCTGGCTGAGAGTTACACAGGCAGATCTACCAAGAAGAGGCACAGAACTATAGTTATCCACATTAAAAGGCCACTTGATATATGTGTCAGGAATGTTTCTCAGAGTCACTAAATTAATATGAGCTTTAAGAGCATTATCTGGTAGCAAAAATATCCTTGTCTTACCAGTGTCAACACAACCTATTACCTGAACAGTCTCTGCACACAAAAAAAAAAAAAAAAAATCACTCTTCTAAACATTAGCTACCTTCACATAAATATACTCAGAGATGGTCCGAAAAGTGTGAAAATTATGAAGAAAGGAAAACCTTAACAATTTTAAGGAAGATAACCTCAGCCATAAAAGTGTAAGTATACAGAGTTAAAAGGAAAGTTTCCAAGAAGGTGGTATCTGACACAGTTTCTTACACATAGCTCTGAGTTCCAGAATGTACTTCTAGATACTTTCAGATACTTTGATGAGATCAGTGGCCTAGGCTAGATGCTGTTTGAAAGGCAACTGTAATGATCTATCTAAAGGAATTTGCTTAAGGTCCTAACTCTATGAGTCACCTCATCAAAAGAAACATCATTTGCAGATTAAGAAGCTATCTGCTCTCCAAGACTGCTACTCAAATGCAGGATATGAAAGCTAAAAGGCTTAGTTTCACACAAAAGCATATGCTCCCCACCATCTCCAAATTATAGGTATGTCTCCATCTGGAAGGCTGTTCAGGGCAAAAGCTTGCCGACACAAACTTCAACATAACCCCAATGGAGTCAAGAGAACAAGTGAACTGAAAAGTTTCAGATGTTTATTCTGATATCCAGTGTCTCAAGAACCACGCAAAAGGAACCAACAGGCTTGTTTTGTTGACTGGACTCTTGTCACTCATCCACATACAGAAACTGAGATCGCCTTCCTTGGCCTTTCAAGGGCAAGTGCAGAGAACTCTGAAGATGCCAACCTGCCAACATAACATCTCAGGGGATGAGGCTGAGTGAGTGAAAACTAAAAGCGGTAACTTCTAGTAGACCTTTTGGGAAAAACAGGACCTTTTGGTCCTACAGAGCTCAATACAGGAGTCCTTGGTTGGTCTTGAGGACAAAGACCCACTTTTGGCAAAGCCAGCGCAAATCCCAGAATCAATCCCTAGAGCTGCCTTCTAAAAAAGCTACCACAACATTTAAAATGTTGTGGGCAACCTCTCACTTTAGATGCATGATCCAAACCTCTGCTATTATGATTAGGAATACGCTCCTCATTCAAATACCGAGGCACCTGATGATTTGGTAAACAGAAGGAAGAGAAGCAATTTGCATGGCACAGTTTCAGGAAGTATTTTTGGCAAAGCGATCAACCCTAGTCAAGAACAGTAAGCACACATGAGCAGATTCTGCAGACCAACCAGACAACAAAAGCCTACTGAAAATAAGAACCTGTACAACACTAGGTATTCACTAAGAAGCTTTCAACATAATAACGCTGCCGAAAGTTTCAGAGGACCCAAAATGGCCGTTGCCTTTCTGCCCATTCAATGAATACAGCAAAGCTCAAACACAACAGTAACAGCGCCCTAAAATAAGGCATATACATTAACTGTGCAAGTAGAATTCCTTCATTTCAAAGTGTTTCAAAACTTGAAAAAAGTTCCTTTATCTTTTTGTGCCTCTAAATCCACTCCTGCCCATTGACACTCAGATCCTGGATTTTCTCACATTTAGGCTCCAATTTTTTGGAGCTCCAATAGTTTTCTAGCATGTCGTAACTGCTATGCTGCACAGGTACTTTTTGTCAAGCAACTGGTTAATCCTGAAATTGAGAGGCAAACAGAAAAGCCCTAATCAATCTAATAAACAGTAGCAGAATTGCATTTTTCATGATCTTTCAAAAAGTTATTTTTAATCGGTTGCTCTCTTGCAACTTTATTAAGTCACAATGAGCAGGAACTCTGTCACAAGCAACTTCACCTAAATAAAGATGTTTTCTATTCCACTCACCATGTGCAATGCTTCATTTTTTCGTTCTCAGAAAGTCACTAAAAATCTCTCATTAATTGCACATTAGCACAGACTAGTGGTCATAATTCCCCACTGCAGTTACACAGAATAATTACACTCAGAAAGTGTTGTGCTATCAAAATCAGATATCTATTTCTTAAGGTTACTTCAAACAACTTGTCATCTTTCTATATACAGATTTTATTATCACAGCCCTCTAATTTGGTCACATTCTGATTTGGCTTCCTTCTCATTAATACTCAACAGTATTAAAATACTTTTCTTCTGGTGGAACAGAGTAGCACAATAGATACAAGTAGGCTGTAAAACATCAAGAAAAAATTAGATCTAAAACTGAAAGAGACAACTTAGAGGATATACTAAGTTTGAAACATCAGTGGGTTTTCAATAAAACCGAAGTCTTTGACCAGTAAGGATGTAGTTTTCAATAATCTGAAAATACTACATATTGGCCTCATCTAGAAAAGCGTATTAGAAATTTTAAAAGTATTATTTTAGAAATATTTCATCACTTCCTCATTCTTCTGTATTTCATGGAAGTCAAAATACCTATGACTTTCTGAAGTGCTGTACCCTTTTGTTTTGCTTTTTTCCTAAAATGTAAGCACCATTAACTGAAATTATCTCAGTGAAGATGAGTGTTGCTATTCTAAAACCAGACATGTTACATTCTTCTAATTCTTAAGTATCTCCTATTGGCCCAAGAAGCAACCTCTCTGATCTCAAACCAGTTTAAGTCAGAGCTGTGCATCATTTCTCATCACTTAAGCAGCCTCTGGAGGCATGCTAGGCACCTCACAATACAGAGAAGTCGTAAAATACAGCACATACAGCACTTTATTAAAATACAGCTGAAATAATGGAAATAGTTAAAAGGCAATACTTACTCTATCTCAAAAACTGTTAACAGGCAGGAAGATTTAATCAGAGGTCCTTTGCTAGTAAGATTACTAGTCAGTAGGCACCAGTTACTGTGTTGCCTTTCACTGCTTGCTCCTGAAGACTAAACTGTAAGTGCAACGCAGTGAAACCAACTGGCGAGTTTGTCACTAACATCCATTTCAGACTCTTATTCTTCTGCAAGTATTGCCAATTATTTCAGAGCTAAGTAACTTGAAGAGTAAGAGTTTTGTACTTAATTTGAGAAACTAATTTTTTTTACTACTACAGATTCTGTGATTGAGAAATCAGCTTTTATGTTCTCCACAAAGAAATTTTCATTACACACAATTGTAGAAAGCTGCACTAATCACAAAGGGTACAGCTTCTACTTAATATGAAACTCAAAAAGATGTATTTCATATAACCCTTAAAAAAATACGTTGTCTGGGAAACTGAGATCAATCTTGTCTAGCAGCAATCTGAGGGCACGACTAGAAAATATTACCTATGTAGCATCTCAAAGTGAATTTAATGCATCTATCACATACTGAGTAAACTCAGTAAAACAAGCTTCTAGACAAAGCGTTGTATTAAATAAGTCTCAGTTTCTCAGCATGCATGAGATTAATAGCACAAATATTAAATGAAACTGTAAATTTTAGCCATAAAATAATAATACAAAATTAAATCAGTATCTATGCCAGAACTAAATCAGCTGTGTACCACATGAAAGTTTTAAATAAAACTACATAAGCTACTTATGCTTGGACTACTCTGTCTAGAACTCAAAGAAGATTCAGAAACAGTTTTATTAATGCAAACAGACAGCTTCAATCCCTTGTCTGCTATTAGAAAAATAAAGAAAAGGAGAGTACTTCAGCTTGTCACTCAAGAGCAATTCACTAAAAGAAATTAGGTAGTCTTAAGTAAACTGGCCACTATCATCCAATGCATACAGACTGTGTAGGATAGTTCTTACCTGTCAAAAGGTAAACCAGAACAGAACTAATAGAAAATATTTTGAATAAACATCCATTAATTCTTTCATTTCCAAAAAGGAAAGACAGAATGTGAAAACTGAAGAACTAGTACAGATGATGTCACCTCAGTCTCAAGTTTTCTCTTGTGATGAGAAATAGATTATGTAGAAGTATTTCTGTGATAAAAATCAAGTCTGAACAAGTTTCTAGAAAATGCATTTTTTTGACTACTTTCAGTGACATATGGGACAAAAAGAAATACTACCCAAATGAAAGATATCCTAAAGCTCCATGAATACATGTTGCAAAAATAACTAAAAAAAAAAAATCTAATGATTTGCATTGGTTTCTGTGTTACCTATTTGAATACACAGTAGCGTATCTGGTAAAGAAACTAGTCCAAGAAGACTATTTATGACAAAGCTACCTAAGATTGAATGCTTCTTACAGCAGTAACTGTAACTTGGAAGCTTTTTTAGGAAGGCTCTCAATTCGACCAGTGCTGACAAAACCATAGAAATTATTATTTCTGCATAGGAAAGAAACCTTGAGAACAGTATCAACAAAACATACACGAACTGGCTTAGAAAGCACCTGAAAAAATACACACAGCCCTCAAATATTTTTTTGTACCAGACATGTGATATCCACACTATGCTTGCCTTGGGGGGCTCATTTTGCTTTAGTCAGTCTGGTGTTGAGGACTGAAGGCCCCCTAGTACTGGAACACTTCTGGTGAAGTGTTTCCCAAAAGGAATCCAGCTTGTGTACTCAGAGCACTCTGCAATGCAACACAAAGCCTGGTAAGTGGGAACTATCGAGAGATTTGCTTCAAAAGCACAGTTCTAGCTGACCTAAAAACGCTGATGTGGAAACATATCTGCTTTTTTTATTTATTTCTATTTATAGATGACTACACATTTCAACAAGATGGTCAGATGGAAAAATAAGACAAATATAGATACTACCACTAGAACTTTGTTTAATCACCTCCCTGCTTGTATGGGGGGTGGGAGACATGTTTCCTCCTTCCCTCTATTCCACTCCACCACAGCTCATCCATAGAATGGGCACGAAGAAACTGCTTTTAAGATGCTAAAGAGCAGAGACCTGCTCTGACCAACACCGAAGAATCTGAACAGGCAGAAGTCTGATGAAAACGGATTTGATCCACAGGGAGCTAAGCACCCTAAATAAAATTCACTCCAAGCAAAAACAGGTTTCAAACAATAAGCACTAATGCTGTCCTCTTTAACTTAAAAATATTTTGGATGCTAATAAGGATCTGACAAAATAGAAATGTAAAAAGGAATCAGTAAAACTTGAATGCTTCAAGAGAAAAATTTTGTATTGAAGTAACTTTGACATTTGAGACACCTTTTATTTTCAATAAACAATTAAAGTAAAAGCACAGAACTTCATAGAATTTCTAGGCTGGAAAAGACCTTAGAGATCATCCAGTCCAACCGACCCTAATCCCCCATTAAACCATATCCCTAAGCAGTTCATAAACATGTTAACATAAGCATGTTAAAACTTTCATCTCCCTGATCTCTAATAGGACTTTTGATATGCTAGTGCCACATTATGTTACTTTTCAATATGTGGCTACTTAAAGAGCCTTTGACCAAAATTAAGTTAGGAATTCCACGTCTGTTCCACAAGTTTACCATGTACAACACTTTCTCCTGTAAGTTTTCCTTGGCAAATTTATTTTCCACTGTATTGATGCTGCACAAAACAGTGCCACACTAGATATCTAACTACCACTACAATGTCAAGCAGAGATATTAACTAGAGTACCCGATAAAGCTGATTATGGTGCAGGCGTGACCATACTGACTTCAGCCATAGAGCTAGCACAGTCAGAAAGAGTTTGGGTTCCTTTACAAGCCACTGCATCACCTAACAGAGAAACCTTTCTGTTTAAAGCTCAATTAGGACAGACTTTTCTTTTTAAAAAAAACAAAAACAACAACAAGCTACCACAATCAAAAACATGTTCTAAATCAGAAGTTTCTCCCCCTGCTAGTCTTTGAGATTATAGTCTGAAAAATAACAATGTAGAGTTTGTATTTCTTCATAAAACATGCTTCTTAATCAAGTCAGATTTGTCATTCTATACACGCTAGCAAATAAACTTATAAACTTCAGTCCTCTAGCACTGTGTTTATCAAAACTTTAAGTAGGAAGTTTGGGTTCCCTTCAATTTGAATTACAGAATTAAAAAATATTTTGTTAATCTTTACTAAAATTGTTATTAAAATCTTATCTTAATTTTATCGTTTTCTTGTAGTTATAGAAGAGGAACATCTTATTTTAAAAACCCTTCATCATTCCAGGACACTTAGATCTATGTATCAATGCAAACACTGCTGTGGTACATTGCGTCACATTACCTCAGAAACATTTCGAAGTGTTTTACTAAAGCCTTTAGGTTTTTGTCAGGAAAGCACATCTTCCCCAGTATTTCTGGTAGCTTTACTGTAAAAGAGAAAAATGACGTTTACACCTGTTCTTTTAAAAGCAACTTCTAATTATTTTTATCCACTACACAGAAAAGAAGAATATAAAAAATTCTTCTCCCTGCAGCCTCCACTTTTCTTTGAAAGTTACTCGGTGATCTTTCAAAATCTTATTAAAAAGAAACATGCTAAGAAAGTAAATGCTGCTTCGCTTAATGATGTTTGATAGCGTATTACTTTTGTTAAATGAAGGCTTACAGAGCCAGTAAGAGATAAGCAAGTTTACGAATAGCCTAAGAGTTTTAAACAGATTAAAATGTATTCTTCTCCAGAATAAAACTAAATGTGATAGAGCAAACAGAAAATCACACAGATATGGTCACAGAAAAAAAAAAAAAGAAAAAAACACACAAACACCACTCCCCCTCAAAAACACCCCAACAAATGAAACAATTTTGATTCAGCACAGAGTTCTGCATTGTTTACCAAACATTCGTAGCAAATGTTGAGATCCGTAGATATATGAGGGAGGTGGTGGTTGATCACTTGGTGGATAATTCTCTGGCATCAATTTCCAGGACAAAACCTAAACATAAAACATGGAATGTCGGTTATGAAATCTTCACAGCACCATAAATAATTTAGTCTGTGCAGAATTTCAAAATCAAAGATGAAATAAGTAATACAAACAAAACCTTTTCTTACATAGCCCTACTCTGAGGTCAACAAAACCTTTAATCATTAAATATAGGACAGTAACACAAAAATCTGTTACCTCATTCAATTCGTTGTTTCTTCTACCTTCAAAGCCAGTAAAAACCGCACTCCCCTCTTTGCTAGGAGTCAAAGTTATAGGTGAAGATGATCCACTATGGACAGGGGTTTCTTCAAAAGGGAAAGAAAAACAAAACAAAAGAAATCAGAAATAAATTTTATTATCTGTTATATGGAACTATGAGCCATTAAATATAACTAAGGCCTGCTGGTAAAATGTTTAAAGTCTTATACACTGGAATTCAATAAATGCTATCCCTTGAATAAATGCAAGCAGCTCCTTGAATTCTGTTGAGAAATCCAGTACCAGAGTACTCAGAATATTACTTTGTATTTCTGTCTTTGCTATAAGCTTCAGAGATAAATAATTGATACAAAAAGTAATGAATCCCTACTTCAATCATTCAGTTCACCATCCAGATGACAGTAAAAAAAGAGCAAGACTTAATATCTTGTTTAGAGAAATAATTTGAAGAGGAAAACCTACTTTTTTCCAGGTGCAAGAAGAGCTTTGGCATAGAAGCTGGGGTCTCAAGATGCCGTCGTTTAGGTTGTGGAGAAGCACTGCTTTCCGACAACCTGTCACAGTTAGAGCTATGGCGTGTAGAACGCCTCAGTGACTGCAGAATTTCAGGTTCAGCTTTTCGTCTTTTTGGCGTGGCCGGCTCCCCTGTTGTAGGCTGGCTGTCAGTCGACTGAGGTGTTGGTGGATTCAACAGAGGAGGACTTGGAGAAAGCTCCTCCTGATTTCTAGGAATAAAAGCAGGTTTACAGAAGTGAAAAGATCAGGGCTCTTCCCCAAAAAGAGATCCTTCTAGTTTCACAGATCTTGTTAAATACTTATTCAAATTAGACAGTCTCCTCCCAATAACTATCAAAGTCGGGAGGCCTTCTTTTAAATACCATTTTCCAGAAGCATATTTATTTTCAAATTTAAAAGCTAATAAACACAAATTTACACTTCAGTGTAAAATTCTTTCCCCACTCCCTCCAAGCTGCAGCATAACTCTACACCAGTCAGTACAAATTCCTTTTGAAGTTAACCAGACAGAAATTCAGAACCTGAATTCTGAATTCAGGCAAGGAATTCCCAGAAAAATTCAACATTTTAGATGATTCATCTCATGATGGTTCAACATTACTAGATGATCTCGAAGGTCCCTTCCAACCCAAACCATTCTATGATTTTATCAAAACAATTTCTAAGTCAAAGTCTGTGAGAAATCATCCTATTCTGAACAGATAACCACATTCTATTGCATCTTCCTCAGGAGATAAGCAGTATTAAACTCCATATACCCAACCTACCTGTTAGTATTTGTTGAGTTTTCTTTGATGGGAAGAAAGAATTTTGATGAAGTCACCTTCTTAAATTGAGCTTGTTCATAAGGATAGAGCAAAATTAACGGAAGTGTGAAGTCAAAGGTTATTCTCAGTCCATCCACCATCTCTTTACATAGCTCAACACTAGAGTAGAAAAAAAAAAAAAAATTATGAATTTCCCAGTTGCATGTCAAAATTTTTCAGTGTAGTTGTAAGAAATTCCCTTTTAATACAGATCATTAACGTCCTAAATATAATACGCTGACTTCATCACTAAGTAATGACAAGTGATTAAAACCATACTTAAAGAGACAGTGATTGCTGTTGGTAACTTTAGACAAATACAAATCTTAAAAGTTTGTTAATAAGGTCAAACAAAATCATACCATTGTTCTGTTGCATTACTACTTACTGGATTAATAAAATCTACTTTACAGTAAATAAAGTTAGTTAGTTTTTCATGTAAGCATTATTTTGTTTTCCAAGTATACTATGCTCAAAAAAGAGGCACCTGCCAGAAAAAGAAAGTACTCAATAGATGGAATCTCTGTCTAAAAGGCATATGCAGGATTTGATATATAGCCACTAAGATGTGCTTAAGGCTGTGCTTAAGAGATACCCAGTAAACCAACAAAAACACACACATTTGCACTGTAGATCAGTCTCCAATGGCCTGCTCCTGGTAATCAAAGCACTAAATTTAGAAGCTACTACGAATTCCAGATTTGGGCTTGTGTTAAAGACTCACAGTGCTAGGTGGTGAGTAGATGTGCTGTTACAAGCAGAACCAAGAACACTGAGTCCAGCCCACCTCCAACACCCCTCACCTCTATGAAGGTATTCATCTCTCACATCTCAAGTGCATATATGTGTATGGTAACAGTAATTTGATTCTGTCACAATGACCCACGTTAGAAATTCCATACCTCCTATTACCATTTCATATCACCTGCTATAAGTACTGCCTTTTTTTAAAAAAAGAAAAAACAAAAACCCGCTATATATAAATTGGATCAGGAAACCATCATGTACAGAAATTCTATCACATCCAAGATGTCAATTACCTTCTGTGTTAGAGCAGTAAGGGCAATACAATAAAGTTGCCAGCTGAATCTCTCCTACTTAATGAATAACTGAAATTATACACATTTTCCTTACTGAAGCATCTTCTTCATTGAGCAAGTCACTTAAACATACACCTTTAAAAATCATAAAGTGTGTGCAACCTTTTGTTCATATTTCTGATGTCTCATGTAACTCCGTGTTTGGGAGGTTATAATACAAAAGAAAGTATCATTTATCTGTCAAATAATGAATGACATCAATATAAACTAAGACACTCATATAGAACAAAATATTGCAAGGAAAAGCGTAACTATACACCATTGAAATAGAATGTAGTAACAAAAGTCAAGATTTCTTTTTGATAAAATACAAGATTTCACCCCAGTGTAGACTTAGATAAAGAAGCAGTCTCATCTAATATTCAGAATCTTTAGCGTAAAAGAAAAAAACCCACTAATACACTGCAAACATGCAGGGTTAACACACTATATTTGTAGCATGGTAGAAGAACACACAGCTCAGCTGAGAAAACAGCAACTAAGACACAATTAATTTTACAAAACAGGATCAGTGTTAGTACACATATTGTTTCCCTACATATTGACTCTAGGATTTAAGATGGTACGTCAATAAAAAAAGAAAAAAAAAAAAAAATCACCTGCACTTGGAGTTCTCTATAAGCGTTGTATAAAATTTTATCTTTCATAAATTTATTTAAGCAGGGAATTCTCGTATTAGATACTCTCTCAGTGCTCAAAAAATTCTTCACATAGACAATAGCAACACATTCTTTCCAAACAGGTCACAATATCCACAAGAACTCACATGATGAAACAGGATATTGATGCTTTTGCATAATGACTTTTCAGATTACAGGGGCTCTCTCATTGATAAACAAATTGTCAGTGTTACTGTACTGTAGGTATCTGTCAAATATTTTAAGCCCCATAAACAGATATACATCACAGCATAAGCTCACAGAAGAGAACAGCCTTGAAACAGAACACGGAATGAAAGGTCATTCTTTCATTCTTCTTGCCCACTGCTACTGTTACTAAAGATTACCTACTTCTTCTCTGGCGGCACATAATGAAGATTCATATTAGCATGTGGAGTCATCTGATGGTGTCGAGATCTTTCATTGGCTGAAAAAGCAGCATTAATAGCAAAATGTTTCACATATGACTCCAGGATGGTTATTATATTTGTCTGACAAGGAAGCTTCACTAGCTGAAAAAGAAACAAATAATTAATGACTTACAAAACCAGTAATCAGTTAGTATACCAAGCTAAAACAGTAGCTTGTAATGTACTGACTAGGTTTAATCAGTCTCTACTGCAGGAAGTTATTTCAATAGTGATTAATTTGAACCCTTAAACTGCATTTTTTATTAATCCTTTATAAACATCTGGAGAAACAAAAACCTGGTCAGGTTAACAAGCTTACTACCTTTCTAGCTTTAAAAAACAATCTGCACTCTAAAACACTGTTGGGTATTGAACTGTTATATTCTTAAGTATAATGACAACTCCCTTTTTTAGCTGTAGGGAAGTCTGCTCCCTACACTCTCTCCATTCTTCCTTGTCTTGTCTAAGCTCACCTTTGCAATAAAGGAGCCGTTATACGTAAGAACCACTTTTGATGCCCTTCCCACCCTCCCATGCACATTCATTCCACAGCTTTTATTTCATACCCGTTTTCTTCTATTAATATAGTAACAGTCTTCCTCAAGCTTCTTTTTCAAGACCTCAGGAATTTCTATGCTTATTGCTCTTTCTTCCATGTCCCTTTTTGTGTGAGTGTCTTGTTCTTCTTTCTACAACAGACCAGTGAAAGAAACAATATATTGGTTGCGCTTATGAATATTAGTTAAAAAAAACTTCAGTAGTCAGGATACAATATAACAATCAAGTTTTGTCATGCCAAAATACAATATATAAAGTATAGCAAATATTTAGGTGAATAGTAGCCTACTGTAAGCGACTAACAATACTTCTTTGAAGTCATCTGTGAATTCATTTTTAAAAACTTTTTTTTTTTTAATTTAGCATTCACTTAAGTATTTAACTGAAAAGAACAGACAGAAATTTGTCAGGCTTTGCTGTTTCAGATCACCCACACTGTAGCAGATAAGATTCCACAGACCTTCAAGACAACTGTTTACACCGTACTTTCTTTTCAGTAATTTAGAGAAAATAAATGTTTTTTCTTGAAGTCAGTCTTCTACATTTTAAGACCAGAGTTGACATGCCTGTTTCACAGTAGAATACAAAAGCCAGAAAGATCCTGCTGCTATTGAGATTTGTCCAACCTGCATTGACCAGTAAAGTTTTACTGCACCCACAAATCTGGATAATCTAGTTTGCTGTTTTCTCCACATAAGCCTTATTTGGAGAAAGAGAGGAAAAGAAACAAATGTGCATTTTTAGATTAGTATCAAAGAATTCTACAAGAATATGACATCATCTACAATTTTCAAAAACTCAACCACAGTAAGCACCAGGAGTAAGAATATTATGCTTTTAATTCCAGCTAAATACCAGCTAAATAATCAGCTGTGGCCTATATTTCATCTACTTCAATTTTTCCAGAGTTTCAAATAGAGATGTTTAAATTCTATTAAGTCAAGAAGCTCATGAATATACCATTTCTGTCCTCTCTTCTATGTCACTTTCCTCACTTTTTATTTCTTCATCTGTTCCTTCATCGCTGTCATCAGAAGAGGAACTACTTATAGCTGTGTAAAAGAGATTTCACATAGTTATCTCACATTACTCCATTGCAGAGGTTAAGACCAAACAATGCAAAAAAAAAACCCAACAAACCCCAACAAACAAACGAACCAACTACAACTAGCTTGTTATATTTAATGAGGATGAATAATTCTAATTGAACTAAACACACAAGTAGTATTTACAGCACGCTATAAACTTTTTAAATATATAAGACAAGAAGTTTACAGGAAGTATTCTTCCATCCTCTCTAATTGAAAAACACTCACTTTTAAAAGCTCCCTACATTTCTGACTACTCACAGATCTTTTCAATCTTTATTGGACTTTAATTCTGAACAGGGGATTAATGCATCAATCATTCAATCAGAAGGTCTGGATCTGTGCAGTGACAGTTGCCAGAACATCAGTTAAGTGCCAGCCAGTGTTCCTGCTGGTTTTCAAGCTACGAAGAAAAATGCTATGAAATGAAAGAGCTGGCTTGAGAGCGAAATCAGCCAGTCAGCTGACAAGAAACAGACTTTTGTGCCAGGCAGACTGAGGAAAAGAAAATCTTATTGCCTCCTAAAATATGTAGAAACACTATCAGAGAAGTGTCTTGTTTCTTAACACCAAACAAAGAAAACTGAGGGCTTCTCACACCTGGTGATACTGCACTAAACAAAGCAGCATTAAGCTCTGAAATGACTGATTAGAACAGTTGAGTGGAAGTGACACAAGGAAAAGCCTCTGGAAGACAAGAAGAAAGGAGATATCTTAACTAAACAGATGCTTAGCATGAAAAATAGCGCTCACCCTTCATATGACTGCCTCTGTATATTTCAAATAGGACTGTAATACTCTTGCGTGATCCTAATAGCAAGTTACAGCATGCACGGTACCTCTAGTTCTAAAAGTTAAAGGCACCACGCCAGTTATCAAAGAATGAAAACAAGCTCACAGTTTTCGCTACTCTCATCATTTTCTTCAGCAGGAAGGCTTTTTAATACAGAGTCAACACCAGGCAACCTGCAACGTCTCTTCTTTCTTCCCTTTCTTCTCCTACAGAACATAAAACAGTGCGCTGAAATTTGGCTATTACTATTTTATTTGTTTATCCTAGCTACATACATTACATGCAAAGGTACAGGAAACGTATGTTAGAGTTATTTTCATTAATTAATATTGAAATAATTTGGACAATGCTTATTTGAGAGTGGACACCTTACTGTCTGTACATTACCTCATATTCATGTTCTCAAGCAGACCCTCAAGCCATGGCCAACCAATATTAGATTATTGCCTTTGGCTGAAAAATACTTCAGGTTTTCCTAAGTTATTTTTCAAGTACATTTCTTTGGGAGATGTAGATCCAATACACAGGCATTTCACAGCAATAGTTAAGAATAACATAGTTATTAAGTGTTAGTCATTTAGAGTGTTGTTTAATAACAATATGTAGGTATCTACCTCAATAAGAGAAGAGTAGCTTTCTAGAATGCACTGACTGTACTGCGTAGATATCTACCATTTACGGCATGAGCTTAGAGGCTAAACCCACTTGCAGACACCTGCATGTATCTGTTTGAATCTGAAAATGAATCTCTCATTCATTTTGAGACCAAAAGGATTTCTTACATGCGAGCCACAGCCTTCCGTGCCAATTTACGCTGTAATCTGCGGTTTTCGTCTGTATCACGAAGAACATGATCTTCAGCTGCCCATCTATCCCAGCTAAGGATAGGTCAAAAGAAAATTAACAACGGCTATAAATACATGCCACTCATGATTACTACTGAATTAATTTCTACTAAATCTAAAAAGCACTCTTTTAACGTCATTCAGAAGCAACATCTGTATCACAAGGTTTGCATCCTTTTGTGTTCACATGCCTTCAATTCTCATGTTGCCATCTATAGTCTCCCAAACCTTGACTTAACATACAATAGTGTTTGTAGCACCAACACATGCTATAGATCACAGCCAGAGACTGCACTCATGTACTGGCCTTGATAACCAAACAATTCAGGTCTACATCTAACAAAATATAAACTCCTTTTACTAATGGAAACTCAGGAGCCACAAGGATATGTCAAAGACAGATACTCCATAAAGCTTAAACTCATGGCTATCAAGCTGATCCACTGCAATTTATGGATACAGACCAGATTGTAAATATGAGCAAGTGTATTAAAGGCATTCACAAAACCAAGTATACTCATGCAAACATCACAGTCCTTTGATATTCTATGCAATGCTTTTCTCTGTAGAATAAAAGAGAAGAAATGGAAGAACTGAAACCACACATGCAGGTTCTTACCTTCTGTTCCAACCGTTAAAATGGATCAGATATTCTGGAATCTTTCTGCCTTTCTCATCTTTTCCAACAACAATATCAACAATCTGAAACAAATATTGAAAAGCATGTATTGAAAAGCTTGAGAGAAAGTGAGCTTTCCAGTGTTTAGGGAATTTATGCACAAAGGAAAAAATAAATATTTACGGAAATTAAATATACCTATAATTTTGCCAGTGAATATTGGTATGAGCAGAAGATATCGATTATACCAAACGGCCACAAAAACTAGCTTTTTTTGCTGAGCACTTTTAAAGTTGGGGGCTGCTAACCATCTTTGTCCTGTTCTCAAATGTCCCACGCTTTCAAGACAGACAAAGGGAGATGTAAAACAACGCAGTATCACAATACAGATACGCAGATATACATCTGTGCTACTACCATTTCCCCTGTATGCTGTCTCTTCATGCCCTCAAAGCAGGAGATGACAGTTATACATATATATATAAACCTCAGAAATGCTGCTCTCTTGAACAACACTGAATCTTAGCCACAAAACACTAAAAGGCTTTGCGAGTATCTGAGCCTTTGTTTTCTTCCTCTCTTTCACACATGTAAAATGGACCAGTCTGAAATGACCTGCACCTCAAAAGACATTTCAGGTGGATTCAGAAGAACATAAGGACTCCTTAATAACAAAGGAATCATTCTGCCTGCACTTGAATGGCTCTCGACAGACCATATATCTGCAGGTGCACCCAGTAGTTAGGTTATAGTAATGTTTTAACCTGGGAGTCCAGAATTAAGAACTATTGATGCAGTCAAGGAGAGTTATACTCGAGTTTGGGGTATTTGAAAGTAAAGAAGAAAAGGCACTATTATTTTTTGCAGTCAGGTTACCTCTAGGGCTGGCAATTTAAGCTGCTGGGGTGGTCAGAACATAGGAATACACATACAATCAAAATCGCAGCCCAAAATATTACAGGAAGGTGGAGTTCCTGATCAAAGAGGTTTGAAAAACACTGATCTACACATCTAGCAAACTTGCAGCAAAAAGCATGAATTCGGTCAGGAATCCAGTTGCATTACCTCCCTTCTCACCCCTCTCTGTGACAAAACCAAAACAAAAACCACAGAACTGTTTGCAAGTTACGTATAGATGATTTAGGATTGAAAAAAATCATTTCACGTCCCATTGATACATTAAGCTCTACAATTACCATCACTATTCTTAAGGCCAGGCCCCAGTGAGTCAGTCAACTCTGACTGCAACACTTCTGGTCCACCACTCTCACTGCTTGCCATCATATTTCTGTATGTACCATCGGTACCATTTAAGCCCTTCTGAAAGGCAGAAGGAAGGGTAGGAGAGCAGGGGGAGGGAATAAATCAAGCTACGCTACGAAAGCGCAGGGATGCAAATAAGATTTCAGAATTACTTTGCAGGTGCTCAGCTCAGAACGGAAGGCGGGAACCGAGCCCGACACTTCCCGAGCCCCTCGGCGGCTCCGCTCTCCACCCGACGCGAGAGCAAGGCCCCGGCGGCCCGGGCTCGCTCGCCGCTGTCACCCGGCCAGCGGCACGCCTCCGCCCCGCCGAGGGGAGGCCCCGAGGCTCGTCCACACCTGCTACGCGCACCCTCCGCCCCCCGCCGGGGGGCCGGGGCGAGACGCCCGTGGGGCGACGACGGCGGCGCAAGGACGGCAGGAGGGGATGGGCACCGCCGCGCTTTGTCTCCCGGCCCCGTGACGGCGGGCGGCTGCCGCCCCGCGGCCTCTCCGCCGGCTCTCCCCGGGCCGGCGCCCGCTTCCCCCAAGAAGCGCTGCTGGCGGAGCCGCCTCTCCCCACCTCCGCCTCTTCGGCTGGACTCGCAGCCGCTTTCCCCTCCACCTCCCACCCGGGGGCGCGCGCAACGCCCGGCGGGGCGCGTTAACGGCAGCAACGGCGGCGGGCCGGGCTCGGCGCGGCACGGGGAAGGGAGGGGCGGGGCCGGCGCGGAGCCCGGCCCGGCGCGCCACGGCGCTGCCGCCGGCAGGGCGAGGCGGTGGCGGCGGTGGCGGCGGGCGGGTGGTTGAGCGGGAGGGAGGGCAGGGTCGCGCGCGGCCGGTCACCTTGGCATCATAGAGCACTTTGGCCTTGGTGGGGTCGGGCTCGAAGCAGAGAACTCTCTCCCCCCGGTGGAACTTAAATTTCATTCCCCGCGAGGTCATTTGTTCATCATGGCGCAAAGGAGAAGGGCCCAGCCCCCTCCCCCGGGGGAGGCGCCGCGGCCGGCCCCGCCCCGCCCCGCGCGGCCCCTCAGGAAAGAGGGAGGGAGCTGGGGTGCCGCGCCCGGGCTCCTCCTGCCCGCCGCGGGTGAGCCGCGGCCGGCCACCCCCGCTGCGGAGGCGGGCTGCCCTCCTGCGCCCGCCCCGCCGCCGGTCACGCAGCGCGGGTGGCCGGGAACCGGCCGCGGGAGGGGCGGTGGCGAAGGGACGTGTGCCCCCGGGCGGGAGGGCGGCCGCCCGCCCGCCCTGGGCTAGGGGCTCCCGGGCTGGGTGAGGCGAGAGCTCTCGGCCCTCGCTAGTCACCGGGCTGTGCTGCCCGTGCTGGCGGTAGCCCACCGCCCCGTAAGCGTGGGCCGGCGCTGGGCGTGTGCCCGCCGGTGGAGGGAGCGGTGTGCTGGAGCGTAAACGCACCCGAGAACAGCAGCGCCCTTCTCTGCCACTGCTTCCCCTAAACATCACTACACAGTTCCTGTGCGTTACCCCGTTTCTTGTGTTCTCCACCATGCAAAGAACTGCCCTGTACCCCCAAGACGGCTACTTATACATTGTAACCTCCCTCAAGGTTTGTATTCCTCTCCTTTGTTCTTTCAGAATTCCTGCAAGCAAATAAACTAGAAATAAATAGGGTGTTGGACTAGAAACGCAATTACCTAGAGTTTGATTTACCTTTCCAGTGCTCAATTCCAAATTCTTCGAGTCTCAAACAAGACGCAGATTGTGGAAATCATCAAAATAGATTAGCATATTTCTTGCCCGTGTACTTTATGCTGACGGATCCTTGGAAGAGACTGGGGTTCAGTCAGGGAAGCACTGCAATTTCAGCACAATGTTACTAGATGCTCCCTTAGGCCGTTACAGTTTTGATGCCAGTTCTGCATTTCTGATTTACACCAGACCATGACAGAGCCAAGAGGTCTGTAGAAAGAACAGGTCGTCTACGATTATTTAGCATTTCTGTAGTTGCTTTTCTGTAAAAGCTGTTCAGGAGGTGGATGACTCTAAACAGAAGGCGGCAACCGTGCAACTGAGCATACACTAGTCGCGTGCTGATGGGAAGAGCAGTTTAAATTGGCCTTTCTTGCAGGCTCTGAGATGGACAGCAAAGCTGGAAACTGGCAATAATGCCATGGGAAAGAACAGAGAGCTGCTAGAGTATTACCAGAAGGTTTCTGAAGGGAAAAGGCGATAGGAAATGCCCAGAAAACAAGATTCTGAGAGGACAGCTGCTCCCTGGGATAGGACGGACTGAGTACTCAATTTCTTTTGATTCAAAACTTACATATTTTTTATAGTGGGAGTGGTGGGAAAAACCAGCGAACTTGCTGCTAAGACAGGGTGGAGTGAGAGAAGCCAATTGACAGAAGAGTGTGAAAAAATAAATGAAGTGTTTCTGAAATTGTTCAGAACTCACTGCTGCTTAGGTTAAGAAATAGGCTCCAAAAATGTATGGATGCAATGTCAATCGCAGAAAGTGTTACTTAAGTTCCCTTTTTTTAAAGAAAAGGGAAATGGTGCTGGACTCCTGCAGAATGAAGCTGCTTCCAAGTGACTACTATGCTTTAAAAAATGGGGAGAAAAAAAGAGCAGGGGAAGAACAACAAACTCGTGCTTGTGTCCCTGCCTCCAACCTGCTGTTAAGTTTACTCACATAAGAGAAGTCTCCCACCATTTCTGCACAAACAGCCTTACGTATTTCTTCACTGTCTCCTAGATTTCTCCTTTCCACCTTCCTCCCCACTGGTCTCCACTCGCAGACTCTGCTGCTTGTTCATCTCCTCTCAGCCTCTCCTAGTTCACTCAGCCCATTTTCATGGCTCCCTCCCAAGCTTCTCCTCAAGACTTTTCACTAAAATTTCATTTCCCTTAGGTTTCCTAACACATACATACAGCTCTCCACCATCATGTTTGAGGTCTAGTTGTTGCTCTGTCTCCCCTCTCCCTGCTCCCACACTCGGATACGTGCACACATGCATCTGTCCTTATCTCCCTGAGCCACCTTGCTGTAGGTGATCCTTGCCAGCAGATCGCTGGCCTTGCCAGATCTCCCACCAACGCTCCTGCTCTTCTAGGATTTTTAAAAACCTGTATGTGTGATGCAACTAAGATCCACCCAGAGGGAGCCCTGAAAGCAGAAAGGCTGGCACATTTGGGAAAAACTGGATCTGTGATAGTGCTACCCAGGTAACGCACCTAGGTCTACCAAGAGATTGAATGCAGAACATGGATTTTTAAAAGGTACCGAGTTCTCCATAGTGAGGACTGCCAAATGGCTGTAGGAAAAAAAAAAAAAAAAAAAAAGAGCAATGGCCTCTTGGAAAACGGTGGCTGTGCACATGCACGTACCTATTGCCTGCGCAAGGCCTGTGATGAGTTGTACCTGCCACGTATAGCGTATAAAGAGAAGGTCCAGTGCCAGATATATCAGATTTAGCAAAGCTTGAAATATAGTTCCTGTCTTGAATCCAGTGGGTCTGCTGCAAGAAGAAATCAAAGGCAGCAGAGCTCCATCATGCACAGCGTCTCTGGGTTTGATATCCCAAATGCCGACAGGGAGAGGGGTGAGGGCTGGGAGCAACCAGCAGCTGAACCAGGAGATGGCCTGACCCGCCACTTATTTTTAGGAGACTCCCAGGAGACTACATCACTTTCAGGAAAGAAAAGAGGTTTTACAGCTCCTCTGGGAGACAGAGCGTCCGGCGAGTGGAGACCACCAAGGCGACAAGGGCCGCCCAGACAGGGGACCCCGGCCGGCTGTCGAGTGCCGCCTGCCAAAGCGTGCCCACCACATCATAAGGGCCTAGGGCTTCTCGAGGAAGTATTTCAACTTCATGCCGTGATGCAGGCCCGGAAACACACTGCAGAGAACCCGCAATCACTCGGGTTTTATTTCAACAACGCAACAAGCTGCGTTTGTCGAGACGAAACAGCGCGGCGGCGCCTCCGCCGCACAAGATGGAGGCGGCGCGGGGCCGACAGGCGTGCTGGGAGCTGTAGTCCGGCGGCGGCGGCGGGCCGTGGGGCCGCCGGGCCGAGGTCGGTCCGTCGCTGCGGAGACGGGGCAGGTTGTCGCAAAGAGGAGTGTTTTAGGCGGTTTTCTGCCTCGTCCCTTTCTGCGCAGCGGTCTGGGGAAGAGCGAGTGTTAGGCTGTCCGGGGAAGAGGGCTGCCCGCGGCAGCAGGCGGTGCGCGGGCCCGTGCGGAGCGGCAGCGCGGTGCCGCCGGGCGATGCGCCCTCGGCGGGGGCGGAGGGCAGCAGCGGGCAGCGCTTGGCAAGTCACGGGCGATCTTCTGGGTTGCTGCTAGGGAAATGGGCCAGTGCATGCCTACAACCTGCTCCGTGCGGAGCCTTCCCGACCACAGCGTGTGTAACCTGAATTTTACCCCCGTGTCTGCTGTTCTTAGGCATCTAGTTACACCAGTAACTTCTTGTTTTCCACACCTGCCGGGGAAAAAAAAAAAAAAAAAGTGACAGCACCTTAAAGTACGTCTTTAATATGTAGATATATTTCTGATGGGAAAACCACACAAGTTGATTTTCAATCGGTCAATAGTAAAAGTAGAAAATAGTCCATCAAGTTTGTCAAGGTTGCCACTAAAGAATTTCCAGGGTAGTGCTGTTCAAGTTCACTGTTAAAGATGTGGTAAAGGTTTTGTGTATCTAGAGCACAAATAGCAAAAGGGAATTTCCAGCTGCAACAGTAGAGAGCTGTGCGCACACATTGCTTATAGTTAATAGTAAATTATGTGGCAATTATAGGTTGCTCTAATTCACATTAAACCATAGGATGTAGTTTTATCTCTCAGAAAACGATAAAGGTGCTTCTCAAACACTAGCAGGTCACCAGCCGAAATACACGTATTTGCAAGACACATATTTTCTCAGGGGTTCGCTACCTATTTCATCAATGTTTTCTTTTTGTCTGGAAAAAAGAATACAAAGACGAGAGTGACTCCTATGAATATGATTGCATCACAAATGAAAAAAGCTAGAGGGAGCCTTTCCAGCAAAGGCCTGTCTGAAAGGATGCCTGAAGCAGTGATCAAAGATGCAATCTTCTGCCCTGTTTGAGATACTGTGTTTAATAAATACACAGCTTTGCCTCCAAGAAAGACCAGTTCAGTCAACAACTTCGCCTAAAGTGAACAAACTGCATTATCCAAAATACTGGCTAACTAACCGTTTGAATCAAAAAGAGGCAAGACTTTTAGTAGAAGTCTATTACGTACAGATATTTTTAATTGTTGAGCTTGTAATACCCTAAAGACATAACCAGTTAATTTGACAAGATGTGATATGCACAGCTATGTTAGTTGTCACTGTTTGAATCTTCCTTGATTTTCATTATTTTGACTGGGTTCGATGTTAGGATGGCAGGTGTGTAGTTACCTGGGTCATCTTAAGCCCACACGCATTGAATGGGAAGCCACATCACTTGAGGGCAGTAGAGGCAAGTTGTGTCTATATGAAATCCAGCATCCACAGTGTTAGTGTGCTTCTTATAAATGCTGGTGAAACTTCAGTTATACTTAAGCTGTTGATATTTTTTTATCCCTGCAATGAGTTTTTCTTTAAAATTCCTCTTTCGTTCTTTCAGGCTGGAAACCGCAAGCAGAAATTTTTAAGTATTCTGAGGGTATTCTGGCTTCATGACGCTCCCATCGCACTGCTCAGATTGGAATCCCTTGGGATTATGTGACTTTATTCCTAAACCTTCATTCCTAAACCTTTATTCCTAAACAGCCATCACCTGCGCAGGTTCTCTTGCATGTTTTGTTTGTTGGAAAACAAAATTATTTGTTTTGGAGTTGATCGGGGAAAGAGAATATGTTATTTTTGGCAGAGTGACAGTCTTCCTTTTTCACAAGTAATTATAACCAGTAATTTTAGTATTAGCATCATGGAAATTTTCCCCCTAGTATTACAGGACACTCAGAGGAAGCAGAAGACATCTACAGTGAGCAGAGGAGGTAGTTAAAATCAAAGCACAGCTCACAAGAAATAGACAATAACCCTTTGAGAATATTTTGCTGCGTAACAATCTTGCTGTATTGCAATGCAGAGAATATAATTTCAATGTGTGTCTGCACATTTAATGAATTAATAACCCAGTTGTCTGCTCCCTGAAGTTAATAAAAATTAGTTTGAATACCAACATAATGCTATCTTTGATTCTTTGAGGTAATCCTCAAAAAGCTCAAATAGTAAATATTTAATAAGGGGAACATAGTTCTCCAGTATCTCTAAACTATGTATATATATAGAGATAGAAATACTAAACTATTTGCTTCATTTTATTAAGGCAAACCCTGTTCCTTTCAAATCTCCTAAAGTTAATCCCTGGTGTTTACACTCATTTCTGCTGTTTACATTGGCTTCATAAACCTTCAGCCTAAACAGAGGAAAATGAAATTAGGATTCTTCCCATGAAACAGCTCAAGAGAGAAATCCTGACATCACTTAAATGAGGCATACTTCCTGCTTCAACAAAATTGAATTGTGAGGTCTCAAAAATAGAAACAAAGCAAAAAGAAAAACCCACCCTAATTTACTGTAAAGCTACAGACATCTCTGGAATAAAAAAAGGGCTTTGGTTCCTTATGCTACAGATGGAGAGATTATTGTTACCTATGAAAGACATTCCTCCTGACGTTCTTGTTTGGGCATCTGTTTCAAACTGAGAAGTTTCAGCCAAAGCAATTGTTGCTTCTAGGGGCAAAGCTAACATTTACTTTGCACAAGGGGAAAAAAAAAAACAACTTTGCTGTTTCTAAGGGCCTGAAGGATTTCATCAGGCTGGTAGCCTTAGTGTCACAAGTGTGCCTTCTGCCATCCCTGTGAAGGTAAAACCAGATCCTCGCAACTGGGCTGTGTTTATAACCCCAAATAAAACACGTGAAGGACTGCTCTCCCACATCCACCTTACAAAGTAATTGCTCCCCTTTCATGCACCTACACCACAACACAGCCATTAGTATGTTTGTGGGTTTTTTTTAGCTGTTTCTTTTCCTGAAAAAAAAAAAAAGGCTTATGGGAGTGGTGTTTTCATAGTGTGAAGCTGAGAACATGTGCACTGTGCCCTGGAGTGTCCGAGGGTGATGAAAAAAGATGATGCTGGGCATGGGAAGGGGAGAGGAGGGAGGCAGATACGGTGTTTGCCTGGAGCATGCTGCCTGCTGGAACGGGCTGCACACGCACCATCTCCTGGTTTGGACACTGCCTAGGACTCTGCTCGTTGATAGGAGCCAAACCTTTTCCAGGGCACCTGCTTGCAGTTAAGCATAATGGGCAATTAGCAGTCCAGTGCTTAAGCTCATTTCTAGGCCCTATTTGTGTTTTGTTTTTTTTTTTTCCTAGTGCTGTAGACATAGCTTTAGAGTCCTTTGGCCAAAAAGACCATTATACTGGACATGATCAGTAGAGAAGTCTTTAATTTTAGAAAGTCTCAGGTCTCAAGGTTCCTGGAAGCAGCGTAAGAAGTTTCTGCTGCAGACAGTTTTCTCCCCCACCATCGTCAGCTGTCCTGGCACAGCTGTGTGTGCAGCAAGGATGCTGAGCTGAAGATGAGTAGGGACCTTACAGCTGGAGCAAAATTGAGCAGAAGCTTGGGCTGAAATAAGAACAATATACAGTAACAAATATTCTTTAAAAAAAATCAAAAGTTAAATAACTCCAAGCGGACATCCCAATGACGTTCGACTTCCATATTTTTGCCTTGGTTCCTGTCTGGTAAAATAATAATAATACTTCAAGCCAGCAGGGAACTAAAACTAAAACTTTGACACCCTTCTGGTTTAAATGGACCATGAAGCAATCATGGAGTGTGAAACGGTGCTGGCATCAAGGCGTGAAGCCTGCACTCGTCCAGGCAGCGGGCTGTACAATCCTTGGCCCTTCAGTTGTAGTTGCAGTTTTATCTTCAGATTTGCCCTTCGGTGGCCCAAGGCTCTTAGAAGAGACTTTGAGCACACTTATTTTGAGAGAAGCTTGACCACGGTAGCAGAGTGGGGTCAATGAAGCTGCAGGAGTATTTGAGGGGAAAAAAAAGGACGAAATACTCATAATCACAAGTAACTCAATGGGTGTTCATTGAAGCTTTATGAATGCTCAACCCCATCCCCATAGAATAAATATTAGGAAAATGTACAAAATTTTGCTGTTTTCCTATAGGGTCTGTCATTATTTTATGTTGCTACGGAGAGCAAAAGATTGCAGGGGAAGAAGTAGAAATAAAGTATTTATACATACCACATATCATGGAAACGAATTGTCAGTAGTAGAAAACACACTCTGGGCATTAGGATTGTGCATACTTTTCTTGGGAAAGAAATGGCTCTCGTGGAATGCAAACCTCCCTTATTCCTGGCCTGCGCACTGCAGCATCATAAATAACGCAGTAAGCTGCTGCCCTGGAGTCAGGAGCTTGGAAAGGAAAAAGAAAATACAGCCCCTATGGCTGCCGTGGTGTTCAGAGGTGTGCTGCAGGAGGCAGGGTATAAGAGGACATGTGCCATTCGAGTGGGGAGGGGACAACTGGGGTCACTGCAGGAGAGCTGGTGGCTGAGGGTTTGGTGGCTGAGCAGAAGCAGGCTGTGCCAGCCGGAGCAGAGGGCACCCCGTGCCCCCAGACCAAGGGCAGAGGCAGCCGTTTCCTGGGTGTCCGGAGCAGGGCTGGGCTGCACACCAGAACGCGTCCCCCTGCTGTCAGAGCGCGTTGCCCAGGGTGTGAGGAGCACGGCCTTAGAAGTCATCCTGTTCCATTCTGCACAGAATGAGCGGTTTTTTGATTTCTTCTTCTTTGTAAAGGCATTCCCTGGGCATTGATGCTGGCAGGGAGGCAGTCCCTTGATGTCATCTGCAGAAAAGCGCTCGAGTTCAGGTGGCTGCAGAGAGGTAAAATCCTTGACTTTTGAAGGGGACCTTGGGATGCACACATGGCTCTTGTTTTCCTCCTTACCATGAGCTCTGCAACCCTAGCAATCCTTCTCTTCTCCACCTCCCCATTTCCTATTTTAACATTTTTCATTCTTTGCCCTCTTTCATTATAGCACCTTTTTGTCATCCACAACCATTTGCTTTTGCTCAGGTCTTTTTCCCACCCACCTTCTATTTTTGTGGGGTGGGGAGAGAAAAAATGACATTTTGTTTTATAAAGAAATGGACTGATATCCCTCCCTGGCATGGAAAATCAGTGAGAAAATGTGCATCTGCTTTTTCACTTAACTGTCTTTATTATTCCTGTTCTGCTTTCCAAATAAGAAGCTTGAGAACACCTCCCTGAGGCTTTCTAGTAGTGCGCAGGAAAGACTCCTGACAAAAGAAAATCCATGTAAAGAACTTCCACCCTGCCCGTGCCGCGGCTTCTGGTCTCCCCTTGCAGTGTTCAGCTCCCCACACCTCCCACTCCCTTGGCTGGAGCACAAGATTCCCAATAATGTTCTTTGGATGTAGGGTTTTTTGCATGACTCAGAAAGGGAAGGGTGAGGACATGCATGGGGTCAAGATTTTTCCTCATGTAGCTGTAAGAGTGTAAATTGGCGATTCATTAAAGTAAATGATATAAAAATCTGACCCTGTGCACTTGTTCAAAGAGTCAGAAAAGTTGATGTGGAGTACTGGCAAGTGAATTGCACCTTCTGCTCTTGAACTATGAAATTACCTTTTGCAAAGAGAGGCATGTCCTCAGGCTGCCAAACATGTTGCATACATCCAGTTGATGTGCTGATACAGTGAAGTCTTTCTTTGCGTAGGCCCATTCTTTTGCTAAGCTCTATTTTTCATGGTCATCTTATTCTAAAGTATAAAGAAGGGGAGAGACTTCAGAAAATAAATACCTGAGATAACAAGACACAATATGGTCTTTTATTCTGTGAGGTCACCCAGCCAACACCTTCTGTTCCTCCCTTTGCTTCTGTACCTGTACATTGAGTGTGTCAGGCAAACTTCTTCTGAAGTCAAGGCACAGAACGTCATTGAAATATGATTTAGCATTCCTGAAAGGTTTAGCTGTCTCTAGTACAAGAGGATCTGGACTATGCGATTTGTGGAACATAAATGTAAAAAAGTTACCAAGGTAACTTAACAAATAAGAGTGCCTACTATAATGAAGATAGATTTCCATGGAGCGTTCTTAACAGTTTTTCATCTGACAAGACAAGGGTATTTCTCAATTATTTCTAAATGAACTGACATGGCAAAATCCATATTGAGAATATTGTTTCTTAACTTAATCTACTTTTATTCTTTTCATTAAAGAAATAATGACGGAGGTAAGGCTGATTTTAAACTTTTAAATTCACATTTTCACGTGTTTATAATTTGTCCACTAGTGTGTCATTTTTCATGCTTTATTTGACCCATATGCTTTTAAGTGATCATTCACAAAAGTCTTTTAGGCATCTCCTGAGTTATTTAGATCCTGAACATAAATTTCTGTAGTTAAAACATTTTGAGGATGTGTATTTTCTTTTCTTGCTTGCTTGGATAACCCCAGAATAACTTTAGCTTGAAACTTGGCATGGAGTTACTTTGGAACAGAATGTCGTTTTTCAGAGTGCTCAGAAAGAAAATTCTGAAACGGTGAAGCCCTCCATGCTCTTCCCTGCATGGTGTGTATTTGCAAAGAAGTTCTTTAGTTTGGAGTGGCGGTCCTGGCTTTGTGGGAAATAACCATCAATGTCCTTTGCTCTCCTCAGAGCAAGGATCTGACTAATGGCTTTTGGAAAAATAAGTGTAGCAAGAGGTGGAGTTCTGGGAGCAGTTATATGTCTTCCCACATTTTCTTCCTCTCTTCTCAAGCTGAGACAAATTATGGTGGACAGACAATAGCCCTGGCTACAATTATAAAATGAAGGATATTTGGCATGAGGTAGGGGTCAGAGGTGGATTTATGAGTCAAGGACCAAGAGTGGTGAGCGGTAGATGGTGTGGGAAAGAATTTCTGGAGTCGGATCGATCCCTGTGAATGATGCCTTTGCGGTGTGAAACCCCACCCTCTCAGTCCTTCCTTTGCTTCCAGGCTCAGAGCAACTTGGAAACCAGTTCAGAAATGTTCCAGTGCACATGTTCCCCATCTCTTCTACCCACTCAGTACCTCCAAATTAAGTTAAAAGGAAGGCTAGGAAAACCAGTCTGAAAATGGGAGTGGAAAAATAAAGCTTTTGTTTCCCCACTCTCTCGTTGCCAGAGACTTTCTCCCATTTCTTAGAATACCACCCAGCGTTCAATTCCTAAAGTAGTCCACAATGAGCTTCCTTCAGAGTTCTCGTAATATTGTTTCACTGTGTATAAACACTACTGTGAAAAAAGGACTAAGTGATGAGGAATGACTGTGCGGGCTGGTGGCTGGGTCCTTCCCCCAGGAGGAAGGACCTGGATCTACCCCTGCTCCAGTCAATGCGTAGTTACTCACAGAGAGTGAAAAGTGTCAAGAGGAAAACCTGTCATTCCAGCCTAGTCTAGCAGCTGGTGACCACAGCAGTTTCTCATACACAAGGAGAGATGGATTCAGATTTCTAAGGTAGAGAAACTACCATAGCACTGGTCTACTCCACCTTAAGTGAGCTCTATTCAACAAGCTGGGAGTAACAACTCTCTTCCTCTGATAGCTCTGTGATTTTTTTTCCCCTTATCAAACCTAATAACCTCATATTTAAATTAATTTCAGTACCACTAAAATTATTTTCCTAGTTAATGGGATTTTCTTTATTTATTTTCTTTTGTTCAGTTTTAGATATAAGCTCTATTATTAAAAATCTAATAATATAAATGTTCCCACCATGTTTTATTAGTAAAATTCAGGGGATTGTATATGCTAAATTAAAGCAATTACTTTCTCTTGTCTATTACTCAGGCTGCTATCACTGGTACACAGAGAATTAAAAATGTACTTTCATATTCTTTCAAGCCTTGAGTTAATTCCTTTCTCAACATATTTGCTTTGTGCTAAATGAGCGCATCTTTGTTCTTTCTTTTCTCTTCTGCCTTCTGATATTAGTTAGTGTGCTCTGGACTAACCAGCCTTTCCCTGGGAAGAATGGTTCCACTAAAGAATGCACAGTGCAATTTGTTTATTTTACTATTTGCAAATACAGCTAAACTGAGGTTAATGCATCCTGAAAAGAGGAAGCAGGAAAACTTCTCAGATGGTGGACTCGACTATGTCCTTTGGTCGTTTTGCTGGAGGCTGAAAAGTCAGCAAAACACATAATTAGCCCATATTTGAAATTCCCTGTTTTGTTGGAAATTAAGCACAAGCTAAATTCAGTTCCTATTCAACAAAGAGTATTAAGACATGCTGAAACAATAGTATCTACTTCAGTGTCTGGCTTAAACTGTGCCTAAATCTTTAATGTTAAGACAAATTCATCTTTAAAAAAAAGAAAGCTCCTTAGCTGTCCTTTATGTCATTATGTCTGTGTGCATAATTTGGAGAAATTTAGGGACAAGCTGGAAAATGGGAAATGGGTATGCCCTGATTAATCTGGATTTACAGGAACACTTTGATGTGAGTCCATTTAATGGACTAGTGAGACTAAAGGCAGCAGGGCCGCCTCCTTGAACCAGGAGAAAGAATAAAGTATTTGGCTAAAGGACAAACCAAAATACAGATGGGAAAAATTGATTTTTGCCTGATAAGAAGAAAGAGAAAGCACTGAATGATTTTCCTGTAAAGCCTATTGTTATTACCTGTCTTTTTAATAGTGATTAGATCTTGAGAGAGAAAAGTGAGCTACACACATTAAACTTGCATTGATCTTGTACTTGCAGGCAAGCGAATGGGCCAGTATAAACGGACGTTCAATCAGACGCATGAAGTTTTGAGGCAGCAGCTCTTTAACTCACGTTTTAATCTGCAGACATGGGTTTTGCATTTGACTTCAAATTAGTGCAGATACCTAAACGCCCAACTCAGCAAAATGGTTTGCCATCATTTGTTTGAAAAATGAGTGAGCTGATAAGAGAAAGTAAAAGTGCTCAAGAAATGACTGCCTGGAGTTGTGCTACCAACTGATGGATGGTAACAACAAAATGCTTCATTCATCATTAGCAAAAGCAATGTCTTTTCCATTGGTTCTTTTCCATAAGTCCTGAGCACAAGCTCTTCACACCAGCCCGAAGGGGATGGCCTTCTGACTGGTGAACAGCCAGTTCCAGCAGCATCTTCTACTGTGCAGGGCCAATCCTCCACGAAGCTGGAGATAGTGTCCATGGCAGATCATCAGCCAGCTCCTGGACAGTGTAGCCAAGGCAGAAACATCTTTTAGTCAGTGACAATAGCTCTGGTCCAGCCAAATTTATCTATGAATAGGCATGTTTTTGAGGGAAGATATTGGATAGCTATGAAATAGCTGTGGCACCTCCTCAGTGGCCAATGTTGTTAATTGCAGCTTCTCTTTCTACTCCATTAGATTATAGCAAAAGTTGTAGAAAGGCCCAACTGCAAATTTAAAAAACTTTTTTAATTAGGAAAAATCACTTGGCTTATTACGAGGTTAGTTTTTGCCAAACCTTGTAAGTAGTTGACAGCATCCAAATGAAAGACCAACCTACATGTCCCTGGAATAGTGCTGCCAGCATGTTTCCCTGAAGAGAGTCTAGGTCCTCAGTGACAGAAGTGCAGGAAGGTGAGGCAATGTGTCAGGTCAGAGGGAAGCAAGCGGTGAGTTGACAGCAGTGCCACAGAAGAGGAGCAGTTTGGTTTGTGGGTACCAAAGGGTGGCCTGCAAATGCCAGCATGTTGCTAACACAGTGATTCTTCTGGGTAAAAGATAGCCATAATTTTGAAAGATGTAACTTTCATCCAGCATTTTGGGCCTGGCATGTCTTTGTTAGTCCTGTGAGAGGCTTTCCTCACCTGGACAAAGGTGGGTCTGGACCTCTGTCCCTCCCGGTGCCTTTTGCCCAGCCACCTCAGCTCCAACTGCAGCCACAATCACTCACACCATGTTGGAGCAGAGCACTTAACAAGCGCGAGGCCACTGTAATTTAGCTGTGCAGGCTACTATTGTGTTCCTATGGCTTGTTCCGCTTCATCTTGGGCAGAGGCGCTAGACCATTATGGATTCTGGGCAGAAGCATCCATGAAAGGGGCCATGAGCAATCACACCACCCCGCATGCGTGTCTGCACATGCATCACCATGGCTGCTGTAGGAGCGACCGGACCCAGTGTCTGAGGCAGGCCTGAACAAAAGTCAAGGAAAATAACAGAAGCCACGGGGCCACCAGGATGACAACACTGGCAGCGCCTGCTTTTTCACGTCCAAAGTCAAGAGTTGAACATCGTCCCTGAATACTCCCCAGTTTCTCCAGGGAGTCTCTGGGGCTCCCATTCGTTTTGAGGGCAGAAGAACAAAAGTGAGGATGATGCCCAGACTGCAGGGACGGGGCCATGACGGTGATGTGGGAGGCTCTTGGTATTCTGCAGCTTTCAGCCACGGGCACCTCAAGACGCCTAGGGGTCGGAACAAACAGCCGTGCTAACAGGCACAGAAGATGGCTTGACAGGTCTTTTGCTCATTTCATCTGCTTGGGGTTTTTTTCCTGTTTGTTTTGGGTTTAGGTGGTGATGGTGGTGTTTTTTTGTGCTAGATCTCGTGAACTTTGCCACAAGGAAGTTTAGTGTTGCCTGCTACATCTTGTGCTCAAGCTGCCTGTGGGATTCAGTCCTTCGCACTTCTGTGTAGTCCAGGCATGAACATGCAAATCTACACCTCCCTCACCTTCCCTATCATGCTGGCTACATCCTGGAACCCTCACCAATTCATCACACACCTCACATGACAGCAATTTTAAGAAAGCAAATGCAGGCACAGATATAACCGCTGTGGTTTTTTGTTGGTTAGGTAGCTGGATCTGCTCTTGTTTTCTTAATTTATTGTTCCAAAAACAATTTTCCGTGGTAAAGTGAAAATAGGAAGGGCCCATTTGTTCTCTCTGGCAAGTACTTATCAATCTTTCTTTGATCCACACATAGTGTACTAGGGGTTGTAAAACGGAACTGCAGGTATTTGAGATATCCCCTGACATCTCTGATGGCCCTGTATAGGTTGCTTTCTCTTGTCCGTAAGTTCAGGTACTAGTGGATACCCTGTGCTTGAACAGTGTCAGGACATATGGGTCTGGATTCCCCTGGGCTTGAGTAAGATGCAGTTTCACTGATTAGAGTAAAAGAAGTCCCTAGAAATTAAAGGACAAGTTAATGTCCTAATTAAGTCAATCGCAAGGAGTTCAACCCTTCAACAAGGCTATATTTAATAGATGCCTTACTAATTAAGGGAGGGAAGGAGAAATACAGTCAGTGTACAGTCAGTAGCCACTTTGGGAGCCCAAGGCCAGGATGAAACTTGTCAAAAACAGTGGTCCCACGTCAGGGAAAATGTGAAAATCTTTGTTGATGATCTTCTTGACAGCCTGCTAGAAAAAAGGAATAGATGAGGCGTCTTGCAGCCAAATATCAAGTGTATAAGATGTGTTATGCTTACTTTCCTTGCATATGTCAGTTAAGAATGAGCGGAGATAACTGGCAAACCAGAGGCCTTCAGGTCCCAGAGGAGAAGAGGTCCTAACCCTTGGTCCAGGTCTGCTCTTGTGATGCCCAGCATCTCTGTGCCCAGGGCTCCTTTATCCAGTGTCAAACAAGGGCCGCCTTGGGAGTTTGTGACAAAACCTTCAAAGCCAGAAGGGTTAGTGTTGGGGGGCAGTGGGGACTGAGATGTATCTTGGGGTCTTCTCAGATTGTGAGTAACATAGGAAGAGAGCTGATAAAGGCCAAATAATTTAGGAAGTGGATTGTTTCCAACAGCCTAGAAGATCGCTCTTTCCAGTACTGACTTTGGAAAGACAGGATGATGGAATTATAGAAATGCTAGTTGGAGTAAGTGGCTCGTTCCCATCCCATATTAATACAGTATTTGGCATCCCAAGGATGACATTTTGCACTGAGATTCCTTTGTAAACTAAATCACTTTACATGACACTGTTGTTTTTATATTTCTACTTAATTTATTTATCAAAGGCAATTGTTTATATCAGACTACTCATGCAATGTCCAAACTTCTTGGGATCATATATACTACGCTGTTAAGCAGAATAGCCTTGGCTACTGAAAGTGGCATAGATTTATGTCTTGTACATATCTGAGAATACCAAGGACTAGAAAAAAGTTCCTGAGAAATTTTTAAAGTACCTTTTGAAAAGGAGATACAAGACAATTGACTTATACCTATAGAGCATCATACAGACAGAGCATAGTATATAAGAAACATATGGTCTATATAGATGGCATGAACTTAAAAATGAAGACTGAAAGACATTTTACTGATCAAGTTCCAGAAAAACTAACAGATGGGAAAAGACATGGTTATTTAGAGGTTGAGAAATGAGCCCAAATACTACTAGATTCTGACTGTATTTCAGTGAATAAACAAATGCAATCCTTACTCCACAGTAACATAACATGTCATTCCAATGCTAAGCACAGTCGGAGGTAAGGAAAGTGCTTCATCTGATTGTTTTATGGTCATCTCCCACATTTTAATGACACTTTGAAGTGAAATCTAAGTGCGGGCAAGGAAAAAAATATACAAAAAGAGTATAATTGCCTATTGGCAATTTAAAAGAGACTATGATTTGTTATAGTTTACTTCCAGGGAGAGGCTGGAGCCCACTCATCTCCTAACAGGCAAGCCGAGGGTACTTCGGTCTCGGCAGGCAGCTGGGGATGCTGTGGCTGACTGTGGGCACTGTGGCTCTACCCAGCCTTCCTGGCAAGAGGCCACCACCGAGCCCCATCCTCGTGCAGGGAAACAGAGCCTGACGGGTAACCACAGCTTTCACCTGACTTTTCTGGAACTTCTCTGCAGCACTGTTTTTTTTCTCTTGCACAGCGGTTGGTCTTCCTCATTACGGGAAGGCTCTGTGCACTGTTAACATGGATGCGGTAACGTGTGTGAACGTGCTCTGTCTTCGCTCCGGCTTGGCATTGCCTTGCCATAGCCCGGGTGCCGTGACTTAAGTGATGTTCTGCACTAAGCTGAGTGCATACAGACAATTTCAGGGTGGAGGCACAGCACTAAACTGATTACCAGCTTATATTTTATTTGTTAAATATTTACTGCCAACAGCTTACAGATGATTACATTTTCTACCCTATTATGAAAACAAATCTCTCTTCCTCAGGATGCCTCTTCTGTTTAAGCAAATTTAAATATCTGATTTTTTTGTGAGACTTGCTGTGGTTAAATCACTGCCATATATTTCCTTTTGTGGTGATCTCATATGAGTTTGGGAAGATAATAAAAGTTTCTGTAACATATTGATTAGTCCATTGATAATTAACAGGGCTGAACACAGCCAAAAATACAGTTTCCAAAATATTCAGCCTCAGCCTAACACAGTTCTGTGTTGCTTCAGGTGTCATTTAAGCATCCAATAAATGCTCCCAGGAGCTCTGATTCTCTTTGCAGGTGATGTTATTATAAATAGGACAGCATTTTTCAAATAAAAGATTTCTGGTGCAAATGATTTGCAAAGGGTTTTACAGAGGCACATGTAAACATTCTTCTCGATATTTGGCTGCTTCTATTAAAGAGCCAAGTAAGGGAACGAACAACCTTTCATGTTTTAACGACAGGAAACACTCTTCTAGAATGTGCCCTTTTCATATTTTCAAGTGCACGTCTGGTACTGCTGAGAACCTCTGGACCTCTTGGTGGATGAACCTCTTGAGAAACCCTGCCGCAGAGATTGCGCAAACATGTTAGAGCAGCAGTGTTTGGATCCCACCACACAGAAAATTTCATCTTGTTTAATATTTCCAGCTGAGGGTGGAAAGACATCCTTCCAGCCTGGAATGATTTCTGGGGTATTAGCTAAACTTTGTCAGATTTACGGCCAAATAGAAATGTGGAAATCAAGGATTAATGCCCTTTTTGTGCAACTTCTCTGCTAATTATTTAATTCTGAGCACACGAGAGGTTCCGCTGACCGTGTGCGTGTTTTCAGAGGAGACTTCGGCTGCATGACAGTGCTTGTAAGATTGAAACTTTGTATGAAATAGCTTGTTTTGTTACGTGCTTAGGCTGTGGCTTGACAAGATGATTTAGGGTGTCTCATACCATATCTAACAGACACAAATGGCAAAGTGCTAGACAAACTCACTCTGCTGGTTCGTACTGGTTCAAAAAATGTAGGTAGGAGATATGTCTTGTCCTGGAGACTTGCATAGTCTGTCTGAATTGTTATTACGTAAGGTGTATGTAATGTATTATACAAAGTATTATAACACCTTCTTTTGGCTGAGGTATTGTTTGTCCTCCTGTGGCTGGCATAAAACCAACATAATGTATTTTGCACTCTGATTCAGCATACTGAAGAGGTGTTCCCATTGGAGATCATCAAGTTTGTGCTGCCAGGTGATTCAATAGCACAGGCAATTGATTCTGTATCCATTACCATGACTTACGTCACTTTTTATAGGAGAACCTAATCCAAAAATCAGCAAAACTCCCTCTGAAGTCAGGGGACTTTGGATCAAGTCAGTCTCTCATTTGCTCTGCTCTCCCTGGGTTGAAACAGACCGAGTAACTTAATTGGTTTTAAAAGAATGCTTTATTTCTTAAGAGAACGACTTGGACTTAATGTCATTCAGTAAAATGTTGTAAAAGTGACAATCACACAAATAAAGAGCAGTACATTAGCTTTTAAGAAAAAATATTTTCTATTCAATAGCACAATATCTTAACTAATTTTTAAACTGATGTGTCTCTGATTTTTTTTTTAAAGAAATCTTCAGTGTAGTTATGGTTTGTTCATGCATTATTAGCCCTGGGGAGAACAGGGAAGGGATGTGTGATGTGATGTGATACCTGTCATGAGATCAGCCCCTGGCTCGAAGATGACCTCAGCCTAAGATAGATAGCTGAAGCATCTGACAGTGGTATCTGCTTAAGCTACAAAATTTGGGATTTCAAAGGCTTCAAAACATGGGAGTGTTTCAATCTGGTTTTAGTTTTCACCTGGCTTAATTACAATGCTCTGTTAGCACAATCTGCTGCTGGTTCCTTTTTCCTAGTAGCAAATCTGAACGCGCTCCTAATTCTCTTGACAATGATCCTGTTCCCAAAGTCATACCCACGATAAGGCTTGTGACTGAAGGAGAAAAACGAAAGCTGCTCACTAAGCTGTGTCTCAGACCTTTTCAGACCTGTAGTTTGATTCCTGAGTTATGTTCCTCTACCTTGGCTTTCAGAAGGCGTGCACTGCCAGGCTGAGTGGGGCTGGCCTTATCAAGACGGTCATGGGGGCCAGGAGGTTTCACGTCGCAGGTGAAACCGCATTACCTCATCTTTCCAGATAATCATTCACCTGCTTGCACGTGTGCTTCTGGCCACAGATTCATGTATGAGACATGCTGAAGTCACAAAAAAAAAAGGGTGTAGGTTGCTGTGGGAATAGTTAATGCTGGAAAAAAAAAGTCAGCAGCTGCCTGCAGTGTTTCATACGGGTTCAGCGGTCTCTGCTTCTCTAGGACTCGATGCGATGCAGCCCCAGCGCACCCCATCAGTAGACTGGAAATGAGATTGCAGAGGGGATGAGTTGTTGTTTTGGTTGTTTTTTTTTCTGTCCTATATCTTCTCCAGTAACGAGGCCACGGTGCAGGTACCACTCCTAAGAATGCTGGCTGAGAGAGCTGGGGTTGTTCAGCCTGGAGAAGAGAAGGCTCCAGGGAGACCTTCTATCAGCCTTCCAGTTCCTGAAGGGGGCCTACAGGAAAGCTGGAGAGGGACTTTTTACAAGGGCGTGTAGTGATAGGATAAGGGGAAATGGCTTTAAACTGAAAGAGGGGAGATTTCGATTAGACATAAGGAAGAAATTTTTTACATTGAGGGTGGTGAGGCACTGGAACAGGTTGCCCAGAGAAACTGTGGATGCCCCATCCCTGAAAGTGTTCAAGGCCAGGTCAGATGAGGATTTGAGCAACCTGGTCCAGTGGAAGGTGTCCCTGCCCATGGCAGGGGGGTTGGAACTAGATGATCTTTGAGGTCCCTAACAGAAGTTACAATGATTGAGCAATAAGCAATGGGTTCAAAACAGAGTTTCTAGTTTCATTTCTTGAGCACGCTGGGTCCAGGGAGCCAGAGACCTGAGGGCTGGAAAGTGGAAGGGGAAAAATTGTCAGTTTAGGTAGGATTATTACAGGCACATGGGACACACTGAAAAAGGAGATTATTGAACGATGGCAGTATCAAGTAACGAAAAAAATGGCTGCAAAATTGAGTATCGTTTGCTTCATCTGTCCTCCTTACTCCCACAGTGTATGCCTTACCTTTGAGATTTCTATGAGGCCAAGAGTATTTCCACCTTCTCTTTGCTGATTAGAGCCATGGAGCACCTTAAAGTTCAATTTATTTATTTATTGCCAAAACAATGCCCTGTTTTTTAACCAGGTCCCAAGCTGCTGAGTTGGGAGTGTCAGTGGATCAGAAGGAAAATGAAACAGCAGCAGAAAGGTCTCCTAGTTTGAGGGCTTTTGAGGGCTGAGTTTGAAGAGGGGCTCCAGAGCAGAGGGGAGGCAGGCGGCAGAGGTGCTGGCACAGGGTTGGAATGGGGACATGGGGAGGGACCGCAGAGGGGTGAGTGAGGGGACCAACCGAGAATGAGAGGCACATTCATGGCACTCAAAGGCGTGGTGAGGAAAGAGCAGACAGGAGGACACGCAAAGCCTCAGGTGAAGGGAGAGAAGGGGAGGATGCTGCTATAGGGAGCTGGGGCGTAGAAAGGCTCTGGCATCCAACATGAGGAGACAGTCGTAGGAAACTGGGTGCACGGCGAAGGTCCCAGCTGTCAGGCAAGGGGGAAAAAGTTCACATGGGTGTTTTTAATCTGACTCACAATAAAAAGCCTTTTTAGAAATTAAAGCAAGGATAAACAACAGAGGAGGAAGAAAACAAACAGCGTAGGGACTATGTGTAAAGAATAGAAAGCTTGGGAGAAACTTTAGAAGAGGCGTACTTCAGATTTAATAAACAATCCTGCATTGTAGGCCTGTATTGACAAGGAGCAAATGGTGTCCTTGAAAGGCGCCTTCTCAAATGATGTCTCTTCCTTCTCAGTAAGAAATAGGGCTAGGTCTAGTAACTGCTTCCAACTTCCTCTAAAAATGTTTTGGTTAAAAAAGGGTGTTTCTTTTTTTTCAGAAGAACAAAAAGTCAGCTCAAACAGTGCTTTTTCTTTTAATCTTTTGGTTTGTTTAGGAGCTGAAAAATCAGCCTGACGCTCAGCCAGAGCAGTTGCAGGTCCTTTGCAAGGTGCAAAAGTTCACCCCTCGCCAGGGCAGGCTAAAACGCATCTCTGTGCACGGGGCAGAGTAGGAGCTGGCACAGAGCTGCTGACTGGCGCCATGTAACGCACGGACACGACTTGGAAATGTACCTCATGTGCATTGCTCGGCTAAGGGTTCGTTCAGCACATCCCAAAGAGAACGCCAAGCAGCTCCTTACTGGTGGGCTGCTGCCAGGCTGATCCCGAGGACTGCGCTGAATTATTCTGCTTCGCGGTTGGGATGCTGATGCCAACAACAGGCGTATTTCAGCGGTACGCTAACTGTGACCTCGTGCTGCCAGCAGGCACGTCTCTGATGCTGGCAGGCCAGGCGAGCGCCGTACAGGGCCAGCTCTGCTGACTCACATTAGCCATACATCCTCCCGCACCAGTGAAATCCTCAGCTGACCTGTGAACAGCACAAAGGAGGAAGGATCCGTCCCTAATGCTCTAACTCAGAACTCCTCAGCCTAGGTTTCATGAGGCTATGCTTAGACTTACCAGTTATTGGTGAGCTGCAGGATGGGTGTATATAGTTAAAAATCAAAGGGCAGAGCCTCCGCTTTTGCAAGTTTTCAGCTTGAAATCAAAATGAGTATCTAAGTGTAACGAGAATAAGAAAAATTATAATTAACAATACATCAAATTAACAATATAACAAATCAACCATACATCAAATTAACCATTTCAACATATTGTCCATTGGTTGGCCAGGACTCGTTACAGTATTCCTGTTTACACTGAAAACACAAACATTAGCTGGATGTGAGCATGCAGGCAGTTAATGGAAAAAATGGATGGGCTCTGCATGTTCTTTCTCTTGATTTAAGATGTCAAACTACTGCACACGCATGCAAAGAAATACACTCAAATTCTACTTTCCACTTTGGGAAGCTACTAACTCACCATTTCCATTCCAAATGTTTATTTATTTTGTTTATCTCTTCCCATCTTTTTCCCAGGACACATGGTTGTCCCCAGAACGAATTCTCCCCCTTAAAACTCCGCAATGTGTTAGAACTAATTTCTCCAGCCAGAAGGACAATCTGTGTAATAATTTCTGTGTTATGAAAACATACCATCTAATAAAAGTTAGTAAAAATCAAAGTACTCATTTGTTATTTGCTCTGTAGTCTGCTGGGAGATCTAAAAGCAATAAATGAAATGACTGTCAGTGCCTCAGGAGGATAATGAGAACTTTTATTGCCCAGGGAAGAAAAGTTTATATTGAAGCTTAGTAGATACCAATCCTGTGCATATGAAGATACATCCTGTTTTAAAACATGACAAATATTTTTCCAATGGTGGGAAATTTTTCTGGGATACACAAATGATGTGCACCAAGATGCTGTGTCTTTACCAACTGTTTGCAATCTGGTTTTCTGTCCTCACTCCACTTACCTAGGCTGGTCCAACAAGAATTGGCCTCGAATTTAGGTGACAAGCTCTGTGGTGCACTGGTGAGGTAGCAGCTGCCCTCCCTGAATTTCACACAGGGGCTGCTGTTGCAGCACATCCACAGCTGCACGCAAGGTGGATGACTTCTCAACAGAAGATTCCCCCTCTGCTTGAGAGCTAGGAAAAGTTTGACGGGTCCAAGAGATATTTCTGAATCACAAAATGCAGCTTGGAATAAAACAGATACATGGGGCCCTTTACTTATTTATTTATGCTTAGCCCGTTGACATTCATTTAAGCCTTGAAAATGAAATTAGCTTTATATTTACATATGTGAGTTTTATGTATTTATATAAACTTAGCTTTGTATTTTGGGTGAAAAGGAATAAAGGTAGCCAGGCAAAATACTTGGCCTCCTGCACAACAGCTGACAGCCTTACATGCAGGTCCAATCGGTGCCGCAGCTTGGACTGGTGTGACTTGGATCCAATGCTCTCGTATGCGTAGACCGCTTTGTGACTCAAGTCCTGGCTCTGTAGCTCGCACTACAGACATGGACATTGGCCCTGTCCAAAAGTGACAGATGAGCAGCACTTCACCTCCTTCATGTTTCTGGCTCGCTGGAGGCACTGTTTATAGCGAGCAGTTTAGCACCATGCAGGGACGTGGGCTCAGCAGACTTGTCCCCGGGATGCTGCCACAGCTCTGTGGTACCTAACGCCAGGATCAGCTCAGCTGCCTCCGCACCGAGCATCTCCCTTCTCCCGGTGTGACAGCGAAGCTGCAGGGAGTCTGCCGTGCCAGTGCCGTAGTCAGACACATGCCATGGGTTCATCTTTCTCTCCCTGGCTTCTTGCCTGCAGCTCCAGGGATTTTCAGGTGTTTCTTTTGTATCGGTATTGGGAAGGCTTACTATTATTCTGCTTAAAAGCCTGGATGAGAGAAATTCCATGTAGCATTACAGAGGCACAACACAGCCTAGCTACACCAAATGCCTTTCAAGAGGCAGCGTGTTGCAATCATGGGATGGTTGGTACAAGTTACGTCTTGGGAAGAGCCAGGACAGTGTCTGAAGGAAAAATTCCACCATCTGGAATCACTTGTATGAGGGCCCATCATTTCTAAATCCCTAAGCGCCTACTTAGGAGCTTAGGATCCTACAGTCTGTGCACACCCAAAAATACGATTAACATCGACAGAGGAAATGGCTGCAAACAATCTCAAAACGAGAGTTTCTTCCTGTTAAATACAGATGAAATTTGAAGTTTAAAGCAGCAATCAAGCTTTTTAATTGCTCCTTTCAGCTGTGGTTTTGTAAGAAGTAGAAAATAGCTGCACAGGCATTGGTGAATTTAGAAAAGCCTACTCTGAAGGGAGATTTTGCAAAATGTTAGGAATAATACAACAGAGCCATTTTTACATTGTGCCAGAAAAATTCCAAGTTAACAAAAAAAAGCCTGGCTCCAAGCCAGACCACCAAAATAGAAACTAAAGACAGTGCTACAAATAGTCTCAGAAATCAGTTCACATCAATTTTGTTATCCTCTAAGTAAAAAAAAAAAAAGAGGAATTATTTAGAATTTCTGATTTAATAATACTTTGACAAATCCCACTTGTATGCCATCTCCATTAAAGTAAAAGCCAATACACTTTTTGCTTTTTGGTTAGCACACACACCTTTGTGCAGCAAGAAGTTGCATGGGAAGATGATTATAATGTACTTCCACAGCTTTGCAGTAAAGAGAAAGAAATTTCTATGTGAATTCCTACATTAATCTAATTTCCTTTCATGAAGTAAAAAGGAGCAAAAATATCTTAAAATTATTGAGATGGGTTTTCAGTACGCATCAGAAAAGTTTTATAGAAATTACTGTGTTCAGGAAATAAAACACCCAATCAACATTTCTGATGCTGCAACTTGTTAAAATAACATCTTAAACAATGAAAACACTCAACTGGAAACACTTTTACAAATAAATGTGATAATAAATAAATGTACACAGGTGTGATGCTGAACATAAGGGGCCCATCCATTGAGAAAAATTGGAGTAATTTTCCATAGTTGCAGTAGGAGCAGCTTCACTTTAAACAAATGGGTTTAGAGATTTGAGGGGTTTTTTTTGGCATAGTGCTGAATCTAAGGCCAGACAGCTAAGCTTTATTTTAGAAACACAAGAAGTAGAATTTTCTACTGTAAAGAAAAGCACGATGTCTCAGAGGACAAGAGACCTGACAGGAACAAAATAAATGTGGGGACAAAGAGTTGAACTTCTTTTACTCACTACCTAGCAGAGGTATTTAGACATGTTGAAAGCACCTGCACCCAGACGAAATTAGAAAGAATGATGGGATATTTGAAAATTATGCAGGCTGAATAGTCCATCTTTAAAGGAAATGCTGAGAAATTGCAGAGGGCCCTGGCAAACCGTCAGACTACACAGAACAACAGCAGGTAAAATCCAGCACACCGAAAAGCACAGTAGCATACATGGAAGATAAACCATGAGTATATCTCGGACGGCTTTAAACAGTTTCTACTCAGAGCACTGCCACTGAGTGCCCCCTGGGAACTCCTAGTCAAAAAAAAAAAAAAAAAGTCATTCCAGGACAAAGACTGGAGTAGAAACTGCAATAGGAAATACCACAGTGAAGAAATAGTCATATGCCACACTCAACAATTTGACCCGTACAACACATCTTTATCATCTCTGACCTGCCTCTCAGTACTGTCTTCAGCATGACATGCAGCAGTCTGACAGACTTGAAAAAGGCTTCCAAGCAATGAGTATTTCCCATATTTTACTGTTGACAGTGTTTTCTCCAGCCTCCTGTAGCTCTGTAGTCACAATTTCTGATGCTTACATACAAATTTGTAAAACTCAGCTTTTCTAGACATCAACTAAATTCCTGCTTCTGCCATCGGCTCCCCGAGCAAGACGAGCTCAGGCAATCGCGGTGCAGCCCCAGCACAGCACTGCTAAATTTTCTGTACCGTTCCCATCAGCCGCAGCTCAGCCCACCTCTCTCCCAGCGGCACTAACAACTGTTCCAGCACCACTTTGAACTGCACAGCCCAGGCGTCACGGGGAACGGGGGTGACAAACTGACCCTTTCCTCCTGCCAAAGCCTCTGCAGCAGGCACGGCAGAGAGGCAAGGAGGAAAAGCAGGGAATCTATAGCCGGCCCTGAACTTCATCCCTTTTCTGGAGTCCTGTGTAAGTACTGGTGTGTGCTGTGGGTGTGTTTTCTACTTCCCCCCAATCCTTAAAATGGGCATCATAGGTAAAGGTCGTTAACTAAATATTAAGACAACTCTCCCATCCTTAGCTATCTCAAAGGGCTCGCTCCTCTTCACTGGCCGACGGGGCTACTGCTGACTCTCTGAATCTGATCCTGCCTGTTTTCAAAGGGTGCAGCAGCAGAGAGGGAAGGATCAGGTAAACGGCACTCTACAGCTTCCTAAATAACTCCAGCCTTCACCATGATGTCTGAAATGGCTCTCCTTTTCACAAGGGTGTTTCCCCCACAGACAGGCAGGGGAGGGAACAAATCAGGCGAACAGGTCCTTTGCTTGTTGTTCCTAAAGTGGTTAATCAATAATGACACTGGAAACCTGTGGTGGAACTTCTCAGGCACTAAAACAGCAATACAGAAGTTAATTTAATTGCCAGCAGTTTTGAGCAGAACAAGCTAACAGACAAAGCTATCTAGAGCTAATGTTTCAAAGCTTTCAGGTTCTTGCTTGACCAGGCCCAGCATGTGCAACACTATTTCTAGAACACTCACTACATCAAACAGGCACACCTGCTCAAGGCAACATCCCCACCTCAAGAAAGTCACTTTTGCATTTTGAAAGAGAGGTAAAATGTTTCACTTTCTTGTGGCTTGCCAGGTTAAGCCACAGTCAGTCGCCTCCCCAGGACATGTTTTGTCAAATAATTTTCTTCTCCTACCGCAGCCAAACCATCCCATGCCTGTGCCAAACCATCCCATGCCTGTGCCACTCTGTGATGATACACGGGGCATGCTGTGATACGCTGCTAGGCAACACAAGCTATAGCAATAAGCAGGTTTACCTTTTCTGGTCCACCACCACCAAACCATAACCAGCATTTCCCGGACCTAGGAAAGCTTAGTAGCATTCACTGCACTTTTCTTACACTCGTGAGGAAACATCTCTACCAGCTCTTCTCACCTGTTTCTTGGTTCCCACGATTCCCTCTTGCAGCAGCTTCACAGAACAAGGCGCCAAGACTGAAGCTGGAGGAACACCAGAAAAACACAAAAAAGAACAGTTTCTTCATTTCCATGCTCTGCAGAAACTGCTCATTCAGAGACCGTGGGCTGGAGCGATCAAGAGAAGCAGAAAGGTATCGTGTACCTCAGAGCCCAGCAGTTCAGCTGCTGCGTGAACCAGTGGGGAACTGGTCTTGCTTGCTTGCGTGAACCCAAGGTCTTGCTCTCAGCTTCTCCACTTTGGGAAGCATTCCATCGTATTAACAGCTTCCTCATACAAGAGGCAGGTAAAGGATATGCTTATCCATTACTCTCTCTTCTGATGGGGAACAACTGAGTTTACTTACACTTCTGGGCAACGCAGGGCCACAAGCAACTTGTGCTGCTCTCAACAGTGCAACAGTGTTGTAACATGTTAAAAGCTTGTTTTCAATGCTTTGAGCACTGACCAAAAAAAAACCCCACAGCTGTGTTTTTAAATGCTTGCTAACAAAATCACAAAACATTTTAAGTAATCTTAACACAGTGGTAAATTGTATTGTTCTCTACCTTATTTGTACTGAAAGGTTCAATTTTATTCCTTTTCATTTGCATGCAAACAAAATGTTTAAAATAGAAAATGCATGTTTCAGGAAACGGTGCATACCAGACACCACCCACTCTCCTCTCAGAAAGCATTTGTAACTGTAACTTATGTGTTGTTATTATTTGTTGGACATTCCATTTACACAATGAAAGTACTTTTTGTGTCTTTTTTTTTTTAAAAAAAAGCTTGCTAACACACAAGAGGAGTGATCTTTTAAGCTCCCTCCTTGAGCTGTGCAGTTCAGTAACCAGTTCTGTGAAGTGCCCTCATGGTTGGTGGGTCAGCATCACCAACAGCCTAGCCAGGGCTCCTTTTTCTGCTCATATATTGGTCTACAGAGCACCTACAGCAGTAACGTTATGTGCACGTTTACTTTCTGGTGCCAAATCTCATCGAGATGCTCTGCCCATAGCTTTTCCACTGGCCACCATAACATTAAGCTGGGTAACTGAATCTTCTTTTCCTAAATGGGAAATCAAAAGGCAGTTTGGGCCCCCTGAAGTCTCTTTTTTTTTGCTTTTCAATACCACCAACTTTATTGTGCTGCTTCTGGAAAACCTCCATGTTCTTGCAGATGTGAACTCACTCATTTCTCCCAACAATCCAATGTAATGCCAGTGAGATTTCCCCTGTTATCCACCCATACTTGATAACAAAGTCACATATCTGGCTTGGGAGACTGTTGGTGAGGGAGAAAGAACAAGGAAAATGACACAGAAAGATGGAAAATTAAATGCTTCTCCTCCCAACCCACTTTGAGAAGCCCCTTGCTTCAAGTCCCTCATTAGATGCAGTCACATGAAGTGCAGCAAGATAGACACCTTCATGCTCTAAGCAAAAGCACCCTCAGAGATTTCCCCACCTCGAGCTGATCTTTATTTTATTCTCAAGAAGCCAGGGTTGCTAACATTTGTAACCCCACCACCTCTGTCAAGTACTTGTATAACTTCATTCCCCAGCTTTAAGGGGAAAGCTTAGCATTGCATGGATCATCCATGGGAGACGCGAATACGGTAGGGAACCATCTGCATACACTGGTGGTATTTCTTCCTGCCAAACACCAGCACGAATGACATTCGACAGTCACGGAGGAAACAAGGCAGGTATGGTGGAAGATAAAGCCCAGAATGCCAAAGCAGAGGGTGGAAATTTAGGCAGTGTTGGTACAAGCTCTTGCCCGTGTTACGCATTTCAAGGAGCTGTCTTGTCTCTGTTCATGGCAAGGACATTTACAGAGGAAGCCACAGTCCAGGTCCTCTACCACCATGTTGTCTTGCAGCCCCACACACTAGCACCAGCACACCCAGCCCTTTGACTGTATCTGCAGGACAAGCCACACACAGTCACCGGCTGAGACGTCACATAGCCTCGTAACTTCATGTAAACTCACATTTTGGGATAATAGAGGGCATATATGGACAATTTGAACATCAGCAATGCAGATGGCACTTACAATACCTGAAGCCAGTGTAAGCCATGCTTCTGTTTTTAAACAGCCATTCCTGACTTCAGATCGTTAGGACTGCCATTTTAAGTGCCAAGTGGCATATCCAAATCCCCTGATGTAGGTGCAAACACACTGCTTGTATTACGTGGTTCATGATGCAGGTGCAGCTGCAACGCTTGTATTACGTGGTTCAGAAAATAAAAATCCGAAACTGAATGTGATCTGAGTTTTAGACTTTGCACAGAACCAAAACATTAAGCTCAACAGCAACTGAGTTATGTGGAAAGGATTTTACGGACACAAATGTTTGCAATTAAAAAATTCAAAGAAAACAGATTTTGTTTGGATGCAAGCATTCCCCTGCTGCCCTGGAAATACTAACACAGCAACATTGCAGTGAGATATCGGGAAGAAGAAAGTGTTCTTTAAAGTAAAGAAAGAGGAACAACCACTAAAAAACCTAAAAGTACTTCTTGAAACATTTCAAGTTTACAAATACGTAAGATACTGTAAACACGTTCCTGCTTTTTACATCTTGTCTGCCATTTAGCCTTTTGCCCAGTAAACTGCCAAACTGCAAAGATGCCAACTGGTTTTGATGAGAATTCCCAGGGGAAGAAAAACCAACAACAACACAAAACAAACGAATTAAAAAAAAAAATAAAGAGTGCTGGACCCAGAAGATTGTATGGATAAAAATTTATGTGCTGTATTGGGCTGGACTAATGCACACTGAACTTTGTGATAGGGTAATTGTCAAACTTGAGTGCCAAAATAAGAGGGGAAAAGTAAGATCCAGCTTTATAATTTCTCCAGCTGAGTTTTCAGGGACATAATCTCTTTGTAGAAAGAACTGCCAAAAGCACTCCCATAGACATTATTAATTGCTGCCGACCCTATTAAGCATATGACCTAAATAAATGTTTGATAACTTCACTAGGCAACATTTCCACAAACATCCAGGCTGTTAGCACTGACTCATGTCCCTCCCCTCAACGGCCACAACAGTCTCCAGGCTTTTGGTTTTGATTCTACCACAGGAGTGGATAGGAAGACCTGTCACCAATGCCACCAGCTTCTCAAACACACATGAGCCTTGCAGGCAGCTGAGCTGTCTCCTGCGTGCACTCCACCCAGCCATGCTTAGACACATACTAAATTTCTTCATGCTAGACCACACCAACTCGGCAGAACTACCGAGTGAAAGGCTCCACACATGCAGACAGTCTGGTCAGACACTGCCTGATCCCACGGTTGGCCCTCAGGACATGCTTGCTGCGTTCACCAGATTTTTATAAAGAAGAAAACAACTTGGTGAGATGATGGGAGAAAGAGGAAGATGAGAAAGCAACAGTTTAAGCTTAACTTGGGACTCCCATTGAATAACTTAACAGGATCTCATCAGAGCTCAGAAGTAATCATTTTGCTCAACTGCAGATGCAATGGGCTACCCCAGGTGTTCTGCTGTTGTCTTACCTTTAAAGACAGGTCATTATACTAGTAAGGCCAGAAGAGTAGTAACATCGTCTCAGTTTTTCAGACGCTCCAGTTATCTTGAACCTAATTACTGTACACAGTTGGAAGATGGAGATCCCATTTATTTGACTCTGCCTTTGCTGAAGCTCAATTCTAAACTCACGAGACATGTCAGCTTGCTCAAAGACATATGTAATTTAGCTTCACCTCCTTCCAAGTTGCAACACGTTTTGTGCTGTAAGAGTCACACTGCACTGGTTTTAATTTGCTCTTTGTAATAACAATGCATATCAATCCAGCACACGAGAAAGCACATCTGTGGAAAAAAAAAAAATCCTTTGTCTTGCAAGAAATGCCTAACAATAAACTTATCTGCAATTACTCCCCAAAAGTACATGGTACTGAATTCCAGTCAACGGAGAGAAAAGTATTTTTCCACAAGATGCTGGTCCTCCCAAACAAATCAATTGCCACACACTTTACAAGTATTCCCAACTGAGAAATTCCATCAGTCTTGGTGAAAAAGCTTTGCTGCAACTTTGTACAAGCGCTCGAGATTTTTTGAGAAAATCCTAAGAAATTGCAGCAATGCCAAAGAGAGGACATCCCCCCATGCTAAGTAATAGGACTTACAGAAACAGCATTAAAACAATAATTCCTGTGTATCACTGATTTCCACTGCAGATCACAGTTACTGAACAAAGAACAGAATCATGGTTCATTTCCACGCTAAGCCTCTCACCGACCGCCTGCTCTCTCTTCGCGCTTCACTTACTTCAAGAGTTATCCTCAATGTCTGCTTTCAGACAGCTGGCATCTTCAGCCCCTCCTTGCCACCTGCCATACCATGTAAATGACAGCAAGCTTAGCTTATAATCACCGAAAGAAATCTACTTATAAATCAGTGATGAACAGAGGCTATGCAATTCTGCACCACCCTTTCAACGCAGACAGCACGCCGACTCAACAATGGCAAGACAACGTCAGGAGCCGTAAAGGTAAGATTCATCCGGTGCCAATGACATAAGCAAACCCACTCAGTAACTAACTGCTGGAATTTGAAGAAACCCCTGAAAGTCCAACACTTTTAATGGGAAAGTAATAGACAAGGCAATTTCATGCAGAAGCTCACAGCACAGCAATGAGGGGCAAAGCACATGTGCAGCAATAAAAGCCAAAGCAAGGATGTGTTAAGTACCACAATGGAATTACCGGGTAGCTCAAAGACAGTGATGAAGGCCAAGTTTACAAAGAAGGGGAAAAAAAAAAGCATGTATGGGGAAAGTCCCATGTCTTAAATAACATCACTGCAAATAATTTGAAAACTAAGCTTCTTTATGAAAGCAGGCAGCAATTTTAAAGCAGCCATTGACATTGGAAAGCAAGGCAGAGCCCTGGCAATTGTCTACAGCAGACACAGAAGACAGGGTGGTCCAACCCAGCACCAGTAGCAACCAGGAAACTGGGAGGTCACAGAGTGCTAGGAAGGGCACCAGACTGTATGAAGACTGGACAGAGTAACAAACAACTCAACAAACTATTGGCAGAAGGACTCGGCAAAGAACATTAGGAAGTGTTTCAGACTCCAGCTGCATATGCTGCTCCCAAACAGGACAAGAAAAACAAAACTGTTGCCGCTTTGCTGCTCTGAGTCAGTAGGTGAAGACCCACACTTGTGCAATTCATCAGTGGGACTGAGGAGACCAACGTCTGCTCATCCTTCCTTGCTCCACAACCCCCCGACCCCCTTCCCACACCTCTCCCCAAATCCCGCCACTATTACAGCACTTCCTTAGGAAGAGATGCCTGCAGTGATTCATGTGTAGCAACGGGGAAGAGACACAGCACAGACCAGCAAGTAACGGAGTTCTAATTCCTTAAGAAAACAGGACAAAGGAAAAACAGCATGAGTGATCTGATAACTGAGCTTACTCTCCTTCTCCAGTATGAAAAGTATTTTTGTAACTTGTAATTCCATTTGTAAAACTGCTCTATATTCTACTGTATTGAATGCACATATCTCGGCATTTACTGGCTCAGTTACAGTCTGGAGGTCATTAAAATACTGGTATTTCAGTACAGTGGTTATTTCATTTTCAGACAGATAGAGGTCTGATACCTATCGTCATCTCAGCTGGCAAAGATGAATAAGCTACGACAACTACAGTTACAACATTATCAAGCCTTTATGCAAAATACCAAAAGCAAATTTCAAAGGCCAATTTGTTTTCTGTCAATAGTTAAGATTCAGTTGTGCTGTCATAACGGAAAACCAGAAACTTTGTAAAAGGCCAGGTGATGGAAAAATGTGATTACAAAAGGGGAAGTGGCAATAAAAGAACACGAGAGGGAAAAAAAGGCTAAGATTCAGAACAGCATTTATATATAAAAATTTATTTAGGTGAAGTCACAAACAGTTTAATATCAATTTACAAACACTTCATGTTATGCATATCATTGAAACTACCAAGAAAGGTAAAGGAGAGCAGATAATGGCAGCTTTTTCCTGAAACAACTAAAGGCATACCCTTACCATCATGCGCATTACTGGATCATAGTATTACCTTGATCATAATCCCTAGTATGCAAGGGGAAAGGAAAAGAAAACAAAATACTGAGATGTAGAACGATTAAACCATGAACTAGTGAATATGATTTTCATGAACAGCAGACTGCAAAGGCCTAGTCTGATGCTCAGCATCTTAAGTATTCTACGAGGATAAAAATTGAATAATAATTTAGGTCAATTATTATATATGATCAAGAATTTTGTAATGCACAATTGGGCTATAATCGATTTCTGGCAATGACAGCAATGGTTAATGTATTTTTCAGAGAAGAACGGAGAGGCGATATTGAGCCTCATGGAGTAATTCTGTCGACAACCTGAGTTACTATACCAAGTGCATGACACTGTTTCAAGTCAAATATACATTTATGTTGCAGATATTCTCAATGAAATGGTAAAAGTAACAGCTGTAACAGACAAGTTATGATTTATTTTTTTTTTAAAACAAATATAGTACATAGGCTTTTGAAGTGTCCGCTTGTGATCTGCAAAGATCCAGGATTGCACACAAGGTTTGCTCAAATGAGAAGGGTTAATCTGCACATTAAATTGGCTTATACTTTCAAAGTAGTATTTTAGGGCAGGACTCTCCTCCGGGAGACTGTTCCTGACCTCATTCAACCAATGTTCAATTTATTCACCTTCCTGAATCTTTGCCCTCTTTGGATAGTCTGTGACAAGCGCTGCACTGCAGGAATTCCTGTTTTCCAGCAAACTGGCTTGCTCTGCAGGTTTGTAGTCCATTGTTACAATTGCTGATTGGGTAAAATGAATATGTCTTCTCTAGCACAGCTTGCAACGCAACAGAAGTAGAGGTAAAAGAATGCACTAGAATACCAGAGCTCCACTTAAACACCAACGGAGTCAGGCTGTTGGCACCAACAAAAAATTCCGTATTTAACAAATCTGCAAATATTTAAAATCCAAAGTTAGTCAGTTTTATATATAAACTCACCCACTTAGTCTGACTGCCATCCCAACTGGCCTTCTGTTTTCATGGAGTCTGGAAAAAAAAATTTAGAATTGTCTGAAGTTAACGCAAATATAAACTTGCAGGAAACAGTCTCAGCTATCCTACACACGCGCCAATTATCACACTCAAACTAAAACTAGGGTTTGTCACTTTGTTCTCCCTGTGTAAAGCAAAGTTACAGCTCTCCATTGGTGCCTCAGAAAGGGCAGCTAGCTTCAAACACAACACCTTGTTCTCCTTGACCTTGTTCTTACTGGTTAACCTTCTGTGGAACTGCAGAACCAGAACATCAACCTGAAATTTAAGGAGCCTTCGACTGAAAAGGGAAACAAAATCCAGTCAGGCTACCTAATGCTATCCCTTGAAATTATGAAAACAAAATCAGGTCAAACAATCTGGAAGAAAAGGTCTTTGTAAAACTCTTACTCTTCCTCTTGATAACATGAATGTGGAAAAGTTTAAGTTCTGGCCAAAGCTGTAAGCCCATAAAAGACTATTCTCTCCTACTTCAATTCTCCGATTCTTTTGCCGAAATGTGAAGCCACATCTTATTTCTCTGCAGAAGTTTTACAAGTTTTACACAACATACTTATGAGGTTTCAAGGAGCTGGGAGGTGTGGGGGAAACCCACAGGTGACCTCTAAGAAAGCAACATTTCCTTGCTGCTGCCTTGCCAATGATAAAGTTACCTTTTATCCTAGACCTCACCTACATTTGACAGCTGCTCAAACCATTACTTCAACAGAAGAAAGTTTTCTCTTTTCAACAGTCATAAGAGACTATGTGCTACCAATTAAAAACTGCTCTAATAGTAGAAAGGCGTTTGAACCCACACTGAAAAATTGCACAACTTTTACTTTTGCTTTTCATTGTGCTGCTAAAGCATTACTATTTTCACAAATATTAAGCTTTTGCTATTTTGTAAACTATTTAGTTAAAATAAACATCTTCCATTTTTCCCTACACAATTTCTGGAGGGGAAAAAAAAAAAAATTCAATGTCACTGCTAAAAATCAACTGGGAAAGTTCCATGAAACTAAAGGAGATTGAGACCTCTGGTGCCTCAGCAGACAACAGTGCAAAGCTCTGCACTGACAGACTGGCTGCTGTGGAAGAAGTTACAAGTCTGGTTAACATGACAAGCTGAAGATCCAATCTCGGATGAGATGACAGCTATGAGCCAGGGCCCACCTGGTGCTGACGTAAGATCTGTAGCAAAACAAGAACTGAGCTGTTGCTCTTGAGAATGGAGAAATCTAAAGGGAGATATCAGAACAAGTCGCATAAAGAGTATTGACCACAGAACTACAAGGTCTACACCAGGATCTGCTACACTCTTCACTGTGTGATGTTTGCTCCCTTTCTTTGTTGCAGGTTGGCCCAGAGAAGTCACTTTCAGTAGGTAGCAAAGTCAGGACTTGGTGTGACACACCAAACACTTGGAGATGCCCTGAAAAAGGGTACTCCCTTTCCAGATCAGGATAACAGAGTTGAACAATTCAGCCACTCCTCTGCGCTGGCAATCCCGGGAAAGCACAGCATCTGATGAGCTAGCAAGAACCATTCAGGAACACAAAGGTACTTCCTATGGTTCTAAAAAAATTGTTTAGAAATAAATATAGCCAATATAACAGAATTTCCTCTGCCATCATTCAGCTGGCATAAAACTCAACGTTTAGTGTTCAGCCTTTTCTGTGCTGGGGATTTGACAGACTACAGCCACCAGTGTAAGAGAAGCAGCACAACCCCGAAGACAGGCAGGCAGCCCTTTGGACCCGTGGAGCTCACTCACTGTCACAGCTCAGGCAGCAGAGAGGGTAGATCTGCTCGTGTACGTCAGGGGCTATACCCATTCAGTGACACTCAACGCATACACTGAAAGTAAAACCTTAACATACACAAAATCTTCCCTGCTTCCTCTAATCACACCCACCGTCTTTCCCCCCAAAACAGGCCAAGACTTGTGGATTAAGCCTACCAAGTCCCAAACCAGGTCAAATCTCCAAAACACAGTGAGTTTGCAAGCTGTGGCCATTCATACTTCAGTTTATCTTTATTCACATCAATTTTTCTGGCCTCTCCCGCAGCCTGCAACTACCACATGCTCCCATAGTAACAGGAGAGCCTGTACTCTTTGTCTTACATATGGATAACTGTATCACTGAGAAAGTTAATTTTTTTAAGACAACTCAGAGAAAAAAAAAACAAAACAAAACCAAGCTAACCACAAAACACCTTTCTTCTCATGTCTTAAAGAAAATGCAATTATATACCAGGGGAAGGAATCAGTGGGGTTCCTAATTTCTGGTGGCCAGAGCAATAAATGCTACAAACATTTGCTGAGAGTGTGCTTTTCTCCCCAGCGATGCCCACAGCTCCCAGGGTGGCCAGCTGGACTCCCGTGGGGGCTCACGCCTCACCGGCTGACGCCGCGGCCCTACGGTCAGCACGAGCCAAAGATCAGCGCCGCAACTCTGGAGCTGCTGACCGACTCCAGGTCACCCCAACTGCCCCCTTCTCCCCTGCCCCTCCGCAGGGCGTCGTGCCCAGCCAGGGGAGCGGGGGAAACGCGCCACCGGCCTGTCACACCTGGCTTTTCTCCTCCTGCTTGGGGCTCTGGGAGGGTGGTGGCGGTGCCGGCGGTGCCGGCGAGGCCGGCGTCTCGCTCTCAGCACGTGGCCGCCTGCTGATGAGCGACTTGAGGGGCGCCATCCACTTCATCCAGAGGTCGAGGTCGACGTCGCCCCACGGCAGGCTGGGGTCCTTGGCCGCCCGCCGCCGAAAGTCCTCGTCGTAGTTCATCCACGAGGTGCCCCCGTAGGTGGCATGCAGCTTGCGGATGGTGTCCAGGTACTTGAACATGGCTCCGCAGCGCGCCGGGTGCTTCTCGCACAGCACGCTGGCGTACACCAGGAAGGCCGAGACCCACTGGTCCAGCGTGTCCCCCGGGCGCGGGCCGTGCTCGGGGGCCAGCTCTGTGTGGAGCAAGGAAAGAGGTCAATGAACTCCCCCCGCCAGATCCGCTCCTTGGTGGCCTTGGCCAGCTGGTATCCCAGCGGTCGCCGCAGCCCCACGTAGGGGGTGGCCGCCGCCTCCGCCGCCGCCGCCTCGCCCTGCCCCGCCGCCGCGGCCGTCGCCGCGGCCGCTGCCGCCGCCGGGCCCCCGGCCGCGCCGCTCGCGGCCGCCGCCGCCGCTGCCGCCGCCTCGGCGCAGGGGCTGGCCGCCGCTGCCGCCGCCGCCGCCCCCAGCGCGGCCTGCCGCTCCAGCCAGCGCGGGTTCACGTAGACGGTCCGCAGGCGCGGCGCGGTCCCCGCCGCTGCCGCCGCCCGCGCCGAGCCCTCGGCGCCGGGCTGGAGGCGCAGCACGGCCAGGGCGGCCGGCGCTCCGGCGGGCAGGTCGCTGCCCTCCCGCCGCGGGGCCGGCTGGGCCGCCGCCGGCACCTGGAGCAGCGAGGGCGCCGCCCAGGGCGGGGAGCCGCCCCTAGGCCCGGCCGCCGCCGCCAGCGCCTCTAGGCCCGGGAGGCCGAGCCGCGAGCCGGGGGTCACCGCGCCGAGCACCCATCGGGTCTCGGCGATGCCGCCGCGGTCCCGGGGGCTCCGCGACCTCCCCTCCTCCCGGCGCCCGGCGAGGGCCGTCCCCAGCGTCAGGGGGGCCGCGGTTCCGGCCCGGCGCCGACGGCGGCTCCGCCGCCTCCCACGTGGCATCGGCGCGGCGGCTGCCGGCAGGGCGCGCGCGACGGGGGCGGAGGCTCCGGCCCGGCGGGGCGGGGGCGGGGCGGGGCCCGGCGGGGCGGGGCGGGGCCTCCTGCCGGCCCCTCGCTCCGGCTCCGCGCCCCTCGCCCCGGCCCCGATCCCGATCCCGATCCCGATCCCGATCCCGATCCCGATCCCGATCCCGTTCCCGGCCCCGGCCCCGGCCCTGTTCCCGTTCCCGTTCCCGGCCCCGGCCCCGGCCCCGGTCCCGGTCCCGGTCCCGGCCTCGGCCCTTCCCGGCTCAGCCCCGAGTGACACGCACCGGGTGGGAGCCCACGGCTGTGCCCGGGCGTGCCGTGGGTGCGCAGTGACCGAGGGGCTTAAGCGTCCCCCGGGATGTCGCACGGGTTTGTGCTGTTTGGCACTTCTCTCTCTCTAAAAATATATTACCCCCCCCCCCCCCCCAACTATATAGTGTATACATATATACTGTACATACACTATAAAAAATGATATATATACACTATATAGTAGTGTATATATACACACTCTCCATATATAACTATATATACACACTACTGTATAGTAGATATACAATATCAGTCACTGTTGTCATTATTGCTTCAGTACAGCAAACATTTGGAGGAGTAATGACATTCCATGACTTTTCCCTTTCAGTATAAATAAGCATCTTTTCCTCTTTATAGAAAATGGTTGTTTGTTTTTTTTTTTTTTTTTTTTAAGGGTGCTATCACACAGATTCAGCTGTCTTACCTAAGCACTGAGTAGCCAGTCTGGATGCACACTTGCCAAGAACTCTCAAGGTGTCTCAGTGACCTGCAGGGTCCCATGCCAGGTAAGAAATAGGGGAACAACGTGAGGACTTCACAGGAGATGCAGCTCTACAGGCAATTTCCCTTCTAGTCACACCAAAACACTTTCTACGGCGCAGCTATACATGTCTTACCAAGGTCACTGCCAAACAACACAGTGGCCTCTGTCGAAACAGGGCCAGGCCGTCGCAGTACTTGGTCACCACCCAAGTGAAAGTCAAACACCACGGGAGCCAAAGCTGGGTGCTGGCTCTTCACCTGGACTTAAGTTACGCACCCGTTCCCCGCTGCTTCCGCAAACGCTTCTGTAGCACTTTCTCCTCTGAAAGAGCAGCCTTGAATGCTATGCTGAAATGCCTATAGATCACCTCCACTGTAATATAGATAAAAGTTCTGTAGAAAAAATAATAGCTCTTCCGTTTCCACAGAAAAACAGGAAGACCTAAATTTTAGATGTAAGTCTTTTTGTCCAGAAAATCAAATCCCAGGAATTACAAAGGCAGGAATTCTTCTGTGAGAAAAAAGTGAGGTAAAAGAGTGGCTTTGGTTTTCTTACGCTTAAAAAATTCTGATGAAATAAAAAAAGTAGCAAAATGGTGCTATTTTCTAATTCACCCTTATTTTCAGAGATTGTTCAGAAATCTGAACAAATTAGACTTGGCTTAATTCTTGAGATAAAGACGCTCGTGTTTTGGTAAATGATTTTTTTTTTTTAAATGCTACCAAAACAAGTGCAACTGTGATGAACTTTTAAATATTTTGACTTTAAATTCTGTCCAGTATCTCCTTCTAATTCCAGATTAATGGGGCATTAATAACACCAGAGATTGTTGAAAGTAAAGCAACACCCTAATTTCTCTAAAAGGTGCCCATGCGGCACACTTGCTAGTAAAACAGACAATACACGTCTCAAAATTTTCTGAAGGTTAAGGTTTTCTTAACTTGAACCCAAAATTCGTACTTGGCTAGAACTGCAGAGTCATTAAAGTTGGAGGGGACCTCCCTTGCAGGTACTGGAAGGATGCTATTAGTTTTCCTGTTTTCCCTTCCCAGGCTAAACAAGGCCAGCTTTCCTGGCATCTCCTCACAGGGCAGATGCTGCAGCTCCCAACTCTCTTGGTGGCCCTCCAAGGGAGGAAGTTTATCAAGGTCCTCCTTAATTGAGGGCACCCAAACTAGATGCGCTATTCCAGATGAGGTCTACTGAGTGCTGTGTGAAAAGCAATAATCACTTCCCTTGTTCTATTGACTGTGCTTCTGTTGATGCAGCCCAGGATGCTGTCAGTCTTCATCCCTGCCAGGGCTCCTTGCTGGCTCATGTTTGGCCTATTGGTCACCACAGTGCCTGGGTCATTCCCACCAGAGCTGCTCAGAGCTGCTGTCAGTGCCTAGCCCATAGAAATGCAGGGTGTTAGTCCACACCAAGTGCATTTGTCTTCGCTGACTTCCATAAGATTTCTGTTTTCCCACTCATTTGGCCTATCTAGGCCCCTCTGAATGGCAGCCCTGTCCTGGAGTGTGTTGACTGTCTGTCTGAATTTGATGCTGTCTACAAACTGGATGAGAGTGCACTCTGTCTCCTCCTCCAAGCTATTAATACGGACATCAAATAGGACAGGTATCGAGACAGATTTCTGAAGAACTTCACTTGTAACCAGCTTCCAGGTAGAGCATGAACCATTAATCACTATGATCTGATCAGTTTTTGTCTCATCTAAGTGTCTCAGCAAGGAAGCTGTGGGAGACCGTGCCAAAAGCCTCCTATCCACTACTCTCCCATCATCCATGGATCAAGGCAGGTGATCAGGTTGCTTAGGCATGATTTACCCTTGGTAAACCCATGCTGGGTCTTTCCAGTCACCCTTTTCTTCTCTAAATGCTCAGAAATGGCTTCCAAGAGAACCTGCTTTTGTGATTTTCCCAAAGTGAAGCTCACCAGCCTGTAGTTCCTTGGATTGTCCTTGCTCTTTTTGAAGATAAGGTGCAACATTTAGCCTTTTTCAGCCATTAGGTCCTTCTCCATGACCTCTCAAGTGTAAAAAAGTGTCATTGCAGTGACATCGCCAGGCCTCTTGAGCACCTGGTGAGTTCCCCAGACTTGCATGGGTTGGGATTCCTCACGAGAAGACCCCTGACTCAGTCCTTTTCCACTATTAAGAGATTCTCTTGTCCTTGAGGCACAAGGGCTCACAGACTTTGTTGGTGAAGATAAAGGCAAAGAAGGCATTGAGTACCCCACCCTTGTCTCTGACTGTTGACACTCTGCTTTCAGCAGAGGTCTCGTATCTTCCCTTTATATTCTTTCACTGTTACAGTGGTAGGAGCTGCTCTTGTTGCTGTTGATGTCCTTTGCCAGTTTCACCAACAGCAGAGATTTGGCTTCCTAAGCACCGTACCTGTACGCCCAGGGAATGCTTCTTTACACACACTCCGTGTGCTAAGACTGAAGATACTTCAGAAAGCAACTGATGACTGGAAACTCATAACTGTCAATCCCTCAGAATATTTCCGAATTTTTATTGCATTATTGATTCGTATCACTACTGCTCACTTTCAGAAATACAGACTTGAAAAGTTGGAGGTCTTTCACGTTGCAGTAAGTCAGCTGACTACTGCATAAGTTGGTGATGGGCAGTCAGATAGAACAAAGAATAAATATCCTCACCGGGTTTAAGCCTTCGCTGTAAAAAATATGACTATGAAAACTGTTAGGAAAGCCTTTCTGGCTCCAGAAGTCAGCACATCCACTGTCTACATTGCTACCCCCAGCTCCAGGAAGGATGGCCCAATTCCTTGACTGCTATTGCAAACTTACAGGCAGCAGTTACACAAACAGCTTTGCTGCAGAAGGTAAGAGCTGATGACCAATATCGGATCAACTGGTATTGTCTCACTATTCCTCCTGCACAGACGATGTCTTGTGGCTGGAGGTTATCACTAAGGTTTGAGGAGTAGGACTGTCTTTTTGTTCTGCACTTGTACAGTGCCCACCAGAGCCCCAGAGCCTAGCTGCATGGGTGGTGCTGCCAGGTCTCACAATAATGCACTTCATGGTGATAATAAACAGCAACTGAAAAAAACATCAGTACGTGGTTATATTGCTGTTGCCCCCGAGAGATACACACAGCAGCAAAGCCAGGTAGTGAATTTGTCTACACGAAGCATCTCTCTATCTATGTTGTATTTACTTACTGAATTGCAGCTGTGATTCTCCAGGTCTCTGTCTCATGAAAACTGTACTACAATTTTTCATGAGGGCTCTCATGGAGAAAACCGGCTGGGCAATAGCAATACCTGGGCTGAAGCAGGTGGAAATAACAATGCTTTGCTCCCGCTTCATTTAGAGTAGTTACTTGTCAGCTGACATATGCTCCTCACTAACATTGCACTTATCCAATTGTTTCCATCTCCTTTCACAGGTTGTGTGTGCAGCGTGTAAGGATCTGAGACTGCACTTGGAGGTTTGCCTGCTGGCAGCTGGCTTTGCCCAAGAGTATCAGCTCTTCAAAGTGGACAATGCACCTTACTGAGAATGGCAGAAACTGTTTCCAGTGGATTTTGGAGGCAGGCGTGATTGTCCTCTCTGTTCCTCATGTGAGAAGCTCCTTAGAGCTTTGAATTTCCCCCTCTGCCTTTTTCCTCATGTCTTCCTGTCCCTTTAAGTTCCCATGATATGTTTGTAGAGGACAAAAAGAAGTGAGTACTTGGAGCCAAACATCTGTAAAACTGAATTGCAGATGTTTATCTCTCAATCAAATTGCTAGCATGGGCACAGAACTGCAGAAACAAACTCAGATCACTGTTTTATGCTACAGACCTTCTTTTTAGTCTCAAGAGTGAGACCTTATTGAAGGCATTAATGAGGAGGCAGAATGAAGCTTTAAACAGAAACAGCTGCAACCTTAGCTGTGGAGGAACCAGTGGGCTTTGGAATTAGGCAATAGGACAGTTTATTAAAATATGAGGGGAAAGCTCCTTTTCAGACAAAAAAAAAAAAATGGAGAAAAAAAATCCCATTTGGAAATAAAGCCAGAATACCTCCCTTTGGAAGTGGATGGGCTAGCATGCTGTTTCTCTTCATGAACCTTAAACAATGCCACAAAGGAAAGAACCGTCTACTCCCTCTATCGATGAAACTAGAAAATGCTGCCACAGAGCACTTAACCTGCACAGGTTCCAGGACACCTGAGAGGACAACTGAACTCTGCACTAGGATTTGAGCAGAATATGCATCATGAAGGGAAAATAATCCTTGTGCTGTGCTCGAGGGCTTTTTTTCAAAACAGTCAGAGTTTTCCTAAGGAATTTTAATATTTGTCTGCAATACTTTTGAGGAGACTGTGGAGCTGGTGTTTCTCAGGTCAAAAAGAGGATGCTTAGGCCTCACAGAATTAGTGGTCTAACGGTTCTGAACTCACCTACGAAGCTAATGGTTAGCTGCAGCTTGATAAAGATGAAACACTAAGTAAACCGTGGTGGGGGCCTCCACAAAGAACCTGACAAGCATTGCTATTGAACTGCTTCCAGTGAGGGGAGGACTCAGTGTTCCCAGCTGGGAGAGGGGGCAGGAGTCAGATCCTGCAGCTGAGGGACTGTTTCCTCCTCTCCAGGTGGGGAAGGAGCTGGCTGGCTGCCAGTCCTCACTGGGCTGCGTGGTACTCTTCTTCCTCTGCGTGCGTTCTGCTCCTGTTTCTTTATGGTTTTCCTTTCTCCTGATAAAGGTTTCCTTGCTTGGAGAGAGAGTAGAAGTCTCTACAGAGGATCAAGCAAGTTTATTATTTGTCCTGAGGAGGCTTAGCTTCACTGATCCCACTCCTTTTTTTCTGCTGCCATGAGGTACCCAGCAGAACAGTCACAGTTCTTGGGTGACCCATTCTGCCTGTGGGATTCACGTCCACGTCTCTATGTGGATTGTTGTGCACAGGCTGTCAGACAGGAGTAGCACTGTGCGCCCTCAAAGTAGGTGTCTGTTGTGCTTAAACATGTAATACCGTCTTCTCAAATTGGCACAGGATGGAAAGAGACATTTTAGTCAGAAAGTAACTGCTGGTCGAGTTCCGTTGAAGACTCGGTCCCGGTAGCCCTGCGGACGTGTGCTGTACACTGCGACCATCCTGCCAATTGCTGTAAGGTTTCCCTGAAGACACCAGCTCTCCCTGACACAGCCGGGTTTTGCAAAGGGGTCCCACAACCAGCAGCCCAGCCCTCCCCTGCCACTCACCAGCGGACGCCGGCGGGACACTGGACTTGGCAGGATCAGGCCGGGGCTTTGCCCGCCTGCGCCTCTGGAACGATCGCTCCGAAAAACAACTGTTCCTCGCTGCTCGGTCCCTCCCCGAAACGCACCCGCACAGTGCCACGGCGGCCGCAGCGCCCCGTCGGGGCCGCCCGGGGCAGCGCCCAGGACCCGCAGCCCCGGTGCCCGGGCAGCCCGGCGGAGCTGCCGCCCGCCGCGCCCCCGACGTGGGCGCCCCGCGGGGGCGACGGGGTGCGGGCGGTACCTCGACTGGCGCTTCCCGCCTCGGCGGGAAGCAGGCGGGCCCTGTCACCGGGGACCCTACGGGGTGGGGGGCGGCGAGCGGCTCCCGTGCGCATCGCGGCTGAGGGGGGAGTGACTCTGGCAGGCTGCGGCGGGCCGCGATAAAAGCTCCGCTACTGCCTCCTTCCCTCCCCCTTTTCTCTCGTAACTTTTTTTTTTTTTTTTCCCCTCCCTCTCGCTCCCAGCAAAGTGACCGCGGCGGCGGCAGCCCCGGAGCAGCCCCAGCGCCGGACGCCGCCATGAGCCCCCCGGTGCCGCCGTCGGACCGCGCCGCCGGGGGCTGAGCCCGAGCGCGGGGGACGCCCCGAGAGCCGCGCCGCCGCGGCGGGGACCGGAGGCAAAGGCAGCGAGAGCCCAGGACCCCCGGCCGCCCCCGGCGTGTCCGGGGCAGCGGCCGCCGCAATGTCGGCGCAGAGTTTGCTGAGCAGCGTCTTCTCCTGCTCCTCCCCGGCCGCCGCCGCCCCCGTCGCCGCCAAGAGCCTCTCCAAGCGGAGACTCCGCCAGACGCGCAGCCTCGACCCCGCCATCATCGGCGGCGGCCGGGAGGACGGCGAGGGCGCGGGCCGGGCGCCGCGGGCGCGGGCCGGCGGCAGCCCCCTGGGAGAGCGCCGCGGTCCTCGGGGTGCCCCGCCGCCCCCCGGCGCCTCCTTCTCCACCCCCAGCACCCCGCTGGAGCGGTCGCCGCCGGGCAGCGCTGTCTTCGACGAGGAGAGCCCCCGCGGGAAGCGGAGCCCCGGCTGGGAGCTGCCCTTCCTGGCGCGCACCCCCTCGGCCTCAGCGCTGAGCGGCCCCGCCGGCTCCGCCAACAGCATCTTCTCCTCGCCCCGGCGCTGGCTGCAGCAGAGGAAGGGGCAGCCCTCGCCGCCGGGGCCTCGCCCCGCCGCCTACGTCGTGTGGAAATCCGAGGTAGGCCCGCCCGCACCCCGGGGACGGGCACCCGCCGCGCCGCCCTCGCCCAGCCCGCCCCGCCGGGGCGGCCCGTCGGAGCCCCGCGGCCGTCGGTGGTGGCTGGCGGACTCCTCGGTAGCGGGTGCGCAGCGCCGCACCCGGCGTGTCCGCGGGACGGCCGGGCACCGCCCCGGGCTGCGGCGTCGGTGCCGTCGAGGCTGCCGTGGGAAGCGGGCAGGGGTGTTAGCGCTGGGCGCGGGGGTTTGCCGCGTTGGTGGGGCGGGCGGCGGCGTTTGCTGTTCCCTCGACTTATATAGTTGTCCCGGCCATGTAAAACCTTCCCCTCCCAGTTTCACACCTCGTAAACCGAAGTATGCGATGGCTTCTAACAAGATAGACAAATTATTTTTAATGTGCACACCCGGTGAGCTGTGATTTATTTGACGACGCACATGTGTCAAAACCACATGAGGAGCAATCATATTCCAAGACAAATCCGACTTCGCAATGCAAATATTTACTCGTTTAACTTGGATGCCGTCGATGTTGGGCTGCAGAGATCCTACCATGTGGACGAATGCATTCAAAGAATGTGGCATTGTTTCTTGATAGCGATTGCTCAGCGAGTTGGTTACGCACAGCCCTTTGTAGTGGGAGAAGAAGTTGGTTTTTGTTTGAAGAAATTCTCCATCCTGTTTGCAGCGTTTACATTTCCTGCTTAACTGTTTGTTTAGTAATACCTCCTGGAGCTTTTAGGTTGGGGTGGGAAGGCAGCCTTTTCCTTATATTTCCATTGAAGATGTGTTTATTATAAATAGTCAATAATAACTAGATCTATCGACAAAACAGCCTCCTTGTTTCAGTGGGATGCAGAAGTCCCTGAAAAATCACTGCCTTACACAGTGATGTGGGATCCAAAGCCAAACCAGGTGCCATCGGTGCACAAGATTACCAGAACTAGTTTTGAAGGGCAAAGGCTGTCTCTCACTCCAAACGAGCCCCCACATCCTCCTGGTAGCTTGAGATATGAAGTTGTTGACATTTGCCATTTGGGATGGAGTGTCAGCACCTGGATGCTGACTTCAGGTGTGGTGTTGGCTAGTGTTGAAAGGGGCGGCGAAGATCTTTAGCAGTTTTCAAAATAGATTATTTTTAAGTTTTGTGATCAGCAGTTACTCTTAGCAGTATTTCATCTCAATGCCCAAATGTTTAGTTACTTAAAAAAACACGAGTTCAAGGAAAATTCGTGAAGGTTGCTACGTCAGTGCCAAAAAGACCTCCAGTGAGACAGTGAGTAGTGCCCTTTAGATGCACACACTAGTTAAGGGTAAGTTGGCTGCCTATCCACTTACGATTTGATAAGGAGCATCAAAAAGTGTAAGATACCTAAGATTTCCTGTACAGAGTTGCTTGACTTGAGTCCAAGGCTCAGAGTGTGGTTTCTGATCTGCAAATGGAAGTGAGTCTCCCTGTTTTTACTGAATCCACGCAAAGGTGTTGGATGCTCGGGGCATGTAAGGGTTAGTTTACCTGGCACTTTGTGCAGGTCTGGATGTTGTCAAGCCATGTAGTGCAGCACACCTTCAAAGTAAAAAATTCAAAAGTACAATTATTTTTCCTACCTTGGTATGTATCCAGCATTTTTAACTAGTCAAACCTTTTGTTTGGGGGAGAGGGGTAATATTACTAATAACATGATTGCATTACATTGTGATGTAAGTTAAATTTGATTCAGTGCAGTTTCACGGGATGTTACAGCGCTGTCTTCTGACAAATTGTTGTTTACTTGGCATTTGAACCTGCGTAAGTACTTTTCTTACATTTAAGAAATGGGTGTTTACGCTAACAAAGTGCAGTCTTCTGTTTTGGAGGCATCTTTCCTGTTGCTGAGTCCTGATTTTTAGAGTCACTGGTACCTATGTGTAAGTGCAGTTTAAAACAAAAAATAAATCGCTTTTACCTTATACAATATATGGTTTGGGAACGTCTGAGCCCAGTGGTGTAAGGACAAGTGTGTATCCGTGTCTCTGTGCTGAGTCCCTGTGTCTGGGCTGGGCAGGTGGCCAGGGCCACCCCTCTCCACAAGCCCTCGGTTGGGCACAAGTGTCATCGCAGTCATTGTCCCAGCAGTCCTGGTGGTGGGGCTGTGACGGAGGAGCAGGGTGTGCTGCACCTGAAGCCAAGCTGCGCCGTGGGTCAATGCCGTCACTGTGAATTTGTGGCGTTGTATGTCAGCTGACGAGCAGCCTGATGCCTGCTGGTTTCAGAGTTTTTGTTTTTGAGGTGTTGCACAAATATTAACTTAGTTGTAGCGATCGGCAATGGCATGTATAAATGATTTTAGTCTATATTTGAAATGAAACTGCACATAAATAGTTTTGATTGTCTTCCCTCTCTTACTGCAGGTGGACATGCTCATGTTCACTCAGTTTGGTTTCATCATAAAATAGCATTGTTCATAAAGGATGTCGTTGCTTGCTTCCTGTTCAATCTTTATTGGAAAAGGACTTGTTCAGTTTTTACTAAGTGAAGGATTCTGTCTCTGGGGCTTCACTGTAGCTGTGGCAAAACACTCCTCACTGTGCTTGAGGAGGTGAAAAAAACACGTCGGGTGAAAAGGAAATAACTACTTACAATGTTTTAACTTTAAAAGGTCCCATTATCCAAATTACTGCATTCTCAATAGGAAATCCATAGTTCCATTTTTTTTTGAACTTGAAAAATGAAATGCATCATGACAATGATTTTCCTAAGCTGTAAAAGACAACTGAATAGATGACTGCAAGCCGCAAATAAGCATGGAAGGTTTAGTTCGAGCACTTAAGAATTCCCATCCTATTAGCTGAGGAATGAAAGAAGGGTTCATTATAAAACCCGTTTTCTTTATCTTCGTTACATCTTCAGTATAATTGCACTTTTGGGAAAATATTTCTCTAAAGCCACCATACAAGCAACAGGGTTATGCACTAAAAATCATATTTTAGGAGATAGATGTGGGAATTATTTTCTTCTCTCTTAATCTCTAAAGTGATAAAGCGAATTAAAAATGCAATGGCGATTTTCTCTTTGGAACCCTCCAAAATAATGACTTCCGAGCAGGCCCTCCCTCACCCATCTGGAGCTGGATCTGCGCGGTGGCGTCTGGAGGGACGTGGTGAAGCTGCGGTTTGCAGCAGGTGCGCTCCCTTACCAGCTGATCTGCCATGTTTGTATTTGAGGCCAAAACATCTGTAATAGCTTTGGTATGAGGCCAGGAGAAGGACGGATTGTTTGTTTTACCTTTGTTTTGCCTTTGTTTTTAATTGTGTTTCTTTGACTGCAGCATTTTCTACTGCAACCCTGTCTACTGGCCTAGGGAGGGAAAGGTTCTCTGTTCATGCGGCCATTCATAAATAATTTTTAATGGAACACCAGAGTGCACAGGGCATTTCCAGTTTCGGCAGCAGGCCACACCTAAAGGCTTTGCGTAAAGAAAGGTGTTAGGCCTATATTCTTGCATCCATAGATTTTTGGATGTGACGCATCATGTGATAGAGAGGTCTCTCACTCCTGGGTCATCTGGCTCTTCTTTATCGACCTGTAATTTTATTCGCAAGAATATTTTACAACTGTAAAGATTACGTTTAGCAGAGCTTTACTTCCCTGGAAAGCATTCTTTCCCCTTTCTGTTATCTGCTCATGTATAAGCTGCTTAAATAAAAAACCTGTTCCTGGGTCTGTGGAAGTCAGTGACAACATTTCTGGTGGTTTCAGCGGGGCAAAGCCAAGGGAGAATTTTAACAAAGGAAAAAAGTGTTCCTCTTCAATTCCTGTCAGATCTCAGCTGTCCTTTTAAGCCATTTTCCTTAAATAAAATTCACTTTCACTTACAAAATTAAGTCTGTTATGACTATTACACTTTAATTAAGTGTTCCATAAGGCTGAGTAACTCTATAAGTGAACTAAATATCATGGAAAAAGGTAGTAAAAATATGTCGAGATACATGTTGATTCTTGATTCTGCCAATGTTTAGTGATACGTTTATGCTTAAGTGTATGAGTAGTCCCGTAAGGTTAAGGATGCTTACAGTGACTGACTGGAATATGTTTGCCAGGTGACAAGTCCAAAATAACTCAGAATGAATAGATCTGTGTGAAATCTCAAGTTGTGTTACGTCTTCTGCTTATTCTTCTGTCCTAAAAACAGCAACGGAAAGCCACAGCATGTGTATAACAAATATGATAAATCATGGGAACGTATCTGAGTAATCTCTTTGTTATGATAAACCAATTCTACACACTTAAACTTATATGGCCTGATTATTTTGCTATCATGCTCCATGTGTTACTGACTAATTAAACATTAACATATCCAGCTCATATGCATTTTTGGGGGGAGAGCTGTTTTTAAAACTAATGGTAGCATAATGTCTTCTGCCTTCCCACTTGCGTGCGTGGCCACTGGGAAGCAAGAATAACCGTCATAAGTTTGCAACTTTCTCCTCTGTGCTGTCAAGTCGGTGCGGGCGGTTAGCTCAGCCCTTCTTCTCTTCTTCCTCCTCCTGGAGCAGCCTGTGATCAACCTGCCTGTTGAGCAAAAAATGAGACGAGGGGTTTCCCACAGTGCAGGAGAGAAGGTCACTCTGGTTCCTCACCAGGTTTTGGGAGAGAAGCCAGGAGTCGTCTCCTGAACTGCTGGCCAGCCAAGCTGTGGCTAGCTGCAAGGATGGTGGAGTTGCCCTGCAAGGATGGTGGAGTTGCCCTGCAAGGATGGTGGAGTTTCCCGTCTGCAAAAATCAAAACATTAGTTTGGCTAAATTAATTTATAACTTCAGTTTGAGTCATATGGCGTGATAATTTAGGATATGGCTGTCGGAAGTAGTGAACGCTCACAACACTGGTTTCAGCTGATAGGTGCCTTGGGAGCTCAACTTCCATAAATTCACTTGCTTGATACTGTAAGAGTTTAAGTCCATTGGGAAGATGGTCTCAGATTCCCTCTTTCCCTCTCTCCTTGCTTGCCAAAGTTTCCCCCTGAGCATGACCGTTTTTTGTAAATTAATTTTAACTCTATTTTTCCAAGCTACTGTGAGTCACTGGCTTACTTTCTGCTTTTTTACAGCCAGTTCTTGCTTCAAAACAGCGCTGGTGGAAGGACATGCATTAAAAATACTTTTAGAGAAAAAAGGGCAAAGCAAAATTCTTAAAAATAGGCCAAACCAAGAGGTCACATTCCTATATGGATATATATCTTTTGGTGCTTCAAATGGGTATTTTTCTTTGAGGTTAGTGGGACAGGTTGTTCTGCAGAGAGAAGGGACTGATCACATAGTCAAATTTGCAGGAGCAAACCCTTTTTTCATTGTTAATTTGGAGGAGGGAGAGCTGATCTTTATTTTTCCTTCCCCTGCTCAACTCGTGAGCAGTGATCAAGAGATACTCTAAAACTTTTAGGATACCTACAGGAAAAAGAGAAAGGAGGCAGTTTTCTGCTATTCATTAGGATACATGAAGAAAGTGTGAAATAGAAGTACATATGCTGCATCACTTTCAAAAGATCTGGGGTGAGATATGTAAGTGAGGATACCCTTTCTCCAGTTTTCAGTAGGCATTGCACTTCGAATGGTGTTGATGTGACAGAATGTTTGCCAAACCAGGGGTTACGCCGAAGTGTTCCAGGTGTAAAAGCAAAGCTGCTGCACTTGGAACTGAGGATAAGGCTCTACCGCTGAAGGCTGCAATAACTCACATCATCTCAAGATCAATACTCCTCAATAAACTAACTTAACACTATGCATGCAAATATTTTAATGGAATGCTTCCTTAACATTTATTCCTTTGTGACGATGTTGTATTTATTGTTCTCCAGTTGCCGTAGTCTTGCAGGCTTTATCTTCACGGTGTTCATGGCCTCATGTTTTTGACTCTGTTGCTTCTGCGTTTGCCTGTGTTCATGGTGTGGCTTGTTATGATGAGATGCTCCAAAATTCTTTCCCCGTCAGTTGGAAAACGTGTCTGTCTTTGGGAAGGAATCGCAGGGAATGTATTAAATTGCCATCAGTACTAGTTAATCTTTTTGCCATAATAATCTCTGAAGAGTGATATGTAGCTGAAGTGTGAGCTCAGTGTCTGTTATACTTATCCTTAAGCACCTTGATACCTAATCCAGACTTCTTTCTATATGGATGGGAGACAGGTTTAAATGAATTCCTGTGTAGAGCCCTGGTTAAATGGGGATCTAGCATGTTTAGATGACTTCTCATCACCTTGTTTTTTTTATTGTCTCTGAAACATTTAAAAAACTGGACACTCTGCCATCCCCAAAATTGCTAACTTGCATTTTTGCCTTTGAGAGGGGATTTTTAATGAGATATGTGAGAACTGTATTTTGGAAGGTTTTTGTTTTTAAAGTAAAAAACTTTGTGTGCTGATATTTACCACTGAACTGTTCTGCTTTATTTTCTTCCATACAACACCCTAAACCACTAGATGCACAGATCAGTTTCAGCCTAAGTCCATCCCAGTCAATGCTGTAGGGGTTCTGTAACAGCAGAATTTGGTGGTCAGAAATGTTGAGGGTCTTATATGAAGAGAAATGCCATTAAAAGTAACTAAATATATTCCACATTTCTGAATTTGGCAAATGCACTCTTCCTATTCCCAACTAAATTACGTCTGAAGACATTTGGTGAAACTAGGGGAGTTGACAGCTAGGACAGACAAATTCTCCCTGAGTGTGCATTGCTTAAGTAATGGGAAAGGAACTTGTGAAAATAATAGAAAGGAGACTGAAAAGTAATTTTGAGCAGCCTCTGAAATATCAATAAGCCAGAATGCTGTCTTGACTTCATGATGGAGTTGCAGCACGTTTAGCTTTGCAGACTCTCTTGTATTGCAAGAACTGCAGCTGTGACAATTTACAGGTGGAGAACTTTTCAGGAGTCTCTCTTCACTCTTCTGCGGTGTTGTGGAGGTATAAGCACATAGCTATTAAGCACATTTGTTTTTGTTTTTGTTTTTTTTTTCCTTCCAGATGTAAATATTGTAATTGAAACCAGCAGGGAGTTCTGAGCAAGTAGGGCTGAACGCTCATGCTGATGTATTAGTAACTGGATCGTATCAGCGTCAGAGTTGCAGAGTTGAAATCTTAATGTAAAAAGATAATGAAAATCAAGGTTATAATGGCAATACTGTCTTAGTCTCATTAAACATGCTATAATGCCGCTCATATTTGATTTTCTGGCTAAGTGGCATAGTATTTGAGAACGTAAGGGTGACTGGAATTAAGCTGATGTATTAAAATATAGCTTTTGTACATCATGGGTTACACTGTTTCTTAACTGAGCCAGGTGTCTGGATGGTGGAAGAATCATAGAATGGTTTGGGTTGAAAGGGACCTCAAAGATCATCTAGTTCCAACCCCCCTGCCATGGGCAGGGACACCTTCCACTGGACCACGTTGCTCAAATCCTCATCTGACCTGGCCTTGAACACTTTCAGGGATGGGGCATCCACAATTGCTCTGGGCAACCTGTTCCACTGCCTCACCACCCTCAATGTAAAAAATTTCTTTCTTATGTCTGATCGAAATCTGCCCTCTTTCAGTTTAAAGCCATTGCCCCTTGTCCTGTCACTACACACCCTTGTAAAGTCCCTCTCCAGCTTTCTTATAGGCTCCCTTCAGGAACTGGAAGACAGCTATAAGATCACCCCAGAGATAGAAAGCAAAGCCTTTAGTTATCATTCAGTCCTAGAAATTTTACTTACTTCACCTCCTTTCAAACTTTTCTATCTATTGTTTTGTGCTTATTTTTAAGCTGTGTCTGGTCGAAGTATTTTCTATTATTTTAATCAATTCTTATCCTGTAACAATAACATATATCTATGGAATTGTACGTGCAGGCTTTCTGGTTGAGTTTCAGCTTTTCCTAGATGTGTACAGACCAGCTATTTCAAGTTACATGTCTTTTCCACTCTGGTTGTCAGCAAGGAGTTACTAAATCCCTGGGAAAGTTAAAGTGTTTTTAAAGGATTTGATGAGCTTCCAGTGCTTGACGCTCGCCACATTGTCGTACTGGAACCAGATGTTGGGTACCACATGTTTGTGTTTTTGGAGCTAAGTAGGTTAGGTACTGTGTCCCTGGCCTGTAAATACAAACACCAGTTTCCCACTCTAAAGCTCTCATCCTTGGGTCATCATCCTCGCAATCCTGGCTATGGCAACAGCTTGCATCAGCCTCCCGAGTTGTGAAACCAGAACTGTCTTTCCTGGATCTTCCTATTTGCTTTGTCTGTATCCTCTCAAAGCAAAGACCTTCTGGTGTACAGTATTTGTCCATGAGGACTGTTGGACAGCGTAAGGTCAAAATGAGATTTTTGAGCATTGCACTTAGTGAGGCTGCTTTACTGTAGCTCTAACCTGTTGTTTGGATTCGCCAAGTCAAACGTTAATGTTCTCATAAATGGACAAAATGGTTTTCAGACAAGTACAGAGTTTGATACAGACTTTGCTAACAAATGAAAGATTAGTTTTTTTACGGTGTGATTAAGATTACTTTTGCACTGCCTCAGAGTCATTCTTCTCCAAAGGACTGGTTTCCTGGATTTGGTTTTCAGTGATGGGACTGTACCTCCGCTGAACATCTATAACTGCTTTTGCAAAAGGAAGGCTAATACAATTTTCCATTGCTATTTTCAGGTTTCATCCCTTTGTTTTCTGCCACTGTTGTAATACAGAAAGATGTTTTTTGAGCACTGTCTTTTTCTTTTTTTCTCTAAAGGGTAATTTCAGTTGAGTTGCACCCTACTGAGAGTAATGTGGTGAGAAACCAGTTGGCAGTGGTCTGTTCAGTTTTCATTTGCCTCTCTCTGTAAAGGTCTAAAAATACTCCTCCTACAGGAAATGTTTTCATTCTGTTATGTCTTTTGCTTCCCGTTGGAGGTATTTCTTTTAATTTATTGAATAAACCTTTCCAAATTGTATTCCCTTAAGAGTTTAGGCACAATGGAGTCTTTGGGCAAACTGTCCAAGAGATCTCACCAACTTCTGTTTTTAGAAGATACGCAATTGTTTCTTCATACAGTGTCTTTCAAGCTCTTGGACAAGCTGACACGTGAAATGGAAGAATTTGAAGCTAAGGAACGCGGATTAACACGTATGCTATAACTTCTCAAATTGTGTTGTTTTGACCATAGGTATCATATTTATACTTCTTAAATCATAAAGAAATCCCTGTTCTCTTTTCCTTGCCCTTGATTTTAACAGAATTCTAGGCAGTATTTTGATCTCAATCTCTTTACCACAATTTCTTTTCTAAGTGTATGTGTATATAGGAAGGCTAAATGCTCATAACATCCTGGTTGGAAGTCAACTATGTTTAGCTGTTAATTTAATGTGGATGACAGGGGAGGCTGTTATTTGAAAGGGGCGGCAGGGAAGGAGAGACTGAGATAGATTACATTTTCATGCTCCAAAATAAGACCCTATCTACTGTATCCTAAATTAGAACAATATGGTTGAGTTTTCTTGTGGCTATTTCATAACATTCCTGCTGACAAAATATGGTGTGCCTTTTGCTCGTTGCTTCACTACTGTTTCTCAACTGTATGTTTGAGTCTCTGCATCTAGTGACAGCTCTTGTAGCAGCATGCCATGGGGACGTGTCTCACAGGTCTTTAGAAGGGGAGACCGTATTTGCAAATGATGCACAAAGTGGACTGTGCCAGAGAACAGGTACCAAACCATAGCCAGCTGGGAGAATTAGGCGGCCAGATTACTTAGATAAATACAATTAGAGGTTTTACTTTTCTCGGGGATAATGGGCCTTAATTCTGTATTCACTAAAGGCATATGGTGTAATTAGCAGTCAACCCGCATGGAGAGTATTAAAGCAACTTTCTTGTAGAATAATTACTAAGATTTATATTGGTACATTTGCATATTTGGAAAAAAAATCTCTGGTACTGTCCGAAATGCATCTTGCCCCTTTTCTCTGCTTGAGGACTGAGCAAATACCATTTCCTCTCTCTGTCAAGGCTCAGATTAAGATCTTTCTGTTCCATAAACCTCTCCTCAACGGAGACAGAGCGAATGTGACAGATGAGCATAGTTTTCTTGCTTGGAGTCAACTATGTGACAGAGCTTCCCACCTGTTTTGTAGCCTGAATGCAGATAAGTTACACCACCTCACATGGATCAGAGGAAAACCAGTTAGGTGAGTTAGTGACTGGTGGAAGCTACATGACGTGGAGAGCAAGATGTCTGTGTACTGGGTTGTATGAGCAAAAAGGTGACTGGCAGGCAAAGGCAAGTGACTTGGCCTTGTGAGTCCACATCTTGTGCAAGGGAGATGCTGACATGCTGCAGCAAGTGGAGTGGAGGGCCATCAAGACAGTTAGGGGATGGGAGTGCTTAATGCACAAGGAAAGACTGAGATTGGTTTCAGCCTGGAGAAGAAACCCAGGGGGAGTGTGAATCCACTTTTACTACCTAGATGGGGGCTAAGGAGCAGATGGAACTGGGTGTTCTCGCAGTTGCACAATGACAGTCACAAGTTGCAGCAAGAGGAATTTTGACTAGATCTAAGGAAAAAAACCCATTCACAGCAGGAGTGGTTAAGTATTGAAATGGCTTGTCGGGAGAGGCTCTGGAATCTTTATCCTTGGAAATTTTCTGCCCTTAACAGGGAAAAGCCCCAAGCAACCCTGTCAAACTTTGAAGCTGGCACTGCTTTGAGCAAGAGATTGAACCAGATGACCTCCAGAGGTCCCTTCTCACCTAATTTTTTCTGTGATTCAGTGACTCTAATTTCTTTCCACAGTAGAATGAAAACTCTTTTCTCTTTGTTACAATGTGCCTTCAACTGAAGAGGAGTTGATGAGTTACTGCAGAAAGGATGATGCTCTCCAGCGTCAAAGCTGAGGCAGTCTTATGAGAAGAGTGATTTCTTTCATTGCTTCGTTCTCCAAAGTCATTGCTGTTGTGTGAGGCATACCCTAGCAATACACTGCAGCTGCACTGCTGGTCTCTCACAAATGCCAAGAAAACCAGGGTGATTTTTTTAAGGATGTCAGTAAAATTCCAAAAAAGCCCCAACCAAACACTTTTCAAATGCAAGTATTTTGCAGGGACAGCTTGACAGCTGTAGCAGAACTGCTGCAGGGATTTGGTGTGATCTTGTCTGGCAGGGCAGTTTCAGTAACTACTTGTGAGGTAGGTTTCCTGCCAGCTCATTTAACCAAGCCTGCCTGCATATTCCAACATTAGGGAGCCCAGGGCTTACAAGGTATCTCCCTTTGGGACAACCGTGCTATCGGGGCAGACCTGCTCTGAAGTTGAGCTCCATCTGCTGTTGTGGATTATTTCACTTCAGGTTTAAAAATATTGAACATTTGGCAATACACCATTATCTTTTCCTGCCCCTCTTCATGATTGTTCAGTGTGCTCATGACAGGCCATGTGATGTGCTGCCTAAAACACTTCCGTTAAATGCCTGTAGTAAAATGATGGCACAGAAGCATTCCTGTCAGTTTAGCTTTTCTCACTTTCCTTTTAGTCGTCTTCCTGAGTGTATTACAAAGTAAAAATAAACCGGGAGAGAAACGGCAGACAAAGGAAAAAATTGAAGAGGTATGCGAGAAGGAGAGGAAGTCTCCTGCCGAGCTTTGAGCTGGGAATTCCATTAGATATACAGAAAAATAGGTGTGGCAGTAGGACAGTTCAGGCTTTGCTGATACTGTCTCACACAGCAGCAGTTTAACCTGATACTGACCTTACAATTTAGGAGCTTAAGGGTACAGTTATGTAACTGGGATCAGTCAAAGCTAAACTAAACTGGAACAGGCAGATGGAGCCACATGGCCCGGAAAAAGCTGGTACCAAATTGGCTTGCTGGACTAAATGCTTCCACACTGGTATTTAAAAGGAGCACGGGGCATAATTTGCTGCTGTTTACAATGCAGCGTGGGCTTTTTTGAGCTTCTGGAGTATGTCCGTCAACATCTGATCTCCTGTGTCACTTCTCCTTGCTCTTGAAAAATAATTCTGGTAAGTCTGTGTTTAGCTGGCAGAGGTTTTATCAAGCAGGTGCAGCCTTCAGCATCAAGTATGAAATTGGGCTGACAGAAGGATCTTGCCCACAATAAAACAATCCCTTGATGGCTCGGAGTCATAACCTTTTGCAGCCTCGATAAGTACTTTTTTCCTTGAATGGACAAGAAAATAAAAAGAGAAAAAAGGTGACCGTGGATTACAGCTGTGTGATTCAAATAAAAGGAGATAAGGAAGGGGAGAAGAAACACACAAAACAGTGTTAGAAACAAGCAGCTAAGTAAAACATCATTAGGGCTGGAAAACGGGATTGCCACTGAAGCACCACCACCACTGGGAAGAGGAGAGCTTTGGCTCCTGCTTGGTCGTCCCAGCCCCGTGTCACTCGCAATGTGACGTCCTGGTTTCCTCCCGGGAGTGCTGTGCCTGAGGCGCCATCCTGGGGCTGCTCTGCACTTTGGACCGTGCCCACCGCACTGCCTGACCCTTGGAGAAGCTCCCACCTCTGGTGTTGTTTGGTAAGATGAAAGGTTGGTGTTGGACCAGTGGTGCGTGGTCCTTCCTGCTGCCGTGATGCATTGCTCTTCCTGCAGAGTTCTCACCATCATCTCTAGCGATGAGATTTTCTCAATCTGCTGACTCATTTTTGAAGATGAACCTCCAGCTCCTAGATCGTTTAGATAGTTTTTGAAATCTTATTCTAGATATTTTTTTATCTTTACTTTTTGTTAGAGTAATTAGAACCTCCTTCCTTTCTTCTTCCTTCCCAGAGGAAGTTGTCTGTAATGATGAGGTCTTCCACACTACTGTTTTGTTTGTGCTTGCTTTATGGTGATTACTATGGACTGTAGCACAACTCGCTGTATTATGTTTGCCTTCTGCTATCATTTGTTATTTTCAACTTGTGACAGTGTATCTGCTTGCTTTTTAGAAACATGTCTTGAGGCTGTATCAGTGCGTTATTAGATTCCAAATATATGCACTTTTAATCCAGTAGCATCCAGCTTATACACTCTGATGACAAATGAAAACTGTGATGGCTGTAGAGTGTGGGATCTGGCCTAAGTGCCAAAATTAGAGAAGATCTGCTGATCTTCAGCAAAGTCCTTCTGTCCCTGTGACAGCTGGCTTGGAAGGGACACTCAGGAAGCTATGCTGCAGAGCTATATTTTTCAAACAGAGCTTCCTCTCTGGGAGTCTTTTGAAAACAAAGCACCCTGATGTTTAGATACTGGTTTCGAAGGCTTGGTGTTTGGGAATCTCTCTGACAAACTGGCTGGAAGCTGGATATTGTCTTGCTTTCTACAGAGGAAATCCCTCTCATATCCCCAAGGCTGCCGAAGGCTGCAGCCCCAGCAGAGCCAGCGAGGGACCACCGCAGGAGGAGTGGGCAGAGATGAAAGGGCTGATACCGCATGATCCATATTGCCTGTGCTCCACAAATGCCAGCTTTTACATCATGTCTTCTGAATTCTGATGAGTGGTGTAGGGAACAGAGTGGGCACCCATTGCTTGGCAGGCTGAAGAGCTGTTGCACCCTGGAAACAGAGACATGGGAACAGTGATGTAGTATGGCCATGCTATAGTTGTGGTGGCTATGCAGTCTCTTATGCTCTCGGGGGCAGGACACCTTTCCTAAATGCTTTGAACTTGTGGAGGACCTTCTTCTGGACGAAGTCCAGATTCCTGGACTTGACATTCAGTATGAGATTTAACTGTATACCTTTTTTGAAGCTGAAGACAGCAGGCTTAAGATGACACTTGAATTAAGTTGAAAAGAATGAGATTCCTGCAGTGAATTATTTGTTTCTGGCTTCCTTACAGTTTTTTGAAAGATACTCCTTTGGTTGAGATAAAGGCATTTAATAACCATCTCTGTGCTAGAGAGTGACTGACCTGTTTAATAAAATAGGACCAAAGCATTTGTAGGAAAGCAGGAGCTCTTCTTGTGCTGCATCTAACTCAGACAGATGGAGCGGAAGCCAAGGGGAAAGGAGAAATATGGTTGGCAACATCTGGGGCAAATCAAAGCAGAGCTGGAAGGGAGCAATTACTTGGGATGTTCCCAAGGAGGACATGGAAGATCCCTGTAGAAGATAGATAGCAGGGACAGCTACAGAGGGGCTTGCTTGCTGACCCTTCTTGAGAGAAAATGCAAGGCTAGGGGAGGCTGAAAGCAGAAAAGCAAAGGGCAGTTTGCTTGGCACATTCCTTGGAGTCAGCGATAAGAGGCCAGAGGGAGCAAGGGAAGGGGTCTCAGACCTTCCAGGCTTGAGGGCTGAGGATGATGGTGCAGCAGAAGCACAGGGGCACAGAACAAGCAGCATGTGGGGAGTGGAGTGGGACCTCCCGTCACATCCAAAGGTTGATTTTTTTGGTTATTTTTGGTTATTTTATAGCCCAGCCTTTGCAAGCAGAGAGACTGAGCAGCCTTGCTGGGGAGGGAAGGAAGGATTTGAGCAGGAGGGACTGGGATGGCTGAAATGAGATGTGGTGACTACTGTGCGTAGATGGAGACGGAACCGGGATAGCTGTTGTGTTGATGCGCTCAGAGTACCATATACATTTTGGGATAAGTGGTTGGTTGCTGGGGCTTGTCTTATTAGCAAAGATTATTTTGTGCAGTGACGAAGTGCTCTGATTTGCTTTGCAAGCCTTAATGAAGCCTGGAATTCAACCCCTGAGGAGGGAAAGTGTGAATTACATCTCTACATTATCACACCTTCTGTGAGGGGTTAGTTGCCCAGGAGAGCTGGGCTGCAAGTAGTCAATGGGAAGAAGGGGAAGAATTTAGCAACACAATAAGGGAAAAGGAAACTGGGGGTGCTTTGGGATGGTTGCTGTTATGAACTGCAGGGAATTATTTAATTTTTGTGACAAGATGTTTTGCCTGTAAAACATTATATGTATAATACATATATTTGTTCTTTCTTTCTAAACTTGCAAATAATGTTTGATATGTTATTTTTTGCATGGAAGATGTTCTTAATTTCTGCATCTTTCTCTTCCATGAAGCATTACCACATGCAAAAATATTAGTTTAACCATTTCACAACAATCTAAATACATCCGGAGCCCAAGTTACTAAAAATCTGTATGTTACTTACACAAAATTTCAATGTACAATGCCCAGGAAAAGAAAAATCATGTAAAGTGTACCATTTCTTACTCATGTACGTCTCTCAGTAGTAAGTCATGGTTTTATTGTCTTTGTTCTGTTGGGAAACACCTCCCAGCTATGAGATACGGTTTCCTGAAGATGAGACCCTGAAAAGCAGGGTGGGTGAAGTTTGTAGTGGGTAGAGCTGAGGCTCCTCAGACACGTATTTGAATGCTCAGTGTGATGGATCAGTGAGATATTGCTTTGCATTCCCGCGCAGCAACTCCATGGTTGCATATGCCACCACACCAGCAATTGCTGTGCTTGATTCAGATGGTGTTAGATGTCCCTATCAAATTCCCTCAGATGACTTTTACTGAGGAGCTTCCAGAGCAAGGAGGCATGTGAGCAGCTGTGAGATCAAACAGTTGGAGGTCTCCTGCCTCTGGAGAGAACTGGAGGGCTTTTGCCTTTGCTTCAGAGTGAGGAACCAGTGATTTATGCTGAACTGGCACAACATCAGTGTGTAGAAAAGGATCTAACATACTGAATTTGGAAGAACTGAAGAATTTTATTTTTTTTCCGTGCTTTGTATTACGATAACTCTGGAAATACTCTGTTTCTCGTTTTGCTTTTGTTCTTCCTGGCTTTTTAGGAAATATTTGAACCAAAAGAGTTGAGGCAATGCTTGAGACCATTGAGGGAGAAATTAATTTGCCCTGCTTGAAAAAGGATCAATTGCAGATTTTACTGCAGGGACTAAGAAAGCTTTTGCCCTTGCCTTCTTCCTCCTCTCACTCTATGGATTTGGGCTACATTCCCTCTGTAAGAATATGTTTTATTTACAGTATGTGTAGCCTAGATGCTTCTTAGAATATCTTTTGACTTCCTCCTGAAGAGTGGGACAGAAGCATCTCTGTGCCACATGGCTCTACTGAGTAGGGCAGTGGGGTGGGGTGGGATTTGGCAAGTGCTTGCTGGGCGTTTCCCTGATGGGAGGATGAGGATGCAGCATTAGTTATTTCTGGAAACTACACAGCCTACAGAAATTATATTTAGCTATTAGATAACTGGTTTAAACTCGGATTATGCCCAAATTAGGGATGAGACAGTAAAGCTGAGTGATAAGAGTGTCTGTTACTTCTTCCCTGATTGTAGGGGGTTGAGGGACAGAAATGGGCATCCGACAGTGTGAAAATCTGCACAGAATCCAGAGGATTTGTGTGGGTATCCCTGCACCGCTGGTGGCCTTGCATTACAGAGGTGATTTTTACATTACTGTAGTGTCTTGATACTCTACTTGTGGATTAGGACATCACTGTACGAGATGTTGTATAAACACAAGCGACCTTTTGTTTTTTAGAAATTTTCCAGAAGAGACAAAAGATAGACACAGGTGCACCAGGAATTGTACGGAGGCTGTTTTGTGATATTTAGTGGCCTCAGCAAACAAATGTTTTGCCCTTGCTAAGTTTTAGAAAGTCTTAAGCCATTGGAATAATAGGTTAGTAATACAGATGTTTAGGGGTAATTTCTTTAGGAGTGAGGGGAGAAGGAATGCAGTTCCCAGTGCACAAAACTGGGTAACAGAGACCCAATGTGATGGAATGAACATAGGCAGTAGCTCAGAATGATGGAGAGGATGGGGTTGAGGGGAGATACGTTTAATATTTGATGTAGTAACAGGCTGAGATGCAGTGGAAGGCTGCATAGAAACAGGCGACATCATCAAAGCCAAATAGTCTTTGCAGAGCGTTTTGGAGGAATGTAGGTAGAACAGCATTGCATTGGAAAGGCAAGGAAAGAGAATGCTACAGCCATTGAAAAGATAGAAGTCGGCATAGGATTTCTAGCTGCGTTTTGTGTTGAAAAGACTGTGTATTGGTGGTTTGTGTATAAATACAACTTCTTTTAGCTCCTGGCCAGAAGTAGATGATAAGAAGAATACTGCGTATAGTGACCATTGTTGTCTTCCTGCCTCCTTTTCCACCAGAGGCATCAGATCTTCTCTGTGTCATGGAGAGCATGTCTAGATGCACAGTGGAGCATGGTGTAAAGATCTCTGTGTAAGCTGGGAGGTGACGTCGTGCAGTGCAGGGCTGCTGCACAGGCCCTGCTCAGGTCCCAAAGTAGTGCAAGCATGGTCCTGTAGTGACTGAGCTAAGAAATCTATTAAAACCTAATAACGTCTTGAGGGGAGGGTGCCAGGTGCTGAGAAACTTTAATTTACTTAAAGTAAATTAATTTAAGTATCAGTCTACTTTTATCGCTACAATATCTAAGTTTGCTTCGTTAACGTATGCTACACCTTACTGGGCTGTTGGATCACACTTGCACTGTAAAAGAGTTTGACACCCTTTAGGAGTGAGATTACCCAGAGATGAAGCATAAAACCAAGTTCAGGTATTGCTCCGGTGGTGATACCTCCCCATCTCGTTTGTCTTCTGTCCCAACTGGAACCTGGCTGGCTCTCTGACAGCCCCTCGCCTGGGGCAGCCTTACTTCCCTTCCCAAGAGGTGCCATATGATCTTCCTTCTTGATCCCCTTGAGTACTGTTGTCATTAGTCCATCAGTCTGCTGAGCTCGTGAAGATGCTGCACCTTAGGAACCAGTTACTGGACAGCTGTGGTAGCTGTGAAGGTGGGTTACTGAATCCCGGTGGCTGGGCAAGAGGGGGATGCTGCCCTTTCAGCTGGCAAAGGCAGAGGCATGGTCGTCAGAAAGGGAGGAGGTTATGTGTGTGGTTTTAAGTACACAGATTTAAACTAGGCAGAAACACCTTTTTTTTTTTAAAAAAAACCACAAAGCAGCAAAAGGAAAGTCTTGATGAACGATACTGATAGGCTAAGTAATTTCTTTTGTTTGCAAGTTATTTAGGTTATTCCAATGTTTTCTTTGCACAATAAATGTCTTAATGGAAAGCTGGCATCTTGCTGTGAATTATTAACGCTTACCTAACAGGTGTTTACATATGTTTGCCTTGAAACTTAGCTCTTTAGTGCTATCTGAAAACGCTGAGTTTTTGAGCCTGTGCTTTAACAAAGGTGCAGATGAGGTAGGAGACAATGGCTTGCTGGTTGTTTACACATAACAGTTGTGCGGAGCCTCCTCCAGTGTTTTTAACCATGCATATCTGAGATTCTTACCTGTTTGTTATGACCCCTGAACTACTTCGGAACTATTACTCTGTCCGCAGCAGTAATTGTAAGCCTCTTCTCCAAATACCTTCTTTATTATTTCTCTAGAAGGGCAGACCAACCTTCAACCATACGCAGTGCTCTGGAGGTGCTTCATTGTCTGGAGCCCTGTTCCTGCCCATACCCGGTGCTAGACCGCAGCAGACTGCAGGGCACAGGCCAGGGCACAGCTTTTGTCTTCTTCAGCGCCTCAGCCCCCTGACAAGGAGAGGTGCACCCCAAAGCATGACACTGTCTTTCATTCAGATGAGTGTCTTCATGCTCTCTGTTCAGTACCTTTTTGGAGATGGACTGTCAAGCTTCCACCTTGTGTGGTGGTTAATAACATCTCACGAGGAAGTCGCTGGGTATTATAGCCGAGGTTGCATGGTACAGTTCTTGATCCTGATCCCGGTACCCTCCAGAACTGTATCATCCTCCCCAGTCCAGGGATTACTTCTGTGAGAAGTTGCTTGATGGGAGGGAAATTTACTTCAGTAAAAATTAGTTTTGCAGTGGGCACTTTTTAGTATTGGGAAAAAAAGAGAGAAAAAAGCACAACAAAACCACCAGAAGCTGAAGACCCATTCTCCATTTAAGAGGCGAAATATTTTACTTGGAATTGCAAGTGCAGAAATGTGACTTGAATTATTGGTGATCTTGTCACTTGAGAAGATGAATTAATTGTTGTCTTTTGTTCTGGAAGGTAGGTATTTCTGTGCTTTGATTAGATCTTTATATGAGAAGTTAAGAGGGGAACAGGCAACTTTTAAGCCAGGGTTCAATATTTCAGCCATGTTAGAGCACCAGTAGCTTTCACAGAAGTCCTTGCCTTGGTAGTTAGCCATTACCAAGAGAGATCTAATGATTTACCTTTACCTGAGAAAACATCTCATAAAAGAACAGCGCAAAGGACTAAGCGGCAGATGCAATGAAGCCTGCCCTGACAGCTCTAGATTTGTTGTGTTGGAGGTAAACACACAGAAGTCTTCCCTGTGCAGCACTTGCTGCTTGTGGGACAGTTCTGCAACGCCAGGCTGAGCCACCATGGGCTTGCTCTGCAGTATTGGTGGCACTGCTGAGACAGCGGAACATGCCAGGCTGTCCCAGGGTAAGTGTCCCTGTGGGAAGCCCTGTGGCCCGCAGGCTCTCTGAAGTGCCTGCGTGCACCACACGTGCTGGCTCACCTACGCGACCCATTCAAAGCTGGCTTGAAAGTCTCTTCATCAGAGACAGGTGTGAGTAAGGTACCCGATACGCTGCTCCTCCGTGTTTTTTCCCGAGATGAGCTGTAAAGATGTGCTTCACATGGTGTTAAAATCAGGAGGAGGTGGCTGAGCTTTGCTCCTAAAATAGCTTGTTTCACTGAAAGAGTAAAAGTGATGAAGTTCTGGACATAGAATCATAGAATCACAGAATGGTTTGGGTTGGAAGGGACCTCAAAGATCATCTAGTTCCAACCCCCCTGCCATGGGCAGGGACCCTTTTCACTACACCAGGTTGCTCAAAGCCTCATCCAACCTGGCCTTGAATACTTCCAGGGATGGGGCATCCACAACTCCTCTGGGCAACCTGTTCCAGTGTTTCACCACTCTCATTGTAAAAAATTTCTTCCTTAGATTTAATCAAAATCTCCCCTCTTTCAGTTTAAAGTCATCACCCCTTGTCCTATCACTACATGCCCTTGTAAAAAAGTCCCTCTCCAGCTTTCCTGTGGGCTCCCTTCAGGTACTGGAAGACTGCTATGGGGTCTCACGAGAGCAGAGCAGAGGGGCAGTATCACCTCCCTCGACCTGCTGGCCACGCTTCTGTTGATGCAGCCCAGGATACAGTTGGCTTTCTGGGCTGCAAGGGCGCATTGCCAGCTCACATTGAGCTTCTCATCAGCCAGCACCCCCAAGTCCTTTTCCAGCCCCAGGTCAGGGCTGCTCTCAATCCATTCTCCCAAATGGTAGGTTTGAAATTAGGGAAATGAGGATATGCTTTACGTATTCCCATGTAAGACATGTAAAAGCATTTTCCGCTCCCCTTCTCTTAAATACTTGCAATCCAATAAACAGGACAAGAACAGTGGTAGTCTTCACTGAATACTTAACATGTAAGATTTTAAATATTTTCTTTTTAAATCTTTTCATCTTAAATGGCAGTTATGAAGGCGAATCTTAGAATTAACTAAAATATGTATTTCATCTTAATTGATGAATCTCTTTAAACTACTTGAAAAAATCAGAATTCCAGTTTTAAAGGAGTACAGTTGTCTCTCCTTAAAGGCATGTATAGCAGCTTTCGGTTGATTTCTGATCCTGGGCTTCAAGTCTGCTCACAGTCATAGTAGGAGAAAACTGTTCACATGCAGAATTAATTAATATTTATGGCGCCTTTATCTTGCTAGAACGTGCTAGACTTCAAAGTGCCATGCTTTGATTGTTTGGCAAAAATACAAGGCACTAGTCTGTAAGAGAAATATTTATAGCCAGAAAATCAGAGACTTTTGTAGCGAGTTCTGCTATTTATTTTTTTTAAAAAGTAAGGAGATTGGTATAGCTGATGAACATGAAGCTTTACCAAGCAGCATGCTGATTTTAATTGGCATGGTTTCTTTATCAGTGTGGTCTTATTTAAAACACATCCTAACATCTTATGGAATCAATTAAATATTACTTTACAAATGGCATGGTGTTTCAACAGATGTGTAAACATCATGCTCTTCCTAACAGGAAAAGGTCACAAATAAGTCAGCTTTAAAATTAGGGTTGGTCATGTAATGCTCATGAAGGAAATACGGTCTTTTATACTGAAAAAATAGAGGGTATCCTGGTTCCTATTTTGGGACTGAAGCAATGTAATTTTTTTGTCAGGGAATCGCAACACGTGGTCCATTTTTAATACTTGTGTTTATTTTAGTAAAATGAAAACTAATATTCAGTCAAAAAAGCTATAGTGTGATGCTGTCAGTCAGAAGTCTGTTGCGGTCTCCGCTTGACGGTATTTATTTCTGTCTGTGACTGGAGTTTGTTTTTTCAGTTAATTTGCCTTCCCATAGTAGAGAGGACTGTGTTTATTAGATCTTACCATGCCTAATCTAACACGAACACCTGCTGGGAAGCTGTAATACAGTGTCAACTGCGGTGGTGAGATAAGGACCCGATTTGTTTTTACTTGACAATGTTTCATATTTACTGTATTACTTTAAAAAACATTTTGGAAATTTTGGGTTGGTGTGAATATTTGTTTAAGCTGTCCCATCAGTCACCGCTGTGTTTTACTTCCGTAGGCAGTGCCGTGTCTGACTCCAGTATGTCCCTGCACAAGTCTCTTGGTAATCTTTTGTGTAAGAGGCGATCTGCCTCCTTCCAGACTTCCTACATCCACAGGCTTATTTAATTTTGAGATTTCTTTCATTTCACTGTTCTTCTTTGTTCTTTAGATGACTCACTGCTTTGTGGTTTACACAGATCTTCATAGAAAGACTTGTTCATATTGGGAGAGGGGTAAGCGACATTCATTTAGAAAGTGTGTTGCTCCTGCGACTTAATCCAACATAATGAACAGGAAAGAAATGATGAATGTGTATGATTATTGTCGTATCTTTTATGCTGTTTGCAACCGGTGAATTAACATGTGAATACATTTATGAGATAGTATTCATGACAAAATATTTTTAATCAGTTCTGTACGGGGTATGGCATTTCTTTGCTTAGATGTCTTTGCACACCTTGGAAGCAGACAGTTGACATGTCGTTCATGTTAGAAGTAGCATCCAACAGGATATGAATTATTTTATCTTTATGTGCACAAACAATTTTATATTCTGTCTTCCTCTGCTCCCAGAAGAAGGAAAAAAAAAAAACCAGATAAAATTGATGTTAAAAGTGTATATTCTGTGCACATCCAGAACGACAGAATGAATCCGTGAGCCAAGGATCTGTTGGGCAACACAAAATAATGAGAAGATTTTATCTCTAAGCGCTAGGTGTTCATATTGATGCTATGTAATTGGATTTATGTGGATGTATGTTTTTAAGTGTCCCTTGAATTGAAGGACATCACTCATTTTTATGTTTCTGTATAAATAAAATTTCATCTGTATACGCTGACATCAGAAACATACACAGCCGGAATGATAAGATTTAAAAGAGCTACCCCGTATAACATTGCAGATGTATTTCTTGCACGTGTGTATGTTCCTGTATAGTTTCGTGCGTGGATAATTTGTGTATGTTCAAAATAAAGGACAAAATGTTTCCCACATTTGGCTTTGGCAGGCCGAATGGTATGTGTGAAAACTGGACAAAAGCGGAGATCCATTATTGGCCTCACATCTGAGGAAGCTCTAGAGCATAATATTTTCCTCTACAGTCCTCTTCAAGCGTATGTTTGGTAAATTAGCTTCAGATCTTCCTATCCAGTGCTGTTCTCATATAGGAGGAGGAGCTTTGGCTCACCAAGTACTGACCAGCCAACTAGATGTGCGCGTGGTGTGTCTTGACTTAAGGGCCACTTTTGGACTGTGGTGTGCTTGGGGACCCGATCCCCATCTGCTGAGATAAAGAAGCTGCGTGAATAGGTTGAATCCTGCTTCCCGTGTGCCTAACTCTTCCCTTTACGTAGAAGCAAAGAGGCAAGGGAGGGAGAGGAGCAGATATGGTGCACGCACAGGTCCTGCTTCTGCGTAAGGACAGGAACCAGCTGGATCCAGGGGCACGGAGGAGCTCTTGAATCTGTCGCTGAAGAAGTACTCCATGGAGATGATTTAGCTGAAGATTTAGATTGACTCTCTCTCTTAAATCCTTTGGGCTCTTCTGTGCATTAGGAAGAACGCACCAGATAACTGGTTTTATTATGTGACTTTCATAGATGCTTTTCATTTTCGCGTATGATTGTGTATCCACTGCTTGTTCCAGCAACAGCATTAATATGTTTAGAGTTATAGAAAAAATGGGCAGAGCGTCATGCTAGAGAAATTCTGTGACTGTGTAACTAATGACTACTTCCCGTTTGAGTTTATAGTTGTACAAGTTATACAAACAGCTTTATCATCAAAAGTTCCCAGTTTTGAATACTTAACATTTGCAAGTTTTGTGTTCTTGTTAGGTGGCCTCTCATATGGGATTGGACTTATCAACTGCCAAGATGCTAAGGCTGAAAGTGAAGGATGCTTTTTTTTTTTTATTTGAGCTGGTCCATTCAGATCAGAATTTTGGGAATACTAAAAAAATAACAGTTCCTCTGCTACATTTCTATACATGTGTGGAAATGCAGAGTTGTTGCAGTTGCTTTTTTATTGATTTTTTATTGTTTTGTTTGGCTTTGTTAATGGTGACCTGCAAATGAAATGATTAAAATTCCACCCACTTCAGCACAATCTGTATAAACATGGATCTTCAGAAGGCCAGGGCTCTTTTAGTTTTAATCTGAGAAATTTGCAGTCTCTGTTCAATGTCTTCCATATCTTGGTTCCGCTGTGCTTCTCATTAGTGGGGTCTGCTCCATTAGGATGATTCAGAACGCTTCATGCTTCCCCTGGCTAATGATAGCGGCAGGTGAGATGTCCTCTCCTATTCCCCATCCTCAGTTTCCCTGAGGTCCCTGGTTGGCTTTCAGGGCTCAGCTGAATTGGAGCTCTGCTATTTTTGTGAAAACGCATTTACCCATGACTCTTCAAATGGAACTTGTTTCTTCAGGATAATATAACTCTGAGTTGCAGACAGCCTTCAGGAGTAAGGAACAGACTCCCAGAGAAAACGTAGCTCACTTGAAGTGGTTTGGGGACTCTCAGCAAAAACCTTTTGCAAAGCTATCTTTCATTAATTGCCTCATGACGTTGCTAAAATATACCTAGCTGCATATGTGTGCTGCAGGTATTCAAGCAAGCAAAATTCCCTTTAACTAAAGGAAAGAGAAAAAAAGATGTCATTGGGACCAATATCACCAAACCTGTAAAATTTATCTGGAAAATACCAACAAAGATGTGAATAGCATCCATAATTTCATTAAGAATAAATTACAGTAAATTAGAAAGAAATAATATATTCACTTGTGTTTTGTGCTTGGATGCTTTTGGCATTCTCAAAGTTTGTTGTTTTATTCTTTTGGGGAAATTTTCCAGGTGCTAAGGATGTCCTACGCTGTCTATAGCTGAATTAAAACCACTTGTCTGCTTCTTGTCTGGGTCTTCAATTACATTTTTATTAGTAGTCTTTAAAAGATGTTTGGGTTTGGTTAGCTGAAGTGATTTTAATGATTGATTTTAAACATGTACTTAATTAGTAAGTGAGAGATTTGATTTAAAACTTTTTGGATTGTATTTCATAGTTACTTTTCTTGCAAGATTGATCTATATTGATTGATAGCTGTTTCATGTGTTGAGTGTCAATGGTAATACAATCTTTTCCTTAATTTGGTACTTCTTTTGCTATTCAGAGTGACAAACTGCGTACATACTCTTGTTATAAATGGTGAATGATGTAGTAGCATGTGGTCATATTTTACTCGTGGTGATGTCTTCTTGGAATTCAGTTCATGAGGCAGAAAATTAGTGTTATGAAATTGTTTAAATAATACTGAGTTACATACATGAGAAGCACCACAGAGTGTCTAAACCCGTGTTTTGCTGTTGAAACCGTGAGAATTATCAGTTAAACAACACTATATGTACATTAAAATTCTCATTTTAATTTGAACCAGGAATGTGTGTGTTGAAACAGTTCTGTTCATCATCCGCCCTCACTGAGCTTGGGTTCACATCCTGGAGTGGCCTTGGAGCATGTGAACGGAATTGCTTTTACATGAAATCAGACTGCAAAATGCACTAGTGCCTGTTCAGCCCCCATCAGGTATGCTGGACATTTGAAAAAGCAAGCTGTGCTTTGCCTCTACAACTAAGGGAATTATTAACTTGTTAGAAATCCTGGACAGTGTCTGTAGGCAGGACTATGTAGGTACCTGAATGGACTGTTCTTGGTTTCCATTTCTTTCACATTGCAGAGCTATGAGGTATCAGCCTCTTCTGCCAAATTTTTATACATTTGGAGGGGAAAAAAAAAATCTTTTCTTCCAATCAGTTCCTCTGCCTTTAAATAAACTAGCTCTTGAACTGGGACGAACTGAAGAAAATGCTCTTTATAATCAGCAAAATAGTTTGTGATTGAGCAAACCACTTTGGTTTATCTCTCTGATGCATCCTACAGGTCCTTAAGCAGTTTGTTCTCCAGTTCAGTGATTTAACTTCCTTGTAAACTTCATCAGCAGATGTCTACTGTTTGAATTTAACCTGGGTTCTTTTAATACAATGAGAAAACTGAAGATTATAGTAAATGAGATTTTTGCATTCTAAAAGTTTTTAATTCTTTTGGGAAAATTTCCTGGGGGCCTAGGATGTCATACACTGTCTGTAGATGAGTTATAACCACTTGTCTGCTTGTCTAAATAGATCTATTTAGAAATAAAATAAGTAAAAGCTATAGTAATCTATCTTGTCAGTCACTTACACCTCTATCGTTCATAACTCTTGGATGCAAAGCGTACCTGGCCCTCATTATTTCTGCTCTTTCTCATATTCAGCTATCAACAGTGTATTTCAGGAGAGAGTAAGTATGGGTGTTATTTCGCTAACCTCCTTCCACTGTAAAGATGGAATGCAAAAGATGCAAAGAAATCATGCAGTTTTTTTGTTTTCTTTATCTTCATACCCTCCCTTCTACTACCTGTCTTACTTTCTTTTATTCGAAAATGTGTCGTGACCACGAGTTTCTCTTTCAGCAGAGGGCTAGGAGCACCCCAGTCTTAACGATCTGACCTTGGAGCAAGTGAATCACTTCCGTCCTTGTATCCGAGTCAGCCATGAAGAAAGCAAGGAAGTGGCAGGGATGGGTGGGATGAAAAATCACACTTTGCTGCATCCTGGGGATCAGTTGTGTGAGTGTGGGTGTCCCATATACTGAGAGTTGCCTGTGTCCCCTAAGTCCTTCTGAGACTGCTGGCATTGGGCCAGGGAAGGCATTGCTGTCTCCCACATCTCGAAAATAAAGCTGAAGAACGGTGTGTCTGTGTGCTGGCAAGTAAGAAGCCTTGTTTCTGTGGCTATTGCTCACTGGGCAGCCCTTGGTGCATTTCTGAAACTGACCCTGTGGGCTGGCGGGGACTTCAGGGAGAACTGGGGGGCTCTGGTTTGAGTTCATAACTTAGCATGGTGCGTAGCAGAGTGTGAGCTCCAGGCTGGAGCTGGCCAAGCAGGCAGCATAGATACAGCTTTTGTCTAGATGTCCTGTGGGACCACAGCATGTGTGCTCAGGAGGATGCCAGTCAATGAACTCGTTCTTGCGCTCACCTAGCAAGAGGTTGCAGTTGTCTGTATATGCAACGATTGAAAACGAAGGAAACATTTCCCTTGTTGCTTTTAGACTCTCTAGGGCCAAGGTAAGCACTGATACTGAAAAATAAAGAAGGCTTTTCTTTGTTTTAAGTGAGATCTTTGCACAATCTGTGCTTTTGGCTACTAAGGAAAGAGTACTCCTTTTAGTATTTTATTCTTCTAGATAATGACTGTGCTTGAACAACGTGTGAAGCAGCATAGCCCTTCTGAGTAGGGAGTACTGTCAACTCTTGGCTTATTTTCTCGTGTAGTTTGGTCCCCAGTTTGGCTACAGCAGCACAGTTTCACAGTATGTGCACGGAGTTTTATTTCCATTTTCAACAAAGTTTTTCTTTGGCATATTATGTGCTGTCATTCGATACTACAATTTTATATTCTTCCCTTCCCCTCCTCCCTGCCTCAGCTGTGGTTTTGATATCTGTCAAAGTTGGTCTACGTCTGTTTGCAGTTTTTTACCTTTTTCACAACTCTTGTTCAGTATGGTTTATATTTTCTCACATATTGTTGCATTATGTTTTCAGGTCATTAATCTCTACATTCCCTTCCCAGGGAGGTCGTGGAGGATCAGACCTCGGAGGTCTCCTGGAATTTTCTTTAGCAGAGTACAAGGTCATGAGTTTGAATGAATCGTTTGAATATTCATCCAGCAAGACCTTTGGATATGCAGCGCCTGAACTCAGCTGAGCACTGCTGCTTGCAGCAGTCGTGATCAGTCTTTGTTTATTTAACCCAGGCTGTACTTTAAGGAGGTTTTGGTTACAGGCATATTTGGAATCCTATATAGATCGCGGCGGCACTGACGTCCTTATATTATCTCGGAGTATCTTTATTGCTGCTGAGCAAGAAGGGAGGCTCTAGTCTTTTCACATAGTTATATATAATTAATGAGTTAGTCTAATGGCTTTTAGATCTTACTGTTTGGGGAGATTTTGAGTGAAGTTACACAAGGTCAACATTTCAGGAAAAAGCGAGACTGCGTTTTGGAGCTGAGGGAGTAAGACACACGCATTACCAGTTCTGGTAGAATTTAAGTTTAGATGAAAACGTCTGTAGTTCTTTTCATTTCGGGAGGAGCTCTCTCCCAAATGTGCTGAGCTAAAAACTATTTTCCACATTCTACCATTAGACAGCTCCAGGACTTGCCAGCGCGTGAACTTTGCCAAACTGCAGACAAGTGATTCTGATAACGCTGCGGGCGGTTTCCCTGTGGCTATTTCAATCCTTGTGACAGAAAGGAAAATGGTAAAAATCACATGTGTTTCCACTTAAATTTCTTCTGGGATGACATGAACAGATACAAAAGCTAGTTCACGAGTATTCACGGGGAAGGAGAAATAGAAACAATAAAAAACTGGAGTAGAGGGCTGGAGGCACAGAGTTAGGATAGCTTCATCCTAAACCCAGCCTCTGAAGGACACTCTGGTGTGGAAGGTGGGGCTGTCTAGCAGGAGGTAGTGAGGTGGATTTTGGATGTCTCCCGGGAGGTTTATTGTAAGACGTATTGGGAATGGTCATTCTACTTTTTATAGCAATTAAAAGCATAAATGGAAGAAATCTGCCAGATCTGCAGTGCTCGGCAGCGCGGTCTCTCGGAGGCATTCGAGAGGTGGGTGCTCAGAGCAGACTTGATGCATGTCTGTAGGTCTGTGGGGTACAGGGTCTATGGATGTAAACCCGGCATGCTTTGGGTTGTCAGACAAAGAAATAGAGTTTAGTCTCTCACTTGTGATCATGTTGCCTCTCCAGCTTGCCGCAGGATGGAGAAGTCCCTGTCCCAGCTGCTGATGGGCAGCTGCCCCCGGCACAGCACTGCTGCAGGCAGCCGGCAGAGCTGCTTCGGGGACCCACATTTTGTGAGGTCTCAGTCAGCCAGGTTAGCTTCCCGTGCTGCACTCTCTTAATGCCGCTATTTCTGCCCGAAAGGTGCTGGAACGCTCCTGGGAGCAGCCAAGCCAGCAGTCCAGGGCAGGCGTTAATCTCCAGTGATGGGGAGATGACAGGGAGCCGGGGCAGGCCAGGGGCCACAGCCTTTGCAGTCAGCACAGCTGGCATTGCAGAGTGTGGCTGGATACCTCAGTGCTGGGAAGGTGTTTAATACCCACTATGCTTTTATTTCTTGGTATACGTACCAAATACGTTATCTTTAAGTTACGCAGTGAGAAGTTTTTGTGCCAGAGATGAAACTCATACTACTGCAGCTCAGTTTTGCAATATCCATAAATTCTGCGTGGGATATAAAATCACCCTGCAGTAGGAATAGTTAGGATATAGTTACAGGCTCTGCTGCAACCACTTGAAACTTTTTAAATAGTTACAGCAAAAAGTATTAAGAATTGCAGTATTTGGACACGCTAGAAGTTAGTCCATGCTGCTCCAGAAGCTCTACACTAGTCAGACCATGTGCCATGGAGTTGGACGTTCTGGCTCTGGCTGCAGCGAATGCTCAGTGCTGTAGAATAAGTTGAAAAACTCATCACGCAAGTGTGTGTGCCTGTGTGAGTACAATTACAGAAGGAATTAATAGGCAGTAACTTCAAAGAGCACTCTCCAGCAAGCAGAAAAACACAGTTTAGCCCATGGAGTCTTTTATCCTAAGACATTTGTCCGTGCTGCCTTACAGGGCACAGTTTGTCTTTTTCAAAGTATACAGTATAAATGATGCAACCCCAATTTCAGATACTCAGCTAGCCGTGACACACAGCCCTGAGAAACGCTCATTATTCTTTGGCTTCGCTCTTCGTTTTACTTCTTATTTATTCAAACAGATTACATTCCCATTTGGATGGGATTAGCTGTGGTTCGAAAGCATTGCTGCGGTTTGTCCTGTGAAAATGAGTGTAGTATTTAGCTGAGATGTCTGTTTCATGACCTGAAACATCTTGGATAGAGCACACAGGAGTGTCAGCGTTTGTATCTCACTAGATTTCCTGTCCTATAAAGACATGAGGCACGTTTGGGGACTTCTCATGAACTTACCACTCCTCTTCTATGGGGAGAACGTAGAATTTGGGGGTTTCTTCATAGCTTTTCTAGGAAGCAGATGAGTCTTTTTCTCCCTTGCTGTTGAGCTTCTGATTAACGAATGTATGCAGAACAGTCTAAAATAGTAGTGCTCAACATTTTGCTGTGATGGGGCACATGAGAGCACCCTGTGGAGCGACCTGCATGCGCGTATGTGTCCCCAGTGTGCCCCCATCCCATGCCACTGTTTATACAGCCCAGTGAAACCCATGCACAGCTGGTTTTTCAACAGTCAGCAACGTGACTTTGCCTTCAAACAATTTAAATTTGCATTTTTAAGATTAAAAATAACCAGATAAGTGCAATAGATGTGATTTGTATTTAATACTTGCTTGTGCCGTTTAGTATGGCAAATCCCAATTTTCTTAAAGAGGCAGGATAATGCAGTTTGGCTTTCAAATTGTTTTTTTAAAACGTGAAACAGGGCGTTTAAGTCGCTTTGAATAGCTGTGTTGCTGCTCTGAACATGAAGTATTTTTCCTAATTTCATTTAACAGTTCTATTATGGATACAAGTAATTTTGTTAGTGTTGGAAACCTATGCACAATAACATAGCTCTGATGTTGAAGGACTGAAACTCTAATTGACTGGCCTTGTCTCTGTGAAGGCAGAGTGCAATGTAAACAAGAAAACACAAGCCATAAATGGTGAAAAGCTTACTTTTGAATTTTAACCTCCTGAGCTAGACTGCTGAAAATTTGTACTGGAAACCAACCTCAGCATGAATGCGCACTATTATTTTAGTAGGAAACGTACTTTTTTTTATCCTCTGTAATGCAAATATTGTTAAAACACGGTGTAACTGCTTTATGCTATGTATGTGTTTCTTTGCGCAAATTAAATTGTTCCTTGACTCAAATTGAAGTAAAGTAAAAATCTGTTTATATTCAAATTGACAGAAGTAAAAAATAGGATGCAAACTAAACTTAGCTCAATAGCAACCTCTTCCTTCCTCATTCACCCCTGGGAAGAAACCTTTCCACCTCCCCAAGGGAGATTTGTACCTATCTCAGGCCATCCCTTCACTAAGGAGGACTCTCTGTACGTGCACTACTGTTCTCCTGGGCTGGATGGCATGTGGTGCAAATTGATGCCATTGGGCATATTTCTCACATAAGCTTAAGTGGCTTTAATAGAGGACATCAGAGAACTCCTACCTTCATATAAGCCATGACTAGCGATAAGGGGTCTGTGTCTGGAGAAAAAAGTTTCTAACCTCCTTCATAAGCATAGCCTCAGGAAGAATAGGAGGTCATATTGAGGGAGTTCCTTCCGTTTTGTGAAGCAGCAGCAGCCACGGATGCAATAAGAGGGCAGATTGTAAACCTGGATTGCAGGTATGTCTTCAGTCATGTGAACTCAGGTAATCTCAGTTCTTTTGCTGACTCTGGTTCCTTCCTTAACTTACATTTTTAAGCTATGGCTTAAACTTCGTTTCATAATACCTGAGGATCCACAGCCTTAAGCAGGAAATATCTGTACCTGTTTACAGTGCTTTACACTACGCATCGGTAAAAGGGCTACCTGTAGTAATCCATGGTATTGTTGGTGTCCCAATTCAGTCTGTATTTCTCACCTAAGAGTTTTAATTCATGGACCTTGAAGAAACTTGTGGGTGGTGTTGAATATAATGACTGGTGCAAAATTCAGCAGCAAGAATGTGAAAATGCTGGTCTGGTGTCTCTGCATATTCGTGTACTTTGGCTTTTCTGCCAGTAGCAGAATATCCTTTGCTACCTTCAAGATCTTGTTTGTGACAGAGACTGGTCTCATCAGCTGTATCCCATCAGGTCCTGGAGTTCCTGCTCTATAGGTGAAAGTCATGTTGCATGGTCCTCTGGAGCTGACGTAAAGCTATCTGTAGTCAGAGGGACACTTCAGTGAACTTTGTGTCAAATCCTTTCTCAGAAGCTGGACCTACACCAAAGCAGCCTCATTCCCACAAGAAATTAGCACGATCTCAAAAGTCTTCGTGTCCACAGCTGACTCCAGCTCCTGTGGTATAGCTTGTCTAATCCATGGTAAACACAGAGAACCAAAGCTTACTACTTTTCCAAGCTGAACCTAACAGAGGAGAATTTGCTCTTTTTTCTATTTTGAGGCTTTCTAATTTTATACTGCAATGAAAAGCAGTAGCTAGGACTTAACAGTGAACCTCTGATTTCTAAATGCAGTTCACTCTCAGGATCAAGGGGTTGGAGACTTAATTCCTCATTTAGATTTTTCCTAGACTTTTCCAATCCCTTTGAGCCAGCGAATAAATTGTCTCTGTGTTTTCTTGCCTATAATATGTCCTCATTGTAGTCCACAGATGAAATGATTTCTCAGAGAGCAGGAAGTGGTTTTCCCAAATGTATATTTGTAGTGTTTTCTTGATAAGGACGGATTCCTGAGCTTTTCCTAGTTACCTAGATAAAAAACCCTGGAATTAGTCCAGTTCCTTGTTTTATCTGTGTTACTCTTTAACAGTATTCAGATATACATGATCAAGGTGGTGAAACTGTTTTTACAAGAACCCAGCATTGAAAGAGGGGTGATTCTTTGATCACTTTCTGAGATGCTAAAAGAGGGGACTGTAAGCGTTTTAGCAATAGAAAGTAAGCCAGTGCCTTTTCATGTTGCGAATTGCTGTGTAAAGACATTTAAAGCCTCCTGCAGTCATTAGGATTCCTCAGCTGGATCCAGGGATATCACACAGAGCTGCAAAAAAGCATTTTATGATTAAGGCTGCTATCTGGTGATGCAGTCTTCAGAAGAACTGTTTGATGCTTTCCAACAGCATTTTACATTTTAAGCTATACCAATGGTTTTTAAAATACATTCTGAAGATCTGGTAGCATTTCAAGAGAGTGTGCAGGGTGAAGGGGTGCAGAATCTAACAGCCACATAGAGGTGAGGCTGCTGCGGCTCTGTGTCCCCAGGTCCAGCACGTGTGCCTGACAGGCACGTGTGTGCATTATGTACATATGTGTGTGTCTGTGTGTGTGTATGTATATACGTGGTTATATATACATACGGTTCAACACAGACAGAGGACACACAGCAGTCACACAAATATGCGTGGCATAGATGGGATGATCCTGTTTCTGCTCTCCAGCTGTTAAAGATGAAAGTCAAGTATAGACATCTATATAGCACATCTATGTAGACGTATATAGAGTATACGTATGCACATACATGTTCTCAGTCTAGTCTGTAGCTGCCTTTCGATCCCAGTCTCTCCAGCTGATGGCACCTGGGCATGCAAGCCCTCGAGGCGCAGCCCCACTGCAGCTGCTAGTACCCCAACCACATGGTCCTCTCTGACCATGATCCAGCTCCAGCTGCTGCTTTCAGAGCCCTGCACACACACCTGCAGGCAGAACAGGCTGCCCCCAGGGATGATCCCCTCCTGTGACAGCTCAGGGAGTGGAGAATGGGCCTCCCTCGTGGCTGCGGTAGTCAGCCCTTAATCAGCCACCCTAGCGAAGAGGCTCCATGCTCAGGCTGCATATCTTGGCTGAGATGTTCTCCTCCTGTTCCTCTCCAGACTGATGGGATAGGCACTACATCACTTGTATATTGGTGAGGTGGTACCTGGAGTTTAGGTGTACAGCCTGCTGGTTTCCATAAGGACCCTGTTGAATGTTTGTTATAACATTATCTTTTTTCCTGGAAAGCTGAGTGTAAATACGCCTTCTTTTGATGCTTGAGTTCTGGGCTTTTCTGCTGTGTCTTCATGCTGCTCAGAGAGGCTTGGCTGCATGGGCAGATAGCTTTTGAAATGCTATAGCCAAAAGCTTGTGGCAGATTGCTGGGAGGCTTTCAGGAAGGCTTTGAGGTATTCAGTGGGAAACAAAGGGAGCGACGGATTTGTCCTGGAAACATGACTCGGTACCCTGGAAAGGAGATCTTGGTGTGTGTCATATTACTCTGAGTCAGCTTTATCACTGAGAAGATTTAATGATAAAAGCATGTTTACTCAAAACACAGATTTACAGGAATGGAATGAAGTCACTACAAAAGTTAAAATCACAAAATCGTATTACCAAGAGTACAGTTAAAGCAAACTCTTCTTTCCCGCTTCAGCGTTTTAGGTAGCTTGTGAGGCTAATTAGCTCTTTTGCAGCCTGCTCTGCAAAGTAGTTACAATCAAGTGATGAATTGTAGGAGTCTGGCTTCTGGGTGATTCCCAGAGGGAGTTGCTTTGGGTAATGCCCTCCGTGCTGGCTCAGGAGAGGATGAACTCCTGCATCTCTCTTCCTGTGTTCCTGGCCCCGCTCCCTGTGGTGGGCCATGGAGCAGCACGTGGTGGTGCTGGGCCAAAGTCACTGAAACCCACCACCTCACCACCATGGCTTGATGAGCGTTTCTACACACCAGTGCTTTAAGTAGGCATTAAACCGCTTTCATCAGGTTTTGGTACTCTGAACGCAGTGTGACTTTTTATTTCATGAGAAATAACAATTACAGACTTTTTTTTTTCCCTTATGGATTATGCTTGCTGTATGCTTTGCAGAGAAGCTACCCCAGATCTACAAACATGTGGAAAGAGGAACAGAGTGCTGAGGCGCTGCGATCTTTTACTATCTAATAGATTAAGGGTAACATCTCCTAGGACCCTGCTGGAGTCTGGTTTCTTACTGAGTTTGTTTTGTTTTGCTGCACTGGAAGTGGTCTTTTATGGAATGAAAATATTGAAGAGGGAAAGCTTAAAGAAAAGGAAGTAAGCTTATTAGAAGTTTTGAGCTTAAGATCTGTTTTTAGAACTTGAAGTATTCAACACTTGGTTCAAATTAAAGCACAAGCCCCTAGGCTGAATGCGTGACTGAAACCAAAGGGAAGGATAAAAGGTAGACTGACCTTCAGATATTAAAAAAAATGATGCTTTTTGCATTTAGGAGGAAATTAGTAAGGCCTTCTGTCCAAAATGGAGTGAAATTAGTTGATCCAAGGTGACCTTCTCAGTTCATTGCCCTGGTTGGTTATCCTGTAGGATGAAACAGCTCTGGACCAGAATGGTGGGGATAACATCACCAGAAAGGTGTATTGGTTCATGCTTAGTAAGGTTGTCCTGAGTTACGAGGCATTAAACTGTTTGTATTTCAAATATCAACATTTAGCCTGAAACAGTGAGTCGGTCTTGAAATTAGAGTGGTTTTCATTACACAACGATGGGAGTGCTTGCAGATATTTGGAATGCCAGCCATCTGCTGCACTGGCATCAGCCGTAGTCCTCAGAGTTGACCTGCATAAATACTTTCTGCAGCCTAAATGTGTGAGCCCATGATTATAAATACTGTGGGTTGGTTGAGTCGTGCACGGTCTTGCTCCATGGAAGTAAAATAATTCAAGAAGTTTGTTCCACCTGCTGGCTCTTGCTGTAGGTGTCAGCTGGAGACAATGCACTGGCACCAGCAGAATCCCTGTTAGAGCAGAGTGAGTCTTGTGGCTTCAGCGCTTGCTTGGTTGAATTCTTCTCAACAATTTTTTTCCCTCATCTTTGGGAAATGAATCTTATATGAACCTCAGCTGAACCGCTGAAAGCTCTGATGTCCTTGGTGGGACTGTGAGGCCTGTTTGGCATTTCTTTTAAAATGCAAGGAGTTTGCCCAGTCGCTACTGTGTTGATAGCATTTTTTGAAAGCCCTGTAAGGATTTATTTATTTTTTAACCATAGAAAACACTGGATTGAAAAGAAGAAGCAGGAACTTGGCCTTTTTTTAAGGCCGAATATTGTTTTTTTTTCCCCCTATTGATAAATAGGCTTTGGCAGTTGGTAATCAATAGTTCTGACCTTTTGAATGTTTGTGGAATGTTTTGCCAGATACAGAGCAATTAATTATTTCTAGCGGCAGTACTTGCTTAATTGGTTTTGGTGGTGGCTGGAGAGAATATGGATATTCTCCTGGGCAATAATTAGGCTCCATGGATCTTTCAAATCTAGTAAGACTCCAAAAATGTGTAAAAACTGTTTTGTAAATTAAGATCAGAAACTATTATTAGCTTTTGTTTGTAGTTCAAGCATGATGTCATATTTGGCATAGTTCTACAAAAAAACTCCCAGCTCACGGCTCAGATCTGTTCTTTCTCAACTCAGTGTCTTCGGTGTCTGCTCTTGAGGCGCCTGTCTCTCCTCGAGAGGAATGGCTCAAGTGATACCAGCTTTTTAGGGGCTGATTCAGTGTTATCACCCTCATGGGAAGAGGGACAGGAGGCTTTGCCTGGAGCTGGTCATGACTGCATGATTTCTAGCCACCTTATCGTTACATAAAACTAGATTAAACAGCTTTAACTTTTTATGCTGGTATGAAGTCCTCTAAGGCCATTCCAGCTAGACAGCCCTGGGCTTTGTGGGAGGGGCACACAGAACTTGCTCCTGCGTTTTTTAACGTTTTTTCCCCATCCTTCTATTTATACTGCTAAACAACTGTAGTAATTTAGGGTAAGTAGTAAAAAAGGCTTGAGGAAGCATAATATCACAACAAAAACATATGTTTGGAACTGTAAAGCATTGCAGGAAACAATATTTTTCAAAGTTTCCCGAAGTTGCACTATGTTAACAGCCCTTTTGTAATGTCTTTTCCAGCCTTGTGTTTTCACGCAGTGAGGATGGGAGCTGCTGGATTTTGGAGTAACTGTGTTAAGTAAAAGTCACTATAATTGTGAAGGAATAATTTGATCTTTAGTAAGTCTTTTTTCAGTTATTTTAAATTTTCCTGAATATTTATTTGAATAAAGTTTTGAATCTATCAAAAGCTTGAAAACCTCCTGTATATTGTGACTATTTAAATTTAATTTACTTTTGCTACAGTCGGATATAAACAAAATGTATTAATTGCAAAAGCAAATATAAGGAAAGGGGAGTACTATTCTTCATACAGTTTAAAAAGCATCCTTTCAAACCAGACGCATCATCGGTTCATTAAGACAGTCTTGCTAATTTTGTTAAATTATTATTTCTGTGGTTTCTGAGTTCTTTGGCCAAGTATGCAGAAGTGCTTAAAGAGAATTCTGTAGAGTTTGCAGTTAGATTGTCGCAAATGTTGATTTAGGGTCCTGCCAACTATGCCAATTTGTTGTGGATAAGGGAGTGAGAGGTAGTTTGTCACAAGTTGAGATTTACACAACTTTGAAGTAGTAGCAGTCCAGGATTTATTATTATTAAGTAAATCACATGATTAGATTGTATGGTATTTAATGGCACTTGATCATCAGCCAATTAACAAAGTGGTTTAACAAAATTTGTTATAATTAACCAACGACTGCGTTAAAGATTCAAGAATGGCAAAGTTCACACAAGACTTAAGACAAATTCTTAAATCACACACACACAATCACTTACAAATATAGAGGTTCTTAAGTCACCCCCACACAAACACAAACGCGCACACACACACGTTCACACAAATACAGAGGTTAACCTGTGATTTAGGTTTTCTGCTTTGTAAACTATAATAAATTATTGATACCAAACAATCTTTAAAACTTTGTGAAATCTAATTATAGTCAATCATTTACTCCTCTTCTTCATCGGCATCTACTGGTGGACAATCTGTGAACTCTTCTTCCTTGGCAGCATCTATCAGCAGACGATCCGTGAACCTCACACAGTCTACCCTGAGAGGCGTCCCAGCTCGGGGGCAGATAACTGGGTCACATCACGCTGCGATCCTGGAGAGCTCAAAGGGGCTCACTTAGGATTGCTGTTTATAGGATCGCGAGATGATTGACTTTGGTCAGTACTCTTTTTTTTTTTTTTCATTTAGTTTTGGCCACAAGTTGTGTTAGGTGATTCTGCTATCTCAGCAACCTTATGGTTCTGGTATTTTGCAGATACCCACCAGATCGGGCTACGATCCAGGCAGTGGGAGTTTTGGGTATGGTCAGGGAGTGCCTGATTGTCCCAACTCCCTGCACTTGTAACTAAAACAAGAACACAGTGTTGGCTTATCCTGAGATGATAGAGTGGCCTGTGGCGGGGGCTGCGCCACCACAAAGGTAAAATACATCTTGGTCAGATGACTTTTTTTTTTAATGTTCTATTTGTTGAGATCTGAAACATCCTGCTTACTCTTTGTCTGTAGAAATGTTTTCTTCATCCGAATGTGATGTTTTATTCTCTTAACAAGATTGACAAGGATGCAGTAGCTTGAAGGGCAGAACAGCCAATATACAGTATTGGAATAATGGCAGAATTAAAGCCTGGTAACTTGTGAATTAATAGGATTATAAAAGAAAGCTTCGTAATGATAGAAAATAAGCACTCCCCCGTTCTCACAGGGGATTGTGCAATGTTTATAGACCTGTTGTATCCTGAGAGAAGGCATTGCAAACCGTTATTGTAGTATGCACAGCAGAAGAAGTATTAAAGAAGTGGATACAGAAGACATAAATAGAAGGGTAAATATTACAGTGTTGTAATTTGTATTTACAACCGTCTACTCGCTACATTAAAGCTAGATTTCATGAACAGAGAAGCATAGCTTTATAGGTGAATGGACAGGAAGGGCAGCCCAATGAATTGTCCCCTTACCTTCATTACAGCGCTTGGTTAACTCTTTCTGTGAAATCTAATCTAATCTTACAATGTCCAGTTTTCAGGACTCTGCAGAATATAACTGCACGTGAATCCTACTCCAGCTCTCAGCATCAGCAGCTCTAGCCTGGACGTTAAGCATCTCGTAATGTTACAACGAATGCGATCAAAACAAAGCAAGACCGAGACAGCTAACAAACTCACCACTTCATGTACACAAATATCTTTCTAAATAAATAAGCAGTTTTAAGGAGTACATCGGCTGTTACTTTAAAAAAAACCCAACTTTTCCTGTGAAAACTTTTAAAGCTAAACACTAGGAGAGGTGAAAAATGTTCTCTGTAGAATCGTGCTCACGCCGACATGGTGGTGTTTTAGAGATGGCTTTCAAAATACAACAGCTTTTTTTATGTGTGTAAGTGGTTCTAAATAATGTAGATACTTCAGTAGAGGAAATGAAATAAGCAAACTGTAATGTAAATATTTTTAATCTCAGAAGTGTGTTGCTCCTGCTATCTAATATACGTACATACGCATATATATAAATATATGGATTTCTGAATGTGCTGCCAGATGCTATAGGCTAATGTTTCCTGATGCTTTGTAAGAGTGAGATAGAGGAACTGGCAGTTTTCTGAGCCTGTTCAGTGCTCTGCTTCACATCCTTCCAGATCAGAAGGCATCAAGAATTATTTCGCTCTGCCTGCCCCAAGTGCTCGCAACCTCAGCAGGTTGAAAGAGGCAGCAAAGAAAGGACAGAAAGTGACAGTGCTGAAGGACATTTGTGCAGTAGTTCAGCAGTAGCTAATTTATCTACTGGGGATTTGTCACGTTTCTGGGTATTAAATAAACCCAGACATTTACAGTTGATGTTAAGAAACCATTTGTGATTTTGTTTTGTGGCACTCCTACCAAATAGCTAATACGAGAATCAAGAAAATGGTCCCTTGATCGCTGCTGACTTTCTGTTTAATCACATTGCTCTTCGTAATAGTTGGAAGCAGCTTTGTGTCTGTTACTGACACATGCTTAGCCCCCAAAAATTGTGAAAATCAGTAGCCTATGAAGCATGTTGCCAGCTTTAAAAGACTACTCCCCCACCCCCAGATTGAATGTCTACAGAAGGCGTTTCATGAAATTCACTATCTTAACTTCTTACTTAAGCAGTCTTCTAAAGGAGCTCCAAATAAGCCAAGTTGTTACAGGATGCTCACCACAGTTTGACAAAACTTTCAATTGTGCCAGCTTCCCAACCACCGGAAGTATCTCTCTCTTTTCCTTTTTTTTTTTCCCTGAGGTGCAGTAGCTTCATTTGGAGTAGAAGACGCCTAAAGCTCTTTCATAGTGCTACTACATATCATTGTGTAGTCCAAGTTTCAGCAGTTTATAGTAAATAATTGAATTTTAGAAAAAAATCTAGAAATGTGATGCAGGTTAATTTTCCTCTTTAACTGTACTTCTTATGTGCTTGTGATGGTGTACTTGTATATAGTAGTTCCAAAAATGACAGTATCATATCCTTACCTTATTCCTGGTGCAACTGTTCCCAGTAGTATCTGCTGACCTTTGCTATCGAAGAAAGTTTGTGATGCCCTTGATTTTTTGTGCCAGCATTGCAGAATCAGCCGATACAAAACAGGGAGTTCAATTTATTTTATGGCTAACACAATGCTGAGCTGAAGTTTTTGTAGTTTGCCTTAATTTTCACAGTGTTCAGTCTCTGTTCTCATTATCTAAAAACTCTTGAATGGCTATTCTTTACTGCCATTTCATGGTACACGTGATGGAGCAGAAGAGGTCTGTTTTCATACGCCACTGCCTCCCAGGGTATTGTTTGTAAATCATGAAGAGGAAGGTTGCATATGAAGGGCTACCCAAGTGCTGAAGATGTCCTCACTGGACTACAAACTCCCTAACTGCATCACCTAGAAAGCACTTTTGACTTTCTAAAATTCAGAGTGGATTTAACTGAACTTGAGATTTCTTTGGTTAATTGAATGCACGATGGAGAAAAGCTGTAGTGATTATTGCATGATGGATGCCAGGTCAAGTTTTTATGTTTATGTTAGATAAGAGCAGTTAATCTGATAAGTGCAGTGTCCATTGCCACCCTTCTCTCACCGTGTTTGCTAAATCTGAGCACATATCCAATTGTTAGGGTTTTGTTCTTCCACATCTTTCAGCATTGGAAATCCAGCTGAGGCACTGTTATTTTTGCTCATCATACAGGGTTTATATTTTAAAAATAAATAAAGTTATTTTTATAAAAGGGCAATAACGCGTGTGAACATAACATTGAAAAATCACACAGGAGACATCAAATCCTAAAATGTTAAATAATCTGTTTTACAAATTAGAAGAGTTATGCCAATTCCCATCCTATCTAGGATCTTTCTGCAGTGAGACTTTTGAAGACTAAAATGTGTATTTTGCAGCAGAACAGCAATAGTCAACAGTGTATATTTCTGCTTTAGCATTTTTCTTCTTTCAAGTGCAGGTACAGAAAGAAACTTTCCTTGCATGTTCTTCAGATTCATTTCTGCTCTATTCCAGAATAGTGTATTAGATCTTAAGGCAAGAACAGAACATGATGAACTAGGCTGATCTTGGTGAGGCCAACTGTTCCTGTATCTACCCCAGCATCTCGTGGGTGAAATAAAACAACTTGTGATTTTTGGTTTTTTAAGTACAAAATTAAATGCATTGAAAGCCAATGAACACTTACACCAGTGATGGTTTTTTTTAGATACGTTGTCTCCACATGTCAGATACATAACCTGTTTGAAAATTTGGTTCCTTTTTTTTCCCTTAGCCTCCTATTTTTCATACTGAATAGAAAATGTGTTGTCGTGGACTGGATGAAACCTTACTAAATGTTTGACTTACTCATAGTAAATGTAAGAAGGGCATTATAAAAACAGCTGAAAGCTTGAGAGCCTCTGCTTCCCAAAATCCCATCCTTCGACTAGCATAGAGGTTTAATTTGAGGCAGAAGAGGTATCCCCTGTTGTCTAATAACCGTTCCTGGATGGGAATATGGTATGTTGAAAGCAAGAGTGGTCAAGGGAGAAGCGTTAGGAAACCAAGCCCAAAATCAGAACAAGTGCTAGGAACAAGATCAGTGGAGAAAAAATTCCAACCAAGGGGTTTTTCAGGCTAAGTGTTGACAGGATAGGGCTGGGAACTGTTACCAAAGAAACTATCTTTTCTTTGATTGTGTTGTGTAGAAGGGAAAAGGACGTTGCATGCTTTTTGTAAGAGAGTTGAGCTTTATCTGACAAATACTTGACTCCGTTGTGGTTTCTTTTGCTGACACAAGTAATCCGCAAAACCAGAATTTTGGCTTTACAGATCAGAAATGCATAAATGCTTACATGCACACCTGTGATTACGTGTGTAATTTACATTTCTGATACAGCAAATTAAGTGGACAGGGTTAGTAGTGAAGATCAAGATCTAATAACATCATTTGCCTTAGCATGACATATTTCATTGGAGCACTAAAATGGTAAAGCAGGACTAAGCGAATAGACATGAAAAAATAATGAATAGATTTTGCACTCATTGGCCAAGTTCATCTTGCTCAAACTTCTTTGGCTCCTAAAATAAAATAACTATTGACCTAGTTAAGGTCAATAAAGGCTCAAAAATATACAGGATCAGGTAATATCTTAATTCTTATTTCTCTTGTTCAGACTTTGAAAGGCTATCGCCTGCAGCTGGCAAATATACACCGATAGGGAACAGTGCCATCGTGAAATGCTGCAGACTGAAAAAATCACCTCCTTGTCCTGGGATGAGTGCCATCACTGCCTGACGGAAACGTCAGGCTGGTCTCTCAGCCTCTGAATGGCTTGCAGATGCTTCCAATGGGAGAGGAATTTACCTATAGCATAGGGGATGATGCAGCAAGAGGTGGCAGTGTTTTGCACGTGACTTGTATGAGAACATATGACTTTTTTTTTCCTTTTCTCTAGAGGCAAACCCACAATCTGGTAAATATTAGAAGAAGATTGCTCATGTACTGGAAGAGACTCAGGGCAGCTGTTTGTTTTGGCAGATTCAATTTTAAAATAAATATTCCTAACAAAATAATAGAAAAATATGTGTAGACTATCATACCTTTGTTTGACATTTATGGTACAGTGCACTAAGTTCTCATTAAAGTTATATCATAATCCTTTATACCTGGCAGTTGGGCATCTAGTCAAAACAACGTATGCTCTCAGATAACTAGGGCCTGTACCTAGAATATTCAAGCAATATATGACTTTGTCTTTCCTTATTGCCTCTGCTTTGCTCCTTCTTTTTTGCTTGGGCATTAGGTTTGTGAGCTGGGTCCGATGTTTGAATCCAATTACTGGATTATTTCTTTCCCAGTTATTCCTCTCAGTCCTTTCTGCACAACCATTTGATATCTGTATTGAAACTGAGCTGCAGTTAATCTTCTAGGGGGGACTTACTGAAAAGGCAAATCGAGCAGATTGATGTTTTCCCATTTTTGTCTTTACATCCTTTTGGATCTCAACTTGAAAGGTGAGAGTGCAAAAGCAAAATGCGCTTCTATTTATGATAAACATGGTCCTCACAAAATACTGTTGCCTGCAGATCAGAGGTAGAGGTATTACATTCATCTGTTGCAGTCTCTAAACACCTTTGCCCTGCTTCAAGAAGCTGCTACAAATAGTCAGTTTGTTCTGCAGGATATTGCTAGATGCAATGATCTTAAAGACCTTTTCCAACCTGAATGATTCTATGATTCTATGCTTTTTATTCCCTCTGTTGACAACCATTTCCTACCCTCCAAGGATATGAGAAGGTTTATGGGCCCTGCCCTGTCACCTTGCCTCCCCTTTGAACTTGAATCTTTGGATGAAATCTGGACCTTCTTGTAGACCTCATTCCTTGCATAGTTGTTTAATTTCATGCTGAATTGACTATTTTCCTTCTTTGGGCTTTGCTTTGATGTGACCACATTTTGTTTCCATTATTTAAAGTTGCCAAAAACCTATTTCCTGTTTCCTTCTAATTCCTTAATTTAGTACATTTTAATGTATCTGTCCATGTTTCTTTCCTGTGTATATAATGTCAAATAGAGAAGAAAATCCAGGATGACATAAAAAAAAGCTTTATCAGCATTAGCGTAGGGATAACTCTGTTATTTCTGGGCAAAGGCCACGAATGAGTTATTCAAGACATGATAAATGAAAGGGAGGCTATTTTAAGAAACTTCTCTATCATGCATAACCCACATAAATCACTGGATATGGGCACAGGAATAGAATCATAGAATCATAGAATGGTTAGGGTTGGAAGGGACTTCAAAGATCATCTAGTTCCAACCTCCCTGCCATGGGCAGGGACGCTCTCGACTACACCAGGTCGCTCAAAGCCTCATCCGACCTGGCCTTGAACACTTCCAGGGATGGGGCATCCACTACTTCTTTCAAGAATTTTAAATTCTTCTTGTGACTATAATTAATTCAAAATATAAATGCTAGTTTATTAGAACAATCAAATCAGTTGAACAAATCCCCCCCAGTTTTTCAGAGCAGTTTAGGTTTGATGACGTCTTACCAAGCAAAGTGGGCTCTGAGAGATGTTTGACTAGATGAGACTGCTGGCTGACTCCTTCGAGGACCACATCGCCATCTCCAGCACAGTGTGTCTGTTGTGAAGCCATCAACTCTGGAGTCCTCAGGTGGGAGGTGCTCTAACTAGGAGTACCCTGAAGTCGTGGGTTTCTCGACCTTTTCTCACCTGTCTTTTCATTCCCCACCTTTGTCTTAGCACCCTTAGTGCGACCTGATGAGGCACACTGTCATTGCATCTATAGCAGCAGTGTTTATTTCTTTTTCTTTTTTGATCGTTTGACCTTACCAGGAGCAGTGTATTTGTGGCATCCCTTTCTGATTGTAAGAAGGAGAAACATCTATCCTGTTGCTGATACAATCCACATCCCACATTAAGAACAAGATTACCCCTCTCACAAGAACTGGCTTTATTGATGATGTTAGTGAAGGCCTGGGAATGGGATCCCCCAGCCAAGCTGTGCTCCAAAACTATCCGTCCTCAAAATTTTCCCTCCATAACCTTTTCATCTCAGAGAGTGTTTTTTGCCTCCTGGTGATACTCCATTTTAATTCATTCTATACAGCATAACTTGAATATAGTGTCATAGCTAATTGTTGCTATCTGCTTGTAAACCATGTCAGTTTTTTCTACCACATGTCACAACAGCAACTGAACTCTGGCTGCTTGAAATCTGTCCAAGAGCAAACAACTAACTCAGATCCCCTGAGGTGCTCCCTGGCAGTCCCTACCTCTCTCTGCTGACTCCACATGCTACATAGAACCACAGAATCACAGAATGGTTTGGGTTGGAAGGGACCTCAAAGATCATCTAGTCCAACCCCCTTGCTGTAGCAGGGATGTCACTAGATCAGGTTGCTCAAAGCCCCATCCAGCCTGACCTTGAATGCTTCCAAGGATGGGGCAGCCACAACTCCTCTGGGCAACCTGTTCCAGTGTCTCACTACCCTTATCATAAAAAATTTTATCCCTTACATCCAACCTAAATCTACACTCTTTCACTTCAAAACCATTACCCCTTGTCCTGTCACTACCCATCCTTGTAAAAAGTTCCTCTCCAGCTTTCTTGTAGGGCCCCTGTAGGTACTGCAAGGCTGCTAGAAGGTCTCCCCGGAGCCTTCTCTTCTCCAGGCTGAACAACCCCAACTCTCTCAGCCGGTCTTCATAGGAGAGGTGCTCCAGCCCTTGGATCATCTTCGTGGCCCTTTTCTGGATCTGCTCCAACAGGTCCATGTCCTTATTATGTTGGGGACCCCAGAGCTGAACACAGTACTGCAGGTGGGGTCCCACGAGAGCAGAGTAGAGAAGGAAGAGGGGAGTAGAGGAGGAATCTTACACACTTACCTTTCAGTGACCTGTTTATATCAGTCTCAACTAGCCTGGAGTGGAAAGAGTATATACACCTTATGTTTTCTGTGCCACGAACTCATGTGAAGTGCTTGGAGAGCGATCCTTGGGGACAGCTAATAACAGGAACATTTAAATTTCTTGATGTGTAACAGACACTCAGTTCGAGGCACCTTTTTGGTGTAGTGCCCAAATCATGTACCATGAGGCTGAAAGAGGGTGTCAGTAGCAGCAGCAGGTGGGCAGCAGCTTGAAGTGAGGGAGGATAGGTACAGATACACAGAATATTTTAGTAGCCCTGATTGCTCCAGTAATCAAGGAAGAAGTCGATGTTTTAACACAGAACACTATGCAGACATAAAGACTTAAGAGAGGACTTAGGCTCCATGCTTCTTGCCCAGACAGTCTTTCTTTCTCATCCAAGTATCCTAATGAATTGCCTGCAATGGCTCTGCCTACATGAGCAGTGAGGTTTTTTGCAGGTGCTGGTCCTATTCATCTCAAGGTCATAGGCCCCAGTACACCAGTGCTGGTGTACTTTTTTTTTTAATGTAAAAGCATTTAAAGTCAATGATTAGTAGCTGACATGCATATGCCTGTGTAGAAGGAAGGGTACTGGTTGGGTGGTGAGATGTCACTTCTCTCTCTCTCCCTTCTTCTCTCTCTTCACTTCTCTCTGGTATGTTCAGACATTGGCTGCAGTCCCTGGAACCAGCTGCAATCAGACTGTGGAAGATCTTCTGATGCTGCCAGCAGCAGCATCTGGGTGCCTGGCACAGCCCTTTGAACAGTTGTTTTGATTTTTATTGCAGTCAGCATGCAGCTGGAATTTTTTACCCTGCCTGGGTGCCTTTTCTCTTTGGCTCACCTTGAATTATTTGGAATTTATATGTTTCCATCCCATGGGGGAAGCAGGACTCTTTGCCGTTACTTCTCAGTACTTGTGTAGAGGATCCTTGCAGCTGAAATATAGCGAGAATTCCCTTCTGCCTTTGCTTTTGGATGCTCTTCTTGCAGGAGAAGCACACTAAAACTTGCTCTCACCCTGAAGCTGTTGCACATTTGCAGACCAGACCGTGTGTTGGGATTGTGAGTAGAAAAGGAGGAGCTTTTGTAGAGGTGGTTGCAAATTTTTAAAAATATATTTTGTATCATAAAATTGTAATGTATCTAAGCAGAAACTTTTTGCAATGTATGTTTTGTCATAAGCAAGGGTCTTTCTAGGGTCTAAGGTAGGATTCCTGCTAGGAAATACGGATATGAAATCAAAAAACACCTCCTGAATTACTAGTAACGAACCTCTCCTTCCTCTTCCCCTGGGTATGAGGGAGCTAGATTCAGATTCCTGCTCTACCTGATTTAGTGCTGCGACAACCTGACTGCAAATTTGGGGTGTTTCCCATTACAGCCTTTTGCTGGGCCAGCTGAGATGTTAGCCCCATAGCCCGCTGGCTAGCACATGTGCCTGAGAGATAAAGAGCTACAACTGAACCCAGGGCTTCCCTAAACCAAGAGGTGGATTCAGGAGACAGAGGAGAAGGTTCCTGTCCCCAAAATGTTAGAAAGCACTGGCTTTTGTCACACTGTGGGGCAAAACTAGGTATCACTGCTGCATTATTTTTTTTTAACGGGTCTTGTTGGTGGTCTCAGCCGTACCTAACCACTCATTCTCTCTTCATGCTAGCTTACTCTTCTGCCATGTGGGGGTTCAAGACGTCTGGCGTGCAGGTTTCATCGTCCTAGAAATACTCCTGCGCTGCCCTGTGCTGCGCTGGGACGGATCCTTGCCTGACAGCCGTTTCCTCGGGCTGCGAGCAAACACATACCCCACAGCAGGAGAAGCCAGAGGATTGCTACCAAATTAGGAGACGGGCTTGCTGGCTGGGTCAGCAGAGATGCTGTGGAAATGTAAAAGACAGCTTTCAGATCCGCCAACTGCTCTGAAGAAGCCTGAAGCAGTTTCTGGAGCAGCAGCTATTTTAGGGGATGCAGGGAAAGCGACCAAATGTTTTTGGGTTGGCTGGGGCTTCCTTTATTTAGGGCTGGGTGGCTGTCGCTTTCGGCCCCTTGGGACAACTTTCTTTGGGAGGAAAAACTGCATTTCATTGCGTCTGAAAACGTGGCCCCAGAACTGCTTCAGGAGAGCCCTTTCTGGGGCAGCACGAAGCAGCATGTTGGCACCAGCGCTGTGGGGCTGGCAGCCCTGGGTGCGGTGTGAGCCGGGGGCTCAGCAGCCCCTGCCCCTGCCCCTGCCCGGCTCTGCTGCTCCCCTCCTGCACCTGGTGGAGGTGAGGGAGGAGGCGGTTTGGCCTCCTTAACCTCTTGTTTCTTTATGAAAATGGCCAAAAGAGTGGAGTATTCTTGCCCAGGAGGGCCTTTTGCAAATGATTTTGAGGCCCTGAGCAACCTGATCTAGTTGGAGATATCCCTGTTCCTTGCAGGGGGGTTGGACTAGATGACCTTTGAAGGTCCCTTCCAGCCCTAACGATTCTATGATTCTATGATTCTATGATGGCTTTGTGTCCCCTGAGTCGTTCACGGCAGCAGGACAGGAGAAGCTGAGAGTGAGCAGGTAGGGACAGCTGCTGGTCCTGGCTCTCACTGAGCATGGACAGGCCAAGGACTGCTGTCACTTGTCCCCACCAGCTCCTGTCACCAAAAGTCCCTCCTGAGCAGCAGCAATCCTCCCTCTGCCTCCCCATGGCTGCGCTACTGTGAGCTGGGAGGAAGAAGTAGGGGAGAGCTGGAGCGTCCCAGGTGATTTTGGAAGTGCAGAATGAAATAGGGCAGAAGTCTTTTTGGCAGGTGTTCATTATAACTCTGACGTCTTCAAAATAATAGTCTTTATTTGGCTATTGAACCAGAGAGGTTGGGACGCCGTTAGTTTATGCAGTGCTAACAGCAAGTCAGCACCGCTACTCCCAGGACTTCGTGCGATCGTTCCTACCTGCGCTGGCTCAGTATTTCCCTTGCTTGGCAGATATGTTAACTGAAATACTAAGGGAAGATGTGACTGCGGTTACACATGGTGTTTGGCGAGGACTCTTTGTCCTGTACGCTAGCCACAGATTTATCCTTCTGCTATGTGTACCGTCAGTTTTTCATTTCCTCCCTTTATTCTGTATTCCAGTTTCCCTTCTTTTTTCTTCATTATCTTTTCCTTTGCCCAGTCTCATTTCTCCCTCTGGTTCAGTGACTGCTATCTTTTACCTTGGATCTTTTCCTTAGCGTCAGCAAGAGAAGAGAGCGTACACATGTACCACGTGCAGCCCTCTCCTACACACGCATGTGCACCAGGATCCCTGCCCGCACGGGCGTGTGCACATACCCAAGTATGTCTGGTTGGTTTTGCACCAGTAATTTAACCTAAGCCAACTAGCTTTTTATTAAATCCACAACTGTCAAACAGGGCACGGGCAAGAACCGCAAACCATATGTTTCTTCTGTTTCACCACGTGCTGTTCTGGCTGCGTGTTTTGAGTAATACGCATATGCCCCTAGTGAAGCAACGGCCAGGCGGGGTGTTCAGTAGAATGCAGTCTTTGGCTTCATAGTTTGGACAGATCATACCACAAATAAAAATCTGTAGACCTGTTCTATGCGTTTCAATTGTCTTTACTAAGGGCTTTTTTTTTTTTTTTAATTAGCAAAAGAGTAATTTGTAATACCCTGCCTTTAAGTTAAGAGCAATGTATCTGAAACATGTAACTGTGGTCTAATTCCAGCTCCATCCTAGAAAATATACATATAGTCAAAGAGGGGACTTTAGATTCCTGGCTGTTATCCAGAGTTCAATCCAATGACACTTTAAACACAGGCAGGAAATAGAACAATTATTTTAGTCCTTTTTCTCTGTTTCTAGCTGGCTGACAAAATACGGAAGGTTCCTCCTTATTTTCATGGACAGTTTGCTTTGTGCCATGCTTAATTAGCTGTGCTGAAGATGCATAGCCAATGTAAAAACCTCCTTAATTTATAAACTGTTTACATTGGAGAATATCCTTCTCCAAAAATCATGTTGCTATTTTTAGCTCTGTTAGTGTTAGTGTATGGAGGATGACTAATGAGAACTGAACATTATCAATGATTTTAGGCTGCTGCAGTGAATAGTAATTCCTACCTGAAATGTCCTTAAAATATGTCGTTTGGGGACTTAGTAACATGTTAACAGTAGTGTGTTAAAAAGCGTTATGCCCCACTCTGACTTTTGCTGAAAAGAGGGATCAGACTGGAACTGTTTGCTTTATAGCAAAAGTGGAGAAAGCTCTTTTGCTTCCCACAGACCTGAATGAACACACAAAGAGGGTGAATGGCTGTGGCAGCTCCTCCCCATTCCTCCCTCTTGGTGTTCAAATCTTTGTTTATTTAATTCTGCATATTTCTGAAATTTGAGTTTACGTGTTTTTTTTTTTTCTGACTGAGCAGTTCTAATCCCATAAGATATTTATCAAGTACAGTTACAGGAAACACAGTATATTGAACACCTTAGTAACTTTTCTGAAGGCAAGACCACTTGTTTCTCTCTTTCTAAACGAGTCGTTCTGGCAAGATTTGATTTCCTCATGCTAAATGCGAGGTCTGTCACAAATCCGTCTAACTTCTTGGTCCTGGTTATCAGATCAGAAGTGCTGTAGCCGCGTGGAGCAAAGGACTCATCCAATGTTGACTTCTGCTCTTTCAAAATGTGGGCGTTAACTTTGTGACAACAAAATTTTTCTGAGTCAGGTATTATTCTGGCCTTCTGCAGCTTGTGTAAAAGTGTAATGATTTGGCTTATTTAACAAAAATGTAATTGTATGTCTGCTCCTGGTCTGGATCAAATTTCCATTTCTGGCTTATCCAGCAGTGTGCACGATGGGTATCACGGAGCATGGAACTGCGGCCGAAGGCTCTACTTGAGTGTATTTTGGTAGTCTTTTTCGTGATTTGGTTAGGAATGAAAGGGTTCACAGTAAAATGTAGATCATCACCAGCAACTTTCAGAGCATATCTGTTAAAATCAATGGTGTTCACACTTCTCTGAGTACTTAGTGTGCAGGCTCAGGCAGTGAACACTGCACTTCTGAGACTTCAACGATAAATCCCTGTCTTTGCATCTGCTTATCCTAGAAAGAGTTGACGTTTCATGCTGTGCAAGCTGACTGTGTTTGACAGATATTTCCAGCTACCACAAACAGAATTTAAGAGAAAATACCAATGATCTCAGTGTATCATCTCACTTTATTGCAAGTGAGAAATGGAAAAGTAATACTGTTTTCATAATAATTCAGGCATACTTCCTGACCACTGTGTTACTACTTAATCATGAATGGTGTTGTTTAGGAATTTCAAAGGGAAAATAGAATAAAATGAGAGCACTAAGAGTTTTTAAAATATTTGTCTTGGTGTATCACTTTAGCCCAGAGTAGGGTACTGAGCAATGCTATATTTTAAACCATAATATTTTTGCTTTCTGTGGTGCTGTGTAATTGAGCTGCCAGTCTACCTCATTTTATTTCCTTTGTACTTTTGTCACTTTCTACAGAAGTAGCACAAAATACTCCTTTTCCCTGCTGTGATTAAGATGCATCATGTCATGAAGATTTCATTTTTCCTTCTGTTTCGACTTCCACTGTAAAGCAGTGACTGATCAAAATCGAGTCATTGTATACCAGCTAAAAATGTTTAAATTAACAAAAAGAATCAGTCCTAAAAGAGAAGACAGCTTTGCCATGACATCTGTTTCTTTGAGGGAAGGAATAGTTTCATTTGGGATGGAAAATATGTGTTTATGGATATGAAATTGTTCTTTTGCAGTGCTTTGGTGCATTTGCTACATTCCAGCACTGTATTTTATGTTAGTGAAGGCAATTCAATGCCATAAAAGATCAGCTTGTGCTAGCTGGTAGATGATTAACCTTTATAATGCATTTCATACCCACAAGAGTTTCTCGCTGTAGTATATTGCCACACTAATCCTTTTTTTGTTACTTGAACACCTGTATCATCCAAAATGGGTGGATAGAAGATTGCTTTAAGCATTACGTTCATGGCGAAGAACTCTGGAAAGGGGAATGGTCAAAGAGCATTTGTCCAGGCTGTGGGAAGCTCTGACAAATGGTTTTGGAGACCTTTAGTGATATTATTGAATTATTACAGCTACAAACCAATCTTCTTAAGAGGAGAAGTGGCCATGAAAATAGACGAGGACTGGTTTTGAGAGGAGAAAGCTATTAGCGGTTGGACGATTGTGCAGAAGGACTTGAGAGCACTGGTAAGTAAAGCATAGCAAGTTCGGCGGACGTAAGCTTTGCAGTACTGATTGACAACATTGCCTTGGACCTGAGCATGTGTTGATGCCCATGGATGAAATATACTACTGTCAGGACAGGCCAGATGAGGAGGCAGAGGTAGAAGATCAGACACACTGTTAACTTTGTGAGCTAGCTGGGGCCTTGGAGAACAATGGAGCAGAGGAGCCACGTTGACACCTCCATTAAGACTTTCAAGTGAAGCGTGTAACCTTTCCAGAAATTGTGTATTGCCAGTGGGAGGCTGAAGTACATATGTTTATTTAAAAGACCTGGCTGTGCTCAATTTTTAATGCATTGATCTTTTTTCTTCTTTCCACTGTTTTTATTTATCAATAATAGCTTCCTGGGTGGTAAACCCAGGCAAAATAACTCTCAAGTTGTGTAATTACTGATAATGTGGCAGCTAGAGAAGGATTTATGCTGCTCGTGTTGGAAGTGATCTTAACTGAAAGGCAGCAAACTCTGGACATAGGCAGATCAACAAAAAAAAAGAAAATCTATTACACTTGGCTGCATTTATTGATGTAGTGAGTGGGTGTGAGAGAAATATTTTCATGATTAGCCTCAGATTCAGGGCACAGCATTGGATCAGATGGTTAGTAATAATGTCTGTCTTGTCCGGTTGCTATGCTTACAACATTGGTCGACTACGATTAATAACTTGTTCCAGGGCATAAAACTTCATTGTTTCCACACCCATTTTGTTTCAAGTCCTCGCTTTGTCGCGAGGAGGTCACTCGTGGCAGAACTTCAACAAGGAGCCGGGACCGTGTGTCCGTGGGTTTTGTATGCTGGATTCATGGAGAGAGGCAGCCTCCTCTTCCTGCAGAGAAGACCTCAGGGATGCCAGCAGGGAAGTCAGGCCCATGATGGGGAGCAAGAGGGCTACAAGGAAGAGAGGAGAGAGATGCTGATCTCCTGTCCTGCTCTGCTGACATGTCCGAGGTACCTGGCGGCACCTGCCAACTGCCTGTTTTTATCACTGTTCCCTCTCCACAGGGCCTCTGGGTCTCCTCTGTGGACATCTTCTTAAGTACTGAAGCCCCCTGGGTTGTGAAAGTTGACACAAAGACATTGGGCTGCAGGAAGGGACATGTTATGGCTCTATTTTGCCCTTCTGTGATGACATGGGCTTCACCAAGAATCCCATCCATTTTCAGAAGGAGAGAGCTTCATCTCTTGTAAGCAAAGAGGGAAAATCCTCCTTGAGGGAAAAGAAAGTCAGAGATGAGCTCTAGTAGAGTTTCTTGCTGTTAATTTTTTTAGCAGAGATTAGTGAAACAAAAATACATTTGTAAGAAGATAACTAGGATTTTGTAGCATACTTCTGTAAAGCTCAGGAAGATGGTAGTGATATGCAGCACACATATATCATCCACTGCTGAAAAGACTGAAGAAAAACCTTGGTATTATTGGAATGATAGAAACGTAATGCCCTGACTCTATCATGCAAAGATATGTGGAAAAAGCCTATTCAAGAGATTATGGGAATTCATCAGCACAAACTGCTGTGAAGGCAGCCTTAAATTTTGAGATTGATGGAATTTTTGCAACAGAGAACATTTTAATTACTTCATTTAAAATCTGTCTGCAAAAGTTGACTTTTTGCACTAGTATCACGGTGTTTAAAAACACTGCATCATATATGTGTCATGGTTTAACTCCAGCCAGCAGCTGCTTGCTCACACAGCCGCTCGCTCAATCCCCTCCGGTGGGATGGGGGAGAGAAGGGTAAAGAGAGAAAGGGAAAAAGAGAAGAGTAAAAAGAGAAAAGGGTAAAAGTGAGAAAACTCGTGAGCTGAGATAAAGACACTTTAACAGGTAAAGCAAAAGCCGCACACGCAAGTAAAGCAAAACAAGGAATTCATTCACTACTGCCCATTGGCAGGCAGGTGTTCAGGGCACCAAAGCCGGCTCAGGTTGGGTCACTGCTGCGCTTGCACTGCTCCTTGTAAGGCTTATCCATTGGTTCAGGCAGTTTCTGCTATAGTAATTCCTATAGCGTGCCATTTAAATCGTGGGTTACAACTTAAAAGTACATCACCATCTCCACTCCTGGTCCCTTTGGGCCAGGCTATAGGTTTTAACGTTTCAGGGACAAGATAGACATTACTACTAACCATCTGATCCAATGCTGTGCCCTGAATCTGAGCCTAATCATGAAAATATTTCTCTCACACCTACCAGCACAATATGAAAGTAGCAACTGCCCATGCACACCCACTACAAAAAGCCCTTGATGGACTAGAACATTTTGGTTGTTTATCACATATGAAAGCATTATGACAGGCTGGCTAAATAGAGTAAAACAGGAGAAGAAGAATGTGGGTCCATAGCTTTCATTTTTCTGAATTGCATAACTGTTTCGTAAAACTAATCTCTTTAAGGACAGAGGATCAAATCCTCATCTCTCAACATAGCTGGAGCTACCTCAGCAAATCTGGAATTACTCAGGAGACTCAGTCCCTCAAACCCTTGATCTTTGTGTAAGCTTGCATAACATGAGCCACCTGCCGTGGTGGAAGCTGTCGTGCTGCAGAGGTGGAAATGGGGAAGTGGAGGACTGCATCCTCCAGCAAAGCCTCTAGAGGGACAAGTGCTGAGTGGCTCACTCACACTGAGCACCCAGTTGGTAGCTGGAACAGCCAGAAAGACCAAAAAAATCTTCAGAGTAGCAGAAACAATGAGATCAGAGTGGATCAATTTGCCTATCTCATTAGATCAACTTTCCTTATCAATTTTCTCGTCTTTTTATTCTTTCTCTCATTTAGCTGGATATATATTATAAAATATATGTATTGCAACATACATGTGGCCCAGCAGTGAACCTCCTTAAACGTTTATGTCAAGCTAAACTATTGCTGATTGCATCTATTTTGACTAAACCACATGGCAAAATATTCGATAAGGAAATTGTACGGATTGATAAGCACCAGTAGCAACAAGAAGAAGATAAAAACAGATAAGGGGAACGACAAACATCAGAGAGGAAAATCTCTCCACCAACAGAGTCACGGTACTTGCTCCGTCCTTGCCCTCTTCCCACAAGGAGAACCAGTGCTTGCCTTGGCTAGCAGGAAGCACAGGCACCCTTGTGGAGCAAAACCCAGCATTTCTGTCAGCAAATGGTCTTAACTATGCTTGCAGACTCTGCTTGTGATCCATGCTTGTCATCATCCCATGCACGAAACCCTTTTCTGAATAAAGTGTGTGTAGTGCTGGGCCGGGTGGGAGCCCTTTGCCCTAGGCAAGGTGCTGTGAGGTGCACAGTTGGCTCTTGTGCATGGGATGTGGCATATGACTTTATAAAGATGCTGGCATGACTTTCACTGGGTGCCATCAGGACGTGTGTGATAATTGACACTCTTTGTCTTGGCTGGAAATGCTGTCTAGGATGCCCGATAGCCTGCCTTGTCATCTGCTTGTAAATTAGCCTCCATCCATTATATCCATCCTAAAAACGACCCTTTTCCTTGGACAGAGAGTTCCTGCATCACAAGCTTGTTGAAGAATTAATTTTACCAGAGCGGTATTGATCTGCTTCATCCTCTTACAGTAAAGTCCTTTAAAGTCTGTACTATTCTTTTGAAGGCAGGAAGCAAACAGTGTTACTCTTAAGTTTTGCCTTAGCTCATCATACGTTTTAGGAGCAGGTAGGTCATCTGCGCTGTAATGACTTTCTCCAGGAACATTCCTTTTGTTAACATTCAGATGAATTCTTCTAATGGAATTGTTTTTCACAGAGCTTTTAGTAGTGCTCCTTTATGAAACTTCCACCTGCATGTAAGTCAAATTGTGTAAAACTTATTACAGTATTCCTATAAATGAATAACAGAAGAAAATTTAAAATGGAGAAATATTTTACTATTGAAATTTTTCTAAACCGCCAGTTTTCAGTAGTATTTTTCTTGCCCCACAGTGCTGAACACTGATCCTTGAGGCTTTATATCTGTGTATGCTAATGCTGAAAACGTATTTAAGGTCATAGAAGCCATTTTTACTGGCTATTGTAAAATATCCCAAACAAACAGTGAACCTGATTTTCTAATGTCAGATTATTTTTTTTCTTCATCTGGTTATTCCAGTGTTGATCTTGCATCTTCGAGTACTACTGAATAAGAAACACAAACTTTTGCTGCCACTCTTAATAAAAAATTGTTGCTTCTGAGATATTAAAAAAAAATTACTGTCTTTCAGTTTCACTGATGTGTGTTACAGCTTCCAGCCTTGTAACTTGCCCTTGATTCAGCACAGTAACTTCAATGTGATTATTAATTAGATAGTAAGACATAATTTAAAAAGTGTTCTTGAACTAGAGCTTATAGTAAACAACATATTTTCCCATTTCTTATCTACATAATAACAGTGCCTCAGAAAACCACCAGTACTTTCCTGGCTTGTTGCAGCACTTCAACTTTCGTCTATTTTGCAAGTAGTACTAAAGTGGGTTTTAAAGTAGGGTTGGCAACATGCTTTTTGTGGGCTGCTGCTGTGGTAAAGCCTTCTCAGCTACCTGTGCCCAGCATGGAGCTACCCTTGCTCTCCACTTGGGGAAAAGCTTGTTGAGAGCTTGTTGGCCAGCTCGTTGGGCCTCACAGGTTACTGGTATGCACACTAACTGCCGTGGTATTTTTGTAACAGGCGAGTAAATCAGCTGGTAAGGAGAAGATCATAGGATCATAAAATCATGGGATGGTTTGAGTTGGAAGGGACCTCGAAAGATCATCTAGTCCAACCCCATTGCCATGGGCAGGGACGTCAAGGACGCACTGCTGAAGATATTAGTCAAGGTTGAATCAAATGTATGGGGACTACACTGCTAACCTCCTTAAGTGAGTAAATAAGGTGGTGAATTTTTAAATCAACCAGACCTGTGGAGGCTTTTGAAGGCCCTGGTGGTGTTGCTGTAATGTTGTCCTTTCATCCTGTGATTTCTGATGTATGGTTCTCGTTCCCCAGTTGCAGCTTTGCAGCCTGCACTTCAGTTGCAGTTGGAGAATCCCACTCCAGCTTCAGTGGGATCGAATTTTGCCTATTGCTTCTGTTCCTCAAACAGTGATCTAGCCACTCTCCCTACTCCCCAAAACACTGATATATGAAGTGATTTTTTTCAACTGTCATTTTTAGTTTCTTTCCTGCTTATTAATGAGTGAAATAGTGGCAACAGCAATTGTTGTCACTGACCTCCCTTAACAGTTTAGTATTGAAAAATTTCCTTTTTGTTAAAAAAAAAGGTGGAGGTTGTAATACCGTCCAAGAAAATGACAGTTCCATCTCCATGGTAAGAAGCAGTGGAAGCTGCGATACACTTTTTATGACGACCGTTTCTCTCGATTCTAATTTTTCTTTCTCTTGATACTGCCTTTTCTTTTTATTTTTTAAGGAGTAAAATTTTCTCAGACCTGGAAACGTTTCCAGAGATCTCTCAGCTAAGGGGAAAAAAAGATGGTCTCAGCATAAGGAGACCAGGGGCTCAGATCCCCTTGTAAAATCTCAGCTCGTGGGCATGGAGGTTTCTACTGCCAATTATGTGGCATATGTTTTTGCCTTTGCCAATCACATAACCCTCATCTCTGAGCTGTGGTAGCCCAGATGCCCCCCCCCCCCACCATCCCACCCCTGGCTGTCCTTGCTCCAGATGAGCTACAGGTGATTGTCTGGAGCTGGTGGGTGTCTCAGCATGGTGATCGAAGGCAGTGAAGCTAGCTTAATTTAAAATACACTTTTTGTCCATGACTGGGGGCAATAAATAACTAAAACCTTATCCGATGACTTTGAACATCTGTTCCAGTGCTATCTGGGGCCGTATGAACTGTTTATAACCTGAGGAGGTCTAAGTGCATAGTTACTCATTTGCTGTCTTTTGTATACATTCTTGTAGCAATGCTCGATATTTTTCTTTCCAATTTACACTTGAGTTTGATTTTTTCAATGGGTAGTAGTACTTGTTTTGGAGAAAATTAAAATGTGCTGCTTATGTTTCTATTCGTAACTTACTGATAATGAGTAAATTATGTTAATTAGTATCTTAGCATAATGTTAATTCTAGTTTAACTCAGCATATAACTAGAAAATTTACTGTGTCATGTTCTGGGAATAGTTCACATTTAGGCAATTCAAAAGTATTAATAGCTTTTATTGTGTTGTGGGAAAAGAAAAAGAAAGCAACAGAAATTAATGTGCCTGAGTCACTCTGACTGTCTATTCTATCATATATAGAATATATGATATCATATAAAAGGAATATCCTTTGAATTGTAAAGGAAAAAAATAATCCCCAACCCCTATGAAGCAACTCTTTTTCTTTCAAGCTTCCTGTCTAGACTTGTAGTCAGAAAAAATCTCCAGGAACTGGCTTTTCCGTCACTGTCTCTAGCTGGGGCTGGGTGATACGCAGCTCCGCTCAGTCCGCTCAGCACCATCTCCTACCTCTATGTGAAGACTCCCAGGAAAACATCACCATTTTGAACCAAATGTTTACAGGATCCCTGGGGAAAAGAGATGGTTTCCTATCTCTGGAGATGTCCCTATAGAGTTTACATGGCTGAAGAAGAAAAGCAGGAGACGGCGGTTGGTCCTAGTGAAGACATTGCAAGGGTATGTGGGCATCTGATAGCCCCTATGTCAAGATCCCCAAAGAGCTTCTCATTTTGTTGTTTGTTTTGTTGTTTGGGGCTTTTTTAAAAAATGTATTTATGTGGATTATTTGTGGGTTTTTTTCTTAAAATATCAAGGGTAAAATCCTGGCATCCTGCTGCAATCAGTGAGAGGTTTGCCAATCAGTATGAGTCTAATGGGATTCTGTAAGTGTAAAAAGGCTTTATTCTGAAACGTTATATTTTATGTTTGCTTGTAAAAGAAACCCTCCACCAGTGGAGCTTTGTTCAGTGGCTTGGGCCTTGACAATGACTTGCTGCCCGCCGGAGCTGCCTGAGGGGCCGTGCCAGCCGCATGGGTGCTGCTCAGCCCTGGCTTTCCAGGCAGGCTGGGCTGGGCTGGCTTCTGCACTACCTGGTGGCTGGATCTGATGTAAGGGAAGGTGGATGTGGCAAGAGTTGTACTGCGGTGCTAGCCAAAGAGAGTTGGATGGGCTCTACAGCTTGGTGAGAAGTCTGTGAGCAAGCAGGGCTGCTGACTGACAAATATAAGAGCTGCAAAAGCCCAACAGGTTGGCATAGCTCCTGATGGCACTTCTGTTTGGCTCCCCTGTATCCAGTGATCGCTGCTTAAACATTGAGAGTCAGAGTAGTGTATCGGCTAAACCCAAAAGTAACGCAGAGAGAAGAGAGAAGAACTCCTTCGCTCATTGTGCATTTGACTTTTCTTGGTGTGAGTACTTCAGGAAGTAGCAAAGTACTGCTGTCGTTCCTGGCATCGTGGAGATCCTTCCAGGGACCACATCTAACCCCATGGGTCGTTGTTTGAGCTCTGCTGCTGGTCCTTAGCCCCAGATCTAACTAGGAAACATCACCCTGTTCCCTTCACTGCTCCTGATGGAGACTGAGGTGTTGGCTGCTCTTGGCAAGGTGCGGATGCTCCCTTAGCTATCCCCTGGGCAGCCCAAAGCGCCCCACTGTCTCAAAGAAAGTACATTTGGATTTGCAGGCAACTGAAACGCTTAGGCAGGCAGAGCTTTCGAGTTCTCATTTTTGCAACACGCAGCTGATGGAGCGGATTTTTGTAAGTTGTTTTGACATTATAGCGGAGCAAGGAAACAAGTAGCTGATTTTCTTTTTCCTGCGCCACAGTGCTGGGAAGAAACTATCTGAAGTTTGTAGTAGTGGGAGTAGGGCAGGCTTTTATCTGTTTCAGATGTGCAACTGAGACGCCATGTCAGGCGGCAGAGTGCAGTGGGGTTTAATCCAGATGTGAGCACGTTGGGACTGGAAATGCCCCAGCAAACAGGGCTCCTGCTACACAGCCCAGCTAGTTCCTTACATCCTAAATCTGATTTTAGGGTATATTAGCCTGTGTTGTAATAGTTTGCTATTTCTTTAATTCTTTGCAGAGCTGGCGTGAAGGAGCACCGTGCTTGTATAATATTCAACTGCTCAGTGGCGGGGGGTGTGGTGTTTTTGAAGGCCGTACCCCAGCAGCCTCCCTAGGCAGAAGCTGTAACTCATCCGACCATGATTAGAGTTAATCTGTAAACAGAAATCTGAGGTAGCACAGACAGGCAAAACAGGTAGGAAATAATTAGACATTCCTGACCTCCTTGTGAGAATCACAAAACAGAAGAGAGGAGAAAAAGAGAGCTTTTTTTTTTTAAAAAAAAAAGGTAATTGGAGTGCTGTGAGGTGTCCAAGTGTGCTTATGCAGTGATTTTTTCCTTTGTGTGTTTTGCTCCAGAGCTTTTATTTGTGCACCATGTTCTTGTCCCTAATAGCCTATCCTGCTTTTGGAAAGGGATGAAGCAGGAGGACTTGATCAGCAACAGCTGATAGTTGTTATTAAACTATTGTTGAGCTTACGTGGAACAGGGTATACTGGAAATTAGGGGCTGTTGTGAAGGGGAGAATTACAGCCGTGTCTTAGTATAGTGCATTAATGCTGAACCAGATGACTATGAAGTTCACAGATTTGGTGTTTATAGTAGTAAAAGTATGAAAATATTTCAAGCGTGAAATTTCCTATCAAGACCAACTGGAGAAGATAATTTTTCCAGATGTCTTGTAAATGCAAATTTGTTGCTTTTCATAATAATGCTGTTGTAGCATGATCACAGAAGATCAAGGCAGAGCTACAGTTTCTGGTTAAAAGGGATTTGAAGCAGACTTCTAACTGAGAGAAACTGGTTAAACACTCTCTGTAGCCCTTGCGTGTGGCTCCCATCATTGGAGTTTCCTGCTCAAGTCTTGCACACACTTGTTTCATTTTGTTCTACGATGTTTATTTTCCCGAAAATTCCTTTTGGCTCTTTTCACATCAGGCTTTGCTTCTGACCAAAGGCTGTCACAGACCAACTCCTTACAGCCCAAGTCCTGTTGTGGTAGTGTTTGTTATGGAGACATGTTTCTGGGAACCTGGAGAGCTCTTGACTCCAGCAGGCTGCAGGATACGGGCAAAGTGAAGTGTTTAATCTATCCTAATCGGTAGTAGTGTATTGCGTACATCTGTATTGGGCCCCACATCCCATTTCACACTGAGTTTCCTTTCTTTAAACTTCTGAGAAGGAAACCAGTGGGATTGTCCCCTGGTGTTCCTGGAAGCTGGCCAAATCAGGAGGCGTGGGGAGGGGCTGCCTTGGGTAAGGCCAGAAAACTCACAAAGTTCAATTTTTAAAAATACGTATCTCAGAGAGAAGGGTAATGGGAGGGAAGCTGAGGGGAGTTTATAGCAAAAGAGCTAAATTTTAAACTCTGCCCTTGGAAAGCTGAAAGATATTAAGGTTGTGACCTGACACATGATCTCAGAGAGGACTCAACTCAAGATGTTTCTTTTTCCTCCTTGGGAGATCTAGAATGATTATTATGAAGAGGAAATGTAGATTTCTTCACTAAGAAATCACGTGGTGATTTTGGGGCTTCCCAAGAAGTCAGTCTAGTTATTTTATTGGGTCCTAGTTGGAAGTGTTGGAAGTGCTGTGCAGAAGGTGTAAGAGCTCTCACAGCAGCTGAAAGCCTGTACGTGTTGTTCCGGACTGAAGTGGGATGAAGTTTAGCAATTATTTACAGTGTCTTCTTCACTTCCTGAGTGAGAAGAGGGCTTGGAGCAGTGCCCTGATTCTGCTCAGGATGGGAAACCTGTCTGCCTGTGTGGTGGACATGGTGGTTTCCGCTCATCCTTCTAGCACGATCCCTCCCCAGGCAGCGGGGGAGTATTCCCCGGGCACTAACAGTGCAGATGGAGATATTGGCAAAGCACCTATAGCTGCACCAGGCTGGTGTGGTTTTGTATCCGGAATGTGAGGGGCAATTGGATTTGCACTGTCTGAACGAGGGAAGATGGGATGGTCTCAGGTCGCTGTGCTGGACTGTGGTGCATGGATGCCCCAAGGTAACTGATGCCCCATGCTACCAGAATGGATGTGCTGCCGGGATGTATGTGATGCTGTCGATGAGTCCCAGCAAGGCTGGACCTGGTCACTTCTGTGGCAACTCCCAGAGGGACAAGCTGCACCGTCAGGGATGAGTATCATGGAGCCATTGACGTATGGTCTCTGCTGCCTGTCTCTGGTGCTTCCTCCTTCCCATTCCTCGTCTGTGAAAATCAGCCACGGCTGCTAAATGGTGCCCTTGTAGGCTTTACCTCCAACTTTCCACTTTTCAGATGTGTAATTACATTTTTCAAAGGGCGGTGGTATGTTTTACTGTTTCCTCCTTCGTGCAGCCCAGCTCCTCTCTTTGCCTTCATTGAAGGTGTAGGTTTCAGGCCAGGCAGTATAGTTTGTAATTTCCCTTCTCCTGTGGCTTTTCTTTCATTTCAGGCATTTTATCTTGTAGAACATTGAGGTAAGCATTACTATTATTAGAACATTTTCCAAGCTCTCATTTAACAGACCTTCAAAATGAGACAAATGAAGGATATGTAATGAGTCAATCAGGCCATCACAAAAGACTTGATAAATGGGCAGCAGCCCAGCACAATCAAACAAGGACACTCCAGGAACTCAAAAAAATGCTACCTCTCTTCATAAATATATTTCCAAATGATATTTTGAAAAGAGGGTTTATTCCTTAGGATTTTTTTAGTGTGAGGACCAGGAGGATCCTGAGCTGAAATCTGCTCAAACTCCATAAAAATACTTGTTCATACATGTAATGAACTAGTCTCTGCTTTCAGCCTTCCGTTTTGTTTGTATTTTGTAATTATTTGTGGTCCAGCTGTTGTTGTTCTGTATAAGTAAGAAACTAGTGAAATATAATGGAGTTTCTCATCAGATAGATACCCTCTAGAATGTGTTTGGTGGTTCTTGCATGTGCCATCTGTTTTTAACAAGAAGGACTTGGATTAATCAAACATAACAACTGGTTTAGCAATATTGTATTTTCTAAATAGATTGGTATGATAAGTATGATTATATTTGGCATGAAAAGCTGGTAGATCTTATGCCTGTATATGTAGCTCTTTTTCCCCCTGAAGGGGAGCAGTATTTTTCCCTCTAAAGAATTTCACTATCGCTGGAGAAACGTACTAAAGAGGTGAATTGTGTTTCTTCAGGCGCCTTAAAAATCTCAGACTCCCTATCAAGACAACTCCTTGCCATTCCTGAAAGAGTTTCTAGAGTAGATATCATTTAAGTCCTGTATCATACAATTAACATAGAAATTATCACACAATTGTTTCCCTGTCTTTAGAGTTTCTAGCTGGATGTTCCTTTTTTGCAGTATTTCACGTTTTATTATCGCTTCTCCTTAGCTTTTGAAGATGATGTTAATTTATTTACACTCTTCCTAAACTCAGCTTGATGCAGATGAGACCCATATGTGAGCTAATAATTCTAGATACAGGCCATGGATGAGATCTGAACACTTATATCTCTTTTCTCATTCTCCTGTAGGCACACATTGAGTATTTTTGCATGACTCATCATATTAAATAAAATAACCAATTCACTAAGAAGCAGTTCATTTGGCTTAGAGAATTTTGTTGAACATGAAAAAAAAAAAAGTTACACCTTCAGTGAATAATTCCAGCTGGAAAAACAAGGAGACGCATTATTGAAAAGTCAAAGCATTTGGCATCTTATAAATTAAATATTTCCTTATTCATTTCATAACACAAAAAACACTTGACACTGAATATAAATATGTTTTCATTTTAAAAAGAGTGAAAAGCAGCCCCTAACCTCCTAGGAGAAGGAATGGGGAAGTAGAAGTTGATGAACTGATTGTTTTAATTGATAGTGATATTGATGATGGATAGTCCTGTCAGGAAGAAAACCAAAACAGTTTCTGTGCAACAAAATTGTATTTTCTGCGATTTTTCAGTTTTCACATTGATTCAGAAAAATCGGTTTATGGCATTATATAACGACATGCATTGCTTCTCAGTGCCATAGGGTGTCAGAATCATATTGCTCATATCACCTTAAGTATATATGTCTAGTAAATAATACATATATAAACAGAAACTGTTTAATGTGTAGAATACTCAGTTGTTTCATGTAAGAGAGTGTCTGTTTCTTCCATAAGCTAGGACACAGCCCCTCAGGGGCTTGCTTGCCTTTACACACAGAGACACATTTACTTCTTGCGAGTATACCTGCAAGGCACGATGGTACTGGAATACACAATGTTTTTATACATCTGCTATACGTTTTTGGTATTTACATTGCTCTTCCTGCTTGTGATTTCTGGGGACTGAAGAGTCTTGTGAGATTGTTCTGACTTGATAAACACTGTTGAAAGTTTAAATATAATGTTACATCAGATATTGAGATAAATATGGAAACAAATGTGTTTAAAGTCAGATAAATACATCTATGTTAAAAGATATTTAAATTTGACAGTATTTTGTTGTTTAATAGTATTTTATTATTATGGCTTCTAATTGTCTCATATTAGATGTGAATTGTAGCACAAATAAATGAAGTCAGCTGTGAATGATCTGGGGTTTGAGGTGCTGTTTGAATCTAGGCAGGGCATAGCAGTTTTACTGTACAAATAAAATGAGAAGTACATGGTTTGAGACTTCAGCGATGGGCACATAAGTGGCTTACTGCAATCAGTATGGCTTCATGGATGTGCTATTTGCAGGATACCCTCTGTGTACTGAAATATGGAAGTCCTGGGAAAAATGTGTTTACACAGGACAGAAATAGAAAAGGAGTGTATTCATAGCTTCTGCTGGAGAAAGAAAACGTTTTGTGTACTGGTAAAATGACTAGATGATATTCATGTTTTGGAAGGGGAAAAAATCAGATAACATACAGTAATTTCTGTTTTAAATCTCATTGCATTCCGAATGCACCCAGGTTAATTTTCTGTTAACTTTAACATGTAGTGTTAAAGTGATAATTTCTTTAAAGAATGAGAAAACATGGCCCTAATCTTACTGTAGCAAATCAGCATACCTTATATACATATATCACCTACATATATGTACACATACTTAACCTTGCAAAATATTGGAAATCCTATTGATGTTAATGCTGGTGGTTACTGAGGTAGCCTAGAAACAGCGTTATTCTGATATTTCATTACTTGGGAAACAGTATGAGATGGTTCAAAATCCATCTGCAGACTCCTACTGGAAGTGAGAAAGGGAGTGCAGTTCTCACTTTACCATTTTGGAATAATCGACTGCTTTGTTTTGCGACCTTAAATTTCCCTTCTTAGGGTTTTTTGAAAAGGAAGTAAAAACAAGTTTTAGAACAAAATCTTTAATCCATGTGGTAAGAATTAAGTTAAATCCAAATGATAAAATTCAGAGCCTCTGTACTGTATTCATTTTAATGCTTCGGCATTTCTGCTAAGCTATGAAGAAATGAGCCTCTTGCCTTTGCAGGTTACATGTCATTATTATTAAAAACTATTCTTTATTAAAAACACACAGTGTTTTAAAAACTGCAAATCATATCAGTACAAAAAGCCAGATTTTTCACCTTTATCCTTTTCTCCTACTTGCTGGGGCTTTTCAGAGATACAGCAGCCAAAATCAATTTGTAAGAGGGCAAATTTGTCTTCATATCAACCGCTTCTGAAGCATGACTAATTGTTCCCCCTCTAAAAATCCAGCAGCAGCCCTGCAGAGAGAGGGACCAAACCGTATGTCAGAAGCTGTGCTGTGCTCTGAAACAAGAAGCTCACAACAGAAGCCTTGGGGCAAGGTGACGCAGCCGCTTCTCAGCCGAAGGTCTCGCCTTCGGGTGATGGGATGTCTCAGTGCTGTTTCCATCCCCGCCCCAGGGCCACCCACCTCTGTGCTCACTGGTGCCTCATGACTGCCTGCGCTCGGGGTGGTGCTGCTTTTGGTTGGAAGAAGCAAAGATTCGTGATGCTCAGTCGATCGTTTTCCTCCGTGCATTGCTCTACTGAGCTCCCACGAACTCACCTGGTTTGTCCTACTCCGGGTCTGAGGTGGGTTATGTGTCTTCCAGGTGGGTTTAAAGGTGAAGCTTCTCTCCTGTGCCTCTTCTAGTTCTTTTTTTTATTTCCTGGGAACCAGTACATGCTGCCAGTTCACTTGTTCGCCCCTTTTGGTGGAGCTAATGCCCTTCTGTTATGCCCTCTGTGGTGCTTTGGGCAGGGCAGAGTTGATTTCTTCCCCTGGCAATGCTGTCAGAGGGCGGTGAGGAGTGTAGGAAGGGGCTGCAAGCCCCTCTCGCTCCCCTTCCTCCTGGCCAAGGTGCAGATTGGGGAGAATCTCTATCGTGGGCTGCTTACAGCTGCATTTTGACTCTGAGCTTTATAGAGTTTGAAGCGAGGTTTTTCAAAATGGATTACCGAAGTATTTTGACAACGCTCGTCTCTGTGGCATTTGGTTTATTATCGCTAGGATGGTATAAAGTGGGTGAGATCGCTTCTTCCATATGTACAAAGGAAGCTAGTTAAGAAACAAAAACACCAGTTCTGTTTCTCTTGAGGAGCTGGCATGCTGACAGACAAACAGCATTCCATAGTCTGCTTGGCATTCATTACTTCCATATTCTTAAACTCCTGCTTTTATTAATTTACATGTTAATTTTTTACTTCACCATTTATTGTGTTCTATTTTTGGTTCCTACTTCTCTTTTTAATGTAATTTCTTACCCTTAAACGTGTTTGACTCATGTTTATCCCTTTTCAAAGAGTGGCTCTCATTGCTATCCCAAAAAGAAATGTGTTGGCCCTGTATTTCAGGAGGCTTCTTGAGTGAATAACTGTGAAGATCAAAGATCCTCACATATCTGATGATCTTTATAGCAAATGAAGTGTTTCTTGAGATGATGCTATTTTTGCTTAGTGTCAGGCATCAGTCTGGTAGTATCATATTTACAGAAACTATTGTCTTTCCTTCTCTGTACAAAAGCAACTTCCTTTCTGTCTCATCTGTTTCCACTATCACCATCTCTGGGATGGAAACGAATTTCAGTGAGACTGTGACTAATAAAGAGATAAATCGGGAAACTACTCAAAGAGAAAATACAGAGAAGAGTGCCAAGCAGCCTGATCCTTCTGCCCTGGCAGGGTCAGGTGGTGGAGAAGGGCAGGGCAGAGGGTAACAGCAGATGTGGCACCGCGAGGTACCGCTGCCGATGGAGCAGCTCTTTCCGCCTTCGCAGTCGCCCAGTTCAGCTGCTAATGGCACATGGGTTCATTTCTCGCCGTGCTGTTTATGGGGCTGTAACAGGCTGTAACATGAGTTAATGTATGGGTACAGGCACGGGTGCCGTGGCCAGGAGATGTTAATGTGGGCAGCAGGCTCCCCATCCGAATGTAAAACATGACCCCAGGTCTCTCCAGCCCACGATTAGCATCAGCAGGTCCTTCATCGTCATCCAAGGGCTTCCCCTCCTAGTGGGACATTTGTGACCAACTTTAGAGCAAAGCAATGAAAATACTTCTATCTTGCACCTTTTGCAATAAAGTATTTAAACCTCTGAAGTTGTCCTTCACATAAATTGTAAATCATTTAGTTAGAGGCCATGCGAGCTGGTTGTACAAGCTGCAGTGGTTTATAAATCACTGCTTGAGGAGGTGAGCTTTTCTCGACCTAAACAAAACTGTCTGTTCCCCAGGAAGAGCGCAGCTTGGAGGATGCTTGCCCCTCTTCATCTGCCTCTCATTTCTGCTTCCAAAGAAGAGCCAGCACAGGCAGGGTCAGGATCTGTGACTGTCGGGGTAGCAATGCATGGTGTAGGGTTCCAAAATTTGCCTGGCTTCCCAGGTAGAAAGGTATGCACAACTGGTCTTGCACACTGACTAACGTCTTGAATCGAGCAGTTTCACTGAAGCTGGTGGCATGAAAAAACCCGCTGCTTTTCTGCTAAATCTTTGCAAGATTTGGGACTGTCTCTGCACCCCTGCTTTCTTGCCCAGACACACGTGTGTCTTCATGGTTTGCTAGGCAGTCCACCATGATGAAAAGTGGTGTAGCATTACCAGCCCAGGTTAGTATCATTCTTCTGTAAGAACTAACTGCCTTGAAATTAGGGATGGTAGTTGAGTGCAGCCGCCCTCACTTTGTGATGCTCACTCTTCTGATGTGCTGTGTTGTAATGACACTGTAAATGACAATAGTTTACACTGGAAGAAGGATGCAGAAAAATACCTCCTGAAGGATGTTTCAAAATTTGGAGGCAGTGCTCCAACAGGATGAATTTTAAATAATTACAGTAGTGGCATATGTCAAGTTTTAACTAGAAACCTGTGGGGCTCCTTAGGCTGTCATGAGATCTGGGAGCCGGGTTTTCGGTCTCCCGTGTGCACAGCTGGCCTGCCAGCCTAGGAGCTGTCAAGGAGGTAAGAGAGGCTTGGGAAAACAGGCTAATTTCTTCTGAAAAGGAATGAATTTGACAATTTCTGGTGAAATGTTTTGTGCTCAAAGAACTGTCGTGTTCCAAGAGGAAAATATTTAGCCCAGGCAGTTTTTAGTGGTGGCGGTGGGGTTTTGGGGTTTGTTTTTTGTTTGTTGGTTTGTTTTTTTTTTTTTTGTTCTTGCATGTGGGTTAGCAAAATGTAGGTGAAAACATAGCGAAGAATAGAAGGAACCATTGCTTCATTGTACTGTTTCTCTGACATGTGTTCAAAGACTGTAACACATAAGAGAGACAACATTTTCGTTGCTTCCCTACTCAGTGAAAGAGTCAAGTTTAGGGCTAGGTCGTGTTTGTGAACTGTGCAAAGTGTCTGCAATGCCCTTGTGAACTTGTCCGACAGACTTAATGTTGCCTGCATACCACAGCGACAGATGCACCGCAATAACCTGAGGAGGCGTATGTGTGTGCCAGCAGCACCTGCCCCTGCAGTTATGGTGCACGGAGTTGGCACTTTATTTTCTGTTGCGTTTATTCATTTGCTTTTTCATCATCTGAGGTTGCTTCAGTTTCAACTTTAAAGTTTTAAAAACCACTGCGAAGGAGGCAAGTTAGGAAAATACGACTCAATTCAGGGGAAAGGTATTGAACAGGTGATTGGCGTTACTGAAGCGTGACATTGCCTCTGCCTGCCCCTTCCTCCTTTCTTGTCTTCAGATGGTGACAAATTCGGAGAGGTGACACCGTCCAGATCTCCGTGGTATTTCAGTGTTGCTGTGATCCTGCTGCACTGGGTTATTTTTCAAACCTGTTTCAAGTCCCTGTTTCTGTTGGTGCGTCCCAGCACTCTTCATTTTTCTGCCTTTGTGCATACTGAACAGTGACCTTCACACTAAGTCATGCTTCATTTTCGTCAAAGTAAGTTCACCAAAGCAACAAAACGACGCCATTTATTTTCACATTCAGATTTCCCTGAACATGATGTTTGTGAGAAAAACAAGCACCTTTGTAACTGAGAAAAACCTGAGAATAACTTTCATCCACATTGAACAAGAAAGTGCTATTTTGTATCTATATAGAACTTTTGACTGCTGTCTTAAAATAACATAATAGTAAATGACTGAGAAAATAGTACATCGGTCAGAAAGTATTCAATCAGTACACGAGCCTGTATTTATAGTTTCTAGGTTTAGCTGATAAAGCTTTCATATTGTTTTAGTCTTTATGCTCTGTCATGTTAATTTATTGCATATTGCTTTAATAGTATATAGTAGCTGTCCTTAAATGTGTATATAGCTCATTTTTGCTTACTTTCTTTCTCTGTATGCAAACCTACTCTTTTTTGAACTTGGATAAAACCAGTTGCTCCGCATGCTTTGGCATCTTATGTGAGAATTTGCTTCTTATCGCTGTGCAGTAGAAAGCTTTAGGACTTTAATTTATTAATAAATATTTCAAAGGTCTTTGGTCTCCTCGTTATCTGTTTGGTTTACATAGATAAAATGCCTAAAATGAAACATTTGGCTTCTGTGAGAATAGAGGTTCATTTGTAAACCCTCTGGAGAGGGACTGACTTCCCATTGATATGGAAATACACTGGGGGCTCCTGCCAGCCATCACTGCGGTGGGCTGCCTCTTTGGGTTGGGGAACAGCTACAACTAAAACTCCTGAAATGCAGTGAAGGGAACACAGTGAAGAAGGAGAGAGGCTTTGGGTTGTCAGATGGTTTTCTCGATCACACATGACAGAGGAAAGTTGTTGCGGAGCGAGCGCTACCCTGCGATGCAAGTACCCAGGAGGGTTTTGCTTTGTAGGAAAAATAACACTTCCTAGATTGGTGCTTTATAAACTGAAATAGTAGAGAGACAATGTCTGCTGGCAGGAGACAGGGCTTGGCAGCTTGGCTGGGGAGCTTGTCACACTGCAGGTGTGGAGCAGTTGACAAATGCTTTGCTTTAAAGAGTGAATCGAGCCCACCACCCCTGGGTGTCCATCTGTCTCTCTGGCTCACAGGCACACACAGCCACGTCTGGTGAGACTGGACTCCAGCCATGTGCAGTCTCCTTGGGGGTGCATGCATGTGCCCACACCCACGTGCTTTTAGTAGCCATGGTTTTGTTTCTTCATTGGCTGTTCACAGCATGCAGAGCTGTGGGGACGAAGACTGAAAAAGCAGGGTTTTGCTCTATTTTATATAATATATATATTATTCATATATAATAAAATAACAGGCTGTCCCATGAAGAAAAGAACTTATGAAATCTGTTCCTTCCTAAGTCTCACCCTCCTCCTCCTCAGCTGCTTCATTTGGTTCCCCCAACGTTTCTGGTAGTCCTCCTCCTCTTCCCCCCTGCATGGGTACCATACTGCCAGCATCACCCTTGAGGGGGGGCGAACAGGCAGCGTACCCCACGGGTCCCTGTTCGATCTCCTGGCTGCCATGTGTATGGTAACGGGCATCCCAGAGGGTGGGACGGACCCGTGCTGCACTTGCTTTGTGGTTTTTCCCTCTCAGACACTTCCCTTTGGGCTTCTGCTCGGCAGCCAGGGATGTTACAGAGCCTGCAAGAAGCCAACGCCTCCTCTGTCAGACCTCTCTTCTGTGGGATGTGGCTGATGCTGGCCAGTGAGTCCATACACTGCTGCAGGAGGACTGACAGATGGATAGGAAAAAGGACATTAGCCTTGTTTCCTTAGAAAACTGTCCTGAAAATGGAAAAAGCTGTATTGAAGCCCTTTTTTTCCAGTATTTTGTGCAGAGCCTGCCTCCGTTAAAGCTGTGAATGCTTCAGGGCTGAAAAGTCTGCAAATATGAAAAGCGTAGAAGCCATTGGGGTTTGTTGTCACATCGATGATGCTAGTAATGATGACAAGGGTTGTGTGAGTATCAGGCAAGGTTTGTTTTCTGTAGGATAGTTTTAAAGGCAAACCTGTAGTTAGCGATGTGGGAGTTTAGAAATGTTTGTGATTTTGCCCAATTAAAACATTTAAAATAGCCATCCCAGCAAGTTAAATAGAGTTTCTTTAGGAGGAAAGACCTAACGCACACATTGACTAAGACAATCCATGTCACTGCTGCATAAAGACTCAGGTTTTGTGGAAAGTTTTAGTACAGAATAACCCTGATGCTTTCTTTTTATCTTTAAAAATAATGGCACACCAGTGTGCTTGAAAGTATCCCGAGTTGATGAAAATCTACAGAGAAAGACTTTTTTTTTCCTATTACTTTTCAATTCTTGGCACAGCCTCTGAAGGAAACTAAAAGTAACCATATTTGCTTGATTTAAGGAGGGGGCAGAGGTGGAAGAGAAAGCTTAGGTCACGAGTAGTATGTTTTGCCACGTTAGTAATTTAGAATTTTCTTGCTTGAAAATAAGGCATCCCGATGTTATTCTAACCATAGCGTTTTAAACATACCCAGTGGTAGGGACAAATGGATGTATTTATGTACATCTATCAAACATATATATTACGTGACCTCACTTCAGTGAAATATTTTTCTATTTCTTTGTGCTGAAGGAAAGAAAAAGAGATGGCTTGGAACTGCAGCCTAAAAATTGTTGAGTGATGAAGATCTGAATGTAATTCTATGGTTTTGTTCACAGAACTTATTTTTAGATTGGCCTATCTTCTCCTTGCTGGAGAAATAAATCACAAGTCATTTACAAACAGCAGAAAAAGAATTGCAAAACTTTGGGCTGGATGCCCTTAGCACAGGCTGGTGGACTGATTCTCCTGAAAATACTATGAACTCTCCTGATTTTTGCTGAGGAGTGGAGAATCTGGCTTTGACTTCAAATGCATTCATCCTGCAATATGTTGGATTCAGCTTCAGATTTATTTTTTCCTTACCTTTTCCACTATTTCTTAATTTATTTTTTCCCCCTTTATGGAGGCTGATACCTTTTAAATTCTACGTAGGTGTTTCTCCGAGGTTTTTTCAGGAGAAGAGGTACGTATACCCCAACCATTCGTCTACATCCAGATCTGAAGCTTTGCAGTGCAAGTGTCACTTAGACTGTCCACGTCAGCCTTGTGTCACCATCTGGGTCACACTGCAGCCTGAAGAGGTCTTTCCACAGTGTCATGCTGTCCCCCCTTGTCCACCCTCATTGCCACCTGTCATGAAGTTATGGGGACTCTTGCCCTGTTTCTTGCTTGTCTTTAGCTTGCGCGCACTGGGGGACATATGTAGGTATGTGAGGATTGCAGCTGTCACCTAAAATGAAAGAATAGTGTGTTGGGGCTTGCAGAAAATATCTTGAAAGCTAAGCACAAATAGAAACTACCTGAGTATTTATTTTAATAGAATCGTAGAATGGTTAGGGTTGGAAGGGACCTCAAAGATCATCTAGTCCAACCCCCCTGCCATGGGCAGGGAAACCCTCCACTACACCAGGTTGCTCAAAGCCTCATCCAGCCTGGCCTTGAACACTTCCAGGGATGGGGCATCCGCAACTTTAGGTACTGGAAGGCTGCTAGAAGGTCTCCCCGGAGCCTTCTCTTCTCCAGGTTGAACAGCCCCAACTCTCTCAGCCGGTATTCATAGGAGAGATGCTCCAGCCCTTGGATCATCTTTGTGACCCTCCTCTGGACCCGCTCCAACAGCTGCATGTCCTTCTTATGTTGGAGACTCCAGAGCTGATTTTCTGTGTGAGTGAGTCTTACACAGTTACTCTGTCCTCCATGAATAACTTCTGATTTTGTGCACATCCACCAGACTTGGCGGAGCAGGAGACGTTCCCACTGGTTGAGTAGAAGAGGCGCGCAGGTGAGCACGGCCACACGGACGGGCGGGTGCCCCTCTGCTCCCACCGCTCCTCAGCAGGCAGCTCCCATGGCCCGGCAATTCCTGCCGGGAGGGATGCTGAGGATGGCCCTGGCTGGGGGTGCTCAGGGGCTTCCCACCAGGCAGGCGCCGCTTTTAGCAGCTGGGAGCTTATCAGAGATGGGATGTGGCAGTTGCCTCTGTTTGGCCACGTCTCTGTTTGTTTTCAAACTGGAAAGAGTCATTAAACGATCGGTGTAATCTCGAAATTAAATTATAAAATGAAAAAAACTCTTCCCCATCTCCCCTCCCCTCCACTGATGGTCCTCATTAAGGGATGTCGCTTTCCTGTAAACCAAGTGACATCCAGGACAACCTCAGAGTGGATCCGGTTACTAAGCAGGCGTTTGCCATTGCGAGGCTGGCTTTTGCATGCTTTGCGAGTTTTGCTGAATATATTTAGTAACTCCAATTGTTTCTGGTAGTGGCTTTTTGTAAGCGTCATTGGGAATGCTTGTAAGTGTAGCTGTGCTGTTTTTTAAATAACGTCTTAGCATCTCCAGCTCACGCTGGCAGCAGTGGAAATCGATAGTGTTGAACGAGAACCTGGGATGTTACTGCTTTGTCGGCATGTCCAGAAGCTCATTAAAAATTCCTTTGGGGTCAAGGCCACAAAACTGTTTCAGTGAATCCTGGATGATAATTAACAAACACGTTTGTTTCAGGCTAGATGAGAAGGTTAATTTCAAGGTTTCTTGTGATTTTTTTTTTTTCCTTTCAAGTATTTTTGCCCTTTATGCAAAGAACATTTTGAAACTAACGCATCAAGTTGAGGAAGCACATTGTTTCATTTTGAAAAATTTAGAGCACATTGGCTGTTTTGGAACTGCTTGTGCGTTGACACAAGCATTTCAGCCATACGAAAACTGACAGTCAAAATGTTTTGATGCCATGGGTACATTTGTGCACACATGAACAGGAAAGTCTCAAGGGAGCAGTTTTACCTTGTTGTACCCAAGCCTGACCCACCGATTTGGAATTCCAGCCTTGCAGCCCTGCCGAGTGAGCAGCTGCTGCCTTAGGGGGTGTTGATTGTGGGGAAAGCCCCAGGGTGGCAGGAGTAGGTAGGTAGCCTGAACCTAAAGAGGTCCTGAGTGCCATATCACCAGCTGAAGGATGAGGTGGTCAAGCGTTAACTTTCTCCTGAAGATGTGCCCAGTGCTCCTGGTGCAGACACCTTGGCAAAAAAGGGGAGGTTGATCCCTCTTGGTAGCGGAGAGCTGGTTTGAGCCTCCCGCAAGGATGTCATCCCATGGAGAGTGACACTTCTGCTACCTGTGACTTTGACAAGTGTCAGGGATCTTCCCAAATAAACCCAGACCAGAATTAGAGATAAGTTTTGCCTTCATGGGAAGAGATTAATAGGTGTTGCCTCATGCTGCTCTGTACCTTGTCCAGGGAACAGGAATTAACTGACTTCAGCAGAAGATGCATGTGTTTGATGCGAAGGCGGCTTCCTAAGGAAGACATCACATTGTGTCTCAAGGAAATGATGGTGGGAATTGCAGGAAATACTCTTAAGTTGAAAAAGAGAGCAGCATCAGCCTCTCCCCGGAGGCACAGCATAGCCTGCCCCTCTCCTGGCCATTTACCACCCAGAGAAGACATAAAATCAGAGAAAGCCAACACCAGCGCAGCCGTTGGCTGCTGCAGTCTGGAAACGTCAACGCAGAGGAACTGCTCCATTTCATCTACTTCTGCCCTCTTCACTTATTTGATTTTTTTTTTCCTGTTGCTCAGATTGCTTCCTTTACTGTCTTAATTGATTTGGAAAAGGTAATTTTGAACGTTATTTAAGAAAAGAATCTGATCTGACACAGGCCAGGACTGAGTAAATGAAATTTCTGATTAGAAATGGCTGTTAGCGCTGTTTCCTCTTGGCTTAATTTTATCCCCTATTGCTTACTATTAGAAAACATAGCATAAGATGTACTTCTTAGAAAATTCAACTAATGCATTTGCTTTTTTTTCCTTATTATATGTCAGTCTTTAACACTGCAATCCCTTTATTGTTTTACCCTGTACATTTGATTTCTTAGCAGGAAGGTACCATTGAACTATGCATCCTTGATGCTTATGCACAGCTTGTACTTCAAATGATTCATGTAGTAATCGTGACAGGTCGGTCAGTGCCGGGCACAGCTGGCATTGGGAGTGGGAAACTCCATTAAACCTAGGTATCCATAAACCTTAGCTTTGCGTTTATTTGTTAACTGTAGCATCAAATTCCAGCTAATGGGCTCAGAAGCTCACTGGCAGAGCTAGCTGTGGTGTCACCTTCCAGACAAACCAGGAGCAGCAGCGGTCCTTGCTCCTCGGAAGAGTTCTGTCCTTCAGAATGCTGCTGGAGTTCCCTTTTTTTGCCTCCATCTTACTGAACAGCTTCACAATGATGCCTATAGATAAACTTTAACTCATAAGGTATTTCATCACCAGCTGCTGTTTGCTAAAAGGGCACAGCATAAGACCTGCCATAGGTAGATTTTTGTTCTTAAAATGCCCTTTCCAGTTTGGTAGAGAAATGTGCATATTCACCTTCAGGAATTTAAATTCATTTATTGGGTGACCCCGATACTGAGAGGGACGGTTGGAGTGCATAGGTGTTTGGTGCCAGTTGAGATGACCTAGGCTGTTCCACCTGCTGGCAGTCCAGTGTAGACCCTGTGTCAGTCTGCTAGCTCTCCAGGAAGTCTCTGAAATCCTAAAACGCATTTGAAGTGGCACTAAATGGTTAAGCTTAGGCCCTTAGGTCCCTCCCAAAATGTACGTGCACTCCCTGATGAGCTGAGTGCTTCAGTGCCTCTGATTCCTCTGAGGTCACCTTGTTGCCAGGAGTAAGAAGATTAAAGTTAAGATAGAATTATTCTAGGAAATTTAGGTTCTTGATTACAAAATCAGAAGCACGCTCATTACACAAGAAAATAGAATTCAGTTCTGGATGATATTTGACTGTAAAGTTCATCAGCAGTTGCTCTTATGCTCAGCTGATGTAAAGGACTGCCTCACCTCATCTCAGAGGTCTTTGTGAAACTATCACGTCTCTGTTGTTTTTGGTACAGATGGAGATCCCAGCTGCTCTCCAGAGACACCATGCTCTCCTCTGGATCTAGACGAAAGCTTCTCTCTCCTACTTCTTATCACATCACTTTTTCTGCCTCTTTCCTGCCCTGCTCCCCCCAGATTCACACCATCATCTGTTCCCTGTTGCTTGGAGCTGGCTTCCAAAGCCACAAGATAATACATGTAGCATGCCTGTGTTTGTTCTCTTGAAGGAGCTTCTGTCCTTAGGAAGTGCTATGAGTTCACAATTCCATTGCATTCTTTAGTAAGTACATCCTTGCAAGCTGTAGGGTTTCTTGCAAGTCACAGCATTTTCATGATGGTGACAAAATTTCAGGTCTGGTTTCTGATAAGGAGTATTTGTAGTGCATACTACTTATCAGACTCATCTCTTTAAAAGCACATTGAGAGATGTGGCATTTATTAGAATTTGTCTAAATCACCTCACTTCTCCCCATGAGCTTTCATCAGTTTTGAGATGATAGGTGTCGTAAAAGCTCTCAAGAAGCAACTGAAGCAACCTGGATGTGTGTAAATGACTTCTTCCTCTGCATCTTCTTAATGCTATGTCTAACTCCAGTTGTCCTCACTGCCTAGGCAGCGCCAAGGACAAGGACAGCCTCTAGGGTTTCGGTCTAAAGTTAAGACGGCAGAAAAGGAAACGCTTATGAAAAATTGCCTCTTCTGTGACTTTCCCTGCTTTCAAGAGTGTCTGCTTTGGGTTGCATCGTTTGGTATCATCCTAAAGATGCAAACCAAATACCAAGATACCCACTCTCATCTGCACATAGCCGAGATGGTGTACCCTGTCATACCCTTGGCCTCTTAAACCTGTGGATTAGAAGGACCCTTGGGTTGTTGGGTCCAGCTTCCAACCTCAGCTGATCTGTCCAGTGGGCTCTGCACATCTCCCTTATGGCGCAGGGTGGGGAGTGTTTTTCAGCGCCCAAGAGCAAACCGAGACGTTTTAGGATTTGAAATCTTCAGGCATGAACTATACAAATCATACATAGGTTTGAGGCTGTGCTTTCTTGGGAAGAAAAAAAGCATTTTAAGTTGCTTGTATTGAGGTTATTAATACTTGTGCGTGCAAGGGTAAAGAGGGCTTCTGCAGGTTGAGGGCTTCCCCCAAAGTCAGCATATATGTTCAGCAATACCCATGCAGCAACTACCTGTCCCATCCAGACATGGAGCGGTGAGACTCCTCAAAGCCTTTCGGAAACATGGATTGACATGCTGGAGGCACGGCCAGCTTGTGGGTGTGCTTTGATGGGGTGGTGTGCCCTGAATCGGGCCCAGCAGGTGGTGGACAGCCCTCTCAGGCTCCCCAGGAAGGAGGGCAGTCGGGCCAGTGGGGCAGACAAGGCGGTTGGACCTTTTGCCCTAGCATGGGAGAGCTGTGCTGTCAGCCTTCAGCCTGGCCCATAGCAGCATCCTGCTGCTGGACACGGCAGGATTTTAGCCACAAAGAACTTCTTCTGTCTGTTAGAGGGAGCGCTTGCGAGAAGGGTGGATCAAAGGACCTCAGTAGCTCCAGATGAATTGCCACGCACTTCGTTAATCAGCTAATAAAATGCAGTGAATATCCTGCACTTGGAAAGCCAAGTGAGAGGCCTCGCAGTCCCTTACACCGTGAATTCCCTATGTTGTCCTCGTTTAACCTTGCTGTGCAGTATTGAGGTTTTTTTATTACATTATTTATAGAGTGAATATTAGTGTGATCCTTTCTTCTTCAGCAGTTGGTAGCATTCTCAGAAACAACAATCAAGTGCAAATCAAAAAACAAAGTCTCATATATTTTTGAAGTTTATTTTACAAACTTATTTGTAATGGCCAGAGAAGAAAACACAATTAATAAGGAAGCAGGGAGTGGAAGCTGTGTTCTTTTATCTGAATATTTGTTTTGGCAGTGATCTGGAGTTCTGTGAAACACTGGCTTAATTGTCTCTCAAGTTTGCCAACTGTAATTTTCTCTCCTATTATTAGAAATAAGGGCATTTTTTGGTTTACTCGAAGACATTTATTTTCATAGAAAATGCATTATGTGGATCCTGTTAATGTAAAAATCTAACTTTTTGTTAACATATTTCATTTAAGTTTAATTTATGGACCCAAGCTCTGAGATTTAACTCTAAGGAGCATTAATACATCCTGAATCAGACCGTATGTGAGGGGCTGCTTCCTGCCAAGTGATCTCCTCTGCGGACCCATCCACAGTCCCTTCAGTCTGTAGGGCTTTAAGGGAAGGAAGCATGGTCAGACCCTTTGACCCTTCTGAGCATGAACATTTTCCTCTGGTGAAGCAAAAGCTACGTCTCTTGCACGGGTAACCTTGGTATCCAATAATAAGCTCTTGACTCAAAGCCTGTAAGCGTGTGGGCTTAATTTTTAGCAGCCTTGTGTACTTTACAGTTGTGCATTAGACTTTTAAAAATGAAATGTAAAGGTAAGGAAGGAAAGCATTTATTTTTTTATATGGAACCAATAACTTTTTTTTTTTCATATTTTTTCTAGATTAGCTGACACAGAACTTTTTCCATAATGGAATATTCACATTACTCCCGATATTAAGACTACAACCAATTAAGACTAAAACACCAACTATTGCTACAGTAGTGATAAAATTATGAATGGTGGCAAGATGATTGCCTTTGCAGAAAGATTTCCTGTGAGTAATAACTCTGCTGATGATGTTTCATGTAGAAAGTGAAATAAGAAATCCACAACGCCTGCCAGAGAGGACGGCTTTGCTGTACAGTTTGGACTCTTGGGAAGCTGATGGAGTCATTAGAACTGCCAAACTTTGCAAAGTATATATGTTTGTGTATGAATATTCACAGATGAACAAAGTAACATCCATGTGTGCTTTTTCCAGTCTTTTTTGAGATCCTTCAGAGGGGAAGGCTTCCTCTGTTCATCAAGACCTGTTCTGCTTTGGACTGCCATGCTGCAGTGTATGGGAGCGCTGTTTCTTATAAATGTTCCCTATTCATCAGAAAAGTAAACACTCAGTTTTTTAATGGGGCAGAGAAACCAATCTTTAAAAGCCATCTTTCAATTTATACTGTTTATTTTTCTGACAATTCTCTATGACCATTTCGCTTTAATAATTTCGACACGTTCCCTTTTCTTTTTCGTTCTGTCTTTTCCTATTTCCTTCCATCTTTTCCTATATCGTTACCTGCTTAGAAGCAAAATTTAAGTCTTCCTTAGTGGTTTTTTTTTCCGCATAGAGGCTGAAGTCAGAGTAACTGGTATCTTTGGCAAGAGTAGCATTCTCCCTAAAAATAGAGTATGAATCAAATTAGCCTTTGGCAGCTTTTGTTATTATCTGGTTGGTATACATTTCAAACAGCTCTTTGTAATGAGATTTAGGTATTTATAGTAATCTTACTGACTGAAAATTTTGCTGGGGACTTTGTAATTGTATGCTTTGTAAAACAAAATGCTCATCCTTAATAACAAGGGACACATTTTGTTAAACTCAGTGAAATTTTATAGTATATATCAGTAATGTGGTGAGGGAAGAAAAATAAATTACAAGCATTATAGCTTTTAAAATTGCATTTACAGTCCAGAAAAGCAATTAAAACTTAACGAAACGATGAGTTTGGGAGTGTTGCAATGGATATGTTGAGTGTCAGTTGCGTAGTCATATTACTGCTGTGTAGTAGTTTACTGTATTGTGTAAAAAACCTGTTTGTACGAGTCTGTGCCCATGTTCCTTGCCTACGGCAAATACTAAGTAATCCAATTTAGTTTAGATTGCAGTGAAAGTACGATAATTTCAGTGGTATTACTTTGCATTTATCTATGTCTAAGCATATGTATGAAGAGGTTATCGTAGATCAGCTGGCACACAGTAACTTGTTAACTTTTGTAATGAACCATGTGCTGGAGCCCTTAATTCTGCCTAGGAAGAGAATCCCCCCCTCAAAATTAAAAACTTTAGACACCTTAAAATCCTTGGTCATTTTATTTCATCTTAGCAAGGAGCAGGATACCTTACATTGAACCTGAAAGTAGGTTTTATGGACTTGAGTGTTCTTTTTGGATCCGTGTAAACCATCAAAAATGTACTTTTCGGTTTATAGGGAGTATTGAAGCCAGCCGTTCCAACTTTTCATTAAGAACAGAGTCAAACACTTTTTTTTTTTAAATAGTTTGAAAAAAAAAAAAGTCGTTTCTGTGATCCTGAAACGATTTGGAAGTTTGGGATGCTTGGCTAAATAGGTTTGCATGGAAAAAGGATTCAGGCTAAAGTGGTAATTCTTCTGCTTTCACCAATTACCCTGTGAATAGGAGATGATAATGAAGAATGGGTTCAAGGCCAAAAGGACTTGAAGCCACATCAATTGTCTCTTAAAAGAGTAATGTGATCTTCAAAATAAAGGATATTTGGAGGTATGTTACTCCTTATGTCTCTTTTTGACCTTGTTCCTTTAAAACAATAAAATAGAGGACTTACATATTTGTTGAGCCTGAGGAATAAAAGGTGAGAGTGCCAACGCGCTGGTGGTTAGGGCACTTGCCCTGGATCCAGACCTGGCCACGTGGTTATATATGTGCTTGTAACAGCTTGTAACTTACAGCAGCTTAGCACCTTGCTACCACCACAGCTGCTGCTCTCCCTTTTCTGTGGTGTTAGAGAACTAGCTGGGGAAAAAACTAATTTCAGTGCAAATTTAAATATTTTCTTTGACTTGCAGAAAGACTATGGATTGCTTTCCTTTTTAACTTCAATGAGAAAAGTTTGAAGTATTTTCTTTTGAAAAATCAGCCTAAATTTAATTTCCCTCCTATTGAATCACTAAGTAAAAGATAAGCAAGCAGGTAGTCACACAGTCACAGTTCAGATCCATTTTGCCACCGAAGGAGGTATCCTCAGAGAGGTCCAGTTCTCTGTGGCTTTGACCCAAGTGAGGTCCTTTCTCTCATCTGAAATGTATGACGCTCTTGCCGTTCTTGTATGACACCACTTGCTACTTGTTCTGGATGGGTAGACTACCTAAACTGCAAAGCGGGATGGGTACCCTGTGTAGCAAATCTGGTATTGCGATAAGCTTTTGTAACTTAACTGTGAAAGTAAATTCTAGAGAGTTAGAGGAATAGAGAAGAAGTGTTGATGATGGTATGGACACTCTGCTCTGTGTCCATTTAACCCCTCTGCTCCACGGCGTCTCCTTGTTTGCATGGTTAGTCTGGCTGGTAAGAGACTGAACCCACTGCCGTGATGTGCATGTGGTTGGAGAGAAGATATCCAATAGACCTTGACTTTTAACCTTTCTGGAAAAAAAAGTATAATGAATTCATTTACTAGAAGCTGGAAAACTTTATACAAGAGGTAGGGAGCAAATTTTCAGTGAGGATGTAAATGTTTTAATGTCCTATGAAGGGATATGGTGGGATGCCTGTAGCTTGACGTGTTTAAAGACCAGTTGGCTTCCTAGCTGCCAGAAATTTGAAATGTGCTTTCTGTAGCACTTCTTTTCCTTTGACTGGTATGAAAAGTTAAAAATTCAAAATTTCAAGAGAAAGTGTGTTTTTAACTGTGTTTTACTTTGACAGAATTAAACCGTTTTGATAGAGACAAGTCATAATGATTTTAAAGTTTTTATTTAATTACTGCATAATTGTGTAACTTTTCTATTTATCACATAATCTCTTTCTAATGGACAAGCTTTCCAGTGAAAATACCTTATCAGTTCATGGGAATGTGCTCCCATAGTATCTGTAGCCCAGAAATAGAGTAGATGAACGTTATGAACCTATTAGAATTCAAAACCTCTGATGAAAAGTTTTTTTTCAAATAATTTATTTTTGTAGATCTAAGTTTTCAAAGTAAGAGCTCCAGAAGGATAAAATGATTTTCTTTGTTCAGTGTTGGTATCTGGCATTAAAAGAATGCATGACATTTTAAAGAGAACAACAGGTTCCTTTTAAAAATAGTATTTAATTCAGGAATAACACTGTCCAGTGAAAGATCGCGAGAACAGTAGCAAAACGCATACTAATGCTGACTTGAATTTATAGACTGTATATTTTATCCTCCTTCCTAATAAACACAGAATGGACTGAGAAGAGATACTGGTTGTATTTTATATTTTGTAGGCTCTGAGATTACAAGCCACAAGGTTTTTTTTAAAAGGAATATGCCACTAAAATCACGGGATTTTTGTAGCATAAGGCAACCTGTAGTAACCCTACCCATGCCTATCATCAGCGTGAAGTGTGGCTTTCCGAATAGCAAAGAGGACTTTGAAAAGAGCTCTTGGAGAAGGCCAGCCTCCTGCTTTCTGATTTTTGCTCACCATCCTTTGGGGAAGGGGACGCCTTGCACTGTTCAGTCGGGGGTGGTCACAACCTGGGAAGAAAAAGGGAAATCTTCAAATGTCTGTCAAAAATGAAACATTTTGGAAAAATGGGAGTACGTCTTTTAAAGTCTCATTCAGCTTAGAAATGTCATCTTTTCTGGGCCTATGTGGTATCTGAACTGCCTTTTGTTTTGCCTTTTGTTGAAGAAAAAAGTGACCCTGCTGCTTACCACGTCATCTGTCTAGAAGGGTGTTTTGCGTGGTGGAGGGAAAAGGTCACCATCTCCAGCCATCCTCATGCTCTGAGGTGCCCCCTTGGAGGGGAGCATGGTGTTAGGGACCCTCATTGTTATTGAGAACCTTCTGCCAAATGCTGCAGGACATTGGGAAAAGCTCTTGAGAAAGTAGAGGCATTTTTCAAGGAAAATGAGATTTTTTCTGAGCTTTTCCATTTACAAAACCAATGCTTTTGGGCTAATGCAGCTCATCTTTTGGAGGTTTTCTTGTAGATTTTTTTTTTGCCCCCAAGTGGTGTGAATGTAACTACTCCTGTTCTAGAGAAAGCAACCCAGTTCCAGTAGAGATGCTGGGTTTCTAGCTTTCAAGCAACCCAGTTCCAGTAGAGATGCTGAGTTTCTAGCTTTCCAGCAACCCCGGCCGCAAGAGTTGATGGAGTTTTTTCCTCTCTCTGCAGCCGGGTGTGGCAATGACATCAGAGACGAGCTCTGGCCTGGTCCGTTTGGGGAGGGTGGTTTTGGTGGGATTGCAGAGTCGGGGGAAGGCTGCAGAGCACTGAGGTGCTGTGTGCTCTGTCCCAAGGTGCCTCCTTGGTGAGAGGCTTTCAAGTAGATAAATTCTGCAGGGGAAGCAAATTCCTCTATTGATAGCAGGATGCTCACAAAAAATCCCTTAGAGCGCATCAGCTAACTTATCCAGCGTGATCCTAGAAAGCAAACCTTTTTTTGAGTGGGATGAAAAACAGAGGCGCAGCTCGGCTTTAACCTGGAGAGACCACTCCAGTGGGCTGGTGCTCAGTGGGCTCTTGGGGAAGGTCCCTCTCTCCTTTTCTGTTTCTGCTTATCACTTGCATATTTTGCATTCTGACTCTCACAAATGCCACTGTGAAAGCCCAACACTAAGAACTCACTAAAGAGATGCCAGACTCTGAGATGGCAAAATTCTTGTGTGACAGAGGAGGGAAGGAACAGCGGACTGCGGTGAATCTCCCCATACATGCTACAACCCGAAGGAAAAAGTGCCGGTGACACCTCTGACAGAATCCACTGCACCCATGATGTCCTTCTGCCCTCAGCGCCGACTCTCCAGCTGGAAGCGATACTGATCGCGAAATGCCTCTTGGCATGGCGAACGTAGGACTTCCCTTTTCAGAAGTTTCTGTGCAGAAGACGCGGCGTCTGCCGCTGTCCCAGATGTGGCCGCAGCTCTCACTGCGGCATGGGAGCCCTTTGGAGGCTCAGTCCCGCGGCAGCGATGTGCGCTGCCAGCCCGGCCGCGCCGCCCCGCGAGGTGCCTCCGCTGCGGGGCCAGGGCTGGGAGCAATGAAACGATTTTGCTGAGTGTTTAAAGCAGTTAAAAATAAACACACTGGGCAAAAAAATAAATACACGTACAAAAGACCACAATTACAAAGACATTCCCACTCCTCCTTGCTTTCCTGTTTAAAGTTATCTGTTTGCGGGGGTGGAAGAAGAGCAAGGGGGACAACACAAATTACTCCCGATTTCAAGACTTAGAAGAAATCTGATTTTCTTCTTATAGTGTCTTTCCTCCCAGAAAAACACCAGGACTGTAAAAAAAGGTGTTGCCAACAAGAACTGTGTTTTGTTAGGGGGACGTGGAACAGATCAAGGCAAATTGGTTGCAATGTATTTTTCGTCAGACGGTGCTTCTTCTTTTGCAAAATGCCTGCAGAGTTGAAGCTTTTGGGTTTAGGTTTTAGAAAGGAGTTTCTCACTGGCCTCGTGCATGGTTTTGCCATTATTCCAGCATTGCTTTATTTTGTTCCCAAATTCTATGAAAAGTATTGAGATGCATGTAACTTTTTTTGTTTAAACCTCGTACTAGGTGCTGCACTCTGAAAGCTGCTTTCATTTAGTCCGGTGGGTAGCTGAGCCTCTTTGACATCATCAGGAGGAATAGTGGATGCCTTTTGGTCTCCCTGTCTTCTTGGCAGACAGCTACAAAGTTGAGTGGGAAAAATGCAGTTACTAACGTTATTGGGGCGAGTAGGAAGGTGGGTTTGGGGGCAGAGTGTTTTGGTTTTGGATTTTCTTTCACTATGGCCCAATGCTGCATCCACACCACAGAGGCTCACATAAACACGCTGTCGTTAGGCGCCACTGCCGCCATGGCATTTGGCATTGTGGCATTCAGCGGTGTTGAGGCAGGTGGTGGTGGCTCTCGTGTGCACAGTGAGATGGGTTTACAAGCAGTTCTGAGTCCCGCAGCTATCTGTCTTTCCTTCACCATCAGGCTTGGTGATGCTCTTGAGCGTTTGTTTGCTGGGGTTTTGTTTGGAGAGCAGTATGTTACTCCTTGGCATGCCGTAGCAGGCATAGCTACTACTTTGGCCTTGCACGTCATGACTGTGACTTGCTCAGCTGGATCTCCTGTAGCCTCTGTGCATCAGGGCTGGAGTCGGGAGCCAGGCTGCTGACAGCACGTCCCCTCATGGGTGTGCAGAGCCACCCTCTCCCTGGTCACATCCATCTGGCAGCGAATCTCAACACCACCCATCCTTCAGCTTGCTGTTGCCATCCCTGGTCCTCTTGGGTTGTGCTGCTTATGTTACATCTGGTAAACTCAGGACTTTTATATTTTGCTCAATGTGTGTGTACATCAGTATGCATATGCATGCGTGTGCATGTGTATTTAAGCTAGCTGTTATATTTTGTCAACTCATAAAATTCTTAACTTTGTAATGTATTTGTGCTGTTACGAATATGGGACTGAACGTCACTGTGTTAAACTGGGCATTATACAAGTTTACTGATTCTAATTTAATTATTCAAATCCTCGCTGGAATGAAGCCAGCTGTCTCACTCTTGGAACATACATACCATGAACTTCAGATAGACATGTGTGCGTGAGAGCAGTCCCATTACTTTGCAGGGAAAAATTAGGCTCACAAATGAACCCTTGCCTACCTGTTTGTAGGATCAGAGCTGTGAAGCACCTGCTACACTAAAGGTAAATGACAGCTAAACCCTTTACTGAGAATTTCCTGAGACTTCTTACTGCTCAAACTGTCATTTTCATCCTAAGAATTAAAAGCTAAAATTATGCAAAGCTTCTCACTTGGAGCTTTTAATCAGCAGAGCCATTCAGGAAGGGCAGTATGATGTGGTGTATCTCCTCTGATTCATGGCTCAGAGCCATATATGTTGCTACCCAAGGAAGCAGAGATTCTGGTGTAGCTAGGAGTAAATGCAAATGGGCATCAAGCAGCAAAATCTATCCTCCTAAGAAAACTTGATCTTAATTGCTCTAGAACTCTTTCTTAATTTCATCCCCATTGTCCTTCGTACTCCCCGGAGCTGATTGTCTTTTTAAAAGGGGTCTTGCAGAAGTAGATTTCCATCCATCGAAGAGGGTAGAGGTGCAAACTCATGGGGAGCAGCTGCTGGGTTTTTTTGAGTCAGCAGGAGTGTAGCCACCAGCACCTCTCAGACCATCGAGTGCCTTGCCAAGCAGAGCAGAAGTTGAAAGAAGGCCTGAAGACCTTGGGCAGCCACGTTGTTAGTGGGCTGTTTGTATCAGTCTTACAGATGATAATATTTATGATTTTAGTGCAGTACAGTGGCATATTAATACTGCAGTCTTAAATAAAACTAATCCTTCCAAGTCTTAGATATGCACGTGAAGGGTCTCTCTAGACTTAGCAGCTTCCTTCTTCATCTTTTGATGGAGTTTTGTTTTTTCCTCATGGATTCCAGAGAGTTATGTTATTCTGTAGCTGGCAGAAGAAAAGCCAGGGCAGGTTCTCTGGAAAGTGCCACAGGGCACACTTTACAGCACTGCATGGATTGCTAAAATGAGTTGAAAAACAGTCCCATGGAAAGTGGAGTCCATGGAAAGTCTATGGAAATTCTAGTCCATGGGAAGCGGGTGAATTTTGCCTTGAGCAAAAAGCCCAAGTCTCCTGTAGAGGCAGGAATGAGGTGCTTCAGGTGGACCTCCAACATGCAGTCTGACCTCCCTGCAGTAAACCCATAGGGACACTGTGTCAGGGAGGTGTTCATTTCAGTAGGCTTTCAGAACTTGCTGCAGCGAAATAATGAGGAAACATCTTCAGCTTGAGCAGCAGCAGCATAGAGGATTTTAGGGAGGTTACTTCACCTTGATCAACATCTGAAGTATTTCTGTGTATTGTGAGATGTATGTAGCTAATGCATATTATACTGTTAGAATGTTATTAAATAACACACTTGCCAAGTATTGAATTCATTGGGAAAAGAGTCTGAATCCACCTTGTACGCTGTGATAATGGTCATTAAAAGTGAAAAAGTATGCTCTTTCTGGCACTGCTGTAAATGCAGACTAGCTGTAACAATTTGTTGCAATTACACAAAAGTTAGATGGCTTGTTTATGTATTATGTTGCATTCCTCCACCAATTCTTGCTGAACTCATACCCCATCTTGTTATGCCCTTGCCTTCATTTGTGGCTATAGCAGTATCTGCCATGCACGAAAATAAAAAATCATCTTGGTTTGCAATGTTTCATACATTAAATAGCAGAAGTTACTGAGAAGGCTCAAAACTTGTCTAGCAATGGCATTAAGCTTTGACCTTTTTCCTCCCCACAAGCTCTTGGTAGCCAAGGTGAGTCACTGGTTTTTACTTTATTACATCTATGTTTTTTTTTTTTCTTCTCTCTCATTTCTGGATCTCATCAACACTAATGATGAACAGGAGGATAAACTGGATGTGTTACCTCGTTAGTGCTTCTAAATTTTAAATTGTCTGTTATCAACTTTCTGAAGCAGGCAATAAAATATTTCTCATGTGCATTGCATTTTATTAACAGGAAGAAAGAACGATGGGCTTGAGTTTAGCTGTCATTTATTGCTGAATGCTTTGTTTCAGCTGATTGCAACTATGGTGGCTCTTTTGTTTAATTCTGTAGTAACTGTGAAATTCTGTGATTGGTGTGGGTTTGTGGTTTTTTTCCCTGAAACAGAGGGAGTCTGTTTTGGAAGCATGTAACATACGCCTTTGGGATTCCATTTTCATTAGGATACTGAACAATCTCAGATTTACATCTCTCTTTGCACATTTCAGCTTTCTCTTTTAGTGACTCTTTTATATTAAAGAAAACAATGGAAATCATCCAGAGGAGTTAAAATGTTTCTGATCTTCCTTAATTTGTAGGAAGATGGCAGCGGAAAACAGTAAAGGCTGGGAGGAAAAAAAATGGAGGATCCAGATAAGCTTTCCTGGCTAAAGAAATGCATAAAAAGATAGAAGTTTTCGCTGCTCAGAAACAGAAAGGACCAGAAAACATACATTCTTGGGAGTGTAGCACACCATTAATAGTCAATTCTGGTCCTCTAAAAGCGACTGAAGTCAAGAAGACATGCTTGGAAGTGACAGATATCTAGAATCTGCAATATGAGAAGTGTGCTTTTTCATTAGAGGGTTCATACTGCAAACGGTACGCTGATCTGCATCTTACAGAATCGGGACTGTCTTTTCACTTGATATTTTTTGATGCTGCTCAGGTTTTATTTTATTTATTTTATTAAGTTATTAGAGGGGGAAAGAGATGTGTTATCTTTGACATCAGAGCTTTTACCCTTTGGTGATGCCATCCTGCAGAGGCCACTTTCCACTGAGGACAGGCTGAAGTTAGTTTCTCCCTGATTCTTAGGCTCTTTTAGGAGTCCAGAATATGTAAGTACAAGCCTTTTCAATCAGCTTGAAGCCAAATAATCACTTAACATGATGGGACAAATTTCAAGGAGAAGGAAGCTAGAAAGTGAAGGTTAGTTAAAACTGATCAATGATAATTTACAGGCGGGGCAGAGAATGGATTGAGAGCAGCCCTGACGAGAAGTACCTGGGATTGCTGGTTGATGAGAAGCTCAACATGAGCCGGCAATGTGCGCTGGCAGCCCAGAAAGCCAACCGTGTCGTGGGCTGCATCCAAAGAAGCGTGGCCAGCAGGTCGAGGGAGGTGATTCTGCCCCTCTACTCTGCTCTCGTGAGACCCCACCTGGAATACTGTGTTCAGCTCTGGAGTCCCCAACACAAGAAGGAGATGGAGCTGCTGGAGCGAGTCCAGAGGAGGGCCACAAAGATGATCCAAGGGCTGGAGCACCTCTCCTCTGAAGACAGGCTGAGAGAGTTGGGGCTGTTCAGCCTAGAGAAGAGAAGGCTCCAGGGAGACCTTCTAGCAGCCTTCCAGTACTTAAAGGGGGCCTACAGGAAATCTGGAGAGGGACTTTTTACAAGGGCATGTAGTGATGGGACAAGGGGCAATGGCTTTAAACTGAAGGAGGGTAGATTTAGATGTAAGGAAGAAATTTTTCACTCAGAGGATGGTGAGGCACTGGAACAGGTTGCCCAGAGAAGTTGTGACTACCCCGTCCCTGGAGGTGTTCAAGGCCACGTTGGATGAGGCTTTGAGCAACCTGGTGTAGCGGAAGGCGTCCCTGCCTGTGACAGGGTGGGTAGAAACTAGATGATCTTTGAGGTCCTTTCCAACCCAAACCGTTCTATGATTCTATGATTCTATGATTCTATGATACTCAGAGCAACCCCTTTTGCTGTGCCACTGGAGAACTGGATTGAGAACTGGAAAGTATTTAATGGAAATGTTTGCAGTAAAAAAGTCACATTTTGAAGCTGAATTAAGTCCTTGATTTGAACATTTTTAACCAGTTCCACAGAGGATATGCTGAAAAGTGCTGTCACCAACAGCCTGGTTTTATGCCTTGCATCCTCAGGTTTTCACTCAGCAGCTGTGTGCAGCTCTCTTTCCAATAACAGCCTCATTTTTTGTTCCCAGTGGAGTTTAATAGCACTCTGTCTTCAGAAGTGAATGGTGATTGATTTTTTTTTCTAAGAGCTGATTAATCTGACTGTAAAGCCACCTTAGTAGTAAAAAAGGTTCTGATATCTGGCGTTTGATTGTGCTGCTGAAGCCTGGCAGAGCCAAAGGCGACGCTGCATGCCGACGTCAGAAGTGATGTACATATCGATGCTAGATTCAGGCTCTCCTTACTCTTGCCTGCACTGCCATAAAGAAGGTGAAAAGAAGGTCAGCAGAGAGAGGGTTGCTTGGAAGGGCTCAGAGTGTGTAATGGGCTTATGATTTCTCTAGCAGTGGCCTGCCAGAAGGGTCTGCCCAGGCCCGTGGCACAGATGACAGTGCTGGTTTGGGTCAGTATTTATTAATGTACTGCTTCCTTTGCCAGTCCCAGCAGGATGGGCTCCTCCTGCAATGGCTTCAAGTTTTTCCCCGAGGTCAGCTTAAGAGAAGAGAATGGGGAAAAGTTATCTGCCTTCCAAAATTCAGTATCATGGGTGTAAAATAATTTGGTTTGTCTCTGGTCTTTTATATTTTGGGGTTCAACTCCATTTCACAGATACTCCTTAATTTTAATTTCATTAGATTACATGCTCTTAAATCATCTCCCCTGTCTCTGATCCCTTCCCTTTTCAAACCTTTGGTGTTAGAAATTCCTAAACTATCATCAAAGTATTATTTTTGGTTTCTTTTATGTTATCAGGGGTTTGGTCAATGGCAATGATAAGTAGTCATTTGATTGAACTGAATTAATCAAATTCACTGTGTAAGTTAATAAGAATGACCATGCTAAATTTATTATGTAAAATCCAAAACTTGAAATTAGGAACTAGCAAGAACACGATGCAAAAACGTTCATCCTCCCAAGGAGATGATGATGTTGTATTTTATTACACTACTTCTTTTTTCCCTGTCGTGTGACGAACCCTGTTTGTCCTGAGCTTCAAATCCTTTCAGCGTCCAACAGAAACTTAAAGATGTTGATTTGTTTGGCTTCTCAGGCCCTTTTTAGGAAAACAAAACATTTGGACCTGGGCAACAGATAAGCACTAACGCTGTGTTTTTATAACACTGCATATTCAGAAGTGGGTAATAGGGTAAGAGCTTTTTTTTAAATGCCATCTGCTAATATTTTCCTGTAGCTACTTGTAATTGTAAAGACAATTGTGTCGTGTGCTTGTCTTGAATTTCAAATAGTTCTCACTGCTGTCCAGAGAGCTGGTGACGCATGGCTGTTTTCTGCATTGTATCAGGATAGGTACTGGCATTTTCACAGCTGAACTGATCTACTTGTAATGAACTGTAGCAGCGTACGGAAGAAGGCAGGCTGCAGAGCTTGTCTCATCGCCAGGTTTTCTTACTTACTTTTTGTTATGATTAAATGCCTGTAAAAATAAGCCAGTGATTGAATCCAGTCCTTAATTTGAAAGGGACAAAATGGAACTGGGAGAAGGAAATGTCACACCTGAATTGCTTAATCACTAAAAAGCAAAGCTTTTGATGGTGTCCCTTGCTGAACCTTTTCTCCTCACTGGGGGCCTGGATCTTTAATGTACTGCTGTAGGGAGACATTTTGGAGTAACCCGCTCAAAAGGTCAGAGCAAAATCTATTGTTTCCATGGAAGAGGGCAAAGTGTTGTGCCACATGGGAGGGGACAGCCAATACTTGGGAATACTCTTAGTGGGAATAAAGCACTAATTTTAGCACTGTCAAGCCAAAGCGGTAATGCTGAAATGTCACGGGTTGGAGACAGCCATCATGGTGGTGTGTCTGCTGCTCTGGTTCTAGCTGGATGTATTGACTTCATTGTGGGAACAGGCATGCAAATTTGTCCCTCTAAAAATAGCTCGTCCCCATGGCTCGCTCTGCAGCATCATCTCTTGCTGCCTTTCTCATCCCAAGCCCTTCTTTTTTCCCTTCTCCTTGACACAGGCGAGTAGAGATTCACCCAGTCTAACTCTACATGTTTGCAATGCAGATGTCAACATGAGAGTTATCCACCCTGGTGTCTCTTTGCAGTCAGTCCATTGGAGAGAAGCAGCACTTTATATGCCTGTTAAAGGATGAGATGAGCAGTACTCTGTCAGTGCCATCTTTGCCTATAGAAAGCATCTAGATGAGCAGTTCAGATTTGCTAAGTTGAATCCTACCCATGCGTCAGTCCCTTGATGAAGACTTCTTTAAAATGGCAGTTAATCCAAGTGAATGGTTTGACTTTTTCATCTGATTATTATTATGATTATTCATATGATTATTATTATATGATTATTCTAGTAATGCTTTACATAAATAATATGTATTTCACATTTGGTTGTTCCCAGTACTAGAATTTTGGAAGTGGATGGAAGTGAAGAAGGCCTAATACATGAAATCTGCTGGGAAGATCCCGTGCTTTCTGTCATCTCTCAGGAAGGGCTTCTGGTTAACCTATAAACTGATCTAAGAAAACATTTCCATTTCAGAGACTGTCTTTAGATCCCTTATAGTCTAGGAAATGATCATGCTTTCCCTTCAAGAAGGTATTATGGCTCGTTTTTATTCTTTACTTCAGAAATATTTTGTTTCTCTTTGTTGTCATAATGAAGCACGCACTTCTTATTAAATGAGAAGATCTGTGTAGATGCTAGCCATGACATTTGCTTGAATATTAAAGACCTAATTACAGATCTGTGAGGTCTCATTTGTTTTGGCTGTCACTTGCTCAACAGCCCACATCCTGTCGTCACCTGCCACAGTGTCTGCGCTTCTGGCTGCAGCATGGGTTGTGCTGCCAGTGTGGTTTTTTTCCCACAAAGGAATTTATTCCGTAGTCCCAGATTTTTATAAAGGGAAATGAGATATTGTGCTATCATCCTATATCCTCTGGTTTTCTCTGGAGTTATGTCCCAGGAAGCTTCAGGACACCTGGCAGGAAAAGAGTTAATGCATTGGAAAGGGATCACTGCAGACTGGGTGGGTTTGGTTTCCCCTCTTTAATCTTTGGTGTTGCATAAGCCTCTCTCCTTGATTTAGAAACTTTAAGCTAGTCCCCTGGCTTTGGGATAATAAAACAAACTCCTCCCGGAGAGTGGCAAAAATAAATAAAGTGTGTCCCTTGCTTTCGGAATATGTACAGAACAGTCACTTTTCTTCAAGAAGATATCAACAAAGCCAGTCCACAGTCTGGCCAGGATTAATACTAATAATCCATTTCACCTCTGGCAGGGTCAGGTTGTGCTCTGGCCCTTGGATTTTGGCCTGGTGCTTTGAATCATCTCCGTGCTGCTCCAGAGTGACACTGGTCTTCCCTCAGATGACTGTTGTGTTTGTTACAGCTTTGCTTTCGTGGGTTTTTAGGGGTCCCAATCTGAGGGCATTCTTCCAGGCTGGGCCCCATAGGAAGCTGGTGCTAAGGCAAGGCAACAACGTGTTTTGCTCTTTTTCAGAGAAAGATTAGACCCTGAGTCAATCTTGGTGTTTGACAGCGGTGTTTCAGCTCCACTAGAAATAATGTTAAATAAGCACAGAATGACAGATAGGTAACACCGTAACTTTGGGGAGTCTCTGAGGAGCTTTCTCAAAGAAATTTTTCAAATTTCTCAAGAAATTTTCCAAATTTTCTTAAAAACAACAGAAAAAGGGGTATCAGATCCTGTCCCTGTATTTTTAGGAAGCAAGAAGTTGACTGGCTTAAGAGCAGCTTTCATCATGGTATATTTTAGTTCTGTCACTTAAAAGTAAGAACTTGTGTGTCATTAAACAGTTATTGCTGTTAATGATGGCAGGATGCTGGCAAGAAAACCACCAAACATTAAATTCAGGGGCTAAATGTGATTAAATTTCATTGATCCATTGAGGAAGTCTCGTTTAGATTGCTGATAAATACTTTTACTCATTAGGATGGAAGTAGATGTTTTGTGTGTATGTGTGGGTGTTTTTGTTAAATTGAGACACTGAAAGGATATGAGAGGGAGACACTTGGAAATTTTCCAGGTTTCGACTCATATTCTTCTTTTTGTAGATTATTCATGAGACTTGAAAGCACATATTTATTGTATAATCACAGTGGAAAATAGTTCAAGACCTCTTGCTATCATCCTTTTATTTTTTTTACCATGTTATCTTCCAGAACTTACTCTGAAGAAGCTCTGATGCTAATTTTAACTCTTGAGTTTTGATGACAAGCAAGTTAGTTAGTGCTAAAACTGTACTTTTTGTAGCAGCTTTCTAGTTGTCCCTCATGTTTGCAGGTGAGCTATCAGGACAGTCCTTGAGTTTCTGAAAGCAATGAAAATGTTTTCTTATACAGTATTTATCCCATTTTAAAATATTGCAGCTTTCTACAAAATGGGCTGCCATCAAGAAGACAGAAAGAGGAAGCTTAAATATAAACACTGATTTGCTCATGGAAAATATAAAAGCATTTGAGGTCATTTGGGAGAAGAATTATCCACAAAATGATCCCATACTAGAAGGACCCATCCTTTAAGTTCAAGCTTGGTTCCATATTGGAAATATTGTGTAAGAAACAGATGTACTTTTTTAACAGGTTATCTATCATAGTTTCCATAGTACGTATAATTCGAGTGGGAATTGTGAGCCAAACATCAAAGCATAAATTACTTAAGAGTTTCTTGACCGAATATATAATTTTTGAATATGAGATGTGTACCAATGCACCTTTAGCTATTGCAGTGATACTAGTTTCTCCCTGGTGTGAGGGTTCCGGTGTTTTATTTCGGGGACTGACTGTGCCTATAAGGATCAGCTTGCAAGTAGCATGTTGTGTTGGGAACAAACTCCTCTTCACGTAGCTGATGTGACAGCTCTTACCCAGTTCTTGGAAGAATCAAATGCCATGCTTTGAGGGACCATGGTGCATCTTGAGGCGTCTCGTCTTCCCTTTAGCCTCACCACAAGCTGGCTTCTTTGTTATTTTCGGAATACCTGTGGGCAAATGTAGCTGTAGGAGACTTACTGCCCTGAGAACAAGGTGTGGCACTGTATCCGCTACTTAGTGGAGGCAGGTGGGACCATAATATACCTATAATCCACAAGCTCTTATTTTTTCAGACTTCAGTTTCTGATACTGGTGGGTGAAACATTTTACTTATTCTGTCTGAGCTGCCTAGAAGTCTTTTTGGTTATTCACAACTTCCAAGGGCAACCACGTAGTAAAACATGAATGTAGTAAAATGTGACTATGCGCTCTTGCTGTATAGAACAGAGATTGTAAATATTAGGCATCTAAGAAGAAAACTTTGAATGATGCAGGTCAAAAGGCACAGTAAGGGAGTGTACTGTATATATCCTGCAGATAACATCTAGCAGTACTAGCTTAATTTAGAAAAGTGCAAAGAGGAAAATCTTGCTTTGAAAGAGCTGCAAAGTCTGTCTTTATAAAATGATGACAAGATCTGGCCTGTGAGTAGGAAATGAACATTTTCTTGAAACACAGATACTTTATAAGAGAAAAGCTTCACAAGAGGGTCATTTCATACTGAAGAGTCACAGATCCGTGGGGTATTTTTCTGTGTTTTTGTATCGGTTTCACAAAATGACAAGATGAAGGGGTTGATAAAAGGGCAAGATTTTGTATGTATAGAGTCCTCTATTTCTTGAAAATCGTCACTGGTGGATAATTTCTAAAAATAGTGTTACAAGCCACTGAAATGCTACATTAGTTCAACAAAAAAGCCTGAGAAAAGAAAGATGATTCTTAAAAAAATCAATTGCAAACTCATCACTTATAGTGCTTGAATCCTTGAAAAATGTACTTCACTTCTAAATAAGAGTATCCTAAAATGTGTATTATTGACAAAGGATCCTGCTGCTGAGGGGCAGACAATAAGAGCTCTTACTGTCATCATCCTCTGGATCAGTGCTTTATAAATCCAGAATCTCCAGCCACTGATATTTGTGATGTATTTTTTCTTAGCGTGTGATATGACTATGTTTGGTTTTAGTCCCCCAACACTTGGTTCCTATGGCAGCTGTTGGGAGATGTGGTTTAGAGTGTGTTTGATGTGATTTGCTTTTAAAAGAGCTGTCTTTCAAAGCTTTCTTCTTGCTGGGATCTCTTTGGGTAGGGTACTGAACTTGATGTGAATCTGGTAGGACACACTCTTTGGAGAGGTCACACTCTGAGCAGCACAGAAGAGCAAACTGATGTGACTATTCTCACAGGGCATCTCTCCAGCACCACTCAGTGAATTTGTGAACTAACTCCTGTTGCTGTTCCCTGGTGGTGTCCTGACTTCTGGGCACAGGCAATGGGAGCTTTTCCTGCTGGCTGGAGATGAAGGGGTTGATATAAAGACAAGGTCACAAAAACTCTGCTTATGCCTTCGCTTGAGATTCTGCTTCTTCATGTCAATTTTTCTCACTTAGAAAATAAGGACAACATTAGCCAAAAAGGTCAGAGCAGTCAGCTGTCATCCCAAAATGAATATTTCTGCTTTGTACTTTCTTACAGAGATATTCAGAAGTTACTCTTGGGGGAAGAAGGCATTCTGAGGGTAAAAGAACCAATATTAATATTAATTTCCTCTTTGCTTTTGGCGTTTTGATAGTGGGGCACTGTCGCGTTTTCTGGGCTGCGTTTGAGTGGGGCAGGAGGCAGAAAGCTGTTGGTGTGGATCTTCCACGAAAGATATTAGTGTATTGTCTGAAAGGTAAGGCAGAAAAGCCAGTAAGTGACATAGCAAAAAGGGCACTTAGGCTTACACAGCTTCATGGAGATGAGGCCAAGGAGGCTCTTCACTCCCTTAGTCCCTGTGCCAGAAAGTCCCTTTGGCTGGTGCTGTTTGTTAGGCATGACCAGACTGCTGGCACTGGTCATCACAGCAGATACAGGGGTAGGAAAAAGTGATTTGCAGATATTCCTAGATGTAAGAGACTGTCACCAAATAACCAATGAACCTGTTAATACTGTTCTATAAATGGTTTGGTGCACAGTGTTAACATTACCGAGGAACTGGAGGTGATATTTCAAACTGAGGAGAAACACGTGCAGAGCAGCCTACTCAGTCTATCAAACAAAGGACTTTTTGAGGTGGTTAGAAGCAAGCAGTGAGTTTTTCCACAAAGAGTAGGAAAAAAGAAGAACAGAAGCATCAATAATAAAATGTGTAAAGTCAGAAACACAGACCCGTAGTAAAAAATCCGCCTGCTTAGTTACTGTGAAAGAAAGGTGCCAATACTAAAAGTTCTTTAGCTATTTATAAAATAAGGGGTTGCATTTACTCTGCAGTGGTAGAAGAGCAGAGAATCAAAATGATCAAATGAAAAATATGCTTCACCTTTCAGTGATGTCCACTGAAGGAAAGAGAACTAATGGAAATGATCATTGGAAGTGGAAAGTAGCACAACCAAGAGGAGGGCAACTCAACTGAGTGATCCAGAGGGCGTTTCTCTGATTACTGCCATGTTCTTAAAGTAAAAGAAACTGTAGATCTGTCAAAAAGGACTTTTAATGACTATCAAGTAAGTTAAGTTAGTGGCTGTCCATAAAGGAGCACAGAGCAGGAAATGTAGTGCTCAAATTAGAGAACAGGTAGAAAAATGGGGTCTAGGCAATATGGTTTCCTTAACTGAGTTTCTGTATGACCTGAGGGATTTGAACGTGTGTTGAAGGAAAGGCTAATGAAAATGTGTAAGGAAATGGAGAAGAACCTAATGCTTTTATTTGAAAAGAGCTAATTTTCAAGAAAGGGAAATGTAGTAGATCTGATCTTTATGTCAGTATTGCCTTGAAAATCTTAGGAAGTGTGGGAGATTGGTGTGCTCTATCTCCATAACCACAGTAAACTACCTGTCTGCCTGTGCAGGCATTAATGGGAATTATATACTGTGCAAGTGGTCAGTCCTCAGTATACTGAGCCAGACATCTGTCATGGTCCAAAATAAATTAACATTTTTTATTAATGACTTGGAAAGTGAAATAGAGACTAAGTTTATTCACTCTGCAGCCAATGCCAAACTGAGAGAGGAGTTGCTCTGCAAACATTGAAGGACGGGATTAAAATTGATTTGTTTTGGTCAGCTAGGTCTGAAATAAGATACAAGTCAAGTGCAAAATATTGTATTTATTTATCAACAATCAAAGGCACATCCCCATGGTAGGGGATGAATTGTTTGTTGGGCAACAGGTCTGCAGAGGAAGATGCAATGATTATTGTTGCCTTGCATTTAATCTGTGATTCAGAGTGGCATATGTTGTAAGGGACACAAACACCATACCAGCATGTATAAACAGGACTGCTGCATACAAGACTTGCAAAGTAATCTGCCTACTTTACTTAGCCTTGCTGAGGCTTTAGCAAAAAGTACCATGTCCATTTTTGGGCATCCCTCATCAAGAACGATGTGGGCCATCTTGAGGTAATTCTGATCTACCAGAGGTTCAAGACTGCAATATATAAAAAAGTCTGAAAGAACTGGGATTGTTTAATTTGCAGAAAAGAAGATGCAACAGAGACACTCGAAATTTCTTAAATATAACCACAGGCAAAGAGGCAGTATAATGCTCTGTCTCCACAGCAAATAAGACCCCAAAAAATAGAATGCAAGGGAGACCTGCAAATGTCATTTTTTCTCTGATGATAAGGATAGTGATGCACTGAAATAGATTGCCTAACCTATACTTACCTTCCAGGGACAGTGATTTCACAACTTCACTAGGTAGCTGTGTCCTGGAATAGCTCAGCTGTAGCTGATCCTGGCTGTCAGGATTTTCCAACTATGCCTTTGCTTTACGTTTGTCTATAGCTGAGCATGAGGGTTTATACATTAATAAAAAACAAGGAGAGAAGGTAAAAATGTGTTGTTCTAGAAGGAGGAATAGCAGCACGTGGATGGAGAATGGCTAGTGAGTCTGTTGGTGTTGAATTCTACTGCAAAGTGGGATTCATCATCTCCTGTACTTTTTAAGTCATCTGTAAACTGGCAAGAGAAAGAATCAAAAAGACTGTATGAAGTCCCCTGTTGCCACTCTACTTTACAAACAAAACATAGTGATTAATAGCAGTGCAGATTCTCTGGTGTGTACATAGTCCATGTATCCAGAGGCCTGAGAGGACTGTAGGAGTATTTGCAAGCCCCACGTGAGGAAAAAGGCAACTCAGAACTACTGGTCTGAATGCATCTTAAACCCAGCCTTTCTTGGAGATGACAAGAAGTATATTTCTTGGACAAAGCAGTGTGGCTGCAGCTGCACGTGAATTAGTCAGTCTAGCTGTTGTACCAAGATATTTTTTCTGCTTGCTAATTCGTACATGATGTGGCACATGGAGCTGAAAATTGCTCCTTCTGTATACTCATTAAAATAATGAGCAACATCTTTGCAAGCATGGTGGATAGCATCGTTTGCATCAGTGTGACCAGAAAGGCAGTTCTGGCACCCGTGATACGTGCCAGACAGTACCGGCTTTGGCTCCTGGCAGCGCAGCCCCGCAGCAGGGTTCTAGCCCGTGCTGTTGGGACTGAGAAACAAGGAGGAGAAACCTTCTCTGCCGTTACTGTATATATATGGACAAGTTCTTTAGTTGACATTATTTCTTTGATGTGGTTGATATGGTAAAAAGCAGGAAGACATGTATGTTGACCGAATCAATGCCCAAATACATGAATGGAGATGAACTTACAGAAAATATCTTCTTAAGGCCTCATTCAAAACCCATTTGAGTAAAAGACATTCTTCTGTTGGTGACAGATTTGGCTTATATCATTGCTGTTATCACTTTCCCACTTGTTCTTTTCTTCCAGATCTGTGAAATAAGCATTTTTTTAAATAGACTGGAAAAAGTGTATGTGTGAAGAACAGTTCATATTAAATCTTCTTCCTCTTTTTCCTCTCCTACTTCCCCCCTCTTCTTTTTTTTTCATAATTTGGATTACTTGACAAAACTGGGTTAGAATGGGACAAAACTCAGTTAGAACTGAGAAGATGGTAACTTTAGGTGGGAGAGGATGTATGAACTATTGGAAACAGTAAGTGGATAAACTGTATTTTGCAATAATAGAGTAATTCTTGTATTCCTACGGTCACTTTTGAATAACCATTAGTCACATTATGAAAATAGCTTTGTCCTTGGTGACGTAAAGAAAATCTGTAACTTGCTGTTATTGAAAGGAACAATCGTTACTGGAAAAACTTCATTCCTCCTAATCCAGCCTCCTTTTAGAGGACAAAGAGGACAGTTTATAGAAGCTAGTCCACAGATGAAGAGAAACAAAAATCCTAAAGTCTGTGAAAGTGACAAAAATAGGTTAAATGTGGCTGCTGAAAGGAAACAAAAGGAGAAGGAATGATTTCACCCTTGTTTCTGTGGGGAGGTTTTAAATACCAGTCTCTCAGGGAAAGACAAATCTGGCTCTGGAATCAAGTTCTTGCCCAAAATGTACGTGCTTATAGAGAGAATATCAGAGCAAAGGAGGTAGTGGGTAGATGGCTTTGTACCACGAACTCATTCTGCAGAAAGGATTCTCTTTTTCTAAATGTTTACATTAATTCAGCGGTGTAGAAACCCAGTGTGCATTGTGTCTTGAGCTTCCCTTTGCGCATGCATGGAAATGAGTGTGGGCAGCCCTGCACGTCATGCATGCAAAGGGGAGGCTGGACAGGAATGTGAGGCTGTCCATCGTTGTGTGGGAGCCAGCTTGGGTGCGCTCAGGCCTCTCAATCTGGGCTATAAACCCTTTCCAATGCATTTTGTTGGAATAAAAACACAAGAAACAAGGTGCTGTGCAGCGTAAGAGGTTCTAGCTTTATGAAGATTGGGTGGAGGTTTTATTGTCATTACCTGAAGAGGGCACTACTTCAGACATGACACAGTTTCTACCCGATGGATTTTTTATTTGAGGGGAATGGCAGGTAGAAGTAGGAAGTTTTGGATTTTGCTTGTTTTTTGTTTTCCTAGAAGGTTCATTTCAGGCAGGTTCTTCTGTCCTCATACTCCCAGCTGTGAAGATGCTCGAGCCTAGGGAAGACCTGGGACAAAAAGTGAGAGTAACACAAGAACAGAACTTTACAATAAAATAGTTGTGATATTCCAAAAGCGCGAGGCTCCCTGTTCTATCATGTGTGCGAGTCCTTCAAGGATGAAAGGCTGATGTGCATTAGATCTGGTATGTGCACATAAAGACTATCTATTTAAGGAATTAGCAGCAGTGTTTCTCTGAGAAAGGAGTGGATTAGTGGGCTGAAAAGGATGGGATAACCAAACAACTCAGGGATCATGGTCTAAGACTTATGATAAAACCAGATTAAAATGAAACTTTTAACAACATAAGAAAATCTTGTTAGTTTGTTATGCTGTAATCTAACCCTCTACCTGTTAGATACATATGGATTCTTGCATAACGACTGCATTCGTCTTTTAATTTCTGACCTCCTACTTTTTAACTTCGTAAAAGGGAGAAAAAAGAGAGCTTGCCAAGAGTTATTCCTTCTCCCCATGCATCTCCTAGTAGTGCTGAATTGCTGTCTAAACTGTGACCCAAACTATTTCCTAAGCCAGTGTCGGTATGTACACATCACTTAAATCCTTCCTGCCGATTGAGATGTAACTCGGGTTTGTAGCTTCTTTCCTCACTCCCCGCGCTTTGGTTTTACTGGAAGGAAAGGGGCAGAATGGACATAATACAAGAAAGGATAATTTGATGGTGGGATTTGTGGGATGCTTTGCAGAGCCTAGGTGTCTCGTTCCTGTGCAGCAGACAGATTAACATCCTCTCTCTTGCTTTTCTCCTGACACCTCCAGCACACTTCATCGTAGGCATGTGCCTCACTTCACTGGGACTCCTTAGGTGCTTGAACACCCTGATTTTTGCTAGAGCTCAAATGCTCTTTGAAGCTGTCAGCTATGTAATATCTAATTTTAGTTTCTATTCCTTTCTGTTTCACAGATAGTGACCGTGTGTTTTTAGTGTATTAATCCTTCCCTTTGAATTTCTTCTTTGCGGAGAGATGTATGTAATTCCACATTGCCAATCCAGTTGTGTGAAGTAAATTAAGCTGAAAGATCCAGTTATTCTATAGCAGTCTTCATTCTGAAACCATCAGACAAGACTAAAGGGCAGTTTTACACAACAGCAGACTAGTTTAGATGGTTGTCTCAGGAAAGTGGTTTAATTCTATAGATTCAGATCGATAAGCTAATGCGAGAGGTTTACTTTATTATAACAACTTCATGCAGTCAAACACTATAGCTCTAGGTGGTAATGCCACCTAGTGGAGAAGAGGAATATGGTCAGCTTCAGGCAGAGACCCAAAAAAAACCCGCAAATAAGAATTTCTTGCCAGTAAAGATGTAAAACCACTCATTTTAGAGGAATTAAGATTTTTATCCCTTTTCTGTATCAGTGATTTTCATGCTATTCTCTTATTTCTAACTTTCTACAAATATATCTGAAATTTTAATCTATTTTTTCGCTAGTCATTTTATTTTCTTATTATTAAACTAATATCTGTATTTTAAAATGACACAAAAATTGTGCTGAAAGTGGAGTTCGTATAATGTATGAGATTCCATTATTTCAAAACTATGCTTTTCCTTAGAATTAGAATAAAAATTAAGATATTTCAAGATTTTAAAAACAAAATTGTTGGAAAAATATTAAGAGCAATAAAAATGATTTATCTTATGTTGAAATGTTTTCTTATATGCTTCATGTTTTCTTACACACAAAAGAGAAAATGAAATATGTTGGAAAGTTAAAATTCAATTTTACTATTAATAGTATATTCTTCTCAGGATAAAAAGCTCAATTCCTACACACTTAAATTCAAGAAAATGTTTTCTGGTGGAGAACTAGAAAAATATCTGAGAATTTTTTCCCTTATGATTCAGAAGTACTGGTTTTTGATATCTTATCAGGAGTGAATTTCTTCTAAAACAACTGATACAATATAGTTAGGAACTTGCAGTCAGATACGTTTCTTTAGGCATGGTCACATAACATGCTGTCCATCCTGAAATTCTTGGGAAACCCAGGGTTTATGACATTCGCAAAGGAAGAAGTTTTGCTGGTTGCTGAAGGGAGTGAAGGCACCAGAGAAGGAGCACAGGTGGGTTGAAGGTGGCAGTTCGGTTCAATAACTTTGGTTCATCCTTCACCCTTGCCTTCATCTGAAAGGGTGGGATTTTAGTTCAGTGGTGCCTGTCTGGCTTGCTGCTGAAGTCGCTGAAGCAGTGAGCCCTGGTGGAAGCCCAGTAGAGCAGCGCAGGCTGACATCGTTACTGTCCTGTTGTTACTGCGCCATCCCAAAGTGCTGCCTGTGTCCGCTCTCTGGTCTCGTGGTGAAGGTTTGTTCAGACCCGCTCACAAGCTCCTGGGAAACAAGTTAACTTTTCAAGTATGATTGCTTGGCAGGTGAAAAGAGACCAAATTACTTTCACTTAATGTTTGGTGGCAATCATACTGTTTCTGTTGTGTTGCGAGGGAGATAGCATCCATCATGGCTCGCAGCCGCACTGTTAGTCATATGCTGGCTGGGATCAACGCTGCCCAGATTTTGGAAAACTGAATCCTCCCAGGGAAACTGCAGCCTTTGCCAACCCAGCCGACTGATGCTGAGAGGCCACTCAACTCCATGGCTGTGTATTTTCAGCTTGTTTGGAACTGTAGTTGCAGGCACGTGAAATACCACCCCATAGTGCATGCGCGTTTTGCTGATCCCTCTGCAGCAGTTTGGATTTTTCCGTCCCTGTTTCCCCATGTCCCAGGTTTGATGTCTTCAGCTTCATTGCGGCTCTACTCAAAAAGTTTTACAGCTTTTTTTTTGAGCTTCTTTGGTTCTGTTGCTTATTTTTTCATATTGCCTGTGGCCTCAGAGTCATGCTATAGCCACCACCTTTGCTTTTAAAGCTGCTTCCCTTAAGTTAGCAGGTGTATATGAGGTTTTTTTAAAACAAAAAAGGTACAATTTGTTATATGATTTTTTTTTTGAATATAGGAATAGAAAGAGAAGTGATGATTGGGAGTTAGAAAAATACACTGTTTTCCTCTGAGTGTTGTTGCTGACTGTTCTTTGTGGTAGAATAATGACTAATTTTTCAAAAATTATTCATTAAAAAGAACTCTGCTGGGTAGTTTTCCTTATTTCCTGCAGGCTTGTACATGGCATTTTGCTGTGATTTCTAATGGAACAGTGAGACATGATTACAGCATGTACCCATGGAGATGTATTAATGTCCACTGACCAAAAAGCTGAGGTCCGTGCATCAACAAGTGTGCATTTTACAGCATGTTTGCTGCTAACGTAGAGATGATCGGTTTGCAAGTGTGTTGTCCCATCAGTATTGAAGCTGGAGTTTTCAGAAAGCCGATGATACAAATAGTAACCTTACTGGACCCCTGGAATGTGTGCATGCGGCTATGTAAAACAAAAGGAAACGTCATTCTTCTTTGTTTATGTACAAGCGTACACAAGTTTATGCGTCTTTAACTGTAGTAGTTACTCCGGGTGCTGCATGGGACATCTGTGATGCAATGAGTGTTCAGTGATTCACTGATACAGAACATGAGAGCCCATGTGATGACTCACTTTTTCCCTCCTGCTTTCTTTTCCCATTAATCTGAAGAAAAGCTTAACAACTTTTACCAGAATTCAAGGAAAGATACATACAGGCTCTAATAATTTGAGGGTGAGATGTATTTGATTGTAAATTAAGTTTCCTTTAGGATTCCCTTAAGGGAAATAAGATTCCCTTATTTCCTTAGATAAAGAAAAATGAACTAGACAAAACACTTGAGGATTGCTACAGGGATTAAGATTTCAGCAGTGCCAATTTCTGATACCCAACTACAGCAAAATTTGCTAGTTTTGAGAAAGAAAAAGATAAAATGAGTATGAAGAAAGTTGTGCTCTTCCAAACTGTAATTTTCTTCTTCTGTTTAGAGACACAGACAGATGTTTCTATTTGACCACCTCAGAGTTTTGCCATAACAGTCAAAATTTAAAAAAAATATTATTTTGGAAGAAAGAAGCAAAAAACGTTGGAAGTTGCTTCTGGGGAGGAAAAAGCTGGGCACCTGCCATGCTGTTTGATGATATTGGTTTTAGTAAAAACTTTTGATGGGCTAGTCCCTCTGCAAGGGTTTTGATTTTTTTGGCAATATTTTCCCATTATTCCCATTATTTTCTCTCATCTGATGTATCCATTTGGCTACAGATGATCGAGTTTTGCTTAGCTTGCTGTTTGATGGCGATTCCGATTCAGCTTTTCGGGAAGGAAGAATGTGTTGATAGACCACACGAGGGAGCGATGTTCTGCGGGTCGGGCTGCGAGCAGCTCTCTTAGCTCGGGGCACTTCAGCTTCTCGGTTTCACCCTGTTAGAGGAAAACGTTTCCTTCAGCAGTTCTCAACTTTTTCCAGGTTAAAGTAGTTTCTCAAGAACCCAAATATCTTTTTTTTTTTTTTTTTCCAGTGGACAGTATTTGGAATTTATTGCTTAATAATGGCAGATCCTGAATGCTGGCTCTGCAGCTGACACACCGGCTTTCCACCTCATGCACCAGCCATGCTCAGGGTGTGTGAGAGGGTGAATGGGGAGAAAGCAGGCAGGGTCGGTCTCTGTACTTTCTGCTTCCCTCTTTTCCTCCCGGTAGAAGCACGAGTTCAGTTAGATCTCACCTGCAAAGAGTCCTTCTATCACACGTTACAGCGTCCGCTATGTTGGAAGTGTTTGTCAAACACCATTTAATTTTGCACTTCAGATTTCAGTAAGTGATCTTCTCAGAGCATCACCCTTTCTGCTTCATGGAGGGATGTTTTTTTTTAAAGCTTGCATAGACAAATTCTTTGCAGCTGCGTTGTTGGCAGTCCTCGAACCAGCATCATACATGAACTCGATCTAGGTGCTTGGTAGCTACATGCTCACGAGTTGCTTGGCTCTTTTCTAGTGCTTGAGGCAGACAGAATGGCCTTGCCCTTTCAGTAGCAAGCGGTGCAGTCTCGAGCCCTGTGACATGAAATCAGGACTGGAGCGAATGGCCATGTTCGCATGTCCCATAGGACAGGTGGCTGCTGGATACTGCCAGGGCTCGTAACTGTTCCGGTGTTAAAATGAAGTCAGAGCAAGACTTTGGGCAATTAATCCCATATCTCTTTTTCCCTTGAAGAACTGGAACTCATTTTTTGGAGAAAATGTTACCACACGTTGAAAGATAAATGTGAAGAGTCCCGCAGAGAGCATGGCAGTCACTTGCCAATCAGTCTGGAGAGGAACATTATCCATGAGGGACGCTACAGGAGACCCCTGAGTTGACAGTCCTTTTGAAAGCACTATTTTGTGAGTGTCTCAAGTAGTCTGATCTCTCCCTCCTGCAGTGTAATTCAACAGGTGTATTTCAGCTACTTTTCCTAGCTACAGATGGCCTAGCACTTTGTTGGGTAGAAGACGAAAGTGCCTCTCTAGTGATGCGTGGGTTTTAGCCCTCTACTACCAGCTTCTCCCAAGTGACCCCTGTGCCGGGGATGGAAATATTTTATCTTTTATTTCTTACAGTATCTTGTCCATGCATTCCTCTTTCGTGAAACTTCAGAGGTCATGATTCAAAGGCTTCAAGCAAGGCTGTAAGGAGTGGAAAATCCTTATGTACTTAAGGCACTATCATGTGTGGTGATCATATAGAAATCTGTCAGTTTGGCAATGCACTTTAGTTTGGTCTGTGGGAGCTAAGGCAAAGAAAGTATTCTGTTTGACAAGAGTAGTAAATGATCAAATAACTCTCTCAGCACTCCCTGAATAGCTCCAAATAGTTCCAGGAAACATTTGGTTCATCCCAGTTGAAAGATGTGAAGTCAGACTTGTGGAGAATTAGCTTCTTGGAGCAGTCTCAGTGGAGCAAAGGATAACACGTGGTTTTGTATAGTGATAGGATTAAAACCTACAGAGGAACACAGCTGCTGGGTTGCACTTATTGTAAGATCAAGCACTACATGCCAGTGCCCTGCAAAATGGAGTAAACACTCCCCACTGGAATATCCATTTCGATCAGCCAACTTGTGGATTGTTTCCAGTGTACTCAGTCCCACAGGAGATAAAGTCTTCCTTGCCATCACTTGCTTCTCTTCTTCCTAAGTTTAAAAAGTTCCAGGTTTCGTGGAACAAATGCTTGTGTTTTCTGAAACTAACAAGTGCGTTTTTAATTCTATGTCAAAAAAACTTTTTATAGTTCTGGTCAATCTGCTAATGACAATATGACCGCCTTCTCCATTCTTTATACTTAACTGCTCCTTTTCCATTTTCTTCTCTTTTTCCCCATGTGAAAGTATATTTCCTGTCTAGCAAAGTGTTTCCTAGCCACAACTGCCCTTGCCATCAAAGTGGCAACACTAATGTATCTGTGACCTATTTTCTTGACAAATTGCACTTTTTCTTCCAGAGCTGACCTCTACAACTGCACAAAATTTCGAAAAGCCTCTTCAGTTCCTGCTCTTGCATATTGTTCAGGATTTTACTCATTAGATATTAGACAAACTGCTGCAGACGGTTCTCATCTGAGAATCATAGAATCATAGAATGGTTAGGGTTGGAAGGGACCTTAAAGATCATCTAGTTCCAACCCCCCTGCCATGGGCAGAGAAACCCTCCACTACACCAGGTTGCTCAAAGCCTCGTCTAACCTGGCCTTGAACACTTCCAAGGATGGGGCATCCACAACTTCTCTGGGCAACCTGTTCCAGTGCCTCACCACCCTCAATGTAAAAAATTTCTTCCTTATATCTAATCGAAATCTGCCCTCTTTCAGTTTAAATCCATTGCCCCTTGTCCTATCACTACATGCCCTTGTAAAAAGTCCCTCTCCAGCTTTCTTGTAGGCCCCCTTTAGGTACTGGAAAGCTGCTATAAGATCACCCTGGAGCCTTCTCTTCTCCAGGCTGAACAGCCCCAACTCTCTCCGCCTGTCTTCATAGCAGAGGTGCTCCAGCCCTCTGATCATCTTCGTGGCCCTCCTCTGGACTCGCTCCAGCAGCTCCGTGTCCTTCTTATGTTGGGGACTCCAGAGCTGAACACAGTATTCCAGGTGGGGTCTCACGAGAGCAGAGTAGAGGGGCAGAATCACTTCCCTCGACCTGCTGGCCACACTTCTTTTGATACAGCCCAGGATACGATTTGCTTTCTGGGCTGCCAGTGCACATTGCCGGCTCATGTTGAGCTGAAAATGTTGAAATAGAAAATGAGGAAGCATGGCTATGCCATCTAACTGATGATCTTCCAGAAACACACAGTTGCACAGCTTCTCTGCATTCAGTCACATCTCTTCTTTCTGTTGGCCAAGCTTTCAGCAGGAGGCTCCATAAACCAGAAAAGCCAAGTATAAGTTAGGCCTCTGATTGTGAGAAGGATTTTAATCTTCTGTCCAGCTTCTTAGCAAGATACAGCAGTTACTGCCTTGCAGCCAGTACCTGACAACAGCAGTGATAATGAATTTATCAACAACACCTGGATAACTGCTGGCTGCAGGGACAGATCCCTTCCAGCTGGGGCTCACAACATACTTTTCATGCTAAGAGGTGCTCCCAGGTTAGATTTCTGCCACAGATTGTTGGCATGAGCCCCAGAGCGACTCGCAGGAATATTGCCTTTGTCATCCTCCAGTGCTGCGGTCACTGCTGATCTTCACAGTTCTCCATCACTGTGCAGTCTTACTGGTCACTCTGCGGAGTTAAGGGCCATGTGAGAGATGTTCTGCCAAAGTCCTGGCTTGATACCTCCATTCTGGTGTTACAAACCATATCACACTAGCAGTAGCACCATCCACAAGAAATGCTATATATCGCTTATATATTTGTGGAAGTTTTTGAGTGAGTCTTGTAATGACACTTGTTGGTTCACAGTTATTTCTCTGTATTTCCGCCATTTCCGGGAGAATGCCTTCTTCATATATTGCAGATGTGGGGTAAAAGTTACTGTTCTGATGCTGGATGGGATGTACAGGAATATTGGGCAGCAGATTTTATCACGAATGAAAGACTGACATTTTTTTAAGAGCACGTGATTCAATTCCTGCAGGATATTAGGAGGGGCAAGAGTATAAATGAGTTAAAAAGCGGATTAGATAAAACCCAAAATGCTTTAAATATAGCTTGCGTCAATCCTTAAACTTTGCATTGCTGGAACTGAGGGGGGAAAGCCAGTGTAAGGAGAACTTCATACTTGCTCACTGCTTATATGGTCTTGTTAAACATGTAGTACTGTGAGAGAGGAACTGGCTGAGGTCGAGCCAAACCTTTGCTCTGACACACCAGGCCTCCGAGAGGCCTATTCATAGGATAGCAAAGTAGTTTTGTAATGCTGTGGCCCTCCTAAAAGTATCTTTAGACTTTCAGGTATTGGTGCATTTGCATAGCCGCCTCCATGCTACAGCTGCTCCAAAAAAGTTTTACCATAGAAAGAAGTGTAAAAATTTCTGAGGGATGCATTGGAGGATGCTTTACTGTAGGGGAAAACTGGAAAATGGATTAAAAATGGAAACTACTTTTAAATTTCACAGTAGGTGCACAAATACTTGTCTGTAGTATTTCCCTTCGCAGTATATTTGAGTCTTATCAGTACTGTTGATTCGTATCTCCAGCCTTACGAGCAGGTTAGGCATCAATATGACATCAGCATCTTGGAAACACCTGGAGATATGTATGTTGGTCTCATATGCATGAAGCAAAAGCAAAATTATTCTACAAGAAGCATTACCGCAATCATCTTTACTGTTTGGATTTTAGGGAATGGGAGCTAAGACCCATCCAAATGTCACTAAGCTGTTTCTTTTAATGAGGTATGATTTACCTGGTCATACTTTTTTCTAGATGGTAGGGTGTAGAGTATTATGAAAGCAACATTTTCCTTTTCAGGATAATGAACAGCAAATGGGAAATAATTGTTTATGTAGGTAATTGTGACATTTGTTTTTCTCGTGGAATGGTTATGGCTTCTCAGAAGGAAACTTGAAATGATGAAACAGGAGCATAGCAGAATGACACACAGAAGATGATTTCTTGGTTATGGAATGAACAATAACTGTAAAATTTTTGGAGAAAAAAGTTGACCAAAAAATAGATTCTCATACAATAACTGCTGTAATTTGAATTCGATTTTCTGCGAGGGTCTTCACCTAGAAATCCAGTACTTGTATAGTGCAGCATCAGGTGCACTTACAACAGTACCTGAGTTTGATTAATGGATTTTTTTACCCTTGCATTGAGTTAAAGAGAGGAAAGGACTTCAATCAATGAAATTATAAAGCCCAGTTCTGTCAGTGACTTGCAACTGAAACCCTAGCATGCCTTTGCTCATAAACAACATCTATGTTGTAGCATTATGATGAGACTTAATTTTGGAAATACCTTATGATCTTTGGAAAACTATTAATTTGCATATGTATATGTAGTTTTATTTGAAAAAGAGTTGGTCCATTGTACAAAGCATGACTAAGACTTCATGTACAATTTTGGTCATTCATATTCAAGTACAATGACCCAGGGCTGGAGTGGATCCAAGTAAGTGCTGCTAAAATCAGGGATGAGGAAGATCAAAAGATTTTAGATTGCTTAGCATCCCAAAAGAAGGACATTGAGAAGGCGGTAGGATTAGCCTTTCTTAGTAGGGACCAAACACTAGGGATGAAATGGAAGAGCACAGCTATTTAAGCTGAAGATTTAAAGGGCTGTAATGTGGCATTGAATAACCTTAGGGCGGAAATTAGAAGATGGTTTCCAACCATCAAAGCAGTGAGGCTCTGAGACTCTTCAGAATGAAAGTAATGGGAGTAAAGGCAACAGGTTTACAAAGAGACTTGTCTGCTCAGAAGGCTTGTGACTGTGGCCTGACCAATTACTGCAATAGCTGCCGATACTGAGAACATGCTTTGTGGATGCCCCATCCCTGTAGGTGTTCAAGGCCAGGTTGGATGAGACTTTGAGCAACCTGGTCTAGGGGAAGGTGTCCCTGCCCATGGCAGGGGGGTTGGAGCTAGATGATCCTTAAGGTCCTTTCCAACCCAAACCATTATGTGATTCTACAATTCCATGACTCTTGGCTCAGAGTTGCCTTCCAGTCTCTGTGCTGCATGTTTTGTAGCTATAGTTCAAGACTATTTTCTTCCAGGTATACCTGGTTTTTTTTTGTTTCCATGCAACACCATGAACAGATATCCAGAAGAGTCACTGGCCACAAACAGCATGCACCCCAGTATATGCTTTAAGCAGGCCAAAAGGATTTCTGGATCTGTGGCTTTGACTTCAGAGGCTGAAGCGTCATCATAGGATGCTCTGTAACAGCACCTCCAGGTGAAAGACCCTGCTTCTGATTGTCTTGACCATGAATGGCAATTGTATAGGGGGCAGGGGCAGTTGAGTGAGTGGTGGAGTTAGGGAAAAAGCTTGGGAGCTTCCCAGGTAGGTGGTTACTGAAGCTCTGAACTCTATTTTAGAATAGTGCTCTTTCAAAGTCATGGTGTGGTGAGCATACTTTGAGAGGCCTGCAGAATGAAGGGCTTACCTAGGGAAGACATAGAGTCTGGCTGCCATCAATTAGGAGAAAAACCATGTGTATGGCTACATGGCACTGGTGAAAATGGTACAAAATCAACATATGTTAGTTCTGTTGAGTTTTCTCTTCATTTGTTTTTTTTTTTTTTAATTTAAGCATCAATAAAATGTTCCTTTAGTTATGCTTAAAGACTTTTTTTTTGCAGCTTCCTCTTCTTAATTCTTGACTCTGATTCTTGAAAAATACTGATGTAGGAAATTAATGGGTTTGGTAGAAAGGTGACTGAGTGTGAACTACTGGTTTTGGATGATTAGCTAACGCTGAACAAAGAAACAAAAGAGGCAAGTGAACAACAGAGCAAATGCAGCCATAGAGAGCGTCAGAGATTGTAAGTAGGCTCTCATAAGCCAGTCTCCATGGTACACTGCGTACATTTCCATGGCCTTGTTTATACAAAGAAATATTGAGTAGGCAGCTTAGCTGTTCTCCTTCCTCTCTCTAGGCAGTCTTACATTAGAGGATTTTACTAATGCAGTTGCCATTGTAGCTGTTTAGCACACCTACAGATTACCTCGCATTCCCCCACCTCTTCCCTAACACAGGAGGCGTACAGCAGAGTGATGCTAGAGAAGAATAGGGACTGCCGTTCAGAGTGTTCTCCTCCTTCCTGCTCCTCACATCAAGAATAAGCCTGACTCCATTTTGAGGGAGAGGAGCCACTTGAAAGGCAGGAAGGGGAGTGAGGGAATGACAAGACCGTTTGCAGGATAGGTATGATCTTGCAGAAGAGACTGGGTGGGAGAGGCATTAGGAGAAAGTGATCCTGGGGGGCAGTGGAAATGGAAGGGCCTCCTCAGCCTCGCTCCCACTGACTCCTCTTGATCATGCTTTCCAGTGATGCTGGGATGGACAGAGAAGGCAAGAGATGCAGCTGGACTTGGCCATCCTCCTTCTTCACAGCCTTATGGCATTACTGTCTGTTGTAGGGAATAGCTGTGACAGACCAGAGCAGTGACTGGCACATGGTGTTTCACCACCTGGAGCGAAGGGTCAGCCTGGGAACCTGCCAGTTCTTTCCAGTAGGTCTGGAGTGCCCCGTTTCTTCATGCGCTGTCATGTCCTGACCCAGCCAGGAGCAGCATGTACTAGTTAAAACCAAACTTGAATACAGGTTTTGAAATACATTACTCTTTGGGAAAGGGGAGGGGTGAGTTAAAGGGCTGTCAAAAGTACAAATCAACAGTGTGTCATATGTACTCGGCAGCAGTTCTGTAACTGGAGTCTCATGGAGCTTGTAGGACCAAAGTCAAATGTGTAGATAAGCCCCTTCTTCCACATCCATGAGAGAATATGTATCAAAAGGCTGTGCCAGGAGCAAGCAGAGACGCCTGATCTAAAGTCCTTGAAGTGTTTGTGAGAAGGGTCATGTGAATCTGAAAGTTGGTGGCAAATATCCTGCCCATGGGACTTGCACTTGCTGAGACATGTTTATGTAGATGGAAGTTGTTTGTCCAGATGGCACTCAAATAGCTTTTGCTCTCCATTTCCTTGTAGCAGTAAAAGAGCTGCACATGGATCGCATTCAGGAAGTTGGCCCTCTTTATTTTTTAAAAGCTTAAATATTTACAGTTTTCTTTCTGGGTGAAATTGCATGAAAGTCCATCTTTCAAGAGGAATTAAATAAGTTGACTCATCCTGTTGATGGAGAGGCTAGCTCTGTGGTTTCGAACCAAGGCTGAGGCCATCTCTGTGCTTCAGACCTCTGCCAAGGCAGCTGGGTCACAGCTGGGGTGTGAAGCTGTGTGAGCCTTGATATTTGTGGCTTTTACTGGCAGGAACACCTCGCATGCAGGTAGTCCCTCTGGCAAAGCTGCACTCAACCCAAGGGTTTTCTCTTGCGAGCCAGAGGTTTCCTACACAGCAAGACGTGGGTGTCCCAGCCAGAGGCAGGTTTAACAGAGCAGCCTTCCCGTGTGAGTAAAATGCTTGGGAGCTTTGGAGTAGGGAAGTCTAGAAATCTGACTTGGCAGATTCCCTTTAGATTCACAGGTAAGTTGTACCAGAGCACTTGGGAGCATGTCATAGCTTTCCCATCAACCTGCTCTTATACATCCCTGTCCCCCTTGATGCTCCACTGCTGCATGATAGGGCAGCAGCAGCACTCAAGAGCTCAGTGTGTCAATGAAAAATTGCATTTATTTTCAAGCATCCAGAAGCATTAAAGTATAGTCATAGATGATGTTTTTTGCCCAGCTTGAAGCACCTTTAAAAAAGCATGGATTACTTCATGCTTTCCAGATAAAACAGTCTGCAACGAATCACCCTTGTTTAAAATCCTCCCAGTTTTTCTAAAGGGATTAGCAATTTTTGATGCCTAATTTAGGCCAGCGACCTTAAGCACTATAAACATGCCAACACTTTTAATGTTGTCTGCCACTGGACTGGATACACTAGGGTATATATGCTGTGGCAGATGAAGCAGAATTAGCGTTTTATAGTGTTAAACCATGGCTCTTTTCAATGTGGTTATTCTGTATGTTTCCTTCTTCCCTCCAACAAAAATATTCTAAAGTGTGGGTTGTGAGGGCACGGAATACTAAAAATGCTATGAATGCTTTTTCACACTGTTGGAAAGAGAATTGGCTTGAAAACCTAAGCCGCAGAATAGTTTCTTGCTGAATACTGGGTAAAGTGCTGTAGGTTCAGTGTTTGCGGAACAAATACACAAACAAGTACATATCTTTGAAACACTTTTGTGAGGTAAAGGATGATGGCAGAGGCCATCGTGAGTTCAAAACCAAAGGAACTTTGGAAACCAAATTTTAAATGAAGAAATTATATGTAGTTCTAAAGTCAAACACATGGCAGAGAAATACCACATATTAATCATATCCTGAAAAATAAATATTTTGCCTGTGAATTTGCAAGGTATAAGACAAACCAAAATATAAACACACTGGTTTAAAATAATGACTACAGTAATATTAGCTTTACATAATTAAGGGGTTTATTTCTAATTTCAACTGTGTTTTGGTCTTACTTGTTTTCTGATTCCTCCTGGAAGAAGAGTATTTCATTTGTCTGCTCATATATTTAAGGAAATGCCTCCTGAAATGCATTGGATAGACACAAATTGTCTCAAAGTGGCTGTTTAACTATCCTCATCCTCAGTTCCTTACCCGCTGCATCCCTTTCCTCGCATAGCTTCTATTTCATCTCCTGTTACTGTCTTCCCACAGTGGCGTGTAGTCTTTGAGTTCCCATCCTTGGGTCCTTTCTCTTGCGTCCCACATTGCCCAGTTCTTGATGCCTCTGCACAGCTCCACATTCGGTGGAAGTGTGAGATGGCAGGTAAGTCTTCCTTCTGAGAGCTCTCTCCAGCTTAATTCACAACATATTGCTCATCATCTCCTCTAGATTTAAGATAAGAAGCCTGATATATTTTGCTTCCTCCAGCTGAGGAAGCAGAGATCTCACAGAAGATAAAGGTACAGGTGGAAATCCATCCAGTTGCAGCTGCACTGATTCCCAGTAGGTCACCAGAGGGAATTCTGACTGAGCTGAAATCACAATTTTCTCATGAGGTTTAGAGCAATGCATGAAGTTATAGGCTTTACATAAATACAGTGAATAATATAGTTTTTGAGACTACCATAAGAACTAAATAACAGTGGCTGATAAATATCAGGATGATAAATGATAATACCAGGATGATAAATGATAATATCTTTTGCATTCCAGTAAAGATCTTGAGTACTGGTAGAAAAGATTTTGAATGAGAAAATTCAAAGTGTGTGACAATATGATTTTTAATTCACTCAGGAACCATCCATGTTCTTTCAAAATCAGTAGGAGTCCCATGCTTATTTTGCGTCTTCTATTATCAGTACCTTGAATCATATGTACTGCTTTTTTGGCAAAGGAGAACCATCTTCTGAGGTCATAGTTATATCTCCTTAAATAGTGAGAGGTATGACAGAGGTGAGTAGTGAGTTAACGTAGGCAGTCTTACCCTTTTGGAAAGATGTTAATTTCCCATTGGGCAGCAGGCCAGCCTGATGTCATTATCTCTCACTGCCCAAGCACTGGATGTTCTTCCATGTTGCGTTCTTCCATAACCTTCTTGTGTGGAAGAGTGATGTTGAAAGGTTCCTAGTGGAGTTCAACAAAAAAAAGCGTGGAACTGAAGAAATTGGCACCAATGTGATCTTTCCTAAGGGAACAAGTCCAGTAGCGAGCTGTGAAGGACACGCTGCTTAGAATAGCAATCTTCTCTGCAGGACTAAAAAGCCTAGACTGGTTTTTCTTAGGTACTCACAAAGATGAACATGTATGTTACCGGGAAGGAGGCCTTTAAAATTGATGGTCTTTCCCATTTTAGATTGAACACACATCACTGTCCAAAGACTGTATAACATAGTTTTCTGTTTTCACTGCTCTCTCTGTCCTTAAGAGTTTGTGTGGAAATTAGGAATTTGCAATATTTTCTTTATCCACTCATTCCTTCTCTTTCTCCTTAGTCCCAAGTACCTCCAAAGGAGCTGCAACATGCTAGTTTAGGTCCCAGTCTTTCAAACGTTTATATTCCCCTAAGTTTAATACACATGAACAATAGCAGTGAGATCAATTAAACTAGTTCAATATGCAGAAATCAGCGTATGTACATGTACATTTTTTAAAGAATTATGTTGGCTAACTTTTCTGAATACAACAGTTCTGCACACTAAAAAGTTTGTTTTTTTTTTTTTAATATACAGTGGAAAATGACAAATACAGCAAAACCTCCAATTGGGGTTCAGTGTGCTGCAGTAGTTTTGTGGCTGTTTGTCTCATGCAGACTTAATAATAGCTGAAAGCGCATCGCTATGAAAATGGCACTGAATTGTTTGCATTTACCATAGTTATTTTCTGGAAATAGTTTTTTCCAGTTTCTTGCCAGAGATTAGGATCATATGAGGAAAGGAGGGTTATTACTCTGCTTGTCAAATTCGCACAGAAATGCACTTGCCGTGGTACAACAGTGAATCACCTTTTAAGCTTGGCACAAGTGAATCATAGAATCATAGAATGGTTAGAGTTGGAAGGGACCTCAAAGATCATCTAGTTCCAACTCCCCTGCCACGGGCAGGGACACCTTCCCCAAGATCAGGCTGCTCAAAGTCTCATCCAGCCTGGCCTTGAACACCTACAGGGATGGAGCATCCACAACTTCTCTGGGCAACCTGTTCCAGTGCCTCACCACCCTGAGTGAAGCATTTCTTCCTTATATCTAATCTAAAACCAAGGCTCAGGGAAAGCAGCATCTTAAATGTGAGCATGTGTGGGACTGCAAAAATCCTTAACTAAGGACCAATTTTGGCTCACAGAACTTTTAAGTTGTCACCTTCTGAGTGGGTTAGACTGAGAGGTGACCTCAGTGGGAAGAGACAGTGTCACTCTTTCCTCACTTGATCTTCCTTCCCTGAACCAATTGCATCGTCTTGCCTCTCCCTCAGGTCTTGGCATTTCTTTGTGGTGAACCAGTTCAGCTCTCAAACCTAGCCAGAAAAAGGAAAAAAAAAAAAAGCAGACTTCTTTTTTAAAACCCAGTTTATTCTTCTAGCAGCATTTTAGAGAGCAGAAGGTGGCAGAAATAGAGTTGACTGGAAACTCCTCATTTTGCCAGTGAGGAAATTAAGTTATCTTGGGCTGCACCACAAAATTGCAGCATTCGAGTTTGTTCTACCAGACAAGGTAGAGTGAGATATGAATTAAGAAGGAGCTGTCCCTGGATAGTTTTCTGCATGAGTGTTTGAGTTAGCTTATTTATAATTATTCCATAATAATGCCCCATATAGACCAGTCTGTGCCTCTGATAATTCATTAGAATAAAAGAAACCAACTCACATTGCTGATTTCAGGCAGACTTTGCAAGGCTAGGACAAACAACTATTTAACCCAAAGTGAACAAGACTTAATTTGGGGATCAGGTTATAAACTGCTACTGAATCTTGAGGTACCATTTTTAGTCACCTTTTACTCAGAATGGTCTGGAAAGCACCAAGCTACTCCGTCGATGTTTCAAAAACTATGACTTCTTACTGCAGAGCCTCTTTCACTGCTGAACAGTTTCAGTCTAAGGGATGGGAATCCCTCCGAGTATCTAACTTACTGAAACCAAACGTAATTATCACAGAGAAGTAGGAAGTTCAGCCTTGATGTGCCCTTGAGGCCCTGATGTGCACCAGTCACATACAAACTTTGTTTTGTTGAGAATCTAGGATTATCATATTAGTCATCAAGGCTAAGCCCATGGGGAAAGCGAGGAGCTAAACTGGCTGTTTCCCAGCGGAATTTGCAGATTACTCATCTTTTTCTCTTTGCGGCAAGGAAGCACACTGTATTTAGCTAACCATGGGCTTATGAACCATGAGAGTTTCATGACAAGTGTCCAGGTGGACAGGTCAAGGGACCACCGTGCACTGTGGTGGCTCTGACTCGATGTCCCTGCTTTTCCTCCATCTGTAGGTCAACACATCGTCCCCCTCGTGCTGTATCAGGAGGCCACGCGATGAGCTGGCTTAGCCCGAGCTGCCTTCCCAGTTAAAACTCAGCCAGCGCAAACCAAGGCTAACATTTCAAATCTAGCTAGCTTCTCTAGCTGACCTAGGGCTACCCAGGAAAGGCTTTTGTGGGGTTTTCCTCTCTATTTGCCACTTCCCTGGCATCACTTCAATGGTGGAGTGATTCCAATGAGCTCGCAGATACAGAAAGGGGCTGGCCTGCCCTCCGGGGTGGCTTGTCATCATCGTCTGTGCAACCAGAAATCCATCTCGCCATCAGGGCTAGGGGCATACATCCCCCCATGACTTACCATGATCCTCTTCTTGCAATTTTAGAAGTGTAATGTATCCATCAAAAAAGCGGGATAGCTTTCTGCGCTCTTAATGAGTTACGGCTCACCGAAGAGCCCTACAAGCACCAGCGCACGTGCAGGGAGAGCGGAAAGGAGTGCGGGCGCAGCACCGCCTGCTCCCAGGGAGCGAGAAAGAAGCCCCTTGCTTTCTGGCTGCAAACCTTCAGGTTGTCTCAGCGACCCCTTGGCAAGTCCTTTACAGTTGAGGACTGGTGGTGGACACCAGTCATAAACCAGCAGATGAGAGCACAGACGCAAGGTACATATGATGGAGTCTGAGGGGAACATATGACTGATATTAGGGCCAGTCTCAGTAACAACGACCTTTTTGGCCTTAAAAATGCCCAAGCAACAGAAAGCGTCACCAGAGAGGAGAAGGTGTTCTGATTTAGCATAGGTTAGGGAGTAGTATGTCATCAACTACAAGCCCGGGGAGCAATGCCTCAGTGTTGGTAGGTGGGACCCTGGAGGATGCAGGAGGATATGGGGGAGGCGTGAGGGGGCAGGTGGCTCAGATGGATGTGCCCAGGACCCCCGTCTGGCTCCTGATGAGTCTCTGTGGCTAGCAGGAGTCGGCCTCTCGCGTGGGAACCCTTCAGGTTTGGTGACATACGTCTCAGCTGATGAACCCTCACTTGTTGACGTAACGCCATTTGCTTTTGACATTCCAGTTCAGTGCCGAGGTATGAGACAATAGGAAAGGCAAAGAAGCCTCCCACCCCAATTTTATTGTCTGAGAAGAGTGGAGGGTGGGAGATTGCTCCCAGTCCCAGGCATACCTCCCAGTTTTGTCTCACTGGGTTATCCAGAGGCCAGCCTAAAGATAACGCTACTGTCAGCCACCCTCCTTCCAGCGTGGTTAACATCACCCTTGTGACTGCAACTTGTTAAAAGGAGACTGGAGAAAACAGGAGGAGATGTTTATGGGATTGTTATAATTAAAATCGGCAAGAAGCCGCAGTCACACCTTTTTAATATGTCTTCGTTGCTACCTAATTTTCTGAGTCTGAACTCACCAGAGTCCTTCCTAACTCGAGCTGTTGTCGCTCTAATTATGGGGGTCGCATTTTGCTTGCCAAAGTTAGTCTTTAGGGAACTGGAGAACTGGCATTAACTCAGTGGTCCCACTGGTGCAGGTGATTATTGTGCGAGCACCTTGATGTTGTGCCATGTTGGTGCTTGGTGCTGTTTTCATTGTACCATAGGATCGTCAGAAGTGTAAACTGGCTTGCTAGAGGACATTTCTGGGATGGGGAGCAAATGGTTTTTAACCCGCGCTCTCGCTGTAGAGGCCGCTGGGCAGATCTGCGCTTACAAATGGCTGACGTGGGGTCCCGGGCCCTGTGCAGGGTGGGAGAAGCTGAAGGTGCTGGATGGTGTCCCCCCATGGGATACAGTCTTCCTGCTGAGAAAAGAAACATGTCAAATTTGACTTCTTGTGGAGGCAGCGTCTCCTTGTCTTTGGCACAAGACTGGGCACAAGTGCGTCTCTTCAGTTGAGTGCTTCTGTGAGTTGTTTTACTTGCAGGTTTTGTACCTTTTGATATGTGCTTCGTTTTAGGATGTTTGTAATTTTACTGCCATTGTTGTGTCGTTCAATCCGGGCTTAATTAGATAAAAGCAAAATTTAACATCAGGTAGAATTGTGTGGCTAGATTTAATTCCAGAAAATGTTAATAATTGCATCTGCCATGCCCTACAGGATTTGGCATTTAATAAGGCAATGATGAACCTCACAGAAAACCATTTTTGAATGTACAAATAATAGAAACACAAAAAAAAAGTTGCAAAAATGTCAGAGCCAACTGTTCCCTGAAATGAAAGTATGATGATATCTGAGTAATTTATCCTGCACAAAACCAAAACATCTGCAAAAAGGTCCAGCTTCCTTGCTTCTCATAGACCATTGGCCTTGATCTTTTTGGAGAGGTGTTTGTATCACAACCTTCAGATAACAATAAGTGCTTTTTGTGCTTTTCCCTTGTACAGCACTATTAATATAATGTGATACAGACACCCTTAACTTAATTCTGAAGGGAGCCCAGGAGCCCTGTTTGCACTGCGCCCACCAGACTGCTGCAGTGTCCCTGTGGTCCTGCAGGTGAAGGTTAAGGTTTAGCACCCCTCCCTTGACAGGGCTGATGCTCTGAGCTCTGGGGACTCACGTACAATAAACCTTTCAGCCACTGTTACGGTATTTTAGAATTAGGTCTGTTTAGGTTGCAATTCCATGATTTAAGGCAGTCAGTGTTCCTTCTACTTCTTCTGTGTCAGTGCCCAGTAAAGACACAGCCACATAGCGAGTTGCTGGATCAGAGAACTGACCCAGCTGAAAAATGCATCTTTTGCTCCTTTTTTGCTGCTGAGTCAATTTTCAGCAAGTCATTTCCTTTATCACACAGTCACACAATTTTTAGCATTGCAATGAGAAGGAGACTGGGAACAGGAAGATAGAAGTGATGGGAAGGTGTGACCATCACTTTAGGAAGCAGTTACACTAAAATTGACTTAAACAAATCAGGAAAACATCTTCTAGCTGGCATAGATGTGGCTCTCAGTGAGAGACAGACAAACCTGTGCACATGGGTATTCTTTCCCATAGCCAAGCAGACATGCCTGTGTAAGCAACCTCCTGTGAAGGGATTGCATTTTCTACGCTGATCTCATACTGCTCTGGGAAGAGAAGATAATTGAGAGTGACTGCCTCCAAGTATGCAGCTGGAGAGGTGGAGGGACGGAGCGGTAAGAGCACTCAGTGATATGTTTCTGGTGACTGCTTTTATAGCAGTGTGTGCCTGGTATGTAACTTCCATTGTGTGACCTGCCAAAGGACTGCCAGCACCACTTCAGTTGGCAGGACAGTTATGCAAAGGGTTAATGAAGCATCAACACTCATGTTGTAGGCAGCCAAGAGAGGAGCCTTTCCCTGGTGTGTCCCTTATGCCTTCCCTTTTTCCATGCCACCTCCAAGCACCAGTGTTGGCAAGGTAACCTATGAGTCTTTTTAGCAACAGGGAAAGAACTGTGAAGTGTCTAAGTTGGAGTAAATCACAGTGCTGCAAACAACATGATTATCACGACCATCATCCTCTTGTACTGAAGAATGACTGAGCTCCACGGTCGCTGCTAGTTCTGTCTCCCTTTCTGCAGATGTCTGATTTTCCTGTGATCTCTATTTCAGATCCGTATTTTGGCATGTGGGATGAGAGGCATTCCTGTGTGCTGGCAGTCAGGCGGGAGCACATCTGCAGGGTGACAAGGATCAAGTGATGGTGTTGGAGATCTCATGGCAGAGGAGGGCAGGGATGCACAGCCATATTCTGGAGAGTACTTCTCACAGGGCTTTGTCAGCAAAAGGCATCCTTGTTTCAGTGGAGCAGCATGGCCTCTGCACCAGGAGAAGTTGCCTAACGAAGCAAAGTTAGTTGCCTCCGACCATGATGCACCAGGCTGAGCAGGTGACATGTCTCACAAGCAGCACTGCACTATGTTGCTTATCTGTGAGATGTTGTCACAGCAGTGAGGAAGTAGGAGATGGAAGTTGAACATGAATATCATGCTCAACGGTCCGTATCCGTCATTTATGTGCCAGCAATTAGCAATGGCAGGATTTCAAAGCCTGATGACAGTAGTGGAGAAATTTCTGGTTATTTAAGTGTGTTTAGGAGCCAGCCCTAAAGCAGGAGTAGAATGTAGCTCCCATTTTGTTTCCAGGAGGTAGTACAGTATTTTCTTTGAGGAATGGATGCAATATAGTTATTTGTATTCTGGGGCATCAGCCCTGTGTGAGCCTTGTACAGCAATGAATAAAAGTAAACAGGTCTATCTGCTTGCCCTTGCTGCTATAGAACCATCATTGGTGGTGTAGATTCTTCATAGTTTTGTAGGTTTTATTTCATATCAGTTATTAATTTTGTCGTGTCCACCAAAACCATTTCTGTTTCCTCCTTGAATCATCAGCTTTTGAACTTTTTCTCTCTGATACTGTGATATGTTACTTCCTCAGGATATGACATTTGTCTGCTCTGAACTGTGCTTCTTTTCAGGAAACATCTCATTCCAAGTTTCTGTGCTTCATTTTTTTGTAACATTCTTGTTGCAAATGGGCTGTGATACATATGCAGTTGCACTAGAAAGTGCTTGATTTTTCATTGCTAAACTACTTCAGGAGTTTGGTTGGTTGGTCTTAGCCAGATACTTTCAAACTGACATGTCTCTGCAGTCAGGAGGTTGAGGCTCACCTTTGAGGACAACACTCGCTCAAGTGAACAGCTGTCTCTGAGTGTTAATATTCGAGAGTAGAGGAAAAGGCAGGGTAAGGTTCCCCTTGACAAAGCAGCAAGCGCTCACTTGGGAGGAGAAACCTGATTTCTGGTGCCAAGTTTCTCAATGTGTCCTCTCAATGACTTCTCAATGCTAAATCTGTCAGCAGTCTTGGCAACAATGACAGGAACTCAGATGTCTGCCAGTTGAGGATTCACTATGAAGAAGAAGATGATGTGAGCCCCCTTGCCTCTGACTATTGCTTGCCATGGTGTATTTACATACCTCAGAGCTGTGTGGTCCTTCCAGTCATGTAAGGGCTCTTTCCACTGCTCCTGCTCTTCTCCACAAAAAATGTGCTTATTTGTTGTACCGGTTGACTGTGATGCTCACTCACTGCCATAACTTCTGATCTTTTTTCCAAACCTCATGTTCTGACCACCGCTGTGTTTTTTAAGAAAAAAAAAAGAATCGGTTGCTTGCCCTTAAAGAAGAGAGGACTTTCCAGGAGTGCATTTAGCATAGGGAACATCAGTCTTAATTGCCACTGAGCTCTTGGATAAGAGCATTTAGCCATTAGTTGAATAGAAATTGTATAACTGGGCATCTTGCCTTATGACTTCTGTTGTGAAAGAGGTAATGTTTTTTATTCAGTGTCAGAAAGCCCTATTGCATGGTAACTCCTGGAATTCAGTTTCAAAGCATCATTATTTAATTAAGCAAAAGGATTCCTCTCTTTTTGATAAACTTGCTTAGATGGAGAAATTACATTAGAGAGATAGAGCTGCTTAACAAAGAGTGTGTGATCCAAGAATGACGGCACCGTCTCTGAGTAGTTTTATGTGGTGGTGCTTTAATGTCTCCTCTGGCGTCGAGGTAATGTACTAGTAAGCTGTGAGTGTTACTTGCTGTGTACAAGTCAATCCATTCCTTCCTCTGATCTGCAGGTGGGTTTAGTCTTTTGCAATCTTTTGGATATTTGGAAACAAGCATATCTAGAGGTTTAGGCTGGCAGTAACCAAGCTTTGAATGTCTGAAAATCCAGACATATCCCAAAATTGAAATGCTTATTCTTTTCTTTTTTTAATGAAAAACCTGGAATGAAAATCTGCCGTTGCGTAGGATTTCATGGCCTCACACTCTTTGAAAGTAAGCTGTCAGAAAAACAATCTTTCTTGTGGTATTTTGTTCAACCAAATCACAGATGAGTCACGTAGAACCAGGGAAGCGAATCTCACACAAAATGGGAAGTTCATTACATTTATTTGACTTTCTCATCAATCTTGAGTGCTCATTACATTTTGTAAATTTAAATTAATTAAGTTTGCTTTAATTTCACTTCATTGGTTACCGCTTGTTAGCTGGACTACTATGCAATAATATTTTTACTTAGCTTTATTTAAGTTTATCTTGCAGCTGAAGTGGAGTTCTTTTGCCCCTTACTGTTACAGACAGAGTGCTGAAATTTGAAGTTTCAGACTTGTGCTTCATGGTATCTAAAATTACAAGTACATCTCCCTACCAGGATATTTTCCAACTGAAGTCACTCTTGGCAAGACTGGATTGTCCAGAACGTGAAAGATGGTATATTGCATAAACAAAACCTGATTCTATACAGCATCTTCTTTTTTTTTTTCAGTTGTCCCTAGCACTAACATGAGAAACTTGATTGAGATCAGCTTTTACTTAGAAATCATTTACCATGGTAAATTCTAATATTTGTATCACAAATATTTACACAAGTTTAATACTTCTGATATTTAAACAAAAATAAAGCCAGTGAATTAATAACAAAAATTAACTTGTAGGGAAAAATAATGATAGCTAAATGAGAAAAATTGAGGGTCCAACAGCTCAGCTTCTTGGGAAGTCTTTCTAGGCTCTGTATTCTGGGATGGAGTTAGTGGAAAGCAAAACAAAGGTGGTATTACTGAGGGTTTCTAAATGTGAGAGAGGGAAACATATTCTTCACTTTTTATGTTGGATTTTTCCCTCAAAGTTTCTGCGCCTTCTAACCAGGAGAATGTGAGAACACATCAACTCTATAAACAGTGCTAACACAGAGCTTTCTGATTAAGTATCCAAACTTGGCAGTCCTCTAGCACTGGCTTCCTCTTCCCTACTCCTGTTTCCCAAGCTGCCACCCTCTCTGCTGTGCCCACACGACTGCCCATGGCCTTGATGGGCACTGGGCAGGGCTGCAGAACGACTTGTTTCACAGTGCAGTGCTGCAAACAGGTGCATTGGCACCATGGGGGGGGTGATGGTGCTCAGCCTTGAGCAGAGAAAGGAGTGAGGCAGCAGGAGCTGGGGACCAAAACTCCTTATGCTGATGTTGCTGTCAGAGTATCTGTTTTGTAGAGGTGTGGCTGCACAGGTCTGCAAGGTCAGTCCATTCGGACCTGGTAGCAAGTCTTCTTTTGACAACTTTCCATGTTGCTTTAACTCAAGACTGTGCATGCAGATTTAGCCCACTGTATTGGATTTGCACGGCAAGGTTTTGGTAATGGGGGGAGCTAAAGGGGTGGTTTCTGTGAGAAGCTGCTAGAAGCTTCCCCTGCGTCAGAAAGAGCCAATGCCAGCTGCCCCCAAGATGGACTCGCCGCTGGCCAAGGCCGAGCCCATCAGTGACAATGGTTGTGCCTCTGTGATAACATATTTAAGAAGGGGGGAAAAACCCTCTGTGCAATGGCAGTCGAAGAAAGGAGTGAAAATATGTGAGAGAAACAACTCTGCAGACACCAAGGTCAGTGTAGAAGGAGGGGGAGGAGGTGCTCCAGGCACTAGAGCAGAGATGCCCTAGCAGCCCATGGTGAAGACTATGGTGAGGCAGGCTGTCCTCCTACAGCCCTTGGAGATTAACAGAGGAGCAGATATCCACCTGCAGCCTATGGAGGACCCCACACCAGAGCAGGTGGATGTACCCAAAGGAGGCTATGACTCTGTGGGAAGCCTGTGCTGGAGCAGGCTCCTGGCAGGACCTGTGGACCCATGGAGAGAGAGGAGCCCATGCTAGAACAGCTTTGCTGACAGGAGTTGTGACCTCGTGGGGGATCCATGCTGGAGCAATCTGTTCCTGAAGGACTGCAGCCCATGGGAGGGACCCATGCTGGACGAGTTTGTGAAGAACTGTATCCCGTGGGAAGGACTCACATTGGAGTAGTTCATGGAGAACTATCTCCTGTGAGAGGGACTCTGCACTGTAGCAGAGGAAGAGTCCTCCCCCCGAGGAGGAAGGAGTAGCAGAAACGACGTGTGATGAACTGACCTGAAACCTCTATTCCTCATCCCCCCTATGCTGCTGGAGGTGGGGAGGTAGAGAAATCGGGAGTGAAGTTGAGCTCAGGAAGAAGGGAGAGATGGGGAGAAGGTGTTTTAAGATTTGGTTTTATTTTCTTATTATCTTACTCTGATTTGATTGGTAATATATTAGTTTCCCCAAGTCAAGTCTATTTTGCCCATGATGGTAATTGGTGAGTGATCTCTCCCTATCCTTATGTCGGCCCATGAGCCTTTCGTTGTATTTTCTCTCCCCTGTCCAGCTGAGAAAGGGAGTGATGAGTAGTATTGGTGGGCACCTGGCATCCAGTCAGGATCAACCCATGACACCTGCGGAAAAGGGGAACCTAGCTCTTATTTGGCCAAGTACAGGATACGTGGAATGGAAGGTGCCATAGTCCGATCCTCTGATTGGTGTCGTGAGATTAACCTTCCTAAACTGCATGGAGATCACGCTGCTTGTGTATTGCCAGCTTTGCAGGATATACGTCTCTAAGCTTACATCGCTATTTAGTTCAGAGGTGAAATGAACCAAGACATGCCCCTGAGGCTACCTGGCACATACTGGCTGGATTCGCCACGTCACATAGCACTTGACCCTGCATCTCCTCTCGCCTTTGGACATTGAACTTGAGAGGAAAAAAACACAAAGAGAAATAATAACAAAGTTCATGAAAGAAAGAGGTGGCCATGTCACAGCCATCCCAAGTATGCTTTTATAGCATAAAACCGAGAACATGCGTGGTATGAGGACGTACAGGGGCCCATGAGAGTGCAAAGCTTATGGAGGTACTGCTGGAGGAATGCACTGGGTCCGACATGTGCTATGCATGTCAAATGTGGCCATTGGCTCTAGCAGTTTGTATTCATACAAAAGCTTTGATGTGGTTAAGAGTTTCTAATTTCCATCTTCATACATAGCTTTTGCCTGAATTCAGTGTTTCATTGCTCCTCAGCAAGACAATCCAGGCGACTTTCTCTTATTTCAGAGGAGCATGATTCATCTGAGATGATGATGAGGTTTATATGTAAGTGGGATTTTCAGTATTCAGTATTACTTGGAAATGGGTCTCATGATTGTGTGTCAAGAATATGCACTAAGTACATAAGCTTGACCTTCTCCACCTTCTCCCTTTTACATGAAAACAATACAGCCCTTCAAACAATGTATACTGGGAGATTATTGCACTTCTTGGGTGGCTCAAGTCTTTCCCTCAGACACATAGAATAAGCGATACGACAAGACTTCTTAATGTTGCTAACAGCATTCACAGTTTTGTCACCAGAAATCTTTAGAAGGAAGCATATGAATTAAAAATGTTAGCATATTTCATTTGAAATTGCATAGTGTGAGAAAAACTTATTTTCAGCTGCAAACTGACTGCCTAGAGTATTTGTGCGCTAGGAAACAGGAAATGTTTTCATTCCTAATGTAAATTTTTTCATTCTGAGGGTTCAACAGTTTCAGTCTCCCAGACCCATTTTATTATTTCTGGTGCACTGTCTTAGACAACACAAGGCCACACGCTGCCAACGTTCTGTCACTGTACTGAGGCTCTTTCTTACGCTAATAAATTACTGCTGACACTCGTTGTCTCTGAACTGTCAGGAAACCAACTGGTGTATCTGGGTGAGATCATTCAGGTTCAATAAGAAAAAATTCAAAGAATTCATCTTAAGTACAATAATTTATTATAAACTATTATTTCAACCTCTGCAGCTGTTTGGTGTTTTTTTGGGTTTTTTTCAGTTCTGTGAGGCATTGAAAAGCATCAGTACCAAAAAGACAGTAATAAAAAACCTGTGATACCTTTGCAGCAAGCTTATTCCCCAGGATTTGCAACTTATTTTTTCAAGATATATACAAGTACCTAAGGATACTTAAAATTGGTCTCCCCAAGGACTCATGCTTTCCTTATTGCTACATATATAAAATATATTCCTTTGGAGGAAAAAAGAAAAAAAGAAAGAAAATTAGCTTTTAACATAGCTTCTTTAGAATCAGGTGCAAGAGTTAAATGGACATAATATTGACATAGGGCCAGGATAGCTTTCCAGTCATTCTTCCGAGGAAATGGTAGCTACATCTCTAATCATCCCAACCCAGATCCTTCAGTTGACATCCCTGCTGTATTTTGCTGGTGTGACTTTAGAAGTAGGATACTGCCGCTCAGCCAGCCCTGTCTCCTGCCAGGCCATCTGAGCAGAGACACATCCCATTTTGTCACGGGGAAAATAGAATATGGCAAAAGGACAAGTTAGACAGCTAGAGATAGGAGCACCCAACCATGTTGTGGGCCCACAGGCTCCATTTGCACCAAAAAAAGTTGCATGGCTTCTATTTAAATCTGTTTTAAAATTGGTTTTGCAGACAATGCAGTTGCCTAATGGATACGCTTATCTCAGAAAAGTTTTAAACTGCTTCACTGGCACTGGTGCTCCTGGCTGACTGGTTGAGAGAGAGAAAGAACCTTATGAAAAAACCAAAAAGGAATGATAGTTTTTCTTCTGTGTGAATTCCTGATACCAGCTCTCTGTAAGCTCAGGCAGGAGGTGTTGCTAGTAGTAGTGGGCTGAACAGAGGCATGCTGCAGCTCTTGGTGGCACTTCATCATTACCTGTGACATGGAACTGAACCCTCGACTGGCTTTTAATTCACTGCATCTCCTGACTTAAGTAGATCGGTTTAAAATACTGTCTCTAGCATGTTGCAGAAGATGCTCTGGCAAACCCTGCTCCAGCAGTCTAAGAAGTAACTGGTCACTCTCTCCCCACTCCATCTCCCAGCTGGAGATGGCTGCCCTCACAGCAGCAGGAGCAGAAGAAAAGGTCTGTCAGTTGAGTGGAAGCTGTCAACTGTTGGTATAAAACTACCTTCAGCAGCAATTTTAGCTGAGCAGCCAATATCCTTCCAGATCAGCTTTGGCACAAGTACTCCTGCAATGGAAATAACCACTGCTGAGGTTAAAGCCGTGCTCACATTCACTTTCTGTGCTTGAACTGGGAGCAGGAGAAAACAGAGGGAAAGGAAAAAGGAGGCCAAGTAGTCCGCATTGGAAGACAGGCCGGTTAGTGGATGCTTTTACTCTGTTATGGCTCTGTTTGTTCTGGAAGGTGAGTTAATGAAGTATTTGTGTGAGCTTTTCCTTTAATAATGTATTTTTTTTGATGTATAGTTCTTTTATTGACTTTAGTATTTATATTACATGGAGAATTGTTATAATCAATGAGTCAGATTAGTAGGCAAAAAATCTGAGATGAGTAAGGAATTGGCTAATGGGGATAAGACAACAATTTAGTGCTGAACGCGGAAGTATTTGCTGGAGGGAAGTTACTAGAGAAATTCCTGTTGGTCTTGGGGCCGATTTAGTATAATAGACCTTTGGAATAGAAGAACTGTACTGAGAAATACGTTGATGACTCAAAGCTTGGAGTTGTAATCAACAGAAAAGGGGATGAAGATATATAAGGGAAAGAAAGGAGCTGGATTATCCTGTGAATCAGACAAATGGAAGTAGTGTGATATGAGGAACAGAGTGTGTCTTTCTAAGGAGGTGAGATTAAGAGTTTGGCTGTTTGCTTTATAAAAACAAAGCTTGAGAGGATTCGATTATTACCTGTCTGGAGAGTAAAGATCAGGGAACATTTAGGACTGTTTCAGTTAAAGGACTGTCTTAGTGTATAAACAGATGATCTGAAGGACACATTTAGATTAGAAATTAGGAAAAAATTCTAACCATCGAAGGAGCAAAATTCTGCAACAGCTTCCCAACAAGAGAAGTGGAGATGCTTACCTAGTTCTGCCTGTGCGCTTGGGTAATTTACAGAAGGTTTTGCATGATGTAGACGTTTGCGACAGTAAGAGAATTCAATATTGTTTTTCCTAGCTGGGGACATCTGGGAAAAAAACCCGTCGACGTTATCGTAAATTCTGTTCATAAACTACTCAATCTGCGTACTTCAGAGCATGATCTCCCCTCTTCATTCTGGTGATTTCATTAGATTGCTAACAAAGTTGACATTCATTTGTCACTGGCTTTCAAAACTAGCAGCCTGTTGCTCTGAACTGAGAAAGGTCACACCTCTCTCAACTGTTGTTGCAGGTTGTTGGCAGAGCTAGTTCAAACACTGTGCCACCGGTATGTGGTGAGTCAGAGCGTTGCAAGCACTCTTCCCAGCTCAAAGGGCTAGGGATTTACCAAAGTTTCTATCAATAATCTCGTATTTACGAGATAAAAGATTCCCCTCTGATTTCCCCTAAGAAAATGTGCCAGGTGTCTGAGTCTTGCAAGTTAACCTGGCACGGACACCTGGGCTCAGCAGGAGGCTGTTGGCACCGTCCCACTAGAGATGTGCTGACCCCTGTTCCTGTAGGGTGGAAGAACATCAAAGATTTGTGAACTTCAAGCAGGGGCCTTGGAGCAGTGGCAAGGTACTGACAATTGCAATGACAGTAGAGAACAGCCAGTTAAAATAACACGTGAGTTAGGTCAGAGAGTATTTAGATCGGGCAAACAACATGTTTATTCTGCACGATTTCCAAGGCTGCTCACCAGAGAATTCAAAAGTTCCTGTGTCTACTTGTGAGCACAATGGCTCAAAGAAGGGATAACAGAGCTTTGCTTATTTAGGAGCAGATTCTATTAGTCTTAGCTTTGTTCTTGACTTGATTTTTGTAATTTACTGACATAATCATCTGAGCCCTTTAGCTGTAGCTGGAACCATATCTCTGGGAACTCTGGTGAGCCACTGGTTTCCTATTCAGCCTTTACCTGGCCTCCGTTCTGTATCTATAGGCCTCTTGTTGTATAGGGGAAAAAAGTCTACGAGGGTAGTCTGTGTTTATTTCCAAGGTTTTTCCAGTCTCTTCAGTAGAAGATGTGCTCTGATAGTGTTCTTATCCTAATGATGATCCCCTTGGCTTTCCATTTTTATCATTTCCCTACACCTCGCACAGATCATTTCAAAAGGATTTTGCTGGATCCGACAACTGTGCATTCTCACTTGTGCTGAACAGTATCTCTGGGTGTGCACATGTCTGCGTATGTGCTGACCACGATGTTTAAGGGATCTTTTGGTCAGAGAAATCTTTTATGTTGGAATCAAAATATCCTTGGAGATGTATGCAATTCTGTTGCAATTCTTAATGGAGGTGAACTCTGCTTTTTCCTCCTACCCATCCAGTGCAGTAGGTAGGCTATGAACAAGGCAGGCTGCTTGATATGCTGGGTGACAGCTATCCAGGGAGGTGGCATGACAGCCTGTTATTTCTCAGAATTGTCTATTCAGTGGAATATGAATAGACATATTCAGCCTTTCACTCTATCTTAAAATGGAAAAAAAAGACAGAAATACTGATTTTTTTTTTGGTAAAATGACTGCTTATAATTCATGCACACTTCTAATTCTTGAGATTTTTCTAAGAACTATAGTGTGAAAATTAAAGTATTGTATTAAAAAGATCTTGTTGACTGAAGAAAATGAAGAACATAGAGAAATTTCTAGTTTCTGTTTAAAACCTTTATTTAGGATTATTTTGGAAGGGAGGTGGTGTTTAAAAAATCAGTCATTTTCTGTTCAAGCCAATTGACTGATCACTCTGATAGTTTTGTTCTCCATGTATTTCTGGTTACCTGCAGTCCTGGGCAAGGCCCAGCTCAGACTTTCCTACTTACACTCAAGATCATTCTGCTTGTGAGTTTCTGTAGATGTATACTCTTTCTTTCCTGGGAATTTTGTCAGGGTAACAGTGGTGGATTTTTCTACAATTCTTTGAAGTGTCTCACAGTCTGAACTGAACTGCCACATAATTTGTGTGGCACCATATTCAGATGAATCCAGGGTTTCTCCTGAGCCTTGGTCTCAGTACTATAGTTGTGGGTAAATGCAGATAAACTCCATGTATCTGCTTCTGTGTTTACTGGTGACTTCATATACTGTTGGGTTTACTAATTTTTAAAATTTAGTAGTCCAAAACTTGCTAGGCAGGCCCAGATAGACCTGGTGGGTCTGATGCTTTCAGGAAATGCTGGATTTATTACATCTACTCTAAGCAGGGGGCATACATGTATACCTAGAAAGTCCTGGCTTGTGCAATACTGTTCTTCACAGTTGTTTCTTGGTACAAGTAGACTCATTTTGAGTAAGACCCTGATTTGCAATGGAATGTTCTTGGAAATTATTAAACTTCCTGGGACACTTCACCACCTAGTAGTTACTGGACAAGTTACATTATCAAGGTAAAACCAAATGATGTACCCAGTCTGTTACGAAAGCAGTCATCAGTCAGGCTTCACACGTGCTTCCAGCTGCGTAATCACCTTTACTATTGCCTCTTCCTCTGGGCTGTAAAGGAATTGTGTTCTTATTCATCACTCCCTCTGACATGTTAAGTAAATGAAACAGCAGCAAAGTCTACACAGCAGAGATACCATAGCTTAGAAGACTTTGCCTTCAGCATTTTAGGAGTCATCACTGACATCACCGCCGCTGTGTTGGTTTTTTTTTGCGCATGTGCACATATGATGTAGCAATCCTAATGATTAGTGGGCTATTAGCAAAGGATTTTGCTCCAAATGCTCCACTGAGCATTGTCATAAATGCATCTCTGTTCTAAGCAAAGAAAGAATGAACCTGATGAGGCAGACCAAGCTTTGCTGTGCAACCTTAACAACTGTTTTATAGCTACCAGCTTTATTAAGTTGTTCTGAATTTCTCTGGTTTTCCTCTGTAGCTTTTAAGCCCTTCTGATAACTGAAAGTTGGTGACGGCTTTTTTGGAATAACAGACATGATTTGGCTGTAGAAATCACAAATACATTTGCTGTGGAAGAGGCAGAAACATTCTGTTGCAACAGAGCTGTGTAGAACACAGTACGTCATGACCTAGGTCCTGCTCAGCAGTGCTCTGCTGCTGGTATAAAAGTGTTGCTCACCAGCCTGGGCTGTGGCACCAGGGACACTGTTGCATCTTCCGCAGCCAGGAGGAAATGGCCTGCCTCTTGTAGGCAGGATAGGTACCTTGAGTTGATTAGTTAATTAGTTTCATTACATTCAACTCAGTCCAGCTGGCTAATAATGATCTGATGCCATAATTCCCCCTTTTTGTTTTACCATTTTTTGTTTTCACGAAGGCTTTAGGGTGAGCAGAGACCCGGCCCATTCATCCAACTCCAGCACGCTTCCCTCCCGCGAATGCCACGTCGGGGCTTGCGTCTTTACCTTCTTCTCCGAAGGACTCTTGCTCAGGCTCCCGGCTCTGGCTCCGGCTCTTTCGGCTCAGGCGAGGGAGTCGGGCTTCCTAGGGTCTCACCAATGTATCACGTCGGGGTCATCAGTTGTTGCTCACCAGCCTGGGCTGCAGCACCAAGGACGCTGTTGCATCTTCCACAGCCAGGAGGAAATGGCCTGCCTCTTGTAGGCAGGATGAGTACCTTGAGTTAGTTAATTAGTATTAGTTGATTATCTTTAACTCAGTCTAGCTAGCTAACAATGATCTGATGCCATAATTCCCCCTTTTTGTTTTACCATTTTTGTTTTCACCAAGGCTTTAGGGTGAGCAGAGACCCAGCCCATTCATCCAACTCCAGCACACTTCCCTCCCGCGAGTACCATGTCGGGGCTTGCGGCTTTACCTTCTTCACCGAAGGACTCTCACTCGGGCTCCCGGCTCCGGCTCTTTTGGCTCTGGCTCTCGGCTCCGGCAAGGGAGTCGGGGCTTCCCAGGGTCTCACGGATGTATCACATCGAGGTCACCAGTTGTTGCTCACCAGCCTGGGCTGCAGCACCAAGGACGCTGTTGCATCTTCCGCAGCCAGGAGGAAATGGCCTGCCTCTTGTAGGCAGAATCGGTACCTTGAGTTGATTAATTAGTTTCATTATCTTTAACTAAATCCAGCTGGCTAATAATGATTGGATGTCATAATTCCCCCCTTTTGTTTTACAATTTTTTGTTTTCACAAAGGCTTTAGGGTGAGCAGAGACCCAGCCCATTCATCCAACTCCAGCACGCTTCCCTCCCGCGAATACCACGTCAGGGCTTGCAGCTTTACCTTCTTCTCCGAAGGACTCTCGCTCGGGCTTCCGGCTCTTTTGGCTCGGGCAAGGGAATCGGGGCTTCCCAGGGTCTCGGATGGATCACGTTGGGGTCACCAGTTGTTGCTCACCAGCCTGGGCTGCGGCACCAAGGACACAGTTGCATCTTCCACAGCCAGGAGGAAATGGCCTGCCTCTTGTAGGCAGGATCAGTACCTTGAGTTAGTTAATTAATTCATTATCTTTCATTATCTTTAACTCAGTCCAGCTGGCTAATAATGATCTGATGCCATATAAAAGTGATTAATTAATGCTTAATAAGAAACTAGCAAAGAACATGCATGATAAGAAACATCCCTAAAGCTGTTGTTATAGTTTTACAAAGCAAGCAAAAAGTGTGAAGTTTATTCTGCATTCAGGTAGGTGCCTGAAATGTCATTGCAGCTGTCACTCTTCATTGCTGTCCTGACAGCTGTAGGTTCAAGTTAAATACAAAGTTTCTGCTTGAAGTGGACGGAGGCTTAAAGAAAGATGACAAAGGGTTTGGGGATCTGTAGTTGGTTTACTGTGAGGAGAAATCAAGGATTAGACTATACATCATGTCTGTTCTATCCAGTATTCGAGGCACTTCAGATATCAGCCAACACTGAAACCCCTCTGCGGTGGTATTAGACACTTTAGCAGGCAAGTGTGGATGAATGGTTTGTACTGTATCAGTATGGCTTCTGATTCTTTAACTATTCTTTATGCGTGTTCAGAGGAGGGCCACAAAGATGATCCAGGGGCTGGAGCACCTCTGCTACGAGGACAGGTTGCAGGAGCTGGGATTGTTCAGCCTTGAAAAGAGAAGACTTCGGGGGGACCTAATAGCTGCCTTCCAATACCTGAAGGGAACCTACAGGAAGGCTGGGGAGGGACTTATTGCAAGAGTGGCCACTGATAGGACAAGAGGAATTGGGTTTAAGTTGAAGGAGAACAGATTTAGATTAGATCTTAGGAAGAAATTCTTCAGTACGAGGGTGGTGAGACTTTGGAATAAATTGCCCAGAGAAGTTGTGGATGCCCCCTCTCTGGAGGTATTCAAGGCCAGGTTGGACGGAGCCTTGAGTAGCCTGGTCTAGTTGAGAGGCGTCCCTGCCCATGACAGGGAGGTTGGGTTAGATGATCTCTAAGGTCCCTTCCAGCCTATGTCATTCTATGATTCTATGTGTATCACATGTCCAGTCCTTTTTCTTATTCTGTTGTTTGCCTCAATGACTTAGCATGGAAGTGGGCTAGAGAGTCTAGGTAATTAGGCTTAATGTTTTCCTTCCTAATTCACATATTTGTGAATTGACCAGCCTCTCTGCCCCCACCCTCCCTTTCCCAAAAACCCTAAAGGAAGTGGATGCATATACAACTATCGCTAGTCTAACAATAGCAGACACCAAGATGCTATACAGTACTTTACCTCAAAGCAACTCTGTAGGAAATAGTGCTGCAGCATTGTTCCAACAGTGTAACAAAGCTCATTGCAACACCTTAGGGATCTCATTTATTTTAAAATTTATCCTTTTTCACTTATTCTCTCTCTCATAGTCGTGAGCACCAATGTGCATGTGTGCCAGTAGTCTTGTCTAGTGTTCAGACATGATGATGTGTGCATCCAGGTGGCCTGGTCAGGTTTCCTTGCCATGACAAATAGATCATCTCTTGGGTTCTTTATAGCTTGGTGACCATGTGCTGGTTTCTGACAGGGATTACTCTCTGTTCTCCTCCTACTCTCTTGAGCCACCAGGATCTACTCACTGTCTTTTGTCTCCTGATCTGGGAGCCCTACCTGTGGAGTGAGTGTCCTGAAGATGTGCAGGGACCTTGGTGCTGGGCTAGTCAAGATGCCACCACCACCTGCCGTTCTCACAGTCCTTCTTCTGCTGCTCCTGCACCTGACGTTCTTTTCCGTTCCCCATCTATACAAGTCTTAACCTATTATGGTTCTGTATGCCTCAAAATACCAGCTTGTCTGCAATAAGGTGTCCAGCATTGAGGGATGCTGTCACTCTGTGCAGTTGTTATTGGAGTGATATAGTCAAGATGATATAGTTAAGACTGAGGTAGGACAGAATGATCCTCTTGCCATGCTGATGCAGACAGCCGATATGAAGGTTGCAAACTCTTGATGCTGCATTTGTGTCAGCACAGTGGTGTGCAACCCTTAGGACAGTCAAGGTCAAGCTTTGGTTATACATTACACTATAGGTTTCTCGTTGCTCACCTTTCTGACTGATCAGCATTCATTTCCAACCTGTAAATGTAGCTTCAGTGTTTTCCTATTTTCTGTATTCAGTGCTGTTGTTTGGTTGCTGTTACGTTTGCAGAAGTTGTTGTGTTTATGAGGATTACACCGAAGTTGCTCAGAGCACACGAGCCTGGCTTTACTGCTGGCACCACAGGTAGCGGTGCATTAATGGACCCTGTTGCCTTTCTGCAGTTGCTGTTACAACATGTGAAACATGACATGAAATGGATTCTGTCTCCACAAAAAAGGATTGGGTTCCCTTGTACAAAACATGGCATTCAGAGGTCTTATTCATAATACATGAAACTAAAAAGCCCTTTCATTTTGCATATAAGACCACCACACATTTACTTCCTGCCTGTATGAAATAGCACCTGGATGATGCTCCACAAAATCAAGGTCATACCATAGCAAATGATGCAACATTGCAGAAATAAACCCAAGCTAATGCAGCAGAGCTCCATAGGAAGGGAAGGTAGTTTTATATCAAACCAAATTTCACACACGTTCACCTGCTCTCTCATACGCACATACTCACAAGCACCGAGACTATGTCTCCAAGTGGTTTGTATGGCGTTCAGTCACCAAGTCATAGAATCATTTGGTTAGAAGAGACCCTCAAGATCATCGAGTCCAACCATTCACCCTGCATTGTCAGGGTCCCTAAACCATGTTCCTCAACACCAAATCCACACGATTTTTAAACACCTCCAGGGATGAGGACTCCACCACCTCCCTGGGCAGCCTGTTCCAATACTTCACAACCCTCTCTGTAAAAAAATTTTTTCTGATATCTAACCTGAATTTCCCAGGCGTAACTTGAGGCCATTCCCCCTCGTCCCGTCATTCATAACGTGGGAGAAGAGACCGACCCCCATCTCCCTACAACTTCATTTCAGATAATTGTAGAGAGCGATAAGGTCCCCCTTGAGCCTCCTCTTCTCCAGACTAAACAGTCTCAGCTCCCTCAGCCACTCCTCATAGGACAAGATCTCTAAACCCTTCACTAGTTTTGTTGCCCTTCTCTGAACCTGCTCCAGCACCTCAACGTCCTTCTTGAAGTGAGGGGCCCAAAACTGGACACAGTACTCCAGGTGTGGCCTCACCAGTGCTGAGTGCAGGAGGACAATCACTTCCCCGCTCCTGCTGGCCACACTGTTTCTGATACATGCCAGGATTCCGTTGGCTTTCTCGGCTGCTTGGGCACACTGCTGGCTCATGTTCAATCAGCTGTCGACCAGCACCCTCAGGTCCTTCTCTGCTGTGCAGCTTTCCAGCCACACTTCCCCAAGCCTGTAACACCACAGGGGGTTGTTGTGGCCCAAGTGCAGGACCCGGCACTTGGTCTTGTTGAATTTCATACAGTTAGCCTCAGCCCATCGATCCAGTCTGTTCAGGTCCCTCTGTAGAGCCTCCTGACCCTCAGGCAGATCAACACTACCTCCCAATTTAGTGTCATCTGCAAACTTGCTGAGGGTGCACTCGATCCCCTCATCCAGACCATTGATAAAGATGTTAAAGAGAACAGGCCCCAACACTGAGCCCTGCGGAACACCACTGGTGACTGGCCACCAGCTGGATTTAACTCCGTTCACCACCACTCTGGGCCCAGCCATCCAGCCAGTTTTTGATCCAGCAATCAAAAGTCCAAGTGATCCGGTCAGGATTACAAACGCCAAGGAATGCAGGTGAGTCCTCATCACCTCTCTTGGGTCTTTAACAGTTGTGACCATTTGCTGGTTTTGGATGTGATATTTGTACTTTGTAGGAGCTGACAGGGATTGTGAGCTTTTGTCTCTCCATCCTACCCCGCCTCTGTGAGTCATCAGAAACACTGCTGATTTACTCACTCTTTTGTCTCCTTTGTGTGGGTGTCTTGTATCTCCAACTCTGGTCTTCTGTCTTCCCACCCTCAGCAGCCCACCCGATGGACTAAAGTATTTTCTTGATGATGTTAGACTGAAAGAGGGCAGCCAAAACGGCTATAAAAGCCACTTGAACAGTAAAATTCAGTGACTTAATTGTTCCTTATTTGTAATTATTATACATAATTTTTAATAAGACCTAGTAATACTGTTGAAATATCCTTTAAAATACCCTAATAGTACCTTAAGGAGGTGCAGATATTGTTTACCTTGGGTTACAGAAGAGGAACTGAAGCCATTATCCTAAACTAGGGGTATCAAAGTCTTGTATCCATCCTTTATGAGACTCAGCCTACCGTGACACCTGAAACTAAACAGCATTTAGCATGAGAGTTTCTTGCTTAAGCAATAGCATCACAAACAACTGGGCTGGTTTTAGTGTTTCTTAACTTTAGTGGGATTAGGGAATCAAATTCTGCTTTTTTTTTTTAAGACTAGCTTGTATATTTTAGTTACGTTAATAGGTCAAAAATTGTAGGCTGACTGGCAGGAATATCTCACGGGGCAGGACTGAGACTTTACCTCAAAGGGGTAAGGGGAAAAAGGAGAGTTTTCCTAGGTTAAAAACTGGTAATGAATTAAATGAGGTAGAAAAAAAAAAAGATTTTTTAAAAAGAAAAATAGATGCATTGGAATTTTTCTGACTCTTAGTCTTAAATGCATGACATCAAAATGCATCATGGTATTTTAATACAGCTTTTATTAATCAGGAAATTACCCATTTTATACTGACATGCTTAAAGCAGCAGTGATTGTCAAGTTGCATGTTAATTTTTAGTAGGCTGTGAATTTTTGAGAAATTATGAGAAATCTGAAAGCTATTACAAAGGGGTTGCTCTACTCTGGTGGCCTCAACAGATGAACCTCAAAGACAGCTTTGGTGGAGAGGTCCTGAAAGTTACTTAATAATTATCTGCCTTGCTTCCAGGCAGCAAGATGATTTCTTGGACTTATATAGGGAAGAAGATTGGACTTATAGCTTCTAATATGCTTATCTCGGGTTCTTTCACAATACTGTAAACAAAATGTACTTTGAAATTCTTTGTAGTCTACCTTGCATACTCCAAGGAGAGAGTTCATCACAGGCAATGTAGACAGAAGTCAGCAGAGCTAATTCCCGGTGTCAGACTCTGCCTGGTTATTTGTTCTTCCTTTTATAACTGGGCTGATGGTAACGCCAATGTGTGCTTCATTGAGTAGGATTAGGAGCAAGACTTGGGAGAGCAGGCAGCGTTGCCCAGGCTGTGGTTACAGGTGTTGGGACATGCAGTGGCTCCCAGGTCCTTTGCTGCTTGGACTGGAATGGTCATTTCCGCAGGGACACAGCATTTGCAGCAGTGTCCCTGGCTCAGGGTGCAGCTCTGGAGAAACATGATGTGTACTGAAACTTAGTGCAGCCCAATATGCAAGTCCCCAGGAAACACAGAGGTAATTTTAAATCATCCTTATCCTTTTTAACCACCTTTCTTTTTCTCCATTGGTAACTCTGGAGCATTCTGCAATATTTATTATTTTCCTTTGGTCAAATGATTGATTTATATTTGTAGAAATACATTTTACAGCTCAACATAGAATTGCACTGAAGAAATCTAGGCCAAAGTAATGGTGCAGTTTGAAAACTAAGCACTCTGAAGTTGGATTTCCCATGAGGGAACAAGTTGCTGAGGCTGCTCCTGGACTAGCTTGCAGCTGTATTTATTAGTGTATGTGGTTTTTTTTTTTTTTGGAAGAACAATACATAGCAAAAAAACCCATTCAATCTTAAACTTGCACAATATCTTTTACAACTATGTTTACACTGATCTGTGAAGAAATCTACTGTACATCCTTTCGCTTTCCACAGGGTCTTTCATTTCCATTCATGGGAGTGCTGCACATGGATGTCATCAGGACCCAGTCCATCCCCAGCATATGCTCTGTGCACCTCTGCACCTGCTCCTCTAGTTCATAGTCTCTGAGCAGGGAGAACAGCAGTGTTACTTGCAAGGTCTGAAATGTTTTCTTCTCTGTGTTGGTCATTGGCTAAGTATCCATCAAGGTAGGTTTTTGGAAAGAGTGGAAAAATCCATGTGTCCAGGGACTGCTCCTTGTGGGCTAAGTTAAATCTTCTCGATTTCTGAATAAAAGTTTCCATGGGAAGTTCACTGTGATCTGGCTGATGGGCTTGGCTGGTATAAATTTAGCATGTTAAGCTGCATTTCTGAAGCAAACAGATATAGTATGTGTATGTTGAAGTAACTGACACAAATGTCCTCCTGAAGAAGCAAGGGTACTGAGCAAAACTTCGTATGAAGGACCCAGTACGTATTCAGGATTCCAGGACCGCACCATGTTAGAAATCCTACATGTTTATGTAATCAGTGTGAATTTGGAAACCCTTGCAGGAGAGCTGATGGGACAAGAAAGCCACATGATGAGCCGCTGTACAAAAACTGCTGCTCTGGAAGCAGGTTTCATTGCATCTTTGTGCACTGCTTGATTTGGGAAGGTGGCTGTGTCCAAATTACACTTCACAGCTCTGCATTCTGTGTTTTGTGCGCGCTGGCGAGGATTTTATAGTGATTACTTCTTGTTTTCTTGAAGCTCTCAAGTATATTCTTGCTACTGTCGCATCACGGACCTAGCGCAGTAACCAGGACGCGTGCTGTGCTGTCAGACGCACTTGGCAGGGATTATCTCTGAGTTTTATGCAAAGAGATGTTGGAGGATGCTCTCCTTGCCGTGACTACGCAATCCCAAAAGATGGACTGGCAGTGAAGTATGACTTGAGAAGAAAAAAGCCTGGCATTTCAGATCCCGTGTTTAATTTGAGAGCTGGCAGTTAGCAAAAGCACCCAATAGCTTGGAAGCTGAGCAAATGTACTATGATAATTAGTGAGAAACAAAGAATATGGCACCCCTGAATACCATTTTAATTAAAATCATTTTTCAGAGAAGAACAGCATTTTAAATGCATGCTATCTTGGCAGCCCTGAGAGGAGTATTAGTAGCAATGTGAACTAGAAAGTCTGACAGTCACCTTTGGAGAAAGAACAGCTCAAATTAGTGGGCACAGTCAGATATGCCCTTTCTAGATCCATGTGGAGCTGTAACAAAGTTACTTCCTTACTCCCAGAAGTTACTGATTTCTCAGCTGAGTAATTGAAGATGTGAGCACTTAAACTTTGGTGTGATAAAACGAGTTTGCTTAAACCCCCCAGCTGAGGGGGTGCTGATTTCTGATTGAGTTGAGGTAGTTGTGGCCAGTAGCTTTTAAACAGCTCTCACTTGGTCGCTTATAATGGCCTAATTATATTTTAAGTCAACTAAAAAATATACTTCTACTTAAACCATCATTAACTCATGTTGGAGTTCGGGCTGCTGCCTTCTAAATCAACTTTTCTAAATAACGAAAAAAATTGCATTCCTTTTATTCTCAAACATTGCTAAGTCTGCTTCCATAAATTGCAATATTGTACGTTAAGTCAGAGCAAAAAGTGCTAAAGTGTAAAAACACTGGCATCCAGAACCAAGATCCTAGAGCAGCTTCTCTTTCATTTGTTTCATCGAAAATTGGCAAGTGTGTGAAAGAAAATATTTATGTTTGTTGTTTGTGATTCCAAAGGGCCCCCTTGTCTACTCCTCCGGACTTTTTCTTCATTTTTGCTGCCAGTCATCAAGGCTGTGGCTTTGTGAGCCTTTACTGGCTGACAAATTGCTGGGGTTGTTTTGTTTCTCCTTCCCCAGGGCCTCTGACTCGGGAGCCTCCAGCTTTGAAGCGTCAGTGCTAGTAGGAAGCCTAAACTTGAAACAACATCAGTTTCGTCATGTCTTTGTCCAAAGGCACCCTGACAGCTGAGAGGCTTCTCTGCTCATCTGCTGTGTACTGACCTGCCCTAAAACCTAGATGTTTGGTTTATGTCAGCGTTGGTAAAATAAATCCATGCATGTTTATCCAATCTTGTTATACTTTAATAATAATTTCTGCTTTCCTGGTGTCCTCAAGACTGTTGATACTGTGGAAAGTTGCTGATATGACGTGGCGAGGTGGTAAGATTTACGCTGTAAGAGAACCCTATAAACACAGAAAAAACTGTCATTTGGGTGTGAACACACACGCTTTGTATCCATTGCCTTTTGTTAGCTGAAGGCTTGGGTTGTGCAGTTATATTCCTCCAAGAATGTTTGTGTCATTGTTTAAATACACACATATATTTATATGTACGTATATATTTGCGTGTATAAACACAGCCTTTTGACTTGGAGTGTACTTTGAGATGACAACAGCTACGAAGGTTTAAAAACCACATAAGCTGTAGCATTCAACTTTTTCATAATTGTGAACTCAAGTCGCATCTCAGAAATGCTGTTAGCTTGTGGTTGCTGAGAAGTCCGGGATGAATCACTGCTGTCAGCAGCAGAGCAGTCCAGGTTGGGGAGGTTTTCTGTTTCAGCTTCCTCTGTGGCAGAGGCAGATGTGGGAGCAAGGAGTGAGAAAGAGCAGCTGAGGACCTCGGTGGCTTTCTCTGGGACTAGGCAAAGTCTATGATGGAAGGAGAAGAGACCATACTGAGAAAGACTAGGTTGGTAAAGGGAACAGTGATACCTGAAATGCAAGGACATGCTTAGGTCAGTATTTTGCTTCTGTGATAAAAACAGGGAGGGTGGAGGTTGCCCCAGAGCTGGACACATCGCCTGAACCTAACAGATATACTACTGCGCTGCTTCCCACGATATGTATCTTTGAAGTAATGCATGTCAAACTAGACAGTAGTCGAGGGAAAATTACCATTTACTGGGGATTTAACAGATGTGATATTTGTTAATATGCAACGAGCAAGGCTGATGTCGTAGAAAATGCAAATCCGTGGAAAATTCAGTGAATTACTGTAACTATTAATGGGTTTCTGAGGAATCTCCTCTACACCCAGTAGGAGCCTTTCTTTTACTAGTTTGCGACCATCAGAACAGTTTATTTGCCCTGTGGGGGTTATTAACATATGCCAAGAACATCAAGATAATATCAGGAACACAGAATGAGAAATAATATTTTAGGGACTAAATGTAATGGCCTAAATGTAATAAATGTAATGGCCTCAGGGGAGCATGTGGACTGGTGACTGGATAGAGTGGTAAACCAAATATTACTGGGGGTTTTCTTTCCAGCTATGCCACAATGGCTTTGTGGCCAAGAACCCCATTTAACTTCCCTGTGCACGAGTCTGTAATGAAAGTATTCATGTTTGCCTGTCTTCAACATGTGTCAAGTCTTTCTTAGTGAAAGGCTTTGCATATTACAATGTAAGATATTGAAAATGTGCAAGGCTGGTCATAGTATCTTAGCCACAAATATCTCTGTACATGAAAAACTAGTGTGGGGTTGACCCTGTTTCCTGAATGAAGCCATGCTTTATTTTGTTAACGTGTTGCTCTTCTTTCATTCAGAAAGATTTTTCCTCACCAAAAGAGTGCTTTTATGAAATTAATATTTATGAATGAGTGTCTTAAATTATATTTATTCTATTCTACCGACCTCATAGTAAAATAAGGATCTGGCAGAAGACATGTCTATATGGCTTCAGTCTATGATGTCATTCACTTGGACTACAGCATTCTTGCAACAAGGAATATCCCTGATCGTGTGCACACCGAATATCTTTCTTGAGCTCTTCATGTTTTGCTTTAGTACAGCAACCATGTGGAGGATCAAAACAAAGGGATTACAGGAAGAGAGGGATTTGAAAGTTGATGTCATGTCTGTTCACACATGTATATATAGCCTTCATTACTGCTAAATTCTTGTGGCTATTTTTACAGATAAATCATGGGCTATATGTAAAGAAGTTGACTGATAATGCTTCTAGCGAGAAGAAAAAAGTGAGAGTAACGGCAGTTTTAACTGGAATAGATTGATACGAGTTACTTTCCTTTATACTATAGCAAAAAAAAAAAAGGCATCTGTGAAGAGCAGTTAAGAAAACAAAGTAATTTGAATACACAGACATAATAGAGTACATTTGAAGGAAATTTTATTATGAAAAATTTGAAGTGGCAATGGAAGCATTTAGTGAAAGGGCATAGTATTAGCATGATTGTAAATGTAGTGACTGGGACAGGCTGACATGGTTGTCACTAAACTTAGAGTTAAAAGCTCCTTGTTTTTGGAGTTAGCTGTGAAAAAACACAGTGAGAGGGGGAAATCATGTCTGGACCTTCTATAGGTGGCTACCTGGATTTTCTTTCTAGGCATGAAGCAGTTGGGAACAGAGGATTTGTCATTTCTGTCTCCTCATTCAAAGTTTGTCCCATTAGAACTGTGTAATTTAAGAGAGAACAAAAAAGATACTTTGGATTGCTTAAGATACTAAAAATTGCTTAACCAGTCCAGAAATGAAAGATTTAAGCTCTACGTTTTCCACTCAATTTCGGAAGACACTACAAAAAAGAATAAAAAATGTTCTATGTCTGAACCACAGAAAATGTGGGAACAAACTCCATTTTTGCCACTGCATTAACATAAAAAGTAATCTTGTGGTTCAATAATAGGTCATAACAGTAAAACTCTTGTCACAGAGGCCAGATAGCATTTTTAAGCAGAATTCAGGATGCCTACTGACTTTGCTAGTTTGAAAGCTGAATATTGATTTACACTTACTCTGTCTTACGAGAAAGCACAACAAGACTCCGAATTCACTAATGAACTGAAAAATAAGAACATATATTTATTGTTTAGGTATGCTTTTTAAATTCCTTCTTTTGTTATTGCCTGACATTGTAAGTGTGTTGCTATTTCTGTCCTGATTTTTTGGGATAGGCTCTTAATACCTGTATGATGGAATCCAGCTGAGTTATATATGGATGGATACATGAGAGAAGTGAAGAGCTGAAGAATCTTTGTTTAAGAATCTGTTGCCTCTACAATTCTGAATGTTTTTTGCCAATCTTTTTATTTAAGGGTCAGAAATTCAAAGCCTTAGGTAAGGGATATACTGTTAGCTAGATGGAGTGTTGGGTTGGCTGAAGTTATCTCCATGGCTGTTTTTTTCCTCTCCTGGTCCCTTACAGTGTCCACTTGCTGCTGAAAACCTTTTAGTTTCTGAGTTATATTTTTCCTCTTCCCTACTCTACTGAGGCAGTTTGGAAATGTAATTTAATGTAATGAGTCAGAAGCTCAGTTTCTTCACATGAAGATCAGGTGAAAACAGCCATCAATTATGCCAAGGGATTTTGTCCCTGCTTATCTCTCCAGCTCCCTAGCTCGTTTTCTTGTTTCAGTTGGGGTAACTCACACCAGAGATCTGGAAGCAGCATTTAGGCATGACTAATTCCTGTGTTCTCTTCATAATCGACCTGCTTGCGGCTTGCATTTAAAATAGTTGCAGATGTCAGCTGAGCTGCGCACCTCTCTGTTGTGGCTGTTGGAGAATACCTGCGGGGTGAAGGCTTGAGCAGCATGCCAGAGCCACAGGTCCCTCCAAAGGATCAGCTTGTGCTTCACTGGAGCTGGTAATCTCTTGGCAGTAGAGAAGCGTGGTCCTGTTCGCTATCAAAGGGAGGATCCCGGTGCTTTATTGCAGGTGAGCCCAGAGGAGAGGAGGTGTTGGTGCACTATTGGAGTCAGGGTGGTGAAAACTGCAGGGAGGAGTCATTATGGAAGGCATTTGGGACCTGCAGGTGCCTTGTCTTCATTACACGTTTCAGAAACACAAATTAATAACTGTTTATTTTTTGCATTGCTTAAGAGGGAAAGGATATAAGCTTTCTCTGCAATAGAAAATCTCCGAGCGTGGCCTAGGTTACACAAGCTACATGGCCTTCTTAAGGCCTATGTCCTTGACAATGTACTTGGAGTGCTATTGATTTATGCTCTCATGTTTGTCCTGTTTTATAAATACAAATATTTTCTCAGGTATTTAAAAAGCCACATCCCTGTTTTAAGTAAAAAAATTCTATCCCTCACCCTTCTCATTATACAGAATAAATCCTTTCGAAAATTTCAGCTTGAATGGAGCAGCAAACAATAAATAAATCACATATCTAATAGTATGTCCAGCAAAGAGCCTATTAGTTGAGTAAATACATCCATAACATTTGTGCAGAACATTGCCACATCAAACCGCTCACTTGCACTCTGCCTCTTCTGTCTCCAGTTTCCCACAAAATTTAATATGATGTCAATAGACTTGAGCTAAAGACCAAAATTCTTTGGATTTTGGGAAATGACATAATCAAAATTAATGGACACTAAGAAAATGACCATGAGCATATGTGGGTTTGATTGCAAGCCTCAGAATTGTCCTGGTTTCTGGAAGGTGTCTGGCATGGGACAGGTTCCTGAGCAGGAGCCTGCCGCACCATAGATCTTCCCTGGGATGCTGAGTGGTGAGTGCAAACAAGTGCCGTGGTGTCAGGATGCAAAGATGAAGAAGGTATTCAAGCCACGTAACAGAAGGCTGCAGATGCTTTCCAGTTGCTGAAATTAAGATGAACAGGCCAAATCAATGTAACATATTGTATGGAGATGGCTGGCATGTTACTCTGAAAATAAGATCTGTAGCTTTTAAGTATAATTTTTTCTGTGCAATGTGAATTGGACATGCCAGGTCTGATTTAAAAGGCACAGCCTGAAAGCACAGCAGCAGGAAAGAAATGAGAATGTCCTCATTCATCTTAGCTTTGAAATCTAAACAACAATTTAAATATCTATTATTGATTTACTGCAGAAACATTGGAGCATCCAGCAAATGGTTTTATTCCACTTTAGCTGGAAATGCTGATATTTGCCCAGTTGACTGATTGTTCCATGTGTACGTAAGTCTAAGCCAATGGTATGAATAAAAAATAATAACAAAGTCATAAAATTGATCTAGGGCAACACTGGCCATGTTCTGTTTCACTTTCTGAGAATACATGCAAGAAATTAATGTTTACTAACCAAACATTTAATCTTTAAAATTAGCTTTAAAATAGTGCCAAATATATAATTTTTACTGAAAGAAAGGATACATGCGCTAGTTATCTTTCCCTTTAATTCCTCTGAATTCTCCCTTTCTCCTTTTTACAACCCAGCCATCTAAATAATCATCTGCGCTGGTTGGGTGCGAACGCTGCATTGTGCGGCTCTGTGTGGTACACGGTGGAGCACAGATGCTCTCCATCTTGCTCTCCCTTCCTCACCTCGTCGCCTGGGGCTGTGCCTGCGGCTGTGCCTGGGGCCAGCCTGATCACCCGGCAGAGTGGGGTAGGGGCAAGTGAGACTGCACGGGGGCACTCCCTGTTGCCTCCACCTCCTACCCCTTCCCTGCTCCATGGGTCTCCGTGAACGTTGGACCAGTTGTACCAGCGCACCTGGTCCGCTGGGTGCCCGGTGTTTGGGGTGAGGCCGGGTGCAGCAGGTGACGCGACGCGTTTTCCCCCTACCCCCAGTTTTCCCTGTGCTGAGCCTTGCTCCCCATGCCCACTACCATAGGCACAGGGCTGGTGAGAGAGAGGGATGCATCGGTGGGGAGGAGGCGTTTTTCCCTATACTGTCCTTTTTCTTGCACCATTTTTTCTTTGTATAATGGGAAGGCAGCTTGTGGCATGCCAGGGGCTGCCAGGACACTCGACCATCTCTCAGCATGCTGGCCAAAACCTCTGCTTGCTCAGTGCCTTGTCAGACATGGTGCTTCACGCCCCTTGCAGCAGGCAAGTGGTGTGGCTACACATTTGGAGAGTGCCTCCCACAACAAAATCTTCTACTTGTTTCCACCTCTGGTGCCAGCATGATTCTGACATCCCATCCGCTGCCAGGGATTTACCAAGGGGGACAAAGAAGAGCAACAGCTTTTGGGGTGGTGCAGCCTGGCAGCGCTGTGGCACCCGCCATGGCAGCTCCCTCCTCCTGGTGCTGGCTGGGCTCTGCCTGCCGCCGGCGGAGAGAAACACCCGTGTGGGTGCCCGCCTTTGTCTTTTTCCCCAGTGTAATGAGCTCGTGACCTCTGAAGGAGACACTGCCGTGGTAATGAGTGCTTTTTGCAGTGGCATGTGTAGCTTTTGGCACCGTGTGGGCAAGTAGGGCTGTGCATGTGGAGTACTGGACACGTTTGCTTTCTCCTGTTGTGCTCCATTAGGATAAAAGAAACCTCAAGGAGCACTTTGATAATTCTTATATAAAAAGCAGATACCTGCAGCTGGTAGCTCATGAGTCTAAATTAACTCTGTGGTAAGAGGCCATTGTTCCGAGAAGGGGTCTCGGGGAAGTGGATGGGGCTGGCTCCTTTAGAAACTCCATCAGCACCGCAGCGCTGCAACCCAGTGCCAGCACCAGCTGATAAACACATCAGCTTCTGCCAGGGGAGTGAAGGGAGAGTACAGTTTGAACCACAGACTGGTTTTAACAAAAATGCTTCTTTTTTTTTTAACTCCTACTCTTTGTACTTTTTGTACCGTGGTATTGCCATTATCTGGAATGGGATTTTTGACCTATTGAGCGATGCGCTCGCCATGTCTATATTCAGTGAAAAAGGAACAAGTTAAGTGGATCTGACCACAACTTCTGTGCAGCTGAGGCTGACTGTGGCATGGCCAGAAGTCTCTTATATCTGTGGTGAAAGAATTTAGCCAAGCATTTTAGAGCGTTAGCAGCAATATGCAGTTGCAGTACAACATTCTGCCAGTCAGACTCTTGAAAAATCAGTAGCAAGGTATGCACTTATTTTTTTTTACAGAGAAGGTTACAATTTTCTTACAGCAACAAAATTAGCATTAAGAGCTGGCTTCATGCAGACATTTATATGCTGGCATGAGTCATGAACTTGAAAAGGAGTCTGCCTAGGTAATTAATTTTCTCTGCATTATTGCAGATCTTGTTATTTGCTCGTGTATTTTTTTAAAGGAACCATTTACAATTTATTTTAACCATAAGACTTTGGGCTGAATTTAATTTTAATAGTACTCTTCAGTGTGGCTTCCAGTACAGGAGATGGTGGAAGTTCAGTTTGAAATTCAAGAGAGTCTTGCACTTTCAGTACTTGCCTGGCATTGAGCAGATCTGCCATAGAAGACCGACCCATGTGTGTGATCTTTTGCAAGTTGTTCCCTGCTTCAACTGCCATCTTTAAAATGAGGCTAATTATATTCATTGTAGAAATGTCCCGGGAGTGGAAAGTCTTTGTGAAGAAGCCTGATTTCATGATGGCAGATATTCCCTGAGCAGCGATCTGAGGTGTCGCATGTCACAAAGCTGTGATCTTGCAGGGATGGTGGAAATGCCATTATACATGTGTGGAGTGGAGAGAGCTGAGTCATTTGCCTCGTTCTTCTCAGGCTGTGGCAGTGAGGAAAACAAGCACAGGCTGGTAGCAGCACTAACTCTCATAGCAACCACCTATTTGCTTCAGACCGACGTCCCTCTGGAAATCTCAGCTAGGGACACTCCTTAAGTGCTGGGAGATGTCCTGAATCCAAGATAGCACTGCAGAGCCCTCTTCTCTCCATCTTCATTATTGTTTCTCTTGCTGATACTGATGCATAAAGGAGAAGAGGTTCAAAATATGCGGCAGAATTGGATCTCACAAGCACCACCTCATCAGGTGATGTCCAGTTGATGCTGAAGGTCACCTGAACACTGCTGACAGGCCAATACATAAACACAGTCCGTGCACGTGAGGAAAATGAGAAATTAGTTTGCATCCTTGCAAACCTTTCTCTTGGACTCATGTTTTGATATGGTCTAGATACCCACCTATTGTGCTGGTGTAAAGCTTCTGAAGGCTTTCAGTGGCACTGCCTCGAGACCACAGGTGCAAAATGGCATCCACAAAATAGGCAGTGGATTCAAGAACGTGCTCTGTGCTGCTGAGTATGTTACTGATGCACTTAACCGTGTCGAGCCTCAAGAGTACAATACAGAATTTGGGATGTGAGAAACACAGCACACTAGATTTACGGATTCGCGTGCAAACTGCATTGCCAGTGAATAAAAATAAAAACACATCTACAATGAAAATGCTTATATTAGCAAATCCATCCTTACAAAAATACATGCTTTTAGGTCCTAAGAGTTACTGGCTTGGGAAAGTACTTTTTATTACACATTTTTTTTAATGCTTGGATGTGTATTTTAATGACATATTTTGGACACCAGGTATTTATCTCTTGGGAAAAAAAGTTGGGTTTTTTTTTAGCTTACTGAACTCTTGAATAATCAATTGGTTGCCATCCATAGATAAATGCATTTTAAAATGATGATTAATACGGTTTACAAATGTTACTGTGAGAGTCAGTTTGGAACAGCTTGAATACCTACTGTGATAAGAAACTGCATTCAGTTGCATGATAATGTAATGTTTTTCTTAAGTTTGTGCTGTAGAACTTTTCTGGAACTTGCCTTACTTCAGGAAAAAAACAGATAGTTTCTGTCTGATATTTCTTTGGCAACAAGAAGACATTAAACTTATCAAACCCTTTGGTTTATGTTGGATTTGTTAGCGCCAAGCCCTGTTTTACACAAGAAAAGAAAAGGGTGTGTTTTGGGATAGATTTCTGGAAAAATCCAAGTGACAGAAGTATCAAAAGACAGCAGTGCTTGTGCTTCCTATGAGGCATGTGCTTCTCCCACCTGCATTGGCTTTGGTATGGTACTTCTAGAGCAGACATGTTTCGTTTCACCATGCGTTGTGGACATCAAAGTCTCAGGAGTTCCCCAGCCCCTTGACATCCCAGCCAAGCACGCTGAATCATTATAAGCAAATTTGCTTTCCAGACTTGTATGCTTCTGAAAGCATTACTGCTGGAAAAGGCCTTTGGATGAGTGGCTTGGGTTGTTAGGGAACACCATCTTGGGAGCAATATACTCAGAAAAAGGCCTGGAAAAAACCTATCTCAGTCAATATATGGCTAAGATGCCTAAGTATGCAGCAAAACCAAGTTAAATAAACTTTGTTATCTGTTTCTACTGCTAATCAGTAGGTGCTCACTAGGTATCATGATTTTATCCTTCTCCTTGGATTTACTCTGTTCCATTTTTGAAAACTCATTTTTCAACATCATCTTTCTTCATCTTAAAAGTAACAGGTATCAAAAGAAAAGTCCATGGTGCTCCTTATTTTCCTGGGTCTCTATTTGTTGAAGAAATGGAGACTTGAGAAACCCTCTGTTGAATCTTCCTGGGTAAGAGCCAGACTTCTGTCTGGCCTCACCGGTGTTTACTGTCCTCCTCAAAGGCTTAGCATAGGAATATAGTCTCTGTCCTCTCCATGTTAGCTTAAACACCTGATAGAGATGAACATGCAGGAAAACAGCAGAGTAATTAAATGTTCCCAGTAGTGTGTTGCCAATGGGCTGCCTTCGATGATGTCTCCCTCTATAGTCCACCAGATGCTTCACGGAGGAAAACATTGTGTGGTCTCTAGCTGCAAAGACTTAGTGCTGAACCAGAGGACCTGCTTGCAATCACAAATCCTCTTTCATCTTCAAAATTAAACTGGTGGTATTTTTTTTTCCCCAGCCTGTTTCTTTTTTGCCTCCAAGGGTAGAGCCTGTTTCTCCAAAGCTGAAGGTGAAAACGGTCATGAGTTGAAGGTTGAGAAAAATTCCCATTGTTTAAAACAATGCTTAAGTATTCTTTCAGAACAGAAGAAATGAATTGCATTTTGTTAAAACATCTTAAACCTAGTGGGAATACAGTCTCTGATTCCTGGCAACCGTGCTTCTTTCTCAAGCTATCATTTTTAGAGGCTCACCCTTTTTCTGTAATACTTTCTAGGCTAGACACTATTTCCTCTGCTGACTTCTATTTATCTATCTCACTTATTTATTTTCCTTCCTTTGCTCTGGAGGAAGGGAGTGTCCATTTCAGGTTCTGATTGCTTTTTCAATAAACTCTGAATTTATACTGTTTGTGCAGCACCTGGCAGAGAGAGGTCTCTGCTCTCACCTCGGACTCTGATATCAGAGCAGTGCTAAAGGAATCACGCTGCTCTGGGAATGTCACTGGTGTAAGTTGTTCGGGGAGGCTGGTGGCTCCATGCGTTTTCAAGTTTCTCTGGTTTCCAGGCAGCATTGGTGAAGTGATCCCGATTTACAATCGTTCGCCATTGCTGAGAGGGGTGAGCTCTCCTGGGACTGGGGAGAGGTGGGAGCAGGCTGCAGGGAAGCACCACACACGGGCACTGGCTTTGGGGGGACCGGCAGCCACACTGACATCTCCCACCCTGTCTGGGTTCAGGGTTCCTCTTAATGTTAAACAAAATCAGCATTCAGGAGGCTGTGTCTTGGTCTACGGCCGCTGCCGTGTCGGCCTGCTTGGTAAATTGTTTTGGGATAGCTTGAATATAAAAAGTGTGAAGAGAAAAGTCTTTTTATTATATTACATTTTAAGGAAAGCTGGAGAGATTTCCAAAGGTAGCCTGGCAGGGAAAGAATTGCCAATAAAGAAAATTTCGCTTCCAGCTTAGAGCGGAAATATGCATTGCCATGTCTTCTTTTCTATAAATATAGAGGAGAGACATATATGTATATGGAAATTATTTCCTTTTGTAATGAAAAGGTTTTATTTGTTCAGCATGCTTTGATGTCTAACCAACAACTTTTATTTTGACAACAGAATCGTTCTAAGACGTGCACTGAAGTTTTGGTCATTTTTGATCAGCTATACAAATTACAGTCTCAGTTGTTCACACTGCAGAAAGGCTGTCTTCCTACCTCCTCTGTATGCCTATAACCATTCATGGCATTAGTTTGTCAAGAAGTTTTGTCTGAGGAGCAGTTCTGACACCTCTGAGCTTTTCGCATCTGAGTAATTTTTGTCTCCAGGTACAGTGCATCCATCCTTTTCCATAGGTACTAGATAGAGAGTGTAAAAATTTCAGTTTAATAAGGTTTTGCAGAGCAACCTTTGATGCATGACCACACTGAATGGAGAGGACAGCAACAAAATGTCGTGAATGATGTGGCTGAGATTTGGCTAAGTCTGAGCTGGATCTTGGGTTGTTTGGTCTCATTTCTCAACTCCATACTTCTCTTCTTTGCAAGTTATATTAAAAAAAACCCTCACTTTCCTGTGCTTGCTTTCTCCTCAAAAGGCTATGTGAAGAACTTTGTCTGAGGCCAAAAGAAATATTGGTTTTTGGAATCAGCTTTCAGGATGTGCTGAAAGTTGTGTAATCAGCACCTTACCTCTCAGAAAGACTGGGTGCTTTACTCTCCTACATGTCACAGGCGTGCGGGGCCTGGGAAAGTTGGTTTTTATTTGACTACTTGAGAGACCTGACTAGAGAATTAAATGGTCTGGAAGCATATCAAAACTTTCTCCACCCCAAGTTCAAAGCTAGGCCCATCTTGACATCAGGCTCTTTCTCCAGGCTATAACAATATTTTGGGGAAGAAAAAAAGAGTCAAACTTTAAAAACATCATAGTAACTAGAAGAATATGAAGTTTAACCAGGCCAAATGCAAGGTCCTACATCTGGGTCGTGGCAATCCCAGGCATAAATACAGACTGGGTGGTGATTGGATCGAGAGCAGCCCTGAGGAGAAGGACTTGGGAGTACTGGTGGACGAGAAGCTCAATATGAGCCGGCAATGTGCTCTTGCGGCCCAGAAGGCCAACCGCGTCCTGGGCTGCATCAAGAGGAGCGTGGCCAGCAGGTCGAGGGAGGTGATTCTCCCCCTCTACTCTGCCCTCGTGAGACCTCACTTGGAGTACTGCGTCCAGTTCTGGAGCCCCCAACATAAGAAGGACATGGACCAGTTGGAGAGGGTCCAGAGGAGGGCCACGAAGATGATAAGAGGGCTGGAGCACCTTTCCTATGAGGACAGGCTGAAAGAGTTGGGGCTGTTCAGCCTGGAGAAGAGGAGGCTCCGGGGTGACCTTATAGCGGTCTTCCAGTACCTCAAGGGGGCCTACAGGAAAGATGGGGAGAGGCTGTTCAGGAGGGCCAGTTATGATAGGACAAGGGGTAATGGTTTTAAAATAGAGGGAGGTAGGTTCAGGTTGGATATTAGGAAAAAATTTTTTACTATGAGAGTGGTAGAACACTGGAACAGGTTGCCCAGAGAGGTGGTGGATGCTCCATCCCTGGAGACGTTCAAGGCCCGGTTGGACAAGGCCCTGAGCAACCTGATCTAGTTGGAGATATCCCTGTTCCTTGCAGGGGGGTTGGACTAGATGACCTTTGAAGGTCCCTTCCAGCCCTAACCATTCTATGATTCTATGATTCTATGAATATAGTAGAAAAATGCTAAATAAGGTTATGATTTTTGTTAAAACATAATAGCACAGTGATAAGCACAGAAAAAAAAAATGTGTGTGAGCAGGGGGGTGAGCTGTTGGCAGCACTGCGTCAGCCACAGGAGAGCTGTGATTCAGGATAGGGGCTTCCAGGCGATGAGAAGCAATGTCTTGTGCTCTCAGCTTCAAAACCATATTCCCTCTAGAGACTACAACACTGCTGTCCTAAAATGAACGTACTTTCAGAAAGCCTCTTAACACAATGTAGTCATGTTTTTACCTGCATTTGGTGAACTGAAACAGGAGTGAGTTACCACAATGTCCTGCCCAAGAGCGTACAGTGGTGCAATTTCAATTTACTTTGAAGTATGGGGCAGAAACTGGGGATTGCTTCAGATGTTTTGAGATGTTGCCTGAGCAACAGATGGATGGTGGATGTCAGTGCCCACTTCATCACCTTGGTGCATGTGAACTGGAGCTCTGACTCTCAGAGATGTGGTTTCTTTTTAGATGGTTTAAATAATATTTGGGTTTAGATGATATTTATGAAGCATCTTGAAGTCCACATAAGATAGGTCATTCAGGACTATGCATATGTAAGCAACTCGTCCCTCCTTTTCAGCAGCTGCCTAAGCAAGTTTTGTGATTAAACGTTGTATGTTTTGGACTGCGGTTCCACAGCGCGATTGGTTTGGCAGCAGCGCTGGATGAACGAGTTCCCACCCCTGGCACTGCGCTTAGGGTGGTGTAAACTGGTGCAGAAGTGGGATTTGCCTTTGATACGGCTGGGAGCAAGTTCTTGGGCATCGAGAAGTCTTTAACCCTCGTATTGCCCCTGGCCCACTAAGCTAATGAATTGCTGAACGCATTTTACAATGCCATATGCGTAGCAGAATAAACACTAAGTGGCCAAACGTGACTCGAAAACAGCTTTTTGTTGAGTGAAGAATCCTCCTCCCATTGCATGGTCACTCAGAAAAGCCTAGTGGGGCCGGGGTGCCAGTCCACGCTCCCCAGAGAATGAGCTGGGGCTTGGTGGGACAAGCAGGAAAACAGTGCTGGTGCTGAGAGACGTCCAGCTGGAACCATTCTTTGCTCCCAGCCCCTGGAGCTCACACCAAGCCAATGTTTGCTCAGGGCTCTAATGAGGAAAAGCAGGGTATTGTTCATTACTCATAATAACAAACTCCTGAGTCTCCAGATAAGCAAAGCACTTCAGAATAAGCTAGACCTGGAGATTTGGACTGGAGCGTCCTGAAGGGAGGAGCAGGGCTGTTCAGATGATATGATAAGGGGCAATATGGGCATGTATTTCTGCTGAGATGTCCTTTTCGTAAATGGTTAAGTAAGCAACCTAGGGAGCTGCTGGCTAGTTTGTCTCACTTCAGTATCCAGTATAGCGAACAGCAAATAAAGAGATTATTCTGTAAACCATCTGATGGAAACAGGTTGATATACTGTGGGGAACATGGATTTTTAGAAAACAGAGCAGACTTTGCAAACCATGTGTATTTTTGAAGCAATCGTAAGCTTTTTAGTAAGGTAGTTGATGTGAAATTCAGGGCTGATATCAAATTGAAACTGAGTTTAGGAACTAATGAAGACATTTATGCAAATATCTTTGTGACGAGAGTAAATCTGTAATTAATTTTGTTTGTATTTTGTTTTCATGAATGATCTGGAATTTTAAACTAGAGGTTATTGCAGTTTGTGGAAGGTTATAGTTTTGGAGCACTGAAAGTGCCAAAGGCCGTGGAGAGTTCTAACAAAACCTGGGACTTCCAAGAGGAAATTAAATGTCATGAAGTTATGTCAATGAGAGGAAAAAAATCCCAAGCCAAACTTTTATCAGTCAAAACCTAGAGGAAAAAAAAGGTTGTATAGTAACAGTGAGGAAGAGGATCTGGGCATTAATAGATAAGAAATTAAACACACTACAGTGTAATTTGCAAAAAGGCAAAGACTTTTCTGGGCAAGATTCCTCATGTTTCTGCTACATCTGATCCAGGATTACCTCCAGTTCTTCCCTATAGGGCCTCAGTTTTATCTTCTCTTCAGGCTTTAACATAAAGCTTGCAGAATGATGAGCCACAGTTTACAGATAATGCGTGTTAAAGTAATTGCATGTTTTAGTTTCAAGTTGTGTGCAGTGGGGGGTTCTGTGTGTGTGTGCACCCTGGAGCTGTATTTGGATTACTACAGGTCACGGTAATGGTTCTGAGTTACAGTTATCCTTTGCCTTCCTTTTAAGTCCTGAGAGTGATCATTTCTCTCTGAACAACATAGGCAACATGGGGAATACGCCGTGGAAGAGCAGAACAGTGAACAAAGGACAGGGATAGCCAAAAAGTTAGGAAAAATGGCTTAAGGCCAGCTTTCTTGAGAAGGCAGGTAGAGTTGGAAATACACAGTGTAAGAGGAGGGCTAGTAATATCTTTAAATTGTTTTAAAACACAATCTTGGTATTTTTAAAAGTAGTAACAGAAATAAAAGAATTACCAAAGAAATCAGCCAACAGAAAAAGGGTGACTTAAGCTATGTATTAGTGAAAATATGTAAAACCGGTCAGAAGAAAGGAAGGATTTGCATCACCCATGGAGTTTGTTGTGCTCAAAACAAGCTTAGTTTGTAGAATGAGTCTAAGGAAACTTTATTTTCTATGGAAAAAATGGGCTTCATTGAAACACAATATAATCTCAAAAAGTGCTTGCCATACTGAAAAAAGAACTTTTTGTCAAGAGATTCCCTTAAATTAAAACCAAATTACTGAATGTTGAGATTTTCTTTTGATAATTTACATCAGGGGCAAGAACAGAAGCAAAATTTTGTGTGAAGGTTGAGGTTTTTCCAACCAGCTCCCTGTCTTGCTTTGCTTGGGTGAGCCAGATGTGTCTGTGTAAGGGGCTAAGCCCAGGTGAGGTGGAGACCACAGCCACACGGGTCTGCCAGGAAATCAGGCATCACCTTGCCCTCTGAGCTTCCATCATCCTCCACTCTGGGGATGCCCAGGGCCAAACAGAGACATTAAAGACTCTCTAGCTGTGGCAGCAAGAGGGAAGAAAACAACCAGGAGCCCTTGTCCGTGGGAGGTGGCTCTGTTCTCCTCTGGAAAGCGCTTTTCTTCCTTGCATCTCCAAAACGTGTGGAAGGAGAGCAGTCTCCATCCCCTATAGGTCTTTGAAACTGTTTTCCCTGCAGGAAAGGGAAACTTCTGCGGTTTTCTGCCTTCCCTTCGCTGTGCTGCCGTGGGCTCCTGCGACGGGTGGAGGAAAATGTGTCAGTGGAAAACGAGGAGTAAAGCTGTGATGCGCGTTGTACAGCTTTTCTGAATCCTTCATGTTTAGACAGAGGGAAAATAGCTTTAAAGAGAAACAGGCAGGCTTGAGTTCAGGTCCATGTCTTCAGCAGACTGCACAATTATCTGACTTGCAAACTCTGCAGTGTGATGGGTTAAGGAAATGCCCTTTTGCTTCTGGAGAAGCAGCCCGAATAATCTAAATTTAGTGGTCAATTATAAAATTAACAGACCATTAGGTTTTCTTCTTCGTCCGTGCTCATAAATGGCAGCGGCCAAGATGTGCAAGGGTGTTGCATGTCAGAGCAGCAGTAACTGAGCAGGGCTCTCCGGGAGAGCGAGCAGAGGCTTTCCGTGACGAGCCCGAGCACTTGGCAGGCGAGGGAGCAGAGAGGGTGGTGACAGCGGGGGAATGCGGGGACCGCCGGTGGCCCCCGCGGAAGGGCACGGACGAGGCTATTGCTTTGTGTTAACCTTTCAAAGCACCGAGTGTTTCTCAAGAGAGCCTATCTGCCTTTTTTGCTAAATATAGGACTTCCTTTCTTCTTCCCGGTCGGCAAGTGTGTTCCGTGGGCTGTAGATGCCAAACTTGTCTACAAGCTCTATCCTTTCTTTTCCTTCTGCCCCCTTCATGTCATCTGTAACCAGCTTTGCAACATGCTTGTAAAAACTTTGCCGCTCCTAATTTGCCTGCTGTGGTTCCCAGGCATGGAGCTTGCTCCCAGGAAGGTGCAGTGGCTGCTGGCCCTGTGGCCATGTCTCAGGGAGGCAGGAGAGTGCCCGGCTGTGCATGGGCTCAGGTGGGATTCACAGGCAGAGGGTGATGTTTCTGATGGGTGGGAGTGTCTGTCAAACAGTGCTCTGCCCGGCTTTACTTCTCTGTAATTATCACTGATAAATTCAAATCAAAGTCAGAAAAGCCATCCCACGGAAGATTTTGTTCTCCTAACAGGAGTCTGTACATCAAAGGACCATTTTTCCTGTTTATGCATTTTACGTAGGTATTTCTGAGCCGAGTCCACATTAATGCTCTGGCCTCAAGTTCAGGAAAGCATCCTTCTTGAAGAGGACTCTTGAGCACCTGCTTTAATCTGAGGATCTGTTTCTTACGGCGTCCTAGAGTGAAAGGCAGGTTAATGTCCCGTGGAATGGGGGCTCGGGTGAACAGCGGTACCAAATATATCAGGTGACGTTTAAATCAAATCTGAAATCTAAAATACATTCATTTAAAAACCAATATTTCTTTTCAATATTTATTCCTGTTTACTGATTTCATTTTTTCTCTAGGGTCCAAAAGTAACTGTCTTAGCAGCTGTTATGTTTTTCTCCTCTATGTTTCTTTCCGAAGACATTCAGTTTCATGGGTGTCTTTTTTCCTCCCTTTTTCAGTCTTTATTTTGTGAGCAACTGTTTATAGAGGAGTTCAAAATTAGACTTTTGCTAGTGACATGATGATAATGCTAAAGATAGCGCTGTGTTTTCCTCTAAGGGACTCATCGATTACAGATAAGGGGCCAAACTCCTGTGAGATGTAGGTACAGCCGATACAAGAACTGGCGTACTGGGTGGGTCCACGAGGGTCTCTAACACCATAATGATGTGTTCTATGGTAGGCAGGAACAATGATTAAAGAAACAGTAGAAAAATTAAGAATATATGTATAAGATGTAAAGAATGTTTTCCTGTTCCTGATGGTTAGTGGTTTAGGGTCTTCTTGAACTAGACAATAATCTGACTGATTGTGTTTAATAGTCATTGATGGCTGGGAACTTGTCTGGTTTTTGAACCCGTTTTCACTCCTGGCTCTCACAGCTGTGACAGTGGATTCCGCAATAGAGTTACATATTGCCCAGAATAGTATGTCCTAATGCTGATAGGGCCTCTCCTTTTGTAGAAAGGGAAAACAACAGGTAACATAACCTCTATTAGGGGTAATAAGCCCTGAATATGCAGGGGTTTAGGAGAGCGAATGTACCATTGCACAAAATGTCTAATTACTCCAGTTTAATTGCAGGCCACTTTTGAAAGGCAACCCGTGATCATCCATTCCTCCTGCTTCCCCTGCATCGGGTAGGAACAGTAGTTGAGCGACCTTGGGGGGAGTTGATCTGACAGAAAATTCATCCACCAGAAGGCTACTAGTTTTCCTTCAGAGCAGCAGCCTTACCACACAGCCACTAAACAAGGAGCATGCGGACGGACATGAGGAAAGCAGAGGGATGCAGGACCACTCCTCCGGTGGCAGCCCACTGCCAGATGGGTTAAGCCCATCGTGAGTCCACACAGGGTCTCAGTGGCAGGAGTGTTTGAGAAGTGCAAAGCAGCAGGACAGTATATGGCATATACTGTTTGTCTAACTTAGCCCTGAAAAGCTATGGTATCTCTGTGGTTTCTCATTAAGTGAGAGACCTGTTTGTTTTTTTTGTAGTCTACTAAGACGATCTCCACTCTCAGTGACATGGGGACAACTGCCATCTAAGTTTGAACAGTTTGAATAGTTTATTAACTACAAGGAGAACGAGGGGTTGTTCCTATTGTGCTTGAGTAGGAGGAGCCTCGTAAATGTAGTTCTTCACTGTTTCCCTGACCTCACTTGGAAAAAAATCCCACCAACTATGCTACAAATGGTAGCTACAAGTTTTCCTCCTCTCTATTGCTCTTCAGATCTTAAATTGAGATTTTCCATTACAACATGAGGCATTAATGTACTGCTGTTTTGTATAATGCATACTGCTTATCCACATATTGGCAGCGCTTTATGTTCCAGTGCTGTAGGAAAGAAGTAAGCATTTATTTGCAGACGAAGTGACAGATACTGTCAAGTTCGCTTAGGTATTTGGATTTACCTTCTGAATTTAAATCAAAAGAACATTGATTTACTCAATTCCCTTTCCTTTGTATATATCTCATATTATTTAATTACAATAGTACCAATTTTGCCATAATGGTATTGCTCATTTAATATTATTCAATATGACAGTTACAACATGAAAAGATCCTGAGTCAGCTAAAAAAGCCCCAAAGCTCAGATTTTAAAGGACTGGCAAGTTCTAAGAGAGATGTATTTCATATATCTATTTACAAAATTTTATCTTGTCATTCACCAGCCTGGGCTGCAGCACTAAGGACACTGTTGCATCCTCCGCAGCCAGGAGGAAATGGCCTGCCTCTTGTAGGCAGGATAGGTACCTTGAGTTGATTAGTAATTAGTCATTATCTCAACTCAGTCCAGCTGGGTAAGAATGATTGGTGCCATAATTCCCCCTTTTTGTTTTACCATTTTTTGTTTTCACAAAGGCTTTATGGGTGAGCAGAGACCCGGCCCATTCATCCAACTCCAGCACACTTCCCTCCCGCGAATGCCACATCGGGGCTTGCAGCTTTACCTTCTTCTCCAAAGGACTCTCGCTCGAGCTCCTGGCTCCAGCTCTGGCTCCAGCTCTTTTGGCTCAGGCTCCTTTGGCTCGGGCTCTCGGCTCGGCAAGGGAGTCGGGGCTTCCCAGGGTCTCACGGATGTATCACATCGAGGTCACCAGTTGTCACTCACCAGCCTGGGCTGCAGCACCAAGGACACTGTTGCATCCTCCACAGCCAGGAGGAAATGGCCTGCCTCTTGTAGGCAGGATAGGTACCTTGAGTTGATTAGTAATTAGTCATTATCTCAACTCAGTCCAGCTGGGTAAGAATGATTGGTGCCATATTATCTGATTTTTTAAAATTGAAGGATGGGAACATCTGAGTCTCCCTTCCTCTACTTAAAAAGTCCACAAAGCTTTGTTAAGAAAATAAACAGAAAAGGCTCCGAATAACGCATGTGCTCCAGAGGAATGCTATGGTCTAGCTGCAGTTGAAGCTGAGGGACACCGGTGGCTCCAGTTCCAGCACAGAGCGCTCTCCTTCCTTCTGCTGAGAGTCCCTTAGCATTTGTTTTGGTTGGATTCACACTGAAAACGGTAGAATGTAGGTCTGTGTGTTGTGACAGCCCTTGAGCAGCAGAACTGCTGCATTCTTCTTAGCCTCCATCAAGTGGGCACCACGGTTCGTGCTCTGGTACCTCCTCCAGCATTTGTTGTGCTGCAGCTGTGGAGAGATTACACACTTCACTGTGCAAAGTGAAACACTCTGCTCGTTGGATGGTGTTTCAGAGGTGAATCCAGATGGAATGATAAAAGGTCATGGCAAAGGGGCAGAGGGGGCAATATAGAAGGTTTTCCTGCATGAAGTTCTGCCATGGCTTTTTGTCCAGTTAAAATAATATGCCTGAGAGATGGCTTCTCTGTCTGAGAACCTTAGCTGGGCCTGAAGTCATCCAGGAGGCAACAGATACAGCTTTGAGAACCCAGAGGTGTGTAGCTTTCTCTGCCTTTGGTTCAGGAGCAGTTTTCCACAAAAGAGCGGGAAAAATCCCGTAGTTATCATTTCCAGGGGTCACAGCAGGATTCACCACACTGCCTAAGGGCTTTGTAAAGAATCACAGGGAAAAAAAATCAAGTTAGACTTACATTTAAACAAACATTTAAGCATGTACAGGGCTTTACAACTACGAGCAGTCTTTGGACTACAAACGTAGTCAAAGCTGTGTGAGTAGTTAGCTGCTACCTTGAATCACAGCCATTGTCAGCAGCCTGTGATTAAATAAAGAGTAAGAGGGAGATTTGTATTGCACTTTGGATGTTTCATAATGGTTTTGGATTAAAGCAACACAATACCAAGCGCATTCATTCACAATTCAGTAGGGTAACTACAGCAGCCTAAAAATCATCCCTTTTATCAGAATAATCCAGATGGTAGACAGACATATACAGGCATCGTCTTCTGGATCCCTCTAGGCTGATGGAACAAGTCACCATGACCATCTGTTCATCACTGTACTATGCTGGTAGGTCTCAGAGGTACCAACAGACCAGGATGTGTAAAAGCTGGCCGCTTACGGTTCAAGCATGAAATCAGTCACGTCTTCTCCAAGTATCAGTATAAACCCTTCAAGCTAGCCAAGATGCTTGTGCTTAAAATGAAATAAGAAGAATAATTTTCTCTCTGTGCACCCATGGGATCAGTTACTTCTGTTAGGACGGTGATGATTCACGCAGGATCGCAGAGAACCTGTTGTGCTGGTACAGCTGGGAGCCTGAGGGAGCAGAGGAGCCTGTCACGGGCAGTTTTCAGCCATGACTTTGTTGTTCTATGGCCATTGTTGGGCTGTCCATTTGTAGACAACACCTAGGCCTGGACACCACCAGCAGCAAAATACTGCTGCTTGCCTTCTCACAAATACCAAGAAAAAGTGAAAACCTACCTTTTCCATCTCAGATCCCCTGCCTGGGTCTCTCCTCATGTCAATATTGCTCTCCTTTTCTTTGGAGTCTCTTGTGAGCTTGTAGCCAGTCTCTTTGATCCTCCTGGAACAGTTCAAGTGTCCTAATTTCAATGCAAGGCCAGCAGTGAAGTTGTGCTGGCACAGGGACTGATCTGCATCCTTGGCTGTGAGTAGAGCTAAGCCAAAAGGGGTTGCTCAGGCAACACTGCTGGGTCGACTGGGTACAATTTAGTGCTGTCCCAGAGAGGAGCAATGGGAGCTCCTGGCACTGTTTCTTCGTCCCTGAGAGCTGCTCGAACAGGCATGCCCCCTCGGGTTTCAGGGCTCTTGGTCACACGAAGGCGTTAATTTCCAGCTAACGATCAAGAAGTTGGGTCATCCCTGTTGTATTGCTCTATCAATTTCTTCGTTCTTTATTTGCCAACGCTATCTTTTCTCCCATTCGCTGTCACAGAAAGACTTCTTACCATTTATGGGGTCATGCCTTTAGGTTGTTGTAAAGTGTAGCAAATTTAGTAACAAACCTTTACCTATAGTGAGTATACTGTATCATCATTTAGTGGAAAAACCTGAATTGCTTTGCAAATTTCAGCTTAGATACCAATGGTGGATGGAGAGATGTTATAGATGAAACCAGGGGGAGGGATGTTTTCCCATCTCGCTGCCAGGCACATGTATACCTAAAGGGAAACCTGCAGATCCTTTGGTTCCTGACTTTGATATCTGTCTTTGAGTACTTCAGTCTGAGTTTTATGGGTAAACTTTTACATGACATTTCATTGAAAGATCATAATTAAATTGAGATCTTAAATAAGAGACATTGCTTGGTCTATCGAGTTTATGAATTAGCAGCTTTATGCACACTGAAAATTGGGGAACCCTGTTATTACAGACACAGTGATATTCTTGTAAAGCTGTTATAGATGGCTGTAGCATTTTGAATGGAAAAGGAAATAAAACATATTCATTTGATCCCTGTGATTGCATCCACATCAGGACTTCAGCTACATGAGTAAAAACATTTCTAGATTGATTTTGCAATACAGGTCCAACTTTCTATGAGACTTGAGTTAAAGTAGACATGTAGGAAAGGGAAGGCATGATTGGGAAGAAGGAGAAGGAAATACTTGAAACCTCTGTTTCCTGTTCTCCAGCTGTGCTATCTAGCTGTTTCTAACTCAGAGACCAAAGCAGCAGACTGTGAAGCAGAGTGGTAAAAGAAATGAAAGAGTTAAAGGGACTTTGAGAGAAACAGAGCCAGTGTAGATCTGTGGAAGGAAAATGCTTCCCAAAATGGATCAAAAATAACAAATACAAAATGTACTGAATGAACTTTTGGTTTTGCTTAAGATTAACTTAAATTTTTTAGAAGAGAAAAAAACACTTTCTCTAACAACACCAACCCTGTGTATATTTACCTGAGGCTTATAGAAATAGCTCATATGACAAGTCTGGCTCCATAAACTCTGCCTAAGAAGCCTAGATCAGCAAAATTCAATCTGGAAGCTGTCTATAAATTTATGAAACCTGTCTGAGGTTTCTAAGTTAACTAATAAAGTCATCTTTTGTTTGTAAAAAGATGTAACAGTTTTATAAATTAATACTGAAGTCCATGGAAATTAATTTTCAGCTTTCAGTGCTTTATCTAACTTTTGTTTTAATTCTGCCGATGAAGAAATGCTAACTCATGACCAGACACATGAAGTGAGGGCTATTTGTAAATAGGTTTAATTATTTTTTGGATAGCTTTTTGTCTTTTTTACTCACTAGAGAATTTCAGCAGTTTCATGCTTCATATAAATCTTAAGAAGTTAAAATAAGGAGTCAGCTACTCTAAGGCTGATCAAATAGTGCTTTTCTGCATGTTTTACTAAGAGATGAACAGGCAATCCCATTTATAGACCATACTACATGTTGACAGAGTGCATTACTTCATTTTGCCGTATTGGCAATTTGAGATCTTAACAAAACAATGCTGAGGTCGCTCTCATTCTGTATTGCCATCCTTGGAATGCGGCTTGGGTTTTCATTAACTCTGTCGCTACAAGGTACTGCAGATGGAGGCAGGTTTTATAGAGGAGGGGAGTAATAACCATCAGAGAGCAGAAAGTTGTAAAAAGCTTAAATTCTTTGTCCCGTGCGGGTGAATTCCTTTGCCTTAACACTCTCTGGTGTTCTCAGCATCCTGTGGACACCCGGGTCTAATTGGAGGTGAATGGGTGGATAGCTCGCAAGGGCTTTGATACCTCCCAGCTGTTGTGAGGAGAGAAGTGATCTCAAACTCCTGCAGCCAGTGAATATAAGCTTCAATATAAACAGTAAAAGTTCAGAGATTCAGCTCAGCGCTTGGCTCGCAGCATTCTGGCTCTGCTTAGGAGCACAAATCATATACAGGACCACTTCCAAGATTTCCCCTCAACTTTTCAATGAAGAGAGAAGGACAAAAAGGGGGGGGAAAGCACAGCTCTGCTTCGCTGCTGCATTATTCCCACTTTCTCCTATGCTGGTTTCATTAAAATCACCAGTATTATCAAGCTAGAGTAAAACTGCGGTAAATCTTTCCAAGGCCTTTTCTGTACATACATTTTTGTGAGTCTTACCAGGACAGTTAAAGCAATGCAAGTCACTTGAGAAGAATTTAACTACAAAGGAACTGGGCGTCCTTATTGCAGAAGGAGAGCAGGCTCATGGGGGATTCTTAAGGAATAGTTGTAGTGCTTTCAATTCGTAGCTTACCTTTTTCCAAAACAATCGCCTGAGAATAGGCCAGCTATTTTTATACAACCCAGCCTTTCCCAAGCTATTTTGCCCAAGGGGATCTTCCCCTCCCAGATTAGCATAAGTGTCATTGCTCAGCGCTGCGGCTATACCACCTCTGGATCCTTGGATCTGGGAGGTTATGATCTGTGTCCTGCTTTCACCTTCCTCCCACCCTTGAAAAGGGAATAGACCCAGTTTGGGATATACTGGAATAGCTGCATCCAAGCTATGAGGGATTCAGTATACTTACACCAGTAAAGCATTCCGCAGCTTGAAACAATACAGCTCTGCAAGCAGAGAGACTGCTTGGACGACGGTGCATGTCTTACATGAATCGTGCTTTCACATTCCTGTTGCTTTTTTAAAATCACTTTCTGAACAGATCTTGCACTCAGGGCTCCAGTTTCCAGGTAACAGGGAGCACCAGATGCCCAAATGCTGGGTGATTTAGCCTTTCACTGAATGCAATCGGGAAGCAGTTGTGAGCGCTAACATACTGTAACCCTTCAGTTAAACACAGCTCTTTTGGCCTGAGCACTGATTTGTGAGAGTGAGATGCCGTCTTTACAGCACGGCAGTCACATCTGGTGCAACTGCTGCCACGACTGCTCCAGAGGAGAAGTGCAATAAATACACCTTTGGCTGTATGTTTACTGGGCTGTGTTTTCAGCAATGTGCACTGCTCAGTACTGAGTTAGTCCATGAATCCTCTTGGGTAAGGTAGTAATCCGTTTTGCCTGGATATATAAGACAGGATTCTTGTAAATCCCTTCCCCGAGCTCCAACCTGCAGGCGTTTTGGTTTGCATTTTGAGAACACGTGACGGTTGAAACAGGGTACGGTTTCAACGGACGGTTGACGGTTGTCCAGCTACCCAGCCAGCTGGACAAAAGCTATTTAACAAAGTCATTCTTTCCTTTGAGTAGCACAGCTTGTTGTAGGGCTCTGTACGTGGACATGTCTGCAATGGCAGCTTCTATAGGTGAGCACACATAGCGTACTCAGCTGGTTCTGGAAATGTGTTCAGCAGATCAAACGTGTTATCTGCTTTAGACTGACATGTCCCAAACTCTTCTGACTCTATTGTCTATACTGATACAGAGTAGGTCTTCAGTGACTATAACGGAGACCAAGACACCTAACTCATGCATAGACACCGACAGGTAAGCTATCTGAATCTAAAGATGAGTCCCACCTGGAACAGTTGGACATGGTGGTGGTTGGTTGTTTTTTTTCCCTACTTGCTTTACAATGTTTTTAGGCTTAGGCTAAGAGTCATCCAGAATGTTTAAGATTGTGCATTTCCCCATCTCTCCTTTGAGTGCTGAAGTCAGTTCCCTTATGTTCTCTCTCACTTGTCATGAGAGGTTAAGGGAACTTTTATACCTGAATCATTAGGTGATTGAAGTTTCTTACTAAAAACCAAATATGGTTTGATGCTTCTGCAGCCTCGACATGAAAACAACGATGGACTTACAGCCAAGGAAAATGATGCTTCAATAAAACTCATTACTGCTCGAAGCCCTCAGAATCCCATACAGTGAAACTGTAACCATACACTGAAATTATAACTGTACCTGTTCTTCAGAGCAAAAACAGACCATGAATGTAAATTGCTACAGCAGACTGTAAAAATACTCATTGTTAACTTGGTAGACAGCCATATATACAAGTTTAAAATACCTCATAAGGAACTCAGTGTGTGAGGTTATTGCATGTGATTCCATTTTATAAATACAAAAGAAGAAAAGTTTCAAAAGCCATTAATCACAGTAATGAGTAGAAATTTGCTGCAGTGGAGAAAGCCAATTTGCTGGCATTCGAGTATTTCATTTGTAACTCCTTGAATCCACCTCTAATCAATCCAGGAAAACTATCCCTGGATTACAAGCAGGCTACACGGAGACTCTGTGTTTATGACTGAGAAAATCCTCCTGGGCTGTCCCACAGCCCTGGGCCCGGGACTCATTCAGAGTATGTATCTTTGGTTAAGTCCATCCAGTGATCCAAACCGAGATCCACTGATCCTGAAAATTCTGGATTCCCGTTTCTAATGTGGGCTGCCCGGCTGTAGTGATTGCCTGCCAGGGCTTGGCACCACCAGAGATGGCATGGCCCTGCAGCTCGCCAGTGCCAAGACCTCAGGGCATCACAGGACTGTGGCAAATTCTAATTCTGTAGTAATTCCCAGCCTGACTTTCTGGCTTCCCAGGCTCCCTGCCCTGGAGCTGAGATGTACAGGGATCCCTCCCAGGGACTTTCCCTCCTAGGGCAGTTCGCATGAGCACTCCCTCAGGGCTCAGAGAAAGGGGAATTTTTGTCAGGCTCAATGCTAACCAAGCAGACTACTTCATGATTTGTCTTTTTCTGGCTCAAAAAAAGGCATGAGTTTACAGTTCACAAGAAGTTTTAAAATGTTGGCTTTAGGCTCAATCGGATGAAAGTCAAATTTTGAAAAGCAAAGTTCCTTCTCAACTGGAACACTAGCTGTTCAACCAGTTCCAGTGAATACTATGAATGAAAATACCCTGACTCTTAATTTAGAGTTGAAATCCAGAAGAACACAAGATCCATCTGCTTATACGATCCCAAAATTATTGACAACTACAAAAACATGATGTTTGTAACCACTTCACATATAGCCTGAAACGTACTAAACAATGACTTCATTTGAAGAGGTTTGTTAACATTATAAATATTATTATTGTTGGTCACAAGAGGCTTGGTCTTGTTCCAGTCTTGAAATAGTTACTTTTACACTGCAAAAACTGGTATATGAATTACGATATTAAATCAAATTGTACAGTAGTCACATTACTTCTTGGGAGGTTTTATTGTGTAGTTATTACTCTATACACTAACTGGATTTTAACAATCCTATACTATCCGCCAAACAATTTAAAATAAACTTTAGGTTTGTGAAAGAGCCCCTCCCCCACCTAAATTCTTGTCAAATACCAAGATGGTAAATTTAGATAGAAGCCCATGCTTCTATCCATTGTTGAGAAGCATTCCTCTTTCTGGTCAGAGCAAGCAAATCATGTATCCGTAGCTGATTTGTTTCAAGTTAGTGTTTTTAAGTTGTGGTGGTTTTTTTTTTTTATATAGCTGCAATTTCTGTAAAAGTCATATGTAATGAAAGAAAATTGTGCTTTTCTCCCTCTCCAGTTCTCGGAAGACATTTTAGGGAGAAGGATAATTGCTAGTGAGAGCTCAGCCCAGTAATGCAGTTTACGGTGAACGTGAGTTGCAAGGAGATAAACAAGGAAGGAAATACATGGAGATCTACCCAGTTTAAGGAACTAGAAAAATCTTTCAGTGAATTGCTGTTTTCCCAGATGTGTATCATTTACAAAGATGAGACTTCACTGAGATTTTTGGCTTGTACGCTTAAGTCCCTTAAGCTGTTTTGAAACTCTAAACCTGGAAGTTATGTTTGCTTCCATTTTTTTCCCTTCTTTTTCCTCCCTTCATTTTTTCTCCTTTATTCCTATCTGCTTTTTTAGCTTGTTCTGTCAACAAGGAAAATCAAACATAAAAAAAAAAATAGGCCTGAAACTGTCGTTTACCTCACACAAAGCAGTGAACGATCCTATTTATTTAAATTGCAGCCTTTGAAAAGAGGAAAAGATAGCAGGATAACTGTTAGTTTCTTCTGCAGCTTTAAAACCAGAATGAATTCTAGCGACCCCAGGCTAAATGCTAATTTTTGTTGAAAAACTATTTTATGCTACGTGATAGGATCATATTTTTGATTTACAAGTTAGTAGTTTGGAGTTTTAGTTTAGAGATATTCTAGTGAATTTTCACTGATGCTGGAGATTAGAGACCAATGTGCAAACATAAGAGATGTGAAGTAATTTAACCTTCTTATAAAATACAAGTCTTTCAGATTAAATTTGCCAAAGTGCTGATAACTGATAGTGGAGTAATGTGCACAGTCACATACAGAACATCGTTGGCCTATCAATTAAACAAATTGTCCTATCAATTAAACAAAAGAATTACTGGATGAAAAAATTATGAATGCAATAACTAGAATTAAATACCTGAGTGAAATATTGGTGACACACTAGTACTAACACACTCCTGGATGCTTGCTAACACGCCTTCATTAGGGGAAAAAAAGGTTTCCCGTGTGATTGCTCCATGAGTTGTCACTTATACCGAGTGCTTACCAGAAGATCTGGTTTTGGCCCTGGGGAATGTTTTCTTGAGTCTCACCTTCCCCTGAGGCTACTTTTGCATTGCTGCTGCTCCTTCCCACGTGGTGCCCCATCAGGCACCAGCAGCTCCAGCAGCTCTGGCTGACCGCAGGCAGAGGGCATGGGGAAGAGTGGAGAGGAAGGTCCTCCTCTAGATGCTCACTGATGCCATTGCTAAGAAAAGCTGCTCCTCCTGCCCCTCTGCACAGCACAGTTCACAGGTTTGAGATAGTCATCTGGAGTCCGGTTTGCCCTCTTGGGCTTGGCAGAGCTGGATCATTCCGTGGGTGTGCACAGGGTGCAGTTTCTCTCCATTTGCACCACCTGGTGCAAGCACAAGATGGGTGTTTGTGCCTGGGGAACACAGGGTGCTTTGTATCTGCTCCCCAGGAATAAAGTGGTAACTGCCTCTCCACTGGTACGAGCAACGCTTGGGCAACTGTGCTCCTTGAGAGCCGTTAACAGTGTCACGCTCTTCTAGTGCGTTAGATCTCATGTAAAGGGGTTGCAGACATCTAGGAAATGACAGCGATCGAGTTCTTTCTAAATAGGATTTCTTTTGTCTGAGAAGATTTATGTCACTGTTGTGAAAAAGCGTCTCCACGAGTGAGCTGGCACTTCATTCTTCATGGGCATTAAGTACTATTTCCCTTAGTTCTGTTACAAACTGCTGAGGAGCTATCAACATATTTTGATAGGTAACAAATACATACTTCAAAAAAAAAGACGTTAGCTCTGAACAAAGGATTTTTGCAGTGTACTATCCCTAAATTCTGATTCCTTAGTTTCTAGTCTTTGTTTATAGAACTCTGTGCATTTGATTTACTTGTCTGTCATCTTTTTTCTCTCTCTTCTTTTTGGGAAATAGGCTTAAACTGTAACTTGTAATGACCAAATGAACATTTGGCCAGCATAAGAAAAGTGCTAATTCCCCGAGGAAGAAGTGTGCTGCCAGTATCACTCTTGGCTCTGGTTCAGCAGCCACAGAGGCAAGTCTTTTCCAGATTTGGAGTTAGCTCTGTGTGGAAGCTGCGTTCATGTGCTATTAGAAAGGTCAAACAAAACAAGACCTTCATGCTTGCTTAGAGCTTTTTCACCTGAGGATGTCGACTGTTTTTTCACCTGATGTACAGTAGCCCCTGCTTTCCAGAATGAAAAGAATCAAGAGACTGAGACTATTAAAGACTTTTCTGAAACTCCAAGTGAGATTTAAAGGCTGATCCCAGTAGCTCTGCTCCCAGGTGGGCTTCCCCTCACTTAGCTGCAGATGCCTGAAGGCCAGCCATCTGCACTAATTGTCATGGATTCCCACTGGAGTGAGGTAGGCACTTCAATTTATGTCACTTATTTTAGATGTCGACTGGGAATGACATAAATCGTCCACCAGATGTGTCTGTTTCTTCCTATGGACTAGGGGAGCCTAGGGTGATAAGCAGAGATGGAGATTGTAGATGTTCACAGTTAAGTGAGACAAATCCATTACTGCTGTAAGGACCAAGCTGGCTTCCCTCCCATAACTGGGTGGATTTGAAAATTTTTTCCTACCCCATCTGATGTGACATCAGACAGCTTGAGTCACTAGTTCCAGGAGTTGTGGCAGAGAAGTAGGGAAGTCACTTCTCCCCAATTTCATAACTGTGTGCTGTATAGCTAGTTTCCTTTGTTTAAGAGCAATTACTGTTGAGAAAGCACTCAGTTCATAGAGTAATGCTGGAAAAACAAAACCTGGCTTCATTAATGATCAACACAGTAAAATTCAATTACCTACCCAGCTGCTGTGTTGGAAGCAACTAAATTTTAGCTGACATGTTGTTCATTCTTCTTTGCTGTTGTCATCAACAAATGATAAATAGGAGAGCAGTGAAGGTTTTACTTTAATCTGCATTTGCAGGTGTAACGCATACAGTATGGCTTCTTAAAGCAATGTAAGGAACAACCACAATGGGAATCACGGAAAGCATTACAAAAAACGCACGGAAGCAGTACCTCATACTACAGAAATTATTTAAGATGAATTACTGAAATTTTTCCAGTTCATATTGTTTTTTCTTGATTGAGTAGCCTTGGAGTAAACATGCAGAAAATTTATTGTTATGCTTTTTATCACCTGTTTAAGAGAAGCTGACCTGGAAGGTTTACACTTCCCAAAGTCAGCTGCATGCATTCCTTGGGTACCCATTATCAGGTAAATAAAGGAGGAAGGAAATTTGGAAGGAACATTAGGGAGGAATCATAAATGAATGTGAATAAGGAAGGAATATGAAAGGGGAAAAGGTCATCAGAACTGCCATGAAAGATCCATTTGTTAATCCTAGTCACTAAGTGGTTTAAGAGGGACAGATGAGTGCAAGCAACTGAGTAGTACAGCTCAGACAGTTACTGCTTGTTGCAGACCAGGGGCGTGCTCCAAATCCTGTCCAATTTGAAGTCAGATAGACTCCTTGGCTACCATACATACAGTATAAGTGAGTTTCCTAGTCACAGCCACAGTAACTTGCTTTCAAAATCCAAATAGCTTTTGTTTTAAGGTCTGGCCTTTGAAAACACTTTCTGTAATTAGCAACTAGTTTTAAATTTTGTTACTAGGTACACAAAAATTTTGAACTGTACTATTAAATTTCTGATAGCTGCAATTTACCAGATCGTTTGAGGTTTTATAAATAAAAATACTTCAAAAATCTTTTCTCCCTGTTAATGTGGACAGAAAAAACCCATATCTAGTAAACTCGCATTTTTCTGGATTGACTCCTCCTCGCCCCACACTGTTAAGTTTTTGCCCAGAACTCTTTCCTTGCATCATATGCAAGCTTGCATATTCTTTATTTTCAATCTCAGCTGCATCAATGTAAGAACCTGCTACTATTGCAAAGGTGTTTCCATGTGTGCTCTTCTTCTGCCCCCAGTATCCTGCTCCCAGCTAGACAACCTCCCGCTTTGCTTTGTGCCAGCTCTGGCACTCATCTCCTCCCTCAGAGAGCTGATTCAGCCTGCTAAATGGGAAGAAAAATGCATGCTTCATTTGCTGTATGGGTTTGTGACAAGCACGGAGACAAGAGGAAAGGGAGGCGGTGGTAGCGTGTGGCTGGGAGTGGAGGATGAAGAGGGTTGCAGGAGCCGGACTCTCTGGTGGCAATGAATTGCCAGGTCAGACGAGTTCAACCTGCAAAACCTCACCTTCAGTGCTTCCCCTCTCTGGCTTCTGCCTCTGGGGCATTCCTCACCTTCCTGGCTTTATGGTTTTCTCCCTTTCCCTAAATCACTCTCTTTCTCTAAGTTTCACATCTCTCCCTTCGCTAGTCTTTTTCTTCTACCTTCTAGTTGGGGGTTTCTGGTCTCCTCTATACTAGTCTTTTCAGTTTAGGGTGTTTATTGAAACATCCCACCCCCGATGTTTTAATCCTGATGTTTAGCATTTTCTTTTGCATGGACCATTTTCAGAAGATAGGGCTAAAACGAAGATGGTGGCACTATAGAACTCGAGGGTAGAAATCCTATATGCCTCTCCCTGATCCCTTGCCTGCTTTCTGTTGCTTTCTGTGGTCAAATGCCATACCTGCAGAGCAGAGGAAAAAAACACCTGGAATCAGAGCATATGATACATGTAGAGTTCTCGGGTTGAAACCATCTCCTTGGAAAAAATAAAAAGCAGAACTTCAAAAGGAAAAATAGTCACTCAGATACTTTTTTTTTTTTTTAATATTATTTTCTTGCCCCCTGCCTGCTTGGAGATCCTGATGATTTGAAATGTTTGATATGTGAAGTTTCTTTCTGTTGGTTGCTGCTTTCCAATACAACTGCTCGAATATCTACCCTGTCTTGTTTTCCAGGAAGGGGAGTAGCACAGATTGTTCACCCGAGAGACAAAAATGGACTTTATGGGTAAATGCAGATACTGTATTCTTTGTTCACACCAAGTTAACTGAAAATTACCTCCCTGTCCATGGGAACTCTTAAAGATGATTTCCTCTGCCATAGGAATTAAGATCCATGAAATATCCATAACTGGAAGCTCGTTGGGTACAGTACATCATCAGCAGAGCACGTAAAAACTTCGGCTCAACCGATTTATCTTTCCAGCACGTATTTTGAGTTATTTTAGAAATTGTTTCCCAAAAAACCTTTTCTTTTTCCCCAGAAGAGCTACGCTACTTTTGTTTATAGATAGTGCAATACACTGGTAACACGTTTGCCTAGATTGTAGGTCGGAAACAGTAAAACTCATTAATTTCACACATGTCATGCGGCACTAGAATAAGGCCACTTCCTCAGAGAACAACTGAGAGTAACTGGGGGAGTTACTGTGCTAACAAAGATTTGTGCGAAGCATTGAAAAATGATTAAAAAGATGGAAGAGAGCTCAGGAAATCATCTAGCCTGTCCCTAGCCTCACTCTGCTGAGGTCATGCCTAACTGAGGGAGGTTTATGTATTTTTAAACACTTCCACTGATGGAGATACCATAGTCTCCCCAGGCAAGTCACACAGAAGTCACTACTAATTATAACACAGCAGAATGCAATTTTCCTTCGGAATTTGTTTCGTCTTCCTCAGTTTGTGCAAAACACATGTATACAATAACGAACAGGCGTTCCATTTTTCAAAGCCTACGTGCTCAAGAATCGTGAGCCATTCGTCCCAAATCACGCATTATAAAAACACGCATTAGAAAGTTAGTTGTCTTTGTTCCTCTCTCCTTAACCTTTAGGTCCTCCCTTGCAGGACCGGGGCCGCCCCGCTGAGCTCCGAGTGCTGCGAGGGGCGCGTTAACACCCCTCGTCGGCGCGACCCGCTCGGATGTTTCGCCCCCGGGGACGAGGGACGGCACCGCCGCAGCCGCCGTTCCCGGGCGGCCGGGGACTCGGGTCAGCGCCTGCACGGGCCGCTCGCCCGGCGGGCCCTGAGCCGCTGTCGGGGACCGCCCGGGACGAGCCAGGCACGGGGCTCCCCCGCCCCGAAGCCGCCCTCTCCTCCCCTCAGCGCTCCGGGAGCCCCGTCGGGTCCAGCGCAGCGGGTCGTCCCGCAGGTGCGGCCGGGCTGAGCGCCGCGGGGGGAGGCGGTCCCTCCCACCCCCGCGGGGGAGTCACCGGCGCTGGGCGGGAGGACTGAAACCGCCGCCTCTCCAGCGGCGCGGAGGAACGGCGGTGCCTCCTCCTACTTCTCCTGCCGCTGCTGCCCGGCTCCACCGAGGGGCTGCCGGCTCCCGCGGCGGGGTGGGGACAGCCGGCGGCGGCGTGGAGGCAGAAGTTGCGAGGAGGGGCGCCCGGGGGACGGGGCCGGAGCCGGAGGCTGCCGGGCGGGAGTCCCGCGTTGCCGCCGCCGTCTGAGGGCAGAGGAGCGCCCAGCGCCGCTGCAGCCGCCGCCGCCGCCGCGCCGTGTGGAGGCAGCGGCCCCTCTGCCCGCCCGCGCCCATGGGAGACTCCGTGTTCAGCGAGAAGCTGGCGCTGCGCTACGCGGTGAGTGCCGGGGCCAGCGAAGCGGGCAGGGGCTCCGCCGCCGCGGGGCTGCGTGGGACGGGGGCTCGGTCGGCGGGGCCGTGGGGGACTCCGCGCCCACGTGTGCTGGGGGGTGCGTCCATCCGTCTGTCCGTCCGTCCGTGTGCACGCAGAGGCGCGGAAGCCGCCCCGCGGCACAGCCGGGGGCGAGCGGCGGCTGCGGGGAGGGCTGGTGGGGTCCTGTCCCGGCGGGAGCCCCGCGCCGCGGTGGGCGCAGCTTCGGCGGGCAGGCGGGGCGCTGAGCCGGGGGCTTCCTTCCCCTTTCTCGTGTGGGAGTTTCGCGCTTTGTTGGAGATGACATGAGTTGTTTGTTTTTAGTTTTTTTTGGGTGGTTTTTTTTGTGTTTGTTTGTTTTGTTTTTTAATATTAATAAAAAAAGAGTGCAGTAAGGTTCCAGCCGCGGGGCAACTGGGCTATAGCCCGCACGGCTGCGGCGGTGCAGCTTCTTCCCGGGAGGCAGCTGGGGGAGCAGGGGGGCTTCTGCCTGCGGGCGGGGGGCGCGTTGGAGGAGTCCCGAGAGCCGCCTCCGGCACCGCCTCGCGCGTTTGTCCCTTTTCTCCCAAGCGGACTGACGGGGCGAGCCCCCCGCACCGAGAGTGCGCTCCGTAACTGGTTCCGGCACCGCTCCCGCTGTATTTGAGATGATAACACCATATTTTATTATTTCCTTCACAAGAGGTTGTGCTGTTGAGAAGCCACTTCCTTTCTACCAGCCTTATTAGGAGCATTTTCTCGGTTGCTTGGGCAGGGAAAAAAAAAAAAAGCAGCCGCATAAAGACAACCAGCTGCCTCCTCTCCTGAAGTCATAAATAAGTGCTAGCACGAGTAGCAGCGTGCGAGGTCTGATGCTGCTCTCGTTTACGCTCCTGTAAATAATGAAAAAATTTATTGCAGTTGATGAAGTTGTTTGGGGATTGTCAGTCAGAGCAGGCTTGCTTTTTCGGGTCCTGGTGAGTACAGCTCAGGGCGGGTTGATGGGTGTATCGCTCGTGGGATAGATACGCTGCGATGTGCTTTTTTCACTCTCTTCACTTTGATTCCTTCAATACTGGCCATTAAATGAAGTTTCTTTTTATGCCTTTTTAAAAATCTTATATGAACAGTTTAGAAGAAGTTTGTTTTTTCGGGGGTAATGTCATTCTTTGTAAATACTTCCATACCTGCTCAACTGCGGGTGTTGCCCAGTGCATTCAGCACTACAGTAACACTGTAGCTTTTAGAGGCAATGGCACGTTTTCTAAAACAGTCATATAGAAGCAAATAACTTTTGTGTCAGGTTTGAGCAGCAGTAGTGATGTCTGCAGAAAACTAATTACTGTGCGTCAAATGAATTGGTATCTCTTCTTTTAATAGGGTAGTCGCCCAGTTCATATTTAGACACATAGGAGACCATTGATGGTCACATCACATGCTAGCTCCGTGAAACTTACTATTACTTCCTGTGATTGTGCTTGTCAGTCTACCATTAAATACTAGTTACAGACACATTATTGTTTCTGTCAATTGGGTATCAGTCCTTTTTCTTGCCCGCAGCCAGCAGCAGATAGTGCATTAAGTTCAGGTCAGCAGGCATGCAAAGAAGAAGGCAGGATGGCCAGCCGCTGCGGATGACCATTGCCACTGTTGCAAAACCACTGCTCTTTGATTGCTGTGTACTGCAGCAAAGGGGAAATTGTGCACTTAAAAATAATACTTTAGAATGAAATGATTTTTATTATTTTAAGATATATTTCAATGATAAAGTAACAACACATACATCTAGGAGGTAAGTGACCTTTGCAGGTGATGTTACGGGTTTGTTTGGAGAATATGGATCTGGATGCTGTGCGTTATCCATGCATACACTTAATGTGAATTCTGTGAGTAGCCTAATTGAAAACAAATGCTTGTTGACCTGAAGATAAGCTAAGAGTTTAGAGCTTTGTTGGATTGAAGCCTTAGTAATTACTGCTTAAATGTAACTTAGTACCATTCTTGTTAACTTCGAATAATTGTGTGGTGTAAATACAAATCAGGTTCTTAGATTGTTTTGATAACTGTGAAGTAAAAATTACACAGTGTTATCGTATGTAATAGCAATTAATTTATTGGCAGAATAAATTATAGTGATTTTGGGGGTGGGCTTTCCTGCTTTTCAGGACTGATAATTAAAGCGTCATGATTTTTGTAGAAGTGTGTAAGGAAGCGTCTACGTTAGCGTCTTGGTTCAGATCAGCAGTGTGCTTTTGAAGGGAATCTCCTGGACTTCCCCACTCGAGTTCATGTCTCGGAGCAGTCCTGGAACACGGGAACTGATGTTCCTTCAGGTGATGCTGAACCGGGGGCTGTGCTCCTGGTGCTGCCCAGTGCCTGGAGGGTATTTGGGCCTCAGGACCAAGCTAGAGTAAACTCGAGTGTAAATGTCTGAAACTCATATGATTTGGACATTAGGTCTTCCACGCCAGATCCTTCGCTCTGCAGTGTGCTGCTGTGGTACGTGCTGACAATGTAGCCGCAAATCCACACGGATGCCATTGCGATTCTGAAGCTTCATAGTGTATTTGCAAGCATAGCTTATACCAACGAAGACTTTAAGACTGTAACGTCTATGGGAGAGATCACATAACCTATAGCGCGTTTGATCCAGCGTGTGTTAAGTGTGAGCGGGATGACTGATAATTGTGTCACACCTTTACCCTTTGAACTCAGCGTTGATGTTGACTCACTGAAAAGCTCCAGTAGGCAAAGAGGTAATTTTAACCAGCTGAAACATTCTTTTCAGTGAAAAGTAAGTTACAAAAATCGGCTAGCTGAAAATGAATCGAACTATCTTACTAAAAGAGAGTAGGTTAAAAAAAAAAAGGAAAAAAAAAAAAAGAAAAAAAGAGGGTTACACTTGCATTGATGCACATAAACCTGTGGGTTTTTTTCCTCCTGATATCTTTTCACCAGCCCAGAGACCTCTTCTCATTTTCTGATGCTCATATCTATATAGTATTTTTGTGAAAACTTGTAGAGAGTTAAATAATATCTCATCCTCGCTATATGTTGCCTGGCCTAGGTTAGTTTTAACTTCCCACTAATCATCTGGCTGAATTCACTCTGATTTACAAGCTATTTGTGGTATTGTGGTGTTCATAACTGATACTAAGATCTCCAAGTGTTCCAGGAACATTTTTCAAATGATTTCATTAAGAGGGATAGTCACCTTCCTGACTTGAGATTTCTTCCTGTTGATTCCTAAATTCATATGTGGGTCGTTTGTGGTTTTTTTTTTTCATCTTAGCAGCAGTTACAGGGGGAATTAAAAGCTGATTAATGTATTTTCACTAAAACATCAGAAAGAAATATTGTATTTACTTTAAGAGATCCATTGGTAACTTGAAATGTAGTTTTTTACATTTGTGAAGAAAAGGCTCAGAATAGCCTCAGGTGTTGGCCAACACTGGCCTCTCAGTGGTCCAAAGCAGGAAGCCTGAAGTATGATCTGGTTTGAATATAGCCATTTTGATCTTGGTGTAGCATCCTTAATCTTGTTTTGTCTTGAAACATTTACCAGAAAGGATTTCCCTGAAGGGAGAGGACGTTTGCCCTGATGAGGAAACTCTGACTGTCTTTATCCAGGGAATATGGGAAAACAGGGAGGAGCCGGGATTTGGAAGGGGCTGCCATGACCTGTGGGATACTGCGGGGGTTTCAGCTGAAGAGAAGATGCGAGACTTCCTTGGGGCAAAAAACTCGGAGTTCTGGCAGCTGGAGCGGCGAGAATGTCTAGGTCCCCGGAGGACACAACTATGAGTTCGTTTAAATCTCTGAATCTATTGCTGATAATGAGGTCACCTCCATTTCAGATGTCAGAGAGTATTTGGGAAAAGAAGGGTTTTTCCCTGCCTCCAGCAGTACTTGGGGCATCGTCTTGTCTTGCGTGTTGGCTCTGCCTGTGCCCAACTGGCCTTCTGCCGGTGCAGTGGGCAGGCTTAGTGCTCCCTCTTACCATCTTGAATCTGTCTGTCTGCGTGGAAAGGTGGAGAAAACAAAATAAACAATTTGCAAGAGAAACTATGACACTAGTGAACCACAGAGGGACTTCTGGAACGCTGAAGAAGTTAAAAAGAGGATAATGGACATTTTCCTCCAATATTCTAGTTGTGGTAATGCTAATTGTTACTTGTAACAGTTAGATTACAGCATAATTGGAATAGCGAGATCGGTGGTGGCACTGTAAAACTGTAAGCTAGAACTGTAAAAATCTCATAGTGAGGAGGGCACAAGCACTGACATCCATCCTCCTGTGGGCTTGCTTGAGTTTTGCAGTACTCCACTTTTGAAGAGAGTTGCTTGCCTTTCTGATTTCAAGACGCGTTGCCTGATGACTTGAGCCTTTAGCCTCTCACCAATTTTAACAACAAAATTACGTGCTGCAAGCAGACCACGTTTATTACTGTGACTGCAGTAACTCCTCCAGGTAATTTATCTTACAGGACTAAGTGTGCAGCCTTCACCTAGACCATTTGTGTGGTTTCTCTTTCTTCCCAGTGGACTCACCAGCAAGAAGCAGCGCAGGAACAGACAAGACCGGGGCATATCCAGATCAACCTTAACGTACGTCTGCAGCCAGGTTTGGTGAGGTGGAGAACAGACTGTGGGATTCAGGCAGTGCTTGACGTGAGAATAAGTTCTTGCCCACCAGGCTCTAAAACTTAAATATCTCTGCTCCACAGAAGATAGCTACATATTTTCTTGTATTCTGAGTACTCAAAGGCAGAGTTAACTTGTTGAAAAAAATTAAATCACTCCGTAGGTGTTAATTTCAGATTAGAAAATTGTGAAGAAAACTTCCAACTTGATCAGATAAGCAAGCTACAGAACAGGCAGCTAACAGCACCTAACAGAGGAATAGTTAAATGTCAAATTTCTGGCATCTAACTCTTGGATTTTATTCATCAAGGACTTACACTGACCTCATGCATTTTGGACGTTTTGCTGGAGGAATATGATTTCCGATCGCTGTTGAGCCCAATCCCTCATTCTTCATTTGGGTGACATTCCCAGTGACAGTGATGATTCATCCTTGCACTTTAGCAACATTTGAAAGTGCTTTTATTGCTAATCTCTAAAGAGCATATATAAATATAGGAAACGAGCACTATTTGTCGCTCAATGGTGAACACCAAGGCCAAACTTTGATTGGGATTGATGGAATATGAAGCGAGTCCAGCTGGCTTTTGTCTCCTGTGCAAAGCAACCATGAATTAATGCTGAAGAGCTGGGATGAGGTGAAGAGAGGAAGCAAAGGCTCTTGTGTGTGTCACAGTCTTTTAAAAAGTTGCAGGAGGTAGGTTTCAATTCAGATCAGGTTATCTTTTTTACAGCACTTGAACTCTTGCTGTGTTGCTGAGGCTCTGCACACACACATACACACAGATTTTCATGTCCTCTGTGCAGGAGAAAAGATAGAGGCAGAAGCAGGTCGAGTTTGGCAAGGCTTGTTGGGTCAGCTGCAGGACCATGCTGATGTGGTTGTACTAGTCTGCCCTGCAGATATTGGCCAGGAACAGAGGTGGCCTGAAGTAGAGAGAAAGTGGCTACCCTGGGCATAGGCAGCAGGCAGTAAAAGCTTCTCTTTCATTTGATTTCTTTGCCTGTCTTTACATAGTATAACGTATCACTGCAGCACAATTGCAGATCTTGTAATAGTACTTACAAAGATGCTGTTTAATAAAACTCCACATGAGTGGAGCTTCAGGGGTTTTACTCGGAGAGGCACACCGTCATTTGGCTCTGATGTGGCAGTGTGCTTCCCTGGTGCAATTTAAGCTGATTGTGCTTCTCCAAGGGGGAATTTAATCAATCGGCAGAAGTCCTTCATAAACCTGCTGGATGGATCAGGTTTTGGACTCACAATACTGAGGAAGTCTGCCTGAGCAGCAAGGTCATGCGTGGCCAAAATCAGCAACCTATGCCTGGAAGAAGGGTTAGCCATGCGGATGAAGTGCAAGATGAGAACTGAGGATTTCGGTCTGTGTCATGTCCTTTTTTGGTGATTTTTGAGCAAGGCTCTTCTCCAGTCCTTTTTTTATTATTTATTTTTCTGTGGAAATACTTTTCTTCCTAGAAGAACTGGCATGTGGAAACACATGCTAACCTTTGGAAGTTTTTCAGATGTGAAGGTGATGTGATGCAGAACTACCCTGAAGTAAGAATGTTGGACTCCATGTGGTTGATATTCCCCTTGCAGACTGATTTCAGTTCTGTTTCCCAGAACCTTTTTTAAATTTGCAGGTACGTTTTTTTCACTTCTTTCAGCCTGAAGAGTGAAGCTGTGTGAATGGAAGATGATTGAGGTCACAGATATATTTAGTTAGTTGGTTCTACTTTTATCTGTCTTCAGTTGCTAATCAGTTACGTTTTATGCCTGAGTGTCTGCATAGTACTGTGAGGATGGAGATTACTTGCTTGAGAGACTTGTTGCTATTGACTTAAAAATAGTAGTTTTGCTGGCCACAGCTCTTCAAAATTTCATTTATTTAGAATTTAAATTTCAAATAAAAATGACACCTAAGAAACAATCCGTTATGCATGTCATGCCTACAGGATCTTTTGAACAACTTTGAACTTCTTTCATTTGTCTGCTGACTACCTCTGTCGTTCACCAAGTAGTATACCTGTGCAAGGGCTGTTTGCTGCTCTTGTTCTAATGGAATACCTGTACCTGCAGCAGAAATACAGTCGAACTCTCAGTGGCTTGGAAAAAATGTACTCAGAGTTCAAACTTCACACTATTTCTGCCCTTCTGCAACATTTGAGAGTACAGAAAGCTATCTCACTCCGTGCAGCGAAATGGCTTTTTCTTGTCTAGGGAATAAAGGAGGTGTGCATGCATTGTATTGCTTACAAAAAGAAGCTGACAACCTTTCTGTAGCAAGCCTCGGCTGACGAATCCACGTGGTTCACACTGAGTTTCTCTAAAGGGGTGTCAAATCTTAATGCTCCCTTGGGAGATACCCGGGTCTTAACGGTCATGGCTGACTGAAAAAGAAAAATAAGTAATGTTTTTCTTTCTAATGATCACTATCTAAGCATTATCGACAGTGCACAGTTAAAAGGATTTCCTGAATATATCTTCTTCTAAACCAAAAAGCGTTAGGAATTGCTAATAAGGAACTGAATATTGCAGCAGTACTTAAATAGGTGGTTGTAGTGTTTAGTCGCTAAGAGCAATGTAATTGAAGTCTGGGTTTGTTCAGGCTACGGTGCCCTCAGGTATGCAGGAAGAGTAAGTGCTGATCATAACTACCTGCAAGATAGTCTGCTGTTATTTCATACTTGGATGCTTTACATTTTTGAAGCAGGTGAATGAATATTTGGAAATGATACTGGAGGCCATTTGATATTTCATCATACAATGGAATTGTTTACTTGTAAATAACATTATATGTTTTTGTGCATTACTTTATCTGAATCTGATTATCAATCACCTTTGCTATGCTGTCATGAAGGTACATGATCCTATGATTCTATGACTGCTACTGTGCTGTATAATTCCCCTAGATTAGAGCCAATCTTCACTGGTTTTGTTTACTGTAGATGACTTTTTTCTTAAATCAAGTATCTTGAATGGCTAAATATGTCTATAGGCACGTGTTGTGTAGCACCCAAACTTCGGCTCAAATGTCTGTGTATCCTGAAACTTACAGTTGTTTTCTTTCAGTGTTGAGAAAGGTTGATGAGGGTATATTTGCAAATGTTTATGTGTTTTGAAAGTTGATTACATTGTTCGGGTTGTCAGAGAGACCTAAATTAGGTGGTGTTTAATGTTGATTATTTTCTTCTTTTGCATGTTTGTTTGTAAAAGCTCCTGTTATGCTCATCTATATATGACTTGGCGTATGGATTCAGTATCCTTGCAGGCTGAAATCCTCATTTGAGTAGGTTACTGTTTTTTTTTTTTTTCCAGTCTGGTCCTATTAATAAATATCCTGAGGCTTGTGAAGCACTTTGTTGTTTAAACACAAGCTGTGGAAAAAGAATCTGAAGATCATCGTTTGATAGGTGGATATTAAGCTTGCTTAAAAACTTGGAAATATATTTATACTTTTCGGGTGGGGTCTTGAATGAGCATAGTATGTAGTGCTATCTGTATGAAAACCAAACCAAAACAAAATCCAGACCCATAAACAAGTTGTGAAGGAAGAAAACTGTAGGTATTTGCAGCCTGGTCCTGTTCTTGCTGAAATACGTCCCAGCTCTTGAAACAGATGTTGAGTCCAGCTTTGTGCAGAGGCCACACCCTCTGTTTCCCTTGGCAAATTGTCTTGCATTCCAGCAACCCTCTAGGCAAAACATCCTTTAATTGGTACTGTGGCCTTAAATGTTTCCTTTTTCCCTCTGTGGTAAATTGTTCGTGTCCTATAGCATTACAGACTGTCATTAATATTTGCGTACTGTGATTATATACCCCTTTAATGTCAGCTTTTGTAGCTGCACATATTGAATGATGGAAATATTCCTTGTTTCTGTGAAAGTTGTCCTCAATAAAAGCGAGGGAGTGGTTTATTTTAGTTCAGAGTATGGTATTGAGGAGTTTGTGGCAGAACGTCAGAGATTTTGTTGGTTTGCAAGCAGAGATCTCTGAGTAATTGGGGAATCCCCTGATTAGCTGGTTACTTCCTCTCCCAGATGCCTGTTTCTGTGATCTTTCCTGGTGCATACTTTCATACTCGGGTTCATAGCCTGTTCCAGCATCTGAGCACATCTGGACAAATGGTAGAAACAGGTGGTAGGAGAGAAAGAGCGTGGCTTGGCTTTTTACTGGGGGGTGGATGTCTTTCAGAGTTGCAGCTGCTGAATCTCTTACTTCTTGTGCTGTCTGCATCGTCTTGCAAAGGTAGGGCTAGGAGCAATGACCAAGGGGGTTTTGTTTCATACCCATGAGAAGTGAAGGTGAACCTCAGGAGCTGCTGCCTCAGTGAGGGATGCAAGATGTTCAGATCTTGAGAAGATATATGTATCTCAATGACGTGTTTTCAGTGAGAGTGTATCTGATGTACACCTGCATAGCTCTTGGCATCGTTTGGGTGACGAGCAGCACATCTTAATGCTTCCTTTCAGCTTAAGGATAGAGATCATTCTGTAGTAGGGAGCTGCTGACCTGTGTTCTCGTAAGCTTGGAGTTGAATTGCTGTGGTGCCGCATGCCGAGGGTGACTCTTGGAGGAACATCGAGTCTGCTGCTAGCGGAGATACAGCACCAGTTGTGTGTGGTGTACAGAAGCCTAAATTACCCAGGAGAAAATGGCAAAAGGTTTCACTTGCTCCCATGTGATGTCACTTGAGCCCATGAGTCAATCCTGTTCTCAGGATGTCCCGGCAGTTCTGCACTTAAAGCCACTGGGTTTTCCAGGGGTGGTTCGTAGTACTTCTTCTTCAGCAGAAAGTGAACTCCTGCTCAGTTTGTTGAGCTTCAGGGCACACGTTTTTCTTTCAGGCACGGATTTTACCAGTCCATCGTTCTGGGCTGCTTTGTTTTCTTGTGGCTGTGTGAGCCCACAGTTGGATGCTCTGGCTAGAAGAAATGAAGTTGCTAGTGGTGAGCTTTTTCAGAGTTACTGAAGAGCATCAATATGAATTCCTCCATAAATATTTATGGGTTTGGGGTTTTTTTGCATGTCTTTGTCCTGAAATGTATTCAGTAGGTTTGATTTAGATTGATGTAAATCTAAAATTCAGTCTAACGCCACAGGAAAAGAGACTAGTTAAATGCAGAGTTAAGAACTTTATTACCCCCCTTACCTGTCTTCTTCCAGGATGCATCTGCTTTTTAGTCAGTTATCCATGCATGACTGCACAGCTCATGTGAAGCAATGTCAAATTCTGTATTTATGGGAATTTAAGATGATAAATTCTGCACTGTTGCAACATTTTTATCTTCATCAGAATCACAGAGGAGAAAAGGGATAAAAAAGAGGAAACTGTGGAGTCTTTCTCTGTAATTGTACATTACTCTGTCAAATGTTCTTGTTAATAAATTTAACAAGGACAGTGTGAGTTGTTTACGTTTATTTACAAAAGAGATGCCGTTATACTTTCTGATTGCTGATCATTTACCTTCTAGCTAATTATCTTTTTTTTTTTAATTTGAAAAGTCTCCCTGCTGTGATTCTCTAATGGCGAATAGTTCGTAGAGTCATGGAACAGTTTGGGTTGGAAGGAACCTTAAAGATTGTCTAGTTCCAGCCCCCCTGCCATGGGCAGGGCCACCTTACCCTAGATCAGGTTGCTCAAAGCCTCATTGAACCTAGCCTGGAACACCTCCAGGGATGGGACAGCCACAGCTTCTGTTGTCCCAGCACAGGTGATTCATGGCATTGGAAGTCGTCCTTGAAAATCTTTAATTATCTGATAGTGCTGTAGTCTTCAAAAGCATTCCTTGATATGAGAAGTTTAGGAGTCTCTACTTATTGAGTCTTTCTGCATGAATTTGGACAGCTTGTTTGTTGTCATGCTGAATGGAATGGTATATTTTACTTCTGGAAAGGTCACATAATGGCTGGAGAGTATTTAAATCCTTCAGTGCTAGAACAGGATTTCTGTTTATAAATTAAAATTGTCATAGCATGCCTACTAGTCTGTAAATTAGACTGAAATGGTGTAAAGATTGTGGACCTTCCTGTGGTGGGACGAATTTGTGTTTTCTCGTACTGTGCGTCACACCATTTTGTATCACTTATCTTTTATGCATTTCCATCATCCATTTAAAGTCGTCTAATTCTGTATTTGTGTTGGTGCAGGCTTTCTCAAACCCAGGTAAGCAAGACCTGTTTTTGTGCCTTTATATATGTCATAGTGGCATTCGGACATCTTCTGTGAAGTGGTGGGGAAAAAATGACACTTTGAATTCTCAAATTTGTTGTCTTTCAGTGACTTTTAGGTCTGTGCAGGTGCATTTGAAAAGATGCCTTTGCTAGGAGCGAGCCCTTTACATTTGGCCAGCTGAAGCCTCAGGCTGTGGGTTTTGGTTTTTGTTGTTGTTGTTGTTCTTTCTCAAGTGTTGTTGCCAATACAAAATACCCAGTAATTTTTACTGTGCAGCAAAACTCTTTTAATGCTGTTGCAACTCCTTTTTCTCTCTGCAGGGCTGAAAAAAGTGAAGGGCAGTATTTCTGTCCGTAGAGTGAATAGAGAGTAATTGAAATGCACATGGAGATCACATCTGATGAGTAGCAAGCTGTTGGATTTTTTTTTCCTGTCTCTTGAACATAGCCCCAAAGTGTTTGGCAAGAAATATTACTGTCAGGAAGCCTTTAGAGTTATCTATGACTATAAATGTGGTACCTGTTACTTTAACTTGCATGTAACATTAAGCAGAATTTACCTGTCTTACTTTTGGCTGATTTTGTACCAGTTGTTTAAATCACTTGCCATTTGTGTAGAATTCTTGCCTGAAAAAGGAATTCCAACTGAAGAAACATCATTGAATTCCTTTGCTTTAGCAACGTGTTCCTGAGGATGGTTCTTGTTTGGTTTTGTTTTCGGTTTTTTTTTTTTAAGTTTTCTTAAATTCTCTCTTGCAAGAAAGTGAGAAAATGAGCCACTGTGAAGTACAGATTCTCTGTAGGTCATGCACAACAATCTCATAAAAACTCTATGCAGAGCACACCATCAGCCCAGCTAATCCTATATTGTTTGTGATGGAATATTTGCACTTTTTAATCAGCTTTCTAGTCTTCACTACATTTTCGGTGTTAAAGTATTTACATTGTGATCGGCTATTGATAATTATTTACTTTAATGTGTAGGGTTTTGCAAATTAGGACATCCCTTTCAGTAAAAGTCACAGGAAGTACCAGTGTTTTCCACTTTGCCCAGATTTTTTGTGTGTTTGTGTTTAATTTGCTAACATACATTCTCCAGTACAGGTTGTTAGAACTCTGTTGAGATCTTCGTGCTCCTTTATTAGTTATATTTCCTTTAATTTTGCTGATGTCATTTTGCAAGGTGGGGCTTTGCCTTGAACCCTTCAAATTCGCTTCTGCTGGAGGATTTCAGCTGCCAAGATGTAGAAGACTGATGTTAAAATGATTCCCTCTTTCTTTTTCTTCTTGTCTTGTATGGATTGTCATTGCGCTGTGTGTGTTAGTCTTGTGATTGAGACGCTTGTGTGTTTGACCTCTTATCTAACACTGTTCTCTCTGAAGGGCACTAGGCCAGGCTAAGGCAAGGTTTCATTTTATACGGATGAATGTTTTGTTTACAGTATGTATTACAAACGCTCTTAAGTTTTCTGAACTGATGCAACTTTGCTTGCGCTGATGAAGCTAACTTCATCGTCACTGAAAGCAGATTGCAGTCACTGCTTCTGAAAATCCCAGCGCTTGCATGGCTGCTTGACAAGGGTGAGTGAGGATGGCTTCTGTGTTCTCAGAATTACTTACGGAGTCTTTGTTTAAAATAAGTTTTTATCCATTTCCTCTTTCCGTTTCCATTTATACATAGCCTCTCTTCTGCTGCATCATTCTGTACGTGTAGCACCATGCACCCCCTCTGCTCCCCAGCACACACACACACACACAAATATTATGTGGTAACCTCTTTCTTCCACATAAGCATCTGAATTATCTGTTAGAAATTACTGGGTTAACATATACCTCTGAGGTTTGTTTTAGATACTGCGGAAGCTCGGGGGATTCTTGAATCTATTTGGGTTCTTTTTGTAATTTTTGTTTTGTTTTTGTTGAGTAGTCCAGCTGGTAACTTATCTCTTACACTGAAATCTCAGTTTCTGGAGTAATTGGTCTTTTTCCTTCCCTAGTGTGCCTTGTATACTGTTACTATGTCCTATATCATTATTACAGTTAAAAACATGGGATTTTGTCAAATATCTTTTGTCAGTATTTTTAGTTCTCAGAAATTCAGTAATTCTTCTGTTTTCAGAAGAAATTTGAATCCTATTTCTGTTCTTGATTTCATTAAAACAGCATGTCCTATAAATTTCCTTTAAGATCATTGACAACGCATGTTGCAAAACTTTGGAGTTCTTTTTCTGTGAACTGATACGGTGATGTATTCTGTACTGGAGAGACTAGCATTAAAAATATGTATTTCTTGCTTTAAAAGGCAAATTCCATGGGTTTGTTCAGCCTTGAAAAGAGAAGACTTCGGGGGGACCTAATAGCTGCCTTCCAATACCTGAAGGGAACCTACAGGAAGGCTGGGGAGGAACTTTTTACAAGAGTGTCCACTGATAGGACAAGGGGAAATGGGTTTAAGTTGAAGGAGAACAGATTTAGATTAGATCTTAGGAAGAAATTCTTCAGTACGAGGGTGGTAAGACTTTGGAATAAATTGCCCAGAGAAGTTGTGGATGCCCCCTCCCTGGAGGTGTTCAAGGCCAGGTTGGATGGAGCCTTGAGTAGCCTGGTCTAGTTGAGAGGCGTCCCTGCCCATGACAGGGAGGTTGGATTAGATGATCTCTAAGGTCCCTTCCAGCCTATGCCATTCTGTGATTCTATGAAATTACAAACATTTATTTTATCTCTGGCAAACAGGACACAGGTGGAGATGAACATTTGAAAACAAACTGTTGATCTGAAACATATCTTGTCATCTTAGAGCTATTTTATTTAACTACAAATCAGAGTCTACCTGTTTGAACAGCCATGTCAGATCCTTAGGGGTAACCTTAAATTGTCCCTTCTCTTTTTTGAGCTTGTCAGTTCCGTAGTTTTGAATGAAATCAAATTTATAAACTGACAAGAGCAGAGCTTGTAGGTAGCTTGTTCTGTAAAGTGTTTAATGCATTTTGTTGCATTCAGAGGTAATAGTGTTGGGAGTGTGTACATATATCCTTTGTTTTCACAAATAACCTTGTTATGTTCTTGGTGATTCATCTTGTTTTCTGGCATGAAGCTTTTTTCAACTAGTGGTAATACTGTTCAGTTTTCTGTTAACTAGTTAGAATTGATATTTATCTATTAAGGATGCAAAATTAAGGGGGAAAAGAGGAGGTCACATTTATTCTGGAATAAGTATCTGCAGTTAATGGGGTTATCATAAGGAATTAATGTGTCTCGCTATTCATATTCTTTAATTTTGCTTGAGCTGGCCTCTAGCTGTCTTTGTGGATCCATTTTAAAGCAAGCTTGAATGCAACTTAAACAGGGTGTCTTGAGCAAGGCAACAATAAATACTCTGACTCATCGCAGCACATATTTAGGTATTTAGACAGATATTCAACTCTAAGTGCAGTCTCTCAATCTGGCTCCAAATAAGCAGATAAACAGGCATTTTTGATTGCATTGATCAAGCAAATGAGGTTGCTTTTACATGAGCTTTCTTTGAATCTCCTCAGGGCTTCTCTACTTGAAGCAAAAGCGGGACAACAAATGTCTGTGTATTCCCTGTCATCCATTATAGTTGTGTCTTACGATGAGGTTTCTTTGCGTTTGGGATTGTCCTTTTTGTCCATGTTATGCCACACGCGGTTCAGATGGTCCCAGTCCTGTGAACTGTACCTTCAGCCTCAGTGATGGTTATAAATAAGCAAATCTTGTGAAGACTGAAGCTCAGGACTGTTCCTGCCCTACTGCACTGACCTGATCTGAGCTATGGGAGTGTTCTCATTTGTTTCAGATGAGGAAAGTAGTGCAGTATGCAGGTGGACACTCGAGATGCAGTCTTACTGATGGTTTAGCTGAGTGTTTTCCTGAGCTCCGTCCCACTGGTAGCAGCCAGTCGCTGCAAGACCACCACTGCCTGTTCGGCCAGCATGCACCAGTGTTTGATTTGTGCTCTGCCTAAGGAAGTGTAATGCTTTTTTTAAAAAAAAGTTCCTTGTATAGAATCTGTGCTGACACTCAAAAAAGAGCTGAAAAACCCCCTATCTCTGGTGTTTGGATCCTGAGTCTTTTCAACTAGTTACCAATGGCTTGATTTCCATTTGTCCTGGAGGTTGTTAGCTCCCAGAGACTTCAGCTGCAGCTTTGCTTGCTCAACATCACTGAAGAGCAACACTTGGAGATTGGGTTATTGATTCGTGTAAATCTTTCTGGCTTGTAAAGAACCCTGCTGGCATGCCCACGTAAGCGAAGGCTGAGCCAGGATGCCGACCTGCCTTCCCGCCGTGTTAGTGAGGAGCACTGCTCAAAAGACGTTTCTTTAGGAAAAGAGACCCTTGTAATCTCAAGCACGTCTGCTTTGTATCTTTCTCTTGTGTATATATATTACAATGTGTTGGTTACATATCTGTGTGTGTTTTAATGCTGTGTTTGTATATACTGTTCTTTTGTTTCTTCTCTGCTGGAAGTATTTCCCTCGAAGTTATCCATAATCACCAACTATGATTGGTCTTTAACAAATGTCGTTGGCATCGCCACCTCAGGAGAGCGAGCAAGGCTTGCTGGTTGGCTTCTTCAGGGTGTAACAGAAAACTCTTTTTCGCTTGCTGAAAGATGCTTAAGTTACCTCGCCAAGACCAAGTTCAGTTATCTGTTTTGAAATGTTTTCTTTATGAATACAGACATTTCTTGTATCCTGTGAAAAAGAGAGCAGCGTACCATGTTCTGACGCAAGGTTACATTAGCTGGCATAATACCTACCTAACTGTGACTATGAATTGTTGTGGTATTTTCAGTGTTGGTATTATTGAGACCTCACCAGTGAGTTTTGGACAATTATTTCTCAGAAATCCTTTGCCTTAAAACCCCTCTCTTTTCAGTGGTACCTTTTATCTTTCCAAATAATTTCAAATACAAAGGAGAGCCGGGGGGAGGGGAGATAGTTGCAGTTTTGACAGCAGCAGAAGTAATTGCATTAGTTTCGGGAATGAAAAATATACCAACTTGGAGAAGAATTTAAGGGCCAAGATGTATGTATTGGTAAAGCAGAGGTGAACTTACAGTAACAACATTGATGCACTTGACTTTTACTCACAGCTGTGCTTACAGAAGCGTGCCTCTTCTACAGCACGCGGGCTGGATCTGATGCATAAAAACAATTTATCCAGAAGTTTTTCAGGTCGTATAATAGTTTTGACAGCCTGCTTTCTGTTGCCTTCTTCTGATGCTTGTGTATCTCATCCCTACTTCAGGATGAAAGCTGTGTCTGCCATTTGACCTTGCACTGGGGGGAGTCTGCTGTGATCCTAGAGGCCACCTGCTTTTTTGTATTTGTGTCAGGAATGTTTGGTAGTTTCCTGGCTCACTTACACTTCCCATAGCTTTATACCCTCTCAAATGTATTTAAATTGCTTCCTAAATGACCTCTGAAACACATACTTCTAGTCTTAGTGAATCTATGTAGGTGTAACTTAAGCACCAAGGACAATTGTACAATGGGGAAAACAAAAAAAGAAAGAATAGCTTTTCTGGAGCTCATTTAAAGATCCGCGTGCCTCCCATTGCTTTGGTACACATCTTTCTCCCATTTGTAGGAGGCTTAGATTGTTTTTAGCATTCGCACTTTACTCTGTTTCCTGGAGACTGATGCGATTTAGCACTGCAGAGGGACCAGAGGAAATGATCTCTTGACTGAGTCTATTAATTATTGTTCCCCTGAGAATGTGTTTCTTTTTCAGAAAGAATGGCAATAGCAAACGGAGCAAGCACTCTGGAAGCGAGCTAGTGCAATTATTGCTGATGTGTTTGGCAAATTAGGGGACTGATCCTTTCCTCGAAGGTTTCAAAGAGGCATATTTCTTCTATTTTGATGTAACTTTTTAGAAGAAAATCAGTCTTCGAGCCTGTAATTCTTCATGCTTGCTTGAAGGTTGAAAGTGATTTTCTTGGAAGGAAAATATTTGGAAAGTTTTTAGCAAAATTCCACTTGGCCAATATCCAGGAATGCAAGACACGGGGGACCTCCCGGGCCACGGATCCCTGCCCCTTTCTGTTGCACCCAGCTACGTGTAATCCCTTACATAAACACAGCAGGCTCTGTGTCTCAGAAGTAGTTTTTCTTCAGTTCACTCCTTCAGCTGAAGGGCTCTTCCAGAGCTCTGTGACTGATAGTCATCTTTTCATATTGGCCTAAATTTATTCTCAGGCAACACGAGCTTTTAGCTTAAACTGCACTTTTGCTGCTCTGGAATTTATCCAAGTTTTTTTCCCTCCTTCATGTTGTTTTGGCTGAGGAAGGGGAGCTGCCTCTTTGACAGACATCTTTATTCTGAGCCTCTACCTAGAAACTGTCCTTTGCATTTGTTGCTTGCTTCAGGTGCGGACTTCATCCACAGTGGAAACAATTGGCTGCCTGGGACAGGAGCTTGTATCGTGGCCTGAAGTCAAAGAGAAAATGTCCTCTGTCCTGATCCCTCCTCCACCCCAACTATAAATGGAGCCCGAGCTTAGTAGTTGACATCAGCATTGCAGCATTCTTCATTTAGATGAATACCGCCCTTGGTGACCTTTCCAACTCGTGGCTTTTATTATTATTATTTCCCATCTTTTAAATGGTTGCCTTAATCAGCTTCATTCTGCAGTTGCTCAGAAGGAGCATCCCGTCAGTGACTGGAGTCTGCAGCCACTGCAGGCAGAAGAGAAGAGGGAAGCTGGAGCACATACCTAATCTCACTATATCAGAGTTTCTCTTGAAGTATGTTTTTCATGGTTCCTGATTTTGGGGACAGAATAGGGAGAGGTGGAGTTGGGACATAGCAAACTGTAGATATGGGGGATGAAAAGGAAAGGAAAAGGTCAAAGTATTGATGAGAGAGTGAAAGGTGTAGCTGAGGAGACCCCACTGCCATTGTGTTTGGAAGCCAGCCTGCAGGCTGGGCACTGATCCCTCCCAGCCCATGCAGCTCCCCCCCTTCCACCCGTACTCCTGGCATGGCCCAGGGGTTATACAGACTCCTGGCACTTGGAGTAGCAACTGTGAAAGAAGCTCCTAGATGCCTCTCTACCACGTTGAACCATAGTAAATGAAGCAGATGGTCATTACTGTGAGGAAACCTTTTGCTCATATGGACAGATTTCTTTTGTTTGCACCACTACTACTGTGACAATAACGAATTTTTGTATGGATAGCTTAATTTCAAGGAAGCCTCCAACTTTTACGTTTGCCTAGCAATAGTTACGGATACATTGTCAACGGGAAAATTGCACTTCTGCTTGGAACGTAATAATATATGTTTGACAAAGATGACTACGACGTAAGAGAAATAACATAAACTTTTTCAATCCTCTTTCTCTCTCTAATTCATTTGCTTCACTGGTGCTATTCTTTCTCTTTTGCCGAATTTGAGAAAACAGAAAACACAAGATTAAGAAGACATAGAACAGTGCATACTGTTTAAAGAAAATCTGTTGCAAACTGAGTTAATTTAAAAATTAGATATGTTTTCCATTCATATTGGCTTTATTCCTCTCTTACATGGCTGCAGTTAAGATTTAAAACCATAATCTTTGTGATAAGCAGTGGCCCTTTGTGCTGTGCATGCATAGCAAGTATATGTTGCATTTTCTGGGGGAAACGTAATTTATACTTGTAAAATTTTAAGGATGATATTACATTAAAGGTGATGGTTTGTTTGTTTTTTTTTGTATGTCATGAATCTGAATGGGGAAGAAGAGGAACAGATCTATGTATGCCTCGTTGTTTGAAGTGTAAGCGTGCCAGCTCTCTCCTACATCTTCTTCCCCAGGGCTGTAAATTTTTAGTGGCACTTAGAAAAATGTTCAAAGGAAATACATGCCGATATGATTTTAAGAACAGCATAAGGCATTTTGAAGTAGTGACTCATGCAAAGTGTTAATAAATACAACAGCACTCAGATTGCTTAAAGCTGCCTTTGTTACACTACAGAGGTGAGAGGTGCTTCTCAAATGCCAAATCAAGATTAAATTGTCTTCAAACTTGTCCATCTGTAAACATCTGTCTAATTTAGATAAGAATGTTCTGTTAGGTCAGATTGGTTAATTCTCTGACGTTTTTTGGCAGAAGGAGTCCACAAACTTAAGAAGTTTTAAAAAGCTTGGTGAAGTTTAGGAAGTTTTCAATTTTTCTGTCACTAGGAATGCTTTAAAATGGATTCTGAATGTTTTATATGAAGTAAGCAATAATGTTAGTTGTACTTCCCAACCTGTTCACGCAGTGCCAGAATGATGTGGGGATGGTGAGAAGGTTCTTCCAGTTATTGGTGGCCTGGAAGGCCTCCTGGTTGATGGATTGGATCAAAGACCCATGCACTCACCCTTGCCCTGCTTTGTTTCCTGAGTAGGTTTAAGATGTGAGGTGCTGCAGTGGGATGGTGGTAGGAGTCCGCTGTAGATGCCAAGTTCAACTTTGTTCTAGAAGTCCTTAATGTTGCTAGAGAAAGAAATGCTACTGGGAGATACATGTCTATGGGAAACTTCTATTTCTTGGAGAAGATACTGTTAATAATAATAGGAAGGATGTTTCTGGAGGTAGTAGTCGACTTATTTCTTCTCCAAGTAGTTGAATGAAAAGATCACTGTGTTTCAAACATAGCTTTGGAATCCAGGAGTGACTTTGTGGAAGTGCTGACTAGGAAAACAATCCTGGAACAAACGCTTACCAATTCATCCATTTCAAACAGGAAGTTAAACAAGACACAATTGGATATTAAGGGAATTAATTAGCTAAACTAAAAGAATCAGGGGAGACATGATTTTTTTAAAACAAAAACAAAGTCCATACACTGTCAGAACTACACATAACATGTTTTATTTGGAATGCAAATGTAGTATTAACTGCTTCAGAATAAAGGGTAAACAGTGATCCTGTGAAGAAAGATGTGGCTTGGAGGTTAAAAGCTTCTGTGAAAATTGTCAAAAGTCCAGCTGGGTTCTTTACAGCGGAACCTGGTGCCGATAAAAGATGTTCTTCAGACATAAGAAGAAGGACTGAAATGAAGTCACGATGCATTGAAGGTGTAGTATACCTTAAAAATAATGTAAGTATGATCTTAAAACTAGATATATCGTTTTCTACCTCTGCTCTCAATAAGAGTGATTATGCTGGAGGTAATTATTAAATAAATATTAAAACCAAGATGATTTGTATAAGTGAGGTCCTGAAAAGTATAATCTCTGTTTCAAGAATAAAACCGAAGTGTCTGATCTTCTTGGATCTCGAGAACTGTATGATAACCATCCCTAAATGATTGTAAAAATGCCACAAGATCAAAAGTTCTGGTATATTTTCTTCCCCCTAGCTATATTGTTTGTTGTTGTGAAATATATTACTCTCTCTGCAAGTCTTGCATTGGCCATGTCATTAGACATAATCTTAAAATACCGTAGGCGAGTGACACACAAATTTAAAATCTGACCTCAAGAATTTTTGATAGATCAGTCATTTCAAAGCTGCTTACATATGACTGGAGAATTACAAATATATTTCTTGTTTTTGCAAAGCAACAGAAGTGTAACTCAGGCACTTATACATTGGTTATTCTGACATCAGTTTTGTGAAAGAGTTTAGAATAAGAAAGTCGTTATTAAAGACAAGGAATAATAAAAAGCAATAATAATAATAAAAAGCAATAAGAAAAGCTTCTATAGGTATGTAGGGGACAAAAGGAAGTCCAAGGAGAACGTAGGCCCCCTCCGGAAGGATACTGGTGCTCTGGTCACCTGGGACATAGAGAAGGCTGAGGTACTCAATGAATTTTTTGCCTCAGTCTTCACTGATAAAGCCTCTTGTCTTACCACCCAAGCTGTGGAAAGAACTAGCAGGGACTGTGAGGATGAACCACCGCCCACTGTACTTGAAGAGCAGGTTCGGGAACATCTGAGGAACTTGAAGGTGCACAAGTCCATGGGACCTGATGAGATCCATCCGCGGGTCCTGAAGGAACTGGCGGATGAAGTTGCCAAGCCACTGGCCATTGTATTTGAGAAGTCGTGGCGGTCTGGCGAGGTCCCCGATGACTGGAAGAGAGGGAACATAACCCCCATTTTTAAAAAGGGGAACAAGGAGGACCCGGGCAACTACAGGCCGGTCAGCCTCACCTCTGTGCCTGGCAAGGTCATGGAGCAGATTCTCCTGGGAACCATGCTAAGGCACATGGAGAGCAAGGAGGTGGTGGGTGACAGCCAACATGGCTTCACCAAAGGCAGATCGTGCCTGACCAACTTGGTGGCCTTTTATGATGGGGTGACAACATCGGTGGACAAGGGTCGACCAACGGATGTCATCTACCTGGACTTGTGCAAAGCTTTTGACACTGTCCCGCACGACATTCTTCTCTCTAAACTAGAGAGGCATGGGTTTGATGGATGGACCACTCGGTGGATAAGGAATTGGCTCAATGGCCGCACTCAGAGAGTAGTGGTCAACGGCTCGATGTCCATGTGGAGACCGGTCACGAGTGGTGTCCCTCAGGGGTCTGTGTTGGGCCCGGCCCTCTTCAACATCTTTGTCGGTGACGTGGACAGTGGCATGGAGTGCACCCTCAGCAAGTTCGCCGATGACACCAAGCTGTGTGGTGCCGTCGACACGCTGGAAGGGAGGGATGCCATCCAGAGGGACCTCGACAGGCTGGAGAGGTGGGCCCGTACCAACCTCATGAAGTTTAACCAGGCCAAGTGCAAGGTCCTACATCTGGGTCATGGCAATCCCAGGCACAATTACAGACTGGGTGGAGAATGGATCGAGAGCAGCCCTGAGGAGAAGGACTTGGGAGTACTGGTGGACGAGAAGCTCAATATGAGCCGGCAATGTGCTCTTGCGGCCCAGAAGGCCAACCGCGTCCTGGGCTGCATCAAGAGGAGCGTGGCCAGCAGGTCGAGGGAGGTGATTCTTCCCCTCTACTCTGCCCTCGTGAGACCTCACCTGGAGTACTGCGTCCAGTTCTGGAGTCCCCAACATAAGAAGGACATGGACCAGTTGGAGAGGGTCCAGAGGAGGGCCACGAAGATGATAAGAGGGCTGGAGCACCTTTCCTATGAGGACAGGCTGAAAGAGTTGGGGCTGTTCAGCCTGGAGAAGAGCAGGCTCCGGGGTGACCTTATAGCGGTCTTCCAGTACCTCAAGGGGGCCTACAAGAAAGATGGGGAGAGGCTGTTCAGGAGGGCCAGCTGTGATAGGACAAGGGGTAATGGTTTTAAAATAGAGGGAGGTAGATTCAGGTTGGATATTAGGAAAAAATTTTTTACCATGAGAGTTGTAGAACACTGGAACAGGTTGCCCAGAGAGGTGGTGGATGCTCCATCCCTGGAGACGTTCAAGGCCCGGTTGGATGAGGCCCTGAGCAACCTGATCTAGTTGGAGATATCCCTGTTCCTTGCAGGGGGGTTGGACTAGATGACCTTCGAAGGTCCCTTCCAGCCCTAACGATTCTATGATTCTATGATTCTATGAATGGAAGATGAGAGGAAAATGAAGCATAATTTTACCGTAGCCATATTGTGCCAGAATAATTTGATGGTTCTCTTTGATAGTTGTTGCATTTCTGAGAAGTGCATGTGAGATTATTTTTTTTTTTTAATTTTCTAAACACAAGCCTTGTAGAGTATATCAGGTGTTAGATTTTTTTGGTGGAGAAAGGGAAGCGTTTATGTCATTGGAAAGAGCACTGGTACAGTTTCACTGGGAATGCGAGTACATTTCCAGTGCCCCAAGTTCAAGAAAAATAAATTAATGTCTGGAGGAATTGTAAGAAAACACTTAAGGAAATAGAGGTACTTGAGGAGAATAACTTTTCTTATCCTAGTGAAAGGGAAGATGAGAAGGGTGTGATTATTGTCGATGAATATATCAAGGGAATAAAGAGAAAAGAAAGATTTTTCTCCGTTAAAACACAGCAATGACATCAAATGAATCATAAACTAGGCGTAAATAAACTCAGGTTAGCAATTAAGAGGCTGCTTCTATGGAAGCACGGTGTTTCTTGAACCACCTCTCAGTCAGATGGTGCTCATGTTCATTTTCTCATGTTCTCTGATCAAAAGTGTTGTCTGGAATAGGAAATACCTGTTCTGACCGGGACTTGTGGGGCCCACAAGAATTATTGGTTTTCACAGAAGAACTGCTTTAGATTAAAAAGATTTGCATTGAGGAATTTGTGGTGGTTTCTGTGTGTAAGCACTATTAGCATTGTGTATATCTGTTCAAAGTCTCATATTCCATACTGAGTAAATGAAAAATAGAGCCTTGAGTATCCATGGAGACAAAATGTGGTGGAGAACATAAAAACTGAAAAAGTTACAAGATATTTTCATCTCTAGACTTTTTTTATTGAATGGAATGTATTTACAATGGGGGCAGATCACTTTATAAGACATCAAATCCTATGTATCAGTCGGTTTTCTGGGCTTTAGAGCACATTAATATAATGAAGGCAGGAAAAGCAGAACTTAAGCAAACAAGGATTGGTAGTCAAGTGCATTAGGAGAGCTAAGATTGAGCTTTAGTGTCACTGGGGCAAAAAAATAGCTTGTAGTTTTAGTACAATGATTTAATCCAATTCTGTTTTTCCCACTTTTCTTTTTCACCACTTGTTAGATAGTTTTCAATTTTTTTATTTATGTATTTTAATGTTTCTGCTGAGTGGAAGAAATGTCACTCGGCCACCCCTTCCCTTCTGGTGAGGAATGAGATGGTGGTTTTGGCCCCATGTAGAGGTTCAGAGAAAAACCCTGGGAAGCGCTAGCAACCCAGTCCAGCAAATATGTGAGGGTTGGGTTTTGGTTGGTGTGTGTTTTTTTTTTTTTTTTTAGACAGAAGCTATGCAGCCTTAAAAGGACTTGTTTAAATTTTTGTGTGTGTGTGCTGAATATGTCAAGTTTGTAAGGAGCCAGCAATTCTCGCAGCCTTTTAAAGTGAAAATTACAGAATACTTCACATACTGTTTCTCACCAAAATGCAGATTCTATCTTTTGCTACAAGTAGAATCATAAAACTGAATTTAGTGAGAAACCGCGTGTGGACTGTTTTCGTAATTTGCCCTTCAAAAATGGGTCAGGAGGTCAGGATCTGCTGGCTTCTAATAACCTTGACATAGTGCACTGAGAAGGAACCCCCTCTCCTCCCCCTCACCCCTGTAAACTTAAACAAGTCCTTTTAAGGCTACTTGAGAAGGATGGCTGATAGCTAAGGATATAGGTGCTATATTTATCATTAAATAACTGAATTAAATAATATGAGAAGGACCGGAGTGAAATGGAAACCAGAAACGGCAGCAGAAATGCAAAGCTCCATAGAAATTAGCTGGCGATTTGATGCATTTCATGGCTCCTTTGTCTTAAAATTGGTTCAAATGGTTGCGGAGTGTATGGTATATTCCTATTGTATAAACATAGCTGAGCCAGGGTCTCAAAGAAGGATTTGAAGAGTGTTTTAGAGACACTGGGTAATTGGCTTCCATGAGTTGCTAAAGAATGCAGCGATGGAGGCTTTTTGGATTTCAGTGTGTGCAGTTTGCTAGTGGGGAACTGGGTAGTAGAGTGCTCATTTGCCTGTCATTTTTCAGAGTGCTACCTTAGCTTACGGTTATTTTGTAGCAGTCAAATCCCATGAGCCTTTGAACAAAGTGCAAAATGCAGTTGCTGCTTTAGGAGAAGTTCATTCTTTCCTGCGTTTGTCGGGCTTTTCCCATTTCAAGCTCTTGTGGTTAGGTCGTGCACCACACCTAACTTGCCTTCCGCCAGGCACCGTGCTTCATTAGCCATCGTGGGGTTGAACGCCGTTCCTCTCCAATGTGTGGCTTTATTATGAGATGTGTGTTGGCTTAATGGGCATGAGGTGCTTGGCTTTGCAATCTTGTGTTTTCCTATTCTAAACTTTATTAATTTAGGCATTAGCATGGATTTAATGCGGTATCACTTAGATTAGGAAAACATTAAAATTATTCCTCTAAGTCAAATCCCTTTAATGCATCTTCTCATCTGTGAAACTCCTCTGGAATGGCCTTGGCTTAGCCAAGGCTGCTCTCTAGCATTGGTAACAGGCTGTGAGCTGTGATCTGGCTATGAATAAATGTAATGCAGTAAAGTCTATCCTGATAAAGTTTTTGGCATTACTCCTTTTATATGTGGAACTTTTTAAAACATACTTGATTTCTGCATGGTTTGTAGCATACCTCTGTCTGCAGGACTCTGCTCTTAATCCCATTAATGTTAATGGGAGTTGTTTCTTCTCTCACTGGAGTCAGTTGAAAGAGTCTGCAGTCTCTGGTTTGTTGTGTGGTGTTGTTTTGGGATTTTTTTCCTCCCCCAAATATTGCTGGTATGTCAGACACTCCAGCACTGCTTAAGCATTCTCAGGTGTCTGTCTCATTTTACCTCTGGAAATGGCTTTTATTACCAGACTTTGAATAGTGGCTTTTTAACTGTGAATTGATTTCATTTGTAATCATCATGACACGGAGGGCAGAAACTTTTGCTATTTTATAGGACCTCACAGTATTTTATTACTAATAACCATTACCATGCCATGCCACTGTACAGATAGTACAAGATGCAGTGAAATCCAATTGTGGATAAATGCTTGCCAACCGTGACAAGTTCATCCTCTTTACCTCTGTTAGTAGGGGACATTGGGCTGGTTGAAGGCATAAAGACTCATGCCATCTTTTCATGTTATCCTTTCTTTAACATTGAGTAAACATCAATTGCTGATGCTGTTTTGACATCAGTGAAAGTCATGTGTCACATTTGTCATAGAGTATACAGTTAACTAGTTCTGCATGTTTGAATTCCTCTTGGTGGGAAAAAGTGGTCAGGAGATGCTAAGTTGTGACAAAGGTTTTGTAAAAAAGCATCCTGGCAAGAGACCTGATTAGAGACTTGTTTCTGGTTGAGTCTCGGCATCAGACAGATACCAGTATTTGTGGGTTTTGAATGGAGCTGCCCATCAATAATCTTGAGTCCAAAGGGAAGATACCAGTCCACTCCAGAGGAATTTCAGGGCAGTGACACAAACGAAAGCTCCTCAAAGGAAGAAGTGGTCTGGCTTATCTTTACTGTTTTGTGACTTCAGAAAATGTCAGTTTTTATTTTGAGAATTGCTTTCCTAGATTTGCAGTAAAAGACCAGACTGTTTCCTTGGATTTCTTCCCTAGCTGCACAGTTTTGGGCAACTTCACATTCAGATTTGAATCTAATTCTTTGAGTCAGCCTCATCATTGGCATGAAATAGTAAAATAAAATCTAAGTGTGATGGATTTCTTTTAAATGGAAAGGTTTATTAGCTTATTAATTTCTTGGGTAGTTTGGTAATGAGTCACTCAGGCAAATGTTTTTATTGCATTCTTTCTTATTTCATTTTTTGGTTGTCCCCTAAAGGAGAGCTCTTGCTTTTGGCAGTGGTTTTTATTTGCCACATTTAGATGGAGTATAAATGTGCAGCCATCATGCTTTCTTGTGCTGCATGATGAAAAAGTGTGTGCTATCATTTTGAATTATGAAGAAATTTGTTTTCATAATAACTTTGAGCATTCTGTGGGATGTAATTATTTGTCACAATGGGTACTTTTTATTTTAACAAGGTGCTAATTAGCATGTTAATACTCTTTGAAAATCCAAGACTGACAGTGAAGTTTTGGGGAAAATAGCACGATGTACTCATTTGTTTTTGTAAATGATATTTTGCCACTTATTTTCTCAGCTGATCAGTAAACTACTGTGGATAAAAGTTTCTGTTTATCTGACAGAAGAAGTTTTAGGGGGTTTTTCTTCCCTCTGGTAAGAGTGAAGAGTAAAAGTTGTAACTTGCTTGAGTTTATCAGTAAACTTAAATGAATGGCACTGTCAGCTTAAAAACTGTATTTCTCTATATGCATTCCTGCCCGTTTTACAAGTATTGTTTAATATGACTTGTAGCAGAGAAAGATTAGAAGTTGTCTTTTTTTCTTTCTCTTTATTTTTTTTTTACAGAATTAGAGAATAGTTAAGAATGGAAGTGCACCTCTGGGGATCTAGTCCAGCCTTCTGCTCAGAGCAGTGTCAGCTACAGGAGGTTGCTCAGGGCTGTGTCCAGTTGGGTTTTGGATATCTTCAGAGACAGAGACTACACAGCCTGTATGGGCAACTTGGTTCAGTTTTTGACCACCCTCACAGTAAAAGTTTTTTTCTTATCTTTAAGTGGAATTTCAGTCTGTGCCTACTATCTCTTGTCCTGTCACAGGGCACCACAGAGAGGAGTCTGTACTTCCTCCTCCTGTCAAGTATTTCTACATGTCAGTAAGACTCCCCTAAGGCTTCTCATCTCCAGCTCTCTCAGCTTCCTCTTGTATGAGAGATGCTCCTATCTCTTAATCATCTGTGTGGCCCTTTGCTGGAGGACTTGCTCCAGTAAGTCGCTGTCTCTCTTATACTGGGGAGCGCAGAACTGGACCTTGCGGTCCGGATATGTCTCATCCAGGCTGAGTAGAGGGGAAGGATCCTCTCCCTTGACCTGCTGGTGACACTTTCCCTAATGCAGCTTATGGAGCTTAGGAAGCTGTTGGCCGTCTTTGCTGTGAGGGTGCATTGCTGGCTCAAGTTCAGCTGCTTGTCGACCAGAACTAGGACCTTTTCTGCAAAGCTGTTTTCCAGCTCAGCAGCCCTGTGGTATTTCTCTTGTATGCTGGACAGTTCTTGCATTATGCCCCAGTGTCCCTAGAGGTCTAGCAGGTCTGCCAACATGTGGGCCTGACGGGCAACCTTGTCATTAAGTTTGTGTACCTTTGTGCAGTGTGCCTACACTGTCCTACAGGCAATCTGTGTACTCTTTAACTCGTGCGGCATTTGACAGCCGTAGCTGGCTTATTGGGCCTCTTGACGGCTACTTGACATAACTGCAGTGGCCTGCTGGGAGGCATGGTCCCAGGGTTGAAGTCAATACTGCCTGCTCAGTTTGTGCACACAGCGTAGACAAGAATGCACAAACCTGGTTCTGCACTAAACTTTCTCTGTTGTGGGAACCGTGGTGTCTTACCGAATACCAAAAAGTGAGCTAGTATCCAAAAGGTTTTGACGTAAGGAGAGTTGGTCTTGTCCTCAAAAGCCAGTGTAGATCTGTTGTTGTTATATAACCATTTTCCCTGAGTGGCTTGTAGCTACAAGTGTTCTCCCTTTTTAGCGTGGATCTCTTGCTCATATTAGGAAAAAACCCACAAACTTGCTTGTAAACCAACAGCATTTAGTGAGATTCAGGAGCAGACATGGTACCTGTAACTACTCAGCTTCCTATTTAAGTTGTGATAGATTGCAGCTCTAGACTCTGTTTTCATGGTTATGAAGTAAAGGAAGGTGGAAAGCTTTATGCATGTTTCAGGGCCAAGAAATCCTGCATGTGGACATAAGACATCTTCTGAAATTTTTATCAAATGGGAATAATGTTCTGAAACAAAAGCAAGGAAATCAAAGATGTTCTTTAATGTATTCTTTGCAACTTTACAACACAATGCTTTTAAAAAAGCATTAAATATTTGTCAGATGCAAAGATGCAATCCTACCTTTCTAAATGCAGAAGACTCTCAAAATTATAATCCTGGTTTTCCAGTCAATGCTTTTCTTCTTTTAAGTAAGGAAAACATATTAGCTGTATAATACTAATACATTAAATAATTAATCACTTTAATAGGTGAACACTCAAAAGTACTGAAGCTTTGAAGCCCAGCTTTGAAGAGAAAGTAAGACATCAAAAGGCCTTTTTTTTTTTAAATTGTATAACCTTGTCTCAGTGATGAAAACAGCTAATATTGCCTCTGTATTTGGAGCCAAAGTACTTAAATGAATATGGAAGTCCTATGTCAAACTTTTTTTTTCCCCTTGACTTGCTGCCAGCAGATATTTTGTATCTCAGAGATGTACAGCATTTAAAAGGTTTAGTCATTTTTAGGCTCATAGTGCTGGTGTAGTCCTGAAAAATGCATGTTGCCCTGAATTAGGAGAATGAAAACTCCAAAGTAGTTACTTGTTTTGCTCCAAATGTTTACTGGAATAATGAAGAATTAAACTTTCCTTTAGCTGTTCATCAACATGCAGTCTTACATAGCAGTGAGTAGATAAGGAATAGAAAATATATGATACATTAGAAATAGAAAATATGTCTATACATTAACAATTATAAATATTCAGTAACTCTTCTGGAAAATAACGGTTCAGTCTAAAAAGCAGATGGACTTTGAAATGAGAGTTAAAGTATTGACATTGGTAGTAAGATCCCATGGAAGACTGCTGGTGTCTTCTAACCACAGACTGTTGTCATGAGCTGTGTGTACCTGTAGTGAAGAGCAGCACAGCTGTTGCAAGAGAATGAATCAATTCTGAAGTCCTGAAGTAGCTGAGATAAAACCAGCTGGACCAACGGGGGGAAGAAGGAGCAGAGTGCCAAGCTCTTTAGCAGAAAAGAGAGAAGGCCTTTTCTCTTATCTTGGATACTCCTCAGGACTAGTCCGTTAGCCAAATATTTCTGTTTTATAGGCTGAGGTGTTTGGTCATCTCTTCATAGCCCTCTTCTGGGCTGTGAATGTACGCTCTCGGAGGTGTACAAGAACAAGGAATGTGCCTGGGCCATTTATGTTGATGTAGAAATGATTAATGATTTATGAGACTCTTTTCTAACAGTGGCTCTTTCTACTGAGCAATATTCATCTTATGTGATGTTCACAAAATTTTTGGACTGAACTGCTAGTACCTCTTGGTACACCAGAGAGAAATCACTACAAGATCTGAGCTGAGCTAAATAGCTGTACGTGAAGCTAAGGATGTGTCGAAGAAGAAGAGTTTCATTCTTGTTGCTTTTTAAAGTTTTCTGCTCTCATTGAAAGGCTTTCTCCATTGCTGTCCTGTGTGCAAAGGACAGTTATTTCTGGAAAACAGGCTTCAAATTTCTCCTTACTGTTAAAATGCTAAGACTGTGAATACCTCACTCTTCACTTGTCTTTTACAGTCCTCTGGCACCTTAGCTCTGCTGGAGCTCATTACAGCTCTTGCCAACTCTGCTTGCAAGACACCTTGGTGTAGCTCACAGAGATGTTCGTAATTGAGGCTACTGCCTCAGTAGCTTAAGTATGTATGCACTTAGGCTCACTTCTGTTGCTTAGTGTTCACTGAACCTGCAGAAAGTATTTCAAGAAGCTGTCTTCTGCTCATGAGGGAGAACTCTGCATGTATCATCCTCTACACATTAACCTGATCTGCCCTTTAATTCTTAGGAGGCAGGACTTAATGATACTCTTTCTAGCTTGGAAAGAATGAGTTTTTGTTTGACTACCAGTAGCTAGTAATGTCACATTGCTAACATTTAGGGGGCATTCATGTGTTTTCTTCTATTGCTAAACACAAATATCCCCCCGGATATTTGGAAGCTCACAGAGACTGGTTTGTTGCAGTACCTCTGTCCCCTTGGAATTCTAAATGAGAAAGCTCCCAAGTCTGTCCCTTTTGTGGGGCTGCTTCCCGGAGTCTGTGGCTGTGTTCCCCACTCCATCAGAGAATCATTTCATCAATAGAATGAAATTAATGTTAGAGATGACCCATTAACTCTACCACTGTATCTTTACAGAAGGCTTTATACTTCCCCCCCCCCCGCCCCCCCCCGCAGTTCCCTCAGTGTCTCAGTCAAGGTGACCAAGGCTGATTGCCATGTACACAAAATCCTCTTTAGTCTGGCAGTGTATGTGATTATTCTTACGCTGGATGTATTTATAACTAACAGGACCAGGCTCAGTGCACCACAGCCTGAAAAGAAGGCTCTTCTGGCATATATCAGTTGAATCATTCAGATGGTAGAAGTTACTTCTTTTGGAATTTTTCAGATTCTGTTTTAGGAATTGCTTCTTCACTGGTCATGCTGGTCGGTGTCGGGCCTTTTGAGCCAGGGTAACAGTCAGCCTGTGCTTTATGCGTGGTGAATGGCCAAACGTGTGCCGCGGTTCCTGCGTGTTACCTGCCGCAGGTCTTGCAGAGACGTTTTGAGGTGGGAACTTCACACAATAGAAGCCCCTTGTGAGTGTACGATGGCAATATAAGTTTTTGTTAGTGTAACTAACTGTGGAGGGTTTGAGGTGGGGTGCTGAAAACTTGGAATGCTTTCTGCCTGTGCCTTGTCACCTTGGGTGAAGAGATTGGCCCCATCTGTTCTTAGTTAAGATAATCACTATTTGTTCTTCAGGCAGTGTGATGTTTTCTGTCAAGTGGTATCTGCTTTTGACTCTCCATTACTTAAAATAGGCCCAGAAGCTACAGAACAGCTCCTCACGCATCTGTATTTTCTTTGGTAAAGGTGTTGGAGCCCAGCCCTTTGTTGTCTTCACCTTTAACTTTGAGAGGATGTCACTGATGACAATCATGTTAGGGAAGAGAATGAAGAGATTTGTTAATTAAAAACAATTATCTGAAGGATCCTCATCATACTAAGTTCTTACATGTAATAAGAATGTCTCTTTTTATCTTGACCGGACTGAGCACGATGATGGTGTCCAGCAAGAACACGCCTGCAGTGGCCTGCCTGTGCTGGACCTGCCTGTGGGCCAGGAGGGTCATTCCGCCCTGGTAGGAAGAGGGGCTGGTGTGACACGGAGGAGCTGTGTGTCACACCGAGAAGATGTAGGTGGAGGAAGTGTGCGTGCAGTCGCACAACGCGTTGGGTTGTGGATGCCATTGGTTTATGCTGGGAGAAAAACTCTTATTACAATCTAGCAGGATGGCAAACCGCAGTCAAAAGGATGACTTTTCATACGTGACGTGAAGAAGCTGGTTGAATCCTCAGGCAGGTTTCAGAGGTCAAGTCCTTTCATCCTGTCCCAGCTCCGCAGTTCCTTCCCCAGACAGCCTCCCCAGCCAGAAGGGACTCTGTCCCTCTCAGCCCTGTTATCTCCCCAGACCTGGTGAATGCACGCACAGCAGAGCTGTGCTGGAAATGTGTGTTGCTTAATCATCTTTTACAGCAGTTCTCGATGAGGCGGTTCCCTTCAGGCCCTCCGGTCTCCTCCCGCCCTGGCCGGGGCCGCGTACGCGTGAGGGTTTGGGGAGCCGGGACACACGGAGGCTGCCGCGGTTGGCGAGAGGTGAGGGGAGAGACATGTAGATTTCCAAACAGGTACAATGAGATGGTACCACGCACGAGTGGGAGGTGAGAGGGCTGATATTCCGGTGTACGGGATTTAAAAAGAAAAGGAGAGCTTGCAGGCTGACAAAATGGCAGACTGCAGTGTATAAATGCGATTGTAAAGCAAGTCCTGAGAAGAACAGAAGGATGCAGTCAGTCTGAAACTGCTCCACTTGCTCAAGAGAAACGCACGCGATGTCCTTTGGAACAGTTTGAGGAAGGCTGAGGGACAACCGCCAGCTTATTTAGGCTAGTGCTGTCAGAAGTGCTTGTAAATTGTTTGTCTTCCGCCTGATTTTAGGGTGTTCTACCTGTGTGTTGCTCTGTAACCTGAAAAATGAGAGAAAAACTGAAAATTTGGCTATATGCTAGCCCTAGAGTTTTCAGGAACAGGGAACCAGAAAGCACTGGCTCTGATAAAACCTGCATCTTCTCAGAGTAACCTCCGTAACGATGGTGCACTCAGTTGGCCAGTTATGCTCCTCCAGAATGTGACATTCAAAATATTTACAAGAGCCACTGCCTTGGAATGTTCCACTTAGCTTTGGGGTGATGGAGTCTAGCAGCTGCAGTGGCCTCTGCCTTCTTGTTGCCAGGTGGGGTGGCTGCAGGAAGTCTCCATCTCATCCTGAGCTTTGCTTTCCAAGGGGTTTGTTTAACGCTTGTCAATTGTTTATGATGTTCAAGCCAGCTTTTGTGGGAAAGTCACATTAATTCACGCAAAGTGAACTGTAGGTGTGTATGGCTGAAAAGATAGCGAGAGCTGTGTGGATTGAAAAAGTAAAGGTTTATTCAAAGACAGGACACTGCTCTCGTTTCCCAGAGTGCCCATAATCAAGGAGATAGGATTACATTAAATGGATTGGCACCAAGAATTAAAAAGCTCTTTTAGGCTTGGTCTCCAGAGATATGGAAAGTCCTTGTTAAGCATTAAGCATCCGGGGAACCTCTCGCCTTTCAGATGCTCAGACCCTTGCAGGGTTGAACATTTAGAGAGCTTTTTTAAAAATTTTGTTTCATTCACATGTAGTTGCCAAGTTGTCTAATACCTCCTCCGCAGAGGGACAGAGAAGCTAGTTAGCAGATGCGTAAATATGTATTTGAAAATAAATAGTTCTATTGCTAAATGTTCTTTTAGGTCTTGTACCTCTTTTTTTTTTTTTAAGAAAATGACTGAGAACATGGCAGCAGCAGATTTCTGTACTTCTGTCAGAATATTCCCATCAGTGCATTATTTTTGCTGACATGCGTAACTTTTGAAACCTCAAATTAAGGGAGAATCCTAGAAGAAACATCCTTAGTTGCTCTGAAGTACCTACAATGCAGTTCTGTTGCATTATTTATGAGATAAGAATATTTAATTTTCAGTCTCCTTCATAAAAAACAAAGAAAGACTGTGCAAGGTTAAAATAAAGGACACAAGGCATTTTTGAGAGGTTTTATGGACTCTGTCTCAGATGAAAGATTATTTTATCATATGGTTACGTTCTGCTGCATTTTCCATTACATATAGTGTAAAAGGTTTGTTTGTCACTTGCAGTAACATTCCTTTACATTTCTCTGACTACATAAAGCAACCAATAATGAAATAAAATGTATACTTTGAAGGTACCCGGTGTAAGTCACTGCGAGACCTAAAACAACTTTCCTGAAGAGCTTACCTTTTTTGCAGTGCAAGCAAGTTACATCAAAGTAAACTCAAATGTTAGTTTGCTGCATATCGGCTATTAAGTAGTTTCTGTCCGTTATAAATGCTCTTACTCCATGGTACATGAAAAGTGGCTTGTTCTTTTGTCACTAAAGGGTGACCTAATTCACATTTGTTATGGGGTTTCAGTGTGAGCGGAGGCTTCCCGGCTGTGGTCTTACCACAGAGTTTACCCAGTGGCAACGCTGCAGCAGCTGCCTCGTCCGCCCATGTTTCAAGCTAAGAAGAAATCAGACAGCTACTAATGAACGCTCTTTGAGTGAGAAGAGTAGAAGCAGGGGAAGCAATGTAATAGTGGGATTAGTCGAGAGGTTAATGCTTCTGTTTTCAAAGTAGTTGTTCTTTTTTGTTAATACATTACTAGGAGCTATTATGGACGTAAAGAGTGAGGAAGTCGACGCATTGAAGAGAGTCAAGAAGTCTAAGAGGAGGAAATGGGGAGAGAAGAATGTAGAGCACATCCAGGCAGATTAGATGGATTAGAAGAAAAGTGTTTTGGGGAAAGGGGTGAGATCAATGAGGAGCAGGTCAAATGACTCCTGAGAAAGATCCCTGAATAAGCAGTGGAACAAGCGGGTCATGTTTTGATAGGTGACCAGGAGATTTTGTAGATCAAGAAGTCAGTCTTTATTGAGTGGAAGAAGTGAGTAATGGCTAACTACAGTGATAAAGGATGTGGGTTATGTTGTTCATCTTTGTGTACCATGAGAGTATTTATGGAGGCAGTTCTGGAGTATCGGCATTACAGATTGAGATAAAATCTGTTGTGACTGAACTCAGTGCACGTAGTCCCGCGAACTTCAGCAGAATACTTTTACTCTTTAAGCTTTCAGTATCTTACTAACCAAACTGACAGCATGAAATATACCTGAAGAGCTCTTTTTAAAAGTTTGCGTTTTAAGATTTGGAGCCATGTAAGGATTGCCTCTTTAACATTTACAATTCCAAGCACTCTAGTTCATTTTTTAATATAGGCATCAAAGAAATCTCAGATTTTAATCTTCTATAGAGAATAATGGCATTATGACAAATCTTAAATTATAGCTGTCCTAACTTAGTCTGTCAGACTTCTTTAAGTTGAGGTGGAATCTCCCATCCCAGGGCCAATGTAACATGTCAGGAGAACTGGGTGTTCTTCCTTCTCTTTTACTGACTTTTTGTGGCACGTTACTTCACTTCTCAGTGGTTTGAGTTTCCCTGTTTTTCTGTTGAGTCAGAGAATGTCTAGCATTATCCTTATTTCAATTATGAAAGATAAACAACTTGCTTAGTTACTGTTTTTCTAGACGATGCATGCGAGTGACTTTGAGAGATACCTTTCTAATATAGTGGAGATGCTCTAAAGTGTTAGAGCAGCAGTCACTCCAAACTAAACAAAAATCTGCCATTTCTGCCCTGCTGGGTTAAGGTTAGCTAGGTTTACGATTCCTGTTGCTGGATAATAGCTTTCCAGTGAAATCTCTTAGTAAAACTGTCTAACGTACTGATGAAATGAGGACATTTCTTTATGAAGTTTTCGATAATCCTTCCCCGAGTTCACATCAATGTGCTGTGTATTTATGAAAGGTGCTTGTGGAAAGTTAGTAAATACGTGTGTTAGCACGTATGCAGATTAGGATTATTAGTGGGCTATGGATGAAAGAAAAAAACGAATAGCAAATGAATATGTGTGGATGCCTACTTGGCCCTGCTTTTTGGTGGAATTATTGAGCACGTGGTGACAGGAGGGGAGGGAATTTATTAAGTTCATAACTTTGTTAGAAGAAGATGAGAGAAACCTTTCTGTGTTGTATTCTCTCTTTCATTTACACATATATAATTTAAAGTTGGTAATATACACATTTTCCGAGAGCATTAATTTTTAAAATCACTTTGGAAACTCATCAGTCTAATTAATGCAGTTGATATACTATGATTCTTTTTCTTCACGCTATCTCACTTTCTTATTGTTTTCTTCGTAACCTGTTGGCAGATTAAGAGAAACACTTAGCTAGTAACAAGCCTTTATTTTATTTTTTCACATAAAAGCTTCTAATAGGTCATGACTTGGAGCACTTCATCTTTGTCTGTGCCAAACTCAACATCAACCAGAAAAAAACCTCAAACAAAAAACCCAAACATAATTAAGGATTTTGTAAACTACAGTGAGATACTGGAGATAGATGAGAAAATCTGTTAATAACTTCAATTCCATTCTTTTGTTTTACATCATTTATCATAGTACGAGAAGTGGAAAAACTCCTCCAGTTTCTCTGAAACAGCAAACAATTGCATGTTTTATGATGGCATTCTTTGAAGTTCTTTTGCCTCCACTTTTTTGTTACAACTTTTCAGCTGAACTGTGCAGTGGAGTAACTGACCTGAACTGCGAGATATGGAGAGAGAGAGAGGGGGAAACCACTTAGAGACTATTTTATATCTTTGTACAGTGTTTCTGTTCCTGTAGAATATAATAAAATATTTAGTATAGGAAAGTGGAAGGAAGTTGGAAATACAATTCGTAATAGGAGGACTTGGCTGTAAAAACTTGAAATATTTGCTCTTTATAATTTGCCTTCCTTGGTGGCCAATACAATTATTTTCAATAATCTCAGTCCTTTCTCAATACATAATGTTGTGAAAAAACAATTGCTGAAAGACCTAAGCTGGTACAGAAAAACTATTCAGACCAGACTGGTAATTTTCGTTCAAGGGCATAGTAAAAAAAAAAATAATTGCATTTGAATTGTAAATGGTTCCCAGCTGTATAAATAAAAATAGAGAAAAATCAGTCTAAATTCAACTTTCATGTCATGTTAATAAAAAAACAAAACAGAAACTCAGCTGAGTAGCTGTGTTGGGAAATATTTTCAAGGTGAATAAATCTCAATCTGTTGCTTACCATAAGTATTCTATTTCACAGAGATTCCTCCTCATTTTGCAAGTTGGTTAAGCTTTGGGGTTTTTTACCTGCTTTTACAGGAGGCATTTGTGAGTCTTCCCTGCTGTCCCGTATGTGCTTTATGAAGATGGTAAATCAGCTTTCAGTGCTCAACTGCTGTCCTGCCGATCCTATCTTCAAATCCACCTGGAGTTTCCCATGAGACCCATGGGATGCAGGCACGAGGTGGTGATGCTGAGGGACACCTTGCCCTCCAGGCAAGCACCTTGAGCGCCCGGCTCTGGCATAGCCAGCCTCCCACTCGCTCTTCTGCGTGTCGCAATTTCAGTGTTGGCAGTCCTGTCCGAAGGAGGGTGAGTGGGTTGAGAGCTGGCTGGTGATACAGACCTCTCCTGGACAAGGAGTGTGGTCATTCAGCGCTCTGAAGTAGTGTAAGTTAGGACACCCACATCTGCTGCTTCCTACGGGCTGGTTTGAGCAGCTGCTCACTCGGCAGGCCAGCAGTTGCCAAAGCAGTCGCTTGTAACTCCCCTTGCTCCTTGTACTTCCCAGCTGGATGCTTTTGCTTCCATTGCAGGCGTTGAGGGTTTGAGAGTGAAGCATCAGGACTGACTGGCCTTTTTGCAAACCTGATGCCTGAAGTGTGTATTTTTTTTTTCCTCCCATTGGTAACGACATTGACTTTTACTGAGGTAAACGAGAACTGCGTGTGGTCGGTGGCCTCACAAATGCGGGCGTTCACGGGAAAAAGAAGCCCTTGGGCTCATGCACAAGAACCAGTGCGGATTCAGGTGCTGCAGATGGCCTGCTAACCTCTTTCAGTCCTCCACCTCACCCCTCACCAAGGGTATTTCCTACTCATCAGTCTTGAATAGACTTTTTTTACACTCGTCACCACATATAGTTATAGCTTTGAAGTGTGTAAACACGTGTTGCTGTGGAGTTACTAGCTTCTCCTCTGCTTTGCTGCTGCTTGTCATTCTAGATGCTTTTACCAGGGACTATAGCAATAAATTATAAATCTTTAAATAATTATTTAGAATTGCTCTGACTTGAGCTGATTATACATGTGAAGGCAAGTTTAATTTTTGTAGGTAAATGGAAACTATTTTCCTTAGCAGTTTGAGACTCTGAACAGCTGAAGGGTCTGCAGACAGATTCATCAGGGTGAAAGTAGTAAAACCAGCAGTGTTCGGGCTCCTCTCCTCCCTTCCGTGTGGGAAACATGTCGTTTTCTAACCAGATAGTGGGAATGTTTTCTTCTGCAGGCCTGAGTCACTTGTGAGGAATGCTAAGATTAATGCATAAGATTAATTTTCTCACTGCTGCCTTCTCCATTGCAAAAATGGAAGTTTACTTACCTTTGAACTGTTCTCTTATTTCTAGCAAAACTTTAGGTGGTATGAGCATTTTTACTACAGATTGAAACCCAATTTTACTCAGTAAAATCTGTCCTTACCTTTAGTGACTGTGAGCACAGAAGTCAATGCACGTCTCTTTCAAACTTAGCTTTTTTTAGAGTATAGCAATTAATCTTTGTTTGCTCTGCCGTATTTTGTGTGCTGATGCAATATACAGAAAACCTTCTGTTCTCACAGAGCCGTGAACACGAGTTTTTATATCAGAGTTCCCTCGTTAAATTATATCAATTTAATTAAATTTTGTCCATTTTAACGTAATATTAATTATACCTTATCTGTAACATCGTCTGTTCTGAAATGGCATTTATATTTTGTACTCGATTTTCTAAAAGAGATTATGCCTACTGTCTTCTTTCTTAATTAAGCATTAAGAATTATTGAAAGAATTAGTCTTAAGTACTGAAATTAAAATAGAGGAGGAGATAAAGGATGCCCTCCCAGGTTGCTCCAGAGTAAACACTAGTGTCTATGTATTGATTCTCATCAGAGGCTCATGGCTGACAGTGGGCCAGTTTTTAATGCACGTAGCTTCGCAGTGGCGCGTATTGCACAGATCTTCCCACTGAATTTGAGCAGAAAGACCTAAGACTCTGTCTGCAATGAGTAAACTACCTGTTGAAGTAATTTTAGCAAAAGCAGTAATACAAAAATGAGTTAATGTTCCCGTGGCCAGTGCACCATCTTTTTAAGATTAAACACATGTACTTGAAAGCCATCCTAAGTGAAAGGAGTGCAAATGGCTTTTTCTCTGTAGCTTGTAAATAACAAAATGCCCTGTGTACTATCCCTAAAGGAGCAGGGGCCAAGCTCCAGGCATCTTCCTTTGCGCTTTGGTCCAAGCGTTGGATTCCAGCCCTAACTGTAACAGCTTTGTCCTGCTCTAACCACCACTGCCGCTTTCGAGTCTGGAGAGGAAATGCCTGCCTTTCCTCCTGCCCACCCCGTGTCCTAGTGTCACTGCGCACGGAGGAGGGAGAGAAGGTGATGTAGAGGTGACAATGCTGGCACCGGGCCAACCAGCGTCCTTCTGTCTCTTGTTTGATTAAAAGGAAGTCAGTCCCAAGAGCCAGGAGGAAGAAATGGAGATGCATCAAATGAGCATGTGCGTAACTTGGCGTGACCGTGTGCGGGTACCACTGCTGTGTGTCACGTGGCTGTGCGCCTGCTAATGCCCCATGCTTGCGTTCTTTTTGGTGCTCATGTGATCGGAAAAGTAATTATTCCAATCAAGACTACAAAAAAAAATACTAAAGATAATTTCCATTTTAGATAAGTTGCTTTCTCAGAGAAGCCTATTTGTCACGAACACATGCAATATTCTACTCTGCTGATGTCATTGAAATTTCTGCTGTGTTCTCCATTTAGGATAGACTTTTACTCAGGGTTCCTGTAGTAATAAAAGGCAGAGATTATCTTGCAGCAAATGTCCCATTCTGCTCTTTGATGGGATTCTGGTTCTCCACTGTGATGAGCAGATCATGGGAGCGTGGTGGGGGGGTGGGGAACCAAAGCAGTAACATTGAAACTCTTGAAAGTTTGTCATGTCATTGAATCAATGAGAAGGCCTAATTAGTAATTGAAAAGATAATTAAAATTTGACAAGCTGCGAAGTTTTGTATGTCACATTGTCATTTTCAGTAGTACATTATTTTTTTAAACTATGCGTGACTCTTTTTGGGCTTTTTTTCTTTTCTGCCTTTCTGCATCTGATTGCTCATTTCGATTCTCCTCATTTTCTAATGCCTTGAATTTTTATTTGTCTGTCGTTGACACCCTGTTTCATTCTGTGGTCTGCTGGTTTATGTTTTCTGCTTTTCCTCCATAGGTCTCTGACTCTGTTGCTTTCCTCCTCAATCTCATATTGGGTACTTATTAACTTCTCATGAATTGTTCCCTTTGGGCATTCAACGATTGCTTCTGCAGTTCTTCCTGATGCTTTTTTTGTTTCTTTCTTATTGTACCAGAGTCAAGATTGGTCATTATTCCTGATTACCGACCTAATTTTCTAAGACTCTTGTATTGTTAGGAAGAAATAAAGGCAAGCATGTATTTTGGTGTGCATAACGAGGCTAGAAATTAAATGTGATGTGGTAGATAAAATCTTCCTCTGGACTCCAAGAGACTTGGATTTAATTTGAATTCTCTGTTTAGATAACCTCGTTATTTCTGATTATACATATTCAGATCATCCCCTTTCTATTTTCCTCGTATTCACACATTGTCAATTTAGGACTTTTTCACTGATCAGAGAAAAAGTATGGATTTATCTTTTATTTATTTATCTTTTCATGCAGATAACATGGATGAAAACTACCATTTAGTCTGAATGGGAGGGAAACTAGTATTAGTAAGACTAACTGAAAATATGTGAAGCACCACGCAGATCTTAAAAAGCCAGCATGTCACATTAAACTCAAGAGGAAACAGACAGAACCACAAACTGCAAAGGACTTCCTGAGCATCTGAGGCCTTCATCAAAGACATTTGTTTTATTTATAGTGTACACTACCTTAGTATGTTTCTAAACAGACGAGAAAGAGGAATTGGAGTCCTAATAATACAGAAATTTACCTGAATTTTAGCACGAAAAGCTTCATACTGCATTCCAGCCTGTCTTGCAACAGTTGCTGTAAAGCATCTGGAGAAGAGAAAGGATTAAGCCCTGGCTCTTGAAGGGCTCGCTCATACTTGCACAGTGAGTAGCAGGATGCGGTCTGCATCTGAGATTGGTGATAGACTTCAATTCCTGCCTCTACAAATAGTTCCTTTCTAACCTTCAACAATTTTCTTGGGGCTAAATGAAAATAGAGAGGGAAGCGTCAAGCTGCAAAGTCGTAACACAGACTTTTGATATACTTGGCTTTTTCTGGAGGGGAAAATACAGCCTTGAGTATGTGCCTCACCTCATTATGCAATGGAAAGGAAGAAGCAGGTGCCATGCCACAGATCTGCCAGCATGCCACACAGAGCCCCACGAGACCCGGAAAGCTTAGGTTCACTGTTGTCCAGGGTGGCCTGGCAGGAGGTTCAAGCTCTAGTTTCTTGGAAAAGCTACAAGCTACTAGGTTAGAGAATATCATGACACTGGAGACCTCTTCATCTGTGTTACACCTGCACTCGTTGGTAGTGGAGTTGTTTTGGGCTTTGTGGTGGGTTTTTTGTTTTGTTTTGGTTTGTGTGTTGTTGTTTTTTTGTGGTAGTAATTGTTTCAAGTTTTTTATTGTGTGGGTTTTGTTTGTTTGTTGTTTGGTTGATTTTTTTTTTTTTCCAGAAATATATTCCTACATCTGCTTAGTGTTCTAGCCATGAAGTTGTTCTTTAAAAGAAGAACCTGTTTCCATGTTTTTGAATGAAGGTCATTGTCATCCCTCTGTTCTGTGAGCACATGGCCTTTCAAATGTACCTCTGGGAGACTACCTTCTGAACTTTTCCCCTTTTGAATCACTGCTGTGTGGACCTTAGGGTGGTGTGACAGGGTTGAGGTATGGAGATTTGACTAGACTGTGATTTTCTTGATCATGTCAGAATGGCTACAGATGCCTGGGCAGTGTCCCTGGCCTAAATGTAAACACCTATGTACTGTCCCTATTAGTCATCTAACCTAAACTTTTTGCTTTGGTCTTCCCACATGTAAATTGGAGCAGTTATTGAGAGCTAGACACTTCACATGAATGTGGGTTTGTACCCCTGCTGCTCTGTGGATTCAATATGCTGTAATGTTGCTACAAACTTAGCTTACAAACTAACCATAGTTGATTTGTTCTTAATAGTCACAAGTTTCAACTAATGCGAGGTATTATTCCCACTTGATTTCTAATACTTAGCACAGAGGAGAGCAGAGAGTTAATTTTTAAAATAAAATCAAATGTAGTCATTCTTTATGCTCTCAAAATCTAGTAAGAAATGAAGGTTTACCACCTTCTGATTTTCTCTTTATAGGCTCTTCTGTAAGAACTAAATTGATATTCCTTTGACTGAACTTTTCTACATTATTAATATGATTTTTCGAAGTCTTGCACTCTTTGATACACTAAACTACAATAACACGACATTGGGACCATCAGTAGCAATTGGGACCACTTTATCACCAGTTGTCTTTGTTATTTACTGTGTAAAATCTTTACCCAGAGGATGTGGACTTATTCTTCAGGGATAATTGCAACTTACGATGTCTTTTACCCTTTCTGTAGAGTGCTTCTTTTTGAGCATGTCAAAAGGCGGTTAAAAATACTGTCAAAAAGCCTAGTCACCAAAAATCAGCACATTTGTCTTTCTTGCTTTACTAAGTACTGACTGAATCTGCAAAACAAATACCTTCAGGAGCTGTATGAGAAAAGTTGTGAACCTGAGTCAGGCTCCTTTTAGCCCTCATGGAAGGGCTTTCTTCCCGTCAGGCTGTTTTGCGAGTTAAAACGTTAGTAGAAAAATTTCGATAAACAAGGTGTGAAAGCAGAATAAATGTGTGGTCCTGCTCCTCCTAACATTTGCTGAAGGATTGATGTGGGCTTCCTTTAGGACAAGGTTGTCGTCTTGTGCATATACAATATGGAGAGAAGGTATGGGGGTCTATACTGGGATGCTATAGCAGCTCCACCCTGCTGGGTAGTTCCCACTTAACTCTTTTCTCAATTTAATTTACTGATGTTACTCAGGACCCTTTCAATGTGGCATCATGGTCAGTTTGTGATTCTGCTTCTGGATTTCTGTTTTCTTGAATGATGTACAGGCAGACTCAGGTGTCTCAGAAGTGAATAGTGGTTTGGGGTACCTCAATTTTTGGGTGACCAACTCAAGCCACTGATTCTTTTCAGAGGATGGAGACTCATCAGCAATCCGCCTCCAAGAGCTTCACAGTGAGTGGTTGTAACCTAATTCTGAGGCAGTGTATTTATACAAAAAGCCATACTCCATGTCATAGACAGCGAGATTATCGCTTGGCTCATTCCTGGAGACTTACTCATTGTTAAGACTTGGGAGAGGCAACTGGAAGCAACACACATGGTCTGTCCAAAGCAACAAGCTCTTTTTTTATATGTGGAACTAGAACAGACTGAAGCTTTCAAGTCATACAAACGTTTCCTCTAGAGGTGTAGAAATGTGTGAAGTATAGCAGATGCCAATTTTTGACAAGGACTCTTGTATTATACATCTACCTTGAAAGAAATCTAACTTGTTTGCTCTTATGTTTGCAAAACGTAAGTAGGATGGACTTAAATATCTTTATTGTTTATAGTGGTATTTATAATTTCTGGATTGGATATTCTTTAATGTTCAGTGAGGAGCTAAATTTACATCCTTGGCCAGTTTTGTGTCACACATTGCTCCATTTAAAACTATTTGTCAGATAAGTGTCTCTTGCTTGGAGTAGCCCTGCTCACACTAAAGCTGTGCCTTAGCTTCAGGAAACACACTATAATTAAATGCCAATAGAAATTGTTAACTCAGTAATAGCTCAAGCACCTTATTGCAATGAGGCCTTATTTTCTTTTATGCCAAGGTAATTTTAGAGCAACGCTTGATTTATCCTGAATTCACAGGACCTTGACAGATCATAATCTAGTTCCTGGGCATTAGAATACTTCCCTGAAAAACAGGAGGTGTGTAGTTCACTTTTTATAATTATACTGTTATTTTTATTGCTAATAGAATATTCTTCATATGTAATTTTGAGTATAGTCCTATGGGAGCTTGATAGTTAATATTAGGCGAAGTTAAACACGCCAGAAAGACAAAAAGCCTGAGTCTGCTTTATGAAGAACGTGAAGTAGTATTGCATATATAGTATGAACAGGAAAATTCCCTGCTTTGTTGATTCAGTAGGATCTATATATTTCCAAATGTGACTTTGTTGTCTTTTTTTAAAATAAGAAAATAAATCCTCTCATTCTCAAGCTAAATTTCAGAGATGGTAGGGGTTTGTTGTTTTTTTTTTTTCTCTTTTTCTTCAACCCCCCTTGCTCCCATCATTTAGCTGTAGTCTTGAAGCTAAGCAGTACTCTTTGGATTTTTGTACTTGGATTTAGTATTATTGAATAAAAACTCACAAGATTCCCAGTGAGAAGCAAACAGAAGATGAGATATCTGAAGCTGCAGTGTAATTTGGTTACTGAAGATTCTGATGTGCATCTGCTTGGATAAGCAAGAGGGGTATTTGTTCTAATGCATAAACGAGGTGGTAAGTGATGCGAATGTCTTGTATACAAAAATCTTTACACGGATGCTTATTCATTTCAGACTAAAGGAAGTTGCATGTTACTCAGCTCTTTGTTCTTCCAAAAGATTCAGCAGCACTTCTCTGTAAGAGTTCAGTGCTAGAAACAATGAATTTATATTCATCAACTTCATTGTGCGAAACTGTACAGATATGGCAGTTAAAACGATATGATAGTGCTGAGCAATTTGCTTCTCATTTGCTTAACTGAGGATGGGATTCAGGCTTCATGTTCTCTGAGCGACTTTCAATCTGGTGTATATATGATTAATGGTGGTGAGTCACTTCTGATGAGAATTTCAGCTTTTTCTCACATGACGAGATAAGGAGACTTTCTGCCCCTCCCACCACCAATTTAAAAGCACCGCAAAAGACAAAGGAGGAGGTAATTTTTCAGGTTTTCAGGATTGCACCATATTAAAGGAAGCTAGGAGACAGCCAGTGCGTTAGCAATTGTTGCATAGGTGTCTGCAAACCAAGTAGGACAGCTGAGACTGCAATAAAAGTGTAAGTAGATTGTTACTTGCTTGAGAAACCATCCAATCTCACTGTTTATTTAAATTCAGAATTTAGCTGGGAAGGCTAATACAGAAAAAGGAGAGGAGGGTTTGGGAAGGAAATAATTCTGAAGGTGCAGGAAGGCAAGTCATTAAGTGAATCCTGTAGGGATTCATCATTCTGTTTATCCCTGACAGAAGTAAGCTGGGGAGAATGTAATGGGTTTTGTACGTAGGTTAGCTCCAAAGCTTGCTGTAGCTGAATGTGAAATAATGTAGGCGTGTCTATGGAAGTTTCCCTGTGATTTTTAGAAGGTGTTTTTTTTCCTGTTTATGTCTCTGCATAAAGAGTATAATATATAGTTTGATTATGAGATTCGTTTTCCACAAAATTCATCGAATGGGGCAGAACGACTTCAGTACGGAGGAAATTTTAAAAAGCTTATATTCACGTGTACCTAGAGGCCAGATACTCGGAAATGCCTAGGCACATAAATATAGAAGTCCTCAGTGGCTTTTTACATTGTTTAGACAACTGCTAGTTAATAACTACTGATTGTGATAGGACTTAGGCAACAGACTTCTGTTTTAGAAAGCCCTGCTAGATGTCTGTGTGTAATTTGAGACTTCGAAGTAATGTTAAAATATAGTCTGATATTTAAATGTATATTTTTCACCTGAAATTTGAAGTCTGCCTCGCATCATTTGTGACATTGATTACGGACCTCCTGAGTTTGTGCCTTGTGGTTTTTGGTTTCTATGTCCATATCATCTGTCTTGTTAAGCTGCAGCTGTAAGGTATGACAGGGCAAGATCACTTGAGGCTTACCTATGTCACTGTAGGCAACTGTATCATATAATTCTTTTTCATTATGGTAGTGATATTTACTATAGATAACATTGCTGGCTGTTCAGTGACCTCTAGGAATTTAGTCTTGTATCTTCTAATACCTTTTAGACTAGCATGTGTTTCAGAATTGACTCAGCAGAAAGCATATGGCTGCAATGAGTATAAACGCCAATTATTGTGACGTTAGTAATGGTGCTTCGGATTTGGGTTCATGTTATTGTTAGATATGTATGTGTAATTCATCCCATTATGGAATAAAAATGACACTAAATTTGTATTACTAAGAGGTTGGAAAAAAAAAAAAATTAACCCCCAAGGGGGAAAAAAAGGTATTGTCTAAAGCACACGGTGCCAAGACTTAAGAAGATGACTTCCCTAAAAAGAAAAAAGATTTGAGAATGGTTCTGTAATTTATTGTATCAGAGACTGACTCCTTACCTTTTTCCCCTCTTCTGTTCCTCACAGCTCTTACAGCTCTGTTTGCTTCTCAGAAGTATAATGACATGCTCTGAGTGGCTGAAAAAGCTTATTTCTTCCCTAGACCAAGAGCAGAAAGATGATGGATGCTTTGGTAGTGCACTGCTAATGTGCTGATCTGAACACCGAGGTATAAAACAGATCTTTACAAAGATAGAAAATGGAAAGATTTTATAACCACTTCATTTGTTCTAATGTTTGTTTTCAAAATTAGTCTATGCAGTATTTTTTTTCTCTTCTAAAGAAATCTATAGCTACTTCACAAATTGCTTTGCCCTGTTGGTTTTCATAATGCATTTCGCATTGAAAATAATCTGCTACAGACAGAAGATGTTCAGGTCGAACTCCACACTGCTATTAAATGCATACTAAATACGAAGCATGAATGCTGGTGAGTATTTGCTCTTACCTCTCAAGCAAGGATGGACTGTTAGCAACCCTGCAGAGAATTGCTAAATATCCTGTAAGGCTGGCATCTCTGAGTTCATACAGTACATACAGTGTGGCTATTTGAATAGTTTTTTTAAAAAGGGAAGACCATAGAAGAAGTCAGGAGTGGATAAAGAAAAGCAGAGCTATGTATATATGGCCAAGGAGGGCAGTTTCTCCTATACTCTGGCTTATTTCTTCCCTTCTCCATATGGCCTTTTCCCCATTTCCCACACATCTGTCATGCAAGGTTTGCAGTGACCCTCCCGTTGCTCTCCGTTGAGTTGGAAGGGACCTTAAAGATCATCTAGGTCCAACCCCGCTGCCATGGGCAGGGACACCCTCCACTACACCAATTTGCTTAAAGCCTCGTCCAGCCTGGCCTTGAACACTTCCAGGAATGGGGCATCCACAACTTCTCTGGGCGACCTGTTCCAGTGCTTCACCACCCTCAGAGTGAAGAATTTCTTCCTTATATCTAACCTAAATCTGCCCTCTTTCAGTTTAAAGTCATTGTCCCTCATCCTATCACTACACACCCTTGCAAAATGTCCCCCTCCAGCTTTTTTGTAGGCCACTTTTAGGTACATATTTTGGATGTTTTACCTGAGGATGCAGAGAGTATGTAGTAAGTTCCTCTTTGGTTAATCTGGCTGTGAGGTGCTATAACTCTGAATAGTGTGTGGATCAGGAGGAATCAGTTAGCACTGGCACTTAGCAGGGATCAGCCAGCACAGGGCCACCTCTGAACTAGGTTTGCACCATGGGCTACCGTCTTTGAATTTAGCAGCCTGCATGGCAAGATTTGTAAAGGACATCCTTTCCACTGCTCCCTGGTGGCATCTTAAGCTCAAGATCCCCACAGTGTGTTCTTGCATCCATTCTAACTCAACAGCACCTGGAAAAATAAATCCTTTTTGATCACGCACTCTTACTGTAACACCTACTAACTGCTGTGACAGCCACTTTCTAAATACCCTGAGTAGAACATAATGTTTTTGTTATTCTTCTGAAAAGGGATCAGAAAAATGACTTAGTACATTGCCTTCTCTGAATTCCCGCTTTCTGTACAGCAGTTTGAGCTTATGCACAGATGCCTTTGTTTTTAGAGTTCACTTTTTCAAATCTTTATATCATCTGAATACACAACGGAAATGTCTCTTTCCTACCTTTTTTCACGTCATCCTATGTATTATATAAGGAGAGAGACATTATAAAAAGGAGATGGAATAGCAGATCTTGTTTTACAGCCACTTGCAAAGCTTAAAGCCAGGTCTGTTTTCATCCTGGCTGTTATTTCCCTTGGGATGCTGAATGGGCATGAAGAGTTTTTCTAGCATTCACCATTTTTTTTTTTTTGTGGAGTAGGCAGCTCCTTAATAGTGGTTCAAAATATTTTGTGAATTTGTGCCTGGTGGCGTGATGTAGCTCTAATAGTGATCCCAGTGAGAACAGATGAGGAAAAGAGCCTGTAAATGACCACTAAACTGTAGTCACATCTGCTAGATTTCTGAAAGCCAGCTGCTACTCTCACTAATATAGTGAAGATGTGAATGGCTTCAGCTGAAGACTTGTAGGAAGCTCACCTGGGGCTCACAAGCATCTGGTGAATCAAAGAAGGGCAGCCACAGCTGTGGGAAACTGGGCTCTCTTAAGATGTCTGTATGAAACTCAATACAGATCAAGGCAACCAGATAGGTAAAATGGCCATATCTTTTTTTTTTTTCCTTTTTTGGAATGTCAGTTTTCTATGCTGTCCATAGAGCTCCATTTACTAATCTTCAAAAATAGATTATGCTGCATAGTAAATGGTCAGTGTACAACAGTTAAAAGTAACTAAGTGATGCCATCTGCTGTTTTAAAATCTTATTTAATATTACATTTGGTGACTGAATTGTTATCCTAAGAAGAAATGGAAACAGCCTACAATGAGTATAATGTCAGAGCTGTGATGTGCTATCTGATCCCTGTCAAAGTTATGAAATATAAATATTGTTTGCGATTAAACACAGTAGACTATAGCATGTCAGAAGGAAATTTGATGCTAAGGTTAATCCAGAATAACTCCACAGTGAATCTGCTTTGCAAATAACTAGAGATTTTTTTCAGGCTGCTTTGTTTTTTGTATTTCTGAGAGGAAGATGTAGAATCCTGTGAACAGAGTAGGTTGGAAAAACATGGCAAACCATCCCTTTGAAGTACATGTTTATAAAAAATTATTTATCATCTATTGAATTATTACATGCTTCACGTTAAGCCTATATTTAGTACAACTTATTATCCACAATGACTTTACTTTTAGGTGCTTTGTGGAAAGAGTTAACCTGACCATGAACCTCAAAGAAGTTGAGAACCACGTTTGTGTAAGGCGTATTATCCAAAGAGAATTTACCCATCAACTTAAATGTTATGATCTCTTCTACCTTTTTAACAGTCAAATGTATACACTATAAGTAAATTTGCAGTGAAGTTGACTGTGGACTACAATGCTCAGCCTTGAAACAGTAGCTCATTCAGAGAATATTGAATGGTTATTTATATCTGGTATGTATACGCATTGTCAGGTTGGTTGGAGTTTTGACAGCAAGAGTTAAGGATGTATTTTCTTCAAATGGAGCTATGCCAGATTGCAGTTCACAGGTTGCCTTAATCAAATGGTGAAGCATCCTAGACAGATCTGAAGGTCCTGCAGTCAGCAGGGCTTAGCAGGTATAAACGGGTGCCGAACCAGAGAGACAGGATTTGTGCTTAGTATTTAATTTTTTTCCCTTTGTTCTTTGCTTCTTTTTGTAATGGTCTGTAAAGCACTGAGATAGTCTCAGCTTCCTGTGCTTTATTTTCACTTTAATGAACGTAATCTGGACTCTGTGAAGTAGACTATAGATTCCAGTATTGCAGTGACTTGGAACATCTTTTCCTGAATGGATAAGCCTTATCTAGTGTGCATGAGTAAGGATACGTTTGGACAGAACTGTATGTAGAACTATAGTCTGATAATGAAATGTGTAATTTCTCGTGGGTTTTTTTTTTCCGTTTGTGTTTTAGACATCAGTACTGCAGTGATGTGTATTCCTGCTTGTGTGTTAAAAGTTACACAATCTGTGAGTTTTTATGCTTTTATGTAGTTTAATTTTTGTGGCAAAATTCATCCAATATATAAATACCCGTTTTCAGGTGCAGCATGTTAGAACTCTCCCATTCAAACACTGAATAACAGAAGTCCTTCAGTTGCTTCTTCCCTCAGTACTTGAGAGCGTATTGACAAGATACACAAATGACCAAACCAACAGCGAATTAATTCCACAACTAATGATCCCTAGAAAAGTCTTACTTTCCAGCTGCCTTTTGAATCAAAAGGTCTGCAAATGAGTGAAGCACAGTCCACGCTTTGACAGAGAGGAAGCTATGCATGTATTTACATCCTTCTTATAGCCTGCCATACCTCTTTGTTATAAATTTCTGTAAAATTCTTTCCTCTGAAGCCAGACTATCCAATCTGGAGCATCCAGAAATGATGAGATGGAGTGAATAATACGGAAATAGATTGAAAAAATATGTACTTTTTAGTTCCTTTGATTTTTGTTTTCTAAGCATTCGCGTATTTCCAAACTTCTCTGCACAACTCTGAGAGCTCAAACCCTGCTTTAAGAGGCAAAATAAAATGTGAAACTGAGGTTTCCTTGCAATCATGGGTTGGGCTTAAAAACGTAGGAACTTAACTGCAGTTCACTGAGTTCACTGCAAAACGACAGTGTCCATAAACTAAAAGCTGTGACAGTATAGAATTGTGAGGTATTTAATTACGTGCAAATCTGCTGTTGTTAATGTAGCCCTGAGTGGGCATGAACTGTAAACTGTGTGTTAGGCCTTGGCTGGCATAGTCTCCAAACAAGTGGTGAGGGGGAAATGGACCTAATTTGGATAATACGATCTGTGAGTTCCTGTTACATTTGCAGGGCAAATGCTACACTCATAATTAGAGTATCAATAACTGTCGGGGGAGTTCCTGGCTGCTACATGGGAAGAACCTGTGCCTTGTCGAGACAGGTGCTGCGAGTCACGTTGGTCAGCCGGAGACCACGTGACTCATGAGAGGCTTAAAGGTGGGGCACTCCCAAGAGGGAGTGGGGCAGTTTCCTCCTGGAGACTGGAGTGGTAGGAGCCCCTGAGAGAGTGTGAGTTGGAGCTCTCTGTTGGATTGAGATAGCAGCGAGTTTGGATCAGCCTTCTGATTGTGAGATACGTTGTGGTCGCAACAGCTGTTTGGTTGCAACCCACTGTGAGAAGATACAGGCAGTCTGTGACATCTGGTGACCCCAACGTGATTCGTTGAAACAGGAACTGCCTGGACTGCAGTGCGGTAGACAAAAGATACAGAGCCCAGCGAAGCTTGAGAGTGGCAGAAGCTGCAGATTGACCTAGACACCTGGAACAAGGTGAGCCGCTGGGAATGGACATGGGTCAGAACTTTGTAAAGGAAGGCCAGACTTTTGCATTTCTTAAATCTGCGATAATGGCTGCGGGGGCCAATATAAGAAGTGAGGATCTATATAATTTACTCAACTGGGCGGCGGAGCATGAAGACCTAGCGAGTCTCAATATGTCCTTTAGCCTTGAGCTATGGAAGAAGTTAGGGGATAAGTTGCTTTGTGAAGCAGTATTTGAGAATGAGGACTCAACCAAACGGCTGTTGCGACCACGACGTATCTCACAATCAGAAGGCTGATCCAAACTCGCTGCTATCTCAATCCAACAGAGAGCTCCAACTCACGCTCTCTCGGGGGCTCCTACCACTCCAGTCTCCAGGAGGAAACTGTCCCACTCCCTCTTGGGAGTGCCCCACCTTTAAGCCTCTCATGAGTCACGTGGTCTCCGGCTGACCACCGTGACTCGCAGCACCTGTCTCGACAAGGCACAGGTTCTTCCCATGTAGCAGCCAGGAACTCCCCCGACAAATAACAATGTGAAGAAATATTATGCCCTTGTCTGTAGAAAACCTTACCTGAAGGCAACAATAGATTTAAAGCTCTTTTGGAAAAAGCAGGAGGAGATTTTATTCCTCATGAAAACTCAAGTAGCTCTTGAGATGATGTTTTGAAGAAGTTGCAAAAATGTACTCATGTTCTGATTAGCACATCTTTATCAGGAAACGATGACTGGCTGTTAGTGAAGTTTTTCTGGAAACGTCCAGGCTTCTGGGTAACGCTTGTCTTCCACTGCTCCAGGCTAGCTGTATGTAAAACTGAACTGCTTCATACCTACTGGATAACACAGTGTCAGGATGACCAGAGCGCTTGTGATTCTGTAAGGTGATGTGGAAAGTGGAGTATGGATTAAAGATACGGATGATGGGAAGGAATGACCAAGAGGTAGGGAAAATCATAGAATGACAGAATAAAAGGAAAACTAGACTGTCAAAACTGGCTTCTTTTCAGTCTGCCCATCAAGGTTTTCTTACGCTATACTAATCCTGATGATAACAAAGTGCTTCATAAATTGAAAATGCAAACGCAAGGGATTTCTTTCTCTTATTCCCTGGTGCAGTTATTACTTTTATGACTCTTGTTCTTTTCCAGCTGAGAGCTATTTCCAGGGAAGTCAATTCACGCGTTTTAAATGTGAGCAGTGCTTCAGGAACTCTCAAATCTGCCGGAAAAAACAGAAAACCTTAAGTGGAGTACTGACATGAAGACCTAGAAATGCAAGGAACCATGCATATGATTAGTATTCATCTTCATTCCCAGTATTCCTGTTACAGGAACGGAAGCACTTACCCCATCTACTTTTTGGTTGTGATGCTGAAGTGCTGGAGAAGTCTGATTCTGAGTGTAAACTCTAAATTATCAGAAGCTTCTGTTAAGCTTTGAAGTGCCATTCTGAGCATTATACAGTGGGAGGGAGCTGCTTTGTCTTGCTGCAAACCTCGGTCTGTCTGCAAGGCATCATCACGGCTGAGTTGCTGCAGTCTAGCACCTGATGGGAAGACAACTGAGTTGAATGTGGTTGCAAATCATAATTTCTTATCTTTGAGCAGTAATACTCGTCACAGAATTCTGATCTCTGAAACAAAAAAATAATCATGTTATAGATGTATGTACTAGGTGCCAAAATGCGATTTCTCTGGTAATTAGCAACACAAGTGTGGCAGTGGAATTGAGAATGCTTAGATTATGTGCTTGGCTGAATAAATAACTGGTCAGTATCTGGGGAAGATTGCTGGTTCAAAACACTTTTTTCTCTTTTCTGTTTTCTTCGTCATTGCGATACCAGAATGTTTGAATTTACACATACAACGTTTCTCTGCAACCTAAGATTTGGATGATGAATACCAGCTTTTAAAGGAAGTCTGGTACTTGTGGAATAAGTTGTGAGTCTCTTGTAAGATTTTATTGACTTAAAAAGCTTTTCTTTAGTCTCTTCAGCATTACCCTGTTATATTACCTCAAGTTATTTCTCTAAGCTTGCTTTGTGAAAATTCTTTTGCATTGACTTTCCTTATATGATGTAACAATTTAAATACAGTGGTGTGATACCTTAGATCAAAGTTAGGATTCCATGAGATGATTTGCAGCTTAAAAATGAAGTTCCATGCATAGTTTTTTGTCAGTTTAGAAAATAGTAAGAGTCATTTCCACTCAGTGTGCCAAGCAGCTAGAGGTATTAGGCCAATAAGCCATATTTGTTTATTTTTTTGAAGTGTAAATCCTGCATTAAGATAACTTTTTGTGCTTGTTAGAGCAAAACTCAGGCAGCTGTAATTTTTAAGTAAAGTTAGATATTCCTCTGAGGAACAGGAATACTTTTCCCCGTTCAATAATTTTCTGTTGTTTTCTTTCCTTTTGCTTCTTGCTTGAATTTAATCACACAGAGTAAAATTATTTGAATTAAGCAAATATATCTATAGGCAGTCTTATTTCCTTACTCTCTTAAAATGAGTGTAGTAAAAAGAGGAAGATTTGCTGCGTGTACTGTTGTTCTTTCCATTCTTTTGCAGCAGTCTTGCAAACTGTATCAGCAGTTCAGCAGTGTATGCATGGACACTTCTAGGGTATTTATAAAGTTTCAGAAAATGCTCCTTGATGCATGTGCATTGGAAGGTATTTATTAATGTGTTTAGGTAGTTGCTGTCATTTGTTAAATTGCTAAGCATTTAATTGTAGTTTGTATCATCAGATCTGGACTCCCCCCAGCATTGCTATTTCCCACTTGTAATGCTTTTGAGTTTAGAGTTGCATGTATGCTCTGCGAAATTAAGGGCAGAGATTGACAGTGGTTGTCATGTTGAGCCTTGGGGAAGAACTTAGAGCTGATTTATACCATCAACTTAAGGGAGGAGGAAAAAGAAGTAGTCACAAACCAAACCGAAAAACCTACCCTGTTTAAATTTAGACTCTCTTTATCTGTTTCTAGTTACACGGGTATTTTCAAGCATAATCTCTTTCTGTCTTCTGTATAGTGTCTTTTGTTCATAATTTAGCTACTTGCCAAATTTACAACATGCTGGAAGACTAGGAGAGGAGCAGTTAACCAGCGTGCTGGCTATGACAGGAGAAGCATCAGGTAGATCCAGGTTACAGCAGTTCAGACTTCAGCAGCTTGGTAACTGTTTAGCAGTTTTTGACTTACAGATCTGTCTTCATATCTACAGTATCATAACTTAAACCTTTGGGAAGAGAAGATAAAAAGCAATTCATCTTTTGGCTCTCCACAGTACTAACTGTCTTAACAACGCATTTATGTCTGCTAGTAAGAGTAGGGTGGAGTTAATTTTTACAGACTTGAAGTTTGGTGGTGTTAAGCATATAGTAATTTATAATTCAATATTATCAATTAGAATTGGTCTAGCTATGATAGTATCTGATGGCCACGGACTTATTTTCTTACGTGATACAGTGTGTATATGTGTTAGCACTCTGCAGCAGTCTGCTTAGAGAACTAAAGTTTTTAACATCCCAGTTCATTGCATGAATCTTCCTGCAGCCACCCTTGCTGTCCCTGTGCTCTCTCTAGTTTCAGTCACTTTGGACTTGTGAAGACTCACTGGCAGTGGAGTTTTACAGACTCCTGCTGACCCGGGATCTCGAGGGAAATGTAGAGTCCTCAAATGTGGGAACAGAACCTGCAAGAATCTGTAAACTTGGCCACAGAGACAAAATGACCACATCCATTAAAACATGAGATATCTCCCACGCACTGAAAAAAAAAAAAAAAAAACAAAAATCCAAACCCAGACTGTGTGAAAGCATTATCTAGTATGTCTAAAACCAGCACTGTATATGTTTCTATTTTAAGGTTATTTAATGTAAATTGATGTTATCTAACACCACATGTCTCCACTGAGGGAATGTCATCCTGAGCGCACAGAACATGCACATCAACTTGAAAGAATAAACAATTCTTCTTTGCTGTTTTTTCTGAAAAGTGAAGATGGAGAAGAGGGAACGCGATTTCCCTTGCTACTTTTAAATCCTTCTCCAGGTTGAGCATGTGTTGCAAGCAAAAAGAATTTTTTATTGGAACAAACAGAGGGGGAATGATGAGCTAAAGCCCTTGAAGACATCTTAGCTTCTGAAACCTTTTGCCACTTTGCATCACAAATACTCCTAATGTTCAGGATTTTGCACTGGACGAAGGCCATCTGGAAACTTCTTATTGGTACTTCTCAGTTTAAGCCTTGGGATGAAATGGCCTTCTTTGGGAGCTGTATGGGAATGAATCTCCTTGCTGAAATCCAGAAGGTTGAGAGTGGATGAAGAATACAGTCAAAACAACACCCTGGTTTTAGTAAGCACCAGGGTTCCTACTTTTCCAGTTTCCCTTGCACCTGGCAAGGGCACAGAGGCTATTTTTGAACTGTCTAGACTGTTCTTCTAAAAAGAATCTCTTCTTCTTTTTCCCCTTCTGGTTATTGGTCATCATGAAGAAGGGAGTTAGCAAATCTATTTGTGAATTTGCCCACACGCTGAGCCCACAATAAATGTTTTACAAAGCACGTTTATAGAACTACTGTAAGAGCACATCTCTTCAAGAGCTATGCATTTATAAAACTGGCTTGCATGTAACTTAATCAGTCCAGAAGACTGACTATCAAAATAAATTTTTACATTACATTTTGTATTGGTAAAATTCCCCTCACATCGCCCCTCCCCACCCCGCCTTTTAGCTTTTAAAAGTTTATACATGGATGCAAAGATAAAATGCGAATGTACAGCCAAGTCAACTGGAAATGTGAAATTTAATTATCAGAATTGCTACTATTGATTATTCTAATGATTGATTATTTTTCCTGATGGGCACAGCTGGTTTGCTTTGTTGTCTTCCTGACCCTTCCTGTTAGAGACAGATGGTAGGACAGGTAGATAACGGCAGGCATCAGTATGTCTGCCCACTGGCTCTGAAATGTGACCGGAAGGATGGTGCTGCGCTTCTCGCTGTTTCCCTCTTGGCTGCTTTCTCCTCTTGCCACTGAAAATCTTGCTGCTACTTCTCTTTCTTCAGAAGATGTTTCTCCCTACTGTTGACTTTTCCTCCTTTTTTTTTTTTATTTTTTTCCCCCCACCTCTCTTCTCTCCCCAGAGAATAATTTAGGAGCGTTCTCAATTCGTGCGTGAGTTCATATGTGTTTATACCTTCAGTGTTGTGGAAGGCTGGTTGTGAAATGCAATAGCTTTTAGACAATCTGATACAGTAAAAGAGAGAACCCTTCTCACAAATGTCACCCTTTTGTAATCTGAGACCATCATCATAGCTTTTCATTAAATAGGGTTGCTTCATCGAAGCTAACTGGGGTTGGAAGTCGTTGTGGATTGCTGCGTTCTGGGTACTTGGAAGCCTCTTGGAGTTGATTTTGTGCTAGCGTGGAAAATCCAGCTAAAATGACAGTAATCATCCAGTTCTGAGTGGTACAGGGAGATAATGGTAGATGGTGTTGGCTGGGGACGGGGCAATTAAAACGCTTTCTTGCTTTTCCCCTTAAGCTTTGCCCATCATGCTGATGGCTACAGCCTCGCTCTTCTCCTCTGCTCTCCCATCTGCTCAGCTGTGTCCAGCTGCTGCTGCTTTTCTTGTTCCTGCTCTGGTGGGATGTTTACAGACAAACCAGACTCTGCTCCGCTGTCTCTGTTGATAAGTGTATCTGACAGAATTGGTCGTATTTAGACAGGAAATTTAGCTCAAGTATAACGCTAGGCTAGTGTGACTCTGAGCTTGCCTGCTTCGTGGCTTCCGAGATGAGTGCATTTTGCATAGAAGCTCGTGGCATGTCTCCATCCAGATGTGAAAAATGCTCTAGAATTTTATCCCTTGCAGCAGAGACTGTTATTGTTACTACTACTATTATAGTTAAGCATTTGGACAACCTGCTTGTAATGACCTGATCCGTGACAGCAATTCAAATGGTAACTATAACTTTAATAGCAATTGAAACATGAAAGAGCAGTAGGTGCCAACAGCAACTAAAAGGCCAAAGGGGAACGGGGAATAGCCGGAAAAATATTACCCCCTTTAAACATTTGCAGATGTATTTTGTATAGCATGCTATATCAACATACAAGGTATGTATATGTACACATATGCAGACATAGTTTAACACAATTTAGTTTTTGTAAAGATCGTGTTAACAGTGAGTTAATCCAATGTCAATTTAGGGTAACTTGATTACAGACAAGCAACTGAAATAGCAGTTTTGCTGAAATTTTTGAAGTAATCTGTTTCTGGAAATAAACTTGTTACTCGTTTCTCACAAGCAGCTATTTTTCTGGTCCTTATCTTTGTGTGCGTTGGCGAGATAGAGCACTATACATGCATTGGACTGTTAAGTTTCTGTTGAATTTTAATTATAATGTTGAGGTTTATATTTAAGAAAAGACGGGAGTTATTATGTGTCGTATACAGTTTCACAGTGAATTTAAGACTGGTGGAATCATGCTTAGTAAGGACACTTTATGAAGTCATTTCCTTTCTGAATTCTGGAAGATTTCTTCCCGGGATGAAACTTAGAATATAGAATCATAGAATGGTTAGAGTTGGAAGGGACCTCAAAGATCATCTAGTTCCAACCCCGCTGCCATGGGCAGGGAAACCCTCCACTACACCAGGTTGCCCAAAGCCTCATCCAACCTGGCCTTGAACACCTCCAGGGATGGGACATCTACAACTTCTCTGGGAAACCTGTTCCACTGCCTCACCACCCTCTGAGTGAAAAATTTCTTCCTTATATCTAATCTATATCTACCCTCTTTCAGTTTAAATCCATTGCCCCTTGTCCTATCACTACACGCCCTTGTAAAAAGTCCCTCTCCTGCTTTCCTGTAGGCCCCCTTTAAGTACTGGAAGTCTGCTATAAGATCATCATGGAGCCTTCTCTTCTCCAGGCTGAACAGCCCCAACTCTCTCAGCCTCTCTTTAGAGGACAGGTGCTCCGGCCCTCGGATCATTTCGGTAGCCCTCCTCTGGACTCGCTCCAGCAGCTCCATGTCCTTCTTGTGTTGGGGACTCCAGAGATGAACACAATATTCCAGGTGGGGTCTCAGGAGAGCTGAGTAGAGGGGCAGAATCACTTCCCTCAACCTGCTGGCCACGCTCCTTTTGATGCAGTTAGATTTTGATATGTTACATTTTTGAGTGCATGTATGAGTAGAATCCACATCTTGACATCACAAGTGACATCACAGGCTTGATACTAATTATATGATAGTATAGTGATGGTGCTGTTTCACCTTCCTTTCTCCTTTCATGTTTAGCAAATGCTAATCATACTTGAATATCTCAAGATTACTTGTCAGTCATTCATTTCTAGTTTCCCATGTTGCTCACCTGGATATTTCATAGAATTGTATAATCATAAAATCATTTAGATTGGAAAGGACCTTGAGATCATCAAGTACAACTGTTAACCTAGCACTGCCAAGTCCACCACTAAACCATGTCTCCAAGCACCACATCTGCACATCTTTTAGATATCTCCAGAGATGGTTACTCAACCACTTCTCTGGGCAGCCTGTTCCCATGCTTGACAAGTCTTTCAGTGAAGAAATTTTTCATAATATCCAATCTAAGTCTCCCTATGTGCAATATGGGGCTGTTTCCTCTTGTCCTATCGCTTGTTACATGGGAGAAGAGCCTGCCACCCACCTTGCTACAACCTCCTTTCAGGTAGTTGGAGAGAGCAGTCAGATCTGCTCTCAGCCTCCTTTTCTCCAGGCTGAACAACCCCAGTTCCCTCAGCTGCTCCTCATAAGACTCGTGCTCTAGACCCTCCACCAGCTTCATTGCCCTTCTCTGGACACCATCCAGCACCTCAATGTCTTTCTTGTAGTGAGAGGTCCAAAACTGAGCACAATATTGGCTGTGCGGTCTCACGAGTGCTGAGTGCATGAGGACAATCACTTCCCTTGTCCTGCTGTCCTTTCTCCTCGTAACTGTCAAGCTATAAACCACCAAATTCAGGCTCTGTAACTCAGTCATGCCTGAGGGACTGTGAAGCCTGCAGAAGAAAGAGTGGCAGAAAAAAAGAAGGGAAGTAATCCAGACAAATATTTGGACAGGCCGGATCCGAGCTGTTGTAGCCTGAGCTTCCCTGCTCTTGCGTGCAATATTACAAATATGGGCAGATCCATACATAGATGTCATGGTATAACGAAGCTATAGTCAGCCTTCTGTCTTCTCACAGTACCAAATTAAATTTGACTGGGGAAATTCCCTCTTGATTAGACTGATATTTTGGGAACTGGTGTTATAGTTATGTCCTAACCATAGCTCGGAGCTGGATTTCTTCCTCTAAAGAGAAAGAATTGACTTATTTAACCATTACTGTCCTTTAGTTCTTCAATAATGCAACATCATAGTGGTTTCCTCCATCATAATGTGGACTTTAGTGTTAAAATGTGATTATACTGCACTTTGAAATACAGGGGTTTTGGTTGGGGGTTTTTTTGGTGGGTTTTTTGTGGGATTTTTTTGTGGTGTTTTTTTTTTATTTTTGTTTTCAAATTCTGGACATTTCTGATAAAATGCTTATATATTCTAACAGTAGTTGATTACCTGCAAGAGAATGTCTGTCCAATTTCGTATGCATGCTACTCTGCTTGCAACTACAAAAATAGTCTTTAGATCGAAATTATTTTCTTTACTGTAAAAAAGTTTTCAGGCTGGTGAGGGGTGGGATAGATTTTTTTGGTGGTTTTGTTTTGTTGTTTGTTTGTTTGAGTTTTTTTTACAAAGTGAAGGAGGTGGAGTAGAAGCTGTTTGTGCAATTGCAGTGCATCACCTTTGAGGAGCAGCAGCTCCGTATATAAATGGAGAGAATGAAAATCCAAAGAAGAAGAAAATCCTTCTTTCTCAAGAAATTGACTTACTTTGCTTTTTTGGTACCATCACAGGTGGTCATAGGGGAAAATCTCTCCTAGTTTAAGCTTTCTTACATCTCCTTGCCTTAGCCCGAAGCTGTTTACTGCTTTTTAATGCTGTGCAACTTTTTATTTAGAAACTTAAAAAAAAGTGTAACCTAAGGGCTTGTGCTATAGTGTATGACTCATCATGCTTTTTCTGGGAGGAGGAACTTGCTGTATCCTGGTGTGTATTCAGAAGTAGCCAAGCTACTAGGCTTAGACATGTGAGGGTTTTTTTCCCTCCTTCTATCAGGCCATGTGCACTCACAGTTCCTGTCTCAGGAAATGGATATGAACTTCTCTCTCTCTCCCTTAGTCCCTGTTTTTTTTTTCTTTTTTTTTAATCTGAAGGGAGCTGAGTTTCTACTAATCAGCTCCTGGAATGGGATATATGGGATAAGAGGTTTTCTTAAGGAACTCAGAAGAAAATGTTATCAAATATTTGCTTGTTCTAAAGAACAGGTTCACTTTATTATTTACAGGCAGATTGAGATATCTTTCAAATTAAAAGTCTGAAGTTATAAAAACATTAAAGGAAGTATTTTAAAATCTGTCTCTGTAGCCAAGTTAGTTCCTCTTCCACATTTAATAATTTCTGTTTTTAAAGTGTCACCTTGTTTATATGTGGATAAAACTTGGCTTGAACATGTGTCCCATTACAGTAACTTTTAGTAAAATACTGTGACATTTGATGAAACAGCTACTTTTACATTATCATTATTGTAAAACGAAACAATTCAGATTAAATAGATGTGATACTGAAAGTGAGATAATCTTACAACAGAAAATACTATTGGAGCAGCAAAAATGGGTGGTAAAATTCGTAGTGTAACATGAAACATGAAGCTGTAGATAATAGAAGTAGTATTTAAGGGAATATTAAAAAGCCTTTTGTCGATGGCTGGTCCTGTCAGCTGGCTGTTGTATTTAAAATGCTGTATTTAAAGAGGTTTGTGTGATTTGGACATTTTTGTATAGAAGTTATAAAAAAAAAAAAAGTTAAAATGTCTGTAATACTAGCTATGTGTCACTTTTTTTTTTAATGTGCTGAAGACCCAGATACATTCATTGTTTTTTAAGCATGAGCGAGAGGTATAGACCACTGCAAGAATCGTCACTCAGGGCAACTTAAGTAACATTTAAATGCTCACATCATATGCAGTATCCCACTCGTGAAGTGGAGCCTTAATAATCGGCAGAAGGTGTTGAACGCTGATGAGCAAAGACCTTTCCCATTTTGTATGGCTGTGGCAAGGAGAGCACATCTTCCTGTAATCCTTGGGTTTAGGCAAATTATGATGAACTGCCTCTGTCTATGCAGCAAACATAATTTGCAATTTGTGGTTATGTCCCTTGTGAGCGTATGGTGCACGTAAGCTTCTCCCAGAGCTGAAACTTGAATATATGTGCAAGTAGTCAATGCGCAGCGCTCTGAAAATCATTTCTCCAAAACACATGCGAGATGAGTCACAGACAAATGAAGATGGAAGGTGAATACAAAGGCAGAAGGGATCCGAGTGGTATCAGCCTATATATCATTCTAGCACAGAACGTGCATGTTTGCACATTATGCTGGTGCAGTTTAATACCTGCCTACAGCTGTGTGACCTCTGCTTTATGGCTGTCATAGACAACACACCATAACTCGTAGTGTGAATGCTTCTATTTCTCTTTTAATGTAGGTCAAACAGGGTGACTTGAATCAACTGAAGAACAAAGCATAGATGTGATTTGCCAGCTGTAAAGTGGTAATGAATTTCTAGGGTCAGTAACTTCTCAGTCCAGGCCACCCACATCTGTGAAAGCGTGCCTGCGCATGGCTTTGTAACAGCATGCCTATTTTTCATGTTTAGGATTAAGATCCCTGGTGGGACTCGCAACTGATCTTAGCTGGTGAATTGACAGGATGGAATTGCTTGCTTTGTTTTATAATTACGCACACTGTTGTTAACAGGCCCTACTCTGTCACACCTGTTTTGGATGTAAATCTCACAGTTCTGGTTTGGGAACCATAGTACAAATTACAGGAGCCCTTGTTTATAGCTCTGGAGTTCTTTGTTTCAGCCCTAAGTCTGACATTCAGAATGTTGAGAGGTGGCCTGGAGCTGCCGTGTGTTTCTTCATTCTCTGTACAAGATCTACAAATGCTAAGTGGTAGTAAAAATCAAATGGTATCTTGCACTTCTTTCAGGAACATTGATTAGCGTAGCAGCCTGAGTCCTTGTCATGCAAGTGCATGAGTCTGGATAATTTATAGGGTGCCACAAAAATAAGGGATGTGACGAAAGACAGGCAGCATCAGTAGAAGTGTGAAAGGAAGACTGGGCACAGGAAAACAAAGCTGCTTAGAATATCTGCTCAGACACGAGAGGCAAAAGAGAGAGACAAGAAGAACTAGGGGTATGGTAACAGTCCCACAATCTCTGACAGGCAGCAAAAAAAAGGTCAGCTGATTTGGGATTTTTGATGAGAAAATCATCCACCAAGACCTACTTTCAGCTATTGCTCTTGGTGGGCAGAGCTGGGAGTGAGTAAGGACAACCCTCAGTGCTCGTCACCTAATCGCCGGGCGTGATTGCTGTTAGTTTGGGGAACAGATGGGTTCAATGCTTGCAAGTCAAACTGGTGTTCGTGTGTCACTGCTCCCAGGAGTCAAGTGACCTTGTTTATGCTGTGTAGCTGGGCCAGTATGGAGCTGTTGCCACTGTAAACACTCATAGAAAGCTGGTTTCAGAGTATGCTTGTGCATATTCTTTTGCAATTAATTTCGTATGGACACACACGCTAACCCCTCCTCCCATAGTTGCCTAAATGCTTTTAGCTGCTGTAGGCAGAGCAAGTACACAAGTAGGTTGGATGTTTTTGGTGCATTTTTGCCCTGTCAGAGAAATAAGTGGGTTGGGAGAAAGGAACGAAGCTGATACTTACGGCACTGAAGAAACAAGCTCCGAGGTGAAGTGATCTAGTAGCATGGAGGAGAAGTTCTTCTAGAAGAACCAAAAATAATTTTATGTGGAACCAATAATTCCTCAGTTTACAAGACAGTTCACAGGATAATTATGATAAAAGCACTATGATAGGAAAAGGTAAGTATATCCAAGTCTGAAATTGTTTTGGAAGAGTAGAATTTTTATATATTCCTGGATACAATCTGTGCAATACTATGATGCTCTTTTCTAGACAGCGATCAAAAATAATCATCCCATTAGGTATGAGGAAAGATTTGTTTACATTAATAGTTTCTAAAACCAAAAATACGTAGGCATGAAAATATTTTAGCAACAAATTGTGGTTAGAAATAGAATGGAGCTACTGGGGATTGAGGGAGGTAAGAAGGTGGGGAAGGACCTTTTTTTACTTTACAAACATCCTGCCCTGGGTAGTGTCCTTGAGCATGTAAGAGCTTCCCAGGGATCTCTGCTTATCATTAATACTGGCATGCTGCACAAAGGGGAGGAATGTATTTTCACTTTCTCATGAGATTTTCTGTAGTAGTGTGTGGTTTGTCCTGTTTGAGAGCTGTTTCTCAAAGGCTCTCCTTATGCCAATGGTTTCCACTCTTTCAGTTTGTAGCCTATTCACATGTGTCCAGGGGAGGAGAATTTCAGCCAGTTGAGAGAAGACTTGTTCTCCTTGGTGTCAGAGCAGGGATCCCCTAGGAAGAAGAGGTGGCTGTGGAGAGGGGTTGTCTCTTTAGGTGCTGGGTAGGAGACATGTCTTTGACTTGGCCTTTCCTGACCTAGAGATGTTGCAACATGTGTGTTATGAGATGATGTCCCCATTGCATGTGCCTTTCCTTTGAGGGAAGGAATGAGAGAGGGAGTGATATCTGACAGATGCGTAGGCATTTTACTTAATGCTGTAAGGTGTAGTGATGGAATAAGCTGCATGGAGTAGCATTCTTTATAATGCAGAGAAGAGGAAAAAAGGAAGGGAGGGAGGGAAAAGAAAAAGAATTTTAAGGATTTCAGGTAATGGTCTCTATGGAAGCATACCTTGGAGCAAAAGCCCTGCGAAGAATTTGGCAGCTACTTGGAGAGCCTCTTATTTTTAAAACAACGCGAAAGTACCAGAAACTGTGCCCTTCAGATGGAGGAGGACTGTGTTGTATGGGAGTGTTTTGGAGAAGTTCTGTATCTTGGAGGAAGAGGAACCGGAGTGTGGTTTGACAGTTGCTACAGCAACTAACGTTTTTTTAATGGAAGGCGAGGATAAGTGATGGTATAAAGTCTTGTGTAACTGACGTACCTTCCCCCGCTTCCTGCCAATTTTCCAGTATATTAAAACAATAAGTGATTTATGAGTTCAGCTGAGAAATGGCTCTTCGTTTCCCCAGCTCAGCCGCGTTTGTGAGACTGTGTGATCTTTATGGAGACAGCAGAGAAGAAACTATTTACACACCGGAAAGCAAGGATTCAAGCATCTCTGGAAAGTATACTTTGCAAGGGAAAAATGTGTTCCGTGTTCTGTCTGAAGAAATTTTGTTAGACATGCGTGTCGCTGGGCTGAGCCTTCTTTATTTCATAGCTTCCTTTCTTCTCATCCTCTCTTACCCTCACCGTGATCTTTTTTTTGCAGTTTTTAAAACTCTCTTTAGTTACTGTGGATTTTTTTTTTTTTTTTTAATGTAGGAATGATGATATTTTCTAGAGCAAATGAAAGATGATGAAAACTTATGGCAGGAGGGGAATTCCACTGGCCCTGCTTGCAGCAGTATTACAGAACCAGCGCTGGCATAGATGTGCTCCAGTAACTTCTGTCTAGGGAGAGAATTTAACCCTCGTAATTTTTTTAGGACTCGGCTGGCTGCTAACATCTGGGAGGGATGATACCAGAGCAGAAACCACACATCATGTTCCAGAGTATACAGATGCTCACTTCAAGATACAAAAAGGTATCTTAACCTGAGATTTCATTCACCAATTTAAGGTTCCATATTTAAATTTAACGGTGGTTTCACTTTTACTAGTGAAATCTGGGTATGTCTTACAGATGAATTTCAGGAGAAGACAGTTTGGCTAATACTCTCCATTTTTGAAATCTCACTGGAAGCCTTAGGCTGCAAAAGGTCACTTGTGTAGCACTTAGTTCTCTATGTAAGATCAGAATTAATGATTTAAAGGTGGAGTTAAGGTTGCTAATTTAAATTGAAAACTAAGTTTTAAACCAATAAGCATCTTTATAGTATGAAACATAAATATGAGCAATTATGGAATCTTACACATAAGGTTACACAATTTTTACATTGGTATTAAACCCCTGTTTTCATGAACCAAATGTGTTTACCTAGCTCTTTAGAAGTAAGATTTATGTTACAGATGTCCTTGCTAATATTTTGAGCCTTAACAACTCGTAACCATTAACAACTAATAACCAGAACTCTCCCAGTTTTGGAGATTTGAATCCTGTGTTTCATGGGCAGTTTTTTTTGGGAAAAGAAAAAAGTTACCTTTGATAAAATTCATTTCAATTTTCTACTGTGCACTTACTAAAGCTTATGACTGAGCTAAGAGCAGGTTTTCAAGTCAATGACACTGAGGTATTTAACTGGAATAAGTTCACTGCTCTTGAGTTGCTGAGAAGCAGTGCATGAAGCATGCACATTTTTTTGCACAGATGAGAAAGTAATAAACATTTCCTACCAATTTTATGCATTTTTAACTCAGTAAAGGACTAGTTACTACCTTCTTGCCTTTCAGTAAGCCATTTTGTGGATTCATGTGAGATAAGAGAGATAACTGAAGTATTTGAAGTAAAGGAAAGACTGGCAGGAAGCTTTTTCTTTGGATACTTGCATACTAGTCACCATTTTTAACTCCAAGAGAAATTGGCAATGTTTCAAATCTGTGACATGAATGTTTTCCCCCTGTAGCATCCTGTCTGCTGTTCTCTTCCTCCTACAACTCTCTCCTGCATCCTTCCCCAAACACTGAGATGGCTTATCTTTTTTCTTTCTCTAACTCGTTCATTTGCCCTGGTGACACAACCCCATCTCCGCATCTTTTTTATACTCTCTCTTTCAGGCTTCCTCAGGGTCACCCTGCTGCAAGATTGTCCTTTACATCTCACCATTCTTCCTTGAGTGTACAAACCTGCTTTCACCTTTCTCATCTTAAGCAGCATGTTGTACTCTTGATTCTCTGTGCTATTCCAATTGCTCCCCATCTCCCTTCTTGTTTTCATGTAAAATTCATTGATTCAGCTACTCAAAGTTATTTTTCTTCAGTTCTGTTTGGACTTCTTCCAGGCTGGCTCTCATCCATTCCACTGCATCTGTCTGCCCTCGTCCAGCATCCCATGACTACCAAATAGCACTGCGTTAGTAGAGGGACACCAGCAGAACTTCTTGTACTTGATCAGTGTGCATTGTTCTGCTCGTTAAGTCACACAAAATAGAAATCTTTTCACTGCCACCAACTTGTTAGTGTGTAGGTGAAGGGAAGGTACTTGATTTCCTAGGAAGCAGATAAGGGCACCTGTGACATGAAGGACTATGTGTAACAGAAAATGCTAACATTTTTATGCTTATATTGTTTTGAAACAGGCAAAAAATATGTTGAGATAATGTGATGGTCAGGGAGTGATTACAAACACAGTATGCGAACCTCCCATACCTTTGAAAGTACTGGTATCTCCCCTCAGCTGTATTTAACTGTGTTTCAGATAAGCTTCCCACTAGATACTGTGGATTATGCTCTGGCATGGGAGAACATGCAGGTATTTATATGATTACACACACGCGTTCCCCCCCCCCCCCAAAACCTGGGTATGCTGTTGCTTTTTGATACAATTCTTGGGCATTTAGCTGGAGGGTGCTAACGCTGATGGCAGCTGTAGACATGCAGCACATGTTTGTAAATGGTCTGAACAACTAAACTTTGAGATTTATTGAGTGATTGGGGTGTTTTAGTGTCTCATTTAGCCAACCACTTGGTTGTATATTGCATTAGTATATTCTGAAAGCGAAAGGCAGTTACTTGCAGTTTGTCAGACTAATCGGTCATCATTGGCATCAGCAAATAAATTAGGAAGGTTGAAACAGAAATATATGTGGATATTCAGAGAGATCCAGTTCAATTTTGTAACCTAAGCTAGTGCTAGTTAAAATCCCTTTGGGCATGGATATTACAGATGCATTTTTGTCCTATGAAACATAAAGGAAAAGCACTATTCGCTCTTTTTACTCCTCTCCGATCAAAAATGACAGGAAGTTATTCGCAGTTGTCTTGAAAATGAATTGTTGCTAAATGGCTAGAAATAGCTACTATGGAGTATTTTTAAAGCATTTAAACCAAAGATTTTCCTGCCTTCATACTGATGGAATTACAGACCAAAGGAGTTGAACTGAAGCACAGTTTATACAATTGATGATAGTATTTTATTGTTAAAAAGCAGCACTCCTGTCTTAATCTTCAGCATTTTTAAAGACAGAAAACTTGTCATTTAGGAAATTGAACACTATGGATCAGTGTTTTCCAGCAAATGGTTCTCTGTGGTTCTCCAATGAAAACAGGTGCTCAGCTGTTAACTATAGGAGGCTCCAGATGCAAAATTGCCCATAAACATTAAATTTAGTGGGCAAATTCTGTGTCTTTGAAAGGAAAGCTGACCTGGCTCAGATTGACCTCGATATGATAGGATGGCTTTTTTCTTCAATGTTTTGAAGTGTACATTAGTACTTGTCTTTCTGTAAGGTAGATGCATGTGATTCCTCTGGAGAGGCGTATAAAACTGTGTGACTGGGTTTCTGTGCTGTTAGTTTAGTGTTATATGCATCCTTAAATGCGCAGATTTGAATTGAAGAGTGAAAAGGCTGTTATAGTTAAAACAAAGCAAAATAAAAAAGCAACCAAAAAAAGCAGAAGCAGTGAGAGGATGTGCAGGCTGTAGGACCCAGCTCCGCAGCAGTGAACGTAACAGCATCAACTGGGAGAGACGACTCGTGGCTGGCTCCATGCAGGCTACCCTGTCCAAGGCTGAGCCGAACATCAAAGAGAGATGCAAAACCCTCAGCAGGCGGGAGAGGGAGGGAGCTGAGGCTGAGCAAGCGGTTGGGGAGGCGAAGCTCAAGGTGTCAGTGCGAACACTGACAGGCTAGGAAGGCTCAGAGAGACGCGGAGGGGTTGCCCACAGACTGCACCGACGGCTTCTCCTGGGCGGATGCTGGTGAGTACGAACCCCTGCTAACCCACTCCCTTACCTAAGAGTGAGGCTTCGTGCAGCGGGCTTGTGCAGTGGGCTCCTTATCTCGTTGCCAGCGGAGAGGTTGCGCCGTGAGGCTGCGGTGAGGAGGATGTGTCTTCCTCAAGGACTCCCTTGAGCATCCCTTGATCACATCCCATGGAGAAACACCCCTTTGGCAGTGTCAGGGTCGCGCCGTGGCTACCCTCCTGCACGGGGGCTCCTGACGGAGACGCCTGGGAATTGCCTGGTACGTGGGAATGCAGCGTGGGATGACGGAGCACGGTGCTGTATCGCTGGAGCCTCTGGAGGAAGCTCTTATGTAGTGTGTGAAACCTGGCGAGTCAATGAGTAAGCTGTAGCCTTACATAAGAGTGTAATTAAAGAGTTAGCTGCAGATAAGGGGTGGCTGAGATATGTTGACTTTTGTTATCGAGTAATTGATGCTCTGCTAAAAGGAGTTGGGTTTGAATTTGTTGAATCAGCTGTGGTCATAGCCCGAGAGTGAAACTTCTGACAGCTCCAGCCCCGTTTGGACCAGTTGCAGTAGGTCTTGTTATCCAGGACCCGGTCCAGCATATGGAGAGTTATGGAGTCTTATCTCTGTTGCCTAATGTCTGCATATGATAACCTTAGGTGATGTGAGACAGCCAAAAAAAGAGGGAAAGAAGTTCTGGTAGCTTTCTAAGAAAGGCACTCAGCTCTTTAAAGGAACGAACTCTCTTTGATACGTGATATCCCTGAGTGTTAAATGTGAGTCCAACCTTGCAGCACAAAGGGCTGCAATATTTCTTAACCCAAAGACCTTTGGAGAGTTTTGAGTGAGGCCTGGCCTTTGTTTCTAAAGTATTTACATGATCTACATTCCCAGGAATATTGATAGTTACATGCAGTTTTACAAGGAAGTGTATTTAGCTTTTAATGTAACAACAGCACTTGTGTGGGGACTGTTACCTCTTTACTGCAGTGCTCATTTACATTCATGGATCTGACAAGTCTTTCCTCCTGTTTTGCTTTTCTGCTGGTTCCCATGCGTTGCGGCTAAGTGGTGGGTTTCTCACTGGCCACCTTGCCTGTGCTGCGGCGGTGGGATGTCGGGGCTGTGCGCACGGGAAGTCAGAGGGATAAAATTTCCATAGCTTTCACTGCTATGTGTGCTGCCTAGGTGGTTTGTCTATCTATTTGTCTATTTGTTTTTGAATGTGTGACATCTCTGCTAGGAGAAGCTTGTGTTTATACTCACTCGTTGGGAATTCTATTAGCAAAACCAGATAGACCAAAATAAGGAGAGGAGCATCAACAGCAGTACTTGTTGTGAAGTTCATTGATGAACAAACCCAGCTTCTGCCACCAAAATTTGCAAGTGCAAAGCTCCGAGCACAAGCTACGAAACAATAGCCATGATTTTTTCCACCTGTTCCAAGATGTGTTTGCCATGGAGCATCTGCATTAGCAAAGCCAAATTCTGATGCATTATCAAAATATTCTTTTTTTTAATTGCAAAAAGTTGTTATTTATCACACTGTTTTTGAACTCACATGATTGATTTCAGTGGTAATTTCTTCAGAGGTGAAAATCAAGCCGGGCTGTAACAGAGCAGCTCTCAGCTTTTGAGGGTTTCTGCCTTTGCCACTTGTAAGAAGATTCCTCTTCTCAGAGATGTGAGTCAAAGCTAATTCAAGGCTGTCCCCTTTTGGAAGAGGAACGTTGCTTTGTTGAGAATGTAGGTTCCCTTAGCAAGCAGTTGTCCTTCTGGGCTGGCGGAAGGAAAGCTGAGAGATACGGTGATCGTAGCCTTCCTCTCTTTTCCCAGCACGTTCAACACAGAGCACCTCCACCTGGGAGTGAAAGAAATTTGGGGGACATTGTTGTACCAAGATGACTGGGTCTGTGTAGTTTTAATTGTTTTTTCCTGAAGGGTGGCAGTGTATCCTTCATGATGAGGGCCATTCCACCTGACTTCTTTAGCTTAGCTTTAGACCGAATTAAACTGTACCATTTGTTTATGGTTAAACTCTGCTAATGGGTATGTTACATAGGAGACCAATTTAGAGCAGAAGCTAGAGTTTTATTCTGGTAGTTATGTCTGCAGGAGCTTTTACTGACTAAGATTTTACAGCTAGGTAATAATCCCATGCAGTTACCTTGCTGTTACAAAACAGCTGCTTGGCAGTGAAGTGGCCTGTCTGTTCAGTCTGGACCTCAGAAATGGGTAGGCAGGTTGTGGTTGGAAGTAGAAGATGGCTGTGGCAGGTTGGAGGAAGCTAAACTGAAAAGCTGTAGTTAATGGGATTACAAAGAAAATCTTGTTTCACTGTGCATGTTGTCAATCTAGAGGCTTATTAACGTGGTCTCAGCATGGTTTAAGACTTTGGTCACCTGTGGATCATCCACTTCATGCTGTAGATGTGCTCACCAGGATGTAATAATAGGAGATGTTTACCCATAGAGATAGAGTGCTGCGATGCCTGTATCTGTTATCTTTCAAGATCTACCAGCCAGATTCAAGTTCGCAAAATGATAACAAACCTGGCACGTTGGCTGAAGTGGTGGCATGGGTAATGGATTTCCTCAGCTTTGACAGCCTGAACATGCAGGGTGGTGGATGGCTCGGGAGGGGAACACTGGTGCACTCCTGCTGGTCTCCACTCTTCCTCTGGGTGCTTGCAAGATACTCTAGTGCAAAATAAATTTTAAGCAGCACCATCACAGAGTTGCCTCAGACCTGCTTTGTGTCTCAAGGTTTACTTTTCTAGTTTCGTATGCTGTTCCTTGAAATGTCAGCCACCTCCGGCGTTATCCCACCTAAGTCGTAAAGTTTTCTCTCTCCTTTTGCTTGGCTCGGGAGGTGAGGAGGTTTTGAGGCCATTCCAGGCTTTTCTGAAGCGGCTTTTTCCACTGTCAAGTGAGGTCTGGCGCCGAGTCAACTGCTGCTTCCTGCTTCTCACCCTTCCCTTTCAGGCAGACGGATGACATGCCTTAAGGGAGCAACCTTTCTTGGAAGGTGAAAGCAGACACATAAATTAAATGCTGACCGTAAACATTAGCTGCCCACATACCTATGAACATATTAATGCCATGTTAGCACTCCCTGGCGCAGTGTTCGTTGATCAGTTAATTAGTGTTTGCGTAGTGCTTTGAAGACGATGGTGATGTGTATGTTTCTGTTATCATTATAGATTAGTGTGTTACACCAAGCCAGAAACATTACTGAGATAATTGATCCATGTTCTGGTGAGAGAGGTGTGTGTTTATTAGGAGAGCTCAGTGAGGCACAGAACCCATCTGTTACAGTTCAGAAGAGGAAAAATTTGATAACCAAGTGGGAGTCTTATTAGACACTTCTTGCCTTGTGCTGAGAAAGAGTGAAGATAACCATTTACCAGTCTTCCTCTGTTTGTGGGTTGTAATGTCAACTAACTTTTCCTCTTTCCCCATTTCTTCTCTGGAAGACTCCTCTCATTTTATTTTGTGAGTGCTTGAGTGCCATCATATCCGTGGAAGAGGATAAGGGAAGACACCTATTAAGTAGCTGGATCCATCTGGGGCTGCTCAGAAGAAGAACAAGTACCTTATCTGTCTCTGCAAAACATGATTAAGGGGACCTTGATCTGCACCCCTGGGCATTCACCAGGGCTGGGAGAATTCCACCTAGAGGTGTGAGTTTCCTGCTTTTTCTTCCTTGCTTTTCATGCTTCTGATTTCTTCTGCCCATGCCATTTAGCCTTTACTATTAAAATTGTTTTTCCCCGGTGCTGAACTTAACTTGGTCTGAGTTCATGCTTTTCCTAACTAGATGTGAGAGAAAATGTGATCCGATAATAATAGCAGGCATGCTTTTTGATCATGGTATGTGCATATCCATTAACTTAAGGAGAAGCTTGCTTGGGCCTAAAATAACACCTATTGCACAGACATAAACGACTAAGTCATGTGAAATAGGAGCCTGTGTCTAGAAATCACTGTGGCCTTGACCTTACCAGTGGTTCTCTTCGTAGAGATGTTGCACTTACGTGGACCATCTCTGACTTCTTGGCTGCCCATGTGGTTGGGGAAGGTTTGAGAGAGGAGCTTGTATGACAGGAGGAACCAGGAGGGTGGCTGACCTGGCAGTCCAGGTCTATTAATTGCCTCTTTCAAAGCAGTACATTTCGGTTGGGCTCTTAGTGTTTGCTGTAACTCTGGGCTGCTCTCTTTCTCAGCTGCAGGGGAGTGATTTGTTCCTTAGAGGCCTCCAAAATCATTCCTCTCTCTTAATTAATCAAGGACTTAATCAGTTTGCAACGATCTAAGTGGACTTCAAGCCTTAGATTTTTAAGTTCCATAGAAATTTTCCTCTCCTTAACATAAAATAACATGCAAATTCTCTGAAGTTAATGGCATGATGTTTCTCTCGGGAGGTCATTTTCTGATTGATCTTATTACAGGTAACATTATCTATGGACAGCTAGTATCTGATGGGATCCCTTCGCTCCTCCTCGGCGAAGAGATGAAGCCTCCCAGGGCAGCTACATTCCACAAACAGCTCTGAGTTGCTGGGAATCCCTGTGGGGCCCAACAAAACTCTTAACTCGGTTGTTTTTCAGAGAATGTTTTTCGGTCACTTTACATGACTTTAATGGTAGAATAAAAGTGATGGAAAAAAAATACCTGAGCCACTTCATGCTGTTCTTTTTCATCGCGTTATGGTACTTGAAACGTACCAATTTAGTTGATTTTAGCTGTCATGAAGAGAAATTTCCCATGGATGCCATAGACTTGAGAATACTTTGCTGGAATTTTTAGGCAACAATAATAAATAGTCTTTGCATGTGAACTTGTATCAAGACAAACAGATATTAATCCCTTAAGGGAAATAACTCTTTTATTTTCTAGATGAACTTCAATTAATTTCATATGGTCTCACATTGATTTTCATCTTTTTGTAAGCTTTCCTTCTCCATTTTATTCTTCACTTTACACCAGTGTCCCTTTGCTTTCCCCGAAGTTTCATCTACCTTTTCCTCTTGTCTCTAGTGCGATATTTAGTACTTCTCACTATCTCAGCCTGCCTTAATTCTGTATCTTAGGAAACTCCTCTATCTTTTCTCAGGTTGCAAGTTGCTAGTGTGATGCCCCCTGCAATCTGCTGCAGGCTTCCTCTAATTCTTTTCTTGTCGTTCTCTCCCCTCTGTGTTTTCTTCCCCAGTCTGTCCCTCTCAGTCTCTTACAGGATTTTTTCCCAGTTAACAGTCTTCTGCAAAAGCCAATTGGCTGTGGCTAAAGAAAATAGATCTTCTCAGGCATTGCTTATCTCTGCCTTGATTTTCAGCAATGCCCCATGCCAAATATGTTGTGTATTTATAGAGGTTACCTTTTTCTCCAGCAGTAAGTAGATAGCTGTAGGAAGAAGAGGGAGCTCGGCAAGATGCAGGTGATTTTCTTAACTTCCTCAAGTTTTCTGCTCCATGCAAATATGTTATGCCTGTATGCTTTCTTCCTCTACAGAAGGCTGTATAGCAAAGGTAGAGGGAATAGGACTTAAATCCAGGTGTGTAATTTTCTGTCTGAGAAAGGACTGTGAAGCTGGCGGGTATGTTGGTTGATGGTCATTTGAGCTTATCTTTTGTTTTTCCTTAGTTATATGTTAGGAAGTGGGGGGAATAATTCTCTGTCAAGTGGGAGCTAGTGAACTAGGGAATACTGCTTTCAAAATTAAAAAATGGTAAATATGTGAGGGAGGACTTGTGGAACAAGTGGCATTGGAATAGTGGTCTGCATTTCTATAGAAGTGGACTATATGTGAAGGAAAAAAATTGACTACTCCCATCATTCTCTTAAGTTGTCATTTCATGTCTTTTGTCAGGGTACTCATAAAAACAGACCTTTCTGAAATCATAAATGGCAGCCATAAATCATTGCAAGGTGGTAACATACAGGCATCTAACTGATCACTGATTTACCCTTAAAAAAATCTCTGTCTTAGGGGACATGTTTTCAGAAGCGTGGATTCAGAGATACACGTTTCTTGTGTTTGCAAATGGTTAATGTGTCAACATGCCTCCTGGTTGGCTGTGGCTCTGAGTCGTTACTTGTGGCCTTGGAAATCTCCTAGTGAGCCAACAGGTAAGAAGATATACAGGTCCTTCCCAAAGTTGATATGCAAGATTTTGGTTGCCCTTCAGGTCCACTGGCTTGTATGCAAAGAGCTGTTGCCTCAGTCTTTTTTCTAGTCTTATTCAAATGAAGTAGTCTTATATCTTCCGTTTTCTGACGCTAGTTCCTGATTCTCATTTCCCTGAAAGTTCCACTTTGGTTCTCAGAAGCAAATGAGAGTGATTAGCCTGATCTTAATTTGCAATTTACGTTCAAGAACAAATTAAAGCTGAATGTTTTCCACTTGAATTCAGTGTTCTTGCTTCTACTTGTGCTTAAAGGTTAGTAACTTTTTAATCAATATTCAAAATTTTGTCTGTCCAATACTGACTGCTTATTGGTCCTGCTCTCCCCCCTCCCCCTTTTCCCTTCCTTTTTTGATAGTTTTCCTCCATCTTTTCCTCCTTTTATTTTTCACTGCTTTGCTCAATTTCCTGCACTTTGCAGAACAAACTCAATCTCCATGAAGTCAGCTTTCCCAGTCACTGCCCGTTGGGGCCAGCCCTATGTGCTCCCTGCTGGCAGAGGGAAGCTGCACCATGCCGCTTCAGGGCTGCTCTGCTCCATGAGAGACCAAGCTCGTGCAAGACTTGAGCTGGCACCTCAGCATAGTGTTGTGCCGGGCCATGTAGGCAGATGAAGTCAGTTTGAGGTAGCTTGACTACCTCCCAGCGGCTTTGGACAATGCACAGAGGAAGCCTGAGTAATCCCTTGTGGAAAGGAGATTTTGCTTCCCCCGTTGCTGCTGCATTTTTCCTCAGGTGCACTGTGTCTCCTCTGTTTTGTGTATAGACGTTCATTGCTGTAAAGCCATTCTTTGAGATCCAGGGGCAGGTGCAGGACCGATTCAAGGGATACAAGTAGAGGCTTAAACTCGTTTGTGTCGTGTTATGTGGTGAGATGTACAAGTGGAGATGTACACATGGTGGAGTTACAAGTGAACTGAAGTGCATGATCCCCAGTGCTGCAATAACTCCTTTCCAATTCTCAGCATTTCTTCTCTGTGGGACTTTGAGATGAGCTGTGCATAGCTTCCTAGGGCTGGAGTGGACACTAAGGATTTATTTGATAATGGAGCTCTCCAAGACATCCTGTGTAGTGGATAAAATCCTTTCTTTTTAAACAAGTATTTTGAAATGTTCAATACCATTTACTCTTTTCTAGTGTAAATATCCATGCAGAAGGACATTATCAATATGCAGAAGAAAAATCTCAGTGTATGGGCAGCATAATGTGAAGATTAGGGTTGCTTTGATTAGAAAAGCAAACGTTTGTCTCATTTGAAGTCAACTAAAGCTTTTTTTCCCCCTTCTATTTCTTGGTGGATTTTGTTATTCTTAAATTTCTTTGTTTTTTAAACAGAAAAAAAGAGTAAAATGATGGTGTGTTTTTTTTGGCCATACATTCTAAAAATATAGATTATTTTAGACGTAAAGATAAGTAAGTTTGACAGTAGAATTCTGACTTTCTCTTGACTTCAGGAGATGCTGTCTTGACCATTAAGCTAGTAAGAGCTAATCTTCCACAAGTCTACCGTCATGCATAATGGAGATGAGAACAGAAAAAATTATGCCTTGGAGAGGGGTTTTGTTGGTGATGCTAAAGAGGGCCAGAGCCTGATGCCTCCACCAAAAGCCCGTACATAAAGCCAGGCGGCATCGGCGGCTCCTGTTGGTGCTGCTGACAGCAACGCCGCTGTAGCACGTTTGTTGTAGAGACGGCCAGTTCAGGTGAACCCTCCTCCTGGCTGCTGGGACCCGTTTTAGGGGTTTCTAAGAGGGCAGTGCTCGCTGCTGGTGGCTGAATCACTGCCTTGCCATCGCCAGCTCTGCTGCCTTTCTCTGAGACTGCTCCGGCAGCATTCTTGCTACCTTCCCCCAGTTGATCCGAACAGGGGATATTTTTTTTTTACTGAAAGAATTGAAGCCTCTTTCTTTGTTTTCCTGACTCTTCAGGAAAGTGAATTCTGACAAGTCTGATGTAAATCTTCCCCCAGCATGCCAGATCAGTGACAGGCCTTGCTGCATTGGTAGCAAATACCTCTCTCCTACCTTTCCCCTAGATACGTCTGTTGAGGATGCTGGTACAGCCTCTGATCTGGCACTGTGCCTTTAATAGAGATAACTTTTACAGTGTAAGCTTGTCAAATTTAATTTAAGGATGTTATAGCTGATAACTCCTTGTGTGAGTGTGCCATTTTAGAAGAACACAAATGGTTTAGACTCTTTTGTGACTCGGAGTGAGTGAAGCCAGTGATTTTAATAAAATATTTTTCATTAAGTTCTCAGTTCTTTCAAAAAAAACCCACCTGTATTCTTTCTTATCTTGTTAGTAAAGGAAGGGGTAAGATATGACATTGTGTTCTCAGATCATTTGTGAAAACAAACTAGAAACAGTCCATGGGGATTTAATTCTCTATGTTTTTACTAGAAGCACAGGATACTTTGTGATAATATCACGTTCTCTCTATCTAAAGTCAAATTCAGTCACGGTACAAGTTTATGGTGTGTTTTAGGTATGTCTCTATTTTTTAAGTACTTTTTTTTTCAGATTAAAGTTTAAAAATAGTCTATAATTTGGTATATCATACCTTTTCAAACCACAGTGTGACCGTTTTTCAGGATAGCGTGTTTATTCTGTTCAATCACTGTGCTATTTTCAGTACAAAGTATAGCACCTCAAGCTCATCTTTCAAATCCTAAGCTCAAGAAAAAACATTTTGGTTTGAGTTTTTTTGAGTTTAGATATTTTTTTTTTTCTTAAGATGTTTTTATTCTCTGCTAGTTACACATTTCTGTTTTCCCAGTTAGAGTGCTCACTGAGAAGGAGGGTTAACAGAGGCATATGCTGCTGACTACAGGAGATGGATTGTAAGCAAGTGAAAATGCCTAAAATACTTTAGCTTTTTTTTCTTATTTCCTGGTCTCTTTAATCCTGAAAGAGGGGGAAAAGAATGAAATTAAAACCAGCCTTACAAAAAGCTCCCATGCAGTGGTGGTTGAGTTTGTGTTTTGTCTCTTTTCCAGTGGTGATAAGAAATGAGTTCTAAGATACAGAAAGAATGAGATTTGCGGCTTTTTCCTAAGTAAAAGCATTAGTGAGCTTTAAGTATAAAATGGAGAGAAAAGCAGTGAGCTAAAAGTTGTGGAAGCTTGTTGCACTGTTAGAAGAAGCCGTTATAATCTTTCTGCCCTCTGAATCACATAGTAGGCACGCACTATATTGCATGCTTGGTTTCTTTTAAGCATAAAAGGGCATGTTATTAACTCTATCTGTTGCAAAGGCCATGATGTTAGGATGTTTATATCCTTCTTCAGGATGCAAGGTCTTGCAAAGTGTAGTATTCCCTTTGTACAGCATTGCAGAGTTTGTTAATACATATTTCTTCCTCTGAAATTCCATGTGACTTCATGAATCTTTGACAGGACAGACTCAAGGCTGTACTGATATGATAGATCTGCAGTAAAAGTTCTGATCTGACAGTCATCTGCCTAGTTCAATTACAAATTTGTTTAAAATTCAATCTTTTGCTCCAATCTGACAGAAGCTAAACTGATATGAACAGATTCCAACCTGACAAGGGTGTGACTGCACAGGGAGATATATTGATTTAAGTAACACACTCTCTGGCCATAATGGTGGGGGGATGGGGGTGGAATTTCTTCTTATCTCTTCTTGCTTTTTCTTTTGAGTGGACTACCATGGCTCCAGAGGTACGTCTAGGAGCAGATGGGGCAGCAGGTTCGTGGAGTATGTGGGCAGGGTAGGGATTCCCCAGCTGCTGAGGTTGCATCAGTTGCCTAGAATTTCAGGATGCTGAGGCTGCTTGGGCAGGTTTCATTGTTCATCTGCCCATGGTTGTGCAGTCTGAGCTGGCACTGGCAGGCTTGGTTGGTTCTGTGCTGCTAGTAAAGCTGGATATAGCCTGGGTATTTTCATTAGTTGGTGCTGGAGTGACCATAAAGGGTGTGTGTTGGAGAGGAGTTAGGCTCTGCAAAGGTGGATGTTGCTAGACTGCTAGTAACGTTGGTTGATGATGTAGCCAGCTCTCATTGAATCATAGGCATAGGATGGATGCTAAAGAGATGGAGAAAGCCACCCACTTTATTGTGGTCTCGCTGTTATTTAGCATGTACAATGTGGTGGCACCTAGAGGCTCGCAGGGGTGGCTCCTGTTATGCTGTCCAGACTGTATAATAAAAGCTCTTGGACCAAAGTGTCTTTCCTGTGATTTGATGGTCTGCAAAAGAACACTGCTGTATTCTCCAAAATGGGGAGCATGTTCTTTTATTATATACACCCTTCTCTAAGTGTAAGGATAATATAATAAAAGCATAACGGAAGAAACGTGCAAAATCCTTACATAGGATGTTTAAGGGAAGAGTGTCTGTACACCACAGTACAGTGCTGTATCTGTCCACACAGAGTATTGTCTCATATATTGTCTTCTCTTGTGTTTGAATTCCAGCTATGGAGCATGCAAGGAAGAGTTTCGGTTTCTTCCTCCTAAGTTATGTCCCCATGAGGGTACTTGGGTGTTTCGTTTTCCAGGTGCCTTGAGGAGGCAGTTTTAAGTGCTTGGCATTTAGGTGTTCTTGTAACAAATGTGAGTGCTAATGCAGGAGTAGTATGCCTCTGTGTACGTATACATAGGTAGTCAATATCTACGCCAGTCTGTCGGAGACTTGAGGATTATGTATATAGAGAAAAGCAAAAGAAGACCAATATGTGATACCTGGGGTCTCATCTGGCTCTGGTACCATTGCAAAGGTATTAATACCTTCCAAAGAAGGTATTCCTCTAAGGAATAAAAGGAGACAATGATAATACATAGGTATGTCAGCTTAGCATATTTCCTTGCCTAAGAACACATGGAAAAGCCAAGCATTGCACGGATCGTGTTGTTACACTCTGAGTTGGTTGTAATACCTATGATGGCATAATTTTCTAGAGCAAGTTTTCAATATCCTCTGCATGCTGAACAGCATGCAGCAGTATGATTTATGTAATTTATGGCAAATCAAGTATGCATCTCTTAAAACCACAGGGTCTACTAGGGTGTCTTTCGGGTGAGCCAAGAGTCTGGAAGCCTTGAAGTTTCTGGTCTAAAGTTGCCTACATGGAGACACTGGCCTAAAGTCACAAATTTTGAGAAGTCGTGAATTTGCTAAGTGAAACTAAGTCAGATGGAGGCATTCTAGTGAATGTTTTTTTCCATCTTTTTACCCTGCTCAAAACCTCCTGCTGTAACACAATTTTAAAGTTTTGCTGTGGACCTGATTTGAGCTGAAACTACATTTTAAAACCATTTAATGAGATTGCAAACCTCTGTGTCTCTAGTTCTGTTCTAACTTTGCTACTGCAGTCCACAAGGTTAAATCTTAAAGCCATCTGGTCTTAGAGGAATGGGAAATATTTTTGTACTAACTAAGACACTAAAGCAGGAAAAAAAGCAGATATCACAGCTTCCAAGATCTGTGGTTCTCTTTTTCCTAATGTAATGATTGAATTTTCTCTTACGCAGATAACCTTTTCCAAATATTCAACACTTCTGAACTTTCTGATTAGGTACAGGCAAGAAGTACTCCCTAAAACTGGACAAGATTTTTTGTTCTCTGCTTTTTCCCTTTCATTTAAAGGATATCATGGGCTTTTATGACTGTGGAGTTGCAGCTCCCATTTTTAGGCAAATTCCTTTGTCGTACAATACAGCAGATCTGGAATTTAATTTACTGCATGAACTTCCATATTCAGAAGAACTTTCTGGACTGATAAACCAGAACTGGCACTTGAAGGTATTCCGTATAGTTGATGTGATTTCATCTTCTGAACTTGTTTTGAGATGAATCTCCTCTGTCTGAAGACCCAGAGGGTCAGGTTCACTTTGCAGTGCTCTGGTTTTATATCCTTGGTAGCTGGTTGACACTGATGTAACTCAATAATGAATCACTTTCTTCCTGCTACCACGTATGTTAAAGTGAATGAGTATGTCAAAAGATTAAAATATTTTACCTGTTAGCTGAAGTTGATAAAACTAGGATGTGTTAGACGGGGGGTAGCTAGAAAAAGAAACTGTAAGATGTATTTTCTACTCTGCTCTCATGAGACCCCACCTGGAATATTGTGTTCAGCTCTGGAGTCCCCAACACAAGAAGGACATGGAGCTGCTGGAGCGAGTCCAGAGGAGGGCTACCGAAATGATCCGAGGGCTGGAGCACCTGTCCTCTGAAGAGAGGCTGAGAGAGTTGGGGCTGTTCAGCCTGGAGAAGAGAAGGGTCCAGGGTGATCTTATTGCAGCCTTCTAGTACCTGAAGGGGGCCTACAGGAAAGCTGGAGAGGGACTTTTTACAAGGGTGTATAGTGACAGGACAAGGGGCAATGTGTTTAAACTGAAAGAGGAGAGATTTAGATTGGATATAAGGAAGAAATTTTTCACTCAGAGGGTGGTGAGGCAGTGGAACAGATTTCCCAGAGAAGCTGTAGATGCCCCATCCCTGGAAGTGTTCAAGGCCAGGTTGGATGAGGCTTTGGGCAACCTGGTGTAGTGGAGGGTTTCCCTGCCCATGGCAGGGGAGTTGGAACTAGATGATCTTTGAGGTCCCTTCCAACCATAACCATTCTATGATTCTGTGATTCTATTTTGTTTACCTTGGCATTATGAAATAAAATTACTCTGAACTAACATAGCGCTTGGCCTGGGTCTTGCTGACAGTCTTTGAGTTCATGTAAGGAATATAGTGGTGACAGACTGGTCTTGCTGAGTTTACTGGTAATCCATTATGGGTAGGATTCTTTGAGCATGAGCTTTCTCATTTACCAGTTAAACATATAAGGCAATTGTCTCGTACCTCAGTGTAGTCGATAGAAAGAGCGAGCACCTCTTTAGGTCAAAGCATTCTCTTCTAGGATGCTGGGATGGGTGGGATGAGTTGCTAAATAGCTCAAGTTCATCCTTACAAAACCCAGCCTACATCTATGATTCAAGAGAATAGTTGCGCACAATAGATAGCAAAACTTCTTAAACTAAGCATGTACTTAAATGTTTTGCTGACTGGCAGATTTGCCTTCTGTCTGAAGTCATTAGGAGCTTATTTTTACATGACGCATTAGCAGTTAAAACAGTGTTGCTATCTCTGCTTCATTCCTATGGAAAGATTAATAAGATTGGAGGAGTTTAGAAAAGAAGTCCTGCCCTTTGGCCCAGTGTGGCTGCCAACTCCAGCGTATTACACCGTGGCACACCAAATAGTGCTCCTGGTCCAGGTTTTCATCCTCAGTACTAATCTCTTTCCTTTGCTATTCATGAAAGCAGGATAAGCTTCAGAAGGCAGTAATGACACAAAGCTGTCAAATACCGTGTGTTCGCTCTGAGACCAAGATGGGCGACTCTTTGCTGATTCTCCCCTACGCATGCTGGATGTGTCTGTGCAGTGCTGTGCTGTGGATGCTCTCCAGCTCCCTGACCACTGACTTGGCCGACCGCGTGCCCTTGATGCCATGGTGAGCCATGGGGAAGGGAACTCTGACGTGGGGTTTAGGTAGGTCCTTGCACTGAAGGGAAGAGGTCCCTCCCTGCTGGAGGACAGCTCTCTGCGCCAAGGCTGCTTCCCCAGCAGTGGCACTGTCTCCTGGATCAGGCAAGATATTCCCAAGAGGTCTGCTCAAATTAACCCTGGTCAGAGCATTTAGCATACAGACCACCTAAATCCTCATTATCTCCTTTGGAATTTTCACTTTATAGTTCTACATATTTATGGCTGATGTTGCATTGCAAAGTAAGAGCCCTCTGTCTTTCTCAAATTTTAGTATCTTTAACAAGAAGAAGAAAATACTACTTTGGCTATCGTTACATAAGAAAAAAACAGTGCTCATATATTAGCATCTGAATCTGAATTAAAATAAATCTGTGGATATCAAGCACAAATCTTCTGCAGTCCATTTGGAAAGTTGGATCATTCGTTATTAAGTACTTGGTGGGAACAGCAAATCAGTGATAAAATTCCTTTGGATTTTGGAATTTATCTTGAGACAGAATGCAAATGTTTGAACTTTTTTTGGTTTTGGTCTCCATTGTTTCTGCAATCTCTGAGGGCAGTTCCCTTTAATTTTGAAGTCCAGTTCACGAGTACCAAGAGCAAAAGGACTAAATGTCATTTAAAAGTAATGTAGCAATACTTGCCAACAGCACAGCTTTAGTAGATTCTGAGAGAGGAATGTGGGAGCAGTCATATCCTTAAAAAAACAACAATAGGTCTTAGCAACTGGGGAATCTGCAAAAATATTTGAGCACTGTGCATGATCCCTTCTTGCTGTGTTGAGTTTTTGCTCTCATGTTTTTTTGGGGGTTGGGTTGGTTTTTTGGGGTTGGGTTGGTTTTTTTTTTTAAGAAACCTCCTGGGAGACTTTCAAGAAAAAAAATGATAAAAATATTTACTTAAGAGTCTTGAAGATCCCTCCCTTGCTAGAGTTACGCTTTTCTTTTCTGCTTTTCCTGGCTATTTTGTCTATCTTAATGTAATTTTGCTCACAGAGTATAGAATTTTGTGCCAAATTTATAATTCACGTCATTTATTATTATAATGGTGTGGTGCATTTGTCTTGCTAAAAGTATTATCTGAGGTGACCTCTCTGCAAAGTGTGCATCAAAGTTAAGGAGGTCATGCTTTCAAAGTGCAGCCATGAGCAAAGCTAAGAAACTGGGAGGGGTTGGTATTTCCACTGCAGGAACCTGTCCTGTTCTGATTTTATTAGTAATAATAGGTTTTCAGTGAAAAGATATCTCAGATTCAAAATTCATTATTGGAGGAGGAGGATTAGTGTCTATTTGCACATAGTTTTAAGCAGTCTTGCCCACGTCTTGCCTAGAGTGTGAGCAGCCAGATCTCCATGCAGGGAACATCCTCGCTCGCCCCGGTGAACAGGAGGAGCAGAGTGGACGGGTGAATTCCTGGATTTGGATCGCATTCTGAAAGGCTTTTCGTTTCTCAGCACTTAATGACTTCATGCCTTTAAAAATAAGGGCCTGAGGTCTTCCATCGTTCTTGGCATCACAGTTGGGAGTTGAAGTAAGGTATTTTGCTTTTCTTACACTAAGCCAATATAGGCCATGTCCTGTGTTAATAGTACTATGTCAGGTCATGAAAACAAGCTAAAGTTAACTGTGTGGCTTGGTAATATTCAGAAATAATTTCAGAAAACAGAATTGTGTGGCTAAATTTCAATTTTGGTGTATAATGCTCTTCACTTCTGAAGTATTTAGGTATGTATTTTGCCAGCCAGACGTGGTGTTTCTGTTGTTCTGGTGTCAAGTTTCAGTACAAGAGAATCCAAGGTTTTCATGGTGATAGAAATTAGGCTAATGCACAAATCATCAAATAAATGATGTTTTCAACTTCATTACCGTTGACCTTATTAAAGTCTCATTAAGGAAGAGCGTTGCAGAAATACTGAGTAAGGCATAGTGGGTTACAATTGCTTTTTCATACCATGAAAAATAAAATGCAGTAGTAATGTAAATCAACCCAAAGATTTTCTATGGCTTATAATTTCTGTGTTCTGTGAGCATTCTTTAATTACAAGTTGTTGTTGATGTTCTGCGTTCATCAGGAGAAGAAAGAGACGAACAGTAGTTTTGTTGGTTAGTAGGTAGCTGAGTTAAGGGCATGGAGTGAAAAACGCTCATCTGCTTTACTGACAGGGAAATCATAAGTACCTTTTTTCGCTGGCGCAGCTAAATTCTAAAGAAGATCCTTATGCAGCTTAAACTTCCCAATCTGCTTCACTTACACAGAGCCTGTCAGTGTTTTAAACACTGTTGATCCCCTTTTCCTTGTGGAGGGAAGTGAGACTATCGCTTCTGCTGTTGCTTCTCAGGGAGTTAATGTGATCACCTTCTCTATCCTGCCAAGGAGTGGGGGAAGTAGCTCTTCCCTTGGAAAGATCATTTTCTCTGGGCTAGAAGAAAGGAGTAAATAGACGACTCCTTCTTACACTTCTTAAAGTAGCAAAAATAAATTGAGTAGATCACAAGCCTGCTAATGAGGACTTATCAAACTGCTCTTTTGTCCCAGGAGAACAGGAGAGAGGGGTTCAGAGACAGTGGAATCTTCCCTTATGAACTGGAAAACTGTAGCCATCAGGGACCCCGTTGTGTCAGAAGTAGTCCTTCATGGGTTTTTTTTGTTCTGTTGTCGGAAAAATTGTGCAGGCATGATAATAGGGAAAAGAAAAAGAATATAGTGAGCTGAAAAATCTGGTTTAAAATGTGCAACAAGGAGAGCGTTGCTGTCTTGCTCTCACAGAGCTAAGGACTGCCAACAGCCAAATTTGTTGCAAGTTGTATACAACAGGGTAGCCAAAAGAAAGATATCCTTTGTATTTTGAGAGATTTACTGATTTGGCTGTCATCAAATGGCGCACGTCATCTTGTGCGTAACTGCTCGGACATAAAGTCCCCCTGACTGCAGTGTGGGTTGGCGAGTAGGTGAGAGAAGTACTTAACCACCGTCTGTAAATAATACTAGTAGCTGCTGTTAGCTGGAGTGTACACCTTCCTAGGTCATTTTAGAGAGGCGACCCCACTGTCTGCTTTATAAGAAAACAGCATCATATGATAACAGGAGTATAAATCAGCTTTGTAGAAATAGACTTGCCTGACTTGGAATACATTGAGTTTTCTGTCGTTTGGCCTTAATCTAGATGAAGCTCAAGTGAAGCTCGATGCCAGTTTTAAGAGTAGTGTGACCCAGTCAGTAAGACTGAGGGTACCTTGGGAAGAATTGCCTAGCATAGGTAAATGTTAATTAATTGTATAGCACTGATATTAATATTAAATGTTAGGGGTTTTTTTTGTCTTTAGGTTGAAACATCACTGCTACATGGTGTACACAGAAGCTTACTCTTACAGAAACATAGCTTGGGCAGGAAGAATAAACCACAAAATGTAATACTACCTTTTTTGTACAAGTTTGGAGAATTGACCTGATTAATCACGGCAAGAATCTCTCTTTTTCATTTGCATTGCCAAGGTCAGGCAGTAGGCAGCACAGATCTAGCACAACTGTGGAAGCAAAAAGAAAACAGAGGAGATGTTTCTCTCTCTCTCCCCTTGCTTTACTCCTGACAATATAGCTTCATGTCTTCTCTCACTTAGGGCATATTGCAGTGTGGGTAACTTTCTTTGAGCTGCATAAATGCCATGACTGCATCTCAGTCTGCCCTTCTGCCTCCCGCTCTGCTCTCTTTGGCATGGAGAGATTGAACCACGTCAGAGAGCATCCACCGGTGCTGGGGCTCAATCGTCTGTGCTGTTGCGTTACCACCAATGTCTCTGACATAGCTGAGGTCCAGACCAACTCTCTGAAGGAAGTTCTTGAGTATAGAGTTAGCACGGGCCAGGAATTATTCATGACAGACTGTTTGAACATGGCCACTCTGCAGAGGAATGCAGTTTAATAGCGTGGATTAAGGCCGTTCCCTGCCAGCTGGGTTGCTGCCAGAGCATGAGCCCAGGCACGTGTAGTTTGTGAATATAAACTTCAGCCTCTGGTTATGGGCTTGTGGTTTTCTCCATCCTGAACTGAAATCCACGACTCCTCAGCTCTCAGCCTGAGCCCTGAGTGAGACTACCTGTGGTCTTGGTCAGCTGTCCTTACCAGCAGTGATAAGCCATGGTATCAGGAATATCATGGGGCTGCTGAGGCTTAGCAGATGGCTGAGCTAAGGTAGCTAACTACATGTGCGCTCTTCAACTGGCAAAATGCTTCATAGGTATATTAATTTAAACTTTCATCACATTCATAAGCTAGCATGTGGTGTCTTTTGTTAACTGCAAGTTAACAGTGCTGACACAGATAGTAATTGCACTGCTGTTGATGCATCGTCACTTGTTCAGCTGTGTCAGGTTGATTGCATACATGCTCCTTGACTCCCAAGACATATCATAGAATCATAGAAGGGTTTGAGTTAGAAGGGACCTTAAAGATCATCTAGTTCCAACCCTCCCTACATGATGGCTAGATGTATCTTCTCCCTTCATGTGCGTAGCTGCTGGAGGCTGCAGCTGTACCACCAGACCAAGGTCACATCTTGGCTCCCTTGCATGAGCCCTGGGACATGGTCTGACGGCACACCAGCCCCCTCCCTGCAAAGAAACCTGGGAGGGTTGATCAGATGGGAGCTCTGGTAAGACCCTGCAGCTTCCCCATCAGGCCTGTCTGAGCAGGGCAGGTGGCATGGTGTGTCTCATTAAGTGTAGGGACAGCCCCTAAGGTCAGATACTTTCTAATAAATCTTTGTAAAATGTAAGTGTCCGTCATTGATGTACCCGAAGCTGTGCTTGCTCTTCAGTCAGAATTGGCACCTCCTTTGGGGACAGCGGGGTCTGTCTCCACCAGCACTTACAAACTTTCCTAAAAATCTGCAGAGAGCAGTGCCATACAGACAAGAACAATTGGGAATATTCACTGTCACAGTAGCACTAGTAAGGTGAGGTTAGCTGTTAACCTACTGGAAAACCTTCTACCTGGTAAAAGACCATGTAACCGTATCCTACATGGCTCTCTTTATGCTCAGGCCTAGTTTGTATGAAAACTTGTTAAGTGTCTAGCAAATCAAAACAGGTAATAACTTGTTACAACGTCTTAAAGTTTCAGTGGGTTTTTTGGTTTTGTTTTGGTTTTGTTTGCTAATGCATTAGCAGGGTACAGTGGGAATTTTGCAGGCTGCCCAAGCTCACCTAGGGGCATACAGTAACTCAGCCTGGGTGGGAAGTGGGGGGCATAGGAGAAAGTTACAAGGTCTTCATCCTTGTAATAGCCTTTTTTTTCTGCTTGTCAACCTGTAACAATTGAGTATTCACATTCTGTTAGTACTATTTTGATAATGAACTGTTCTAAATGTATAGTATTTTTCTCTTAAACTGCTGTTGCACTACAGATAGGAATATGCATGCAAACATGCAGATATCTGCTTCCAAATTTTATGTTGATTTCCTCGCTGTCAAAAAGTCCTTACAGCTTCTGCAGAGCCCCAACTGTATCTGTGTTTCCTCTGGGTTTTTTTACTGGGGAGGCAGAGTCCAGGATTTAGAAAACAGGTCTAGATCCAACACAGCACAAAACCCACAAGATGGCTTAGGTGAATGTTTCTTGGCTTGTGGAGTTTGAAAATCTGTGGTGGCTGTCAGCAGAGCCAATAAATTCTTCCTCCTTGGCTTTAGGTGGTAACAAAATGTAGTTGGCCGCGTAAATGTTTGCTCTTTGCAGTTTGTCTTCTATACAGAAGGTTTATGTGTGTACAGAAGATATCTTCTATACAAAGAAAAGTCTGCGATGAGGTCTGTAGTGTCACTGAGAGCAAAGGAGCTGGTTCTAACTGTGTTTACAGGAGGACAAATGCTAAGTGATTTAATAGCCTTATTAATTTGAACTGGAATGAGCAAATCTGGTGGTAAGGTCAGTGGGAAACAAACACTCAGTGTAATTTTTTTACATTCAAAATGTGAGTCTTAAATTATGAAACAAGATACTCAAACAAAAACATGCCGTAACATTCTGATTAATAATGTGTTTTCTTCAACAGCAGTGTATTACAAGCTGACCTTTCAAGCATTTTATTACAAATTTTTTTCCTGTTTCATTATTTATTTCAAGCATAATTGATTTAATACCAGCATAATGTAAACCTAAGCAGCTGTAGGTTCACAAATCAGTAGGCTATCAAAGGCTTTTTCTGCATCTTGTGTTAGTAAGGACAAAGAAAAAAAAAATATATATATAAAAAATTATTTTTTCATTTTGAGGTTGCAAAGACTATTCATGGTGTTGTCTAGAGCAGATTCGTGTGGCCAGCCCAGGGCTACATTATACAGCAGAGTAGTTGTCTGCTGAGAAGTCCTGATATTTGATGACAGAAGTGTTTGGGAGCAGGACAAAGTTACCCCTCTGGGCATAGCCTGGCCAGTGGGATACAGCTTGGACAGCCATTTTCTAGAATAGCCTCCAGTAATTCACCATAGGTTAGGCAACTCATGGGTTGAAAGGGAACACACAGTTTATGAGGGACAATCATCTTTAAAATCGTACTGCTTTTGAAATACCGTATGTGCTGTAATGCAGAAGAGGTATTAAGCAGAAGATAAATGACAGGCCTTTTCCCTCCTCATCCCCCTGATTCATTGTTGTATTCTTTCGTGATGTTAATAGTTGTTTAGTTTTGCCTTTGTACAGCAGTTTTGTGCAAATCCTGCAGGGCTGAAAGGCAAATGGGGGAATAGTGACCATAAAGCAGAAGGACTAGAGAAAAACAGTGAAGAAAAATAGGAAAACATGGTTAGAAACTGAAAACTTGTGACAACCGAGGCTGACTGTGTGCCTTCACGACTTTCCCTCCACTCACTCCCGAGTCCCAAGGATGGAGAGGAGCATCTTTAAAGGGGAGGACACTGGGCTGAGCTGAAGGCTGTGGCTGCAGACCCACCTCTGTCAGCTCTCCCTCTGGAGAGGAGCTGTTTGTCTCTTGCAGGGACAGCCTTCTAAAGGGACAGCAACAGTGTGGTGGGGTGGATGGTTCTCTCATTCTCTCATTCAGTAACACTTATCACATATCTGTTCCTGTTGCAAAATGCAAGGCAAACTCAAATAGCTTGTGCAAGGTGATACTGTGGAAACGATTAGCTAGTCTGGACCATATCTGTGCTCTCTTCCCCAGTGAGATGAATGAGCTGGGTCAGTGCTTCTTCCTTCGCCTTTCCGGTTCTTTCTGCCTTTCTGCCCCCTCTCTCCCCTAAGTTTCTGAGAAAGTTTTTGTCTGAGTAATCTCAAGTTTTAAAAACTGTGTATCTTGCACGATCTGAAATGCTTCTTATCCTCTCACCCATGGTACAGTGAAAAAACAAGTAGGCAAATTTTGTGAAGACATCTTTAACAGGAGACATGATGGATGACTCTTAGAATTACTTCTGTAACTGGCAGGAGAATTGAAATTTCGAGAACTTGAGACATGCGGTCATGCTCTAATAGTTGGCATCTTAGTCTTTTACCTTAGAGTTTAAAGCTTGGGTGCAGGAGTTTACTCCTCTCTCTGTTATGCAACTATTTGTATAAAGCAACTAATCCCAGTAGAACTTGTTGATTCTCATCAAGAGCAATGCAAGGAATCAATAAAAAAAAAACGAAACCAACCCAAGACTTTCTAGATCGATAGAAAATCTGTATTGGTTTGGAATACTGTACTATAAACTTGATCCTCACAGACAGACATTTCAAATATCAGAAATGAATGTTTCAATGTGCTTTTAAAGACTGTGTATTGTTTTATTGTGTGCTTTTCTGTACATCCGTAAAAGACTATATGGGAAGGAAAGAGTGAAATTTATTTCCAGGGAAGTGTTTCAGGATACTGGGCATTTTTCCACTGAGCATTTCTGTGGAAATCTGGAAAAAGTGTTATTTCAGTTCTCTACAAGAAAATAATTCTCTAACTGTACTTCTCTTTCCCACCATCAATAAACTTGAGAGAATTCTTCTGTAATTATTAACTAGTAGAAAAAATGCAGCTTGTTTTGGAAAGAGCAATTTAGGAGATTATTTGCTTTTAAACAGAGTACTCTTGGAAGTGTGAACTGTGGATGGTATTTGTACTATTGTCTTCTGGTTTGCTTTCAGATAGGAGGCAGTTTTAGCCTTTTGGAAAAGGTGGGGGAGGAGGAGAGCGTTAACTCTATCATTGCAATTTATGAATGCTCTTTGCTTTTCTCTGTTGCATGCTTCTCTGTGTAGTCTGCTCTAGCCTGAATGCCTTCTGTGTAGGACAGACTGGTGATAACCAAGTCCCTAATGGACTTGAAAGAGCTCCAGTTCTTGTCCTGTTTTGGGTTATGGATGTTTTTTGAGAGAAGAAAGTAAAAGACAGGGAAGTTGAAGACATTTTTAATTTATATTGGTTTCTAATACTCACTGTTAGTTACATAACACTGCAGAACGTTGCAACTCCAAGTTCAACACATCAGTGTTTATGATGAGCATATTATTGCTTTGTCTGACATTTGATGCTCTGTACTGCAAGGAGGAGCATGAAAGCATGATCCTACTTTCAGTGAAATTAGCGCAAATCTGCCATTCAGTTTTGTGGGAGTTCACGTCCTTAGTAACAGAACTCATTGGGACCATTTTCAGGGTAAATTTTCGTAGCGCTGGAAACTCTTCTTGTAGGGGTTGGCACCAAATTAGTTGAAAACTAGTAGTAGTATAATTAAAAATTGAGACTGACTGCTGTTTGTTTCATAATAGCACAGCGTGTGCCCAGTTCCTAAGGGGAAAGACTCTTGCAGCAGCTGAAGAATGCAGCCTGTGATTGCCTTCTTCCCAGGGATGCTCCACCCAGCCTCCTTGCTATAAATGGCAATTGGACTTCAGGGAATTACAGCCGGCAACGAGCTAAGCAAAAGCAGGTTCATCTGCAGCTGATGTTTTCACTGCTGGGCATGAAATTGGTTAAATGAAGACTAACCTTGAGTGGTTTTCTGAACATTGGAAGGACCGCAGCTTCCTCTGGAGCACAGTCTGAACTCTGTAAGAGTGGGTTGGTGCAGTGAAGGTGGTGGTGGTCCAGCCGAGCTCGGTCAGATCCACTTGTTTTAGAGGACCCTGAGAGGGGCTGCGGCTGAACAAATGCTTGGCCTCGGGAAACTTGTTGGCAAGTTTGCTGTAAAACCCCGTGTTTTCTCAAGCAGCTACGGAGACGGCCACTGATAAGCATGTTTGTCATGTTTCTACTGCCTTGCTAGCAAAGATCAGAGCTCGGAGGAAACTTAGCAGTGCTCAGCAGCCAGGGAAACAGTATTTAAGGCAGAAATTCAGCTCATCTCACTGCACGTCTGCAGTTTAGCCTCAGTGTAGACACGCACCTCTGAGCTGGCCGCTGTACGCTCCCTGCCTGCGCGGAAGTGGGGAAAAAGGCATTTCTGGAGTTTCATTCCTGTCTCTGTAAACCAAATGAAATTAACTGCTTCCCCAAAAGTTCCTGTTGATCTCCACTGGTTGGAAGTGGCACTTAGAGTGTCTAGTTAGATAGGGATGGCTGTATTTTGAAAGTGATCCCACTGTAGGTCTCGTCTACCCCATAGCTGATCTGTCAGCATTTGAAACATCCGTAATTACTCTGCACTTTTGCCTCTGTTGGCTTTAATTACTCTGTCAAATGGAAACGGTAAAACTTCACAAAGTCTAAGGGATTCCTCAAGGATAAGTTAATTCATTCCGTAATGAATAATGTGTGGACAGTAATAATAAAGGTACTAACACCAGTAATGTACTCTTTTATTAGTTCTGTGCTGTGTGAGAAGTCATAGAGGAAAAGCATGTTTGATTTTTACTCAGTGGAGGGTTTGAATGGAAAAGTGCAAGGGAAGTAACCTTCTGTGTAGTAATAAGCATCAAGTTATACATTTAACAGCTGCTTCATTCTTTATTATTCCCTCAGTTTGCATCTGCAAGCATTACTGAGTATTTTTATCCATCTTTACCAAAACATCTCTTGTACAGAGTGTATGTAGTTTATTCAGATAGTATCATGTATTTCTTTAATTATATCGGTCCTGTAAGATACTGAATGCTTCTGTATGACCCAGAGCTGTATTAGGAGAAAACACTACTAACGAAAATTTCAATTTGCATTGCATACATAACAAGGGACTCAGAGCAGATGGGACAGTGTCACCCTAGATATCTGCCACCAGCAGAAATGTGCCGGCTCCGTCCTCCCGCGGCCCACTTACCCCTGAGGAAGGAGCAGCACAGGGACCTGCCCACAGTTTTCCTAACGCCAGGAATTCCAGCTGCATGCTTCAATGGAAGAACCACGCGGGTCCCGAGAAAAGCAGCGTGATGAAAATGGCTTTAAAATCATCAGAAGGAATTAGAAAGTGCATTTGAGTTCTTTTTCTCAGGTTCTCACTTTCCAAAAGCACAGAAAGCACACCTGCAGGCTTCTCTCTGCAACAGCTGGAGCTTTACATATTCCTTGTGTATTCCTTATGTAAATACATGCATTGAGATGCGCCTATGCTTTCACATACCTCCTGGAAATAGTGCTTTAAAGCTAATACCAAATACCAGACAGTTAACTTGGAAAAATACTGTGAAATGTGAGAGTGTTACAAATGCCTTTAAAATCAATGTTGTCTTTTAGAAATATATGCAGTTTTCAGCTTGGCCCCTGGAAAGTCATTCTTGTAGCAGAGGATATTTATTCCGTTCCATTTTTTGAATGGGATGCAGCTGTTGAATTCTTCAGACTTGAGTAAAGGCTCTTAAAGAGCTTTATTTATATGAGTTTTTTTCTGTCCTCCTCTGGTTCTGAACAAATAGCCACAACTTCAGGTAATGGAAATTGTCATACTGCAGCTAAGCTTATAAAGTCCTGCTGCTTTTCTGGAGTGACTTTTCCGAAGAGCTGGACCCTTACGTGAGAACGTATGTGTAAATATATTCCAGTGTGTAACTTCCAAAAGAGACTGGCACGTGGTAGACCGGGTAGGAGATCCCTGGGGATCCAGAGAACAAAGAGTATTTCTAAGGCGATCAACAAAGATTCATCCGCAGCCCGTTAGAAGCACGTTGCAATGATGCTTAAGTGTATAATCCCTCTTATTTCAAAATACAGGCTTATGGCTTGAGTTTCCCTTGAATAAACTTTGTGATTATTAACAAGCTGGATCAAGTAATCTCCTTTAGGTCATTAAAGGGCATAATGCAGATAAGAACACTTTAGTTCCTGTAAACCTGAAAATGAATTTGCTCTCTAGACCTCTATGTTACCAGAAGTCTTTGACAGTAAGCTGAAATTCTGTGATATTTCAATGTAGAGTTTGATAAAAGTTCAAAAGCAATATGATGTGCTGCTACGTGTCTGTGGGATGGGGAGCTCTTCATACAGCAATAGTGTGAGACCCAGCAGCAAACCTAACCTGACAAGCAATTGCTGATTTTACAAGGATATTGCAGTAAATGCTCGTTAACTTCCTGGGTCTGCATGCCTTTTTTTAGCAAGTGCTTCATATCGGCTCTTAAAACCCCTACTCTTGGTTCTTTCTTTTTTCACTAAGCACTTTCCTCAATCGATAATGAAAAGTAAAATTCCAAGAGGTTTATGTGGATCTTCCAGCTGACTAATGTATATTTTAATTACAGTATTAATAATGTTGATAAGAGGAGGTGAACAGCTGCTCTAGCCAGTTAACACAGGCAGATTAAAATAATTGGATTGGGGACGTCTGCTAGATTGCCATTAAAAATTTTAAATAGGAGCAGAGAGCATTTGACAGTCACCAACAAAAGCATGTGGGGGGAAGAGGAGAGAAAAAATAGAAGAGGAGGGTGAGAAGAGGACACTGGGAAGCTTTCATGCTGTTCATTCATCTAAAAATAGGTTTTCAGTCTGCCTCTGAGTTTGTTTATGTTTATGTCCTTCCTTTGGAGACTGTGGATGGAGACATGTCTCTTCAAATGCTTTGGGAGCAGGGCCTGCACACTTTAAGTTTCAGGAACAAGACTTGGAGCCTTGCAGACGTGCATGTGGTTGTGTGCACGGGGAGCTGCTCCGGGCTTCTCCCTGGCCGTGCTGCTCCCTCCGAGAGCTGGATGAGGTCCTTCCTGCACCCTCTTCTCATCGAATACTCTCTTTAAGTGCATCATTTTCCAAACCATCATTTGAATTCATAGTTCTGTGTGTGCACTGCTTCCTGCCTGAGAAATCTGAACGTGCCCAAAGATGGGAGTTTGCCCTTGTGATTCAACCACTGGTAACGTATGGGCTGTACCTAATGCCTAACGCTGCCTGTCACACATGGATTTTAGAGCTTCAATAGAGGGAAAACCCACTGTACAGATTTTATAAAAGCAAAGTTGTAAAGTGGGGTTTTCAAGATACTGCAATGACTTGGAATATGTTTGACTGCTTTCAAAAGTCTCAGAGAAAACATAGAGTGTCCTCTTCTCCTGGTATTCAGCAATTACTAGCAAATCTAAGCAAACCCGGCTTTGGTCTCTCCAGAATTGTGAGCGCTTCTCTTTCAGCTCTCCATTTGCTTATGGAAGTCCCTGCAACTCCTTCCGAGGCTTTCCTTTTCTAGAAACAGGGATGGTGCTGGATGTTCTCTCTTAATCTATCTCACTGTATGGGCTTTTATTAGAGCCTAATATAACTTGTCAGAGTATGTATGTCATCTCTTTTGGACTCATTGGTTTCTGCTAATGGGTAGCACTTAGAATTATGAGATTAAAAACTTGAGTTAAATATATTTAATTGGTTTTTATTTGCTTTCTGCTTTTTAGAGTTTCTGAGGCATAAGCAGTCTCTGGAGCAGACAGGGTGTTTTGTGGTTACTGGGCCAGACAGCTCAGATATAATTGAAGTGCCTTTTTTGCATATGCAACTTTCTATATTTTCACAGGTCTTAGGATCACATCAAGTGTAAATCTAATCACAGTTGTTGTAGTTCTCTGATTTATTTTTATTTTTGAGTGAACTGTGCCACCCAAAGCTAATGCATATAACCTTGCATGGCTGTGGATGCCCAGTTTATCTCTGGGGCTCCCCAGTAGACTTTAAAAGGTATCCAGGAAAGGCTAAAGTAGTCAGCATTTTTCAATTACTTTTTGTGGAAATATAAAAATGAAATGTGTTTTTATTCAAAACAGCTCTGCTGTGTCTCCTGGAAGCTATTCTACAGGGGTTCTTTTTATACCCCAGGTTCTTTTTAACGAGCTGTAAGAGACTTTCATGGTGTAGTGCCATCCCTGGAGGTGAAGGAAGGAGTCTGGCACAGGAACCCCTGCTCATCAGAGCAAAGATAGCCAGGCATGCAAGGCGCTTGAGTCAAAGCTCCCATGAGGCGCATCCCAGAGCATTTTGGACTGAAAATGTCTTTCTTAGCTGCAAACTTTTTCAATTTTTTGACTAACCATCAGGTTTTTTCCACAGAAAACACATCTTTCATGAGTATTTTTTAAGATAAAACCCTGATTTTTTTTTTTCCACTGAAAAAATGAGATTTTAGGTCAATTCTGTTTCTGAAGCTATTTTTGACAGTCCCGTGAGGCTTTTGTGGCCAGCATTGGTCATTGGTGTAACAAGAGATCAGCCAGAGGAATTCTCAGCTGCCTGCTAATTTGGTTCTCCTAAATCTGCGCCCCGGGAGTGAGAGTCAAGTCCTTGGAATTTTGCATAATTAAGAAACAAATTAGAAGTCCTGTACTGCTTATCTGTGAATGATGATGTTACAATATCAGAATCACTTAACCAGTTTCTTGATGAGAGTTTAGGCCAATCTTGGTTCAAAGTTTTAAGATGAATATGTTTTGAGTGCTCTGGGAAGAAATTAATCCAAAGTAGACAAGAGAAGAAGCTGATTTTCTTCCATTTTACTGCTGATAGGGTATATTTTGTATAATCTCTCTGTAAACTGCGAACATTTTGTATTATAACATTCCATGCCAAATAGCATATTTTTATATATAAAGCTGTGCTTTACTGAAAAAAAAGTAGTTCGAAACAGGGAAAAAATAATTCCTCAGATGTACTGATAGCTAATAGAAATGATATAAAAATAAGATCAGCTAGGTATAGACAGTGTACCCCAAGGACCCTGATTTTTTTTCAGAGAGCACTATTAGCTACTGAATAACCTGAAGAACCCAGATTCAAAGCAGAGTTCAACAAGTATTACTGGACTCCTCAGTTTCTGAGAAGGAAACCCTTGCTGTCAATCTGTAGTTCCAATATTGTTCTACGTTTTTTATCCAAAATAAAGGAACATAATGTTATCTAGAGCTCATAAATACAAGGGGGACAGGCTAGTTGGTTCTTCACAGATGCTCTATTTTATCTTTCTGCAGGCTACCAAAAAAGTTGGTGAGGTTTAGATTCTTTGCTTGCAGGGCAACTGCTGTGCAGAGTCTGGAGATGGCAGTTTCTTTATCGCATAGTTCGAGTGAGCGGGTTCATGAGGGAGCATATCCCCATTTCCAGTTAAATAAATAGAGTTTTGCTCATTAGAGGAAACTCAAAGAATAATAGCACAAGGGATATATGGACTGAATAAACTTTTTTTTGAAGAAAGATTGCAAGAACTACAAATGTCCAGCATAATTGCGAGATGACTAGCAGGATGCTGATCTCTGGCTACAGCATTTTGATGAGGAGAGATAAATCTGACTTCGGTGCCCTGGGTTCATATTGGAATGTAAGCACAATCAGTGACAGTACTTTTCTGAGAAGATTATTCAGCTCTCTTTGCAGCTAATAGTTGTTTTTTCCCTTGGAAACCTTGCATGGTACGATGCTCAGTGTGCAACACGCTGGCTGCCCTTAGCACTGCTCAGCCCTGGGTAGTGGTGTGCAAAGAGACTGGAAGTGGAGGTGAGGAGCTGTATGATGTGAGAATTTGATGTCTCATCTAAGAGGCACTGAAAATGCTGAGGCCTGCGTGTTGATTTCCATGGGATTTGGATAAGGCTCTGAAATTAGGGACATCCGATGTCTGCATTTGCTGCTACCAGGCTGGCACTGGGTAGCCAAGATGCTGAGCCAGGAAGGGCTGCGTGAGTTCCCGAGCTGTGGGCGCAGACTCTCGTACCCCGGCAGCTGGGAGGCTGTCAGCCTACCTCGATTTAGAGGTGCACAAAGCATATGGGTGGATGTATGAAAAAAAAAAAAAAAAATTGCATCATCTCCCTTGCTGTTGCCATGATCTCTAGCCCATGGTTTCTCCTGTTCTGCGAGCAATCTGATGAAGCACTAAGTCGTGCCGGCCGAGAAACAAAATTGTGGCTCTGAATGATGACTTGGTGAAATGCCACATAGGGCAAAGCTGCCATCAAAATCATTGGTGATTCACTGTTTGTTTTTCACAAATTTCCTACGCTCCCTGCCCACGCACTGTAGATGACAGCATTGTGTATGTGAACTGTGAACACGACAGACATTATTTATGAAGCACCTTTAGCAAGGATTTTTTTTCCCCTAGCAAATTGTATAAAGTGCTCAGTCTCTGTGTTGCTGCTGTCAAAACCGTGTTATAAATATAGCTGGCCTGCATGCTTGAGTAGAAAGTTTTTAAAGGTGTTTTAAAAAGCTCCAAACTAACTGCATGAGAAGGTCAAGCAGAAACCGCAGAGTGCTCCTCGCTGTGCTCCCAGGAGCCATGGCAGCTGCGTCCAGCACTCTTTCGACTACTCCTAATAGGGAGAGTCTGGGCGGTTACAGTCAGTTTTGAGCTTGTACAGCCACAGAAGAGAAAGATTTCTGAGGGGAGATCTGCCCCTTCTTCACTCCTTGCACTGTCTCTGGACATCTTCTGGAGTAAGAAGCCGGGAACCTGGTCATGACTTGTCCATGCGACTGGGCTTTCCCCTGGGCTGGGCTCTCGGAGGAATGAAAAGATCAGTTTTTTCCCCCCTAAGATTCATGATGTCTGGCAGCAAAAGGTGTCCCGGGAGCCGCAGCTGCTCCAGCTGAGCTCTCTCTCAGACACTCAGTACGCAGCTTCAGGACAACAACATTATTCTTACCTTATTCTTTTACAAAAGGGCATAGTGGGATTCAAGTTCTTAATTCAAATCTGGTTTGATCAAATACTAAAGGACGCTGAAGACGCAAGAGAACTTAGTTAATGGGTAAGGAAACCAAGTAATCTTGTTCGTAGTGGGGTAGAGATAAGCGTGATGGAGAACACATGCTGAATGTGGTGTTCATGGTGACATCAGGTTTAATTCTTTTGTCCTTTAGCTGCCTTTGAAGAAAACAGAACGGTTTTGACTCAGTGGGGGAAAAAAATGGTGCTACCAACCACTTACCAGGCCCTGGAGATCCATCAATAAACTGAGAGTCCTCAAATACTGTTTGTTTTCCAACCAGTTTTGTGAGCTTGCCTGTTTTCATAGTTGGATGGAGAGGTATGAAACTATGGAATGAGAAGTGGTATTAATATTTTGAAACCAAACTTCATAATTAGGCTGATTTGTATTTGAGTGGCTTCGTCAGATGGCTTGGTTTGAAGTCTGCAGTGACACGTTTATCCTTTTCTGTATGCTTTGTGCCTGTAACTCAGGCAGATGTGAGCAAAATGTGCTCTGAGGGTAAAGGCTTCTTGAAAGCTGATGGCATGACAGCTGCAGCTGCATAGGTTCAGTTTGGCAAATAACAGTTTCTGTAAGCGTGAGTTTTTATGGCCATGACTGTGTTATCGTTGCATTTTTAAATTTGGGTTAGCTGCGTAGAAGAAAGTAGACCCAGAGCTGTTCATCTTCTGGCTTGGTCTGTGAGGAGCTTGTAACTCTAGCAATTGTTTCTGTTTTTCATAACAGTGGGAACTTTATGGGCTATTTTTCCTTTTCTCTATCCAAAGTAAATGTGCTGCTTAAAAACAAAGAAAGGAGTCGTGGGCTGTCTGGCAGGCACACAGTTTGTACTTGGAGTGCCTCAGGTTGGAGAGGCAGTTTTACAAAATGTGCCTTTCTCTTGAAAATTGATGTTACAGCACAGTGTTTTTGTTTGTGTGGATCCATTTTACATTTTTTGCTTTGGAATGCCACATTTTTAATGAGCCTGCATGTTAATAGATGATGATGAGCATCAAGGTGCTTTTTGGTGGTCTTTCCAGGTATGTACACTGATCCGTCAATCTGACCTACAGCTATGTATCCATTCAGAGCGGTTCGTATAGTTCCAATGTAGCTGAGGTGGTTTCTTAAAATATATTTAAGCTCTTGTTTGGTATTTAACTTAATGGCAAATCAACAGATTCATATGTGCAAACAGGATATTTTTTGTAAGAAATGAGATGCATCTCAATAAGCCAAAATACTGTCCTGTGCTTGGCAAGAAGAGAGTACACACTGTTTCAATACATAGAAAACAGAGGAAAAGTAATTACATAGATGAAATGTAATGATAATGCTAGTGAGTGTAAAGCCATCTCTTGGTACTCACAGTATTTTCCCTAATTATTAGACTTCCTGTATTTTTCTGAACTTTTCCATAGAGAATTGTCTTTGCAGGGTCTTCAGGAGAGCAACAGAGTCATCAAAACAGCTGCTGATGTGGGTGGAATTTGGTATTTCAGATCTTAAAAAAAACCCACCACCCCAAAACCAAACCAAACAACAAAACAAAGCCAGAAACACAGTCCCAATAAGCTGGAGTAGATTGGCAGAGCACTGGAACTCATGTCATGGTACAGACTTCTCCCAGGCTGACGGACATCCGTGTGTAGGACAGGATAGTGTTTGCATGCATGAACATAGTATGAGAGTGATAAAACCAGAATGGAAGTATAGAGTGATTGTGTAGCAAATGAAGTAAAACCAACTGCTTCCTAAAAGCTAGTTGTTTACTTTCTGCATGTTTGTAATGTACCTGTCCAGAGGCACGCGTAGTCTGTGTGGCTAACACCTGCAACACTGCTGGCTGGTGATATAACCTTATGACTCAAAGAAAACTTCCTTAAATAAAAAAATGACTCGTACAATGCCTTGATTTCAGCCTAGGTTGTGAAAGAGAGAATACTCATGGTCACAGTATGGAGTGAGTGGGTAGTCACTGTTGGAGGTGTCCAAGTCAGCTTTGAGAGCAGCCTTTCACACAATGACTTTGCAGGTGGTTCTGGAGGAGGCCGACAATCTCTACCAAGGTTCAATATAGTAGTGGGGATGGATGTGTTAGAGTACTCAGTAGCCTCCTGATTAGGGCATTTTCCTGGGATGGGATAAAGCCTAGTTTGAGCTCTTTCTCTCAGCCAGGTAGGACAGACCTTTTCCTGATCCCTGTGTCTTAGCCAAGTAACTGAGAGCTCTCACTCTGCTTCCAAATGTAAATATTTGGAGACATCTTGCATTTTGTTCCTATCAACTAAATCACACTCACCCCTGCTCCCTCCCTCAAAAGAAGGAAAAAACCCTAGAATTATTTTCCAACCAGACCTGGTACATATGCAGTCAGAATGGCTATTTTACACACACACACCAGATCTCATTTTCCTTAGACCCAAACCCCTTTCTGTAAGTAATGTCAGTTTACAGAAAATACTGTTTTGAACTGCTTGAAACAATAAGAACAGGGGTTTGTATTGAATTAAAGGCTTTACTATTAGTCAAATCCCAGTTCTTGGAGTCATGGAATTAATTATTCTATTTTACTTCATGATGAGATTCTGCCAATATGCTCAAGTCACATAATGTAATCTACTTGTATCTTAAAAGCTCAAAATCCACGAGATAAACTAAAGTACTCATATATATATTTTTAGCCTGTATACAATACTCGGGCTGATACGATTTTTGCATGCTTGGAAATGACAGTGTGTGCTGTCTCACGTGCGTTCTCTCTTTCAAATAGTAGATTGTTTACTTCTCTCTAAGTTAAAGTTGCAATTTTTTCTTTTATACTGAACATGATAGAAATAGATGCTACTCCTAACTGTTCAAAGCATTGGCTGCAGCCACGTTAATACTTGTTATTGGATGCAGAAACCGTTAACTTCTGTGCTGTGCTAGCGGAGATCCTTATTGTTTCATTGGGGTATTATGTACTACTTCAGGACTAGTAGAGCTACAAATGGACATATGATTATATTTGTTTAATCTAAATTGTTTAAATGCATTTCCCATATGGTTTTTGGCCTTATTTTTTCATATGCTTAACGTGAATCTCGTTAGAGTTTAGGAGAAAGAGCACTATTTCATTCTCATTAAAATTTAATTCTCATTAAAAATCTTTACATTTAGTAAGAGCATAACATGAATGGATGACGTTCATGGCATGAATGGATACTGCAACATGCAGTATTGAGCAAAGGTTTTCCTTGGGATGGAGCCCACCTTTTCCATAACTTGGAGCACAGGAATACTCAGAGAGGACGTGAGAAGACGTGCCATTCTTTGGTGTATCGTGGGCTGTGGGTCCTTGTTCAGCTCCACCAGCAGTTGAAAGTTGAGGGCTGTTGGGAGCACATTTGTGTTGGTCACAGAAGCTGGAGCAGGGTCTATTTAAGGCAGTTTTGCCGCTAAAAATAATACCCGTATAGCTATTGTGTTTGATTCTGGGTCAGGTGCCATTAGCTTGCAGAGTTCACGTTATTCCCACTGAAGCAGGACACAGTTTTAACGCTGGAGAAAAACATAGCACCAGCCTCTCAAAGTGTACAGTATATGAACCAATAAAAGAGATAAAAATTCTCCTCTTAACCAACCCAGGCTATCACAGAATCACAGAATGTCAGGAATTGGAAGGGACCTCAAAGGATCATCTAGTCCAATCCCCCTGCCAGAGCAGGACCACCTAGATCAGATCACACAAGAACGCATCCAGGCGGGTTTTGAACATCTCCAGAGAAGGAGACTCCACAACCTCTCTGGGCAGCCTGTTCCAGTGTTCTGTTACCCTTACTGGGAAGAAGTTCTTCCTCATGTTTAAGCAGAACCTCCTATGTTCCAGCTTGTATCCATTTCCCCTTGTCCTATCATTGGATGCCACTGAGAAGAGCCTGGCTCCATCCTCATGACAGTCACCCTTTACATATTTATAAACATTAATGAGGTCCCCCCTCAGTCTCCTCTTCTCTAAGCTAAAGAGACCCAGCTCCCTCAGCCTTTCCTCATAAGGGAGATGCTCCACTCCCTTAATCATCTTTGTGGCCCTGCGCTGGACTCTCTCAAGCAGTTCCTTGTCCTTCTTGAACTGAGGGGCCCAGAACTGGACACAATATTCCAGATGCGGCCTCACCAGGGCAGAGTAGAGGGGGAGGAGAACCTCTCTCAACCTACTAACCACACCCCTTCTAATACACCCCAGGATGCCATTGGCCTTCTTGGCCACAAGGGCACATTGTATAGCTCATGGTCATCCTGCTGTCCACCAGGACCCCCAGGTCCCTTTCCCCTGTGATGTTCCCCAACAGTTCAGTCCCCAACTTGTACTGGTACTACTTGTACCGCCGGCTTTTGCCATACAGCCTATTACTGTGGTCTCAAATGGTTTAATTACTGCAGTTCAGCTTGTTACTGCATGCAGTCGTGGTTATGACAGCTGTGTATGTACTCTAAAGCTGCAGCAAAAATCAGAGTATTGCAATATGGCTTAATTCTCTTTTACTAACAAAAATACACAAAAATCTGTTTACCTGAAGATTGACAAAATTTCAACTGTAATTTTACTGTTGCATTTAGGCTTTTTAAGGTGTTCTCTCTCCATTTCGGCACCTCTAAAAAAAGTACTTGGCCCCTTCTGGCTCTGACTGTGATGTTTCTGGATAAATTCCTCCAAAGATACTGGTATCTGTTGAAGTGAGAAATTAAGAAAGTCTGCACATGTATTTTGATGCATTTTGATGGAGCTTCGTAACTCCTGGAGGCTGGTTTTCGGGTTGTATAAAAGTCTAGTACAAAGTGGGTATGTTAGGGATTAATATTTTGCTAGGCAATACCTTTGTACATCTTTCATATTTATTAATTTCAGAAAAGGAATGAAATACATCTCTATTACACATCAGTTTTTTTCAGAGAATGGTTTTTAAATATTCTAAACACGAAACTGTATCCCAAGGCATTTGGAAAACTTGGAGAGGTTGATCGTGGAAGAACAGGAAATATTTTCCCCTTTATTTTAGCAACTTTAGTACTGCTGTGAAAGCATGATCATTCTTCCGCTCCCTGTTTACCCTTAGACTAAAGTTAGAAGGGCTTTTTTTTTTCCTTGATAAATGGAAATCACTGTTGTAATATTCTGAATTGTGTATCTTTACCTGGACATGAGTTCATGCCATCTTGCTAGGTGAAATATTCCTGCTGTGGGTGGAAAGTCTGCCTCCCTTGTGGGGAATACCAGCTTCCCAGTGTCCCACAGAGGTTGTCTTGCAGTACCGATCCTGGTGCATGGATTCCCAGCCTTGGGAATGAGACAGAGTGCTAGCTAGGAGCGAGAAAGCGTCTGTCTTTGGCAACACCATGATTATGTTAATTGTCATTAAATAGTTTTTGATACCTAAATCGCTGTTTAGTAAAGTGTGAGGTTTGCCAAAACTAATAGCTTTTTCTGTACATACATTAATGCACGTAAGTAATATAGCAGGAGGTGAGGCAACTTCAGTACAAGGCTCCGAACTGTAACCCGGGATCGCCTGGCCTGTACTTATTCTCTTCCTAGTGGAGACATTATATTAATAATTTTGCCACTGACGTCAAGGAGAACAGGATGTCACCCTAGATAACGACCTTAATGAAGTCAGTCTTTCTTAATGAAGATTAATTGTTGGGGCCTCATGCTTTGTGCATCCATGTTCAGATATCTTACTCTGAACCCTTTGATGTCACGCAGCAAGTCTTAGGCTTCTTCGTATTTAGATGTCGTTTCATTAATCGGAAAGATTTATTGTTTTTTGTAATGCCAGCAGTCCCTTGAGAGCAGCTGTGTGACGCCTGCTGTGTTTGGAGATGCCAGGGCATCCTAGGTTGCATTAGCTTGTAATGCCAGCTGGAAACCAGGGCGCTGCCTGCCGCTCTCGCTGCACTGGCTATGGAGTAGCATCTGGAAATAGGGGGGCAGAGAGAGTCAGGCCGTACGTAGCACACTTGTATTGTCCCATTGTTCCCTAATTCTTCATTAAACCACAGGTAGTTTTCTAGGATGGCGTTAGTAAAGGACTAGACATTCGGTCCTTAGCTGCACTTAGAGTTAAAATGGATATTTAACATAGTTTATTTCCCCCTTCTCCTTAATTCTTATCCCGTTAGGGCCAGTCTGCTGTACACTGATTTTGTATGATAGAGTATAGCTGCACTGGAGTGACTGCCTTTCACTTCCAAGCTGGTTTTGGTTCATACTAACAGCAACACAAGGGCAGTGAGGAAGAAAGGGATTACCTGTACCAACAGTCAAACTATGAGAATTTATGCCTGAGGAGTCTGGAAATAATTATAGAGAGTGTTAAAATAAATGACCAAGGTAGGTGAAAGGTTTATAAAGTGGCAACGATATATGGTTTCATGAAGCTTAAAGAAGTAATTAAGCAAACAGAATTAAGACATTGTAATGCTGTATCTGCCATGTTATTTGCAATATAATCTTTTCATGTGCAAAAATGCAGAATTCTTTTACAATGGAGACCCATCTAAATACAAGCACATAGTTAAGTGTTGTTAGGATAGGGGACAAACAAGTAGATGTAATTGGTTTTGATCTTAGTGGTTTCAAATGAATTTGAGCAAAAGACTAATGAAAAGTAGACAGCTAATCTCATAATGGCATTTACCTAAATGAGTACAGACTAAAGTCATTAGCAATAACAATAATGCAGTAAGATAAAAATTGCTTTCTCCATCTTGCGTTAAAATTTGTGTTATCTAAAACCGCCACATGTGTGGGTTCTTATTTCCCACCCTGTGCACGATCCGCGTGACTCGCATTACTCTGCAGAGGTTGGCCGTCGCCTGTAGGTTTGCATCTACATTCAGGATTCCTTGCAGTAGTTGTCAGCCGGTTTCTGTATTGTACAAAGGACAGAAGAACAGGATTTCACTAAAAGACATCTGAAAGACTGTGTGGTGGAGGCTCCGGAGAAAGAGGTTGGGTACACAAGAATAGCCTACATGTGCTTAAGAGTAGAATCATAGAATGGTTTGGGTTGGAAGGGACCTCAAACATCATCTAGTTCCAACCCCCCTGCCATGGGCAGGGAAACCCTCCACTACACGAGGCTGCCCAAAGCCTCATCCAACCTGGCCTTGAACACTTCCAGGGATGGGGCATCTGCAACTGCTCTGGGCAACCTGTTCCAGTGCCTAATTTAAGCGCATAGTTTTACTTGAGTCAGGATGCACCACTTAATGTTTGTGTTGGAGCCACTGAACATCCAACTCCTTAAAAAAAAAAAAAAATACTTGAATATTAGTAAAACTGCAGTCTGTATCTTATTAAAAATGTCCTTATGACCGTAGACAAGAAACATTGGAAAAGTGGACAGATTCTTCAGAGGCACAAGATGCAGTGAACCGGTCATCTCTTTTGCTGAGTCATCTGCACTGGTATTTTAGTTACTTATCCAATAAGTGAACTGCTTGGTTGAGTGAAGGAAAGATGTTAGATGTTAGTGGGAGGGCCAGAGAGAAAATGCAGCTGAAGCTGGAGACTTGTGAGGGAAAAGAAGTGACTATTTGGTAGAAGAAACCAGAGAAAGCTTTTAGTCTGATTTAAGGTTTTGTAAAAGTCAGTTACGAAAGCACCCTTGCAGTTAGCAGTTGGTGTCCTATCAGGCTGATCACTTCATCCCAGAGCGGTATTTCTGATTGCACTCTTCTCTGTTTTTTTTTTTTGTGTTGTGGTTTGTGGTGTTTTTTTTTTTCTTCTATGTGATGGAGGAGCCATTTGAAGGTCGTGTTCTGACCTACAATTGCGCAATCTAAATAATAGAGAAGAAGCTGTGAATGTATGTCTGAACACATATGTAGGGCATGAACTTCAAAATCTAAGTCACTCTGTCTTGGTGCTTAAAGATTTTCTGCTCCTCTTAAGCTTCTGCAAGTAGCTATGTCAGGCTGATGTTGAAGTTGAAGCAGGCTGGTGAAACGTTCCTCCTCATGTGAACAGAGAAACAGAGTACGTTCTCTATGTCTGTCCTGCCTTTTCCTTCCTTTGATTGCTCCCCAGAGTGGAGAATAGCTTTAGGCAGATGTGACTGATGTAATTGCACCAGCACCCCTTCTCCAACAGAGCTTGACTTTTCTGAACGTCTCTCAAGCCTGGTTGATTTTCCAGTAATTTATAGGCTGTATGTAAAACTGTACAGTGCTTTAGAAGGCAGATGAGGCTTTTAATTTACCTTATATCACAGAAAGCATAGGAGTCTTTGAATAGATTGAATTATCAAATACTGTGTTTTGGCTTATAGAAGAGAATGATATTTATTTGTCAAATAAAACAGACTTTTTTCAAGGAAACGTTTCTTGAGCCTCTTGCTTCTTTAGGAGATTCCACTGGCCCTAACACGTGATTTTCCAAAAATATTTTGGTTAATTAGTCATGTGTTCCATTAACATAGTAAGAGCCTATGTTAGTGTGACCTAGCAGAGATTTTATCAAACCCATGGAGTGTAAAAGAGGAATGTCTTCTTTAGTGCACAGCAGCTGGACAGAGCGATTCCACATTCTTTATGGCTGCTCAGCGACCCGTCGTGGCGTTGGAAGGTGCAGAGCTTGCATCCCACCATTTTTAGCCAAACAGGGCCAACCCAGTGAGCACCAGGGACACACTGGAAGCTTGCAGACTGCCAGAATAAAAAAAACTGGTTGGAAGAAACAGCTCTAATAATCTTGCTGGGTTCTTTCTTCTTTCCCTTAGTTTTAAACCTTTGACCTCCTGTAAAAAAATGAGGTGGGATGCTTCCACGTTAAGGTAAAATTATCCTAGGTAGGACTCCTGAGCCAGTGCTGAGTTGGCTGCTCTGCTTGTATAAAGCAGCACAGCTCTGTGCAAAGAGGATTCCTGGGGTCCCCAAAGCAGAATATCAATGCAGGGCTGTACCTGAGCGAACAAGCCCTGTCTCTCCAAGTTCACCCAGTTTGGCAGACCTGATGTTTGAGCTGGGCATTGCGGTGGTACAGCTCATGGCTTGCAGTTGCAGAGCTAACTCAGAGATAAGGCAGAGGGTGCAGAGTTACCTCCAGAGTTAGATTTGCCTTTGGTAATTTTTATCTGAAAAAGAGCAATAATTCATCTGTTCGTGCAAAATTCAGTTAAGGAATATTTATTTAATTTGTGGTAACTCTTAAAAGCCTCCTGCACCCCTTAGTTTTTGTGCCCTATGGGAGACAGAACATGTCCTAAGCAGTAAAAATATTGTTACCTCGACGTTTTCTAATGGGTATCCTTTTTGCTTCCCATTCCTGTTTCAAAATGAAATATGTTGGTTTGAATTTTTTTATGGTAGACATATCAGTGATATTTTTGTTTATGACAGTGCTCATCTCAGAGAAATAGATAAGATAAAATACCCCCAAACTCTACCATAAAGACCTATGTTTCTCTCTCTACCATTTTGGCTGTAGAACATTTTCTACATTATACATTCGTGAGGATTGGATTGCATACTTCTGTACCAGTAAAATTTCTTTTGTGTTACCAGGATTGGAAAGGAGTTAGATTCTTAGCATACATTGTCTGGTTGTGCATTCTGTTCTCGATCACTTTTATCTATAAATGACAATAGCTTTTTAAAAAATGTAAATGTTTACTTGCAGTTTTGCAAATTTGGTTTATGTGACTCTTGATGCTTTGGTTTTCCTTGAGTTAAGCTAATCAACTTGGCTTGTGTCACTGTGCAAACGTTTAGTTTGAGATTGCTAAATCTAGCTAATCAACAGTAAGGCACTAGAAGAGCAAGAAGAGATGAAGAGGCAAAAAATGAAGGAACAAATTCCAGTAGTCAAATACTGGGCTAACGCAGAAGTTTGCGTCTGTGGCCCATGTATATATAAAAATATTGAGCATAGTACATGCATTGAGCGTACAGGTGTGCAGTTGTTCATATTGAGGTAACAACTTCATCTACTATGGTTGCCTAATGACTTACAAAAAAAACTATGAGAAAAAGCTTCCTTGATGAACTCAAATATACTCCATGCATCATAAGAAACAGTATTTAATATGTGATTCCTTTGATCTATATTGGTAGTTGGTGCTGCGTATTTGTGAATGAATTTTGTCACATACATATCTGTGAATACACACACGCAGTAATAGGTATGCATATATAGATATATGTATGTGTTTGTATACACAAATGTATATATAGGTTGTATGTGTGCACATGTATGTGCACAGACAGATATATAGGCAAAACATGGAAACGTGCACAAAGGTCTTTACATACAATAGGATGCATAGCTGCAAATTAAAGTCAGATGATTCTCATAATAAGGAGCTTCAGCCCGTGTCTTTTAAAGTCAATGGACATCCTTTGACTGCAGATATATGTGCAAAAGGATTAATTATAAGTGAACGGTGTAAAACGAGCATGTAGTGAAGGTACAGATGTTGAAATTTAAACTGAAAATGAGCACTTAAAATGAGAGTGAAGTTCATTAATTGTAAGTCTGCCATGTTGTGATGAAGAGCAGGTTGGTAGATTTGTCTTTACAGCTGAGATGATGTACATCAGAGTTTTTCCATTATTTACAGCTGCATCAGGTTACACCTACTGACAAGTTTGATGTTTATTTTTTAACACTGTTAGAATGAAAAACAAATTCTTCTTCCTTTCCCTGTAGTGCTAAAATGCGCTCTTTGATGATGCTTTGATGAATTCTGAAATTCTTGAAGTTAATTGTCAGCCTTTAAGCTTGTCTGTGTGCTTGCATTTCTCTTTGACTCATGATTACTTCTCTCACTCAAGCTAAATACTTGCTTAGAGAATAGCTTTTTGTATGTTATCACAGGTGGGAGACAGAACAGCTAAAGCTTTTGATTTGCTTTCCAAGCATAATTGGTACCTTACAGAGAAGTAGCATATCTCATTTTTTCTTCCTGTATAAATTTTAACACATACATTGTTATTATGGCTTTTCAAAAACGTGAAACACCTTGCCCTTTAGTCAATCTTGGTCTAAACACAACATCGCCGTACAGAGAGGATGGGATGTGTCAGAAAAGAGAAGGGGCTCTGCCCCTCTGAGCAGTCTGGTGGAGCGGGACTAGCAAGTTGAGGGAGATAATATGTGTGTTGTCCACAGACCCGTGGAGGTCTGCATGTCTGATTGATTGTGTGGGGGAAGAAATGATGACTGAGTACTGCAGAAAGAAAGCAAACTGGGAAAAGCAGACAAGGGCTTTTTTTTTTTTTTTTCCCCTGCTTTGTCCTTTTGGTTACTGGAATCCTCATGTTTTTGCAACAATACTTGGTTAAACAGTTTCAGACAGAATTGACTTTTTGTTTTCAATGTCTGTACTCCTTTTAAGGAGTGCTGCTCTTAGGAAAACAAAGATATTTGAAAGGTTAGAGATGGCCAAGAAAATGGCCTTTTAGAAAAGAAAACCTGTGTTGTTTTTCCTAGCAGCAAAAGAGATGGTTCTGTTTATTAAACTGTGCATACCATATGATGCTTCATATTTTTCCATTTGATTTCCTGTAGGGTGATTTCACTTGGAACAGCATGTCAGGGCGCAGTGTTCGGCTGAAGTCAGTTCCCGTTCAAAGCCTCTCAGAGCTGGAGCGTGCTCGGCTGCAGGAAGTGGCTTTTTATCAGTTGCAGCAGGACTGTGACCTGGGCTGTCAGATTACTATCCCCAAAGGTAAGAGCTTGATAAGCCGTCTCTGTTTAGATTGCTAAGCCACTGACTTCATCTCACAGCAATAAAAGGGAGAAAACACTAAATAGTTTATTCCACAAACATTGTCTTCTATTTTGTTTTTGCTTAAACATAGTAACTACGTAAAAATGACTAGTAATATTTGTCTTCTGCATCCGACTCAGGCCACCTGGGGTGGGATCATCTGATCAAGCACAGATGTCAACAGGGTGGATAATCTAAATCAGACCTGTTCGTGCTAGGATCTCTCGATACTCAGTTCGGAGAAAAAGGCTTTTCTTACACTTCTTGACATCCAAAAGTATACATCTGTGTGCGTCAGATCATACTGTAGAAGTGGCCGTTTTGCCCTATATTGTATTGTCTCTGGAGGAAGCCAAGCACCACTAGTCAGACAGACAGTGAAGTTATCTGTATCAGGTAAGATGAATCCTACCCAAGTTTTCCCAAAGACAATGGTGATTAATTTCCTACAAAACAAGTTAATTTTCAGTGTAAAACATTGAACTCCTAAGGAACAGGAGATGAATTGAAAAGGAGAACCTCAGCTATCAGAATCCTGATGCAGTATACATGCATGTAGTAGACCTGTACTTAGGTTATTGTGGAAGGGATCTAAACGTCACTAAAACGGATGCAAAAGTTTCCATTGTTTCCTGGGCTGGAGATCAAGCCTAGCAAAGACAGCTGCTGTGCTATGATACAGTCATCTGCAAACAAATCTGGCTTTCCTGCTGTTTCTTTCTGGTTGTTGTATACTTATTTAAGGAATAGCAAGAGGCCACCGGGTTCTCACCTTTGACTATGAGCAGAGGCACTGTGTGGCAGCACGTACACAGTGATGCCACAGGACCAGTTTTTGAATGAATCAAAGTTAAGCAGAAAAAAGCTGTGTAGTCAATGAAAACAGTGGTGTGGAGAAGAACAAATATGAAAAAGGTCAACATGGGTAATCATCAGCTTTTTGGGATCTGCAGAAAACTCCTGCCAAAAGCAACAAAGTCCAACTTACCAATTACAGCAGAGCATCAGTTTGCAGAGAGATGGACACGATCAACTTCTTCAAGCTCCACCATGGCTCCCCTGGTCCCTCAAAAAATGCTCCATCAATATGAAAACAATTTTACAGGACATTCATATGAGGAACTGGCTCACTAAGGGCATGGCAATATTTTCTGGCAGTCTGAACTGCCACTGGCAGTTCCAGTGGGACATGAATCTACGTATATGGAGTTAATACCATCCAAGACAGTAGAGTATACATACTCACATGCAGAAACTTTGACCTTTGGAGAGTGAATGCTATTTCTGTGTTCTCCTTACTGTTTCCTGCTTGGACTGCTATGAAAGGCCAATCGTCTGGGAAAACCAGGGTCTCTTCCCAGTCAACCCGCCCTTCCTCTGCAAAATGGTTTGGAGTCACAGCAACTTGCCACAGTGCTGTCAGGGCTTGCAGACTAGGAACTGTTGAATCTTTCAGGTTCAGATCACACACAAGAACAGTTTTTATTTTCACAGCCCATATATACATGGGTAAATATATAATGTGCAGTTATATATAATGTGAGTCTGAAAAAATGCGATTTCATGCATAAAAACTAAATAAGAATAATTCAAACTCTGGTGAGTCAAAATAAAAGTCACTTCACTAACTCAGGAACTCAGGTTCCAGATTCATCTCCATGGCTGGTCCCATCGTTTCATGTATCTTTTGCTTCAGTTTAGATGAGAAATAAATTAGCTATTCAATTCTGCTATTCAGATTAGATTTACCAGTGAGATTATTGATGAAGCATATTATTTCACATCTGCATGCTTGCTCTGAATGACTAGATCATGAATTTTTGTATTCTAAGGTATGCAGAGTGAATAAATAGCTGGTGCAATTGAGTTTTAAAATGTTGTATTACCATCTGTTGAAGGAAGTGAAGGTAGTAGTTAGAATTAAGGTTCATCTAGTATTTAACTGTCCATCTTGTTTCTAATCTGGCACTAATTTTGGCCTATCACAATATATGTAAATAATAATCATTCTGTCACTCCATCATGCTACGTCTGTGCCGGCGCTTTGGTAGGAGAATAAGAATCTACTATATTCTCAAATTGCTACAGTTTAGGCACTTTGCAGAGATCAGTGTCCATCTCATGTTCTGATCACTCTTGAATGGCATGGAAAGAGGACGTATGGGAAGAGGGTGGAGGTAGCCATCCAGTTGATTTGCTAACATCACAGGACTGTGTAAATGGAGAATTTCAAGTGTGAATAGCAGTGTGAAACGGGCTTGAGTGCTCTGGGCATGCAGGAATACAAATAACATAAAACCTCATTTGTGCCTCAAAAACAGACCGAAGGCTGTTAAACTTAAAAAAAAAAAAAGTGATGTGTAGAGCTGGGGAAGCTCTCTAAGTCTGGAGAGATCGAGGCATAGAAAGATGTATTCTACAGCTTCTACTTCAGAGAATGCTGCATGAATATACTCTGGAGCAGAGGTTAGTGGGATAATCTAGGTATTAGAAAATACAGAAAGCGGTTTTAAAAGTTGGGGTTCTTTGTGATTCTTTGAGTGTTCTTCAAAACTTGCGAATAACTGACATTAGAACATGCTTGTGCCTGCTGGGCATTTGCTTCCTGCAGGCATTTGAGTAATTGCATTTACTGGCACAGGTATTGCGGAAAGTAAAATTCATTGTTCTTGGGTAACAAGTGTTTGTGCCAAACATGCTTGCCTAGAAGTTAAGTCAGAGTACAGAAGCATCTGCCGTATCTTTACAATCACAGTCGTGCTTCTTCATAATGTTTCCGTCCTCCCATGCTCAGAAGCCCCCTTTGTCACCGCAAGTGCAGTTAGTTAGCACTTCTAGGGCACATCTGGCTATTCCCATGCTTGTAGAGGAAAGCATAGAATGTAGTACCTTATACATAGTCCCTCTCCTCTTCTGTGCTGCAGCCATTACCGTTGCTGAAGAGCATTACAAACATCTCTTAGTTAAATATCCTGTGGTCACAGAGTGGGGATCAGTTCCCACAGGAGTTTATTTAACCAGCATGTCATTTAAAATACGCTACAGTTGCAACCGCAGTAGGCCATTAGAATGAATTCAAATTGATCAAGGGTTATTATTTTTACATGTGTGAGAGAGATGCTTCAGCTTTGTTTGTTTCCCTTGTTCTCTCATTCTTCTGCCTCATATCTGTCTTTCAGATTGTGTAATCAGCATCTCTCTCAGCTCCCTCCTCTGCCACCAGTAACTATAGTAAAAATCATTTATACTGTGTCTAGGTTAATGTGTTAAGTTGCAAGAGGTTATCATTTCCGAGCAGAGCAGTTTCTCTAGCAACACAATTACTCTGTGAAAGGTTTTTAATTTGTTGTTTGTTGTTCTGAATGGCACAACAGTACGATTTGGAAACTTCTTTACAGCTGCTGTTTAGATTACACTGTGTTTTTCTCAATTTCAAGGAAGTCAATCTTCTCTTTATAATAGGAGAAAAAAACCCTGTGATGAAATTCACTGAAGATGTGCATATGTCTTGGGGACTTTCCAGTTGTGTATGTCTTTGTACGCAAGTGAGAAAAACAACCTTTTACAACATGTCTTCATAAAAAAAATGGTAACTCAAGTCAGGTAGCTTTTTCAAAGTAAAACCTGGAAAGAATCTCCTTTTCTCCCCCTCTGTTCGTAGGCTCCAGGTAGGTCTTGAGCAGAAGAGGTATTGAATGAGGCTTGCTTGGAGCAGTTTCCTAAATATCTCATGGTTGTAACTCTCCTCTCTTTCACAGTCCTGTCCCACTTCACTGAGCCTGTGTTTGGGAGTGCTAGTAGGCACTGCAGGGCTTTATCAGTTAGAGCAAACGAGGAATTAGGGCTCCAGCCCTAATTCAACTCTTCAAGCATCTGGCTGGGTTTTAAGATACGAAGTGAACCTATCAGTAGGGACTTGAATAGGATTTGGGAGTCGGGGGTCACAGTTACAGTTTTCACTTCTCCTTATTCCAGAAGAGACTGTGACTGCTCATATTCTCACCAGCCCCCAACAGGACGTGCTGCTGTCCTCTCAGCTTTGCAATGAGGCTGGATGGATTGTAGGGGAAAAGGATAAATGAGGAAGAAAATAAATGCACAATGTTAATTCTGAATATTGCTTAGGTAGGTGTGCATTTATCCATAGGGCATGCAAACATAAATGGCTGAGCTGCTTTTTGTGGTTGGTTGTTAAGAAGACAAGTAAGGGGGACATGTGGATAATTAGGGAGTAATGATGCTTGTATAAATACAAGGAAAAGAGAAGGTGAGAGGATCGCTAGAAAATAAATGCTATCTGCAAACTGTTGGTTCTCCATGGCCTGTATTCTGAGGTATCTATAGGCACTGACTTCTTGTTGTGAAAACTGGGGACATATCTGTCGAAAAGTGGGAGAAATATGTGGGTACTACTAGTGTTCAGAGAAGTAGACATGCTGTGGCTGAATTATTACAGAAAGCTTGACAGTCTCAAAAAAAGTCTTGAAAATCCTCAAAAGTATTGTTTGAAATTGTCTTAGAGGTGATTTAGCACGTAATTAAGCTAATCAGTCTGTAAGCTGACCAAGACTTGTAAACAGTGGTTCATACTAAATGGCAATGCATGTCAGTGAAAACAGGGGCCAAACTGGGTGCTTGGCAGATACTTAGAAGTTTCCAATTCTGTCCATTTACTGCTTTTTCTTTGACCTAGCAAATTGTACAGATTGAACCATTGGGCCTGGATTTCTCATATACTAATTTCTCATTTCTTCTTTGAAAACTCATGTGTTGGAAGGGAAGGGCAATGCAGGGATGTGGATGCAGGAAGAACAGGTAGGATCTGTGCATCTTTCAGGCCCTGTTCCCTACAGCACTGTGTGTCCTGGGGCTGCTGTGTGCCACAGAGCTAGCCTCTCCTCACCTCTGTGAAAGAGGCCTCTCTGCTGTCATTAAAATGGTGTGATAACCACTGTCTGCTGAGTCCAGCTATCTTTGTTATTCCTGTAGGTTGGATGAAGTCCTAACTTTTCATCTGAGTTTTGTCCCGTCCTGATGTTGATGTCCACGATAGCTACTGCACTCCTGAGGAACTATTGTTGATCTCAGTAATGCAGAAGCATAGGACCCATATATGTTTTCTCATGCATTTGTTTACCTGTACAGTAACAGGCAGAAATTTGGCCAATATCTCCAGTAACTCAGATAGAAAGGGCATCTTTGCTTCTGATCTTCCTGACAGCAAGTTTCTGACTTCTAATCTACCTCTTTGTATGGAAATGGCCACATTCAAATCACCATATATCAATGATGTTTTTTTTGTCTTATGGATTTTCTTATTTGTCATCGCTTTGTCCCTTGTAACAGCACAAGTAGGACATGTTTTCTTCATGGCATCAACAAAGAATAATGGAAAACTGGAAAACTGTTAATGTTTTCAGAAGAATAAATCTCTTGGTTCCAAAAGTTGCTCAGTTATATTTCTCACTGGTGATACTGCCCTACGCTGTAGCTGCACAGGCAACATTGCTGCACACTCGGTGTAATTGCATTATTACTGTGATAACGATACAGCTGCGTTGTCCTGGGATGCGAAAGAAGCATGTGATGTATATGTCAGTGAAGCAAAATAGAAAACTCGTGTGCTGTTATCACACCAAGTGTAATCTCTAGAACTCTGGGGAAGGGTTGTGGCTAGCAGAGAACTGGAAGTTATGAGCGTGTAGAAGTTTTGTGGGCTAGGAATTTCCCCAAGAGAGTTTCTATCCTGCTTCCTCTTGCCTCTTCCATAGCCAAGTGCAGGCACACTTCTTGATAAGGGAGAAGCACTGATGCCTGAAGCTGGGTCTGGGAAAACAATTTAGTAAGTGCTCTTGACTAGTCAAAAGTGTGTTTGATATTCTTCCATTACATTTCTTTGAAAAGTTGTAGAAAATTCTGGGAGGATTTCTGGACAAGCATCAGAAAACAGCTGTATTGCTACTCACGTCTGTTTAATATTGCTTTTACTTTTTGTAACGCAGAGGTGTCACCAGTAGTGCTTGCTACCACAGCACTGCCCAAGATGACTTTTAGAAGAAAACATTCCACTTATTCCTGCCTAATCCTGGTTGCTAGGGCTGGGACGGGGTGTTGGTAGGTACGCCTTTGAAGAGGGGGTGAAGACAGTGGTCCAGTGAGGAAGAGAGGGATCTTAATAGCTGAAGGGGAAGAAGTAGATAAGATTTTCTTCTTTTACTCAAAATTATTTTACCTTATTCAGAGACTTTATATTTGTATTATAAAAGCATGATACATGTTACCCTTTGTGAGTATTTATTTTGCTCTTTGTGGGTAGATGATCATTTGTTATTGATTCGTATGCTGCCTCCCGCTTTGGGAGCACAGACTGCCTGCATCACGGACTCAGCTTCTATAGGAGGAAGAAACCAATAGACAAGTAATCCTACTGGTAGTTACTGTTTTTTGTCACACAGTGATTGTGTAATGGTTCAAGCATAGTAACCAAGAGCACATGGACCACACTCCTCCTTTTTTCTCTCCCCACCTTGTTAAGTATTGGACTGCAATGGTTCTGAGAGTTACCAGGCTAAATCAGCAAGGTATTGTAAAGACGTGCATTGCTGTTGCCCATGCGGCACAACTTGGACTCAAAATTGATTTCAGACACGAAGGAGAGAGAACAGGCACACAGAATGCATATCTGCTTGTGTGTTAGCCTTGTTTTGATTTGTTTTGTCAAGCTTGGGGCAGCCGATGATTGTTTGTTAAGACATCAAACAAAAGTTGTGAAGCTTTTTCATACATTATCAGCCTGGAGACTGTTGTTTTACAGCTGCAGCTGGATGTTGCAGCTGCATGTGTGAAATTACCTGGTGGAAAGAAGCACCTTTCATGGGCTGATAATAAAAAAATAAAATGAGAGGCACTTCTATTTTTCTGGTTTTATTGCACACATACCTTAGACCTATGAATCAAGGCTCTGTTTTGATGGAGAGCACTGTGCGGTGGTTTTGGCCACCAGGACTTAAAGACTCAGCACAAGACAAGAGACTCTGGGTGGGTGAGGACAAGGGAACAACTAGCGAGGCCCAAGATGTGTGTCTCCTTCAGTATGTGGATGGATTAACCACTGAGGGGCTTTTCAATACAGAGGAAGTGGTGACCAGCAGGATGAGGCATAGTTGATAGGATTGTTGCCCCTCAGTTCCAGAAAGGTTCAACAAATCAAAGGCTTTCTACTTTTAGGAGATAGCTGCCCCCTGCCCCACTGATTTGCGGATTGAAATGTCCCCTGAATCCCATAATAAGAATATGATCTCAAAGAGTGAATCATTTTATAGCAGTGTTTAATCTTAGTTTAGCAAATCTGTCAGCTTAAGGTAGCATCAGCAGATCTATCAGCTTAAGCTTGCAGAATTGAGGAGGTCTCTTGATATCCTATATGTTCCTCCTAAAGTGGATGACGCATTCAAAGTGACTCTTGAAGATGGGGAAGGTGAAGACACTGAAAGAACTGAGAAGGACCAAGAATCAGAAATGATTCTTGTGATGAAGAAGGTTGTAGGAATAGTCACTTATGAGACTTTGAGGTAGAGGAAAACTACTTAGAAAAAGTTGTCTTCTTTAGTCTCCAAAAAAGTGGAAAGAAATGAAAATTTATGCTGAATTTTCATATTAAAGTTCGGAAATACTAACTTAACATGGATGGAGTAGAATTTGAGTCAACAAGGGGAATATATTATCTAGATATTATCTAGATTTTGCACAGACCTTCACAGAATCTCATTGTTTTCCTTTATTAAACATTTTTGATTCTAACCTCCTAAATTATTTCAAGCCAAAATTTCAGAGAAAGTTGACATGGGAGCTTTTATTTGTGTGCACTAGATCAGATTTCAGAAGCTTGGGCTCACTCAGTTTAGAAGTTCTACTAGGCAAGAACCTTAGAAGTATTTTCTTGTATTTTACACGTCATTCTTTTCTTATAATTAACAATAATGAATCCCAGTATTGACCCATTTTTCAGTAGATTATTACAGGGATGCTCTCAAACTTCATTTTTTGTAGAAAGACTATTAACACAAGAATTCACGCCTATAACTTCAAATTGACCAGGTGAAATATCTTTTTTCCAACCTCTCTTGAACAAGATTGATGTATCGAAGACTGAACGTTGAGGTTATGTGTTGGCCCAAGACTGTTAACAGATGAGATGCAACAGATTGCAATACATGCAGCAGGTTGGGCTAAGTCCAGAAGATCCATCTCTGATGAATTACCTTGCTCTTGTTGCCCGAGGTCACAATCTTAATGTTATGTTGATGTAGTGTTTTGGTTTTAATGTGCACCACATACCAAAGTAAACTCATGCTTTGGTACAAGTGTTGCATACGTTTACTTTGTACCTTTGGGTTTATTTTAACGTTTCTCGAGTGTTTTGGAGTGAGAATCCAAAAGGTGGGCCGCAGAATTTGACCTCACTTTCCAGAACTGACATAGAACTCATTACCCAGCTATTTTAGCAAGCGTACCAAACGTAATAAAAGAGATTAACTGCCTTTACTAAGACGACTGTTTACTGTGTTCATGCCACCTATGACAAGAATGTATATCCACACAATTACTTACCGTTAACAGCAACTAGGTTATACGCAGTAGTTTCAGTAATTACAGCAAGGGCTGCAGTTTCTGAGAGAATTTTTTTTTAGATTTATTGGGACATTTGGGGAGACAGAAGATAATCCTTAATTCTACTGCCAAATCTAGTTCTCAGTTCATTCAATTAGTTGTAATGAATATGATCTAAGGTTGGGTTTAGAAACCTAAATGCAGTCCTGGTCATTTAAGGGAAGATACTGCTTATGCTGCTTGAATGTGGGCCATTGCACACTTTTTCAAGCAAGTTTTGTAGCCCGTTCACTAGGCGTGTGACGCTGAGCATCTGCTCACACGAAGCGAGCGTTAGTCTCCCGTGCGACGTGCTTTAGTAAGGCGAATTTGAAGGAGCAGGGCTGGATAAGTGTGTGATTACGGACTGAGTGCTGAGACAACCCCATCTCTGAAATGGAAGAAAACATACATAGTTGGGCTTTCGGAATTTTTATTGTTCATTGGTGCACTTTGCCCCCAGTACGTTCCAGTTAATTCCCATTTTTCTTCAGAGCTTGAGAGTTATGCGCTCTCTGCTTCTTGTTTATTTTGGCAGGGAGTAGTTTTTTGGATCTGTTTTTTGCTTACGTTACTTGTCATTGTATTTCATTATCCATTTTCCTTAACACTGAGACCGACTATGATTTTTATCTAGACTTGCGTTTTTGTGAAGGCTCCAAGCAGCTCATTGTTTTTAATCACTGACCATGTTATAGACTTCGTAGGCTGTTGCAACAGTGGAAGGCATCTAAGTAAACTGTCGCCTGTACTTTGTGGAGCTGTGAGGTTAGAGACTGGATGCTTTTGAGTTGACATGAGTATACTTTTTAAGTCAAGAGGCTTATTATTACCCTGCGCAATGCCAACCGCTGCCAGTTCTTCTTGTATAAATACTGTCTCTGACATGATCCCGTAAGTCCATGGATTTTCTTTCAATATAGCAGTGTTCATGAAGATTATATTAAAGATGAGCAAGACTGTAAGCTAAATTCTGCTCCTTTACACTGAGTTAGTGAATCTTGGATCTGCTGTATCAGGCATGCAATTTCAGACTTGGTCAGAGATGAAAACTATATGTCTTGCTTATTTTTAGATGGAAGCTTTCCCTCACCCCAAATTCCAGTTTTCTGTGAAACATGGATTTCTCTGAGGATTTTTTTTCCCCTCATGGGAAAGTCCAAACAATATCTTTTGGTCTGGAAAAAAGAAAATAAAATTGACTTAATGTTTTAAGCTAGGAGAAGTCCCAGCTGCTGCAGGGTAGAAGTCATTAGAGTACGCAGCCTTGCACTCTGCTACACAGGAGTTTGTCAAAGTGAAGGTGACAGGAGAGTTTCCAGACAGGGAGATAAAATTTTTTTTCTTTTTTTTTCCCATTAAAGAAATTTGCAGAAATTTCTTGTTGCATTTTTTTTTGTCTAATTTGACTTTTTGCCACTGTTGAGATAGGGAAAAAAATGGAAATACATCAAGCTGTGAGAACATTTTTCAAGTGGTAGAAGAAAGGAAATAATTTATTATTTTCAAAACTTAACATTTTTAGTGATCTATTCTTTTTTAATTATTTGCTGTGAGGCAGCTTTTTTATAAAAGACTCTGTGTAATGCTCAGCAAATTGATTTCCAAGATTTTATTGAATCACAGCGGATTGCTATTGTCTGTTTACATCATGAATTTCAATTCATATATTCAGCATATTTATTCCATATGTAATCCTGTAATTCCATATCTAATGTTATGGATTATGATATGTAAATATGCTGTGGTTATGATATGTAAATATGTTCCTATAATCCATATGTACTTACTCCAATAACAACACAGTTATTGGAGATGGAATCATGACCGGAGGTCTTCGTTATTAGGGCAGGGTAATTTCAGGGAGTTATGTTGCTTATTTAGATTATGATCTTTGTGGGTTTAGGGTACTGCTCTTGTAAATCCAGATCTAGAGACTGCTGCATGCATACACTTGATGTAAAGTCCCACTGAGTTCAGAAATTACTGTCATTTCCTTAATAGTATACTTGAAATAGCTATTGACTATAAGAACATATAAATACATTCAGTATTTTGTCTATATTAGTGTCTCATGTGGAAATCTCAGCTTCCTTTTTAAACTGTTATTTGTGATTATATAGAAAAGTTCAGACACATGGCCTGAGTGAACCAATGTTAGGAAGCAGAATGCACATATAGAGACTCTAAAACACAGTGTTTTGCAAAATTAGGTGTATTTGGTTCTTTTTGTTTGTTTTCTAAGTCTTTGCAAGGACACTAGCATAACAGAGATATTCTTGATTGTGTTCTGCCAAATGTCTTTAGTATTTGATGTAGTCCTGGCCCTTTGTTTTTTGAGCGCCTAACTAGGCTGTCCTGTGCTTTGCAAATAATCCATGTAGGTGTATGATGATTCTATAGTGACTTAAAGTCGTGTACTTTATTACAGTTTAAAGCTAAAGAATAAATACCAATAAATATATCCCATGCGAGAAGCTTTTGAACCTGTATTAAGAAAACTGACATTGCAAGCCACTGATTTTCATGTTCTACTTGCCTTTGGCAGAGATTTGCTTTCGTGTGTGTATTCTTCTGGTGTACATATTTTAAAAATTTCAGTTGAAAATCAGATTTATTTCTGATACCTTATGTGTATTGCTCCTTTCAAGAGTGCATTAGGGAAGTGTTTCTGATGAGGATTTTTTCTTGCCCTAGGTAGAAGTTTATAAAGTTTCTTCATAGAATCATAGAACATCTCAAGTTAGAAGGGACCCATAAGGGTCATCGAGTCCAACTCCCTGTTCCTCACAGGACTACCTGAAACTAAACCGTAGGACTAAGAGTGTTATCCAGACCCTCCTTGAACTCTGACAGGCTTGGTGCCGTGGCCACTTCCCTGGGGAGCCTGTTCCAGTGACCGACCACCCTCTCAGTGAAAAACTTTTTTCTAATGTCTAGTCTGAACTTCCCCTGATTCAGCTTCATTCCATCTCCTAGTGTCTGGCTGCTGGTCACCAGAGAGAGGAGATCAGCATCTTCCCCTCTGCTACTCGCCCTGAGGAAGCTGTAGACTGTGATGAGGTCACCCCTCCACCTTCTTTAAGCTGAAGACAACAAGTGACCTCAGCCACTCTTGCCCTTGAGGCCATTCACCATCTTGATTGCCCTTCTCTGGACACACTCTGATAGTTTGATGTCCTTCTTTTGAGGCATCCAAAACTGCACGCAGTACTTGAAGTGGGGCTACACCAGTGCAGTGTAGAGTGGAACAACCACCTTCCTCAGCCAGCTAGCTGTGCTATACTTGAGGCACTCTAGGACAGCGTGGGCCATTTTGGCTGCGAAGGCACACTGTTGACTCATATTCAACTTGCCATGGTTGTTGGTTGACCCAGCCTCCCAGGTCTCTTTCTGCAGGGATGTTTTCCAGCCTCTCATCCACCAATTTCTATGTGTAACCAGGATTATCCCGTCCCAGGTGCAGAATCTGGCACTTGCTCTTCTTAGATTTAATACAGTTGGTGATTGCCCAGCTCTCGAGTCTATCCACATCTCTCTGTAAGTCCTCTCTACCCTCGAGGGAGTCCACAACTCCTCCTTGTTTAGTATCGTCAGCAAACTTACTTAATGTACATTTGATTCCTGCATCCAAATAATTTCTAAAAACACTGAAAAGAACTGGCTCTAAAATTGAGCCCAAACCCAAATGCGTGATTGCAGTGGAGGAGTTGTGTTTGGTGCCAGAAGTCTTAAGTTATGTCTCTAAATACTGGTTAGGAAAGGTAAGATGACTACAAATAGACTTATTTTATCAGAGCTGCAGTACTATATATATATATATATATATATATTTGTATTAGGCTTTTATGCTGAAAAGCCTACCTCGAAATTTAATGGAGACCTAATCTCCTGCTGAAGGTTTTTAAGAATAGATTAGACAAATGTCTATGTGACTGTAAAGTGTTCTCAGCAGATCTCATCATGCATTTTATCTGCGTGGTTTACATTTTCAACACCTGTTCCTGTTTATTAATAAAGAAATACATAAGCTAGATGATTGATGATACCAAGCACATAATTATTAAAATGAAACGTTATTAGAAGTATTATCCATTGGTCGTTTTGTAAAGAGATAGCATCTCAATTATTGGGGCCACCAGCCTGTCCAGTGAGAGAGCTTCCACACCTTGATTTCACTTCCTTACACTGAGGCTCTTCTGTCATTTCATTTCTTTGTCAAGGCTGCGACCATTGTGGACTGGTTTAATTAGTCCTGGAGGGAGCAAGTTATGAAGGCCATTTTGTTTTCTTGCACAGCTCCTTCTTTAAGGTGAGTGTCTGAGAAAAGACTTATATGAAGGGTTCATAACAAAGCGCTGGTCAGAAGGCGGCGGCGATCTGGATGCCCTGAACTACCTCTGTGGTCACCAGCAGGTCCTCTGAGTTCCAGATAGTTGGAGGAATTTCCTCTTTGCTTGAAGAGCTCAACCCATGCTAACACCGAGAGCAACCTGAGGGAAAGCTCTAAGGGAGATGTAAAGAAACTTGGTTCCTGCTTCACCTGCCAGTACAGGTGTGCAAGCCAGCTTATCAATACACAAAAAGTTCAGTGCCAGCTAGTGGCAATTTGACGTCTGGTCTGCCCCTAGCCCACCTCATACTCTGAGGATTAAAAGTAATTGTCCTTCTTATCAAATCAAAAATCCTTTGACTAGGAATAGCGTGAAAGTACTTTTTCTTAAAAAATGCCTTTTTATTTAGGTAATTGATGCCAGCAGACAGTCAATTTTCCCCTGCCTCCAGTGGACTGAAGGCAGTTTCAAAGCTGTGATTTGTATTTTTCCTATCTCAAACTACAGCATCAAGGCTCCTCCTGTTGGTTGGTTGATTTTTTTTGGGTTTTGCTTTTGGGGTTTTTTTGGGGGTGTTTTGGGTTTTTTTTTCCCAGTACAGCTAAAATATTTTCTTCTGCCGTAGTTGTTTTAATGTGGTTTTGACCTTTTGGCCCACTATCTTTTTTTCTCTTTCTTTCTTTTTTTTTTTTTTTTGAATAGTGTGACTTGAGACTTCTTATGACACAGCAAATCCTGCGCTAAGGTAGGCACTGAAGGAAGCAGAGCTTTGCTACTAGTTGAGAATCTAACTGTGCACAGAAAAGTCAGACCTGGCATCCTGCATCTTCTGTCTTTCTCCCTTTCCAGGAAATCACCTGCTTTTTGCTACTCTCCAGTGACAGCCATGGAAGGGCATCCAAGGGCATTTGGCCCTTCCTTTGTAATTCTCTAAAGGCTGCCAGGTAGCTTTGCATGCTTGTTCGAGTAAGTTATTTCCATCGTTCCATCTGTATATGGCAGCAGCTGCAGTTTCTGTCATGCTAGCATAAAAAAAGTTTGAGCAGCTGTTTATTTTCATGTCAAAATGAGTTGGCTTCATTAGGTCCAGCTAAAGATTTAGCAAGTATCAACAAGCTCCAGAATAATTATAATTTAATGTTCTGATTTTTCATTTCCTCTATAGAATTCACTGAATATCGTGTTCCTCAGAGTTCATGTAATGTCTTTTTTTCACTCCAGTAATGCCAAAATAGCTGAAAAGATTTTCTTTCGACTTTTCAAATGCAAGTATCTCTAGTCAAGAGTCCAAATGCAAAAAGATTAAGGAATACATGAAAAAAAAAAAAAGAAAAGGGAAGGGAAGCTAGGGGACTTTATTCTTGGTTTTGCTATGGTGGTTTGAAACATTCTGAAATAATTAAAAATTCTGATCTTTTAAGGATGTTTATACACGGCACACACAAACTGAAGGCAGGCGTCGTCTTCGTATTCTTTTAAGGGTTGCTTCTGGTGCAGCTCTGCTCATGCTCACCTCTTAGCCATGAAGCTTCCTGCCCAGCTGGAGTGCAGTGGCCTGGGATTAGGACTGGAAAATGGCTCCTTCCTGGCTCTTCTGCTTGCAGAGGTGAGCTGCGCTGACAACGCTCTTCCTCTGGCTGTGAATTCTGGAGCCCTCACTCCAGAGACCAAGTTCCGTATCCCGTATCTTCTGAGGCTTGGCTCTCACCCGTAGCATATGTTGCATCTTTCTTTGCCTGCCAGTTAACCCAAGTCCCTCACGATGGAGAATCATGGAAGACCATAGTTGAAAATATCAAAATACTTATTTTCTTCCAACATATATATTTGGAGACGATTTAAAACCTTATATACGCTAGGAAAGATGTAGGCAAGTGGAGCTGAAACGTCATGTTTTCTTATGATTCTTCTATCCACAGGAATTGAGTAGTATTTACTGTCTGAATTAGAGCATTACCCAAAGTAAGCTTTTGGGTTTGGGGTTTTTTTTTTTTGGTAAAGAAGGGTTTGTACCTATCTTGTTACAGTTATAGTCTATATCTGTATCCTGCTGTTTTCCAACACGTAGTATTTTTTGTTCAGCAAGTTGGGACATGACTCTCTGTGATATAAATAGACCTTGAGAATAAGGTTCAATAGAAATGGTGCATTTTTCACTCCAACAAATTTGATTCTAGTTTGAAACTACGCTTTTCAGATGTGTTTTCCTAAAAGACAAGTACTGATAATATGCTCAGCTGGTGTAAATTGATACGTCACCTTTGCCTTCAGAATAGACATGCAGCATCAAAAATCTATTACTACCTGGCAAGCAAATTATGGAGGGTTGAGAGGTTTTTTTAAAAATTTGTATCAGAATCACAAAATGTTATTGTAAAGTGTTATTTGATTAATAAAACTCAGGTCTCTGCAAGGATGCAGCTTTCTTTTGAAGCAGATGAGGTTTCCAGCAGTTTTACCTTCTAGACAGTTTCCACGGCAGGTATGAATACTTCCTAGATAAATTGAATTCATATAGCAGTATGACCGAATTCTTACTGTTTCACAGTAAAGAGGCTGTGTATAATGCGGGATTTAAACTTCCAGCAGCTGCATCACTTAAACCTGTGCATTTGGACTTTGTAATTCCTCTGTGTTTTCATTTTAATGACCAGTATGCCTTAGCCCAGAGGGATTGAAGCCTGTATCCGAAGAAGATGCACTAATCGCAGGTTACCGAAGGGTCTGGTGGGATGAGGAGGAAGCAAATAAAAAGCACACTTTTTTTCTGCTGGTTTTGGGGTTTCCCAAGTGGTAGTATTGTATACGCTGTGTATTGCATTGTCTCCAGCTTTCCCCACTCCTCACCCAGTTCCTCACTGTTGCCCTGAGAAGGGTCTGGGTCGGGCAGTGCTCCTGCACGGAGAGCTGCAACGCTCCAGCTCTGGTCCCACCACCTGTGTGCAGCCCGCAGGCAGCTGCAGCCCCTCTACTGAAGACCGGGCTTTCACTTCAGTTCTACCCTTTTCGCACTGTTTCTTCTGCCATAAACGCCTTCAGCGGGAGCTTCCCGGAGAAGGAAATGCTGGAGCTTGTTCACTGCGTCAGAGAAAGTAGCACGCGACAGGGGAGCTGCCTCCGGGCGCGTTTGTGGCGCAGCCCAAACCCGGTTCCGTGGGCTGAGGTGTGCCAGCTGCCACCTGGAAGGTCATGGTTGCAGCCGAGGGATGTGTTTGAACGAATATGGCTTGTCTTCCGTCAGCTGCAGGCTGACAAGCACAAAGCAGTGCTGATGTAAGTCGAAGTGAAATAAAGAGAGCGACGTAGGCCATAAGGAGAAGCAGTGTGAGAAACAGGGAGATAGTCCAAGGCTTGTGAAGCAATATAACAATCTGCGTCACTGAGGGAGATGCCCATGTGTGCACTGCTGAGGACACCTTAAAGGGAGGAAGAGAGCGATGGGAAATACCTGTGGGCTCAGCTCTTCCCTTTTCATATCACCGTATGTGCCAAAATCTGTAGCTCCTGGTTCTCCCATGACAACTGTTTACCTTCCAACTGTGCTGCAGCTGGCAGTGCTTTGGAAGTCACTGGGTGGGGACGGGGCATTTCAACAAGTTAGTCTAAATAAATGTTTCAAGATGGACATTTCTAGTCATAGAAGTAGCTAAGTAAAACCAGCACCCTCGTCTCCAGTAGAGCAGCTCCGAGCGTGCATTCAGAAGCAAATTTGTTTTGTATAGTGACCCAAAGAAGTGACTGCAACCACAAACACAGTGCAACTGTCAGCGAACGAAGTGCCGTCTTGATTGTGCTGTGTCGACAGAATTTAGCAGTGTTTTCCGACGGCAGAGTCCCTGTGACGTGCAGTATGGCGCAGGCAGGAGAGACTGCAGCTTGTCGTCCGTCTCGCAGGCCGAGTGCGGAGGCCGGCACTTGGGAAACGAGTTGCTCTCGACGAGTGAAGCGAAGCGAGAAGTCCTCGAGAGGCCAAACTTGGTGCTTTGCGGCACCATTGGTACTGATTTTCAAGACAGAATGAATTATAATTTTAGAAAATACATTCTGGTTTTATTTTTTTTTTCTTTATATGCAGTTAGATCCAATTACTAATGCCTGCTAAGGGAAAATGGCCATGAATGTAACTACTACGAAGAAGTATTTCAGAAATCTCACCATACCAACTTTTTCATCCGTTTCTGTTTTGATAAATGAGCTATGGGTATGATACTCATCTCTCACATAACTCCTCCTCACACATAACTACTGTGTGAAAATAAACCTTAATTGTAGAACACAAATTTTCTTCCCTAAATGGACAAGAAACACAATTGTCGTGAGCAACAGAAGTTGCCAATGGATGCGGAGGGGGGTTCTCTACTCAGTAACTCCGCAAGCAACAGAAGGTCTCTTTTGTCAAAAACCTGCTGAGTTAAATTAATTTAAAGTCTCTATGAATTATGTTTTTGATTACCAAAAAAGAGCATCCTTGCACATAAGTGACATAAAAGGAACATCCGTTTGTATAGATAATCCACAAGTCCATGTATAAGGAAAGAAAGTGCTGAACAATCATATTTTTGTTAGAAGTTCACTTTAAGCTTATCACCAGGGTACTTTGTGATCTGAAGTCTGGCGCTATAATGGTGTCATAAAAATCACTTAGAAAGCTCAGGTGCTGTTGTACTTTTTACTGCATATTATATTAATTATGAAAAAAAAGAATTGGATTAGGGCTACACAGTAGAGTGGCTGCTAAGTGACATAATTTGAAACCGGTGGTCAAAAGTTCCTGAATGTTAACTCCAGATGTGCCACTAACTGTATGATCTTGAACAAGTTCCCAATACCTCATTTATGATGCTTTTGCTTATGCTGAGCAACACTGGTAGCTACCAAACAGATGTGTTGATTTCCATAACTTTAAAATGAGTAAAGCAGTACTGGAAGTAAAGAATAGTAAGAGGATTTAGCCTGCGCTTTCTCCCTGAGTCATATGTGGTGTTGGTGGATGGTCTTGTGCAAAGCAACAGAGCAATCTGTCATTAAAAAATATGCAAACTTCTCTTTCTTTCCTTTTTTTAATTTTTAGAGCTGAACTTTATATATCCTCAGCGAGTGAATGGTTTCTTGTTACCTAGTTTGTAGAACCCTGGTCTCACTTAGAGTGAAATTTAGGCCCTGAAATGGGCTATATAAAATCTGGGATTTGAGAATGTAACTGCTATTTAAATGCTGTTAGTGGTGACATTGCGATGAATTTCATCCTTAACCCGAATTTCTAAAGATAATAATCTCAGAAGTCAAGCTCCTCATTTCTTGTCCAAAGTCAGTGTTGTCGGTGCAAATCCTCTTGTATTCTGCGGGCTTTGTTCACTGACAGTGTCCTAAAAAGATGACCTAATTTTTCAAATAGAAAAGTCTTTTTGGCATTAACTGAACCTGGAAGTGCTCACCACTTTGGAAAAACAGGTCACGTAACAATTTAATATGCACTTAGGAGTTTGATTCTAGACTCTTGGTCTTTTAAATATTCATCATGCTAGTCTTAATATGGTGATGTATGCATTGCAGTGAAAGATGCAATGAACATATAAATTAGTAAGTATTGAACAAACCAAGTTCATTTCTGAAACAACTGATCTGGACAGCTGCCTGGGCAGGTGTTCTTCAGGAAAAACAGAATGGGTAAACAAAGAAAAAAAAAAATGCAGCTTCCTTCACTTTGACAGTTGCTGTCTTTTGAGTACTTCTCTTGTCTCGCTAATAGCCTTGAGTAGAATCTGTTGGAGGAGCAGTACCTTGTTGATCTATAGGAAGAAGACATTAAGTGATAATTATATACACAACAGGTTGGATAAAAGCCTAACAGCATTTATCACTTTGTGGTTTAAACATTTTCAAACCACAAATGAGAATAGGAGGCCATATTTAATAGCACTTTGAGCTGATACAGTACTATTTCGAATAAATATTTGCTAATTAATTTTAAAATGTACAATAAGTATTATGCATGGGTAATAGCGTTTTGTCTGTTTCCCAAGAACGGTTCAGATATTAATTATATTCTCAAAACATGCTGCAGATAATAAGTACTAAGCATTATGATGATGATGAATTGGCTTCATTTAAGATGTAAAACTGCTAGATTTGCACAAGTCCTTAAGCACATTATGAATATTTTAGCAGTGCTCATGCCTGATATAACCTAAATCAGCAATCACATCAAAACATGTTTATTTTTGCGGAATATAGATCATAACTAATCCCATCTTTTGCTGGGAGAGGAGAACTGGAACTGACCTCTTGGCAGATCTCCTAAGCTTTAGCTTTTCACTGAAATTCCTCTCTATAATTTTCATATGCAACTCTCTCTCTCCTGCCATGGGGTGAATTGTAAATATGCCCCACTGCCTTCCAGTGGAACTGCACCCATTTGCCCAGGGTAAGTATCTCTGCTCTATTGCTCTGTGATCTCTTTCTTTGCTCAGGAGTGCAGAGAGTGTACTCTTTTCTGGATTTTCTGGTTTGTCCATCTCCAGAACTGCTTTCTGCTTCTTACATTTTTCTGGGCCTGAGCATCACTTGTATCCAAAATTCAAGGTTTGCAGAGACAAATGCACAAATGTTGTCTCAGCCTGTCATTTACAGAGGAATTGCTTCGGTGTTGGAGACGAAAAAATCACCCATTAAGAACAAAGTTCATGAGAAAGCATTGATACTTTGGCCCTAGAAGTTGTTAACCTGTTTTCCAAATGGCACCAATGTAGGCATTGGTGCTATTTGTTCCTGTGTTCAATATTGAATAGCCTTCATTCTTCCTGTATTTCTGTTGTATTTGACTATGCAGCACTAAAATGCTCCAGAAGTTGCCATTGAGTAATTATAATATCAAAACACTATATTTTACATCCAATTTCGACTTTTGTTCTCATTTTTATATCTCAGTAGACTTCAGTGAAATGTCAGAATATCAATAAGTGGGTCTTTAGAGAATAAGGCTCTAAGACTGCAAAGAAATAAATGTAAGTCATTTATGAAAAGGCTACTTTAAAGCAGTAATTTAAATTTGTAACATGAAAAATAATTTTATATCTATAGAGCCAGAACACAATGGCAGTGGGAAACCCTATAAAAACAAGCAGTGCTGTTAGGTGCATGTAAGCAGGCTACCAACTATTCATATTGCCAAGACATAAAAGAAGAATTTGAGTAATAAATTCCATCTTACCCACTGGAAATGTCAGAAGGTGTGAAAAGACTGGGCATATTAATCAATCAAAGTATGAATTTGAGTTATGAACTTGTCGTGTGGCTATGAAAAAGGAAAATCTAATCATAGACGGTATCAGGCAATGAATTACCACCGTTATATTGCTGAACTCTTGTCCAGAATACCTTATCTGTTCTAGTCAGCCTTATTTCAGAGAGATGAATTCTCACTGGAGCAGGTGCAGAAAAAAGGGAATTAATGTGACTAGCAAATGACAATCTTCAAGAGACTGGAACTAAGTATCATAGTTAAGTGAGTGCTGGGAGTGAATATGCTCTAAATAAACACAGACCGCAAGCGTGCAAGCGGAGTCCATCACACCACAGTTACATAAGGTAAGAAGAAATGGTAATTTTAAAGTAAAAGGATATTGACTGGCTGTGAAAAAGTCAGAATTTGTCCAGCTGTCCATTGAGTAATGTTCTGGGCATGACTTTCAATAGGAGTTGAAGGAAAACTGTGGGGAAACAGCTTGTGTTCTCTTGCGACCCCTAATTGCAAAGATGAGAGTTAATCGACGAAGATCTGCTTTGCTCCGCTGTGGTACGTTCCCTATGGTAAAAGACCACTTAAGACACTGGCTTACATAACTAGAAAAATGTGTTCAGGCAAATTATTTGAGGACCTTCTTACCATAGAAGTGAAACACAGATACGATGTGTTCATTTTTGAGTTTTTGCCAGATTACAAAACGAGTAAAGCAAAGGTACGTGTTCATTAACCTTTAGCTAGAGTGGTGCCTATGTTAGACCCTTTATATTGCTTTGGAGCTTAAAAAATTCAAAAGGCACAAGTTAAAGCAGGCTCATGTCTTAATCCCTGGTATTTGTTGAGACCCAATAAATAAATATAATGCATTTTTGTTGACTTTTCATTATAAAAGATGCTGTTGAAGGAAATAATGGTAGCCAACCTTTTGACGTAATTGTTTCAAGAACGAACCTGCCTATGCTGTTACTTACAATATTTGGTCCTTAATGCCTTAGTGAAAACTGGGATGATATACAGGGTGTCGGAACAATAATTTCTCTGAGACTCTAATCCATCTGAACCAATCTGGACATGCTGTACCAAACTGTAAGCTCCCAGAGTGAGTTCAGAACAGATCGGTCATGTGAAAGTGGTCAGCTGTCACCTAACTGGTATGACTGGTATGCAGAATTTATCCTGAAAGTTAGTAATCCTCCCTCTCCTAATACCACCTTCAGCTCCACACCTGAATCACAGTCTTGTGACCATGGATGAGGGCTAAACAGTACCTTTAGATTTATGGTACCTTTCTATCAAGAGCATCCAGTAACTAATCTCCATCGTTAAGTCTTTGAAATTGGCTTTCCATTCTGTCATATAAGCTTTGTGACCATGCATGTGTAGATGTGCCCAGCAGCATGAAGTGGGATACATTTTGGTTCCTCAGTACAGCCTCGGCATTGGGATGAACAAAGCAGCACTCCTTCGGGCTGAAGGACAGTGTCGGTCCCTAGCCTTTGTGAAATGTACCCCATGCCCTTCCTGACTCCAGGTCCCGTGGCCATCTCACTGTGTGTTCCTACATCTTGTGCAGCAGTGTGTTCATCATTCTTTCTCTTCACTTACTTCCCTTTTTTTTTTTTTCCTTTTTTCCTCTCACAGATGGACAAAAGAGGAAGAAATCATTAAGAAAGAAACTGGACTCATTAGGAAAGGAGAAGAACAGAGACAAAGGTAAAATAAAATGAGTACATATTTACTGATGGGGTCTTAGTCTTGTATATGATGTTTCTTTAGTCTTAAATGTATACTTTCTGGAGTAGGAGAATGTTACTGAGCTGACGTACTGCCTAGGTATTTCTTTCCAAGTTGAAAAACCATGTCTTATCTTTTCTATTTGTCATTAGTATAACCCAGATTTCTTCAACTGAGAGCTTATGTCCTGGGAGAAAAGGAGGAGTCTTTTCTTCGTTGTTCTTTCTCCCCATTTTCACAATCTAGTGCAGGGTGCGGTCTGGATAACACAATCCAGTTGTTTACCTGCATTTGCAGTCTCCTCTTTCAGTTTGCAAAGCACATGAACCCAGCCCTGCCCAAGCAAGTCAGTTGGTTTGCTTTTCTTTTTTTAACCTTAGGACCATAGCTGTTGTTTAAAATAAATGCTTCAGTGCTACTGATCAGTTGCATTTTAATAGACTCCATGTGACGTGGATTTACAGATATGGTTGTACTCTTTTGTTTGGACACTGATGAACTTTATGGGCTGGGTCCTAGCCCACTAGACTTGACCTGTAGTTTGCAGCCAGTTGAATTAAGTCTAGGCGTTGAGACCAAAAAGTGTCTCTGAAATTGCAGTTTTCTGCATGTAGGTAATTGTGCGTGTAATTTTGTGTTCCCTTCTGGAAAAGAAGTTCTGGAACGCTGCTACTAAAACTCAGTATTAATACCCCAGTTTCACAAACACACACATAAACACACAAATTCATAATAAGAGAAGCTCTTTGGTTACTCTGATGTTATTGCTTGTCATCTAGTTTGGCAGAAGGATGGAACTTTGAAATTCCATTGAAAGAATGAACAGCCCCATTTCAAATTTACTTTAGGTATTTGTCAGGAAGAAAATGTTTTCCTTTTGATTTTTGTTTGTTTGGTGATTTCATATGTGGGATTATTATTTTCTGGGTTTAAAAATGGCTATGGAAAATACTTGCATTAATCTTTCTAAAACTGAAAGTCCCCTGACACATTTGTTTGAATAAATCCAGTTGCCTCCCACGTTGGGCTGTGAGTACCAAATCTTTTATTTGTTATGAGAATTACTTGATGTAGGACTGAGCTCACACACAGGAGGAGTCTTTAAGAAAGAGGTTTAATGCTTTTCTAGCCACCTTTGGGGAAAAATCTATCTTGTACTGCTCCTGTCAATGCATTACATTTGACTGCAGTATAATTAGTAAGTCATTATGCTGCTTAGTTTTCTTGGTGTTTTTCCCCCCATAGTTTTCCATGCAGTTGAAAGTGCAAAGCGACATAGTTCAGTGCAAAACCTTCCCTGCTTTTCAGTGCATTTGCCAGACACTGATCTTCATAGCAGTCTGAGAGACACTCTTCTGAATTGGAAATGGCTAACCACCTACTGCTTTTTTTTTTTTTTAATGTTCTCTCTCTCACAAAGCTTTTGTCTTTTCTCCCATATAGGTAGCACAACTTTGGTAGTCTCCTTTGAAAGTTTCTATTTACAAACTCTTTTGAGAGTTTAAATGCATTTTTTTTTATTCTCCCATTTTTCATTGCAGTAGCAGATTTATCAATAATACATTGATTGGATAATTCACCAAAGACTGAATTTTGTCATGTCACCCAAACTTGGTGGATCTGTGCAGTTGCACTTACAGAACTCCTCCAAGGCCTCTTTGATGCAGTGCCTTGAGAAGTGATAGCTTCCTTGGTTGATGCATACTAATGCTTAACCCAAAGTTGCTCTTTATTACTCTAAATTCTCTATTAGCAGTGATCTTTAAAACAATACTTTTTCTTACGTTACCTTGTACTCTTTTGGGATTTCCTTATAGCTTCTTTTTATTTCAGCTGACCTCTGTTTCTGATAATTACATAACTGTGCTTGTTGAACACTTAGAGATAATGTTATTTTCTGTTTACATTTCTGTTCAGGGATTTTTTTGTGTGTGTCTACCTTGCATGATAGCATTTATACTCCATTCTGTTTGTAACTGGGGATATACTTTCTTTTTTTATTCCAATGGATTTTCTGAGTGTGCTTTGCCGTTTAGGGCTCAGTAGCTGCCCACAGCAAAGGTCAGCACTTTGTACTTACTCATCCTTGTATATATTTATCTACTTCTTGTTTTTCAGCATTGCTCATATCTTCTGGTTAACTATACTCAAGCATTTTTTAAAATCACTATGCTGATTCTGTTAATTTTAATTCCTCCTTTTTTTACTTTCTCTCTCCTTTTAACTTCAGGTGTTTCAAACATATACCCCTCTGCTTTTATCCTCTTTCTCCCACCTTCCACTATCTTATTCTCATTTATAGAGATGTCTCACATTCTCTTTCTGTGTATAAAATATTAAAGGAGCACCCCCTGAGGGGAAAATACCCCAGCACTACTCAACCAGCAGAATCTATTTTTCTCTCCTTCCTTCAGGATGTCTGTATTGACAGGGGTATCGGGTTGATCAGTAAGGGTACAGAGGGCCAGGAAATTGGAAGGAGTCAGGTTCTGAACCAGGTTGTGCTAGCAGAGTGAAAAGAAAGCCATGATGGTGGTTATTTGTTGCCAACAGCAAACATTAGGCAAAAATAGCTCAGATAGCACCATGTGGCACCCTTCTTCTCAGGATTTCTACCCATGTTTTTTTCTGGTGTACTCTTCTCTGCCCTACTAAGTTATTAAAGATCACCTGGCCCACAGACGTTTGCTGAACAACTCTTAATCTATGACCACAGAGGGGATGAGCTGCCAGGAAGGTGCTGGGTTGTGCCGTGTGGGCCGTTAGCCTGGCACAGTTGGTGGAAGTTGGCTGTTTCCCTGTGGGAAGCAGCAGCACCAGCATCTCCACGAGCCTGAGGAGTTAGGAGGGACAGCGTTGCCCAACTTTCAGGTGACGAGCTGGCTCTGGAAAGAAAACTGTAAGGCCTCGTACTGCTGGTCTCCATAAGGATAAGCCTGCCGTGCTCACATAGCAGCCAAGCCCCGCCACCTTCCCTGAACAGTGGTCTCTGCGTCACCTGAAGTTAGAGTTAACCTCCCTCAGCATGTGTGTCACGGCGAGCTGGAAGTATTATCCTGGTCTGTTCCATGGTGATTTTTAACAAGCATTTCTACCGTTTATTTTACGAAGAGTATCTTCCATTATTGGGCAATGAGTCCAAAACAAACACTACACACTGTGGATGTGGGTGTGCTCACACAAAAGGCTGGGAGTGTTCTTTACCCACCTGGGCAGGTCCCTAGTCCTCGTGCCTGAAAGGGATAGAATCATAGAATCATAGAATGGTTAGGATTGGAAGGGACCTTAAAGATCATCTAGTTCCAATCCCCCTGCCATGGGCAGAGAAACCCTCCACTACACCAGGTTGCCCAAAGCCTCGTCTAACCTGGCCTTGAACACTTCCAAGGATGGGGCATCCACAGCTTCTCTGGGCAACCTGTTCCAGTGCCTCACCACCCTCAATGTAAAAAATTTCTTCCTTAGATCTAATCGAAATCTCCCCTCTTTCAGTTTAAATCCATTGCCCCTTGTCCTATCACTACACGCCCTTGTAAAAAGTCCCTCTCCAGCTTTCCTGTAGGCTCTCTTTAGGTACTGGAAAGCTGCTATAAGATCACCCCGGAGCCTTCTCTTCTGCAGGCTGAACAGCCCCAACTCTCAGCCTGTCTTCATAGCAGAGGTGCTCCAGCCCTTGGATCATCTTTGTGGCCCTCCTCTGGACTCATTCCAGTAGCTCGTAGCTCCACGTCCTTCTTATGTTGGGGACTCCAGAGCTGAACACAGTATTCTCGGTGGGGTCTCACAAGAGATGAGTCGAGGGGCAGAATCACTTCCCTCGACCTGCTGGCCACGCTCCCTTTTGATACAGCCCAGGATACGATTTGCTTTCTGGGCTGCCAGTGCACATAATGAAGGATGACTTCCTTCTGTTTCTTTTTGGGGTTTTGTGGGGTTTTTTATTTGGTAGCTAGTCCAGCTGCACCATGGTGAGAAGGAAATGGCGAGACCAGGCCACAGGACGTCAGAGGGGAAGCAGGGAAGCCGATTTCCAGAGCACTTCATACAGAAGAGTTGCAGCTGCCTCAACACAAACAGCATTTCCATCCCTTCAGCCTCACATTTGTACGCACGGTTGCAGTTTGAAGAGTGTATAATCAATTCCAAACATTTTGAAGTTCCTGTATCCCAGCCTGGAAGACCCCGCATACCAGGACTGACAGCCAAAGGAGCCATGCTGTTAAGTTTCGCCTGGAGTACATGCCACCGGGAAAGTCTTTTTTTGGGACAGACAGGCTCCTAAAGGTTAATGGTGACGATCACGCCGCACCGTGTGATGCTGTGTGTGGGCTGGAGCCAAAGATCACCGAGGTGTGCCTGGCGCGGGAAGCCACAGGGGTGGAAAAAAAGGCCACTGTGCTGGTCAGCAGGGACGTGCGATGGAGGCCATGCTGCAAGGGCGTGAGGCACCAGTCTCGTGCAGCTCAGAGTGCGCGTGGTCGGCGTTGTGGCTTCAGGTGTGGGCAGCTCCCAAGAAGGAGCAGGGAGGACTTGTGTCCTTGGTCTTGCCTAGCAGCCTCTCTCCTTCAGCGCTGACGTGCACTGAACTGCCCTAGGGTGTAGACTTCCTCTCTGGTTTGTTCCCAACACTGTTCTCCCCCAGCTGTACTGGGATTGTGTGAAGAACCGCAGCCTGCGGGAAGGACTCACCCTGGAGCAGTTTGTGGGAGTCCGTTTCCCATGGGAGGGACCCCAGGCTGGAGCAGGGGAAGAGGGTGAGGAGTCCTCCCCGTGAGGAGGAAGGAGCAGCAGAGATAAGTGACAAACTGACCACAACTCCCATTGCCCATCCCCCTGTGCCACTGGGGTGAAAGAGGTAGAGAAATTGTGAGCGAAGTTGAGCCTGGGAGTGAAGGGAGGGATGGGGGAAAATGTTTTAAGAGTTAGTTTTTATTTTCTCATAAGCATAACCAAAAGGATACAACATCAACCTGTCTATCTGTTAAGTGAGAGTTTCAGAGAACTGTTATACTTTTGAAGGCTAAGAAAAACACTGAAGTAGAATTGAACGCACTTTAAGTGAGATTCATATATTTATTTTGTCCTTTTTGACAGGTACATCTCTTGTCATCTCATTAAAAGGGAAAAAATTCTAAAACAAGTGTTTTTTTCAATTGTTTTTACATCTCAGAGTGACTCACCAGACCAGGATATAGCAAAACTTGCTGGATGTAAACAGACGAAGCAGGAGAATAGCACTTCTTCCAGATATTTAAGCAACATTTTCAGCTTCCATCCTTCAGTGTCTTTCTTTTCTCTACCCTGCCTCCTTGTTACTAATGACCATCGTGACTCTCAATTGTGCAGTCTACATGTGTCTCCAAACATTTGCTTTAGCTGCTGACAAACAGTACTCAGGCTGGAGGAGCAGTAAAATGTCAGCACTGCTTGGAATAAGAAATTCTCAGGATGCTCTGCGTGCTGGCGGCCGGGTAGTGTTCCCTTCCAAATTCACTGCTAATTTTGACGGCAGCAGAAGTGGAGCCTTTCGTCCATCTCCTGCCAGTGATACAGGCGTCAGCGTAATCATGCCTACTTGGAAAGCACACACGAGCATTCCTGAGAGAGATGCCTCCCAGAAAAGATTTCTCCTAGATTTTGTCAGTAAACAAGCTCCATTTTGCCTTTGTTTCAGTAAACCCACAGGTGAACTGAGAGACCTGCTCAGAAATAATAATCACTTGTTATGTGCTTTGTTGAGCAACTGAGAATCACCCCTTTTGTTGATGTTTCTGTGTTGGAATGTAAATACTTGACAGGTTCATCTGTGGGGCCTTTGCAGAGCTGCTTTGTATGCTGGAGATTCTGAGAAAAGGCCTTCCTGGTAAACCTATAGCATATGCAGATCCAGCAGTAGATGTTTGATTTTACTTTAGTTTGGAATTATCAAAAATGTCTTCCATGTTGTCGTGGTTTTAGGCTAATCCAGCAACTAAAACTCACACAGTCTCTCCTTCTCCAGTAAAGTAGAGAGGAGAGGAAAAAAAAAAACAAAGGGACTGAGGGTTGAGACAAGAACAGAGGGAGCACCCACCAGCCATGGTCCTGGGCAAAACAGACAGGGCTTTCTCAAAGCAAAACAGTTTATTAATGATTACTTAGAAGGACAAAGGGAAACAAAACTGATTACTTGAGAGGACAGAAAGAAACAAAACCAGATCTTAAAACCGACACCTTCCCTCCCCCCCCCCACCTTTCCTTTTCCTCCCGGCCCTACCTCCTCCCCCCAGCAGCACAGGGGGCAGGGACTGGGGGAGTGCAGGTCAGTTCATTCCGTGCTGTTACTGCTGCTTCTTTCTTAAAGGAGAAGGAGTCCTTACACCCTTTTCCCCTGCTCCAATGGATCCCCTACCCACGAGGTAAAATCCACAAACTTCTCCAGCGTGAGTCCAGCCCACTGGAAACAGTCCTTCCCCACAGATTGCTCCGGTGTGGGCTTTACCACAGTCTGGGGTACTTAGGGAGCTGTAGCCACTCGCTCTGGCGTGGGTCGTCACGCAGACTCCAGATGCCTCTCTGCCGTGTCGTGCACCCCAACACGACCATCCTCAGGCTCAGGCATCTTCTCCCCACGGGCTGCGAGTGGGTCCCTGCTCCACCGAGGCCGTCCTGGTTGCAGGGGGGCCGCCTGCTATCTCACCATCAGCCGCAGGGGAAACTCGGCTCCGGCACACCTCCTCCCGCTCCATCCTCACTGACCTGCTGTCGATGCAGCTGTTTCTCTCAGATCTCAGTCCTCTCCAGGTGAACTCAGCCCAGTGGGCACCCCGGGAGTGGGGTGCCCCTGAGTTCCCCAGCTGGCTCCACCGCCGCCATTCTCCGTGGGCGGCGCCGGCCCGACGCAGGCAGCTGCCCGGCCGGGAGCCAGGGAGTGGGGGCAGTGCCCTCCTCCCTTCTCTGCTCGATCCTGGGCGAAGCACCTTTTCCGGTTCCTTTGTCCTGACTTAAATAGGGCAATTCGCAGAGGCGCCCTATTGGTTCAATCCCGAGGGGGATGGGAGTCTGATCTGGTGGCCAGAACTAAGCCTAACCCGGTTCCAAAACCGGGGAGGTCTCAGGGAGCAAAACCCCTCTCCTGCCACCAGAACCACCGCCCCCCCCTCCACATCAAACCATGACACATGTTTACTTCCTAGCCATGCTCAGTAAATTTAGAGGTATTTCTTAATGTTTGCATTTGTTCTTCAGTTATTCAGTCTATCTTGATGTCAATGTGCATTGACACAGCCTAAGGAGAGAGCCGAATAGATGAAGCTTCTTTTTTGTTATAGTTTATCAGAAATGTGTTTTTTTTCCAAGCCTTTCCAGCACCCCACCATACTTTTTAAAAAACTTCAAAAATGTTCTCATGCTCTCTAGGCATACAAGTGTGGGGGTTTTTTTAAGTAACACTGTCTCGTATTTTGTATTAAAGTCAACTAAAGGGTTGAAGAACCTCTTATTTTTTAAAAAAAAACCCAAAGACCTACCCACATAAAAAGACTAAGTGCTTGGGATGATCTTCTATCACTCCTTGAAGGTCAGTGGTCTCCCATTAGCTGGAGAAGGAAGTTTCAGCCACACAGCTGATGCTGTGAGAACATTATGTAGAGTCTTCTAGAGTCAATGCAGGGTTTTGACAAACCTTCAGATGGAGGGAGTTTTGCCATTCCTGTTATGGATGTTGCCATTTTTCTTATTTTCTTGCTTCCATGATTCTCTCTATGGATCCAAAGTAATTAATTTCAGTTAGCAAAGCATAGTTACCCAGTCTGGCTAGCTGGGCAGGCTGACTTAAAGACCCCTCCCCATTTAAATGTCTCTTTAAAAGCATATTATTTTCTGACCTGTCTCCCACTCTGTTCCTGTCATTTAAATAGAGGTAGTACCAGCACCTCGGTATATCTTGGTCACAGGGTTTTAGCAGCTCAAAACTAACACTTAAGCTGTACTTAAGAAGAAAAAACCCAGAGTGCTAAGGAGATTACCCGAAGTTGCTGTATTGTATGCAGTTCACTTTATTGATGTTGAAAGCCTCATCAGGGTCAGGAGTATAGACCTCACTGGTTCTTAATAGACTGATATGGTTTGTGGAATGGAAACCACAATTTTCACCAGCTGAAACTTCAGAGAAGTCTTCAAAACTATGCTTGGATGAGGTGGCATGACGCCAAGTAAGCTAACCGTATGGGTCAACATCCTGGATATCATCATTTGATTAGCAAAGAAAAGGATTTCTGGTCACTGAAACGCTTATTTGATCTGGCTAGGAGTTTTTCTGTGATGTGCTGCTTTTTATTACAAAATGCTGATTTGCCATCACAGAAAAATTTCTTAGGAACATACCAGTTTCGATCAAAGTTTTGTTAAGAAACTCTCCTCAGCTGCAATATGAACTTTCTGGTAAAAGAAATACTGCACTTCTCCAAAATAGCAAATTGTCTCCTGTGCCACTAAACACTAAAAAACAGAATGGATCAAAAGTCAAGTCCTTATATGCTGCTGTTTAGGCTAATGATATGAGTCTGCGTTTCCACACTGATTGTCAAGTCCGCCAGACTGTTTCACATTTTTACATGATACTTTCTGCAAAATTTCTTCTGAGCTGCCCGCTCTGGTGACTGAATAAGTGATCAAATTTTTGTTGGTTTTACAGAGAGTAACTAACTTAGCTTTGGCACTCATTTAGTGTATGTACAATAGACCAGAGTTTGAGCCCCTGCTCTGAGGAACATTTCTTCATACAAATTGAACACCTCCAACAGTAGGGATCCTCAGTCTACAGCAGGAAATAGGTGGTTGGAAGTTTTAGCTTGATTGTGAGACCAGAGCCTCAAACCTAGACATCTTACATCTGAGTCAGTGCTCTTTCTGCCCCATCAATGGGTTGCTAAATACTTTGCATGACCACAAGTCTTCTTTCTCGTTAATGAATGAGAAATGTCAAAAGGGCTAGCATTTACTCTAATGGACATGATGTTACCCGTCCAACAAGGAAATCGTTGGGATTGAATATTTCTGAAGAGCGATGGGCAAAATGTGCTCCACCCCCGGCACACACGCACACACGTTTTGGTGGGAACTGGTGGCTGTAGCCAATCTGCAGAGGGTGCAAACAATTCTCTTAATTTCAACAAATGAGCAAAAAGTTACTGCTTTTGCCAATTCTTTAATGTAATTACCACTGCTAGCCAGCATCACTTCCATCTGTATTTAGTCTGAAAGTCAGCCAGTTGGTTTTCATCCAGTTCCTCATCTCTGCCAGACATTGAGAAATCAGGGAAGTGGTTCATGTCCTCTGAGAAGGAGGCCTACAGCAAAGCAGCCTGGAATAGATGCTCAGTGTCCTTTCACTGCTCCACAGGCACAGTGAACAAGAGCAGTTAAAAACCCAGCATCCCACACCTGAGAGTTTGCACCTAGGAGCTACACCTATCTCAAAATACTGGCCTTTACATAACAAAGTGGGGTGGGGCAGAAGGAGGAGGACAGCACTTTGGTGAAATTCCTTTAATGAAGCAGTGCTGAGATCTTATCTCCTGCAGATCTTGTCCCAGTTGATCCTGATGCTGTAGGATCAATGGCATCAGCATTCCGTTGGACATCACTGGGCTACGTACTGCTGTCCCATCCCAGTTTGAAGCACGAGTGGCTGTGAGCCAGAACTAGAGAAATATTTCATGTTCGGGATTTCATTTGGCTCAGTGGCTTTTCTCAGGACATGTTGTGGAAGGACGGATAAATAGAGATGCTGGAGATATACTGAAGTACCTGGTTAGACAGACAGAAGGAGAGACGTGTTGCATATATGTATTTCAAGTCTGTGGTCTTGAATGTTCATTGAGAAGATAATTCAGAACAGTAGACAATTTTAATCCTGATACTCTCATCGTTTTATAGGTACACTGCTGGGTTTGGGAGGGACTCCTGGAGCTGGCAGTCCCCACATTGCTTGATACTCATGTGATGGTGTTTGTTCTCGTCCTAAACTAAATGCAACGGTTTTAGATGTCATTCTACTCACAGGTCACCTCTAGACTTGCTTGATATGTGAGACTCTGCTTCCTGATTTAGTTTTGTCTGGCCACCAAAGTTAGTTCATGTGTTAACAATTCATACTTCCAAAGAGCAATAATGTTTCTCACCAAATCAGAACAATGGGCCCTTGTCTCTGTAGTATGATAGGCTAGTAGTGTCCTCATTGAAGTTTCATAAAATATAGTCCTTTTTTTGAATGCCTTACTTTAATTTTAATGATAATGCAAGCATAGATAAAACTTGAAAGTGTCATCAAAGATGTAGTCAGACTTTTAATCCCAGGAGGAACTTTGGCCTTTAGTCATTTAGACTAAATAGAGGCTGAATATATAAGGATTTTTGTTTGGGTTGGGTTTTGATTAGTTTGATTTTGATGTTGGAGGTTTTTTTCCTTTTTTCATACTTAAAAAATAAATAAATTGCTTTGTGTCTCTAGTGCTTTATTTATTCCTGATACAGGCATGTCTGAAGCTGGAACCTTGTAGAAGTTGTACCCATTTTCACCTGAGGTGATTAGAGTCAGTAGCTATTTTTTCGTTCCTTTTGAACACAAAAGACTTCTGGTTTGTAGTCTGACCTAATGGGTGTGATTCTACTAATCTTAGATAGGTCTAGATTTGAAACTTAATGATGAGAATTTCAATGTTAGTAGTTGTTGACTGATTCACTGTGGAGCGTTTTCCTGGTATGTAAAACATTTTAGCATTTTACTTTGAGACCTGAAGTATATGCTGGTTTTGTACCTGACAGTTATATTGATGTGGGATGGGATTATGTTCTTTTCATTAATTGAAGGAAACCTGTATTCTCTTGTATTTCTGTATGTCCTTATATATTTTTGTATTGTTACAAAGGACCTTTATACTAATATACTACTATTTAAACTGGTTTAGTCTAACCAGTATGTTAGAGCAGTATAGTTCTTATATATATTTAAAATCATATCCTTGAAGGCTCAGTCTGAATAGTGGATGCTCCCTCTACGCGTAGGTGCGTACCCTCCTGACCTATAATGAGATCCATGCATGTGCCTGTACCCCTCGACTCTGATGCCCTTCAGCATTTGTGAGAGAGAAACCTGGTGAAGGCGTCTGAAATATGAGAGAGCTGTGGCACCGGTCCAGCCAGGCTTCCCAGTCTCAGGATTGGGTTACCGGAGCCTCTGATGGCCCTCTGCACCGTGTAGATGTAGCCAAAGGTGTCTGACTCTAGTTGCTTTCAATGGAGGTTGAGATCTTAATTAGATCTGCCCCCAGTTGATATTCCAAGATTCTGTGTGGTATATCTTGCACGATCCAACTGGAGACAGGATTCAGATACCAAGGGCTACAATTACCTGGCATGTCTCCACTGTTATTTTATTGTTTGAATGTTGTTGTTATTACATAGTCCAGTACCTCATTGGAATTATTGCGTATTTAAAAGGACTTCAGATTGTTTTTCTTTTTAACAGCTTAATACTTAATTCTTTTTGTACTAGATAAATATCAAATGTTCAGTAAATATTAATTTTATTGTTGTCATTGCAGAATTTATTCCCCAGGCTTTTGGAATGCCCTTGTCCCAAGTGATTGCTAATGACCGGGCCTACAAGCTCAAGCAGGACTCTCAGAGAGAAGAGCAAAAAGATGTTTCAGATTTTGTGGCCTTTCTTTTGCCATTTGGAACTAAAAGGCAGAACAAAGAACTTTCAAGCAGTAACTCATCTCTTAGCTCAACATCCGAAACACCGAATGAGTCCACTTCTCCTAACACACCCGAGCCAGCGCCACGAGCAAGGAGGCGTGTAAGTAGACCCATCACAATGTGGTGCATGCCTGTCGGTCTGGAGGGTCTAGCCAGAGCAGGAAAAAACCCTGTTGTGTCTGTGGACTGTGGAATGATTCTTCTGTCATGTTAGAACAGTGATTTTTTTTTCAGGTGGAAGCCAGCCTGGTCAATACCAGAAAATTCTAACTGTAGTAGAAATCTTCTTTCTCTGGTGATGGCGGGAAAAGATCATATGAATTGTGCAAGTCTCTTAGAAATCTCAAAGTGGCAGAGAGATGATTTACAAGTCTTCCTGTTCACTCCCTTTATCTACCTCCTTCTATCTAGATCTTTTAGATTTAACAAATTCCATCCATCTTCAACCTCATTTTTTCAGCTGGGGAAGACTAAACCTTTGTGATTGATATTCATATGTATGCTTATGTTAATCTAGCTCCACAAACTTGGAAATAAATGTAACTATTAATCTCTACCCTAATGTTAATAAAAATCCACATGGTCTAATTCTGATTATGTCCTTTGTGATAAGAAGTTGTCAGAGTAGATTTGTACCAGGCTCTTCAAAGGACTTTTCTGCGTACAGGCTATGAAGATGCCTTTGGCAGCATAATATAGTGCAGTGTTTTGGTTCGAATGTTAATGCTGCGTGTAAAATGGGTACCTGGTAGACCATTTGTTTGCAGAGTTCTGTTCCTTGTAAGTAAATTTTGTGCTCTGAACTTTCCAGTACTGCAGCTATTAACAGGACTAGATTTTTGTTGTTGTTGTTGTTACCATGGGATAGAGGTTCTAAAATTACTGCTTTTCAATTTCATTTGCAATGAAAGGAGAAAAGACACATAATAAAATACTTTCAATAAAAACCCCTGTTAAGTAATCGGAGAAAGAATTTGGGGTACAAGAACAGGCCCTGGAAAATAAAATATTTTCTTAGGATCCTCACCTTCTTTCATCCCTAGGATGAAACCTGCTTCAGAGAAATGCTATGTAGGGCTCTTGAAGCCGCGGTGTTAAGAGAAGTAGAACTGGACTAAATTGCAAATTAAGGAAGATTGAAGAGCCTCGTGACCTGCCTTCTTTCCCTAGAGCTGGCAGCTGAAGTTTGAAGTGTCTACATTCTGTCTGCAGACAGCTGAGGACATGATATTTGAAAATGTTTACATTCTTATATACGCATAATGCACATCTACTGGCCTGTCCAGACAATATGAACAGGCAGTTGTGTTCACACAAAAGTGCAAAGTACACTTGAATCGAAGTGTGAAGGGAAACCCATCAACTTGTTTCAGAATTTGTCATAGGCAGTGACAAAAAATAGCAATTCACTGTATACACCCATTGGCTTCAGAACCTGTTTTTAAATGAGGGAAAGATAATTCATGTGTCCAGACACAGATCATCTGCTGTTCTTTTCACAAAGTGTGGTAAGATCTCTGAAATGCATTTGACCAGCCAGCAGGCAGAAGTAACCTGGATCCTTTGTTACGTCCAAGGGATAGAGTTCCATCAGGACCAAATTCCTAGAAGCCTGTGGGAGTTTTGCTTGTTTGGTTTGGTTTCTTGTTAATACCAGGATTGCAGCTTTTAGGGTGTTGAATTTGAGCCTTTAGTCCATAGACATGAGGATGCAGTAGCACATGGTTCACCTACAGAGAAGCAAGAGTAGACTAAGGTGAGCAGTGTGACGTGGAGGGAGCTGGCATTTTCTCTTGGGAATAAACCTCAGTCATTCAGTAACGTACTTCATGAATCGTCCATTATCTAACATTAGTATCAACTCATATCCCAAATCTTGTCTGCCTTTGGCTTTTGTACTTCTGCTTATCAGGGTACTTACTTCACTCCCTGAGTTTTTTTACGGGACAGTAAGGAACCTTGTGCTTATCTTTTATCTCTTGGGCAGTGTTGCACTGTTTATTTTCAACTGTATCAAGGTGAATGCTTGGAAAAAAAAATTGATTAATTAATATATGCAGTTGATACAACCAGTTTCTCACAAAAATGCTGCGCAGGCACCTGGAGTGCAGCCCTCAAACTTAAATTGGAGGAATTATTTATCACTGTTCCTTTTACTTCTTTGTAACTGTGTCATTCATGTTTGTGAATTCCAGTGAGTCTTTAAACACTCAGCTGAGGCTTTCGGTAAGGGATATAGAATCATAGAATCATAAAATGGTTAGGGTTGGAAGGGACCTCAAAGATCATCTAGTTCCAGCCCCCCTGCCATGGACAGGGACACTCTCCATTACACCAGGTTGCCTAACACCTCATCCAACCTGGCCTTGAACACTTCCAGGGATGGGGCATCTACAACTTCTCTGGGCAACCTGTTCCAGTGACTCACCACCCTCACAGTGAAAAATAAATCTGACCTCTTTCAGTTTAAATCCATTGCCCCTTGTCCTATCACTACACGCCCTTGTAAAAAGTCCCTCTCCAGCTTTCCTGTAGGCCCCCTTCAGGTACTGGAAGGCTGCAATAAGATCACCCGGGAGCCTTCTCTTCTCCAGGCTGAACAGCCCCAACACTTTCAGCCTCTCTTCAGAGGAGAGGTGCTCCAGCCCTCTGATCATCTTCATGGCCCTCCTCTGGACTCGCTCCAGCAGCTCTGTGTCCTTCTTGTGTTGGGGACTCCAGAGCTGAACGCAATATTCCAGATGGGGTCTCATGAGAGCAGAGCAGAGGGGCAGAATCACCTCCCTCGACCTGCTGGCCACGCTTCTTTGGATGCAGCCCAGAATACGGTTGGCTTTCTGGGCTGCCAATGCACATTGCTGGCTCATGTTGAGCTTCTCATCCACCAGCACTCCCAAATCCTTTTCCTCAAGGCTGCTCTCAATCCATTCTCTGCCCAGCCTGTACTTGTGCTTTGGATTGCCCCGACCCACGTGCAGGACCTTGCACCTGGCCTTGTTGAACTTCATGAGGTTCTCACAGGCCCATCTCTCCAGCCTGTCAAGGTCCCTCTGGATGGCATCCCTTCCCTCCAGCGTGTCCACAATATCACACAACTTGGTGTCATCTGCAGACTTGCTGAGGGTGCACTCGATCCCACTGTCAATGTCGCTGACAAAGATGTTAAATAGCACTGGCCCCAGTACTGACTCCTGAGGAACACCAGTCTTTACTGGCCTCTGCTTGGACGTGGAACCGTTGACCACAACTCTTTGAGTGCGACCATCCAGCCAATTCCTTATCCACTAAGTGGTCCATCCATCAAAACCATGTCTCTCCAGTTTAGAGACAAGGATGTCGTGTGGGACAGTATCAAATGCTGTGATAATGCTGGCTGCAGAGCTCATTGTATGAGCGCTGTGGTTTCTCTCTCCTCAAGAGCTAGATAGAAATCACTGTTGCTGCATTTTCTCTGTAGGATTTTTGTCCAGCAGTTGGAAGTTGAGACCCTGATCATCCAGCAAGGCACTTTCTAAGTGCTTATTATAGAGAATATTCTGACTCTCTGTTAATATATTATTTATATATGTATCATGCAGCCAAAATTTACTCATATATCAGGAGCTCAGTCATATTGCTTTATCATGTATCGGGAGCTCAGTCATATTGCTTTATTACTCAAATAGCATAATGTATGGAGTGAAGATGGATCTGCCATGGCTAGTACTTGATCCTGTGCATACTGTGTAATATTGCTCATCTTTTCAAAAGAGAAAAGCCTTCTATAACCCTTAAAAAGTAATGAAAAGCTTCATCTAACCTTCATTCCACACCTGTCCCATTGTTTTCTTTTTCCATCTCCTCTTTAATCTTCACTTTCTCTCATGTTTCTGTGTGCATAGTTTAAGACTAGCCCAGTTTATTTAGATTGTAAGCATGTCATGGCAGAGCAGAGACTGGTATCTGTTATGTGCAAATATAATGCCTAGTAGATAGAACTTGACTTTTCTTTGGTTGCTGGGCATTGCAGTCCAGGTAGCTTTGTGTCTGTGTTAATAGTCCTGGAATAGTGGGCAGCAACGTGCATGATCTCCTGCATCGTTCCTTAGCAATCATATAGGTCTGTCTAAGCCCGAACTTCTAGGTCTGACTGAGTTTGAGCAGGATCCATGAGGTATGTTCGTAGAGGTTCCTGTGCACTTCGAAATTTAAAATCAGAGCTGGCCTGGACTTGGTATTGCCAAGCAGTGCTATACTTCAGCCACTGAACTCAAGGTCACTCTTCCTAAAGCCAGCTCAGTGTACCGGTTAATCCACAACTTTGACAAAATGCCCAAGGGTAGTGACAAACTGACTGTATTTACATCTATTTTAGGGATCGGAATCCTACCTAAGTGACTCTGTGATAATAATGATTCATGACATGAGGATGCTTTACAGAAAGGAAAGGACCAGTAAAGGCAGGGTATAAAGGAGGGCACCTGTCGTACAGGAATTGCCTGGGAGCTGCAGCAGTGAGGATGGTGTTAGGATTTTCAGTGTCAGTCAATTAATTTTGATATCTGAAACACCAAACTCTTAAAAACAAAATTAAAGAAGTGTTCAGTTTGGAGTTTTGCACACATGGATCATAGCCAGAGAGTCTTGTTTGGTTTTTTTTGTTGTTGTTGTTACCTTTTGGCAGGAAATGGTGAAGAGAATTAAGCAAATGGTTTTCTGAGCCTTTTAATATTTTAAAAAAAATATTTAAAAACTTCACTGTGTTTTATTTATAAGTCCTTCATGAGTTATAAGAAATACAGCTATACATGATAAGTTAGATGCTTTTTTTTTTGGATGTTAGGAGCTAATTTTTTAAAAAATTAAGTTAAAATCTCTGTGTGCTTTATGTGAGTTCATTATGACCCATGAGCCAGCAATCTTTATGAAGTTCAGTTGTCTAGGCTGATGGAAGAATATGCTTCTAAAGCTTGAAATTCCCTAGCGCTTTTACAGTTGTCATTTAATTAAATGTAGAGATCTCACCAGCAGTCTATGAAATAGCTGTCAGCAGAACAGTGTGCTTTTAAGAAATGAGAGTTGTCAGCAAAGTTTTGAACAGGAATTTGTGTTTTCTTCGTTTTTTCTTAGGATGACATGCTGGATCCCTGTACAGTACATTTTATGTTTCTTTCTTTGTTTTAGAAAGAAAGAAAATAATTTACAACAGATATTTTTAAAAATGTTTTTGCCTGGTAAATTTAATAGAACTTGAAGGAAATGGTTGTTTTGAAGTGAGAGTAATCTTGTGGTTTGAAAAAAATAGTCTTAATTTTCAAGTGTGAACATTGGAACATGCCATAAACCTCCTCTGTTTGTGCTGCTTTATCCTTTATGACTGCTTGAACTTCTGTGCCTTGATGTAATCCAAATATAGTTTTCAAAGCTTTCATTGATATTTTAATGATTTTAAAATATTATAGTACATGAAGTAGAATTATGTAAAAAATACTACCCCTCTACTTCTTTGGGGCGTCTTTGCTCTGTGATAACATTGGATTATTTCAATCTCTGAAGTTGTATGTGTGTTATTAGTTAATTCTGTGTGATATATGGCTGTAAATTTATTTGCATCATTTTCCATGATACAATTGCCCAAGCTGCAGAAGAAGTAGGGAATCAGGTTTAAAAACATGTATATATCTGCATGCAGATAAATACTGTACTGCTGATGTGCACACACAGACCATGATTCATCCTTGTCCTGCACTATGTGAAGGCTCACAAAAAAAAGAAAGAGGTGTGCCAAGTCAGAGGAAAGCATTTAGTTTTTTCAATATCTAATTTGTGTTCCTTGTAGTATGATAATAATAGCATTGGTACGATTGTGATTTTCCCATCTATTACGCTGGTATTATAACTTCATTAATTTACAAAAAAATGTGTAGCAAATTGTATTTTTATATTTGTTTAAAATGCAGGTAGGCAAAAGCCTTTGTAAGATAAGGTCCTATGGTGTTTAGATTTGTCCAGCCATACTGATTGTTCACACGTGTGTTTTACAGGGCGCGATGTCTGTGGACTCTATTACAGATCTTGATGACAATCAGTCACGATTGTTAGAGGCTCTCCAGCTCTCTCTGCCAGCAGAAGCCCAGAGCAAGAAAGAAAAGGCAAGAGATAAGAAACTAAGCCTGAACCCTATTTACAGGCAGGTTCCTCGGCTTGTAGATAGTTGCTGCCAGCACTTGGAAAAGCATGGTAAGATTATTTTGTTCTCTCAGGAGTGGCAGATGTATTTTTGCTGTAATACAAATAAATGTATATTTTGAGAAGCAAGCATGTACTTCAAATTGCAAGGACATCTTTGAAAGTCAGACATTTACCCTCCTATTTAGCCTCTCCCTAAAGATACTGTCTCGCACGTAGTTACTTAGATGATATCTATTAAGGATCTATGCTACGAGCTTACAAACTGGCCCATACAGCACAGAGGAAGAGACATACGTTTCTTGGAGGTCATTGGGACCTCCAAGACCTCCATTCTTGGAGGTCTCTCAACTGGAGTGCTCAGCTCTGCATGAACAGCTCTTCACACCCACCAAAGGTTTACCTATACCTTGATACTGAAAATCTGAAACATGCCAGTCAGCCTGGAGTCATTCTTTGCAATCAGTGGATCTTAAGGTGTAAGAGCTAAGTTAACTGTTTATACTACAGTCCAAGACTTAACCAGAAACAGCATTTGAAGATAGAGGCTCAGAGGAAGAAGAATTGAATTATGTTAAACTCCAAGAAGCTTTTTCCTGTTCACTACAAGGCTTGCAGGCTGCCTACTCAGTTTGTGCCTGGCTTGAGTCCTCCTGACCAGCCTCAGGCTCAGGCCTGCTCTCTCAGAAGGGAATTACAAACTCCTGCCATTATTCTTTTCATGTCTTCACGATCATCCAGACACAAACCTCCCACCAGCTTTATCTAATGCAGAAACAATAGTTAATCGAGGTATCTGTTCAACATCTCTCCCAATGTATCTTAGTCTTGTAAAGGTTTTTAATGAGAATTGAAATAACTTGGCCACAGCAAGACGGAGTTATCACATGGCCAGATAATAAAGAAACCATTGAGCAATGGTGAATGCCACACCAAATGATGCATTTGATGCCTAATTTGACCAGAAAGAAATCGTTTACTGACTCTGAACGAAAGACTTTTGCAGACTGCAATTTAGACAACAATGCTAAGCTTTCACAATACATAATTGAAAACCATGTTGCTTACAAATACATAAAGGAGAACTGCGAAAGAGAGTCATTGTTAGCCTTTTACAGAGATTAGATACCATGGTTGATAAATAAGTGTGGGGATGATTAGATTGGAGATGAATGACTTCTGTCCCTTTAAACAAGGGTAGCTGAGCTTGGAGAACATAAAAGTGTCTGAGTCAGCCAAAAGAGCCATCCAGCTGAATATCCTTTGGATACTGTGATTTTGTGTCACTTGATAAATTTTTTAAGTTACTTAAGCCACTGTCATAACAAAGATTATTTTCTATACAACATTCTTTACTAAAATATTTGCTTTATGTTAAAGTTTCCTTTTAAAGAAAATTTATGATTTTTTTGTACGTTTTCTAAGAGTGTACTGTAGTACCCCACAACGCAGTAATCTGAGATAATTTGAGGCAAATATTGATGTTCTTCAATTTTCAGTTTAATTTGCCATCCACAAAACAGTCATTGGGATTGGCTGACTGAGAAATTTAAAGATTGGAGAAGATGGACACTACTGTTTGCTCCTTGGCTTTAGGGAGGACTTTAATAGAGGACTTTCTGTTCTAAAAACAATCCTGTAGCAACATCATTCCAGGCTATATGATGGACCAAGTTTCTGATTCTGAATCTGTGTGCTTAAGTCCTTTAAGGCCTACTTTTCAGCAGCAAATCACCTAGGAGTTTTTCACAAATGCTTTAAATGATAATTTTTAACATTATATGACAGAAAATGGTTATGTTCTTAGCCATAAAAGCCCCTGGACTTGTTTACCTTCCCTCTTTTCCCTGGGATCATGTCCCGGAGTGATAAAGGCTTGACTTCCTACAGACCCTCAGTGTAAAACAAATACTGTATGTTGGTGCTAGAACTGGTAAGCAGCCTCCTGTTTTTGCCCGGTATGAGTATCGCTACCTCAGATGATTCCCTGCCAGTGTTCCTGGATTTACTAAATGTTATTCCATCAATGTAATTTTCCATTAACCAAAGACAGAAGAATATTTGAAGAGAGGTGTCATGTCAAGACTAAAAACTAAAAGGCAGAATCCTATTTGAATTTCTCTGATGAAAAACTGCAACTCCAAACGCTGCTGCAAAGCTACATGTCTCTAGCAAGCAAGAGTAGCCTCATGGCTGTCAAAAGGCGTTTGTTTTGCAAGGTTATTTTACATCTCCTGTAAGTAGAGAAAATGAATGTTGCAGAGTAACTTCTGTTAGACCACAAACTTTTCAAAGCTTATAGATAATTCCATCCTTTTTGGGAAAAAAAAAAAAAAAAACACAAAAAACCCCAAACGTTTAACTGCATAAAATGATATTATGTACACAGCTGCTTAAGTCTTTTAAGATTTCCACTCACGTTCTTATTGCTAAAGACCGTGTCACCTCTAAGGTGACATTTACTCTCAAATTTTTCAGTTTCTGTTACTTGGCAAAGTATGTTCATTCAACAACCACGTTATCATTTGTTCGATATTGTGGTGGTATCTACAGGGCTAGAAGAAGATTTGAACTGATTTCTTATGGAATAGCAGGCAACACCCATTCCCAAATCCCTAAGGCTAAATGACACAAGAGGCACACCTTCTGCACTTTGCCTGAAGTACAACGGTACTTCTTTATAGCTTTCCCTCTATATAATCACTGTTCCTACTTCGTAAACTGCACACAACTCCCAGGTAGAGTTCTTCCCTCTCGTAATCTGCCTGAGTGCCCAGCATATGTCCCTTTGAAGGAAACTCTCAGCTTTGGCTTGACAGGCACTATAGATCCAGTAGGTGACCTCAAACACCCACTGCTTCCTGTACGCAAAGACACAGCTCAGTGCCCAAGTTATTTTATTGCCTCTTTCCTTTGATGTCAGTCCTGGACATGCCACCTCCAGACGCTGAGCAGTGCCTCACTGCCTCACTCTCTGCAAACCTCTGTCCCTCACAGAGTAGCACTGGCACTACCAAAATGGCATCACAAGAAATGTCATGGAGATGCCATTTTGCAAGTTAGGTGATGCGAGGTCCTTAAGAACTACAGTGGATGATTTCTTAATCCAAGACAACTGAGCTTTGCCTTAGCATGGTAAGTACAAGTTTGTAGAGAAATACATTGTGGGGTTTTTAATTCTTTTAAGTACAGACATAGCCCAGATTGCTTTGGTTCAATGCAATTTTCAGCAGAAAACTAAACAATAAAACAGTTTTCTGATGTGCTACACTTGCAGGTCTCCAGACAGTAGGAATATTCAGAGTTGGAAGCTCAAAAAAGAGAGTAAGACAGGTGAGTGGATATGGATACGCTTTTCCCTCATCACCTATGATGCAAACAAACCTGATTCCTTTCTGTTAAGTGATTTCCTCCCCATCTATCACCTGGTGAAATTTGGGCTTTCTGGGTCAGTGACTTTATTGTTTTTTTGATGGCTCGTAACAGGCCATTTGCAGTCATCTTTTACATTTGGTGAAATCCTTGTCAGGTTCTCAGCAGGTTAACAGTCTCTGTATGTTTTGCTCTGCAGAAGTAGCACAGAGTTGGAGATCCGAATGAACTATAATGATGAAATTTTCCAAAGGTTACACTGTAGAGAAAAAAAAATCTTGGCTGCTAGGTGCATCTCAGAAACAGCTGAAGCTCCCAAAGTAAACCCAAACTGTAAATCTTTTTTGGAAAACTTACAGTATGAGAAAATATGCAAGTAGAGAGCAATCTCTTTGACCCTGAAATCATTGCTCCCAAATATCACCTTTCCTTTACCCCTGTTAAACTTGAAGGTCAGAGCATACCCATCCAAGTCCTAGTCTCAGCCAAATGTTGGAAAAACAAAGATGGTGTATGGTTAGGTTCCAGAGACAAAGTCAGAAGTGGGTGTTTCCTCAGCCCTAGATACTGTGTTGTTATTCCCAGAAGTTGGGAATACATGTTGAATTAGAGCAGTAGAGAATAGTGCTTAACGATTGCATGATGCTTAGGGAGGGGATAAAAAGTTACAAGAAAACAACCCCTGCCAGGAAGTATAAGACCAAAAAGATCAAATATTAAAAAGCAAAAGAAAGTTTGACTGCATCTGATCCCAGAAATAATAGTTCTTTGTTGCAAAAACTACACAGTATAATGTTTAGTGCTGTGGAAAGTTACCATGAATAGCTAAACTGACTTCATTCTGCCTGGTAAGACAGTTTAGCCTGCTGGTTTGTAGCTTATTCTTTAGCAGTTTCTATTGCTGAGTGGCTGGTGTAACACAAAGCTGAAAACATTGAGCTGCAGTTGTTAGATCAACTCTGAACTAGATAAAGTATGGAAAAGTAAGTTGCCTGTCATTTGCATTACAAGCTTCGATGTCAAAGCATATATTAACATTCAGGGGTGCAATTGCATCATGCCTCTGGGGAAAAAGCAAAGGGCTTGTATGGGTTACTTGTAAACTGAGCCTTACTTCAAACCTCAGTGACTTTCGCCATATTTTCTTTTACTGTGTTTTCAAAAGCTGAGGAAATCAGGAGATTTGGGTATTTATGTATTCTATTACATGGACTAATTTATTGAATTAGGTGAACTAATATATTTCATTAAACAGCATGCAAGCTTGGCCCTAGCAGTTACAATAATAAGTGCTGTCAACATGAACACATGGGAAAGTCTGGATTCAATTAAAATTCCACTCATTTTCTGAGCCATGGAAAGCCAAACCCAGGACTCAGATTTTGGTGTGCTTTTGCAGCTGTTCATTAGTTTTTCTTGTGTAGAAAGTAGGCATAGTTTTGTTTCCCTTCCTCCTCCAGTTAGAAAATATCCTATTACAACTGTAGTTGGTTGGAATAAACACGTAAGTAAGTAGATGCACGTGCCAGTCGGGTTTTTGGTTGGTGAGCAGGGAGAGAAAATCTACAACAAGCGCGCCTATAACAAACCACCTCCTTCACACTCTGTAGGGTGTAGGGTGAAGATTCCTGAGCTGGTGTTGACTGAAGGTGGTGGGTCTGGTATATCGGAATGCCAGATACCAGCTTGTGCCCAGAAACTATACAGATGCTTGAGCAGAGCATTTGTTGCCAGCCTTAGGGTGGACAGCCCTCTGTGCTGGGCCTGGTGACTTGGCAGCACCTCTGCGGGTGAGGCAACCATCAGACCTTGAGGTTGAAGAGTGACACGGCTGGAGCTCTGCTCTCCCATCCCCTCTCCTAGCAAGGATATCCTCAGCTCACACGTCTTAAGCTCTGGTGAATGCTGTAGTTCACCAGGTGTATTTTCCAAAAGTCTGAAAGTATTCCCTGTGAATGAAGTCAGAGAGACGTACAGTTTAAACTTAGAAATATACATTTTTTTTAACAGCTGTGATACCTGGGCCTGAAATGTGGTCATGTTTCACCAATGATTATCTGATATTGTGCTAATTAGGGCATCTCTGTAGGCCTCACAGGGTATCAGATCAGAAGTGCCATATTCAGGACTGTAACAGCAATTTATGATCTAGACAGCTGTTTCGGAAGTCCCAATTCCTGATACAGTGCTGATCTGTTTCATCAGTTACTTTTGGGCAGTAAGTGCCGAAGCAGTCTTCTTGATAGAGGGAATTTATGGTGCTCCACAGGGATGTTCCCCATTTGCCACCAGTCTGAAGAGTAGAATTGAGCTGGGAATTAAATCCCCAAGTTGGCACTGGAGAATCTTTGACCACAAATCAGCAGAGGGAAGCATAATAACACATAAAGAACAAATTCTGGTCTTCATAGCATAATTATTAATAATGACTGATATTAATAATGTTAAAAGGAGGCTGTAGTTTTGTGGAACACCTTTCACACCCATAACAAAAGCACAATTTCAGCTGAAAATACAGGATTTTCTGCATTCCTCCACACTATACACACTCAAGATAGCTTTGCCTGTGATCAAGATTTGCCACAGATTATCACAGACACATGGTTTGCTTGTGATTTACCTTCTGTCTTCTGAGATGTCTGTAATGATCCTGGTAAAGAAAGCTAATACCTCAAATTTCCTCTCGTTTTGTAAGATTTGGATTTAATTGCTCTCTGAGAAGATATGTGTGAGAGCATGATACCTCATAATATCAGCAAAGATAGGAAATTTTCCTAGGAAATAGTTTTAAAACGTTTCGACTATTTTCAAAATGAAAAGAGAGTAAAAGGTGGAACGCTCCACCTGGAGAAAGTAATCCGCTCTTGGTGCTAGGAAATCTCTCCAGAAAAGCAGGCTTCTATCTTTTCATAAGGCATGTTGGATGTGGGAGAGGGATTTCTTCTGCCTTTGAGAAGTGTGATGCCTAAGAACGATACAGAATTTGTCTGAGGACTTTAGCTGGGAAAAAATAGCGATACCTGGTAGTGGTATTAGCTTGCTGTTTGTTAACTCCCTCGTGACGATCACTCAGAGAATATAACGAAATTAGGAAGGCAGAACAAAACGTGTGCGGGCAAATGCCGTGAAGTCTTAGTGAACCTGGCTGCCTACTTGCTTATGCTTAAATAAAGAGAAATGTGAGTTTGGTGGATTTTAACATTGTCTTACTGTTGTTATTAATGTTTTTTTACAAAAGCATACATGTTATGAAATGCAATTTTAGTCTTTCTGGTCCTAAAATCTGGGGATACTGCACTAAGGTGGTAAAGGAAAGCCTTTCTTGCGGTTTTCCTTATTCTCCCTGGTTTCTGCCTTTGATATTAATCTTACATTTCTGCAAAAATTATATTTACTTGGGCATGTTTTTTCATAAAAGAGTGCCATATATTAGCTGGAAAGAAAGAGCTGTATTTTATTACAGTCCGGTACAAACCTTAAGTTACATATTATGGAATAAGCAGCAATTGGACATGAATTGTATCTCTGACCTTACCAAGAACTTGTCATGTCCAGTCTGGAAAGTGAAAATGAGTAATTGTGCATCTTAAAATATTTTCTGTGTTGTACTGGTTGGGACAATAAGTGACTGTGGTTTTTTGTCATCATCTTTTTCAGTTACGTGAAGAGTTTGACCGGGGCATAGATGTTGTATTAGACGAAGAGCACAGCATTCATGATGTTGCTGCTTTATTAAAGGAATTTCTGCGTGACATGCCTGACCCGCTTCTCACCAGAGAACTTTATACAGCTTTCATCAACACTCTCTGTGAGCTCTGCAGCATCTTGATTTACTGATTTTCAAAAGCTCACCTGTTAGAATTCTTTAATCTTTACTGATTGTATTCTTTTTTTCTGTGCATTTATTATTCTAGCCTTGATTTGCTTCAAATATTTATATAATATAAATTCACTGAGATCTTTCCTTGGTTTTCATATTGTGGCCCATGACACTAGAAAAACAAAGATTTCACTTGTTATACTTATTTTTGTGTTCGTATGTAGGATGTTACACGTTACCTGTTAAACCCTGACCCTGTCATTGATTCAGCAGTAGCAGATGGCAGACTTCCGTTTGAATCCTGGTGTCTGAGCACCATTAATACTTTTAATTTTTAGAGCTCTTTATTGACCAAAATTTCAGCCTGGCTTCAAAAACCTAGCTTCAAAACTTCATCATCATAGTTAATGGTCGTCAAAGCCATCATATTAAGTACTCCCAAATGTGTTGCATAAGACCTGGGCGCAGACTCTCACGGATTTGGGAAAAAGTAAAGTTGGGCCCTTCAAGCTTAAGCTGCTGCTTGCTGTGTGTTTTTCAGATTCTTTCTAGCCCTCGTGTCTGAGATCCTGCCTCTGTTCCACCTTTGTCACTGGCTACCATTGCATTTTAGGTGGTTAAACTGATGGTGGTTGCAGAACATCCTTTATATCTCTACTTGCTTTTCCAGTCTCCAAGTACCTCTACAAGATGTGAAATTTTAAGAAAACCCATTTAAAATTGCTAAAGCATAAAACTTGACTGGAATGCTTCCTAGCGGTGCCCTGTATATACCAGTAGCTATACCTAAATGAATAGAATATGTAGAAAATTAAACAGAATTTTTGTGTCCAGTGACAGTAATGCAAGGTGCAACATGGATTTTATAGGCTGAGAAAAGATCCTATGAACCTGTGAGCAAAAAGTTGACCAACCAAGGCAAAAAATCCCATAACAGTATTTGTTACGCTTTTGATATTTCCTTAGAGTTTTCTTCTTCTGACATCAAAAGGAAAATGATCCTTAAACAAAGCTATTCTGACACCTTCCTTTGGGCTGGGAACAGTCTATTTGTTCTGCTTTTAGGTTAGTTGGAGTGATTTTCTTAGAATGTATTTTTTCCCCTCTTAGTATTAGAGCCAGATGAACAGCTAAGCACCTTACAGCTTCTCATTTATCTTCTACCTCCCTGTAACTGCGATACCCTACACCGGCTGCTGCAGTTCCTCTCCACAGTGGCTGGCCATGCAGAAGACACCACAGACAAAGATGGCCAAGAGGCAAGTCCCAGTCACTTGTGTCCTTTAACTTTGCTTAGTTCATGGTCTGAAAAGAGATCTTTAAAGCTGTGAAACAAACACCATGGTGGCATATCCCTGAAAGATGGGAGAGATTTCATATTCTTGTCTGCATATTTGCCATTTGTTTACTGTGTTCTTATGACTGTGAGAGCTCGATTTTTATATGGCTTAATCAGTAAAGAATCTACCACTTCCTTTGGGAAATTCACAGCATAATTGATCTTGTTGTTAAGAACGTGTAACGTTATCCATCCTTTTTTCCTCCCTTGTTTTGTTCTATTATATTTTTTGGGAAAAATACTCAAATAGAAAAGTGTCAGGCATTCAAGAGTGTGCTTTTTCATTCTGTTTTCATTCTCTGCTGTTGCTTGCTTATATGACTTTTAGACATAGCAGTTCACTGGTTCCCTTATCTTCCTTGTATGCACTGGATAGTGAAGAACAAAAAATAAAGGACAGGAATTACACCTTTGCCCTTCCACCTCTTGGAGTCCAGTCACTGGTGTAATCACTATCTGGAGTCAGAGTCCTTCTTTGCCTGCTTCCCTTCTGGCCTCCTTGACTGTTACATTCTGAACCAAATTTGTTGGAGCGGTTGGAGTGCGCCCATCCCACAGAGACAAGAACACCCATAGCCATGTGGCTGAGCTGTGCTTCTGAGCATTCACGCGTGCATCTGAGCTGTTCACAGTAGAGAAGATCTGAAAATCCAGGCTTCCCATTTTCTGCCAGGAAGATGCTTGAACTAGGGGGCAGCTCTGCAAAAGGTGGCAACTATGAATGAGATGGATATAGTCAGTCACTGCTGGATGAAATTGTACCACTTTATCTGTGGAAGGGACTTCTCTGTCCTCTGAACTGCAGCAGAGACTACATCTGATATTATTTCTGAGACCTTGCTGAAACTCCTGAAGAATTTTGTCTTCCAGATGGAAAACCCTGTTGACTTCTGTCAAATTTGGACACCTTTTGCAGTTGGCTGGTTTTAACATTCGGCACTTTGAGACTGAATTTTGCCAAATTTCTGCCTCAAGTCCAAACTTCCAATGTGCTGTGTGTGACTTCAAGGCCTATTTCAGTTTTAAATCCACTTTAAATGCTATTATTTTTGTCCTCAGCAAGGAGTTGATAAAAAACTACACCGCTAGGATGGAAAGCATTTAAAATGAGTAGGCTGTAACACTTTTACTGTGCTTAAAAACGTCGCATGTGTAAGCCAGCTAAGGTCATGGTCCCCCTGATCCTGCAAAGAGTTCTCTGTTGGTTCAGGAACGTACCCAAGGGGATCTTATTGCAGGGCTAGAGGCCGATGCTGCTTAAGAGAGTTTGTTTGGCACAACAGTTGTAATAAAGGCATTTTCATTCCTCTTAGCAGTGCATCAGCTCTGCTACAGGTATTTTGGCAAGGCAAATTTACGTAAGCTGTCTTGGCAGTATTGTAAGCATCAGGAATATTATGTGCAATTGGATACCTTTCGTAGATAATATAGTATTCTACTCAGAATTATTTAAGCTGTTCATTAATAATTAAGTGAATGAAGGTATACAGGGCAAGAAAAAGTATTTTATCAGACCGTTTGCTATCACTGGAAGGAAAACAGCCCAGCTTTGGCGCACAGGCCCTCTTCATGATTTCTTTCAAAAGCCCTTCTCACGAAAATGAAGACAGATGACTAACTATTAAAATTACTCATTCAGTTAATTTCAGTGGATATGTTTACAACATTTTTTAAGGGATGCCCTGAGGCTGCCCTTGAGAAAAGACCCACTGTTTGTACAAACAGCCTGCACATGCAGATCCAGGCACAGCCAGAGGCTGCCCCTGGCACACCCCACACAGCACATCCCTGTGCATCCTTGGTGGCTCAGTACTCTAACAGTTTTTGAAAAGCCGGTCACCCGAAAAACAGCCGGGTGCATGGTGATGCACAAATACGGGAGTGTGCTGTTCTCGCAGTCATGCTGGGATGAGTCTCTAAACAAAAGAGCCAAGATGTTTGTGATGACTGCCCATGCACCTACTTAGTGCAGATGTCTTTCCAAGATTACACAGTGGCCCCACAGATAAAAGGAAAAGCTCTTTTTACTATCATCTCTTATCTAGTTGAGCTCTGTGAAAAATAAACCAGGTGCAGTCAGTGAACAGTTTTAAGTTTGACTAGAGTATTCAGTAAATGACCAGCTAAAAAAACCCACCTAAAATAACTGCTTTGAAAAGATTTTGTTTGTACCACTCATTTCCTGAAAAGGTATTTTTACTGCCTCTTTTTGATGCCTCCTCTTGTCCTTTTTTTAAATTAATTAGTTCACATGTAACTGAAACAAGTGAAAAATAACTCTCATGATATTTTTTTTGTTCTTTAAATAAAGGTCCACAAGAAATATTGGGTCAACAGCTGAAATTGACTTACAGTCTTACATAGTCAAACTGCTGACATCTTCTGCATTCCCAGAATAGCAACCAAGTGGAGACGCAGAGGGGAAACACATGACCCCTGCTTTTTGCTCTGTTAAAAGAATAGAAGGGGAAAAAAGTAGTCTAATCACAAATAGGACAATGAAAATTTTTATTTAATGACCTGTATGACATATTTTTCAGATAATTTCTGTCTAGTCTAGTATATTTTACTAGCCTTCTACTTCCTCCAAAATCAGGTTACTATTGCTTCTTTGAGCACAGAGTTGTAAAAGTAGGAAAAAAGTAAAAACTGGCAAAACCAAACCAAACAAAGAAATCCACCCAAAAAGTAAACGTTTGGCATGTTCTAGAAAACAAGCAAAAAGAGAGGAAAATACTAACAAAAATAATGAGCGTGCTCCTTAATTATCCAAACTGTTTAAACATGGCAAAGTGTGTTTTTCCTCACTGTATCTGTTTCAAATCATGAGTGCTACTCGAGAAAGCTAATGGTTTTCAGTATTCGGTCCTAAGATACAGTCATATGTTGAGGTGGTGAAGTAGGAGGGTGGTTTCCCTGAGTTCAGCAGCAGTATGCCACTGCTGAGCTTCAAGGGAATTAAGGGCAGGCAGCACTTCCACCTTCTATTTCTCCAATCCATTTGAAAATATATCCAGAACATCCTCGGTGCTTGTTGCAGAGATGTCCAAACAAAGTGTTTCAGCCTTTCTAACTATTGTTCGTTTTTTATTTGACTAGTATTTAGTTTTGGTTTTGATGAATGAACCATCTGCCAAATGGGCTGGGAGGGGGGGGAGGTGCAGATGTAGAGGCGTGTGTGTATAGCTGTGTGTATATATGTACGTGTCTGTATACATTAGACCCTGGGAAAGCCCACCTCATTTATATTCTGTGTTCTAGATTACTGGGAACAAAATGACATCGCTTAACCTGGCCACTATCTTTGGCCCAAACTTGTTGCACAAGCAGAAATCTACAGACAAAGAATTCTCAGTCCAGAGCTCAGCTCGAGCCGAAGAGAGTACTGCTATCATAGCCGTCGTACAAAAGATGATTGAAAACTACGAAGCCCTTTTCATGGTAGGTGAATGTCTCTTCACATTACTCCTGTGCATTTTCAAGTTAAACGAGGAAATACCTGGTTGGTATTGAAACAGACTAGGACGAAATAAACTGTGGAAACTGCTTTAAATTAGGGTCAGTTAGTAATGGTAGAAAAAGTAGACTTCTATCAAGGAAGAAGTAAGCAACAATTTTAAAAATGTGTACTTGGATCTTGCCTGGAATAGCTTCTATGTAGATGAGAGCATCTTCCTTAAAAGATTTCTCTCTGTGGCAGTGATGGGGTCGGTTAGTCAGTTGTATACTAAACAACACAGCAGCATTGCTCATTAGTTTTGCAGGCAAGACTGAAAATGACCATTCACCTCTCAGGTTTGGAAGTCAGGGAGCCAGTTTTTCTGCAGTGAGAAGAGGTTACTTTAAGGAGCAACAGCCTCCCCTACCAAAGACTGACTTGTTGGTTAGATGGGGAGCAAATGCAAAGCTTTCTCATTTGTCAGTTGGGTAAGAGGAGTAAAGCATAAATCTGTGTAGTTCCTGGGTACCTTTCTGTTCTTTTGCTGAAGCAAGGAAGTTTTTCATATAAGGGATGATGACCTTGGACTTGGGCATGTTGCATACTTAAGATGCAGCTTCATTAGGTCGCGCTCCTTGTGCCTGGCAGTTACCTGGACAGTTCATTCTGTGGCGTTACCTTTTCCTCTTTTTGTCTACAAAATTATAGGTCAGCTCAGTAATGACTTGTGCCTGAGAGAGCCCTGCTCTGGGGTAGCAGAGGCCAATCAGACCTAGTGGTGGGTCCTGTCTTCATTTTAGTAGATCTTAACAAAACCAGTAGTCTTGAAAAGATGAAAATCGCTTTGGTGGTTGTGTCTTGAAACTAAGCAGCACTGTTTCGGTTATACTGAAGAGATCGGTTCCCGAAGCAAGAGGAAGAACATTCTGGAAACCTCCTTTAGTGCTCCAGCAAAGCTGGGTGCTGGGTACCTGTGATGGGAGAAGATGGACGAGCCTGGACTGTGGACATGTGGCACTGATGGCCACATAGTCAGGTGTCTACCGGATTTCAACAGGGAGAAGAGCATGAGAAGGCGATCATGAGCGCTGCCTATCAGTCTTAGCCTCAGATGAACTTCTTTGTGGTTTTCTTGTCTTTTCCCTCACACTGTATTGCCTTTCATTACATACTTTGCTTTATTTTTATTCTTGTTCCAGGGAGACACTCAGCAATCTTTTTTTTTTCTTTTAATGCTTTTCACAGTTTGAGGAAACTTTAGGTGATATTTTTCCTTCCACAGCAGGAAAAGAATGTGACAGAACTGCACTCTTCTGCAAAGGTCTTCTGGCCCAGGGTGTGGATGGCACTAGCAAGTTTAAAATAATACTTGAATAAGAATACTTGCAGCACTTGGAGTTTTCTTATTGTTGTTTCTCTTTAAGAATATTTTACAGCGCAGCCACATCTCAAGACACAATACTTAGGCACACATTCTGACTTTCAATGTGGAAAGGATGGAGCTTAGTGTTAGACTAACCTACACATGGTCTCTTTTAATTGTGATGGATTTATTCCTTTTTCTCTTCAGTGCCTGCATTTTCATCTGAAGCTTAAACAAAGGGATGGGGGGGGGAGAGTTTTGTTTTGTTTTCTTTTCCAGAGTAGCTTCTCAGATTGTGGAGAGAGATTAGAATCAAATTTCCAGATGAGAGGCTAGCTGCAAGTGAAAGACAAACCTATCTATCTCAGATGCTCTCCTGAAAGCTGAAATACATTGATGTGAAATTTATAGAAATGTCTAACAACTGAGCATCTCTGGGTGCTTTCACTCTTCTGATTGCCATAGTTAAACAACATAGCAAGTTCTGCCTGTTTTCTGGAGTCACACATGATACTTTTCTAGAGTTTTCTAGACTCACACATGATACTTGATCTGTAGGATTGTTTCAAATTGCTCGTAGTTAGTATTTTCTAAAGCTTCTACTAGGGTTTACTTTCATCTTTTTCATGTTTTCAGCAGCAGCACAGAGAGACTCTTTGTATTTTGAAGATAATTAGCCCAGTGCATCATTTGGTAATAGATGCATTGAAAGGAAAGAACTTGCACATGTAATGGTAATAAAACTCTGATGATTTGAAATCAGGTGGCAGCAATTTGTTTTCCAAACCCATAGGAGTGAGGCCAAACCAGAACTGCTGTTTGTACTTTTTTTTACAAAAAAAAAAAAAAATAGATCTAGACTCGAGCATTCAGCTGCAGCTGTAACGTACAGTGTATTGCTGCTAAGGTGTTTTTGTGTTTGGTTTACTTTTTTTCTGTTACTTTTGTATATGAGGAGGTTATAAAACTCTGGTTGGCTTCAGCATTGAAACTGGAAGAACGTTTGCGAAATAAAACCTAGGAAACCAGGATGTGTTGTGGTGCCCAGATCGCAATATCAGAATGATTCTGATGTATTGGTGGGTCAGGAAGTTTCTGTTAGAACAACCCAGGATACTGGGGACTGTTTTTATTAAGCAATTACCATTGACATCAGTCATCTGCAAACGTAGATTTCGTATAGAAGATGGATTCTGACCTTGCTTCATTGATGTTGAGGCCTTTCATATATAATTCTTACCCATTTCAGTGAATCTTAGAGATGCATTAAAATGTTTTACAGGAATGTACAAAGACTGTTCTTTGCCAGTCTCTGAACTATGTCCAGCAACTGAATGTGAGGAGGCACAACTCAACCACGCTTTGTCTCCTTGGCTTTGACTTGGCATGGAGGGCGGAGAAGAGCAGCTTGGCCATGCATTTTCATCTCCTAGTGCCCAAATCCAGCCCTGTTGCAAGGAAGCACTACATAGTGTCTGAAATTTCTTAATTTTTATTGTTAGAGGCTACTGTGGCCTCCCCACTGCGGAGGCAGTCACATGCTGCCTTTCTGCACTGCATCAGTAGCAAGGGACAGCACAAAGGAGATGCCTCAAGGATCCCTCCACCCTTTTGTGTCTCAGTAGCTGTGACTCTTATGTAGTACCCAGACCCAAAATCTCAGAATATCTCCTACTCTACTGGAGTCTTGACAACCCTAGAGCCCTCTGAGCCATCCTAGAATGTGCTCAACAGCTGTAACAGCTGTTATTTCAGCAGTGCCTTGGCTTCCCTTCTGTCCCTGAATTTCAAGTTCTGATCCGTCTACTCATCCACAACTGCCAGTTGAATAATTAGTTCAATAATCATTAGTGCTGCTCTGTAACATCTTCCCAAGATACCAATATAGTAGTTCTCTTCAAGTGTAAGTTTATAGTTACACACATATAATTTCTACGCTTGCAAGTTAGTTAACTAACTGAAGTAAATTGCTTTACAGGAAAAAATTAAAACCCAGCAGATAGCTAGCAAGAAGACCATCAATATAAATCCAGTTGAAGGATCGCAGATTGATATGCCCTCATTCACTCAGATAAAAGTCGTATAACTTGGTAGAACTGTTGAGTTTGGGTTTTGCAGATGCTTTCACTTGGAACTGAACTGCCTGTTGGAACTTTTTCAGAGTCATTTTCATGGAACGAAAGACTTTGGGGTTTTTGTTGTGTGGGGTTTTTTTTGTAATAATGGAAAATGTTTTGGGTTTTTTCTGACAAAGTCCACTCCGTAGAATCTTACAAGTCTATCAGCTTGATACAAAGCTGAATAGTAAGTGACATACAGAAAGACATGAACTCTGCATTACTCTCATACTCTATCTGGAGTTAATTCTGCTGTATAGAAAGGCTGTCTAAATGGAGAAATTACGGTACACCAGGTTTCCAAAATGTATTCCTATAAAGATAAGATGTTTATTTAAAGACTGATATATCAATGCCCATCAGTAAGATATTTTTCTGGCTTAGAGGCTAAATACAGTATTTTTTGAAAGGAATATTTAGTCACACAAGTTTTTAATAGAGATTTTGGGTCAATTTGAATTAAATAGGCATATCTTCATTTATTTTCAAGTTATTTCCTTTTTTAAAGAAATATGCCTTTTCTGTAACTCGACTCCCTAAATACTTCCCAAACTGAGGTATTCCCCTGAGGAATCTATTAGTAATTCTATTCCTATTTCCCAGAAAATGTCAGGGAGAACAAATAGCCCATGCAGTGTGACCTGAAGGTCAAGAGATTGAGGCTCTGACAAATTGCATCCAGAAGCATATTGCACAGTCAGTAACCCCTTGCTGAGATTGTCTTGCCTCCAGCTCCATCATGAGTGAACCTCAGCTGTTAGTTCAAGTTTCTCAGATGGTTTCATCTGTTTCAGTGCTGTGAAGGTTGAGTTGAATGTTCCACTGTGATGTGGACAAACTCACTGTAGAATAGATAGGACTCATGTCAAATGCAGTTGGAAGCACAAGCTTGGACAGATTACTTGGGTGGATTTTGGAGTGCCATTCCTGCGACCTGCCCAGGTTGCTCTATCTGCAGCAGCTGAAGCTATCAAGTGTTTTGAAGGCTTATCTCCATATAAAGTGCACTAGAGAGAGGTAACAAATCAGCAGGCAAAACTCTGAAGAACATGGCACAAACTCTCTTTGAGCCTGTTGCTACTACTCACAGTCCAGAGTGGCTGGAGATCCAACAGTACCCAATTGTAAAACTGAGTTATGGACAGATGAACTCTTTAATTAGTCAAGTTCTGATTGGGCATAAGCAGGATTTAAGTGCTTCTAGATCCCAGAATTTGGCTACATGGATACCTGAACATTAAATGTTTGTAAGGCTTCATTTGGAAAAATATGGACCTTTGACAGCTCTCACTCAAATGAAGCAATTGAAGAACTTCATAGATAGAACAGTCACCATGAAATTTCCATATGAGAGTGACATAAATAAGTCAAATGCCACAGAATATATGAAGAAACATTCCCCTTCCTGTCTGATTACATTTCACATTGTTTCTAAAAAGAGAGAAATACAGTCACTTGGACTGGAAATTTTTCAATGTCCCCAGATCTTTAAATAGGGATATAAGGTTAGGAACATGAGTTGGAGCTTTTGAGACTGCAATACATGAGTAGTCTCACTATTGCTACCAGATAAAATACCCAGCTGAACACTAGTGGGACATTCAACAGTAACCAGCATTTGATGTTGTACAAAGTGATCTTTAATCCTACTTCACCTGTTGTTACATGAAATTTCTATTTTAAGTGGAAGCTTCTAAATATGTATTTTATATACTGTCCAGAAATGTACTTGTACTTGGTCTTTTAGATGAAGCATAGTACCAAAACTAATGTATATGGAAGGATATTCGTCTCCAACTAAGTATTTTTTATCATCTTCGTAGGTTTCCCCTGACCTACAGAATGAAGTGCTTATTAGCCTGTTAGAGACTGACCCAGATGTTGTGGACTATCTGTTGAGGAGGAAAGCTTCCCAGTCATCGTGAGTAATCTGTTTTTTCGTCATTCCTGTTTCTGCTGGGAATTTCTATCTCCCACTGGAAGTGTTCAAAAGGTTCTAGTTTTCCACAGCTCTTCTGCACTGTCTACAGTGGAGTAGAAATATCCTCCCCGTTACACAGACTCTGCCAAAGAAATTATGACTCTTGTACAGCGTTTTCTAAAGACAAATCTTGTTTCCTGATTCGGAGGAAAGATTGCATTGCGCTGCAGAGAACAGAATGACATGTACATAAAAATATTCGGTGCACTATTATCTGACAGGATGTATTCTAGTGATCCGCTGGTTCGTGTCTTGGGTTTGTTGCAGTCTTCAGTAACAGGAGGCGTGTATTACACTATCCTTGAAACACACCCTAGAGTGCCTTAACACAATCACAGCTAGCCATTTGACCAGTTTGTTGTTCTTTTCCTATTGTATACACCCAGGACATTGCAAACAAGTCAACTGCTGCAATAGCAGGTTTATGGAGACTCTTTGGATATTATTTAACCATATGCTTTGTGAAAGATCTAAAGAGAAAAAAAATCACACCGGTCACTATTGCGGTTATGATACATAACATACTCCAACTTTGTTTAAGGTGTATGTATGCCCACACCTGTGTGCCTTAACGCTATGAGTTTGTGCATTCAGATTAATAGGATTCCTGGCTTTCTCATGGGACACACAGTCATTGCCTTTACTCTAGCGAATCCTGATATGTCAGACCCCAAAATCACAAAATTTGAAAAGCTTGCTTTAAGTGATTTTTAAGAGGTTTCCTAGACTGTAAACTTTCTGGGCCAGATTGGACTTTGTCTTCCCGTGTGTGTGGAAAGTGCCTAGTGCATTCAGAATATAATTAAAATCGAATTTGTACAGTCAGTTAGCTATGGGTTTTTTTTCTCTCCCTCTGGACATTGTATAGTTGGAGGTAATGTAATAGTGTGCCTGGCTTTAAAGGAAGAGGTATAGAAGAAATAGTATAACTAACACATGAAGGAAAAAGCTTTCTTTAATTATAAAAATTAAAAACAAAAATACGTGCAGAATATGTCATGTGTTGTAAAGGATTTTATTAGTTTGTTGACTTAACCACATGAACACATAACATGCAGTAGCAAATTATCACAGATCGTCTGATTTGTGGTAATTGTCTCTGTGTGTTTTCTTAGCATACTGCAGACATGAAATAATTTCAATTAGTTTATGTCTGATTGACAAGTAACCATGTGTATATTTAGATCACAATAAATTCAGGATAATTAGAGGTACGTTAGCTGCCTTTTACACTTGTTTCACATTTGCCATGAGCCAAGATCACAATTAGGAGATACACTGCAAATCATATGGCATACGGTGAAGTCTGTAGAGACTTCTTTCTTTAAGCCCTCAGTTTGGAATGATCATATTATTTCTAACTCAAGCTAATAAAAACCTTCATGCTGGATTTCACTGTCTATATAATATAAAGACATAAAATTGTATCTCACATGCAGCTACACATACCAATTAAGCATAAACTTATTGCAAATCATTGTGGATGTAAAGATTATTGTTAGATCCTGTTTCCTTGAAGTTAATTGACCTTTCCTTGAGCTTCCTTGCTTTTCAGCCAGCATGCACACCTAGAGAAGAAAATGGATCTTTTGTGCAAAGCTGGTCACATCTGATAAAGGGGGTTTTGTAAGAAAAGGTTATGAAACCAAATAGGAACATATGGCTACACTAGTGCCAATTTATTGTACTATTTTCAGTAATGGGCAGATGAAGTATCACTGAAATAGGAAAAACTTACTGTCTGTCATTTTTCTTCTACTCTGCTATCATGTAAGTGATTTATTTTTATTCTTAATGTTAATGAGATATGTTTTCACTGTGATTGCAACTTCTCAGTTAAGATATTCCAGGCAATTAGAGGGAATGTTGCTTAGTGTTATTGCTAAGAGTGTGATGCTCTTAAGAGATTAATCTATTTCAGAACATAATCTCAATTTTGAGGCTACGTATTCGTTGGTTATTTTTCCTGTAAGAAATGTGAGGCAGCAGACAACGAGAGGTTTGTCTTGATTTGATAAAAATGAGCTTCCAAAATACATCCTTACTGCTCTTGGAAATTTCCTGGTCATGTATTCAAGATCCAAATTGGGATCTGTGGAACAGAAAACTTTACATATTCTTGAAACAATCTTTATCAGAAAAGTTGCTTGGCTGCATAGCGTAGAGTATGGAATCAACTTCAAGACTTTAATGTCATATTAATTACTCTGAAGGTCCTTCTTCTGCAATTGCCCTCACATCTCTGCTTTTGATGTCATTACAAATGTTTTCTTGGCTCTGATCTAACAGAGAAAACACAATCTCTTTTCCTCCCCAGAGGAGGAGAAGTGAGAGGTTCCTCATCTCTCAGTTCTCTTAAGAGCTGAGCATCATGAATGGTGTGTCAGGGAGTTTGTCGAAGTTGTTCATGGTAAAGCACTAATTACTATTGGCAGCAATTACAAAGTGTGCTTTTGTGGATGACTTTCCCAACTTTTTTGTATGTTGGCTTGATGACAATGGAATTTGGGGTTTCCAGTTGTAAGATGAAGCATCTTTAAACTAACACAAAAATAAAATCTGTTTCTTAATATTATTTACTGCTTATCATGGTTAGTAGTCCTTTTAGAGTAAATGAGTTTGAAAGTTACAGAATTTTCGAATGTTTTGGATGGTGATGATGGGTTTTAATCTCTCCTAACCTGTGGCACAAAGACGAAGCCATACAATAGGCCATATAGTGTGCGTAATTGCAGTTTTCAAAGCTGTGGAGGCTCCCTGGCTCATTAAGTCCTCTATCCTATTACAGTAGCAACCACATCATAATCCTGTAGTAATCTGTTTTGTTGGTGGCACCTGTGTTGCTCAAATATGTATGGAAGTTACTACTGCATGCTGCCAAGCCATCGCACTCCGTATGATTTGCCTCTTGTAAGGCATAATTGCTTTCCCGCACAGTAGCTTTAAGGTATAACAGAAAAGGATTTCTGCCAAGAACAGAAAGGGATTTCCTGTTTTGATGGCTTTTATGCCAGTAGAAAAATAGGCATATACCCAGTAGAAGTAATTATTATTAGTTACGTTTTTCCAGTTCACCCATGCAAGTAGACTGGTGGATAACATCAGTTCAGAAGGATGCCAGTTAAAAACAGAAGCCCAAGACTCCTTCATAGCATAGTTGGAATCTGAAATAGTATTTTTGAACACATGTGGCATAGATTCCTTCTGCAGCTTTCAAATCTTTCAGTTTGGACATAACCAGTTTTTAAATCTTTTCCTTAATGTAGTTCATAACCACTAGAAAATACTTTACTTGCCTTCCCATTTCTCACATTTTATAATACATAATCTTTTATTATTCTTTCTAGACACCATAATGTGCCCTTATTCATAGACTGCATATAGACAAGTGGGTGTCTTGAGCAGTATTTACATTTGCCTCCCAGTTTAGTTTTTCCCCACTGTGTGGGTAGAGAATCTCACAGCTGTCCAGGGATAGATGAATTTTGAATTTTGGTAAACATCCATTCGCTACTGAATTCAAATCATAAAGCAAACAGGTGCAAAAGTTTTGTTTTAAGGAATATGTGAGAATTCGTTCTTTATTTGGAAAGATACGAGCCAAAGTATTTTGCAAGTTGTGTTTTATTTTGTTCATGAAGAGCATCATAAAGCTGCAAATGTATGAGATCCAATTTCCAACTTTATTCAATCCATTTTGATCATTTCTTGTAGTAAAATTGGCAAAGTCCACATGCATCATCTTTGATTTTTTAAAAGTATTTTTTCAAAACAAACTTGAAAGTGGTATTATGTATATGTAATTGCATGGACTTACTAGCAGAAACTGTGAACGAGTTTAGAAACTTGAACATTTGGATTTTTCCAAAGACTTGACAGTTTCCATTCAAGTAAATTTTTATCAGGAGCTCTGTCTTGAGAAGAGATAGACTATAACAGATGATTCAAGGTAAGACATGAAATTAGTGTTTCACAAAGCTCAAATTTATGTTCCCACATTCTTTCATTTCCATTTCCCTTTCCCCTATTCCTTGTGTTACCTTGCCATGGCTAAGTGGTGGCATACCTCTCTCTTTGCCCTGTGCAACATAGTTAGGTTTTGATCTTGCAAAGATTTACACGGAATAAGCCTTATTGGTGTCACCATTAGTGCTGCGTATGTCTGTATGCTAGCAGGGTGAGATTTTGATAACGTTCAGTCCAGAAAGCTGGAGAGAAAGACTTTTCTGTCTTCTTCTCGCAGGTCTTTCTGGTTCTTCTAAAATTCCAAAGACATTGCTTTAATCTCATCTTAACTCACATGCACTACACAAGGTTTTTTTAGAACTTAGGAGGGCAGAAAGAAAGGAGTAAGGGACAAAAAAAAAGAGAAAAAAGATTTGTGATGGAATTGTACTCACTTAAGAGACAATTGTTCTTCAGTGTGTGACCGTAGACTAATTTTCATTGGACTCATCTTCAGATGAGAAGTTGAGATGGAAAGTTACATAATTGAAGCATGATGTACCTTTTTCTTTTTTTTTTAATTACTCCCCAACATTACCATACCAACCACACTGGGAAGCCTGGGAGAGAGCTACTTTGCCAAATGGCAGCTATGATTTTTTGAGTTCACCCCGGTTAAGGTTCAGGATCAGTTCAGTGATTAATTTTTCGCTGGGAGTCACTGATGAGTAAACTTAGTTAATTCATTCCCAACACTTTATGGTTGCCTTTATACTGGGGGAGGGGGAAGGAATATTGAATAACATAATAATCATGATGTTGAGTGTATATATTTTATGTTCTGGGACATGCAGTATGTATTTCGGCCAGGAAAAAAAACCCAACAGCTTGAAAGTGGTGTTAAGTTTTGTCATTATTTCTGTATTGATGTTTAGTGTGCTGTGGTTAGCCTGTCTTACCCCTGTGTGTTTTCTTTATTTTCTTTCTTCAGTTTTATTTCATTTGTCTGGAAAGAGGGTTATTGTTCCATAACAAGTGGTGTACTTTGGCTGCTCACTCAGTTCAAGCTCTCTTTGGATTTTGACTCATGATGAGAAAGGCTGACCATTTTCTGTACATATTTACAGGAATGAGCCTCTGTCATATCACATGCTATTAGAGCAGATATTAATGTGACGTCACTGGGAGAAGTGTTTGACTCCAGAGAAGCAAAAGATAAGCATCTAAGAAACAAAGATCAAGGTGCAGAGCAATGAAAAATTAGTAGCAGAATATAAATTAGGGAGGCCATGTTTGTTTACAGAGTATTTCTGCATATTCTTTGTGAGGTTCAGTGACTCACAGACTGCCTCCTATCTGCATAGTGAACTGTAACAGTTCAAGAAATCTCCCTCAACGTTCTCGACACACTTTAAAAATGAGAGTTTTGTCTCTGAGCCTGGGCTGTACTTTTTGGTGGTGGTTTTGTTTGCCTTTTTTTGTGAAAATTAAATGCAGGCCATGCTGCATTTAATGGTAATGTAAAGGTGAAGGAGTAAAAGAAGTTGCAGAAGTTATCAGGAGAGCCAGTTGTTTGCTGCCCCCATCAGAAGTAGGGTAGATACATCTGCTTGTAGAAGGTTTACCTTCTGGTGTCTCTAGAATAGGATCCTTCTCACAGTGTGAGAGGCAAGCTCAGGTTTAGATTTCTCTGACTGTGTAGTACTTCAGAATGGAAGAAGGGATTTTAGCGTACTGCTTAACATCAAACTAATCTTACCGATCGTGCCCTCAGATTTGCTGTTGCAACAAGCTGAATTGTCAAGGTAACATAAGGAATTGATTCACTATTTAATTTCCTGTGGTGAACTGTACGGTTGTGTTTTTTGTTGTTTTCTTTCTTGACAGCAACATCTTTTGATTTTTAGTGGCCTCTGCTGGCCACTTCATGGCAAAAGTTTTACTCATGGAAAATTCACTTCTGTGCTGCTTCTGGAAGTGTTTTCATTTCAGCAGCTGTGATCATACTCCTATATTTGATTTTATTTGTATGATGTCAGTCTGCACCTGCAGCTGTGAACGTAAAGCATTTTTCATTAACAGTGGTTTGTTTATCAAAATTTCTCAGGAGCCCTGAGATGCTGCGGTCAGAAGGTTCCTACTCCACGGGAGGAAGACATTCTTCCACAGACTCCAACAAAGCTTCAAGTGGAGATGTCTCCCCTTACGACAACAACTCCCCGGTACTGTCTGAGCGCTCGTTGATGGCAATGCAAGAAGAAGTTGCCCGCAGCCCAGATAAGCTGTACAGGGTACCTGAACAGTACACGCTGGTTGGACATTTACAGCCTAAGACAAAGGAGAATTCTTCTGCATCACAGGCTGGAAAAGGTAGAGTACATCCTGTTCATGTTCTTCCTTATCTATGACCGATGGGGGTTTCTGAAATAATTGAAAAGTGTCTGCTCTATTTTGTCATCTGCCAGGAGTTGAGGAACAATGGTGTTAATAACCTGACAAGAAATGACTGACCAACATCCTTTTTTTTGCACTGATCCCAAAGGGTATGTGCACAGTCCTCCTTGTTAGCTCAGCCACCTGTCAGGGATGCTTTTGGTATGGCATTTCTCAAAACTTGGAGCTATTATTTAGGAAAATAGAACTATGTATGTCCTGCTTTGCAGCCTGGCTGTGACAGCATGGCAAAGATTCTTATATCTAGTCCTGCTCTGTAGGAGTGTAATACCCACAAAGTTATGGTCCAGACTTCTGAAAAATCTGAGACTTCAAGATGTCAAGCTACAGATTTTCTCCAATTGAAAAGAATTACCTCAACTCCATCTCGCTGGAGAGCACAACAGAGCTGCACAGCTTTACACGCTACCAATTACCCACCTAGCAATACTAGTGCAGGGATCCATAATTTCCATAGCTATCTAGGGAGTGCACACCTGAGTGGTGTCTTCTGTAAAGAACTGTGGTTTAAACTGATAACTCACCAGCACTTCCAGATGCTTTTCATTTAAAAATATAAAAAAAAAAATTTAACGCATATTTAGTGAGCCCAACTCTAAGGACTTTCATTGTGTAGGGATGCAGATAACTGTTTGGTGGTATTTTAAAACCATTTTTTTTCAGAGGTACTGGTTAGTCACTTAATTCCCTTTGGAATAAATGAGTTTTAGACTATTATCTCAATTATATGCTTTATAAATGCTAATGGGCATCTATCTTCCATATTCACCATCTCTGAATAGGCTTCAAAATTTGGTCAGGTTGCTAGTGAGTTATAAACAGGAAATTACATGAAGTTTTATCGTACTAACCATCTTTTGGACTTTAATATGCATCACGACGATACTGGACCATGACGAATCAGGAAATTCCTCTACTGCCAGATGGAATCAGAAAAAGGCATGAAACAGTTACGATCCAGCACAGTGCCTGATGTGCGCATTTCATTAAATCTCAATTTTGTGGCAGCACTTCCTTGTAAGAACCAAGTGATGCTGCAGGTTGATAGAGCATGACTTACAGAGACCCCCGGGGCTGCAGCTGCCTGAGGGAGCTTTGCCATTCTTTTCCTGTAAAAAAGTGCATGAAATAACTTCTGTTGACCAGATCTTCCTGTTCTTGTGCAAATTCTCCCACCGACTTCAGTAAGGCAGAGGACTTAAGGGAAATTCCACTCTCCCAGCAAGCTCAGGCATCCTGCCTGTACAGAGCTCACTGAATTCACTACGAGATCTGAGCCTGAAACAGCAAGTAACTGGGAACAACATATTTGAGATCTGTTTGTTAGGTGCATCATAAGGCAGACACAAATATGTGTGAATGAATCTGATACCTTAAGTAAAGTTCTGTGTCCTCTTAAATTACCGTTCCATTTGAATGCTTTTAAATAATCACTTGTTCATTAAGGATCGATTCATCATTTTCTTCCTGCTCTTACTGCTATTTAGATGTTTCTGAAGATCATTTTGATATCTGGGGCACCTGGCATTCAACGCTGAAAAGCGGCTGCAAAGATCCAGCAATGACAGGTCAGTTATTTCTCAAGTTTTAAGCCCAAATCTAGCAAAGACATAGACAATTTCTTGGTTTTACGCAGTGAAACCAGTAGGAGAATTCACATTGTCCAGGGTTGGACTTTTAAAAGGTGGCTGTTCAATCAAATGCAGAAAAGCGCAATGGTTACACAAATGCAGCAACATTTCAAACTGTCACAAGAGAATTTTAAATAGTAATAATAATAGTTATATGTAATAATAGTTTTATGTTCTTCTAAAAGTCATTGGAAGGTGGATGCCTGGTGGGGATTTGAGAGCAGCCACCGCCGTGGCACAAGTGCAGGCTGTGAGGTTGGCAGCCCTGGGTTCTGGCCCTGCCCCTGGCTGGCATCGTCATGAGTTCCTGGCCCGTCCTGCCTTTGTTTTTCTCCCATCTACACTCACCCCTCAGAGGATCTGGGAGACTCAAACACCCTCCTGCTTTCCAAGCGTTTGAAAGATGTTAAGTGCTGCAAGGCATTATGTCAGAGCAAAGTATTAGTCACTGAGTAACATAGTAGACACAGTTGAGATAGATGCAGGGCTGCTGCTCCGTGTCCCCAGGTTCAGCTGCTGGCGAGGCTGATAGACCTTCGGTCACAGCCTGATGGTAAAAGCTCCCATCCCTCTTCTACGGCGTGATGCAGGGGAAAGCAGTAACTTATTAAATGCCACGTAAACAATTACGCAGACTGATGTTGTCTTTCTGACTCTGGCCCCCAGGTTCTTATGGGAACATTTACGAAAGCAGCTTGCTGCGACCTGGACAGTGCTCTCTTTCCCAGGGGAACCTCTCTATGTCTTCTCCTCGGTGGCAAAGCAGCTCCTCCGAATTGGACAACAGCAGGCAGGTCATGCGACGGAGCCAGACGACTGCTGCCATTCCCGAGTGTCAGCTCCATCCCACAGCGCCTCGAGTGTGCAGTAACACACAAACAGAAGTCAGCAGTAGGAGTTCAGACCTGTCGCGCTCAAAGTCGGAGCGGCACTTGACTTTAAGCAGTGTGGAGGACCTCAGTGAGCATGACTTGAACACAGGTTGTTCACAAAGCACAGCCAAGCCCTCCTACAGAAAAGAGAGGCCACCACCCCCATACCCAGGCCCAGCAAAAACAAGCTCTGCGTTGTTGCAGCGATCGAGCGTTTCTTCAACGTTGCACTCTTTGTGGAGACATCAGCGCCAAGAAAAAAGTTCAGGGACCAGAGCAGCTGGAGGACCGCCAGCCAAAGGCCCTGACCAGGTCACCTCCAGGCAGGAGCGGCCGGCCCCGTGCACCCAAGCGGGTCACATCTATTCCACAGCACCTCACAGTCAGAACAGTAAAAATGTTTCAGAGGTGGACTGGCATGATTGGCAAAGGGAGAGGTGCCAAATTTGGGAGCTTTTATCAGCTGACAACCCAGACGCCCTCCCGGAAACCCTTGTATGATCGGACTCTGCAGAACTGCCACCCTTACCTATGCCTCCGTCTCATAGGAAAACAACAGTGACATTGGAAAACAGGGATGGCTTGTTTGTTTTATACCATCTGAATTGCTTATACTTTTTTTTTAAACTTTGTTCACTTTAATTTCTTAACAGCACTGTCAAGCAGTCCATTTACAGATACAGTATGTTCCTGTTTTTCAGCAAGCTTTTGAGGAAAAAACAAGGTGAAAATTTTAGTCCAGTAACTCTGTATGCATATGCTGTGTATAAGATAAAACTGTGGCTTTGATATTGCTAAAAATGTATTTATATATCTGCAGTTTTGATGATTGTATATTCTGTAATGGGTATTGTATGATAATCATATATTATGTTTTCATATACAGATGTCAATCAATCATGACTGCTTTTTTTAAAATCACTGCACTTACATTACCGTGATATGCATTGGAATTCTATAGAAAGTGCACAAGCTGGTTTCTGTGCTTATATAAAAAAAACCTGTTAAAGGGGGAAGTTGTCCTTCTTTTCACTGCCTATTGAAAAACACTAAGATAGAGCGGAACATGAAAAGCCATATATTTTATAAGGGTTGTAGTGAGCTTAGAGGGGAAAATACCAAATATTTTTTTCTTATAAATATATTTGCAAACAAAATTAAAATTTGATACAAGATTGTAAGAATATTTTTTTAGATTCCGGTAGGAAGCAGCTCAGAGAATCAACTAAGAGCAAGGCCGTGCCTAAACCAACTGAGGATGCAGTGCAAAGGTCTGCCCTCCCATTCTAGAAGAAACCCAATGTTATGTATACAGGAGATAATATATATATTTATAAATGTATGATTTTATGTGTTGTTCTGAAGCAATAAACTGGAATCCAAATTTTAGAAAACGAAACCCAATAAATTGAGGTGTGTAACAACTGAGAAAGAATATGGCTTTTCCTTTGAGATAACAAAGCTTCAGCATTAGGAAAGAGACAGTAAAAAGAAAAACGCAGACAGACAGACAAACGAAGGGAGTCACACGGAATTTCAGAAATGAACATGATGTTTGGAGACATTCACAGCTGTATTCCTATAAATATTGTGCCAAAGTCTGGGTCAACAGTACTTCTGCAATAACTGTATGTTGCATCGTTAAATGTTGCTGTTTTATACACGTTCTGGTGTTTTTAAATTGCAAAATTGTATATGGCCAGCAGGTGGCAATGTACTTCAGTATTCTAGAGAGAATTCTTTTTATCACTTGATAAGGGAAAGTGTATCATATCAAAAGAATTTTATAAAACGTATTAGTCTTAATCTTAATGAAGTTGAAGACCTATTCAGTGATGTTGTCTTTCAGTTCTATCTTGTGCCATAATGACGGAATAAAAAACTAAGCAAAATAACGAGCATATTTTTTGCTCCTTTTTTTGAAGCAAGGTTTATGTACAAGTCGGTGTGGTTTTATTATGTTCTTGAGTATCTCTGTCAAAAACGTCTAAAAGGCTTTAGGAGCTTATGGACCACTTTCACATATGACTTAAATATGCAAGATCCAAGGTTTTACTTGAGTTTTACGCTTAAAATCCATCATATAAAGAGCCTGCCCATCATGTCTCCGTTTTCGTAAGTGGAGTTATAAGATAAAAGCACCAACCTGAGTAGAAAGGGGCGGGATTTGGCCTTTGACTGTCGTAGCACTGTCAGGCTGGCCAGCTCGTTTTATGAATACTGCCTTGAGAATAAATCTCAGCTCTGTTCTTCTGGCGGTCGTAAGGATTTTCCAAATACAGTCGTGATACGACACTTGATAGGAAAAAGTTTCTCACAAGTAACTTGTTGCAGCACCTCTGTGTCAATTCCTTACCCCAAAAAAACCCACCCCAAATTAAAAAGATAGCGGTAGATAAGCAAGGATGAAAAAGGGCTCTCGCAAGCGATCTTCACTATTTGATCTTGTCTCAATGTTATCCAAGGCATGATGCAGATTTGCCACGGGGAATTAAAGCTCCTCAAAACCAGCCATAGTGTAAATCCTGCTGCAGAAGGTACTCTATTCAGTTAGATGCCCATCTCTTCGTTTTAAACCCCTTTCTAAATATAGAAGCACCTGCACATTTTTAACATTTTCAGTGAAAGATGTCTAGTGATTACTCGGCCTCATAAAGAGCTTGCTTTTCGCCAGTACCTCTCTGCGTGTGTGTGTCTATATATGTGTATATTGCCACCTACACGGAGTTTGTGCAAAAACGGAGAACAAAAACCAAGACCACTGCTGGAGGACAACCTTGTCTGCACACGTCGATATACAGTTGCTTGGAAGAAAACAGATACAGAATAACTTCCAGTGAATTAAAAATAACACTTGCCAAGATGACATCATTTCTGTCTGTTGTTTTCATACAGGACAGAGCAAAATAATCACGAGCAGGTTAAGGACGCAGTAATTTTTAGTTGTATCTCTTACACATGTATCTAAGGTCCAGCACTTCCCTGTTCTCACAATGAGGTTATTCTGCAGGATTCTTCAGATTATGCTGTAAAATTATTCCTCCTTCTGTAACATAGGAGGAGTAGACAGATGTGTGAAATAGCAGTCCTGCATCCAAAGTAAAGTTTGGAGCCTGTGCAGTAGGGGTGATGTGTAAGGCCCTCTTACCCTGAGCAGGGCCAGAGGCTGGTGGAGTGGTTGAGTCTGAAATAAGAAGATTTTTATAGCCAAGGTGCAGCGTAGGGAGTAGGAAAGGGGAACTGGGGAAGACCTCACTTGTTTCTGGCAAAAGGCTGCAGTGACACGTAAACATATGTCAACATCCTGAAGACAAAACAGGTTGCAATGAAGTGTTGACGGTAGACCTAGCCTTAGTAAATACTGTATTTTCTTTAAATTCTTCTTTTATTTGATAAAAATAATTAGAAAAACATTATTTTATTGGCCAGTTTCAGGACAAAGAAGGCCCATAGTCCAAGGCAAAAGTCTGTAATTCAGAGCTCCACAGATTTATCGCAAAATCTGGAATTATTTTAACTCTTTAGGCACTTGTTTTATCCAGCTGTAAACTTGCCGTGAGGGAAGCTGGGCATCATCATGTGCTCCTGTGCCTGCCTTGCTGTTACAGAGCTGGAAGCTCATAGCGACGAACTTCTTGTTGACTGTCCCACCCCACCTGGGAGAAGGGGCTGATGCTCAGCAGTGCTGTGGCTGAGGGCAGGTGTGTGTTTGTCCAAGGACCTGCCACCTCCCCGGCTCAGCTCCCACCTGTCCCTGGCTGCCAGAGCCCCGCTGCAGCCCGTTCCCCCTTCACAGCCCGTGCCCTGCCTGTGTGTCCACATCAGCGCCGGTGTCAAGATACAGAGAGAAAACTAAAAATAACACAAGGTGATGGGAGGGCAAAGCACCAAACAACCAGGAAAACTGAGAGCATGGGCAGTTGTTGTGGGTGGTGCAGCGTTAGCAAGGGGGCAGGTACTCTCGCTGAAGTGTTAGACACTCGTCTTGCCAGGCTGAAATCGGAGACATAATTTCTTTTTGTGTCTTTTTTATATTTCACAAGAAATGTAGCCACGAAAGGTTGTTTCTAGCTTTATGTTATCTGATAGATCTGTGGGGGCTATTTTCATTTTATATCTCTGCAACATTTTTCTTCTATGGCGCTTGCTCTTATACAGCAATAATATTCCTCTGATGGGGAAAGTCCGGAGAGTGGGGCTGTCAAAGCCTTTTCTCCCTTGGGAGCAGGATTCTTATCGTAGCAAAAAGGTTATGAGCCTCTGCTTTAGTGTGGAATGTGGTAGAGAAGGTCTCCTCCGGAGGTCCCGAGGCCTCAGGGCAAACTCCAGCAATTCAGTTCCCTCCCATCGCTTCCTATCACACCACACTGGTTCCTACCTAGGATGGAAAAAAAACACCTCTTTCCCTCGACATTCTGGATTACCTCCTCTCAGGGGGTGTCTCCCAGGTGGGAGGAAGGGTGTGCTGCACTCACAGGGGAGCCCTGGGGAGGAGACGTGGGTGCCCCACGGACGAGGTGCCTGCGGGTTGCCCTTGGGGCGGGAGTTGCTCTTCCCTCTTCTATTGCAGAAACAAAAAAATGAGAGGAATCAGTGCAGCTCTAGATACAAGGCAAATGTGGTGGGGAATCCTCTGAGCCAAGGGAAAAAAGGAAAAGCCCAGACTTTAAAATATTACTTTAAAAATGCCGTTGCTGCTGTCTTTTAAAACACGATGTGGTTACACAGTTGACTTGCCCATTCCAAGACCATGCTCCACTGCTAAGGGGTAAGTTGCACCTTCTCCCTCTTCCCCGGCCTCCTATCCCGTCCCTTACACTAGCTCTTGGAGTGGTGGGAGGACTCCCAGGACTTGCTCTGGCTGAAACTTACCCTCTACAATGAACACACACAATTCAGGTAGCTCAGTGGCTTTCACAAGTGGTAGGCACAGGGAAGGAGAGGGACAGGGCCAGAGATGGGGGAGAGGAGGAGGGTGGGACTGGCCACCCCTTTGGGCAGCAGCCTCCAGGTAGCCCTGTTTAAGCTACTCATGCAACTGCAGAGTTTGCTGCTTCAATGTGCAGGCAAGAGCCTGGCCAAGCACTTGAGTGTGGCTCTGTGTTACAAACCCAAGTCAATCCAACTGCTGGTTCGGGTGCTTGAAAGCTCTCAAGTGCTCTGCTGCCTGCACCAGGAGCCTGGGCTGCTCCCACGGCAAAGATTCATGCCACTGAAGAATGTCTCTGCGGGTGAAATGACATGGTTCAATGGGCTGGAATTTGTGGTTGCATAGTCTGCAGGGTTTTCTTCTGGTTTTGTGACTGGTTTTGTTGTTCCACAGGCATTGATTGAGGTAAAAAACCTCGATTCTAGCCTTTCTGAAGCACTATCTTGTTCTGTGGTGCTGGTCTGGCAGAGCGTCAGAGACTTTTTCTCCTCTGGGAAACACACAGGATGTCTGAGCCTCACCTTGCTCCCTCTCTCTGTCTCTCTCTTTCCCTTCTCTTTGCATTCATTCCCCCAAAAAAGAAGAGAGCAGCTTCATTGTGCGATGCTGTAACCTCACAGAACTGCAAAGCAGTGGAAACGGTTCTTGGTTGCATTAAATAGTATCTTGACATCAGTAAGCCTTTTTACAACATCACTGAGAACAGTGAACTACTGCTGTGCTACAGTTGCTTTAGGGGAAGGCATCTCGGCGTCCAGACAGTGCTGCAGAGACCGCAGAACTATTCAAGGCATGTAGACACCCAGAGTGCTGGGTCATAAAATGCACCATCTCTGAGAATAGCATTCATCTAATTTTTCTGAAGTTTAAAGCATCTCCAAAGGTGGTATCTACGTGTGGAAAAGTCACTCACAAGTTCCCTTTTTATTCGGTGGTGAGACGGGTATTTCTGTGCCACATCCAGACAGCCTACTTGAGTCTTTCTTTGAAGGACGGTCCCCTTTGAAGGGCTGGTCACTAGAAGAGCGCATTTCTTTCCACTGCCTCTATAAAGGAAGCCTAAATATGTTGCCCAGATAGAAATCTCTCTATGGTAGCCCTCCATATTTGGCTGAATGAATCCCACCCGAAGGGTTTAGTAAAATAGAAAACGGATGGCGATCCCAGCAACAGTAAGAAGGAGCATTTAATAACGCTCTCGTCTAATGCCAACGAATTATTGCAGCCTAGGGAAAGGAAAATGAGATGTTCAGCACACCTTTCCAGGTCCTGGGAAGAGCGAAACTTATCCAGAGGCCTCAGCAATGTTGTGCTATTCCCCAGGCTCCTGGGCAAACCTGAGGCTGGTGGGGCTGGCAGAAATCGTGCTGCTCCTGAGCCTTGGAGAGGTGGCTGGGAGGGGACGGCATGTTCAGCTCTGCCAGGGGCTGTGAGAAATCCAGTCTTTTGGCAAGTGAAGGAGAAACACTGCCCAGTCTGGAATTGCACTTTTCTTGTTGTTGTTGTTGTTGTTGTTGTTTTCTCAATAGGGTTTATTTTTTCACTGAAAACTCTGTTTCCAGCTGACCTGAAAATGTTCATGAACAGGACCAGGACTTACTTAATTCATTCAGCGAATTAAAAAATGAATATGGGATTTATGAAATCAACCTGGTTTGAACCTTCTAGAAATATCAAGGGAAGGGGGTTTGTGCTGAATCTCAAGAGGCGCTGGCAAATGGAGGCAGGCTGATGAAATCTTCCTCGAGAAAGATGGTGGTTAATTGTCTTTACTCTGCTGCTGAGTAAGCAAATGCCTTTGCCACTGGAGTTTTAGGGTCACAGAGGGAGGGAGGGAAGAAGACAGCTGTCTTTATCCTCTTCTATCCAGAATTGCATTTGAGAGGAGGTGAAAGAGCATGTTGGAGCAGGCAAGAGCAGTATCTCCAGCTGGGTGGCTGCCGCAGTCTCTGGGTGAGGACTTGAGCCCTAGAGTCTGGACCCTTTTCTAATGATTATTTAAACTTCTAAATAAAACAAACCAGTTTTTTAACAATGTCTTTGTTAAACAAAAGGAACATGAGGGGACGCCTCAGATCATCATTTCCTTTTGCTGGGCTAGCTTTTTTCCATTTCCCTATGTCCCCTTCCAACCATAGGTATGAGGTTTAATTAAAAAAACAATAAATTAATAGGCAAAGTAACAAAAGCATTTACTTCAAAATCTGGTGGGGAAAAAAAAATCCAATCTGGGAAAAAAATCCCAAAATCCCTGGCCCTGTCCTAGCAAACAAGGAGAAGCCCCTTCTCTTCCCTCCCTACGTGTTCCGGGGGGGGGGGCTGGATGATGCTCACCAGGCGGGAGCGAAGCTGGACAGCGGTGGGTGTTCAGCCATGAGGCTTCACTCTCGGTTGCCCGGAGAAGAGAAGAGGAGGGTGAGCGCGGATGTGCATAGGGACCCACGGTCCCTGAACAAGGCACCAAGGCCAGCCCCAGCTCCCTCCACCTGGCAGGTGAAGCCCTCCTTGCAGTTGGGGCACAGGGACATCCCTGCTGCTCTGGCCAGACAGGACCTTGCGAAGCTGAACCACCTCTGCCCAGAGCAGGCAGCTCGTAGACAGAGAAAGCACAGCTCCCAGTCGGTGATCACCGACAGACTGCTCCCTGCTCCGGCGCTTTGTCTCCCTGGTCAGGAGGAAAGATTTCTTACTGCATCATCTTCATAAAAATTCTAAATTAGGTCTGCTTTGGAAAAAGGCTACAGAAAAATCAAAGCTTCCTTTAGAGTTTGAAAACTCTTCTATCATGAAGAGAAAAGATCAGCTGAGCCCAGGTTACTAGTTGGTTACTATTTTCAATCTCACTCAGGTAAGTGTCCATCCAAAAAGAAGAAGGAAAGAGGAAAAGAAGGAAAGAGAGAAAGAGAGAAAGAGAGAAGGGGAGATGAAAGAAAGAAAGAAAGAAAGAAAGAAGAAAGAAAGAAAGAAAGAAAGAAAGAAAGAAAGAAAGAAAGAAAGAAAGAAAGAAAGAAAGAAAGAAAGAAAGAAAGAAAGAAAGAAAGAAAGAAAGAAAGAAAGAAAGAAAGAAAGAAAGAAAGAAAGAAAGAAAAGAAAAGAAAGAAAGAAAAAAAGAAAGAAGGAAGGTTAGTTTGGACTGGAAAACACTTTCTCATGCAGAGAAATAATAAATGCATATGGTAGCCTGCCAAGCAGGGTCGCTGAAGTAAAAACACACCGTTCACTCGAGGACAAGAATCATATGATCACTTTGGGGAAATTGAGTGTTGAATATGGAAGCGGCATCTGGCTTTTCTCCTAAAAAAAGGTTTAAAAGGGTGAGATGCTGAACAAACTCTTCCTTACACTCACAGGCTATTTCTGTAGCTCCCAATAGCCAGCTAAATGTTACCAGCTACAATTCTACCCGGGGTGGTATTGACATCATGTAGCTGTGGCCGGATTTCTGATAGCAGGGAGAGCTGGAGCCCTGAAAGAGCTCAGAGCTGTTACGGGAGGCTCTTCTGAAATCTTCCTAAAAAAACAAAAGGGCCCCAGCTCCAGTGTTATCAGCCACTTCGCAGTCTGTGGGAAAAAAAAAAAAAAGAGAGCTGAGCTCTGGAGTAGCAGCAGCCTTGTCCCACCAGGGCTGTCGGTGGGTGAACGTTATTTTAGGAGAAAGTGTTGCTGCTAACTCTGTGAGCTGACAGTGGTAAATGAGTAGTAGAACCTGGGGAGCTGGAAGGCTCCCCCGTAAAAGGAACAACCCCTCTAATAAAAAAAATAAATAAAGAAAGAGGAAGAGAGAAAGTTTGCAATGGAGAATGAGTGCTATTTTCCCATGACTGCCGCTGACGGACTAATTTCTGAACCTTCTGTCTTTCCCATCCTTGAAGAGTCAAGACATGCAGCTAGAAACATCCAGGATGGGCATGGTGGAGTAGAGGGGTTCCGAGAGAGGGAGCATCAGAGGGGACTCAGGAGCTGTGGTGTGACCCTGCTAGCTGGTGTGTCCTGTCCTCTGTGCCACTGCAAGTAATTTTGCCTGATCCCTGGTGCTGGTGAGAAGATGGGTATGAGAATGTGTGCGAGCTTTGAGCTTTACTGCAATGGCATTGCTACACGAGTGCTGGGACAAAGTCATACTGCCTTATGTTCTGTTTTTCTTCTGGCCTTCTGGCTCCTGCATTCTTCCTTCTTTACTAGCCAAGATTGAAGAAGTGATCTTCAATATGCCCCTCCTTCACCGTGTTTTCCTGTCATATATCAGGTGTATTTAAGATCAGCATGTCTATCATCTAGTTCCTCCATTTGCCTGCTTAGCGAAGGGGACCAAGGGCAGTGCAGCAGCTGCACGTCACTCAGCAATGGACCACACACACACCTTTCAGGTCCTGCCTTCCTCAGCCCTCTCCCCCTTTCCTTTATCACCCACCTGGGCGGGGGATGCTCAGGCTGGACGGTGCAGTGGGGGAGGCCTGTGCTGGCAGACTGTATCTGCCCAGGCAGTTATGGAGCAGGGGGTGTCTCTGGGACTGCAAGGCTGTGCTGTTGGCAATGGTTTTACTCCAGCTGCAGTGACTGGTCTAAGGTCTAAACCCGTTGGGGTTAGTGTTTGCACCAGCATGGGGCTTGGAAGTCAGGACAGCAGAAGTCCTGTACCACCTGGAACCTGGCTGCTGGATTGATTTCTGTGGCGAGGGTCAGTGGTGTGTGCACATCTCACCCGCAGGGCTGTACAGGACAGCTGAGGTTAGCTGAGAAGCTGGTGCCTTTCCCCAAGGACAGGGAAGCACATGTGAAGATGGTGCTGCCCGGTATTCAGCATCTATGCTGAAGCCTCCATGCCCTGGGACCCTTGGACAGTTGCTCAGCACTGGAGATTAGGTTGCCCGAGCTGTTTTGGCTTGTGTCACACTGAAATGCCGAAGCACCGAGGGTTAGGGCATGTGGGTATGGCCCATGGCGGTTTAAGGCACAGGGAGCTTGGGAAAGCTTGAGGTGCACTGTGTCAACAAGACATTTTGTGCTGGGAGTAAATAGGAAGCTTCACGCTCTGAGACTGTCTGTTGGATACCTTCAGGCTCCTTCAGACACCAAACAAGCGTCTCCCCTGAAAGTCAGACAATCTGAGGCAGGAGCCTTGGGAAGGCAGCACTGTTACCCCTGGAAAATGAGCCCTTGCTAGCTGGTACCAGAAGTTTCTTTCACTCCTGTTGCAGGGATAATGGGAAAGTGCCATGAAGACAAAAGGAGGGGGCTGAAAAGAAAGGGAGGATTCCAGAAAAACACCCTGTGTTTGGAAGGGAAATTCCTCGTTCTTGCAGCTGCCCACGAGGAGACATCGAATCGTCACTGCAGGTGAGCCCTGAGCAGCGGAGTTACTCCTGTGCCACGCTGGGATGGGGCAGGGCAATGTCCAGCTCCCCATCGCCTGGGTTCTGCCTGAGGTGCGTGTCTTGTTTGGGGGGATCTTGGTTTTATTTAATCTTTCTCTGCTCTGCCCCTCAGTCCCACTGATCTTCGTATGCACATGGACCATTGGATCTGCCTCGTGTATGAAAGGAGCAGAAGGCTGTAAGCTCCTGTGAGGAGAGCTGTTCAGAAGCCTTTTGGTTTAATATTCATACTAGCCTGGGGCAATTTTCTTCTCCTTTTTTTAGAGAGTGGGCAGGGAGAACATGTAGTTGTCCTTTCCTCTGATAACAAGGGATTAGCTTAAGCACACAAATAAGGAACATCAGGGATGCAGATGGCAATGGAAGAACAAAAGCAACCAGAAGAGACTGGAAAGACAGAAAGCGCTTCTATCTCTTTCCATAGAAAAGACTTTAAAAAAAATCTTCTATGGACATTCTTCCTTCCAACAAGCGTGTGTTGTCAAATCTGATCAGACCCCACTCAGGGGAATGGGACAGGACTGAGTGCAGTACAAGGCAAGGAAAGAAATTTGGGCACCAAAGGCAATAGATAATAAAGCCATGTTATTAATTTAGCACAGCTTTGTAGTCAGAGATTTGTTTGCCATGCTCTGCTGTACTGGAGCTCATTTTATGATTGTAAAATGTAGATAACTTGTCCCTGGTTGCGGAGGTATGTCACAGTAAACCACTGTGAACCTCTCAAAGCTAATAAAAGCTGGATAAGATCAGAATTTTCAGGACATGATTTGTGTTTACAGCTTAATAACAGGTTTCATCTCCCCTCTTTTTTTTTTTTTTTAATACCTAGAGTTACTGTAAACTTGTTCAGATACAGCAAGGAGGACATTTCTCTGCAAAACTGCATATTAGAAAAGGGCAGCAGAGTCTACAGCATGTCCAGTGTAGGGTTAGGCTTGGACTTGGTGTTCAAAGCCAAAAGGTGACTCATGCTGACCCTCAGGTTTACCTTTACCTCTGAACAAATTGTAAGAGATTTCTTTGGCCGGAGAGAGAGAAATTAAAAAAATGTGAACTACAATCATGATGCTTTTTGGCACTTGGGGAATGTCCACTTCACATCTTTGTAGGCAGCTTGGTGGATATAGTCTCCTCAACAGCCCTAGAGACAGCCCTCCCTGGCATCAAGCACCTCTCAACCACAGCTGCTCCGGTGAGGAGCACACTTAAGGTTCACCCTGATGGCAGATGTCAACATCAGCCAGGCACAGCTGTCGGTGGCTGCCACAGGAGCAATGCTGACCCTCCCGCAGGGCCCTGGGGCTCCATCGCTCCATGACTCCGATACCCCTTTACAGCACATCCCTCACTGCCTGCAAGTTTTGTGCAGGACAAGACTCTGCATGAGGAGGCGGGTGGGCAGGATATGAATTTCAAGAGTTTCCCATCCTCAGCCCAGCGCCAGGCGGGGTCTCGGGGTGGCCACGCACCCAGCGCTCACTGCCAACGCCCAGGCTTTGCTGCGTAACCGTGTCAGATCAGTGATCAGAGAAGTCTTTGTAGAGCAGAGATGAGATTACACCGTAAGGATAAGCATCGTATGCCCAGAACTTCTCACACTTGTTTCCAATCACCCAGCAGGAGCTGTTGTTTGTCTGGCAGGCATATGCAAACACGCTAGCAGGGCAACTGGAGCAGACCTTTCCAGTTAGTTTCTGCTCACTGCACAACTGCCTTAATGTAAATCCATTATAACTGGATCAACAAGAGCCGTGCCAAATGCCTCGATTCTTCCACCCAGCAAACAAGCTGCTGGGCTGAGTTCCTCGTGGCGGAAGCCCAAACCCTGCCAACCTCGTCTCATGTGAAATAGATGCTCAATGAGGGGGGAGACAGGGAAAAAAGGCTTTTCTTCAATATATCCATATGGGCCCTGCCTTTCAGCTTTTTGGTCTAGATGTATATCTTTTTGTTCAGTAAACTAAGACACAAGTCATGCAGTTTGGCCAGCTGAAAACTCAAATATCTTTAGCATGTCATAGCTTGTGGACCTTTTCTTTACAGTATGGGAGTTTCGGGCCATGCTCCCACAAAGGGATTAACCAAAGAGTGTCATTGCTCAGCACCCTCTGCAAGTCTGGGTGCCAAGCTGCCTTTCATGTTTTCTGAACATTATGCTCTTGTAGATACAGCAGGACAGACATAAAACTAGCTTTGTTTGTGGGACCTTTTCTAAGGGCATTAAGTTGTGCTTCAGTTTTTTCTGCTTGTTGTTGTCACATGTTTAATGCCGGGCCCACTCTGAAGTGAACACTGAATGATCAGTCTGCCAAAGAAAGTCAGTCCATTTAGAGGTTCATGGTAACAGGATGGCATTGCAACCCAGATCACATTCACGTAATATTGACCATTTCATTTGACTGAATGCAAGAAACTGTCATTTGGAGAACTGAGATTGCAGCTGTTGGAAGAACATACATAAAGCAACTGTGTGGGCTGTGAGAGAAACAGTACCAAGACCTCTCTGAGCTCTTCAGGCAGAATCCAAAGCACTTGCTGGCTTTATAAGTACAATGTCCCAAGAAGTGCCCTCAGGGCTCACATCTAAGGTAAACTGCGTCCGTTAGAATGAATTTCCTTTATTTTAAGCATCAGTTTGGAGCATATAGGAGCCATTTAAGGGTATTGTATGCGTTATTACAAGGCAAAGCCTTGCACAGCCCCAGGTGTGGCTGGGCTGCTTTCCCTGTGAAGTGGGAGAACAGCTGAGGAAAAGCAGCGCAGAGCCCTCCTTTCGCCTCTTCTTTCATCCCAAGCACGAGGTGGGTCCTCTCCTAATGCCTGTTCTCAGAGGCAGGGGCAATCCTAAAGCATTTCTCAGTATTTACCTTAGTGTTGCATGATAGATGCTCAACAGAGTGAATGAGATGGGGTCAGCTGAAGTTCCCGTGGTGTGATGAAGTAGTTTAGAAAGGACTTCTTATACCATGGAGTTTCAGAGAGCATAAAAAAAAAGTCACAAAATCCCCTTTCAGAATTATTATTAACAGGTCACTGCACTACTTACCCAAAATGCTTGGGTTTTACCTTATTTTTCTCACAAGACAAAACTTTTTATAAGCAAAATCCCCAGCTTTGGTAGCACCCCAGTTCTGCTGCTGTCTCTAAGTGCAGCATGATGTCTTGGGCATCACCTGAGGTAGCTCATCTGCTCACTGCCAACTTGTTTTCTTGTGATCTGGGGAGGCCACCGTATACAAAGCGGTGGGATGAGGAAAGCACCCACGTGGTTCCCCAGATCTCTCTTTTTGGAAGGCTCTGACTGGAAAGACAGACCTGATTGCTATTCTTCATTAGTGGTTCCTCAGATCTCTGCTATCATTGGAGACAAGAGCACCTACACACGTGGCAGAGCAGAAGGGTCAGCTGCAGCCTTGCACAAGTGAGCCCATCACCTTCTGTCTCACCCAAGTAGGATGTTGCCCTGTCTGTTTTGCAATGTAAAACACAAAGATGAATGCTCTGAAGCAGTCCATTACTATGTCAGGAAGCTCCAGGATTTTAAAGAGGATGATGTGCTATGGCTTTCAGTCAGGCTGTAATTTCATCCAGGTTTTGTATTGGGCAGCAAAACCACATCAAAAGAATGAAGCCTCGAAGGCTTTCAAGTGGTTTGTTAGTACTGCTTAGAGAGAATCCAGCAGAACATGTGAATATTAATCACAGCTAGGTTTCAGCAGGGATAATGGAAGGAAAAGAGATTGCCAGTAAGCGGCTCAAATCCCGGCATTTTCAAGAGGAGCTCCTAGGCAATGTTAAGTCTTCAGAGCATATGGGGGGATGAACAAATCTAAACAGTTCTTTGGTAACACCTGAGTTCTGGCCAGGCAAGGCACAGCCTCTGCTGCTTCAGCCCTGCCTTGGATGCAAGTAGCTGTGCAAGCAGGAGTTTTAGGACTTCTACTTGCAAGTCACTAGTGGCCATGGACATGAGAAAGTCTCCACCCAGAGTGGCTGTGATCTTCCCCACAGAGCTGCAGAGGGGGTGTGATGGGTACATGACAGATGTGGGCAGACCTTGATGGGTTCACTGTGATGAAAAGGGAAGATCAAATGGACAAGGAATACAATGGGACCTCGAGGGACTGCTGGGAAGAAATGAGGGTTACCTTGAGGGCCTGGGTTTACAAAGTATGGTGCCTGGAGCTCAAGTCATAGCTTCAGGTCCCTCACTTTGTGCAGACCTGTGAGGGGAGAGTGTGGCAGTGGTCATTCATGGATGGTGCTTGAGATTCAGTAAACTAAGCTTCATCTCTCACAGGCTGACTGGGAGTTAAGTGCTAAAACATTACAAGCTGTATGAGACGCCAGCGTATAACTGGGTGAGCAATGCACTATCCTGTTCCACCCAGGACCAGCTGCATTTAGTGAGGGCAAAGAGCACTCTCATAGCACAGTTCAGGGGCAAGGGACCTCCAGAAGTCTTCTGGTCCAAGCCCCTGCTCAAAGCAGGGCCAACTTCACTGTTGGCAAGCCCAGCTTGCTCAGGGCTGTGTCCCATCAAGTTTTGAGACAGGGATTTCAAAACTTCTCTGAGCAACCTGTTCCAGTGCTTGACCACTGTCATGATGGAAGAATTTTTTTCTTTATGTCGGGATTTCCCTTGCTGCAGCTTGTCACCATTCTCATCCTGTTGCTGTGTGTCTATGAGAAGAGTCTAGCTCTGCAGGAGCATCTGCACCCTGCAGCACCAGGGAATACGAGGGAACTCCAGCTGAGCACTCACCCATGGCTGCATGGTGTCTGGGCTGGGGAATGCCACCTCCTGAAGGGGTCTTGTTACTGCATAGGAGAACTCCTGCAAAAATGAAAGTAAGTGCAAGTCTTAGAAATTCTATGTCATGAGCCATCACTGTTTGTTCAGGCCTGTGTAACTGTGTGAGCAAAAATGGCCACTCTTCCCTCTGCTTGTAGGTGCTCAATGCCAATAATCATACTGCACTGACTGTATATATAAATTATTATCTTTTTTCTCCAGTAGTTGCCTGTATCTTGTGACCCTCTAGCACCCCAAGCACTGTCTGAGGTGATCACGACAAACTGTGGTTATGGGACACTGGAAACAAAAAAAATTTCCTTGGTTGGCTGTTGCTCATCTTTCTTTAGGTCTTCTTTTACCCAGACGTTTTCAACATAGCACTTTATCAGTAGTTCTCCTTAAGACAGTGTTTTTTAATGGTGCATTTCTAGGGCTCATAAAAGAGGAGGTGTTTCCAGGAGACATTGTTAGGGATACTTAAGAGTGTATCCAGATTATGAAATGGAGAACTGGGAAGAGACTCACAAGCTAAATGGTTTACCTTCTAGATCTACAAGACAAGCTCCGTGTGTGAAACACCTCCCCCTGGGACTGGAGTGGTAGGCAATTGCCTCCCTCCCTCCAACCCCATCACATTGCACCAAGGACAGTTGCTGCAGGCTTTCTCTAGCGTTTCCATCCATCTGTTCTCACAAAACTGTTTCTGAATAATTTCTTGTTTTCTCTTTCCTCTGTGTTCTGCACATCTTTGTTTTCCTGTTCTACCCTCTTGTTTACTTCATGCTTTCTACACCTCTACATTTCTTGGCCATGAACTCCCCAGGAGCTTTCACGCTGCTGAGAGTGGAGTTGTCGTTTGGTGTCATCCTGTGCTCAGAGTGAAATAAGGATGGTCAGATGGAAGGTGAGAGTTTTATCTGAGGCAGGAGCTACAGTGCATGTATGTGTCACTGTTATGAGGGACACGAATGGACTATGAATGTCCATTCTGCTCAGGGACCAGGCAGGGACTGCCATGCCAGAGAGGAGAAAAGGTCGCTTCCCCATAATCTTTCTGGCTCTAGAACTTCCCTAAGCCCGTTTTAAGAAATCCTAGCCAGAGGGTCTATATTATCTTCCTTACTCTCCAAAGCCATGCACTAGATTGGCTTGGCAAGATCAGTAACACTCTCAGTCCCAGGATATTAGTTGCAGGTTTATTTTCTGGAACTGTTTCAAAAATTCTTGTTAAAGATATTAACTATGAATTGTTGTTCTTTATTAGGACCAAGAAATATTTTATTTACTAGATGGAAAACTATTCTGACTCAAGAGATAAATGCTCTTATGGAGTGCTGCTTTTGTATAGGCAAGCCCGGAGGGATGGGCCGGCAGATTCTTTTTAATCCCTTTGGAAGCGCGGTTGGGGAGAGGGATTATTTTCTTCAAGGAAAAATGCAGATTTGGCATCCTAAAGCTATTTGTCTGAACTTGCTGGGTAGCGTGCATTCTGTTGCCTTATGCTAGATGAATAGAAGGGAGTCAGGCGTCTCTGTAACTTACTCAACAGCGAGTCCAGCAGGAATGTGGAAGACTCAGTTTTGAAAACTTTCTCATCCTGAGCAGGGTTTTCACCTCCTTCCCCCCACCCACCGCCAGCTCCTCTCAGGACAGGATACAAACTACAAGGCTGAAGGGTATCTGCAGACAGATCTCCCTCAGGGTGACTTGATAGTGCTGTGCTATCCGTTACTAACACGCAGATGCTCATTGGAAAAAAGTTTGTGACAGGACATGCACTGAGAGGTGAGACATGCTGGGAGTGGGATATACCATCCAGTTTCTCCTCAAGGCAAGAGCCTAGTGTTTTCCACAAAGCCCTGCAGTGTGAACAAGGGATTGAGGGAATTGTGCCCGGCTGACCCTTATCACTTGAAAAACAAGGCATGTAGAAGGCAGATGATAAAAACTAAATAACCTTACTGAGACAATGGGATTGAACCTAAATTTTCCATGCCTCGGGTAAATGTCCTCACTATTTGGCTGAAGAAGGGTGTGTTTGAGGGAGCACCAGTTCTGACTGAAATGTTTGATTTAGATCCTGCCAAGTGTTTGCTTGATTTGGAATGAAATGTGGGACTATTTCCAAGAAAACAAAAACAAAATTTTCACTGATCTGCTCTTTATTTATTTAGGCCAGCTCTTGAATTGAAAATATCCATTCCAGGGCACACGATGCTGCCTAAGAGTGAAGTGTTCATTCAGATGCAAGATGGACAACAGCAATTGTGCAGGTCTTCAGGTTGCCCTGACAGTGTTTCCCAAGTACCTTCAGGAGGACAGAGATGCTTTTTATTCCTTTCATGAGAAATCCATTCTTGTAAATAAAGAAAAAAAATATCTTCTCTCTTTCTTTTCCTCATCCCAGATATTTTGGACCATACTGAAGTAGGGCTTTTCCATATAGGCATAGCCACCTATTCCAGCAAATTTTGAATTGGTTCCTTGCTAAATAATCTGAAAGAATTCAAGAAAGCAGAAAAGCATGACCATAGGCAAAGGAAGAGTGTATATGCCTCTTGCTCGTTCTCATGGTCACTTGCTGCAGACGATTTGAAATATACATAATTTACTTTGTATGCTTGGCTTATTGCACTCATTTTGATGTCTGGAAGTTTATACATAATATGTAAGAAATTTTCAAGGATAATGAAATGCTTTGCTTCTTTGGAGTGGAAACAACTCCCTCTAGGATTTTTGAATCAAGGCCACATGAAGCATTAGGCTTTTATTTGCAAAGTTGTCCATGTAAATTTGTGCTGAAAACTGAGACTTTCTGCTGGGTGTGTCTCTAACCTGTCTTTCTGTTGTAACATTAAAATTTGGCCCTCACAAGCTTCTTCCAGTATAGCAGCAGAGTAAGTGTTAAGAAATTTATACTCACTGAAAACATACAAAGACACTGAATACGTTGGGATTATTCAGCCTGGAGAAGAGAAGGCTCCAGGGAGATCTTATAGCAGCCTTACAGTACTTAAACAGAGCCTACAAGAAAGCTGGAGAGGGACTTTTGACAAGGTTGTGTAGTAACAGGACAAGGGGCAATGGCTTTAAACTGAAAGAGGGTGGATTCAGAGTAGAGATAAGGACGAAATTCTTCACTGTGAGAGTGGTGAGGCACTGGTACAGATTGCCCAGAGGCATTGTGGATACTCCATCCCTGGAAATGTTCAGGGCCAGTATCAACGAGGCTTTGAGCAATCTAATGTAGTAGCAGGTGTCCCTGCCCCTGGCAAGGAGTTTGGAACTAGATGATCTTTATGGTCCCTTCCAACACAAATCATTATATGACTCTATGATTCTGTGTTCAGTCCTTGCAGCGACCTTGTCTACCTTTATAATACCTCCATGAGCACTATTGTCTGCCTTGTCTACCTTGTCTACCTCCATGAGCACTATTTTGAATGCAGTTAAGGGTACCTGTATGTACAGAGAAGTCATATTAAAATTATTAGTGATGCTTGAAAATAGATGCTTTATATAATGTAACATTAGCAGAAAAAATCTGGTCCGTCAAGAAGGGGAAACAGATTAATGTAATTGTAGTCTAGAGTATATGCGTATGTAGGTAGGCAAAGATATGCAAAGGTATGAGGGTGGGAATCACCGAAGTGTCAGTTCTTTAACCTGAGAAGATTTTATCTTATTCCATAGCTGTTTTAGCTGATTTAAGTATCACTGTCCCAATTTTAAAGCCCTTGGAGATAGATGTGTGTGCATTTCTGGAAGCCCTACTAAACATCCTCTGTCATCAAGGATGAAACTTAAGTTTAAATGACCACCTTCAGTCCCTATCTCCACCAAATGGATGTTAAACATCTCAAAATCTATCTTTCAGATTGGGACTTCTGCCTTGGTAGCTAACCTAAGCATCTGCTCTTTGCTTACCTCCATGTAATGTAGTGCATGCACTGTTCATCTCTCTTCTCACCAGAAGAGCAAAACTTCAAGCGTGTGTGAAACCAGTCGGCACACATACACACACTCTCACCCGTTGGAAAAAATCTGTTGCTTTGCACCTGGAATGATCAGTTTCAGCTCTTTAGCTGAGTGAAATAAGTGGAGACTGCTCCAGAGCCCATTGCCCTGCCTGCCTAGGGACCTCGTTTCTGCTCAGGACAGTGGAGAATGGCATTTGTCAGCCAGGAGGTTTAATCTTCCTCCTCCTAGCACCTTCCACTATGGGTTTCAGGCTTGAGAAAGCCTTTTTTTTCCCCATCTTCCTCAGCTCATGCTGATGGTACAGCTAGTCAGACTGAACATTCTTTGGCTATGGCTTATGAGACACATGAGCCTTAACCAGGTAGTGTATATTTTACACTGCATTTCCCATAACATATCTTGGTTTATGATTCATTTATGTTTTCCATTGAATACACAGGTGCAATAAAAAACATAGAGAATTAATTTAGAAATGCATTATTTTTCCTTATAATACTGTCAGAATATTGTGGCAATCAGGATTAGGTCATTTCTCCCACAAGGACTTAAAATCCTTCTAAAGCTCCACATGTTTTTTCCTCTCTTAGGTCGCTAAGTATAGTCTGCAAGAGTTTGCTTTACTAGAATACAAATACAGGAATAATCCAATTTCCGTCTCTCTAGTAATTGACTGGATTTCTAAACTTAAGTGACTGGAAAGACCCTAGCAAATGAGGATTTGTTCAATGAACTAGGAAAACACTTTGAACTTCAGGAATATATACACTTAGTGAAGGATCTATTTATTTACCCTCATTCTCTCCTGTCATCAGGGTTTTGGCAGAATGGGCAGAATTTTGCATAGAAAGTGCTTAGCACAGTTCCCCAGAGTTAACCTCTCCGACACCCACAATAACTGTGGGTTATTACTACCTTTACTGCATGTGCACGAAACATGCCTTCTCCTCTCCCCTCATCCTTCTGCCACATGCCCCCTCTCCCGCACAATTCCCAGAGGGTCCCTCCCTGCAGCCCCAGGCCTCTCTGCCTCAGGGCTGGAAGTCTCCTTGGGGAGCAAATCAGGGCCCCCCAGGCCTTGCTGCACTCCGCAGCTGTTGGCAGCTGGTTTGTGACCCTGTGGGACTGGTGCACCTGTTGGTGAGCCTCTCGTTTAAAGGAAAGATGTACAGTGCTCACTTTAGCCTATTAGGAGATGACATTTTTTAAGAGTTGGCTGAAAATGTCTAGAGGAGGGCTGATGGCCAGGGATGACCTAGGGAAACACAGAGCTGTTCCCATGAACTGCTCAGCACTGTGGGGCTGGGACTCTGATTGCTTTTTGGTAACACTGCTTTGCTACCCTGTTTACTTACTCTTCTTATCTGAGTTTTCATATTCATGTAAGAAACATTAGGTCCTCGGACACAGCTGAGCTCATCTTCCAGCGTGCTCAGAGAAAAGGTACGTGCCCTGGGCTGTGCTTGACCGCTGCGGGGAGCTTCCTTCTCTGAGGACTGATGCCATGAAGGGTTGTAATGGTAGAAGGAAAGGAAAAAACAAAGAAAAAAGCAAGGGCCACCTCCCGTGTGCTTTGCCAAGGTGAAAGGGATCTGCAATGGAAGACAAACTCTGTTATATACCTCTGAACCGATTTTATGAGGTGCTGTCTGGTTTCTCCCCTTATGCAGGATCGCGTGTACATTGGCTTTTAAACTAACAAAAATCCCATAAAGTTTGAGTTTTGAAGTTAAGAAAAAAAGTGTTACATTGTTTTGTGCAATAATATTAATAAAAATGATTAGTTGAAATAAACTTTTTAGAAACTCTGTCAGTTAATTTTTTTTCCTATAGAGAAATCTTTGCTTCAAGAACGGATTTCAAGGGAAAAATAATAATAACAAAAAAGAAATCACTCAGCAGTGGGGTCACTGGTGCAAGCCCCTGTTCCTTCCGGGTCTAATCAGAAATTTTGAGTTAGCACCCCCAGACTAGTCATGCGTTACCTCACTGCTGGGCTACTCGGTGGTAGAGGAATTTTTCAGATTTCAGATTAGGCTTTTTTTTTTGGTCTTTTTTTTTTTACCCCCTAGAAGCTTCGCTTCCTTTACCCGACCACCGTATGCCCCGAAGCCCCGGTTCTGCCCGGCGGACAGCAGGCGGCAGCCGGCGCTCGGGGCCCGGCGGCGGCGGCGGCGGCGGCGGCGGCTGCTCCCGCCCGGCGGGGCGCGGGGCCGGGTCGGGCCGAGCCGTGAGCGGGTTCGCTCGGGCGGCCGTAACGGCGGAGCGGGGCTGCCCTGCGCTTTTGTGCAGGTTTCCGTAAAATTCGGTGGCGGTTGGCAGCCCGCTCTGCGAGGCTCTTCCTTCGGTGCCCCGCGTCCCTCCCGGGTGTCCGTGCAGGGACGGTTACTCCTCCGTGGTGCCCCACGGGCAAACTGGGGAACTCCCCATCGAGAAGGTCCTCTCCTTTTGTCCTGTACATCTGTGTGTGTAACAAAAAATCACGCCCCCCCCCCCGCGCCCCCTCCCCCCCGCCCTACAAACTTTGCGGTTCTTGATCGGGATAAGGGAACAGGACAAAGTCCTATCCTGTAAAAACAGTTACACCTGTCCTTGCACCTGGTGTAACTACTAGAGTCTGACGCCCAGTATTATTGTTTTGTAAACCTTACGATTTAGGGGTTAAAATACTTGGCCAGAACCTGAAAAACAGAAAACAAAACAAAAAAAACCCACAAAACAACAGAAAACGAAAATAAATGTGGCTTGGTTTGTGCCTGAGGACTTTCTGTAGCAGCTCTCAGGGGCTTGTTGCAGGCTGAGGGAGCGGTTACAATCAGTCTCCATCAGGATTTTCAGAGGTACCTCTGGCTCTCATGGAAATGAGCAGTGAAATTTCAGATTTCAGACAAGTGGACAGGTGTGATCCTGCTTATTCCTGCTTTTCCCCCTTCTTTGCTCATGCTTCATGCTTCTGAGGGTTTCGAATTAAGTATTTTCTAAGCAGCCAGAGCATCTCTCCTTCGTGCTGTACGTTTGGCATGGAAAACATTTCTACCTTTTTCCTCCACTCCTTTTTTTTTTTAAGGACATGCTCAGCATTATGTCATTTGGGCTGCGTGCCAATAACAACAAATACATAGGGAGTAAATGACATTTTCTATGTCATAGCAAGAATAGGAGTGTTGATGTAGAGCATAGTGGGGAGGAAAACTTTAGACTCTGTGCTGAGATAATTGAATGAACCCTGAACATAATTCTATTAAGAAATGGATTACGAAAACCTGAACAGAAATTGCGAACAGGGCTCTTTGTATGACATATCTCATCCCGTCCAGATTAAGGACCAGCCGAATCCTACAACCAATTTAGAGAAAAGCAATTGCAAAGCCCTACAGAAGATAACTGCATATTCTATTTGCAGTTTAAATTAAAGATAGAGACCTAGTCATGCAGACAGGCATAAGCAAATTCTTGGAGTTGATATGAGTTATTCTGTTGAATTACTTTATCCGGAGGATTATATAGATTATTTATTCTATGGATTTTTACACTCGTTTGGCTCTACTACAATAACAAAGACTGGACTGTTTAATTTTAATTCAAGTATCTATATTTCATTTGTTAAGTAAACATAGCATAGCTTCTGCTTTGCAACCTTGTGTGGTTTTGTATTTCTATATACACACATGGAGCTGAAGAAGCCAAACTTACCTTTGGCATCCATGTGTGACGGAATTTCAGTATTTTATTCACTGAATGTGGGCCTAAGGTCCATTTAATTTCCCTCTCTTTTTCCATAGACCATTTGCAAGTGGTGATTGTGCTAACTCCTTCCCCTCAAAAACATATTCCTGAACACTCAATTCAGCTGAACTTTTGAATGGCATGAAATGAAAATGTAAGTGGTTTAAGCCTAATTTCCATGCTGAGGGTTTAAGAAGAGAGAAGTGGCAGGAAAAAGACCCAAATGAGACTTAAAGAGTGTGTGTGATTAAACATCTCTTTCCTTTCTTTTTTTCCCCTATGCTGTGCAAATTTTGTATGTAATGCCATTTGTCCCCTGCTATGTCTTGCAGTTTCTAAAGCTTTCATTTCTACTTCTTCAGGTAGGGTCCAGGCCAAATATAGATGTCTGTTTGGTTGTTCTGGCACACCTGAACAGTGGGCCAGGTCTTGGTGTGGTGAGGTATGCTCAGCGACAAAAGCAGAAAATGAAGCTTCGAGTTCATCCAGACACTTCTGTATGGCCTAAGTCAGTCACACAGAGCTGGATTTGCAGTTTTGGTTCAGATTTCTGTAATCATTGTCTTAATAAGGTTGTCTTTGGGGCTCATTCAGTTGTGCAGCCTGGGAGAAGCCATGGGGAACTCAGCATGGAGGACAAAGTCCACTTTGGTGCCTTCACAGACATAAGCTGCTGCTTCTTCGTTCCTGCAGGGAAGCTGAACTTGCAGTAAAACATCTGACAATTATGCACAGAGCTAGGAGACAGAATGGCTTTTCCCAAAAATCTTTTTATTGTTTCCAGTTTGCCCGCTCAAGGAGATGAAGAGTGGGAAGGCCTGTGATAGTGACTTTCAGGGGACTTGTGTAAGAGCCAGAGATGTGTTGCCCTAATGTTACAAATCCAAAAAATCTACAGGAAAAGTATTAATGCAGGCTTTGACTGACTGTTCCCTCTGTCTTGAGGGGCATTATTGCCCCTCACAGTAGAGGAGCTGTGTTATACTAATCAGAACCGCTAACAGGCAAGCATTTCCTTTCTCCAAGCAAGACAAAAAAAACAGGAGACATCTTTCTTTAGCATCCTGGCAGTTGTATTGCCAGCTTCCTAAGTGAAACTAAAACAAACACCTGGGGCCAATTCTTTCAGAGAATCACCAGTTTTCTACAACAACCTCAACCTCAGAATTTAAGTAATGCTTACAATGATGCAACAGAAGTGACACATTGGTCATCTCTCGCTTTCGGTAGCACCCTTGCTGTAATGCTTGTACTACATAGAGGCCAACTGGGCCTCTGCTGTTCTAAGTACCACAGAAATAGATGAAGAGATAGATAGACAGATAAATACAAAGGTCTCTGTTCTGTACAGCTTATATCAAAGGACTGGCTGCATTATAACTGAATTATTTTTATTTACAGAATGCAAGAGGGAGGGAAGAAGACAGCAAACATAGTCATAAAGAAACCTTCAATGATCCAATTGAAACATGGCATGCTACAGACCACTTGCAACAGCAAAAATGTTCAAATTTCTACCTTTAAAAACTCTCATATCTTTAAGTTTTAATTTGGGCAAAAACTTTCAGAGAAAGTTTTAGAAGGAAAAGTTTTAGAATGATATTTTGGAACGGCTCATAATACAAAATTATTTGCATGTAACTTTTTTGCTAATGTGATTTTATTATTGGATTTCCATTTTGCTTTATTACTGGGCAGTAATAGATTCATGAGATTTCTGTAAAATTGGGACAGTCTCATCAGGCTTCAACAAACTCTTCTTTGAACAGAGAAATTCAACGTTAGCTAAACTCTTCAGAACACGGGTGTTTTCTTCCAGAAGGATGTGCATGCTGATGATGACAGTGTCAGTGGTATGAAAAACACATGCAATCTTTGCATGGCAATCAAACCTCTGAAATGCCAAAGTTTGTACCTCAGCTACAGGTGAGTGGGTTATGTAAAATGAAAACAGCCTCAGGGTTTATAACAAGGTAAAATATCAACCAGAAAATGTTCATGATTAAAAATAAAAAAAAACATTTGCACTTTAGTTCTTCTCTGATACTAAGAATGCTAAAAATCACTGGAGAGTCTGCTTTTGTTGAGGTTTTAGGACCCATAAGCAGACTGGTCTTTATTCCAGATGAGGATACTAATTTCTCAAACTGACTAAACTCTTCAGTGATTAACTAGACCTAAAAAAACTTCTGCCTTGCTTGAGATTTGCTCACGAGTGAGCTTCCTCCCTTTGACATCGGCTGGGCATAATGCCAGAGAGAAAACAGACAAGTGATCAGTCATCTAACGATGGAGAGGTCCTGGGGAGAAGAATGACCCACCTGTGCAAATCAGAAGAGCCACAAGGAAGCCTGCGGGGCCTCTGCAGACCTGTGCCCTAAGGTGCTTTACATTGCTGTTCCTCATACCTACCTGTCTAAGAGAGTACCAGAAATTGTCACTCACCAGTTTTAGCAAAAACTCTTAACTTTTAACATTCCGAGTTTTATTAACGTTATTAAACCACTTAAAATGTTCATTGGCTGACTAAGGCTGAAATTTGTTCTGTAGTTTCAATAGAAAAATATTAATTGCATTGAAGTGCAAAGTCATTTTAAGCATAAGCGGTAGCTATTTTAACACATAGCATATGTGAACGTTGTCCCCACTCAGCTTCTTGAGCTCCTCACAAGTTCAAGTAACTGCAAAATTAGTGTGTACAGTCCCTGTCACCTATGTGAGGTCTGCCTGCGCTTGTAGCTGCTCTCTTACAGCATACCAGCCTTTGGAAGAAGGAGTGCTGAGAACAATAGCCAAAGCTCATGCCAAAAATACTTTTGATAGAAAGCGATTTTTTTAAGTGTTAAGCTGGCTTTGAAGCCTGTGGATTGATTTTTTTTTTTTTTTAAGAGTGTTCTGCTAGAAATAGCACTCGAGGAAAAATACCTTTACTAAGCTATTCTCCCCTTACAGCTGCAAGTGAGTGCAGTTCTTTGACTTAATATATGCTACTTTTAATCACACTTTTTTGGTAAACCAGCCTGGAAGAGGAGGAGGAAAGGAGGAGGGATTGTTGTTTGCTTCTGAGCCCTAGTGTCTGCTAGAAATTATTAATGTTTGTTTCACAACAGGGTGTGAATTACTTGGTTGCAGTCAACCATTGTTTGGAAATATATTTTGGAATGTTTCCTTTATGAAAGGTTTTTATTTGCTTAGGATTCATGATTCTGTATTTCTTTCAGCTGTTCACATGTTCTGTCGCTACAGTATTGCTCATTTTTATAGTAATGGGTTCAGCTAATAACCAGACATTTGTTTCAAACTACATCTTGGAGCATGGTGAAAATCTGACTCCTGAAAGCTGTATTAAACCAAGATCTCATACATTGTGCATTCTGCTAACAGTGGTCCTGGGATTTAACTTTTAATAGAAATCTTCCATTATTTCCTGGAAATAATTAAATAAAAGGTGGTCCTAAATTTTTGCAAGTGTGGTGAACATATTTTCAAATGTGATGATTGGGATTGAACTGTTTTGAATCTTTTTAATATGTTGGAAGACAGCAGTTGTTTTTTCCATTTTGTCTGACTATACGTGAATAGCTACATAAAATGAATTCGAATTCAATAGTGCTGGAGGATCTGGGAGACTAAGGCTTACTTTTGGCAGTGGAGGGGAAAGTGGGGTTGTCTTTTAATAGTGTTGATTAGAACTGGATTGCTTCCAGATGGATCAATTTAATCCAAATATTACAGCCGCCACCTCCAGTTGGTTAGAGGGAGGAATGTGCCTGTGGGAAGAACATAGTGGTTGTTGGACTGGTACAAGCATTAGAGTTGGAGCACATTTCTCACGCAGTGCCAAGATTTGAAGGACCACGCTGAACACCAAAATTCAGACTCAAGCTTCTGATTCAATGTTACTGTGCTGGGTACCCAGGACCTACTGCTGACGGAACTGTATTTGTGGCTTGGTAAGCACTTTTGAAGGCAAATTTTGACTTTGGGACTTAATTTTGGTGTTCTGGAAAACTAGCATTATGGATGAAAATTAAACTTTGCTAACCATGTGTCCTGGTTTCGGCTGGGATAGAGTTACTTTTCTTCTTAGTAGCTAGAGTAGCGCTGTGTTTTTGATGTTAGTATGGGATTTGGTATGAGAAGAATGTTGATAATGCACTAATGTTTTTAGTTGTTGCTAAGAATTCAAAGACTCTTTCAACTTCCCACATTTTGCTGGTGTGCAAATGCACAAGAAGCTGTGAGGGAGCATAGCCAGAGCAAGGGACCCACAACTCCTGGTTTAGGATTTGAGTTTAGGCTTAGCATTGAGGCCCAAATCGGCCAATGGAATATTCCATATAATGCAACATCGTGCTCAGCATACAGTTGAGAGTTGGCCAGGAGGCTCACTCGCTCTCTCTTCTGGGATTGTGGCTTTGAGATTTCACTTCTTCAGGATTGCTAGCTGGGGATGGGTTGGGCGTTGGTCAGTGAGTGGTGAGCAATTGCACTGTGCATGTCCTGTTGTCGTGGGTTAGGCTGATCCGGCAACTAAACCCCACGCAGCTCTCCCAGTCCAGTAAAATGGAGAGGAGAGAAAAATGTAATAAAAGAGCTGAGGATCGAGACAGGAACAGAGGAGCACCCACCAACCATGGTCCCGGGCAAAAGAGGCTGTTTTCTTAAAGCAAAACTATTTATTAACAGCTACCTACAAAAGAGAAAAGCACACAAAAACGGTTACTTGAGAGGATAACAAGAAAACAAGGCCAGGTCTTAACAACACCATCCCCCCCCCCCCCCCTTTGCTTCTTCTTTCCGGCTCTACCTCCTCCCCCCAGCGGCGCAGGAGGGCAGGGAATGGGGGAGTGCAGGTCAGTTCATTCCATGTTGTTACTGCCGCTTCTCTTAAAGGAAAAGGAGTCCTTACACCATTGTCCCTTGCTCCAGCGGATCCCCTACTCACGGCGAAAGCGTGAATCCTACCCGCTGGGGGGCAAATCCTTACCCCATCGGATTTGCCCCAAGTGCGGGCTTTACCAGTCCTGGGCTTTTAAGGAGCTGTAGCCACTCGCTCTGGCGTGGGTCATCAACAAACTTCAAATGCGCTCCGACGTGGGTCGTCATATCGACCTTAAATGCATCTCCGTACAGACTTTAAATGCATAAATGGGTAAATGCGAAATGCGTAAATGTGTCTCTACCTGTGCCCATGATTCACAATAGTCTCAAGCTCAGGCATCTCTTCCCGACGTGGGTCATCCACTGGTTGCGAGTGGGTCTCTGCTTGCTCCACCGAGGACTTGTTACAAGGGGCCGCTCGCAAGGGGGACTCAGCCGCGGCACACGTTGTTCCGTTCCATCTTCACTGACCTCTTATCTGTGTGGCCGTTTCTCTTAGATTTCAGTCCTGTCTGGGTGAACTCGGCCCGGTGGGCACCCCGGCAGCGGGGCTCTCCCCGAGTTCCCCAAGCGGCTCCGCCGCCGCCATCCTCGATGGAGCGGGCCTGGCCCGGCCCAGCCCAGGCCGCCGGCCCGGCCGGGAGCTGGGAGCGGGGGCCGTGCCCCCCTCTCATCTCCTCGCTCCTGGGCACAGGCACACACCTTTCCGGTTCCTTTGTCCAACGTAAATAGGGCAATTCGCAGAGGCGCCGATTGGGTCAAGCCCCGAGGGGGACGGGAGTCTGGTGTGATGGGCAGCTTCTGCCACCCGGACCTCCTCCCCCCCACTTCAAACCATAACACCTGTTTGCATATTTGATTATTATTTTAATTATTATTTTCATCATCATTACTTTTAATTTCACTTTATTTCAATTATTAAATTGTTCTTATCTCAACCCATGAGCCTCCTCTTCCCTTTACCCCTTCGATTCTCTCCCCTGTTCCCCAGGGGCAGGGGAGGGTGAGCGAGCGGCTGCGTGGTGTTTAGTAGCTGAGTGGCGTTAAACCATGACACCATATAACTATTTTTCATCAAAATTTTCATGTTTCAGCTCCCTACCAACTAGTTGCTGCTGGTGTGCAGGAATTACCTTACCTTCTTTCATTCTGGATTTACTTTATTTACTTACATGCCAGTGAGCAGGTCATCTCAGCAGAAAAATCTGAGAAGTGATGATGTGTGGTCTCTGTGTTGCAGTTGCCATCTTTGTGTTCATTACATGGAGACATACAGGTATGGATTGGAAAAGACCTCCTGAATCACCTTGTCCAGTCCACTGCTAACCTAGACAGCCATATCATCCAAACCTGAGAAATTTGTCTTTACAGACATGAGTTCTAGTCTCACTGCTCTTTTTGAAAGGCCACTCCATAGCTTTGCTTTGTAGATGATTAGAGGCCTTTCTGCAATTACTTGCAAACATCCTCAGTCAGAACTGCCTTGCAATTGGTTTGCAGCATCTATGGCTTCTTATATCTGTGCAAAAGAGGCTATTTTTCTGGTGTGAAAGCTCTTTATACCCTTTAGCTTCAGTATAAATGTCTGCTCCAGACAAGTGCAGCTGCAAAATGACATCTGGATTTGCCTCCCTTCTTTCATCGCTTTTCAGTCTGCTGCTTTGTATGTTCTTCCTGTAAAAAATAAAAGGAGTTAGGACTGAAGTATGTCAGGAAGCTGTTCCTGTAGAAGAGTTTGGTTTTTCCTTTGATGTTTCTTACTTGCAAATTATTTATCTTAAGTTTATTTCTAATTTTGCTTTTCCGCAGATTTATCTGTTATGTTTGGTTTGGATTTTGGAAGGTAAGCATAGACCTTTGTGTCCGCAGCCTTGGTAAAGGTTATGGTAGACCACTAGAGTACTACAGCAGAAGACCATAGGACTCCATCCCCTGCTTATGTCCTGCTTTGCAAACTGGATGTCTTGCTCTCCTTCCTCTCACCTCTCCACACTCTCTGGCAGAGCAGATGAAACAGGGAATAAGTGAGATTGCTGTATTTCTCTGACTAGTCTGTTATTTTAACTACACTGAGTGGTTCCTTTAGTAAATATCGTCTTGTTTTTTCTGCAAGCCAGTCTGTTAATTGTATCGTATGAAAGTCAGTGTAGAAGACCAGCCTAGGCATTCCTGAAATCCTATATGTTCTCCAGGCGCTCGACTCGTCTGCCAGGGCTCCTGAGTGCTCTGCAGTACTGTGGCTCACTTTCCCTTCGGCTGCCTGCTCAAGTCAGTTGGCCTGAGATGCTTGTTTCCTCTCCAAAGGAATCCACCCTTACATTGTTTTGCATCTCCTTTACAAGGTTTTATTTTCTCACTTTGCTTCATGTTCTGACTTCTGATGCACGTGGGATGTCCAGAGATCAAACAGAAGAGTTGCCTGTCATCTGTCCCTTTTCCTGCCTCCCATGATGATAATCTCTAATAAAGAGGATTTTAATTGGTGCTACTGCAACACTGTGGGACCAGTGGCTTCTTATTAGAGATGAGATTGGATTCAAGGTTTATAGTTGCACTTCCAGTTTTTGTTTAAGGGAAACTCTTCAAAAAGAACTTCTATTTTGTAGGAAAAAGCCTTCCTCAGTACTACTTTGTTTTCTGATCCTGGCACATTTTGCACTGCATGTAATTTGGGACTGTTTACATATACATAAGATTGCCAGGTCTCCGTTGAAAATGATATTTTAGAAGCATGGAGAGAACTGGCAGGCATCAGATACTACAAATCTTACATGTACAGCATTTCTCAGTTTTCTTCAGCGGAGAGCGAGCCAAACATTGCTTTGCTGCCTGGTGATGCTGCAGTTTTATACCAATAACCACTGTGAAATAAATACAGTTACGCTTACGCCTGTGGGTTTTAGTGAGTGTATATTTAATAGGTTGTTTTCTGAAAGACCTGATTCTGTTACTTTTGAAGTCAGTTGGGATTTCACAAGCAGATCTTTTGTGCCCAAATATGCAGCATGCTTAGCTAGTCAGTCAGTGAGTTACTCTCTGCTCAACTAAGGCGCGGATTTGATTAAATTTCTTCTTTCCCCAGTTGGACAGTATCTATTCCAGTTTTCTCTGACACTGTAACATAAATTGATTTTTTTCCTTCTGAGTTCTTCTGGAAATGGTTTAAAATTAAATTGGAAGTTGACGCCATCAGTGGTATGAAAAGCGGAGCTAATCAACACTCTGCATGCCGTGCGACTCAGCTGCTATCCTGCTTCCTTGCCAGGCTTTGGGAAGCCTCAGGATGTATCAGATTGGAGCTTAACTTCTTCTTTGTCCCCCCTCCCCTGTTTATCATCATTTAGCAAAGTAGTTCTTACCAGCCAGCTAGAGCAGTGGGTGAAGGAACCATCAGCTGACGATGGTCCCGTGGTTTTCCTGTGTTGGTACAGATGACAGCCTTCCTAAGGTTGAATTAACTGGGATTGTTTCCTTCTGGTGTCCCTGGGGGCAAATGGTGCTGGGTGTGCTCTGAAACCAATCCCTTCCCAGCCCTGCTCGCTGCAGGCAATGGTTGGGAAGAAAGGGAGCTGATTTGATGGGCACTGGAGTTATTTCCCATTAGGAGGCAAACTTAAACAGCAAGATTTTGGAATGAAGTGTGTGTTATTTGGACTGCTCAAAGTTGTTAAACAGGGAGAGAAACAGCCAATTGTGACTCCCCCATTTTTTATATGATGGGATCAGTTTTCAGAGAGGAGAATGCATATGAGTGCCCTATGCTGTAACTACTGAGTATAAGCACTGGCAGGACCACCAAAACTTCAGTCTCTCTGAATGCAGAGAGGTACATGTGAGAAGGGAAGGCCCATCTCAACAAACAGCAGCACTGTGTCTTAGTTTTCATAGTCCCTCTTCCATCAAGACACAATTTCAGTATATTTGGTTTGTAAATTAGGATGCCTCCATTTAGATGTCTACATCTAAAATGAAGGTGTAAATGTAGGTGTACATCTAAAATATAGGTGTCCCCATATGGGCGGCGCGTGCTAAATAGAGATTAGAGAGCTGTTCAGGAGATCAGTTACAGCTCCACGCTTTTAGTTGAGGTGATTTGAACATGGTGATACCTGAAGCACTTGGCTCACATGGGGACACCTATACATGTAGGTGACTTTAGCTGAATCCTACCCTTTATGCCTAGTGTCTGCTTCACTGTTTGTTTGTTTGTTTGTTTGTTTGTTTTTCCTTTAGGGCAGTAATATTTAATGTTCTGACATCAGAAGTTGAAAAGGAACCTAACAATGCAACGAGGGCTGGCAACAAATCCTTGCAGCAGCTTGTTCAAAGGCAGTGACACTGCTTACCTTCCTATTGCTGTCTGAGCAAAGGCAGATGGACTTCCCACGTTCCTTGAAGAACCTGGGCTAGTGGTGCAAACTGATGGTCCTGGTATGAGAAGAGCAAAGGCATCAGCTGCTGCCAAAGCCGAAGCTTAGCACAAGGAAAGTGGAAGGGTAGCTGATGCCATCTCTCCAAGGAGCCTGACATCCACCCACCTGTATAAAGATAAGCTGCTTCCTGTGTTTCTAATTGTTCAGAAATAACTGCCTTTAATAGTATTCTTTCTCCGGCAAGATTTTATCGTGAAAAAAAATCCTGTCATCTGTGCAGCTGATGTTAATGAACATGCAAGTTTTGGCTCAGCCAAGTGAGATGAACTGAGTCAATATCCATACCAGTGAAAAGAATCCAGTAACATTTAGATTAGATGTTTTCCCCCTCACTCCCCTTTGCATTCAGGCCATGTTTCACCAGTGTACTGTACTTGGCACCTGAATAAACACTTGCAAATATTTATAATTCCCCACCTTCTCATAGGGAGCTTTCTGAGATCTTTCCCACAGCTCTCCCATATAAAACAGTTGAATCTCTCTTCTTTCTTAATATAAACATGGAGGTAATGTGCCCCTTGTCACAGCAGACATCTGTTATATGTATAGTAGTTATTCTGTTGCTCACAGATTAATCATTGTGCTCCATCTCATTTTGCATTGCAATCTGCAAATTACAATGATTCCTTGAAGAGACAGAAAACAGGTTTGTTCTTTGTATTATTAATAAACTCTAAATCACTCCCATATTCAAAACTGGTTTTATGTGATTTGTTCTATTCTCCAGATGACAAATATTGGCTGCTAAAGACACTTTACTAAGATGGGCTTTGCTAATTGCTATGAATAAAGCTTGAATTGAACATTAATTAACTATTTCTGTAAAGGGCTCATCACAGCAAAGCCTTCTGCACTTGTGTAAATTTATATTTAACATCTCATGACAAATGCACGCCTTTCAACAATTGGTTTGCAGCTCTTGACAAATGTTTCTATTTCTTTCTATAAGTTACGAGTTCAGTCACTGCATCAAAAATAGCCATGGCTTAGATTTGCATTAAGACAAATTACCCTTGAAGTGCATTTCCAGTCTTTTGGGAATCAGCATGCTTCCTCTAAAACAAGGATATTCCTCTCATTTTTCCTGAATGTATATGTTTTTATATAACAAAAGAATTAAAAATATCCATGAGGGCACTATAATAATTCATATGTAGAGGAGTGATGCAGTACAGGAATTTGTTCCAATCCAGTGTGTCTCTCTCTGTGCTTTTTTTGGATTAGGCTTAAAGTTTCCATCACTGGAAAATAAACAGTTACACTTAGGATCCATTCTTGCCCTGGCACCCTCCAAAGCCCTTCGATATGAAAGAGGGCTTGGGGGAATGCAGGGTCAGCCCTTTTGTGACCATCTTCAGCAGCAGTTTTATTCTTTAGGATTGAAATCTAGTGTTCTCAATATAACCCTAAATGGAGTTATTTTAGGTCTACAGTATCTCATAATGGTGCATACCGGAGAAGCTAGTGGCATTACTTTGAGGAGAAACTGCCAGAATGAAGAATTAATCTGGTCCCTTGGTCTTCCTTCTTTCTCCAGCCGTGCTGATAGCAAACCTTGTGAAGGATGGTGGTCTTAGGAGACTCGGGTGTAAACAACAGCGATCCACACTGTTTATAACTGTTCTCTCTTGGTGTTCTGAAAAGTGAACTGGTTTCTGCAGTTGCTTGGATCTTGCTACAAAGACTGCTTCTCTATGGCTGAGTGTATTCTACAGTCTCCTACTATATGTTAGGATTTTAGTTTCCATATATACAAACAAGCGTTTCCTTCTGCAAATATTTGAAAGCTAAGCTGAAAGATGTGGTGAGCACTCCACCCAATTTCTGGTATGCAGCTAAACCATATTTTAGACTATTTTGTTGTTGAATAAATGCTAGGAGAACAATGCACCCATCTCGCAGGAGTGTGAAAGGACTGAAAATATAATTATAATTACCCATGAAATCTCATATTATGGGTGAGTTCTTTGTTTGCTTTTCACAGCATAGCTTTTTTTAAAATTTGACTTCAGAACAAAGAAGCTTAGCGTGGAAAGAGGAGTTCAAATGTGTTTTCCAGGAGATACCTCTAGAGTATTCCTTTAAATAGATATATGTATATATATGTGTTTACTTACATTTTTTTTTTCCTACAGGCTTTTGTCTGACAATTAATTTCCCTTTGCATTTGGTTTGCATTACAGCATGTGCTCAAGCAGTTGTTCTTGGAGAAAAGTTGTGCAAATACATATAAATTTAATTTATTTGTGATAATGGAAACGTTTCTTGGTGATTTTCTTGGCTCTGTTGAGTTTATGCCTCTTTACTTTCCTCTTTCCAGTATTGTCCATGGTTTACCTTCATTAGTCTCAGGTGTTATACTAATTCTTTGTCCTTCATCTGGCTTGAATTTTGTGCAAAGCCTGGGACTGCATACATTGGGAACCAGCCTGGAATTCAGGAGAAGCAGGCTTGCTTTTCTTCTCTATGATTTTGAGCCTTTGTGACTTCAGTGCCTCTGACTCCTCCTGTGTTTTTGCCTTGTTAGAATCTGAGGGTAGGCTCTTCAGGGACTCTGGCTTTGTGCCCACACAGTGACTTGAGAAATCTATCTGTAAGTGTCTAGGTGCCATCATGGTTCCTAAGAGCTGTATGCCTTGAGAGAAAAGTTTTCATCAGAAATGTGAGGATATATTTTTAGTGTATTTTCATGACCTGCTAAGTCCATCTATAGGCTTGTTATATGGTCACAAATGTTTTTGCAGCTACACAGAGGGAAAGACGCACCCTCCTTCCTGGAATGATGTCCCACATAGACTTCATTTCTTCAGAGGCATTTGTATTCTCTCTTCTCTTCAGGGCTGTATCATTTATTGTCTGTGCCATGTGTTTATTTGCAAATCTGCATCTTGATGCATAGATACAGAGATTCTGACTCCTTATGAATGGAGGAAACCACAGGTGGCATATTCTGCCTCGGGATCTGCTGAGTGCCAGGTTTGGGTCAGTCAGCACTGTTTTCAGTAGCTGAGTCAGCTGGATCTTTAAATGCAAGCTCATCCTACCCACTTCTTGAAACAACTCTGCAATTGGCAGTTAATCCAGTAGATTACATCTCCATTGTCATTAGGCTCTTTAACCCAACACCCTTAACCTTACATGTTAGGCTGACTGCAGCTAGTGACTGGTCCTTCTGCTGAGCTCAGTTCTGCTGTGATGAAAGGCTGGGTGAGGTTGGCTACTTCTCTTCATGCTCTGAAATCATGCATCTGCTCATTAGGTAAAGGTTTTGGGTGCCTGGTGGCTGAGAAAGCTGCCTTGAATGTGCGATGGTTTGTAAACACAGGCTGGCAGATGCATTCAGTTAAAATCTAATTCCAGGCTTGTGGCTCACCCTTGAAAGGCTTTCTTCCATCTAGCAGCACCACTGAGCTCTCATCCAGACTGAAGCTGAGCCAGCTGTCTGTCTTCCAGGTACTTATCTTCTGAAGTGCTGAAACATCTTGTGGCTTTCACTTTCTTCTGTGTCATGGGAAACCCAGTAAAAGAGAGTGGCTGAGGGAGAGCTTGCCTTTCTAGCATTTCCAGGCACTGCAACGAGATGCATTCATGGAAGAAAACTCCACCCAGGCCTATTAAACATTAAGATGCCGATGCATCTGTTGGCTCAGGAAGTCCAGGATTGTGCAGTGCCAGGAACTGGGCTCAGGAAGTCCAGGATTGTGCAGTGCCAGGAACTGGTAGAATATACGCGGGAAATATCTCTGTCTGCGTGCCCTTGTCTCTTACTCTGTTCCAAAATAGCCACTACTTTGAAACCAGCTACTGAATTAAATGGATCTTCAGTGTGGTCCTGTAGAGCTGGGCTTCTTAACTTCTTAGCGTGTTTCCCGTATATTTGAAAGCATTGTGTGGTCTCCACAGAAAGTTGGCTAGGGACTCAGATCACAAGCTTGACAAAATGTATGCATTGCATGACATTTAATATGAGTGGTTTAGTAGTCTCTAGTGGACCAAAGGAGTAATCCGGACTGGGCAGAGGCAGTCAGCCAGCGGGGCTGACTAAGGAGAATAGGAAAGAGACTTTAAACATGTAAATTGACCAGTCCCATCAGTGTTCATATTTAGATCGCGCATTCCTGGATGGCTATGTGCAAACTGGGACTGGAGAAATCCTGCTGAATAGTCAGAAAAACGGAGCTAGACAGATTGTCAAGGGGTACTTGAATCAGCAGGAAAATCTGACTCCAGAATGTAGGAGGCATCTGGGGAGGTAGGGGTGTCTCTCTGAATTCAAGGTCCCAGGACCTACAGCAAGGAGAGGCAAGACAGGAGTTCTTGCAGAGTGGAGCTGGAACAGCCAAGCAGGAGTTTTCTTAAGTATGGCTGATGATTTTCTTTGAGTTATGATTTACTGATTTATTGTTTCTTTCTGTTCTTGTATCTAAACCCCGTTGTTTAAAATATTGAGAAGGAGACAGTCCTGCTAAAAATGCTTATGTATTTGTCATTAAATCTGGGTTGAAGTGAGTAAAGGGGATGCTGGTAAGCTTAGGGTACACTGTTCCCATGGAGATGGTAGATCAGAGTAAAGAAGTGTACAGGTAATGTAAAGGGTTTGCTGAAGGAATTCAGGGATCATAGTCTACTTCTACTAAATCAGCAAAATATGGGCTTAGTTCTGACAGATGCTTCTCCTTCCTTCGAGAAGGGAAGTAGTGGGTGGACTCCCAATACCATCCCAAAGTAAGAGTCTTGCACTGAGAAGTACCATTAGCATCTTGCATCTGACAGGACTTCTTATATATGCTAGACCGTGCCATGCCTTGAGCTAAAGCACAAATAACAAATATAAGGCAAATAACTTTTTTCTTGGCCTATCGCTGCGTGTAATAGGGGGCAGAATGAGATCATTAACCAAAGGCAAGCTAGAAAGATAAATATACTAAAATAAAGCAAGCTGGTCGGAGAAGAATGGCAATAGAATTATTTTAGCTAATTATAGAGGAAAAAGTAAAACTGATGTAAGGTTTCATCCTGCTTTTTGGCTTTGAGGTAGAATTCAGTCCTGCTTCACTTCTGTCATCTGAGGAGCTGCAGGCCACACTGATCAACCAGCAGTAATTCATGGTTGTTGGAATGAGTCAAATTGATAGTTTATTAATAACAACTTGGTGCTACAGTCCTATTCATTATTGCTTATTAGCTGTTCTTTTCTAAATTAAAAAAACCCTAAGTTTGGCAACAGTATTGTCTTTTGAGTTTGTAGTGTACACTCAATACTGCCGTGTGTACTTAGTTATAGCACTTAGTAATCATAGAATTGTAGAATGGTTAGAGTTGGAAGGAACATCAAAGATCATCTAGTTCCAACCCCCCTGCCATGGGCAGGGACACTTTCCACTACATCAAGTTGCTCAAAGCCTCATCAAACCTGGCCTTGAACACTTCCAGGGATGGGGCATCCACAACTTCTCTGGGCAACCTGTACCAATGTTTCACTACCTTCATTGTAGAAAATGTCTTCCTTATATCTAATCTAAATCTCCTCTCATTCAGTTTAAAGCCATCGCCCCTTGTTCTATCACTATATACCCTTGTAAAAAGTCCCTCTCCAGCTTTCCTGTAGGCCCCCTTCAGGTACTGGAAGGCTGCTGTAAGATCTCCCTGGAGCCTTCTCTTCTCCAGACTGAACAGCCTCAACTCTTTCAGCCTGTCTTCATAGGAGAGGTGCTCCAGCCCTTGGATCATCTGTGTGACCCTCCTCTGGACCCGCTCCAACAGCTCCATGTCCTTCTTGTGTTGGGGACCTCAGAGCTGAACACAGTACTCCAGGTGGGGTCTCAGGAGAGCAGACTAATATATTGTTGTAACAAAGGGAACATTTTCAGTAATAGCACCTCCCACACTGGGTAGTCCAGTTGAGTGCAAGGACACGAATTGTTGAATACGTTACCATTAAATGTGAGTAGGAGTCAGTGGCAGACTCTGTTTCTGAGATACTGAGCATTTTCCTTAAGTAGCTGATATTACTGAATGCTTGACAGTTCCACTGTATGATAGTTTTAATGAGTTTCCTGCCTTTGAAATTCCAAATGGACCACTTCAATCTCTATAGAGACATTAATTTTGCATCTGTTTTTTTTTCCCCTTGGAGCTGAGTTTTTTAATTAACACTAAATAAATAATCTTTACAAAGTGTTATAAACAATAGCCATGAAATCTAGTGGGTAACTGGTTTGAACCTCAGCTGTTCGTTTCTTTTTTACATCATTGGTGGCAACCTTGTCTGTGCTTTGTCGCATAGGACCTCTTCTGCCCATCTCCTCTTCTCACATACACCTCTCTTCTCTCATTCAGACCATTGCAATTCCAGTTGGATAGCAGTCTATTAGGTCCCAGTTTTTCAAAGCATACAGTAATTTCCCATCAACATCAAAGCAAATTATTCTGATTTAGTTTCTCTTTAGAAAAGGAAGTGTTCCTCTATTTTTCCACTGGAACTCAGTCATCCTTGCTAAACGCTGCTGCAGATATCATTCCTTCCTTACAACTTCCTTTTTCTTTTTTTCTCTGAGAGTTGTGAATTTCAGTCAAGCAGTTTTATTTCTCATTTTAAAGGAACACATTATGTCAGCACAGCTCTAGCTTTTGTGGTCTTCTAATTGAAATAAATGAATATGGCCACATACAAAATGATTTTAAAAATTATCTTTGAAAAATTGGAAGGCCCATGACAGAGCAAACAAACAAATTTATCGTATGTTGTGGCATTAAGGTCTTTTTTTCATATCAAAACATGTAGCTTCTGGAATATTCATCTCATAGGTTTAAATTAATCTCTGGTTTTATATGCTTCAGTTGAATTCTTCAGGGCAAATTCCTCCTTTCATACATTGCTAGACTCAAGCTCACAGATGAACTTCAAATGCCAGTAACTAATATGGGAGGTGAATATTTGGCATTTTTTCATGGAAAGGGAGAAGTCACAAAAATATTAAATGAAATCTCATCTCCTTCCAAACTTGAGTTGAAAAGTGCGCTTTGTCTTAAAATTTCTTTCTGAAATTTCCAGATTAGTCTTAAAATAGGAGAGGAAGAGGGTGAAAAATTTGAAGAGGAATTGTCAAATTTTTTACAAATCACCAATAATTAAAAAAATTACTTAGTTCATATAATTATGCATTGTAATCTGATTTTTTATACTTCTGAGAGCTCCTTAACTCTGTTTCCTGTCTGGGTTTGGAGAGAAGAGATTTAATGAGGCAGAATGGCTGATGATTTGATGTTAACCAGCAGCAGCATCATTTGTTAATCTCAATTTCATAAGCGTTTATGTCCAACTGAGAAAAATACCCAGCCTGACTGAAAAACTCATTCAAATTATCCTCTTGTGTTGTCTGATGGTGATCTGGTAGATTACTGATACAAAATGTGAGTTGAAAGTGCAGATTTAGCTGTAAATTGATAATTTCCAAAGGTCAGGGCATTGAGATTTTCTAAGGAGCTACCAGCAAGGCCTGATGTGGGAATTTGGACTTGCTGTCATTGCAGGTGAAGACTTACTTGTCTCTACGGTCTTGACTTGGGCCTGTATCCAGCAAAGATGGGGATGAGAGACCATGAAATACAACTTCAATTCAATTCTTCAAAAACTTACCAAAAAAAAAAATTAATTCATGTGTGTCTCTGGGTTTGGACTGGAGAGATCCTTACAGATTTCCATGTAGATTTGTCTTTAGTGTTTCGAATTAATTTTAACTTCCAGGTCCTTTCAATAAAATCTTAGTGCAAGAGTATTCAGCATGGTTTTGCTTACACCTGGCTTTAATAAATAAAGATAAAAACTGGAAGAAGACAGAAGAGTTGGGTTTTTTTTAATTCATACCTGATATTGCACAGACTGAAGATTCAAGCTATGAAGAGAGAATTTAAACTGCCAGCACTTTTTGCAGTGTTTATGACCAAATTATTATTTTTAAAGGTAAATATAGTGGTGGTAGCATCTTATATTTATTGGTCAAATTTTGCAATATAAGTAGGATTTCTACCACATTTAATTAAATAGAAAGACTGATAGTAAAGTGTTTCTCAGCTTCATTACTTTGAAAGATATTCACAAAGTAACAAGTTTTGAAGTAATTAGTGAAAAATTAATAATTAATGGTTAATATTAATCTTGACAATGAATAATCTTTACTGAATTGCAGCGTGAAAAGCAAACACCACTGCAATTCTGAGGATTTTTTTTACTGTTACTGCTTAAGAAGAGTTAAAGTGCTTACAGAGGGCAACAGGAAATGTTGGGATTTCTTCATATAACATGATTTGGGATACATGTTTTGATCTCTGCTCTACAGGGAAAGATTAAACATGATGGACCACTTGGTGGATAAGGAATTGGCTGGATGGTCGCACTCAAAGAGTTGTGGTCAACGGTTCAATGTCCACGTGGAGGCCAGTGACGAGTGGTGTTCTTCAGGGGTCAGTACTGGGACCAGTGCGATTTAACATCTTCGTTGGAGACATGGACAGTGGGATCGAGTGCACCCTCAGCAAGTTTGCAGATGACACGAAGTTGTGTGGTGTTGTGGACACGCTGGAGGGAAGGGATGCCATCCAGAGGGACCTTGACAGGCTGGAGAGATGGGTCTGTGAGAACCCCATGAAGTTCAACAAGGCCAAGTGCAAAGTCCTGCACGTGGATCGGGGCAATCCCATGCACAAGTACAGGCTGGGCGGAGAATGGATTGAGAGCAGCCCTGAGGAAAAGGACTTGGGAGTGCTGGTGGATGAGAAGCTCAACATGAGCCGGCAATGTGCACTGGCAGCCCAGAAAGCCAACCGTATCCTGGGCTGTATCAAAAAGAGCGTGGCCAGCAGGTCGAGGGAGGTGATTCTGCCCCTCTACTCTGCTCTCGTGAGACCCCACCTGGAATACCATGTTCAGCTCTGGAGTCCCCAACACAAGAACGACATAGAGCTACTGGAACGAGTCCAGAGGAGGGCCACGAAGATGATCCGAGGGCTGGAGCACCTCTCCTATGAAGACAGGCTGAGAGAGTTGGGGCTGTTCAGCCTGGAGAAGAGAAGGCTCCGGGGTGACCTTCTAGCAGCCTTCCAGTACCTAAAGGGGGCTTACAGAAAAGCTGGAGAGGGACTTTTTACAAGGGTGTGTAGTGATAGGACAAGGGGCAATGGATTTAAACTGAAAGAGGGCAGATTTAGGTTAGATCTAAGAAAGAAATTTTTTCACTCTGAGAGTGGTGAGGCACTGGAACAGGTTGCCCAGAGAAGTTGTGGATGCCCCATCCCTGGAAGTGTTCAAGGCCAGGTTGGATGAGGCTTTGGACAACCTGGTGTAGTGGAGGACTTCCCTGCCCATGGCAGGGGGGTTGGAACTAGATGATCTTTGAGGTCCCTTCCAACCCTATCCAATTCTATGATTCTATGATTCTATGATTCTATCTAGTCTAGTGGGAGCTAGAAAAGTGTAGAGCATATGTTCCCTGTCACTACCATTCCTTCTGCCACTGTCACTCCCTCTCAGTTGGGTGAGAGCATGGCTCGTGTACCAGCTTGCAGTCCAAGCTTGGAGAAGATTCCTGGTCTTAGATGATCCAGATCATGACTTTTATTCCATGATCTCAGGAGCATTCTTCTTGCCTAAGCAAAGAAGTAGTATTCCTCCTGCTGATATGGAGTATCCACCCTTGCTTTTTTCTGACTTTGTAACAACTGTGCATCCATACTTCTATGCTGTAATTTTGTAAAAGGAAAGTAACAACAATTATGAATAGCTGTTTCCTCAAAGAGACTCCCTGATGCTTAGATACATGCTGAAAAGGACTTGAAGAACTGTGAGTCACACATGGCTCTGCTCGCGTTTTGTGGTGCTGGGCAGGGTTCGACAGCTCGCCCTGGTACCCAGTGCCAGGTGCCAAGGAGCTGGGACTGTGGGTGTTTATTAGGGTACGCCGATGCTGGAAGCCATTCCGCCAGGCACTGTATCAGGGCTGTGTGAGGTGGGCTGCCTCTTCTCACAGTAGGAATAGACAAGTTATCCAGAGGGCAAGGACTTGGAGAGAGTGGTTGATACGACCAGATGGAGACACTGGGATAATCTGGTATGAGCTTCCAGATAATTTAATAAGAATTGGCAAGAGACGGATGTCAGTTCTTCGATGTTTTTTTGATGAGGGGAGAGAGTGGTGAGGTGTTAATTAAGAGGGAATTAGCTCTTGTTAGCTCTGGATATAAAAACTCAATTATGTGCTTTGCTTTCTTTGTCCTAGACACAGAGCATTGTGCTAGAATTCTACTGACATTTAGTTTGATAAATATTTGAGGCCCTGAAAGCCAGAGGAAGAAAGCAGGTGCCAGGGAATCTGTGGCAGTGGTGCCAGCAGTCTGCCTACATTTGCTCACTGGAAAACTCAATCTTGCTGCCTGACCCCTGGGCAATGATGGAGTAACAGCTCAACACCACGGAGTGCTCAGGCGCCCATGTTAGCGAGACTGGTGTCTTCTATTTTGGATCCTGGTAAAGCTGATAAGGTTTAAATAGGAAATCACAGTACAAGTGTCTGGGGCATGCAAGGGTTGGCTTTTTTAAATAGATGTCCACAGCTGAAACGCAGTGCTATTCTCTCACAAATCTCTCTTTGGGGCCCAACCATACACATGGCATGTATTCTTCCTTCGGTCAGGGACCAAGTAAATATGGGGGGTGCCAGGGTGATGAGAGCTTGAGCTGCAGAAAGCAAGGGCAGGTGAAGGGCATCGAGAGTTTGATGGATAAGAGCAGATTCCTGAGTCCTCATTCAGGGAGCAGGGCTGTGCCACCATACTGCTGAGACTGCCAGGGAGAGCCGCTCAGAGAAGCCTCTTTTCTTCAGGCATTACCAAAAATGATGAGAAAAACTAACAAACATCTGGAACAGGAGCAGCCTGAGAATTCACTTCCTTTTAATAAAATTATCTCTTCATCTACGCATGCATTTCTGTGAGACTTTCATCTTTTTGCAGAGCAATCAGCTAAATGAACAGTCGAATACCCACTTGTTCACTCAGCACTCACACGCTGAAAAGCACAGTGGAAGTGTTAGATGGTTTTCTTTTTAACTACTGAGCCAGTTTAAACTGGTAAAACTCTTCAATATATTTTTTGTTTGGTAAAAAGGTGGTCATATAAAATTATCAAAATTACAATAATTAGCAAATTGCAGAGAAACGTCTTTAGGACTTAAAACTCCAAAGTGTAGGCAATAGAAATGTAATTTATAGGCTGACACGGCAGTCCAGCTATAGTCAACTCCAGCAGTTGCTTTGCTACTCATTAAAATAAGTGCACAGCTATCAAACCAATTATAGCACGCAGCTATGTAGAAAACTGAACCCGGACAGTGAGACAGGATACCTTCTGACAGAAGTAGATCCACAGCCCACTGCAGCCTGGAAATGCTTCTGCATTTTAACCTGTTGTCTCCCTAGACATGTTTGCAGTGCTGTTTATTTCGAACAGCTTCTTTTTGCCCTCTGTCCCCTGCCTCGAGTCCCCCAAAGATATCATTATGTCTCAAAAAGGGGGTTACCAAATGTACTTGGGATGCAGCAGCTGCTTCTTTTGTTTTTTGCTCTTGGAGAATGCAAACCCATCCTGGTGACTGCCACTTTTTTATTATTAGAGCACAGATTTCGGCAGCTGTCTGACCATGTGAGAAAAAAAAAAAGAAAGGATTGCTATTTTCTTTCTCATCCCCTCTCATAAATGGAGAGATTGGATCCCATTTCACATATTCGCTACTGCATTATAATTGTGGTTAAGGCCATGGTAGCTTGTCAAACTGTTTTAGGTGAATAGGTAACTCAGGTGATCCTGATACCTTTCTGGAAATGTCAGGTTTTGTGAAAGGTGACCAACTCCTAACTTCTCTTGCAGGTTTGTGAGTTAATTCATCAGTGTCATGTTCCTGTAAGTAGAAGTCAGGCGCTGCTGCTCGTTTTAACTATGCATGTACGTAAAACAGCCAACGGTTTTGTCTCAAGACCCTTTTCGATTAATGAGGCTTAACTAAACTTTTGGGAAAAGTGCTGTGTTTTACAGTCTCATGGCAGCCAGCGTGTGGCAGGCTGTCTCGGTGGGCGCTGCTCTGGAGAAAAGGGGGTCCTCAGCCGCAACACTGGTGTCAGCAAGTCACTCCACTCTTCCTCGGAGCAGGTTGGATGTGTTCCTTCTTCAGAAGGGTTTCTTCTGAGAAAAGAAGCAAGCTGGCCTTTGGCTTCTCTCTATAAGGATGGGCTGTGAGCGTTTTCTAGCATGTGCTTACATCTTGACTCCTAGCCAAGTACCACACAGGCACCCTTGCTTCAAGATGCAAGCTAGGCTTGCTGAATTTTGGAGCCTTAACCTGAACTTCACTGCCTTCAGCTACCTCTTAATCATATCTTGATTTGTATGCTTTTTTAGAGAAGACGTTTCAAAAGATAAAACAGATTTGGCAGCAAAAGGAAAAAAAAAAAGCACAAAAGCTCTAAGATCATGCATCTGGAAAAAGCTGTCTAATCCATCTTGACACATCTGTTGCTTTAGAAGAAAAAAAATCTCCTGCCTGCACCAGGGCCCTGCAGCTATGTGTGTTGGGGGCCTGACTATATAATGTGTGGAGTGCAATAATTCTATAATTATATTGCTAATTGTGTGCTACCACTTTTTTATAATAACAGAGTGAAGTGATTTATAACTTAACAGTTTTACAGGAGCTTAGATAGACTGCTAACTGAAAATGTGCCCTTGCAATATAACTCCTAATAACTGCTATTGTTAAGGGCACGCTATCAAGTTGCATGAATTCCTCGCTGGAAGGTGTAGCCTTGCAGAAGTATTTCAGACTCCAAATCTCAACAGTACGGTGCCTTTGTGGTCTTGCCTGAAGCCTACAAAGGGTGGAAGCAAGGACAGGTAGCCTGGGAAGAATATAGAGAAATTGTCTGAGCAACTAGAGATCAGGTTAGGAAAGCTAATGCCCTGATAGAGTTAAATCTGGCCAGGGATGCCAAGGGCAACAAGAAAAACTTCTATAGGTAGGTCAGTGATAAAAAGAGAGCTAGGGAAAATATGGGCCCTCTCCGGAAGGAAACGAGAGACCTGGTTACTCAGGATATGGAGAAGGCTGAGGTACTCAATGACTTCTTTGCCTCAGTCTTCACTGGCAAGAGCTCCAGCTGCACAGCCCAAGTCACGGAAAGCAAAGGCAGGGACTGGGAGAATGAAGAACTGCCCACTGTAGGAGAAGATCATGTCCGAGACCATCTAAGGAACCTGAAGGTGCACAAGTCCATGGGACCTGATGAGGTGCATTCACAGGTCCTGAGGGAACTGGCGGATGAAGTTGCTAAGCCTTGCCTGGAACAGGAAAGAGTAGCTGCACTGAATTGTTCAGGCAACGCATGGTATTGGTGGTTTTATTCTTCCAAATGTTATAAGACAGAAAAGGACAGCATTTTACAGAAATAAAGGGGTAAAAGAAGAAAAATAATAAAAAACCCAAACTCTTTCATGCTTAATCACATGGGAATTCTACATTTAAAAAGAAGCATAGATTGGCTTTTTTTTTTCTTTTTCCACCCTCAAAATAGAATATTCTAGTATGTCAGCTGGTATGTTAAACACATAGCAATTAACTACCTGTTGGGACTTTTGACTGAATACTGCTTGTCTTGGGAGTATTTTAACTTTTGAAATATCAGTTGTGGTATGAAAAGAGCGATTCTGCTTTCAACTCTAGGTATTAAAAGATGAAACACGTCCCATATTCTTCCCTCATTCCTGCAAGTGTCATTTTATTGCAATGGTTGATCCAGGATTTCAGCGTTTGCAGCTGACGATTTACTACCTCTGGCTTAGATTTTTACTACTTGTAAAGCTGAGTGTATAGGCTTATCATTTCAGAAATAACATGATCTAGGTTATGAGATCATTATGAAAGGTTCTTCATTAAGAATCATACAAGATTCATAGAATTATTTTATTTCAAGGGATTTTTTTTCTTTATTTCTCCCTAGAGAATTTTTCAAGCCAATTAGTTCTGATATGATTATAAAATATATACAATACTCATTCTGTACTCAAAGTTGCTTGACCTAAAGATCAGTAGATTAAATGACATATGCTTTTAGGGGGAAATATTTGAATTTGGAAACCCTATTAAAATGAATATATTTCAAAAATTAAATCACAGTATGTGTGTGATTGCATGCATAAATTGCATTCTGCAAAATATGATACCAGACACATTACCTAACTCAATTTGTATGAGTCGTTTTGGCAAGTTCAGAATTTGCCTGATAGACTGAAGTCAATAGATAAGAATAACTTGTTCAGCATGTCCAGACAAAGTAGTTATAAAAGAAAGAAGGAGAAGAAAAATTAAAGCAGTGGGAATATTTTAGATAAAGCGTCAGGAATCTGGAATACGAGAAGTGAAATAGAATACATGAATATACGTGATAGTTTGGTATTCATTCTTTTTATTGTTCCAGTTAAAACAGTTCAGGTCTGCCTCTGCTTGTCTCAAAACCTGCGACAAGGTCTCTGTTTTCATTATCAGACTATAAGTGTACAGCTTCTAGTATACGTATCCAGTCTATCAACAGTTATTTTTCCCTTTTCAGTGTGATGAAGCTATTGACCTTGGGCTTTTACTTGTGAGAATTGCATAGTCTGTGATGAACATGTGCCATTGCTATTACTAGGGAAGCCTGTAAAGTTTGCTGATAGGAAGGTAGGAGATGATTTTCTACTAAGCGTGGATTTTGATTTTGTAATTTCACTTATAGATCAAAATACTAAGACAGATACAGACTTTCAGAGCTCTAGTGAAATGCACTGCATCAATTCACAGCATTTGCCTTAGTTTCTCATAATGTTATCCTGCTCATAATAAAAACGTATCCTTTAGAGCTTGTCTCCTGCAGTGTTCCCTTGCAGAGTTTAATGTAGTGCTTCCATTCATAATCTTCACTGTTTTGCACTGTTTAATCTGCTTTAATATTTGACTTCACTGTACGCTGTTCTGTAGACCCTACAGCTACAAGATGAAGTATACATCCAAGCTGAGAGCCAGGAGAAAGGAAATAAAAAAGCTAAGAATATGGGCTGATGCTCCTTCTTCTTGCTTATGCATTTCTCTGTCTGTAAAATGGATATACTCCTATTTGCTTTGGATCTCTGGGTGAAATTTTTATGTGAAAGATCATCAGTATTTTCTTTTTCTCCATATCATTTCTCATAGTTCTGCTTTCTACTTCAAAGTAACAAGATACATGAGATGCCTCTGGCAGAAGAAAATTTTTTGTAGCTATCTTTTCAAGCAATTTAAGAAATGATTAGAAAGTTATCCAAACTAAATATGTACAGAAAATTGATCAATATTCAACTTTTTTAGGTGAGATATAAAATACATTATACGGTACAGTTCTGTAAAATGCACATTTCATACTATCAGAACTATTTGTTCCTGTTACGTCTTTTTGGTTTATAAGTGTGTGTGGGCTTCTGCTCATCAATAAGTGTTTTGCAAAGACAAGCATATAAAATTGTAAACATTCTGTTTGTTTAAAAATAGATATTGAAAAAATATGAATATATTCTAATTTTAGAATACACAGGTTTGATATGAGCTTTCAAAAGGGACTTGGTGGAGAAAAAAATTCCTGAGATATTATAAAAGCATGGAATGACATTCCATTTCTTTCTTGAGGTGAATTCTACAGAAAGACAAAAATACATCAACATTGAATAGCCACAGCCAACCCGCCTGCAACACTACTATGCATATACCCGTCCCACAGATTCACACACAACCTGGACATGTATAGTCCTGCACAAACACCATCTTAAATGCATCAAGTTGTAGGGAACTTTTGCAAAGACACAAGCCTTCCTTAGCCTAATCAATAGGCTTGGCTTCTTTAGCCTATGAAGGGTTGTGGCAGCAGCTCCTGCACAGTATGTTACAGGGACGTAAAGTTAAGCACCTGTTGTGAACCAATGTCACTCTTCTGTATCTGCACCTCTAGCCAACGAAGGACCTGAAGTTAGCTTTGAGGAATAATTCCCGTAATTTGGGCTGGATCACCCTTTATTCACAATGCCAAAGTGTTAAACTGGGTGAAGGCTGACCAGTTTAACCTCACCGTATCAGTGGCTAACCTTTCCCAGTTGCTGAGTGTTTTACATGTATGTAAAGTATCTTCTAGATCATACTCCTACCCCTCTCAGAAAGGTACTCAGTTGAGCAGCACTACGCATGCATGTGACGTATGAGCCTGGCTTCCTATGTGCATTATTTAGAATTTGCTGAATCTGCACAATCGTGACAACTCAGGCATCCTTTGGAAAAAAAAAGATATGAAAAGTTCTTTCCCATCGATGTAATGAATGTACAGTTTCAGTAGCCTTCAAAAATACTTTATGCAGGTATCAACCTTGATAACCCATCAGAGCAGAGAGTTGGAGTCACTGAACTAATTTTTAGAGTTGTTTTCAGAGCATAACCCTTCTGCAGTGTACAGACCCTTTAAAATCCTCAGTCAGCTGAACTGCAGTTGTCTGTCAGAAATGAGGGATAGGGGGCTGTTACAACTCACTAGGATTAGCCCTGTCTTTCTCCTTAATCAAACTTCTAATGCTGGTTAAAAAGTACCTTTTTGCAACTTAATAATTTTAAACTGGAAAACGTGGCCACAAAACTGGACACTGAATCAATTTAGTCCTTTGAATACGCTCTCTGCACTTTAACAAAATACATCACAGTTAATAATTACTATTTTTATACTGTGTTATTTTATGGAAAGTATCTCTCACCAGCAGGAAAGTACAAGGATTTCTAGGAATCACTAGGGTATAATGAAAGTTGCCAAAAATGTAAACTAATACAGATTTTCTTATGAACCATGGAAATAGTATACTTAAACTAAAACTGTAACCTTTAACCTTTGTATGTGAACAGAAAAAAAATATAAATAGAGATAAAAAAAAAAAGTATGTATATAGACATCTGAAGTCTCAGGCCCTATTTTTCTATTAAATAAATAGGGCCTGAGGCCTCAGATGTCTAAAAAATACCAGCCAACTAAACTGACATCAGAAGATCAATGAATGATCTGTGGGTATGTGGAAAAATTTGAGTATGATTAAATCTGCAAAAAGAATCCGAACAGTGAGGTCTCCTCTTTTTGCTTCTCAAGTACCTTAATGTGCATTTAATTGCAGCAAGATACCTTTTCACTTCCATAAGGGCATTTTTCTGAGATTTTTCCATTCTGCTCTTACTTCCTCCACTCAGTAAGTCAACAGACTTTAGCCAACATACCAGTAATACTCCGAGAACAAAAGTCATCTACCGAGCAAGCAGTGCCCACCAACACAATATCAGGAAAAAAGAAGTATTCCTCCTGAAGAGACAAAAACAGTAAGTTCCCAGGATGCTACTTCCTAGGATGTTAGAGTGTTGAAATATGTCAGGAGAGCATTTCAACTTGCTAGACTGAAGATCAGCTATGAGGATGTACAATCAAATCAGGAAGCCTCTGAAGAATGAAGAAAACAAAATAAGAGATGGATCTTTTCAGTGATTTTTGTTTTCTTAATAAATTCAGTTGTGGATCAATTGAAATTATTTATTGAACTCATCTGTATTAATAATTAGTTTTGGCAATAATATGAGAACTATAATCAGTTTTCTCATTTTGAAGTTTAATCAAAAAAAGAACCATGTTTGAGAAGCAGACACAAAATCTAGAACACTGTTGAATATATTAAAAATGGAGTGGTGTGACTTCTGTATTGCAAAACTTGTTTCCCTTTCAGAATACAACAATTTTTTTTTCCTTTGGTGTTTTGGGTTTTTTTTTTTGTTTGTTTTATTTTTTTCTTTTTTTGCTAAAGGGAATACAAGGGTTAAATAACCTGAAAGAAGAAAAGGATGAAATGAATGTCCTGCCTGACCCTAAGGATATTTTTATGGCTCTGGTTCAATAACCCAACTAAAATATCCCTTGTTAACATGGTTCTAAGTACAAGGTACCATAACAACAAATCCCAGGAGATGTTGTAACACCTTTGTCAAATTCAGTTTCATGTCAAAGTGACTGAAAACATGCTCATTCTAAGAAAAAAGAGGTATTTCAGCATTTCCATCCTAATTTTGGAAGAAAACAAATGTTGAAATATTAGAATTTCCCCCAGGATGAAAATTCTAATATTTTGCTCGGCTCTAGTTTCCAATAACTCTTACACTTTAATTTCGTAATATTTAACTTAATGTTTCCCATGTGAGTATTATAGCACTAGTGGGCAAAACTTTAGTCACCTCACAGATTAGGCACGCAAAGGAAAACAGTTCTTATGTGTAGAGGGACACATCTCTCCCTTCACAAGTGCCTTCCTCTTGTTTCCCCTGCTGATGAGATGTCAGTTTATTACAGACTTGATGAATGGAGTTTCCTTTCTCAGGAAACAGTAGTCAGGCCTATGGAAGCATTTATGTAACCATATACGTTCCCTCTGCAGAAGTTTCCCTATTATCCCTTCCCTTGGCTATGTTGGACCGCAGTCAGGGACAGCTTGAAGGGAAACGGTGAAGTGCGACTGCTGGGGCATTTGTGGGAAACAAAACTTGGCAGTCCTGGTCTTAAGAGTCGTGAAGCCACAATTGACCCCCGCGTGCACTTCTGTGGTGTGCTGAGTGAGATACCTTCCGTGCAGTTAATCCCTATGAGCTCAGGAAGTCCGAGGGAACCTGTTTTTCATGCCTGGGTAGGGCGGCCTTACGCGCACGTGTGCTGGGCATGGTTTCATCGCATGCATCACGTAAAATCTCTTTCAGGAATGAGGTTGCTTCCTACAGGTTGGGTCCCAAACAGGCCAGGTCTAAGGTTGTCTCTGGTACTTGACACCTCCAAACCATAAGATAATAAGAGCTTCTCCATAGCGTACACTTCCCTACATCTCAAAATACAGATTAGCTTGAACTAACTATCTCGTTTTTTCAGACTGGAAAACTGAGGTGTTGACACCTACGGTTACCAAATCTCCCGTCATGTTCTGTATCAGAATTAGGCCTGGAACTGGTGACACCAGGCTCCAAGTCTCATGCTTGGGTGTTTGACCATGGTCATCAACTGATATTTCACTCTATGTGTGTTAGCAAGTCTTTCTTAATTCTGTTTTCCTTAAATACATCAAATCAGTGCCTGTCTCCAGTTGCTGCTGCTGGAACAGCTCTCCACTGCTGTTTGTGTGTTTTTCCTGATAGGTTCTTCCACTATCATTTATCAAAGAGGATGTCTCTCCAACTTGATACGTAAGAAGGGAAGGGCAGGAGGCAAAGGATGACTCTGGTTACTGAAATAATCCTTTACTGCATGACAGGTTAGACTGGCTCAATAATAACAATAACAGTAATAAATCCTCTTTTTCTACTCTCGCAACAGCTAAACCAGAGGAGAACACCTGGCTTAATCCCTTCAATGTATTAACTCAAAATAACATATACAATGTTTTCTGCAGGTTGTCATGGGCTTGTCTTGTTTCAACTCGAACTTCCTGTTTCCATAGTTGAACTTGGTGTTTCTTCCATGCTCCATTGAGATTTTCTGATAGAAAGTACAGTGCTAGGTTAAAATGCAGTTATAGATCAGAGGCAGTCAACTTTATCAGAGAGTTGTGCTGACAAATTGATAGGCTGGTTTCTAGTCCTCCCTTTCCCAGTAGAGCCTAAGGAAATGTGCTATGTTACAAACTGGTGTATTTTTATTTTGATGGGTTTCAGAATTATCACGTCCTTTGTTCTGTCCCTCAGCTGGTCGCTTTTCTCTTCACAAGTTGCTGCTCTCATGGCTGGAGCAGAGGTCTCCAGCTGCGGCTCCTGGTAACCTTGCTGTGATGTACCGCTCTGACTGCCACTGGTGGTAGTAAAGGAGGAGACTACCACAGACATTGTATGTTTGTAAGAGTACAAAATGAGAAGATATATACTTTATTACTCTCTCTTCTTCCACCTGTCTGCCTAACAATCAATTTACTTCATCATACCCACCTATATCCATTTCTTGTCATAGCTCACGAATTATAATGTAGCTTTTTGTTACCAGGATCTATTTTTGAAGATATACTAAAACCCTCACTTTTCTGTCTTTTCTTCATTGGTTAGAAGGCCTGAATTTTATTTAAATACACTTTTTTGTTATTGTTAGCTTTTTGGATAAAATACACAACCTTTGCTGAAATCTCTGATAGCTGAGCACCTTATATGTTACTGCATTAGTGACAGCACCAGAAAGAAGGGAAAAGAAGCGAAGAGGAAATGTCTTACACTAATGTTATTGTTCTGTTATTGTCTGTTCTCGTTTGGTTTTGAGTGTGTGTTTGTTTGTTTTTTTAATGTGTGGGCTGTTCCTAGCTTACTGTCTCAGTGACTCAGAGTAAGAATCCTTTTCCGGATCATTTCCTGAAAAGTGGCCCTATGTATTTATGATATGTTAAGCCTCACTGATCATCTGACTCCTCCTTATTCAAGCCAGCACCCATATCTTGTCAGCTAATCTGTATGTGCAAACACTCCGGAATAAACTGTCAAAAGGAACAATTAAAGGCGAGTTCTGTAGTTCACGGGCTCTGGTGCTTGCTATTCATCTCGTTTACTTGGCTTTCTCTGTACTTTGGGACTGCTTGTGTGTTTTGAATTAATAAATGATTAGATTAAAGTATGTAAACATTTTCTGGCAGTGGGATTGGGATCCAAACCTCCTCCCCATCAAAGGTTCATCTCCCTGCTGCTGGGCTGAAGAATCATGGTGGGCTTTTTTGTTGGGTCTCTGCTTGCCCGATACATGTCTTTTATCCTGGTCCATGTGAGAGATGGAAAGTGGTTGGTCCTTCTGTTTCTCTCCCCAGCCATGGAATGTCTGGTTATGACTGTCTCTGGCAAAATATGAGGTGTGGCTTAAAAAAGCTCAAATGGAGAAATGCTCTAACCGTCTTGCAAAGACTGCTGACTTTATTACAAAACCAAAAGTATTCTTAAGGGGTAAGTCAACGCTCCTGTGTCCATAGGTATGTTCTGGGGGAGCTCAGTCCTTGTTGGAATTTCAAATCGTGATCCCATATATGCATAGGACTTCTGAAAGTTGAACATCCATAGCATGTTGGCTGTGTGAATGTTTTTTCTGAGCATCAGTTTCTTCCTCCTTCCTTAAGGCCCTAAGTATCTAACTCAGCTTTGTCAAGTGTAGCCTGGGAATCAAAACTACTGATACGGTATGACCTGAGTTGATCCTTGTACAGATACAGACCTCAGCTTCCACACAGACCATTCTTGTACTTCTAGGAACATTATTTACCATCACTCTTAACGAGAGGTGTCTTATGAAATAGTTACAAAGTACAACTTAAAGCAGAGGCATTTTTTTTTGAAAAAAGGTCAAATGTACAAGCTTGGGTACAGTTATGATTAACGCGTTACCTGGAGAAAACTGCTGAATGTAAGTGTCGAAATATGTACCACAGTGTATGCAAACAAATATATTGCTTATGCTAATATATATTGTATGATATGATATGATATGATATGATGATAATACTAATATAGAAAGACTCTAACAGCAAACCTAGAAACGCCTTAAAACATTTATAACCAAAATGGAAAACAATGTCATTGTTGGTTAAACGTTCCTTACTTTTCAAATTATTTTTCCAATGCATTATGCTTCTTGACAAATGTAGCCAAATAGACAGATCCAAAGTGTTCAGGTTTCTAATAATATAATAAATGTTGAGGTTTTTCATCTCCCAGCATTCAATTCAGCAAAATACTTTTCAGGAAAATACTCCTAGGCCGTATGTAGCCAGAAGGACTCTAAACTGATGTTGGTGAGAATGAAGGTTGTTTCCACGCTTTTAATGCACGCTTGTAAGTATTTCAGGTTTACTTCATCTTATCTCAGAACTTTCCATATGTCCCGTTAATAGCTCTTCAATTCTCACTATTTTAGCTTTTGCTTTCAAAGCTTTTTATTCACAAGTTCATTATCTGTGCACCATTCATCATTAGTTTTCTGTATTTTGTTTCTGGTATGTTTTATCACGATTCATTTATCAAATATGATAAATCCATTAGGAGCCATTCCTAAGAGGAACTTCATGTATTGAAAGTGGGTCTTTTGTTTCTGTTTTCTAAAAAACAAATGCAGTTGAGTCGACCCCTAATAATAATTCTGTGTGAAAATCAAAGCCTTCAACATATTACCTAAGTCTTTTTTTATTAGAAAAAATAAGCAGAAGCTCAGGATCAAAAAAAGACAAATATTTTTCTTCTTAATGATTTGATGTTAGGCAGTTTTATGAAGGCCTTTGATAAAATCTGAAAAATGTACTTTTTTCAGAGAAGTGCTAAAGATGCACAAGTCCCTAAAAGAGCTTTAAAAAAAATTTTTTCCCCTCTAAAGTTTTCCTGTAAAAACTGAATTCTTCATTTCCCTATTCCATTGCATGAGACATGTAGCATCATCACAGTCAGCTCATGTAGCTGCCAGTAGAAGTCTCTTGAGACTTACATTGTATCAAGGTGATGGCAGAGGGAATATCCATGCAAGTTCAGCTGCTATAGGTAAAACAAATAAAGCTTGCTTTAAACGATATTTTGTTTGAAACAAACGAACCATAGCAAGAAAATTCTGAGTTAATGCCTCTAGAACACAATCTGCTTAGCCTATTATGAAGCACTATTACATCCCATTAGTGAATATGACAATGAGTGCTGAAACTCCTGAATCTTTAACTTTGCTGTAGATTTGTTAAAGGCTATAATGAGACAATTTTTCTGTTGTTTCCTTATCTGTCAATGAGGAAATGCAAGCAGATAATATGTGTTTCTTAAGCACTATGTAATAAATACTGTATGATTAAAAATTAATACTGCAGCTGCGATAACAAAGAACAGTGATCTGTGCTGAACAAAATATTTGTTCCTTCCTGAGCCAAGGAAGGCTGGATGAATATATTATACAAGTCTTCTCAAGTTTATCTCACCTGATCTAAGGAATTACAGAGATAGAGATCTCTGAGCTTCCCTAGGCGATCTTTTACAACTGCTTCACTGTACCTACTATCTAATTTGAACCTCATTTGCTTCAGTTTAAAATCCTTTACTCCTGATTCCGTGCATGTTGAACTTGCTAAACAGCTGCTTTTTTTTTTTTGAAGATTTCAACAACCTTTTACAAATAAACTTTTATTTTGTAGATTGATTAGAAATTTCAAACATTGCTTATAATAATTACAGCTCTCACACATCCACCTGTTTTGTCAATTTGAACAAGCTTAGGTAAAACACTCTTTGTCAAATCTTTGTATTTTTGTTTCCTCTGTGTGATTTAGTAATGCAGGCTTCAGAATTTTTTTTTAAATTTTATTAAGCTTAGCAGTGCTATGATGAAGATAAATATTTATGCAAAAAGATGAGTGGTCTATTTTGCTTGGGAGGTGATGTGTGATAAGTGACCAATCCAATAGAAAGATGTTCATAATTTCAGACCACATTCCAATATCTCTCTCTCTTTGCACTTGAATGCTTCATTTCAGACATTCAGCTTTACACACATTGTGAAATACCCTGGTTTTGAGGAGAGGATTTCTGAGAGGTCCTGACTCACTGATAGCATTCAGGCTCAGGAATTCAATATTGACCCAGTCAATACAAGTTGCTTTACAACCATGAGCAGAAGTTCCATCAGTTCCTCCTTTGTGGTAGGAATGGTAATATTCAGAATAAAAATATTGCTGTAGTCAGAACTGGACTGCTCTTTTAACAAAAAAATTAAAAATAATTAAAGAAAGGGATGTCCTGTTTAATTCCCCATTCTAAGGACCGGAGCCTGTGGTTTTTGCTCTGACTCTTTAGAATCCCAGTGCAGCTTGAGAAAGACTTTCTTTGAATTTTATTCAAAGTGGGAGCTGGCTTGTTTACAGTTTAACTCTTGAGGAGGCACATAGCGGGGCTAAGCAAACAGGGCTGCAGGGATTGACTTAGACCAAGATTCCTCCAGACGTGCCACTGCTTTTTCCTCAGAGATAAAACCCGAGAGATTACAGATCAACAGTAAACTTCCTTAAGGTGAGGCCCACGGTCCAATGACTCTTTTTGTTTTACAAGGCCCAGGGCGTGTTTGGGAAGCGAAGCCATTAGGACAGCTGAGGTTAGGTGATGTGTTTGGTGCTCATATGGGACACAGGGATCCTCTGAGTCCTCCTCACTTCTGTCCCCTCAGTCGCTTTGGAGGGGCTGTGCTATGGACTCCTTAAAGGACCAGATGTACTTAAACCCCTTTGCAAATGGTTTCATTGTTGGTGTTGCTGCTGCGTCTTAAAAGCCGTGTCTGTTCTGGGGCCCCCAAGAGCAGTTTGGCCCATCTGGGGAGATCAGGGGAGAGGTGGCTGGGTGGCTGGGGGCTCAGCGAGCTGCTGGGAAAAGGAGCAGGTGGAAGTGAAACCATAGGGCTCCCGACACGGTGTGGTTGCCTAAGGCAGCAGGTTACAGAGACGAAGGGGAGCGAGGAAATGGTGGCTGCCTGTGGTGTTCTTGCTGAAAAATGGCTGTTGGAGGAGTATCTGCTCACCGAATGCCTGGTGATGCTGGTGCTGCTGCAGAGGGAAGACTGAAGGGGGCCGGGTGCTGCTGGAGGGATGGTCACTGGTGCCCATCTTTGGTAGGGCAGCAGGATCCGCAGGTCCAACCTGTGGGACCCTCCTGGCTCTGGCTCCCTTCTCCCTATGGTACAAGGAGGACTTTCAGCCAACCTCTTCCCCATTTGTGCCAGCCACTGGAAATACGGGGGTGTGGGAAGGAGTGGTGTGAGGGGTGACCAAGGGAAGAAAGAGGGCTGTTATGGGAGGAAGGAAATGCTTTCCTTGGTGAGGATGGGTGGGATGGTGAGGAGGAAGAGAGGAAGGGAATCAGGACGTCTAATGTGTGTGGGAGGGTAAGGACAGTCTAATTACAGCACAAAGGTCTTTCTGGTCATAGGAGGAGGTGAGGGCTGTCCCTGTGCTGTAGTAAAGACGAATATTTTGTTGGATGGTTGGATGGTTGGACTGGCAGACATGAGGGAGAGATTAAGGTCTCTGTCCCCACTATTCAACACTGCTGGTAAACTCCCTTTCCTGAATACCCGCTGAACTTACCCTGGCTCCCATCCCATACAGCCCTACTGATATTTCCCAAAGCCATTCAGTGATGGAGATGCCTGTGAGAAGCTTCCAGCAGCTCCAGACCAGTTGGTACTCTGTCTGCCAGGTTCACGCATAGATAACTTTGTTGGACAAGTGGAAAATGAAGGAAAATGCTCCTTCTCTATGTGAAGGAGCTGTGTATTTCAGTTTGGTCTCCATACTGTGGGAATCCTGTTGCAGCAGCTTGCTGTCTTCAGGCAGGCCTTGGGATGTGCAGCTGAGCGGAGTGGGGCCAGGTTGGAAGCATCCTTCAGGAGCCTGGGAGGTGAGGGTGCTCGGCATGCTCCCTGCTGTGGATGGAGATGCTGCAGCCCCTTCCCACCTTCTTTGTGATCCTCTTGACCACATCTCCTAGGGCAAGATCTGGCTAACACATCCTACCTAACTACTGGGCTCTGCTGAAAGGTGAGGAAACATGCAGCTGTCAGGCTTGGCCCTGTTCAATGCCTCCTCTGAGTACAAAGTTGTTGCAATGGATGCAGCCTGTTTGTTACCAGCACTGAATTGTTCAGTGCTGGTGTTGTACAGAGAAAGATCTAGAGGGAGAGAAACCTGTGTATTTTGTTTTGGTCCTGTGACCTGTATCTCAACCTGCATCATACACTTGTGGCTTTTTTCATGCCTGAGTGAACTGGGAGGGTTTATTTTTTTCAAGAAAACACACAGGTGATCCTTGGGCTGAGCACTTGAGGCAGATGTGTGCACTGTGTGCTAACGCAGTGTGGTGCAGCAATGTTTGCATTAGCATGAAACGCCATGGCTTGGGCACTATGAGCAGCAGAGCTACGCTAACAGTTCTCTAGGGTGTAGCTAGCAAATAAAACCAAGTCTGGTAGTGCATGCTATTGCATCCATATGCAGATTGGCCAGTCCAGAGCCTGCCCAAGTGCATCTGGACAACACTGCATTGTGCTGTGAAAGTATCCCCATTCTTCCACAAGTAAGAAGGGTGATTTGGAGAAAAAAAAAAGGGTTAAAAAGTGGTAGAACAAAATATCACAGAAAATTTTGGAGATATATTTGGTAAGCAAAGAAGAGTAAAGGTACAGAAAAGTTATGAAAATAAAGTATTGAGAACACAGATTAACATGGAGACTGAAATGCAGAACAGGAGGGAAGAGACGCTCTTTAAACATCCTGCAGTTTAGACTACTTGAAGCAGAATAAGACATAGAAGTGATTTCTAAGGTAACATGCACATTATGCACTATCTTGGATTACTGGAATGGTGTTTGTAGCCCAAATGTTGATGTCTTCTGGGCTTTCTTTGGCCTATCAGCCCATATTTGTGGTTACTTCTGCATATGCTGTCCATGAACAGGTGGCAGCCTTCATCCTCATGCTCCATGCAGACTGAAGTGGATTAAAAGCTATTCCCTCCTTGTAACTTTGAATTTATTCACAAAATGAACATGAAATGAAACAAGAAATCCAGACCAGACTTCACTGCAGTTCACAAAACTGTCTGCCAAATATGGCTGAACATGCAGGTAAGACTAACATTCACATTCCTATTCCTTTTTTCTGAGCAATTCGTAACAGCCAAAAAAAAAGTGCAGCATTTTAATAAGGATTATTGTGTGATCTTTTGTTGGGTTTCTGGACAAAAAACTTCAACTAGTGTGATATCGTTTAGACAGATACAACCTATACCAATGAAAAATCCTTACCAAAAGTGATGGTAACTGTAAGCCCACAGTGTGCCCGCCCATCTCTAACAAGAATTAACAATCAGGCCAGGTGGCTAAACGATAAATAATGATTCAGGAACGCTGAGAAAGAAATCAAATACACTAATAACCATGCTTCAGCCTTGTCCAAGTGCAAAGTGATACACTGTGAATATATGTTTGTCTAATCTCCTGTAGTAATAATAATTTTCAGTCCAGGCATTTTTACTCTTAAGCATATGGTATATCAGGCTTTTCTTTTCAGCAGCAGAGTCCCTGGTGGAGAGACTGCATTGTTGTCACTGTACTAATACAGGCATCCAAGACTGAGCAGTATGAGAAAAGCTTGTTTGAAATAGTTGGAGACATGCTGATAAGCATTGTCAATCATGTTCCTGTCTTTAGTTCTTTGTATAATGGATATTCTTTCTTTTAAAAAATACTTAACTATTTGGGTTAGAAATATGTATTTAACTGTAGAGAGTTCTGGTAATTATTACTTGGGGTGAAGATATGTATAAGCTACGTTCAGTTTCCGTAAGCGGAATTTTATGTGCCTTCATCTTATGACTCTTCATCTATGAGTTACTTCAGGATCTCTGCCAAGAGCAAACTAAACCAGCCTTCTTATGAAAGAACACAGGAACTCTTTTTTTCCCCTTCGTTGTTAGGAGCAGAACAAGTAGTTCATTTAGTTCGGTCTTAGATTTTTTACTAAAGCGTTACGCTTTTACCTTGCCTAATGATAATTTCTCTTTTGTTTTAATCTGGAAGATGAGAAACTGCTGTTGTTTTGGTACAAGCAGGATTTACTTGATCATTATTTTCCTGATTTTTTCACCTTGTGGGGGTTTGCACGGTGCATGGGGAAAAGGTCTGAGAGGGTAAAGAAAACACAGCTCAACATTTTGTGTTCCTCATGAGCAAATTAATCACAGTTACAATTAAATACGCAATGACATTTGCAAAGATGTACATTACAGATGAATTGAACCTAACTCATTCTTAGGGGACTTGTTTTACATGAAATATAAATACTAAAGGAGAATAAGATTTCTTTTTCCTTCTGGTGTCCCTCAAGACTCCTTGCTAAAGTCTTCCCCAGTATACTGTTGGCCTGATCCTGATATGTGCAATTGATTGTTATATTCTCGTAGTATAAAAGGAGTATAAAATGCAAATGTATATAATTTACACCAACATTAAGTGATGTTGTGATGCCAAAGCAGTGTAAAGAGGCCTCAATGTAAATGAAAATCAGACTCTGTATGTTTATGTGAATTACACATCTGCAAAATATCTATAATATAGAACATAGCAGTTGTTTAATTTTTACCTAATTAGAGAGGCTTGAAAACATCTGGTAGTTGACACCAATCCATTTTTTCCATTGTATCCTTTCTTGGTAAGTTGGGAATGGAATACAATATATCCCATGAGATGCTCTTTAGTTTATGACAGGTGTGCATTTCCTAGCTGGTCATTGCTTGACACTATTTGTTTCCCACAGATACAGCTGGAAATACATTTATTTGGCAGTGAGGAATTGTAAGGGAAAGCAAAACTGGTTTAGGAGGAAATTTACAGCAGAGATGTAGGCATATAGTGTTTGCACAGAAATCTCAGTGTGGCATTTCATATCTTTCACAGGCATTTGCTTAGTCAATCAAAATATCATACATTTAATAAAAAGGGTTTGTGCATAATGTCCAACATTACTGTAAACAGTAAAATGAAAATGTATGTTGTCTGACTATAATCACCTCCCTAGCATACGTAACTGTTTTTATTTAAGCTGTGAGTGAGTTACTCCTGTTGTGCTTTCTGCTGCTTGGAGTAAGGGAAACAGTGAAGTTGGCCAACTGCTGGCCAAGGAGTGGTTTGGACTATGTGTGAGGTCCATGGGCACAGGGACTAGAGAACTGAGCTTTCTCCTCCTTCCTCTTCCTAGGAGATGTGGGAGCCACTGGGATGCATGGGAGAGACTGGGGGAAGAGCTTAACATAACTCAGAGTGGAGACTCTCATCTTCTGATTAAAGAAAAGGCAGCTCTAGCAGTGCTGCTCGCAGAGTGTGCTGTGCTTTAGCAGTAGCATTGGTCTGGCACTTTTAGTCTAGACTAGTAAACTCAACAGGATCAGGCCATTATCTGGCCCTGAGGCCAATATATGTGGAGCAGCTCATAGCTGTGCTATTAAACTCTTACCCTCCAAAACAGTCCTGCAGACCACCTATTAGCAATGGACTTGACTTAACTTCCAAATTGTGCCTGGAAATAGTTTAAGTGGGTTCCCTGTAGCCTAAGTCAAATCCACACCAGAAGTGAATGACACACACAACCAAATTATATACTGCCTGGGAGCATCCCCTTGTGTCGTTTACTGTTATAGGCATAGACCAAATGTTCCTGGTTTATTTATTGTTCTTGATTCGGAGTTTCCCTAGAAAAGCATATGAGGACAAATACAAACTTGTGAAAATTTCAAGTTTACCTAAACTTCATGGCATACAAAAGGCGATTTCTCTAGTCCAGGACTTTTTTTCTTGTAACACTTCTATTGTTTTAAACAGGAAACTGTCTTTTATAAAAGTTTCTACAAATCTTTTAGGATGGAAAATGTCATGTAGCCCCTTGCTGTATGAAAAGATGTAGGACGTGTGTATTTCAATTCCATATGAGTGCCTCACGAAGCATATGTACTCAGATCACAGGTGATGTGATCCCACTGCTGTGTAGCCCAGGCTCCATCCTTGCCCTCAACCAAAGGAAACTACTATGCTTAGGATTTTTCCCCTCGGGTGCATGAAGAAAGGAAGAAGGTTGATTTTCTGTATTGGATTTGACACACACACACAAAAAATTAGCTGTGTAATTGGAAGAGTTTTTTTTTCCCCATATAGAATATGGAAGAACCTTTACTCCTGGTGGAAACAGGCCCAACTCAAATGCTGCTGAATATAGAGAAGTCAGGTTGGTGTAGAATTCTTATAACTATTTTTCTGTAAACAGTTCATGTTTTGTCTCAATTCAAGGCTTTTTTAATTTTTAAATTTAAGCTTCTGTCATTCCTCTAAAGTTGTTTCTTGCCCTGACCAATCCCTTCTCCCTCCCCTCAAAAAGCCAGTGCTTAATCTGATGACGTTGTCAAAATGGATTTATGGATCTGTTTACTAACCAGGATTTAGAATGGGATAAAACAAGTTTGCCCCTGGGAGTGGATATGACTGATGATGTTTTCTGAGAGCTGATTTTTGTCACAATTTTTTAAAATGAATCGCTAACAGAAAATGATTTGTAACTAATGGAAACTGAGGGTGAAAAGCTATGTTCTTGTATAAGGTCTGAAAATGGCAGCCTGGCATTTCTAAAGCTGAGAGGTGAAATGTAACTGCTCTGTGAAAAGCATTTCCTCTTTTCTTTTTGGCATGTTTTCACTTATATTCAGGGTGGTCCTGAGGATTTGTGGGCTCAGGGAGAACAGGAAAGATTTCTCATCAAATATTCCTCTCCCTCCCATTTCCGTCTTTTTTTTTTTTTTTTTTTTTTTTTTCATTTTCCACTCTCTCCTATTGTGACCAGATCTCAAGAGTGGCATCTCAAACATTTGGTTAAGAATATGTCCTGTATCCATAAGCAGCACCACACGCAACCCTCAGCCCCATCAGAAAACGCACTGTCAGCACAAACTCTCTTGGGCTGGTGCGTGAGATTGCACATGAGACCGGGGGTCTCAGCTTGCCAGAGGGCTCTACTGTCCCCATGTGCCCCCTCTGCCTGCCCCGGGTGCAGGGGGTGTTTTGCATTGTGGTGCCCCCTTCCTCAGGTGGCAGGGAGCCCACAGCAGGGATGGGGCTTTCTTTCCCTCCACCCTGTTCCCTTGCAACTGCACTCACAGCTGGTTGTTTTGGTTTTTTTTTGTTTGGTTGGTTCGTTGCTGCTCAGAATGGCACTTACAGCTTTAGCATAGCGCAGTATTGTTTCCAAGTCTCTGACTGAATCTTCTCCCAACTCCTTTTCTCAATCACTGTAATCTAATATTCCCTGGTTTTTACATTGAAAATTTCAGGTCTTGTTTCTTCCAAAATACACATATTAATGCTATTAACCCCACCTCCAGACCTTAAACCCTGCTCAGTGACTTCAGAAAATGAAGGGTTTTATCCGTTGCGGGAGGAAAAAATAATCTTGCCACTTCCATTTAATAGTATCACAGCCAAACCCAACGGTGTGAGAGAGCACATCGGCATTGAAATAGCCCCTGTTGAGGAAAAGCACATTCCAGAGGAAATTGATTTTCATGTCACCAACTTGCGCATATTTTGAAAATTAGGTTCTGAGCCACAGGGTTCACAGCTGATTTATTTGTCTTTATTTTTGCTAAAGTTGTTCAAATCAATTTTTAGTGAACGAACAAGTTGCCTCTGACACGGACTGAGGAAACTTTCATGCAAAGAATGTGTAGTACAGGGAGGCACATAAGTGGAGGTCCAGACGGCCTCGTGAAATGCATTAAGAACTGTTGATGGCAGCGTATGACTAAAGTCCAGCAAAAAACACTGGGATTCATAAAGCCTAAAGCTGGAAGCCGATAATGTGGTCTGCTCTCTGTATTTCACAAGCTGCTACACTTCATCCCGTTATCCATGTTGAACTCAGTGCTTCCTGTTTAAATTAAACATGCCTTCCAAAAAGGCATCCGGTTTTGATCTGAAATTAAGCAAGGTTTGCTTTGATAGCTCTTTTTTGATGATTGACAAAGTCCAAACAAGTGATTACTTTTAATTTTACTTTATCTGGCATCAGCTTCTGACCACTGAGGATTATGCTCTTTGATTAATGAGCCTGCTCTTTTTCCCTATGATGTATCTGTGCTACAGCTGTGTCACCTGTCACTCTTCTCCTTGGTAAGCTGAGTCTTTATGTCTGCCTCTTGGAGATACTTTCTATACCCCAAACCCTTTCTTTTGTACCTTTCGCAATTCTTTCAATAGCCATTTAGAGACACAAAATGTGGATTGCAGCCAGCATCTTAATCTGTTACTGTGTGTCTCCTGGTAGTTCTGTCAATGCAGAAAATCAGTTCTTTGGCATAACATAGAAGTTGAATGCGTTCAATGAATAATCTCTGTATACATTAATTTAAGAGTATGAAACCAGTCGGTTTCAAGTGAAACTTGCAGCTGGTGACAGCTTTCCTTCTGTCACATCAGTATGTATATGGCTGGTATGGGTTTTGCAGGATTCTGTAACCATTTTAGCCTATGCCAAAAATATTTTTTTCATGGAACTGTTACATGCTTTGAATTAAAAATTTCTGCTCGCCACATACTGTGAAATGTTCTCTTCATGTTCTTGTCAGCAGTAATAAGGTGTCCAAAATTCTGCTGGTTTTTTTTCTTTTTGAAAAAAGTGGATTATTCTAGTCTAAATTGTTTTTTGTTTGTGTTTTTTTTTTTTTGATAATACGCTTTAGGGAAAGAGTGAGAGGAGAAGAGCCTAAGAGAGGTACAAATAACTCCTTAACTGGTACAGTTGCTTCCTCTCAGGCTGGAAACTGGTGTTAATAAAGGTGTCATTCCCATGCATTCCCACCTTCTCTTAGCTCAGATGACTTCAGCCTTGTGGAATCTCCTGCACCACTTGGCAGCCCGAGGGAGATAAGGCTCCACACCAAAGAGCTTCTTTGCCTGTCTTGCTCTCCTTAGCTGGCACAGCTTCACTTACTGGTGCTGTTTCACTTAAGAAAGTGTGCATCCACGGGATGTAAACTTGGCAATGGTTTTGATAATTGCTGCTTGTACTGCACATGGTCATTTCCCTGTAATTACTGGTCTTCTAATTGTGTCTGGAATTCTACAAATGTGAGGAATTCAAGCTAGACATGGCCTGGATTTTTCAGGGCAGTTGCACTTTGACCCTTTTTAGAAGGTGATTGAAGGGAACTGCTGGAGTTATTAGTTTTCTTTATCTCTCTCCACCTCACTCCTTCAAATAAGCCCCCCTAAACTATTCAGTGCAAGATATCTGCTTGCACAGCGGAGTTAGTGCTAGGAGAGCATGCCAGTGACTCTAATGTATGCATCCCAGCTATTAAAGAAAACAGACTTTTTGTGAAAGAAATATTGCAGAGATAGGGATAACTTGCTAAGTGTTGTATTTTTCCCATGAGGATGGATAGGAGAGAGATATTATTAACCATTCATGTCTGTCTCCCCACTCCCACTTGGAGGTTGCTCTTTATTTTTGTCAGCATGTTGTGTTCTGCACATGCCAAATCGTTGTTTCTTTGTCACAGGTAAAGTTCAATCTTCTGGTGATTTGTGTATTGCAGCTCTTGCGGGAATGTTTGTAAAACTAGTTTACTTGGGTTCTAGCACTTCTCTATGATTGAGGTCATGAACTAGGCAGATGTTCACGATACACATCCCATGATGTGCTCAGTGACACTACCTGGGGAGCCACAGGAGCTGTGTGTGACCTGTTTAGAAAAATATGTGCCTGGAAACTAGCAAAAAGTATTCAGGATATTTGTGTCTTAACATCTTGGGTCCATTACTTCCTAAGTTATGTGTGACAACTCAGATTGTAAGTTTAGCAATGTTGAAAAAATGAAGTTACTATTTCTATCACATTTAGTGATAGTAAGTCTTCTAGAAATATACTTGACATGGCTGAGCAGATCTCAATGTATGACATTATTTTTGTGTTTTCATCAACACTCAGTTTTGATTTCACTGAATTGAGTTGCCGAGGGTTGATGTGTGAATAGACCCCAATTCTGCAGAGTTTAGAGAAACTCAGGAGATGGATGCTTGGTGCTCCCAATTGCCAAGTACTTCTGAATAATCTCAGCAATTTGGGTTCCCTACTTTTCACTTAATAGCTTTCAATGTAAGAGCTAAAAGAGACCTATTTATTTATGGAAGTTATATGTTAGTCTCACTCTGTAGTTTTCTTCCATGAAATGCTTATTGGAACTAAAAAAGTTAGATTAGTACAACCTTGCGCTGTCCTCATTTGGTATAGCAGTGATCTGAGTGGATTACCTGTAAATAAATGCCAAGTAATCCTTGCCTCAAACTGCCATAATATAGCCAGCAATAAATGACATAATAAAACTGACATTGCTTTGCCAATGTTTTTCTTTAGAATTAAATGATGGTTTGTGTATGCTTCAAAGAGGGAGTTCCTCCTATTCAAGAGGCTGAGAGAAGCCACCTAGAAAGTAAACTCATCTATAAGTGCATGTTTGAGCCTAGGGTAGTTAAATCATTTAAAAAGACAGAAAGAGAAATAGGGTAGAAAAAACAAATGTGTACAGCTCCTCTGTCTTGTACATTTTGCAAGCAATAGCCAGAGGGATGGCTTCGACCTTGAAGTAAGATTCACTTACAGCACCATGGATTTATCTTGCCTGATAGTTAATACTGTTAATATTTATGAAGAGTGAGTTGCTTATCCAGAACATTTGCTTCCTTTCTAAATAAATCATGGTGTTAAAGAGCCAGTCTTTTACCATGCGAAGTGATGGGGTGTTGTTCCTGATACAATACAAATACATTTATTTCCACAGCTGAGAAGGAAATATGCATTTTCAGTTTGACTCTGATCTGTTTGCATTACCATAGCATTTGAAATCTCAGGCTGGAAGCTCCCATTAGAACAAACTTTGTTATACTAGACATTATTGAAGTATTTAGTACGGTATTAGTTAAATTCTGGTAGCAGGCACAGATGACTGTACATATGTATCTAAGGAAGAGTGAAATCATTTGCCCGATATCATAAAGTAACAAACTATTGGCAGAACTCAGACATTTAGATTTTTTATCTGGTCCCTTATACCTAGACCCGATTACAGATTGACTGATGTTATAAAAATACATCTCTATAGGAGAATACTTGATGAACTTCCTCTCTGATAGCCAGACTGCAATAGCTGAAAAGGGCTTTTTTTTTAGTTACATGTAAACAAGTGCATGACATATTAAAAATGCAAGCCATGGAACAGATCTTTGGAGTTTCATGCAGTTCTCTTAAATCTCAGAAAACACAACTTTAATAAGGGCTTACTGCTGTATAGCCTCGGGAGTGAAAAACCAAGCACTCCATAGCTAGCTCTAATAGTGTTCCCTTTTAAGATATTGACTAGTTTATTTATAGTTACTTTGCTTTTTGTAACAGGGATAATGTCAATGACAAATGAATGTTGTAAGAAAAAAGCACTGCTTTTAGAACTTTTTTAAGATAGACTGTTATACTAGGTATTTAATGTTATAAATAGCAAGCTGGTTTTGTATAGGGAGAATTTACTTTGCATAAACATTTTTAATGTTTTTAATAAATTGAGAATAAATGGGTTTGCGTTTGCATCCAGCTTAGAATGAAAATACAGAGAGGAAAATGTGGTGGAAAGGAGTAGTGAGAGTACAGGAGAAAGATGAAGGAATGACAGCAGCAACACAAGAAAGAATGAGACACCTTGTTAGACAGGAAGGGACAAACCTAAATCAACTGGACAAATTTATTCATCTGTCTATGTATTTATTCATTGATTTGGCTGAGAGCTATATAGTCTTTTCATAGGCACAATATATAAGTCAGAAAATAAATACATCAGAAGTTCTATGAAATGAATTTGCAGGCTCATATTTGGCCAATACACCATTGTTTACCCATTCTTGACCTAGACTGAAACCTACTAAAAGTATCTGTGTTTGTTACGGGAGTGAAAACGAGATTGTCTTGTACACTCGGCACCATCTGGGTAGCGTACACTCCTCCCCTGTGTTTGGCCTTCTTGCTGTAGTAGATATCACAGGTTTCTCCCTTGCTGGAAAACCGATGTTTGTATTGGATGGAACTCAGGGCAGGGAACTCTATGTGTAGGCATTAATTATAGGAATCAGGTTCATAAACTCTCTCTGTTAGAAAATTAAACACAGGTTTCAATTTTTGCAAAGCTGCTATTTCCTCCACACCTACTTTCTTTTTGCAAGAGATTTGTACCAATTTTCTGTGGATTAATGGATGCCAGTCTCAATTTAACAGCAATATGATAAGTCAGAGTCTTTCAGACTTTCTAAAAGGGTCCTTGTTTGTTTCCACAGCTTCAATGGTTGTTCCTAGGGTTCTCTAAGTGGAACTGAAAGACCAACATCACCTTGGCATTTCACCACAACGTTTGCTGATGCTTGTTGAATTAGGAAAGCCTGAAGACAGATACTGTTTTAGGACAATGAACAAGATGGAGTTACACCAAGTCCCTTCTCAGATGGCACCCACAGGATACAGCACGGTCCCGCAGAAGACCAGGAGGACTGCGGCCATGGCTGCGCAGGGGAGGCTTGACCTGCTGCAGAATAAAGAAGTGGTAATGCTGTGTTTGGCCACAGGATGAGTTGTCAGCGCATCGCTGGCTAGTTAAGCTTGTGAATGGATGTGTTGTATGCAACTTTGGTTAATAAGGCAGAAGGAAGGCAAACACTGGGGACTTCAGACGAGGCTGGGTAAAACTCTAAAAGGAGAACTGCTGGCAACCTATGGTTTACTTTGGACATCCTCACTAATAGGAAAAGACAAGGAGCTTTCATTTCTTAATTCTTCTAGTGTGTAGTAGAGAGGTGATTGTTAGGGGGAGGACCATTTCAGCCAACTGTATTAACTGGGGTGCCGCAGTCTCTTCTATAAAGCCTGTTGCTGTAGAAGACTTGATATGTGAACTGAGGAAAATTTGTCGTTGTGCTAGTAAAGCTAAGCATGTCAGCTCTTGCTTTAAATTGTAATCAGTATGTCACTGTAAATAAGGAAAGAAAAAAAATATAGGTTAAAACAATCTACAGAACTGACTTTTTCTTCCTCCCCTATATTATCCAAATCAATTCTTGTCACACAGATGTGTAATTCATCTTCCTTTTAATCAAGTGCAAATTACAAAATGAAAGTCAGGGCATAAAGCTCTTTTCTCAAACTACTGAGGTGATTAGGTTCCAATTTGATGTTTTAATTTCCTATCTCAGGAGTCTTACTCTTTTGCCTTAAGAGGAATGCCTTAAGAGAGTTAGCTCTACAATTCCCTAGGCTCTCACAACACCATTCACAAGTCTGAAGAACACCAGACTCTATGCTGGCTTCCAGCTTGTGCTTTTGACAGCTATTTTTAGGCTGCTGTATTTCTGCCTTTGAACACTAGCCCCTATTGAGATCCAGACTGAAAAAGCTGAAGCTGCTAATCCGTATTTTGCGTCATGTGAGTGCAGATGATCCATCCATAGTTTGTGGCTCTATACATAGTGCTACACCACGGATGGAGTCTGAGCTTGGCATGTGGTGCTTGTCATCGGCCTTTTCCAGAGACCCATTTTTTTCTGTGTGTAGTCAGGGTGGCAACGTGACCGCCAGCCCTGTGCCCTCCGGCATCCTCCCGGGCGAGGTGTCATCCTGCAGCTCCCATGACGGGCCTTCTCACCCTCTCAGCTGAGGCGTTGTTACCATCTTGCTCCAGTTTGGTAATGTTTGAGGTTCAGATCCTTGTTTGATCCTCAGATTTGGGGTGAGCGATGGGTATAAACACCTTTCACTGCTCCCGAGGTCTGGTATCTTTCTTTGGTTTGTTTCCCGCGTTACATTGTAGAGGCTCAAGTCTATTTGATGCCTCATCATCAGGGAGAGAAAAACTACCAGGAAGGCAGCAGCGGTTCCTATTTCACCACTCACTCCAACCCGTAACCACTGGTCCGCTGCCCCTTCTGTGGGGCTGTCTGCCAAAAACGATGCTGGGTTTCACAGAGCCCCTGGAGCAATGCGGACCCACTCCCTTCCAGCACTCTGGGAAGGTGGTGGTGGTGGGCATCTGTCTTGTGGCTGCTGAGCGTCATCTGGTGTGAACTGTGGAAACGGGGACACTTCTGAGTCTGGGCCAGCTGAAACTCAGAAGGAAACTGTTGATACCTGATCATACAGAAGTACTCTTTCAAGCAAGGAAGGAAACCAGTAGAAGGGAATCTTATTTTTTAAATTACTGCTAAAGTACTTGACAAATAGTGATTTTTCAGACAGTTCAGGCAAAGGAAACAGTATCATGAAACATGGAATGGCACAAAAAACTAAGCACAAGTGATACGCTTTTAAGTAAAGATCAAAGACCCTGAAAATATTTTGTGATTTAAATTGAAGATTCAGGATACTGCATCTGCAAGAGCTGAATTGAGTCCTGGGTAAGAAACCAAGTGAGGCTGGAGTCAGGATTAGTAACAGAAGGCTGTGTCTGGGTTAGCCAGAAAGGTGGTGTACCAGAAGCTCAGCTGTTGATGCTGAGATTTGATGCCTGCACTGCACACCGTTTGGAAGTTTTTCTTTGATCTAGCTCTAGTCTGGGCCTTTGGGCTGAACATCCATTAGCACATTTAGGGCACTGCCAGGTTCGTTTCATCTGCAAGGAGTTCAGCATGTACGCTTCCATCATTCAACCAAAATGCAGGAAGCGGAGATGCTGGTAGAATCTCTGCAGAAATGCACTGCATTAGGGTGTTAGTTCAGAGCAGAAAGCATGCTTGGACTGCAGTGAGAAGTAAAGATTAACACCTGTCAAGTAAAATGCATCCCTATGTACAACCTATGGACAGGACTCTGAGCTGGGTCTGCAGAGCATCTCAGGGGAGTGCGAAGTGAAGGACACAAGGCATGTGGAGTGCCAGACTCAGGCTTCTCACAAAAACAGTGCAGGTAGCAGCACATGCTGAGACAATGCAAGCCAAGATGATGCTCAACGTTTGGGAAAAGAAGTTTAGACTCCAACAATTTCTATCATTTTGCAAAGTGTTGCAGGGGCTATCTCTGCAGCCCCTCCCCTGCTACCAAAACCCCATCACATAAACCCAGCACACAAGGTGTCAGGCAAAGACCTTTCTCTTGGAAAGCAATATTATCTGCCTATTAGTAATCTGAGCCCTGGAGAGCATTGTGTAAGATGCTAGACACTTTCAGTTCAAGTGCAGAAGCCAACACTATGGCAGAAACAGGGATATTAACACTAAACAGCTCCAGTCCAGTCCATCTTACTTCCCTCTCCTGTCCCTACCTAATGCAAAGTCAGATAAGAATCAAAAAAACCCCAAGGGTTTTTACCTTTTCACAAAGAAGAGAGAAACTTAGGAGGATATGTGTTGGTAGCATGGAGTCCCAAACCTCCAATTTCCTTATTATAGGAAAATGTGCTAATGTGCAAGTTTTCCTGTAGCCCTATAACAAGTTGACAGAAAGTAAAATTGAAATTAGTTAAATGCTATGGAAACTACTCTGAAGTTACACAGTTACACTACCAAAAGGTACCTGGGAAGCATAAGCTGGTGTTGGCTAACTTTTCTTTTCTAAAAAAAAGGCCAAAATCAAGAATAGCTGCACTGCCTAAAAACTGGTGATAGAAGCAGTGGGTGTTGCTCACCAACATAGGCTGCAGCTCCAAAGCAGGTTGCTGCATTTCCCAAAACCAGGAGGAAATAGCCCACCTTTTGTAGGAAGGGCCTGAACCTTAATTAATTACATAATTACAAATTCATACCAGCTGGATGCATATCCATAAGTGGGGGCAGTTATTTAGAACTAAATGCATTACTGACATTGCCCCATGCCCATACACGCACACAGATGAGGTATGCCTGGAGTTTGATATGATGCTGCATCCTCCCAGCTGCTTCTCCTGTGTGAAAACATTGTTGTAGATACCTGTGATGGAAAATAATGCAAAAAGCAAGGGCACTGCAAGAGGTGGTGATGTTGAGCCTAGATTATGGTGCTCAAGATAATACTTTTTCCACACTCCTGTGTTTAGCTTTTTTGCTTAGCATGGTCTGAGAGAGAAAACTGCTGTGTCAAAGTGACTTCAAAGAGCCAGAGCACATTGTGTACGAGAAGTAATGGGCTCTTACAGTTCCAACGTCTGTAGGGAAGCCCATGAGCCCTCACAACTCACAGCAGAGTAGCTGGTCTCCTCAGGACTGTGGGATGCCAGCCTCTGTCCCAGCAGCAAAGCAGCCAAATTCACTATGGTGAACTGAGCATACCGTTTCCCATTTTGGAACGAGCTCGGCTGGTGCTGGAGTAGGGAATCATGCACCATAACCCATCGCATGGTGCAGACACATCCTTTAGGTATCGACCCTTTCAGGATAACTACCAAAACACCGTGCTTAGTCACTCCTCTGAACCTGCACTTGGACTGAAACAGCAGAGCTAAGGGTAAAGGCAGGGCTCTGTGGCTCCAAGCTAAAATTCACTGAAAGTGCCAGGTCAGAAATGAACTAAAGCAATAGGATTGAACTGATTTACGTGATGCTCTGGCAGACTTCTATAGGAGAGCTGCTTAATGGAAAAAAGAGCGTAAGGCCATGCGTGCCAGTTACAAAGGGTCACTGAGTTACGTGGTATATTGAGTATCTGTCTCATCATGTCTTGTGCACTTTGTTGATACTATCAAAGACCTTTACAGGGGATGTAGATGTACGTAGACTTGAAGTATATTGCTGTGTTTGTAAGTGAAGGGAGGTAACCATGCACAATGCAAGACAAACGCTAACTGTGTACTGCTGTGTGTGCTGAGCAAATAGCTAAGATTCCTTAGGGGCTTTAGGAGATAGATACATTCCCTGGTGTTTCTGACAACAGCATGCTAACAAAAAGGAAAAAAAAAAAAAAAAAGAGAAATAAGGGGTTTAAAACTGTCGCTTACAGACTTGAAAGTGTCACCTGATGAAGCATTACAGATTTTCCTGGAAGCTTTTCATGGCTTTATTCAAATTTCATACCAGCCATGCCAAATTAAGCAAAAAGGAAATAAAATTTCAAAGGCAGCCACCTTTCAGTAGCATATGCTGAATGTTCTGAATGCAAAGTCCATTCTTCTCCCTTGTTTTGATTTAACAGGGGAAAAGCTGATATTCCTGCACTTATTCCTGCAAATAAGTGGGGTAGCCTGTAGCTAGAAATCCTCCAACAGAACTTTGCAGCGAAACAAATTGCTAAACCAATGTATCCAGAATATTTGTTCTGCCTATAACATTGCTTTGACTAAAGTTCAGTAAATCTGCTTTAGATTTCTAAGGCAACTGTTCCTAGATTTCTCTTAATTTTATCCTGATACAGAGAATACACACGTTGGTATGTATTTTGAGCAGACGTCTTTGAGGTTTTCGACCACTTGCTCAGTGAAAATAACTTTTTCAGTGAAATTGTTAGCAGTGTCTCTCACAAAGTCATTTTCTCTGAGCAGCTATAAATGTGAACCATGAAGATTCTTTTGGTCCAAATTAGGTACTGAATAATGCATATTTATGAATAATGCATATAGAGAGGGGAGGAATTAAAAACTCTTTCAGAGTCTTGTCAGAAAGGAAAAGAGCCTTTTTCTTCTTAATGTGAAGTTAATAGCAACCCTACAACTTGAACTGTAATAGGGTTACAATGACACAGAACATAACTAGAAACAAGGAGTAAAAATTAAACAAAACAACCAACAGAACCTGTAATTTCTAAATTTGCAGGCATCATCTCATTTGACATGCACACAAAGTAGCCAGTTTTAAGTAGTGATATTATTATTTGTTGTGCAGAGCTGTAATACTTTCTGCTCACAACTCTTTGGAGGATTGTCTTTTTTATTCTATGCTGTTTCTGAGATTGAAAAAGAAGTGTAGCAACATCCTAAATATTTCAGCATAATGAAATAATATTATGATTTGAAAGTTGAAACTCATGTGGTTTTGAATCCGGAAATCCTGGGGACTCAGAATTGTGGTTTGTGAAATTTTCTTGTACACTATACTGGGTTATTATGAGAATTTATATTTTTCTTTAATATTGTATTTCACTGATCAAGAGATTTCTTTACTTCATACATTAAAGAAGGGGTAAAAGCTTAACTCACTGAATTTAGGCACGTACCTATCATGATGCCAGTGCTCCAGGTTTTCTAGCTGCCTTTTTAATTGACTATAAAGTTGACGTTGAAGAATTTTTCAAATGTTGATGGCCAAATCTTTGCTTGTGTGAGACTTCTTACTGTGAAGCCCCGTTCTGAGTGGCTGAGTTTTGTGACAGGCAGATATAAGGGAAACTCACTTTTGACATGCACTTTAAACATTACAAACTGAATGAGTTTTCTTCAATCAGTCTCCTAATCCTTCAAAGATGCATGTCAACTTTTCTGCTGGGGTATATCATGCATGTCCTGGGTTTCTGGTCCATGCATTGCTACAGTTCTTGCCTGATCTGTGTATTTGAGTTTCCTTTCCGTGGAAAGTCCAGTACCATCTTGTGTGTTGAGGTTTTGTCCTGATAGGGAATGGGTCTGCGGCATGGAGCCAAATGCAAAGCAGGGAAACAGTCTCAAGTTCCCTCATTAGATCTAGCCTGAGACCTCACCTATCCAAACAAGTATTTATCCCATATGTATATAGACATCTCTTTGACATGAGGCCATTAATGAGCAGCAGTGAATTATATTTTCTGGCATTTCCGTTTGTTTTTGCATTGTTAGAAATCCTGAGATAGTGGTTCCTTTAAATTACCCCAAATTCTCTAATGTTTTCATACTTAGGCAACTAAGATAGGTGATTATAGCTTTTGAGATTCTAAGTTACTTATCTGAAATTAAATTAAAGCTGCTTTCTTAGCTGCTAAATCATGTGGAGTACCTAACTCATGTATCATTTCTTTTAATACGTTGGTCATTTTATACAAAAAATATGATATAAGTAGGCTGAATCAAGACAGTAGATTAACTTTTCTTGTAAAATTGTCTAAGAGTCCAGAATCCCCTGCCTGTGTAGAAGATAGTACCCTTAGAGTTATTGCAGACATTATAAAAGAGCATAGGTTTTGATAGCACTAATAGCTCTGCTGCCTGTCCTCTCTTGCTGGGGATCAAAAGGTCACCTGAGTTTTGCAAGCCTCTTAGACCAAAGTGGCAAAGCTGTGCTAATTTTTGTGGACCACTCTACTTTATGGTTTACAAGATAGTATGTTTTACAGAGAAATGTCGTGCCAATGATCACAGGTGGCCCTCTTGACCTCTCAACTCCAATGAGTAAGCTCCCTTTAAAGCTGAATTATTTGGAACAGGCTCTAGCATGAATCTAGAAAGAGAGTTTAATTGCTCTTCGTCCGCTGTGAGATGCATAAACTCTGCCACACTTCCTATAGGAGTGTGTATTATGTAAAAATGCTATTATTTTGATACTTCCATAGAAAAGATTCCATAGAAAAGACCATGACTTTCTACTATTGACCACAGATCTTAAAGTTTGGGTGAAATCCTAACTGTTTTGAAGCTAGTGGAAGTTCTCTATTTAATGTCAAATAATTTTATATATGTTAAAACATATTTCTAATGAAATGATTTTGTCAAATTTATCAGTCACTTGGAATTAAAACATGAGAGACGTATGCAGTGTTAATTTAGTCTGCACAGTATAGAATATGAAAAGATAACACAAGGTGAGTAATTCTACTAAGTCCCAAGTAGTCAGAGAGGACAGCAGGCAGTCCATCTGATTCTGCAGATCCAAGGGCACAAGTTATGATAGAGGTGTCATCCCAGCATATCCTCCATACATTCTTTTGACCAATCTACAGCTATAAACTTATAGTCTGAAGTCTTCATCTTACAATATCACTATAATCTGGATGCAATACTTCAGACTCCTACTCTTCTTGCTCCTTGCTAGGTATCTGTCAGCCAACACATGCTCATCTGCATGGCAAGTCCTTGTTCCTAATGAATTACCATAGCAAAGCAGTTCAAGTGCTTCAATTAAACCAAGAACTCAGGTGTCTCTTGTTCTCACTGGCCAAGCAGAGCTTGAGCTGAGTCTTAGTGGACAATGGAAACTGACTTTCCCTGAAGAATCTCCATCCAATATCTGCCTAACCTAGCTTATACCAAACACTTGATGCACCTTTTGTCTTGCTATCTCCCCCTGAGCAACTCAATTAAGTCTTTCATACCTAATCCTGCTTAAAATACAGAAACTAATCTGTGTGGCACCTGAGAGCCCGCAGGTGTTTTGAAATAACCTCTTGCTATTGCCATGCGGGTGGAGCACCGTTCAAAATAATGCAGCTGTAGCCATCTTTTGAACATTTGGCTGTCAGGCTGGGGAATGATTATTTCAGGTGGTGGCTAGGCTATACACCTGGAAAATGAGGGGCCTGTGCTCTGGAGTCCTGTCTTTGCTGTGAGGGTGTCCCATCTAAAGATCCTCTCTCCAGGATAACCTGGCTGTGGGACTACAGGGAAAGTTGTGTGGGCAGGCAGGGAAAGCCACTACTTCTGCAGCTGAACAGCCAAGGTGACTTTTCTGAAAGTAGGACAGCCAATCTTTGCTTAGGACTATTTCCTTGGGGGCAGAAGAGGGAGGAGAGACTGTCATGACACAGTAATTGTGTGGCAGTCCTGTCTTTGATATCTGGCGTCCATTATTCAAAAAGATCTTGGCCACTGCGCATGGCGTTGTATAGGCTGTAAGGACAAACTTTATGCCCTGGATGAGACTGGTACTACAGAAATACTCTTATGGTCCTCACTTTTTCTTGGTAATGTATGGATGGCTCCTTACTCAAAATGGCTCATTTTTGGCTCAGCCTGTGGGGTACCTGGTAGCCTCCTGTGTCAGGCAGCGTTTAAGACCAGGGGCAGCCTGGGTTGTGACTTTGGACTTTTGATTTCTCACTGGAGATGAAGCCCCTGAAAGGTTAGGAGTTCACAGCACCTAGCTGGTAGGTGTGAAAGCCAGTTTACTGGCCTACGTTCTCTCTTGAACCCTGCAGCATCCTGATAGATGCTGATTACGGCTGTTTGGGCTCACTCCATTTTAAACTCTGTTTCCAGAAGTCCAGGGTATAAAACCAGGCCCAAGTAAACTAATGCTATATTTTTCAGTGATGGAAGTGTGTAACAGGGTGGGCAAATATTGTGTCTCCAAACCAGTCTTAACAAAGTGTAAGCAGAACTACCTTAAAAATACTGCTGACAATATCTTAAATGTAAATATTTCATTAAAAAATAAGGGCATCTTGGTTTCTTTGATTTGTGTTTTAAGTTGATGGTTAGGTACACAGTGTTAATTTGTTTGCCTAATTTTCCTGTTACAAAGGTATAATCTAATCCAGGTAAAGATACACAACTGTTCAAAGCTTTTAGCATTTGCTTTCAATGTTAACTCTCCAGCTGTGGTTAGAAAAATAGTTCTTTCAGAAATCTGATCTGCATTGCTTCCTTTTGTAGTGCTTTTGTATTCTTTCAGCTCTATTCCAAACCTGCAGTAATGGCGTTCCTCTGTTATTCATATTTGCTTTCACAAATCCTAGCTAAAGAATGCAAGAAAGAAAGCAAGCTCTCTTCTAAATCAGCAGTGGCTTGAACTGAATGGAGCAAAAATACCATTCTGCTACATTCTTTTGTGAAGTGCTTTCATTTAGCTCCTGTTAATTAAGACCATCAAACTTCTGAAATTGTACTCATGTTGAAAATGTAGCTCTCTTTCACAAAATATTATTAGCAATAAACTCCAGAAATAAGAAAAAAAAAATATTTAAGTCTTCCAAAAGGCATGGTTTACTTTAACACAGGAAGATGGTAATTCTAGTATTTTGCCCGATGTCATTCTGTAAAGGAAATATTTTTCAGTCAAAACCACTTTTATACTATCGTAAGGCAAATAATCAGCAACACTAACAACCCACTCTTTTATTCACATTATTTCAAAACAAGTTTGAATAGGATAGAACAGTGCATTCTGATACAGTAAAACCAGCTTTTTATAAATGGATGTATCATGCTTTTCATTCTAATGTATGACATAGAATAAGATTCACATTTCCCTTAAATAATGGTTTTGCCACTGTGAATCTGTACCACAGTTGTTGAACAGTAACTCCAGAGCAGATTATTTCAGCAAAGACAATATAAAATCCTTGATAGCTTCATATTCATATTGAATCCTTGTTCAGAGGCTCCTAAAATAAAAACTTTCAAGCTTTCCATCATGAAATATAGTGCTTTGGTGTTCTAAATTCTAGTTACATCTAGAAGTGATAAACGTCAACCCGAATGGGGTTTGGGAAGAGGATGTCTTAAAATGATGTTACTGTGTGTTACTGCTGATTAAGAGAGAAAATAAATTGCAAGCCACAAGCTGCAAAGCTTGTTGATTTAGTCCAAAATAAATAAACCCAATGAACTTAGGAAAAGGTGACATAAATTTGTTTCAAGAGAATGTGGATGACAAAATGTCATATGTTTAACTTGCATAGTCTCTATTGAAGATACTGGTTTGTTGTCCTCACTCAAAATTTTTTTTTTTTTTTTTTGTTACCACAGGATAATAAGTTTTAAAATTTCCTTAGAGGTCTCTTTGGAAAACTCTTGATTTAAATTCTTTCTTCCCTTTCCTTACTTCTTGTTCAATTTTAATATTTTAATTAGAAAAACAATAAACTCCTTTAATACAGCTCTGGAACAGGTCCAAATCAAAAGCTTAAGAATAGCATGGCTAAGACTTCCACAGCTTCCAGAAATTTTAATTAAGCAAAAATGCTTTCTGGTCAGGTTAATGTTTTTACAGTTAATGTTGGCTTTATTTTGTCTCTTTCTTATTATGGTCTTGTAAAAATAGATAAACCCAAATTGGATTTAGTCTTTTTTTTTTTTTTGGAAAATGCTAAAATTTTAAAGTCAGCAAAACAGTTAGAAAACATGTCTTCTGTTCAATGTCAGGTTTCCTTTGCCCCTTTGAAATTACTTTTCCTGGTAGATTGTAAGGATTAAAATTATGTGTATATATATATATATATAAAAAAAGGTACTTGAAAATACTGATGTGCATAATAAAGACCTGATTTTCACACGTGTGTTGCAGTAATAACTTTAAAGAAAAATATTTACATGGAAGGCATGCTATTGTAGCAGCTGATACCATAAGAACTTGTTTTACATTGCTTCAGAAACCCTCTGTTGTATAATAATCTGTGCTTCGGCAGGAAGGCGAATGTGTGCACCAGTATGCATTCTGGAAGAGAAGGAAGATCACATAAAATCCCATATTTTGCAATGTGTAAAATGCGTAGGTTGCTTGCTTTTTTTTGGCTTATTTCAGAAATTGAAGCAGCTTATTTTCTGTTCTAGGATACATGCCAATCTAACACTTCAAGTGACTAGGTATTTCTTAATGTGTCCCAAGGTTAAGGACTGGAAACGAAGGTTATGAAAGAAGAAATGGAGTAATATCTTGATGCCTTTGAAACTGAAAAGCAGGATTTTGCACAAGATTTTAAAAGGCTTACAGTACTTACTGCTATTATGATGAATATCTCAGTTGTATTTAAAATAATATCCCAGATCAAAGTACCGTTGTTAGAGGCCATTTGAATTTATAGAATGAGGAGTCTGAGAAGAGTTGAGACAAGATGAAAACAGAAGTGAAGTCATGTGGATAAGGTTATTCTGGCAAGTAGCTGAGGAGTATAGCAGAGAAGTAGTAGTTCACATATGAACTTTTTAAACCATAAATGTACTTTAATAGTTATTTTTTGACAATGTACGATTGTAACCAAAAATGATATCTTAGAACGTTTCTTTAAAAGTTCTACTATTTTCAAATAATTATATTAAAAATATATGTTTGGGGTTTCCTACCAATAGCTATGTTTTGATAAATCGAGCTTTGACAAATATTATGAAAACTTTGGAAAGATAACTGAAAAAAAAATCTTTTTTGAAAAAAGAAAACAACATTATAGTTCTTGACAATAACTTTTCACTAGTCACTAGATGTTTGACTTATTTCAAGCTTTGGATCTAAACTGCTCAAATGCGTGAAAGCCAGATCTAGATCTGACAGATACAGGTGTAACTGTGAGAATTTTTTCCTTGAAACATACAGGAAAATGTATAAAAATACGTGAAAAAGTGCACTGGGTTAGAAGCGCATAATAAATCCAATAATCCTACACTTCCTTATGCTCTCATAAGTATGAAGTAAGCCAATAGAATTAAACTACTTTATTAGAGACTCCTACTACGATAGAAGAATTTTGTCTGGTTTTTGTTTTTATCGTTTTTCCTGTTGCAAATCCTAAAATATTTGGTCTGGGAATTAGTTTCCATGCTGTCCACATGTAACAAAAAAGGCCCTCTGGAATAACCATCCCTCTCTGGTATTTCATGTGACAGGAGGGAAAGAAAAGACTCTCTATACAATGCTGAGCTCAAAAATAAACTTTTTGTGTTTGCAAATAAGTGAAAGCACAATGGGATCCTGTGTTTCAATCTTATGTGTATTCATCATGGATGCTTAATTATGAAGCATGGAACTAAAGCTGAACTGTGTACCCCTGGTTACAGGACCCAGGGGATGACTGGATTCACTACTTGGTAACTTGTTCTTCAGGGGCCAGTTAAAAGCACACCAGGTAAAGTTAAATAAAAAAATATATACATCCTATATGCTGCAGATTTTACTCATTGCTGGAAACTGGCATCAAGAGAACCTCAGTAAACTGCCCTTTTTATTACCTGCTTTATATGAAACATTTAGCAATACCTGTAAATTCTAATTTGTATCACCATTTATTGTCAGAAGTACAACGGAATGAATCTTTTTCATGCATAGTTCTTCTACTATCCTTGTGAAAGAAGAAGAGGTATGACCTTAGCTGAGAAACTCGCTCTACACTCTTACAGCCCCTACAAGAAAATATTCCACTTCTTTCTCTGCTGATGTTCATGTAAAGCACCATATGAAGGAATTTCAGGTTTTGTTTATGTCAGTAATTTAATCTTAAAGTCTTAAGAGCGTGTTTATTTTAGCTCTGCTGGTGATGAATTCTTTCTGCTTTCAGATAAATCACAGTTAAGAGAGTTGTTGAATAATTCATCAATATCATTTTGAACACTTTAGTATATCAGATCTCAGAAAACATACCTAGAAAGTGAACAAGAAAAGCATAAAGCATCCATAATGTATTGCAAATGTGTGTGCATGAAAAATACGGGCTTTGTCTCTTTTCTCATTTTCATCTAGTATTAAGCTGATGTGGTTGCTTAAGTTTAATAGGAGTATCTCACAGTTTGAAATGGTGCAAATGGTAAAAGAAACAGGAATAGGATCTGATGTGCATGGATGAAGTGGAAAATACAGGAGCAAATATATATATTGCAGTAATGTATTGGCTCATGTTTAAACATAAATGACTGTATCAACAAGCAAACAGCCATTAATAAGCAGCTGCTAACCCTGTTGGAGATTTTATCATATGCATGAGTACATTTTGCTAATGAGAAAATGCTTCATTTATCAAAGTAATGTTGGTTTCATAGAGACATAATTCCAAGTTTCTTGTGTTGTACTGGGAATACAAAAAGAAATAAAGAATGAATTAATTGGTATTAGTATACTTGAACAGATTTAGAAAAAAAATGTGAAGAAGTCTGCACTCTAGTAGGAGAAGTCGTTAGCTGAGAAACATGTTTGTGGAAGTTTTGTTAACAAATTTGTGGAAAAAAACCCAATAAATATTCAGGGGGACAAAAAGGGCGGGAACACTGACCATCTGGAAACCCCTATCATTTACACTTTTGGTCAACAAAACCAGTCTGAACTACTCTTTTAAGTACACTCTGTAGATAACCGGAAAAAATAAGCATTTCCAAAGGGCTATACATCCTATCTTGAACATAGATATTTAATGCAAGGGAGATAGATTACTGTCTGCAAATTCTCCTGTCTCTCCCGTGGACAGGAGAGTTGCTTCTATGGGGGTCCCCCATCCCTGCAACACGCACATATATTTGTTATTCATTAACACTAAGTAACTTACTGTGCTACTATACAAAGCACACAAAAGGCAAGTAACAAAGAATGTGAAAGCGGTAACTACATTAATAAGCAGATATCTAAATGAACATAGAATCATAGAATCATAGAATGGTTAGGGTTGGAAGGGACCTCAAAGATCATCTAGTTCCAACCCCCCCACCAAGAGGAGGCCATACTAAATGGCCTTCCAACAGTCTGAGCTTGCAAATATTAAGTGGTGTTGGTTGTTGCACATAAGACACCCATTAGAGTTTTTTTTTATTTTTCCGACAGAACAAAGCAGCTCTATATGAATATTGTTTCCCTTTAAGATCTTATAAATCCAATGCCCTGAGACATCTGGACACTCATGAGAATTTTTGAGCTTATAAACTGGGAAGGTGAGGCTGAAAACTTATCCCCAGATACTATGGCAAATCTGGAAACAATGAAGTAAGCAGTTAGTTTTTAAACAGTTCCTTTTTTCTTTTGTTTTCTTATTTAACAGTTAATCCAGCTCATTGGCAGAACTCTGTGCTTAAAATTTGGAAAACAAAATAGGGATTTAGAAACTATTAACTGATCTTTGTGTTTACAGCAAAATTGAAAATATGTGAAAAATATGTGAATATGTGAAGACTTGAAATAATCTTATGGGAGTCAGTAGTTGTTGTAATTCCATAATTCTTTATTACAGCCTGTGGCTGGCATTTTGCTGTGTTTGTTACATTCATTCTTGATTTGATTTCTTGAAGCCAGTCATCTCTAAAGCTTTTAAAATCAAGTGTTAAGTTTGGAAAGGGTCTTTATTTTAAAAAGTCTCATCAAGGTCTTATAGAAGCTTGTGGAATCATGAACTAATGGGAGCTGATCTTCGCAGAAGTCAGACAAGCTTGGGCTAGAAGTATGAGACAATTATTTTCTCTATCAAATCACAATGACTGTTGAAGATATCCATTAAATTGCATGTAATTGCCAATCTTAAAATATTTTTATCATGTGTAAAGGAACAACAGTGCTTTTATATGGGCTATAAATGCTGAGTAAGGAAACCTCTACTATAAGTGGCTCATGCTCAGAGCGGTGGAGAAAAAGAGAGGAATGTGGCTCACAAGCCGACTGAACAGAACAGTAGTTTGACAAACTTCATGGAAACTTGACCATATTATTTATTTTATTAGCTACATTCACCTAAGGATTTTTATATTCAGGTAGTGATCCCAAAACTACAGTCCTGAGACCATTCACCATTTGTAAGGCTGTTGGAAACGGTCCACACAGAGAATCATGTCAAATATTGACATTTACAGCATCTTTATAGTTTCTAACCAACGATGTAAAAGTGCCAGGTAATCCATCAAAAATTCTTTAGGCTGATGATTTACAAATTTGGGGATGTACTAGAAGAGATATGCCTGACTGGCAGTAGGACTGCTGTGCTCTCGTTGGAACGATGTCATGCTCCAACGTTCCTTGCCCTGTGAGGTGGTGGGGGTGTCAGTATCTGAAAAAAAACAAACATAAACTAATACTTTGCTTCATATTGATGGCCACTTTTAGTTAAGGAGCAGTGTTATCTGGTACAGGAATTCCAAAGAAGCCTTAGTGTGAAATATTTCATTCTTTTTTAGTGCTACTTATAGCTACTTACTGAACTGTTGCATAGTATCATAGGAAATATTATTAGACAAAGAAAGATGTGAATATACAAAGAAGGAAACAGAAATACCTCTTCCTAGGAGTGTTACTAGTCTATCTGAGCTGATTTAAACATCACCATCTTGGAAAAAACAGATGTGGAATACCAGATCATTTCTGATTAGTCTTATTGTTTTGTTCCCTATTAGTTGTTTACAGCTAAATTCCCTCTGGAATATCTCATGCTATCCTACTGTAAATTTAGACCAAACCTGAAATGTTGAAAAAGGCTTTTTTACCACAAATAAGATTTTATGTGACATATGGAAAAAATTGTACTTCATAGAGTCAAATTACAATATAAGCATAAAAATTTCCTACATGTAGACCTCTATGCATCTCTAGAACATACCTAAAATGAGTTTCATTGAAGTAACCGATATGAAATACCAAACATTTGCAAAACTCTTACCAATAATATGGAAAAATAGGAATCTAGTGGCACTCGTTATATTTTACACATTAAGTAACAACATTACTAAAATTACTGCTTTCCTAAGAGCATTGATGTCTAAATGTTGCTTGTTTTAGGATAATAAGTTAACTCTACTGTTACACGACAGAATTTCTGCCAGTGGTTTCACTGATAGGAGAGGCAGTTGACACAAGCTGGAACATGGGAAATCCTGATTATGAGGATACAAATTTTTATCCTGAAAATGGTTAGACACTTGAATAGGCTGCCCAGAGAGTCTGTGAAACTCCACTCTTGGGAATATTCATTGAACAAAGCCTTGAGCAAGCTGGTCACATTGGACCTGCTTTGTGCAGGGGGTGTTCAAACACTATCTGAATATAAGGGACTGAAAACCCCAAATGATGGCTGCTAGGAAATACTCGTCGTAAGACAAACTATCTGAGAAAAGGCTGCTCATGGCTGCTCTGTCAATAGAGGTAAGATCTTGTGGATGTTAGTGATAACAAAATTCAACTAAGGAGATGAGTTACATTTATCACTACATGAGCTTTCCTAATGAAGACAAATCATTAAAGGGGTAAATCTGGTTCCATGATTTTTGGAAAACAAGATGATCTGCTGAGATAGCATGACAATGCTGGATACAAGTGATCAATTTGATCATAATTAATTTTTCTACACATTAGAGTATCCTGTGGGGCACCCCAATGTATCCATATCCCTATGCAGTTGACAGATACTATATAGGATATATGGGAGTATGGGAGATTCTTGCACTTTGGGATAGCAGTTGAACCCTAGTGTATATCCCCATCACAGACAGCACTCATACTTTGGGGGTAACTGAGTCAAGCTCTTGGCAATCCTAATTCAGATCATAATTCAAACCATTGCCAGGCAGTGCTGGTCAGAAAGTGTGCTTTGTTGGAAATGATTCACTAATACAATGCGAAATAATGAATTCAGAACATCACAGGATTTCAAGGACAATTGTAACCTGCCTTCCTAGCAAACTAGCTTTGGAGAATCACTGCTCTTGCGTTACCTGGCAGTGAGAATTGTTGCCAGATAGATCTCCAAAAAGAAAAAAAAAAACAATGTGAGCACCTTTGGCATGCCCATACAGTGGGCCTGTCTTGGAGATGTAGACTGGTCCCTCTGGCTTGTGTGGCACCTGGTCACTGTTCTTGGTGAGGCATCCCGGTGTGACGCCAGTGGCTGAAGAAGGCAGATAGTGGCAGATCCCTGGCCAGTGCTTCCAAGATACCTGTCACCAAGGGAGAATCCTGAAAGTCCTGGTGTTAACTTGGATTCAGCTTCCAGCCCTGTCTAAAAGCCTTGAAAATCCTGGCTGGAATCAGATGTGAGTTTTTGAAGTCATCGTCATTACAGGCTTGAAACTGGGAACTTGGGCATGCTGAAATTGATTTTGGGAAGCTGGAATAGTCCCACTGGTGCTGTCTTACCAGGGGAAGACAGCTGTCTTCTTGCAGGAAGCTGCAAATTGTGGCATCTTCAGAGGCTACTGAGGGAAACGAGACAATTTAGGCATTTTCAGATTTAACAAGAAAGCTGGTTTCATAGACCAGCTGCGTAGAATATTGAAGCCTAGATTGCTTCTGAAATGTCGTGTTTCACTGTTCTGGATGTGAAAATTTGTATAAAACTGTGACTCACAATAAACCTGATTTTTTTTTTTTTAATTTTGTTTTCTTTTGAGGTTGATTCAGATGGAAACAATATTATTATTAATATTATTTTCAAGCAGCAAACTGTTTCCTGATCAGCTCTGTCTCTAAGTAATAATCAATTTAATTTTCTAAAATCATGATCTGTCCCAGTTCCTTTGGGCTAGTCCTGAGAGGTACAAATTACTTTACCAGAGCACAAAGATCTAATTTTCTTTGGGGGAAAAAAAAAAAAGAGACTTAGAGTGTCTGTCTGAAGGAAGTGTAACAAATTGCTTAAATCTTCTAGTCTCCTTTCAGAAGAATCACTGTCCTAAATTGCCTCCAGGATTTTGTTCCCATTTTAGTAAATGAGTACTTTCTTCAAGTATCAAAATATCTCATTCTGACTGTTGCGCTCAGCTCAGACTCTTCAGAGGTTTAGTAAATGGATCTGGTTTCTTGTCTCCCCTCTCAACAAGGAATGGAAACAAATCCTTGTCCCCAGGCATGACTTTGGATAGGTAAGGCAAGTTTTCATCAGTCCCTAGCCTCGTACAAAAGATATATGACATATAATTTTAGAAGCATCTACATATTATAAAAGCACCAGCATTTGCATGTAGCATGGGTAATGATCAAAAGAGGTAACGAGAGAAGGTGGAAGCCTGTGGGAAGGACAATAAGCTTTGGAAAAGCAGCAGACTGATGGCTGCTCTTCAGAAGAGCTGGAGGATGCTAGAAGTGAATGAAAATAATTGAGACCTAAGCCAAATATTAAATTAAAAATAATAAAAAACTATGGAGTACATGTCCATTGAGTGCATGTTTTTATATTGTTGAAGGTCTGCTCTCCATGCCTGAGCCCCAGCCACACAGCCTTGGTGTGCAAGCCATGAGGGTGTGTGTAAGCACTTTGAAGCAGGGAAAAAGGCTTGTCCTGAAAAAGCAGCACTGCCTTTATGGATCCATATAATAATTACATGGTTTTTAATGTTTTTTCTGCAATTCAGGTTTGAATCACCCAGGTATTCTACACTCCAGGAAGCCTCCACAAAGGAAAATCTTGCAGACTTCAGGCAGAGTCTTTCTGAGAGCCTTACATATAGCAGGAGATCTCAACTTCACAGCCAGTTTAGCCTTTTCCCAGTATTCAGATAAACTGTAGATATTTCACTCTTTATTGTCGTTGTTCTTTATTCTGATTTCACTCCACCAGGCTATTTTATTTTCTTCTAATAAGAGCTATTGGCAAGCCACAACAGATTATCAGTCAAAGCCTTAACATTTAGTCTGACTCCTATCCATGATTTAAAACCGCATTTTATTTCTTAAGGAAGAATATACTGAACGTCAGCCTATCTATTCAACGGCCATCTAGACAGAGTGTGAATGACTATTCTAATATAAAAGTGAACTAAGTGAAACTTAGTAATAAGTGAAAGCCAACTAATTATCAGCATTGTCTCTGCACATGTGAAACATGACCATGACCTATTCAGCATATGTTTTCGCAGTATGGCCTAAATTTGAGCTACATGGGGGTTTCTCTGCTGTTGCAGGATTGCCGCCTCTTACATCCTGACACATAGCTCCAGAAGCTGAATTCTACGAGCAGCGCAAAACCGAATTTATGTTTAAGAATATATAACATCTTTTTTCTGTCATCGATGAGTTTTACGCTGCTTTGACACCATAGTCAGTGATGGTCCAGAGACACAGGAACGACATGAAACAGAAGGCATTACTGAAGTGACCTTTTAGATGAGCAGTACTCTTAAAAAAGCTGTTGGTCTTGGAATCTGTACTGAAGGTAACAAGCCATAAAAGGGTTTCCTGCTGTAGAAGCTGAAGCAAGTTAGAAGTATGTTAAAGCAATAGGAGTGCTTCTTTTTCAAAGCAATCATGGAGTAATTCCATCTCTCTTTTCTTGTTTTGAGTTAGCTGGCAGATGCTGTTTAAAATATAACAGTATTTCCATCATATGTAGCTGCTGGCAGGTAGGTCAGCTACTGAATGAACAGGAGAAAAAAAAATCCTGCCTGCACTATTTAACTTGAAGCATTGGGACAAAGTCAACAACATGACTTTAATTTTTTGTTATTTTTCCTGTCTCTCTTTGTAGCTTCCACACAGCATAGTATCTGCTTTACTTCATACTGGAATGCACAGGAGTGTTTACTGCTTTTTTGGCCAGGTCTGAGTTAAGATTAACAAAGGCTAACACTAAACCAGCAGAAATATGGCTAGAAATATTTTGCAGAAGTGTAGATTTCCTTCCTGCATCAAAATTTAACAATTCTGCCAGATGTAGTTGATTTTGAAATTAGAGGTTTCTAGACCAAATCTTTTTCTTTCTAGAATAGTGCCTAGCCATTGCTTAGACTCTCATTCTGTATTTTTTTCTCTTTTGATATGCCTGTAAAGATTTGAGTTTTGCTTGGTTTGTGTTAACTTCTGATTGACGTAATGTTGTTCTTTCTGTGAAGAAATAACCATCTAGTTGCCCTAAAAGCAACATCTATAATTTATGTACTTACAACAAATTGTTAGGGTTAATTTTCCCGATTTTTAAAATGGAATGCAAAGTTAATAGCAACTGCTTATAGCAGGTGACTATTAAAATTCAGCCTGAGGTCAGCTATTAGTTCGCAGGTCCCTGTAAAGTCACAGCTAGTTACTGCACTAGAAATATGCGTGTTGTTTCAAAGCTGTGCAGATGGTGGTGAGGTCAGCCGGCCAGTTTAGACAGGTTTAATTTCTCTTCTTAAGCCCAAAGTGGTCCATTTGCACCTTTCTATAATCTTTCCCATTTCTCCACCCTGTGGTACTTGAATGCAGACAGATTTCTTCCATAACAGTACTGGAAAAAAAAAATAAATGTAGATATCTTATTTAAAATAGAACTGCAACCCTGCTTTATACTGACAAAGGCAAGGAAATGTGAAGCAGGGGCTGTCTTGTTCCTTGCTAGTGTACAGGTGCTGATGTGGTGTGCCAGAAACAGTAGGGTTCCGTGTGGAGATGATGTTTTCAGGTTAGAGGAGTATCTTTTAGAGACTGTAATATAGTGTCAGTGATAGCATCACAGCCACAACCACAAAAAAAAAAAAAAAAAGAAAAAGGCAAAAGGAAAATCAAATTCACAGAAGCGTACTTTCTTCTTAATCCAAAGTGCATATATACACTAAATGTTTTCAGATGAATGGCTGAGTTGGCACTCAGCTCACATCACCCAGCTCTTGTGCTTCTCTAGCAATAATCCTTATGTAATTACGCATTTGACATGTGAAAACTGCCAATGTGGTTTGACACTGCTTAACAATATGTAATCTTTCAAGCTACAATCTGTAATTTTCTTAGCTGTATGAGAGACTATATGCTGTCAACTCTCTGCAGTCTGGGTTCATTGGAACTGACAGGCTGCATATTTGTTAGCTTATTTTTGCTTACTCAACACGGAACTGTATATTGAATTCAGTCTCTGATTACGTGAACTCCAGAGGCAATTTCTACAGTTAGAATATTGTTAATTCACTCTTGCTGTCATAAATCTTCAGAATGAATGGACTGGGATTACTGTTGTGTATGGAAGACAGCCTACTGCTCTCTGATTTTCCATCAAAAGCAGATTACCATCTCCAATTTTAGATATCTGTTCTTCAGATTATTTCCTTATAAGTAATGAAGAAATGTTGTAAGCATTATGAAATAAAGGGATCTTTGAACTGGAGACAATTTCAGAATAACTCTCGGTCTTAATCAAAGAATTATGTATGGGAGTTTCCAGACTCAGAATCCACTTTGCTATGATTTGTACATAGAATTATGAATGAGAGCAAGAGAACAGGCGCTTGAGATATGTCTTCAGTTTTCTTTAATCTTTCCCTCACAGATGGAAATGTAATCATCTGACTAAAATAGCAACACAGGCTCTAGAATGGGAAAAGGGGAAAATAGTTTAGACCATAAAACATAGTGTGATGGGACTACTATGGAAATGGTTTTCAAAGGTTTGCAGACAGCTCTTGTGTTCAGAAGACAAAAAAGTAGTGCCTTAAGACCAAATGGATGCACTGAACATATGTTGAGTCGTTTGATAACAGATAATAGTTAGCGTACCTTACTGCTTACTTCTTGCCACGGTGACTCATTACAGCTTCCATCTGTACAAAATGTATTCTTGTGGTTTAACTTTTTTTGAGAGGGTAAGTTCTCCTATAAAAAGAAGAGACATATGACATTCCCAACTTCATATCTGTTCTGAACAATCATAATAATTAGAAGAATACTCTGAATGTATGTCTTTTAGGCTGCACACCCTAATTACAGGACAGATATTTTGCTAATGGATTCTGAAGGCTTTTGCAAAATGTCCCCTTCTGCTAGCTTTTTGTTTCTACTCCCATGAGTACCTGTGAAATGCTTTTTATATACTCGTTTTAAACACTTTATTTTTCAGTGTCTTGAGTATTGCATAGGTAGTTCAGCTGCTTGTGTCATGAGGCTGACAAATAACTGTGAATAATCTGTGTCTAGGTAGCAAGTAGATGGTACAGACATTGTTTGATACGTGCATGTAATTGCTGTATTAATTGAAAAGTTCTCTGCTAAACCATCCAGGTTCAAAAAATTGTTTTCACATAAAGACTAAGCTTCTTTAGAGACACCAATACATTGTAATGAGTAAAAGACTGGTTGGAAAAGTGTCAAATCATTTGCAAAGTTTTCCTGGAAATAAGAGGATTTAAGTGAAGAAGAAAACTAAATTAAAAAAATTAAGTTTGTGCTCTGAGTTCCACAAAGGTTCAAGTTATCCATTTTTTTAGACTTTACTTTCTTCCTTCTATTTAATTTCCTACTATACCCTTTGCTGCTCTTTTTCTTCTCAAATTCCATTGTTTTCAGAAGGTTAAAAGAAAGGGAAATAAGTACTTCAGTTTCATATAGCATTTAAGCTATTTCTTTGGGAACACATTTCAGGATGGGATCTGAATTCTTGATATTTTTTTTCCTATGCATTGTTTTTACTTTACTACTTGGTGTTTTCTGTATGCTTTACATTTTATATGAGCACTGAAATCTTCCTCTAGTAGTATATTACGAAATTTTCCACCAATTAGTTGTATGAATGAACTATTGCACTTTCATTTCAAGCTTATTGAAATTAAGGGAATATTTTTGGATCAGTCCTGGATGCAGCAACTACAGCATGAACTCCCTGATGAAGAAATTCAAAGGCTAACTCTCAAACATTTCCTTATATTGAAGTAAGGTTGATGTAGAAATAAATACTGTAGCACAGACAAGGCCACTTGGGTTGCGTTATTAGTTGTATCAGATACTTAAGCTTCCTCCCAAGCCCTTCAATCTGGAGAAATGACACTTTGGTACTGACATCAAATTAGAGTACTAAATTACTTTATTGTCATGTCCCCACTGAGATGCCATCGTCTTTCTTACAGTCCTAGCATCTCGGCATTTGAAAAGCAATGGGTCAATAAAAATAATTAGAGAGGTGGAGGATGATTGAGTGACATCTATATTATACGTACCCACACGCACACATAATTTCCTGGCTTTTGGAACAGCAGAGGAAAATGTAATGTTCGAACAGTATGTCACTATGGCTGGCTGGTTCTTTGCCAAAGACGGATCTAGTTGCATGGATTTCAAACACACTGCCGCTTTTGGGTTGGAAATAAGGCCCTAAAAATCAATAATTGGGCTTCGATATTAAGTTGTGTACAGTAATTTCATTGTGGTTTTATTAGATCAGTAAAATACCCACTGTGGGACAGTATCACAAGGAACTAATTCATGTACCAAGCTTAAAATCTAATATATGCCTAAAAGTTTAGAGAAGGGAATTGGAGAGAGGTGAAGGAGCTATATAGAGGTTTTAGTGTTTAAAAGAGTTTTCTAATGAGAAAGGAGCAACAAGAAACTAAAGCCTAATAAAGCAGATATTGTAAGATTTGAAGTTTCAGATTACCTTCATTTGCTTTGTAAATTGCTAAGGAAACAAGCTCCTGGGACGCTTTCTCTAATATGCCCCTCGTCAGCCTATGTCTCTTTCCTCCCATCCATGCTGTACATACAGAACTGAACAATTAATGAGGTTGAGAATTCTTAAGCTTATTTTGGTTAAATTTGAACCACCATTTGATTAAAATATCTGTGATTGTGTTTGTTTTAAATGTTTAATGTCTGCCACCTTTACTCATGCTGAGTAGAGTCTGCCTGCAATTTGTGAGTTTCGAACAAGTGAATCTTTGTGGTGACCAGCAGTTCAGATTCTGCTTTCATTTTTGTTTGTGTGCAATCTACCAAGCGACCTCCCTCTATAGCCATGGGATTTGGAATTATCCCGGTGTTTGATATTATACTGGATTTGTATCACCATGCTCAGAAATCAGAATTTGAGCCTCAACCAGGAAATGAAACTCCTAACCAGAAGTTGTTCCTGCAGACCACAGTTCTTTCAGAATAATAATCATGTTGGTCAAAGATGTGCAGAAGTAGTTGTGCCACTGGCATAGCTGAGTTGGCAGAAGTCCCTAAGGTACTCACAGCTATGCCAGCAACACAGTAGTTTTTTTATTGTGTGAGAGAAGATGTATTTTTATTTATTTATTTATTTATTTATTTATTTATTTATTTATTTATTTATCCATATGTCCAAGTGGAGACCAGTGACGAGTGGCATTCCTCAGGGGTTGGTATTGGGGCTGACACTTTTTAACATCTTTGTCGGTGACATAGACAGTGGGATTGAGTGCACCCTCAGCAAGTTTGCAGATGACACCAAGCTGTGTGGTGCAGTTGACAAGCTGGAGGGAAGGGATGCCATCCAGAGGGACCTTGACAAGCTGGAGAGGTGGGCCTGTGTGAGCCTCATGAAGTTCAACAAGGCCAAGTGCAAGGTCCTGCACATGAGTCAAGGCAATCCAAAGCACAAATACAGGCTGGGTGGAGAATGGATTGAGAGCAGCCCTGAGGAAAAGGACTTGGGAATGCTGGTAGATGAGAAGCTCAACATGAGCCAGAAATGGGTGCTTGCAGCCCAGAAAGCCAACTGTACACTGGGCTGCATCAAAAGAAGCGTGGCCAGCAGGTCAAGGAAGGTGATTCTGCTCCTCTACTGTGCTCTCATGAGACCCCACATGGAGTACTGCATTCAGCTCTGGGGTCCTGAAAATAAGAAGGACATGGAGCGGCTGGAGTGAGTCCAGAGGAGGGCCATGAAGATGATCCGAGGGCTGGAACACTTCTGCAGACAGGCTGAGAGAGTTGGGGTTGTTCAGCCTGGAGAAAACAAGGCTCTGGGGAGACCTTCTAGCAGCCTTCCCGTACCTAAAAGGGGCCTACAAGAAAGCTGGGGAGGGACTTATGACAAGTGCGTGTAGTGATAGGACAAGGAGAATGGCTTTAAACTGAAAGAGGGTAGATTTCAATTAGATCTAAGGGACAAATTCTTCACTCTGAGGGAGGTGAGGCATTGGCACAGGTAGCCCAGAGAAGCTGTTGATGCCCCATCCCTGGAGGTGTTGAAGACCAGGTTGGATGAGGCTTTGGGCAACCTGATGTAGTGGAGAGTGTCTCTGCCCATGGCAGGGGAGTTGGAACTAGTTGATCTTTAAGGTCCCTTCCAACCCAAACAATTCCATGATTCCATGATTCTATGATATTACTACAAATTGGAGCTTTGTCTTATAACATGTCAAAACGCAGTTGTATATTGTATCTGAAAATAGTCGTACTATAGTGATAAAGCACTTTAAAACAGAAGAAGTCTTAAAGAACATATTACTACTAGTCATTGCTGGATGAAATAGATGGTGTATGAGGGCTTTTATATTGCGATAGCAATGACAACATCCAACATGGAATATGAGGATCAAGTAGAAAGAAGCAGTGTGAATAACATTGATTTTGGTTTATGATCATCTATCAAAAGAATTAGTCAAAACTGAAAGAAATTTAATTCTAAATGATGGTAATTATTTCAGAAGTGGCAAAAGAGACTGTGAAGATTATTTGTCAGTAGTTTTGCAGTCCTGATGTATTTCATTGCAAACATTTAACACTTCACAGAGCTGACTTAAAAATGACATAAGATTAATTACTAATATTCCACTAAATTTCCCTCATTGTTTTTTCTGTTATTTCTTCAGTGCTCATGATCAAAAGATACAGAAAGATCATCAAATTCTGGTGATAATGAAGTGCAAATTTGTGGCATGAAGTATGAGACTACAGTGCAACAGGTGGTGGGAGTCTTGAACCCCAAAACAACATAGGTGCCATTGCTTTGACAAAAATCGTGATATGATGAAATTATTGTTCACATTCTGTGCAGTCACACGTCTCAGTGTTTCTGTATATTATGAACTTGTAATAATTGCACATACAGGAAACTAAATCATTGAAGACAAATATGCAAATAGCTGTGAAAACACTATCCGCACGTTCCAGATACAGTCTCTGATATTCATAATTTATTTTCAATATCTTTCTCTTTGCTAGAAAAATCCACAGGGCTTGCTTTTGTCTGTGCCAGATGCCTCTCAGATGAGATGAGGTAGTTGCCAAATTGCTCACCATGCAGTAGAAATGGCAACTGAAAGTGATTACACCCAACATATGGTCCAAAGGCAGACATCTGCTAACAAAGATTAAGAATACTGTGGCAGATTCTCACTTGTTCTAATGAGCCAAATAATCTTGAATATAAGTCCATTAAAACAAATGGGAGTAGCCATCATGGATTTTGCATCAGACCTGCTTCCTCCTACCTCTCCCCATACACTCCTAGGCTTTGCCAGCTTGGGCGTGCAGTGGTATCATGGGAGGTGTTGGTGTATTTGCCAGCAATATTTCATAAAACCATTTTAATTAGTTACAAAGTAGTAAGAATAGAACTTCAGTGAAGAGGTGAACTAACAGTTTTAGTGGAATCCAGTAAGACCTTAAGGTGCACATTGGAGACTGTAAGTAATATACGGGAAAGACAAAGGCAAGTCCATTGTTTCTCATGTCTGGAGATTACATATGTTCTTTGTCCCTGTTCAGTTTTATCGTTGGAGAGGTAGCACCTTTCCACACACATTAACAATGTGGTCTCCTTAGTTTTTAAGGGAGAAGTGAAGCTCACTTGCAGGTACAGACTTGAGGATTTAGGGTCAAGGTTCCAGGTGGGAAGAGCTCAGCGTTAAGTACTTACATGACAGATGTCCATCTCAGTCTACCATGAGGTGCCTCATGCTCCCAGGACATTGCACAGACATTAAAAGCCGGGGAAGAGGCACCTAAGCGGCAAGCATTGTGTCATGTAGTACTGCAGTGCCTCATGAGACAGGGATGGCAAAATATGGGTGCTGGAGGATGGAGTGGCTTGAAGTGGTATAACGGGAGGGTGAGGGCTGGTCACTGAGGAACTCTGTACTGACAGCTAACTAGGTCTGAGAGTGAATGCCAGGGAAAGGGAAGAGGCTTTGAAAGCTGTATGTGCGCTTTGAGGGCCACAAGTTTTAACCTAAAGGCAAGAGTAGTAGGAGCTGAAGATGGGGAGGCAAGAAGTGAAACACTGGAACAGGTTGTCCAGAGAGGTGGTAGATGCCCTCTGTTTGGAAACATTCAAGGTCAGGTTGGACCAGGCTCTGAGCAACCTGATCTAGTTGAAGATGTCTCTCATTATTGCAGGGAGGTTGAACTAGATGACCTTTAAAGGTCCCTTACAACACAAACTTTTCTATGATTCTGTGATTCTAAGTGCTGGCAGAGGGGAAAGTAAAAAAAAAAAAACACCAAACTTGTGGTTAAGGGTAGCAGCAGCAATGAAGTGAGGCAATATTAATTGTATTGATCACACTAAATGAAACTGGTAAGAGATGGTAAAACTGGGACAAGTACAGTAAGTAGGCTTGTTAGCAGTACTTGCTGAGCAGTGAAAATGCGGCTGTAGGGTAATCTCACTTTGAAACTAGCATCTACTTTTGAGACTCTCAGCAAAGTTATGAAGAAACTCGAGGCAAAGAGAAGCTGTGAAGCTGTCATATTATCAGTCCTTTAGAGAAGGAAGAAAATGAAGAAATGTTAGACTTTTTCATAAAGAGTGTACATACACTGATACACAACAGTGAGTCTCTATTTTCTAGGACTGTTGAAAAAACTGTCATCTTCTACCTCTTTTATTCTCAAGCAGAAGATTACTTTTACACCAGATTACTTTGATGATAAGATACTTTGTGCTTTTTTCCATCTACTTAAAAAGAACAAATCAATTGATTAAGAAAGCCTATGCATCACTTTGAGGCATGAAGGATGGTGTTAAAACGCCAAGAGTTTGTAAGAATATGCGTGATGTGTATACAAATCCATGAGGTATATGTATATTAATCTATATTGTGCTACACATGCAGACTGTGTATATCTATCAATATCTACATATAACTATAGATGCAGATATGTCTGTGTGTGTATCCACCTATAATTGAAATTTATACAGCCTTATTAGACTTCCTCCTGTTTTAGGGAGAATAAAGTGTCCCCAGGTGAATGGCAGAGTTCAGGTCCTCTCTAGCTTTATGAGAAAGGAACCTCCATTATGCAACCTGCTTTTGCTGAGTCTCTGGAGTGTTACTTGATACATTTTCAATATAGTTTATAAAGCATGATGGAAGTATTCCAGTAAAGAGGTGCAACATTAAATATAAGATTATTAAGAGCATTCCTTTTGGCTACGCAGGTAGAAGGTGTATGTACTTTCTAACTTCTCAGGTATTTAAAATAACCTAACTATAAAGTTTAAAACTTAAGTAATTTAAAGTTATGACTTCACTTAAGAGAGTTAGAGGTAAGTCCCTGATTGTTCATGCTTTCTACATACTTCTTTTTGATCTCACAATCTAAGAAAGAGGCTATAGATCATAAAATTTGTTCAAATTCAGATGTTTTAATTAGCTGACATTTAAAAAAACTGATAATCTATGAGAAGAAGTTGCTTAATCCATCTGCTATCCCACAAATAAATTACAGATGCCTGAACAAGGGTTAGAATTTTCCTCGTTGACTTATGGAAGATAAACAGGTTTCCTTGTAGCTTCAAAAATCAATGTACAAGATTGTTTAGGTGTTAACATTTCAGAAGTTGATGTATCATGTTTTGCCTTCTGATTGAAGATTATTGTCCTGCCATCTGTTCTGGAGAAATAACACTTTGTTATTCTCTTCAAAGTGGTAGCAAAATGGAATTTAGACTTCTCTGGAGTCAGAATCACCTATCCTGATGTCAAGTTGCCAAGTATCTGGATGTATGCCAGCTTACGGATCTTTTTTTTTTTCAAGTGAAACAATGAAAGTGGACACTTCTGCTTGGCAAACACTTAAATGGTTTGTACTCATGCTTGGCCCCCTATAGAAAATTAGAAGTTAATTTTCCTTGGTATGCTTGTTCAGATGCCTGCTGGGTTCTGACTGGATATTCAAGCCAGGGGTTAAACTGAGGTGAGTCTTTAATCCACAATTTGTTTGCATTTGTGTGTTCTGGCCGTTTGTATAAAGGAGCACCTTCAAGATATTTCAGTGTGCAAAACCTCTTTGCATTTTTTTCTTATTTCTGTTCAATCTTAAAAACAAGTAACACAATGCAACATTTTGGGCACCCTTTAATATGTTAAATAAGAAAAGCTGAGACATCGAAGGAAGCTGAGCGGGTGAGAGCTGTCCTCAATATACCTCCAGAATTAGGGCTGGCATTCTGTGGTTTCATTTAGGTGAAACATTTCAGCGTCTATGTTCTGCTGAAATTCCCCTCTTCTCTCCTTTATCCATCTGCAAGGTTGTCTTTTGCACTTTGTAAACAAAGACAAAACTAATCATATATGCTGTATCATATGCAATGTATTTGTATCATCTCCCCACAAGCGTAGGAATTGCGATGGTAGGTGATGACTAACAAGGGAATTACACATCCTTTGGGTAGTTAGTCATTTGTTCTTGCAACTGACTTATTTTTGACTCATTTGAAGACACATTTCTACTTGTAAATTGTTCTCCTAAAATGTATTCACGAGTCAACATCTTAAATTAGGCCTTAGTGGAAAAATGGATGAAGCATTAGATAATTCTTTCCTCCCCTACTCATGCAAATAAAGTTAATAAGTGCTGTCTTTCAGTCTGTCTTTTTCTGTTTTCTTTAAGCTGTTAATTAGCTGCAGTGATCAGAATTGTATTCTTTTCACTGTAATAAATGGAATTCCAATAAGGAAGACTGAAGCTGTCCTAAAAATAAATTGTGCTCTAGTAACTTTCAACTAGTGTATAGAGTCATCAAGCTGTTTGCAAAGGGATGCTTGCAGCACTTCAGTTGTTTTGAATCATTCTACAGCTGACATAGGAAAACAGGGTAGCTTTGGTACCATAATTGCAAAAGGTGAGACAGAAGAGTTACCTGGGTAAAGCCTGTGCAATAAGTAGGAGGTTTTTAAAAGTACATTTGATGTACATTGTGATGAAGACTACTTATAACTAGCTGCATAAATTGTTAAAAAAACCTCAACTTCTAAAATGCATTATAAAGTTAACTATACGTGTAAGTAAAAAGTCATAGCTTTGTCACTTTAAAAATCTCGTGTCATTTAGATTGCCAAACAGTGTGGTCAAATACTATATTTAGATGCTCCCTTTTTTAAGAAAGAAAATAACAGATTTAGAAATCCTACTTTGCTCTCCTGCTGAGCTTGAATACAGAGCAATTGCACTCTCACCAAAACAGTTAATGGAGTACTTACTCCACAAAGTTTGCAGAGTCTGGTGAACCACAAACTTGGAATAATTACTGTTGACATGTTCAAGGACATATCTTACTTTTCTGCCTTAGTAAGGCTTGATTTCTACTGCATTTTTGCCATGTGTTTAAAGGAATTGTTAATAACAGCGTGGCTTTACTGAGAATGTCAATGGTGGAGTCCTCAGCATTCATTTAATTTAGAGATTGGAATTCTATGATTATATTATGTATACCTGTATCAAAGCATTCATGGCAAAAAAAGCCACATAAGTGATTTAATAGATTTGTACCTAATAAGACTTCCATAAGAAGTCATTTAGCTAGTTATTTCTAGCAAAAGTGTTTCACTTGGTTTCTCCATTTTCCCTACAGGCTTTATTCATTCAGAGCATTTCGTCTTCTCACTGGTAGTGATATTGCGACCTACTTTTGTATAATTATCACAAGCATGGCAGAAGTTGAGTGAGTTTGCTTGTCAATTCATTCCATTATAACCTTTTTCTCAGATTCTAATTAATGTCAACTGGCATCTGGAAAGAAACATAGTGTAACCAAGCTTTGGTTTATTGACATCTATAAGCAGATCTAGAAATAGGTCAGGTATGAGCTCTTAACAGGTATGTAGTCCTTTAATTGACTTTTTTTACCATCAGCTGAATGCTTTCAGCATTTGGCAGTTTAATGTTATTGATGAGGCACATGTTTGAGTGTTACGCTTTATAAATTTAAGATATGAAAGGCTACTTTCAAACAGTTGATTTACTGAGCTCAAGAAGTGGCATTCCTGAAGCTGAGACAAGATAGATTAGATGCATCTTCTGCAGGGTATGACTGAATCTTCCCATTTTGTGGTGCCTACTTGCCTTCTGACTTCTGAGATGAATCACACCATTCACCTTGGAACAGCCATGAACTGAGTAAGCAGTCACACAGCTGTGGTAACTGCGTACGTAGCCACTCTGCTGAACTTTCAACATGCAGAGGGATGCTAGTCTAACTGTACAGGATGGTTTATGTTGAATATTTGGAAATTATATTTTGCAGTCCTAAAACTATGGTTAAGTTCAAGAGAATTTATTAAAAATATACTCAATATGTTATATAAATTATAGGAAATCTGCAATTATTGGGGATTTAGAAATACTCAGTGCAGCATTATAGCTCCCAAGTTCTAATATTCCTGCTATGGATCATTTTTTACATCATTTCCCAGCAAGTGGTTTTATTTGCGGCTCAACAGATTTTGAAAGCAAAGTGATACATTGCATAAACTGAAAAGTACAAGGCAAAAAATGTAGTCCTTATAATGACTCTGCGTATCTTGAAGTCACTGTACGTGCACAATTTCCTGCGTGTATTATAGTTCCTTAAACTGGCACTCTAAAATATATATTGTTAGTTGATACATGTATTTTCAAGTGTGTTTGATATTTGCTTTGGAAAATGCTGAGTACAACAAACCTCAATTGATACTGCAGATGCAAGTACAATAGACCTCAATAGATAATAAAGGGCTTGGGATAAGCCAGACCATGATGATGACAAGCATTAGAACTGTGCTTACACTCTTTGGTTTCTGCACTGATCAATGTGATTTAATTTGCCAGTAGCTCTAGATCCTTCCTGCTCTGATACGTCTGTTGGACCTCTGAGCAACAGACTGAATTGCAGATCTGTTCCAGCCACAAAACTATTTTTTTCTCTTTGTGACTATAGTGATGCTCGAGTAGCTAGGGACATTTACAAACTATGTAAGGCTTAAATCCCATCTCAATTTAAACTTTGGGTGACTGAAACACCAAGAGAATAAAGGACAGCATTTTCAACTCACAGTCACTTTGACACTCTTGAAAAGAAGTGCTCAGTTGTGTTGGAGATGAATAACAGTAGCGTATCTACAACAAAGTCCTAACTTCACGGAATCTGCCAGGAAATTTTCTACTGAGTGAAGTGATTTCACCAACCAAATTTTTAATTGACTTGCCAAAGGCATATGAGGAATGAGTGGAACAGGTGAAGTCATCTGCTAATTTCTAAATCACTCTTCAAAACTTAAAGCCTATATATAGTATAAGTTCACTGCTGGTATTTCTCTTTAGCAGATGCACTGGAAGGTATACATGAGCTTGCATTCCTGCCTGTACCACCTTAGCATTCACACTGTGCTTCTCCAGATTCAATTCCACAGGGTGGTGGCTGTAGCTTGACTCAAAAAGTCCTTCTCTGCCTTAGCAGATGCAACTGTTTCAGCTACTCATTCTCTAGTCAGTTCACTGTAGGCTGAAATATAGCCAGTCTTCCCATGGCCCAACCTATAAATCCTTGGTTTTACTTTTTCTGCTCCTTTTACATACTTTCCCTCACCTCTGGTAGTGACAGGCTTTATTAGCTTTTTAACCCTTTGTTGCACTTGTTGCGTCTGGCCAATCATTGTCTCCTCATCTAACAAGGCAGTTTTCTGCTCCCAGTGTACAGATAGGCAAGAAGGAAGGGTTGGGGCAAGTATCTGGAAGAAACATTGCAAGCAGAGCAACGGAGGGCAGGGAGCAGGACTGTTAACTTTTGCAATACAATTTCCAGTCCACTCGTGTGACTGCTCTTTGACTTGAAATACAACCAAGGACCTCAAGCAATTCTGTAGAAAACCAAGGTACACAAAACAAGCATGTAGAAACAGACTCACTCCATAGCCTAGCTTGCACATTTTGATGAATTTATATTGCCGTTACTCCAGTCACTGAATCTGACACTCTAGACAAATGTACTGCTATGAGTGACTCTTCTTTCCCAGGTTTGAAGAGGGAGGGGAAGGCCTCAAATGAATCCAAGGAGTCAGTTGAGGTTGTGGTATTTATGCTCACTGCATAAAAACTGTTGAAACATCTATTCCATGAGTTAGAATTTAAGGACTCACTTATAAAAATAGAATTGTGACTTTGTCTACCTATGAGCTACATGGCCATCATGACCTGACCAACATCTACCAGCATTAAAATCGAAGAATTTCAGTCTTGACAAGGCTCTTTTCAGGAACACTAATTGTATGAATTTGAGCATGGAAAGCACTATTAACTTTTGAGAAGTCTCTTGTTCGCTTTTTTGTTTCATTTTGTTTTCTGTTTGACTTTAAAATGCTTTCTGCAGAGAATCTCGTAATGGAATTATTGAAACCATTTTGGTTTGGTACTTTCCTATTGCCACTGTCACAGAGGGAGGTAAGAGGCAGCAGAGAAGGGACTGCCCATTGGTTAGTCAACTGACACTTACTTCAGCAGCTTATCAGCGGTTGTCTGGCTCTTTTGTAGATATCCTTCTTACTGTTGAATCTGTCACGTTAGTTGATAGAGAAAACTTTGCTGGTCCACCTACGTTTTTGCTAATCTCTTTGCTGATCCCTCCATTCACAGACATGTTGTGGTTGACAAGCTCTTATAATCCTCCAGTCACATCAAAAACGGTGACCACCACTTTCTTTTTCACTCTGAGACCTTCAAAAGCTATATCGTTGATGGGTTATACAGCTTGACAGGTACTATGGAACACCAGCTGGCAAAAGAGGGTCTGATATGACTTTTGAGTTAGCCACATAAAAAAGGCTTGTGCTTTTAAAAAAAGAAAAAAAAGTGAGAGATATGGGGATGATGACATCTCTTTATCATGTGATTCATCTTCCTACTCATTTTTGATGCAGAGCTGGACTGGGCAGTTATGGTTGCGTGTGAAACGCTGGCATACCAAAATGATAAAGGTTACAAACTGTAGCCTTGTCACAAAGAAATGAGGTAGAGAGGATTAGATTTCTTGTACACCCCAAACAAAAATAAAAAGAAAGAAAAAGTACTGAACTCCCATTGGTTATCAACAGAGGAGCCTGAGGATATAGCTACTGTGTGCATGAGAGCAGGAACAGAAGAACAAAATCTCCAGCAGAAGCAGAATGGAAGAACAGATGCACAACATCAGTGTTGCGGGGAAACTCTGACATCAAGGAACTGCTGCAGACATGGACAGACCATGATGCACAGACCTTCCAGATATCAAAAGCTCAGGAAATTTTTGGAAAAAAGCTGCCTGAGAACTGCTGCGTTTCAAGGATGATGCTAACAGGTTGCAGCACTGATCAATTATTGGTGCCAACTCATTGCTCTGATCTGACTTATAACTAGATCCTTGCCAATGTTGTGTGCAGGATCAGGCAATGAGTATGTTATCTTGTGCAGGATGAAGTATTAGCTTTAAGAAGTTTCAGGCATACTTTCATTGCCTCTTGTAACAGAGGTCCCTTTCCAAACATGTCAAGGCGAATCCTACCATACCATTTCTCCATTCGGTTACTGCAAGTTGCCAACCAGTCATGTCATGGATTTGTCAGGGATTCCCTGGACTTTGACAGCTCAGGGAACCGTGTCAGTCAGGGAGGTCATCCTCTTGGTTTGGCTTGTCACATGCACAAGAAGACATAGAAAGAGAGGGAAGAAATGAGGGAAATCTCAGGAAGCAAATGCTGCTGTTGTTGAGGTAGCCTGTTTGAAGGCTTGGTTTGGGGTTGGTTTTTAGTTCTTTAAAGATGCATTGTGGTTTGCACTCTGATTTTCCAGGTATCAGCTTTGACAAAAAATTGTTAAAGGTACATTTTTATTTGTATTCAGAGGGTCTAACTGTGTCCCCATGAAGTTTTCTGCTGTTCTTGCAGATTTACTGAAATTCTGTGTTCAATTACTTCATTCATTACAACTGAGCAAACATCCAGAGCTGCACCTAGACATTTTATTGAAGCATAACAAAACTGAAAGCAACCTGCGGAAGCCAGTAAAATGACACCTGTTTTCTAACCCCAAATGAGCAAGAAAAGAGAGTTAAAATTAAATATTAATTTGTTCAGTGAATTCTTACCCACTCCTGTCTACAAAAGCAGTAAAGCCCAAGATGGCTGACAGGGATCAGCAGCCCCCTCACGATAGAAATAATCATTTAAAGAAGCATCATTCTAAAACTTTGTACTATGGTACCAATATAACAGGAGCCACAGTTTTTAACAATCTCGGGCGAGAGAAAAGTCCTTCTGTATTAGCACTTGATTACTCATCAAATTCTTAAGTGTTTATTTGTGATTTCTGTCTCCAACTGCTTAGGAAGGCACTTAAAATTTTTATAATATGACTAATAGATCATTGTCTGTGCAGGCTCTACTCTTTATAAAATCGCTCACTTTTAGTGTGCGGGTGTTACGGGAGGTGCAGAAATCCAGCTATATGTTATTGGCAAGGCGGGCATCCAGATGATGGTAATGGTGGCAGCCTATTGCCTCCAACTTTCTAAATGTGCACACCTCTACCATTCTGCAACCACCAGGCATGTAACCAGAGGCTTTGACAGATTTCGTGTTGTCTGGATTCATCTTCATGAACTGGAGCAGAGAAAGGCTTGAAGAAATCCAGGATAAGATGGTGGAATTGGGAAAGGGGTTATATCTTCTGGTACCTTTAGTTAACAACACTGGCAATGGTTACTCCTTTCATGTTCCTCATTTTTGAAGCATTACAAATATCCTCAAGTTCTTGCTAATCTGCAATTTGTCTGTGTGCTTGAGACGTGTGAGAAAATCACTATCTTCCTGTCATGCGATGTCTGTTACTCAGCCCCCCTCAACTTGGAGTCAGTATGTCTGCTTAATGCCGCAGATGAATTCAGCCACTTAGTCCTCATCTGCTGCTTCATTTCTTTTTGTGGAAATACACTAAAAAGCTCAAACATTGGTGATTCTCTGCCATGTTTAGTAAGTTTTGTCTCATGGATTCTCTTCCATATGTGGTAAAGAAGGGAAAATATTATGAAACCATGGATACTATATACATATATTTATCCTTTAAAAAAATGAATTCGCCATATATTAGTGCTTAGATGGCACAATAAACTTGTCTATCTCATGCCTAGTAGGCATAGCATAGGAAACGGTATCACGAGATTCCTCTCCATAAATCAATTTAATTTATCTCCTTCCTGAAAGAATGAATACTATGTCTGAAAGTAAAGTTTAGTCTTCACAACTTTTTTAGCATGTTACATCACACTTTAGATTGTTGACTGTAATTCTCTTATTTGAGATTTCTTGCGACATGTACAGAAAGTACAGAGACAACTAACTTCACTGTACTAAAACATTGTGCTTTGATAACACTCATGCATCTCCAATAGGTCAAAACTGAATGCAGTAGGGAAGACAGAGTGCTGTAAACCTTTTCAGACAACTGAAGTGGGTCGTTCCTTTGTATTACTTTAAAATGTCTAATATTTCCTAATTTTCTCAAGATTGTGCAACAGTAGAAAAGCACTATTATATAGGAAGATTTTTTTTTTTTCTGAGTGAAAGAATTTTGCTAGCATTACTTGAGAAAGATGTGCTTTCATATTTCTATGAAAATAATATACCTCTGGTATCGCTGCTTCATATTACAGGTATTTCAGATTTACTTACTTGGCAAAAAGTATATCTATAGCATCTGCTTAAAAGCATAGAGTAATGAGTTATTTCAAATATATGCACAATACCCCAAACAAGCCTATTTCAAGGGCTGCTGAAAGTCTTTAAAGTTATATTTTAATGAAAGGCACAGTTCTCATGTTAAATTAATGGGGGGGAAAAGCATGTAAACTAAAGAAAACAGTATCTTGACTCAAACATCTACCAAAGACATCAGTGACTTCTGTTAAGAATGTAAATGCTGTATTCGTTTTTGCATGTTCTGAGGAACAGCAGCGACTATCAGGCACTGAGGGTTTCCAGTAAATGTAGAAGCAGCAGTGTTTTAGAAGAGGTCCCGCTGTTACCACCGTTTGTGCTTTTTAGCACTTGCATTATTTTGATTCTCTTCAAATGCTTACTTTGGAGTCAGCAACTGAAATAGTGTGCTAAACCAGAGCACAGTAGGTTTCTTGGCTGTATCGCTGGAGATTACCTATGAAGAGGTCGAAAGGACTGTACTCAACTAGTATGGCTGAGGCCGGTTTAAAGGCTTACAGGTGAATGAAGAAGACATATACTCTTGAAATGCAGATTTGCGAGTATGAAGATATATGTCAGAGCATAACCTAAAAGTCAAAGGACCTGCTATTTTTCAGTTTGGTCTGAATCTCTTAATTCCACATCCAGTCTGCTGATGCATACAGGAATGTGAGTGATTTCAGGGTATAGAAGCGATGAGACAGAGGAGATGTGTCCGGATAGCTTGGGCAGTAGCTCAGTTTACATTTTGTTGCACCTTATCGACACTTCAGTTACACTGACTAAGACTCTTTTAAATTGATTATGCTGATATAAAATTGGTAATATGCTAATATTCATGTACTAATTATACCAGTTTACGTATCTCTACTTCATGTAGTATCTCTGGCCCTTGTGATCTCAAAAGTTCTCCCCAGCTGAATTGATTTCCTCTGAATTTTGCGGTAGTGGAATATTTTTCTAAGTACGGTGTTGAGAACACTAAGAAAAATTTAAAGATTTTGGTAGCTTATTTCTTTGGAATCTTATATGTGTAGCACAGATGCCCATTCTTTTTCATCACCTGTTTGAGAAATGCATTTGTATTCATTTTTTTAAAAAAAACACTGGTTTGACTTTGGAGTAGGAAAACAACAACGTTTACTATGGAAAATGTTTTCTGGTGAGAATGATGCCTATAAAGATTTCATAATGTTTTCATTGTCTGAAGATCTAGTATAATACCATGTTCAGGCAATACTTTCTGTGTAATTACATGTTAAAATTCCCAACACTGTAAAAAACCTCCCCACTGGGGAGGAAAAAAATGGCATCGCATAAAAATTAAAATCAAATACACACTTCCTTAAAAAGGTCAGGAAGTTCAGATCTATGTGTGGTTTAGGTGGATACCAGGTAAAACATAGCAGCTGATGATACTTGAAAAGCCACCTGAACTAATTAGTAAACTAGGACTTTGCTGCCAAAGTTTGCAGTCGGTTTGACTAGAAAAAAATGACTTAATATGAGTCAGAGCAGAATATACTTGACTTTGCTTGCCCAAGTTGCCCAGACAGTGGCCCAGAGTTCTGTATTATTTGTACTGTGAGAAAAAGGAGGTTTTTTTAACCTAAAGTACAACCGCCCTGGAAACTGCAAGAGCGATGCTGTTGAAAAGTGTATCTATTGTACCGTTTGCTCTCAGTAGCTTCTGGTTCCCTTCTTTTGCTTCAGGATATCAAGAAAAGGCATTGTGATCATAGATGCAGATTTACTGGTGGGAACCAGGGGCTTTTGTCTTTCTTTTAGTATTATCTCTTTTGTCCTCTGCCTTTTTTATGACTGGAGACATTGTTAGGTACCCAAGAGGAATTTGACCATTTGCTCAAGAGATCTAAGTAAAGCAGAAATTTGCATATTGGTTGCTCAGCACATGTGCAAAGAATTGGCTTTGTACAGACTTGTTGAACATGCAAGCTGGCTACCTATAGCATTCAGTAGTCATCCATGCCTGTAGTTTTTCTAATTCATGTACCTTCCTTGACTACCTGGGATTTTCCAGATGGAAATACATGCAAGATGTGGTCCAGGCTGCTACGTCGCTTGGCACAGCCCTTCTCCTTCCCTCTGCCATTCAGACTGCGACCGCACTTGCCGTGGTCATTGGTGCAGACTGACCATCAGCAGGAAGTAAGAATGATCCTCTCGTCTTTTCCAGGCTATCTGTATCCCAAATGCCCACTTCCTCCTCCTCCAGCACTGCCACCATCACCATTGTGTGGCATATGCTCTTTTCCTTCCTTAGTGTTTCTTGATGTAGTCACCGCTATAAGGGCCCCCTGTGCCTAATACTGCAGCTGCTTGGAATGATCATTTGGACACATGGGAAACCCAAGAGTGTTAAGGACTGGTTTTAAATTTAGCAAACAAATCAAAGGCATATCTACAAATGCCCCAGACCTGCACTTTATCCCATGAGCTATAAAAATAAGTACCTAAGTCACAAGGAAATATACATGAAAATCAGTTTTCTTCCCTAAACTCTTGGTTGTTGCTGTCCATTTTGACACCTCCAAACCATAACAGGACTACAGGAATTGATTCCGTATAAACATTATTTAGTTTCTCTAGGAATAGGTCGTATGAATAAGCAAGGAGCAGTACATCAAAAATTCAGTCTTGCTATAGCTCTTTTGTGCCACTCTCATGATCCCTAGATGTTGGAAGAGTTCATTGAAGCAATGTAATTTAGTGTAGTGTGTCTCCTCCTAGGGCAAAGGGGAATGCCCCAAAAGCGTAAAGCCACGTTAAGATGGAGTGTAACCAATGTCTTACTCTCTCTCTATGAAATTTGTTTTTGTGGAGCAATATTCGAAAACTAAAGAGTGATCAGAAAGATATATTGTACAGAAGTGCTCTTAAAGGGCTCTGTGTAGCAAAAGCATTCAGACTGCGATGAGAAATTTACTCTATATTATCCCTAAATACTTGAACGGTTTCCTTAAAATACATTTTAGCAGCTAGGTTGTTCAGCTTAAAAACTGGTAAAGGAACTTTAGAGGCTGTTTCCATGGTTTACAAAAACACATCCTATAAATAGATTTTCCTACTGCAAAAGCCTATGCCAATTAATTCTTCCAATTAAGCCTCAATAACATGTACTCCATGAGAATTTGCATTTGTGCATTATGCATGGGAATTATGCGTAGTAATTTCATGGACTATAATAGTCCTCAGCCTACCCTGGGATCAAAATCGTGTCCTTTTTCTTCCCCTGTGTTTATTGGCAGCTTTTGACTCCATCAATCACACTGAGGCAATGTCAACTTTGAAGAGGCACCACTGGGTTACCATGAGTATTATTTTGGCATGTTTGGAGTAGTCTCAGACAGAGCTCTCTGATGGTTATTCTGGTTGATCTTTTTTTTCTTCTCATAGCTCTTCAGGGTTCCATCTTCAGACCTTATTAGTCTTTTGTTGTTTTTTAAATGCTGGTATCTAGGTTACAGTAGCCTTTTAAAATATTAGATGTACCATGCAGATGACAAGACTTCCTTTCTCAGCTGTCCCTTCCAAACTTGATTTGGTTCCTGTGGTTTCTGAGCTGCCCCAAAGACTTTTTTTCTGAATTTGGGCCAAAACCTGCACAATATTTTGCTTTAGTGAGTTTTCTGACAAAACATAAGCTTTATGTGTGGAACTCACTATCATGCTGGACTAGCTCTTTCTTCGCAGTCCCTTTGAGGGTAATTTCTCCATTTCCTGTCACTACAGATTGCACTCTTGGAGGCAGTTTTAAATCAGTAATGTCTTTGATGTTTTTCTTTTACCATGCCAGGAACATTCCAGAGTGACACTGATGCTCTCCCAGGCTGTCCAAATGTGTATTCATGGCAGGCTTCCGCTAAGCTGCTATAACACTCTCCCGCTCTGTTTGCTAGCTTGCCAGATGTGAATAAGCTCCAGTTAATTGAAAATACCAGATTTTGAATAGGTTGCAGTTAATTCAAAATGCTATGGCCAGATTGTGTATGTGCCTAAACACTACGCTGCTAAATTTTAACCATTGCATCATTCTTCTGTGAAAACCAAATGACAGAAATGTTCTCAGATGTTTTGAACTTTTTCTTCTTGGGTTTCCAGTGCCCTTAAAGCAAAACGTTCAGTGGATCTTTCTAAAGCAAGCTGAATGCCTCTGACATACCTGGAGGTCAGGTAGAGTAAATGGACTAGTTGTTTTTAAATGACAGCTGAAAATGAGGTGCTAACATCCTGACTTGTTTTCTGTCACTGCTGTGGAGTTGCATATCTACAGATGGGAGGAATTAATTTTCTGTCTGTCACTATAAGAGCTTCTATTCTTTTGCTTGTATCCTCCAGCATGTTAAGCTGGAATTTAGACTTTTGCTCAATGGAACTTTCATGGTTATGACGAAAAAAACTTAGAAAAAAGGTTTAATTTTGTTGTCATTGCTTGTATGTCATATACTTTGCAGTATTTCTATTCTATCCATTTTGAAAGTTGAGTGAGGCTGTTAGTGAAAGCCAGGTGTGAATACTTGTTACATGTTCTTACAGGTGTCCTAGTCCCTTGAGTAATCATATTACTCAGGGTTGTTTTTATCAGAACAACTGGTTATAAAAAGAGAGGAAACTTCAGGTCAGCACTAAGGAGGAAAAAAGGAATTTCCCATTCACCTTAAACTACAGCTGCTAGATGCAGCAACAGTGTAGTTCAGAAATGGCATTTTTCTCCACCAAAATACCAGGAAACATAACATGTTTGTTATGGAAATCGATCTTTTTCTGCATTTAGGTATTAATTACAGATCTTTTCCTATGCCCATCTCTTTGAGGCCTGCCTGCACTGTTTCTTTCCTCACTTGAAAGAGATTTGATGGGATGGCAGTACTGGCATTGCAATCTGTTGTAGGGAACCAGGCAGTAGGGATGTATTCACTATTTATTTTCATTCTTATTATTTCTTTATAATAGTTTCCTTGTCTATCCGACCACCAGTCCAGTAGCACAACTCTCATGCATCTCATTCATACTAGCTAGCCAATATTTAAAAGGGAGAGACAGAGATTTTAACAAGAAAACAACAAGATGTTTTTTGAGTAAGAAACCAAAAGAGCATTCAAACAAGAGCTCATAGATCTACAAAATCAGAAGTCTCACATGTCGGTGCTAAGGTTGTAGAAGAATTATCCAAGCACTATGACTTATAGAACTGCAAATAGAATCATAGAATCATAGAATGGTTAGGGTTGGAAGGGACCTCAAAGATCATTTAGTTCCAACCCCCTGCCATGGGCAGGGACACCCTCCACTATACCAGGTGGCTCAAAGCCTCATCCAACCTGGCCTTGAACACTTCCAGGGATGGGGCAGCCACAATTTCTCTGGGCAACCTGTTCCAGTGCCTCACCACCCTCAGAGGGAAAAATTTCTTCCTTGTATCTAATTTAAATCTACTCTCTTTCAGCTTAAAGCCATTGCCCCTTGTCTTATCACACACGGCCTTGTAAAAAGTCCCTCCCCAGCTTTCCTGTAGGCCCCCTTTAAGTACTGGAAGGCTGCAATAAAATCACCCTGGAGCCTTCTCTTCTGCAGGCTGAACAGCCCCAACTCTCTCAGCCTGTCTTCAGAGGAGAGGTGCTCCAGTCCTCAGATCATCTTCGTGGCCCTCCTCCGGACTCGCTCCAGCAGCTCCATGTCCTTCTTGTGTTGGGGACTCCAGAGCTGTGTCAGTATTCCAGGTGGGATCTCGTGAGAGCACAGTAGAGGGGCACAGTCTCCTCCTTTGACCTTCTGGCCACACTTCTTTTGATGCAGCCCAGGATACGGTTGGCTTTCTGGGCTGGCAATGCACATTGCCAGCTCATGTTGAGCTTCTCATCCACCAGCGTGCAGGACCTTGCACTTGGCCTTGTTGAACATCATGAGGTTCTCACAGGCCCACCTCTCCAGCCTGTCAAGGTCCCTCTGGATGGCATCCCTTCCCTCCAGCGTGTCCATCACACCACACAACTTGGTGTCATCAGCAAACTTGCTGAGGGTGCACTCAATCCCACTGTCCATGTCGTCGACAAAGATGTTAATAACACAGGCCCCAGTACTGACCCCTGAGGAACTCCTCTCGTCACTGGTCTCCACTTGGACATTGAACCATTGACTGCAACTCTTTGAGTGTGACCATCCAGCCAATTCCTTATCCATCAAGTGGTCCATCCATCAAATCCATTTCTCTCCAGTTTAGAGACAAGGATGTTGTGTGGGACAGTATCAAATGCTTTGGATAAGTCCAGGTAGATGATGTCAGTTGCTCTTCTCTTATCCATCAATGCTGTAACCTCATCATAGAATACTAGACTCTTCTGGATCTTCAGTAAAAGTTTTCTGTGTCTAGGACTTTAAATAGTCATGCTACATTGGGATCTCTGCTTGTGCTAAAGTTATAGCATTTTCTGCCTTCCCTGATGCTACTTGAATAAATAACACAGCTATAAATATTCAGGAAAGGATCTTATGAGGAATTTGGAAAAGCCTGTGTTTTTCAGTAGAATGAATGAATCTATTAATATCATATGATTTCACGCAGAAAATTCAGGCTCCAGGCAGACGGGTGTGTGCTAAGGCCGTACGAGTAGCTGGAAATGACAGGTGGAATGACTGAAGCTATTAGACCAAGGAGGCTGATGTCAGCCCTAGACAGAAGGGTGGAAAGTCAGAACGCTGATATGGGATTTAATTATTTAAAATTCAAAAGATGGGAATATGAGTCAACCAGCTTTTATGGCATGTGGATCTGGTTTCCTTAAGGCAATTATTTACATACCACAGAAACTGCCTTTGTAAAGCACTGAAATGCATGTTACTGTGATTAGAAGTCAACAGTATCTGATATTGATTAAGTGCAAATTAAATGGTTTTGGGCACTTGGTAGCTGTTATATATCAAAGTGGTGTCATAGAAGATTTATGATTGAATAGAAGTATTTCAAATGGGATTTTGCAGAGAACAGTTACAGGTCAGCACTATTAAATACAGTTTTAAAAATTACTGGAAAAGTAAATATAAAAGCAGTGCGAATAAACTTATGGATGATATAGTTTGTGAAAATATTGAGAATAGAGCAGCCAACCTAAGCAATCTGGATTTCTTAAAATGCTAGGATGCAAACAAAAGCTGACTTTAGATGTCAGGGCTCCTGACGGTAGGGAGTCTTGCATGAGAAGCTGCAGAGGCTGGGGATGCAACGCTGCTGCAATGCCACACAGTCCTCTTCCTTGGCATGGTAACTTGTCTGAACAGAATGACACACTGACACTGCTCTGGGACCAGAGTCAGTATCCCTTCCTTGGCTGGTGTTACATACTATGTTGGGTCTCTCTAGTTACACAGTGCTCCTATGAGTGTGGTTAAAGACTAGTAGAAGTGGTGCCACAAGCAAGGTGGAGGTTAGCTGTTCATTTCAGAAGCATTTTGTTAGCAGAGTACGAATAATGTTTCGAGGGTCTTAAATTAGGTCTTCACTGTTAGTTGTAATTTATTTATCAGCACTACCCCTCAAGAAAAACAAGAGAACACAAGAGTTCATATCACACAAATTCATTATGGGAAGCCAAGTCTGCAGAGATTACAGTAGTTGCACAAACTGAGAGGGAACTCAAAGGTTCTGAAGGTTGAGCTAAAGGTTAATACCCTATTTTCCAGGATTGATATGAGCTAAAGATGTAGGATTATAAAATTAAAATATTTGGGATTACTGAGGTCTATAACAGTCTTAATACAATTTTGTATGTGCACACGCATAATTACATGTGTATGTCTGTCTGCCTGTTCTCCCTCTGTCACACAACTAGTATCAAATTTTACAAACAGAAGGAATTTCAGAGACTTCAGGCCAATTACTGACTTGTGCAGGTATTTATATTAGGATAAGTCCTCACAGACACTAGAAGGAGGGGCTGCAGGTCTTGTCCCCCCATTTCTTTTGTGTTGACACTATGGAATGCCCTGCTCCATGGTGAGGACAGGGCAAGGAATAGTTCTTTCTAAAGCAATCCAACCAGAAAAAGGTATCTTTCAGCTCAATTGCTTCCCTGACCCATCTCGTTACGAGGCTATTTGGGCTTTAGTTCTGGTGCCAGGTAAGCAAGAGGGACGCACTGCCTCTTCACGGCAGCACTGCGAACTTGCATTGGATCAGGTCTTTGAATAACCTCCCTAGATACCCAAATTCAGTTTTGCAATTCTCCTTGTCATTGTCACGATTTACTGCTGCACTCCTTCCTTACACGTGGGATTTCCAAATCTGTGGGTTATTCATCTAAACGTTTTTGCACACCTTTTCCTCTTGAGGTTAATAGTTTTATTCCCCCAGTGGAGGGTAGCTTCCAAGGGACCAAAGCTGTCCCAGAGGTTATTAAGGATGGCAGAAAAGTTTTGTGGATAAAAATACAGTGGTTTCTTCATCTGCTTTATGCCATGGTTGAAATACTCCAGCATAATAGAGGGAGGTAGATTCAGGTTGGATATTAGGAAAAAATTTTTTACCATGAGAGTTGTAGAACACTGGAACAGGTTGCCCAGAGAGGTGGTGGATGCTCCATCCCTGGAGACGTTCAAGGCCCGGTTGGATGAGGCCCTGAGCAACCTGATCTAGTTGGAGATATCCCTGTTCCTTGCAGGGGGGTTGGACTAGATGACCTTTGAAGGTCCCTTCCAGCCCTAACGATTCTATGATTCTATGATTCTATAATACAGAGAGATATTAAATCAGAAATGGATCATCTGTTTTAATTTCAAGCTAGTCATACAGTTTTGGGTCTCCTTGTCACACCTGGCAAATGACTCAGTCAAAAGGACAAGAATGAAAAATGGATGGTTTGTCTCCCCAAAGCAAATGTAGTCCAAATGAATTACTGTATGGTACACAGTGGTATACAACATGAAGGTATTGGATAAAAACCTCCCCCAAACATGTGAAACAAATACCAACTCACTTTAAAATACAAATTTTAAGAGTGGAAGTCTGACTAGCACTACAACTGACCTCTCCTTATGTCCACGAAGGTTTGAAATTCACATTTGCTGAAAGATTTATCCAGCATTAACTAAAACCCATTCATACTGCTATGTATCAGAGGGCTGTCTAATGAACAACTTGTAATAATGCTCTGAACAAGTAATGAGAAATATTGAGACAGGCAAAACCAGAGGGATGTTTATAGGCAAAAAGCTGGCAGCAATGAGGCTCTGAAATGCCAGTGAGAACCATAGACTGCATGTGAAAAGAGGCACGTGGTCTGCTGGGATATGGATGCTGTTGCCAGGTCAGTGACATTCCTGTTAACATCTCTGAGATTCATTAGAAGTAAAGAGAGTGAGTTCTCCTGCAAAATGAAACAAAACATTTAACAGCAATACAACCGGTTTGCTTGCCAAACTGTTGCATTGTACATTTCTTTTTCCTTTTTGGAACAAACCATTGATCATCCTGGAACACTTCAGAAAACTTGAGGAATTGCCCCACAGAGACATGAGGGGAGACAAGTGTCAGGCACAGAGCTTGTTTTTAATGCGTGGGGGCAGCTTGGAGGACCTGGCTCCCCACTTATGAGAACAGAAAAGGGGAAGGACAGTGGAAGAGGAGCAGGATTTCATATCATACAGTCCCTCCCTGAGTTGCTACTTGGGGCCTCACCCGCTACCTTTGGAGGATCATTTATCTTCTGCTGCCCAACCACCTGTAACAGTGCTGACATCCTCCCAAAGAAACCGAGCGTTACACCGGCCGAGACTGACAGGGGCACGGCTTTCCAGGCTGTGCTGCTGTTCCTAGGCAGATGAGGGGTGGAAAATAAACATATCCAAGGGACATCATTACTGCTGTCCACAGGAGGTGGGAAATGAACACAGCTGAGCCCCGGAGAAAGGTCTGTCTTCCACCACTTGCAACATTGAATGGTGTGGGGGAAGCTTAAATCTAATACTAACGGTTGTAGCATTTCCCCTTCTTGGTGTAGATAGGTGAGTCAAGCAGAAAATGGAGCTAGGAGAAGATGAGAAGGCTGAGGCAAAACAAGGCAAGAGCAGGTTGGTTGCAGCAGGAAACAAGCATAAGTATGTGGCTTCTCCCAGCCCCCAAGACGTGCTCTCCACCGAGGTGTGAATTACAATAGCAGCTGTGTAGTCTGCACAGTAATTTCAGGGAGAAATTAAAGTACTCAACAACTGGACAGTTAGGAAGTACTACTATTACAGGTTTAAAGACCTCTAACTCGCACTGCTGGATGGGCAGCCGGGGGAGCGGGCTGGGGTACGGCTGAGCTGGCGGGCAGGATTTTACCTCTTGGCACAGCAGGGAGCTGCTCCCGCTGCCGGAGCTGCTGGTCTGCCCCACGGACACCGGGCACGGGCTGAAGGGAGCTGTGGTGGCTGGTGCTCAGCTGGTGGCACGGGCTGTCTCCGCTGCCTTGTCAGTGCTGCTGTGGCCTTGACCAGGTTTTTTTTTATTTCTACAGCGACCGACCAGTTCTGTACACCCGTGCCATAGACACCAGTGACCACATTCACAGGTAGCGTCAGACTGTTTGTTTTATGCACTGTGGTCCGAAGCGGTGTCTGCTCTATTTTACGAGATTTCATGACCGGACTGGAAGATGGTGGGGCAGTGGGCAAGGAGGTGCAGTGAGGGTGGACCATACCTGCCTTGCAGCACTCCAATGATGGAAACTACTTCCTTCAGTGGCATCTGAATGATGGTAGTCTGTTGCTGTGCTGCCTAATGCACAGCGTGCTGAAAAGGCTCTTGTATTTCATGATAAAATGCAATGTTTCTCCTCTTGTGTCTTGAGATAGGTAACTTTTCCTATTGCTCATATATGACTTCCACGCCATTCTTGTCACTCTACAAGCACTGTTGGTGTTCTCATCTATGCAAAGAGATTTTTCCAACACATAGTCTACCGTGAACTGCTCAGGAATTTCATTATCTTTTTTATCATCTAGCGCTGCAATCTTTCTATAAAACCCAACCACATTACAAAGATATGTGTACTGCATTTTAAACTCTGTAAATCTTCCATATGTAAAACAAATTAAGCTCTAATATTGCATCCCAGGCCATTGTACTGGTGGGAAACCAGGACACTGCAGTTGCACTCTATGGGAACATTGCGGTCTTTTAGAGGGGACATGTAGGATGATGCGTTATGTACCTGATGTATGTTTGAAGCTGTGACCTGTGAAGTACCAGGGCAATAAAAAATGTGATATTTCAAAGGATAGGCTGGCAACAGTATATATGATGATATGATGACAGCTGATCACTTTGTGCTATCTCAGCAAGAATAATTATGTAGCCTAGGTGCAGATATAGGGGCATTACAACATTACCAAGCTCAGCATGGATAGCGGAACCCACCAAAAAAGCTTGATAACTGGGCAGCTCAGCTTGCTGCTGCTCGATGCACACCTTGCACACTTGAGCTGGCTTGGTTAAAGGTAGACATCCCCAAGAGAGTACATCTGCTTCATGGGTACCTAATGTGTGATCCCACAGAACTGAAAATGGACTACCTCGAACACCAACCATGAGAATGAAATCCTAGTCCTGAGAATGCAGTGGCTGATGCCAAGGACTGGTTCAGCTCTCGGCCCGCTCTAATGAGATCTGTGACTATTGGTGTGTAATTCTAAAATACAGAAATGACGATTCTGCACTTGCACATCACTCAAAACACTTTGTCTTGTTTCTGCTGTGGACAGGTATCACTGGCATGTTAGTGACTGAGTGATGCATATAGATTTTTTTCCTGACTGACTGCATCCTGTCAGGAAATGGCTTTATAAGTGTTCACAGACTTCAGGAGACCAAAACGTTTGTTAGAAACAGCTGATGCTTCCATTCTCTTCTTCCACCACCTGATAAGTGGCTTCATTACTGTCACATAACTACTTCAACTATTTTCTTATTTGCAGAAGAAAATGTAAAGAAAAATTGTCCGTCTCTCCCCTGTCTCTCTTCTTATGTTATGCTTTCAATTTTGCTCTTAGTGCATTATCCGCTCACATCCTTCCACTTTAGGCTGTGCATTTAATAGCTAAATTTTTATGCTAAAAAAACATACATGTAGGAAATGCAAGTCCTGTATTTGTAATCTAAAGGCAGTAGCTGTTTTTTCACTGGTCTGAGGTTGTTAAATTATAAAAAATTTTTTTCCATCTTTCTCTTCCAATCAATTAAACTTTTTAAATAGAAGCCAAAAAGACATGCATGGCCCAGTGTTTAGTCTGAGGCTGTGAAAACTACATCTCTTCTCTTCCTAGTTCACAGTAGAGTGCAATCTTTAATATTGTAAAAAAATCCAAGAAATTTCACAAATTTCACAATTTTTTTCTTTTATGCATGTTTCTGTATGATAACTTATAAGAGGCATTACGAACTCTCGAGTCTTTTTGCAAAGTATTCAGTGCAGTTTAAAGAATTGAGTACTGATGCTTTATTTGCATGCATATTTCAATATAACTCCAGCGTAAGGCAGAAATAACCTGATGCTCAGATGACCTTTCCTTTTCAATATCAGAGTGGGAAACAACACTTCAGTGCTGTTTTACCATCATGTAAAAATACAGTGAATGGTATTCTGTTTGTTGTAATCTTTGGGAAATCTTACCTGTAGTTAGGATAGCCTTGTTACGAATTTGGTAAAGAACTCAAATCTAGAATTTCCATAATTTACCATAATTACCTTATCCAGCGCAATACCAGTTATTCTATAGGGCTTCTCAAATCTGACAAAACCCAGGCTGGGTCTGAGGTTCCCACATCAAACCCTTGGAGAAAAGTAGATGTCTGATCGTGTACGAGGTGCATATTCACATGCGACGCCATGCAGTGGAAGCTCCTCGCTGAGCAGATCCATGTAATGCTACCTCCCCAGAGTCCCATGGCCCGTCCAGCACAGCACTGTTGCTCTGGCTGCCCTGCTCTGTGCTGGACACCCCAAGGGGCAGCAACTTTGTGCTGCTGCTTGCCAACAGATTCCTTTTCAGAGGACTGTGAGATGGGCATAACAGGGATATAGACTTGACAAGTCTGTATTCCCTACCCAGTGGCTGGCTTTTTCATTTGATAGAAGATTCTGTCCGAGTCTGGTAAACACTTTCCAGTAAAATTTTTGGTTTTTGAGAGACAGATATGTTTCCATTTCCAATGAAGAAAAAAGAAAATATAATTCCCTAGCTAGCTCTAGTTTCTACCAGCATCCAGCCTGATCATCCTTTACAATCCCATCATGTCATACTAAAATCCATCATACCCTACAACCAATCAGGTTTCTGTAGTTGTCATGTCTCACAGATGGGCTTTACATTATGTCCACCTGGTCCATAGGGTAAGGTTTATTGCAGATACACTAGGAAATGAATGTCCCACCATAAAGGGACTAAACAAGAAGACCCCATTTTTTCAGAGAAGCTGGAAAGCCAGTCAATCCCCACAGTGGGGATATCCGCACCGCTCATCCTGGGCAGGTGTTCCTGGCACAAACAAATCCACTGCTACAACTGGCAGGCGGCTGTAACTCTCGCGCAGAGAAACCAGGTGGTGAATGGCCATGGGGTCTGCACCCCGTCTTGCCCCTCGGCAGCCAGGCTGGCATGCTGTGTTTTAGACTGATGGGTTTGGCACTTTCACTGACTACAAAAAAATAAGAATGTTTCTGCTTCTGTCTGTTTTTCAAGTATCCCTTGCTATTTGCCTTTTAGGACTTGCAATCTGGTCCAGGGAGCTGTTGTATATGTTAAAGTATGAAGGGAATAACACAGCAAACTCAGCAAAATGCTCTTTCACTTTTTCAGTGTTCTCTGTGCTTTGCTGGATCTGTCAGTCTCTCCAGCAGGAAACATAGCTGTAACTCAGGAAGGGTTTCAATTATCTTCTTGTTTGCTGGAAATAAAAGAAACCTCAAGCTGACATGTTTCTGAAGAAGAATCCCAAGGGATACATACTTCATACCGCAGAAACCAGAAAGAAAAAAAAAAAAGAAGAGAAAAATTCCTAACCAGCTCCAAAGCCTTTACTGTCCAAACCAAAGGGAAAAGAACATGAGTAGCTTTGTTATCTATTTACTAGCATCTTACTGTCACCCGTGTCTTAAAACCTTAGTATCATACGTGCTGGGGCACCTAACTGTCATGCTAATGAGCTGTCATATCTTCAGGGGCCCAAGAAGGAAAAAAAATCAAAAACGGAGTTTGTAATATAGTACAACCTACTGCAGGAACACACAGACTTCAGGGAATTGTGAACTGGGGATGATTATAGAGAGGTCACAGTTTACCACCTGAACAGTCTCCACTGGGTTTTAACAGGGGAAGTACATCTCACTAGCTGTCATCATCGCATGAGTAACTAACGAACAGTATATAGCGCTCTCCTTATTCCTGCAGGTTAGCACCACTGTTCTCTGAAAGCAGAGGAAGTTCTGCCTTCTCCTAGCCTTCCTGAAGGCATTGCTCAGGGATAAACCTTGAGTCTAAACAGTCCTAAAGACCATCTGTTACTACCATACTTTGGGAGTAAATATTACAAGATAGGTCGAGTCAACAACCATTTAATATGTACGTAACCCTCTGTAAATAAGATGAATATCGAAAAGGGTATTCAGGGTATTCCAAATAACTTTGAAAAGAAGTCATCGTACAGTCTGCCGCGCTGTAGTGCAGGTTTTCCTCATTGCTGCTGTTATTCATATGCTCTAGTCAGCAAGAAGTGCTCCCCCCCAGTTTTTTCATTCATAGGGATGTTTTTTCAGACTGTACAGAAAACTGTAAGGTATGCTGTATGTGTCACCTGAACCCCACAGAGGTGAAGCAAATGTCAGCACCGTTGCCTCTTTTCCAAACAGTTCAGTAACCTGTCAACAAACAAACAGCTGGGGTCACCCCAGCTACCAACACTCCAGCCCGGAGCTAGTGGGTGATGGATTGTTCCTGCTGCTGGCAAAACAGAAACATCTTGCAGATATTTAAAAAGATAAGGATAAGGAGCTGTATTTCAGTCTTGTATCAATAAGCAGCTTAAGCCTATACACATATCCCCAACCCCCTACAAAGCGGAACAGCAGCTCCAGCTGATGATGTAGGAGCGGACCACTTAGTTACCGAAACCATTTAGGCTGTTGTACTGAGGTTGCTCAGGAGCAAGCAGTGCGCTGGGTCAGGTAGATACTGATAGATAGATATCTATCAGATATATATCAGCTAGATATCCCTTTCAGAGCTAGTAACTTTGGGGTATGCTGGGAAAAAACTTGAAGAGGAGAAGGATATTGAGCATTCCCTCTCAGGAATGTGGGAGATGTCACAGACCTGGGAGCACAGTGAGGACTGAAGCATTATTTTTCGAATAATCCTGAAATAAGATCACATTTTCAAATGTTACTGAGTGACTCTCCCGCTGATTTTTACTGCTGAGAAATCTGCTGTGAATTTTGTTGGACGTAGCCATTACCTATGGTTGCTCAAGTAAAGAAGTGGAAGGTGGTTGGGGTGATTGAAGATGTAAGGAAAGTGTCATGCGCAGTGTGGATTTACCTGAACTGGAACTTGAGATAACTGTTAATATTGCAAACCTTATGAAATAGTTATAAGTAAGTCGTGCCTGATAAACGTAAACAGCTAAAGCTTTGCCTCCCTGCCTGCTCTAAAATACCATGTTTCTAGTATGGCATTATCATGAGACATTGCACTTGGGCTGTTGACTCACTAGGAAAGCACATCATTTCTTCATTACTGAATGACCTCAATGGTAGTGTTTCATATAAAAATGTACCATTATAGGTACTGATCTGGTATGCTTCTGCTTAGTCTGTGGCAGATGACGAGGTCATAGCATCTTCTATTGTTATCCTTCCTATTTTAGGCTTTCGGCACGGTATAAATGAAGAATGAAGGCACCTTCTTCTGTCCTTTCTTAAGGGGCAAGTCACCTTCAAGCATCTGCCTTCTGAATGGGAGGAGACAGGCCTTTGAAACATGGCTTCTTTTATTTGCATGTCTCTTAGTATCAAAGAAGGGCAAATTTTACTCATTTTTATTGGTGTTTAACTGAATATATAACTACTTCAACAGCAGAATTAATTATTTATACAAATGAAACCAGTATTTAAAAGCTTTTATGTAAATTCTGATGCTTCATTTTGGTGTACATGTTTCAAGTAATAAAACTTCCTGTTAGATTTTTTTAATCAATTTTGGTGCCAAAGCATGCAGAAAGCTTATATTCTGCCATAGAAAACTGAAAGAAATAGGACGTTTTTTCAGGGAGTGAAAGTTCCCTTCACTTCTTGGCCCTGCTCGCACAAATTCTAAGCATTTTAAGCACCTGGCACCTTCAGGCTGTAAAAAGAACATACTCCTTTAAAAGTCTCCTGTTTTCCCCAACCTATGAGCTCCTAAAGTAAACAAAATTGTTTTTTTCTTCTGTAAATGCTGTAATTCTAACACTGTTTTAAACTCAAAACTCCATTGTTTAAAAGAAAATGGAACTACCTTCAGTTTTTACAGACAGCTGGTAATATTTCCAAATCCATGAAATATGTGCTGCAGCATTTTCCATAAGGGCTTGAAAAATTTCATCCACTTCTTCCTTCAATTACACCCTCAATATTACTGGGGGAGAGAGTAATGAGAGGTGTTTAAGCAACAGAGGAGAAAGGAAAGAAATAAAAGTAGGTGTTGTTGCCAGAATAATGGAACCCCAAGGACAGTGACTACAATTTCCTACCTATAGATCAGCTTACAGGCAGTAGAGTTTTCTTAATGGTTAGATTTAATTAAACTTCTTTTTCTGTATTTGCCATTAATTGAGCATTTTTTTCAACCTCTGTGATTAACATGGAGTATGCCAATATGTTAGTGTAATATTCCATGGACTTTTTACCTGAGAACTTTATTGAGCCGTTCTAATTCCTTTTAGAACTAATCAAAGTGTGGAGCTGAATTACAATCACAGACCTGTTGGTTTCCGCTTCTTAGAGAATGAGTGCAGCGTGGTTTGTGAGGGACTTAGAGGAAGAAGAAGAAGAAGAAGAAGAAAAGAGAAATCAGAAAAAGAAGAAGAAAGAAAAAGAAAAGGAAGAAAAATAAAAAGGAAAGGAAAGGAAAAGGAAAAGGAAAAGGAAAAGGAAAAGGAAAAGGAAAAGGAAAGGAAAAGGAAAAGGAAAGAAAGGAAAAGGAAAGGAAAAGGAAAGGAAAAAAAAAAGAAAAGAAAAGAAAAGAAAAAGAAAAGAAAAGAAAAAGAAAAAAAAAAGAAAAAAAAAGAAAAAAAAAGAAAAGAAAAGAAAAAGAAAAAAAAGAAAAAGAAAGAAAAAGAAAAATATTTCTAGCTTGCTGCTGTCCTCTGCTCAAATGGGTTAGAAGGGACATAGCACTCCTATAAAATTAAAAAAAAGAAAAAACTAAAAAGTAAGATAACTAGCCACCAAATATTTACAAATATTGATATACTTAGCCAAAATAACCAAATATCCAAACTTTCTTCACTGCCCATAATGACCATCTCCTGCTGGTTGCAGGGGTCCTAGCAGAGGAGATCGTTGGTTACTGGTTACAGAACACTTGAGGATTTGGTTCTATTTCTCCAGTGGCAGACGTGCTACTTTCCTACTGTCTGACTGCTTCACTCTTAATTCCTGATCCAGCCAAGAGTGTAGAGGAGTTTATTCTCTGCTGAATGACATCAGCATATCTTAATGACTAAAACAAATTAATTTCTTGCAGTAGTTGCTAAGATGATGCCAAATTCCACAGAAAAAACAGATATCTGAAGATGGGAATCAGCTGGTAAAGTTTCTGAGCCAGCAATCAACGTTCACTTTACCGTCCCTGGAGAAAAAATAGGCGCTTACAGACATAATTCCTAAAGCAGATACCTAAAATAGCTCAGCTGAACCGAGCCCTGGAAGTGTTGATTTTTCTCCCTCGAATACAGCAGCAACCTACAGTGCTTAGCTCAGAAGTGGAGGCAGCTGCATTGTGGATATCTAGAATCTGTGAAGATGTTTCCTATCTCAGGTGTCTGATTTACAGAAGACGCTGCTATAGGGTAAGGTGGCCTCCATGTATACAGAGATGGTTATTCTTCTGCTACTTGCAAGGCAAGTAACTGAGACCTGACTTGACAAGTGAATTTAATCTGAATTTCTCCCCCTGCAGCATATTATGCCAGGTGTTACACGCTGCTTGAGAGAACAAGGAGCTTGGAAGGGCAATGGCTTTCCTTTGCCTTGAGTTTGTGACTGGCTGTGCAGATCCCATGTGGGAGGGTCACGAGAGCAGCAGCTGGAGCAAGGAAGGGCAGAGTAGTGGTGGAGCGGGGATAAAGTCTCCTCTCTTTCTTTCCTGTGAATCTCCTGAAGCTGCCATTTAATGATATGTAAAAGTGTAAAAGAGGAGTGTTTATGGGTAAATGTAACAAAATCCTTGTGAAGAAGGCTCCAGTTTCAGGAGGTTCAAATACCACTCAGCAGCAAGCCTTGGTTAACAGGGGACAATGGAAGAATGGGGGAGACAAATTTCCCTTAGAGTAGGTAAAATTTGCCTGTGTTATCTCTGCTCTGCTGGTCTTAAGCTAGAATCCTTCAGATACTATTTAAATAGCTTTCAGACAGTTAGGAAGGAGAACCATCATACAGACTGACCAGAAATGGTCAGTCTGTATGATATGAAGTAAGTTAAACTGAATTCAGAGACACTATTTGCATACTTAGGGAATCTTAAAATGATCAAGACTTTGCAGGACTGGATTCTTCCTACTATCACAAGCCAAATACTGTAAAGGGATTTTTATGTAAAGTCCTAAACAAAGACTTAGAAGTATAGGTTGAAAGAAGTTAATCCACTCTGGCCTCTTACATATTTTACAGGTTTATCTGCTGCACTATTTTGGGTATATTATTCTAATCTTCCTTTAAGTATTTCCTCTTCTGATATCTCAGGGGTTCTCTTGGCAGACCTGCTCCATTGATGAATAACTCTTATTTGGAGGTTTGTCCTCACAGCTAATCTAAACTTGCTGTGTTTAGGTGAACATCCTCCACAGTCAACCATGATCAAGTCTCTCACTTTCATCTTGTTCTCTCAAAAACTCCTTAAAAGTTCCATATTTTGTTTAAACTAGATGTCCTTGTCCATCTTGTTCCTTATATCTTGCAGCTTTCTTAATGTTCATCCCTTGCTGCTTTCTCATCTTCACAGGTGTGAAGGTCACAAGGATATCCTAAAAGGCTTCAGCTGTCATGTGAATACATGATTTATTACCTCCCTGCTCTTAAGTACAGTTCTTTGAATATGTGTTCTTATATACCAGTCGTATTTCTGACTTCCATTTGTATAGACACAAGTCTAAAAATGCACTATAGCTGGTTGTTTTCCATAAGTTTTAGAATAAAAATAATTCACTGTGTACTGTAAGTAGTGACTGGGCCAGATCACTTTTTATTAAAAAATATTTGGGTTTGCAGTAGGTACACATTCCTCCTTAGGTACTGCAGAATTATTTCCTTCCCCCTCCCTGATCTGGGAACCCTATGACAAAAGTTGCTGTTGACCAGTTCCTTCGGCTTTTCTACATAACAAAGACATGCAAGGAAAAACTCTCGCATTTTCCTTTAAATACTAAGAATTCCCAGATTATAAAATTTGCCTGGCCTTTCCTGTCTTTCCCTAAGTTTTTATTGTCTTTATGCACACAGTTAGACTCAAAGAGTCTTCTGCCTGAATATGGGCTATGTAAACTAAAGATCAAACTAGTCCATATGTTCTACTAACAAATAATGTTGTTTCGGTCAAAATAAATTTTTATTAATATTTTCTTAGTCATGTAACATTTTCAGATGCTCTCTGGCCACCAGTCATATCTCCAAGTTTAAGAAACCTAACTGAAATGTTTAACCAGATGTGTAGTCATCCCTTTATGATCAGTTAAGAGAGGTGCACCTCTTTCAGGTGATCCACTTATGTAAGGCCTGAGAAACTGTAGTGTTTCTCTTCCAGAATCTGCAGAAGAGCTTAGTGTGACTGGGCTCCAATTTTTGGTACTTCACTGCCTTTATAGTCAGGTAAAGTGAATTCATTGGGAAGAAAAGCAGTTGTCAAGCTGAGTCCTCCAGAAGTGAAAGGGAGAGTGTGCCAACAAGCCATGAGTTTTATGCTGCCCTCATGGCAGCCAAGGGAACGTGAAGTCCTGTTGCTGGCCTTTCCTACCCATGCCTGCTCTGGACCACCTCTCTGAACTAATTAGGATTTCCCATTTCAAACACTTCATTCATCTTCTGCAGTATTACATGGGATGCAATATAAAAACTCAATAATAACTTTCATTTACGGCATCGTCCTTCTCCTCCACATAGCTCAAGATCATGTTACCGATTTAACTGATCTGATAGTCATCTCAGTTCAAATACTGATGAACATTTCTAATAGCCCCATCACTAGGATAGTATTCTTAATATGGAAGGTGCTGCAGTTAAAGACATCTTGAAAGGACTTTAAAAACAAAGCTTCAAGCGCAGCTGGTCAGCATTAAGCATCACAGTGCTTACAATCCCGATGTTGATATGAAGACAGCTTCTGCTGTCTGGAGTCCTATGGCATTAAGACTAAGTGTTTTCCAAATGTCCTTCTTAGAATAGGTATTCTGAGTGATTTTCCCCTGGGCCCTAGGGAGTTTCTACAGTTCTGAAAGCCTATTTAATTGTCTGGTTTGTTTTCCAAATGCCATTTAATCCACCTCTAATCTTCATTAATAACAATGTTATAATTACTTCATTAACTCTTCCAGATAAAGCATTTAAACTTTCAGGAGGCAAATGGCTTTTTGCTGGATCTCATACTAATTGCTTCATCTAATACCACAACCTTGAGTTTTAAATATATTTAATGAAAAAATAAAGCTCTTGTTTAGTGTTACTAAAGCATGTTATTGAAACCTGAAGAACACATGGTGCAAGAGTAAGATAGTAACTTGCTGTATTACCTAGCTTGTAATGATGCATTTTGAAACACGGACGAGGAAGAAAGCTCAATTCATTCCCAAGGGTAAAAATATACCCTTAGACATTAGCCTCTAACTTGTTTTGACATCTTTGTTCCTGTGTAAAGGTTAAGTAATATGGTCAAATTTTATAAGTAATGCTTTATTAACGAAATAACTTGCATTAAGGTTGTAAAATTGAACACCAGATCAGGAAATAATAAAAAGTAAAGGTTGTATCATAAAGTTAACTGATCCGTACAGTTAGTGTTCCCCAGATAAGGTACATGCTCAGCTGCTTACAGTATGTGCAATTGTGAGTTACTGCTTCTGAATACCTTAACCTTTTAGTTTCTTCTTTCTTGAATATTTCATTTATGGCCTGAATGGTGAACCAATGTAAGTCCTTATATTATTGTTACTTTGCATTTGTCGGAAGAAAAGATAGCATATCAAAACCCTGTGCCTTCTTTATCCGAGCATATAACTACATATGTGTCTGCATAGCTCTCGGTCCCCAAGTTTGTTGCTAGTATACCTGCTGACATGGAAATCTCAGTGGTTTTGTCTGACATGCCTGTGTATGTATAGTTACAGTCAGGGAACAGATGGATGAGAGACAACAACATCAGCTGCTTCTCAGATGTGTAATTGTCATTTAGATACTTCTCGTGCATTTCAAGGTGAAGTCAACTGACTTCAGTGGCCACTGCAGAAGGTAATTTAATATGACGGTTTTTCACTTTTCCATGAAATGAGATGGAAGCATCTACACAGGCCACTCTGAGTTATCTTCTGGAAAGCAAAAGCTGATAGCTGGTGAGTAGTAAAGAACTATTTCCAAAACTACTTCTCTGCTGTGAGTCTCCGGTCTGGACAGTTAAGTCGCTCAGCAGGTACCTATATGTCAGGAATGAAAGGATTACTCCCAGCATTTCAGACCCGCTATATTGTGTTGTGGTGGGTTGACCCCAGCCAGCAGCTAGTATCCAAACAGCTGCTTACTCACTTTCTCTCTCCCACCCCAGTGAGACAGGGGAAGAAACAGGAAGAACAAATGTGAGAAAACTCATGGGTCAAGATAAAGACAGTTTAATAGGTGAAGGTGGGGAGAAGAACAGCAAAGTAACACAGTTATCACCCTCCAAGGCGAACCGATGCCCAGCCAGTCTCCAAACAATGATCACCTTGGAAGCCAATCCCCTTCTTACTCTATCTTGATTTTTATTGCAGAGCGTGACATTGTGTGGTATGAAATAGCCCTTTGGCTAGTTTGAGTCAGCTGCCAGTTTCTTGCCCACTCCTAGCCTACTCACTGGAGTGAGGCAGAGCAGGAAAAAAAGGCAACCTTGCTCCGGGAGGTGGTAAAGCAGTGTTCAGGAATAGCCAAACATTAGTGTGTTATCAACGCAGTTTTAGCCACCAAGCCCACAGCACCACACTGGCTGCTAGGAAGAAAGTTAACTCCTTCCCATCCAGACCCAGTCAGCTGGGTTTTTTCAGCAGCCAGCTTGCTCAGAGAAAGTTGTACTCTACACCAGGGCGTTTTGTTCATAGCTTTTCAGGTGTTAAACAAAAAGTCTGAGCATTAAGGCGTATCTGTAGAGACTGCAACAATATCTTACAATGCAAAGTTAGCATTCTGTGAGTATAAATTAATTTAATGGCAGTGCAGAAATAACACTTGTGGACTTGGGAAGTATATTTAGGTTTTTAAGCTAACAGATTTTTTGACATGGAAAGAGATGCAATATGCCATTGCCCATCTGTAAGGAGACCTGTATGTTAAACAAAGGCTATTAGAACTTAATCTACCTTATTTGTAAGGTACTCACTGCTGCCATTCTAGCCGAGCACATTGCTTGATTTGAGGACTGGGTAATGTAGCTGAGAACAAACAACGAACTAGTGAATGAACTATCTTGTTGCACCCCACAAGAACAGAACATGCAGTGTGGGATGCTCGGTGATGCACATCTCTAAGGGAAACTGAAGATGTAAAGACGCAGATACCAAGATGAGGTATGAAATCTTGCCCAAATCGAAGTGAAAGGAAGTGTTGCCATTGCATGGAAGGAATTAGAACTTTGAGAATGGATTAACAGCTTAATTCTGGAAACTATGGGGCAAAGGGGCTGTGCAATGAAACTTGAGAGATCTCTGTTGCTTTAAACTTACCTGGCTAAATTTAGCCAGTTTATTGAGTCGTTCAAGCGTGGACAATTTCAGACCACAAAGACCTTCAGAAGCAAACCTTATATACGAGTACGAATTGGAGTAAAAGGAGACTGAATCTGCTGTGTTCCACCCTGAGCTTTTAATAGAGAAAAAAAATTCAAGGCAGATATTTAGACACTCACGGCAGGATGAGGGACTAGAGTTATTGTTTAATATACAGGAAATATATATTATGGAAATGTATGTATAGGAAATATATTTCTTGATGTACTGCACTTATCTATTCCGTTCAATCAAAATTAACTATGGAAATTTACACTAGGGTTTCCATTTCAGGTACAGCAACATAAACAGTGACAGAACTGTGTATTTAAAAACAGGCAGAAATGGGAGAAGGAAAATCCATCCGTCTTTTAATAAGAGAAAATATTTCTTATAAACCATCTTTTGAAATGAAGAAAATATGGCTAGTGAGGTATGCAACTGGAAGTAAAGAGAAACACTAGTATGCTGATGAGTCACCAAGGTTCTGTCTGGGACTGTGGTTCTTGGCTCTGCTGGCAAAGGTCATTGGACTTACAAATAGTTGCTACCTAAATGGCAGGAACTAAACTAACCTCCATAAACCCTTTGTACGAATCGTGTGCAGGAAACAAGCTAATGACACACTGCATGCAAGTGTCTATTTAATGCCAAGCTTTTGCTGGAAACAACTGGAGCACTGTAACAAAGAAAATAACACACTGTCATAACTTGCATTCACTTCTAATGAATTTTTAATTTCCTAGCATTAAAAATAATATCTTTTAGAGGTCTGCTTAGAGATTTTCCTGTACTCTCTGACTCTGAATGCAGGCTCAAACCTGCTAGACCTCTTCCTGGAGAACAGGTGAGAATGGTTACAGGGTAATTAGTGTCACCTTAGCAATACTTGCAGATAATGCATGTGGGACAGCAAAGTAAATGAAATAAGCCTAGGTTACTCTCAGGTTCAAGAATTAACTGGATTTCTTCAGGATTATATACTTAAAAAATAAAAAGAACTTCACAGTAATATAAAGATCTGACTATGATGTCTATTACCGTAATTAACGGCTGTTAACACTTTAGCAGAGGCATGCAGAGAAAGTATAGATAAATTTATTTCTGATTTGTGTTTGAGGAAAAAATGATTATTTCACTAAAAGACATTTTCAGGTAAAGGGGTTCTCTCTTACCTAGGTAACATATGCAAGACTTGGGGAGACTTTTCATGCATGTGGCGGCAATCTAATGAAATCACAGTTTGGGGGTCAGCAACTGAGGCGTGAGATTTCATGCCTGGCTATACGATCCTAATCCCATGACTGATTCACACTACCATGTTTGGGTCAAAAGGTGGAGGTAAAGTGGGTATGTCAGGTGTAGAATATTATAGCTAGTTGAGTTTTCAGCATGAAACCAGGGGAAATAAAGCACATATACAGGCATTGAAGAAGTGGTAGGAAAATCTGCAATTGAGGCAGTGTTTTGGATAAAAGAATGTGATGTTTATTGTGGGCTCTGAGTTGGCTAACAGAAACGGTGCTAGCTTAAGGACCATAAAGTCAGCCATACTTGAAGTAACATCTATTTTAGCCTAATAGCCCTTTTAAACTTCCTTTTGTTGTTGCAGTTTGGGAATCTGACGGCTTTTAATTGCCTTGCTTCATGTGAAAAAACTGATATTCATTCAGGAAGCGGTCACAAGCTCACTAGTGGTTAGGGAATACACGGCTGTGCAGTCCAGTGCAAATGCTTTCTCACAGGAGCACGGACTTGGCCAGGCCAACATACTCTTCTTATGCAGTGAAGCCACAAGTGAGTTATGTGTCCTGAAAGAGTCCCATGAAGACCATTACACCAAGCCTCTGGCTACATATTCCTGATTCCTATATATTGTACAGAGAGACTATTTCAGATATATTTATTGAGTGTCTTACAACTTTTATTGGTATTGTTTTCATTTTTCTCAAGTTCTAAGCCAAGCTCCTGCAGTATCATGAGGTTGAATGTTTATGCCTCAGGAGAAGAGGAGAATTATAACTAAAGAAGTATTGAAGCCATTAGGGATGGTCATTAGGAATAGCTTTTCTGCACAGTATATTATTTGATGATCTTTAAGTCATATATTACACGGGGATAAGAAAAGCTGTAGTCTACTGGATAATGATAATTCCCAGCTTTGAGTGGTACTTGGCTGCTTCTAACCCTCCATAGGTCACCAGGAAGCCAAATTTGTGTCTCTTGTCTGTTTCGAGTTACAAGCAATACAACTGGAGAAAAGAATGAAAAAAAAAAAAAAAATATTTGGAGTTCAGAATACTTTTTTTTTTTAAACATCAGCCTCTCATAATTTGATCAAATCTTTTAACTTATCTCATCTTCACTCATTTTTATTTTGCTTTCCTCCACCATTTGTTTTATTCCTCGTTTTTTTTTTCCTTTCCTCAAGCTTTTTGTTATCTATTCCTCCCTGCGCATTAACGGTGTTGTAGAAAGGCCATAATGAACAGGTGAATCTTGTCTGAATAGAATAAAGGGAAACATATTGCATGATTTTTCCTATTATTCACTAACTGCCTGCTGAAGTTCTTCAAGACATGTAAGTTGTGTTTGCAGTAGGGGTTTAGTGAGTAGCTTAGTTGCAGTAGGGGTTTAGTTTAGCAGGCAAGAGGATTAAAATATATACAAAATATATGTGTCACTGCTCTGCAGAGTAGGGTATATGCTTGTTCTAGGTACTCCCTCTCTCTATATTTCCCTGTTTAGACAGGGGTGTGTCTTAATATATTGCAATCACACGTCTCTGACAAAGACAGATCTATCACCAGAAGCTTAGCTATTACATTATATCGAAAAGGAACTGGAAGAGAGTAAAACAAGCTCTCCTTACACCAAGTCTTTCTGTGCATAAGACAACAGAAAGTCACAGTATAGACAAGTTTCTGTGTTGCAATCCTCGTTTCCTAACCTTTTCACATAAGAATTGATAAATAGAATGGTTTGGGTTGGAAGGGACCTTAAAGATCATTCAGTAGTATGGCAGTCTTTATATGAAAACTCTGATAGAGTCGGAATTATTTTGACACTATCAGATGTGCAGGCACACACCTTTGTCATCTTGTGTACTTTTCTCGGGGTAAAACGTAGGGTAAGGAGGGTGTTCTGGAAAAACGTCAAGCACTTAATGAAATACTAACGTAGTACTCGATATTACTATAGCTTTAAGTAATGGAATAGTTTCATAGGTGCTAAATCGCCGTAAGACAAGCCTTCCCCCCGCCCTCGGAAGACACTTCACAGTGATGGGGTAGCAAACTCCAGACCCATTTGGTATCTGTGGAGTTAAGGAAGCGGAGCTCACTGCCGGGTCGCCTCTTTCCCCAGGAATGCAATCGGTGTTTACCTATATAAGGAAACCTGTTAGGCTCGAACGAGCTCGGCGGGGCTGCGGGCGGGCTGCCCGCCAGTGAGAGGGGCGAGGAGCGAGCAGCGAGCCTACACCTCGGCGGGCGGGCGGGCAGACAGCGCGCAGGGGCTGGACAGACCGCAGCCCTCGGCTCCGGCAGCGTCCGTCCCCCCCCCCCGCTTTAACTTCAGGAGAAACAAAAAAAAAAAAAAGAGAGAAACTGTCCAAGGGGGGCAAAATGGAGACGCAGGTACGTTGCGTGAGGCGGGTCCTCGCAGCCGGAGGGCGGCCGCGTTGGGGCGCGGAGAGGCGCGGAGCGCGGCTTTGGGAGTTGTTCCTACGGCTGCGGTTCCCCCCGAAATGGCTCGCGTGTTCTGGGAGGGCTGCAGAGCTTGCTTACGGCAGCATCGGTGCGAACGATCGCGTTTTAACTTATCTGACGTTCCACGCGCCTCTAATTGGGACGCACCTTCTTTTTACCGGAGAAATTCTCAAACTTTCTTATCTCTGATGGAACGCAGATGTGAGCCGAGACTGGAAATAAGGCTGAGATGCTGTGGTTACTTTCTGAAGCTCTGCAAATGTGCGATATTATGATCCTAGCGTGTCTGGGAAAAGAAGTCCTCGGGTTTAGTTTTGGTTTGTTGTTTTGGTTTTGTTTTTTCCCCCCTACCTTAAAATGTTTGTTTTGTAAAAGATATACTCCTTTAGCATTCCTGGGGTTTCGCGATACTTTGTTGTGATGTGCGTGAATGCAGGCGGTCAGCATAGCTGGAATGTGTTTGCTGGAATACAGGGAGTTCCTGCAGTAGTAAAGATTTTTGAGTGAGTTAAAAAATAAGCTGCAGGTACCGTTCTGGGAAATGAAAGCGAAGCTTGTTCTACAAAAGGGATTACCTCAGTTCAAAACCAGAATATGTGTTTCTTAGGACATATTTACATATTCTGATAACCTTTACAGTAGACTGCGAGTCAAAGCCTCACAGAGCTAGAGAGAGGTTGTTCCTTGAAGACTTTGGTCAAGACATAATGAAAAAGAAAGTTGAAAACTTATTTGAAATAGCTTTCTAGTTGGAAGAACACTGCTGTGCAGTCCTTCAGGACAGTTAGTGTTAAGTATCAGCATGTTAATTGTGGAAGTTCATTCAAGTTTTATGCAGTTCTGGTATAAAAGATAGGAATAGAAAAATACTTTCAGTTGATTTCTCTGAGTACCTTCTATGAAAAAAAAAATCAAGTGCAGAGAACTAGTCAGAAACAGGTGGAGTTCATTTTCAGATTTGCTTTTCTCATCTCAGCAACTGGTAGACATAGGATTGCTTTTCACTTATTTTCATAGTTACTCATATTTATGTGTGCATGTGAACTTACTAGTTACAGGAGATGTAACTACATCTTTCCTAGGAGTCAAAGTGGGAAAGTAAAATATGTTCCTACGCCTAAGGGTTTAGAAGCTTACAATGAAGATGATTATTATTTAAAAACCCTCTTCCTTCTAATTATCTATAATTTTTATGAATGAACATCTACTTGAAATTAGTAATATGGTATTACCTGGTTAAAATTCATTCAGAATAATGAACAGTAAGAATTAAAATTCACATATGTCAATACAGATTCACATGGCGTTTATATGTAAGACTTTTTCTAAACTCCTTACTTCAGATGTTTAGTGAGGTATTAACGGGAATGACACAGAATAACCACAATTGTTTCAATAGAGAATTTTATAGGAGCATCAACATTGCAAAGTAGATCGCAAGTTCCTAAACACTGCTTCCACACCAAAGCTAATGGGATTCATTGTCATGAAACATCATTTGATCTTGGTAGAAGTCACCGCAGCAAAGAAAGCAGAACTAGTGGACTAGAACTATAAATTTCCCTCATCTTAGTTCTCATCCTGGTGGTTTTGCAGATAACCTTTGTTATTGTGAATTGATTGGGAGTACAGAGGAAAGACTTTTAGCAGGGGTGTTAGTAATAAAAGCGTGAGTTTGAAGAGCAGGAGAAGACTCCAGGGAAACGTACTTTCAGATCACCTTTTCCTGAGTATCTCTAGTAAATTGCGTTGCCCCCATCAGTTTTGTGTCTAGCTATGCTGCAATCATTAATGGTCTTTTGATTTCCCAGTGTAAAGTGAGGTAGAAACCCAATTCAAAGCCTACACAGTGTATTCCGGGTTGACATGAGCTTACACTGCCCCAGGATCTGAGCAGCCATCTGTGTGGCCATGCTAGTGCTGGGCTGCACTTGGCTGCAGCCTGCTCCTTGGTGAGCTTTGTGGCTGTGACTCTTCTGCAGAGACAAGGGGTGATGTGGAGTTTCATCAATTTCAGCCACAGCATGTGCCTTGCGCCTTCCTCTGCCACCCACAGCGTGTGTAATGATGTGGCTGCAGAGGCTGCAGCATCACAGTGGGACCTACCTAAAACCAGTGTCTGCCCTGGGTTTTTTTACCTCTGCTTGGTTGATGGTCTGTCTGCGGTGTTGCATGACTTTCCATTGGTCTGGATGCACAAAAAGCGAATTCTTTCAGACCAGGATATATGGCAGGAAGATATATCCCAGGGAAATGTTATCCTTGTTTATAGTGATGAAAGAATTGCAAAGTAGATGAAGGTATTTAAAGTACAAGGTAGACCTACCCTAGTCACTGGTCTACAATCCCTGTTAATAGGTGATGTGTTTCATTCAGTTTGTAAAAAAAAAAAAAAAGAGCTAACCTTCATTGTGACCCTGTTTAAAGATTAACTTTTCATTCATTCAAGGATAGAAGAATCTATATCAGTTTTAATAACAGATAACAGAGCTGTGTTCAGGGTATAGTAATGGGATTAGATTGTATTGTCTATTTTGGAAATGAACGTGCTGAACCCGGGTAAAGGCACTGAGTGCAGCAAGTCTGTGCATACACCTATGGTACCATCTTTAGTTGTGTAACTGAGACAAGACTGAAGTGAAACGGTGAAACTTGAATTTGACAGTCTGAAGTTTAATGCATGATTGAATTGGAATTTTTGTTTGTATGCCAGTGATGAGAAGCACCAAATTATTTAAAGGTATGGCAAAAACTTTTATACTTGAACCAAAATTAACTTTTGCCTCCCTGTTGTAGTACTGATGGGTTAAATTCATGAAAGCTCTTGCTCATTTGTCACTTTGAAATCCAAGAGTGCTTGATGTATTTAGTGTTTAGTATCTTAGAATTTTTGTTTAGAAAAGAAAGAATATACTAAATGTCTTCATTGTTTTTCACATTCAATAACCTCTTCATCCTACAAACACAACATTTGTTTATACGTTTGCTTGACTTAGAACCATCACCTCATACTTACTTTCATTTTCTGATTTGCATATCATTTGAAGCTGAGTGCTTTTACACATTGGCAAGAGGTGGTTGGGCAAGTCATAGTTTTTTTTCTGCTATCTCTTCACTTGTTCAATAAAAAAAAGACTAGACTTTCAAAGGTGTAACTGGAGAGCTTGAAATAATACAAGAACATGCTGTACTAGTTGCGTGGTCCCTTTAGGGTTTGTTAAAGGCTTTACCATTCCATTATGCTATCGTTTTGTAGTGTAAGCATTTTATATGGCATTTGTGATTTCATTGCCCTTAAGTGACCTTGGTAAATTCCTTATTTCCCCTGAAGCACATGCCTAATTGAAATTGCCATCTGCAGTTGCAGAGCTCTAAACGAAAACTCTAAGAATAACGCAAGAGGGAGATGGGTGTCCAGAGAGCAGGGCAAGAGTGCTTCTTCTGCAGCATTTGTTGTATTCCGTGAGGTTAAATCTTACTTTTGCAGACGAATGATAAGGAGAAGTACAGGAAGGACATCTTAAGCAGTCTGCCCAGTTTATCTGCCTGATGTTGCTCTCTAGAAGTCATGTGATCCACAAAAAGTGTGCTGCTTGATTTTTTTTTTTAAGCTTATATGTTCCTCTTGATCTACCCCTACGTAAATATATCTGGTGTTTAAATTTAAAAATACCATTCCAAATCTGAACTGTGCTTTCTAGTCCAGCTGCTGTCCTCGTTCCATAGTGCCTCACTTGGCTCTTCTGCGCTGCTGGGTTTGAGGCTATAGTTATGATGATCGCAGTCTGTAACCACAACCTAAAAATGAGACAACGCGTTCACTGCTAGAAGCCTCTAGCCTAGCATTGCATTACAGCTCCTGACAACAGATGTGCTTAAGAGTAGTGCAAATGAAGGAGGCAAAAAGCTGGATGGTGTAAAGCTGAGGAATGGTTTAGGAAGGCCCTTTCTCAGATCCGAAGATATTAAACTGTGCCCTGGAGTAGAATATAAAGTCTACAACATCTGTGTATTTATTCACGAACGCATAATGCAATTGTTTAGGACAGGAAAAATGCAAGTATTTTAATTGAAAGGGTTGAGACATGTAAAGCATGAAAAGTCTGTGATGAAGATGTGAAACTGCAGTTTTATCATGCCTTGTATGTTTATTCCCTCTGAAAAGGTCAGAAAACTACTGGACTGGAAATTAAGCCCCTGAAATTCCCTAGTCCTGTGTTATCTCCCAAGTAGTCTTATTTATGAAAGCTTATCCTTTTAATTTATTTATTTCTGTGTTAATTCCAAGTTATATTTCAAAACTATTTATCAGAGTTTTAGAATACATGTTATTTTGAGACTCATACAGAAAGGTATTGAAAATATACAACATGTTAGGATCTGAGTTTACCAGCTGCTTAGAATGTATTTCCTGCTGTTATGGTGGGGTGGGTTTTTTTCATTAAAAATATTAATATTAAATCTACTTTTTGATGGTGCAGCAAGCAATTAAGGGAGTGCATAAACACTTCTTGGCAAATTTTATGTGGTTCCATTTTTTAATTTTTTTCATGTCTAATGTATTATATGTTAAGGAAGATATTTAAGAACATACTTGAGGCTGAAAATCTGTACGTAAACAGATGCATGTTTCCCAATTTATCTATATCTGGGATGTTAACACGCGTGGCATTTCATGTGCACCTAAATTCTCTGCTTCATCTTTCTAGCAAAAAGTTTCTATTGTCATGTGATTGTATACACAGAGGCTGGAAAAACTCATGTTTGCTTTTAGGTAAATCAGTTAACACTCATAGGATTTCTGTAAACAAATCAATGTCTTCCTTTTACAGATTTTTGTAAAACTCCTTTGAGGGGGTGGATGTTAAGTTGTACTTTTTATTTTTCCTTTGGTATTATCACTCAATGGTAGTTTTGATATCGGTCCTCTGGATGTCAAATTTAGGGAGATGGCATTAAAAAGAAGCAGTTGCTTTTGTTAGATTTCATTACACTAAGTTCAGCTTCATTGTGGATTTGAATGTGATGTTCACATTCAGTGGTATGAATGAAATGACATTTGTGACACCTCGTGCATCGTTGTTCCATTCATTCTGACAGGCTGAGAGCACTCTTGCTGGTAACGCACTGAATTACAGAGCACTCAGAGTATCAGCCTGGAAGTGTCACAACTCGTCCACCGTGCTCCTCCAGCGATGCATGTGCTCCTGCTGCTGAGTTTCTAACACTTCTGTTCTGTAGCTGCCTAGCCTGGAAAATTCTATATAAAATCTCAGATCAGGCCTCCTGAGGTGGACTTTTTGGGGTGCGTTTAATTTCACTGCGTATGAAGCAATAGTAGTGCTCCTGCTATGTTAATTGTGAAAAATGAGCAGTTGTTTTACTGCGCCTTTTGTATCTTTGTCTGCTTCACAAGAAATTCCACCCTGTTGTAGCTGAGGAGTTTAGGCATTAGCAGTTAATTATGAATTCTTACCTTAAGCATGGCAATGTGCCCCAGAGTGGTTTGGGATATCCCGTTGGTTGTGGGTTCAAAGTTATGCAGCTATGCTTAACACTCCAGTGGGCAATTCTGGCTATGTTGCGTTTTGCCTTTGATACGTTGCCACACCACCACCATTAGCGCAGTGCTTAGACTGCAGGACATCTGTTTGCTTTTATTGCACATGTGTTGCTTAAGATATTCTACTTTTACGTGGTGTAAATCACTGGATTCTACCTGCATGTATGATTCGTTTAACAAATAAACCTTAAATTGTGTCAGTAAAATGTATGTCCTATGGGATAACATGTATGACACATACAGAAGAGAAAACTGACAAGTTAGTGTCTGGAGTCACTGATACCTCATATTTAGTGGGGTTTTTAACTATTTGAAAGGGGTAATGTAAACGTCAGTACAGAAGAAAAGATTGCAGTGAAACTGACATAAGTCTGTGTATCATACATCGATGATGGGAATAGAGAAACACATCTGATAGAATCATAGAATCATAGAATGGTTAGGGCTGGAAGGGACCTTCAAAGGTCATCTAGTCCAACCCCCCTGCAAGGAACAGGGATATCTCCAACAATGTTAGATGTTAGAAAACAAAATGAATAAGTCTCTGTAGCCTTCATTCTAGAATCTCACCATACTCGTGGCATGAAACAGAGCAAATGCTTATAAGAAAAAACAGATACACTTCAATATCACTGTATATAGTCTACAGTGTTCTCTTGAACCAGAAAGGTTACCTGGATTTTGAGATGAGATTAGCCGTTGAACTCAGCAACATTTCAGCAATACCCCACAGGTACATTGATGTTTCGGAGACCTAACATCTTGGTCCTAATGCGTACTGTTTCACATTGCTGGAATGCACAACAGGATTGTTTTGGTTTAGATTAATGAAAATAAAGTCAGTGAAATGACTTACAGTTGTTAGCTTAATTTTGGAGGTTAACCTAACGTGCCTTGAAGGTTTTAGTTCTTATGTTTCTAGTCCGTGAAGAGTTCAATTTGAACATTTTTTCTATGCCACATGAGAACTAAAGAAACAAACCATGAGGAGAAGATGGAAGATACAGTTGAGCAGAACCAGCAGCTCACCAGGCCTTTACACACCCACAGACACTTTTAAGTTTGGGGGTATGTGGAATTGCTGTAATATAATAAAAATTAAAATTAAAAGCTCTCTCTAGAAAGGGCTTACAAAACTGAAAAGTTTAATTGATGGAGTCAGTATCATCTGTCAAGTTTCCAGTACATGACCCAGGCTGAGGGAGCTGGAACTAAATTTGAAAGTAGTATGACTAGCAGCAAGCTGGTCTGAAATCAAAAAGATGTAAGTGAATCAAAAGGAGCACAAGTCCCTACAGTCAGGGAAGAAAATATAACTTATCTATAGAAAATGGGGAATAATTCAGTCAGCAGAAGTATCTGTGGGCTACTGCAATTTAGAAAATGAATGCGAATCACCGATGTGACAAAATGTTGAAATGTGAGAGCCATTCTGGGAGTCATTACTGAAGGTATTGTATACAAGAGAATGAGAGGTAATTATTTTGCCCTGTTCCACTGATAAGCCCTCAGGCTGAATTTTTTCATCCAGTTTTATACATGATACTTTAAGAAATATACAAACATACTGCAGAAAGACAAATGGAAAGCAAACAAAAAATTGTAACAAGAAAACATGACATAGATTGCAGGAACTGAGTATGTTTTATTGAAAACCTGGATTCCTGGAGTGATCTGTACAAGGACACTTATGAACTAAGATTTTTGTTCAGCTGCTTCACCCAGAGGGCCATGGAGGAGCTGAGCTCTCCCTGCTGCCCACTGATACCTTCCTATGAGAGCAAAAGGCGAACACACCAGAGCTGGAGATGGCTGCTACAACTGGGCTACTCATTGGGTTTACTATCAAAGTGCTACTTGCACAAACTCAGCTTGGTAAATTACTGTCTAGAAAAGAGAATAAATTGTGCTGTAATACACAGACATGGTTATAAATATGACAGCAATTGGTTGTTCTTCATCTCCGCTGAGGACGGAACAAAAGGCAATTTACAGCAATGGTGGTTTTTGTTAGATTTTAGGAAGAACTCTACAGCTACAGTTGTCTTTATGCACTGTAATGGGTTACCCAAAGAAGCTGTCAGATCTGTCTTGGGAGGTTTTTCATAGACTGAGCAAATACCTGTTGTGGATAATCTAGGTATAGTTGATCCTCCTGTGAGCTGGGAAATGACCCCACATAGACCTTCTCAGACCTATGTATCTGTGATTGCTTCCTATGACTTTGGCTGTGTCCCTAGCATGCAATCTGGAAATGTTTGCTAATTTCAGATCCCAGCATGCCTCATGGCCATGTCCAAAGCCATAGCAGTGCCTAAGCCGGACCTGCATCTGCCTTTTATCTCCACCTTATACCCCCAATTCCCATACTCTAACCAGGTGATAGTAGATCATCAGAGTGAGACTCTGGTGCCTCACAGGTGACCCTTATCTGTATGGAAGAACAGGCTCAGCCTCAGACAGGTATTTTATCTACAGCGTACAAGACAGTGGGTGCCCACTGCTGTCCTCTTCATTTGTTTGAATACTGTAGACTCATTGCTTTGGAATTTGGGAACTTTGAGCAGCTACTTTACTTTTGACTTCTACCCAGTTACTAGTCTCAAGAGTTATTGCCAGGACTCCTATTTTAACATTAGCAGTTAGTAACAACAAATACGGAGGTTACATGAATGAACACAAAACCTAATAAAATCATGGCAAAAGTAAACAGGAGTGGTTACAGGTGTGAAACCATTGCTGTTTACTCTACAAAATACATACCTTTCCTCTTCCTGTATAGATTATGTGATGTAGTCATAAAAACCTGAATGGCACCATCTCTGTAGATGTAAAGCAAGCAAGAATGTAACTACTGGATATAAATGTGGGAAGTTAAAAACTTCCTCGTGTTAGTGCAGAGAGTAGACTGTTCTCTCAAGCACTGTATTTAAGTAGAAAGTAGACTGGAGAGTTACATGGTGAGGCTCTCCTTGGAGAGTAAAGTGTAGTGTTTGGTTTGTTGGGTAGAATGTATTATTGATGCCCTATGGGCAGCGAATTAGTACATCTCCCATGTTTATGTAGCAGTGCTGAGTCATCGATTGCTGCCGATCAATGCTGCACACCATAGTGCTGTATCCATTAGGCTCACTATGAGACTACAAGGCATTGCATTCGATCAGTTAGGTCCCAAATCAAAGTCAATGATCCAGGAGAAGGAGAATGTAAAAATAGAAAAAGAACAACAGGGAAATGGAAGTGAGATTAATTTCTTCTACTTGATACTTCCCATAACCTCATTCTCGTGACTCAGCATTCCTGAGGTCAGTCGTGTCTTGAGATAAACTGAATTCCTAAATGTTGGTTGACTTAATTGTTAGTGTCTAGGTCATAAAATGGCAAACACTGAACTTCTGACCTTCCTAAAATTAGAAAATTAGTTCATATTATCAATTTTAAAAGATAGGTGAATATTTTATTACCAGAAATCCTTTTTTACTACCACAAGCATCCACTTGAACCAGTCTATCTGTTCACTTGTCTGTGAACAGTCTTTTGCTCTAATGGTGAAGGGGCAAAGGGATATTTGTTAGCAGAAAGAACTGCTTTGTACCACACTGTTCAAAGTCATCTCTCAGGGGGAGAGACTGAATATGCTCCTGTCCTTCTTACTGCAGTCAGGGAGCATTCCTTAGAACTGCTTTTCAGACCAGTATTTAGCCTAAGTAGTGAGATGGCCACTGTGAATTTCACAGCTTTCTGGGTAAGACCATGTCGTTGACGACTGGATACTCCATCTTGCAAAAGGGATGCCATAATGTGTTTTCCTTGTTCCTGTTGGAAAGTTGCTGTCTTCCACAGTGGTCTCTGACTTAATTCGATCCTTATTCTGAGCGCACAGGAAGGGAACGTTGTCTCAGGCAACCAATGTGTAACTGTTGGAAACTACTTGTTTTGTGATGGCAATCATTACTATGACTTTCAATTACTGTCTTTTGGGACAGAAACCTATTACATTTCATATTCATAGGCAACATCCATATCTGACTCTCATTTCTGAGGTTTAGAAGTTCTGTATCTAAAAATATTTTGCAAAAATTAAATTGAACCAGGCTACTAAAATATTCAGTAATTGTGGGCAACTGTATAGCCATATGTCTATTCAAAAACAGCTTTTAACATTTTGCCTAGAGGAAAATCCCCTTTAAAATGCTTGGACAAGCTAAATCTAAAGCTAAAACTTGTTTGAAAGATGATGTTCTTCTGAGCAAGGTTCGATAATTCTCCTAGATCAGGACCGTGTCAGTGGTTTTTCATGGTTTTATATTCTGAAGATAGCTGTCAAAGTAAAAATCTAACTAAACATGTGACAAAAATCTCTTGTCCAGTGATGTGCAAATGTGGTACCAATATTCAACTAAAAGCAACCTGTACATTCTGAAGAGCTGGGCCTCGTTAATTTTCCCCACTGCAATCATTAAACACTAGATTGAGAAAGATGTGTGTTGTGAATTAGGTTTTGCTCAACTTCTAGGTGTGTGAAGTGTGATGTTAAGGTTTGACTGCTGTGCCTTTCATAACCAGTACCTCAGAACAAACTCCTACAGGGGATGATGGGCTGCCCTCCTCTGGAGTTCAGGGGACGTTTTCTTTATGGCCTGTGGGACAGTTTCATCTGCTTGGGACTTTCTTGCAAGGGTAGTTGCTAATAACTATTCTCCCAAGAGCAGAGCAAAGCTTGTTGTTTTTTAAGCACAAGTAGAGATGCTTTTGGTTTGGTTTACCTTTTGTATGGCTTGCTTGCCCAGGAAACGCAAGACGTGTGCTGAAGACCTTTTCCTGTCTAAGGAGGTGCTAGTCGGTGTTCAATATCTCCCAGAAAGGCAATGCTGTGGCCATGAGGTGGCAAATCTGTGTGGTTATAAAATTATTCCCTTCTTTAGCACTTGTGCAAGCAATTGGGGAAAAGATGGTGCAAGAGTTTTTGGTCTTCTAGTGAGAGCTGTCATTAAAGGAAGGAGATGCCCTGGCTTGTGAGCCTTGCTGACATAATTTTTCATATGTTTTACATTATGCAGATGTTGACAAAAAAGATCCTACAGCACTGGGTCAAGTACTTCTTCCTCCCACATGGAGTTTGTAAAGTCTTGGGAGATGAGACTAAAGGAAAACTAAGACTAAATCAAAATAGGCTTTCAATAGTCTTAAAAGCTCTCTGTGGGTTAGACACCTCCATAAGCTTATGGCTCTTGCTTTAATTTGGGCCTCCTGAGTTATGAATACGTGGAGACACCAGCTAGGTACCAAGATGTTTGTACAAGCACTGAATTACATTTGCGTTTACCTTGGATATTTGAAAAACAAAGTTCACCCAAATTAATCACAATCTTTTATTGTAATTGTTTGGTATGGCCAGTCCATGGCTTCCTTTCTCTGAATGATCAGCATTGGTAAAGTAGTAATATTAGTCTGCCTGCAGTTCCTATGAAAGAAATAGATAATTTATGAACTATTGGGAACAGAGCATTCTGTGTTCATGGGACCACCAGATTTCAAGGCTCTGACCACCAGATTTCAAGGCCCTGAGCAACCTGATCTAGTTGGAGATATCCCTGTTCCTTGCAGGGGGGTTGGACTAGATGACCTTTGAAGGTCCCTTCCAGCCCTAACCATTCTATGATTCTATGATTCTATGACCACGTGAGTTAATACGTTAGTCCATGGAAAGTAAAATTGCCCTCACTTTTAAAAGCTGCAGGTACATAATGAAATCTCTCTGTGTTATCAAAACTCAACAACAGTAACAAATACATTTAAGAGCTGAGGGCAGTTTTTTTCTACTGTTTCCTATGTTAATTTTTTAATTCCTGCTACTGCTTTCTCCTGCTCTCAGATGGGCAGAAGTTGGTTGCTCACGTACTGTTACCACTGTAGGCTGTGCTGAGCATTTATGCCAGAAGCATGACTTCTCTGTTCTCAGTTGTACTGATTTAGTTTGTCTTTTAAGTTTCTGTCAAACTGTAGGGAGAAAGGGACTTTTAAGATACTGTAAAAAGAGAAAGGGTCTTGACTTTTTATGTCATGCCTTGTTAGAAGCCCACACTTGGTTTTGGACAAAGGATTCCAGACAGTTGGCCTCTCTCCAATGTGACTTATGGTTTTACTCTTAAAGGGAGAGATCCCAGGTGCAGGAGACTTAAAAACTGGGATTGAATGTTAAGACTGTCATTTTTTCTAAATCATGTTTCCCTTTCCCCACCTAACTTAAGATAGGTATAGTTCCAATCTAATAAACAATTGCAGTCATAAATACACTTTCCTTGTGACTCTTCAGGTGACAATGCTGCTGTGCCAAACACCACTGTTCATGCATCTTGCAGAATACAAGACTAGTCCTTCTTCTGCCTTCCCATGAAAAAGATAGAACATCTCTTTCTGCTTCAAGAGATACTCTTCACCGTATATGTTGCTCTAAAATGGAGTTGCAAGCTAATAAACTGAAACAGTAGGATTAAGACTTCCTTTTTCAGTATGGTGTAGCTTTTCCAGTGCGGAGTTTATCTACCTCATATTCAAAATGGTGGCTATAAAGAATACAACTGTCTGAAAACATTTCAAAGGCAGGAAGAAGAGGAATTGTTTACAGTGTTTCATCCCTACATGTATAACAAAGAATGTTGAATGAGTATTACAGAAGTGCTCAAACTGCACTGATCAGCATACAGAAGTTAATGTATGGTGTGTGACAATATTTGGAAGAGATCTGTATCAAATTGTAAATTCCTCTTTGGTTTGTGAGTAACATTTATGTGGAATAGTCTTCCAAGGGAAGTGGTGAAGCACTGCGTACTAAACCATTGGCAAACGAACTGTACAAAGTGTTTGAAGGCTCTTCAGAAAGCAGATCTGAAAAGAGCGGTGGTGTGGATGTGATGACATAGCGGAGTTTCCATGTCTCACATCTGACTTGTGTTTTGGCAGTTGCGCAAGCCAGAAAGTGCTGTCTCGGAAGCATCAGGATGTGCCAAATTTACAGTATTCAGAGCATGAGATCTCCTTCCTCCAGCCGTTTTCTTAGAGAATTTTCTGATTGACCAGTTTTTTGTTTGGAAATACATATGCATTGGACGTTCAGGAGAAGTGTGTGCCAGTTTAAATAAGGATGGAATCTTTTTACAAAGCATAAGAAGTAACAAACTCTGAAATAGCAAATGTCTCACCAGTTAGATCACCAGTCTGGGTTATGAGAAAGAGAGACCCAGGTTTATCAACTTTTTTCTCTATTTCACAGAATGGCATTAGAAGCCACTGTGGGCTTCGTTGCTCATGTATAAAGAACACATCAGCCACTTACTCAAAAATGCAAATAGCCACGTTTCATATTTGCTGAAGCTCCTTTAAGATGTGCAGCATAGCTCTGCATGTGGTACAGACAAATATTGGCTAATCCCTGCGAGCATGACACTGAATGTTGTATTTTGAAAGCAGCTGGATTCTACTTAAGTAGCAAAGGAAAAGGAGTTATTTAGATGTTCCTGGCTTGTGTTGTTGTATTTTTTTTTTTCATTAATTGTTTTTGATGGAAAACATGAGTTGTTTAAAACCCACTTTTTTGCAGGACTGATAGAGTTTTGACTAGGCTTCTGTTATAAAAGGCTCTGGAGTCTTAAGAGTAGCCAGTAAAATGGGAGATGTTGGAGGAGCAATATAGAAGCCAGGTTCAAAAGTGCAGATGGATTTGTTTTCAGCTCTCTGATACAGACTTTAAGAGTTGTATCAGGTTATTGACAGAATGGGATCTTAACCCCTGAATCTGTTGTGTCTTGGGTGGGTGACCTGCATCCTGGCTGCTTTGGGCTGCTCCCAATAGCTCCTGAAGTTCCATTTTGTATAACAAAAATTGTACTTCTTTTTTCAGAAGGGCTCAAAGCTCACACCTCAGATGAGTGTTATAAGCATTTTATGAAGCCTGAAGTGAGTGAGTCTTTCCTTCTGTTGTCTTTCTGTTTCAGGCCACCGTAAATGTGCTTAGGTATATAAAGGCATTTCTGAAAGGAAAACTGTTTTTTTTTGCCTAATTATAACTTTGCTAATATAAAGAATTTATTTCCATTGTATTTCTTCCTGTTCCTCCTTTCTTTGCAGTAACTTTTACAAAACCCAATTGTAGGGATTACTGGATGATGAAGCAGGCAGATGTAGTCCTAGAAAGAAAATGAGTCTGCTTCTGCAGCAACTACTCTATAAGGGAAGTTGAAGGGACCTTGTTTTATGTCAGACTAGTGCAACTGGCAGCTTCTTATACAATGCTGTATGTTTCTGGAACAAGTTCAAATGGCTTTTAGTGTGGGGGCACTTAACCATGTGAGCTACCAGCCTCAGTCTGACAGTGCATCACTCATATGCAACTGGGTTAATAATAAGGCACCAAGACTTCTTGTGAGACCTCTCTTTGAAGAGGATGGCTATCCTGATTCATCCACAGCTTCATCAGCCTGTTTCCTTGTCCAGGGCCCCAAGCATTTGTCCTCACTGTTGCAGATGTGCTTCTTGCTCAGGCTTCGATCCACCTTTCCTGGAAACTTGATCATTTTTTGCTCAAAACCCATTTGTTTGGTAAACTTGAGCTCTGACTAAGCAAGGCTTTTGCAGCCTGTTAGGAACAAGGATCCTTGAATCTAACAGCTTTACCTGTTGTTTTTCAACTATGTGCATGTATGGTCACACTGAGAAAACTGATATGTTACTCCCACTGGAATGGAGTGCTGTAGCCTACAGTAAGCGTGCCTCTACCAGCTACAAAAACTATCTGTGATGCACCTTGACAGGTATCTCACTGATCAGTTCTACAGCGTTAAAGGATTTCCTGTATCTCAGAGTTGAAATCAAGTACTGCAAAGAAATCACACCTCTCTGTTTCATCATTTAAACAGTTAAAAACAGTTAATGAAAGCATAGCAGATTTGCATATAGTTTGAAAAAGCACTGAAGCATTATTCTCATGGGAAATAGAAGTAGAAGGAATCGAATTTATTGTAGATATTGCTTGCTACGTTAGGTCATGTGGACCAGAACAGGGATCTAAGGCCCTGAACCTGCAAACACTTACACACTTGCTTGACTTTATTACATAGTGTAGCACCACGTAAGTGAGTAAGCCTGCTCATGGCAATAAAACTAAACATGTAAGAAAGTATTCTTAGAACTGAAGACTCATATTTGATTCTCAATACATCAGGAAACCAGCGAAGGATTTAGTAGAATGGCTTAACAGACCATACTGGTAGCTAGATGATTTTTTTATCTGAATTTTGAACAGATGGCAAGAAGCCTATACCTTTTAAACTGAAAATATCAGTACTACCTCCCTGTAAGCATAGCAGTGAGTGAAGTCTCACTGCGAGGATGCAGAAGGAATGGAGTATGAAATAATTTACAGATGCTACCTTTTCCTTTTGCTCTTCCCACAGTTCTTGTGAGATTGGCCCCAAAATGTTTTGACAGTGTTAAAAGCTATTCCCCTCCATTTACCTATCACAGTTTGGTAACTAGCATTTTCATGCAAGATTTGGAGTGGAATGTTGTAAAGTTATATGCTTTTAGTCTGTAAAACTCTGGACTCTGTCCAGCAGACCATTTTTACACAGCCTGTATCCTTTTCAGACAAACAGGATCTGTACTAGGGTGCAAAATTTTAGACAACTGATGCATTCTTTAAAATAACTACAAGTTGGCTTGCTGCCTCTTATAGGAGTCTGTTAAGTCTCCCCCACTGCTGCGTAGGAATATATTTGTGGAGACAAGAATTGTGAGTGCCAAAGTAACAAATTTAAAGGTACGCTTTCTTTCCTCTGGCACTCTGAGAATTTCTTTGTAATTTATTAGCCATCTGAGCAAGATGGGTAAGGGCACTTAACACTTCTGGATCAACATATATGTAATCCCAGGGCATAAATATTTTATGATTTATAAAAGGCAAATGTGTCACAAGAGGTTTTTTCCTCTTTAGTGATAGACTAACTTCTCAAATCCATTATGTCATTCCCAGCAGAAATTTATTCCCTGATACACTGAAAATTACTTCAAGCCTCCCCTAGAAGTGTTCTGCTGTGGGTAGGAACTCCTGTGAGCCCATCTGGGGAAAACTCTACTCTGTCCCCTTGCAAGGATTTATTAGTTCATTACTTCCCTGCTCCTTCACACTTTTGCCCTGTATTTTTAGGCCCAGAACTTCTGGATCTTTATTATTCTCTGTCCCTTTTACCTGATGAGATCACCTCTATCTCCTATTAAGTATCTATTCCTCACCATAGCTATGATGGTAGCAGATGAAATGCTCTTTACCTATCTCCACTGTTGGATTCAGCTAAGAGACACTTCACTAAGGAGAAAAGTATCAGTCCTGGTGGTAGGATGGGCAAAAGAGAGCTGAATGTGTTAGTTTTTTCTCCTAGGTGAATGAGCAGGTCTCCCTTAGCTGTTGGTTAGAAGGGGAAAGATTCGTAGGGAAGAGTCTTCTATAGGAGAAGAGAATGACGAGTGGCAATTGCTTTTCCTCTGACCAGTTAGCAAGGAAATAGGGCTTCAGATTATCTCCAATTAACATGTCTTTTTAGACTTTAGATGGGAAATTTGGCTGGACTCCTACAAACGTAGCTGCTTCTCCTTGAAGTTTCAGTTTGACTTACTTAATCTTCCTTGCTAGACAACAATCCTGGAGGTGCTAGCAGAGACTGAATGAAATGTTCTCTATGTGCCAGTGGTGTTGAATAGAAGTAACTATGGCTGGAACGTCTGTGATGCTTAAACTCAAGCCAATCTTTAATACCAAACTTGCCTCACAAGTGAATTGTGTGAACACATGCAGATTTTTGTCCTGAGGTTGGGAGGGAAAAGGCTGGAGTCTTCAGTACTGTTAGTGCTACAAGCGTGCTGCCTACTAGTGCTGTGAATGGGCTGTGGTGATTACAAAGTCACGAAATTATATCCAAAATGTGCAGGCATATGTTTCATTGAGTTTTCTCACACCTAAGAAAAGTTGTCTCAGACTAAACCCTCTTTGAGTTCCTCGCCATGTGTACTATGGCTCTAGAAAGATACATGAACTCAGCTTGTCTTTAAAACCTTGGAGGAATGGTGTAGCCAAGCTCAACTTTTGCAGAGGTGGTTAGGTTTTTTGGTCCCTCTGAATTAATAGAGAAAGCTACAGTCCACTGCCAAAAAACTAAGAAATGTAACAGCCCAGCTGCCTGCCAGTGTTTGTTGTGCCTTAGGACATGTACGTTGTTCCTTTCCTTCTGAATGTAACCTGGGTTTGATCACAGTAATTATACCTTTGTACTGGGCCTGGATAGGATAATGTTTTTTTCATAGCAGCTCATAGGATGCTGTGGTTTAGAATTTTGGCTGAAATAGAACTGATAACACGTTAATATTCTAGCTTTTGCTGAACAATGTCTGTACAGCATCAAATTCGTCTCTGTTTCTCACTCTGCCACCCCAGTAAATAGAGTAGCGATGAGAGGACACAACTGGGCAGATGGCCTGAACTAACTAAAGCAATGTTCCATACCATATAATGTAATGTTTAGCAATAAAAGGGAATATAGGGGGCTTTAGGCAATTAGCCATCTTTTGCTCAGGAACTGGCTAGGCATTGGTCTACTCACAGGAGGTGGTGAGTGATTGCTTTTGCATGACTGGTTTTGTTTTCTTTCCTCTTCTTCCACTTACCATTCACTTATTAAACAATTATTTATTTTTGTTTGTTTTGTCTTGACCGCCAAGTTTTCTTGGTTTTATTCTTCCTTTCTTCTTCCCCCGTCCCACTGAGGGTGGTGAGGGGGAAGTGCGCGAGTGAGTGACTGTGTGGTGCTTATCTTCCCACTGAAGTTAAACCACAACAACAACCATACTTTGCAGGATTGAGCTACACATCCTCAGAAGATTCTGGCAGCATGATTGTTTTGATGCATCCAAATCTTCCCTGATTTGCACTTTCTATAAAATTGTGTCCAAATGTGAATATGCAGGTTTGTGTGTGCGTCAGTGAAAGAGAAGGAAACCAACTGCTGAAGTAGAGCCCAACTGAACAATCTCTTAGTACTAGCAGTTCTTTTCCATTCATAATCATTTTGATGACTATCTCCAGCAAAGTGAAAAACACCTGTAGAGGCTAATTTTAAAGTGAAAATGAGACTCTTATTGTATTTATTGAACTAACTTTGGACTCCTTAAAGTCCAAAAGTGGCTCACAACCTACTGGCTCACAAGTGGGCCATTTTCAACATATTTATTTCCATATTTCTCCTTGCTCCCTTTCTAGTTGTTATTTATTTTTGAAAAGTAGATAGATCTTGGTTATGTCTATATTCTTTAAGTGAGATCAATCAATTCAAGAGGGTTAAATGTAACAGTTTTTATGCACGAGAACTACATAAGCAGATTCAGGAGGAATATTTGTTGCTGGGTAGGTATATTTAGTTTTAGTCTTTTTACAGTGGAACCGTAAGACAGACAAGAAGGAGAGAGAGTCTGAAAGCATTTTCTTTGGAGTTGCAATATTAGCTATCTTGAGAGCACTCTTTCTGAGCACTGTCAAGTCATTGGTAGCTTTTAAAGCCTGAAAACCAAACTTGACAATTTTTTTCATGATTTATAGAGTTATAGAGGAAAAATATGCTTTGAATTATGTTTGAATAAGATCTTAGAATAATTAAATAGGGATATGACTTGGCCCTCAGTTCCACTGAGAATAAAGAGAAGCTGTGCATGTTCAATGAAATACAGAATTTGACTCTTTACAGATTCTACTTAATGAAGGAAACAAATGAAATTTCTGCCTTTTTTTGGTCTTTTCCATGCTCTGTATAATAATCATTACAGGAGGTGCTTTAAGTTCCCATAGGCTGTGAAGATGTCTATCAAAAAATAAAATGTGACTGAACAAATATGTAAATCCTTTATTAATCAACTTGACAAATTTGATCTCTAAATTTGTTATTGAAGGAACCCCCTCAAACTGTACAATGTGTTGGTTTTAATTTAAACGTTAAAAAGAGAAACACAAGAAGTGGTAAAAAGGAATTCCTGGCAAAAAGTAAAATCGGTGTCTCTATTTTTTTTTTTTTAAATAATTTTTTATTCCTAAGAATTACCCACCATATTAAGCAAGCAAAATGTAGGAACGTTTCTTGAAGTGTTTCGGCAGGAAGTATGTAGCTTTGGCTGTATGAAATGACAGTGCTCAGGAAGGTAAATGTATTGAATTACTCCATTAACTGAAAGGAGATGGTTGTACAGTAGTTTTCCCCCAGGCGCTGAGTTTCACAGGTGCCGTAATCATGGTGGGCTACAATGATAGTACTGTAAATACAAAAACAACAATTTGTAATTAGATGCATTTTTGTGTGAAATCTGATAAATCAAGGAGTGGAATTTGTCAGGTATCAATTCTCTAATAGCGAGAATGTTGAAAATAAAAAGACCTCACAGCTGAAATCGCTATTTCCTCATGTTTTCACTCAGTTCACAACTGTTCCTAGAAGGAAGCTTTTCACTTTCTTTTTGCATTCATTAGAAAGCATTTGTTATGTAGGCATGTTTTTGTCAATATCCATACCTTTATCTGCATGCTCTCTAAAAACTGTCAGTTTGTGGTGGATGGCACTATATTGGTGCTATCTGTCGTTTACTCCCTGATTTGGGAGGGACAGAGTTGACAGATAATTGAAGGAGCTCTTGCGAAGAACTCTGCGCACCCATCACTCTTGGCCACTGAGAAGTGTTTCTTCCTTTCAGAGAGGATGGATGCTGGCATTACCTAGCTAGTATGCTGCAGTTGTCACTGAATTTTCTTTGATAACATCAGGAGATGTGTTGTTGAAAAACAAGTAACTGAGAAACCATAACTCCGCAGTGATAAAAAAGTTACCTTACCCGTGACGTGATACTGGAAATCAGAACTTGCCTGGGAATCGCACTTTGTGAATTTAAGTATTGCAATTCTTGGGTTGTTTGCTGAAGGGAGAAGTGGTGTTTGTTTTCAAATACTGAAGCAAAATTACCGACTGATGCGTGTACAGAAATGTGGCATGAAAGACCTGATCCAACTTCCCTGGAGAAGTGAGGTCTGGCCTTAAGGAGGTGTCCTGGAAGCATCACAGAAGCAGAAGAGGGGAGCTGCAGCTGTGCTGTGACGAGGCCGCTTCACCCATCACCCAGCTCTGAGGGACCATTCCTGTGCCCACACTGGCAGTGCTGGCTGTGACATGACCCCTCAGCTCTGGAGCTGCAGTGTACTCATCCTCTTTGGGTGGATACAGGGTCAAAATCTGAATGGTGTAGGAGCCTATCTGCTAAGCACCTTTTCTGGGCTGATGGAAGTCTTCCAAAGTGCAACTCTTCCCCAGCTTTCTAAGCAGTATTTATTCAGCGGGATGGCAGCTGAATGTGACCACTGGGGTAACAAGAGGGTCCGTAAGTACAGACAACACATACTGGTTAGTAATGGTAATATTTTGTGTTTTGCAGCGTTAACACTCGTTACAGATTGTCACATATGGGCTAAAAGGATCACCTTTTTTTTTCTTTGTTTGTATCTCCTTGTTTCAACTTGGTTCCCACTGAAAAGTGAATAATTATACTGCTATGGAAATCCTGCCTATCAAAACACCAGAGACGGCCTCTAGTTTTCTTTTTGTCTTTGTGGAAGTGTGTGAATCATCCACCTACACAGCATTAATTTTTGTTATCCTGGTGAGTGTTCTGTGAATTCAGGGTCGAGCTATAGGGTACGCTTAAAGCTTGGGGTTATGTTTTCCGTTCCTTGTGGCCCACCCAGAGAGCCTGGGCCATGGAGGACAAGATGCTGCAGCTCCCGAGATGCTGCATGATGCCAGGGGTGGAGAAGCAGAGTTTGAGCCCAGGTCTCACTAAATACCCAGGATCTGTGAGGTGTGGGACCAACCCCATAGTCTGTCTTGTATGGGAGTTCAGAGGAGTGAGACCCCAAGGATGGGTGGTTTGCTTCCCCGGGTGATAGAACCAGAGACCTGGCTGTAGGAGTGGTTGACCTCAGGCCAAGGTTTACTACCCTGTATGTTCCTGTTGCCTGAAAGTGGTTTGGTTTACTGGAATGCAATAAAAATGCTAGTGCTCGAACATAAAACTTGGGTGAAGAAGCATGGTTAATGTGTGAAGCGCTAACCAGAGTCAGGCAACAAATGGCTGTGGTGGGTGCAGGAGTCTCCTGCCAGCCCCTGCAAAAGAAGTAAGTGTCCCTTCAGCGTGGCTCTGAGTGACAGCCAGGACACAGAAGGAAAACAAACAGTAACTATTCTTGTTCTTCTGAAGCAGCTCCCAAGAGAATATAAACACTGATTGTTTAGACACCATCAATTAGAGCTTAGAAGTATTTAGAGCAGGTGCAGAAGAGATAATGAATGAAAAGAGGACTTTTATAGTCTTGCATGTTTAAAACAGTTTGGCTTTTTGATGTTGTGTTGGCTGGGAAAAGCATTGATTTGATAGTTGGAGCCTGTGATTCATTTATGAACAGTTTTTAGTTTAATAAACACACTGCAAACATCAAGACAGAAGGTCTAAATGATGAGAACTTTGATGCCAGAGGATGTTTCATTTATGACTGCAGTAATATTGAAAGAACATTTGAACTTATGGATAGAAATTTATGGACTTTCTTGTTAACCTCTGATTTATTAAAAGTATAGTTATGCAGCCTTTTGTGCACTTAACTCCCTAGCAGTGTTTAGAGGCATTTCTGAGAATGGGGCTTTCTCGTGTATGGATGTGGTTCCTAGGAACTTGAAAAGCCATTTCAGACAAAGGGTAAGAGAAAAGGAAATACTTATTATCTTCACTTTACAGAGGAGGATCTAAGAAATAGAGGAGCAAGGGGCAGAGATTTTAGAGAGACACACTGCTTCTACCAAAAGCAAATTTAATTGGCTTGTTATAAAAGAATTCTGCAGATGAAACAGGCAGCTGAACTTTCACCTCCCAGTAGTAATTGAGGATAAATGTGGATCAATGCAGCTTTTTCAACTCTAATCTTGGCAAAGTCTTTTATGTCCCATTCTAGAATAGGTAAGAGTATGAATTTATCTTTTTTTTTGTTGCTTTAACAATTCTCGCCCTTTGTTTTTCCAAGATTTAACTGTTCATATTCTGCGTTTTCATGCTCTCCATGCTTTATTCTCTCACTGAAATTTGAAGCAGCTTATAATTGGTTTCTTAGCTCCTTTGGTTTTCTGTTCTGGAAAGGCAGCTCTGCTGTTTAGGGCTAAAGGTAGTGGAGAGAAATACTTCAGGTGTTAATCAGAAGCGCAGCCCTGGTTTACTGATCAGCCTAGGGAAAACCACTTGATCCTTTTGGTCAGCTTAGCTATTAAACCAGTAAGTAGAATCACATCTTCACTCGTCGCTGGTTCCTTCATCCAAGCTGAGCATCCCTTTGGTAAATATATTACTGTATTAAAACTACCTACTGCTAACAGAGCTACAAGCAAGAAGCCTGTGAGCTGCCACGGCATGTGGAGCACGCCTACCTTACACGAGGAAAACACTGATATCGGTGAATGCTCCACACCCCTGGGGCGGTGCAAGGCAAAGGAGTGGTTGTGTCTTCAAGGCAGCGTGCGGCACGGGGGTGCCAGGGCACCGGGGTGTGAGGTAATGCCTTCCAGCACTGCCTTTCTGTCACTTACTGCTCTGCATGATGACTGGGCTGTGCAAGGGAGAGATCTGGCAGTGATCTTGTACGGTACGTCCTATTTTGTATCTCTCTCATCTTGTGAAAGCTCCCTCTAGTAAGTCCAATCAATCTACTCAAAGGGACTAGAAAATGGCCTTGTTCCCTAAAGGGGAGAGGAGGTGGAAGTGAAACAAGGAGGCTTGTGCCAAGAAGTTTGAGGTCACCATTTTGGTTTTTTATTATTATTTTTTACGATATCCCTGCAAAATCCCAACAAGATACTGTCTGGACTGAAGTACTGAGAAGGAAGACTTTTCAATACTGAGAAGGATATAAAAGAAAAGAAATTGACTGTCGACACCATCAATGAAGCAAACGTTTTCATCTCATTTCTCAGTGGGAAGAAAATAAACCCTTTGCAGAGGCAGTGGGGTACCTGAGAGCCCCTGGCTTGACCAAGCGGGAAGGATGATGAGAGGAGTCTTAGAGTAAACACAAGTTGAAAACTCATGGACTGGTAAATTACTTAAACATCACGTTATCTGCAAGACAAACAGGCATGCATGAAGACATCCAGTAACATACAATTCTTTACCATGGTTGAACACATGCCTTTATTAATGTAAAAAAGACAAGAGTTCTATTTCAGTCAAGCATAATACAGTTTTCTGTTAAATTCACAGTTATACTAAACATGTATTTGTACATTTGGTTTTAGTTTATCTGAAACTGCCTTGCCATTTGTTTTTAGTTGATCTCAAACTGCTTTGCCATTTTTAGGACTTAAATATTTATAAAATCTATAGCAGTCTTTTTTTTTCTTTCTTTCTTTTTAACCAATCAAATTATTCAGTGATGCTTATCTAGTATATTTTTATAAAATGCATAAATTTTTTTACATAAAAATAACTCCAAACTCTCCCTCTGCTGAATCCTGCTGATGAAGAATCCTGTAACAACAAATCAGTTTTCCCATATATATGAAAGGTAGAGAGAAACAGGACTGAAATATAACTAGTTTTGTACTTTCAGTGTTATAAACAAGAAATGTGAAATCAAGCAAGCAAGACAATGTTTTATGTATACTGGTAGTTGCTTTGAGTTTGCCTGTAAATGTAAATATGAATTTAATTAGCCATTGAATAAATGTAGGGCATACATATACTGTCATTGCACACCAAGATTCCCTTTGAAAGAAAAAGAGATTTCTTCTTAAAATTTCTAGAAGGATGTGCCAGCCTGGATGTGGATTACAAATTAGCCATATATGCTAATGTAACTATATATATCTTGCCATATGAATTTACAAAATACTCTAACTGCCATGATGATATTATTCACTTTTAAAACTCAAGCATTAATTATCTTTCTTTCCAAACTGCCACATTATTTTTCCCCATGCAGATGTACTTTAAGTCCTCAAACACTAAAACAATTAGGGAATTAAAGCTAAGATTAAAATTGTCTCAAAATTAGTTTCCTGGCATGATTTTAATTAAATTATAAAGGATTTCTTAATGAATCTTCCATTGAGAAGAGTTTATTGCTCATGCTTTTTTATGTGTCATACAACAGTTCAGCCTTCTTTTAATTTGCATAATTAACTTAGATTTGTATTGCCTTTTCAAGATATTTTTCTAAGCCTTGAGGATTTTGGAATACAAATACCATTTTAATTTCTTTAATCTATTAAAAGTGTAGGCATTCTTTATTTTTTCCCCTTCTCTCTTTCTCTTTTTTTTTTTTTTAATGAACCACAGTTAAAAAAAATAACTGTTCAACCATGATGCCCCCTGCAACCCTCCTGCTGAAATATGACATTACCTGGTTTGGATTTGAAAAGTTGTGTAAGGACTTTTTGTTACTGTTTCATCCTGGGAACTTATGTTTATAGAAGAAGACACCATGGTGTGTGATGGAGCCTGCAAGAGCCTTGAGTGAAGACAGCCAAGATGAGGTGCCATGTATTACTGCTACCTGACAGGAAGGCTGATTTTGGGGTGAGGGGCAGCAACCCTGAAGCTTAATTTTCTTCTTCCACCTTTCTGTAGGTCATGGCACATGCCCTTTTGGGATTGAGTTGCTGACCAGTGGTGGTGGTGTGCCAGTTGGTACCAAGCCATCATGCACCCTGCAAGGGGAAAACACAGCCTCTGCCACCTGGTTTTGCTGCAGTTACCTACACAACCTGATTACTTCCCAAACGACTAAACTTAGCGGACAGGCTCTTCGTGGCAGGAGTTGCCCTCTATTTATTGTAAAAATCCTGGTGTGCTTGTGGCTTGACGTAAATACAACGTGGACTTTTCGTTTTCTTGCTGTTTGGATAGTTAAATTGTACAAGGTGGTTCCTCCATCAGATGGCACTGCTGGTTTCAGTGGTGCCTTCAGTCACTCCTACTGTGTTAAATTGAAAGTAATTAACTTTTAGGAGGTGTGTTTGTTATAAAAAGCAGTCTCTCCATGTGGGTGTTAGTTCTTTGTTCTTAACAGATGGAGGAAACCTGTCTTTCTTGCTCTTATTCCTTTTTTTTTTCCTGTTTGAATAGCAATATTGCAAGTGCAGTGCAGTAGGAAGTCCATGGAGGGTACAGGTGAGAACAAAAACTGTATACAGGGTTCCCATCCTGAAATCAAAAGAAGTTTTACCTTCATATAGGTGATTTAATTTGGGTCATTGTGATTTGAGTAACCAAACATCTGGACAAAGTTTATTCATTATTAATGGTCATGTTACAGAAAAACAAGCCCTTTCTTTCCTTAAATTTGGAAGCACACAAAATTATAGAGCTGCCTGTGGCTCCCAGACCTGTGAAAAAGGTGTGGATAAATACCTGATTTCTTTGTGACTGAGCAGGAACCAAGCTATTGCATTGATGCAGCTGCTATTTGATCCATCTGTGTCATTAAAAGAGAGAGATCCAGGGAAGTGGTCTGTCTTTAACTTGGACAGAAATTCACCTCTGAGCAAGGGGCAATCAGAAGGCCAGGACAGAAGGTCCCTGGGTGTGACTGGAAAGGTCTCGGGCATGATGGGGGCCTGGCAAACCAGGACTGGCTTCCCTGTTCCCAGGCATGGTTTTGGCACTGGGATGAGCCAGAGATAACCCCCTACAGGGGTTGTGCCTCTGGCCACCCTGTTTCGGAGAGCAGAAGAATTTAACAGTGTGAATGTGAGTTATTCCATGCCTGTTGGCCTCAGTGCTGGAGAACAGCCCCAGGCTTGTTTAATTGACTCATATAATTGTAGGCACGGTGTCCCAAAAAAACATTAAGCAAACAGGGGAATTTATCCTTTCTGGATTTTTTTAGCCCTAGTGAGGCAATGAATCGCAGCAGCTTACCTGGTGAATATTTTACTATACTGGTTTTGAAAGTACCACTGCTCTTGGCTGCACCTACAGTGCTTGTGTTATAGGAGGCTGTAAAACTAGCTTAGTCAAGAAAAATAACAGCAAATAGGATTGAAGCTCAATATTGTATTTAACTGAGAAGATAACACACCCTGCAGGCTGGACTGGGGTGAGGGAAACGTGGATCTCTACCTGGCTGCATTATTGACTCTCAGGGTGACTTTGAGCCAAATACTTAATCTTCAGTTTTCAGAAGTGTGTAATGAGTTTTCCTGCTAGCTGGACACCCTTCTTTACGGCGTCATAATTCAGTCCCTAAAACAGTGGTCTTCTGTACTAAGCCTGTGTTTTTTCCAGGTTTGAATCTATAATATGGAAAAGATAATAATGTCACTTTTCCCCCATCCTTTTTCTGTCTGTTCTAATGTACTCTAAGTTTCTTGTAACCAGAACTGCTTCTTACTCTGTGTACCTGGTAGACAGTAAAGATCCAAAACATCATTTCCCAATCAGACTTGCATCACATTTTATCTAGCAGAGTATGCTTCTTATCCTTAACATAGTATTCATGTTATTTATATTAACTGTATAATATATTTTTATAATCTGTGCATATAAACCTACAGACAATAACGAAAAAGGTTTGAATTTGTAAAACAGACTTCATAGGCAAAGAAAAAAATAAATGTGTATTTTAATAATCTGCTTTACACAACAATAAACTGTTAACAGCTCAGCTTGTATAAAGGATTAGAAAGGAATTCAAGCAGGTGTGGTAAATTATAGGTTGAAAGAAAAAAACCTATAAAAATACAGACTCCTTATTGTTTAATTTCTACTGAATTTCCAAAACTTGAGTTAAGGCTCAATTTACATTTTGATTACAAGCAACTTTTCAAGATCTTATTTAATAACTTCAAGCTGTAAGTTAGCAAGTAAGCTATATGCAGATACAATTTTAATTTTGTAAATCTACTTTAAAAGAGAAACTTCTAGCCAGTAAAATCCTCTGTAAAACAATGACTGTGATAACCTTTAAGCACCTTGAGGATTACCATTTTTGTTGGGGTTTTTCCATTAGTAAAAGGGATTTTTCTATAGTTTTGACTAGAATTCAAGTGTGGCTGTGCACTTTGGCTATGGGTAGTAACTGCCAGACATCACGTGTGTGTGAGAACCCTGCGTGGTACCCAGAGTGTAAGAGATGGATGGGTGGCATTAAGCTCCTCAGTATCTTGGAAATGCCACCTGGTTACTTGCAACGCTATAAGCCTATTTTTATGAAGCTTCAAAATAGCATGTCTATTTTCGTTTTACCCCAGCGTGGTGATTATTGGTTTTGCAGGTATTTAAAATTGTAGTGACTTGTTGCATTGGCTTGCTTAGGTGGAAAAGTAGGTCAGCCAGAGGATTGGTCTAGTCTTCTGTAGCTCTTGGTGATAAAACTGTATTTCCTATTATGGGCCTGGATGCAATGCCAGTTGGTCTAATTAAAATGATCTTTAGAAATCTAGTTTCTCACACTTCTGTGTTTGGAGCCTGATCTTATATTTGTCGTCTACCCTGTCTTCAATTAAATTCATTGGAAAACCTAACTATGCAAAGAATAGAAAACCGAACCTTTTGAGAGCAGTGGTTTCCCAATGGCAACCAAACGCATTCTGTATTACTTTTTCACATACCGTGTTTCTCTGTTCATGGAAAAATGAAATCTGAGAGATTCTGATGCTAGACTTCATCTAAAAGGTAGCAGTTACATGCTTAATTACAGTTAATTGGAAAACATAGTATCCACAGAACAACATCACAGTTTTCTCAAGTTAATATAAGTTGCTGGGCTCTGTATCACTCTGAGTGTCCCTCCTAAATCCTCATGTGGAATAGGAACTCCTGTTTGCAGCAGAAAACCAAAATTAGGAAATATAACTAAAAGGAAGTTACATCCATACAATGTAAGACAGACTAAGTAGTAGCCTGGCACAATTTAATGGACTTTTTGTCTGGACTTGCCTCCTTTTTCTTCATCTGTGATAGGGAAGAAGCGCAGCACAATATAAACCCAACACAATTCTTCCCTACTTGCTTTACTTTCTATAGCATTTCTCATCCAAACTCAGCCTGAAATGCACTATACAATTCAAATATATAGGCAGATGCCAGTGGCTGCTAAAATGTGTAGAAAACAGTACTGTAGAAACATTATTTGGCTAAAAGAATTGGAGAAATGAACCACAGAAGCAAAGACAAATTTAAAGATTTGCATAAGGAAGAAAAAAGAAAGGAAAAACACATTTGAAAGGTAAGTCCCTAAACCAAACCTTCATGTCCAAAGTCCTTGAAGATTACCAGTGAGTTCAGAAGGAATCCAATTCTGTCTCAATTGATAGAAGAGTAGAGCCTGATTTAAACCAGCTTAAATTGAGTGAAATGGGGGACAATGAGGAGCATGTCAGGTGATAGAGTGCTGAAGAAAGGAGCGACAGGCACAAAAATGTGCAGGTCATACTTACGAGAAGGATTGTAAGGGAGAAAGTTCTACAAAATCATTGAGAGTCGGTCCATGGAGAAGCATTTAGAAACCATTGGGCAGTCAAGAGAGTCCTGGGACAAGAGACAAATACATAGGATGAGAAGGCTCTAGCAGGCAATACCTCTAAGATGCTGTGCTCTGCCTGCTAGCCAGTTTTATTAGCTCTCCTGGTAACACCAAAAAGGCTCTCAAAGACATTATATTTGCAGAACATAATTTTCTTTGATGGATACTTGTGTAACACTGGCATCATTAACTGAAATTAGGAGTGACACAGTTGTATGTCTCTCTACAGGTAAAAAGCAGCGTGGGCTAGGTTTTGCAATCTTAACGGCATATAAATAGGAAATACTAAAAGTTTTTCCTGAAATAATTTAAATCATGCTGTTTATGGCTCAGTCACTTAGTGAAGAGAGATTTTTCTTTCTTTAGAAAGCAAAATGACATGACATCATTATTACCCGAGAATGCAGGGCACACACCGAGTTTGTGCATCTGAGCAGCGTGTGTCTGCCGGACTTCTTTTGCTGGTAGATTCCCATGGGGAAGTCCCATGTCCCTGTCTGATACTTTCTGCAAATAAAAATAAGATCAACACAAGCTTGTAAAAAAGGGTAAGCTTTTGCCCTTTCTCTACAACCAGGAGAGGAGTTTGTCTCTAAGACTATGGGTCAAAAAAGGGTGTAACCAGAAGGCTGAGCTATGGAGCTCTAAAATCCTCGTTTTCCATCACATTGCTATGGCTGCTGTTTGGGAGTCTCTTGCTGGAGTGCCATGTAAACGTAACTAGAAGTAGCTTATTGCCAGAGGAAGGGACAGTGGGCTGGCTCTGCACGTTTAAGCCAGTGAGACTACCCAGGATTTGCACAGCCTACCCTCAGCTTAAGTACATTAGAGATGGTGCATTACAAATTACAGTCAGGTAAATGCTAGTAGAATGATCTGAAGGAAACTCTGAAAGGATATTCAAGAGTGCTCTGGGGTTTTGGTTTGTTTGCTGGGTTTTTTTTTTTTGAGGCTTTTAAATTTTTTTTTTAAATCATCTCAATATAACATCTATTTAACATAAAACACTTACTTTGACAGGTCTGAAAATATTATTATTTTAAAAGGGTGATTAGACTTACTGTTGGCTTTGGCTGTCGTTTCCTTTTTATTATTGCAAGGATATTTCTCTGCCTGCCTTTATTAAACTAGTTTGATTGAGAACCCAAACAGCACCCTTGAGACGAGCATAGGGGCTGATGGCAGCTGCATATTAAAGAGTCGATATCATCCTGTTATCAAAAATAAATCATGGTCTTTCTCATTCACAGGGTTTCTTTCCAGTGTTTTCTCTTTTTTTTAATTATGACTTTTCTTCTATGTGAAGACTTGACAACTGATAATGAAAATCATTTGTACTTCCGATTGCCTGGAGAATGAGAGGGAGACAAAGATGACTGCATTTTAGGAATTCAGCATCTGGGAGGGTATCGTGATCAAATGCTTGTATTAAATACACACTACACAAAAAGGCAATTTTTAGAACAAATGAACAGAAAATGTTTAAGAACCTTTTATTGATGGTTATGTGTAACGTGAAAGGTAGTGCCAGCTCAGTACAGCTTTTGTATAAAATAACTGATCATTAGTCACATGATCAGTAGAAATACTTAAACATTCATAAAAAGTCAAATGTCACTGGGAAGCTGAGCCTTCTGTTTTTCAAAGCAGGAGGAACTGATCTTACAAAAATATTCTCTTTCAATAATTTCTCTTAAATGGCAATGTTGTGGTGTGAGGTGAGAAAGTGACTCTTGCAGATAATTTATTGCCAGAGTGGAATGTTTTTTCCTGCTTAAACTGTTCATCATCATAGTATTATGAGTCTCATTTCTATTACACCAGACAATGCTTAGTTTTGTAGATGAAAATAAAAATGGGCTGGTATCTAGACCAGCATGATAAATGTGGAAAATAGATTTTCCTTCTTTGTAAGGACCGTGAATAACAGTTGTGGGCTATTAGGCCAAATATTGCTATTCTCTGTGCAGCACAAAAGAGAAGAATGCTACTCAAGAGGACAAAACAGTAGATGGGAAGAGAGTCCTGTGTAGTCAGTGTGTCTCTGTGGTTGGTATTACCTAACAGTCGTCTTACTGTCAACAGCTCGTTTTTCAGTGGAAATGTGCTCTGTCCTGACTGCATGGAATTACGTTCCTGAACAGCCTATACCCTTTTGGGACGTACATGGCTATGCATGCTCTCCACCCACTGGCATCATACTTAGAGCAGCTCTGAGATGCAGCAGAGAAGGGAGGCTGAGCAGTGCTTGTTGGAAGGATGTTTGCACTCTGGATGACACGGGATTCAGAGAGCTGGAATCAGTTTCCTCACACAGGCTTTTGGTGTCTGTACTCCCTCTTGCTCCTTCATGTGGCTGCTGCCTTCCTCCTCTCTTCTCACTGGATGAGGATGAAACAGAACATGATTCTGCTTTATTTCTCCTCCATCTGCCCCACCACACCCCACGTTAGATGTGGGACTTCGCATTAGCATCACTTTATCCCACCCTGCAGTTGTTTTCAAGGGGTGAAGAAAACATGTCAGTCCCTCAGATACTGTTTGCAGAGAAGCGGGGAGCCTTCCGTGTCGTCCAGCGAGACAGCCACGTTTTGGAATATATGCCCTCTGACATGAGAGCCCTTGAAAGGGTTTGATTATCCCTGCTTCAAGCAGGAGATTGGCCCAGATGACCTTCCTGCCTAAATCCATCTACTGTCTGTAATTCTATGGTAGCTGTTGGGAGGAGGAGAACCCCACCAAACCCACAAAAGAACAAGATGAAGATACATGAAAGATAAGGAGACATCATTTGCAGCTGTTAAATATTAGTACAATGAGACAGGGTTATTGTTGCAGTACTTTTCCTGGGGAATGAAAACATAGCACTCCTGGGTGAAGCCGGTAGCGGGAAGCATTCCCAGCATGTCACACAATACTCCTGAGATGTGGATGATTTGATTATTCTCACAACTTCAGCCACACCGCGTTGCTTAATTAAATAATGTAAACATACACATGCCGTATCTGTGCTTGGCATTCGGGGAGGGTTTTTCAAAGCGGGTGGTGCTTGAAGTGGGATTTTTGTCAGTGGGAATTCTAAACATGAACTGGGAAAAAGGTTACATTTTTGAAACATCTGTAATCATTTGTGTGTCATAGAAGTTAATTAGCTACGTATGGATTTTAAGCAGTTGAGTCCTTTCCTGGTACATGCAGACATACTGCATATTTTGCATTCTTGAAACCTTTATAGTTGTCCTAAAGTTTGAAGAAGCAAAACCTGAAATTCACATATACTATGTGCAAGTTTCAATAACATCTGCCTGCCTTTTTTTTTTTAATATATCTCTGATGAAAAGAGAAAAGGGTTATCAATACAGGTTAAGACCTAACTGTATGGCTTTTAAGTAATGTTATAAAAGTGCAGAAGAAAATTAGTGGAAAACTATCCTTAATTTCCTCTGCATTGGAAACAAGCCTGTGCATAGAGGTGATAAAGTATTTAGTCCAGCTAGAAGGGTAAAGCATCTATTCTTACTATAAAATATAAATTGGCTGTAGGGCTTGAGGTAAAATTATGCAAAATAAAGACCTTGTGGTACTAAATCAAGAGTGTGTACATCATAGGTTTTCCATGCCTAAACTCAGATTAATTTATAAATAGTTTGCATCAAAATTACAGATTTTGATAAATGAGAACAGTGTCTGTGCAGACAAGGAAACGGTTTTATTTTTACCTTTCTGTTGGTTTATTGTCACTAGTAATAAATAATTAATTTTTTTCTTTCCAGAGGTTAAAATACTTTCTTATTTCTCACTCCAATCCCTTTCTCCTGTTGGTTTTCTTTTTGCTCTGTCTATAATCTTATGCTGACTGCAGTGAAAGATGATGTCTTCAGCTGTGCCACTTCAATATTCTTAAATCCTTCTTTCCCTTGAGCTGCAAGATGATTGATTCCTTCTCTTTAAATTTAAACCTCATAGCTTTCTTTGTCTCAATTTAAGTATATCTGCAGTAATTTTAAATAGAATAAAATGTGTCTTTCCTTGTCGCAGCGTAGTCTCCTTCCTGGGCCTCCTCTTCTATTTGTGTTTTAATTGGCAGTAATCTGAAACTAAACAGTCACTTATGCTGTGAGGGTATGGGATTATATGCACATGGGTTCATGTAGTCAATATTGAACTGTAAGATATTGAGAGAAAAATTAACCCCGACAACTAGGTGCCTCATATGAAGTCACGAAACAAAGCCTTTCATTGTAGGCTTTCTAGTTCCTGTCAAAGTAGATTGACAACACTAATAAACTGATTCCTGTTTTGTGGCTCATGTGCAGTATGTAGTTATGAATGTTTTGCACCATTGTTGTTGCCTCTGGCAAGCTCTCGAGAAGGCCAAGTGTGTCATGGAAATGAAAAGGCAATGAGCCGAGGTGCTTGTCCTCAGCTGGGTCTCAGGCATGGTAGCTGCAAGGTGCTAGGGGGCCTGGGCTGCCGCTCGTCAGAATAGGTGGCTTGAAGGGAAAATTAATCTCGCCATGCTGGGTCTCTGGCCTCTTTCCAGGGCACTTCCAGGTAGGCTCCTGAACTCATTTTTAGAATAAGTTAGTAAAGTGCCTTATTTTTTTTGAAGTGTGGAACATCAGTTAATTTCACAGGCATACAAGGGAACAGCAAAATGATTCAATAGCACTTCACTGCATGAATTAGAGCTGACTTTTGGTTAGGCTCATGTTTGGTCTCTCCATCAGTTTCTGTTCTGTATGAAATGAGATTCTACCTGACACTCGGAATAGGAATGTATGTATCAAATTTTTTTATCATGAGCTTCCTTGAACCTTTTTAGTTATTTTATTGGGTTTCTTTTAAATGAACTTTTCAATGTGTTGTATGTAAGGATGATGATTAGCTGAAATCCTTATATGCTCTAAGTCCCATCTGCTGGTGAGTAGCTGAAATTATGAGCAGCTGAGCTAAGTCCTCTTGCTGCCTGGTAATTGATCTGGAATATCATATCTGCCACTGAGTGTTTGTATTCTCTGTAGTGGCTGATGACTTCGTGCCTGGTAATAGGAAAAAATCAACCATCCAAAACATTTCAAGCTATCAGCTAGAATTAGTGATTAGCCTCTACAAGAGCACAGCAATAAATCTGTTCTGTTCATCTTTGCTCTTTGTGACAGCTAGTGGTAGAGAGACCCTAAACGTGTTTGTTATGACTAGTGCATGCCTGTGCCTTTTCTCCCTGCTATTTGCTCATTAAAGATTAGCGCTTTTCTCTCACTGAGACTAGTTAAATGCTGCTGCTTTCAGAATCTTACTGTTTGTCTTTCTTATGTTAGTACTTAAAACTTTTACACTCTGTTCTAGTTATTAGCCCCCCTTAGAGTGTATTCTCGGGTAATCCTTGGAATGCGTCCCTGAATTAATATTACTTGCAGTTTTAATATTGAAAGTTGAGATTAGGAACCCAAAAACTTAAGAGTAAGCAGCGTCAGAGTTTGCTCTGGACTCTCAAATAAACGGGCATTAGCAAGAGCTGGAAATCATTTCTTGGTTCTCTGTCCTGTCTGATTACTTACTCTCAGACGTTGTAGCTCACAGATCTCTGCAAGAACATAGGTTTCAAAGCATCGGCATTTTCTTGCTAGCTTTTCAGTACTGGTCATATTTCTTAACTTGACTTCACTCAAATGATGAGTCACAAGTATGTTCCATGGCCTGCATCACCCTTCCACAATGCAGGCTGAGCACCAGCTGCTCATCAGTCCTGCACGTGCATGATGACCATCCTCTGCTGGAAGTGCTGTTTCTACCTCTTCTGCTCTCTGCAGGACATGCCTGCCTGGGGCTCTGAGGTGCCTGGGCCAAGAGAAGTCAGCTCTTCATGTCTTTATGTCCATAGCTGTAAAATGTGAAGGCCAATGGGAATGCCTTCCTTTGGGGAGTACCCCAAGAGCTGCAGAGGAAACATTGGGAAGTCCGTGGTGATGCTTTCACAGGCCTGGTTAAGCACTGCTTCAGGGACTCCCAGTGCTTCTCTTTCCACCAGTGGGATTTACTGTTTTTTTTATATCCTCCATTTTTGGGAGCAAGGAGACTGATAAAGCTGTAGATCTGCTTGCTCTTTAAATGATGTAATTGCTATCATTAACTTCAGCAAGATGGCCAAAACATGTATTTGTATATTGTTAACATTCTTTTAAAGTATGAAGCCCTACCAACTGTATACATCTATGAACGCTTCTTGCTGAAAGCAACAATTTTTGAAAAGAAAAAATCCTTATCAAACATTTCATAAATTATCAATGAAATTAATTAATTGCCTATTTTTATAATTAGTCTTTCAAAAATGACATGACACTGAGGTAAATAAGAGAAATGTTTTTGAGTTTAGACTGATTACAGAGATTAGATGCATTGGTAGAAAACAGCTCCTTGCTCTCAGACGTTAGAATTAATCGTGTGGTGTTCTGTACGATATATCCTAGACAAAAGGAAGGGATAAATAATAACAGATTGAAAATAGATTTTATTGGTTTCAATTTTTAAGCTGTTTAGCAACTGATGTAAGAATTCCAGGGCATAAAGTTTCATTAATAATACAGTGTAAATACATTTGTTATGAAAAGATAGTATATAAATCGATGGAAAGACAGAGAAATGTTTTCATTCTATAGATGGGAATACAAGTCAAATCTTTTGATAGGAAACCTGTAACTCAATAGCGTCCTGTGCAGATTCTATTAGTTTTCAGATGCCTGGATTAGTGCTTAGAAATACTCCTTGGTGTCTAATTGTGGAAAATGAAAATTTAAGGTCACAAGTCAAAGAACCTCTATTAAATTAAGTTTCCAGAGCTGGAAACTTGGAGCAACTTCATCTTTTTCATTAGAACAGGTGTTGGCCTCAAGCTTCCTTGCAAAGCCTTCCATGTGCAATCCATCACAAAAAGTTCAAAGTGATTTCAGTTTGTGCAATATTTTTAGGGATTTGTAACCTTCTCAGGAAAGGTTTTAACTACTTATTTGGAATATAGATCTTTATTACAGAACACATGTTATGTGATGTGGTTGTGTGTAACGTGCTGAATTCTCAAAGGTGTGTTTTGCTTGGTCTACATTACTAAGGATTAAGCAGTCCTTTTTCCCCTTAAAATCTCAAGCTTTACAGTAAGGTTAAGAAAATTCTGCTCGTCTCCCCCACCCAAAAAACTCAAATGAACCTCAAACCTTAGGTCAGGCATTTGCTTCTGTTGAAGCACACATGCAGTTTTCTCATAATTTAAAGGATTACTGAAACGCAAAATAACAGATGCTTTCTATAGCTTATCTCTTTAGCGCTATGAAAAACATTATCAGAAGACAGGTAACCTGGGGGTAGTTCCTCACAATAGTGCACTGTAATTTATAGAGCTTAAATGATACATGAAATGATCTGCCCCTTTCAGAAGTAGTAACTGTTTTGTGACAGAAACGGAAGCTCTAGTCATAGGGTCTTATTTCAGAACCTGTATTTACACTGGACTTTATTCTTACATTTATTTAAGAATATATTTATACATATGCTTAGAAATATATTTAGATTTAGTATCCTTGGAAGAGACACGGACCTTTTAAAAGCAAATGGAGGTTTTGGAATGACCACAATGGAGTCAGAATTACCATTATTGCTCTTACAAAGATAATTTTTGGAGGGCTATCATTCATAATGAATTTATTCACAGACAAAATCAGTTCTGTTTAAAATGCACAGACACATGAACACACATGCATGTGCTGGTTTTTGTTGATTATATGTAAGTATTTGTAGGTTTAATGCAGAAGTCCTATTGACTTACTAAATCACTTAAAGACTTTATGGATATCAGGCAGATGTGGATTTTTAGCAGCATCTTATAATCATAATGCAGTTTAACATTCTGATTGAATATTCTTGAAAATGAAATACATGGTTCATTGCCTTTTTCATTATGACTTTGGTGTTAGGCTGAAGGTGTTTGCCTTTCTGCACTCCTTTTCCATCTTGGTTTTGAACAATAATCTGAATTACAGGCATATGTTTTATAATGAAGGTTATTTGTTTATTTTCTGAAGACTTAACCTTTTTGGGTGAGCAAAAGACATATTAGGATTGACTAGGTTGAAAATTTTGCTTTTTCTATTTCTTAACACTCAAAGGACGTTTAGCAATTAATGCCTTCAGGAATTCATGGGGGGGGAGAATCTCGTCTAATTTGGATGAATACACAGAAATATTTTTTAGTTCCCATTTATAATTCTCATTCTTTCTATCAGTAATTAAACACACTCATTAAGAGAAAAATGTCACAATGTTTTGTTTCTTTGAGAATTTTGGCATGAGAATAGAGTGTGCATTCATGACAGCTGGATATGTGACTGACCACAATAGCTGCAAAGGAACAATTATGTTTTATTAGTTCAATAATTCTGCTAAGAAGCAATTATCCATTGTAGCTCTGTGGGTGAATAACATACACCAGATCCACAGCTTCAGGGGAGCATCATTATTCACATCAGCTAACGTCCAGGAATAAGAGCTTTACTCTTCTTCTGGCCACTCTATTCTGGAAAAAGGCATTGGCATGAGGTAGAGCAGTGCTGGGAAAAGACTCTCTGAAAAGGCAGTATGCAAGACAGCTTTGAAGTTACCTTTTTAGTGTGATGTTGCAAGGGGAAACATTGAAGTAGCATGATTTAGTTTTTTATTCTGTAAGCAACCTACCTGTTTTTGCCAGAGTTATATTGTATAAATTTCATAAATAAATAAATTTAAGTAACAGGGTGTACATCTGTGTACTGGGTCTGGGTAACCTCATGTGTTACCTAATCCAGATCCAGATTCGATAGGACAAGGAGTAATGGTTTTAAACTAAATAGGGTAGATTCAGACTGGATACAAAGAAGAAGTTTTTCACAATAAGGGCGGTGAAACACTGGAACAGCTTGCCCAGGGAGGTAGTATATGCCCTATTCTTGGCAACATTCAAGGTCAGGTTGGATGGGGCTCTGAGCAACCTGATCTAGTAGAAAATGTCCCTGCTTATTGCAGGTGGGCTGGACTAGATGACCTTTAAAGGTCCCTCCTAATCCAAACCTTTCTATGATTCTGACAGTACGAGTGCAATTAATTCTATTGAATCATAGCCATGTGCAACTTTGGTGACTGGTTTCTGCTAGTCACATAGTGGTCTTTTATAGCCAGAGGATAGAGAAATGCTTTCAGAGGGTGCTGAATCTAGTTACAGACGCTGATGGTTGAGCAGGAATGGCATAGTTGTTGCTCAGAGCTCCTGGACTGCCTACTCTTCTGCATGTTCAGACAGATTAAAATTTTGGGCAGGAGGGGAAAAAAAGGGAGGAAGGAAAGACAAGGAGTACTTTACTTAAGAAAAAAATGTATCTGAAATGTTTTAGAGCAAAGGAGCTGCAATGACTCTTTCTCCTTATAATATTCCTGAGACACCGACAGCAGTTTGATGAAACTTTTAAATGCAATGAGTAGAATAAATATAGAAAATAGAGTTCCAAATGGAAATTTATTTTTTACGGTTTCTTGAGTTTTGTAATCTGAATCTGGTAAATGTTGAAATAGCTTGCCTTTTTGATGCTTTCAACATTTAGTGTTGCCTTGTGTTCAGGGTGAAGCCCGAAGCTGGCTTTTTCTAACAAGGGTCCTGCCAGTTAAAAGCTTATTGTAGAGAAGAGTGACATTGTATCATCTGAACATCACATACAACCCTTTTAGTTCTGGAATTATCAAGCTGTTACTGGCTGCTTTCTTCCGCATGCTTCGCTGTCATGGAAGTTGATATCGCTGGTCATAAGATAAGGATTAATATCAGCAACTTACTAACTGTGAAACTGATTTATCAAATGATAAGTCTGCTTATGTAACTTAAAAGCATATGGAGAATTGATAAATTCAAGGGATTATAGTCCTCAGGACTTTTATTTTTTTATTTAGGCATTTGTACACTTTAACTTAGAATGAGGGGCCTCCTCTAGTATTATTATGGTATTTTACCCTCAGTAAATGACAGGCGTTATTGGTACGTAGAGATACGTTACACATTCTCTCACTGGAAAGCCTTCATTGCATGCCATTAGATAACAGCATGGGCTCAGTAGCTGTGGTCTCTTAGCAACTAACTCTGTTTCTTTTCAATTCTCCTTTTGTGACCCAGAGGCAGGTCTTAGATATAAACCTCAGCCCATTTTTCTATTTCCAAGACAGTGAAAACTGGAATGTTTTATGGTGCTTATATGAAGTCTATGTAGTGCAAGAATATGTCCTTCTAAATCTATTGTCTTCATTGAAAATGGAGAAAAGTTTCTCTTTCTTAATTTAATGATTTAATAAGAAATGTATTACTAGAATGCTGTCAGCTTGTAGTATTGTTGGTAGTGACATGCCAATATATTTTAATATGAAATTTGGCTTTAGGAGAGTACATAATTAAAATCTGCAAATTTAGCAGTATTACATTTATGTAGAAAATTTGTAACCCCTTTCACTGTCATAATTCACAGATTTTAATGTATATACTTTGGGGGGGTGTTAGTTTGTTGGGAGAATTTTTGTTACATATCTGTATTTGAAACAAGAATGGACAAAGAGGAGCATTCTTTCTAGGCAAGAGATTAGGGGCTATGCTTTCAAAACAATTAGAGTTTTAAATTCAGATCTTTCTGCGTATGGTCCTAAAGCTGCCTTTGGATGTTTTTCTTATTGGAGATTTTATTTGCTTCTCAGTGCCAACGTGTACTGGAAAAATGTTTCATTCCTAAAGAAAACCTCAGGATCAAGAAATACTTTATTAATCAAAATTTTCTATTTATTCAATTAAGGAACATAAGACTTACTCTGGTGTGGTGTTGAATTGGTGTAATGAATCACGATTCTTCTAAACTCCAGATATATTTTTGTGTCTAGACAGATCTGCAGCACCAAAGAGATTTTTCATAATAAGCTCTTTTTTTTCTTTCTTTTTCTTTAAAAAAAAAAAAAAAAAGAAAAAAAAAAAACAAGAAACTAAGACATGTATATTGTTTAGAAACCTTTCTGAAGTGACAATTCTGGTCAACTCTTCTACGTTAAGCTGATTAACTGTTTCTGACCTTTCAAAGTATGTCATATATAATCCTAGAAGACCACCAGAGTTGAAACTAGTCTGTTAGTTTTGACATTCCCATCAGGCTTTCTGTCTGTATCACAAGCAATCCTAATTCACTTGGTTTTAGTTAATTTGACAGGTCATTGTTAACATCATTACTAATAGCAAACTGCTACAAGTTACATGTTTTGATGAGAGCAGTCTTCAAGACATGGCAATCCTAGCTAATTAAAAGAGAAGGAAAGTGCTTATTTCTTTTGCCCATGAGCTGGATATCATCTTAATATTTTGGGAGTATGTTTACTTCAGGAACAAACTTATTTCTGGCTGATTGAAACCAAGCAAGAACTGAGATGGAAACTATTCTGACACTGTCATGCACATCATCACATTTAGAAAGTTTCTCTTTCTGGTAGCTATTTGTCAAGAAGATTTTGAGTGAATCATCACTCCTCTAATTAGTGCTGCTGCTACTTTATCTAGCATGTTATGACCAATGTTTTTTTTCTGTATATGTAACCAATTTTATCGTTGAATGTGAAATAAGAGCTAATCTCCTGAGCTCTTTCCCTTCCTCAGAGGCAAAAAGTTGAGAAGATACAGATCCTTACCCAGTGAATGCAATGTAACCCAAATGTGAACTTTTTGAGAGATTCAAAGACAGTCCCTGAAAAGTCTGTCAGGTGAAGTGTGGTTTAAGGAGTCATTTGAGTGAATAAAAGTTTCATGGCTCAGGGTGACTTACATTCACAAACAATAAAAAAAAAAGATAAAACAGTGGGATTATGTGTGGTTTAAGTGGGAGGAAATTTCAACATGGAAGAGGAAATACAGCACAGGGGTTTTGGAGAGAAGCTTTTGTAGAGATTTCTTTCTACGTCTGGTCACCAACCAAGGAAGCATGCAAATGTTAGGCTGATCTGAAGCCTTAAAATCCAATATCTGATCAGTAAAAATGGTCCTATCCTGCCCTGAGTTTCCCATTTTGGTATAAAACATACAAACATATATGAAGAATTATTGCCTATAATCCTAAGAGCTACAGGCAAAGCCAAATGCCACTTTCCTGTTTATCAGAATTAACTTTCACCAATGCTAAGCGATGGCTCTTCTGCCTCACCCCCTGTGCCTGTAGCAACTTGAAGGAAATGTGGATTCAACTACAAATGTAGTGATGAGACTGGTGTGGAAAGCACCTGGGAGGGGAATGGGAGGCAGTGGGTCTCCGCATATCTGTATACAGTGATGAAACAGATTGCACTGGCTTTGGTTCTCTCTGTCTTGGGAAGAGAAAGAGCAAGCATCTCAGGTTGCAGCTGCTTTGTTTGAAAGGTTTGGTAACAACATTTTGTGGAAAATGCTTTCAGACAGTAAGGAAAAAAACGCAAGCTGGTGGTTTCAAAACCATGTGCTTCCATACTTTGAACTGCAAGAAAATTATCCTTCTAAATCACTCAGGGGATGGACAATAATAGTGGTTTACTTTGTTATGTGCTAGACCATGTCTTTTCCCTGACATGAGCTAGAGAGAGCTCTAGCTTATGCTTTTCTCCTTCCCCTTCTCAAGCCTGCTTTTGTTGCAATATGATTGCTTTCTAGTCTCCTATGTCTTAATGTCTTCATTTGTCTTACACTTAATTTTATTACTTTCAAGAAAAGTTGTGTTAAATTATACATCTTGATAATGTTATACACTTATTAAACCTATATAGGTATATACCTACTATAGTGTTACCCTATAATATTTTTCTTTTTAAAAGGAGAAAATGAGGAAAATGAGGTAATGACAGAGGGAGTAAGAAGGGGGACAAACCTTAACAGTAGCCTAGGCCCAGAGAGCGTGCTGTAGTTTGGCATTTAAAGAAAAGAATGACTCTGAAGTTGCTTCCTTGAGGTAGTAAAGAAAATGCCAATGCAGCAATTTCTGTAATCACAAGGATCGACATTTACTTTGAGATTGAGCCTGCCTATTTGTTAATTACCGTGGTGGAGTCGCATTGCACTCAGCCCTGCATCTCAGCAGGCCCCTATTGCGAGATTTACATTTCACAGGGAGAAACAGTCTCGATAATGAAATGATGCTTTGCAGAGATATGTGCAGAGAAGCACAGCTGGATTATGTAAATGTGATTTATCCAAAGCTGTAGAGCGTGGGTCCTGTTACTCAGATGCTGATCTATAACTCACTGAGGGCTCTTGTGATTTCACATATATGTGCTCAGTGATTGATATTAACTTTTAAGATCATTTATTTTTATATATGCCATAAAAGGCTTACATCAAAGTTAATACGTATCCCCTACATCTCCCCTGACAGCATTTTGTGATGTTTATCTTCTCCAGCTTTGTCATCAGTCACAGTGATGTTTTCAAAGGAAGATGATTCCTACTGAACGCGTCCCGTTTAGCACCAAAACTAAGTGAGAGAAGCTCAGGAACTGAAATATAATGTACGGTACCTACTTGCTCCATTGCTGTGCCAGTGTGTCTCCTTTCAGCTGGGAGAACTTTTTACGTTTTTTTCGTTAACCGGAAAAAAGCAGAAAGATTTATTGGTGCAGTAGCTGCAGGCTGCAGTAGCTGAGCAGGCTTTGAAGTACCAGAGCACGTTGCCTTTGTTGGGGTTTGCTCCTAACTCATTTGACCCATGTTGGGTTCCTCGTGTTTCACTAGTTACCAGTGAAAATGAGGACTTGGGGCTTTGTGCTTACCAAAGCCAGGACAAGCGCTTGGCCTTCCATCATTTTTTCCATCTCCCCTTTTTCACTTGGGAGGATCAGAAGATATTTCTGGTGTCCTCATTATCCTGGTGTCCTCATTAAACATTGTGTGCCCAATGTGCTTTTTGCCGTTCTCCCTGTGATGGCTTCGAAACCTGATGGCCTGCTTCAGCCAGGCTTGGCAGAAAGGTGCAGCCCTCCAAGGAGATCCATTTTGATGGGGTTTGAGAGGAGAACGCGCTGGGCAGAGGAGAGGGACCCACGCCTCTGCCCCGGCAAAGGGGCTGCTGCCTTCTCCTGCTCACTCCTGCCCGTGGGACTCTTGGCAGGCTCTGGCATAGGGATCCCTTCCCTCCTGGGGCAGCAGCAAGGAGATAGAGTGGGACTGAGGCTAACGTGCACCTGCCTGTGAGGAGGGACATGGAGGAGACAAAATGAAATCTCTGAGAAGTCGTCTTCAGTAACCAGCTTTTTAATTGCTGATGAAACACAACACTCTTCCGAGAAAACCCTGCTTGCTCCTAACCCGAAAACTAATATATTAATACAAATAACGTTTCTGCTTCCTTAAAGTAATCTGTAACTGAGAAGACAATCAAACCCCTGTTTTTAAGCTCATCACTTCGGAGGATTTCCTGATTGAATTGCTAAGTTCAAACAGAGAGAAAAACATGCTGACAGCATGTTGCTTTTTTATTCTTCTTTGTGCGAGTAGGAAGATTTGAGTATCTAAAATCCCTATTGTATTTTAGGAATGCAAGATAGGGTCAGCAGTTGTAGAAAAGAGAAGTTACCATTGTTAGTTGTTGACCTAGGAGCCTGTTCTGATGATTTTTGAGCAAGTGGGCAGGCACTGACAAGTCATTGAAGGGAGAAATTTGCAGATGGTTTGGAAACTGTGGCCAGAGGTAGAGAAAGCAGAGAGCTAATGAGTCTTGTAAATATGTACAAAAACCTCCAGAATAAAAATACATGTTTAACTGTCGCATGTATGCATATTTCTAGTTGAAAAAACTATAGTCTGCATGCAGTCATTTTCAATTAAATAGTTTCTAAACATTGTAAGCTCTAGTCTCTATCTTGTTTAAAAAGTATGATAAAGCAGGATAGGATTTCAGCTTCTTCTACACATACAAAATGTAAAAATCTTCAGTTTTTAATATTCGCCTCCCATAGGAAAAAATGTGTTTGAGAGAGACAATTGCGAGATAGGATAGTGTAACATGGCTATAGAAATACATTAAAAGACTCAGACCAGGTCCAAATCTTATAAATATGACTTCACAAATGGTAACAGGAAAGGTTTGGTATTATTTGTGCCGTCCTTAGAGGGGCAGAGGTCCCAGACATCCTTGGCACATCTTAAGTAGTTACAGGCTGGTTCTCTGGGGAATCCCGGTTTGTGTAGTTCCAAAAGTACTTCTAAGCAGAAAAATCAAGTGCTTCTCATTTTTCTTCGAACTTGAAACATCTTTCAGTTTGAAAAATCTTTCCTTTTGAGAAAAACCTCAACTCAGTAAGTACTTCAGTGGTTGGCTCCTCAACTGAAAATGCTAATAGGGCTAAACTGTAATGATTTTTTAGTGGATTGAAGGGCTGGACTCGCAAGAGAGGGCTTACGCTATATAAATTCCACTCAAGTCTCAAAGAAAATTTCTTATACTGCTTATTGACTACAGGATAACAGAAAGACATTCTGCTTTGCCTTCTTCTTACATCTGAGTATTGAACAGCTTTTTCAGCTCAGCCTCTTTGCTTTCAGGCAGATTGTGGAAGTGCTGCTGGGCAAAGGACTTCTTGCTACATTTTTCACATACTTTTATGGAGGATGAGGTGAGCTTATGCATAACTATTCAGAGGTTATCTTATTGTTACCTTCTTGCTTTCCTCCTGGAAGAGCAAGGTAACTGAAAAATTAGACTTAAAGGTCTATACTTGCCCAATGGCAAAGGTCTCCACTTGAAAATCTGCACCATTTTCTTCGAATGGAATAATGCAATATTCAACCAAACTGATTTTCATTTGCTGCTCCTGATGTTCTTATTCTTCTCACACTGCTAAAAGGCTGGTGTTTCACAGAGAATGCCAGTGACAGTAACTGTCGTACCACACCTGTCTCTCCTTTGGTACATTTGTCTGTCGTTTCCCTTTATTTCAGTTTCTGGTTGTATTTCTTGCTAGCAACTTATATAGATGACAGTTGTAGATTCCAGCTATTGAGTATACATTCATATGTAAAGATTAATGAAATTTAAAATTATGCCTGAATTATTCGTATTGATAATTTCCATCATTCCTGTGGATGCTTGGAGGTTACTGTAGCACAGTGTGTTGTGGCAATTAAGTTCTGTAGTTTTCTTTTCTGCAGAAAGTTGGATGGATCCTCAGTTGTTTTCGTTGCTGCATCTCCATTGAAATGATGCCCCCACCCCACCTTGTATTTGCAGAAGGTGTAGACTGTGAACTGGACTAAAGCAAGTTGTCTAATATCACACTGACAGTGTGTGGTAGAGCGAGGAATTGATCCCATACCCGTGTCTTTACTATTGAACTGTAATTTCTCTGGTCTCTTATTATCTATGTATATGCTTTCAAAATAGTGCAGTGTTACAAATAATCTAAAACCAACCAAATCTGAAACATATGATTAATTGTCCTTGGCACTACTTAAAGAAAGCCGTTAGTGTGTGTATCACAGGCTCCATCCAGCTGCCACTGAAGTTTCTGTTAAGATTTCCATTTACTTCATTATAACCCGGAGCAGGCTTCAGGACTAAAAGTGTATCCTGTCCATTTGGACTAGCATTCCAGTTTGACTAAAGCAGTTAGATGTAGAGTTTTTTAAACAATGAGAGGGGGAAAAAAATAATTACAAGAGACAATTCTTTGACTAAATATCCCCTGGTGTTTAATTTACGATGAGGAAACAAAGCTATTGGCTCACGAAATCAGTAAATAACATGTAAAGCCTCAGGAGAGGCATGGATGTTTAAAAAAAAAAACCTCTTCTTTCCATTTTATGTCTGTATTTCCTGCAGAGCAAACACAAAAATATTAAATAATGTGTCTGAGATCTGTCACAAGAAAGAATTCAGATGAGCACGAAGTGCATGCAATTTTATAAATTTTTAACATCTGTGACAGTTTGTGTGCTTTGGAATAGAAAGCAATGCTGAACAAGAAACATTTAGTTGACACACATGTCCCTCAAGTCACTGGGATTTCAGCAAAGCTGAGGCCTGGAATCCAGATATCAAAACTAGACAGATAAGATGTCTTACAACCTTGTCTGTTTTTGCACAGTTCCTGGTCTTATTTTTGATTCCAGGGAAATGAATGGTAAAACTCTTGTTCCTGTCACTGAGAGACAGCTGGGCCCTGCTATGAAGTTGCCATCTGAAATTGTACCAGGAATATATTGGCAACACTTCTTGTCATGAAGGAATTTAGAATAAAATCAAAAACATAATGATTTTTCTTTGCATCTGCATTATGAAGCAATGGCTGAAAACTGTGATGCTTCTGTTTGGCACAGTTGATGTACTGAAACATTGAATATTGTATTGCTCTGTGATTACAGCTGGGAAGGCATCAGGCACCCCAAACCATGAAAAATATTTCTACATTGTTTTTTTCCAGAAGACAGTAAAAAGTGTATAGAAAGAAAAAAAAAAACAAAACCCACAAACACATCTTTTAGGCAGTGATGCTACTTGTTTTTACATTACTGTAGTGACCAGCTGGTAAATATAAGACCACCTTGCATGACTGGTCAAACTGCTTCTGTGTGCTGTCTGCTTTAAAGTGCTTGGTCCTGTTTGCTTTTTGTAGATTTTCAAGAGCTGAAATCCAGCTTTCTGTGGTCAGCCTTAATGATCTCACAAATGTTGCTAAATTGAAACTGCTTCTATTCTTTAGGCACGCTTTGTTGTGAATATTTTCTCCAAATATTCTTAAGCACCGACAGTGTAAAGAAAACATGTCTGGAGAACGATCTAGGGAGAAGAGAGGAAAAGGTTCACTTTAAACTGTGTTTAAACCTCTGAAATTGTGAGCATTAAGTGGCCATAGATCTTTTACTAGCTCTGGGAGCTGCAGTTGGTTTCATTCTGAAAAGGCAGTGTTCAGGCTGGAAAAGGTTTTCGAAAGTGTAGGCATCCAACATATTGCCTGGAACAATAGCCAAGAGCAAAGTCATCAGTCACAATAACACAAGAATATAATTTGAATTTGTTAGTATCAGTTATCAGCTTAATGCTAATAATCAGAAGAGATTAGCAGAAATGATTTAATGAATACATTTGGGAATTGCACAGTTGCACAGTTTCGTTGTTTTTCCTCAGCATTTTTGAACAAAAAGTAAAATTTGAGGAATCCCTTGTTTAGTGCAAGGTGTTCACATGGCTTCCAGTTTTCAGACAAAATGTTCACAGATACCACAGTGCACATAAATCAGGATGATTTGTGCCAGGCATATATTCCCCCTTGTTTGATTTAAAGTGAAATGATGATCTGATGGTGAACTCATCTTTTTCATGTTTCATTAAGCTTGGTAATTTGAAGCATAAGAAACACACGCTTCGACCAACTTGCTACTCTGGTCACTCATGGCTGCACATAACTTTCAGCGGCACATATCTTTAATTTGTAGTTAGTTGAGATTTTTACAGAGAATAAAAGATTTTCCTTTCTTTTCTCCTAAGCCTTTCCTTGAGAGTGTTACGAGATTGTTATCATTCTTGCTTTAATTAGATCATTTCAGAGCAATGCACACTCTGAATAAGATCAGTCCATGTGACAGAAGACAACACTGGAAATTTTGGCATTACAGCAGCTTTTTTTCTTTTCATTAAGCGTGGTGTTATATCTGTAGATATTTATGCTTTTTTTGGAGGAACGTTGTCCGCTTTCCATAATTTTTCCTTTTGATTGTTTTCTCTTGGCCAAAGGAATCTTGCCCAGCTGGCATCTCTTTAACTCTTCACAAAATATGTTTATTCTACCTAATTTTCAAAGTCTAATAAACTATAACATCGCAGACCCTTCCTGTTTATCTTCAGAGAAGTGGTGTTTCACTCATATCTGTGCTCTGGCCTTACAATGAAGCCGAACAACTCATTCAAATAAAGTCCTGAAAATCAAGGCTTACTTGTGCATATTTCATTTTAGTACAGCCAGGACTGACTGACATTTTCACTGTGATTGTTTGATCTCTAAAATGGAGAATATTTATTAATTTCCCTGAAACCCAAGCTCATAAATGCTGCTGAATGCATTCCTTTGCATATTTTTTTTTTTTCTGAAGTGGTTACAAAAGCGACTTTGGTTCTTGAATAAGATACAGTACTTACCCCTGTAATCCTAAACTTATTGTCGTGACAGCTGGGGAGCTGGAGAGGAGCAACATTCTCTTTCTTTGTGTGTCTCTCTTTGGCAACTACTATTGGTGCATGGTGGAAACATTGAAAAGAATACATCTTCCAAACAACGCTCTCGGCTTAGCCAAAAAAAAGAGAGAAGAAATTCTGAGGATTAAAGGAAGAAACTATTTATCATAACTGCAAACGATTCCATTAGAATTTCAGCAAAGTTTAGATTTTAAGGGCTCAAGAAAGGAAAGTTAATAACTTCCAGCACTGCTTTGAAAATTAGAAAGATTTCTAAGACTAAGTGAATAAGAGGTCATCTAGCAGATGAATGAAAGCTTTAGAAGACTTACATCCACACGGGGGGCTTGACATCACATTTGGCACTAAATATTTTGTGTTTTCTCCATGAGATGCAGATTCACACAAGCATATGCTAACCCATTTAGTACTTAAAAATTTAGAGCAAGTTTCATTTGTAGGTAGCTTAGACTCTCTAGGAGTTCAGCTCTCACCTCGTACCTGTTGGCAACTGCGCTTTTTCAAAGAGAAGTACTTTCAGTGATAAATGCCTACTGGTGAAACTATAATTTGCTAAAATGTATGAATTTAACAAAAGTTTTAAACTGGAAAAACTCAGGCTGAAACAGGATTCGTGGTCAAAACCGGAGAGCAGTCTTTCCCCCAGAAGCTAGTCTCACACGTGGGTTGTGGCAGAATAGTCTGGAGTCATTGCTGTGCTTGATTTGCTGCACAGATGTGTAAAATCAGATTACATCCAACTGTAGTGATGATGAGAAAAGAATAATTTTACTTACAACTTGAAGTACCTACTGCCATTGCTAGCTTTTTCTCCATGTATCTGTCTACATATTTACACACTCCTTACGTCTGTGTTTCTGCAGTACCTGCTAGGTGTGGAGGGACCTGTGGCACAAAGCCAGCAAGTTCAGATGACATGCATTAGGCGACAGTAACACAGAAAGCCGTGACTGCCAGGGAACTAACTACTTTAACCAAGTATCCACAGTGGTACTTAGAGTACTAAAGAATTTACATTAACGTAACCTTTTCTTTTTTTGTTTTCCCTCAGCATCTTTTTTTTTTTTTTTTTCTAATCTGTTTCTGTATTTACAGCTTTGGAAAGGCATTTTTCAGAGAGGCAAGGAGTCTGTGGCAGTTCTGGGAATAAAAGTCAGATTTCCTGGCTGCAAATCATACGCCTTGACCACAAACTTTTTCCTTCTTAGAAAATCCAATTTTATCCTGGCCTGTATCCTTGATTATTGTTTGGGGGGTGGGGGTGGAGGGTGGTTATGTTGGTGTTTTTTTAAGAATCTGCAGATTTTGGTTTGGTTTGCATGGTGTCATATGATACCTCAGATTAATGTCTTGGATGAACAGTCTTTGAATGCTAAGAAACAGTATTTTAACTTTCTTCAGTTGATGTTTTTTTTTTAGCAATGACTACACTTGTATTTCACAATTGTCCGTCCATGACGTGTCTGATTCCATGATTGCTGTTTTGTTTTAATGGTCATAAGTATGTGCACTTTTAAAAGGTGAGGAAGTATTTGAGTATGATGAGGTCCTTCAGATACCAGCTACCATTTAGACTTTTAATGAGTCATAGCTCATGTAAGCAATGCAAGCTGTGAAAGAGAGCTTAATAGGCCAGATAGGCTTTTATTTTTAATTGAATTGTTTTGTTCTTTTCTTTTTCTTTTTTTTTTTTTTTTAAAGGAATTACTTCTGGGCTATTATAGTTATCTTATTAAAGGTATGTCTTCCACCTCTCTTCCACCTCTCTTGGTGAAATACTAGGCAGAATAGTACTTCAATACTATCATCTTTCTAGACACTAACAGGTGTTTTTCTGTTCAAGTTCTTAAAGTCCTAAACTACATGAAATACTTTTAATACATAAATACTGTCAACATCTTCAGATGCATTTTTAGAGTCTACTCTTGGCATATAGTTCATCTATTGAAGGATAACTAGGAACTTGGAGTTGATAGTCTTCCTTTGCAGTTAAGCATTTAAGTACTCAGGAGGGGTCTAAGGAATACGAAGGTGTCCCTTAGTTTTGCATTTCAACATGGTTTCAGGTCTTGTGTGTCCTTTTTGGGAGTGCCGTGCTCCATAAATACCTGGAATTTGCTGTAAAATTGAAGCAATACTAATGGTGCTTTGCTGTTCTGCAACATTCTTCTCTCAGTGCCTATTGAATAGTGTTCTGACAAGTACAGGAGCATACACAGTGTCAGCAAACTAAGCAGTATTATAGGTGGAATCCCAAGGCGAGACTGCCAAATATCTACTTTGAATTTCACGATCAGAGATATGATCCTGCTCTTCTGAGCTGCTATTATGTAGAACATATTTTTCCTTTCATTTGTAGGGGGTCATTTGCATTCATATGCCAAAGGCTTCCCTTGAAACATGAGCGTTAAAGGACTGCAGTCTTTCATGCATGAGCATGTTTGAGTACCTGGCTGCATTTGTCAATAGAGTGGAGATACAGATGCTGAACGTTTGTAATGCAGCTACTAAATAATATATTTGAAATTATGTGTTATAAAAATTAAGTACAGAATCACTTTTTTCCCAGCTCCCAGGAAGTAAATGAAAGATCACTAGTGTGTTGAGGTAGACACTTTTGTGATCTTTGTACTAATAAAGACATCTTAATATCTTAATCTGCTTATAAAAATTACACTTCTCTTCATTATCCTATCTTGTTTATCATATTTTTAACTGTAATATGATAGCATGGGACAGGGACTCTGCAAAAAATTCAGCAAAACAGTGCTTCTGTTCTGACTGGAACTTCTAGGCATGCATATTTTTAAGTCATTAGTGTTGACTGTATAATCAGAGTTCCTTCTTACGCTTACTGCTCTGAGCAGGTATTCGCTAGTAATTAAGAGAGTGAGGAGACCTGCGGACTTCCTACTCAGTGTAGCATGCAGATACTTTTAGCCTCTTGTTCTCTGGAGGACAATGAATTGGTTAATTGTTTTCTGTGATGTATGTGTGTCCTCAAAATTCACATGAAAATGCTGTTTAAAGTAAGGATTTGAATGCAAAACATCAGATGTAATGTGTTACCATGCACAAATAAATGTGATAGAAATAATTCCCCTTAGATAATACATGGTTGATTCATGTAAGATGTGGAAAATACACTAAATGTGCTTGTGAGGAAATGACCTCTATAATTCGTTTGTACTGCACCTTTCATCCGTTATAAGCAAATTTGTCAGAGAGATAATTCTATATCCCCAAACCTCCAGCATACCCCTGATCTATCCTCCCAACTCTCACTCTTTTTGCTTGTTTTTCTCACTTTCTTTACTAGCAAAAGGAGGAACAAAGAAGCAGAAAAGCAAAATATGTTTTGTATAAGGTATAGGACCCGTGATAAGGATTAGAGAAGAATGTAAAGCGTGCAGAACAGCGGTTCAATAGAGTCTTTGTGCCTGCTTGTCCTGTTTTTGTTTTATTCAACTTTTGTTTAGTTTAACAAAACCTGCTGTAATTACAGCATCATGTTGTTTTATTACACACACACACACAAGGATCAAACATGCTGATACGATTCTGTGATTCTTGTAACAATTTTTGAATCTTTGTTTTTCTTCATACTTTACTTTTTAACTGAGTGAAGGAAGGAAACGCTGAGAAGATACGCTCACGTGAAGAAGCTGGAAGGAGCCTCTCTGATTGAAGCATCACTTGCCTGCTTTTTCAGTGCCATGTACAGGAACGCCTCTTTAGAAAGCTTTCTAGTGTAACACTTGTAGACAGAAAGCTGCTGCCTCTTAGCTTCATTCTTCATTAAACTCCTTTATATAGACTTGGATTATTCAAACAGGAAGCTCTATTATTTCATAATTATAAAGCCTTTTCTCATTCAACAGAAAGGTTTTGTGGTTACCATTAAATTAATTTATTAATTCCTGTTCTTAGGCATTAATTTTCCACCTTTAAGTAAAAACAGACCTGTCTAGTTCAATCATATAAAACCCTGCCTACATTAAGAAGTCTGTGCAAGTCACTTTGGGTTCTCCAGACCTGCAGTAACGTGTCCTGATCACATACTCCCAGTTTACAAATGAGTTTCTACCCCAGCTCCAATTATACTGCTTTTTTGAAAGAAAAAAAAAAAAAAAAAAGATGACTGGGTGGCCTTTCACTGTGACAGAAGAGGTGGCTGTGAAGAGGCTGTTGTGACAACCCATCATCTCACCATCAAGACACCAAGCTCCTGCTGCCTGGGTGATTTGCCCAGGTATCTGGGAGCTGTAGCGCTGGTGTTATAATTTGTGGTGTTCTGTTGTTTATATTACTCTGCGTTTTTTCTTTCCTTTTTTTTTCCCCCTTAAATACTTATAACCCTAGTAGTCAAATTACTAGTTCATTCTTTTTAAAGGCTTTAAATTTAGTCAGTTCATAGGATTATTGGACAGTTCAAGTTTGAAGGAAGTTTTGAAGGTAATCTAGACCAACATCTTGCTTAGCTATAAGCGACAAACCTTCATGAAAAAGCAGTTCTTTAAGTGGGCTTTTTTATTATTATTTTAAAGTACATATTTTTGTTGGATCCTAACTGATGATATAAAGCACCTTATTTAAGTAAGCTTACAAAAACCGTTCAGCTAACATAACTTTTCCCATGTCTATAAAAACTCATTTTACGTGTGCGTGTGACTTAGCAGAGCTGACAATTGGAAAGATTTGTTATATGTTTATTTCTTAAGTTTCATCCACTTCTTGATCTTTTGTTCAAACTGGAGTCTTTTGTGTCTGATAACACCATCAGGGAAAAATGATAAAATAAGACTTTGAAAATATTGTTCTATTATGCGATGATGTGAAAACATTTATCCTAACCGTTAACTTCAGTAATGTGGTGGGACGTACATAAATTATACTTAAAGTAATGGATTCTAGAAGGCAAGGTGACTGGAGGGTAGAATTACATTTCTTTTGAGGTTGAATCTCTGCATCTGTCTTTAGAAGATATGTTTTATTTTACATGTAATGATTTTCCACTGAATTGTACAGATAGTGAAAAGTGTTAGGTAATGCTCCTCCTAAAAATAGCTTTACTGTAGAAACACATATTTGTATTTTCAGAAAGGTGTGTGACAGTGCCATCAGTTTTATTTTTTTTGTCAAGTACCAGTATCTTAACAGGACAGTCCAGGGATCTGCTGTGTTGTCTTGTATCTGAATATTTATCTCTAAAGACAGCAAAGCACAGTTCATTACACTTCTATGTTAATTACAGTGTGATTAATTTATCTGTCTGTTAATTGGGTGTGTGATGTGCCATGTTCTCTGATAGTCTCATAACTCAGTGCCAGATGTCTGTCCTGGAGTCTGGAAGAGCTCTTTTCACTGGTGCTTAAAGTATCTGGTGCATCCACAGCCACATTTCATGGATCTACTAAGTGCAGTGATTGAATCCAGCTGTTTGCATTCCGTGTCTTGCTATCATTTGCCAGCCTCTCACCATGAGAGCTGGGCAGGAAACAATTTTCCCATCCCATTGAAATTTTCAGGGATATAAAAAAAAAAAGAAGAGTATTTTATTTTAAGGCTGTTCCCCAGAAGAGGCAAACCCCCTCAAGATTCACTCCTAAAATAGCTTGTCCCTACGACAGTCACTTCAGATGAGGAGATTCAGAGTCAAAACTCCAAGCTGGGTATCTTCATGAAATGTTTATCTTTTTGAATAATTTTTTTCTAAACAATAATTTCTTGATGAAGAGCATATAATGTCCCAAATTCCTGTCTATGTATCAGAACCACTATTTGCACATAGATCATCTGTCCTAGTTGCAAAGAGTAATTTATTTTTTTTTCCATTTGAGTGACTGCCAAAGCTTTGGGAAAAGCGGACATTGCACACTGATTTCCCTCTCACCACCCCACATCTTCCATGCTTCATATAACATCATTTGATATATCTGCTGAGAGTATGGATTGAATTTACTGCCCCTTTTTTCTTTGTAGTCTCTGTCAGTGACAAATCTAATAGCAGTAGTAGGTACATGTCTGTTCTTACAGCACTTTTTTGCAAAAGGGGAGGGTGTACACTCATATCTACCTCTATTACTCACCTAAATGTCAATTCAGGCTCTAATTTTAGTGCTTCATTTTATTATTCATAGTATTATACTGCATTGTACGCTATTATTTTTATATTATACTGTACTTCAAAAGTATTTTATTCTAGGCACTGTACCAGCATTGTAGATGGCTGTCTTTCACAGCCTGCGACTGAGGATCTAAGGATTTACAGTCCTACTGTATTTGACTCAAATCCCTGCTGCAGTTTATAACTTAAAAGGTCTACTCACTGAAATTTTGACCTAACATACTCTATGACCATGAAGGTGTTGGTTCTTAGGGGAGAATGGGAAAGGGGAAAAAAAGGGAAAGAGTAGTCTAATTTTTTTTCTCACCAAAGTTGGGTATACAGTGGGGATTGACGGCTAAGAAGGCCTAGAGCTGATCAGCCTAGGAATGAGAAATAGCAATGTACTCGTACACCAGGTGACTATGAGGCCTGCAAACTTTCACAGTGCAGATCAACAACTGGTTGAGCACTAGAACTGCTGCAACCAACTATCTAACACTGCTTCAGGATGACCATGTACGCAGGAGCATCTTTGAACACAGCATATGCCTGCTTTGGTACAGAACATAATGTCCCTGCTGGATGCAACAATAAGGCTTCCAGCTGTTTTACTCATAGCTAAGATTTTATCTGTTAGCTCTCAGGCATGTGCTTAGAGTTTGTGTCTGTTCACTCCTCCTAGGCTTTTATTTGTAGTACTACAAAGGGTGCGTGATGTTTGTCAATAAGCTACTGGTATTGGGCCAGTGTATATGGAGAAACTGTACTGGCACATCTGGCTCTTGGGCATCTGGCACGTTGCAAAGGACTGGGCAATACTGTTTTACTCTATCAGTGCAGCTCTTGGGTACTCAACACATCACCTTTCTCTCTTACTGGAAACTGTATGATTTGTTGAATGTAATTTGAATGTCTTATTAAATTGTAAGTGAATCCTTTAAAAATGAAATTCTGTATAGGCAAAACGACTAGATAATTTCTACATGCTATAAATCTCTCTTCCGACTTATGGTTATTTCTGTTCATTCTGTGAAAAGATCAGCAGTAAAAGGAACACAGCAATGAACAGCTTTTTTGAAACCTTCCTTGACTAGTGGTGTATAAATAATTTCTGAAGGATACTATTAACTTCCCTGGTGGGACAATAAAAATGCTAAATAATTCTAAAGACTGCAAACAGCTCTACCCACCAATTTCTTTCTTATAATATCAATAATAGGGCCTGGTAGCTTCATGATTATTTTCTTTAAATAATTCAAAAACAATAACAAAAAAAAATCAAGGTATAAGTGTGAGCTGTAGACCTTGTAGGGTAATCTTCTCTCATGCGTATCTTTTATTTATAGACTCAAAGGCTTTTTTATGATACCCAGCTATGCTGTGGAAGAGTATCTCATAAAGTTTAATGGCTTTTTCCTAACAATGCTTATCTTTTGAGAGAACAGTATCTCCATTATAAGGACAGGTAAGGAAAGACCAGTGAGCTCGGAATTACCCAAGGTCACAGTGGAAGCACACAATAGCAATAGAGGTGGAGTGCAAACTTCAAATGGTGTATTAATACCTAGGCGCTCTCTCCACAATATCCTTTCTGCTGCCGCACACTGCTGATTTCAAGGAGCATCATCACGTATCATGAGATTCAGTTCTGTGTTAATGGCAAGGTGCCTCCAATTATTTCTCTTCTTTCAATGCTCTTTGAAAATGCATTCATCAGTAGCCCAAAATGTTGCCTATGAGCCATTCTTGTTGTCACAGTCGCTATTCAAATGACAGAAACGGGCAGAAAAGAGGTTCGCCTGTGTGAAAGGATCCCCACGATGGAAAGTGATCTCCGGCTCTCAGGCACGTCGGGCTGGTTCGCTGCGTGATCCAGCATAAGCAGGGCTGACTTCCAGCCTCCGAGCACAATGCGTGTTGTGTGGGGTCACCCTCCGGCTCCCCTGCCCCCTGCTCCCAGGCCACGGGGCTGACCCCCTCCCTTGGGGAGCGTGACCCCTGCCAGCCCAGCTGAAATGGGCTCAGGGGACTCCCAGCCGGAGTGCGAGGCTCAGAGCACGGCTTTCGGCAACAGAAATGGTAATAGGAGAAAACATTTGTCTTTGGAGGCTCCCAGACAGCCAAAGAGTATATTCATCTTCATTCTTATTTAAATCAGGTGCATATTCAAGAGTTCACTTGTTTTAGAAGCTCTGTGAGATGTCCAAGGAGAGAAAAATAGAAGCATGCTGTCAAGCTTCTCTGGCAAATAAATGAAAAATAAAGGGACGCTTATTCTGCTGTGATTTAGAGTATGTCATTTCAGTGATGTGTTCACACGTATATATGTATGTATATATATGTGTGCATATATAAGCCTACATGTGCAAGGAAAAAAAATGCATGTTGCTGGACTTCATCAGCAAAAAAGTGGGATGTCTGAATTATTTGATAAAGGTAATCTCTGGAATTAGAAAGTTTCTTGTGTGATTCTAGATTCACTCCATTAACCTTGTTGAATTCAGTGGAACTATTTGTATGAATGAGAGATACCACATCTTGTCCCTGAGTTTGTCCCACCGAGCAGTGTGGGTTGAAATGACACACAACTGAAAACCAACACATTTTGCATATTTTATATACAACTTGCTTCAAGTGTTTCCAATATTGTTTCCATCAATGCATCGTGTGGAAAACAAGTCAATTAGCTGCATTATAGAAAACTGGATGTTTCCAGGATATGATACTTAATATTGTTACTTCTTAACCGTTACCCTATGTGTGACACTCATGGTTCAAACTGGATTTCACTCAGGGGAGATTTACAGTCTGAGGATTAGATTAGTTTGTCCTCCACATCCTTGAACAAGAGAGGGCATGGAAGAAGGACCAAAAGGCCTTAAAATCTGGTGCAGTGTACTTGTGGATATGAAGGCTTCTATCCAGCAGGTTACTTCTCGGAGTTATTGTGACCCTGGCCTGTGTAACAGCTCTGTGTAACTGTTCCCATCTCTTCTTCAACCTCCACTCACGTGCAGAGACCTGGGAGAATCTCTTTATTCATCAAGATGAAAACAAGAAATGTAGCACTTTAGAACAGAGGTAGGGAAATGGTGAAGGAGACAAGGAAGAGGTTGAGAAGTGAATATTTTCATATCAAAGACTAGTGTAATTGGCTAGATTTATGTATTTATCTTATGCTTTATTTTAATAAAAGTGTATCTTATACCTAGCCTTGAAGAACAATGCGTTCTAAAATAATGTAACAGAGCAATGGCAGAGTAAATGGATAGAGATGATAGACAAAATTGTTTTACATGCTACATGTGAAATATGAGGTGCCCTGGCTGCTGTTGGCAATTACTTTTGAAAGATCATTCCTCTCAAGGATTTTGTGATTTATTTTTTTATGTTCTTTAAGGCTGCACTCTTATTGTGATGATTCTCATAACATGTTCATTCACGTGTAAATGAATGTACATAAAACTATGAAATCATGAGGGCTTCTTATGTGTTTCAGTTTCTATTACTTTTTCGTTTCTTACTCGTACAATCAAAGGACAGTTGAGGTTGGAAGGGACCTCTGGAGGTCATCTGGTTCAACCCCCCTGCTCAAGCAGGGTGATCTAGAGCCAGTTGCCCAGAACTGTGTCCAGACAGCTTCTGAAGCTTCTGAATATCTGCAAAGATGGAGAATCCTCAACCTCTCTGGGCAACCTGCATCAGTGTCTGGTCACTCTCACAGTGAAAAAGTGTTTCCTTATGTTCACAGGGAATCTTCTGTGTTTCAGTTTCTTCCCACTGCCTTTGGTCCTGTCACTGGGCAGCACTGAGAAGAGCCTGACTCCATCCTCTTTGCACCCTCCTTTCAGGTATTTATTTAATAAGATCCTCCCGAGCCTTCTCTTCTCCAGGCTGAACAGTCCCAGCTTTCTCAGCCTTTCCTTATGGGAGAGTGCTCAGGTCTCTTACTTATCTTTGTGGCCCTTCACTGGACTCTCTCCAGTAAGTCCCTGTCTCTCCTGTACTGGGGAGCCCAGAACTGGACCCAGTGCTCCAACTATGGCCTCACCAGTGGTGACTAGAGGAGAACACTCATTCTGCTACAATCAAGGTTTGTTCAAGTTTGCCTGAAAACTTGCGGTGGTCCTGACTGTAGGGTCTGCCCAGATGTCCCAGCTGGTTTTACAGTGCTCTGCCACAGTTCTCAAACAGGCCAACTTTTGTGATGGTGACAGACTAAGATAATGAAAACGGACTAAAAGCCAGTTGATGTTACAAGCTCATTAGGTGCTTTTGCTATGCTTTCTCTTCACATGCCAGCCTGATCTAGTATCAACTAACCATTTCAGAAAATGTGCTGGTGACCCAGGGAAGACACAGGACCAGCCCTTAAGCCTCTCAGTCATGGCTCAATGGAGTTGGCAAGGAAGTCAGTACATATCGTCCTCCTGGCTTCAGAGGGAGTTGGAACAGACCCTCAATGCCCTCAAAAAAAACTAATAATCGTTGGCATTGGATGTTAAAACTCATATCAAACTTGAAGTTTAGGTGCAGATGAACTGAATATTTATATGAAAATTAAAGTCCTATTTGTTTTTCATAAATTTGTAATTGTTTAAACTCTCTGTGATAAGCTGGTATGTAGGACAAACAGGATTTCTCACCATATGATTCGGGTTGATTTTATATCCCCCTTTTCACTAATCTAAGATGCCTCAGAGAACGGTGAATGTGTCAGGCTACGTTTTACATTTAGAGCTTAATTGCTGCAAAGGATGATCTATCTGCTAGAATTTTTGTTCCTGTTAATAAACTCTCTTGGTAGTTATATAAACATTTACTATAGTCCATTAATGAAAAGTATGCTGGTGCAGGTGTTGAGTGTACCACAATAAAATTTTAGCATTCAAGAGGTTGTTTATTGTACTGAGTCACATATTCTGTTATACTCCCAGGTATTGAGACTGTAATGAAACAAATGAAGAACCAAGATTAGAGCCTCCTTAAACTGAGAAATAAGTTAAAGGAAAACATTTTTAGCCACTGTGCCTTTTTTTTTCAGTTGCAAAACAATGCATGATTAATTTAGAGGAAATAATAATATTTCTCCAAGCAGACTCTCCATGATTTTTTTTTTTTTTACATAATAAATACTGTTGCCATAAAAACAATGGAAACCAAGAACTCTTGACAACTCATTTTAGGTCTGGTAGGCTTGAATGTAAACTGAGCTGCCCAGAGAGAGTTGGTGAAAGAGTGTACTTGCTGTAGTTGTAATAAAGGAAATTTAAAAACCACAATCTGTTTCAAGTCAAAAATGAACAAATGAATATTGTCTTAAACATTTTTTTTTCCTTGTTCTCGCATGCCTGTGCTCTTTAGGCAAGTGGCATTTGAGACTCAGGATACAAATGCCATTTCTTTTAGATAAGTAAAACTGTGTTGTTTGTGAATCCTTCAGTCCGTTAATTCAACATTTGTAGTTTCAGAGTCTTTGCTTTACAGTGTAAGAAAATAAAACACAAAAACTAGGAATAAGTCACAAGTAGAAATCAAATCATATACTCTATTTGTTTCTGGTGTTACACTTCACTGAGTAAACTTTACATGCCTAATGGGATTGATACGATGTTAAATGCATTTGGTTAGTTTATGCAATGTATCTTCATATTTTTCTCTAATATTTATTCCAGAAAGGTGTCTTTTCTCTGACTGGCATGCCACTTTAGCTATTGCAATATTACAAAAGCATCAGAAAACATTTTTAAAAGAATGTCTGGGAGTAGGCGTGAATGTTTGTGGCTGGCATTAAACTTTCATTTGAAAACTAAGATTGATGCCACTATTGTAAGATACGATCATGATGTTATCATTTTTGGTGTGAGCAAAATATGGATTTCCGGCCTAGCTTCTAGATGTCTTGCATATGTAATAGCATTTTTTAAATAGTTTTTTTTCTTAAGGTAGTGTGCTGGTTAGCATATCCACCAAGTGACTTTATGTCTGAAGGATCCATGCTCATGATAGGGCTCACAGTTTTACACGGTTTAGCCATAGGAGGGAGCCTCTCCTCTTTCAAAGTTACAAGGGAAGATGCGATCATGGGTCTCTGGAGGTCTTTTACTACCAGTTTGAATTTGGGAGTGTAAATGCATCTTTTTTTCCTATAAGGCTGATGCGCTGCAGTTTCACAGGCAGGTACATTTACTTGGGAGTCAAGCCTACAAGTCCCACAAGCAGCTATGCAGAAACTATCAAGCCCCGCTCCCAACAGACTGTAAGAGTGTGATCACGCTTTAACACGGATGGGATTCAGTCTTTGTTTGAAGTGAGCTGGGTCACATAAATATCTGCCAGCATCGTTACAGCTGCTGCAGGAAAGAGTGCTTCTTTAGCTGAAGCTGCATAGGTTGTACCCTAGCCTTTTCTGTGGCGTCGCTGTCCTCATTACAGACAATCGTTATTGGACAAGAAAATATTTTGGTGGTTGGCCATTTATTACCATCATGTTAGGTTTGGCCTTAGCACAAAGTTTACACAGTTCAGAGTAAAATCTGTGTTTTAATGGAGTTGATTATGTTGAAGGAAACCTGTATGTGAGTATATTTAAATACGTTTGTGACTACATTGATTGCATCAAATTGGATCAATAAGATGGTATAAGAGAAAGAGAAATTAATCTGTCAAATTAAAAACCATGAAATAAATGCAGAAGGGGAACATATTACTAGACAGGAAAAAATTAAGTATGGTTAGAGAGCTTGAGCAAAAGAATGACTTAAAATGACTTATTAAAGCTTATACCCAAATTAAACTAAATTCTAGGTAACTTCACTTTTTTTAATCTACATAAATGAGATCTAAAAGAAGCTACCCTTAAAGATTTTGTATGGTCAGAAATTATTGCCCAAATTACTCGTGCTTGGTGATTCAGCTTAGGTCTTCCCTTTCGTGGTGAGCAGAGGTTTCTCTGATGCTTTGACCATCAGGCATGCCATCCTCTTCCTCACCTTACAAGTCTGAGTTGGGGCACTGGAGCTGGAGTGGCCTCTGAATGAGATGGTAATTGTTGCTGAGATGCTACAGAGGTGCACAGTGCTGCAATGCCTGGAGTGAGAGCTCACAATAGCCTCAAACAGGAAAGTGGGCTCTCACTTAGACTGACCTGTTTCTTCAGCCTTGCAAAGCTATTTTTCCAAGTTTCTCCCCTTGTTACTCCAGCTCTGGGCCATATTATTGCTTTCTAAATCCTTTGCCCACTCAATGTATCCTCTGAAATCTGTCCTGGTTAGCAACTGGTTTATCTTACGTTATTCTGAACAAATAAAAAAAATCCCACATTTTCTCACAGCAAGAGCAGTGCATTGTATTAACTCAGGCGTTTCTCACACCTAATATTCTACTACTTTCCTTGTGTATGTTATTGGATAACATCCAGACAAAGTTATATGTTATTTTTTCTTGTCATGTCAGTGTGATGATAACTCCTGGGAGGAATCTTTAATGAGGGGGTAAATCTGCAACAGTGCTTATGTTACAGCTCAGTACTACAAATTCTTGTTCATGTAAGTAGATTTGTTGTATGGAGTCTGATTAACTGTAAGATATTGATGATGCCTGTGTTTGCAGTGGTTTGCAGGGCAGTTTCCTGTAAGCTATTTATACCACGTGTCAGTATGCCTCTTTATTCCTTACTGCTCCTCCCTCTTCCCAAATATAGCCAGGTTAACTGTATTAATTTTTCTTTGTTTTGGAAACATGGGCAATAATACCACTATGTTAATCATTGTATATATGCTTTCAGTGTAGCAATATCCAAAAGTTGGAATTCCAACTGTGCTGCAAACCTCTAAACTACAGGGAAAATATACATCTCCTCCAAAGAACTTAACAGCCTGAGGCCCCAAAGCCTAGGAATTTTTTATGCAGATGTTTGTCTTTACATACTGAAGGGTTTACAAAAAGTTTGATGGTTGGGCTTTTGAAGGCCTTTCAGTCACCTCAACGCCTTGGTCTGTGTGCCTGCTCCTATCAATCTGTCTGTAGCAGAATTGCAATGACAATATCTGATCAATTAAAAAAAATTCAGGGAATGTCTGTAGTATGGAGATCTCTTGATCCCAGGCTTCCCACTGATCCCAAGCCTGGTGCAGAGGGCTGCAGAAGATGGGTTGGATTATGGGTATTTTTCATGGCTGCCTAGGAGCAGTACCCCACTGTCCAAAATGACAGTGTTGGCTCATCTCTGACCAGCATGCCATGTATGCCAAAGCCTCCGAAAAGGTACTTGGAATGTTTCTGTCCAATTTGTAGAGAGCAACATCCTTCTTGCTCCATACAGCTTATGGACGGAGGAGGGATGAATATCCAACCTTTTACAAGCCACGGCCTGTTCTCTCCATTTGCTGTTCTAATTTGATTCTTCTATCAAACTTTAGGAAGACTGACACATTTACTGAAGTTCACAGGCTAGATGCACCAGTGTCGGCTGACGTGCTTTGAAGTTCCAAGCCAGATATCCTTAGTTTCACACATACAGTTCTAGTGTAAACCCAGCTGCACTGCTGAATCCTTGCTTTCATCCAACTCAGAAACAAAAGCTAAGAGTGGGTTGAGACTGAGCCCATGGAGATCAAGTCAAAAGGAAATGCTATTAGAACACCCTCGTCAAAGTGAAACACTGACTTGAGTAGCGTTCTTGCTGGAGTGACTCTCTCTAATGATCTAAATTTCTTATTTCTTCACCTTTTACCTGACTATCTTTTCCTGCTGTGTTCTTCCCTCATTACTACTAGCTGTCCTTCCTTCTTGTGCCAGATCTCTCCTCTTCCAGTTTGCAGAACTGCCACTACATTGCTTTCTCAGAAGACAGATCCTGTGACATAGCTAAAGAATATCCCTGAAATTCAGCACACGTGTTATAGGCTGGCAGAGTGTAGAGCATTAAATAGACTTACGTTTGAATGGTAAAGTTTTAGTATTAATTGACTGTGTTAAAGAGTTGGAGAAAAAGTGTGTTTTCCAGGTCACCTACTGACTTCTTGTGGAAATTCTGCTTCTCGATCAAGTGCTTAAAAGTCAGATGATGTGTGTACCCCTAAGATGTGCATTTCCTTCTGTTTATAAAGATATGCTGCCTCCATTTTCTACAGCGCCTTTAAGAATTACTGGGAGTTTCTTTCTAGGAGAAGGTAAGCAATCAAAATCAAAGAACTGCAGTGGATGGTACTGATCAGTCACGCCAGCGATTCTCAAAGAGCTTAGCAACCTTTAAAGTTTTGTTTTGCTGGAGTCTTTTCCAGTGCAATTGCCTGCACCGCTCTGCTTGCAGAAAAAATTATTTGAAATGCACTTACAATTGCTATTATAAATGCAGGACTGTTATCCAAATGACCTTGCCTTATACTTTTTGTTAATCCAAGAAACGCAGAAAGGATTGAATGCTGTGCAAAAAAGGTGTTTTCAACAGCTGATACAGATAAAAGAGGACATAATTGTGAGCAAGTAGAGAAAAAACTACGCAGCAGAGTGTGTAAACCTGCTGGTATTCCCTAAAGTTCAGACTTCCTTCAGGCATTTGTCGTGAGTTAGTCTGAAAGTTACATTCTGCTACAAGAATGGGAAAAATGAGCTCTTCCAATTTTTTAGTGCCTGTTCTTTTCAGTATTATGTTCTATTGTGAGATTTCCCCTCCCTATGCAAAACCGTTTTAACTGGCTTCCAAGTACAAGGGTGGCTACACTCTTCATGCTTCATTTTTCAGGTTGACAGATGGAGCTCTTCTTATTTGTGCGTATCATAGTTAACGACATGCTGGATGGTACGAACTTTTGCTATTTAGAGGTTATTTATTTGTATAAAGTGGTCTGTGAAGAGGTCTTATCATTTCTAAAAGATTTTACGTACTTCCTTCTTCACAATGAGAATGCACTCAGATTGTTAGAGAGACAAAGAAATAGTGACAGCAGTTTAGATGCTGGAATTGGAATATAAATGGTTCATAAGTACATCTCTTAAAACTCCATTTTAAGAGGTGAAATTCACACTACGTGACTTTCACTATGCTAGAGTCCCACCTAAATCCCTGAATGGAGTCACCTAAAGCAAGTGTGTCATTCTAAGGTGGTTCTCAGAAAGAAAAACAGTAAAAGAATTGGAGCTGAATTGATGAAACAAGGTAACTGCAGGTATTCCTCTGTATGAATCTGCTAGATTTTGGTTTTTTGGGTAACAGTCAATCTCTGGCTTCAGTTTAATTATCTTTCGGTATTATCTCATAGAAATTCGAGAGAAAGGAAAATCATAGAATCATAGAATGGTTAGGGCTGGAAGGGACCTTCAAAGGTCATCTAGTCCAACCCCCCTGCAAGGAACAGGGATATCTCCAACTAGATCAGGTTGCTCAGGGCCTCGTCCAACCTGGCCTTGAACGTCTCCAGGGATGGAGCATCCACCACCTCTCTGGGCAACCTGTTCCAGTGTTCTACCACTCTCATGGTAAAAAATTTTTTCCTAATATCCAACCTGAATCTACCTCCCTCTATTTTAAAACCATTACCCCTTGTCCTCTCACAACTGGCCCTCCTGAATAGCCTCTCCCCATCTTTCCTGTAGGCCCCCTTGAGGTACTGGAAGACCGCTATAAGGTCACCCCGGAGTCTCCTCTTCTCCAGGCTGAACAGCCCCAACTCTTTCAGCCTGTCCTCATAGGAAAGGTGCTCCAGCCCTCTTATCATCTTCGTGGCCCTCCTCTGGACCCTCTCCAACTGGTCCATGTCCTTCTTATGTTGGGGGCTCCAGAACTGGATGCAGTACTCCAGGTGAGGTCTCACGAGGGCAGAGTAGAGGGGAAGAATCACCTCTCTCGACCTGCTGGCCACGCTCCTCTTGATGCAGCCCAGGACGCGGTTGGCCTTCTGGGCCGCAAGAGCACATTGCCGGCTCATATTGAGCTTCTCGTCCACCAGTACTCCCAAGTCCTTCTCCTCAGGGCTGCTCTCAATCCATTCTCCGCCCAGTCTGTATTTGTGCCTGGGATTGCCACGACCCAGATGTAGGACCTTGCATTTGGCCTGGTTGAACTTCATGAGGTTGGTACGGGCCCACCTCTCCAGCCTGTCGAGGTCCCTCTGGATGGCATCCCTCCCTTCCAGCGTGTCGACGGCACCACACAGCTTGGTGTCATCAGCGAACTTGCTGAGGGTGCACTCCATGCCACTGTCCACGTCACCGACAAAGATGTTGAAGAGGGCCGGGCCCAACACGGACCCCTGAGGGACGCCACTCGTGACCGGTCTCCACTTGGACATCGAGCCGTTGACCACTACTCTCTGAGTGCGGCCATTGAGCCAATTCCTTATCCACCAAGTGGTCCCTCCATCAAACCCATGCCTCTCTACTTTAGAGAGAAGAATGTCATGCGGGACAGTGTCAAAAGCTTTGCACAAGTCCAGGTAGACGATATCCATTGGTCGACCCTTGTCCACCGATGCTGTCACCCCATCATAAAAGGCCACCAAGTTGGTCAGGCACGATCTGCCTTTGGTGAAGCCATGTTGGCTGTCACCCACCACCTCCTTGCTCTCCATGTGCCTTAGCATGGTTCCCAGGAGAATCTGCTCCATGACCTTGCCAGGCACAGAGGTGAGGCTGACCGGCCTGTAGTTGCCCGGGTCCTCCTTGTTCCCCTTTTTAAAAATGGGGGTTATGTTCCCTCTCTTCCAGTCATCGGGGACCTCGCCAGACCGCCACGACTTCTCAAATACAATAGCCAGTGGCTTGGCAACTTCATCCGCCAGTTCCTTCAGGACCCGCGGATGGATCTCATCAGGTCCCATGGACTTGTGCACCTTCAAGTTCCTCAGATGTTCCCGAACCTGCTCTTCAAGTACAGTGGGCGGTGGTTCATCCTCACAGTCCCTGCTAGTTCTTTCCACAGCTTGGGCAGTAAGACAAGAGGCTCATATATATAAAATATTCATATATATGAAAGCACATAAATACTGTCATCTGAAACAAAGTTAATCTTTTTGGAAAGAATAGTATTTTTGAAAGCATGAATAGGAGTCACATATATTTATGATAAATTTTTGCTACTGGAGTGACTTTGTTTATATTTTTAGACAGAATTATGAATATCAAATCCAAACCTAGAAACAATAGCAACATAATTTGTGCAATAGTGAATACAAAATAGATAAGAACTTTATCTCAGACATAGGGTAGACTAGTCCTTGTTTTCAGAAATTGTCCTTCAGAGCACAAGGATCACTGGAGACGGGATGCACTAGTGTGGAACAGCAGAGGCTTGGCTTCCTGCCCAAGGCTTCCTTGGGCCAGGTCATTTGGCCTCAGTATCCACTCGTAAAATCAGAGATTTGACACCCTCCAGTATTATCGTCATGAACCCACGTGATCAGATGAACAAGCAGAAACAAAGATGTGAAGATATTAGCAGCCTGTGTTCCTCTCTAAGGAAATAAGAGGCTGACTTCACGTGTTAGGTTGTCTATTAATGTGCTCAGGCCTATGGAAACAGAGTCCTACATTTCAGAGAGTTAATTCACTATCTTCCTTTTTCCGCTTTTTCATGGAAGGGCATTTTCTTCACAGCGAGTTCTGTGAAATCTGGCAGGTTTTATGTTAAATATGTTAATCTTGTAAATAGATTTCTGAACTCATTTTAGTAGAGGATGTGCATTCAAGTATTGAATTTGCAGACACCAATTTTAATATATATGAATCCTCTTATATTTTATGCTAATTTTAAGGTAATAAATAAAAGACTGCATAGCAATGGTTTGCCTCAGGTTACTGCAGTAAGGCCTTTGTCCAGTAAAGAATTGTCCAAGATTCCTGGTTAAGTAATTAAATTAGCATAGTTAAGAGACAATTCACAAAATTCACAGTCCAAGCATTCTTTGGTCATAAATGAAACAAACTGAATCCCCTTCCCCTTCCCCCCACTTTCTTAAACTGAAATATGATTTGGAGTAAACCATTGAGACTAATTCCTCTCCTTGGAGCCTCTTCCTTATCTCCTTACACCCTAACCCCAACAGAAGTGGAAGGAGTTGTCCCCAACTTCCCAATTTTGAGGTAGGAGAAAGTTGTTCCAGGCATCTATTGCACACGTTTGGTTCATTTTCACAGTTAAAATGGCTCTGTGTGGTGGAAGATCCTCCTCTGCTCCTGTCTCCTCCTTCAGCTAAGCAATGATGGGAAGACACAGCCATGAAGTCACAACCCATATTGTGAAAAAAAGATCTCATCCATCAAACTGTCACCTCAGTTTTCTGTCCAGGGTCACAGAGGAACAAAGTCAGCTTGTGTCAGGTTGAAATAGCATTGGTAAGTGTTAGTGTGTGTGAAGCTGGTGGTTTGAAGTCTATTTATTTTGTTTGAAAGGCTCAAACAGCATGCTGCCGAGCAGAGGAACAAGCAGGAGGAAGTCTCCTTATAAATTATTACTGAGAGGCTCACAGCCGTCATTTAAGATGGGAAATTATGCCATCTGCTTTTCTAGGTCTTTGATTTACTTTGTGGCAGCTGTCTGTTTCTGAGTTTCCGCATCTCACAGAAAGGTAAAACTTGCATTAAAAACTAATAGGACAACAGCATTTTTTAACAAAGATTTAAAGCTGTCTTGAAAACCAGACAATATGCAGGGGATGTTATCTCAGTATCTATGGCATGCTTTCAAGACAAATTACATGAAATGCTGTCTCTTTTTACATAAACTGAGAATGTAGATAGAAATCTTTTTTTCGCTGTGAAAAATGCAGTTGTTTGTTCTGATTTTAGCTATCAAAAGCATTTCAGTGAGGCACCAATGGTGGTTTTTATATTGCTTTTCATTTGGTGATTCTTAACGTTATTGATTTAATGTCTGTTGGGGTCTTATACTTTTATTATTGATTTTCTGGGGGAATGTCTTTGCTGTTATTTCACTGTCTGAAATATTTACAGACTATTTATGAGTTCTTTGTTAAAAAGAAAAATCTTAGGCCTGACAGCAGCTTTAGGAAGTCACGTAGCTAATCTAAAATGAACAAAAAAAGAACAGGCTAACTACTTGAGTGCAGGCTAACGGAGATGCAGGCGGGGAACTCTTGCAAGTACCCAGGGGTGTGCTCGGTTCAGAAATTAGCGGCTGAAAGGGTGATGAATGGAGCTGTGCACTTTTCCCTGCCTTGTCCTGACGGTGCTGTCTGTGTTTGGGGTGTGCTGCCTAAGCACAGGGCGAGCTTGTTTGGATACCCTCCCTGAGGATGGCCGTGCGGCGGCGGGGGGATGGAGGGAGGGGGGGCTGAGTGGCAGCAGCATCTCTGCCCCCACCCCCTAGGAGAATTGCTTCTGCTGAAGTCATTTGGTGTGTGCTGCTTTTTCCTGTGCAAGGATTAGGGAGTAGGAGAATGGCTTTGTGAGGAGGCTCGGAGAGAGGGAGCTGAAGAGAGGCTGAACAGAGGGGCCGAAAGACTTTAGCCTTTCATAGTTCTTTCAGTCAATTCATTCTGGGAGACCAATTGCATGCGATACGGCAGCTGGGGTTTTGTTTTCCTTTCAGCTATATACTGTAGGAGAAGCTGGTAAGGTTATTTTTTTTTTCCCCTCTCCCTTGTTCTACTGTTCCACCGTGCTATTGTAATTGCTTTATCGAAGCGGCTGTTTGGTGAGAAAGGGAAGTTGGTTAATGATGCTGAGGGTCCCCTGCATTGTCTCTGCTTTGTGCAGCTGCATAGTTTGGGGAGAGGCACTGTTTACAGTAGAGGGGTTGGTTTCCGTTGAACAACTTGGCTGTTATTTTTCCAAAGTTGTTTCAGCCTTTCTTTCTGCGACGCTAGGAAAATAAGCAAATAAACGGACTCGGCAGTTTAGAAATGGGTAAATTTATAGAGGCTGCAATTTGTTGAAAAAGCTGTTCTGCCAAAATCCCAGTTTCAGATGTTCTGCCTTTGATGTTATCAAATTTGTCACTCTGCTGGACCAACTCCAAAACTGGGTTTTATGTGAGAACCTTCTCTCACAAATCTTTTCTTTGCATCTTCAACAGGGACAAGATAGGTTGCTTAAACTGATAGCCAAAGAAAAGAAAACAAAAATATGTTTGTGGAAGGTGGAAATATTTGGGGAAAGGAAAAATCCTTGGGGAACACTGGAATTAAAAAGAAATGAAGGAGTGTTAATTCTTGAGGAAGCCTGAGTTTAGGCAGAGAATATAAATACTCTTTCAGAAGATTCAAGATGCACAGGTGCATATCCTGTCTAACTGCACCCTTCCAAAGAGAGAGTTATCAGATTTATCCTCTTTGGGAGGAGGGGGGAGGAAGGACGGGGCGGGGGGGGGGGGGGGGGGGGGGGGGGGGGGGGGGCGTGCACGGGAACAAAAGGAAAAGAAAACCAGAATATCCTGGCTATCCTGTCCCTTTCCCTTCTTCTTGTTATTTTTAGAATAGCGACTTGTGTTTGTCAGTCTTTTATTTCCTTTCATATTATCGTGGGAAACTTTAGCTTGAATTGGTTGGACGTACGTGAGCGCAGCTTGGGGCATACCATGTGTATTCCACAGGCAGGCTATGAAAATCCTGCCTGTGACTCACATGAATTGTAAAGACCATAATTACCAACAAAAGTTTCTTTTGTGGCCGTTCAAAAATCACAAACAAGATAAGGGGGGAAGGATTGACAACAGTTACACTACTGATTGACAGAGAACCAAAAACTTGGTCTGTGACTTAGTATGTTAGTTTTTCAAGAAGCGTTGACCTTTTTCACTATTATATCCTTCTCTCTGGTGGACTATTCCCAACTCCCCTATTGATGCTAGAATGTCTATCTAAAATGTGTCTTTGTAATTACTGCCTATAGTCTGTATGTCTCTTTACAATGATATGCTTATTTGTTGATGCCGAAACAAAATTGAGAGATGCATTGCAATCAGACCTCCATGAAAGAATGTGCATCTTTTATATGCCTCACATGCTTAACTATTGATTTCAGCTACAGATTTCACTCTTATGAAGTAATGAGGTGCCACATCCAAATCTTGCAAATTTATACTCACAGTTCTAGCTCTTAATAATGGAAGGCCCAGGAACATCAATGTGGTTACTCATGTGAGTAAAGATTTAGAGACTCATTTCTCATTCATGAATGAAATGGTTTAGGAAGTGCACAGTTACTATGGTTCTCTTTTGGCTTAAAAACAAAAATCTCCATTAAAACAACCACTAATGAGATTTGTCAGAGGGGCACAAGGATAGACAAATCCACTGATTTAATATAAGAATGTGGTAGACTCTTGACAGCAGCGTTTCAAGAAGAATGATAAAAACGTTCTCTCCAGTTTATTAACAGTTTTAGAAACACGGGAAACATAATTCATCTCTTCATGCTGCACCACTAGATATGGCCATGACCCTTGAAATACCACTGCAATTATGAGTTACTCCTCCCTTTGAGAATGAAAGTTAATTTAGTGTGGTCTTTATCACACACTCCTCCTTACTCCTGGTAATAACTGTCAGCTCTGGCAAATGACAACAAACTGACATTTCAGGTTAGGCTTCTCCTGGTTTTCTGTAGGCACAGAATCTCCAGCATGCAGCATTTATTACTTTCACATCTGTGGCTTCATTGCAAGCAAACAAGGCAGGATGTGTTCCCTGGTTTATTGATACACCAGTTAAGTCTCCTTAGTTCTCTAGAAGAGAAATTTGGGTCAGTGTTTCTAAACTGTTAAACAGCATCCTTGAGTTTATAGAGATACGTTTGCTGCTACTTCTTTCCTAGTTTTCATGAATTCTAAATTTCTGAATGTGATTTTGAAAAAACAATGGGCATGTAAGTTAAAAGAACTCACAACCATTATTATAGCTATACATGTGGATGGTAAAGGAACTACAGTAAGGTTGTTGGGCAAAAGAGCCCTAAAATTAACTGCCTGAAACAGAAAAGTGGCTATCCTATCATTTTTTATAAAGCAGAAATACATATACTTTTATATGGCCATTATGGTTGGAAAAAGGGCCTCTAATTGTAAATGAAAGATCGCCAGCAATATTCTATTTACGCATAAAGAAGTAAATCTTGGCTATAAATGTCTTTTATTAAGTTAAAGCAGAAAAATTTAATTCCAAAGGTGGAGAGAAACACATATAAATAAATTTAACATCCATTTACTCATAAAATTAGAGCAATCTCAACATATTCCAGCAGTCATTAGCTTCCACCTATTTGTCACAACTGGAAGGTTTAGGCAAATGAAAACTGTAATATTGCTTCTTGAAACCCATGTGCAATTCTGTAAAAGAAATTGTAAGGTTGGAGCTGCTATACTGGGGCTGTGCTGTAATTTGATGAATTTTTTGAGAGCTTTTTCACATTTCTTAGTCCAGATTTCACATAAAGACCATATAACACAAAAAAAAAAAGAAGTAGTGTGTTTTCTATACTATATACATACATACTTATGCAGGTATAAACATTAGTGGCAATTCATTAAAATGCAGTTGGCACACTGCAGACTATTTTCAAGCTGGTAGTGTTAATATTCTTTTACTTGTATTCTTGCTTGCATCACTGTAAGTTGATATTTGAACAGATCTGTAAAGATACATGCTGACATTGTACATCTTCTATGGTAACTAAACACTTTTTATGCTTGTTATTACACAGAGGATTCACAAAGCCAACACTTAGAGCTCATGGCTACCCGTCTTCCTAGAAGAAGTGAATGTCACCATAAGTCATACTAAACACAGTGTAAAAGAGTTCTACTTATCTTATCCTTACCTGGAAGAAAACATATCTGGGCTCCCATGGGAAGCTGTCATTTTACAAACAGTAAGCATCAGGATGTCCAGTCTGGTGGAACAGGATAGGAATTGGAAAATACAGTTTCCACTTGATACAAAACAAGACATTTTGAATATTGCTACAAAATCATCTTTATTTATTTTTTTTTAAATTGCTGTGAAGTAGTTAGATACTAAATCAGTCATTTTTACTCAGTAAATAACAGAATATAGAACGGGCTGAGTATTTTTGTCAAATATATTTAAACAATACTTACAGTTTCTAAATACCTCTATGCAATTTTCAAAACCTCTTGATGAAGTTCTGCATGATTGCTGATGCATCTTTCTGTTATGCACATCCTCCAGCACCTTAGAAGCACAGCATGTTCCATAGTTTGGGATCTGCTTGGGTTTTAAATCCAACGTAAACAGAAGAAACTGAACTGCTGAGTAGGAGATCATCTGCAGGATGATTTGAGCACAAGAACAGTGGGATGTTGTAATAAGATACGGCTGAGGTTTGCGAAGTTCACAAGCATCCCACTATCTTCCCAGAATGTGTTTCGATGATGTAAAGCTGTAACATTTACAAGCATGTTGTCTCCTCTGGCTGGATGTGGTAGGTATCTTTCATCTTAGAAATCTCAGTCTTTAGAGAAGTGGTATCCATTTCCATGATAAACTTCCAGGGTTTAAGATTGACTTGTGGTCCATTATAAGTTAAAATTCAGCCCACATGGTGTGGCAGACTGGGCAGGATGCTGTCTGTCAAGGTCTCATGGTTGATGCAGAATGAAATTATTGAGACGTGTAGTCTTATCCAATTAAAATGTTGACTGAAATGTTAATGGTCTTTTGGCTGACACACTTTGGGAAAGACCACCAGTGATTTCCTAAGGGGAAAGAACTATTAGCTTCCAACCATACCTGAGTCTGTCCAAGCCCAGTACATTATTAGTTGATATCTATGTGGATTTGTAAGAGCTTTTGAAGTTTTCTGGATTACGTGCAGACAGAAAAGAGATGGATTATTTTTCCTTCCATGACCCAGAGTATCATACTTCAGTGCTAAACAAAGGAAGCTAAAGGTCAACCTGTCAGTCAAAACTCATCTACATTAGAAAAATGTGTGAAGCTTTTTTTCTGCACTGGTCCTTCTTATCCAGCACAACCAGCTGTAGAAGTAGTGTAATCTGAGACTTTGGGACTTGTCCTGGTTTTAGCTGGGACAGAGTTAGCTCTTCTTTTTAGCAGCTAGAAGAGCTCCGTGTTTTGGTTTTACTCAGAGGCTCGCTCTGAGAAGAATGTTGATAGCAAGCTGATGTTTGTAGTTGGAAGTGAAACTCCAAGGACTTTTCAGTGTGCCGTGTTCTGGCCGGAGTGCAGAAGCACGGCGGGATAAGGGGGGAGCATAGCCGGGACAAGGGGGCCACGATTCCCCTTGTGATTTGTGGTGGAACTTAAGATTGAGGGCCAAACTGGCCAATTAGTATTCCATATCATGCAGCGTCATGCCCAGTATAAAAGTGAGGGGCAGCCGGGCAGAAGGGCTTTTGCGCTTTGGCTCTTTCGCCGCTTTTGCTCTTTTGTGCTTCTGCCCTTTTGCTCTATTGCTCTCTCTCCCAGTACTCCCACTCTCGGAGTACTCTCTCTCTCTCTCTGCCTCTCTCTATTTCGGGGCCTCGCATTCGTCCGGGATTGCAGCTTCGGGACGAGACGGGCTTCGCATACGAGGGGGTGGTGAGCATCTACACTGTGTATTAAATCATCTGTATTAAATTGTTCTCATCTCAACCCACGGGTTTCCCGTTTATCCTTTAATTCTCTCCCTCATCCCTGGAGCTGGGGGAGGGTGAGTGAATGACTGTGTCAGCCACTGGAATAGGCTGCCCAGGGAGGCGGTTGAGTCCCCGTCCCTGGATGTGTTTAAGAATAGGGTGGATGAACTACTTAGGGGTATGGTTTAATGGGGATTAGGAACGGTTGGACTGGATGATCTCTAAGGTCTTTTCCAACCTAGAAATCTATGAAATATTCCCTTTTATAACACTATTTCTGTACTCCACTCTTCTTTGCAGTCTAAGTTAATAAATTGCCTAGAAAGATGGTTTTGAAATGTCAGTAGATGCTGAAAGAATGACATAGTGAAAGCTGGGAGCATGTGCAATACAACTTAGGTGGGATTCAGTTCCAGATAGACTCTAAAACTTGGGTAGCTATGTGCATATGTCTACATGTGATTCAGCTCAAATGACAGCCAACATCTATGGTTCAATTCAGTTGCCCTCACACAGGCATTTAATGCCATTACAGATGCCTTAAGGTACACATGGGACTAAGATGTGACACAGGACACGTGGACACATTGTCTTTCTGGAGAAGTGGCTCTGCCAGGGCATCTGAAATGATGCCAGGCACCTATGTATAGTCCCCTGAACAGGATGACTGGCCAGCTCAACAGCTCTTCAGATTCCACTGCTCCTGTTGACTTAGATCATCAACTAGTACAGTGCCACCTTGCAGAGTTAGCTTGTCTACAGCTACCCAAAATTTTAAAAACTGCTGATTTTTTTACATCTTTTTATTATGTCACTACTCTTGAAGAAAAAAGCTGAGTTATTTATGAACCAAAATTAAAGTGTTCCTGTTCATTATGGTAATAGGAGGAAGGAGGAAAGCAGGAAGGAAGGGGAAAAGTGTATTTATCCTATCTTCTGAAGGCATCTACTTTGAATGCTGAAGTTAGGACACTGGGCTGCTTTGTAATCAAGAGAGAGAATGATAGACTTTGTCTGAATTATTCAAATTCTGGATAAATCCCTAGCCAAGGGGAGACAAAGTCTCCTTGGACTGATTCAGGCGGCCTTGGTAAGATGCTGAGCTGGTAACATCTAGGACTAGTCAAATAGGAAGCACCAGGCATGCTTATTATAGCTTAGGTCAGCTGAATATGACATACTTTCCCAAGGTTGTTCCAAGTTCTGTTAATGTGTTCAGACTAAGAGAGATTGTACCCAACAACTCTTTTCAATCTATCTATTATTCTATTCTATTCCTTTAATTTGGTATAACTGCTATCTTAGATGATTTGAAATTACTTCTAAATGTACCTACCTCTCTTCATCAACTGCATAGGACTGTTGCCTTTGAGAAAACAATCTGAGGGAAGAAACGCTTTCTTTTTGTTATGCACCACTTAACATTAAGTCCTTTTGCTAAGATATCTTTAAACTTCCACATTGTTTACACATATCTGTAGTGTTTGTCTAATGTATTCATGTGTATTTTGAAACAGTATACAGATGCTCTCCACCTCTCCACAATTCTTTCCTGCGTGCCAGAAAATAATTTCCCCAACTGAACAATCTAAATTACAAGTCCAGTTACTGTCTGTTTTGAGGCCCATAATTAGAGCTCAGATGGTAGGGCAATTGCAGAAGAGAGTTTACCAATTTACATGTTAATCAAACACAGTCTGATGGACTATGATTAAGGCAGGCTCAGTCAACATCTTAATTAGCCAGAAGCACATCATGAGGCATTGGTGCCTGTCTTCCCACCCCTGTATTTTTCCTAACAAGTACAGGTTCCTCAATAGCTGTTTTTCACAGCGTTAAAGCTACGACCTTAGTAATTGCTGTAATGAGGGAAGTTAGTTAAAAACTGTTTAGCCTTGTGTAGAACACCTGAGGTAGCATAGCATCCTCATTAGAGGGAAGAGCCTGGCCAATTTGTAACCTGCGTCAGGTATGATATTAAATAACAGATTTGTGCCAAAATCACATTGAGCACAGATTATGTTTTTTAAGAACTATGGACGGTTTTATCTGATTGATTAGTTCCACATGTCCACAGCCCCAGGAATCTCGCCACAGGAGCCCACATGGAATCAGGATAAGCACAATTTAAGTATGCCTTTGTAGTTGAGTAACCTGCTGGGCAGGACTTCATCTCTGCTAACAATGTCTCTCCTGATATTTTGTTTAAAGGCTTGCTAGTCTGCAGCTAATTTATTTTACAAGTAAAAATCAACTTTCTCCATACAGATATGTTCTAAAATTCCCTGAACACTATCAAATATTGTTTTCAAAAGCTAGCCTGTCTGAGGACTAAATCTCAGGAGGACTAGGAGATGTTTACAATTTTTCCCCATTTGATTCCGTGCTGTACATCTTTCGCTGCTGCAAAATATACACAATGATATGTAGATGGAAATGTTCAATGTATATTTATTTTTATTTTAAAAGGAAAATCCTGTTAGAAATGTTTGATTTTAGCAAGAAGTTCTTTTATTGATAAAACCAGAAGTGCTACCTCTGTGGCATTATATGTTCCCACTATCACAAGAACGCAGAATAAAAATGCAAATAACATTTATGCTGTATGCATTTTCTGTCCTTGCTTTCATGATAGCTCATGTAAGAGCTGCTGGTAGTGACAAGGAGAAAAACATCTGTTGTGTTTTTTGGAATTGACAGCTGAGCAGAACAGGGAGCGAATTATGACCTTATATTTTCTATTATCTTCAGGCATAACATGGTGATTTTCTGCTTGGTTTCTGAGGAGAGGTATGGACTGTGTTTAGTTTCAGTACCAGTCACCACACGAGTGTCAGATGCTACCCTGGTCTTCCACTCAGAGGAATGGTATCACAGCCTCCCATATAGGAACTCTTCCCTAATTACAGAAATAAGGAAAGATTCCCTAAGATCAAAACCACTTAAAAATTACAGATAGCTCTTTTGAAAACAGAGTGAATTTATTAGTGGTAAAGACCCAGGAAGCTTCCTTGGTCTATTTGCCTGCCAATGCCTTGTTATTTCTTACATCCTCTCAAAGGCTTCATTATGTTCAATCCATCCTCGTAGGCTTTAGCCGCAGTCTGGCCTCTTATTTAGAGGTTTATTTTCTTGGTATTAAATGTTCACTTAACTTCATGCTTCTGTTTGTAGTACAAATCATCCTGCTCCCTTCAACTCAGGTCACTAAACAAAGAAGTACTATATATGTAATTATAAAAACATTGTTATTACATTTCTGAATATACTCTAAGTTTCAGATGAATGGTAAGAATTTGTGTTGAATCCTTTTGTGAAAAGCTAACCTTTAAGGTCATTTAAGCCCTAATGTTTACCATCATAAAATAAGAATTTCATTGAAATACTGAGGGTTAGAAATTGCCTTGACATATAGTATTTGAAGTATCTCAGGCTAAAAAATGAGCAATTTTAATCTTCGTGGAGCCAAACATTCAAAAGCATTCAGCGGCTATCTGTAGTTGCCATATTGCATTAATGCGGATGCTACAAATACTTCTTAACCTAAGTACAAACAAATTGATGGGTACAATCTTTTTTAGCCCAAACACATACTGACAGAGCTGCCACTGACGTTACTGCAGACTACAGATGTCATGTGAGAACTGAAAATGGCTGTTTGGATGAGCCACACGACTACATCCAGGAAAACTCGGTTTTTAATGTCTGAAAACCAGACTAGAAAGCAGCTTGTAAATGGCACCTTTAAATGTTCATTCTTGATATGGTTTTGATACGTGAAGTTTGGATATTTTACTTTTATTTTAGCTATGGACAATAGCTCTGGAAATTCTGTTCCCTCTAAATCCAGAAGGACTATATCCAATAGCAGGTTATAACTTCAGCCTTACCCACTCTGGAATATCGGTGGAGGTAATTGTGCTTAGTCTCCATTCCATCTTTTGGTAGATCCTTTATATTATTCCTCATTACCTTTCCTTCTGATATCAATCCTGCATAACTAATTAAAAACTAGGATTTATCTCTGCTAACCTCCATGAATCAAAATGCTAGATAGTTTCATAGTTAATCCTAAAAGATAAGTCTTTTCCTCTGTGCCTTCTGGAGATTTGTGTCTTTCTCCATTATAGCAGAAGCTCACGTACTTAGGTTTAACCCCTAACTGCAACATTTAAACCATGGGAGATAAATCTCTCCTTTAATGACTTAAATTTGGTATCATTATAATGTTAAAGTCCGAAAAAACTATCTTGACATTTAAAGAATGTAAAAAATACCACCCCTACACAAATAGAGTGCAAAAGTTTTAAACAGGAGAAACACCCAAAAGATTTAATCACTGTTTGAAAATAATAGTTAGCAGTAAAAAATGTTTACTAATATATCACCTGTCTTTCTCTGGAAAGATCTAATTGCGGTGCCTAATTTTAATGGTTCTAGAACATTATTTTTCTAAAGCTTTTTTTGAGTTTTTAGATTAAATACTGAATTCAAGTGAATGCAATCAAGAAGCAAAGCAAAATATTCAAATATGGTGAAGTGAGCATGAGTAACGAGCAGAGCTTTCTTAAGATGTTTAGTTTGCAAGTATTAAGAGTGAAAAACTGTCTTCTATAGTACTACAATTTTCTGTTCAAGTGCTTACAATGTAAAAACTAAAAATGTCTTGTATCATACACAGAATTTATTGTGTTGATGCATCTCCATAATCATTCATCCTCACAGAAGTATTCAGGTAATAAGATTATAATTAGTTTGCATTTACACAATGTTTTTCAGCATAAGGAAATCTGTACGAAGTGCTCCCATTTTACAGAAAGGAAAACAAAGAGGTTCAGTGTTTTGATGATGATTCTGGTATTTCTGAGCCAAGATGGTCTCTAGCATTCGTAATCAGAGCACTGGACATCTTTTACAGATGATCCTCTCTCCCCTATGAGATGTTCTCCTGGAATCAGTTCCAGGGAGACATATTGGGGGAGCAGGTGGGGATTTATTGAAAAGAAGACATGGCTATTTGAACACTATTATAGTCATTAACAATGCAGCCATTAAGCTGAGCATACACAGAAAGTAAATATTGATGTGACTGGTGATCTAGCTGAAAAAAGTGGAAAATGGCACAAAAATGCCTATGTTTTAATTTTTTTTCAGTTAGGTGTCTGACTCTTTCTGTTATGCTGTTTCTGTGCTGTCATCTTTCTATTGAGCTGTAGGCTTGGGAAATGCTAGATCAAATTGAGAAAGGTAAAAGTAAAAAAAAAAAAAAAATCATTTAGTTGAGAAAAAGCAGGCCAAGAAAAAACAATCAGCTGTAGTCGATAATGTTCAGTGTGAAAAATGTGATGTTAATGCGCTCTCTTTTTTTTTTTTTCTGTAGGAGATCATTAGAGGGCTTTATGGTCTTTCCAGATCAGTACAAAAGACATTCTATATCTTGATATGTCTCTATGAATTTGAAAGATGTGACCTCCGTAGGGGATACTACTGTTGGTTTTACATCATTAATGTTTCCCTTCATTTATTTCTGCAGAATACCTGCACTGTCTTTTAAAGTGGGAATTGCCTGGGGTGACAAATTGAATCTTGAATCTTTGCACCTGACACCATGAGAGCCTATAAATTAGTTATGGGCTAGGAAGATAGAATCCTAAATGTTTCCATTTCTCATAGAAAAAATGACTCTTGGGGTCACTAACCACAGAATTAAAAACCTGGACTTGTTAACAAGAAAACAATTAATTATTTACAAACATGTGGGTATTTTCCATTAGCATATTTAGAATTAGAAGTCCTTGTTCTGCTAGATTTACTTCTGCCCTCGAGACTCTAGTTGTTAAAAATGGGGGTCACACTAGCCCATTTAGTACTGGGAAATATGTACCATGGAAACTATGAGCTACATATGTCCTTTGCTTTTGGCCTTTCAAAGGAACCAAAGATTAAGCCATCTTATTTGAAAGCCACAATAGTGTAGAATCAGCAGTAATAACTGTACCATCACCCATATGGTGGTTTATTATTCTAGCACATTCAGGGACAGGATAAAGAAAATAAATTATTGAGTGCTGTGGGTGATTTCATTTATTTATGTATGTATGTATGTCTGTCATTGTTAGAGCAAACAGTAGAGAAAACCTTGCATCCTAATATGACTCCCATGGGGAAATTCTAATGCCATTCAGCCAGGTGGATCTTCTATACGTTTTTTTTCTTCCATTCGCTGCCATCCGCCTATCCATCATAATGCTCTGAATACTTTTCATCCATGAAAACTCCTTGCTATAGCAATATATAGGCTTTGTAAATAAAGTCTGGCACCCCTAAGGGGAACAATATAGACTTCCAGGAATTCTCATATATTTAATCTGTTTTAAGGCCTGAAAAGTATATTTCTGTAATAAAATATTTTAAGACCTTTTTGTCCTGGGAAATTTCTTTTCCATGGCAGGTGACCTTTACAGGTCCTCTCTGGCTACATAACTGCTATGGATATGAACATTTAGGGGTTTCAACTGGATACAGTATGATGCAGGTATTTTTTAAAGATTACTCCAAGGCTAAAGCACTCTCTCCCCCCAGACCCCCACCCCCAATATTTGAGCAGTTTGAAAGCATCAAGGCTCATGTTATCCCTGCAGATACATGCAGAAAACTCCTAATGGCTACAGCCAAAGCTGCACGTGTGCATCCAAGGGCAGTACTTTGGTTTTGAACGTTAACTAGGATATGAGAGAATAGATTTGGGGTTTGTATAGCCCCTTTCATACCTGTTATGGCTCAAAGCATCTTACAAAGAAATAAATGAGCTACTTCTAGTACAGAGAACATGTAGGAAGGCTGAGAAGACATTACGTGCCTAGTAGAAGATGACACAGTGTTTCAAAAAGTGGAGCTTGATTTATTAAGAAAAGCAATTGTGGCCAGGAATACCAGTGTTATGGTTCTTTCCTTCCTGCTCCTCCCTCTGTCTCTTACATCCACAAAAGCTGTCATTGAATTTTTAACTGTAGAGTTTTTAACCCACTATCTTAAAACTACTGACTTTTTCTTTTCGCTTGGCTGTTTCTTCTGAGCATACAGCAAGACCTGGGTGTTAGGTCTGAAAACAAAATGACTTCTCAACCTCAGCCCTACAGTGTCAAATGCTTTGGTCTACTAATGTTGATGTCACATGCACAGCTATGTAGTAGGATACATGCAGTCATTTGTAGAAAACACAGCTAAGCAAGGTGGGCAGAGTCTTCCAGTAGCTTCTTTAGGGCAACCTGCGCTGCTAGAGCAGAGACATCTGAGCTGGCTCTGTCTCTGCTCACTCCGGACTCGGAGGTATGTGGTGCAGCACAGCACCTGGGCTGGCAAATCATGTGGGAGCTTAAATTCAGAAGAAATATTGTTACATTTAGCTCGAGCAAAGCACAGGCTAGTAAGTGCTTCCAAGATTTTAGACTGCTCCTATGTAGCTTCTTGCCACAACCTGAGTAAATCTTCACTGTGCTACCCTAATTCAAGCCTCCGGTAGCTTAGATAGCAAGCTACGTGTATCAAGCTCCATGGTGCAATGAAGACCTGCCATACAGACTCTAATCATATAGGAAATGCTGGGCTAGCAGATTCCTCTGTAAAGCTCGTTGCAAGATTTGAGGTAGCTGGGATGCTGCAAAACTTGATAAGCCACCCAATCCCAAATATTGTCAAGTTTGGAGGGCAAAAGAGTTAGTGCCTGGATACAATGTATTTAGCCTGGTGTTCCTGACACCACCAAATGAACAATTTTTAGATTTTGTAGATTCCCATGACCCATTTCTGATGCAACATGAGAGTCGCATGTGCCTGTAATTTCCCCTCTAAACTCCTCTGTGAGTAAGCACTCTTGTGGTGACTGCATAGCTGTCACTGCTTGGAACAGTCTGAATTCATATTACTGACGTCAGGGTTGGATTTATCTGATGATACTTCCTTAATTGTTTAATTTGTTAAAACATTTAATAGAACATTTCTGGAATGATGTGCTTAATATTTTCACCATAAAAATGAGCAGCAGCATGTGTAATCTGTCTGCTACTGTGTTAGAAGTGGTAAGATTTGGTCTTGGGTAGTGCCAGGAACTTGCTGCTTCTGTAGTTTGGGTGGAATAATTGGACTGCAATCACAGTTTTTCTTGCTGATTATTCTCTGCCTTACAGTAAACAGGATTATGGGAGGTGCCCTTAAGTAATGATTATAATAATAGGATATTATATACCTACAAGCATCCATACACACACGCATGTGCTATGTTTACACTTTCTATATCTGATTTTTAGCAGCTTTACAGTAATTGCTTAGTTGACCTGCCCTCTTTTGTTTTATATCTATATATCTATATCTGCTAAGATAACCTTCCTGCTATTCCCTTTTTTATGTGGAGGTGAGGGCTAGCACTGCTGGTGCAGGATCCAGGATTTTTAACCATGTAGCGACTAGGGCCCATTTTACCTTTTTCCCTTTGCGAAAAAGGGAAAAATAGAAACCCCAGCACTGTACACACACGTGCAGTTACACAGAAGCATCTGCCAGTGTTTGGCTGCAAGGTGACTCAGGAGGGCAGGTAATGAATGTCTTAATTAAAATGATGGTAATGTTGACTGTACAATTAACATTTTTTTAAAAAGGTAACGTATAGGTGCGCAGCGTGGTTAGTGCCTTATTGATGCCTGTCCTTCCAAAGAGCAAATAGGTGTGGGAAATGGGATAGTTTGTGAGTTGTCTTCAGAAACAAAGATTTCAGTAGTCTCTTGTGCTTAAAGAGATCGCAAAGCCTGAGCTAAAGCTGGTGAACAACATGGACTTAGAAGGCTGTTTAAAGCAACAGGTATTTCACCTGAAAATCAGTGTGTTTCATACAACCTCCTCCACACCTGCTCTGCAGAGGAAGGGAGCTTGCAGCAGCCCTTCTAGCTGTAGCAGGGCACGTTTTCCCCTCCCAGAGCTCATTGCCTAGGCTGGCACAAGCAGGACTGGGGGGTCTTTTCTCACCCGTAGAGGATGGCTAGCTTTCAAAAATTGTTAACCTCCTACCAGGCTCCACCTCTTTCACAATCATAATATTTTAGCTTAAAAATCATAACATGCTGAAGACGATTCTGCATTCCTTTTCTCTAGCCTCTGGCTTTCAAATTGTGGGGTTATATTCAGGTCAGACTGTCATCTCTCTCTCTGCAACAGTCTAAAGGCTAAATCCCTTTTAAAAAAGAAAATAAATCTTCAGTTCTCACATAATGACTTGGTATCTGGAGCTGTGGCTTTGCAGAAAAGATCAAATAGCCTGAGCCTTGTGACAGAACTGTAAGAAATGGTAGCTCCTCATTATCCCATAGAGTAACGTCTCAGTTATGGTATTAAATGGACCAAAAGGACCCATTCAGGCTTTGAATGTTCCATGAGACAGATGACCAAGGATACAGTCCCTGTGACAGGAGCCAGTACCCGCTTCCATGCTGTGTGTGTCGGTGGTTTTCACTTGTGCTCTGGACTCTTACATTGCTACAGCTGCTCACTCAAGTGTTACATGGAGTTAAATTGGATAGTTGTGGCATGCAAAGTGGTAACAAGATGTGGGATACCACGTGAAAGTTAATGACTCATGGGCACAGATGGGGCCAAAAGGGTTATGAGCGGCTGCTTGACATTAAACCCCTAGGAAGTCTGAGAAGAGCAGAGGTGCAGGAACTATACAGAGAACAGCTCCTTCTCGCTTGACGATCTTTCCTTAAAAAGAGAGCAGGATCCTTGTCCCATTTGGACCCAACTATGAGCTCATCTCAGCCCGCACACTGTTCTCCAACAGCTGCAGCTGTGTTACAGCAGCCTCTGTGCCTGTGCTAATGGGATAAAAGCATTTCCATGTGCTCTTTTCATTGAGAGAGCATACATCCCTCCCCACAGCCTCCAGTGTATCCTCATTCCCTTGAAATGGATTCAAATACTAAAGCCTGTTAAGTTTAATTATCGCCAAAAGTCTGGGAGGAAACAAAACCTTCTGGCCACTTTAAGCTGTTTCAAGATAGGTACATATAAATCACAAATGTGCCGTCACTTATGGGAAATTCAGAAGCCGAGAGAAAGCAGTAATACGTACCAAAGAGAGCAATCGTAAAACTTACACGGTCTTCTCAACCACATGTGCAGGGTTGTGCAGTTCCTGGCCCGGTGAATGCCGTTCCTTAGCGAGGGCCTCTCACGGCCAGGACCTGCGCAGGACAAACCCCCAGCCACGAGGCACGGTGCTGTGACACGCCACAGGTACCACTTGCCCTTCCGGGCTTTCAGAAACAAGCCCACGAACAGGTAGATTGCTCCTGGGACAACTTTGTGCTTTATCCTGAAAATTGTTACATCCCTGTAATTTCAAATGAAGTCAAGGGGAACAGCTTGCCTTCAGCCCTTTTACCAACCATGTGCAAAACAGAATTTTATTCGGAGAGATTTTTTTGCTTGTGAGAGTATAGAATGAGGCACATGTGGGAAAGTTTTTCCCATTGTATGTACTCTTGCTATCCCTTTGCTATGCTTCTCTCAACACAGGGATTTCTGATTTTGGGGAAATACTGTGTTATGCATGGACAGTCGATCAGCCAGTGGACATCTACTCTTTGATTTAAATGGAACTTCATGTATATATATACACACATTTAACAAGGCTGTGTCTACTCTTCTCTCCCTCCTTTTTCTAATACAAAAGCTATTGCTTTCATTGAGTTATGCTGTAGCAGAGCAGCACCATAACAAAAAGTAAATCATTCCAGCTACATTGAGAGGCAGTGCAAAGAAAACTGTACTGGTGAGTAGCTGTTCTTATGGAGGGGTTGAAGTAAGAAGTGTATTTCCTTCTTCTATTGTTTGGCTGACTTCAAATCAAAGTTCACAGGAAATCTCAGTTTATAAGTTAGCGTCGTTCTCTCTCCTCCTATTAAAGCATCCATGATGACATCTGGCAGCCACAGCAGCAGGCAAGCTCCACTATCCTTTTTTAAAAAGTATTTATATGTTTGTTCAAAATAAAAACAGTGGCTTACTTTCAGTTTCACACATGCGCTATGTGCTTTTTAACATTGTCTTTTTTTTATTAATGAACTATTTCAGTTTTATTTTGATGCATAATCACATTACTCTTTCTTCTTGTATAAAATTTTTCCGTAAAAGTTTAAAGCCTCATGTTGCTGCTGGAAAGGTCTCCTGTCTTTCTGTTTCTAAAGACCTCTTTTAAATCTTTAACTTCATACCACACAGGAGAAAAAGCCATTACTAACATATCAGAGAGGTGCTATAAAACGTTTCTTGGAAGGAGATGTAAAAACGCATATATCATGTTTTGCAGAGGATGCTGCACCTAGTATTGTGGTTGGAAGAGCTGAATTACTGTGTTTTCACATGGAGATGGCACTGTTTGCTAATGCCTATTGACAACGTGCATGCGTTGATGATGCTTGTCCTCTAGGCTGAGCTCTAGCAAATGCTGATAAATTCCAGACTCTAATCAAACATCTTTCAGAAACATTAACATTTGCTAAATAAACATCTTTTCCTCTTCTCTGTTGCATGTAATGGATGTTTTTAACATCATTTGCCAGTCTTTCTACAAAGCATAACAGATGGCCGCTGCTTCTAATGAAATAATTATATTACCTAACCCTTTCCTTGGGAAAGAAAAGGTTTAGGCTTGATTTTTCGCTGTCTTACCTCTTGATTTCTGTGAAGTGTCTTGCATCTGTCACTAGTATTTTCTATTAATGACCCTGGTGACAAAGATAAGAAAGTTTTTAGTTGAAAAAAATCTATCACCAGTTTTAAATGAAAGAACGGCTACTACTCTTGGTATTGCTTTTTGGTTTGGTCACCCTCTCTGTTTGTAAAATGTAAAAGGGAGAGCTCAATCTAAGTCTGTGAAGAAGCACAGAGCAGTTAAGAGCCAACTCTGAGTGAAGTGGTAGATCTACACCGCTCTGAGAGACAGATCTTGGAAGTGCTCAGAAATGCTCTCTTCTTGATCTGCCTGTAACCTGTTCACACAATTGCTTAAAGGATTTTGTGTCGATACTCTCTGGGTGTTGTCTTTGCATGTTTGTGGTGACATACTAAGCCAGTTGGCTGAGTATTACTGAGGTACTAAACCTGCAGATACGCTTATGTATGCAAGGAGCCACACGCAGTGGAAACTGACCTCTAAACCAGGTTGGGTTCAAGCTCCCAGGTCCAGCGTTTGTGCAGACAGGGATGCAGTCTTGAGAGCTGCCCACTGGCGAGGTTAGTCTGCTCTTTGAAATACATGTTTGTCCTGCTGAGAACCTGAGTGCGGTTCAAAAAACAGATGGGCTGGGATCGTTCAGGAGCCCATTGGCAAGATGGAGTCTTTCTGCAGCGTGTTCCTGCGTGTGCATGTGAATGGCAGAGCCAGAACAGAGGCTCCTCAGACTCAGAATATACTTGATTCCTAAACATTTCAAGAAACTATTTGGCCTTTGACATTGATGACATGCCATAGACTGCTAATAATAGCATGCCTGAACTTTCGTTAGAAAAACAACCACATCCTTCACTAATTCCCACACTCCTAGGTTAAATCGCCACAGTATCGTATTAATGCCAGGGCTGATGAAATACAGAGAAATAGTAAAACCTCAGCTGAATAAAACTTGTTCTCCTTTGAGGGGTCTTTTTTATGAGACTGAAAAGAAGAACAATAAGATGTCAGCTAGTTGTTTGTCACTGCTCTTGGACACAGAGGTGACAGGATACTCTTCTTGTCCCATCCTCTTCACAGGCGTGGAGATCTTGCACGAAGCTGCTGATGTTCTGCTGAATTATTATGGCAAATGCAGTTTCATTAACTACCCTTAAAATAAAGGAAGCATGAGTAAGAGGAAGAATTCACTGAGTTAAGATAGAGGAATTCCTGGAAGGAAATGCTATGAATAGATGAACTTGGAGACTAAGCTCAATCTGAAGATTAGGTTCTATTGCTTTTGTTTGATTTTTGTATGATAGATAAAATCTATCTCCAAGAGGAGTGCAAGCTTAAATATTAATTCTAGGTCTGCATGTTTTCCGAGCACAGAGTTAAGGACTCTGCCTGTTCACACCCACAAATAGTATGAAACCGATTATTCACAAAGGGGGAAATAGTGGGATTTATGCCAAAATTCCCCTATTGCTTACTATTCATGCATCTAGGAAGAAATGAATAACAGAAATCTGTGAGTTCAGACAGGCATAAAAGTTCATTTCATTATGAGGAGACCTGGTTTTTGCATGAATCTTGGAAGATGTAGTAATTAGCAAAATAATATTGTTTGCACAGAGCCATTACATGTAACACAGCTGCCCTGGTATTGAACTCATTTCTCACCTGTCTGGACATCATATTCAAAATTGCATTGTTTGTTTGATACAAAAATTCAGCGTTTGAGTTTGCTGGGTGCCTCTTCTGAAGGCAAACAAAATGTGTTAAATCAGGAAAGACAGAAGGAATATGAAAATGAGCAAGACGGCTTGATATCCACATACTTTAAGTAGAATGGTTTGAGTTACCCTGAGGTTTACTTGCTGGTGTTTTTATCCCCTTTATGCTGACTATTGAGATATCCTGTTGCTATGGGCTAATGTGGAATGCGCTCTGCTTTAATGGTCAGAGTTCAGTGGTTTCATCGTATTTTCACAAGCAGAAAGCGGGTCCTTAACAAAAATTTTTTTCTCCCGAGGGACTAGGCATATGCTGGGGAAAAAATGTATCACAAAATTCAAGTATGCAGACTCTTCTGGGCTTTTAAGACTGTAACTACCAAGAAATTAAAGCATAGAGACTTCGCAGTGGTAGTAGTGGTGGGGCACAAAGTGTAATATAGCACGCGCTCCTGGTAGACACCGATAGTCTACGTACTTTACAATTGTTCAAATTAGGAGAAAAAAAAGTTGCCATTTTGAATCGACGTTGCCTTCTTTTTGCATGTAGAAATCAGCTTTACATGTTAGAAAGGTTTTGAAGCAGAGTTCATGTCGCATCTGAGGAATAAGAGGAAGATATCTTCCAACGTTACAGATGGCATTATCAGTAAGAATCAATATAAGTGCCTGCTGTATATGGTTTTTAAAATGTATTCTAACATTGCTAAATTTGGATATGAAGCTCAGCTTGAGAGGCAACTGAAACTACAGAACTTTAGCTTTTCCCTACAAACAGAAAGTTTTTGCAGTACCAACAAGAAGCCAGCGTCACGGCTGCCTCCAAGGGACCCCGCTGGACATGCCCGTTTGTTTCTGACCCACTATGACATCAAAGCTTGCAAGTTGTCCTGTCACGCGGGCGGGCGATGGGAGGGGAGGGCCGAGCGGACGGAGGGGACGGGACGGGAGCGGACGGCGTGGCCGCCAGGGGCGGCTCTGCGCTCGGCCGCCGGGCGGGCTCGGGGTCGCTGGTGCTGCGCCCTGGGCTTTCCCTGCAAGCTTGTGCTCGCCCCTTTGCTCTCTCCGCGGTCGGTTAGATGGAATGGATTTACTGCATCAATAGATAACCATTGAAAAGTCAGTCCCAAACCAACTCCTTGCTACAACAGACGTTTTTCCCCCTCCTTAGTTGTATATGAGAAAAGTTTTTTGGGGGTTGTTTTCCTGAGCAGTGTCTTTTTCTGATCTTCTGATAGCTTTTTCAGGTTTTGTGTATTCGTGACTTCGGTATTCTGTTTTAACATAGATGTGCACGTTTGTGTGGAAGACTTATAGTTCTTTCTTTTCTCACTTCTCTGTCTCATCATGTATCGCCCTGCCCACTTTTTCATGCTTGGTCCTACAATCATCACTTATTCTGTAAGTACCTAAATACCAAAACCAGTGACAGAATCATTATGATAGCTGATAGCTATCTTGTTAAACAGAGGGCTGGCTATAGGTTTGGGAACAGATTTCCTTAAAATTGCTAAGCCTTCTGGTGGCTGACTTCACCATCACCTTCAAACTTCACAAGTCAGATTGGTGTGTGCTGAGGAATGAGGAGGCAACAAAAGACTTTCTTACACTTCAAAAAGGAACCCCAATACAGAGGGAGTATAGACGGGTTATTTTGTGGATTGTGGCAATTGTAGAACAAACATGGCAATTTTACCTCTGTTAACTACAGCACGAAAATGCATCTTGCTGAATGCTTATTATTGTATTTGCAGATTGACTTCATATGTACCACATGTGCTTATTGTTGTTGCGTTGTGATTTCAAGCTTTTATGAAGTGATAAGCCACATATTAATAGTTTTAACAGAAGGTGCTCTAGTTGTTAACACGGTAACACCTTGCCAGAACAATATGTTATGTCCATTTTTGTTTTGAGAAATATGCGACATTCTGCGCTTCAAAATACGTAAGGTAAGTGCCTAGTCAATGCTTAGATCTGCTTAATATATTATTTTCCACAAATTCCTACCCTGTTGCTCAGTCCTGCTATAAAAATTTGCTGTGTTAGACTGCAAAATATTAATTCATGTCCCAGGAATCTCTTTGGGTACAAGCTGTGGAAGCAGATCTACAAACACATTTGCTCTTGCTTAATCTTACTCAAAACTGAACTGATTACTAACATTAGTATAGTAACAGGTGTTCAGACACATTCAACTAAGTTATTACCCTAGCATGGAGGAATCTTTTTTTTTCCATATCACATTCAGGTTATCAGTGGCATATAGACGAAATTCTAGTCACATTCAGCTCAGTAAAAATTGTACCTACTGTAAATGAGTCTCATCGTAGCAGGATTCCACCTTATAACTGCAGCTGATGTCAATGAAAATTTCCAAAATAAGTTATCAGGTATATAATGGTCATAGTGGTCCAAAGAAAGCTAAACTGTGGTGTTTTGATCAAGATAAATATTAGGGAACTTTATATTTGTTTACATTCTGGATATCTTAATGACCAAGATAAAATTAAAGGAAGTTAGTGAGTTAAACCTTTCCTTTAGTTGCATTGTGAAGAGGACAGACAAGGATAAAAATACCAAATCTGATGTCTTTAGAGTAACTCCTTTCAACCTGCCCTTCTGAGTAGGCAGTGCATGAAAGCATTTGCCCATGAGTAATATCTTATTAAACTGTCATGATTTGATGTGACACATTTTTCTCCCAATTTGCATGCCTGATAATAGACTTCCTAAATATCACCTTCAGGTCCATTGGCAAAAAAGTAAACCAACTGAAAGAAACGTTGGATCAAATGTCGGCGATGGGACAATCTCAGGGCTGCATCTGAATGTGAGACAAAGGGTTTAGGCCATTAAAAGCTATATGGTCTAGTGCCATGCTAATGTTGAGTTCTTTGTGTAGTTCGGGCGTGTTGCCTTGTAAACACGTTTATGTTTCCATGACTCATTAAATCCTCTGAAATAAAAGCTCTCGCAATTCCAGTACAGTGGAGCAGTCATTTTTCGATGCAATTATAAACAGGCTAGATAACAAGCTACCTAACTTGTCCCCTTTTCTGAAGGAGGAGAATGGTTAGCGACCTCTCCTTTCTCTAAAGAGTACCGAAATCCACTTCATTTGAAAGATTAAGGAGTGGAAAGTCCTTGACAAAATAAAAGGGGTACATAAGCAAATGCCAGCTGGGTGACTAATATTTTACATGCCAAGTAAAAATATACATTTTGTGAACCTATTTAGTATTCAGTTTAAGAGACTGTAGTAACCATAGCAACCCCTTATCACCTGTTTGAGACACTGCAACATCTTAATGAAATGTGCACCAAATGCCCTGCTAATATTTGTAAAATGCTGATGATATTATCTCTTGGAGAGAGCTACACTGAAAGATAAATGTGTAAAAATGCTTGAGATTCATGGCTCCCCTGTCTATTATCTGCTTTCTCCTTGCTCTTGTACTTTGCTTACATATATATCAGTTTTATTTATCAAAAGCGAAAGATTAATGGGTACAAGGAGACACTAGAGGGAGCAGGGTGGTGGACACACATCACTTCACCCACAGCACACTCATGATAACCGCTCTCAGTTCAGTGCTCTGAAGGCTTTAGTGGTGGCCAGAGACAATGTAAAGGGAAAGGTTTCCCAAAAGAATTGAACATGGGAACTCATAGGAAGGCACCCAGAATAACGAGGTAAAAGCAGATCTCTCCCTTGAAGCAGTTATTGATTTACAAAGACAGTTATGCCATTTACTTTATTGCAGGTTTCTGAATCCCATAAAGCTGTAAAAATAATGATCTTTCTGGTTGTAGTGACAGCTTCTGCCATTTAAGGCTTTGCCTTTCAGGTGCTCCCCCTTCCTTTTCAGATTCCAAGCTACAAGTTGTCAGAGCTTTACTCTTCTTAAGTCTAAAACATGGGTATGGAAGTTGAATTTATCTGTGGTGTTATTTCTGTGCCCCACAGCCCTAAAGCTAAGGACACTGGGATGACCTGCAGAGCTCCCCTCCTCAAGTGTCAGCACCTTTTCCCAAAGGACTCTGTGCTTTGTCCTTTTTTTGTGGTGGACTTTATTTTCCCAGTCTATAAACTACATACAGAGGCAGGTGGCTATCAGTTATCTGAAGATCCCAGTGAATTCAGAGTTCCTTTGATAAAAGATACATGGAAACTGTATTTAAATCACAAAAGCCTTTAATTTCAAATCCTCAGTGTGATTCTTCATTCTCTCCACATATATATGCTTCCACTCCTGAGTACATATGTAGAAGGAGGGTAGCAAAATCAACGCTTACCAAGTTGTAGTTGGTAGTCGAGCAACATGGCTGCATAATTCAGCCAATTCCCCTACATGCTGAGGCATCTTGATGTCTAATTTTGGTCTGCAGCACCATGTAGGACCAAGTCTTCCACTCTTAATTGCAGGTGATAGATGGGAAACTGAGAGCACTGAAAGACTGAGCGGATGGAGCTGACAGGATTATCAGGACATCACTCCACTTTCCTATTGGCATAGAGGACCTCCTTGGTGCCCAAAAGGTGTGAAAAAGCCCTTTATGAAATGGGAGTTCAGACTTTCGCACATAGTTGCAGTTCGGTAGCATATTATAGCAAAATACAAGCTAAGGAAGATGTTGGAAGAAGAGGGAAAGAGAGTACGAGCATATGTGACAAAGCGTGGCCCCAGGGATCAAAAGCTACATGAAATAGCTGAGAAGGCATGTGTTAACCTTCACTGTTGGGGTAATGTAGTAATGATAAGCCTCTTCTGGAGCTACTTCTGTACTTTTTTTTGCCTGCTGTTGGTGCAAAATAATGATGTTGGAGAGTGTGTTGCAGACTGGGGTTAGAATGGTTGCGTCTCCCTGTAAAAAAACACACGTGTACTCATGAATATCTGCGAATTTCAGAATTAAAGTCACAAATATGGACTAATAATGAACAGGAAGTAAAAGATGCAAAAATTAAAGCGTAGTGGTGAGCATTTTGTTTCTGTGCTGGCCTCCATATTCCACAAGTCTTACCCAAATCAGATTTTCTGAGTTACTGCATCTTCATGAAAAAGCTTAACGTTGACTACAAAAATACAGTTTTCATGGACCAGTCTGGTTTTTTATTTTAGTATTTTTTATAAGCGTAGCTTATAAATGAGAATCAAAGCATTGGATTATAAAACTGGTTTGTCTGGAACCTGGAGAAACACATTATCTTTGCAGTCATTGTCTTTTATTGCCAGTGCCATTTAACAAAAAGGGAGGCCTGAAGAGGGGACACATCTGGAAATGTGAGCTAAATAAAGTAAAAAGTCTTTTGGAAGCTGGTAAACCTACACTATATATGTCTGTAATTAAAAGGAGCGAGGTTCAATGGCTCATAAAAGTACCATCTGAAAACAGTTTAAAGGTTAAAAAAGGGCTACTTGGCACAGATAGAAGGGTGAGACCTGACCAGACCAGTCCTCCCAGGTCAGTACTCCCAATGGGCCTATTTATAAGTGTAGTGTTTCAAACCCCTCTTTAGTTGCTGTACACTTAAATAAATTTAAGCGATGGTCCTGGTGAGAAAAAGCATTAATGTGATAGGGAAGACTATCTGAAATTGTCTCTTATTTTACTGCTGTAACTAATGCTTTGTCGTATCTGCCCATGTCCTTGAATTACTTAATTTAAAATTCTCTGGTAAGAGGGTTCTTCTGATTTTCTTCTAAATTCTTTGCCTGTTTTTCTCATTTGAAATCAGAAGAATGTGATTTTTTTTTTTTGTAAAACTTGCCACATAAATATATTACATATTCAGTACCGAGGGCCTAGCTGAAGCAGTGGGAAGGGATAGTAATTCCATGTTTCATAGGTAATCTAACCTTGATGGTAACTCCACTGAACTCCAGAAGCTTATGAGTCAAATCATGAGTCGCACATGTTAGCAAATTCTCAGTTGTATAAAGAGGCTTTCCTGGGCAGAGTCTAAGGTCTCCAGGTTTGGGTTTAGGCTTTTGGTTGTCATTCCCCAGCCTACCCCTTGCAGACCTCATGTCACCACAAACACAATCCATTGGTATCCTGGCTAGGGCAGTATTTCACTCGGTTGAAGGGAAGACAACCTTAAGACTTCTTTCTTTTTAACAGAGAAAGTCCAAGAATATACATTTATTTTTACTTGAAGAATTTAAATATATTTCTCTAACACATTCATGCACACACACACACAATTTTCTAGAAATAATTTCAGCATTCTTTTTGTTGTGTTGTCTGACTAATACGGTCTTTCCCACTCTGGCTATGAATATTTAGCCCAGAAACTTATAGTCATGTCTATAAAGATTAGTCTTTTCGTGTCTTTCATTCCTGCTTATGGAAAAGCCTGTGCTGCCCTGATTACAGTAACATTTAAAGGTGTTTTAGTTTTTATAGATTTATTCTCTCCTTTATTATCCTCAGGAAAGTAAAGGCAGCTTCAATACACAGTTTGACGATTAAAATAGGAGAGATGAAACGCCTTGCCCGTGGAAACACAAGCAGCTTACAGGTTGCCGTTCATATTGCTGTTGTTCAAAATACAACCCTGAGTCACTTTGCTGCACAAGGTTTCCATGTGACCTGGCTGCTGTAGAGCTGACAGATACGTCACTTTTCCATCTCCTATCCCAAGAGGTTGCCTGCTTCACAGAAGCCCTTTTTCCATGTGGCAGGCAGCTGGCATGGGAAGCCGGGGCACTGGAGAGCAGAGATCAATGAGAATTCCCTACAGGACTATTGCTGGGGCGTTTCAACTGCAAAAAGTTAATTTTCTCATTAAGTTAGATTCATGAGAAAATGCAGATTGTTGACAAGTTTTTCTGCCTAGAAAAATGAAACAAAAGATTTTAGTCTGCCTTGAACTTTTAGACAACTTCAGCTCTGTTGATTTGAGTTGAAACATCTGATTTCAAGTCAGTGAAATATCAGTTGGTTGCCTGTCCAGTGGCTGCTTGCTTCATGGGATTTGTAGAGAGATGCTGAGTTCCATTTTCAGATCATTGTGTCCCAAGCTGTGTAGTGCCATTCTAGGGAAATACAGCAGAACTTTGAAATAACAAACTTTTTCTGAGAACAAGAAATGCGGAGGAGAAGAAATGGTGCAGAAATGTTCCAGTTTTTCATGTTAATGCCTTGCCTCAGCTGAAGGGTTGAAAAGATATTAAAATGCCAGCATTTCTTGTTTCTTGAAAAGTTTTGCAACACGGAGTGGAACTCCCTGTAATTTTTCCTGGACATGGCATAGTCCCGAGCACAGGGACTTCTGGCACAGACTTCTGCATGGCATATAGTATGTCTAACCTGCTGCGTGCAGGTTGAAGAAAAACTCTCTTTTAGAGCAGAATGGCTTAATTGTGAGAACATTACTCGTCTAACAGGTAGACCTGTGGTTAGGGGCTTTCATTTGGAAAGGAAGGATTTCCATGGTTTGGTGGTCCTAGATCATGGGAGTTTGAGTAGGTACCTGCTTGTTTCAAGTGACAATTTATCAGTTTAATTTGTCTGAGTGAAGTTCTGGAAAAATAACTGTTTGTCAAATCTGAGTGATCATGTATTTGGAGATAACTCCTGGAATAGCAGAATGGTATTGTTTTTGACAGCTACTGCTTTATGTTTGGCTGTAAAAGGCATATGTCATACAGCTTTTGCTATTTGCCTGGAGTTTTATTTGCTTAGCATGAGTCATTGAATGACTGTTTTTTGCTATTGGTCACTAAATAAGTAGTTGGTACAGAATGCAGTGAAATAAAGCTACTCTTTTTTTCTGTGCTAATGGCGGTTACAGAAACATAAGGCAATTCTTGTCTTGTTACTTTATCATTCTTGTTTTCATGAAGCTTCTTAAGACTGGGATATTAAGAAAAAAAACTGTTGTCGTTTAACTATTCTCTGTTACATTTAAGAGTAATGAGGTATAATTATCACTGAAGTATCAACTAATTGTAAAACCCTAGGAAATAAAATGGAGAAACAACGGTAAACTAATTATTATTTCTATTTAATTCTGCATGTATATATACTAGAGAACAGATGTTTTAGAAACTCTGAACCCCTATAGCATTCATCTTTGTCAGTCTTTTTAACTTACTATACTTCCGTATAATTTTGGAATAGACTATCAGTCTTCTTATCACTGATTTAGTACACATGAATGTGCACTGACTTGTTCAGCCTCGCAGATCAAGTATCTGCCTTGTAGCAGATGTGGTAAAATGAAATCCAGCAGGTATTACTCTTTTGATTAAAATACCTTAATCAAAAAGTCTAGTCAGTGTTGTCATTAAGGCAAGTACAGATGGATCGTTTTTTACTATTTTTCTGTCTGTCTGAGCTGTGGATTACTTAGATTGCATCAGTGATGGAGGAAAAAGTTGTCCTGAAAACATCTTTCCATCTCTCTTGCCTGCGGCTGGTGCAGCCTCAAGTGAGATCAGAGCAGTTTGAAGGATGCTGTAAATAACCAAGCAAGGGCGAATGGTCATCTAAGGACCAGTCCGCCAAGAGGACTGCAGGATGCTCTGATCTTTCTCATCTTTGCCTGTTTTAGCGATACCCTGCCAAAAGGCTGAGTCATCTTGCTTGAAAGGTAATGAATTTCCCAAAGGTCTGCCTGAAGGACATCTTTGTGCACTGTGGCTTTCAGTGTGTATTTGTAAATTTAAGGATGTCTGACATTGCTGGTCTTCTTTTTAAAATTCTGTTGGAAAACATGTGCATTTAGATACCCGAGTCAGATGCACTGCCAGGGTAATTAGTTTATCTTCATTCCATTCACTGCTTTGATGTTGATAAAAGCAGTCCAGTACTGCTCTGTGAGAACCAGCTCTGCACATCCTTATATTCGAGAGTGGTAGAACACTGGAACAGGTTGCCCAGAGAGGTGGTGGATGCTCCATCCCTGGAGACGTTCAAGGCCAGGTTGGACAAGGCCCTGAGCAACCTGATCTAGTTGGAGATATCCCTGTTCCTTGCAGGGGGGTTGGACTAGATGACCTTTGAAGGTCCCTTCCAGCCCTAACCATTCTATGATTCTATGATTCTATGATTCTATGATATTCACTAATATTAACTATATATATTTTAAAACTATTCTGTGACACTTTCACATCTTGAGAACAGATTTTCATACGCTATTTCAGAGTTTTTGCTTTTTTTTTTGTACTGTCTTCTCAGAAATTTTTCTTCATCTTGCAACCTCATATTTTGTGCCAGTTATTCTGGAGGTTATTTTTACATTCTAGTATTGCCTTGGGTTACGTATTCTAGTGTTATCTGGGGCTATTAAATAGTATTTTGTATTCTAGACATCCTGCTTTCCCTGCAGGTACCAATTTGAAACTGCCAAGGGAGAAACTATAAAAATCCTTTATAAATTAATTTCAACATTGATAGTTGGGGTGTACTACCTTTTCCTCTCAAAGTGCAACAGTTTAGCTGCTTGTTTAATTTAAAAAAAAAAAAAAAGCATGTCTTTATTCTTATCAGTCTATATTACAAATTAAAGGCAATCTGTTTGTGATTGACTTAATTCCTGAAGAGGTTTTAACTGTTGATTTTCAAGCTAGGTTTGTTTCTTTCTAACCTATGTCCTGGGTTGTATTTTTCCCTGCTGCAACTCTTTCACTTCCACCATATAATCAGATCCTGGGGTCTGGTCTGTCTCTATTTGGCACAACTCCGTAAGGAGACAGAGTGGTTCTTCTGTCTTTAGCGTATATTGAATTCTCTGGGCCCAGAGGATTTCTATGGCAGCTGGAATTCAGCTAATGAGAGAAAGTCCTTTTTTCCACTTCCCGTTCTGCGCTTCCCCTGCAGCTGGTGCAGACCTAACTTGGTGCGGGCTACATAAAATCATGTTACACCAAAAAAACCTCCAGCAACCAAGTAATTCCACATTCAGTTGCTTTGCATCTGGTCTACCAGGTCAAAATTGTTCCTGTGCTTGGTAATTTATTTGAAAGAATGAAGCTAATTGAGGAAGGTTTAGTTAACAAATCAGAATAAGCAAAAGCTTCAGGTTTTGAAACAGTGCTGAATTTTTGATATCAAGATTGTTGTCCTTGTCTTGTCATAACTTAAAACCTTCAAGCTTGTCCACTGCATTGATGAGCACTGGACTAGCCTGCTTTTGGCTACTTAAGCCAGCTCAGGAGACATGTTAATATTACCTCTTTATCTTAAGTAGCAATAGGAGGCAAGATTGTGAGTTAGCACCCAACACTCTGAGCTCTCACAAGTACCTGCTAACTAATTATGCCAGGTCAGGAGCATAACAGCATGGGCCACGCTGAAGTCCTTGCTGGTCAATGCTGCTGCTACTGGAAGCCCAGCTAAAGTCATCCCACCTTGCCTCTGCTTTAATGAACGTGGCAGTATGGTTCTTGAGGCATGAGGCTAGATAGAGGGCTCAGGCATCTGTCTGTTGTGCCTGAGAGGTGCTTGGTGTGTGACAGGGAGCATGGCAGACACCTGCCATGAGCAGCAAGGTCACAGCTACATTGGTACATCTATGTCTGCTAGAGTCTCAAACAACTCCGAGAGGAGGTAAAACTTAGGACTTGTAAGGAGGATCTGACCATTTCTACCAATAATCAGAGTTCACAGAACATAAAACTGCCAATGATTTGGTGTACTTGTTGGCCATTTGTCTTTTAACTTGAATTAACCCCATAAGAATCCTCTAAAACTATCTAGCTCCCAACCATGACTTTGGTCTTGCTTATACAGACCTTTGCTCCCAGTGATGCCTGAACTTACACCTGGCACCACCTAGTCTCACTGCTCTTACCGCCATGGGTTCCCACTGGACACCCTGTAAAAGTTTCCTTCTTCAGGGGCAGAACCTTCTTTCACTTTCTCCAAGACCATATGACTTTCTCATGCACACATGTACACTCTGGTTATAGATGTGGAACTGGGATATTCAGAGGAAGATGTAAAAAACAGCACCTGTCTTCTCTTGCATCACAACTGGCAGTTCCTCTTCCTTACATCTAGCTGTACCATTGTATCTTTAGAGACTGACTACCTTCAAAACCCATTCAGATGTGGATCCTTTCTCTTCCTCTCATGCCACTCAGAAGACGTGAAGAAGTTACATGCACGACCTAGTTTTCCGAATCCGCCACACGTGACAGTACTGCTGCCATGCAGTTTGATCACAAAGCACATTCCTCAAAGGTGGGAAGTGAATGGTGGAATTAGAATGGGGGCTGCCAGTGACACTTGGTTATTTCAGTAAAAAAATAGTCCATGTCCCACCCTGAATATGTGTCATTAACAATTTTTTTAATTTTTTTTTATAACACTAACAATTAGTTTTTATCCTGTAGAACTAACTCATTTTTTGATGCCACGTTCTGCTGAGTTTACAGAAAAACACAATTCCCATCCCATCCTATAAGGAGTGCATGTTGTATATGAAAAGCTGTGTGTTTCCAGAAAAGTTCTGCAACTGTTTTATCTTTACAATGTTGGAGTTCTTACTGAATCTTTTGCTATGTTTCCTCAGAATCCCCTTCTTAAAGCCCTGAAACCACATACAAGTTTTTATGGTGAATCCTTCACAAGCCTTACTCATTTTGTAACTTTTGCACTTTTACTAGATCACTTTCACCAGGGAAGTTTATCCCAAAGGCTCTAATTACTTCAGAAAAGCATTTTTATGCTTCCTTTGAATGCATCCTGGAGAGGATTCTCCTAGAGTTAACCACAGTAAAAAGTCTTCGCATGCAGCATACCGTTTTCAAGTGACATGTGTCCACCGAGCTTCTTTTGGGGAACAGAGGATGAGCATTCCTGTTAAGTGCTCTTAATGCACCTCGCTCAGTGCGTTACACAAGTGACTAGACCATCACTGGAGGATCACTAAGTTGTCTCCATGTTGACTGGCGTAAATGGCTGGTCTTATCATTGTGCAATGTGCTACACTGATCCCTAGAGATACTGGGTTTCTGTTGTACATTAAAGCATCTAACTGGATTCTTGCACTTGAAGATGCAGATCAGGCCAAGACCACAGCTGGCCCTGGATAAAGTGCAGTAGTGCTTTAAATCGAGTTTTCTTTCCATCCATGCCTTACTTCTGAGCCGGACAGTGCCAATGTTACACAAACTCTTTTCTTTGTTGCACTTGCAAGAAAAATCATTATTGTATTTAAACGGGAAAGCAAAGGAATACATTTTTCAGACCTTTTCTTCCCTTCCCTGTGACATACCAAGTGCTGGAGCTTATCATAAGTTAAAAGAAAATATATTTTAGGAAGCCTTTAATTAAAATCCTGGCAGTACATCATTGTAGCTTTTTTTTTTTTTTCCCCTGCAGCTCAATTCAATAAGATTTCTTGTACTGATAGGAATTTTTCTGGATAGTGACTACTTTTTGCATTGGTAGATAAAGCCCTTGCAGAAGCAAATCCATGGTATTGGGGCTTTTCTTCAGACATCAGATTTGCCTGATTGTCCCCTGAGATCAAAAGACAGATTTCTATTTGGAGCGGAACAGAGACACTGACAGGTTTCTGAACTGATATTAAGTTAGAGGCAAAGAATTCGGAGAAGAGTGTGTGGTATGAATCTGCAGGTTTGTCTTTCCCCACTTTTTTTTTTTTGACTCAAAAAAGGTATAACTCAGACAGCAAAGGCACTTAGATTTGGGATTTTTCTTTTTGCCTTTTGTTTGTTTATTTTAATGAAAGCCACTGAGGGGCAGCAGATAAAAGCTGATCTCGTTGTCAAACTCTTTTAAAAGCCCTAAAATTATTATTTTTTCTTTAAAGTTGCATTTGGGGTCCAGTATTATCATGCACAAGGAACTAAGCTTCAGAAATGAAAAAATCACTCTCCCTAAAGAAGGGAAAGCAGATAACACACTAAGGATGATTAAACATTTGCCACCAAGGCAAATAAAGTTTTGCAACAAAACAATCCAAAGCCTATGGATTCACATATATACTTCTGCTCCTTCTGGCAGACAGGCACTTGCTCTTGATGTCGATGGCAGACTGTATTTTACTACTTCCTTCCCATGTCATTATGTAATTTACTTTTTAATCTGACGTGAGGAAATCGGTGCTTCTGGAGCGCATGTGGCTCTGACTCCTACGGGATATTGCCACTTTACCGGGCGGCTGTTAAGCGCTTCTGCGTCACTCTGATGTTTCAGCATCTTTCAACCGGACATGTACATTTTCTTGCTGAAGTCCTGGGAGCCCGTTAAGCTTTAAGCAGACCCGGAGCAGTTAGGCGAGAATGCGAATAATCTCTTACGCCGCAAATTGACTTTCCTCTTTGTAGCCCTAGACACTGTTTCCAGCTGCTTCCAGTCTTTTAAACCCTTGAAAGCTTTCCTAATCCTCGTGTAGGCAGCAGCCTTTATGTGCTCTGCCTCCCTCCCCTTCTTCCTGATTGGCGAGGCTATTTCATGGCCTAATTCCGCCAACTACTACATCTCTGGGCTGCGGTTTGAAATAAAAGAGCCAGGCGGACGGTCGCCTTCCCGCTCCTGACTTTTAATAGGTTGGGAAAGGAAGGTTGGGAAACTTGACATTGTCTTAAGAAGAGTCCGTCCCCCTCCCCACCTCCAGCAAAGGATAAAAAGGGTGGGAAAAGAAAATAAATAATAGAGACAGGAGGACTAGGGAGGGGGGAGAAAACTTGCTTATGGTGGGAAACTTGATGGATTTCTGCCCCGTCGACAGCAGCGCGGTGTAAGCAGCCCGTCGCCGGCTGGATGGATGATGGGAATCTCACCATGAGGCAGGTAAGGAGCTGTTGCCTGTTGGGGCCGGTGAGGCGAGCCCGGACAGCTTGGGCTGGTACGGGAACTATCCCGGGGCCGGCAAGGCGAGGGATAGTCGCCAGCCAAAATGGGCTGTCGGGGCTTGCCTCGCCTTGCCGGCCCGGGATAGTCCCTGTTCTGACCCCTACGGAGCTCTGGCTGCTTTCCTTCTTGTTTCTTAGCCTTGTCAAAAGTAACTTTCTGGGGTGAAAACAAAAACAAACAAAAAAAAATTTGAGGGTTTTTGCTTAATCCTCCTGGCACGTGATGCCATACAGATCGTTGGCGCATTTGGGGTTTGTAGGGGGGGGCACGAAAGCGGTTTGCGAGGGATGTAAAACAATTCCGGTTTGCCATGGTTTAAATGCATTGTGTAGGCTGTCTCGCAGCCCAGTTTGTGACGTGCAAAAGGAGAGGACTTGCTGAGTTATAAGCCTAAATATGCCAATAATTCAGCCCAGGGATGATTTATTAAACAGCTCTGTGTGAGTTCTTGCCTGCCAGTGCTTTAATCTTTTGATTGTTTTTAAATGTAGTAGTTTCAAGCTGTCTTACAGCTTCACAAAAGTACTTTAAGATGGGGTTTCTAGGGATTTTTTTTCTAAGATTATTCAAATGAGATGGTGGTTGTTTTTTTTTAAGACTTCTATTCACCTGAGGAGACAAAAGGAGCTTTTATTCTCGTTCTCGCAGTTAAAAGGCACAGTGGCAAAATGTTTTTGATTCTCGCTGTTCATAGTTTTAAAACAACAATGTACGGTCAGAAGAGCCTTGTGGGAGCAAGGAAAACTGGCTGGGCTGTATCTTAAGACTGAATCATAGATTTGTCCCAGTTTAAAATGCCTTGCCAGTCTGCTTCAGAAACTTGCATTTAATATGTTATTTTCTAGATAGGAAATGGGAAAATATGAAAAAAAAAAAAAAAAAAACAGAGACGTTTTCTAGGTTCTTTTCTGCGTAGGTGTTATTCATTCAGCTTTCTGTGGGACTTTCATAGTACGTGTCCAGGGAATGCATGTGTGAGGATTTTGCACCTGTAGTGCAAATGGAGCATTTGTTTTCCACTTGCTTTCTGAAACCATGGTGGGAAATCTCAGCTTTCTTACAGCAGATTTCTATCAATTACAGGAGGTGGGGAAGGGTGAAGAAAGAGAGAATATAGGTGATGGGAGGAGGAAAGGTAATTCTTTCTCCCACTAGCCAAAAAAAACCCCACTTTTACAGCTCTTTAAAGAGAGAGGGGAGTTCTTGTCCTTGCGAAGCGAAATGAAGGGCATTTTTATATACTCAGGTTGGTCAGCTGGATGCACGTAGTCATCAGAAACCATTATCACCGCAAGCGGGTACTTTGGCACAGGGAGTTGCAGCGGGAACGTTACAGGACGTCAATACTAAAAAGTACCGCGCTCTGTGAAACACGCACTTTACTCGCCTGAAGTATTTCTAGCTAAAGAATAAGGCTTCTCGGGTAAGATTCACGGGTGGTGGGTTAAAAGAGCAAGGCAGGTAAGTCAGGGGAGCGAAGGGGGACATGTTAGCGCGCACACGCACCCTCCCCCTCCAAAACGGGGGGGCGGGGGGAGGGGGTTAGGAGGCATTCCAGCCTAAACAGAGGTGCAGCCACAAGCACAGGCGGGCTGCTTCTTGCAGGGCCCGGCCCGGCCCCGGGGGTGTCCGCCTCCCCTCCTCCCCCCCCCCTCCCGCCCAAGGAGCACAGCGAGGGGTACGCGCGTTGCCGCGGCGGGCCGGCTCCGCGTCCCCGCGCTCCCCCCCCCCCCCGCCTCAGCGCCTCCTTCCGAGGCGGGGGGAAGGGAACGCCAGCTGAAGCGCTGCCAGAGTTTGTTTAAACACCTGCCCGTGAGAGCGGTTTCTCCCTCCCGTGCCAAGTGAACGATGTGGAATTACTTCCCCGGGTTCGGTGGCGGCTGAGGGACAAAATCCGGGGAGCTGGAAGTCAAGGGAGGGGGGGCAGAGCCACTGGGTGCATCGGCCCCCGGCGGCAGACGTCGTGCTTTAGTGGGGACTGGAGATTGTGATGAGCTACGAAGTAACCCTTACCAAATGTTTAGGAAATCTATCGCAGCAGACACTTGGGAGCAGGAAAGTCCCGTGCAGCTGCAGCCCTTGCTGCTGCTTCTAATCTGAAGTTGGCACGGGAAAGAGGAATATTGCAGAAGGTGACTTTTGTGTTGGCCCTTTTACGGCCCTCCTACTCAGCCCAACAGAGAGCTTTTTTAGCCTACTCTCCCACTTGCAGCCCTCTCTCCCTACCTGTCCTGTCGCTTTCCCTGCCCTTCCCTGGTGCTCCCTTCCACATCCTTACACCAGCTGACTGTAAGGCAGTGAGGGGGTGGGTTAACTCCTTCCTCTTCTCAGGCTCTGGGAGCGAGTGCTGCTCCCACTTTCAGAGGCACTTGGTGGGAGCTGGAGCTTAGTTTGGGATTACAGAGTTAACTGTCAAGCAGGCAACAATGTTGGGAGATGAAACCCTGTGTTATGCTGATGACCCACAGGTACTGAACAATAGCACATAGCCAGACAAGTGCACTGATTTCCCCAACAGAAGTGCAGGAATTACTGCAGAAATGTAAAACACAGCCTGTTGAGTTGATAACAAGCTGATAGTGATACTTCACCACTTTGCCAGGCCAACAATCTCTAGCAGGTAGCAGGAGTTGGTGTAAATGTTGTGTTGAGGTTTGTAAATGAGACGGTACTAAGAAGCAGTCGTTTTTAGGTGATAATTGAAAACCTCAGCAAGAGATGTCTCCTTGCTGTTTGATAGAATGACCTCTCATACAAGCTCCAGTAACCAAAATAGGGAAAAATTATATCTTATTCCTGTTTGTGTGACATTTAGGAAAGTACATGGGTCACCATGTACCTGTAAAAGTTTAAGAATCTACAGGAAATGTACTCATTTAGGTGTGCTAGTGTGCTGTAAGACTAGTGTTAGGAATCAGAAATGCAAATCTAACATAGGTTGCAAGACCAAAAAACCCAACTAACCTGACAAGAAAAGATCCTTTGCAGGTAACACGTTTTCTGCTTTGCAGAGTACTCGGTACTGAAAAGAATTCCCAAAGAATTTTCTTTTCTTCGGAAAAAGAAATTCCGAAGTAAGGAAACTTGCAAGTGTTGGAAACTTCTGAGAAGATGCTCAGCCGTCCTGTGGTAGAGGGGTGGTTTTGTGTGGCTGGGCACTGTTCCGTGGCTGGATTCCTCGAGTTTGCTGCAGAACTGGAGAGGGCACTGTGGGCTCTGTTTTAAGTTCCCTAAGCCTACTTCACAGAAAATCAAACGTTTGATGAATTTTAATACTTCCTTTTCACTCACTTTCGCCCACAACGTATCCCTGAAGTGCAGCTCGTGGGAGTGTCATTGACAACAAATGTGACTCCTTACTTTGGCCTCTTCCCATTGAAGCCCCATTGACTTGGATCGAGGCAGACTTGAGCCCTTAGTCACATAAAGAGATTAAACAAAACGACTGTTAACTGACAGGCCACCTAAAAATGAAAAACTGTGTTTCTAAGGCACATAAAGCCATTACAATTGCTTATCATGACTGCAGTCACACAGCTTTTAGTGTGCATATAATTCACCAAGTGAATAAATGCTGCATACAATTTCCGTGCAAAACATATGCAAAGTTCAAAATCATCCCCTTTCCTTACAGCCCTTTAAGTTCTTAGCATGTGTTTCTTATTTCCTATTTTCTTTTGCATACCTTTTGAAATTCTTAATGTGTTCCTCCGTAGAGAAGCTGTATTCTTATCCTGGAGTGCTGTAATCCTTGGCTTGCTTTAGGAAATTCTCTGTTAAAGAAGTTCCTCCTGGGACGTTTTGTTGTTTGTTTGCTCTGCAAGGCAAGAATGAGCGTCTCAGAAAATGCTGCTTTTTTTTTTTTCTGTGTGTGTGTGTGTGTACCTCGCAGAATAAAGAAAATAAATGTACAGAATCCGCAGGCTGGGAGAGTATCTGTTAATTAGTGGCTGGACATTGCTCGGTAGGAAGCCTGGCGAGGTTTTTTTATGCGTGTGCGTATGTGTGTTGTGTGCTGCCTTTGATCACTTGTGTGGTAAATAGACATGCAGGGTAGCTATAGCAACTTGTGCTATAGGTTGGTGGGAACAGAGGGAACGGGATCCCCGGACAAAGGGTAGTCTGTTAGAGTGGTTGGTTGATTAGAAAAAGGTGGCACCAATCAGGGCGTTTAAAAACATCAGTTTTGCAAAACTCAAATGGATGTTATTGGTTTCAAAGTGATGTTTGTTCCTGTAGCTCTGAAAGAGCAGATCGTATGGAAGATTGAAGAGGAAGGGGGAGGGATAATAAAAATCAGAAGCAAAACTCTGTAACGCTTTTCAGTGTAAAAATGTTCATGCTGGATGTGCTTTTTCTGGTGTTGCTGCACCCTCTATGCGTTTCACAAGAAAGCGTTTGTAGGAACCAAATTACCACAGATGATGCTACAGATAGCAGTGGTTTTAAAATATGGCTTTGGAGATGCAACGATGGTAACCTGACCTTATGTAGTACATCTTATCCGTTACCTTTCTCCGACTTTTTAAAGTCCTGTATACAGCTCGCCATCAAAAGATCCTGTCCCTATTTCAGCAGCCTACCTGTAGGGGTCAGACTTGAAGTTCTCAAAGTCTTCCCTCATTGGAATTTCAACCTCAAGCTACATGTATAAAAGTACAAACCCAGGCACAGCCACTTTCCTCATTAACTTTATGTGGAATACTCTTAAAATAACATTGGTTTGTCAGTGTCGGGTTATTAAGTAACACAGCATTTTGCATCGATGGCGGCCTGAAATACATTGAAATTCAGCCGCCTCTCACATCTCGAACAGAGCCCAACCTAAAGCTTTTATTAGCGCCTGAATTATTTAGATGTGTATCTCCCTCTCTCTGATCCCCACCAGGCCTCCTGCTTTTGCTGAGCTCTGTCTCCGTCTCCCTCCCTCCATCCCGCCCTCCCGGCACTCTGCCGCCCTTGCTGCCGCCTTCCCACCCCTGCCCGGTCCCAGGGCATCCCGGCTGGGGAGGCAGGGAGGCAGGCAGCGGCACGGAGGGCTTCAGCAGCTTCTGAGCTCTGCAGAAAGTTGTCAGACCTCAGAGTCCCTCCGCAGAGTAGCAACAGAGGTAAGGGGTCTTGCTGGAGCGGAGCCTGCGGTCGAGGAAAATGAACGGCTGGGAACGAGGATAAAAGCTCAGGGGGATATGCTGAAACTCAGGAAATGCTTCAGCCTTTGGAGAAAGAGTTTGGTTTGGTGGAGGGTGAAGACTGAGCAGAGGGAAAGGAGCAGACCTGTTGTTTGCATACAACCGTGGGATTAGCCTTTTGAATGTGCGCTACAGTTTGTTTGAACTGAATTTCAGACTTCTCAGGGTGCTCCGTTCTTTAGCCTGTTCTTGGGTTTGAAGTCTTCTTATTGCAGCTGTGCAGCTTAGAGTTTGTAATGCTTTAGCAAGCTGTAAGGAATTACTGTATATTCCTGAGATCCCTGGCTTGCGGTGCAGAATCTACCCTGTCTGAGAGCTAGGAAAGGCGCTAAAGGGTAGGAAGCTGATTTTGATCTCTTTTCTAAACAATAAAAATAGCTCTTAATTCTCTCAAATTCTTTCCTATTTGCTGTCATGTCATGGTTGTTTCTCATTATTATTTATATCTTCCCAGGGGGATGCAGGAGGACAAAAAAGCTGGCAAACAGGCGATGTTTGTTTGGCCCTCAAGTATGATAAAACTTTTTTGATTGCATAAGTGTTGAGATAGCTGGGTGCAAGAACAATTTTAAGATAGTAAAACAAATAAAAGAGAGTCCAGGGTTTTACTCCTGGCTTAGTGAGACAATAAATGTGGAGATCCACGGGGCTGATAGGATTTTTCATTGTAGCGTGATAGACTGTAATGAAAATATTTATGGAGGGATATTTCACGGCCCTAGAAAAGAGCCAGTGACACACTATGACAGATGCTCCACATTTTGGGGCAGGGAGGCCGACATGTTTCTCATGCCTCCGGAGGTGCCGACAGCTTCTCATCATGCTGCACCCCGGCTGCTTTGTGCTGCCCGCGCACCTGCGGGCCCGCGGCATCGCCCGCTGCTTCCCTTCGGCACCCCTGCGTCCCAAGCAGGTGCCCGTGACTAATGGCATTAACGTGGCTCTTTGGGTCCGCAGGTATTTAGTTACTGAACAGCTGCAGCAGGAGCAGTGAGAGAACCCCCGGCAGAGCGGTGGGTCAGACTCATTGTTGATAGTGGCGAGCTGATGCACTACTTTGAGTCAGGTGAAGAGAGAGCTTGCTCAGATTAGACCCCCCCCCCCTACCCCTCCCCGACCATCTCTGGGATCTTCATCTCTGTTTTCTAATAAGAAAATTTATTCTGAGCATTAGCTGGGGCTGGGGCTTTCTGCCAAAAATTACTGATCAATCAGTGTTTTTTGGCAAAATAACCTCAGGAAAACGCTCTTCTTTTTTCGGTAGTTGTCTCGTATGGAAATATGATCCCTCTTTTCTTTTGTTTTGTTGTTGGTTTTTTTTTGTGTTTTTCATTTTGGTTTGTTTTTTTGTTTGTTTTGTGTGGTTTGTTTGGTTTTTCTCTTCCTGAAAGGTAATTGGAGACATAAAAAAGAAGAAAACAAACAAACAAAAAAACCCCAAAGAGAAATACTACACGTTTAAATATCTGTATGCGTGTGTGTGTATATATATATTTAGAATTGGAGTTGCCAAACCCAGCCACTCCATCATAAGAACAGTCAGCATTCCAGTTTCAAGGTACTCTTCATTACCAAGCTAGTTTCAAAACTAGTTGGGGAGGGTTTTATCATTGGAATGGATTGGGGTTTTCCCCCAAAGATTATGCCCTTAAGACAAAATCTATGTATTCTGTAGGAAGATATACACTCTATCGACAAATTCTGCTTTGGGGACCACCAAGATCTGCTTTTCTGTCCTGCCTCAGCTCTTTTCCTCCTTCTTGACCACCCCAGCTCCCTGGGTAGGTAGGGCCTCAAGCTCCCAGCCTCGTCTCTGGTCCCACCTCTGCTCTGGAGGCAGGGATGCAGACAAGAGTAGGGGAAGGGAAGGCTGTCCTGAGCAAGGAAAGGGCTGTCCCTTTCAGAGCATCGGTGTGGACAAAGCTCTTGGGCAGGGACACGTGATGGCTGAGCACAGAGTAGATTTCTCCATGTAATGCTTGGGACAGTGTGTGTGCCTGGGTTCTTCCTTGTATTCAGTGGCATTAAAATTAGCGTGCGCTTTGCTCACTGACAGATGTTAGCTATGCGGACCTCATTTTTGACAAATAATACGCAACTTATGAAGCTTAGATTTCGATACAAAGTTACGCTATTGCACCAGCCTTAGTAGCGCCTATTGAAACAAGTGACCGTAAAGAGTTAATGACTTCGCTTCTAACTGGACAACCTCAGAAGTATACTTTAGGCAGAGATTTCAAACTGGAAGTTAAGCAGTTCAAAAGTGCACTATATTGTTTTGGTCTAATTAACACAACATGGTGATAAGACATTAAAGCAGAGTGACAACACTGTACATTGATAACAGGGGACATTAATGCCTGCAGACACGGTCTACATTGTAAAAATCTGAAAAAAAAAGGCTTATTATGTTAGATAGGTCAATGTGATTTGACCTAGTTTTGCTTTGCTGCTTGGAAATTATGTCAGTATTCGTTATGTCATCTCCTTGGATGAGCAATTTAGCATCCTTTTTGCATTGCAGTGTTGTCCTAATATTTTATATATATTTACTTGCTCTCTAAAAGGATCCTTCAGGCTAATTCTAGAGATCTTGGAAAAACTGAGAGAAAACAAAACCTCCTGAAACTGGCTTCCTTTTTATGTATGTTCAACAAAAAGGAGGGAATTTAGTCACAGAAATTATAGGTACAAATTCTGAAAAGTATCTTGTCCCTTTTGCATGTAAAGCTTATTATGGTTCATGAATAAAGAATGACTGTGCTAACTCACGTAGCCATGTACACCTTTCCCATGCAGGTTTTTCATCACCAGAAGACAGCGTTTTTAACTTTACCTGGATACTTACGTAAAATAGTGTGGATTAAAGGAATTATGCCAAATACTTTCCTTGTGATATGTAAGATCTCATATGAAATCATCACTATTTCTCTTGGAAAAGTGAGGTTGTTTTTTAGTCTTCAACAAAATCACAAGGACTTTCCATTATATTTATGTTTACGCTGTTGGTTTTTTCCCTTCTACCATCTGGACTTGTAAGGCAATACTTTGTGTTTGCCAGGACTCAAATTGTGCTACATCAGGGAACAACTAGAGGAGTAAATGCTACTGTTCTTTGCTCTAATGGAAAAATAATCTGTTGCTGTTACAGTATTTTGGTAAGCATTAGCAAAGGAAGCTCTGCCTCTTCCTTATCTTTACTCATGCACGCACAGCTATGCCCCTTACTGGTGTGTAACCAATACAGGGTTTTGCAAAGTTTTTGCTTCTTAGGCTTGCTTGATCCAAAACGCACAGCTCTGAAGCCTGATTTTGCTTCTGCTGAAGTCAATGGGGTTGGCGAGGTGGAGTGGATTCCCCCTTCAAAATACTGTGTTATTGTAGTTATTCAAGAAGTATTTCTGTGAGTAAATTTGCACCCTTGTGACAAAAGCTGGAAAGATCAAGTGACAGTGTGAGAGCAAAACCAGACTTTCTTTCTTATATTTTTTTTTACAATTTTTATTTTCATATGTATTTTCTTGAATAATAAGAAATCTATTCTTGAGTTTCAGCATGAGCTTGTTCCTTACAGTGTTGAAATATTTTAATGAGGTACAGGTTCCTCACCATTTCTTCACAACTACATCTAGTCTTCAAAAGGTCCTGCTTACTCAGATTTTTCAGCTCAAGTAAAATTTAAAATTGTAATAGCTTTCTGAAGTCTTTCAGTATACTTCAGATGCAAATGCTTTTACATCTCTTGTTAACCAGCTTAATTGGAACAAAAGCCTGGTAAGAATGAACGTTCAGAGATGCCTCATCTGTGCTGTAACATTTGCCCTTGATCCGTAATTAAGCCTTGTTACTGAAGGTTAAAAAATCCTCCCATAATGTAACTCTCCTTGAATGTCTTGACTGCAAAAGAAACTGTCATGGGAGAAGTCTGCTATTGCCTTGTGTTCATCCTTGCTTTAAAGAGAACTAAAGTGTAAACTGCTTATGAAAAATTAGCAATGACTGGAAATAAGTATCACATATCCCCAGAGTAGTAGAAGCCTCATGCTTGAGGGAGATGATGATTGTGAAGTGACAACACTACTCATAGAGGTAGCAAGACTGCGCATGGATAGGGGTTCACAGAAAGTTCTGATCAGACTCTGATTATTATCTGGTCCAACCTTCTCAACAAAGGTCGCTATAGCAACTTAATCTTGAGCATTTCCAGCACATTAGAGTCCACCATTTCCCTGGGCAGGCTCTTCCAATCTCCAGCTGCTCTCATGGGGAAGAATTTTTTTTTTGTATATCCAGACAGAATTTCCCTCAAAGCAGCTCGTGCCCGCTGCCTCTTCTCCTGTCAGCAGGCATCCTTGTGAAGAAAGCTCTGTTTCCTCTGTAACTGACTTTTTAGATATTCAAGAAGTGTGATTAGGTCCCTCTTGAGCCTTCTCTTCTCCAGGCTGAGCAAACCTGGTTTCTCCAGTCTTTCTTCATATGTCAAGTTGTCCAACCCCGTTAATAATCTTGGTGGCCTCTGCTGGACCCTTCCCAGCCTTTCCAACTGAGGGGACCAAAACCAGTCACAGTATTCCAAATGTGGCCTAATAAGTGCCAAGCAGTCTGAAATAGCCATATTCCTTGATCTGCTGACTTCACTCTTGCTAGTGCAGCCCAGGAGACTGTTGGCTGCCTTCCCTGCCAGGGCACACCACTGGATCCCATTCAGCTCACTGCCTGCCACTAGCCCCAGGTCCCTTTCAGCAAAGCTGCTTCTCAGCCCATCAGACCCCAGCTTGTGCTGCTGCTTGGGATTACTTCTTTCCAGGTGCAGGACACTGCATTTATCTTTGTTAAAGCTCTTATGGCTGTGTTGAGAAAGTTACTTTACGGACTCCAAGAGAGGCTGCCCGGCCTCATAACAAAAAAAAAAACCCAACCCCAAACCTTTCCCCCTTTAGCTTGATCTTATTGCATCATTGCCTGCAAAAGGCTTTAGTTGTTTCTCAAGCATCATCTGTCTTTCTGGACTAGCAATCCTGGGGTATTAGATCATGGATCTTGTCTAATTTGTCTATTTCCATGATTTTTCCTATTGTCTGTTTGTATTAATTTATACCTGTAAATATTGTAGAGGAGTTAGCTTTAGGAAGATAAATTGTGTCGTTGTGGTCTAGAAAATCTGGAAACTGTTACTGAAGAAAACAGATTTGTGGAGAAATGCAATTTATTTCCTCGTTTGTCCTGAGCTGATGAGATAGGTATGCCCCAAGAGAGACTGATAACCAATGGTGCTATTTTTTTCCCTAAGGTTCCCTTGAGTTTTCAGGCTAATTCCACTACATTCTCCTAGTCCACTGATTTATTTATTTTTTTTTACCTCTTTGGATCAAGTCTTGCTGCCCCAATCCTGTCCTTGCGCTAGGATTTCTGGAGCACTTCCTCACTTCCCTGTCCCCAGTTTTTTGGCTTCTGTCTTCCTTCCATAGACATCTGGACAACACTGGAGCTCACGGGAGCTGTAGGGTAAACTCAGAGGGAAGAGAAGGGTCTTGAAGAAAGAGGGGAGATGCTGTTTCAGTCCCTCTCCTTTTTGAATGTGCTTTTAATCTCATCAGGGAGGTAGGCTTTGCCAGCCTGGAACTCCTGTCCTGGTCAGTGTGCAGCTGGAAATTGAGCACGATGAAGAAAAAAACTGGTAGCACTTTTTTTGTTTGTCATCTGTCGCTGAACTGGAGTTGGAAATTTTCCTTGAAAATCTTGAGCTTGAAAATATTACTGAGTCTTTCCAAACATCTGTTGGCCGATGTTTGTGGTATTGGTTGGTGCTACACCAGGAGATGACTAAATGGATTGGCCTTTTTGAGAAAGAGGTAAAGGAAGGGGAAGAGAAAGAAAAAGAAAGGGACAACTCTGGCTATTTGTGTGCTATTCCTAAATAAAGACAGGGAAAGCAGTTCTCTATTTTTTTTTGACAGCAGTACATTTTAAAATACCAGGATGCATTCTTGAGACTAGACTAGGTTACTCAGAAAATAAAGTTCAGAAGAGAGGGACAGAGAGAGGCCCAGAGGGAAAACAGCTATGTGGGAGAAGAGACCAAGAAGAGCCTGCAGAGAAGGAAAAGATTACCGAACTCTCTTCTTAAAATTGCATTTGGAAAGCTGAGGAAAGAGCCTTTATATAGAAATGAAGCTTGTTTGAAAGCCTTGAGGATGAAAATAGGACTTTCAGTGTTACAGAATCAGAAGTTTCTTTGGTAAGCACAGGTGCAAGAAAGAGGAATAATTCACAAAATTCAAGAGCTTGGAGGCAAAGAGAAGGAAGACAGCAGACAGAAAGGTAAGGAGGGTAAAGAAGACCTCCGAAGGCATAGAAAGGGCGTTAAACACTCGCAACAGCCATTTTAGTTTCCTGTTCTTTCTCCTTTAAACTGTCTGACCTATCTCTTCTTGAAAGGACCATTCCTGATGGTACCTGTCTTTTACAGACCCCTTTGCTTTGTAGTACAAAGGTCTAACGGGATGATCAATGGAGTTATGTTCTGTAAATCCTCTGGAAAGCAATTTTCCTAGCAAACTTTTCTTTCTAATGGGTATTAAAAAGACACTCTAATATTCTGGGATGTTGGGTTTTTAACACCTCTAAAAGCAGCTAAAATAGAAGGTTTAGTTTTCTGATGAAACTCCAAGTTTTTTGGTTCTTTCAATCTTGAGATCATTACATAGTGTGCAAATAAATATGTTTTACCAAGTGCTGAAACCTTACACATGAGGGCTAGAGATTTGCATAATCAGTTAAAAAGTCAAATGTACCAATAACTTTATGCATCTTGATTTCTAAAATTTGGAAGTCGGACTTATGGGGCAGCATCAATGTAAAAAATTCCAGGATTTTTTTAAAATTTGAGTTTAAAAAATGATGTGGTTTGTTTGGTCTTTTTTTACCATAAGGCACTGCCTAAAAAGGGCTTCATTACGATTATAAGACCCTTACTCCTGCTGATCTTGTAGCTTTTCCACTACGTGAACAATAACTCACCCTGCAGAAGCGACAATCTGGCTTTTAGTAGGCAGGAAAACAAACCCATGTTGCTTTATTTTGCAAAAGTCTTGCTCCCTAAAACTAAACTTTTCCCACACAATTTCATGATTGCAGTTATATGAGAAAAGCTAGTTTTCATGATAAAGACATTAGATGTTTTGCTATGTCATCTCAGGAAAAGGTATTATGAAAGATGTGGCACCAGTGAGAAGCTTATATGATCCAGATATTGCACAATATTGTACTTCGGGCCAGGCGTAAGCTCAGCCTTTAGTTGAAAGGTGACAGGCTTAATTTTCCCAGCTTTGAACTGCTTTGTTCGAAAGTGCTGTGCAAAGACTTATCCATTAGAGGTTTAAAGAATACTTGTTAACGTGCTTTGCTGTGCAGATACACACCAGGCGGTGTTAGGATGGCATATGCACTGTAGCGAATCAAGCGAGTTGGCAGCGCTTGGGGATTTGTCATATTTATAATAGAGGTTTGTTTATGTACTCTGCTCTCTTTCCTGTAGAGGGTGAAAAGGTTGTGTGTGTCTTCAGGTGACAATGGACGAATTATTTAATTAATAGGGGTGGGTTTGCTCTAAATCACAAGGTCAAGAATCTTTGCCTAGTGTGTGGGAAAGAGTGATACTTGGAGTGATTAACACCCAGAGGAAATTTCTCAGAGTTTATTTTGGCTGATCTGTGGTTGATAACTCCCTCAGCTAATGGAATGCCCGGCTCCATGTCAATCACTGTTTGCAGAGCTTAACTCTCAATAGGAGTTATTGGTCACATATGTTGGCCTGTCAACTCTTGTTTCAGAAACAGGATGCAAAATGGCACATGGGTAAACTGCAGCAATTGGGGATTTTGTTTCTATTTTGTTGTTATTGTTGTTGAAAGACTTAAATTTAAGAAAAAGGAAATGTAAGAAGGCTCTTGGTGAAAGTCTGCTTATATGAAGAAGAGACTCTCCATATCACTACTTCATTCTGCAGGCAGGAAAAGTTTGAGAGAGAGATTAGGAGAATGGGAATAACTGAAAAAATTCCTACGGCTTTTGCCACTACTGCCCTAGGCTGACAGGTGGGTGCTATATGAGGAGGCTCTAACGATATTAAAAATTCTATATGGATAAAAAGGATGACCTAACATCATGCATTTGGTTGTTGTTGATGATATACACTGTTGGCTTGGCTTGTTTCCGTAGAGAGTTGGGGTAGAGGATGCATTTGGTGTCAGTAGAGTGTTAGCCGATGCCTGGCCCAGCAGCTATGACTTTCTGGTGCACTGCTGCTGAGAGAGTTGCAAGTACGGCAAATCCTTTGTTGGCTGCTCCACACCAGCTGGCTGAAATGAACTGTTAATCAGGACAAGGAGTTGGACAATGGTATGCTGGAGAACCTTTGGAAAATTTTTTCATGCCTTGGTTTTATCTGGAAAATTGAAATTGCAATAATGATTTTTAAAGAGATTTTGAAGTTTACTTACAGTTTTACTTATGAAGAGCAGTAAAAACTGGTCATATTGACGACTTAAGAAGGCGCAGCAGACAGCTCCTTACCATAGAGTTGAGATGCATACTGTGTCTCTGTGGAATATGCTTATCTTAAAATGGTACCCTCTTCCCCAGCAATATTCAATCTTTCTTCTCTCCCCAGCTCCCTCATAAAAGACCCCAAAACCTTCCAAACCAATCAACCCACTAAAACTGTTTCATTTTCAAATGACAGAACCCTGGAATAAGGCTGCTGTTGTGTTTTGAGATGTATCTGGATTGAATAATTATTTTGTTCAACTTGACTATATTAAAGCACTAAATATGCTATTCCACATATGGTATGTAAACCAAATATTTGTATTTAACAAATGGTGAAATTAATTGAAATATTTTTTTTTAGTTATTCCTTAAAATATTTTATTCAAGTTGACATACTCCAGTGAAATGCGTATATTTTGATGAAACTGAACTTCTCACCAGGGAACTGCTCTATCACAAAAAAAAAATTGATCTATTCCTGTGTTCTCTGAGACTGAAATACTGATTGGAATAAAAACATCTGGTGAAGGAGAAGAATTCACATGAGTTTTAAAAAACAGATAATGTCATTGTGAAATTTTGCATGTGATCAAATAATACAAAGGAGACTTTATGAAACATAAAGTACAAAATATTTTAATGTTATTAAAAATAAGAATGTCCATGTTTCATTGTTGAAGAACAAGTCTGCTGAAATTAGAAGTGCTTAACCTGATCAGGTGTCCTGACCCTAGTAATAACAAAATTAGTCTCCCTTATAATCACAGGATTACTGTTATATTTTAGCTATTTTGGAAGAGAAAAAATCATTATATGGTAGATAAACATCTTTACCCTAAGCTACAGTGAGGATCTTGCTAGCTACCTTAAGATAAACACTGCAGGTACCTTGTTTCTTCATAGGCTTTTATAACAAGATAACCAACGTGTTTAGTTTTCTAATTCTTCCTTCCTTACCACACCTCTATCCAGACAGACATGCACATACCTTTCTAAGAAGTGAAGAAAAAAAGGCTTTAAAGGTTACATGAGGCATCAACGGCAGGCTGTGTTCAGAGATAGTATAGTGATTGTCCTGAAGCAGAAATTGATGCAGAATTTATTAGTGATATGTAGATAAGAACAAGGAACTGATTTTAATCTCTAATATAATTGCTTAAATACGATTCCAGCAATGATGTTCCAGTAGTTCAGAAGGGACTGAGAGAAAAACATCCATTCTCCAAACCCTGATTATACAAGTAATGAAATGAGTCATGGTATCTCATAAATTATTTAAGGAAGATGGTATAAAAGATCAAAAGCCATAAAAGCCTCTAGAATGACTCAGAATGAGGCAGATAAAGTGCTGATGTCCTCGCGCTGGCAGGAAATTCTTTGGGGGGAAATTGCAAATGATACTAGGAAGTGAACTATGCCATTCTAAGAAGGGCCGCTCCACAAAATATACTCTAAATTCCCAGATCTGATCTGAGGAATTTCTGTCCAGACTTTAGATGCATTATTGATTTAACTTTGAGCATGTAAGATGTGTTGTCTGTATTTTCCAGATATTCAGAACGTTTCATTTCAGTGGATGAAATAATTCACAGCTGTTTTACTATACCGAAATCTGGCTGTGGTTTAAAGCATTGTGTTAAAGGTTTGGTACATGGCTGGCATTTTTAATATTTTGCAGGTTTATCTTTGTTTTAAATGCAACTGTGCTGAGACAGGAAGCCTGGACAGGAAGCTCTGTTAGAATTTCATGTCTCCATACATCCATGCTGTAACTGAGAAGTTAATTATTCATCTTGTTTGGGTGGTGACCCCCAACTCTCCCAAGCTAAAGACGTAGGCATAGGTATGAACTAAGTGCCTAGTTCTGCTTTTATGTCAACCACTATACATCCCATATCCACATAGGGGGAGGATGCAGACTAAGTCAGCTTACACTGTTAGTTCGTTCTCTAGTGCCTGTCTATACTGCCCTGCAAGTGCTCAGAAGATTTGAGAAGCCTTCCTGCAATTGAGTGGAAAGCACCATGGAGGGGTTCAGCTGCAGCTTGAGGAATCACAAGAAATCTTAGTAACTGACACAGGAACTTCAGTGTGCAAACGGGTGTGGAAAAACCAATAGAATAAAGATTGTAAATACCTGAGTGAACACAAGTGTATCTACCGTATTAATGGGATTTTAGACATCTGGGTCTAAATCTGTGGCTTATTACCTATATCAAAGAAGGGAGGAGATATATGAAAGCGGACCTGCAGAATCAGATCTTTCCTGATAAAACCTTGTGTAACTAATCTTTATGTGTGCTGTCCATCTTCAAACTATGTATGGATTGACATACAAAGCTGTAGCCTCCTCATGTTATGTGGAATGCTCACTTTAACTTAAGGAGAAAAGTGAGGATAAGGCTTTAAATAGATTGTGGTGAAAAATATTTTTTAAACATGAATTTGATCTAGGCAGAACGATACAGAATAATGGAAATAATATTGAGCATTGCTGCTGTCTGAGAAGTCAGGCTTAGTGAAGGAGTGCTGTGTTAAAGTTTGAGCAAGGTCTAATACAGCATCAGGGAACAGCATGGTGAAAGGCATCTCCAACTGGTTTGGGATTTCTAAGAAAACAATAAAAAGTTCATGCTAGCCCTAAATTCAACAGTACTCTTAGTTTGCAGTGTTCTCCCCTCATTCTTACTAAAAAAGAATAAAATCAAATGTTTGTTTTTAAGACAAATATTGTTTATGCTATGAGACAGCAAAAGTCTATGCTGCCTATAAAGGACATACCTTTTAAAACTGACTTCAAGAGGAAATCCAAATGTGGTATTCTGTAGATTTAAAAGAAGCCGTTTGATAAGCATTTGCATATAATTAAACATTTGCAAGAAATTCAATGACCCATTTGATACACTTGAGGGAAGGTATGCCATCCAGAAGGACCTTGACAGGCTTGAATGGGCTAATGTGAACCTCGTGAAGGCCAAGTGCAAGGTCTTGCACCTGGGTCAGGGCAATCTCCAGTATCAGTACAGACTGGGGAATGAATAGATTGAGAGTAGCCCTGTGGAGAAGGACTTGGAGGTACTGGTAGATGAAAAATTGGATTGCAGCTCAGAAAGCCCATTGTAATCCTGGGCTGGAATTATGGCCAGCAGGTCAAGGGAGGTGATTCTTCCCCTCTTTTCCACTCTGATGAGACCCCACCTAGACTACTGCATCCTGCTCTGGGATCCTCAGCACAGGAAAGACATGGATCTGTTGGAGCAGGTCCAGAGGAGGGCCGTGAAGATGATCAGAGGGCTGGAGCACCTCTCCTATGAAGACAGGTTGAGAGAGTTGGGGTTGTTCAACCTAGAGGATAGAAGGCTCTGGAGAGACTTCAGCTGTAGACTTTCAATACTTGAAGGGAGCTTATAATAAAGATGAAGAGAGTCTTTTTGTCAAGGCCTGTAGTGACGAGACAAGGGCTGATGGTTTTAAACTGAAAGAGAGTAGATTTAGGTTGGAAATATGGAAAAAATTTTTTACAATGAGGGTGATGAGGCACTGGTACAGGTTGCCAGGAGAAGTTGTGGATGCTCTATCCCTGAAAGTGTTCAAGGCCAGGTGGGATGGGGCTTTGAGCAACCTGATCTAGTGACGTCCCTGCCCACGGCAGGGAGGTTGGACTAGATAATCTTTGAAGGTCTTTCCAACCCAAACTGTTTGATGATTTTTTAAATTTTTGTTTATTGAGGTCCTTTTTTAGGCAATATTATGAGATGTCCTCTTTCAATAAGCCATTCTAATCTTGATTAAACCATGCATGATTGCATTTCAGGAAGTGTACTAATTTAACCAGAAATACTCTGGATATACTGCACTCCTGCAATGGGAATCTTCTGGCAATAGAGGCACTGACAATGGGATGTCTGTGTCTTAGCCCGCTTGCTGCAGGCTTCTTTTATAGTCCACGGATATAGGTACTTCCAGGACAGGATTCTTTTTTTGTATTAAAACTCTCTAGAAAAAATAAATTGCTTCTTTGAAATGCTTATTTGAGTGTAAAAGGATCCCAGGATTAGTAGAATCTAGTCATCTGTAGGCTTCTCTATTATGGACACCTCTACTTCATCAGATGAACAGAAATTTAGTATCATGCAGGATGGGCTTTGTTTTCCCTGACATCTGTTATATCCCATTCAAAGATGGCTGTATAAGACATGCAGAAAAATCTTGCTTTGTGTTGTTTTTCTGACCTGAATTCAGGTGAGATGAATTTCAGTCTTTATAGAGGATCTGACCCACTAAGGTTAGCAGAGTGGTTCTACAGTCTCCTAACAGCCAGGGATGATTTGTTCAGCAAAATCCATGCTACAGTTTATTTTACATGCTACTTTATGATACTTAGTCACAGTGAACTAGGCAAGGGTGAAATTTAAAAAACGTTGACTTCAGAAACATTTCTCCCATTCAGAATGTTAACATAGCTGACAGCTGTATTACACCTTGCAGGAGTCCTGATGGGAATCTCAGCCTGTGACACAAATGTTACCTACTTCATACCATTTGTTTTTATCTTCATAGACTAGGACTCCACGCATCAGTGTCTTCATTTCCCACTCATTCCCATTCCCATTACTTCACCTTTCCCCATATGCTCTATTTCTGAAACTCCATGTTCCCTGGTTCCCAAACCTGGCCTATGCCTGAATCCTTGTCAGGTTTTCCTGAAGGTGCCGAGTTTTTGGCATACTCAGTGTGTGTGTCCACATTAAGAAGTCACGCTGGACCCGTTAACAACAGATCTGTAGAGTGAAATAATCACTGCAGAGAGCCCAATACCCAGATTATGCGCATTTTACTCCCGTTCTATACTCCTTCTAGTCAGGGCCTGAGGATTGGGTGTTCATTAGTGGCTGAAGGTCATTATTAAGTGCTCGTCTAGAGCTCATCGTTTGGGTTATTTAATCTGAGAGGGTGAAACTTCATGTGCTACAGCATCAGTCAGCAATGTGAACTAAAGCTTGGTTAATGGAGAGGATTGGGAAATTGCTTAAAAATGTTCTCATGATCTGGACTAAAGCACTAAGGGGAAGACATAAAGCAAGCACAGGGGCTTCTGCTTTGCAAAGGCCCAGGTATCCTTGAATTAGCATATGCATTTGAACCCCTCGTTTCCCTAATACTGCTTTCCAAACCAGACTCATCCTGAGTGATGTTACCAATGCAGACACAGCTCATGATCAAGCCACGCTCAAACCGCTCGCAAGGCACAATGGTGCGACTGTCCCTCAAGTGAAGAGGTTAAGTTATACATGAGTGAACTTAGGTATTCTGAGCACAGTAAAAATGATGAAGGGCAGACTTGGTAGGAGGAAGGTGGTTTTGGGTCAGGCTGAAAGAGAGGAGTACTAATGCTAAGCAGTGTTACAGTGCTAATCCTTTTAATTTCCTCTCTGGGCTTTGTTGCCAGACCCCTGTTGGGGCCTGATTATCAGACTTCGCTCTGTCTTCCCAAGCATCTGTTTCGAGCAGAGCTGCCTCTTTCCATAGTTAACAGAGAGCCAAATGGCAAAAGGCAGCTAGGGTTTCTTCAAGGTGGTAGACAGCTTTTTACTGTTAAAACATTGTAATTCAGCCAAAGGTACGGAATATCTGCTGACCAAGCATATGAATGTGTTTAGGAAGCTATAGGAGTATGGGAGTATTGTATCTGTTTTGCATTATTTCTTATCTCTGCTAACCATGGAAGGATCTCTTCTATAGAAAAACTCAAGAGTACATAAAGGCACTGTTGTTTCTTGGAGTTAGTGAAGCTATGAAACGCATGAATTTTACTCTTTGCCTCTACGAAAGGTCTGCCAATTAGATGAATTTTAAATCCATGGGAAATTTTTGTTGCCCTTGGCTGTTGAGTTTCAATGGCTAAAACTCTTTCTGAAGTTCTGCTTGAATGCTATTTTCTTTATAGCCTCAAAAATGGCACCTTATGCTTTTCCTGCATTCGTAACGCTGAGAAAGAGATGAACAAGTGTCCTCTGTTCAGACAACTGTTGTATATAATCTGGTCTGTGTGGCTGTTTGAATGTAGTGATTTAAGGCAAATAATTCCAAGAAATATTAAAACGCGTTTAGCAGGTTGGTGTTTTAAAATCTGGGAATAAAAAGGCTGATGTTATGATCCATGAAGGAATAACATACAAACTGGGGCTAGGGCACAGGAAAACTGGAACTGTTTCCTATGTAATGAGCCATGCATGGCAGAGACTGTAAGGAACGGCTGGCAGCAAAGAGCTATCTACAATGATGTAGTCATTTTATGTTCCATTAAGGTCTTGTTATTTTAGTATTTAAACAAAATTATGCTGCAGGAAAACATGGAGCCTGTTGTGCGACTCTAGTAAGGAAGAAAATCAAACTTCAAAGTGTTAGGCTATCATTTAGAAGGATTACATCCATCAAATTCTCATTTTTAGCTGAGTATTTTGGAGACGAAAGGGGGGAAACTTAATTCAGGAAGGAAATGGTGGCATACTGAGCACTGGAAATGTCAAGGCACACGTGGGCAGATGCAAACAGCACTTTTTTGGCTATGGGACTGCAACTTCATTCTCATTTAATCAAGATGATGGGCAGAAAAAATCAGTATTTTCAAGAGTTATTAGGAACCTATTAAATGGCTCTGTTTTTTAAAGAGTACTGAGCACTTCTCTGAAAATTTTGACACAAGCTAGACATATAAAAAAATGTATATTTTCGTGTGCCTTTTTGAAAATGTAAGATACAGCAGTAAGAAAGGGGGGAAAATGAATCTACCTTAAGTTTTCCCATCTGTATTATAAATGAATATCATAACCAAAACCATTCCAAGATACATCCAGGCTTGATGTGAATTTTATCTGTGGACATTTAGTTTTCAACCGGGTAAAGGTGTAGTCTTTAACGCGGGGAAAGAGTTGAGCTCTTGTGGCAGTGCAGAAACTAATCAAAGTCCAGGAAGCACATCGAAAGATTTCTCAATTTATTTTACTTCAAATGTGATAAAATAATAGCTTTTAAGTCATTTTTCTAAATCCTGTTTCTGACTTGCGCACAGGTGAGTGTAGTAATAACGAGGCTTGCGCTTGCCTATGGGGCTTGCGTTGTTGCGGACTGTGATGGGAAGAGGTGCCGTTCTCCCTGACGGCACTCTGCTAACCACAAATCAGTTGTCCTGGAAAACTCAGCCTGTTCCAGGTGCTGTGTACCATCACACAATTCATTTCCACTCCCCAAGCATCTGAGGAAGGCAGACGGGGAGCTGAAGGGAGACTTGTTAATATTAACCATAAAAAGACATCCCTTCCACCTGTATCTAAACTATATCTTTCTAATATGTAATTTTCCAATGTAAACAAACATCTGCTTCTGAAACGGATAAGTTGACAGCAAGACTGTGGCCCTGATTCTTTAACAGATGAAGTAACAGGATAAAAATATATATGTGAGAATGCTTTAGAAGATTGTATTTTTAAAATGTTTAGTCCTAGGAACAACCACTACTCAATGTACCAGAGATCTTTTCCAAACAAGCAATCCATCGCGAGAACTGGTATACTTCATCTGGTACAATAGGGTGATATTTTTCTTCAGACTAGACAGAACAAATCTTCTTTTTAAGCCCTTGTGGCCCTTTGAGTACTGGTCTGACTCAAAGTAAACAAAGCTATTTATCAGAGAATCTCAAAGGGATGGTGAAGTATTATGCTTCAAATGTTTTATGTTCTCCTCTCCTATATATTATTTTAAACTCACTTTTGCTTTACATCTGAAATATGATGGTAGGATATCCATGTTCCCAATGCAATATGAAGGTGACATAGGGTTTTTTGTTTGACTGTTTTGGGGAAGGAGTGTTACACAAATGCTGCTGAAAAATTAACATCACTCGCTGATTGAGGGGTCAGATTTCATGTTTCTGATTTTCACTGTTCAGACCATTAGTGGTGGCATATGCATGAATAATTCTGTTCATAACATCAGGATCAGCTTTTCTCTGTTACTTGAGTATAACACTTGAATAATTTAGTTTACTTTATTGACTTCTGGAAGTGAAAATCATTCTAGGAATTGTGGGTAGTGACTTTAATTTGAAATTTTTCACCGTATAGTTGAGACATTTCAAGGATCGCTCACGCAGCGTTTTGGTTTTTCATTGCTTTTTTGTTATGCATGTAATATATTGAGGATTCCATACAAATGAAAGTAGTAACATCTAAAGAAAGGTTGATAATACCTTGTGGTTGTTTACATGGGTCATAATTATAAACCATCTTGACCACATCTTGATTGCGAACAAAGGGTCCAGTCCACCTTCCACCTAAAGACAATCACGAAGCTCAGTTTGACTTGATAATGAAGCACTCAGGAAGACAAGGATAGTGTCTCACAGAATCACGTTTTAGTACTTTGGTTTCCAGGAAATGCTAACTCTTACAACTTCATATGCCAAGTGCAAATATAATGCAAAGCCATAGGTCTTAATAGTGTATGCTTTTTATTTGAGTAGTGGCACTTCAACATTTCAAAATAATTTACAATAAAAGAAGTGGTAAAGGGAACAGAATTTCTCTGGTAAAGGCACTCTATGCTCTGTGCGTGTGATAAAATCCCGGCATGAATACACAGCAAAATTAAGTATTAGCTTTCTTTTCTTCCTAAGAGTTCAAAACGTTTTGCTCCTGTGGGATTTCATGTAAGTGATGCTGGATGTTTAGTCTACAGTCTTCTATTCACCTTTGAAAAGCCTAGGTTGTAATCTGATTTAGGTGACAATTGAAAGAGCTCAGTGGCCTCAGTTTAGTTCCTTGTTTATGAAACCGCCATCACACACTTAACACAGCGCTGAGCGCACAATAATGGACCCGTTTAGAGGCACACTGGCACTATCGCAGTAAAAAAGGCACAGAGTATAAACTTGGCTTTGAAAAAAAAACCCCAGCAAATTCCTTTCTTTTAAACAGCACAAAAATTTATTGAAATTTTGCGAAGTTGAACCCTTCCCACTGAATAGAATGCCTTTATTCTCGCAGATGATAGACTACTCTGCTTTACAAATGGCAAAGCTTTTTGTACTGCCAGAAAATAAATCTTCAGTAGGAGGAACTGCATTATGCTAAAAGTGATTTGCAGTGGCTTATTAAAGATATCACCATAGCAGAATCTGGCCAGATAGTACATTGTTAGGTGGCCATGAAGTCAGAAACTATGTTAGGTTAAGAAAATGCTGACTCTGATTGACATCTTTAATCATCTATTTACATCTGACCCATCTGAAATTGTAGTCGACATGAGTAGTGTAAAATTAAAAGAAGTTGATATTGGAATAAAACAAAATGTGGCCTTAAGCAACAAAGGCAAGAAAAAAAGAGTTTCTTTGTAAAAAGGATGTTTCTCTTCCTGCATGATTAAATTCTGGAAAGAAAGCTCTATTGTTGTTTTTGAAAAACACCATGCCAGTTAATTCCATTTCTGTAACCCAGTATGGACGAAAACCTGTGCATCGCAACCAGCAGTAAAGGTTTTTGCAAGATACAGCCTAGACACAGGAGAAGAAAGAGGTTTGGAGTTTGGCACTTCAGGGGGCTAATGTTTGTTAAAGCTACTTCTCGAATGGACCATAGCTTAATCCCTGTGCTGCCAGTCAAGATAGTGATTAAAAATCATCCATCCAGGGAATTGCTTCTGGATGTTGATGTACCGGGTTGTGGGGATGGAGTTAAGGGGGTGGAGAAGAGGAGGGTTTATGTATGTATGGCTGATGTTTGAGCAGCTGAATTTCAAAAAGAGCCGGGGGAAGAGTGGGAAAAACTTGGCCGTCTCCAAGAGGGAGAAAAGAGAGAGAACAAAGCTTCCTTCAGTAAACTCAGCTAGTCACATAATCATAATTTCTGAGTTCCTCACAAGAGAGATACCCCACTATCACTACTTGAAAAAGAAAACAAAATTTTGAAATCAAAAGTAAGCAGTGGGCAGGGGAGTGGGAGAGGTAGCTTGTAAATGAGGCAGGGTTTATGCTGAAATAATAACCTTAGCAGTGATAGCGAGGCTCCTGGTGAACCAGTTGGTGGACTTTTTAATGTCTGCTCAGATGCAGAGTGTCTGTCGTTTTTGAAGTAGGTTCTTTGTGTCAAAGGAGCTTAGCATTGGTGACAGAATAACACACTATTTAATGTGAGTATGTTGGAAAAAATACCGTCTCCCATATTCCCTACTGGCAATTCTGCTATGCCAAGAATATCTCTCTATAGCTTGCTTGTTTATTTTGTAGATTTTTTTTTTATCTGATTACTGCTCAATTACTTTAAAAAAATCAATGGGCAGAAAATGCATTTGTTTTCTGGTTAACTAAAACAAATGAAGATTTACTGAGGATAGCATTAAATCTTCTTTCAGCGCTAAACGTTTAAGTAAGTGATGGCTGCGCTGCTGCCTTTTGAATTCACGCATGGCTGCTAAAATATTTCATTTCTCAGGCTTTCTTGCACATCTCATCCATGCTAATGGGAGGAAAACGTGTTCGTTTCTAATCTTTTCCAGAGAATGTCTCATTGAGTGGCTGGTACGCTCAGCTGCGTGAACAGAGAGGGTAACGTATTGCTGATGGTTTTAGTCCAGTAGATTTACTTCAGATTAACTGAAACACATGGAGTCCTTAAGGACCATACATTTTTAACAGAACAAAGCAGCATGCCATAAGTTACTGTCTTCCATCCTTTAGATTATTTTCCTTTGAAAGAAGGGAGAAAAACTAGTATCTTGTCAAGTAGAAGACCTAAGTGTCAACAAGGAAGATAATTAGAATGCTTTATATAGTTAAATTCAGGAATACAGATGAGAAAAACAAGTCCTATCAGTTCTGTTTCCCAGAAATTCACTTCTTTTTTCATTTTTCTTTTTTTTTTTTTATTTTTCATTTGGTATTACTGCCTGAGAAATGGGCTGAACAACGGCTACAGGGTATTCTACACATTTAGGACTGCAAAACTTGATGGTTTACACAGGGTATTTCTCAGAATAATGCTTCAGAATTTGTTCTTCCCCCTGCTTTAGGAACCCTGTTGTTTCATTGCTGAATTATAGGCACCTCAAGATGATCTGGAAGCTCTGCCAGGCTCTAATGCTACCACCTCATCTTTCATGTCTTGCTTATATCTTTTGGACAGGAGACCTGCCATGCTTCTTGCCAGAAATTTAAACTAGTCCTTATTTTCAAGAGGTGACCATAGTTCAGGGAAGGAAAGCACTGCAGAAAATATCATAAAAGTAGTATTTTAACAAAAAAGGTGTCCATACATGGCCCTTCATATATGCAATGTTGCTGATTGAGTTGAAAGACAAGGAAAAAAAATAAAAGCAACTTCTATAAGGAGTTTTTCAAGGCTTGATTCTTGTGAGCTAGAAATGAGAGCTGCCATTAGCTTTAATCAGTAATTTAGATACAGTTGAAAATGAGGCTAAAGTAAGCTACTGAAAACAGACTTAATTTCCTGCCTCGGCTTGTGTGAGTATTTTTATGTCTTTAAGATGGAATCTCCCCTCACCACTGTATCTGGAAGTCTTCTAAGTGCATTTGGAAGGTTAGTGGAAAGGGGAAATGTGCACTGGAACAAACTCTGCCCATTTCTGCTTGGCTTAAGTAGGTCTGGCCTTTGTGAAAGTCTCGAGTCATCCATTCCTGATGGCAATCCAGGAACCTGAGCAAGCTTAGAAGAAAGTGATATAAACTGGATATCAACTATCTGTTTGCTGCAGTTATATGCTTCCCTGTCTTCAAGAGAGGAGTAGTTTAGCTGTCTGAAGGTGAGGAACCCAGAATATCCAGGCTCTACTGGCTTTCTCTGAGTTACCAGTGAGAAGGTGGTTACCTACAAAGGGACACTCATTATCTGTTTTGGATATCTGCCTCCAGAGGAAGGTTTATCTCATCCTGAGGTGCCTGTTTCACTCTGTTTTCTAGACAGAACCTAAAGAGCTGGCTGAAATTCTGTTTAGCTTTTCAAAGGTTAAAATTAAAATTTTGCTCTCACATCCAGAGGAACTTACCTATCAGTCCTTTGACAGAGGAAACCTAACTTGAGCAGCATATGTCTCCTGCCCTGCCTCCTTGCCTCATTTGCCCTTTCTGAGACCAGTTTCTTGACAATGTAATCAGCCCCACGCTATCCAGCTCCTCCTGTCTGTGGCACTAGAGATGACTGAAGTTGTCTTTTCCTAACTGAAGATGGGAAAAGAAACTGCAAGAAATATAATCATGGAGTGAACAGAGCAAAGCATGGATTTATATTCTAGGTGTGACTCCATAGCAGATGACAGTTCTGCCACTATTGTGGGTGTAGATGTCTGTGCTGATGAGGAATTTGGAAGAAGCAGAAGACACTGCAAAACAGAGTGCAGGAGCAGAGCTCTTAACACATCAGCCTCACAGGGTATAACAACTATATTTACTCTAACTTCCAGTAGCAGCAAAAATGTTCTTTCTGGCATGCTGTAGCTACCTTTCTTTAGCACCTTAGGTAATACAATACCTGTTCATCCTTTCTTTTAGCTGCAATGAACATGATGAGTGTTCACGTTCTGCTAGGGGATTTTCTCAGTTAGGACAAATGCAAGCAGAAGAGAGCGTTAGGTTGATCCAGCAGAAAACAAAGGCGGTGAGAAAATATGACATTTACATCCCTATGTCCACCTGCAAGAGTCTGTGATTTTAGGACTGATACAGCAAGTCACCTGCGGAGGGGAGTTAGCTGCCAGCCAGACTGGTTTCCTGGAAAAGAAGTTTCTGTAGGCTAGCTGCTTTTAAGTGCACTGTGGCTCTGATTGAAGTGCTTAAGCATGTTCTTTTTGTTTATTATGGAAAAAATAGAATTATTCTCCCTTTGTTACACAAAAATCATCATGATCTTGAATTTACCACAGATTCACAGAGGTTAGTGCAGAATAGTCCAAAGGTGGGGTTTTTGGCCTGTCTTGACGTTCTTTCTTTTCCAAGTCATTCTTGGATGTCGGATGTTGCTGAACCTGTTTGGTTGCTTTGTGAAATATGGATGGACATGAACTACCACCTGGAGCAGCTATCTGGAGCAGCTGCTACTGTGTCTGACTAGTTCACAAAGACACATTTATTCTGGTTGGCATCAATTAGATGAAGAAGGTGAGGAAGAAGAAAGGAAGAAAAGAGATGTCATTGCATTCCTGAGCTGATAATACATACAAGGCTGACAAGTGGAGAGGAAAATTGCAGAGCGTAGCAGCTGTCTCTACTGGCAACTGGAAACTGAGCTAAGTCACAAACAGGGCTAAAGAGTAACCCAATGTCACCCATTATCTGCAGCCCAGTAACTTTATTTTTTCAAGGGACTTTTGCTTTGTCTGTTTGACCTAAAAAGAGCTAAGTAAGAATAAACTAGTGATAGTTGTGGCAAATAAATGTTACCTAGAATGGAAAGTTGAATTTACAATTAATTCTAAGCTGCCTTGCAGCTTCAGTATGCAAGGCACTACTAGGCATTGCATCCACTTTTTTGTGAAATTATTACTCAGCAGGTCCAAAGCTTAAAACTAACAATGGATCTCATTGCCATGGGATGTTATAAAGGCCCAAAATATAAAAGGATTCTCAAAGGAAAAACCGATGAGAGATAGGCACATGGATGGCAGCTCTCCATCATCTTTCAGAAGTTGTGGAGATAGGGGATGTCCCAGAAGACTGGAAGAAGGCTAATAGTCATCCCCATCTACAAGAAGGGTTTAAAGGAGGATCCGGCAAATTATAGGCCCATCAGTCTTATTTCAGTCGCTGGGAAAGTCACGAAACAAATCCTCCTGGGGGCTACCGCAAGTCAAATGAAGAATGTTATTGGGAAAAGCCAGCATGGATTCACCAATGGCAAATCGTGCTTGACAAACTTGATTCTCTTCTGCGACAAAGTAACCTGCTCGGTTGATGTGAGGTGAGCAGTGGACATTGTCTACCTGGATTTCTCCAAGGCTTTTGATACAGTTTCCCACAGCCTCCTCCTAGAGAAACTGATGCCTTAGGGTCTAGACAAGTGGTCTGTGATGGGTAGGGAACTGTCTGACAGGCTATACCCAGAGGGTGGTGGTAAATAGCTCCTTTTCAAACTGGCAACCTGTCAGAAATGGAGTCCCCCAGGGATCAATATTGGGCCCAATGCTGTTTAGTATCTTCATAAATGATCTGGATGATGGAATCAATGATTCTATGATCAAGTGTATCCTGACAGAGTTTGCTGATGATACCAAAATGAGTGGGGAGAGCCACCCTGCAGGAAGAACTAGATAGGCTGGAAGAGTGGGCTAAAAAGAACCCTAGGAAGTTCAACAAGGACAAATGTAAGGTCCTGCCCCTGGGAAAACATAACCCAGGAGTGCAGCACAGGCTGGGATCTACCCAGCTGCGAAGCAGCTGTGTGGAAAGGGACCTGGGATCCTGTTGGACAACAAGCTCAATGTGAGTGACCAGTGTGCTGCTGCGGCAAAGCAAGCCAACAGGATGCTGGATTGCATCAACAAGGGCATCACCAGCAGAGATGAAGAAGTTCAGCGCTTGTCAGGCCACACCTGGAATACTGTGTTCAGTTTTGGTCCCCGCTATACAAAAAAGATCTGGACAGGCTGGAGAGGGTCGAGAGAACAGCCACAAAGGTGATCAAAGGACTGGGAAGCCTGCCATATCTGAAAAGGCTGAGAGAACAGGGCTTGTTCAGCCTTGAGAAAAGAAGGCTTAGGGGAGACCTTAGCTAGAAAGAGGGTGGCTACAAAGAAGATAGCGACTCCCTTTTTACAGGGAGTCACATGGGAAAGATGAGGAGTGATGGGTACAAGTTACCTCTGGGGACATTCTAATTGGATAGAAGAGGAAAATTTTCTGCAATGAGAATAATCAGCCATTGGAATAATCTCCCCAGGGAGGTGATGGGATTCCCCAGCATTGGGCACATTTAAGATTCAGCTGGACAGAGTGCTGGGCCATCTTGTCTAGATCATGCTTTTTCCAAGAAAGGTTGGACCAGATGATCCTTGAGGTCCCTTCTAACCTGGTATTCTATGAATCTATTGCCAGCAGTAGAGTGGGTACTCCTGGGAGAGATTCAGTCGGTAACTGGTTGGTTCCTCAGTTTTCTCTTAACTCACACATCTTCTATGGGACATAGCCTGTCCATGGCAACAGTGAAGAGGGACATTTGGTTAATTAATAATAGCCATTTCCTGTGAAAAAATATGTCCGCTTTAAAAATCTGCGGTTCAAATAGATTCAAATTAATAGCTGCAATATGTATTATTCTCAGCTGATTAACTGATGTTCTCTGTGGCATGTTAGTATCACACTTACATGATCTTTAGCTTTTGAAATGTGTAATTGAGTGTGTGATGACTCCTTCATCCACAGAAACTTTAACACCCTTACCAGTTAGAGGATTTTGTAATTTCTTTCAGGCCGGAAGATTTCATGCTCTAGATCGGGAAGTTTCATAACAATTCCTCCCCAAGGATTTTGTTACTGCTTAAATAACCAGCTGATGTTTTTTCTTGAGTCACTACTGGAGTCTTTATGCTTAGGTTTACTTGCTAGACGTTGTCGTTGTTTAAGCTTTTTCCTTTTCTCTTGCTTGAGAATAAATGCACCATTTCCCATTGGTTTTGAACTGGGAGGTGTGCTTTTAGTTGTCATTTATGTTGTAATTTATGATAGGTTACAGTAGCAGGAGATTCTTTTGAAGAAAAGCAGAAGGTAAACAGTATTGTATTTCTTTCCTTGTCTCTTGGTCTGCATTGCTTTTTGGGGAATATTCCTTTAGATAGAGTACAGTGAGAGTGATACCAAGAACTTCAGGGGCTCTGGAGAGTTTACAACGTTAGCGACAGGCTCTTCTTTCAGGCTGATGGGAGAGAATATTTACCTGAGTCCTTAATCTGTAATTTGGCAATGAGCTGTGTTTTTTCTGTCTAGATGCAGGTGCACCACCCTGAGGAAGACACTGACAAGAGAATAAAGGGTAAAGAGGACAAGAGGAAAGTTGCCGGATAATCAGAGATTTAATAATAAATAGAAAAAAATGGTTGCTCTGTTACCCAAGATTGGTGCTCATTTAATTTCTTGCAAATCACCAGTACTTAAAGAGGGAGAGTGATTGATGGGATTAATTAGAGCTGTATGTTTAACAAGTGCTCCTAGCTGTAATAGCCTCATTAATTAAAACTTGCACTTTGTAAGAAAGCTCTTCGCAGTCCATATTGGTTTATGAATTCTCTCTTTTTTTCTGTTTTTGAATGGAGGAAAAATCAGATTAACAGGTCAGTAGTGCATACGGCAAATAATATGTAATGCATTACAGAGATTTATATTTCTTTGGAGAATCAGAAAAACACAAATCAACACATAAATCAAACATAATCAGCAAGACCATCCTTTGTGATGTTCTCTTCAGCAGTCTCTGGAGGTCTGTGTTTAAATTCATCTGTGTGAGGTTACATGAACCAGTCTTTGAACTAACTGTAGGCTAAGCATATAATTTTTATGTTTTAAGCAATTTGCTTTCCGTTGAGAACATTGAACCTCCATAATCCTCCTCTTTTATACACTTGCATTTGTAAATAGATGTATCTCTTCGCTCGATAACCTCTTAGGAAAATAACATAAGGGTGTATATTTTTCCATACACATTTGAGGGTGTTGATCCTGCAACCTTTTGTAAATGTAAAATGCACTTAAGTCACTCAACAGGCCCTACCTAGGCTGTTAAGTAAGGATTTGTGTTCCCTGATGTTTTCCTTTGTTTTGCATGAGTTAATGTTCTTTACTGGAAGGCACAGCTTTCTTTTACTAATACATTTCAAGGCTATTCATTTCAATTTGCTAATGGTCCTCGTTCATTTTAAAATATCCTGGTACAGTGAATATAAGAATACTCCAGGAAGACAATAGATATACCCTCAGGACTAAAGATCCTGTCGTTTGCATACACTTGCTTCGGCTCTAATCCTCTAAGTATTTGTCTGTGTACTTAACTTTATTTAACATTCCCAGGAAATTTGTGTATCTGATGCTGGTTCTTAGTGTCTGCAGAGGAATTGCCACTGCCATTTTCAGTAAGAAGACACTCCCTTTGTGAGAAAGCTGTTGAACTATGACTTTAGTTGGAAACAGAACTGAAGTTTCAACTGCAGTTCACATGTATACATGCGAATGAGAAAGACATAAATTTATCACATATTTGCGCGAGCCATTTGAAACATTTTCTTAATATGCAAATAATAGATTTCGATATGCAATCCAAAGTTTGTAATTAAAGTAGTAGTTTGGTAATAGAGAGCTATGTACTTTCCAATTATTGTGTAATTGCTTGGGAATACATTACTTTGTGTAAAACAAGGCATAACCTGTAGGAAGGATGTATTGCAAAGAGAAATGTAGTTGGACTTACTTGCCTGTGAACATACAGCGTCTGAGTCACTCAAGATAACATATTACATCTCAATATGAAGTTTAATGAGGTTGTTTTATATCTATCAGTGTTGATCACTTTTCTGCAATTTTTCAGGAATTTTGAGTTAAATGTAGTTTTTTTAAAGAAATCTTGACCGATTTCTGTATTCTTTATGTGACTCAAAACTTGCATTGTTTTCAGCCAGAATGTTAGCTTAAAAGCAAAGAATAAAGACAACTTGGTGCTTACTAAGACACTTGGACATGGAAGTACTAATTATTCCTTACTGAGCATCGAGCCTGCTCTTGCAGAGCTCTTTGGGGAAACTCATCTTTCGATTTTTGACACTGAAGCATCACTGATGCTTTCAGCAAAACTGAGAGCTGGGTATGAGGCTAAAGTACACTTTTAATTACTGGAAGCATCGATTTGTAATATTACTCATGAATACCATATAATCTTCCTGTGAGACTAAGGGTTACATTGCAATGCTTAAGAATATAAATTTAAATTGGTTCTCTAATACAGTTGCTTGTGGCCACTGTGTAAAAACATGAACAGATTCAGGCAGTTTCTCAAGTTTGTTAGTGTGATATTCACATCCCAGATTTCTGAATCAGAAGAACATGTAGAGCTAAAGCATAATCAGACATCCACCAAAGAAACTAATCTGCCTGCTATGTTAAAAAATATTTTATTAAAAATATTAAACTCTGAGGGATTTAGGTATAGCCAGGAGCCTCAAAATCGCGACTGGTCTCTAAACCTCCTAGAGTTTTGAGGCTTCGTAGGTTTGAGATCTCACCGTCCTCTGCATCATTTAGGATTAATTGCTTTTTCAAATACTGTAGCAGAGACTGCTTCAGACGACTTCTTTTGAAGCTCACGCTTCATGTTCAGTAAATTTTAGATCAAACTTGTTTTGGCGGTATGCTGCTAAATAGCAGCTTCCAACAAAACAAGAGAAAGCAATTTTCTTATCTTTTCAATATAAAACCTTTTCTGCATGATGAGTTTGAACAGGTAACCAGTCCTTTAGGCTATGCTTCAGGAGAAGACATAAAAAGGAACAAGTTCCTGTGGATTTGGCTGGGGTGGTTTGTGTCTTTTTCCTCCTGTTTTTAAACATATCCTTGCACACTGATATTCTTCAAATCTTATTTTCATAATTTGGTCCAACTGATGTTTTCATGCTCCTGCCCTGATCATTCCCTCAGTGTCCTTCAAGGGGACAGATCAGAATTCAGTGCTGTATCATTAATCTGACAATTGGGAACAGAGTAATTACTCTTCTCTTTCTCTATCCAAAACCCAAAATGCAGCACTGAGCACATGGCTTCCTTGAACACAGGGAGCTGTTAAAAGCAAGTCCTGTGTAGCAGTGAAATGGGATGAGAGTAGCTTTTATTTTTCCTTCTCCCTGCCTCATCTACCCACCCCCCCAAAATGACAAGTAGCTGCTGTGGATTGTAAGCAAGGGATGTTTTTGTCTGTGGCTTACTTTCAAGTTTAGAAAGATACTATTTTGTCTGAATAAGGGAAATCTGATATTTGATGGTGCAATTCGTAATCTATTTTTCTGATATGAATCAAGTACTACACAGTGCTCCTCTAGTGAGGCACAAAGAGTTTCAGGATCACATGCTGCTGTTGAAATTAAGGTTTGCCTTTCTCCCGAGAGCATTAATGGTGGGTCATTTATAGTAGGGCTTAATGGGCCAATTCAAAATATATTTAAATACCATTGTAAAATGCAGATGGAGCATTAGAAGGGAAAATGGCATACCTGCATACAGCCACCTAATGTTGTCTTAAGACTTCCATCAATGAGACAACAGAGGGGTTTTATATCTCAAAGAGCAATTAATATTAAACAACCATTTGAAGGAGAATTGGTACTCGGCATTCATATGAAACCGTTTCACATTAAGAAGCTCTTCATATTGTGTCACATGATTGCTCTTGCTGGCATGAAATTTCTAATTTTCAAAAAAAAACTGGACTGCCTTTTTCTCCCATGTCCTTGATGTGCAAAGAGAATCACAAAGCGTGAGCACTGACTGCAAGGCAGGAGCCTCTATACTTTCTCCACTTGTGATATTTGGGGTGGGCAGAGGACGTGACTAATCAGTAACGTACTGAAGGTATTTGCCCAGAGCAGGAGAGCCTTACATCTCTGACATGCTGTTCACAACAGCCATGAGGCTGCTCTGACTTTGGCCCTGTTCAGCAAAAGAGAGTCACAAATGTCTTTTGAATCAGCCCCTCTGAGCTGATTGACAACATAGCAAGAGAAGAAAGAATGGAGAGAGATTCTTTTTAACCAATCCACTGTTGTTATTTTTCTTCATCAAAAAATCTTCTGATTAGTTGTATAGCATCAGTATGGGAGTGTACTCTCTTGCTTGCCTATGAGAAAGTTATAAACTGCAAAGATATTAGCATTTTTGTTCTGATTTTTGGTATTACAGCTCCACTATGATCTCATTGTACCACACTATAGCATCTGCTTTCTGTAGACAGTGGCCTGATTGTTTGGAGTATCAATTGCCTGGTGCCTGGCAGCAGCACCTTTCAATCTAAAAATGCATGGCCCCTGTCCATCAAAATAAGATAAAATAAAATTCCACAAGTAATGAACTTTAAAAAAAAATGTGGGTGGGCGGATGGAAAAGCAGTGAAAACGAGGTTTTGGGAACTAGATATTAGGATTTCCAAAGCAACAACTAAAAATCTTATTTTCTGGATTTCTGAAAAACCACCTGGACTAATTTTTAAGTTTCACTGTTTTTGCCAAGATATTTATGCCTGACTTATTAGCGAGACAATGGAGCCAAAGAGCTGTACTGGATGCTTGTGGGTCAGTGAGTTCCAGTAGTGACACTGGAGTATAGTTTTGTGTCCTAAGTTGCTTCTTTCAGTCAATCCTGGTATTATCTTTTTCTAGGTCTTTGAATGTTTTGTGGAAATAGAACTTCTTGTAACCTAATTGGGCACCTGCTTGTTTCTGTCCTATTGTTGATCTGCCCCAGCTCCTAAAGCACTCTGTTTCTTGATTGCAAGGAGCATTGCAACCAGAAGAATGCTCTGTGACTACACAGCACAGCTACAAGGTGTGCAGAATACAAAGCATGCTATTTGGCACTCTCTCAAACAATAGGATAACACGGGACAAACTCTTCCCACGTAGAGCTGACCTTGAATTCTGTTCAGCCTTGAAGGCTGCACAGCAAATAGATAATCTGGAGATTCTGTCATCAGAAATAAATAATTTAGAGCTTATGCATGATGAAATAATAATTTTACAGTGGTTCAATAGATGGGTATTCATTAAGTATCTGAGCCTTAAGCTATGTTAAAGTTAGATATATTAACTTACTTCTCTAGTAATATATTAGCTCAGTCTTAGACTGAATTTCTTCACAATCTGATTGAGCTAGGGATATTGCCAGTTGAAAACTAGTGAATCTTTTGGACATAAGAAGTTACTGCCACCAGCTACCCTCTTCTTTCCTCTGCTTTAACTTACTGCAACCACATACACCTTGAGCAATCACTTTTTAGTTTGTACCTTGCAAAGGAACTCATGAGCTGTGGTTAAACACATAATCTACTGATTCTGTGGTCAAGATGGTAACTTTCAGCAGAAAGGGGCCATTGGTGGCTGACACATCTTGTCTTTCCTTAGTAAGAGTCACCAAAGCTCTAAGTGGGTACCGTAAGTATGCAAATACACAGCTGTGCTGGCTCTGAGCTCTGAAGATGGTCTCTTGTTAAACTGCGATAATTTGTTCATATTCAGTTATATATCTCAGTCCTTCTGCCACATATGAATCTAACTCCATATCCAAAGACTTGCCTAGTGGGGCTTTTATGAATTTCAATAGATATTGCAGAGGAGGAAGGCTAGAAGTCATCTATTTTATACTTGACACATGAGTTCAGAAATGGGAAGAAGGGAGATGAGTATGGTAGAGGATGTGGATGTTTGTCAGATGCGTTCTTTATCTTAAGCTGAGGTTCTTGAGTCATAACTGGAACAAACTAGCATAGTCAGTGGCACAAGTAGAAGTTTTCGAGGCTATTGGTTTGAACCCATAATTATTTACTTGCACACGTGTGTGTGTATACTCATGTACGTACAGTGACAGTGCACTGAGGCCTTCGCAGACATACCGTCATATAGACAGTTAAGTTTTGAAACCTTCTTCCAATGTTGGCTATTAAAACGTACACAATGTTACCCTCAAACTGAAAAAGCACACATGCAGAAATCGAGGCAGATGTATCAGTAGAATTAAGATTATTGGAATTGTTTTGCATCACTTTTGTGTTTGATGAAGGAGAAGATTTAAATATGAAAAACTATTTTTTTTATTGAAACTGTTTCAGACTGCAGCTGGCTGACTGCAAGCAAAGGGCATGAAAAATTCAGGCTAGCTATCATGTGGGCAAGCAGAGCAGCAGGGAAGCACCTGCTAGTAATACTGGTCTTTGGACTTGTTGATCCCAAATGCGTCTGGAAGACTGTGGGCCAGGACGGCTGGAGGGACAGTCCAAAGAAGCTGCATGATGCTGTTTAATGAAAGATCAAGGACAGGATACGAGCTGAGAAATTTAAAATTCTTCCGGCTAGGATGTGTGCTATGGGCCCTGCTGGGCTGCTTGTAAGTTGACTTGACTACAGATTGTCTATGGACATTTAATATCATGGAAAAGAGTTCCATATCTCTCCACATATCTGTCTTGCCTTCTGCATCCTCGTTTCGCCAGTTACAGACTGTCATTCCACACATGTGCTAATAGACATTGCCAGCAGAAACCTTTAAAAACCTTATGAAGACTGTGCCTTTGTGAGGGCTCCAGTCTATTGTTTCAAGGAAATGAAATGAATAGGAAATTAAATAATCACAACAATCGTTTATTGTTTCAATGAGAACAAAGTGCAGACTCGTCCATGGGAGAAAGACCAAAGACAGTGTGGATTTGCAACCTTATGCTTAAATGTCTGAGGTATATTTCATTTCACTTTGCTGTGTTACCATGGTATGAAAGAGGGCATTGCAACAGGGAAAGCAGAGAACACAAGGAAGCAATTCTTTCCTGCTGTTTCCACTTTCCATGAATTTTTAACACCTTTGTCGGAGACCAAATGTCTGGTGCGACTTCAGTCAGGATTCCTCCTGGGCACTTTGCTGAAGCATTTGTACTTTTCTGTTGCAGTTTGCAGCTTACATGCAAGTTTAGCTAAGAAAAAAATAATAATAATTAACCTGCTATCATCTTGTGTTTTACTTGCTGAATTTCAGAAAGTGGGGTCTCCATGGTGTTTGTAGGAAGAAAAGTCTCTGCCTCAGGTACCATGCTCTTTCAGACCGCCCCCACTTTCGGCAAACTCCTGCTTGACTTTGTGTTGTTAGGTTTTTGAGTGATATTTGTCGAAAGCAGTAAACACAAATGAACTGCTTCTTTACCGCGAGTCTGTCGAGCAGAGTTCTGCCTTTTCAGAGAACAGCAATTTCTGAAACGTTCATTTTGTGCGTGACAGGTTTGGCCGGTCCGGGTCAGCCTCCTGTTACGGGCCAGGGCGCTGCTGGCTGGTCGTCACTCAGCGCTGGGCTACTTGACCCCAGGGCTGAGCTTGCCCTCCCCGGGGATGTGAGGCAGCATCATCCCTGCGCTGCTGTTGGGCAGGTTGCTGGGATGCTCTGCGAGAGGATCCGTTTCTCCCAGCCTTAGAGGAGGTATTTTGCTGTGGGTGCAGGGTGAAGGGCTGGCTTTGGGAGTGTGGATCCTGGCGGAGGCAGTTAGGTGGAGCGGGTTTTCCTGCAATTGTAGGGGAGATTTTCCTGTTGTGTTTCGGCCGTGACCGTATCGCAGTTGCAGACGCGGTCAGCGCTGCCACAGGATTGCTGGGACGGTGGTGCCTGCAACTGCCCATCCCGGCTGAGCTGCTGGTGCTTCCCAAGAGGGTCAGCGTGGTCCCTGTCTCCGCAGCAATGTTTCAGCCAGAAGATGTAGGGCGGGATCCAGCGGTGGGTATGCGGCTGGGTGGTTTCTTGGGAGCTGGAGCCGATGCATATGTGTGGGCTTGCCGTTGCAAGTAATTTAGGAAGTATTTTATAATAATGCCTTTAGCAGTCGTAAGGGAGGAGTTGAGGTTTGTTCTGTTGCTGTGATGAACTACCTTTTTGGTACTGAAAACTCAGGAAAAAAAAGGAACTTTTTAAGCAAAGAATATTTATCGTCTCGTGTTTTCTAATAAGGGCTTATTGTTTTCTTGTTAGTTGTCATAAAACTAGTAAGAGAGATAAAGGGGGCATTAGCATCTCCATACTGTTAACAATATCTGCAACATTATAATTCTGTTTTAAAAATAACAGATTAAGGCTGAGCTACATGTTTATATGAGAAGAATCAAAAAAAAAAAAAGTCATTTGCTAAAGCCTGCTCTACTCCTTGTGCAAAGTGCTTCAAATCCCATTTATTTCTGTGTAATTGATGAAGTTACATAACCTAAAGTGATGACGTGTTTAAGTACAATGGCCGAGAGATGTTTTTTTACAAAGGATGTACTTTTTGGCACTGGTATGCTCAGAGTGGTGGTCTGGTCACTACAGTTATTTTATATGCAAGTTCTATATCCACAAAAGCCCACAAAACACACCATATAGTTAGGAGGAGAACCATGTGTAGTCCACAGGTACAGAATTTCTAATGTGATTTTCCCAGTACAATGTTTCAAGTTGAGCAATTGTCTGAGAAGAAGATAAGCTGACATTTGGTCAAGTTTTAAAGCAGATATTTAACAAGCTCCTGCAAGAAAAAGCTTGAGGCTGGAGGTTGTGCAGATGCATGCCAGTAATTCTTTCACAAGTGCTAGTCTCTTTATTACAGTAACGGTGACCTGCTTGCCTGCTGACAGGAAATGTACAATTTATTCTAGTTTTTTGAGATAAACTGTGAGACATTATATGTTGTTGATGAGGAACGTTTCAAAGGGATGTAATTAAGCTATTGTTTTCTTTCTCTTAGTAACTGAAAAGATACTAAGCTATTTTGTGAATGGCATTGAGAACCTTTTACTTGAGAGGCCTGTCTGGGGTGTTGATACAGTTATTCAGAAGCGATTGCTCATTTTAGTTGTTTTTTCTTACCCCCTTTTGGGATATTCTGAAGACTGTCAGCAGGACAACTAATGTGAGAATGTAAGTACACTAAAATAGTCCAATCAAACTAGTAAGTAATCCAGCCACCTGCAGCAAATGGATCCTTTTCACGTGCACGTGTGTGCACGCGTATGTGTGCGTATGTTTGGCAGAACATTTAGTCATAGCTGGGTAGTGAAAAAGCATTTTCCATTGATTTCATGAGGCTGCTCAGCAACGCCTTTCCCAAGATCAGGAAGATCAGGATCTTCTTGAGCTCAGGAGAAGAGCTGTACAAACCAACCACCACCTACATGTTGGGGCTGGAGGGAGCTGGGACTAAGCAATGAAGATACTGTATAGCGACAGCTCAAAAAGACAAGACTTTCACTCGACAGAGTGAGCTTAAATTTAATACTTGAGCTTCTGGCTATTGTACAGTTTTCTGGTTGATGTCAAATGAAGCACAGGCAAATTGGATAATTTTTTTCTTATCACTTCACTAGCTGCATTAGAAACTAGTGTTACCTGGTTTCCTAACTTCAGCTCCCAGAGCATCTCTCTGGTCATCAGTAGGGTTTAAAAAGACCAGTACTATTTACCACTTCAGTTTCTAAGCTGCAAATTACATTGCTGATACAATGCAGCCCTTTGCTGCTCTTAATTTCTTAGCTGGAAGCAATGAAGTTTTGCCATAGTGTGGTTACTAAAAACCTGTGAGACAAGATTATGTGGCTGTGGTTAATGATTGGTTTTGTCTCAGATCTTTAAAAAGTCTTTAAAGGATAACATTCTTAAAGGTTGTAAATGCATAGAAAAAAAATATTTGAGATCACCAGAGTTTATTGTGGTATGTTTCTGTTAAGTAACACTTTCTTGAGAAATAAAATACACATGGGTGTGCCTCTGGCACGCAATAAAGCATTACTGGTTCTTTGCAAAAAACACCAGCTGACATAACTTAGCCTTCAAGAGAGGTTAAGTGGAAACTTGCCCCCTTCTTAGGATTTAGCTTTATTAGTAAGGAATAAAGACTAAGACTGCGTCTTGTCGTGAGTGAGAGGGGGTACTGAACAGGCTGGGTTGGGATGCCAAACCCTTGAGTGTCTGAGGGGCAGAATAGCCAGATGTTGTTAACCACTACATACAACTCTGTACTTCTTTCTCTTCTCAGTTGATTTTGCTGGTTTGGTTTTGTGTCCTGTTGTGTTGGGGTCAGAATTTTTAAACTCACGCATTGACAGGTTGCCCAGAGAAGTTGTGGATGCCCCATCCCTGGAAGTGTTCAAGGCCAGGTTGGATGAGGCTTTGAGCAACCTGGTGTAGTGGAAGGTGTCCCTGCCAGTGGCAGGGGGGTTGGAACTAGATGATCTTTAAGGTCCCTTCCAACCCACACAATTCCATGATTCTAACCATTTTGTGTTATTTGGGTTAATATTGCTGTTTGGTAATGCCAAATGACCTGAGGGAAGAACTGGGAAAGTAGTTACTGCAGTCATTCGTATTGTAAGTGGGAGAAACTTAACCCTGTGAAGCCTATTAGAGAGCTAGATGGAATGGCTATGGAAGCCTATTAGAGAGCTACATGGACAGGGATGAACAGTTGGAAGGACAAGGGTCTTCTACCTGATTCATGATCTGCAGTATACGAGGCAAGCTACTATTTTGTCAAAAAACAATGAATAAAATAGAGAAGTTGAAGTTACGTTTGTCATGCCAAGCAGGCTGCTCTTAAGAGTTATTAGTGAGACTCCCAGTTCTCAGGAACTGTCCTTGAGCCCTTCGCAAAGGATCAGAACCATCTGAATGCAGAAAAATCCCCACCCAGTAGTGTCAGCTGGAAACGGGTTTCTTCAGGATCATTCTCCTGCAACTCAAATTCAGTTTTCTGTCTTTAAATACAGAGAATGATAGAAATGAGGCACATTGGAAGCAAATTTGACTAAGCAAGTGATTGTTGAGCTCGTAAGAATAACAACAGATGTAGAATCTCTATTTTCTTTTTTTTTTAAGGTTCAAGAACGCTGGAAATAGATACTTGTTAGTTGATGTAGTCTTAATTTCTTAATTTCCTTTTATACCTGGAATAAAATAAGCACATCTAGAAAGTGCAGATCACTTAATCCTAAAGGTAATCTAAAATAGTTTAAATGAGATTCCTTTAGAAATGCCTATTGCTTTCTATTGACTGCCAAGGGACCCTACAGAGGCCAGTTAAGACGAATGCCACCCGCTGTGTTCAGGTACCACCGTGCAGCAAGAGAGAGGAACTGCTAGTTCTGCTAGTGATTTGCTACAAGGTATTTGCATATTTCTGTTCTGGTCTATGGGGCCAAGGAATGCTCCTAAAATCGTTCTGCTAACAGAGAAGAGGATCCCAAGGTGAGGTGGTAGAAGGATGCTCGTGGTGGCCCTGGTGACACCAGTAGGATGGACAACATCTTGAACCAGGTGCCGGGGTCTGTGCAAAGGACCTGTATGAGGATTCTGCTCCCCAAATAGAGGAGCAGGCCTGCCAGTTCCCATTTTGTTATTCCTGGGCCTGGGAAGCCTGAACTGAATGTCTCCTGCACTGGTGGGAGAGGTTTCTGTCAGAGGTCTAAAATAGATTACCTTCAGAGGACAAATACAATTCGTTGTTCATTCTCCGCCCTCCCATGGTTCACAGCTAATTTCTCCTTCTAATTACCTGATTACAATCTTGATTTTTAAATACATCATTGAGCTTATGGAGTTCAGTGTACTGAGAGTACAGCAGCATAAATTAGAAGGAGCCCCACACTGTTACCAATTGGATTTTTTGCAATCTCCGGGATCTCTTTGTCTTTGCAAACATGCAGAGTATAACTCTGAGAATGTGTGTTTGGTCTTTAAAAAAAAATTAAAAACCTTTTTCAGGCTTTTTTAATGATCACATATGAGGAGCAGAGAGCAGGACAGTGAGAGGCTACCATTGCGTGCTTGGTAACGCGGCAGGGATAGCTTTATAAACACAAGGAGCTTTAGTTAGTCAAAAGTGCATCTTGCAGATAGCTTAAATTCAGAGTCCTGTGTGGCAGGCGAGGTCACGCCTTCATGCCTGCTGTAGTTCCTGGGACATTTCTTGCTGCTATTTTGAAGGCTCTCTGTGATAAGAAACAAACCTTGAGGTTCTTGCTTGAGAACTTACAATGTCATTATCTAGGTGGAGGTGACGATTATGACTTTAAGTAGTATTTATGATTCCTTTTACTTAGCTGCAGGGAAAGAATTCATAGGACAACTTGGTGGAAAGAGAACGCAATCGTTTCTTTAAGCTGCCGTAAGATCTTCCCTGAAAACTTGCAGTAGCTTAAGGGCCCCAGTGTTTCCAAGCTGCACTAAATTACGTATCCGTGTGTGTGAACACATATAACTAGAAGGAATGTGCTGAACTATTTCTGGCTATTTCTGTTGCTGTATCATCTTCGCTAAAGATCAGGGAGTACCATGTCACCTAAGGCATTACACAAGTGAAATTCCCAGCTGGGGAAATGTGAGCAATTTCCAGCTCTACTGTGCAACTAAAGCCCTATGAAAACTGGTGGGTTTTTCTATTTACAATTCGGATGAAATTATTTTACCTTTGTTTTGTTGCAGAGTAGCATCCATCATCTAGGAAGCTCTTAGCTTGAAATGAGAGAGAAAAAAATGTGTGTAGTATATAGCAATTAGTCCCCTTTGGCAAGTTTTTGGCGTTGCTCCAGTCTTCGTTTCCTGTGCTGCCAGTATCCAGACCAAGATGTGAACCCGATTCCTCAATCTTTGTTGTCGTATAGTTATGATATGCCCTAGAATAAATACTAATTTTTCAAATGAAGAATGCGAATTTAGTTGAAGAGGTTTTTGAAACAGACCTTCAGCCATAAATTTGTTAGGATGGCACTGCTGATGCCAGTAGACCTGTGCTGATTCACATGTGCTAAAGATTAAACAATCCTTTGCTTTCATTCCCCTGAAGCATTTTGAGGAAATACTAAATCTTGTACCTAGAGAATGTAAAGCTACAAGAGTCGCAAGAATATAAAAAATAAAAGTCAAAAAGCATTCCAAATGTATATTAGTATAGACTTATGCACACGTCTAATACTATATCTAATACTATAGATAATATTAAATCAGCTATTTATTTATTGCTTTGGGATTTACAGGACATGATCTTTTTTTTTTTTACTTGTCTGTTAGCTTTTGAGGCTCAGTAGTTGAGTTATTGGGGGTCTCATGAGAAGGAATATGTGATGTTGTGCCAAAGACCTTAATTCTGTGAGATGTTCTTGTCTCACTGAATAACAACAGGATTTGGCTTTTTGAAAATATATTCTCCTACTAGCATATGTTTCAACCAGAGAGGGATGTTGTCTGGGCTTTATATCACTACAAAGAGCATAGCAGATGTGCTTTGGCTGTATTAATATCCTTTAAATGTTGCAAACCACTATCTCAACATCATGGAAACACTGCATGTGACTTACTTCTAGACAAGGCAGCTAATCATTCTTCTTTGGATGAAAATGCATGAATAGGATGAACTAGTCATTTTCTTTTATGCTGAGTATTTGTTTTTGCTTATCAGGAGCTGTTGAACAAGCACCGTCCTTTGAATGTTTATGAGTTTGCACTGCTTTGATAAAAAACAGTGGGAAAACAAGTATTTGCTTGCTTCAGGGTGTGTGCAGCTTGCTTTCACTAGTATTATAGAAGTTTTCAATAAACATTTCTAAAGAAAAAATTCTGAGTTTTTAGTATTAGTTCCTTTTACTCTACTTACCCAAATTACACTACTTACATGAGTATCTCTCTAGCTGTGCTGCTGGCAATTACTAGCATCACGAGTGTTCATAGACTTCAGTGTCTGTGCTGCAGAACGCAAAAGCTGTAATGGACTTGGGACAAACTGGGCTATGAAGCAGTCCATTGCTTTGCTTATATTTGAAATGTTTATTGAATGTGATGTGAAACAATCACATTCACTTACGGGAAGGAAAAGTCATTCCCAAGACAATTTTGTATATATCCTAGAACAGGATAGAAAATGGCAAAAAGAATAGCATTTTCTTTTTTTCTCTTTTTTTTTTTTTTTGAGCTAACAGGAGAAATTGCAAGTGGTTTTTTTATTACCCATAGCAGATTTTATGACAAGAATGTAAACTTAAAATTTTCCTTTTATACTGCACTAAACAGAAAAATACTGCCACTTTGCAAACTACAGCTATATACCACAATAGCACCCTGCTTAAGCACTTGTCATGGTTTATTCAGGAATAGTGTGTGTTGACTGTAATTCTTCTTGTAATGTAAGCCTAGGATATATATCTATATCTATGCACAACATATGCATAACATATTATTACCTCTCATACTTAGGTTATCATATTTCAGACAAAATTTTATTTTATATTCATATAATGGCAGTTTAATCAACTTTATTTTCTAACTGAAAAAGTTGGCAAGTGTTTTCTCCAAAAACACTTGATCTACAAGTGTCTAATTTTTAATTTAGCCTGTAATCTTATGTCCATTTATGAACATTCCTGTATATGGAGGATCAGGACTGAGGTAGCCTTACTGTAGCAGGCATTTGGTAGTAGCCTTAACTTACTTGGGCGTACTTTGGCCATACTTCACCAAAACATGACAAACTGTGATTTTGCCAGAGGGGTAACACATTGAGGAGTTTTGGAACATGGCACAAGTCCAGCTCTTTTGCCCAGTGCTATTTGTTACTAAGATGTTTGTAATTTGCAGAATGACCGACAGATCTGTTTCTTCCTTCAATGTCACTGAGTTCACTACAATTTAAAAGTTCACTGAAACAGCTTTAATTCCTACTATGAGTTCCACCTTTACTAGAGTGGAAAGCAAAGCTTCACAGGAACATTCTCTTGTACCACTTTTTCACTCCTGGAAGACTCTCTCCTCACCTTCCCTGAAGGATGTAGGAGCCGCTAGGATAGAAAAGCATCAGGAGACAACAGATGACACGCTAAAACGTTGCCTGCTAACTTTATTCTAATAGTTAGTGATTTATTCTGCGAGGGGAGAATTCTGTAGTGTTTTACTGACAAAAAGTGACCTCGGTGTACTGGAATTTTTGACAAATTAATTTTTAAGTCTAGTTTTATATTTTAGTCATCTTACCTCAGACATTACATTAACACTTCAGAAATACAATGTTCTTCTATCTTGAATGTGCTGAGTTCGGATGAAGAATGTTCTTTGGAAATATAGTGCTATAATTACTTTGTTAATACAACAAATATAAATAATTATCAATATTCTTGGTGATCTGGTTAACACCAATGAGAAACAGATAAATGTAAAGACCACATCAGGTCACTAGTTATCTCTCTGTTGAGTGTTACTAGTTAGGCTGAAATGTCCTATCCAGATCCAACTTTAAAGAATGCGGTTAGTCTTTTTGAAGTATTTTGTTACTGTAGCATCACCAGGTCCTATAGTATTACTACTGGAGGTTTGTCTTTTTCCCAAGGAAGTTATCAGGACAATTGTTTTGGACATTACTTGCAGTTTTCTGATAGTCATTTGGATACAGAAGGAGTGCTAGGCTGTGTGCAGGAGCCATATAGGTGTATTTGCTGCAAGAACAGCTCTGCGTAGCAACGTGTGGTTTGCAGTATCTTTCTAATGGCTTGTGATTTCTTCAGAATATAAAAATGTGTTGCATCCTATGAGGATGTGCTTACAGTTCTGGTTCATGGAAGTCTTCCCGCACCAACACTTTCTGGTATTTTTTGTCCTGCTGTTTCTGTATGCTGATTTCTGTACTTAAAGAGCAGGCATCATCCACAACACTGGCACTCCTAGCAATGAAAAATCAGGAGTCTGTACAGTCAAACCTGGGCTGATTTCAGGGCTACCAAATCACCAGATTTTCCTATAAATAGAGTTTCAAAGAGTGATGAACTGCATATTTTATGTCCTCCTCAGCAAATTTGGTTTTGGGCTTTGATTACTAGGGTCTCATTGATATCAGTGGTAACAGTCTTCTGGACTATGGTAGTATCTGTGATCCACAGTTTTTCAAGTATAAAACAAATGGAAGATATGATACGTCATTATTTTTCAGCATAGCAATGCATCCAGTTATGAAAAAGCTTGGCAGATTTTTTTTTATCTATTCAGCTGTACTGGTACTTAACATACTGAAATTTATCTAGGTCAACTTTAGTTTTAATTTCTCTCATGTCTCTCTACTTCTGAAAAGTGTTGAGTGCTCTTCTGTGCAACTTAAGGCAGTAATACCACTGGCAAAATATATCGTGCTTAAAACAAGAGATGCAAAGATGCTAAGTCCACTAGGGTTAGTAGAAGTCTTGCCATGAACTATGTTGAGATTGGGATTTCATTTACTGTGTTGCCTGCCACATACTACATAACCAATCATTATGTGCTGGGGAGATGTCAGTTCCAAAGTTACTTAAGTATATTTTTGATTTTTAAATAACACTTGTCTTTTGACAATGACTTTTACTTCGGTATTTGTTCTTAAAACTACTTCTTGTGGGTAGAAAAATAATACTTCTCATTTCAATGACATTTTGGTAATAGTATAATTTTCTGCCAGTAATTCCATAGTTTTGCAAATACAAAATTATGTATTCAAAATTTCTTCTTTCCTTTCTGTGTCTGGAGGCTGTCTATGTGGCTTTCAATTTATGGGCTATGTTGAATATGCAGTACAACCATGTGTATATATAAACCATGCATATGGAGTTTCTGCCTAATTTTCGATTTTACCACTAATTTTTGATTCTCTACCACTCTCAAGAAAAAAAAAATTACTAAATATGAAACGTTACGGCAAGGGCCAGATTGAAAATTGAAAGATTTTGTATCTGGATCAGCTGCACACTCTATACTTCAGACACTAACTTAAAAGTGAAAGCAGAATTGCAATCAAATAAAGAATAATCACTGGATTGCCCAGCCTCTCTTCAGTGCCTCGCAAAGGACTCATTATTCAGTCCCAGACAGTGTGTTTGACGTACTGGCAACTGCGAAAAAAAACAGGGAAACGCCATTTTTTTTTGTTTCTGTCAGTGTGCTCAGCTTTGATTAACCTGGAAGATAGGCTCTGATTCCAAGGCGTTTGCAGTCTAAGATCAGATTTTGGCACCCTTGCTCATACTGAATAGCATCAGTCAGGGCTAAGCTGCTGCTCGTTCAGGTCAGATAGATCAGAATTAGTCATCAATTGAGGTGGTGGTATTTGTGTAGAGCCATGACAGTGATTCAAACATCTACCCACGAAGCAGTGATGCAAATGTTTTTCTGCTGGTTTTATCTGTTTATCTGTACCTCTCTTTTATATGACTACTGTAAAAAAGCCTATGGTTAAAAAAAAAAGTACTTTAAGAAGGAAATTGAATGAATGGAACCTTTTGGCATACGAAAGAGCAGGAGACATTTTGTATGGAGGGGACAGCATGGAAGAAAGCCCTGTATCCCAAACACGGTCCTAAGAAACAAACCCAAAAGGTTGGCAGGTTTTCACTAGACTGCCAATAGATGAGCAATGATTAGTTTGCCTTTTCCAAATGTTGTTGTCTCCTGCCAACCCCAAATCTCCTTCTCCTATTTCCAGGGCAGCATTCAGCCTGCAGGATAAGTGGATGATGAGGTACACAGTTGTGGTGTGGAAGGGATTCAAACAATGTGAATGAGATTTTGATCTTCTGGGACTTCTGTGATACAGAGAGTGAAGAGGAGGAAAGACAAACTGTTCTTCGTTTGCAGAAAAGGCTTTCATCTTTTCTATGCTGTGTGGCTATGGCTGAGGAGAGCGGTGGGGAGTTGCCTTCCTGCTTATGTTAAATTGCCAGGCCTTTAATTTTGACCAGATGCACCATGAGGTTATGGCAGCTGATGGATAGTTATAAATGAACTAGTCTTTGACAAACTGAACTTTATTTCAAGTAAGATCAGCATCACAGAAGATGCAGGAAAGCAGATTTTGTGATGGGGTCAGTGCATTTTTTAAATGCTCAGGTTTCTTGGCAGAATAAAAGGACGCATTAGTGCAAAGAGGCAAAGTATCCTAATTTCTAAGCATGTCTCTGGAACAGACGCCTCGCTGCTCTTCCCACAGAGCAAGGAGCACTAAACACCAACGGGCAGCCTGAACCTTGCCTCGGTTTGCTGAACTTTCCTTTTTTCTGTGCTTCGAGTTGGGGTTATAGGTAGCATTCCTGTCACTGCCACTGTGCTACACACACTAATTGTCATGAAGTACAGAAAGTTCAAGCAGGCTTGGTTCCCAAGGCTGCTAATGAGCCCTGAGCCCTCCTCACCCTTAATGAACCAAGATTTGTTGGGGGGTGGGGGGGATTCTCGTCCATCCCTCCTTTTCCCTGGTCAGGGGAGGAGGCAAGAGTTCACACAACCAAACAATGACTTTACAGTGTAAAGACGATGCAGCTGTGCCATCTGAAGCCGTCCTCGGTTGTGAGCAACAAAGCTTAAATAGATTGTACTGTGAAGAGGTACAGCTCTGCGAGTGTGAAGCAGAGCTTTTGCTTCTGCTTCGCTGACCCGTCGGCTCGCGGCAGCGACGGGCCCTTGACGGGAGCTGAGGCAGGGAGAGCTGCGCAGGGCGACTCTTTCAAACCCGCTCCCCGTAACACCGAGAGCAGGAAGGGAAACCAAATGAAGTTTTGGTTGGGTGGGGGGTGTGCTGCTGCGGGGGGTGTACTGCTGCGGTGTCCAGAAAATCCCATGCCCTCCCTTTAAAAGTAATCGATTCCTAATCCACTTCAGGTGATTAACGAGGCCAGTAAAGCAAGTGGTAGTTTGTAAGTTTTGGCAGCAGAGAGTACTCAGGCAAAAACAGATGCACACACACACACAAACTCCTCCTAGGCAAATCACACATTTCTCTATCTCACTACGTTTTACTATCTTACTCTCTACAGGCTCTTTTTGTTAGGATCATCAGAAATTTGGACTGAACTGCTGTTTATCGTTTACTTCATCCACCTTCCTTTAGGCATTTCAGTTACGACACTGTGTGATCCTCAAGCTATGTTTATCGTACTTAAAATGTGTCATGTGTACAGATATGTACAGGTAATTATTCCCAAAAGTACAGGTACATGTAAATATGGTTGAATATGTTCTTGAAATGCACAGGAGTATATTAGTATATGATATATATCTCAATATATATTATATGCAAAATATCACATGCTTTCCTAGAAACATTATTCACTGTATATGTTTTGATATGTATATACGCAAGTAAACACAAACGTGCTCTAAATGCTGGGCTATTACTAGAATAGCGAATGAAAATTTCAATCTGATAAAATATCTCCGTTAATTGTGATAGCGATTCTAAGGTTATCAGTTATAATACTCTGGACTAATCCTTGCACAATGCTATACAAAGGCAAAGGGTTTTTCAAAAAGTTTTACTACTAGATAAGTGAAACCAAAAGCAGCACCTGCAGAAGAAATCTAATTTTACTGTAATAGGCCGTTTGAAGGTCATCATTTTGGGTTTTAATAATGCACAGAAACATCTGCTGTTTTCCTTGATCACATGAGAGAGAAAGGGAAAGAGGAAGAAATGAAGAAGGAGCTTTTGTTTTGCAATATTAAGTGAACAGAGAGAGGGAGATGGAAAATAAAGTGGTCCAGTTTTAAATACCTTGATGTGCGTACATACAGGTCCAAAACTTTAGATAGCTCTCCTGCCCAGCGTGGTGGGTTGACAGCCCTGGGAGCAGTGGCGAAAGTTGACAACCCCCCACAGCTGCCCCCCTCATGTTCTCTCTTGTCTAATCGAATTTTACGTGTGTTTCCAGATAGCTGATCAGCTTCCCTGGATTTCGCTGACGCCACAGGAAAGCTTTGCCTGAAGATGGAAACACTGGAGTCGGAACTGACCTGCCCTATCTGTCTGGAGCTGTTTGAAGACCCGCTGCTGCTGCCTTGCGCTCACAGCCTCTGCTTCAACTGCGCGCACCGCATCCTGGTCTCCCACTGCGCCACCAACGAGCCGGTGGAGTCAATCACCGCCTTCCAGTGCCCGACCTGCCGCTATGTCATCACCCTCAGCCAGCGCGGTCTAGACGGGCTCAAGCGCAACGTCACGCTGCAGAACATCATCGACAGGTTTCAGAAAGCCTCGGTCAGCGGGCCCAATTCCCCCAGCGAGACCCGCCGGGAGCGGGCGTTCGATAGCAACAGCATGTCGTCCTGCGAGAAGGTCCTGTGCCAGTTCTGCGACCAGGACCCTGCCCAGGAGGCGGTGAAAACCTGCGTTACCTGCGAGGTGTCCTACTGCGAGGAGTGCCTGAAAGCCACTCACCCCAACAAGAAGCCGTTCACCGGCCACCGGCTCATCGAACCCATCCCGGACTCTCACATCAGGGGATTAATGTGCTTGGAGCATGAGGACGAGAAAGTTAACATGTACTGCGTGACCGACGACCAGTTAATCTGTGCCTTGTGTAAACTGGTCGGGCGACACCGTGACCATCAGGTGGCAGCTTTAAGTGAGCGCTATGACAAGCTAAAGGTTAGTGCTACCCATGGACCTTTCGAGCCAAGCAGCGTGTGGTTGGGAAGGAGGGTGCCCTTTGGTTGCATGCTAAATTCCTCATTTGGGCAGGGGCTGGGAAAGGTAGGTGCGCGGTCTCTAATCGGACGAGACGCACATACAGACGTATATGTGAATTTGCTCGTCAGCATTTAAAAGGTGTTAGGTTTTGCTTAAGGAAAGATTCCTCAGTTGTGCTTTGATTTCTCTATAGCTATCATAAGGAATACGCAGCGTATACTGCCGTTTGGGTGAATTTTCTTATCGTACCTACAGCTTTATTTGCTGCAGCTGGCAAGGTTTAGTGCTGACTGCACATACACGGGTGCTGATAGAAGCGTCAGGCATTCTTTTCGTACACTCTGCTCTTGGTTATTTTTCATTTGGTTGCTTTCATTGTGAAAAGCCCTCCGCATCGCCACTAACAGGAGATGCATTTATCCGTGCCGGCTTCAGGGATGCCAGCTGCCTGTCCAGCCAGGGAAACCAAATTCCGGCTCCACTCTTCCTGCGCTGCTTCCCACCTGGGCTCGCAGGTGACACAGTCCTGGAAACAAAGATGAAATTGTTTCTGAGCTTCTTGTGGCGTTCCCACAGTTCGGTGAGCTCCTGGCACGTCCCCTGCTAGTTTGCCAGGCAGCTCTGACAGCCGCTTGGTCCCACGCAGGACACCCTGGGTGGGGTGGCAGTGGGCAGCCAGGTGGCAGGGTGGTCTGATAGCTCTCCAGGCTGACGGCAGAGGCAGAGTTCCTGCTGAACTGTGAGGGCCACAGCAAGTGGCTTCCCACCCACCTGGGTGTATGTTCCTCTCATGCCAATTTAGGTGTTGTTGTGGAGCAAAGGCAGGAATTAAGCATCCCACACTTCCCTCCCTACTCTCCCTCCGGGTGGTCTGTATGCGCCTGTGTGTGGCTGGGGGGGATTTTTTTAAAGATGGACTGCACTCGAGAAACCACAAGTGTGGAGGGCAAAGATGATCTGCCCACCTTCCCACACAGAATTCCAGAGGTGGAAAAAGAAACTGAATGAATAGATTTAACTAACTAAGAGGCTTTTCCTTAAATACCTTCAGACAAAAATATGTGGCTACACGTGTCTATGATAACTTTATGTGAGTGCAGGTAAAACCTGCATACACGCAGGCTGTGTGGGTTTTGTGCCTCTGTGCACATGCAAACGTGCAGATCGTACTCTGTGATTGTATTAACATAGTGAAAGATGCTTCTTTACCTGGACCCCATAGCTTCCTTTCATCTCTTAAAGACTTTTGTAATTGCTAAGAAGGAGTTGTTGGTTTTACTTTCTGATCTGGTTTATTATTTTAATAGGTAAGAGCTTGGCCATTGATAAAATGGGACATGGACTATAAATGTGAATAGAAGGTGCATGGACTTACAGTGCTTTTCAATAATCCAGCAAGTTTATATGCTTGACAGGTGCTACTCTTTAGTAAGCTAACAGTGTATCGTTTATCAACTTTATATGAGTAGGAATACTTTACTGAACAGGAAATACCTTCAACATTAAATACTGGATAAGTGTATTTTTGAGGATGTAAAAAAATAATGCACATTTCTTAATGTTCGTGTACGCACATAGGGCAAGTCTTGAAAGAAGAATTTAAAAGGCATATCTCTTCTCTTGAGATCTTTGACTTAGTATTGCAGATAGGAAAAAAAATGAAGGTATTTTTGCATGTTCTATGACTTTTCTGTGCAAAGATGCCTAAGCAAACTCTGAAAGGGTATCTCAGACAGACAAGTAATGTTCACATTAGATGTTACCCGGTTTAGCTACCTTAGCAAAGATTAATAAAGTACTTTCTACCAGCCTCCCTGAAGAGTAATTCAAGTACTAATTTAATGGTTAGCATAGGCCTGAGTCAAGTAACTCCTTCCTTATAATGGCAAGTCCTAACACTGTTTATAGTATAGGTATGATGTTTTTGAGATGTGGACTTTCTTTGTACCCAAACTATCTAAAAGTAGTTTACACAAACAATCATTAGTCTACATGAAATCCAGTTCCTTTTGTCATGAAGCAGCCTATTTCACTTTGCTAACACTAGCGATAACCTCAGTCATGCCAATTATGCCAGTAATTATGACATGCATGTAGTCTGAGCCCAGGAGTAGCAGGCTAGGTGGTTTCCATCCAGATCCAGTGTCCATTCTCTGTTCATAAGAAGGTAATCTGAAAACTATAGCTTTCCTTTCCTCGTTGCCTCTTCCATCTTAGAAATTTTTGCTGTTTTATATATCAGACTTGGAGAATGAGATTTTCAGTTCAGATGCTTTGATCGGCACTTATCAGGAGTAAAGGAATGGTACCTGTTCACACCAGTGTTTGGTAGCTGATGGGCAAGAATTTCAGATCTGTTTTCACGTTCAGATTTCCTCCTTCATAAATGTTGATATGACCTCTTGAGTCACTGATCATGATGCTAATGTAAATCTTAGGTACGAGCTTGCAGATGGTCTTTGTTAACTTACAGATAATGTGCACGTGCCATTGGCAGATTTCAGTGTTCAAGTGGATCAGAAAATCCCCACCTGAAAAAACAGGTTGTTGCTTGCTATATTGCTGCTGCGGGTTTTTAAAATACATGAGGTTGAATAGATAGGCTACCCAAATCTTTAAAAAAAATTCCGAAAGAATGAGCACATGGTATCTGATAGTATAGTGGATCCATTCAAAAATGGGTGGTTAATTGTATCTTTAAAAAGAAAAAGCAAAATCGCTTCAAGTGACGCTTTCTTTCTTGTGATTTTTCTTTTTAAATCCACACATTGTTGATGCTAATAACGGCAACTGGTGTTGCTCTGAGTGTCAAGCTATGCTAATTACTTGCATTCTCTTCCAGTGGTGTTACTAATTATTTAAACAATATCTTACCCTTCGTTAAGCATAGGACAAAAGATGCCATTACAATCTAGCTCCTTTTGTGGCAAGAACGAAACCCCTTAATTAGGAGTTCTGTACACTTGTCCAACAGAGGCGTCTACGCTGAAGGGTGTTTAACAGTCAATGTAACAGCAGTTGTGGACATCTGAAAATGAGAAAGTGTTTTCCTTTGGCAACTACGGCTCCAACCCTGAGAGGTGTTTTTCTTCTCAACTTGTGCTGGGGTAGAGGGGGTTGAGGGCACTTGTGTTCTTCCAGGAGCTGTCCTTTCTTGCTTAGTTACGCGACCCAATGATATGCCTTCACACTTATATTTGGTTTAGTGCTTATAGATGTGTTATTGGGTTTTTTTAAATAGATCATAGATGCCTATTAAAAATGGAAAAACAATAAAGCATGACCAAAAGAGAGAACAGGAAATATCCTGGTGATACACTGAATTTATGAGGTGGTGGTCAAAATTGTAGTATAAATTAGAAATAATTTCTATCTTCATAAACAATGAGAGCTTTAAAAATAGAAAGTGTGAATGCTTATGCTTACCCCACCATATTACCTCAAAGAAAATACATATGCCTAATTACTTTTGGTACTGGTTCTTTGCTTTTTGTCTTGTTTCAATGAAAAGGAAAAGACAATTTAAAAGTGCATTCATTTTTTTCAGAGGAGATTCATTAAATTACTATTGTTCTGTAGATATATTTATACTCAAGAAAGTGATAAGAAAAATGAAAAGATAAGATTGATTTTGAACAAGAGAGAACATTTGGGGGAGAAAGAAGTTACAAGGTGTGGATGGAAAGATGTCACTCTTTTAATATTAGCAAAGAGCCATGAAGAGGTCTAACAGGAGACAAAGATAGATGGTAAGCCATATTTTTAAATGTTGTAAAGCCAGCTTAACTCCATTGAATCCTATATTTTTACTTGCTTTTATATTTACTGAGAATCTGGCTGCTGCCGCATGTGTTCTTGCCAAAAAATAATTTTGGCAAAATTTGTGTACTGCTTAGTCAAGAAAGATCTTTTGTTGAATCGAACTGCTGTAGGTTAGCTGTGGTTTTCCATGTTTTGTTTGAATTTTATTAGTGCTGACGTGTATTGGGCATGCTTATGAAGGCAGGGCAGCCCTCTGAATGGCACTCAGCAATTCCAGGAACAAAAGGGAGCTTCGTGTTTGTGTGGTTTTCACCTAGTTTTAGTGGCAGAATCCATACACATCTATCTTTCCTACACTGTTGATTCAGGATGCAAGGATTAGGTTTTCTATGGTGTGTCAATTCAATTACTCATACATATTTTTTGCTGGGAAGCAGCCATAAACTGTTTTCACATAGGGAGGATTGCATTCAACACTTACAAGCCCACTTTGACTCTGTAAAGATAGGAAATTTCATCAAGTCCACAGTGTCTACGAATAGAGTGGAAAAAATATGTCTGCTTCCCTGCTATGTATATTATGAATTTAAAAATTGTTCATATTTAAATGTCTTTGCAGAGATACTGGCAAAATATGTGTTGAAGATTTCTAATTATTTTTATTTTGCAATATTTTGCAGGTGCAGCTTGATCATTAGTTGGTATACTGTGATAACATAAGCACCCAGCACTTACAGATGTATAGTCGTACAAACAGTTGGGTTGGCAATCCAGGAATATTGGTTTCTGGACTTACATATATATATATATATTATTCTGGACTTACATATATATTATGCACATGCATGCAAATTCACTCATTTATGCACATATTTATAGTACTTGTGTTAGTAAATAAAGGCAATACTACATAAGTTTGTATATATGTGTATGTAGTCTTGTTTGTATAGCATAGAAATACGTGTAATTTCTTTTAGTGTCTAAGTTCATGAATATTTAGAATCTTGAATTTGAATAAATACATGTATACGTGTATTTTAAGTAATATATACAGTTTTGTATACATGTGTAGGTCAGTAAAAATATATTTGATCATATATATAAAACTTATTAGTTATTTTACTTGGTATCCATTTTTAATATTCCATGTGTATCTCTTTTGTGTAGCTAAATATTTTCACATCTAAATGTATAGTTTCCCTGTATACTTTTAATTTTACTAACGTGCTATTTAATGGAAACTATTTACACTAAAAAAAAAAATTCCAACTGATATGTAAAGACATAGTATGTCAGTGTTAGTGTAGTGATATGTGTTATTAAACACTTCAATAAGTGACACTTTTCCTTACACTGTACATAACAGATTCAGAGTGTAGAAAGTTACTTTCTATTGTGCCAGTTATGCAGGTTTAATGTATAGTAAAAACACTATATCCAACTTGACAAAATGTGGAACTTGTGGATTTCATTCTTATTATATTAGATGCATCTTGATGTTATTATTAGATTAGATACTGCTTGACAGATATTTCAGTGTATTATTTTTTGTGAAATTAGAATGATGAATGGTCACGTCTATTAGGATGGAATATTATCTGATATTACTTAACCCAGAAATAGATGAAAAAATATTACTAATTGTCTGTGCCTTCAGTATTTGTACAGATCCAAAAATATTGTTTCATGAAAGAAGATCGATGTAGGAATGAACTATTTTACTACAAAGATTTTCCAGCTACATTTAATTTATTACATTAATATATAAATTTTAAGGCAGACTTTAGAACATTCTGTCTTTAGTATCGTGTTCTCTCAAGTGGCTGCGTTTCCTCCATTTGGTATTTCTTTGGTGGAGTTTAGAAGGATAACAGAAAATGTCAGTACAGTAATAACAACATTAGTCTTTTTATTTTTTTTTTTCGGGGGAGGGTGTGTTGGTTTGTTTTTGGGTTTTTTTTGCTAAATTTTAGACTGTTGTAGCCTAGTTTGATGTTCCTTGTGTTTATGACTATGGATATGAACTATGACTTTACAATAGTTATATGTACTGTGAGATCGTTTTTATTTTAGCTATTTAAGGTCTTTTAAATAATATGAGTTTTTTAAAATTTACTTCCACAAATTTAACAGTTGGCAAGTCTTTCAAAAATATTCACATACTACTTAGTTCCTTCAATTTTTAGTGGAAATGATGGTGTTGAAGCATAATCTATTCAGGAAGAACAAGAGAACAAAATAAAATTCTAAGTAATATAGCATTATCATCTTTGTTCTCGTGACTGATTTCCAGGGAAGCCAGGCTAGGCATCAAGTAAAGTGTATTTTCATACTTCTCCTTGGATCTGGTCCAGACTGTTTGGATAACGGACTTTACATCCATGTTCTAGCTCCAAATTTGCTTATTGTAATGACCTTTTGACTGACCATTGCTTATGTGTTTTTAGACAATATGATGCTTAAAAGTTGTTGGTGGAATATAATGCATGACAGATACTTCCTCAGCATGAGAATTTGTGTTTAAACAATAAATAATAAAGCAATAAAAATGGAAATGAAGCAAATAGATGCGGTTAAGGGAAATAGTGAACTGGTTTAGAACACTGGGCACAAGTCCACCCTTTATTTAGGACACAGTGTCTGCCTACTAAAGTAACAAAAATAGGGTTGGTAACAAGAAAAGTTACAAACAAGTGACCTTTCAAAGGCAGAACATTACAGATTTAGCATAACAGTACGTTTTTTTGTAACTGATAAATAGAGTAAGCTAATTCTTTAGTGTTTTACTGGGCAATGATAGAGCTGTTGGGAGAATAACACCATGGACAGGAGGCTAAAACTCACGCTCTTCGAAGGCATTAAGAGGTGTGTGGAAGGGTATGAATATGTATGTCTATATGTTAGGTATGTATATTCTGAACTTATTTTAAAGTATAACCTTATTTTAATGCAAATATTTAAAAAATAATGTGACAGCAAATAAAAATGTGTAGGTAGTTAATAGTATGCTTTAAATAGGAAAAAAAACACGTCAAAACCTGGATGTAAATATCTCCCAAATAAGAACTGCAGAACACTCAATATTCAGATTTCTCTCAAGCTTTAATTTAATATGTTAAATCACTTAAAGAGAAATCCAAATTACTTCAACTCTGCCCTGTAATGACATGATTAAAACATTTTAGTTTTTCATCTTGAACAATTTTCATGACCTATTATATTTTTTTCATATTATCTGATCTTAACACACAAATCCAGCAGTGATCCCAGTACTCTACTTTCCATTTCAGGCTTTACAAGTGTACCTCTATTATGATTTTCCTTCGCCCTCTTTTTTCAGGAAAGTGTACACTTCCTAGCAAAATGATAGTACTTGTATGTATCCTCAGCACTGTGAACCTATAATAGAGGTTCATACCAATCAGAAACAGTGCCTAGTTTGGAAAGTCTGAATAGTCTATGGAGAAGGAACCTCCTTGAGAATGTCATGGACTGGAAAGCCGTGTTGGCACTAAAGCATCCTTTGGATTCAAAGCCTGATACGGGTGTGTTCCCTCTTTCTCCCATCTTTATTTTCCTCCCCCAAAACCAGCCATCCAGCCACCTGTCTCCCTTGGCATCCCTTGACCCTCCACGCAGGAAGCCTTTTCTTTTCTGGGAAAGACACTGTTTCCTTTGAGAGCGAGCAGCCGCACCAAGGATGTGGGGTGAGGGGATTCCTGCCCTTCACAGCTTTCATGTCTCATTTACAGCGCGCTCTTGCAAATCACTCAGAGCCTGCTCTGTTTTCTGGTTATCTCAAGCCGGTGAAAAATGAAGGAGGAGCAAAGAAAATGGAAAATTAGATGATTTTATCATAGTGTGACAATAATGAGTTATTCCTAGACCTTCTGTAAGTGCTTACTTAAGCAATTCTTACCCTTTTACAGTGTAAATGCTTAATTGAAAACTCATTGTCTTTGTCAGTAAAATGCTTAGAACATGTTGGGTAGCTAATAAATAAGTAATATAGCACTGACTTTCTTGATCAAGTGCCCTGATGGTGCCAGCAGGATTACTTTTGTGATAGCCTTTTGTTTTTTAATTTCTACAGGCTGGAGTGGAAGTATCACTTGTTTTACGAATTCTCCTTTGTGTGGGGTGTTGGTCCTATGCGATATCCCAGTTTACGACTGGAAGGAGAGCATGTGCAGGGTTGTTTAATGCCTCGGACAAAAGCACTCGAGGGACTGGAGCTCTATCTTACAGATCTCCTCTGTTTAAGCTTACTGACCTGCTTTCAGCTGTCCCCAGTTGCCAAGATGTGAGACTCTGTCATAGCTAGAATTGCACTGCAAAACTGAGGAAGTTCTCTGCCGCCTGCTAGCACCTGTGTGTGTGTGTGCATATGCCTTGTCTCATCTGAAAGAGCTCCATGAGATTCTGAGTACTGAAAACTGGAAAGGGACGAAAAAGGGACAAGCAATGAGTCCATAGTCAGGAGTATGATTCTGTAGAAATATTTCCTCATCCATCTCAATTAGGACGTTATTGCTCTTCTAGAATTTTTGGGCTATTACATGTTTGTATTGAACCCATGCTCAAACTTGCATAAAATCGACTTTGAAAGCAGCAGAGTTTGGTGGTGGTTTTTTTGTTTGTTTGTTTCCATGCTCACAACATTCGCATTTCTGGAGAAATGAAAATTTCCTGACAAAATTTGATCTCAGTCTTCTCTTTTATGGCCAACATACTGTAAGGAAGCTAAGCAATTTTAGCTTCCTTACAGTATGTTGACCATAGTAACAAAAAGTATCAGTATGATCCTGTAATTATATCTTACAGAATGAGAAGGATCAAATTCAGCACAGATGAGAAATGTAACTGGAGTGCCTATGGCTAACTTTTTTCTTGGCAATTTATCTATTCAATTAATTATGATACTGAGGATGATCTTCTAAACTATGACAGACTCCTCATCCATAGCCTTTTAGTGGCCCACAGAACATTGGCTGCAGAAAGCAAATGCTGAAAATTTGAAAAAGAAAGGATATTTTAGTGGAGTAATATGCAATATACAACTTCATATCTATATGGAAGTTGAGTTTTTTTTAAGAAAAATTAAAAAAAAAAGAAATCTCTGCGGGCATTTGTGACTTTGGAATGGACAGTATTCCACTGTTGCCAACTGCATCTGTAAAGTATATAAATGATTTTACTTAATTTTACGATGGTAATTCCCAAAGGCTCAATTAAAAAAAAGTCCTGTAATATAAGATCTTGTAAAAGTACATGAGATGTAATCCCAGCTTCAAGGAATGTTCATTCAACTATGCTTAGAACAAAATATGAAAGCAAGCATGACAGGTATGTGGAAATTTTATATGGTCACAGTAATATTCAGGCAAGCTGTTGGCATCATGCGAATGGGTAAGATTAAACAAGAAAAAAGTTTTAAATTAATATTGGCTAGTTACACTAGTCAGCATAGGCACTAATATTTGATTTCTTATATTATTCTGGTTTGAAGTACAATAGCTTCACTCCCCTTGTCACCACATTGAAAGGCCTGGATTCTTGTGCCCTTCATTTAGAAGAGATCTCAATGCAGGTCCTGGGTCTGTATGTCCTGTCTTATGTGCCAGTCTAAGAAATTAATTCTGATGTCCAAACTGACGTCAGTACACTGATACAACAGTACTCTCTATTGACTGAAAATTTACACTCCCTAAATGTGATAAAAGAACTGAAGTATGAGAGATTCCAAAATATGAGAGAATATTTAGCTCATATCTCATCATATCTTATGAGATAGAGATTCTTTTCTATCTCATAAGTGTTGCAGCTTTTATTTCTTAATTAAATTATGTTTTTGATATCACATTCTTTTTCCAAAGGGTATTCCAAGTGAAGTAAAAATAAAAACTTGTTACGATGAGAACAGATTTCATGTAACATATGCAACAGCTCATATAACTTAAAATAAATAGTAATTAAATGCATAGTCTTCTCTCAAAAAGCTAAAAAGTACAAATGGGCCTTTTTGATGCCATTACTTCCCAGTGCCATACTGCACGAATCACTTCTTATACCATTACTTACCGTACGCCCACCAGTTGTGGGTGATAAATGGTCATTGTTAATACCAGAACAGATGAAGATGGGAGCAGCAATGTGCTGTTAGGCTGAGTGAGGAGATAGGAGTGAGAGGGGGACAGAGCTCTTGTGTCCCAGGACTAATACCAGGATGGTACGGCTAATATACCTCTTGTTCAGGAGTGTGCCTAAAATCATAAGCCGCTCCAGCATTTTTTTCTGTATTGTTTCCTGTAATTCTGCTTATAATGCACACACGTCTTGAAACATATGCTTTAAAAATATTAAACTTCCATTTTTTGTGTCAAAAGATAAACAGTAACCTATTCAGCTACTTAACAGTAACCTATTCAGCTTATTAAGCTGGAACATCTCTGAGGGCAGATAGTACTGGAAGATTTCTCAGCACGTGCAGCGTATCAGAGCTGAAGGAAGCAATGACTAATTTGAACCTGATGAAGAAAAAATAATAAAAGTGCTTCCCTGATTAAAACAATCCAGTTTTTCTCTTTACTTTAAATTTTGTTTGCATATATGTGGATACTTCTATGACTTGCCAAATGCACCTGTTTTCACCATGCAGTTTATATTGAGACTTCATGCTATCTGTGAATAACAATGTCAATTCAATCTTGTAATGCTTTTAGAATGTTAGAGAAATTTTCCATATCTAAGTCTAGCTGATAGGTAAAATTAGTTAAAGGTAAAAAAAAAAAACCCATCATCTTTCAGTAACTACTAGAGAAACTAAAACATCCTGTAACAAAGTAAAAGAGAAGAACTGGCATTGCTTAGGAGTTATATGGATTAATGCTCTGTTTTTTTGAGACAGTTGTGTACTCTGGTAGGGTACCCTCCTTTACCAGCTGGCATTTGCTGTAGGCTCTTGCATTACAGTAGCCTCCCCACTGAAACTCATCTCTGTGCTCCTGGAGTTGTGCTGGCTATTTTTGAAATGTGAGACTGTGCACCCAAGTTTTGTTATTTGCTATGATACAGTCAAACTTTAAACGAGATTAAAGACAGGCAGCTGTTCACAACATATTTGTCTCGTGGTAGAAGCATTAAGCAGACTCGTTAGGCTGTAGCTAATGACAGTGTGTGCAAACTTTATTTCCAGATTAAACCAGCAGCATATGAAGAATATAATGCATTCAAACTGAATTTGAGCGATATCTATCTTAGTAATAAGTTACTAAAGAGAAGAAAGCGTATTGATCAGTGTATGGATGATGGTTCATCTGAATAGGTATTTAAAATGTTTTATTTGTGGCCTAAAGACTCTAAACACATACATGCAAGAAATCCCTTCAAAGGAATAATTGAAGGAACTATTAAAATATTACAAATAATATCTGACGTAGTAAATTTTAAAAAAATTAAAATCTGTCAATCCAAAAATAGATGTTTCCAATGCCTTTTCCAATATGCCAAACCTGACTATATTCTGTAAACTATAAAAGTGGAAAAATACATGTGCAGATATGCAAGAGATTGTTAGAGGTGAGTGCTTGAGAGAGAAAGTCCCTCTGTTTTCTCAGTAGTCTCCTGGTTGCTGTATGGTCTTTCCTGTGGGCTGCTGGGGGTGGCTGGGGCAGTGGGTCACTCCAGGATGGCCCAGCCAGCGCTGAGGTTCTCCCATGGCGCAGGGTGTTCTTCAGCTTGGCAGGAGTGAGCCACATTTGCTTTTCTGTAAGTGTTTGCTGTTGGAAGGCTAGCCCTGAGTGTTAAAAATCCACCTGTACATTGAAAACTCTGCCATGTGAGGGAGCTCCTGCATTGAGGCCCCTTTTTCATCCCAAGGGGTGATAGGTGCCCACTTACATAAGGACCCACTTGAGATGCCTGGTGAGGTTATGCAAACTTTGGGTGAATTTATGTCATGATGCAATCTTTTCTTTCATGTGCCTTAAGTATGGGCAGGTGTTGTTCTCTCCCCTGCATTTGATTACAGCTTTCAACTTAAAAAATATGCTGCAACTCGGGGGAAAGGGGGCATTATATTAGATATACAATAATGTTTTCACCCTCTTTTGAGCATTTCTCATGATCACTCTTGAGGAAAAAGTGACCTTTCCATTCAGATCCACCAATTAGAGCAGCAACCATGAAGCCTTTTTGTGGTTTTTACATCTTCTTTCCTTCTACTGAATTATCTTTCTTTTCAGACTTGGTAGACACGTGCTTCAGCCCTCCTGAAATTCCGATACACTGAAACCCTTGTGCAGGCAACATGCTATGAATTACTGTAGTTCTTTAGGGGTAAGAATATTATCAGAGGAACCTTTTTTCACTCCTTTAATTTACTTGATTACTTCCAGCTTTGTCCATATTTATACAAATTGAAAACCTTTGTCTTAACATATAGTGAATTACTCTAAATAATACCAACTCTTTAGATTAATTGATTTAGATTTTTGTAATGTCTTTTGTTAAAAGAGGCTGGGTAAAGGAGTAAAGGAAGAATACAAAAGTGATAAATAAAGCATTTTTTGAACACCTGAGAAACATTTAAATGAAGTCTGAATTTTGAGCAGTTTTAAATGGGTTTTTGTTCTGCCTAAATCGGTTTGCACATTCTCTTTTGAAAGAAGTATAATTTTTCTGTCAAGTAAATCACTACTACTCTTCAGGAAAAATTGAACAAACAAACAAACAGACCTAAGCAAACAAAACTGATTTGGAGTTCTGCTCTTAAATCTCATAACGCTTAATTTCAGCACTTGTTAAAGTCAGTGAAGGCTTTAGATTTTAATGTGTGCAATATCAAAACAGTTTTTAATAAATTAGGAAACTGTTTTAGTCTAATTATTGCCTCTATTGTGTGCAGAGTTGAGCGTTCGCAGTATAGGGGTACAAGTAACTTGTTGGGTTACAGGTAAATGATTGTCACAAGTTGATAATTCAGATGGAGGAGAGCTTATTTTGTAAAGACTCTGCTTATAGTTAGCAGTGAAACTGTCGCTCTATGGAAGAAACAACAGAAAAGTAAACAGGAGAATGCTTGTTTAATACTTTTTTTTTTTCTGACATATTCCAAGCGTGACAGGAACCCAGTTCACCCTGAAGTTCAAGACCAGAGTGCCTCATTGAAGGACTCCTGCTTGCAGAACGGCTCTGAATCTGCTGTCACATGTTTTCCTTGGAGGAACTCGTTTCCTTCCTGAGGAGGTCTGCAAGGTCAGGCAAATATCCGATCTTGGAAGCCGCCTGTCTCAGGACTGCTCTCTCTGAGTCATTATTTCTGCAGAAAAAAACATAGAGAAAGTCTGTCAGAAACCCTGCAGTGTAGCTAAGCGTTTCAGCGATGGGAAGCTGTTTTAAACTGGGCACGCGACATAGAAGTGTTTTGAAGCTTTGGGGTTCTGTCCTTTTGTACAGCACATACGTAATTTCAGTATTCTTGTTTAAGAGTCAGAATTCATGTAATTGGCCTCTAGTGCTGTGAAACAGTAACAGCTTGGTCCTGTGAGTAAAAGGCCTCCTGTCCAGTCTTTAAAATTTGACCCTATTACTTTTGCTTTATATTATTATACCAAATTCTGCCCTCAGGCACACCAGCAGAATCCCACCTTGCTTTAGCAAGTATTAATGGATTTCTTCATTATTCTTACTTACTAATTATTTATTTATTAGGCACTTATTATTGACTACTTGGGGATTTTCTTATACATACTACTAGCACTGAGACTATGTTATGGGATCACTGAACTGATTTAACAAGCCTGCTGCTGCCAAAAAATGGTTCATCCTGTGACATTGTTCTCCTCATCTTTTCTGCATGCTACTGGCATCCTGCTGAAGCAGCTCCAGCACACGTGAGATTCTTTGGTGAGCTGATTCCCTGCCTTTTCTGCCAGCAGCGAGCAGCTCCAGCAATGTAGTGGTGCAGGTGTGCCTGAGGCGGGACCACTGAGTCTACTCTGTTTTCTCTCTCTTAGGCACCCACCACTGACTGCACAGGTGTGCTCTAGGAAGACTGCTACGCTAGATGCTGATAGCAGATGCACAAGTCAGGTGCCTAAAATACACTTTCCCAGAAGCCAAATCGATTTACTGGCTGATTTCTGTGGGTCCACCATTTTCCCTCTCCTGTAGTGATGCATCCCTACCTCTTCCTCAGCATCTTTGCCTGACTGATCCCACCCTGAGCTATGCCAGTGCTCAAGGTCGGTAAAAAACCAACTCCATGTAGTAAGTGAATAATTTTCTGGATGTCTAGCAAGTCAAAATGGCTCAGTGGTGGTTCAGATTTACTCTGGTTCTGGCACAAAGTAAAGGTGAAGATCTTACAGAGCGGGACAGGGAGGGAAGTGATTGAATGGGCTTTAAATATTATCCTAAGCAAGGAGGAGCAATTCCACCTGTAGCTGTTAACTGTGTATAAAAAGGGATTACAACAACTTCTCTATGTCCAGCTCTGTTAAGGGTTGTTTTCTTTATCACCACAGACCACGATTAAGATGTACAGATGTGACTCTTAACATTGAGTCAACCTTTCAGAATTTGAGGAAAGCTGAAGAAAGCAAGCTTTCTTTTTCCTTATGTGGTTAAGTGGCCAAAAAGTATTTTTTCCAATAAAAACAACTGTACTGATAAACAAAGTAAAATAAACTGCAGAGGTACAAAAGTGATGCTATAACTTATGCCTATACAAAGACGTTTTTCAGTACAAAAATTCCCTGCAGAAGTTATGCCCCTCACACTGGCAAAAGCTTCTAGTGTGCCTTCCAATGTGAAGCTGCAGCTTTTGTTTAGGAATAGTGGTAGGAGCACAAATTTGATCTTTGGAGGTTTTTATCTCCCTGCTGTGAATTTTGCCCTATCATTAGACTTCATGTCACCCCCTAGTATGTGCTTAGAATTTACTGTAAGTCCTCCAGACAGTTCTGAAAAATTGAACAAATATTTACAAATCTGGTTTAAAGTTCGAGCTTGGAAGCAGCCACAGAAGTAATTTGTTTTAGATTTCCTTGAGAACCCTTACTAGATTTCTAGTAGGGATGTAATCTTTGCTGCTTTGGGAAAACTTCATCCATGAAAAATATGGACAAAACCGAGGATTTGTATTTATTTTGATTTATACATATGACTTTTGAAATAGTGCTGGAATATTCCTTGAAATATTGTGGAACGGATCTGCCTGGTAATTCCCTTTTAACCACAAACCAGCAGGAATTGAATAGCTGAGCTGCAACAGGTGTAGATATATCTGATTTTTAAGAACCCCTGTCAGAACCTTTCCACTTTCTCACAGACTGCAGGATCAAATGGGCTTGGGAGTAATGCTCACTAAAACAGAGCTGTTCTAAACTAAATAAAGAGCAAATTCCAAAACACATCAGAGCTAATTTGCCATTGTTTTCACCATAAACCATAATGAATTCTCATCAAATGAATGCAGCTGCTATGGTGCTGTATCCAAAATAATGTAATTAAATTGCTGTTTGGGGAATTGTAGAATATAAATTTGGCAGAGACTCGTTACTGGCAATTCGACAGCGAAACATTTATAATCTTATCCAGAGAGGTGATCCTGTGTTCTGTCATTCTAAGAACAGAGAGAGGAGAAACAGAACCGGGATGACAAATGGCCAGACTGAAGTCTGAAACAAGAAACCTCAAGAACTTAAGGCTAATCCAAGCCTTGCTTAAAAGCCTATTGGGAAAGCAAGGGGAGGACAGGAGGAGAAACCTTGGATGGGTTACATTAGAAAAATTCTCCAGCATGGTGTGTAGTGGTCCATGAGGAAGGAAGGTCCACCAAAGGGAGCCTGCAGGAGCCACAGCTTTGCCACCCTCAGGGTAAGAAGAGATGCAACCCCAAAGCAGATGAGCTGACTCATCCTCCCTGCCTGCTGCCCTACAAAAACATACTCCCTTGTGCTGTCAGTGAGTGTTTGGGTGCTTAATTATACCTTAAGCGGTCTCATCTGGGAGAAAGCAGTGACGTTGGGCACCCTGGTCTCTTGCGTGATGAATTCTCCTGGAGTTGTGCCAGGCTGGCACATGAAAGTACAACATACAACTCAAATATCTGTAAAAACTTCCATGATGAATGTGTGCTGAACACACGAACATTGCCTTTGCTTGGGCTGCCCAAGATCAAACAAGCAGTCATTAAAGTGCCAAGAGTTATGATGAAGTGGCTACTACAATCGTTATCTTGGTTACAAAACTGTAAAACTAAAACCAGTGTCATCCTGTCTCATCAGAAAGCAGACTTTATTTCTAATTTGTGTTAAAAGTGACCCCAAATTAAATTTCAATTTTGGAAGAGAGGAGTTTGCGTTAGGGCCAAATCTGAGCCTTTAAGTGTCTGTGTTTAATAAGCCTTACTGTGCTCTTTCTAATTAAGCATATATGAAATATTGCAGCTTAGACCATACTTCAGTTTAATGGCTATGTTTCTGTTCCTTTATATGCTAAGCAAAGCTCCTGGGGTTGTGTTTCCAATATGAATATTCAGTATTATTGCTTCAGAATTGGATATTCATGAATATTTAACATTACATGTTCCCGAAGGAGTTACCTAACACTTCAACTTAGGGACAGCTGATCAGATGAAGCCAACAGAGTCCTTTACATTATCTTCAAACAAAGTCCTTCACATTATCTTCTCATTTTTATTTTTTTTATTCCTTAGTGCATAGCAGCTGCTGACAAAGTTGCAGAAGCAGCAGCTGACAGCAGTGCCAGCAGAAGTAATTGAAAGGGAGGGGAAGAGGAAAATTTAAGGCTTTTGATTAAAAAAAAAATAATCATTTGCTAAAGAAAGAAAAGTGAAGAGATCAAATGTTGAGATTATAGACTAACATGACTAACATGTTCAACAGTGAAGTTCACAGAACATCTTTGATGTGGAAAGTAAATATAAAAAATATTTATATTCAAAAATACTAAAAGCAAAGAATTCACAGATAGGTGGGAATGTCTATTTTATATATATATATATTTTTAGTATATATACTTAGAGAAAAACTTTATTTTGATGATTGGTATTCTTTGTACCCTAAGGTTTGAAGCAAGAAGACAAAATGAGCCTTCTGTGTCCTTCTGTTGCTCATCACTGGCCAGTAAACATTCTTTCGGATGGGAATAAAAAATAGTTATTAGAGCTAACATTTGGCCTCAAGGTAAATGTTCCAGCAACATAAATCTACTCTAGCAATGGACTGATGTCTCCTAAATTTGAACTGCCAGAAGGGGAAGTGAAAAGAGAAATAGGCAGAGTGGGATTTGTAGGTTGGTCACAGATTTCATGTAATTCATTTGTTTATGTAGCTTTGCAAACCCAAAGCCGCCTGAGATTTAGAAAAACAAATGTTTGTGTCTTCTTAGAGGTTTGCCAAATGACAGAGTGCTGGCAGTCTTAGTGAGAGGCTGAAATCAGTTGCCATGTTGTTTCAGCTCACAATAAGCTTTACAGTTATCCTGGATTTCATACGTAATAGCTTCAGTGTTGCTGAAGGCTATGGGGTGCCTCTATCCCATGCCATACCCCAAAAAATGTTGTAGCAGTTGCTTAACAACTCCACTGTGATTTTTTTAGCATTACTGGATGATGACTTCGTTTTTGGCCTGGCTGGTCAGGTTAATTGGCTGCTGTAGAGTTCTGTAAAGTCATTGAGAAAATGCTGGTATAATCTTGAGCTCATTGGAAGGATCAGACTGGCCTTATCCTGCAATTTAATCAATACAGTGGGTAACATTTTCACTGACCGCAAATTCATCACAAATGGGGTTTTGATCCTAGAGCTGTTTCCACTTTTGAGTAGAACTGCAGAATCGCTTTGGGGTGAGGAAAAGCCAGCCTGGAGATAAATTCTAGACATACCACCCCTCTTTTAGCCACTGACTCGGGGATTATGGAATTTGATTTTTATCTGAGCACGAGAGACTTGGAAACTGCACCTCCCTCTGAAAAAGGACAGCATCTCCGAGGAGAAAATTAGAGGGAGTTTAAAGCGGACTCTTCTTTTTCTCTCTTCGCTGTGCTTTTTGTCTTTCACTTGTGAAAGTAGAAAGAGATTTTTCCTCTGACCCTTTCCTCAGTAAACCGCAGTAGCATAGTTTGTCTCTGATGCCATGCGTGGAGTCTCTTGTGCCCAGCCAGCCAGAGGTGCTGGGCTTGGCTGTCCCCGCGGTCTGCAGCCCACACTCCTGGCTGCGTTGGCCCGCAGAGTTCTCTGCAGCCCATGGCCTCAACACTCACACCACTGCTCAAATAGCAGAGGTGTCGTCGGCTGTGTTTGCCCCCTTTTTTATGTTGTCCCAGAGCCTGGAGGTTCAGTCTCTCATAGAAAAGTGGGAACTCCAGGTTAAGTTTGTTCTTCCTCAGGCCAGGGTGGGGAGAGGACCAAAAAGACACAGCCACTTTGCTGATTCCAGTATTTCAGTTTGGCTGCTGACCCAGAAAATCAATTGCAGTGACAGCCCTACATAGTGCAGAATAAGGTAGTATTCAGTATGACAGTGGTTGTGTCTGGCCTATGTGGAGCTAAGACATGTGGAGGCTGCTTTCCATGTGCTGTCTTATTTACCCCTTTATACTCCTTCACATTCTCCAAAGGAATCCTGTTTTCTGTGCAGGTTTATTTAAAATAGAGATGCAGTACATTAAGAGAATACTGATGACATGTTTTTTTGGGGTTTTTTTTTGGCGCAATAGTTCCATAGAGTGGTCTTAGATGAAGTTCAGCTAATTTATATACTAACAATAGTGAGCTGATATTTCCTCTGATACTGAGATTTGGCAGAGAAGACCAGAAGGAAGTGTTTCAATCCAATATATAAGAGAAAAGCAAAAGGGAAAAAGAGACTTCCTCTTTATTATGTGAGGAGAATAATATATTACAAATAATTTCCACCCATTAAAATGACCTTTCGTTCTTCCAGCCTGGTTTGGGATACGTGGTCAGTCCAGTTTTGATCATTGTATTCTTTGCAACATCCCATCTTTGCTTCCTCATACCTATAGCTTGCTTTTGCATGTGTTGCATCTGACGCCAGCTGCTTACATTCAAAGAGCGTTAACCAGGACACATTGCTAGAGAGTAGTGGTCAAAGTTTGGGCTATTCTGGCTTGGCTGTTGCGGATGGATTTTCGTGGTCCTCAAATCCAGTCATTTCTGGATACCTTCGTCTTTAATCAACAGACCAGCTGTAGTTTAGTGAGAGCTCTAGTGGGCCAAGTTCTCTGAACAAAGATATTTAAATCAGCTTTTTGTAGTCTTGCAAATCCCAAGGTTAAATCCCAGGTTGAAGAGCTTCTCACAGAGTTTGAAGAAAAAACTTTGTGCCGTGCTATCAGCTTTTTCGGTGTTTACATATATTATCACTCTGATTACTGAATGGTAAGTTTTTGCATTACAAATGAATAATAACTGGAGGAGAAAGAAGGAAAGATTTTACACTGTTCTTTTTTGTACACCACCAGCGACACAGCAACATTTCATGAAAGGGAGATTTTCTTTACTGAAGCACATGGCTTCTTTGGCCACTTTTGTCCTACCTACGATGTTAGGAAACTGTTTATTAGCGACTCATCCCTGCAAGCATTATTTCAGCCTCAGAGCACAGAGGAGCTTGTGTTGTTTGCAACCACACAGTGTAGAAGAGCTGAATCGCTCAAAGGCTTTTCCATTGAAGGCGTGGTGCAAAGCCTGATGTGTGCCTGATTCGGAAACCCTGGGGAAGCATCCAGTTAAACAGCAGAAGGGACTAGGAGAGATGCTGCCAAGTTCTGTGGAAGCCAACACAAGGTTTCCCAATGTGGCAGAGGAGAGAGAGATTTCTGAGGCCAAGGTTTTGAAAACAATCAGAAAATGGCAGCAAGTTCTGTGATGCCTTGGGAAAGGGCTGATTTCCAACCACTGATTTTCGATAGCTTTAGGACATAGTCAAGCAATAAATGCCAAAAGAGTGCTGCTCTCTTCTGCACTTTCACGTTGGTTTCAGCTAAAATCCAGGAGTCTGGAGGTTTGTTTAACAGCCTATGGAGGGCAGTCCTGGGAATTAAAATTATCCAAATCCTAAGTAATATGGAAAAGGTTGTGTTTCTGATTTGTTCAAATTTTTGGTTGATTTCTCCTCATTAAAACTAACTGCTGTCATAATGAACCTCTCCTCAGAAGCACTGGAGTTTAATTTCTACAAGGGCTCCCATCCAAAATGTTACTTTCTATTGCTTAATTCTTATTTAAGTAGAAATTTGCAATCTCAAAAGTTTCAATCACAGAATGAAGTTAGAATGGACAATTTTTTTTTTTTTTGCAATGGTTATTGTCTGTGAGCCAGAGGTCCATTCCCAATGAGGGAACCTCTGTTTTAAGTTAATGTTTCTTGCAAAATGCAGATACTGATACTCTAGTAGACAGCTGATGACAGCAAAAAGCATTTATCCATTTCTGAAAAATTACACCTTACTAGTTTAAGTGGAATTTCTTAATGATGAACAAGGTATAGTACTAGTTTTTACCCCGCTTTTCAGCTGAGTGTAGCTTGTATTCTAACAACACAGCTTTTCTGTGTCAACTCTGCAGATCAGGAGGATGTTTCCTGTTAGCCTCGTCCATTCTGCTCGAGGGGACTTGGTGGGAGAGATGGGCTCAGGAAACCTGCTGTGGTTCCTTGATTCTGGCTAACCGAAGTTCAGCAGCATTCATTATAATTACATGTTTTTCACATTCTTATACCCGGCAAGTTGATAATATAAAACTTCTATACACGTAGGTTTTCTTGGGTGAGTCCTCTTCTTCTGGATTGTGCAAATTTTTAAAATTGTAAAAGAGTGCGCAGAATTTCCAGAAGGTAACTCTAATGGATTGTCTGCTTCTAATTTGTCTGCTTTTTGTCTGGACTCCTAAAAGTCTTCAGGATTTCCAGCAATCCATGAGCACGCTGCTTTTTACCCATGCACAGGAATTCTGATGCTGTCAGGACATCTCAGCCTCCCTGAACATGCACTATACTCTATATTCACTTTCAACTGCATAATAAGCCTTCAGTAGGTCCCTGGGAAGGATTCCGGGTGATCAGGCCCAGTCAACATGGGTTTATGAAAGCCAGGTCTTGCCAATCAAACCTGATCACCTTCTATGACAGGGTGACCCGCCTGGTTGACGAGGGAAGGGCTGTGGATGTAGTTTTCCTGGACCTCAGTAAAGCCTTTGATACAGTTTCTCATAGTGTTCTGGTGGAGAAACTGGTAACTGCTGGCCTGGATAGGCACACCCTCCTTTGGGTTAAAAACTGGCTGGATGGCCGGGCCCAAAGAGTGGTAGTAAATGGGGCTAAATCCGGCTGGAGGCCGGTCACCAGTGGGGTTCCCCAGGGCTCAGTGCTGGGTCCAGTTCTGTTTAACATCTTTATCAATGACCTGGATGAGGGGATTGAATGTACCCTCAGTAAATTTGTGGACGACACCAAGCTGGGAGGCTGTGTCGATCTGCTCGAGGGTAGGGAGGCCCTTCAGAGGGATTTGAACAGACTGGATCGTTGGGCTGAGGCCAATGGCATGAGCTTTAATAAGGCCAAGTGCAGAGTCCTTCACTTGGGGTATAAAAACCCCAAGCATCGCTATAGGCTCGGGGAGGAGTGGCTGGAGAGCTGCCTGGCGGAAAAGGACCTGGGGGTGTTGGTTGACTACCGGCTTGATATGAGCCAGCAGTGTGCCCAGGTGGCCAAAAAGGCCAATGGGATACTGGCATGTATCAAGAATAGTGTGACCAGCAGGAGCAGGGAAGTGATCCTGCCCCTGTACTCGGCACTGGTGAGGCCGCACCTGGAATATTGTGTCCAGTTTTGGGCCCCTCGCTTTAAGAGAGATATTGAGCTCCTGGAGCGAGTCCAAAGAAGGGCAACTAAACTGGTCAAGGGGCTGGAAAATAAAACCTATGAGGAGCGGCTGAGGGAGTTGGGGCTGTTTAGCCTGGAGAAGAGGAGGCTGAGGGGAGACCTGATTACGGCCTATAAATACTTGAGAAAAGATGGTGGGGAGTTAGGGGAAGGGCTCTTTACATTAGTGATGGGTGATAGAACAAGAGGAAATGGGCATAAGCTTAGTCAGGGGAGATTCAGGTTGGATGTTAGGAAGTATTTCTTCTCTGAAAGGGTTGTCAGCCACTGGAATAGGCTGCCCAGGGAAGTGGTTGAGTCCCCATCCCTGGATGTGTTTAAGAATAGGGTGGATGAGCTACTTGAGGATATGGTTTAATGGGGATTAGGGATGGTTGGACTCGATGATCTCTAAGGTCTTTTCCAACCTAGAAATCTATGAATCTATGAATCTATGAATTGCACATTGCCCAGATGGCTTTTGCATCTCCAGTAATTCTATATGTCTTTAGCATCTCAGATTTATTGAATATACAGTCTTTCGATCAGGAAATCTTGCCTAGTGATAACAGAGTCCTCGTCTATTTAACTTAAGCTCCTGCGTCCCTGAGTGATCCACATACTGGTAGACATAGGCGGAAACAAAACCACCACCAGCTTTCTAACTACAAAGAAGTTTTTGCATAGTGAGAATGGTCTATTTTACTTGTACTGACCCATTTAACACTATGTGCTGATGCTTCACTAGAAAAACTGGCCTTGTTGGGAAAATATCTCTAGTGAGAGTTTAAAGTTTATATAAATGCTCTGCAAACATATTGGTTATATTAGTCTTGAAGGTAGAAGAATGACTGTGCAGTGCAATGTGTCACCAGGATATTGTGCATTTGATCTTTCTTTCATTCTTTATTTCTCCTTTTCATTCTTCCTTATTTTCTTTATTTCATTCAGTTCATTTATTTCATTCATATACTAGTAGCCTAAAAAGTTATAGTGAAAATAGTTGGAAAATACATCCTGTCTTTTTACTAGTGATTCCAATTCACACAACACTATTTCAGTAGGAATTTAAATTTTTGGAATGACTTCTTATTGTATCTACTTTTTATCTACTTTTTTGATTTATAGTCACAGAGTCATAAGAGACACGAAATAAGTTAGTGCCTACTTTGAAGAACAAAAATCGATGTTTCTTGAAGACTCTTTTTTTTTTCCTTCTGAGACAGTATTCTTTCCTCCTGAATTAAGATAATACTACTCAACGACTTTGATTTTTAAAGTATATAATTACATTTACTTTGAGTATCCTAATGCATTTTTGACTTTCAAACTTCAAACTATTCAAAAGGAATAATGGCTATGTTTCTGAAATTTGTGGCTCTAATATGTTTTAAGATGTTTCTGAGGCAAATGTTTATGGAAAACTTGTTGTTGATTTAAATGGGAGCCAGAACTTGCCCTTCAGGAGAATGACTGCTTACAAGATATGGAACTGTCATTATGTAAAATGGTTTTGTGTATTCGCTGTATTTTTTTCACATCACAGAAAACACCCAAGAACTAAAGACCACCAGGCTAGCATTTAATGTCTGAAAGAAGTTTAATAAACCCTTTACTTTTCTTGGTAACCTGTGGTCTGCTGCAGCTCTCATTCTGTTGTTAAAAAAGGGGTCTTTAGTGAGATAAAACATGAGCTTTTCATGTCTGGGGACTTGGCAGAAGATGAATACTGGTGTCTCTGTTCAGCATCTGACGTACAATAGGTGATTTCACAAAGCACCTTTGCAATTTGACAGCTTTGTTTGTAAGTGACCTCAGGATTAAATGAGCTTACAGTGAATTACTTAACATTACCCCATAGCAACCTGCCTCTGTAGGTCAAATTTGAAGTTAATGCACTAAAGGTACTGCAGTTTCTTCTTTCGGTGCTGTTCTGGGCCTCGGAGTACAGCAGGAGATGTCTAGCTCAGCTCTGTACCTATTCAGCCTTTAAGCATTGGTGTGAAATGTATTTACAGCTCTGAAATACACCGAGGAACTCAGTGAATATAGATGTGACACTCAATTGGAGACTTTCAAATTTTTTTTCACCCCGCAAAAAAATCCAGAATCACCAAATCTTACTGTAAATACTTTTGGTTATATTTAGGGAATTACGAATACTATTACTCTAGTTCTTTTCTACTCTGGTTGTAACTCCTTACAAAGAACCATCCAGTTTTTGTCACCCATTTTGGGTGATAGGGTGATAGAGGTTTGTTTCAGTTTCTGTACCCTGCTCTTTCGAAGTTGGTATTAACACTGTTCTGTGATGGCAGACCTGATTCAGGGCTTGTTGGCATCAGTGGAAAAGGCCCTAGATGACTTTGGAGGCCGCTGCACAAGTACCACAGGGAATCAATGGCTCTGCCCATGAAAAATTTACTGGAATTAATGTGGGTGTTTTGTCTGCATCGTGAGCAGTAAAACTCTCAAGTGAGGTCCAGAGAGTCAAACTGTGTATAAACCATTAAAAAGCACTGCAGTAAAAACCATATTCTTTGACTGAGCACTTAATTGAGCAATTAAATGCCCAAGTACCATGACCATTGCCCTGTGAATTAGGTATCTGACTGCTCTTTATTGATTAACTCCTCTACAAGCCCTGATAATATCATTTAATAGTATTTTTCTCACACATCATCTGTCTCATTCCATGCAGAGTATGTCTGGAAACCTCTAAAATACTGGGTTTTTCTAAAATAGATTTTTTTTATGTTTGGTTTGAAGAAAAAAAACCCCTATACACACTGTTTCAGATTACTCTTTGTTCTAATTGCTGTTGGCTGTTTGATTTAAATTTTCTAAGGCAGAGATCGTGTCTTCTCCGGTTTTGTAAAGCTGCGTGGGTACTTTTTCCATAGATACTGAGGTGACTGCAGGTCTAATTCTAAGATAGCTCTTCATAAGCAAGTTTTTAGGGAGCCATGAAACATTATATATTATTAAATCCAGGTGTATAATTATCTGCAGGATCTCATATGTGAATTTTTCAATTCAGGCATGTTTGATGCAAACGTTGCTTCTAATTTTTAGTGCAGTTGTACTAAGGAATAAGAAGGTCAACTGACTTTCACAAGGCTCATGGAGTTCCTCAACTCCATTACTCAACAGCCAGACTGAGTGACCTCCTTACTTACTTCCACTCGTGTCTTTCACAAATTATAGACCTCTGCTTTGAGACTCTTAATGATGGATGTTTACTGGCAGCATTTGTTTGATAGGTTCATAATTATTTCACATATCATTTTTTACTGCACTTGTACAATGCAGAGCCTTCAAGATTATAGTTAATTCAGGACATCATGAAAAAAAGTCTATGTTTTCAAATAAAGTCAACTTTTCTACCTACATGCATTGAATAATTTGTGGTATTTATATGTTGACCTAGGCTGGAGATAATGGGAAGCTGTTTATTCTGCCCTTATGGGTAACCTGCCCCTTCAGTGTGCTTAAGTCCCATGAGGTGGGATAACTGTGATGGAACCTCTACCTGGAAGAGCTCATGCCAGCCCAATGCATGTTGTTTGCAAATAAAAATCATCCTGCATTTTGTGGTTCCATTTGGAATGAACTTTTAAAGACTGCACGTTATCATAGAATCATAGAATCATAGAATGGTTAGGGTTGGAAGGGACCTCAAAGATCATCTAGTTCCAACCCCCCTGCCACGGGCAGGGAAACCCTCCACTACACCAGGTTGCCCAAAGCCTCATCCAACCTGGCCTCGAACACCTCCAGGTTATCTCCATGTTATCTCAATGCATAAGCTTTTAAGAAGGGAGAGACATGAATGGTAAAAAACTATAAAGTGCATCAGCCCCATGTGATGGAAATATACGGTCCATAGCCATGTGTTGCTGTCTCCAGTTATACTACTTGTAAGACTAAGAGTAACTCATGTGAGGGGTTACGGGATAAAATCCAGGGTTGCCATTTTAAAGCACTAAACAGAATTGCTAAATAATAGTTTTTTCCAGGAATGCTTCCAACCAGCATTTCTACCACAGTAAAAGAAACAAAAAACTGAAAGTATCTCTTTCTCTTTGGCATATTTTCCACCACATGACAAGCTCCATAGACATGTTATAAAAAAACCAACACATACTCTTTTAAATATAGGGCTGCATAAAGCAGGACAGATTAACTTGAAAATGCTAAATAAATAAAAAATCGAAAAGTCTTTTTTTTTTTTTATCCTGTAAACTTCTCGGTATCCTAGGTTTAAATAGAAAATTATTGAGTCTTAAACATTGTCTGAGCCAGGATCCATTTAAAGCATTACAGCTTGCATTATTGTGTCTTGTAAGTCGTCATTGCAAAGTAGGAGCATAGCATGTCCCAAATGTATAAACAACCTGAAAATTAGAGACACAGCCTGTTACTACTAGCTGTGACTTAATGTATTGTGAGTCACCATCAAAGGTTGCAGTAGGGATCATTGAGATCATGTAGGTTTTTTATTTTATAGTGGATTGCACCTGAAAATCAACTCTTTCAGTCATTGGGCTAACATTACTCTTGGAGAACTTTGGAAACTGAAAATTATTATGGACACGATGACGGATATAGCTATGATCTTTTGATTTTTATCTGGAATTTTTAACCTAGATTCTTTATCTAAACTTTTGAGTTAAGGTTCTAGTGGAACTTGGGCCAGATGGGAGAAAAGCTTTGTTGGAACTTCAAAGAAAACCACACTGTGAAGTGGAAGCAATGTGACGCAGCAGAACACCACAAACGTTCTTTCATTACTTCTGTTGTGCTCTGTCCTCTTGAAGCACTTCAAAACCATATCTACTCCCACACTTTCTGTGATCGTGCCCTCAGTTTAAAGCGATAACAGAAAGCATTGTGTTCGTCTCACCTACAGTCATTGCCAAGCCTTCGGATGGAACCTAGTTTTTTTTCTTGTGTCAATAGTCAAGTAGGAGTATTGTGCTCGTATTCTAACTAGTAAACAATGCTTCAAATAACTGAAAAAAAGGTTCTCAATTCCTATCTAGGTTTCAGATTTGGATTATCTATTTTATTCCAAGTGTTTCAATGTTTATTTCAAACAAGAAAGCTGAATGAATGTTTTATTTTTAGTTATGTGAGACAGAAGTATCTTAAAAGTCTGACAAAGAAGTATGTCCTGGTGGAACAAACAGCAACCTGAAACTTCACGAACAGTGAATCCTGTAGTATAAGTTCCGATAGAAAATCTCAGTATAGGGCACAGACGGAGAAGATCAGATTTATTTTTGATCAAGAGCCAAAAGCATCAGGAAAATAATGAGAGTAATTTCGTATTCTTTTTTATTTTCATAAAGAACATGAGATAAACATTGGAAACAGTTATTATTTATGTTAACAGGGGAATTCATTATTAAATTACTTTTCTCTGTTTAAAACAAAGCTAAGACTGAATGAAATAAAAGTGTATACTCTCCTCCCATCCTTACTCTTAATATTTAATAAATTATCTTCTGTCGTCTGCTGTCTAATATACTATGCCATTCTTCAGTCTGCAAGAAAAAAATCTTTAAATTAAATATAGGCTAATGCCTGGGCACGGAGCCACTTTTAATGCTGTAATTCACTTCAACATTTTTTGATCACTTCAGAACCAGTAACCGAATCTCCTGTCACATATACACATTATTAGGTCATGAAGATTCAATTTCTATTTCGGTGTAAACTTTCAGATAGAGACACTTGTGTTTTGGTTTGTTGTTTTTTTTTTTTTTTCCTTAAGGCATTCCTTCTGTGTTGCAAAGAAAAGAGTTAGTCCAAAGGTGAACACTATCTATCTTTACAGAACTATTGCAGAGATCCATAGATGTCAGGGTGATAGGACTGTGTATGGGATTGGGAGCAGAGACAACCGGGAATTTGGGAATGAACTTTCTATTGCAGTTTTTTGTAAATGTTGGTATATGTAATTATTTTTTTTCTCCAGGAATGATCCATTTTTAGTAAAATTTCTGTGGAGAGTGCCAGAAGTTGCTTGAGGGAAAGAGAAAAGGAGAACCATCTTAGAATAACCTTTGTATTCCTCAGTAATGATTAGGGAGAACTCCCTGTTAGAAGTTCATAACTGTTTCTATAAGTGAACATTCATGTAAGGGGAGACTTTGTGAAAGAGAATGATAAGAACTGCATGCTCCAGTCACAGGTGGGCTGCTAATTGGCATTTAAGACAACTTGTATAAATCAGTAGTATGGAATACCAAAGTTCAAGTATACGTTAAATATGATATATGTTCAATATTTAACTGTTTTAAAACACTGAAATCACAGCAGTAGCACAGACCTCATGCACTAGGATATTCATACACAATGAGAAAATTGCTCTGCAATTCAGGAAACAAAATACAGCTCCTTGTATACATAGCTGTGTTGAAAGACTCATCTTGGGTCCAAAAGGAAATGTAGAAGCTAAAGCCTACATTTTTGCTTATCTTATGAATTCTCTGACCATTGTATTCAGTTAATACAGTTCTTTTTCTATCATCATTCTTATGAAGCTCTACAGTCTTCATTCCTTTTTTTCTAGAATGCATTCAGCCAGCTGTGGTTTTCCTCATACGCATTTCCCTCCCTGTGCTCCCACACTTTCTTTTGTTCCTTAAACCATGTGGAGTCCCTTTCTCAACAGCTGCAACTGTTTCCTTGTCCCCGTCTGTGTACTGCTCTCTAAAACTTTTCCTCAGAGAGTATGCAGCTAAGAAATTAATTTTTGAGATTTTTGACACTGACCTTTAATGACATTTGTGGGGCTTGACATCTTTCTCTGAGAGTCGTATCTCAGCATCCCGTACACTCAGGCAGTGTTTCTCGTCAGCACACTTGGGTTTAGCTTATTGTACTTGAGATCAGTCAAGAACAAGCTCTGAAAGGGAAGGAGCTGGGGAGATACAAACACGGCATGAAACCAAATTAAAAATTTCTGAGGTCTGGAGAAAATCAGCCAGTTGCATTGGTTGAATAATGCACCATCACAGAAGTTATTTGATTTTTTCAAGAGATATTTGAGCACTGAGAAATACATATATATGTAGGGGTGTGTGTATATATACACACATATGCAGGTATATATTTTTATATGTGTGTGTATGTATGCATTTGTCTAAAACAATGGTTTCAGGCTGAAGTTTCTCATATCTTCAGTTGTGTTACTCTGCCATCACTTCAGTATCCTCCTGTTTTGATGTCTCCTGAATTGCAGCTTCCCATGCTTCCTTTTAACAGCCTACATAGTGGTACTTTTTCTGCTTATTTCTTCCCTGGTCTTCTTATGGTCTAAACACTACCAGTTTCCAAATACATGTCCATTTCTGACATTCAGTGCCCTTAGCTAGAACAAAGCTCAAGAATTCAAGACAAGGTCACTTCAGGCTCTAAGACAACTCTTCCAAAGCAGTGCAGTTTGTATTTTTGCTTGTTCAGAACATTTATCATATGTCAAGGAATTAAAAAAATAATATTAATAAAAGGTGATATTAATTTTTCATTCTTTTAATGCTGGGATTTTTGCTTATAATGTTTAACTACTTTTTCTCTTAGATTTATATAGTACCTAGCACAGCAAAGTTCTGCTGTGTGACAGGGCTGCAGCAGGAGACAAAGAGGAGTACAGTATGTCACTTCATTCACTTATTTTTACTTTATTGTGAACATTTCACAACTATTGAGTAATTCACTTTTAATCTTGGATCCACTATATAACAATATAATAAGCATTAAAAAATGCAGGGAAAAATAATTTAAATGTTAGTTTTATGATCTTTTTGCTTAAACGTTTGGGATACTTCTCTAATCATAAATGATTGGTTTTGAACCACAATCTCTAATACTTACACAGAAAGAGCATAAATTAGTTTAATTTTGACCAACTATCACTCATCAGTAATCAATGAATCATCTATGAGTTATGAATAATTACCATTATTTAAGTTCTAGCATAAATTTTCTCACATTTAAACAAGGCAGTATTTCAGTAAGTGTCCCTGGAGGGAATGCTCAACTCTACCTTTAATTACTACAAATTTCTTCTAACTTCACAATTATTCACTCGTGACATTTTGGTTGCAGATAAATGTCTCATGCGCTAAAGAAGGAAAGGGTTTCTAGTAGGCTCAAAATTCAACGTGCTGTCCTTTCCACTCTGTTGATGATTAGTATATTAACTGATTCTCTGAATATTGATTTATTTCGTGTGCTTATATTTTATAAGGCTCACATTGGTCTTTGCATGCTGTAGAAGTGGCATAGTTCAGATAGTTTCCTACTGCTGGGTAACTGTCTGCATAATTATGGAGGAGCTTAATGGTGAACACATACTTATGCAGCTTGCTGAATTCCAGCCTAAGTCCTCTGAACCATTCCAGGAGGCGAGAAAAAAGACTCCCTTCCCACTCAGCAGATGTAGAAATGGGGCGCTATCATTGCGAATGGCAAAGTCTGCCTACCTAGATATGATGGATTAGCTGAGTGCTAGACATTATTCTTTGGAAGGAATTAGCTAAAGAATGGCTTTTTAGGATAGACGACTTCTTGGGAACCTTAAAATGTGCTTAGAAGAAATGTGCCAGTCTATAGATCTAACTGCATTATTTTGATAATTTAAAACTTTCTCATTGATTTAGACACTTTCCCCAAGTTTGACAGGCACATAAATACCACAAACATGAATGTGAAACTCTGATGATACAACAAATGTGCTAAAAATGCAAAGCGGTATTCACTGTAATACTTGACTATAGTCCTTTCCAGGCCGTGGACTATGCTTTTACTCATCCTGTTCCAGCTAGTGATTCTGTAGCAGCATATTGAAATATTACAATATAGTATATCATGTAATAATGTATAGTATATAGTATCATATGCATTTTAGTATGCTACATAATGATATATAGTGGCACCTTGCAGTATTGCCGGAGATGCACCTGATATTACTGTAGCAGTTTCCAGCTGGGGTTGATACTATACTTTCTGCTTTGAGAATGGTGGATGCTCACTAACTTAACCAAAAATTTACTCTTTGCTTTTACTTCTCCTGTGGCCAGAGGTCAGCTCCTTTCCTGCTGTGCATAACCCAGCCCCACTCCAGGTTGGAGACTGAGGAAAGGTGGCAGGTGTGTTACAAAGTGGGCAGCATGGGCAACAGGACTAACAAAGCTACAAGTAGAGTGGCCCGTGTCTCGATAACCCTCCAAATAAGCCCGGGTTCCTCCCATGCTCTGTGGATTCAATTTTCCTTCCTCGTAATACTTTATTGAAAACCCATGGGCGTCCTCAGTACCTCTTCCCTTCCTTAGGCTACCAGCTGGGCAAGCAGCAGCGCAGCATGAGGGGTGCTTCTAGGGTAGGGGCACGCTCCAGCAGTCCTCACTCCACTATTCAGTGGTCAATTTTAATGAATTTTGAAGGACTTCAACATATCCAAGACCTTGGTCTCTGGTTTTGTTTTTTTTTGAAGCTAGCCATTCCATTTGTAAGCTATCGTAGGTGTGGCAGATAGCTGCATGGAGGTGTAGCAGGTAGTCAGGTCAGAGTTAGAGGAAGGATGAATTTAAATGAAACTGTTGGAAAGAAACTCCTTTCTATCCTCATCATATTATCTCTCTCTAGAATGCTAAAAAGCTACTTTTTCACCCCTTGCTCTTCCCTCCTTCCCAGCACAACTCTACTCAGTTAGTTAGACCAAGTTTTTGCAGCGAATGCCTGTTATATTTTTCTATACTGACGAGTGGCCCCTGTGCTTCTAGAGATATGTGTTCTGAGGATACTCACCATTCTACAGTTGTAACTTGGTTCGTCTAGAAAGATAAACAAACTATAATAGCATGTAAATAAACTATTTCTGACTAGCTGAAATCTGACTGACCCTTTGCTCATAGAGCTAGCAATAAGGTGCTTCTTTGCATGGCAAAACATATAGGTGCTACGATGGGGGATGTAAATCAACTCTGTTGAGCTTATGCGAGATTTGCAAAAATTATTCAGGAGTGAGGGTGCCCAAAAAGTAATGCTTCATGGGAGTCTAATTTTTGTAGTGTATTTTAAAATCCATGCCTTGTAAATGTATCCTTCAAATCTGAGGCATCTGGAAAAACAAATCCATACATTTCAAAGTAAAAGTAGTTTTAATTTTCAGAGAGGCTGTAAGACTTTCAACAGTCATAAGCCTAAAGAAAATAGCGTAGGCTCTAGAAACTTCTGAGGAGAGCGTCACTTAGAGCAGTTTTGTGAGCAGTTTCAGCTAATCTGAGACCTCATCAATAAGAGAGATGGTTATGCTTCACCACTTGCTTCGGAATAACTTGTTATCCACTGCCTCACTGGTGCTGACTGTTGCAATCATGCACCTTGGGAGGGATTTGTTTTCAGCAAGATTAATATTTTGATGCCCTTGAGTATATGCTCCCACATGCTGTAGTGCTGATGAAAGGGTGAGAGCAGGAATGCCCCTTTCAACAGTGGCATGTTCTTAAGTTATTAAAATAACTTGAAGTTAAGTCACTAGCTGCCAAAAAAAACGGTAAGGCAAACAAAACTAAGAGATTTTGTCTATCTGGGGAAAGGAGCTTAAACAGAGTCCTTCCTCTACTCAGACAAACAGTGTGGAGTTTGGTATCAGAGAGTCTTTTCTGAAGTTTCAGAACCAGTCTCCAAGTCACATACTGCACACTGACTCTGCTGTCTAATTCCTCTCCTTAAAATCGCATCTACCATAAATAAAAGATGCAGGGATGCCATAAACTCTGTCTGTGTAAATTCATTTCTTTCTCACCAAGGAACTAACCCCACCCTGGAGTCCAGAACTTGCAGCGAATTCAGGAGCCGTGGCAGTATCGCTCTGTAGTGCCATGATAGGCCAGGTAAGGAAACCTGCGTTCCTAATTCAGTTTCCCGAACACAAGCTTATACACATCCAGTAATGAGTACGTTTTCAGTGGTCATGTGAAATAAATGGTGTCGGATAATGGAAGTAAATGAGAACATTGTTTATTCTACTTTAAAGGCAAGCAAAGCTTTTGGCCACATACGTAAATTTAAAGTAGATCTTAGAAGAGAAGTAAGGCATTCATAGCAGAGATTGTCCTTCCAGTTCAAAATAAGTAAATACATCATCATTAAATTACCAGGGTTAATGAGTAAATAATATTAATTTGCAGTTGCAGTTGGCTGGCTGTTTTGCAAACTGAATAACTACTGGTTATACACCTCATCTTATGCTTTTCTGAGAACTGACACCAGTTATACAGTTATTGTATACTTTCCCTTTCTCTTCTACCATCCCACGTAGTATTAGATGCTGGCTTTATATTTATCTTCAGTAAATTCTACCCCCTTTTAATATCACAACATCAGCGAGAAGTGGTGATGTATGTAATTACTTTTTACAGTGTTTGAAGAGACTTGGTGAGTCAGGATTACTTTTTAGTGAGCCCATGAGATGCTGGCTGTGCTGTGAAAACCGCCTGGCAATTCCTGACCCTTCAGCACCTCGCTCTCCCTGCTCTGCCACAGCTCATCACCTCCGCAGTTTTTCGGCTACAGCTATCTGTGAGGCTGCATTGCAAACTGGATCTTTTATACTGGTTTTAAGTATATTTCAGTTCGCATCTCCTTTCTTTCAGAGGTTTATTCTTAACCCAGACCTGGCTCACAGTGCAGCTTGCACAGAGCAGTGCCAGGCAGGGATAGGGCAGTGGGAAGGGCAGGACCGTACTCCTTAAACTGGCCATGTCATCACAGCGGTAAGTGACACTGTTCATGATAAAGACTACAGGACTCTTCACGTTCAGTGTTCTTGTGACACTTTGTCTAACTGGTCCCGATCAGTAGACTGTCGCATGCTGAGAATTGACTTGCACAGGCTGCCAGAAGGTTTGTAGCGGCTGCTCGCACCCCACAAAACCCAGCAAGTGGCAGTGTCAGGGAGAGAAGCTGTGGAAGGACCCTGGGCACTGCCCTGAGGGCAGCTTTGCGTTGCCTCATTAAATAGAGTTAGGCCGGTGTTACTTCTTTTTTCTTTATAAAGGAAGGAACTGAAAAACTCAGTGATGTGACGTGGCAAAGACCAGAGAATAAACGTTGCTCCTGGGAATAAAAGTGAAGAAAAAATGTATGCGAAAACTTGTTCTGTAGTTTATTTCCTACCAGACTGTGCTCAAAATAATGCGGCTCTCATAACAATTTTATTTTTTCTTTGCCAGATGTTATCAGTTGGGAAGGCTTTTTCCTTAGAGAAATATTCAAAAAAGTAACATAGTAAACCTGTTATATTTAAAAGCATGCTGCTGAGCTCTAGAGCTATATGCCATTTCCAGAATCTCTTGAAGAAATGGTAAATCTTGTTTGCCTAACTATTTTTTTCACAAGGGAATTGGGATTTGCTGGGATATTTCGGTGTGGGTCAAGTCAGACATATGAATTTTATTTTCAAAAGCAGTTTTTCATCCAGACAGTGACTTATTCCTTGAACAAACAGCAATATCTAGCAGTGTAAGGAAATGGCTAGTACTGCATAAAAACATCGGAGAAGAACATTTCACCTCTGTCATATGGCAAGTGTGGGATGAATACTAAAATACCCTTAAACCAGCTAGCAGAGTCAGGCTGTGGTTTTCCTAAGTGATCTTAACTTGTCTCTGAATGTGAGGAACATAGGTTTGGTTATCGCAGTATTAGCATCTATGAATGGGGTTTTTTCCACTGTGCAATATTTTCACCAGATTTGGCCTCAGTGTGTGATACCGGGAAATAAGCTTTGGCTATAGATACATGAGTGACTGAAGAGAATCAGTTTTTACCTGATATTTTCAGAAGCTCAGCATGGGCATTGCATTTGGGAGTCTAAGTCTCTTTGAAATCACTGTCAGGTATCAACAACTTTTTTTTCAGATCCGTGTTCCAGGTGCCTGCTTCTCAAGTTATTTATGAGTATCTCACAAAGAACTTATTTGCAATTACAGCCAATGTACCTTCGAAAAACATAAGTCAATGTATTGAGCCTGCTATAACACCAGCTGCTTCTTTATTTGGTGGCAATCCAGACCAGGGCCCCAGCACTGAACAAACAGACAGATTGGGAATCTGTGCAGTTCAGTGCTGTTCACACTGAAGGTGTCAACCCTGGTATAGGAGGGTGACAGGAACAGCTGGGCTGTTGTGGCATCCTTGACTGGAGTGTATCTGATAATAGAGATGGAGCTGAAACTCAGTGAACCCCATACATTCGTAATTAACATTTTAGCATGCTTTTGAAGCACTTTGATGATAGGCAAGACTTTCACTTCTTTTTTGACATGAGACAAAGTGTTGCCAGGTGGCTGTACACAAGTTTTGAATGCCAACGGACCACATGACATACGGGGATGTGAGGGCAGGGTGGCTCAGTCAGGGCAGTGCAGGTAGGGAGAGTGGCCAGGCAATAGGGCTAATCTGGAGACAAGTCCCTGCAGTGTAGCATGTGGCTTGGTCTCAAGGCAGAGCAAGGTCTCTCCCATTGTGATCCCATGTGCTGGAAGGAGCGGTGCCCAAGAGATGGCTACAGCCTAGCCCACCTTAAACCTGTTTGATGCATATCCACTGAATAGAACACTAAGAAATGCCTCCCGTAGTTTTCTGAGCTGTTTTCCCATTCTTATGACAAAGTTATGCCCCTGCTTTGCTAAATCCTATGCTTCAGAGCTGTCATAATTCTACTATAAAGGTATCCTTGACTGTGATATATTAGCCTAAAATATCAGTGTTCTTCATGTTTTTAATGTAAGCTTTTAAATGTCTCATGTAGAACCTTAGGCTTGTATGTCAGATTAAGTAGCACAGCCTCAAAATTACGCTGTCTGTGGGAGGTTTGTCATGATAAATATAATAAGATACCTCATCTGTTTTTCAAAGTAAATATCAGCAGCACGGTTAGCAGCTGACATAAATAACTTTTTCAGAGTCACAGTTTACATCAACCAAGGATCTGCTCCTTAAACGCAGATGCTTAAAATTCTAGATACTTTCCAAAGCAACAAATTGCTGTAGGCCAAAAGTGTCATATATTTTGCAAGTAAGCACATTTTGTGAAATAATTGTAATATGGGAAAGGAAAACACTTTAATTTATTCATTGACTTTTTGTCAAAAAAAACACACAAACAAAAAAAACACAAGAGCTTCAAAATTCAGAGAGTCTTCTATTTGAAGAACTTATTAGTAAGAACACCAAACGCTCTGCCTGACTAAAACTGATGACAAACTGCATTGTATTGTACTTGGTAGCAGATAGTAGGATATGATGTTGTCCTCTAACATTGTCTAACTTGCAGAGAGTAAAGAGCTGATGCTTACTGTGAAATATACTTAATGGGAATGGAAACTAAACAATTATATTAACATTGCAGCCTTTGATTAATTACAAGCTGGGTTAGGAGAACAAGTGCTTCATTTCAATTTCCTTTTCAAAGGAGGATGGGGTGAAATCCTACCTAAATCAAATCAATGGCAAAATTTATAGAAACAAATCACAGGTTGGTAATTTAGAAGAGTAAAGAATCCTTTGATAGTTCCTTTATTCAGTTTCTACAAAAGAGCAGCATTTCCAGAGACAACTATTGTACTGTTTATATTTTTCACTTCTTGCTTTTTGCATATAAGCAATTCCCAAGGTTGCAAAAAAGAATTGTGAGAAACAATTAAAAATGGAATGTTTCCTCTAGTGGTCTCGTTTATGTGATTCTGTTGCAATATATGATTGCATTTCTGCTGGCAGATGGAAATATTTGGCTAAATGGGAAAGTATAGCTGATATCATAGGGATCATTTGAGAATTGTAAGAATGCTGTTTGAAGTTGATTTTTTTCTCTGTCAACATGAGTCCACACAAAGGCCATTATTAAGCTTGCTAAATTATTCACCTAGAGGCCTCTCCTTCTGAGAGAGACTAATTTCTAATTCCCATCTTCTTTCCATAGACCCAGTCTTCCCTTTTCCTGACACTCAGTCTCCTTGCCTGTTCAGATCCTTTTCCAGTTTTCTATGCTCAGCATCCATATCCCAAGAGTTCCATCTTCCTGACTCTACATCTATATTTATTCTGAACCTTTTCCTTTGGTTTCTAGTCTTTTTCGATCTCCATGGATGCTCATCTATTTTTGGTAAGCCCCACCTCCCACACACCACTGTTCTGCTCAGGGCTCTGCCCTCACTTGTCTCTTGCCCCAGTGGCTCTGCCCTCCGAGGCTTTATTTCCCAGTCCTAGCTGTTTCCCCGCCACAGTAATTACCATATCCAGATTCTCATCTAACTAGTGGCGACCTTCCCCTGGTCCTTCTTCTGCTCTGCTTCTTCCTCCCCTTCCCTTATCTTTCAACCATCCCTACCCCTTTTTCAGTTCTGAGGTTATCATTTCCAGTATCTACTCTACTAATTTACCCTCTCACTTCCAGGCTCTTGTCTGGCTATACTTCTAGAGGGGCTTCCAGTTCACCTGACTCCCAGTCTCAGCATCCTTTTCCAAAGTCGTTCTTTGCTCGCTCTGTTTTTCCAGCTGTCTTCTCCATTTCTTCCCAGCACCTCCTTCCAATCTAGCTTCACCAGGAGCAGTTTTTATCCATTGCTAGTCTACCAGTTCCCATGTCTTTGTCAAACTCTTTTCTCTGTCGCTAATCGAACTATAGCACTGGTTTCACTTCAACTTTCAGTTGAACTTCTCTACTTTAACTAGTGGGTCCTCATGGGAGGGGAACTGAATGCACAGGAGAGACAAATCTCTGTTTTTAGATCTGGAATATGACCCTGCCTTGGATCGTCAGGTGAGAGAAGTCATTAGAAAGATATTATAATTTGATTTTAGTAGCCCTGAGCTATACCGTGATGGTACATGTACTGTCTGGTCAGCTGGGAGTCTTGATCTCACCTAGCATTGACAATCTTTAGAACTTTTAGTTGCAACACTGTGATGTACAGATTTTTTTCAGATCTTGCCTGAATTTGGAAGGACTAGCAGCAAAAGGCAAAAAGGCACATACCTGGCATAGAAACCTCTCTTGCCAAATTTGAGTCGAGCTTTCAAAGCACTGAAGCAGCAGAGCAAGACTTTTTATCATTGACGGCAGCGTATTTCCCCTATCCTGTTTTGTGAAATTAGCTGGTGGTTTTGGCTGACATTTTCATTAAAATAAAAATTAAATAAAACCAGGCCAAGGAAAGAGTGTGACTGGAAAATTTTATCTGGAATAACTAAAGTTTGACATTACTGTGTATGAAATCAGGATCTAATAATGGGAAATGTCAAATGTGTGTAATCATAGGTGAAACTACAGTCCCTGCTGATATGAGTAACAGCTTTGAAAAGTCTGAAATATGTTCTAGATAGTTGAAGATAAATTATGAACTGAGCTACATCTCTGGAAGTCATCTGATTCTTACATTCAACTAATGACTGGATCCAGTCCTTTGTGTATAACAAAATTTCTACTTTTTAAAACTTGCTGCAGGCAGACATTATAAATTCTCAGCTTTCTGAGGCCAAACATGACCAGTGTAATTGCAGAATCTGACCTCATGTGCAAGAGAGACTGCAACATCTTGCATACTAATTCTTTTATTTCACCTAAATCACACAGTTGAACAAGAAGGTAGCTGTTAGTGTATCCACACCAGCTGTCGATATGCATGTGTTCGGCGAGGGCTGGTTCCTGGGTTGTATTCCAGAGAAGAGATTGAGCCTAATGGCCGTAATGACATGACTGTATCTTAATGGGAACATCACTAGCAAAACATTCCAATTAACAGGGGATGTACTGAGCTGAAATAAATGGTTTTAAGTGATGATCAGCCTGGTGTGAAATTATAAACTCTATTGTTAGTATCAAAATGTCTAATTACAGCTCTGATGCAGAATAGCACTCGAATTTTTAAATCTGAGGGATTAAACTGAAAATGCTTTCAGTCTTTTGCAAGACCTCCAGGGAAAAATGAAGAGCGTGCAATTTTTAGCTTGCATTTTTGTTTAATTAGCGCATTATTTCAGTACAAAGTATTATATAGTATTTCTTTCCTCTTTCTCTAGTCTTTTATTAAGTTGAGTTTCCACAGGATGTCCTAATTAGGAGACCCATACTGTATACCCTCAAAAGAATTAAGGATTTCACTTCAGCTAAGTGGCATTTTTAACTGTAGAAAAAAAACACAATTTAATAGGACAGACTAAAACAGGGCAGCCAGGCTATTCAGGGAAAACTGGGAAATAGGCACAAGTTTTATGTAAGGATTTGTAATCCATTTAGGTGGTGCTCTTTTCTTTATGCTTTTCTAATGCAGTATAGTAGTAAATTATCTTAATTTGTACTTCCATGTCAAGCAATCCACGCACATCTTAAGGCTTTTCCTTCCTTTTACCTTACAGCTTTCATATCGAGCAAGCAAATGTTAAAAGAAGGCTTGAATCTGTTCTGTCCAGTGACAGGTTTTAAAATTAAAGCTCTTTCATTGAAACTTTCATGCCCAGCAGTGCAACCCAGGAGCACTAAGTCACAACTATCTGGTGCCACATTCTGACCAAGTCTTGAAAAAGGGGTCACGATTTTCCCACCCTTGCTTAGAGTGCCCAGCCAATACTGAATGGAGGAAAAGAAAGCAGATTTTTCTTTTTAATGGAGTATATGAAATAGTAAAGGCTGAAGATGCTTTGGAGTTCCTGTTCTGTTTCATTTATAATGTCTCACAATTGCTCTGAAAACTGGAAACACCCCTTAATAAATTACAGTCTCTTTCTTTGTGGCGGATTCCAGGTGAAGTAGGAAAGGTATGATGTTTCTGTAATTGTACACTACCCAGAAAGTATATTATTCACTGAAACAGGACATACTACAGAAGATTAGAATTCAAAGAATACTTTCAATGAAGTTAACAGAACAAGCTATGTAGCCATATTATTCACTTATGGTTTACGAGGTGCTTTAACTAGTGTAATCAAATGTACAAAAATGTTGGCACGTATGTACTATAATGATGGACATATTAGATATATCTGATAAACCTCATGAGCTTATCAATTTTCCTGAAATCTGTCTCCTAGAATATTTAAACCAAAACCTTAAATTCATAGATATTTATTAGTTCCTTGTACTTTTATAAAAAGCACATTAGCTTACTTCATATTTGGATATTATAGGTCTTGTAGCTCTAGTGAAAGGTAAAATAGGGTATAAGAAAGCTTCTAAATAAATGTACTTCATTAAGTTCTTTATATAAAAAATTTTTAAGGCTCAACTATCTATATTAAAAGATCTTCAGATTTTCACGATTTTAGTAAAATTTAAGATTTATGAAGATAAGCATCTTAATTACAGAATTACACAATATTTTAACTTGGAAGAGACCTCTGGAGGTTGTTTAGTCCAGCCTCTTGCACAATGAGGGGAGGTTGCTTCGGGACAAACTCTTTTGAATATCTTCGAGAATGGAACCCCACAGCCTCTTTAGGCAGCCTGTTAGGACAACCTCTTCCAGCATTTGAACACCTTCAAGGTGACAACAGCCATCTTTGCTCTGAGAACACATGGTCAGCTTGTTGTCCACCAGGATCCGTGGGGCCTTTTCTGCAACCATCAGGGTGAAGAGCTGTTTTACCAAGTACAGTCTTTCCTTCAAGAAAATCACTAAGTTGTTCTATCAGATGCATTGCTTTTACGGTGATTTCCTTTTCCTTCATTCACATTTCATTTTAGTGCTAGTTGTTGAGCCCCGAGCCTCAAAAGCATTTTTGATGTACAGATTTCATTTGTACCTAAGAATTTCTGAAGGTACCTGTAGACAACTCTGCAAAATGAAACAAACCAGACTTTGATTTACTTTGAAAAGCACGCAGCAGCTAATGTCATATACTGGAGACATACTGCAGTGCGTATTTGATAATGGGAATGTACAGCCTTAAAGGTCTGGACAAAACCAGCAGGAGCTACAGAAATATACTTTTTTCAAACATGCAGTTTCAAAATGTCATTCAGCATCAAGACGATAATTTTTCATAAAATGTTTCTGAGATGCTAGTTTTAGAGATCTGAATTGGGAATGTTTATCGAGTAAGTTTTCACTTTGATCGTGTATCAATGGACTGTGGCAAGGATGATGTACCTCTGTTATGTCAAACCTAGGCATCTTCGAGTCATTGCTTTGTTGTCATTGGTAATCATGTACATGTTATTTGAGCAATAGTTTGATATCAAATATACCGATACTACTCTGACAACAAAGTAATAATCACTATCTTGAGCGCTCAGATTACTTATCTGTACGAGAATGTGTTACCAACACACGGTATCTGTGGCGGGAGAGACCTTCTTGACTTTGTTGGCTTCTGATGAATCTCATTGAAAGCCCACTGACTCAGTAGAAAAACTAGCATAGCCTTCAGGGAGGTCTGGATTAAAGGCATTTGATTTTATGGAAATTGAATAATCTGTAAAATAAGGATCATAATGTTTCTCTTTTGTAAAACAAATTGAAATTCATAGAGGGAAAGTACAAAGTATGCACTGGTACTGTTTTATCTCTATTAAAAAAACTGATTTTGTCTATTTTTGTTTAATTACTGAAATGAGTAATTTAAGGCATTTTAAGGCCTCATGTATTTGGTGTTTCATTTGTTTCTTTCAGTTGAAACAAGGTGGTTACTATGGAAACAAAGACATTGCATGATTTGAGGTGCTGTTAGCTTTCAAAACAAATACATTATTCCAAAAACAAAAAAACCCAGAGATGTTGGACTGTAGAGTAAGATCCTTATTAATTAACAAATCCTGGGTAAAAGCTAGTTTTATACTGTAAGTGTGTGGAATAGGAACCACTCTGGCAGAAACAAATGAAAAAAATGAAAGTTAATGGAGCTGTCATTTCAATATTCAATAATATTACTTAGAATATGCAGTTTCCCAGATGTAATTCCCATATCCTGTATGAACAGTTACAACAAAGTGAAAGGCTTACCGACGCCAACTTGCCTTTCCTGTCATGGTGTAACTGTAAAACGTATACGCTTCTAGAAACAGCAGAGCAATTGGGAAAATAGAGCCGCTCTCGACATCAGCTACGTGGGCATTATATGACATAGTCCTCCTGGCAGCCCCTCAGCTATTTGCACAATTATTTTCTTGACCATCTCACAGACTTGCATGGTTATGCACAGGGCGAACAGGCGTGTGTTCAGAAAGGAGGAATCGAAGCCCCTCAGTCTGGGAGACCCTGATGCCCTGGAGGTTGACAAGTGTTGCCAGGCTTTGCTTTCCAAACTCCTGGAGATACAGGAAAGAGTGGACCAGGCCAGTAGGAATTAGAGAGATGTCAGTTCTCCTCTCCCATACATAGCTTACTTTTGACTGTTAGTGACCTTGTACTGTTCAAAATCAGGAAAGAGTTGCATAGCTGAAATCAGCCCAAACTGGGCAAAGCAGCTGAAAATACAGACATGGAGCCCAGTGAGCTAGAACAAGAGGCCAAGCTAACCTGGAGGTTGGCTTCACTGTACTGTCTGCTAAAACATGCATGCGCACACAGAGCCACACTTAAAAGAGTGATTCAATTATAGATGTAGCTCTTTAATTAGGAAAAGTACTTAATAAATCATCAATCATAGAACATCCTAGTTTGGAAGGGACCTTGAAAGATGATCTGGTCCAAACTTTCATGTGAAAGGGAGCCTAGATGAAGTTATCTAGACTATCTGTCCAATTGCATCTTGAAGACCGCCAGTGATGGGGACTCTGTCATGTCCCTAGGGAGGCTGTTACAATGAACAACTGTTTCCACTGTAAAAAAGGTCTTTCCTGCATCAAAATGAAGCATCTCCTGGTGCAGTTTGTACCCATTGTCTCTTATCTTCTCCATGTGGCTCCTTGTGAAGAGAGAGTCTTCTTTGTAGGTGGCCTTTAAATACAGGAATACTGCGATGAGTGTTCCTGGAGCCTTCTCTTCTCCAGGCAGAAGAGATCTAACTCCTTTAGTCAAGCCTAACTCCTTCAGTCAAGAAAAAGAAAAAAGGGAATTAAAGAGCTATCTTTTCATGTAATGTTTTAAAAACTGTTGAGTGTGTGAAGTCAGGCTCAGCCCTCAGTCAGTATTCATAGATTTACAGATTCATAGATTTCTAGGTTGGAAAAGACCTTAGAGATCATCGAGTCCAACCGTCCCTAATCCCCATTAAACCATATCCCTAAGTAGATCATCCAGCCTATTCTTAAACACATCCAGGGATGGGGACTCAACCACCTCCCTGGGCAGCCTATTCCAGTGGCTGACAACCCTTTCAGAGAAGAAATACTTCCTAACATCCTAACATCCAACCTGAATCTCCCCTGACTAAGCTTATACCCATTTCCTCTTGTTCTATCACCCGTCGCTAATGTAAAGAGCCCTTCCCCTACCTCCCCACCGTCTTTTCTCAAGTATTTGTAGGCTGTAATCAGGTCTCCCCTCAGCCTCCTCTTCTCCAGGCTAAACAGCCCCAACTCCCTCAGCTGCTCCTCATAAGTTTTATTTTCCAGCCCCTTGGCCAGTTTAGTCGCCCTTCTTTGGACTCGCTCCAGGAGCTCAATATCTCTCTTAAAGCGAGGGGCCCAAAACTGGACACAATATTCCAGGTGCGGCCTCACCAGTGCCGAGTACAGGGGCAGGATCACTTCCCTGCTCCTGCTGGTCACACTATTCTTGATACACGCCAGTATCCCATTGGCCTTTTTGGCCACCTGGGCACACTGCTGGCTCATATCAAGCCGGTAGTCAACCAACACCCCCAGGTCCTTCTCCGCCAGGCAGCTCTCCAGCCACTCCTCCCCGAGCCTATAGTGATGCTTGGGGTTTTTACACCCCAAGTGAAGGACTCTGCACTTGGCCTTATTAAAGCTCATGCCATTGGCCTCAGCCCAACTATCCAGTCTGTTCAAATCCCTCTGAAGGGCCTCCCTACCCTCGAGCAGATCGACACAGCCTCCCAGCTTGGTGTCGTCCGCAAATTTACTGAGGGTACATACAATCCCCTCATCCAGGTCATTGTGTGACCTCAAAATGCTGTTGTTGATCAAGCACAGAAACACCAGAGGAGACTCTGTGTTCTCCGTCTACACCATTTGCACAATGCATAACTTACTTTTTCCACTTTACAGAACATGTATGAGTACCTATGTAAATGCACAGTTGTTTGTGTATATGGCTAAAGAGAAGAATGTTTCTCACAAAGTCGATAGGCCTGACTCTCAGAAAGAACAGATGTAGAAAACCTGAAGTACTGTACTGGGTGAATCAAGTCCATGTCTTTTCTCCAAAGAAAACTTTGTACGAGATCGAAATCAAACTTAGTCAATTAAAGACTCCAGATAAATACTTCTATGGGCTTTACAGTTTCTATATCTTCCCGAAGTGCCATGAAGAGCATACTTATGTAATCAGCCTTGGTTCATGTTTTCAGTGGAAAGTTTGCCAGTCTTGATAGCAGGGAAAATTTCAAAGGCTGTGATAAATCAAATGAATAATTTGTCTGGAGGAAGTCTGTGTAAATTGGTCACGTTATCTAAATAGTGTCACTTGAAATGTTAAGATCTCGCTCTCTCCTTCTCCAGGAATAATTGAATTTGCACATCTCTCTAAATTGCTAGTCTTTTCACCGAAATGTAAGCACATTTATTTTTTGTTGCCTGAGTGCCTGTCATGATAAATGGTTACATAGAAGTGGCCAAAGCTACATGTGAGGGTTTAGGCAGGCTGATGCTACATTTTGTTAGCCCACCTGATGTGAAGATGATCAGCAGGCCATGTAAGACTAGCTCAGTTCTGCATCCTTAGTTTAGATATACTGGACTGCATAATTTGAAAGTGTCTAAGATTCTTTGTAAGTCATTCAAAGGTAAGTTAGAAGGCTTCATTACTCACACATGAGTTCGTCTAGAGGAACATCATTTCTGCATTTGGCATTCTGGAGGAAGAAGAGGTAACAGGAAAACGGCGCTTGAAAATTATCTTGATTTTTCTTAAGTTTCTAAGGTTTTTAAGAAGGGTTGGGTTATACCTATCACTTCCTGTTTTTATAGAAAAGGAACTGTGAATTCAACTGTTTTATTCTCTGTTATTCACAAATATTTTGTTCTTAACTGGGCATTCATGAAATTCTAGGGTAGATATCTACTTAAAAACTGCTTTGGTTAAATTAAATACTCTCTTTTCCGATGCGAGATTTACCAAATTTGCTAATGCGAATTTGATTGTTTAATGTCAAGGCCAAAGACAAAGCATCTTGACTTATTTTATTAGTAAAATGTTCAAAATCTCTTCCTGTTAGCACATGCAGATTTCTTATTAATTGTTTCAGTTCTCTACGAAAAGAACACGTAGGTCTTTCCTTAATGTTCTGCCTTTCAGCTAAGAATCTGAAATGTCAAGAAAACAGAGAAAGTTCCAACTCAGAAGCTGCAGTACAAAATAATGTGTTAGAAATTGAAAGAGTGACAGAAAAGCCCGTGCTTGCTCAGTGCAAGTTTGAAACCTTAGAGGTGCATGTATTTGGGCTTCCATTTACACTTTTTTCTCAAAAACGTCCCTTGATTTCATATGATGGGATCGATCATCTTGCTAAACTACAGCAGAATTTTTATTTTTTAATTGTATGTTTTAAATGTCTTGAGAGACCAGAGTTCTGTGGTGCTACTAGGAACAGTTTGTCACAATCCACTGATTCTTACCAACAGAAGTTTTACCCCAGATATGCTTTCAAGCTGTGTGTAAGCTAAAGCAAAAAATGGAAAATAATGTTTGGAATATAATGATGGGACCTCAAGTATTGATGAAGTAGAACTGACTTGAGTTACGTTTATGGTTTGGCATGCTACAAGTGATTTATTACTATTGGAACATAGTAAAAATAACTACAAAAGTACTTGCAAACATGTCTTCTTGAGCTAATATTCACTGCTTTGAAGTGTCCTCATGCAATTGGTCATATTAGTATGAACAATTCATTAGTTCATACTAATTGATTAGTTCGTATTAGTAAAGCAAAACACATCTGTGATTATCTGCAATGCTGAAGTAAGTGAAATATTCAAGTCTGCTGTGGCCTCCACATGGGAGGTTTGCTTTTGGCTTGTTGGGTTTTTTTAAGCATTCCATACACATTGTCAAGGGCTATTAAATAATAATCTGTCCTTGAATTATTGGCCCCTCAAATGATAGTTGGATTAACACTGAATTGATTATTGCATTTTAATCTATATGAATGTGCACTCCAATAGGGACTGAAAAATATCTTAGCAGAGAAAGGAAAGGAATTATTTCTTTGGCTGCTCCCCTGGCTGTAGCTCACAGTACTACTTCTTGAGCATCAAAGTTACTTTCAGACCTTCCACCCAGAAACTCTTGGCACCGTGCCCTTCTGGCAAAGCAAGAGCCAGCAACTGGGTTGAACTCAGGTTCATAAAATCTAGCAGCAGGTGAAGGGTGTGTTGTAGCAGCAGCTGGGCAGGTCACAGCATGACCAAAGAAAAAGGGGCAAAATATGTACGTGGTTTGGAGATAAGAGTGATGAGGGAGATTAGGATGTCTGGGAATGGAGTTGAGTCCACTGCTGAGGCAAAGAGAGGAATAGCTGTTAGTGTTGTACACTAAATGAGAGAGGATGATAGTTCTGCCTGCTGACTATTTCCTTGGTATGCTTTTCTGTGATTTATGAGTTACAAATACAGGGCAAAATGAAGTGCTATTTTTGTTGTGATTATTTTTCCAGTGGATCGATATTTAAATTATACTCAGACCAACCAAAAGCTGCTATTTTTTTGGTGGTGGTGGTTTGGTTTAGTTTTTGTCTTTTTTTTTTTTTTTGTTATGGTTGGTGAATTTGAAATCTGAAGCGGATCTCTGATGAAATATTGACAATAAGAGTTAGGCAGGTTAGAACAGAAACCTCACCTGAATATAACAGAAATATGAAATAAAATCTGATTCTAAAACAAGATCTGTACCTTGCAGTTTCTACTCACTATTTAGTTTAAACTTAGCTCACCACCGTCCTGTTGTTTTGATAAGTCTCTAAGTATATAATTGCACTAAGATTATTTAACATTATTCTCTGGTTTTATCCATAGCGACTTTAAAGTCAAAGATTTAAATATAATAACAGCTCTGTAGCTGTAATCTGAATCAAGGATGAGTATTTCCCTAACTCCCAAATTGAAGATCTAGTGCTTGGTCAAAAGCTTTTTACAGAAAAATACTGAGAAATTATATTAGATGGAAAAAAATTTATTTTAGATGACTATTTAAGCCTTCTTTTCAAAAAAGTACTTAAGCCCATGTCTAAACTTTAAAACTATGAGTAACCCAACCTCACCATACCAAACGTTTTTCAGGGTGTTTACTCAATATAGTAGAGTGGTTTAGTTTACTGAATAGGAAATAGAGCAAATGAAGAAAAGAAAACACAGAGACATTTGCCCTCCTGTCTAGACCAAACTCTAACTGTGGGCAGCAAGGCAATGAGCATGTGCCAGAATGAGCACTAAACTGGACAGGTGCCAACTTTTTTATTGTGAATAACCTCTTGCAGCTGGAGCCTATTCACTGGAAGGCAAAGGCAGAGTCACCAATTACTTCAGTGGTGCAAAACCAGAGTGCTTCAGAGTGGAGGAAATAGCTCAATGGTGTACTTGGCAAAATCCTGGAGAGTTTATGAACGAAAAAGAATACCATAAAACATAATTGTAAATGGTGCTTTGTTTAGTATGATTCACTCTAAGTCAGAGTTGGGTCTTTCTGGTTGACTGGTTGGTTGACACTTAACCTCATGCACCATGCTGTTGGACAGCGGGATCGGCGTTTTCCGAAAGAGGTGCTGTGCTCTGGCTTCACTTGAGCTTACCGATGGTGCCTATATGGGTCCTAAAATGCCACCAGAGCAACAGCTGGAAATGTATTGTGTTCCCAGATGCACCTGTTTCCTCACTGTAGAGGAACTGCACAGAAAGTCACTCCCATTTCTTCAATAAATTCCTGCTGGTGGTCTGTTTAGCCGAACTGCTAGGTGCTGCACTGGTAGCAGACAAAGCTAGTGTGTGCCACAGGTGTCCCAGTTTTCCCAGCCATGCCAGCAGATGGACTTCCAGCTTCATTCTCTGAATGGGTAATTAATACCCTCAGGAGGGTAATCTATGGAGGTCCTTCAAAGTGCTGTTTGTCATACTGAGAAACATAAATGCAGATGGGTGCAGCTGCTTCAGATGGCAGGTTTGTTACAGGCCAGCAGAAAGAGCTGAATTAGGTTTGTGACAGCTCCAGCAATCTGCAGCCTAACACAGACCAAATCACCATGTTGACCTTCTCTAGTCCTCGCTTATCTAGCTATTCTCTCTAACCTGCCAGTTTTGCATATTACTGAATTGCTTTTTATACATACCTGGTTAGATAAGATAGAATTTTTCAACTGCAAAATGCAGTAATATGTGCTGACTGATTAAAACCAGATTTTTTTCCATAATACAACCTCTTAAATAAAACACAAACTTTCAGAATGTTTAGGCAGACATCTGTAGAAGCCAGGACTTAAATAACGCTGCATAAATTGCCATTCTTTAGATGAGCTTCTTGCTTTCTCTTCATGTAAATGTCTGTCATTAGTTATATGCAAAACTCAAAACTTCAGTTTTTGAAATGAATACTTCCGAGATCTTGCTTGTGCAAGATTACATTAGTCATCTCATGAGCAGAAGCTCTTAAGGAACTCCTGATTTCAAGTACATTCCATGTCCTGGAAGGCTGGAAGTGGATGCAGCCAGGATGCTGCAGGACAGCTGTGCAACAGTTCAGGCTCTCCTTAGCCCCCTTCATTGGGCTGGATTAGCCCATGGGGAAAAGAATGAGTTTACAAACCTCCAGGCTCTCCACAATAAGTCTTTAATGACACGCTTTAAATGCAGGATGTCTGGTATTTGTTGTGCTCTTTTAACACTTCAGCTTCCAGTTTGACTACAGCACTGAAGCCAAAAAAAAAAAAAAAAAAAAAGTCAGAATATATCTACAGTTTTGCAAACCTTTATTAACTCACATAGCAGTCCAAGACTGGTTTTAGTTTTTAATTTAGCCAAATACTTAATCCAGTCATTCTTGATCCTTGATTTCTGATTATTACATTGGTCTTTCTTTGATTAATGACTCACTAGAAACAGGGCTGAACCAGTCCCCTAGACCCCAGCCAAACCAACATTTAGATATCTTCTAATAGTTTAATTGAACTGGGAATCTCTAAAAAAATTACTTGTGCTACATAGTCTGTTTTGTCACTGTCTAAACTTGGACAAGGTTCTTATGAGAATTTGAATTCTTTGAATGCCCTCAGAAAACAAATTGCTTTCTCTGTTTAAAAAAAAAAGTTATTTCACATTACAATATTGAAAATAACTAAGTAGTGTCAGTTCCATTGGCCTGTGCTCTTGGTAATCACGGTCCCTGTTACAGGTAGAATAGTTTTAAAGTATATATATCTCATTTCTTTTCCTAACCTAATACTGCACATCAAAGGAAAACTTTCGCTATAGCGTACTATGTAGGGCTCTTGCCCTGTCCTTTTTTCCTCATACACCTCAGCTGTGAAATTTCTCTTATGCTTTGAGGAAGGGAGAAGAAGCAGTGAAGAAAGGCTGAAGAGCACGGCAGCAAAGCAACTCTCAAGGCAGATTAGTGTAGTTAAATCAAAGGGCAGAGACATATCTGCAAGTAGCAAGCGCCCATGGTACGTTTGAGGGCATGGCTTTGCGGAGAAGCGAGAGTGCAATTGTAGGTTTTCCCTAGAATGTTGTTGTCTCAGTTAATAAAGATTTTATGTGGTCAAGAACTGGAAATGCTTGGATTTCCTTTAATTTTTGCAATTTTCCATTTTAAATAAAGGTTAATAAAAAAATAAGTGGCATTCCTATGAAATATGAAAATAGGCCCAACTTGCTTTAGTATCATTTAGGTCATAGTGGCTTCAAATGCAGCTATTTTTGTTGCACTTTTAATAAAAATAGTCCTGGACAATTAATTAACAGTGCAGCATCTCATGGGTCTTTCCTTCTGATATACTGTAATCACTTGAGGTAAAAATCTCAGTCCCCAGGAGTGTATCAACATCATAGCTGTTATTTCTTTTCCCATAGAAAGGTAGAGTGCAGTTGTCAAGCTCTGCACGTTTGAGACTTGAGGTCAATCATTCCTATTAACCGCAAATGTTACCATTCCCTGGATGCAGAAATACAGAGTTGAGCGTGTGTATCCTATGGAAGAGTAGTCATATGTTTCAGGACAAGTACATAGAATAAAAATTAGCTTAAGTTTTTCCATGTGTACCTGGCATGTCTATTTAAATAAAGAACACCAAAGGAAACATTAAACTCGCACACACTCAAAACCATGCTTGATATTCTGACAGTTCTGCTGGAATTGGTTGGCAACTTTTTTAATAGGTTAGACACAAGTCCTGGAGGCAACAGGACTAGTTCATAGGGTACGTCGCTGTCGTGGTTTTAGGCTGATCCAGCAACTAAAACTCACACAGTCTCTCCTTCTCCAGTAAAGTAGAGAGGAGAGGAAAAAAAAAAACAAAGGGGCTGAGGGTTGAGACAAGAACAGAGGGAGCACCCACCAACCATGGTCCTGGGCAAAACAGGCAGAGCTTTTCTCAAAGCAAAACAGTTTATTAATGATTACTTAGAAGGACAAAGGGAAACAAAAACCGATTACTTGAGAGGACAGAAAGAAACAAAACCAGATCTTAAAACCGACACCTTCCCCGCCCCCTTCCTTTTCCTCCCGGCTCTACCTCCTCCCCCCAGCAGCACAGGGGGCAGGGACTGGGGGAGTGCAGGTCAGTTCATTCCGTGCTGTTACTGCTGCTTCTTTCTTAAAGAAGAAGGAGTCCTTACACCCTTTTCCCCTGCTTCAATGGATCCCCTACCCACGAGGAAAAATCCACAAACTTCTCCAACGTGAGTCCAGCCCACTGGAAACAATCCTTCCCCACAGATTGCTCCGGTGTGGGCTTTACCACAGTCTCGGGTACTTAGGGAGCTGTAGCCACTCGCTCCGGCGTGGGTTGTCACGAAGACTCCAGATGCCGCTCTGCCTCGTCGTGCACCCCAACACGACCATCCTCAGGCTCAGGCATCTTCTCCCCACGGGCTGCGAGTGGGTCTCTGCTCCACCGAGGCCGTCCTGGTTGCAGGGGGGCCGCCTGCCATCTCACCATCAGCCGCAGGGGAAACTCGGCTCCGGCACACCTCCTCCCGCTCCATCCTCACTGACCTGGTGTCGATGCAGCTGTTTCTCTCAGATCTCAGTCCTCTCCAGGTGAACTCAGCCCAGTGGGCACCCCGGGAGTGGGGTGCCCCCGAGTTCCCCAGCTGGCTCCACCGCCGCCATTCTCCGTGGGCGGCGCCGGCCCGACGCAGGCAACTGCCCGGCCGGGAGCCAGGGAGCGGGGGCAGTGCCCTCCTCCCTTCTCTGCTCGATCCTGGGCGAAGCACCTTTTCCGGTTCCCTTGTCCTGACTTAAATAGGGCAATTCGCAGAGGCGCCCTATTGGGTCAACCCCGAGGGGGATGGCAGTCTGATCTGGTGGCTGGAACCAAACCTAACCCGGTTCCAAAACCAGGGAGGTCGCAGGGAGCAAAATCCCTCTCCTACCACCAGAACCACCCCCCCTCCACATCAAACCATGACAGTCGCCATGACGAGGTGGAAACGTAACTGGAGAACATGCAAGTATTAACTGCTTCAAGTTAGGAGGAAAAACAGTTTCAATGAAGACCTGGTTGCATGGACTTTGTTAGTGACAAGGTGTATATTTATGATCTCTAGCCAGCCTGCATGTACTAAAGACTGATCTGTCATGTCAACACCGCTCAGGTTGCCCAGCTAGCTTGAGTAAGGTGAGACACGATCACACTTCTGCTTTGTGATGTTTTATTCCTCATCTTTGTTTTACTGCAGTGTAACTGTATGGCTTTTGGTTGCGCTTTAACCAACAAAATCTGAAAAGATATAACCTCTGTCTCAGACAATTTGTAAAGAGATGATAGGAGAGTGGCTGTGGTTCTTATGAAACCTTTATAATTAGCAAACCTAATTTCCACTATGCAGGGCTCTGATAAGCCCAGAAGGCTCTTCAAGGTTATTTTCTTCTTTAAACCAAGAAGCCTCAAAATACGCTTTACTCTGGTCAGTTCTACACCAGGAGCAGAGGAAATGCAAACTGCTGTCAATGTTTGCTGCCGGAAAACTTTGATCATGGTGGATTTAATGTAAACGGTTATCAAGGCTGTTGTTACAAAGTACCATCCCACAGTGTTTGAGTCTTAGCACGTGATACGGTTTGAGTGGACCGGTTCTCAAAGCCTTCCAGTGAGCAAATGAAAAGCATATATGTTGAGAAGGCTCTTAAGTAAGTGGAGAATGCTTGTATTAAGCAATGGAAGGGAAAAGAATATTTTTGATGAAAAAAAGACGGTAGCTTTACTTCAAATGCAATTTAAAATCTCATTGTAGCTGATAGCTATGCGTTTTATCTTGTGGCCCTTTGAGTAGACATTTTTTATGGAGCAGAAAAATGCCTCTGAGACGAAAGTCTCGGGGGTGGTGTTGTTTTCTCTGCTGTGACGTAAGGCAGGAGCACACAACTCAGCATTTTTCTTCTTTAGAAGCTTACATTAATTTATTTTGACAGCGTTTTCAACCCATGTAGTAGCTCAGGACTATCTGTTTGTGCTACCTTCCTATTTTAGACAGGCGATGCTTTGCGTGAGACTGTTAATTTGGCAAAGGGCATGGGTTCACATTTGGTTTTCATAGACTGATAGATTTAAAGGCCAGAAGAGACCATTATGATCATCTAGTCTGACCTCCCACTTCAATCAGGGCACAAGCCTCACGCAATCGTTACTGCATCAAGATCATGACTTCGGTGTGAGCGAGACATGAGCTTAAAGAAGGCATCCAGTCTTGAGTTACCTTCCTCTAATTTTTAGCATTAATTTTTCCAACTTCAGACTCCAGTCCCTGGTTGGTATCATTTTATAGGCACGCAGAGTCAAAATGAAACATCATCCTCAACTGTCCTTTTCAATTACTTGATTGTGATTTCATCTACTTGGATTTAGCCCAAGATTATAAGAATATTTATGTTGTATAGTTGTCAGACCATGCTAAATGGACAGTAAGCGTTCTTTTCACTTTATACTGGATATTGCAAAAACAGTTGCAAAGCACGCATGGAATGTCAAGATCTTGGACTAGGTCTGCATTGTAAGTCAGGAAGCATTCAGCCTGGCTTTTGTTTTTTGAGAACAGTTTGCATCCACCAAGTTAACACGCATGAAGCCTGTTCACAGAGCAAATGCACAACAGCTATTGTCCTTTTAAAAACCAACCCGTGCATTTCTTTTAATAGACAGGTAACAATGAAAATTAGCAAGTGACAAAAAAGATTAGGAAAGCCAGATGAAAATGTTTAAGCAATTATGATTTACCTAGAACATTTCCAAAAATACCATTATAATTTGGTTCACCTAACAGAACAACAGTAGAAGATTTCTGTGGGAGAAAGGAAGATACTTTGAATAAACTTATTCTACCACTCATTTTCACGTATAATAATGTGAGAGAATATTTTCTCCAGACTTAAAACCTGGCTACCCTTCACTATCCCAGGAGTTATGGTCTACAGCACTGGCTCAATTTTTCAAGGTGGCCAGCACTCCAAATTTGGTGTTGAAGTTTTACACAACCTGGAAAGTTTCAGGTGTGGATGCGAAATGAGTTTGTGACACTTTGGAAAGTCTGTGAGCAAGTTCTGAAAATTGAAAGTCTTTCAGGCCCTTTCCAGCTCCCCCCATGTAAAGTAAAAGTGCAGGGCCTGAACTCCACCTCTGGGATGTACTATCGTGTGGTAGCCAAAGTGGTGCCATGGTCTGTATGGCAATGGAATAGGGGAAAGAAACTGCTGCCAGGAGAAAATCCAGATAAACATACTACAAGAGTTTTATGACCTTTAAAACTTTCAAGTCAGGCCAGTTTTAAGAGCTGCCATTCAGTACTTGCCCTAGTGAAACTGGAAAGATTGACATTAATTTCAGAAAGCAGCTGCCAGGTTCTTGCTGTCTTGTAAAACATTAATATGCACTGATGTTCTTCAACAAAAGTTTAACAAAATTCTGATAATTCTTGACTTAAAAAGACTCCGATCTCTTGCATACCAAACTGCAAGGAAATAAAATTCAAGACTTGCCAGTTTGAAACTGTCACAGTTTGAGAAGCTGGGGCACAGGAATGCATTAACTCTAATTTTTGTAAGGCAACTTGTTTAGTAGTTATCCTCCATTTTTATGGTTGGGAAATGCAAAGGACACCAAGGGACCCATGTGATATATATGGGTTTATATTTATTTTCATTGGATAGAAAACTTATTCTAAAAGTTTGTTCTTTATCTGTAATAATCCATATATAATCAATGGGTAAAAAATTTCTGTTTCAGAGAAGACTGCTTACTCTTCATTCTTTAATGGCCTTAGTGGAAGACACTTTCAGGTTATTGAAAATCACTGCAGTATTCCATAACAGATTTGAGAACATTTTTTTCTTCATAGTATGTGTAGGTCAGCTCTTAGCATTTATTGTGTCCAGTAATGCATTTGAAATTAGGCAATCCCTATCAAGAATATGCATTTTTCATTTTAAGTCTTTCAGTATAAAATATTAGAACATGTACAAAATGAATATATGGGCAATAAGAGGTATATAAATATAATTTCAAGAGTGTTTACACATTTGGACTTCCTTAACAAACTGGATTTTTAAGACAAAGGTTATCTGATACTGTAACTGTATATGGTATTTTGACTGTGCACGTGAGTCTCAGCTCTACAAAGGGACATCTAACAGCACGGCAAACATGCCTTTGCAATTAAATGATTATTCACAGTACAGCTTATGGAAATATAAGATACAGCTCAAACTGTTCAGTAAAGAATGCCCGTTCTTGTTACTCTTTGTTTTAATGGGCTATAAAATAAATGCAGTGTAGAAGGTATTTTTACCGCCAGAGCTTGTGATACCTGATATGCATGGTTGTGCTGGGAAGAAAATGCCAAAATTATATATTTCAAACACCCATCACGCTTCTCAGAAGGGTTATATACGTAAAGCTATCAAAATCCCGTGCTATCTTTAATGGAACAGGACTGACTGCTCCTCTGGTGTTTACAGCATCAGCCCTGGTAAATGCCAAAGTAGGCATGGTTCAGCAGTGAAATACTGCCAGCTTCATTTGTTTGTAGCCATATGTGAGAAGGGGTAAGGAGACTGCATGGCTGCAGAAAGGGAGGACAAGGAACAAAGTGGTTTTAAACAGCATGAAATAGGCAGGGAGTAACAGCAGCAGAAAACACACCCGCACACACATATATTAAATGTGTACACGGAGGTGGTAAGGGAGAGGGGGAGGAAGGTGAGAGAAGTCAGGTGAATTAATGGTAGCTGAAGGGACTTAAGCCATGTAATAGATACATCAGGGGGGTAAAGTAGTAGTGTGAAGAAGCCCATTAATAAAAGATGAGGAGGGATGAAATTAATGAGAGCTCTGCAGAGGCACTACAGCCCTTGTGAGGAGAGAAGCACAGGGCTCAGTTCTGGTATTCTTGTTCAGTGCTTCCGAGACATTAGGAGCTGCTCGGAGAACAAAGTACAATTAAAAGGCAGAGACTGTCGGCCTGTCAGGAATGCAGAGCAAGGGACTAGTTTCACGCACTTACATAGGTGAATAACTGTGAGGAACAGCTTGTCACACCAGCAGGATTTTCAAAGTGAAATATATGCCCCTGAAGTTACTGAAATAAATGTTTACAGTCAGGAGTCTTTTTAATAGCTTGCTGCTTTTTTTTTTTTTCTTTTTTTTTTTATGTACTCAAGTTAGATTTACAGGGCTTTTTTATCTGTGTGGAAACTTTGCATTTCATGCAAAACCACGACTTTTTCATGCCCATGTGCTTCCAGAAGATGGAATTTCTTGTAGAACAGCAGCTATCACAGGATGTATAGTAAAAAGCAAGGAGCTGGTAGCTGCAAGCTCCACAGTGCACCGCAGGGTCCTGGTCCTAAGGCAGCCAGACCAGGGAGCAGGTCACAGCCATCACAGACCTTCTCCTCATGCACATGGATTTCCTTCCTGTGGATATGGAGGGGAGAAAGGAGGCTGAAACATTTTTTCTAGATCTCAATCTCACATGCGATTGTACAGTGGCCAGGATGTGGCCTCAGATCTGGAAGCTGGAAAGCACTCCGAGCTCCCACAGTTGCAGATATTTATTGCAGCCCTAATCAGTTGATAAACACAGACACAAGCCACAAGTTCTCTCTTAAGAACAATCCATGAAGGCACAGTCTGTGAGTAGATATTTCATTCCTGTGCGTAGAAAGGATGTTTTTCTTTAGAATTATTTATTAAAAGAAATAATTGTACTGAACCAGGAATTAAATCAATTAGATCAATCTCCCCCCAGCATAGTGAATCCCAAGAAGAAAGTGCTGACCCATCTACTGGGTCCTTACAAGTACAGTCCCAAAGGGGCACATGCTCGGAGACCTCAGTTAGCAATAGGCTTTTAAATTCAAATGTTAGACTGAGGGCAGGAAATAAGGAGTGAAAAAATGTTCTCAGCCAAAATAAACCACTTTTTTTTGATGAAATGTCTTTAGCATCCCTGCTGTTCTCCTTACTCTTTTTTTTTCCCCTGACTAAAACTAATTGCTTAATCTAGTTTTTAGTAGGTCCTTGGAAACTCTATTTTCTAGAACTTACTCTTATCAAGAATTTTTCTACTCTCTTGTCTTACCATATTTCATGCATATACAAAACATCTAATGGAGCATATAAAAATGAAAGTCTCATGTCATACCTGTGTAATTACAAAATTCAGATCCTGAAACTATACCCATTTTTAAACTGTTCACCTAAATGTTAAATTCTTCAATATGCTAATGTGTTCTTTTCTTTCTTTTTGACAGCAAAATTTGGAGAGTAATCTCACCAACCTTATTAAGAGGAATACTGAACTGGAAACTCTTTTGGCGAAACTCATTCAGACCTGTCAACATGTAGAAGTGAGTACTGGCCTCCGTTTGAAATATTTGTAAACTGAATTACATTCTCTTCTGGCATTCAGGAACAAAAGTTCAAACAAACAACAAGCACAGAACTAAATTAAAACGGTGGTAAAGTGATTTGGAACTTTTTCACTGATGAACAGTATTTTCAATACAGGTGACCTGCTCTACAGTCCTTCCTATCTTGTTTCAGTTATGATACCATGTGTGTATGGCCCCCACAACTATTATCACCCACAATCTGTAACGTGTTTATCTTCTTGACTCTTTTGTGAGGTAGAATAATATTTACAAGTGGAAATCTAAAGCAAAGAAGAGTAAGGCCTAGATCCACAAGGAAATTGTCCAAGAAGCCAGGGATCAGATTAGGAAAGCTAAAGCCCTGATAGAATTAAATCTGGCCAGGGACATCAAAAGCAACACAAAAAAAATATATAGGTACGTCAGTGATAAAAGCAGGACTTGGGAAAATGTGAGCCCTCTCTGGAAGGAAATAGGAGATCTTGTTTCCTGGGGTAGGGAGGTTCTGTGGTTCTATGAAATAGGTTTCTATCTGCCACTGATTTTTTTTTCATCAGAATTAAATATCTAAATACATATATGGACTCAAAAGTCATGCATGAAATATATCTTCAGAAGAAGAAAGATACTTACAGGCCTTTGAGTTGCCTGAGAGTATCACAGAAAATCTTGGGCAGGGTGAGACCTGAATCCATATTTCCCCTAAATCTGGGGGATTTTTTAGGTGGCCCTGTGGGGGCTGCTGCTCTACATGCAAATTAATATAATCACAGACTAATTCAGCCATGGGAGCTGACACAGGAGGAGGTCAGAGCCCAAAATAGTCTCGTTTAGCAAAACTTTTTGCCATTCTGTAAAAGTTGTATAAGACCTTTTCAGTTCCTTACAATATATTCAGCTCAACAATACCAAAACCACTATGAACAAAAAGCTTCCCTATCATAAAGAACTTGCAAAAGACAACATGAGTTTATGCTTTCTGTCAGTAAGTATTACACAAACATCCTCATGGCATCAGAACTTTATCACCATTGCTTTCCTTGTGGTCAGTCTCAGCCATGAGTCCCAGGTGACACACCAGATACAAAACATTTTCACCCCTCCTCCAGGTAAATCGTGCCTGAGAAACACTGGAAGACTAGGAAAGACTCGACATTGTGAGGTGCACATGCTTTTCGACAAATATATACTGTATTCATTCAGATACACCAAGTTCATCATTTGCAGTGCTCTCAGTTTTCATAAGTTCTAAACTAAATTTAAAATGGCATGGGAAAGTTAAGGGGGGGAGAATCAGAGGAGCTGACACAACATAAATACTACTGATTTTGAGTGGAATGAGGTTCAGACCTCAATCACCAAGAAAAGTTATTTTCAGTTGAACAAGTAATTACTAGTCAGATAAGCAGGGAAAACTTATTTTCCCTGTGAAAAATGGCTGGGGTTTTGTTCGCATTAAAATACTGCCTGCTGGCAGACTTCTGCATAGGACCATTTCACTTCTGACGGCATTGCAATTCCTGCAGCAGCCTCGTTTATTCAGAAAAGGGAGTACTGTATGTTCCTAGCAGACAGGCAGCATTAAATAATAATAGCGTTGAGTAGAAATGTACTTTGAATATGGTTGTGAACACGTGAAAGGAAGCCAGGTTTCCTCATCAGTGCTACCTGGAAAATAGCCCTGGGTAGCAGAAGGTAGTCTTATCCCAGAGCTTCTGAAACATGGATATAATTTGGGAGAAAGCTAACTGTGACACACACTGCCATAACACTGCTACCTACTGGCTCTGAAGAAAGGCATGCTTTCCTACCGTCTGCCAGCTTTTTAGCGAAGCCTCTTTTTCTTCCTTATAAAGACCTATGGAAGTTCTCCATAGGGCTTCTTCTTTTCTGTCTTTTTCAGACTAAAGTTCAGTCACCTAATTAAGCCTAAGAGCAGCTTTTCTTGTGAACAGATTCAAAATCACATCTTGAAAATTTGGCATCTGCTTAAGTACCTTGTTGACTGTGACAATGGCACATGCTGCAGAAAAAAAGAAAAAAAAAATTAAAATCCAACTCAAAACTCCAAAGCAAACCGTACCAAACCAAACCAAAATCCAAAACAAAACAAAAAAATCCAAGACTCTTCTTCCAAAAAGATCGTCTTATTCGGTTTTGTTTCTGCTCCACCACTATGGAGCCTCACTGACTTCATGGGGCTCAGCAAAATCATGAAAGTCATAGAATGATAGAATCATAGAATGGTTTGAGTTGGAAAGGACCTTAAAGATCATCTAGTTCCAGCCCCTGTGCCATGGGAAGGGACACTTTCCACTAGATCAGTTTGCTCAAAGCCTCATCCAACCTGGCCTTGAACACTTTCAGGGACGAGGCATCCACAACTGTCTATCCACAGTATCAGACTTCAGGTGAACAGTTTGAGTTCTTTGTATAGGCAGCTATAACGTCAGGCAGAACAACTGTAGTATCAGCTAGAATGACTGTAGTAGGTAATGGGAGACAGAGATCAGGCACATTTTCTTCCTCTGTATGTAAAACTTGGAGCAAACCCCATGAAGCAGATGGGCCCAGGACAGCATAAGACCTCTTCTTCAGTAGTGGCCTATGTCCAAGATGGGCTAGATCTGAAAAATTTTAAATGGCTCCTCCTTTACAATTCTGCAATACATTACCAACTCCAAGGTTTAGTATTACAAAAAATCCAACTTGTTTGACTGCTAACAGATGCACTGCTGTCCCTGGAGCCCTGTTTTAGAAAATTTCTCTGTAGACATCAAGCAATAGCAGCAAAGTTGTTAATGAATTCCTACCACGTTTTATTCATCAAATTAGTCTAATTAGCATTTAAATTAGCTAAATATTAAGAAATGAGCTTCAGTCAAAACCCTGGACCTAGGCCGCACAGGAAATTGGGCAAGTGGGGATGTGGAAGTAAACTTTAAAGCTATCTCTGTTTCTCAGAGCTCTGTGAAAACTTCAGATACGATGTATCTCCAACGTCAGAGAAGCTGAGGCTTAGACAGATGTTTTGAAAGTCAGTATGCTCTCTTTCTCTGTGCTTCTTTGTGACAGAAATTTATCACAAACCAGGAGAATGAAGCAAGCAGTATATTGGTTGTAAAGTTAATGTTATAAATTTAAAATTACAAAATATTAGGAAAAGAAAAGCTGAAGTTTCCAATGACAGTATTAGTGTTGCCATATGAACTCACTTAAAGGTTGACACCAAAGAGGTAGTTAATTTTATAGGGAACAGTTTCTTTTTCATATTTTGATACAGTATATTACAGATAATGATGTTGATTATATTGCATACAATTTCTAAGCATGTAAAAATATAGTTGGTGCACTGTAAAAACTACTGTTACATGCCTAGATTTTCCTTACCTATTTTAAAATAATTTTTATAATGTTATTTTAATGTTGATTTAAATTTTGGGGTTTTAAAACAAGTTGGAGGAAGAAAAAAGCAGCTTTGGGTTTCACACATAATTTGAACTTTGAAAAACAAGGAAGGAAATGAAATTATTATTCCTTGTGTTAAAATTACTGAGTTTTTATTGAGAGGTATATAAACTTAGAAAAAAGTTATGCTAATTAACATTTGTTTGTAGAAACAAAACACTAACATTTCTAAAGCCTTTCTCATTTCATAAACTAAAAAAATCAATACTACATGAAAAATGAAAAAGGAATGTTACTTTTGGCTTTTGATATGGAGCAGAAGCTGATGTTTCTGAAAATGAACAACAAACAGGCTCTGTGTCTTTTGAATCAATGAATCCTTGCCAGCCAAACCCAATGTTGCAGAGCCACTGTTTCTCATCAACCAAGGGAGCTGTCAGTGGCTTCCCTGCAACCAGCTTCACTGCAGATTAATTATCTGCCCATACATCCTTCGCATCCGGCGGTTGTAACTTCATCCATAGCACAGGCCGAATCCCAGTCTCTCGGTGTTTTAGAACTGATGCTTATTCCCTTCTGAAAGAGAGTTGTGTTCACGAGTTTGCTCACATGAGCAGGCAAGGACGGGTCGGGGATGTTGGCCATCCGGGAGCTGGACGCCTTCCAGCTACCAGGGAGGAGGAATCTAGGGCTGCCTTTCATCACAGCAACGGAGGCATAAATCTTGCCTATTTTTAGATGGAGTTTATCAATTTATGACAGGATTTATCCTGGTGGGGAACCTGATCTTGGGAGACTCGAGAAGTCCACTTCCAGTCTCGCATTCCTGTGGGTGGTTCTGGGCATATCAGCAGGAAAACTTTTGTGAATAAATCAAGCCAAACTTGTATTTTTTACTGATTTAAGTACAGCAGGGATATTATTAAGCATTTTATAATACCTGAATGACTGATTTCATGCCTAATATGAAAGTATAGTCTGTGCTAATACTTAGTTTATGATATTGCGTAATTTTAAAAATCTCATTTTCTCAAAGGAAACCACACCCTGAATAGTGAACACTTCAGACTATAACACTCCTTTGTGTCCCAAATATTTCTGTTTCATTAGGAGCACCCTGGCACACTGGTTTTACTTATCTTTCAGGCACATCCTAACATGTTTTTTGTTTTACACTCATTTTTCCATCTTTCCACTCTCCCTTCCTCTGTAATCCCATCTATCATTTCCTGGTTTTGCAGAAAACCCAAAGGCTGTTAATCAAGAAAGTTTTGTTTTCCTTCCTTGGAGACAATGGCAGGTCCACAACCTCATGCCTTTGGCCAAGCTGCTTTCTGCAGAGCACCCCCTCGCATCGGGCAGCTCGCTGGGTCGGCCCCGGTGATCCGGCTCTGCTCCTCGTTCTGCTTAGGAAAGGCATCTGTGGCTGCCTCCCAGGGACAGGAGGCTTGGCCACATCAAATAATAAACTGATTCAGAGGATAAACCACAGTTTTCTCCACAAACTGAGAAAATGGAATAGCAATAGCTACTAATCTGAAATATGTTTGTTTGTAGTTCTAGTTCACATTGTTCAGGCATCTCATAGTGTCTGTAGAAAACTTTTATAAAAGCATTAAAAGCCTTCCTGGATACTTCTATCTTTGCGTTCTGTGGACATTCACCCAACAAGAGAGCCCTCTAGCATGAGGCTAAATCAGCGTGTGGCTCTTAAAAGTCCATAAAAACATCTGTGCATGTCAGGAAAGCAGCTTCGTAGTTCTGGAGCTATTATAAGGGGAAGATGTTTGAGGGAAAAGGAAGTAATGTAATTATTTATGCTGTGGCATAAATTAACGGCCTAGGTACAAGCCTTTTGCTTCAGCTGAGGGAGAAAAGGCTCTAGCTGGATCCAGTCCCACTGCGTGAAATAAGGCTGCAGCAATTCGCTCGTAACACATGTGCTACACAATTTGCTTATGTGAATATCTGAAAATTTCCGTAGGAGCCTTGGACAAATCTTCCAAAAACACTGTTGTAAAATTGGAATTGACAAGCCTAGGATATGGCAATAGGGCTTAATCCCTGGGTGGTGATAGCATCCAAGTGGCCATACCAACCCACTGCCAGGTCTCCTTGCCTCTCGCCACGTGCCGGAGGGCCACCGGCACGGCGGTGTGTGGGGGTGGCCTTTGCCACCCCTCCCATGCCTGCTCCCCTGCGGCACTGCCACCCCTCCAGCAAGGCGTGTGGGGCGGCGAGAGCAGCACCCTCGTTTGCCAGCCGGTGCCTTTTCCAGCTGCACACAGCTCTGGGTTTAGCCACTTCTCAGTTGAATCAGGGAAGGATTCAATGCTGTAAGAGCTTAGGTTGTCCCCTTGGTTTGAGTGCCATAGGTTTCTCTGGCTGACAAAGTCCCAACAAATTTGCTTCTTTGTCATAGTGTCCAAGACACGTTGCTTCTATGAACGTGTGAGGCTTCTGCAACTGTCTTTTAGATCGTGACATTAATTGCCATAAGGCACAAATTCGGGCATGAGCCTTTTTTGCCAGTTATTTTTTTCTAGGCGATTTGAGTTTTGTTTCTGGACTCTTTTCTCATCTCTTTTAGGAAATATATGATTAAAAGTCTGTTGTATAGTCAATACCATGGACGCTTCTCTCATCTGTTAGGCAGAAACATAATCTGAACTCAGCTGGAGGAAAAATTGGAGCAATTATTTGGGGGGAGGGGAAAGGAAATAGGTTTTGCTTGTAGACAGCTTTATAACATCTGTATCTCAGTCTTTCTGTTTGTTTTGTTTTGTTTTCAATTCACCAAACGTCATAGGAAGCAAATTCTGGACACTGCTGCAAAATCATTTTTGGTTGTGTAAAGAAGGGAAGGCATATTCCTCTGACTGTGTAACCCTCAAACTGCTGCATCCTTTGCTTTCTGTTTGTGATGGAAATGTTCAGTTTCTAGCTTGCTTCTAAAAATCTGCTGCAGGCTAAATCTCAGCATAAAGTTCCAGGTCAAAAATTGGTTTTGTATGTGTGTCAAAGGGTGTTTTCTGTAGCCATGTTATGTAATCACCTGAAAGCAACAACAAAAAAAGTAGTATATTGAAAGACCCTTTATTTCACTCACACAAATACTGAGCACTCACATATCAGACACATTTTAACTAAGTTTAACAACAGCAGTGCAAAAGTGATGAAGAGAAAATGGCAGCACCTGTAAAATCCTGCTGTTGCCTTTTTTTGTGTGTGGCAAATCAAAAAGAAAATCAGCCAAACAGAAAAATGATAAATAATGAAAATTAGAGTTTCTGGTAAGAGTTCAGCTACAAGATAGCTTCTTCAAATATTGCGACAAAATGTCTCCATCAGTTTTTATATAAGATCCATGTAGCATTTCTGTTACTTGAGGGGCAGCAAAATCAAAACACGGCTGTCAGTGTGATTCCCTGAGGACACTCAAACAATAAAGGGGCTTTGTCTGTGATAATAAAAAACAGTGAGTACCCTGTTTTCACTAAGTTTCACGATATTCGCTTCTTCTTTGAGATTTGGAACCATTTTCGTCAAAGCCCAAGTAAACCAAGAAGTTCTCATCAGAAAAATTTAGGTGGAAAGCCTGTGTGTAAATCCTGGTGTCTAAACCACAGCAAATGGCCTTCATAGTCATACAAAGGTGACCACTTGTAGTTTACAGTAAGGAGTCTACTTTGCTGGGGTCTTTTTTTAGATAGTAGGAAAGGGACAGTGGGTTAAATAAGTGTTTACCATCACTGTGAAATATGTGGGGCAGATAACTTGGAAAGTAGCTCCACTCAGTGTTGCTTTTTCCTCTGTCCCAGTATCTTCCTATTTTGTGAAGATGCTTGTTCAGCAGCTAAATTCATTTGCTGTATGTAAGTGCTAGAAGTAACAGACTTTTTTTGATTTGTGAAATATGAAAATATTACTTGAAGGAAATCAGGAGTTCTTACTCTCAATGAGAAACTAATTAGCAAACTTCATGATATGCATAAAACCCTAAGGAGGTTTTTACAACATTTTTTTCCTAAGATGGTTTCTAATGAAAGAGGGTACCAGAGACACTTTCTCTATTAATATTATTTAGATGAATTATATGGCATGATCTACTTTTGATTTCTAATTACTTTAGTTCTACTTTTAATTCTACTCTCATAAAAGTTGATATCATTCAATGAAAATCTCAGGTAAGCTTTAGTCAGAGTTTTAATTTTATATATCATTAGCGAAAAGGGAAACTTCAGAAATAAAAGCTGACAAAACATGCTGCATGGCGTATGGCAGTATGGAATATTTACTCAAGGATGGCCTAAGTTGCATGCTCAGTAAGCCCTAGCCTAGTAGTCAAATATTATTTGCCTAAGGAATTACTTAATTGCTTTCACAAATTGCTAATTAAATGTATAATTGGCTCTCTATATATTTAGAACTAAAGCGCTTATGCATACATTTTATGTACAGATTAGGCACATGATGGAATATGTTATTGCACCTACTACTGTTTTGTAACTTCTGGAGATTGGAGTCATAACAGATCGCATGGATTGTATATAAACTAATGCAGTGCTTGCCATTGACTGTTAAGGTAGCCAGTTCCCATTGCCTCCATCTCTCTCTCTGTCTCACATCCATACACTTGTATGTGTTCCCATTCTTGTTTGACTGATATTCCTGCAAAACTTTGTGCTTAGACTGGAAAATGGAGTTTAGTTCACTGTTAATCACTGGTTCACTGATGCAGCAGATACTGGTTTGTGCCTGCCATCGGAGTATATAACTTGTCAGTCAAAATGTTGTTACTTTTTGCAGCCCTCTGTCTTGAGACATTTACCTTTCCAGGAACAAAATGCTCCTGAGTTCCTCCTTTTTCTGCCTAACATAAATAGCTAAACAGCAATTACAGCAGCAATGAGGCTTGGTCCTCTAGTGAGTATGTTAAACACTAGGCTAAAGGCCCCGGATCCTGGATGAGAGCTTTAAGTACGGAACTGTTGGTTACAAGGGCACTGGCTTCATCTTCGTCAAAGGATGAGCACTTTGAACTTCAGTGATTATTTGTTTTTATTTTTCTACCCTAAATGAAACACAGAGTGGAATATTTTGCTCAATGTGAAACACAGGCTTAGTGTCTGCAGGAAAAACAAAATAAAAACAATAAATAAGTAAATATAGTTAAATTCAAAATATATTTTCATTATTTAGGGTAACAGAAAGAACTAAAATAAAAGACAAAAGTAGTGACTGAAAATAAATTATCAATATGACCCTTTTACTGCATCTTGAAAAACCCAATCCCTCTTGGGGCTTAGTTTCACAAACAGCTTAATCTGATTTAAGCCTCATTGCTGCCAAAATCCTCCCCGCCTCTGCTTCTGCCCTCCTCATTGCGTTTCTCTACCTGCTTCCCATGTGTTTGTGCAACACACACATCAGCCAGGTGAACTCAGCCCAGCCATTTCCCCTGGTGACGGCCACCGGCTTCTGCAGATGGAAGAAAAACGGGGAATAACTTTTTTTTTTTTTTTTGGCAGAATGATCCCAGAGCAGTTTGACCCAGTTGTGAAACTGTGATTTGTCTCTCAATAAATGTCGTTTCTCCAGTGTGCTTTCCTGTCCTGAGAAATGTCAGCTATGGTTCCAACATGATGCTGCGTTTGTGTTTTATAAAAACAATACTTGGTTCATTGAAGCAAGTCTGGTTGATGGACTGTACAGCTGTTAGCATAAGCATTTCCGGAGTAACTCTTTATGAGAACTTTCCAGATCATCTAAGTTTAAAATTTTTTATGTTTTTAATAGAATTCTTATAAAAACAAATTGTTTGTTTTCCTTGAAACTTCTGGTTTGGTTTTGTTTTGTGATTAGATTGTAAATGTCATTAGAGGACTGCTAGGTATATCTCACTGGTTAGTTTCTTAACAATGTGCTTCGAAGCACAGAGAGACAAAAATCTTTAAAATAATATTTTAATAAGTAACATGAGTATTTCAAACTTCTGAGAAGGTTTACTTTTAGTAAAGATTGAGGCAGATAGTCTTATCAGTCTGTCCCAAAGCGGTTTAGCTCTCCTGGCCTAATCGATTCTTCATTCACAAAATTCCTAGGTAGCCAGAGTAAGTTGCTGTACTTCTGCACTGACCTTTGTTTAACCTGCTCTGAGACTGCCTCTAAACACAGGTCCCCTGGTTAGAGATAGATGTGGAATGCAAACAAAAATAAAGCCTCTGGCACACTTGAAACGGGAGATGACCATTCCTTTTTCCCTTGTGCCAGTTCAGAATGAAAGAGTCGTAGATGATCCATTCAAATGGCAAGCTGATTAATATCACCGATTTCCAAAGGCACAGTTTGTCATAATAGATAAAATCAGTTTTACGTTAAGAATAGGTAAAGTCTGAAAAAGCTTTATTCCAAGAGTTGCTTTTGCTCTACAGACAAAGTTGAATAACCTGTAGTATCAAACAGGGATATGAAATAAAGTAAGTTTGAATCCATGACTCTCATTCAGCTTAGCCATCCATAAAAAGAAAGGGAAGAAATGTTTTCGTAAATGCCTAGTCATCATTATCCTTTGTATTTCCATGAAATAAATAAATGAAGCATGAATCATGTTAAAATATGACTTCAATATATTGTGACTCTATGAAGAAAAGTTACTCACTTTACAACATGGAGTAATTAAAAAATAAATAGGCCTCTCTCTTTAGATGAGTATAATTCTTTAATTCATCTATAGACTATAATCCAGAAAAATATGTTCCACATCTACATGACAATGAAGAAAGTTTTCCTAGAGTAAACAGGTACTGTCCATTATGTGTCATCATTTCAGATGCTTTTCCTCAGTTTCTGGGTTTAGTGTAAGAAGGAACTCAGACTCAAAATCTAGAGTGAAATATGTGGCAATGATGTTACAGTTGTTAAGTGGAATCATTGCAATTTGCTTTTCTAATGTTTTTTGGTTTCGTTTGTTTGTGAGTATATAGTGATTTTATAACCATCAAATACCCAGAAAACCTGATACCTCTTCTTTACCTATATGGCCACAACTGCGAAGAAATTATTTTTTGAGGCATTGAGACCATTTTGTAAAGCTGAAACTCAAATTCGTACCTCACTTTCCAAAGACTAGACTCTTTCTATAACCTACCTTCTTCCATTTTGCATAACCTGTGGACGACTAGTGAAGAAAAATTACTCCGGTTTTGATGAATTTATCCCAGACAGTGTAATCTTAAAAAAAAAGAGGCCACCTCTAATTTAGGGTGTCTTATTTTGTTTGTCATGTAGAGATTGTTTTCCAAAAAGACGCATGTACATTTCCACTTGTGGACAAAATTGCCTCACCCATAAGGAATCTCAGAGAGAGTTTGAGTTTTGCTCCTGCAAGGAAAAATCTGCTGAGACACTAAAAAAATCCTTTGATTTCAATGAACTGGTTGAGGAAGTTTTCATGGGTATAAATCTAGTCCTCTGACACTCTGTTTGCCTTTGAATTAACCAGAGAAGCTCCCCTGTAAACTTCAGCCTCTCACTGTGTTGTATATCTGTGATTTCCCAAACATCTGCTGGGGACTTTGAAACCACCACATTCATTTTCTTATGACCTAAGCTGCAGTTTAACTCAGGTCTCTGAAGATGAAAGCCAAGGAAGCCTCTGCAGAGAGCAGAACACTTTCCAAAGCAGTTCTCAGCTTGTGGAGCTGGGAACAGCTGGCCTACCCTCCCTTTGGGTCAGGAGGGCTTGTTGTTTCCAGCTCCCTGTCACACATCTGAGCAACCCCCATTTTTCTTTTTTTCTACACCCACTCCCTGAGGCACAGGCCAGCAGACCCTCTGCATCTGTCTGGAAAACTTGGAAAGAACCCTGAAATTTTTTTTTTTTTTTGATAAACTGTCTGAGGTCTTTGGATATTACAGAAATTACTAGAATCAGTTCTTGCTTGTTTGTAGTAGAAAATGCCGTTATTTTTGCTAAATTGTAACAAGACCTCTTAGTCAGTTTAAAACTACTTTGTTGCATGGAAGAGAAGTTTATAAAAATGATGCCAGCAAAACACCAAGCTTTGGGTTTGGAGTAGTTCTGGATGTAGATTTTTAAGGAATTTGCTGATGCCAAAAGTATATTGATGTCAGTAAAGTTTTCTACAGAAAGATGTCTCCAAGTCTAGCATAAACTCTCAGACAGTAGATATCTCAGATTAAGGAGTCAACATCCATCTGGGATGGAGGAAGCCCAGATTTCAATCTGCTCCCTGCATGATTCAGAGCCTCCCACAACCAAAGTGAGCAGCACAGTCTCCAGACTTTTCTAATGCAGCTCTCAGTCTCTTTTAATGAACTTCTTGGAAAGGGGGCTTGGTTTTTATGTGGAAAAATGTAGAATGTAAAACCTCAAATATTTTCACCAGACAGAACTTGCATTCCTTGGCCAGCCCCAGCTGGAAGTTATTGTCAAGGTTGCTGTTCATCAAAGGGCTCAAGCAAAAGGCAGAGCCTTATTCTGGTATTTCTGTAGCACCTGTACAGTGGAGCCCTGCTCCATGCCTGTGGCTCTTTCATCTGACATATGACTCCTCGGAAACATACAAGTAAATAATACTCACTGCTAATCTCACAAATAGTCCCTTTAGGGCCACAGCTAATACGGTGCACTTAAAGTTAGGCATGTGCTCAATTATAAAGTTATTACTGAATCAGAGGCCTTGTAGGTTGAAAATTTGATTAAGGAATATTTCAACTTGAGAAAAGCCCCCAGATTAAATGTGGTTGGTTTTTTTTTTTTAATACAAAGCTCAGATATATCAAATAATTTTAAGACATTCTTTTCACTTTTAATAAGCTTGTGCACGCTATACATTTGGAAATGTCTTTAAATGAAGTTTATGAAAGAGTATAGTTTTCAGATTTCAAAGGAAAAGAGAAGTCTACAGTCAGTGGGTAAGAAGTCCAAAGGTTTTTTCCAAACATTTTGTTTTTCTTAGTCTAGAGATTTAATTAATACTTTATAATTCAAACCAACCAGAGCATTAAATGAAACGATGTTGACTTAACCTTCCTGTAACTCTATGTTTCATGACAGTTACCCCAAAGATTAATTATATCTGCTTGACAAAGCGAATTCATGACGTAAGTGGTGATAGAAGTAACACTTTGAGTGGAAGCTCCTCAAAAATTCTGTGAAGCGTTACCATAATTAAGTGCCAAAGTCGGCTCTGGCATGAGCAGACCTCAGTATTGGCACAGAAGGAGTTGTGTTCACGTGCAGCGAATGTGATCGTTGCCTCAACTGAGCCCATTTGCGATTCTTCCCTCTTTGGTGGAATTTCAATCCACTAGTGAAACTGGAGTCAGGGCAGAGGAGACTCGTGCACTGAACGGCTCATTGGAAACAGCCCTGCAGGGTTTCATGCCAAAATAGGGTGCATGACGGGAGGGTGTGATGGAGCTGGGGTGGTGGGATGATGAGAGAAGGGGGAATAGGAGGGGCAGCGTTGATTGATTAGTTCTTCCAGGCTACTTGAGTGGTTGGTGGAGAGGCTTTGGGTGAGCTGCTCTGTGGTTTGTCTCTCCTCCTGGATCGCCCTGGGAAGTGAGGCAGAGCAAACAGGTAACGTAGGGGCATAAACAGGCACCTAAAACTGCATGGTGGAAGTACTTTCTACATCTTCACTTTTTGCTTGCAGATCTCCCCAGCATTTTCAGTACCATCTGACCCCTTCTAGAAAAAAATGTATTTTCTCTTTATAATGTTGATATCTTAATTAATAATTAGGCCTGTAAGATATGCAATCCAACTTTAATTTTATGAAGGTTTGAGAAGCATAATCCAAAACCTTAATGAAAGCAGGCCTTTGTAAACAAGTCCTTACTTTGCCCGGAGGACACAATATATTTCACATAACAAGGTTATTTGTAAAATTGGTCCTGGTTCAAATTTAGATATATGAGCATTTACTTAATCTTAATGAGCTCCATAATGTGCTTACAGGTAAATGCATGTTTAAACACATTGTTGGAAGAAAAAAAAGACCGCTGAGACAAATCAAGGAGCTCATCAGACTGAAAAATAACCAAGGGGAGAAATGTAGTTGTCACCTGCAACTATTCCCTGTTGTTGTTCACCTGTAGCTCTTACTAGCCCAATGGAAGAGGTGATATGGCTCTAGGAGCAAGTGGCCAGGGATGAAGGGCACTCTACCCTCTTAGCAAAGCATGTATGGAATCACAGCTCTCAAATCACTCCTTTAATTTTTTCTTTATTCTAGATATGATCAGAACTTTTTGCCTTTTTCTCTGACTCTCTATGCATACATGTAAGCTATACATGCTACTGCTGGTGGGGAAGTACATTTTTCTTGTCATACAAAATGTTGACTTTTTACTGAAAAAAAACAGTCCTCCCCAGAAACAAAACATTTTAAGCTGAGAATCAAAACTTTTCTGGTTTAAGTTTTCTTATTTTTTGACAAAAGTCAACATTTTACATAGAAAGTGATATTCTTTGTGAGATTTTTTGAGTTAAAAAACTGGCTTATTCATTTGTACTGTAGAAAACTACATGAGCACAGCTATTATTTTCTGTCTGATTCATTGATGAGGCAGTGGTAATAGTAAAGACAATCAATACACATGACTTGGTAATGTCACTTGGATCTTTGGTAATTTGAATCTTTCAGGAACCACTATACGGACACTGAAAATAATAAACAATATTTTCAAGTGTTAAATTCAGCAAATCAAACGTAGGAGTTATAATGAAAGTAATCAAGATGAAGTTCAGAACACATCGTGCTACTGTATGACTCCATAGTTTGTTTGTACCTTGAATACCTAGTACAGTTTTGTTCCTCATATCAAAAAGACGATAGACCTGGTAAAGTTTCGGAGAAGAAAACCAAGGATGATTGAAGGTATGATATGGCTTTCATACAAGGAAAAAATGACTCACTGAAGACTCTTCAATGTAGAAATGAAGCCCTGCTAGAGGACACAACAATGTTCTGTAAAAGCACAAGCAGCATAGAGGTTATGGGTGGGTATCAGTAGTTCACTGTCTTTTCCAGTAAAAGAACTTGGGGTCATTAAATGCAGCTGGAAGGAGACAGGTTCAAATCCCTCTAAAGGAGGTAGTAGTTCATTTGACTGTGAGTTAATCCATGGTGTTCATTGCTGTGGGATGGTGGGGATACTTAAAGTTTGGCAGAGGTTGAAGGAGAGACTAAATAAAGCCACAGAAGATAACTCTTCTGAGGATTATTAATGATGTAAATTGTAGCTGGTTCAAGAAGACTCTGAGCTGCAGTTGGTTGGAGAATGAGAAAATATTCATGGGAATCACCATACATGTTAGGACTTCTTTCTGAAATGCTTTACTAGCAGGTGCTGGCACTAGATGGACTGTCTGATCCAGTATTTGTGCTCTTACGTGCATTAGTGTTCACTGCAGTCCTATATATGGCTTGAATCTGTGAGGTGTTAAGCACCTCCTCAAGAGCCTTCGCTTCTCACTGCTGTCCACTGTAACTGACATAGAATCATAGAATCATAAAATGGTTAGGGTTGGAAGGGACCTTAAACATCATCTAGTTCCAACCCCCCTGCCATGGGCAGGGACACCCTCCACTACACCAGGTTGCCCAAAACCTCATCCAACCTGGCCTTGAACACTTCCAGGGATGGGGCATCTACAACTTCTCTGGGCAACCTGTTCCAGTGCCTCACCACCCTCAATGTAAAAAATTTCTTCCTTATATCTAATCGAAATCTCCCTCTTTCAGTTTAAATCTATTGCTTCTTGTCCTATCACTACACACCCTTGTAAAAAGTCCCTCCCCAGCTTTCCTGTAGGCCCCCTTTAAGTACTGGAAGGCTGCTATAAGATCACCCCGGAGCCTTCTCTTCTCCAGGCTGAACAGCTCCAACTCTCTCAGCCTGTCTTCATAGCAGAGGTGCTCCAGCCCTTGGATCATCTTTGTGGCCCTCCTCTGGACCCGCTCCAGCAGCTCCATGTCCTTCTTGTTTTGGGGAATCCAGAGCTGAACACAGTATTCCAGGTGGAGTCTCATGAGAGCTGAGTAGAGGGGCAGAATCACCTCCCTCGACCTGCTGGCCACACTTCTTTTGATGCAGCCCGGGATACGGTTGACAGGACCAGGCTTTTCTCACTTGAGTTAGAAATACCTGATAGAAATACCCTATCTCCAGGTCCTACCTCCTACAAAGAGGACATTCAGACTTGTTTCAGTATTTCACAAAATCCAAGATAGGGAAAACAAAATAACACAGATTATACATAGAAAGGAGCAAAAACATGCCAAACCCAACGCTTTAGAAATTACAATTTTTAAATTAGAGAAAGGAAAAGGAGATTTTGCCAATCATAATGGTTTGCTTTGCAGGTAAATGCATCCCGCCAAGAAACCAAGCTGATGGAAGAATGTGACCAGCTCATTGAAATAATCCAGCAAAGACGACAAATAATTGGAACCAAAATCAAGGAAGGAAAGGTAAAAGATTTTTTATTTAGATCACAAGTAGGTCAACACTACTTCCTCATGTTTACAGCTTTTTGACCTCAGGTACTATTAATATAAATTTGTAAAAGGCCTTATTTGTCCTGGGCTACTGCAACTTTCACTTAAAGAGGAAAGAAATATATGAAGATTAGTATGCTAGTCCTCAACAGTTTATTTGACATTTCTCTTACTGCATGTCATGATTTTTAAGGATAAACACAGAATTGGTGTCACCATCAGTGAATGATAATCAAACTATGACTAATTAATGATTCCTTCACTTTTTTATATGTCTGACAGTGTTTCCCCCAAAGTTTTCACTTTCACAAGGTGTCACAACATTTGCTACCATGGCTGGCATTTATCTGTGTGAATATTTTTGTCTAGATGTTGTAATTATTTATTAAAACACTACCATATAAAGAATTTGTTTCAATCATTGTTGTTCTTGAGACTAGGAAATCTAATTTATTTACAAAAAAAAATCAAAATCAAGGAGGAAATTTAATGAAGTGTGCATTTCTAATTACTGAGGTACAATGATTATAGTGACAAACACATTGAGCAGGAAAAATTGCTGATATTCAAGTTTCAACACATTTTGCTAGCTACCTGTTAACTCAGAAACACATTAGAGTTGAATTAATGTTCTTATTTTCTAGGTACATGTGTTTACTCTTTAACTGCTAAACTAACTAAGTCAAATATAAACTCTTCTTGTGTGGGAAAAGCTCAGGGAAGGAATAAAGTCAAGAGCAGGTTAAATGGTTCATGCAGCTGTCAAGATGTTCCAATTAACTTGAAATAAAAGGCCTGTAGGCAAGGACTGACTGAAACGTGTTTGAAACCACAGGTCCTGTACGTTGTGTGACAGAACCTGAATTTCCTCATGCTGCTGACAGAATATAATTCTCTTCAAAATGGAAAAGATGGCCTTCTGTATTGTTATTTCAACTGTTTTTCTGTGCAGTGAGACCAGCTGTGCTTCCAATGAAGCAGAAAACTTTCATTTGGATTAGTGCTATATACAGGAGTTGCTTTTAAAAAATCTATTGCTTGCAGAGATGTATTCTAATGTCCCTTAGAGCATGGAAGATTTGTAATACAATTGACTCCAAATTTATTTGAATATAACTGATATCAGAATCTATCCCTATTCTTTGTTTTACTTTGTTCAACCAAAAGTGATGTCAGTGGAGGTCTAGCAAAGATCTGGAATGCTTTGCCCGAAATGTTGTATATGTTGAAAGATTTCAGAGATTCAAGAGATGCATGTGAGAAGCCGCTTGAAATTCTGCCCAATGTACCTTCTTTTAAGAGGGCCTGTGGCTAAGAGTCTTTCTGTAAGGTAGGGCATGGCAAATTTGTCTATAAGACTATTGTTATGGCTACAGAGCTGGAAACAGGTATAAAGTTCTAACTATGGCTGCAAGGCTGCAGATTCAGACACATGAGTCTGACAATGTAGTGCGACTCCATCCCTAATCTCACCTATCACCCGAAACAGGAAAACACTTAAATATCAAATAGATAAGATAATTTTAGTGTAGATGTTCCTGCCACTGGGGGTGACGGGTGGAGAACAGGTGAGACGAGACTCTTCCTTTTAAAGCTTATCATCAATTGTCTTCTTGAAGAAGATATAAAAAAGAATCAAGCAAACAAAACCCTAGTTCGTATGTGGACCTCACAAATCATGACATGCCCTCTGACTGCTAAAAGCTCACAAGATAACATTTATTTCAGTTCATTGTTTGTTTTGTTAATTCATAAGCAAATAAAGAGATGAGGTACTTAATACTGCTATGAACCTTTCCCTGGTTCGACTGATGTAGACCAAATTGTAATCGCTGCAAATGCACAGTTAGAGAAAATATTATGGCATTAATTCATCCTAGAAGCTGATCAGATAATTAGCATTATCAAAATATTTATACTTTCCCAGGGTTTTTCTCCCTTTGTTGTTTCTGTCTTTAGAAGAACTACCAATGTTAAAGGACACTAATAATTTGGCCAGTATTTTCTTTTTGAAAGTTTTCCAAAAGATTTATTTTCCTGATGGATTCTGTTGTTGAGTAGGTGCACTGAGATACCCTTGTCTCTGCTTAGGACATAATTATATCTGAAACTCAACTCAGCAGCTTTATAGCTTGTGCCCTAATTGCTGAGATTGGGAACATTATCTTGATTATAAATTTGGATATTTCTACCAATCCACTTGGTTGTTAGTTTCCTCATTTTGCATGTAACTGGGTCTTAACACCTTTCTAAACTCCAGAATTATTTCATATCCTTCCTATTTCTTACTGCTGTTCAAACTATGATCCTGATGTGATAACAATGGGAAGGACTCCCAGACCTTTCAGGAACTAGAAGCTTTGTTAGCCAACATTGTCTTTAAATGGAGGATCGACTGTGCCCCTCCCTAACCTTTCAGCTAATGACTACAGTCACATCTACTGTGTTTATCTCCAGCACATATGTTTGCAGTAATAATAATTGTCTCTCCAGTGCTACTGTGCTTTTGTCTAGTTAAAAATACCCAAGAAGAAAACAGCCTGTTTGACTAAAAACATAGAATGAAAAGGGCAGGCATGTATTGTTAGTAGAATTGAACAGTCTTTTTTTATCGAGTTTTGTTTTCAGATTATTTTTTATGAAACTCACCTCAGTAATATGAAAAAAGTAGTTAATCTGTAAGATGCTTTTAGCACAAATCTCATCACTTCACAGAAACAGTTATCTAAATAGCCCTTAGTTATCATGTAAGCAGAAAATACCAGGAAATGATGTTTCTTCTGTTGGAAAATAGGCCAGCTGTGCTTGTTTTGGCTCTCCCCTGTTGTTTTCCATGTGGAAAATATTGAGGCAGAAAGGCTGTGCCTGTCTGCTTATTAAAAATTTTATGTGGCTAGATGGGGCTCACCATCAAGCTAGTGTGAAAGAAGCTCTAGTCAGCAAAGCCATTCATCTTAACTCCCCCTTTACATTCCAGCTTCCCCTCGGAAGTGCAAATGCAATCATGATTTCTGACCTTAGAGATGTGACTGCTTTCTTATTTTTCCACTCAAGGTGGTGAGGTTGAGAAAACTGGCTCAGCAGATTGCGAACTGCAAACAGTGCATTGAGCGCTCAACATCCCTCATCTCTCAGGCTGAACAGTCGCTGAAGGAGAACGATCACGCTCGCTTCCTGCAAACTGCGAAAAATATCACTGAAAGGTAAATAAGATGTTCCTCTCAATAAACAATAAACCCTCAGTTTAAGGCAGATGGGTTGTCATAGTTCTTGTATTGTCTTATCCCACCACAGATGTGGTCAAAGGCAGCGGGTTAATTGACACATTTCCCCAAGACACTACTTTGTGCTGTACCACAGTGGGAAGGACCTTACTGTAAAGATAAATCAAAACATCCCTTTGAAAAGAGAAGTCAAAAAAAGGTGTGAAATAAGAGTTAGAACAGTAATGGCATGCACAAATGAAGGAGGCAGTGTGGTTGCCAAGCAGATGTCTGGTGCTAAACACGCTAAACACACTAAAAAAAACAGATTTCTGAAGGCTGAAATTCCTACTCTATGAAAAATTCTCAGATTGAGAAAGAAATTAGGCAGTGAGTACATTGCTTGGGAGAAATTTGGAATGATTTGAAATGTGTAACTTTGAGAATCTGCACCATGCGTCTTTGAGGTAGCCCAATTAAAGGGCTGGAGATTTAACAGCCTGGGTGTCTGGGAGTTATGGCAGGTGCTGTGTTGGGTCCCTGGGTGCAGGGAATTTCTACTGCTTCTAGGTTCCTAGCTGCTTTCGAGCGTGCCAGATATATCAAGGACCCAAAGACAAGGGAGCAAGTCTTTCCAGGAAACTGTGCTGTCAGAAAATTTGGTCTGGTTTTCAGAGCAACACTGTGCAACACTGTGAATGCTGAAACATTCCCACTAAATTTCAGCAGTATTTTCTGATGAAAAAATGTTCTGTTGGAATGATCAGCTGCTTAGACATCAGTCAGAGAAACAAAAAAATAAGAGACTGTATCAGGACAATGAAGAAGAAAGCTATAAAAAGTATGCTCATTTATTAATCTATTTTTTTATCTCTGGATTCACATTATGTCTTCACATTGTCCAGCCAATTTTCACCTAATCCGAAGCATGAAATTCACTCTTCTTATTATTTATATTTTTAAGTCTCTCACTTACTCTAGAATGCTGTATGCAGATTTTCTGAATATCAGGCTTCACCAATGCAGTTTAATCAATTTATAAATAAGTCAGCAACACTGAGTTGCTCATTACAAGCTCAGGGAGTTAAAAATCTGTTGAGAGAGGCAAGGCAAGACAAGGCAATGCAAAGTAAGGCAATGGTTTACATTTTCTCTGTCAGACTTGGACCCTGGTTTGTATTCTGTCACCAAGCTATGTTGTGGCACTTTTTTTTCCCAGCTGAAGCTGATAGTTAAACTACCACATGAGTATCATGAGTAAAAAGTTGAAAGTGAGAATCTGGCCTTTTTTCAGTATGAAATGGAACAAGCAGTGGGGCAGAAACTTGTGGAGACACAGAACTTTTTAACTGACTACCAGAGAATATTCAGAGAAGCTTCATTTTGAACTTGTAAACATGAACAGTTGGGTCATAAATACAGTCACAGGAGAGACACTCAGAGAGCAGAATGGAGACCACCTCACATATGTGCCCAATCAAATCTAATTCTTGCCTATCACAGATTTCTGTCTGTAATGAGATGGCTGCGAACGCCCTGAAAATCAGAGGATCGTTTCAAGCAGTCATTAAAACTGAAGGAAAAAAAAACGCCAAGTGCTTGCAGATAAATTACAAGTGGAAAAAGAGACTAAATGTGATTAATAAATTATTCCTCACAAGTAACTCTGGTAGTTCTCATGTAGAGAGCAATATTTTGTTTGCTTCTAGACTGCTCATGTAACAGTCTCACCAGGGCCCTGAGCTCCAGCAGCTAAAACAGTCTCCTGAAATTATGCTCATTGCATTTCTTCATCCACATATTTCAAAGTAATTGCATTATGATATTCTCTGTTGTAATCACAACAGGTAACTATGTATAGCAAAGACATTACACATACTACAATGATTTAGGTCGTGCATTATTTACAGTGGGTGAAATGCATTTATCCTGGAAAAACCCTTTCCAACTAAGTACAGTGTCAGATAGAGCAGGCAGAAGTACAGAAGGAAATTCAATCCTCTGAACCTAATATGGTGACGTGGTGTCTGAAACTGCAAACTGTTGAGCTCACCGAAAACTGACTTTAACACACTTAACTCACAGTGTACCTTTTGCATAGCCTCGAACAGTCCAGAAGGGCCTGGTGATATGGTCTTCTTCACAATAAATATGTGCTTTATGGAGGTATTCAAAGAAGCTCTTAATCTTAGATATCTGCTTGCTGGTTTATTAGCAAGGCCTTTGTTAATTTTGTAGAGGTATGTATCACTCTGAGTTGGCCTTAACACAGACCCTACAGAAATGAATGTCTTTTTTTCCTACTAGATGTAAAAACACCATAACGTAACTGCAGATGAACCACTAGGGGTTGGGAGAGGTGGGAGAGAACAAAAAAAAAGTGAAAGAGCTCAGGGAATTTTTCCCTCTAACTACATGGGACAAAAGGCACTTTAATTATCCTCTCTAAAAAAACCCCAAAACACCTATACTAGGATCTAGTTTAAACTAAGTTCTACAACCACAGTTGCAAGAGAAATAGTGCTGAAAACTATATAACAAGAATTATCGACTAGGAGTCCTCCTCAGCTCAGTTTTTGAAAACTATGCTGAAGATAATGAGATGTGCAGTTCAGTTCTTGCCTTTCCTAATTGTATTTTCCTAAAATACTACACAAGAAATATATGAAAACATAGTTCTTAGTCAATGTTTGGCCTGGAGCCATGTGAGTCCTGTCTACAGAGAAATACTCTAATTTGGGAGAAAGTTAGTTGAAGCAATCAAAATATTTTGATCTGACATGTGTCATGAATGAATGAATGACAGATAACTGACATACATTGTATGCATGGTTGTGTGTTTACCTCCAAACTGAAACAAATTCTGTTGTATAACACAAGGTTTAATAAGCTTTTTGCTTAAACAGACCGAATTTTCTGTAAACATATCTGATATCCAGCTCTCCAGTAACATGTCTTTTGAGATGCCAGGCTGAAGGATCTGAAAAATCCATCCTGATGGCAATTTTCTTGTGAAGCTCATCTCTATATGTTAGTATGGCTGGACAGACAAAAAGTGGATGTAGCTCCTGATATGAGGTAGGCAAGGGAACTTTTCAGTTTTAGAGGAAATGTAAGTGTGCACACATGCTTCACAGGGAAAAGCCTTTCAAAATAAACTGTGCTGACATCTATTTGTTTTATCTTCCCCCTGTGCTTTTTGAAGTTAACAGCAGTGTGCTGTGCTGAACAGCTGAGGAGGTATGGAGATCTGCACCAAGCCTTTGGGACAGCAGTGCCAAGGAGTGCCTGGGGCAAGAAACTCTTTGGGAAAACTAGAGTTGGGAGAGATGCAGCATCTTAAATGATTGCTTAAAGCACAGATAGATATGGTGCTATTGCTACTTTGGTTCAGCAGGTGACTAGAAAGAGCAATTCAAAATATGTTGTTGCTTAACCAACATATTGTTAAAAACTTACCTGACACTACATGTTGGACAAAAGCTAAATAATAAGAGATTTTTAGTGAAGACTTTACTCTCAAAAATAAAAGTAGCAGGAGAAGCTCCTAACTTAAAGCATATAAATAAAATACATGTAAAAGTTTTTGCCAAGCTTTTTGAGAAGTGATAACAATCATAATGATCAGTTCTTATCTTGATGTGAAAGTTATTGTCTTGCATGCTAAAAGACTTTTTCTTTTCATTATAGGGTTTCCATGGCAACTGCATCCTCCCAGGTTCTAATTCCTGAAATTAATCTCAACGATACTTTCGATACTTTCGCACTTGATTTTACCAGGGAGAAGAAATTGTTGGAATGCCTTGATTACCTTACAGGTAATTTTTTTCTCAAGGTGCTACTATTATATGTTCCTCATAAAATAACAGTGATAAGATTTTCTTTGTTCCTCTCTGTGATCAGTTGACTTTGGCTGACTGCCACATGCCCACCAAGCCACTCTCGCGCTCCACCTCTTCAACAAGCCACAGGGAGAAAGTAAGATGAAAAGCTCGTGGGTTGAAATAAGGACAAGGATGTCACTCAACAATTACTGCTACAGGCAAAACAGACTCAACTTGGGGAATATTAATGTGATCCATTGCCAATTAATTGTAAGAATAGGATACTGAGAAATAAAAACAAAACTGAAAACACTTGTTCCCTACCCTATCCTTCTTCCTGGGCTTAACTTCGCTTCCAACTCTTCTGCCTCCTCCCCTCAAGTGGCACAGGAGGACAGGAAATGGGAGTTGCAGTCAGTTCATCACATGTCATCTCTGCCACTTCTTCCTCCTCCCACTCTTCCCCTGCTCCAGTGTAGGCTCCCTCCCATGGGATGCAGTTCTTCATGAACTTCTCCAACACAAGTCCCTTCCACAGGGTATAGTCCTTCAGGAATGGACTGCTCCATTGCGTGTCTCCCATGGGCCATGGTTCCTGCCAGAAAACTTCCTTGTGCATGGTCTCCTCTTCACAGATTGCAGCTTCCTTCAGGGCATAACCACCTACTCCAGTGGGGGTCCTCCATAGGCTGCAGTGTGGATATCTAATGCACTGCAGTTCTTCATGGGCTGCAGGGGAACAACATGTGTCATCATGGTCTTCTCCACAGGCTGCAGGGGAATCTCTGCTTCAGCACCTGGAGTGCCTCTTCCTCCATCTTCACTGACCTTGGTGTCTGCAGGGCTGTTTCTCTCAAATTTTCTCACTCCTCTCTCTCCCAGCTACTGCACAGCCTTTTTTACACTTCCTTAAATACATTATCACAGAGGCACAACCAGCATCAGTGATGGACTCAGCTTTGGGCAGCAGCAAGTCTGTCTTAGAACTGGCTGTGTTCGACATGGGGTCAACTCCTGGATTTTTCTCGCAGAAGTCACCACTGCAGCCCAACCTCTACCAAAATCTTGCCACATAAATTCAATACACTTTCCCTTTTAATCCTCAATACACTACCCCCAGCAGCCCCAGAATGCCCCAGGAAGGATTAAATGCTATAGAGGACAACTGGGATGCATTTGCTACCTCCTCTCCTTGCACTCCTCCCCACTAGGGTGTGCGCAAGTGGGAGTGAGAAATGATGAAATTCCACGGGAGCAGAGTGAGATGAAATGACAGCTGGAGCTCAACCTGGAGTGGCCAGAGGAGGGCGAGCAGGGACCAAATCCTACTTCCCAGAGGAGGGATGCTCCATGTGTTACCCCCTCCCTTGGGCCTGCCACCTTGTTGCAGCAGATTGCAGCCTAGCAGATTTCTCATGAGCAACCAGAAGCTGTCCAAGCAATCAACATCAAGGGCTCAGCAGTGAAAGATGTTTTCTCATGGTGGTGACACTGTGTATTTCCCCCATCACAGAACTGGAGGACCTCGCTGCGTCTGGGGCCAGAGAGCGTGCAGTGTGCTCTGCACCAGGGTGTGGGATGGGTTCTTCACAGAGCAGAGCCCCAGCTCGCTTCACTGAGAACCTTGGCCTGAAGAAGCCTGCAGGATTAGACCCCTACTGAAGGCCTGAGTCATGTGTGATTTCAGAGTTTATAATGACTCACAAAGAGAAATTACTGTAATTTAGGGTGTTTTGATTCCAATGCCAGAATCAGAACAATTCATTCCAGTTCAATTGAAAACAGAAGAGACATGGGGTAGGTTTTAATTTTACAGGATCTTTAAGCATCTGCTGTTATCAGTGAGAATTTGCAATGAAAGGCACAAAGCACTGTCAGAAAGGAACTTGAAGACATTTCCTGTGCCCATTCTCTTAGCCCGGTTTGCAGGAGATATACCCATGTTATTTCAGAAGAACGTGGGAGTGCGGAGCCTCCTCATTGCCAGCCACTGGATCTTTTCCATGCAGAAGGCTGACTTCCTGCTTTTCTTTAGAGGAAAGTCTGAGAGAGTTGTTGTTCAGCCTGGAGAAGACTCTGGGGAGACCTTATTGTGGCCTTTCGATATCTGAAAGGGGCTTATCAGAAAGATGAGGACAAACTTTTTAATAGGGCCTGTTGTGATGGGACAAGGGATGATGGTTTTAAACTAAAGGAGGATAGATTCAGACTAGAGATAAGGAAGAAACTTTTTACAATGAGGGTGGTGAAACACTGGAACAGGTTGGCCAGGGAGGTGGCAGATGCCCCATCCCTGGAAGTGTTCAAGGCCAAATTGGATGAGGCTTTGAGCAACCTGATCTAGTGGAAGGTGTCCCTGCTCATTGCAGGGGTGGTTGGGACTAGATGACTTTTAAAGCTCCCTTCCAACCCAAACTATTCTATGATTCTGCGAATAAGTGAACAGATTAATACTGGGAAGAGCAAGGCTGCCTGCATGCACCGGGCAGCACCACCCTTGCCGTATAGAGCTGTGGGGTTCTTGCCATATCTGAAAGAGATTTTATCTGCAAGAAATTTCAGTATCACTGTGTGACTGGTGAATACAATCATACTCGAGTAAATGATACACAATAATAATGTGGTGAGATTAATTTGACACATTTTCTGCAGTACTGTTGAAATGTTATGCTGTCTGCGTCTCCCCAAAGTCCGCTGGAATTTTGCCACCACATTGAGTATTCACCCTAAAATTATAAAAATCTAAGGACATGAAAGGAAAGATTAAGAAAAAGCCAGACTCATTTGTCCTAATCTAGGAATCTACCTGTGAAATAATCAGCCTCAGTTTCCTTTATAGTTGAAGAAGAGGAATAACCACCTCATTTTAAGGCATGTATATCAGGTCAGTTGACTCCATTCTGGAGGTGCCTATTTCTCCCAGTTGGCTCCAAACAGAGGCTAGAGAGACTCCTTGAAATACAGATAATTGTGTTTTTAATCTTTAAAGTTGTACAAGGTGAATTCTATCTAGCAGCCTGTTCCCGTGTTCCCCAGGTCTTCTCTTCTTTGTACATCATGTCAATATTACCAGCCTAATTGCTGTGCACTGCAGAAGATGAAAGTTGTATCTGTACAGAAATGAAGAATGATCTTGCTACAAAGATCTTTTCTATGGTCCATCATGCTGGCTGTGTCATTTACACAGCTCCTTCTCTCCTTCCTATCTCATCCACTGCCTTGAAAAATTGCTCACAATGCAGTCTAAGGGAACTTGCAAATGTATCAAGCAGTTTAGCTGTTTTTTCCTAATCTACCATTTTTATCCTTGCCTTTGATGCCCAGTGAAGAACAGTTTTAGCTGGCTCTGTCTTTGTACTATTTTTTTTCATATTAATAAATAGCATATGGCTGCAATGGTAAAATCCAAAACACATGTCCAAATTATCTGAGCATAAAATACAACCTATGCAGACAAGTTAAAGTACGTTCATGTAAATATATGTATATATGTAATATATATGTGTATATGTATAGTCCCAAGAGTCAAATCCACTTGATTATTCTCTATTGTTGTTCAGAAACTAGAGGAAGATTTATTTTATTTTAGCTCTTTCAGATTGGTGCATGGAATCTTCATAGGTCTTAGACTGGAAACTATGTGACAGAGTGAATCGGGCTTTACTTTTATCATGTTTTACAGTTAAGTAAAATGAGACCATTTGTAAGTCCTAGTGGTACCTCTATGTTGTGAATTAAGTGAAGAAGCCTATCTTATATCTATCATTTCTACCACTTCTGAAAAAATGTCAAAGTCTAAATTCCAGTTTCATTCTCTCTGCTGTCAGTTGCCTTCAAAACAATTGACCTTCGTTGTCTTCTGGAGTTTTTCTTCTCCTTTGGTTCTTCCCAAGTGTACTGTTTGTGAGATCTCCTTCATCCTCCATCTCCCCAACTCCAGTTTTCTATGTGGCACATTGAAGTTTGCATCTTTCTTTCTTCCTAGGTTATTTCTTTCCCAGATATAAATTTAACTAGTTCGTGCTTATCATCCAAAGCTTCTGCTATCCAAAGGAAGATCTCTGATATCTCTCTGAAAGTTGCCAGCCAGACATTGAGATGTCAAGCTCAGTATATTAAAACAATACCTTTAATCTTCCTCTGACTGTTCTATTCTCTGTATATATAGCCTTGATGTCTTTTGAAAGCTTTCTTATCTTGTGAGTTGCTCAAGCTCTTCATCTGGAACTTGTCTTTTTCTAAACATGTATCTAGCTAGATCCAAGCAATGCATATGACTTGCAAACTCTCTGCGCAATATTACTGACATAAGGATTTTTTTACTCATTGTGAATCAAAAATACTTGTTCCATGTCTTAATACTTTGAAATGAATTGCACGAACATCTATACTTTGAACTTGCCATTTGGTCTGTTTCAGAAATCCCCTTTGAAACAATGATAAATTTTCTTCATCCATCACTTTAGCTATGACTGCACAAAGAAATATGTATTGCCTAGCATATGCCAGCATTTTTTCGCACAAAACCAACTTCATTCTTGAAACTCTTCACAATCTGTCTTTCCTCTTAAATGTTTCAGTATTAAAAGATCAAAAACCACCTCCAGCCAGCTCAGTCTCGTGCTTTGAGTGTAATCTCTTCCCATTCTGTTGGTTTTGAAAAGTTCTGGTTTACTCAAAGACTATGGCTAGGTGGTTGTATTACTGAGGTCTTGAAACCAACTCATGCACGACATGTTACTAATACTTCAAATTTGTGTCCACATCTGATGTAACTGCGTTTTTCAAATTCCTGCATGCTGGTTCAGTCCAGTGTTATGATACACCATGGAGCCAGTAATGAAGAGCTGAGAGAATTTCAGAGCAGTTTCCTCATCTCCCTCTGTTCATACCAGCAATATGAATATTTCTATCACCATTAAGTCAGGGAGATGGCTTATGTCTTCCTTCTTTACTCAGTATCAAAATCAGTAAGGAACCCTTACAAAGTCAATCACCGCGTGACAGCAGGGAGGCAGAGACCAAGCAAACAAAAGGAAGCTGAGACAGTTTTACTCAATCTCTGTGACTTTGTGTTGAAAGGATTTAGATATAGTTTCAATAGCCACCCAGGAACCACTGCATTCATGCAGGGATTCACCAGTGAGAGGTGTCAGTTTCCCTAAACTCAAGTGTATGGACCATGTGAGTGTCGTGGTTTAACGCTGGCTGGCCCAAGGAGCTAAAAATTTTTCACCTTTATGTTGCCAGTCCAGATCCATCTGAGCCACTTTATATCGTGTTGGCCCGATCCACCTTCTGATTGTTTTGATGTTCTTCAGTGGCCTGATTCTTAAGGTACATGAGCATCTACGTGATGTACTTTTAAAATTAGCTTTTCAACTCAGGCAGTGATACCTTGCCACAATGGGGCAACCCAGATAGGTTTGCCTCTGCGCTGCAGTCAAGCAAGACAAGCAGTTAAAAACTCATTGGGGCCATGACTCCTCAGGTCATCAAGGAAAAGATGCAACATATAGATGGGCTTCTGATCAAGGGGTAGACTTAACTAGGGACTCTATTGCACAGGTTATCCATGAGTGTGAAAACTACTTACCTGCTGGGGTGGTGCGAGAAGCAGCAAAGGCCTTGATGTTGTGTAAGCACTGCTCAATAACAAAGTCAGTAACAAAAATGTCTCTGTATTATCAACACTGTTTTCAGCATAAATACAAAACATAGCCCCATGCTAGCTACTACAGAGAAAATTAACTCTATCTCAGCCAAAAACAGCACAATGAGTGCTTTCAGTCTGCCTCAGGGCAAAAGCCATGTAGATGACATTGAAATGAAGGTGAGTTAGGCTAACCTGGTTGAGAAGGGAGTGGAGTAGGTATGCTCACAAGGTCAGTTACTTCTAGGAGCAAATTGAAGAAACTACCATTCTGATATTAGTTGCTGCCTTTCAGGCACTTCAGATGTGGTTCCTGACTACTTAAATGTGTCTGCTGAGTTTTGAGTTGAAATCATACAAATGAACTAAAATAGCCTTCAGCAATGATTTTCTCTCTTGTCAGAGAGTGTTGATTCATGAATGCAGGTGGATGAAAGTCATAGTGAGTAAAGCAGTTACCACTTGCAGATGTTTGCCCTGGTCCTCTGTGGAGATTGCCACTCCATGACCAAGCAATGCTACAGAAGTTTGGAAGAAATTCCTCAAAGCATTGCAGCTTTCCTTGTGCCTTGCTAAGTCTACTGGCACTGATTCCAGGTTCCCTCACTGCTCAAGGCTGAAAATTTGGGGTTTTCAAGAGCTGCTTCACATTTTTTTCAGCTCTCCCTAACATTGGGTAGCAGTTTGTAAGCAGGAGACTGCCAATCACTGAGAGTATTAACGGCATCAGTTGTCAAACTTCAGTCTTGTTTGGCTGCGAGTCAGTGCTCTGTCCTGTCCTCACCCTGAAATGGACTGGAAAGGCTCATGGACAATCACTACTTCTCCACTGGGAAACAGGACTGAAGGGTGGGTATAGAATCATAGAATCATAGAATCATAGAATGGTTAGGGTTGGAAGGGACCTTAAACATCATCTAGTTCCAACCCCCCTGCCATGGGCAGGGACACCCTCCACTACACCAGGTTGCCCAAAGCCTCATCTAACCTGTCCTTGAACACTTCCAGGGATGGGGCATCCACAACTTCTCTGGGCAACCTGTTCCAGTGCCTCACCACCCTCAGAGGGAAAAATTTCTTCCTTATATCTAATCGAAATCTCCCTCTTTCAGTTTAAATCTATTGCTTCTTGTCCTATCACTACACACCCTTGTAAAAAGTCCCTCTCCAGCTTTCCTGTAGGCCCTCTTTAGGTACTGGAAAGCTGCTATAAGATCACCCCGGAGCCTTCTCTTCTCCAGGCTGAACAGCCCCAACTCTCTCAGCCTGTCTTCATAGCAGAGGTGCTCCAGCCCTCAGATCATCTTCGTGGCCCTCCTCTGGACTCGCTCCAGCAGCTCCATGTTCTTCTTATGTTGGGCACTCCAGAGCTGAACACAGTATTCCAGGTGGAGTCTCATGAGAGCTGAGTAGAGGGGCAGAATCACTTCCCTCGACCTGCTGGCCACACTTCTTTTGATACAGCCCAGGATACGATTTGCTTTCTGGGCTGCCAGTGCACATTGCCGGCTCATGTTGAGCTTCTCATCCACCAGCACTCCCAAGTCCTTTTCCTCAGGGCTGCTCTCGATCCATTCTCTGCCCAGCCTGTACTTGTGCTTGGGATTGCCCTGACCCACGTGCAGGACCTTGCACTTGGCCTTGTTGAACTTCATGAGGTTCTCACAGGCCCACCTCTCCAGCCTGTCAAGGTCCCTCTGGATGGCATCCCTTCCCTCCAGCGTGTCCACAACACCACACAACTTGGTGTCATCTGCAAACTTGCTGAGGGTGCACTCAATCCCACTGTCCATGTCTCCAACAAAGATGTTAAATAGCACTGGTCCCAGTACTGATCCCTGAGGAACACCAGTCGTCACAGGCCTCCGTGTGGACATTGAACCGTTGACCACAACTCTTTGAGTGCAACCATCCAGCCAATTCCTTATCCACCGAGTGGTCCATCCATCAAAACCAAGTCTCTCCAGTTTAGAGACAAGGATGTCGTGTGGGACACTATCAAATGCTTTGGATAAGTCCAGGTAGATGATGACAGTTGCATATGAGCCTTTGTGTCTTCCACTGCTGGTCTTCCCCTTCCTGAGCAGTGATGGAGCACACTCAAGGCAAGACCACATTGGGGAAGGTCCTGGCGCAGCCTTGAGTTTGCTTCAGAGTCTCCATAGAGCTTCCCCTGTGGCACCTGAGCTCTGTAGCAGTACAAGTAAATTTGATAAGCAAATCACGTACTATCAAATGTTATAATGAAGATAACTAATTAAGATCAATCTCTTTAATTGCATTATGGACTTAAACTTTCCAAAGGAGTATGTGCTGTGAAATGATGAATTTGGCAGTCAGACTCCTACATTATTTTAAAAGTCGTAACAAACCATTTGCATGTAGACTTCCCCATCTGTCTGCAGGAGAAACACACACATTTTGTTTTATTCAGAGTGATTTATGAAATGAGTGCTGCTGCAGAGCTGAGTTTTGTGAAGTATGGTCTCAGGTGGGTGTGGGTTAATCACAAGAGCAAGGGAAAAGATGTCCTGCTTAGGTCAAATCTCATTTTTCTGTCATTCTCATTACGTGAAGGCTATAAGGCCAGCCAGGTGTGCACATGAAGAGACAATGTAGGCTGTCATTTTCAAAGGAATTGAAGACATTATTGAAATGCAGTTTACAGTTCATGAAACCTTCAGTAATTGTTACTTTCCACATATTAGTATTTATTATCTGTGTTGTAGCAATAGCAAGTACATTTCTCAAGTAAAAGGTTTTGCTCTGCTAGGTGCAGGAGATGACTGAAGATTTTAGTTGAATACTAGTACAGAAAAGACATGGATTCATTTGTATATCTGTAATGAATATTTCTTTCAATTTTTTCTTTTTTTTTTTTGCCTTTGAAGGACAAGCAAAAGAAAAAGCCCAGTGACTGTTTTGCTGGATACATTTTTGAAACACAGCTGATAGGACCAATGCGGTACTGCACAGCTCTCACTACAGTTAGTTGGCCTCAGTTAGTACACAACCTCTAAACTGCAGCACTAATCTTTCCAGCACATTGCAAGTTTTTTTCTCATCCTTTTGTTTTTATTGCCCTCCTGGATGACTGTTCTTGTTTTAGTTAATTTCTCCCTTTCTTTATTAATACCCATCTGTTCCAAGGGTTCCTCTGCCGAGTTAAAAAAAAAAAAAAAGGCATTGGTAAGCTTCAGTGCTGCGATATTTAGAGCATCACAAATCATGGTCATATCATGAAACACACTTGAATGTTTCCTTATGCCCCTTGGTTGAAAGAGGCTGCTTGGAAATGCATCTGCACTTTAATCCTTGAGAACATACATCAGTAAACCAGGGACATGAAATATAAAAATTCTTAATGGAAAGTAAAATAGATGTTTCAGAAAAATAATATGTTGCAAAAGTAAAGGTGAAATTCCTTCAGAGAGACTTTTTTTGAGGCCTTTATTTGTGGCTAACAGAAGTTAAAGAGCTGACAGGAAGAATAACATTCAGAGTTGCATTCCTTTTGCTTTAATACAGGCATATTGTGGTTGTTTCAGCTTGAATGCCTTCCTTCCTCCTTCTGTGACAGCTGGGAGGAATACTATTAAGCATAAGGACTTTTTTTTTTTTTTTACATGTTGCTGGCATATAGGGAAAATAATTAGGAATTAAGCTCCCATCAAGACAAGCATGGAGGAAGGCCCACCAGTCTGTCAAAGAAAGAGTCCTTTGTTTCTTATTTAGGTATTTGTCTTTGTAAAGAGCGCAAACAAGGAAAATTAAGACCTAAGAAGTTTGCTTCAAGTTTCACTTCTTTAAATAGGTCTTTAAAACAAACCTATGTGTTAATATGAGAGAAGAATGCGTAGCTTGCTACACAGAGATCTTGCTTGTTGATTAAAATAAACAGAGAGACAACTTTTTATTAAAGTGTTTGGTTTGTTTTCTAGAATTATTTGGTTAGCAGTGACGTTGAAGATTAAGTCGTAATAGTCATACAGTCATCATCCTATGATAAGAACTCTTTATGTAAGCCTGAAAAAAAGGGAGTTTATAGCCAACAGAAATTATATGCATCTGCATTAGGAAGAATAGACAGGAAATAAATAAAAATGAACGTCGAGGGAGGAGAAGACTGAGCATGAAAGCATGAGTGTTTGGAGGCTTCCCCAAAGCTGTATCTTTTAAATGCCACTTGTGCCAATCTCTGGTAAGATAGGCTAGGCAAACACTGCTTTCAAGTCAACATTGAAGAGTGCTGACTCTTCAACACTCTTGATATTTGCATCAATGAAACTTTGATAATTTTAGTGTGATGGTCAGAAATAATCCTAGAAAAAGTAACGTGTCAGTTGTACACATTTAATTTAATTTCACCACACATCACTTGTGCTATGGCATCTGAAACTAAGGCTACTTTAATACAAAATGTTTTCAATATCTGGAGATCCTAGGTGGTTATATTGATAGCAAGAATTCCTTTATGACAATTTCTTGATAATCAAAGTTACCACTGGAATTAGCAAAAAGTTTTTGATAAGTCCATTAGATGTTATAGCTACAAACTCATACATCAGATGCATGCCCTCTCAGGTGAGAAGTGAAATATTTTATTGATTGTGTCAGTAAGCCGCCTCTGTTGTATCTCACAGCTCCCAACCCACCCACCATTCGAGAAGAGCTCTGTACAGCTTCTTATGATACCATTACTGTCCACTGGACGTCAGATGATGAGTTCAGTGTGGTCTCTTACGAGCTGCAGTACACCATCTTCACCGGACAAGCTAATGTTGTTAGTAAGTATAAACCTGCTTTTTTCTAGTTCTATTTCCATATGTTTTCTCTGTAAGCCAAGTGCCTTTAAATATAAATGTACTTATATGTCAAGAACAAAAGGAAAAAATATTTTCTAGGAAGGTTTAATGCCAAAATTTTACATCCAAACTAATACTGATTTCAAAATGTTTTAAAATTCAGAATTATTTCCATTAAAATTTCTTGTATCTTTTCTGGGAGTGCCATGTAGTGGGACCTTTTGAAGACTAAAACCAGCACATATTCCCAAAGGCACAGATATTGCCCATGCTAACAGGGCTTGTCTCTTGCTTCCTAGGTCCCTTGTTGCAGATGTAGCAGGGACAAAAACTTCTGTTCCATTGTCTGAGCTAGTCAAGCACTTCAGACCCTATGTTGAACTGGTCATTAGAACTGCAGCTCCGCTGTCATTTAGATACCCTTGACAACTGACCCTTCATCAGAAATACAAATTAAGTCCTTCCCTCTGATTTTTACTGTCTTCAAGGCTACAAAGCATACATCTCAGTTTGTATACTGAAGGATAAGGCAGCAGAACAACAATTAATATGGTAACTTTGTTCAACTTCTAATGGCATTAACAATCGTTGCTTTATATTTTGTATTGTAGCACTTTTTTTATTAAATACATTCACAGATTCAGAACAGACTTTCCTTAATGAACAAACTTACTAATCATTCCTTGGATTGTTTTGTTATTAAATAACGATTCCTCTGAGAAAACAATGTTGTCTAATCTTTGGCCAGGAAGTCAACACTTCGGAGTTCAGTGCATAGTGGTCATTGACTATGAATTTGGAGAAGTCATTTAGCTTCTTCCTGTTCCCCGTGTGTTTAATGGGAATACCACTAGCTGACACGTACTTGCTTTATGAAACAAAGATTCTGAAGTGAACCAAATCAATCAAAAGGTGGAGTTTGCTCAGTCGACATGTATTTAAATTGGGAACTCATTGCTGCAGCAGGTTGTTGTGGTTTTGAGTTCAAGAAATGACTGGACAGATCATGCAAAAAAAAAATCCACTGAGAACAATGAAGTACGGAGACTTCCTCCTGGCTCAGGAAGTCCCAGAGCTGTAAGCTGTTGAGGCCTAGGAGACCGTGGTGAGAAATGGTCGCTGTATGCTTTCCCTGTTTCTTAACACCTTCCTATGCTCTTGCTTTTGTCAGTCAGATACCCCAGCCATGCACTGAGCTAGATAGGCTTAGCTCTGACCCAGTGCAGAAGTGTTTTTCTTCTCACACAATTTGTTGAAATTCTTTGATGAAAGTCAGTGCTGTGAACATATTTACATGCTTTACGTCAGTGGAAAGACGGTATGGTCTATGCCAAGTTTCAGTACTGAGCCAAACTGTTGCACTGACTCCTCTGCTGCTGTGTGCACCTCATTTTCTCCATCGCTAAACTGGAGTTAGTTTTCCAAGCCATCTGAAAGGATATCTGAGGATTCACGTGCTGGCATTTTAACACCATTTTTAAGTAGTATACTGCGAATGTATTATGGTATTCAGGATTGCCTAAAATATAAGGTGTACTATTGAAAATTTGATGAGTGTTTTTCCAAAACCTCCATTTCACTTAACAGCCTAATTTTGGACAACACACTGTAAAATTTAAGACTGCTGGAAAAACTAAGTAAACTTCAACACATGCTCCGACATCTGAGCAAGCTGGATAATAAAAAAATCTAATAGTGATTTGGAACAAATTGGAGCAAGGTAGATAAGGAAGGAAGGAAAAACTTCCCTCATTAATCACTACTAAGCAGCCAGGACTTTAATACAGTACATTGTTTTCTAACCCATTTTTATCTATGGCTTAATATTGGAAGACTTTATGCAAGTCAGTTATTGATATTATGCGTGAATATGCCAGCAGAAAGGTGTGCCATTTGCACAAATCTGTGATGGGGGTTTTACTCTTTGCTTACTAGTGAATAAATAACAAGGTATTTCATTTTTAGGCTGTATTGCAGGTTTCCCATGTGGAGGTGAAAGCTTTCATCTGCAAAATATGTCTCAATTAGTCTACTTTCAGAGATGCAATATGATAATTTTGAGTATAGCATGAATTGCTCAGTGTGCAATCTGAACGTTTATTTTATCACTTTGCAAAAATAGTGTTATTAGAAATGTGAAAAGAAAACAAATTAACACTGCAAGAAACTTTGTTTACAAAATGCTCTAAAGACCATAAATGACAGTAGAAAGAAATTAAATAACAGACCTTTTTTTTTTCTTTTTTTTTTTTTTAATGCAGCTAGCTCTTATGCAAATATCCTGGCTGTTAGTTTCAATTTTATTGAAATCTATAATGTTGACCCAAATTAAACACATGTATACATAAGTATATGTCGAAGGGTTTTCTAAATATTGTAAAGCCTTTTTTTAATCTCGTTACTTAATGTAGACTTGAACACCTCCAATGGAGATGTTCTCACCAAATCTAACTGCTACAGATCTGCCCAGGTTTCTAACACATGAGGCTTTCCCACTTCATTCTAATTTCCACTGGTACTGGAGATTTGCACACTAATGTCCTGATTTTACTCAGAACACTGCTTAGATGTTTCTTCGCTTTGTTGGATTATATTCTTTGTCCTGCAGAAGGGCCTCGGATCCCAGCTTTTCTAAATGACTTTCCAAGATTGTCTCTAGAATATGGGAGTGTACCTTAGTGGTGTGGTTGAACACAGAGCTATTTTCACCGTAAGTGACGTTAGCAGGCACTGCACTGCAGCCTTCATGTTTTGACGAACTGACGCTAGGTGATAATTTTAAATTCTATTTCAGTGGAATAGATTTTGAATTAGCATTAATTTCTTTCCATTTATGGCATTTGCATGCTGTTGCACATAGTTGTTTTTTAAATTTATTTCTCTGTCATATCCCAAAAAGTTTCCATTAGTATCGTGTGTTGCCTGTAGCAGATAATGTAAACAGGTTCATAGGTTGTCTTCGGTTCTGTGTTTTTGTAGCGATGAATTAGTCACAAGAAAGTAGCTAGAGTACTGCATCAAGCCAACACGCTTTTTTCCCCTGAGGCAATAGGGATCACTTTGCATACATACCCACCTACTGTCCTAGTAGAGACTGTTATTTTGGAATCCATTTCTTAAAACTACATAGCCAACTGACTGCACTTTCCACTCCTCAGTACATTTCTCCCACCAAAGGCATATATTATTCAGAGATTGCTAAGAATTCCGTAACAAAAACAAGCAATGCTATGTTTTTCTAGTGTATTTTGTATCCAAGATAATCAACTATATTCTTTTTTATTAACTGAAATATTGGAGAGTTAACATTTGATGGAAAAGATCCAAATAGAGTATTTCATTTTGAATCCTATTTCATACAGGAAAGATTATTTCCAAATGTGGCCAAATTGTGTGGCTATTAAATGCTTGGCAGCCCCTTTCTGTGTATAAGAGCAATATAGAACTTTAAATTAAGCAGGCTTTTACTAAAGCAGTTGTTCTCAGAGTTATACCATTCACACATTTGCATTTCTGAGAGGCAGCTAATCACCTGCAATCTGCATATTGTAAAGGCTTTTAAAATGACTTTGTCACTAGCTAGCTAACATACATTATAATTTCATTATCTCATTTCAATAAATTTTCAAGTATTTATTGAGTAGACTTTTTTTAACATCACAGAATTGGCTTTAGTGTTCTTCAGGAAGGTTAAAATTTAAACACCTAGTTTTTTACTAGCTCAAATATAAGCTGTTTTCATGAAAACCACATTTCTCTCTTCAAGACAAAAAGCAAATAATTCTCTCTTTCCTGGTAAGTGGAATTTAGGTTAGTTAGTTTCATCAGTTAAATACTAAAATGTACTCTATTAATGATACAGCGTACTGTCAGAACCTTCTCAGTGTTACATGGTTACTCTTCCTGTAAGATAGGATAATTTTTTTTTGAAGGATCTAAGACAGCTAGGAGCCTACGTTTCCATGAAAAACAATGAGCTTATGATTCACCAATTATTTTTTTAATATTCTAGCTTTTGTCTGTTTCTGGAAGTTGTAATTTACTAAAAACAGATTCCTTACAATCTTCAGATTGCTACTTAGGATTTTAGTGAGCATGTTTTGATAGCACAAAAGCAAGTTTGAGATAAAACAAAAAAAATCTTCTGCTTCTTGAAGAGTATAAAAAGTGTATTTCTTTAAAAAAATGCAATGTGTTTTGCAGAAATCCTGCATATATTATTTTCTTTCACATTGGAATGCAGAGTGGAGGTGGAGAGCTATCTGTTACCTTCACCTACTGTATTTGTTCTACCAATTTGAATTGGTAATAATTTATTTAAATAAAGCATTTTACAATAATTAAAATACTCAAGAGATTAAGTAACCTTTGCATGACTTTTGTGCTCCTCTTTCAGTTTTCAAGAAGGTATATTTTATTAAAATATACCCGTGTAAATTTTAGGAGGATTTACACCTTGAGATTTTTCCCATCTGTTTTTTAAAGTGCATCAGCAGCTGACACCAGGGAAATAGCTTTACAAATTATTACCTCCAGACTCTGAGAAACTTGTTTTGAAAACTCACACATCCTGTACGGACATCACTGTGCTCACCGCACCATTCCAGGATGTAATTTAAATTATCTACATTTTTGTAGGCTACAGTTTTAAAATGCATTGTTTTACCACCTGCATAACCCTGTAAAAAGCCCTGGGTTTGTGCAATAAGAAACCTGAACATGGCCTCGATTAGAAGTGGGCACAATAGGAGACCCTTAGGTCCTGCTGCTGTGCCAGTGAGAAGATGTCTGCTTTCCCACTTGACTTGCTGCGACTGGCACAGAGCTGAGGAGGCAAACGCTACCCTCAGATGCCTGCGGTACCAGGTTACTTACTCATTTCCCTCAACTTTCTTAATCATCCTCTTTCTTCTCTGAATAAAGGCTGCCCTGACAGGGCATAACCTGAGACAAATTCTTTTGATGCAATAGCAAAATATTCTTTCATGCCTAAAAGCTTAACTTGACTGCCACTGGTTACCATTCTCCATTTTGAAGGATTTCAGACTTATAGTTTAACACCATCAAAACATCATTCTCAAGATTTTTGAATCAAAGTTCAGTTTAAAGCCTGTTATTCAACACCTCACTGTCAGGAAGCACACGAACACGTCACTGAGCCTCTTGGTGCAGAAGCAAGTGCCACGCTTGTTGGGACAGCAAGGTTTCTCGAGCAGAGTAACCGAGTCAGTCACTGCACATCCAACATTTATTGTACACCGGTAGTCTGAGATGCCCAAGACATGAAGGAAAAAGAAAAGAAACCCAAGGTGTCTTGAGTTATCAAAGAAGATAGAGCCTTCCCCTAGAACATGAGTCAGGTCAAACGGAGGGTTCCCAACTCTCTTTATTTAGGGTAAATAAATAAAAAAAAGAGCATTTAGGGTAGGCAAGGTCCTAACTCAGGAGCTCTGCCCTTTGTTCAAGGCCAGGTGGGATGAATCTATACCTGCCTGTGAGTGTTTTGCCATTAACCCCAGCTGCAGAAGCCAAGATGTAGCAATACATAAAATTTTTGTGGCTCTGCCTTCTGTACACAGAAATCTGAATTAGCCATTAACTGGATTATTTAATAATACAATAATTTACCGTGTATGAGTATTTACAAATTAGTGAGTATTGGGTATGTATAAATCCACGTACACGAGAGGAGAGGATAGGCTGGAGAGGAGACTTATAGGAACGCTACTGTACCTTTACAGTCCTTCATATACCTATTTTGATCCAAGTTTTGTACTTTGCTAAGGAGTGATCAGCCTCTGGAGCGTAACATTAAAAGTGTAATGCAAGCTTGAAAAACGTGCCCTTTAGAGAGTTGTAGTGCCTTATACAAATATAGTTTTGAGGTGACTTAGCAAAAATCTTGGCATTTCTGTGTCTGCGTATGGATTTGTTTATATATGGCCTACGTATGTTATAGACCTTTGCTTTCAAAGTGTGGTTATGGAAGGAGAAGACACTTTGGGAACACTGTCTGGATTTGTCCCACTTATGATCATATGTTATTTGATACCTCATCAGAGGCACCTGAATTAAAGATTCCTTGGTCATCCTGGACTTCCTCTAAATCCAGTGCTTCATTTTGTTTTAACTTAACACTTATTTTGAAATAGCACCTACGAGTCAAGTAAATGATGGTCTCAATGCAAAAATCAATGTGGTAGTTCAGCTACAGAACACTTGTGCCTTTGCTCTAATACCTGCAGCAAATTTTTATTGGGAAAAGATGAGGATTCCTGTGAGCAGTCAGTAGAATATTTTATGCCAGGAAACTGCTGCTTTTATTTCCTTTCGTCCTCTTAGGAAACTCATTCACACGCCGCCTAAAAAAATAAATATCACTCAGTAGGTACGGTTCAGTGAAATAAGATGTGAACTGATGTTGCTATAAGCAGTTTACCACAGGTGGTAGGCACAAATGGGATTTTCATGGGGTATAACACTGGGTGTTTTTTTTCAGGAGGTAGACAGATGATTGCTCTATATGATCAAGTTTTTCAGTAGTCTTGAGAAAAACAATTTCTGCTTCTATCCACATATAGCAAACTGTTTGAATCCCTTGAAGTTGATATTTAGGGAGGCTACATGTGGTCAGGATCTTCACTGGATGAAGCATAATGAACATACTGGAATTCTTTTTTCCCACTTTACACCAGGAAATTGCAACAAAGAAATATTCTCATTCTGGTAAATCATGGCCTAAAGGCCACAACGCAGTTAAGAGTTCAGCCACAGCCTTAGTCTTCCAGACTTCAAATGAGAGTGATGCGGGGGTTCATCTCACCTCGTTTCAGATATCTGAAGTTAGAAATCTTGCGTACGCTAGTCACCCAGGCTTCCTCTGTGCCCAAGAGACGAGACACACTTAGGGCAGGATGTTCACTCCTGGCGAAGTGAAAGAAACTACTCACTGATTTCTGCCTCTCCTCAGAGTCCAGAAAATTATGTTATCTTCATTTGATAATGAGGTGATATGAGTCCACCTGAAATTGTGCCTCTGTTACTCGTTTGCACAGCAGGGTGAATAGCTGCCTGCCTCTCAAGGATCTATATAATACAACAGAACTTTGAAACAAAAACTACATAATGCTTAGATTGAAATTTGAGATATGAGTTCTGTTTCTAATGATCTTTTGTTATGAAAAGCACATCTCAAATTAGGAAGGAATCTCCCAGTATGGTTATGAATTGTCTATGAATCTGTAAACCTGTATCACAGGTCTTTTTCTTTCAAGTTCTATGTCCAGCAGCCTTTTAATTTTTACTTTACATAAAGGTTTTGTACTGCCTAATATGCAGAGCTGAAATTACTACTGACTTTTAAGGATTCTCTTCACTAGTACTTACTGGTTTGCAGGTAAAATATGAGTTAAAAGTGGAAAGCTGTTTTTTAATAGCACAGTATCTTTCATAATATGTTCTATGCCCAGTAAAAGCAGATACCAAGATGTCTGTCAAGTTCCTAATCCAGCCAAGCATTTTTCTTTTCAGTTTTCCAGCCTTACATATGCACACACATGCATACACTTCCATCTGCATATATCTTTTTCTAGCTGTATAGCTGTATAAAAGATTGTGAATATATATGCACTTCATGAATGTTTAATTTGTTATTGATGTAAATATTTATAATAAGAGAGCAATCAGACTGGGGATCCATTAAACCAGGAGCTGTTCATAATGTACAGTAAGTAATATGAGTGATTGACTACTATTGCAGTTACATCACAGTAGGAAAAAATTATGTAGATGAATAAGTTCATCTAAGTGGAGTATTTCCGTGTTTTGCAGATGATATTGTGCCTTCCTTATTTTACCCGCTTCCTATATATTATTCTTCTGTGGTAGGCATCAAACACACTTGAAAAAGTTTGTAATTAGAAAATTATCCAGTTCTTCCCCAGCTGACTTCTAACCGTGAGGACATAAAACAAAAAGTTGCATCCATTAAATTTACTGGCTTAGCTTAGATCCTGGCAAAGTCAGGAGTGTAAGAGCCAAAGCTTGCTCTGGAGCCCACACTCTGCCCTATTTGGCCTCCCATGATTTGTCTCAGGTCCTGAAGAATGCATACCTGGGTACTGTCAGCAAAGGTGCCTCCCCAGCCCTCCTATCTTTACTGCTTACGTTAATTTTCTGAGGCTTAAATTGAGTTTATGACTTCAAACAGTAGATTGATGGGATCTCCACAATCCTCTACTCCTTAAGCAATAAAGAATTCCTTGTGCTGGGGTATGAAAAATCTCAGACTGCTCATACCTCCACTGAGTCATTTCTTAAATGTCCATTTTTTATGGTTGACTTCTCATAGCAAGAACTTAAAAGGTACCTTGGCTGAGGGCTGATGAAATGAGTTAGTAGCATTAAGCAGCGACTTGGTAAATGAAACAGCACTTTGAAAAGTATGGAAGCAAATTTTGTGTTGGTCCTTGGGCACTTTGGAGTGCTCTAAATGTTTCTCTCTTAAAAAGTCATTTCATATGTTATGACTGACGTGTTCTGTTTGACATTGCAGGTTTATGCAACTCAGCCGACAGTTGGATGATTGTTCCCAATATCAAACAAAACCACTACACGGTGCATGGGTTACAGAGTGGCACTAAGTACATCTTCATTGTTAAGGCCATCAATCAGGCGGGCAGCAGAAGCAGCGAGCCTGGAAAGCTCAAGACAAACAGTAAGTAATGTGAGATCCAGCACGCATGCATTCTTCTCCTTCCTTGCCTTCCTTTTTAGGTTTGATCTTTGGAAGGTGCAAGAGCACAGAGCAGCTTAACTTGTTTAAAGTGCTTCTCACATTGAAAGCCACTTACTCAATTGAATTCAAGATTACTAGAGTCTTCAGTAGTGCAGAAATTATTTTTTTTTTTCAAGAGATACATGTGTAGTTTGGTCGCTGGAAATATCATTTAGGAACAGAGCCATCACATCTGAAATGATTGAAAATACTCTTTTGTGGTTTTGTTTTAATGTCCTCTCTATTCTTTTTCCTCTACAAAGCAAAAACTTTTCTTATGTTTGCAATAAAATGTCTTATTTTTGTATAACATTCGTAAGATAATTGCTAGTTTAATTTTATCCTCCAAAATGATCTCTTTCTTAGAGCACTGGAAAACTTCCTTAACTCCATCCGCATCAGTTTTTTATGGAGTTCAACAAGGTGGTAGAGTAGTCAGAGATCCCACTTCAAAAAAACCAATGGTTACACAAGCAGATGTAATATAGCAATTTTAAGACTGGTTTTCAGCCTTTTTCTACTTGTGTCCCAACCAATCCCTCAGTTTTGTAATCATCATGGGCAGCTCTGAGCACTGGGAAGGGAACACTGGGATTTGTGCACGCTCTGAAACTTGCTTATTGTCAGGGAGGATGCTCAAAGAGGGATGATACTGAATGTTGCAAGAAGGCGGCTGCTTGGAACAACATGTACCAGTTTCTGATTTTCCCCTTTCTGCTATTTATCTGGCTTCCACTTCTGTGTAAAAGCTGCTCTTACAAACCCTACATCTGCTGCCAAGAGAATCTGTGTATTGTTAAACCTGGTAACCTACAAGCAAATGCAGAACCAGGGACTCATCTGGAAATGGCAATCTTTTATCCTTTTGTGTCTTTGTGACCCAGTGTGGCACAAAAGCAGTCTCTTGGGTGACTGTGAGAAATAATGTGACCAGATACACTTCAGTACAGAGAAAGGCATCCTTCAGATACTGCTTCAACAACACAAAGCCTACTAACTAGACAGAGGGAGGCCGTAGGTATTTTATTGCTACTGAGTGGTAAGAAAGAACATGTAAAATGTGCCCCCAAATATTTTCCAATGGGTTCATTTTATACTTCATCATAATACATAACTAAATACACAATATGAAAGCAGATTATAACTCTAAAGCTAAAAGTATTCCCTATCTAATTCCTGACCCATCTCTGATAACGTTAACTGAGAATTGGTGTTGCCGCAGTCGTCTCCCATTTTAAGTGTCTGCGTTTTCAGATTGCGTAGAGGTCTAAACCAACACGCATTGACTGTCACTGTTCAGATGAACTTAATTTCTTCTTACCCCCACATTAATGCTTTCAGGATCACTTAATGAGAAATGCTTAGCTGGCTGCTCCTTCATAAACTCTAAACAATTTCCATTTTATTTGTAGTACATGTGTCAGTGCCTCACAGACCGCATGAGAGGGCTTATTTCTGCTTTCTGTGCATGTTGTCAAATCTTCTGCTCACATTTTTTCCCCTTGATATGAAAGACAGTCAGAAGGGAAAAGGGCTTTGCTGGACCACTGATGGAGTCATAGTTTCCTAGTTGTCTCCTGATGGAGGTAAACGATCGATCTGCTTTTTGATGCAATGAGCAAGCCTGTCAGAATTGTGGCAGGCTTTATATATCTACAGGATTCGGTTTACCAAAAAGTTTCCTGTTATTGTCTGCAAACCTTGTGCTACAGCCAAAGATACTTGCCAAGAGCAACAGCCTCAGTAATGTTTTTACACCATATTATTTTGACCAAGTTACAATTCACTTCCTTCTTTTTAATGCACAGTATCCAGCACCACATGGGCGTCTTTCCAAAGCAATCCTGAATTGTTGACTGTGCTTGTTATACATAAAGCTGTGAGTGAAAGAACAGACAAGACTAGGGCTTCTTCTTATTTTCAAACTCATTTTGTGGGATTTGAAATCATATTTTTTGTTGTAACAATGAAGATGTTATTATGGAGCTTTATCCCTATAGAATTACTAGAACATAACTTATTCTAAATCTAATATGCTGTGAAAAAAGCAACCCTCAGACCTTTATTAGCATGTGTATTGGTTTCAATTACATGCAAGAATTAGAGTATTCAGGTTACCTCTAGGTCAGAGATAATGGGCACGATGATTATGCAGGGCTCTTTTCAGGGATTATCCACGTGGGGAAGTTAGTGCACAATGAAATTGACAGTAAACTGACAATGCGAACTAGCTATTGCAGGGAGCAGAATAGGTTAGTCTGTCTCAAGAACGCTTCAGAGAAGATTAATATGGTTATGTAATCTTGTGGGCTTCCTAGAGGCTCACCAATCCACTCTCCTTTTCAAAACCAAAGCCAAACCATTCTTCTGCCATCTTTGTCTCTGTGTCTCTAGGTCAGCCATTTAAACTGGACCCCAAATCTGCTCATAGAAAATTGAAAGTGTCTCATGATAACTTGACAGTAGAACGTGATGAAACATCCTCCAAGAAGAGTCACACACCAGAGCGATTCACGAGCCAAGGGAGCTACGGAGTAGCTGGCAACGTGTTCATTGACAGTGGGCGGCATTACTGGGAAGTGGTTATAAGCGGGAGTACGTGGTACGTATATAAAAATCTTATGTGAAAGGAACCACTAGTTCACACCAAAGGTCCGTGCAGATCCGGCACAGTTTCTCTGAGAGAGACCAGTAGCAGAGGCATGGGGAACAGTACAAGAGCAGGACAAGCATATACTTTCATATTGTTTGTCAGACTATTTTACCAATCTCCAGCACTTTCAGGCTCTGGATCTAAGCCTGCCAGATAAAGTATCTTTATACTTAGCGGGCTTCACAGGACTTTTACTCCTTGGCTTGGGATGGTTGTTTTTTGAACCAACATACAGTACATTTTAAGATTTTAGTGAACTAGAGAGCTCAGAAAGTTTCATGTTGTCTATACAACAGAGTAAACTTTGTAAGTGTGATCATTTCTCTACTAAATATGAAAGACCTTAGCATCTTCCAGTAAGAAAAAAAAGACAATAACACAATATGAGGACAATTTGATGATCCAGTTTCACATATCAGCTTCTTGGGAGGGGATGAAGAGCAGCAGTGCTGTAGGTCTGTGCCCCAGGGTATGAAGCAAGGGGCAGGAAACGAAGGACTGCATTCCTCTGATCCTGAATGATCCTCTGTGTCATACAAGGGTGAATTCCAGGGGCCCTTTAGTCAGTAAAAGTCATCATCCTTTGGAATTCAAAGGCAACAATCATGATGGAAGTTAATGGAGTGGAAAAATCAGTAAGATCTTCAGGTATGCCCACTGTCTCAAACAAGACAAATGCTGTTTGACTGTGCCAACATTAAGGACTGGAAGTAGAATAACTTATGGCACATCAATCTCTGTTGCTTGAAATCTCAACAAATACTGCAGTGTCTCAAGGATGTGAGGAACTTTTACATTTCTATTATAGATGAGAAATCAGGTATTTGACCTTGATGTCCATTAATGAGAACCTTTTCACAATCCTTTTAGCCTGCACATCTTGCCATAAATTACAGTTTGCAGAGCAAATGTCTTCACCTTCAATTGCTTCACTTGGCCCAAAACTCAGTCTCAAAAAAAATTATTTGAGTTTAAAAACCGCATCAACATCTGGCAAAACATATTTGAGAATGGCAAAAATGTGGTTTTTTTAATGTATCTTTTGATGTTTACTCTTGCATTTCTTCTTCTGAGCCATATATTAAAGGAGCAAGGAGAGATCAGATTAGCTGACAAGTAGCAAGGTATTTTAAAATCAATGAATTCCTCTGTATTCATCTGTTTGGAAGTGGAAATTTGAGGCCCACTGATGTGAACTTTGAGTTGCTGAGTACTCAACAATTTTCCTTTTGAATACCAGAAGTGAATGCTCAAAAAAATTACCATAGCACCCAAACTACAAACAATGCGAGGGCCAATAAAGTTTCCTGGACCTCTCAGACCCAAAAGACAGTTGGGGAAAAACATTATTTAGGCCTGTGTAGATATTGCATTGAAATGTCACTTAATTAGAACTTAACCATCAGAAATAAGAGGCTGGGGCATTCCAGTCAGTCCTCTGGGCTAACATTTGACTTCACCAAGAGACAAGCGTAGCAGGAAGCATTTGTTTCCTTGAGTTGTTTTTTCTTTTGCAGGTATGCCATCGGTATTTCTTACAAGTCAGCACCAAAGCACGAGTGGATCGGGAAGAATTCTGCCTCCTGGGTGCTTTGCCGCTGCAATAACACATGGGTGGTGCGACACAACAGCAAAGAAATCCCCATCGAGCCTGCACCTCACCTCCGGAGGGTTGGGATTTTGCTGGACTATGACAACGGTTCCCTTGCTTTTTATGATGCTTTGAACTCCCTACACCTTTACACTTTTGACATTACATTTGGGCAGCCGGTGTGCCCCACGTTCACTGTGTGGAATAAGTGTTTGACCATTATAACTGGCTTGCCTATCCCTGACCATCTAGACTCCTCTGAGCAGCTCGCATGACTTCTAAAAGCCGAAAGGTAGGATGACGTGTCTTCCCAGGGTGGCCAGATGGCTGCCCACAGAAGCTTACCTGGAGCTGGTGGACCACATGGCATCCCGGCCATCGCTGCCGAATCCAGCGAGAACTGAAAAGGGGAGAATATCTCTTTACTGTGTACTCTGTACAGAAGGACAAGAAGTGGCTTTAATAATATCTTAGAACTTTCTTTTGCTGTTGGGTTTTTTTTCAGTTGGTTTTGTATTTAGTCTCTTACAGGAAGATTTATAAATTATTTATAAAAACAAAACAAAAAAAAAAGGAGAGAAAGGAAAACCTGGTTTGGACACCTGGAAAATGACTTATTTGCTTTGCACATTGATGGTCCTATTAATTAAAGTTTCATCAGCCCTTTACATCATTTTATTTTACAATAGATAAACGCAGGAAATTGAAAGGATGAAAACTGTGCAGTGGACAAGTCAGTATGTGGCAGGTTTTATTCGTGCCAATATCAGTGCTCCCATTACCAGTCTTACTGAGTGTGAGATCTCCTAATTCCTACTTTCCACAAGGGAGTGTGCAGACCAAAAAGAAGAAAAATAAAAAAGTGAGGAAGTGGAGCTAGCCAACACAGCAAAAGAAGAAATTTTAATTTACTTCTGTTCACAGGGCAGTGCTCTCTCTGTTCATAAAAAACGTGGAATATCTCCTAGAAATGTGAGTGGTTAAATCATCTGGTGATTTACTTTATTGATGGTGACATTCCCATCTACCAATGCTTCGCCTTCATCTTTGGCAAACATTGTAGAATCACTGAGGATGTGAAAGACTGATACCATCTCTGAAAATCAGCGACGCTGGAGAAGTGCAGCCAATCCAAGGTCTGACTGTAGATTGATTTGTTAAAGCATGGCATCATTTAAAGATTGATTGTAATAGAAGATGTCACGGTTCTGATGGTAGACATGTGAATGCTTATTGCTGATTTTACAAGGTTCAACGTAGCAAGCCCAGCCAACAAGTCGGAAGTGAGACATGCACCACTTTACCATTGATTTTAAATTAAATACAAATGTTTCATTGTCGTACACTATGTAGTCTCTATAACAAAGCAAGGAAATCTGTTTTACATATGCTATGTGGAGAAACACTGCAGCTGGGGTTTGCTCATAGTTATCATTGTCCTGGGTTGTTTGGGAAAGCACAGTTCTCTTTGTGAATGAAGAGTAAATAACAAGTTTTCAGCAGCAGTAGGAATCTGCACGGGCAGGCCCTACATTGATCCTGGTGCTGGTGGATGAACTTCACTGAAGACAATAGAGGTTGTACCTACTTTATCTCAAAGCTGAATCAGGTGCATTTTTTTTTCCTCTTTTCCTTCTACAGAACAGAAGCCCGTTGTAATTGCTACAAAGCTTATGTATAAATGATCATTTTGGGAGATGCTTGAGGCATATGACAACCTTAAAAGAATGGTGTTCCTACAGCGTTTTCTTATTGCTATGCAAGTGGTGAAAAAACTGCCTGTATAGAAAAAGAATAAATTGAGTATCAGCTTTAGGAAAAGATTTGCTGAGTAATTTATAATGATGCTTTAGGTGTCTTTTGAAAAGGATACCTTAATGTACTTTGTTCACTAATGGGTCAAAATAATATGGTCCCAAGCTCAGCTCTTGTTTTTTTGAGTACTGATTCTCCAGGTACAAAGCTGTGCTACAGTTTGCCTTATGATGATGTAGAAAACTTATGAGTAAGATGAAGAACACATACATGCCTATTTGGTCTTTTCCTTTTTTTAATTGAAAATAAATGTCTACCTATGTTCCTTTGATTTCCCTTTACATGCCCTTCTAACTATTGAATTAAATGGAGAAAAGCCTGGCAGCACGTTGCTGGTACCATGGCTTTCAGCTGAGGCAGCATGCCATGGTTCACAGGTAGGAGCCACTAATCTTTCCAGAGTTGACATAAATAAGGGAAAAGGTGTACATATAGTAAACTGCAGTGTTTATCATAGTGTCTTTAATAACCAAGAAATGTATACCCTCAAAAATGAAAAAGTAAATAGATCACCAAACATTACATGTTTTAATTGAGCACAATGTTACCAATACAATCTGAAGTACATTGCTAAGATGATCTGGCCTCAGATGTTTGAGGGGTAGCTGAGATGGCATGAAAATTATGATAGTGAGTTGACAGAAGATGACTGATGCAAAGCAGTGATAAAAAGATGCAGGAGGACAAGAATTTTAATGTAGGATTATTACCAAGTTTCCACCTAAAAGGAAAGGATATATTACCAAAGTACTTCTAGCAAGGCTGTGTATCTTCTCTTTTGCCAGAAATATTAAATCTAGAAGCTGATTTCAGTAATGGACAAACTGAAAACACTGTTTAGTGTTTGGCCATATAATATTGACAGGGATTGAGCTGGATGGAAGTAGTACCATGAATTTGGAAAGATCCCAAATGATCTCACATGCTGTCATTGTAAAGATAGACCATGAGTCTGAAGATAGATCATGGTTTTGGCCAATGGAAATACAACAGTCTGTTATCTACAGGCCTTGCTATATCACTTTTATTTTAACACAGAATACTTCATTTGAAGCTAAGCCACATTTCTCCAGTTGACTATTAATTCAGTCAATACTCTTTGTGCATAAGTGTTTGTGTATATATGTACACATATGTATGGGCACGCAGACACCAGTATATGCACAAATATAGTGTAATCTGTGTATATGCATACATACATATATACACATAACACAAACTGACAGTAATTAATCAGGTGTTCCTTTTTTGCTTGTTTCTTGAACAATTTCATATTCTGTATGTCTATGAGGAAACAAGTTTGCTATGAATGGTATTCTTCTGGACATTTTTTAAAGAAAAAAAATCTGTTTATTTTACAATACTTGATTCAATGCCTGATTAATCAATAAAAACATCCATTTGAAAATGTAGCTTCTGTGGTCTGTGGCATTTTGCATGGTCCATAGTAATCAATTGAAATCTGGGGGTATGGTAATCCTCGTGTAAAAATAAAATGTGGTACTTTGATGTAGCGTGCAGTCTTAGATGAGGGTTTTTCCTTGATTTTTGAAAGTTTTGTGACTAGGAATGAGGTAGCATTGTATAATGCCATGTTTAAGAAAGGCAAATTTTTGAGGAATAGTCTGCAGAGATGCAAGAAGTGAATGTAGTATATAAACCCTGTGTTGGTATGATGATTGTTTCAAAGGTGCATTTAAAACCCAAGCTGGGATTCAGCAGTTAGAACAAACTATGGCACAGTCTCTTTAGAAGACGGTAGCATCGGCTCAGAGTAGTCAAAGCTTGAGGTAGTGGAACAGTGAGGGACTTTTTTCTCTCTAAGGCCAGATAAGATTTTCCATCTGTTAGGCTCCCATGTGTTAATGCACGTCTAATGGGGAAAAAATTGTTCAGGAATGGGCTGTATGTCATAAATCATTTAGTAGACTGTCTCCAGCCCACTGTAGTTTGCCGTTGTTGGTTTTCAGAGAGCAACGAAGTTTCCGGATTTTCTGCCATGAGTTTATTCTTTGCCTGTTTTGAATATCTCATTTCTCAATTGCTCAGTTCCCCACTGAACAGTGTAGTCCCAAGGACAGGAAGCTTAAAAATCTCTCAGGTACACTGTGAAAAGCTGGAAACCTGCAAGTATGGGTGAAAACACGTTCACGTTCTTCATTGTATTAGCAATAGTAGGTCACTAAACAGCGGTATGCATTATCTGTTTTAATCCTGCGACTTAATTGCAAAGATTGCATTCTTTCCATGTTAGAAAATGCAACAGGACAGTATTGAAAGCACGAATTAAAGTGTCAGCTATTTAACCATTTCATTTGGAGATGGCCAGCTTTTATAGCACTATGAAGAACTATTGGCTGTGGGAGATTTCATTAAACAATTAATTGACATCGAACACAGTTTAAGTCTTTCTTTCTTAATTATTCTGATAAAGCAGATGCCTAGTAGCTTCAAGATTCTGCTTTTAGTTACAACAGCACAAATTCTAGATGAATCTGTGCACCAAAACAAAGCAAGAATTGCCAGTGGCTCTTATCTGTATCACTGAAAACAAAGCTATTCGTTTTAATTGGAAACGCTGCCTTCGTTTCTGGTGTAGGAGTGAAGAAGTGTTGGACCCACACAGAAATATCTGATCTCTCCAGTGGTGGAAGCGTGTATGAAAATATAGAAATGTAAAATGCAGTATTTTCCTGTGTGATTGGGTTGGTTGCCCATTTAGAAATTAGCAGTGTTCTGAATTTCAGCCTTAATTTTTGTCTTCTCCACGTGGAGGAAAGCCCTGGTCACTCCCAAGTGCTGATGGCGGATGTTCTAGATTATGCTGAGCTATTTGTTTTTATTGCACTTTTTGAAGTGAAAGAAACTCTCTTTAGATTTCAACCTTTGATTTAGCACTTGCTGTTCATATAAAAAAAAATAAAATAGACTAAAGAGCAATGCTGTTAACAGTGCTTCAATGTGGATAAGACTCTTGGTTTGGACTGTGAGGCTTAAGGCATATGTGTACATAAATCTCTGTGCCGGGATAGACCGACTTGTCATTCATGTGGGAGTTGAACAGTAGAGGTGCCAGTGTTTTCTTCTGAGGTAGGCTTCTGCGCTAACTCCACTCTTGGGATGTAATACTCTGTTTCTTTAATTTTTATAAATTAGTTTTCTGATTCAAGTGCAGACCATTCTAGTAAGGCTGTAAGTAAGATAATCTTTCATAATGTTACTTATTTTAGCAAACCCTACTGTATCATGTGCCTCTGGCAGGTTGCTGAACACATCAACTGCAACCATAACCTTTGCCACATCACTTCCAATGTGTGAACTGATGTTTAAGCCATTGACCAAGTATATATCTTTCCCAGGGGGGATTCATCTTGCTTTGAGTAAGGAACTCTAGCACAAATGGTGATACTAGTTCAAGGTGAGAGCCTCATATACTTCACAAGGATGATATAGGAAAGGTATCATCTTGAATACCATCAGAGGCAGTTCTGGTTTAGAAGGTATTAGGAAGGCATGAAGTCTGCATTTTTTTGTCTTATTCTCCTACACTGTGATCAACAGCGTCATCATTACTGCTGCCTGAGAGAGGGACAGAGGTAGCAAAAGAGGGAGTTCTGGAGCAGCGATGAGAGAGGTCATTCGAAGTGAGAGGACAGCTGGAAACCTGCCACCACTCCCTGCCCTGGCACCATGCTGCGGCTCTGCAAAGCAAGTCTGCACCTACTCTTCCTTTTGTTACAGCTCAGCCCCAATCCACATTCCCAAATGACAGGGAAAAAATATTGCAATTATATGTTTGAAGTCCTAACCCGAATAAAAGCAGCGAGGCAGGGATGACAGCCCCAGGCTTTGATTCTCCTTTATTCACCCACATTTTAACATCTGTTGATTTCAAAGAAGATAATTCTGATTTACATAGAGGTAGGTACAAGCCCATGAATCTTCAGTTTCCAAAGGGTCAAACTCAAGTGCAGTAGGAGCCCCTGTGTGAACAGCTCTGCATTCCGATTAAATCATGTCTTTGGAGAAAGCACATTACCTGCTAGCAAAACTGCCGTTTCCCATGAGCTGTTTCCCAAGGCCAGCACAGGTGTGTTTTAAAATGTATGGTTCTTCTAAAATACATGGTTCAATAACATTCTTCTTGGGTGAATTGTTCAGACAATGCTTTGCTGTTTCCTGCAAGAAGGGGGGGAACAATTCTCTTAGCAGGTGCTGTGTTACTTTTACAAAAATCGTGAGAATGGCAGATACATAAGTTGTGATATAATGCTGCAACATAAGACTATTGTTCTTGGACTTCTATTTAAAAATGGATAACTGAAGAAGTTTAGAAGTCTACTTCCTCTGTTTGTCCTAATTTATATAATTATTTGAATGTATGGAGAGGTTTCCTCTCAAGGAATATAACCTTATTTCTTTTTAATACACACAGACACATAGTAATTAGGAGTATTCCTGAAAGTCCATGAATTCACAGAATAGCTTATAACCAAGCCTTTGAAAGACAGCAAACAGAAGCGTTGTGTTTTGTGTAACATTAGTCATTGAACAGGGAAACAAGTTATGGCTGTTTAGATCACTGAAACATTTAAAAAATGACAGCCAGTTGCCACACAAGAAGGTGGGAAAGTTTCATTAGCAATTTTATTTCTCCCTCATTTTTATTTTATATGGAGAACAAACTGTTCCAGTTAAAAATATTTCTCTGTTATTCTTCTATTTCTTCGCCTTTCTTTTCTGCTTTCAGTCTCATCTTCAGTTTTTAAATATTAGAGTAGCAAGAAGTGTTTTAAAAAGTTGAATTCATTTTTTATTTCCTTGAAAACTACCTTTTTCAGGAGACTCACAGGAAACAAAATGAGAAGTCAAAATACTAATGCAATATGACAGCTTGAAAGTTGAGAATATTTTTGAAAGTACAAGTTAAAGAAGGAATGCAGATAAGCCTATCACTCTTCTACAATTACTGAGTTCTTTGGTTTCATGATTGTGGGCTTAATAGTATTGTTCTCTAACTAAAACAGTGTTATGAGACCTGATTAAGGACCATAAGTAGAGGAATAGTAGATTATTTTAGGATAACCCTGGAACAAGTTCCCTTTAATAGCAATATATATATTCAACCTTATTAATGTCAGCTCATTTTTTGTTTTTATTTTTTGCAGTAGTTCCCAGCCTAAAAGTATGTGTCGCTTTTGGGAAGCATAGGGTCTAATTCCTTATGGAATTGAGACCAAGTCCTCCCTAAGGCAGGTGTGAAGGTGGTGCTAGCACAGTGAAAGGATCTCCCACTGGCAGGGGGCAATTTGATCCATATTTCTGTTGTCTTGTCTGTGCCACTAGTAGTGGTGGCCAAATTGAGGGTGAAATAAGTTCATCCAGATTTGTAGGCACGGGAAGAGATGGAAGGCCTCTCTGATGAATCATGACTAGTGATTATAACCAGTGGTAGACCCAACCTAGATATTAGAAATTAGCAAATGGAGATTTGTTTCTTAATACAATCAGTAATGTATCCTTTTAATTTATTCAAGTGCCTGTGACCTCTCTCTCAATTTGCCCATCAGTTTATATCCACATGCTCATTGAACATCTGTTAAAATTGGAGTTGAAAATGTTTGGCCTTTTTTTTAACTGTTAGGTTTTTTGTCAAACTACCTTGAAAACAAACATTGCCAATATAATGTCAGTAGCTTATGGCAGAGGTAGAGGTGAGGAGCAACGTAGGACCTAGAGAATAAATATAGGTGCAGACTGAGTTCAGAACAGCATAATACTGCTCTTAAACATAGTTTCCATCAACCCTAATTGAAATTATTAATGTGGGTGAGGAGAAACACAAGTGAATTCAACCTTGGCATGTGCATGAATCATGGTCAGCACAAAGGCTGAAACAATTGAAAAACAGGGCTTTTTTCTGTAAAATTAATAGTCAATATTGTTTCTCTTCTAACAGTTGGGTCATAGCATTCTTACACTGCGTATGTTTAGACAAACAGGAGATATTATTAAGAGAGTGCTCCACGTTATGCTGTAAATTCTTACAAATGCAAGACCAATTGAGGAAATAAGGATAAATCTTTGAGTGATGTACCTAAAAAAAACAAGAGAAAAAAGAAGTTATTTATTCACAATTAATAATTCAAATAACTATACCCAAACTATCCTTTCTTATTAGAATCCTGATGTTGCCTTCCTGCATGCCTCCATCGAGAGAATGAAACAGGAATGCTTTGTCTTTCTGTTCTTATGAATTCAGTGCTCCATATTAGTATTACTTAGAAATCTCTCAGGATGAATAAATATAGTACGAACAAGTACAGAGTTCTTACCACTGCTGGAGCCTGAATAACCCATTAGCTAGTTTCAAGGATAAATTACTATCAAGTTATGAATGCTTTCATGTATTTTTAACTGTGCAAGAAGAAACATGTAGCATTAAAAAAAAAAATACCAATTTTACATAGATGTGGGAATAGACGTCATTTTTTCCAGCTACAAAGCTGCTATTTGGTACAGGGACAGGAAAATATTTTTATGGACTTGATATAAAGCACCTGCACTTGTGCTGGTTCTCATGCACGCAGAAGTGCTGTAGCCCTAGGTCCTGACAACCTTTCGTCTGCTGAGGAACTCAAAAGCTCTGCAAATCATGCTGAGGGGTGGGTTGGTGTGTGTGGGTACAACTTTCCCCAAAACAGCTCCCACTAGAACAACTTTTCCTGCTTCCCCAATAGTAGAAGCAGAGACAAGCCAGCTCCCAAAGGTCTTCAGCTCTAATTCTTCTCTGACATTTCTCATATCAGGAACAGTGAGGCATGCCCAAAAGGCTCAAAGAGAAAATTTTAAGTGGCATTCATCCTCATAGGAAGGTTTGCATAAGAAGGTTGGCATACATTTTTCCATGTTTCCATGAAGGCATGGAAAACCACTTTCTTATGGCCCATGTTTGGTAGTGCTTGTGGGCAGGCAGGCCTCACAGTTAATTTCAAAGAGTGGAAAATCTTTGTCTCATGTTTTTCTCCCCACTCTCCTAGAAGTTTGACTTATGGAAAGAAAAAAATTATTAAATTCCACTGCATGAAGGTGCATACCATTGGTCTTCATTGTCAAAACAAAGACAATGCAAAAAAAAAAAGGAAATCAAACTTGCATGTGCAAAATTGTTATTTGTTACAACTGCTTAATCTCTGACATATTTTTAATCAGATATTATAATAGTAACAGAAACAAAGTAAAAGATTTATCGTGACAGGAACTCTGATAATGAAAGAAAGAAATAGAAATTGAAGACACAAATGCACCTTGGAAGGTAAAACCAGAAAGGCTTGTGACCATGGTCCAATGAGTCTGGTAGAAGCTCTTCTGGAAGACTGCAAAATTCTGGTGTACTATAGTCAAGAAAGGTGTTATTCAGTAACCCAAGATCACAGAAAGGATCATGAGAATAGAAAGCTAAGGGAGAGTTTAGGTTAGAAGGGGAGATGTGTATGTGTTTTATTTAGCCAAGCAATTGATGGCTGAAGGGAGAAAAGATTGTTGTGTCTATAAACATATGATTAGGGGTGGCACCAGGAAAGGAGAATAACAGTTTTAAATGAAAGTCAATATTGATATGAAAATAAATGCAGTCAACCTGTTTATGGACAGTTAGGTCCATAGAAATCAAGAAGGTTAATTCACAGGACAGCAGGAGGGAAAAGGAACCTTGCTGTTTCTAAGATGAAGCTTTTTGGGTGAGATTAATCTCCCTTCAATCCAAACGCCCAAATATTAGTTGACTAGACCTGTTTTCTAGGCATTTTCCGTGACGAATGGGAAGAAATAGCATCTCCAGGGATCAGTTTATCCCAGTTACTCTAGCAACCTGACTTGGGACAGGAAAAATCCCACTCCATGACTGATCTTTCACCATTGGTCGTATGAGGAGTCACAGGCAGCTAACATGTACTTGGTGCCTGCCTTTTAGATAGCTAAAGGCAGATCAAGCAACTATCACTCTATATATTTAGCAAACGGGATATTGATGTTTTTATAGTGGTGATTATAGAGTAAATCCATTTCTTTGGATAGAATACAGAACTTTACAGGCAGCTTTCGACTTAAAATCCTTGTTGTGCTGAAGTAAGCAGGCAATTTTTCATTGGCCTGACTGAAGTCTAGATTTTGCCTCTTAAACATGGACAAGATGAAACATTATAAGTCAAAGTCATATTAAATGGAGACACTTCCCCTAACTAAAGACTGTTGTAGTCACTGAGATCTTGTTTTTTTCAAAGCAAGTTATTTACAATAATGCTTCAGTAAAATGGCTATCCAGATAAAGTCAATGAATGAAAATGCAATGTGTGTTTGACCACACAACAAACCATCTTGGAGACTATATGTTCTTGTATGCATTCTGTTGCCTTCATCGTGTGCATAAGTATTTTAGACTCCAAACTGGGTAGGTTATCCAATGCTGTAAAATGCTATCTATTAACAGTTAGCATTGTTCTATCGTTATTCTTAATGCTTGTTTTAACAGGTGTCACAATCATATCTCTTCTGGTGTTTCCTGAATTCCACGTGTAATTATAAGATTGTATCAAAGCTAGAATGGCTAGGTACCAGTTGACATGGCTGCATCAGTCATTCCTCACAATAGCAAGCCTATATAGGTATAATAGACCAAGTACAAGTATTAAACTAACCGTGCCTGTGCCAAACAGGTTTTGTTTATGGAAAGAAGAGCTCCTCAACATAATTCTCTTCTAATGGAAAAGTAGCCAACAATTATAAGTTAAAAGGCATGTATAAAAGACAGCTGAGAAGTGCTGGCCCTTTAACATGTAAGCTGGATGCTGAGGTCAAAAGTACCTATTTTAGTACAGAATTTATTTGCATCTGCAAAGGAAATAGGGCTGGTTCTCTGAAGGGTAACTGAGAGTCTTTTTGATATTCATGGCAGATTGTTTTGGATGGCTACTGTCCAGAAAATCTTAATGGGGAGAGAAAAATATTCTGTGGATGGTGTAAATATCCCTTTTTCCAGGGTTTTATCTTAGACTCACCTCTCTGCACTGTGTAGGTTACTTTCAGAAGTTTCTTTTTATCTATTTCTAAATAGCATGAGTATTTATCTAATGATGCTGTGGTGAGGTATGATTCATCCTTCGAGTTAATAGAGTGCACAATTGAAAAAACCCTTCACATGCAAAGTATTGTTAACTGCTTGTTCTTTGTAAAAGGGAAGGAAATGACTCAGGCTGGAGAAATGTTGCAGTGAAGATTGTTGATGCTCTTCAGGCTCATAGAAACAGAATTGCTCCAATAAAAGGTGAGAGTTTCTGCAAGAAGCACTTTCTGATTGGAAAAGGATTAGCACTCCAGGCCGGATAACTAAGGAAAACTGACAAAAAAATCACTCAAACTAGGCAAACATTTTGGAAAAGGCTTGGCAAAGAGGGATTTAATGGGGTTCAAGTCGCAGTGAGAAGTGGAACATGAGCAAGACTGAGATAGTCTGATGTGCTTTGAAGACACCAGTCTGAGGATTTCTACCTGAAGAGAGTATGGGAATAACTTGTGAAACTGCACTGGCCCATCGTGCTTAGGGGTCTCGGAGTCAGAAGCAGCAGCAGAGAATAAAGGAACTGAAATATAATTGGAAGCACGAAGGAACAGGGAACACTTTCTTTTCCTTTTCTGCTTATTAAAAAGAAAAATACATTTGAAATACCCAACAGCAGGAAACAACACAACATCAAAAACTTTTGTAAAACAGCAATCTTTCTCCTTACCTTTGTGATTTTTAACATCAATGATTATTGAAATGGAGACAGCTTTTAAACTGTAACTTATTGTTACTGCTTGTGGCAACTTGCTTCCCTACTTTTGTTAATTTTCCCTATTTGAACAAAAATTTCCTTCATTTCTGCTGCCTAAAACTCAGCCTACAATCCTGATTCACCTGCAAGCAGGAAAGGCCTTACCTCTTTAAGTATTTCCCTAACCATACAAGTGTGGAATCAATCCTATCTCCTTATAAACCCTGGGGCCTTCCAATAGCACGATGGAATCACAGAACCACTTTTTTTTCCAGCTCTAGTTGACCCTACTAAGGTTTTTGGTAAATGATGTAACTAGGCAGGTGCTGTGTCTCTCGGTTTGGAAGCTGGGTGTGACCCAAGAAGGGCTGATCTGTTTGTCATGCAGAAACAGGCACTGATTAAGTGGTTAAAAGCAACGATGGGTGGTTTTGTGCTGAATTGCTGGAATGGAATGTGTCTTGAAGGCTGAATGTGTCTGAAGGGTGGTGAGGACATTTGATGTAGGATGAGGAGGAAGTTTTGCCAAGGCATTGGTGAGGTCTCACTGTCAAGGATGTTACTGAAATGTGAGTACAGTCACTGTAATACAAAAGGTTTTTGACAAAATCTTTGTAAGGTTATTGTGCTCTGAATGGTGTTAAAATATGGAATTTTTGTAAATGTAAATGAACTGAAGTTTAGTTATTGGAATAAGATACTGCAGATGTATTGTAGGATAAAAATAAATGAATGTGTAATCTAGATGATTTGGGTTATAAAAGATGGTGCTTTGGCCATCTGTTGGTGACTTTCTTCTACCAGGCTAAGGAAATAGAGGATATGAAAAAAATAACAATTTATTAGCAACCTTTGGATTGTATGAATGTGTCTTGATTTTTGTAATAAAGAATGTTAACTCTTATCTCCTAGTTTCTGCTACAGTAAACCTGTGACCTTCAGTAGTTATTTTAGTTTGGACAGAATCAAGTTTAACAAAAGTAAGAGTGGTATCTAAACCTTGTCTAATCTCGATTTAAGATAATGGTCAACAGACTAGTAATTCATTCATGTATCACTGCCTCACTAAGGAATTCCCATTGAAGGGAAATCACAGGGCATATGCAGTTGGAGGCAGCTTTCCAGAAGGTAGCCTTGAGGAAAACAGTGAAAGCCGTAGTGAGGAAAAACATCAAGTCAACACATGAGTGGATTTGCATAACTTTTTGCGATGGAGGATAGTGGCCTTCACAGCAAAGGGAAGGGAGGGGCTCCCAGCCTCGCACCCTCACGTTAGATCAAGGTGACTGCCTGAAACCAAACCACTCTTCCCTGCTCACACAAGCTTTCTCCTCCACCTAATTTCACAGGAACTCAAACAGTTCTGGAGCAAAATTATTCTGTGGTGTAGAACTATTGAAGTCAAGGATAATAAAGCAAGGCTAAATTTGGAGAGGTGCACAGGTAAGGGAAAGAACAAAGAGGGGATTTTACTGGGATTAATGAGCTGTGGGCAAAATGAGTAAAACTAAGTTCAGAGGATTTTTTTCTCTCTCTCTGAATCAACATAGTTTTGGGATTATCTCTGAGTCACAAATTCCAGCCAGCAGCATAAAAAAATGTTTAATTTCACTTTTGGCTGAAAGACAGCTTTCCATCACATTCCCTCAGCCTTGCCTTAGAGATACCCATGGCACGAGGGGAGTTGGAACTGCATGATCTTTAATGTCCCTTCCAACCCAAACCATTCTATGATTCTGTGATTCTATACCCTAATTAAACTTGCTCAGAACTGCTCATCGAGCTCATGCTAGAAGAATCACACCTGTTTAGTCACTTTTTATTATGAAAAAATGGAAATAATATAAAGTACATGAGCTAACTATGGTACAAGATTTATAAACTCTACATTTTTCTCCTGGCAGAGGCATGACATGATACATGTTGAATTATCATACTTTATAATAACTTTAGTCAAAGGAAACCTGGGTGAATTCAGTGTGCCTGCAACTCTCACAGCCCTGTGCTGTCTCTTGTCAGCTCTCCCAAGCAGGGCTAAGCCAGGTCCAAGCGCTGGGAATGCTGATTATGGCATCCTTGGCTTTCCCAGAGTATGTATTCAACCCCATTGTGGTACGGTGAGATATCAATACCAGTAAAAAGGTTTAACTGGAGAACACATGGGCCTACTGAATGAGTTTAACTGAAGCTAATTCTGAGACTGAGAGCCATAAACATCCAAATATGGCAATTAGGCAACGTTTTGCTTGCTGTGCTTGAAGACTGATACCACATCCTCTAAGGTTTTTTTCTCTTGTTTTAGGTTTAAAGACCCCAGTTGATTCAGTTTTTCCCCATAAATCATGTGTTTCAAGATTTGTTGTTATTTGTGTTGCTTCTTTGTGGATTCTTTTCAATCGATCTACATTGCTTTTACTACAAAGGCAGCACCCAAAACTGGATACAAAATTCAGTGCAAGACTTTAGCAGCTGTTGGTAGCAGAAGGATAAAAGCAGTCATCTTTCAAGTCTTCAAACCCCAACATAGTGCTTGCCTTTCTCAGGATACCATGGCAATGCTGAATAACATACCCATCACACTCACTGCAATCCCTGCAGACTCTTCAGGAGAGCAGCCTCCAGTCTGTCTTCACCTCCTCAGGAGCATGTCTGTTTTTAATCCCATCTTGTCGGGACCATATTTGTTTTCAGTCCTGTGCTGCAATGAATTTGTAGTCTGGCTTTGTGTCAACTGCAAATATCATAAATATAGTCTCTCTTCCACCTCTTTGGGGTGTCTGGGAGCTTACCAAGGAGCGTTCAGCCTGAGACAGATCCTCCCTTCCTCTGAGGAATACCTATCAGTGCCGCTACTGTGACAATGAACTTAATGCTAGCTGCTTTCTGAGCAGAATTTTTCTAACGACTCTTATAGTCACTTGTGGTAGTTTCAGTCTGATAACATTTCCCTTGTTTGTTTCTAAGATTGTCACGGGACAGTGGGCCAGAAACTTCACTGAGCACTGACTACGTGACAAGTACTGCCTCTCTGGTCTCTTCCCAGGTCTGGTTACCCTACTGTAGAAGGAAATAAGATTTCTCAGATATATTTGTTTTTGACAAATGCATGTTAACTTCTACTCATTTTGAAGCTGTTTTCTAGGTGCTTACCAATTTATTTTACATGAACAGACACATGAAGAGCTGACAAGGATGACCGTTATTCTAAAAAAAATTATATGATTCTTTTTCCAAAACCTACTAAATGCTTTTTCCAGCCTTATATGCAGTATAAAAAACTCCAATAATAACTTCAGAGCAGATGAAAGAGGAAACAGATATTCTGTGAGATTTTTTGTTCAAAACTAAGACACCTAAATGCCAACATGTAAGTTACTGATACCTAAGCATAGGCATCTAGTGCCATTCGAGAAACCCTAGGGCATAGGAGATACCTATGTGGGCTGGCCAATGTGTCACAGGATCTGTAGGAGACATGGCTTCTCCAAAGCAGCAGGCAAGCTACTCTAGACACACAAAATGGCCCATAGTTAACAACTGGGTCATTCCTTGAATGACCTAAATTAGTTGACCTTAATTTTGTCATTTTAATCATTAACGGAATCTCTGCTCGTTCAGTTTTATGTTACTGCTGAACTTTGATCCCCTGTTTTTGGTAGGCCCTCTTGGGCATATCATCTTGAGGCTCAGGCTAAAAGGAAAAAAACCAACCTTTTTATTTCCTTCCTTTTAAAAAACAGTTATTTTTATGTATAATGGGAAGGGGGAGGAGAATCTCTTCCCTTTGCTATATAGCAGACTTATCAGTAGCTCTATTTAACTGCCTTTGCACCAGTAATTACAGTGAGTCAGAAACCATTCCCAGCACTGCTACTTGCATTTGAATTACTGGTGTTCTCTCAAGTTTTGAAAACAGTCAGGAAGCAGAGAAAGGGGATGCACATACTGGTCCCAGTTTAGAAAAGTCCTTAGTGAATACAATGAATCACCAGCCTAATCTAGGAAGAAAAGAGAATATACAGAAAAAAAATCCCATACCGTTGGGAATTAGGATGGCACTGTAATGCAAATGGGGAATCTTAGAATCAGGGAAGAATTTGCATAAGGATAAAGAAAAAGTCAGCTGAAGTTATTGCACAGAAGAAGCTAGCAGGTGCCCTTTATCATACTTAAAGTATACAGCAGAAGGCACAATTTCCTCCATCTGTGCTGTGTGATTTATTCACTTAAGGCCAGATCTCCCTGCTCCTGAAAGGACACTTCCTGCAACGGCTGGAGGTGCACAGAGGTTCAGTGCTGCCTCTGTGCTGCTCTCCTCCGCACACATTGCGGAGGGGTAGATGGATTTGTGTTCGCTGGGGTAGGACTAAGTGCTCTGCCTGAGAAAAGCAAAGCATCCTTTCTGCACCCCTAACAGAGACCACATACGTGGTCAGGATGAAGCTGCCAGATCCCTGTCCATCTGGCCATCCTGTCTGCTTACAGCCTGGAGAACCCCAGAAGGAGGTTCATCTTCTGCAGCAGCCCTCTTGGCTTCGCAGCAGTACCTCTGCTGGGGTGTCAGCCCCAGTCCCGGGCTCCCGCTGACCTCTGTGCACTCTGACGGCTCTCACAGTTTGGGGCTTGTCCTCTACCTGCTATACACGTGTAGGGATTGAAATTAATGATGGCAGCATGTTGCTTTCAGCATTAGCAGGGAGACTATCTGTGTGGCAAGAACCTGTTACACACATAATTATGTTCTCTTTTAGGTACGTCCACTTTGGCAAATACTCAATTTTTAAGCTGGCCATTTACAAGCCAGTTGTGATCTGGAAGCTGTAGAGCTGTGTCAACATCGGACTTTCCCAAGTTAACAGATAATGTTAGGAGGCAAAGTGGAAGAAGTGAGTTGCTTTGTTGCAATATAACTCCCACGCTAGCAGAGCCATACACTGTGCAGCTGAGGCAGGCTTAAAGACGGCATTCCCAGAGCATGGGTCTTTTCTATCTGTACGTGTGTCCATGCTTCAACCAATTAACATGTCATCCATTGACATAAGTGAAATACAAGCTAAGTCTTTGAAAATGGATTTGAAACAAAACCATTTTTTTAAGTGTCCTGGCAACAAGATTTAAAAACTCTTTTCCAAATATATTTCTTTTAAGCCACAAATTTGTAGCCTCGCATTTTTTCCAGGGTTATATCAGTGAATTTAATCCAACTTCCCATCTGTTTTGGAGATGTCTGTTTTGTGCTTTAAAAAAAAATTAGAATAGAAAAAGTTAAAGAAAAAATGCATTCAAAAAGTTTAAAAACTATTCAATGTTTCTTTCAGGATCTACTTTAATATTAAAAATTGAAAAGGCATGTGAATGCTGTGATTCCTGACCAATGAACAGCTATAACATGACAAGCAATCTTAAACGTGTTCCAGTTACTAAGAATCTCATCATTTCCATCATGAAGCTGTTTAAACTACAGAAGGGTCCTCTCCTTTTTTTCAGTGTATCCAGGCCAGATGCTGCCAGGTTAACACTTCATACCCTGTGAAGTGCTGAGTACAAAGCCTCAGTTCAGCTTCCAGGTGAAGAGTAGGAGTAAGATGAGTTGAGTCATGTCTAGTTGGAGGAGAAGATGCTTACAGGACCTTGATGAGGGTCTTAAGCCATTGTCCTGGTTTCAGCTGGGACAGAGTTCTTTTTAGCAGCTAGAAGAGCTGTTTTGGTTTTAGTCTGGAATTCGTTATGAAAAGAATGTTGATAGTGTGCTGATGTTTATAGTTGGCACTAAGACCTCAAGGACTTATCAGCTTCCGATGTTTTGCCAGTGTGCAGGAGCACAACAGGATAGAGAGGAGCATGGCCGAGACAAAGGGTCCACAACTTCCCTTATGATTAGAATTTAGATTTAGGATTGAGAGCTAAATTGGCCAATGAAGTATTCCATATCATGCAATGTCATGCCCAGTATAAAGATGAGGGCTGACCGGAAAAAAGCAGGTTTGATCTTCCAGGGGCTCTCACTCTTGGACTCTGGGAGTGCCGTCTCTCCCTCGCTCTTTTCGGGCCTTTCACTAGTGCAGGATTGTGGTGTCAGGACTTACCTGTTTCGAGATCGTTAATTCAGGACAGGACAGGCTTTGGTCACCGGGTGGTGAGCAACTGCACTGTGCATCACTTGTTTGTGTATATTATTATCATTATGCATATATATATTCATATATTATTAGTAGTAGTATTAAATTGTTCTTATCTCGACCCATGGACCTCTTTTGCTTTTCCCCTTTAATTCTCTTCTCCATCCCCTGAGAGTAGGGGAGGATGAGCAAGCAGCTGTGTGGCATTTAGTTGCTGGCCAGCCTAAACCACAACAGCCATTTAAGGAACATTTTCATGCCATGTCTACTTGTAAATCAGGGCATAGATTCAGTAAATAAATGTATGTATATTCATGCTATATATTACCTGTCTTTAACATTTTGCCTAAATAAATGAAAGTTTCGTGCAGATAGGTAGATAGCTGGATTTCTAGTTTTAAGCCCCAAGAGGAAGACTGGCTGCTTCTCTGTTTTCTGTGGACGGTGGGCTCAGAGGACAACCCCTGGGCTGGGGGTCACCCCTTGCACACAATCCTTCTGTGAGCGCAGCAATAAGAGGCAGCGGGAATGTTGGGCACTAGGCACGGCGTGCAAACCCGCCAGGGCAGCCTGGGCTGGCTGCAGGGATGAGGAGGCAGCTGCTGGCCAGCAGCAGGCAGGACATGCCATGGGGTGCTGGCTATGGATCCAGATCCCTCAGAGCATATCAGCATAGCTGTAACTGAAGACCTATCAGCTGGACATCTTTCAGCCTGGGCAAAGACTTGAGGAAGGACGGTACGCAGTTCGTGAGTACACAGCATGTATTTATTGGCTAATAAGTACCGATACGCTCACCGCTTGCTATGGCCATCAGTCAGAGAGAGATGTGGCATCCCTCATTGCGTGGCTGAACCTTTATCTTGCTGAGTTGCCACCATCTGCCTTGCTAGTTCCCACCACCACCTGGTTTTACAGCCTTCGCATCACTATTTCCCTCCGAAGTTGTGGACTAACCATTACAGATTCCCTCATGTCTTTGTTTTCACTCTTCTTTGCTCATGTGGCTTTAGCTCAGGAGAGGGCTCACAGAACCCCAGCAGCATTTCTGGCTGAGCCAGGCTCACGACGGCTCCGCACAGAGCCAGCCTGGGGTTGTATCATCCTTGGCATTAAAACTGCATTCAGTGATTTAAACCAACGTCTTCCAGTGTGTCTCCTGAGTGTGCACCCAGGGTAGTTTTAAAGATTTCAATAGATGAAGAGTCTTCATATTGAAATTGTCCCAGTAATTAATGCAACAGAATTATGGTTTTAAAAAATAAATCTTACCTTAATGGCACTTTTGATTAATATAGTTTCAGCTGCACATGAAAACACAGAATTCAAGATTCAAACAAATCAAAAATCCCTTTTGAGAAATAGGTATGGCTATATGGACAATGGAGGTGGAAAATTTCTTAGAAGAATAATGTTTTTAGAAATTGGTATTATACATATGATTGCTAAGGGAAAAAAAAAAGGAGCTTCTTGGGGAAAACGATCTTTTCCTCTCCTGTTTAAATCATCAGATAATTCAATAAACAGAGGAGCACCTCTCTCTGCTTGTCGTATTCTCAGCTTTAATCTCAACTATAAAAAGCTAGTCCATTGTTAAGGCTTAAAAAACTCTTCTGTGAAAGGGAAATATAATAACCTTTGCTGTATACACACCAGGTGTTTTTCCCTAACAAGCACTGTTGATAGAGTGATTTTTAATCTTTGATGGCAATATCTAGAATGTATTGAATTGCAATAAAAACACTTTCCAGACATAGTATCTTCCAGGATTATAAAATCTATGGACAAACCATATGATTCTGTACAATGACATTAAATACTGTCTAGTAGTGCCAGGGAAACTTGGGTAATGTTGTAAGTTTGATCTCTTACGTGGGAAAAATCCAGAGTGTTTAATAGCTTTACTAAGTGACAAGATTTTGTTCCTGCATATCAGGTCAGCAATAAATTCTTACGTTACTACTGTTATAAAAATTAGTAACAGAAACCCAAAGCTGTGTTATACGACTCTCTGCTAGGCAGGGTCAGTGATTCACTTCTCTCAGTGTCGTACAGTGACAGTAAGAAGCACCGGATTTACACAAAAAATTAGGAAGAATTGTGATCCAAACTCAGTGCTACACAACTGCAATTTAATGTACCACTATTGAAAAATTAATTTGATTTTTCATGATCAAAGTAGATTCTCATTGAAAGCAGAATTTGGGAGGTAAAAAATGTTATTAAGATACACTGAGAATTCTGCATGAGCTGAAAATGAAAGTGGGAAGAAGAAAAGGCTAGAGGCAGAAGGTAGAGTGATTCGCACCCATTCTCATATGACATTCTTGATCAGACATCTAACTTGTTCATCATTTTAAAAATCCTGTCTCAATCTAACATCACTTTTAATCCTTATCCTGCAAGGTAGGTCATGGCCTTCAATGTCTGTGGTTCAATCTCATGTCCTGAAAAAAGGAGGAAAATCACCACCTTTCTCAACTTGAAGCCCCTAATTAGCAGAACCTGAGCAAAAAGAAGTCTCATGTCTCTTATGGCCTTTGCCCAGGATATCCTTGCAGTTCTGCAAGACCCAGCTCATTGTTACCTCTGAAAATTAAAATCCAGGTTTCAAACCAGTAATGGCCACAGACTGGAACCCAGGAGAAAGTTGAGATAAAGGGTTAACATGGCTCCAGCAGCTTAGTGCGAGGCAGAAGTCTGCCTCTGTGTTTGAGCTTGAAACACGCCCCATTTCCACCTCTAGGCAATAGTAAAGTATGTTACAGAATTCATGGGAAGGCATTAAGCGTGTTGTAGCCAGGGAAGTTTTAAAATGAACTGGGATTAATCTTGCCTAACAATTAAATGCTAAACATTTAGCTTAAACTAGCACTTAGCTTCCTGCTACAGCCAAGGGAGAAGGATAGATGACTCTAAAGAGTGATTATTCCAACCTCTACTGAATACCCAGGGTGGGATGAATCACCTTTCATTGATGTCTGTAAGTCTCCACGGAACACAGAAGAAGCCTAGATGATTAGCTAAACTCACAACTTTCATTTTAGTCAGCTTAAACTAGATGACATTAATTTCACTGCAGGTGATTAAAATGAGGCATTTTTCATTGCTAGCATCAATTGTCCAGACAATTGACAAATGCATCCACTTCTATCCAGTCTCATAAATAGAGGAAAACATGGAAATGAAGTATGGCATTTCAGCTAGTTCATGCTTTTCTTCCAGGTAGTGTTATTTAAGTCTGACATGGATAGTCTGAGTCAGTGGCTTTTCCTCCAGATGCTGATTCCTTCTAGAGTGAAAATCAATTTTGTGATGTTGCTGGCTATGCCAGAGCATCGTCAGCCTTTTGTGCACCTGACACCACATAACATCCCATCACAATCCCAAATATTAACTTTATATTTTGAAAAGATGAAAAAAAAAAAGAGCATTTGTGCTAGAAAGACTATTGCCCACCATGAGTCACTGACTTTTGTTAAGGAGGAGTAATTAAAACCACGTTAATGCAAATTGCTGCAGGTGCGGTGACTCTGTAACTCACGCTCTGCAGTTCTGGAGCTGCAGAGAGCCAAACAACAGGATCTTTAGGATGTGACTGGTATTCATTGTCCTAAGTAATACTACAGTACCTTGAGGACCAGTTCAGCCCAATTAGGAAGCACGACGGCAGATGTCACATGCTTTTCATTCTCTGCCTTTCAGCAATTTTCTCAGGCTGGAGACAGGGAAATGGGTGACCTGGATTTTCTACCTTCCTTATTCTTTTTGAAACTATGGCTGATTTCAGAGGGGTTGACAAGCTAGCTTCTTTAGAGAAGGTGTTGATAATTTCCATTAGCAGCAGACAGGAGTTTTTCCACTGGCTTTCACCAGCCAGGGAGAGTACAAATCTGCTTTGTAGGAGGCAGCTCACATAATCCTGGGGGCTTCTAGAGTTTCATTGTGTTCGATGGAGTTTCATTGTGCTGGGGTAGTGAGGTCGTTAATACCTACCAGACCAACTGAAAGTTTTCTGCCCCTGTGAGTTCCTGTCGCATTTAGTTTATTTCTTCTGCAAAATAAGATGAGAGTTCTTTGCAACAGGCTGGTCTCAGGTTTAATTCAAAGACATTCAGTCCTTGAATGTCAGCTGTAACCGGCCTTCACTGGTTACTGATCACACTACACTTCAGCAGAAATGAAAATACAGATAATAGATATAGGCAGGTAAAGAGAGAGAAAAAGTTAGGCAGACACACACACACATTCACGCACACAAAGACAGCCTTTCCACAGATATGTCATGCATAGATTTTCCTACAGTCCACAGTTCCTCTTCTCCTACTCAGTGTATCCCTAGTCACCATGCCATTTCCCAAAAATCAGCTTTTCTGAAGGGAAAAAATATTTAGCTAGCTGCTTACTAAGCAGTCAGCCACTGAATGTGCATAGAAAGGCACTGGTATTCCCAATAAAAGTTACAGTCACTTTCAGGAAAGAAAGCAGCCCCAAGGAACTGAGATCTCCCTATTTTGTGGTGGGTTATATAGCAAGGCAATACCCAGAGTGGCAAGACCTCTGTGGCCTTGCTTGGAGTCTTGCAGCAGTGTGTGAGGTTAAAGAGCTGGAGAGAGGCTGAAGAGCTGGGCTAGGAATCCATGTTTCCCAGGGCCATGTAAAGCTGATTGCAAGACGGGCTCTGCTGGGAGGGTGGAAAGCCTTTCTAGCAGGGGAAAAAGCCTATGTCTCTTCATGTGGGCAGCTGGGACCAGGAGCATTAAACCTGAAACAGAAGAGGGCTGGTCGCTGCTCACCTTCCCTGGGTGCCTGGCAGAAAGCAGCACAAAACAAATCCAGCCTCAGCAAATTTGGATCACTCGTTTTTATACTTGCACCCAAAACCAAATCAGGCTGGTACATTGCTGGGAAATCAGCACAAATGGCAGGACTGCTAAAGAACACGCCAGGATTTTGCTATATGCAAATAATTGTCTTTGTGTGATTTAAGGAGACAATTATCCTTCTAGATAATTTTAGCCGACTATCATTTATCTTTATTACTGTATCAGCTGTAATTACAGAGCAAATTATTGACGTCATGAGGAATTAAAACTACCCATTTAGCTCCTTGGCTTTGTTAAGATTTCCTTGATCTTTTACACCTTTTCCCTGTTTTGAAAGGACATTCTTAGCAAGTTCGAGACCTTGACTGAGACAACTGTGAAACAACTGTGTGTTCTTCCAGTGAGACAGGCCACAGGGAAGTAAAAAAACCCACCTTGTGCTCAAGACCAAGAGGCATTTTCCTTTACAGGGTATCAAATCTAAATCTAGCTACTGTCAGCAATGGCTGCCCTTTCGTTGATACCCCATGGCTCTTTGCAGCTTTAGTTGGGATTTCTAATAACTATGTTGTAAATCTATCATCATTTCCCCTTCTAATTCTGAGTTACTTTTCATCTGACAATACGCTGAAGAGTATGTCATGGACCTTTTTTCAGTACCAGATGAAAGGCAGATGGGAATAATTATCTTCGTTAGTTCCCACTCTACTCACATCTCTCTTCCTCCTCAAAATGTGTCCCCGCAGGCACCCCTTGCTCCCCACAGACTCTTTTTCTTCATCTTTCTGATGTCTTTTTTTTCCTATAATCTCATAGGACTCCCTTTTCCATGAATTTTTGAAGTCCTCCCTTTTTTCCTTCCCCAAATGGTCTTAGAGTACATTTTACTGTGGTGCTCCTTATGCCGGAGCTTCTCACGTACAACTGCTGCCTCAGCATCATGCAGAGACCATAGGCACAGAGCTGGGCAGTCATCAGATTTCAATTTGTTTCTGAAACATCCTTTCCACAGCAGGAAGAGGGGAGGGTCACAGAGGGGTTCCAAAATTATGGATAAAAAGCTACAGATGTTGTATCAGGATCGGAGAGGATCCAGATAAAAATGAGAAGTTTAGCAGGTTCCCAGTTTTAAGAACAGGTTGATACAATGGGAAGAAGGAAAGAAACAAGAAATAACATAGCACTTGCAGCATAGGAGAAAATAAAAGGAGCTGAGCAGGGATCATAACTGAGAACACTATAAAAGAGGTGAAATTGCAAATAAACAATAAATGGGATACAGAGAGGAAAGAAAACTGTGGCCTCCGCTTCCCTATCCTTGGTACTGCAGTAAGCATTCAGGTTTCTGAGTACCTGTGTGTTTTAGAAAGCCTTTATGTAAGCAAGTGCTGGAAAACAGATGCTTTGACGGTTTCTGCATTCCTCCTGGTAATTGCCAAAGACTGTAGTAACACACTGCCTGGTGAACTCAGCTGAAATATTAAAAGCCCACTGCTGCAGACAAGCCATTCATTGCTGACCCAAAAACGGACGCTTTCTTAGCTGGTGGAAAAATCCCTGCCAAGTGAGATTGTATTGCTTGGAATTCTTTAAAAATTTCATGGCATCACTTTTTTTTCCTCATTTCTGTATGGGGAATTAAATGGAAAATCTCACTGAGTGAACATTTAGTATGCAAAAATATACCTTTTAATATCATTCTCAATTTTAGAAAAAAAAGTTTGCTGCATTAGTGCATCAAAGAAATGTATTTTGTCTGAAAGCCACAGGTAATTTGTAGCTATCTGTTGTTGTCCGACTGTTCACTATAGCTAACATATTTTTATTTATCATTGGACACAGACACAGCAAACAAGGCTTGAGCTCCATTGTCTTAGGCAGTATACAAGTTCAGAATAAGAAATGAGCTAAAAAAAATCTAATGAAATTTGTGTTTCTGTTTGCATTATCTGGGTGCTTTCATATGTGCATTTAAAAAAAAATCACACATACATCAGCACACATAGGTATGATAAGGGCAAAATTAATGTCATGTGGTATAAGGCTTTATTACAAGCGTTTTTTAAATGACCACATTTCTAAAAAATGATCGTCTTTTACCTTAAACAGGCATATCACAGAGTAGTGAAGTTTGAAAGGGACTTCTGGAGATTGTCTCATCCAACCATTCTGCTCAGAGCAAAGTCAGCTGGAGCAGGTTGCCCAGGACCACGTCCAGTCAGGTTTTGAATCTCTCCAAAGAGAGAGCCTACAGAGCCTCTGGGCAACCTGTGCCAGTGTCCAACCAACCTCAGAGGAAGAAGGTTTTTTCTTACGTTTAAACAGAATTTCCTGTCTTTCAATTTGTGCCCACTGCCTCTTGTCACATTACTGGGCACCACCAAGCAGAGTCTGGCTCCTTCTTCTTTACTCCTCCCACCAGATATTTATATACATTGACAAGATCCCCCTGAAATTTCCCATCTCCAGGCTGAATAGTTCCAGGTCTCTCAGCCTGCCCTCGTATGGAAGATGCTCCAGTCTCTTAATCATCTTTATGGCCCTTCACTGGACTGGCTCCAGTATCTTCGTGTCTCTCTTGTACTGAGGAGCCCAGAACTGGACCCAGCAATCCAGAGATGTCTTACCAGGGCTAAGTAGAGAGGAAGGATCACCTCCCTTGACCTGATGGTGATGCTTTGCCTAAAGCAGCCCAGGAAGCTGTTGACCTTCTTTGCCATACTGGCTAACGGTCCGCTTGATGTCCACCAGACCACCCAGGTCCTCTTTTACCAAATTGCTTCCCAGCCACTTGGTCCCCAAGTGCTTGGTGTTATTCCTCCCCAGGAATAACAAATGAAGGACTTTGTATTTGTCATTGCTAAACTTCATGCAGTAACTTTCTGCTCATTTCTTCAGCCTGCGAAGGTCACTCTGGGTGGCAGCACACCTATCTAGGGTGTCAGTCACTTGTTCCAGTTTTGTATCACCTGCAAACTTGCTGAGAGTGTGCTCTGTTCCAACATCCAGGCCATTACTGAGGACAATAAACAGTATCCTCAATTGTACCGATCCCCTTCGACCAGCCTCCAGCTCGTCTTTGTGTTGCTGATCACAACCATCTGAGTCTGGCAATTCAGCCAGTTTTTAATCCACCTCATTGCTCATTTATTTAGTTGATATATTTTTTGCTGTCTCCTTTGCACTTCCTTATCTGCATGCATATGCTTGAGCTGGGCCTCCTTTGGCCCCGTTTTGTTGATTAAGAAGTCTCTCTTGTGCACATCACCCTGCATCTTTTGCTCGCCGACCCACTCTGCCATTTCCTCTCTTGACTGTGGGTCATCATTTCCGTCCCTCATTGTTCCTACTTTGAAGGTCTTCTCCCAGTTTTGGCCAGCCTGTTGGCAAAAATGGTTTTGCTATTTGGTCAGCTGGATCCTATCTCTTCCAGACAGTCCTCATCAACACAAGTTGTCCAGCCAGAATCCATGCACTCCCCTTGAAACCCTTCCCTCTCATTGGGAGCACTGAAGAGAAAACGATGTGCACGTAGATCCCCAAGCGTCTCACCCTTGACCTGAGAGCCATGTCACCATGAATAATACTTTCCAGGTCTCTCCTGGCCTTATTGCTGGTGACGGTGTGGAAGAGTAGCAGAGGACCAAGAGTCAGACAAGCTTCAACAGTCCCTCCTATCCCCTAGCAAGCCACAACCTCCCCCAAAAGCAGGTCAGGTTGGCAGATGGGGGTCTCTATCCCCACGGGAGGGACTCTCCTACTGCTGCCACTTGCTGCTTCTTCCAAGTGCTGCCATGCAACTCAGGCTCAGTGGCTGCAGCCCACCCCTCAGTGCCCTGGATGTGCACCTTGGGGACACTCATTCTGGATCAAGACCTCTGCTGTGCCAGGGGTAGTTGCTCTAGTGGGTGCAGGAGACCATTCGCAAGCACTTGTACTGGGTTTGTTCCCCTGTTGAGTACCCTTCTGCACCAAGTGCTGTGCCTGTTGGGTGCCTCTGCTAGCTGCATGTGCTCTTTGTAGTTTGCTCAGTCTCCATTCAGGTCATCTGACAAATCCCTTTCCATAAAAATTCCCAAGCTTTTATAGCACACCATCACATATTTTATGCATGTTACAGAGAAACGGACTCAAGCTAACCTGTTGAAGTATTGCTTATCATCTTGTCCCTGTTCTTCTGTCTATACATAATGTATAAAGAATACGTTAATAATGTAGTTATATTGAAGATACTTTTGTATATAAATAAATAATTAAATAAATGCAAGCACGTGCACACACACGCACACATGTGTGCCTGTGCAAGCGAGGAAACATCTAACACATCAGGCATTAAGCACAGGGTCCATGACGATATGACAGGTGTGGCCACAATGCCTGAAAGCCCAGAAGCCAAATTTGCCAGGCTCCTTTAGGGGTTTGAAGAGCTCTAGACCCTGTATGGGGACACATTGGGTTTTCAGATTGGGGTTTGCCGCTACCAGTGCAGTGGTTCCAAAAACAGGACAGAGTTTCCTGCCTGACTGTCCTTGCACCAGTGTCTATATTGGCTTGGGGAGCTACCTCTGTAGTAGGTGTCCTGGGAAAGTGGGATTTAGCACCTGAAATAATTTCCTTCATTTGGACAACTCGAGTAGTGGTTGTGTGACTTCTACAGCAAACAGAGGACTCTGGAATCAGAGGTGTCCTCAGGTGGAACAACAGGCCACACCAGGAGAACACCCTACCTGCTGGAGCCTGGAGAGCAGGGGAGCCCTCACCACCTTTCCTATTGAACTTGGGCTGATATGCAGCCAGGAAAGCCAAATCGGGGGACGCGCCTGTAGGCTTTGAATGAAAAAGAAGAAAATATGCCAAGAGAATTTACACACACAAAAGAGTAGAAAATAAATATTTTGTAAATCAAAATATTTAATGATGTTAAATATTAACAGTACAACGAGAGCTACTGTCTTCCCAGAGAGAGCAGAACAAGAGCTTAAAGACTAGGAAAAAAACCCCACAACTAGAGATGACTTGCTCTGCCCATAAGGACATAGGCTTTTGAGAATGGGACTAGGCTAGAAGTTTATCTGGACTAATACTTGCTTTTTTCTTGTTGTGTGCTATAATGGTGTACAATTAGTGTCATGATGCACCAGTAAATATTACCATTCCCGTCATCATCGAAATATTCCTGAAAACGTTCTAGGAATTTCAGGTTACATTAAAACTCTGAAAAAAAAAAATCCTGGAAGATGCCTTACTGTTTTACAAACATAAGAAAAATATATCATATATATTATCTGAATGTTTTTTGAGGAGAAAAAGTAAGAGAACAAAGGAAACAGATGCACAGTCACGCCAATGTGCTACAAAAATCTTACCTATGAAGTTTATCTGTGAAAAATATACACAGCAAGTCAAACCCGGAATTGGCAATTGTCCATTCAAAACAGGATGAGTGTTAATTACTGTATAGTATATCCATGGACTCTTAACGCTGATTTTTTTTTTTCTATTTTGGGATTCTGAGATTTCCAGAGATATCTGTATCCTCAGAGAGACTGAAATCGTGTTTCTGAAGCAAATTTCTTACAACACTTCTGCATCCTTAAAAGTCATTGACAGGAAATAGTATCTCTGAGAGATACCGCTGAACTGAAGTTAAAGTCCAGTCCAATTAGTCACTTCCTTGTCTGTGAATGACTGTTCCCTGTATACACTGTTTTAAATTGTAGAGCTTAGCCTAGCTTTCAAATTACCTCAGAGCCTTTAAAAAATCTTATTGACAGAGCTGAACAGTGCAGTAATAGAAATATGTCTTAACAGAAGAAAAAGTTTATTGACCTTTTGAATATTCAAGAATGCAATATCACAATGCATGCCTTAAATTATGTGAATCTTTACATATAATTAAACATACTTTGAGTCTCCCTATGGGGAGTCTGCATCAGAAATAGTGTGTCGATATCTTTATTTTCTGCCGGTAATATAATACATGTTTTGGTCAGGTAAGGAGACTAAGAGCTAGAGAATTAATTGTTGGAATGAGGAAAGATTATTTATCCATGCTTCAACAGGCCTAATTTAAGAGTTTGAACTGTCAGGGAAGGAAACCATGTTTAACATTCTCATTTTTATTATTTCAGTGAGTCATTCTGGATTCACACCAGTTTCCAGTTTTTCACATTCTAAGCCTGATATGAAGTTCCCATTATGACTGGAACAAAGCCTTCAGCATCACTCTTAGTTCATTAAAACTTGCACTTCTTTTAATGATCTTTCCTTCCACACATCCTTTAGCATACATTGTCTTAAACGGAACATTTGTTTAGCGCACAACCAGGTGGATTTGTGTTTTTAGGCCAGTTTTTGTGGAGAGACAAGAATCTTGAGTGACTTTCTTCATGTTTTCTCTAGGTTTGCTCCGCTGAGCAGCTACCTTTGGCATCATTTCAACAGTTGTCATCCGAGAACTTCCGTGGTTTGGGACGAGATTTGGGTCTTACCCTATAACCACAGTTTCGGTGACATGTGCTGGTCAAGCTTTTTGCAGTCGTAAGCTCCGTGAGTGTCAGTGAACCTTGAAGCTCTGTCCCAAGCCTTTCAGATCTTTCATTAAATGTAAATCTCCTTGAAGCAGTGATTGTGTGATATGGCTTTCATTATCATAAGCACGCTGATGATATTCAGATTTGTGGTTCACGTTAACCTTTCCTACTGAGGTCAGCAACAGTATCTCTGAGAGTCTAACAGCTGTCTCCCCGTGGATATCTCATAGTTTTTTGACATTAAACATAGGCAGTAGGAGCCTCTGTTAATTGGGTCTGACAGTTTCTATTCTTCTTTTTGTTTGCATTTCATGGAATCTTCTCAGTACCTTTAGCTGGGAACTTGGGTCTTATTCCTGACAATAATTTGTCATTTACTGCTCTTATGTTTTTCTTCAACAAAAAATATGTCGTTACTTAACATCTCATAAATTTGCCTGTACTTAATCATTACATCCATAAAAACATCCGTCTGTATGCTTGTGGTTTTGTGTTTAGAGTTTGCCTTTATTTAAAAACATATTTCTCATGTCACCACACGCATACTCGTCTGCTTGTAGCATCTCTCCTTGTACTGGCAGCATCTCTCCTTATACTGGATCTGCCAAGGCCAGTAGGTAACGTATACTTACTGACAATGTATATGAGCTTGGACATGGTGCCTCCTAGTGCAGAGGGCACTTGTCTTCTGGGCTGGAGCATGTTTGGCCAGCTTGGAGCATGGGCAAAGGAGCCAGTCAGAGACAAACCTTTTTGTAATTTAACTAAATTGTCTCTGTGGGCATGAATTAAGACCATATGGTCTGCTCCCTGCTTCTCAGCAGGGGCTTTTGCTCTCAAGCAGGGTATTAAATAAAAGAGTACAGTTATTTTCCAATGGTTCTTGAAGAGATTAGAGGAACACTGTTGTGTCCGACTTGCAGCTCCTTTCATGAGCGACAGCAATGGGACAAGTAAGAAGCTTCTGTTCAAACAGGTTAGTAGAGGGAATACGCATGTGTTTTTCCTGTATCAAAGGTTAAAAAAAAAGTATTAAGTATTTTATTTGGTGGTTGTTGAGAAGCGACAGAGATGGTTTCCATTTTCTGTTTGTGCTCAGTTTTAGACAGGTGCCGGTTAGCCTGCCAGAGTTAAAACATTATCCTCATCTGGGCAAAGACCAGCTTGTACTCTTTTTCATTTTAAAACCAGGAGTGACAGAAATATAACTTTCAGCCTGTAATGAAAAAAATCAACAAATTACACAGGCTTCAAAGGCTTGAAGGTCTGGAGATAGAGTGTATCACTCTATATAGTCAGGTAACCCAGAATAATGGTGAGTATCAGGTAAATAATCTGTGAATTTTTTGGTATTGCTTGACATGGGTGTCCTTTACAATAGTGAGACCCGAGAGAGACCCAGGAAGGAAATTTGTCTCATGGTAACGGACACAATAAGTTCTTTACAGTCAATATTTTGCTGCTCTGCACCTACTCAGCTCTCTGAGAGAGCTCAGGTCCCAACTCAGTATTGTTCCTCTCCGAGCAGCTTCCCAATGGGGAATAAAGGAAAACATAAGGTCTGGAGATGTTCTAAGAGCCACGTGCTTACACAGGCACAAACGCGAGCCCCGAGCTGAGGAGACCACAAAGCAGCATCTGGTGAATTATTTCAGAAATATGTGACAAAAATCAGTGCTTGAACTGTTCTCCAAAAGATTAGCCTGTGTTGGATTGGAGTGCACGGCTCAAGGCTGCCACACCTGTGGGCTGCCCTGGTACCGTTGGGCTCTCTGCGGTCTACTGCCATCAGTAGCTTCCATACCAGTGACCTGCTGCCTCTTCAGGGCATGGAGAGAGGGTGGTACCCAGCTGTGCTACTCTCCAGGAGGCAAGTAAACGGTGAGAAATACCCCCGGGAAGATTTGGTTGTGCAGATCAGCTCCTTCCCGTGGAGAAGCATCCTACAGACACCTTGGTGTGCTCAGATCCGCTGCCAGGCACCTTCATCTGATGCTTAAGGTAGTCACTGTTTTCACAAATAAACTCAGGGGTAATTGCAGCCCTGGGAATTTTCACCTTCATGTCCATCCACTTTCGTGATAATCTGGGAACAAGGTTTTCTCGGCTTGATTTGAAACTGGGATTTGAACCTTGGTGTGTCACCAGAGTGCCCGAGCATCTATGTCATTCAGAGACAAATGTCTCCCATTACAGCTAGGCATTTGTTATAAGCAGTCATTATCCCATGAAGCAGAGATCTGAGCTGCACTCTGATAAAAGTGTCTTAACCACCAGGCAATGATAAGTTACTTCTTAGGCCTTCCTCTGCTCAGTGAACAAAAAATAATTCTGGCATTTAGAATCAAGGAAAAGCATAAAAACTAAGTATTCTACTTTATTGCACTAAGAAATGCTTCACTTTTTGATATATTTATACTGGGAATCCAAAAGACCTAAGGCACGATCCTCTATTAAGAAAAAAACCTCTGGATGAGGACGGAAGAGAAAATTTTGGGGAAAAAAAAGTGATGCATATTTCTCTTCTACTGTAATACGGTCTTATTAAGTCAGAAAAATGCTTGCTTTCTCTGCTGCAAGAGTGGTAAACGGCACCTTGAATCTGCATCTGAAAAAGACTGTTTCAACACGACCTGCAAATGGAATGAAAGTCATTGCAAGATGAAGGAGTGGAATCAGACATATTTCTAACAGTATTATGCTTCAGGGAAAGATAAGTTTTAACAAGCCAAATACTTTCTAGGGTAGCAGGAGAAAGGTTTAGGAGAATTGTATGGGACCTTTGATTGACGGTTAGTTGAAGGAACAGGTAATGATAATAGCTTTGTTTTCTAATTTCATACCTTTTCTTAAAGCACTACTAACTGAAATCTGGAGGAAAATGAAAGAACAGGGGAAAACTGCCAACACTGACTGTGAAACTAGTAACTACAGAAAAAACTTTTTCTGAATTTAAACACCTCTACCTCATGCAGCTGGATGCATGGCAGATCATTTGCAGACATTTTCTATAGCTAGTACAGGTAAATTTTTTTTCCTACTTTTTAGACCAAATTTCCCTTGCCTCCCAGAAATCTCAAAAGAATTTATGTATGTTCAGCAAGTAGAAAGATCGTATCAAGACATAATAAATACAGCCACAATGAATGAATCTATGAATACAGATTTTGAGTTTAAAAAGTACAACAACCTCTTCCCATTTATTTGCTTATCTTCTACATATTTTTCTGGTGAAGGTGTTACTAGCATCTCAGTGCTGCACACACCTATTAGCTCTAGTCCTAGGAGGACTTTTCCTGCTTAGACTGTTTACAAATAATTTCTAGGGCAGTTTCCTTTGTCAGAATTTTTAAGTTTCCTTCACTCAACTCTTCTAAATAATTTTTGCATTTCTTCCTATGTTCGTTCCCTGTTGGGAATACCTAATAAAAGCAGGAGCAAAAAGTTCCTGGGCACTATTTGGAAATAAATGTATCTCCAAACTCTCCCTGAGAGAGTAGTTTGAAGATGTTTGTTGAGAAAGTTCTTAAAATACAATTGTAAAATTTCCTAATCCCAGTCCCATTTGTCATTGTGGTCAATAAAGCTTTTGAGAAGATAAGCAAACTACTACTGCATAAGTAAAAGCATATAAAAGTGTAGACTCAAACATGCTATTCCATTTTTCTGTGAAAGAGCTGTCTCTGTCAAATATGAGCTTATACATCCTTTACTTTCCATATTAACTATGGATAGCTACCCTATATGTTCCAAACAGCTAACGGATTTAAACAATAACCTGATAGAGAAAGTAAAAACACATATTTCTTTTGCCATGACTGTATGATTTGTCTCAATGCTCAGTGCTAGCAAACATGATTCTTACAGGGTTGTAAAGGCTATACCAGCACGAGATCCTTGTAGAGTACTGCCAAAGACTAAATAGTATTCTTCATTGCATTTTTACTACCTTCATTATACGGCAGTGCATCACTGGCACATGTATATCGCATCACAATAAACCTAGAAAGCAAACTGAAATGAATTATAGTCATGTGTGTATTGATGCAATCTAAAATGTCATTGCCACCATTCCTATTACAACAAATTTTTACTAGAGAACAATGTACATCCCAAACTGTGGTTCATATCTCAAACTTTTTGCATTTCTTTGCTTCTTGTAATATTTTCCTTAGACTTTTTTTCCTCCAGCAAAGTTTTATAGAGTAATTCTCACCACTTTACTGAAGCTAAATTCCACTTTACTAAAGCTAAATTAGAAAAAGAAATCTGAAGTATATGGTCTATATGGTCTAAAACATTACACAGATAAAAAATGTCAAGTTAGAAAAATAATAAGCTAATCCTGAAGAGATTTTATTTCTACAAAAATAGACACATAAGAGCATTTAAATTCAAGTTAAACCAGAGGTAGTTAGAGCTAGTTTGGCCATTCTCATAAGACTGACAAATCTTACATCTGGGAACTATAAATTTGGTAAAAAAATGAAGGACTGAGACCTAATTTGCTTTATTTGACTTGACCATATAAATGAGAGCTACATTTTCCCATCTTGACTACTATAATTTTTTTTTTTAAAGGTATTGCACAGAGCTACCTTTCTTTGCTCATATAAAATATGTTGGGTTGGACATATTCCTTTAGCATCTTTGGTCTAGGTGGGGACAGATCCTAAAAACACCCAGCATTCCTAAATAACGTAACATGCAACTGAAGGCAAAAAAAAAGAGCACATTTTTTGTGCATCCTGGGACCATTCAGAAAATCTTTGTGTCAGAACCACAGATGATATAGGGTCAATATCAGTAAAGACCTAAAGCGTATACAAGTTATATAAGGTGGTGCCTGTAGGTTAGATGCTTGGCTTTCAGATCATGATCTGAAATGTAAAGTGAGGACTTGGAATCTCTTCTCAGCGCATGGGTCAAGAGGAGCCTGTCAGAGCAACCCATGCACTGAGTGAAGAGGTACTCCAACTCATCACTTAGAAAACTGCACATTCTCCTTTAGTCTAACTGGATGAGGGATTTCATTGCTCAGCCTCCCTTTAAGGACATTATATCCCATCCAAAATGTAGCAACTATCAAATATTGTTATATTCTTTCTTTTTTGAGTTATACTGACTTCTATTCACAATACCTGCAGTACCTCTGTTTTCCAGCTTCTTCTAACCAATGGCTTGTGATTAGTAAACTCTAGAGTTTAAGGGGACCTCTTTGTTTGTTTGTGTTTTCCTGATAATTTCCAGATGTTTCCTATGGTGATTTGTTCTGTGATGCAGGAATTCCATCTGTTCCTTCCTATATGTTGGCTCTGCTTTATTTTGCATCTGCATCACATTGTGATTCAGAGGGTTTGCATTAGTACCTCTTATTTGCTATACCACCTATTTATCATAATTTCTGCATTTGCAGATTGTGTCTTCCATATGTCTGAGTTAATTATTGCAATAAATAATAAATAACTCATAAAAACATATTAGGCACTTTTCTATACACTTCAGTGTACCTCTGAACTCGCATTTGAAACTCCTTGCAAAAAGCTGTTCCTGACCTTAACAGACTTCCAAAGATAATGGGTACTTGAAAGGTGATGATTAATAAAGACACTTAGAGTAGCATTAATAGATAAGAATGGCAAAATAAAGATTCTCGGAAAGAATATAAACCCTTCATTTGCTTATTGCGAAATAATACAGGCAAGTTAGTACTCAACTTACTGCTAGAAAGCCAGTTGTTCTCTGAAAATTGTGAGTAGCACTTGAAAGTACTAGTTCATTAGCAGGACATTTTATTTTTCTTCAGTAAATAGCTGTATTTAGAGGCGAGACCTTTGCTTGGCTTTAATCCAGAAAATTTTAAAAATATCTCAATGCAGATGGGAAGTTAGACTCTGATGGCAAGCCAGCAGTTGCAAGATGTGGTAAAACTGACACCTTGATAAAGTTTGTTAATCATAAGAAGCACCAGCTGGGAAGAGTTCCTTAGTAATGGATCACTCTGTATGGAACTGAGTATATGGGACAACTTTTGCCTTTGTGTGTTAGACTATTTAGAAGAAAAGCACCCCCACTGACAGCCAACAGCTTTTTAGTTGAAATAGCAGTAGGAAACCCTTACAGAGGTCATCAAAATCCAGGGTCAATAGGCATGATTTTTACCTATCTCTGTGCATCTGCCTTTAAACATAATAATTACTTTTTAATCCTTCCAATTATTATAAAATTATTTATGTTAGACTTTTCTCATCTTAGGATTGCTGGCTGAGCCTGAGGAAATTTGTTCTCCAAAGGAGTGTTTCTAAACAGGTTATTGTTCTGTTTTTGTCACATCCAGAACGCCCAAAAAGACTGGGCAGCAAAAACGCGCAGGGGCTCAGTTTGGTTATGCAGGGTAGCAGTCTAGAGAAAGCATTTCGAAGGAGTGAAATATGTCTGGTATGCAAGGAGGATGCCTATATCATGGAAATTTTCCTGAAATGGTAAAATTAGATTTTGAAGTTCCCATACAAATCCTTGTAATTATAAAGAATGTAAAACTTACCTTATAAAATTAACTCAGCTGGTTAAACTCAGTGAGAACTATAATGAATAAATGATGAGCAAGTACTGATTGAAATTGCATATTTAAGGACATTAGGTAGTTGATTGAGGGAAAGAGACAAAGATGACATTCAAACCTTTAGAATGCTTCTGGGTAATTATTTTTTCCAATGTTAATACATTTATTTCATTAAATGTCTTTGTTTTCATCAAGCAAGACACCAGCATCTCTATATTAACCTTTTACATGCAACCAAATAGATTTCATAATACAAAGTGTGAATCAGCAGTAGTGGCTGGGGAAAATCCTGGCCTGTGCTCCAGCACAAGTCTTTGTGCAGCTGTTCTGAACCGAAAAAAAACAAATCAACCAACCCTCAAAAACCTGCCAGAATTTATTTTAAATTTATTGGCTCCCCTACAGAATTCGTAGTCTGTAGTTTAAGAAACTGTGCAGGTGAACTCAGGAAAAGACAGCAACAGGAATATCTGCTGCCAATATTGCTGCCAGAGACTTCACGTTGTGGCACCACAGGTCTTGCGTGTTCCTGAGGGCGGAAACTCTAATTGACCTGCTCTGGGTCATTATAGTCCTTACTGAAAGGTTTAAATCCTCTCCTCGTACTTTCTTTGGCATTCTCACTGCTTTAGGAAATAATATTCAAGAATTAACCTCTTAGATTTTGTGTTACTAGTTATCCGTTTCGTCAATCAGATTCACTTCTTCATTGACCTAGTATTTCCATAAGTGCCACTGCTCCAATATTGACATTTTAATGTATCTCTGAAGTGCATGGTTGCAGAATGATGTAAGGAATTTTACAGTTGTATTTTTTAAAACTTCAGGTTTTTACTATCTCCCTATTGAACATTAATCTCAGGTCCGAAAGGTCATCTAGAAGTTTATCTCTCTTCTGTGCAGTCAATTGGTACTAAATATATTCTTCATTTCAGGGATTTCTCAAATGTATTCCATTTTGCGTACTGCTAATGCAGTAAAGACCAAACATTTGGATTGTATATATAAATGTGATTTGTACGGACTATGTTAAAATAAGTTGCTCTTACTAGCACGCTACTGGTGTGGTTATCCAGAATCCAGTCTGCTTTTAATAACTTTAAACTTGCATTTAAAATAGCCTACTGAATTACTGTCATCTCTGACTGTAGTGTATAATCTCTGTTTTGGACACTCATAAATAACTGAGCCATGTACAGAAAAAATTCCACCAAAACTACCTAAAAACAAAACAGGTGAATGTGTTGCTTATCCAGAAACATAAAGTGTAAATCCCCAAATATTCACATAAGTTTTGAGAAACTTGCTTACGTATTCAGCTTCATCATTATATCTTGTTTTCTCTCACCCTAATAAGGCATAAAGCCTCCTTTATTTCTGCTACCCCTTTGCTGTGGAGAGATTTCATCAGTGGAAACCCAATACAGCCATTCCTGTCAATTTACAACAGAAATCCTTTTCTTCCTTCCTTCCCTCTGTTTGCTGTTTTTTCATGCAAAATGAATTAGACCACTCCTTGTATCAGTAAGCATTGCTTTCCCAGAGTGACAGGCTAATTTCCTCCTTTTCTCCTCACAGCCTTGCACTTTGCTAGCACTGTCGTGGGAACTGGAGAGTTCGCCGTTAGCATCCTGAAAAGGTTTACCTAGGTCTTCATTTGTATGCGTTGGCAAGTGAGAAACGGAGGGATAAAACTGGAATGCATGGGGTAAGGAGGTGTGGCTTTACGGCTTCCAGTGTTGGAAACAGAACATTCAGGGACAAAAATGTAGCATTTGGGGCTCTAATACAATTAGGGATATTTTGCAAAACATAAAGAATTACATAATGGCAATGTTTTCAAAAGTATAGGTTTAAAACCAACTCAGAGGATATTTTGATAAGCATATTGAAATGACCCTTTCTGGGGGAAACGCTGAGGTAGCACATAGCAGTCTGACAAACTGGCACACGGTGGCTCTTCCTCCTGGCACTACACAACCTAGTTCCGTTTCTGTTTCCATGCCAGACTGTGAAACTGTGAGTTTTCAGACCTGAGCCGATACAGGAACACCTAACAGACGGGAGGGAATATGACCGAGCACTGGCACACCACTGCTGTTAGATGCCCGTTAGATGTTATACAGTCCTTGCTCAACTGTGAAACGTGCTGCACAGAGGAATGTCTTAATTGAGATGAAAGGCATCTCATCAGCTTCTCCTCAGGGTAAGATGTTCTGCTCCTGTGAATCCTGCCCTGGAGGACACTCACAGAGAGGGCCTGCCCTCTCCTCCTGGCACACGGTACAGCCTGTGAGGGCACTGTCTCTCGTTATTGGGTGATCACTGTGGGAAAGTAAATGATAATGAAGTTTTGATTTCAGCTGCTTTCTTACCTCAGTGAAGTCCTTTGTCATGTCTGAATGGGCCAAAAGGAGATTTATGGTCTGAAGTTTTAGCTGAATCATGAATCTGCTCTGAATCAAAATTAAGTATTCTCCTTTTCCTAAAAGCTAAAGCTAAGATGCCTGTTTTCAGACAGATTCTACTGCTAACTCCCTTTACATTTTATTCCTGCAAGCTCATATTTGAGCAAATCACAATCTTATTCTCATATTGGTTACGCCCTTGGCACGAAACTCTGTTTCAATGTCACAGTAAATTGTAGTGTTGATCTTATTGAACACCATTGAAAGCCCTTACCCTATGCACTGATATCATATCCCTTTCTGATAAACATAATTAAATATGTATGTATATGATATCAACCATGTGTGCTTCTTACCCAGTGTGACCATAGCACAGTTAGAAATCACTTGAAGAACTGCCGTTTTGAGAACATCTTTAGTCAAACAGTGTGAGATCTTCCTAACAGCAAAATCCTTCACAATCGAGTCAGGATGAGTCTGGGCTAGTACTAAAATACAGATGACATTAACAGTATTTTTAGAGTAAAATCCATAGAAAACTAATCTGGAGTACAGAGGAAAACTAATTTAACACAGCAATTTAAATGAATTTAGTACAGTAGTACATGCTGATTTCTTTTATTTGCTTTCTGGCACCTAGAAACTGTATATTTTAGGTAAGTAAAGACACACTATGTCTAAACTGTCCAGCTGCTCAAATACCAGAGAGCTGGAATAAATTTTTTAAAATCTGTGTCTTAGAAAGAGAGGCAGAGATGGTATTTTATGCAGCAATCAACTTTTTCCTGTGTGGGGTTTTTTTTTTGTGTATAAAAAGAAGTGAAGCAAAGACCACCCATTCACTTTTCTGCTATTTTTCTTACTTCTAAGGAAGGCATGTAATCAAAGTCTGGTTGAGTAGCAGTCACAAGACTAGCTTGGGTGTCTTTGTTTAAAAAAGCCAAAAAACAAATAGCAACACCCTCCACAACAATTTTCAGAAGCTGGCAAAACAGTGCCTGTCCTGAAACGGCTTTAAAAGTAGATTACTATAGCTTGGCAACAGCAAAAATGATAGGTCGGATGCTTCCTCTGGACATCTGGGCGGCTTCTGCAGTGAGACCTGCTCATGCAGGAGAATTTACATGTCTCTGAAGACGTTTTCTCAAAATGACAGTAGAGGAACACGACTGGCCGATTAAATTTCCAAGTAGCCTGTGTAAGAGTATAAAGACAAAAGGATTTGGTACCGAAATGTGGTTCTGTTATAATTGTCCAGAAATTGAATGCATTGCCAATACAAGCCCACCAAGTATTTCACTTAAAACAGGTGGGCTATAAAAGCAGAACAACCTGGCATATTATTACACAGAACTCCTTTTAAGTTCAATGCATTGAAGTCTCTTTGGACCTTCATTCGCTCTCATTAAAAAGCAAAGATTTTCCTTTGAACTCCATAGATCTTATCCGAACCAATACAAAGGGAAGAGGCTGGTGTGCTGAAACAATAATGCACAATATAGACAGCATTTTTCTCATCTCCCGTTTGTTGTTTTCCTGTAAGCTTTTCACATACATTCCCTCTCTAATCAACACAGAGTGGGTGAGGTTTTTCCTGCAGAAAGCTTCCTTCCACGCTGAAATAAATGTCTAAGGCAGGGATCCTGGAAACATCTCTCTTTGCTGACTACGGAGGGAGTTGAGATAGCCGGCTTAAACACAGGACTCAGTCAGAAATACAGTTCCAGATTCAGATGCTTGTGTTCCTGTTATGATCAATGAAAACTGACAGCTCCATTCAGTTACCCTGACTTAGCACCTAGTCCCTACTAAGATGCCCTGAGTAAGATATTTTGTCTGCCTACAGGCTGCCTGTCCATCATAGCACGGGTCTCCCATAAGGCCTGACCCATATTTACCATATCTGTGACTAGATTTTCCTGACACTTTGAGTCCTCTGAGGTCACCTATTCTTAGGCCACTCTTATTTAGGCAACTGAATTGAACCTCTAGTAACCACAGCAAACAAAAGGTGAGGTTCAGTGACTTAATCTTTGGCAGCTAGTGCCAAATGAGACGGCCTAGGGCACCTGAGGCTTTTGTCGCTCAGGGCTGGCAGACCCAATCTATGACTTTCTGTGGCAGCAGCTGCAGCCATGTAGACTAACTGAAAACGTCTAAGCAGAGAAAATATTTACCATCCCAAAAGGCCTGCTCAGGCAACTGAACTTTCCCCCTCCCTGGGTCTAAAGAGCTATTCAGCTTATGAAAAGTAATTTTAGATACTGGGTTCAACTCACTGTAACACCTTACTTACACACAGGTGTTTGAATATTGGCCTGGCTCTGCAAATTCATTAATTTTAGATGGGATGAAGCCCACTGCAGTTGTTTTATGCAGATGAAGATATATATAAAACTTTGCTGATCTGGCAGTGATTACCATGATTAGAATTTGCGATGTATACATATTTCTTCTGTCAATTATAAAAAGAATATCTCGCAAAATATGCACGTTATTTAACACCATTTTACTCTCCAACACTGTGATAGTTACAGGTTGTCAGCATTTCTCTTCATCTTTTATGAATCTGAATTTTCTCAGTGAATTTTACAGCATTAGAGTAATTTATTTTCAAATTAAATTGCACTCTGCTTTGCTTGTCATTGACCTAAATACATTTTCAACCAAACATTGCAAATCTGGGAAAACATGTTAACCTTGGGCAGGTTGGTTCTTCTGGACCTATTTTTGGCATATAACAATTTTGGCTAGTAATAGAAATTTGGCATTGCAGTTTTATTTCTTCTTGCAGTCTGCATTAGGCTGAGCAATTCTCTTAGAAGTTGTGATCAAGACTGAGCCAATGCTTTCTTTTTCCACTCAGGTTTAAGCTATTTGGGTTACAGATTATTTTTTTAAAAGCCAAAGCTATTACTTTGAAAGTCTAAAAATTCAAACTATAGTCACTTACTAGAAACAGTTCTGACAACCTGAGACTTGCATTGACTAATTTCTGGTTTCACTTTTACTTCCTTACTTGATGGTGCCTTAAACTTACACACACACACACACACACACACACACACATATACACACACAGTTATAGATGCTGGAATGGAACTTCTTGTAGGTACAGAGAAAAGGTCTAGGATGTAAATACCAGTCACACACCTCAGCCATAATAATGACTTTGTTTCTAGGGTTATAGAAACAAGTATCTCAGATCTCTTGTTCTTGGATGAATTGAGTTGGAATACTTACTGTTTCCCCTCATTAGCATGTATTGCAGATGTGACATGTTAACTTAATTGTTGCAGCGGAAGCACAGAAAGATGCTACAGGGAAATCTGCTGTCTTTTTTCATACTCATATGTTAGAAAAAAAAGTAATGTTTTGACTGGACCAAAATTATTACCTCTGAAAATTGCACCCTGAATGTCACCTTTTATTTATTTTTTTTTTTTAATTCTTACTGTGTGGCTTAGGGCAAGCGACCAGCATGATACAACTTTACATATGACTAATAAAATAAAACTGATCCAAGAAAAGACTCAATACCCACAGCTATATAATACTGGGTCTTTGCTTAGATAGCCAACAAGCATTCCAAGGTGTCCCAAGATATTTTCTGTTTCTGAAGTTGTTTCATCAGCGGATGGAAAGAAAAGTCTTGGTGCTTTACTGAAGTCCTAAAGGAAGTCCATAACGAGAATTGCTGATCTCCTTGGAAAGGATGTGATTGCAAGTGCTGGGAAGTGTCTCCCTGAGCGTGGTTTCCAGTGGCCGGGGTCACGGTCCCCCACTGCCAGATGCTCTCTCTCCGTGCTGCCTCTTCAGAGCCCGTCTCCTCCCAGCATTGCCCTCAGCTGTCCTCCACATCCAGCTCGCTGGCAACTTGCATCTTAGAGGCACCAGACTGCTACAGAACAGATAACTCTTTGTGAATTGAACTTTCTTTGTCCTGAAAGAATGATACATTCAGCAATAAAAATACACTTCCAATCTGTTCAGGTCGAAACGGGATAAATGGTGACTGGCTCGTTTGCTTAAGCATTGCTTTGATTCACCACTGGTTGGAATGGACGGAAACTTTGCTGAAGGATAATGCTGTCTGCTGAGTAGTTTAGTAGTTTTGCAGCTGAACCTAACCTCCTCCCCAGTATATGTGTTTATTATCTGTGATATGCAACTGTATCACCTCTCACTGAAGATCTTAAACAGATTTTAAGTAAGAGTCAAGTTATATCTGCTTAATGCATGAGACTGAGACACATAATTTTTCAATTACTGTATGCCATATTCTTGTATGTGTCATTTTTTTTTTCTTCTTGAATGTTGTTTTCATAATATGAGGGAAAACCTATCCAACCCAAATCACTGCTGTATTGTAGAAATTGCACCCCGCAGCTAGTGAATCTAATCAGAATGACACCTTTTCTATCAAATTTGAAATTCCCCTGAAAAGTCCACAGCAAGAATTACTTCTTATATTCTTGGCTACCTTAAAATAGCTGTAATTTTTCTTCTGACTCCTAGAGAATTTTCATAAGCAGTAGAAAATTCATGGCTGAATCCTGCTTTCCTTATTCTGAGATTTAGTCTAGGTCTTACTGAAATTATGAGGAATGTTCGCATGAGTAAGGTAGGAAACATTTTATGCTATTCCCACAAACTATGCGATAGGGAAATTTGTCAGCCAGGCTTTCCAGGAATGATTGCATTGATTTATCTTCAGTGTGGTATGTCTCAACAAGATTTCTTTGGACACTTCATTCTTAAAGCTATTTCCCTTTAAGATACTCCTGACATCTGCAGCTTTTATAGCTTGAAGTACTAGAAGGTTGGTCCTTAGATGGTCGTTACTTCACAAACAGTCATGTTTTTGACAGTCATGCTCTATGCACTGCAAAATCCCAAATCTCTGCATCACAGACTGAAATTCTTCTTTTGGAAAATAATTCTTCTGACTTTCTCCAAAGTTTTCTTGTTCTATTTTGCTTAGTTTCTTGTTTTATTTTCTGGAGCCCAAAAGATCTTTATCCCTTCCCAGGAGCTCCCTACATGTTACACTTGCGAGCGCCTTCTCTCCTGTGCCTTGTCCTCCCAAAAACTTCTCTGCCACAGCAGCTGGCTACGTTACAAGTGGAGGATAAAGAATAACAGTATCTCCTGGGCCCCTTGACTCCAGCGTAAATCCTGTATGGCAGAGGCAGTCACTGCTTGTCCAGGAGAGCTGCAGTGGGACAGATAAGAAAAGCATGTGAGCTCTGGGGAGAGCCTCCGTGGGCGGAAGGGGCCTCCACAAAAGTGGAGGTCTAAGCACCAGGGGGGAAGCACCTGGGATATGTCCCATGCAGACCGACTGGAAAACAAGGAGATATCCCAATTCCACAGCGAGTTCAACCTTTTTTCCATTACAGATCTGATGATAGCTTGGAACGATTCCTGTTTTAATCTGGAGGCTCCTCTAGTAAGACCACAGTGGCATTCATCCTGAGCTGTGAAGGGAAAACTTTTGAAAGCTTGGGCTTGGCAGCTTTGTCTGGAAAAGCTTTGCTGCTGCCATAATGCCCTGGGAGAATGATGGAGAAAATGTAGGCTGTTAAAAATTAAAAGGATGAATAATGTAAACAAGCTGATTAAATTCTGTAACCTCTTCAATTTCATGGCTCTAGGGTGGCTTATGTCCTGTTAAAATGAATGGATTCTGCAAGTTGGGAGGAGGAAATTAGAGTTGGCTAGCAGCAGAAAAACAAACAGTGTGCAGTAAAAGAAGGTACAAATACCTAAAGAGAAATTGCTCTTTTATTTTATCCATCTGGTCTACTCTTGTGGTGATCTGCCTCATTATTCCATGGGTTAGAACATGATAAGTGCCTACAGACAAGGCTTTGCAGAACGCAGGTAATTTTTCTACCTAGTTATCTGATCCTGTTTAAAGCAGGTTTGAAGGATATCATGCCCAGAGCACTTCCCAGGGTAATTGTGTCCATCCAAATCTAAAATATGTTAAGATACAATAAGACAAAATTCTTGTTCTGTCCTATTTTAAAATTCCTGAGATGCAAAGTGTCATCAAATTAAGAAAAGTATGAAGGATACAACTTCTTGCCAGCCATTTTGTGCTGTGTTTACAGCACAGACTTACTTTCATGAAGATTAAAGGGTATGACTCCACATAATAAGGTAGAAGACAGAGAGTAAACATAAACCATTAAACATGCCACAGGCTGTCATTTTTAGGTGTGTGAACTTGGAAGAGGCACAGGATGTTTTGTGTCTCTGTCCTTTGCCAAAAGTTTTGTCGGGTTGGGAAGCTTTATCTTCTCTGAGGTGTCCCAGAGCACCTATACAATGGCAATCCCAACATGTGCCTACTCTGTCTGCAGCTGAACACATAGATGCAGCTGGACACACAGATGCAGCTGAAGAGCTGTCTTTGGCATTAGCATTAACACCCTTGATAAGCCCTGTGGAGGACAATATAACGAAGATACGTGGTCACAGATTCCCTTGAAATCTTTGAGGTTCAGGGGTGCTCTCCACTGCAAGAGGACATGTGAGCAAGTAAGGGTGTGCAGACAGGCAGCTGGCCTTGCTGTTTCAGGTAAAAGGTGCAGGTGACGGCTTGTCATACTCCGAGCACGCTAAAATGGCGTATATGTACCCATGGCAGTGGAATAAGACAGAGGAAAGATCCCTTTTCCTCAAGAAAGTGTGGGAGGAAACATTACTGAAGGAAGTCTGTGCAAGTCTTGAGCTGGTAATGTCGTTAGCAGAGGAAAAAGTCAGGCAGAGTAGAAATGTACCCGCAGATTTATACCTAACTAGTGAACGCATTTCTAGAGAGGCACACTGGTGTTGGAGACGTGCACATTTTGCTATGAAAAAGGATGATGAAGCTATTGCTCTGGAGGTCTTGGGTCAGACAGGAACGTAATGCAATAAACTGAAGTGCATCATGAAGTTACCAGTCCTGTTTCTTCTCTCTTGTATCGTGACTCACACGAGGAATTCTGGCCAGGCAAGACAACAACTGAAAGGAGTTAAAATACTCCAGTAAGAATTAAAGCAGTAGAGGGACTTCAATGAGTTCTGTCCCCTGTTATTTCTGCAGTCACATCATGTAACCCCATAGGTTTATAACTGATCAAGCTCTATTTTACAGCTAATTAGATTTTTTTTTTTTGCCTCAATGCCTCCAAGTAGAAAGCTACTCCTGATCTTCACTGCAATAAAGTCTAGAAGTCTTCTAATTATCAGCATAAGCTTTTTTACGGCCAGGTTATATTAGTTCCTTAACCTAAATAACACTTTCTTTACCATGGGATTTCCTTTGTTAATATATTTACAAAGATCAACCATAGCCCCTTTCAGACATTAATGGGAAGCTAAACAAAATCAGTTACTTTCTTATTATTGACACATGCTATTCTTAACTAGTGAGAGTGGGGGAGGGACACAGGGAATCTGGGGACACAATCTGCATTAAACTTGATATGAGTCAGAAGGTTAAGCCTCTGCTCATCGCTCAGAAGAGAAGCACCTCTGGGATCCTCCCTTTCTAAATATGTAGAAGAGTTAAACAGTTCAGACAAAACTCCGATCTCAAATTGACTGAATTGCACTAGATGCCTAAATATTGCCTTTGATATAAATGAAAAATGAGCCAGTCAACATTACTGTCATTATAAACTCATGGGAATGAGCTTTCATACGTGTACTGTACTTTCTCTCATTGATTGCTTTTCTCATTCTGATTTGTTTGATCTTCATTTACTTGTATTAATAGACAGAAGAGAAACCAGAACTGGTTTTCCTAGTCAGTGTTTAAAGGGTTTGTACACTTTCAAGCACATAAGAGACAACATCATATTGTTGATGCGTGATTTTATACATTCTTTGAAAACTAACATAAGTGGCACTGTTTAGACGTTATTTACATAGAAGTAACCTTTGCTATATCAAAATACAGTGAATGGATGATGAAATGAAATAAAATCAAATTAGAAGTACAATACAAAATTGCAGCATCCAGAATAGGTGATCTTTGGAACAAGTTATTTAGAATAAAGGGAGTTTCTACAGCAGCAGCAATTTTAAAATCAAGACTGCATTCTTTTCTAAAATGTATGCATTACCTTAGAGAGGAAACTAACTCAGTGAAGTATTTAGGTTACACTGGGTGTTCATAGGAATTCTGTCTGGTAATTTTAAACATTTTGTTTAAAATTATTGGATGTATTGTAGGATTATTCAAACTGCTCTGGGTTAGAGCTGTAAAAAATGAGATAACTCCACTGCAGAGCGGTGAAGCTGATAGCTATCTACTCTAATAAGATGTTGGAGTGGCAGCAAAAAAAAAAGCTTATACACAAATATGAAATAGTTATACTTCTCTTTAATGACTGTTTCCTGTTAAGATTAGCCATTTCTCTGGAATAATGAATACAATAGGTAAGGTATTCACTGTTATGGGTGGCTAGGGGAACCAATAAGACTTGCAAGGCCAGCTCCTATTTATGCTTAAAGGAGCAATTTCTGGAATTGAAAATCCTTGTGAAACCTCTCTATAGATGCAAAGGATATCGGGAGAAGCTGATCCGAAGCTTTCTACTACACAAATTTCAGACAAAATGCCAAAAATGTGACAAGTTTATATTGAGTACAAACACGTCTCAGTACACCAGACCTGCCCTTTCATGTTCAGCATGAGCAAGTATTGCCATATTGCAAGCAAGATTAATTCCAAGAAAATATATGGTGATACTAAGCAGATGCTGCCCTTCAGCCACCAAAATATACAGTTGTAGAAATGCTGTTTGGAGGAAGCTTCTGGAGTCATCTAGCTCAAAAATCGAGGCTACTGCCAGTCATCAGCCCTGGCATTGTCTTGACGTCTTGAAATTCTCTAGAAAGGGAGAAATCACAATGTCTCTGGGCACCTTTTCCAGCACCGCACTGCTCTCCTACATTTTTCATACATCTTGCCTTCCAGAGTTTCCTAACATCCAAACTGAACTCCCACTCTGGGGGCATTGCACTCTGCTTCACCTTAAATTGAGAGGGCTTGTGTCTTATCAACTTTGTAGCAACCTTCCCTTAGCAGGATTGCCCCTTTGGCAAGTTTTGACTTGGCTTGCTCTTCACTTAACAGTCGTATAACTTTCTCTACCTTTTGATTGCCTCCCATTCATTAGTTACATTTCTTCACACTCCTATACTCCAAAATCTATGGCCATTTTAGTATTCTCTGATGGGGAAAAGCATCACATTTCTCCTTACCTTGTGATGTTTCTATTGTGTAATTCTCAGTTCTGCCTGACTTACAAAGCATTTGAGGGATAAACTCAAAGCTCACTGTCATCTTATGGGAAAGGTCTCAAAACCACTGATTTTATTTCAGCTTCAGGTGAGCGGTTCTGACCTTCTTCAATGTATTGACCATTCCAGAAGTAAAAGTACAATAAAACCTCGCAACACTAAGGTCCCCCACAAGAGCCTTAGCAACATAAACTAGTGCAAGGGTAATAATTTCGCCCCTCTGTCCAAGTAGCTGTAAAAAAGCTTTTCCTATTTCTCAAACAAGTACAGAATAGGCTGAAGGGGAACAAAATATGAGGAATTTACTTTTTAACATAATGGTGATGGAGGTTTTGACAACAGGTATTAACTAGTTTCATGTTTCTCTTCTGCAAGATGGGAAGAGCATAAGACAAAATTTTTACTAAGTGCTATCCCACTTACAAGGTACATTCTTTTGAAGTATCAATGCTCTTTTAGAGCATCTGCTCTTCAAAGCAAAAAATGACAACTGGTTTGAATAGGAAACCTTAAGCCCTAAGCATAATAGATAAAGAATGTGAATGTCTTTTGATTTAACCAGAAGTCTTTGATGTATTTATAAAATCATGCAACTCATCTTGTACTTTCAGTCAGTTAATATATGGATTAAAATAATTAGTTATAACTAGCACATTTTACAATGTTTTAAAGCTGTTATCCTGTATCTTTCCTTTTCTTCCTTCACTGCTGACATGCCTGCTACTTTTGGAAGCCATATCACTGGGTTCTATAGTCAAAGGCAGATGTGCTAATACAGAAATGCTTAATGACCCAAATAAAACTTCCTTAATACAAATGGAAATTAAAAGCAGAGTGTGTGTTGCATGAGGGAAACCAGGCTGTTGCTATGTGACTGGTTTCAGTTATAAAGTTGACAGTTCCCTTGCTTAGCTGAGCAAGAGCCAAACTGTACTTTCATTTCATGACACGATAGCTTAATCCACACTAGCTCCACTGAGGTCAGTGAATTTATTCTCAGTTTATCTCTTGAGAAGCAGTATTTGGCCTTCACTAGAATAGGATTTCATTTGCCACCTTGTAAGATAAATGTGTTGGAGACATTTAAGAAAAGCCTAAACCGAAGTATTCGTTCTGTAGATGTACCAGTGGTTTAAAATCATCAGATTACTTTTCAATTACTGTCTTCTATGAAGAAAAAAGACCCTTTCTCTGAGTTTTGGGAGTTTTGTCTGACCAACACTCTCCACTGCTCCTGTCCTGAAATCTGAGAATAATGCCTTCCCCAAAGCCATCCTTTAATAGCTCCAGATTTGTCTGGTGCTTCTATTTCATAGGAAAGTTGTTGCCCTTTGAAAATATGAAGAGCTCTTTTGGCTTCTTGGCCACTCATGACTTTATTTTTCACAATAAAATCAGTTGTTTTCAAATCAGCAGAGTGTAATTGCACATGCTAAGGGAGCGTTCACATCTCCTCTGCTATAATGAATGTGTCCCAGGGCTATGGTATCTATCTGCCCTTTCAAACTGCCTGCTTAATTTCCCCTGCAGCAGCCCAGCACCTGCTGCTCATTTCACCATGGGGACTCATCAGGAATTTTTCTAATATTATCCATGCATCTGTCCTGCACACTTTCTTATGTGAACATCTCTATTACTTTCCTTCAATCAACCTACCTTTGTTTCTATGACTTTTATGAATAGCTAGGGACTTTGTGCTATGTGAAGTTTTATCATGTGAGTACCACCTGGTCTTCAGAGTTGTCCACATACCTGGCAGATATGATATACCAAGCACCAAAAAGATGACATAAAGCCTCCCAGTCTTTATTTCATCTATTTTATACTTTCAGACAACTGTTTTCCCTGTAAAATCATTGTTAACTGACGTTAAATGTTAAATGCATTGTTAATCTGTACCTCTTCTGAGAAAAAATAGTCCCAGTATTTCTGTCCTCTCAGTAAGAACAGGAATGTTGGGGATTGTCATAGGAGCTCCTGCTCTGGAGCCTCTGCTTGACTTCATAGCATGTGGGGCTGAGCAACTACATTGATGGATAAAGTCCTAATACTTCAGATTGTCTCTAGGAGAGTTTTGTTTACTTCTGACCTTACAAAGCTGAATTAATCATAGTATTTGACTTCTGATTTTTACCAGGAATCCTCTCTCTTGGATTTCAGAAAAATCCCAGAGGCTTGCTTTTATTAAAGGTGACTTATCTTCCCTTAGATTTTCTGTATGAATGTGACTTTCCTGGTTTTGCAGACTCCTCCTCAAATCTCCTGCTGGTGCCCGATGCACATACATCAGGTGGATGAGTAGAAGACAGGAAGAAAAACTACAGTGCTTCACTGAAGCTGCATTATATAATCTCCTCCAGATACATAATGTCTTGAAAGAATGAGTAATGCGGTGAATTAAAAGGAAAAGCTGCTCAGTGGAATTGAGTGAATTAATGAGAAATAGACAAAAACCAACACAAAGGAAAAGACTCGAAAGAGAGTAAGGCAAGGAACCAAGAGAAGATAGTACATTGAAACCCACCTTCAACCTTTAAACATAATATTTTCCCTCTTTAAACAAAATTTAAAAGCTACAAAGGAAAATGCTAGAAGTCTCCTGTAAGAAGCTTAAAAAATAAAGTAATCAAATAGCAGGAAATATGAAAGTTCAAATGAGGAGTGAAGGCTTGGAAGAACTTCCTGGATCACCAAGTCTGATCCTCTGACATTTCAGACAATCTTTCTGAACAACCACCAAATTAGCTGAGGTTTTTGTCCCTTCATTCCTAAAGGGAGGCCACTGCAGCATTGCTGATTTCCTGCCTAAAATTGTCCAGATTAGTGCAAACCAATTAATCCTTTTGCCAACATTGTTAATTGACTTCAACATCTTCTTATATTCACCCCATATGAATTACTAATACGAAGCAAATTCTTTTTAAACCAAGTAGTTTTAAATTTCTCCTTTATGAATATATTATGATCATCAAATTTAAGTAGTAAGCATTATCTTTAGTGCAATACATGCACCAAAGGTTAAGATTATCACAACATTAAAATAAGATATTAGAAGAATGTTTAATAAACCTCTTGATAAAGAAAACACCCTGTAACCCACAAAAGTAAGAGGTACAGGTTAACAATGCATTTTTCTGGAAATGGAAGAGCATGGATGATACAGGCTAAGGTGGGTGATAAAGTTTCCAGTGCCCATATTAGCTTAAATTTCCCCTGTGTCCTTGGGGTATCCCTTTGCCAGCCTGTGCTGTGCTGTCCCCTTATTCACTAAAATGGGGAGAGCAGCATGTCACAGAATCACCCTGAGAGTAAAGGGTTTCCGATGCTGTGATAATGATAGTCATATTTTAGATAGACTGGCAACAGGTGTTTATTGTGAAAGCGTTGTGCCCTTAATTCTTATATGGGACAGACATATGTTTCATATACTGTACATAAAGTGTGTCATATTTCATACAGCAACACTGAAGACTGCAGTATATTAAAGCTTCTTTCATGTAATGAGTTACTGTATGATCTCATATAAATTCAGCCTGTGAAACATTTGCAATGACTATAGCGTTTGTAAAAGTACTTGTACCATACGAAACACGGCATATACTCCCCAGCAAAGAGCATGTAGCATCCTATTCACATCATGGGACATAAACATACTAATTAACAGAAAACTCTAGTAGTGTCAAGTTAGAATTAATTTAATATTGATTGTGAGAGCCTGAGCAGTTAAATAACACCAAATATTTATATACTTCACAAATTAGAATGAGCTACTTGCTCACTCCTGAAAAATGCACTTAGCCAAAGGAATATGTGAGTGGAGAAGGGGAAAATCTTTAATTTCTCTTTATTAAGGGAAAGTAAAGAAATGTAATTATGGCAATTAATCATGGAAAAGTTTTTTTAAAATTGAGGTAATACAGGGCCAAGTTTTTCTGTGTTCATACGAAGTAACCCTTGATTCGGCCAGGAGTTTCAGAGATTGCATCAGTTTATGTGGATGTTAAGGTGTAACTCATCTCATCTAGCTTTCAGTGTTTACACCTTTCATAGTCAATAGAGAGAAACAGATCTTCTAGGCATGACTCACAGCATTTTAGATGGCAGCTTTAGAATGGAAAGAGCCCTGCCTAGTTCTGCCCTCTGACTATAATGTGGGGTTAGACACCCAGCTCAGAGGTAGAAGTACACTGTGGCATGTTGCCAACCTTGAGAACAGGATTTAGGTGCCTGAACACACAGTGTTGTTTTAGGCACTGTTGGGTGTCTCACCTATCTCCTGCTATTCCAGCAAGACACAGGTTTCCTAACAGGCTCGCGTCATGTCTGCTGTTTCCATACAAGTATCTTGGAAGAACTATGTCATCTGACACAGAACTGTGCTCCTGTATCTAGGCAACAAAATACTGCCCTTGCCCTTGAAGAGAAAAGCACCAAAGTCTAGGTATGGAATGTCAGACCTCACTTCAAGCCTTCAAAGGTCCATGGCATGACCATCCATGGGGCATAGGAGAAAGTTTGTGGGGGAGGGAAGGAGGAGGGAGAAAACGAACTTGAATAACTTCAAAAGTACCATGTGCACTAAGCATTTGCAAAAGGATTTCCTGTATACTTAAAAGTCGCAGTGATTTAACATGTCCTACATCTGGAAGTCCAAGGTGATTAACTTGGACTACAGTTTGAGCTCTTGAAGTGAAAAAGCAGGTGTTTATCAAAAAAGCAGGAACGTTCTTAAAACCGAGTTGCAAACTTTGACCGCTCACAGAAAGAACAAACCATTCTTACTGTTTTACGGAAAAAGAAAGGTAAAGCAAGGATATTTTAAACCGAAACACATGGTAATATCACTCTCTGCTGACTGCATTTTCCTACACTGGATATGAAAGTACATCTCTTAGCAAAGGCATGTGATGCAGTTACATTTGAAATTGTCTTTGTATGGGAGAAAAAATCTCTGTGTCCATGTAGATCTCTATACCATGAACATGATTTTTGGAGAGGTTGATTTTCGCAGGGGGAGAGGGGCTGCTTACTGAGCTGCGTAATGAAAACACTAGTACATGTATTTTGTTAAACAAGATAAAGGCTGTCTTTGTATCGCTTTCTTATTAGAGAATAAGGTACATGGCAGACAAAGCAAAGAATTTAAAGGATTTTTCAATTGTTGCTTCTTCATTTAGCCACATGTGCATAGAGCTTTAAGAATACTGATCTTCTGTGGTAATGAAACCTATCCTAGTGGCTTTGCACAGTTTACCTTCAGGCACTTGAACAACCTTCGGAAGTCACCTAACTCTTTCCAGTGATTAAACAGGAACGTATGCTTCAACACAAAGTACTCTGAATCACGTGTAAGCCAGTGTCATGGTTTAACCTGGCTGGCAACTAAGCCTCACCCAGCCCCTCACTCACAGTCCCCTGGTGGGATGGGGGAGAGAATTAGAAAGGTAAACATAAGAAAACTCATGGGCTGAGATGAAGACAATAATTAAAGCAAAAGCTGCACACACAAGCAAAGCAAAACAAGGAATTTATTCACAACTTCCCATGGGCAGGCAGGTGTTCAGCCATCTCCAGGAAAGCAGGGCTCCATCACATGTAATGGTTACTTGGGAAGACAAACACCATCACTCCACACATCCTCCCCTTCCTTCTTCTTCCCTTAGCTTTATACGCTGAGCATGATGTCATATGGTATGGAATATCCCTTTGGTCAGTTGGGGTCAACTGTCCCAGCTGTGTCTCCTCCCAGCTTCTTGTGCAACCCCAGCCTCCTCGCTGGTGCAGCGGTGGGAGAAGCAGAAAAGGCCTTGAGTCTGTGTAAGCACTGCTCTGAAGTAACGAAAACATCCCTGTGTTATCAATACTGTTTTCAGCACAAATTCAAAACATAGCCCCATGCCAGCAAAAGCAGCACAGCTAGGCATCTGAAACCATCTTCTCACAAGCAACCTGAACCATTATATTCCTGTCACAGATACCTTCTTTCCATCTTGACCTACCCTGGGTTCATGGTCACCAATGGTCCTCTCCTTCATTCATTTGTTCAGTCTCTTTGCAGTCGTATTTGACTCCAGTTTCTACAACATCCTGTGGCAGTAAGTTTCAACTTTCTTACTAAGTGTTACGTGAAGGAAATAATGGGTTTGCTGGTAAGAATTTCACCTTACGCAAAATGAAAGTGTGTTAAAACTAGACTATTGTCCCCCTTGCGTAATGTTAACTGCGCATTACAGGGCTTTTTTACCCTGCTATATGAGTATCCACATGAATTATCTCCAAGACATTAAATAATGTAATTTTTCTGTTGCTTCTTCAGAAGTCTTAAAATGAGCAATTAAAACCACACTTTTTTTTTTCTAGAATCTCCACAAATTATACACTATTGCAACCTCACAAGGCTGAAGTAACCTATTTTTTTTTCACTGTCTACAGCCAAACTGCATGAAATGTAAACCCGCTGAGTTGCAGACAGTCTTCTTATTACAAGGGTATACAGTGCCTACCACAAGGGAGACATAACTCCTGGCTCTTCCTCTGTGGCTTTTTTATTCTCCCTGAGCAAATATGTTCTTGTCAGCGCTGCATCTATGGTTTGGCTGGGTGTAATAGGATGGCTTCTGTATTCTTTCATTGGTTGGCCATTTGTGTTGGAATTAGCGTTTGTCTAGTCATCTGAAACACAGTGTCAACATCTGGAAAACTTTAGTACATTGGGGACATTGAGTTTGTACTTTTTCCTGTACTTGTAACATTGCCTACATCCCTTAGTGTGAACTATTTTTGTTGCATTTTTAACATGACTTTATTGAATGTGCTGGTAGATTGACAATGATTCTATTTTATCATCTTAAATATCCATATGTACATTATTTTAAAGAACATGCTTTCCAAGAGTTTATTTCACCTACTGTTTCAATTATAGCTACAAAATAATTCTTAAAATAGATAAACATTGTGGGTGTTTGGCAGGAAGTTTTTTGTGGCTGACTACAAGAATCAGGAAAGCTGCAATACTTCACTCAAAAAATATGTTCAGACCTAAGATGTCTCCTTGACAGAGGGCATTTTCAGGATTGGTTCTTTCCTGTGAATCTCATGAGTATTTTCTATTAAAGTCCTAGGTGGAATTTTACATCATTGAGTATTTTACGCCACATAAGTCTTTCCCTCTTCCATTCTTACTGTTCTGTTGTCCACACCAGAGGTTTTTTAGGGTTTTGTGGGTTGATTTAATAATTTATGTACAAACACTGTTTAATTTTTTAAATGGAAGGTGGACTCAGTTTCTTAGGTCTTTTTTGGTGAATTTAAATGTTAAGTACTTAGATAACTTTAGCATATCTAAGCCTTCAAGCTTAGAGCATTAGAAAATCTATTGGCAAACTTTATGTTTGTATAGTATATCCCATTGAATAAGTCACCATCTCTATTCTGTAGTTGTTTTACCTATCAAACTGGGGAGAATGACCCCTACCAATCTCATATGGATAAGATCACTTATGCAATATGTTGTATAGCCTTCTATAGAAAATATAACGTGTGATTGTCGGTCATTGCTATGAAAGACCCATCATTTCGAAGCAGATCACTTTTCAGATCATAACTTTTCAAAATGTGAGTTCACTGACATTAAAAATGTGTTTCTCTGTCTCTGAACTTAACTGCAGATAGCACTGAATTATTACTAGAGAGAGCCAAATTGTCTTAAACTATGAGGAACTTTGATTTTTAATGTGAAAAATGAATTTGACTAATGACCTGATATAGACAAAAAAGGAGACTGCAAAAACTGTGGTGCATTATTCCTGTTCAAATTGTTTTTAAACCTCCTGTTTTCTTCAGTGTTCAGAGAAACGCACCTAAATCTTTCACAAAGGGCTCTGTACACTTAGAGTAAACACTGTCATCATACACTAAGATCCTTTTTCCTTAGAGAAAAAAATCTCTTTTTTTAAATAAAGCAGCTGAATAATAAAAGAAAGAATACAAGAGTCCATCAATCCTTTTTTTCACTGTGTTTTTCCACTTCATTCTAGCTCCAGGCCTTAAAAAACAGAGTTTTAGTCATTGCAACTGTCTATGATTCATAGCACTTGTTTTTAATCAAGAGTAATTCTGCTTTGATTATGAGTTTTGAGTACAATGTGAGTGTAGGCATGAAGCACTCCCACGGTTCCTCAGAAAGCTGTCCCACCATGCTGGCTGGCTGGAGGGATCTCTGCAACGATCACACACAGCAATGCGTGACCATCACAGGGAAGGAACTTGCTCATCATCTGCTGGCTGTAAATCTCTCTGCGTCTCCCTCCATCCAAAGAAACCAAATCAAAACAAACTTTCGGATGTGCTGCTTACAAAAAAAATACCTTCTGCAAAGCTCTACCCAGATAATAAGCTCAGAGACTCTTTACAAACACTACTTCTACTGCTATTGCCTGCCTGACAGCAAAAAGTGACCCTCAAGATCACCACCTTCTCGAACCCATACAGTTTAGGGTCTTTCCAGGTTGTGGGACATGTCAGTCTTGAGTCTGTACAAGAGGCAGCAGGGTATGGCTTATGGTGGGCTTTAGGGCATGTTGGAAAAGGAAGAGGACAGAGCACCCCTCTCTACTGCTTCATGGAAAACCTGTTTTCTCCACTAAATGATAGTAGGTGCAAAAATAAGGTGAAGACCAAATACCTGAAAGAAGCTACATATAAAGAAGCTAAATCATAAAGAAACAAAAAGGAATGCTTTAAAGATGTGAAAAAGAGGCTTTTGAAATCTGCTTTTATACCCGGGCCACAATAAAAGAGGATATCTTGCACCAAGGGAATGGGTGCCAATATCAGGTGAAGAAGCAACGTATGGCTGCATCTCAGAGTGGGCATCTATTATCCTTTTACAATTAGGTCACCATTTAGGAGGATAGAGAGAAGGTAATACCGACTGCATCTCTCTTGTCTGCTGAAGGCATCTGAGCAGACAACAGATGAGCAAATGTGGACACAGAATAGTTGACAAAGACCTTGCATGATATGTGAGAACCCATCTCTCTGAGCAGGCATGGTGGGTTTGTAGTGGGCAGGGTGCCAGCAGCTCCCTGGGCTGTCTGCATATCATTTGTTAGGCAATCCCATGAAGGGGAGGTGGAGCAAATCATAAACAAAGCTGTTTTGGAGAGCTCTCTTTCTGAGCCCTTACAGCTTGCTGGAAGCTGTTTGTAACATAAAGTCTGAAATCTAATAGAATGTCAGAAGACATCCTTTGCCAGAAGATGGAGAAAACACTTAAATCCAGATAGATACAAATGTATATACTTGTAAGGAAACATATCAAATAGTTAGTATATTCCCATAGTAAAGCAGATAAAGATAAAGGGATGTACAGTAAAAAAAGGAAGAAATAAGGGAGGTGAAAGGGATCCAAACTGGAGGGAAAACATGGGTGAGAGAGAAAAATGTAAGGCAATGAGAATCATGTATGCATTGGCTAACACTGTTTAAAAGCAGGCTAGTAGTTTTTTGGTCAAGCATGCAAATGAGTTACTTTGGTTTTGCTGATAATTTTTTTTTTTTCAAAATCCTGATCATCCACACATTGCCTGAAGATGCACAGGGCCACAGAGTGTAATGGACTGAACAGAGAGCCAGGGTTTTAATACTTAAATAAAAGCCTTAGGTTTCCTGGTAGACAGATTAGGATCACTTTTCTGATTTTTTTCTAAGTAAAGAAAAAGAAAATATTTCGCTCCTTGAGTTTAAGCACCTAAGGGAGGATGCATGACTTCATCAGGCATTTAACTAGTTAATAGTTAACTATTTTAAGAAATCATTACCAACAGCTCTCTGTCTTAGCAGAATAAGCAGCTACCTTTGGTGGCCTAAAACCTGCCTTGAAAGTCTACAGAGACAGAAAGTGTCTCTGTGTAAGACGGACAGGAACATAGAAGTACTAAGGGAAAAATATTCTGATTAAATATCCAATGCCCATGGTCAGACCATAAACAAGGCAAGTATATAGAGTGTTTAGTTCAAATTCTGATCTAAAAAGCTTAAATTCTGTTTACAGCTGAGATTGCAAACTGGCTAACTCCATTGCGTTCAAAATCACTACCACCATAAAGCAGAAATAGAATTCAGTGAGATAGATGGTACAATTCAACTTTGTGCACTTAAAAATGCAAAAAAAAACCCAGAAAACCCAGCCCTTGCCCAAGCCCAAGAAAACTACTTTTACTATTTTGCACGGATATTTTTTCCTAACAAAGACACTGAAAGGCAGTAAGACTGCATGACGTTACAAATCCATAAAGACTGTTTTTATACATTCCCTCCACTCCTAATCATAGTCTAAAGATCGGAGTGAATTGTCCCAGGCTTCAGGAATATTAAATCCCCAGGACACTGGTGATTCCAAGAAGAGAGTAAGAGTAGACCATAAAAATCAATGCAAATAGTTTGGTTTTCCTGTATTAACAACTACTAGTGGCAGAATGTTGATTAGTGTCGTCTCCTTCCCTCATTCCCCACATATTGATTCAAAATCAAGTAATCAAACTGATGTTAAGATTTTAAACTGCTTTGTACTCTCTTTCTCCTTTTCCTGTATCCTAAAGGATCCTAGTCTCACATTGGACCCTGACAGAAATGAAACCCGTTTTATTTTAGATAAATCCCTATTAACTTTAATTCTTATTATCAGAGAAAAGGCACTGCATTCTCCTGTAGTGTCAGCGCAACTGATGCTGACAGCATCTCAGCTGTCTTGTCCTGGCCCTGAAAGGCACTAACGAGGTGACCGTGGGACTCTACTTCTCTCTCTTCGTCAAAGCGAGTGTCTAGGAGCTGCAGTGCTGAAATTTTGGTGCTTCCAGAAGGGAGATTGTCGCAAGCACCCCACGGCTCCCACAGCTCTTTGAGCGCACCCTGTCAAATCCATATATGTATTCTCTCCCAATGTCACCTGTGCCATGAGTCCTGTTGGTTAAAAGACATGTTGTTGCATGATTTTGCAGAAGAAACATAATAACTAGGCTTGAGTTGTCTTGCTGATTTTTCTGGCTCACCACTAGTTTAAAATAGACAAGTGTATTTCATATGTTCTTTGCTCTTACCACCTGCCTTCTTTTTTGACTCTTTGTGGCAGTGTCTCCTATTTACACCTGAGTGATGTCTTTACTGAATGAAGGAGAAAAAGGAACATAGAAGGGATGTACCACTGCCATGCAACTTAGGAGCCACTCACAGTCCCTTGCCGCGCCCATAGTGCAATAACACTCTCCATCTCCATGCTCATCTCAATGAAAGCAGTCACCAGTGCTGTTTACATACTTTCTTTCCCAAAGCAACTTGAGTCAGTATCCAACAGCAGCGAACTTGTGCTTCTAGGGAGTGTCAGTACCTCAGTCTTGAGATGGCTGTAAAAAGGTCCTGTGCAAAGTTAAGACCCTTTATAGAGAAGAGGACCTCACTCTTTTTCCCATCTCCAATGATCAGGGCATTTGTCCACGTCTTTTTCTTTCCTTGCTTAATTTTGAGAGGGAGAATGTGTGGGTGATGGGGAGATTGTGTCATATTGCCTGAAGGAAGCAAAGTTCAGTAACTCAGATTTGGAAGAAAGAGAAGGAAGGAGATTTTATAAAACATAGAGCAAACTTCAGCCCCCTAGGACACAGTGCTGTTGTCTCCAGGCGTAGGGAACAAACTATTATTAGATGCTGCAGAGCACTGCCTGGGTCCTCCACGTTTATCTTTAGTTGTCCTATTATCTTCCCTGATTGCAGAAACTCAACTCTCCTTCTTTCTGGCTGTCTGTACAGAATTTCCCAGGCTACTGTACTAGGGAGTTACTTCCACCATCCTGTCCTTTCTGTAACCAAGGCTGAGTTTGGTTGCTGCAACTCGCTCTATGGATCATTAACATATGGAGCTGCAGAATTTCTAATGTGACAGTCCGTCAAGCCTTCATAAATATTCAGTCTGAAATGTTGAAGGATATTATTTCTCTGGTGGTAGAGCTGTCTGTGTTATAGTTATATGGAAAATTGCATGGTCACTGCACCCATCAGAGATCTTGGTTATTTTTCTTTACAGTTTGCAAAAATAATATAAAACCTGATAATATGTAGGAAAGTTTCTTTTTAATACAATTGTAAAAAGTCCTGGTGCCTTAAATATGATCCAGATTATTTAAAAATTGAAAATAATCCCATGTTTGCTGCTTTTTTGCCTTTCATCTTTTTTTTTTTTTTTTAGGTTGCCTATGTACAAAACATAAAGGTAACCCAATCCACAGAGTATTTAAATATTAATGTCAGCCCCTGAAAATATGATACTGAGTCTCAAAAACCTAAGGCCAACACTTCTGTTCATTGAATTTAAATAAATAAATAAATAACTCCGCAATTATAGGTCATGTGCAATTACCCAGAAGGTCAGACAAAAAGCTATTGAGAGAAACTTGTAGGCAGTGTGGGTTGCTGGGGAAGGAATCTCACTTAATGGAGCCCCGCAGCACAAACGTGTGAGGCTGTTTGCGATAACCTTGGAGTGTTTGATAAGAAACATAAGATGCTTTTGCTCTGAGCTACTTCAGCTCTCCACCAGTTTACCATGGAGTCAGTCCCCCTGCATGAAAGCTTTCACAATTTTGCTATAAATTGCAGCCTTTCAGAAGTCCCCTGCAGCCTATCTGTTTGTTCTCCTGGGGATCTGAAAGCCGCATGGCACTGAAGCCTCTGTCCCCTTTCCACATATTCTTCCCTAATGCTCTCTGAAATAGCTTTCCTGACCAGCTAAAGGATGAAAGCTGAAGAAAACCAGAGACCACTAGCTTTGTCCCTGATGCTATCCAGAGAAATTCTCCAATCAGAGGCACTTGTCATCAGCCAAGAAACATGAACTTCCAATGTCCAATATGTGCTGAGTTCTTACATGCTGAGGGTTCAGAATTAAACCCCAGTAACATGCCAGGCATTTTATACTAGTTTCAGTGAATTTAATCCAACCCTATTCTAAGAGTTAATAGACTCAAGTCTTTAGCATACTCCTTTGAAAATGGCCTCTTTCGTCTAGTGTGATACCTTGTCAGATGGGATACCAAGCCATGGAAGACATGAGAGAGGATGATATATCAGGACTGTATGTGCATTGGATCTGTAGGTCATTCTGTAATATTTTCAAATGGTTGCCAGAGCTATGTGAGCAAAGAGCTTCCCTTTTCATAGGAAAAAATAATTACCTTACAATTAGATATTATTTTTTAAAAAAGGTTTCATTCAGAACAGCACCTTCTTTATCAGACTTAATTTCCACGATCCTTCATTTTCTTACTTCTTAGTAGAAATGGAATCCCTTGCTGTGATGTGCTTTGAAGAAAGATGACCTCAACCAGTTGAGGACTAGAGGAAAATGAAGTGCTTGAATACAATTCTCCGGGGACACCACTGCTACCTCAGATTTCTTACAAACATTCTTCTGAACCAGATGTACTATGTTTAATTTGAACTTTCAACAGACATAAACAATCAACATTCTGCTTTTAAAAACATACAGATTTAAAATGTTGTTCATCTTTATTCCTTGTGGAATAATAGCTTTTTAAGGAAACTTCCACCTCCGATTGTAACATTTCCTTTCTGTCCACTCTCCTACAAATTGTTCCTTCAAATTTTCAGATTTACATGGCCATAGAATAGCTGCATAATTCCTATATGATCCTTCAAGAGTAGTAGGAGTGGATTGCTCTGGGCAGTTGTTCACCCTGAGGAAGTGAGTGCTAGGCGGAATTAAGCAGAAGTGTCTATTTCTGGTGGCTCATGTGGGAAAATAAAGTGAGTGCAAAGTCGACAAGACACCTGAGTGCATCTGATTTGTCAAGAGGCTCTGCTGCCATCAGGTAGCTTCCTCATCAGTCAGTCTTGCCTGCTCTTACAGGGTTGCCATCTCATTAATTTTAATAGGGTTGCTTGCTTGGCTGTGAGGGTCAGCACTGATGAAAATTGTTCCAGACTGTTGCTGATAAACTGGAGCCCAGCCATAATCCTAACGAGAGGTCAAGAAAGGTCGTGAAACAGATCCTACTAGTTTCAGACAATTGGGCCAACAGTTGTCAGAAGAGGCAGGAGTGCAGCTAATAAGCTGTTACAAGTGACCTAATAAACAAGTTAAAAGGAGGCAGCAGAAATACTGAGCCCTATATATAAAAAAACATAGTCCAAAGTATCAGTTATGAGGCCTAAAATACCAGTACTGGCTTTTCTATTATGAAGCATTATTCCAACAAGACACCTCTTTCCTTCTTTCTCTCTTTTTGTTATATGAGCTGTAGCACTAGATAATTACACCTCAGGTAAACATCTCAGGCTCACTTTGCAGTCAATGGAGAGAAAGATGGTTTTCTAAGTGCAATTCATCATTTTGTAAAATCTCAAATAGGCCAGATGAATCACACCCTAGAGGTTTTCTCTGTGAAGTGAAGCTGAAGACGATTCCGTAATCTCAGGTACGGATATCTTCAATGTTACAATTCAGAGTCAGGAGAGATGAATCTCACTCAAGGTACCGTACTTGTGAAGATGCTCTGATTTTATTAATGGAAAGGCACAGACTCAAGGAATGTGTTCTTGTATTAAAGACATGGTTGCTAGCCAAATCCGATGGTCTGTATAAACACTGCACGAGGAAACATGTAAATGCATGTCCTAATGTGGTTCCCCAGTCACAGGCCTCTGCTGGAAATAGACCAAGCTGTTGGAGAAAAACCAGTGCTCCTCAATACCAACTTTTTGCACAACCTCCATAGAAAACAGCTGGCTGAATATAGAGAGACCTTCAGTGACAAACCTATGAGGTTTGTTTCAGCCAACATGCTTGCCTGCCCAAAAGCAAAGAAGGCATAGGAAAAATAGAGGACAAAAATACCTTTCATTTATATTACTACTCAAACGGCTCTTTTTCAGAGCCCCACATCTTCAGGCTGAATCTTGGCAGGCTGAAATCTGCATGGGTAACTCATAAATCAAAATGTAAAATAAGACTTCCTTTTAATGAGAAAATGTTAGTTATTAGAAGAATCACAAAACCAGCACAAAAAGTAAATTATGCATCACTTCCTTTTTTTTTTAAGCCTAGGAGATGCAGAAGTGATAGATGAACTTTCAAAGGGCACAAGGTACAGTTTGGCTTGGATGTTTTTCATGATGTTAATTCTGTTTTCTTTGGCTGGAGAGTATTGTTAAATATCTTCATGCACAAAACTTCCTGTAAGATTTCCTGACATTAGTTGTCTCAGAATTTCACATGAGAATGTTTGGGTTTTTTTGTGGAGTTTTGGTATTACTGCCTCTGATCTCAGTCCGTTCCTAACTGTTGAAATCAACAGAGCTGAGTTAGATGATTTTGCGCTTTAAAAAAATTACATCTTCAGGCTTCTCACTGAATGTAAATATTTCATTCCTGAAACAGGGGCTCAGCTTCTTTGAGTGGCTAACAGATTGCCAGATCTCTACGGTCTTTGCTGAGATGTTTGCTTAGTGACTATACTCAGCTGTCACTTGCTCAGGCCGGTGCAGGCAGCATTAGGTATGAACAGAGTTAAGAAGATAAATGCAAGGGTGATTAGTGACAGTGCAAAACAGTTTAGATACGTGCATGCTCCTTATAACTGAAGTAAAGCTGTAGACAAAGACATATGAGACAAGGGCGATACTAAACATCTGACCACTGGGCTACCTTTGCAGAAAATGGAGATGAGGTTAAATATTGAAATAGGCCAGGAGACTACTGGGTGGGAGAGCTTTGTGATAACTAGTGATATAGCTCATACTGCTAGTGCTGTCCAGAAACTGAGGAGCTCTTTCACAGAAAATTTTGTTTTTTCCTAAAATTCCTGCAAAATAAACAATCCCAGCCTAATTAGTAATAGTAATACCATATGTGCAAAGATGGTGCCTGGTCTAAACAATGCAACTTTGAAGATCAACCAGTTAGAAGTCCAGATCGAACAACTTCAGAAACCATACCTCGTATTTGTTTTCAGATACTCATCAAATCCAAAGACTTTCAGATCATAGAATCATAGAATGGTTTGAGTTGGAAGGGAACTCAAAGATCATCTAGTTCCTAATCCCCTGCCATGGGCAGGAACACCTTCCACTAAATCACATTGCTCAAAGCCTCATCCAATCTGGCCTTGAACACTTCCAGAGATGGGGCATCCACAACTTCTCTGGGCAACATGTGCCAGTGTTTCACCACCCTCACAGTCAAGAATTTCGTCCTTAGATCTAATAGAAATCTACCCTCTTTTCAGTTTAAATCCATTACCTCTTGTCCCATCACTACATGTCCTTGTAAAAAGTCTCTCTCCAGCTTTCTTGTAGGGCCCCTTCAGGTACTGGAAGACTGCTAGAAGGTCTCCCTGGAGCCTTCTCTTTTCCAGGCTGAACAGCCCCAACTCTCTCAGCCTGTCTTCAGAGGAGAGGTGCTCCAGCCCTCAGATCATCTTTGCGGCCTTCCTCTGGACTCTCTCCAATAGGTCTATTTCCTTCTTGTGTTGGGGGCTCCAGAGCTGAATGTTGTATTCCAGGTGAGGTGTCATGAGAGCAGAGTAAAGAGGGAGAATCTCTTCCCTCAACCTGCTGGTCACGCTTCTTTGGATGCAGCCCAGGATACTGCTGGCTTTCTGGGCTGCAAGCACAAATTGCCGGCTCATGTTGAGCTTCTCATCAACCAACACTCCAAAGTCCTTCTCCTCAGGGATGCTCTCAATCCATTCTCCGCCCAGCCTGTACTTGTGCTTGGGATTGCCCCGACTCATGTGCAGGACCTTGCACTTGGCCTTGTTGAACATCATGTGGTTCACATAGGCTCACCTCTCCAGCTTGTCAAGGTCCCTCTGGATGGCATCCTTTCCCTCCAGTGTGTTCACGACACCACACAGCTTGGTGTCATCTGCAAACTTACTGAGGGTGCACTCAATCCCACTGTCCATGTCGCCAACAAAGACAGTAATCAGTGACGGACTCAACACTGACCCCTGAAGAACACCACTGGCCTCCACTTGGACATCAAGCCATTGACCACAACTCTTTGAGTGTGACCATCCACTCAATTCCTTGTCCATTGAGTGGTCCATCCATCAAATCCATGTCTTTCCAATTTAGAGACAAGGATGTCATGTGGCAGTGTCAAATGCTTTGGACAAGTCCAGGTAGATTATGTCAATTGCTCTTTCCTGATCTACCAATTCTGTAACCCTGTTGTAGAAGGCCACCAAATTTGTAAGGCAAGATTTACCCTTAGTGAAGGTATGTTGGCTATCACCTCCTTTTTTCCCATGTGCCTTAGCATAGTTTCTAGGAGGATGTGCTCCATGATCTTGCCAGGCATAGAGGTGAGGCTGACCGGCCTGTAGTTCCCTGGGTCTTCCTTTTTTCCCTTTTTAAAAATGGATGTTATGTTTTCTCTTTTCCAGTTGGTGGGAACTTCACTGGGCTGCCACGACTTCTGAAATACAACGGATATTGGCCTTGCAACTTCATCTGCCAGTTCCCTCAGGACCCATTCATGCATCTCATCAAGTCCCATGGACTTGTGCATCTTCAGGTTCCTTAGCTGGTCTCGAATCTGATCCTCATCAGGTGGGCAGTTCTTCATTCTCTCAGGCCCTACCTTTGTCTTCTGTGACTTGAGCAGTGTGGCTAGAGCACTTGCCAGTGGAGACTGAGGCAAAGAAGTCATTGAGTACCTCAGTGTTCTCCATATCCTGGGTAGCCAGGTCTCCTGTTTCTTCTGGAGAGGGCCCACATTTTCCCTAGTCCTCCTTTTATCACCAATAAAAGCACCTGTAGAAGTTTTTCTTGTTGCCCTTGATATCCCTGGCCAGATTTAATTCTATCAGGGCTTTAGCTTTCCTAACCTGATCCCTGGCTGGTCAGGCAATTTCTCTGTATTCTTCCCAGACTACCCGTCCTTGCTTCCACCCTCTGTAGGCTTCCCTTTTAGTGTTTGAGATGGTCCAGGAGCTCCTTGTTCATCCATACAGGCCTCCTGGCGTTTTTGCCTGACTTCTTCTTTGTTGGGATGTATCAGTCCTGAGCTTGGAGGAGGTGATCCTTGAATACTAATCAGCTTTTTCGGGCCTCTCTTCCCTCAGGGCTTTATCCCATGGTACGCTACCAAGGAGATCTCTGAAGAGGCCAACGTCTGCTCTCCTGAAAGCCAGGGTAGGGAGCTTGTTGAGTGCCCGCCTCACTGTCCTAAGGATCTTGAACTCCACCATTTCATTGTCACTACAGCCAAGGCTGCCTTTAAGGCTTCACATTCCCCACAAGCCCCTCCCTGTTGGTGAGAATGAGGTCCAGCATAGCACCTCTCCTTGTTGGTACCTCTATCACTTGCAGAAGGAAGTTATCATCAATGCATTCCAGGAACCTCCTGGGTTGCTCATGCCCTGCTATGTTGTCCCTCCAACAGATATCAGGGTGACTGAAGTCCCCCATGAGGACCAGATGAAAGATGTTGACTTTAACATATTGCATTTTCTTTCTTTTTTTTTTTTTTTTTAACTAGAATTTTTCCAAATAGTTCAGCATATAGAATTTCTTTAGCTCCAGAAAGCAGCTGGAAGCAACTGTCAAAAAATCTCCATGAGGCATGTAGTTGGATGGTTAAGGATGACACATTTCATCCTAAGTCAATTGAATAAAACAATCAGTGTTTGAACTTGTTCTCCATGCTTATTCTATACTCCACTGATGAGCTATCCAAGTCTATCCAGCTATCCAAAAGCTATCTTACCTGTATTAAATATCTATTTTTGGAATCGATGAACTGCCCCGGAAGTGTGTCTCTCTCTCAAGTTAAGTAAGATAAATGAAAATCTAAAATGCCACTTAGTAGTAGTTTGCAAACTTAGAATGACATTCAATCTCATCAAATCTAGCAGTGTGCTGTAATTTATCTATCCTTGACTTCAGTCTTCTTTTCAGTCACATTATTCTCTGTCTTTCAGTTGACACCAAGTGCTATAGAGTGGTTTGGGACAAGAAGCAATTTTATCAATTTATAAAATTCTCAGGCAAAGATATTTTGACTATAAAGCAGGAAGAAGAGCAAGTGATCAAAGACACAAAAGTATGGGAAATGGACAAGTTACCTTGAAAAAACATAGGAAAAGTGTATTAGCTGTGCTTACATTCCTTCAGGTTGTCACTGTCTGATATTCATCTGGTGAAAGTGATATTTAACGTGATGATTTGCAAGGCAGCTGCAAAAACGATTCTATAGCACTGTCCTAAGCTGTGGCCATGCTGGAGGTACCAGGGAGCAGGATGAGATATAGCTGAATGAGGATGATCTCCTATATATGTAGGTTCTCACACTTTGCTGTGATAGATCATGTCATTTCCATGCACCCGGGTTGTTTCTTCATGTTTTTGCCCATTCCCAAAGAAGATATAATTCAGAAATAAATCCCCATTCCCTAACATTTTATTCCAGTAGCCCAAAATGACCTTGGCAGCTTAATAGAAACCTCAGTACCAGAGCTCCTCAGTTCCTGTCTTCCACATCCTTTCTTTTGACAAGTTTATAAGTTCTAGCTATCACTTGCACACACAGCCAAACTCAACACGAGGCCTTATCCATGCTTGGTTCTGGACACCTTTTCAGCGTGCCCTGGTTCTTGCTTTTCACTCCTTTCTCCTCTCTGCCAAAGAGAATGCCAGGTCACAGTAAATGCACAGAAGGTCTCACCTCAAAGTTGTTCCCTTGATCTACTGTGCACCCGTCTGAGATTTCTCGTGGTTCTCGTATCAAGTCTCCTGCAGCAGTTTTTGGCTGCTGTTCAGCAGATAACATTTATTCCAACTTTTTTTTTTTTTCTTTCACATCCAAATTTGTATTCAAAAGAACTGTCTTTTAGTACATTATTGGATAGAAGAAATCCTCATCAGAGGTTTAACAACTTCTGGTATGGTTTGGTTTTTGTGGGTTTTTTTTCCTCTTTTAACATGATACTGAAAAAGAACATCCTAGACTTTCCTGCATGGTTTTGTGAAACTTTTACTGGCACTGAAAACATTTTATGCATTCCAGCCACTATTGCAGTATCTTTGATCTGGGACTGGGACTACTCCAATAAACACATTCTCTGTGCATGATGCACTGTATTTCTTTTTCACCTGGTCTGTTTCATTTAAAGTCTTTCCTCTCCGTAAATTGCTTTTAACTCTTTAATATTACTATTTTAAATGTTATGCTCTAACCAGTCCAGATTGATTTTTCAATGCTTCTTAATACAGACATAAAAAAGCAAGAAATAGTATAAAAATTCTGTTCGGAAGACATGAACAAAACTGGTTTGAGATGAGAAGAAAAAGTAGCCTAAATCTCTTGGGATTTGCTTTAGAAACGTGTAAGGTGCATGTGCTTTTTAGTAATGAATGTCACATTCTAAAGCAGTTTATTGCTGTAGCAACAAGTCTCAGTGTAGGAGAGAAGTGGTCTAGTAACAAGTGTGATAAAACAGAATAAGGACATTAGGATTTGCTTCCAACGGTTTCAGGGCAGGCACAGCAGCAAAACTGCATTCTAAACGTCAGAATAAATATTCCATGCTCAGAGACCGTATCCAATGTACACAACACTGCACTGACCTATCAGTTACATCAGCTATTTGTCTACTGCATTCAGATTATGGGTTTTAAAATTAGATAGTAATCACAAATTAAGGTTACCAAGCAACAAGTCAGGAACAACATCAACCTGTAGGAGAATAGGTAGGATTTGAAAAGAAAAATTGCATAAACAATTCAGGAGCACAAGAGTGACTGATGTGTTTCTTTTTGCTGCAATCCATTTTCATTTCAACAACAGATTTCTTTCTAAAGGCTTCCAACAAAAGGTGATATGTTTTCATATGTAATCAAATATCCAGGATAAAATAAGACCTTTGGAAAAACACTGAAGTGCCTTATACCAAGAGAGGAGACTTGTTTCCAGTAATTTGATTTTGTACTCCTAAATGAGGTAGGCATATTTTAAAATTCCAGTTACTTTCTAAACACTTTAATCTTTTTGCAGACTTCAATGCATTTTTTTCCACACCGCACTAAGAATTCAGTCAACAGGACACTCAGATGTGATTTATCTGACTAGATGTAGATGTTTACATCCAAGTCAGTCATCTGACTGATTACCTAGCAAGGACTTAACAGGTAAAATTAATCTGGAAATATGTACTTCCCTTCAAAAGGTATGTTTCTACACATACTACAAGAGCCAAATCCTAGAAGCGCCTCTTTCTTTTCTCTGACTCTGAAAACCAGTATAGGTGAGCAAACAGCTACAAATGTTTCTACAGAAGACATCTCAAGTCAGGTACAATGAACATTACCCATAGAGTCACCATCAGTCTTCACTTGCTGCTAAAAGACAGATAGGAGTCTTTCATCCTTGTCTCTTACCATTCTAAAGCAATGGTGGTGATGCCATGGCAGAGCGTACCCCAGCCAACAAATTGCATTCAAACAAAACACATACAGTTTTGCAGGACTGAGGGTAAAGGCAGTGTTACTTTCAAATAGAAAAGTCTCTTGACTCTCTCAAGAGTTTTCCTACCTAATGTGTCACAGGGCTAAGAGCAAGAAAAATCAATACACTATAGTTATCTACTATTAAACCTTCCATGCTTGAAGCTATTATTTTCACCCTTTCTGATAAAAACTGCACATTTGACAAAAAAACCTCAAATGTAACAGGCCACCATTTTGTTCAGGTTTTGTTTGCCTTTTATATTAAAGATATGTTAGTATTAAATAAATTCTAGTAGATAAGGGATGTTTTTGCCTTTTGAGACTCTTGGTTAAAAGGTGTTCAGCTGCACTCATTGGTACATCTGCCTTCTCCCTGTCAGTATTCCCAAATGTGCTTTTTAAGCTTTTTCCATCTTTTACCACATTTGACAGCACTGTCTCTGTTTCAGCCACAGCGCATTAGTGAGGTTGTCCTGTGCAATACAGTGAATTTCTGTCTGGTTTTGGGATGCTTTCTGGGTAAAATAGACGATGATTTGTCAGTCAGGTTATGCTGCAAATTCGAAGCCTTATTATCCCTGACTGCTGGGAGGTGGGAAGAGCTGCCCAGTGTCCCAGACTGGCTCATGCTGGAGGGAGCAACCCAAGAGCCAGTTGTGCATGTGCAGCCACAAGCCACTCCAGGCTGCTGCGGGGTTGTGGTTGTCCCATCATGTAGGGCTCCTGTTCCCTTTAACTTTGTGTCTTGTACTGCGTTAAACCAAGATTCCCTTTCAAACAAGAGAGGGAGAAGTGGGGAGTACTCTGAGCTGTTTTCAGAAAGGCACTCTTCTTTCAAACTCAGTCAGTCCCAGAATTTAAGATCATGATTCACTTGCTAGGTCCTTGTTTGAGGGTAACCATTTTGTCCTTTTTCAAAGTAGGATTAAATAACCCAAGTATAAATTCTTGATGTGCCAATATAGTAAAGTGGCTACAGATACAATGCTGTTCCAAACAACAACAGCTCTAATTCTTTCCACCCAATACTTTTTTTCCCCCTCTGCACTAACTCATAGGAATGAAGCTTATATCTTTGAAAAATATGCTTACTGATATATGTACTTGTAGGAAATATAGGTCCTTGAAGTGCAATCTTTAGAATACACAGTGAAGCAACTGGGAAACTGCTGTTACTCTTACATATCTCCTCTGGAATACATTTACCTCTTCATGCACGATTGCTTTCATATGCACTGCTTGTTTACTTGATTTTGTTTTAATTAATTTATTCCCTGTTCAGAAAATATGTAGACATGACCACCTGGCTGGGTCTTAATTTAAATATGTAGAATAGAATAAAGCCGAACAGAACAAAATAAAATAGAACAGACTGAATACGTCAATGCAATTAATATAGGATATTCTAGCATTCATTACATTTTAAAGTGTATTTCAATGATATGCATATTTTAGCTTTTCTCTTCAATCATAATGGCTAAAATATTATTTTCTCTTTTTTTAAAAAAAAGTCTTGCATGTTGGATGATTTCAAGGCATTTATAAGTAGCATGAATTATCATGAGATCTGTCAGAAATTGTGAAAGTTGGCAATGCTGTTTAGAGTAACAAGACTTGATTAATTTTTTGCAAATTATAAGAAATAAGACTCCCTCAACCCTCTGTTTATTTGGAACACGAAGAAGCAAAACCCCAAGATTTTATTTTTAGTGGTTTATACTGAACTTGTCTAAAAATGTTTAGATAAAGAATTTCTTTGAGACCAGAAGTCTTTATTCACAAATCCTTTGTCTGGACAGCTGAGTGTGGCAGTGCTGGGTAACAAAGAGTTTTTGCAAACACTGAAGAAATAAGGTTTGGCCGTCCTTGGAATGGTGTCTATAAACTGGAGTCTTTGCTCAGCTGATTTTGTCTGATCAGACTTTATCTGGTCTCCCTCTGCGTTCAGCAGAGAGAAATAATCACCTCCAGGCACATCTTATCCTGTCAACTGAAATACCCTCCCTGGGTGCCTACGTGTCTCCACGGAGGGGTCCTTGATGAATACTGAGAATAGAAAGACAGCTTTTACAGAGGAAAAAAATTAGATGAGATGGATCTCTCCTGATTGATCACGAGGGAAAAGAGCCCTGGCCCCATCCTGAGCCAGTCCAACCTGCTACGATAACTCATTCAGGCTTTAGACAGTCAAAGTGCTGGCGATCCTGCATTCCTTGGTATGTGATGTGGAGAGCTTCAAAGGGAGCTTGCTCTTCACTCAGACTTCAGCAAAAATACCAGGTCAAAGGTTGAGGGTTTGTAAACTAATAATCCGCAGATGACAGGAGAGGAGCCCTTACCAAAATTATTTCTCCCTTTTTTTTTTTCCCCTCATTTCTTTACTTCATGAATACTATGTCAAAAAATGGTTGAAGGAAGAGAATTTTTAACACAAGCAGGAACACTGGAAATATCTTGGGTAAGTAGGGAAAGAATACATACATATTTCCACACCTACATTTTAAAAAAGGAATATGCATGAACCTAGAAGAGGCTTATGGTTCTACTCACTGAAGACTCTATTAGCATTTTCAGCAATGTTAATTTTTGGTGTTTTCCATCTACACTCTTTTAGTTGTCTTGGAGCGATGTGAATTGAGCAACAAAGAGGAAAACCAGGAATTCAGCTGATATCCCCATCTTTTTTGGCAAATGAGTTATGAAAAAATGCACAAGACAAAGCAGATCCTGGATGCACATTTCAGTACCCAGTGTGTACATAGGTCTGCTTTACTAACGCAAGGCTTGGAAGTTTCATATGGGAGACTTTGTAGGCAGGAAATATGAATAGAAGGATTGCAACAACCTGAGGTGCTGAAATAGTCTTCAGGAGGCAATTTCCAGGCAGAGGGATCTGTTGTCTCTCAGCCAACAATCCCAACCTGTGCAAGATCAGAAGTTTATCTCCAGGAAGCTTTCTCCAGCACAAGCTCCCACAGCTCAAGTACCTCCATCTCCGAAAAAAAGTGAGACAAAGCAGCTCAGTCTTTCATTCATGGTCCCTCACTACTTGATCTGTGAAGGAATTTCTTTACTGGGGTTTCTATATGTGTATATAGATAATGAAGACATTTACAGTTACGCTAACAGGAACAAAGCGGCCAGGGAGCAAGCATCCCCCTTTTCACTGTGTGAACACCAATGCTTTCCCAATGTACAGCCACACTTCTCAACACATGCAAGTTGCTGCAGAGAAGTGCAGGAGAGGAGGGCAACCACTCCAGCAACTACTGATGTCAAAGAGATATGAAATTTTGTAGCTGCCCAGCAGTGGGACGGAGGCTAAAAAGATTGGGCTATGTTAAGATCTAACAGCAAATGCTGAAAAAATATTGACTTTTCCACACAGTTGGTCTTTGACTCCCACCACGGTTTTCTTGAACCATTATGGGCTTTGTCTGAGAGAGATATGGTCAGATCTGATATGACAGTCAATTCGCATATAGGACTCACCAAATTAGCTCATAGGATTCCTTGCAGCTAGAAATACAGATGAGAAATGGACATAATTGTATTGGTTTAAAGGTTAGATGACCAATCTGAGCTGGTTGTCCATGCTCTATTTACAACTACAGAGGTGAAAGAAGAAAAAAAAGAGTTTTGTTAACAGTTCCTCTCATGCCATCTGGGAATTATTACTTTGCAAGCCTTCATACTTCGAATATATTTGTGCTAAAGTCTAAGTGGGAAATAGTTGCTTTGAAGCTCTTCTCAACCTCATGTGCTATGATAACCAGATCTCTATAACTCAGCCTGTCAGAAGACCAGATGAATTACTGTAGCAGGTTTCACCAGCTTAGGACGGGTTATTTATGCCCATAGTGCTTACTCCAAGTGGGAACCACCTTCACTTGCCTATAAGATGAGCTAAACCTTTCAGGCTCTGTTTAAAAAAATGCTAGAAGCCTTTAGAGGGCAATTCAGCCACCTCTCTTGGACACCTGTTTTGGACCTGCTGAACAGCCCTCTTGAGTTGTAGCTCTCTCGCTCTCCCTCTTGCATCAACCACAGTAAGCTCCCAGGGAGCCAGGCCAGAAGAGGCACCTTCTCCGAGGACTCCAATGAACTACGCAGAGAAAATGGCAAAAAGAAGTGTGAAAGAGGAAGGCAAGAAGAGTGGGCATAAAGCTAAAGAGTAAAAAGCATTATGGCATGTAGTGCTTCACAGGTGGAAAAATTATCTGTGTATCCATTCATTTAGTCACATACAACTGCTTCCTACATAGCGCTGCTGCGTTTTCTTGTAGGGACTTTGTTCTATCCTCTATGCAAAGCAAAATACTCTAGTTTTTCAGAGAAATAGCTTTGTCTGCAAAATTTTTTGTCTTTTTGATCAATGACTGGAAAAAAAGTGACAGTAAAGCCACAGAAGGGTGGCCCCTGACTGCATATTCTACCTCCAACAAAGCCAATGTGGTTTTCTTTAAGAATAGCAAATTTGTCACATAGCAAATACACGACACGCTCCATATGGCTTATCATAGCCAAAAATACATGACAAAGAAAAGAAAGAAAATGCTTAGTGTTACAAAATCAACAGACCTCATGCTCAGAAAAATGTAAGCAATTTATTACTAGTCTAACTGGTATTATGCTGCATGATTGTAAGAAAGCAGAGGAGTTTAATTGTTGGGAAAAAAACAATCAATCTTTTACAGGAATCCAAAGGATCAAGGCAAAACATGGCATTGAGCCCAGCTTTAGTAACCTTCAGTGACACATGAACCTTAATTTTCTTCAGTAGAAAGGTATTTTTTCTCCAAGTACTTTTTTTTTTTTTCTTTTAGACAGATATTTGACTACTGCAGAGCACATAATACACATAATTCATCTTTTTATAAAGTATGTAGTGTCCAGTTCTGGATTAAGAAGAAAACTTTTGGAACAATTGGAAATCCCCGAATATATCTTTTTAAATGTTTTTAAGGATTTTCTAACCCTTCTATGGTAAAACAGACGAATTAATTAAAAAGCAATTTAAGTTGGTATAACTGGCTTCTACAGAAATAAAGAAATTCCCAGCTCTCAAGCTGTAAAACTGCATTGGCCTTTAATATAAGCATATCCAATATTTGATAGATCGGTGATCTTTAATTATTTTTTCTGTCTCAAATTTCCCCTGTACATCTTTTTCCCACTGGCTTATCCGCGAGGAAAATCCCAGCTGCTGTTAAATCCAAGTACAACTGAAAAAAAAGAGACCTTTGAATTTTCCCACAACACTTCTGCTTCTGCATTTCCTAGATGATGGATGAGGATTGGTTTAAGTCCAGGAGTTTTCCTGTGCACTATGCCATGAAAAGGTGGGGGTGAAACAAAACAGGAGAAATCTCAGTTAGGTTTTGTTGGTTTTGACCTACGTTTCCTTCTTGTACTCCCATTGTATATACAAAAGTTTCACCATTAAATTCCATTCTTGCACGCAGCCAGTGAACCATACTAAAGTCAGCTGAAATTGAAATATCTCTATGAATATATGCAAAGTAAAAATCTGTCTTTTAAGCATCTGCAGACAGAACCAATATATGATGCTGGAAAAGGTTAGAAAGAGCCCAGAGAAGAAATGTTGGCCTTGCCGTTAACTCTCCTTTCTGTCCTTCCTAGACTCATCTTATATAGATGCACTCTCATGCAGTTAGCTAATAACAAGATGTTTTGTCAGAAAACAGAACTGCATCCAGCTCTGGGACTCCCATGGCGCTTGTTAGAGTGGGTCCGGAGGAGGGCTACAAAAATAGTCAGAGGGCTTGAACACCTCTCCTGTGAAGAAAGGCTGAGGGAGTGGGGGTTGTTCAGCCTGGAGAAGAGAAGGCTCCAGCGAGACCTGATTGCAGCCTTCCAGTACCTAAAGGAGGCTTATGCAGGGCCTGTTGTGACAGGACAAGGGATAGCGGTTTTAAATTAAAAGAGGGAAGATTTAGATTAGGTCTAAGGAAGATTTCTTTCAATGATAAGGGTGGTGAGGCACTGACACAGGTTGCCTGTAGAAGTTGTGGATGCCCCATCCTTGAAGTGTTCAAGGCTGAGTTGGATGAGGCTTTGAGCAACCTGGTGTAGTGAAAGGTGTCCTTGTCCATGGCAGGGGGGTTGGACTGGATGATCTTTAAAGGTCCCTTCCAACGCAAACCATTATGTGATTCTATGAAAACATCCCTTTTCCTTTTACGTTTGTGCCAGTATTCTTGTTCAGTTTTATTTCCATTTCATTAATCTTCGTTTTTCCCCTTTTCTTCTTCCCTCTTTGCCCAAAGAAAAATACTTCAGGATTCTGGACAACGGAAATTTTAGAAAATGTGATTCTCCAATTCCTTTCTGGATGGAAAACAAATCAAAACCTCACAAACGGTCAGAAGATTCTGAAAGAATTTCCTTCTCAATTCTGCTGCTAACAGTTACATTTGACATATTGGTGATATCTTGGTCCAATGATATCTGTATTAAAAAATTCAACTGATTTTAGCAGGAGCTGCTCTTACATCATATCTTATATCCATTGAGTATCCAAAAACATGATTCTCTTCTGCCGAAAGATAAGAGAGACTACTCATTAGTATTGATCCAGATACCACTCTCTTAGCTTTTGTCTGAAGGTCCTGCAACAGGAAAAATCTCTTCTCTGTTAGATGTGTAATAGCCAGTATACTACAGCCAGGGATATTTCCTCCAAACTGCAGAACAAACCCAGTGTCCTCAGTGCTGCTAAACTGCAGAGCTACATGGGTTTGTATGCAGCTGAATGAATTTTATTATATATTTAATAGACTTTGTTACACCTCTAAAGCCAAAGAAGGTACGCATACTGGTGTCAGTGCTTAAAGATATCATCGCTGGTACTCTACCTAACAGTGCCAAGCATACTACTAATTATACAGGTGCCTCAAGTGACTTGCAGTTATGTTAAGCGATCAGAGTAAAAACTTGATGAATTTCAAACGGTTGGAAATGGCTGGTTGGTGCCCTGCTGTTTCAGTTGGATTCTAGCATTTAAATCAAAAGGTACGTGAGTGACTCTTTGAAGATTCCCAATGGGCAAAAGTTGTAATATGCTAAAGGGAATGTGAATGACTCACAGCTATTTTAGGAAGAGCTTGCTGCGACAAACTGAAAACCCTTTTGATGGATTTATAACTGCATTTATTTTCAGTACTACCTTCTACTATAAAAAGGTGCAGAAATCATTTCATCTCTCTCTTGCTTGGTGAAAGGCCCATACAAACAGGGTAATTTTAAACTTCAGGAAAACAAAAGGCATCACAAAGAAAGGGAAAAATGTTTTCCCATCATAGTCTTTTTATGAACGACTTAACTGATTTCAGCTGATAGTACCCTCATAAATCCGAAGACGTTAGCTGATTGTATTGATCTGTATTCTATTATAGTGAACTACTACCAACTCCACATAAAATGACCACAGTTTGATAGCCTCTATGATGATACGTTTTGAAACCAAACCTTTGGAAGCTAAGTTTTACTGCTGCTCATTACTGCCTTTAAATTCAGCTGGAAAAATAACATCATGCTCTCACATAGGCAATTATCAATGTTTGCTCTGGGGACCTTTGACTTTGAAGATAACTAAATGATATGGTTGTTTGCATGCATAATATCCTACTATTTGCACAGGCTATATATATTTGCACAGGACTGTGTTTATACAGGTTCTTGTCTGAAGTGGCTAGCTAAAAATGAACCCCTTTGCTAAAGCTATGTGATCATATCAGTGCGGAAAGATGCTGGGTGGATTACGTCAAGCAAGACACTTCATAGGCTTTTTGGACCCAAGCTGGTTTCGGGGTCTCAGCTGCCTCTAAACAAGGGAGTCTTGAGCTTCACTGCACTTCTCTGTGCAGATGCATCCCAGGGCTGCATGGAGAGCTGCACAGAGGCATTTCAGCTCCCGGCTTTGTGTCTGCAGACAGATGGCCAGGCCAGAGGAGAAGGGGCACGGGCCAGTGTGTGTGCCCCTGCACTTCGCTCCCAGCTGGAGCTGGGGTGCGGTCAGTTTAGGGAGAGTCTTTAAATTTTTTACTGGAGGTTGAAATTATCTGTAATGGCTTACAGGTTTAGCCTGGATTCTGTAGATACTTAAATATTTAGAAACGGTTGAAGCCATGGCAGTGGTGGTGCTGGGGTGGCTCTGGTGCCTGCTGGCAGAGCATGGCTGTGCTGGCAGGAGGGATGCTCCAGCCCACCTTGTTCCACTCTCCCAGCCCAGCAGGTGCTGAGCTGGTGCTGAGTGAGGAAATGAGCACAGACAAGTTATCAGGAGGTGAGCCCGGGGAGGTGTATCAGGGCAGCGTGATGGCATGCTGTGGTGTGGAGCTCTCCTCCTCTCCCTCCTGCCGTGCACACCGGCTGCCTGGCTGTGCTCCTCGGGAACAGATATGCATCATCTTGAACTCGTTAAAATTGTCCTCATCTCTTACAGCTCTTTTTCTTTTCTTTTTTTTTTTTTTTTTTTTTGCATAAACAAACCGTGTTTACCCTCCCTTCATCTACAAAACAAGAGTGATATCCAGTGATCTGGTAACCCCTCGAGATATTTATTTTAATACACTGGCCTTTCACTTCTGAAGATTAGAGAGTCCTCTGGGGGCCAAGAAAACCTTAACAGTGAAATTCAAAGGGATGTGGAAATGTTTTGGTTTGGATTCATTAAATACCTTACATGTGTGAAAGACTTCTTTACTATTTTCTCTAGCAAGACCAATACGGCACATTGTATTCTGGAACTGGGTTTGATCCAGACATTTCTCCTGTTAAAAAAGTTCGACTGAGTCATAGGAAGATGGATGATCTATCTGCTCCAAGACCCAATACCTGGCAGGGAAGGCTCTGAGCCCTCTGAGGCAGGGAAAATTTGGGAGACATTAGCACTCATCAGGATATGTTTAACCTGCTCCATGGGCAACTGTGCAAACACCCCTCCTGGCCTCCCAAATGCAGGCAGCAGCGCTGGCTCCAGGGCAGCCGTGGGTCCCATGAGAGGTGTTTTTGCCCTGAGCCCCCCCATGAAGGCAGGGAGCAAGGGTACAGGCTCTGGGGGTGATGCAGGGGGGACTCCTCAAAAATGCTGGGACTGTTTCAGTGTTCGAAATTGCTACCTTCAGAAATCAAAGCTGTAACTGTTTCTCCCCAGCTACAAAGGCTTCAGCTAAAGGTTTTGGCAGGAGCCAGTGCCCAATTAGTCAAATGAAAGAGCAGCTGCTGGCCCCTGCGTACAGCAGAGATACACAAACTAGGGACGAAGAAATCCAAGGGACCGATACAGTTTTAAGAAGTAGTTCAAGAAGAAATGTAAATACATCCATAAAATCCCTGCCAGATTTTCTTCTTTTGTGAAGACACTAAGATACCTCTTGTCCCCTGTTAAATCTTTATATCATTTCTGTCACTTAGAGGAGCTGCTGAGATGTTTCTTTTTAAAATGTGGTTTGAAGAAATCAGAGTCAAAGGCACATTGGTGGCTTTTCTGCCTGGCTGCTAAATGGCCAGAAAGTATGCAGCTTAGAAATGTCTTAGAAAGTATGCAGCTTTACTTTTAGGGAGGAAATGGATTAAAATTCAAAGGATAAAGTAAACAATTGCACATAACTCTTTACCTTAAGAGATGATTTTTCCCTTCAGTGAAGGTTAGTGCTTTCACAACAGGCCAATGAAGGAGGCTCTCCCTGCTTTCCTTCCCGATAAGGCTACACACAGTCTCAGGTGAGCTAATAAAATATGTAAGACCAGCATGAGTGTATATGGAGGAGAGAGGGGAGGGGGATGTAAAGTCAGCAAAATTAGCTTCTGATCATCGACTATCCCAGCTGGAATTAGATTATGTCACTTATGAATATTTCATAGTTACCAGCTGAAAGGCATCTTGTCAAGCAATTAAAGCCAATCAGGGGAAGATCTGAGTGTCTTGCTTCTCAGCCAGCTAAAATAAGCCATCAGTTGCATTAACATTTTAAGGAGGAAAAAAAAAAACCCAACACAAAACCCAACACAAAAAAATACCCAAGAAAAATAATATACTTCTTCCTACTGGCAGCAGCAAGGAAATGCAGGTACAATTTTGTCAGTGAGTGCATGTTGCTGAGTGGTAACTGCAGAGAATAATGTCTCAGGGACTCCTGAGGAAGGCAATATGCCAGGGGAGGGTGGGCATGCATCTGTGGTGCCCTGGTCCACGCACGGGGCATCAAGGAAAACCCTCTATTCCTACCTGACCAAAACGTGTTGGAGGATGCTTGGCTAGCTTAGAAGGTCCTCTCTTGAATCTCATCTCTAACCCCTACTGATAGCTCCTTTACGGCAATAGCCTGAAGAAAGCAGCAGAGACAGAGCTCCATGAAACGCGGTCTTTTTATTTTTCCCCCCTTTTTCTTCTGAATGTGAAGTTGGGGTCATGGAGCAGATTGCCGTAGAGAGTAGAAACAAAGTTCTGGTTTCCTGAGTACTAGCGCATCAGGAGAAATTAAACCCAATGCTCATTTTCTAGAATAGCATTAACTTCTATGAAGAAATGAATTGTTCAGTTGGCCTCTTAATCTAGATGACAGTTTTATTACAATTAAAATATCACCTCTAGGAGGCCCTTTGTTTGCATTTGACAGATTTTATTGTGTTTATATAGGCTAATGAAGCAGAATGAAATTATGCAGCTTATATTAAATTTAAATGACTGATTTATTGTATTTAAAACCCCAAATTTATCATGCATGGTCTTTAATGCCACACAAACTACATTAGTTCACTGCCAGTTTACATTCTACTTCGGTGATTTGCCCAATTGAAAGAAGTTTTGTGAGTGCACTAAAATAAGGTGAATTACTGCCCAAACAGTTAAAACAGGAAAGCTTGTCTTTAGGCATTTTAGAAAGTTAAAAATGTTGTGATGCTAAGTCTAGCCTGTACTTCACGTCAGTGGCTCTAATTTCATGGGTTACTATCAGTGATTTCACTGAAGGGCTTTAATTTGAACCTTTGCCAACTGAGCTCAACTTTCCACCCACTCATTTTTGTTGTTGAGCTTTCTTGTTACTTTTTTTTTTGACCTAGCAAACTCTGTTATTCCCCATTGAACATGCAGCTCAAATAGTCCCTCCTGCACACAGTATTTGATAGAAAGGAGCAGCAAGTACTCAGGTTTCCATATAAGTACCGAGCTGATCACCATTAATCTGAGTGCAACCTGATTCGCATTAATCTTAGTATTTTCTCATGATGGAATTCCTCTCACTTTAGATTTCTGTCCCACAGCTGCTTACAGCTCATCTTGTTACTCCATGTTTTCTTCCCTCGTTAACAGAGAGAGATATGTGGTGAGATTCACTGAACATGTATTTTAGATGCTAACTTTAGGATGAGATAGGTTGTGCTGTAACACCTCCATTCCTTTCCATATAGAAAAAGCCAAAGGTGATTAGTTCGGATGTGGAAGATATCTGCAGTGCAGAAATCTGTTTAGTCAGATTAATCCCATGGTTAATATCTGAAATATTGTTAAGATATGTTCAAATCACAGTGAATACTGGTACTTTTTATTGTCAATGCAAGCATAAATGAAGGACTTGGGATAAAACTTTTTGTAAATCAACCTGCAAAGATTACTCCAAAACAAGTAACTGGAATCACTGCTATTAGGGTGTATCAGACAATTCTACGAAGCTTTAAGTTGACCAAGAAGAAGAATATTTAGCATTTAAGAATAGTAATTTTGCTGAAAACTTGACTTTCAGGGAACAAATTAATTTCATATATCCGATTTGAATCTGATAACCAATTTTGGCCAGAGGATCTACGAAAGGAGAATTTCAGAAGATCATTTTTCTTTTTTAACAGCAGTGCTTGGTGAACTCATGACATCACTGATTTATTTTCCTTTGTAGTAGTGCTATAGCTTCAGCTTGGCTTTCCACTTTGGCTATTAGCTCATTGACATATATTGTTTCATACGTAATACTATGGGGAAGGAAAGACATTGGGGCTGAATTTCTGCTCAGTTATTAAAATAGTATGACCAAGTGGACAACTTAAACAATTTCCGTGATTAAATGTATTGTGGAACAGTACAGATATTTGTGGGTATGAGTAAGTTTGACCTTTAGTCAAAGCTTTAGTTTCTATAACTTTATGCAAGATGATGAGTCTCATTGCCCTCATCCTTCAGCTCCCAGCTGTCTGTACATAGAGTCTGTAGTGTATTGCTTTGTCTTGCCCGTGGTTGGCATCCACCAGTTTCATCAGCAGAAGGCTTTGTGTAGTATCCAGGACTCAACTGTGCTGATACCTGTGACTTCTGTTCAGTGTAAGCAAAGATTCAGTAACTTGCATTCCTTTGTGGTACCTATTTGAACTGCAGAAAAATATATCTAAGCAGGAAATAAGGTGGAAACAAGCTCCTGGCAGATCTCTCCTACTTCTTGCTAGCTGCTTGCTGAGCCATGAAAAACACATAGGCTCACAGACATTTTAAGGACCTTCAGTGTACAGGGATTTGACACTTGCCATGCATCAGAAGTAGGGAATCTCAGCAAACAGGACCTTCTTTAAAAATAAAGACTCTGATTCTGGAATACTTAGTTTTTATATCTGATATGAGAGCAGCTGTGTCTGGTTATAAAAGTTCAACATGAAGTTTCCTCTGCATGACTCACTTGAGGAAATAACACTTCTTTCCCATTGAATTTCCAGTGAGAAAAGTTAACACACCATGTTAGAACACACAGCACCCAATACTGAAGAAAACCAGCTGCTTTAATATACCATAGTCATCCTCCCTAAAACCAAGGGGTCAGGTTACGGTCTGTCCTGCAGCAAAGGGTCTAGACCAAAGTCCCATATGTTGCCCCTTTCAAAAATTCTAGCCTGAGGACAGATTTGGATCTCTAAGACAGGTCCAAGATCCTGCACACAGATTGTCTGAAGAATCAAGAAGCCCTGGGAACCCTGGAAAACTCATTAGTGAAGAATATGAGTTGCCATGGAGGTCTTTCTTGTATTAAAAAAAAAAAAAAAGAAAGAGAAAAAAACCTAATATGTCTTTGAGAGGGGGAACGATATACTTCCTCCCTGGAGCAGCATCACCTATTCCTTGCTGTCTGACTTGTCTGGCTTCTGTCCTTTTTGCTCTACATAAATCACACTGACACAATGAGCCTTCTAAACAAAGTTGTTCCTGTGTACTAATGATGTGCTTTCCCACTTGGCATTGAGAATTAACGCCTAGGTAAACTGTTGTATTTTGCAGCAGATAACGTGTTATAAAATAGAATTTGTGACAAAAAAAAAGGAAAAGGTTCTTTCTGTAAGCTTGTGTAAAGAATATCTATCAAGGAAGGGTCTTGTCTCTATGTATGGATCAGTTATAAGCTGGACATATCCTTGAAAGTGATGAAGCTGTTCAGAGCTAAAGATACAAAGAGGTCTATAGAGACATTTGATGTTATAGACATTGCATTGCCACACTTACCTGGGAATAATCTTCTAGATAGGATTTTGGCAGTTTCTTTGTGGTAATTGAATAACTCTTAGTTTCTTAGGCTAGCAAGATGAAACATGCAAATATGTGATCGTGTGCTGCTTTCTCCCACATTTTTGTGATATGATGAGTGACACATTGCCTTTCCTCTGAAAAGTTTTGGGTGCAAGATGGACAAGACAGCCTCACAAGGGCCTGAGGACTGCAGAGGAGACTGTTTTTTTACTCCAAACTAATTGGACAAAGTCCTAAAGATTTTAAATTTTTGTTGTCAGTTCATGCTGCTAGAGATTCCATACTTTCATTTTAATGCTGTTATTTTCGTTTTTCATTAAATCATTTGAATTAGGAAAGGAAGATATTCCATTCTGCAGTTCATGGGCAGAAAGCTGTATGTTAGTGTGTTTAATCAGGCCTGTTATGACCATTGAGACCGTGCAGTTCAGGCTGTATATGGTAAGGCTATATGGAGCAGAAATGAATATGCCAAAAAAGCAGTGAGCCCCTACAGTTGCCAGAAAAGGTGCTAATATTTTTCTCTGTTCTAGTAGAAGCTCATTGGGATATGCAAAATTCGTTCGTTAAGCACCGCTGCAGAGTGACAGATGCTGACATATATAATTTGACAGCTGCAAATACCAGGTACTAGAAAGTGTCATTTCCCATAAGTATAAAATAATGGGTCATTATTCCCTGACAGATTAAAAACCAAGTACTATGAATAAATGAATCAGTAATCCTATGTACTTTAAAAGAAAAATAGAACATTCTTTTTCCTTCTTCCAGAAATAAAGGTGATTTCCTTTGTTCTCCTCTTACCTGCATGCATCACCATCAACTGGCAACCCACTGATGAGGTGGAGCAGAGGAAGGAGTCGCTCACATCATCTACTTAAGGCATTTAAGACCTTTATGTTTCCAGACAAGGGATGCTGGCTCCCTAGCAAGCCAGTGCAGAAACAGCACATGCATGCAGCAGATAGTCCAGAGGAGAGTCTCATGGAGTCTTTTGGATTGCAAGAGGGTCCCAGGAGTGCAGACTAGCTGACTGATATGAACGGTGCAAATATTTGCCTCTCGAGGGTTGTCCTGCTTGTGCTGATCGATAGGATGCGCGCAGTTACATGGCCCCTGTAGGAGGGTCTCAGCTGTGACTGTTCCTTGCCTTTAATTCTGAGCCCACATTTCTACTCTGGGGCACTGGCCACAGTGACCTTCCTCAGGCAGACAGCTAACAGCAGGGGATCCCTGAGATTTTGGAAGAAGCATCATCAGATATCTCTGTCTTGCTTAGGGCAGGGGGAAATTTGTCCAATGGTTGGAAGTGAAGCACAGGAGAGGAGGAGGGACAGATCACACTCAGCAGAGCGCTGCTGGGTCTGCACTTGCTGGGCTCACCGGAGGAGACACGTCTCACTGGGAGCTGGAGTGATGCTCTGCCTAATGTGGCCTGAGTCCTAAAACAAGCCATCGGACATCATTCCCAATATGAATATATTTACCGCGTTTAACAGGAATCTAGTTGATATCAGATTGGTTTCCAGTGCCTGTCTGTACTTACCAGCCTTGCACCTACAAGTATGGCTATCCTGTACCCTGCGATGAGCAGTTAAAATATGCCATAATATACCTTTCCTCCTTCCTACTTGATTATCAAACCCATCCTCACAATAACATTATATTGCACTAGATGTTGTTGAGACTGAAAGCTGTTCCCCAGCTGAGGCGGTGGATATTGTCCAGTCACAATAACTCCATCGTTGTCATAGAAAGGAGCAAGGCAGGAGCTATGGCGGTACCTTTGAATCATTGGAAAAGACACCTAAAGAGAGGATAATCTCTTGACATCTAGTCAAGTAGGCTCTGACAATCCTTCCCAGCAGTTCTATAAGAGCCAAGCAGCTTTTTGCCACTTGAGAAAAGTGCTCCTTGGTGTCTTTTGGGACAATATTTTCTTTTGTGCATTAGCTACTTTGAAAAAGAAGCATTATTTATTCATTTATTTCAGTTTCTTTAAATCTACATGCCTCAGATGTAACGCAAGACAGGGCCATTACAGCTGACAAGTTAGAGTTCTTGTATAATGGAGACCCCACAGAATTTCACTCTAATTCCTGCATTAGGGACTTGCTCTTTCTTTTCATATAAGCAAAATTGCTCACATAAAAGACAAATAAAATATGCCTTCACCTGTATACTTTCTGAACCTGTGTTGGTAAGGTTTTTAACAAAATACTTAAGCTTTTCAATTAATGTTAAAATGTAACTCTGATTATACTGCCAGAGCAGTATAGAGATTTAGATGCTTTGGCAAATCAAGCCATGCTTAAGATCTGTTCTTTGAGTTGATTTTTAGTAAATTATGCTTGCTACTGTCTTTGTGTGTGGCAGATTAATTAGAAGCATGATAAAACCAACTGGAAAAACAACACTGAAGTTAATGGGTGGATTTCCTATAATCTTTGGGGTTCAAGACATTTTTTCACATCTTCTACATTTAGCACAGTAGCCTTCTGGTCTGTGACTAGGCTCCTAGAAACTATAATCACATAAATAATAATAAATGGAAATTAAAATTCATGACTGTACTGAACAAATATGCGTCATGAAAAATATGTATCAGTGGGAGTGAAATTAAGTGAACATAGTTCAAATGTTCCGATTTTAATACCTCATTACTCAAAGATCATAAATGTTCATTTAAGGTATGGATTAAAGGGAACTCTTCCCCTTCCCTCAATCCACTTGTCCCTTCTCCCATATTTAACAACCAACAGCAGTTCAGAGATCTATAGAATTTGTTAGGGATTTCCCATGTTTTGTTCAGGCTGCTAGTCATTGGGCTGAACTGGTTAAAGGGAATATTTCTGGGTGCCTCACACCCATCTTGGTGAACGCTGCCTCATGCTATCCATGGCATCAGACACTGGACTTGCAACACTAGTTCTGCTTAAAGGCAGATACTTGGACTGTTGGTTGGCAGTGGGGTGTATTCTCAGCTTCCAGAACATACTTTTGAAGTCTTTGAAGACAAGAAGCATGGGAACAAGTTTGCCGATAGGAGATTACAGACAAAGTTGTGTAGCCAGCATTGCAGAGATGAAACAAGTGCCTTCCCCAGTCTCTTAAGCTCCACATTAATCAAGTCAAATATTAAAGAGCTGTTAAATATTGTTATCAATGATTACTTAGGCAAGACCCAAATTTCTACACATTTATAGTGTAAGTGGGATACGTGTATTTAAGGTAACATCGGTTAACTTTCAGATAATATAGGTAACTTTTTCTTAATTCGTGTATCATAAACAGTAGAATTAAAGCATTTTTACCTCTTCAAGGGCCAAGATTTAAAAGGAGAAGAAAAGAATGAAAGCAAAAAGTAAGGTTGAAAGCTTATATTGAAGGACCTAGGATGCATGCCTATGTGTTATCATTTTCTTCTTTTAGTTCTAAGTGTTGGCAACTGACATTTCCCTTTGGCACAGCAGACAAGTACAGTAACAATACATCTGTCTCCTTAGTATTTGTTGGCAGTCTGGTTTGATTTTGTGTGTATAAAGTAGCAAGGAGCTTTAAAGGCAGTAGCTCAGGATGTGCGGTGCTTGGAGCACTAGTAAAGTGGTTGAGACACTGTTGGCAGCAGGAGTCTGCAAAGAAACCATCATATCAGAACAAAAACAGCTGTCTGCCAGCACCATAAACTTTAGGAAATGTTGTGGGTGATTAGTTGCTGCTCCTAATGTGTGAAAGTTGGCCTGTCTGCATAGAGGCAAAATAAACTCCATTGCACTTCTTGCCACTCATAAATAGAAATCACAGGACATTATGGGATTGATTATAAGCTCTAAACGCCAGGAAATTCAGTTTTAGAGTGAAAACCATGGCAATGACCGTCTCTTTCTATTTGGATGTCATTGCATGAAAAGCTAAGGTGAAATGAAAAGGAACAGGAAATAAACCTCAAACGCAGAATGGGACAAAAACCTCTAATGGGAAAAAACAACTCAGTCAGGAAGGAACACTCAAGCATATAATACAAGGCACCTGGCCTCTCTGGAACTTTTGGGTTTTTAAGTAAACCTTAGTGGTCCTGGAACAACAGCACGAGAATAGTCCAGCAAACACACGTTGTGCTGAGTGTCACATAGTCCTTTTCACCAAAGACATCCTTCCCATTTCCACCATTTGACTAGCCAGAATATTCAGAATAAAATCCATTTCAACAAAAGCAAAAAAAAGAATCCAGGTTGATTTCAAAGAAGAGAATATAAAAGGAGTTTTTTTGTTATGAAACCCTTCAGTTGCACTTGTCTAGGATAAACTGTTTCACAGGTCATTTCAAAATTGAATCAACTGTGAGTGTAAATCTGGGAATTTAACAAGCATTAAAATTATCCTTGTTTTGTGCTGCAAGGCAGTCAGAATGCTTTCTTTCTATGAGGGATTTCTCTCTCTGAATTGATTATGAAATAGATGTGAAAACCAAGGGCAGAAGGTGGGGCTACTTAGTTTTTTTCTTTTATATATCTCTGAGCCTTCTGCTTTAAGCAATCATAACAAAGACAAATATTTATAGAGCACCTGCCAGTCTATGGCTTAAAAGCACTTAACACACTTTAATATATACTATTGCACAGAAATAGAAAAAAAACCCCAAACATTCTAAGGTGAAAGGTAATTTCTAGCTGATAGCAATACTGGGAAACAGAAAGTGAACAGGGTGTAGGGCAAAGTAAACCAGAACTATTCAAACTAGGAATTAAGTAGAAGAGCAAAGTTAATACAAAATTTGTCAGCAGGAATTTCAAAGCCTGATTTTTCTTATCTTCCGTAAACAGGCTGTAAATCTTAGGCCACACAAAGTAAATGGCTGGTTTAGTACTTACTCTAACAAAGGACGAGATTTTATTTCCCCCAATTTAGTAAGATACAGCCTTGGAAGAAACGGTAGGATCTGAGTCTAAGTGCCTGCAAGGGGTTAAGAGGGGCTGTAGAAATGACTAATGCTTTGCTTGAGCAATAAAACTAAACTCTTGAGTTGGGGGGGGTCAGTGCAATATTTTTAAGCACTTTTTCCTCACAAAAATGTCACAGAAACATTTTCTTTCATTCAGCATGATCCACTTCGTTGTACTTGCAAGAACAAAGTAAAGGAAATGAAGACTTTTACTCATGGAAATGCCATTTTCGCTTTTTAATGCTAGTCAGCAGCCCAGTTGATTTAGGAGTCATCCTCAGGAGAATAGAAGGACTAGCAGATGATATCAGAGAGAACTTTATTTCTTTCTATTCTTACTGGTCAACATTGACTAAATAATTAACAATTTACTAGAGAATGCTAGGGAACAGCAGAACCCCAGGCCTTAGGTAAAAGTCCTGAAAGTTGTTCCAGAAAGTCATTCTCATTCTGTGCAGTGCGTATTAGTATTCAGTGGAAAGTAGGACACCTCCAAAAGGAAGGCATGAAAGAACCCTGCCTCAAAATGCCCTGTCTCACAGGACAGATTTATTTCATAAACATAAGCAAACCGCTAACTTTTGCATGTGTAACCTTAATTATAGCAGAATTTTTTGATTGTTTGTTTAAGCCAGTTGGGAGATTTTTGTGCTTACTGGAGAGACTATTTTAAGAATCAATTTAAATATTCTAAATGATGGTGTACATATAGTACAAGTATGCTAAGTTTAACCTTTGAAGTAGTTCTTAACTCTTCAGCTTCCAAAATGAAATCAACTGAACAAAAACTGCTCTAGATTAAAGAGGCGCACTCTATTGTACTCTGGGTGGGGAGAGACCTCAGGCAAAGGGCCGTAAGGGTACCTGCTCTGTAATAAGCAGCTTTGGTCCCTAACAACTTCAAATGAGGTTTCACAAAATCTCTACCACCTCTCTCAGTTCCCTCAGAGTCAGCAAGAATCGATTTACTCACTGCCAGCCACCTTGATCCAGACAAGCTGGTACAGGGCAGTACGTGCTATGCTGAGACACTAACTCTAGTCCCAGGGTATTCTAGCTCTGTAGGTATAATGCTTACTCTCTGCTAATCTTTTCTCCACCCACCCTAGGAGGGAGTTGTTGCTAGTCCAAGCAACAAGCTGTGTTGCCTCCTGTTCAGGATCCATATCTTTCAGGGCCAGCTACAGATCTCCGAACAAGTGTGCTGTGCTTTGCCGTGACTCCCTAAGATTTTGAAGACGTCCTCCAGCACATCGAGGTGCTGGTCTTCCAAGCCAGCCAGGTTCTGCCGGCCTTCTGGCACCCGCCTACAGCCTTTTAGGGCTCAGAAATCTGGCCTCTCCCTAGCTTGAGCTGGTGCTCTGGCATTGCTGAATGTCACAACCTACTTACTTTCAGGTACATGACTCAAAGAAGAAGCAATACACCGGAAGAGCAGCACCTGGCTGTGTGACTCTCCTCAGCCTGGAGCTATCAGCAGCCACAGCCTCATCTCTCAAGGGACTGCCCTGACCTTGAGAGATGAGAGAAAAGCAGTCTTTGCCTTTCCCGATGAAGCTGGGCCACAGGAATGCATGATGCTGGGCCACAGTACACAAAGGGAAACTCTCCATTCTAATTGCTGTGGAATTTACTTCAAAGGTGGGAGACTTCAGTTCTGTCCTTGCTCTCAAGCCTGGTGATATATTGTACATTTAAGAAAGGTAAGTAAAATACATAAGCAGTGTTAGTAAAAAGGGTGGGAATTTAGAGCTTCCTTCTCCTACTAACTGCAGTAATCTCTCTTTTTCCTTCTGCCCTCCCCACATTAATTTTGCTTGGCGGAGTGGTGGGATGGGGGAGTGTCAGACTCCTGAAAAGAAGTGGGGGGTGTGGAAAGCCCCGAGTCCTCCTTTTCTGCTTCCTGATCTATGCTCTAAGTGCATGTAAGGTGCAGGCCACAGCACCAGAAGCATTTCCACAAGTTCTCACACATTTTTCACAAGAAAAAAATGAGCAAGTGATCTGAGGCTTTACTCAGAGATGATCCAGAGGGATAGGAGACTCCTGTGGTCTCCAATAAAGGCAAGAGGTGAGATTTTAAGGTCTTCTCCAGTATTTTTCAGTAGCTAACATGAACTTTTACCTTCTCTGTGTGCTGGCTACAGTGAAACCCAGTCCTTAGCACTTAATTCAGATTACACTTTTAAAAGGGTATTTAAGCACCTAACTTGGGGTTTAAAATTGCACAGAAGCCTAAAGGTTACATATGGTAATGCTGCCCACCAAGGAGCCTATGCTGTTTTCTAGATCTGAGCAAATGCTTTACAGGGAAGGCCTTTTACTCAATTCTCTAACAGTGTTTATGTAAGTTTTAGAATTGCCATTACAAAATAGAGAGATTCCATGCTCTGAGGGCCTGTGCACATTCCCCAGACAGATTTAACCGTGCTGGAGGAAATGCTTATGCAAATAGGAATGATGATAAAGACAGTGAGAAAGAAAAATATCAGGACAGAGAACAAAACTGCATTTCTTCTAGCTCCATCAGCTTGGCTATATTTTTTTCCTGACAGCAACTTAAAAATAGCAAAGGAATTCCTTCTTCCAACTCTTCCTGTGGCCCAAATGCATAATTAATGAAAATGTATTGGTTACATTAAAGCCTCACAGAAACCACCAGGAAAGCACTGCAGATTATTTTTTCCTCCTTTTGCCACTATGTTTTTACAGATGCGATATGTGGTTAAAAAAGCCAAAGCAGACAGTTGTTCTTTAGCCCTGCCAAATAGCCCAAACAAAGAAAAAGGTTTCTTTCTCTCCCCTTCCTTTCCCTTTCCCTCCAGAGTACCAATATATCAAGCTAGTTAAGTAGTAGCTTTTAACGGGCATCTCTAAGAAAATTCATGAGAAAAATGACGCATTTAGAGCAAACAATTAAACAGCTTCAACGCCGACAAGAGCAGCAGCCAAGTCGGTGGCAGCCTGGAGGCGCCGTGCTGAGGGCTGGAATGCCACCTAGTGGGCATCCGCCGCTGGAGCCCTTCGATTAACCCCCCGCTCGGGACCCTGACATTAATTAATAAACATCGCGGCCGGCTCTAGAGACAGCGGATCGTAAACTACACCGAGTACCAGGCGCAGCAGTGGGCGAGGGCAGCCTTTGCCCTGGCGTGCCGCAGGGGTGCCCGAAATGCCGCCGCTGGTTCTCTTCGTGCACATGGACCTTGGCTGCTCTCAAGGGTCCTCTGTACTCGTAACAGATAAGATCTTCTCTTCGAAGCTCGCAGAAGATCTAAATGTGACGACAATTGTGGGGCCCTTTTGGCACTGCAGGAAAGGTACGAGGACGGGTGGTGACTGGCTGCTGTGATGAATTGCCAGCCTGTTGTGTTCGGAGCAAATGAAACTGTGGTAGGTGTAACGATGGATTTGTTTTTTTCCATTGGTCTGGGAAAGGCTGACTGTGTGCATCTGTAAGAAAATACAGAAACTGGGATTTCTGGTACGACTGTGTGGTGCGATGCAGTGAGTTCCTCAAGGAACACTCCTGCCAAGCTGTGAGCTGAGCAGGAAGGGGTGGTGGGGAGGAAATGGCCAGCCAGGCCTTCTGAGGACCAGCCAAAAGGTCAGTCCCAACAGGGAGGATCCTCAGCGAAGTATCGCACTTCTCCACCTTTTCCTCTGGGCATTTCTTTTCCCAAAGCCCGGCAGCACCAGGACAATGGAGATGGGAGGAGGTGGTGGCGGCTGTGGCCTCCGGCTGTGCTGGGGAGGAGGTGTCCACGTCGCTGCTCTAACTTCTGTTGCATGTTGCTCTAGGTAGAGAGAAGGTCCTGGTGTTTCTGGGCATGGGGCTTGGTGTGCCAGCCGTTCAAGGAAACGGAGTGGTGCAGGTCAGGCTGTGCTGTAGGGTCTTTGTACCAGGAACCAAGTGAATGAATAAATAAATATATTGCTGAGGGAGCATACAGGATGAAGGCATTACCCTGGCAGGAGCACAGGTGGAATGGGTCACCTACTTATTTCTTGTTCCTTACCTGGTGTCAATAGTGAGTTGCAATTCTCCATTTAAGGAAGAGTAAACTTCTGTAAGGGAGTGGGAAGAGAGGACTCACCCTTTTGTGGCACTGCATCATGTGATCCATAGAAGAGCAGGTTCCATACTTGTCTGTGAGGCGCTGGCCACCAGGCACCTGCATGTGCTCCAGCATGTCTCTTTGCCATAGCAAAATATTTCAGTCTTGCCCCGCACTCCCTCCATGTCTATCATCACAGCTGTTGCAGGTTTTTACAATGGAGAGGATGGTCGGTGTTAACAGGCAGATGTGAGGGGCTTACACTTCCTATATGATGTCTGATGTAACGCTGTGCACCTACAGTAGAAATTGCAGCAGGATGGATGTGCATTCAACTTTGCCTCTCCACGGGTCTTGTTCTGGGCTGAATGCCCAGCTGGATCTCACATCTGGGTTTGGCACTTATACCAGCTACTTCTCACAGTTCCCTTGTTTCCTCGCACACAAGAGACTTACCTCTCAAAAACAAACATCTCGATGGTTTCAGCATCCCCTTGGGAGGCAGGAACCTTGGGTTCAGTTCTTGTATCTCCATCCAGTGAGCAAATGTAACCACTGACTGAACAAAGGCTGTTTTTATTCCCTGGTCTAATAGATATTTTCATGGAGAATGAAACAATTTCAGTAAGGGAGGCAAAATACTTCATATCCTCATGAACAGGGTATTCTCCTGAGAAACAGGTCTCTTGGCAGGATAATAATTCCCCCTATAAATCTATATTGTTGAAGCTTGAACACGAAGAAGCCAGCAGCATAGCCTAGAGCCAGAAGAAAAGCAAATAAGAAGAAATCTGTCACTGTGGTCTGTGTATACCAGGCCATCAGATGAGCAAGCTGGCTTCTGCTCCTGATCCCTCAATAGCTTGACTTCTACAATTCATCAGCACTGAATGTTAGAAATAATGCTGGGAACTAGACTGTTTCTTGGTTAATGACTTTGTTCCTGGCAAATTAGCATTCTGCACAGTAGAATCATAGAATCGTTTAGGTTAGAAGAGACCTTGAAGATCGTCAAGCCCAACCCTGAACCGAATATGCCAAGTCCACCACTAAACCATGTCCCTAAGCACCATATCTACACTTCTTTCAAATACCTCCAGGGATGGCGACTAAACAACTGCCCTTGGCAGCCAGTTCCAATGCTTGACAACCCTTTCAGTGAAGAAATTTTTCCTAATCTAAACCTCCTCTGGTGCAACTTGAGGCCATTTCCTTTTGTCCTGTACAAAAAAAGTAGTCCAACTTCAACAGAAAGAGCAGATGTGTTGATTTGTTTGGGTGTTTTTGGGTTACAACAGAAAAGCTGCAGTGAGGAGGCAAAGTGGGCTGCGACTGGAGGCTGAAAGAGGAGAAAGGCAGAAAAACAAAAAAACTGAAAATAATAAAACACAGCTGAAGTGCCAAATATCAACTCTCCCCAATCTGGCTGTTACATATGGTAGTGTTTTCCTAACCAGTTAACTGCTGTGGCTGGGGAAAACACTGTATCTATAGGAACACTGAGATTGTTTCGACCCTCCCTGTACAAGATAATTCTGAGGATAGCAAGGGTTGAAATCGTTAACTGTGCTCAAATTGTGCTTATAATGTGCTCAAACTGAGCATATTAGTTATGTTCATAATCCAAGAAAGATTAAAGGGGGGATGCAGAGTTGACCAAATGCTGCAGCTACAGGTCAGCAACTCCTGTCTCATTCTGCCTAAGAGCTCATAACTGCTTCTCACAGTCACATCCCAGCTCCTGGTTGCCTTCACTGTGAATTCACTAGTTACTCATTGAGATGGTGAGCACGTGTAGGTTAATCTGTGCAAATGCAGCAGCAATTTTTCTGAAAAGTTCATCTTTTTGGTATTGCATTGAGATAACAAGCCAAAAAACAATCAAAAAACCCAGTGCAGTGTACTAGTGCCAGCAACACCATGTTTGCTGTGTCATCCAGCAGGGAAAAATACAAAATCCCGTGTGCCATGAGAAGGGCCCATCCACCACAGGTGCACCTTTCTTCTGTGGCATACAGTGTCTATAAGACTGTGCATGGTGAGCATCCAGGCCACCACAGTAGAGAGGACTTGGAAGCAAGATCACATCTGGAGTAGAGGAGCAGGACAGCATAGGGGAATAATATTGCTTGCAGGAAATGTATGGGAGGATGGGCCTCCTAAAGGAGCAAAAAGGCACATGGATGGCAATAGGCTATTTGGTTTGGACGAAATGAAGACCTAGGACAGGATACATGGTGCACTGCTGTAACAAGGCAGTGCTGAATTCCTCTCAGCATTTTCTGTTCCGTTTCCCAGCTGTGCCATCACAAGTGATGACAGGTAGGTCTAAGGCTCAGTCCCTCGTGACCAACTACAAACTACAGGAACTATTACTACTTATTTAAGTTGCTGCACGCCTGATGCCTCCTGGCTTTTCGATGTGTGCACTGGGCTGTGTTAGGGCCACAGCAGTCCATGGAAGAAGCTGGAGGCCCTGGGACTCCAGTGCCAGCTTCTGAAACGAGTAATTTAACTTTAACTAGGATATTGCTAATATATCAATTTTATCAAACTTGTTCTCTGGACCATGTCTTGACATCTATAGTGCTTCTTTTGAATAAACCATTAATGTCTTGTTTGCACAAAACCATAGTGCTTTTCTACTTGCTTCGTTAGTATGTTAATCAGGGTGAAGCCAATATTCTTTACTACTACCTAAAGTTAGCCTCTGATGGAGATTTGAGGGATGTTTCATGGGCATGGTTGAACTTGCCATTTTCAGCCTTTGAGCTTATCTCTGAATTAAAGTGCAACTGAAAAATATATACAAAAACTGAAATCATAAGGGCTTTGCAACACCTTGCTTTAAAGAAGTTTTATGATTATTGTAAACAGAACAACCTGGTAGGATAAATGTTTTTCTTCTCTTTTTAGATTTCTTTAATAAAGGATTTATGATGCTGAAATAAAAAACATTTCTCTCTGAAAATAAAACAGCCAACTGTTACGGCTGACTCTTTGAAGTCTACTGTGTGAACTTTATTAACTCCTTGCTTGATATTAGTTAACCCCCTAACTAATGAGATGTCTTAAATCATTCATCGGGCTTGAGTTACACCTATAGGTGGGAAAAGAAAACATCAAAATCATAGAAAGGCATTAAGTGAAATACTTCTCCAATTAATAAGACACTCAATCAATGTTTCCAGTACTGTAAGTCAGTTTTATTTAAAAAATAGAGTCCAAACATTGTTTTTGATAAGGTGCGACATATATGCTGTTTTCTACAATTAAAAAAACCCAAAATAAAGCAAAACAATATTCATAATTGTAGTGTCATTCCAACACAGAATCAGTGGGTCTCCTGTAAATCTTAAACATTCTTTCTCTGCTTCATCAAAGCATAAGAATTAATAATTAGTATCACTGTGACAGCCAAAGGATCTGGCTACTGTCCATCCATGTTCTGTACTTTAATAATAAACTTTCTGGTACAGATTGCTTCAAGTACACATCAGAAGCTGAATGTAAGTGTAACACAGTTCATGCAAAACAAAGGTACAATACTGAACTTGCATCGTTTAAAGATTTTTTTGTTCTCGTTTAGTTTGACGTCTTTGAAATCCAACTGCTTGAACACAAGGATTGAGCTGAGGTTGCATAAAATGAGCACTATACAGGAAAGTACTTACATAACTCTCAGATTGATTAGGCTACGTGACTATCTTGAGCTCTAAAAATTCAAATAAATACTTAAGGCTGAGATCTATGCCTCTTGGAGTCTATTCAGTAACTTCTGAAACATATTTGGGAATACAGATGGAAAACAGTGACTGGCTTATTATGGGGAAATACATTAAATCATTACATAAAAACTACATTTTTTGAGAAAAGCATGTTATTCATTTATATTAAGAGTGTTTCCCATTCAGCCACTCAAGTTAAAAGAGCAATAAAGACTGTAGTATGGAGGAAGTTCAACAGAAGGACTTACAGTCAATTATCATCTCTGGATCTGTCTGAAGTGCTAGGTTTTCTAATTAGCAAAGTCTGTCCAGTTTTGAAACCCCTCTTGGCATTCTAGCATCATCTCAGCCTTGATCATGCCAAGCAGCTGAAGTTAGCTATGGCTATGCCATTTCTGGAGAGCTAGATATCAGTCCCTGCTGTAACAGGGTTTAACGTATTTTAAACAAGGAGCAGCAGTCTAACCACTCACATACAGTTACACATCCAAAGATTTTTTTTCCTTGACCCCTCAGATATTTAAATCAGTCCATCTAAAGAGGAATGTGTTTGATAGAAAAGAGCTGGACCCCCATTTCCCTGGCTTCTGCTTGGGGGATAGTCCCAGGGTCAAACTGCACCTGCAATAAGTGCATAAATCTCAATTCCTTCTGTTGTTTCTTACAAACCACCATGCTGGTTTTATGGATCCTGTTCTTAAGCCTTAGGGCTCCTCATATGCAGTCTGATGAGGTGACAAGCTATCACAGGGCAGACTGTTGGTTTTACCGGATCAGGCCTCTGGGTATTAATGGGAATTAGCCACAAAAGTTTATGCCCATCCATAGCCATGGACAGTTTAAGCTGATAACCCAAGTCAATGCCCAAGTGAGTTTGTATTCATGGCCAGTTTAACCTCAGTTAGGTGACTTCATGTCTTTTTCTCAGGAAATTACTATTTTTTCAGTGTTGATATACCATCCTGATTCCTGTTAGCAAACATTTCCCTCAGTACTATCAATGCTCTTCAGAGTTTGCTCTGCCATGGACTACATGCAAATGTAGCACGGACTGAAATTTCCTTGGCTAAAAGAGAAGGCTTTCAATCACTCCTTTTCCCTGACATACATGAAGTCTTGAGTTTGATTTCAAATAGCATTTAAATATGGGAATGCGCTGATTTCATGATGGCATCTCTGTTCAAATGAGGGAATCCAATGTTTATGAGCTTGGTTGTTGACTTGGTTGTTTTTTTATGAGTTTGGCTGATGACAGCTTCACAGAAAAACATAAGAAACAATATTATGTTGTATTTCCTATTTTCAGAAGGAAAGGGTTGCTCACACAGTTTTAACAATATCCCTTTAATAATACATTGTACAGCAGATGTTCAGTTAACAAAAAGTATACACTGAAATATTTATGGGCTTTGGCCAGAGCTACATTTTTATTAGTCAGTTGCAAATACCATTGTTAAATGGAGTACTTAGCAGATTGAAATTATCCCTTTACTTCCATTTCTTTTATTTAAACAATTTGGGCCACACTTTGTGTGAATGCAGTGGGACACATGTCATAAGGAAGCAGGGTCACTGGAGATAAGAAGAGGAATTTGTGACATCTACTTTGGGCATCTAACTTAGAGTGCACCTGGCTAGTTGTCTTGGTTCAGGGACACAATAATCATGTACATTGCCTACAAGTTGGATCAACAGTCTGGCTTTTGTCTGGAGTAAGGAACAGGGTCTTCTGGTATGAAGGGACTCCTCTCACCTCTGTCCATGAAGACCATCTGGACAGAATGGACTTGAGCTACCGGTATCTGTATGAATTTGAACAAAAATACTACAGGTCTTAGATACCTAAATGAAGAGACCGGACTCTTGAAGGGTCTGAAGGGGATTGAGGGAGTCTAAGTTCAGATGCAATCTCTCTCCAATCTTTAAGTTTATGAAGCGAACACTGGGCAATGTGGATTATGCATTACTGAGAGTAGAATTTGGTCTTCTGTTACTGATAGCAGTGAAGTGCTAGCATACTAACACAGAGAACGTTGACTCTGTGCATCTCACATAGGACCAGAACAAGGGTTTAGAAAAATTTAGCATTTTTACCTGAGTGACTTGGAGGTCCCTACCGGCGGCTGTTAAATCTTGTGTTCTTGTTGCAAACAAATCAATAATTAAAGATTTGCTATTGTTGTTTGCATTATCAGACCCTTTGATCTTATCCAGATACAGTGTTGTGAGAATGGATTCCACAGTCCTCTGACTGGAAGATGCATAAAGAGTAAATCTGCTACAGAATAAATGTCTGTGACTGTTAAAATTAACTTTAGCAATCTCTTGGCAGGTGCAGACAAATGCCAAGAAATAGCAATGACAAACTAAATGTAGAATCAGGAATCAACGCAGAACTTCATTCATCTGTGAAATATGATGATATACATATACAAGGAGAGACAGGTGAGAGGTTCAATCTCTTGTCATTAACATCGATGAGAGCTGGATACCAGTCTCTCTTTAGTGCCTTTGAAAATTCCTCCACAGGCTTCTATATTTTTTCCTGTTTTCACAGCAAACCACATAACACTAAATATTACAGTACCTGTATGCAAATTTGCATAGAGAAATAATAAATCTTTACAAATAAGTCACATTTCAACATTCATAAAGGGTGACTGATTGACAAAAATGCTAAACTGTATAAAATTCAAAGGACTAAAGCAGGGAGCAGGGAATACTATGTTTTGAAGTGAGTTGAAGTGTGTTCTTGCTCCTTTAGCTCCAGTTCTGATTCACTTAACTTTTACAAAAATAAATAAAGATGAAAAAATTTTTCTATTTTAAAATACAACAATTTTTTCCCCTCATGAAAATTGTATAATTCAGTAGGAGATAAATAGCCATGATTTCAGTAATAAAAACAACTGATGTTACTCGTGCACACTCTCTAGTTTGGAACACAAATCTTTATATCTGTTAACAACTTATACATAAACAGTGTTTGCTAGTCTTCACACCTGCCTCTAGAATTACTGTGAACATTGATGCATCCCACTGGCACTCCTGGCTCTGGCTGTAAGCACTACATCACTTAAACTCACCAACGCTCCAATTGAGCTGTTGGGAATCTCATTAAGGAAACACAGCTTGATGTCTGCAGCTGCTCAGAGCTTCTGAACTGCCTTCCTCATTAAATAAGTGCTATTCTGCATCCATTCCCCCTGTCAGAGGCATATTGGGCCATTCCTCACACACGTTACATTTTCTCTTCAAACAAAATAGAACACCAAACATAGCCTTTGTGGTAATCTAAAAGGGATTCCTTTGGGGTTACTTTCTTCTTCCTTTACCAGTCTAGTTAAACATGATGGATTCAGGGTCCTGGTTTGCCATTTGAGCCATATGTCTTAATACATCCTTTTTAGTTATGATACCCAGCAGCCTCCTAGAGGAGAAAAGGAAAGGTCAACAATCATCTCATGTATCATTCGTTTTTCTCCCCATTCAGCTTCACGAACATTTTGTGAGTGCTTCCATGTAGCACTGTCCATCTCATCCATTCCCTAATGATTATCTTTTATAAAAGGCATTCTCACCTCGTGTATTTTTACTACCTTGGCTATGATCATCAACTGAAATACTTTGGGTTGTTACCTCTTTTTGTTGAGACCGTGATTGAGTGAGGAGCTACAACTACTGATGCTTTGTACAACCAAGCAATAAGGTTATCAGGCTCAGGCTGCAGAGGACCAACAGCACCAAACCAAGGCACGAGTGCCCTGAGCTAGGGAATGGGGATTAGTAACATACAAACTAAGCTAAAACACAGACTTTCTGAAACTCTCACTGTCTGACAGCATAATTCCTTAAAATTTGAGTGATAATTTCTCATTTATGTGAACCTAAAAGAATTATTTCTGTCAGGAAAGATGAGGCCTATGGGATATCTGGCCCCAAGAGTCAAAATTTCCTAACCCTCAGTACTTAAGGGCTTTTATTTCCAGTCCTTGAAGGCCATGAGGCAGAGACAGCTATGTCACTGCCATAGTTTTTCCACCTTTCATTTCTTCTGTTAGAACTGAAGATCAAAATTTCCAAACCCAAGCACTTAAAATCAGGACCTAAATCTATGTCCTGACAACGGTCCTTATTTTCTTAATGTCGAGGACACTGCACTGATAGTAACAGCTGCAATATATTCGAATAGCAAAAAGGCTTTTTGTAGAAGACTCAATTTGATGGCTCTGGTTTTTCTATCCTGTCATAAAGTTTCTTCTTACCACTAGATCCTGGGATGAGCAATACTCCCAAAATAGCTCAAACCCCATTGGAATTATAAGATGTTACTTCTAGTGCACATGGTGCGGCTTTTCAGTCTTCTAATTTCATGTTTGCTCACACTTCTTCAGCTATTTTTTGTGGACTTTCAATTTATATGCCGTTCCATTTTCCTTTAAAGAAAGCTGAGCAGATTAATTTTCATCCACTGATATCTCTATCACCATCTTCACAAGCATCTAATCTACTTGGATGTCTAGAAACAGTCGCATTCTTTGCAAACAATGCTACTTGCCAGATCAGCCTCTGTTGAAAATCAAATTATAGTGGAAGTCAGAATGGTTTATTTTGTATTTGTCTTTACCTTACCTAAATGACAATACACTAAGGATTTAGGAGAACAGAATGAAACATGACACCCAGCAAGGGCCGTTTTGGTTCCAAGTCTGACTTCTTTTGCTGCCCTGGAGAGACACAGGACAACCTTCCCTTATTCTTCCATTCACAAAATATATGAAAATCAAAACATTCACTTCATTGTCACAGAGGTGCTGATCAATTAGCTACTGCCTATACTTGGTTTTAAACAGGAAAAACAGTGTTTTTGTTAATGCTGAAGATAATCTCCCCAGATTCTCTAAGCACGCTTGACTCAGCAGCTACTCACCCACTGCGAGTGACAAGACACTGCCGGAGTCCTAGTTTCCGGAAAATGTCTACCACAGTCTCCATTGGCGTATGGTCAGTGACAGTGAAAGGGCTCAGGTTGAGAATACGCCGCAGCTTCAGTGGATGGGGACTGTTGGGTGGCAGTTCTGGGGGGTCTTCAGTGAAATACACGATGGAGTTGCTCACCACCCCATCCTGACGCTGTCTTGCATTCTCTGTACAACAGAAAGATCAAGGTAGACAGTGAGTTAGGCTTGATAACAAAACAAAACAAAATCCTCCTTTGAAAAGCAGAGATAGTAGTAGCTTTTCTTGTTCAACATACTGAGATCCCAGAAGTTGGGGTTACAGAGCAAACTTGAATTTCCTTGACACATTGTTCCCTTGAAGCAAATGCAAGTGATATTTTTACAAAGACATGCTTTTGTTTGGTTGGGACAATGCTTTTCTGAATAAATATGCAGGTCATTGCATTCACAAACACTAATCCAATTTTGGTCAAATTCAAATGATTGTATGTAATTTCCTCAATTGTGAGAATCACAACAGAAACTACTATTATATGCCCAAAGGAGTGGAGTCAACAGCCTGTCTACAGTCCCAGCTGGCTTGAAGCAGTATGTTTGTTCCTAGACTTCTCAGTGGAGTGGAGGAAATGTGGATATGATGAATGGATTTATGAACACAAAGCTAAGGAAGGACAAATTCACATCCCAGAGGCCTGGGGGTGGTGTGGGTGTTGTTCTAGACCAGCACAACTCTTTGGCAGGTAGGGTGAATATTGTGGTTTTGTACTTAATGCCTTAAATAGAGTTTGCATATCTAGATTTTAAAAGGGCAGACAAAAATTAGCATTCTACTTAAAAGAAAACAGTAAAGGGAGAAACACTATATAGCAGTAAAGGAGTTGTTTCATACAATTTTCTCAACAGTACATATTTGACCAGTTTCAAAAGTTCAAAAGCTATCATTCATACTTTGATCAAATTATGAAGGGAACTTTATAACACATCTAGTCTGATCAGTATAAGCCTTTTACTTTAAAGTATGCTTCAGCAAGAATTCTTAGCATTGAAGTGGTTTATTTTCTTTGTAGTGTTTACTTCATTTCTACTGAACACTACAGGGCACTACCAATATATGAGATGGATTTCCAAATGATAGAGAACTACTCTCTCCCCAGAATAAGCATATCATGTGTTTGGCTCTGAAGGGTTTATCTCTTTCTTCTTTTTTATATGAATTCTTGGAAATGGCTGGAATTATTATCTTTGATTAATATAGGTTGCTTCTGTTCTTGAGAGGTACAGCAAATCAGACATACTCAAAGCATATGTGTATATTCTTGGAGCTCGTTGCCATCAATCAAACTGCAGAAACCTGCTCCTGTGACTTGTAATGTGTAGACAGTAATGGTTTCCAACATGTTCCAGCTGCATTTTTTTTCCCTTTAATGATCATTGCCTTGTAATATTTCTGGAACTGGAGCAGTGCTGGCTCAAACCTAATATCAGTACTGTATATGATTTTCAACCTTCTCACCCCACATATTACAAGTCCTGTTGCAATTTATAGGAATGATGCTAACTTTGTCTCGTCTTGTTTTGATTCATACATTTAATTTCAAGTGTGAACATGCCTGCATAGCTCTCTGATATATGATCTGTGGTAAGAGGTAACATTAATCACACTGAAGGTAACTCCCACCCTTTGATAAAAACCCTTGACAGCTAGGTATTTCCTTCCCAAAGCTGCACCCAAAGCAATCGGCCCAAGCATTTCAGTTACCACATTGCTGTTCCCAAGGCAGCAATGACCCTGGACAACAGTGATTAGCCGAAGCCATGACTTCACTCTTCAAAGTCAAACATGTCCCTTGAGACATTTGAATGATGTAGTACTATTAAGCAAATTCAGTGGCATCAGAAAAATGGTGGACTTTGTATGCAGTCTCACTGGATGGGGAAGTTAAAGGCAAAACAGAAGAACAGATCATTTTTGCAGTCCGTAAGAAAAACAGATGCAGCTTAACAGAAAGAGCAAAGGAAAGGATGATGATGTCCGTTTTACAGAGTAATCTATGCAGAAGGCTCTTGTCATAGCTAGAAAGTCAATTAGTTCTCTCGAATGTGAAATGGCCGCTCATACTCAGGAGTTCACAGTTCACAGCCTATATTAACTACGTTCCTCTCTCAACTCCACGCTGGGAAAAGTACATTATACAGACAACCTGGCTTGTGTCCAAGACTCTGCCTTTTGTATGATGCCTCCGAAGCTGGCTAAATTTAAGAAGGGCTTTACAGAGTCAAATACTCCCCTCTGTAAGACTGTAAAGTAGGTGCCATCTAAAATGTAAACATCTATTCCCAGAGGGTGACTCTACCCGCCTGACCTACCTACCTGTTCAACAAGGACCGGTGGAAGGATGCAGTCCTCCTGGAGATGCTTCTGAGCAATTGGAAGTGGTGTTGCCATTCAGTTTACCGGGACTGGATGTATTTCTAGAGTGTGCTTAGTGCTCCACTAAGAAAGAAATTATGTAGGGGTTGTGCAATGTGTTGTCATATAGAGGCATCAAAGCTAGTTCAAACTGAGGAGGCGTTCTGCAGGGCATAATGCAGTGAAAGAAGAGATACTGGTGTGGGTCCGACTTTGCTTTTCAGAAGACCTCATTCCTTGCCTACAGTGCTACTCAGATGGGGCTTATACTGTTCCCAGACATAACTCCACTATCTCTGGATGCTGTCAGGCTGAGCAGGGGATAACCTGAACAGTAGAATACAAGACGCTTCACCACATGTGATATTTACCTCTTGAGAAGTAATATTATAGTTAAAGGAGACTTAGTGTATGTCTCCATGAACACAACTATGAAGCAAGCTGAGGTAAAGGTTTGCAACACATTAGCAACTCTGTGGTAATGATGAGCAGTGACTTCTGCAGTAAATGCAAAGCAGCTTTGGCCTCCAGTGAAAGAGGATTAACTATCAAAAAGTTGCTAGCATGGTACAAAACCAGTGTTTCACACTGCCCTGTAATGAAGCCATACACTATGTCTTTTGGAAAAGTGAAACCAAATCCAGATTTAAGTCACGAAGACACAAACTATACTGGAAATATTAACTGTTTCTCACAGACTCAGCATAGAATCACATCAGGAGCTGTCATACTCAACCCAATAGAAAATGGGTTACCAAAGATCCCTGACACCTGAGGATTTTAGGAAAACTTATCTATGCAGAGAAGTTTTTGATTTTAAATCTCAGTTCTGCCTCAGATCCTGTGAAAGATGCTCTTAAATAGAGCTGATCAGGAAATAGTACCTTTTCCTCTGGAAAATATGGATGTCAAAGAGACAGTTTTTGAACAGAAGAGCATTTTGATCTAAAATGTTCACTGAGTTTATTTTTAACTGATTTCTTTGTTATCAGAGCATAGCTGGACATTTTCACACATCTTCTAGCGAGCCCATTCAGTAATGTTGCCATTCATGACTTGAATCAAAAGACTCAGTTCTTCAAACTTCTCTGACTTGCTTTAGACAGCGTCTGACCTTTCTGCTTTTGAAGTGAGGGCTCTGCATCTCTAGCCCATGAAACGTTCCCACTGACAACACCTCCATGCAAAGGAGACGCAAGGAGCTATAAAGTTAGGATGGCAGCAAGTGTTGCAGCCATGACATGGCACAGACAGTGTAAAAGCCAGACACAGGATAGGCTACATCTAATTAAGGTGGTTTACTTCTCATAGGGGAATTAAGAAGACATTTGAAAATCATTAGCAAAAGCAGGATAAAATACAAACTATTTTATAAATGGTATCAGCTCTTGGCATTTACAAATTTGGTGAAACTTCAGACATATATTTACTTTCCGAGCTTGGCTATACAAGGCTTCTTTTGTTACTACCAAAGGAAGATTAGCCCTCTGAGAAGACCAATTGTTTGAAAGGAGTATTGCAGCTAGCAGCCTTGGACTTCATCTTTAAAACCCTCTTATATTAAGACTGCTATATAGAGGATTATAACTTTACAGAGGCTTTTTTTTGCTTGTTTCTGGAGAAGGAAATGGTGGGCTTTTAATTAAAAAGTTAGATTCCCACACTCCTTGGAAGTTACATTACAATTGTACAATCAGAGGATCTGTAGAACTGGCAGTAAGGCCTGTTCTGCTTTCCTGTGTTTTGAGAAATTAGGGGTATAACTAAATGAAAAATTAATTCAATTCATAAACTAATTTTTTCTAACTGAAATAACAGTTTACACCACAGAGGGAAAAAAATGAGAAAATAATTTCTTACTGAAGAGAATTCTGCACTACATTTTAAGGGGAGAAAACTGGGCTCTGCCATTTCTTTTCTTCTTCTACATGTAGTATTGATGTGGCATTGATGATTTTCTGCTATGGAATGAGAAGGGAATCAAGTAACATCTGAGTTACTTAAATACATGAATATAAATTTTAGGTCTAATCACTTAAACTGAATCTTTTTATATCCAAGAGATGAAACTAAATATGCATTAAAAAAACACCATTAAAAAAGCACTGTTATTTCAAATTTTATTTTAGCTTTGTGAGAAATAAGCAGGAAAGTGGACCTCTAAATAAGCCCTGATGTTCCATTTATGGATTTTCTTTTCTGAAGAATATGGGAGTTTCTGTCTGAGACAACAGCTTTTTAAAGGTGCCTGAAGCAGAGACATGAAACAGGCCCACGCAGAGAGGAATTATTCCATGTCAAGGAAATTTGGATATGCCAGACATTCTACTCCCCTGCAAAGTATAAGGCAACCATGCCCAGCCAGCAGCCTGCTTGCCTACCCAGCTGGCCCTCAGCACCACTGGACTGCCAGAATTCGGAGCAGACCATGGGGTTGATTCGCCAGGATCGCAGACCTCTGCAGCTCTGGATGCCCTGGATACAGGGAAGGTAGGAACACTTACTTTCACCCAACACACCAACTTTTCAATCTCCACCTAGCCATCAGGCCAACCAGGAAAGGATCTCATGGGTCAAAACCTGTAATGACCTGGATCGGGCTCTCAAGTAACCAGCCAACTATCCACTGGATGCTTGACAAAACTCAGCCATCTTTACCAAACAACATTCTCCACTGAGAAGATTTTCACCTCTAGCACAAAAGGCCTGCATGTGAAAAAAAATGAGATAGTGCAACAGAAAGAAGCACAGGGACTTGCACTTCATCACAGGATGAGAAAGGTTCACAACTGCCCCAGCTGCTACCAGCAGACCATGGGTACTACGAAAAGCTCAGCCCTGCAGTGGCTTTTCATCTGGTTCTGACAAAACTTCTGCCCATATGAGTCAAGTTTATCTCTGTTGTCTCTAGCAGAATTGTATTATACTGTTGTGAGCGATGACAAAATTCAGCTTACAAGAGTCAACCCCACAGAAGTCTATCAGATGGTATGTTATAATAGAAAAACTTCCAGCTACGGGTCCTAGCAACTAGTAAAAGCCAGACTCGGGCAAAAAGTTAAGTTTGGTTCTTATTTATCCATTCTTCCAAGTGGGTAACACCGGTAACATCCTACTCTATCAAAATTCCTATCAAAATCAAACATATTTACACTGATACTCTACTCACTTATTGCAAGAATCAGCTCTCGTCTCTGTGCAAATCCAATCAGTCTCTCTGAGTCTTTCGAAACCACTACTGGAAAGCCATTGTAGTCAGTCTCCTTGATTAGTGTTTCGACATCCTCCACAGTCATGCTGTCCTGCGTCAGAACAGAAAGAGGAGCTTCACCACGCCTCGGTCTCATGACGTCAGTTGCCAGGGTTCGGTGGGTGAATTCATCCTTCACATCCAGAAACGGGTAGCCATTCAGATGAATGTGAGCTTCATAGATCCCTTCTTTCCCAAAGGCATCTGCCACCCACTTGCTTGTGACAGCTGCAGCCATAAGAGGTACAATGTACTCCAGGCCTCCAGTTAACTCAAACATAATGACCACCAGAGAGACCGTCATTCGGGTAACACCACCTGCCGACAAGGAAAGCAGTTAAGTTTCCCTCAGTGCTCTTGAAGTATACGTACTAAGCAACTCATTAATATTTTTGTGCCTTACACTCAAAAAGGCACAAGATTATGCAAGCTGAGTACTTTGCCTTTATACTCTAAGAAGTAGTTTTGGTCTTATTTCACTAAAGATTTTTCGTCTGCTGCAATTTTCACAAAAAAGATTGCGTGAACTTGCTCAAGACAAAGATGCTAACATTGAAAAGCAAATAATGAATGCTAAAAGACTGAGTTATCAAACCAGAAAATATGCAAAATCCAGCTTGAGAAACTAAAACTGAATCTCACCCATTAGCCCTCTAAAATGACTCCAAGAATTAGCTAAGTATCATGGTTGGGGCAGGTGGGAGCACAGCGCTGGGGGCACCAAGGACTGGCCTTCACATCGGTTTACCTATCGCACTCATACTGGAGAGAAAGGTAAGCATTATCTTTGGGCACACCATGGTTACGAAATCCTATGTATGGAAAGTTTAAGGCCACTGCAAGAGCTACGTTACAGCTTAAACCCTAGCCTTTGATACCAGTATAACACACAGTTTGAACTGTATACAACTTGGTTTGAGGACATCTAGGCATGCAGCCATAGACAGAGTTGTAGCTGTATATTTTCCATCTAGTCTTTCTGTATTAATTTCATAAGCAAGCTCCTTACTCCTTCAGTTTACATTAAAGGATAAAAATAATCACATAACTGCAGACAAGTGTGTATGTATAGCTGAATTATTAGGTAACATTTCTTTGCCTCTGTTCAAAAGGTAAATGTAATAAATCTGCTATTTTTAGGCCTCAAAACACAGCACCATTTTAGATGAGAGAAATCAGAAACAGGTCATTAAAAGATGCTTTTAATCTAGCAGCATACAGGAAAATTAAATTGTTGATTATTTAACACAATGATCCGGATATGACTTTCATCTGAGGAATGCCTTAAACTTCTGACTCTGAAAAGCTGAGAGTGGATACCAGAGTATGGATCATTTAATACTTACTCTACATCTCTTACTCTAAGTGAGACAGGTCTTGGACTTAAGAATGAGCAGTGACCATTCTGCTGTATGTCTCGCCATACTATTAAAATCACTGCACCTTTATCTGGACTTTTTAAAAGAAGAAGTGATTGCTGACTAACAGATCAATTGGAATACCAGAGCAAACTTTTTTGTGTCATTTCTTTTATGGACATTAAGATCATTTATGGTTAAGAGGAAGCACTTTCTCTTTTTGACAGTAAGAGTCATCCTAGCTATTTTAACGTATCTGCAGTGCTGCAGGTGTTCACATCCAAAGAGGTGATCCATATTGTCTTTATAATCTCTGCAGAAAAAATGGCACTTTTGAGGCCAAATTCATCTGTATGTTTGCCTGGTTTTAGATGTCTGTTGCCAGATAAGACTGGTCTTTTCAGTATTTCATTCTTCTGTTTCGACTGTGAAGGGTATCAACACAGCTGGCTCAGATGTTGATGCCTACATTACAGACATTAAATCTAGACAAGCAAATCCCACCCTTCTTTCCTCTATAACTGATCACACAAATGATGCTACTTTTCTAACAAGAGACTCTTAAACTTTTCCAGCTCTTCTCTGAGTACCTCTTTCATTTCAAATCTACTCGATTACATAAATCATGTGTTATATCTCTCCACTGTTATTTCATCATCTAATGACAATATCAACGACAACAACAAAAGGAGTTAGGACATTCAATTACAAAAGGGGAAACATATGATAAGACAAAAACATGTTCAGATGGTATGCTTGTAACATTTCTGTTGCATCTGTGACTAGAAATTTGATATGTGAGGTATTATTCCATGATCTTGCTTTAATATTTAGCAGATCATTCCTTGTTATATCCAATAAATCCTATTGATTTAACGTAATTAGATATTGGCCTATGGTCGAAACAAAAACCAAAAGACAGCCCAGTTGACCATAGTGTGACATACAGCCAAAATAAGACCCAGAATTTTTACTTCTGTGTATCTTAAAATTTGGCCAGCACTAGGAATTTTGTTCCCTGCACTGATAGAAAGCATAGTCTGAATAAAGAAGTAGTGTTAGTCCAGCTACAGTGGATTTCACTACATCAAAATGAAAAACAAAAAAACAAAAAAACAAGCAAAAAACACTCCTTCTTGGAAACCTGTAGCCTAACTAATTTTTTCTTTCTTTCTATGTGCTTTTTGGCAGATTATAGGGAGTAGACATTGGTGACTGCAAACCTCTCTTTTGTTGGCTACCTGGTAGATGACTGGAGAGATCATTTGAGGAAGCAGCCTATGCTTTAGCCCATCACATCTATTACATTCAGAAATGCCAGCATATCACCTAACACAAACACAAAGCCCTCATAAACAATATGTAGGTCCCCAAGCATCAGTGTTATCCATGCACGAAGCAACAATCAGCAGGTACTGTACCCAAGCAAGCTGCCGCTCCCACCATAGCATAAAGTCCTGGCGTGACGCAGTCTGCTCCAGGTCTGCACCAGTTCCTGAAAATGATCCAGTCATGATGGTGATATGCCAGCTGCTCTACTCCGATCCCAACCATCCTGCCAGCCATGGCTCCAACAGCCATGCTGGGAATGAAAAGACCTGAAGGAATCTTGAATAAAACACAGACACATGAGCACCTTGACAAAAATGACTAGTAACGAACTTATTGATCAAACAATTTATTATTAGTGGTAAGAGACCCCAGTTTCCTTATTAAATGCTGGCTTAGAAGGTCATAGCCTTTTGGCAGCGTACAGTGATGTTCCCCGTGGTCTGAAAGAGGTTTCTGCAGTGACTAAGTTTGTGTGGCTACATGTGTATTACTAGATAAATAAAATTTTAAAGCATTTTCTTAGTACAATTCAGAAGTTTTTAAACAAATGAGCAAGTATAACAATAACTGGCTACCTGCCCCGGCACAAAACACTTTCTGCAGTGAAGGACATCTCATTTCAGATCCTCCTCCAGAAATATTACACCTATGCTCTGACTCCTGTTTAGGAAATCAACAGGACTCAGTTACTGGTCCTGAGTAATCTTCTACCATTCAGGGACATCTCAAATAGAGAAAACACAAAAGAAAAGTAAAACTCCAACAACTTCCTACTATTTTGGAGGTAACAGGCCTTCTAAAAGTCGATCCTCAGTTCCTGCTCAGTTTTTAAGAGAAAGATGAGATACTTTAGCTTTGAGTGTGACATAACATATAGTGTACAACTCAGAAAATCTTCCTATCATCTGCTGCAGTCAGATTCAGAACTAAATACTCAGATAATGGGAGCTGTAGACAGACAGATATGTGTTTTATATGGGCTCTAGCAACCAGACCCATAAAACTCACCACAAACAGCTTTATATATATTGAAATCTTGAATAAATTGTTCTTGGATCTTTCATCACTCATTTATGGGAAGGAAGAGGAATGGAAGGAAGAAGTTGAAAATCAGAATACTCAAATCAGAACTGTCAGTCTTCCCACTTATTCCCTCTTTTTTTTCCAAGCTACAGTGCTTTAAAAGGTTCAAAAATAGAACTTTTTGGCTCTTTTTAAATTTTTGTGTGGTTTAAAATGTGTAAATGAGTAAATTCAAAGCTATTATTTCCCTGAGCATAGCTACCGTGAGGCACATTAAGACATTAATCCAACAAGACAAACAACGATATAAATAATCCATAACTCTGAGAAAGCTGAAAGAGAGCTGCAGTGGGAATCATCTTGAATTTGCTTATTGGCAAGAATTTAAATTCATACCCAGGTTTCTTTATCACTTAACAAAACTGCAGATGACTAGAAGGTGGAAGAGCAAGGTTCATCCCTTTGCTGCAGCAGGGGCCTACAGTGCAAGGTGCTGGCAGGAGAGTGAACCAGCAGGAATGTCAACTGCATCAGTGTGGCTGGGTGTAGGTCAGAGGCACGCAAGCCCTGCCGGACACATCACAGCTGCTGATGTCAACCCTTCCGTGCCATGTGCTCGCGACAGCTTCTGTGCCTGTCCCCGATTTACCTTCATGCCGAAAGTGAATATCGTGATGACTATTTTAAACACCAAAGCTAAGGCGAGCTGCCACATGGCGGTGTAGACTCCAGGGCCAGCAGGTCTGTCAGGAATGTCATCCACCGGCCGGGTCATGTTTGGGTCATTGATATAGTCACAGAGCTGTGAGGACTCCAGGGCACCGCAGTCATTGAAGAGCTCTGAGATGAGCTCACTGGTGCTCCTTCGGGTGTAGGGGTTGGGGTAGGCGATGATGGCAGTGATAGCTGTTATCACTATAACCTCCAGGACTGGGTATTTCCCGAGTCTGGTGGTTTTTCGCCTCCTGCACCAGGCGATGTTGCAGCGGATAAAAAGGGTCCCCCAGAGGCCACCGAAGACACCGAGCAAGATGAAGGGGAAGAGCTCGGCCATGTACCAGGGGGTGTGGTACTCCACGTAGAACAGGACCAGCCGGCTGTTTCCAAAAGGATTGATGGATCTCAGTGTGAAAGCAGCCACAAGAGCAGCAAAAAATGACCTCCAGAGGGTTTTTAAAGGAAAGTAGTAGCTGACCTAAAACCAAACAGAGACCATAAACACTTCACTGAATGCGACAGAGGGTGTTTGCTTTAATTATTCACTGGAGCACTGTGCCCAGTAAGCCATTGTCGTGTGTTTCATCCATGACGCTACGTCTGGCTTTCCTGGGAACACCAGTTGTTACCGTAGGCGGAACACATTCACAAAGGTACCAGAAAAGGCATTTTCAGATTTCAGATAGGTAGTAGCAACCAGTGAAACTGCAATAAATCTAAATCCAAAGCTGCTGGCTAGAGATGATAAGATGGGTGCTCAGGAGCTTGGCTCATGTGGCAGCAAGCTGAAAGCTAGAGAAATCTCAGCACAGCGATACATTTCCAGATTAAACAATTTTGTTTGTTTCCAGAAAGCCAGTACTCTTCTTTTACTCAAATTATGCCAAAACATCTGATTATGTCTTATTACTACAAATCAAATATTATGTTTACCTTAGAAGAAAAATAAGCATATAAATATTTGAAAAGTAATGAGGAATATCAGAAAAAGGCATCAAATGAAAGTATATTTATTGAAGCAAGTGAACTGCCAGGTCTCACCTCTTCCAGACTAAAAAGCACCCCTCCAATCGGAGCCCCAAAGGCAACAGAGACTCCTGCGGCGGCTGCAGCTGAGAGCACCTGCAAAGCAAATATTTATGTACAAGGCATGAGTCCTTTGAGACACCAAGTATCTGGACAGGGAAGTTAGAGATGGTTTGAGTCAACCTCACCTCTCTCCTCTTTCCTTCATTCTTGCTGTACTTTGAGAAAAGGCTGCTGAAGAAGTTTCCACAGCAACAGGCCACGTGGACTAAAGGCCCTTCTTTCCCAAGGCTGAGGCCTGAAGATACCACCAGAACCAAGGTGACTGTTTTGATTAAAAGTGTCCACTTTCCCAGGTAGCCCCTAATAATGAACCCACTCAAGATGGTTTTTATCTGGAAAGAAGGAAGAACATGTTGAAGAGCTGAATAAACCTTTTCTACTCTGAACTTACAAAAGGAGTTAAAGCACCAGCAAAGTTAAAAAAAAAAAATATCACAAGACTTCTTGAAAAGAGACAGTGATGGAGAGACAGAAACCGTAGGTAGGGCAACTTTCCCACAGTGATAGCTGAGCAGGGGTTAAGCAAACCACACTTTCACTGTTCTTATGGGTGGTCCTCTGCATCGGTAAGGAGTCTTACAGAGATCAATAGAAATACGAAACTGTTACACGTCTCCTTGGCTTACAGGATCAGAGTTAAACTAGACCCAACTTTAACAAAGCAGAAAAAAAGCAAAATAAACAACCACAGAATTTTCCCAGTTAAACAAGAAAAGAAAAATGTTCTAAATACTTGGAATGGCCATGCCATAAAAGCTTGCAAGTATTATGAAATGAGAAAATCCAAGAGATCTTATTTTTACACGTTTCCTTTTAATTTTGCATTTGAGTGGCTAGAATAGAGCACAAAGTATGTGCGTGACACACAGGTTGCAGGGTGGGATGTGGTTTTGGACTCTAGCCCTGCAAACAGACTGGAGCTGAGCATCACCTCACACAAAAGATTTATCACTCAGAAACTACATTTACTGTTACCAATAAAAATTTTAAAAAAACACACGTATATCAAATATGTAACAAACGCACACATGTGAGTACTCTGAAACATGGAAATGATTTAAATATTTCAAATTATTTGTGGTGTTTTTTTTTTTCCTGATTGGCTATGAAACATTTGGATGCTTCTCCTAGAAATGAAGAAAAAAAAGCATGCCAAAATTTCTAAAATTTGAGCTGTTGATTCTGTCTGCCAAACTCCTAAATAATAATCATAGTGGTTCTGTAGCACTTTAAACAAAAGACTGCCCTGATTTCAAAAATTTTGTGTAGCTGTGCTGCTTGAATTACAGGGTTCCTCATTTTAACAGCTTAAATAGGGACCGAGGTTTGATATGTAAAATTTTGAAAACCAGGTAGAGATTTTGGCTGCCATAATACTGTCATGCCAACATGACATGGTGTACAAGGACACAACGCAGAAGATGGACAGCCAGATGTTTTCAGGGATCGCAAACGACGTACATCTCACCTCTTCAGGAGCTTAGGAAACCTTAGCTTTCAGCCCTGTCTGTTTATTTTATTTTGGTTTTAAAGCCTAGCCTAGAAAATAACTTGGTTTGTAACTATCTCAAGTACTTTCATTGAAAGAAAATTCTGTATAATCTTCTAGACAGTATTTTTCTCAGCCACAAAAAGTTGCAGTCCATAGAATAATGACTGGGAGTCATTGATTTTTAATTCAAGTATGGCAATAAGAAGTATGTATATTAACCTATCACAGTGGCATTTGAATGTTTTCTACTACAAAAAATTTAAGTGGGCACTATAGAGGCATTTTAGACAAAGGAATAAAGGCAGACGAGATGGAAAGACAATCTTGTTCCTATGCTATCTCAGTACAGTCCTGGAATGTGAAAAGGTGACAAATTATATTTTTTGTTTGTTTCATTTGGTTTTTAGATGTTCATCCACGAAGAGAAACTCACCTCTGGGATTCCAGAGCCACAGGCATAGGGAGCAAACACTCGGACCAGGGAGACTGCCAGGAAAGCAAAACATAGAGCCCACATAATGTATAGAAAATAGTTTAGAATGTAAGCACTTGCACCCTAGAAAAATAACAGTAACAAACATTGTTAGACAAATGCAAATTGATAAATCTCATGCTTCTACTAGGGATCATGATAGCACGGAGCTTGGTCTTTTCATTTACATGCTAGCTGCTGCGTTTCCTGAGGAAGGACAAATGGCTTTATATACTCCTACAATTTTTTTACTCATGGAAAGAAGCAGCATACTAATATATATCTAACCTGGTCCATACAGTCTGTTTGCAAGGGACTCAAACACCTTAAACAGAGCATCTTTTAAGCACTAAAAAATTAAGCCAATTACAAAAATTTCAAAATGTCAAATAAATCTGTCATAACGGAAAAAGTATTTGGTGATAAAAAAACGTCTTTTTCTGAGAACTGGTATTCAAAGGCCAGCTCTCCGTGCAGATGCTGATCTTTTCAAACAACATCTCTGTATATATCTGTAGATAGTTCAGTTCACAGATGGGAAGGCTGAAACTGTAAATAAATTCTTTCCTTCTATATGATGATATCTATGATAGAGTTGAAAATCATCTGAGAACACAATAGCTTGGCAGATCCCACTCAGACACATCTCAATCATTTTTGCCCTGATATTTTAAAAGCATTCCAGTCAATAATAAAACCTATCTTCACACTGAATAGCTTTGCCAACAGAATGGAAATGCTGATGATCATTAGCAATGGTTGACTGTGCAGTGCCATAATGAAAGCATAGTCAGTAATGACCCTCAAGCTTTCTACCTGTCTCCAATGGTCAAGTCAAAACTGTTGTTAAAATCTGCCTTAAAATACTCCTCCCTCTTCACAAGCATTATTTTTTAGATTCATTTCAAAAACCCCACCCACACAGACAAAAGAAAATCCAGTAAGAGGCATCAATTTGATACAAGGAGCTTAAGCCTTCAAACAATCTCCTCTAGCAACATGACACTACAGAATAAAAACCAAGATGAGCCTCAGTGCATGAATTGGTATGAATCTTTCACCTCTGAGTGAACCCTTCCTACCGGATGCAATCCCAGCTGCTCAAGAACATCGAGGCCCCTGTCTTTGCTCTGCAGGACAGCAGCCTGGATATCAACATTATGATAAATCAAACAGGAAAACAGGCATTAATCAGTTGTATTGTGTGTTCAGTAAAAAGACCTGGCCAGGCCCAGTTCCCAGTCATGAAAAACTTAAAGCTAAGAAGTCTCCCTGTTTGCAAACCTGGAAGGAATCCACCTTTAACAGTACGAGTGCTTGCTAGCCTCATTTTCCAGGTCTCTGTACAATTGAAAAGACAGTAAGGGAACCACTGCCCTTATCCTATGGATCCTTATTTGGAAGGAGGACAACTTGTTAAGGTTCTCTTGTGTGCTTTCTGAACTTAGCAGATGGCTTTGCTGATAACAGCAGAAGAGCAAAGCAATGCCATCCCCCAATGCCCTGAGACTAAGCAGTCACAGATCCCACACTTACAGTGATTGACATCCGTCTCTGGTAACCATGGATCTTTGTTGCTACAGCTGAAGACGGTCACATTTCCTCATGAATGTTTTCTCCTAGTGCTTGCAATTACAAACAGCTATGGCAATATTTACTATTCCTCTAGAGAAAACTCTGGATATGTTACCCCAGGGCAAAATTCTTCTGTCAGTATGAACCTGGAGTAACTCCAAAGAAGATTCGTGCCATCACAGCAACTTGGCCCTACAACATTGAGCGAAAGCTGCAAATTTGCTTCTAAATTCACTGGAGTCGAATTAACTTTGTTTCTTTTTACTTGCTCTTCTCTCACATCTCAGAAGTCATACGAAAACTACGTCAGCTCGTTACTGCAATCACAAATACACCTACTGCACTGTGACAGGACCCCAGATGAGTCTATATGGCCAATTCAGTCTCATCCTTTGGGACAACTCTTGTGGTTACATTTTCCAGATATCTGGCATTCTGCAGGTCCAATTGCAGGAGTTTCTAATGATGAATAATAAGAAAACCTTTGGGAAGTAAGTAGTAGTAACTCCATATAGCAAACGGCTCATTTCTCATTCTTTACATGCCATTACTAAGGCCCTGAAACAGTAACGGTCTTAAGCATGTACACTGGAATCAGAGACCAGAAACGCTCCTCAGTAGAGATGATTCTGCTAATAGCTTTTCCACTAGTGGCTCATAGGACTGACCCTGGCAGCATTCGTAAGGAAGTATGCAGGGAAACTGGGCAAAATTTTGTATTTTAATTTGCAAGACCAAGCAGTATTTCAGATCTGGTGTCATTCCAATTTAGGTACAAATGGAGCACAACTGAAAACAACCTTCATAAACTCAGAATACTGAAATAAAACATATCTCTCAGGATGCCATCCATGGCTGATCAATGCTTGTCTTCTCCAGAGGCCAAGAGCTCTACTCTGACTTGACTTGGGACCTCATATCTTACAGACTCCCTCTGATGGACATTACAGATTAGGAGGTGCGTTCCAGGTATAGAGGGGCTTCCTTGTCTTGCAGGTCTCAGCTTCAGGGCAGGAGATCTGGAAGCCCTGGGATGGGAATCCAGTCCATTGATGGATCCAGTGTCATGAGACATGGAAGACATGGAGCCCTTTCCTCTGCTTTGAATACATATGAAGCACCAGAAACAGAGTCCTCTGCTCCAGTGAAGTTGAGGTTAGGACCAACCTGGATCTGCAGAATAGGAAACCTTCGGGTCACCAGATACTGGCTAGAGATTTAGCTGAAGTGGATGACATCTGATATGCTTTAACACACCCACTCCTCCAGTAAATGTGAGGTTTTGAAACTCTCTTGCATCAAAAAACTCTTCGCCTGCTCTTTAGAAGCAGTTCCGGACTAGAGGGATGAAGGTTATCATTGGCCTACAAAAGAATGATTAGGGAAGAAAACGTAGCCTGGTATATTTCAGATGTGTTATTATGCTTTCCATAGTAATTTATATCAAGACTGCTTTGGGCTCATTTTATAGAAGGACTAGAATGGAAAACGTTTTTCAAGAGATGCTATAGGAAACATCACAATTCTCAGTGAGAACATATGTACAGGGTTTATCACAACCATAAATCGGCAAAACCACAGGGAAGAACTAATCTAAATCTTAGTCCTCAAAATGTCAAATTTAGTTGTCTATGATGAGAAAGTCACAGTCATGCATAGAAAAGACGACACATCTGGCCAGAGTACCTTTAGGGATACTGTTCCAAGTACTTTCTGTCTAAAATATGCTCCAAATTAGCCCTTCTGTGCACTGTGCATTTTGTAGGGCTGTTACCCAAATATCGGGCATAAAATGAAGCAATATACAAAAAAAAAAAAAAAAAGGGTAAAATTATCCTGAAACATAGTCAAATTCAGTGTATTTTGATCCCTCCTAGAGTACTCTACAGCCACAGGAATCATGCAAAACTTGCCCGTATCATAAGCTTTTTGCTGCAAAGCAGAATTTTTACTTTCCATATTCACATTTTTGTTGGGCTTTGCCTGGGATTTCAATGCAACAGTAATAGACAGCTATATTATTAATATTTACAGCATCTGTTGGGTTGTGGCAGCCAGAAGCCCACAGATCTTAGAGACCCATTTGTTTTGAGAAAGAGCCTAAAATTAAGCCAACATTAACCTCGTCTTTCCACTGTGACAATATACTAGGAGACGAGAAGCCAAATTTGAATAAGAAGTGAGTAAAGTTTCACAGTGCACACCTGGTTCATACCTTTCTTATCAGCCCCAGCATACAATAGTCATGACTGCTGCTTTCGAATAGCAGGTGACAGCAATAAATTTTCTCAAGGATATGCTCTGTTCATTTATTCCAGCCTGTCAGAGTAACAGCATGTCAAACACATGCACAGGATTTCCAAACCCCATAACAATTGTAACATTCTCCTCTTTTTTCCCTTCCCACGTTTTTTTGTTCTCTTAAATTACAACATCGTTCCCAGTCCTGCAACTTTACACCAGGGTAATATTTCTTCACTATTAACAAAGACACAACTACTCAAACCATCTGTTGATGAAGACCAGTGTGAATCTAGCAAACCTCTGACAAAGGGAAGCTTAGCACTGAGACCAGCAACTGTGTGGAGAGATTTCTGCCTGCGATCAAATGGTCAGGATATTCAGGAAGAGAGACCACTCCACTACTTTCGCTACAATTAATTAGAACTATGGAAAATTGACCTATATACATATTTACAGATGCTCTCATCTAACACTACTTGTACTGTGAACCTAAAGCGACACTGAAGGGAATGTGAATGACAAACTTGTATGGCAATGAAGATGCCCTCAAACACTTTCTGCAGGACCGGACCACCTCCATACTGGGGGAAGATCTGAGACAATATCTCCAAGTCACCCATTTTTTAATTGCCTAACTGGAGATTACTCCTCCCACAGAAGTATATATTTTCTCTTCCTATTGTTGACCAAACTGCATTACCAGATTTCTTTCTTTAAAGTCTCGTTACATACTTAAGGCAGTTCTTTTCAAAGCTACGTTCATCCTACTTCCACGTCATATTCAATTTTTGTCACATTCAAGTCACCTGTAGAAATGGGGGAGAGGGGGATTCAAGACAACAATTCTGCCCAAAAATTCAAGTTGTAAAGGGATTAATATTATTCAATACATTTAATAGCTTAGGTTGAAAATAAAATGTCCTTTTCATACTTTTTATAAAAGTATCATCTGCTAAAAGGAGTATAGAAATGCTTCTTCTGATGTCTTGAAAACAAAACTTTCAACTGCTTTGCTTTGAAACAACAATCTTTGTATTTAAAATTACTACATTAAAAAAAAAAAAAAAGAATAGGAAAAAAGTTCTTAAAATACAAGTTTCATGTCAGTCCAGAGCAGCTTTTTCCCTTCCTGTCCTCTCCCCCTACAAATTTTTCACTTTGGCCATCTCCCAGGGAGTCCGTTAGCAGCCTTCAGCACTAGTTAAATATTTTGCTCTCTGACAGAGAAACTGAGTGCAAGGGCATAACAAGCAGTTCTTATGCAGCTCCCACTACTACTCACAGCATTTGAATACATAAAAACCATCTGCAATCCTGAAAATTTCCTCTTAAATGTATTTGTCAGGGATAATCTTTTTTTTGTCCCATAAAATGGTGTTTAAAACAACAACAACAAAAAAAAGGATAGCAGCTCAGGTCCCCTGCTGACTATGCTGCAAACATTATGAAACACTTTTGGTTTAATATCGACAAAAAGAGAGTGCAATCTCACAGTTTTCCAATTTCCATCACACACGACACTGAAACAACAGGACCTCTCCCAAGTCGAGCAGATATTGCTTGTGGAAATGCCTTTTTTTGCAATGCTCTCAGTTCATTACTTTCTCTTTCTGAGGAACTCTCTGGAGGGAACATCAGTAAGTACGAAAAAAAGGGCATTCCCTGGCCTGCTGTGACCCCAACCTAATCAGCTCTCCCATACCTCAGACTGGCTTATGAGAAGTTCAGACCATTTCTGCCACTGGGGACATTTGTCCCTGTCATCGAATGTCGTTTCGTTAGACGTCCAGCAGCACTGCTCGTGGCTGTACCAGAAGGCAGACAGACAGACACCCTCTTTCAGGTCTGTCATCCAGTCCACAGCTAAATCTATCACTCCGGCTAACGTGCCTGGGAAAAGAAATGCAGAAAAAGGAACCATGGTGTTAAAAAGAAAAATATTGAGTCACACGGAAAATACATCTAATTATAGTAACAGCAAGAAACATGATTTGGGGAAGCAGCTGCAATGCAAGCACGGATATACCTAACAACTGGGGGGTAACAGTGAGTTTGCAAAGAAACAGCCACACCAGCTTGTTGTCTGACCTTCAATGCTCTCTCATAAGCTTTTATTTTAAATATTACCATTTTCATCCTGACTGATTGCCAAGTAGTGAAGGGATAACTGGTGCAGGGCCTGATCAATCCTGCAGGACGTCCCCGGCAGAGGCACTGTTCGACTGAGATAAGGAAGACTTCATGCAGGGTCTCTATACACCTACTAAGCTGCAGGTCCCAAACCACACTGTGTATTTGAGGAGTAGGGAAGGAGGAGGGTACATCTGTTTTCCTAGCCTTACTGGTCCCAAAGCAGCCACCTTTTAGAAGGATGATTCCAGTACAGAAACAACAGATGCCCAGTCCTGATTTATGGACTTAAAGGAATCGTACTCTCGATGTGCACGCTCATCAGCAATCCAAATAGGCAGAATAAAACCATCCTTCAGATCCTCCCGGTAGCCAACTCACCCGTGTTTCAGCTTTTTCCCCACTTACGCAGGGCCACAGCGACGCCCGGTGGCCACCGGGCACAGAGGCCGGTAAACTCGCGGCGCCCAGACACAAAATAGAAAATCCCGCTTTTCCAGGGCGTTTGCTCCTCAGCGATAACAACCTGCCCCAGCACCGGCACCCTCAGAGCAGATGTATCCCCACGAAGGCAACATCAGCTGGAACGAGGAGGTCGGGAGCAACCAGAAGGCAGCCCTGCATCCCATCCCGTCCCTATGGCCATAGCTTCTGGAAAGCGTTAAAGCACCAAGCGTTAGAAGAGTGTTTTCCAAACCCTTTTCGTATACAATGGAAAGTAGAAGTCAACATTATTTTTACAAGTAGTCATTAATGCAATGTCAGGAAACCAGTAACAGCTTTGAACAGAATTTATCGATGCGTTTCAGTAGGACTAAAACACTGGAAAGAAAAATGCTTTGGAAAACACAAAATATCCAAAACTTTTAGCTTTGTGGCTTCTGCTAAGAATGCAATTCCATGAAGCAGGGGTGGGGGCTGCTCCCCTCTTCCCTAGCAGCTGGAGCACACAGGTACGTTCAAGAGCCGATTTGTTTGACCTGCAACTGAAGTTTCTGCTTTTCATTTTTGTGCAAAAGGAAAAAAACAAAACCAACCCAAAAAGCATCTCAAATAATTCAGGCAAGTGTGACCTTGTTTTTATTCCATAGAAAGGAAAAAAACCACCAGTGTTCACAGAGCCTTACACAGAAGTATATCTTCTCAGTCCCTTAAGAAGGATACTTGTCCCCACACTGACAAGCAATATGACTAGGGCAGCAGTGAAGAATTTTTGTTGTATAGGAATAATCTGAAGAACTATACAGATATACCAGACAAGATCACAAAAAAAATGGCTGCAGAAGGGAGTAATGATGTCTGTACCAATTGTTTTCTTTCATGAATACCTTCCTTTTCTCTTGCTTACTCTTCCATTTTCCTAAGTTTCTATGGAAACAATGAACAATACTCATAGACGATGATAAATCACTGTGTTGCTAGTAATGTCAGCATCAGTAGCTTGCTGAGTTTTGCAGTAAACTCGAAATTCTCCTCGAATTTTCTGAAAGTTTCAGGAAACTGTACAAAGAATCTTCATCCCTTGGACATGAACGCCAAATGTTGTGCCTCTTCCATCTCTTGATGGACCTTTATCATTCTCTGTAGCTCTGTATCAATCTTCAAAGCTCACGTCACAATTAACCAGGCAATTGAGTATTAATGCTGCCCAGCAGAAGGTGCAAAGTAAGGCAGGCTTTTGAATGTTTTTCCCCGATAAAGTTAATAAACAGAGTGAGGAACTATCATTCAGTTCTCTAATATAACAAGCTTGCACGCATCCCAGTACCTCCAGGAAAACGTGCTTACTTACGTAGCTCATCTAATCCCTTTTGCCAGACGCTTTGGGATCCACAAAAGGTGGAAAATGTTACATGCAGTTTACTACATACGCTTTATAAAGAAAAGCATGAGAGCGGAGGGTCAGCCTTGCAGGGTAATAGTGCAATAGTGAATGTTTCACAAGGCACATGACCAGGGCTAGAAGTTTCCCAAGTTCCGAATCTTTGCAACTTTAAGTGACATTAATGGAAGTTGCAGACCGTTCAGCATCTCAGGAAGTCAAGTCTTTAATTTCTTGTGCTTACCACAGCTGTCTAGGTTGTAATAGAGCATAAGTTTATCTCCCTACTTCTCCCATCAAAGGAACTGAACTTGTTCTGCCTCTGTGTAACCTCCTGCCTGGAATGAAAAATAATGGAGCACTCCAAAGCCATCTGAACTTCATTTTAGATATTAGTCTTTTACCTCTCTCCTTTTCCTTTGATTGGTGATGGCCAATACTCATCCATTACAATGTCCCAATGAGAATGCTTTGAAAACATAGTTTTCCTGATGCACCTGAGCCAGAAAACATCAGCCAAGTGGCACAGCACCAAACTACAATGGGAATTTTTCACACATCCAGCTCCAGTACCAGGGCATTTTAGCATTGTTGTGACAGTACGTTTTACCACATAGCTTTAGAAAACACAGTCTCTTTTGCCGGTCTATAAATAGCGTATACCTTCAGTTGGCTAATAGTAATGGTCAGATTGAGGAATGGCCGCTGGTCTGCAGGCAGGATCACAGAATCACAGAATGTTAGGGGTTGGAAGGGACCTCAAAGGATCATCTAGTCCAATCCCCCTGCCAGAGCAGGACCACCTAGATCAGATCACACAAGAACGCATCCAGGCGGGTTTTGAACATCTCCAGAGAAGGAGACTCCACAACCTCTCTGGGCAGCCTGTTCCAGTGTTCTGTTACCCTTACTGGGAAGAAGTTTTTCCTCATGTTTAAGCGGAACCTCCTATGTTCCAGCTTATATCCATTTCCCCTTGTCCTATCATTGGATGCCACTGAGAAGAGCCTGGCTCCATCCTCATGGCAGTCACCCTTTACACATTTATAAACATTAATGAGGTCGCCCCTCAGTCTCCTCTTCTCCAAGCTAAAGAGACCCAGCTCCTTCAGCCTTTCCTCATAAGGGAGATGCTCCAGTCCTAGGATGGGCATAGTAAAAACCCAGAATTCTTTAAATATGAGTGCCTAATAATTCAGTATCCACACCTAAAACTTTTAGGCTTATTTCATAGAATCATAGAATGGTTTGGGTTGGAAGGGACCTCAAAGATCACCTAGTTCCAAATCCCCTGCCACGGGCAGGGACACCCTCCAATACACCAGGTTGCTCAATGCCTCATCCAACCTGGCCTTGAACACTTTCAGGGATGGGGCATCCACAACTTCTCTGGGAAACCTGTTCCAGTGCCTCACCACCCTCAATGTAAAAAATTTCTTCCTTATATCTAATCAAAATCTACCCTCTTTCAGTTTAAATCCATTGCCTCTTGTCCTATCACTACATGCCCTTGTAAAAAGTCCCTCTCCAGCTTTCCTGTAGGCCCCCTTTAAGTACTGGAAGAGAAATTCACACCACTTGGAAATTATGAAACTTCACATCATGCTTTTACCAAGCAACATGATACAAGAGCACGCTGACATCACTGAAAAAGCATAGAAAATGGCAGCTGTTTCAGTTTGGCAAGAGAAATACAGCTTTCAAAGTTAGAAGATGTGCTAAACTGAGCAGAAGACAGGAGCAATTCGAGAAATTAATGAATTTGCCATCTGAGTTTGAGCAGCCTGTTAAATATGTAATGTCTGTCTGGCCTGGAAGCAGATCTGAAACTGAGTCTGAAACTGTATTTCCCTTCATACATATATAAAGAAGATAACCCAGTGGATACAGCAATTTACAAGGCTCCACTTTGTGTGTCCACAACCAACATTCTCCCCACATCATAATATCTACTTGCAGAACTCAAGTAAGTGAAGACAAGGAAAAAAAGTACTACCAATAAAATTAACTTCTGTGAATCAAAGATTCAGAAATTCAAAGTAATCCATCAAGTGTAAAGTGCTCAGATATCAGTATTTCCAAAAGCAATAGAAAAATCCCTCTACTGGGGAATAACATTTTTTCTAGGTCAGCACTCAGCAGGAGACTTTGCAAGTGGGTATTTTTACTGAGGATTGTAACTGCATGGATGCATAGCTGTCTTTTTAGCTTGAAACATCAGTGGAGAGACAATGAAATAAAAAGAGAAGCATATGGCATTGCAGCAAACTTGGGCGAGACGGTTTCGGGCATAACTGTAACGCTAACACACACGTACCTGCCAGTAGTCCTATGAGAAGCATTACAACCCATCCTGACCAGGCATCCAGCAAACTCTTGATGAACTCCCATATGGATTCCTTACTTTTGCTTGTAATCTGAAATTAAACATACATAGAGACACGTTGCAGATTCAGGATGACACAGTTTTAGTGTATAATGTTTAAAACAAAAAATATTTAACCTCCTAGGTGTATACAATTTCTCTACTCTCTACTCCCTCTAGTCTCAAATATTTTTTAAAGATGCTCTGCTGATTAAGTTGCTGGAAGTGCTTCCATGTTTGCAAACTCAGGATATATCACATTCATATTTTTAGAAGTCCTCCTCAAGTGATACAACAAGTTAGCAAAACTGTTTGTTTTTCTCACCACCAGGATGGCTGCAACCCAAGGACCACGATGCATCAAAGCCAGACACCTTTACCTTTCTGTGTCTGTCAGTGTCGCGTGATTTCTCCCGCAGCCAGTCAATGGTGTGGAAATCTTCGTAAGTCCCAACATCAGGGAAAGGCTCATCCAGAAAATCCATCAGGTTGCCAGAACCGTTCATGTCTCCTGCATTGACCATATTAGGGTCTGTATGTAGAGGAAAAACAAGTATGTCAATAAATTCATGCAGCTTTGCCAGACGTTTCAGGATCGAGTTTTCCAAAATACTTCCACAAACCATAAAGTCAAGAGAGCATGACTCAGCAGTCCTGGTGGGCACTTACTGAAATCTATACGTTGCCACTAGAAAAAGTATTTTGCTTCAACAGCTTAGCAAACCCTAAAAAGCACATACAAAAAGCTCAGTGACCAAGTGCAGAAATACCAGCTTTCCTGAAAATGAAGCCCCAAAACCTGGGATGTTTCTGAACTTCTGCAATGATACATCCTGATCACGTCAGAAGTTCTCTGCCTGCAGGGAAATCATCGAGTAGGCAGGGTTGCCAGCTCAAAAAACAAATGATAACACACTAAAATTTACCATTCATCATGAACCGCAGATTTTACATGGCACCATTAGTCATAACACTGCAGTGTTTTTTGGTTTTGCATGATCAAAGCTCTCTGCGTTGATCGACTTTCCTTCCACTGCTCAGAAGGCAAAGCTCGGTATCATAATACGTCTACTCTGCATCAGGTCTAAAAATGCAGTATCTTCTTCAGGTTTCCTTCTCAATGGTTAGGAGCAGAATTATTCTTCAGAGACCTGGGCTGTTACCTTTTGTCCTATAGACAAACTCTCCAAATTTGCTTTTAAGAAAGCAGGGGGAGAAGGAGTCACCACATGTCCTGCTAGAGCGCAAAAGGCAAGATAAAGATACTTATCCTCAAACTATAACAAGCAGTTACCAGAGGCATTTGATAGGTAAAAAGGAGATCGAAGTAGGCTGTGAAAGAACATACACACTAGAGGGTGGACATTTTCAGCATAGAAGTTTTGGGAATGTGCTCTCTGGGTTTATAGACCACAGATATGAAAGTAGAGAAACAACTATGCCCATTGCTCTGAAGTCCTGGAAGCTATACCTTGTTCATGCAATCCACATAAGCAAAGCATGAAGAACTTGTAATCACCATACCACTCTTTCCCACAGACAGCTCAGCAACATCTGGCTAGGTGCAAAAATTACTCATCTCCTTTAAAGGTCAGGTCCCAAAGTAGTCATTAATATGACAGGTTCCAGAATTTGCTGACATTCCCAATGAGAGGAGCCGTTAGTAGCATGAGAACCTATTAAATGAAGTAGTTTAGGCACACAGGGTTGGATTCATCTAACTTAACTTCAGCCATCTGAAAGTTTGGTGCCTGAACTGTAAGAACAACCTGGGCTGCCTCTAGAGACAGAGAAAGGTGTGTGTAAGGGTGTGTGGCAGGAGAGCACCTGCTTCTTTGAGGGTATCTGGTCAAGGACCTTTTTCAATGCAGCAAGGAATAACAAGAAAAGGAAGAAGCCACGAACAAGAACATACAGGGACAAAAACCTGGTGCAAATGGTAAGGGAGGTAATGATGGGAACCAAACCTGATCAGTCACAGTCCCTGGTGAAGGCACGTGAGAATGTCTAAATTGACACTAATTGAAGGGCTATCAGTAGTGTGTGTGCCTTTGGGATATGTGCTCAGCTTCACTGCTGGATGAGCCTACAGAGGGGAAAGCAGCAGCTGTTTCCCTCAGCCTGGGCAGAGACTCCAAGTCCCCAGGCTGGGCTCCAGTGGCCAGGCAGGAGGGTCCTGGGCTCGGGCAGCTGGAGGAGACAGCGTGTGCTTCTACATCGCTTAACAAAGTGTTGCTTTAAAGAGTGATTAATCCCATCCATCCTAAAATAGGTGCACGGGAAATTACATCTTCCAGAGAGTAAACAGAAATGGAAAGCTTAAAAAAAAAGCTACCAGGAGGTTACAAAAAAAAAAAACAAAACCCACACACCACACAAAAGAAAAAAATGTAAGAAAAAACAGAGACAGATACAGACTTCAGGGGTGTTACAGAACTGACTCTGCAGTGCCTGTAACTCTTTGACAGATACAAGATAACTTTTGCAGGTGACCGATGAGGCTGTCAGGCTACTGATAACTGCGACCCACTTTCCTCCATCAGGTACAGAAATGGGGATTTTATGAGTACAGAATTTGGATCTTCAAATCTGTGAAGAAATTTCCCAATTATGCAATTGGAATGGGCAAAAACATGGCAGATAAGCTTTTAATCAACTCTCCATACTCCCTGCTGCTCTGCTTGGCCCTCTTTATTAACTGCCTTTTTTTCACCCCTCTCTGTTTTCATCTGTTTTACTTGAATCCTCTCCATTTAATTTTTTTTCCCAGTGGCGACTTTAGGGATGTAACAAGCATGAATACTCAGCTTTGTCCGTGTTTGCTCTTTACACTCCACTGCATAGGACTTTTTGGACAACACAGACAATGCGCTCAGCACGAGCAGCTGAGAAAAGCATTATCTTACAGGCAACCAGCAAGTCACCATTATAATTCTGCAGAAACTCTTTCAAGTGCAGAAACCAAGTAATCTCCAAGCACCATGGCATGTTTGTCTGAAAGAGAATCAAACAAGGGAGTTGCAGCCCAGGGAAGGAAACCAAATGCAGAGCAGGTGTCCCACACAGCACTGATGAGCACAAACAAGGTGCTGCAGGATGGAGGCAATTTAAAAAGCAGCAGTCAAGTGGGGTGACAATTGAGAATAGCAGTATTTCGCCAAACAGATGAGAGCACGCTCCTACATTTGCTAAAGGAAATGAAAGCCTAAATGTAGGATGCTGTGGCTGACACCAGAGAGCTAAGTTGCAAGTAGACCTTGAGTTCAGTGTCTTGAAAACCATGACCGAGGGCTGGAATGGGAAGCTGAAATGAGGTGAAAGGATTAGACCGTGCTGTTATGCTGTAATGCTACGGTATTTTGCAGATCATTTACTTCAGTCTATACTTCCCATACAGTGAAGAAGGACTTGTAAAGAACACGCAGTTCTGACTGGTTGCTGCTGGCCTGCATGAGGCAGCCTGCCCTGTTACAGAAAAAAACCTGCGAATTCTTGTGCCGAAAGTGTTGGCGAGTTTTCCTTAATGCTACAGGAAAACAACCCAACATGCTAGTTATATCGCATAAAAAATAGCTTTCTAAGTATGTTGTCAATGACCAGCACATGACAGTATTGTGATGGCCAGACCACAAGTATGTGGAATAATTACAATCTCAGCCTGAATCTACCCCAAAAATACGTGCTACACAACACATCCAGGGAGAGAAAAATGTGCTAGAGACCACAGAGCCATGGAAGACTAAGAAAACAAACATACTTTGAACTCTAGGTAGCGTACCAATACCTGGAAATTGCAGCTAGCTGGATAGTTATCAGCCTTAAAGTTCACTTCAGATACTATGCTTTTGAAAGCAGAGAGGTGTCGTATCAGATTATGCAAAACTCAATTTTAGTAAATAAAACCTGGCTTCAGCACTTTTGAACTGAGGACTACAGAGTTCCTATCTTACATCCTAGCACTAAGCACCATAAGTATCACTTTCTTTCTCTTTAACTTTCATTTATTTGTCTCACCTTACTTTGGCATCTGAAATAACCTCCGAAGTTTATTTCAGGTTGAGCTAACTTGCCCTCCTAAGATGCTTGCAGAGACAAATAACTCAATTATAGAGATTTTAATTTAATACACATAGGTTAAGGGCAAATTAATCTTATCCAAACGTGAATTATAGCCAGGTGTACTGCAGCAGTCCACTCTGACTATGGCAAAAGTATGAGTATTCATGGCGTGAGTTGTCTCACCTAGCATGAGAAATCTACACTAGGCCCTGGACACTAAAATCTAGACTCCTTTAATAGATGATGAGGAGAAGTAAACTCTATTCAGATGCAATTTATCTGATGTATTTTAGATATTTACATTAGAATGAGACAGATTTTTTTTTCCCAGAAGCACTAATTTCTGTTTACTGATTACAAAGAGATGTCAGAGGTAGACATCCACATCTCATCAAATGAGTCCGACCATTTCGGACCATTCAATTCAATTCGGAATTTCGGACCACTGCCAATTCAAAAGAAAACATTGCAATACGGTTACGTGCAGAATTGGTAACAAATGCAACTCATAGCCACTCCTGACACCTGAGCATCTACGAGATTTGGATACTCTGACAGAGTTTATACACACTGAAAGGCATTGAACCTTGCTGAGTAACTGCTGGAGGTATGTATTTTGTCCCTTTGTTGTTCTATGTTTTAGACACCCTTGCTGTCCATTCTACTGCTTTTCCAGATGTGGTGCAACATGATTTGTGCAAGGGTGAATGTTTTCTGCTTAGTCTCCTATTCTTTTCCTAATAATGCCTGGCATTCCACCAACTTTTCCTAGGGCAGACATCCAACGTTTTCACTGAGCAGTCTGCTATGCCTCCAGGCCATCTTTCACGAGAGGCAGTGGCTGGTTTGGAGCCCATCATTCTGTGGTCTCTTAGGGACGTTTTCCCCATTGCTGCGCTTTTATCGACTTCGAGTTACATCTGCCATTCTATTCCCTGCAATACAGTAAAGAGTCTTCTTCAGCTCTTAACAGTGAGATCTCATTTTTACTGACTAGCTTAGTACACCTACAGCCAAACATTTTCATCAACACTCTGCTTTAATAATTGTAAACAGGTTCTTGCTAAAAACTGAATGAGGAAACAAAGAAATCTGATTGAACTATATATCTCCTGAACTCGGAGGGTTCTGATTAGCAGATTTCCTTGGATTTGGACCCATGCCAGACTACTGTGGTCCTGTAGATGGAACAAGGCCCTGGCAGCAATTGATTCACAAATCAAGAGAGGTCACAGTGCTAGACTGGCAATTATGCCTCTTGGTAGAGGCTCTCCTAGCTGCCACATAATCCTAGATATCATCCAGAAACCTTAGGCCAGGTCAACCTGATGTTCAGTCCTTGATCTCTCAGCTGACCTTGCTTGGTGCACAATATTCTGAAGCCAGAAAGAGAGACGTTGCCCTACAAACGTTGGAGGTGCTGCATGAGAGCAGCTGGAGGTTAAGGGTCAAAAAAGCAAGTGCAAAGTTTAGCCCATGAGGCTTGGTGACTGTAAGAAGCCAAATAATTTTTAAGTAATCACTGAAGCCTCCTATGTAAAGAAAGCAAAGAAGAGATTAGTGCAAACAATCTACAGAAGCCGGGGTGTGAACACAGTGAAATGTCCAATGGGCTGGAACATGCCAAAAAGCACAGCAGGTATCCCGAGGACTGCAGGTCTCTTCTGTTACATTTACTCACTTTTTGTTATTAAAAAAAAACCCAAAAACAACAAAACCAAAACCAAAAGGTACTAGCATTAACATGTTTAAAGTCATGCTTTTTCTGCAGGTCTCAGTGAGTAAACTCATCATGTGATTGAGACCAGTGGTATGATACACTGCAGCTTGGAGTTAGGTTTTACAGAAGAGAGATAAATTATGTTTACAATGGAAATGCTGACAACCTCTCAGCTTTATAGCACTGTTACAGCATGTGCAAATGTAAAAGCCACAGCTCGAAGATCTCTATTGGTAAACTGACATTCTAGGTATTATGTTGACTGACTGACTGGATCTGAAACGTATTTGACACCGCAAGAACAGACCAAAACATCCCATGGTTCAAAGAAGCTGAAAAGTATACTGATGGGAAACAACTAGCTGAACAGTCATCAAAGGAAAAGTCTTGGCCCTGGCCTATTGCTACTAGACATGCTAGTTCCATGCTATGTTCTCCTCATCCTGTTTTCTGTTTTAATTGGACACATTGCACTGAGACAGGCAGTACATTTTTTAATGCAATTCCAACAAGTTTCAAGTTATTTTCAACAGATCACAGTTACTGAATTACTTCAACATTTCAAATGTTTCTAGTAGATGAACATTCACCTACACACTTTCATCTGTATGCTGTTTTCCTTGAAGACAATAGTGGGGCGGTTGCTGTGTGAAATCTAACAGTATGCAGGCAGCAAAGTGTACCTCTCTTCAGTGACTCTTCTGCTGTAGCATAAAGAAGAAGTGAACCTGGCAAGAGGCTGGGGGAAGAAAGCAGAAGCCTAAAGGACTATTGCAAGTTCTTCAATTCACATTTGTTTGGAGAGACTATTCCAGGGCATCCAAAGCATCATCTGTTCCATTGCTTCTAAAAGTGGCGTGATTTAGGCAACGCACAAAAGCAGAATACAGCGTGTCTCAGGGCTCTTCTATGGCCTGATATCAACACACATACAATGATAAAACAGATACAGTGCTCTTGAAGTGATTCATCGCCATTTCAGTCGTGACTCCATCAGAGTTGAGCACTCCACTGATCTGAATGGTTGGTCAGGTTAGCTGTGCTCATATGGCAAGACATGACAGCAGGTACTGCAAAAACTCAGGAGCGTGGGGGCTGTGAAAATCCCTGTACTCAACAATGAACAATGCAATCTTACTGGTTTACTAACCGGCGATCATCACAAGACCCCTTCGTGCTGACAGATGATGCTTCTGTTGGCCATTCCTCGCACCTTATTCTCAAAACAGCCAAGCATGGTGCCTCAGCTTCACGGCCATTAACTGTTCAATGTGATCTGTCAAGCAAAGACATCTCATCTGGAGAGCTGGGTGCTGAAGGACCCCATCCTGAAGGACTTCGACCTAGTTGCAGAGATGAACACAGAGCACTCTCCACCCAGGCCTCAAATCCAGGCAATGAGGAGGTCAGTGCTGCCTGTAGAGTAAGCTGAAGAAGTCAAAGTTCAGAAAGAGCTGTAAGAGATTAAGGCTGATGGAGCGAGATCGTAGTGCTGAGCATCATTACACCACAGGTCTTCAGTACCACCTGGCCAGAGAAAATGGGCCTGATAGCTCAGGAAGTCAGCAACCAAGATTATTAATGGGGATGCTGGACATGAATGAAAAGTACAGGGAGATGATTAGTGGTGTATGCCTTTTGGGGAGGGGTCAGAAAACAACCTCTGTTTAGCCTGGAGCCAGGAATGCCAAGAGCGGTGGATGTAATTACCCTTCTATCACCTGCCACATAGGAGACCATGATCTAGAAACAGCTACGTGATATCACACTCAATAGGATATAGGAGGCAGGTAAATGGTTAGGAAACATTCTTCTAAAGTAGTAAGATGCTGTTCGGCATGTCTTCAGCAAAAGCAAGCAGGCTGAATCACTAGCAAGTTAAGCGGGTGGTTTTCCGCAGAATGAGAATTATCCATGGGCAATTTAAGACTATTCACCTTAGAAGTTTCAGACAGAATCAGCAGATCGATTTATTGACCTTCTGTCTTAAGGATGGTGTTTAAAAAAAATGTTAAAACGGCCTTGGATCAGAGCAAGGTTCAGACTTCTGGAAAAATAAGAAACTGCTGAACTTGGTTACAGGCCTTTTTTGGAAACATAATACGGCATATACAAAGCAGAGAATAGTTAAATTAGGAAAACACTGAAGGAAGGCAGGATATTGGAATTGGCAAATGCCTTTCCTACGATTGAAGGACTAATTACGCAGCCTCCGTATACAAGTAAATGGCACGGCAAACCCTCAGTCTCCTGCCACACAAGCACAGGCAGGCTGCAGTATCACAAACGTACTGTGAAATATTGCAGCATTTTGTCATATATCACCACATATTAAGGAGTTTCCTGCTGTGATAATGTGGGCAAGCTAAACACAGCCACATCTTTGATGTGCGGCTTTACCCTGAGTAACCTCTGTGGAAAAAAACTACGAAGCCACAGCATAGCTCAAAAAACACAGGGCACCAGATCACAGGGGAGAAGGTCCAGGAGGGAAGGGGAAGGCGAGAGGGAACATTTGGGATAAATGGCAGAAAACTGAGGCACAAAAGGCCCCTCCAGACCAAACCACAGCTTCCGACTTCCCCTTCTCAACCACCACACATGCTCATGGGGTGAGCGCAGAGGAGATAGCAGGGCTGGCTGAGACTGCAGGCAAAGGGAGACACAGGGGGACATGGGGCACACCAGCACACCCCGGGAGATGATAAGCAACTGTGAGGACTCTTTGGCGATGTCCTGACTCCTCCTTCTCCTTTTCTTCTCCTGGGAGGCCCCTGGGCCACTACGCTTCCCTTCCCCCAAGGGGCAAACCTCACCCTGGCGTCCTGCTCCCCACTCCTTCCAGGGACGACTCTCCCTTTAGAAACCTTCCTTTTGGTACGAAATACCATGTGTCCAGTCTCTGTTTGAGTTTTCTTGGAAAGTATGAGCAAAATTAGTTCAGCCCCATGTCTCTGTTTCCAGTGAGTCTTAAAGGTGCCTCCAATAAATTCCGTTGTTAGTGTAGATGTCGGGGCTGTGGAAAAAGCAAGAGGGAAGCATTGCTGGCTCTGGAATGTCCATCTGCAATTTTGCAATTTTCAAACTGAGATGAAACATCTCTGTTAAAGGATGCCCATCTGTTAACAGCCTATCAGCTTGGACAGATGAGCGCCGTGGGTCTGCAGCGATCTCATACACCCTTGCTTCTTGAAGGAAACAAGATTTGATTAGATCAAATTCAGAAAGCTGTCAGCATCTGGACTAAGAAACAAAGCATCAGAAGACAGGACAGACTGGAAGTCAAGCTACCGGTATAGCAGAATGTATAGTTCTATTCTTGATTTCCTTCTAGTCTCCTTTATCACAAAAAAGAGGCGGAATTTTCCTCCTGGAGCAGTTGTTTTCACTGCCACAGAGCTGGAAGCCAGGGCCGAAGGGTCGGGGTGCTGTATAGTTTTCCTCCTCATGCCACACATGACATGTGGCTTTGCAGCACCAAGTTTGGGTTTCCAGTGTTGCTCTTTGCCTCCTCACTCAGAAAATGATAGGATTAAGGAAGTGAGAAAAACAGTTCTTGGACTGCAAAGAAAGGCAAATACATTCAGAGAGAATAGAGTTGTACTGTCAGAAGGAAAATGCCCTGGTATATAGTTACTCTTCAAAAGCTATCCCCTTAAATCACAGAATCGTTTGAGTTGCAAAAGACCTTTAAAATCATCAAGTCCAATCATTAACCTAACACTGCCGAGTCCACCACTAAACCATGTCCCTAAGCGCCACATCTACACATCTTTTAAATACCTCCAGGGACTGTGTCTTGGTCACTTCCCTGGGCAGCCTGTTCCAATTCTTGACAACCCTTTTGGTGAAGAAATTTTTCCTAATATCCAACCTAAACCTCCTCTGGTACAACTTGAGGCCATTTTCTCGTCTTATTGGTTGTTACTTGGGAGAAGAGACCAATCCCCACCTCGCTATGACCTCCTTTCAGGTGGTTGTAGAGAGTGATAAGGTCTCCCCTCAGCCTCCTTTTCTCTAGGCTAAACGACCCCAGTTCCCTTAGCCGCTCCTCATAAGACTTGTGCTCTAGACCCTTCACCAGCTTCATTGCCCTTCTCTGGACACCATCTAGCACCTCAATGTCTTTTTTGTAGTGAGAGGCCCAAAACTGAACACAGTATTCGAAGTGCTGCCTCACTGGTGTTGAGTACAGGGAAACGATCACTTCCCTAGTCCTGCTGGCCACAAGATTTCTGATACAAGCCAGGATGCTATTGGCCTTCTTGGCTACCTGGGCACACTGGCTCATATTGAGCCAGCTGTCAACCAACACTCCCAGGTCCTTTTCTACCAGGCAGCCACTCTTCCCCAAGCTGTAGTGTTGCATGGGACTGTTACGGCCCAAGTGCAGGACCCAACACTCGGCCTTGTTGAACCCCATACAATTGGCCTCGGCCCATCGATCCAGCCTGTCCAGGTCCCTCTGTAGATCCTTCCTACCTTCAAGCAGATCAACACTCCCACTCAACTTGGTGTCATTTGAAATGGGGTGTTCGATGACATTAAACACATCTCTCGATGAAAACCTTTTTAAGCCTTTAGCTTGAAATAAAGCTGATAAACCTGAAGTAAAAAAGCAAATAATCTGTTCTACCATGTTACTTCTCATGATATGAGCGAAAGCAGTGAGTCAGTTTCACACAGATGGAGGGTACTGTGTTCCTGTTCGCAGGGCACTGGTTTTTACTGCTGCGTTTGATGCCGATGGGCTGCGCAGTTACAGATGAGTTACTTCATACCGTCAAGAGGAAACTCTCCCACCTGCAAGACAGGGAAACCTTTTCCTTGGGGTGATGTTTGAGAGCAATATGTTAAAAATGTTTTAGGAATAGCAGCCTACCGTAACCTTGCCAGAGTTTCTCTTTTGGCATTAATGATTGTGTGTGATGTTTTTGGTTCTGCTGGGCTAGAGCGATGAAGAAATCTGAGAAAACCCAATATCTGGTGTGTATGTATCCACGCATGCACCAAACAAATTAGACTCCTACTCTGCAACTTGATTCCATTTCACTAAACGGAAAAATCAACACATACACTCCCAACCTGGGGCATCCTTGCAAGCTGCAGCCTGAATGGCACAAGCAAACAGGAAAAGGACTGGTACCTATGGGCACTGCATCGCTCTTTGAGGGTCATGTGCCATGCTGAGTTGAGAGTAGGTCAGACCTGAGAGAGACTCACGCAACATAACACTGACCATCAGCACACATGAGATGGTCCTGAGCAGAGGGTGAAGTGCGGGGATGGGAGCCTCTCCCTTCCCCCTGCACAAGCACTGGGCTACAGTCATGATCCCGCTCACTTTTCCCTCCAGTCCAACAAACAACAGTTTTGTGATGAAGCAGTTCCCAGACCAGGGAGGTTGCAGCACTCCAGGAGCCCTCTCACTACAGGCAGACAGGAAAGTCCCAATTTCAGGGCAAACGCTCCCTTCCAACACCATCCCTTTCTCCAACTTCAGTTCTTGTTTAAAAGCCACCAGCCACTATCTTTGAAAAGGTACCACCTTTGCGAGGCAGACCCCGACATATGTGCAGGGCACCCATGGAGTGCTGAGCCCTGGAGCCAGGGCATAGAACCCCCATGCTGCCAGGCAGGGAGCCCTCCAGCTGAGGATGTTTCCAGGGTCACCCTTTTATAATTAAATAACTAAATAAAGGACTAAAGTCCTTAATTTCCAAGTTGCCTCAGCATACATTTAAGGCTGGCACCTTCTCTTTTGTTGCACAAAAGATGTCTGACTCAAATCAGGAGACCAGGAGAACCCACCACACCATTTATATTCCCATAGGGCATTCAAATATGATCTGGAGTTGGGGGGAAACTCATCACACTTGTAAAACCCATGTGTGGCAGCTCTGCTGCACACTTTGAGTGGGCAAAGAGTCAAGCCTCGGTGCACCTGGTGAGCAAGAGTATGGCTCGACTCACGGCCATTGCTGGAGAGCATTGACCCAGCCTTGACTTCAGAGGGAGCCAGAAGAACAAACCCAGCACAGATGTCGTTGGGATGCAACCTCCCTGCCACCTCATATAGTGCCACATTTGTATTTCTATTGTTTTTGAGGCTTAGTCTTAGAAAAAAAAACAGAGAAGAAAAGAAAAATTGAAGAAAAATAAAATCGAAGTTTATTTTTCTTTTCAGTTTCAAAGAACTGTTATCCTTTCTTACTGAACTTCAATAATTCACTATATACTTTTTTTCCTTTCCTCCTTATTTTCTGATCCCAACACTGCTGCATACCTGATCATTAGACACCAGAATTCATCTTTCACTAGGGTGTGCGACCTCCTTCAGAACAGGAGTTCTAAAATCTTGCCCACAGGAGTATGGGTGTGCACACAGAGATCCTAGATCTGCCAGATTTTCAGATTTTCCCAATAGTGAGAAAAATTTATTCGAAGAAAAAATAGGATTTTCAAGAATAAGAAAACGTCCTGCAGACTAGGAATGAAAAGTCACCTGACTCTGCCTGATGAAGCTGCGGCTGAGTCATCCTCCATTCTCTGGCAAAGGCACAGAATTATTTATGAGAATTCTTAAAAAGGAAAATAAAAGTATGATTTTATTTTTCTGGCTAGTATAAGCTCAAAAATTAGTTTCTTGCATTCCAACATTTGCATTGGAATAATTTTAAAATTAAATAAAATGCTAAAACAAAACCTAAAATACATTAAAAAAGTAATACAGAAAAAAAACATCACAGAAGAGTCGTCTTTTTTCCTCCACAAATATATGTCTTCATATATTTGTATAGAGGGCATAATTAAACACCCACACCAGGAAATGAAAACAGACTCTGGACTTTGCTTATATAAACACCAACAGTCCAAAAAAGCAGTTCAGGGTGGATTTTTCAGCCTTCTGGTGATCAGCATTTTGTGTAAGATGTAAAAATCTGCTTGTCATCTTTTATGTCCATTCTGGAAAATAATTTTTCACGCTTATGTTGGGCAACAAGCAAAACCTACCTTACACTACAGCAAATTAACACAGGAAACCTGCCGGACTAGGTACTTTCAAACCGCGTCAGCAAAAAATAACAATAAGGGAAAAGCCTCTTTCCCCTAACACATGTACTAACCCCCTAAGCAAGTTAATCCTCATTCCTTTATAAGCTCACACACATCTATCCATATAACAACAACTTCTTTTAGGCATCCAGGAAAAAAAAAAGAAGCAGGGAACGCAAGCAAAACAGTATTGCTGTTCTCTCTCTGCACGACTGGATGATGATGGCTGCTCCCGTAAATACAGAATTCAGCAGACACCCGAAGGAGCAGTGTCTCCTGTAGCAAAACACGGGGACAAAGGGCCTTCTTCAGCTTTAAAGCTCCATCTGGCAGCATTTCTACTGGAGATGTCAGCCGGGAGGATCAGCACGGAGCCAGCAGGCAGCCTCTGCACCTGCAAACCCTCTGCTTGCAGAGACTGTGCCGCTTCATTTTCCAGCAGAAACTCTGCCTGACAGAGCTGGGGCTCGAGGGCGGCAGCACGAGAGCGACTGGCAAATCAATTTTTTGAAGAATTATGTTGCTTACCTGCAATGCAACATCATTTAGCCCAGTCTCAAAGATTTTAATAGCATCCTTTCTTGGGTGGTATGGCTGCAAAAGCAGTGATGTCATGGGGAGGAAGCAGTAACAATCATGTGACTGCATCCTCCGTCTATAGGATATCTGATAGGAGACGGGGCCAGAGGGAGACGGACCAGTCCGTAATCCCGCAGGATTAAACTGCAAGCCTCTTTACCCTGCCCTACCTATTTGGTCACCATTAGAACACGAGCTGCTTTTTTTCCTTCCTAACCTGAGCTACTCATGTTTAAAAGGGTTTGTGGATTTTTTTTTTTTTTTTTTTGCTACAGTAGCAACAATCACATTTTTCACCAGGAAAAAGCACAGTAAGTACACTGTGTGCAAATCAAGAAGTATTCCTGTCGACTCTGCAGCAATGCCCAGGTGTCGTATTTTCTTTCATCTCTGTGAAATATGTAATCACAGCAGCTTGGAAATGAGACAAACCACAATTTCACCATCCCTTGCATTTTTTCTTCTCCTGGTGCTCCATTTCGAACTTATCCAGACCGACTTTCCTCCATCTTCTGTTTCATATTCAAGCTTTGCAAGCTTACCTCAAAGGTTTCATCCCTGTTACCTTCGCTTCTTCGTTCTCCCTACCATCCATCCATCACTCCACTTGCAGCCTTCTGCCTTCTCTTCAGTGCAACTGTCACTGCTTGAAAGATCCTCTCCTATATGCCAGCCTACTTTTCCTTTTCAAAACTTCTGCTTAGGTCTTCCCATCTAATATTTAAGAACTAGAATATGCTAAAACGTTTTAATTGGGGGGAAAAAGAACCAACCGCAATTAGCCTTTCACATTTTAGTTAACTATTACATCTCAGAACTGTATTTTCGGGGGATTTTGCAGGGGGTTGTTGTTTGTTCGGTCTTTTTAAAGAATTTTATTATACTCTACAATGTATTTGAGCTCTACAACAAAATACTAGTTTTTAAAGCTCTGATTGTACAAATATTGTACAAGCCGCTAGGATCACATTCCACAAGGCAGAGGTTGCAACTGCTTTTTGTGAAGATCACGTACATGTTTGTACATGTGCAATGTGTTTTATTTCAGGACATTCACCTTACTGCTGCTCATTTTCCCATATTTGAATATTGTGCAGACTGGTTTACCCTTCAGGGCATCCAGGGATGCGCTTTGTATTACCAAGCAGATGCCACGGTTAGGCAGAGGGAGATCTTGCACAAGCACGCATTAAAATATCCATGGGTGTCTGAAGGTGCATGTGTGACTTCTACTCACTTCAAAGACTAAGGAATGCAGTTCTGGAAGACCTTTTCGTCCCAGTGTGTTTGAGCAGGTATTTGTGGATGCGCTAAGCAGGCAGTCTGGCCCAGCAAACCAAGTCAGTTCATAGAGGGTGTACAAAACTTTTTTGCAGAATGGCTACACAACTCCTCCAAATCTTGCCTATAAGTTGAAAAAAGTTCCTGTACTCTGTATTTCTGATATGGACTCTCCATACAGAATTTTGTATTTTATTATGAAAATCAAACACTTAGCTTGCTTCACCTGAAGTTCCCACACCTTTCTGGAGTGAGAAACATGCCTTTAGAGAAGAGATTCGGTTATGCCTTTCAGATACGCAGCACTGCAGCTCATAGTTCTTTATAATTCATAGATCACTAACAGCCCCAAGACATGCTATAACCATGTCAATGAAGTGTGGAAAAGTGACAGAACTTCTTGCCAGTGTCTGCTCTTTGTGCCCACTAAAATCAGTATTAATAGGCCAATTGAATTCTGTGGAGGAATTTGAACAAACACTGAGCACTTAATTCATTGTCTTGATAATGTTATCTGCAATTTTCCTTCGTCACTTTATAAGAGGGAAATATGGATATGGAAAACAGCAAGCAGCATTTAGGTGGTCAGACACAAACATCTATACCTGGGAACTGCTGCACCATGAGACACATTCCATAACACAAACACGATGTCCTAAACACAGAACAGTAATGTTGTGCACTAACCACATGAGCTCTAGGGTCTCAATCTCCCATTTTTTTCCTGACCAGATTTTCTTAAATTCAGTTCCTAATTTTCTCTTCTCTATACCACAGTTGAACTCATCGAGTCTCTGCTGAACATGTATTTTTAGTTATATGGTCTACCTGCAAACAAACTAAAGGTACAGAATGCCCAATTCCCAATAGAAAATGTGGTTCTATAACCTAGATATGCATGTACACATTTAAGAGATTATCAGAAATTGTTAAGAAGCCAGAAACAGCTCCTAAGCAGTTTTTCACTTCGAGAATACTGAGATTTTTCAAGTGCAAGCAAATAACTTAATTTACATTTCCAGATTTCTAAAACAAATCAACTCTACTCTTTGGTATTTTCTTCTAATGATACATAGTCAATTGAGTGGTCTCAGGAAAAAAAACCATACTCTTCACATGATGTTTTGGAAAAAATTGTTCTTGCTTTTGCTAGCCTGCAGTTTGTCAAGTCTCTCTGTAAATACACTTTTCTTCCTCAAAAATACATGACTCCATAGTTGAAAAGGAGACTGGATGCAAAACAAGCTGTCAAGTGCCCTCTTAACTAAAATTTCAAGCATCAGTTTTACATCCACTGAAAACAAAATACACAGTTCACCTAATTCCTAAAAAAAAAAAATTTACTCTTTTTATACAGCACTTACCTTTAAGTCTTGCAAAGTGCTTACAAGAACTGTAGCAAGAAATATATAAAAAACTTCATTCTTATAACAGAAAACCCATACCGACATACCCATTATAGCTTTTGTTGTTGATCCTGACGGTAGTGAGACAGAGATGGTTGCTATTCCAAATAACTATTTCTAGCAGACCGTTTAAAAATAACCTAAACTCTGTCATACCCTGAACGCCTTGCAAATACTGGGCAGAGACAGGAATCGTATGTCAGTACTATGATTTTGCCTGTGCTCCTGCAGCTTAGCGTTGCAGAGAGCAACTGAGAAATGGCCTTTCTGCAATTACGCAGCTTTAACATTTTCTCTGTGAAAAGAGCAGTCAGGTTCAGCCTAAAAAAGTATAATCATATTCTTCTGAGTGGCTTCCACCTTGGAACTAGTCATAAGTAAGATATTACAGAACTACTAACGTCAACTTACTTCCCATACAAATTTACAAATCACAAACTTCTGTTAGGAAAAAAAAGGCAGTTCAACATGTTGTAGGTGGAGCTACACTTGAATTCCAGGAATATTCAACTACGAGCCTCTGATACAGCTGTCAGCTTATCGTGAGCAACAAGCACGAGAACATACCTGCCATTCCTTACATTCTGCATACCTTTCAGGTCTTCAGGGTAGCCTCTCCAGGATCTCGGATTTCACAGATTTCCTCTCTTACTTTTATTTGAAAACTCATGACATTCACCTAAATGACTGTGTTATTCAAAATACAAAATTTCTTTATGAAAGCATCAGGAATGTGGCAAATATAAACCACTCAAACAATGTCTTATACTTTGACATATAACAAAACTCTATTTTTGTTTATGGCAAATTATTTTATTTTGTAGAAGAAATACTTTCAAATAATACAAAAATGACACAATCATACAGAACTGTGACAAAAACAAGAGAGATGAATACTGAATATGATAACTCATTACCACATCAAGACAGAACTCATTACAGCAGTCAGAATCACAGATCCACAAGACACGCTGACAATGTCTCACAGCGGTCACTATTTAAAAAACACCAACAGAACCCCCTGACAGAGCAGCCACCAGACATTGCCCCTTTGTTGTACAGTCACAGAACAATTTAGGGTGGAATGGAGGTCCCTGCCTCAACCCCTGCTCTAAGCAGGCCTAATGTGACCAGGATGCTCCAGGCTTCATTCAGTCAAGTCCTCAACCCCTCCATGGACAGAGAGCTTCACCTCTCAGGGCAACCTTTTCCAGTATCTGACCACCTTCATGGGAACATGGTGTTGTCTGTTCTTAGTATATAGCACATATTTCTGGTGTCGCTGCATAGTAACTTTTGATAAACGCTATCAGGTAAGGGCCTCCACTGAAAATGAGACACAAAATTCTGACTAACTGGTCTGTTCAAGTAATGAGCACTGAAAAGCTTGCTGTCCCTAGACTTTTACCCAAACACTAAAAGTTTGTTACATGATTTGGTTTTTATCTGCATAGTTCCTGAATGTGCCTAGTTGCACCCACGGAACTCAATATACACCCACTGAAGCTTACTGGCAAAAACAGATTTCAGGATGGTTAGCACGATAAATGCTACATATACTTTAACTTCACATGTATTTCTATACAATCGAATCACTCGATGCCTGTAATTATAGGCCATCCTAGGAAACAGGGAATATTACCTTAAAATTAAATGTCTGCATTCGTTATCCTCATTGATTAATGATTTAGGTTTATGATCTTTTCTCCCCATTAATTTTGCCTCAGCTTGGACAGGTAAAAGCAATTAAGTTTCAGTTTCACTTTCAAGCTTTCTTGATCTTTGACAAGGGAACAGAGTATAAGCTCTTGAAACTCACAAAGAACACTTACTTACAAAATATTTGAAAATATTCTGATTGGTTCTGGTAAGTTTGTTTAGCTTTTGGCTGCTGCAGTTTTGATCTCCTGACATACAAAATCTGGAATTGATTAATTAAGAAACAGCATGATCTTCCTTCTAGGAAATTTCAGCAATTGGCAAAGTCAGTCTTGTGTTGGACACCTCTCTTTGTAGGTAATGTATAATTAGAAAAATATGAGAAACTATTATAGTAGCTTAGTAAAGAAGTATTTTTACATACTTGCAGGATGCAAGGACATAAAACTGGCATTCTCGGGAATTTAGGGTGACAGTCTTCCATTAAAACAAGCAGTCACAAGTAAAATTATCTTACCAGATTTTAGCTGGTCCAACTAGCAATCAAGTGAGCTGTACCTTCCAGAATTATACAGTTGCCTCCTGGGAAGTGTCACTGTTCGACAGAACTTGCATGCAATAACCTCAAAGCACATCCTTTAGGATGAACGTGTGTTTAAGCACCCTTACTCGATGCAGCTGCTTTCCGAAATCAGCATATATGTACTTTTCTGAATCAGATCAGAATCTTTAAAACCGTAGAAATTGCTATAATATTCCCTCAGCGGTCTTTCCACACAGCCAGCTCACGTTGCTCTTTTAACTCCCTTTTCATTAAACAGTAAAACAAAGACCTGTCACCCTTTTCCTTCCTCCGTTTAAACTGAGAAACTAGTTAAGAATATAAAGATACTTTAGACACAACTGAAATGAAAACAATCTATTAGTGCACAGTAAGAACATGCAAATGAATTCTGCAATGTTTAACATCACTTCTAATCAGTGTTAAACAAATTGCAGGTGATAATATTTTGCTATAACACAGACAGTGCTAAAGGATACAATGTACATAATAAGCTACAGATAATAAAGCTGAAAAAAGTGACAATTTTAGAACATAGTATTTTCATTTCAGGTATCAGAAACAAAACCAGCTCAATGGTTCCATTCTACTGTATGACAAATACTGAAGAACAAAATTTCAGTCTTAAAATACATCTTAAAGTAGGTATTTTCCTTCAAGGAAAAAAGGCACTATAAATAAATTACACTACAGTGAATTTGCCTGAACTCACTTTGTTTCTGTCTTCCAGCCTTTAAGTCAAATAAAACAGCATAAAAACTGTACACGCTCTTAACAGGATAGTCGATCTTTTATAAAATAAGTTGTCTTCAGAGATGTCAGTTTCACAACAAGGAAAAACCAAGCCTTGTTGTAGTCGCTATTATAAAATATATATGTATATATATTTATATATATGTTTTTGTTTACTTTTACTTTTTTTTACTTTTTTTATTTTTTACAAAACGTGTATATTAGCTTTTGCACATTTTTTTTTTAAAAGAAACTTGGCTAATCTAATAACTTCATTAAAATAAAAGCGATAAATACTTCATGTTTACAATGCAACATGTCATACATCATCAGCTGGCAGAGGAGGTATGTTAATCCTTGGTCTTGTAAAAAAAGCTATCTTCTCTCTGTGATAAAACAGGACAAAAAGGAAGTCAATCAAATATATGTCTACTATTTCCACCCCCCCACCAAGAACACGGTTTCTTTACTTTGGTTAGTGGTTAGTATTCGTTACTTACATACTGATGGTTTATTTGAGCACAAGAAACTTAAAAAAAACTATTAAACCTTACTGTATACTTTTGGCAACGTCCCGTTGAACACAATTATTATTTTTGAAATTTAGGTGGAAGCTTTATATGACTCATGAACCCGTCACAGTTAACTGCAAAAAGGTTTCACAGGACAAGTCCTGCATAAACCCCTTCTGCAATGCAAAGTTCACCCTTGTACGTTTTGCAATAATGTCTACAAAAAAAGGAGGCAAAAAAAAAAAAAGACTGTTCAGAGTCATCTTTCTGTTTCTTTATTGAGCAAATAGTACATGCTGTAAAGTAAGTGTCATAAGAAATGGATGTGTGCATAAAAAGGGAAAGAATTTAAACAAGGAAGAAAGCTTTTGCTTCATTTACTACCTCTCATTTTATTTAGTTCCCCATATCTTCTTATATCTCAGTAGATAAAGCAGAAAAACCCCTCTCTCATTACCAGAAACATAAGATGTAAAAACAACCCTAAAATTTCTATTCCTGTTACCTCCTCCCCACCTTTGTGAGAAAGGCCTTTCCAACACAATTCAAGCAAAAAAATTACATTAAAGGACAGACAGCTTTTCTATTTCACTTAAGTATTCCTTGCAAAAAAAATTCTGAACACCTAAGCACTGGATGACATGGTATAACATAACATTGTAGCTGAGCTGCCCTCCACATCTATGCTGCACTAACATTTTCTTACTCTTACAATAAAAATTATAAGAATCTTCATGCTGAAGTAATAAAATTTTCCTGTGAAATGCACATTGCTTATCAATGCCACTTGTACACAAAATAAACTATCAGAACAAAAAATAAAGCTGAGAGGATACATACCATGTGAACACAGATGACATAGGAGAAAAAAATTCTAAAGAAAAGACCTCTTGAGAGAAAGTTGGAATATTATTAAGCAATTTTTAGGGAGAGAGTGTTACTAGTCATGTACGTGTGTTACATTAAACAAACTATTTATGCCCACAGGCTTGCACTGAAGAACTGACAAATCATTTGAACTTAATAGCAACTAGGTTAAGTTCAAAGAACCACCTGAGATACGTTTGCATTTTAAGACTTTTTTTAATTTTTGTTTTTAATTTCATGTGTTTTAGAACTGTAACACTGCAATTTTACTTCAGCTTTGGCTCTTTGCACTACAAATAATTCAAAGGAAACTCAAGTGTCCAAATCAATACACAGTTAAAAATCACTGGCTATACAGGAGACACACAGAATTTAAGCTAAAGGCTTCAGAGAGCTTTAACCTCTCTAATGAAGTGTTGCTGTGCTATTTCAGTACATATTACCACTTACCTAAAAGTTTGCACCTGAACAGGCTCCTTCTGATTTTGCCCACGCAACTGGTATATTTCTTTTGATGCTTTCTTTAGCATCTTTTCAGCTGCTTGCTCTTGGTGATGTTCAAATTTCGTCTGTCTGGTCTGAAAACAAGAATATAATGCTTGAAATGATCATGTGAATAAATGACACAAGAATATCCAGGTTAAAATAACGTGGGTTTTTTTTCCCAGTCACCACAATAAAACCACACAAGTACGTTGTCTGAAATAGTTGATCTTCTTAAGAACTATAAATTCAAAAGACTGACAAATGTTATTTTGTTTCTTAATGCTCTTCAGACAGATATGTATTAAAATTCATGAGATTTGCTGCACATAGATCTGCAAACAAGATCTTAAAATAAATTTAGGCTCACTCTTTGTCTCTGATAATCAAATGACAATTTTGTTTGTTGTGCAGTTTTTGCCACTTTTTGCCTACAAATTCTTTCTCCAAGAACCAGGGGGGGTGTGAAATCACATACTTAGGGAACATTCCAAATATTTGTAAAAAATGAAATATAAAATCAGCAATATTTCTTTCAAAGATCAGAAGAAGTTATTAAAGTTCCAATAATAAATATCTAAAACAAAACAACAAAAAAACCCACAAAACAAGAATCCCCAAACCAAAACAAAAAGTACCATTGGCAAATAGTGCCGCTCTCCAGTAATTGTCCTCAAATAAATAGAGTTTGGTAATAGCCAGTGCAATAATATTTATTGCGCTAACTTCAAGAATATAGAAGCAACGTTCATTGTTTGAAGTTCTGTAAAAACAGCTCTTTATACATCTTATCACAATCCAGAAATTTTGAACCCAAAAGTTTCTGAACATGTTGAGTGCTCATCTCACGTTACCATACCTGCCTTTCTGCTTCCTTCAACAAGTTTCGAAATCGCTCATCCCGAAGAACCCAGTGGGGTAGATCTGTCTGCCCCCTGAGTTGGGCATCTTCCAGACGCTGTCTCAACTCTCTTAACACACATATCTCCTCATTCAGCTGTCTCTGTCTAGTTCTGGATGCCTGGAGATCCAGCTCCAGGTCTAAGGACGTCCTTGCCATAAGCTCAGCCAAAGATGATCTGCAGGACTGCTGAGTTATTAGGATGCAAACAAAACACACAATGTATTACTCTCAACATGGTATACTGGTCTACCTTTAGCTATATAGCACATACATTTTCTGTACTTACTTGACATACAAAGTCTTTCTTGACACAAAGTTTTGGAGTGACTACTTGTATCCCACAGTGAAAGGCTAACTAGCTGTAGGGGTTTTCTGTACCATACAAACTTTTTTCAATAAATGCTTTCTACTATCTCCTTTTAGTCTCCTTTTGGCTTAGAACTACTTAACTAATTTAAGTTTATGGACTAAACTTCCATGTTATGATGATAATATAAAAAGGATACAATATGAAAAACTCGTAACAGAGTCAAGACTTTGGAAAATAGTGTACTGAGCAAGATTCCTCTTAAAGGGCTTTATTCAACACTGGTTTTAAGATACATTCTGAATCAAAATGGGAGGCATGGCTGCCTAGTTGCCTACACCAGTAAGAAATTAACTTCTGCTGACCAGGCTAAACTGTACGCAATTTATACACAAGGCATTAACACCTTACCTGCCCTTCTCTGGCCACTTGCTCTGCAGTGTGCAGGGTGACGTTGGGGGTGAAAAGAGAGTTTAACCTATTAATTCCTGAATACGTGGGCCTCAAACACTACAGTTTGCTAGACTGCGTGGGAGGCAAGCTGGACGTTCTGCTGCCACATTCACACACACTTCTCTGGGCCTGCACTCAGCATCATAAATTAGATTTTAAAGATTTAACAAAGTTTACATCTAAATCAATAGAAATTTAGTCCCTATTAAACTAAATTTTGTCTGCCACACTTTTCTTTTCCTCCTCAGTAATTGTTCATAACTATATTTCACTTCTCTATGTCCACCTTTTAGCTTAAAAAAAACAAACCACGCACCTCTCCCACAATTACATTACAGAAGCCTTATACATTTCCTAAAAACATCAGAATCTACCTGTAGACATCTAAAGCTTAGGTATAAAAATTGTGTTCCAGCAATTCAGCGAAAAGTAAAAACCAGTTTCCTAGGTATACCTGCTTATACCGTAGAGTACGCCTCTCCAATGTATTCCGGACAAAAGGGGACTTCCTTGGCAGAGTTGAACTGTCACTGTCACTGCGATACAGCTGATTAGAAAGACATTGAAAATACAGGTTACTTACAAGGTTGTCTACATTAAAAAATCTGGAGATATATATTTTTGTTGCTGTTTTGAGATTTATTTTTTCAAATGCACTGAAAACTGTCTTAAGCTATTGATTTTTTTCAGCTTTAACTATTTATAAAAATTTGCATGTAATAGTGCTTATAGCGTAGAGTTACAATAATTCAAGAAAACTTCAAAATCATCCATGTTTTAACAGCTAAGTTTTATCAAGCATTCACTAAATATCCAAGACAATGTAACCTAAATAATGGGGAGAGGGGAGTTAAAGGCAATACTATTTCTTCCTAAAGCATTTCCTGTCATGGGCACGAACAATACAGTCTCCTGCTTTTTTAACCATTTCTGATTTTAAATAAATGCAGACTAAGCGAGGATGTTTAACAATATTTTCCTTTTTGCACTACCTTTGTTCTGGTGTGTGAGGCTGTTTTACTCACGTTCCCTGTATCGTAAACAGATACGGAATCCAGAAATCAAACTGAAGAATGTGAAGGGGTCCATAGATGCACTGTGTGCAATGTAAACAAGGGAGCAAAAACCACAAGATCCTTGGTTTAGCAAAACGCATAAAAGTTCAAAACCATTAATGCACTTTCAATCTCAAGCTCTCAAAAGCTTATGAAAGACGACTATTAAAGCTGTGCATTCCACCAATATTGATCTGCAATACCGTAAGCCAACTGCTTATCAGCCTTTTGCTGTTGAACATACCAACCAGCCAACATGAGCTTGAAAACTGTTGTGCCGATCCTCAGTTACTTGCACCAGTGCACCCGGGTTCTAATCCTAGGTCCTGCTGTAACAGGCATCCTATGACTGACATTCATAGATTCATAGATTTCTAGGTTGGAAAAGACCTTAGAGATCATCCAGTCCAACCGTCGCTAATTCCCCATTAAACCATATCCCTAAGTAGTTCAAACACCCTTTTCTTAAACACATGCAGGGATGGGGACTCAACCACCTCCCTGGGCAGCCTATTCCAGTGGCTGACAACCCTTTCAGAGAAGAAATACTTCCTAACATCCAACCTGAATCTCCCCTGACTAAGCTTATACACATTTCCTCTTGTTCTATCACCCATCACTAATGTAAAGAGCCCTTCCCCTACCTCCCCACCATCCCTTCTCAAGTATTTGTAGGCTGTAATCAGGTCTCCCCTCAGCCTCCCCTTCTCCAGGCTAAACAGCCCCAACTCCTCAGCCGCTCCTCGTAAGTTTTATTTTCCAGCCCCTTGACCAGTTTAGTTGCCCTTAAGTCATGACAGCAAACAGAGTCATAAGAACATTTATGCAATAACCCTAAGATTATGCAGCATTCAGTCCGCTTTTCTAAACCTTTAGGTACCTGAAATTTAAACATGGCTTCTAAGCTAATTGTTTATACACCTCATTAGACACCATTGTACCTCTGTAAAAATCAATCTCCCTAGCATAACATCTAAGGTTGCCGGGGAAAAAAAGCTTAATATCTAATTTATCATAAATTCTTAAATTTTAAATGCAATAAATTCAGGTTTAAACATTTAAAAAGAAAAAGAATCAGGGGACCTCTTCCCCACTGCAATTTTTAAATTCAATGAAAGATTATTCATTAGTATTAAAAAGTAGTATATGGTTCTTATAAATGCAATAAAGACTTAAGAAGAAATTATGAAAAACATACAAAAAACTTGTGTGGAGGCCCCTTCCCCCCTTTCTTTTTAAGTCTTACTCACTCTGCAAACATATTGACTTCGTGCTCCAGGCGAGAAAGTCTGGGAACGAACAATAGTGCTACTGCGAACAAAAGCAGAGCCTCGTGGTCTGCGGCTAGTTCTCTCTTTTGGAAGAATAGGAACTTCTTCAGGAAACAGATCCTCAGTGTTAGTTTCCTTATCCACCTAAAATTTCAATAAAGGATTTTTTTTATTTTTTCCTTATTTTCTCTCTCTCACCAGAAACAATCAGGCATTTCAACAATATCAAAAGTAAACAATTTGCCCTGCTAGCTAGGTTCAAGTTTTAAGGAGCACTGAGAACAGAGGATGAATCACCTCATTTTTTAATAAGTTTTAAAACTAAGTCATTTGAAAGTATAAGATCACCTTTCAGAAGCCTTTGCTGGAACAGTAACAATTATGAGATGCAGTTATAATGTGAATCATAGCTGCAGAGCACAAAGACTGCATTCAGGATTGGTAATTGGGCATTAACCAAGCTACCACCTGATCTCCAGCCTCGATAGAAAAAAACTGAGTGACCTTTCAATAAGCAAGGTGACTCTGAAGGAAGCAACCACCTTAAAACTGGAGGAAGTCAAATGAAGGGAAGAAACTCAACAAAAGGGAACTGCAAGACTGTTAAAACAATGATATAAGAGCATGAAAATATTCGAAAATACAGAAAACATATGCTACTCTAGCAAAGCTTTCAAACTTGAAGATAACTCACTCCTCATTAAGAGATATAATCTTCCCTAAAGGCAACACAAATAGCTCATGTCCCTCTGCTTCAATGGAAGTGTGCTGATTTCACCTTTTTGAGGATTATTTTCAATGTCTCGCTATCTTAATACAAAAGATTTTAAATACATCCGTTTCAGCACAATTTTTCTGAAAATTTCAACTGTAATTATCGTAACACTGAAACAGCAATGCAAGTCTTAAAACATTAAATTTCTTCACAATTCCTTCAAAAACTTTTACTTCTAAGAGCATGGGAATTTGATCATGATCTTTTCTCTTACAATTTCGGGTCAACACTAACATTGATACAAGTGCATGTTTACAGATTAGATAAAGGCCACAGTGAAAGCAGCTTGAGCTTGCCTTTCGCTGTAAAAAACTAATTCTGCCCAGAAATAACCAGCAAGCAAACAAAAAACCTCAGCCCCAAAGAGGGCATTTTTAACAACTCGAAAGGCACATCGCTGTCATGAAGGCAGTGCTCATGTAGGGTTGTTAATGTCATTTCTAATTCTTTTGTCTCCTGATCAATTTGAACTCAAACTCGAGGAGCAGCAGTAGCACACTCCGTGTGTGCCAGGCAGCATGGCAGGTTCCGTACTGCAGTGTCTTCTCTTGTTACCTTTAGTGGCGGAGGCTGCATTTTTCCAGAACTGTACTGGCCTGCTTGAGTTGCAAACATGTGTCCAGCTAATGAATCCCCGCAAAATGGCTCTGGATAAGGAGGACTAGTCTGGGTGCAATTACTGCATCCACTGTCAACAGATTCTGCTTGCCAACTCCTGAAGTCAGAACATCACAAGAATTTTGTAGGTATTAAAAAAAAATCATGCAATTATGTGTCATGTTTATAAATTCCATTATCCAGGTCAGTTTATCATTTTAGACTATTATTTCTCCAACAAAATCACAGAATTTTCAAAGGGAGAACATATCCCACTTGCATTTCTGCAAATGCACAGACAAGCAAACACATTTAATTCTATATTAAGAAAAAATCAGCTTCCCTAAATTTCTTAAAGCATATGTTCTGGTCTTTACAACAACAATAAGAAAACAATAACAAAAAGAAAAATGCAACTCACATAACAAATTAGGAGTACTATTAATGATGAAACAGCATTGTAAGAAACCCTAAAATACTAAGAGCTATGTTGCATGTTCACTCCGTAAGCATTGTAATGCATCTCTCTCTCTGACAATTTTCCACATCACCACAAAATTTTTTAATTTTTTTTAGCACAGTACTGTTGCCAACCCATTACAGTTGCCTCCCTAGCAACTGTAATATCCTTCTGTTAGATATAAGGTTTTCCCACTCCCCAAATTCCAAGTTCTCTAATCTCAGTCAGCTATTCAAGTAAGATTTTCTCCTGTTTGCATATCATCATATAATAACAGAATTTTATACTCGTAACACTAATGGGGAGCAGATCTCAGAATAAGGACCTGCTGTTTCTGCTGCTGTATTTCAGACTATACCCATAGTGTAAATATCACTTGGCTGTTTGATGAGGTATTTAAACTACTATTTTTACCTTTCTGATATGGCTTCTGCCTGATCTTCCTTTCTTTCCATCTCCAGGATTTCCTCTTCTGTGTACTCCAGTTTCACCCTCTCTTCTGCCAATTCTCTCTCAACTGCTTCCAGCTGGGCAGTTGTCCTAGCTAACAGGGCTGTCACTGCATCCTGAAAGGTAAACTAGACCTCAAATAAAACTGTTTGAACAGGTCATTATTTTTAATGTATATTGTTCAAAGAAAATAAAATAAAAACATAGACATTGTACATTCCTTAAAAAAAACCAAAAACACAAAAACAAACACCAAAAACAAAACCTCACAATCCACAACAACCCCGCAAACCCAAAACATCTGACCTGAATCTTAATGATCAAAAAGTACATGGTGCTCCATGAATGCAACTTCAACAGAAACTGGGCAGACTTTAGCTCACTGTGGAGCATCATTCAGCAGTTGGGTCAGAAGAGACCTCTGGAGGTCGCCTAGTCTGATGTCTTGCCCAGAGCAAGGACAGCTTCACAGCCACATCACGTTGCCCATGGCCCGGTCAAGGGCTGAGAAATCCCCAAGGATGGAAATTGCACAGCTTTTCTTGACAATCTCTTGAAGTGCAGTGGCAGACATTTTTCATGAGTTTTAGGTAGTTGGACTGGAAGCGTGCATACAAACACACACAAAATACTCTTTCAAGCACCTGTCCAGATGTGATCTAGCTTTTAATTATTCTTTTAAAATCCAGCTCTTGCCACAAGAGCTAAATCAAGGTACCACCTTGTGAGCACCTCGAAAACAAACTGCACCTGAGATAAGATCATAAGCAATTACCCAGCAGGTCAAATAAAGTAAACAAATCACTTTTTCAGGGCCATACTGTTTTAACTGTAGTTACATTTCCAGAAGACCGGGGAATACTTTCTTCGCACTGGTTTTTGTTCTTTGCTCTCTGGGGGTCTGAACCAGTGAAGATCTGAACAGAATACCAGTGAAGCTGCATCTCACCAGAACTCTCTGCATCAGTCAGGTTTATCTGAGCAATGCCCTGTAAACAACAAAAAGCATTGACGACAATAAGATAAACATACATCGCAGGATAGACACCTTCTCCTTTAAAGAGTATTTTATTTATAATGTAAAAACCTCACTTGATCAAGTACTAATAGTGTCTCTTACAAAGAGACAGTTTTGTTCTGTTGTGTTATGACGTCTAAATAATCAATTTCTTGCCTCTCACTTTTCTTGCCACCAGAAAAGATCAGAGCAGATATACAAATTTTTTAAGTTGAAAAATCAAATTTGTATGAGTGATGTAGATAGGATTGTTACAGCTCAAAACTCTAAGTATTTTCTTAAAAAAAACCCTCTGATTTCTGCATTTGCTTAAACTAATATTCCTTTAACAATGTTACTTTCATCTGTTTTCTTTTGAAAGAACTATATTCTGAGATACTCTTCCATTCTCTGGTCCTCAGAGGCATCATCCAAAGGGGAAAAAAATACCGTGTAAAACAATTTTTTTTTTTCTGCCTCTTTGTATCATAAGGTAGTCAAATGGGCCATGAAGCCATTTTTCCACTTTCCAAGCCATCCTTATATTTTCCAGAATCAGATGAAAACAGGTTTAATGGAGGCCTCCCACTAAAAGTATTCCCAACTTTAAAGTATCCGTACTCCATTAGGCAGTGCTCAAGTAAGAAATTTCTGAATGGTGCTGACCTACACGCAAAAAAGCTGTGAGCAAACCCATGCCTTTTTTTTTTTTTTTTTTTTTAATCAGTTCACTAGCTGCACCTAGCGATGATTTTATATTAGCTTGCCTTATTTAACTGGTTCTGGATTTGTTTAGCTATCTCTACAAGCTGTTCATTTCCATGCTAATGGACCACACACTAAGAATGTTTTCATTTATACCGCTAGAAAAGTCCTGTAAAAATTGTTTTCATCTCTCACAAAACAAATAGCTGGATGCAATGATTCTAATTGTAAAGACAGTAGCAAATGTACACAGAAACTGCACTGAAATTTAAGCAGGGTAAAGAAACAGTTAATTAGAAAATAATTTTTTTTAAATAATCGTATTGTTTTTCCAAGATGAATGTTCCCCAGGGCACTGTTTACACAGGTGTATAAAGGACAATGGAGAAAAGTTTTTGAGACTAACAAAAGAATGTCATATCGGGATACAACATATTACTGAGAACATCATTTTTTGTCAGTATATTGGATGCTACAAACATGCCTTTTCTTTTTCATGTATAAAACAAGAGATGTCTTCTACTTGTTCTGACACAGTGCAAGAAAGATACTTACACTTTTCCATCAGAGTTGTAAAATGTTTAAGACATGCTGCTGAGTTTGGTTTTAGGGGCAGAGGGGAGAGCTGTTTTCCTGTCACCAATATTGTAAAAAACCATGTTGACTCTTAAGATGTCTGACGCTCCCCTACACATTGCGTTTATTAAGCGGCTAAGAAAGTGTGACAATGAAGCTGTTTCTAGAAAGTGAATGACCAATTGGGTAGAAAATCACCCTCAAACGCAATTAATAATTATCAATACTGAAAAGATTAATTAATATTTCACCTCCACCTCAAGATTCAGAGCTCGCTCCATAGGATAAAGAAACCAAGGTGGGTCTGCTAGCAGTCTGTCACATGCCTGCTCTGATGCATTTAACACCTTGGATGGGAGAATAGTAAAAGTGTTTATGAATCTCTCAGTGATGTCAAACAGAGGGATTGTAAAATTTATGAGAAAAGGATCAGAATTTAAAATAATGTTAAAAAATAAAACAGACGTTCTGAAATAAAAACAAGAAATACAAAAAGAGAAATGTTACACTCAAGAAGAAGAATTCAAATAAATTAAGACATGGGGAATAATCATTTGGTCAGGGCTGTAAAGATCAGAAACCAGGAGTGAAACAGTAATGCCATGTGATTGCAAGAAAGGCAATCACATTTCTTTGATGTTTTAACATGAGCTATATACGCTAACCATGGAAAATAACTCCCTTATCTCAACACTGATGAGGCCACCAGGGAAGACATAAGCATGAAACTTAAGGAAGCACAGTTTCAGAAAGCTGTAGGAAAACTGAAAAAGATCTATCAGCAAGTAAGGGCACATCAGTAAAAGGCTGAGGGAATGGAAAGACCATCCCACAAGTTCAGTAGATTTACTTCTCTATGTAAGCGAAGTTTAAAACTATTTGCCCAAATACGTTTGTCTGTGTTTTTTTCATTCCCCGTTGTGTACAAAAAGAACTTGTTGAACTTGGGATAAACTCCAGCATGGCTTCTGCGTTTAGGAAAGCATTCAACCAGCATAATCCAATTGAAAAGAAAGCAGTGATCAAAAACTTCAGAAATACGTGGATGATGAAATCAATGGAAAAAAACTGGTAATCTCAGTGGAAGAGATTTTGAAAGACAATTATAGAGGACATCACAGCAGTTCCAAAGAGAGGTAGGAAATGATTTCTCAGTTTGAGAAAATGCTTATTTTCACTCTACAGTAAAAGAGGGCAACGATCATAATGTTTAAATACATACTTCAATGCACCTACCTTAAGAAACCATGGCATTGTTTCTCTCTTTTTGAGTGGCATTGTTAACTTACCTTAAAGTATGTTACCAACTACTGTAGACAAATATTTCTGACAAAACTACACTAATACTATGAAAGAGAAAAAACTACCAACAAAACCTGGAGATCTATCTTTTTGCTAATTCAGTAATAGTAGTTAAAATAAAAGCACACTAAACTTAGATGCACTTGTGTCAATGTAAAGATGCTTTACACTGAAATAGCTATTTAGCTTCCCAGAGAAACAGGCTATACCAGCATAAAGCATTTTACACCAAAATATCCAGCCCATTCTTGACATGCTTTCTCTTTCATTAGGTTGTAGTGCAAAAATGACAAAACTTCCAGTGCCGACAAGACCTTGGCTCTGCTTCTGTCAACATTAAGACCACCATTCATATAAGATGCTACTTAGTTTTAAAGGTGGATTAACAAATAGGCATTCTTGACCAGATTTGCTCAAATACCACTTACCCATACTCCAGCATGAGAGTCAGATGCTTGTACCTCTTACCTACTTTGATAGACTTTTAAAAAAAAAAAAAGATGTTCACTAATCCATTCAAACCTCTCACTGAAATGCCATCCCACTGACTTCAAAATAGCCAGGACATCAGCGTCAAGGCAGATTTATTTAAGTATATTTACATTTGGAAATAGCTAAATGAAGTTAACATGTAACACATTGTTAAAACAGTTAACACAAGTAACCTGTTTAAACAACTGCTACATTTATTTGAATTCATCTCCATCAGACAACTCTATCAGTTTAAAGTAAACGGTGTAACAGAAACCTGCCTGGACCACTATTATCCTGCAACAAAGTTACCATTGATACAATAGTAGCCTTTTTGGACCACTGTTACATAGCAACAAAGGGTTTGTATTTGTTATTATCAGGAAACTATTTTACTGGTACTGATTCAGCATGCACACCTTACAGTGCCATGCAGAAACAGAAGTCTTGAGCACAGTGTAGTCTAAAAGCTGTCAGATTAAGTCTTTAGGGAGAAGTTTAATTTTTACACAATGCTCTCTCTCTCCTGCACCAAAATTTAGCAATGGAAGATTTTTCAACTTTCCCCAAAGCAGACATTTGTAAGAAATACATTAAATAAAAAAAAAATTAACTCCTTATCTACTAAAGCCCATAGCAATCAATGTAAATGTTATATCCACTTTCAATTATGTCTTTGCAATGTAACAGTTAAGCAATAGTACACGTAACTTTGAACACTGCTTAAAATGCTCCAATTCTCAACCTCTGCTAATGTTGCTAAATTTCCAAGACACTGTGTAATCTGAAGTGCACATATTTCAACTTTTTAAAAATTCAGATACTCATATTTTTTTTATTAAAACAATCTTATGTGAACAGACACATATAACTCTATTGATATTTCTTATAGAAAAATAAAGTCTTCACTTTCTCATTTCAATCTTAAAAATTATTCCTCAAGTAACTTTAGTTTCCCATATTACAGAGCTTTTAAGAAAAAGGACCACTTACCAACAGTTCTTCTTGTTGCTGATGATCAACTGAACAGATATACAGCTGCAGTGATTTTAATTTCAAAACACTTGAATGCACGGGGATTCGGAAAATTTCATTAAATATTAATGGACTTTGGAATTCCAAAGCTCTAGAGCAGTAAGTGGTTGGTGTGCCTGACTCAAGTGGTGGCAAATAAACTCTCACATGACTGGGAAAAACAAAATAGACAAATAGCATAGTTGAGATAAAGAAAGCTATTTTGCATTTCTCAAAATCAAGCTAAAGCAAAAACATCAGTGTCACTTCTACATTAATAATCTGCTCTGGAATCTCTTTGTTACAGGAGTTTACTTTGTATTCTTAACACAGAAGATCTGCAAAGCTGATTTGAAAACCCTATCTTTTTCCAACTAGAACTAAATTCTTCAACTTGGTGCTTAAGCAGAGTCACCAAGTGGCACCTGAGATGCCCTGAGGTATCTGAGGCATCTACATGGGGCTAGCAAATATGACATAGGATCTATGGGAGAGCTACAGCCTTCCTGAGCAGCAGCAGCTGGAGGCCAGGTGCTATGCTATGATATTTCAAATGGAAACACATGCCCATGTTTAGGTGATTGAATTGCCATGTCACTGATCCATTTCTTCCTTCCACCCACTAAGCATACCTTTTCCTCACACACCCCCCCCCCACCTTAAGAATCTCAGCACAAAAGGAGAGCAAAAGAAACATACAATTATTGCATTCATCTGCCATCTTAAAAAAATATATTTAAATATCCAGTACCATCTCATTTGAGACTCCAAGCCAAAATCAAATTCCACAACTATTTTAATCTGACAGAAGGCAGGAGAGCTACTTACAGAAACGTTTCTGTGTTCCCCCTGTCCTGACTGCTTGTTCAGCATCTGCAATATCCTATTTGTTGCCATACTTTCCCATGTGCCAGAAAACAGCTTCATGTAACTGTGTTGTGAACCAGATTAGAAAACTTATCTGGGTTAAAAAGCTAACTTAGCAAAAATTTAGGGATCAAAAAAAAAAATCTAGCTCAGAGGCTTGCTCAAGTTGACTACACCACTGCATGAACTTTTATGCTACTACCAGCAAGGAGTTGACACTGACACGCAAGCAAATGGTTAGAGGACAACTGGAAGAGCTGACTATGGTGCATATGACATGCAGTGCTGCCATGTGGAGCATCAGTTAGCTAAACAGTTTTACATGCTCTAAGGACAGAGCAATCCAACTCCTCCATTCATCAGCTGCTGCAGGTAACTTCATCCCCACTGCTCCCAGTAACTTGATTCATTGAACATAGAGTTGCATGGAGGAATTCATTAAACTGGCTAAAAGCCTTTTTCTGGTTTTGGTACAATAAACTTCTTTTTTGACCAGTCAAACCAATTGATTTACCCTGCCACCATGCAACTGATTATTAACCACTTGCGCTGGAATCAGAGGAGGATGGGGAACAGAACTGCTTTCTTTGAAAGCCACTTAGATGCCCGATTGCCTTGATGACAGTGTCCAATAAACCCTCTTTTACCTTGCTGACTCTACTTGACTTTCTTCAGACAGCACTTATTTATCTTTCTAATTACAAGGCAAAACGGCTGAGTACTACTCAATACTCACATTTTTCTCTACAGCATTCCCTTGCACTCACACTGAAAGCAAAGCAAAAGACTGACACTGATGCACTCATGGATATGAAAAATTTCCACTACAGGTTTGCAGAGTTGGCAAGATGAAGTGTTCTCAACAAAGATCAACTCTTTCAGTGAGATGTTGTCAATTTCACAACTCCCACAGAAAGATTTTTATTACAATACGTTATCACACCTCTGTTTTCCACAGTTTTCAAACAATCTTTCCCAGAGATAGAGATCAGCAATTTCACAGGTCAAATTTCTTTAAAATATGTTCAGATACATATCACTAGAAAAGACTCAATTTTATGGCAACATTGCCATTATTTAAGAAATGTTTATTAGAATAAACCAGCTTCTACATTAGAAGAATAAAACATCTTCTTTATTAGAATAAACAGCTTCTGGATCAGAAGGCATGGGGTGACAGAAGCATGACTGATGATTTTGAACAAACTTTCCTGTGCATAATAAACATGTAAGAACATGGGTCATTAGAGACTATGCTTGTTATCTGACCATTATGACAGAGGTTCTACAAAAAGGACACTTTATGTCCATAAAATTAACCCTATCCTCATGTCAACTAAGATATACTATCTTCTCCAGAAATTAAAGTAAACAAATTTATGGTATTTACAATGTGGCACAAAACAAGCCATGATCAGACTTTAGGTGAAATTTAAGCTTACATTTTGCAGTTTTCTTTAACAACTAGACTGGTAAAGTTCTTCAGCTGTAATACATGGACTAACAGACATTCACTTCCACTGTCATGCCTGGAAAATAAATTTCCTGTGTTAGTCATCAAACATCAATACTATGCAGAAGAGAGCGAGATGAAAGACTAAAAAGATTTTAAGAATGTAAAAGCACCTTTTGCTGTTAAACAAATCTCTTAAGCAAATCAATTTGAATCAAAAGCAATTACAGATACCATACTGATAACAGAACATTAATAATAATATCAGCAACAGTAACAAAGTTATCATCAGAACTAAGAGAATTAAACATTATTCAATTTGAAAAGAATAATATTCCCTACTGTGACTCTTGATAGTGAACAGGTTTTATAAAATAAAATCCTTGGTTTAAACAGTTACACCATATGCATATATATATGTGCGTGTGTGTGTGCACATGTGTGCGTGCATGTGCAATGCATCAGTTACACTAGACAAATCAGTCTGCATTATTTTCATGAGTTAATGAAAATAAATAAAATATTCTACTCTTTCACATCGGCATGAATTTTGAAACAGAACTAACAAACCTGGTTGAGATTTGCAAACTCCCAATCTTGGGAGTTAGATTTTTCAAGGGGTACAGACAACTCTGGAGGGCTGTCTAAAACATGACATCCTGCCTTGCACTGCTATAATCTGCCCTTCCCCACACTACTCCCACTACTAACAACAGCGTGCCCTAAGTGCAGCACTTTGAAGCTGTATTTGGGAGCTGTATTTGTATCTCTTCACTTGTTACTTCCCTAATGTAATAATCCTCCTTCATCTGGCATAAAAAGTCAGATCTCGCATACAGAGACATATCCCTATATCTATACACTCATTAATGGCCCAGACAATGGAAATACTACTGAAAGAAGTAATGAAGACCCTTTTATCAGCCAGCATTGAAAGGACACTGAATGAACCGTGGTTAAGGCACATGCCCAGCAGAAAGCAGCATGTGATGACTAATCTGCACATCCATTAAACTTTGGCTTTCAATTCAGAAACTTCTCAACACTATCCACTGCAGTTAAGTTTATTAAAAAGTTAAAAACCAAAACCAAGAAAACTAGTGAGCAATTCCTGCTGAGTTGACAGAGAGAAAGAGGAGTAACACTACTCACAGAAAACCAACATGTATTTGCGGTTCTTCACTATTGGCAGCATCACCATAAATAGGCTCTTCCAGATCTTCATTCCTGCAGGAACAGAAAGTACTGTAAACTACACACTGACCTAAGCTATTAAAGCATAATGAAATGAACATTCATTTTGTGATTTATGAAAATAAGCAATTGTTTGGTAATACAGGAGGGACTGGTAATACAGAAAGGACTAAGAAGGGATTACAGTTAGACTCAATGATCTTAAAGGTCTTTTTCAATCTAAATGATTCTATGATAAGATATCTATTTAAAAACACGTAGAAGTAGTAATTTACAGTTTTTTAAAATGAGGTTTTAGAATACCTCTTTCAAGATATTTAGGGTAGTTTAATATTTAGTCTGTCTTCCATTTCTCTCTAGTATCCTCAAAATCTTATGTTTTTCCCAGTTACTGTTTATTGAGTTAAAACAATTATATAAAATAAAACATCTTTATCCATCCTTCAGTCACTTGGTCAACCTACATATTTTTAGATTGTCAGCAGTTCATATATTTCCTCCTTGCAGTTACACTTTTATCACACACTACGCAGAACTGTAAGTCACATTCTGCATAATTTTATTACGTTATAGATGGTTGACATTAAATTACTGATTTACGACTAATAAGCTGAGAAAACTATATTTCAAGAGAGAAGTATATGGTGTTAAAATGTTAGCGACAATGAAGTGAAAGGGACTTGGCACTTGTGAAGTTGACAGTGGAACTGGATGAAAAAAAAGCTTCTTTCCTTTAAAACATGCAAGCTAATATTCTTGCGTTACTAAGAGCTAGCAATTTTGAAAGCGTATTCAGAAATTTACAATGAATTCTTTCAGACCGTGTGGTAGAACAGGAATATTTCCAGCTTACTATGCATTTATACACCTGACCTTTTGCTTAAAGCTTCAAACACGCCACTGTCACTAGCCAGTGAATGATCTGAGAGACATGCTGAAACTCGCCTGGCTCTCCTCTCCGATCTTCTACCACTGTCTCCTCGCAGAGTTACAGCTGTCATGGAGAAAAAGTGGAGACAACATCAGCTCGAGGCAACCCCTCAAAAATTAAACAAGAAACACTTATTGTATCAAAACTAGTGGCAAAACAGCTGGCACACACACAGTTCTTTGCTTTTTCATCTAAGTTAAAAACCTAGAATACAATCAACCGGAGATTTTCTGTGGGAGAACTAAGGAAGGAAGTTTGTGGCTAACTTCTCTCTGACAAGACTAAGCATAAACCAATTGCATTGTTATTAAATGCTTTTCTAGTACAATAATCCCTCCTGGAGGAAGACTTACATTAATTCACCATATGTACACATGATATCCTAAACTTTTAAGATTTACCTACTGAATATACAATAGGCTGAAAACAAACACAGAGACTAATTCTTTTAAGAAGTTATCTGATAACACAATGTGAGGTTTTGTTCTCATTTGTTTCCTAATACAAAGTCTCAAAGCATACTGTTTATACCATCGCATAATAGCAGCTTTTATTTACAGTCTGAGAGGCATTATCAGAAAGAACCAGCACTTTCCAACTCACTCAGACCACTATTTTTTTCAAATTCTTGGTGACTGACTTTGAAAACTGACTGAGGAAGGAGGAAGCAAGATTCAACCCCTTTTTCCACCCTTCCCCGTGTCACCAGCAACACCATAAATAGCGACTCAGCAATTGTTTTCATGTCATAAGCGTATCAACAAAAATGATGTCATACATCAGGTCTCGCACAAGCAAATAGGTACAGCAGCTACCAATCCTTTAAAGGTACGTGCACAAGTGGCAGCGCTCAAGAATTGTATAGGTGAGGTTTTGACATTTCAATGACAGCTCCTAACTTGAAGTTGTTTTCTTTCACATACTAGAGACAGCCACTAAACAGACTTGTGGAAGTGCAGTTTCTTCACTGTGCAGTTAAGACCTTTAGCCAACTTTCCTCCCTTTTTGTTAAGGTTCAATGACTGTCCTCAAAGCAGAAAAGCAACGGCAAAGAGAAGCCACTTCAGAGGCAGGGAAAGCATCTTATTTGCTTCTACCCATGCTCAGAAACTCAGGCAGTATGGAAGTATTCCCAGTTTTAGCAGACACATTTGTGCGCATCACAATGGAGGCAAGTACTAGCTGCTTACTGCCCCTGACTAAGGATGAAACATGCCTTACTCAAAGCAACAACTTGTTAAGTATCTCTGTTATGTGTTATCTTAACGCATCAATTTAAAAGGCTGGTACCTAATCAGTAAGTTTCCTTCAGCAGAGTGCCAGCCAACAGCCTGAGCTCCACCTGCAGAGCCCAGCTGAGGTACAGGCAACTGAGCCAATCCTCTGCATGGGACCCATCTCACCTCCCATCCAAGCACCACCAGGACAGGACATCAAGACTTGAAGCTTGATTAAAAATCCCCCAAATGAATACAACTGCACCGCTGCTGTCAACAGAAGTGTCTGGCTAAGCTCAGCTTTAACCACTGTGGAACTGGCAGACAGGATGCACTAAGCCCAGCAGTGCTGCGCCTGTCTGAGGTACGTTCCTTTTCTCAGGGCACTAACACCATAAAATTCCAAAAGATATTCCAAAAAACACAGGGTCCTGCTTGGAGCTAAAATTCCGTGGTTCTGTCCCAGAATATCAAAAAAAAAAACCCAAACAAAAACCAAACCCCAAAAAATATGTCCCATAAACTGGACAGAGCTAGTTCTCTGTCCTTTTGGATCCCTACATAGCACTATGGACCTCCTCTCCAAATTCAATGAAGGATTTAGACATCCTCAGCTATGCAGCGAATGTATCTGCTGTCAAGGACATCCCAAACCGCATTTGTCTCCACGCCTGGAGAAAGAACCACCCTTCCCCCCCACCCCCAATTACAGCATCCCCATCCTTACTGTACATCACACATCGTGCAGTGTGATCCATTTCATCCTCACCACAAACGAAAACCAAGTTCACACTAGCTCACAGAAAGCAAAGAAACTGTATTTGACCCATGCTCTCCTCCATATCAATTGTGCAAAGTGTTGAGTTTGGGGTTTTGGCGGGTTTTAGGGGATTTTTTTTGTTCATTTTTGTGGGGTTTTTTTGTTCTTGTTGTTTTGTTTTGGTTTTGTTTCAAGAACTTTTAATTTGGTGAGCTCACCTCTGAGTTCTATCACTGGTATTTACGCAGAATCAAAACTAGCACTCTGTAGAGACACCTTCTAGTATGAAAGTTTGTCAATAATTTTACATCACTGGGAAGAGGCTGAACTTCACAAAAGTGTATAAATTTTATATGAAATAAATTTAATGTGAAAGTGCTCCTATAATTTCTGTACTAATTTCAACAAGTTATACTGGAATGACGTTTTTTGTTTTTTTTGGTTTTTTTTTAATAAGCCTTTGGCTGACCCCTCCTATGTGAACGCTTTGTATAGATGTAGTACATGAAAGACCTCATGGGCTCTCTCCTTTGGAGGTTCATGTTCCCGATTTATCTGGAAGGAAAAGTTGGTCTGAAGCACCAATATAACGTCATGAGAAATTGACGTGTCACAACAACGTTGTAACTTGACGATGATTTGCCTGCTGCCTGTGGGCCATGGAAGCATCTGATAATATCTGGACAATTCCAGAGAATTTGAGAGATGCAAACACCAAAACATACCCTTGACTAGGGAAAAAAAAGTCAGCCGGAAATATTCGTTAAGAAGAAAGAAACATCGGATTTTGGTCTAAACTGCATAAGGTTTAGCACAAGCTACAGATCTTTCAACGCTGGAAGCTAAAGAATTGTTTAAAAGTAAAGTTTCTAAGATAGACAATTACCTTTCATTTTCTTATTTAAATAACAAAATCTGTGGACAATACATATGAATTCCCAGAACTACTAGGTGCCAAATCTTGATAAACATAAGACAGGTCTGATTAAAAGAATATTCTCAGGTGTCATCAGTTGAAAAAGTGAACTTCAAAAGGAAATTTTGGTGTCCAAGATTTCATTAGCTAAAACATACATAAAGAAATCTAAAGCATGTTTCACAAGCTTAGGAGAGTACAAATACTGCATATCAGCTCAAAATGCAGTAATAAAAGAGTAAAACACTCTCAAAACCAAAATTGTAGACACAAACAGACCTTACCTACCCATGATGCTGCCAGGCATTACTATGATACAATAAAGCTGAAGTTCACAGAGCACTTTTTTCAGGAATTTAACTCCAACCATGTGAATATATTGTTTAGTTGACATAGCAAAAAATTAAGTTCGCCATAATGATCACACAGATACAGCACAATATCAAACAAAAGCAAATGTAGCAAAATCCCTTGTTTCTTCACATGCAATTCAAAAGAACCCCAAACCAACAACCAACACTTCACACAGAAAAACACACTGGGAATTACAGGCAAAAAACAGCACAGTAAGTAATTTCGGGTTCACTTACAGTGAATTTTTCTGTTGTGCCGCATGAGAAACGAGACAAAATGAAAAGCACACAATGATAAATCACCTTTTAGATCTATGATGATATTTTGCAAACAAGAGATTATTTAGACATTGAAGGAAACTTAGCACTTGAAAGATTATTTTAGAATAGAGAAGAAGAGATATTGAAGATATTAAAGCCCAATATTTTATTAACATGTTTCCTCCCACTCCCAGTTTTATAAACATGATGGATTTAACCTCTCAGGTGTACTCCCTCCACCCGCACACGCTAACATATTTCACAGTATGTCCCAGAAACAGGTGCAGAACAATAAAACAGCAGATCAGTAGCTGAACATCAAAACTGCAGCTCCCGAAGAACTCCTTAAACTTGCTCAAGTGCTGCTTCAGTACAACGTATGTGCAGTTTATTCACTGCTCACCCTCCTGGACCTCAGAGGCCGCAAAAACTACCTCATATTTTGTCTAGTGAAGGAACAGGCAAAGATTTGTCTGAGATAATACTTACTGGTTTTCCAGTGTCGCATTATGTTACCAGACCATTGGGTGGCAGCAGCAAAGCACACTGCATAGTACCTTAGTGAAAACCAAAACCCCTCAACATCTGGGGTTCCCAAACTGTGATACACGAGCTTCATGCTCCATCAAATTCTTCAGGAAAAGAGTACAAAACCAAAATAATTTCGAAACTTCCAACTGCTACTTGCAAACAACTGCATTACAATTGCAAACCCACCAGGCAGTGAGTGTGGAGCTCAAAACAGTCATGACTTCAGCCAAAAATCAGAAAGGTTAAACAATTTTTTCTTAAGCAATTGTTTCAAATTCAAATATTAAAAAAAAAAAAAAAAAAATCGAAAAAAGACAGCCTGGCTACCTTTTAATCACACATTCCTCCTCAAAAAGCAACACAAAGCACTCTGTTGTACACAGAAAAGTTGCAATCCCTGGACTAGGAGCAGGAGCTGGACACAGCAGCAGTGACAGGAGGTGGCACAGGCATGTTCTGCCAGAGGTTTCCAGAGAAACGCGAAATGTGTAGAAACACGACAGAGAGAGGAGAAGAGAAAAACCAAAGCAGGAACGTGAGTGTCATCCTATTGCTCCCTAGACCCTCAGAACAGGCCTTCACTTCTAGGAAACACGTACGAGCTATAAATGAACTACTAACATAGTTTCACTTACCACAATGGGTGAAGACATGCTGTGGTCTGATTTGAGGTTTAAAGAAAGCCTCAGGAAGCCTCTTCATGGCACTAATTTAAGCACAAGCTTACATGCTGGTCTCTGGAATTCTGTTTATTTTGGTCTGAAAGCTGCAATATGGGCACTACAAATGTTTGTATCTAGTAAATGTAAATTCTGCAGCAGTCTCTTCTAGCAATGGCAGCTGCATTATGGAAAGCGAGTCCAGACTCAAATGCTGTCTGAGCAATACAGGCTTTTTAGCACAGTGGTGACATCTTCTTTTCAAAAATCAAAAGCTGAAAGCTTTTCCTTAGATACTGTCAATTGTTCCTTCTACTTATCACTTGACAAATACGATTTTGGTAGGATAATATGACACATTCTCTGGTTGTATTTCACATTACTCCTCCAGATGTCATAAGTCCTGAATGCAACATTCTGCACAATTACTAACACAGAATTCTGGTTATACAAATGGGATGGAAAATACAATCTTTAACATTAAAAATATTCTCTAAAAGCCCTTCTCTATCGGTATGCTTTTATTAGAAATACAAGCAAGCCAATACACAAAAATGTCATCACAAAAGGAATACTCTTTTTGATTTTAACAGCAGTTCTTCATTCAATTGATTAAAACAAGAAAATAAATTTCTTATGTGCCTGTATGCTCAAGTTTTAAAATTTGTTTATTTTGTTTTTTAAAAAGGTTTGTTTCCTTTTTTGATCTCTCTAATTTATGTTTCTCAACTGTAGTGCCTCAGAAGCTTCCACCAACGAAAGCTAAAGCAAGTCCATCAACTTCCCAGTCAAGCAGGAAAAGAAAACTCAACAGTATGTGTGCTACAGTAGCTGTACAGATAACTCCTCTGCGATCACAGAGCACAGGTTCTCCTAGACAACTACTCAAGCAGATGCTTAACTTCTCACACACCCCCTACAAAAGATGCTCCTTGGCTGATAAAGCACTCTAGTCATGATAAAGCACCATGCACTCATGACCACCACGTCACTGTGGCTTCTGCTCCATCGTAGAACTCAGACATAGGAACCTGGTCTGGTGTGTGCACGAATTCAGCATGGAATCAGTCAGCCTTCGACCGCTGTCAGCAGCATCATCTCGTGCTTGGTTTTGGGTTTTGTTTGGTTGGGTTTGGGGTTTGTTTTATTGTTTTTTTGTTTGGTTTTCTTTTTTCCTATCTCCCCTGGGATTGTGTTGCTTTAAATTATCAAAATAACAGCAAAGTGGGCACAACTGAGGGCCTCAGAAGTAACTAAACCATGCTTTTTTTTTTTTTAATAATTCCCAATCCAAGATCAAAATATCAAAATACTTATTCCTTGATGTGCTACACTCCAAAGAAAGCCCATATTCTATTCCCTTTTTTCCCACTCAATTCATCACTATTTTAAGATCTATTTACAAGGATTTCGGTTGGTTGGTTGCTTTTTTTAACAGCTAACATCTACCATGTAATTTTCAACTGATGGAAGTAAAATAAGCCAAACTGAGAAACAATCTTTGCTTTGATAGTATGCTTAGTTCTCTATGACATTTTCCATGACGATGTGAATAAAATAATAATGTCCAGACACTCACCTCCACCAGTTTGGACAGCAGTCAGCTGTGGTCCCATTTCTCGCAGCCCTTCATTGTCCACAGGGTAAGTGGATGCCTGAGATGAACTTGTTCCTTGTGCATCATCATCACCCAGCGCTGCGGTCTGAGCCCTGAGCATTTCCAGGGCTCCTATGCTTGCCAGCTCCTCAAAACCTTCCGACATCTGAGCCAAGGGAGAATCTCGAGATGCAGAGAGAAACGGGGTGTCTAGAGGCGAGCTTGGAGGGGATAACGATGACAAGGAGGACCGTGATGACAGGGACGCCAGGGACTGTGGGGTATCCAGAGACCTCCGCTGCTTATTGAAATTCGAGTGTCCAATGGGATCGACGTATGGCACATCCTTGGTGAGAGACTCGAAGGGAATTATGTCAAAGCGTAAATGCTGCCCGTAGTCTGTAATGCTGTCTGATTTGTCGTACTGTGGAAGGCCATAGATGTCTGTAAAGCTGACGGAGCTGAGGGAGCCTCTGCTGGAGGCCAAGGATCCTCGACTGGAGGCCAGGGAACCTCTGCTGCTGCCAGAGGACATTGTGAGGGTGCTAGCGGACAGACTACAGCAGGCAAAGAAAGAAAATGCAACAAAGGTCCTTTCAAATATCAGAAACACCAGCGCAGACATAAAAACATCAATCCAGGTTACACAAGTCATTTTACATGTACACAGTACAATGGCATGGAGTCATGACTTGGCATTTTAAGGTCTAGCTCATGTTTCGCGCTCTGGTCTCAAGCACAACTAACCATGACTGGAATAGAGCAAGGGACAACCAAATCAGGACCAAGTGCCTGAAGACAAAGGGTCCAACAGGACAAGCCTACTCTTTCCTCCAACGTGTAAGCAGCTCTAATTTGGCAGAAAAGAGACCAGAGCAAGATCAGGATCAGTGGACTCAATGTAAAGCCAGGAGGGTAGATTACCATGATTCAGCTTGAATTTACATTAATGATGTGTCATAAACATATCAGGGAGAAGAAGCGAGAAGAGATTTGGAAAGTCCTCAACAAACTGCCACGTAAGCTTCATGCTCATGGGTTTTTCCAGTGCAAAATAAAAAAGACTTTAAGAAGAATCCTATTCCAGTTCCTCTTACCACTCTCAGACAGTTAGAGAGAGAATAAGTGACAGAGAGAGAAGTGAGACACAGCAGGAACCAAGCTTTTGATGTTGGCATGGTGTTGAGCTGAGGAATCCTCAAGAGCTGAATCTAAAAAGGCAGCTGTGAGTGTGAATATGCAAAACATATTCTGGGCTTCTGTGTGGGTCTTAGCACAGTCTCATATTTAAACAGCAAAATTTTGTCATCTCACCAGGGATCAAATACACCTCCTTTGGAGAAGGTATCAGAATATTAAACTTCACAGAACTTAAAAGAATGTTATCTTTATATTAGTAAAACTGTAACAATATTACAATGGGTTTTAAGTACGTATCATCTTTTCAGAAAGTAAGATAACATATAAAATTCCCAAATACACATAATAATCTAGCCCAAATAGCCATCACTATTACTATTTATAAAACTCCATCCAAATCATCACATTACGTAGACCAAACTATAAATTTAGTAAAAAATTAATTTACTTGGTACATATACGTAAAAGTATTATAAGGTAAACTTAATAGATTATTAATATTATTCTCTGCTGCAGTTAAACTTCAAAACCGGCTGGTTTTACATAACTCACCTTTTTAACTGGGAGTGTAAATATGAGGTTAAACGTGTAGCTTCTTCTAGTTGCATAAGCAAACAATTTCTCTTTTCCTGTAACAGTATCCTATAATTAAAAAGATACATATTACTATTTTTCTTCATTACAGCCAGCAGTACTCAAGAAGTAATAGAAGCTTTCCAAGTACAGAAAAATATCATTGCATTGCAGTTTGGAACATAAAGAGAAGTTTCACCGTTTAATGAAGTTTTAATTTACGCAGCTCATACGCAGCGATGGTAGTAATTCCGGCAAGAACACAAGAATCAAGACACCAGCAGAATTCCCAGATAAGAAAAGTAATTGAGGAACAATGTAAGAGTTACGATGTTGAAAATACATTACAGCAACTAGCAAAGTCATAAAAAGTCCCAGGTAAAAACATCAGACTCTACAAGATTTTTTTTTTTTCGCCTTGCATCAACCTGATGGTGCCAGTAAAATACAGAGAACTACTATGATTTTCATCACCTTGGCAGGAAAAAAAATATTCCAAACAATCCTATTATCCAAGCTAATTAGTGACACATTCCAAAGATAAAAATAAAATTTTGAGGGGACTTCTGTTAAAACTCACTTTAAGCTCTAATTCTAGGTGTTTCAAGTATGTTTATACATCATTATATTTGAGCAGGTGATGCGGCATTTTGAATACTAAGCTATGACAAAATTCTCTCCCTGCGACATATTTTTTGCCCGCTCTAATAATATGCAGTTGTATTACTGAGCACCACTGCCACAACACAAATGGAATATATCTGTAATGGTGTAGGTCTCATATACCTATAAGATGTCTTAAATTCTGTATTTTGAGATTATTACAACTTTGAAAAATAGATTTTATCTATTAATATCACATTTATTAGAATTCTAGATTCAAGAAAAGAAGTATTCCTGGTGTTTTGTTTTTCCAAGCCAAATCACTGAACTTCAAAATAAAATCAGGGTGGTAACCTGTTTTGCATTGTACATTTGTATGTTCAGGAAAGTTACTGCTCCAGCCCTGCATTCACAAGTTGGCTGGAAATTGGGGTTCTGACAGACAGTTTGGAGAAAGCAGATCAAATTTATTTTCAGACTTTCCTCAGCTGCAAAGACAGCTGTTAGAATTCAACATGCTAATGGGCAGGATAAAAAAAAATAATCAATCAACAAAAAGGGAGTCCTTCTGGATCAAGCAAAATGGCAGAATTAGTTTCAGTAAATTTTGGATGGTTAAGATATGAAATGAAATATGTCTTTGTTAGCAGTAAAACCATAAATCTCTCTACTTCTTTGGCTTCCAACTTCATCAATTCGTATGTTGGCAAGGGGCTGCAGCGCTATGCTCCAGCAACCCCACCACCCTCTGGAGAGGCTCCCTTCATGGCAACCACATGGCAAAAGCTGCACACTTGAGCACGTGCAATGCTGAAGCTTTTCTCCTGCTTCTGTGGACCCAGACCCGGTTAACCGAGTGGTATAAGGCAGGCTGCAGGCTCGGCTTAACTGTGAACTCACATGATAATGGCACTGCATGCAGGAACCAGGAGAAAAAGGCAAATGGAACCAATTCAAAAGCTTGCAGGAGAAAGAAGGAGTATCCACACCATCTACTTTAAAAAACAAACTTAGGAACCTACACTGTACAGTCATCAATGCTGTAAGGTAAGTTCCTGCGCTAAGGGCAAGAGATGCATCCAACTAAGGCTGCCAGCCAATCTTAAAAACCAAAAAAAACCTCAAAACAAACCCAACACCTCCCTTCCCCCCCTCAAAAAAAAAGACACCACAAAACAAACAAACAAAAGCAAAACAACAAAAAAGCCCACCTCTGTCCTACAGATTTTAAAGTTAGTTCTGATCTGTGCATAACCCAGTGCCTTTCAAACTCAGTAACAGAACCTAACTGGTTATTATTTAAAGAGGAAATTTCTTTGTATTTCACGATTGGGAGAAACTGGAAACAGAAATGCAGAACTAGGAATGGTCTTGGTTATTCCTGAGCCTAAAACAAACAAACAAATAAATTATGCCTAGTAATAGTTAAGCTTTCCTCCAATTTGTCATACAAAAATAGAGTGCCCTTCAATATTATTCTAACTTCTACTCAATTTTGCTAGCATTTGAAATATCAAGTATCACATTGGAACGCTGTTTTCCACAGCATGAACTACATGGAAAAATAGCTTGGCCTTCTTGCCAACATAGTATGCACTACCTAACATGAGAGCCCAAAAACAATAAATAAAACTTACTACACTGCAGTTTGAAGTGAACTCCCTTTTCTGTCAGCTTAAGCTGGAAAGCCAATGTAACAATACTGCAAAAATTGCAAAATATATAACACTGAACTGCAGGTTGGCTGTGAATTTTCTACTTACTGCCTGAATTAACTGTCTGAAGTAAGCCTTTTCAAAAGAAACAAAGTTCTCAACATTTGTATATGGAAGGCACTTCCAAATATTTTAAAAGTGTCTTAATTATGTAAATATTAACCTTTGCACAGGTCACATTAAAGCTGGTTCATGTAGTTTTCCTCAACTGTCAAACCTGGCTTTTTACCACTATTTAAGAGAAGCAGGTCTGTGAAACAAGTACTTTGTCACTTTCACTGGAAGCAGTCTACAGTAACAAGACGAGGTTGAGAAATTTTGTCCATTTCTTTGGCTACAGGAAAAACTGGGCAACTTTGAAATAAACACGATGTTTCCATTAGTATGTTGAGGGGGTTGTTTGTTTTTACATATAACTTGATATTAAATTTACATTTTCAAGAATGACTCTGCTACATTCTCAGTATCAGAGTTGGGATGTGCTCCCACCGCTGAGATTGTAAATTAAAAGGAAATATACAAAAGGCAGTAAAAATATAATCATTTAGCTTTCTTGTTATAAGACATAAACCAAATATAGGAAAGGATGTTTGTTCTGATGCTTTCAGGGATGAATATTACTCCACTGCAAAATAACAGAAAAATCTTTCGCTATCCAGGTACTGTTATTCAGGTCTCTATTACCAGATAATATCACTCAGACTTTTTCCAAGTATCTTTTGTGACTCTATTCTGATCTCTTCTTCCTATTCAGATTTTTTTTTGATGAGTGAAAGGAGAACCAATTGGTCGACATCACTCTATCTTTCCTTCAGAAAAATTCAAGGCAGACAGAATTAAATAATGGCAGTGAGGGGCAATCTCTTCCTTTTTTGAAAGCAAATTACTCCAGGAACATTTTCTTCTGTTTCTTAAACATAGTGAAATTCCCTACTTTTCCTTTTGAAACTACTTATATGGATCTTACAGCAGGTAAGAAAACAATTTAAGTTCCCAAACCTTTCAGTGGCCCCATGAGCAGACGTTGCTCGAGCCCGTTGAATTTCATCCTCCAAGCGCCTTTTTTCTTCCTCCAAACGTGCAATGTCTTCTGGTGATCGTCTCTGCTGACTGATAAGCTGCAACTCCTGAAGAAGAGCCTCCTTCTCTTTGATGAGCTGAAGACGGTCCCTGTCCGCTTCAGCCATTCCTGGCCAAGATTCATTGTCTAGCAAGGCCAACTGCTGTTGTATATTCGAAACTCTTTAAAAGAGAATAAATATATTTCAAAACTCAGAAGAGACAAATATGAAGACAATTAAGAGGAAAAACACCAAAAGGTGAAGGTTGTGACTTCTGTGACTCTTCTCCTTCTAAATTTCGAAACAATAAAATTTAGAGGAGCTTGGATGTATTTTCTGGTTTTTGACATGTTTTGTTTTGTTTTGTGCATTTTTAAAATTAGTACTAAAGAACTGCAAACTGCTCCTAAGCTGCCTGGACAGTTGCTGAAATTGAACTTCTTTTCATTCCTCACTCTTCCACTACCAGATCTTAACTTGAGATTTCAAAAGCACAGTGAGAAGTTGAAGGGGATGAAAGTGACATGCTTATCTAGTGACAATAGATCTGCATATTCATGTCCCACTTCAGCAGAGCAATGGTTCAATGCGCCGAAAATACTAGGCAGTCCTGATCAACAACAAAATTTTAAGAATAAATAAGCTGCCAATAAAATAAAAACACAGGTCTGGAAGAAAGATTTACTGGTTACAAAATACAGGTGTATTTAGATGGATCCATCACCAAATCAAGCAATTACATAAGGTAAATTAATTTTTTTTTTTTGCAGTAGGCTTTATAGCCGAAAGTAGTTTCCTATATCTCAATATTCTGAACCACTGCATGAAACAATAGTTGTAAGAAAAATTCCACGGCTGACATTTTAAGAAAATGTTCTGCTAAAAACAGATTTTGAACTCTTATAAATATTACAAATAACCCTAATGCTTAAATTTTCATAAATGTTTATTTTGGCAAAATCTAAAGGTATACAAGCATAACAGGAAGAACACTCTTTTACTGCTAGATATTTATGCTTGTCTTACAATGGGCAATTTAGAATTTTAGAACGTTACAGTTAAAATGAAAAGTAAATAAGAGAAAATCTAGCTTTTTTATTTTTAAACTAAAGAGCTGCACAACAGTTATGCACCTCAGTTTCATCTTCACTTTGAAACGGCAGCATTCAAAGTTCAGTGCACCATAAAAGATTATCACTTTTAAAATAAATAAAAGCATATTTAAAGCCATTCATAGAAGTTAGATGTGTTCATTCTTTTGATAAGTTAGTTTAAATAATCTTTTTTTCCAGAATATCTAGTAAGAAAGAAAAGAAATTCACAAAAAAAGCAAGGTAAAAGCACAAAACAAGCAAACAGAAGACCCTTAGTGTGATAACGTGTTTAAGAATACAAGAAAAGGCATAGTCATGACAAAGGTAAGGTTTTCCCCATCTAAAACCAATCCTCATGCAATGTTTATTTCATACTGACATCTGGAAAGTATTTAGACATCTTATTATCAAGGGAAGGGAAATAAAACATCAATATAAGTCATTTAGCAATGGCTGCATTCATATATGAATAGGAATTTTACTGTGAATTTTGTCAAATAGGGTTTTTTTTTTCCCCTTAGATTTCATTTACAGCAAGTAAAGAACTTAGGTATTGTGTTACATTTTAGTCTGAAGCAGAATACTTTATCAAGCCCTTCAATATCATTTCCTCCTCCTTGCATTAACAACCAACTTCCTGCCAATAGCTACTGAAAGCCCCATTGTGAATCGATACGTATAGTCTACATATTTCATGCCTCGGCTATTGTGCAGGAATTCCAGATGCAGCTTCCTGAAGAACACCTCACCCCATTGACCAAATGCCAGGGCCAGGAAGAGCAAGCAGAGTCAGGATCCCACCTCTCCTCTACTCACACTGCTACGCTGTTAAAGAGTCAGTAAACACTCCTGAAGGTGTATTCAGCTTGATTTTCGATTGTTTGGTGCCAAACGAAACAAACAGGAACTCAAGGTCCTTTCAACAGAACTATAGAATTCAGGTACAACTGGGTTATCACAGTTTGGCAAGTGAGTGTGAATCAGACGAGCCCTGGCAACGTATTTGAGTGACCACGTTCATAAACCCTTACACAGCTTGTGGATGAAAGTAGATGAGACATGTCTGGTGAAGCCTCTGGGGTGGTTTGTAAGATAGCTGAAGGACTCTCTCTCTCTCTCTCTCTCCCCTTCATTTTAACACTCGCAGTTGTTTTGCTAGCTATTTCTGTAATGCAGGGTGAGCTGGTTAAGAAGCTGACCATAGGAGCAAATAAACGCTAATGCAGGTAACAAGGAAGAGAGGAGTACCAGCAGGCAAGAGGAAGGTGGGATCCCCCCTTTCAGCGCTAGTTAACCACTGAATTCACTCAGCTGTAGAGTATAACAACACCCTCAGTACAAGAAGTTTAAATTTAGACTCTTGAGCTTGCTGAGAGCACGTAACTCTTTGTGTATTACATTCCAGTTTAAAGTTTGTTTTTTCCCCTCAATTTCTGTTACGATGATGCTTTGAAAGTAGGAAGTTGTCATACAGTAACTTAATTATACTGTTATTGAAGGGAAAAGTACTGTTGTGGACAAGGTTTGTATCACTGAAGAGTTCCAAAATTTGATTAGGTATTTACTTTGATTCCTTTGACACTCCTAGCATTTCAGCTAGCTCTCCTTGTCTCTATGTTTCCCTTTCAAGCAAAGGAAAAGCACTCACAAAACACTACATAACACAGGAATCTGTTGAGAGGGGAACTTCAGCACCAGCAAGCCAGTTTTCTGCAAGCTGTATTTCCTGCGAATGAACCAAAGTTTTCAGGGAATTTTGTTGCTTACTTTCCACTGAGGACTCTCCCTGTATGGCAAGTTGTTACAAAAAACTACCAGAATAAACTTTTTAAAATTTATCTCCTTGGCTAGAAAATATCTCCAAGGCTTTTATGGTCTCACTCACTCACTAAGAAAAACATCTGAGCAGCCATGTTCAGTTCTGCTAAAAACGTAATTTTAAAAATCCTCTTAAGCGTGTTCCATAATTGCAATTTGTCTTCTCCCAACACAAGCTTTACTTCCCCAAACACAATAAATGCATAAATAAGCAATTTCACTGTGCATGTCTGTGCCAGATTTTATACCTATATTACATCAGCTGTTCTCACTGCTGGTATGTTACCAAAAAGTGGCTGGTTTGTGTTTTCACACTCATTGTGTATATTCACCTACCTTAAACACCTGCTTAAATAAATCAATGACTTGACATAGATTTCAATTTAAAGAGAAAAAAAGAAAGAAAAAAAGATTTAAGATCAAAGACACTTTTCCTTCCTACTGAGTATTTTTTAAGATACCACTTCTCAGGAGCAGTCATTGTAAAAAAGTACTTTTATCTGGCCCAATGCCAGATACTGAGGTCCCTATTGACATAGTAATTTAACGTATTCCTGGGGAAAAGCCAGTTAATTTTAAGCCATCAACATTCCAGCCATTTTGCCCATTCCCATCCTTACATAACAACTGCTGAGGAGCTTGCATTCAAGTAGGTTGTATCAAATGACTGGTTTCCGAGGCAGGCAAACCAACTTGCTGCTTATTTTGGTATTTAAACATTTCAAATGGAGATGAATATAACAGCTCCTGTTAGGCAGAAAAGCAGGAGGGGCGGATGGCATGACAAAGGTTTAACCTAGTGATCTTAAGCAAACAGTGATTCGAAATGGCCAGTTTGCCCTGAAACGGCCATGCTAACGTAGCTAGAGTGATGCCTACACCAAGATAATATAGACATCGCATGAGGGTGGAGATCAGTACAGCCAGTAGTTTACTACACAAACTGCACCATGGGGGCAAAAAAGCATGTATTTTCAGAATTTACAGCATGTCTGAATCGTTATATATCTACACAGACACCCCTAGACAAAATAGGGCAATCCTTCTGTCACTGAAAATATCTGGGGAACCTAAAAGATTTTGTCTGTGTCTACAACCTCATTTTCAAGACTGCTATCTGAACCCAGCGCTAAAGAAATTATATTGCTGAGCTTGAGAACATTTCAGTTTAGAAGAAGTTATTTATTAAAATGTAGCAGGAGAAGTGTAAAAATCACTTTTTGTGACTAAAATTACAATTAACCCTATGTTTAGACCATTTCTCAGATGATGAACAAGACAGGTGTCTTTGGGAGGGAAATACTCTAAAAGAACACAAACGTCCCAACTCATGCTCATAAAAGGAACAAATGATGGGTATCCTACAGCTGGTACTTCCTAACCTACAAGCTCTGGTCTTTCTAGCTTAAACAAGTTCTTTGAACTTACTTTGTTTGAACTTTCCAAAGAAAAAAAACCAGTACCCCCTATATTTAAATGCCTAAACTTTTGGGTGACATATCAGACCACTCTACAGCTGAGGCCTTTGTTACCTTTGGAATGGGAAGACTGGTGGGGATAAAACAAAGAAAAAAAATCCACAGTTATGATTTGAAGAATGGTAGCTAAGATCACACAAATATGCAGAGATGATCAACATAAATCAGCCCAGCTTACTCTTTTCCTTAGGCTTGTAATGGGCTTATAATTGGACCCAGTTCTCCGCCACTTCAGGTAACAGGGAACTTCTCCCACACACAATACCCAGAGGAGGTGACTGTGAGACTGAAGACACATAATGAAGGGTGTAAGAACTCAGTAATTTCTGGTATTTACAGACCCTCTTCAGAGTGGATGATGATTTATATCCAAAGAGGGGAAGGCTAGAGAAAGGGGAAGAAAGAAATGGAAAGAACAAGAAGCTGGGTAACTCAGCCAAATGCTCACAAAATTTCTCCACTGTGTCTACTTTGGCTGTTCCTGAAAGTATGTGCCACTGTGGCTTTGGCGGACAACACGAGTACACTCTGCAGAATATCCAGCCTTCCTGGCAGCCTGATTCAACAGGAAGGAGGTCTTAAATTGGCTTAAGATACTCATGAAACCTTTAGAGTTCACTGGCATTTTGCAGATAAAATTAGGTATTCACCTTTAGGAAAATTGCAAAGTCTGCTAAAACCAGTGGAGGAGAGGAATTAGTATTCCTCAATTCACAGGTAAACTAGTATAATGAAAACGTCAAAGACGGTTCAAGACCATGGCTCAGCTCCCTTCATAACCCAAAGAAAAGGTTTTATGTTTTAAAAACTGACAATGGGAGATTTAGGTCTAGCTGACTTGCCTGAGTCAGATATTTATGTGATATCAGACAAACTACTTCATCCCTAAATCAGATTTTTCAGATTAGTTTAGCAGAAGAGAGCATACAAATCATAGAATCACAGAATCATAGAATGGCATAGGCTGGAAGGGACCTCAGAGATCATCTAATCCAACCTCCCTGTCATGGGCAGGGACGCCTCTCAACTAGACCAGGCTACTCAAGGCTCCGTCCAACCTGGCCTTGAACACCTCCAGGGAGGGGGCATCCACAACTTCTCTGGGCAATTTATTCCAAAGTCTTACCACCCTCGTACTGAAGAATTTCTTCCTAAGATCTAATCTAAATCTGTTCTCCTTCAGCTTAAACCCATTTCCCCTTGTCCTATCAGTGGACACTCTTGTAAAAAGTCCCTCCCCAGCCTTCCTGTAGGTTCCCTTCAGGTATTGGAAGGCAGCTATTAGGTCCCCCCAAAGTCTTCTCTTTTCAAGGCTGAACAATCCCAGCTCCCACAACCTGTCCTCGTAGCAGAGGTGCTCCAGCCCCTGGATCATCTTTGTGGCCCTCCTCTGAACACGCTCCAACAAATCTATGTCTCTTTTATGGTGGGGACACCAGAACTGGATGCAGTATTCGAGGTGGGCTCTCACAAGAGCAGAGTAGAGGGGGAGAATCACCTCTCTTGACCTGCTGACCACACTTCTCTTGATACATCCCAGGATGCGGTTGGCCTTCTGAGCCACATGAGCGCACTGCTGGCTCATGTTGAGCTTCTCATCTATAAACACCCCCAAATCCTTCTCTTCAGGGCTACTCTCAACCCACTCTGTGCCCAGTTTGTATTTGTGTCTAGGATTGGCCCGACCCAGGTGAAGGACCTTGCATTTTGACTTGTTGAAGCTCATGCAGTTTGCACTGGCCCAATTCTCAAGCCTATCAAGGTCCCTCTGGATGGCATCTCTTCCCTCAAGTGAGTCCACGGCACCACATAACTTGGTGTCATCGGCAAACTTACTGAGGGTGCACTCAATGCCGTCATCCATGTCGCTGACAAAGATGTTGAACAGCACTGGACCCAGAACAGACCCCTGAGGGACACCGCTTGACACTGGTCTCCATGTAGACATCGCACCATTGACCACAACTCTTTGAGTGCGACCATCCAGCCAGTTCTTTATCCACTGAGTGCTCCATCTGTCAAATCCATGTCTCTCCATTTTAGAGACAAGGATGTCATGTGGGACAGTGTCAAACGCCTTGCACAAGTCCAGGAAAACGACATCCGTTGCTTTACCCACGTCAACCAGCGCTGTAGCTTTGTCGTAGAAGGTCACTAAATTAGTCAGGCACGACTTGCCCCTAGTGAAGCCATGTTGGCTGTCACCAGCCACTTGGTTATTTTTTATGTGCCTTAGTACAGCTACCAGGAGAATCTGTTCCATGATTTTACCTGGCACAGAGGTAAGGCTCACTGGTCTGTAGTTTCCCAGGTTGTCCTTGGTCCCTTTTTTAAAGATGGGGGTTACATTTGCCCTTTTCCAATCTGTAGGAACCTCACCAGACTGTCAGGACCTCTCAAACATGATGGCTAGTGGCCTAGAAACTTCAGCTGCCAGTTCCTTCAGGACCCGTGGATGTATCTCATTAGGTCCATGGACTTGTGCACCTTCAGGTTCTCTAGGTGTTCCCGAACCTGGTCTACTCCTACCCTGGGTGGTTCTTCACTCTCCCAGACCCAGCCAATATCCTCTGTGATTTGGGTGGTGTGGTTTGAGTGGTTGCCAGTGAAGACTGAGGCAAAAAAGTTGTTGAAAATTTCAGCCTTCTTCACGTCCTCAGTAACCAGGTCACCCGTATCTTTCCGGAGGGGCCCCACATTCTCTCTCATTTTCCTTTTTTCTCTCACATACCTATAAAATCCTTTTTTGTTATTTCTAATATCGCTGGCCAGATTTGACTCTGTCAGGGCCTTAGCTTTTCTAACCTGGTCTCTGAGTACACGAGCAACTTCCTTGTACTCATCCCAGGTTACCAGTCCCTGCTTCCATGCTTTGTGTAATCCCCTTTTATGTTTGATTTTAGCCAGGAGTTCTTTGTTTATCCACATAGGTCTCGTGGTGTTTTTGCCTGATATCTTCCTTTTAGGGATGCAATGCCTTTGAACTTGGAGGAGATGATCCTTGAAAGTCAACCAGCAATCTTGGGCTCCCAGTCCCTCCAGGGCTTTATCGCATGGAGCACTACCAAGGAGGTTAAATCCACTGAATTCCACTAGAAATTAGGCAATTACACCTTTAAACCTGCCTACACAAGATGAATTTTAACAGGAAAGTACTTGACTATGTTATTGTATCTGTACTGGAATGGTCCTATCAATATCTAACTAACATATATTTTGTCAGTACAAGCATAGATTGATCTGACACGCTACGGGTTGTGCCAGTGCTTTTAGAAGTCCAACTGAAAATTAATTTCAGTAATGACACAAGTTAGCAACTAAGTAACTATTCAGCAACTATACTGAAAATAAAGAAGTAACATTCTTAAAGGGAACGTGGAAACATTAAGCATAGCTGAGAAGGCAGCTTTTTCAAGGCTAAAATAAATCTGTTGACAGCCACTGCATGATTTAAACAACTGAATTGAAAAACAACATCTTTGAATTCAAATTTACAGATGGCATAAACAAGTTACTGCTTTTGCATCCAAATTAGATAAGCTGGTTGAAGGTGCTTGGATGTATTAGTTCATTCAAGCCAGCTACTGTTAGACTGGAAAAAAAAAAATAATTTAAAAATCACAGTTAAAATTTTGGTGCTCCTTATTGGACGGATTGTTTTTCATCTATTGATTAATACATTTCAGAGGATATGAGGCACTGCAGCAGTGACATTTCATGATCACTTGCTAATATACTTCACGGAGTCATTACACAGAACTGCAAAACTTAAGAGTTATCAAAGAAAAACAATTTGCTTTTGATTCCTCTTTCTATGAAACGGTCTATTCAGAAAAGTGCTCGAGGGGTACACTTTCCAGTGTGCAAATGCTTTCATGAGAGGTGGTCTCACTGAAATAGCAACTGAAACTAAAAGCGGTATTTATCCAGGCAGCTTGGGGCTCTCTGTTCAAAAAGACCATCCTCCCTCCCTCCTGCTTCTCTGGAGGGCCACACTGACAGATCTGAGAGAGGAAATTTCACAGAAATAAGGTACAGTTTATTTAAAAATAATGGGGGGGAGAAGAGAAGAGTAAAAGAGCAGAAGGAAAGTCATTGAGTCTCTCTTCAGCATGACTGGCGAGTTAAAAAGTAGAATTTATACACCTTCTCCCAGAGCCTGATCAGACACCAGAGAGAAGACCTCTTCATCAGCATGCTGAAGATGTCAGAAGCCACAGCTCACAACATCTGAAATACCCATGGGAAAAATTAAACTGCAAATTATTCAACTTCCTTCCAGTGGGAAACTGAAGGGAAAATAAAGCTGTGTGAACATCTTAATTTATGCAAAGGCCAAACCACTCAGTAGTTAGATTTCTGAAGGAGGAATTAAAATCAAATTATCTTTTATGAGGGAGGAGAGATATTTTGGGAGTATAAGTCAACTTTTCTACTATCACTGGGATCTCATCTCCTGAATTACCTTAAGACAGTTCATTCAGAAATCCCAACATTGCATTTCCTTGCTAAGATATCATATAACATATAGAACATATTTTATTTTTAAAAACTTCTTTACTACATATGGCAAATATTCTGCTTGTATCTAGAGCTGTATGATCTAGCTAGATTCACAAGAGTAACTGAAGTGCAATACACTGCCTTTCAGTTTGTGTGGCTTTTTTTCCTGCTTTTCTCTAAGGGAAAAGACATACTTTTCTCCTGCAGTGAATTTTAAAAGTCTCCCATTAAAACTCAAAAATAAGACAGTTTGTTCTACTTATTTGCTATATGCTTCCACACCCCGTTTGACAAGTCATACTATACCACTTTACACTTATGACATACTGTAGCATTTTAATTTTCTACTTTGTAGATTTTAATCCATCGCAGCACATTCCATCACCCACACTGTGCAGTAACAGTAGATATTTCACCAGCCAAGGGAGAACGAACACAAAGATATTTAGTAGAGACAAAAGCCCTACAGAAATTCCAGCAAGCTAAGGGGAAGGAATGCATGATAAATGAAGAATGCAACCACAGAGATAACTGGTAGGGGCAATGAGCTTTATGCAGTTCCACTCAAAAGCTGAAAGCTGATTACTTTTGTACAACATACTGGGCAGAATAAGGCTACTATTTTAAATCAACTAACATGCTTTTGCTAAATAACGGATCATTGTCAGAGTTGCTATCCCGGGACAGCACAACCACCCTTACTGCAATTACCATTCTATAGTTGGAAGGTTAGTTACCCAGATTTTTCTACACTTAATTAACATCAAACCCCAGCTCACTTCTGATGTTCAGAAATACTGCATTCCACACATAAACAAAAGTTCGGTATTTCCAGCTGAGAAATACTTCTGCTATTAAAAAAAAAATAAACAAAAGAACACCCCACCAAAAAAACTCCCAGCACTCTCTTTTCCCTAACATCTGAGATAATTGTTTCGAAAAACATTTAGAAAAGGTATGTCAGAAAATCAAATTAAAAACATTTAAAACAATCTTCACAGCACCAGTGGCTCTGCTAAACTAAACAGTATAAAACTAAATTCTATCCTCCTCCTTTCAGCAACTGTCATGAATCCCTAAATTATCACTGAACTAAGTGCTAAGGGTTAAGCCTGGGACCAAACAGGACACTGAAAAGTTTTTGTTTTGCCCTTTTTTTCCCAATTATTTAACCTTTTATTAGGTAATAGTCACTGGTATTCACATGCAGTATTTTACAATGCAGACTTTCATTCCAGTTACAAATCCTGAAGATTTAGCTGTGTATCTCTAACATGCTTGCACTAATTTAATTTTTTTTTTTCAAGCTTGTATCACGTCCAAATGTGGGTAAATTATCCAAGAACAACAAAATGGTGAACTGCCTATAAAGCTTCCAATCCCTGCCAAGACTTATGACAGCATTATGGTTTCCCCCAAAGAAAAAAGTCACCATAATATGAAAAAACATGCAAAAGTATTGAACATTTTAACCCTTGTTCTGAGAGATGTAGAAAACTGGCAAAACAGACTAAGTTGGAAAGAAAAAAGAAAAATCCTAACTTTTTAATATTTTAAAACCTACGGTTTTCAAAGCTAACTACATAGAATCTTCAAAGTGTCAGTCAATTTTAATAAGAGAATGTTCTATCAGCAAAAAATAGTCATAAGTGCATAACATTACTGTGTTCAAGCCATCATTTACACCTACACTATCATCCTGAATATGTGGCAAATAGTTTGAAAACAACGAGTTAAACAAGGACCTGCTAAATTACACTAGCAGATACAATATCTAAAATAGTACTAAATAAGAACAGATAACTTTTACAAAGCCATGAAAAAACACTGCAAGGCTGGCCTTCACATAAGAAATACTTATGATAAGCAATTACACAGAAGGACGTAGTGAAGAATTAATCTATATCAAGTAATTTTTTTATTATAATTTTCGTCAGATTTTTTTCAATCTCAATATTTATTTTTATGTATCCTTTTGTTCAGCCCTGAACATGTTCATTTATTTCAAAGGAAGTTCTGTATTCTTTCTTCACACTGAGTTCACGGCTTAAGTACACAGAACTTAGAACACAGGTATGCAAAGCTTGGAATGTACTGACAGACCAGGCTGATAAATGTAAATTTAAAGCCTGTTTATATTGAGGTTTGAGAAGAAGGGGGGGAAGTGTAAAACAGTTCAATTAAACTATTGCCATTTCGTGTTTATGTAAGTGTAGAACAGGGCTAACATTTAGCTTTATCTCTGCAAACAAACAAATATAATAAACTTATGATAAAGTCTTATGTTTACCTAAGCTTTTTATTATCTGTCAACTACTCAAATAGTAAGCAAATGAGTCTTCCTAAAGACATTTCAGCTAGGAGGCTGGTTCCGGTTCTACTTTGAAAACTTTAATCACAAGAGTAAAAATAAAAACCATATTTAATTACCTTTTCTTGGCCTCTTCATACTGCCAGTTCAGTCTTACTTTGTCTACAAGTCTTGTTTTGTCATCAAACCCAAACTTTTGTGGAGTTGAAGAGCAAGGAGAGGGGGGAAAACATAGGGAGAAAAGAGATTTTTAAAACACTCTCACAATAAAGGGATAAATTAGTCTCACTTACTGGATTCACAAAAAAACTCAGTGCTTTAAGTAATAACATAATGAAAATCAATTTTATGCGTTAGAAAAACAAAATTGGTTTATTGCTAGAAATACAGAAGATAAATGAGACCTTTCAATCAATTATGATCCTGGAGATCAAGGGTTAGCAAATAGAAACTTTGATAAATGCTCAAAGCCTTTCAATTTCATCCAAGCTTAAAACGCAAAGAGTATTTTTAATTGAAATATTTTACTTCTTTATACAGCTGTTTTATGGATAGTTTAATTAGAAGTAATTCTGATTATATTCACTGTACAGTGTTGTGGTACCCAGCACTTGGATTATTAGTGCATTTTAAACACTATTACAAAAACATCACCTGATTCTTGAACCAGTGATCAGCAGTTCCCCTCTTCAGAAGTTTGCATATGGTCTAATAATTAAACCCCAAGTCCCTGTTTAAGTGCATTTAAGGAAAACAATTAATATCATTACGCATTTTATTTTCCTAACAAAAAATCTGCACCTGATAAACACAATTTTCAGACTATATTGGGCTTGTCTTGGATGGCACTCAGTATGTATTGCGAATGGGAAAACACTGCTCTCTTGCTTTTGGTAATTCATTTTGGAATTCAATAATCGCATCGACCACCAGTCTGAAAAATGACATCTCAAAGGCACCATCTGTCTAGCACACTGAAAGACAGTCTGGTGTTGACTAGGTTTCGTCAGATGCTTTAGGAGTCCATCTTCCTAAAAACACAGATTTCCTCCTCTGTAGAGGCCCTCTGAAGACATCCAACTTGGCAACTAGTCATCAGTGGAAGACAACAACAGAGGAGAAATGGGATGATAAACTCCTACGATTAAAAAGTTACATAGTTCAATAAAAATTTCTAACCCAATGTGAGGTAACATCCAAACTATTGTACTACCAAATTACAAATGGGTTGTCTTCTTGGTTTGTTGTTAATCCTAACCACAGGAGTAAATGTTTTATTGTTCAAGAACAGCTAGGCTCCCATAGTGCAAGCCAAATCTTTATTATTTGGAATTTACAATTTCATTCACACAGAACTATTTTCCGAGGAACGATAATATTTTCTTCTCAAATACCACATTTAAAGGCACATTTGAGCATACAGGTATGACAGACTAGAACAGAAGTTTTGTTAGCTTTTAAGAAACGTACTTTGGGACTAACAAATACTTCCCTTGTCTCAGACAGGAGAAAGGAACAGAGATCTACCCTACATCTTTGATATGCATGAAGGATGATAACAAGCATGAAAAAAAACAAGATTTAAAAAAAAAAAAAAAATCCATCAATCACTACTACCAAAATACTAACATGGCACACTACTGCACAATCAGGACTCTACTGCAACTTCAAGCTGGCCAAAGCATTTTCTTCCCTCCTGCATCACTACAAGTAGCAGTAAGTCAGAGCTGGTGACAAGAAGAGAAGAGGTCTGTGGACATCTCAGCAAGAGCTATTAGCTCTTGATGAACCTGCAGTCACCAAAGTGATGATGCAAGAAGTGCTCTGCCAGGCTGGCTGAGTCTGGGAGCTGGTTTTATCTGCCACTGGGCTGCGAGCACATCACTATGTCCCTGTGCCACACTCAAGTAGCAGAACTGCAAAGCCTACCACTCATTACTCTGGCTCACACACTCTGAAAACAATAAGCAAACGTAACTCCTTCACCATCAATATGTCTTTGAATTTTTCATTCTCCTACAGCCAACACCTCTTAAATTAAACCAGGAAATAACGATGTACCACTACAGTACAAAAGTAGCTTATTTTCTGCAGCAAACGTCTCGCATAGGAACACATACCTCTCCAGTGATGTCAGTCTGAGAACAAGCATCGCAGTGTTGTTGAGGTAAACAGGAGTCGCTGAGCGAACTAGAATTGTGCTGGAGATCCTGCAGGGAATCTGTAATACAACAACTATTTCTGAATCCATCTGTTAACTTGGCCAGGCTCTACAGGAGAAGAGATTCAAAAAATAATAATAATTAAGAAAAGTTTATTTTAATAATTATTTTGTTAATATAAAAAAAAAAAATCTATTTAAAAACATGACAGGTAGCTTGCCTATAAAGGGCTATTTACAGAAGTGAAATTCATCGTAGTGTTACTAACATACACAAGCTTTGCTTTGAAATAAACCTCTCCTTTTAAAAGATGCATCTAACAGAAAACAATTTTTTTTAAATTGTTTGGTTTACATCTTGAATGTTCTAGATTTTATATGGTTTACAGTTATTTAAATGTAGCAGCTGTCAACTTTCATGTTAGCTGATAGAGAAGACAAATATGATTCACCTGTCCTTTTGCCATCTTCTCCACAGGTTACATTCCTTAGCCACTATCACATCCAACTTCATGAATACCTTGTATTGATCGTATTTTTATGACAGCTGATTTCACCCCTGTGCTCCCTTACCCAAGGTTCACATAGTCAGAGATATTTTACACTTTGGGTTAAGCAAAGGGCATCTCTGAGATGTCTAGACAATGACACAAACCGTGAGGGTAAAGCAGAGACTTCAAGCAGTCCAAAAGGGACACACAGAATCACACAAGACAGAATCACACAAAATAATAAGAATTTGTTTGACAATAAGAGCTTGATTGACAGGCTCTTATAATTCCTTTTTTTTAAAAAAAAAAAAGAAAGATAAAATTGTTAACATTGCTTTTATTTTCTGATTGTGCATTCTCTAGTTTTCAAAAATAGAGATAATGTAGTGTTAATAACAAAATCATGGTGCAGGCTATCATTTATGACTGAGACACTGAGCTTTCTGCATCAAAAGAACATTTAAAAAAAAGAAAAAAAATCTGCTCCCTCAACAGAAGATAAAAGGACAATCAAATGATGTGAAAAGAACTTCTCAGAAATTTGAAGAGCTGTATCAATTTATAAATTATAACATATTCAAATCATTTGATTCTAAAACTAAACACAAAAACTCTCAAAACTGCTTACCCTAGTGTCTGAACTACAGAATCAGAGATGAATCTGAAGCACTGCAATTGGAAACAGCCGGCCCTCAGGAATCTCAGTGGCTCTGACAACTGGTGATTTGCAACAAGTCCCAGTTATTGTGCATATCCAATTATCAGGCAATTCCTCAAAGTGCAGTTTAAAATGGATAAGACAGTAACGCTACCTTTTCTTACAATAAATCCAACTAACGGAATCAAGACGACGAACCTGCATAACAGCAACTGGTTGCTGCTTACAGAATGGCAAGACCACCTTGAAGATGAAGGCATTCAGATTCAGAGCCTAGGAAGTATCCATAGGAATTGCAGCAGACCTGAAACTAGCTAGAAAAAGCAGCTTTTTCTGGTGGTCTCCATTTCCATCATACATAGCCTGTCCCTTCATTCTCATTACACATTGGTCCCTCCCTCATGCCTGCCTCTGCTAGAGATGAAAAAGAGGGAAAACACTCAGTCTGGTACAGGATGAAGGAACAGGCAGGCTGCCTAGACACAAGAGTGGGGGTCTCTGCTCCTCCCTGCCACCCCTCTGAGCACGTGCACTTTGCCTTCTTCCTACTGGGGAAAAGCATGGAGAGATGTAGGTACCTAGTACGTCCCTCTTAGTATGAAGGACACACAAAATAGTTTCTTATCAGTCCTCAGAAAGCCAAATCTAAGTTCAAGTTACGTTGCTGAGAAGTCCCTAGCTAGCGTCTCTTTATGCTTGTTGCAAAATGAACTGCTCCACAACGTGGCAAAAGAAAACCCGAGTGTCTTGCACTTCATGAAAATTGCAGAGTCCCATCCAATGCGCTTCTTCAAAACCCATTGGAAACCATCCAGTCCTGTCAGTCTCCTGCTGTGTGGAAGATCAAGATGGATCCCTAGTGGGTTTATGACATGGAAATGATAATTTCAAATAACACCTACACAAACATCAAACATCTAATCTGTCCTCTTCCCAGTAAAGCTGAGCCAGTGACACGAACAAAAACTGAGGACACAGAAAGCCTGAGGTTTCTCCAAAATACACTATGCCCCATCTGGCACTTTTGGCTAACACCTATTATTTTACAGGCATAGGTAATACAAAAGGTCCTGATGTCAAACCTTAAAGCTAAACTTCTTCCTATATTTCAGCTACTTCATGCATTCCTGCTGTGCTCCTGACACCCTCCAGCATCTCCCTGGCAGGTAACGAAGGGCTGCTTGGCTGCTGGCCAGGCTTCCTCTCCGAGCACAGTTGCTGAACCCTGCATGCTACTTCAAAATTACACAGCATTTGGCAGGTGGCAATCACCAAGTAGCAGCATCACTTTAACTTACATTGATGTGCATAGGTGACTATACTCTAGGATAAATGTATATGCTTTGAGTCCTAGTCAGATGAGTGAAAGCACAGCCTCCAGCAATCCTAACATGAAAAATTATAATAGCATACTTTTAGATAGAAACAATTTACATTAACTGCTAGGAGTAATATCTTCCCCAGCTACACAGAGGAGTCCATCTTTCATCTAAGGTTTATGGATTGTTTACGGCAATCACACAGAAACTGTCAGACCAGCCTATCATATGGATGTGAAATTCTAGGCACACCAGCCCAAATCTACCCAAAAAAAGAGAAAAAATGAGCACTGTTATTTCATCATTGATCTGTTGCTATCTGATTTGGGAGCTCTCTGCCACATACAATTTCAGTGCAGTTCCTGTCTAACCTATTTAAGTAGTAAAGAAAAGAAAGGAAAAAAACAAGCAAGGAAAAAAACCACAAAAAACCCCAAACTCCAATAGTTCCTAAGAATAAAGGACACATTTTAAAAGCATATGCACATACTGGAACAGAAACAAAAGTATGAAAAGGATGGGGTGAGAAGGGGTGGAGAGACACACAGTTTTCAGGAATCTAACCACACACCTTCATTACTCAATCTTATATAAAAAGTTCACTCACTTTTTTTGGAGCGGTGACACTGCATATTTGACTTTATTTGTAACCGCAGCACCCAGTTTAAATCTGACCACCCTCTCCTTCCCTCGTCAGTCTTCTCTCTCACACAACTCAATCCAATTGTCATATTTCTATGACAGCTACAATTTTCCAAGCACCTACACAAGACTGAGTCACTTCTACTATGTTTAGTTCTGTTGCTTACACTGGCCAGATTTAAACTAAGAAATAGTAAGAAATTGTCTATTTCCTTTCTCTGAAACAAATCCCCAGCTGCTTACACAATACTTCAAACTTTTCTATAAACAGCTTTCAAAACAATAATTTTTCATAAGAAAGCTTGTCTTACCAACATCTTTAAAATGTAGCATTTTTGAGAACAGATCAATTTCAAAATTGATAGGAAATTAAAAATCAAATTCTGAGCTCATTAGAAAGATACTTAAAATAGACTTGCACTTGTTTGACAAAGCCAAATAAATCCATAACAATAATCTTCAACTAATTATAAAAAGGCAAAGCACAAGCACAGAAATATTTAGTGACAAAAGTAAACTAATTTTTTTTGGTCAAAATTAAAAAAAAAAAATCAGGCAGAAAGTTGGATATTTTTGCAGAGCACAATAAGTTGGCAGAAATATACAATTTTTACAACAGTAGATCTTGTAAACTATGACATTTAATGCCTTATTACAATTGAAACAAAACATGCAGAACTGTTTCACATGCTAGGCCCGCGTGGAACAACTGTTTTCTAGATTCTCCTAGACTATGTGTCTATTATTGGATGCTATCACAAGAGATTGTGATTAATTACAAAAATGATACCTCCTAGACTGCTATTTCTTGTATGTCACGTAGGCCCATGAAGGAGGATGGCAACACACTTCGATTCTGTCTTGTGCAACCTCTACGTTCTGGTGCTGCCAGCATTGCCCAATCCTTGATGCTAAGCTTGATCCTAGACTTCCAACTCCCTCAACGCTATATTCAAAGAAACTGCAAGTGCACTTAAAGTTGGTTTAACAGATAGGATTTTCAAGGCATCTCAATGTTTACAGCTGGATTTAGCACCACTGAGGACTGAAAATGTAAGGAAAAGAGAGGGAGGGAAAATAATCTAGTGGGGGAGTCAAAACAAGCCAGTAGTTAAGCAGTTCCAAGATCTCACACACAAGTCTTTAAATTACCAGTTAGTTTCCTAAAATGTGCGTCACTGCATCCATAAAGAACAGCCTTCCTAATCATTTCTTGCTAGCCAGGCATGTGGAAGACTAAGAATCACTTTAAAACTTGGCCAACACAAAATATCAAATATGTTAAAAGTTGCCAAGGCAGAAACTTTTCATAGTGACTTAAGTGTTCTGTCTACTTGAACAAGGATTTGTGGTCCATCAGCTGACCTTTGGGTAATGCTTTAGAGACTGAATAATTGTATAACTATGGAAATTCATTATATGTAGATTACAAGCTAGCCATATCTTATGAAAAAATACCAGAGAAACACTACTGCAGAGAAACCTAAAAGAAAATATTTGAATTAACATTAATTTAGCATGGTCTGAAAAATCTAGGTAATAAAGATGTCTTTTTTGGTATAGCAGCTTGAAGACTGGATAAAGAGAATTGTCCTTGTCATCCCTCTATAGCTGCAGCGTATTTGGGCAAGTCTATACTGAAGTCCCTGTGGTGGTAGAGGCTTGTGGCTCTTTGATCAAGTTCCCATCATGTTAACAATGCAGACACAGCAACTGACAGCTCGAAGCAGGATGCAGAATCCATTCAAAAGTTAGGTCACTACTCAGGCATGTATCTCCCCTCAATCCTTGTGCTTTGACACATAAAATAATCTAAAACTTGCACAATGTTTTTTGTAAAGATTGTATTTAATCATATTCTTTGAGGGGTTTGTTAGAACATTTGAAATTAACGTGTGTCTTGATATGGGTATTAAGAGGAGAGTTTGGAGAAGAAAAAGGAGAACTGTCAAACCGTGGCATAGTGACATAAAGATCCAGTTTTGTGAAATGCTTATAAAAGACAAAAACACGGTAGACAAACCAGTAAACATTTTAGCACATGAATTCTCAGTCCTACTTCATTAGAGGCAATACAAGGACACATTAAACAAAATGAAAAACAAATACTGTAAAATTTAAAGACTTATTTTTTTTTTAAATGCAGCATAACTACTCCATAGCAGTCTTTGATATTGTCAGCAGCAATAGAAAGCTATATTCAATAAAGACATTGATCTAAATGTGAGGATAGTACATTATCTAAGACAAAAATACGAAACGCATATGAAGTCTTATGTTCACAGTATAGACTACTCACCTCTTTCGAGCTGCCTACTATTGGCAATTATAAAATGGAGGAATCAACTTCGGCCACCCCACTTCCTTATTTAAACTTGGTAACCCCAGTGCAATCACAAACAACAAAATAGAGGTAGGTTATTACTTTTAGCACCTATTTGTTCAGTAGCTTATTTTTTACCTGCATAAGGTCCTGCCTTTCTTTTTCACCTGTGCATATAGCTTTCTTTATGGTTCGAAGCTCACTCATTATAGCCTGTGCTTCATCCAGCCTATAATTTGTATGAGCACTTGACATCTTACGATCAATCCTGTTGAAAAGATTAAGACAAGTTCAGGAATTTTCACATAATTAGAAGGAGCACAAACATTAGGACCTCTTGTTTATTCATGTACCACTTTATTTCCAGGAATAAAATGATACTCTACTTGGAATTAACGAAGCACTCAGTGCTCAATGCACTCTAAAGACAAAGCAATGCAATTATGTACCCAGGTTCTGAAGAATCAACAAATTTTCTGGATTTAATGTCCTAATACACAGTTTACTTACAGGCAATATCTGTGAGCTGTTTCCTGCAACAAAAGTAGACCAGTGTATCATCTTGATAATTTGTTTAGATTTATAGACAAAGAACTAGACCAGAGATTCTGCAGAACTAGAACCACCATTTGGTCTTGGATTTATAACAAACGGCTATAGGATTTTAACAGGGTATCCACAGCAGTGATTGAAAATTGTGTTAAATTCCTGTTAAAGCATGAAACCCTCAATTTTCCTGTTAATCTAGCATAGAAAGTGTGCATACAGAAAAAAAGGTGGTATGTGTAATGGTCCCGAAGCCAATGTTAAGAGCAAACACCTCCAGGATAAGGTGTCTCTGGATGACAGAATTAAATAAAACATACATCAGTCATTACAAAAGACATCAGTTTATAAAAAGACATAGTAAGAGAGGGTATGCTATATATATATGACAAGAATACTCGAGCTCTATTTAAAATATTGAGAATAGCTAAACATTTCAACATAGGTATTATATTAGCATGCTCTGCCAGTTAAACAAAACCAGTGAAATTCCACCTACAGCGGATTACTTGCTTTAAAATTAAAATATTAAAATGAAAAATCAAAAGGTTTGAATGAATATCCTATGGTTTTATTGTGAAGCTCAGAATATTTAGGAAAAAACCTCAGGTTGGGTATTTACAGTTTCGGTTTGTCTGGATTTTTCTGACAGTTCCTGTTTTTGGAGACAACACAAAGTAAGTTTGAACTTCAGCTTTCTATTTAAACACAATTTTCCCAAGTTGCATAAGAAAAAATATAAGTGTCTATGATCTTTGGTTTTCAAGAACTAGAAAGGACTTAAATGTCATGTGAATTAAACTTGGCGTATATTTTTATCTTGGGTTGGTTTTGTTTTCCTTTTAAGGTGTTTACTTGAGTCTTCACTAATTTTTAGTTAAAATCCTGAAAAGATTAGATAAAGCCATGGTAAAACAACTAATCCAATTCACTAAAAGTTTCATGAAAAAAGATAACATGTGGTTTTATCTGAAGGTTACATTAATGTTAAGAACATAGATTCCACCCAAGTATTAGACCAGAAAATGCCTCCTACACAACTGCTCATTATACTGTTTGCCAGGTCCAAGGTGGCATTTCAGGAAAAGGAAATTATTTAATTTCAACCAGATTTTTGTCCAGTTACCCACATATTCATGTTCCTGGACGTCACTTTGGAGCCCAACTTATGAATTGATATTTGTTTAAGGAAAGAATCAGAAAAGTTTCTACTGCCAGAAATATCTGAGCTTAAATCAGTATTGCTGTCAACCCAAACCGACTTAAACATCTTACAAAATTGTTATTTATCGTCTGTTAATTTTTTTTTCTCCTTTCATAAAGCTCTAGTTTTGAAAGCCACAAAGTTAACAGGAATCTTCCATTTTATTAATTGAAAATAGCATGCTACAAATACAGATTAGACCTTTGTATGAATAGAAAGAACATTCAACTAGTACTCAAAACTATGAATATAGTATACATTTTCTGAGGAAGATGTTTCTAGGATACGCAGACTATTAATACACTTGCAATAGTTTCAGTCCTATAGGGCAGTTTCCACATTCCTCTATTTTCCTCCATGTGTTTTCAGATATGCAAGACTTCCCCCATCCTCACCAAAGCCTAAGTTTGTAGTTGAGTTAATCTAATTTTAAAGTCTTTGTCAGGTCTCATATCCTCTAAACTAGTCTGCAGCTATGAATTGTTTAGTCAGTCCTAATTCCCCATCTCTCCCAACCTCTCTCAGTGTTCACTCAGCTCTCTGGCAGCCAACTGGCTGAGTTTCCATTTCCTTTGTTGCTAAATGCTAAACGCCTTCTTCCTCCAAAATTCCTGCCTTCCAGCAGAAGGGTCACTGAAAACACAGGGGAGGAGGAACTGCTCCTCATTCTCAGTCCCTGCTGCCAGGTCAGAGGAAGAGTTTGTTCCAGGAAAGGCTCATCTTTAACCCTATAACCCTGGACTGCGACAGGATCAGCGGCACATTGGGGCAAAGGTGCCTGTGGAGGCCAAGAAACACCACTGTGCAGGGTGGGATCTTTGCAAGCTTTAAATGGAGACCTCTAGAATATCTCCAGTGGCCAGACTGATGCCCAAAGGCATCGCCAAATCTGGATGAAACTGTAGAAAATAAAGCCCTAAGAAAGAGCTGCAGCACTACAAAATTTGAAATTCTGACTGTATTGGAGTTGTAGAGCTATTAAAAAAAAAAACTCAGTCCTCTCTCCCCCCACAAAATCCTACTTTTCTCTAGTTGTTTTGTGGTTTTGTGATTTTTATTATTCTCCTCAAAGATGGCTAAGCCATTTTACTAAAATTAAAAAGAACAGAAAACAAAACACAGTCCAAGGCAGACACTGTACATGGAAAATGTCAATGCAAGAGATTCGCATTTTAACAAAGGCATCTGAATCAGACAGCAACATAAAATGATGGAAATACTGAGCAACCTAACCACCCTCACCATAAAATTTGTCTTTTCTCTGAGAGCTATACCCAGCAGAGGTTGCAGAGGAAGTCTCATGGCAGCAGGTTCTGATACCTGCTCATAATGCCATTCTGGTCAGTCTTTCAAAGCAAACGTTCAGCCAGATGTAAAGCCCAAAGTGTGACAGTTCCTAATATTGTTCTTGGCTTGTACTTGAAATAAAATGAAGAACATGGCTTTAAAACAGCTGAACAGGATGCATGCCATTCTCAGTTTGGCAGTTATTTGAAGATTTGACCTAGCACGAGAAGGAAGAAAAACTATGCACTACAAAAATTTAGAAAAGGTAACAAAAAAGCGAAATGTCTGAGATGTAAGAAAAGGGTTTTTTTTCTAAGCAGGGGGCCAGACTTTTTGTTTTAAAGAAGGAGCAATGAATTTCTTTTCAGACAGTACACTTACTTTGTGGATATCCAAAAAGTAAAATACTTCAGCTTTGGTACTTGACTTGAGTGGCCCTTTTCTCTGAGAAATACAAGGAGTAGGGGAGAGACTGCCCAGGGACAACCTAGAGCACAGTTAGGCTTTTAGCCTGATTTGTCTGCTGACTACACAAGGAGGCTAGAGAAACTTCTCTCTTCAGTTGTTAGACAGTGTAAATACTCTTCAAATTGGCTCACTCCTGCTAGAAGCAAAATACTGAAAAAAAGCATATATCTCACCAGAAAGGCGATTAAAAAGTTACTTAAAAATACAAAACAAAACCAAATCCACAAGCCTCTGGTTCGTAAGTGAAGAAGTCACTGCAGAGAGCACAGCTCAGCAAGGCACAAACACTGGCAGAAGTTCACTGCAATCCCGGATAATGCATGGGCAAAACATTCTCTCCAGCTTCAGCAAGCAACCACAAATGCCACCCAGCGCACCAACGGGACAGAGAGTGACTGTAGCAAAAGCAGCAATGAGCAGCACCGAAGCACTGAGTTGTCATGCTTGAACTTTTTCACTAGATGGTTAGAGTGACCACTGACTAATCAGACAGGCTTTAAAATAATTCCTCTCCTGAATGTCTCTCCTATGCCCCCATCTTGGAGTATGGGCAACTTCACTTGGGCTAAAATCCAAGACTAACACTTGCGTTCTTAATCATTCGCAGACTTTACTTTTCAAAATGTTGCACTACTTTGCTGGACTATCTTAAATGAATAATATTAATTAAAACAATCTTGAGTTTCAAATGCCCTTCAAATACTTTCATCATCCTAGTCAAGTTGTTAGTCCTTTTAACAAAACAATTGAACCTATACCCTTAAAATAATCCAATAACCAGGAGAGGGAAAACAAATAAAGAAAAAAGCAAGGCAATTCTTACTCACTTGAAGAAAATATGATTAAGAATCTTAAGACAAAATTGCTTTTGTTCTGTTACTGCTTACGTATCTAGGCCACCATCCTAAAACATTGATTATACATAAAATACCACTTAAAATATTTGCTGTTTCAATATACTGAGTGCTTTATTTTACTAACTTTCAGTTAATATCATATATTAACCATTCTCCTAACTACCTATAAATGCTTCATGTAGTGAAGAAAAATATATTTATGCCTGAAAATGACTACCTTATACCTGCCAACGAAGGATTTTGGTTGAACAAGTTTTTTTCTCTGAAGCTTTCAGAACACATTATAAAACAAAAGAATCTTGGAAGCTTAAAAAAAAAACCACCAAACAAATCAATATGAAGTGCATGGGGTACCTTCCTCTCCTTTAAAAGTAAAATCTGAGGTGTCCCTTTGTATTGTTTTGTTAACGTAAAAACAATCAAAATCAAACTGCTCTGGAATCCCTGGAACTTTGCCAGGATTCCTGAAGTCAAAGTGTGCACCCAGGCTTTGTAGCACCACGGCAATAAATCCAAAGCTTCAAAATATTTCCACAGACACTGTACTTATGCTGCAAAATGCATTAGACGTGCAACCGTTCCAATGCTTGCAGAAAGCACCTGCATTAGGCGGTTCGTTCACATGCACGCTGGAAAAATGGCCAAGATTTCTAAAAGCATGTCCACATGCCCAAGGCAAATGCAAGAGCTGTTCAGCATATGGTCTAGCCTCTGGCCTTGTTGAACAGGTCCAGAAGTTGCAACAGCCTGTGTTTACCTGCCACCTTTTCCATGGCCTGGTAACCTCTCTCCCTATCCCACTGGGCATCCCGTGTATGTGCTACGTGTGCAGGTGACTAAGCAGCACACAGATGGAAGTCACTCAGTTCCCATCTGATGGTCTGCAGGAAGAGCGGCAGGGAGAGAGTCACCACAACAGTTCACAACTTTTGCCAATGCTGAGCAAAAAGGAAACGGAGCACAGGCTGCCTAATAGCCCTGGGAGCAGTGGCAAGTTGCTCTGAGCTACCTTTCCTCCTAGGGAGAAGACAAGGAGTCACATTTACATGCCCTCATTCTGCACACATGCAACAAAATCCAAGATCTCACAGACCGTCGGATTTACAGTAAGCACCCAAATAAGTTATACTGTGCAGAATGAGATGGCCCCACCATCAGGGAAACAGAAGCAGCAGTGTTGTGGTGTACAGTCTACCCCCCAGGAGAAGTATTGTGCCCAGCCAGAAAGCCTTGGTACTGTTCAGAGAAAAATTACTCCACTGCATGGTGCTTCTGGCTGTGCTCCAGACAGTGGGTATCTCCAGAAAATTTTTGGAATGTATTTCAAAATCTAATTCCACCTTGACAACATTTTCAGGAAGAGCTAAAGAACAGGACCTAGAAATTTGTTTTTGCATGTGGATCTAGGAAATCACCATTCTAACCAGTTCTATCCAACTCTTCTTCCATCATTTCGCACTGTTCTCACCCCAGGTCGCTATCATAGCAGAAAGTCTGAATCAAAGCAATTAAGAGACTTCAACCCTTTTTTTTTTTTTGGCAATGTCTTTCTAAAAAAGTCATTCCAAGGCAAATAAAATAAAGAAAAAAAATATCCTCCCACAAACTCTTAACTTACTCTTGCAGAGTTTCCACTCCTTTTTCCTTATATTGCAGCTCCTGCTTCATCTGTGCCAATTCTCGTTTTAGCCTAGAAAGCTGAATATAACAAAATAATTTAAAGTAATAATATGTAACAGAAACTTTCATAATAAAAGTGGTTTTCAAACACAAAATCTTAAGTTACTATAAAAAATTGGAAGTGCTAATCTAAGTTCTCTTCTTTTTTTGCTTTAAAATTTGCATTAAAACAACAGAAGAACTTCTGAAATATCATAAGACCCAGTCAAACAGCGGTTACAACATTCAGCTTTCAAAGTATGAATTTCCTCATCTATTCTACTCGTTTTCTATCTCCAGTAGCTTATGCTAACAGCTAGCAAGTTTCAATCCGTGTGACTTTCCTTCTCCCCTTGCAGCAGAGAGACACCTCTCAACTGTCTTCAACTCTTTACTGAACTTAAATAAAGACTGAACATTCAATGCTGTTAATTTTTCCAATCTGGGAAAATAAAATCACTGGCAACAGAACTGGCCTCTACCCCAGAAATGGCAGCACTATTTTCTAGTTATTTTCATATTGTCCTGCCCTCTCAATCCTCCCATCAATTACCTTGATCCAACTAGCAAGGAAATAAAATCACTGGCAACAGAACTGGCCTCTACCCCAGAAATGGCAGCACTATTTTCTAGTTATTTTCATATTGTCCTGCCCTCTCAATCCTCCCATCAATTACCTTGATCCAACTAGCAAGGAAAATAAAATCACTGGCAACAGAACTGGCCTCTACCCCAGAAATGGCAGCACTATTTTCTAGTTATTTTCATATTGTCCTGCCCTCTCAATCCTCCCACCAATTACCTTGATCCAACTAGCAAGCATAAATCAAAAGCGACGAGGCAGCAATGACTCCAAAAACTTATTTTTGTGGTTTTATGAAAACCGTTACCTGAGTAGGCTAGGCACACCTTAGAAGAGTGCTATCAGCACCAAGAGTTATCTGCAAAGAAATAGCTTCTTGTCCTCCAAAGCTGATAGATACCTGAGGGCAATGGCAGGAGGAAGGTTCAAGGGACTATAGCCAAACGGGGGGCATGCAGGTGTTTCAGAGTGTGGTAGTGAGGCCTAAGACTGAACTGAGAGTCCAAAGAGAGGCAGGGATGGAATAAGAAAGCTCTCTTCTCAAGCTATCAAACTTGGTACTTTTTCTAAAATTTACCCAGAGCACTCCTGATTTTTATATGTACGTCGATAAACGACAAAATATTATTAAAAAAGAGTAAAAGAAAATTCCTACATATCCAGGCACAGATTAATTTTGTCAGCTCTACTCCAAGAGCCGGGGGCTTCACAGCAGTTCTGAGGATGCAAACCAGGACTGCTAGAGACTCACGATCCTGCGTGGCCCTCCCTTTCTCATACATTCTTGCTCTTTCCTCAAAACTCATTGTAACAGCCCCCCAAAGACTGCTATAACCTCATCACCTCTTTCAACACTGACCAAAAGTAAAATGAAAAAATGCATTGCAGATATCATACACACAAACACTTCATAATTCACATTTTATTCTACTACCTGAAACAATTCAATGCCTATGCACACATTTGGTTGAACAGGTTACCCTGTGCGCTTAGGAGATCATTTCGTTTTAAGATGCAGGAACAGAGATAATTAGTCATATAAGTGAAGACTTTGTTTATTTTCTTAAACTATTATTTAAATAAATACCGCTTATTTTCATGTTTAGAATATGCTGACATTTAGGGTATGTAAAACGAGCAAACACTAGTCAGCACGTAGTAAACATATACAGATAGAATAAATTCCTTTGAAGGGCGGTGAACAGGATTTATTTTCAGAGGCATTCATGTGAAAAGTGGTCACTACAACAAAAATGGAACACTATCCTGCAAAGATACGTATTTTGTATTTATTTTGCAAGCTGAGTGCCTGGCATGCTAAATCTCATTTTATCCATTAATAAAAAGAAACATACAATATAGAAATAGTTTCTAGAGCTTAATATGATAAACCACTTTTTATAATTGTTTATGACTGCTATGTCATTTTGCTTTAAATCAACGTGCAGACTTCAGCTCTTCATTAAAGCAGTGTGGGAGAAATTCAAGAAGTCAATTATTCTTCTTTCAGCAAAGACAGTACCAAAAGCATGATTCTAGTTTTAAATATACATACATATATAAATGGAACATTTGTATTACAGAACTGCCTATCTCTGTCAGAATGCTTGAACTCCCCTCCTCTCAGAGGAGGTCTGGCCAAATCAGCTAAAAAGTTCTATTTGACCAACATGTCTACTGAATTGTGAACAGATTTCCAAGTAAATGGCTAAATCTAGAGTTCAATTACATCCAAGGAACACCCCTGAAAACAGGTGTATGGGAAAACATGAAGACAGTGGGTTTGAACTGCACTTAATTTGGCTGCAGCGTATTTACTACTTGTGGCAGTGGTTTTTTTTTTTTCAGGAAGCAATTTCTGAAAGCCTGGCTGAGTTTGCCTCTGACACCCGTGACAAAAATCTTTACGCTTGTTAATATGGAAAAAGCGTTCCTTTGCAAGTCACTGAAATGCAGTAAATATAGACTTATTTCAATAGAACAATAGGTCAGGGTAGAAAAGCAGTTGTTCTAAAAATACATGCAGCATCCAGTGTAAATGCTAAGGTAAAAGAAAATCACATATTCCCCCCTCCCTTCCCCATGCCTAATTCGTATTTTTACGAAATGAAAAAAGATTACTCACTCTGTCACGACGGCTGGCTATTTCTGCTTTAATCTGATATGGGTCATACTTGGTATTAGTTGAAAATCCAGAGAATGCTAAACAGATGGAAAACAGCATTTTACTTTTTTTTTCTTTAATACACTCATTAAGATGTGGCACTATTTAACAGACCATTGCATTCATTCTTCATGTTACAAGTCACTAGGTTTTAAAATAATCTTCTGTACTAAAGTACAACTGAAGAATTACCCATGGCCTGTCTGATTTTTTATTTTTGCCCTGAACAACAACAACAAAAATTGTATATAGCAGCACTGCATATTGCCTAAAAGCAACTAGCTTCCATGACAGGATGGTGGCACTTACTGATGCAAGCAATTTGTGCAACATTAACAATTGCTAATTGCTTCCTAGGTATGCTGAATTAACAGTGTGATAGGGACTAAAGTAACAAAACTACTGTCAGAATAAACTTCAATCAGCTACAGCAAGAAGTTGCCTCCTAAAGCAACAGTGTAGGGAACGGACAAACAGATCAGCCTCTGGCAAGTCAGCTCTTAACGCAGTGTATCTAGAGTCAGACAATGATTTCAAGCTGTAGCATTACAATCCAAAGCCTAGACAGATGAAGTAAAGGTCCTAGAGGATAGGCTGGGCAAGACCGACCGTGATTTATGGAGTGAGCCATTCACAGCAGCGCTGGCCCACTGAAAAATGCCTGGTATGTGAGCGGATGGGGCTGTGCTGTTAAACCTACCACCCCTCTGTAGAGCTGAAGGCTGCTGCTTTGAAACTCGTATCCGTGTCTGCGTTGCATTGAGCCTTTTGACTCTCAAAAGAATACTGCAACGCCAAGGTCACGTCTAGCGTGCAGGAACTTGCCAAAATGAGTAGTCATGCCTGGACTAATTCTCTAAATCCAGGATTTTCTATGGATTTTTTTTTTTTTTTTTTTTAACAGTGCTGATCACAACTGAGTCACAAAACTGCTGCATGGGCACCTCCCTGCCAACCCACAACCGCTGAGCTCACACTACCTCCCACTCATGAGCACACGACACTGAGTCAATGGCAGCACCCACAAGCAAAGAGGAGGAAAAGAGTTAGGAAGTTTTAGTTCTTTTAAAACAATAATTTGAAAAAAAGTGGAGGCAGGAAGATTTGCAATATAAGCACCCAACTTTGGCCATCTAATTGCACTTGAATTAGGAGCTTAAGATTTCCGTATGATAACTGGAGAAGCAGGCATCCCAGACTGGAGTGAAGGAGTCAAACTAAGAAAAACAAGTGGAGAAGCCTTGTGGAATCTTTAGTTGACAGCACGATTAATCTCCAAAGGGATTTATTTTTTTAAAATACATCATCTGACTAATTAGCCCATCCCATTTTCTCAAAACAGATGCATATGACCTTAAACTAATATAAAATATATTAACACATTTGTAGAAAATCAAAATATTTTTTCACTGCAAAACAGGGGAAAGATTTTACTTAAATGATTTTAGTGTCTCATTATCAATTCTACAGATACACCTAAACCAAAATAAAATAGTAATTGAAAAAAAAAAATCTATCAAAAGATTGAGAAACATAAGTCAATTGACATAGCATTTGCATTCATGCTACAGATAACCTTCAATTTTGTCATTTTCAGTGATATTTTGTTGCTGCTTCAAGCAACTTTCTTTTCCAAGAGCTCTAAAAATATGAAAAACAGATTACATTTTTTTCTAGTATATTTTCTTCTTCTTCAACAGAAGTTTCTTTCTGCATATTCACCTGAAGTAATTCAAAGTATCCCACAGAACTACTGCAAATTTAAAAAAAAAAAGCCCAAGCTCCTAGAAAATTATTGTAATAAATAGAAATTTAGATTTTATAATCTAAAAAAATACTGATGACACTATCTTTTACCCTATTCCAAGTCTTTAAAGAACAGTTAATTGTCTGTAAACAATAATTTCTTTTTTAAAAACTCTTTCTTAAGAAAAAAAAAATCTTTCAATAATTCTTAAGAAACTTCAACATAACAGGGAGAAATAAGACTAGTCACATCTGTTCAGTTATGTCACTAACTATATCACAGAATACATATATTTAAAACTAATCAAAGAGATGAGATAATCCCAGTACAACAGTAAAATAACACTTGGTCAGGACCATCTGGAACACCTCAGCACTAGAAAACATCTTTTATTCATAATTTTGGCATACAAATGAATTACTTTGGATTAATAAACACCACTGGATCAGTAGCTAAACATCTGTATCCAGATGCCTGCTTTGAACCCCTGCTGGTCAAGTTTCTTTAACATTTTCAAAGGGCTAAGCAGAGCTTCTCATACTTATCAAGTACTAGGCATTTACCAGCAAATCCTGCAGTTGAACACTGGCTGTACACATGGCAGCCACAGAAAAGCCAGCAGTGCAGTGAAACTCCACTACGTTTCCATGTGGCTGGTGGGTGTATCCATTTGGCAAACTTTGGACCAGACTGTTTTGACACTTCAGCAAAGACATCTTTTCCAGTTGCACCAGCCAACAGCCATGACAGCGGTGCAACAACTTCAGATTTTACAAAAAGTATATCATCTACTCCAAGCTACCTGAGACATCTGAAGAATGAAAAGGTTAGGAAATCAAGGCCCTATGACGTACACCACCAGCATTAACATCAGAGGCTGGCATTCAAGAATCAAGTGCACTAAAGAAACATCACTTTCTGCCTCGTGGTCAGAGGTACTCTTGACCACAATATCTTAAGTCTTTATAAAAAGTCGATAAACGACCATGGATCCGCAGAAGGCTTCCCCTAAGCTGACAGACTATGAATTTAGGAGTACAAAAAGGTGGCTGGTCCAGCAATACTCAGTCTTATCTTTGTTGCCTTGCATAAAGCATGACTACAGCTGGTTCCAAGATGGCTAGAGATGCTAGGTGGGATATATCCTTGTTTAATGTTAAAAAGCCATATACTAACAGAACTAATGGGAAATGGAAGTCCCTGAATAGCAGAGCCACAAGATAATGCCTCACTTCTGTAGTCAGGATCTTCATTCAGAAGAGAACCAGGTGATGGAAACATTTCACACTATTTCTTACATTACATATTGTGAGAGTAGGTAAATCAAGAAAAGACTAGTAAACTCACAGCTGGCATAAGAACGGCTGTCATCCTCACACATTTTGTGCAATTGTTGATACTCTTCTTGGGCTAGTTCAAAACGCTGCTGCTTTATTTGGTAAATCTCTTTCTTGGCATTGAGTGCCTCCTGGGCAACTATTAAATATTCCTTTAGCATGCGTTCCTGCTCCCTTCTCCATTGCTCCCTTGGGTCCTCAATTTGCGTGAGCTCTAAGGAGAAAAGCATAAAAAAGACTTGTAAGACACTATCGCAAAAAATACAAATTATTTTGTTAAGGTCTATTCTCAACTAGCACGCCTAACACTACAGTGCTCAAAATCACTCTAGTCTGGATAATAAGAAGAAAGAATGCAGAGTGAAAGAAAAGGAAAAATCTTGTCAAATATAAAAGGTATCTAAATGTTTGGTTTGTTTTTTTTTTTTACCAACTAGAGCAAACCCAAAGAAAACAGTGTTTTGGCTCTAACCTTCTGTCATAGCCAACTTGAAAATTCTGAGGACTACCTAAATACCCAGAACCACACAGGAGAGTTAAACGTATCTTAATGCTTAACCCATAACTCTATAGTTAGAACAATCTTATATACTATATACAACTTCACAAGTATAACATCCTGAAAGGTCAGTGACTACACACCTGCATAATTAAGAAGAATAAAGTAATTCAAAAGAAAAGTTAGCATTTTAATCTCATATCCATAAAAGCATTTAAATGGCTTCTTTTTTTTTCTCTTAAGAAACAGCACTCTCATGCTTCCCCTTGCCAGGGCTTAGAACAGTTCATATTCAAACATAAATTAAAAATAGGTTTCCAGTACAAAATCTTTCCCATATACACTGATACACTGATTTTCAAAGTTATTACCACACAGCAACCTCTTTGCATTTGCAAAGACATTTGAGGAGGACATATGCATTAAAATCCTAAAAAACTATTGTTCATTTGTTTTCTTTTTGTGGTGATGCTCAAGTTAGCAAGTGTGTTTTACATGAGGATGTCCATGTAAAGTCTCATGGCTAAGTGAATGTTAATTTCTGATGATTGAGGCTCTACTGGGAAGAAGTTGCTGCAGATGCAATGTCAGTGTTCAAAGTAGTGGCAGAACCTGCAGCACAGTCACACAGTAAGCACCTAGTCATTTTTTCCAAACTTTGTTTCTCATGAGGGATGAAAGCCAGTTATGTCTTGTATTAATCTTGTATACATAATTCAGTATATTGGTGTCAGTGATGAAGTGAGAAACTATAAAAGGCTGAGCACATTAAGAACTTCAATGGTGTCAAGGTCATGCTAGCAGCTCTACCATTTGAGAGTCGTCTGAAAAGTAGATAAACAAAAACATGAAGCTCATCTACGACCAGTACTTCCAACAGATCTGTATATTAGGTTCCTAATAACCTTTTCTCTGAACAGCTGTAACTCTTCTCACCCCACAACTCTTCACATTGGAACAGTATAAAGATCATGCCTATAGTTCTGCAGTTTCTCTCCAGATACCAGAGACCCTCCAAATCCTAACAGCACCTTCTGGCTCCAGTGTTCTCAAACTACCTCTGGAGCCCAGGACAGGATGTGCTGTGGCTTGTTCCAGTCTCCATAAATTCTTCTTTGTATTCAGGGCAAGCAGAAAAAAACTGAGTTCACATTGCAGCCCATCCTTTATTGAGGGCATGACAATTTGCCATGCTTTCTCATCTGTCCATAAGTATTCCTGAAATCTGTGCAAAATGAACATTCCTAAAACTGCTAATCTCCCTATGGTAACCAAGCAGAAATCAATAAACATTTATGAGACAGAAAAGCTGGATCCTACTAACTGTCACTCTTTCAATAGAAAATTAATAGTTCTAATCTCGATAAACAGCCAAGGCTAAAACTTATGTAGTACCACACATTAAGCTTCTGGGGTCCCATACTACAGGGTACTGCATCTCTTATCGAATTATTTCAGAAGCCTTCTCAAAAGCTAGCAGCATTCTTGTGAAGCAGAAAACTTCTTCAGTACAGTAGTGACGTTCTCTTCTGTTTAATAAAGCACACAGGCTTCACTTTGCCCTGGATTTCTACACAAGTTTGCCATGTAACAACAAAGCTAAAGCTATGTTGTATAATAAAATTTACTTCCTTCACTTCTTTATAACCTATTTTTAAAAAATAACAATTAAAAAAAAATACTGCAGTAATTCAAGAACAGCCCCAGACAAATGCAGAGAATATATTATTCCCTCACTGGGGAATGCCCAACTGGTTAAAGGAGACTTCAAAGGCTCCCAAGACTCTGAGGAGGAGGGAAAGGAATTCTGCGGCTGGCAGCCACCAAGGTTTTTAAGCAATGGTTGGACAAGAGCCAAGAGCAGCTTAGTAAGGGTGTCAACAAAGTACTGACTTTACAGAACAAGATGGAGATCAGGATTGGAAGCACCATTGAGATTTACAGAAGATTCCTCTGTTCCTGGGCTTTTTCAATATAAACGGAAAGTTATTGCCTAGAAAACTTTTTATTACTTTCTGGGTAAACAGAGCAAGAGGTTTGGAAAAATAAGATGTATTACTGTTTTCTTTTAAAAGGTGCAAGGGCAAAAAACTTGAGACTGTGCACAAAGCGTGAGAGGTCCCTGGGAAAGCACAACTTTAGAAAGATTCTCTTTAAATTATCCCTTGCATTTTCTCACAGTATTTCTTGAAACCAAAGCACTTCTAACTGTTTTGTCACTTAACACAGAACTGCAATGCTGTATAAAGCATTTAACCCGGTCAGCCACAAAAGCGAGCCCAACTGCTTTCAAATGGAAGTTGCTGTTCCAAGTATTTTAGACATAGTTTAGAACACAATGTAAGGGACTCACTTCAGAAGAACATTTCTTCAGTTCCTACATCATCTCTGCCGCTTGCCCGACACCATCCCATGATGCACGTGATTGTCTACTCATTAGTTCTCACTTCTACAAAGGAGGTTAATGCAGTCTTGATTGGTACCTTTGTTGTCCACAGTTTAAAACTGGACTGAGTATCCTAATAATTTTTTTAATAATGATTATCCAGCTATAATATCAGCTTTGACTTCCCTCTGAATATAAATCTTGCTTGTATACGCAAGCACTGAATTAGCCTAAGGGTGACAAACCCATTTTGCTGTGATGGCTGAATTACCATTTAGGATAATATCTGTGGGCTGCAAGTAATTAGTTATCATGAAAGAGACAAATTTTGCAACCTTGTTAATTGCAGGATGATTCCTCTCACTCAGTTCAGCACTGATCCTATGAAGTTTCTATCTCTCTGTTCATATATTACTTTAATTTAATTCCTAACATGATTAGCTTTACTTTCCAGACCCATTTATACTAATCTTTTCTTTCCAGTCCCATTGAGCATTTGGGAATTTAATTTCTCTCTGCAAAGACTCACTTCTACAGTTTTTGCTGTTAATTGCACAGAAAAAAAACGCAAGCCAGATCCGACATGCCTATAATGATTAATATCCTCTCTGTAAGTTCAAACTTGACGTCCGTGGTAAAACAGCTAATAACAATGACTGAAAAGCAAAAGGGAGTGATTTCTTTTGCATGTAATGGTGATTGTTATTCCTATCAAAGATGCCAGTTGGTAGGATGCTTTAGTAACTTTTTTAGTCACAGTATTGTACTGGGAGTTCATGTTGTACTTATCTGTAGAGGCTCCTAAAGCCTTTAGAAAGTTCAAGAAAAAAAAAGTAGTGTTGCTAAAATCCTTGTTTGCATTTTTTTTTTTAATATGTGTTCATGCACATGTACATATACTGGTGCAAGTGCACTCCGTTACTGTATTCCAATGTAAACCTCACTTTTTATTAAACTTCAACATTAACTAAAGCTACCATGACAGTTTAAACGGCAATCATTAAGCTACTACTTCTTTTAAACAGTTACTGTAAGAATTATTTAACAGTCTGAATTTATTGCCTTTCAACTGTTTCAGCTATCTATCCCTGTGATCAGTGCATTAACAGCTCTTTAAATTTTATTATTTAATTTGTGATCTTTGTTAATTTCACAACAAATAAGTGCCTATGTGGGTCAAACAATACCATGGGAACATTTGTTATTCTGTTGGTTTGTTGTTTTTTTTTTAAATAAGTAATTGTGAAACCACAATGCACAAGTAATTCCAATGATGGCAGAAAGCCAACAATTATTTCTACACTTTTATTTTTTAATTGACTAGATTTCAAGTAGATAGTATTGAGGTTGGTTTTGCAGATTATACTATTTACCATTGCTGTGACAGCCCATATAACTACTTTCTTCTTCTCTCCCTCCCCGCAACTGGCAATTCCCACAATATTAGAAGCATTCACTCATTGGTGATAAGTAGCTTAACGATAGCAGCACAACAGTAATAGCAGCAGTAGTACAAAGCTGTAAAGATAAGACATTTTTTTAAAAGCAGAACTGGCTAATGTGCCAGACAGTGGCAATACGAAGCACAGGCATCGTCCAAAAGGGAAAACATTGGAAATCTCTCCCTCTTAGTTTCCAAAAGGGCCATCTGTTGTCTTTTTGATAGCACTTGGTACTGTATTAAAGCATAAAACATACATTGCTTAACAGAGGATGAGATTATTGCATTTCATAATGCTTCTAATTAAAAATCAGCACTTCTCTCTCAGAATGTATTTGTTTTTTCAATATGGAAGAGTGAGCTATGGATGACTGAAAAAATTGGAAATACAAGAGTATAGCATGAAAATCTTCTTTACTGACCCATGTTAAAAAGTAACAAAATCGCGGATACTCTAGGGTACGACAAAGCAATATAAAATTGATTTATACACTACAACTCAACGACAGATTGTAAAATTAAGGAATGAAGGGAAGAAGGAAACGAGGACATAATCCTTCTTATGGAAGAAGGATTGTGTCCTCATTTGAAAGATGAGAAAACAGATACTGCAAGAAATTACTTGCATACATTTTCTCACTGTAGTATGAGGTACGTAAATGGTACTGGAAACAAAGTTAGCACTGTCAGTTAACATCAACTTGCCACATTCTTCAAAATAATCATCTATATACTCACGATTTATGTGGTCCATATAATAAACTCCAATCTGTTGATCGTAAACAGTTTCCCATCCTAAAGGAAGCTCATCACCGACACAGTCAGCAAATGTCAATGGCTTTGTAATCCTGTAAAAACAAAAATAACACAAATAAATGCAAAAGGTGCAGAATTTACAGCGCAATGAATGTTATTACATGTTTTGAAGATACCTCCATCATTTGATCACAAACTAGTTATGCAACTTAGGAACGTGCTAATAGTTACAAACAAAGTTTCAAAATAAAATTTCATTTAAATATGCTGACAGATACTCCCTAAACAGGTAAGACAAGCTTCTCCCTTCCAGTTTCTATGTTTAACAGTTTAATTGCAATGGCATGCAGTCTGGCCAGTTTTTCTCCCATATTGCAAAGAAAACAAACATGAAGCTGGAGTTCACCACTGCTAAAAATTACGAGAAGCTTTATAGGCTTTAACTTTAACGTGTCAAAGCAGTGTAATTGTTTGTCCTTAAATAATGAAATAGAATTTAACAGAGCACTATAGATTTCTCCTCTTTTCAGTTATACATTTCCAACTATTAATGATATTCTCTTGGTCCAAACCCATCCAAATTACTTCCTCTCCCTCAAAATTTAAGAGGCAAACCTACCTCTCCAAAGAATTCTGAAGCCATTAGAGCAGAAACAGTAACTAATAAGTAACAGTATTACTCTCTGGCAGCTTAAAATATCACACCCCTTGCTAGGCAAACTCTTGAAAGATCAGTGGGTAATAGAAAACCGAAACAACAATTTCAGTATTGACAGGAACGTTGAAAATACTGGGCTACAAATTCTACAGAAAGACTCTACACTGTTCTACAACATAAAGGTATATAAAAAACTTTGGAAGAACAAATGATGCAAATAATAAAATCCTTAACATCCAGTTGAATCACATCTATTTCCCAAATTATCATTTTAATCGTTACTTAACCGTAAGATAAAGCTGCCATAAAATTCCTTTACAGAAAAGCTATTAGTAGAGTCATTTCAATTATACATGGGATATAGATCCAAACGTTTATTTGTTGAGGCATTTCTAATACCTAGAATGATGACAGCTTTGCAAAGAACAAACACATGCATTAATTTAGGGACTGACTTAAGTTCAGCATAATCTATGGTATAACACTATAGGGTATAAAACGGAAATTCTGTTTGTATCATGTAATACCCAATTGATGTTTCCTGACACCAGATTTGGATTATGCTTACAAATACAATGTGGAATAGAGAGATCATTGGGACTGGTATTTACACTTCATCCAATAACACCTGTATAAAACCATAACTTTGTCTGAACTAGAACGTGCCTATCTTTGAACATGAAGTCCTTCCCCACTCCAAAACAAAACTAACCAGAAGTATCCAATGGTAAAGACTTCAAATCACGGAAATACTACTAAGGTTCCACTCTAGCTATTCCAATGGTCCAGTAAGTGCACCATTCAACCACTAACAAAAAGCACGTAACTTGGCACGTGGTGAACAGAAAAACTGCATTTGCTTGCCTCCTAAAAGTATTTCAGTATTCTTGAGATTAAAGTGTTCGAAATTAACCGAGTAGAATAATAATAAAAAAATATACTCTCTAGCTTAAATGTACTGTTTTGAACAGCTCTATAAAACAGTACAAAGATCAAGCTATTTAGGTCAAATAATAAAAAGCTTGATCATGCGATGCTATGGAGTCTCAAACATGCATAAACAGTTTAATAAGATGAAGACGTACATAAACTTGTGCACCACTATTTAAGTAAAAATTTTCCACTACTGACAAATAGTTTGTTTACATCATGTAATCATGCAAATCCAAAGCTGCTGTATTCAAGAAAGAAAATGTTACTATGGACTGGCATATGCATTCTTTCAGTAATTCATCTAGCAGTCAGGCAGCCCAAATATTGCCAAAATACTTCTGATCTCCCTGGAATTCAGTCAAATATTAAAAATAATATAACGTGCCACATTTTTTCTTAAACTCTCATGGTTTTGTTCTGAAGACATCATGTTTACAATTTCTCAAAGTAGTCTAGACATCGGCTCCTAAATTACCACACTATAGACAAGATTTTCTTTGGAATGAGTTATGAGACATGCTTGCCTGTTATACAAACACATCCTCATCCTTCATTCGTAAATAAAACCCGCACATGATACTCTAACCTCTCACACTTCAAGAACTTTAATTCAATGCTTTCAGTGATCCCACCGGGGCTCAGACTTCGAGGACAAGGACGACACTCACTTTCTGGAAAAGGGAGACTGAAGAAAGCCAATGCATCTGGGCTAACCGGTTTTCATTTCAATGTTATATAGCATGCATGAACAGTTTTAATGGTTTTGAAGGAAAGCTTTTAAGAAAAACAACACATAAAAAGCTGTCTTCCAGATATTCAGGCCATGATTAACCTGATATTGCTCATTTTAAACTATATTCAACGTTGCTCCAAATTGGTTTCCCTTCAGACAAAGCATAACATCACATTGATTCTCAATTCAGTCACATTTATATCTATGTAGCTTGAATCTTCTTCATTTAATTCATCTAGGTCAAAACCTGCAAAGCTTAAACTAAGAATTGGAAGTTTCTCCCTGTGTTTTGCCGTTTTGACTAAGTCAATTGAAAAAATACATTGTTGGTTTAACCAGCACAACTCTGAGGACAAGATTATTTTTTTCCACTTAGGGAAACTAAGGGCTTCCAGAACAACAAAGACAAATGGAACAGATGCAGATATGGATATTGGAGTTCGGCCACAAATTACAGCACTAGACTGCTGAAATTAAGTATCTTCTGGAAATACTGCTTTACCCTCTGTTTTTTTTAAATTAGCTTAAGCACTGTAAAATAGAACAGGTCTTTGCTGCTTCCATATAAAGAATTCTACAAGGTACAACTACATCTGTTTAAACATTTCAAAGTATTAAAGACAAAAACTTTTTGAAGTATTGTAAAGACCGACAGACTAAAAATGCTGCCATCTTTAATTAAATAAAAACAAACCAGGGCTGCCCTGAGCTATGCTATTCACAGTAGTAAAGAAAAAAACTAAAGCATTTAATCTGTCACCAGTGATCATCTCCTGTCGTCCCCATGACAACTGATAGACACTAATAAGAAGGCTCTGAACTTCCAGCTGAAGCAGAATTCCTCTGGGACCATTTTCAACACTAACTGGTTGCGGCCACTGGATCTACAGCCCAGGTACAAGAGACAGTCATCCACAGGAACCAGTTTTGCATATATCAGAACCAACCATAACTTCAGATTAATTATTTGCTGTTTCTTCGTTATATTGAACTTTTACCCTTTCCAAAAGTAAAGATGCTCCTCAGTCATTAGACACCCAATCTTTTGTGACACTGAAACCACTCAAAAGCAAATACAGAAACACATAAGAAAGCTTGTGTAACCCAAATCCTGCACACCAAGCTGAGACGAAAAATCTTTGAGCATTGTCATGTGCCTTGGATGTGTCACCTCTAACTCTGCCCAAATTAAATGTTTTCATTAAGAAGAAATGGAAGTCTGGTATTTGCATGCAGTAAAACAGACATATCTGAAAAAACAAGTTCTATTAATATTTTCTCTGCATTAATTACCAAGCTAAGCAGTTTGAATACAGAAATCAAGCTACAAAATAAAACCAACAGTCAAATAAAACTATTTCTGACTAAGTGGTGTTTTTTGTCCTCCTTGTGTGTTTATTTCATATCTTTGTCCATTACCCATGCTCAGAAGGATTCCAGAATACATTACTACATCTTTCTGAATACACAGGAGCAACAGATATTTCTTGAATGCATCCAGTTCATGGTGGGGCGCAGGTGGGAAGGAAAGAAGACAAAAGGTAATGGCTAAATACTAATTTAGATAAATTACTGAAAAACTGCTTTCAGCTTTAATATACTTTGTTAACAGAATCTGATTCCGACCTCTCAAAAAAAAAAAACAAACAGAAAATCTCAACCTTTAAATAATAAAGGAACTCTTCAAATCTCCAAAACACAGTTTAACCACTAGCATGGGGCAGTAATTTCATTGTCATCAATTTTCAAAAACAGAACCAGATCACTAAAAACAATAAGGCATCAGAAAACTTTAGATAAGATCCTCAGCCCTGCCATGGCCCGGCTGCCACATCAGAGGGCTCTGGCTGCTTGAATTCCTTACGTCTAATTGAGGAAAACTTCCCCTGGGAGGAACTAAATTAAGACAAATAGAGCCTGTTTTTGCAAGATCTTGAACAGGAAATCAAAAAGGTGTTTCCAAAGTAGGAATACCGCTGCAAACTAGCTGCCATCTCTCAGACAACATCTAGATGCCTAAATTACATCCAAGGTCACCTTATCTTCCAAATAGGGCCTGGATTAAGAGGAACACACTAACCACGAGGGCTAATTACGAAAAAGAACGAGCAAGTTCTGAAGAAGAGCCACCATCTGTAGGGAAGACAGGGTGAAGGACGCAAGAACAGTAACTGCCAACAGTGCTTTTCTTTTTGTTCCTGATTTTGGTCAGGTCCAACAGCAGAGGCAGAAAATGTCTAACAAAATTTGATACTCCTCAACAGACAACTAGGAGAAACATTATCTTATATCTGATCTCAGTTTGAACAGCAGTCTAATGGGATAGATAGGTTTCCCTGACAAGTGCGAATTACAGGCTAGGAAACTGTATTAATTCACATTATGGATCTGAAAAATATCAGACGATTTAAAAACGAGTAACAATATCACTAGAAAAGAATTAAATATTCTGATAAATCTTATCTAAAGTATTACATTGAGTACATTACTGAAGTGTCACAAGGCAAGAAAGAGAGAAGGCAAAATGAGAACTCGTGCATATTTAAAAGCTTTTGGACAAACATTATTTTCTTACCTCCTTTCAAATATGAATTTCTATTACAATCATTGTTAGAAAATTCAGCTAATCCTCTTGTCTTGTGTTGTGGCTCTTATTCCCCTCAACTGCACAGCAAAAGAAAAAATAAAATCCGAGACATTGAGCAGGAACGAAAGATTATTTTGTTGTTATTTCACAGACAGGCGCAAGTAGAGCTGTTCACACTGAGGAGGAGGATGGGAGGGTTGCTGTTGTTTTGGTTTTAGAAGTCATATTGCAGTCCTGGAAGCACTTCACAGTCATCCTCCACCACTGTAGCTCGGGCTTGGGCAGGGATGTGCTCCAGGCCTGCAGGTCCTTCCCTGCGAGCTACAGAGAGGGTCTGTGGCCACCCAGCTGTGCCACGATACCCCAGCAGCCTCAGCCCACCTGGCACCTCCAAGCAGGCTGCCCTCAAGTGAGCACTCCCCATCCCACCAAGCAGGGCAGGGACACATCAGGCACACGCTGCCCGGCTGCTGAAGCAAGGAGCTTCCTCCGCGGTTCAGAAACAGGCACGCACCAGCTAGACCCACGCAGCCTCTCCTCGTGGTAGCAGACCTCAGCCAGGTACGGGCTGATTGCAGCGAATGCCACCATGATACAGCACTCGGGAGTACACCATGGTTTTCCTCACCTTCCATCCTCTGTCATGACTCAGCTCTCCTCAAGCAGCCAAGTCACAAAAATGAGCTGTATTTTGAAATAAAGTTTGGCAAATTACATACTGACTGCTTAGTCAGAAGTACAAAGTACACCAAACTAAGTATCTTTTAGAGATGAAAATCCCTCACAACTTTTTTCTAAATCCAAACGATATATCTTCATTTTACTGCACAATTTAACCTCGAGCTCTGAATAAAATAACTTACTGATCTACTCAATCCTTCATTAAAATAAATCCACAATACAGATGGCCAGATAGAAACTTGCACAAATCATAGAATGGCATAGGCTGGAAGGGACCTCAGAGATCATCTAATCCAACCTCCCTGTCATGGGCAGGGATGCCTCTCAACTAGACCAGGCTACTCAAGGCTCCGTCCAACCTGGCCTTGAACACCTCCAGGGAGGGGGCATCCACAACTTCTCTGGGCAATTTATTCCAAAGTCTTACCACCATTGTACTGAAGAATTTCTTCCTAAGATCTAATCTAAATCTGTTCTCCTTCAACTTAAACCCATTTCCCCTTGTCACCACCTCCTGAGTCACGGTTTCATGCTGTTTACAGTGTGCCTAACAAGCTGGTGGCTGTTCTTTTTAACCCCACTCTGTAACCAACAGTGCTTCAGGAGCTGGTTGAAAAGCAGCTCCAACATCTGAGCAACAGGGCAGCATAGACTGTGACTTAATCAGCCATGCTGTTCCTCAGTCCATAACTGCCCTTGTTTTACAGCCACCTGAGCTTACATGGGTCAAGAAATGTAAGTGGTATCATCTATCTACCTTTCTTGTGACCTCATGCTGAAGAAAAACATTCAGGAAAAATGAAATAACATTATAAAAGCTCAGCACATTGACCAGAATGCACGAGCACTCTATTTTGGCATCCAAAATCTGAATGGAGCGATTTTGTGTCCTACAGCGTTTCAGACCATCACGTCCTGTGTTGTGCACTACACTGGGTCAATTGACTCTGAATCAAAAAGAATCCACTTTTTCATGCTAATCAGTTCCTTTACATTTTTTTAAATTTCATTAACATTTTTCTAATGGACAGTGTATTATACACATATTAGATTAAAACTCTTTATCATATGTAACATGTTTGCTGCTACATGTAATGCTAATAGGACAGGTGGCCATGAAAACCCTGAACAATCAGATTTTGTGATGCAAAACCTATGTGAAGCTACATGTCTGAGTAAGAGATAACGTATCCGATTTGTTGACTTAGATGAACTAACAGTTTATATTGCCTACAAACATCTAAAAGAAATATATCTGAGGACACTCTCTAACCTCCTTTCACTATTATAGAAACAAACATTTACTAACAAGCAACAACAGAGAAATAACATACTTTTGTTTTTATCCTTCATCATACTCCCAAAAACCAAACCAGCTAAGAAATATTGGCTTAGTATGTTGAAACATAAAATAAAACGCTATGTCCAATTGCAGCTCTCACATTAACTTGTCTGGCTGCTCAGGAACTGCTGGAACACACAAGCAGCCAAGTCTTCCAAGCAGCTATCCATTTCTTAACAGCAGCTATGACCCATATCCAAATTCAGGATGCACATATTATGAGAAACTCTTCCTGAAAATATACCTACATTTCATCAAGACAACTGAAATTCTTCCTTCAAAAATCATAGCTGGGTTAAAAGTCAGTGCTTTTAAGAAATCTGCTTCTGTTTCTTTTATTTTTTTTTAACAGAGGATAAACGATAAAAAAAATGAGGGCAGAGAGATTAACTAAGACTATCAGTGAACGCTTTAAAACATGTTTTGTTTGCATGTGCACAGATAGCCCAAAGTTACAGACAACTGTACAAAGCCATCAGCCAGAACTCAAGATTGGCAACGGGGCAGAGGCAATCGCTGGAGGGGCTGGCTGCAGGAAGTCAGTCTGGGCAGCAGGTGACTTGACATCTAGACCAGAAAACAGAGAAAATTACCTATGGCAGCTGGGAATAAACCATAAGAGAAGGATAGCAGGAATATGTACCAGATAAGGCAGTTAAGGCAGGGGAAATTAAGAGACTACAGTTCTACTAAACTGATGTCAAACTGAACCTTCTTATTGAATGTTCTTAGCTAGAAACAGAAACATGCAAGATATTTACGACTTTTCTTTTGACAATCCTAATAAAGCTGCCTTTGTTACTCAAAATCTCTAAATATTTACAAGATCTTCTCAAGGACTTGCATATTGGGAGAGACTTAAACAAAACCCAAAGAAAACTCAACCGAACAGATAAAAATCAAAAGCCTAAACTGAAAGATAAGGAAAATTTAATGAGAAACTTCACAATCTGAGAAGCAAGTTGAATTTTTCACCTTTCTGCATTAACGTTTATAACTTTTTCATCAACTTCTGTGAATAACAGTGTTTTCCAACTACATAATATTGGTAATTGAGGTCCTAGTTAGCACAGGCCAGCCCTACAGATTCTGTTTCTTCCACCCTGCAAAACACAACTCTGTAATCTTCTGCTGCAGAAGAGCAAGTCATGCAGCTCTCAGATTTCTATGTCCCCAGTACATATTCAAGTCTATTTCTAGGTCCAGTTCAGTCTAACAAACTGCTTGGCAGTTGTATAGCTAGTTATGCAATGACTTTTCTGGTTTGAGAACTCAAATTTCTGACTAGCTTACTTGGGCACAAACCTGCCCACCAGTTAACTAAACCATTGTAAAAGAGTCACTGGGAAAGGTGATGAGTTGCTACACCCTTACAGAGAGGGCTGTCTGTGTGCTTGCGTGTAAGCATACGAACACACATGCAAAATTGGTTTTTTCCAACTGCTGGTCACAACTGCTGTATGCAACTGCCAGATGAGGAAACACCTGTATTTTCCTAATGGAATTCAGCTGAGGGTAAAAAGGTGCATCTGCAAGACCCTATCAGGAAGTTCTTAGTAATAAGCCCTTTGCACATGAAAAAGAATAACGGGAGGAGTTCAAAGCAGGAAGAAAATGAAGCAGGCAGGAAAAGGGAGGTCCCCAACAGACGAAGAGGAAGAAAAATGTGACATAAAACTCCAAATTCAAGCCCATGAAGTTCCACATGTTAGAAAAGGAGGCATCAGAAAGAGCTTTACATCTCAGTAATGAATAATTAAAATGGTCTTAAAGGCTGCAAGACACTATCATGCAGTGGAATACTTCCTGCAGACTCTTGCAGGATCACTCGAAGTTTATATCAAAAAAGATTAGCGCATCCTCACTATTACCTTAACAAACTAGAAATAACTAGAAACGAAGGAGACAAAGTATCTTGGCTATCTCTCAAGTAGTACAGAAGCAAAAGGGTAAAGTTCTTCAAAACTGTCTATCTACTGTGTTCTCTCACTAATCTCACGCATCCTATATCCATAAAGATTACGCCAGTATTTGCTGACTAGGCTTGTTACCATTAAGTCTGACAATCTGAGGTTAAGGATTAAGTGTGATGATCCGAGGGCTGGAGCACCTCTCCTCTGCTATGAAGACAGGCTGAGAGAGTTGGGGTTGTTCAGCCTGGAGAAGAGAAGGCTCTGGGGAGACCTTCTAGCACCTAAAGCGTGCCTACAAGAAAGCTGAGAGGGACTTTTGACAAGGGCGTGTAGTGATAGTATTAAAAACTAAGGTGATGGCTTTAAACTGAAAGAGGGTAGATTCAGATTAGATCTAAGGAGAAATTCTTCAATCTGAGGGTGGTGAGGCACTGGTACAGGTCGCCCAGAGGTTGTGGAAACCCCATCCCTGGAGTCATTCAAGGCCAGGTTAGATAAGGCTTTGAGCATCCTGATCTAGTGGAAGGTGTCCATGCCCATGGCAGGGGGGTTGGAACGAGATGATTTTTTAGGTCCCTTCATACCCAAATCATTCTATGATTCTATCACCTTGCTAGACCAAACTTTTCATACATTATGACAGAGATTTTTCTAAAATGTTCTAACAGACATCAATAATTCAAGTTTCTGTACGTTCATCATGGTTGGATTTGCACTACTGAAGGCCTCCTCCTCCCTTATCATTCTTCTTTACTACAACTAGCCAGATGGGAAATAACTAAATATATATCTGTGTATGTATATGTGTGTATTTATACACACACAATCTATTGATTTGTCCAAATACCATTAAAGTGTCAAATGACAGAGGCTTAACTTTTTCAATAAAGAAAGCACTATAAACCACTTTTGTGAACACTTGAAATCACTTTAGACAAGTCGCAGTCAGCAAAACTGAGAATCTTAAGTCAACTGGCAATCTTTGGGCTGACTAGAAGGCAAGTAGTTGAAAATGCACAGAGGTTAACACAAGAATCTTGAGGTATGTTACATAATTACAACCTGATGCGGTCTACAACTGCTATTAACTGAAGAAAACCATACTCATACACTGAAAAGGCCCATCATGCTAGAAAACATGCCAACGAACACGATGCTAAAGGGATTTTATACCCCTGCAGTCTGGGAGAAGCAATGTTTTAGAATAGGCTATGATCAAACTATACTTAATTACTAGTGTTCCCCTAGAGGTAAATTGAAGTTTAACAAGATTAGAAACAGACAAGAGTCATGTCTATGTGCACAAACAAGCTCAGCACTACTATCAGTGAAAATTTAAGTAATTTGATGTTTTGAAATATTTTAAGCCTCAATCCTGAAAAAACCTTACTGTACTTGTAGTATATTCAATTAAATTTTACTGAAATTAATTTCATGAAACTATTTCCACCAATAAGTATTATTCAATGATACTAATAAAAGATAAAATACATGTTAAAAATCACCAGAAAACATTTGTAGAGAAACAAGCAGAAAGTGACAAACAATGGGAGGAAAAGTAAATGCAACTGGACTGAGTATAAAACAATGGTTGCAAAAATATATATTCAAGACACCATTCTTTTCAAGTCTCAGAACAAAGCGATGTGTAGACAAGTGCCAAAAGAATATGCATACCATGACTTCACATACATCCTATTAAAAACAAATTGTGAGGTAAAACAGTAAACAAATGCCTCACACCCAGAAAAGTCTATGCTGCCAGCTAATATTAGAATTTCAAGACAATTTAACCTTTCAGAACAGCTTTGCTTCTCCTTCTCCTCTTCCAGTCTGCTTGCAAACAGTGTTATACTTGTCCTGTATTTTTCCTAAGAGTACCACGTATGGCATTTCTCAAACATGTTCATTTATCACATTCCTGGAAGTTTTATGGACTCATGTACCACTTCTATGTAACATCTTCTAATGTGCTACTGTGTTGTCACACGCTGACTTTGCCCGTGCAGCAGAGAAATTTTGCCCTGTAGAAGTTCACAGCCATGGCCCTAAGCCCTCTTAGTGCAGTGGGTGCACAGAGGCAAACCAGCAACCAGAGAGGGCATTACACTGCGCTCCTGCCTAAACCACGTCACAGATCTGTACAGCAGGTTTTCCAGACTGCTTCTCTTCTTAAGTTTCTGAACCACATTAATAAAGCAACACTTTACGTGAGAGTGAAAGAGTGCAACTGATGTGACACACACGCAAAATCCAAGGGCACCGTTTCAATCTCTTGCCTAAAGAGTTACTAAGCTCGACTTAGCTCTAAGCAACTGAAGTGGAAGTATGTTGACAGGATCTTTTGATGCTTTCGGTTTCAGACTCTGTTTCTTGCAAGCAGTGATCTATGGCAGTCACTTCATTATTTAAGGTTTTTCCGCTCTTCCAGGAGTCGGAGACCCTTAGTCAAACATATACGGGCGCATGTTTCAGCTGCCCAGAAGCGGTGATGGACAAGTCATTAGCGAATACCGTATACATCAGCATGCACATACAGACACCCTCAACCTACCTACTCATTTAAAAGCTTCAGTAAACCTTATTTTAACTGGTACTACAAAAACAGTTAATGGTTATCTTTAAGGTACTAAAAGTGGTCTAAAAATAAAACCATTAACGAAAACCATGCTTAAAATGTGTCTTTTATTTTCCAAACATATCAGGAGATCTAACAAAAGAAACGGTATCTCCCTAAAATATTTGCTTCTTTTATACCACTGGAACAATAACCCCCCTGCTAAGTAAAATAATTCTTTAAAGTCCAGTAAGGTAAAAAGCAATGGTTCTGCAATGATTTGTAGCCTCGCTACATTTTCTGCTGCACAGCTCACTCTTTGTCTTTAAAATTACAGATGTAGCTGCCAAATTACTTACACTTTGTGACACGTTCATTTATATAATTTCTAAGCCTTTGATTCTCAGCATTCTCAACCCACTAGTCATGAATACAAAGTCATGTAAGCTACAAATATATAACGTTAATGCACATGTTGGGGAGAAGATTCTCCAAAATAGGTACTTAAAATCTTACAACTGCTTCCACACTCCGGGTCAACCCCCTTGTCAACCAGTAATTTTCAAGCTTCAAGAAAAACCTAGATTCTTTTTTCCCTACATGTAATTATCCCAGTATTATTACCATTCCCCAAATACACTTGCCTCCTATAGTCCTCCTTAATGCTGACCTTGCAAACTAACAGCGTATTCCCCAATCAATATTAGTAATTTAGTGAGATATCCTAAAGAAAAAGACAGTTTTACAGATCTATGTTCAGCTAAAATTTTTTAAGAGGTTGAAGTTATGAAGTTTGAGGCTATTATTTCTACGGTTGCCGATAGTTGTGCAATATATTATATTTAAGCTTCAAGCTAGACCAATAACGTATTATCAAATAAGTAATATGAGGAATTATTCATAATTTCATTGTCATGCTTTTGCCAAAACACAGGAATAAAAAATATTTTGTGAATAACCCAGAGAAATCCAGACGGATAATGTACTTTTTATGAATAGTAATAGCGCAATAAGAAAAAAATAAATCTTGAGACAACCTGCCCAAACCCAATATAAAAAATATTTAGAACTGTCAGAAAAATTCATTTTCAGTATAAGAAAATAAATCAAACAGTTAACATGGCACATAACTAGTAATGTTTTGTTTTTACAATTTTACAGTATAAAACTTCAGATCTACCAAAAAACAGGAAAGTAAAAATCAATCAACTGGAGATAAAGCACAATTATAGAAGACACACAATGCCATCAAACTCACACTGATCTTAATTCAAACATAACTGAACATCCACAAGTATCAAGTACATCTTCACTAAAGCAGCAGTGGAAATTAGATTAAACTTATGCAGTTACATACTAAAGAAACTTCAGCAGTAGACGGCCTCCTCTTCTGCCTCCCCATCTCCCATGACCGAGAAGGCTAAAAATAGGGGCTTCCGTTTCCTTAGATTATTTTGCTTTAAACTTTTCTAGAGCACTGAAATTAGCTACTCTGCCAGCTTCCTACATTTGTGTTAGAAAAGAAGGAGTGTTAAAAACACACTTCCATTTACAGCAACTCAGGAAACTGACTTCTGTGGTTTGTGTTATTACTATCATTCGTAAAGGACAAGTCTCTCTAGAAGTTGTAGTTGTCTCTTCCAAAGTTTCCCTTTGGCTGTTGCTCACTCAAAGGCCCCACAGTGACATACTTTGGGGTAACCTTCTGTACTTGCATTATTTCTATATTTATGCATTCCTTTGCAGTTAGTAAACACAGATATTCTCAGGGCACAGCGCTCAATTCCCCATATCCAATAGCAGCTCCGGTACTAGAAAGGAGAGCTTAAGAGCTGCAGAAAGCCAGTGTCAGCTCCCTCCCTGCCAGCCCCGAGCCTTCGAGGAAGTCGGAGCCGCAGGAAGCCTCTGACTTCCACCATGGCAGCACAGAGTGGCCTCAGCTGTCCAGGTCCATATTTTAAGGTGAGAAGGAACCGCTGTCATCATCTAATTGATGGATCCATTTTGCATCCTGCATAACTCAGGCCACAAAACTTCAGCTAGCAATTCTTTCATCTAGCCCAACATCTCGTGGTTGACCTAGAGCATATTTTCCACAGTGGTAAGGGTAGTGTTTGTTTATATTGAAAAAGATGTACATTGCAGAATAAGTATCTGAAGTATTTATCTGCAAGCATAAAGCATATGCATATCAACAAACAAAAAGCAGCAGGCATCCAAATACTGCTGTAGTATAAAGTTGTATCATCTATATATTACTATAATGCAGTGTCACCCACTCATTAGGCAGTCTGGCATGCTTCATTAGGCATTGTCTCATTAGGCAATTATTTGATTGCTTCTAATTTTGCTAGACTGAAGTAATTCTGGCTGAAGTTCTCCTTCCTGAGGGTGTGCCTCATTCTCATCTCTTGTGAGAAGTTTTCAATTAAAACAGCTCAGCCATTTGAAAGAATAAAGCAGAGGAAAAAATGCCGTCCCTCACCACCTCCGTACTAGAATTTCTACAGCAGTCTCCCAAATACTCTCAGTGCTACTAAAACCAGGACCTGATTTTTTTAGGTCTCCTACCATCCCCACGGAAAAACAGTCAAGTTTGGTCAAGGCACAGGGAAGACGACGAATATGGTTGCACATGCTCGACATAACTCTGTGAAGTATGAACACCCTGTTCTTAGCAGATTTAATCCCTGCTGAACATGTGCCAGCTTCTCAAGACCTCTCCTGGCTACACACCCACCCAACACCAGTGGGTCAGGACACTGCAAGGCTTGCTCAAGCAAAGCATTTCCAGCACAACCCTGCTCCCTGCTCCTTGTATTCTGGGAACAGAGACTAGGAAGCCAGTTTCTCCTTCTAGTCTCAATGCAATCCCTGTTAGCACCTGAACACCATGGAGGAAAAGAAGGAAGCAGGCACTCCGTGATACAGCAGGATGAGGAGCATGGGAATCAGGTGCTGGAAGAAGAGGCAATCAGAAAGCGATAAATAGTATAAGGAGGCACAGACAGAGAAGGAGAAGCACAGGGAGAAGGACTAATAGCAGAGCTGGAGCAGAATGGACTGGCTGGGAGCAGTGTGAACAGGCCTAACCAAACCAGCAGGATGGGGAAGGACAGGACTAACCAAAGATGCTGCCCCCTGCATCCCTCTGCTCTGAGGCTCTGAATGTGGCTCTAGTCTCCTCTGTGCACTCCATCCCAACTATACCATAAACTCCACCTGTGGTTTTGCATGAAAGCTGGATTAACAGCTTGGTACCAAAGTGGAGAGACCCCTGTTGTCTTCACATGTGTCCTCCTTTGCTGCCCTAAACTGCACAAATCCCATCATTTCATAGCACTACTACTTTTGACACTCATCTGATCATACTGTAAGCTAGCAGTAGGCACGCTTCAACTCACTAGAACTGCAAAAACAGTAATGGGGAAGGGGGAAAGTAGTAATTTGGGGTTTGCCCAGGGTTACGGAATGGAATCAGTTTACTTCGCTACCAGATGTGCAAAAAGGCAATGTAGAGAAGGCGGGAGGTGAGCAAGATCTCCTACTATTCATAAAAAGATGTTAATCCAGCTTGCAGTGTCTTAAGGGCACACTAATCATAGAATGGTTAAGGTTGGAAGCGACCTCAAAGATCATCTAGTTCCAACCTCCCTGTCATGGGCAGAGACACCCTCCAAGACACCAGGTTGCCCAAAGCCTCATCCAACCTGGCCTTGAACATTTCCAGGAATCGGGGCATTCACAATATCTCTGGGCAACCTGTTCCAATGACTCACCACCCTCTGAAAAATTTCTTCCTTATATCTAATCTAAATCTGCCCTCTTTCAGTTTAAAGCCATTGGCCCTTGTCTTATCACCATATACCCTTGTAAAAAGTCCCTCTCCAGCTTTCCTGTAGGCTCCCTTTAAGTACTGGAAAGCTGCAATAAGATCACCCTGGAGCCTTCCCTTTTCCAGGCTGAACAGCCCCAACTCTCTCAGCCTGTCTTCAGAGCAGAGGTGCTCCAGCCCTCGGATCATCTTCGTAGTCCTCCTCTAGACTCACTCCAGCAGCTCCGTGTCTTTCTTGTGTTGGGGACTCCAGAGCTGAATGCAGTATTCCAGGTGGGGTCTCACGAAAGCAGAGTAGAGGGGCAGAATCACCTCCCTCGACCTGCTGGCCATGCTTCTTTGGATGCAGCCCACGATATAGTTGGCTTTCTGGGCTGCCAGCGTACATTGCCGGCTCATGCTGAGCTTCTCATCCACCAGCACTCCCAAGTCTTTTTCCTCAGGGCTGCTCTCAATTCATTCTCCACCAGCCTGTACTTGTGCTTGGGATTTTCCTGACCCACGTGCAGGACCTTGCACTTGGCCTTGTTGAACTTCATGAGGTTCTCACAGGCCCACCTTTCCAGCCTGTCAAGGTCCCTCTGGATGGCATCCATTCCCTCCAGCGTGTCCACCACACCACACAGCTTGGTGTCGTCAGCAAACTTGCTGAGGGTGCACGTGATCCCACTCTCCATGTCGCCAAAGATGTTAAATAGCACTGGCCCAGTACTGACCGGCCTTGTTGAACTTCATGAGGTTCTCACAGGCCCACCTTTCCAGCCTGTCAAGGTCCCTCTGGATGGCATCCATTCCCTCCAGCGTGTCTACCACACCACACAGCTTGGTGTCGTCAGCAAACTTGCTGAGGGTGCACGTGATCCCACTCTCCATGTCGCCAACAAAGATGTTAAATAGCACTGGCCCAGTACTGACCCCTGAGGAACACCACTTGTCACTGGCCTCCACTTGGACATTGAACTGTTGACCACAACTCTTTCAGTGCGACCATCCAGCCAGTTCCTTATCCACCGATTGGTCCATTCATCAAACCGCGTCTCTCCAGTTTAGAGACAAAGATGTCGTGTGAGACAGTGTCAAATGCTTTGAACAAGTCCTGGTAGATGATGTCAGTTGCTCTTCCCTTATCCACCAATGCTGTAACCCCATCATAGAAGGCCATCAAATTCGTCAGGCACAATTTGCCCTTAGTGAAGCATTCTGGCTGTCACCAATCACCCCTTATTAAGCTTCACTCCTTTGCAGGGGGTGGGGAGGGGAGCATCAAAAAAAATCAACCCAAACAAAACAAGAATGCAGCCACATAAACAAAGACGCTTTCACAATAATGTCAATGCAAACTTTAATTCTGGCATTTTACAATGTGTCTAAATTTGGCTATGCAACTTTAATAAACATTAAAAAACCTTTACACATGCATCTCAAAAGTATCTCAGTTAGGAAGAGTACATTTAGGTACCAGGATCTACATCTTAGAGCTTTTTAAAGTTTGGGGGAAGAACAAAGCCTATTTTAAAAGTCTGTTTCTTTTCTGAGAAAGTCAAGTATACAGCAAATAAAAAACCAAAACCTCAAAAGCACCTTTGAATATCCACTGCTAACCAATGGTACTGTTGCACTCAGGAACAGTAATCCCCAATACGAACACTTCCTTCATTGCTCGTGAAAGGTTAAGACCTAACAATACAGGAACTTGACATGAATAACAACTTTGGAAACCACCTAATTGATCCATTTATCTGTTAAGATTAGGTAAAATAAATAAAAAATAAAATATAAATCATACACTGGGAGATACTCAGGAAATAGATATTCATGAAGGAAATTAACTACTAAAACATGCATAATGATTGATTGACCAAACAACCACTAAAAGAAAGGTGTGCAAAGAGAGACAGCTACTGTGTTTTGAGACATATCCTCAATAATATGCTCACTAAAAACTATTTTTTCCAAGTAACTGCAACTTCTGTTCTTTTTCTCAAATAAGATCAAGTCTATCTTTAATGCAAAGCACTTACATGCAATAACAGAAAAGCCACAAAGACATCAGAAATGCAGATTAAATGAACTGCAGGAAGAAAAGTGGAGGAAGAAGGAGAAAAACATTTGCATTTTCAAGAGGCCTGTCTGGTACTAAGTAACAAACAGAACGGAAAGATGTATTCAGAAGAGAAGTAGGGCGTTACGTCTGACATAATAGAAATCTAAGCTCTTCTCAGTGCTAGCAGAAGAGACATAATGTTTCCTTTACTTAAAATACAGAAAATTACCTGCCCACAGATATTATATGAAGTCTTGTCAGAGTAACTGTTCCCTGCATTTAACAACCTTTTGTGTTACTAGCAGAGGAAGCATCTAAACTTTTGGTTTCTTTAACTCCAATCTACCTACTTTCTTCAAAATTATGTTTGGGTGAGACCTAACCATCAATGGGATCCTCTCGGTCTTTCAGGTGAGGATGGTAGGTAGAACTGTCTCCTGGACTCAGGAGTTGATCAGGTGGCAAACTTTTCCCAACAATATCAGCTATTTCCAATTACCGAAAGATCTACTGATACAATCTCTGAGTAACCTGAAAGGGAAAAAAATCCGCAGTTTTCCATAGTGTTGTAAGCCTGCTTGCTTAGTTGGGTTGATGAGCAATGCTTCAGAAGATCCAGTAAAAGGAGGGCATGAAGCAGCCTGAACCGCGATTACTATTCCAGACAGCAGATGCCTAATGTGTGCTGAAAACTTTGTGACTAAAGTCTGTTTAAGAGACCAGGACTTCAAAAACTTACCACCAGCTCCTCAAAGGCTATTAGCAAACCTGAGTAAACTGAAAGGGAAATGATGGCGCATAGGAAGGCAGGACAGCATACAAACATGACAGGAAATTCCCAGAAAAATGTGGTAATGACTCTTACGCATTTACTCTGCTCCACGCATTTTCATGTTGTACCGTTTTCTAAAAATCTTTTACTATTACCCATTAAGCAAGAAGACAGCCTGTCGTAAGACAGCTGTGGAAAAAGAAACAGGAATACTCCCTCTTTCCTCCCCCATCCTGTACTTATGCCACAACTGAACAGCTCATTTGAAGAAGAGATTTTTCTCACCGTTTCCTAGACCGCCACTGCTGCCAGGAAAGCCTGTCTTCTGCCATCACCCTTCGTCTAGCTTCCTTTTGCAGGTCTTACTTCTCCGTAAGTGAACTCAGATGTTCATATACATAGCCACTCTCAGTTCTTCCCAGCATTAAATCCAGAGGATTCTTATTCATAGGATTTGGATATTCTGATTTCATACTGCCGCAGCATGACAACAAGGAATTACTGAAGATGGAAGCTGTCAGAAGAGCAAAGGTCTTCAGTACACACCTTCCCTACTAATCGTCATAGCTGAAGGTCTGATCCCAAATTTTTAAGGTCCTCGAGAAGTTAACTTCCTTGACAATTTTGCCCTCAAATTCTACTTCGAGTACAATGAAAATACCACTAGTTAAATAAACTTTTATCATACTGCATATTAAATCCTCGCCACCCAAATTAACAAGGTATTTTTAATTCAGCACAACTGCTTTTCAACCTACCTGATCATATTCAGTCTCTTTTCAGAATAGCCTTCAGATGCAAGGACCCTCACTGCATGACCAGCTAAACCCTGTTGCTGTGCCACATTTTAACGGAAGCCTAAATTTTACAGATGGGGCTGGTCTAGACCCCCTCCTTCCCTCTGGCCATATATTGAGCAATGCGTCTTACTCACAAGGAGTTAACGCTTCTGATTCCTGAAAAAGTCAGTTTTATGGAGACAATTTTCCCTAACTCTTTTCAACAAAGAATCAGTAAGAAATACACTAATTTAAGACACCAGTGAAATCTCAAGTGGAATGCTGATTTGGGGAAGAACACCAATGCCACCCTACCTCCACTCAAACAAACATAAAAACAAAACACAACCCCCAGACTCTCTAAAACGTGCAAGGCAGCATATCAACTATCCCAGACATCTTTAAAACACACTGCTTTCTGAGGGAGTACTACAGCAATGCTAAGAGCGGACATCTACAGACGCTGCAGTACATTTCTTCTGACTGAATAGTCTGTACTTCTCAAAATTCCAGCAAACACATAAAAGGGGTACTATTCAGCATTTACTTCTTCCCAGAAAATGAATGCTGACAGAAGCAGAGGATGGGATGGCATCATTGTTGCCATAATATAAATCCAGAATACTTAAAAGGATAACACACAATTTAATGACTTGAGCCAAAACGATTTCACAATGTAACATTTTACATGATCCAAGAACAGTAAAAAGTAAACAAAAACGTTTAAAGAGTTCTTGTATATGGACTCTAACTGCTTTTAAAAGGAAAACAAATTACACAAATGCCATTTTCACTAGCTGCCTGTCTAACACATGGTTTAATTTAACAGGTATTAAAGATATTGTAAGATATTCTAAGTATGGACAAGTTCTTCTGGCAACTTTTAACATCCATCAAACTTTAATGTTGAGAGGAAAAAAAAAAAAAATCATTCTTTCAAAGATCCAAGATGAATTTTGTTTCTATTTTGTACTTCCTTCAAAAGCAACCATGAAAAGGAACTCACCTTGTCCTCAGTAAACAGCTCTTTCTCATGCATTTTGTACAATTAAGCCCAGCACATTCTTTCATTGTTTTGAACCTACACCACTTTGATCTCCAATTTCCAAAACAAGAGAAATACGAAAGCATTCTCAGACACACCTTCCAGATCAGACAGGAGCTTCCCCATACACACACACATATTAACTGCGCAATTACTCCATTCCCTTGACATTGCTGTTAATCACAAGCTTTTGTAAGCGTAAATTTTGACTGTACAAAATACATAGCTATCCCAACAATAACAAAAATCCTTCTTTCTTAGTACTTTCTCTCTCCATCTTTCTTTCCTGGAAGGACACAAATGCCTTCTTGAAGCACTGGGAGTCACACTAGCGCTCCAGAGCCAAGGACAGCCAGTTCCCACGCAAAGATGGCCGGCTCCAGCGGTGCCTCTGCGAGCGCCAGGGCAGAATCATCGCGCTGAGTGCCACGCCAGTGTCATCGCGCTGCCTCACGGCACGTGCTCCTCCAGCTCGTTCCAGCGTGCTGGAGCAGGATGCAGCCCCCATGCCAGGGGCTGGCACAGGAGCAGCACATGCCAATGGTGCTTTGCGATGCAGTGGCTCGGAGGAGAAACTGGAAGGGTACTTGACACTCATTTATAAATACGTCTTTTCCTATCGCACGCTGTCAATAGTAACATGCATCTTATTAATTTCCAAAGCATTCTGATGACCTTATGGCTACTGCTTTCCCCAAACGAAACCACTATAAGATAAGCTGACAACTATTCTGTACTGTGGCAGACACCTATTACTCACCCCCATCACCTTAATACTAAGAAAACTTTTAACTGAAGCTACATAGCTAAAAGACATGAGAACTTATCAGCTTAACACATGACAGAAAGTCCACTTGCAGAAAATGAGAAACATCTATGTTTATTGTATTGTGCTTGGCAAGCACAATTGTAATATGAATATGAAGATCAATAAGCCCTAAAAATTTTTAATGCTCCTTGAAATACATTATACCTAGTGCCTTTGATAGCAAGGTAGAAAGAAGCAGGGGGAAGGAAGGAAGGAAGGAGAGACACGACACAGTTCCATCCTCAAATCAAGCTTGCTCACTGCTACATTTCCTCCTGGTGTCATCAGCAAAACTTTATTTCAAATATCTAGGCAAAGTAACACAAGATTCAGGAACTGTAGTCTTTTGCCTTTGGAAGGCCGTAACTGAAAGTGTCGAAGTATCACAGATTTTAGCAAGTGCTTTACAAAGTACAAGCACGAATGTTAGTAAAAAAAGCTAAAAAAGATAAGTGAACCTCTACATTACTCTTGTTTTATTTGTATTCATAGAATCATATTACTAATTTATAATCAGAACACCACCTTAAAGTTAGGAAATACCATAATTAGTACCCACCTGAACACCACATACAAGAAGCTTAAAAATAACACTGCACAAAAAAAACTGTGGCAGAGCACAGAACTGAACTCCAATCTCCCAAATCCCAAACCATCACGACTGAACCATATTCTTTCTTGCTTTGGAGAAACACAATTAAAACAGGCAAACAACATTTCAGGACCGGTATTTCACAACAACTAGAAGAGGAGATCAGAAAAGGCACTGCAGTAATACGGCTGGGAGATAGGGCAATGAATCTAAAGCAGGATTTTGAAAGACTGGGAAGAAAAGCCTAAAGGTGCTTTTCTATTTCTATCAAGTATCTGAAAAGAATAATTTAATTGTCTGCTTTGAAGATTCGACTTGTCTTTCCAAGCAGTTATTGTGATTGGATCATATTAGAAATCTTCCTGAAGTCATGACTTTATTTCAAAGATCTTTCCTTAAGATAACTTTATTATATACAAAATCCTACACTACTGCAGATCAACAGGTAAGAAAGTTATGAGTCCATTTCACTAATGTTGGTGATACATCCTACGATAATACACATTTTATGTATGCTTTACAAATATAACCCCACAAGAAATAATTAGTGCCTACAACCGGCACAAAAAGAACACTGATTTCTGTAAAGAAAGTAACATTACAGTAAAGGCACTGTAAATTCATACAGTAAATTAATTACTCCACACGAACACCTATAGGGTTTGTCTACACAGGACGTTTCCAGCAGATCGAAAGCAGCTCTGCCCTGGCTCCCATGTGCAGAGCTTCCAGCGACTTCAGCACGGCACGGAGCTCCATCTAATATAACCTGGCCTACGCCAGGCTTGTTAGCTCAGGTTCGGTGATGAGTTAACCACAGCCACCTGGCTCCCGACCAGCTCAAAGCACGAGCCGAATTTGCAACATAGCATTTAGACACAACTGAGAACGTCTCATAATGGAATTGCTTACTCACCTTATTCACCTCAGTTACTTCATCTAGTGGAATAAACTACTCACCCATGTTGCTACACGAAAAGCATTCACACAGAAGACTGAGAGCCCTGTTTATTCACACCCAAGCTTACTGAACTCCAGCTTTTCCAGGTAGGAAAAAAAAATGGGCTTTATGAAAGTCAAAACCAAAGTGAGCAGTCTTTGCCGAAGCAAAACCAACAGCACCCACTAGCTTCAGCAGAATTTCACGCAATACATCTCTGATCCTTATGAACAAAAAATGACTGCTAGCAGCCCCAGGAGGCACACTGATAGCAGCTATCTCACTGATAAACCATCTGCAGGACTCTGGATCTCTACATTGCACTGTTTGTTTACGCATACAGGAGACCAAACCTAAAACCCAGGCAGCGTACCACAGGCAACGCAGCCTAACAACTACGCTGGAAACTTAAAAACTTAAACCGTGTCCATAGCGCACACACCACGGAATGACTGTAATCCAAGCCTGTATCATGAAGTCTGGCACACTGATCTCAAAATGTATTTCTATTGCTAACTAGGTAAAACTGTCACTTGGTTTTTAGAAATTGGCTTGTTTCAATGAGCTGACTACCAGAAGCTAGCAGAAAACAGGGTCATAAAAGAAAAAAATAATCAAGGGCTTGTAGTCCCATCTCCTATAGAAATATGGATATGCAATTTTTATTAACAACAATACTGATTAATAGACCTAAGTCTATTTGGTTTTTATTCCACTGATGAGTTTCAAATTTTAGGGAAACCCTTTAGATAATCCAAATACCTGTGAAAGTTTATGAAAGTAGGAGACCTAGTAGAAAGTGAAAAGCCCATGTTTACACTTAATCAGGAATCAGAAAATCTGCTCGAGAGCAAGTGGATGCAAATACCCCAAACGCAAGGCAAAAAGTGTGCAGCACCACTTTCACCTTCCCAGACACCAAAGTCAATCAGCCATAAGAGACAAACCTACAGGAAACCAGACTTCATTAGTTCCGGTACTCACGGAAATACCTGATTTCTATAAATGGTAACATTTTCCACATAACATCTACTGCGAGCTTCTTCAGCACATCCAGCTCGGTGCCCTGCAAGGCATCTCCCTGCCCTACCCTAGACATTCACGTGCAAGCTACCCAAATATTTTCCCTTGCAAATGTTATTTTCTTTAAAAATACATTAAATATTTCCTTTAAAAATCCACAGCTAGTCCTATTTATGTGACTATTTGCTGGGTGGAACAAACTTAGATGCTAAGCTGGAAATACCATAACAGCTGAGTATTTTAACTGGCAACACCCTTGTAACGACATGTCTGTGTGTCATATCAGCTATAGACTCCGCAACCTTACAAATCTGGCATCTCCCAGCTTGAAAAATTAATTTTGCAGGTTTACTAGAATTTCACATGCACGTTTTCACAGACATTCTTGCATTAAAAATACCCAAGACTATTGTATAAAGTACACATTCACAAGTTTGATGCTTGTCAGTAGCGATCTCGGCAGTCAGCTCAGGCAGGTCAATACGCCATCCCTCCAAAACTGGATAAAACTTTTGTGCCATGCCATAATACAATTTATGTTCCAGTAATTTTTCTGTAAAATAAAAGCCCAAGGTGGAGGTCACATATTGGTTTTAACACTAAAATTTTATCTCTTTCTAATAGCCTTATTACCTGTACTGTTCCATCAATACAGGTGTGCACTATTTACATAGATTAGCAGTGTTACACAAGGAACTTGTCCTAAATAAATATAAATTGTATAATAAGGATGCTGCAATTCCTTGTGCATCTAACACTGCTGGGTTTGGGAGAATTTTTCCACCAAATTTGAAAGGAAGCAAACTTACGGCAATGCGTAAGAAGACAACACTACTGTTTTTCTTACCACAGGCACCAGATATATCGAGAAAAGTCAATTTCAGTTCCAGTTTGAGTATTTTCTGATAGTTTGTTGCCACATTGTATAACTTGAACTTTGTTGAGGTTTATTTTGTTGCATTTTATAAATGTAACAAGGGAGGGAGAGGGGAGAAGTGAGGTAACACTGGATTCAATAATCCAGTAGATATCAGAGTCTCGATAAAAATATTCCTCCTGATTAAAAGCGACCCACCCATGAGAATCAAAGAGATAGGAATTTGGAGCCATGCCAGTTCATACAACAACTATGTTTATTTGTCTTAATAAATATTTAAGAAACATGACTTGTGGTATTTGATGTAACTGAGCCGGTGGTTAAAAGGCCGCTCTCCATGACATAAGCAAATCCAGTCTACCCTCTTTATTTGTCCGACTTCTCTTCGGCATTCAAGGCCAATCTAGTTTTAGGTCAGGAAAAAGACTGTGGTCTATCATTTTAAACAAACCATTGTAGTAAAACGTGAACAGGAAATTCCTAACTACACTGTTCAAAGAACAATGATTAGAAAAACAACACTAGCTCATAAAGTATAAGGAGCCTACGAAATATCACAGGACAGTTTGGGTGGAAAATAAAAATCAAAATCAAAACCACACATACATAGTTACTCTGCTCATTTTTCTTTCCCCCCACTCCCCACCCCATTTTCCCCACAGGGGTCAGAGTCCTTCAGACCTTGTGGAGGGAGAAACCTTCGGATCTGAAGGGGGAAAGAGAGCAGTATATACAGCTCTGTCTGATACCTTGGAAATATCCGGCCTGCGGGAGTTAGCGCAGACATGCCATTCATTCCACAACATATAAATGCCCTCTTTAGAGCCTCATCTAAGCAGCAGTTTCATTTGGATTTTGAGGCACAGGTCTGCCTTGTTTTTCAATAAGCTGCAAGCTATTTTTACCATGAAAAAAAAAAAGTTTTAAAAGCATGCCTGCTAGCATACAGAGTATGTAAAATGGAGAAAATGTGAACTCGAGGAAAATCTCCTGTATTAGCATTCTGTTCGTAAACCGTATTTTCCTCTCCTAAAAAAAAAAAAAAAAACGAACACACACACACACAAAAAAACACACCACACCACCCAAACCTAAACCCCCCAAAACGCCAACAAAATTAATGTATTTTAAATTCTACTAGGTGTAGTATCTTAAAACATTCAGAAAATCTTTAACCAAAGTGGTCTGACAACTGTTTGGCATTCTTGTAAAAGCCTGGAGATGTAGTCCTAATCGAAAACAAAAAAATCATTGTGAAGGAGAACTATTTCATTTTTAACGTAACGTACTAACACTATGTTAAGAGCCTATTAATCTATGTAACTTCTCAGGAAACACTTTTTTCTTTACAGGAGACATATCCTAGAAGTATCTGGACACAGGTATTAGCATTAAAATCTTCATCCACTTTGAAAAATAAGCTTCAGAACACATATATAAAAGGCCAAAGACAGAATAATGAACATACGATCTCAAAAGACTTGCGTTTTAAAGAACATCATTCAGGGACTGGAGGGCGGGAAGAAAACTCCCACAGCCAGGACACTATTCAGTTTTGGGGTGTTCCTAACGGAATCAGAGTTTCAGACACAGAGTAATCTTTTTTTTTTTTTTTGAAGAAGGCAGACAAGACTTATAAATGTTCCATAGATTCTAAATGTAAAGAAAAGAAACTTACAGTTGTGATTAAGGTAAAAAGTAAACATGATTTTCTTTATCAATCAACTTCAGAAGGAATAAAACAAATAAGTGAAGAACAGTATGGGCAGACGGTCATATGTGCAAAACTTCAAAAACCCCAGATGTTCACATACCATACATAATTACATAAAAGAGATACTCCAGAAATGTATTACAGTAAGTTTTAACAATAAAGTGATGCAGCTGTATTTTAAAACAGGAATAACAAAACTTTTTAATTCTGAATCTCTTACATGTGAGGCGCTAGAAGAAATGGCATTGCCAATATCCTCTTTCAGATATGATTTCCAAAAGAACCGGCAAGTGGCCAAAAAGCTTCATACAAGTCAGAAATCAACAAAAGAAAGTCTTTAACTCAAGGATCCAAACAGAATCCTGGTCAATAGTAATGAAAGAGTATTATCGCCTTACAGTTGCCTGGCAGATATTGTGAAGCAGAAGGGAGGACGTGGCTCACTCGTAGCCGGCAGATGTCCAAAGAACAAGATCAGCTACATCATCCTGTTACTGAACAGAAGCCCTGAACAGGCATGCACAGATCTACAAGATTACTCCCAAAAGTAATTTACCTAACACGATATTACAGCATACTCTGGTACGAAACAGCTCTCTCTCTACCTGTAACAAGCTCTACACATGAGGCACTTGATATTTCAGTGGAAGGGAGAAGTTTACAAAAATGGACTATTTTCCGTAATCACTGGAGCTTCATCTAGTCTGTCCTATTTCCAGAATATTGTGACAAATTTTATGAACATTGAATATATATATATATCTTCATCTGTATGAACCATCTGGCGTTTTGCCTTTTATTAAGTCATAGGAAGACATCCTATGACCTGGTTTACAACAAAAACAGGTATACATCTAAGCTTAATCAAATGTTCACAGGTTTTTTTAGATGCCCTTCTGAGAAAACTTAAGATTTTTTTTTTTTTCTAAGAACATAATGCACTCCTAGAAGAGAAAAAGTTGGGATATCAAAATTTGTGCCAAAACTCCCACAAGCTGTTTCTGAAAATACATCAAAAATGAAGGTAACACAATTCCCTAAGACATCCTTGAATCCCGAAGAACAGATTCAGTACAAAGAATCAGCAGCTTCTGAGTGCTATTCACAGCCAATGATAGGAAACACTACTGTGCTTTTCTTTTTTTTTTTTTTTTTTAAAAAAAAAAAAAAAAAAAAAAAAGCCCTGATCATGGCTCAGTAAATCTTCCACAGATCATTTCCCACTACATTTCTCGGCTCCAGCTTTCCAAATTGTGAAGTCATAATAATGTTTACCGACAGAAGCATTAAGCTATAGCAGTAAGAAATCTTGCAGATGATAAATTGCCTGAATTGTAGATTCAGGTTGGATGTAGATTCAGGTTGGATATTAGGAAAAAATTTTTTACCATGAGAGTTGTAGAACACTGGAACAGGTTGCCCAGAGAGGTGGTGGATGCTCCATCCCTGGAGACGTTCAAGGCCAGGTTGGATGAGGCCCTGAGCAACCTGATCTAGTTGGAGATATCCCTGTTCCTTGCAGGGGGGTTGGACTAGATGACCTTTGAAGGTCCCTTCCAGCCCTAATGATTCTATGATTCTATGAAATTTCAGACGGTTAAATGACATTGCACAAAACATTCACATGCTCCTTCCTACATATTAGTGTTTGGAAACTTGCTCATGGAATACAGGGGCTTTTTGCTTTGAAAGCCTTCTATCATGCTTAACTGAAAAAATTTGTGACACTTAGCCAAAACTTCATATAAGCGCATACAGAAATCTATTTTAAAATATCACGAGGATTTTACAAAGCAACTTACTTTACAATAGGAAAATAATTTCTGGAACTAGAAATACAGTATCTTCATAGTACCATCAATCAATCTGAACCCAAGAGTCAGCCAGACCATAAACATCTTGACCTTTTACTCCAAAAATAGGCTAAACGGAAAGATTTTTTTTAAATGCAAAAATTAAAGGGTTTATTTCATGATTTCATGGACGAAAAATTGTAGCTATACCCTATTAAAAAAAAAAAAAAAAAAAACAGAAAACACACAAACACCACCACTCCAAACAAAACAAGAAATCCCAACCTACCATGTTAACACTGCTTAAGACAAGTATGCAGGGTTCAGCAGTTAATTTTTTCCCTCAACATCATCATCTTCCTGAATAGAAGGCACTTGACCAACACACTTCAAGAATAGTAATCATGCTCCACGCTGCAGATCAATTCAAAGGAATCCACCTGAAACTAGCAGTTCATTAAGATAAAAAAAACAATGCTTCTTAAATTCAGCACATTACACAGTGTTATGAGAAATCAAGAAGTTTAGCTGAACCAGTACAGAAGACACTCGAAGTGCAGAGAACTCTCACGTACAAACGAGCTGAAAGGAAGGATCAGGTCAAGCACTAAGACCTCTCGTTCCACCTCTGTGCATGCTCCCCTTCACTAAGGCAACAGGCTTAAAAAATCCCTTATTTCTTGGACTCCTATGTAAGTGTGTTGTAGCTACTTTTGATTAATACAAGTAACTGGAGAGTCACTTCTTTCTGAAGTCCTGGCTATAAACAAGTACGTTAAAATACTGGACCACGTGTGCCTTAAGCTGCAGTTTCCAAGGGTTGAGAACTGAATGAAATAAAAAAGAAGTTTTCACAACAGTTCTTCCTCTTGATGACATGAGATTTACTTCCAAAGTTTCCCTAGAGCCAACACAAATTTATGACTAAGCAGTCCAGATGCAAAATAAAGCTGATCCAAAAATACCTGACCATTTTTAATTAAAATGCTTCTGCTTTCCTTTTGGGGAATATAATTTTTTAAAAACCTCTGTGAAACACGGAGACCTAGTCAAAACTATCTCTTTCTCCATACAGACAAGACAGAAGCATCAACATCAAACTGCAATTAAGAAGTAGGCTACAATGGATTATCAAAGTATAAAAGAACAACTCACTATCAGAAGCACTATCAAATGAAGAAACTGGAAGCTCATACGTGTAGGTGTATTTAGGGAAGGACTGTATTTGATTACTCAGTGGAATATCGAGACGCGCAAGAAATTAGACCATCATTTAAAAGGACAGCATTTTTAACCGTCTGTTCTGTAAGCTGGTACTGGTAAACATTTTTCTAAACAAATAATTCTGTATTCAGTTGGCCCAACTGAGCAGCTAGATTAAACACAGAAGTGGAATTCAAATGCCTGTGCAGAGTCTTGAGCACATGGTACCTATTTATCACAAATCTCAGTACACCCATAACCACAAGAGCACTGCTAGGTTTTCCCTTGAATAAACTATGAGCTGGCAGAAAAGCAAAGATAAGACAACTCAAACCAACACAAAGTAGCATATGCTTTTTTTTTAAATATCATCACTCAGTACACTGCATACAGTTGGAAAAATGCATAAGAATATACATGTTGTTTAACTGAATTTTGACAAATTATCTATTGCATTTCCAGCCTTTATATGCATTTCCAATTGTTTTTTTTATTATAAATACGAGAAAGAGTTATGCTTTCTCTAGCTCAAGATCTGATGATTATTATTAATTTGTGTCAGTCATCAATTATAGTGTTAGAGACTATTTAGATACTACTAAAACTGATCTATCATCCAACAACCATGATGGTCATTAAATCAATTTTTCTTGGGTTTTTGTGGTCAACTTATTCTGAAGTTTCAGGTTCAGGGATTTTTACCTGTGTGTCATATCATACCATGAGTCTTACTCAAAAGACACAGGGAAGCAGAAGACACACAAGTGTTAAAACAGTAATTTCTGAACACATGCGACATTGTCTCCATCTACTAATTATCCCTACATTGCCAAAAAAACCCTAACGGTAGTTTACTTTTTATTCTGAAATTCCCTTTTAAGCATGCGTGGAACTGCTGTACAAGTCAAGTAACTTTGGACTGTATCCTCCTTCGAGAAGCGTGTGACAATTTGTTTATGCTATAGAATTAGATAATTATGTAGTACTTCAGCTGCCTTCCCAAACATGGATAAGTCACTCTTTCTAAGAATGCATTGCATATTAAGGTTTTTTAAAAGTCTTACTTTTAGCTGTTTAAACTGTAATCCAAGATTAAATAAATCAATTTTGATTATGCATTTTCCTCTTTGATAGCAAACTTTGTATTTTGCCATAAAGAATCCTAATCACTGTGTGTGTGAAAGAGCTTCAGCCTAAATATAATATAAATCAAAATAGTTTCAACAAGATTCTCCATAAATATTTCATCTTGAAAATAACTCTTTCAGAAAGCTATGAAAGATAGCCTTTGATTCTCCACTGCTGGTTCAAGGGTGTTGATATCACTGTACTTTATTCTTGTCCCATTGCCAATTAAATACATGAAATAGAAAAGTCTCTGAAAACAAAAATTTAAAAAAAGCAGTCACTTCAGGTTTTGATATTGACTGATTCAGCCCTTGATGGCAACCAGCTCCTTCCATCAAAAGAGCTAACAGTACAGCACAGCATTGCCTCCGTCCTGCAAACCACAGCGAGACCACCAAGCTCATCAGCAGATGCACGAGCCTTTCCTACTCCAGCAAACACCCACTAAAAGGTAGAGAAGCAAATCGAGAAATACTCCAGCTTATTTGATCATGCAATGTATATCTAGAGCAAGCCTCGCTAGGAGGCTAGCTGTATTAAATGGCTGACTCAAGTGACTCCATGAGCCATTAAAAGTGACAGATCATGTCTCGCCATGCTTTTAGCACATCTTAATTGTACCAAGTCCAAATTAATCTTCCTATCTGGAAGAGAATCAAGAAAGACCCTTGCAGCATGGCAGAAGAAAGCCTACATCCCCATTGCCTTGCCGTTAATGACTAGTTAATAACTGAGAGATTTACCTGCACAAAATAGGCTTGGGATTAGCAGCAAGGCAAAAATACAACATCGGGGTCCCTGCTCCTCTCCATACGCAGAAAGACAAAAAATCTTGTTCATCTAATTCAAATATTACAACCTCCTCCTCTACAACCTAGCAATTTCAACCTTGACCCATTCAGGTCCCTTAAAAAATTCCCCTTAAAAAATTCCAAAAGAAATTGATGAGTTATAGCTCCAAACACTGGTGACAAAGCCACCTTCCAAGATCCCCCCAACAGCTGTTCTGTGGTTTTTGTTATTACCTCGACATGACTTTTCACGTTCCACCCTTTCCCAGTTACACTCTATGCTTCTACACAAAATCAAGATCCTCCTTGGAGGTGTTCCACTGTCAAGATCCTCCCCCTATCTAGCTGATCTTATACCCAGTTCCCTCTCTCACACACCTCCAAGGTACTGCAGTGCTGACATCCTCCCCAGACACCCGCCTGGTCCTAGATCAAATTCTCTCACGCACCAACTTCGCTCCCTGCCAGCGATGGCAACGCTCACTGCTGACTTTACCAAATCTTTCGTAAGTGTTTCCAAGCTGCTGCTGCTACCTCAAACTCAGTCCTCAAATCGGTTCTGCTGCTTGTAGCCTTCTCATTTCTTAATATCCACTTGCTACTTGACTGAAAAACTCTGACACCTATTTAATTGATTTCTGTTGGCTTTTATACATCCATCTTATGCCTGAAAAGTGAACCCTTTCTTTTTAAAGGTAACCTGAAGCTTGTTTAGAGATATGTTGGTTTACTGTGGGGGTATTTTAAAAATCAGTAGTCAGGACTGTCATTCACAAAGAGGATTTACTCAAAGAAGGTTTTAAACTGACTCATCACTTTTGCCTAAGCCAATTCCTTATTGAATTAAGCTTAATTGACATAAGCCACTTAAATAGCCATCTGCCTGAAGGTTAAGTCAGCTTAGGGAACTAAACCAGCTGAAAATTACCCTCCCCATAAAGAGACAAATGAAATACTGCATAGGGGTGGTTTTTTTTACTAATTTGTCTTATGGTAAGGCCAGATAAGCATGGGTGCCAGTGCAAGGAAGGGGCAAGACCATGTGGCTGGCGAGGAGGACACTGCTGCTTTTCATAGATTCATAGAATAGTTAGGGTTGGAAAGGACCTCAAAGATCATCTAGTTCCAACCTCCCTGCCATAGGCAGGGACACCCTCAACTACACCAGGTTGCTCAAAGCTTCATCCAACCTGGCCTTGAACACTTCCAGGGATGGGGCATCCACAACTCCTCTGGGCAACCTGTTCCAGTGTCTCACCACTCTCAAAGTAAAAAGTTTCTTCCTTATATCCAACCTAAATCTACCCTCTTTCAGTTTAAAGCCATTGCCCCTTGTCCTATCACTACATGCCCTTGTAAAAAGTCCCTCTCCAGCTTTCTTGTAGGCCCCCATCAGGTACTGGAAGGCTGCAATAAGATCACCCCAGACCCTTCACTTCTCCAGGCTGAACAGCCCCAACTCTCTCAGCCCGTCTTCAGAGGAGAGGTGCTCCAGCCCTCGGATCATCTTCGTGGCCCTCCTCTGGACTCACTCTAGCAGCTCCATGTCCTTCTTGTGTTGGGGACTCCAGAGCTGAACGCAGTATATATAATTCAGTATTCATAATTATATATTATGAATATATATATATTATATATTCAGTATTATTTTGGCAGCAGCTACCCAGTAGCTCAAGGGTGCTGTATTGTGAAACCTTGCAGAGCATGCATGCTGCTCTGCCATGGCAGGCGGAGAGGTTGGAAAAGTACCTAGAGCATGTTTTCTTTAGCTAGCTTCTTTCAACCAGAAACAAGTTGAAGATTACTTAAAAGCTCCCATACTGGCTGGCTTTGCTGGTGAATGTGAACTGTCACATCTGCAGCAGATAAGATATTCAGGAAGTTCTATTTTTAACTGTAGGCAAAAAAAAAAAGTATTAGTTTTACTTTGTTTTACCAAAATCTCAACTAAATACTTCTGTTTGGCCTCACGTACAACTTTACAAATCTCTAGCTTCCGATAAACAACACAAAATTATAAGCCAACTTTACATTTAACAGGCACCTCTACGGAGCTTGTTAACAGGACTTTGCTATAGATAAGTTTCTAATTTTTTTTTTATTGCCTACAAGTCATTTGTTCTTGTGTTTGCACAGTGCTGTCACTATATTTACATTCACTAAAAACACTAAGTTATCTCTCAAACTAAACTTATCACTAGAATCCAAGCCTATATAGGAATTTTTCTCCAGATAATGGAACTTAAAACCGAGCCCTCGCCTTGTGACATTTGAAATCTTGCATTCTCCCACGTGCAGATTATAGATCCTGAAAAGCAGACACTTCCCACACACACACTCTTTAGAAAATATGTTAACGCAAATACCTAATTTTCTTTTAACAATACTTGGTGCTGTTTAATGACAACAGATACAACCATTAAGCTCATACTGACTCAGATGTAGGTTGATTTATACATACAAGAAATAGGAAAGTACCTTATCCGACAGTTTCAAGCACTGACAATATCCAACACATCATAGTTTCTCAGCTTATAAAATGCAATTCATATCTGAGGCAGTCAATACCACCTCACAGAACTCTTCAAGAAAAAGCCCTCATAACATCTACCGTCGTATTGCTGTAATAAGCTAAAGTCACAAGTTAATTTAGTTCTTTCCGGTATGCACACAAATACAATAAGGCAGGTGTCCGCATTCCTTATCTAATTGCTGAAAATATTTCCATTTAGAGGTAAAAACTACACACACACAAAAAAACAAACACTTCAGCTTTGACAAAATGTCAAGGGGCTTAACGGTGGCTTTTTTTGTTAATGAGGTTACCTTGGCTCAATAGCTGTTTTGATGCTTTAGCACACGTGCATTAGGTCTTGCAGTTTTATGCTATTTAAGTTAGATATTCTGAGCATATGTATTGTACCTATTAAAAAACAAATAAACCATAATTCACTACTATTGTACTACAAGGAAAACCTTTCACCTTGAGGAAGAAAGAGCGATGCCTCCTACTTCTACTTCCTGAGGCACTGAAACACTGCTAAAAACATTTATAATCCCTAATGACTGGAGATGGAGCACTCATTTTTTACAACACTGAATTGTAGGAGTAGTTTATCAGAAAACACGAATGCTCTCTTCATACAGGCATTGGTTTTTCCCAAGCCACATAAATCTGACAGGAAATTAAAAGCCACTTTTTTAAAAGCGTTTAAATCAGAGAGCTGAGATCAAGGGAAGGGGAAAAAAAAAAACACAACACAATACTTTAAAATTGTTTACCATGAATGAGCTGATTAACATTTACTTGTTGTCAGAATCTATCACTTAAATGAATGACTCAGCTTGAAAACCATACCTAATATCAACTAACATTAATTCTAGGACACTTTCGCCTAGATCCGTTTTTAATCATAAACATTTCCATGGAAGTCACTCACAATACGAAGTTACTACCTGCCTGTTTGAAGACCTACCAGACAGGATGAAAAAGATGTAAGAACGCATGCCCCTTCTGAAAGGCAGAGAAGTAGATTTATCACGGCATATATATACGTGAAACTTTCAAAACAAATGTCAGCTACAGCATGCCTTCAAAAACACTACTGAATTATTCTGAACAAGAACTAAAGTTGGAACTAGATGATCTTTGAGGCCCTTTCCAACCCTAACCATTCTATGATTCTATGATACGTGCAGATTGCACAGGGAGGCTCAGGGCACGGCAGCCTGTTCTCAGCACCATGTGCTGCAGCAGGTATCCCCAGTCACATGTCAGGAGAGCGGCCGCACAGCTGCACAGCTTTCCCATCCACGCTGTGGCTGCATCCAGGCTTGACGTTTGCACAGAAAATTCAAAACATCTGGATCTCAAGTATTATTTTATACGCAATGTTTTTAATATAAATTCTATCAAGTCCACTGTATTTACTGCTAACCTGGAGTAATCAAACAATGCAACTGCAGTGACCCAGATGCCTCAAGTGATGGGTATAAACTGGATTTCTTCCTTGCCATGTTAAGAGAAACAACCGAATAGAGAAGCTCTCCAGTTTCTAATGAAAGGATAGCTGCTCTGCCAATCCTTATGAGATATATTTAGCTATATATATTATACATAGGTCAAATGATACATCATGCAATGGAAGCAGTAAAAATAGATGGTCACAGACAATGGGACTTCAAGCAATAGCTGACAAATCAGGCAAATAAATTGAATTAGATAGTTTAATCTAGAGAGTCAAAAGAGTGGAAAAACCACTCTGACATTTAGTATCTCTTACTATTAAAAACACATCATATTTCTGTTTTCAACTTCTGACTATCAGATATTATTATAAATCCACTAAACAAAAGAGCTCTGAAATCTCTGCTATCAAGTCTTTTTATGAGCAGTACTCAAACCACTTCTTAAACACCTCTTCAACTGAATAAATTCAGCTCTTTTGCTCTCATGGGAAAGCATATTTTCCAGATGCATACTAACTCAATTTTGGTTATTTTTTTTCCTTTACAATCATCTCCATCTCTTGCAAACTTGACACTGACAGCCTAGAGAACAAATCTATAAAATCACAATCAAATTAGAATGTCAGCAGTTCTGCTCCCCTTTAAACATTACATTTTACGTTTACATTAATAGTCAAATAAAGCATGTGATTTAAATCTGTCCAGTCATCATACTGTTTTCAGAGGGAATGTTAAAATAATGATAAACACTTTGTTTTCTTCCATTTCTACAAATAGCATTAGTTCAAAACAAAATTGTGAGTTAACTCAGTCCATAATCAAAATACAACAAAAGTGAAGTAGACACAAAACGTCTGAAAACACACATGAACTTGAGGAAAAATTTTAAAAACGGCAGTGGTGCTAACCATTCTTTTGCCTTCATCTTTCTGACTCTTGGGAATAGAAGTATTTGAATTCTAACACTGAATGACACTAACTGTGACTCTCAGTGCAGGGGTTTAAGCCAGGCCCAGAAAAATGCTATTTGTGAAAAATCTTTAAATGCTGCTTCTGATTGTCTTTGAGTTTCTGAGGAATGTTCACTGGACAGATACATTACAATACTCTAGGAGGTATTCTCTTGCCTTGACAAAGAGGCCACCGCCTTTCTAATCGTATCGCACACTGGTGCGCCAAAAGACCTCTTGCCTCACTAGAGAGGCATATCTTCCAATTCTGGCAAAAACTTTAGAAGGGATTCTCATCTACTTCACTCCACACTCCTCTGATCTAGCCTTGGAGTTGCTCCTCTCCGTGTATCAAATAAGGCAAGAAAATAAAGGAAGGAGGAGTTTGTCACTAAAAATATTCTCTTAATACAAAATGAGACATACTTAAGCAACTTAAGTCTGGAATTTTCTAGCTCTGAATACCTGACATGAATATTCTCTTCATTTAAGCTTCTTGCGTGCAATCTCATATTCCTCTATAAAACCAAACTGCGGAAAGAGAAATCGCATTGTGTGGCATCACACTGGCACATGGATTTGAACACCTCGCTTCACCGCTTGCCATAGCAGAGGAAACAACAGTAGCACAAGGCTGACTTTGTCTAATCCCACAAAGAGAAGAGGCAATAAGGGTAATACAGACATTTGCTAAAAGCAAATAAATTACGAGAATGAGGAGTCCTGCGTTCAGCAAAAGCAGCCAGCACTTCTAGACTTCTCTGCCCATTACTCACTTGACTGTTTCTACTCTGGACCCCTAACACAGATATCTGCTTAGTGACTTTCTCAAGCTGACTCCTCGTTTCAAGCCCACTAGCCGTTCCTGATTGTTTCCAATCTCCACAATTCTGCTTTTTCATTGGTCTCCTTGTCCAGCACATCTTACACTTCCTGATCCCCGTCCTCGAACTTCACAAGTAGTTCTTATATTTCCATCTTACAACTATCTTTCCTTCTTCGTTTAGACCTTGCATGCTGCCTTGCGTGTATGTTTTCTGACTCTGAAGATTCCTCACCTAAACTCAGTATGCCTTCTTTCCCTCAGGGTTCCTTGTACAGCCAAGAAAAGAGCTGGCACCCTCACATCCGAAGCCCTCACCAGACCGGTTTCTTCTTACCTGTTTTTCCCTGCTCTACTGGTTTTCAGTCCAGTTCCCCTACTTTTTTCTTCCCAGGCTTCAGGTGCCACCCTCCTTCTCCCTACCCCAACTCCTGATTGCTGTGCTTTCCACAATCTACTGAAATTCCCGTCCCCCCCATCAAATTCCAAGGCCAACCTCACTTGTTCTCATACTCCTTGCTCCAACTCGACCCCTCTACAAGGCCAGAGTTTTTCTCCTGTGCTCAAATTAAGCAGCTTTTAGGTCTCATAATTAAGATGCTGATGAGGGCGCAGGACAGAAAAACTCCCCAATTTCAATTAACGTACCAGCAGTCCAGCTTGCAGGACGTTTCTGCAAACGCAGCTGCTAAAAATCTTAAGTCTCTACCCAACCCACAGTGATTTTTCAATGCTTCCCAAAACGGTCCATACGGACAATTTCTCCATGCAAAAAGACTGCTACACCTTGCGAGTTTAAAATCTTCACTCCAAAACAAGATGATTTATATCTTCACACTAACAAGACAACTCACAGTAAGAAGCTGAAGGAAACACTCCCTCTCCCCTACTGTTGTTCAAAAAAAGCAACACTGTATTTTAGCTGAAGTTTCCACATACAACAAATAAAATAATACTCCTCAGCTTGGAAAGCTTTTGCCAAACTCCAACAAAGTCCAACAGTTTTGACTAAGCTCTAATCACTTGAAAACAGAGTCTCGGTAACAAACAGCAACAGTAACAATATCCTTGGTGCCACGAGGATCATCAATATCAACCACAAACATAGTCAGTCTCATTCTAAGATCATTTACAACCCCCAGTTATTGACCAGAATCTCAATACAGCAAGTACTGTGCAAACACAAGATAAAAGGGCAGTTCGTTGCCCTGAAGAACTTACAATCTATCAAGATAAAAGACGACGACTACCACGAGCCGAAAGCACGCGCTGAACGGCTCCACTCTGAGATCCACAGAATCTGCTAGACAACCAACCGCGATCTATTCATTACACACAATCCACACAGATCAACACAGTATCTTCCCCAATGTAACCACTGATTTCATACCAAAGGCAAGATGCTTCTCAAACTTCTCGTTTTATCACTCTTCTACTATTCTCCCTCTTTTTTCTTCATTTATTTCACTTTTTCTTACCATAGGAAATCATAAGGTATCCACTTCTGAGTCCTTTATCCCCTCTCGCTCTGTCTTATTTTGACTTACCTTCCTTGCCCTCATCACCATCTCCTTCCCAAACTCCAAAATCCTCAACAGAGCAAGTTCCTCTTTCCTCAACTTCTTCAATTAGTATTTCCTTCTCTTTTTTTTTTTTTCTTTAATGGGAAAAACATCGGGCAGAAAGGGAAGAGGGCAGCACCAGATTTTACGGAGTTTTTTGGTTGGCTGGTTGGGTTTTTTAATCAAAAAACTGCTTCAAATTAAATTCACAATCCAAACTATACAAAAGGCTGAGAAATCTCAAAGGGAATGCTGAAAAGAAAAACAAACTACTAAGTGCCAGCTACATGGAAAGAGGAGCCTGTGGGGATGCTTATGAGACTATTGCCCACAGGAAAGCTTGAAGGTGCTGATTCTCAGAGCCCTGATCAAGTGCAGCATGGCCTGAGGTCCCACAGTTTTGTCCAATTCCTCCTGGCCAGAAACAAAATCACTCAAACACAAAAATGGGGGGCTCATCTCTTGTCACTCTATTCCAAGCTCAAAATGCGGAGGTACATATGATACAAGTAGGTTATTATAACCGCCCTCCACTTCTTTTTGCAAAAATACAGCTCCAGTACCATTTCTCTGCTGCTCTGATCTTTCTTTCCCGAACTTTGGCAAAACACAACTAACCTGATCCTCTCCTACTTTGCTGCTGCCCACGGGAATCTGAATAGCTGCAATGAAAACCAAAAAAACTGGTCACTTTCCACTATGTGGAAGAACAGAGACATCTCACTAAAATAACAACAGTAGTCTATTCTCATCCAGAGACTAACTCTGCAATCATAAAACTAGTCCCTGCTACTTGAATTCTGTAGAAACTACTGATATGTGCTCATGAAAACATCATGTCTTTTCTATCTGCCCCAATGTAAATGTCTCAATCTCTGCTCTACAGCCTGTTCTTACGCAATGTGAAAAATAAATCCAAGTTTAAACATCGGTGTGAAATATTTAGACAAATTTTCAAGCATCGTGTGGTATTTCAACCATTACTTCAAAACACAAAGTTATAATTTTAGCAATACTATATAAGTGGAATGGTAACTGAACTTAAACACTGTAGTAAACGGTTAAATCTTTTTCGTTGTTGTCTGTATGCGAGATAATCCATAAGACAAAACCGCATACCCTCTGGAATTTAATGGAAAGGATGACACACAGACACCTTATTAAGTCATCCGTTACCTTTAAAACAGTGTTACAAGTAAGCCAACTTTAAAAGGCATACACATCTTGTAGAAAAATGCGCTATCTAAAGCATACTAAGAAATATTTCATGCCTCAGCAAAAAAATATGTGCACGCGTAAGTACGTCTAAATAACGAGACAAAAGATCTTGATCTGGTAGGTAAGTATTTAGGCTATTTAAACAGTTATGTATCGTTGTGCAAGACGGCAGGAATCGCTCAAATTACTACCGTCTTTAACCCAGACTGTGCTTAAATGTTTCTGTGGCCTGCTTAACATTCCAGGCATACTTCTGGCAAGGTAGCTCTGGCTGAGGTTCAAACTGTCCTTGTCCAACTTTCGCTCACTATAAAAACATTGTTTAATATAGAAAAGTATATACAGAGACATATGTTTCTCATTTCGCAGACACCTAGAATACCGACACTTGTGTTCACTAACTCCGCGTGGAAATTTTTAGGTGAACGCTCTCGAGCAAGGGTGTATTTACCGGGCAGTACCCGCTACGGATAGCCCACGCTTCCACCAATTTCAAGCTATTGAAGCTTAAACACTGCTTATAACGCAATCCTAGCGAAAAACGTAAAACCTGCCCGTATTTATCCACCCTAAATGAAAGGAAAAGGCCTAACTCGCTCTTACCGCGCACCGCCAGGCCCGAGAGACGTGAAAACGCTACCCCGGAACGACGCAGCAGACGAGTAATTTGTAGCAGACCGCGTATTTGTCAAATTAACTACAGGAATTTACCGGTTTGCTTACCTCCACGCAGCGTTATCTTTTATGAGGAGGTAATCTACCAAATTACTTCAGCATGCCTCCAGCCTGCTGCTGCCAATTAGTTCAGCCCGGCCAATAAATCAGGATGGCCGAGCCACTGGGTTACGGCGGGGCTAGTCCAGCGTTTCAGGAGTATAAACTGGGCCAGTATGTTCCTGTCCGCCCCATTTCCCTCCGCACAGAGACGCTCGGTCCGAGCGACCACCACGGGCAAAAGAACCTTAATTCAGTTTTGGTGGGTTTTTTAATCCAACTTAGCGTTAACGCTGGCGGCAAACCCGTCGGCCGCTGGGGTAGGGGCTGCCCTCGGGTCCCCGCACGCACGGGCCGAGGAGGGCCGGTGTGACACAGCCCCCCCGGCCCGCCTTCCCGCCGCGGGGCGAAGCGAGGCGAGCGGCGCAGCGCCCCGCCGGCAGCGGCACCGGCGGCCCCACCGCCCACACCCTCCCCGCGGCCACGGCCGGGGGAAGGGGAAGGAAAATGTCGCCGACGGGCCCGGCCCGGCCGCCGACGGGGAGAGGGGAACGGGGAGGCCTCTTTGAACTCCGGCCTCGCCGTCCCCCTCTCCCCGCGCCCTCTTCCCGTCGGCGACGGGGCCGGCGCCCGGCAGGATGAACCGTGCTCGGGCCCTCCTTCCCCCGGGATCTCCCTCGTCCGCCGGCGGCTGCCGCTCCTTACCTGTCCCGGGGGTCGATCCACGAGGTCTGCCGGGTGTTATGGTCGATGTAAAAGACTCTCCCGTCGAAGTCTCTTGCTTCCTCCCAGCCGGCGGGCAGCGGTAGCTCCGAGCTTTCCCGGCCCCGCTGCCCGCCCGCCGGCGGCCCGCCGCCCTGTCCCGCCGCCACTTGCTGCTGCCGCCGCCGCCGCCCGCCGCTCAACCACGGCATGGCCGCTCCGCCGCCGGGCCGCCGCCGCCCAGCTCCGGCCGAAGCCCGCTCCGCGCTCGCCGCTGCCGCCGCCGGGGCAGCTCCCGTCCCGTCCGGGCCGCGGCCGCCCGCCGCCGTCTCCTCCTCCTCCTCCTCCTCCTCCTCTTCCTCCTCCTCCTCCAGCACTAACAGGCGGCCCCGCAGGGAGCGGGACTCGGGCGGCTCCGGCTGCGCCGCGCCGGGCTCATCCTCCCCCGCGCCAGCCCCGCTCCGCGCCGGGACCAGCCCCGCTGCGCTCCCTAACCCCGCCCGGGACCTGCCCCGCGCCGCCGCGGCTCCCAGCCCCCGAGCGCGGCCCGGCGGCCCGAGCGCCCCCGCCCCGCCGCTCAGCAGCGCCCCGCCGTCGCCTCCCCCTGCTCCCGCCCGGCGCCTGCCCCGGCCATCTTCCCTCCCTCCCTCCTTCCCTCCCTCCGCCAGGGCCGGCCCCCGCCTCCGCCCCGCCCGACTGTTCCCACGCCGCGGAGGGCCGAGCCGGGGCGGTCCGGGAGGGTCCTCCCTCCCGCCCCGGCCGTTTCCCCCGGCCCGGCCTGCGGGGAAGGAGGGAAGCGGCGGGGCCCAGCCAGGCGGCCGCACCCCGCGCCGCGGAAGCCGGGCCCGAACCCAGGCACGTCGGCTACGGAGAGAGGGCGGCAGCCCCGGCCGGTCCGGGGGAAGGTGGCTGCGGGCCCGCCGTGGCCCGTCCTGTCCCGCTCCGGGGCTTGTGTTGTGCCGCGGCCCGTTGGGGACCGGGAGGGTGCAGGAAAAGGGGAGCCGTTCCTGGCTCTCCCTAGGTCATGCATCCCGCGGTGCCCACCCGAAGATCCTCGGGCGTGCTGAGCAAGGCGGCTGTGCTCAGTGTAGGGACGTGGGGAAGGGGCAGAGGTCCACCGCTGAGCCAGGGGAGGTGCTGGAGACCACACGAGTCACAGCAATCATGCTGTCTTGACGCTTGGATATTGCCTGGTGGAAAACTATACTCCCAACTTGCTTGACATCTCCAGCCAGTCCCTCAGCCTTATCCTGTAGAGCTTAAAGCAGCTGTGTCTGATTTGACCTGAGCCTGCTGGAGACCACAATGCAGAGTTCCAGCTACCACCTAAAATTAAATTCCCCTAAATTTACTTAGTTAAAATTGGCCAGTGGAACTCCACGCCTTCCAGGATGCTGACTTCAGCTAACCCCTTGAAAAACTAGAAATAAAGAGTTAAGGTAATGCAGGCTAAGCTTCTGAAAGCTAGGAAAGCAGTTAACAATATATTCTCAACAACCTTAACTCAGCCCCCTGAAATTGGCCATACCCTGCCAGGGATTATATTGCAATTCCAATTACGTTCCACTTGCATTTACTGTCTTGAGTTACAGCTCTATGAACATTAATTGCTGCATTGTGGTTATAAATGCAGGAAATCAGGGGACTTTTGCTCCTGGCTTCTTAGACCTTTCACTGTCTTTTATTCCACGCATGCACATCCCCAGACCATTAGTTATCGAAGACCAGGGCAGTGCATGAGAGAAGCACTATAGATAATACGACAGATTAGGCATTTTACCTATGTTTCATAGATTCTTTCAATAGATGTAGACTGAAGTCTTCTTCCCAGGGCTCTTGTCAGCAGTGAGGTGGGACAGGAGAGTAATACGTGGGTTACTGATGAAAGCAAAGCAGTGTATGAAGCTCTAAGGGCAATGGTGAAGTAGGTTAAAAATGCTGTAAAGGAGTAAAATTTATCAAATGCGAGGTTTTAGATATGATCTTCAAAAGCACAACAGCTTACATCTGGATCAGCTCATCTCAACAGAGGTTTTGCTTCAGTGAACACTGGGTATTAGGCTGTCTCGTGTGGTCCTGAGAGCTCAGCAGAGCAGAGCTTGCTCTCCAGGAGCAAGGTGCTGCTTGCGTGTTATGGATGTTTTTGAGGCATGTTTAAAGGAGGGTAGAGCTAAGATATGGTATAAACTCTTATTTTTCAGTGGTTGAAGTTTCTATTTTAAGAGGTTTTCTTTAGAAGAGGTAGGCATTCTCAAAAGGCTGAGGTCTATACTAATAACATTTTGAGACATTGGATTTTCTTGTTTAAAAGAAAAAAATCACCCTATCCTCTGTGCACCACAGCACGGCTCTCCCTTCTTGGCTTTTAATGTCCTTGCAGCAATTACCTTAGTACAATATCTGCACAGTACAGCACCATGCCAAGACACTGGACTAGTTCATAATACCTGGAAGCAGAAGAGCCAGGTTGCTATAATAATCCATCAAGACCAATTAGCCCTGCTAAGGATACATGCAGCATCGCCCTCCAACATGGGCTGGTTCTTCCTTATCAGTCCCCAGAGTCCCAAGAGAAGGTAAAGAAAAGCAAAGAACCTATCGACAGAGGTTGCAGAAGCAGTGCGGGACTAACTGTGGAGGCAGCAAAAAGATTTCAAAGGGAGGTGGGGAGTTCAACACGGCAGTGGGAAAGAGGGAAATGACGGGATTGAATGTGGAACATTTCATTCAGCTCACTGCCCTTCGACTAAGTTCTTGTCTTAACTTTGGCAAATTGCTCCAGGTTAGAGCCAGAAAAGGACTTGGCTGGGCTGCGGTTTCTCAGGCAGAATTATGATGCACATGTTCCGTATAAAACATGAGCTCTGTGTCCGTTGGGGCCTGGATCTCACTGATTCGTTATAAATGCAGTTGAGGATGCATATGCTACTATGTAAAGGACAAGTCAAAGATTCTCAGGTGCACTGTAGCTGCTTCTGCAACTGACAGGTTACATCTCTCTAAATTTGGAACAAACAAGAAAAAAAAAATCCTTAGATTCTGCCTAGGCAAAATTTTTAGACTAAACATGAGAACATGTCCTAAAACCCTCAGATTTAAAATTCTCCTAGACTTCAGATCTAACTTTTAGGCTGTCTGTATCTAGAAAACTCGTTAGCTTCAGTTAGGAGCTGAAGCTTTTAAACACTAGTGAATAAAGGTGTTGAAAAACCTGATTCCAAGAATCCTGCCAGCTGTGCACAGAGCTGCCTGCAGTAACCAGTAGGAAATGATAGGGATAGGAGTTGCCTCACAAGAATAGAAACTCCCTCTGTCTGCAGCATGCTCATGCCAAGATGCCAGGCAGGAACTCTCAATTATTTTTCAGGCCAGAATGGTACCTTTCCTCGGATGTTACCTCATCCTTCTGCCTGTTCCCTAGGAGGAAATGAGCAAAGCATTCAGGAGCCAAGGATTATTTTTGAGTAACATGAAAAGGCAAGAAGAGAAGAACCTGAAAATGTCACTGTAGTTTTCATGCCAAAGCACTAATTTGCAATGCATTTTGTGCCATCCTTACCCTACAATGAAATGCTCCCAAGCCTGCATTGAGCTCCCTCCCTTCTATTTTCCTTTCTCTTTGATGTCTGTCATGCTTCAAGAGAGTAAAGGGAAAGAGAGGGATGGAGAACCTGCATATGTCTAGTTTGGGTTGCAGAAAGAAACCCCTCTGCCAAACAAAGACGACCTGCATAGTATGGAACAGGTAATAACGTGGAAGATTTTGACTTAGGAGAGACTGAAGTCTGCCACAGGAAATGAAATGCTTGCAGTGCGTATTTTAATCAATCTGCACAAATGCCAAAATATCGTATTTCATATAAAGGTATACCTACGTAAATTTACATCAGTCTCCTCTCACTTATATCTTATCCACATAGACATAATACACGTCTCGATTCCAGGTGTATTTCACACACCTTCATTCCACACCCGTTTTCCTTTCATTCTATTTTTTTCCACCCTCAAACATTGCTTCCACATTCACTCATTCCTCAGGTGCACCTATTCCCATTAACTTGAAATTACATAAGTAGCTGTTCTTCGTGTACCCTCCCTTGCCATCTTCAGTGCTCTTAATCACAGATTCTACCTACACATCTTCTCTGTTATGCATGCTCTTACACTCAGGTCCATAATTGATATTGCAACATTTTCTACAGAAAATGTAGATAACATTTCCCACTGTAGGTTGTAGATAACAAGTTCCACCTTTCCTACTGTCCACAGGAAAAGCCTTTAATTCTGCATAAAAATCTCAACCTCATTTTGGCACTCCACTTCTTTTTCACAATTGCTGGAAAATGGCAGCCAGTCAGAACAGTTTATCTTATTGTGTATAATAACAATTCCATCCTCATCTTCTAGTTGTGAGCACTTACTTGCAATTCATATCCTATTTCCCGGGTCTTCCAGCCTGTGTGGGACTTCACATATACTGCCTTCACACCTAAAGAAATATTGTCACTTCTCTGTGATCATGGATGTCTTCTGGAATGGCAGAGTGAAGGCTGCTTCATCATCATTGTCCTGATGGCCAGCTGTCACACTCATCCTGTACTTTTCCTGTATCCAACAGAATAAAAGGCTCGTAAGATATCGGGACATACTAGCTCTGTCCCCCCAGGTCTCTTCTGTTCACCGCACACACACAAGTAAGTAAATATGTAAATATAAAGATGAATGTAAAGATAAATTAGAGATAGAGACAAATGTGCACACATACACATGTACCCATATCTCCAAAGCAAATAAATCTACACGCTGCATAGGACAACCTATTAGCTGGTTGAATTGCTTTACTGATGAGAAATCTGTCTCAGGGGAAGGCTCTCCTTGGGCTGCCGTACAGAGATTTAAGCATCCTCCAGCATGGTGGAAACTGGGCTGGCTGTCCCACTTTTGCAGCCACAGGCTGGTGCAGTGTCTGAAGTTCTTTCCAGAGGTCACTGGGTGGAGGAGAGATCTTTGGGATCTTGGGCTTAAATACGTGACGAAAGGTGGGACATTGGCCCTTACATAAAGGCAGCAATTAAGATGGCATGGAAGGGGAACTGGATGAACGCCAGTCCCTGTGGATTACATAGGAATTCAGGGATGGCATAATAGGCAACACAGAGAGATAAGGTATGTAGTAGGAAGCATGATCAACAGTTACCCACTTCAGAGGAACGAAGAGTAGCAAACCCTCAACCTTCGCTTGCTGTCAGCAGCCAAGAGCAGGGCTCCGGGAATGGAGAGTCTGTTGATGATCATTCTTTGGCTCAGCTGCAGGTGTGAAGGGTGCCAAGATGGAAAGCAGAAACGTAAAATCCATGAGAGCTTTCAGGGTGCGACTCAGAGGAGGGAGCTGTGTCTGTGTACATGTGAAGGAAGCCGGTCTTTCCCTCTACACGTTGAGCAGGTCTAGTAAGATATTCTTCTTGAGGCAGAGTATTTCAACATAGAAAATAGACTGAAAATCCCAAATCAGTGAGAAAAATACAGACAAGTCTGAATCTATAATGAAGTGTAACCGAAATATTTAACAAACAAGGGTGTTTTATCATAAGACATATGCATAGGGGAAGATTTATTCATTCTGCAGCAATAAGTCCATCTAAGAAAAGCCTTTTGTAGCCATCGATATTTTTCCCCCTGCTTCTTTTCTTCATCGTTAATTCCAATTAAATGGATCATGGAAGGTCTGTAGTTACAGTCTTTGGGTCAGTAGTCCGCATCCAGCCAAGGAAATAATAATGAGCTATGGTTTGGTGCTTCACTTCTTGGTAAGGAAACAGCATAAAGAGTTGCATTGCCACAGTGCATAGTGTGCATAGATAATACATGAGGTAGATGAAAAATAGGACAGCACATCTGGGCACATGAAGAGAATAGTGCCCTGCACAGTATTTTTAGTTCAAGTGTTAAGGTTGTGGTTAGCCTTTGAATGAATGCCAATCAGTGCAATGACATGTATACTTTTTCTCATACAGTTATGCCCATAAAGCATTGAAATATGCATATAATGTGCTTTTATAACGCACATTTCAAATTCCGTCGCATGCTAAAATCCTTCATTTATGACATCGATTTAATACACAGTATATAGGTGGAATTATTGAACAGAAAATTTTAAAGAAACCAAATTATGTAGAAACAATAAGATATTATACTCCTGTAGGCTTCACAGCTTAATAAGACTATGTTAGCTAGAAATGGAAAAGTTACGAAACATACAGAAGTCAGCTATTAAATAACTGTAGCAACAGATTTAAATATAGATCAATTCCTCTGAGTGCAACAGGCCTGCTTGCATCCAACTTTCACATCCCTTTCTAATCCTCCATTTCATGGCACCTACTCATTTGTCTCTAAAAGGCCTGGGTTAGAGGCAATGTGAATTTCTCTTTATCATTCCTAATATAACGTTTCACTCTACTTATTTATCAGCTGTCAGTAGTATTTTCTTAGAACAGTGTAAGTGCTCGTACTCGGGAAATCACACTGACCACGTTACCCTGGCCAAATCCCATTCTTCATGCTACACCCCAGCTTGCCAACCATTTAAATGCCCAGATTCAGCATTTTATCTATCAAAATATTTAGGATGTTTATAATTATGAAAAGTTTAAAAAAAAAAAATTCTCACGGAGACGCAGGAAATTTTTCATGTGCCTTCCTGTGGTACATTCTGTCCCAGTCAGCTTTCAAGTCCAAAGCTCATGGTGAAGTGCTGTGCCTAAATTGCATAACATTTAAAATTTTAGATTTTTAAAATTCTCTGTAGGGATCTGATGAGTCATCAAGCTAATTCAGTCAATATCAAACTTCTGCTCTCACCACAGGGCTTGAGAGCGTAGGGGGTGGTTACTTGACAGTCGCCTCTCTCTCATCTCTGTCTTCACTGTGAATACTCACCCACTTATTCTATTTGCAAACTTAAGCCTATTTCACTTAAGTGCTTTCCCAGACAACTATAAATAGGCTCTTGGAAGTGGTAATTAAGTCGGGACCACATTCACTCACAGGAATTTAACAGCTTCTCCTGGCAGAATACAATTGTTTTTTCCTCTTCCATCCAGATCTTTGCAATAGGCCACAGAGGACCTGGAACACTTTAGTGGTTCAAACCATTTGCAGTATGATTGTGTACTGGCACGTTATTATTCCTTTTGCCTCATTATTCACGCTGCTAATAATTTTTATTAAAAAAATGATGTTGAGAAACAGATCCAGCCTGAGCTCAGACTTGTCATGCGCCCAAAATAAAACGGAATGGTAGAAGAGAGGGTGGAACTGACATAGAAGACCCAAAGGCTGGAGGACAAGATGGTGGGTGCTAGGAGATGTGAGCAGAGAAAATTGTGAACTCCAGCATACAAAAATATATTTCAACTGACAGATTACAATTTAAGTCTTATTGCACTGTATTTAGCCCATATTGTACTAACTTCAGTGACTGCAGTGACAATTTTGTGTTACTTGTGTCATTGTAACAAGTTGCTGTAAGGCAGCTTCTCTAAAAAATTATTTTTTTTTAAGTTAGCTTGCTATTTTTCAAATATTAATTAATTTAAACTTGGAGGAAAAGCATTATCTTCCAGAGTTTTGTTTCACTTCATACTTAGAAGTAAGGGAGAGTTATTTATCCTGTTAGATTTTACAAAGAAACCTCTCATGCCAGCATGCTTTTACACACCCGGCAACCACAGCCCACCACATTTCAGCCCCGATGGAACATGATTTTTTGCCTCCGGGCCTCAGAGCAGGTGAGTGTGCTGTGCCACCCCATGGCAAGGTGGCCTCCTCCCTGCTGCTGGTCCTGTGTACCACACAGATGGGGTGCTCGGTGGAAGGCTGTACTGGTATGAGTCTTGTGTTGATTTGAAAGACTCTAAACCCAGTCGCACTCCCAGATAAAGCTTTTAAAAACAGAAATAGAGAACTTTCTACATAAATTACCATATATAGGCTTTCTGACAGATTCCCCAGCACATTCACTCAGTGTCTCCCAATTACTTCAACAACACTGTAGTGCTTGTTCTCACATTGACATCACCAGAGAGATATTTATTTCAACATAAGATGTTTGCTGTGCAGAATATGCCTGATTCTGTTTTACAAAAGCACATTATGACGGTTCATTTTTCATTTTCATCCAAAGATGTATTGTCTGTGGTATTGCATACTCCTAGGGAAAGAAACAACACAAAACAACTCCCTACAACCTCCTTTTTTTTTACCATCTAAAGAAACATGCCAGTTCACATGTGTTCCGGTAAGTATACATTCCCATTCAGTAATACGAGAATAACACTGACGATGCATATCATAATTCAGATACTAGAAACATGCTATAAAACCTCTGTAACATGAAAATGATTCAATCAAGTCAAACCAAAGTCCATCCAGCCCAGTATTGTTTCTAACAGTGGCCACTACCCACTGCCCAGAGGAGCGTAAGAACAAATCAGAGGCATAGTGACATTTTCCAAGAGCCATCTTCCAATCCTCAATGAATTCCAGCCAGGAATAGATAGAGCTGCTATCCTTGTATTCAACAGCTTCGAAGGGATTTTCTTTATTGAATTAATCCAGTTATTTTAGCATCCTCAATATATATGTCAAAGATCTTTATCTACACACTTTGATAAGTATCACCTTTTGTTTTGAACCTTCATGCTATTACCAGTTGATGCCTCCTATCTGTGGTGCTAAAGGAAACTGATTATTCTCTGTCTTCTCCACGCAGATCCATCATATCCCCCCTCCATCCTGGCCATGATGTGTTTTTTGTGATCTTCCCAGCCTTACGGAGGAAGAAATCTCTTTATTTCCCTCAACCTGGACTGAAGTGATCATTGCCCCTCATTCACCATGATGACTGATCAACAAATTAGAAAACAGGGTTGGATAATAGTCCCCACTAATCTGTCCTTTCTGAAATGAAGGCAAAAATACAATTTAGTGATTTATTTTGGCCTTCAGTTCACAAAAGCAGAATTCCTTACAGAATTCCTCAGTATGTCCAAATCAGAAAAACACAGCCATAATACTATCATATTAATGTTATAGGAGTATTACATTCATAACCAGAATAGTTCCTCTTATGTAGCAGTCATTAATACTTGTTCAGGGACCTTTCTTTTTTCTTGGGCTTTTTTTTTTTTCTGTTTTTTTAAATTTATTCCGGACAGCACTGCCAACCCAGCTGGATGGATATTGTTCTTTTAAGCCAATAACACTCTCAGAAATCAAGTCAATATTTTATAGCAGTGCAACAGATCATTGCTGGTTGCAGGATATATGCAAAGAATTTATGTTTTCTTTAATGTCTAATGTTCAAAACAGCCAAACAAAACCAAGCAGAATTACTTTGATGCTTGTCCTTTATTATTTTTGTTTCTCCATCATCCCTTAATGAATATCATCTCATCAAAACTACCTAGACAAATTGCCTAGTTAGAAGACTTTTGTGTGCTCTGAGAACTTTTAAAGTCCAGATATCCTCAAGTTCTTGTTAAGTTTATATTAACGTTTAAATGTAAATTGACCTCCAGGGATTATTTTTTAAATATAGTTGGATTAATATTCTCAGTGGATCACATATAATGTTAAGGAAAGTTTAAATTATCATTTTGACTGCTTAGAATTTTTTCCAGTGTTTAAAAACCTGTAATTGCCTTTTAAAATTTAATTCTAAGATCTCTCAGCCTTTTAAAATAAAACTTGTAAAATCAAGGCTCTTTTCCTTTATTTTAACTTTAGTATAGGAAAATCTGCAAGTTTCTGTAATGCCTAGTATTGTAAAAAACATGTTGTTCTACTTGGTACAGCAATAATATAGACTAAAGAAAAGCATCTGCTGAGCTCACTATATTGAATTAAGATCAGTATCCAGCAGTGAGCTTCTGTCACTAAACAGCAATCTGTCACAAAGTTAAAAATCTAGTTTTTTATTTATTACTTTATCCAATACCTTATCTGCACGGAAAAATCCTTATGTCAAGGTCAGCACCTTCAGAACAGTTTGATGCTGGAGACATCCATGCTGAGTTACTCCTTGTTTCATGCCAATATAACGTTGACTATTTGGTCCGGCTCCAAGCAGAGAGAACTTCTCTTCCATACTCCTCTAGAAAAGCAAATGTATTTTCCTCTCTATTGACTCTACCAGCAATGTAGGCATCTCGCTTTGGAAGCTCTGGATTTTTATGTCGAAGTTACAAACTTTGAATTACCTGGAGAAGACAATCACGATACTACCCTTTTATATTATCTGTTATAAACATCAGCCCGTCATCACAAAGAATGAAGAATTTGGTGGCAAAGGCAGGGCCAAAACACAGTTCTCAGGGGCAAGAGGCAGCTGATTTAATCACCAGACTTTCTCTTTGTGTAGTGTCTTGCCTCATTGACTAAACCCTTCTAGCTTTTGGGATGCAAACGTGAAAAATGAAAAGTTCTGTCAAAACTAAAGCTGAAAGGTTTAGAACACCACCAAGTATACTGCTGAAGAGACCTTCCTGGATGACCAGCATGGCACTGATCGGTGCCACTGATATGAGACTCTGCAGGTCCAAGGGCCATGAGCGTTTTCTTCACAAGCTTTGACACTGGGTTTGCCAGAGGGAAATTTCCATGGGGGAAAGTCAAGGGACTGCTGCTTTTTCCTTTTGTGAGTTGTCAGTATCCTGCAGACATATACTCAAAAGATGGAAAGGGGGCTGCCATGCCCAACTTTCCAGGCCTGGCTGTCCTAAAAATGTGAGCTGCCTACTAAAGTATTCCTTGGTTTGTAGGTCTCAGGCATCACTTCTGCCAATCACTGACATGACTAGGGAAAAACAAATCTGCAGGCCATTAAATGTTTCATGGAATTGAATCAACATAAAAACCAAACCAAACAAAAAAAAAAAAAAACAAAACCAAACAGCATATGTGAGGTGCCTTAAATCTGGTGAGACATCATTTTAATCAATGCCTAAATTGAAGATTATGGATTAGACTGATTTAATTTCATTTTCAGATCCGACAGAACAGCAGGGAGGTCACACAACAAGGGGAGAAAAGAAAGAAAGAAAAAAGAAAGCATTAGTTTACAATGTTATTCAGAAAGTGATAACTGTGTGTATGAAGATATGATAGTCCATTGGATCTTCCTGTTGCCATCCAGTTGGCATACGTTACTAGTATGCGCTTTTCTATAACCACCACTCTGCTGAAGTTTTGGTCAGCATATTTAAGATGTCCTATATTCTGTTGTGAGAATAAAGGAAAGTCCAGAAAATGAGCAAGAGCCATTTCAGGTGGCGTTGTCTTTTCCACTGTGAGATCCCTGACTGTGGCTTCTTTGTTTGCTATGGCTGTTGATATTATGATGAAATTTTAGGACTGCACTGTACAAAATATGCCCCTTGAAGCATATGTCAGTGGTATGCTTTAGGGCTGAAATAGTAGAATTTTGCTTTTGGCTGGAAAAACTTACAAATGACATTTTCCTTCCCACAGAGGTTATTCCAATGCATTTTTTTTTTCTATGAGGCAGACTTTATATGAACTAGCTTAATAGCAGCTAATTTTCCTAATATCATTACCCTTTGGGAGTGTCATTTTACTAGAAGTAAAATGACATACAATCCTCTCCCTCAACACCACCATTATTTATTACTACTCTATGAATAGATCATGTAACTTGGTTTTATTAACAAAAGATATGACTGCATATTTGGTAGTAACACTCTTGATATCAAGGCAAAAAGCCACAAGATTAGAATCATATTTTCTCAAAAACACTTTCTAACAATAGATAGAATTCACACCAAAGAACGTCCTCCTAAGAATAGATGGAATTATTGTGTAAAATTGCTTCATGCATAACGGAAAAAATTCCAGTAATTTTGGCTGGGAGGCTGCGACAATTTGTGACAAAAAGAAAACGATGCTGTCACAAGTGCTGAAAAATGTTTTAGCTTTACTAGGGTGCTGCTTGATTGCTCACCCCCTAGATGAGCATTTCACACTTATTTGGAAGAACTTAACCTTTTTTAAAATTTGCCACTTCTAGGTAGCTATCTCCTTACCTTAAAAATGTAGTTGTGACTACCATACATGAAGGCAAATTGAGATTGCTTTTTCTTTGGATCATTGTTTTTCTGAATGTACATCATCCCAGTGTAACTTGCCTTGAAGAGGAGGAGTGCTTCATTAATATCTTCAAAGCTACCCTACTAATCCTCAAAACACAGTTGGGTGAAATCTGCACAAAGTCTAACTGCAATTGGACTGCCAGTGTGCTACGACTGGGTATTACACTGACTACTGATGTATCGCACTTTCCTCATACATGTCTGTCTTGAGTTTTCAAGCTCCTTCTTCAGTAGAACAGGATCCCACCGTTCTTAAATGCTAGCCCATAATTAGCAACAGCAGTTTCTTCTTTCTCGTTTTTAGCATCCCCCTCATACCTGGGAGAAAAAGTCTTAGGTTTTGAGCTATGCTGTGTTTGTCAAGGGCAACGTAAATTGTGTCATCCTATTGCAATTACCATGACAAAAGACAGTCTGTTTTTAGGGTATAGTCAACATACATGAAACGTGAATGTTTCACGTCGCGTGAACCTGTGACTTGGACAAATCACTCCTTGACGCAGCTGTTACATCTTACCCAAAGTGAATGGGCTCATCTCCAGCGATACCACACTCAACAAAGCAGCGAGCAAGAAGAAGGGTGATGCTTCTCCACTGCTGTGTGTCCCCCTTCCCTTGGCCTTGTATCCCCACGAGCAAGGTGGGGAATCGAAAGCCAGGCAGCTCCCCTAGGATTGTGAGAGCGGGACCAGAGCTGCAAGTCACCAACCCAACGGTCTGGCTGCAGGGTGGCACTGGATGGCAGCCAGCTGGGTGAATCTCAGTCTCAGCGGGTACTTGGCGGGTTGAAAAGCAGGGAGGCCTAATTTTTATTTAGTAAACATTTCCTCTGCCAAAACAGCTACATGTTAATGTCTTTGTATACCCCATTTAGAGAAGTTTAAAACCTACTGTAGAAAAAAGGTAACCTTTTATTAATACGTTCTCATTTAGATGTATTTTATTTAAATGCTTTCTTAATTTTGGACTTGTCTACTCATAAATTTGAAATGATCTAATGAATTCTGTTCCTGGCAATTCAAACAAAATGTGTAGGTTTGAGTGTAGGCAGGGCCACAGCATCAGGAGTCCTGCTATATTATACAGCTGATAGGAAGGTTAAGTTTAAAGCTCTCCAGAGGGCACACCTTAAGAAGATAGCTTAATTCCCTTTTTCTACAAATCACTATGGGTTTTTCCCATGCAAATTTATTGGTCTTCATATCTTCTCTCATCCTGTGTGAAAAGCACTCCTGCATTTCAAAATCTTTTCAGAGAGTCATGTCTGGAAGCCAAATTTCCTTCAGTTAGATTGCGGCTTCAACCTTCATTTCCTGTATTAGCCACAAAATGCAGAACTGCCTCTTTAAAAAAGAAAAAAAAAAAAGCTAGTGAGTGTAGCTTGCAGTGATTTTTATGCTCTTTCACATTTTCCTGCCACACTTCCTTTATTTTTGTCTGTCATTAGGTTAATTGTAATTTCATCTGGCTTAGGCATCTGTCATTTTGTTTATCTGTATGATGCATACCAATGGCACTGCGTAAGTAACAGTACAAGTGTGTTTATGTTAATAACAACAAGCACACAAGGAATTGTTCTATGTCAGGTGCTATCTTACAGCATCCCTTTAAAAGAACAGATTACCAGTGAACACTGAACACCTGTTTTTTACATTCTTTAGTAAATGACTAATGTTTATATGCAAAGAGAAGGTGACCTCAATTGCAAGCTGTAGCAACTGGCAATTGCACTGCCAAATCCTTGCAAATGTTAGCCAGTTTTGCTAACTGGTTTTCTTTTTGTGTCTTCAAAACACCAGCTTTATTTGTTCGCAGCTAACTCGAATATTACCTATACATACAGAATCGCAGGCCAAAGAGTTTCCTGCAGCTGGCTGCTGGCGCCGAGTGTGCCCCATTGATGGACAGCTGAGGTGGAGCGATCACAGGATTTACCTCAGCCGAAGGCTTCACAGGTTATCGGAGAAAGAGGAAGAAGATCCTGCGTGTAAGCAACACCAAGCAGTACAGGGTCCCTAGAGGAGGAGCAAACCCGATTTCCTGCCTGGCTGGGATGGAGGGCAGGCGGAAAGGAGGAGGAAAGGAGATACTTCTATTGTTTACAACAGAATAGAAATTCCAGCTCGCAGAGACTGAGAGGCAGAGGCCTGAAAAGATGTAATGACATTCCTCCTGCCTCACGTGTTCAGCTGCAACTGGTCTTTGAGAAACATTTCCATAAATACCTTCTAGGAGGAAAAGGTGAAAAGTATTCCTAATCTTCCCACGAAACATGCATAGAACATGAGCATCTGAACAACACGCATTTCTAGAGGGAAGAATATTTAATTGACATGAAAATCAAGGCAACACACTACATTATATTCAACAGACACCTCTAGTTTAGAGGGAAACAGATTTTCCATATTCCTACCCAAGTGATGCCAGAGGCAGAGATAGTGGCATAATCCACAGATCTTCACAGCCTTCAGTTTGCCTGCTCATGGTACTGCAGATTAAAAGCCAGCACAGTAACCACGAGAGAAACCAGATATCTTTTCAAAGGAAATCACTTGTACTACGAGGAAATATTCAGAAGTCTTTATGAAAGCTAAATAGCCAAACAGATTCTTATGGCAGCACTGAAGTAAAGACCAATGCAGTCATTATTATCATTATATACATGCCAATTAAAAGTAAACCAATTTAATTACTAATATTGATTCTGGGGTTTTATTTCCTGGTTGCAAGAAAATAAAAACTTTTGAATGTGTTTGCGATCTTGGCCACAGTCCTACAAATTGTACAATAGGGACTTTACTTATTTATATCCCTGAAGCTGCTCACTCACATGGCATGTGCATTTTAGTGATCAAGCCAAATTTGAAAATTATGAACAAAGAATAGAAATTCTACTTATTTCATGGTGCTGTCTGTTGTTCTAATTCAGTATTTTGTACTACATTTTGTCATTTTCATATCATTGTATTTACTGAAAGCTGCCTATATATAGGTCTAGCATCTTTTCCCAGAATTAGTGTTACTTTAAGTTCTTTCTTTCCCTCTCAATCTATTTTGGAACCCAGTCCAAGCCTGAAAATTTTCAGCCAGAAAAAATGTTTATGTCACTAGCCAGGGCACAACACATACCTATGTGCACGCACACTCTCCCTCTCGCTGCACAGTATTGCAATTTTTTACCGGCTTTGTTGATCTTCATTAGAAAGTAGATTTATGGGTAGTGCTTATCCAAATGAGAGCTGTCATGAGAGCATCTGAGTTAAATTTGGTGTAGCAATATTCATTGTTTGGGCAGCATTAGTCTTGCATAGCTAGTTTTTTACTTCTGTCTTCTGTCTTGCATTACCTATCAATGTTACCTGCTAAGGAGTTTCCCTTTTCCACTCCAGTTCAGCTTTCAGTTTTTCATTTACATAAAAACCTGAAAGCTGGAATGGGATGGAACTTAAAGATTTAGGTGTCCAATACTGACTTCCAGTCAAAGAAAAAGAAAAGCTTCTGGTCAAAAGCAGTTGAGCGCCAATCACTCTTAAACCTTTTGAAAAATCCCAGCCCAAACAGTGCGTGAGTACAGTGCATTACGCAGCTAGCCTTCTCTCCCAGCTTCCTTAAACCAATGTGGAATGACACCAGCTCAAGCAGCATGTGTTTGAATGGTAGAGCTAAGGGCAACTCATTAGCTGTCTTTGATAGTTCTAAGATTTCTGCACTGTTGTGTTATCTTAGTTCTGTAACATCTAATTATGTAAATCCTTCTGAATGTTTACCATACAGTTTAAAGTGGATGTCGTACTCTGCTACCCACATACCTTAATGACAGATTTCAAAGTAAAAAGAATGTTAAAAATCAGATGTTTCCTACCTGGTCAGGGCTCTTTCTAGTTATGTCTTTGAGAGAACCACAAGCTATTTTTAAATAAAAAGCTCTTTTTTTTTTTTTTTCTTTCCATAAATTCTCCAAAGAAAGGAAGTCTTTACCAGAAGGCTCCTCAGGTTGGTTTCCTTTTACTGATATGAGAAATGTCGTTTGATGGTTTGCCTTGAAACTGAATCCAAACATCTCATCACTGCCTGTCCAGGTCCTCCTCCAGATTAACTTCATGAGCCAGATTAAAATGTGAACAACCTGAAACATTTGTAGAGCTTGGCATGTGATACACAGTGTGTTTCTCAGGACACACTTTTTATAATGTCTGCTTTCCTGAACTGTCAGAGATGTGTCAGCACTGTGGAGGGAAGATTATCAAACAATGTCAAGCACCAGGAAAATTAAAGAGACAAAGGAGAAAAACTTCTCTGGCAGTAAGAAACTGAAGTCCTCAGAAAGTCAAAGATTGTCTTTCTTCCTTAAAAACTGAAAAAGAAATAAGTCTTTCACAACAATCGTAATTATTTTTGCCACAGTTGTATAATTTAGGCATTAAAAAAAGTTGCTGTAAAATAAACATATTATTTGTAGCTACATTAATAAATTCTCACGCAAGTGGCTGTCTCAGCCCAGGCTGCAGAAGACTGGACCACTGCAGAAGAGTGGTCTACCATGTTGCCATATTCAACTGCGGTTTCCAGGACAGCTGAAACAGCATTATGTTTGGTGCTGTTCCTGTACTAGACCTGTGTCTCTAAGTTTCATTCTCAGTGTAACAAAGTAGAACCTTGGAAATGTTACATGTAAATCGAATCTAGTGGAAGGTGTCCCTGCCCCTGGCAGTGGGGTTGGAACCAGATGGTCTTTAAGGTCCCTTCCAACCCAAACCATTCTACGAAATTTAATTCTGCCCTGTGATATACACATAGCAGTACCTTCTCTTGTAATATGGGAACATATGTTTTTCAAGTAACACTAACATCCTTCTACCACACCAGAGTAGCATCGTGCAGTGTGGGAACAGAGTACGCACCCTAGGAGGACTCCAGCTTAATACAACATGGCAATATGGCATGTTTCAACAAGCTTCATGGTCAGATGAATTTCTGAAATTGATTTTCTAGAAGTGCTAAAACTTCAAAGTTGGTAGAATAGGACAAAATTTATTGAAATGTCAGGAAAAAATGTTAAGAGTATCTTTATTCCTCTTCCTGCAAATTCTGAATTTGACCTCAAGAAATACCTTGTCAACATCAATACTAAAAAATGTCCCTGCGTTCAAAGGAAAAAGAAAAAAAAAAGGCTCAAGTTGTTAAACTATGTATTGTTTTGGGGAAAAAAAACTTTATTAAATGAACATAACTAATATACCTTGCACCACATGCTGTAAAAGTTCAGTGAAACAACACAAGGATTTGGGGGCGGGGGAGGGGGGGCGGGAGAGGGTGGGAAGTATTAATTAAATGACTGGAATTATGAGAAAAAACACTAAAGGGATGTAGAGGGTTTATGACAGCTACCCTGCATCAAAACCAGTTCTCCAGTGCCTTGGCCGCACATCTCCTGAGAAACACTTGTGAAAGGCGCTCTTGGACACCTCCATTGATGCACGCATACACGCTGCCTCGCCTTGCCTGCTCCATGGATGTGCTATGAGGGGTTCCAGTAAATCACCTTAAAAACCTCTTCTGTCTTGACAAGTAGACTGGTCTCCCCCTGTCGTGTTTGTAGACAGTGGAGAGAGGCAGTCTTCTGAGGAAAATAATTTGGAGGAGGACTTCCAGACGAAGCCCTCTCTGTGAAGGAGGCAGCTCTGTCCCGTTACCCAGAGGCTGCCCAGGCAGCCGAAGCCACTTGGGGCTACCTGGGCGTGAGTCTCCCTCGATCATTCTCCAGCTGGCCCGAAGAAAGAGCTACTTTCCTTCCCATATGGACTGTTCTGGCCTGCCAGGCGTGAGCAGGGAGAAAGCAAGCACCACGAAGGCATGTCTGTGCTCTCCGTGGTGCGCGCTGCTCCGTCACCACGCCTGCCGCGGGTATGGACACGGGCGGTGACACCCGCCTGCCCTCTCCTGCTGCTCCCAGCCTTCGCTGCCGGGGTGCGAGGGAAGGGTGGTACGAACGGCACCCCGCGGTGCTCCAGGAGCAGGGCCGCCGTTCGGCGGGCAGGGCGGGGGTGCTGCTTCCCACCGCGCCGCCCGCCGCCGGCGGGTCCCCTCCCCGGGCAGGGGGCGGCCCGGCCCGGCCCGGCCCGGCCCGGCGAGCCGCTTCCCCCGGGCGCCCTCTGCCGCCGGCCGCCAGCGCGGCGCCGAGCGCTGTTGGGCCCCCGCGCCTTCCCCGCAGCCGCCGTCGGGTTGCGGTGCCCTCGGCTCTCCCGCAGCGGAGCGGCCTGGCGGTTTCCAGTATCGCTTTTTCTGGGGAGGAGGGAGGGGGTAAGAAGCGCCGTCCCTCTGCAGAGAGCTCTGCAGCGTTGGAGCGCCAAGCACGCGTTAGCGAGTCATGGCGCCCGACGGGAGGAGAGCAGCCGATGGAAGCTGAGGGTGCTGCGGAACCCGAGGGCCTCTGGCATTTACACTGCATCCTTTCTGTAGGCTTTTCTCTCAGACCGGTCTATTTTTCCTAGACTGAACATCCCAACTGTTAACCATATGTATGGTGTTAAGCTGTGTGCAGGCGAGCTTTCCTTTCTCAACTGTAGACCCCTCAGCAAACCACCTTAGGATGCCCCATGGAGTCCTTGTGTCTGTCGGTCACAAGCGATGTCACTGGCTCATTGCCACTGCCACCATTGCTTGCATAAAGCCTTGCATGTGACAGCAACCTTTAATTTTGTTGCTGCTGATACTCCTGCCTTGTTTCTGCTTTGGCTTGTTCACAAACGAGCATGGTGCAGCCTGTCCACACCTTTTTGTGACCCTGAGTCTGGTAATTGTTCAAAACAAGTGCCATAGGGAAGGGACTGTGGCTTTACTGCCACCGTCAGCTCCCAGACAAACCCTGGAGGGACATCCTAAATGAACTGGCCCTCCTGGGAGTCCTTTTGTCTAAGGAGGAAGGCTTGGATAATGACTTTTGGGAAACATTTGTCACTGCAACTGCCTTCCCCCAGAGCGTGTTGGGATCACATTACCCTTGGGATAACCAGGAGTAGGCAAAAAACTTGGTGCTGCAGAAGTGCATGGCTGAGACCACTGGCGATCAGCTGGAGTCACAACGCCGTAGCTGGTGAAAGAGACATTGGTGGGCTACATGGGAGCTCTGAAGTGCAGTTGTGCCCTGTGGAGAGCTGCAAGCCTCCGTGCCTGCCAACATGGCTACTCAGTGCAGGCAAAGTTGTGGATGAATCCCTTTTAAAGGCATAACAGCCCTCACCAACTCAATGGCAACACCCACTGCCTGTCTGAAAACATTGGGTGTATCATCTGATGCGCATTTAGAGTGACTCTTCTGATTTAGCTTTCTCAAAAATGAAGCAAGTTCACACTTACCAAAACCTGTCTGCAATACAAAACAACAGTGCTAGTCATATGCAATGTATGTGACTTTGCATTGACCTGCACATTTGCGGCAAAGTTTGCCATGTTCTGAGTATGTCAGGGTAATTACTCATGCATCCTGGTGCCCACCCACTGAACTCCCAGCTGGTTTTCTCAGAGACTTGTTGGCAGATGTTACCTCCCCCCATAAGTACAGTTAAAGGCAAGAAAATGGAGTGCTAAACCTACCTCTTTTTCCTTTACTGTGAAGACCCAGGTTGTGAGTTAGCTGCAAAAGGAAGTAAGGCAAGTACAATGCGCTCGCAACCAGGCTGCCTGAGGTTCCTTGTGCCCTCTTCTGCAGCTCCTTTGCACATGCATTCGGGGCGGCCCCAAAGAAACCAAAGCGTCTTAGTGGCAATGCAGAAAGCCACTCTAGGACAATCCCTTTTCAGACAGACAAAGGTTATTATTAAATTTTTCTAATCCTTATACATTCTGAAAGGTGAAAATAAACACAGAGTTGTGGCTATGGATATAGACATGAGTTAAGCCATGGAAAGTAAAACTAGCCTAAAAACCTGAAAATATTTGACGTGGCTGTTGTGGATGGTATTTCCCCATCCTGGTCTTAGCAAGTTTGCCCACTTGATGACATTTCTCAGATTTTCAGTCATTGCTTTTAAAGAGCACTCTGAACTAGTTTCTTGTGCTTTTAAGTGTAGGATTTACTCACCTTCATGCAAGGCCACAACAAGTTTATGCATCAAGTTTTACTTTCCAAAGTGTGAGACATTCAGAGGTAGAAAGTCTGCATATGAATCAAGTATCATCAAGAAAACAAACACCTAAACTTTCTTTCACTTTTAAACATATTTTTAATTTTAATAAAGGAATAACTTGACAGAGAAGGCAACAGCTGAAAGTAAACACCAGCTGTAGAGCTAAAGAGTTCTCCACATCACTATAGCTTATACCTTTGTCAATCAATAATGATATTTTATTTTCAAAGATAATTTAATGAGATGCCGAGTCTAAAATGTAAAATATCACCATTCATTAACTTTAACGATACAAAGGCATTCAGTATTTTAGTGTTTGTATACGCCCACAGGTACCAGACTGGAATTTGGTGAGATCAGGGCCAGCTGTGGCCTCAACAGGAACCAATATCCTGCAAGAGGCAATGGGAGACTCACACTCGCTCAAGGATACCCCAAGCTGGTTTCTCTTCTCAATTATACAGGTGCAACACCTGTGTTACAAGTGACAGAATTAGCTTACCCACACTGTAGATACATTTAAGTGCATAATGTAAAGAATTTTAATGGAAGCAACAGATAAGAGGACAAAGCTTTTTAAAGCTTCAAAACAATCGAACGTATGAGGTGCTGTTCCATCTTCTGCCAAGCACAGATATCCTTCACTGTTATTCTGCTTCCAGAGATTTTATGAAACATCTGTTTTAAAGTCGCAGTTTGAAACTGGCTAGACAAACTAAAGATAAAGATTTTCTCCATTAATTGCTGAAAGATCCATTACATACACACAATTTTGTCATGGAAGAGATCCAACAACAATGTGAGAGAGGTTGGTCTCAGGTTTTTGTTGCAAAAGTTCTTTTAAAAGTGCAAGATATTTCGTGCACAGTTCCAAAGTAACTATCGCTAACAAATACTTTCTTTGAGCGCCATGAATTAACTGATAATCCAGAGCTACAAGGAGGACAGGTTTGTTCTGAGTCAACAGAAAGAATTTTCTTATTAGGTTGTTTGTGAGAAGCCAAATTTAGACTTTTTTTTTTTCTGGTAGAATGTACCCTATAAAAAAAAATCTGCCAATGATCATTAAAGCTCCACTTAAGAATGGTATAACAGCAAAAGTGAAATCAATAGAAACAGTATCCCCAGCTTCCTGAGGAGGAACCCCCCTCCTGGGTTGGAGAACAACTTGAATACAGGAGAAAAAGAAATGCCCTGATTTTTTACTACTAATTCAAAATTACTGGCATTAAAACAGTGTTACTGGGAATGGTATTTAAGATTCCTCCTACTAGACAAAACGCAATATATTTTTCAAACTCTTTGTTGGAGCTATTCCACAAAACAGAGAGGCCCAAGCGTATTGCTGCTGTCTCCATGGCAGCAGCTGTCATAGGGCAGTCTTGGCTGGTAGTAAATTTCTGTGGAGGCAGGAGGAGTATAACACAAATGACAAAAACTTTTAGAAGAGTTCTTTCAGATAATGTGGGGCTCTCCAGAGTCTGAACCATAAAACGTCCACAGATGAGCTGAAAGTAGCATCCTCAGTATACCACAGTTTCCATTCTATAGGAAGTATTAACGCTATACACAAACCCTACACTAACACACAGAAAGCAATTCCAATTACATATAAAGCATATAAAGAATAATGGACAAGAAAGTTTTAACCTAAAGGTGATCAGGTGTTGTCACATTCTTGCTGGGTGTGATATTGGCCATGTTAAAAAACAGACATTCACTGAAAAACCCAGTGCATGCCATGAGTATGAATTTATGGAAAGAAAGGCCCGAGTTCTGTGGTGGTCTGAATTCTAAGTTGTGCTTTTTGTGTCCTGCAAAGCTTTAATGATGCCTGAGCTTCTGTATTGAGCAAGAGCACAAGACTTTCCTGGCCATGTAGGTATCTCCTGCTAAAGCCCCATTAGACTTTAGAAACATGATCCATCCACACCTCTGGCATACCCTAAAACCCAGCAGCTGCAGACAGAACCCATTTGACTCTCATCAAGCGGATCCAGCCCCTCACAACTACTTTAAAAAATGCCTGCAAGGATGTTAATCACCATTTTCTACCATAAGAGCACATTTCTTTTAAAATTGGGTGACCTGGTTCAAGGCCCTCCTCATCTTAAGCAACAAGACAGGTTCTGTGGTTAGCACTGCTGAGTCCCCTGCTGTGCAGTCAAGCTTTTCTGTATGATCAAAGTCTTGCATTTTTTTTGCCTCTGGGTGATGCAGTTTCAGGAGAAGAAACAGAGAAATAGGGTGTCCTCAGAGTTTCCAGACATTTAACTCTGTATGGTATTTTGTTCTGTGCATGGGATTTGAAGGTAGGTTTTCTTTTAAAATCTGATTGAAGAAAAATATTGAATTTTATTCTCATTCACTATGCTGGGAACAAAGCTGTAAAACCTGAGGTCTCTGGGCTTTTGAAATTCCCATGTTAGAGCACGTTCACATGTGAGCACTCACTTTTGTTACTTTTTGAAACTGGCACCAACTCATTCCTCATCCCAGCCCAGGTCTCCAGCAGATAAGCCAAAAGAGTAATTTCAGGACCTTGTAGAAGTGACAAATTATTGCTTGATTTAACTCTAGTGGGCCACGTCTATAAAAAATCCTTAAATTACTGTCCTAACATTTTAATTTAGATATTTAACCAGAAAATTATAAACTAGTGTATTTAATCGACATTGAAATTGTTAAAGGAGGTAGATTTCCATTAAGTGAATGTGTCAGGAGCCATGGATGGCCATTGCAACTCAACAGCACTGCAATTGCACCTGTGGTCTAAATTTATTTTAAGAGGAATCTTTTTCTCTTAACAATTTTGCAAATCCATAAGAAGGAAGCTGTATTTCATGCCTTTTGTGGGAGCACAGTTTCTCAGCTAAAGTTCAACTCCTTTAAGGTTTTACAATTTCCTTCTGCAAGAGTCCCCAGGCTGGAAGCAGTTATTTCTCCCAGTAATAACCTTCCACCCTTTCAGCCTGAAGAAGTGCAATCTTGCCCATCAGAAATATCTATAATATAAAAAGAAGAAAAAGCATTCATGCAAAATAAGAAAATAATTATTTGACGAGTGATCAGAAAAGGGGATTCAAATAACTAGCACTGACATCACAAATTAAACGGAGATTTCTTCATAATCCTTTTGCCAGGTGATTACTCCAAGAAGGCTGAACTAAGGTTAGTAGAGGTTTTCAGCATATTTAATCTTAATGTATGTCTATTAAACGACAAGACTGAGTTTCTCAATTGATGTTAATTAGTTTCATTTTATGATGCCAGCTGATAGTCTTTTTCCCAGAGATGATTTGGCAAAAGGGCAGCCTGTCCTAAACCCAAGCTGGTATCTGTAGCTACTTGTTTACTACTCACTCTTAATGGTATTAAATCACTGATACTTAGTTCAGCAGTCCAGGTGTTGTCTGAGCAATGCAAACAATTTTCTGAGTGCTTCACAGACATGAATGCATCTCCCAGCAGTTGTATGTCTCGCCATTGCACAGTGATTAGATCACTTACCACCAGGGCTGGGTAACAGCATTTTTGTGGTTCCTAATCCAGACTTTGGTCACCAACACCAATCTGCCAAAGTGAACTAATATAAAAACTTTTGGTATTTGTAAAAGCTTGAAAGCAGAAGCTACTCTGTAAACTGTTTCTGCTTTAAAAGACAAAGATCTCTTTTTCTTTGGGACTTTATGCTTCTTTTATTTACTCACTAGCACTGAATTCATCAGAGAAAACATTTGTAAAAGGCTGTGTTAACGTGGGCTTCCTCTGGTGGCTTTCCAGTAACTGAGCACAATTTCTAAGATTTTCTGTTAGCAATAGATTAAACTGGCTTTGGGGTTGAATCTTCCTCTTGCAGAGCAGTTCATCAGACTGCAGTGAATGGACAGAGAAAACAATTAGTTGAGAGAAACTAGCACAGATACTCCCTCAGGATGAACATGTTTGTCGTCTCAAACAAGACGTTGGCCATCCATTTACAAACCCCTGTAACTCCAAAAGTTAATTCTTGAGAAAGGCTTGGGTAGATGAATATTAATATGAGGACTGGAACTGCCAAGACTCGTGTATACTGCAAAATATATTTTATATGTGTTTTATAAATCTGCAGTCTTTTGCATTCTCCACTGCCAGATATAGCAACTGTAAGGTCTCCAGATTTGAGTGCCAGGCCCTCAGTCGACCATGAAATCACAGGCCAGCTAAGTTATCTCTCTCCGTAACTTACTCTTTTTGTCTTCCTTCTGAATCTGAATCCCTAAAATAAAAGTGCCTATTCTCATTTTCTAAGTAGACCATTTCAGGCTGAATTCTGCACAGGTGTTGTCTGAAACTCCAACCAGATTTTAGCCTCTACTCTTGCCCGTCTTTGTTAAATCACCCTCCTCTCACTTTCCATTTCTGCTTCTCTCTTCTTCATTCACATTTTCCTGCCTCTCTCACAGTTTTGTCCTCAGTGACTCACTCAACTTTTTTCTCTCTTACCCCTTGCAACCTTTTTTTTTATAGTTCTTCTATACAGTGTTGCTCTTCTCCTATGCCTCCCATGGTTTGTTCTTTATTGCTTATATGCTCGTGTGTTCATTTATCTCACTCTTGATCTCTCATTTGCACCAGTTGTTTAGACAAGAAAAAATCTGTTTGATCTCTTAAAGCATTGGAGTGGCCATTACGATAAGAGTCATTTTAATTTAGGCCATTTAAAAAAGAATTGAAGTTCCTTGTCAGATTTTCTAGAAACAACATGATTTGCAAAGAGAATAATGGGGTAATTTAGGTGCTATGGACTTCTGATAATTTTCTTCAAACTATCTAGTCTTTCCTTATCTTAAACCAAGAATTTTTGACAGCATGTCCTTAGTTACATTGCATGTCAGAGCTTAAGCTCTTTAAACTAAAATTAAAGAGCAATCCTGCAAGACAATGAGTACTTTCTTGAATTCCCTTTGACTTCCATGATCAAACTCCGGTAAGACTCACTTTTCAGGCTAAAAGCTTGAATTATCTTTTCATATTCAGATTTGTTTTGGTTGTACCTACTCCATAGTATTTGGTATTGCTGCCTCAAACACAAAGTTCCATTAACAAAGCAGATTTTCTAAAGTACTGCTAGGTCTCTGAGAAGCCAGCAGCGCTTTTGTCCAACGCAAGTTTTTCTGACCGATAATAACAATCTTCATGTGACTGCTGTTTAAATGTTCATGTCAAAGCTTGTGAAATTTGAGGACAAAACTCATCCTGGCACAGGGTATGGGTGATGTCAATGCTTTCTTTGACTGGGTTGATGACCAGCCTTTCAAAAGAGAGAGCAGCACCTGACAGCATCTTCAGAGGTCTGGGCTGAGCATGGCAACTAGAAGCACTGTGGAGGAACTGAAGACTGCCACCAGCTTTGCTGACTGCCTGCATTGTCTTTGAATGTCACCAGGACCATTTAGGAATTCTGGACTATTAGCAAACCGAGCGACATTTACTATGGATGGCTGCAAAATGTAGGTCTCAGAATTCCTGAGTTACCACTGGAAATGAAACTATTTATAGAGAGATGTCCTGGCAGATACAAACGTTTCTGAGAAACAGCAACAAGAAGATAAGGTATTAACACTCTTGCAAGTAATCACATTGATAGGTTCATGGAGTATGTTTCATGGTTTGCACTCACAGAAAGATAGGATGAACTGGAATGTGCTGAGCGCCTTCCGGCTGGAGGGTTATTACGCCAGTTAGTTTAAAACCCTTACATTAAAAAGTACAGTCACTTCAACAATCCTGTTTTATTCCTATCATAGGTTATAATATTTAAAGCTACACTTAACCATAGCAAATATCATGTCTGCACGATGCAGGCCATGATCTCTGTGTGAACTAGTGCAGGTCAGTTCAAAAATGTTATTAAAAAAAGCATCCTTTAGGTGCCTTCTAGTAAAGAGTCCACTGATACAGCATTTGATTACAGTCAGCAAAATTCAACTAAATGAACGCTGCATTTACATACTTCTGAAAAACAAACAAAACAAAATCCAGCTATGCAGAAGTTCACTTCAGAAATAACACTCACCAGCAAGACTGAAGTGAACTCAGCTACCTGACCAAGACAGATCAGTGTTTCAGAGTCAGTTAATAAGAAACAATTCTCTGGGTGAAAATCATTTGTCACATAGTTTATTTCTGTTCCCCTGAATTCAAATACCAAATTATGAATGTCGCTGTAGAGTCACGGCTGATCCCAGAGAGCTCCTTGAGCAGATGAGGTCACTGGCTTGCTATGTTTATCCTGTAACCCTGCCTCACATTCCTCACGGGCATCTGAAGCCTGTATTATCAGAAGGAGCCTTGGCATCCAGTACAATGGCATGTTTATGTTAAAGAGAAAGGGTCCCACTCACGAGCGGCCGGACAAGGGCTGTGATCCCGGTAGGAGTGGCAGCACTGGCTTCCTGCGCCCCGGGCTGGCGTGGGGAGAAGGGGAAATGAGACACCGTGGCTGTGCACTGCAGAACAGAAATTGCAGCTCACAGGGATTAACGGACATATGCCAACGAACATTTCCAATATCCCCCCAGCTAGGAAAATGATGATACATGGATTTCGAGCACAGCACTTACAACCATTTCTTAGAGCAAAGCTTGTAGGTTTTTCCTAGTGCTCCTAGGATAGTAGCAGCCAGTGAAAGCACCTGAGCAACCAACGTTTCCAGGGGGTAACGTCTTCACTGAGTCACTGTCACACTCTGTGATAGACCTTTATTCAAAAGTCCCTGGAGACTCCGCAGCAACTCAAGTTTCCCGGTTCCCACCCGAGCAGAGCTGGAGGAGATGCCGGAGGTGTCGTTGGTATGCCATGCTCGGGAGGTGATGCCCAGCATCCAGCCCAGTGTACTTGGTGCTGACCAGCTGAAGGTGGTGCCAAACAGGGCATGGTCCAGACCTCTCTGCGAACGGCCACAGCCATGCCATAGGCAAACATGGCCCAGGATGGCTGCGTTGGTGGAAAAAAAACAAGTACAGTATGTTATTTTACTGCTTAGCCCAAGCAGCACAGTGGGGTTCGGCACATGTGGCTGCTGCCTGCGCTTGGCCGGTCAGGTGCCCTGTGTCCTCAGCGCTGCAAAAGGATGTGGTTCCTACCTGAGCCACTGCTGTTGAGGGGGACTTTGCTGAAGCCATTGTAGTTAGATGGGAGCATGGTGGGCCTCCTCCCTGCTCTTTTGCGGTGTTGCCTTCTGTATCATCTACCTGTTCTTTCCTCTGCTTTTCTTCGGTTCATTTTCACTTATCTTCGAAAGACTGATTCCTGCTTTCTTGTTCATCTTTCTTTCCATATTTGACCCATCACTTGTTAGTCAGCCCTTCTGCCTGTTGTTGAAATTTTTATTAAATACTTATTATCATGATGTCAGATAATGATAATAATTTGTATTTTTATAGCATTCTGGAATTTGCCTCTTAGTCCTTTTCATTTCTTCCTTTTCTTCCTTCTTTTCCCTTGCTGTCCCTCTTTCCTTCCCTCTCTCCCTTGCATGACATCATTCCTCTTCTGCTGCTTCTCTGATAGTAACAGCAAAGCAACTTCATGCACCCAAGGGACTTCTGGGTCTCTCAGTATGGCTTTGGAGTACAAACAAAATCCAGTAGTTCAGCAGATCTATTTCAGTGCCTTCTGTGGCTCCCATCGTATTAATTTTTAGTATGTTTATTGCAATCACTTTATGTGAGTTGCTACTATCTTTATTTTACAAATGGGAAACTGTTGTATGGAAAGACTATAGGTCAGACTTTACACGTATTTGTAATACCAAAGCTCAGCCATAAATAAGGCTCTGAGGTCCACTGACATTAACTATTCCGAAAGTCGCATGTGGGCAGCTTAATCTTTTCAGTAGGACACTTCGGAAAGTCCAGTAAGTGGGTGGCCACATCTTTACATGGGCAAATCACTAGAAATCTGTCTTCAAATAATTTTATAATCACCCCAAGATCTAGTCCTTTTTTTTTTTCCGCCATGGCTAGCTACTGGATATTACATAGTTCTTTTAGAGATAGATGAAACATCTCCATGTTTGCCAGTTTTATTCCCATACCTTCAAACTGTTATTCAACAATCGCACTAATATTTCCAATCTCTTCCCCAAGCTGTGAATACTTCATTTCCAGTTCTGTATCTTCCAGGGTTTTTTAAGCACTTTTCTTGTGTAAGGGATTTTTTCCTCCTCAATTTCAGTCAGCCAGCAGCTGGGGTATACCTACATAGTGGGTGCAATGCCTCTAGTTTCCAGTTTCCCATGTGCTTTCTCTCCTATTTGCCATGTCTTTCCTGAGGTCATGTAGGACAGGCTGGGTGGGCAAGTACAAATTGTTCTCATCAGCTGATCTCAGGTATCTGGTAATATTTTGGCAATGTTAATGCAAAGTGAGGTCTATTTTTTTACCTTTACCAGTTTATTCCATAATGGGTCTGCATATTCAGCTGCTTGCACATGCAGTAGCCTTGGATGGTGCTAGGTATAAAATCACGCTCATAATGCATATGCTTCTTCAAAGTGTCATTCTGGGAATTAACCTTGTACTTAGTCTTTTTCATGTGTATCCCATGAGAAAGGGAGTCGTATGATGTTCTGTGAATTGGATCTTAACAGTGTGTGCTGTAGCCCATTCCCAATTATGAGCCAGTATTTATTGGATTTATAATTCTGAGATGTGATTCACTTACATTTTCTTGATTGGCTTATATTTGGTTTTGACATAATAATTGAGAGCAAATATGCTCCAAACTACCTTGCTAATTATTGAACAATCATCTCACCTCTCTCAAGCAGAGGAAACAGAGTAAATTATTTGAGTAGTGGAAAAGGGAGTATGTCGGTTGAAAAACATGTTTTTGCGAGACGATACTGGATCTGACAATACAGACGTTGGCAAGAATGAAAGGAATCCCAGTTCAGTTTTGAAAAAGGTATATTTTCACAGAGAACATGTCTTTTCTGGGAACCTTTAATTTAATGTACACTGGTTTCTTATTTTAGGAAAACAATTTGCTGTTAAACACTATGCCAGCCAGACTTACATTTTTAAAGCAAAAACTCTTTGTCCTGAAGTATTTTAATGGCCTAAAGAGCAGGAAATTGCCTGTGACATTTCAGTTTTTCCATTCTAAGGGAAAAATGGTCCAAGGTCTAAAAATAGCTCTCTCCTGAAAAACACCCTCCCTCTCATCATTTTAATATACCATAAGCCATGTGACAACAAAGGTTTTTTCTTTCTGAGTGTAGCGTTGTTTTTAATCAGCTAAATGGGCAATTAAGACTGTCTTCATGTAAAACTGCTGACTTGAATAAAAATTTTGTTTACTGACTTAACCTGAATAATTTGATGACCGACTCTGCAGTACAATGCCTGCAGTTCCTCCCTCTTCCTTTACCTGAACACAAACGATGTTGATCAGAATTGCATATTAACCCGGAGAGAAAATCTCAGTAGACTTTGGGCTATCAGCTTGTTTTACTGTTAGGCACTTTTCAGCTCCATCCACTATTTGAGCATCTCTCTTTGAGAGGAATATTGAACATATATTCATACACATTTTGATCCGTGGCCATGCATGTACAGGTGAGGTAGATGGTATGCATAAGTAAGGTTAATAAAACACATCATGTGGTAGATTAATGCCAAGGAATATGTTATGGAGGTCAAAGATGGATGCCTTGTCGATGAGCCTAGATACCCAGCAGAACTCAAAGGGAGCCTTGGTATTCAGATCATCCCCCTAGCCGTGAATTGAGACATGTGAGTGAATCACAAGATGCTTGTTTATTGTCAACTCAGAAAAAATAAAGCAAGACTGGTTTATGTGTAGACTGAGGCCAGCATGGAGACATTCCTAGACAGGGTGGAGCCCACAAGGCGAGCGGTGCTGTCACTGGGGAGGCAGCAGGTCCCAGTCTGCACTGAAGCCGCCCGATACGATCTCTTCGGTGGTGAAATTTGCTTAAGAGGTTCTTGTCCCTTATCTCTCTGCCTCGAGGCCTCACCACTCACTTCTGTCTTTGCATTACAGCTCGCTGCCTGTCCTCAACTCTGCTATTACAAATGATGGGGGGCCAGGCTATAGCACAGCTCCCTAAAGTAATCTGGGTTAAAAATAGCCTTCTGGAAAAGTTTTACGTTTTTGAATCTTGAATTATTTTAAAGTGAAATAATTTCAGCTGTCTGATTTTGCAGGCAACCCTAAAATAGCTGTACAAGCACAACTGACATGGTAACAAACCGACCTACTGAAAGGTAACTTAGCTTCCCAATTTCTGAAACAAATGTGTTGTGTAAATATGCACAAACTATGCCTCCTCTCTGGTGAAGTATAAGCACAGGAGCTTTACTTCCCTCCAATACCAAAGTTTTTAAGAACACTAACATTCACTAAAATTTAATGAATCACAGAGCCTTGAGGGATCAAGATTAGACAGGCTTGGTCCCATTGAAATCAATGAAAGCTTTGCTTCTCCTTGTTTTGAGCTAAGATGTTGTGGTGTTTTTTTTTTTTTTTCTCCTCTCTTTTCTTCAGGGAAGGACTAGGAGTTTTAATATAGCCTGGTGTTTGACTGTAGACTACGTTTTATCATATATCAACATATAATCTGGACCATATGAGTATCGATAGACTCTTGTATTAGAGACCTAGGAAGTACAGTGTGAAAGGATGCCAAGAGCTCTATCTAGGTCACCCCTCCTGTCCTGAGACAGGTTCACTCATACCTACAGTCTTCATGGCACTGTTTGTCTAAACTTAGTTTTAACAAAATGTGGTTTTAAAAACCCACACATCTCCTCAGGTAATCTATTCCAGTGTTTCGCTGGGGACTTTCCTCCCCATCTCGCCTGTGTCTGATACATCATCCGTGTTTCCTAGCCACACATCAGGATAGATGAGCAGAATCCCCAGGGGAAACAGCCGTGGCAGCAATGCAGAAATTTGGCATGTGTCTGATGCTGTTTGTTGCTTTTTCTTTTAGCCAAGAAGAATAAATGTAAATCAAACCCAATCATTTAGTGAACATTGATGAGAAATACAGTTGCTGTTAACTGATGTTTCTGCACATACATGAACTCAAAAAGTTGAAAAATCAGTCATTTTCTGGTAATGTTCAAATTCCTTGCCAGGGAATATTGATGGTTTATTAGTGTGGAGAAATGCTGGCATAAACACATGGATACATCTTTTTTTCCTTACAACTATAGTAAGATAAAATCTAATATTGTAGGCTCTGTGGGAAGAGATAACAGTTCTATCGACTTGCACATTTAAAAACAAAACCTACCAACATCGTAAAGGATGTATAGTACAAATTAAACTAGAAACAATATAGAATAAACAAGCTATTAAATCACTTGCCTTCATTGAAACACCACTTGAAAGTGCTTTACAGCATTGTAAACGGTCAAAAGATAAAACCTTGCAGCAGATGAAAAAATTAGCAATCATGAGATAAGCTCCTAACCAGGAGAGACTGGAAGACCAGAGAGGAAATGTAGGTGCTGTAGGGATTCTGTATAGACAGTCAGTTCAGCAAAGTTGAGACAGTGGAAGATGTGGAGGAAAAATTGGACTGCTAGGACGAGTTGAGGTAGTAATAGTCACGAGCAATAAGACCTGATTTGCTGGCATTTTAACTTTTCTTGTAATGTAAAAGAATTATTACATTTTTGTTACGCTTTCTTTTCTTCTCTCTCTGAATCCATGGGTATTTCAGAAAATGGAGGACAATTAAAATAGTAAAACTAAATTACTTCGATTCTGGTAGCATTTCTTCAAAAGTGTAGTAACTTTTTGAGGAACCTGTTTTCAAGAGATTCTCAGTTTGTCAACACTGTTTACTCATTCCTTCCAACCTCTTAATTTATTCTTTTTTTTAATTGCCCTTAACGCAGCGTTTGTGACATTTATCTTTTTTTTTTTTTTTTTTTAATGGCTCTGGCATGTGACGTGCTACTTAAGTGACAGATTCATTTCGCCTAACTTTATTTCGGTTAAGTGAAGTTTGGTTGTGTACACCGTAGTTAGCAACTGTAGTTATTACAGCCATTACAGTGGGTTAAGAGAAACAGGTTTTCAGGGAGCATGTCTTCTTCCAGCCATTCTAGGCATCTATTTGGGGAAAAAACTGTCTCTGTCTCTACACTGACTATAAACGAAGGTGTAGATGTCTACGTCAGGTCAAGTGAATCATACCCTGAAAGTTGTACTGAATATTCTTAATTACTGAGAGCACTGATTTTGACAGTAGTTTTGTAGTAACTTGTAGTTGTTTCCTTCTTTTGCAATACCTCTGGATTCGATGAAGTGTCTGATGAAGAAGCAAACACTTGCAGACTTTTTGGCTCTGCTTAAGTGAGGAGCTAAGAGCACACCTTGCCCACAGGCAAATACATTGCAACATAAAAATGCAAATAGCTTGAAAGAAAAATAGAAGCATTAAAGACACAGCTCTTTATGTGCCCTGGAGGAAGAGGAGAAACTGGCAAGACCTTTGTAAGGCAATTCAGGGAAGACTCATTTGACACAAGTGTGATGACACTCATATTACTGGCATGAAAAGTCTTGACTTGTCACAAAATATACTTTGCTACAGATGCAATTAAATAATGGACAAAATAGTTTAGCACCAACAAGGAAACAAGTTCATATTTAACGTACGTAATTTCACATTTTTCTAATAGAACAGTTAATTCAGAATCAGCTCTTTGAGCATGGTAAATCCCTTACACACAAGATAAATTAATCGATAGCGTTTGTATATACAAAAGAGGACAAGTGTTAAAACTTAATCACAGTTGCTGCTCAACAGCAATTATCTCAAAGATGAACCTCTGGTCATTTGTGACAACTAAGATGGTAATCCAGGGGTTCATATAACAAAGCAGCGTGGCTACTATTGACTCAAATTAAATTCTGTATTTCTTTGACTATAAAATCATTTGTGCTGCCGTCCTTATCTCTTGACTATCCTCTCTTTCTGAAATAACATGGGGGAGATTTATCCTGTCAGAGTCTTGTGGTAGTGTTTGTGATCACCGGAAACCTATATGAGAGAGAAAAACTCCCACTTAGCAGCAGAAGGATGACAGCTATAATCCCGATAGGAATGGCAGCACCAGCTTCCTGTGCCGCTGGGCTGGAGGGCATGTAGTAAGAAGGAGGAAAAGCAATGCTCTGGTTGTGCAGTACAGAATAGAAATTCCAGCTCACGGGAACCAGGACGCACATGCCAGCGAATATGTAGAGGAAACCACCCACCAGGAAGAAACGGGCAATGAGCATTTTGCGAGCGATTCCCATATAAATATTTCTCAGAGCAAATATTGTGGCAGCCAGTCCCAGCAAGCCCATGAACATGGCAATCAACAGGAGACCTTGAGCAGCGTAAATTTCTTGGGGGATGGAGGAGTCATAGCCACTGAATTTATGGCAGAACTGTTCTTTATAGCCAGGCGAGACGAGAACGTCACTGATGAAGCAGACTCTCCAAATCCCCACCCAAGCAATGCCGGAAGAGATGATGGTGGTGTTGTAAACATACCACACTCTCCATTCCACTATTCCCATTGTAGCTGTGCATAGGATCCAGCCTACTGTACCCAGGGCAAAGGCGGCTAGCTGGAGGTGCGAGGTGCTGACCAGGGAGCTCATCTTCTGGAGGTCTTCTACTCTGTCACAGACACGGTTTTTGTGCAAAGAGAGAGAGGCACTGGAAAGAAACACAGCATAAAATTACAAAGGTAATTATGTGTGTGAACAGGTGGATCTGCCAGTGAAAAGGCAGGAGAGAATACGTGTACAGAGGGAGGATGGAAGTCATCTTTCTCCAACTGCAGTGATTTGTTGAACACCAATAGACAAATAACATCTAAGTTTTAATTCTGTGTATTTCATTGGACCACAAGAAGAAGAAAGGGTCTCTGATTAGCTCTTACTACAGTCTCCATTATACGTTCCCAAAAGGGAAATTCACATCTTTTTCCAAGTTATTTTCTTCCTTGGTAATTAACTGTTATGTTTGAATGTCTTTATGCACGTTACATGTGATCAGGAGCCCTAGTGTTACTGGCTAGTAGAAACTAAACCTGGCAAAATCCTTGGGATCCTGGCTGTTGAAAGAGATCCTACGAAGCAGTTGTGCTCCTCTCTCCTGGCAGCTGTGTTTTCAGTGCAGCAGCCCAGCCTGCAGAGACTTCTGCTTTTGTGCTGCCCTTACCGAGAGCTGCTGGGACCAGTGTTAGACAGAAGATGTCATAGTTCAGAGGCATGAGCAAATGCAGGCCACAGAGTCTAATAACGACCACCGAACATTGACTATTTTTTTGAGTATTTAACTGTGAATGCATGAGCAGAATGCTAATTAATGAATTAATTAATCAGAAATACAAAGCTCAGTTCAGGGCCTGGAGCCTAGATGCACTGCCATTGCTTTCCCAGCCTCAAACTTTAAGCAAGGTTTCTTTAGTGTTTTACCTTTGCAAATCACACTCATTCATAACCTGCCCAACTTCTCCAGTTCGAATTGTCTTAACGCTGTGGTGGAAAAGATTTTAGTCGTTTAGCCTAGCAAAAGATTTTAGGTTTATTTGCTGACTTTCTGAGTGCAAATTAGGGTTTCATTCAAATAAAAAAAAAAAAAAAGTTGATTTCCCATATCTGTTCTTCTGAACCCTTATTAGGAATGATTTGTGATCAGAGAATGGCCTTGATTTTATTGTGTAGATCGGAAAGGATCTTTATGAGTTATCTAAAATACCTTTTCTTCTGCTCCCATTGCATTCAAGACAGAAGAAATACTGTACCAAGTGCACTCTAATAACAAGAAGACAGATCTGCAGCTATGTTTTACTACTAAAGTGATAACTTTTCTATTCACTTATCTTAACCTAATGGATTCAGCGTGACAATCTAGTTGCAAAAATCTAGCTGTGGAAATACTAAATAAAAAATATCTTCATAGCAATATGGCCTTAAGCAAACACTTTCCATCTTCTCATACCAGTGCCCACTATTTACTTACTTCAGTCTCAGAGCTGATGCCAGTGATAAGAGGATGGGACAGAGCGGTTTTTGATGCCAGCCAAACACAGCAACATCTGCAATTTTGTCATTTTGGCCTCCCAGTTCATCTGTCTCCCATAGGACTGATTTCCTGTGGAACATACTAATCTTCATTATTGCAAATGTACATTTAACCCTTTCTTTCATGGAGGAAATTGTTCTGGAATAGTCTCCTGTGTTTCCATCTACTTAAACAGAAATCAATTTCTAAATGCTTTCTCAATCTGCTACATTATTTACAAAGTGATGATAAACCTCCCTATCTAATTAACAGTTATTACCAGCCATTCAGCACAGTAGCCCTACAAGACATTATGAATGGTTTTCTTTCTGTCCCAGTTCCATACCAAAATAGTGTCGTTTCTCTATGTGCCTAGTGATGGGAAGATGCTCGACAGAAAAGAGCGCGATCAAAAGAGTCCTGTGCTCACTCCCTTCTGCTTCTGTTTGAATCACTTGAGCACACAGAGGCCAAACCTGAACCATTTTAAAATACCATTTAGGGCAGAGTCCACACGTCTGTAACACTTTTTGTATACATCATAATCAGTCATTTAAACAGCTTGCTGATATCAAGGTAATAAAAGATAGGTAAGTAGGCTGGTCCATGTCATTGAGAGTTCAGAGTATTATACCTACCTGTCTGTTCACAGAATTAAATGACATTGTATCCGTGATTACTGAGCCCTCTATCAAACCTTCACATGCAAAGCTGCTCAGAATGGTATCCAGAATTGAATTATAAATCTGAAAAATAGGAAAAGATATTTTGTCCAGCGAAGTTCACAAAAAAACACAGAACAAGCAAACATGCAGCATGAAAGAGTTCAAGGCTTATCCAACAATTCTGAAAACATTGGAGAATAACCAGCTCATAAAGATGGGCTTTACATGAGGTACTAAATGTCTAGACACAAAAAATCGCTTATGTAGGAAGTGATTCATTTTGGCTCATTTCTCCACACCCTGCCCACTGGAACTTATTTGATCTAACCTGACAGTGCTGGCTGACTTTTAGAGAAAAATCAAGGTGAAAAGAAGTACTTTTGAGATCGATGGTGAAACTGAATGACAGTTCTCATACTTGCTGTTTTGGAAAATCAGACCGAAGCCTATGCTTATGACCTCTTGGTATTAAGATTCATGAAGAAAATAAGGAACAAAATATCAAGGTGAAATAGTTACAGGTTGCTGACCATATGGAAACATGTCCAAATTCAAAGATCTAGTTCCGGGTTTCAGTCTCTATCATTATAAATATTAATACGTTGTAGGTTTCGCTGGTACCATCAAATGAGAAAGGATAAGTATCACTTGCCAGAAGTGTCGATTTTAAGGGAAGACCTTCGATAAGAACATATTTGGTCTCCAGCTTCTGTCACAAATCCTAAGCCTGAGCGCTGCGGCAGGTCACAGCACCCGTGACGCGTCTGTCGTGCCGTGGGACGGGGGCATCCCACCGCGGTGGCCCAGTCACGGCACCAGCCGAGGTCGCGCCCTGTGCCTGCCAGCGGGCAAAGGCCCTCGCGGAAACCTGTTTTCCGCCCAAATGTAGCGAGATATCGTGTATTTTTCAGGACGACCGTGTCAAGTATTTCCCAACAGAAGGCATTCCGCTTGCAGATGCCCAGTAAAACCAGGAGCGAACTGCAGAGGGCGTCTCCCGCCAGGATTTCACCCGCTCCAGCTCCTCGCTTGCTGTGGAACCTCAAGGAGGGAAGGGAAGGAGGGAAGGAGGGAAGGAGGGAAGGAGGGAAGGAGGGAAGGAGGGAAGGAGGGAAGGAGGGAAGGAGGGAAGGAGGGAAGGAGGGAAGGAGGGAAGGAGGGAAGGAGGGAAATAAATCTCATAGAGGTGCTCACAACAGCACCAGGCTTCAGCAGCCACAGCCCTGGATCAACTTTTCGCCTCAGCAGCTGGTTTCGTGACCAGTGTGGGGGCTGAGGTGAACCTGTGTGAGTCTCCATCCATGGGAGGGGATGGAGGTCCTGAAGTTGGCTCCCATACCAGTAGTGCCCTTCCTGTGGGTTTCAAGACAGAGGGATCCCCTTTGGAAAGGAAGAATTTGATCCACCACTAACTTGCCATTCACATTAAAAAAAAAAAAAGAATATTTTTTTTTTAAAAAAAAAAAAACAACCTTTTGATACCTGTGCAAATGCCCTTTCCAGCCTCCTGAGAGAAAAATGTGAAAGTTCAGTCCCTGGATGTTTAGAGCTATATTGAATAAAACACAGTTCAAAGCCCAGATCGTATGGCAGTCTGTGCTAACACTGAGAACATTGGCATAAGCTGTTGGCTGCTTTCATGCTTTAGTAATTATATAAATATTTTGGATTAATTTAATTAGTATAGTAAGATTACCTGTATGGTCTGAATAATACAATGATGTAACATGATCACTAAATGAAATTTCCTAAGGCAAATGAACTCATATTCAGTCAGCTGCAGGAGGTCTTCTGAATCATTAGTTGGTGTTTCTGGCATGCGGTTCCTGATTTGGGAGTCACTCAAAGCTGCATTGGCATTCAAAGCCAGTGTGCCAGCTATTTCATGGGATGGAGGTAGCCTATGAAGGCAAATCTGCCAGGAGGAACAAGCTAGGTCTATGTGGTATGTATGCCAGTGGATGAAAAGCATGACTGAAAACCCTTTTCACTCAAAGAAGCAAGAGAAATGCGTTAAAAGGCAGCTACGGTTCCATCTCTTGATATCCTGTGATTTCATCAACATTTTCATTTAAAATTGATTCAGTCCAATCCAATAAGCATTCCAGCAGCTTCTGGTACAGTCTCTAAAGTCTAGAAGCAATAGCTGAAAAAGGAGAGCAGCTTCTATGGGCTTCTCACCTGGTAGTCCCTTGTTATAATTTTCTCTCTTAATATATCTTTCCTTTCCTTCATTTGGAAGGGCTTTCCTTCATGGATGCATTTTTAACTAAATACCTTACCTGAGTAAAAGCAAAATGTAAACTTGCTAGCACTCAAAGGAAATTTGCACAGAGAAGACAGAAGCTAATGGTGAAAGAAGATACATGCTAGTGAATTCATCCAAATATAGCAATTTGAAGGATCCTTTCATCTTTATTGCTTATTTTTATTTAAACCAGGCACTGCACAGTGAGTAACTGTTTAGGAAAAGTGATTGTCCATATACTTGAGGGACAGAATGAGACAGGACTTGCCCCCTCTTAGCTACAAGAAACAGATGAGGATGCCTGGGAGCTGTGTTGACCTTCCTACAGCTGCAAGCTTGCTTCTAGGAGAAAAAAATGGAAGCAAGCTGCCCCCTTAACTGCTAAGTCGTTTCATAGAGGGTTTTTTGGGTCATCTGTACATCAGGCTTACCTTTAAAAATAATAAAATGAAATGCTGCCATCTAAGAGGTAAAGGTCAGTTCTTTGTGGCCACGGTCCCACCTCCTGATATTCTCAGCAGCAGGAGCAAACAGAAATGGAGTTATACTTGAAATTCTGTCAACACTTATTTTAATTCCAGTAATTGCTAGTGACAAAAGGCTCTGCCTATGATATCAGTTCTCAGAGCAGAGAAATGGCACAAAATGCATTTCACTTCTGGAATTAATACTAGGTCTCTGAAAAGCTGTTTTAATTACATTCAGCAGTTTATATGCCTCAGCTGGGTTTCAGACCTGCTTTCTAAAACTCAACCTGCATTATGCTCCTGAAATAAAGATTTTAAAAAACCTGCAGGTAAATGAGGAAAGAAAAAAAAGCTTGCATACTTTCTTAATTAGTGCATTTAATTATAATCGGGCCTTTCAGGTTACTGGGTCTCAGACTCCCTTATGGGGTGAAGGCCTGTGCCAAGGGGTGATGTCCAACTTGTAGGGTGGCATAAGACAGTGCCCCAACCATGCAAACACCTGCAAGACTTGTCTTTAAATGCGTCATTTTACAGAATGGGTTGAGGGCCAGATGGCACTAGCTATCAGCAGCGTGGAGGGAGTTTGCCATTTAGCAGAGGTCCTTTAGAGGATGGTACGTGCTAGGTAACACACTCACAGCAGCAGCATCCCCTCTGCTCTATCTCTGCCTCTCTGGGACCTCAAGCATCAGGCAGAGCTGGATGGGCCAGTCATCAACACCTGGCACATAAGATCTCAGACACAGACAGAGGCTGCAGGGAAGTGTGAGATGAAGCTGGGGCCTGGCATGTGAATTTGTGAAAGTCTTACACAAATTGCATGATCCTTAACTTGATACTCAAAGACTGTACTAATGCTCTAGACCCTTGAGTTTGGACATGTCTGGAGGAGCACTTCAGAAAAGCTTTTTATCCTTCTGTCATCACTGTTTCAGCATGGCTCTGGCTGAAGTGTCACTTTATCTCTAAGGTTATCTTTTTGCAGGGGTCCCTGCCACAAGAGTTGCCAACAGCGTCTGCTAAATCAGTCTGTTCCTACGTTTTTCAAAAGACATTTAAATACATGGCAATTCTTTTGATCCTATTTTCCTAGATACAAAGTTCACTGCATTTACAACCTCTTCCTTGAATACAGTCTCCCTGACATTTATGAACTCTTGAACCCTGATCTCTCGTGTTTAGGTTTCAGCTGTCACAAATAGACCCATTTTCAATCAGAAAAGACAAACTAGTAGGGCATAAAGTCTTAAAAGTCATTATAATGTATCTCCAGATTTAACACACCTTATGTACTCCCTTCCTCCCAAAAGCCAAGATCCAGTGTTACGAACTCTGCTGCTTCCACTTTCTCTTCGTGTTTCAAAACGAGCAGACCAAAGCGATCTTTACTTCTATTCCTCTGAGTAAGAATACATTGAAATTTAGCTGTATAAAAGTTCTTTGCCCATTTCAGGAAAAGATTTTGTTCGATTTGCTTTGATGGTAGGATGGAGAGAAACAGCTAATATTAATTGCTGTTTTTTCAGGCTTTGATTTACTTCTTGGTGGCTGAGCCTACCTCAAGCTTTTGTTAAATAAGGAAACGTTGCAGGCTTTTATGGAATGGGGCAGCAATAGTCTTGACTCAGGACTCAGATGACTCCACATTATCATAGTTTCTACAGATTGTTTTGCCTCTGCCTTGAAGGGAGCTCCATTTAGAGCCAAAGTAGAACAGTTTAGGGACATGCCAGGAATGACAGCCCCTGAAAAAACAAGGCAGCTATACTGGCTATGTTGAGATGGGATCCTCTCAGGAAGCTTCAGAAGGCAGAGGGAAGCCCAGAAGCTTGCCTACTCTGTGTGGCTGGCACAGAGAAAAGGGTGCTAAGGGTTGAGAAGTGTGACTAAGGCAGCCACATCCAGGTCCCAGAGAGCTCACACACAACTGGGAAGATGAAGGCATGAACACAGGCTTGGGGCATGGGAAGATCTCAACCAGGAGGAGTCGCCTTCCAGCCAAAAGAATGGGAATGGATGTTGCCTGGTGCCTGTGGGAGAAGTGAAGAACAGCTGAAGCACACAGAGCATCAGCCTGAACATGCTGCACAGGCATCTGGTCAGGAGGAACGAGCATTGCCTGTGCCAACGGTGCATAAGGAACTGCCTGCAGAGGGGGGAATGGGAGAGCACACACCTACACACCTGATGATGAAATTTTGGGGTGGCTGGTTGAAAAGAGAGCTTTCCAAAAGGATGGGAGACAGCGCTTGTTTCTTTCTAAGTGGTGGCACAGCTGAAGTAAAATACGCTGAAAGTTGCCAACAAAAGAAGAGCGAAGTATGAGACTCCCTGTCTGCAGCCCATCTGCCTGTTGAAATTCTGTCGCAACTTGTAACCACTTTAAAGAGAAAGTTCACGATAAACTCTTCCTATATAAAATACGCACAAAGTTATTTTTGCCAGCCTGTGTAAGCAGGAATTCATTTGTTTCCGTTTGTTTTATGTTTTAAGCAAATATTTTTGCTTTAGATGTTGCCAGACACCAAGTGCATTTTGAAATTAACATTCAAATCCTGCTTTTGTAAAGTTTTATAGCCCAAATGCAGCTTTATTGGTCTATACTGGACACGGCTTACTAACCAAATCCTTTGTTCAAGCTAAGTCTTGCAGCAGAGAGGGGGTTTAAAAAACCCCAGCAGCATAGTAATTAAGAAGGTCTCTTCTTAGCAATATCCCTATGATTTAATGCTTGAAAACTTAATTCTTCAATTCCCAGTTGGGAAAACATTCTTTATAGGAAACAAATAAATATTTAAATCTCTCTCCATCTGTTCTCTATCAGCACTTCATAAAATAAGTCGCATAAAAGAAAAAGGAGACTTACTTCTGTGAGTCTGAGAGTTGCCTAAGGCTTTGAAGCAGTGTCAGCTGGAAGAAGCAAGCTCCAGAAGGGAGGCGGAAAATAATGCCCGTGCAAATCGTCCGACTTGTTACGCTACCAAATAGGTACCTCACAGTTCCTTGTCACTCTCCCACTAAGTCAACAAAGACGTAGGAAGTCAGTTAATCATTAACATATTATAAAAATATGAAAGCTTTACCATATACCTTTTTTTCTAATTGCTCTGAAGCATACAGATAACCTCCATGAAAAAGTCAGTTTTCTGTAAGACAACCTTTCAGAAAATCTGCCTTTGTGATTACATGATTTTCCAGCCTGAGATCACCACAAAGTCCCAGCCTGACAGCCTGAAGGACACAGCATTCTCATCTGAAAGAGAATGAAGTGATTTCATAACTCTTTCTTCTTTGTTAGAGTTTTCCTCCGATGTTTATGCAACCCAAATTAGTGCAGCTTTGTAGTGGGAAGAAACGTAGGGGAGAAGGAGGAGGTTTTCCAAGGAGTAATCTCAAGCTGAACTGGTCTCTTGTTGGACTGTGGTTAGCAGTACCCATACTGTAGTACAAATAGTACCACGCTTGCTATCTTGGATGCTTTTTTTTTTTAAAAAAAAAGACATAATGCATTTTTAAAACTATATTTGCCATGCTTTGTGGTTTTGCTGAGAATGTAAATAATGGTTCTTACAAATGGTAGGAGAGCTCTTAACTCTGTTCTAGTTTCTCCTCTTTGAAACCTAGAATAAACTATGCCAGTCTCCAAAGGACGCACTCGCTCCTACAGTGGGAGGACATTTCCCGGGCTGGTGTTGGAAGACGAGGAAGTTTATTTCACAGAAGTATCCTAAAATGGGAAAATCTCATTGAAAAATTCTTCTCACCTGTAATACACACCATGGCTGATTGTCGCCACCACTAAAGAAGGCTGCAAAATGGCATTAATTCATATCCTTCCATTTCCTGCATCACCTTTAATCCAGTTCCCCTCCTCTCTTGCTGTATCTTCCAACTGATGCTGATTCACTGGTTTCATGTGCAGGTAATGCAGCCTGGCTATGGCAACACAGTCATCTTCTCTTCCGCAGCTCATCAGGCTGGGATCTCCTCTCTGGCCGGTCACAGCCTGATGGTCTTAGCTTACTGCACAGGCAAACTCAGCTACTCAGGCTTTGCAGTTGCGTGCGAAAAAGCCCCAACACATACAGTTCCCGATGGGCTTGTTGTCATGTGCAAGACTTAAATACGGCATTTTGACATGATGATGGGCCTGCTGATTCAGAAGGACAGCATCCTTGGGCAGCAGGCAGCTGGCAGATGGATTCTTTTTCTTGTCTTTAATAACTGTGGAAGACAAAATTTGCAGGCAAACCTATTGCTGATTTTACATAAGAAGCTGCTGCACGCAGCCTATTTGACTAACCATGCAATAGGAGTGGCAGCACCTACACTACGCCCAGAACAACACTTCTTTGCCCTCCAGATCTCTGACCTATTTCTTCTCAGTCACAAAAAATATATTATGATGCTTTAAAGACTAAATTGTACAGAAAAATATTGATATATTTGTCAACTGCCATCAGTGCAGTGAACTTCAACCAGAAGTCTACAGTGCTTCATCTGTGATAACATAGCCAGCAGCACAAGCACCATTACATTAGTAAGAAATACAGTATACACAAAATGGAAAGGAAGCAAGATAGGAAGCAAACGACAGCATTGTTTTTTCTTCTCAGTACATGATCATGACTTCTGTAAATGTGTTTCTTTTTCATGGATTAGTGACAAATAATTAGGAAGCAGATGGAAATTAAATAAGTTTCTGATCGGCTTATTTAAAGGAACATATTTTACACATCAGACTTTATTGTTCTTTGAATGTCAACAGTTAATACTTTTTTGGGCAGAAAATACTTGCTTTCTTCCTCCTGTGGCCTTGACCTAAAGCACATTGAAATCAGTGGAAATAGTTCTGCTGACTTCAAAGACCCTCAGATCAAGTCTGGTCCCTTCTGTGGTTTACAATTTCATTGTTAAATACCACAGAACAGGAAATATTTGTTTCCAGTTATTTTTCCTTTCATTTGCCACGTTGAAAAATCCAGCCTGAAATCAAGATGCTGTACAAGATACATTGCCCAACAAGTGGTACCAAATGGGCAGCAGACAGAGCCCCGTAAGCAGCTCGGAGGCTCAGGTACAAGTACTTTCTCGCTTTTTGTTTCGAGAAACTTGTTACTCCTCCCAGGAAACACAGTAGCCTCCCTGCACACAGCTTGCCCGTCTGAGATCTGTGAACTGGGAATTAGAGTTGTTGCATCCTCACTCTTTGTCACCACTTGTCCTCAGCAGATCATCAGACCAACACTTCTCCAAATCCAACACTGAACCTAAGTGTGGGCCTCTAAAACCACAGCCCAAGTCTGAGAAAAATATTTGCATAAACATCTTTCCAAACTGTACACCTTTATGACCAAACTAAGTTCTCCTTTGAAACCTGGGAAATTCAGAGACGAGACAAACAACTTTACCAGATGTTGACAAAGTGCTTCACAGCCCAGTGGCCAGAGACTCTCAGCCCATTTTGCCCGTGCCTCTTCAAACATGGAAGACAAATACATCATTGACATTATGTTAAATGACATTGAAAAGCAGGACTCCTAAAAGACGAGGATGCATTGTCAGAGAGCTTACAATCACCTCATGGCAATCATTGCCTACCGTTGAGGCTAATCCCATACACAGCCCACCAGGCGTCTGCGTAGATAACTCTATGGCTCCTGCAGTAATAAACACCCAAAAGCCAGATGGGCTTTTGAAAGGGCTAAACTCCTTGTACTTCATTGTGCACGCCTTAGGAAGGGGGAAGAAACCTTCCAGACGAGTGGTGTGGGAGCCCTCCAAGTGGATGGAAGTGGTGGTGGGATAGACGGGCCACAGCAGGATCCTCCCTGTGTAGCTGAACACGACCCTGGGGCAGGGGTGCTCCAGTCACTCCGTACAAGCCTGCAACGTTTCCTCGGTAGTTAAACAACGTGACTTTTGCTTTTAGAGTGGTTGTCACTCTCTTTGTCTTGCCAAGCCCGGCTAAGGCTGGGAGCGTGTGGCAGTCGGACTGCCCAAGGCTTGCCTCTAAAGAGGGGCACCTGCTGCCAAGCTCAATGAACTCCACTGGGAAACACCACACGTTATCAGATAACGCAATCCCAAACCAGGTGCACCCCAGTTCACAGCTGCCAGCAGGTGCTGCTTGCTTTTATGGTTGATCTCGGCAGATGAGAGGTTCTAAAGCTCCAGGACACTAGGATGTCCTCGTAGTTTATCAAAAGAATGATTAAAATCTTTGCTTGTATATACACAAACAGGAGAAGTGGAGCTACTTCTTGGTAATAGTTTTGTTATGCTACTGCCTTTCTCTTATTGTATTTTGCTGGCTTTGATTTGTATTGTGTGAAGTCCTAAAATAAGGGTTCAAAATGCTCGGTCCCTACCATCCTGTGTGTTAGTTCTGTTTATGTTTTTTTCTGTCCAGTGTGGGTGAGATTTAAACACATGTTTTAGTCTAACACTTCAGTGGACTCTGACATTTTATGGGAGACATGTCCCTCCTAGCAACAGAGATGGAGTTCAATGTCCAGTTTACGGATTGGAAGCTGGGAAGCCTGTACTTCACTCATGTCTGCACTTATCTCCTTCCAAATAATCTTGCACAGCACTAATATCCCTAGAAATGGTCAAATAATTGTTTAGTTCTGCTTCTATCCAAACTAAATTAGAGATCTTTAGTCCACCACCAACACCACCAGTAGCGTCCTCAGACTGCCTGCTGACACACTGACAACTCTTTTTGTTCTTAACTTTTCCCACATTGCCCTTATTACTGAGCTAGAAGACTTGCAGAAACCTCCTATGAAGAAGTCTACCTTTTTATTATCAGTCAATTAAAACCAAGGGGGAAATGGAAACAAACAGAACACAGCTGCCCAGATTATCTCCAGCACGGGTTGTTTACATGTTTTCTTCAGAGAACAGCAACTGTAGATCCTTTGGAATGGGCTCAGTATTAGTCTTTGAAGCAAAATTGAGATCGCAATTACAGATTCAAAAATTTCAAGAAAGATGATTTCACTGTGATTGTGACTCAACATGGGGCTGATTTAAAACCAGCAAAATTTGTCTTTGGCTCAGCAAGAAATTGATGTTTTTTTCCTGGAGATGCAGCACACAAAGCTTGCATGCACGAAATGAAGGGCTGCTAAAATTAGATGCACTATTGTGGTTTGGGTCATCTTCTGGTTATTCCCAGATACCCAAAAGTAGGTCGTTCAAAGCTTAACAAAGACATTTTCCTCAGACTTGTTGACATTTTAGAGCTAGTGGAGAAGACCACCTGATGGGTGGATGTTATCAACATGTCACACTCGGGTTTCGCTCCGCCTCGGCAGCGTTTCTGCACTGTGAGAGCACGGCAGCGTTACCAGGCCAGGCTTTTTTCACTTCATTGGAGCTGCCTTAGCAGCTTGTTCTTACCAGCCGTTAGAAGTCACAAGAAAATCAAATTCCTATAAATTTCCACTAAAGGGAATGAAAGTCAGTGATCAATAGAAACCTTTAGCTGGTAACATATCATGGAGGTTTTAAAGCTTTACAAAGCAACTTCTTGCACAAATCACGGGGCACTAGTACTGCTTTAGGAGAAATGTGTGAATCACTGGTTGCTCATTAACTGATGATGGCTATGACCTTGGCTATGAGATCTTCAGGATCTTTATCGACACCCTAAAAGGGTTTCTGTACCTTTACCCCCTTCTTGGTTATCATCATAGCTGTACAATGTCTGTGATCTTTCAACTGACCGATACCCTATTAAGACTGATGCAGTAGGAAATAGATGCAAATGTTCTGGTGAGACTGAACACAAATAAAATAGGATTCTGCAGAAAGCAAAATAGATTTCCTATGAACTACCTTATCCTCACAAGCAGGGTACTGGTGGGGAGCAGAAGGATGCAGTTCTGTGAAGAGTTCCAATCAGGGCAAAATCCTTAAATACGTGAATGGCAGGTGCTTTTCAAAAGGATTTTATTGCAGCAACTTTGCCTCAGAGGTAAGACAGACCTACTTTTTATCCTTACACTAGTCTGTCATTTACCTGGGAACTGGGGGAAAAAGGCGTCAAACTACCTCTGCTTTCTCTCAAAGCGCTACAAATTACAAGGCAACGGAGATGCAAGGCCATCGATCCTCCAACAATGTGTGCTCCAGCACACACGGGGGACAATTTCAAGAAGTGGAGGCAACCACCTGGAAGGAGCTGATGAAGCGAGATCAGCTTTATGTTAGCCCATGGAAACGTTTTTACGGACAGGTAAGTTTGTTAGTACGGGAGCACTGGTAGGAGACTCGCCTGTATGCAACGCATTCTCTCAGAAAATATGAGGAAAAGCAAGAGCAAACTTAGTAACTAGCAGAACAAGTATGCGGAAAAGAGTTTGTGGCAATTCCTGTAGGTGCATGCGTGGAGGTGGTCTGTAATGGAAGAAGAAAGATCATGTGACTGAGACGTGCCGCTTGGAGCACTCAAGGCCCGTTTGCAAGCAGAGGGCTTCAAACTCCCACCTATTTTCCTAACCTGTCAGTCTACAAATGCCCCATGTTATAATTACCTCTGGTCTTTTAAGACCCTGGATATAAAACCGTTGGCAATATAAATATTTGCCCAAGTAGTCACACCTTGGTACATGACCACGTACTGTAAGAACTTCAAACACGAAAGGTGGCTTTATGGTGACCATAAAATTTTCATTCCAAGTTTCCTGACTTCCAGAGACTTAACGCCCAACCTTCACACCGCACACTCTCTCCGTCATTCATGACACCAGTACTGTACTTCTGACACCCTTGAACATTTGCACGTAATTTTTATTTTCATGTGTCTGTCTTGTGTTCCCTGGTTCTTGACAGGACTTTCTCCAGTAAATGAGCTTCATTCTGTATGTGATGCTGGGTAGCGCATACAAAGCAATCTTTAAATCTCAGTTTTGATAGTCTCTCTTCTCTCTAATAATTTAAATGAGTCTTTCCTCATGCTTTCCTGTTTTTCAACACCTTTGCTTTCGCTATGAATAGTAGAATTAGACCCAATATTTTAGAAAATTCAGAAAGTTTTTAGTAATATTGCATGGCAAGATACTGCTTTCCCCATGTCCCTGTTCTCTTCCAAGGCACTGTTTCAGCCTTTTCCCTGAAGCATACAGCTCATACGAGCTGTTCATTCACTGTGACCTGATGCAGTTTTTGAGAGTCATTGTTTTCTGGTCTATATGCCATCACCCTGGGCATGTGATCTCCACCACTTGACCCTTGATTAATTGCTTTGCATGTCACTGTATGAAATGGCATTTTGTCTGAACACACCCAGACTACCAATCTCACTCTATACAACTTTCCTCCTCGTTGTTTGCCATGTATGTGGTGAGTGATGACCATTACTATGCTGCCTCTTTTGTAATCATCTCTTTTATTTGTGTGGTAGAACTGCCCATCGCATAAAAACGCTCGTCTACACGGCTCCACCTTTGCAAAACCAGTGTGACGACTAGAACATCTAGGTTTTTTTTTTTTTTCCTCCATTGCAGTAAAAATAGGAGGAAAAGCTATTCTGTCTACTTCTCGAACTATAAATGTATACAAACACACAGGGAGTACTTGGAGAACACAGTGACTGGGCAGCGTTTTGTAAGAATCCCTAGAACTTAAACTCCAGAGACATATAGTCTATATTAACATTAAAAGAATTCAGTATGTGCCAGCATTTGGCAAACGGACCTGCAATTAATGCTGTGTGCTGCAGTACCTGGGCTTTTAGAATTTAATGCTGAGTTAGGCACCTAAGGCATGGATTAATCCCACTTTTGATTAAAATTAGGAGCTTTGTCTTCCTTGACAACAAGGAGATGGAGAAGGGAGAGGTATGTGGGTTGAACCAAGCTCTTTTGGTAATCTTATCTCAGCTTGCCTATAGAGGGAACGAAGGACAATTAAGCTCCTGATTTAGGCTCCTTGCAACTTAGTAAACGTGCGGTGTGCCGTACAAGATGGAAAAAATCCTCATCTCACAGCTCAGGTGGCTTAAGCATCTCAGCACACCTAGCTAGCTGGGCTGTTCGGAGAATTTAGGATGGCTACAGTGGAAAGATGACTCCCTCCTCAATGCCGAGTGCTTGTTAGTGCCAGAGAGCCGTGCCAGAGTCTCCCCAGTCAGGACAGGGGCGTTACTGAGTTTAGCAGCACGATGGTCTCCTCCTAACACGGTGAGACCTGAGAATCTGAAATTCTGAGTTGCTCCCCAGAAGTTTAAATTTCAAAGATGCTTTAAAGGTTTGGTTTGTTTTTTTTTTTTTTACACTAATTAAAAAAGCCTGCCCTAGCATACGGAGACAGTATGGTTTTGTTGTGTCACATATGGAGAAAGAGAAAAGCAGGAAATTCACAGCCCTGACGCACTCTACTGCTCGTTCAGTTTTCCTTCCTTTAGGGCACTGATCCTTCTGGGTTTTTAATTTTCACTTCCTTGAGATCTGTATCACCCCATTACTAATACACCTGCTCAACTCCTTTCAGGTCAGCGTCGGCCACTTCGATCATTTCCCTTTTTATCTGTGGAGGAGCCACACCTGCGTGTGAAAGCCGCTGAAGCTGTAACTCGCAAGACTCGTGCTTTTCTATATATATATTGAGGTAAATTCTCCTGTCTTCCATTGCTTATTATTTAGTCTGCAATTGCTCATTGAATTTATATTTCTGTGAGGCTGTTAGAAAAGACACAAGCCCAATTTATCAGTAACAAACACTTTATGAAGAGCAAGCAGTCGGGGAGTGAAACAGATGTCAGGAGAGTTTTGTTAAATCCTCTCAGGCTTTTGGACTTTTCAGCTCTACCAAAATAACATTTTGGTAAAACTCTTTTAACTGTACATCCATTACCCAAGTTTACAGACTATGCTCTCCAGCAGGAGGCTAGCAAACGATGCTACCACAAGGAATAGCAGCAAACTAAACTCTTGGCAACGCGTGTCAGACCACGGCTTTTTCAGAGCTCGTACTGGCTGCTCGTAATTACAGAAGTTGCTTGGCATGAGTAAGGTCTAGTTAACATAGTTGCAACTCGGTATTCGCTTAAGAAAAGCCTGTCTTTCACTAACTCCATGAAAATATGTGAACAGAGATCTAGGATTCTTGAGTGTTCTCACTTGTGACTGGTAGCATTCATTTAGATACCATTTTGCTGGAGATTCATGTTACTGAAAATAACTATGATTGTTCTTCTGTGTCTTTCAACACCTTGTAAGTCTTTAGCTCCACGGTCACAAATCTCTTTCACTTTAATTAAATTTTCTCCCACGTCAAGACAGGCAATCACAAACAGCAAATAAAAATATTTCAATGGGAGTGGGTATGTGGTGGGAATCTGGTTCTTCTCTAGCAATACAATTGTATTTTAGGTTAGCTACTCACACCTAGTGAGCAGGAGATGGGCAGAATTCCTTGTCCTGCTTCATCCCAGAAGAGATGCCAGAAACCACTGCATTAGGAGCCCAGATATTCTGGGTATCCCACCCATGGCAGCAGCCAGCACCAGGCAAGGTTTTCAAAAGGAGCAGCAGGCCGTAGGTAATGACATTTAGCAAATAAGTTTCTTGTTAATCTTACCAGTTAGCAGTTTGTTGCATCCAGAAGAATTAGAGGAAATCAGAATTGGACTTGTAGACTCCACCAACACTGACACATCTGGCAGTAGCGGAAGGCGCAGCCTAGTTGCAAGGCCATCTCTCCTGCCAAATTTAGGAGACTGCCTCCAAGGCAGAGATATCAAGAGTACCTAAAAATGAAGTCATTGTGAGAATTTTTAACACAGGAGGGGGGAAAAAAAAAGCACCATTTTACTAGCCTTGTTCTGAGGAAAGGCTCAATTGCTTTGACTTGAAATAAAACTCAGCCTAAATAAACAATAGCTGTGTAAAGTATCTGCCCACACAGCTACAACTGAGAAGAAGGTCTTAAGCATGGCCCATCTTGAAAAGATGACACCTGCTCTGCTTGTAGGTGTGCTGCTGCAGACTGGGAGAGAAACTACCTTCCGCTATTTGAACTATGTTGAATTTACTTCAGATTTTTTCTTGAGGTGCATTAAATTACAATGAAGTTAACCTACTTCCAATGGAACAATTTTATTCATAGAAACACTATCAAAACACTAGGTAGGGAGAATGGAACTCAGGATTTCAGAGTTCAGCTGCTAAATCACACGAGTACCTCATCTTCCAATTTCTGGACCATCGTAATTAGTTAAGTAACAGACTGGAACTGTGGTAAGTGAATGTGATGATCAATTTGCTACTGCTGACAACTGACAATATACAGTCCAGTACTTTTCAGATGTAATAATTATTAATTTTTTAACATCTACTGTGTGGGTAGGTTTGACCCAAGTCTGTAAAAATACCAAGGGAGTCTCTGTGGCGCAATGGGTTAGCGCGTTCGGCTGTTAACCGAAAGGTTGGTGGTTCAAGCCCACCCAGGGACGGGTCTACTCCTGCCCAAGGCAAGGGGTGTTATAGCAAGGTGACCTTTAAGGTCCCTTCCAATCCAAACTATTCTATGAATTTACACTCTGAAAAACTCCATAATCGAGGAGCCCTTACTTAGGACAAACCTATGAACTTCTGCATTACATGACTGTAGATACCATTAAAAAAGGAGTTACTATTCTACTGCGCACCCATCACAATGTCTTGTTGGCTACTGGATTGCCAACAGATTACTTTGGCTGTAAAAACTGAGACAACTAAGGACACTAGAAGTAATCAACCGAGTTTGATTAGGAAAGCACACTGTGAAATGGTAACTCCTCTGAATAATACCCCAAACATAATACCCTCTTAAATACCCTAAACAGAAAATAAAGAGCCTAATTTTAGTTTAAAGAAAAGCAATTTTTTCCAATTCAAACAGTACACAAAAACTAGACTGCTATCCCTTCCATAGCTGCCATCCAGGATTATACCAAGTGCCCAGGAAAGCAGGCACAGAGAAGTGGGTCCATGTATGTGCAGAGGGAGAGAAGAAAGGGCTGAAAGCATCGTTAGAAGTTTAGAAAAATCCTACAAATACCCAAGTATATTTCCTTCCCTAAAACTTCCTTTTCCCAGGTAGTTTCTGCGATAAAGACCTTCACAGACAATTAACTTCCAGGACGATTTATCAAGTCATAAAACATTATCTGTGGTCACCTCTACTACAAATTTGTGCACACTTGACAGTGTTTCCCAATAGGGCATAAGATTCCGCAGTTAATCTGAGAACCCTCCATGAAGTTGAAATTGAACAGTTTCTGCGGAAGTCTATTGGAGATGGAGCACTCACAGTGATCTGTTCTTGCAAAAAATCATGAGAACCACAGACTTTAGGTTTTTCCATATGACGTATCATTCTAAACACGGGATAAACAGTGCAATAGCCCAAGCAGAAAGATCTTAACTTGTTCCCTGGTATATACTCCGTAAGTCACAAGAAACTGATTTATTTTATCTACCTCGTAACACATCTTCCTTTCTGCCTTCTCATACTCACGCATCTAAAATACTGAACAGACATGAACACATTTCTGGTACTTACACCGGGAACTTGAGAATGATCAATTAGTCAAGACGCGAAACAAGCAGTGAAAAGACAGCAAGCTACTTCAGACCATCAAATAACTAACTGGCCTGGCCTTTAAAAGCCACGCACAGCGTTGGTAGGCTAACACTGCACAGCAAAACAGCAGGTTTTGACAGTTAAAACTGCAGACAAAAACTAACTCTACATTGAAATATACAGTTTATTTTCTCAAAGTCAAGCAATACCACTTGTCAGTAGGTAGGTGTTAAGTGTCAGGCAGGAAAACTGTACATTTTCACTCTGGGCTGCAGGATCCAAACAGTTGGAGAAACATAGTGGAAATCTTTCACTATACAAAGAGATGTAGAATTCAGAACAACGTAAGGTGAAGAAACAGCCATCCCCAGGATGCCAAAGGCAAAACATTAGCACCAGATTTTTTTTCAAAAAGCAACAGTATAGCTATTTACAGATTTACATGTAACAATGGGAGGCAACCATCTTCAGGTTCCCAGGGTAAGAGATTTTCAACACAGTTTAAAAAAGGAAAGGAGAGGATGGTGTCTACACAGCTGTTCTGTGAAAAGGATAATATATATATAGCATTCACAATATTGCTACCTTTTATCAGAAAGATCTAAATCAAAGTACTGTATACAAACACATTGTAATTATATTATTATTCACATTTCACATACACATTTCAGAGTAACCACAATATGTAAAATTTTTAAAATGCCACAGATAAAACAATGCACAATTTTCTCCAAGCTAAAAGACAAGCATAATTTATTTGGGAATTGTTTAGTTTTGGGTTTGTTACGGTTAAGGGATAAGTTTAAGGACAAAGGGATCACTTGTCCTAGGAACATAGCAGCAAATAACTGTGAGATGCCAGAGACTACATTTCTAAACTACGAGGAAGAAACTAAGGTCAGCTGTAGGTCTTGTAAAACAGTAGCTCCATTCGACCCCAACTGATACACGTCAACATAATTTCATTAAAGATTTGGTCCATGTATACCGAGTAGTGCACTACACGGGAGGCAACAGTCCTTTTAATGTTTGCACTTGTCTGTAAAGGAACTGGTTCCAGAAGATTTTTGCTCTCCGTTTCCCCAACTCGCAAGGAGTTCACTGATCAGCACCTCTCCAGTTCTCTCCCCGCAAGAGACACGATTCAGGTAAGAAGGACAGAAAACCTTTTGTGAAAGCTGCCACTGAAGGAATAGTGGGGAGAATTATTTTCTCTCTCTTTTCAACACTTAACTACTTGTATTTTCAACCTGCTTAGCTACAGACTGGCATTCACATCCGCCTCGTAAATAGCTTCTTGTTGGGCAACCTGTTTGTCTACGGAGAAAGAAATGTTTTCCGTACTACAAAGTAAACGGCACATACACAGAGTCACCAAGACTTTCCTTTGCCTGCAAAACTTCATCTTAACGTGGAACTTGACATTTAGACACTACAGAATTTCTCTGTAGGAATCTGAGCAAGTCAGCGTAGCATACTGCTGCGCTAAAACATGAGTTAGCACTTCTTTTCAGAGCTACTGGAAATCATCTGTTTTAAGCCAGTGGCAGTATTACTAGAACACAACCAGTAATCTGATACTGTGAGCTACCATCTTCTCATTTATCATTGTGCAACGGAAAAAATAACCAAACAAAACCCACTTATGTTCACAGTTACAAAGCAGAGTCGCTCCAAGTAACACAGTATTTACACAGCAGAAGTTGTTTATATTGCATTTGGTAGTCTGAGAAAGAGGAAAGAACGCAAGTCATTATGTAGGTCAACTTCAACTTCAGTACAACTTAACTGTCTATATAAAAACATCACAATATTGAGCACTCAGAAGAAATACAGAAGCAGTGTCCTTAGTCTACATTTATTTTCATAAAGTGTAGCCGTTTTGGGGAAGGAAGAATAAAATCATGCATAAAAAGCACAAGAAAGAGCAAATGAGCTTTCTAAATAATTTAAATGAGAAATGTTTTGAATAAAATCAGCACAGTACTTCCAGCCTGTTTCTTAAATCAAGTACAACTCAGTGAAGAAAATTACTTGCATTGCAGTAAGAGGGTGTACAACTACATCTTGCAATATAATTAAAAACCCCCAAATCTTCAGCAAGATAGCTGTTAGGTGATTTGCAAGCTTGTGTAAGTGTTTAACTGAGACTGATTGTAAAGTTATTTTCTGCAGGGGGAAAGTGCCATCCTATATACAATATTACAAAAAAGTGTCTGATGCCACAGGATCAGTGACACTACATTTCAGCAATCTGAATATATTAGCTATAAGACGCACGCTTCCCCTATTTAATGTGTCTTTAAAAAAAAATAAAAAGCCATTAAACTTAGAGCTTCTAAATTTGTGTGCATTCATAAATTGCTGTTGGGTTTCCCAGCAGTCTGTACAGCATCTGAACATAAAGAAAGTATACAACCTATTCTAAAAACCATTGTTGTTTGCATGCACAACTGCCACAGAATTTCAACTTACTGTGCAGAAAAGTTAAGTCTATCCTTTTCTGTGGAGTTTTCTGTAAGTTAAGCAATGAGAAACAGCTGTAGAGTCCAGCAATAAAAATGTGTTCTAAAAAATTAAATATATCATCCCAAAAAAACCCAAAAGAGAGCATTATTGCTGTTAAGCAAGTCATTTTTCTCTTGCGCACTTGTTTCTCTAACAGACACTCAGACAAGCCAAGATACTCATTTGTATACTTGGAAACTCCCTCATCCCTTCCTTCGTTCCCGTTTTTCACATCCTTGGTCAAATTCAGTCCTCTTTATTTGAGCCGTTCAGGTTGGAGGCTATCGGTCAAACACTTCAGTTGCTCTTCCCCCAGCTTGATCTTGTCCTCAAGCTCGCGCTGCTCAATGATGAGGGCCGACTTCATTTTTACAAAGTGCTCATAGTCTGCTAAGTTCTCCTCACTCAGGTAGTTTGCCAAAATGTCAAAGACAATGCGCTCTCGACGATCCAGGTTTTCCTTCAGTTCCTTTGCATCTTCGTGTTGCTGGGTCAGCAGCTTCTGCTTCTCTACCAATGTCCGCTTAGGAGAAAAGAAAAACAGTTAAAAATTCACTGGGTTCACTAAGTTGAGAGAACAGCTTCAGTGTTTAAGTCTCAGGTCTGTTTAATCTGCAAAGACTTTCCTGAATACTTGAGAGGTGGAATAGTATTGCTCCTTAAAGTTTATTCTAATAAAACACATTAACAAACAGGAAAAAAATGTAGTGAATCAATGAAAGATGCACCATTAATTTCTGTTGGCCTCAACAGCAAGAACTTCAAAGATTACTTTACTATTTAACAGCTCAAAATAGTTATATAAAATACAGTTGTCTGAGAAACATATAAGCTCTCCAAATTAAGACTTCTCTCAGCAATGTCTTCCAACTCCAATACGCAGCACTGAACTTCCACACTGAAACAGCAGTGCTTAGAGAAACCATAAATCGACTAATTAGCAGAGTAATTTGTTTTTACACAGCTCTTGACACTGCAGTATTTGACAGTTCTGCTGCAATCTGCATGGCTTCTCCAAGAGACGAGCAAGAGCAAGAGTTGGGACAAGAGAACTGGAGGGAAGTAGAAAACAAAACAAAACAGCATTTTCCCAAAGGGCTGTAAACTTTCTGCTTTGTGCCCTCACAAGAGACAAAACAGGAAAAAGGGAGGTTGACTGGAGAAACACGCAAAGACAGAGGACAGGAGCTACATCCCATTCACGTGTATGTATGAGCATGAAGGGTGAGGTACATCTCATCCAACTTCAACTGTCTACACAGTAGACAGCCACACCTAAATCACTCAGCTACTCTCCTTTAGCAATATATGGAAAGAAACAGGAGCATTGTTAATATGACCTATTTCAGATGTCTGCCTAGAAGCAATTGCCTTTTTCCAGCGACGGAACATGGCTGGCCTACTCTGACGTCAAGAATTCCTGTACAGACTTCTGAACTTAATTAAAAAGTGCCCCTGAGAGGTATCACTCCATAACTTTTAACTTTGCTTTAGAGATTCATTTTCTTTGAGAACTTATGTCTTCAAATAAACCACAGTCTGTTCAAATAAATGTGTCCATTTTTTTTTCATTTGGACTTCACGTTAAATCACACATGCTATAATAAGCCTAAAGGATTTACAGAAAAGTGCTTTTGTAGACTACAAAATAGAGTGTTTTCAAGATGGAAGTATGAGACAAAGGGGGATACAGAGCAGCAAGCTTTAATAGACCTATCTGTCAGAGTTGCACATGTATCCTGGGCTGCCTCTTTTTCTACAGACAGCACAAAGCTCGCAGACTTGCGCTCTCCATGTACTTAAAATACACAGCCTAGATTAACTCAGGATTCAAGACGGCCATGGAAGACAAGTCACAGAAATCATGCATTATTAGAAGAACCACAGTTTAATCTTCCTTTGAGTTTATGCCAGGGGAAAAAATCCCGCTGCAAGTTGCAAGCAGAACTATCTGCTGTAAAGAGATGGAAGTACCAGTCTCCTAAATTCACCAGGGGAGCTAGGAGCCAAGTCCAAACTTGGGAGTGAAACTAAACCGCTTCCCAGCGCAGTCTTGCAACTGGAAGAACTAAGACAGAATTGATGAACACGAGCAGGCATATATCAACCAGCTGGTAGCTCAGTTGTAAAGTTATCTGCCTAATAACCTTGGAATGAAACATCTCTGGTTTTAAGCCATTTTCTATCATTGTCAACAGACACAAGAACAATCAAATATTTAGTCCTTCATAACAATCCCTGAGATTTAAGTTGTATGGTTTCTTCTTACCAAGTCAATGGCATGACTTTAAGATGAACATGAGTAACCTGACAGTTTAAGGAAAGTAAATACTACTTTCATTATGAACTTTGCATGACACCTTAGTATCTCTGCCCTTGTGGAGGCTTAAGGAATACCTCAGAAGTGTGATGCAGAAAGGTAGAAGGCAAACGAGATACATCTTGAATTTGTTTTTACCTCTGTCAAAGATGACTGAAACCAAAAAGCCTGTTTTGAAGGGTAAAGCGAAACTCACTGCAGGCTCAAGACACCATTCTTGAGGATGTTCTTTAAGCAATGGGTAATGGCCCACTAGGCCTAAAGGTGTAAATGATGTCAGATGGCTTCATCTGATCAACTTCAACCAACTGAAGCCCAGCAGAGCACAGAAGGGTTTTTTACAGTTAGCACTGCTCTGAAGCCCCCGTCAAACACAGGCCATCTGAAGCTCCTCCGACAGAAAAATCTTTGTGTCTTTCTATTGAGAGTATTTCTCAAGAATTGTTTGCTGCTTTGAACCACAGCGATATGAAGGAGGACTCCCTTCAAGTATTTGACTTCCCAGCATCCAGTTCCTAAACTACTATTCCTAGTACTTGTCCCTAGTCTTAGAATAATAAGTCTTGTGGGTCTAGGCACCTGATCACACCTGCGGACTGCTGGTTCAGCGCTTTAGGGTTCTCAACACAGTCTGGCTTTGATAGATAAGGAAAGTAATGAGAAGACACTGGTCTTGCTGTGTGGAAGCAAGGGGGCTGGCAGCTATTTCAGATGAAGCCCCTTTCAGAAGTTAAAGTTGAAATACCCTGTAGTGCTCCTTGCGGCAAAAGAGACCTATGACAAAGCATCTAATAGAATATTAGTTCAGCAGTGATTACTTCTATGCTGACAGACTGTTTATTTAGAAAGCCTGCTGAGCTGTTGGTGGTTCCTAGAAAGTGCAAAACTATTAGAGTAATGTTTATTAGACACCATCAGCTTCAAAAAACAAAATTAAAAAATCAGTGATCACTAGGGATATGATCCCCAGGGATGGAAGTAATCTCCCCTGTTTTGTTTATATGGTACGTTAGTACAAAAAATACCCAACAGCACAAAACACCAGAGGACAACCAAAAAAGCCACACAAGCCAGTCTAAAGTCAAAGATAAGTACATGCAACCCTACACGCATTGTCTTTATAGTCAAAGTACCTGGGGACTTGATTCATCTGAAAAGCATCTCTGACCAACACTTTTAGATATATGTCTGATGTTAGTAGGACAAGACTTTCGTGTCAGTGCACGAGAAGATGAAGGGGGATGAGAATGTTGGATTTCTATCGGTCTAAATTTGACAGCAGAGCACACAGACAATTTCTGATTGCCCTTACTACACCACCTACTCATCTTTTTCCTTTTCCACACCTAGCCAATAAGCTATTTTTATCACAGCTCTCAAACTGTATTTCCTATATGCTCATATAATCTGGTAGCTCATTCCCAGCTCACACTCCCATTTTTGAGCCCACTAGGCAACTGCAACCACATTTAGAAAAAGAAATCTAAAGAAGGATTAAATTTCTTTCAGTTTCAGAAGCTTTGATCTGCCCTCTAATAAGCTGTCAAATACCTTCCCTTTGCCTCAGTTGGAGAGGGGTCTGGACAGCCATTAAACAAGTATGTTTGGCAGCAGCTAGGGCCAAACAGCAAAAACACAGCTTCAGACTAGTCCCAGCACTTACCGGTTGTTATTGGTGAAACAACGAAGCACACTGAAGAAACACAACATGAATCCACATCCCGTGGAAAAAATTCTGTTACAACACTTAGGTGAACTGCTGGCATTTCAGTCCCAGATATAAACCAATAATCCCACTTCACATTCATTTGTCTGTAGAAGATAAACTCACTTGACGCATACCCGCCCCTCATCCTCCCTATTGATTTTAGCCTTTAAGTTTCGCACATGTCTACATCTCTCCTGTATCACCAGGTATCTGTTTCCTAGCTAAGGCCTGATGGGATCTGGAGCTAAACAAAGTGCTGCCAGCAGAGGTGGGGTCCAATGAGTAAGAGCACCTCAAACACTCTCAAAATTTTCACATCTGCTGGGATTCCTCCATGTCACTACCAGACTATTCTGGTTGGGTAAAATATGTCTTCTACTGAGAAATTATTTTTCCAATGCTTTCCTTCTTCCCTTTATTTTTTTTAAGATTTGTCCTTCTGTCATTTCTTGCTCTGTGCCTTGCTAGGCATTGTGGAGGAAACTGTACTAGATGAGAAACATTTTCTTTGTTATAGATTTTTATCAAGATCCTTGTTGAGTACAAACAAGCCTGTAAGCTTTCTGCATTACAGCACAGTGACACTCCTTTTCCCATCTTAGATTGTTAGAATACTTCTGTTTGCCTCCTTTTTATGCTCTTATCATTAGTTCCCCTCTTTCTTTAAACTTTTGCCAAGAAGTCTGTTTTGCAGTATGTTGCACCCCAAAACACCACTTTTTCTCATCAAGCCACTTTTAGTATTCTAAGCAAAAGCAACGCAAAGAGAAAAGTTTTAAGAAATCCAAAGTAAATGGCCTTATGAGATTTATCCATTCACTACCCCTCATCTTGAGCTCCACAATTTAGATCAACAGAACCAAGCAAAAACCTCCACACCAGGTTCACTAAATGTAGTGATATTATTATATATAATAATAATAATAATTATATAATATATATTATATATTTCTCACCCGTTCTTCCGGAGAGGTACTTTCATCCAGGTTATTAAGAGCATTTTCCACCCGGGCCAGACGACCCGATAGTGACAGCAGGAGGTTGACCACTTTGTCAAGGTCGCCGATAAACATCTTGAATTTGTCGAATTCATTTGGTTTGCAGACTTCTTTCACAATGGCTTCTACCTCCTCCCCCAGTATATTGTTTGCTTGGATGTCTTCAAGAAGCGTCTCCCGTGCTTCCCTCAGCACCTGCAGCTTCCTACTAATACTGTCAATAAGTTCTTGCTGTGGAAAATAAAGGAGATAAGAATTTATTAGTGCTACTGCATTTTTCCCCACTTCTGAAAGTCATGCCAGAAATCCAGCATTTTAATACATTGAAACTCCTGTGTGGCTTTGAAATATGAGTGCATTACAAATAAATACATATCTAAGCATATGTCTAAGGTCTATACCTCTGGACTCAAGGGTTCAGGACGTAGGTATACGATGCTCAGCTTGAGACCTTTGTTAAATTTACCTTTGTGGCAAAAGATGAAAGACTTCCACCCCTCAAGCAAGCATTCCTGCTTCTTTGAACAGCTTCAAAGCTTTCTATGGAACAGCATAAAGTACAGTGCATCCTTTTCTAAATACCAGGTCCATAATACCTTTCCGAAGAGCTATGCTTAGGAAGATAAACAGTATCAGGAAAGCATTCCTGTATTTTCCACATGATGCAGTTAAAACTAGGGCACTGTCTAGCTTCTTCTTCCTTTCCATGTAATATTAGCATCCCTCCAATAGCAGTCTTTCCACTCTCAGAAAATCTTAGTGTTAACGCTGCCTTACAACATTTCTGTAGGGAAATCCTAATCCCTGTGGCACAGAACAGGGAACAAAATCTACTTCTGTATCATATAAAGCAGCTCTGTGCGAAGCTGCGCAAAGTGGCTCTGCCGAAGGACTGAAAAAGCATCTTTGGCTGCCAACGTCCTATGCCAGGCGAATATACCACCTCATCTGCAGTTTTTCGGGGTTTCTGTAGTATAATCCCTGGGATGCACATGCCCTGGCTTAGAAAAAGCATGTCAGGTGCATCACCAGCTGAGCCAGACCAAGAGCCCAGATCTCCTCCCTCAGTGACTGGTATTCCATTTGTGCTGCCCAGCTACCTCCTTGGGCAAGAGGTCTTGCTTCTTACACGTCCACCAGCTTTCACTTGTGCACAAGGGGTGGAAGTCAGTTCAGCTAGTTGTCTACCCTTACATGAGATGAATCACACCCTAAAAATGCCTCATTTAAATGTAGATGCCTATTTAGTACTCAGCCAACTTCAAGTAAGAAAAATTCCCAAAGCATTCAGTGCCATTTCTAGAAAATTATATCCTTTAAAACAGTCATTATTTCACAGTACCTCTTCAATTTTTGTTGAAAAAAATTACTCATTACATTCTTTAGGAACTCTGCTTTCTAAATGCAAGTCTGATTACAAGCCTTACTGAGAAACATGCCGATAGCAGCTACTGCTGTCAGACACCACTGAACAGTCATCACCAATTTATTTTTGGGAACAGAAAAACCCAGCAACAACAAAAAAGTCTGCCATCTTAACAGAAAGCAACTACACTTCGAAAATTTAACAGCCTTTTTGAAGGTAGAAATTCAACACACGGATTATCCAGGCCAGTTTTCTCCTTTTTGATTTAATATACTCAGGCCAGGTTAATCTGGATTTGGGTTATCTGTTAGTCTGGGTGCCCAAAAGATTAAGGTAGTAAGCAGTTCTACAGATGCCTGCTTTACTGACTGATTAATCTGCAGGATTTGACTTTTTCTCCCCCTTCTCTCAATGCAAAAGCAGTTTGATTTGGATTATGTAGGTCACAGTGCTACGCTCTCATTCCCCTCAGATGACATGCGCACGCACAATGCTGCTGTTTTACCACCCGAAACACAACAAGATACTGTTGTGCTCTATGTAACTATCTTGAGTTTTTCGCTTCTGCAGCTGGGCTGTGACTTTCTTGGATGAAAAAAAGCCGTATGAGCACTCAAAGCTTACCAACATGGTCTGACAATCCAGATCAGCAGTCTCATAAAGTTTCTTTCTTTCAAAAACAACAAAAAAAGCTATTTTCCCAGTAGCATCCTATTTAGATGTCCTCGACCAGCTGAAGCTAGCCTCTAAAGGACCGCTTTTGCAGGTGAGGTGGCCATAAGTACTCATCCCTTTTTAAGACTGTCATATTTATTAATAATTGGGTTATGATAACTGATTGCTTCCTATCCAGATGAAGCAGCCTTTGGATGCAGGAACTGTGAGCTCACTACATGCTTTTGCTAACCAGCAGAAAACCTGTATCGTGTTCAGTATCTACTGAGCCAAAAGAGCTCCAATCTACATCTTGAAACTGGCAGATGAATAATTTATAGCTGTGAATTACGTACCAGTAAACAAGAAAACAATAAAACCTCAACTTTTCCCAGTAACTCTTGCTGATCTGACAGCAACACAGAAAGCAGCTCAGCAGAGTGTTGATCAGGTGGTTCACTGCTTGGCATGCTTTACATAAATTACTCTGCTTTCAGCGCATCATCCCATTTCACATGAAGTTCAGGCCTAAAACCAGAATAAACTTGGTATTCTTCAATTATTTTTACACTCTTCAAGAGTTGCTGAAACTTTCCTAAAGGCAAAGGGGACACTTACTACTCAGCCACACATGGATTTGCCTTACTACATAAAACACTCCCGTAGCGTCTTCAACATCTGTTCAATATTTTATAATTGTGGTTAACCTACATTAAATTCAGTATATGAGACACATACATTGCATTCCTGCTAGCTGGGAATACAGGGAACAGCCCAAATTAAAAAAAAAAAATAAAATTAATGACTGTATATGAAATTCCTATACTTATTTCAAAAGAAAAAAAAACACCACACATTTCTGGTTTGCAGAGCAGAGAATGACAAATATTACAATAATTCCACAGTGGACTGCAATTAAGATATCTCGTAACAGAACTGACCAATTTCTAGGAATCAAGGAACAGGTTCTGGGCGTATGCCTCCTCTAAAATAACTGAAGTCATAAAGTGTACCATTAAAGTGTTCAGGTCCTTAATGATCCCTTGCTGAACTGTTGCCAAATACACAAAGCTAGGCCAAGTTATATATTCTGGTTGTTTTATAAAGATGCCTTGACCCACTTACCACAAGTTTTGTATGTTTTCTGACAAGATCCAAGATGAAAGCCCACTGAACTGAGTGCTCACATCCTACCGTGTGTGGAGGAGCAGGGAGAGAAGTAAGCAGCAATGTGTGCATGCCTACGACAATACATGTATTCAGACAAGATGATGGGGGAGCTCTGCTAAAAGCTCTTCATGAACTACTTCCTATCTCACATCATTAGTGGTGTATACTGGAGCTGGGGGGGGATGGAGGGAGGACTACGTAAAGAGTAAACATGGTTTTCCTGTTAACAGATACCTACACGAATAAATGGAACTTTTGCTTATAAAAGTTTCAGTATTTAGTTTGTTGGGCAAACAAGAAAGGTTTAATTTTAACAACCCTCCACACATACACTCCATAATTAATGAAAAGGAAACTAATTCTAGCAAAAACAATGAACGTGACCATTGTGTGGCATCAGATAAAACCAAATTATTCCAAATGTATTCCAAATGCAGTGAAATCCTTAATTTGTCTAAGTAGTACAGCTGTTGGATTCAGTGGCTGTCTGGCGAGAGGGTAAGGGCAGCTCTCCCGCTGCAGCCACACCATGCCCCCGGCAACACACATCACATTGACCTGTGCGACAACCCAGTGAGGGCAGAGTGAGGGAGGGGAGGCTGAGGGAGAAAAAAATACAGAGGGTGGTAACAGGAGACACTACAGCCCCCTGAAATGCATCCAGTCCTGCACTGAACCAGAAGTGTGAATGTCCTAAGAAATCTCATTCTCGGAGACTAAATACATTCCTACTATTTAATTAAATGACATTTCTTCAGGACTGGATTACCAAATGCACCCTGGCAGATGATTATTAAGTAGAGAGCTGACTTTAACAGGAAAGATTTGCACACCATTGCATTACTGGCTTAGGAAAACAGAGTTAAACTGCATCACTTTAATTGATCAAACAAGGCCATTTCCTCCAGCTTATCCATACTGGGAACTACAATTAACATATTTTGTGCCAAATCACTAGTGAGATGAGTGTGATCATTTTAAGGTAGAACAACATCTTCTCAAAGCACAGAAATGTCAGTATATCACCATTTTAATACCTAGGGAATTATGTTGACCTTAGGTCAGAAATAAAACACCATATGATGGGGACGAACAAAAGTGAAGAAGACTGCCTCCCTTGTGATGAGTAACTTCCACTGAATCCACAATCACTACTGTTATTAATTTGAGAGGTAGGGGAAATAGAGGGCAAAATGGTTTGTTGCTCATGAAAACAAATGAAAAAGAAAAAGCTGTGGGGGAGTGTGCATGTTCCTTCTCTCTCATGACAAACCCAAACCCTGGACCTAAATTTCAAAAATACGGAGCAACTAAAACCACCACAAGTTAAAGTGGGATACGTAAGCACTAGTGTTTGTATATAAGAAGTGACAGAAATACACTAGAATCTCAAATGGAAAACCATATTTGAAAATAAACTCAAAACATCTCCCCTTGGGATCTTCCAAAACGTGTATCAAGCTGCAAAAAGCACCTAATATCCTAAATTCACAGTTGGACACTTAACAACACACCCCTCCTCCCCTTAAAAAAACAGACTGATTTTCCAAGTGATCCTGTATATCTCGAAGGCCTTTTATTTAGGGGTGTTTACCTAGCAAATTCACAGTTAATGAAATGCATGCAACCGACAGCCTCCTGTTACACTTTTAGAAATGTCTTTTACCTTCTTTTCTGACAAGTCATGATCCAGCTCATCTTCAGAATCATCCTCGCTCTGCTGCTGTTGCTGCTGCTCCTGCATGTCCTTCATTTTAATCAGTAGCTCTGCTTTCGGTGCAGATGTGCTGTAGTAAGTAGAATTGGTTGTCAGGGAGATGGCAGATGGCGTGCTCTGCTCCTCTTTCCTGGTAAAAAGTCAAAACTTTCATTAACTACCTTGACATCCTAATCACTAAAAAGAAAGGACAATCTTTTAGAGTCATTATTTCACCAAGCAAACAGGGAGTTCAACAGAAAGCCATTACTTGTAGAAATAGGATAAATAAATACTGGTTGTGAAGAAAATTTGTATGAACTCAGCACATGTCCACCAAAAGCTAACAGTGAAGTAGTGCAGAAGACCTTTCACCATTACAATGAGTGAAATGGATCTAAGGTATCTCAGCTGGAAACAAAATGTAAAGTTACATTTTACTAAGTAGTGCAAAGATCTCAGCGTCATAGAGAATATCCTTTCAGACAGCCAAATGTGGGATACTACAAAGTAAGTATTTATCTTTTTGGTTGTGTAACTACACATGAACTTCTCAAGAAGTCTGCAACTTAATTTGATAATTCATATCAAGAAAACAAAAGACCCACAGAGCATCAACATGGATGGAACTTAATGGCATTTAAATCTTTTCTTACTTTGTTCTCATTCACTCCCAGGAAACACCTCTTGTCCGCTTCAATTTGTCTTTGCAAACTTTCATCACATAAAAAAGGCTAAAATATTGTTCCTTATCTATCCAGCTACTAGACCGTATGATCTTGGTAAAATATCTAATCATTATGAAATGGGAGAAATTAATTACTCCTTAAGTTCTCACCCAAATAGTTTTCAATCAGGTCTTGGGAAACTTTTCATATTGTACACCACTGTTCTTTTCCTGTCATTAACGGTACTGTTAGCAGTACTATGCTTGACTGTTCTAACGGAAATGTCTAAGAAAAGCCCCAAACCTCAACAGCAGGAAGATCCTCACCTTCAGTCCCCTAGGAAAACTGACACTTTGGATAGCAGCTTACAAGGAACCACTGGCCTACAGAAAGTAATACTCACTTCTCCTCTGAGAGTTTTGGAGAAGGAACTTTTGGCAGGAGCTTCCTGCGCTGCTGAGCTTCTTCTAAGAGGTGTTCATCTTTAGGAAATATACCAACCATCAGATCCATTGTTGTTTTTATTTTCACATTAGGATCTAGTATGTCTGCTAGAGATTTATCTCTTCCCACAATCTCTCTGGCTAGTTCCTCTGACTTCCAGTCTTCAAAGGTTTTCTCTTTGGCCTTTACATAGCTGACTGCTGGCATGGCAGCACTGCTGTCCTTCAAGTTGCTCTCCGACTCTTCAGCTGGTTGAGGGTCAGCTGGTTTGGTTCTGGCTTCTGGCTCTGGCTCTACACCTTGCCTGGTGTAAGCACAGAATCGTGAATAGGATTGCTCAGAAGTGCTGAGTGTTTTAATTTGGTCCTTTTCCAAACCACTGGGTAAAGCAGGAGGCTCCATAGTACTGACAAGACTTTGCCGACTCTCTTTCTCTGCGCTGCTCTCAGAATGAACTATCTTGATGGGGACCATTTTTACCGTAGTATTGTTGTCAATAACCCTTTCGATTCTGAAAAATAAGGAAAATTCATCTTTAGAAATGGAAGAATCTTACATCTCAAGTCTTATCTGCACATCAGAGAGGAAGTCCGAAAACGAAAGGAGGTAGCTAAGAGATCTAGGTAATGGAATATTCCTTGAACTGTATCTCGAACCCTAAATCTACATGTTTTCTTTTTTCCCCACACATTTTAGCTTTTGGCCTAACAGGCCGCTTAGCTGCCTGGGGAGTTTGTGATGCCCTCACGTCAATTCCCAGCTCTTCCAAGGGAAGAGATAACAGACCAGATGGAAGCATCCTGCAGGCTAGGCTTTTGCCAAGCTAAAAGAATAACAAATATTCATACATGGAAAACTTGGAAATCATTCAAAATTTAACTACATGATTTTAAAAAAATTTAAATCTGTATTTGTAAAATTTCACACAAGACACATAAGTTTAATAAATAGATCCCAACATAGTGTCCTAGTTTTCTACTTTAAGAATAAAAACCAGCCACTGAAGAGGGTAACACACAATTCTGGATACTCCTTTTAAGGGAAGCTTATAGCAAAAATTCTGTACTGCACAGCACCAAGGGCCACCTTGGACATTCAGTAAGGCAAGCTATTTAAAGAGGAGGCTAACTTAGATTTTCAAATTGGACAATAACATGTTAAATAACATGAGTGAAACATCTGTACTGTATGTAAACCATATAAGAAACTGAAGTCTAGTTTGGTGGTTTTGAGTTTGCAGAAAGTTTAAAATTATTGCCATAATGTGGGTTTGGAAGCTCTACAGCAAGTAAAGGAACATTGCCTCCTAACTAAAGTATCTGGTTCCATCTGGCTGGGTAGCTTGCCGCCTTTCAGATAAGTGACCAAGACATACTACGTCTCTTTTCCTCTTAAGTGTGGGTGTGTCACTTTCCTCAAAAACAAACTTATACTTTGTGCTGTACTTTTCTTTTGTTGGGAATAGCAAAATCTGTTTGACTTCATATTTTTCAGAAGCTGTATCTTATACTTCAAAGGTGTGTTTGCTTCTGAATGAACATGTAGCCTCCCAATAGGTATTTACTTTCCACAAGCGCTTTGCAGACATGCTTTGGCATACGGATCCAACTTTTGGGGCGTGCTTTCCAGCCCATGCTGAAACTCCCCCCCTCCCATTCAGTCAGGTGTTTTCATTCAAGGTGACTATCATTTTAAAGAGCTCATTCCAGTGTCTGCCACTCAGGCCCAGCTCCCTGCCTGCAGGCGTGGGCTCTCCTCCCGCCTGCAGTAAGGCTGGGCAGAAGCCCTGGTCACTGTCACTGATCCTTTCTTTTGTTTGTTTTTAAATAAAGCCCACATCTTTTAGACTCCACCAGACCATGAAGACGAACACGTTTTTGAATTTGAGGGAAATACAAGATGTGTGCATAAGTGTGTGTTGGACAACTAGAAAAAGTGAGTTCACTGCAATTCTCTTCCTAGAATCATAGAATGGTGTGGGTTGGAATGGACCTTAAGGATCATCTAGTTCCAACCCCCCTGCCATGGGCAGGGACACCTTCCACTAGACCAGGTTGCTCAAAGCCTCATCCAGCCTGGCCTAGACTCCGAGTACATTCCTCTCAGCCTAGTAAAAGATTTTTTAGATACTTAAGGCATCATCAAGTCATCTGATTTCAGTCACAGCAAAGACAGTTCAACACCACGTGCTTCAGAAATTCTGTTTCTGTGATCACTATCCTCCTGCTTTCTGAAAGGTTTTCCATTAGTGGAACAACGGAATTAAATTTTGATTTGCAGCAACGCTGCTTGTCGCCATCATGAAGCTTTACTCCAACCATGAGCACAGTCACTCCTTGACCTGAGTCTCTCTTCACTGGAAATGTACTGATGCACTCTTTTCATCTTTAGTATTGGTAAACAGTTGTCTATTGGAAATAGCTGGGTTCTGCAGACCACTGGTATTTCCCCACACTACATTGTTCTACCTAAAATGCTGCAGGAAACCCTGCGCACTCACTCAGTTTATCTTGTTGATAAACAAGACACTTTTCTTTAAGAAGAGTAAAGAGCTACGTGCTGACATCATCAAACATTAGTTGCCCATGGCATGCAAACTGGCATGTCCAAAAGCTCATATGCAAGGAGTCAATAGAAGTAATAAGCCAAATCTAATTAATTGCATATTAAGATAAATCTACTTGACATATTTTACTCATATGAAATAAATACCACATAGTAAATACCATATAGAAGGTTCAGAGGTATGGCCCACATATCTTTCCTTTCCTGCCATACCTGTTTTATTGAGTAATGTAATTATTAACTGAGGACAATACATTATGCAAAAACAAGACCTGTCTGAGCTAAAGAATTTTAAATGTTAACAAAAGATTTGCAGGGTAAGTGAATTATAATTCAGATATGGGCATATAATTAGGCACACCTCAGCGCTCATTTCAACATTAAAGCTTAGTGAAAAGGAAGGGCAAATACAATTAGCTTTCTATGCATCCTTAGTACCTATTCATAAAGCAATACATTAAGTAAGTCAAAGTAACATATTAAGAAAGTCATTATTGTCATCTACCTTTGCAGATAGATGTTAGGGTTCACGTGACATACTGCACTTTTCATAGTAAACTGTATTATTAATTCAAGTTAAAAACATTGCAGGATGAAATACCATTTTTTCCTCTGGTTACAAGAGGAAAAATATCAACGCATGTATAGGAAAAAAAGTGATTCATGTTTTCTGTAAGGCACACTGGAGAACACCATGATTGAGTCTATGCAACCATTTACATTACAACAGAGAAAAGCTATTCCAACTACTTTTGCTCAGAGAAGCAACCTCTGCCTTCATTCAGCTCAGAGGTTTTGTTTTCATTTTTTAACCATGAATTATAGTGCTGAAGGATTTATGAAAACCAAGATTCCTGAGCTTCCTGGAAGAGCTATTATCTTACGGGATAATAACCTTTTATGATGTTAGCAGCGTATGACAGACACGGCAATCAATTAATTCTGAGTTTATTCAGCCTAGGAAAGGACTGGCATGCTCCTGCTGAATCTTCAGCCCCTCTCAACACAAACACTGCTGCGGACCTCTCTGCAGACTACCTGGAGCGCCATGTTTCATCGTAAAAGCAACATGAAAACAGTCATGATTTAGCAGCGTACCTTAGTGTGGGCACTTTCAAAACAGATGTTCTCACAAAGGATACAGGTTTCCCTCCCACATCTGCTTTGTCCCTACTCTGATTCATATTCATATACAGACTCAGGTGTGGGAAATAATAATAGAGAATCTTCTGATTTTGCCCAGACTTACAGTGGAAAATCCATTTGAAACCATCCCTTTCATTTTCTGCTAACTACCAGCTGTAACACCTGAGCAGCACCAGTCAACTAAAAGGAACCACAGACCAATTGAAAGATTTCAATGGTACCAATTGGAATTTCACACAAGTCTTAGGTCTCTTCAGGACATGCTGGGATAGCTCATCCTTAATGAATCCAAAATATGTTTTTTTTTAGTAACGAAAATTAACAGTCAACCATTAATAAGGTCTAACTGGGCAAAAAGTGTTAATAAAATAGTAAAGGAATTACATCTAGTACCTGGCTGGGTTCTCATCCTGTACGGACACAGGAGGTTTATCAGTGAGCTTCTGTGGTGCAAACTGAGGAGAAGGGGACCTTGATGTCTCCATGCCAGCTTTTTGAAGATATCGATACTTGGAAGTTAATGCAGACTCAGACCTAAGGTGTGTTTTTTCTTCTAAGTGCTGACAAACATTCTCCGTGGATGACGCTTGCTGGAGCTGCTGTGGATTAGCACTCTTCAGTTTTCCATTGAAAGCTGCGGGACTCTGACAGAGAGAGGGGTGACTGGCAAATACTTCGGTGGAGCTGGGGGATGAGGACGGAAAGGGCCGGCTGGGCACTACCAGCAGAGATTCAGAAGAGGCGCCAAGCGATGACGTAGAATTATCTGGTTGCCTGTATTTATCTCTTTTAGGTGGCGGTGGCCTCTGAGGAGCAGGTCCACGCTTCTTGTTTAGCGGCGCCGGCTCTACCCTATAGTTTTCCTCTCCTTTGCCCCTGGACAGACAGGAGTAGCTCTCATTCAAGGTCTGTGGCTCAGAGCAGGGAGGTTGAGGCAGGCTGTGATCCTTGCTCTTCTCGTTCACGTTCTCCTGAGAGTATCGGTAATCACTAGGCAACGTCCCAGACCTCCCCCGGCTCTCGTGAGGCAAAACCGCAGGCTCTCGTGCATGCAAAGGTCTGGCAGATGCCTTCCACTTGTGGCCTAAATTCTGGTCCAGCTGATCCCTCTTCTCCCGTGGGTTTTCCCTCAGGGCTCCTGTGTCAGCTTGCCTAGAGAGAAGAACACGTCGTTAGTGCGCTGCTGATTTATTTCCTTCGGCACAAGGCCACCGCATCGATCCAGGATGCTTGAACACCAAGATCACATCCAACACTTAACACCAAATCCTTCAATCTATGGTAACTGTGCAGCACAAAAACATGTTCTCACGTATGGGCACACACGCTGTACCTAATCTAACGTGATGAGTCAAAGCATAATGTCAGGCTAAATTAGGGTACGGAGCGACACAACCTTCGGATAACCCGAGGTGCTGCAGTGTGCGCGGCGTAGTTAAACGCACAGCCCATCTCCAGCGCTGATGTATGTGGAACAGCCGAATGTGCAAACGTTGGCAGAAAATAAAAATGTCTCGAGAAGAGGAATCCTAATACTAAAATTTAATTCTCTTTTTGCTTCAGAGTCAGTAACGAAGTGCAGAAAACAAGTTTCTTCTCTCTGTGCAAAATTAATACTTCAGTGTCATTTTAAATGTGAACTGAATACCATGAACTTTAATTCTGAATCTAGAGGTTGAAGTTTTACATAACTGGTAAAAAATGAAATGAGTGCAAAGAAAACAGTTGCCTAAGCTAAAAAACTGGGAAAAGGAAAATGAACAGCTCCTGAAAAAAAGGCAGAAAATGAAATTTAGAAAGGACAGTATTTTCCAGTCAGGCTTATTTTAAACCTGAACTTCTTTTGCCCTGTCAGCACAAACGACAAAAAATGGCCAAAAAGGCCTTATCTTGGACAGAAATAATTTAGGTTTATTCCAATTTTACACTTTCTAGTTCTTTAGCCAGAAAACAGGCTTTCGCAACTCCAGGTTTGTGCTTTGCCACAAGACACAGTTCATTCGTGCTCACCAGATAAAGACAAAGTGGGAAAGAAATAGAAGGCGGGGGGGGGAAAAAAGTACCTGTGGAGCCCTGAGAGGAGACAGGTTTGCTCTCTGCTTAGAGGAGGCTGAAGAGACACTGTGAGCTTAGAAAAGAAGCTGCAACAGAGAAGTAGAAGGCTTCAGAGAGCTGCTAATATCATTTATGCTACTGACAGCACTGGTCTCTGTATTTTGAAATAGTAACTATTACTATAGTAATAATGCACTGCCCAAGTTTTCTCTTGAGGGCACTGTGAAAGATGCATCTTCCCAGCCTATTTGTAAAGTAAGGTTAACTTGAATTTTCAACATAATCAGGTTAACATTGCTGTACCAGTTTTGAGAGTAAGTCTGTAGGCAGTTAACAACAGTGTGTATGAAAATGAAATTTGAGATAAAGGTTACGTAAGCAGGTTAAAGTTTATAATAAATTCAAGAAGGAAAAAAAATGGAGCTATTACACACTGCATTACTTTTTTAATTAAATTAAAACAAATCCTTAAAATGAAGTATTGTGGGAAGAGAAGTGATTAGATGTGGGTTCTACTATCACACCTATACAATCAAATCACATTCAAAATTATTATTTTTTAGTCCTTGGATCTGTGATGTTTTAGTATTTATGGAAAAAAGTTCTAAAAAAATCTGCACATTGTCACTAAACTGCCTGATGTATGAGATTTTTAATAATTGTACTTTAGGCTGATTTTTACACTTCAGTGATAAAATAGCACTGTACTTCCAAGAGATTTTTTTTTTCTCAATTTAATTCTTGAACAGTCACATACACAATGTCTCTCTCTCATGTGAAGTGTTGAATTTTAAAATCCAAATTTAATGGGTAAATTTTCAATTTAACATGAATGAGAAGCTGAATATTGTTTAAACTCAGATCTCTTCATTTGCTCTTAACTAAGAGCAGTTGGTCCAGACAACTTCAAGTCGTCTGACAACTTCAGAGTCAATTCTGGTTTACGAAATAGCATTTACTGGCTCCTATTTTAGCAATAGACGAAGGACAGTTTTGTTAACTAAAGTGACATAAGGCCAGGAAGATCAACACTACTCAGATTTGGTTACATGGCATCTCTAGAGTCAGCTGGTTTTCCCTCGTGAGTTCGACGTAAGCAGAACCAGGCCTGTAAATAGTTCCACTAATTTTAATGGAAATATTTACCAAATGAACACTGCAGGCCTTAAGTATGAAACACCGTGTTTAAATCAGTGTTTTTCATTGTCTAGATAACCCACGTAGAGCACAATTTTCTCCCTAGTTAACCTGTGTCCAAATATTCTTCAGGCCTCTCTATTCATCTTCACATACATAAGCCAAAACATAAGACAGTGTAACAGCTGCACTTAGGTGCACGGAAGAACCAAGGGCATGGCACAAAACGTCACAAAGACATAAATTACATGCACTACCTCAGCCAGTTTGCAATGTATACATTGAACTTGCATGTGCATCAGGAGCGGATGTGCTGGTGGAAGCAAACAGGACAGTATACAACCGACCTGACACATTTACATATCTAAAGCATGTAATCAGATTTGTTTAATATTACCCTGACTCAGAAGCAATGAATGCTTTAGTAGTCCTGTCACCTTCTGAAATAAAAGTAAAAGGAAATAAAGAATCCCAGCACAGAGAAATTTAGAGATGCTACATTTGCAAACGTGGAGATAAAATTCAGAGATTATATACATGCCTTCATACAGCTTCCACAAAATTAATCAAACATTTTGCACCGCCACAGAAAACGGGTCTGAGGAAAGGTGGCTACATTCAACACTGAGGCTAGTTTGCATTCAGAGTGAGTGCATCCTCATGCAAAACATGCTTATCATATTATTTTGGAGAGATTTGAGCTTACTGTTCAGAAAGGAGGAAAAGAAAGCAAGCTTCAAGCCCCAGGAGAACACAGTGGCAAGAACCTGCAAAGGTGTTACATTATTATCAATACTAAGAAGTCCACTAAGCTACTATAAATCTGTTGGTGCTTCATGTAATGATACGCCCAGAATATAGCTCTTTCGGAAATGAGGCCCAAAGGATTATGCAAGGATAATGTACCACTGAAAGGAATTCATCATTTATACAAAGTGAGAAGAGACAGAATAGTTTTAAATTATCTGAAAACATGACAATTGGCTTAATTACCACTTTCATTCTAGATAACAAATCAGTTATCACCAAAACCCTTAAATTCTAAGTTACCTTCAAACCCAAAGCTCCCCCATCTCCATCCCTAGGATGTAACGCCACAGCTACCTAAATGCAAGAGCTTTCCCGATGCGACTGAATTGGGAAAGCTCACACCACCACGTTCCCTGCCCCTGGCATGCGATGACATTACAGCTTTGTCAGATGACTTATGCTGCTCACTTAACCTGAGCTGCAAAGGAAGTGCAACCAACAGACTTATGCTGCTGATGAAGAGCGGTATCCGGTAAGGGAGCGTCTAGCAGAGGAGGTTAGCATTAACAACGACGTAACCAAGGAGGCTTTTCTACTGTACCTGCTTTTGGTATTTAGGAACAGGCGCCTTCATCGCTAAATGGCGGGGGGTAGAAACACAAAATATGCTTCTAACTGAAAAGAAGGAACCGCTTTATTACAAAAACCAGTCCTCCACAGTTTTGAGAAGCTCTCATTTAGAAGAGGGCTCAGCTCTCCCAGAGGAGTCTGTGCAGAGAGACGAGGCTGTGCGCTCATCGGCCAGGTGAGCTCGGGAGGAGCTCTGCTCTGTGGCTTGCACGTTCCACATAACGGCCATTGCCACCACACACACCACTACCACTTAAAACCGTCGGGGTGGAAAAGTTTATCTCCATAATGGCACTAGGCATTTCTACCCAGATGGACAAATACATCTGTTGGTTTCTTTCTGGCTCCATTAGCCTGGGGCAGACTGAAATGTAAAGGCCAAGTAAACACCAAGCTGGGGAAAACAACCAAGTGTCCTCCCCAGTCTGGACACCCCCAGGTCCCTGAGCAATAACAGAACAGGTTATCCTAACAAACCAGAGACAGGCAACAGTAATGTAAGCCACCCCATGCAAGTTAAACCATGGAGAGCTACATATACACATACACACACGTTAATAGGAGCCTGCCAGTGGAGTCAGTAAGCAATTAGGAAAGTGAATCATTATGTATAGATGCCTATCAGAAGGATAACATTTTTGGTTGCCATAAAAAACAACCCCAAACCACTTCCTTCGTTTGTCCCATACTCGATCTGACTAAATCTGGAGAGAGAGGTAGAATGATCTGATTGAATGTTGTATCTCAATAAATGAAAGTCACTTCGATCATCTCAATGTGCCTGATTTTTATCTGTTTGATTGACAGTTTCTTGAGAATGCTTCAGGCCAAGTCAAACAGTGCCACAAGACACTCCAAGTTTAAAATCCCAGACTAGATAAGCTTTGCAAAAACGCATTAGCCAACATTTGAAAAATGCATCGTTTGTTAAAGACTTGACCTCTGTGCAAAAGTTTCACCATAAAACATCAGCATAGTTATGTAAGCAACAACGTGTCCTGCACTAACTTACGGGCAAAGAGAGCAAATGGAGTGGCTGTTTCTGATTTAGCTTAAATTCCTTCTCAAATACTACAAGCTACACTGGAAAAAGGCCTTCATACCTGAGTTAAACTCCCCCATAAAAGTCCTCACTCTACAATAACAACAATCCCATCATAATCAAGGTCACGGTTTTGCAATCCCTTTAAACTGATATTTTGCCAGAAGAGGCAGTCGCCTTAGTCCACTCTGATTTTGTCTTCCTGCTCTCTCCACTGCACTAGCAGTGGGAATTGTACAGCCCCACAGAAAATTGGATGAAGGAACTGACCTGTCTCGAAACAGATTATTATGTGGCTTAAAGCAATTGTGAAACATTATCTTTGCTTATGCCAAAACCCTCTTTTGCGTATCAGCAAAGGCTCTGCCTATACTTTTTCAGCTGTGAACTTTATGTGTTGAAACTATGTTTTCATTGTGTATTTGCCTGGCACTTGGCACAATGGGATCCAAAAGCCCTTCTGCAACAGTCCACAAATAAAGAGCAGTTTCTTCTGCCCAGTGTAGCTCTGCTTGAGACCACAAAACGATGCTACAAAGTTGGAACAGGACGCACAGGGTAAGACTGTTGAAAATTTAGGAAGAAGTTTGAGGTCTAATGCCACATTTTAATCCATATTGATACAGCCAATGCAATCTAATAGATTCAGCTAACCCTAAACTAGTCTCTACAAGCAAATCATGTACTAGTTTCACTGTCTAGGGGATCAATGTAGTCACCCATACACAGGTGTCTTCTACTGTTTCAGAAGCTTTAAAGATTCAAAGGCATGAGTTCCCCTAAGAGGTGGCAGCTAGAAGCCAAGTGGGATAATATGCTGGGCTATCTCAGGTCTCACAAGACACCTGTGTTTAGCCAACTGAATCAAGCCAAGATGTCTACGGATTATAACGTAAGTCAGCACTGCACTTGCATGCAGACATCTTACTTCTATTAGATATCTGAATGCTCATCTGAGTCCCATATGCTTTTTCCTTCAGGGGCTCTAGGACCCCAAAGGTTTTGAAACCCCCAATTTGGTTTTACTATTGCAATGTCAAGGAGACACTGACACCGGAACACCACTATCTGGACATCCAATACAAAGGCGATTATATTACCAGAGGTCCATTTTTCTGATGTGCACTGAATCTGCTATCACTACTGAGTCAGTACAGAACGCACTATCCACCATATAGTGACACATGAAGCATATTCCAAAGATGCCAAATGAGAACTTGAGACTATAAAACTACTTAGAAATCTTTAAAAGGCAAACACATAGAATAAAGGACCCTCCAGAAAACAGATCATTTAATCACCATGATGGCTGTACTGTAATGGTCACCCCAGGAAGAGGTACAGCACATAAGTCACTTCAAAGAAGTAGAGCTGTTCACTGCCTTGGTCTGAAGAGACAGAGGATGGCAACTAGCATCCAAGAAGCACTACTGAAGCAAATGGTCTTAAAACCAAAGATTGTCTTAAAATGAAAAGGATAATGAATCCTGAATGCTGAGAGAACATGCTCGCTCTTTCGCTCAAAAAAAAAACCCAAAAGAAAATAGACGGCCCGATATAATTCAACAGGTAAAAAAACATCAAGACATTCCATGAAGTATATCCCATGGCACATCACTATTACCCTACAAACCATTTATCATGATGCGAGTCTTGGTTTTCCAATTCTGTCTCTGAATGCCTGTTAATATGATCTGCGCCTTGATGGCAGCTCTCTCTTTAGTCAGTCATGCTAAATACAGCTTAGTTGTCGCACCCAACACGATAAAGCAAAACGTCACTCTAGCTTTACAACCCTTGCATTATCACCTGGCTTAATCACAGAACGAAATATGATAACGGACAATGCTCACCAGTCTGTCAATCCCACCAGAATTTCTCTCCTGTCCTGCCTGCATAGCAACAGACATAGCAATGGGTTTTCATCTCGCATTCTTTCTTTCTAAAAACGTTACCTCTCTCCCCATGAAAATCAGAAATAAATTCAACAGATTCACTCTAATTTGGCAGTAGATAAGCAAAGATATGTTGACGGATGAAAAGTAGGCCAGTTAGTCATGGGTAACAGCACAATGTGTAGGCCCACAGTAAAAATCAAATCCAATTAAAATTAAATTTCTTACAAGAGCATAGGGGCCTTTATGCAGATGGGAAGAATCTTGTGGGAAAGGGCAGAGGGAGGGATGTTTTTCTTTCCTTAGTTCAGAAAATAAAAGCCCCTCCTCCATTCTGCTGCACATCAAAAATCAATGACAAAAGATAATTTTTATGGCTGTATTCTTACTTGCTTTATCTACTGCCTGCCTGTCCTAGCACACAGAGGATTGCTTGTATGGAATTGAAATGACTTCTGCTCCCTGAAGTCCACCAGTTAATGTGTTCTGCACTTACACACTGAATTCAATCCTCAGAATATCCCAACAGTATAACAAGAGCCATCATATTATACAAATGGCAACCATTGCAGAGACAAAAGAATACTTTCCAACACTGCTAACAAGGAAATCACAGTCACACTTAAAAAAGCTAAAAGAAAAATGATTGATTTGTCAATTTACTAAAACCCCCCCTACATTCCAGTTGCAACTCCTTTGATTTTTTTTCATGGTTTTGTTTTTTTTTTTTTCAATCTAGACTTTTTTTTCCATGATAAGCTGTTGCTGTTTTCTTGTTGCTACTATTACCAAAAACAGCTGCTTGCAGCTGAAAAAAAATTCAGTAACAGAACAGAAGCTATGAAATGAAACACTTTGTGAAAAATAGCTAGGTCACCTGGGTTTCTCAGGCAGGCACCAAAATGAACACGTAGCTCATCTCTAAAGGAAAAAAAAATAATCCTAAACCAGTTATTTAAATTAATTAGCATGCATATGCACCCATTTCAATAGCCATCTTTTCACTCAGAGCCACACTCACCGCTTGCTTCCAATAGTCACATCCAATTCTCTTACACTCCCAGCTAATATCTCCTGCCGCTGTGGAAAAGGTCTTCGTGCAAGCCTGCACTCACAGTAACAGGCTTGCCAGGAAAATAACAAGATGAAAAGCTCTCGCACCACCCCTAGCCGAGAGGAACCCCGAGCCTGGCACCCCGAGCCACAACAGCAGCACTGCAGCCCTCAGTCCAGAAAACAAATATTTTTGAAAGGCACTGCCTTCTAATTCCAGTGTGCATGATGCCAACTGTGAAAACAAAAGCTGCTAAAAACAGCGCGCGTGTGCGAGCATATGCACACAGAGCATCTTAGCTGGAATTAACTCCCGTTTTCCCCCTATTCTCCCAACCCATCAGCAAACAGAGCAGCAGATTACACTAAGCAAAATAAAAATCTGTACCAAGCATTGCACTGTTCCTAATTTGCTACTGTAGCTTCTGCTGATAGGAACAGAAGACGCAGCCTGTACTCAAAGACCTGGAGAACAAAAGAAATACTGTATGAATTAATACTGCAAATTTCTGTTCAGAACTGACAGAAAAAGGTAATTAAGGCACGCATCTCTAGCTGTTTCTCTCGCGCTTTAACACTAAAGACAAGACAATCTTACCAGGATTTACAGCTGTTTACCCATTTTCACTGGATATGTGAGCTTTGCATCCTTGCAAACGTGCCAGCCAGTTTGAAAGCCTCGCAGAACTGAATCTGTCTCAACCTCTGTGTCTCATTTACTGTAACACAGAGGATTTTCAAAGCTATGCCTCACAACAGCTGGCTTGTTTTTGCCTGCTTCCTATGATTGACAAGTTCATACAAGCTCCGTCAACTTTAACCTTGATAAGTGAAGGCTTGGTCTGTATTGTACGTTACATCATCAGAAACTTCTGACCTCAGGGAAAAGATCTCAGAGACTTCAAAGCTTTTCCTTTCCCCCACCCACTGGATTTGGTTATTAAAAAAAAAAAAAAGATTTAAAAATTCCTTTTAGTTTTTAAGGGTTTTTCCTTTCATTTGTGAAAATCATGATCCACGTTTCAGCAACAACAGTTCTGCAAGTTTTAGATACATAAACTAATTTTAAAAGATCAGTGCATTACTAGGCTCCTTTCTGAACAAGGTTCAAATAACCAAGTCTTTAATTTTAGAGGAGAGTCTTCATCAACAGCCCTCCAGCTTGAATTTTTTTGCATGCGTTGTGTGTACAGGCGTTCTCTCTTGCAGGAGATTCTGCAGGGAAAGAACTAAACGCTTTCATGCTGCACGAGTAAATTACCACCCCCACGCTCCATCTTTAGAAACCAAAGGCATCGTGGCCTTCATCAGAGCAAAGCTCAAGCTTCTTTCAGTTTTCCTAAAAGAACAAATTAAAGACTTCATAGAGAAACTGTGGATAAGACTTTCATATGTATTAAAACATCATTTTAAAGATGATCACTTTAAGAGGAAAATGTTATTTAAACTCCATGTGAAAATCACATACAGCGGGTTAGATATTACCATACAGCACTGATATCCAGTTAATATCCTCCCCTAAAATTTTTCTATCTCCCAAAGCTGTCTATTTGATTTCAAGATAGAGATAGTGACTTCAAGAAAACTCAATCATTTACACAATATAACACAACTGGTTAACAGACTGTAGCAAGTCTGGTTGGCCCCAGCAGAGAAACCGAAGCTATAGCCATCACATTACCTTTTAGCACAAAACTTTACTCAAATTTACCGGCATAAACAGTCTCCTGCATGACAGCAAATCATAACCCATGTTGCCTAAGGGCTTATAGCAGAAGGTGAACATTTCACAGGCTAGCTCTTAGTACCAGAACACCATAAAGCCACTGCATATGTTAGAAATACATAAACTGGTGCGCCGAGGAGACAAATCAGTCACCTATTTCCAAAGATGCTTTCCATCAAGTAACTTAGGGGAAAATAAAATCTGCAATACATCAGCATATGATGCTTTTATGAGTATAACCACTGGAGACTGTATCTTACATTATCTTTAATCTCCCTACTCAACTGTTATCATTAAAATAGCCACAAAATGATAGCTGGATTTCAAGTGATGCAACAAAACTTAGTCTGTAGATGGTTTTCATTCTAATCCTCTTTCCAGGGAAAGTGGTAAAACCAAACCAGAACACAAAAATGGACTAACGGTTACAAACATATCTCTGTTCCTCTCTCCACAAACTTTTTTTGTGTGCCGTTCATTTTGCCCGCCCCCAGTTTCAGTACCTTCAGAACCACATCTAGGACTTCTCTAAGCTTCTCAAGCTTGGTAACGCTTACCTTTGGGGGCAGGGGAGGAAACTTTCTAAAAGAAGAAACTACCCTCCAGCACTTCCTTTTATCAGACCACGGTGGTCTCACATACCCCTAGCTGTCACTGAATGCACACTGGAACACAGATGTGCCAGCAGCAATTAAGCAAAAGGAACTTCACTCAGTAATAAGAAGATAGAAGTACGGAAAACGGGATATGTGAGGTGGGGTAGCTATCCTCAAGTTTAGAAACAGGGATTCAAGATTCTCTTGAAGGTAGAGGGAGAAGCCACACTTTCAAGGGTGTGGGGAATGAGCAAATTGGACAGGGGAGAAACAGGGCTTCAACACCGTAGCACACTGTAAACCAAGCACACGCTTTGGAGACAGTCCAGAATCCATTTAATGAGATCCAGCAGCTGCTGGTGAGCCAGCGTGGAGTATCACACCGACTTGCAGGATGCGCACCTGACCGCCACAGGGCTGAGCACCGCTGGAGACTGAGGAGCGGAAAGGCAACGAGAGGAGCCTGCGAGCTTTAGCACCCTCTTTTAACCACAACCAGTCCTAGATCTCAAAACAATGCATGTTGGGATGCTGATGCATCCCTCAGCTCAAGCAACCTGAAAGTTTTAAAATGGACATCAAGAGGAAGAAAAACACTACAAGTGGAACAACTTATCATGCACCTCCTGCCTTGATCCTAAGGTATGAGAAGAATCTAGTTCAAAACTTTGATACTTGAAGAGCTACCCTGTGCCAGTGGCCATATGCATTTAGATTAATCATTCTTGAAAGATCAAGAATCCACACCATGGTATTTAATATTGAAAAGGGCATTTACATACATGAGAGGAGTATTTTTAAAAGGAACAAGCCAGATGGTATAATGCTGAGATAACATACGACAGAATACAATATATGGAACTCAGAGAAAATGTGTAACACCTACCAAAAAACCCAGAAGATCACCCTTTTTCCTTCCCTCTCTCTGTCCCCTCTGAAGGCTTGATTAAAAAGTAATTAAAAGGACATCCTACCCAAATGAGGAAAATCCAGAACTATTCTAGCAAAGATGTATAAACACAGTAAGATAAAAAAAAAGAAAAAAAGACTAAGGTACAGATTCTTAAAGATGTTGGGACAAAAAGGAGGGCGGGGGGGGAAGCTTTTGCAGACACAGGTATCTGCCCAACAGATTATAGGGCCACAAGTACAATAGTCAGAATACTAAGAAAATAAGGCCACAGCACAAAACTGACATGGACTCTCCTTCACATCTCTGTTAGCAAAGAACAGCCTATGAGGGAATTATTCTCAGATGCTGTCCACGACTAAGTGGGTAGTCATGATCTGCCTGGACTATATGATAATCACCTGAAACTCCCATAGGAAATTGCTGAAATAATAGCTGTGATGCACAACTACCCATTCCTCTGATACTTGTGCAACTGCTTGAGCAAAGTGACACATGCAAGGTGTGGGGAGAGAAGTTGTGAGGGTGCTGAAGAGAGATAATGACAGAAAGAGAAAAAAATATTCATTGTGTATCTGGAGAACTTCAGAACCATAAACTTAACACCTAAACTAAGCAAACAGGTAGAAATTATATGAAGAGATTCAGCAGCTGCACTAACTAGGGTGTTAAATGACAAAGAATCATTTGGACTCGTGCAGAAAAGCTGTGTCTCAGATGCATTACTGTTCTCAAAGAGTCACTACACACGTGGACAACAGTGATCTGGATGACAGAGACTATTTGGATTTTTAGAAGATTTAAAAATAGAAAAAATTATCCTCACCAGAAGCTCTTATGAATTTGACTGCCATGGGACAAAGTCCCCACTTGCATCACCACATGATTAACAGAACTGGTTAGATCTAGATGATTTACAAAAGGGGTGAAAAAGAAGGTGGCAACAGCTGCTGCTGTGAGGAAATTATTCTGTGTAATAAAGACACATGCCAAAGATTTCCTATCATTGAGCGAATGGTCCATAAAACAACAGATGAAATTCAGATTTAGTAAATGCAAAGTAACCCACAAGACAGTTTTTCCTGTACCTCGGCAACATATACAATGATGTGTAACCGAAATTACTGCTATGCAGGAAGGAAAAGCTGGATTTCACAGACCATTCTAAGAAGGTATCATCTGTGTACTCCAGAGCAGTTAAAAAAAAAAACAAAGAAAGAAAGAAGTCAAGATAAAGGAAACTTTATGTTACTTTACGAATTCATAGTGTACCCTAATGTTGTTGCAGTTCTCCCACTGCTCCAAAAGGAACATATGAAAGTGGAGAAAATAAAGATGGGCATAGCCGCACAACAGCTTTCACAGGGGAGACACACCCATTCCTTGCAGAAGAGATGCTTTTCCTCAGAACACATCAGCACAAAAAGCTATGGATGTCAAAAGTCAATGTGGGTCCAAAACCAGTTAAGACGCTTTTCTGAAGAAAAATTCATCAAGAGCTGTTAACCACAAATACTTAGGATTGCATCTCTTAGCTGCAGATCAGCAAAGGCAGGGCAAGTATACCCAGCAGCATGGCTCCACATTTGCCTTGTTTTTATTTCTTCTGAGCATCTGCTGCTGTTCAGTCAGAGAAAGGAAATCTACTTAGGTAGACCTTTGGTCTGCCCTAGCATGACCGTTCTTAAGAATCAGCTTCCATCAACTTCCTTCATGTATCAGTGACTCAAGGTTACACTGTCTCAAAGGGTGACTTTTATTTAGATGTTACTTGTCAATCACATACACTGGTACACTGGAAAGACACAGCAGCTTCTGGCAATTTGTACTAATTTCAAGTATTTACAAAAATCTGAGGAAGACGAAAGGTGGCAGGAGACTTCTAATACATGAATAGACACTGCTGGACTGCCTCACCTTTGTTGCCCTTATATGCATGGGAAGAGCAACAGAAGTGTTTTCCCAGTTTCAGATAAAATAGAAACTTTGAAACAGCCCAAGACTGTACTGCATCATTCATTAGTCCACATGATACATACAATAACATCATTGGCAAAGAAGAGGTCTGACAGATGGCTTAATAATCCATATCTTTATGATAAAGAAATGCTAACGTTGATAGAAAGGGCTTCAGCAGCTCACGTTCTTGAAGTCTTTGTGAATAGCCAAGAGCCTGTGAGGATGCAGGCTGGCTCTCCTGTGCTTCCTCCAGGTGACGACAAATAGCTGTGCACAACTTTCTGGAAAGGGAAAACTGCAATTTATTTTTAACCTCATGCAAGAAGGCATTTTCACACGTAAATTCATTGCCACTAGGAATTCAGATATCTGAAGCGCTACTTCAATGAAACTGGTACACTCTGGCTGCATGAAAAGCATGTTTTCTTCTCCCTTTAACTGAATAATTAATCTTGCTCAAAAAGAGCACTTAAACCTTTATAACAGTCCTTATTATACTTCAACTGATTTTAAAAAGAGGACACTTCACTTTTTAAACTCTTGAATAAAATGAACGTAGAAACTGTTAGTACACTGCACATTAGATAAAGAAGTAATCATGCATGTTTAATAATTTATTTCCTACAAAATACTACTTGTTAGGTCATTCTGTACTTAGCAAACTGATAGGAAATATTTCGTTCCTCTAGAAGAATTTATGTGAAGAATGACAGCAGTTGTAGGTGAAGTGTAGAATAGAGAGAACTTGGACCTCTTCCACACCATAAAATATTGACGCTTGTTAATACACACATGAAATGTCTGCCAAAGTAATTTTTCACTGATTTGTAAAGAAGCAGTTGCCCAAGATTATACCATTTCTTCCTCCAGAGGAAAAGGGAGGAAGATGAAAATATTTTGCTCATATAGGTCTGGTTAGAACATTAAACTTGGGCATTTAGGTTGACTTAGGCATGAAGAATGACTTTTACTTCGGTTTTGTATGGTAAAGGCTGTTTCTCTGCCTTCAAGAGCTGAGATAGGAGCAACCAGTAAGGCATGAAAGGTCTAAAAGAAACATCTTATAGTGTGTAATTAAGAGTTGAGTCATGCTGTGGTCCCATACTTGACATGCACATGCTTTTGTACTTGACACCTACTAAATGTTGAAAGATTTTTCTGTGAACTGTGATCTCATAAATACTTTTGCACTTTTTGAAATTAGGTAATCTTCACAGACATTGCAGAAACAAATTAATAGAGATACAAGTCAAATGTTCTTAGAAAGTAAATAAGAGCAATGGCTATGAACATTGCTAGTAGACGGTAATCTTAAGAATTAGATCATAAACCACTATTCTTTCCATGTAGATTGATTTTTGTGTGCGCTGTGTCATCCTGCAGGAAGCCACAGACTACAGGCCAGAGCACAGATTTCCATCTTTACCTTTTGAAGGGCTATGTTGGTTTAGAAATTGTGGAGCCATCTATAGGGAAGTTAACTACATAACCAGTATATGTCACACGACAAATACAGAAAGAGAGATCTGTTTAAAGGACAGACTTTACATCTGTAAAAACCTAAGCTTTTGTAACTAATTTGAAATAGAAAGAGTAGCATTATTAAAAACAAAAAGAAGCAACTTTTGTTACACAGATCATCAGACTCGCATAACACTTCTAAAGCAGTCCTAAAGCCCAAAACATATCTAGAATTGCATCATGCCTGTGAATAAAAATATTCAGCTCATGTCAGCTGAATGACTGCATGGCTGTAAGTTCGCAACAAGACTGGCTTGGTGCTTGCCTCAGAGATGATAATGGCTACTATGGATCACAGCTTTCTCTTCCTAGAAGAATAATACTCCAACCTATTAAATACTGCAATTCAGACAAACATGTTGTAGCTTTCTGAAAAAGGGAGATGAAACAACCTGAATTCATTGGAAGCACTCAATAATCTCAGACAGGAAAAATACAGCCCAAAGACGAAAGGAGTTCACAAATTATCTTCATCAACTTTAAAAAAAAAATAGCTTTCAGAAGTAATGTCACTTTAGGTTTTGCAACTGTGTGCTAAAAAAAAGAGCACTAAAAAAAAACTCCAAACTTTAGCAAAATCAACCAGCAGCAAAAAGCCCAGGAGAAAAAAATTGCTTATCAAGCACTTTTGGTTTTGGTTTCTAACCATTTGCTGTTACAGTACTCCAACCCTTTTTCACTCTAGATTCACTGCATTAAAAATACTCTTATTTCACCTGAAAATAATCAGGGAAGCTGCAACAGTAAACATTCGAAGCTTATTTAAAACCCAAATTATTATTTTTTTTGCAGAACAACTGGAGGGGAGGGAAGCCAGAGGCATCCTGTAGCACTGGACAGTCTCTAACCTAGAGAAGGCACCCGTGGACTCCACAGCTTGAGTCCCTGCGCATCTAACCCACACAAATGCCGAAGGGCTGCTCCTGTGTCCAGCACGGTCATGCTGGCTTTGGTAGCACAAAGCAACTGTAGCACATAGGCCTCAGTAGCACAAAATAAGGGCCATCAGCAATATAATCCAAACTCAAATTTTTGAAGAAAACATTAAGCATGACCACAAAAAAGATCTTAGGTTTGGTTAATATTCAAGTTCTAGAATATACCACAGACTAGGTAGGTTTGCTAGCTCTTTGCAGATTGTTAGCTTTTAAAAGTAGGAAACTAAATGCCTTTAGGGCAGGTCAAAAATAATAAAATCATGTCATGATGAGTCCAGTTCCTTTCGAGTGCAGGAAAGCCTTGTTAAAAAAAGAGCACATGGAAATACATATTCTTTCCCATAGGACAGCCATTCATCATCATGCAGTGGTAGTTCACAACACGGGCATTAAATGCCCAAATGAGAGATTTTATTTAGTTAGTTTTTTGAATATGGAAGACATAGAAGCCCTCTGCATAACGCAAGTGCTGAGGGAAAGACTGAGAAAGAGATAATTTTACAAAACCTCCTGTAATGAGGCGAAATGGCAAAACCTACATCCGAAATAGTATGTCAAAAGAGGCTTCGGTTTAAAAAAAAAAAAAAAGAAAAAAGAAAAAAAAAGTTATGGCAGCTGGTGCCCAGTCATGTGATTTTCACGGATTCTGTGATTATAAAGCAAGAATTGTGCTGCACAAACAGTGCTAAAATGCTGGCGTAGGAGTATTATTCACATGCTTTTGTGACTAGGGTTCAGCACTGGTGGATGGAAATCATTTCACTTGTCCAGAGATGCTGTCTGCCTACAGAAGCACGTCTGCTCCAAGCTGATTGTGCTGCCACCTCCCCCTCTTCCTCCCCTCCAGTCCAATCTCCGCTCCATGCGCGTGCGCACACAGGCGCACACATTCACACCCTCATGGGCGATTCATTTTGAAATCGCTACAGCAAGTACAAAGGGCTACAAAGAATTAGAAAAACAGCAGATGGTCTCTTCAGCTGGGCCATAAGCAATGCAAAATACGACTGTATAAAACCACAAATGAATACCCATTTTTTGCAGGCTTTTATGGTCACTCCTAGAATATGTGTTTGCTAAAGTTCGTAAGTTTCTCTCCCCTTGAGAGATTAATACCACTTACAGAACTGAGGAAAGCCCACAGAAATTATTTTTCCTTTACATGTGTTTCTTCTGTTACGAAAACCGGAGCTATCAAACCTGGCGATAGCAGTGTGTGCACAATCCAAATTCTGCTGCCACACGCCACTCAATCAGCTGCAGAAATCACTGCTTACATCACAACGGCTCCAGCAAACTGTGGGCCAGGAGGACAGCACCCTCCTGCATGCTAGGCATTTAAGGACTTTAACTGCATTGTGCACATAGTCAGACAGTTGAAAAAGGTCTGAAGATATCATACGGTTAAATTAAAACATGAATTAACAGAGAAAAGCAGAGCTCAGCAAATGGGAAAACAACTTTTGGTGGCTTGTGTTCACATACTGCATTCTGTAAAGGCACACGCAGAAAAAAGTCCAATTTACAGCACTACTGTGTTCCAGTAGCATGCTGCCTCTGCCAAGGATAATACGGGAAAACTCTTTTGGGAAACCTCAAGCATTCCCTCTCCAACCCCCCCGCCCCCACCAAAAACCTGTAACTGATAAATATGAAAAAAATCTGAATCGTTTCATGCACTCTAATAAGAGTCATCTGCGTCCAAACAAGCTATAATACACTCAATACTTTACAATTTCTTCAAGGTCACCATAGAGTCCCCATAAATTTCAGTCCCAACATTAATTCTATCATGCACGTTGAAGTTTGTGGGGAGAAGGAGGAAAAAAAAAACGCAAGAAGGCATCGCAAAAACTCTGAAATCATCACACAGCAAAACTTCCAGTTTGGCTCAAGAAAAGATCAGATCAGAGTTGTCATAAGAAATCTCTTAAAGCCAGAAATTAAGAAATACTTACCTTACAGAGCAGTTCCTTTCATCCAGATTGTTAACTTTAGAGAAAATACGCTCCCCGTCTTCCTTTAAATCCTCTGCTTGCCTCCTTACTTCAACTGAGACTTCCTAAAAGTGGTTTACAGCACAAGTAAGACACCAAGTCATCATGTTTCAGACTCCTGAAAAATCTATGATTATGGAACCTCTTATTTGCGGGTTTGCTCTGTTTGAATATACATGAAGTCAACAGCGTAGCATGTCCTAAGCTTGTTTGGTTTTAAGTGGCACAGTACGCTGCGTGACCTCTTGCGCAGCACTGCCGACCTGGCTGTGCTCGAGTTACTGCTCTACTTTGCTGATCTACAGAAGAGCTTAGCATTTATATAAGCCGTAGCAACTTCCATTTGGCAAAAACAACCAAAAAAAAAAAAGCGGCAAAGAAGCTACATTTTAGAAGAGGCAAGTGCGCACCAGCATTTGAATCCCCGAGCACGTACTTTAGTTTCTCAGTAAAGCGCACAACATCGCTGTTCCAGAATTTTACTATCTCACTATCTTCAAACAACCACGCCCAAAGCGTAGCTTTGCATTACAAACACTGAACCTACAGGAAATGTAGTACTGGAATCATCTGAATCGTGTATGTGAAACAACACCTTCACGCACTTCAGTCTGTCGTACGCATCTCCAATGCACTTATCACCATATTTTCCAGGTGCCTAAACAGGTGTTTGCTTTTTGCCCTGGGAGGCCCATACTGAACTTGAAGGTACTGACTAATAAACCAGAAATGCATACATGAAATAGACTGTGTGATGATTTTTCTCCTGAGTAGGCAACTATTTAATAATTTAGTTAATTTATTCTTCAAAATAACTTCCAGGTGAGTATTTCCAGTGCTTGGAATCTCTACTCTAGTAAATTACCCGCATAGTTACGTCTGCATGTAGAGTTCAAAAACTAAAATTAAGTTTTGCAAAACTTAAAGACAAAAAAGACAGAGAGTCCACAACTTTTAGAGATCAACATATTTTGTTTCTTTTTGAGCTGTTCTGATTCTGCTCCCTGTATATACACACACTCAGAGAGGTGCTGTGTGGATATATATGTATGTATATGTATGTGTGCAATGTTTTTACCAAGAAAGAAAAAAAAAAAAGAAAAAATAATATAAACTGCCTTGTCTCAATTCTTTCTTGCACAAGGTGAAGTTCAACACAGGTTGAACGCACTATGACTCCTTATACATATCAGGCAATCTTGTAGCAGCTTGAACAACATCTTTCAAACAGAGAATGTAAGAGACTTGGTTCCTCTGTTTACTTCCCCTGCCACCTGCCACCCGCTCTCCAGCCCCACTCAGTTAAAAATTAACTTAATATTTACTTGTAAGTTGAACAGACATTTGGCATCTCTCTGAGGAATAAATTTATACATCCTAAATCAAGCAAACTGACATAAAATAAAACACTAAGCAGTTTCATTTGTTGCTGTAGTGTAGCTTTAACATTAACAGGTATATTTTTATCCCTAAAGTTTATTAGGCAGAAGCTTTATCCTATGTAGCTTTTTCATCAATCAACTTTAGAAGAAAAGAGGAAATCCATGGAAAATTATTAGACTATTAACAAAATTGGACAAAAGTAGATATTATTTCCCTTCGGAACATTTTTCTTCATAGCTTCAGAGAACTGAAAGCCTTAAAATGGGGAAGGCAGCCACACCAATAAAGAGTAACTCCGGGTGAAGACTGCTTTGATCCTCTTATACTTCTACTATAAACAAGAGGATATTAGCAAATCAACCATTTTTTTTTTTCCTCCATCTGGCTACAACACACAATAAATTACTTGATCCAATGGCTCTCTGCTACACTCAACTCCTGTGCAATATGAACTTTGATCTTCCTCATTTTACTTATGAGAGCTACTGATAACAATTATTCCCTTACTGACAAAAGGCAAACACCACACTCCATTGTGTTCCTAAATGGGAACCGTTCATAAAAATTATCTCGTTCTGCTTCCACCGCTCTCCTGCCCACCCCTCGGGCAGTTTAAAGGATAATGCGAAAGACACATGTACCTGTTTGTAGAAATCAGTGGAAGGGGATGATCTAGACCTCTCATGGGTGTACTGGGGTTTCTCATGTTGTTCGTGGCCTGCATCAAGGATATTATCTGCTGAATGGTACCTTCCTGAGCTCCTTGGCTCTACTGGCTTCCGCTGCTCTTTCCACGATGCCTGGTACTCTGCAAAAGTTCCCAGGCGCTGCGGCTGTCCAGATTTCACAGTCCGATCAGCAGCCTTATTGCTGTTACTATGGTGGACATTATCTTTTGAAGCATGTGCAGTTTCAAGTCCAACAGAAGCTGCCCGACCTCTTCTCTCATACCATGACTCCTCTCCTTCTTGTCCACCGTGAGCTTTCCTATCTGGCCTCTCATGCTGTCCCTCAGCTGGACCATGGGGAGCTGGTTTCTGTGCTGGTTTCCTATACGCAGGCTTACTTGTTTCTTCAAAAAACTTCCACCTGTCTGCAAACGAGCCCAGGGCTTCTTCAGCTGTGTTTGGACGGCAATTAGCATGGCATTCAGCCTCTGACATCCCTACCTCATTCATCTTCTCTGGTTCAGAGTAAGATTTCAGTTTTTGCTCCGTTGTGAACCTCTTCCTGGCTCCAATGCGAGAAACGTGATGAGTGCCACTCCCTGTAGGGTTCGGTTTAGCTTGTGTAGCCTCGAGGAATCCAGACGCATCTTCAGAAGCCAAAGCCAATAACGAAGAGTTGTAACTACCATTTTTCCGCTCGGGTGACCTGGGGAGATATTCAGCGGGGCTGGGCTCCAAGTCCCGCCGTTTGAAGGACGTCGCCCTCAGAACCCTGGCCTGTGCTTCCTTGAGGTGATCTTTGTACATGCTGGTAAAGTTAGTGTCTGGGGAGGCAGTGACACTTTCTGCTGAGTCTGGCTTCCAGGTCTCACTGCACTCCTCTGTTTCGGATGACCCTACTAACGTAGCCGTGCTTCTACTTTTCTGCAGCTTCGCTCTTCTCATTTGAATCTCATTTCTCAGGGTTGTTGCGAAACGATCGCTTCTTCGTGCCTGTTTAGACAAGTGAGTGTCAAATGGAGCCTGTCGCTCTGTTACTGCTTCTGGACTGTTGTCAGGCTGTTTTTTTCCTTCCTGAGCTAAAGAGTGCAACATTGGGGTCTTCTGAGGAGAAATCTTGCTACTCTCATCTCTCCCCCACCTAAAATCTTTCTGAGCAGATCTGTTCTCAGCAGTAAGGACACAGCCCTTCACATATTCCTGATGACAGTACCTAGTTTCGCTTTCCTCAGAGCTGGTCTCAAAGTTTTTCTTTTGTCCAGACTTTTCAGTATGATTGGGTTTTCTAGCTTCTTCTACTACAGCACACCTAGCATCCCCCTCTCTGTCCACTGGGTAGTGACTACTATTCTCACAACCTTTCTGTGAAGATTCAACAGACTGTTGAGGTAGAAAGTATTTTGGTTTTTGGATCATTGCGACAACTGCAGGATTTTCGTGAGGTCCGAGCAATGCATCGACCCCCACTGCAGGTTTCCAGCTGTCATCCTTGAGTTGTAGTGGCTTTGAGCTTCCCTGAGCAGGCTGTTTTGCTGTCACGCAATAATAGCGACTCTGTCCAGTGTTGTCCACCTTCTGTTCAGCAACACTGTTTGAAGAAGAGGAAGCGTTGAGCAGATTGGCTTGGTTTGGACTGTAGCCATGGAAATGATCTGTAGGTAACTCCTGGATGCCACTATAGGACAGATAATGTTGCTGATCTTTAGGTGCAGCTAAGATTCTTGCATTGTGAAAAAAAGTGCTTTCGTCACTGTACTGGTGCTGGTGGTGGTAACTGTAAGCAGGCTGTGCAAACCGAACATCGGTGCTGGACAAGGACGACTGCAGTTTGCTCACAGTTCCTGCATTACTATTGTACCTTTCACCAGTCGAAGAAAAAGCGTGTTCTAAACTGAGATCAGATTTATAATTTGAGCTGCTGACCCTCCTGTCACATGCTCTGGAGGGCCGCCGCTGCTGCTCCACAGTTTCCAAGTTCCAGTCACTCCTGGGCTGAGACCGGTTCAGGGCTGTAAAGTGCTGCGTGCTGGCACCCTCTGAGTACACAGGGCCATGGGCTTTCTCATGGCCTTTGGTAGCAGCAAAGCTGTCACTACGAAGAGGGGGAGGGGGAGGAGGAGGAGAAGATGACTTCTTCTTATCAGGAACATACCAGACAGGTCCAAAACTGGATCTTCCAGAGCTAGTGAGCTTGCTATCAGGCTGTTCCTCTATTCTAGGACTTCTGTTGTTCTCATATTGGATGGGAGCTGGCAAATACCCAGGTTTGTCCTCTATTCCACTGCTGTCATTCAGTAACTGGCCAGACTTGTTTCCATGCTTAGCAGTCTCCCACTGGCCTACTTTGTATAACATGTTCTCTGTTGAAGAAGTGTCTGTATTGGATAGAGTGTGGTCAGGGGTGCTAGAACTTGTGGAGAAAGACCCATAGGCTGAATCCCGCTTACTTTGGCTCCCTAGATGATCAATGCTACTATTAGACCTTGCAGAAGAAAGTCTTCCGTATTGGGCTACTTGTGGAGTGTGGTCCCAGCTGTCCATACTTCCCAAAGAGCTGAATTGGTCAGAAGTGCGCTGTAGACTTGACTGATCCCACGAGTTTGACAGGTCATGAGAAGAACAACTATGGTAGGAAACAAACAAAAAGCCTCAGCATAAATATACCAGTCAAAAAATGCCACAACATAATTACAAACATATAGTCACCAATTTTAACTAACATAGGTTAAGATCCATCTGCATAGTAGTTACTCAAGACAAGGAATCTAATAAAATTGGAAGTTTGAGCACAAGGCCAGGGCTTTATCTTTACACTCTGCCACTGATTCAAAGCGTGAAACTTTAATAACTCAGCTTCCCTTTGTAAGTTTATCAATAAGTAATAAACATTCATCCCCTTGCAGGCTCCCCCCCCCCCTCCCCTGCAAATGGTTGATTTTGCTGACTTTACTTTTAGACAAATTTAGTTTGAGCTCCATTAGCTCCTTCTTTCCCAGGACAAACACTAACATTTTTCAGCTTATTTTCCAGGCATTTAGATTCTTCCAGCTATTAAACTCATGTACTTCTCTGTTCATCTTTTGTAATCTCACTCTAAATTTCTTCAGCCTGTAAAGTCATTCCCTTGCCCTGCTTATCCAAATCTGCCCATTCATTTAATATTTCCATTTCTAAATGGAAGTTCACTAAAACCAGTTGCCTCAAATGCCACCATTCTAGGTCTGAGCCTTCACATGCACCTTGCCAGTGTGGTTTCAAACCGCTCTCAGGTTGACACCCTTACAACGTCATCCAGTTCCACTCAGTTCTGTAACACTGACAGGAAAACATCAGGAGGAGATGCCAGAGCAATGTAAGCAACTTCTGACCTTCCTTCAAGAATCCTTATCTCTACCAGTTCCTCTCTGCCACTCTTTCCTCTATAGAAACGTCATCTTTGACATTGTATTTTCTCTAGATCATTTGCCTAGGACACTATTTCAAAGTCTTGCTGCTTCTGTTGTTTTCCTACCTAATCAGTTTTATTGTTTTCTTTCTTTCACAGCACCCACCTCCTGTCAATCCAACATGCTGATGCTGCGATGATAGTCTTTCCAATTATTCTCATCACATCTCCCTGTTCAAACTTTGCAGGCAGTCCTCCCTGCTTTTATATACCAAATTCAAATTTTTGCCCTTGCATGCCAAGCCCCTTGGTAGAAATCCCAGAATTATTCCACTTCCCTGTAGCTATAATTATATGAAGCATCTATCAAATATTCTGCAGTAGAGAAACCTGTGAAATCTAGTAATGAAATTAGATTTGTCCACATAAAAAACACAAAGAGTGATACAGATCCTTTTTTCTGTAAAAAATATTGCAAAGGTCAACTCAACAGTTCTTTGAAATTCAGTATTAACATGAGAATTAGGTTTTTTCCCCTCTATTACTATAGCCTTTGTAACTTTTTTAATACAACACGGTCAAAAGCAATTTATGTGAAATAAGAGAAGGTATACTTTGTACTTATTTTCTGAAAGCATTTTATTAATAAGATACAGTAGCATTGGTGTCATCTTGTGGGTTTTTAGTTCTTTCATTCTTTTTTTTTTCAGCATTTTAAAACATCTTGCTGAATACTTAAAAAGATCTTAATTGTTGTCTTAGGCAAATATTGCGGTTCACGTGAAAAGTGTCTTGGTCGTTATCAGGATCTCCTTTGTCAATGAAGAATGTAAGTGAGAATCCCTGATATGTCTCCCCCTCTTGGCATCGATCAAAACAAGGATGACACTTGTGCAGGAAAGCCTCAATTTACAAGTCTCATGTAGATCTCCTGGTATCAAATGCGAAGCAGAGATCATCAGCATAAGAAGTCAAAATCCTGATAGAAAATGCCTAATGGAAACCCAGTAAACACAGCAAAAGCTTCAAAGGAAGGACAGGAAAGTTTCTGATGGTGTGTTACTGCAAAGCATGGCTTCCTGTGGTCCTGTACTGCAGGGCAATCCTCCCTTGAAGCCTGACATGGAAGAGAGTCCAAAAGCCATTTCTCTGCCCAAGCCTGACATCCCAGGATATCCTTCTCTCAATAGCTTTTTTAGAGTGGATTCACAAAAGCACCTACACTGCTGGTTGAAGTGTGGTGGGTAAAGTCCAGGAAAAATCTACAACCACCATCCTAAGGCCACTTTGGACAATAAGCACCAGAAACAACTGGGGGGAACCTTGGGCATGAGTTTCTGCTCTGGGTCCTCCCAGAAATGACATCATCTCAGCAAATTAGACCACATTCAGACCATATGGGATTACAGACCAGATGTACCTGACCCTAATTGCCCCAAAAGCTTAGTTTAAGCAGCCTTCTCAAAGCATACTCGCCTCACACCCCACACCTGTAAGGCCAGAACGAAGTAGAAGAGGTTCTTGGTTTCAACTGCACAACCAGGGGCACAGGAGAAAAAAAAAAAATTATAAGGTCCTCTATTATAGTATATCCTACTGGAAGAAAATGCAAGGTCTATAACTTTCAGTAACTTAAGATAGTTCATATCAACAGCTCCCAGAAAAGTGCACTCAGCCTTAGTCTTGGGTGGGCTAGGAAAAAACTCTTCATCCAGGTTGTTAAAGTATGACACTTCTGTGAAAAAGAAAGCAGAAGACTCACAGAGGAAAATTAAGGCACCAAAAGCTTACAACGTCTAACTCTCTAGCCTTGCATAAGAGGCACCTAGACCTGGCCTAGTGCTCCCAAGACAGTTTACGATTTTTGAATGAAAGTCACGTGATAAAAACCACACATATAGTGGTGAATACGGAAAACGAGGCTCCAGAACTACCCTCTCTCCTGCCTACACTGGAACAGTCTCTTCTGGTCTATCAGTCTTCCTCTAGCTTCACACACCTTCTCAAAGGTCTAAAATTCAGTAGGCTGGCAAAAAACTCCCACCAAAACCAACCAAACTGCCCCCCTCCCCTGCCCTGCCTCAAACCAAATCAAATTACCCATAGCTTATTATAGCATCTACCTAGGTAGTAAGGACAATTTTCAGAGGGTTGTTTTGTCCAGCTGTGCCCCACCCCCCAACACACAAAATCCAGGTATAATCTGCTTGGAAGAGTGCAAAAGCACTTCTCCCCCTGATTGAACTCTCCACGTTTTACAAGTGATTTAGCTTTCACGCTCACAGAGAGAATGCAGGCAGCCACATTCAGAAGAGATTTTTAGGCTCTGAGTACCAATCTCAGATGCTTAGCTCAAGGGAGAACAAGAAATTTGAGAAACAGCCCAAGGATGGGATCCTTGGGGTAGAAGTACACCCTGCTGGGGCTATTCCTATTATCTCCTTGCATACTGCTGCTTTCAGCTACTGATTGCTGCACATCCTGTTCAGCTTGGTGCTTGACTTAAGAGTGCACAGTGCTTCTTGGTTTTGTGAATTGTACTTTGAAAGTGGGGAATCTCTGAAGCTGCTCACCTTTTTTTACAGACAAGCAAGCCCAGAGAACCTCCTCCCCTGCAACTGGGATCCTCAAAACACCCAAATCCTTGGGCTGGCGTTCTAGGAATGGTGGGCCTCCAGCAGCCGCAGTCTGAAGTCAGCTCTGCCACTGAAACTGTCTTGGACAACGGACACCAGGACTGACAGATCTCCCAAATACATCCCCTTTCAAGTGGGCAGAACAGGCAGCCAAAGGGTTCAGGATGGCAGTGCCCTGGGAACCCTGGTATTAGACTGTGTTAAAGCCACTAAGTTTTTCAGCAGCATCTGAGAAAGCAGAATTTGCCTTTTTTAATATTGTTATCCACCAGCAGTTGCTGCTATTTCTGATATGGGGGGGAGAGGATTGTTCTATTCCCCTCCTTCTTTTCCTTTACATCCACAATTTCTTGCCCAAAGCTCATTTCAAGCTGGCCTTGAATCAAATTATTTTTTTTCCTACTTTAAATATTGTGCTTTGCCCAGCTCCTATCAAATCACACTTTGAGACACATGTCTTGTAATATTTTACTTTCACAAGGTACAAGGACAACCATCAGGAGGAAGAGGAAGCATATATTGATTTACAGCTCCGTCAGAAGACTCAGTAGACCAAAAGCAGAAATACTCTTTGAGTTAGCATTGCAGCCAGGAACTCTAGAAATTTTTTAGAAATTTCTGAATTTTGTTTCTATGTACAAGGACTTTTACTGTCTTCAAATCTATAAATCTAATTGAGCCCATCTACATGAAATTTAATAAAAACTCTAAATCAGTGTAAAACAGCAGCAACTATAATCAAGGATTTGAGGAATATAACATCCTAAAATTTCTGCGAATGAAGTATTACGAAAGGCATTTAAAAAACCTTTCTGTATGTTTGTATGCTAACATTCATACTTTATTCAAGGGCACTTAGCAAGTTATTTTAAAAACAGTAGGGGGCTTGTAAAGAAAACAAATGATGTAAAAATGATTGCAAAAATGACATGAAAAATAAAATCCTAAAATATGAATGTTCTTCTGTTTTAACTACCATCATAAATTAACATGAAGGAGTAATAATGGAGAATGTATAGCAGTAAGTACAGAAAACATAAGCCTGATTTCCAAACTGGGATAGCATACCAGACTCATTTTCTTTAATGCTCAGCATAACTATGTCCCAATGGAAATGGAAAAGAAAAAGTTACAAAGAAGCAACGAAAAACCCTTGTGAAAATGAAGAATGCCACCTACAAGCAGGAAACAAACAAGAACCTGTAATCAGAAACCAACAGGCATTACCTAAAAGTTTAAAGTTTCATAGCTAAAACTGCATGCGTGCCAGCTTTTCTCCCTTAGTGCTGAACAAGACCTAACAAACATTAAGGTGCTTTTAACAGGAACTGAAAATCATTGGCCTTAATAACTCTCTACACAAGCAAGAGCACAGCTGTACGGAAGATCAGATTACAGAAAGACAGTTTAACTAATAAAACCAGTAATACCTTAAACTCCAACAGGAAAACATTCTGCACCCTCCCTTCAGGAAAAGGCTTTTTAATAGTCTGAAACAGTATTTTTCAAATTCTTCTCCTTTTACTATTTCACTTTAAGTATGCTAATTTAGATGGCTTCTTTTCACTGTAAAGCCTTAGGATTTTACCAGTGGACACAGAAAGGAAATGCAGAGCAAGAAACATAGCCTTTTGAGTGCCTTTAAAGCTCGTTTCTTACCTTTCAGTCACACGCACGTATCACATACTGTTTCTGAAATCCACTCATCCATATGTCAAACTTCCCATGCTCCCCCTTGAAGCATCGAAAGGACACGCAACACTAAAGACGTATAATACGATCCTCTGCATTTGTGGTTTTAAAAAACACTCAAAATCATGACCTACATTATTATTGTCTCGTTGTTGGAGTTTAATGCGTGTAACTTAAACGGAGACTCACCTTGCATGATAGCGCGAGTGCCAGGAAGCGCAGGCATTGGACGAGGAAAGGTGTGACGTGGCTGTCTCAGGCTGACTTTCCGTAAATTTGGTTGCGTGCCAGGAGTGAGGCCTGCAGGCTAGGTCACTTCTTCTGAAAACGAGAGGGTTAGAGCGTACTGGTTGAATCCGAACAGCTCAGTAAGGTGACATGCAGCAAAAAATCTGCCAGGGCAGTAGTCAAACACTACACAGACAGGACAGAGGCATAACGACTTTAAATGACGGCAAATGAGACAACTTTCTACATGCATGCCGGTTTTGAAAAGACACCAGTACTCCTTTAAAATGCTCAAGATGCAGCGAGACAACAACAGTCTCCATGGTCTGTGCTTGGGTGTTTTTTTTTTTCTTTTCAATTTTATTTATTTTGAAGGTGGGGTGGTGTTTATAAGGGGCGGAGACAGGCACACACAATTTTTAATGTACCTGACACGTATCCAGAACTTTAACAGTTAAAGGTAATACTGAGACTTATGACTCTTTCACACCATGTCAACAGTACAGTAGGGCTTTGGCAAGTTTTTACTGTAGTTATGTGCATATGGGAGGAGGTGGGGAGAAAAAAAAACAAGGACAGGAAGGAATAAAGTCATGCACATTGTTTCATACAAGTTAGTAAGAGTGATATAACTGATAAATTTAATTCCAGCCAAGTTCTGTTTCAGTTCTTGAAATGTTTGGCACCCTAGGTATGCAGGGTTTTTTTGTTTGTTTGTGTTTGGGTTTTTTGTTTTGTTTTTTGGGGGGTTTTTTGTTTGTTTGTTTGTTTTTTTAAGAAGGCATCTCAAAAATAGTTCAGCAATTCAAAGTTCTCAAATATCTACTTGGATATCACCTAAACGTACATGTTCATGTAACTGAAGAGATCCTTTCTAAGAAGTACAATAGTAAGTTTCTAGAGCTTTGTACCTTGCAAACCTTTCTGCAAACCTGCTCTACACTCTGCCCCTTCCTTCTATTCAGGAATAGTAACAACAGCTTGCACTTCTTTCTAAGCACTTGCTGTTTGTAACACCTCTCAGCACTCACGAAGTAAGTGCATTCTTTTTCCCCAATGTTAAACAAGCTTTCTGGGTGGAACTCGCCTGCTTCTGTTTCAGAGAGCAGATGTCAGCATGCGCCATTTCTCTAGACCCTCTCAGTCACCCAGAAACAAAGCAGGAACTTCTTGAAGGTACCTCATTCTGCCCTTCTCTTTGGCTCATCCTGTGGGAAGTACAATTTAAAATTTAGACGAGGTATAAGGTGAAATAAATCCCCTCCTTTGAAGCCACGGTCTGAAACAAAGGCTCACAGGACCTTAGCTCTTCAGAGTGTTTTTAATGCACTTATGTATTTATGAACTTTGTAACTGCAAGGTGAAGCAATTTGTCTAAGTTACAAAGTCATTTGTTAAGCTGAGAAAGTGTTCCCTATTTTAACTTGAACTCTAAAGGCAGTTCTATGTCTTTTTTACTCATTCCCCCTTTTTATAAATTTGGGTTATCAGACAGTCACTGGATTTAGAGAACAAAACTAAACCTCATCATAAACCCAGTATCTTCAAAACAGGTCAAATCTGAGTACACGGCCTTTTGCAGTACGTTCAGCAAGATCTGATTAGTTCAATGATGAATTGCCTTTCCAAACACTGCATGCAGGACTACAAAAGGAGAATAATAATTCTACAGGGAATCTGTAATTCCACTAAGAAGTACAGCATTGTTACTGTCACTAAAAAAAAGAAGTAATTGTTTCCATAAACAAAAGCCTACTCTTTCCAGCATGACAAAAGAGAAAACAGTTAAGCAGAGCATCACTATGATGTTCTTTCTTGGTAGAACATGGAATTCAGAGAGTCACTGGTGGAGCCCAAATACTCTCAGTGCAAACAAGAGCAAAAGATTCTGCTCAGCCACGCGATGCTGGGCTCCAGACTGTCCTTGTGTACTCCAGGGGCCCCAAGCCCATGTTCAGGTGTGGAAAAAACACATTCCACTATTCGGCTCCGCAGAACACTGAAGGGTTTTTTTCCCACCACAGCTCACCTCTAACGGTATTGATACCAGCTCGGCAAACCACAAATACCTATTTAGGCAAATTCAATAGACCTCCTAGGCATCAATTCTGCAAAGAGGTTTAACTATGATGAGACAATTACTTTTCCATGATGCACTACTAAGGAAACACGAGACTAGGAAACTAGCACCATACAAGCAATGTTTGGAGTGTAAGGAAACAGAGGCTGGGAAAGAGGACTTCTGCGACAGTTTGCTATGGGTTTGGCAAATGGTAGAGGAATTCAATCACTGGGAAGGAACAGAAGGGATGCACTGGTAAAGTCTGTACTGTACCTCATGGAACTTCTCAAGATCTTCATAAGATAGCTTCTCGCCACATGAACATCATTTTCAGATGGCATTTTCTGTGCTACAATATCCACCACCACTTTCATCTTCCTGAGCAGTCAAGCAAGGGGAGGAACAGACTGGACTGAGTTGTGATGTGAGGCAAGACAAATTTTTGGTAATTGTGGACACACGTATATTTTTGAGAGGTTTTTTTTTTAGACATAATAGTATGAACAGCCTAAAAATACTAGTGGGATACCTGGAGGGTAGAATCACATAGGCATCTGCTTTCATTGAAGTCCACAATATGACTAAGTGTTAATTTACTGTGCATAGTCAACAATGCTCTCCACTGGATTTTTGCAATTTAATTACATTTACTATTTCCTGAACTTCAAGAAACAAATTTTTCTAACAATAAAATGGAGCACAGCATGACTATTGATTCCAAAACTCAGCATAAATGGGTAGAAGAACTGGAAAGAAAAGATTAAAAGACTCAAACCAGGAATATTTTGCAGGCAACTAAAGATGCTGGAAGCTGAGCATTTATATTCTAATGTAATACCTCTGTATTAATTCTGAGTGACAGAATGAGATCATCTGAACCTACAACCCAGAAAACCTCTAGCATTAATGGAAGCATTAATAAAAGCATTTCACAGAGAGTGTCTTTCTACCAGTGCTTTTAGAAAAGCTGCTGGAGGGAAAATGCTGATAAGCTTTGAAGACATGATACAAAGGGAAAAAAACCCAACCAATTTCCATTGACTATAAGCAATCCGTTAGATAGTGGTCTCAATGACTTGTGTATGCAAATACTTTAGCAAAAAACCCAACCTTTCCAATCCAGTTTTTCAGAGCAAATCTGCCCTTTTATAGTTACTGCTTGGAAGTCATTAAGAAAGACATTCTGAATTTCACAGGCTATAGAGATTAGAGATACTGGCTTAGATTGCTGCAGCAATACTGAGGAGCTTGACTGGATATGGGGGGCGTGGGAAGAGAGAAAAATGTACTTTCTTGACCAAGAGAGAAAAATAATTAAACTGGAAAGCAGTCGGAAAAATATCTTGAAAAGTAGATGGGAAATTGAATAAGTAACTGAACTACCTCAGCACACACCAAAAAATATCAATGAATATGAGCCATTTCCTCTATTTTCAGACACATTCTGAATTCCTTTAGGTACTGCTCAGATAAAAGGCCAGCAGACACGACGAGAAAGGTGTGTATTTCCACCTCCCCCAACAGAATTTCTGTTTTATTCCCATTTATGAAAGACCACCCTTGTTGTAACCCTACCATACAGGCTTTTGCATTTGGAGTCTCAAAGGAAAAGGAGGACAGGCAGCTCCTGGGACCTGCATCCAGGTGGAAAGCAATCGCTAGCATTTATTTGCCTGTTAATGTTTTGTTCCAACCCTCTGCTGAATCAAGAAAGACGGAAGGCCTGACTGCTGGCTCACGTGTAAGCGTAAGGCTGCTGATCTTTCTCTGCAAGTAGCGTCAGCGACACATGACCGAGGCTGTACCGTATTTCTGAAAGAGAGAACTGGTTGCCGTCCTTCTCGCTGCTGGCCTCCTCCCTTTACCTCAAAGGAGTGTTTTTAACACCAGCAGCACTGACATACCCTCACAAGACACTCTTCGCACCTCAAGAACAAGGTGATGCACGGTTCCTATGGGGATTTTTCAGGCAAAACTTCAGAAATGGAAAAAGGAACGAAGACTCCTACTGATGGGGCGTTTTAGCTAGGACTGCCCAGCCGCTTCCCTTTTTAAAGGCTACCTCCTGTTATTTCACATCCCTGTGTTGCCCGAAATTTACCCATCCGTATGATTTCTTTTCACTTTAAACCTAAATAATTCTTCAAAATGGCTGAGCTCGTCTGCGGGAGGGAGGGAGGGAAAAAACCCCCACAAACCCCCTCCCTTCCCGGTCACGGCCAGGCTTCCCCCCCGCGAGCACGGGCCGACCCTCCGCCGAACGGCGGCGCGGCGCGCGCCTCCCGCCGACGACCCGGCACGCGGGCGGCGCGCGCCTCGCTCCTACCGGCCGCCGCCCCCTACCGGCCGCCGGCAGCGCCGCGCGCGCGCCCGCGCCCCGCCCCGCCGGGCCCTCCGCGATCGGGGCACCTGCTCTGGAAACCAAACGGAACTCAGCTCCCGCTCTCCTGCTCGCTTACTGCTTCTCCCTCGTCCTACTATTAATATTAATATTTCTCATGCTAATTAATCCTTCCTCCGGACATTGAAGTGGTACACTGGTCTTCCGTGACCCTGAAACACGTTGCAGGATAGTTGTTTTTTTTTTTTTTTTTTTTTTTTCTGTTTGTTTTTGTTTTGTTGTTGTTGTTGTTGGGTTTTGGTTTTTTTTGTTTGTTTTGTTTTTTTGTTTTTTTCCCCCCGATGGCTGCAGCTTTCAGACTGCAGAACTCACAGCACCGCTTCAAATCAGCAGTAATTATTTACGGCGAGGGTTCCCTATGGCCCACCTAGCCAGAAGCGGGTGTTTGATGTCAGCCCTTGCAAATGGGATGCTTCCTATTCTTCATCCGCATCATGAAATAAAACCTGAGTTTAGACAAGAATTCCTGTTTTTTCCAACTTAAAAGGAAGGACATAGACAGCAGTCTCAGTCAGAACTAAGCGGTATCTACAAAGAACTATTACACAGAGTCAGCACTAATTTTCTGAGTTAAAATTGTTGTGATTATATTAAAGAGTCTTTAAAAAAAAAAGCAAAACGCATTCAGTTTTCAATTGCTTTTCTTTCTACAGAACAGTTTTGGTCACAAAGATGCAGACCACTGTTTCCCGTTACAGTCCTCATGTTTCACAGTACAACTGCCCAGCAAGCCCCAGGGTGTAACTTCCCAATCTGGGAACCAGGCAATGTACTTCAAGTGAACAGCAGCTATCAATCTAAAATTCTTCCCATTCCATTGACCAAGATGCAACTCAGACTTTCCAGTAGTGAAGCAAAGCCCCTCTCCAGCACCTTTTTTTTTTTTTCCTTCCCCCCTCCCCCAACAGCTCACATTCACATTTCCACACTTGCTGCAGGAGGTCCAGACTACTTACAGTTATCTTAAATCCCGCTTACAATCAGGAATTTATCCTGATTCCAGTGTAAGGTAAGTGGCTACAAGACTGCCCTGCCTGCACGGCGAAGGGAACGCAGAAAGGCTGCAGCACTGCGATGAAACGGAAACCCACCCGCGCTTAAAGGCCAAACGCACAATTCACTGATGTTCTCAAAGCAGCAGCACGCTGGGGCACTGCACGTGCCACGTCTCACAAGGTGCCCTCGGACTGTTTCACGGCCAGATAAACCAAAACATGCCGCAGCCGTTTGCCCTACGGAAAAAAAAAAAATCTCTCGTACATCGTTAAGACGGCCAGCCACAAACAGCACTTGCCTGCACGAGTCACACAAGTTAACTACGAGAAGTTCTGTCTCTGGGATCTCCTCAGCAAGCAACTCATCCTTCGTTTTTTATTCTAGGCAGAGAAAATGTGAAAAATTTGTAGCAATAGCACAGGTGCCCTTGCTTGTACCCTTATAAATCCCAAACGACTTCCTAGTTCCCAGCTTTCTCACCTCACCTCCTTTAAATAACACTAGGCCAGACAGACCAACACTTCGTTAACAATTTTTTTTATAAATATGTATGTGCTGGGGGAAGAAAAAAAAGTCCTTCCAAGCCATGTCTTTTTTTTTTTTTTTAGTTCATGGATTTGGGGCTTAATGGATTAAAATACACTAGAAGACCAACATGTAATGCAATTAAATGGGTATGCAAAAAGACACTGTAAATAAACTACAAAATCACTTACTCAATTTACCATTCAGGTATTTTTAGTCTTCTGAATCCTTGAGGGAAAAAAAAGGGGGCTGAAAACCACCATGAAGCTGCAGTTACCCACAAGGGCCTCAAATAATAATAATAAATAACAATGTCACTGGTTTTCCTTCAAAAAAATAGTTCAGCATCTTTTTCCCTGCAGATTGTGAAAACCTTACCCAACTGTCTAACCTGGGAGCTCACAAATAGAACAGGAATTTTTTTTTTTTTCCTAAAAAGAAAAAAAGAAAAAATTGCTATCTGAATAAATCATTTTTTTTGAACGAGCACTTATTTGGTCAAAATAAAATGTTTTCTTTCTTTCTTCTTCAGATAGACGAACAACATTTCTTTCTATAGAGTACTGAAGGAGTCATCGACCTCCGCAGACAAAGACATTAGGTGTTTTCTCTATCTATTTTCTATAGATCTATAGATCTATCTGCCAGAGTAATACAGGAATGAAGTATCTAAAATTTGGCAAAAGACTACGGTCCAGAAACAAAACTAGGTAAGGAATGTGAATGTCTTCTCATGTCATTCTCAGTAATTCAGTAACATTCATGAGCTATCCTAATCTGGGCTCAAATGGTTGTTATCAATTCCATAAAGAAGGTTTAGGTCAAGTGCAATACAATCTCTTCCTCCTTTCCCATTGCCATTTTCAGTGTTGTCCTGCTTCCCAACATACCTGTCTATATCTTTGGATGTAACCCAAGCAATGGGTAAAAGTGATATCAAAAGGAGGACAAGGCACCCAAAATTTGATATTGAACAGTTCTCCTAAACACAGTTACTCTCCCACTTTATTTCTTCCTCATTTCTTTGAAAATGGAGAAAGGAAGGGGAGTGGTATGTATGTGCAAAAGAATATGGGAAGGAAGAAAAACACAGAAAGCCCTCTGAAATTTTTTCTGCAATGATACCATATTGAAGGATTGTTCTCAAATTAAAAAACTCCCACAACATATTTTGAAGTAAACCTTTACTGTCTGTCATTCATAATCAATACGGATGATTCAAAAAAGTGTTACATATACATATACACACGCATGATATGTACATATACATCTCTCTCTCTCTCTCTCTATATATATATATCTACATAGATATGCAAAGTCACTTTCTAGGCTATTAAAAATATACCCATAACTTCTCTGTCCAGGTTGATGGTTTTGCACTTCAACTACCTGGTTTCGGTCTTCCCAATATACTGAAGTCCTGCTAAAACTTGACCCACAGTCCACTTCTGAATGCATCTCCCTGTTTCTTTCTAGAGGATCACAGCCTGAACTGCTTTGTTCCCTTTTGTAAGGTTGTCCTACTGCCTTTCACTCAGATTCAGCTTCAGATGCCTCAACTTCCTGCTGTCCTGAGGCTAGACAGCAGCAATTTAAATGCTTTTTATAAAGTACACTCTATGCCAGCATTCACGCTTTCTATCCAGGAGAGTCTTAAAGGTCCTTCCAAAGAGAGACAGTAAATTTAGGCTTTGTCCAGTTGAGCCACACAGTGACTGCATAAACCCCTCTCAAAAGCCGACAATCAAAGGACCTTCCCAGCTGAGGCAGAAACATCAGGATTTAAAATTTTAAATTAACCGTGTGGAGACATCATACTTTCACTTTATTCATAGAGATCAAACTTCAAATGTTTAAAATGCCTGTTCATGGTGAGCAACAAACCTGAAAAACTACTGGTAAATATCATGGTAAGTATTCTAAGGCAATACCTTTTACATCTGCAGATCCATAGCGAGCTTTATAAAAACAACACACACTATCTCCTGTCTTTCACACTTACTCCCTGAACACAAAATGCCTGAATGGAACTTTATTTGGGATGAAGTTTTGTTGAAGGTTGTTATACTAGGTATCTGCTGAAGATTAAATGGAAATGCTTTCACATCATAATCAATCAAAAGCTGCTTATAAGAGGTTTAAAAAAACTAGCATGCCAGCTCAATAGCCTTGGAAAGTGAATTTAAAGGCGAAGCTCTTAATACCAGAAATTGTCAATAGTAACATTACTGTTAGTTTGCCAGCTGTGCGCTGTTTTCCAAAATAAACACAGGAGGGCAGACATACACAAATTCAAATTACTACTGGCAACACTCGAGACATATCTGAGTTTTTGTTTGAAGATTCTGCTTCTCTCCATTAACAGTGGCACGCATCCCATCTGTTGTCAGAACCTTCTCCCCTTGTGTATTAGCATCTCTTCCTTCAGGAAAATCCCCTGTGACATACTTCACAGGATGGGATGAATCAATGATGAAAACTAAACAGCCTGGTATAAGAAAAAACTCTTCTCTGACCTCAGACAGCTGAGCCCCACTGCCTACATCCCCTTGTCCAGTGACAGCTGGATTAGCTACAGGAGAAAAAACCCAGACAACCAAGACTGTGCACATAACATGCACAGATACACAAACTGCAGAAGAATGGTTGAGAGAGCTGGTAGTCTCAATCAACACTGAAATCCATGTACAGAAATTAAACACAAAGAATAAAATTTTCATGCAAAAAAAGTCATTAGCAGCCTTGTCATCCTAAGACAAATCTATGACTGCCCTACCATACTCAACTCTTTTCAAAGTTTAAATGATTGTGATGAGCAGAAAAAAATAAATTAAAGTTAGGCTCCTAATCTACTTTGTGAATCTCTCTGATTTATGAAGTAGTAAACTATTGTACTTTCTAGTTAAAACATATTGAAAACCCATCATAGTTGCATTTTAACTAAGGAAAGCTCTTAACAACTGAATAACCATGACGAGATCTACAAGCCTGGTCTAATAGCAGTCCACTCAATTCCTAATCCCTGGCAATTACAGAAGCTCCTTGCAACAAGTTTTCATATCCTTGCCTTCAGCACCAGCAGCTCTTTGCTCAGCCCAACCATCTCCCTGGATGGAGTCACCGCTGTGATTCCCCCTGAAGTGCCATCACCACCTCTGACTTTGCCTCCTTTCCTCCCTCCACCCCGTCCCATACTTGTTTAGGGTTGGCTACTCCCACCTTCCCCTCTCGAAGAACAAGGAAAGCTTGCACTCCCTTTGCAGACCTGTTCCTACACAGTCTTTTCCCACCTGTGTCTTTATGTTGGCAGCCAGACAGGCTTTTCTGTGGATCCACTGTAGTGTCAGAAGGCAAGCTGCAATGATAGAAGGTGGTGCTGTAGTCACTTAATCATTACACTAAAACATGTAGGAAAACACTGAATATGTATTAAATCCAGTGTATCAGGCTAGTTAATTATGCTAGATTTAAGAGCTCTATCAATGGCTGGTAAGAATTATTCAATGGTTTAGATAACACCAGCCAACAAGACCAGTAAGGGAATTCATACAGAATGACAAACTTGTGGTCCAATTTAGACTTCTCTACCCAAAAACCTTCCCTAAACCTCTGTTGAAAACGTGCTGGTAGTGGTGTCATAGAAACACAGATGATAATGCAACCTCAACAATACATTGTATGGTAAAATTGTTCACAGAAAGGAATGGCTAAAGCAGATGCACTGCAGGAATTGTATTTAATGAAATAAATATATAGAATAGTACCACAGGTCTCCATTACCAACAATGCAATCCTTTTTACCAGAAAAAACCCACTGGAATAAGTAGAAGAACCAACTCAACAGGCCCACATGAAGTATTTTTGCTCATCTATTTAAGAGCTTGCATTTGTTAAGTATTCAAATACTGCTTCTAAACCTACTCACACCAGTTGGTATTCTCAAGTAATCTTTCAAATAAACTCTGTTAACATCACACAGCATCCAGGACCCACTTAGTTCAGCTTAGCCATAACTGAGACAAAAGACGAGTGCAATACTGTAGAAAAAATTAAGAGTATTTTCCACATTAATAAAGAACTGAATAAGCTTTTTATGCAGAAACTTTCCCTCAAGGCATCTTGGTCTCAGAAGGACAACAGAGATTTGAAAGGAAAAACTGCTGCATTAAAAAATAAGGCGTAGGGGAGGGAGAAAATCATCTTCTGGAAGAGCCCCTTCTGGACTACACATACCAATGTATGTAAAAAGTTTTAGTGCTTCCACTGAATGCGACATTTGGACACAGCTACGCAACTGTAAATCACTCTGATATATGGCACCGCTTTTGAAAAAGGATTTTTATGGTCATAATAACTATTTTCAGATTAAAACAGACATTAGAGTTTTGGCACATTACAGAGCTCATGATTTGGGCATGAAATCTCAGCTGCCTTAACGTGTTGGAAGCCCAAGGCATAAGGTGGTTATAGTTGAACAATCATCTTCTGAGGTAGCCTCTCCCTCCTTTCCTCCCAGGGGCAGCTCAACTTTGAGGTGGAGAATCTAATCGTCCAATTCCAAGTTATAGCCCCTTCTTAATCTCTAACTGATAACTACAGTTGTAACAGCATTATAACAAGAAGCAGTACAATTTGAAACACACACACCCCCATCTACAGTCCCTCCAGTGGCAAAGGGCAGATATTTTCCCACAACTGCTTGGAGCATGAGGCCCTCTTCTTCCATGTCTATATTAATTTGGGACCATGGAGGGTGGTGGCCTTGCCTTTCTCATGATAAGGCACGGATCTGCAGCCCTGCAGGCTGCTACGAGCTCTTGTTGACAGCGGTGACAGCAGTGACAAGGTCATACCTGCCCTTGCAGATCTCTTCTCCTTCGGTGAAGAGTCTCTGCACAAAATGTTGGAGAGATTGGGGCTAGCTATACGTCCTGCTTCATTTCGTGCCATTTCATTTTGTCAGAAACAGAGCTGGACCCCAACATCAACCTTCCCTGCTACAAGACAGTGGCAATACTTATCACACAGGGGTTAAGCAAGACCAAGATCCACAGCTGATGGCCACAGAAGCACGAATGGATAAGAACGCATTTTCCCCCTGCATCGTCTCTCTTACGGATGAGTATCTGGGTCATCTAGAGATGGTGATACTCTTCTTCCTATTGCAAAGGGACTATGAGCTGTGCCTGGAGAAGATGAGTCCCTTCCCACACACAGTACTGGACCTACAGGATGCACAGACTTGTCCCTGTCTCCCCTCCTGCCAAAACCTTCCTCCCTCCATCACACACAGAAACAGAGGGGTATGTCCGAATCCTGAAAACAGAGGGCTTAATCTCTTCACTTATCTCAATAACATGAGACCCTTCCAAAAACACAGACGCCAACTGACACTTCACGAAAAAGAAATGCAAAGAACGCAAGGATATCAAACTGGCAATACCTCTGCCAAAGATTCACCCACAACAGCCACCTCACTCCCTGCCCCAGAGAAACCGCAGTGGACATGGACAAGTTGCCATCCCCTGTGCCACCTCTGCTGCTCGGCCTCTCAGGCAGCAGCTCCCAGAGTTGCTGGCCAGAGCTGCTGGTCCAGCTGAAGAACTTGCTCCAGTCCAGCCACTGAGTAAACACACTCAAGTCTTCAGGAAATTTATGCTGATCAAAAAATTAAAATCCCACTTAGTCTATTAACTGCAACAATACTGTTTCCCTTGATTTGGATACCCTGGGAACATGTACAGGCCTTATTCTGAGCAGATGTATGGCAGTCTTGAAACGCTTAAAGCCACTTAGAGCTTGAAGTTTAAAAGTGACCAGACAACTCTGATTTCTGGGATTCCCAGAGCAGAGCTGATTTTGTTTAGTGGATAATGTTCTTGCAGGCTTTGAGGCTTATTTGGCAGAAACTGAACGTGCCAAGATACGCACCCAATTTAACATCATTAGAGTTGAAAGCTGAGTGCAGTCACTTCACAGCAAAATAAAAGCTATTTTCTGAGCAAGATTGAAAACAGGATCACTTCACAGCAATAACAACACAAATCTTCCACAGATTATTCCTCTTCCAGCCCACCTCACACCACCCCTTCAGATCTCAATCTTTAGTCACCCTAATTATCACTAAGAATAAGTTTTACAAGAGAGTCAATCTGGCAAAAATAAAGCTAAAACCACAAGCTGAAACATGTGCTTGGATACAAAGAAATCAAATCGCAAACTACCTCAACGATTTTTCAAGGCCAGATCAGTTACAAAGGATGAAAATACAGGGAAAAAAACTCTGGCTAATATTCATAAATAGTTACACTCCTGCTGCTAAAGCTTGCGTGTTAAAAGCCGCAGGGGCTATCAGCATTCCTCTGAAGTAACCAAGTAGTTTAACAACTGAATTCATCCATGCACTCTTCCAGCATAAACCAACGTATAGATCCTGATGCAAGGTATCTACAGACAATCTCACAACAAATAACAGTACTTTGCTCGCATGCAAGATGTGCCTACAACACTATTTTTAAATGCAGAGCAGTGAATGTGGCTCTGTCTAACACCGAGTACTCAGTTGTTTGCATTATACGTACTAGATTTAGTCTTCTCCAGCGGGAAAACAAAATTGGGTTGTAACACTGGCGTTAGGGTGGTACAGAGCTCCCTCAGGGGAGCTTAAACAGCCTCAAAGAATAGAAAAGATGTCTTTCATATACAAAAAAAGATCACTGAGACACACTGAATACTACACATGAGCTCCAAATGATTAATGAAAGTCTAGTATTTTGTAGCTTTACTCAAAGTTCAGAGAGGTCAGGAGAAACATGCAATGTGCTTTACATGCCAACGCTCCGCTATGTATTATTATGCTTTATTATAAACCATCAGTAACCTGCAGAAGTTGATTGTAACTCTTCTGGGATCTTGCACCACAAATACAACGGGCAGTTCCAATCCAAGCAGCTCATGCTGGAGGGATGCTCCATTAGCCTCACTAGATTAAGGATTTCTCTAATGGAACTGGCTGCTCTGTCTGGTCACCACTAAGCAGATAGAGACAGAAACGCATCCTGAGCCCACGCTGCTCTGGCACCCCACCTTCACAGCATATGTTCCTGAAGAACAGGAAGCAGCGACTGCCTGGCAGTGAGAAAAAAAAAATCCTAATCTGTTGAATTTATCATTTAACATCCTCCCCTCCCTTCCCAAAACTTCCTACGACAAGCATATTTAAAAGATTCCCCTCCTCCCCTCCCCAGTTTTGCTCACTACTTCATATTACTCTCCTTTCCAAGGAGAAATCCCACGATCTCTTCTTTAGATTTACAGGGAGGAACAAACAATTTTGGTCTCACACGTTTATCAGCATACTCGTTTCCTCTTGCACTGTTCCGTAAAAATCCCCTTGCATCCTTGCATAACCTCTGTGCATGTCGGCAAACGGTTCACAGCCTGGGAAACTTTTTCCATTGAATTTTATTTTCACAACACTGAAAAACTCTCAGGCCTTGACACTTTAAGATTCACTAACAGTCTGATTCTGCAACTCTATTTGTCCTGATGATACATACTGGTATGAAGAGACTGGCCCAAGAAAAATAGTTGCAGACCTCTTTGAAAGTGGCAACTGCAAACCACTCCAGCGTGGTGGATGACTGGGAGATGAGCGGTTTTGCTCAGCCACACAAAGCACACTGAAGCCTGGTCTGGATGAGAAATGAGACACAAATTGACGAGCAAATCACAAAAGACTCTTCTCAAAGTCACCTCCCCTCTTCCACACCTGCCGACTCCACTCCAACAATCCTATTATGAAATTTTAATCAGATGCGTTTGAGACAACCCTGCATGGCTTGCCCCCTCTTCTCCATGGACAAGTTGATAAAATTCGAAAAAGCCAAGAGAAAGGTACCTTGAAGACTTGCTTATCCCAACGATGGGCCATAGGGGTGAGGAGCTGCTGGAGCAGGTCAGGTGCCGGTGTCCTGCCTCCTGGCCAGCCCAGCAGGAGCCTTCCCGCTCCAGCACAGCCCTAGGTACCTACCCAGGCACCGCGCTGGGCAGTGCCTTCTCCCCAGACCCCTTCCTCAGGGACCAGGCATGGCTCCTGGCTGGTGGGCAAGCCTCCACGTCACGGAGCAGGACCAGGCCAAGAAAGAACCGATGGGGTCCCAGCTGTGGGCCAGGGCAGCATGCGGAGGGTGCGGGTGGCACTCGCCTGGGCTCCGTCCCTGGCAAAAGCAGGCAATGCTGGCGGTGCAGAGCATGGGACCCCACAGCCCTCTGCGACCGACTGTCCTCCTCCTGCACTAATCCGTGCCGCTGTGCCAGCTTAGGGGATATAATTAGACTCACAAAGGAGCCTTGTTACCGCTCCCTGCTAAGAGGCCGTAGCAGTTTTGATTAGTCATACCAGCAACTCCGCTGACAGACTCTGGTGAACAGTGCCCACAGAGCTTGGCAGGGAAAACCTCAGCAAAGCCCCAAAAATGAAACCAGAGGGCAGCTCCTGGAGGAGGAGGAGAGAGGGAGGATTTTTATTTTTAATTTGAAGTAGTGTTTGCCATGGCATGTGGAAAACATGCTGAAATAATGCTGCTGAACCTCTTTTTTTCAGCTGTTCCATCTTTTCCTTTTGGAATCTTCTAAGCAAATACATGGGTGAATAGAGCAGTCTGGGCACTACATTGTAAAGAAGTTAACGCCACCTATGAGATGACAAACCTGCTCAAGGAGCAAAGGTAAAAGAAAATCTCCAGAAAAACTTGGACCTCTTAAGATCTGATGGGCTGTCAACAGCATTTGAGAGTTACATTTTTTCTGTGCATTAAAACCAACCAGCCAGTCTTGTCAGGGAGCAGCACTTCCCCCAAAGGAGAGGCAGCCTGCGATATCCCTAGAAATAAAAATCTCAGTACTCAGAAAGGCATTGGAAATCATCTCTGCCTATGGAGAAAAGTGGCAAGTACCTCCTTCCATCCCCTTATGGAGGACTGATGTTACAAATTCTGGGTGATAATTTCGAAGGACAATTTATTTTAATAATCTTTTGAAAAAATAAGATTTATTTCATAGCCACACCATTAATCCCCTGCTGCTAGCCAGATTTGCACATGCAAGCTTGCTACGGTTGCTGACCGTCACCACACCCGAAGATATAAAGGATGCAGTAACGGGTTTCATAGAGCTTATTTGGGGGAAAATGAAAAAAGACTAGTTCTGCTGCATCCTCAAGGATCAGCTCATGAGAATGGGAAGGAGAAACTTTCTTCTTATGTATTAGCATACGTGCCGAGATCAGGTTTTTCTTAGGTTCACTGCCTCATCACACTAAACACACAATGACTATACATGTTTTTATTGGTTCTGTGCTATAACACAGCAGACTGACCGACTGCACAGCAGCATCTTTACCAACTGACTGACCCACACCCTGCGTATGAAAAATGAACGGCTTTCCACAGGTCAAAGGATGCACTTATAATCGCAAAGGAAACATTGGAAGTACCGGGGATTTACAGAAATCCTCAAACTTCAGGAAGGAAGAGGTTGGCAAAAGGGTAAGAAGTGGTCTTATTTTATGCAGGCATTTTTTTGATTTTAATAAACAATCTAGTTAGGACAGCATATGGGAGAATTGCACAATCACAAAGAAGTCCAATTGCTCTGCTGTGTGACCTTGCTGAAAGTTAGATGGCCTATGGCTAATTGCAGCCAGATTGCAATATTCTATGAAAAAAATGACTGCACATTTATATAAGAAGTGAGAGTATTGACTTCACAGAGATGTTAAAGAAAATATAATGAGGGTTTTTCTGGAAGTAATCTGAATAAAGGTAAGCTATCATTATCGCTTGCTTATCAATATTAACATACACTCAAGTGCAGACATGCACAGTCAGTCTGGAGAAAGAAAGATTTTTGTTCGAACAGGTCATTTTTCTAACACTGTTTCTGAAAGAGTCTAAAAACCTTAGAGTTATTATTGTGGGAAGGAGGATGCAAAATCCAGCTGATAAACATTATCCTACACTTGATGACTTATCTGGCAAAACATAGAAGAAAAATCAAGTAGAAAAAAGAACTTTTTTCCTCAATTTCCAGCAGCAAGTCTATCTTTATCTACATAACAGAAGAATAAACTGCATGGAGTGAATACTATTGAATCCACTGTCTGAAAAATTATTAGAATTGCATTTGTACAGTGGTTAAAAAAAAGAGGAAAAACAAGTTGAAAAGCAAGTATCTCCTTAATTTTAAAGAAGATAAAAACTTGAACCTCAGAATATAGCTAATATGATTTTAAATTTGGCTTTAAAAAGCTTTTTTCAGTCTTAATCAGCAATCAGATACTGATGAGCTGTCCCTGCTAGTCGGCAGCCAGAAGAGCAAACAGAAAAAGCAAGCTCATCTTACCTTCACTACAAGGACTGTTGGGCATGGCACTACCTTTGCTGGAAAACAGCTGTAAATAAAGTCACATAATTGCTATGAAAGTGTTTATAAAATACTATTTGAAGTCTTAAAAATATCCCTGAAAGGCCTAGGATTATTACTGTGCTTATTTTACACACAGGATCCAAAGAGCAGGGGAGGTGGGTGACCAAATGCCACGCACAAAGATTTCATCCTATCGAAGAACAGAGACTTTTCAGCCAAGTATTTCAAGGGTGAAGACCCATCTCACTCAAGGCCTTATCTCACGTGTAAAACCTCCTTCTCTCCAAGAGAGAACAACTAAGTAAATAACGTGGGATCATTACTCTAGCTGCTGTTGCATTACAGTGTAGAAAGAAAAGGAGCCTACAGCCAACTCTACACGCTTGGTATTAATGCAGGCATGCTTATAAAGCTAGGGACTGGAGTTGTAATCACAATGGTATTGAGTCTACACAGCACCAAACAACTTTTCATTAACAACTGCTCTTTTCTTAAAAAAGAAAACTGCAGGTTCCTAGTTCAAGGGAAATCCTTGCACACTATGAGCTTTATAACTCGAAGACAGACCTGGTCAAGAGTTACTTCCCCCTTCTCCCTTCCCATCCCCGGAACCAGAACACAGTGATCCAGGGTGAAAAACTTTCACTGGGAACACACATATCAGTTTCACCGGGAAAGGTTTCCCAGATCCTTTTTTTCTTTGTTTTAGTAATCGAAGTCATGGGGAGTAAGCTGCTACTCACTGAGAGCAGCATCAGAGGAAAAGCAGCATCTGTGATGAAGGCTGTTGCGGAAGGTGCCTGTCCCAGCCTCTCCTCTGCCTGCCAATGCGGACTTCACTTCTCACTGAGCCTCTTGCCTGTCCTTCCTCAGGGATATGGCTTTTCATCAAAAACAAGAGATGAAAAACTGTTAAAAACTTGAACACTCAATATGCATTCCGCCTTTGAGATCTTCTGGGATCATCTGGGATATTTTCGTCTTGACCGACCTTCCTGCATCACTAAAATACATATATTAGCACATTTAATTTAGGAACACTTATCCGAAAGAGATTCTGTGTGTTCTGATGCAGAAATTTCTAAATTACATTCGTATTTCTGAAATCCCTTTTAATTTAATGAAAACAATAGCCACAAGAGAGCGCTACCAGCAAAGGATTCAACCACGGGGAAAACTATGGACTTGGAGCTATTCAGAATTTAAAAAAAAAAAAAAAAAAAAAAAAAAAATCAAACCAAAGCCGCATCTGTTGTGGTCAGGCAGTCTTATTTGCACATTTAAAAAAAGTTTTTAGACATTTAAATGCTATAGCTGCAATCTTCAGAAGTCAGGAGAGATTCTGTGTGTCTCCATTTTTGAATTGAGACACAATCACTGCTCTTTCTCTTTGTTTTCAAAGGGAGATTACTCAGCAGTTTTGGGATTTTAGGCACCTTTAAAATGACTCGCCCTGAGACACCTGAAAGTAACAGGTTGTTTTCTGATATTTTTTTTTTCTGAACATTTGTAACTCACTAAAACTCAATGCAATAAGCTAAAATATCAAAACGGTATTTGTGGCTTTGCTGTTTGGTTTTGGTCCCTATGCATTGAGTGAATACCTTGTACTCCCTTTTTTACCTATCTTTCCAAGAAAAGTGCTGACAAATTCTAACAACAACAACAGAGTCAGCCGATTTTTCTGGAAGCAGTAAATGGAACTGCAGCATTTTTTTCCATGCAAAACAGAAGGAGTTCCGTTTTTGCATTTCCAGCTTGCTTCTAGTATCTTATCATAGAAGGAAATTACTCCCCAAAAGTATCCGTAAAAAAGAACTGACTTGGAATTTGAAAACAAAAAAAACATAAAAATATAACCATGTGCTTAACTTATGGACTTCTAGGGGGAGAGAGGGGCTGTAAAAGATAGAAAAGAAGCAATAAAGCAACCTATTAATAATCAGATGTTTTAGAATGGCAAATTGAACCAGTATTTTGACAGACAAGTTACTGACAGAGTTCTATGATATAGGTATCTGTCCAAATCCCTAAAATTTCAGCAAATAAGCATATTCTACCTTAAATGCCTATTCTGACCTGCCAAAATTCACACAAACATCTACGCAATTGCCTTTTGCCTTGCTCTCAACCGCAGCAAGACCTACAGAGCCTGCAGCACTGCTCTTTGCTTTCTCCTCCCATGCGTCGGGTAACCAGTTGGTTTGACCTCCCAGCTGCCAGTCACCACGTCTGAAAACGGAGCAAACAACAGCAGCACACTACAGTCAACAGTGCCTCTCCCAAAAGCAGCCATGCTGGAAGGAGTTACCACCTTGTTGCAGCTCTGCAGAGTAGCTCCCTTCCTATCCCACAACCTAGTAAGCTGCATTTTACATAAAAAGAAACTAAAGAGACCTGCAAAATACTCTGCTTCTGTCTGTGAAAACAAATAAATGCAAATAAATTATCAAGTCTTAGTGCCCTTAAAGAGTTCAGTCACTAATTTGAGCAAATCAGGATTTCACCATCAGAGTTTGCTCCGGTTTTCCCTGTACCTCAGCCCAACTGTACAGGCTTGAGCAGGATGGAACAGCAATTTAATTTCTAAATAAGATATGCACTGTCGACAATGAGGTATGAAGTTGTATGAAGTATTACATCATCGGTCTGCCTGCCTGCTAAATTCACAATAGACTACCATGATAAAACTTTCAGATTCTGGAACTGTTTTTCCTTGCTCTGCCTTGGGGAACAGATAGGCACATCTGGATGTCTGAGATAAATGTGTTGATCTTGAGATTTATGGTGTATTATATAACCTACATAAATGCTTTTTCTTCATCCTTATTTTGTGCATATTATGCTACCTTTTGATGGCTAGATAGCATTAAACTCCTGATGTCATTCTCTTACCTCAGTTTTTGCCATGATTTATCAGAATTCGTCTACAGGATAATAAAACATTTTTTTAATGAGTATCATCTGGAAGCATCTAAAATGCTTCGCATATTGAAAAAACAGCTACAAATGCTAGTTCCAGCAAGGTTTACTTTCAAATATTTTGAAAATTATCATGCTATGTAAGTAAGGTGCTAAAGAAATTAACCTTTAACATAAATACAAAAAAGGCTACACTCATGAGCAACAGTGAGGAAAAACAGCCTCTGACAGGGCAAATGGTAACAGCAGCAGAGTGAGTCAAAATACACAGGGATTTTAGGCTGTCTCACCACAGCTAAGATGAAAGATCGGGAGCAAGGAATAGGAAGCAGAGCAGCCTTTGGACATGCTCTCCACCATCACCTTTGCCCAGGATGAAGTACAAGCACAGCAGCACCCAGTTGTCTACACTGGCCCAACATGCTGCCTTTAGCAAGAAGGAACCTGCCGTGTCCTTGGAGCACACGGCCGTGGAAACCCTGCTTTGCCTGTGGCCAGAAACAACGGGTGTGTTTTGCCTCCCAGCTGCTTACCATTTGATAGCTGTCCCAAACGAACCGAGTTTCCTCAGAAACCACATTTCAGATACCAACCAATGTTTCTACACAGGTGTGAAGCATTCCCACACCAAATTCAGCTGTGATTTACCTAACCACATCCAAGGAGACCCAAAAACAGGAGTGAGGAAAGAGAGTTCCTCCAGTCCCAGGGCATTTCAAGAGACGGCCCAGCCTTAGTTCGTCTCATTCCTGGTTAAAACACTATAGCCACATGATGCCAATTATTGAGCCTTCAAAAAGAACAAGGCCACGAGCTGAGCTGCTTCAAGTTTTATTTGAGAAAGCTATTTTGCTCTGACACGCCCTATGTCAGATCAGATTTTGAAGACGTTACCATCCCCTGGAGCACTTTCTTCCCCATCAGATGACAGCCCCCAGTTTGGCTGCCCACCCACCAGCAAGACTGCTCCATAAGCGAGACCAAGGAACTGACTCTGATTTCAATTGTAACTCAGCAGAAATTTCCCCAAACCCCAGCTTTTGTCATTCTGTCCTTCCTCTGCACTCAGCATGAAGCTGGACTAAAAGCATAAGGGCTGTATAACGCAGCAGTGTGGCAGCTTTGTCCCTGTGCCAGACTTTGTTTTGCCAGGTGATCCAGTATTATGCAGATTCAGCAGCAATGCCCATAAAATAATGGGCTTCTTGTGTAAAAGATAAGATGCAAATTTGTTTGGTTATTCGGTAACTAAAGCTGCAACATTCTTGCATTCCTGCCCTTCTTTTAAGTGGTCATATTTCTGGAGTTAAGGGTTGGATTCAGAAATTATTTTAAAACCTTTTAATAGTTTTTTCAAGTTGGAAGGTGTTACATGTATTTACTTGACCAAGTAGAGCATAAAATCTCATACTCAACAGAGTAGGCTGCTTGACACTGAAACATTTAAGAAGCATACAAGTTCTCAATCTCATCAGTCATTTCATCTTCACGAGGTGAATATGTAACCTAAAATGAAAGTATCACGAGGAGAACTGCAACACACTGAAACAAGAGTATTATCACTACTCTCCTGAAGTCGTACACCTGCATGTCAAAGTTCTAGATTAGTGTTTAAAAATCCCAAGGCTCTTAAGTGTTTAAAAGCAACTCCAAGCAATTCAGTATTTCAAAACACATACAACATACACAAAAGCATTCCCACCAAATGCAAAGAAGATTTCTGACATAAAACATATTACTTATTTGATCTTGGATGGGGTTGCGATTCTGTTTCAGTCAGCAGTCTGCAGACATCTACAGTACTATCAAATATAACAACAAAAAAGTGCTCTGTGTGCGCATGCGAAACTACTTTGTGAAACGAGTAAGTCTTCAAATCCCCAAATTTTAGAAGGCTCACTTGTTTCTCCCTCTCACCCAAGGGGATACAGTTTCCACCACCTACACTGAAATTCATCAGTGGAAAACAGTTTTAACAACAAATCCAATGTACCGCCTTGGTAAAAAGCTATGGTTAAATCCTGTAAGCACTTGTATACTTTTTCATCTTCAGTCATGTGAGTGTGCTCACTAAACTGGATGAGACTACTCATGCTCAAAATTAACCATTTCGACAAGTGCTTGCAGGACTTCAATAAAAAATATCCTAAAAACCAGTCATGACTCACAAGTTGTTACCATCTGATGCATATTCCATTCCACAAAAAAGCAACATTGCCCAATTTTGGTAACTACTTCACAAAACTGAATATCATTGCCACAAATGACCTTTCGAACAAGCATATTCAAATTATAGAGGATTCCTTTTACCCACAAGACAACTTCTATGCCCTTCCTAGTACTCCAAACATTGCCCTAATGGAGTTGACTTGGTAAAACATGGTGACATCTGTTGTATTTTTGGTTTTCTGTTATTCAAGCTTTACAGGCTGGATTTTTTAGATTTGTAAAGAAATAAATGAATGAGAACATACAGTCACAACATGTATATTGAGAGAGTCCTGACAGCTGTACAAGACAAACATCCAAACTCTTTGAAACCAGGGACAACACACCACTAATTGGAGGAAATAAAACTTACGTTTACTTCAAGTGTCCATTAGCGTGTCACTAACAGCATGAATCAAATCATGTTAATGCAACTAAGAAACTGGTGAGGTGAGCAAAAAGTTAAGAAATAAAAGTGCTTTTTAGATGTACACCCCACCAAAGTGACAGCTGGCACCGCCAACGTCCAAACACCCAGGTGATATTGCTAGGGTCATGGCGAAGGGAGAATGTGGATTCACACTGTCTCCATGTCAGTTAAGTGACTGTGCTGACAGATAGGCAACCAGGGAAAAGGGTCCTCATCAGGGCTCTTCCAAGGTATAACTTGGGGAAAACATAATATGAAAGCGCACACTCCTCCTTTTGTCCTGTCCATTCCTTCCATCAAGAGCACAGGATCACACAACTGAAGGAGGAGGAGCACAGTACAGGCCCAGCCAGCTCCGGGTTTGCTCATGGACAAGGCAGGGGCCATGCCGGAGGGGGAGGAGAGCTTCATGCCAGCCGGCTTCCATTGTGAACCTCCACTGAGCATGCACATACAGCGTGACTTATTTGCTCCATTAAATGCTCCATCACGGAGAGATCCTGCTGGGACTGCTAGGCACTCCTTAAACACAGAGTGCTCGCCCCAAGGGCTCCTGAACCACAGCTGCAGGTGCTGCGCAGGTCGCATAAGACGTTATGTTCGCATTCACCCGGTTCCTTCCGCCCCCCGCGAGCCACGGCAGCTCACTGGCACCACCGAAGGAGAGAAAGAGCGGCCTCAGCCTGGTGATGCCCTCCCACACGGGTATCCCGGCTCGCATGGCTCGCTCCTCTCTCCATCACGAGGCCGGCTAGGAGCCGGGGTTGGCAGGACATCCTGTCTGGCACACATTTAAAACCAGCCATCCTGCTCAAAGCAGAAGAGCGGGCCAGCAGCAACGCACCGACCCACTTCTCCGTGCATTTGCAAAACCGGAATTTGACAGCCCAGCCCTTCCACCATCTGCAACCACACAGAAACGCTCAGGCCTTGAACCTGAAAGCTGCGTGCATCTGTTACAAATACACACTCGCAAAGCGTGTATATCTAAGATTGTGTAGGCACATGCTGTTCCACACGCACATCAGTCTCAAGAAACATGGGCAGCGAGGGCCATCACACCTGCCTACTTCTTACAGTAATGGTATCAGCATGCATACAGCCCTGGAAAGCCCTACTACGGCTTCCTATCTATTTCCAAAGTCTGGCTGAAAATACAGACACTAAACCAAAATAAAAATAAAAATAAAAATAAAAATGGAAAATCTGTTCTTGGTCAGTCAAAGCCAAGGTCATTCGTCAAAAAGGAAGAATTATGATTATATCTACGCGGCAACAACCAAGAAATCACTGCTATTTGTTCTGCCATAACAAAACCTAGTTCCAAAAGCAATGAAATCAAATTTAATGGCAAAAGAGATTTTAATGCCACTCAACAGTGGTTCTCTACAAATGCATTTGGTTTATCGGGCAATACTTAACCATATAACCACAGACTAAATATGTATGATACTTGCTTAAAATCTGCAAAACTACATGTATTTTTTCACTCGTTTCCTATGCTATTTTGATATCTACAAAACCAGAACTATCAAGTGGCCAAACACAGGTAAAAGGCAGAACTTAGAGTGCTCAAATCTGTATCTTGTAACTGTACAGAAAACACCAATCCCCCATCTTCCCAAGTCGTCTCACAAATGGACGTTGCCAAGTTTCACAGAGTACTCATGCAGCCAAAAGGAGCTATGACGTGCACAGCTAGCTGCTCCACAAGTGACAAACAGGTAGGACTAGATCCACTTAGTAAGTTACACAAAACCCACCACGGAAAGGTGGCTGGTGGCGTTGAGCATGTTTCCGCTCAGAACATGACAAAATTTCAGTTACCTCCCATCTCTACGCTGTAAATGACTATCAGATTTTTATTACCAGACTTCTGCCCAGGTCTCAGGTTCTGTAACAGTACTGTACAATCTCGGAACCCTTGGGAACATTCATTGGAAACTCTCCTTCTGTTATGCTTCAATCAAATGGCTGTGTCTCTTCATGAAGTGTCATAAAACTAAAGATTTTCCTAACTTTCCACATCCAGGTGTTTATAGTTCATGCATCATGACATTCTCTTCCTTTATTAGGATTCTGCACAGTAAATTTCAGCATTTGGACTACGCTTCTGATGGCAAGTGTGTTTAGTCTCACTCTCTTTCCTTCTCCCTTCTGTAACAAGGGACTCCCTCCTCAGCATTGCAACAACAGCTTGCGCTTTCGCCACACAAAGGCACCAAAACAAAATGCTATATAAAGGAAAATACAACACACCTGCTCATGGCTGCGTGCAATATGGCCAGAACTACTCTAGAACTCTAAGGCTGGTCCTCAGGTGTTAGCAGTACCTGCAGAGCTGGTCAAGCTAAACAGAAAGTCCAGCTTCCTGTAACCAGTAGACCCTGAGGAAAAGAAGCCTATGCTACTTCCTCTCTTGCCCACCCATTTCCACTGTCACTGTCACAGACACTTCAAGCAGCCAACAGGACATCCCTACCGAACTTCTTAGGATGAATCCCAAAGACCATATAATCCCACCCTCACTTTAATGTTAATAAACCACAAATGGAAGAGTCACCTATGTGTTGATTTTTAACAGTTTAAAGTGTCTCATGAATTCATAGTGAGAAATCATTCGAAACTCTTATGGATTCGTGGTATATGCTTATCTCTACCATGTGCAAAGGAACGGAGACTATATTTAATCCCTAGAAGGGAATTTAAGTTAGACGTTCATGCAGAACAGTTAAATTACATGGAATATGGTAACCACCTCAGTATCAACACTCAGAGCAATTTTACATGTGTATATATAGACACGCACACATCTTTTCCAAAACAAGAGAAATTACAATTCCTTTAAGAAATGTCCTAAGCACACTTTCCTTTCCATTTTCCTAAGCAAGAGATCTACTCATGAAACGACTCATTACTACACTGAAGAACTAGCACATAATTAAGATTTGTTGTTTTGATGAATCCACTTGAGAAAACAAAATGAAGCCTCCTGAGCCCTCTTTTAATCCAAGACCAAAAGTGCATCACGCTTGCTCAACTATCAATACATGTAAGCTACTTAAACATCGTGTTTGTTGTTAAGCCAGTTTCACAGTCCTGATTTGGTTTAGACCAAAACTATGCAATGTTTCCAAGAAATGCAGCAAAGCGTCTATGCTGATAGCCAGCACATTTATGCTGAGTATTTGGTACCGCAGGCACTTTTATCTAGAGACCAACATTATTTTCCCTATGTAAGTCAAGCATCAGATTCTTTAAAAATAGTGGGTAAAAATAATTTTGTGGAATCCAGCTATCACTGCTGAACAAACCAGGCCCTTGAGAAACTTTTGCCACAGTCACAAGTTAATTCTTGTGAATGAAAGACATTACTCACTCTGCCGAAACTTTTTCACTTGGTCGTGGCTGTAGGTACGTTAAGACTTCTAAACCCAAAATAGCATGCCCTACTGATTCCCAGGTACAGAAATAGTTAGATCAATATAAGATCAGGAAGTGGCGTTACTGAATGAAGGAGTGACCTGTATGGAGGAATTTCACATGGGCACGCTTCTCAGCAGTGTCAAATAAAACCTGATTTTCCTAGATTAATTGTACTGACATTAATAGGAAGGAAGTTCTCTAACTTTCCAGAATAATTTTGTTGACAAGTAATTTTTCTGCATCACGACAGTTCTAAAAAAAAATAAATTCCTTTTCACTTCTGGATCAGTCTACATATAAATAAACCTAGGAGAAAGGAGTTTTCAACACAAAATCTAGATCTTAGCTTCCCAAGCTAACTTTCACAGATATCAAGGACAAACGTGATTAAAAAAAAAGATTCTTTTAGCCTTTAGGACTGGGTTGTTGAATTTCAAATCATTTGTCTGCTTTGTGCTCCAGATTATTGACACATTGACATCCACAGGGAATAAAATGTTAAATCAATGCTACAGAGAAGTATCACAGTGCTAGATAAAGAACACAGGGCAAGCAGACAAAAAGATGCAATGACAACTTGCAGATCAATACTTCATCTTGCATGTAACTCAAAGAGAGAATTGTGGGATTACCCTAAGTCTCCCTAGAGAACAGTAAGGGTGGATCTAAAGAAGACTGAAACAGTCTAAAAATGCTAAGGCAGCCATTTCAAGATTGCTGTAATTAATTAAAGTGCAGACTGCCTCTGAAAGGGGTGGTCCTATCCAGCTGAAAACCTACTTCCCCAAGTAATTTTGCAGTCAGATCAGTTCCCTGATCCAATTCAATCCAGACCTGCAGGAGTGCTCACACAAAGACTAAACAACTCGTTTGCTTAAAGACAGGACTGTTTAAAGCACTCATAAAAAATCAGCCCAAGATTTAGGGCAAACAGAACAAAACAATACTGTTGTTCAAACCACAACTTCTGGAAGAAAGCATGCAACAAGGCTTTTATAAAAAACTACATCATTTGAACTTCCAACAGGAAAAGAAAAGCTATTTCAGCACACCGACAGCAGTGCACAAGAACAAGTTGGCCAAGAATAAAATGGGACTGGGTGTTAAAAGGTTTCTGACCGTCAAAGGACTGATGTCCTAAGGCAACTTTCCAAGAGAAAGAGCAAAGTTGAAAAAACACAGACAAAAACCCTAGCTAATTTCATTCAGTAAGTTTTATGAAATTTTATCTAATATTATGCAGGCCTGTCAATGACCCAAAAGGCTCTTGCCTCCTTTGGGAGCTATGAAAGTCTTCATGAAGTTAAGACAAAAACGTTTTCCCTAACAACAGCCACTATTTCAGCCTCTTGGCTAGAACAACTAGGTTGCTTTTGCCCATTGCACATGGGCTACGGAAGGAAAAAGAGGAGGGATGAGAAAGGACTGATGAAAATCCATCAGCTTTGCATCAAACCGCACACCGGCGTGCATTGCAATGGGGCTCTGCTCCCTGCAGAGAATGGCCACAAATCCCCAGCAGCAAATCAGTGCATGATGAGCTGTATAAAAGTTCTCTGAAATCACATGCTTGAAGTGAAGTACTTGTGAACGACAAGAAAGGCACAGCTGAGTCTCTCATAAGGGTATTTCAGCATCAAACTTTCTGCCGTTTCCAAAGATAGATCAGAGTTCACAGATTCTGAGCAAGTTGCTGTCATAAAACTGAAAAGCACCAAGAAAGAGGGAATCTTTCCACTTGGTCTGAAGCTTTTCATAGTAATTAAGACTTGCTGTCTTGGCAGATTCTTCAATGTCTATAAAACTTCTCAAGCCCGAAGTTCTCTGTTTCTGTGACAGAAACAGCTGATGTAACCTCTCCTAACAAAAGTGCTTTTACTGTAATAGTCAGTGCAAGTTAAAACTGCTGAACATCAACATGATTTATAATAGTTGTGAATGTATTTTATTTTGCATTTACTAGCTTTAACGCTACAAAAAATCTTCCGAGAGCTTTTGGAAGTAGCTATTAGTGAGGATATAAACTATCACCTGTGAAAGAGATTCAGGTTCCCATAACTCCTTCTGCCAAAAACACCTTCTTAAACCAAAGGTGAAAAGCATGCTTTTGTGCCTCTCTTACCTATCAGTGCTATTTCACAAAAGACAGTCCTCAGTAAAAACAGCCTCAAACAGTGGGGTTTTTTTACAGACTGAATCATCATACCTGTCAAACTCCGATTATCAGCATTTTCAGTGTTGCAACAAAATTCTTTTTTCATTCTAACAGACACCCAAAATCATCTCGTGAAAGACTGGTTCGTGTGATTTGATAAAAGTAATTAATTAGAAAGTTCTCATTCTTCAGAGTAAGAAATTAATGGGAAAGATTTTTCGTTCAAATTTCCTGGCTTGAATTTTTTTCAGAAGTTACAATATTTAACCTACTTTAACATCTGTTCACTTTTGTCAAAATTATTCTATGAAACTTATTTTCAATTCAAGTTAGTAAAAAAAGTGTGAACTCAAAAGTCAAAACTGACAAAACAAAAAGCTTCCATACTGTGTTCTGTTTTGATAAACTGTTTCAGTTTTTCCCCTTTGCTAATAACTAACTGAAAGTACTCTTTACCCAAACCACATAAGAAATGTGTGAGACCTCAAATATTCTCACAAAGTGGGAATATGCTTTTCCAAAAGCTTCCCACTCTCACAGTCCAACTGGCCTGCACAGCAAACTCACTAAAAAGCATTGCCTGTCTCCGCACACCAAAGGCAGGAAAGCACGGCCGGCTGGACAGCCTGCTTCGGGCCCTACACTTCAGGAGGACAGAAAGGAACAGAGTCCCAACTCGTCACATCACAACAGTATTTAATATACTCTCCCCACATCTTCATCCATAGAGAGCGTATGTTCAAGAAGGAGGAAGCATCACATAATATGCACATTAATAACACTGAAAGAAAGTCATTATCTTGCCAAGTCTTGGCGAATTTAGTTGCTCAGTAGCTTATAGCCTGGAACACATTTGGGTTTCCAGCTGAACAACACAAGCTTACCGTTTTACTACAAGCTTCAGTGTCTTGTGTGAACCTTTCACCAGGCAGATTGCTTCTTGTCGGAAACCGGAGAGGCCCACATCATTGATGCCAACAATTTCATCCCCAGCTAGTAACTTGTCCACAGCTGCAGCTTTGCTCCCATCTTCAATCTGAAGAAAAAGCATATCAAGTGGTAGAATTATTCAGGTTGCATAGTGATGCTCTTTAAAATAAGTTAATGAGCTTTCAACATTGGCTTCATACAATAATTACTACAGTAATTAAGTGGTTAAAATGACTTTTAAAAATACATTTAAAAATGCTATAAAGAAAGTAATGATATGGAGACAATTAGAACAGGAAAGAAATGGAAGGGGGGAAACCTGACAAAACTGGAAAGCTCAATGGAATTCTCGGAGTCAAAAGCATCTGTGATCTTGAGGTCCATTCAATACAAGACAGGTAATCACACTTGCAAATAGAGCTTTGGGCAGGCATCTTAAAAATCTGGTTCTCTAGAGAAGGTAACTAATAATATTAACCATATAGTCAATAATGTAAACCACAGAGTCAACTCCAAAAAGCTGGCATGCTATTAAACCTGAAAGTATCGCGTAACAAGCTGGTCTAGAAAACGAAGTGATTTTCATCAGGCACCTAACATTTAGGAAAATAAATTGAGAATTTATAATCCATCAAGTGAGCTAACAGCTCTGGCTAGATGAAGAGCTGATGGTCTGAGATCCAAGGAAGAAAAACAGCATGTCACATCGCCAAAGAACTAAGCAATACTAAGGGAAATTCACTGGAAGATCATTTTGCTGCCACAGGCATCTCTTGCATGCACTGGATTTTTACACCACTATTTGTAACATGTGGCAAAATACACACAAGATAAATTAAAGAGTCAGTGTTTGGTAATTCCCATCCCAATGAAGGAAACAAACCCATTATGAGCTACCCATTTTTAAAATTTAAAAGAAATCCCAAAAGCTCGACCAGCCAGACTAGCAACAGTTTGAACTGATTTCAAATATAGCTGTAGGTGTTGAACACTTTGCAATTCAGGCCCTAGGCTTTCTCAGTTTCTTCACATCTCCTTTGTTGTCGATGTAGCCTCCGGCTTCTCAGTTGCTTGGGGTCATGATCTACGCATTTAATTTTATTCCTCCCTCACTTGCTCACAATCCATATCCCACCTCATTTTGTAGATTTGACACTTTGTATTCAAAGTAAAGACTTTAATTTATGTCTTCATTATATTGTGCCTTGACTACAGTATTCCTGTAGTCATTACACATTATTAAATGCCAGTGAACCTACAAAGAAGAAATTCTTGTAATTGACCCAACTGCAGAAAGCTTCGTAAAGAACTGCCATCTTCTGTGGCACCAAAGTCAATCAACGACGAGATAAATCCAGAGGAAGCTTAACTTGATGAATTCTGAAGCTTACGGTACAGGTTTTAGGGACACTGCAGCAACCAAAGTATAAATTAAATAACCTCATAAAATAAAGCAGTATCTCTTGATGAAAGCACATTAGGATGATCTCATACACCCCAGCAATCTCATTGTAAGCACATAAAAGCTCTCTTTATGTAAGTTTAGGATAAATGTTCTTAAAAATCTTCAGACATGTAAATCTAAGCCAAAAAGAATGCCATATAAAATGCTTAGTCTCATGTCCCTATCTAAAATGCTCATTATTAATACTACTGAAACAACTTAAATTTCCAGAACTTATCTTAATAAAAACACAGATAATTAAAGACAGAGCAAGTTTCTAAATCCCAATACATCTAGTTCTCAAACTATGACCTGCCTCTGACCTGCTTGCATATCCTCTGAACATCAAGAATTTACCAGAATATCGAATTATTGCTGCCAATCTTCAGTAAAGTGGAAAACAAGAGAGAAGCAGTGGAAATTGCTTATATGCAAGGAAAGATTTCAGTTCAGGGATGTCAAGAACAGAGTGGGTGCCACATGAGGGACCCTGAAGTCAGGCAGAGCTGAACAAGAGAAGAGGTAGCCAGGCGCTCATGAATATCAAGCCTCCTAACAGGCAATCACAAGTCTTTCAAGTATTCAGATGCATTTCTGTATTACTAGTAAATAAACTGCATTTGGAGGTCTGAAGCCCAGTAGGTCAGAAAAGCGGTGCGGAAATGTTAATGAAAGTCAAATTTAAATCACTAGAATTGTAGGGAGAAGGTCAAACAGAGTTGGGGGGGGGGAGGGGTGTGCGGAATATCTTGTAGGAGGACACATTTTAAACTCCAAAACATAGATGGCAACCAGCTGTGGCTGTTATGCCCTAAGCAAGGCATCAACCCAACGACAAGGGGTGTGAAGACCCTGGGCCCTGCCACCTGGGCCTGAAGACCACAACAGGGTCTTTTTTTTGTCTTAAAAACAAACAAAAAAATTGTCTCCTAGGGTTTCAAGGAATGTCCATTGTTCCTAGTAAGTGTGTTTGTTTTTTCTTTAGGCTGGCAATGCACTGACAGCAGGGAGTATTCAGTTACCCCCTCTGAGTTTTCATTTCATCAGGGAGACTACACATTCCACACAGTGCAAGCCTTCCAAAGAGAGACTTTGGCTGTCCAAAACAACACTAATCAAAAAACCCTCAAAAAAAAAAAAAAGAAATTAAAGAAAATAATTAAAACCTATACACAAAGCTGAAGCTGTCCTCATGAAAACTAGAAGTGGCTTTCTTTAATACCTTGCCTCTATATCAGCTGCAGCTAGGGAGAATAAAAACTACACATCCATTCACAGCAAAAGTCTCTTCAAGTTGAATGAATTTAAACATACATATTCTGTACTGGTTTTCTCTCAGATTCCCGAATGGCTGCATGAATGCAATTCCACTTGACAATGCACTTTTAAGTGGAAACAGCAACATTAGCTAGACAGGAAAAATACAATTCCTTCAGTTACACTAAAAAGTTCTTTAGTTACAATGACTGAAAAAAAAAAAGACTAAAAAAAAATCCCCAAAATTAGACTTTGCACACATCTAAAGAAATACAGCCAAAAAAGAAGAATCCAGGAGGAAAAGACCTCTTCAGAAACACTGCCCTACTAATCTGCCTCCTCAGTGCAAACTTGGACAGTGCCATTCCAGCTTCTCTTTCAGTTTTTCTCTTTTTCTGTTTACTGGTCTTTCCATTTGTTGTTTTTATTTGTTCATCCATTGATAAACTTTCCATCTTATCAGACCTTCACTAGAAGTGTAAATCCCAACCAAAATACATGAACATTTTAGAGCCAGCAAATACACTTGAAAATTCAACTATTTTTCACACCTCAAATATGAATGTATTTCATTCATCCATCTATAGAGTTAACTATGCTACGCTGTGTCCAGGATTTAAGCCTGAGTTTTAAGATTTAAGCTCATGCTATTTCTCTAACTAACATTCTGTTTCTTCCCGAACTTCAGGTGCCCACAAAAACTGACAGCCAATAGCTGAAAATAAAGCCTTGAAAACGCACTTTAAGTCTTTTAAGAACAGTTAACAAGAAGAGATCTGCCTCAGTCACTGTCAGCAAACAGATGCAACTGGATGTAACCCTGCTCAGCCTGGAGTACTTGCAGGAACTGAATGTCCATAAAATATACATCTTAACATTTTTATAACAATGCCAGGAAACAAGAGACACATACGAGAAAAACAATCAACACCTTATTTTCTTATAAATAATGGACATTAGACTTCAAAAAACAGGCATAGTTACACTGCCTATCTCGGTTGAGTAAAGAAGAGTCCTAGAAATGTCCTCAAATCATGCTTTCAAAATGTATTAACAAATCATATCCCTCTTACTATGGTAAATTAACAAGAGTAAACACCACGACTTCCAACCCTTAGCAGACATGTTGATATTGCTACCAAAAAAAGTGTTTTCAAGAGGAGATGAAAAGGATGTTTGTTGACGAAAAGCATTTGTTTAGACAGCCTCCAACTCTCACCCTACTGTCCCTGATGACCTCCCTATGGCCAAGAGCAAGGGCAAAGTTTGGCATCTCTGCGTCAGGGAGGATTGGAACTGCGGACTTCTACACTAACTGTCAAATCTTCCCAAATTTATTTTTGCTTATAAAATATCATATCCATGAAACAGGAAGAGACACTGATAGAAGATGCAGGTGTAGATGATGGTTCGGATTAAAAGAAAAAAGTAATTGATAAAACAACACACATGCAACTCTGGTATGTGAAATCCTTTCTGTGAAAAGGAAAGAGAGTCTTGAAATGGGGGAAGAGCTAAGCCATGGAGAAAAATCTAGATACAGACACACAAACATTCGAAGGACGTTTACAAGTCTGTATTTCCACTGTTGATAATACACTTGTAAAGGAAAAATTCCCGGCTATATTTGCAGCTTTAAAATGCTGCAGTGTTGATGGGGATCACTGCTTCTAGAATGTGACCCCTTCACTTCTGGGGAAGTCAGACCTTTATCAGGTCTGACGCTTTACTTAAAATACCCACATTCCTCTATAAGCACCTGTATAAACAAGCAGGAGACAGGTTGGGGAAATGCCGTGTCACACAAGAGATCTAGTTTTGTTTACAATGACGACAGTTTCTTGTCCATGCTCTCTTTGGACAGGGTGGGAGACGGGATGGAAACCCAAACCCGAGACAAACACAGGAAAAAACAGCGCCATTTATCAGCATTCTGTTATCGGCCGTGATAAACTATTTTATCATAATTCACTTCTCGTACCACCAAGAAATGATTCTGTGGTTGTTTGTCTTATGAGCATCTACCATGGATTTTTTTAAAAAAAACCCCTAACCATCTTTGTATGAGATCTTCCGAACAAGTAAAATGTAGGAAGTGTTAATTATTTTGATTTGCACAGAGTTAAACAAAGGAGAAATACCTCTACAGTGCAAGCCTGGCATTTGTGTAACTTCGAGGAATCAACACAAGAGAACTGACCTAACTCCAGCTATATGTTCTGTAAATGCAGTCTTGAGTGGCAAGGGCTGCATTCACCAGCAAGACTCATGGGTCACACTGAGGCAGGACAGCAAGAGGTGCAAACTGCAACAGGAGCAAGCTGGTCCAAAGATAATGGGTGCATATACGTAAGGCACCCCCCACAGGCAGGCATGCATTAGAAGCTGGGCCAGGCTAATGCATTTCATTTTATAGCGTTTCATATCCTTTCTCTCTCGCTTCTGATTTCGTACTTGGACGTTAAATAGAGACCGCTTGAAGGACACCTGGCAGGGAACTAACTCTATCTCCATTTTACAGACGGGTTCAGAAGCATATATGGAAAAAAGGTCCAAAACAACACAGGATGTCTGCACCTAAGCAAGGAATTCCACATAAACCTTGAAGTCCCTAGGAGGGTATCTATAACCCCAAACAACCTCTTCCCACAGACTGTGGGTCCAACAACCAGCATTAACCACCCAACACGAACTTTAAGGAACACCATATAAAGAAAATAAAGCTTAACTATCTGCTACCAACTTGCAAAATCTGGGCCTGTCCAGTACTATCCCATACTATTAAGTATTCTGCACTTTGAAACGTGGCAGACACCACCTCAACACAGGAGCCAGAACTACCTTTTTGCCCAGCGTCATCGTTTCCCACCCCACCAGCCACTGCCCATACTTGCTCTTCCTCAGATTATTTTTAAACTTCAAAGCAAAATGCACTAAATGTGGGGAACGTTCAGTCTAGGGCAATGTATTTCTCTAAGAGCAGTTTCAGCCCAGACCTCAGGGCAATGGCTCACGGCCACTGTCATGGACCCTCTGAGCAGGCAGAGAAACCCACCTTGGCCAGCTGCTCTCTCGGTGTTCCCCGCCACACCACGCAGACCACGAGCCGTCAGGCTGGCAGGAGCGCTGCCTTCTGTCAGCAAGTGGCTCTTAAAAATCAATTTGGAAACATTTTTTTAAAGGGTAGAGTTCAGTAACAGGACGCAGCCTATCACTATCAGCATATTTAAACATTTGGGTATCTGCCCAGCAATCTTTTTTGTTTGTTTGCTTTTTTGTTTTAAAGAAAGCACCATATTTTGAAAAGCTGTCACTTGGTACAGTTCTTTAAGAATTTATTCAATTTTTATAATTGTGTCCACTCCACTGTTTTGATTAAGGCCTGCTGTCAATTCCACTATAACATGTCATTTTTGTGGGGGATTTATTACAGCTGTAAAAACTGACTCCAGGCTCAAACCTAACTTCAGAGTTCCTCATACCAGAAGTGCTTAAAAAGTATGGTAAAACACTCACCATTTCCCTTTTCAAAAATTAATACATATACATAAACTGATTAATGCTTTATTCTAACCTACATGCAAAACAATACCCATCATTAGGTTGTGAGAAGACATTTCCGATTATAAATCACCAATTACTATTTTTAAGAGGATACAGTTATTATATCTCAGTCTATTTAATTGACGATGACCAATTAAAAGTATCCAAAGTTAAAAATTTAATGAATCTTTGCCCCAAGAAACTAATGATAACAACTTCCAGATGAAAAGTATCAGGAAGAGAGACTTCATGTAGATTTGTAGGTTTTAAACACTAAACAGCAGATGTTTATTTTTAAAGTTTTTTTTCCCAAAGCGATTCCATTGTTTCAGTAACAGAAGTTGGAAACATTTCACCACCGCTGAACACTTGTACTCGAATTAAAAAGAAAAATAAATTAAAACCCACCTTGATGCTTTGAAAACATAGAGCTAATGTATCAGGAAAAGAAAGGTGGGACTGCTTAGTGTCGGGGATGGGTTTTTGCTATTTAGTACCTAAGCTTTGCTAGACACATTTTACACCTTCTAAACAAAATTTCCTTTTTCAACTCAGTGAGATTTATCACAATTGCATTTAGAAGCATATCTAGACCTTTTCAGTCCATATAACCCACACCAGCAGGCCTGCATATATTCCTTCTCCACAGAGCAACTAAATAGGTACAAATTTTAAGTCTTTGGGGATCTTTCTATGCAAGAGCACCTCCAGGGCAGCACAAGTCTGGCAGAGAAGCTTCTTATCCCTTACAGTCCTGACAACCCCAGGCTGGCACCCATCCAAGAGGAAAGCAGAAAAGGACCCAGCCTACTTGGAGTAAGAATAAGGTTAAGATAAGAACAGAAAAGATGGAGATGCTGGAAGCAGGGGTGCTGGAAGCAGCCTGTTGTCGGTGCTGATCCTGAACCTGGAGAACCCCAGTCCCATCCCTCCCTCACATCAATGTGCTTGTAACACTCGCGAAGCGTAGCTCAAGTTTTGTTTTTTCTAGCACCACATCAACATCTAGACACCGTCCTACCGCTGTCGCTTAGTACAGCATTTGTCCAGACAAGCTGTATGCGCCTTACTGAAGAATTACTGAGAAATAACTCCCGTTTCTTTTTAGCTGAGAGTCTGGTTTTCCATTTACAGAAGCTAATGACATCCAACCCAGAAGAACCCATCTGAACTCATGGGTATGTTACACTGCTCTTCAACATATCTTCCCATCTTTTTTTTCGAAATGACAAAACAACCTGTAGAAGAAAGGAGCACATATCTGTCCCATGAAAAAACAATAGCCAGAAGGTCCAAAGAGAACTTTTTTCTCTATATGCAGTTTACATATTCTAACAAACCTTCTATCAGAGAAGTTTAGAAGGGTTAGCTTATCTGTATTTACTTGTGTAAGTTTACTTATGGATGACTACATATATAGGCTGTTTATATATGTAATCTGTGCAGTTAACATTAAGCATTTTTATAGGTCTACATTTTTGTACTTTTAGCTACTACGAACAGTGATAAGAATGGTTAATAAAGAGGTTATGCATAGAAACAACTAGCATTTTATCTTTTCAAACTGATAACAGGAATAGACTTCTAAGAGGAAAAATATGACCTGACAAAGTAATCTTTACGATCATAAGGTTCAAGGCTTCTTACTTTGCAACTACCATATACTTCCAACAAGGTTAGCTTATCTTTCTGCCTTCCTGTCCATCCCAGGAAAATAATGTCACAGCTTGCCTGTGTGTCCTTGACAATAACATACCGAATGCAATTCAACAGCCTGTAAAACACCACTGCATAACTAGGGAAAGGGTAGGACTTACTGACAAAACAAAGGAAAAAAAAATAATAGAGCATGTCTGTATGGCCATGTAGGTATACTTGTGCGTTAGTTACAAAGGAAAAAAGTCCCGTTTCATCAAGTTATAGTTTGTTTGTGAAGAACTTTGGCACGCCTCAAAGGAAGACATTGAAAGATCTAGTAGACAACAATAGAACACATACTGAAAATAAATTTCACCCATTTCATTCATTCAGTCTGTCTGAATGTAACCTTTTACATAAAATTTAAGTTGCATCTATGTCTACGAACTGCTGTGGTTTCCAGAAAAAAGCAACACTTCCAGACACAGGCAGCACTGATTAAGACCCAGCAACAGAAAAAACTGCTTCATCGCCTGTTATTTTCAAAAAGCACTGTGATGGGTCTGCCAAAAGCCACAGGAATTTTACAAACAGTGTTAGGTTTCCATTTTAAATACCTTCTCTCGCACAGCTCATTTTTAACAGAATACTTATCTTGACAAACTCGTACCATCATTGGGTTATAGTCACGCCTGCAATTTGGCACCTTTAATTTTTGTCGCAGCACAGATGTTCATTTTTCAGACAGTGAGCAAGTATCACATTTCCCAGTAATTCCTGTAAGAATATTCTCATCAACTCCTGAAAACTTGATTTTATCACAAAGGTAAGAGCAATTTTTAATAGTTACTGTTCATTTAGGAACCCACTGCTACGCAGTGGTGTGAGCAGAACATAACATTACACATCTAAGCAACAATCTAGCAGACATAAGCACTAATAAGAAAACAACGACCTGCTCTCATAATAACTGACAGCAATTTCTTCAATAAGACTTCCCCTTTGCAGTATTACTCAACTTTAAAGAAAAAAAAGTCTCACTAATGTGCTGAATTCTAAAATCGGTCTTATTTGTTGATTTCCTTACCCATTTCTCTGCAAAGAAAACAAACAAACAAAAAAACTTTGAAAGAAGAGTCAGGTTCCTTTCAAAACTTCAGAGTTTTAAAACTTGACAACAGACTTTGTTCTTTGCATTAACTTTTGCTCCCTGCTCAGAACGGATATTCAGGCTCACAGAGCACTCAAATTACAGACTGAAGCCTTCCTTTGCCACCATCTTCCTCGACAATTCCAATATTTAAAGCCAAGTTCAAACAAGATGACACATTTACTCCTTCCTCCCCCACCCCAGTGTTAAAATAGGCAACAAAACCTAAAGTTGTCTTAATTCATCATGATAGAATTTAAACAATCCCATTTACTGTAAGTATGTAGTACTCCAAACTGAATAGATGCAGATACCGGTTGCCACTCTACCAAACCCCTGTTTCTGCTGTGCACTCTGTATGCAATTTCAATTTTCCTATCTTAAAGCGATAAAAACTCGGAAGCTAGTGGGATGACCCTCAAGAAAAGAAAAATGCATATTATTATAGAAACAAAAAAGGTCTGGCTAACCTTGTCCTTAGTTTCTCCTCTGTTCTTGTTTATTAGTGTCCCATTAAAGGAAGACGGTTTCCCTCCCTCCACTTCTGCCCAGAATTCAAACATGAAAAGATATTTTTCTAGGGCAGGAACTGCAATGCAATTGCTCCTAAAATTATCAAAGAAGGTTCACAAAGCAAGGTGCAGAAATGACTGCTTGTCAGTTTTTGCCCAAGCTGTTCCACCTTGTCAACTTGCAGTATCTGGGCCCACTGCCATGGTCGGACACCAGAGGGTCACTCCTACAGAGACAGACTGATAACACAATCAATGTAAATCTCTCACGATGCCACAGTGTATTAGTCGTGCCTGGGATAGAGTTAATTTTCTTCTCAGTAGCCAGAAAAGCACTGTGTTTTAGATTTAATATGGGATTTGGTATAAGAAGAATATGTTGATAACATACTGATGTTTTCAGTTGTTGCTAAGAAAATCAAGGACTTTTCAACTTCCCACGTTTTGATGGTGTGCAGGTGCACAAGAAGCTGTGAGGGAACATAGCTGGAGCAAAGGACCCACAACTCCCAGTTTAGGGTTTGGGCATGAGCCCAAACAGGCTAATGAGATATTCCATATCATGCAATGTCATGCTCAATATATAGATAAGAGTCGGCTGGGAGGCTCATGCTGTCTCTCTTCCAGGATGGCAGTTTTGGGATCTCTCCAGGATAGCTAGCCAGGGACAGGCTGGGTGTTAGTCAGTAAGTGGCAAGCAGCTGCACTGTGCATCACTTGTTTGTATGTTCTGTTATTTTACCATTACTACTTTTAATTTCACTTTTTTTCAATTAGTCAATTGTTTTTATCTCAACCCACAAGTCTCCCTCCCTTTCCCCTTCAATTCTCTTCCCCATCCCCTGGGGCAGGGGAGGGTGAGCGAGCGGCTGCGTGGTGTTAATTGCCAGCTGGGGTTAAACCACGACACAGTAATAAAAGCATGTCCATAAGAAGCCTATCAGAGTTTTTACACAGTTTATTGACAAGATGAAATAGTACCCATCTGCTTTCCCAGGGCACATACTCATCTGAGCAGGACATGAAACATTCATGTAGCTAGAATTAAGCATCAACATTCTAAGTCTGTTGAGTTAGGAACTTGAAAAAAGCAAAACCCAATTCTGTGGAGAGGGACTACTCTACAGCAATTTATAGCCTAGGCATCATTCACATTATGGTATCCTGCCCTTTTTTCCCCCTAATCATCAGTATTCTTTTGCCATATATTTCAGATTTAAAAAAAAAAACAACAAACACCCACAAAAAAAAAACACCACAAAAAAACAAAACAAAAAAATCTTAAGAAAAGATATTTTCCTTTTTTCTAAACAGACCTAGGTTATCATCAGGTTCTTCATTTTTTGTAGATGTTTTATATATCATTTCTTACAACTCCATTGCTTAACTTCATCATAGAACATTAGAAGAAATGCCTTCCTCATGAAAAATTTACAATAGGAATTAGATATGCAAGCATTTTTGGCATCTCTGCGAGTATCTTGCCACCTCCTTTTCTCTACTTTAGAGGTCTAATTCTCCCTAGGATTAATGAGAGATAATTGATCAATAAGATAATTATACTGGGTCATGTAATTCATACTCACACAACAAAGGTTATTTTTTTCTCAAGAAATTACAGTATTGTGCTGTGAATTAGGAACTAATGCAGTAAAGTCACCATGGATTAAAATAATAGAAATTTCCACAAAACATACAAATAGGAGCTCCAAAAAGCTGCATGGATTTAGCAGTAAATTGTTATGTGGCACAAGGGAATTCTTATATTCTGAAATTAGAGTATGCTTACTACTCTAAATGGACATTTTCCAAATTGGCTTTCATTCATAGCTCTTTTTCAAAAGCTTCACTGTATAACACATGTTGCTGACACAACTAGCTCTAAGAGCAGACACATTATTCAAAGACTTAAAAAAAAAGTCTTTTTTTTAAAGAAAAAAAAAACTTTTAAACATATATCAAAACATTACGCACACAATTAGCTTCTTTTCCTGATTAAGAAGGTATACATTTGATTATGACAAACTACTCAGTTTGACAAACATCTGTGTTTCTATTTGGCAAAAGTATCTGTCATATGTGCAGATGAGCTTACTAAAACACACATCCTGTTCAGGCAGCACAAGTCACAACTCCACCACACAGCACTTGCTCAAGTATGAGTGGAATTTTGGGGAAGAATGTTTGTATAGTAATTCTTGCACAACAGGAGAAAATTTATAACTATACTTCTATTTTCCCACATCGGTGGTGGGACCACTATATATGCACATTTGCGTGTCATCATAAGTGTGGCTTATGTGTCCCACGGCTGTCTACGCTGGTGAACACGAACACTTCCCAGAAGCCTGTACTGCAGCAGTATGAAACCATACTCATGAAAAATTCATGTCTTTGCACGCCAGTTTAGGATATCAGCGTTGCCAGGAGGTTGACTGTTCTCAATATCACACTGCACAGGAGATTTTGAACTTGCACATCTTGATAACCGACAGACCATTAAAGATCGCCCGTGCTGATGTTCGGAAACGAGTCCGTAACGCAGTTAAGGAAACTGAGTATTTTGTGGAACTCGCAAGATACTGTCTGTATTATTTATGAACACCATCAAACAGCTGTTTTCCTTTGAAACAAGACAGGTCTTCAAAGCCTAACACTGAAGTACGCAAGAGCTGGGAGCAAAGCAGTATTTTAAGCCACTGTTTGATAGTCCTGACAGTTTCCCACAGGCATACTCTTATGATCATCTTCAGAGAAAAGCAACACGGTTTTTGGAGAGCCTGCCCACTGTAGGCAGTACTTGCATTCAAAACTTGCCTTTCATTCTCAAGTCTGTCACCAGAGCCTGCCTTCCCCCAAAAGCATATTCTGAGTAGAGACCCGACTCTTCAAATGGTGAAGTGCAAAGGCTTCCCTAGACAAAAACCCTGAATTTTGTTTTATGTATAAGATCTACGCATGTAGGCTGAGGTTCAATCACAAAGGAGGAGTATTTTTGTAAACACTGACTTGGAGGCTGAAATTTCAAAGCAAATCTTAAACTCATCCTGCAAAGATCATTAGGCCACGTAGCATTGCATTACTTAGCTACATGTCAAGTTCAACAAAAACATCTATCATCACTAAAAACAGCAGAGAGAATCTCCTGTTCTGAATTATACTCAAATATTTAAACTGCATACTACATTACAACAGCTACAGACTGCAAAATTTGGTTTGCACTGCATTTCAATTCTCTCTAAATTCACTATTTTTTACACTCTAAATCGTAGGAAAACCTTTTATTAAGATTTTATTTATGACGGTAAAAGAAAGTTGAAGGTTTGACTAAACCAGCAACTGGAAAGCTGCCTGCTTTCCAAATGAAATAGGCAATATGTTTCTGCGTTGTTTGTTCTGGGGACAGAGGCTGACCAGCTTTCTATTGGAGAATTCAGTATTTTGTGACTGAGGAAACTGTAATATCTGGTGAAGATTCTGTTATGCATCTAAGACTACATACAGCATTACATTAGTTGCATCGCAAACTCAATCATGAGGATGAAAACATTTTTTTTTTCTTTTAAAATTAAAACTGCATTCAAGAGGCATATAATTCTAGTAATACTTTGGCTTCTGAAGACACTTGTTGTCTTTGCCTCATGCCTGGGATTCCTTCCTTCCTGGGATTCCTCATCCATAGTTGCTTGAAGAATAAGCGAGTGTACTTTAAGATGCTGAAAACATATTAATCGGAGAGACCGGTACATTGTTGAGTGGTTCTATCTCTCAGAAGTTATGCTGAGGACTGGGCTGCAGCTGAATATCAGGCTGGGTTTTTAGGTGATGGAGTATCTCTCCTCCTTTAAATGCTAATGACACAGAAAGACATTTTAATCTGAACCTATTAGGAAGGGGCTTTGGAAACGATGTTATTTTAGCCAAACATCTGACAGATGTGGCATATTCATAGAGAACAGCAACTGCAGGTTTCTCTCTCCTTCCATGAGTGTTTATGCGCTTTATGGTTTTCATTATAGACATAAATACTGGGAGCTGGAACATATACCTAAGACTGTCCGCTCACTTATCCAAAAAGCATTCCTAGTCATGGTCTGCAACAAACAAACAAAGGGGAAAAAAAAAAAAAAAGGAGGGGGAAGAAAAAAAAAATAAAATCACAGTCCCTTCCTTTGTACTCTCGCCCCAGCCCTGCCAGTCCAGGATTGCTTCTGCAGTGGCTGAGGAGCACTGCACTGTCTCAGCGTCCAGCCTGATGATTAGAGCAGCCTAGGTGTGAGATCAAACCGCCCCAAAGCAGAGGAAGAAATGTCTCCCATTTTCTGGACACTTCTGCTGCTGCCTACTTTGGCTTTGTTTTAAAAGGAGAGTAATTAGTAATTCCCAACTCAGAAAAAGGAAGAAAAAAAGAAAAGGGTGAGGCAGGACTAACTAGTTCAACTGAAGCTTGTGGTTTATAAAACTGCTTTGCTATCGCAGTCCTGAGTCTCCTCTTTGAAAGAATGGGAGAGAATTCAGACTGTTTCTCTGTTCAGATGTTCATGTTGGGATATTTCTTTAAGTAGCTCCTTGCTTAATAGGGAAGTTTCTGGATTACCTATTTCAAGCACTTAATTGCTACAAACTGTATATGGACTCTAGGAGCTAAACGTCAGACTTCATTGACCCATTTGTAAGCTTCTAGAGTTTTTTTGTTTGGCCTAGCTATGGACCTGAAAACTGGTTAATGTGTTTTCTTAAATTTTTGTCATCTCAGCTCCTGAAGATGAACCTTGCTAGTTTTGCTAATAACTATAATTCTCCTTTTAACAGGTAAAGTAAATAGTATACCTGAAGTAGATTCAGAGCTTTGTTTGTTTTTAATATTAAGAGTGTAATAGATCAAAGCTGAGGGCTGTTGAAAATAAGAACTTATTGCAAGCCTCTTACTAAGCAGGTCAGTACAATCCTACGACAGTTATCCGTATAGTTATAGGTATAGTTATAGTGGTGGTGCTAGTTTCTCTACCTCAAGAATAGCTAAGGACTACGAGAAGCGTGAGTTCGTATGGCGTAGTTCCTCCTGTTTATGTACACCCAGTGTTTCAGAAACACGGGTCTGTTCCTTCAAAGGCACCTTGGTGAAAGAAAAAACGCTACACAGACACATCAGAAAGACATGCAGCTACGTGAATTTGAAGCAAAGTTGCACTGGTGTTCTTGTCTCTAGAGGTGCACATCCGGGAGTACATCCCAAAGCTCTCAGCTTCCTCCCAGTAAGCTGAACAACACTCTCCACTTCTGAACTGTGCAGAAAAACACATTTGTTCTTTCCGAGATACAGGAAGGCAGAGACGGGATAGCAATAAGCCATTTAAGTTGGTCTGAGTCCATACTCCACAGCAGATATTAGCAGCCACGGTATTGTGCCTATGTGGGCTGCAGTTGATATCTCTTGAGCTGCTCAACAGAGGGAAAAGCTGCGGCTTTTTATATTAGGGGGTTTCCAGAGCATGAGTAAGACTGAAGTGCTGGAAGTTAGATAACTCCGCAATAAAAGACCTAAAATTCCAATTTCGTTATATGAGGAAAGCTGCAGGGACTCCTGCTGAGTTCACATCCTTTTGTTTTCTGAGCTGTACGAAGTAACTAAGACAAAACATTTCATGAAGCTCTCAAGTTCACGGACATTACCAACTAAAGCAAGCATGGCATATCTCCTAGACAGCACCTCTTCCTTCCTTCATTTTCTAAGCCACTAGTTTATGTTTCTGTGCAGAAAAAGCAGGAATTTTCTTACCCTGAAATATTGGCTAGTTACATGAAGCTGGAGAGACTGGTTGGCTACCTACAGGATTTTAGAGCTACAACAGATCCATAACCGTTATCAGTCATAGGATTTTCCTTGTTTAGGCATCATCCAGTTTAAGTGTACAAATAAAATCTCACTGCATTTTCCATGCAGTTATCCAAATCACAAGTTTGTTTCACCCTCTGTTCATAGTTTTCTCATTACAAATACCAATTTCTCTCTTCTTCCTCCTTTACCAGTTATCTACTATAGTTATTATTTGTATTTCAAGACTGTTTCAAAATTCGAATTGACATTCTCTAAGTACTATCTTTAGTACATACCCTTTGAATTCTTCACTATTCATATTTTAGATTTTTTTCTGTACGGTGGTTCTTCCTTTAAGTTTAAAGGCTGTGATCCAGAGGAATATCCATATGCTATTTCTGGAATACTGTTGTACTTCATTTCATGCTAGAGCTATCATATTTCCTACTTATCAGTGAGAGACAAAATGCAAAGAACAGACCTCTTAGTCGCATAGTTTAGTTATTAACAAAAGTGACTGAAGCCCTTTTGGGGTCCAATACACAGCTATGCTGTATAGCAACTTACTGGGAATAAAAAAGGAAGTCCATAAAGAGTCTATTCATTCTGCTTCAGAAGTTAATGCTCTCAGTCCTACCTGGCATAGCCACTACAGTGTGGGTTGCATTAAAACCTACTAGTTTTTCCCATTCATTACTTCACTGTAAACAAATCTCCAGAGTAACACAGGTAGCATAAACTCTATTACACAGAGTTCTCTACAGTGATCTTCTAAAAGATAAAGGACCAGACAGTCTGCTGCTACAAAGCCAGCAATATCATCTGACATTAGAACTATAGCTGGCTATCTCAGTATCGATTTTCCAGGAGCTTAGCACAAAGCAGTGAATAAACTGCTAAATTAGTGTTCTTAACACTATGATTTACTCATTAGAATGGCTTAAAGTTTTAAAAACGTAATTTAAAAAAAGTTTCCTACAAACTTCTCAAAGTTTGTAGGAAAAAACTCAATAAAAACGTTGCCTGCTTCACACTAAACCAAATGTGCACTTTCAGGCTTCTTACAGAGAGCCTGTCAAATACAAACAAGGAAAAATTGGCTGAGTTAAAAACTGTGCAACTTAAAAAATGGTCTTGTGATAAGGAACATAAGCCTCCTCCTCCTGATAATGTTAGTAATTGGTAATGCTATTCCTCTGTGGTGATGTTATGTTGTACCTCCACCTTTCACTCTTCTCTTTGCAAAAGGAAAACATTTTTTTCTTCAGGATTATAATCTAGATTAGGAAGCAATACAAGCAGCTTGTTAATTATACATATGCACAAGGAGCACAACAGTTGCTCTGCTTGTCAAGAATATTTAAAATATAAGCAGCATAGAGCCAGAAAAAAACCACTAATTTAGAAAGCTCTGAGTGTTCTATTGCAAGATCACAAATTAAAAAGCACAGCCTATTTACTGATTAAAACAAAATCTTATATAAGGTTTATCAGCACATACTCAAATTCTGTGCAAAAGAAGAATAACACAAAAAGTCACATTTTAAACAACTTTAACATTATGGATATTTTCAGTACAGTGAATGATACATTTAAAAAGCACCTTTAAGGCAACTCCATTTGCAACATGTAATAATTTTATAAGAACACAGTGAAAGAAGTACCTTTAACTCCCAAACCCCAAGAGCGAGCCTGCTTTCACAGAGGAGCACCAACCTTAACCTACAAGGCTGTACTAGCGTTTTCAAAAGCAACGGCTGTTTTCCCAATTTAAAAAAAAAGAAAACGAAAAAAGAGGAAAAAGATAACAGGAAAAAAACCCACAAAGCTAAATAAAAATATGCCCTTACAGAAATTCATTTGTGGCACAGCCCTGTTATCTAAAGGGAAAAACAAAAGATTCCATCAGGCGGTGTACAACAACAACTCAAAGCAACCTCCTGGCATGGACCAGAAAGCGAAGCCGAACCAGCCCCGGTGAGAGGCCGGTGGTGTTCCCTGGCCTCACTGCACAACCGCCTCCTCTCCCAGAGCTCCTGCCCACCTGCCCCGGGGCTCCGCGCCGCTCTGGAGTTCCACGAGCACGTGGCTGCACAAACATCTACGCGACGCCTTCGTAAGCTGTGCCCCTACTTATGCCAACAGTGGGCTGTACAGAAGGTCCCGGACATGGCCTCGTGCCTCTGTAAAGGCTCTCCTGCAACCACCCAGCCCAGCCATACCCGCTGTGAAGCACTCAGGCTCTTAATATCCGCAAAAAAACTCACCTGAAGAACATTTAAGGTAGCAGTTTTGCCCTTTCACCCTAAAATAAAGGCCCTTCCCGTTGCTTTCAAGCATAACGTTTTTAAGCTGGAGCGTTATCCTGCAGTGTGCTGAATATTATCTTTATAAAACTATCTCAAGTAAAAATTGTGTTGACATATTTACAGTATCGCAATATTAATGAGGTTGAAATATTTACAGATTTGCCTAAATCTATCAAATATGCAGCTTGTCTTTGGGGAAAAAAGTTACAGCGTATAAAATTTGAGTTAGGGATTCTTTCCGTTGTTTTGTGGCTGACAAATTTATAATAGTTTGTAGGAAGCTGTGCATTGTTTGCAAATTATCACATCCCAGAGGCTAAACAAACTGAGAGATGGAAGAGACTAAATACAGAATCACCCTCCAGCCTTCAAAATCTGCCTGTCTGCTCGGCCAACGGCACGGAAGTGCAAAAGAGTGTTTTAAGGAGCTTTGTAGAAAAAAAGAAAAGCTAACATTTTTTGCAGCATGAGAAGACATGCAATAAGCATGAATCTTATTGTATGCCAATTTGCCTTAAGTAGTGTGCCAAGCAAAAAAAGTGATCCAAATCAATTATTTAACTGTGGAGAAGGAAAGAAAGCAAAATAATCCAATCAAGTGAGGTATATTCTTCAGCAGTTGTTCTGTGGTTGAAAAGACAAAACACATTTCTCTCAAATGAACACACTGGCAACGTTTGAGAGCACTAAGGAATTATTTTAGGGTAACGTCTAAACATGTTGATATTTAACAAGTTTTCTTTGAGACTCATGGAAACTGCCACACAACACCAGTCATGAAAAACTTTTTTTTTTTTTGAAGGACATTGTGTAGATTGCACAAGACAGATGAACAAACACAATACTGGTACCGAAGATGGTATCAAGCTCTGTCCCACAGTATGGAATAACCACAAATACCAAATACCTATTGCTCTAATTAGCATCAAAGTAGTATTGGGATATATTTGCTATGTCTTTGTTGCATTGAGCAACAGCAAAATAGGAGCACTACCAAAGTATTTAATGCTAGAGCACATTTCTATTAAACTCGCAGTTTGCCGAGATGCTGGGCAGGCAGAGTTGAGACACAGCAAGACTTTACCAGTTCATTTCTCTGGACTCAAGGAGAGTTTTAAGGGAATGCCTGCAGAATGACTAGGCTAGATAAGAAACTGCTCAGCTAATTTTGGCCAGCTCCCAAACTTAAATGGTTTAACATAGTAGTTTGAATTTGGTAAGCGATTAAAAAAAAAAAGTTATCTGGATTGTGACATTCAACATCTGACTTGTGGAAAAAATGAAAAAAATGTCATTCTGTTAAATATTTTCACTTTTAAGACAGAATATATTAACCAAGGAAAGAAGAGGACAAATAAAAGTGCTTGGACTCTCCAGCAGCATGCCTAAAGCTCAAGGTTAAAGTACAACTGACCCCACACAGAGCCATTTGAACACGTGCCAAATGCATGAAGTTAGGAAGTTTCATGTTCTGCTAAGGCGACTTTCACATCACTCATTGGCTTCAACTCGGATCAAAAGCACTAAAAGAAAAACTGTGCAGAGAATCTGATTAGAGATGGCTTTTACTGATGCTTTCTACTTAATCTCCTCTGGAATGTGAGGTCGTAGCCCTCTCATATTTTAAAAAGGATTTATATACTATATGCACGCTCAACTATTATCACTGCACAAAAAATAATGTTTTGCTTTCTAATCTGAGCAATGTAACTTCAGGAGTTCATTGCAGCCCAGATCCCCACCCACAAAACATGTAGTATATGGCTGTATGGCTTCAGATGTGACTGTACTTTCCACAGTGCTCATTACCTTGTAAAGACAAAGATATTCCGTATGTCATAGTTTTATCTGTGTTACAGCCTGTAATGGTGCAAGGGCTGGAGTGGTACTCTCAGTGCTGTAAGGAACACCTTAACCCTTCAGGACCTGCCTGTCCAGGAGGAACAGACCTACGTTATGGAGGTACATGGTTCACTCCACTTTCTGTTTTGCCCATGGAACAAGTCTGTCTTCACGTATCCTGGCTACGCGTCACAGAGCAGGTTTCAACAAAATCCAGAAAGTCCAAGGCCTATCCACATTGGAGCGAAGATTCATTCTTCTCTTGTCTAAACTTCTGAACATTTAAGAAGAAATGAGACTGCCTTGCTTTAACTTCTCTCAGAGATATTCTTATTAAAAGTTCCCTTTGTCACACACTCATGCAACAAGTAAAAAAACCCAAAAAATTCTGAACTTCCCATTCAAGATTTATTATGACACTTACTGCTGGATACGCCCTTCTGTTGGTAAAGAAAAGGCTACGTATCATAATTAATGCACAAAACCCTAATGATTTGAAATATGCATTCTTCCTGTCACTAAAAATCTCAACAACTGTGAAAGCATAAAACTGAAGCTGGTCAAAATACTCTACTTGAAAATATACAATAAAGTAAACATTCTTTGAATATAAAAAGTCTTGGAGAACTTACTCAAAAAACCTTCCCTACCGTTCATTAAAAAGTTGACCCTCTCTCTCTTTTCCAGTAGTCAAATGAAAAGGTGGTGAAGAGAGGAGGAAAGTTTTTTTTGCCTTTTTCCAAACTCCAAATAAGTTTTTTGATTTCCAGTTTTCAGTAAGCGTCCTGTGTCTTCCAATCAGCACTTTAAAAAAAATCACAACTAAAAATTTCTGTTATAATAACCAAATAAATTGTGCCACACAAAAGGTGTTATTTTTTTTTCTTAGTGCAAGGTAGCAATGTCTTAATACAGACACAGTGCTGGTTCTCCGAGTAACATTCGAACTGTAGTCAGTGTAAAGCTGTTCGAATTCTCATATGACAAGCATTACATTGGATGAAAGTATATCAATAATCCTAGAAAAGTCAGTTACATAGCTCTTTTCTTCCTTAGATTTTGAAGGGGTCAGGCTCTTGGACTTTGAGACCTCGTGTTTTCACATTCTTTGCTTATTTGGCCAGAGCTCCCTCCTCTAAGTAACTGTTTGTTTCACAATTAGAAATATGAACGGGTGATGAAGATACATAAAAGTAATGCTGACCTTAGGGGCCCTTCTGCTCCATTTCATACTATATGCACGTACATGCATGCGCTTGTATATACCATAAGTGTAGCAAACTAAAATAGTAGAAGTATCTTCAGGTTCAAAAGTCAGTTCCCCCAAAGATTAGGAACTGTAGAACCACAGTTAACTGTACAAACAATTAAAAACTCACATCATCATGTCTTTCAAAGCCTCAATCAAGCACCAAGACTCATCTACTATGCACTACAACAATATAGTTCAAGGAGACTGTTTCTTGAGCCAGAGAACTTACAATAGAAGTACAGAAGAAAATGCACTCTGATTCATCAAAACACTAACCACTGATTCAGCCCTCTAAAGGAAGCATCTACTACAAGATAAGTGCAAAGCAAACAAACATTTTTGCTAAATCTTAGAATAAGCATGAAGTTGAAATTAAAACTGCAGCTCAAGAAGTAGTCAACTCAGTAAAACAGGTTAGAGAAGACAGGCTCACTACCTTTCATACAAGAGCAATGTACAAGAAGAAATGTAGAGAGGTAGTCTCACTCAAAGCAATGGTGGTTTCACTTGTTTTACACCCTTCTTGACTTACTCTACAGCTGAGCCACTAATCAGCAGGTTCCACTCTTAGACCTTCTGTACAATCAACTCCCAATGCTTCCTCTGCTACATCATCAGCTGGGAAAGGACTCCCAAGCATGAATGCACACACACAATGAAGGTAAGAAATCACACTCCTGCTCTCAGATCAGGGATTCATAGCATAACCTGGCTACAATTTCAGGTATTTCTCTAGTTTGCAGTCTCGTAGGGCTCTTCAAGTGATGTCCACAATCCCAAATCACAGGAGGTGCCAAATGAACTTGTGGCCAATTCAATCCAACTGAGTAAGAGTTGCTAGCCTGAATCTTTTCCTTTCCTCTTACCCCAACCTAATTCTGGCTCGAGTCGCTGTCCTACAGACTCCTTTGAACAAATAAATATGTGAGCAGAGAGGAAACAGGCAGAACAATCAGACAGCTTTCCTGAACAAGATTTATTTCCAACGTCCCAACTTCAATTGCCTAGCTTACCTGTTTCACAGTGAGTACAACTGTGAATGTTGCTTGTATGTATTACTGGTGTATCTCCAAAATCAGAGAAAAGTAGACAAATGCTTTCTTCAAGTTATGCAAGAGCATGTCTACCACCACAATAATGCCACCCTCAAGCCCAGAGAGACTGCAGCATTCCCACTAAAACAAACTTGGGACAAACACAAGCAAAACAATTTAAATGCATTCACACCTGGGAAAAAGAATCTCATGCTCTGATAGTCAATTCATAATCAACAGAAGGAAAGTTTTGGGGACTTCTCAATCCAAGTATTTAACTTTGCAATCAATAAAAAAATAATAATGCACATGCAATGCCTGCTAGCAAAGTGATTTGGGGAAAATCATTCCAAACAATCCAAGCTGTTCAAAATACCTAGTCTCTCCTTATCCTGATGATTACATGTGCAGGTGGACAATAAGAAATTAAAGCTCCTTGATTCTCAACTGCTTTGAGTCAATTAGTCCTACAGTAATCAGATTAACGTTAGAAGGAAGATGTTCTAGGTTATTGCTAATAAGTGTCTCCTTTGGAAGAAACATTATTCGCAACCTTTTTCAACAGTCTGAATGCAGAGTCCAAGAATTCAACACACAGGCAAGCAGAACTCCAGCAGTCCCTCACCCTCGGGAACAGGGGTCTCGAGGCCAGGCTGAAGACGTGTCTAGCAGAGTTGCATGAGGAAGTCTGACAGCTACCTCTTCATGCTATTTTTCTTCTACAGATAGCAGACCAACCACCAAGGTTGTCAAAACAGCATTTTTTTCATACATCCTGGTTTCAAGCATGAATGGGTAAAGGGAAATGGAGATGTGAAGGCACGTTAAGCAGCTACTAAAGCTTCTTCCTTGAACAAGCAGGACAGAGCATCCATTATAGGTTAGGGGTTTTGTTTGTTTGGAGGAGAGGGGTAAAAAGAAAAGGATGTAAATGGAATGTTAAATCTAACCCAAGCCTGCAGCACAGCTGTTAAGACCCAGCAAGAGCAATCTGGATATTGTACTTACTGAATCAGCTAAAGAGGTCTAAGCAAACTGATGTTCATAACGAGAGCTGTAGAATTCCATTCATACAATGGGTGGCAACAGGCCAAGGATAACTTGCTGAAAATAAGAGATCTAGAAAGATTAAAAAGCAAAAACATTTATTGCAATATAGAACTAGAAAAGGGCCAGATAATCCTGCACACATAACTAAAACTACTCCCTCTTCAGCAAGGGCCTTCCAAGAATACATCCTTTCCAATGATAAAAATAGGAACAAATGGGGTAATCCTCAATAGACAGATGAAAAAGAAAATATGACCATTTTGGAGCTTTAGAAATATGGCAAAAGACTTATTTTACATTAACACTTCACCATTATCACTAGTCAACTTGATAAAACTCAATGTAAGAGTAAAAAGAACAATTTGCATGAGTCTTCATTCATCTCACCTAGATGCTAAATGAAAATAATACTATTTCTGTTAATGTCTTCTCTTGATTTTTTGGGGAATTTTTAAAGATCAAAGTGATAAAGCCTCAAAAATCAAGATATCTAGCAGTCAGAGAACAACAAGAGTGGTTTTTAATCACAATTGCATGGGTAGGAGTTTGCAGAGTTGTTTTTTTTCCCCCAACATCCTTCATCCACATAGCTAAGCTGCTGTCAGAGTAAAGATGCAAGATGTAACAACAGACAAGAGAACTAAAAGGACAAGATCTCATGAGTGCAAGATAGCTTGCTTGGCCATGAAAAGTAGTTCCTTGCTATATTCTCTGCATTAAGGAGGATTCTGGATAAGAAAGCATTCCTTTCCTTCCCCCCATCCTTCTCCCCATCCTTCTCCTTCCTGCCTCCCCACTCAGAGTTAAAATCCCATTGATATGTAGTCTTTGGGTGGAGTAATCTAACTTCTTCAACAAAGCAGCTTGCCTTTTTCCCAGACAAATGACTTGGCTGAACTTAAGAATCTCCTTTCGCTATTAAAAAATTCCACAATAACCGCAGTTTTAAGAAAAATCCCAGAATCTAGAGTGGAAAAACCCTACTGAATTAGGCTTCCAAGAATCAGCAAGTCTTAAAGAGTTTATTTAAACAGAATTGTCACTCAAATATCAGCAAACTGCGCGGAACACACTGAAAGGGAACCGAACAACATAAATCAGGTGACTATTGCAGCTTCCTCAACAAAACCCAAACTCTAGCTCTTTACAAAACGTCAAGACAGTTGAATCTTAGCCGAGTTGTTAAAAACGGCTGCATGCATTTAATTAAGTCAAAATCGAAGCCAGATGGCACATGCTGCTTTTCCAATAGACTGGATGCTGTCACAAGAGGCACTACTTAAGCATTCCTTGATGATTCCTGGCACCAGTGGCTACAAAATCTCTTTCTACAATCTACCATACACCCCTCCTTTTTTCTTTCCAGTCACCAAGCCTTTAAAGAGGGTGGGGAGGAGGAAAAAGAGAGCCCCTGAGATAAATTGACTCAGTGTGTGGAATGCAAGGCAAACATTCCTGTACAAATTCAGGTTTGATTTATTTTCTTTAGAAAACTCCAGCTGCAGGAGGAACCTCCAATCGTTGGTCTTTGCCTTATACCCATTAGAGTCGTCACCTGTCTTAGAAGGAGAAAACAGAAATATATGACTATACTTCTGAAGTACTGTACAGCAGAAGATGTTAATGCTTCAGTCAGTAATAAATGCAAACGAACTGGCTAAAAAAGGCCTCAAGAATTTGGAAACGTAGAGCTGAAAGAAAACATTAACATTTCATCTCTGGACTGCATAACCTCTCAGTGAAAAATGACAGTGTAGGCTTTTGCGGTCAGCACACATGCAGTGAACTCCTCTGACTCGTCAGAAAGACTAGCAAGTTATCACCTGGTTGTAGTCAGCCAAAGTTAGAGTGGACTGAGCCAGAACTGAGCGGTGATGCCGTATTTTACTTCCCATACTGCACCTTCCAATACATGGAACTCAACGGAGAGGGCAAGAGCCATGTCACTGCTGGTCATGCTTCTCAGTGCTCGCACAAGCCAGGCACAGAGCCTAGCAAAGTGTGTCTGGAAGACGATGGGGAAGAAAAAGCATCAGAAGTTAACTGATTACATATATGAGAAATACGCCTCTGACAAAACACCTCTGCTTGATTTTTACTTTCAGATTTCTCTGTTCCCAAATCACTTAAAACAGCTGCCATATTGCTCCCAAAGGACTGCTGAAGACGTTTAGAGCAAAAGGGGGGATCCATCACGCCTTTTGAACAGACAAGAAAAAGAGTCCAGAGGTCCTTCCCTGTATTCGCTCTCCATGTCCCCATCAAATCACTTGGAAAAATGAACCACACAGTGTATCTCATTGTTCAAGTAACCTAGCATAAAGCATATACACAGACAAAGGCATAGGACTATAACTTTAGGTTATTTCCAACTGAATGATCCCCTACTAAGCAATACTATGATCTAGGGTTTACTTAAGTTCTTAATTATGATTGCCACTTTTATACATATCCTATCTCACCTTTCATTAAAAAAGGAATTATGTACTTACACTGAGTATCTTACCGCTTGTGCAATCTGTTAAAAACTCATTACCTACTGAGAACAAAAACCCGTCTGCTGAAAAGGGTGAATGTGTTTAACAATTTCAGCAGAACAATCCCTCTCTCCTGGTTAGTTTAAAGCTCCATTAATCTCAATGCAAAACAAAACAGTTTCCTTTAACAGTCAGATTCTTGACCTTGAGCTGCTCCAGTGTTGGAGTTGGGGGCTGGGGTAGAAAGGACACGGATCGACCACAACTAGGAGCTGGAGAGTAAAAACATACAGACAGAATAGCCAACAGAAAAAAAAAAAAAAACAAAACCCAACAACAACGAAAATTATATCTGTGAAAGACTACCATCTCCATTTCTGCCACAGAAACCTGCACAACATCACCTCAAAATTTGTTACTCATTTCCAGATAAATTTTAAAAGATCAGCAGCAATGAAGGTTATCAAAAGACAACCAAGAATGCACAGGCTAATGGCTTCTAAGTTACTCATCCCAGCACTGACCCACATCATCGGCCATTAAGAGTATTTACAGAATAATGTTGCAAATGAAATCCAGTCTACTAGGTAGCATTATTTTCAGTGTGAAAAAACAAGACTTACAGATGCTTTCCTTTTAGACACTGAAGATGTCTCTTGCTTGGATCCTTTAATCTTCTTGATATGAGATGGATTTATTCAAAACATCATTCCTATATGAACCCAACTCAAGAGTTGGACAAAATAAGGCCTTTAAATCTAAAAATATTCTTAACAGTCAACATTCGCAGGGCTTCTTGCGTACAGGTTTTATGCTCCCCTACCCACTGTTTTTCCATTACCGTACCTGTTTACGTTACTGTGCGCAGCACAGTCCAGAGAGTAAAATCTGTCCTTGTTACCAGGACGTTACTATGTACGTGACAGACCCAGGTGGCAGAACGCATTTGAGTTGCCTCTAAAACGGCATTAAATGGCCTGTGATTTATCTTAATACTTTAAGTTGTATTAAAGCATGATTTCCTCATTACATCTTGTAAGGCGCAAATTTAATCACTTGACGGTATTTGCCGAGCATTAACTGCAGCTAAGAGGAGGGCGCGCAGCAGCCTCCGTAGCGCAACGTCTGGGTCTCCCACACCAGCACCACCTTACCCAGAAGAACAGTTCCTCAAGGCAGTTTTTAATTAAAATGCTGCTAGAGCTGAGCTTTCTAAATGGCTCGAAGATTGGCCAGTCATTCTGTATCAGTGCTTACAAACATTTGAGAAGCCTTCTCGTACACAGAAGGACTGGATGGACTGGACTAAGGACAATATCTAATTTTGCTTAGGAACTCTGGAGGTCCTTGTTTGACTGCACTTTTGGTTTCGTTCACAGTTACAGACACATCATAAGGTAAAGAGACAATGCTGTCATTTGGATTACGTTCACGAATCTGATCTTCTTCCACAGGTGCAGAAGGGTGTTTGTAAAACTAGCAGTATGCTGACCGCTACTGCCCCTTCAGTACAAGGAAAGCCCTTACTTTTTGCATAAAACAATGTTTCGGAACATCTTCTGGGCTGCCTCAGATGCTTTTTGGCCAAAATTATTGCTGTTTACCATATAGTTCTGCATGGTTTATTTGAAGTCCCATACCAAAGTGCTTGTTATTTCTGTAAAAACATACATGAAGACACTTTTAAAGCCTGAAGAACTTACTATTCTTAATTTGTTCATTAACCAGCAGTACTGCGACGACTAGAGTGACAGAGCTTCACACACAGCCTCAACAGCTACTTCAGTGTTAAAACCTGAGAATAACTGCTGATATGCACAGGGAATGACAGCCTCACAGTCTCCTCGACACTTCATGGGATCCAATTCAACTTGGTTGGATCCACATAAAGATGAATCCATCGTTCTGTGGATCCAGAAGACTTACAAGTCATTTGTATAAAACTTTTTGTTCCCAAACCAGACAAGCAGCAATCAGCATAAACACTTAATGCCAAGTAATACTTTAACCGAGTGGCCTCCTCCATCTTTCTCAACTTGCAACGGAAGAAACTGTATAATAGAGCAATTGAAATAGCAGAGCAAACACAGCAGGTGGTCCCGTCTTAGAAGACTTCCACCAATGGATTTTGAAATTTTACACTTAGCCTGGTATGCACCCAAATACATTAAAGAGCCTAAAATGTTAAACATCAGAGGCAAACCGAACATTTACAAAATACAGGGTCTATTATTTTGGACAAACCTTGCTGCAGTCACAGAGGAATGTTTCCTTTGGCTGCTATTATGCTCACTTCCATTTATTTATATGGAGCAAAAAGCAAACAATATTTTCTTACCTTGTTTTTTTAATTGTCTACAGATGGTACAAAATCCTAGAATGATAAGGCTGGAGGACAGACTTCTGTCTTCTACTGAAGAGACTGATATGTGAATTTTGCTAGTATGAGACTTTTACTGCTTATCCCAGTTACAGAAGAGAGAAGGTCCAGCAGCTACAAAATTCTTGAGAGGTTTCTTTTGTCATCCAAACAAATAGAGGGGAAAAAAAAAATCAAATACCAAAATACACTGTTTTTACAATGACACCCTTAAGATAGTCTAATTTACCTCAATCATAGTAATAACAGACTACCGCTCTATTCTTTCTTCGAAAGTACTGGAATACTGAGCTTGTTAAGTCTCTCTGTGTGAAAGGGTTAAAAAGCACATAGCATTCATCAATCAGTCTTTATTAAGACACTCCAGAACAACTGGAGAGTCTTAATCAAAGACAAATCACAAATCTCAGTTATTTAATAACGTAATACAAAAACCTAGTTCTATACTCAAAAAAGATCTAGAAGTGCCAGGCACAAACTGAGCAGCTCACAAAGTAGTTTTTGTCTTTTGCCTATTTCTCTACATTTTGTTTCAAGTTTTGTTATACCAATATTATCTCCTTATGTATAACTACAGCAAAACAATGGACAGAAATAGAAAACTGTAAGCCACTCAGGCTAAATGCTACACAGCCTCCTTGCACACAAACATGAGCAGTATGGCATCTTATGGTTAATTAGCCCATTTAGAGTAAATTAAACCCACAGCTCCGTTAAAAAGCCAGCCTGCTGTATTTTCCAATCAGCCAGCCCACACAGTATGTTGGGAGCAACAATATTTTCTCTTAAGTAAAGCATAGTTGAGTTCATGCAGATGTAAGTGAACAAGGGTGTGACAAAATAACAGAAAAAGGAGATTACAAAGGAAGCCTGAATCTTACACTGAAGTTTCTTTTGCCAAAAAGAGATTCAAAGAGAGAAGTGTTTTCTTTGAACAAATCCTGAAGCAGAATCTAGGCCTTTAGGTAAAACCTAGTTCACAACATAACCTTACATGCCCGTATTTTCCAATAATCTCAATTTTGGCACAAATTACCTTGAAAAAAATTCTGATTATCCAAAGACTTGTCATTTCAGAAAGCTCACTCACGGCTCAGAACTCCTCTTGAAACAAGGGAAGCAACATTATAACTATGGCTTTAATGCGGAACAAAAGCTGGCACAGCTTCCTACAGCCTGAGAAAAGCAAATGATGTGCACACGTGGACCATGCTGGATAAGTGAATTATGTTGTCCAAGCACTTAGAGAAATGGAAGAAAACAAATACAGCCAGGTAACGCTACACCAGAAAAAAAAAAAAACACATACTGAAAAAACACACAAAGCATTATTAATGTATGCAGGTGGTTTTGGGCCCAGACACCCTCAAATGTCAAGCCTCAGAGTCAGAAGACAACCTGAATAAAGCTTTTAAGATCAATGAGTCAGGACCATCCAACAAGCCTACAACAGGACTGGCTGGACAGGAGTCTGACAAATAGGACCTTCTTACTGAGAAACAGCTGCCTCCTAGAAAGAAGACAGGGCACATTATTTGATTAAGCAATAATTTAAAGAATACTTAATAATTTATAAAAAATAACTAGGCTATGGACTGTTATTGTGCAAGACTACACCAAAAAAAAAAAAAAACCAACCAACAAACCCACAAAGTAAAGCATGTTCAAATTTTGCTGGTAATTATCCCTGACCAGAAAACGGGATCAGGCTCTTGTCTTATAAACAAGGTATAGGAGCACTGATGGAATAAAAAGTGCAGCTGTTCGTTAAAACTGCTTTTGGCCAGGTGTCCATGAGATCAAGCACATCACTCACACTGCAAATCAGGTTTTATTTCAAGTCATTCTCTAAAGAGCAATAGGACCATACAGCTTTATTTTGCATACAGCCTTTCCTGCTCACTTAAAATCACAACGCTGCTATTCTAACAAATGCCAAGAACCAAACTAGAAACTTTCAGAGATCAAGAAAGCAGCCTCGTATTTGATCTGGGAAGCCAAAATCAATAATTTGAGCTGCAGTGACAAACTCTGCAGATCCTGAGTAACGATCTGTGTATAATACACATGCTCAGCAAGATGTTACGCTGCCACTAACAGTTAACTGAAGCATTCTGTAAAATTTTCAGGGGAAAAAAAAAAAACAAACTTCCAAAGAAAATGCTAAGAATTCCCACATATCACAAAAGTTTCCTAGAAAAAGAAGAATCAGCAGAGCAGTCAAACTGAAGCATCGGCAAGAGGGAGAAAAAAAAACAAACTACAACAACCTTCAACAAATCAAGACCAGACTATGTTTTAAAGCAACTCATACTGCAGAATATAAAACTCTCGTTTAAAACAATCTTGCCACCTCACAAAATGAAGGCAATAGATGAAAGTAATCTTTATAGTGGCCCCACAACCGTCCTGAGAAATTCAGCTAAGTACAGTTCACACCCTACAGAAGACACGGCATTAGTAACATGCACCAGAGGCAGCAGCAGAGTGTGATTTCTGCAGGCTTCTGTCTCATAGTTGAGTTAAAATTCTCTAAAGGACTCAACACAAAGAAGTACTCAAGCGATACACCATTTATTTTTACTTCTCCCCCCCCTCGAATGTGTCTTACATTTTTTGACAGTGTTTCTTACCAAAAATTGTTAAAGAAACGTTGCTGTCATGAGATTTAAAAAAAAAAAAAAAAAAGTCCTCACGAAAAGCCCAGTTCAGTGAAAACAAGGGATAAAATAGGCCAGTTTCACAATACAGACGATGTCAACGGAGACTCACTGGCATCTACAGTATGGCCTGTTCATTTTAGTTTGGGTGTGGTTTTTTTTTTTAGTTTTGGGCAGCTGGTTTGTTTTGGGGGGTTTTAGTTGGGGTTTTTGTTTGCTTGTGTTGTTTTTGTGTTTTGTTTTGGTTTTTTTTTAAGTAAGTGACTTGCAAGAGGATGAACAATCAAAGTTTACTGATGATGCAAGACTACCTGGATTACTCAGAGCTGCGCTGGCTGCACAGCCACACAATAAAGACTGCATTGCTACATCAGTGTAGATAAGGCAACACACATACAAAACTCGCCCACAAGCAATAAACATGGACCCACAGGCAAGCACCAGGGAGCTTGCCAGAGATCTTCACTTGCATCATGCTAGGCCATGCTCTGAAAACAGCAGTTCAGTGGTCAGCAGCAGACAAGTAAACAAAACATCTGGAACTATTAGAAAGGCTCTCCCTTCTCATTTACACAAGATGGTACTGTGTCAATCAATCCTCTCTGTTATAATAAACTGAGAATTTCATGTAATTCATGTCATCCCACCCAAATAACAATCCAGCAGAATTTAGAAACCTAAGGGAGAAAAACAACAGACTGGTCACAGATACTGACCAATGTTTACACGAGAAGAGTTTAATCAGGAGAAAGACTTGAGCTGAGAAAAGATATGGCAAGAAGAACTATATGTATCAGTGCAGTACACGAATCTAAGACATACTACCACGAATCCACAAAATGAAGATGGCCAGCTATTCTTCAAAAATATAAAGCCATTTAACAGACAGCTGTGTAAAATAGCACCTTTTTCTTAAAAGCAGGTATGAAACATTGCTAGTGGATACTGAGGATGGCAAAAGTTTAAAAATAGAGCCAGTTAAGAAATAAAATAAAATAAAAAAAATCAGTCCCACCAAGAATTTGCTAATTGACTTTTAAACTCAAATGAATCAAACAGCCCTAACTTCCTGACTATTAAAGACTGTACCAGAAGGAACGGAACCAGGAGAAATAATAACCAAAGAAAAAATTATCCTATACTTTACCATTCCTCAATTATTAATTCCCAGCTACTTTCAAAACCAGGAAATGAGATTCAGTAGACTTTGCCCCTACTCACTACAGCTGTCCTCGTGTTCCTAGACACAGCAGACATGGCTGCCCAGACAACATCCCTGTCTGATGATGCTGAGGAGGAAGGCGAGAGGAAAGAAGGAGGAAATCAATCCATAACACTAAGAGCACATTAACCTACCTATACAGCAGCTACCATGAAATGTGTATGTCAGCAAGTCAAGACTAACAAAAAATAACTTCCTTTCTGATTTGAAAGTAGAGCATCCTCTCAACAATTACAGGTAAGGCATTTTTAGAAAGAAGTGCAAGGCCACACTGTCTCTAAGCAATATTGTGATAGTCCAGAGTAGCAGATGTTGTTTGCAAGAGTAAACAGGTTTTCAAAAACAGCACTGGAAGACTCTATCCATAAAACAGATATTCATAGGATGGCTATCTCAAACAAAGGAGCTACGAAAACTAGAGCTCTGACTCTGGAGGCAAGAACAAATACATCCAAAGATGAAGGAAAAGAAATAAAGGCAATATTCTATAAAAATCCTTAAACTGTACGGTACCATTTAGTCTGTATGTTTCATGGCAACATCGCATGTGGAGCAGTAAGACTATTCTGAGCTTATTTAAATGCCAAATAGAAGCTTTTGAAAAATACACTAGACTGATACAAATGTGTATCATAATTTATTATATTTACAAAAAATGAAGTGTTCCTGACTCGAAAGCACAGCTAGCTTATCAGGCCCTCTGGTTTGGCCTGGACAGTAGATGAATCGCTGTTCTATCAGTGAATATTGACAGAGGCTCGTCACCAATAGACTCACCAGTGCCAACAGTTACCAGTTATGAAAGAAACAAATTTCAGCTGAGGATTTTGAAGCTGCATGTGGAAATTGCAACTCCAACCCCTAAATAAACCTGGCAAATACTCAGTTTTTACAAAAGCTCAGAATATCAAGGCCAAGTTGCTATTCTGGTGATCAAATAAAGTTAGTCCAGTCACACGAACTTATAACTAAATAATAATAGTTCACAGAAGTTTTCTTCTTACCTGCAGTGACTCCATAAATGCCCACTTAAATAAAATGAACTGGAATCTTTCTAGACAACATAACTTCAATTAAAATTACTGGTCTACTAAGTTTTCCAGAGCTACCCTATAACAATTTTTCCTCTGTGAACCAGCAGGGTATGTTCTCTTAGCACTGAAAATACTGGTTCTCTCTAAGTGTATGAAATTTAAAACATGAAAAAAGTTATAAGCTGCTCTCTGAGAATAAACAGATACGTTCCTGCAACAGTCATTATACAGAGACTGTAGCAAATCAGGAAAAAAAAATGTCTAGCCCGCGATGGAAATCTTTGATTGGCAAGATCAAGATGTTTTCCTCATCAGTGGGGATGCCCAGCACATCAGTAGGGTTCGTGACCTGCATGTTAAGAGTACATCAGATTAGTAAATGCATTAGCCACATTTATTTCCCGCACATCTTTCCCTCTGAAACTACAAAGCAACCAGAAACTATGCCTTCATACATCTCCCACGCTCAAGGCGTCACAAAGCTGACTCCAGCCAGGTTATGACAGAGAGACTACATCAGTATGACGCAGGCTCCTTTAGGAAGCTTTCCTTGTGAGAATAATGAGCACACAACAGATACAGCCACCAAGATAACCACAAATTGCTGCTATTGTGATCTTGCTTGTGCAATTACCTCCAGTGCTGCTGCACACCCTCTCAAGTCTCCACCCCCAAGCAAATCATAGGATTGTCTGTAAGCGCGGTACACCAAATCCACAGCTGTGTGGCTGAGCATTTCCAACCTGCATACGAGAGTGCAGGTTTCCACCTTCAAGAATTCACATATTTGTTAAGACCTCAGAAAGTTTACTATTGTATTCTTCAGGCAGCTGCCAGGATGTTGCTGGTCTGGCACACAAGCAGATTCTTCTCAGAGAGGAACGTGAGAGGATTCAACACACACTGACGTTTCTTGCCACCAGTGCCACTGGTACAGCTCACACTCAAGTTGAAGAAATACACACTTCCATCTTCAAAACATGTATTAAGGGAACGAAATACTTCAACATTTTCTTCAAGTACTTTTTGCTTAATTTTCAATGTGAAGCCTACAGATTATAGAGCGTATTGCTTAAACCAAGTCAAAGTGGACAACCTTATGCTTTAATCCTGTTGATTTTGTGATCCACGTGGGCTACCCACAAGGATGGAGAGGCTACATCTTGTTTTGCTAAAGGGAAGTAAATTTCATATCACCAGAACATGTGGTGCATCCACATGTTTTCTTGCTAGATCACCATCTTTCAGAACACCATGCCTTATGCTGTACGGTTACTTGGCACTTCCTAGGAAAATGGGGAGAAGATATAGTCACTAGTTGCAAAAGGCTGCAAGTAGTTGCACAAGGGTCCAAATTCATAACCAAGTCTGATGCTTATGCTATTACCATCTTCAAAGCAAGTTTCAAAGGCGGATCAACACTTGCAGGCTAATGGATGTTACCACATCACAGATTGCTTCCACACATTTTTGGCCATTTTGTTTAAGTGCTAGTAGCTACCCATTCTTACAAAAGTGGTTACTCTGTCCATCAATATTAAGTAGAGGGCTCTAGAGTATTCACTGCTGGTGGAAAAGACAGACCATATTTGACATTAAGTGCACATGAACCAGAAGAACCAGATCCAGTTTTCAAAAAAAAGATGGTCTGCTTGTACTATACAATCCCCTAAGCAGTGTTTGCTTAGCTTACCTTTAAGCAATACGCAGTATGTTATTACATTAATATTAAGTCTGCTTCAAATATTTCTTTCTAGTGCCATGTCACTACTTGCAGTATCTTAGTTGAACTGTCTGCCAACATGCTTCAAGGAGTAAGATGAATCTGCGTAATAGGTGAAAAAAAGCTGGTGGCAATCCAACCCACACAAGCTCATTCTTACACACACTGTTCTATTGACTTCAACATGCAATGAATATTGACAATTTTTTCCAAGGAACACAAGCAGATAAATCAGTAACAAGGGCACAGGAAAAATCCTGTGGCCGACAGATTTTTCAGACAGACAAAGAGAAATTTCATTTGGTTCAACATCCATTAAAAAAGGGGGGGGGGGAGGGGGGGGGGGGGGAGGAGGGGGGGGGGCATCTTTTTAGGCATCTAATTTTCCAGGATCTTGAATAATCTGAACTCAAAAGCAGAAATTACATTAAATGCCTGATAGATAAGAACAAGTAGATATGCACCAACTGAATTTCACAAAACTACAGGCCTCCATTGACATGAAGAGTATCTGGGAAGAAATCATCACTGAGGTTTGTGACCAGCACCAAAGAACTTTTAACATGTTCCTACCTAGTGTACAGCACATCATCTTTTGTTTTCATTAAAAACAGATTATGGTTCAGATATATTTACACATCATTAGAGACAGTGTGCCAAACTATGAGAAGGAATTAAAACCACTGTATCTGTAATGAGAAAACTAAGGAATCCGAATGTAGAAATAAATACAACGTCATTTTCAATCCTAAATATTTTAAGGAGCTTACTTTCACTGCTAAGACGGGCCCTTTGAAAAGAGAATGGGCAGATTTAAGAATTTTCTACATCTCAAAGAAAAACCTAGAAAAAAACCTTTACCTTCAAACAAACACTAACACGACATTAAACACAAGGTTAAGAACCACTGACAGGAGCAGGAAATAATACAAGACAAACATTATAGAGACATATGACACTAAGCAGAATCATTTAATTGTAACTTGTTTCTAAGTAGTCTCAGTGATTTTTCCAGCATTACTAAAGACAGTGTTGTCCTTTGAAAAAGAAAACAGGGATAAAATATAAGGAATGACTGAAGAAATTTGAACTACTATCCACTCTAATCTCAAAAGTCATCTGGAGTTTAACTGATAAATGAAAATATTGTACTATATCAGGGTAAGATCTGATCTTGTATCTTATATAAACAATCTTATGATCATGGAAAAAACAGGGATTGAAAGCTGTGTTTAACTACCAACAAAGCCACATGTTTTCCTTTGAGTATCCTGAAAACACAAAGCAATACAAAACAAAATCCATTTCTTCCTGTACTTAACCTGAATGGTATCAGTCAAAAGTTTCACTGTTCACTGTGACTAATTAACGGCTTTATAGATGACAGATCTTACGATTTGCTAGTATTTACTCTGCCATCATACAACTCAAAGTTTTTTGGTTTGGAATTCTATTTCTGTTTCTTCAGAAACTAAATACCTGTGAATGGAGAAAACATCAAGAGAGTCCATCAGTTCACAATCCAACTTTATTTCAGATCTGGTTTCCTCTAGGTACATTGATACTGAGCTAAATAACTTGTTTTACATTAAGCTGGTATCTTTAAAAAAAACCCAAACAACAAAGCGAAACAAAACAACAACCACCAAGCAACAGAAAACATTAAGCAATTCAAAGATGGCAAGTCTTCATGTTTGTTAGATTAAACATCTATTGAATTTTGGTTGGTGATTCAATTTCCTTAAGTAAAATACATTTTGTCAGTTTTTAAGTAACTGCTACGCTGCTTTCCAGCATCTTACTCAATTTTCAATATCCTCTTAATTAACTGGAAACCTATGCCAACTGTCAGTGCACCAGATTAAAAACTCCACCCGTGTATGGTGACTGTACCCTTGTTTGTAACACTCGACCTCTCTCTCTTTTTGGCAATGGCACTTAATCTTAAACTTCACATGGTTGCCTATTAAAAAATCTTAGGTTCTTCTTGCCTTCTAAGAGAGTCCCCATCTCACGTGCACAATGTGCGCTGCATTACAATGAGAAGTGCTGTAACAGAGATACAGCTTACAGGGTGGTTTGTTTTTTTTTTTTTCCCCAGTACTTTGAGATTTGAGGTCCAGCCTTCGGTAACTAAAGCTTATGAACATCAAGATTTAATTTTAATTATATAACATTGAAACTCTTGAAGAAATTGGCATCCATCATCAGAATTTTTGTCAGTTCAGGAAATGGATCTGTGACATAAATCAGATAAGAACAAAATGCACTTAAAACTGTTTTGTTTTGTTGTTTGTTTTTTTTTTTTTCCAAAAAACAACCCCAAAAAACAAAACACTGAAATGTGCTGGAGGTCATAAGGTGTTCCAGCTTTCCTTCCAAAACTGCAAGCTTTTAATAATATGTGCTCAAAACTGGAAAATTTCTTTTCTGTCACTGTACATTAAAGCTAGTTCTGCTTTTCAAAATGTGTAACTACTACATCATTCTCCCTCTGCCTCAACTCACAGTCTAATTGGAAAGGGAAATAACTCTCAGGATATCTCCAAAAGGAGACACATTCTTCTGGTGTTTTGCTGCAATTTAATCATCACCTGGACAACTATCATCAAACACTACAAAACATACACCAATCTTGCTAGATACTCTTCTCTCCAAAACTAAAGCTGGATGAAACATCTTAGCTGCATGAGTCACAGAGAGAGATAGAGAAAAAACAACGTGCTCTGTTGCATACCAATAGTCACAGGATACTTTTTCAGGTCATAGTCTGTTATGTGTACTCCGGTTTTGAATTAAAAACACAGTCTGATTAATGTCAAATACAACTACAGAAAAAAAAAACACCACAGTTTTTCTTGCAAACTCTTGACTTCCTCTTCATTGTACCATAAATTTCAATACAAACGAGCACAGATATTGTTTTTGTTGCTCTTATATCCATATTATATCTTTTTAATAAAATAGTATCTAAGCCATGGTTTGACAAAAATCATCTTATGTCTTCATCTTACTTTAAGATCTATTTCAGTAATTAATCACAGGTGGTATTACCACTTCACTAATCAAAGTTGTTTGATGCTTCCCATCATGAGATCATATTTTCTTTCAGCAGTTGATGAATTTGCCATTCTTGAATTAGTTAGGCAGAAACTTTCCATTGTGTGCGTCAGCCTGAAACCTTCAGTTTTCTTAAGTTTAAACTGAAATGGTTCATCCAGTTCAAGAAACAAATGGAAAAAGAAAATGAAGAAATAAATGCTTACGTTACAAAGCAAAACTGACAACTTAATTTGAAACCCTCTAGTGACCCCCAACTTCAGGAAAAGGAGCGTACCTGACAGCATCTAGGATGCGCACATGGCTGTCTATATGCCTTGTGTTGCTTGAGTTAAACTCCTTGGAAAGCGTCCAGCTATTAGAGATCTCAATCAACCGCAAGTCCTGTGAGGAGATTGTCCACGCTAAACATTTTGTAGGCTGAGGGTTTAAGCAGAAAGATGCCAAGGAAAAATGAAGGAGGCCAAGTAAGCCAAACTTCATGTAGCTGAAAAAGGCGAAACAAGATTTGTAGCTAGGGATGCAAATAGCAGGGTGAGAGAAACTAGTAAAGAAAGATTTTGTCTGCTGAATTGAATCCGGAACCACTCAGATGAGGAGAATGATAACAGATAAAGACTTCTAGGAAAGAAAGAGGTAAAACTGGAACAGGTTAAAGGAAATTCAGAAAAGGCTGGGACTGAGCACTGGAAAGAAGAGGCAAACACAACACCTTCCCTCCAGAACCTGGAGACTGAATTATTGAATCCGAACACACCTTAGGTAGCAGAGAAGTCTGAGCCTGGTGAGAGCAAAATACCCCAGTCTCCTTCTAGTGTTGACTCCCACAGGAAAAAACAACCTATAGTTGCTCATTAGTTTCGAAAAATTGCAGTTCAGTTGATAAAATTACATGGATGCCACATTTCTTTTGTCTTCTCTAAAAAAAAACAAGTAAAAGCAAATAAACACAAAACTTCTTAAAAGAATATAAAATTTGAAGAGCAAATCACTCTGTAAAATGATTTACATTTTACTAAATGAGTTAAACTGAGGAAGTGTGGTCTGGATGATCGGATAGTGAGGTGGATTGTGAACTGGCTGAAGGATAGAAGCCAGAGAGTAGTGGTCAATGGGACAGAGTCCAGTTGGAGGCCTGTATTCAGTGGAGTCCCTCAAGGGTCGGTACGGGGACCTGTATTGTTCAACATATTCATCAATGACTTGGATGAGGGAATAGAGTGCATGGTCAGCAAGTTTGCTGACGACACTAAACTGGGAGGAGTGGCTGATACACCTGAAGGCTGTGCTGACATTCAGAGAGACCTGGACAGGCTGGAGAGTTGGGCAGGGAGAAATTCAATGAAATACAACAAGGGCAAGCGTAGAGTCTTGCATTTGGGTAAGAACAACCCCATGTACCAGTACAAGTTGGGGACTGAACTGTTGGGGAACACCACACGTGAAAGGGACCTGGGAGTCCTGGTGGACAGCAGGATGACCATGAGCCAGCAATGTGCCCTTGTGGCCAAGAAGGCCAATGGCATCCTGGGGTGTATTAGATGGGGTGTGGTTAGTAGGTCGAGAGAGGTTCTCCTCCCCCTCTACTCTGCCCTGGTGAGGCCACATCTGAAATAGTGTACAGTTCTGGGCCCCTCAGTTCAAGAAGGACAAGGAACTGCTTGAGAGAGTCCAGCGTAGGGCCACAAAGATGATTAAGGAAGTGAAGCATCTCCCTTATGAGGAAAGGCTGAGGGAGCTGGGTCTCTTTAGCTTGGAGAAGAGGAGACTGAGGGGGGACCTCATTAATGTTTATAAATATGTAAAGGGTGACTGTCATGAGGATGGAGCCAGGCTCTTCTCACTGACATCCAATGATAGGACAAGGGGAAATGGATATAAGCTGGAACATAGGAGGTTCTGCTTAAACATGAGGAAGAACTTCTTCACAGTAAGGGTAACAGAACACTGGAACCGACTGCCCAGAGAGGTTGTGGAGTCTCCTTCTCTGGAGATGTTCAAAACCCGCCTGGACGCGTTCTTGTGTGATCTGATCTAGGTGGTCCTGCTCTGGCAGGGGGATTTGACTAGATGATCCTTTGAAGTCCCTTCCAATCCCTAACATTCTGTGATTTAAGACTTCTGTAATTAAGTGTTATACACACAACTCCAGCCCACACTCTACATCCACACTACTACACATACAACCACTACTAACATGCCAAACTTCATGGCCAAATAGCATGCTTTCTCCTTCCTCTCACTGATATACTGCAAATGAGAATTATCGTCCAGTACCTAAAAACTAATTAGTTTTGGAGGGTGCAGGGGAGCTGATTTTCAGGACACTGACTGCAACTGTGTTTTAGAAGCCAATCGTATTAACAGAGTCAAACACATTCATGTATAATTTTCCTTGAAATGTTTTGTAACAGACTAAATCTAGATGCAGCTTTCCAATGAGCAGAAGCAGTTCAATTAGCACTGGAACTGCTACAAAAAGTTAAACAAATCAGAAATCTAAAAGAAAGCTTTTCAGTCCTAAGTTCAAAAACGTTTCAAAAAAGAAACATCCCTAGCAGTATGTTATTAGAAGGTATACAGCCAATTTTTTATTTCATATCAAAACAAGCTGCACAAAAAAGTCCTCACAGAAATTTCTCCAGAACTCAAAGAGAAGAAAACCTGGACACAAAAAAAACCACAGCCAGCATCAAATATCCCAGCGAATTCCAAGCCTTTAGACAAACAGGTACCCACAACAGAGGCAGACCTAGTTGTAATGTGTCATGACTTAATTTAGCGTTGGTTTAGCAAACACGGTCTCCTAGATGCTCAAATGTGAAGTAATTTTTGGTAGCAAAAAATTAAAACAAGCAAAACCCTTTTCTTTTTATTCAGACCTTAACAACAGTTATGTCCATTCTGTCTTCAGAAGAGGGCTGGATACGTTTTTTTTTTGAAATCACAAGATGAACAAAGAGTACAGGTCTGCATTCAGACTGTTGATTAAGAAAAATTCAAAAGTCATAAATGCTTATCTCCTATTTTCTAAAATTATTTCCATACTTCAAATTAATTTTCACTGGAAGTCAGCTGGACTACAGCCTGTAAGTCAGTGCAGGGCGTGTGACTGTATACCACCATGTTGCCACTCCCTGCTGCTCATCTCCACTCCCTCTAATCAGCTAATTAAATTGCCCATGCAACATTTCCCCAGTCAGCTTTCAGCAAAATAAACTAGGTTTCTAAAGGCCTACTGTTTGCAGCACTGGATTTAGGATGAAGAGTCTATGCTAGCCCAATTTCAACCCCTTTACGCTGAAATGTGGAGCAACTGTACCAATTATTAATACAATATGTTGGAGCAGACAGCCTCCAATTAGTGCTGGTGACGTGCAGATGAAGAAACTAAATTTTTGTCTGCAGTTAGAAGAAAACATGTACCTGCTCCCTTCATTCTGCTGAAACTTGTATCCTATATTATCACCTTAGACGATGATGAACCATAAGTTCACCATCAGTCTTCAAGCTACTGAGAATATACTTGTATTGAGGAGCTGTAAGGAGGTCACAGTCATCAGAAATTGAAGGAAATTTAAGTGGTCAGCAAGGACGTGTTTTGGCTACAAAAATATATTTCCTTATGAAGCTTTATTGCTAACAAATGTTTCAAATCTCACAGATTCAAATGTCTGGTTGACCTTTCATATAAGTAGTACACATTATGGCTTTTTTTCCCCTCTCACATAGGTGCTGACAGCTTGTCTCATTGCATTCATTTCTTCTACTTTTCCGAGGCACTGAGAGCATCTGTACATTTTGGGTAGGTAGTGGGTTTAATTTCATGAAAAGAGATCTAATTGTACACTTCAGTGCATTATTTATGATGAAGGCTGGAGATGACAACACAAAACTACACTTTGTGCTCGTGTAAGAAGGACTTATTCCCAAAAGAACCACACAGACAACTTAAGACAACTCTGTGGACTCCTAGAGTTTTCATATGTTTGGGTTCTAGGTTCTACAAGAAAGACTTTACAGTCTTTGCCACCATAATATTTCAGCATTTCCGTGCCAGGTCTGTTTCATGAGAAACAGACTCCTGTGAAGTAGGGAAATACTGTTAGTTCTATTCAACACCAGACATGGAGGCAAAGACGCCATACAACTCCGCACAAGTGCACAAGCAATCTGTTGCAAAAGAGGTAATTAATTTACTAGATCTCCCAATTTCCAATTCAATAACATTTCCAGTTCCTTGCTTCTCACAAGGTTCTGTGTTGAAGCTTTGCAAACTTGGACTCATCACTGGCTCCATGGAACCAAACCACCACACACCTCTCCACCCTCACATTTTAATCACCTACACCTTTGACAGAACAGGTCACAGCTACAAATTTTTTTCTTTTTTCTAGGATGCCAATTTCCTTAATCAGCCAGCAGACATTCAGTTGAGCAACAGAAGACTTGCCTTACACCCCTCCCTAACATCAGATTGAGCAATCGCAGAAACTCCTCAGGTCTCCAAGGTGTCAGGAAAGGCGCAGCCCTCCTCCCTGCTCCTGATAGCAATCTCCTCCAGGAGAGAATTGCTTTTTCATTTTACAGAAGCTTTTGTATTTAGAAATAAAGGCACTTTACCAAAATAGTAATGCAAGAAACAGACTACAAATTGTTTATAAAAGCTGATTTTGAAAGTGTACATTTCCTCTTAAATCCTGAGATAACTATTCTAAACGTTAATTATACTTAACATACATATAAATCTTTTAAGTTTCCCCTGTTATCATCTTGCAGTTCTTTCCACATATAAACACCCAACAAAACACTACCTTATGTCAACACAGTATGTTTCCATCTTTCTTTTATTTAAATGAACGACTGTGAAACAGATGCTTCGCTCTTACATTAAAAAAAAAAACCCACAAAAAAACCTGCAAATGCCTCTAATGAAAATCTAATGTACTCCTTTCTTCCCAATCAACAAAATATGTATTTGTAGAGTAATTTACAATAATTTAATGATTTCATTATCCAGAATCCAAATACTCATCAGGAGGTGGAGAATTCATTACATCAGATATTGGCCAGCTAGACACCCACAAACTCATTTTTGCATCTAATTTGTTTAAGAAAATTACCACAGTGATGACTAACTGATACTGTGTAGGAAGCGTTTCACTTCCTTTAACATGAAATCATGTTTCTGTGATACTATTCTAAAAGATTATAGTATTTTACTGAAAAATACACAGCTTCCAAATAAAGTATTGTTACTCCCCAACACTAATTTTTCACATTATTCACTGAACCAAATCCGAGGTTTGTTTCCTAAAGAACGCTGAATAGTTTATATGTATTTGGGAATCTGGGAGATACTGCTTTGTTCCATAGTTTATACTGGAAGCTTTCAAAGCAAGTGTATACCAAAGTATGTTTTATCTGAAGAGACAGAAAAAATCCAAAATAATCTGCTTTTATAGCTTTGTGAAGGGATTTAGAGAACAATAATCTATTTTACTGAAGAAGTTTCAATTTTGAGTACAGCAGTAGGTACCTGTGCTTCACTTTTGAACAAATTTATTGTACTCTCATGCTCCCCACTGACAGATCTCTCCCTACTTCAGCTATTCAGACTTGACTGCAAGCCCATTACAGACAGAATATAACAGAAGGATTGAGGATGAAGAACTTCTTACTCTAAAATTAAGGTATCTGGCCCTTGTAAAAGGCTCTGGATTTTGTTTCAATTAAGTTTACCTAAACACTTGGATCTTTTCCCATTTAAAAGAAAAAGCACAACTTAGAATGAAGTTCATGCATTTCCATTAAAAAAAAAGCTCTGAATTAGTTTCATCAGGTTATGCTACAGTTTCAAAAAAATCAATCTGAATTCAACTTCACACATCAGCCAAGAGCATTCTTACAATCTCAGCCGAACTGCTCTGAGATAACCGCCTCTGCTACTACCAGAACATTAAACACCCTGTCGTTGTATATGACACAAATACACAGCAAAGGACTAGACTAATGTAAGTACAAAAAACGTCCAGGTCTCAGAAACATGACTGACAGAACAAGTAAGAGCCTGGGGCAAAGAAAGCATCCCACAAGGCCACCTCCAATCACAACAACGAGAGGACCCTCGATCATGATCCATTTTCCTTCTAAAAGGTCATTCAGCTAGAAAAATGACTGCAAGAACTGATGAAATTGCACTATTACTAGCTATTTAAAGGGACACAGCCTCTCAAGCACTGCAAGAGAGGTCCCCATATATTCCCCATTTCCAACTTTCAGTCACTGAGACTATTTTTTGCCCTTTGTACCACTCTTGAATAATAGGCCACTAGCCATCCTTTAAAAACCTCCTTACTAAGCACAATTCTTCAGAAACTCTGTATCTAAGAAACTTGACAAGATTTTTCCTAGCCCATGCATTAGAGTTGACAGATGTGGATAACTAAGTACAAGAATTTAAATATTTCCTAGAATCTCATAATTTAGAAATGGAGAGAGCTATTTAAAGGGGAGAAGAGCAGGGCTGACAGCAGAGGGGAAGGCTTCCTTTCTATATGGGATAAGGCAGGAGAAGTATAGGGACACAGGGTGTGAAGTCTTCCCCTCAGTGCCAATGCTATTGTGCCCTTGCCCAAGCAGTTCAATGCTTTCAGTTGATTTTGCCATTTCATCAGGGTTCAGAAGAACTTTGACATAACCACCTCTTTTCTATTGTTGAACACTCCACCTGTTTCTACTTTCAGAGCCAACCCAAGAATTGTGTACCTGACAAAAACTATTTAGTTTCTCAAAGCAGCAATTTGCTGCATTTCGAACATTTATTGAACAGTCAGCTCTTTCTGCCTTGGGGAGTTCAGCACACCACGGTGGCCCTCGGGTACACGCAAAGGCCACTGAAAAGATCCCCCAATAACATGTTATGTTGCAGAAGCCATTCTCTTATCTTTGTGACCTGACCTGTGCTTACCAAGAATGCCCTGAATGAGAGACTGAATACTGATACTGTATTAACTCACAGGGAGGGAAAGGAACTTAAACATTGTCATCCTTGGTAGGTTACGACTCTCCCCTCATTAGTTTGATAAATCACACTGAAAAGCTACGTTCTTATGATGTTCAGAAACAAAGCACAATCAGAGAAACAAGGAATTTTCCAACAGTTTTAGGTATAGCCACACTCATTGCAAATACGCAGACAATAACCTTGAGTATATTTCATCTTACTACAGGTACCTACATAGGCATCTAGGTACGCGTCGAGGAGCCGTGAGCTTCCTCAGCTTCTCACACAGTTTGACAGCAAATGGTAGGCACCTTCGGAAAGCAACTCAGAGCACTTCAGTCATGTCTAATTTGAACACCACAAATCACTTTCCAAAAATATCTACTTCTATTAAACATCTAGCTTAAATCTGCGTGAACACCACCAAAAGTCTGCTGCTTGGCAAAGCATACATGAAGGATACAAACTCATTCCACAAGTGCATCAAGTTGAATGTAAAAACTGGTTACAGCTCAGAACTTTATAGACGTCTCCTGCCACTGAATGAATGCATTTAAACAAAAATCATTCAGTTATCCATTCCATAAACCTTACATTTCATCTTGGTTGTATATGACCATATTTGTGAAGTCACAAGTAGCACAAAAATTAGAACTCCTAAAAACTCACCACCAGATCAGTGATAATATTCGGGGGGGGGGGTGGGGGGGCAGGGATGGGGACAGCACAGCATACCTGCTCCATAACCTTTAAGAAACTGAAAATATTGTGCTATGTGGAATCAGAAAGCTTCCACATTTGTTTCTTATCTTAAAGATAAGCAAAAAAAATCCAAACAAACAACAAAAACACAAAACCAAGAACCCAGAAAGACTTTCATAAGTTTTACAGAGAGGCATCAATATTTTTCTTTATGTATATATTTAAAAACCTTGACTTTCTATCAAATAGGCTTAAAACACTGACAAGAGAAAGCAAGTTTGCGTAAACAGATGAAGCCTCAACATAACTGCGTCGATTTTTCCTTTAATTCTCTGGGAAACTTGTCAGGCACTTTATCTCTCAAACGTACAGCAAGGAAAAAATCTGCTTAAGGCTGGGATCTGTCTTAAACTTCTGTAATAAAAGCGACCCACAGAACGAGATCCATATACATATTAGGTATTGTCTGCATAGATTACAAACGCATAGGAAGACTAGACACAAATGGCTTTCCTCAAGAAGAAAAAAGCTCATGTATGTGATGTAATATTGGCTTGGCTACTATTAAAGTTGTTGCCTCTGATCTGTTCAATGGGTTTCATTTCCCATTTACCTTGTTCATTCCACACTCCCATACTTTAAAATATTCATTAAGCAGGAGAACACACAATGAATCAAGTTCTACACGAAAAAATATATACAGTCTATTGAGTAAAGCATATGTAGCATAGACAGAAACACCACACGAGCCCACACTTTTTTCCTCTTAAAAAAAAAACAACAAAACAAAACAAACAAAAACACAAGCATGATGGATAACTAGGTGATAAATGGCATTACTGGCAATCTGCTGACAACAGCAAGCAATAACTAGAGGTCTCTTGCTAGTCTTTTATTTTTATGCTAATGCCTATGGAGGCATCCAAAATTCATACTGAAAAGTAGCAACAGACATTAACAAGAGAAGTTCAAACTGTCCTTTAAATAGACCAAATTAAGAAACATTCAATAGGCAATCCTACTGTCTAACTCCTATTGCAGTAACTATTCCCACAAAACACACCAATTCCTCTGCCAAACTCCACAGACATGAATATTTTAGTTTATATTTTGTTTTAAACTAAAAAAATCATGATAGATTTGACAGTTTTTGCCTAAGTAGCTGGAAGGGAGGAATGCAGAGGAGAGAAAACCAAGCAGTTTGGAAGCAACCAGTATTTCTGAAAGTTAAAAATTTGCTTGTTGTGAGGAAGTTTCTTTGTTCTGGTTTTAAACACGCATTCTGACTCCTCAGGAGGATTTTTGTCCTGAAATGTAGTGTGAAATGCACAAAGGAAAACTGCAGTTTCAGGACTGCAAGTGCACACACCCTGTTTCTTAAATCGCGCTCTCACACTGTTGACTTCTAAGCATGTTAACTCAAGTGACCTGAAACTTCTCAAGCCACAAGCTTTTAACCCATCCTCTGATTTCAACTCCCTACACAGTTTGTAGATCACACATAGCAATATCCAAGATAGCTTTAAAATCCAATTTCCAGTAGTGGTGGCATTTCAACTGTTTATGTTCTTGCCAAGAAAGCCGAAGCTCTTAAGCTTCAGACTTCCACAGCCTGACCATTTACACCACATGTAAGTATGGTGGGCTCCATTCTGCCAGTAAATTAACAGTCACAATAAAGAGCTCATTCAACAGCCATTAAAGTGCTAAAATTGAGAGCGTTCCCTTCATCAGCCTGCTCACCAAAATAAGAAGCAATAGTATCTTCTTGCATCAAAGCAAATCAACTCCCCTCTTCCGATAACCAAGACCTTAGATCCAGCAACCAGACTCAAAACAGTTTCTACAGCACTGAAAAAACCACCCAACTCTTAACATATTAGACAAGGAAAAAAATCCTATTTTTATCCTAAATCATACATTCTAATATACAAACATCTCCTAAAATTTCTCAACTATCAAATTAAACAGCACAAAGAAAAGGTCCAGCTCAGACCAATCTTTCCCAAACAATAAACCCCTCTTACAAGTTAAGTTGGATAAGAACTACCCAAAAGAAATATAGAATGTGATTTGATACAGTCTTTCAAAATTGCTGGTTAAGATACATGTTCGAATTACAGCTCCTACAGCTGAGTAATTCTGCGCCTTGTTCTTAATGACCAAAAGAATACGGACTGAAAACAAAACTGAATGAATACTCCTTCATCTGTTACCTTTCTAGAACCAAAGGAAGCGAATGAAATTTGTCAGGATACAGAGATCTAGATTAGAACTCTCCTTCTCAGCCACAGCACAATGGCTCCTAATAATTTATAAATCAGCTGTTTACACGAATGACTGCATTTACATTGAAGCGGTCAGTAATTTCCCAGGAATACCACTAAATGCTGGTTTTCTGGACATCAAGCTTCACAGCCAGGTTTAAGAACTGTTATTGTCTACAAGAACGCAGCTCACCTCAAACACCTAACTTGAGGGAAGCAACTTGTATTTACATTTGAAAATGCCTTTTTTTGATTCATTCATACACAGCATCATTAAAGCTTTTTTTCCCCCCCCTTACATATTGTTGCAGTACAGCAATGCAAGTAATTGCTTTCAGTAATATGTCTAAGGCCAAAGGATAAAGAATTACTTAATGAAAACAGTAAGAACTTCACTTACTACTGAAATAACAAATTGATAGAAGTCACATGGAGAAGTCCTGCAGCCACTTAATAAAGAAGCATTCCTTCACACAATTTAAGGAATTATTAGATTAAACAAATTGCAATTCACATCTAACCACAGACAGGAGCACATTAGGAAAGTGCAATGGAATAAAGAGAAATAAACAAAGGTTCAGAGTCTATCAGATACTGCTTCTTCTTGAAAGACAGCACCTCCAGCTGGGGCACGAATTCAGCACTGATTCAGGAGACAAGAACTCTATCCACCAAATCAACAACACAACTTCTTGCAACAGTCCAGGTTTCACTTGGAAATCTTGCCGAAATACCAGCCAAGCCCAGCCTTGATTAGCCTGCAATGAGATCATAGCTCGAGGAGGTATGGCTGTAGGCCCTTGTAAAGCTGATACTAAAGAGGAATCTATTTAAATGATACATCAATCTTTCCTGAAGCGTATGAACTATAATGTTTTTGTATTTATTACTGCAATAAGGATAACATTGACTGCAGAACAACTTCAGAGGTCCTAAGGACATTGTTAGTAAAGGAAGTGAAGCGACCTTCTATCCATCACACATAATCAATGCTGCGACTGACACTACAAGTTGTGCATCTGAGATAAGAATCATTTTAAAGTAAAAGTAATCAAGATAATGCAGCTATGGGAGATTTTCACAAGATTCACACTTGAGTATCTTGACTTTTCATTTTCATTATTTCCAGTAAGATCTTCCTCTTCAGCATTTATTTTGTTTCTTCAAGAGAGGAAAAAATAAAGTGAGGCTTGCAAGTCTTCTAATTAAAGTCCTCGAAGTTGTCATTTCACCTTCTGTTGAAATACACATGTTGCTATAAAAAGCAAGTCCTTTCTTTCAAGATGTCAAATTAGGCAAGAACAAGCTGCCTTTGGGCAATTTTCTTGGAATGTTATCATACACACATGCAGAGATCAGAAAAAATGTAAAGCTTTTTTTTTTTTTAAAGGGACATTGTAGAAAATAACAGTAAGTGACACAACGACAACGCTTAAAGACTTTTTTCTTAAATACTAGCAACACCACTTGCACGTAGGTGGGGCAAGCTTTAGAAGACCAGCTATGTTTAAAGATCGAGCAAGCTGTATCATGCATCATTTTTCTCTGTGACTATTGCAGCAACAACAAAAAGGGCAAGGGGAAAAAAAAAAAAAAAAGAAAAAAAAAGCTTGTGCCTGGCAGGTGAACTTGCTATTCTGCCTACCTGGTTCAGGGCTACTGCTCCAAGTCTTATTTCAGTTACAGAAAGAACAGGGAAGCCTGCCCACCCCACAAGCTTATCCCCTTGCTGAGGCTGGACGCTTTTTTCTCCTCTTCTGCATGCCTTCCCCTCCCTGATTATTGGTAGTTTGGAGGATCAGAGGACATTCTTGTTTTAATTGACTAGATTTCCAGCTAATAAATTCCCAAATAATGTTTGCAGCTCTTCTTTCCCCAGACTGCCCCTATGGTATCTCCTACAAAAAAAACTTTCCTTCCTGTCAGCAACCGAAATAGCCACACATCCAGAGAAACTAACACCCAAGCGGTGTACTATACAGAAAGTGTTGCAGAATGAGCAACATACTTTTAATACTTGTAATTTTCCAATTACAGAATTTTCTGATGCTATTTTTCAGACAGTTACAGTAGTTGTCCCATATATGGTAAGGAAAGCAGGAAATATTTATACCACAGACTTCCCAGCATTTACATAAAGGTACAACTTTCTTCAAAGGTTGATCTTGCTTTCGAGATGGTGGTAAGCAAGGAGACAGGCAGAATTTTATAAATCCTCTTTAAGTAGCAGCTATCTGAGCATCCATTCACACCTTGTCACATTCCTCTCCTTAAAAAGTGGTGCTTGGCGTCATCCATCCTCACTTTCCCAGAGCCGCCCTGGACTAGAGACAGAGCTCCACAGCCAGCTCACGCTTAAGCACAGTCTGAATCCACAAAACCAGGAGTTTTTCCATGCATATCCTGAAGGATTCGGTCCAGTGGGTTTTGCTGGATCCCCCACTGCGCAGCCACCAGCCTACCTGAGAAGGGACAGCACATGCCACAGGGAGAGGAGAAGCGCAGGTGAAGCGGTATCCCCTCTCCCATGGCAGCCTGGCAATCTCCATGTGCACCCCGGAAAGGGGTAACTCCAGTTCAGGGCTCTCTTCAGCCAATAAGAGGCAAACTTTACATCTCCTGCTGCAAGGAGGGACAGTGTTGACCAATCAGTATTAAATTATTCTTCCCAGTAGCTTCCCACCACTGGAAGCAGTTAAAAAAAACCAACCAAAACCCAACACCAAGATGGGTGGGCCAAATCAAGAGGAAGATTTCGCAGCTAAAGAATCATAGTCCTGGGGACATGGGAGACACAAGCTCCAGTCCCTGGTTTCAAAACTAGTTCTATACACTTGCATCGAACAACATCAAATGAAAATACACTCCAAAATTTAGACCCAAGGATCCACGTCATCTCTTCTTCCTAAGTCAGCACCGATGGATCCAAATTTCTCTTCCACACAGCAGCATGATTTCAGGAGGTATCAAGGCTGTGGTTCTACTTAATTATTCCTTCCCAACAGACCCAATTTACAAGGTTCCCATCCCAGACACTTCTCTCCACATACCACAGCCACATCCTCATGCCACAAATACTTAAGCTTGTTACTTAATACCTAAGTAACACCATGAATAAGTATCACTGATCAGTCTTTAGATGTAGCTCTTATTAGCCATTACCAGAAAGGTGGAATTATTTGATTAGGTACTTGATAGCTAGTACATACATAGTAAGTAGCAATTTCTCCTTTCCTCAAACGGTCCCAGGTTTGATATTCTGTAATTCAAGGTACCAGTAAGAGGCCAACAGACATGCAGTCATTTTTCAGCATATGCATCTTCTGACACTGTTTTTTATTGAAAAACAGCAGTAGGGAAGAGATCTAGAAAGAGATGGTTACAAAAGTCCTAACTTGGGAAGTCCATAACGCAGTTGTTTCAAGGGTGGGAGAAGGGAACTGACTAGACAACTCACAATGAAACCCACTGAAAAATTAGATCAGAAGAATTTCTGCTGTGGATAACAGGACTTGACCTCTGACACCCTCTGTGCACTTCTAAAATGGGAACAGGCAGAGTCCACAGGACTTGTAGACAAAGCATACGTATCTTTTCTACAGATCTTGAGAAAAACGTGCTATGCTAATGTGGATTTTTTCTTGCCCAACTACATATGGATCTATTTTAACGTGTTTTCACTGTGCAACAAGAAAGCTGTCTCAACAGCAAACCCAAACAATTACTGGGGATGGTGGTTCTTGAGTTAAAACACATCCAGCTGAAAAACATTTTCTAGAAAATGTGATATATTTCTTTAACTCATGCCCAATACACTGAGATTAAAGCTGTGAGTATAGAAGGGCATACAACAAAAAAGCAGTGACGGGGAAAAAAAAAAAAAGGCAACCTGAAAGTGCATTTGTACCCAGGAGTCTCCCCCTCCCCCCTCCCGAGCATGGATTTGGTCACCGACCACAAGCCCTTTTGTTTAAAGGAGAAGGGAGATACAAAAGGTTACCCTAATTATTTCGAATTTGCAAGTGCAACAGCAGCGGAGGAAACTCAAGCCTCAGAGCCGGGAGTTTCTGTCTCTCCACCCTCCTGCGCCAGCACCCCGGCGGGACGGGCCCACCACCGCAGCTCCCGGGCTGCGCTGGCAGCACCGCGGACCCTCAGCCCGCTACCAGCGCCCGCAGCGACCGACCGCGCCGGCTCCTGAGCGGGGAATGAGAGCAACGAGAAGCGGCAGGGCCGGAGCCCGACGGAGCCCAACAACCTGTTGCCCCAAACCTGCTCGGATGCGCCCCGTGCCGGGCGCCAGGTGCCCCAGCGCCCAGGGGCACCCGCTCCCGGGGCGCTGACGGCCGCCCTGGGGCTTCGGAGCACCGCCGTGAGGCAGCCGAGCCGCCCGCACCTGTGCTGGGGCCGGCGGCACCGCCGCCACCGCCGCCCTGCCCTGCCCCGCGGCGCGGCCGGGCCGGGCCCGCGGCCACCGCCGGGCTGTCACCGCCGCGGGCACGCCAAAATGGAGCCTGCCGGACCCACCGCCGCCGCCCCTTCCCCCCCCCCCCCCCCCCCCCCCCCCCCCCCGGCGCCTCTCACCTTGGTGATGATGAGCGGCTCCCCGTGCTCTCGTCCGCCCTTCAGGGTGAAGCCCCAGGGGGCTCCGCCGGTCAGCAGCACCTCCACCAGCTTGTAGCCCTCCGCTGCCCGCTGCTCCACCATCAGCACCACCGGCCCCGGTTCCACTAGCACGGCGCCAAGCCGCGGGTCGCCGCCGGCCAGCCGCTCCCTCCCGCTCCGCAGCCCCACGTCCTCCATGGAGCCCCCGCGCCGCCAGCGGCGCCGGTCGCGGTCGGGGCTCGCCTGCCTCTGCCGGCCGCTCCCCGGTGCGCGCCAGCCGGCGGCAGCCCGCGGAGCCACCTACCCGCCCCGCAGCGCCGTCCGGCCCGGCCCCATCGGCAGCGAGAGGGCTGCTCCCGCCCGCCCTCTCCTCCTCCTCCTCCTCCTCCTCCTCCTCAGCCCGCGGTATTGTCTCACGCCGAGGCCAGAACCCGGCAGCGGGGGGGCGGCTCCAACTTGTGGCAACTTGGCGGCGGGGCAAGCGCCGCCGAGCAACGCGGGACGCCGGGAGGAGCGCGGCGGGGCAAGGCGCCGGCACCGCCGCCTCCCTCTCGCCCCGGAAAGAGGGACAAACCCGCTTTCCACCGCGGCTTTCCTCAGCGGGGGAGCTGCTCGCCCCTTCCCAAGAGCGGACAGCCCCGCAGCGCGATGCCCTCGGGCGAGGAGAAAGGAGAGCAGCCCCGGGCCGGCCGCCAGACAAAGGCAGCGGCGAGAGGGTCCGTGAGCCCCCGAGTCACCCCGGGGCCCTGCCCGTGTCGCCCCCGCCCCGCCACACGCAGCGGCGGCCGTGCCTCTCCTTCACTCCCCCCCGTCCCCAGACAAAAGCGGCGAGCAGGTGGAGGGGGGGAAGGGGCAGCCGGCGGCTGCGGCCTGCCCCGGCCAGGGACGCCCCGCCCTCGCGGTGCCAGGCGGCGGGGGGCCGCGCCGCGCCGGGCCGGCCGGGGAGTGGCGGAGACGGGAGGGGCGGCTCTTCCCAGCTCGCCGCCGTGTTCGGGGAGAGCGGCCGGGAGCGGGAGGGTTAAGCGGTGGGGGCGACGGGGCGGGAGGAAGCCTGGCAACATGGAGGGCAGGTCAGGGGGCAGCCGCAGCGGGAGCCGCTGGAGGGGGAGCGGGAGCAGCCGAGGGAGGTGCTTCCTCCCGGCAGTTCCCTCCGCCCCGTCCTGCCTCCACCACCTGTGGGGCGGGAGGGGCGCCAGCATGTGCCGTGCCCGGCCCGCCCGCCTCGCTCTCCCTCCGAGACCCTCTAGCGGCAGCCGGAGGCGAGGCGGGGCCAGGCCGAGGCGAGGCGAGGCGAGGCCCCGGGGGGTGGTCCCGCCTGGCCCTGGCCCCGGAGGATCCTGTGGCCGGAGGCCGCAGGGGTCAGAAACGCGGCCAGGCCGGGCGTGGTGGCGGGACGGAGCGGTGGTAAAGGCAGGTGACGCCTACAGCAAAAAAAAAACACCCAAACAAATGGAAAGAGTTTTGGTGGCACAGACGGTCCCCGACATTGGCTTGGTTGGTAAAAGACCGTCAGAAAAGTTCGATGGAGGAGCACGGGGCAGGACTAGAAGTACTGATCTTCAGGCAAATCTGATGTTACGGATGGGAAACGAATGCAGGGTTTGGGGCTGCCTGATATCTCCACTGAGTTGGTGATGGAGCTGGGGGTGACAAGCTGATTTCTTGCTGGACTTCATTCCCTCAGCTTAATTGCATCACTTTATAGGATGTTTCAGTGGTTTAAATCAGGACCAGACTTGGCCCGGAGTAGCTGAGTACCAGCACACAATCCTCTGTTAGTTTTCACTACCAAACAGGTGGAGTACTGCTTGATCTAAGACACAGGGAAATCTGTATTTGCTTTCTGAAAGCCTAGTGAACCTCAGAGTACTTCCATGTGTGACAAACTGTCTCATGGAAGTTCCTGGTATATGCAGTGGGATTTCAAGGTTTTGTATATATGCGACAGTTCATGTATTTTGCTTCTGAAAGTGGCTGTTACGCCATTCTGATTATGTAGTCTGACCCTTTAACTCCTGTTTCAGCTGGTTTATTCCTCAGAAAACTGTCCTGCCTTGCACTAAAGCAATTTGTTTCTACAATACTTTCAACATTGCCTACGGTATGTTTCTCTGATACCTAAAAAAAACTTTAGTTTCAGGATTGAGAGCATCTGAGGTCATCAATCCCAACAGCAGACTGGAGGACATACAGAAAGGGCAAAAATACTTGGTTAGGGCGGTGGTTGTTCCCTCATGTCCTTAATGGGACAGAAAGAACCACAGAGGGGGCACACAAACTTACACTTCTATGAGGATCCTGCTAAATCCAAATCTGTTACCAAACATATATTGCATCAGGTTATTTAAGGCCTCTAATGACTTACAGATCCTCAGTCAGATTTCTTCTCTAATTCTTTTCTATCATACAGACAAGTGCTAATTGTAAGACAAATAATTAAAACAAACAAACAAAACAATCCACAGGTAAAAGCAAATACAAAGAGTTTTCTCCACGTCCTGTTTCCAGTTGTTCTTAAAATCTGCAACGAAGTCTTCAGTTATGTCTGTGTAACACATATCAGGTTGTACATACAGCAACGTATATTCAATAACCTGTATCTGGAAGTTTTAAAGAACTGCAGTATACAGACTTGTAGTTTGTAAGCATGATAACAAAAGAAAGATCCAGAATAACAATTTGAACTTTAGTGTATCCCCAAGTATGCACATTGAAATGAAACAGAAATAAAATAGCTTGCATCATTAATGAGAAGACCAAAACTGAGCTTCCAGAAATGTTCTCTGTTTGTAGCCCCTCTTTTGCAGCTGCCAAACATTCATTCTTCTTCATCTTGAACTTTTTGTTGTTCATAAGAAATTGAAGATTTACTTTACTGTTCTGGCTTTTTGATTTGGACTTACAAATCCAGTATTGAAGAATGATAAAGAAATCTGGGAACAGATTTTAAAACTGGAGTATCTAGAGCCAGGAACTGGCATCTATGTTAAGGAAGCCAAGTGAAAACTGTCAAACTCTGCTGCTGTACTTACATCAGTGGAAGATGTGAACATGTAGCGCTCAGGAAAGCAGTTGCCTAAAGAAAGAATATCTGAAAGCTTTCATGCTCCCGATCAAGAGAGCGTGAGCAAAGAACAATTTTCTAGCTAATGCTTAGATAGCCTGATGGTCTGACACAGTCATCAAGCAGACCCTCAACCTGTGGCTGACAATTGAGAAAGCAAACTTCTTTATTTTGGATTACACCTTTTTTTGCCTTTTCTCCTTTAATGTTGTCAATGAAAAACTAAGAGATGACTACATAAAGCTCCTTGTACATGTAAGTTTGACAAGCCAAAGCAAGACAGGAGTTCTCTTTTGTCATGTCGGTCGAATTTCTCTTCACATCTTTTATATCCTCCCTCTCTGTGGGATTTGAAGCTTGTTCAGAACCCAGCTGGAGACTTGTACTCGCGCTCTTCTTAAAACATTGTGATAATTTTATTACTTGAATTTCTATGGCTTCTGCCAGCCTTCATAAGATTTCAGATAGTAATAAAGAACAAAGGATTTAGTAAATGTATTCTAAAATATCACTTTTCATTTGTGTGATAAGAAAACCGATGATATCTGTATTTGTCTAACAAAAGCCTCAGCGACCAAATGCTCAGTTTTCTCCCTTACTTCTTGTCTCACTTGCCAAATGTCGTCTGAGTGTACAGGAGTTAGCACTAGAAGGTAGAAATAGAAGATGCATCAGGGTGCCATAAATGCATCAGAGGAAGTAACTGACTTTTTCACACTAAGGGCAGAGAATGATGCAGCTATGATCTATGTGGTATAATAGGGATCTCCTTCTGTAATAACATGTGCCATTATATTATCAAAGATACTTTGCAGCGATACACAAAAGTTAACCAAAATGCCTCCCCCGCCATGGGAAAGGAGATGCCAGAGTTCATTAAGGGAAGTTCTCACAAACCCAGTTTATGAGTCCCTGCCCTGTAACAACAAAAGCTTTCTGCAGTAAACCAGGCTCCTTCCACAGTCTGTCTTCCTACCCTGGTACTTGAAGCTTAATTAACAATCTCAAGTGAAATTTTGTTCTACAGAATTTACTCGGCCTTCATTTTTCTGTTGCAAATTTCATACCTGTCCCCTACTTAGTCAGAGATTACCAAAACTGCATAAATTCCTCTGCGGCAGGATTTTGTTTAAACAGCACCAGGCGCAATACGCTGTTCAGGCACAGCCTGTTCCACCTTTGTGGCTACACACCACTCACCTTTTCCTGAAGACACCCTGCATTGAATTGCTCAGGGTACCAGCAGGATGACTCTACAAGAGGGTGTTTTACTCTCAGTCTGGAGAGCATTCATTGTGCTGGACCTTGCAGTGCCAGCAGGACTTTTTTCCCCCCGGCAGCTGGGAAGTTTGAAAGAAGTAGAGGCTTCTGACTCATAGTCACAGAGTGAAGAACTGAGGTGAGTTAAGCCTTTACAACCTCCCACTGTTTGTTACCACTCCTTTCCTGGAGCTAACCACCAAACATCACAGTTTGGTGAAGAGACAAAGTGCCTCTGCCTCAGCCATTTGAAATAAAAAATTGATGCCCTAGGGCATGATAGTTCATTGGCAATTTAAGTTAAGATGCTGGGCTATGAAACGGAGCAGCTGATCCATGGCACATGTTCTGCTCTGTCAGCCCAGTTGCAGGGGTTGCAGCCTCCGGTGAAGAGACGGAGCAGACTCGTACATGTCCTCAGTGGCATTTGCCAAAATAACCTAGTTATTTGATAATTGTACCAATGCAGCTGCTTCTATGTAATCAGCTGCCCTAGTTGCTGAAGAAATACCATTTTAGTCACCAGTGGTGGAAGAAATGGTGATAGAGAGAAATGTATATATAGTGTGATCTCTGCAGTGAAGATGAAAAGATTCAAAAAACGCTTTTCTAAAGGCTGGAGTTTTGTGAGAATACTGTGAATCTAGTCAGAATACTGCCAGAACTCAGGGGGAAAATTGATTACAAGATAGGAGTTACAGACTTGCGTATCTTACTCCCGGAGGGCTCTCTGTAGACCTCAATTCCCCTTGCACACAATCTGTAGTATTACTGTTGAAATACATAGGGCTTGCATGCACATGTTGTCTGTGGAGCAAAATTAATCCTCTGTAGTCTTTATGGTACATTTAGCAAAACATACAGTGAAACATAGAATCACAGAACAGTTTGGGTTGTAAGGGACCTTTAAAGGTCATCTAGTCCAATGTCCCATGGGCAGTGGCATCTTTCACTAGATCAGGTTGCTCAAAGCCCCATCTAACCTGACCTTGAAGACTTCCAATGACAGGGCATCCACAATTTCTCTGGGCAGCCTGTTCCTGTGTCTCACCACCTTCAGAGTGAAGAATTTCTTCCAAGCTCTGTTTGGCTTCTTTGTCCCTGAAGGTAGTTTCCCAGGCGGTCCCATCCACCAGTTTCTTAAACAACTCGAAGTTACTCTCCTAAAATTCAGCATCCTGAATGTACTCTTCATGTGGCCCATATCCCTCAAGATTGTGAATCCCACCAGGGATCGCATGATCGTTGCAGCCCAGGCTAACAGCAATCTTGACATCTCTAGTTAGTTCATCCGTGTTGGTAAGCAACAGGTCTAGTAACGCTTCTCTTCTGGTTGGGCTGTCTATCACCTAGGTTAAGAAATTATCCTCAACGCACTCTGAGAGTCTCCTGGACTGCTTACATCTTGCTGTGGTGCTTTTCTAGCAGATGTCAGGGTGACTGAAGTCCCCTGGCAGGATCAGAGCCTGGGATCATGATGCTTCCTGTAGCTGAAGTAACACCGCTTCATCAACAGGCTCTCCTTGATTGGGCAGCCTGTAGTAAACACCATCCATGAGGTTTCCTTTGTTGGTTTGGCCCCTAATTTTACCCATAAGCCCTCAACCTGTTCATTGCTGCTTTTCTAAGACAGCTTTGTGCCATCAATCCATTTTTTTTATATAGTGGGCAACCCCTCACTTCCTTGCCTATCCCTCCTGAACAGTTTATAGCCACCGATTGCAGCCCTCCAGTCATGAAATTCATCCCACCATGTTTGAGCAATAGTGATTAGATCATAGCTTTCTAGCTGCACAGTGGCTTCCAGATCCTTCCTATTTGAAACTCCAGTGTCTTTGAAAATAACCACCACAGAGACCAAAATAACTGAAATAGTGATAAGAAGTTCCTGTAGCAGAAGTGGATGGATTTTTTGATCAAGTAATTCAAGATTTGGCAAGCTGCTGACACTTTGTTGTTAAGTCTGAAAGTCCTGAGAACCTGGAGAAACAAGTTGGGTAGCAGCCCAAGAGACAGACATCCTGGCATAGCTGGGAACTGGGAGGGTTTACTTTGGAAACCTGCCGTGTTTCTTCTGATGGATTCAGCGTAGTCATGCTCTTCTGCAAAACACTTTGATTTCAACAAATTACCCATTTTCCCGGAATGAAAAACACCATGTTGAAAAACTCCAGCAGGATGTCTCCTGTGTGATTCAGGCACTTTAAAAACCTTTCCCAAGTGTGTCTTGTTTCTCCTGTATTGCAAATAAGGCTTCATCAGCACATAATTAGTGCTGGAGAAACCCTTAGAAGTTCTCAACCTTTCAGATAAATACTCAAGTATATGTTGACTTCTTCAGTTCTTTAGGACCAAAAAAAAAAATGCTCCTGTGTTCTTTATCTGGGGCTTTTAATAAAGCTGACATTTGTGAAAGAATAGCATTTCATATGGCACTCTCATATTTCTATCCACATGAAGTTTTTTATTCAAACTTTGTTCAATTCTTGCATATTCTCACAACATCACATATGCTTTGTAAGCAATTTTCTGAGAGTGAGAGCACTCATTGCGGAATAAACTGTGGCTGTGCGTGACCAAGAGGCAAACCCTGTGATTTGCTGAGAATAATATTCTTGGCTCAGATCTTGAGACCTATCAGACCTGTAGGCAGAGAAAAAGGAGACGAGTCCAATATAGAGTCTTGTAAGCTGTAGCCTACTTCAGGAGTTAAAATTTTCATGATTTTGCATAATAACAAGATTAAAAGTCAAAGAAAAGGGCAATAGCAGCTCCTCATGTGGTTGTGGAGTCAGAAGACAACATGCAGCCTAACAAGAGGAGGTGAATAGGTAACCAATTATCCCTGGGGATGGAGTTTTCAGCTGGCAGCCAAATTCAGGCACAAGTTAAGTCATGCCTTGGGCCATAGTCCTTCTGGTATCTGTCTTCCTGTTCCTTTTCCAGTTCCTGCATTAGGGTCCTCTTGTATTACGACATCCCAGACTACCACCTGACAAAGAAACGAAAAGCAGAGTGAGAGCGCGCAGGTTGAAGCAGTGGTACGTGACAGTCTGTACTGCTTCCTCGTCAGCAGGCTGACCAGGCAATGGTTGGGCACGCTTCGGGGCACAGCGTGGGCCAGTGGCTGTTTCCGTGAGGCAGTATGGGTGAAGGCACCCTTTTGTAGTTGTGGAAGAGAGTTCAGCAGTATATGCATACATCTATACATACACTATATAGCTATATTTGGTTGTGTGTACGTGTGTTGCATCTTCATTCACCTGGAATTTTCTTTGCTTCATGAAATTCTGTCATTTCAGTGAAGCATCATTTGGAATATTTATTCCTGCTGCTGTGTTTCCGGTCGTGGTACCTTAGGGAGTGTTTTTCATTGTCCGTCTTCTTTAATAACACACGTTACTCGATAACATTCTCTATACAAACGGTGCTGTGCCACTTGCCCTTATGTGCCAAAAAACAGGCACTGGCCCATTTTAATGACTTGAGGGACGTAGCCTCAGAGGCTAACAAGCGGTCTTTAATGCATTTAAACTCTGATATCCCAGCATCTTATATCTAAATTCAGTAGTTGACAAAGATGATCACTGGAGCAGGGATGATCAGAGAAAATGCCGGAGAGAGGGTTTCAAACGTTCTTTTTTCAGAGAATGCTGTGAAAGCTTTTAAAAGGGTAGGTAAATAGCAAAGAGGCCAGACTATGCAGGAGAGCAGACAAAAGCTTCGTAATCTGGTATTTTTCGCTTGGACTTTGTCTTCATTTGCTAGCTAACCCCAAACAGACCTTCCTTTTTTTCTGCCTATTGGCAGTGTGTAAATAAATCTCTCAGTGCGTTCTATAAATAGAAACAATTCCTTCATTATAAATGACCTTTCTACTCTCAGCTTCATTACACAGAACATGAACTGTGTCCAGGTGGGGATCATAGGACGTATCATCTTGTGAAAATCCATCTAAACATGCATGCAGCATGAAGTAAATCTTTCTTTTTGCAGTGCTACAGCAGTTTGCCCTTAAGCATCAGGTATGCACAAGAGGCTATGGTCCAGCAGCGCCAGACCTGTGATATTATATGAATTTGGTGATATTACCAAATATTGATGAAATTACCATATATTATATGATATTGGTGATCTAAGACTGGTTTGAGCACACTCGGGTGTCCACAGAAAGCAGAAGTTGCTTCTGTGATGTCACCTCTCCATGGACTGCTATGATCCTTCATATAGAAGGTATAGATGTGGTCTTCTCTCTCAGGAGAACAAGGCAGAACATTTAGCAGTTGATGGGAAGTTTGAGGGAATCCTACTGAGTCACACAAATGAGAAAAAGTGCCAACATTCAGATTAGCTTTTCCTGGCTTGTGTTAGGTTTAGAAAGGATAAGGCTGCTGTGGGAGGTCTTGCTTTGCTAGCCTGAATTTTGCCTACAGTGCAGAGTGTACTCATGTCAGTGGGGCATTGTTAGTAACGTCCTGAGGAAACAGCTTCGGGGTGGGAGGTGGTTTTATTGCCCATCTTCTGTGATAACACAGATCTTATTACAACCTCAAAGGTTCATTTATTTTGAAAGTCTGAATTATGTAGTATTAAAGGTACACAGAGGATTTCTTTCAGAACACTGCATTTTCTGAAGCAGTTTTAGGACCAACCAATTTCTTGGAGTCGTACTCCTAGGAAGCTGACTAATGGAAGCAGCTGAGGTAGCCAAGCTGTAATGTAAGTGTATAGTGTAGCCATATTGCTCACCTGAAGAGTACACCCAGTAAACTACTTTGGGTGCTAAGGGGTTAGTCTCATTACTTTGTCCACCCTGGACTGTGAAGTCCACCTCTGACAGTGAAGTCATGATCTTCAGTCCTGAAGAACAGAATAGTCAAAAGAGAGGATCTTAAGTGTTTCCTGCACTATAATGTTTCTACTGTTATTACTGAGTTTCCTCCTGATTCCCTGAGCCAGCAAAAGCATGCTTTGGGGCTTTCTGCTCATTTCAGAAACTACCAGACGATTTGTGGAGCAAAGGTTGCAACTGTCCTTCAGCCAGTCCCAACATACTGAAGGACTGACTGCTGGCCATGCAGCCACTGGAGAGGGAAGAAAGCCAGTGATGCTTATGGGATTTCAAAGGGGAGCACCAGCTGGTGTCAGAATTCCCTTCAATACTTGGATACAGTGTTCAATAAGACCATCTAACCGGCCATGGTACACTGGCATTTTCAGCAATTTAATTAACAAGAGCCTTGGAGACTTCTTGCATTGCAAGAGCTTTGAAATTAGTGCTGTAACATATCTTGATTTTGGTTATGTAGACTGGCCTGGGAATAGAGGTTTTATCAGATAAATGTTCTAGTGCTACTGGGCTTTGAAAAATATAACTGAGTAGTGGGAGATATAATGTAACAAGATCCCACAGTCTAACAATCATAACATGGATATAAGAGTGTCCCACCTAATTTTTCCTGAGGGAACGAACTAACATAACCTCTAAAAGAGAATGCAGAAGTAGTGGGGCCTAGGATACCTTCGGAAGATACTGAGGACAGGATAGACATTCAACATCTTTGTAGACCAGGATGCCTTCTGTATGTTTATGAACATTAAGATCCAATGTTCAATATCACTGTGTGTGGAGAGGATAACATTCTTTCTTTTCGCAGCCTTTTTCATCAGTTGGTACCTGCACAAACTGTGTCTCAGGTAGTCTGTGTGGGCGTGGGACAAGACCTCTCTATTGTATGTATGCTGAAAGGGAGGTATCTTTTTGTTCTGTGAACTAACGTAACAATGACAACAATTGATGGTGGAATTTGTCCAGACATGTGGCCACAAAATCTGTCTTAATGCAGGTTCAAAGACTGTAATACTCTCAGCGTTGGCATAGAGAAGCGAGGATTTTGTTCTTCCAATCCCTAAGCAAAAATTGTTTTCTCCAGTTTATGGATGGATTTTTCTACTCAGTTATTTTGTACTTCATCCATAAACTTTGTTTACTAATTTAAATGCATAATAGGCAGAGTTTCAATAACTGATTTTTGTACATTTCTTCACAAAAGTTGGGTAGGATAACATTTCCCTGGAGAAGGTATATAAGAATTCACTAGAACATGTGTAACACGGTTGCATCAGTTAAATATACATAATTAACGAGCTGTTCAAATGCACACTTATTTCATGTACTTATGCTTTCATTCATAAAGAAAACAAAAAGAGCTCAAACATTATTTTTATGCAAAGGAACTACATTCATTCTCATTCTTTTAAATTAATGTTCACCATGCTTAAATGTAAATTAATAATATACAACTCCATAGTTATATTCAAATCACTGAGGGAAGGGAAGCATTACCTCTGGTTTTCTTCCAGTTCTTTTTAATGGAGTCTGTAGCTGTTACAATCATGACAGATGTCACACTTTGAATATCATTATAGTGATATTTACAGAAACTTGGAGCAGAAATAATGGGATGTGAATTTCCCCATTCGTTTCCGTTATGCGTTAAGTGAAATGACAGTTCAAAATTAGCTTTAAAAGTCAGTACTGATAATTATGGGAAGGACATATCTTATAGTTTCTTCTGAAGTAAATCTAATTGGAGGAAGTCTATGTGGATAAAATGAAAAGCCATGCTAAGCATATAGAAGGTTTGTCTGTTAAGGCCTTTAAGAACGTATTGCAGAATCTGTTGGAGGGATCATAACTGGTCTTATTGCATCCATTTAGCTGGAAGACAGACCCAGCTTTCATCACTTTGGGAAATGCTCTGTCAGGTAATGTGCAAAAGACTATGAGATCATGAACTCTTGACAAAATACAGTTTTTGCATTTGTAGTGTAGCTAAGATCTTCGTTGGGAGCTGTAAATTCAGGCAGTGATGCATTGAACTGTATACGTAAACAAATATAAATTCTCCTCTGTCTCTATATCCATAAATTTCCTCCTCCTTTGTGAACCAGTGCAGTAGTCCCAGATTTAATTAAAACAGTGATTAAAGTATCTGTAGCTGCACACTCAAGCAAAAGCTGTAGCACACTCCTTCACTGCAGAAATGCATGTCTGTCATATTTTTGTAAACCTATTGCTTTCCCTTAGAAGCAGGCAAGCCAGTGTTTCATCTTAACGATGAACACGGACTGGACTGAAACATTATGTCCCAGGTCCAAGGAGAGCTTGAGTAACTATTTCTAAAAGTTGTGCGTGTGAAATACCTGTCCGTTCTCCTTGCAAGGAGCACAGTACGTTTCTCATTCTTGAGCACACCACTGCCAATGTACAAAACCAGGACTGGAATTTTCAGTGTTGTGCAATGTTGTACTTACACCCTGAGTTCGATTGATTGGTATTTGCAATGCCAAGGAGTTCTTTGAATGTTTCTTGTATGTGTGCTAATGGCTGTCTCCAAGCTGCACCATTTGCCTAACTGAGATCCTGCCTCAGTACAGAAATGAGAGACATTCCATGTTTGTGGGTCTGTTTCGTACTACCGAAAGTAGTAGTGGGAACTGTGTCAATAATTTCAAAGGGAAGAGAGTTAGCACCTGTAGAACAATGTAAGTTTTATTGAGTACTAAATAATGTTTCTTACCAGGCAAAATAACTCTTCTCTTACTTTCATTGCTTTTCTGTTTCCTTTGCCTGTGTCCGCAGCTTTTATCCTCTTATTTTCATAATCATGAGAAGCCAAATTAATCTCAGGTATAAGACTACCAAACCAGCTTTGAATTCCTTTGTCTGTTCTGACTCTTTGTACTTTAAGCCCAGCAATGAAGGCCAGCAGCTAGCTAGATCCCACCAGCTGAGATATTGGGTGGCTCGTTAGTTTGGCAGATCCTCTCCCATTCAGTCTCACACGTCCACATGTAAAGACACATCCTCTTGTGTTGTGGCAGGTATCCATTCGTTCGTGAGTCACCATGTTTTCTTTTTGTATTAGGTATGCTATAGGTCATATTCTTTGCTTCCAGTAAAAATAACTTACTGTCTTTGTAAGTAACTGTGTCATCAAATCCTGAGAGAGTAGGAGTGAAGAGACCCAGAAGAAGACGTTAAAAAGCAATCCTCCATTCAGAGAAGCAAAGCAATAAAAATAGGGTGCACAACTGGCAAAACTGATGAGAGAAAAGGAGAGAAGGATTAAAAAAAAATAAAATCTCCAGAGTATAAGACTACAGTTGAGGAATGAAAGTAGTTTCAAAGTAGCTGAATAAAAAGGAGGGAAAAGTTAAAATAATGAAATGATAAATCCACATGAGCAAACTGGAAAACACAGTTAGGATCAATGAAAACAGACAATAAGCAGAAACAAACAAAACACGGAAAGCCAGAACAAATAATCAGAATAACAACTTGACATTCTTTTCAAATTTTTGAAAGAAGGAAAATGGCAACAGGAAATAATCTAAAAGATTTGCTGATCTAAATATAAACCAGAGAATATAAATTTACCTTCAAATGAGAGCAAACATAATTTATTTTGATTTATATGTATTTGCATTGTATATGTGGTATATGATGACTTTATTTTAAATAATAATCTTTCTCTGTGGAATCTTGGTATTTTTTGTTCTTTTGTAGCCAGGTAGACTGCAATGCAGTATCTCGATGGAGAGGCGGCAACTCTGTGCACTGCTGCTCTTTTGGAGGTGGAATGAAGTCTGAGGAGTCCCAACCTTGTTCTGAAACCAGAGCTTTGTATTGACAACAGAGCATAGGTATTCTCCTTTACCTCAACAAGAGTTTGTATTTTTGGAGCAGGGCACTCCTGTTTGCAACCTTGCTGTCCCCACTATATTTTTGTATACATGGTAATAACAACACATAGGATTGTGACTCCCAGGTCACTCACCTGTCCTCATCCGTGCAGCAGGAAAATGTCTTTATGCTGGAAAGTAGCAAAAGCATCCAGGTAATATTCAGCTTCAAACCCAGCTATCTGGATTTCAGAGTCGTTGATGTTGGGTATGCCTAAGTTCCCGTTGTAGTCACTGGAGCCTGCTCAGCTCATCGTGTGCATTTGCGTTAGAAAGAGCTGAATGACCCCCTAGACTAAGTCTAGACTCTAGGCTTAGCTGCCTAAGATCTTGATTAACGATACAGGACTTCAGACACCTTGCCCAAGTATGGACACCTGCGTGTAGGAATCTGAATCTGCAAGCTAAAGTCCTGCTCCTTGGGTGACATAGCCCAGGCAGAGCACTGGGGAGTCCTCTGGGAGCAGGCTGGAGGGATGTACGACCTGCCGGGCAGCTCGGGCTCCAGCTGCCACCCAAGCCCTGCCGCCGCATCCCGCACCGAGGGGCTGCACGGCCCCCACCAGTGGTCAGCAGGCTACTCAGGTTGATGGGGCTTGTTCTCACGCTGGGATCAAGTGTATAAGGTGTTTTACATAATGAAGAACTCAGCAGGTTCCTTTTTACTCAGGACTGGCAGCTGTTTTCTCTACTGAGGGCAAACATACTGGCTGAAGCCTCTGTGTTTTATAACCCCTGCACGCACAACATCCCACTGTCATTCATCAGGCCTTCATAATATCTGCTAAAAAAATAAGCAGGGCCACTGGAAAAAAATAAATAAAACGTTGGGTCATTTGTTCTTATAAGGGCTAATTAGAAAATTCATGAATGTTATTTAACATCCCGTTCACTTCAAATCTGTTGACAGTGCTCTCTACTGTATTTCCTGAACGTGTTCCTACAAACAAGTTTTCTGGAGGAGTAAGGCCTGATGGAGGGACTTTGAAACTCAGCCGAGAGGGGAGAGTTAATTTCTGCATTTATGATTGTGAGTATTTGCTGCTGTGTCTAATAGGACCTCTGACTTAAAGGATATTGTCTAGCTTATAAAGTAAAAACAAATATGTCAGGCCAAATTCCTGTTTTCATATTAAACCCTTACCATTTTTTTTTTTTTAAATTAATCTTTAAAAATCAGAAGTCCTGGAGTTTCCCATGTCAAGCTTATCCAGTAGACAGTATAGATAACGAGAAGACTTTCTGTGCTTGCAGTTTAAATAAGATGAGATTAATACTTTCTTCCTAAATATAATCTCTTTCTACAGTACTAGGATATCATGTTTCTAATTTTAATTACAGAGATGGGTGGGTTGGATCACTAAAATTTAGATTTGAGTTCGGGTGTGGATTTATAGCCCTGCTCCTCCCTGTAAAGGTTGGGACTGCTTGTGTCTGGACTCCTCTTTTCAATTAATTTGCAGTAATTACAGGGTGCTGTGTGGGATGGGGCTAAAGAGAAACACAATTAAAATGTAATGCTTCTCCTTTGATATTTGCATCCTTATTTATTTTAAACCATCTTCAATGCTCTGGTGAATTTAAGTCTTCCTGTATCACATACTGAGCAAGCAGAAATATGTGAGTGAACTGTTGCCAATGGCTCTGAGCAAGCATGGGGCATGTTTCAGGTTACACTGTGTTTTCTTGTTCGGATCTGATCTCCTTGCTAGGAGAGGCTGAGAAAGGCAGCTCTAGGGGATTTACTTCTAGCAGCAGCAGCAGCACATGATCCATCAATCGCGTGATTCTCACCACTGAGGACTGATGGGGAGGGTGAAGAAAAAGTGAATGCTGCTCTGGGGAAGCAGCAGCGTTTTCTTCTGCTTGTGGGGCCCCTCCAACAGCCGGACGCTTCATGGCTTCTCCCAGGTTAGAAACCTACTGCTGCCCAAACCGGGATGCAGCTACGCAGCTAGTGATGAGCTTCCAGCCTGAAGTCTTCTGCGGAGTCTGCATTGGCAGCGCCTCCGTCAGTCTGCTACTGACCATCCTGCAGCTCCTGCCGAAGAAGGGCCAGAGCCCACGGAAGATGCCCAAAGCCTCCTCTTCCACCATCCTTCTCCTTATCTCCATTTGTGACATCCTTGGTGGCTTAGGTAAGCGCCAGCTTGATATCCCTCACCCTTGCTGTAGCAGGCTCTTGTTGCTGTGAGGTATGATAGCCAAATGAAGCTGATGAGTGGACAACAGAGATTTCTGGGGGAAACGTGCCGAATGTATTCACAGGAAGATTTGGGCTAAGTGAGATCAGTAAACAATGGGCCTTTGGGGGAGAAAGGTCTTGTTTAATAGTTATATTTCAGAAGTAAAAGGTCTTGACAAATCTACACCAAAATCTCTGCTTTAAACAAATTAAAATCCAGAACAGTGTCTGGTTTTCAGAGTAAGGAATAAAAGTGGAGTTGAGGCAACACATAAAACTAAAACTAACATCAAACACTTAGCTGATCCTTAGGACTACATTTTAAAAACACTTCCTATATGTCTTTAAATCCTCTCAGACCAAGTTTGCATTTTGTTCATGTGCCAGCCACTTCTCTGGGCACATCTCATTGACAGCAAATGAGTTTGAATTGCAGCTGAACACAGATCGTGCTGGACATAAGCTTTTGAAATGTGAGCAAGCTCCCTTATCAAGGACAACCTGCTGCCTGGCCCCTGGCTGATAGGCTGGAGGAATAAAGCAACTGAGAATAAAACAAAACTCATGAGTCAAAATGAAACTAATGTGTCTAAATTTGTCCCATCAGTTTATGGCATTTACTGCCAAATTAGGTACAAATCGCAATGACACATGCTATGAAAATACAGCATGAGTTTGTTTCTACAATAACATTTTTCCCCTTTGCATTAGATAACAGAAGTAGTGCTGGTTTGTAAGTCTCTCTCACTTCCTGGGGAGGGAGTGGGATTTCAGGTCTTTTCATACCTGGCCAGGTTCTCTCATGCTACATAATAAGTACCAATATTAAAACAAACGATGGAAGGGGAAGTAAAGAGAGAGAGAGATGGAAAAAAATGTGTATGCACTCACCTGGAAAAGGTCCTTTCAGTCAGATGAGGCCAGTAATAGATAAAGTTATTTTTCTCCCTTTCTCTTTCACTGGCAAACTCCAACTATTTATCCATCATTGTCTTTGAATTAGACTCACTTTGGTGGGTGGGAAACCGTTCTCTCTCGGTGGGAAACCTGGTGGCTTTGTTCTGCTGTATGCTGGTGCTCTAATGCCTATTTCAAGCAAACCCAGAAAATCTGACTAACAAAGTGTAAGTTCATTTCAAAAAATGGGTATTGTTCTCACCTAATTCCAAAGCTCTGCTTTGTCCAGTCCTGTGACAAAGAGGAAAAGAGCTGCTTGTAAAAATGCAGACAGTGAAAAGTGGGAAATAACTTTTTTCTGCACAGAGCAATTATAGAGAATGAACATTAGCATATGAATATATGCTGGTAAAATTGCAAATAGTTACTGGTTTATGTCAATCTGTTAAATGCTACCCAATTTATTTTAGTGCTACCCAATTTATTTTAGGGAAGTGCGTTAAAATCTTTAAGTGAGATTTTAATCTATGTAACATTTCGAGCCCCAGCAGCTTCAGACTCGAGTCTTTCCTAAAAATCACTACTTTCCTCAAGCGATTACACTGATGTTTAAATAGCACAATTGTTCCTGCTCTGCTCCTCCGCAGCCGTAGCCTTCCTGTGGACGCACAAAATCTGGGCTGCGATGCGAAATATGTGGCCGGGGAGAAGCATGTGACTCAAATCGTGCCAGCAGAGTCAAAGCATTAATAAATTTTTTGTCTTTAGGTATGATCTTCAGGTCAAGTGTATGGCTGGGCTTCCCAAGCTTCATAGCCAACATTTCTGCGGCGAACAGGACTGACATGTGGCCTTCTGCTTTCTGCGTGGGGAGCGCGGTAGGTACAGAGATTGTCTCCCCTTCCTTCTGCTCCCGGTTAACAGCGTGGGGAGCCTGAAAGGCAAACCACTCTGTCCGGAAGGAAATCCGCCTGTGAGTCAGAGCCTGGATATGATGGTCTCAGCCTCTGCCACACCCCTGCAAGTGCCTTCATGCCTCCTGCCGAAATCCTGGCTCAGGGCAGGCAGGGTGCTAGATGCCGCACAGTGAGGTGTGGGCCAGACTGATCCCAAGCTTTTTGTAGTACTTGCTCATTGCCAGAGTGCTGGGATAGCAGAGGGCAGACCTGCACGGAAGCCAGGGAAGGGTACGGAGGTTTAAGGGTACTACAGACAGTCCCAAACAGGCTGTGAAACCAGCGGCTGGGTTTCCACGGGCACAGCATTGCCGCTGCCCCGGGGCTCCCTCGCACCCACAGCACCAGGGCATCTGCCCACCTTCTCCGGCAGAAAGTACAGCTGGCGCAGTGGCAGTGGGGGCACCAGCTGAAACCAGCAACTCAGGTAACTCAGATGAACTTTCGCAGCATGAGAGTGTGTGTTTTAGACACAGGAGGACTGCAGGATAAATATACCCCAAGATGCAAAGCTGCTGGCAGGTCTGTCTCTGCCATGTAGGATTACGGCTCAGATTGCTGCGTATATGGGCGTTCAATGACCACATCTGGCCAAGTCTAATTAAGTGTCTTCAGGATTAAAACGCAAGAGTAAGAAAATGTAAATGCATTCCAAAAGCGCAGATTCAAACTCAGTTTCAGATATTGCAATCACGGTACTGTCTGGGACATATGATTTGTGTTTACCGTACAAGAAAAAGGGCTATGTTTTTTACCAAAATGAGAAGAATGAAAAATAAGACAGATCATCACTTTACCCAAATTTGATAGGAACACAGGGTGCCCCATGAATTCATGCATGAGCAATAACAGAATCAGCTTTACAATTCGAAGTTTACAACATAGAAGAGGCTATGCTGCATGTACACAAAGTTATTCAGCTCCAGTAGTTTTTAAATAAAACAGTACGTGCCAAATTGAGCTCACTGTACATGCTATGTCTGTATGATGACCATTTCAGACATCATAGTGTTGTGCCATAGAAGCAAATATGAGTTGTACACATCTATCGATTCTCAAATCCACCATAGATGTTTAAGTTTGGCTTATTAGATGCAAATGTTGATTTTTTTTCTCTTTGAGGAAGAGGAAACCAGCAACATCAGTGTCTTGTAGCAAGAACGTCCTATTTAGAAACAGCGTTTCCCTCTGTCTTAAATTTCACTTTCTGGCCCTTAACACCTAAAATAGTATTTTTAAGCAGTGACAAACATACCGTATGCAGACTGTTTGTTTTTCATTTGGATCTCAGGTTAGATGGCAGCAACATAGCGGTCTACCACAATTTTTATTTTCCCTTTCTCGGGCTCCAGCAGAGTGCTGTAATTTGAGTCACTTGCTAAATTTAGGTTTAATTATATTGGAATTAAAAATAACCCTCCTTCCGCTCACTTCCCCTAACATATTCTTGTGTGAGTTAATAAAATGTTTCTGATTCTGTTTTATTTTTCTTTTAGTACTATTGTTGTATTTCACTTAACCACAAGCCAATACAAACTCCAAATAGTGAGGCCTGTAGACATCTCCTTTGAATAATACCCTCTGGTTCGCAGAGGGGTACCCTCTCAGGCACTGCAGCAAGATGTGTCATGTCAATTTGCTAAAAAATGAGATAGCATATGAAGATTATTTTCTGAGACAGTCCAGTCTGTGCTGGATTTTCTGGGTGGAAAGATCTTGCAGTTTATTTTTGTATGTGTCTATGTATGTATAATAAATGGTACATTTTTCAACTGCAGCAAATATGTAAAAGTGCAGATGAATTTACGTGCCGAGTGCTATGGATAAAGTGCATTAGAAAAAAGACTGGAAATTTCTTTTCTGTCTCCTGTGAACTAAGAAACTGTCATGGTATTTGAACTAAATACTGAATAATTTGTGCCGCCAATGACTAGAGGTAGGGTCTACACCCATGGTGAAAGGAAATATTTTCCAGCTTGATTTGCCTTTTGGAGGAAGGAATGGTAGATCTCTCTTCACTGATGTTTGGCTCAGTAACAAGTATGTTGGTTTCCAGCTGTAACACGATGCTGCTATGGAGCTGTGATAAAGGATATTCAGATAAAAACTGAAAGAGGGCTCAGAGGGAAGGTAATCTGAATATTAAAATAGTTCCAGACTATTAGAAAGAGCCAGCTCCTCTGTGGAACAAATTTGGAATTTATAAACAATGGCAAAGAAAGGTCACTTATCTTATATAGGCTCATGAGAAAAATGCATAGTCAGCTCATGAACACTGTGGAATTTGACTTGAACCTGTTTCCTTTGGATTTTTATTGAAGAAATCAGTCAGGGAGTTCAGTATGAATAATTTTTCCAGAGAGTGAAAGATATTTTTGTTAATGACCTTTTTTTCTTAATAACCATTCCCTGAATCGGGTTCTTGTGCATGGAGAAAAGGCCCGTCACATGCAGAGCCCACGATGCAGAGGCACACGTTGGTGATGACTGACCTCAGTTACATTTTCTTGCCTCAGCTACTAAGAAACTACTAAAAACCTTAACCTAAAATTAAGACATCTTCACTATAAATGTCTTTGGGCTTCACTCATGACATCGAGGGTTAGGACTGGCAAGGTAAATAACAGGTTTTCTGAACAACAGAATAAGCTGTGAAAGCAAACGCTCTTCAGTTTAGCTATGACTGTTGGCTATAGCAATGCTGTTCCTGTGATTTTGAGTAAGATTTCATACTTCATATTCTCAGCTGGAAAACGCACACATTTAAAGAACAAATCACCAGGCTAAAGGTTTGAGTCCTCCTCCTGTCCCCCAGTGGTGCTTGAGAAGCAGCTGTGACATCTGGCATTATTCTCCCCTGCAGATGTGGATCCAGCTATTGTACAGTGCTGGCTTCTGGTGGTTGTTTTGCTACGCTGTTGATTCTTACTTGGTGGTGAGAAGATCAGCTGGACTGAGGTACCAGAGTCAAAGCTCTGAATTTGTTATTTTTCCTTCCCACACTATATATCCGTGCTCGTCTGCAGCTATCAAAGTGTATGACTGAAGCTTGTATGAACATCTGATGTTCGTACAGTTACCAGGTAATGATACGGATGAGCGGTGTGCTAAGTGCTTAAATTGCTCAGGTATTGATTTGTTTATGTCCAGCTGGAATTTAAATGTAACTTAATTCATTTAACCTTTGGAAAAACAGGCAGCAGATTGGGCTTTACAAACTTTATTGCAGTGAGATACTATTTTTGTCCCTACTCCATACCTGAAATTGATTATTGCAGCAAGCAAAAGTGTTATCCTGAAAATAAAAAAGTGCGAGGGGGAAAGTGCTGAATTTCATATAGTTCATTCTCCATTTTTTTTCCTCAGATTTTCTATTTTATCCACTTTTCAGTGTTGTCACTGTTACGTTTGTGATCATACTTGTAAAGTTTTTAAGAAAAACAATATGTACTTACTATACATTTTTCTGCAATGCCTGTAACAGAAGAACCTAAACACTTCGGAAAGTACCATGCTTTAACGCCAGATAGAAAATATAAGGTGTTTCTAAGTTGGTTGTTAGAAGGGCAAAATGACCTTTGGTGGCCGCTCCTAAACATGGGATTATGTGACTGTGTACACAGATGATACTGAGCAGACAAGTACTGGAGACATGATTCATCTGGAAGTTGTTATCAAAACAGGGATTTCTGAGTTAACTTCAGCCTATGGAGAACAAACATGATTTTGTAAAGTCCCGTAGTTCTGGTCTGAAACAACTGGGACCTGCCTCCTTCCCTCATCCCTGTTAACCAAAAAAAAGGTCATGTGTATTTGGGCCTGATTCTAAGATCAGAGTGAACAATGAAAGACTTGCCAACACACGCAGATCTGAACCTCCCCAAGATGGGAGCAGTATTTGACTCTAAAGATAAAACATAATTCTCTGCAAATTGCAGAAAGGTGATCTGACTGTTCGGTTCCCTTCTGAAGTTTCAATCCCCTAATTTGCTCTCTGCAGGAGAAATGAAGGATGCAGGAGATCTGGGCATAAGGGAAAAGCTTTCCACCCTACAGGTTGGAGAACACAGGACTTTTGTGTGCAAGCCTGAACAACAGCTTTGGCTCATCATTTTTCTGAAGGGCCCCTCCTTCCCATTTACTTTCCTTAGTTAAATACACCGCCAGTGTTGTTCTGCACCATTTCATATCCGTAAAGCTCTGTTTCAGGGAGGGTCCTATTTTCACGTTGCTCTGTGGAAGGCGTAAGGTTTAGTGTCTTTAGTGACACCTGTCCTGTCTGGTGCCTGCAGTACGATTGTGCTGTACCACATGATGACGTGGGGCCTTGCAGTGATGCTCTGCGTGGAGGGAATCGCGCTGCTTTACTACCCTTCGCTCTCCAGGTAAGCAGGGCTCTGGGAACAGGCTGCGAAATCATAGTGGTCTCTGGTCATTGGAATGTCTTTCCGTCAGCTTTAGAGACAGTCATCCAAATGTTGGGATTTTTTGGTCTTTGACAAGTATGGCCCACTGAGTCAGTGAGTACTCTAGAAATACCTGCTGGGGTTTCAGGGGGCCCTGGAGAAGTGTGCTGGGCAATGCAGGCACTGGGGCACGCTGCAGCACCGTTCTGTAGCTTCTGCTATGAGCTGCTGTTCTCCCATTCCTGGTTTTAGCTTTGTATTTGTTCCTTGAAATTTGAGAAAAATGCACAGACAGTGCATATTAAAAATCAACTTTGTGTCCCATGTGAACCGGAGGGGGAAGGTCTGTGAATTAAAGGCTTAGTATCTGTTTGCTTCATTCCTTTTGTTTTTGAAAGATAAAGATGACATCTATAAAATAGCCAGAACTATCAGATGTGGGAAAAAAAATGCATAAGCTGTTAATGATTTCTTCTCAGCTGTGAAAATGGCTTGGAGCATGCAGTCCCACATTACATCACAACCTATGCCCCACTGCTGCTAGTGCTGGTGGTCAACCCAATCCTGTTTAGGAGGACAGTATCAGCAGGTATGTTCCTAATGACCCGCATCAATCAGCACGTGTTATTGAGCAACACAACAATACTGTAAAAAGTTGTGCCTGAGTGTTCAGTGATGTGGGATAGCTGCTCATTAAGTCATAAAGACACAGCAGAGGGTGGGAGGGAGTTGCCTATCGAAATGAAGATGCCACCTAGATGGGAAATTTGCCCTCGAGACACGCTCTGATGACGTACTCAAGCTGTGCTATTATAAACCTCTACTGCAGGCTGGCAAAGGTGTTTCTATGTTACTAAATTATTCTTGATTTGATGTATTTTAAGCAGTGTATACTGGATGCTTAACTCTACTGTAGTATTGGTACCAAACTGGTTTTTGGGATATAATTTGTTCTGGTTTAGGGATAATGTTGGTGAAATATGATAGTTGATTTAACTTCCTGGCATCCCTGGAGCTAGAAGAAAAATAATAAAATATAATCAGAATTTTGTTACTCCTGATTCTGATATTATGAAACAAATGAGAATTGTACACAATTCCGATGGGATCTTGAAGTTCCCATTTAATTTATTATCCAGTGTTTTGAAGAAATGAGACTGAAAAAAAGGCCACAGGTTCAATACGTTCTTTGCATGTAGTATGATCAGTGCTAGATGTTCACAGTACCTGAAGTCATACTCATCATCTACACATTGAATATAAAAAAAAAAGCGACAGGATCTGTATTCATATGAAGACTGAACTGTATTCCCATCTATCCTGCGTCCCTCAGTAATACTCATTTTCAAAGGAACATTTGTTCCTATAAAAAGTCGCACTTTTAATGGGAAAATGTATTTATGTTTGTGCATATGTGTATTCCTTGTGATATCTTGTGAGGGGGCATAACTGCCTATTTCTGCTGACATTACACCTTCCAGTTTTAGAGGGGTAGCCAATGCTGTATCAATTGCATAATGAAATATAATCACAGAAGCATTTAGGCTGGAAGAGACCTTGAAGATCGTCAAGTCCCACCGTTAATGCAACACTGCGCGTAAAAGGGCAGAATGCATTCTGTTTTAGTCTAAACATCACATAATAAATATATCCTTATATCTCACATTATATAGAAGCTGTAAGCACTACCCTTTTGTTATCAAAGAAAAACATGGTGACCATATGGTTTTCTGTTTTCAGTGGGATTGAGAGAAAAAACAACTAGTGGGCTATCACTCATTTTAGGAATCCATAATAGATGTACTCCTTTTCCTGTGGTATTAGGCTGTCGTATGTGAGATTCCTTGATGATGGTCCTTCCAGCTTCTGAACTGCTGCTGGAGACAAATCCGTCCATTCCTTTGGTCCCTCTTTACAGACATCTATGTTTTGGATCCTTGTGCCTGTAACTAACAAGGTGCACATTTATTAATGAACATAATTGTATATTTTCCAGTTGCCTCCTTACTGAAAGGGAGACACGGGATTTACACAGAGAATGAGAGACGTCTGGGGACAGAGATCCAGATCCGCTTCTTCAAAATTATGCTAGTATTCATTATTTGGTAAGAGGTGCATTATGTTGTTTTAAACTGCCTTTTTCCCATCTGGAGAGGGTCGGGGACAAGAACAGAGTCCAATGGGTTGCTTCTTCCAATGGTTTGTCTTTATGCTTGGAAGGGGAGATGTCTAAGGAAGAAGTAGTTCTAAACTACTTCACCAACTAGCTGAATCGCTCATGTAGTATCACACGTCTGCGAGGGAATGATAAAAATGTTTAACCAACAGGAAAATGACAACCACAAGAAACAATAGGCAAAAATAATTAGTGTTTGTGCACAGCCTAAAGCTGTCTGGAACAGCAGCTTCCCAGCACTGTGGGCTCATAGATGGCTTTCTATATTCAAGATTTCGTGGAGCCTTTCATCATCAAACACATCATTGAAAACCTACAATAAATACGCTTCTAAGACTGCCTTCATGACCCTGACTATCATTATATAATTGCAGCCACTTCTGTGGTCTGCAGATCCCATGTGTGTGAAAAAAGCGTGGATATCAACTGGAAACACAGGGTTATATGCCAGAAATCTCTATATGATAATGTGTGAAATTTCTGATCATTTAATCTTTTTTTGTGTGTGTGTATTCCATCTTCTTCCATGAAAATAGTACTTTGGAGTAGGACAGGAACTAGATAGGGAGGAGAGGAGAGGAAAGAGGGAGCAAGGGAAGTGGGGAAGGAGGGAGGGTGCGCACCACATCCCCAAATCCCTGCGCCTCTGCTCCAGCAGCACCATCCAGTGGAGCGGTGACTGGAACTGGAGGTACTGGATGCACATAACAAAACTGAGCTGAAATAGGGCCTGCTTTTGGAGGAAACAGTCTTTATGGCAATCTCACAATTATCCCACAGCAGCAAAGGCACCAGAAGGGGTGGTGATCCACTCTACGAGGGTCTGTGCAATGACCGGGACACACTTCATAGTCTCAACAACTGCTTAACTTTTTTATACACAGGTACATGCATCCAAGTTACAAGGCTGAGCAGGGCGAAAGGCCGCCTTTTTATCTTCTCCTGGCTGCTGTATACTGGAGTGCTCTGGAGGGAAATGTTTGCCTGTTCTTGGGGAATAACAGAGTCCACTTGGCTCAGGAGAGAGGTTTTTAGTGCGAAGGGCAGGGTAGCCAGCGGCAGATGGGGAGAGAAAGAGCAGCGAGCAAGCCTGCAGCATGGCTTCCTGGAAATTGTTGAAAAAATGAGGAGCAGATATTTAGCCAGGCTTCCAGGGTTATGGAAAGAGCGAGCCTGGTTCTGGAGCCCAGCAGCACCATAGAAGTGTGTTGCAACCTAAGGAACAGTGGCCAGCATGCTGGTCGGGGAGCAAAAATGAAAGAAAGGACCAATTCCCCAAGGCCACAGTGGGGACATTTGTTTATTTCCATTCTGTCTCATTCTGGGCTTTCCTGTTAAAAAAAATAAACACAGCTCTAGTTTTGGATTTTGTTCTCATGATAAAACACAAGCTTCAGAGTGTAAGAACTCTCTCAAGGGTTACTGTAGGGAAAGACTGAGGCAGTCCCATTTCAGCAGCTTAGGGAAGATGCCTGTCCATGCCAGGGGTCAGATGTGAGGTGAGTTAGTCAAAGACAGCAGGTTGGGGCAACAAGGGGTAGAAGAGATGCCTGCAGATTTGGGAGGAGAGAGCAGGAGATAAAAATAAAATTGCAGGAAGGACATGTGTAAACCCCTCCAGAAAGTGTGACATGGATGCTGATGGTTTCCTTTCTGACGCTGCAGTAGAGCTATGAAGAACGCTGGTCTGGCTGTTTAGAAGTCATACAAAGTTACAGCCATTTACTATAACCTTTATTTAGTGTAGAATATCCTCATTTTCTTTGACAGGATGAGGTTTGATTATGCTTATCCTTCTTTGGAAACAGAAATTACCTTTATTGCAAAAAGTTGATGACATTTTCAAGGATTTTCAGTGAACTTTGGTTTTGTTTTGTAGATTTTTCACGTACATTTTGAAAGTCTGCTGTAATCTAACCCTGAAATTCTAACTCCAGCTAGAGTTTCTGCAGCCTTTTACAACACCCAAGCATATATTTGGTTTCCTTATCTGTGAGCACTATCCTTTTAAGACACAAGCAAAAGAAGTCAGCCTTCATGATGTTTCCGTTATGGATCACAGTTGTTTATCATCTCACTTTTCTCCTGCAGTTTACTGTTTTGCAGCAAGCTCTAATGATCAGGTGTTTTGTTCGGTTTGGTTGGTTGGTTTTGTTTTGTTGGGTTTTTTGTTTGTTTGTTTGGTTGGTTGGTTGGTTGTTTTTTTGTGATATTGATTTCTTTGCCTAGGCTTGGGCTAGAAGGTAAGTGTCTGGGTTTTGATCTCAGGGACCTGCTGGTCCCTTCAGATTGAGACTTAATATTAAAAAAAAAAAATCTCACTCTTCTTATCACTGTTCCTAATTTCTATAATTTGAAATTAAAGCATATTTTATAGATATATACATACATACATACATATATACATATATATATAAAAAACTGTCTTGTTCTCTTCCTCTTCTTTATTCCTCCAATAGCTGGTCATCCAATATCATCAACGAGAGCCTTTTGTTCTACCTTGAAATGCAGCCAGATATCAATGACATGCCCCTGAAGAACATTAGAAGTGCTGCACTGATCACATGGATTATAATGGTAGGTCAGCCATGACATTGCTTAGTCCTAGAAATTGCTTCTATAGACTAGTGGAACAGCACCAGAGTAGTGGGTGATTTATGATTTTTGGGAATATAAACACTCAAAAAATCAAGGAAGAAAAGCAGAAAGTAAGAGTTAAGAAGGAGTGGTCACTGGGAGTGCCATTCACATGTAAACTTTGCCAAAAACATACTAAAGACCAACTTTTTCTCTGATTTGCTGGAGCATGCGTTCTGTCTGAGAGCAATTGCTACCCATTGTAAGATCCTGCACAGACCGCTACAATGCTTTCTGGTCCAACCTTGCTAACCTCTGCCATAATGCAAGCTACAAAGTTTTAGCTCACTATTCCTGAAGGTTCCCCTGTCAAATGGGCATTTTCTGATAATTGTTTGTAACTAGAGTTTTATTTATTAGTGACTTATAAAGAACGCTTACATCTTATAACATTTCAATGATCATCTGGGGTCAAACACCTGAAAAATCTTGAAAGCAATGCACCAAAATATGGTTATAAGATACTGTCCTCCTACTGTACCCTACCCTCTTGTCTCCTACTGGAATATTTGACAAGGGATTTTTCTGAGGTGATACCACAGGTTCCTTTTTCAAGAGAGTTTACTCTGGAGCTGTTAAATACCCGTAAGGCCTGAGCACGCTTTGTGTTGTAAAGCCCTTGGGCTGCTTTGTATTGAAGGGTTAAGCGATGCAACCGGTTTGATACAACCTCCTCCTCTGACAAGGATCAAACGCGTTCATGTGACAGAGACCTTGCTCTTGCTCACCTGCAGAGCACGAGCTCTGGTCTAGGAACTGAGCTATTTTTTAAATTGGCTGTAAAAATAACTTGCTTCTTTCTCATGAGAAAAATGGAAACAGCTAAAGGCATTTACTCGCCAAGCATCCCACGGCACTGGGAATAGAGACGATTTTTTTTGGAAATCACTTGGGATTTTCTTTTTCAGTGTCTCTCCTCATTTCTCCATCCCACTTTGATGGACGTTTTCTCTGAGTCAGGAATCTGCAGCAGTTCCAGACAGATCAATTGCTGCTGTTTTAAAAAACTTGACTCTCTGTGCTCGTGTCTACTCTTATGTATTTGACTTGGCTTCTAGTGAAAAATACAATATTTACTTTTGTGAATAAAATAGTCCAGAGCTTACAGGGAATGTTAAAAACGCACCAGGGGACTGACCAGCTAAAATTCATGCTAGAAAACCATTTGGTGCTTACTGTTCTCTGGGATGGCCTCAGCACACTGGAATGACAGGTTGTGGTATTTCACTCCGACTCGTTTGTGTCTGCAACATGAACAACATACACCTTTATTTGGGGGCAAATCACATCTTTTAAAGACAACAGCTGTTAAGTGAAAGGGAAGTTGTCAATACATGCAAAATGTTTCAAAATGAAGCCTTGCTGGTGTAACCCCTGTTGCACTTCTCTTTCCTAGGGGGTTCTTAATCCAATGCAAGGCTTCCTCTTCACATTAGCTTTCTATGGCTGGACGGGATGGAGAGTGGACCTGAAATGGCGAAAAAGAGAAATACCCTGGGAATCAATGTCCTCATCTGTGGGTGAAAATACCTATCCCTCACCAGTGAACTACCAAAGCAACAACCATGATTCAAAGAAGATATCGACAACTGACAGCCAGCAGACCGACGAGGCTATAAGCATGTTGTCTGAAGGTAACACTAGCGGTGATGACAGGTTAACCAGGAACTCTCCTGTCTACCAGGGCTGGTAGTTTATAGGCACAGAGCTGGATCCCACTTCTCACGTTGTCAAGACTCATAAAACCATGTCACTGCGTGAACCGTTGTGTAGTCTGGAATTAGGTTTGTACTCAATGGCTTGATGTCATTTCCTATAACTTGTGTGTGTGTGAGACAGAGCATGTGAAACGGAGAGATATTATGGTTTATGTCTTCATTTGCCTTCTAGGAGATGTATTGACAGGTATAAAGGCCTGATCCTTCTTCACCAGGAGTATATCTCTGCAAAGATCTATGTTACTTATGACTAATTTTCAGCCATTTTGTTTTAATCTCTCTTGTAATCTCCATACGGTAGAAGAGCCTTTTGTGTAAATAAATGGAATATTAATATGTCGGGTTTTTAAAAGTGTCGCCTTGCTTGCCTTGCTCAGTACAAAATTCCTTACTCAGAATTACAGCTCTAGGATTTCTGAGACACCATTTCCAGCCTTGACACTTTGGTAAAACGTTAGTGACAGCAAACTTCGACATAGCACAAATATTTCCTGTTTTTGTATAGTCTCACTGATATAGTCTTCTTTTAGCTTGTTTATATGAATTTTCACTTTGGCTTTATCTAGGGAGCTGAAAGGCTTTTTTAAAAAAAAGCACCAAGGAACCAAGCCCAGCCTAGGCTTCATAAACATTTCAGAATAATGGTTTCCTGGTTCAAGCAAAAACAACCCTTCATACTGTTTTTTAGTATGGATCCAGTCTGATCCTTATATGTACTTGTCAGGATTATGACTGTTAGGGGCAGGTGAATTAAGAGATAACGCTTGCAAAAAACACCTAGATATTCTAAGTGCTCAAGAAAAACCAGAATAAGTAGAATCAGTAGTCCTTTCTCTGAGGTGTGCTCTATTTTATGTCTTCATCTGCTGAATGAAGAGATGTTAAATCCATTCACCTCTTTTGGTGCAGTGCACTGGGTACCTGTAGCCAGACAATTCCCCGCATTGGTTGAAAGTTAGGAAAAAATGATGGTCATGTCTAGCCCAGGCTTTTAACTCCATTTCAACAGTAAAAGTAGTACAGTTTAAGCCTGGTTGTGCAGGAAGCTGTTTACAAAACGGTGTGACTGATGGCACAGTGGGAGCCCCTTGAGCCCCGGTAACGTCCCTCCCTCCCTTCAGCATGTGGCCAGGGCCTGTCATAAAACAAAACCTGTTTTTTAAACCCTGTTCACATCCGCTTTGGCTGAACTTCACTGGCTGTCCACAGCTTTGTTTTTCAACCCAGTTCAGTCCCAGCTATTGTAAAAAAAAAAAAAAAAATATTGTTAAAGACAGCTGGAAGTTTAGTGCAATAATGACATGAAAATTAAGCTGCTGAGTTACTCAGAGGAGTCCCAGGATGGTTAGAGACGCAGGATCAGCAGAAACTATAGAGAAAAAACCATTGATTTGCTACTTCAAATAAATCACCTTCTTGAACTAATCATTTGATACAAAGGTGTTAAGCAACGATCCGATAATTCTTTAGATGGATCATTACAGAGCTGTTGTTGGTTTGTGGCAAATCTTTTACATTGTGCCCTGTAGAAACCTTTGTGAGTTTATGGCTTTATATTGCTGTTCTAGTTGTCAGAAGTACTGGCAGATCACCAGATCCTTTCTTTTTGTTACAGTCATTTCTTTCCTAGCCAAGTATGAAGAGAAAGCACAAGGACCTGGGGGCAGATTATGTCGATCCTTATGAAATAGAGACCACATTTTCAGTGTGATACTCATCACAACAGGGTTCAAAAGAGCAAGAAAAAGGTGGAGGTGGACCTTTTCATGTGCTAGGGTGTGGGTCACACTATGAAACCCTAAAACCAAATGAACAAACTCTGGTTTCATAGGAACAATTATGTGGCATGAAGGGACTCAGGAGGTGACAGGCTGCGGCAAGAGGCCCTGTGAGAGGACTGAACAACTAATCCCTCCTTCCTTTGGTGACTCTAGGGCACATACGGGACAGGGACAGACACAGACATGATGCCCCAGCCCCTCGAGGCCATGGGCAGCCCCTGAGCAGTGCTGGGTGGCTGCTGGCGCTGGAGCACCCGTGTGCTGGGACAGCCTCCCACAAGGGCTGTGCCCCTCTCTTTCTTATTCTTTCAAGGTTGTCCTTGGGATGTGTGTGGCGTGTCTCCGTCTTGGGATGTCGTCATGAAACATTAGGACACGTCTGAGAGCTTACAGACAACTAAGATAATGCTGATGCACTGAGAAAATGAAATGAAGCATAGCAGAGCAAACCAACAGCAGTTTTTAACTTGCAAAAGAAGTAGGTGAGAGGAGTTTCCTTACCTGCTGTTCCCAGCCTCTGGCAAACGTACCTGAGACACTCCTCCATGGCTTAAAGTGGGGTGATAATTGATTGTGCTCATGTATAACCATGACCATATTTGATTTCGGCCCACACAGACCTTGTTCTTGCCTCACTGCTCAACAATTCAAGCAGAGCATTGCCTCTTCCAAGCGTTGCAGGGTGTGCCTGTCGCTTCCCATCAGGATTGTGCTTTTGAGGGGCTTCTCCTGATTGCCCCCACTGCCTGTACTTGCACGCATGGCACGGGGCAGCCTCGGACTGCTGCAGCTGGCTTCACTTTGGGGGAAACTAAGTGTGTGCTCCAAGAGTCAGCGAGGGCATGCTATAGACACCGTGTCCTGGACAGTATAGCTGTAACACTGACTTAAACGCTGCCTTCTTACATGTGCCTTCCACCTTCTCCTGACAGGAGCCTGGTGCTTATCAATGCATAGAAAAGCACTTTAGTGTTCATTTAAATTATGCCTTGTATCTGCGTAGTCATCATAGGGTGTTAATTCTGGCATCTGGATTTCCAGCCTATAATTGCTTCCAATACGCTTATTATTAGGAGTGTGCTGGCAGGCTGCTCTGGTGAACGTGGGAAGTGCTTGTCTCCGGCCTAAATATTTGTTTCCAAGATGTGTTTCAAATGTGGCTTGGACTAACAGGGGAGGGATCTTGTCAGTGCTGAAGTCCTTAGATGCAGTCAGTCTATGGGCTTCATCTTACACTGTCTGTGGGAGGGGGTCTCTTCTACAGTCGCATAGCTCTTCAGTTCCTGAGCAGGAATGCAGCTGTTTCTCTGGAACAACAAGGTGTGACTCAGAGGAGAAGTAAACAGGGAATGACGTCAGCTATTGTCTAATAAAATACAGGTAGCTAAAGTGCTAAGTTTTGAGAGTACGACAATTGTCATTTTTACCTTGTTATATTTTGGGCCTATTAGAGCACAACAAAGCCTTTCTGAATATCTTGAAGGGGAAAAAATGTAAATTTTAAGAGGTAGTTTAATCTATGCACTGAAATAACATTGCTGTACTGGAATCCCATAAAAAGGGTATCTACACACAGAGGGCAGTGCTGCTGAGTTGCATCTATTTTAGCATCCTCCTCACCTCCCAGCCAGCTTATCAAATCCAACCATACACAGAAAGTGTTCTCTGTATTCAACAAAAATTATTTTTAAACCCTCAAAGATAAAGTGAAAACTGCCAGGAAAAGTGTCCTTTTCACATTCTGTACTACTTTCTTAAACACTCCTAGCTGTTCTCTGTCGGTGAAAGAGGACATATGGAACTGCATTTGACCTGCCAGTCTCATGCATCTAATTACGATTTCATTTGCCCAGATGTTCAGGCTAATTGCAAAGCTGAAATATGAGCACTGGTAAAATCGTAAACTACGTGAATAGGCAGACTTCTTGCATACCAAAGCTCTGCATTTATGAGGTCCACCATATGTCTGAATTCCAAAATCCTACCTACGCCTCTCATTAAGCCCTTCGCCTGGTCTTGTAGACCAAATACTTGGAGACGGCTAGAAAGTGAAACGCTAAATGTGATTCCTTCTCACCCTCCATCCCCTGTATAACAGAACTTGACTTGTAACTCAGAAGTTGCCCTTGTGTATTCATGATGAAAAGTTACCTAATCTTCTAAAATTTTCTTCGTTTTCATAGATTCCTTGAGTTTACAGTAATCCCAAGTGGAAATCACTAAACCACATGGTAGCTAACGTAATTTTAAGAAAGGTCAGATGATGCTGGATCACTCATCCTTTAAGGAACAGGCATGCATCTGTGTGGACATTGAAGTTGGCTGTTGAAGAAGATGCAGTCTCACTGAGAGAAAAATAGTCAAATCCAGGGATGCATTTGAATCTGTTTTCCCGGGCGGTTTGTATTCCCTAGGATACGCTGTGAGCTGTGTGGAAAGTTGGTTCTTCCACCACACCTCTCTAAGCAAACTCTTAAACATTCAGAGAGCTAAACTCACCAGAGGATTTGTAGGCAAAGTTTTCAAAAGGCTGATAAAATTCACAGAGTGATGGTAGCATTTGAGTTGACACCCAAAACAAAACCCCAAAGCAAACTAAAGCACTTTCTTCCACACAGCTAACAAAAACGGGCATCTTTCTAGCTCTCTCCAGCTTCCTTGTGCTCACACCATACAAGTTCGAAAGAGTTCTAGAAAGGAAATCAGACCACTGTACCTAGAGGGAGAACCACTGTAGCCATCCCTAGACCTTTGACAGCCCCATGGTTTAGAGTGTGTTCCCAGCTAGCCTACCTTTGCCCCAGCTCGGTGTGTTTAAACGTGTGGTACAGTGAGGACCTACTGGGCTGTGAACGTGCACGACTCAATCTACAGAGAGGACCAGCATGGGCGGGGATGTTTTTGTGTGGGCTGTGTCATTGAAAGCCTTGAGAAGACGTTTTGCTGGCATTTTCATGGCATTGCTAGAGTGAGGGCTGAAAGACCGAAGGAGCCCACTGCAGCCAACGGGACCATGTGAATTGGGTTCAATGCAATATAATGGAAACATTGCTGAGACCCAAAGGCGGGATCCACACGTGGAAAAGCCCATGTGTCTAATTCATATAGAAATATTTATGTCTCAGAGGTAGAAAGCTGAGCTCTAAATCTCAATTTGAATGTCTTCAGGATTAGAGAGATTTTAGAGCCCTGGAAATTCGTTTAGGCTTTTCTATGTTTTGCAGGAGTGATTATTTTGTGAAGGAGTCAGCTGATAACGAAACAAAATAAATTTGATGGGCTCCTTCAACGTCTCGTACATCATGCATGTTTTCACGAGTTAGTATGGGATGGGGCAGGTTCAGGCCAATTGTATTTATCGAAGCGTTAGTTAACGTTATCCGTTATAACGACATCAATTTGACTCTATTATGTTGGAATCTGTGTGTGCTTCTGCAGGACTGTGTGGCTGAGCCTACGTTTATCTCAATTTTTATTTTGAGTACTTTTTACAAGCAGAATGAGAGATGGAAATGCAATACTGTGTTAAAGAACTCACAGAAAAAGTTACCGGTTAGTCATCTGTATTATGGTAGGTGCCTTCTGTGCCCAGTGACTGTTACACCTGTAGTTTTAGGAAAAGCTGTAATGTGTCTGGGAAGTTGGACTAACAGGAAAGCAGTCCATGGAGTCAGAGCTGGAGTTTGGCTATGTACAAGGCAGGAGCTGCATGGTGCAGCGGAAGTAGCACAAATGTGTAGGACCTAGGAACGCCAGCTTGTGTGGGTGTTCACAGCGAGCATGGAAATTGATGTTAATATGGACTGAGGATAACGAAGGAGAATTCCCAGGCAGGGAGTTACCTGCGTAGAGTGAGGAAATAAATACTTCAGAGTGGAAGTGTCCTAACTTTCCCTTTCCTCACTCCAAAACGAATTAGCTTCTGATGAAGGTGAAATGAGCAATCCTGCTGAAATAAAAATATCCTATGAGGGATGTATTCTGGGCAACTTCCAGATAAGATTAGGATTTTGTAGGCAGAAAGTCTCAGCTGCAAGAAGCCACGAGAGCCCCTTTAGTCGGAACAATCACCAAAATTTATTTCAGTCCCTGTGAAATACTATGTGATCTGTTACTGCTTGAGTGCAGGGAGGTTAGACCAAGGAACCTCCAGCGGTCCCTTCCCACCTCAACCAGTCTGGGATTCAAAGCCTCCTGTGATCTGGGCTCTTACCCTCACCCCGTCAGGTCTTTTGGTGAGGCGTTGGGCACAGACTGATGGATGTTAAAGAAGCTCATGTTATTGTTTCTGAGCTGGGAGCATGTGCTGGGTGTCTTTTAATCTGAGCCTTTTGAGGTGACTGGAGACTGAATTCACTCAGGAAAACAAGGGAGCAGGTGGTTTCACTAGTGGTGTGTCACACCATGGCTGTTGTCTCCGCAAAGGAAGGGAATTCCAGCTGGAGGTGTTAGTCTTCTGTGGCTAGAAACTATTATTTCTAACAACAGCCACGCATGCTAGTGTGTCTCTCTACAAAGCCTCTGAATGAAAACCATCCTGTCGTTTATCTTTACAAATATGAGTATGGCGTGTTCTTCATCTGCATAAAAACTTACAACAGGTAAATTCACCCTGTGAAGCTCCAGTAGAAGAAATTGGGTATTCTTTGCTTGTCCAAAGGTAAAAATAGTATTTGTATAAAAATAACAGTCAAATGAAGAAATACTACCTGTCAGCGGGAAAAAAAAAAAGCCAGCATGCCAAAAAAGCCCACCAAGTAATTTTTGTTGCCTGAATGTAACAGGAAGACAGCCATGAAATCCACCTAAGCATCCCTTGGAAGAGACTTATGATATATGAAAGGACTCTTTATCATTCATTTATATATGAGAAGGTCTACAGTTAAAACAAGCCCGAGACAGCTTTCAAGAACTCACTTCTCTTTGGAACATCAGAAGCGGGGTCTTATTGCACATTTTTAATCAGGCCTCGTTACCTGGCCAGGGTTTATCAGCAACGGCACCGCGGTCCCATCCCCAGCAGCAGGGAGGAGTGGGGAGCCAGCACGCTGACATCATGGAGACCATCCAGTGATGAATGTGATGGGAGGACTTTGTGCTGCTCCTTCATCTCTTGGTCACTGGGGCTTATCACATTTTAGGGTGCCAAGAAGGCTTTTCAGCTTTCAGGCTTCTCCATAGGGAACATTTGTCTCTTTGCAAAGCCAGGGCCGTGACCAGGGGAGGCTGGTGAGGTGGCAGCTGCTATTGCCTGTGGCTCTGTCCTGCTGTGGGTGGCAGTGCCCGAGGGGACTGTGTCCCCTCTCCATGTCCTGCTGTTGCCTCCTGCTCTGCCCTTACTCCTGTGGGAAGGAACCTGGGGCTTATGGGACGGAAAGGAGCTGCAATGGCTTGAGATGGGTTCCCTCCCTCTGGAGAACAGGATGACTGCATGTCTGTTAAAAAAAGACAACCTTTGTTGGCCAAGCCTTGCCCTAACCTAGTTTTTCACCAGCTTTCTTCTGCCTCCCGTGACCTTCTGAATGCTTTCACATGGCATAGCCAAGAGGGTAAATGGAGGCCTCGGATCCCTGCTCTGCAGCTGCCTCCAGGGAGGTACCCACCCACTTACGCATCTGTGAGCCTCCTGAAAGGTCTTGAAAATGTGTAAAACCAAACACAACCTCTTGTGTCATGATTATGCAAAAAGGTAGGTTTTAAAGACAAGGGTTTAAAACAATGCAATGGGGTTTTTGTGCAATGTCAGGAACCGGCTGTATTGGCTGGGTTGTCCTTGCAGCGTCCTCCCTGCTCAGAGGGCACCAAGGCTCAGGACAGCACGGAAACACTGGCAGCCATTCATCGCAGCTGTAGCCACAGGATAGCATCTGCTCCTGCTTTGCCTGCTACAGCAGATCCTGAGTGAATTTCCTTGAGGAAAAAAAAAATAAGAAGAAACACCCCCTCCAACCAAGCAACTCTCTCCTTAGGCTAAAGCACTCAACCGAGCACTACATTTTATGCGGCCGTGAAAGGGCGTCCTCCCACCCTGCCCCTCATCATGTGCCTCCATGTGATGGGGACCACAGCGTTCTTCTCCCCAGCGCTCTCCTCAAGGCACCAGACACAACTTGCCAAGGATCAGAGGCGTTCCCCCGGCCACGCTAAGTGCTCTGGGTATGAACCCAGCTCTGCTAACGCCCCGTGTCAGGCAGCCAGACGTCCCCTAGGAATGCAGTTACACCCAGAACAATAGGGGAGAGGATAGATACAGAGGCTTTTTCCTTATTTCCCAGGGATTTGAGAGTTTGAAAGCTGGTATACACCCAGATTCCTTCAATATAATGTTTGACTTAAAAAAATAAATACATCACGTCTACATTGGCAAAATACTTTTTGCTAAAGACAAAAGACTTTTTAATCCGGATCTTTAAATGTAAGAGAATCCTTTCCCCTTTGTTTGCCGGGGTCCGATGCTAGCGAGCTCTAAATGGTAATGGGGTCGATGCTGAGTAACTGAAAACCTGTGAAAGGAACGAGCGGGTGAGCTGAAGACACAAAGACGGTCGCCAGGACCTGAGAATTGTTTCTCTCTTCTAGATGGATTTATCCTCCCCCAGGGAGCGGGGTGGTGGGACGCGCAAGTGCCCGAGCTGCTGCCTCTGGCCCTGCTGTCATGCCAGCCCCTCCACCGTGCTGGTGAAATCACATCTTCCCTGGGTTAAAAGCTGGGGAGAAGCAGGGGGCGATGCTGCCCTTGCAGCCCAGCAGTAGGACACCAGTGTTCAACCTCCTTGCTTCAGTTTGGCACCAGATACACAGATACATTCAGAGGGGGAGCCCAGGGAGCAGAGGCCCGACGCTCAGGGCTCCTGCCAGGACAGTCCAGGAGCTGCCTGCCCCCAGCAACTGAGCACCAGCCTGTTGGGTATGGGATGTAAAACCTGAAAAAGATCTATTTTTTTTTTCATTGCATCTATTTCAGGTATTAGTTTTATTAGTACATTACCAGGAGACAAAAATGCTATATATTGTTTTAGTTTATTAGTAGATACCCAGTTATTGGATTCATTTGATGCCAGCTGAGATTCCGATCATACCTATGAAACTGTGGGGTTGCCTCTTGTCCTGCTCCTATAGACACTTGTGAAATAAACTGATAAATATTCAGGCGTAATTATACAAACAACCCGTATGTCAGCGCACATATACCTAGGAACACACACACACACACACACACATTAAAGTACTCTTTAGGTTTTAACATTATAACTTCATGGTTTCTGATGATGGGTAACTACAAATGAATTTCTTTTTTGGTCGTTTTCCCCCAAATGTTAATGCCTTTTTTAAAAACCACCACCACTAAGCTCCCCAGAAGATACTACTGAAATGATAAACAAATATTCTGTTTACCAAAACTTAAATTTCCATTTAAATAAAATTTCAACATGCAATTCACTACTGGCCCCAAACATCCTTCAAAAACACCATCAAAAATCCCAGTAGCGTTTTCTCATTAAATTGTTGTTGCTTTGTCTTCTCAGCATTTTTTTCCAGGGCCATTTTCCAATGACAGTTGCGATGTTTGGTTAGTTTTGTTCTATTTCAATCAACCCAAGCAATAATGTATTACATGGGCCTCCAAGAGACTACTGTAGGATATTTGCTTGGGAGAAGCAAGTCCGAAGAGGAAGTCCATCTCAGAAAAGAATCCAAATACACTCTTTTTTTGCTCTTGCTGGGCTATAATATCTTCCTCTGCCCAAGACAAACAGGGCATAGCAAGGAGAAAGTATTCATGAATTAGGTCAAAATAGTAGAGCTAGATGTTCCTCGTTCTCTTAAATTAATTTCATTTTGGGAACTGACGAGCTCATCTTTTCACTGAAGGAGGACTCAGCACCAAACCTTTCATGGTTCAGAATGTGGAAAGGAGTAGCCAAGTGGCAATACCTAATACGGTGAAATTATTTCTTTTCTGCTAGAGGTGTTGCTGGGAGTTCCGTTCCTACTGGAATGGATTTGGCTCAAGAAATGGATCAGGGTGGGTTTGGGGTTTTTTTAAAGTAAATTTTATGTGAGGTTTGGCAGGGAAAGCTGTGGGACAAGTCCTCAGCTTGCAAATAGACTAGTCTCTCTCTCCCCAAGTGCTGATAATTTCTGCTCGCTTCATTGACACTACAGAAAGATAAAAACCAGGCAGAAATGTGCCAGTTTGTATTAACAGGAATTTTGTTACTGTCAGGGGTCTGCAGTGACGTACACAGCTAACTTTCTGGTAGCTTCACCAGTTACAGGAGGGCTGGTGGAACTTCTGCAGTGATGAGAAATGGTGGTTATTCCTATACCAACACCTTCAGTTTCCAAATTTGCATCTGGAGAAACACACCTGAATCTATGGATCTTTTGCAGACGCCGGCACAAGAGTCCAGAGATATATTTTTTTTTGTACTGACAGTTTTTTTAACCATTCTATTTAGCAGATCTATGATTTTCTGTGTCACAAACTGACGTTTCTTGTCTGTGAAAACATTTTTATAGATCTCACTCCAGTCTTCAGCAATGTCTGTGTACTGAAGCAGGTCCAGTTAGGAAGGCCATTATAAAAGCTGATAGATTAGAAAGGTTTGATTTTTTTTTAATTGCTTTGATCTGTATTTCTTGATCAAGTCATGAGACCTGGACCTTTAATGTGGGTACGAAAAAAATGGACATCTGTGTGGGCTGACCAAACCACAGGCTTTCTGCCTGCGTCATCCTCTGTGGAGGAAGGGGAGCGGGTGGATGATTAGACATGGTCCATTTTACTGAGCAGGAATTTCTCACAATTCTTCCCAAACTAGCCTCTGGGAAAGAAGCTGACAAGCAGACATTGATCAGGACTTAAAAGATGGCTCCATCACACCACGGAATTTTCCCCATCAGATTTCTGTTGTTCTCAGGAGTCTGTGATCTTGTCCACCCCAAGTGTCCTCACTGACAATATTCTCTCTAGGGACTTGACACCTCTTCCAAGTCCACCTGGCAGGACACCACGGCTGTAAGGTCTGCAGGAAGTGTCAAACACCCTTCCAAGCGTTTGACCTTTCTGTCTTGCCAGTGAAGAAAATATTCAGAGTTGTTCAGGAACTGCAACACAGTGTGCAGGGACACGATGCTCACTGGACACCACTGATTTGCAGAAGCCTAGTAAGATAGTCTGAGTTTCGGAACTGCAGAATGGCAGTGCCCTGCAACTAAATCCTGTCTCGTTTGTTGTGCATTTCCTACAGCGATGAACTACTCTAGTGAAGGATGTGAGGATGCAAACTTTGTCCCAGTTTTTAATGGGAAGGACTTGGAAAGAGATGAGAAGAATCTCTTCTCAATCTTTTGTACTGAGATAGATACTAATGACTTACACGGTGAAGCCAAGGCTGCTACTGTGAAGGCAGAAGATGTTAGACCTTGCAGCAGGAAAACAGGCTGTAGCTGCTTTCCTGTGGTTATGAGGTTTTGTATTCTTTTGGTTTCGTGAATATATTCAAAAGGAAATAGAAAATATCTCTAAGGAAGCAAAGATCTTCCTTCCTGTTGGGAAAGGAGCCAGCAAGGATGATAAATTCCTGGCCAAGTGAGTCATTGCTTCACTTGAGAGACTTCAAAGCTTTAAAAATTAGTTTTTGGACCACGGAACTTAGATATGAAATTGCATGTGCTCTTAATGGACGAAGCTGATCTTTCCCTTGATGGGAAATGGTACATGGAAAGACAGCAGGGAAACCAGTGGTTTTGAGTGAGATGCTGCAATATTACATCTTCCCAGAACAGGTCTAACAAATACCCTTTTTATTGCATTGCACGCTCACAGAAGCGAGAGGCAAGTGTTTAGGACTGCTCAATGATTCCAGTGTTAGTTGTCAAATAGTTTACAGGCTAAATAAATATTTGTAGGATAAATAAAAGAAAACTAAACTACAATTTTAGTATGGCAGTCATGTATTTTCTTGAAGCATGCCTGGAAATGACGCGACTAAAAATAAGACCATTGCATGGCATTTATTTAAGAAGCAGGTAAAGTGAGAGCTTTTCTACAACGCTTCCCTCCTTAGCTCTCCTGTTCTTTATTTTGAGAAACTGTTAAGAAGACTGATGGTGGTTCCCGGTCTTGTCAGAGCTGAACAAATGTATTTTATGGAGGAGGCTTTGAGCAACGTGGTCTAGTGGAAGGTGTCCCTGCCCATGGCAGGAGGGGGCTGGAACTAGATGATCTTTAAGGCCCCTTCAAACCCAAACCATTCAATGATTCTGTGATTTGTCCTACTGCTTCCACCTCATACAGTTACAGGGAATTAACTGTACATTAATGCTGTGCAAATGTCAGAGCACAAACTGAGACAATTGTCATGAAAGGGCATTACTTTCTCTTTTTTGAGTATTTGTTGATGTGGTAAGGTGCCCATCATCAGCATTTTCTTCACTTCAAATAACTTTGTCATAGTCTGTAATGTTATGTTACATTATTATATTACATTATATCATATAATATGATATTATATGATATGATATTATATGATATGACATTATATTATATTATATATTTATATTATATTATATATTTATATTATATTATATTATATTATATTATATTATATTATATTATATTATATTATATTATATTATATTATATTACCTGCTCTTACTGGGTGCTGCTGTAATTGGTTGTTGCTATAATTAATTGCTGCTATATTATCAATTGCTGCTATACTATTGCTTGCTGATAATACTTTGTAATAGCTTGATATATGTATTTGCGTTCTTCATCATAGGTACACTTGCTAGTGGTGATTTTCATGGTATTTGTGGTAATCTGTAATAAAGAAAACGAGAAGATAAAGTCTCCGTGCCCTTCTGTAATAGAAAATCCTACGAACTCCTAGTCATCATCTTCACAGACCTGCTGGCCAGGTAACCCTTTAGGTCATGACACCACACTACAACTTCAGTCACCCAAGCCCAGCTCTTAAGCGCAGGATGCAAAACAGCCAGGAAAGAATAAGGAACAACACGCACAGAATTCTCTAATATCAAAATATAGCAATTTATTCAAGACACTGAATATGATCTGTTGATTCTCTCCTTAAAACAAATGAGCTACAATACACAAGGTGAATTTGAAGAAAGTGTGGGTGGGGGAGAAACAAAATAAGGGTTGATGTTGTTTCAACAGAACCTGGGAAATGCTGAAATGAGAACCAAGTCTGGCTGCAAGTCTGACACAGACAATAAAAACTGCAGAAGCCAGAATTCAGAGTTTCAGTGAATGGCTGAAAGAACATTTCTGCAATTGACAAAGAACCACATTTTTAAAAAGGCAAAAGGAGGAAAAAAAGGAGGAAAAATTAAAAAGGGAAAAAGAAAAAAGAAACCCAAAAACAAAGCAGACCCTTACATTTGACAAAGTGCACTTCACTTGGCTCTAAAATTAGCTATTTTTTTCTTTTTTTTTTTAAACAAATTAAAAGGAAATTTCTAAGATGTAGCATGGGGTTAATGTGTGTATAACCCTGTACGTCAGGCCCTTTAGTACCCCACAAGGGACCCAGTGTTTTCTACATAAAAGATTCAGTATCCTTCTAACCCACAGAGACGAGTGGTTTTCCTGAAACTTTTTTCACTTCAAGGCCAGTTCCAGACAGCCAGCAATGACACAAATCCAGTAAGCCTCTAGATGCTTTCACAATCCTGTTTGGTCACTTCGGTTTTCCAATTTCTCTTCCATTAGAAAGAACTAGAAACAAAATTGTCGAAAAATACTGTATGAGACAAATGCTGAAGTTCAGCGCGTGTTGGACCGCTGCTTCGTGCGGTTCCGTGGCAGGGGAGCCGCAGACGGGCACCGCTGGCCAGGGGATGCTGCCGCTGCAGGGAAGGAAAGCAAGAGCTCCCACCAGGCCAGTTCTGCAGGTTGAGGCTTAGATGTCCACATTGAAATGCACCCTGGAAAAGCCTCTCTCCCCATCACCCATCTCCTACAGAAACAGCTCCTTAGGCTAGGATTAGCCTTCGCAACTACGTCTTCTGCTTTCCTTAATAGCTGCCCTCATTTTAGCTGAAAACTATCTACTACAGTATCTTTGAGCATTTTCTGGACTTTAGGGTGTTGGGGAGGAGCAGAAAGGTGAATTTTCTTCGCTGTTCACACACGCTGCTTTCAAATCTCACAGTCTGTACAGAAGACTCTCTGGACCAGCAGCCCCTCTCGCACGCAGGCTTTGCAAACCAACTGATTTCCAAATTTTGTTTCACTCGGCTTCCGACCTCCATGTAGGTGGGCAGAGGAAAGGTGGTGTTCTGACAAATCAAAAAATGGAAGAAGGAAAAAGAAACAGGCATCACGGACGCTGCCGAGTTACCTTCAGTAGCTATCCCGGGAACAAGCACGAAAGGTGGGCTACGGAGCCAGTCAGCCACATGGCATCGCTGAACTTGGACTGAGCAACCTCATCTCCTTGAATCCTGAGGTCTGGTCTATCCAGGTGCCACTTGAGGGACAGGTGCCAGCCCAGGCCTGTCCGCGCTGTCCTCCACCGCCTGCACACCCGGAGCTTCCGCATGCTACTGTCAGAAACGCCACCCAAAAGCAGCTTAGGGAAGTTAACCGTGTACATGCAGTGACTGTAATCAAATCATCGATCCAACCGTGCTTTTTATAAAACCACATTAAACCTTTGTATTCAAATTCAAGTCTCTCTTTGAACAAGTACTTTTTTTTTTTAAGTAGTGACTTTAAATTAGTAGGTACATGTGGTTTATATTATAAAACAGAGAAAAACTGCCAAGTCATCATCTACAGCCCATGCTGTTGGAGCAGAAAACTAAAACCAACACATAAATGTATTTAACACCAAAAATAATCTTCTGTACCTTCCAGCATCTAATTTTTTGACACAAATTGTAGACAAGCCTAACTGTCATTAATAACCAAAATCCCACATAATTATTTTCACCTCAGGACTGAGTAACCCTTTTAGCAGTTATTTATTTTTATTTTTTTTTCTCCTTTTCAAATGTGTATCTTTAAGAAATGCAGCTGAAGCTGGCGGTGGCTAGTTCCACTGGAAGGACAAGGATACTGTGCAGATTCAAGTGTAAAGAGAGGAAAACACAGGAGAAACAATGAGGTATGGATCTCACGATGCCATGATGATGCCATGATGTTTGGCAGGTCTCGTACCACCAGTTCAGCACTACGGCTCTGGTTTTGGTTTTGCTCAGATCAAACCACCACTTCAGCAGCTGTGGTCAAATCAAAGGGAACACCCTGTGTTACAGAAATAGCGACTTTGGGCTGGAAAGCACCACACGATGCTAAAGGGGTTCTCTGCTTGCTTCTTCTCTCCTACAAATCCTGGGCTAGCCTGTGGGTTAGAGAGGACACCTGTTAGCCTCAGCCAGTTCTGAGGACTTGTCAAAACAACAGCTGCCACCACCCTGAGGTTGCCTTGTAGTTTACAGCACTTTCAGTAGACTCTGCCTATGCATTCTTCTTCGTGTCCATTATTTGCTCTTAGAGTAGCGTGGTCTTCAGTAGGCATCGCTGGAGATGTCCAGCTTGCAGAGGAGATCATGTTCAAAATGGACAGGTGATGCTTTGGGAGTCTTCATTGTCATTCCGATCATTTCACCCACTGTACCTTTATAGTAGCGTATATGTTGAGATATAAATTATATATCCTTTCTCATGTCCTCATCTGATGGGAGTTCTATGTTGTCTTCTGAGCACTGCACTGAGGACACTCTCAAGGCTAAACCTGTCTGGGCAGACAGTGAGCCTCCAGGCACAGAGCCAGAGCTTTCCCTGCAGCACGCAGCGCATGTGTAGTTGAGGGTGACAGCAGCACCGCATACTGCCCGATGCAATGGAAGAGCCTGCTTCCAGGTGTGTGCCGACCACGGATGGACACGACCTCGGCAAGAGTCCGTTCTTCAACAATGATAGATGCAGTCAATACATCTCGGTCCAACTGGTCCCCTTAAGTCAGTGGTAAAATCCCATTGACTTACTGGAAGAGAAGCAACTGAGTGGGATGAACAGTGGAGGACAGCACTGCTCAGCAAGGGCAACGGGCACCCAAACCCATGTTCTGTACGACATCTGAACTATCGCTAGAGGAAAGAAGATACACCATCGTTGTCCCCTGGTTACCAAGGATAAACAAGAATATGGACTCAAGAAAATGAATGCTGTATTTACAGTCTCAAACTTATGAATCTCTTTTAACACATGCACACCACCAAACAGCCACGAAAATGAAATGAGACTATACAAATGGCTGGCTGCTGGAAGAGGACTCTTAGGAACTGACTGGCATTTATTGTGTCAAGTGGCATTTTTTCTTACAGCACTTTCTGAGAGAGAAGGGAAAAAGGATACTGCACCTTTCATGTTCCTCGGACTCTGTGTCATTCTTTTTGCTTGAATTACACAACTGGTCTACATTTGGTGGCCATTTTAGGCTTTTAAAACTGTTTAACATAAAAAATATTTTTTTTCCAAAAATACACTGGGTTCTTTCTGTTAAAAGTCATCTTTCTCCTGTAAAAATCTTCCCCAGCACTGCATTCTTATATAAAGCACTTATTACACAATTTGCTGAAAGTGCCCTTGAGACGCTAAGATCTGAAGCATGGAGGATTTTTTTTTCTTTTAAACGGAGAGAAAGAAAGGAAAAGGAAGAGAGAGAAGAGAGGAGAAGCAGTCTGTCAAAAATTTTCATTGTCATGTCCACCTGGCTGCATCTACTATGGGCATACAGGGAAAAAAGAAAAAAAGGGCAAGAAGAAAGAGGAGAAAAAAAAAGGAAGGAGAAGTTGGGAGTGGAAGGGAGAAATAAAAGGAAAACAAAAGTTTCATCCTAAGCCTGGGATCCTCCAGGCTGTAATATTCCAGCTGATAGAAAAACCACTGAACAAAAAAAGTAGTCTAGAAAATAGAAAGTGTTGTGATTACAAAGTTGAGCATTTCATCAGTACAAACTGGTCTTTGAACGTCCTTTGGGAGAGCAACTGTAGTGTCCAAATTGGAAGGAAAAAATACAACACTGCATGGAGGAGGATTTTTTTTCCCTTTTGGTTTATCACAGCATTTTTCTTTTTTTTTTTTTTTTATTAATTTTTTTTGGCACAGCTGTTTTTTCCCAGCCATCAGAGCAAGTTCTCAGACGCAAACCAAACAGTGCAATGCCTAGCTGGTGGCTTCATGCTTCCAAGGCTGAATGTTCCAGCTGGAAACCATTCCCTCCCCCTCTGAAGTGACTGTGTTTTTACTCCTTGATGAAGGTTACGGACAAAATACTAGACACCTGTGGCCAGGGAGAGTTGGTTTCACGGTACACTCTAACTTTGTTCAAGTTCGTACAGTTCTGGAGCTGTTAAGAATAGTTTTGAAGAGTGCTTCTCCCCACACATTCACTGCTGGTCCATTTGAAGTTTCTTCTAACACATTTCACTTTTACTTCCGCAGATCTAGAACACAGACCTGGAGAGAAAAGACTCAGCATTAAGAACCATTTCCGAAAGAGATGTGGAAGTCCTATTCATACACAGCTCCGTACACAGGCTGATCAGCCAGTGGCACGTCGTACTCCCTGGATTCAAACGAGCCTGTCTCAAGTACCTGTTTACATGCACACAAGCGAGGGAACAACCTGGCCTGGGAGAAAACCCAAGTGAAAACCATACGTTTAACATTTAGCTGGGCTTTCACTGGATCAGATGCAAACTGGGGCTGTTCAGCCTGGAGAAGAGAAGGCTCTGGGGAGACCTTCCACCAGCCTTCCAGTACTTAAAGGGGGCCTACAGGAAAGATGGAAAGGGACTTTTTACAAGGGCGTGTAGTGACAGGACAAGGGGCAATGGCTTTAAACTGAAAGAGGGCAGATTTAGATTAGATATAAGGAAGAAATTTTTCACTCAGAGGGTGGTGAGGCACTGGAACAGGTTGCCCAGAGAAGTTGTAGATGCTCCATCCCTGGAAGTGTTCAAGGCCAGGTTGGATGAGGCTTTGGGCAAACTGGTGTAGTGGAGGGTTTCTCTGCCGATGGCAGGGGGGTTGGAACTAGATGATCTTTGAAGTCCCTTCCAACCCTAACAATTCTATGATACTATGAAACATTTGGTGGCACATCCCGGATAAGACCGTGGGCAATATTTAGTTGCCTGAATACAGTGTTCACTTCCATTTCTGAAATATATCCAAAACAGATGCACAGGCCTGGCGGGCAGGACACAGGACTGGGAGAGGACACACGCCCCTTTGGAACAGCTGCTGGAAGCCAGGTATGGCACCATCTCAAATGGCATAACTAAGCTCAAGCAACTGAATCGTGTCATAGGTGTACCCTTTGTCAAAACCAGTTGAAAAATACTGCTATGAAGTAGTTATGTCAGTCAGCCATGTAGAAACGTTATTTTAAAAAGCTGCAGAGTGCTGTGCGCCCTTCACAAGGGCTACAACTGAAATTTTTTTAAAGTCACATTAACAGGAAAAATAGTAATGAACAATCAGTATCTCTACGGTAATGTTTCTCCTTTACCATGCGATGAAATCTTTTGGCATCATGCTGAAAACTCCCTCTTCTAGGAACTATTCAAGGATAAACTTCTTCTGCAGCATAAAACTTAGAAGGCCCCAGGACAACTGCACATTAGAGAGTTGAGTGCTGTGATCTGACCTTCGTTTAAAATTGGCAGATGAGTTAAATAATGATAGAAACAACACCACTGTTGTTCTTACAAAATACATATTTAAAAGTGATTCCCATCTTCAGTAATATTGACCTATTCCAGAAACATTCTTCACTTCCAATAGGACCACCACCTCCTCGTATTCAAAATCTTCCAAAGCAGGAGTGTTCTCAATATACCTCACTGAACTACTTATTTCTGACTTAAGCTGCCTACTCGTCAGCTCTGTCCAGAGAAGGAAGCATGGCATGTATGTTTTTTGTTGACACTCTCCAGAAGAGTAATCTCCACTCAACATTTACAGTATGTAAAGCTCCTTACCGATCCGTCTGATGCGCTTGCTCCCACTTTGTCTCCTCTAGCATTCCAGCAGACTTCAAAGATGCCCCCGGTGCCTCGGTAGCTATGTACTAGAGTTCCACTCTACAAAGCAAAACAGCAAGCAAACATTTGATACAGAACTTCCCCTTCTTTTTTCTGTGGCGTGGCACTACATTAAAAAGAAGACAGTGGTGGCGGGGGATAGCTATTCACATCACCCAACTATGGTCATCTCCATAATGTGCTGAAGTTAGGAAAGTGGTCTTTGATAATGAAGAGAAAAAGGCTTCTCCAGAAAGCAGTTTACAGTAGGACTCTCAGACATCTGTTTTTGTCAACTTTGTAATGGTAAAGGCCCGGGGAATTAGGCTGAGGTGGTCTTTTCTTAATTTTGTCTTTAATCCAGGCTGTGAGGCATCAGTATCCAGAATTAAATCTATGGAACTATGATACCCCACTTTTCTCCAGAATACCCCCAGACCCCAGCCTGTACATCCCTCGTATCTGTCACCTCCTCATTGCAAAGTATACGCCAGGTGCATCGGACTCACAACTGAACTCAGCTTGTTACTAAATAAAAGTATCACTTATATCCAAGAATCAACCTGCACCTTTGCTTCACAAAGCTGATGGCACAACGTGACGCACCTACCAAAAGCACGCTAGTGTTTTGGTATACACAATGAAGCCTGAGCAGAAATGTTCTGGACAGTCACCTCGCTCCACCTGAGTGACTCCACTCTTATGCTGGGATTTGTATCAGCCAACACAATCAGGTTCACCTTGGCTGGCAGGTCATGCGCTACAGAGGTACATCTATTTTCCATTTAAGCTTTTGCTATTCATGTGTCATCTAGAACAGGTGTGCTTTACGTGAAACAAAAACAGTACCTGAGTATTCCATATATGGACACATTTGTCAAAGGACCCACTGGCTAGATATTTTCCATCGGGACTAAACGCTACACTGTAGACAGGCTCTTGATGTTTTGTTAACGTGTGGATGCAGACTCCTCGGTCAACGTCCCACAGCCGAACAGTGGAATCAAATGAAGCACTGCAAGAGGCATTCATACACAAGCGTGTCTTAATTTGAGCGTTAACCAATTTGTAATTTGATACTGTAAACGTTTTAAGAGAATAACACAGGGTTTTTTCCTTGGCTAAGCAAGAAATAACATTTCAAACTGGACAGCTAATATTCACTGCAGCCTTGACAAGAATTGTATCTACAGAACCTAATTCTTGTATGTGGAACCTTTGAGTTTATCTCAGGGTGCTGTACGCAGGATCAGATCACCAGCCCTAAGAGGGTCAAGCTCCTGCTTTTTGAGATTCTACGTGATATTATTCAGGAAGGTAAAATACACATTGTCATTAACAGGGTAAATGTTTCCAGAGAAATCTTATTCCTAATTGATTTGCATTATTTAACGAATTAGCATTTGTACTTCTCTAGAACTGTCGTTCTTTTCACTTTGTTTCAGTGCTGCTTTTTGCTACAATGCATCTAAATCCCAAACTGTGGGCTTAGAGAAAGGCAAGGGAAATAATTGGTATTAAAAATGATATTAAAAGAACAACTCCAAGAAAACGAAGTTCTTCTTCCCTGTCCACTTCCAGACTAAGGAGTAAAATAAATAAACCAGCTTTGATAGAACTCCTCCCTAAACTGAATACACCATGAACTGATTTGATGATCTCATGGTACTACCATCAACTGGCATTCTACAAGTAAACATATTTCCTAAATTCAAAGAAGAATTTTGAACAGACTTTTAAGTGGAATTTTAAAGATTATCGAAGCTTTTCTCTGTTAGTTAACGAGGCTATGAAAATTGTCAATATGTGCCCAGGTGAGCTGCATGTCCCTGGCTGGAACACACGGGCTGAAAGGGCTGCCATCTGCATCTTTCAGTACTTTCATTCACAACAACCGGATGCCGCGTGTGAAGGTGCAATTTACAATCTTCTTATCAAGAGAGCTGAAAAGTTAAATATTGTATGACTCTTATTTTCCTTCTTTTTCTTCTTCCTTTTCCAAATATGGTTCCTTGCCCTTTGTATCCATGCCCCTGATTTACAAACGTGGGTACTGTTTACTGGAATTGTCTGCAAAAAGACTGATGGCAAGGTGAGAGCAGAGTTAGACATCAGAAAGACGATCCTTCTTCTCGGCAGGCAACAGAAAGAGGTATATTTTTTACCTTGCTAACATGATGTTGGAGTTCGGGTTGCTGGTGCCTGGTCCTGTAGGACTCCATTTGATAGTATAAATCTCTTTGCTGTGAGCTTGAAGATCATGTACACAGGTATCTTGTTTCATACTCCAAATCTAAATCAGAGTAATTATGAAGGGGAAAAATGGCAATGTTACTCATCCCTTCTCAGCTGAATTATTTTAGTTCTATGTTATTCTTACCGTTTGTTTATTTAAGATCTTGACACACATACATATACATAAACATAACTTGAGTTTATTAACACAGCACTTTGGCACCTACAATGCACACACATCAGAATAGCCCCATTAGGGGAAAGAGCTACACGTTTAATAGCATTTATTTAATGCATAAGAAGAACTAAACAGTTCTTGTGCAGCCCATAGCCTGTAACTGTATTTTCATACAGAAGGTTAAGTTACTCTACTTAGAGAAGTTTAACTGCACCTTAAGTCACACATTACAACAGCAGTCAAAAGTAAAGTTTCAATAACTGCTTAGAACCTAGTGATTTTCTCTTATGCCAGTCAAGAGCCACATCAAATTTTCCTTTTCCTCCTGAACTCCATTTGTTTTCCTGGTGTTTTTAACAGTATGGACAATGGAACAAAATCACCTATTTATGCAGTGTTACATGGCCAAACACTTCAGCGTGAGATAAAGAAACATGCTCAACTGAGATGACAGATAATTTAGTACATCTTTTCTTCAGCTAACTGGGAAAACAAGATGAAGCTAATTCACAGCAGGGAAAATAACTCCAATTTAGTCATTCAGGTTCAGAGAGATACCAAAAATGCAGTAATGATTTAACTCACTTGTTTTAAGTCAGCACTGTGAGGGAAATGATGCGCTTTATGCTGAATTTTCATCAGCATACCTGAGTCTGCTTTTGGAAATGTTACACAAAATATGTTACACATATTCTATGGCTAACAGGCAACATGTTCCAAGAAGTTGTAGGAAAATATCAAGAACTCCAAAAAAAGAGAAGAAAAAGAAGACAGAGAGGACTTATTTCCAAAGGAAAATGAAGAATAATGATAATTGCCTGGAGAGGATTTGCAGTCTCCATCACTGAAGGTTGTTAAAAAAAGGTGAGGTCAGAGATAGCAAACCATTAGCTCTTGCGCCAAATCCAGTGGTCAGAAATTTGAACTGGTACCAACAACAGTGAGCTACAGTGGTTTTTAAAACACAGCATGCAGCTGGTCACCAAAATAATGTGCTACCTCTGGGTCAGCATGTTTAAGCACAGCAATAGTGGTTACTACAATACTGCTTTGCAGCAGCATAACAAACAAAGTGCTCTCTTTCAGTCTCTTCTAGCCCTATTTTCTGTAAACTTCCAGATCTGTGAGTAGTCCACAATAATATAGGCAGAATCCAGAGCGATGAAAACCCAAGCAGGTTTGTGGCAAAGACAGAGCAGAAGTCAGGCTACCTATGAAGAGGAAACATTCGTAACACTGATGTTCACTTAGCTCTCATCAGCAAGTTGTGCTGCTCTCTCAGTTTCAGTTCTTACATACAGGCTGTTTGCATGCTAGAAACGTCTCTGGCTTCTGCCGTGTCAACCAGCAGTGGAAAGAGGTATGAGCCTTAGCTAACAGAACTATACTATGAGGAAGCTATATTACTGGTACAATTCTATCCCAAAACTAAATCTTTCCTGAGATGTTTGCTTTGCTCAAGGAATCAGCAAAAATCAACAGCCCAGCAGGAGGGCTCTGATGTTACATCATACAGCTATTGCTATGTGGACACAGCCTTCACTTGGGGTGGCTGGGAAAGGAGAATGAGACTGATAGAAGTTTGGGCTGAAAAAGGTCTATTGTGGAAAGTACTTCTGCAAGCCCAGACTCCCCCTGTATTAGCAATACTTTGCTGGGACAGTGCAATGACCCAGGTGTGCTAATAAAGCAGCCTCTGCTGTCGGCAAGCCAGAACCCAGATTCACTCCATGTCATTTCAGGCACCTAACAGAGGCAAGTACATCAGCAGCACAGCTGCCTTAGGCTTCCCACACAGCGAATGGGTGGTGATAAGCATTTTCAGAGAGTAGATTTTTGGTGGGCTCTGAATATATTCTAAGGCTATTAAAAAAAATTTTAAACATCTTCAGTGAAACTATTTTCAGAAAAAGGACTCCAAAGGGAAAATTCTTTATTTTTATATTCTTTTCAAAGTGTAACGCATACACTACTTCTTAGCATAGTGATTGTGCCTCTGTCGACAGGCAAGTAGGTGCATATATATGTGTATATTTATACTACGACTATTCTATGACAGTGACATATCAGTCAGTCAATGCTTATTTGGATAGGATACCTCAGTTTTCCCAGTGGCTGTTTCTCTGTGTTCAATCTTTTATATTGGCTTTAAAGAACAGGGAAAAAAATGAAACTATTGTGCATGAAGAGTTTTAAGCCTACAGCAGCAGCATCCTGGAGAAGATTAAAAATAAGAAATAATTTTAGTCTTTACTTTTTGAACAGCAGGAATGGAAACTGCATTACCTTTAATGTCATATCATCGGAGCAAGATGCTAGTAGCATGCCAGATGGGTCCCATTTGATTGCATTAACCTCGTTCTGGAATAAAAGAGTGATTTTAAGTAAATATTCCAGCTACCTGCACTGTACTGGGCACCCAGCAGAGGGCACTCAAGGTTTACGCACACACAAGAAGTTCAACCACAAATGACAGCCCCGGTTGCTTTATGGGTGAACAACAGCAGTGTTATTTAAGTGTCATTTAGGAACGGTAACCATTTTGTGTTTGTGAACAATACACACAATCAGTCTTCTGACACGTGTTCTGGCACAAAGTCGTACTCTTTCTTCATATGCTAGGATTCAAACAAACCCTCGAACCAGACAGATTGATGATATAGCGTTAATTTATTTTTTTAGCGATATTTCTTCAGTTACTATTCTGTACATCTCGGAGATACAAATTTTCAATGGAAAATACTAGTGGGATGTAAAGCTTTGTGGAGTTTATTATTCTTAGCATTGCAGCTCTACAACAATGCTGGTCTCCCTAAACAGAGGTGTATATGTGCAAATGAAATCCACCATGGAATACTGAATAGTTTAAGATGCTTTCTCTGTCACTCTAGTACTTTGTAACTAACTAAGCCTAGTCCATCCCCTTGATAATGAGTAAGTTTTCTTTGGTTTTTTGAGGGTCGTACATATGGGGGAAAAAGCATTGTTTTTTTAAAAATAAATTGGCTCAGGGTCTCAGTGAAAATAATCCCGAAAATAAGTCTTGCTTTATCCATTTCACATGTTTCAGTCATAATTAAAAGGAACTGTACAAGCATTTGAAGTAAAGATTTGGATCGTGTGCAAAATAGAGCATTTCATAGAATCATAAAAAGCACCAGTCTGTTGGTAGGAACGTACAACCTATCATGAAATATCAGTTTAACCACAGACTAGCTGAAGGTCTCCAAATATACAGTTTTTCCCCAGTGGGGAGACAGTAAGTTTCTGGAAGTTAATACCTAAATTATAGGTCAGTATACGACAGCAGTTTTCTCATGAATGAAAGCTAGACAAACCAGCCTTTGACAGTCATTAAGTACCACCAGGAAAAAAAGAGGGAAATACATCTTAAATAGATCTTACTAGATGAAATTGATTCTAAAACTGAACAATGGCTGGAAGTAAATTGTTCTCTCCTTATTCATAGTTTTAATTTATTAAAGGAAATTAAGCAAGCGGAAAAAAAATCTTATTTATTAATGTGCCCTTAGTCTGCAGCTCATGCTAAATATAAATAGTTTCACTGTTTAAGCTGCAGGTTTTGCCCCCTGCGGTGACAGAGAACAGTTTATCCCCTCTCACAGGGAATGAGTCACTCCTGAGGAATACAGTTTTAGGGAAGCAATGCAATGTAACACTTTTGGTGCCAGAACACACCCTGCAAACACATCATCTGCCATCATCGTTAACATGCTGCTGTAACTTAATCACTAACATTTCGGACTTTTTAAACTTACTGTGTGTCCTTGAAAGGTTTTAACGGGACGATCACAGCCAAGTCTGCATACATGAATGCACATGTCAGTGCTGCAGGAGGCAAAAGTAGTGTTGTTCTGCCAGTCTACATCCAGAGCAGGAGCTGTGAAGTACAAACAATGGAAGGAACATCAGGGAACACAGCAAAGAAAGTTATCCCAAATAATTTTCTTCCTGTCACCCTTCTAGATCAAAGGCACTAAAAACTAGTTCTTGGCCTGTCACCTGCAACCAGTTACAGGAAAGATGGGGACAGCCCAAAGGGCGCAAATTATTTTTGATCTTGCAGTGGGTAATCTTGATGCTTTGCATAGCACCTGTTTATAAGAATCTTTTGGGTAAAGTTACACAAGAGGGGGCAAAACAATTTGCCTCCACCCTCCTTGCTCCCAGCTGGACACTTCTCTTGTGCCATCTCTACCATTCGTTCCCCTGTATGCCAGCTCAGCAGAGAACCTGGAAGAAAACTAATCCAGAAAAAACATGAATACTTGCAGCTGGGTTAGAAAAAATGTTCCTGTGAATGCCACACACGGGAGGGAGAAGCAGCAAGTGGCCATCTTCCTTTGCACAGCTTTATGCAACCGTCAAGACAAACCTATGGCTCTGTGCAGACACGTGGTTCGGTAATACCTACATTCAGTTTAATTTGGTTGGGGATTGATTTACGATAAGAGACATTGATCAAGCTGGTCTGAAATGAAAGGAAGAGTTTCTGTAGAGGGGTTTGGCATTAACTAGGACTGAAGTAATGAAACCTTGTCCACAGAGAGCACACGAACATCTAACTATTGCCTGTGTGTAATGCACATGCTTTGCAAAAAGCATGAAAAAAAAAATCCCAAATCCCCCCTTTTAGAGCATATCACTGCAGATGAAAAGCATGCGCAAGAGTAGGAGGGAACTCCTGACATCCAGCTTGACTCTGTTTCTATGACTGCCATTTGTTTTTTTTTCTCAGGATAGAGTTTAGCTGCCCTCCAGAGGACGACATAAGACTGGCTAAAATACAGCAATCTTCATTCTCAGCACACTCCTGTGAGAAGCAAGTGTGTCAGAAGGAGATCAGCATACAGGAGGCAGAGTTGAATCTCTTTCTGGCAACAACACAATGCAAGTTCAGCATTAAAATGAAACCAAAAAATGCCTTATCAAATACATTCAGAGAAATACTTTCGTAACACAGAGGTGAAAAGATATCTGTTCTACCAAGCCTATGATACTTAAATATGTTTTTTCTGTTATGATTTTTATGAGCTGCAAAATGAGATTGAACCGCACCACCTGAATCATCAGGTAGCTCTCTAAATGAGAACTGAGGGCTGAAATTGTTTCAGATACCAATGTTTTTGAGAATATTAATGAAAAAGCTCAATAATTCTGTGTGACAGGTAAAAAATTTCTACATTGTAGAAATAGAAAGGAAATTTCTATGAAGAAGGCAGGTTACTTCTGAGTTTTTCAATGAACATGAATGAAGATCCAGAAACTGCCTGTTTGTCTTTCTTTCTATGCTGCAAGCTTTGTATTACTGTTTCTGAGCAAACAAAAATCTATCTTCATTAACAGCAATATGCCTTCAGGGCTAATATCTAGTATGACATGTACGGGTTGAAAAGTAATTTTCTCAGAGCTATTGGCACCTAAAGCGATGGATTTGCATTGCAGCATAATTTGATTCACAGAGTGTTGATAATTAATACTGATTCATTTATTGGTGTATTTAATCATGTGTTTACTGGATGAGTAACTACATAAAATGGCCTGGAAAAAACAACCAAACGCAGTTTTTGATGCAAGTAATCGAATCGCTGAAGGGTCGCCAAAACCACAGGATACTAGCCAATTGCATAAAAACAATCAGAATGTCACCTAATAAAAGCAGCAACAAGCTCTTAAGAAATGCAGCTAAAATAAATCCCAATAATAAAAGTATTACAATAACTATCAGTTAATTTAAGATTTTTCTGAATAAATTTAGGTGTGATTCAGAATTAGAAGCTCAGAAGAGAACAGTTAAGTGTCTGCAGGGAATGATTCAGAGCACTTAGATGTCTAAAACTGGGTCATACTAATACCTCTTACAGTATCACTTAACCAATTTGTTCCTGCATGCAGAGACATCAGTCCACATCTACCAGCAGATGTGAAAATCGGATTATTTCTCTCCATTTTAAAGACATAAGCTTTGTGAATAAATATTTTGATCGAATGCCATATGATGACTCATAGTTTTGTAAAGAATAACGAAACCCTAGAAGCTACTTATCCACATACTTAACATCTTTGGACCATAAAACCTTAAAGTTAAATGAGAACATCAATGACATAGAGGCCTTCAAGACCTAGACAAAGGAATCTTCCTTACGTATTTTAAGATGACAGTTTTGTCTATATAGGTGTAAACTAAATAAGTTGTTGTAAAGCAGCTGAGAGTAAAAAATTTATGTTATTCCCAGGCCAACTATCTCCAGACTTCAAAGAAGTACGCAAAGAAGTACACCACTCAAGTACATGTTAAAGGAACTGTGTCTAGACCAGACTTCTAATCGTTAAAACGCCACCTTTAATCCTGGTGTAGACAAGGTTTTCAGATTCCAAATATGGTAAGGAATTTGCTGTTAGTTTGTTCCGGTGAATAAGTGATGCAAGGAGGACAAGGTGAGGTCTTTGTGGCTTTAGATTTCTGTGAGGATAAAGACTCCAGCCGATTTTAAAGGGCTTTTTGTAGGACACAACATGCTTTTGGTGTATCAACAATTTTCTTAATAACTAACTGCTTTACTTCCCTATGAAAACATATTTGAAATAATGAAAAAAAAAATTAGCCTCTCCACGTCAGCTGTGTCTTATGGTTCAAAGACAAACAACATGAGTAGTAAGAAGTTTTTAAAAAAATCTATTAATGCAGATAGACATTGGCATATTGCACTGGAAGATGTAGCTGAGTTTTGAACTTGCTAAAAGGGGAATGGAGTGATATGTCCTTGATGCGCATCACTGTTAAGACAGCTACACATCAGTGAACATGATTCTGAAGGGGCAACTAAGTTCTGAATTTGCAACTACCTAGATCAATAGTTAGAGATCAGAAGGCTTAAGAGTCTCATTAACTACATAACTACACAGCTCGAAGTTTGCTTTTATGGAACAGTTATGATAGGTAAATAAATGCCACAGTGAGAAAACCTGTCAGCAGACACTGACTCCTCTAAACTGAGAGCTGCATTAATAAGTAAGAAGATGACTGACAAAATGCAGAGTATGGATCTGCTGTGTGCATGGACATACTTTTTGTCTTCTGTTGAATAACCGTTTCCATTGCTATTCCATATTAATAACATCTGTGAAAATGTGAGAATTGAAAAGTATGCACAAATTAATGTTTTAAAATCAGTAGTAAAATATGTGGTTTTAAACACCACTAAGTAACTTGTGAAAGCCGGCCCTATTTAAAAATGGATTAGTTACAGTGAACACACAGGAAGATGAACATTCTAGCACCAAAATCTGGAATGTTTTGGTGGTTTTAAACTCAGTTTGACTATGCCCTTTAAAAGTTCTTCACTGTGACAACTTAGACAATTTGGATCACGAATTCAGCCATCATTTTACAAGTCTGGTCTCAAGTGTATTTAAGATTACGCCAATGATTGCCTGTTACTCAAGATTACTTAGTATCTGTGACATCTCCTGTCTTCTTGAAGCAGAACAGATCTACAAACGACCACCCAAGTAAAGATTTTGGTGCACTGAGGTTTTGAAACTCAAGGTTGGCAATTGACTTCTGATAACCAGAGAAAGCAAATACTGAAGAACTTCAAGTCAAAATTAAAAGCTAAGAAATTCCTGAGGACCTTCATGCTTGCAGTGGTGAATGCAAGCTGCTGAGAGATCCACATCAGCTGCTGTCTGAAGTCAGCTTCATTGCTACAGGAGCAGAAAGAATGGAAGAGAACCTAAACATCTCCATAGAAAAGTCTCTTCATAACCCATCATTTTAACCATGGTACTATTCAAGCACATAGATAATGACAGAATCATTCTGCTAGGTACACGTCTGGTGTACAAATCCTTTCCTAGAGTCAGCTTGACTTTCAAAGCTGATTGTCACAGAAGCCCATCCTTCTGAAAAAATAATAAACCCACAAGCTATGATACACTGGACAGTTAAAGCAAAACCACCTTGGTTCAAAATTTACTTATTTATGGCAATAGGTTTTTACAAAAGGATAAATCAGATCAACAAAATTAAAAACTGTATTTTGTTTTACTAAGAAGAGTTATGCAGAAATTACCTGAATGGAAAGGAAACTGCTGTTTAGCTTCTCCTGTGTGAGCATCCCAAATTATTGTTGTCTGCATCCGAAGGAAGGGGGGAAAAAAAAAGATTAGTGACTGTTCGGCTCATAGAAAACAAATGACAGAGCCCTTGCTGAGGAGCAATTCTAAAAGATGGACTGATAAAATTATTGACTGCAGAGAGCCTTGTGTGCTGGACAGCTGAAAAATCAGAAATAACTTCCAAATATTACAGAATAATAATCTAAGTGTAGATAAAGAAGTATCGTCCCTACAGATGAAGTAATATAACTACTAAGAATGGACATACTCTCTCTGAATAATTCTAGAAGACAGCACTACAAATTTTTAATACACATTTTGTTAAAGCTTTTCAGTTATCTTCCTCAAAGACGACTTTTTCCCCATTTCAAAGATGCAAGTTGACTTCCGTTACAAAACTACATGATACCCCATTTCTAACAATTAAACCTCCATGTGAACTGTTTATCTAGCAGCAGAGTACATATCACTTCTTGCCACTGTGGTGGGGCAGACTAAAGAGTAATTTGCTTACTACAGGTTTAATCCATACTCATAGCACATGTAAGCAACTCCCCTGTAGAGCTCAATACCACCTTCTGAGTGAATTGTCAATTTATTGGGAGAAAATAGTTCTAGGAAATTTAAGGATGCCTCATCTTGCTGATAATACATCATCTTAAAGAATCACTGCTGTTATTGGGAAGGTAAAGTTTGCCAGAATAACGGAACTACCATTGGGAGACAAGTGTTGCTGGATATGAGGTAGTATTAAAAGGATTAAGCTTCCATTTTCACAAGTATGTGAAAACGTAGGGATTCATCCAGCCTACAAATCAGATGTGCAAGCCTTAGCTAGCTTCCCTAGGCTCCCTCTATCAGTGGCTGGAGAGAAGCACTGTCAGTGCATCTCACTGCAATACAGGTCATGCAACACATCACTTGGAAATGCTGTTTTTCTGTCCATATTTTATAAAGGAAGCCAAGGATGACACACATATCTAATTTTCAAACATCAAAAGTTAGGCAAGATGAATGCTCTATGCTTTCCAGTTTCAGTTTTAATGGATTTGTGCTCATCATCAGTCATCGGTTCATTTTAATCTCTAATATGCACTCAGCTGAAACTACCACGTTTTCTCAATTTTCAGTTCAGAACTATCATTTTTTTTGCATGTTTGCACAGGAAGCTATATGTATGTTTTATTCAAATACAAGTGTTTCAATAATTAGATGAGCTGAAAGGTCAAGTATCTTTAAGATGACTTCCTTCCTGGAAATAGTTAGTTGATAAAACTATAAACATAAGTAGTGGAAGCAGTTCTTTCCTTAACTGAGAAACATTTAAGATGCAATGTTACACAGAGGGTAAAGTGGAGTTGTTTTTTTTAAGCAAAATCTTTTACATAAAAGTAGTACACATTTATGCAGTCTCAAAAATGTAAACTTAAAAAGTAAACTCTCCAGAATGCCTGGAGGAGAAGAAAATAATCTTACAGAATTCAGCAGCACAAGTTCACTGATTCAGCACATTTATACGTTAAAATGATATATTTTTAAAACTCACTTTATCAACACCAGCACTTAAAATATAATTCCCCTTTTTGTTCCACTTCAGGGCAAATATTGGACCTTTATGTTGACCTAAGGTGCTTGAAAGGTTACCTGGAATAAAGAAAAGGTCAATATTACAATTTGTTTACAAATTGGCCAAATTACAGTTCACTGCTGTCAATGCTTAAGAACAATAAATGTTGTTTGACTTACCATCTTCTGTCCATATTCTTGCAAAACCATCATACGAGCCTGTAGCCAATAGTGTTCCATCACTCTGTTGGGATATATATAAATGGCAAAGGTCAACACTAGATATAACCTGTTTCAATGAACATTCTTCTTTTCTTTTTAAGGTCTGTGCACTGTGATTTATTGGAAATCTGAGTCCACACATTGAGACAGATCATACTACGATTTAAACTAAAGGTTATTACTGCAGTCAACAAAGAGGAAATAAGCTACACCATCAAATAAGAGTAATCTAATCAAAAGGATTAGAAAAAGAAAACAAGATGTAACAAATTCTACGAGATTCTTCCAGATAACAGATACTACTTCTTGGACATAAAGAGCCTCTAAAACATCAACAGATCATCTAAATCCTAACTAAATCCTAGTTCAGTGAAATTTAGGCACATATACTTGAAAGAAGGATCTAAACACCTCAGACACCTACATTCACCATCAACACCTCAGATGGTGTCTACCACAAAGAAGCTCCTACTACTTCTCTAAACACCACATATGCTCAGAGGCACAGTACCATGATGGACAGCCTGAGAAAAGTTGGATTCATGGGTCCCAATTAGGAGAAAGAAAGCACAGGAATCATAATCAGCAAATTTCAGGTATTTTGCTAGAGGGAGCATTTTGCTGAAGGTAACCTCCTGTGCAGCCAACGATGCTAGAGTTATTGACCCAGAATGAGAATAATTAAAAAGGAACTTGATTCTGGAGCCTGGTGAGACAGGTACTGTTGGAGCTGAGCATTTAGTCTTTACATATATCAGCACCTGAATTAGGAGTGAGACTCACCCCATTTATCTCCAGATGTCCAGAAGTTAGGAGTTAAACCTGGTCTCCCTCTACACCTAACAGCATCACCCACCTCTGCAGTGTTAATTCATGACTCTATCTGCTTTAGACTCTGCCCAGACCAGCACGAAGGCATGTGTCTCTGTTTCTGCTGACTTGGAGGGAGTCTAGGTGACCAGTTTAGGTTAAACCTAAGGGAGATGAATCCTATCCTTGGTACCAAAGGACAGGATCTGAATATGGCTTCTAGAAATAACCTTTCTTATTATAATATAAATCATATAAACTAGAGAAGAATCAATTTAATATGACCAATGTGAAAATTTCACAGTGAAATAACATTAATGTTGTGGTTCTAAATAAACAATAAAGGTAGATGGCATTTCTAGCATCACAAATAGAAAATTAGGAAAAAGCACAAAGTAATCCTTTAAAACATATGACCACTCCATCCCTCAAAAAACAGTGAGTCAGAGCAGATGTAGATTTAACTCAAACGTATGTAGGGGAAAAATATCAAAACCTAAGCCAACTGCACTGTGACATACACTTACCTGTACCACTGATGAGAACAAAGGTGATAAGAGCAAAAGAGAAAAGGGAAGGAAAGCTCAGAAACTAGATGTATAGTTTATACAAATTTGTTGGTCATAATCCACATTCTTCGGAAAACTCAAAGTAAGTTGGAAGCATGTGAAGTGTTTAAACTAGGAACATTTCCTTGCATTAAGTAATAGTACAATGCAAGTGAAATATCAGTGATCAATGAAGTCTGGAAAGAAGGAACTACTACAGGAAATACTGGAGGATGCCCTATATATTTTGGACAACTTTTCTCACAGCTGTTCTGCACCTCTGCATGTCTTCCCCTTTCAACTACTCTCTTCCTACTCCTCAATTCAGTTTTTCCTGACTATTTTTCTTCACTGGGATATCCATGGAAAACAAGTGTGACGGTGTACTTCCTCCTCATCTCCCAACTTGACCTCTTCCTGTAACCGTTCTCATGCAATAACCACCAGTGGTGATGGTGATGGATGCGTCTGGCTCAAAGTGGACTCCGGGGAGACAGGTAACAACACAAAATTCAAGAGTCAATTTATGGTAATGCATCCACCGGGTCACAGCGCTGGCCAGTGTCCGAGCAGAGACAAATTTGGAAGAAATCAGCATCTACAGTCATGCAAACATGACTAAAGTCAGTTATCTTGCTCCATAAATAGTGAGCAGCCCAAGAGCCCTTGGAGCTCTCCCATATGGCAGCGGGCTGCACACTGGGATCCCTCTTGAGCAGGGTCGCCTCTCAAGGCTACTCCTCAAGGCTGAGAGATTCCAACAGATCCTTGGTAAGTGACTAATAGCTGGCTAAACTTTGAAGCTTTGCTAAGATTATATTTTAAATTGATTGTGCACATATAATCCTTTAGACATAAACTGTTGACCAAGTCTGGGACTAGGATTGAATCCAGCCACACTTAGGCTCCTCTCTGAGGAGTTTAGAAAGCAAGGGGGTCCTTTCTGAACATTGTGACTCAACGGGAGGGTCTCCCTGATAGTTTTGTCTGACCCTGCCCTCTGTGCAGTAAATAATCAAGTGTACCTTGCCATTAAATCTTGTTAAACCACTGTCACATTTACCTTTGAACTTTATTAACTCACTGTCTTACATCAATAAAATATATTGCTGCTTCTCTGAGTGAAGTCTATCACTCCATCTGCAACACGAAGTAATGAACATTCTCAGGTTTTATCTTTATTTGCTTTGTTAGCCTATCTCTGCTTTATGCACTCTTCACCAACTTCTTTCATTGAGTCAAATGCAAACAACATAGGGGAAGCTGATTTGTGCAGTGGCCTTATCTTTTACTTTTGTGAAGCACCTAGCTCACCTGAAGGACAAAACTACTGCAGTAAAGATTAATTGGATTTTGGTCTCTAGCCAGCAACTGAGACACTATGTAATTACTGAAAATCCTTTCTTGTACTTAATTTTTAATCTGTTTTCCTACAAAAACAAGACTAATATACTATCTGTACTAACATCAGCAAAACAGACAGAATGCAAGTGATCTCAAAATTAATTAAGGTTCCTGCAAGGTCTTGAAAGTTCTTTTTACAATGCTTGGAGGCAGAAACGAGATGTGAAGCTGCCTTAAAGCTGCCCAAAGACACTGCCCAGACACTGGGGATTCTTAACAAAACCTGTCCTCTCCACTCACTTCAGTCTTCTCTGTGCGAGACGGAAGCTTTTGCAGGACAAAAGTCAAAAAGCGATCAGGCAAGAAGTCCCACCCAGAAGGTGTGCAGGTAAAGAGAGAATGACTATATGTGCTCCTACCAAGATAAAGATGATAACGTGAGCATGTTTTGCTACACACAGCATAATTTAAACGAGAGAGGGAGAGGGTCTTGATAGTCCAACCTCAGAAAAAGCTTCGCTAGTGCTTATATCTCCTCATATGCCAAATTAAAGTAACTATGAGATGCGAATACATTATTAATCAGGCTTCATTACTAAATAGATTGCTTGTTTAATCTTCATTCTTAAAGTCAGCTAAGTTTATTTTTACCCATGTTCCTAAAATAGAGATATAAATACATCATTATTAAGCTTGAAGATGGCAACAGTCCTGGAAAATTATAGCGTATAGGGGAAAGTTCAGTCTATTATGAGTATTTGAAACACGAGGTCAGTAGGTTAGGACAGAGCTTCTGGTCACCTCAGATATAAAAGATATGAAGCAGCAGCTGTAATTGCCTCTGAATTAAATTTAGACAGCTAAAAACCATACACAGTCTTCGAAGTTAGCTTACATTCCAGTCCAGTGAAGTCACATCCTTATTGCTGGGGACATCGTGTCCTCCTTCTCTTATGCAGTGCCTCAAAACTAGCTGAGTGGAACCGCTGTTGCTGTTTTCATTGAGATTCCATATTCTGGCCGTTGAGTCTCCGGATCTATAAAAGCAATTGTGCACAGATGAAAACTCCTCTTGGTGTCGACTCAGGAAACAAAATAAAAACCTCTATTTCTGTTTTCATTGAGAGAACATCACAGCCTTTAAAATTAGTTTTCCTTTCCAATTATGTCCTTCGGCACTCCGTATACTTTTTTAAAAATGCTAACACATAGTTAAATTATAGATGTCATCTGAATCCACATCATCATATAATTTGCTTTATTCAGAAAAGTTTTACCTAGAAGACGTTTATTTGCTTGCTTTCTACATTTTGCACTTGATACATAAAGCTGATATAACCATAACTCAGGTTGTCTGGGGGAACTCAGCATTACAAACGTAACACTGGGAGATCCCAAAAAGGACAGAAGCACAAAGGCTGTGCCCACATGCCTCCCATAAAAAGTGCGTGCAGTCTCATTAGCTCCCAATGGCTCACTGAGTTCCTGGTGTTACCCCGAAGCTGCAGTATGACATGGCATGATAGGACCTGCAGGGTCACCTCCTGCAGAGCTGCGGAGCGTCACCTTGGCAGCAGCCTCTGGGAAGGGGATCTCTAGCAGTGACAAAGGTGCTGTGGTGGCAGCTCCCTGGTCATGCTCGGGTTCCTCTGACAGCTACTGCAGAAGCAGGAGGTGCCTTTAATTTGGCCGTGGCCCTTCCATAAGGCACATCTGTTCAGGACAGACCAGAACACAGCCTCTGACACAAGCTGTTTGCAAAAGAGTCTCTCAGCATTAAAGCAAGCCACAGAACCTAAAGATTAGGAAAGTAGAACAGTAATTTCAATTCATTTTGTCTTGGCTGCAGTGTCCTTTGCTGTCTGTAGCTTGGCTGCTTAGCTCACACTGTCCGAAAAAGTGGCAAAATAACTACTGACCTAACAGAGTTATTTTTCCTTGGTGAGAGACAGCCAGCAAGACAAGAGACTGCATCAGGATTTTAATCTATTTTATAGACTGAATATTTTCTAGGGAGATGTTTTTATTGTAGACTGAAACCCTGATTTTGTCTAGAAAAAGTTGTGAGGAGGAAGAGCTTATCATAATTTGCTCGTAAATAATATATTTATATTCACTTTGCAGAAATCTTTCTTCCAATGAATAATGTCTTTGAGGTCAGAAGTAAATTTACAATGAGGTAGAAGATATTATGCTTCCTAGTTTATTGGGATTTGTCTCTCGCTTTCTCCTCCCGCGTTGTTTTAAACAATCAATAACAACAACAATCAAAACAATCAAAGTACCCTGGGCTGCTTGTTTTGTCCAGAGGGTAACTCATCTACATGCAGTAAGAAGACTCTTGGAGGAGAATTAGGATCTCTCTTATACTTCCAAGAATTCATACAGTCAAGATGAAATTTCATTGTTCATATATCTGATGTGTTAGGTTTCCCTTTAAAGTAATGACTAAAACTTCCTTTCCTATACACAAACAAGGAGAAAAAGTCCTTTGAAGTCTAAAAATCTGAGATCCATTTTTGCTTTGAAAAGTCATGTTTTACTGAAAAGGAAATTCATCGTAAGAGAATATTAAATTTTCTTCTGGTCTACTAATAAAACATTTTAATTCTTTATACTAAAAGTACCGGGTAAATTTTAAACACTTCACACATCTTCAAGCGCAAATATTGACCAACCAAGTATCAAACTTGACTGATCTTTGTGTATTATTTTACCAATAAATTAGCAAAATTTTACATGAACAACAGTTCAACTGTAAAGGCAAAAACCTCTCTGCCTGTATCAGTGGCTCTGAGCTCTGCCGGGTCACGGCACACACGGGGAATGTGCCCCCATCTCCTCTGAACCCTTTCTGTCAAGCTCAGAGGTGATGGCTGGCCAGGGCTTTGCCAGTCTAACCACAAGCTACTGCTGTACAGCCATTCTTTAATTTTTGGCACAAACTTTTCACTTTAATGATTAATAAATAACTCGAATCAGGATAATTTTTTTCCACCATACAGAGCTGTAACTGTAATATAACTCATTTCTTCAGAAGTCTGGAAAAGTGAACAACAATTCTGCACATGTTGGCTAGAAAATGAATGAAGTTAATCATGAGGCTCAGAAGTTAAGGAACATTTTTAGTTGTGATAATTTACAATAATGGGAACACGAGTTTTTCATAGGCTTGGCTTATTGGTTAACATGCTAAGTAGGAAATTCCTTCAGCGCTATCTTCTCTGCTATGTAGGACTTGGGGCCAGTCCTGCCCTCATTGTAATAATCTCTAGTTTGTTATTTGGACCCTGTGAATAAAGTCCTCAGCCACTTGGCTATCAAACACAATATCCTATTTGCTAGTCCTAAAAGGGTTATGTTTTGTTTTTAAACAGTTTTATTTAGTCAGTTTTCTGGCAATGCTTGGGCAATCTTATTTTCCAGTATTTTAATTTTGTTTTTCCATTTTCTTCTTCCTAAGGCTACATAAGCTATTATGTGTCCCTGCAGAGAGGCTTTATAAGCCTACCAGTGTGTGGCAGGGGTATTTGTGTGTCTTCCCTTTTGTTGCTGGGTTAAAAAAAAAGTATTCTCTACTCTGGAAAGTATTCTGATCTCTGTTGAATGATTCAGTGAACCCTGCCTTATTAGAGGACCATAGTTCAAGCACAATTCAGAAAGATATTTAATCTCCTTAGCTCACAGAAGCACTTCTATCTGCATGATAAAGCAGCTCATTCCAACATGCAAGGCATGAACACTTGAGTAATAGGTATACTGTTCTGCACTACGGTAGAGTAGTGCCAAATTTTAGGAAGGCTTAGTTCTGAAAGAATTTTTTTTTTTCATGCTCTCCAGTCCCTGTATAATCATTAATCAAGGTGGACGAATGTTTGCAGAATTTTATTTGTGACATACATATAAAATTCCCACTCCTGTCAGCAGAGAGATTAAAACAGCTGCAGTTTTTTAAATAAATTTGCAAGATGACTGTTGACCCTTGGTATTTCTAATCTTCACGTCCAAGTCTTATAATCACAGTTATTTTGATATGCAATATTGCTAATGTGTGTTTAACACTTCTGGCTCACACAGGTTAGACTTTTTATTATTTTATTTTAAAAGAGATTATTAAAAGCACAAAGTTAATGAAACTGCTTCTCGTAATTTACACACCTAACTTTTCCTTAATAAAGCAGGTCTCTTAAAGTAAGCACTTACACTTCCTAAACAGTCAGCAAAGGGCAGTGCCTCAGAGGCATCCAGAGGGAGATGCCCGTCCCACTGATTCGACAACATTGCTACCTGCAACAGGTTACTGCAGTAGACCTCACCTAATATCTGACCGCTTTGCATCAATGGACTTGATGCAATGAGGAAACTGGCCCAAATAAAGTCACCTGCTAATGAATAAGCACTCACAGTAGCAGAGTTAACACCTGGCACTGACTAAGGGGGTGGTGTGTGAAATCAACTCCCTCGACCTCGTAATTCAAAAAGATTATTCAGAAAGGTAACTCACAATGACCCTAACACACTGATATGAGGAATACAGTAACTCAAAGCATTATGTAAAACTGAATGATGATGGGAGATGTCTAGAAACATCCTTTCTTGCTTCTGGGAGACACAGCCATAACTGTCCATCTTATGGACAACAGCTTTTATGGCTGATTATTTTGCTGACTGGGGAGAGCGAAGGCACACAGAGCACTCTGCAAGAGACAAAGTTCCCCTGTGTGAAAGAGGCTGGTATAGATCAGCAAAGATAAGCAAAGAAATCTACTGTTGGGTTTTGGGTATGAGGCCAGGTCCCTCTGCTTCACAGCTACAAGAATTACTTGTAGGGCATGGCTGAATGTAACAGAACAGAGCACGCTCTTAGAAGCAGCAGCTGAACGTGCGGACGGAGCATCCTAAATTCAACTAGCAAAGCCTTTGGAGTTCAAGGCTCTGGCAAGCTTGACATTCACAGTCCATCCACTTCCATACTGGGAAATTCAAGCATGTTCAGGAACACTCTGGGTCACAGGCCCATGATCACCTATGCTAGCCAACTGACCAGTTATTCCCTGGCCAGACTGTGGCCTGTTTTAATTAGCACTCTTGCTCGGGCCCTGACGCTCTCTCTGAATAACTCGTGGGCATGGCTCGGTGGTGATAATGGTCCAGAGACAATTCCCAATGTGCAGTTTGTCTGGCAGCCAGGACGGTTTGCTCGTACAGACACTGGCTGTTCTTTGCCAGTGGGTCTCAGTGCCTAGGAATATTCCCAGGCATGGTTAGTTTACTAATGTGGATGCTGCTGTAACGGGTTTCTGCACTACCTAGGGAACATAACCATCTGTAACAATTTGCATGTGTTATAAAATTACAACTTAGATATTGAAAGATATCTCATAGAAGAAATCATCTTTGAAGAGGAGGACGATTGGCTTTTAAGAGCAAAATTTGAATTATGGATGGGAACGGCCAAATCTCGTGACTTAGCAAGCATCTACTTTTTTTTTTTTTTTTAACCTGTCCGAAACACTGTATGCAATTATTTGTTTTGGAATGCTGATTTCTTTCATAAAGGGTAATTAATCCTCTAAGATGGCTGTATGTATGCACTTCACCGTACTACTATAATGCTTCCGTTCGTAACATCTAAGTATTCTTCTCATAAGCATCCAGTGACAGTCATGCCTTTGATAGCCTTTACTGGTATCTCTAGTCTCCTCCATCCTTCACTTTAAGGGTTATGGGTGTGGTGGAGGAGGAAGAGCAGCTGCAGAATATATTTTTTCTGGCTATTTGATCAGAGAAATTCCTGTCTCCACTTTTTTTTTTAAAAAACAGCCCTTTGCAAAGTCCAGAGAGTACATATTCCTGTGCTAGCCTTCACACCCTAAAAAGTCATAGCAATTGAGTAGATGGCACATCAAATATCAAAATCTCCTTCTATCAGTGGGATACTCACTAAATCTGGAAACCAATGCTCTAGTTTCGGGTAATTCATTCTGAAAACAAATCGCCTTATACAGCTTGCTTCAGATTAGGTGGCAAACCTGCATTATTCTTCCAGTGCTTTGAAGATTACATCAGGTTGCTGTCTAAACTGCCGGTAATTGTTAGAAAAAATTTATTGCTTGTATAACAAGGCTTGAAGAAAATTCTTTGCCATGAACTGAGATTTGATTGTGCTAGGCACTTCATAAACATTAACAAATGAGTTATTTCCTTTATTTAATAGCTAGGTTTTTATACGTATTTTTTAAGAAGACAACAGATGGGTACAGTCAGGCAGATGGAAAAACAGAAGAAAACTAAGGACTGGGTAGCACAATATGTCTATTATAGAATCTAACAATTCAGTCTTTGCACATCACGCTAACTGCAGTTTACTTTTCTGAAGTATTGTAGAGGACAAACAGAACTGCAGCATAATGTAGATCTCGGGGTATTTCTCCCCCTTGTTTAACTGGTGTTGTAATACATAGTTTATTTGTAGATGATAGCTTGCACTATTATTGTAACAGACATCTGAAATGCTTCTTTGTGCAGTGGCATAATCAGACACTCAGCTCTCTTCCTTCGGTTTCATTTTCTTCTGTGCATTCTATGCCATTTCAGTCACGTAAGCTTCATCAGGCACTCGCTGCATTACGTGAAGGATAACTGCATCACACACTTTTCTTGTGAGCAGGCTAAAATCTGATCAAGATTCACATAGTTCTAAATTATCTGCACTTTCATTGCATTGCCATTAGTCTGCAGGAGACACAGCACCTTACTGTGCTTTCTAACCATGCAAGTATTTACGCACTTCCAAAATCAGCAGCAAAGCTTATTAAGAAAGACCTATTATACTGAAGGGTAAAGCTCAAATGAAGGGATAGTGAGATAGTACTCCTCTATCTCAGACAGCTGACCAATGATTCTGATTATCATCCTTCAGGTTTACCGGAAGTTGTGTAAGACACCACTGTCCTGGAGATCCATCTACCAGTGCTTAGCACCCTGCAGCAAAGTTAAACACCCAGTGGTTCCTCTGTCACTGCAGTACATACTCTGGTTTATTAAATGGTCCACAGTTTAAGTTAAGCACACCAGGACTGTGAACTACAGATGCTAGGGAAGCAGTACAGTATGGCAAGCACCAGCAGAGAGACGAGTTGGATACTGGGAAGCAGTTACCAACGCTAAAGCCAACAGATGAGGTCTGAGCACCTCTACTTAGGAGTCTTAACTCCCTATGTAATGAGATGAGAGATGTAGGTACCTGCAGAGGGACAGAGCACTTGAGTAGATGCCTAATTTCAGCTGTGCAGATATTCTCCAGAATAAAGCAGCATTCTTCACTTCATTTCAGGTGCCACCAGATGTCTCTAAAGAATAATTCTCTATGGTATCCTTTCTCCCCACCGATTTTCCTTCAGATAACAATGTGGGTGTGCTAATCACCTGCAGACTGTTCTCCATAGAATTCAAATAAATACCATAATGGGTAAGTTTACTGTTAAAAAGTATATTGTTTAGGATGACAGGGCTAAAGGAGATCTATTGTATCAACAAATACAGTCCCTTCATTTGAGTGATCCTAAATATGAGAGCTATTGATCTCAAGACAGCCCATGAAACTCTAATTAAGTTTGTCCTCACTACAGGAAATCTGTTCCAGATTTTATAAAACCTTCTCTAGATTTTCATCTTTAATAAGAAACCACCATGAAAACAATTTAGTGATGTTAACTACATACTTTTTAGTTTTTGAGGTTTTCTTCACTATTAGGCCATGATTTAACATCTATGGGCAGTCAAAGCATTTAGGCATACATTGAAAAGTTAGACGAGTAGTACAGGAGCACATTTGTTCAGTATCATTTGATGCTGATTTACAAATCATTTCATAGGCGGTAACATTTCCTGTACTTCAAAGATTCTTTGCCTTCCCTTGATTCACTTACTTTTCCTTGAAAATCTCCTTTCAGATTTGGGCCAGGGCGATTAAGGAGTATCATATGCTACGATTCTTCCACATTTGTTAACCCTAATTTTTAATTTCTTTTTATGGCTCACTCAACTGTATGCTGGGAAAAGGACAATCTGTGAAGTTTTATACTTGCCTACTGGAGATTGACCTTAATGATCACAACTTCCCTTCTTAATAATAACAATTTGCTAGAGATAAGTAATACTGCCAAGCAGTATTGCCTGAGACACTAGAAAACTGAGTGGGTAGAGGAATACAGTTAGCAGAAAACACAGCAAATGCATGGCACAGGAGCGTGGCTGCTATTACTGCTCTTGTCTGTATCATTGAGTCACCCAGGGAACCTATCACAAACCAGAAGACCTACCGAGCCTCCGGAAAAAAAGAGCTGAAAACCCAGTTTTTCATCCAAAAGACCTACATATAGTTTTTGTAAATTCTGTCACTATATCAATTTAAAATTAATAAATGAAGATACTTAGTGCTACAGATGCTAAAAGTACTATCAGGCCTGGACATTCCAGAAACAAAGTATATTCAGCAGGATTCTGTTTTCTAAAAATCCAGTTTATTGTCTGAAATTATTCTTGGGAAACTTTTGTCTTTACTCTCTTAGAGAGCTATACAACTTCGTATTTGTTTTTCTTATGTATTCTTTCCCATTTGCACTCTAATTCCTCGTTTTCATGTATTAACATGAAATTTACAATTTATCAACCAAGATAAGATTATTCTGATGATCTTGCAAAAAGTTGGAAATAAAATGAGTCTCCTCTTCCTTGTAAAAAATGTGTTGTGATACTACTAAGCAACTTTAAATGATGACGACTCTTTTATCTCCTCTAACTTATATCAGCACTCCTCCACATTACCAGCTACACTTCTTAAATTTAGCCTTAATTTAAATTTTAACACAGAATACAATGTTTGTATATATAGTTCTTGGGGTATGTTTAATGTTAGCATTTTTGTTTGGATCAAAAGTGCTTTTTTTATGTAAGTCAATCTTGTGATTGTCCCACTTACCACGCTTTGGTTATCATTGCTGAGCAGTCCTGGAGAACACAAACCAGATTCCTTCTCATTGACGATAAACCAAAACATGCCCTCAATGATCATCAGCTTATTGAACAGAGCTAGATCCAGTCTGAAGCACTCCCTCCAATACAAACTGTGGTGACACAAAGTCCTCACACAATAGTTCTGTGCTTTACAGATCTACTCCTGTTTGTGCTGCACCATGCCAGGGCAGACATAGCCAGAACGTGCTCTGTTTTAGAGTCTCCATACTCAAAAACAAAACTGGGATGCCACAGACTTTCTGAGACCTCAACATGAATCATTAACTAAGAACAGTAGGAGTAGGTTACATGAACTTCAAATACTCTGAGAATTATCCATAGTTATTTTAAAAACCTTTTTAAAAAATGTATGTGTATTCAGGGCCACAGAGTGCACATGCTTCATATTCTGCATCACCTTATAATTACTTAACTCCTACATAGGTACAGTACTGCTGAAAAAAACAGTTGCAGGCTGAAAAAACAGTGAATACTCATTCATCTCTAGTATACACTCGCAAGTTCTTGCATCTCTAAATATACCCTAATTGTAGCAGCTGGTTTTAGTCATGGTCTTACCCAGATGCTAGCAGGTCACTGACAGGGTTCCAGGCACAGATGAACACTTCTGATTCATGGCCCCGAAGGACTGTTGCTTTGTTAGGAGGAATTTCAACATCCCCGTCAATTTCCATTGGCTTTGAATGATTATCTGCAAGGAGATATATCAGAATAAGTAGTTTGCAAGATGCGTTTAGGTCTGCTTTAAAAACAGCTGGCTACCCACAGCCTACAGCAACATACACGCTATAAATAATATTCTGTGTTGTGTCACTGACCACATTACTCTGTTTTCTTCCCTACGATGATTCAAATTTATGACATTTCCTCAAAATGTAGAGCTTTCTAAAACATTCTGTAAAAATGCATGCAGCTTTTCTTCAAAAAAATAGCATTTATTTCAGTGGGTTTTTTCCAAGTCGGCGTCATTAAACATGACTTACAGACCTATTAAAATAGGAGATTGCCACATTTGAGGAAAGCTCTACGATGTTCTTTTAAAAAAGTAACATACAGCACATTCATTTTCTCAGACAATGTCCTGTAAAGTAGTATGTGGGCTACTCATAGGTGAAGAATATACTGCGTAAGGGCCTCATTCCCTGAGCACAGCAGGGAAATGGTGAGTGATCACCTTCTCAAGGATATCAAAATACATGCAAAGGTACCAGCTGAGGCATAGATATACTTAACCTGCACGCTGTAATTCTGGGGTTCTTCAGACTGCAGTCTAAGTAACTTTGTTTTTATAAAGCTCTTTTATTTCCTTAAGGGAAAAAAAGTGAATTTAAAACGACGAATTTCTCTTAGCGACAGCAATTCATTCCAATTTGCATCATGAACAATGTTTTCACTCCAGATTTTCATTGCTTCCGTATAAATCTTCCTTATTCAGCTCAAACTACACTTCCTGGCAGCAACACAAGATTATTACCCTCTGCGAACAAGGCACCAATCAAGGACAGGTAACACACTGGAACAGCAGACAGCAGATGTTACAGACAGAAGTGTGGCCCATTTCGCAAAAGGCACATCCGAGAGCAGATAGCTGGCAGGCAGGGGGAGAGGCAGCCTCGTGTTAGCTATTCAATGCCTTGGCCAGCTGATCTGCTCTGACTGATCAAAATGCAAGTTCTCATCCTGGCTTAAGTCTTTTAGTTAGTCATTCTTTAATCACATATGGAGATCCATAGGTTCGCAAGTGGAATAATTATACTCCTTTATTGCCACGTGTTTATGGCATTTAAAATCAGCCATCTGTCCTGACACTCAAGCTCTGCTGAGCTATTGCCCACCGACTGGCAAGACAGACTACGATGCTGCACAACTGCCGTTGGAAGGAAGATCTCCAGATTTCTCCCCTTACCCAGGCTTTCAAATACCCTGTTTTGCTCTGCCTAATTTATGCTGAGTCACACAAGCAGCACTTCTCATTGCATATTTGGTTAGGTACCCTATTAACTATGTCTGTGCCCTATCTATCCTGCAGATGCAATGGAAGGGAACTCACACATAATTCAATGAGTTGCATAGCACTGAGTATCAAAATTAGAAAACAACTAACAGTACTTTCACTGCTCACATTTCTAAATCAAAATATCTGTATTTTTAACCACACGTATTATAGAATCATAGAATCATAGAATGGTTAGGGCTGGAAGGGACCTTCAAAGGTCATCTAGTCCAACCCCCCTGCAACAAACAGGGATATCTCCAACTAGATCAGGTTGCTCAGGGCCTCGTCCAACCTGGCCTTGAACGTCTCCAGGGATGGAGCATCCACCACCTCTCTGGGCAACCTGTTCCAGTGTTCTACAACTCTCATGGTAAAAAATTTTTTCCTAATATCCAATCTGAATCTACCTCCCTCTATTTTAAAACCATTACCCCTTGTCCTATCACAACTGGCCCTCCTGAATAGCCTCTCCCCATCTTTCCTGTAGGCCCCCTTGAGGTACTGGAAGACCGCTATAAGGTCACCCCGGAGCCTCCTCTTCTCCAGGCTGAACAGCCCCAACTCTTTCAGCCTGTCCTCATAGGAAAGGTGCTCCAGCCCTCTTATCATCTTCGTGGCCCTCCTCTGGACCCTCTCCAACTGGTCCATGTCCTTCTTATGTTGGGGGCTCCAGAACTGGACGCAGTACTCCAGGTGAGGTCTCACGAGGGCAGAGTAGAGGGGAAGAATCACCTCTCTTGACCTGCTGGCCACGCTCCTCTTGATGCAGCCCAGGACACGGTTGGCCTTCTGGGCCACAAGAGCACATTGCCGGCTCATATTGAGCTTCTCGTCCACCAGTACTCCCAAGTCCTTCTCCTCAGGGCTGCTCTCGATCCATTCTCCACCCAGTCTGTATTTGTGCCCGGGATTGCCACGACCCAGATGTAGGACCTTGCATTTGGCCTGGTTGAACTTCATGAGGTTGGTACGGGCCCACCTCTCCAGCCTGTCGAGGTCCCTCTGGATGGCATCCCTCCCTTCCAGCATGTCCACAGCACCACACAGCTTGGTGTCATCGGCGAACTTGCTGAGGGTGCACTCCATGCCACTGTCCACGTCACCGACAAAGATGCTGAAGAGGGCCGGGCCCAACACGGACCCCTGAGGGACGCCACTCGTAACCGGTCTCCACTTGGACATTGAGCTGTTGACCACTACTCTCTGAGTGCGGCCATTGAGCCAATTCCTTATCCACCGAGTGGTCCATCCATCAAACCCATGCCTCTCTAGTTTAGAGAGAAGAATGTCGTGCGGGACAGTGTCAAAAGCTTTGCACAAGTCCAGGTAGATGATATCCATTGGTCGACCCTTGTCCACCGATGCTGTCACCCCATCATAAAAGGCCACCAAGTTGGTCAGGCACGATCTGCCTTTGGTGAAGCCATGTTGGCTGTCACCCACCACCTCCTTGCTCTCCATGTGCCTTAGCATGGTTCCCAGGAGAATCTGCTCCATGACCTTGCCAGGCACAGAGGTGAGGCTGACCGGCCTGTAGTTGCCCGGGTCCTCCTTGTTCCCCTTTTTAAAAATGGGGGTTATGTTCCCTCTCTTCCAGTCATCGGGGACCTCGCCAGACCACCACGACTTCTCAAATACAATGGCCAGTGGCTTGGCAACTTCATCCGCCAGTTCCTTCAGGACCCACGGATAAGCTACAGACTTGTTGCATAAACCTAAATATACCAGAAATGCCTATTTGTAAAACCTACACCTATGCTGAGTCCTTAAGTTAAACACTGTCCTTGAGAATTCCCTATGTGTAGAACTACTAACATTAATACTGTCAAGATACATTAGTACCTGAGATTTAGCCTGACACTAGCAGCTAGGAACTTTGATATGATATTCTGAGCAATCAGGGTAATGAACAGCAAAGCACTATTAAAATCCACCAGAAGACATGAGTCTAGAACTCGCAATCATCTATTTCTCAGCACAGCACAGAATCACCAGGTTTAAAGCATATTTTCATGAGAAAAACAGCAGCACGGTAATGGCTCTGCATTCATCCGTGTCCTGTTCACAGTGTGAATTGGAAGCTTGGGGGTAAATCAAGAAGTAAGATCTTTCAAGTGTTTTAATTTGAAAAATTTAAATGAGATGCTACTCTTGCCACATACGATCCTACTGTTACCTGCCTGGCTCTGAAGGCAGAGCTGCTTTTCACTCTCAAATAAAACCAAATGACAGCTTGGAAGCAGCATTACTCTGAGGTCCCAGAGCCATGAGGTGCCATCAGAGCAAGGCCATCTGATACTTAGAAATCTTTTTCATTTGTACATGATAGAGGAATCTAGATACACATTTTGAATGTTATTAACTGCTGTGGAAAAAAACACAAATAGTCATGCTGTGAAAACGAAACCTTGATTAGCTGATACCCGCATTAGTACACGCAAGACTGACTGGCTGTGGGAGCAATGAAATGCCTGCAGGATTATTTTCTATTGTCTTCCAGTAATGATTTTGACACTACTGCTTCGATGCTTCAGGAGAAAAGGGAGAGAAAGATAAGGAGCCTTTCAGAAATTGTTCACAAATGTTCATATTCTATCTGTTTTCTTCCTGTTTTCGTCAGTAGTCAGGAACATTCGTATTTAGAGTATTACTGTTAAGCACAAAACAAAATGCCTCACGGAACAAACAGGACAGTTCATGCTTCTGTGATACTGCTTTGGGCCCTTCTCGATTCAGACGGACACTAGCAATATAAACCGGTTACGGTTACGATAACAACAAACTGCAGAAACCCCTGCACACAAGATGGCACCCTCGTAAGAGCGCGGAGTTCCTTACGGAGCACGAGCTCTTGTGAGCCCGGGACTCATTTGGAAATTTGCCCTTCCTATGGATGCAGCTACAATGCGCGCATAGGGAGCGAGGACAGGTAGATAAGACGCAGTAACCACCCAGAATAGGCTGCTTCTTTTAAGAAGTATCTTCAGAGCAGAAAGCTCTCAGTTAAGACCTCATCTGCACAAAGAACGCCTCTGAGGGGGTCTCTGCAAGAGAGGATAGTTCAATAGTTCTACCATGCGCAACAGACCCTCACAGGCGAAAAACTTAAATCTGCAGGTCACATACTGGAGGACTCTGCTCAAATGTTAACACAAACCATTTGCTAAAGGCTTAACTTTGGTTAAGTCTACGCTATATTCTTCTAATTTAGTTTTCCTCAAATGTATTAAAAACCAAAAATAGCTGGAAATTAAAAGCCATATTCCCCCAAACTATTATGATTAAGTTTTTTTAAAACATATAATTCTAACATCCCAGTGAGTAATATTAACTATTTCCTCCAAATTCAAAAAGATTTATTTTTAAGATCTTACCAGTGCTAACACTGTCTTGCTCAGGAAATGTGTTTTTTCACTTAAATCTTTGACAGGCCTTTCACTGAAGTTGTTCTTTACAGATGTAGTTAGAATAAAGGAACTGGGCTCGGCTTTTTTCCTGAGCTTTATTTTTCTGAAGCCCAAGCCAATCCTTGCAAATGTAAGGAAACAAATGACACTAAAAATATTTGAGTTGGAAAACAATCCAAATTTGGCCCCATTTTGACATCCCGATCTTTATTATTTTTTACTGATTTTTAAAGTGACTCAAAGCTGAAAACATTACTCAGAAAGCAGCAATGTAAGGCAGGAATTTTATTTATTTAGTATTTGAATCTGCCCTCAAGCTGTTGTTACTGTTAGATTGTTTTTCTGCCTCTCCCTTTCTTAAATCAAATCATCCAACCATATTATATTTATTATAACATATACAAAAATATATCATATCATATTATATAAAATATATAAACACTTTTTCGGAAGACTTACAGTGTCATGAAGAACTCCATGTCAGAATAAATGGAACCTAGGTAATTTCCCAAATATATCTCTTTTACCCATTCCCCCAGCCTGCCTTTTTGTGACAGGCTGATATATGGGTGACATTTGGGTTGTGACTACAGACTAGCACACCAGTCAAAACCATCCCTATATACGCCAGTTCTGTGGAATCCCACAACAGTGAAAATAAAGGTTCAGGAAGTTTCTCACACCTTTCATATCAGCAGCCTTTTCTACCCAGACGGTCTCCCAGTTTTCACCTTACCCCTATCATACATCTTATTCTAAACTTCTGTCCTTATCTGAGCCATTTTATGTCCTAACCTAAACTTTTGTCCAATGTCTACCCTAAAGCTTTTGTCCTAATCTAAGCCCTTGCTGGATCTTTCATCTTAGTCTATCTTAGACTAAACAGACTCTCTGAACACAGTGGTAAGGGAAAAGGTAAGGCTGGATATACAGTTTGCCCTGCATAAGTAATGAAAGGAAAGGGTATGACTCTTTTGTTATTTTTTTAACATAACTATATTTTTCTAACTTTACCGCAAGAGAGTGAAATACAATTCTAAGAGTGTTAATCAGACTCATGCAGCAAACTGGCAGCTAGATCTGTTAGTCTTTATTTCTAGTGGTTTCTGATAATTACTGAGGCAGATCTCTTGGAGTTTATTTAAGCAGATCTGTTCAGGGGTGAGAAAGCCAGTTCTGCAGTCCTCTGTGCATCTCCCATGAATAATCCTCATCTGCAGTTGTGCTACACCACCTTGCTGATATCCTCCGAATGCTTCAGACAGAAAGGTTATAGTCCTCCCAAGGCAAGAGAGTCACATAGACCAGAGCTGGCTTTCCCTGGATTTCCCAGCAGCTTCTCTCCAAAGCCTCTTTCTCCTTAAATTGCAGACCTCACCTGTTCACCCAGGATGACCAACTGGCACAACAGCAGCTGTTAACAACGCACGCCAGCTGGCCAGCTACTCCGTGAGGACTTTGTGTCTTCCCATTGCCACTGCTCCGTAAACTCATCTGCTGGTAGGCTGCTTAGCCACAGTAATGCTTTGAAGTTTGCTGTCTGGTAGAGTATCTCATTGGTTGACACATATCCTACCTCCGTGAAATTTTACTGGACAACACAGTGCCATGTTCTTGCATCCTGCTCCAGACAGAGCTATTGGATGGTATTAAGTCATACAGGACTTCTCCTCAGCACTCCAAGAAAGGTCTGCAACTGTTTGTGAAAATCCTTCTATTAAAAATTGCTGTGAAAATTATTATTTTTTAATAATAACATGGCAGATCTGAGAAATCTGACATAGAGTGTGGTCATACACCTGAACTGATCTGAAAGGCTTTACTTTTATTAATACAATAGCATGTGTGTTTCTTCAGATCAGAAGGAAGGAAGTCTGAGCAGTTCTGTATTAATGACGAACCAATAATCAGTCTTCTACCTTAAGAATTTGGTTTCTTTGGTCCTGAGACAGGATGACATTCTCCCAAAATTTTCACAAATCAGCTGAAGGAAAGTGTCAACAGACAAAATGTCAGTGTTAGATACATTTAAAAGTGCTTTCATTTCTGTTTGCACCTCTTCAGATATGAAATAAATTTAATTTCAAAATAAAGAGTCAGTTGAAAGTAAAAAACATAAGCAATCCAAAAAAACACAGATTAATATTTTCAATTTTTTCAGAACTTTCTAACAATTGCTTTCTCAAATGGAATTTACATCACTGCAGTTTTATTGGGGTAAACTATCCTGTCTAACCAGAATTCTCTGAAGAAAAACCTGATTTGAAAGCATTTTTCTCACTGACCTATAGAAGAATCTATTCAGATCAAAGAGAAGATGTAGACTGATAAAGGTATCTACAGTGCAAAACAAATAAAGTCTGTTACATGACTACAGTCCTGACCCGTTACTTGTCTAAGCCAATGAGCTGATGGGGCTTCCTACAAAACCTGCCATGCACGTTCCTCTAGAATTTCCTCGGAAGGCAATGGGGCATTAAGGTCTCATTTCAGAAGTTAGTCAGTGCCCTAATACGGCTTGCACGCAGAAACTAGAACCATTAATCCTATCAGCCTCACAATGTTAGCACAGGCATCAAGATGTAGTTACACAAGCAGGTATGTCCGCTCCTTGTTTTGTGTGTCTGACTTTAGATGTCTAAGAGATGAGCGCCGTCTCCTGCCGTCACCAATAAACAAAGGTGAATTCATAGCTCTTGAGAACCGATGGTTCCCAGAGACTAAGGAAATCTCAGGAAGGTAGGATCTTTGCTTAGATATCTGCAATGGACTGTATGATAAGCATGTGCTATTAAATAAAAAGGTGAGGAACTCTTTCCTCTGTGCCTTCAAGACAGGCTGGCTACATCCAAGCTGTCTGCTGGGAATGGTCCTTGGCACATGCGACCTTCTATCCTGTGCTTGGCAATGCTGTTCAAGAACGGATAGCTGATGTAGGCCAAACGGGGCCAAGGACCATGCCAATAAGGCTATGGATGATTCTGTGCTTGGCCATGCCATAGGAGAATGGATAGCTGGTATAGGCCAAACTGTGTGGAGGACCATGCCAAAGCTATGGATAATCACAAGACAATACTGAAGGTTATGCTCTGGCCATGCTTCATTTACACAGACATGCCTTGTAGGTCCCAGCCTCTCAAGCCATCTCCTAGCCTGGCCAAAATTATCAACTGTGGCTACAGCTTGTCCCAACTTTTATCAAATATATAAAAGCATTTAGAAACCTGATAATATTCATGAAGTCTGGGTAGCCTGCTCCAAGGAGAGAGCATACAGCTCCACTTCTTGATACTGTCTTCAACTTGCAATTCTGAAGATATCTGAAGTTTTTGGATTCTGAGAGGCCACCAGTAAAATACAGCACTGTGATGTGAAACCATGATTTTTACCCAGTAGCTGTTCTAGAAATACCTTGCCCTCCTGAAATGATTCCCCAGAGTTCTACCGCCTTGCAGACATCAACTAAGTACAAGAATATTATGGAAACTAAAATTGCCCAGTAATGGCAAGCAGCTGCAAGGGTTGGCTTACTTATTGCATGTGCCCCATTCTCCTCTCCGTTCACAGTGGCTTCTCCGTTCTTTGGTGTGTTCTGCTGGGAAACAGCAGTCGTCGTTGCTCCCGCTGTTGCTGCCGTCGCTGCCGCTGCCGCCGCTGCGCTGGCTTGTTGCTGAGCTAGTTTCTCTCTGAATGCTTGCTGCCGGGTCTGTACAACATCAGGCATCACCGCGTCTATCAGAGACAGTGATTCTATTGGCCTGCCGTCAAATACTGTACCATCCTGCAGGGAAAATGAGCAGAAGTGAAACTGCAAGTTCAGGATCTTCACCATTGAGGTCGGCGAAGAGGTAATGATATGAAGAAACAAAACTAGGTTCTGTGAAGACACTGCACTTTGACTTAACCAACAGTGTCACATTACTACGGACTGTCTCTCTCTCAGACCCATGATGGTGGTACTCATGTTCCACTTAGAAATCTGTTCAGTGAAAAAGTCATTTATTGGAATTTTATAGAAAATTCAGGCATATAAACTCTTCACAGATGCAAAAAAAAAAAAAAAATGCTGTGGAAAAAACTATGTCTGACTGATGACAGAAAGTTTCTTTTTGTTTTGTATTTGGAAAAAAGGAGTCATGGCTAAAACCATGACAAAGGCAAATAGACTTTGGTTGAATTGTTTTGTCTTCCTGCACTTGCAGGGGCACAGGAATGGAAGCAGCTGATGAATAATGAACCTCAGTCAAAACAAGATGTACGCACAAATTCAGTGGTTTCTTACATAGCTTTCATCAGCTCAGCACCACCAGCTGTAGCTGATTGTACAGGACTGCTTTACCATTCTTTTTCCTTTATTCTGCTAGTTTTATTCATAATAGTTGTGGCTTTCATTTTGATTTCTGTAAATTAGGCTTCAGGTTTAACAATCAATTGAGTTAACCTTTAAGGGCTGTTTTTTTAAGACTTAATACAGACTCAGGTCAAGAACTGCTATATCTAATTAGCTTTCCTTCACTTCCACTTTCCTGTTATGTTAAATATAGGAAAAAAGTTTTAGTAGCCTCCGTAAAGTGTCACTTTACTGATCTTCTGCAAACTCCCTTTAATTCTTTGAAATAATGAAGACTCAGCAGTGAAAGACTTGTGTTTGAGGAATAGCAGATAAGATTGGAATATGGATAGATGAAGTAGCTGGGAAACAATATAATATCCAATGGATAACAATTACTAATAAAAAAAAATAGCCGTTTGGCTGACTAGTATGATTCTGTTGGACTATTCACTGAATTACCCCTTACAATTACAATATTAAGATGATACATATTTGTTACCTCATGGGGAAGAAAAAGGAGGAAAGAGTCACTAGAGAAGGGAAATATAAGCCGTCTTTCTCCTCAGCATTTTTAATGTAAATGTCTCTACGACATTTATTTGAATCCTGGCTCAAGTCCATGTTACACAACAAAAAAAATGTTTGCCAATGGATTTTGGCATCTTACATTTTTTACTTTAAAACTGCTCACTGGACTATTTCCATGACTGCCTTTTCACAGATCACAAACAATACTTTAATTTTATACAGTTATAGACTTACTGATTACTCACCACTTTTTAATACACACAGAGAAACATATACATAGACACTACTGGCATTCAGATGTCAGAAAGAATGCCCTTTGCTTTGCTGTAATGTACTTACAAGTATCTGTTTGAACAGAATCAAACCACGACGAGAGCAGCACAAACCATAATGGTGACAACATGCGTATTTTTTTGGTTATTCTGCCAATTCTGAAGCCGGGTGCACAGGAGCAGACCCCCTACAGCTGTCATACGACCTGAGCCGATAGGTGTTGTTCATGGCTGAAAGTTTCTAACTGTGTAGATCCAATTTCAGACACAGGGCAAAAAGTTAAGTAGCAGCAAATTGGGACAGATTCCTAACACTGGTTTGTTATTACAACTGCATCAAAGTGCAGCTTGGCATGAATGTCAAATGTCATTGCCCCAATTGAAAAATAACACATATACAACTCTTAAACACGGTATCGAGCATAAAAAGAAACCCACACAGAACGTTAGTGATTAAACAAATGAGTTTCCAAACTACACATTGCAAACAACACAACATTTTCTCTATTTCATATTCCTTTGTTCTCACCCATGCTATTCACATTCTACATTCAGCTATAGAGGAAAAAGCAATAGCTTTTAATGCATTAATATTTATTACAGATCTCTGTCAATTATGAGTATCTACGGTAAATATTTTGTAATGCAGTACTTGTTTATCTGTCATGCTTCACCCCCTCTCGAAGCATCACGCCTTTAAGGTTGGCAGGGCAAAAATGCTGGCTTTTCCCACATCCCCTCTTTGTTTCCTCTGGCAGTTCAGGGAGAACAGAGACACTTTTGTGGCTGCTCATACAATCCCCATAGACAACCAGTGCCCCAGCCAGGGTCAGAATTTACACACAACCGCTTCACCACGTACATGAGGGGACGATGCCTGGTCTTAGACGATCTGAGCCAAAGTCACTGAAATCAGAGAGAATCTCTCCAGTGAACTCTGTGGATTTTTGATCGGGCTTCCCATGGTTTGCAAGCAGTGCTGCCTGCTAGCAGGTGTCAGGGAGTGAAGTTTTAACCTACCCTGCAGGCTTTTCCTGCCACATTCTGCTGCGACCTTGAAAATGCAAGACTGTAAACACCAGACACGTTTTCTCGTCTGCTGCAAGCATCTACACACCCCGGGTTTGCTGACTGGGGTTGCGGAAACACCATAAAAGCCATTTAAAGCAGTGCAAAGAAGGCCTCAATGCCACAGCTAAAAACTGAAATACGTTTCTACATCAGAGCTCTTCAGCTCTCTGCTGGGGGTGGGGCAAAGCATGAGGAACAAAACGCAACCAGATCAAGTGAAACTCGATGGGTGGCGGCGTCTCTGGACGCGTGGCTTCGCCAGCCCTGGTGCGGTGTGTCGGTCAACGGCGGCAGCGGCAGCAGCTGGGGTAAGTACTTACTTCGTTGATGCTGATCTCGGCCTCCACATACTGTAGCCCCTTCTGGAGGATGGAGATGAGTGCGGCAGGTGGCACTAGTGTTCCGTTGATGTTGGACTGGCTGATGTGGCTCTCGATACCGAAGGTGAAGGCCGAGTGGGAGAAACCTGAGAGCAGGAAAAGGAAGCCATGACATGAAATCTAAATGCACCAGCCAGATACACCTTCACGGTCTAAAAATAATTCCGATCCGAGAGACGCTGCCGCGTAAGCAGGACGCGGGCTGGTTGCGTGGAGCCAGGGAGGTTAACCAGAGCCATCCTGACCACCCCCTACTGCCACCGCCCATCCCCCTCCCCTGCACATATAGGGGAAGCCGTATAGACATGGAAATGCACGCAGAGAAAAATAACCAGCAAACTGTACTAAATGAAAACAAACCCAAATACATAAAAACCCAGGAATCGCCACAAGGGCAAGTCCAGCTAAAAACAGTGCCTCAAATTTTCACTTCCCTTGCTACGTTTTAGTGTGGGTGTTTTCTAAAGATAAATACTTAAATCCCTATCGGTGCGTGAGTTGTATAAAATCAAGCCATAGACGCAGCTGACACAGGGGAGCCATTCCCTTATACCAGGGAGGAGATTTCGAATCCTTTGCTCGTTTATTGCTGAGTACAATGTGACGTGCAGAGCATTGCCATTAAAACGTGAAACAACAGAAGGGCTACTCCTGTAAACCCTGTTTTCTGAAAGTGAACAGTAAGAGCAAAAGTCATTAACTGGGATCTGCCAAACAGCAGATGCCAGGCCAGTGCGGGGGCCCCTCCTTTAACCAGGAGTCTTTCTCTTCCCCATTTCGCTTTTGTCACTGTCCTAGAAATAAGGGGTAATGAAGGTGACGGCACTGAAAATTTAAGAGTTTTGGTGGACAGATTAAAGAGTGGTGCCTCAAACACTGGCTGAAGCCGCTCAAAACTGTTGCTGGGTACAAAGGCAAGAGCTGCAGAGCGACTGTACGTGGGGCAGATGCGGGAGGGGGAAGGGGGAACAGGATGTAGATGTAACTGTAGGAACCCATTTATCACCACACTGTCTCCAGAGCATTAATCTAACATTAAAAGCCTTGGGGAAACCACCCCATGCACTGTCTCAAACAGGAAGAGCCCTCGCAGTCTCCACCGACTAGACAAGAAAAAAAAAAAAAAAAAAAGAAGAAAAAGAAAGCAGCTCTCAAATGAAAATACTTCCGTTAAATATAGCTGTGCCTCTTCCCCTTGTCAACAGTAGTTTCATTTATAGTTTTGTCCGTTAAGGGATTTCCCCCATATCACTGCAATGTCCAATTGTGTGTGGGCTGGAGGATGGGATTTGGGCTCGCTCCACACTAATGCTTTCTCTCTCTCACTCAAATTGTTTACAAGATCCTTTTTGCAGCTAGCTCAATTATGATTGTAGATAGATAGCAAAAACAAGCTGAGAAACAGAATGCCTCCCACATTTGAAACCGAGGTATGTATTCCTCTGTGATAATCTACCCCTACACGTTTTATTTTGCCACTGTTTTTCTCCTCTGCCTGATAACAGCCTCTGTCCTCTCTTTTCTGGACCCTATCTTCCCTTCATGGCACTCCCCCGGTTTTGGGGGAACTTGAGATGCTTTGGATACTTTTTAGGAAGTGGCAGGTCCACCTACAAGCAGAATTACGTAGGATTATTACAAAGCACAAAAATAAAGCACAGCAAAAAACACCTGAAAAACTGCAGTATCATTTACCTAATCCCTGGTCCAATTCTTACCCTGTATTGCCCTTTATGTCCTGGTCTAGTTTATGAGCTGCTGGACCTCCTGCTGCATCCAAAATAGACTGTAAGATCTGCAGGGCAGTGTTTTTCCGTCGTTACCAGTTTTGTAGGACACCTAAGCACATTACTGGGCACCATGAAGAAGAAATCAAGCACTGAGCCTACACAGTCTGCATCTGGAAGATCTAGGGCTTGATCACTGAACACTGAAATCTCTATGTACATAAAAATACATGTCATGCAACTAACCAGAACTAGAGAATTAGATCTCACTTCATTTATAGTTATATGTATTTAAACTATTCAACAACAAAAGTAACAATACCTTCTTGAAAAGGAATGGACTTCAAAACGCCTGATAGATAAATCGGCAAATCTACTTAAGACTGGAGAAGAACGGGAAAACTTAGCTGTTGTCCAGAAGCACTTGACTTTTTTAGCAGTTGACTGCTAAAAAAGCCAGCAGCTGGTTTGTGAGTTGGCAGCTCAGAAAATTGGAACATGGTTTCTAATTCAATCGGAAGGTGGATGGCACAAAAATGGCAAACAACAAACATCGACAGAAAATGTAAAAAAGCAGAAAATGGTTACTGTGGATCTACTGTAGGCTTAATTTTGACTATGACTTTTAACCTCTCATTATTGCATTTGGTATCTTGTGGGCTTTTCAGTTTGCTGCCGTAGTATTTCAAGGCCCACCTTTGCCAGCAGATGTCTGGACTGTGGCACACAGCTAACCTCTTTGTCCAGTACTGAGCTGCCACATACCCAAAGAGCAGCAGATCTCACCTGGCTGCACGTGAGAGAAGGACCTCTCAGCACAAAACCCAGTTATGTTATTGCAATGAATCTTGTTTTACTGTTTCTCTCAATGCTAAGAAACTATTACCAAAGCACCTATTAGGTGACAAACAACAAAACTCCTGGCTACTTTGCCTCTGAAGAGCAATCTCACTCATGCGTCTCCAGCAGTTGAGGCAAACTTTCCTATAATCTTATCAGGTAAGATCCAAATACTGAAAATCAACAGAGTTAAACTGCCTAAGTGGGTGCTCTTCGACACTGTGTTCCTCACTCCTCTTGGAAAAATCCTCCCATACAATTGTAATTAAAAGAAAAACAAACACAACAGAAACAGCTCAACCAGCCCACCGACCGATAGCTAATTACCTCCTCATTTCTTGTACTACCATAGCATTTATATAAGGCTCGTATGAAAGCAGACTGCTTTTAAAAGTAACACACACACTCAACAAAATCCTGAATGAAGCTGTACCCATGTCAGGTTTCTGACAACGCTGAAAAATCACCTGAGCTTTGCTTTTATAGTTACCAGATGTCACCAGTTCTCTTTGAGGCTCTACGTGTGATTACACAGAATTATATAGCAATGTTGCAGCTCTATAGTTCAGTCTTATAAAAAAGTGACTTCTATTAAACAAAAGCAAGTTTTTTTAAATGCCAGCTTGTGTTACAAACGCTAATTTAGCCCTCCATCTAAGTTCACGAAACCACACTGAGGAATGCAAAGCCAAGACACCAGCAACATCCCCGCCTCCAGCGACTCTGTGCAGGCTGTCAAGGCAGTTGGGGAGCAAGAGCAGAGACAGAAGGTGCTCTGCAAGTGGGGGTGTGAAGAAAGGATGTGGTAGGGATGACATGAAATTACAACAGACCCAAACTCAAAATGCTGTAGTAACAGTGAAATGAAAGAAAGTTGAAAATCTGTGTCCATATGCACTATTTCTCATAAATTCTGTCATTTCAGTGACTCGATAAAAACAATAACTTCTATTCAAACAGCACCAATAAATGAAATCCTAACATAGTAAACCCTTTGAGGACACATGCAATGAGACTGTGAGCTTTTAAGGTTAAAGATGTGAACACAAATAGTTGAAGGGGAGAGAGCATGGCCACATGCTGAACTGGTTTTGTAGCCATTAACCAGCCAGCCACTTGGGCCGTGACTTGACCAGTGCCCTAAATGGCATCTTTCAGCAGACTGGAGAGAACGAAGTCCAGGTTTTTTCTGCCTCAGAAAAGATGGGAAAACATAAACCATCAAACTATGTATAATCTGTAAATACATTATCATACACGGAAAAAAAAAAAGGAAATGAACAGTCCAGAACTTGATATGATCACCTTAAAGGGAGGTGACCTATCAACAGTGGAATAGTTGGTCCTGAAAGCTTTTACAGAGCATAAAAGCACAGAGGAAATAACGAATGCAGAAAAATAACTTAAACAATACCCTATGCCAACCTGAAAATTGTAATGCAAGTGTTTTTGACTTGAAAACCAAGTGAAATTCCTCATTGAGAGATTCCTGCACTTTTTTGTACTGACAGTGGTAACAGGTCCTGGTTCTGTGCTGTATCTTTTCCCACACCGAGGTGTCTGTATATATTCTCAGTGGTACATACACAGCCATTTGGGAATTCTTGCCCCAGGCAGTGCCAAAAAATGCATATGTAGGGCTGTGTTTTGCAAAATTTCACTGATAGATTTTGCTGTAACTGTAAAAATGCAGATGATCGAGATTTTTTTCCCGACTGCTCCTTTTTCAGTTAAAAATAGCCTCCCCTTAAAACAAGAGTCGTCATCGATCATAAAAGACTAGGATTAATTTAATGAACATAAATGCTGCTCTTTGTGCGCTCGTTTGATCTGCAAGCTATGTTATACTAATTGTTTGTAATACGCCTGGCTCACAGCAGAAATGCCTGTGAAATGTAGGTGCAGGAAAGGGCACTGGGCAGCCATGCAGCCTGGGGAATGCCTTGTCTTCTCCAGAGATGTCTCTCACCTCATCTGGGCCTGAAGGATTCTTCCTTTTAGGCACACAACTGGGGTGCTGCCGAGTATTCCCTGTGCTAGCTCATCTAGCAATCACAGATCCAGCTAACTGACATTCACTAAGTGCTCCTTTCATTTTCTGATCCCTTTAGCACCGTAAAAAGCAATCTTGGTTAAACTGCAATCTTAAAATGTAACAGCTATAGCACCTACTGCTGCGTTTGTACAGGTGAAGGCAATGACAAAGAGGGGTCTGTGGAAGCAATGACTTCTGAAGTCTTTGCTGGTTATGCAGTAGGTACCTCGGGGATGCCCTGATCAGAAATATTTAAGCGATCTATTAAATACTGCACAGGTTTTCCATTTGTGAACTAACTGGATTTAGCTTTCCCTGGTAAATCTAACTAGTATACTGTTCAGATAATTTAAAAAAAAACAAACAAACCAGATATGTCTAAGTTATTTGCAAATTACTCAGTTTCAATTATTCATACTATAAGATTCTTCACTGAAACGTTTGTTACTGTAGAACGAAACAGAGAATTACGAACATCAAATTGCCTTTCACACACACCTCGGGCATCTGTGTGATGAACAGCCTCTGTCTCAACACTGAGTACAAGTAACGACTCATTCCTACAAATATTTGTAGAACTCATGCCCTGTGTGGTCCTCTGTCCTGGAAAACAGTGAGGTTTCATATAAAAGTCTGTGTCATTTGCTTTAATAAATTTTCCTATTCCTTTAACTCAAGCAGTCCAGATAGAGGTTTTCAAATCCAAGGATCTTAGGTTTGATTTCTGGAAATCACTAAATTAGTGATGCTATTACCTCAATAGAAAGAGAAAAAAATAAATGAGAGAGAATAAACTAGCTGACGACCACTTTTTTTTTCTGTAACGATTTAACCATCACCAGGTGGAAATAATCAACACTTATTTCATTGATTTCTCTGACATCGTGTTGTCTGTCTTTTGGGAAATTCCCAATACTAGCTCTTCTGATCCTCATTTCTGAAGTAACACGCTGTTCCCTTCAAAAGTATTTGGCAGGTACAGGATACAAAAATGAGCAAGGTTTTAGAAATTATTAAAACTTCTGGCTCAGTAGAACCAACCCGCAACTGCTATAATGGGATCTACTGGCAATCTCAGGTTTTCTAGCTGCGTGAGCACCTGTTTTCTTAAGGTAGTATCGTACCTGGCACCACTGCTGAGACTCTGACTGATGTAAAATTCATGCAAGAACAGAAGGCTCCTAAGAGCTGACTACAGCTGTACTGGTCGCAGGGAAAAAAAGATGGATGTCAGAGGGTAAAGTCATCTTTATGACCATCAATGGGTATATGCACAAAAATCCTGGGAGATTTACACACATCCAGTAGAAACACTCCATAGTGTAATGAGTCCAAAGAAAATCAGACACAGGAGGAAAAGATGTCCCCGCACGGTCCCACTGGCTGTTTTACCATGTTACCAAACTCAAGTAACTCCAAAGCTGCCCCCACAGCTGCTTGACAAAGAAACCTGATGCAACCAGTGGAAAAACATCTTCGCAAGTTTGATGTCTGGGCCTTGGGACTGCCACCTAAGCAGGAAGGCAAGAAGGGAAGAGCCATGTAATACGGTGATCTGAAATAAATTACAGAGCCCCACCGCTGCAGTTTAAAGACGCTCCACTGAAGAACAGTGAAATAGGACCATTAACAAAATAATTTCCTCCAACTACTAATGATGTACAAATTGCACAATTAACACTAAATTAATACTTTTGTAGGTCTACACTTACCCGTGTAGAGAAGCAAGGGACACGTATCACTAAGGGCATATCTGAATGCAATTTCAGGTTGCAAAACCAGAAGCAAACCGTTTAACTTGGAGCAACTATATTTTCCTAATTCTGGGCCTAACACACGCTAATCTAGCTCCTGAGGTAAATGATATAATTTCTCACCCATCGCCCAAGAGAATACAATGATGTTCCTCACTGTACTTTTCTGCAGCTGCCATTTTAGAGTCTAGTATTTCCCCTTGTATATGATGCATCGAGTGAGAATTAAGAATGTAACACGGATCCCTATCCTTGCTTCTCCCTAAATTTCTAAATCTAATTATATATCCACAAAAATACAGTCATAAAATCCTAATGTACACAAGCAGAGGTTTCACAAAAAGGACATTGGTTTCTCCAAAATACGTTCGGTTGCAGTTAATAAGTCTAGTGCTTCAAGCCACCGATAAGATTCCACAAACAGTTAAAAAAATAGGTAGGGAAAAATCCTACACCACATCTTGTTTATTATTCACAGCAGACTGAGATTCTCCTCCTAGCTGAGATTTTTCTTTCTCGGTAATACATCCTAGAGTGCCTCTCTGGTTTTGGCAGTGTCTGCTTATTTTTGAAGACTTACCTTCGCAATTACATAAAGGGCTTAACAAGGACACACATTAGCAATTTAAAATAAGAACTGCAGTTGAAATATATTTTTAGAAAAATCAGCTGAACAATAGGGCTTGTACATTTGTTTCAAGATTAGGATTGCTGAACGATTAAAATTATTTCCAGAACCCTGGGAAATGTGTCCCGTATTACAAGCTCTTTCACAGTTCCTGGGAAATATAAAGACAGGATCCCTAGCTGTAGCTTGTGTCAGTTGCCAAAAGTATAGTGTGCCTAGTTACCCGAAGTTTTGTAGAAGTGATTATTTACTAATATTAAATCTTATACTCTTTTTTCTTGGATATCTGACCTGTTCACCTTCTGCCAAGAATTCAGAGTAAATGTCTGCTACCCAAAATTATTTTATTATGTGCCAAAGAATTTTTTTGGCAGATTTTTTTTTCTTTTTCATGCAGGAAAATATGTTGGGAAAGATTAATACAACTTGGAAATGATCTTTTGATGAGCAATACTTGGCACTCACTGTATAAGCCTTTCTGAGGGCTGCAAATTAACAAAAAGAGAAATACGATACAGACAGAAAACAGAACACGAGCAATGGAAAGAGGAACTTAAAAAAAAATCTTTTGAAGACAAAGTCTGAAATAACCCCCTTTTTCACTCTGTGTAAATTAGACTGACAATTGCGAATAAACGTCAACACAGATCTAGCAATTTAATGGGACTAGGGGCAAGGTTTGAAATAACATACAAAGGCTACGACAAGAAAAAGACCCAACACTTTTCCTTCTAAATTAATGGGATGCTGTTATCTTTTAGCCCTGTCCATGGAAACAAACATCCAAAGAGACGTGTATCGCTTTAAGGATCACATTCATAGCAGAGACTTTCACAGTCACATGTACTTCATGTGTTGTTTTGTGTTTTTTTTTTTTCCCGTAAGCTACGTTCTTTTATCAGTTCTAATATACATCGATAAGCGGCGGCGAGTAGGATACCAAAGCTGACAGTCAGTGGGCATTCAGGAACGTCAGCATCAGGAGGGTTTCTGCTGACGGTGACTACAAACGGAGCCCTAATAGAGCTATGCTGGCTCGGTGTGAGGAGGGGTGATTTGTAACTGCCACAGTCGTGCAGGCAGAAAGTCCCCAGCGTGTAGGTTATTAGCAAAACTTGCAAAGCTGCAAGACACAGCTTCTTTCACTAGGCCTGGAGAACCATAAAGAAAAGTAGTAAATTGATAAACGTGCAGCACTTCACTGGTTTTACTAGTAAAGCCATCTTGACCTACAGATATCTGCCTGCCAGCCCACATCCTATTTTCTTAATAGTCCTATAATACTGCATTTATGCCAGCTTTAAAAAACAGGACATGAAGTGATTGGAACCAAAATCCATGCTGTGGAATAAATTTGCAAAGGTGTAGTTGTTTATGTTTGTGTAACTTAAAAATCACCATGTTTTCTCTGTGTCTGAGAGCCAATGCTGTACAGCACTTTTAGGCCAAATAAAAATTAGAATAGCCAAGTTTAGAAAACTGTGAGGAGACCTAGAAGGAAATACCAAGTAAGCAGGGTTTTGCAAATGGCAAAAGAACAAGACTCTCAGTGTATTTTTTTCCTTCATGGGAACTTACAAAATCCTGCACCAAGTATTGCTTTTCTTACATGGCATTTATATCGCTGTTGTTACGCAAGTGGGGTGAAAGAAGTTTTTGAAAGGACGTCTTGAACTGCACCACAAAACCTTTGAAACCATCATTTATACGTGTGTATGTAAAGTAGGTATCTGGGCACAAAACTCTAAGCCTGTGCACATAAACACACATAAAAATGGCCCTCATGCAGCTTATTACATTCTTTTGAAAATACAACCAGAACAAAGTATGACAAAACTAGTAACTTCTGTAGCTGTAAAGGTATTTTTTCCTCTCCATTGTGGAATTTGGATTTTGGGAAGTCAACCATCAAATAATGCTAGTATGTATTTACTGCTCTACAAAAAAAGTGCGCAGTGTGGTTTTGACTCACACATTGTTTCACATGATACAGAGGTGCTGTTGGCTTAGAAATCAATTTGCGTATCTTTAAAGGAAGCTGGTGAAAGTATTTACCTTTAACCTATCAGCTTCATCCTTCCCAAGATCTATAGCTTTGATAAGTTTTAAAAAAAATGGGTTTGGAACTGCAGTCCAATAAAGCTTGCTGCCTTCCAATGCTGACCTTGATTTTCTTAAAATGCACTTAGTATTTGCAAAGAGAATAAATGATTACTGGCAGAGAGAGAAACTGCATAATAACACAGTTCTTTTCTGAGAAATGGATTTGTCTTTTCAGCAGACATCCATCCTCCAACTATGAAGTATAATTTCAAATTCAGAGTCAGTGCCACTGTTTCTGGAATCATGTAGTCACTTCCTAGTCTAAAAGAAATCCTACAGAAAGTAGGTGAGAGATTAAAAAAAAAAAAAGAGCAGCAGTTTATTAAAACCTCTTATAAACCCTTTTGACAGTACACTATTTTTACTACATACGTATTATGCTGGGTGTAGTTATATAAATAATGTTTCATTATATGCAATATATACAGGTACTGATGGTTTCTCATTGGATAGGAATGTTCATTCTGGGTGACTTTCAGGACACACTTTTATTTAAACCAAACCTGGTTTTGTCAAATTTCTCAAGCACTCTCATCTGAGAATCACTATAACACATTTTCCACTCCGAGAACAACACTGTGGCTTTTATTTATCTGAAATAATTCATGAAAGGTCACAAATGTTGGTTCTATATCCAACTTCCACTATATCAGAGATTTGGATCATAAGCTTAAGTCATTTTATTTTAATTGAGTAGGCTGGCCCTAAAGAGGATAACACATCATATAAATAGGGCTGCATGCTCACAAATCAGATCTGTGCTGAAGCATGAGAATTAAAAATGGATTTTATATTGCTTCAAAGCCTAGACATTGTACAGCTGAAAAGGTGAAAGAAGCCCTGCCTTCAGTCTTAACACCTGTTCCTGAATAATATAGTTATCATCTCATTCATACTGCATTTAGATATATTCACCTATATATAGTCACCAATAAATTCACAAATAGTACTTCGAAATAACAGAAAGAAAAGTTAAATAGTGTCCCATCACATCTATAATAGTCTTTTCTCAGAGTATTTAAATACGTTTTAGGACTAAAACCTTTTACATTTGCTGTGAGGTACTGTGTACAGTATTAACCTCACTTTCAAACAGCCGAGGCACAAAAATTTTAAATCCAGGTTTAAACATCCAGTTTTTACATATTTCCTTAAGAAGTGTATTTTTTCATTTACTCAGTTATACCTGTTTAGCACCCAGTTACACTAGCACAAAAGTACCCGTGCAAACAGATGCTAAGCAAATATGCAAGTGTCTTTGTATCAGTGCAGCTGAGTTTGGTCTATGAACTGCAGTTACTCCATATCGCAGGCAGACTTTGTGCGGCCCAAGAGCCAGTGGTGACACGTATGCAGACACAAATAATGCAGCCACAGATCGCTAAAGAAACAACACTAAACCATGTGTTTTAGCTTTGGGTGGCAGGATGTCATTTCAAGGATCCATTTCTCCCTCAGCGAACAAAAGATCTGCATCCTTACTATTAGAGCATAGCCACATACACAGCTTCAAGAGCATTCCAGTGACTATCATCTTTAACAGCGCCTTTATGCACAGGTGTCGTGGCACAATAGGTTCTTTAGAAGATTTTTTAGGCTCCTCAGCATTGGACTAGTTGGATGTGAGTCAGTCATGTGCCCTTGCAGCAAGGAAAGCCAACAGCATCCCGAGCTGTGCTACGAAAAACATTGCCAGCAGGTCAACGGAGGGGATCCCTGCCTTCTGCTCACACCTGGAGTACTGGTTCTGGGCTCCACAGTACAAGAGAGAGACTTACTGGAGAGAGTCCAGTGCAAAGACCACAAAGATGATCAATGGACTGGAGCATGTGGCATAGAAGGAGAGGCTGAGGAGATGGGACTGCTCAGCCTGGAGAAGAGAAGGCTCACGGGGAACCTTATCCATGTGCATAAATACCTGGAGGAGGTGCAAAGAGGACGGAGCCAGGCTCTTCTCAGCAGTGCCCAGTGACAGGACAAGGGGCAATGGGCACAAACTGAAGTACACATGAAATGCCACTGGAACAAAATATGTAACACTTTTTTTATGTCAAGGTGATAGACGCTTGGAACAGGCTGGACAGAGAGGTTGTGGACCCTCCATCCTTGGGAGATATTCAAAACCTGACTGGGCACAGCCCTGAGTCGGACCAGATGATCTCCAAAGGTCCCAACATGAACTGCCAACGTGAACTATTCTCTAATTCTGTCATCTCCTGAGATAACATTGAGCCTGAACAGTCCTATGATCCTAATGAGCCAAATTGGAAGAAAACATAAAAAAAGGCAAAAGAAAAATCATTATCCACTGACTCTACCATCAGTGCACGCTACTGTTTTTACTGTCACACTGGACAAGTGCCTTTATTGACCAAGTGATTCATTACTCTAATGAATCATTCTTCAAGGTGTAGATTTTAATAATTATTCAAGCAAAACTCATGCACTGTACATCCTCCTTCTACCGAGTAGCAGCCTTTCCACGCAAAGGAAGCAGTTAGCTGTGAAGCAAATTTAGCTGACCTATATATGCCAATATTTCACGCTATGCTTAATCATTTTCAACATACACTTTTCTCATCTGTGACTCAGGAACTCTGTGCCATACGCAGCTGTTCAAAATAGATCCAAGTGTACCTCACATGCAGAAAAAATATGAGCTTCAGAGAAAAATCACATAGGCTTATGTAAGTACAGACCGTTGCATAAGGCACAAATTAAAAATAACAGAATATTGATCTTCAGTCATTTTGTATTGCTGGAGAACTTACCCAAGCAAACCGTGATACTTACATTCTGTGTAAAATTTCTTTGTTAAAAAAGAGAATGAGTCATAAAGAAGATATTTTCCTTCAAATTTTGTTGCTTGCTTTTCAAAAAATTGTAAATGGCATTAGAAAAACAGTAATTTAGTACTATTCCAACTACTAGTATCTAGTTGGACAACATCACAATGATGAAATCTCAGAAGCTTCCCAATAACCGTATTTTGGATATCTTGTGATTTCCAAAGGCAGAATGAGAGTAAGATGCCCTGGATACGGTTAACAGGAAAGGTCCATGTTTGCACATGCCTAACTCTACAAAGGATTTTATGCTGTGATTCACAGAAGTGGTTCATGCTCTTCATGCACTTAAGCCTATGCTTAAAACTGAGAGAAAAATCTCATCTTTTAGGAAAATAAGGAAAATCTGTCAACCATGAACCAAACAGACCAACATGCTGCTGTCATCCTGAATCTACAGATGGAAAACAACTACATTATTAGCTGCCTTAATTTGTATGGTTGGGAAGAAAACAAATGAGAATTCTCAAGCATAATGGTGAATTGTCCCAAGTCAGCAGCTAAAAATTTCATTGACATCTTTTTTAGCAAAAGCATCCAGCTAGTGTTTTTATTGTTTTGGACATGGCACGGATTGTACACTGAGGAATAGTTTATCAAGTGTGTGTCATAAAACATGGAAAAATTCAAACTGAACAGTAAAAGTATGAGCGAAAATGGAAACTGTTACACAACCTTAACTCTAACATATCTTTGCCAGACATCCGCTGCGATAAATGCCCTACTAGAGAGCAGTTCAAGCCACACGCAGCTGGGGAGCTGATTTGCAGATAAGGATTCTATACTGCAACATGCATGTAAGTGCCAGAACAGGAACACAATTAAATCGACCAACGCATCAAAAACACCGAATTTGAAAAAGCTTTAGTAACTGAATCGACATGTTGGGCTGGGTAGGGAAGGTAATTTATTGCAACATTTGGACCTACGATGGGATTTGTCACTCACAACAGATGGCAGCACGTTTTAGATTAGAAGGTATGCGAGAGATTTGATTTCCCTTGGTTTTGCTATCCTACCCCCCCCCGCCTTTTCAATTTTCCTTGGAATCCTTATTACTCTCATTGCACTGTACTGCTCTTGACCTTCAGTCCAAAAGAGAAGAGAAAACTCTGTATTCTGAATTCTATACGGTTTTGTAGAAGCACATTTCTTCACTCTGAAGAAAACCAACAGAAGGACTATGTCAGCAGTGGGGATGGCTGCTAGCAAAAGTACGCTTCTCGGGAGTTGGAAGAGGTGCAAAGTTGAATCAACATAATTTGGATGCCAGAACTGTGGCTTCTTTGGTGAAGCTTGTTTCATTTTTGTCAAAGCACCTGCTCTGTTGGCATAACTACATCCACCACAGGAGTATTTTCTGTGCTCCTCTCTCCACAGTGGTAGCACAGTTGTAGCATAGACATAACCTAAGCCTGATTTCAGTAACTGAGGCCAACGTTTGCACTTAAAGGCAGTCTTTAAATCAAGAAATCTACAAATAATTATAACCTGACTTTTAAAAGCTTGACACCTGAGATGAGCAAAGCTTAGAAGTACTCAGCGCTTTTAAGATCTGGGCCACTATAAATTTTGCCCCAAAAAGCTCATATTCAAAAAGGAGCAAACTGAACATCGTGGGACTTGGCTTTTGGATAGGAAGTAACAACCTTAAACTGAAATTAAACACTTGATTTCTTTATACGTCAACAAGGGAGGCATTCATGGTCTTCCAGTGGAAGTGACACCACCTAGTCACCTTAGTGGTGGAATTCCTCTACCATCAACCCTTGGAGCCTAAACGGAAATTACGCCTGACTGCTTTGTTTTTCTGGGCATAGATAAACCCTCAGGCAGTCACCTATGTGAAGAGACAATTATTTACTTACTTATTTTAATACAGCTCAGCAATTAGAGCCTTAACTTCTTCAAGTCCTGTCTTGTACTGGAGGGATTTGACTGCACAGCCAGCCCCTGGACCAGGCACCTTCCTCAGCCCCGCTTCTCCAGCAGCAGGCAACTCAAAAGCAGTCTCCCTGGCTGTGTTTTCTTCTGTTAAACCACACGATCAGCCAGTGTAACTCAACACGTGCCACAGCTTACCATTTCATTCCATCTGCAAATGTCCTTGAGAATCATTTCATATTTCCTTCCAGGTAACTGATAAAGCTATTGAGCAGTATCATGCCAAGAACAGATTCCTGTGAGTTCCCACTAGAAGCAACCTTTGAGATTAATATTCCCCAACTCCAATGACTTTTCAAGATGTTTCCGTTAGCCCATTTTTGATCCATTTGGTAACCCTGGATTACACTAATTTTACACGCTGTTCTTTCATTTTGTTTTTAACCACAGTGTCAACAAGACTAAGTAAATGTCATAAAGCAGTCTAAGTGTATTACTGTCAGCACACTTATCTTTGTCAACTTCATTTGTGATCTTTGAAAAAGCAGTATCAAGTTTGTTTGACAAGATCTGTTATCCATAAAAACTTAGTGGCTGGCATTAGGAATGCTTTCATCTCTCTTTTTTTTTTTTTTTTTTTTTTTTTTGAGTTATCTAGTTTCAACCTTTCAACGATTTTGGTTGACCTATAGTTACCTGGATCATCTTGTTTAACCTTTAAAAATACTGGCACAACATTTGCTTTTTCCAGTTCACTGGAACTCCCCTTGGTATGCCAAGACGTGTTATAAAGCAACAGTAATAGTTTAGACAGTTCAACTTAATACTCTCCTGTGCAAGTCTTCTAGTCTGACAGAGAATTAGGGAGGAAATATAATCATTGAATTTCACTTCTAACTTCAACTTTAGAAGGGCTGAACCTCTACTAGAATAACCTGCCAGCATTTTCATAATGAAGTGTACAGCAACCAGCAGTATCTTTGCTGTAACATTTCAAATAATCTCAAGTGCTCCTGTGCCTTGCAGCTGCAAAATACTTGAAATGTTATAGAGACAGTGCTTTTTATATAGTTGTTCCACCACATGTATTTCCTTTTGTCATTTCTCTTTTCCTCCCGACATTTGCCTACATTTTATGGGAAAGCCTGGAAGTTTTACAGGCTAAGACTAAAGGATATATAGTTGAAAAAGAACATTGAACTTTTGTACAGTCTTGTAAGCAACCTTTATGGCTGTGTTTGATATAATTTTTAGAAGCTTTGGGTTCAGCTAATGTTAATAAATAATCAATGTAACAACCTAGGTTTTGGCAAGCTCCGTAAACTGCAGGGGTTTGAACTTAAACTGTATTTAAACGCTAGCCCTCTAAATATGGCATGCATTATTTCTGAAGCTATCAATTAAGCATCTTGCATCTGCTGTCACATCTTATGGCGTTTACACTAGCAGGTGGAACGGCAAGATGCTGTACAACAATTTCTGTCGTACTACCCTATACTTTATCTGACAATACAGAGATAAAAATTTATTTGAGAAAACAATGATAGCATGAAAGAAGATTCAAACTATATGTAAGAAGCTTTTAAAATAGATGAGTGGATTCATTATTGTTTATAGCTCTTATTTGCTGAATAGAAACACCAGCAAACTGTCAGCTGCATCTGCTAAATCAATATCTAGCATCTAGGTTTCAATATGCTAAGTTTGAAGCATATTTGAATATTTCTTCAAATACTTAACCTCAACTTCTACTCTCTTATATGGGTAAAATACAACAGAAACAGCGGAAATACAATGTTTTTGTGAATGACTTTAGTTTGTGTGGATTAAGTAAGAAAAACATTTGGCCCTTTACTTAAGAACATAAGAGCAGAACAACTTGCAATGAATATGAAACTTCGTACATGAAGTTCTCCCTAAAACTGCAAAAGTGATTGCTTGCTTGTGGGAGACAAGTTATCTAAAAGAACTTTTTCTTGATGTTTGGCTGATACCACCATTCTTGATTGACTTTGTAAAGCCTCCTTCTGAATCATTACACAACACTATCCCACCTACGGATCTATCAAGAAGAATAAAAAGTGCCGATTTTCTTTTTTCACATCAGGAAAAGTTACTATATTAACACACTGTCATGTAGAATCTCCTACAATACAAATATAACAATGTAAAATAATTTCAGGACTCTTTAGGCTTTGACTATGTCCATCTGCGCACTGCTCTAATGTTCAGAAGCCCTTTCTGGTGTGGTACTCAATGGCTTATTTCTTAAAATAAAATTTGTCTGGATGAAATTTTAGTTTTGTTAGTTCTTTCTTTCACCTGGCTGCATGCTAGAACTAGACTATTTTTTATAAGCTCCGTTATTAGAGAGAAGAATACAATGTCAGAAAACAGCTACTAACACAGGCCACACCTGGAACCTCAATGACCTGTTTCAAAAGACCAAATCCTGAAAAAGTATTACAAATCTTCTACTCAATTTCAGTGGAGATTCCTTGCACAGGGATGTGGACTTCTGAGATAGAAACAGTCGTGGAAGTAGAAGAAACAAATCAAAACAACGTATGTAATGAAGGCTAGTTATAATGACCATCGGAAGCAGGCTAAGCCAGTATTCCCTACCTGCTGGGATTTTGGTCCCCTATCCAAGACACCTCTGGACGGCTTGTTCTAAAACCAGCTTCAAGTCCTCTGACAGGAAGATAGGTGTTTTTCAGAGAACTCTTTTTTGTTTGTTTCAGCATATGAAACACCAAATATTTTTAGTCAATTCTACTTTTACCAACCCAGAACACAAGGCCAGTACCAGGTAAACTGGGATCCTGGCAATAAATCCTTTGTTAGTATATCTCACCTCTCCTATCACCTCTGCACTAACAGAACATTTTCCATTAGTGGAGAGAACCTCTATTTATTGCAGTCAAAGAGTGGAATCAAGACTACGAAAACAAAGCAGACCCTAAATTTAAGTTTCAATTTCACTTGTTTTTTTGATGGAAAGATGAAGTTTTCCTTCTAAAAGGAAAAGCCCTGTAAAGACATTATTTTCCGACATGAAAACAGATAGAGGTAGAATACTAAGAAATAGTATCAAATACTAATACTTGATACTAAGAAAGTGCCACACTGATACTTGCGTAGCTCAGTTTACATACGTGATTACTCTAAAGAAATTCTAAAACATCAGGTGCTTGCACCCAAATTTCCATTTACAGCCAATATAAAGCCAAGTTAGACAATCTCTCTTTACTTAGTAAGTATCTGACAGAACTATTACAAGTAGCTAAGAAAAAAAGATAAAAAATCCATGCGCTTTGTGCCTATGCTGCCAAAAATTACTTTGGCTGAGATGATATAACTCTACAAAAACATTTGTTAACATAATGTTATGTATTTCCTTGTTTTGCCTAACTGCAATGTTTACTTTGTACCTGCGTATGTTTGCACTTTTATTATGTTCAAGACCATGATTTCAAGGAAACATGGGTTTGTGCAAGAAATATTTGGTTTGAGTTTATCAGTCTGAAATACTCAATGCAACGTTCCTAAAGCAACAGCATGCAAAAGGCCAATTTTCCCATTTCATCTATGAGTTCAAGTTGTAAGGAAAGACAGGAAATTTACCCGATTCCTGGAGATAGCGATACACCAAGAAATTCACTTCGTCACTGGTTATGCTCATCTTAGCCCAACCTCAATAGGATGAGGTTTACGAGAAGTGTGATCCACGCTCTGTTCAAAGGGAAAGAAAAAAACAGGTTTTGTTTTATCTTGATTTATTACGAAACGTTACCAAAATAGAGGTGGGAGTTGTTAAGGTATTTAAAGATCTAATATAGTTATTAGAGCTGTTACGTCATAATGTGAGGTACTCATTAAAAACTGTGAATCAAGTACTCAAGCTGTACTGTACCTTTTATTATAATTAAAGAGCAGTATTTAACACATATGAGAGAGTCAGAGGGAGCATTTTATATATTTGAAGCCTTTGCATATGTCAACCCTTCTACTTCTGTGGCTTTACTACAGCTTCTTCAGATGCTTCTTTTTATTGTGTGAGCATTTTCTTTTCAGAACTGCTGGCAATTACAGTCATGTATAACCCACCAAATTATAATCTTTTGCAGCCCTAAATTTGCAATATAGTTTTCGGTCCAGTAGTTAATCCACTAAAAAGACAAGATTCTTTCCTTACAAACCAATGTTATGCAGAGAACTTTTAAATAAAGTTCCCATAAAATAGAAGTAAATCTAAATTTCAGATGAGATTACAAATTTTATTCCAGGGCGGGGGGGGGGGATGAAGGGATGGGAAGAAAGAATGGGAAAAAGAGAGTGCGAGAACACCATATACTTTGTGCCAACAAGGAATAAAAATATCCTGGCATATAAAGTTATAATGTCTCTGCTCATAAATGGTGAGCAAGAATTAAACTTCAATTATTCACTTAAGTAATCATAACTTTTAGGATGACAGTTTTATGTTACTATTTTGGGCATATACTGATAATAAAACCATTGGGTTTAGATGATAAATTTGTTTTGAACATTTTCCATTAAATCTTGATGATTCATTTCTGTTTGGGAATCTGACTTAAGTAGTTTGGTTTGAAAAGCCGTGAGTACTTCTCAGACATAAACTCTGCAGCTTTGTCAGCCACACCGTACCTATAACTGATCATGTCAAGGCATGGACACAGACGTGCACGCTACGCCCTCGTGGTGTGTGACAAATGAAAGACCGTAGGCGTGTGCCGTTTGTTTCAATTTCCCGTACGTCTCTTCTTGGCAAGCGGAAAGGTCTTTGTTCATCGAAAACCTCCTCAGTGATTCCTGTTGCCTGAAGTAGCACCTGCTACTGCCGGCAACGCTGATCGACTACAAGTTTCCCCTGCTGATGATTTAAACCAGCAGGTCACTCATGACTGTAACAGATGTCTCTGCATATTTATGTAAATGGAGGTCTTTCGAACCCTGGTAAGCCTTCTATTCTCCTGGGCTGTTATATTTCATCAATGGCTCAGATGCTGGTTTTCCGTAAGAAACCATAGCTTGCTAATTTGGGAGACACCTTCTTCAAGCATTCTAGTCTTTATTATTACAGCTTATACTTGAAAAAGAACAAGAATAAAAAAAACACTGAAAATTGTGCAGTTTTGGTGGGGAAAATTTCGTCTACTTTGGAAAGGATGATCACTTTCTGCAAAGATTCTGTATGAGGAGAACATCAGCTGTATCCAGCATCCAGTCCTGTCACACATGCCACGTGTCGCCCTGGGAAGTGATTTGGTCTCTTTTCTCCTCAATCCCTCATCTGTAAAATGGGCTGAAGTTTCTCTGCCACAGTATCAGAAGACTGGAAGCACTGAGAGCCATGAGGGCTTTAGATAACCAAGGCTGCCAACTGCAGGCAGGGAAAGCACCACTTTCATAATTTTATACATCTTCCAGATAAACAGACTTGTTTCTGAATAATTAATAAATCCTCATGCCCCTTTTGGCACAATCATCACCTCACAATGAAGAACAAGACAGACGTTAATGGCAACAGTTAATGCCATTTTCATCCCTCTCCGAGTACTTAAAGTACATCCGTATCACTGCTATGGCCATGCTAACAATAAATCAAGAAACTTTGATAGCTGTGGGTTTAAAAAAAACCCACCCGACATAACACTTCTAAAAGCATTTTAAAAATAGCAGTTTCAGTATTTGATGGTAGGAAAGTTGGTAAAGATGAAACCTCTCACAAAAATTCAGTTTCAGCAATGACGTACTTTGTGGTAAAATAAACTTCATTAAAAAAAAAAAATCAAGAAACTACAAATGCTGTTTCTGGATGCATCCTGCTAATTTAAGACAATAACACGTTACTTCCCACATACAGAGGGCTACTTTGGGAAAGGGAAGGGATGGGAAAGGCGGAGTGTCTTTTTTTTTTGTTTGTTTTATTATAGAAGACTTTTCTTAGATGAATTAAAACCAGAGAAAATCAGCCTGACTGCAAAATAAATGGTCTGACAGCCCCAGAAAAACCTCCACAGCAGGCACCTTTGTATTAGAATCCCAAGCACACCAAGTGGCTGGATTTACAATGCATTTTCCCTGAAGTCAGTCAACAGGAATTACTTTGACATATGTGTCGGATCATATCTTTATACACATTGTTACCATGCCATAAATAACCAGATGATCCCCACTTATACGTTTAAGGTTTCTTCCCTCCCACAGATGCCAGAACAGCAATCAGATACACAACCGTAAAGCTTTCACCCATCCAAAACGGTACACATCTTGGCTTTGACCCAGAGAAATCTATTCATTAGAAATTTGGCTGAGCTATGAAAGACCATGCTCAGTTTCATTAACGCCTTTTTTGATTTCCTTCTTCTTTGCAGATGAATACCCCAAATAAAAGAGGCTAGAGAAGATGTAGTGAGGAGGAGTGGAACGTACTTTATCTTTTGTGTCTCTCCAACTCTGATTCGTAAGAAACAAACAACTAGCCTCCCTCTCAATATATTTTTTTTTTTTAATGTAGAAATGCAAACTTCTGTAGAAAATCGTAGAAACCTTTAGTTATATTTGGGATAGATTTATTTCTGCTAATTGATGGTCTCGTCCTGTTACTGGAGACCAGTATTACCTAGATTAATAGTTTTTTAAAAGAAATAAATTACAGCTTGTAAACAATACTGATGTGCCTCTGGAGACATTTCACATTTAAACCAATCAGCAACAACATCTTAATTCTTCACAATGTCACGGGGATTTACAAAAAGCATTCAAACACGTGTTTCAACTTTCTTTACTTGAAACACTTTTTCCTGCACCCAATTACACATAACGGAAAGTTTTATTTACTTCAACCTCGCCTTAGAAATTTGGGTTGCGATCCTACAGATATTTGAGAATGTCTAAACATGTGAGCTTTGTGAACAAAGACTTCACAAAGTATACTGGATCCCAAGCACTCGAACCCCACCAGTGGACGAGCTGTCAAGATCATGCAAAATTAAAATTAACACTTATTTTCAATAAATATTCAACTCCTAGTTCTGCTGGGATAGCTTTGCAGAAATGCTTCCCATGCAGAGGTTAAGAGCTGGGTTCTTAGCTCAGATATGCCACTGTTGTGCTTGTTGGGCTGCTTGGCTTTTGCTGAACCAAGTCGTTCAGCTGGAGTTGAGCTGGCTCCAGCGAAGCTAACGCTGCAGCACACTCCCCTGTGCTCTGGGCAACCAGGGCAGCTTATTTCCTGGAGTACGCCACTGGACCTGATTTGGCTCTGTGCACCGACATAACCACTCTCCTCAAATGAAACCTTCCTGGAGCACTGGGAATTTTGCTAATGGGCCATGCAAGTAGCTCTGGAATAGACAGCCTCACATATAGCTATGGTTCAGCACAGGTCGACCAAGAAGAGTTTATTTACATCCCATCTCCTTACTCAAGGATTGCTCTTCCTTCGTCCAGCGTATTTTAGCATTGTTGACATAAATAAGGGAGATCTGGCTGAAGAATCAAGGGAAAATAACTTTTTCAACTTTGAAATAGCATCTAAAGGCACAACTCCTCTCCCCCTCTTCTAAATCATGCTCATAGGGTCCCCCAGGGCCATGTCCTGCCCTCCAGGATAACGCCAGGGCAGGGGATGGCCGAGGCTATTTCAGGACAGGAGTTTACATTTGCTACTTGAAGCAGCAGTGTTATCCACAGCGATTGGGAGTTACCAGTCCAATCTTTCCCTCAGAAAGGCGGAAACAGGCCAGACATCTAGGGAAAACACCTAAACTAAAACCTAAACCTGAGACCTAAATAGGAAGCCGACACTTCCCATTTCTGCATCCAGCCCTGTTGACAGAAATTCATCAGACGGCAAGTCCGGCCCTCATCTTACCCCCCTGAAGAAATCTGCAAGCTCCAGTCTGCTTTACCTGAGTGCTGAGCAGTCATCAGCTTTTTAGGAGGATTTTTTTTGGGTCATTATTGTTAAACACCCTCCCCTCCAAAAAAAATCAAACTGAAATGCACAGAGTCGCATTTATCTCCTGGAAGGGTTGCACTATTTACCTAGTATTTGACAAGGCTAGGCCAAAATGTCTTTTCCCAAACAAATTTTAATGACAACAACATTGTCATTAAAATTATGAGGGACAAAGACAAATTGTGTGTTTGCTTTGGGGAAAAAAACGGCAAAAATGAGAGGTTTCATAAAAATTCCAGAAAACATTCCAGAAAGCTCAAATGTTTAATGTTCCAAATTTCCAAATTGATGCCCTGCCGCATAGGAATTGGAGTTCACATACTTGCGCTCCCATTTTCTCATCCAAGATGGCTCCAGACAACCAGCCCTGTCTCTCAGGACTCACTACAGTTGCCCTGTCTCAGAGGAGAGAACGTGAACACGAGAACTAAAACAGACTCTCGGAAGGCACCGTGACAGCGCAGCCAAATCAATGTGTTACTGTTTTGCATATGCTCTGCAGTTTAATGAAAAACAATGTTTCCCAGAGCCAGAAGCCACTTCTCACAAAACGAGTCACTGAGTCAACCTCGGTATTTTCTGCTGAAAAATACTTTCTTCAGAAACTTTCTATGAGCCCCGCACTTCTGTACTTCTAGGCTGCGTCTTACCATAAAGCCAGAACAGAGTCAGCAAGCCAGCAGCTACTCCCCAAAGGCTAAGAGCTCTGCTTGGCCCACACCGCTGCATTCTTCAGTCTTGGCTTCTATCACAGCTGCCTCTTCTTGAGGATGAACTCCAGTACGCTTCTTTCACAAAATGCCAGAAGCAAACTTCTGGAGAGGAAAAGAGCACGCTCAGCCCCCTGTCCCCTTGCAGTCTCTCCTACTGTTTCACGAAGCTAAAGAGTAAAACTTCTCTTCTTTACAAGCATCCAGACAAGGGAACGAGACCATTGCATTCCTGCTGATTACAAGGTACAGAGAATGCAGGCTCTTTCTAAACTCCACCTATGCCAGGCATCAAAATAATAGCTGGCCTTGTCCAAAATGCAGCTTGTGCACGCATGACTTCCAGATTCCTCCTTGTAAGGGTTGCACTTTGCTTTAAAAAACTAAACCTAAAACATAAACAGGTGCCCCTTCTAGAGATCATGCACTTAAGACAGTAAATCAAGATGTGCTCACAGTAAGACCCACACCATACCTCCCTAGCCTCCAATGAGGAGGTAAATAATTAACTATCCTCATTCTCTAAAGATTCACCATCGGTCACCCAAACTATTTAATGACAAAAATAAGGCAATTTAAACCTCTCAGAGCGATTGTCATAGGCTCTTTACGGATGCTCACAGATGTCTTTGCATCACTTATACTGTTAGTATTTTCTTCACAAACACAATAACAAATTTGTTGTTTTGGGGAAATGGAAGCTGAGATTCCACAGAACAGGATAATCTCCTTCAAGAATGGTTATTGTGCTGTACAGTATGTGCTGTCTCACTTATAGCTCTGTCACCGACATTTATAGCAGCTCAACAAGGACAGGGACCTCAAAGAGAAAAAGCGATATGCTTGTCAGAAAACCTGCATTACCAAAGTTAAGGTAATGGCTCTTAGTTTGGTTTTTAAGTCTATTCATTTACACTGACCTTCTGCTGACTTTTGAAAGGCCACACTAAATCAAAACCAACCCAGGGAGCCCCAGCTCATCTCCACTCTCACTGCTGCCTGTAAGACCACATTCTGATGAAAAGAAATAACAACTGCATCTGTATCTGGGAGCTTCTGGAAAAATGGCAGAGACACAAAAAACGTCTAGCTTGGATCCCGACATGTTAGGTATCTCATACAACTAATCACTGAACTCAACCATACCAGCGTTAAAAATCTGGTGCCAATTGAAGAATGAGGAGGTAGAAGGAATGACAACTATAGACATGTGGCAGTGATCAATGAACCTGCAATTCTGCCTTGAAGAGGTCACTCTTGATGAATCAAACGCTGTGTAAGCAAATCTTACAAAAATGAGATTTTCATTTAGATAAAATAAAAACTTTGTTCAAGGAGAATGTTGGTTTATTATGCAATAGCTGAAAAGATGTGCTTTCGAACAAATGAATCTCTCTTTTTCTAAAGCATCACTGTGCCTACTGTATCTATCCTTTTAAAAATCTGCAATAAACTATCAAAATGGTTCTCCCGCCCTGGAGAAAATGTTGACAAAATAATACATCATCCAGTAAAATATCAAAACATTATTATTAATAATAATAAAAATCAAGTCTAATACAAAAATATTAATGAAAATAAGTTGGTCAATTAAGCACCTTGGTGGACACCATTGCAGAAAGTTTTATTTACACATGAATACTACTGGTTTTAAAATTATAAATTACATTTCAAACTGAAAAGCCACTTGGAACCAAATCTACATCTACGGGCAACAAGAGATATTCCAGCAATTTCTAAGGGCTATTCCAACATTTTTCATTAATCAACAATTTCTAGTGCAAAATAACTAATTGTCAACAACACAAGCCTTTCAATACCAAATTCCCAGAAAACTCTACTTCCTCTATCAAAAGATGCAGAACTGTGCATCAGCTCTTTCATACTTACATTCTCTGAGTTTGATCAGGTTATTTTTCAGTTCTCAACTGGTTTCCTTAATTACATCAGCCTCCAGCATTTCAGTTAAGTGGATCTTTTCCAGCTCCCTTTGCTAAAGAGTGAAATGGGTTTTCCTGTATTGATCTTTCCTTTTTGGCACTTCGCTAAGGCAAAAAAAAGCAAACAAAACCAACCGCTCTTTTTAATTAGTGCAATTGTTTTATACCTCTTTTATAGCTTAGTTCTAAGAAGCAGCAACTTCAATTAGTTTTTTTCTTTTTTTCCTTTTTTAATAAACAAAAACAATGTTTACACTAGTACATTGTATGGAAAACTCAGGGAAACTAAAAATAAGACTGATGGGAGAGTAAAGGTTGATGGTAGTTCTTGAGTTTGCAAATAAAATTGTTTTAAAATAAGAAAAGGAATTACAGAGGCTTGAGAAATCAAAACACATGATTTGATTTAGATAGAGAATCAAGATACCTCATCACTCTTGGAACAACTGAAGTCAATTAGGAACGCTGCCACTAAACAGAACCAGAATTTTCTTTCTCACATGAGCACAAAATGGCAATTAGGACAAACTGGGGGACAATAGAATGTGTCCATTCATTTCAAACCAATTAGGTCAAAATACACGATTGTCTGATTGTGCAGTTACTTGTCTGTGTGTGCATGCATTTCTATGTATGTAATGCAACATGAAACGTGTTTTAAATCTTACAAGTAGTGCTACACGCTTAGAAAAGTTAAGGAACCTTGCAACTTGAAAAAGACGGCACAATTACTCTATGGATATCTGCTTTTGTTGGTTTTTAGCAAGAGGAACATTGTATTAATACTATCTCAAATGTAACTTTTCACTTAATTTATCTGGATTTTAACTAAAATCTCAACAAAATCAAAAGGAGGAAATATTAGCATTTACATTTTTTCATCAGTGCTTCACATGCATGGAGCACTGAAGTGAAAGGAATATGATGGGATGGGTTCCTACCAGAACTGACTGTACCTGTTCCATTTTCTTTCTGTGACCGCAGCCAAGAGTAAAATAACACATCTGAACTTTTAGAATTAACATCTCCCCAAATATCTGGAATACAACACAGTTTCTTTTCAGCTGTCGACAATTCCTCCGACAGCTAACAGCAAAGATCCACTAAAAACTTCAGTGTGAGGTGCCTGAGTCCCAAGCTTGCCCATAAGGATGGACGTAGGCACACACTAAACTGTGATGAGAGAGGCCAAGGCCCAGCAGATGCAATATTTGCCTTTGAGGTGACACCATGAGGCTGGAACAGAAAAGGAGCTTCCAGAAGCCTCCAGAAGGCTATGAACCACCTGCTGCATGGGCGGTGGGGGGTTAGCAGGCACGGTCCCTGTTTTAAATGAGGCAATGCCGTAGTGAGGAATGCAAGAGCGATGGGACTGGAAGGACAAGTGCGTGACAGCCCGAAGGCCTTTACCAAAAGATGGAATATCTGAACAAGGTTTTTTTTGATCATTTCCGATTTTTATCCTGCGACTTTGCTCTTTAAAATGGTGCAACTCTGGTAGCAGGGGCCAAAATCCCGATTTTCCCAACAAACCTGAGCGTTTTAACCAGGCTGCAGGACCCGGCTGCGCCTTGCTTGTATGCCTTGGTTTGGAAGCGCAAGATAAGGATACAACATCCCTATATGGCTTTTACCGTGCTCCTTACATTATTAACTCCGTGCTACGCTGCCCTGAGGGTGAACTCTTGCTTCAAAACCCGCACTGCTGTCTCCTCGCGGGCTGCGCGGGCCTCCGTGCCAGCGACAATGGCGGCGGGGATCTCCGCTGCCCACGCGCAGCAGACAGGCCCGGCCAGCGTGTCGCACGCACACCGTGATGTGCAGCACGCGCAAAGGGGTCTGAGAGCTTCCCGCGCCCGCAACGGTGGGTTTTGTTCCTCCCGTCATGGTCGGTTTCGTTCCTTTTCCCGGAGCTGCCAGGTGCACAGACATTCTCCCAGCAAGAGGCCGCACACCGAGGCGGCAGGGACGCCGTGCGGAAGGGCCTGCTTGTCCACGTACCTGCCGGTCGGGGTGTTACTCCTCTCTCCTGCAAGGCCCAGGAATTCAGTAAAACCTGTGTTTCAACCCCACGTGCATTTGAGTTTCATGCTGGTTTAGTATCTTTCCAGAGAGCTGGACACAGGTGTGGTCAGAGAAGGACTATACGTGACAGCCATTCTAGCACTGTCTCATGACACCACCTGTAACTCGCTGACAAAACCAACCCCTGGGCTTCAGAAAGCTCTATGTATAAGATGACACAGAATGACAGGAGTCCAGTGCTGGGCTAAAAATCCTACATTTTTTCCAGCCGTGCGGGCTGGCCCCGCGTGGCAGCTGGGCCCTGGAAGCAGTGGACAGGAGGAGCACCAGCGCTGCTCATCGATGGCACACGGGAAGAGGACAGGCACATCCCTGACCCCTCATGCATCAGGGAGTGAGAGCCACACCAAGGATCTGCGCAGGTCCAGAGACCAGTCAGGAGCTGCAGGAGCCCGGCTAGTTCTTGTCTGGATGGCCTCAGGCAAAGGGAATGTGCAGCAAAAGGAATGTGCAGTGATGTCATTAAGGGGGTGGGTTTTTTATTAGTTTCTGCTAATAAGCTTAGCAGATGTTACTGGGAACATTATGATGTTATTTTTCCGTCATTTATAACTTTATTTTTAATTTTTCCCTCAGAGCAAGCAAAGGCAGTAGATCTTACCACATATCTGAACCTTAACTCATTGTCCCTGTAGTATTGTTAAAAGTGTAGCTGAGGATTTGCTTTATTTTTATTATTATTATTATTATTGTATGAAGCAAAAAGTATTTTTCCCATTTGCCTATAACTCCAAAATAGCTGAAAGGATTATGCTCTGAGTTAAAGAGGAAAAAATACTTTTCAGACTCGCAACACGGAAAATTTCACCCCTAAACCCAAGTTTTTTGTAAATTTTAGAATATGTGAAAACAAAGAACTATAATGGAAACTATTTCAAACTCTTATTATGGCAGATATCATTATAAACTATTTATCAAGATATTAACTATGGCTATAAATACCTGATGTTTTCTCTTGAATAATCCTAAGAGAACGTCAATATTAAATGCTGTAAGGACAAAGATTATATAGGATAGTGCAACGGAACAACAGAAAAATAAATATACAAATTCAGGATATTTCACTGCTTTCTACGTCCAACATTTAGCTCTCAGTGGGAAACTGTTGGGTTTTTTTGTTTGGTTTTGGTGGTTTGCGGTTTTTTTTGGTTTGTGTGTTTGTTTGTTTTTTGTTATTTAACTCAAGCTTCACTAAATTTACTCCTGGTTTATACTGGTTTGAGCTCCGGAGAAGGGTCGTTAAATGTCGTCATTTTAATGGAAGATATAAATCCTACTTTCCTTGTTGGAAGGTGCAGGGGGAAGGAGGAAGGATGGAGGCATAATTTGCTTTCAAAGGATATATGCAGAAATTTCTAAGCAACCACCAAAGTAAAAGCTTATTTCTAAGTTACCTTTATGTGTTCACATTGTTAAATATTTCACAGAGAAACCTCCTATAAAAATCACTACAAAGAATTAAGACAGAAATCTCCATATTACGAAAACCTCCTCAACTGCCAAATTCAGATAGGTTTTTTTTTCTTATTTCTTTCAATTTTTCCTCTGTATGCTCTGTGTCCAGACTGCAAATAGCGAAGAAAAATTCACGCACAGTATATTTAGTAGTATAATCCAAATTGTACAACACTACCGCACAAATAATCTGCCTTTTCACCCATCCTCCTTCCTTTGAATGCTGCAATTGCTCATCAGGGTGAGGCAGTCTCTCTGTCTCCGTCTCACTGGTAAGACCAGTAGAATAGTTGTTGCTTCTTCTCTTTAGCTGGAGGGTGTTCGACCATTTTTACAAACACAACACCAGCCATACATGGAGGTACCAAACGTACAAAGGTTTTTTTCCCCTCCCAATCTTCTATCAATTTGTGGTATGTTTCAATATGGGATTTTGCTGTTTCCTCCAGTCTAAGGATAGCAGGAGATTTAAGTGGCAGTATCTTTTAACGTTTGTGTATTCAGATCGTATTTTAAGAGTGACTTGCCAGTCCTCACTAAGTATTTTATTTTCTATTTGTAGATGGGTGAAGAATGTGTAACACAGAGGGATAAAGCATCACATTTCTGGTGGTAGCATCATGAAGTCCTACACAGCCCTAATATATATAGCAAAGTCTATAGATTAAAAGACAATGCTAAGAGGAAAGCTTTTTAACCTACTTTTTAAAAAAGCTAAACAGCCTAGAAACTAAGATGAACTCAAAAATCCTTGCAGAGTCAGAGACAGACATGACATAATCTAAGTTTTTCATAAAAAAAATCAGCTGAATACTTCTCAGGAAGGATTTTAATATATTATGACACGGTTATTAGTTAGCTCAGATTAAATAAAAAAGCACTCCCCTGCTTTAAAAAACCAAGATATAGAGAACTGAAGCCTTAAATCCATACATATAGGGTTTCAGAAGCTTTTAAAGGTTTTAATCCCTAGACAAGAATTGTTTCTTCAGAGAATAAAATGATTTTAAGTTTTCGGCCTTCCCTCCAAGAAGGACTCTAGGGAAGATAGACGTGATCAGAAGGGTCGAAATAGATGTCAATCATATGTTTGCTATTAAAATATATCAAAAGCCTCTGAAGATCAGTAGGATTTCAGGTGCCTAAAGGCTTGAGTGTCACAGGCTGGAAGGAACCTCGGGAGGTCTCTTGTCCAAACCCCTGCCCAAAGCAGGGCCAGCTCTGGGGTCAGATCAGACTGCTCAGGGCTTGGACCAGCTGGGGCATGAAACCTTCCAAGCACAGCCTCTCGCGAAGGCCTGTTCCACTGCCTCACTCTCCATGGGAACACACAGGAAAAAGTTTCTCCTTACTCCAGCCTGAACCTGTTGCAACTTGTACCTCTTGTCTCTCACCCACCTGCCCTGCACCACTTTGAGAAGCCCGGCTCTGTCTCCTTAATCATCTCTTGTAGGTGCTGGGGGGCTGTTAGGTACCCCCGAAGTCACCCCTTCTCCAGGCTGTCACAGCTTCCCCAGACGCTCCTCATGGGGAAAGTGCTTCCAGCCCCACTGCCCTGGGGGACTTCCCCAAGCTGCCTCCAGTTTGTCCATGTCTTTCCTGTGTCAGGTTGCAACACTGGATGCGGTATCTAGATGTGGTCTGATGAGTGCTGTACAGAAGGAGACAATCCCTTCCCTTGATCAACTGGCTGTGCTCCTGCTCATCCTGCTCGGGATGATTTCTTTCTTCTAGTTCATATGAAGAGAAACTACAGTGTTATAAAGATGCAAACTCTACCTACAGCTTTAAAAAGAACATCAGTATCGGAGTAATTGAAAGGAAGCAATTTTTCCAGATTGGAACAGTCTCACACATTGTCCTCTTTACTAATTTTATTTGGAAAAGGAACTTCTATTTGGAAAAGACATGCAGGAAGGTGGATGAGGTAACACTCAATACTGTCATGCCTACTGGATCTTCTAAGGATACTGTAACTAAGTGAGTATTTTAGTCATTCAGCTCCCGGAACATAATTCTCAAAGGCCAGTCAGCTATGAAATTCCCTCTACAAGGAATGGGGGAAGTTATGTGCCTGTTTCAAAGATTTATGTGTTTTCCTGCAGCCATGGATTAGACACTTGTCTGAGACTGGGATTCATTGCTTCAAATTTCCTCTCCAAATCTAGGCTCCAATTTGTATCTTTGGCTGTAGAGGACTGACTCAGTATTTTTATTTGGAAAAAAAAAAAACCAAACCAGGAGAAAGGTGGCAGTGGAATTGATACAAGAGATTTAAGAGACTGAAGATTAAAGTATTCACTTAAGAATTAGCAGGTTCAAACCTGCATTTTCCAGCTCCTGGGAGAGCACACTTCACACCTGGTTCCAGGCTGCTGAAATGAAAACTCTGTGGAGCAAAGAATGTGAGACTCACGAGCCAGAAGGATGGGGGAAACTGAGATCTGCAACTCCTCTTAATGATCCCTTGCTTATTGCCAGCACCTTGCAACTGAATGTGCATAGTAAGTATGAGTATTCATGTATGATTTACTCAAAGATGAATTTTCATTAATCTTTTCACTCTTCACCACTATTTTGTACATGTGTTTTACATTTCCTTATTAAGGAAAGACAACTTTGGTCTCTTTTTATTTCTACAGAAACTCAAGAGTCTTTGTAGTATTATGCAAGGAGCAGACATCAACACCTATATTTAAGTATGACACATTATAAGCTTATATTATCACTTATAATTTGACTCCATTTTAACTATTTGGACTGTAAAGCTCCACAGTGAATGTTTGCCTCAGGCGAAATTTTTTCTGGAAGTTTTGTCGATATTTAAACAGTTGTTTCAAAGAGAATCTCGAGTGCTTCCACATTTCGGAGCAGGGACTTGACATTTGGCAGAGAAGCTGATCCCATGGCAAACTGCCTTTTCCGTCACAGTGAAAACCCACATAAATTTGACTAAAATAAAACCTCTGGAAAATACTACTTGTATACGCCCTGCACAGGTTTGTTAGAGGCCTGTAACTGAACCATCACAATATTTTCCTTACATTAACTTTGTTCATACTCAGGTGACAGGAGCTCAGAATCTTTTTACACAAGGGAAAGCAGACACGTGCTGACACAGAAGAAAGGGTGAGAGACAGGACAGGGACTGGGAAAGGCGAAGGGCATCACGGCTACAGGATGACAGACCAATGAGTTGGTTTCACTTACACGAGCAGTTCTGCTCACCCACTCACTCCAGACAGCAGAGAACATTCTTTCTTCTCAACATGTGTTTCAGAGGGAAAATAATTACAGCCAAAATATAACAGAGACTGAAATCTCTCTGCTGTCCTTCATACTAATTTTAATCAGTAGTTTATTCCTGAACATTTAGACCGTGTGATTTTTAACGCCTTCTAGCTGTATTTATTAACAATCTCACTTTTATTAGTCTCATGAGTTGAGGATTTTTCCCCCAAGCATTCAATTATGACACTTAGCTAGTTTAGGGAATTATTTAAAAAAAAAATAAAATTAAAAAGTATCATATTTTTCACCAGAAAGCAGATCATTTTTTTCTTCCTCTCCCATTTGTTTTTTCTCTGTTAAGAACAGGCTTAAATAGCATAGTTGTTTGCTTCTAAGGACCTGTATTTTACTTTGGTCAAATTTAACTTGAAAATTGCAGAAATTTTTAGCTCTTAATAAACCGCTAGTATTTAGTCAACTCCTTCAAACATCAGAAATGCACACAAACACACTGTTCAATGCATGCTCATTCTCAGGGACTGAATTCAAAGACAGAAAAGCAACAAATCTTCTTCTTGTCAATGCCACTTGAAAAATGCTGGGTTTTGAGGAGGTACATTTTTACGTCTTTTCAGCTGTCACTGAGCAGTATTTTGGTACTATAAACTAGACAAAAGGTGATCAAATAAAATGCATCAGTGAAGAGCATCACTTAAATTTTTATTCATTATCAATTCGTACAGAGCTGCTCTGGAGCTTGAGAAAAGCGGTATTTTAAACCCTACTGTCTGCAAAGGAAGCAAAGATTTACTTGTAAGACTCTCACAATGATGCAAAAAAAATGATTCCTTTCTGTCCTCTATTAATAGATGCCTTAAAATTCAACCTGATGTTTAAGAATGCTTACAACCCCCAGGTCCAACAGGCATTTTCTTCTACTGCCAAATACATTGCTGCAGATGATCCTCCTTCCCATCAAATACCTTGTGAAAGAAAGCTTAAAGAGAGGAAAAGATTTGACCAATTTTGTATTTCATACTAATACATCACCGTTACCCGATATGGTAATAACTTTTTGTTCTCTTTAAGAAAAGGAAAAAAAATACTACCGAAGATATTTTGTAAAGAAATTTTACGTTTTAGCAGCTGGTACTTTAAGTCCAGACCTATGTGCAAGTCTTCCACAATTACTCAAATTTGTAAAATATTCTGTAAGACATGCAGTCACTAAGGTGCAATGGATACCTATTTAATCTATTATTATCTACTAAATGAAACCCTTAAAATTGTTTTACTTTATGTGAGCTAACCAGTAAGAGAATAATAGCATATGTCTTCTTTTTTTTTTTAACTTAAACTCTCAGCATCCTTATTTTAAGACCTGACATGGGCACACTCATACAGCACTTATCATAGAACCAGGATCAAGGAACTTAAACTTTTTGGGGTAGGGTAATAATTTAAGCACATCTCACTGACAAAGAAAACCAGTTATTAGCATCAATAAAATTTGCACTCCTTTGGAAAGATTACAATATAAAAAGCAGGAAATTAAAACACAATATGGGGTGATACAGTCTAAGAAAAGCATAGTTTTATGCACATGCAAATGTCAATTCTCACACAAAGAGATGGATATCGTACCTCAGAAGTTAACAGTGTCACCCATTAATAACTTTTTATTGCTCTGTATTTTCAAAGCGCTCTTAAAACATTAACAAATACATCTTAGATATTTCTGTGTAGGTTTTGGTGTTACACAAAGCTTCTCAGGCTCTCATTAGATGCCAGTAATGGTTTAACCATTATGGTCATAAGTCACCACATCCATTCTCTTCCAAAGTGAAGGACCACAGTGCATCTGTGATGAACATAAAAGTAAAGCACATTTTTGCAAATTCAATCTCTAACCTCTCTGAGCATTTCAACTGCTAGTAACAAGAACAAGATCATTCCTACTGTTCCTCAAAAAGCAAAGCTAACCACACTCTTACTACTTCAACCTCATGCCAAAAAGTTATATCGTAATATAACCTGCTAATGATGTTACTACGTATCTTAAGAGACTTTGAGTAATCCTGACACAACATACTAAAAAAAGGTGAGCAACATTCATCCATGTGTCAGCTGTTCACTTGCCTCCCCAGTCCTGCTTCAACCCAGCTTTCAGCTGCTGCTGATTCTGCCTGCTGTTACAGCAGCAGCAGCAACCAGCGGCGAGCAGGGCTGCATCCACCCTCCCCAGCCAACCTCCACAAAGCACCTCTCCACGAGCGCAGGGGCTGACATGCTCTGGGTGAAGGTTCAAGTACTAGATCATCTCCAGATGACTGATCTCTCAACTGAACTGTGCATTGCTGAGTATAAAAATCAAGGAGAGGTGGAGAAAAGAGAAGCGTGGGGACAAGAAGTCAAATAAATTTCTACCAGCATGGAGGTAGAAGTAAATGACAAATAAATCACTGATTTAAAAATAATTCTAATAAATCAAGCGGTCCTGTGAACGTACACACAGTGCTGTTACTTCATCACTAAATATATGTTCCAGTTCCTTATATTATTACATTTTGTAAAATATTCTGTAAGACATGTAGAGTCACTAAGATGCAATGGATGTCTATTAATATTAAATGAAACCCTTAGAGGGTGAGGTAACCAGTAAAAGAACAATAGTGTGTCTCAATACATCAGCTTTTATAATTGCTTTTCTAAATAAATACTCTGTTGCAGCAGCTTTATTTTTAAACTGGGGCAATTGGTTATCTACAGCGAAATGCACAACTTCTATTTAAATTTTTAATAAGGATCCTTTTTTCTCACAAGGACGTTTTTATTTAAATTTTGTACTCATAGGAAGTAATTTAAAAGCAAGTTGCTAGACTGCCTACACGGTGAAGCTGAAGAGGTAAACCATTTACACTTGCTGTCTACAATCACCAATCCACAGGACACAGAACCACAGAACATACTAATTGCAACATACACAGAGCACCTCATCAAGCCACCTTAGAATGGATGATGGTTCAAACTGAAGTTGCACAAGCTACTATCTGATGCAGACTCTCCTGCCTCCAGTTGCTGGAGCAGTCATCTTTTCTTCTGCAAGGGCAAACCCATTCCCCAAGGTTCCCTCTAGAACCAGCCAGCTGAGCCAGGGGAGAGGCATCATGAACCTTTGCATGTGGCAAGGTCTGAGCAGAGGGTAACTGCGGAGCTCAAATTCAGGGGACTGGTGGCAAACTGCATGGTGAGAGAGCTGACAGGTAGGACCACATACACGTGTCTGGGGAGTGGAAAAAAAGCTTCAATGAAAGGGCAACAATGCACGCAGTGAAGAAGGAGGTGGCTGACAAGTTGCAGGAAGCAGCCTAGGGAGAGCTGTGATGGGCGAGAGTGCCAGCTGAACTGAGAGCAAAGAAATGCTTTCCTATTTAATTCCTGCTGTTTAATTTCACCCTCTAACGGCGTTTAGGAAACACCATATACTTTGATTACAGGTGAGGCTATAAAACAGAAAAGTTGCACAACTGCTTCTGCCTCAAGTCTGTATTCCAAAGATTTCACAACTCCTGAAACACCCACACCACATTTCCCAACTGAAAGCACTCAAAGGTGCTCAAAAAACCTGGGAAAAAAAAAACAAACAACCGTAATTTACCCCTCCCCTCTTGTGTTCAGTAAGCAAAATAATTAAATAGATAAATAGATTCAGACTTGTATTCAGTAAGCAGAATAAACAGGTTTCATGCTAGTGGAATTGGTGCCTGTAACTATACCTCTAACGTGGAATGAAATTTTCATCATTTCAAGAAATCACCCGTATTTTTTTAGGTATAAGCAAGATACTCGCTCATGCCACTTTCAGAAATAAGGGATTACACACAGAAGAATGGAAAACGATATTGTAGAGTAAATATTCCCAAGACAGGATCTGAAATACTACTAACATTAGATGTGAATATATTATTCTGAAAACTTTGCCTCCATTCAGATATTAGAGTAAACTATTTGCACAAAGAAAGAGCACGGCCTTGCAAACAAAATACTGTTGCACCTCTGGAAAAACAGGAAAAAAGTTTCTCATGGTATCGAGTATAGATACCCCATGTTACTCTTCCACATTTGAAAGAAGTGTATCATTCCTCTTTATACAATTGTAATATAAAAAACCACACAGGAGACGATAGAGCTGCGAGTACCTCTCTAATCTTGTGTTAATTCAGAAATAAAACTCCTCTAAATTCCCCAGCTGTTCCAATTTCTTATACATCAGCTTAAAATTTTGGCTGAATCTGGGGTAAGCTAACTGGCTGACCAACTCGGGTAGCGATGGTAGGAAACAGTTTACAGACGAAATTTGCTACTGCAGGCACTGGGGACACAATGGCGTGGAACTGTTGAATCTCCGACCTCAATCCAAGTTCAGGCCTAAGTATGAAAGATAACACAGACATATTTAGTTTTTACTCAATTAACATGGCACATCAGACTTTTCTAATCTGTACACTCCACTCTTCTGGTAGGTAATATAAATAAGAGACAAAACAAGCCATTAGAGGACTCATCATTTCATAGAAGAGCATCCAGGTCCTTCACACTAAGACTTTCTCTTCAATATAAAATGGCAGTTTTGAAGTCACAAATGTATTGAGATAATTAGATGCTCAGGGTTAAACAAACCAGATGAGGCAGGTGGTTTATGACTATTCTCTTAATAGCATCTCTTAGGCTTCCTGACAGCATTTAAAACAGTGCCTGGACTGCCCGACATGGCTGGAGAACCTCAATAACTTTATCTAGTATATCCATTAACAATAAAAACTGGGAGACAGACTTGCCATGGGTTACAGTGTTCAGGTTAAGGATTTCAGCAGAAGTCATTTAGGTATGATAGGTTGTTAAAATCGTGCTCAAAAGCTGCTATTGTGTCACCTGTGACACAGAAAAGCTTGTCAGAAAACCAGTCATTAATATCTGTATTTTTTCTCCTGCATGGAAAGGCTGCAATTGAGTTTTCACTGTTTTTGGCTATTTCTGTTGGTTTCAATTGAAAAATTTCAGTCTTGCTTTATAAACGATCTTCACATAAGATCAAAACATAAATCATTTGCAAGATGGCTGAATAAAGCTAACCGGTATGTGGCAGAATGTAGTAACTTCTCTGACAAATTTGATGTAACTTCATTTAAAAATGCAACAAAAAAAAAACTTCCAAAAGTTTAAAACTTTTAAAAAAATTCTTTAGATGTGATTTATGTTCTACTATCGCTCTCAATCTGTTTCAGAAATAATCTTAAAATATTAAGAAGAATCTTAGCATTTCCACTGCCTGCACTGAACCACTTCAGTTCACACGGGCTCCTTCAGGGCATTCAGGAACCGTGTGGTCCGAAGTCTCCTGGTGGATTTCATTCCACGAGATACCAGGCCATTCCCAAGGATGAAAAGGAGCCTCGTTATTTCCCAACAAGCTTGACATTGTTTTGCCATTTCCTGAATGAGCGTATCAGTCCTTGGCCACCACACAAATCATCTACTCAGGACAGGCTATTTTTATAGTTCCCAGATGGTCCTTATGCGCTTTCATGCATGACATGAGCTTTGCAGGATGCAACCACTCAAGCGACCTTGGTACATGCGAAATCGTTCTCTCCAAGCAAAGAAAGGTGGGAGCCGAGTCGTGCACATGGGTACATCTATTCATAGTTATGTCATGCACTTTAGCTAGCACTGCATCATTTTATTTTCACAATGTACCTTGGCATTTGTCATTGGCAGGAGTTCAATTCGTGTCATAAAAAATATACTGTCTCCAGTTTCAGTTCATTCTAGTTATCTGCTGCTTCCAAAGGGAAATGTGACAAGCTATTTGCATTCAGGAGTAGATTGGTACTTTTGACCCCGGCTCCATATTTTGACAGCGAATACTCAGCAATACTACCCGTTCCTGAAATTATATTGGAGATACTACTGATATTCAGTGTTGCTGAATAAAGTCTTCCAAAAGATTCCCTTGAGGCTGTCTTCACATAGTCTTGGAACCAGTAAGATAAAAAACCCAGATTCAAATATTTTGACCTCATCATTATTAAAACTACATGGTTGAAACATAACAACCAAGTACCTCTAGGAAACTCAACAGAAACCATGCCACAAATTAATTCCTTTCTGAGGATAAGCAGGTATTCATATAGTTTGCTGCTTAATAAAATGGGTAATTTACCACCTGTAGAGCAATTAACATAAATCTAATGGTTTTAGTCTATGCAATAAATCAGCAATTTTGATGCGGTCAAGACGCTCACAGCCTCTCAAGGCTCCTTCCACACTACTGAGACTCTGAAGCGTAGCAAAGCACAACTGTAGTTTGAGAGACCACAGAGGAGGTGGAGCCCGTTGTTCAAAAGTGAAGAGGACTGTTTATCTGCCCAAGAATCTTAGTTACGGGGGAAGAATTTGAGAAGTGTCCCTGGTGCTTCAGCTGCCCTTTCTGGGTCATCACAGTGTTGTTCTGGTCCATAACTGACACCAAACCACATCAACAAGGGGTCTGAGACATGACAGAAAAGGCTTGAGGACTCAGACTTGTAACTAAGACAGCAAGTAACAACTTCTGTATGACAGCTATTCCAGGCACTTGCATGACTGGTTTTCATATTCTGCTCCAGTTCTGGGCACTACATCAACTTAAAGGTGTTGATGGTGATGACGAAGGGTATGTTGGTTTCAAACAGTTTTATATACACAGAAGATGAGAAACATTTTATGGAGCTGCAAATATAATGAAAAAGTGACAGTACGCATAAAGCCGAAGGACATACAATAGAAAAGATGCAATGTACCTTTCTTCTCTCGCTTGGAGTAACTTCATAATTTTAGTACAGTGTTACAGCAAAATTCACCAAGGAACTTTGTTTTCTCTCTCCATTAGGGACTCAAGGGAAAACTCTGTTCTGCGTGTCTTAAGTTCAAATTACACCTTCAGTATTTAACTCCTTGGTCTATACTTTGACAGAGAATTGACATCTTACATCCTCGTGTTCAAAACTGTCTATGGTTTTAAAAGCAATTCTGGTATTCAATACAGTCACACAATCTCTCTGACCGCAAAACTAAGGAAAATGAACGCCCCTGAACAAACTAAAAGAAGAAACGCCACTCTTGGACAGCTGATTTCTGCCTATAAAGATGGCAATACCAGTGGAACCATAGACACAATTCTGTTTGGTTGGCTTCACTACAGAAACCAGGACTAAAGGCAGAATGAAGTGTGCGCCCCAGATGTGTGGTCTAGGTGCACCCCAACCTGCAGCCTGGAAGGAGATGTGGGTCTCGCTCCAGAGCTTCGCTCGCTCTTCTGAGCTCTCACACGCTTTGGACAGAAGTCTGCAGGGAAGGACCCGGCTGTGCAGCACCAGCAACGTCCCCGCAGGCTGGCTCACTACCTGCGGGAGCTGGCTGCGCCAGAGCTGGAGCTACACTTGCCCCACGCTCAAGACAAGGTGCTGCAAGGAGCCTCCAGTCCATAGTGGCAGGGGATCCGCATCCCAGGAATCCGCATCCCGGGGCTCCTGCTGTCAGCCCACAGTTGGTAAGTCTGAGCGCTACATGAGATGCTACCTTAATATCAACAGCTGCAACTGATAAAACCCAAACGGACAAAAATCAGGATGTCTGGCTCTGAAGTCTGGCTCCATCGCAGGTTTGTTTCGTGACCTTGATTCACACCTGAAAGGGGGTGTTTTGTCAGCTTCAGTCAGCAAGAGGCAAGGTGGCTTTGGTAGGTGAATGACAAAACGGAGGAATCATCTGGCAGCAGATGACTTCTGCCATGGTCCTCTCTGCTACAGCACTAGTCCTGCCACTGAAAACGTCTGTGATGTAGGAATGTAGAGTCCAGAGCAGCAACGCAGGTGTAACTTCTATCTTACAATTCAAGAAAACAATTGTGTCATATATTAAGAGACCTGTGCACCCACTCAATTATTTTTCTCTATTTTACTAAAGAGAAAAAATCCCTTTTTAGAAAGAATTTCACTAGTATTTCAGAATCTCTCTTTAGCTATCAGCTTAAATAACAGTTTGACCACCTTTACAAGTGAGTCAGATGGTAAATTAAGTTCACGGTAAATCCAGAGATTAATTACAAATTGTTAAAGTCTGTTTAGATTAGCTTAAAAACATGTGCTAAAAAGACACAAATTTGTTTTCATATCCTACACAATCCCCCTTGCCTTAAAGGCTTGGAATTATCCCAAAATTTAGTAACAGCCACCTGCACCCATAGAGAAAAACAGTATGATCCAAAGATAAAATCCTTTGCTATGAAGTCTTATATTTTGTCTTGTATAATCCCTAAGCCATTTTTGTGCCAGAGAAAGAAAAACGTCTGTATTACTGAAAATTACTACATTTATTTGGAACTACAATGTGCTGTGAATAAAACCATCATTTGAACACTGAAATTAAGAGAAAATATTTCAAGCTTGCTCCATATTGTCCTAATGAAGTATGTTTTATAAATCAAAATAATACAAGAAACTAAGTAGTTTAAGCTGAAGACTGATTCCCAAAGATTACATTTGATTCTCAGTTCCAACTCTGCAACCGTGGGAAATACAACTTAATCTTTTTACTTACAGCCCACAGTGAAGTGCTTTATAACAGTTCACTTAGGGTTCATCCATCCCACCACTGTTTCGTGGTAATTAGCCAGACAAAATTTACAGAAAAAATGAAACGAAAAGCAAAATGATAATGCAAACCTTATTGAAGGATAAAACCCACCACTTATCTTCACTTTAAAAATTCCCTTCAAGATACATCATCAACACAATGATAAAAAAAAACAACCCTGACTTTGAATTCAAGGTTGATTGAATTTCGTCACACTGCCAACCTTCCAGCTTCCTGTTAATTCAAATTATTAATTGGCAGATATCCAGAAGAAGCAGGGGAGGGGAAATCTAATTTGTGCATGTACTTAGACAACTAGTAACTCTCTACAATCGCTTATCTCTGTATTCCCTCTGTTCATCTTCCAGAAAAGCAATAAAATAAAAGCAGAAGCACTTTCTTAGTGGAAGAGAATGAATTGCTAAAAGTATAACCCATTCTTTAGCAGCTGCACAAACACATACCCTTGTCTTTTTGCTCTCCTTGTTTTCATCACTGCTATTAGTAGTTATTTTTCAACTGCTGTACAATATGGCCAGTCTCTCTGACAGGAGATGCAAAAGTAAAGGCTCCTTCCCAAAGAACTTGCAGTTAAAGCTCTCGACTAAGCCACTGGAGTTATCAAAGTACAGGATGAGACTTTATGGCTGCCAAGTGAAGCAGGGGCATGACAGTGATCCTGCGGTACTTACAGAACCCCACTGCTTGCAGGTCTAAGGGAGACACAGCTTATGAGGAAGAAGAGGAGGGATGCAAGAGTCTGCATATAAGTGCACAAAAAAAAAAAAAAAAGGATTTCTCCACTTTCTCAGCTCACTCTTTCTTATGTCACCTCCCACGATTATTTTTATCTTTTATCGTTTCTTTGTTATGCTTTTAGAATTTCCCTATTTCCCCTCAGAGTTTGGGGTATGCAGAACGAAGGTTATATTTACACTGGGGTGGCTGAAACCTTGCTGTTTTCTATTTCCAAGACACAGTTGACTAAACTTGGCAACATTTACAGTATCTTCTGAAATCGACACCTGACTTCCTCTATACCAAGTAGTATTAATTAGATAACTGATATTTAAAAAAAAAAAAGGAAAGATCCCTGTCATCTGCCTCTTTTTGTTATCAGTCACTTTCTACTGCCAGCACTAAGAGAGTGAATGGTTAAATCTAGAAATATCTGTAGCATAAAAAATACACAAAAAATTCAAACTCAATTAAGCTAGGTTTTGCAGGCAGTAGAAAGGCTGGAGATAAAAGTAGTACAAAGAATCACAGAATCATGTAGGTTGGAAAAGACCTTTAAGATGAACAGGTCCAACTGTACAATAATTGTATTCGTATGTCCTGCAGTTTGCTCCTTACTGAAACCCCTATGAAAGCCTTATGGCTGAAGGCAGAAACCCTGGGGTGTTCTGGCTGCCATCGGTGCGGTGGGTGATCCCAGGGGGCTCCAGGCCACTTACTGAGCAGGAGAACTCCCCCGTGGGTAAGGAGCTCAGCCACAATCGGGCAGATTTAATACAGCACCATGGCCCCAATGATGAGGTTTTTGCACTTCTTGCTGTACGGCCTGCAAAGCAATTTGAACAAATGGCATTATGGACTTGGGATTTTATATTGATTTTCATATTATTCCCGTAGTCAATGGGAATAAAATTGCCTTTGGGAAACCAAGTCAGCCTGCAGAGATTTTTTTCTTGCACATCGCTGCTAATAACACGTGTCAAAGTGAAATTAGCTCAGATCTTTAGAGGCAACACCCCAATACCCCTTTTTGCAGTGCTGTTGCCATAGAAAGATACGAACAGCTGTATCTGATCGAAACTTATTCAGCCATTTGACTGCTGCACAGGGAGGGTAAGCTGCACCTGACTGTCTTTTGTCAGTAGGGACTCTGGCTAACAGTCAAATGTGCAGTAAACAGTCACTTGTTACCATGTGCAACAGCACCAGTTCTCAGCACACAATGAAGATACTTACATATGAAAGATTTCCAAGCTACAAGCTATGCTGCTACTTTCCAGAATTTGCACGAAAATTAGAAGGCACAATTTGGCCTTTAACATAATCAAATACCCTTTAAACATGAGGGGGTTAACAGTTTATTTCTGTAGGTTCTAAATCCAGTTCTAACATTTCAAAAGACGGTGCACTATTAAGCGAAGCACGGAAAAACCTCATTGTTCAATTGTTCCCCCTTCCCAAATCTTTATGTATTTGGAAATACTTCCACCGTTCCGCCAGTTCCAAGAGGAAAACAATTTCATTTGTTGTTTAAACTGACTTGGAAAAAAGATGTGCCCTGTCATCCCTTCCCCAAGCCCTGGGGTTCTGCAAAATCCAGTCACGTCTGCACTGCATACAGTGAGGAATCGCATCTTATTTTTAAGTCTTGACCACGTCCTTTTACCTCCAATTCAGCGCAGTGGGCCTGATTTAAGTAGTGGTTTACTAATTAGATGAAAAAGCATTAAAAACGCCTGCAAAACCAATCAGGAATCAAAATCCCAGTGGCTATTCCACCTTCAATGGGCTAATTTCCTTAGTTGCCAGATCAAAGGTATTGCAGATGGCACAGACACAAACAGCAGAATTCAAACTTGAGGATTACAGACACTCCAACGGCACTGCTGCAGAAACCAAAACTGACAATTAAAGCTTCTATAAAATGCATAGGAATTAAGAGGTTCATAAGAATTCTACTGATAGCCGAGCTCCTTTTTGCTCCCAAGCCTGTTTACTTAACATTTACTGTAGTCATCAGGTATAACACAAACGGGGATGGGAGGAGCATAACGTCAACTGGTTGCATTCCAATACCACACTGAAAAGCCTATTAATTATGTAAGATTACACACCATCCACAAGGAAATCACTGTTGTTTTCAACTGTTAAATTGAAATTACAAGGGGAAAAGTCACTGTGCTTTTAAGGCAATGACCAAATAACTTTTTACACATGGTCTATGATCCAGAAGGAAAGGAGGTAATTTCTAAGGGCAGAAGGTTAATTTTTATGTGCTGTATCAGTTAAAAACTCTACATGCAAACCAAGACTTATTCTGCATTGTTCGAAACAAAACTAAGAGTGGCTAAATTAATATAACTATTCAGACAATGAGATACACCATACAATAAATTGTCATTGGTTTTAGGTTTTCTTATGCCCAGTCTTTAGGCTCAGATAACACAAAATACAGGAGCAGGAAAATGTAATCACAGACGCATGAATTTATCTGTTTTATCAGTTCAGTTCTAGTTTAAAGCAGTTTAAACGAGCTTTGATAATGAAAGGCGACGGGACCAGATCAAATGGTGCAAGTGATTTGATTAGTTCCATGCTAACCATCAAGGGTAGATTTAATTTAGAACAGAGTGATCACGTCTGACTGTGGTAAACAATTTAGTGTCTGCCTTCCAAGCAGACTTTCATAGGAGAGAGACTGAGATCTGCTGTCTTCACAAAGTTTTTAGCTAAATCCTCCATTTCAAGCTGCTGGTAACTTCTCAAGACAAACAACTACAATAAAGACAACGATGCAAGTCTCTGGAACACCAAGAAACCACTCGATGAGTAAAATCTGCTGTGTAAACTCCCTCTAAAGCTACTGAAAAGTGTAATGAAAATTATGTAAACAGCCCTGGGGCTGAGTTTAGTGGTCAACTAGAGCAAATGGGACAAAGCCACAGCAAAAACCATATACCTAAAATATTTCATCAACACATCAACTCCAGTAGTAATGAACATGCTGCACTACCAGAAATTCTATTTCCTCTATCCCTATAAAAACAAGGCCACTACTATTTTGCTCTCTTTCAAAGCGACATGCAATTCCTTCACTGCATAGCAACAATGGTTTAAATCAATACGAATGCAATTTCATTTATCTCCAATATATTTGTGTCAAAATTTTAGGAATGTAAAACATAATATAATGATGCAGACCATTACCTAGCAATGAGTTCTTAATATTTGCTCTCCTGTGAAATCCTAAACCAAAACTGACTTAAGAGTTAAGAGAAGAACATATGCAACGAGGCTAGGCTTTAGAAAACCTCCAGTAAAGTTCAGATACTCTTTACTCACAGTGCGGTATGCAAGGTGAGGGCAGACACTGATTACAGGACGGGCAACTATAGCAAGAAGAGAAAGCTCTCACAGACATGGCACCATGAAAGCTCTGGGGGATAACTAGAACAAGCACCGCAAGAGAAATGGAAATTCTACGTAAGAAGATTTTGCAAATTCTCAAGACATTGACTTTGAAGGAAAAGTTAATATAAAGGGAAGAAAGATGCTCAGTTTATAGAAAAAAAAAAAGGAAAACAGCTGGCAAATTTGTATTTATACCTACCACAGAACCAGTAATAGGCAGTAAAAAAAGGCTTAACCTACCTCAGATAGATACCAAGTTTTCCTCATTTTTTTTTTTTTTAATTTTGGCCATACTAGCTAATCAAGCATCTATGGAGTGCAGAAACTCACAGGCTCCCTACGCTCCAGCCTCCCAGCTGGAGTTGTGAGGCCCTCCTTCCCTTCCCTTCCCTTCCATTCCACTCAACCTCACTCACCCAACTGCTTTGACTGATCCGCATCCTCCTCTCTCGGAGCACAGTCTTCAGATCTGTGACATCACCAATAGCTTTGCTTCCTTTTGCTGCTCTGGCCTTGGGTTATTTTATTTAAAACTGATATTGTATTTGTTACTTTTTTTTTTAATCATCTTTGCATAATTTAGACATCTACTTATGGGGAAAATTTTCACTCTTTGAGCTTCAAAAGACTGTAGAAATTAACAGACTTCCAAAACACCAATTAGGATGAATTCAAAATATTTGGGTTTACCCCTAAGCAGATAATTCGCAAAGATCTGTCAGTATCTAGAGAGCAATCAAACGCATACATAAAAAGGGAAAACAGCTTCTCCAGTTTACTACTAAATAGACATTTATCAACTCAAATTGTTTAAAACAGAATCATCCCACTATGATTAACAGTCTGATGTAAAGCTAGAGTTGTTTAAAAGAAGGAAATGAACAAAAATATTGGAACAGTATTGTATAATCTGGAAAGGTCTGAAGCAATGCTTTGGGAAACATGGCTGGAAAGACCTTCTGGCATATCAGATACCAAGTTTAGCCTTAGCCATATTTTATCACAGCTGAACTTTTGGCTCAAAAAATAAAGACTTTGCAAAAAAATCATGATACTGGCATTGTAAAATGAGGTTATTGTGCCAAAATCTAAAGTAACGTATTTTTAAAACATGGGATTAATTTACATTTGAGGTCAAATTTTGAAGTAAATTATTAAGCCTCCAATGACCGAAGACATTTAGTATCTGTATTCCTGGAATGGAATCACGTAAGTTACAAGGAGACATGGTTTCGTTTAAGTCCAAATTACAATGTTTATTCAAAAAGGTGCACTACATCCTTCTTTTGTGCCAGTGAAAGGATTATTGTTTTTGCATGATGATGCTTAATTTTTAATACAGAGGAAAAGACTCATCTCAATGTCAAAAAGGATTCATGCCAAAGCTTTTTTGGAACAAAGTTCATAACTTGAAAGCTCAAAGAACAAATAAGCATATTTTCTGCATTTCATTTGTCTACAGACATAAGAAGATATTCTAATATTAGCAAGTCTTTAATATTGAACTTATTAATCATAAGACGATTAACATGTTTAAAGTCTAGTTTGAGTTATATGGGCCATATGATTCAATTCATGTATAAAAATCAGAAGATACACTTGAATTACACCAAGACTTCTCCAAACTAATCTTGTTTTGCTATCAGTGTTGAGCAGAAGAGGCAGAAACAGCAGCAGCATCCTTAAGCTAAAAAAACAGAAGCAGCATTTGACTGCTCAGGATGCATTTACATATCATTTTGAAGCAACTCCTTGCTATACCTTGATCTGGAACAGTATTTCTGAACTAGCAGTCCAGAAATTGCCATTAACTGGCATGGTGGGAATACTTCTTAAAACAGATTGCTGTTTTTCTAATCTTGCCAACTACACTTAATGGGACATATTCTAAACACAGGATTTTAGATAACCGGCTAGAATGAGAGTTTGCCTTAAAGCCTTTTGCAATTGCAAAAGGAAGAACTGGTTGTAAAGGCAAAAGTACAGTAAGAAGCTGGAAAATACTACTGTAAACAAATTGCAAGTTGACCTTTCACATATTATACATTTTTCATAATTGCCTATCTAGACAAAGATTCTAAAATTGTGATATATTATATATGTATAGAATTAAAAGATCATAGACAATTAATATATAGTGTGAATAGCTCAGCATAAAAGTAGAAGTATTACTTCATGTGCAGGCTAGTTACAGTTCTGTGTGGGAATAAGGTATGTGATGTAGCTGATCTAAGGAGGCTCTCAAACAGTAACCTAAAGGAAGCTTTAATTGTTTTTTTTTTTTTTTTTCCCTAGTATCTCCCATGAAGCTAACCTCAGGTTTTGCTTGGCACTTTATATCTCAACACAGAGAAAATGCCGAGCTAGAGTCTTGAACTCAATGGAATCAGTAAGGAAGGTGTCAGTGGACTCAGACCAGCTATTACTAATAAGGATGACTATAGATCACTGCAGTACAAGCTCTTCAAAACATGGTATCATTGCCTTCTTGTTTATGAAGAATTCTCTGAGTCAGACTGGCATCTTTCCTGTATTGTGGAGAAACAAAAATATACTTTTAAGATAAATTTTACAATGCTGAGGTGTTCAAGGCCAGGCTGGATGAGGCTTTGAGCACTGGTCCAGTGGCAGGTGTTCCTGCCCATGGCAAGAGGGTTCGAACTAGATGATCTGGAAGGTCCCTTCCAACTCAAACCCTTCTATGATTCTATAATTCTACATTGAATGTAGTAATTTTTTAAACATACAAACTAAACAAAAAAATATATTTTTTCTATTTTCTATCAAGGAATGTAAAAACGATTAAGATGAATCATTGTATCTAGAGACCTTGATGATCAGAGGAACTGAGTAGAGACTAAAAACTATTTTACATTTTCTTGATCAGAGACATACAATTGTGCTATAGAAGAAGGCTCCTATGATTGATTATTCTGTTTATTAGGACTGGAAGCAGGCTAGATAAAAGGGAAATTAATCTGTGCATGCATCAGTTGAACTAAGCTTATTTAAACTGATTTAAATTGACGATAAACACATTTCATGTTACGGAGATTTGGGATGCTTGCTGATTTACATTGTAGCTCACAGAGTAACCAGTAAAAAAACATTAACCATTTTAGATATACCAAAAATCACAAAACCACTTTGTTTTATTACAATGGGTACAGTGTTTGGAAGAGTGTCTGTCCTGTTTTCCATGTTTCCTGAGTAAGTAAAAGCTATATTAACCCAATCTCCCGAACCATTTTTTAGGAGAAGATACAGCACTATACAACCCTGGGAAGCCATCTCATGTGTGAAGGTCTGAGCCAATATGGATTATTCAAAGGGAACGGGCTTTGCCCAGGTCAATACAAAGATTATTTTGAGACATACTGCACAAATGGTTGCACTGATGTAAAACTGGGTGCACTGCAGCTGTTTGCCTCTGCTCCTTAGCGGGAGTTTACTGTCCCTCACAGCTGAACCACAGCAGAAGATTGTCTGATCTCTCCTTGCATTCTTTAAAGCCAGAGCATCCTGGTACGTTTTAACAGACTTCAGCAAGAGCTGGCTGGGGGCAGACTTGGCGCTGAAACAGTCAGGGACGCTCAAGCGCGCTGCTCTTTCGGTTCAGGTGCAGGCTCTGTAACGGCTTAGGTCACCACAGCTTTTTCTGCGGTCATCATTCATTCTCCCACTATACCGTTACAACAACTTTACTAAGTCAGTGTAATCACATTTATGAAAGAAAAGCTTGGGCCAAGGTACTCTATGACAAAGCCAAGTGTGAACCTGTGACCCCAGTGTGTAAGTAAAAATGATTATTGATTAATTGATTAAAAAAGAATTTTGATTAATTATACTTGAAATCTCACCAGTTTACACTGAAGAACTACATCTTAACTCTCACTACTATAGATAAGTAAACTTTTGAAAAAAAGAAGTAATTGTATTTCTTTTCACTTACAGCATTCAGAGTGAAGTAAAATACGTGAAAATACTCATAGGCTGCCTGAAGATGGAAATTCTTCTGAAATTAACTGATCTTAATCCGTATACTGGGCACAAATCTTTAGCATGTACTATCTATATAATAGTATGATTATGCATAAATTATATTCATGTTCCATTAATACAAAGCAGTTCAGGTAGGAAAAGCTCATAAAAATACAAAAATAGCAATTCAGATCCTATACATCTCCAAGGCTTGATTTATAGAGAAATAACTTATTGAAAGAACAATTATATTACATATTCTGTTTCAGTGTGGGACGACTGCGTGAGACATTCAGATAATTAGGAGTATGTTTAACTAGACTGCCTGTAGTAATTCCATTTCTACAGCATAATATGATATAAGAATTCAGTTTAGAACAAAAGGTTCAAGTGTTCCAACCTTTAAAAAGCAGAAAATCCTATTCTTCTTCAGAGGAAAACTCTACTAATTCTGTTTAGGAAGCAGCGGATTTACTGCACATACATAGTCCTTCGTTACGGGCAGTCTGCAGAAGACACTATGTCTCTGGAACATGCTACACACACTGTGTGCATGGTGCATGTACAAGGACATACCTGAGTTTGCCGCAGCCTAAGCTGAATTCACTGACCTGGGCAAATTTCTGCAGTTCTGCCCAGACAGGTTAAGCAGACTTCAGGTGGACGGAGAACCGTTTGCCTGTGTGAGGTCTCTGCTGAGCAAAATCAGAGGAGCCGTTTCGGGCAACACAGAGCTCTAGTCTGTGGCAGGGTGGTATGCTCATGGAAGTATGCACCTTTCGCTTAATCTGGCACTCCAGGTAAGCTAAATATACACCTATTAACAATTACAACAAAATTTGTCTCCCTCCACTCCTCATATCTATTACTAGCATGGTCAATGTGGTATCCTAATGTGCTCTACAAGTCAAAGGAAAGAGAGGACAGGATTGTGTCAGCTCAGTCCTAAGAGGTCTGAGTTATGCCTTAAATAATCACCAGCTTAGTTTGAAAATCAAAGGGTAATGCATTTTACTGTCTTATTTTGGAATTTTGGCATTCTCAAGCCTCTCTTCACTGTAATCGAAAACCTTCCTTGGAATCTTAGTTTTGTTAAAGAAAAAAGATTAAAAAAAAAAAAAAAAAGGAAAAAGAAAGCAATAATCCTACTCCACTAACAGCAATTTAAACGCTAAGGCATAAAAGGAAGGCTCAAAGCAAGTATCTCAGGCGTTGGCCATGGCTGGAATGGTAGTTTCCTCATCTCTCCAGCACAATGTAAACACATAAAAATTGTTACCTAATAGACACATTCATGTTCTAGCTAGATATACTTTCTTCTGACTCGGCTGAAAGGTCAAAAAATACTGTTTAAGTAATAGTTCATGAATAGAACCAGAGTTCAGTTCAGTGATTCACCAGATAATGAGAGAAGTATCAGGGAATATATAAATAAAACTCTGCTTTAGCCTTGAAACAGCTGCAAATTTAAAGAATGTTTAGTTTTATGTTATTTTAAAATATGCCTATATGTTATGACAACAGTTCACTATTTTTCAGTGAACAGACACAATGCCATATGACACTATGAATAAGGAATGCTGAGTAGTCAAAGAGAATAGCTCCTATGTAGGCCCACAGGTGCCGTATTATTTGTTGACAATACTTGAAAAACAATTTTAGAAACAAAAATCAATAGAGTTTATTAACTAAAATCAAGAATTATATTATAAAGGATATTGTTTAAAAGTAGCTTGATTTTTCTAGTTTACAAATCTAACTGACCAACAAAATGGTTTGGTGAGATCTAGTGCCAACAACATCTGTTGTTACCATACAGAAAGCTTCTCTCTCTGCCTCTGCAATACCATTGATAAAGTCCTGAATAAATTAAAATAAACTATTAAAAATCACTAATTGTAAAAAAAAAAAAATAAAAGTTGTTACGGAACAAGTATGCACAGGTATATTATAATACTTTTCAAACTCATGCACTCGCAAGCCAATTCTTTGATGCTATATTCTTTTGCTTTCCTTATACAAAATGCAACGTTGTTCTTACGTAAAAAGAAGACACATATTTAATCAAAATCGACCATCTTATTGCTGACCTATATACAATGAAACATTCTTCTCAATCGCACCAAATGAATGCTTCTGAAATGCTTCTAAAAAAAATACAGTTTGGGAAATATTTTTCAAAAAGAATATTGAACATTTTCCCATGTTAATCTGTGCCTGTGCAATTCTACCAAAAACAGTCACAACTCGCACTATCACGTTTCATTTGTGGCGTTTTTAAACTGCACCGATTCCAAGCTCCTTGAACAACAGAAACCTGTTCAGTGTATCAGCTGTTATGTTTGAAATATCTTCCACTTACATCCTAGCCATCTCGTTCTCAAATTCAATGTAACTAATTCATACAATAAACATCAATCTGGTAAAGGGTGATCCATTTCTTCCTAGGCATCACGCACATACTCCTACTCTTTATAACCAAACTCCCCCAACTCTTCATGTTTCCACATCTAATGTTGCCGCATCTCTCTGTATCATCTTGCTTTTTACACTCTAAGGTTTTCTAGTCAAGATACTGTAACTCTCTATGCATTCATACAACATATCACCCATAACCTTGATATTTTCAACCCTTTGTCATTGTCACCCCCATCGTATCAATAATAAACAATGAAAACAGTGAGAATGCATGGGTCAACATTAATATGACCATATTTTGTTAAAACATATTTTTATTAGTCTTGATAGCGATTTGGCCACGATTTTCAAAACCCACTACTAACTTGGGGAAATAATTTTGGTGCCTACCTAGCAGAAAGTAACTAAAGTGGTGTGACACTCATCATGTAAAAATTGTTGCCCTAGGTCAGCTACTAAACTAGTAAAACACAGGACTGAAAAAATTTCTGTGATCCAATCCCAGGCACAAAGGAAGATCCGCTAAAAATGGTCACTAACTTTGTAAAATCCTGATGGTTTTCTCTGCTCTTGGGTTTCCTCTGACTGGTTCAGACAAGTGATCGTTACAGAACTGCCCGAACAGATTTGCACTTCTGCTCCTAACAATTCTCCATAATCCAACGAGGAGTTTCTACAACTTTTAATGCCAGGAAGTTACCTGACATTTTCCTAGAGCTCCTTTCTTTGAAACCTGACGTTTTCTACCTGTATTGGCTCTGAATTCACTGCAGACTGGTTAGAGACATTCTCTCACGGAGAGGAAAGTCCCAGTGTTACTATGAGATGGAAAAGTTCTAAAGCACGTTCCATGCCACTCCCCATTACACAATCTCTGGCTAGTGTAACGTCAGCTGCTACATGTTTCAGAAGGAAAATGCAAAAGAGATCCTGGAGATGTGCCGGGTCTTCAGAGCGACCGAAAGTAAGAAGATTGATGATCAATTATTGGCTATGTATATGGTGAGCAGTTGAGAGGTTCTGGCCTGCAGAACAGCAACTCACATCCATGGCAAGAAGGAGCCCTATTTAGGGAATTCCCTATTTAGGGAATAAGCTTCATCTCATTGACATGTGGTTACTCTCTTTGGGTAAGGACAACATAGGGCTGGCAAAAAGCTTCTCAAGCAAACTTGGAGGTGTTACAGAAACAGATGCAATACAAACTTGACCCTATGTACGGACACCTGAGTGGAGAGAAGAATCAGAGGCCAAGGAAACAGGCAAGAGAGGCCATGAAGTCTTAAAAGGAGATGTTTTGTACAGTTGCTATCACTTTAAACTGTTGGGAAGATCTGCACTATTTAAACATTAAAATCAGTACTTACAACTTTTCAGGAAAAGAGAGCCAGAAAAAAAAAAATAGAAGATGGCCCTCTACAATACTGGCACCATTATCTCTCAGAATCACTGATAAGCCAAGAGGAGGAGATATTGAATTCATATAGATAATATGCTTGCAGATCCCAGAAGGATATGCTGTTGGTAAAATGAGATAAAGCAAACCACCAAACCGTATTAGAGAACTGGATGATCTGCTCCTTAAGTATGTATTTGTAAAACATAAAAAGAACTACAAAGGACATCCATCTGAGAGATGTAAGCTAGAAATGCCATGCAGTCAGCAGTAACACATCAGGTGCTCCCAAATTTTATTCCTAGAATACTTTTTCAAATATCAAAAGGATAATTACACTTTGGGCCTCTGCATTCAATACGTAAGGCTAATCACAAGCATGGAAGTTCACTGGCCCAGTAAACTAGAGGAAAAATCTGCATTTGGGAGAATGTACAGAGATGAACAGGTGGAAGGATTCTCTCCATCCCACTGCCACCAGGGACCAAAGACCATTATTAAATAGTCCAAAAAGGCAACATGTGGCAAAAAATCACACTTTAATTCTGGGTTAAAGGTAAAATTAGATTGAAATATACATTACATATTTAAAAAAAACAAACCAAACCAAAAACTCAGCTAGAAATTAATTCAAATAAGAAATTTTGGGCTAAAGAAAACAGACAGGAAAGTAGAGGGCCTCCAACTTCTAATTCATGTTTCAAAAGAATACAAACATGCTATGCAAAAAAACCCAACATATATTTTCTTCTCTGCAAGTAGAAAGAAAACATTATAACAGATGAGGAGGCCAAAGTGAATGTTAAAAGACAACTTTAAATTAGCACACCCAGATAATTTGTGCCTTAGAGTCCTAAAAGTGTTTGCGAGAGTATCATTTCAATGACGCTAATTTTCAATAAATACATTTTGGAACACCAGAGAAATTCAGTTACTGCTAGCATTTTCTGCCACTATTCGAAGATGGTAAGCAGTATGATCTCAGTAATTATAGATCTCTAAGCCATTATTAATCTCAGGGAAAATAACCAGCAAACTGATAAAGGATAAATTCACTGGGAAATGACACGAATAAAACTGATGTCAGTCAACACCACTTTATAGAAACTTGGTTGGTAAAACAGAAAGTTTGATTTAATCATCTGATAAAGTTACGAACTGTGGTCAATAGAAGTTACTCCACAAATGAAACATGCAGATTTTGAACACCATTTAGCTTACAGTCACACAACGCACAGAGTAAGAAATTATTATCAGTATCACCAAATATGATTAAAGTATAGATATAATATAGTAGCTGTTAACAGGAAATAATAATTGAAGAAGCGATCTACACTACTCCAATACAATCATCCAGTACTAGCCCAACATTATCTAAGGATATCATCGACACAAAAGTAAATATTGTTGATAGCAGTTTTAACACAAAAAAACGTCAGATTGGTTAATAAAGGTAGCAGAGTGGTTATTCAGAGTAATATGGATTGCTTTGTAAGATGAGGATGGTGTATTACACCCAAGTGGACTTACGTAGCAAGAAAGAAAGAACACAGGTCATACCCAGAAAATGGTACACAGAAAGCAGGGACATATACAAAACAAATACAATCGTTATGGTACAGAAACAATTCGATACAAATGCCAGTGAAACCTTATGACAAAAAGGAGTAATAAAACCCTCGCCCATGTAAGTGCATAAGACCAGAGATACTACTTTTGTTCACAGCACTAGTGATATTGGAATAGTGAAAACAGCTGTATAGCCCCGGCATTGTTTTCTCAAGATAGCAAATATCTTGTCTTTTCTTAACATTTTCTCTTAACCAAAAAAAGAGGAAGAACTCTGTGCCTCCTTCAGATGTTACCCAGAATGCTCCACACGCTGTTATTAGCACAGTGTGCGATTTAGAAAGTCGTGTGAAAAGAGCACAGCAGCAATCTGAAAAGGCTGCAGAGTACCAATGAACGTCACATGGACACAGAAACAGTCTCTGGTCCATTCCAGGAGGGTAAGCTCAAGCCTGATGTTAGTGACCAGGCAGTACTGACAGTGGTGCAGGTATAGAGGTAGGACAGATCTTAGCACTGATGTGTCTGGGCGTTATTTCCTACCAAAGTAATCACTTACCACCACTTAAAAGAATCATACAGTACTACTTTGCTTTGCTACACTGTGGTTCTTCAATCTGTAGCTTAAAAAACAACGTTGAATAAATGCAGACTTTTTGACAAACGCCTCCATTTGACAGAGCTGGACAGTCATAGCCTTAAATGGCAGCACCGGTAGAAGGACACCATCACGTATATGCACAGGAACTAACCACACGCGTGGCTTCACCAGGGAAAAGGCTGACAGGCAGCTGGACAGGAAACCGCATACTCGAGGTAAGCTCCTGTTTGGTGATTGCTTTTGGCTTACCTGGTCGTGAGACCCTTGAGCTGCTGAATGCTGCTCCTCGCAGGCTGCTGTCAAGAGTCTGGGGGTTTGAGTTACCATGGAGATCACCGCATCTGACAGCTGAGGGGGCTGCAAAGAGAGGCAGAGGTACCTGTCACACCGGTTTCCATCACCTTATCAAAACACGAGCATTTGACTCCCTTTGCTTTTGGTGTTTGCCAAGGTACCAGCTCCCAAGTCAGGGGCGTTGGCAGAACCGTAAGGGGAAACAACCCAGCACCCATCACAGAGAGAACGAGAAAGGCAAGGGCAAGCCTCAGGGACTCACAGCATTCCAGCGCTTTGCAAAGCCGTACACTTTTTCGGGAAAATCCTAATATACCCTGAGCTTGGCTCAATGATTTTTGCTCTCTTTGGTCAAATGTAACATGAGCAAGCAATTCCTCCAGAACCACCCCTGAGCACAGGACTGAAACGGCAGCGTGCTGCCTCCGAACAGTGGGGGACACACAGAAGTGCTCCCTGAGAAAGCGCCCAGTGGGGGACTGATTGAGCGTCACTTCTGTGCAAAAAGAAGTAAGTAGGCCAAAGAAATAACATTCCCGTATGTTTTTGGGGGAAAGTCTAAAGGAAAGCATTTACGAAAATCAAACATGAAAGATAGCCTGGCATTTTTCTGCAATAATAAACCTATTTGCCGACTTATCCATGCCTGCCATCCAGCATGATGAGTAAAGCCTATTTCATGTTTCCTCTGCTGTTCGACCACCGTGTGTCTTGACCAGTTTCCTACTCCTGCGTTTCAAGCCTTAAGTCCTATGCTCAGTTGTTGTCTATATAATCTAACAATTAAATGCAGTAAAGTGAAATGAGATATTAATTGGAGACTTTTTAAATTAATTATACTCTTCCATATGAATGTCTCACAGCTTTTAAAACTATACATTAAGGATAATTTTACGATATAATCAATCTAATAAACAATATATTTAAACACATCATCAGGAGAAGCTTTCATAAATCCGGTTCTAATTCTCAGTCTGCAGTACTACAACATGTTCTCATTTACATCACTGTGAGACACATACACCATCTAACCAAACAGAACTACTCACCTGAGAAAAGAGTTATACCTATCCTAATCAGAGGTGAATGACTATACAAGAGTCAAGAAATTACTATTTAAGTGTTACAAAGTACTAACAATACATCAGTTAGAAGGCTGTAGTTTTGCTGAGTTTGTCTACTGAATGCATATGAACCTCCATCTACCTGGCCACCTATATAATCACCTATCTAATTCTCAGATGGCAGACTGCTGTCATCTCTCCATCTTATTCTCGAATTGTCTCCCATCTCATTTTTTTGTGGAGCATGTTATGTTCACGCAAAATATAATATACTCAAAAAGTATAAATATAAAATCTGAAAATCCAAGCAACAATTAGAGGATTTTTCTGTTACAACTTCTTCATGCCTTATGGGAAAACAGTTAAGAGTGTTATTATATTAAAATTATCTCTATTCAATACTCTGACATTACGCTATGCAACAGTAACTAACACATATTGAAGCTGCTCTGATGACAAATACCAGAAAAATAACTGGCTCATCAGTGCTGATGGTTTCTGCAAGATTCATGGAGTTTAAACAACACTGTAAAATACCAGGTACTCATACTGTGTAGATGGAGGTACTGTTATTGAAGAAATTTTACTAATTCTTTCTGTGATAATAATACCCATAAATTGGCTGGGTCATGTTTTCATTTGTTCTGGTTACAAATCTTATGTACTGTACCACTGCTAGCTTTACCAGTGACGGGATTGCTTAAAGGCCATTCATCTTCCCAGGCTGACACAGAGCAGGTAGAAGGCAACAGTGCAGGCAGCACTGGTAACATCAGCTGGAAGAGTGAATCGAATCCTATGATAAGACCAGGCGTAGTTACCTTGCCAGACAACTTTTTGTTAAAAACGTTCATGCTGGCTGTCTACTGAAAAAGTTTTTTTGCGTGAAGACTAAAGCCAAGTAAATAAATGTTTTTCAAGAACAAAGCAAGGGGAAAGAGACAAATTAGAGATTAAAATACATGATTTCTTTATTATTCTATTATCCCTAAGTGCCAGTGACACTTAAACGTTACAAAGAGTTCCCTTAAGATTGGGCGACAGCATACACATGCATGGTTGTAATTATTTGTCATGCTAGCAGATGCCCCTATCCCATAGGCTTTACTCAACAATAAAAGAGTTTCTTAAAATCTAATTTCATACAGAAACCAGTGCTAATAAAAGCTTTGAAAAAAAACAGTACCCAAAGACAGAAAACGTTTTTTAAACTTTCATTTTTAAACTTTCATTGGTAGTATTAACATTACAACCTATCACTACTTACAACAGGATTCGGGTCTTCATGATTTAGAAAGAAATTGGAAAAAAGAAAGGACCAGACATTACAGAAGACAGATGCAAAAGTGATTACAGCGCTGTAGAAAATACTTTAATATGAAGTATTCATAGAGTTCAACTTGTATAGTTTATGAAAAAAAAAAAGACAGATGACCTGATTATAGCATCTAAGTGTTTTCATGGGGAGAAAATACTAAGCACCAACTGGCTTGTTAATCTAGCAAAGAAGGGTATACATAAATCGGCATCTAGAAGCTGATGCCAAATTCAAATGAGAAACAAAGCACATGCTTTTCACCACCTCTGACTAACCATTAACACAGCTATCAAGAAGACAATAAAGAGATTCTCCGTTTGTTGATATCAAGGTTTAGTGGGACTTTTCCAGCACATGAATTTTTGTGAAAATGCAAGTTATCCTGTAGTCATATACAAGTTAATGGGTTTCATACAGATAGGCAAAGCTTGCAATAAGGAGAAAGGGAGAGCAGATGAGGTAGTCACCTCTTCCTGGCCATAAATTAAGCATATTATGATCCGAAACAATTGTCTAGCTTTGTAACTAAAGAACTGGATAGTGATGAGTGCTGTGCATGCCAAGATGCTGGTGCTAGCACATACTTAGTGACACCTATGTGCATATGTACACACACATAGTAAGAGAGTGGGTGTGTGTTCAGGCCATATGTGGAGTCAGAGAATTACAACCATCCTTCCAGAGACAGGTGGACCAAATTCCACTGCAAATAATATTCTGGTTTCTAATTTAGGAAGCCTGTTCTTTCCTCCATGAGCTGAAAAGACTCGGTCACAGGAGAGCGTGAGCAGGAGCTCTCTTCACAAGGGTCACTTAGGATATCATTAAGACAACCGAAGGCAGGCAATGCCAATGCTGCTCTCTGGATCTGCACCGTTGCTCCACAGGTGTAGAACAACAAATAACATGCTTCATGTTATTAACTACTTGTCAGTCCCGTCCCCGTGGGTAGTAAGCTTTCTGGGCAGAAAAAGCTTCCTACCGTGGCATTTCAGTGGGTCCGACAAGCGGTTCCCCACCTCAGCTAAAATGCAGGTGCTGCTGACTCCCTACAACAGAAGCCTTACTCCGGGTATACAAGTAACATGGGCTTCTCCCAACAGGGGGAATGGGAGAAGAAAAGGAAAGAAGAAAAAGAAACGGCCGAAGTGTTACACTGAACTGCTCTCATAGTTAGAGACCTTAAAAATTTAATTCCTTAAGCAATGATAAGGAAAGATATTGGAAGCATCAATTTAGCTAGTGCTAGTGCTGTTGCCATGCCTTGGGCTGCTAAGCCACCACAAAATTTAACCATGCTTTAAATACCAATGAAAAATAATAGTTAAAAAACGTCATTCATTTTCACTGATTGCAATCTGGTACATCGGGTTTGACTTTGGATGTTGCATTACTTTTGAAAATACAAGTGTCAGCCAAACTGTGCAAATAAGTCCATCGATCCCCGCATCTCTCAGCTGCTCTATCAGACACAACCTCCGTGAAGCAGAACCATGGAAAACATTGACATCCAACTCGCACGCAGTCAATACAAAAATCCTTGTTTACATCAGAAGTGCAAATTTAACTGAAGAATACAAATGTTGCCTCTCACCCCTGTCCCCACAGCGCTGGTCAGAGAGCAGCTGCCTGCCGGGACACAGCAGAGCACGAGCTCGGTGGCTGCCATGGCACACGGAACCATTAACGTCGAGAAGCCAATAAAGTGACAGTCTCTTAAAGGAGGCCTCAATTTGGTGCCACAGATGAAATACTGTATTTATCCACTGCTTCATATGTAGATTTCCTTTTGCAGGCACCTGCGTAAGCTTAGGAAACTGAAATCGGGGGCCAGATTTATAGGAGGCACTTGAAGTTATCAGCTGTGCAGGTGGCTAGAGGTAAGAGCATCTAAAAAGTACAGTATGTTTTTGTAAATCCTACTAAATTTCTCTAAACAGATTTAGATACTTAAATATTTTCCAGTTTGATTCATGTTTAAATAGTATTTCTGCATAGTTTCAACTAAACTGTTTTATTTTTACTAGACAACATGAGGAAAAACCAAGCCAGTGACATTATTATTCTGTTTCATCACATTTCTCTTTACACTGTTCCATAATAAAAAAACATTAATTGAGTGACTAATTTATTATCCTCCTTTCTGGCTTTTAAAGGCATAGCAGAGTTTAAATGATAAACAGACCATCTTCAACAGACACTGAACTACAAAAGCATTTTTGAGACATTTCACTGTATCTCTGGGAAAGAAATGCAGGATACCTAGTGGAAAACATTAGTATTTTGCTTTCTTTCAAACTGATAAACAGCTTTAATATTTTCAAACAACTCCCGGGGGATTATACTTGTAGTAAACCAGGACTATATGGAAGATTCCAATAGGACGTCAATAATTACGCCATGCTTCTGCAAAAAATAACCTAAACTGTATATTCCAAAGCAATTCCTAAAAGCGTATGAATCAGTAAGAGAACATTCCAACATTTGCAAAATTTCTGCTGACATGCTGGGTTTTTAGTTTCTGAAAGGATTAACATTATATATACAAAAAAATATATAGAATCACAGCAGTGTAACCACAGCTGTGGCTACCCCTGGGGCATGGCCAGTGATGAGCCTGCACAAGGATCACGGATAACACCACAATCACATGGATTCAAAACCAGGACTACCATTTTCAACACAGCACAACGCGCCGGGTTTCTCAATCGTGTTTCCACAGAATACCTACGCACTGGAACTTCAATCTCTGTTCAGAATCCCCCCTCCAATGCCTGCATATTAATGTATATGTCCTAAAGTCTTATAGAGTAAATAAATACTATTTAATGGCTTGCTATGATAAAATATTTCCTCTCTAGACACGTACCTATCTTTACTCCATAGCCGCCTCCTTTAAAGGAAATCAGGAGGGTTTTTTAAAATTTTAAATCTACCATAGACAAATGCTCAGATTTGACGAAGGAAGCAAAGTCATGAGTCAGTCAGAAATCAGAGAGTCAACTTTGAAATAAATATTCATTATAGTACTAGTGCAAAAAGTTTTCCAATGGTAAAATCTGAACCAAAGCAACACAAAAATCTCAGAAATAACATCTTCCCAGAAAAACTTAAAATACTTAAGACTTGAGAGCCTCTCCCCAGAATACAGCACTCTTTCGGGTGCAGCTCAGAGAGTCTGGGCTGCCACTTTGAAGCAAGTGTCTCGAGGGAACTCAAAACTGCAAGTGGAAACTCTTTTCATGTTTCATCTTAACTAACTCTCTCAAAGCTAGTGGATGTCATGAAATTAAGAATTTCAGAAGCACGGTCTCGTTAACTTGGCTATATTCTGCCATCCCTTTTATGCAGGCTTCTCCAGAGATAAATTCATTCTTAGCATCCTGAACAGTAACTCAATACAGCCGGTCTCAGAGCCAGGCTGGAAACCACAGTTACAGCATCAACTCTCAAAATTATTTACCACAGTCAACATTTTGCCTGCACAGACGCTTCAACAGCTTTAGCTTTTTTCTGCTTCAGCTGTGTATTTGAATGTAGCAGATATTCTCTCTATCACGCATAATAGCTTCGGAGACAGGAGATACATGAGCTATCTACCATTATTTGATAGGCCAGCACTTTCAGCAATAATGGTGAATTTATGGAAAGCTTAGTTGTCAGTAACCAAGGCAGGTACCAATACTGAAAATACTTAGTAATGCAACAGGATTTTTCACAGTACACGGATTCATGGGTGCTGTGACCTACAACACCGCAATTCTGATAATTTTTTATCAGAAAGATATATACGTATTAAACAGCACAACATTTCTTTTACCAACCCTCAGGCAAATCAAATGCTCTCTTTCTAATTAACAAGTCCAGATGAAAAAATATACCTCTCTCTTGACAGTAACTCACAAGATTCTGCTCAACTTTATAAAACATGAAACAAAAAGCACAGCATGTCTAGGACCGTTGTGACGGAAAACATAAAGAAAAGTGCTTAATTATTAAATCTGTGATACTGCAGGTAAGTGGGATGGAATGATCCCCTTCGGAAGCATTGATGTGTAATCCTCTCATTTGTTTATTTAACTCTACCTTGGGCAAAAGCATAGAAGAAGAAACAGAAAAGAAGACATGTAGTCTCCTTTGCATTGCCCTAATGATCACCATTAACTGATGTTAAAAGTAAGTGCAAGCTTAAAAAGAAAGCCACACAATTCAGTTTAATTCATGTAACTTTTGCCCTGAGTAGATCTGTCACTCTAACCTAAGACACGAACTTTCAAGTCTTTGGCCCTCACTTGTGCAAATACCACATTGCTTTCAGTGTGCACATCTTGGAGGTGCCCAACTGCAGAGCATTACGTGAAAGGATTTGTTGTTTCCCACATTTGGACATGCAGAGCGTCTACAGCTTTCTTGAGGTGCATCGGTAATGTGAATTGCAGCCCAGAGCAAAGACAGAGCTAGTACAATTTTCTTAAACAAGGTATAATATGTGGAGCCAATATCATCAGCTTCGTTTTGGATTAGCTGTAGTTTCCAAGAAATTTTGAAGGCGGGATACAACGGGCACTGTGTTAATACAATCTTGATGTTGCGGAGGCATAAATAATGGTTGCAAGGTCAGGCTCTAGGAGAAACGACTACAATCAACTTACTAGGATCAGAGATGGCAGGCACTTGGGACATGCCACAGGGTATCTGGGGAGCGGCATGTCCCCAAAGTACCTTTTGGGACTTCGTCTTGGGTGGAACTTCAGCTACACATTACTGTAACTAGATGCATATATATGGTAATTAATATATTTAAGTCGTGTTTTCCCCTTACATTACAGCAATTGTATGAAACACTCTAGGCTAGAAGCTGCTGAATCAGGAAATGGATCAGAAGCTAACTAAAATGTCTTTCTAGTTATCGATTCCTGCTCTCTGTTTCATGTCAGCTTCCTAGAATCCATCCAATACGAGCATGAAAGGGTAATGAGTTTCTGAACACACACTCTAATAGTGCACACTGCATCAAAGCTTTCAGTAATTGCCTGGATGCTGCTTCCCAGCAGTACTAAACAACTTAAATATAATTAGCTAGAAGCCCTACGGGCTGCATTTCCCCACTGGAACACCTCTTACACTAATCCATTTATCAGGCTGACAGATGACTGAATCACTGGTACCATGGACCCATTCTAATAATAATATTTCTCAAGCCAACATTTTAGTTCGTTCCTTATCTGGTACATTTTCGCAAAGAAAAAACCTGCATTATTTAGAGTGGGGAGAGAACCAAACATACAACGCATTTATCTCTTCCCAGTACTGAACGATGTTATATGTTTGATTACCACACTAAGTATAAAATGCTGGAGCTATCAGGCAGAAAATGGAAATGAAACGTATGCATTATGGAATCGTACAATGCCAAAAATAACAGGGAAACACACAAACACTGAAAGGACTTTTGGAAGTTTTCCAGCCATTCAGACGTTTTCAGAAGTTTGGATATGAGGACAGTTTTCAGGGTACCCTTCCTGAACACGGCCTGACCATAACTGTCAAGCCAAAATTTCTCCATTTGTTGTACATCCTTCTGAATGATAGGTGACAAAACTTTGCTTGCTTTGCAAGCTGCTAGAGAATTCTCATAGAAATATAAAAAAATATTTAATTTCTTGGGCAGAGTTTTCTAAAACGAAAACTATTTTATCATTGTATCCCAGTAGCTTTTATTTCCAGGCAGGCTCCAGTAACTGGATCTCTGCAGGGGCTGAAATTTCAGGGACTGCAGGCAACGTCTTCCCAAACATGCCACGCTGTTGAAATGAAGTATTTGTAAAAATACTCATATCTCATCAAATTCTCTCAAATGATGAAAAAAATTACTCTAGGATGTTACGCTCTTATTCCTTTCTAACAAGTTGTGGGAAACAAAAAGGAGCAAAGCTGGTAACGGCCAGGAAGAAGATCTAGAAAAAGAGAGGTTTTAACAGATGGCCTTCTTCTGGACCTGTTATACAGCAGTCAATAATCCATACTGTGGGTTGGAATCACCAGGACTCAAATGGAGTGGTAGCTCTGTTTATCTGGTTAATTTTCCCTGGACGTTTTCATGAGGGACACAGAAAATCTTGATGTTGTAAAGCTGACAGTCAACATTCATGAATTCTCTTAAAAATAGTACTTCAAGTTAATGTTAACCCATAGCCTCATCCTTTTACCTGGAAAGATGGCCGTCAGTATGAATTCAATTCCAAAGAGTGACTACAAACGCTGTACTTAAGTATGTAACAATGAAAGAGATAATTGAAATACAGTTATTTAGGGATCAGAAACTTATTTAGCTTGTGAATCAAGCAGCAGCAAGATGAGGTACAGCCAGCAATTCCCTGGATCACAGACCAACCATCCATCTCAGAGCAGGGCCAAGGAACAGCAGCTACTCGGATGTTACCAGACTTGATTTTTGAAAACGCAATCACAAGTGTTTACACTGCCTGGTAAAGTACCTAGCAGGTTATTAAATACTGAGCTGTTGGAGATGTCTTCATGTGAACTCAGGAGCAGAAATCTCAGTTTCACAAGCACTCTCCACCCACTCCTTCCCTCTGGCCTGAAACTGGAAAACTCATCCCAGAGACATTCACACTTGCACATCAGCCAGCCAACTTCCCTGTCATTCAAATCCAGCCTCTTCCTTCCCAGCTTCATCTCCTCTGTTTTGTATATTTTCTACTTCTACAAAAGAGCAGACAGTATCTCGAGCAAGGGCTGCCCTGAACCATACGAACATCAACACTTGTCAGTCACGCTTTCACATGAAATGCAGCATTTCACACTCCTGTTTCCACAGGCTCCTTTGAAAGGCAGTGGTATTGAGCAGAACAAACATGGGATCTAATCAAAAGAACACTTTGAAGCTAAAAATGTTGAAAAATCTTCTCCTGTGTTAGCCATTTTTAATAAAACAGTCATGAATTTCCTAAGTAAGAAACTGTCTTTGTCAGGAAGGGAATGTAACACTACTTTAATTTGTATGTTCTATGAAACAGTTCTCTATATTAGTCAGTGAAGCTGAATTTCCTGGGTATTATTTCTCACTTGAGACAATTCTTTAATTCTTGAGGTAAATAGTATCTCTTTAAAGCACTTCCAAAATTATTACGTAAACAGATTCTTCCCTTTATTTTAAGCCAGGGGCAAATACGCAAGCAGCTTTATAGATAAATAGTTGCACTAAATTCTTGGAGTTTTTTAATAGAAGCAGAAAAAAGAGTTTGAGTAGAAGACAGGAATCATCTAAGAATAAGGCTTACAGCCAGAGTCATGCTCCACTAACAACCACACTTTGTATGGTTGGCAGCGTACACTTGGAAGGACAAGGCATGCTAAGCAGTCAGATACTGCAAAAATGCAGACGGTATTATGAGTGCAAATAGATGGCTGTTCTAAAAAGCACAGCAGAAGTGACTTAATACATAGAACACTTATTTGTAACATCTATTTGAAAGTTAGATTTTTATATGCAGGAACTAGTATCTTCAGCATTAGGAAGATACTGAATTTTCTTGCAAGACTTCGGTGCAGTCTCCATCTTCGGATTTTTCAAGTTCTGACTGGGCCAAGCCCAGAAGAGAATGGTCTGTTCCCAGAGCTGACCCTGCTTTGAGTCAGGCATTGGACTAGAGACCTCCTGAGGTCCCTTCCGACTTGAATTATCTTATGATCCTATAATAATAATATCTCCATATTAAAATTACATATTTTCTATGTACATAGAAAATAAGCAGCTTAATAAGAAGTGTATGGGTGCAAACTTGCATATTGAACCCAGACAGACCCAAGGTCTTAAAGATACAGAACAGGAAATGTTCTTTCTGATCACACAAAGTTTATGCTGGTAGAGCAGCTATAACAAAGCTGAAGACTGATGACTAAAGACACAGAATGTTTTTGTCATACTGCAGATTACCTTCCAACATTGCCTGTTCCTTTTACCTAAATCACTTGTAGAGCTATAGGAGTAAAAATTATTTATATTAAATTAAATTACCATTTAACTATGTGAATTGTAATCCTCCCCCAATTAAAATGAGGACATACAGTAATGGGTTATACTATTCCAGATATCAAAAACAAAGCAGAGAATACTGGCTAGAGAAATATACTAAATGAAAAAAAGAGCAGGAACATGAATTTATCTGCAGTAAACAGGGCTGTGAAAAACCTGAGCACTTCAAAACATGCAGACAAAAAACCCTCCAACAAATGTCACACAGACTCTGGAGCAAAAAGCACAGGTCTGGCAGCTTCTTTGTTTCAATCCCTTGAGCTGGCCAGTAACCTACATATTTCACCACATTTGAACTTCTAAATAAAATACTGCAAGAGTCAGCAGTAGAAGTGAAATTCCAGGAAAAAAACTTTCAAAATTATCACCTGCATGATACAGTAAATAACTTCTCTAAATTTTGGTCCAGCTGATTGGTTAATCTGGTTAACCTGATGGTTGATACTACACGTCTCATGATCATATGCCTTACAGGAGTAGATGAGTATCTATACCCCTACGCTGAGACTAAATTCACCTCTTTTGACTGGTATATGTGAGAAAAGTTTGTTTGCATAACGAGATTGCAATAAATTCTTTTAACGAATTTCAGTAAAGTATTACTGAAGTATTTCACAATGTATGTGATGTTTTATGCTTTAACACAATTCTGATACCATGAACAGTATGATCTAACCATCTTTGGTTTGCTTTATTTCATATTCCCATCTACCTGAAGAGGTATTTTAGCTAATAAAGCTCACAGATTTGTAATGACTGTCTAGTCTGTACTTTATTGAAGGGACACACACAAAGAGTAGTCAGGATCTTAGTAATTTGTTATCTAAATGTTTTAGTCAATACATAGTTTATATTCTCTATCTCATAGTACGTTCAGACATAGTAAAGTCTGTAAAGTGTTTCCCAAAGACATTACGAAAAATCTGAAGTGTCAGAGCTCAGCTTAAAAAAAAACCAACATAAAACCACACCAAAGCTTGACAATTCAACTAATTAGTTAAACCTGCTGAAGAGGGAGAAGGACTTTTGAAATGTGGAAAAAGGCAGAGTTAAGTTGCTTTCCTTTTTTCCTGAAGCTTCCTTCACCTTGCCACTCCAGCATGAAAGCCCAAAGGTCGTGATTCTGTTGCTCCAAAGATAATTTCTTGAAAGAATGCAAGGACCAAAGAACTTAAGAATGGAGTGAGGAAAATGCTTCTTATTACTTTCAGCACCATGAAGTGTCTTGCAGTGTTAAATGCTTACCTCTACACCAACTTTATTTAATAAATTCTTCTAGCTCTGTTCAATAAATAATAGGGTTTGGTTTCTTTTCAAATGCTGAAGCGAGAAATTAAGAACATCTGAAAGCCATACAGATCAGGACAATAACCCAAATTACAACACAGACTGGTTAATTTTGTATATATACTTGTATGTCCTGACAATAACACTGCACATTCATGTACATTTTATACTACTGAATTTTATGTAGCCAGTATATGATATTACTTTTAGTCAGCATTAAAAGGTGATTTTTCCCAGGGTCTGAGAAGTGCAATTACCATTGACTTCAAAACAAAAGAGACATGGCCTGCAGCTCTGGAAAATATGTCAGTCTTTTCATCTTGGAAACTAAACTCTCCTTCTGCAAATTGAAAAAACTATGAAAAGCGATAGTAAGGATTTGCACAGAAAGATACCTGCTTTTATTATGCTTTATTAAATGAAACAGAACCTTTTTATTTCATGACAGAACATGTCAGGGATTTTCATGCCACTTAACTTTGATTCCAATTTAAGTATATGTATATGGATGCTGATGCCTAAAGCTGAGATGCATGAATATTCAGTCCTCATTATAGTGAGAGGTTTTCTTGTATTATGTTAGCAGGAAAAGAAGGACATTCTATCAAAAGATTCACTGAAGTCAAAGAATTATAGTAACGATTGCAGCAAGAACAAAAGGATCATTAAGACTCTATTTGCATCTCAGTTTACAGATTTTGTTTTCTTTACATCTAAGTGTTTTGGTGAGATGGAAGGTGTTATAGTAATTTTTTGCCATAGCCTTTGAAATTACTTAGGAAAACCATGAGACATAGGCTAAGAAGCTTTGAAGATCTGCTTAGAAATTTTGGAAGATAGTCATTAAAAAGTTAAATTTAATCAGGGTAGCAGTAAGTCTAGCCATATTCCCCATTCTGCCCACTACAGTTTGTAATTTCAGGCCACAGTCATGCTTCTTGTTCTGAGTGAAGCTTCACTGGTGTAGCCTTATTCCCTTGCTTCTCGTAATCACTCTTCCCTCACATTCCTGCCGAACATTGCTGCCCCTCAGTATCTGTGGAATAACTGCTTATGTCAAAACGACTCTGATTAAAATAAGAGTTCAGAGGGTTGGTGTTAGAAAGTGTTTAAACTAACCTAGATTATAGTGAACAAATCAGGTTACGGAGTGACTGCATGATCAACTAAGTCTCGTGGGAGCAATTCTGAACAATTGTGAACAGTGGGGGACAGGAGCCTATTCAGTCAATTCAGCTGCTGGCAGAATAAAATGTGGGAGACACAGAGAACTGCCCTCATTCTTAGGTTTTGTCCCTTTCTTGACTTTTCCCAATATCTACAATCTTAAAATCCTTATTCCTTATTCAGGCTGCCAAGTTTCCCCAAAGCAATTACCTCTCCAGCAGTACTGTGTTCAGACCTGTACAAAAGTCAAGGCAAATCGACACAGTAGCTAAAAAAACCCACCCAAAGCAAACGCGCCCCCCAACCCCCACCCCACTAAACCAGCAACGAGCTTAAACACAGTCATCTTGGCGTCCTCAATTCACCTTGTTATTGCACCTCCAGTTGCTGCAGCACAGACGGGATGCACCATCTCCCACTGTTTGGGGGCTGCCCCTAAAGGTGAGCCATATGTTTTGCAATACCTAGAAACAGCAGGATAAGATAAGGAAATCTCTGCAGCCTTAAGGCAGAGTTGCTTTGATTTCACTGCGTTGTGTCCTGCCCTTTTTTTTTTTTTTTTTTTTAAGTGAAAGCTTTTGCAATCTAATTTATCTGGGTTAAGCCTACCCGAAAAAAAAAAAAAAAACAAAACCAAATACTGTGTTTGGGGGGGTGTGTGTATGCGTGCACGCGTGTACTGCCTAGGAAATCTCCTGTGTTATCTGCCTGCGTAACATTTTACCTTCCACTAGACAAATATATTTTTAAACAGTCTGGAATCAAAACAACATTCTCAGCATTCAAGACATTCTGTCATCACTGCCCATTTGTTGCCCTCTAGGTTTCTCAGCTGGCAAATCTCCCATTTAAGGAATTATCAGATTCATCTGCTTAGACAAGGCTGCAAAATGAAATGAAAAGCTGGATTATTCTAGAGAACACATATTTTTCTTTCAGGGCAGAAAATCTAGTGCATGAGAGTTGAACATTAACAGCAAATGGATCCAATCTCTCAGGCTTCACAATTCTACCTCACTATACTCTGCGAAATCTAATTTTGACTAAGGAGCCACAACATTTTTCTTTACATTTATCCTTTACTTCTTTAAATGTGTTTATTGCCACTTATTATGTTAACCTGTTTTGGAGCCCTAAATATTATGCTCATAGGTGATTTTTTTTCCTACTGTAGCTCTAGTGAGCATGCCGCTTGTGCATACTGCTGCTTCTACATAATTTTTCATAAAGAATTACCCATTGCTTCGCTACCATTTTCCCTACATCGTGTTTTTTCTAGAGAGAAAGTGTAAGAAAAAAAGGAAGAAAATATGTAAAAATGAATAAATTACCAGTTTTCCACAGCAAGATGGCTCAGGATTTACTTGAGTGATGGAGTAGCTTTCATGTCAGAAGCTGTACTGCAAAACCACGCATGTGTTTCTGGGCCCACTGGCTGCGGCACCAAGATTTCTGAAGGCATATGCCATGGTTCTTAGTATTGTAACACACTAAAACTCTACACAACACTTTCATATCAAAGTGTGTGGCAACACTACTATCTCCCTCTAGGTAGAAAGAAAACTGTGGGAAGGTCTGGAGAAACATCTCAACATCAATTTTCCTTACTCAACAGCTAAAGCAGGTTTCATTTCCGTGTCACAGATGAGTGAACTAACAAAAACAGTGTCAAATTCAGAGTACGGTTTCACGCCCTGAGTGTGTGCTTGCACCCACCTGCACCGAGTTCAGTACAAGACGAACACAAGAGAAATCCTGAAGTGATTAACAGACAGCAAACCCGTTACTGAGCCAGAACTGCTTCACGGACATTACTGCCTTCCAGCACTGATACTAAACCACTATCTTACACTGCTCTCCCTAGTAAGAGCCTATTTCAAGGTGTTATATTGCTATAACACAGTGATTAATCAATTTCTTTTTAGAGTTTCCTCTGAGACCTTAAAAATTCATGATTCACTTTATTAGTATTCTGTACAGCTCTCCATATTTTTTCAGTGCTATGATTAAATTTATCTGTGGTTGCTAATGGTTGGAATATGGAAAACACTCCACATGAAAGTCACCGCTCTACATACACCCAATGGATCTCCTTAAACACAACGCAAATCCCAAACAAAAAGGACTGCAAGTGACAAAACATTTATTCTCAAACAAGCTTAAGGTGAACACACTGTTTGTGCAAGAGGCAGATAGGACGGATTTGTGAAGAAATACTGCAAATGGAACAAATAAAGTAGTGCATTATATTCACCACAGTTTAAGGTTGGAAATTAGTCCATATACTTATTTGGGTTCAGGCCCTACTGATGCACATTTTACAAGACAAAAACTCATCCAAGATTTGATGCTACGAAATGAGGACTACCAAAAAGCGTGCTGCGTTCAGAAATTTGATGTGCTCCCTTTCATCACTAAAGTCAAAGATTTTCTACTGGGTTTCAAGGGTCTTCGTATTGTTTTATTTATTTAGACTGCATGTTCTAATAGTCCAGGCTTGGGCACCAGAAAATACTAAGTACTAGACTTTGCCATTCTGGGCATAAAGTATTTAAAATTTATTAAAGAAATCAAACCAAGTGTTTTAGTAAGATTGAATCCATCATCCATAGAAATTTCTAGAGACACAGACCTACAAATACACTTTGGTTTTATTGAATGGAGCAAGATATAATAGCATACAATCTCATTAAAGAGCCAACCGATAAGTAATTTTGTGCCCTCTGAAATGATAGATCATTCTAAAATCTGAAGTCACGCACCAAAGAATAGTAAGATATACTGTAATGTAATAAAAAACAGCGTTAAGAAGAGCAACGTATCAAGGTATCTATAATTCAGTAATACTATTATGAGGTTCTGGCAACATAAACCATGGCTGATTCCTGAGTGATTTCTACGTTGTACGCATTGCAATGTAGACTCTGGAAGAATAAAGTTCATTATGCAGAATTGAAATGATCTTGTTTCTCCTTTATTTTTTCGTGAGCTGCTGAGCTATTCGCAGTTATGTAACTGAAAGGTGTTTTCAGATGGAAAAAGTACCTCGGTTTCGAAAGAGGCACAGGTGTCACTTTTCAGAAATATCAAGTTAAAAAAAACCCATCATTAAAATTGTATTGTATTGACTCTGTGACTCTACAAAAGCACTCTAGACAATCATTACTATTAAAAGTGATGAATATATTTTAATTCACTGGTGATTTTTTGAGTACAGGCATCCCTCCACCAATGCACTTCAATTCTTCCTCCCCATGAAAAGGGGGCTCAAATATTATCATCAGATGGTAATGCAGACCCACTACGGGGCTAGTTAAGGGGCACTTCATTAAGAGTGTGCCAACAGATGCAAACATTCTGCAAAATTCTTTAAAGCAGAAGCATGCCATTAATTTCAATATTTATTACCTTCTATGAAAGATAAGTGACTCAATGTTGGGAAGGGCTTTCTTTACAAGGCTAATATTTTGTCCCTGTCTACTGCTTTCTTGCTTCGTGATGTGCCTGCCTATTACGAGACTAAACTTATTCCAAAGAATAAATTAAGCAATAAGACATGACAAGCAGCGCATTTGTAGGCAATTTACTCACCACCTGAGGCGTGCTACAACGGCTCAAGGCCAAAGGCTGAGTAACTTTAACCATTCAATAAATGCAACAATAATTGAACTGAAATGCGCAGCATTGGGAGACATTTCTATCATGATATGGAATTTATACATAGAACCAAGTGCTTCTGTGCATTTAGTGACTGTCACTAAATAAATTAGATTGTGGAGAAACTTTTTTAGAAAAGTCAAAAAACCACTATCCAATACAAATGACGTGCAGAGGTTTATATACATTTTTCTATGACGAGACATTGCTTGTGAAGTGACAGAACTACCCCTCGAACTGTAGGTTCAGTATCAGTTTAAGAAAATCCATGCAGACACATATAAATATTAAAAGGACTGGGCAGCGCAGGACAGGACAGATATCAGTCACTCTAGAGATTTAGCAACTGACCTGCGCCATCATGATCACATACCAACTAATTAAGGTGTAGTTGTGGAAGCAAAAAAGAATTAATTTAAAATTATTTCTTTTTTCTAACAGCACTACCTCATCTCATTCTGAAGAGACCACGCACAGACACGCTGCGATGCTACTGGAACATTGTTTACTTCATTGCTCCAGCTTTAATGAGTAAAACAATGACATTATTTCAGTTCGTGATCTATTTGCCAGTCACACTAAAGTTTACTTCTTAAATAGTGTGACAAGCTGCCTTTAGTTCGTACTCAGCATACCAACAATTGATATCCCCCATAAACTCGCTCTCTTTCTGCTCTGCTTTGTAACTACATGCTCTGATCCAGTTTAAACCCAGTGCGGAGAGCTACTGTCCATCCACGTTCCTAAAAACTCCAAAAAATTAACACAACTGAGAATAAAAGATGTGAAGATCTCGTGAGGTGGAAAGACTGGGCAGTACACTGTTTTACCAGAAAGCACAGCACTGGTTTGTTCTGTCATCTTCATTCTGCTCTGATGAGTCTTAATCTGTAAGGAGGGCTATTTTTAAAGACGAAAATAAGAATAATAATTTCAAAAACTGAGAACTAGCTACTGGATTCTCTTCTCCTGTCTCTTCTATGCCACTCCCTCCCCAACAAGGGAAAAAAAATCCATCCATAGTTGCATACTGAATACAAACACACATAAATAAAATCAAAATCCCACAAATATCAGCACACTGGTGTTTTCTATGTTCCTTAGTAAATGAACGATATCACATCCAAGCTCTTGATGTTAAGAGACAGAAACATACAGCTCTGGGACAGGCTGCCACTGCTTCTAATGCTGAACTAAAACAGGCTAGGAAAAATACAAACAATACTATCGTTATTTTCTGATTTAAGAAATAATATTCTATAAAGATGTTCCTTACAGTTTAGTCCAGACAAAAGGTAACTTAGTCTCATACTAAAAGAAGTGTATTTGTGTTCCAATTTACATAAATCATTATTTTCAAGCACTTTAAATTTTTAATGTATTTGCCACAAAACACAATTCTGCATAATATGAACACAATATTTAAAATTATTTAATTTAGAATTAAAAGACCATAAAAACACACTTACTACATCAAGTCAAACATCCACTTTAGCCAGTACCTCTTCTTTAACCATGGCAAAAGTAGATATCTAATGAAGAATATACAAACAAAGCAAGGACACAGTGGTACTCTCCCAGCCCCCAACAGCCTACAGCTCTGGGACCTCCTGATGGTTCCAGTATCGAGACACACCAGGATGTGTTTTAGTGGAACATTAATGCATACTCCTTGCAATTTATGACCACAGAAAAAAATCCTGCTGCAGATTTGTGGCAGGTATCATTGTAATGTTACAGGACAAAATATCTAATGGTGATTTTACTTAACCTTCTTAGTTGAACACAACCCATAATTTTTATATTTCATCTTCTAAGTATCAAAAAGATTCAACTACTTCTTTTGAACCCAGTCCAAATCCAAAACCAGACAAACACATGAACTTTTCTACAATAAATTTGCACATTGAAGCTACACGTAAGAACTGGGGATTTTCACAAATAATTATTCAACATATGTGAAATCTTCATGTGTATGTACAAAAGTACAATTTATAGAGGTGATACACCTATCAAAAATTAAGACAAAAGCTCTTGCACATTTCTTCCTCTTTGAAAATGACTTTAGGAATATTGTGTGTCTGCTAAAATGGTGTTCTTTTCGTGGGAGTGTAATCACTTGGCATTGTGCCTTAATAACATAACCAAAGTATGCTTGAGGACAAGCCCATCGCTCACTTATTTTCTCCAGTCAGTCCTCAGACTTCTCTGAATTTCCTTCAAACTAGAGGGATAGAATTCTTGTATTTTGGAGATGAAGTGCCAATATCTTACGTTACAGCTGCTGCTGCTGCTCCTGCACTGTCTTCTACTTTATTCTAGCTGAATAATTAAATACCCTTTAGTCCTTCTGACAGTCCTAGACTCAGCATGGCTGTTAATCAATATCACATAAAAGGGAATTAGGCTTAGGCAACCGTTGCAGAAGGCAGAATGGATAAGGCAAGATGGAAAGAGATCTCCTCTTCGGAGCATAAGACTCATTTTCCGTACTTTACAATACACCTTACCAAATGTGCACGCAGACTCAGGAACACGATACACACACAGATGTGCAGGAGAATCCAAATTAACCTCAGAGATTTGTTACACCGTAACAGCAACTAACAGTCACTTCTCCTTCCATTCTTTCCTGGATTCCCTGTCTTCACATGTTTCAGGGATTGAAGAAAACTCTCAGCACCAACATATTTAAAGTATTCATTTTACAGGGAAAATTTGACTGCATTAAACCATTTCTGAAACTTTTACCATGTGACTGCAAAATGGAAAGACAAACAAAAGAAGACATTTAATAAATACTATCAGAATTCTGCTCAGTGCAAAACATTTAGGAAGACCTATGTTTCCAATAATTTGAGGAATTTTTCTAGGATCTCTGAACTCACCACAAGTTACGTATTTTTTTCATTGTTTCCTTGCCCTGCAATGAATTAATAAGGTATTAAAAGCAATCCTAGGCTGAGAGTCCCAACATACGAAAGTTTCACATGAAGGGGTGTAAGTTTTCCCCGCACTGCCCTGCCACCATGCCTTTACTCAGATCCACCCAACCCAGAGAAAAGGAGACACAGTTCCCAAGTCTCTTCTACGACCCTTCCTTTCTGATGAAATACTTCAGTATTGCATTCAGAAACACTTCAAACTTCCTACCATGCCAAGAAATGAACTTGCAAGTCAAACATCAGCAATTTCAAGTGGTTAAATAAATAAATTAACAGTGATGATGACACCATCAAGCCACTGACATGGGGGTGGAAGACACTGTATACTCTTTACACTCCTCTGTTCTGAGTGCCCTCTTATACCTCATGTTTAAAGACCTGGTATTTATAAAACGCACTAATTCAACTTCAACTCATGCACATTTTAAAAATAACAACTCTGAGTAATGAAGAACAGACAGCATTTTAAATAGAAAACACTTATTAAGTAACTGATTGTTCTTGATATTACACTTCCTGAAGCATTTAGCTTCAGAGTATTTTCTCCCCAATCTGACTGGTAACATGAACAGAACCTGTATGTTCTGTATCCGACTTATAAGTTATTTCAATTTTTTTGTCTCACCAAGATTTACTTCAGGCTTTAGGAAGCGTGCTTCAGCTAACACCTCCCTCACAACCATCCGGAAAACATATTCCACACAGTCCACAGTCCACCCTCATGAATCACAGAAAGAACCAGCAAAACAATTTCAAACAAACCTGAGCTTTTTTAGTTTCTTCAGCCCCTTCCCTGAAACTGCTCAGCCTGAAGGAAAGCCGGCCGACCTCTGGCTCCCAAGCCAGAGAAGCGACGGTGGTGTGCCAGAGCTACGCTGTCAAATGGGCCAGGGAAGGCACTAGCAGGAGGGATGGGGCACCTCGGGGCATGAAAGGAGGCAAGGCAGAATGGGCAGCCACGGCCAGAACGGCCATGGTCTGCCCTAAGTGCCCTGAGCCTCAGCTGTATGCCCAGTCCAACCTCCTTCCGAAGGGGTGCAAAGGGTGCCCTGCTGCTGTTATCTCCCTCTCCCAGAGCTCGCCCAATTCACTTCAGCCAACACCCTATGTGTTTTGTGGATCTTGGCCAAAAAGATTCTCGTGCCGCACAACCATTTACAACACTGGTATTTTAGTTATTTTTTTTTTCAGAATTTCTTAAAACACACTGATTAATATATAATGAAATATAATCTTTACAACAACTCAATACTGCAACTTGCTTACCATGAAGCTGTGTTGCACACATACCTATAGAATAATTTGTGCTAACTCACATTTACTATTTTTACACATCATTTACCTAGAAAGTAATGAATGACCCCTTCTTATCGACAAGGTCGTATTTTTTTAAAAAATGCAAATTAAACTTCAACTAAAATGAGGTTTAAAATCCATCTTTTAAACACAGTAAGATCTTCTGAAACAACATTTTGCCAGTTAATAATAGTTTACATAAAACGTGCATGACATTTAATAAAACAGTTCTGCATTTTGAACCAATTCAATACATAGAAGAGGAATTACCTATAACTACCAAACTTAACTGCATATTTCTGGTCCCTATATCCTCCAAGATTTTAAAACTAACAGATCTCAGCTTCTCTTTCTTGGTTTTGTAATGAAATTACTAATTGGGAGAAAGAAGGGGCTTTCCTACCCAGTAATCTCCCAAGCAGTTTCTCATCTTTAAGCTATTCACTGAATTGGTAAGCAGAAACGAAGAACAGCCCTTTACCTGCTGGAAAGGCTGCAGTTGCCACATGTGAGTTCACTACCTGGGTCAGGTTTAAGTGCATAGTTAGAGTCTTCTCACAATTGAGTTGACGACTTTCTCTAAAACTCCAGCAGCAAATACTGTCTGAATATTACTTTCATTAGATCAATGCAAATAATAAAGTCAGGACTTATTAGGTCCCAATTTTGCACACAACTTAATAGGACGTAGGTCATGATTTTGCATTTCATATTAAATTGCAAAGAAAGTCTGTTCCATTTCTAGAAAAAACTCAAATATTTTCTTTTTAAGAGACTCAAACTGACTTGTGATTCAGCAGAATCTCCTCATGATGCAGCAACTGTCTGGAGCGGATGCAGCATGTCAAGCAATACTGCCAGACTTGCAGAACGCTGATTAAAAAGCATGTCTTAAAAATGGAAGTGGTGAGTACAACTATAATGAAAGCATCCAGAGAAATCCAAGCAAGAGACTAAAGACAAATATACAGAAATAAATGCACAGCTCAGTTCACAAAATAGTTTACATTACCAAGCTAATCTCTCCTTCTGCAGGGTCACAGTCAAGTGTCATTGTATTTGTAATCTAAACTGAAGCCAAAAATAAATATATACAGAAATAACATTTAAAGAACAGAAGTATTCCACCTTCAAAACTTGATTTTCTATTAATGCTTTAGGAGATGTCTAAGTACAAAGTAATTTTAAAAAAACTATGTTTGACAGAAATACTAATTTTTGCTTAAAATTGGATCTCCCCTAAATGCCTTTATTTAACCCAGCTGACTACGTCTAACGATTTAGCTCAGCATACACAGACTTTATTTCTCCCTTCCATCAAAATGTACTGTCATATAGACCAGTTTGTTAAATGGGCATCTTTGCCCCTCCTCCAGACAGTTTTCCTCTGACACGTTACTTTTTTCTTTATTACAGAGGCTCTGGCTGGGATGGGAAACTGCATGAGACAAACCTTCCTCTAATTAGTGTTGATTGCTATGCCATGAATCAACAAACACACATCACCAGTGCTACCACTACAGTTGTCTTTGTCTCGAAGGCCTATTTGTTTGTCTCCAGTTTCCACTAGAACTCAGCTGCCTTAATCCCCCATATGCCACTCACCTTCTTATTTCGCTGTGTGCCAATTCCTCACGCCAAAAGGCAGTCTGTACATGTATGGAATTTTTTTTTAATTATGTCTCCAACCTACCAGCTGTCAAACTCTACTCGACATTTACAATAGTGTCTGCAGGGTAATCTGTATCTATTCTAGTTTTTTCCACTGCAAACTACTCGTGCTCTTACTTTATGAATTCACTTTCATTGTATACTCCTCATACAAAGCTTATCCTTTTTTGTATACATCTATATTATGGTTCAATACAAAATTTGAAATAGAGAAACAGTACTTTCTTAATGAGGAGGATGAATTGCACAATATGCATTGAACAACTTCAGTTTGGCAGGCAGAATGCATACTCTCCTCTCTCTGTTCAGGCGTTCAACCATCACTTTGGACTTTGGGAAAAAAAATTAAGTTTTCAATGAAGCTTTACTATAGACCTCTGCTATAAAGAAAAAGCTGTATCAAGCAACCAACTGCCATCTTAAATCCCAAATGTTTTCATGTTTTGCATTTAAGGCTGGATGATAACTTTGCTCTTTTCTTTTACTGCAGCTCTCAACAACAATGAGCCGTCCCAAGAGATCAAAATAGTTTCTTAGCCTGAAAATCATATGGAAAAAATCAACTGCCCTTTAAAAAAAGTTATAAATGTCTAGACAAACTTTTCCCAGATTTTCCTTCTTCAGTTATTTAATGAACATATGGTTATTTATAACGTGAGCTACACTTGTAGTATTTCGAAAATTAGTTATAAACATGCCTAGAGCTACTCAGCTCCTCCCAGGATTATACTGACCTCACTCAAGACCCTTTCGATGTTGTTTGCTTTGGGATCTCTTTTGACAGTAAATCCATGTTCTTACTTCAGTGCCTTCTCTCTGCCTTAAAACTTACTTTAGTTTTCTTCTCTTAGCAAGTACCTTATAGCAGGTTACTTTAATTTCAGAAAGATCATAACATCAGATATCAATGATGACAAATAAAAACCTTGGCCAGCAGGCACAGCTGATTAAAAATACATATAAAATGAATGCAAGCTCAGCTATATTTTCATCTGAGTATTTAAGGAACAATAAGGAGTCAATCATTTAGGTCAGTGAAACATAGCAGAAGCTCATAGCTGGGTTGATGTCGTACTTTTTGACAAGCACAACAGGCAAGTGTCCGAGCAAGGCTCCTCTCAAAAGTCAGCAGACAGGTGCTTCTGGACCATAGTAGACCTGCTGGGTGAGACTCTGGCCCAGATGGAGAAAGGCTGTGTGCTGGGAGCACCTAAGCCTGGGTCAGGGATGGCTCAGACATCTCTGATACCTGATGTCTATCTTCCACTTTTCTTTCTCATGTATGTATGTATGTAAATATGTGTGTATTTATATTTTTTTTCCCAAACAAAAAGAGCTAGGCAGTTATGTTTATACAGTTTATTTTACGCACTGTTAGTATCTAGGGGGTTTGATGGAACTTCTTATGTAAATAATCTGGTTTGCTCAATATTTCTTCCTGTTTAATGGTGATTTAACTCAATTCAGTGTATCATTTCACTCAATAAACAGTAAAAGGACAGCTTTTTCCTTTGCAATCAACATAAACTGCAGGCGTAAAATGTGCATCAGAAGATGGCAGGGTTTTTTTACTCCAATTTCTAGCATTTCCTCAAGAACTCTAGTATACTATTTTTCTTCTACTTTTGAAAATCGATCCTACTGTAAAAAAAAAAAAAAAACTAAAACAAAACATTGACTGGAACATGAATGCTGCACATAACTGTGATTTCAATTGAAAAAGAAACTGCTCGATTCTTTAATTTCTTCTTAAAGTATATGGAATTTCTCTTCATTTCAAATGCTACAATTCATGGTTAATTGTATTTTATACTTCATTTGGGGATTCCACAGAGCTCTGTCCTTGACTCCCTTATTCTCCACTCACAAGGGAATCTCATTGAAAAGTGATTTTAAGTATCACTCATGAATAGATAGTCTGTGCTCCACACTTGCCTGTTCTCCACTGAAGACCAGAATCCTCATCCATTTCTGATGCAATCAGGACTTTTGGCTGTCAACTCCACAATCATTTTGAACACTCCATACTCTTTCTCCCCTTGCTCTGCAGTCCTCCCTGCTACCCTACTACTTTTGTTAAGCACTGTCAACATCACAGTCATCTTGTTTGTCACACAGGCTTGTAACCCTTGGTTTCACGGTTCTATAACCTCTAACCTATACATTATTCCAGATATCCATCTGGAGAAATCTCCAAATTTATGTAAGTATGTTTGTTTTTCTGTAGAATCATATAATCACAGAATGCTTTGGGTTGGAAGGCACCTCCAAAGATCATCTAGTTCAAATCCCCTGCCACGGGCAGGGACACCTTCCACTAGACCAGGTTGCTCAAAGCCTCGACCAACCTGGCCTTGAACACTTCCAGGGATGGGGCATCCACAACTTCTCTGGCACACGTAACAACTAAACATAACTCTTATTAATCACAAAGTTTATGCATAACGTTTCTAAGTAACTTACCACTAAGCTGCCTGGCGGAGAAGGACCTGGGGGTGTTGGTTGACTACCGGCTTGATATGAGCCAACAGTGTGCCCAGGTGGCCAAAAAGGCCAATGGGATACTGGCGTGTATCAAGAATAGTGTGACCAGCAGGAGCAGGGAAGTGATCCTGCCCCTGTACTCGGCACTGGTGAGGCCGCACCTGGAATATTGTGTCCAGTTTTGGGCCCCTCGCTTTAAGAGAGATATTGAGTTCCTGGAGCGAGTCCAAAGAAGGGCAACTAAACTGGTCAGGGGGCTGGAAAATAAAACTTATGAGGAGCGGCTGAGGGAGTTGGGGCTGTTTAGCTTGGAGAAGAGGAGGCTGAGAGGAGACCTGATTACAGCCTACAAATACTTGAGAAGGGATGGTGGGGAGGTAGGGGAAGGGCTCTTTACATTAGTGATGGGTGATAGGACAAGAGGAAATGGGTATAAGCTTAGTCAGGGGAGATTCAGGTTGGATGTTAGGAAGTATTTCTTCTCTGAAAGGGTTGTCAGCCACTGGAATAGGCTGCCCAGGGAGGTGGTTGAGTCCCCATCCCTGGATGTGTTTAAGAACAGGGTGGATGATCTACTTAGGGATATGGTTTAATGAGGATTAGGGACGGTTGGACTGGATGATCTCTAAGGTCTTTTCCAACCTAGAAATCTATGAAATCACACTAGCACCTCAAATGCAAGTATTTTTTTTTCGTTTCTAAGGCCTTTCATAGTCCTTCTCTAACCTCCTTTATCTCATTTGCATGTTAGTGCACTTGTCCACTCACTACATTTTCAAACAGTAATCTTCATGCTTCTTTTCATGCTGCCTGCTCTACTAGGAAAATATTTCCTATAAACATCTATCGAACAACTTGACTGAGGTCCTTCACACTCTTCTTCAGAACTTTAGACAAAAGGAACATTTTCTTTGCAAAATGTTTCTCTGGTAAGAAAACCAAAATGTGCTATTCGAATGAGAAAAAAAATCACTTCTTAAATTCGAATAGAATTTTAAGCCATTTTATTCCTTCAGATATGCCTTCAAAAATGAATGGGAAGAATGGCTACAGTTAAGAGTCTCCAGTGACTTGTCCCCAAATCCGTTCAGCCTTCCAGATTTACATCCTACAAATCCATTCTGGACTTGAAAGCCAAACAGATTTTCTATGTTATGGCTAACCAAAGTAATCAAGATTTTCCACGTAAAAAAACTTTGCCACCACACCTGTTTTAATTCCATTAACATTACAGAGGCAGCCAGAATAAGGTTTGGCTCAACACTTGGAATTTAGTTAACAATCTCGTTGATGTCTGAGCCAGAAAATAATTTAATTTACAATTCTCTAACCATTTTTTGCATGAATGAAAAAGCAACACACATGAACTCAGCACATAAGGAATGTGAGGATCTGATCCACAGAATAAGAGCTGAACAAATTAATTTAGAGTATAGGCTTTCAGTTTTGCAAAATAAAATTTTAAATGTTGAACTTTTTGTACTGTATGCTCTCCCAAACACAACATGATTCCTTGCTTGTTCATGTTCTTATTGTGTCTGCTTTTACTGTATGTTGTGAAAAAAAGTAAAAACTGTAATTACATTGAAGTGTATTCAGATGATGTTTTATGGCACAACGGAATCCTCTGAAAGCCCGGTCTCTCAAACACCTCCACATCACCCCAGATGCTGAACTCAGGTGACACCACTCCTGGTTATTTCATATTTACCGCACAAACCCATCACCACCAAGGAAGGAAATTCCAAGGTATGCTTCAAGAAGCTTTCCAAACAAAGAGCTCTTCTGACAGATGTTTTATGTTTTAACATGTTTTCCTAAGAAAAGCTACACAGTCATGAAAGCTTTCTAACTTGGGCAGCTATGAGGCCTGGGTGGAATTTCTGCGAATCCATGCGTGGCTTTGTGAGAAAGGCTTTTGATCATGGACATTGGAAATCCCAGGGCAAAGACAATGGCCTGCTAACTTCTTCTTCTCTAATGTTCCACAATAGCTAACAAAATCAAGATTAGTTAACCTCTCCTCCAAAAAAACCCGAAGTGAGATGGGTCACAGTTAGAGAGTTTTGTTTAGGTAAACCTCTGCAATGCTTTTACTAGATTACAAGGAAAACATCAAAGTAAGCTTTTAACATATGCACCACACTTCTACAAGTTCTTCTGCCTCACTCTCGAATTTACAGCTTATCTAAAAGAGAAGGCGTAGGAGCAAGATTGGAACGACACATCAGACTGATAAAACACTTAAAAAAATATGAAATATCCCAGGAAATCACAATTGATTAAGCAAACTTCCCTAATGTAGTTACTTAGTTTTCCTCTGTCCTCACAGAAGTTAGGGATTTTCTTTCCCTCCAATTTGTGTACTTCTCCAAATTTGGGCAGAACTGATTGAGCATTACAAAGGCACATTGTTTCTTCTACTCTTTCCTCTTCGTACATACTGATCTATTTGTAAGGAAAGTGTATTACTCAACTAGCTTACGTCCTCCTAAAATACAGTGGCCAAGATGGTGGAAATAAGAGAAGACTGACACTAAATTGAATATTCAGTAAGTGTTGTGGACCTTACTAAATACAGAAGCATACGAGGAGATTATCACATTCTCATAATTATAGCCCAAACACTTGGTTTGTTACAGGTGATCAGAAGATATGCATGTGCGCAGGAGCCGTTGGACGCGAGGATTTACAGGGGGTCAGTTATGGGAGGTTACACAGTGAGGAGAGGTACTGGGACGAAAACTTTCCCTACATTTACCTCCAGACACACGCATATATATACCCCCCTCCTCCTCCAGGGATGGTTGTTCTGGGTTTTCAACAGATCACTCAGAACTTATACATATGAAGACACAACAATCTGATGTGGGAAGATCTGCTTTAATTTAAATTAGGTCTTTGTTACTTTAGAGAAGATTATTTCTAACATCTGAGTTTAAGCTTTTCTCTTACAACCAAGCTGTTTCTTGTTTTCAGTTGAAACAAATACTTTATCCTGTAAATTTACTTAGGAGATTTTTTTCTTTCTCTTCCTAAAAAAAGCACACGCCATATTTATTTTCAGTTCATGCGTAAGACTTGGGTGAACTGAATTGTAATAGCTTTTAGCATATGAAAATCAAAGCATTTCATGCACTGAAGTGTATTTCATGATATATGACATATATGTACAAAATAAAAGACAAATTAACAATTTATACCCTATATTGGCAACTAATGGTGTCTTAATGGCACAAGATAAAAGAGACAAGGAAAACAATGGTCAACTATGCATCAAAACCACTGAATAGTAATCACTGTGGCCATACTAGTAATGGAGAACACCAAGAGCTGATGACATTTCTTTTTTTCCTGCTATGTCTCCAGCCCCCAGTGAGACTCACACATGCATGTCAGATTCCTATATTCTGGAAAGACAAGATCAGAAATGACGTGGTATCTCCTATATATGTGCTAAGAATCCCCTAAAAAAAGACTATCAGGTTCTTTCTGAAAAACTGGGGGGACGGTGTTTTTCCAGAACACAAAGGTGTTCCAGATACTAATTTTCCCAGGTTCAAATGGGGTTGGCACCTTGTCCTGCTAATTCCTCACTGGCCACTAGTATTTCCTCCAATTGAGAAATGAACACAATCTAGGAACAGTGTCTGAAACAAGGTAATTTCATCCTGGTACTAACAGACTACAACAGCAGCACCGGTCAACACTTCATAGCAGTTTGGGGCCACGTTGTTTTATTTATTTTGACACACACAAGCATACGCATGAAGAACTTCCTGGGCCCAGCACCACCTCAAAACAACACCACCACAAAAAAAAAAAAAAAAAGAAAAAAAAAAAAACCAAACACAAAGCAAGACAAAACAAAGACTACAAAAAGTCAAACACTGTAACAGCGTACCAATTAGTCTTATCCTTCCACAAAGCGAAACCTTAATCAAATATGAAATAAGTAACCTAATATCTCCTTCTGCCTTAAATCCTTCCTTGTTTCTCGCCGACTCCCACTTCCCTTGAAAACCAGATGGCCCAGGCAATATGCCCTGAAGGTCAACAGATGCACCATGTCTTCGGATGAAGAAAAGGTATATAATATCTTTAATAATATTTCCAGATGAAAAAACTGAAAAACACACAGCAAAAAAAAGGCACAAAAAATCTACAGTAACAAAACAAATGAAGTACACTTACTGAGTTAAAATATCCAAAACACCAATGAAAATAAAGCCAAGTAGTGAACTCTTATTAATACCGTGAATAATAAATAACAAGTGAAAAGAAGATTGATTTTTTTTTAATTACTGTAAGAAATTATATAAAGAAAGGATACTAGATAAGTCTAGGGACTGGTAATGGATATGGCTTTTTATTTGTCATGGCTGTCAAAAGTTATGAATTTCAAGATTTCCATGTTTTTATAAAATGTACCCATGTCTTTTGGCTTCGTAGGAAAATCATGTCAGTGGGTGAGTAGATAAATGCGTGCATAGGTGAACGAACAGGTGAACCATTTAGCCTGGAGTGGGATGGCTAAATTTGCACTCAGTTCCAGCAAAGTATGTCTGGAGAGAATCAAACAAATTACAGATTAAAGCATTCCAGATTTTCAATGGTGAATTTGAGGTCCAAATCCAGGTCTGCAGAACTTAATGTGAAAACTGATTCTAGTGACAACATAATTGCACTCCAGTTTCTGTGTCCCGCTACTTTCAGCTCAAATTTGTCCAATTTACTGATAAAAACAACTTTTTAACTGCCAACTCCATCAGAAATACAGGTAGATACCTTTTCTCAGAACAGCCACAATAAACCACTTTATTCTGCTCCCTGTCCATAACTGGGAAACTGTGTATTCTTTACCTTTTGTGCACGGGTACAGTTGTGATTCTCACTGACTGCAGTATGACTCCCTAAACTGGATCCCAAGACAGAACCACACTTTAAGGCTGAGGTTCTGTAGACGTCCTGTAACTTACTACTTGCAGGAAGAGGTGTGTCTATGCAGATATTCTAAGCTCATAGCACATAACAAGTAGCACAAATTAACTTAGTACTCTTTCCTCAACACGAAGTAACTTGTTAGCCCACAGTAACTTTCACATGTGTCCTTAGTTTAGAACTCTATGCTCCAGAAAAAATACAATTCAGTTTTATTTCTTCATAGATTCAGGGCTAACAGAAGTAACAACAAACAAAACCGATCCCAGTGTATGCATCAATAAAGTACCCTGACTAGCTATATTACAGTAAAAGTGGTCTCTTTTTACTTAGAGTAGATCTATGCTGCCTTTAAAAATAAAATATTTTGTACTTGTACACAAAGAACATAATAAACCCTAAACTTGTCTGAAACCACAACCATATGAGTCAAAAAGCCTTCAGCTACCTGCTGTTAATAGCCCAATGCTAATGTGGCTATGCTCCTGTGGCCAAAAGGTGTTAATACCCTTAAGCCTTGGACTGATAGCAGCAGCGTAAAGTAGCTTTCACAAAAGCAAATGATGAAAGCCAGACAGTACTTCACTGGCAAAACAGACAGGCAGGGAGGAATAACATATCCACTGCAGCTTAAACTCTGGTGGCCAGGCTTTCAAAAGTAGCTCTGACCTTCAGACCTGAGGACCTGTGTCCATTAGAAAGTCTCTTCTGGCCTAGCAGAGGAGCCATGCATACGAGCAGAAAGTGCTTCTTTGCCATTGAGGACCCCCCATCTTCCCAAACGACGCAACGTACAATGACAGAAACACCCACAGAGCCCTATGGTGTAGACCAAGCCAGAAAGGGCAGCCATGCTTTCAGTGGGCAGCAAACTGAACCGCAAAACATGGCAGCAATACAACGCTGGGGACATGCTGTCAGTCTCAAAACCTAGACTGAAGAACACAAGACACAGGCACACAAAATGAAGAGCAACTGAAAATTCCATAACCAAAAAAGAGAGACAAAAAACCCAACCCAAACCAAATCACATCTGTGCTTTATAATTTTGTTGGGTTTTTTTCCCCATCAGTTTAAAGAGAGTAGACCTCGAATTTGAAAGCAAGCTCTGTCTCTGGGGTTCTCAATCTAGAATCGCTATTTGAAATAAAAAGAAATTAATTTGCAGATTGTTTAGGCCTCATGTAGCCCTGTACGCTCATAAGCATTGTTATGGAATTTACTTGATAACGTTAGCGAGAAAATCTGTTTGTGTGAGAACATTAGTTAAGGCAAGTTCTGTTCTGTATTGGAGCTGTCAACATCCTCATGACTTTTTGGTCCTCTGAGTACGCTGCAGACTCCCTCATTTAAACACCTGCTGTCAATCCCCAGAACCGGTGCCAAATGCAGGTGAGGGAATAGTGAATTGCATGGAGAGACGACAGTGAAATTTCCTTCCCGAGGAGGGGCTTTCCAGCATTGCGCTCACAGGCACCTACTGCAACAAATCCTTGTAATTTAAATGTAGTTGTTTTGTATTCGGGTGGGCATGCAAAGGCATCTTGACTTCCAGTATTACTGAAGATACAGTAATACTGTACTCTTGAAGAGGGTTTAAAAGTCCTGAAGAGAGTTTTATTTTTCTCTTCCCCCCACTAGGGAAGCCAGAACACGTACAGCATACTATCGCTTTAAAGTCCACCTAATACAGAAGCCAGAGTGGGCATGTATCAGCCAGGGAGACAAAATACATCCTAAAGCAGTATTGTAAATGTATATTCTATTTCAAGGAAACCTAGAATAAAACGCTAAGAAATTAAAGCTATCAATCTGAATAATTTTATTCATTTCCATAATCCCACTGTAAAGACTGTGGAATCTGTAGAGAGACTTCAGTAGATTTTTTGGTGTGAATAAGGAGTAACATCTTTATGTCAATGGAGCACCATTACCATCTGGGAAAAGCCTATTACTGATGAAATTGAAAAATAAAGCAGCGTGCATGTCATCCCAGCAAAGCAAGCAGCTGATTGCTGGGTTTGATTGTGCGGAAAGGGAGAAGTTATAGGAGAATAAAAGACTGTGAAAGCTGCTCCATTTTTAGAACACGGAGAATGCAAAATTGTAAACATTTTACAGTAGGTCAGGCTCGGGCCTAACATCGGCAGCCTAGTGCCCACACTGTGTCATAAAAACGCCAACAGAGATCCTTCCAAAGCAGCTCCACATCATTAATCCACTGAAATATTTATTTGGCAAAACAGAACATCAATAAAATTATCTCATAGGTTTGCTATTTTTAAAATATTTGGAATTACATTAGATGGGCCTAATGCTCAAACCACTTTGTTGCAACATCTTTAGAAAAGATAAACAAAACCTCTGAGCCTCATCTGAATTATTTATTCTTCTCTTCAGAATTACAAGCCAGTGAGTATCAGTATAAAGAAACTCAGAAGCATCCAATCCGGCCAGCTGTTTTCAAGACATAACACAAGACAGGAAGCCTTGATCAATAATAATGTATTATTATTTATATTAAGCTGCTTCCTAGGAATCCTAACCATGAGTCTTATATGCAAGATGATATTAAAATCCGGAAATATTCAGATGAGAAAAGAGACAAGATAATCCTTAGCCCCAGAAGTTATAATTTAAGCATAAAATCAGAGATACCGGATGGACGTATTCAGGTAAATGAAAAGTGTAACAAAACAACGTGTGTGTCTCCAGGCCACACTGCAAAGGAGATACTCATACTAGCTTAAGTACCGCAAGACACACTACGTTCCACGTTATTTATTTTTTCCTGCAGTAAAATATAACCGGCCCAGGTAAAGCTCTGCCCTGAAGAAGCTGCACTGTTTTGCTAACCATGCTAACTGGGGCTTCTGTACAAAACCCCACACTGTGCAGTGCTGTTACAGCCAATAAACAAACATTGTTCAGTATTTTCAGTGCGGTAATTTGTTCTTCTTTGTCTTAAAGTGGATACCTCTTAGTGTCACCTGATCAGACTGTCACACTCTGCCCGAATTCATGTTGCTGCAGACCTTGTGAGACTCATCCAAAACAAGGGACATAATGAAAGCAGGCAGTTGGGTTATAAGCCTGCTCCAAAAACCACTGCAGTAGAGCCTTGCTCAGAGGGAAGGAGCAGCTCTGCCAGCTTCCGTGCTGGCATGGCAGTATGAAACAGGTATTCTTTCCAAAGGGCTTTTCAAAACAAAACCTACAATTTTCTTTCCAGTTCCATTTTCAGACTCCTCTGCTCTAGTGGTTAAAAAAGAAATGACAGTGGAAGAAGAATAAATTTGAAGCAAACTGTAACATCTCCTACAAATAGTACACCTCCTATTCCTTTGATGCACACACAATTTGAATGTGTAGTTCCTTGAAAAAGTCTTTTCTTTCCTCTAATACAATACAAAAAAAAAAAAAAAGGGGCTATCTGGACAGCCCTAGAAAACACAGAAGGCAACACAGTGAGGGTTTGATTCACAAGAGCACATCTTCCGTTTGATATTGATACAGCTGCAGTGATCTCTGGGAAGCGTTTTCCCTGGGCTTGCAGAGACACTGAAGCAGCAAAGCCAACCTCTGGAAGAGGGAATCAGCTACACGGGCACTCTCGTGTTTCCAACTGATGTGCAGCGTAGCATCCACAGAATCAGAGGCGTTCTAGCAGAGGTTTTGCAGTGCTATGTTTAACTGAGAAAAAGGGAGCCAAAATATATCTCTCTCCAGCTCTTCATTGCAAAATGGAGTACTCTACCTTTCACCTTCAACTGATTTGGACTGCTTAAATTGTGATTAAGCCCAAAAGCAACATGGATCCTGTAGAAAAGGCTTATAGCATTATCGTGTTAAAGAGATGACAAGGAAGAAGAGGAAAAGCCTATTCAAGGGAAGAAATGAGCCCTCAGAAACCAACGTACATCTGTGCCACAACATTGACATTGCTAGTAGTTACCTGAAAACAACACTTTTGAAACACGCTTGGAAGCTGGTAGGGAACATGCCTGGCTCTGTTTCGGGGTTTTTTTTTTTCCTACTCTTTTCTTTTTTCCACTCCCTATTATTATAAACAGATGATTATGAGCTGTTTGAGCTGTATGAGCTGTGGATGATTACGAGCCTGGCTGTTACGAGCTCTGGTAGTTTCAGACCAGAGAGCTCCCCTGCACAACCTACCCGGCAGAAGAGGGTTACACGAGCCCAGGGCCATAGGGCTTCCACCGGGGCTCACAGGCTAGCTTCAATTTGCTTGAGATGTCAATGAAGGATTAAGCTCAGCAGATGAGTACAACAGGTAATTTGTCACATCTTAAACCACCACAGCTAAATTACCAGAGTTTATAAGACGGTCACTTATGTTAAAGGTCCAAATGCCAAAGGAGTTAATCGCTCTTTTTAGAAGACTTGCCATAATATCCCAAGTAAGTTACTTCCTTGCTCTCGTAGAGTTCAGAACTCCTTACACAATTTCTGCCTTTTTCAACAGGATATTCAGATAATTAATTCATTAAAGCATCAAGATCCTTAGAAGAATGGAAGGAAACAAACTGCTGCAAAAAGCTAGTACAATTTGCTAAAAATTGTTTTTATTATCCCACCTAATAATGGGATGATGCTCTTGAACAGCAGAGAAATTTGTATCAGGTTATTCAGAGGGAATTGTTTTGTGCAGATCATTTCTGCATTAATATTAAAAGCCTCTTGGCCTAGAGATACTTCAGTGTAACAGTTATATGCTTTTCTATTTCACGTCACGTGGTATCTGCTTATAATGCAATGTTATATCACTCAAAAGGTGAGAAAATGAAGATAAAGTCATTTTTAGAAGCACTAATACTTTAGAAAACAACACTTCATTAATATAATCACTAAAAAGAGAGCGATTACAGTACCAGCACCTTAGAAGACAAATTTCAAGCCTGAAATCCCACCTTTTACATAAATGCATACATATGCATGTATATAGCGAGACACACGCCTGTCTCGGAAGGGTTCCCAAGGAGCACTGATGAGGGTTTGGAAGGGCTCCTCTCTGCCCTCCTCAGAAGAACCATCCTGGAAGCAGACTGGCCAGAGGCACAGTGCCGAACGGCAAATCTGCAAGGACAACAGTCAGGCAGCTACCTGGAAAGAAAAAGGATCCTTCATAGTGTATTTATAAATGTTAAATGGCCCGGGAAACTGCTGAGAGATTTCTCATGCTCAGATCCTCATTTTCTCCTGCGTGGTCATCCCTGGGACAGCTCTGGAAAACAAGGCAGCCATTTTCTCCTAAGCTGTTACACTCAGCAAACCAGATTGAAGCGCTTGATAAGCTGCTGTTCCCTTCCGTGCCTGCAGCGAATCGGAGGGGAAAAACAACCCATCACCCACCAGCAGGTACAACCGCAGCCGTTTCAGTACCGCCCGCGGTGAGCCGGGCGGGGAGGGACGGCGGAGGCGGGGAGGGACGGCGAGGCCCCCGTGCCAACGGGGCGACCCACCGTTCCTCCCTGAAAAACCTTACAGGCTCCGTTTCACGCTTCCAAAAATTAACTGCCATGGGCAGAGAACGCTTTTTTTTTCTGGAGAACCCGGGGGTCTAAGCCGCTGCCTTGCGCACGCTGAGGAAGCGCCTCCAAACCTGGGGGTCGGGAAGGGAAGAAAGGGATTGGAACACGCGGTCGGCACACACGGAGGTGTATGTGCCCCTGTGTGCACACACAAACACCACGTAATTTTTATAAGCAACAGGGCTATAAATAACCTCTCTCAAATAATCTGTTGGGGGACCAGGCGGTAAAAACCACTGAGCACCCCGACTCTGTGCAGCGTACAAATCCGGATACTCAAAGTGGCTCATCGCTTGAGAATATAAAGGGCTGTCCCCACACGTAAAGTGAGGAGCTACGACACCTGTACTCAGGTTTGCTTCTGTTTTCTGTTATAATTACCACTTACACTTACATTTACTCCTCTTTTCTATTATAATCCCCTCTCTCATCATTTTTGCAAACCTCCCTATTCTGCAGCACTGTTTTGGAATCTGGCAGCGAGGAGCCCTGGGCGCAGGGAGACGCCTTTTCAGTCCCATGCAAAATGCGTTCAGATTTAGCTACGCTCAAAGCTGCTGGGGAAAAAAATTCCCATTTAGGTTTTGTCAGCAGAGACTGCTAAAAACAGCTCCCAAAGTCCCTCACTGCCCCCTGCACACTGCCCACCCAGGCCGGGCTCTTTGTGTCAACACACCCAACACAAAGTCAGGCTCCAGACAGGCCCCAGCAGCCCCAGTGCTGCTTGTCCAGCCAGGCCCGAGAGAAGCCCAACTGTTGGGGGGACACATGTCTCTGTCTGGCCCCCTCTGATGCCTTCTGCTTGCCTGGTGGGAGCGTCCTGCACAGGGCCCCTTCTCCACCCGGAGGCTTGCACAAACAGAAAGCGATTCTCCAAGGCCACTGAAGACCCCACACCTTGGGCTCAGTTTGACCCACAGAGGGTCTGGCAGACCCGCCTAGCTTGGCTCTGTGAGGCACGTGTACTTCCAACTCAGACATCTCTCTCCAGTGGCTGGTCTACAAGAGATGGCAGTACAATCCTGCTACCTAAGGTACTCGGTTAGGTCAGCTTTAAGAGATTTTGTCATGCAAAATCCCAAAACTAGGACTGCTGACAACGCTAAGTATTTTTAGCATTACACTTAATAAGTTTCCTTTTTCTACAGAAAATAGTAGAACAGCCAAGGAGATGACACATAAACGAAAATGCTGTTAAGACCGTGGAGACCCTAAATATGAGAAAAGCACACCTGAGCTGTCAAAACTTAAGGCATTGCCTCTCTCTTGCTTCTTCCAGCTAGGGGCACAAACCTGCTCCGTCCACTCCCTTCCCACCAGCTCCCCAGGCTCTTGGCAGCTCCTGCTCCCACCCACTGCCACTGTCACGCTGGGGAAAGGGCAGCAGTCAACACTAACAAGGACATTTCTTGCGCTGGAGCCTACTCCAGCTCTGGAGTGCAAGCACTAAGTTTGCCCCTGCAACCTTTGCATTTGCACTTTTACACATGCTTGCTAAGGACGTTTTTAAATCAAGATGGTACCCAACCTGTCATTCGTAATGCTACAAACTCTGTAACTGTTTTGCAAAGTTACTACATTACTTTACACCATGCTTTGCAATGGGGCTACTGTAAAGGATGGCACTACACCAAAAGTGACTCTTACTAGCTTTGCAGAAGCCCAGCAAAACAGAAAGTCCAAATAAACACAAGTAGAGCACTCGTACTTAGAACATGTGATGCCCTCATCAGTCACCAAAACTACCGAAAGGTAGCCACATCCTACATGATTAGCTGGTGAAGAATACTTTCATTCTCTCACCACTGATTTTTACTGGGTAAAGTATTAAGTCTTGGTTTTATGCCAAGTATAGGTGCACCATGGCATTTTTTAATATCTTTTATTTTGGAATGCAGGATAGCGTAAGTTTAAGAGTAGAAAGTCTCCTCACTCCACTAAAATTCAAAGTATGTAAAACCACAGCTCTATCAATCATGCCATCTGTGCTGGAAATGCCATTCTTTTCTGTTTTGGCCACGGGACTATTATATCACGTGCAGGTGGTAATGTCTAAAAATATACCACAGAAGATATATGTAAAACCAGATCGCTCCTTTTCTTCATCAAAACAGTAAGCAGAAATGAACCCATGCCGATCTAGCTTGTAGCTCTCTTGGCACTGGGGGTTTTCTCACTAGACCTGCAACCCTTGTGCTGAAACGCAGTTTCCAGAAAGGAAGCGCGCAGTTCCTCACACCTGTTTCACACCATCAAACCAGATAAAATGGCTTGATCTCTTCCAGGAAGGAAGGAGTTCAGCAGTGGAGTGAGGAGTCAGACAAGCACCATATGGCCAGAACGGAGGGAAGACAAAAGGGAGGGCTGAACCACCTCTCTCGCCGGTAGCAAGAGTTATGTTGGCTCAGCTGTGTTGTCTAATCAAGTATTCTAAATCAATTGAGACTGAAGCCAATTTGTACACATGAATCTTTGTATTTATAAATGAACCTAAATATCCCACAGTAATATTCCACACGGTATAATTCCTGTAGTACATGGACAGAAACCAAGGACTGGCTCATCTCATTAGCCATGAAAACATGCACTTCTATCAGGCAAGCTTTTGTCCAGCAATATGAAAAAACGAGCAGTGAATGAATGAACCCCTTCCCGCCCTACGAAACAATGGTATCCAATGCAGGGATGTCAGTTAATGTCAGTTAACAGTCAAGATGCTCTCTCAGTTGTTTGGAAATGTCACCAGGTCCGAGCTCCAGCCTGATGAGGTATTTCTGTAACAACAACAAGAGAGAGTTTATTGACATTAGTCATCTAGGTGATAAGGCCACCAGTGACTGTAAATAATTCTCACACATCTTCCCAGAATCCTAAATTTCCTACAGGTTTTAAAGAAAACAGCCTCCTTCTCTGCCTGGAGAGCATTTCCCCAGGTTTTCGTTTGGGCGGTGATGCTTGAGCAGAGGCAGGGTGGCTGCAGACCCCCGCAGAGGTAATCCTCCACACGTGCCTACCTCGCCTCTCCGCAAAAACAGCTGAGCCGCTCATGGTTCAATTGCCTGGGACGGCGATTTATAGCCTGCTCTAGGCAGACCGGATCTGGCAATGGTTTGCTTTAAAAAGGTGCACAGCAAAGGAAAGCGTTTCAGCAGTGACTCAGCATTGTGTATTAATAGCCAGCCTAAGCTTATTTAAGACCCTACTGTTGCCATGTGTCGGGGACAGGGGCTGGATCAGACTGTTGATGTGACTGGAAGCTCACCTCGCAAATAAAACCATTTTTCAGCCAACAGCACCCAGGGAGCGGGAGCTGGGGTCAAGGAGGAGAGGGAGGGCAGGATGGGCCCTTCTGGAACTGCTGCATTTGAACCAGCTCAGGTCAGCTGCAAAGAGTCGGGTTCCTTGGCCCTTGCTGGAGTGGTGAAGAACCAGGCCCCACGTTAAGTTTTTATACCCACCACACAAAGTGCAGGGAACAGAAAACAGTGTTTAGAAGAATCTTGTCTACTCATCCTGCATGCACATAAATACTTTTGTTCAGAAATTAGGGGAATGAGCTCCGGATATATGCTTTTGGTCAAATTAGAAAGCACAGGGAGGTGAAAAATAGAAAAAGTCACCATAATCTGATTAGCTGCGTAATTAAGACTAAACCAGGAGCTCAGTAAGGGAAACTAAAAGAAGGTTTTTTTCAGCACAGTATGCAGGAAAGAAAATGGGAAATCTGGTGGAAATCTAATGGGATAAAGTAACAGATGGTACGTAGACATCCAGGGGACATGGAATATGTTTAAAGATGATACTGGCTAACAGTATGATTAAGAGTACACGCAATATCACAATGCAGTGAGTTGAAATAGAATGTAAGTGGCAAGGCCATAAAAACCTTAATATTCTAGTTTACATACTTTTATAGATGTGTACAAGGCCAATAGGAAGAACACCTATGAAAAAGCTCTACGTAACTTAAGTATCTGTGATATTTTAGGGAATGGCTCTTAACCTTGTCTTGAGAAACATGGCAAACAACTGTCTACAAATACAACTCAGGATACCACAAAGAGGACAAGCAATTAAATTAATCTACAAAGATCTACAAATAAATAATGGCCTCAATGTACAGAAAATAAAATTTGAGTTGTGTTTCTGGAAACAACTTAGAGAGGAAAACAAGCTACCAGTGGAGCTGTGCAAACCACCATCATCTGGGCGACCAAAGCCTACCTGATAGTACATTGTTCCACTAGGCCTGTAAGGACTTTGGGGAAAAAAAACTAGATCAATGCCCATCTGTTTTTTCAAACACAAATATATCAGCAACAATCAGCAAAATCTTCCACATAACCCACTGTTCTTCCAGTTGGTACACAGGCAGGAATATGGCTTGCAGTCTATAAGCTGAACACACACGCAGGTCAACTCAAGGTGGCCTCTCATGCTCAGGCAACACTTTTAGTTTTCTCCTGGGTACAGTCAAGCTTGCTATAATCAGTCTCATGAAACTATGGTGGTCCTGTGCCTTCCAAATATTTGCCAACAATTAAATAATACCTATAAACAATACAGTCCAGCTGTAGAACTGCTTATGTCTCCATAAAATAAACAATATATATATAAACTCCAGATATACACGGATAGATGGATACATACACACATACAACAGAGAGTGTTAAATCGAGTAGATGTAAACAAATGAGATAAAAATATATAAACCAATGTTGCATTATTATAAGTCAGTTATTTATGTAGATTTATTGTAAAATATGTCTGATTGCATTCATAGCACTGATGAAGAGAACAGTAACGCACTGAACACCATTAAACACTTAAGCTAAAATTCCTCCTTGATCGTCCCTTCACAACCACTTCGATTCCACTTTGCCACCCAAGGACAAGAATAACTGCATGACCTGAAGGTCAGAAAATTCCTACTCTGGTAGGAAAGCAAACTAAGTAATTTTCAAAAGCAGAGCGCTCTCCCATGCACAGCCCTGCTTTCAGCGCTCTCATCTCCGACTGGCACTAATTTAAATTAGAGGACTGGTAGCTTTAGCACTTCAGCTGATACCAATTACCATTATATCATGCAAAGCACTCCCTGAAGTAATCAGGAACCAAGCTGCTTATGGAAATAGTGTAAAAACCGCACCAGAAATTAAATAGAAGCCAGTACACAGCAGAGACATAACCAGCCCCTCTGTAAGAAAAAGAGATTTAAATGGGCAGCTGCATTCTGCATCAGCAGAATTACAACCATTTCTGCGAATGGTTTTAAGGTGCACAGAGAGGTCACTGTCTTCCACAGATTGGGTTACTGCAAAGCCAATGGATAATAACTATAGCAAGGAAGCAACTGGGCACTGGACTGTCTTAAAACAGCTGAGGAGAAACAGCATAAGCCAGAATGATGCTGACTCTGACGCAGCTTCAGAGCAGGTACCGTCCTCTAATTTACTCAAAGCTGGCTCATGAAAACTTCGCCGTGTTTTTACAACCCTAAAATCCAATAAACAAAGCCCCAAAACACAGATTTTTTTACCCTAGCCCAGGAAATGGTGAGAGGTAATGAGCTTGGGCCCAATTAAATGGGATGTAAGGAAAGAAACACATGCTTAAGCCTGAGTTGTAACGGCCATCTTGCATTGTTCTGCTTGTGTCTGTTCCTGGTCTCCTACCTAAATGGCTTTTGCCCAGGTACAAAGTATTTTGTTTTCAGGATGCTCAAACCAGTACCCATGACTTGTCATATAGGGCAAACTTGCTCAACTGAGGAGCCAGCTAAAGTAATTCAGAGCCCACCTTACGCATCCTGAAAGGGCAGATATAGATCGGCTTCCTGGCACCCTTCCATCCTACAATTTCCTACCGCTATTACACTGATGATTCAAATCTAATTTTAAGAAGCCAGTAAACCTTCTGCTGTCAGCAACCATTGTTCCAAGACAGAAGGAAAATACTTTAAACACATTTTCATGCCTTTCAACATCTGCATTTTTGTATTGCTTTTGTTCCTGGAGAGGGGTGCAGAAAAGGAAAACAAGGGAAGCACTTCTCAAGGTAGGGAGCTAAGATATCAGTGCTGTCACTTATTATTTCCTAAACAAGCCTAATTTTTCCAAACAAGACATGGGTAGGAGGAAGGTATTATTAATTTAAGAACTAATATTTTGAAAGCCTAAAAAACTTGCTACAGTAACAAAGCAAGTTTCAAAAACACATTCCCCCAAGATCACATAAAAATAATGGAGTTTGTTTCAAAAACACAAAAACATTTTCCACATGCTTTGGTAAAATTGAGTCCTACACAGCCACGATATTTATTTTTTTAAATAACTAACTATATACATCTCTTTACAGCTAAGCTTGTGTGTAAATGAAACTTCACCAGTTTAGAAAGAAACTTCACCAGTTTAGAAAGAATCTAAAAATTTCCTTGATTGTATACTACCTCGCAAGATGAGACCGCACACCATGCGGTTTCTAAGTGTTGGCATAAGAGATCAGAAAAAGCTCAAGAATCTGAATATTCTTTTACCTATTTTCAGGTGGCCTTCAAAAGCAAATTCAACATAGAATAACGAAGAGCTGAGTTCATTAGTTGTACAACAAAATAAGTCATCCCCTATAATGTGCACTGGTAGTGAAAAGTTGCAAGGGGTAAGACATTCACTGAACATAATTAGTTCTGAAGATTACTGTAGAAGAAGATCATAAACATGGTTCCAATAACCAAGGAGAAGACAACAACAAGCGTGAAAAAGTCTTCCTGATACAGAGAAACAGCCCAGTTTGTTCTGGGTTACAGCACAATCAAGTTAGCTATGTGGCACATCCTACTGTTCATACCATACGATTTTTGTAACTTTAAAACAGATGATTAAAGCCATCTGCAGGTCTCCTGAACAAAACAAATGCTATACTGTGGTCCTGAAATATGTAAGGTGCTTCCATTACCTAGAATTCATATCATAGAAGGTTATTTATACATTGAAATGGGAAATACTTAATAGCATTTAACACTCATAACAGGTACAGAAAGTATCACCTGTGTAACAAGCTGTGTCGTTTTTACAGCCTGTGTAAAATACACTACTGTGCTGTTGGCTGAATGGCAGTAACCAAAACACGGGAGATCAAGTGCTGCAGTCCTCTTAGACGTTATGGAACCTGCGCAAGGTATTTAATTTCATCTCTTTGTTCAAGTCAGTGGCATTTGCATTCATTCGCATTCAGCAAGTTATTCATCTAAAAAAGCTAAGATACTTTCATTTCTTCTTTTCTCCCAAACTCCATTTGTTCTTCTATAGAATTATTGCAGTAAATAAAATGTTGCATTTAGACCAGCTGACATACTGCCAGCCAATTTCACTGCAGACAAAGGTCAAGGAAAAAATTATTAAACAACAGAAGTAGCTTTTTTTTTTCCAAATTCTCTCTACAAAACATCAGTGCCAAGCATTCAAGTAAACTCTGAACATCGGTCAGTCCTTACTGGGCTCCTAAGTGGGCTGTATGTTTTATCTGCCATAACAGCAGCACTGGGCAGAAGGCATCAGAGGTAACTTTTAGAGCAGGACAAATTACTTAACTATTTCTTCAGTTTCTTGTGTTACAACTGTTCTCCATAAATATATGACTATCATCTCAACTAAATAATCTGCGTGTATGAAAACCCAAACCTTAACTAAAGACCTTCATAAGCATGAAGACAAAGAGAGCAGTACATTATTTAACTGATTATAACACAGTTTTGAAACTCAAATATGCAATTCTTACATTACACTGACTTTGAAACACTGAAAGAAATATGTATTTTAGAAATTCATCTGAACATGATGTAAAAATTTCAGCTAAAGGACAATTCCTCGTGTCTCAATTTGAACAACTTTCCAGCTTTAAAACAGATAATGAATATTGAGGGAATAACAAAATATGTTTCCTGTTTGAATTCTTCCACCTTTAGCTTATTTCCAGTGCATTTCTGCATTCCTAGAACTTCCAAACAGAAGTGCCTTCTCGTATCATAAGTCTTTGCACACTTACTACCAGACAATGACCAACTCATAATTTCAGTCTCTATTTGACAAAACAGATTGGATTTTATCAGTTTCCTACCAGAAAGATGAGCTCCTCCAGAACTGCCAGACTCTCTCCCCAATACATCCAAACACTTTGAGCTTCAGGTATGAGAACTGCTCCTCCACACTAGTTAAATATAATCCGTTCCACATGGATAGTGAATACACTTTTTATTTGTTAGTCTTGTAATCTCACATCAAAATGTCCTATCGCTGAATGGTACACTAATGTGCAAGCTGCACAGTATGGCCGTAGTGCACTTCAAGATACACAAATGAAAATTTCTGAAGGAGCTTTAGGATTATAGGCTCGCACGATCAAAACAAAAAGACATTATTTTGCTATTCCTCATTGCTGTCTTTACAATTGAATAATGTAACATGAAATAATGAACTGAAGAGCACAATAAGAAAGCTTAAATCTAAAATCACCAGGAGATCTGGAGTAAGGAAACACGAGAAAAATGCTGGTATTTAGTTCAGAACAATGATGTTCAGGAATAGCTCAACATAGCTTTTTCCAGCGACTACAACTGGAGCCAATAACTGCTGGATTTGCTTACTAATTCAGCCAGTGTTTCAGGGACAGGACACAGGACAGGCTTCTGGAGAAGCAGGCAAATACTTAAGCATGTGTTATTATCATATAGTATTAGCAGAGACACAGGCCTGTACATCTGGCTGCAAAGCACAGGAGATACTGAGATCTGTATCCACTTCTTTCCTCATCGCAGATGTGCACACAAACCACTAGGCTAGTTTGGATTGACGCTTAACATTGGCTAGATGTATCAGAAGTTGTAGAGACAAGAAGGACTTCGGATTTAATGCAATGAAAAGGAAACATAGAAATATAAATGGAAAGTAACAAGAGATGTCATTTGGGAAAACGCAAGATATAACAGGTTTGGTTTAAAAAAAAGAAAAGTAATAAAGGAGGAAGGGAAAAACTGCACTGAGCCATAAATGAAGTAGGAGATATGGGCAGGCAAGCTACATAGTAGAATTTAAAAAAAGAAAAGCATCAGAAATAATGCTAACAGAGAAAACATGTATCCTCTATGAACCTGGACTCCTGAATTTCCTGGTTAAATGAAGCGGGGGGTCTCTAGGAAGCAATAAATTGAAGAAATGACTTTTGAGTAAAGACTAAGAGATAAATTTGTACAGGTGAAAATGGCCAAGTAGGGCAAAGAGAAAGTGGGGCAATAGTTTACAAATATCTCAAGGAGAAATCTGTGTAGCAGAAAAAGGAAGACATTTTCTATCAGATATGGAAACTCAAGAAGGAATAAATAGAAGGATTTTTTTTTCCTAAATGGAAAATATTGAGTGACTACCAGGAAAGGCTTTTTGGAGGGGAACAACTGTTGGCCTGTGAAAATAACTGCCAGAGGGAATACTGCGAAGCTACTGCTGGACAAAAAACAAAACAGAAAATGCACTGATGGGAACAGTCCTATATCAGCAAGGAGGAATGCCTCGGATGATGTGTAAAAGCCCACTTCCCAGTCTACCTATCTGTACACTGTGCATACTGTAACTAAGACATATTACCTGAAAATTCATGCTCCCTTTTTAATATAACACTAATGTACTTTATTACTGATTTTAACCGGCTTTAATAGGAGGAAGCATATATTCAATTATTTTATTACATGCTTTGAATATAAATGGCAAGCATCTGCACTCTAGTTTACTCCTTCCGTCCTCGCCCTCTCATAAAAAAAGCACTGGCGCATTTTAGAATTCAGAGTGGCCCTCCCCAGCCCAGCCGCTTTCTTGGCTGGCTTGCTGGGATCTATATATCCAATCTAATTATTTTGATTCCCATTTCCAACCCTATCAGTGGTGCAGTGGTGCAAGAAATCAAAATGCCAGTCTCCAGAATGTGTTAGAACCTAAAAGCTAACAGCTACTCATTTGCAGAGGCATCACTGTGCGGCCCAAAGCCCCTGTCATCGTGCAATTTATGTTCAGCGTTCTGGATGTGACTCGAGAGGGGTTTCCCGGCGTACCAATACTGAGCATTTCATATAACATTTCAGATATGCTACAGCTTGTTGCATCATCTTGTTCTGTCACAGCGTAACTGACTTAACAAAACCCAGCAACGCTTCACTTCAGATTTTGTCTGTTTTTTAAAGACTTCCTTAAGTTCTTCTTCTTTGTTATTTTTCTCTTTCTTTTCTTAAAAGGGAAAAAATAGGATCATACAAGCTTATCTTCCCTTAAGTGATCAGAAGTGAGAGTCAGCAATACTCCTGCCAAAACACCTACTCTCCTCTCAAGTCAGGGGGATCATATGTTGCTCACTAGCTGAATTCCCTTGGGGGTCTTTTCCCTGACGATACACTTTTCCCCTCTTGAATTACAGTCTTACTTAGATTACTAATGCCTCAGCGCCACCAAAAATATTCCCATTCACTTCCACAGCTTTTACAAATACGATAACATGATTTGTGTTTAAATATAAGCGTCACCATTTTACTTTTTATTATGAATATCATATGTTTGGCAAGCTGTCTGACCTTCCTTATGATGATGAATGCCGCAGCAAACAATTTGCTGTATCTTTAAAGAAATGGCCAATTCAATTACATTATGCCAGAAGCTTTCAAATCCCTCTCTGCCAAACGTCTTTGCTATATCCTGCCACAGACAGCCCATTTGTATTCCAGCACAGTAGGACACTTGTTTTATTGAAGCATACAGCTCTAGTTAGGTACTATCAACAGAGCAGTATTTCAGTTCTCCAGCTCTGTGTTCCTTTCCACCCTCTCTAGCCCCAGTTATTAGGATCTTCCATTTTACTGACCAAATGTGTAGGCATTACTAATTATATGCATGAAATCTAGTGGTTATCGACTGCTACAACAAAATACATTAGTGACCAATTACAGGCGTTCTTGGCAGCAGTGGTTATCATTTTAGTGGATTTAATCATTGCACTTAAAGTGAAGCTTGAGATTCCCTTTGAGATTACACCAATAATTGCTTCTGTTTTGCCAGTTACTGCATGAGCTGGTTTGCAAAAAGGATCACTAAAGATGCTTTCTAAATATCGAAGAGCAGCAAACAGATGAAGCCTCCTGTAATGAGTCCCCGCCCTCAATAAAAACAGTGTCAATTCACTCATATCACAATGCCAATCTCTGATACGTATCCCTTTTGTCATTCCCCTTTTTCCTTCTCATTTCTTGTTATTTGGGCAGATAACAGCAATACAGCTGCACTGCTGTTCACGTGAATTTTCATAGATTTCTAGGTTGGAAAAGACCTTAGAGATCATCCAGTCCAACCATCCCTAATCCCCCATTAAACCATATCCCTTTTGTGACACACTATCATTTATTTATATAGATATTGAGAATATTACACTTTAAAAAAAAAATAATCATTTTCTCCCCTCTTCTATGTTTGCAGAGAGGATACTACTTGTTATTATGACAGAATGTTTGAATGGTCTTAGACCTCTAAGAAAAAAACAAACAACAACAGTCTAGGCAAAGTACATGATTTATTACACGTACAACACCCCCATAATAGGCTTCCACTCTCCAGGAACCCCTAAAAACACACACTCTCCCTCCAAAGGAATTTGTATTATAACATATTGTTCTTTAAAAGCCCATGTCTAGAACCCCACTAGTATGAATTATCTCGTTTACAGCCTCATAAAGCACAAGTGTCTATATATTTTAATGCTGAGGCCAACCACAGGACTTTGGTACCTTTCAAATTTAGTGATATACAACTTTCCAAACACCAATGAAAGGCTGTGACACCTGGCTTCAGGCAAAACAAGGAGATATAATTTCATCAGCATTTTAGGTCTGATCAAAATAAGTTCTCTCTCAAAAAAAGTGTGGGCAAGGGTTGCAACTACAGTTCTGTTAGCTGTCTCAGAACAAGCTATTTTAATAAATAAAATTGTTTAAATACATTTGTTTGGTTCTTTTTTATTAAAATTTTAGCTACTGAAGCATTCCATTACGCAAACGCCACTTCCAAACAACAAAGAACTCCTCTCAAAAATATAAAAACCCAAAAATTCTCAACGAAAAGTTTATCATAAGATTAAAAAACCTACTAGAATTGTCTCATCAAACATCACCTTTTTTAGTATTTCAGTAGACACTAAGTTGATACAACTCTAATTAGAAACTGAATTGATCTGTCAGAGGTACTGTAGATAAAGAGTTTTAAATCCCCAGAGACTTTTAGACTACCAACAGCAGAGCCTATGATATCTTCAAAAACTGTCAGAAACCACACACTATGATTTACAAAAATAATAACAGCCTCCCTGAAATTAACTGCTAAAAGAAGCTGAAGAGCTTTATCCTACAGTATCAACAGGCAGCACCAATAGTACCAGTTGGCTTCACTTCAGCATCTAAATACGGTACGGACTGGTACCTACCGACCCTGAAAAAGAACATAATGCAGAACACGGAGGGCTGCGTCACAGATACGTTTTATCTTGCTTCAAACCCAGATGTAGATTTGCACAAACCCATCGATCTTTTCAGAACACCAGGCACAAGAACTGCTACATGCAGGATGCTCTCAAAACCAAGGCCAGTTCATTTCCATGCTTAACTGAGAAAATTAAGTGCCCCAGGGCACTCAATTTCAAGTCTGAATGAGAAAATCTGTAGGTGATGCAGTAACTACAATAACTGGCAAACAATATGCTGGATAAAACACCTAAACTAGAGTAGATATCAATCCTATATTCATAAAGGAATAGGCTACACAATTTAATTGGATTATCCCCGAGTCTTAGTTCAATAGTTCTTGACTTCTGCCTTCCTCAACAACAATTAAGGACAATTTTCAAGTAAAAAGAAACATAACATTGACATGATATCTTTTTCAAGGTAGAGGTCACCACACCTACAAATCCTCAAGCCCAGCAGAATGACCACCTTTTTATTTGTATGGGCAAGCTCCTGTCTCATGTACACAAGCGCACAATTTAAACTGTAATTTCAAAAAGTCTCCAATTGCACCTTTTATTTCCAGTGCTGCCTTCCAAACAAGGAAACGAGAACAAGACAGAAGAAAATATTCCTGAGATGAACAGCTGAGTCTATGTAGCACCCAAAATACAAAAGGTCAGGAAATACCTGTCTTTCACCACTGTCAAAATCAATGGACTAAAATATGCAGAGTAGGACTGATAACACAGGAAATAAATGAAAACATTTGCCACGTGTTAGTATAGAAGTTAAAAGAAACATGGCAAAAACCTCTCTCAAAGGTCTCTGCTGGATTTAAAACAGAGCTGTTGAGCCAATTTTGATTTCAAAACACGCCATTATCATTTAAGTATACTGAACTTCTCTCCTTTAACAAACCTTACACCTGTTCGCTAGTACACAAACCTAATTGCTAAAACCATGCACAAGGGGTGCCAGTATGACAAGGTACAATACTGGCAGGAACCAGAACTTCAATGAGAACTACGGGACTGCACAGAAAAGCAACCAGCTACTTGTAATACAGTCTCAGGCATTATTTCTGATTCGCTGCCTAACTTACGAATCAAAGAATGATAACACTAAATGCTGCCACGATGCATTTCTGAATGAATTAAAAGTCTTATATGTGTATAGCTCACAAAGCCTGGCATATTTTTAATTATATATATATATATATATGTATATTTAATTAATTATTATATACATATTTAATTCTCTTTAATATCAAAAGCAATGAGAGACTTTTTTGTTTACTACTCTATTGCAAAGAGATAAACACAGTAAACACTATTGCAAAATGAAATATAATTTTTTATGCAGTAACATGACAGATATCAATTTATAAGTTTATGCATTCAGTACAAGATGATGATTACAACACAGCACAGATTTAGCACAAAATGCACTGAACACAAGTTTAGACCAGATTAAATCAAGAGACTCAGCTGATAAGTAGAGTTTGTAAAATATAATGTAGATACCAGTAAGGATATTCAATTTACTGAAGCCTTCCAAAACTAAATGTAATTCTTTTAGTATGATAAATGCCAGCAGGAAGAAAGGCTCCAGCTCTGGCAACTGTTTCAGAAAACTCAATTAACTTGCCCATTATTAAAAATATGTTACCAGTAAAAAGTATGGGCTCCTCTATACTTATCTGCTAATTAATATTACATGCATTTCATATATGAATATGTATGAATAAATAAATACATTAGATAATACAACAAAGTACCTTTTTGACATGTAAAATAATTTATTGTAACCAGAATAATGCTTGGATTGCCAGGAAAGGAAGCTAGGTGGATAACTGAAATATATTTTTCCTGCCTTTTCAGAAACCTGTCAGTTTGGCTGAGTTTGGGACTGGGGATCTTCAAACGTCTAGAAATGCCTGCCACATGCTCCCTCACAGCTCATGAAGAAAAGCTGTCCCTGTCCTATTTTAATGGAAGCTAATCCAACTATTTTAATGGAAGTAAACCCAACTGAGACAATAGCTTTTGTCTCAAACAACGTGAAATGAGCATTCACTCTTTCCAAGACAACCATATTAGGCCACCACTAGGTCCTCTTCTCAGCCATCTTCCTCTGATGACCTCATACTTAACCTGGCCTCTTCTTAGGACTTCAGTCCTGCTGAATCTCAGTGCCTTACCTATGACCACAAACCAGCAAGATGGAGTTTAGGAAACAGAGAGGTCGTTCAAACTCAAAAATGAGTCTCAAGATAAATAACTGAAAAGGCAAAACACCAAAATACCAAGAAATCCTGCATATAATCTATGCTTGATTTTATGGAGGCTTTAAGGGTGGCAATAAACAGCAAACCTACTGCAAAGCGCTGAAGGCTCTTCACAACATTCCCTTCAGATAGCCCTAGTCCTTCTAGTCTTTTTCAATTCAAAAGCCAAGGTATTGCCTCAAGTTACAGACTGCAATTAGGCACAGAAATACTGGAAAATATTTAACAGTTTTAATATTTTTTAAAGCTGATTTCCAGCTAAGCATTCACTTACTCAGGTGCAAGAACAGTCAAGCTCCCCAGTTTCCCCAAGATTTTCCCTTCAGGCCAGTTTTATCCTTAGGTACCTGTGTACAATAAAAAAAAAAAAAAAGAAAGAAAAAAATCAATTTACATAGCTCCTTATAAGTTCATTTCTTGATTTTACCAACTCTTACGGCCCCAAATTGTCAGCAATTTAAAAATTCAGACCTCCAGCTTTTCCAACAGGATTATTTCCCATCAATTTTCTTAACCAGAAGCAAACTCAAAGCCTTTTTCCTCTGCAAAAAGGCTGGGTTTTTATTTGACCAGTTCTACATATATATATATATATTTTTTTTTTTTAGACTCAGCACAACCTTAAATGAAAGAGTTTTCTGTGAGAAACCTCATGTAAATTAAACCTAGCAGAAGGTGGGATTGCACGATTTAGGTATATTTCATCACTTGTTTTTAGGAGTACAAACAGACAGCAACACAGTTAAGGCTTTGTCAGCCACAGATTTAAGCTACCGTAAAACTGTTAACATGTGACAAGAAAATCCTACATATACAATTACCACTTTAAAAATTGAAAGAAGGTTTGTGTACAGGTGCACTGTCACTTAGTTAAGGAGGAGCTCAAAAAATAAAGTTATTCTGCTTTCTCCTGGAACTAGTATGAATTAGAGAAACGTTTTGAAAATGTGCTATTCAACCATATGGAATCAATTTTTGCAGACATATGGAGCTCCAATTAAATAAATGTGGCTTTGCTGACACAAAGTCCACCTGCACATATTCAAATTTTCCAGAATTAGACCATCTAATTTAGAGCAGCCCATCTAACAATAACAGAGGGGAAAACCAATGCATTTGATATAACACAACCACTGAAACTAGTCTCTTTAAATAGTAATAGCAGCCTTACTTTTGACCATAGTCAGAATACGACCAGATAAGTTGGAATTAGTTCCCCTAAAATACAATAACAATTGCATCAGATCAAAAGAAAATTATTTTTCATCTTCTCCATCATGTAAGTAAATATGTAATTGGAAAAGTAAGCAAGGTAGTTTATCAAGGAAGATTTTACTAGAAGACAATGGAAATTAAAAATCTGACTGTAACTATGCTTCCTAGCTTTTAAGTTTCCTTTGCACACTGTGCATCCAGATTCTTCCAGGATAAATATATGGAAAGCATGCCATTTAAAAAAACAAAAGTCAACAAGCTATATATAAACATCAACATCGTCAACAACCCTAAAATCTTAAAAAGGTGTCCGATGAGGTGGAAAATAAAAAATTTTTAAGGTAAGCTCTTCAGAAGTCCCAATTTTTATTTTTTAAGGATTTGGAGTTAATTGGGCCTCCTTGTTCATATTTAGTCTGACCAGCTTTTTATTAGGTGATGACAAGCAATTTTTTTCCACAGGACCCCAACCTTATTCAGTGAATACAGTAGCTGGAAGAAAAGGGAGTACTGAAAATCTACGCATTAACTGAATTACATATGGCCACAGCACAGCTCTACACGTCATGTACTCCCGATTATTCTTTTCAGAACAGCACTCTGAGGACAGAAACACTGGTTCTCACACAGAGCTCCCTCCTCTTCGGTGCCATCAGGGTACCAACAGATTGCATTACGCCCTATGATGCTCGTAGTCTGTGAACTTAAAGAATGAGACTTTTGAATTAGGAGCATTACAAACTTTAGTGTTCAACCAGAGATTCCTAAAACTCATTTATCAGAGTACCTAGCCTCATATAATACTTTAAACTAATTTTCTGGGCAAGATGTATTCATCTGCCTTCACTAGGTGATGCATCTTTCTTGTAGCGCATTGCCCTGTTCACTCTCTGTCTTAAAGTTTCTAGAACAAATGAAAGCAAGTTTTCAGAGACCTGTCTCTTTTGCTGCATGCACAGTCTTCGTACACTTCTGGTCCAGCTGAAAAGACCATACAATTCCGAGATCATATCATTTAAAACTATATCATAATGCTCATGTCCAAGGAAGCTCAGCTAACATATTCTAGACAACCGTAACTCTTCACCTTCCCAGGTGTGCAACACTTGTTCTTTGTTAACTCCAGTATCATTATTCAAGACACTGTTCTGAGCTTGGTCTAATTTCCAGCTCTTTTGAAGACAGTACCCATTGAAAAGGAGAACAATACAGACACCCAGAGCCTCCCTCAAAACTTGGTGACCTCTCCTTCTCATTCAAGCTATCTGGGGCACATGTGGCACCATCCCCACCACATTCCTTGTCATCAGGCTCAGTCTCCTATTTCTGATTTCAGTCCTGCCTCTTTACAGTAACTGCTTTGTTCTCATCAACTTCATTATATAATATATTGCTCCCTCCTCTCCCCACAACCAGAATCCCATTTCCCAGTAGCTTCCAGCTCTCATACACTAGCTCTCCTTTTAATCTCAGCATCATCTCTCAGCTTTCTGTCCCCTTCACAGATCCGTTAGCTCTTCAGCACCGCTCTTCACTTTCCAGCGTCTTTCCCACTGCTTTACTCTCCCACTCAGCTTCCTCCGCTTTCTTCTTGCCCTGGCAATTTTCAGATTTATTCTCAACAACCAACTCCTTATCTTTTCTGTATTTCCTCCCCTGGTTCCTACACGGTCTTTGTGATTATTGTGCCATGGCCGTGGCCGCTATGCTTTGTGCTGAACTCACTTCCAATGATGGGCGTTAAGGAGATCTGTACAAGGGCTAACGAGCAGGAACACTTAATGTCAGGATCCCAGAAGGACTCAGGCAGGAGACAAGCCAAACCAGCAGTGTTGGCTCTGCAGAAGTAGAATTTCAGGCACTTAAATCTCTTGTTACTGAAAAACACAGATACCTATATATTTAAATGTCAAGGCAGCTGTATGAAGGCTTTGTGGACTTCAGGTACTTCAGTCTTGGTGTTAGATTAACACCATCTACTATTCATTTAAAAAAAAAAATAATCATTCTACAAAACACCCAAATAGAGTTAAATAGTCTAAATCTCAGTCTAAACTCATTCTACATTTCAGTTAACACAGTACTTCTTTAAGGCATTTTTTCTGAAGACAAAACAGCCCTTGATTCAGTAAAATATATTAGATCTTGGGAGGAGGAGGGAGGAATGGTTTTTAATTAAGAACAGAGTTTTCTTGGCACTGTTTACCAAGGATAAGTGTTCTTATCTTTATTCCACTGGAAGAAAGTAGATGATAGGATACCTTCGCCTTTTTTTCCCCAAAAGTAAAAACCAACCAAAGGCATCTTCCTGTCTTGTCTCAAACGTTTCCACATTTTGTGGGGAAGGGGCTTAAGGGGGTTAAGGCTGAATTTAAGATGATTTTATACAATCATGGAATCATAGAATACCAGGTTGGAAGGGACCCTCAAGGATCATCCGGTCCAATCTTCCTTGGCAAAAGCACAATCTAGACGAGATGGCCCAGCACCCTGTCCAGTTGAATCTTAAATGTGTCCAATGTTGGGGTATCCACCACTTCCCTGAGGAGATTATTCCAATGGCTGATTGTTCTCATTGCAAAAAATTTTCCTCTGTGTCTAAACAGAATCTCCTCAGGAGTAATTTGTACCTATCACCCCTTGTCTTTTCCATGTGAATCATTGTAAAAAGGAGTCATCATCTCTGTAGCCACCCTTTAAGTACTGGAACATAGTGAGGTCTCCCCTAAGCTTTCTTTTTTCAAGGCTGAACAAACCCTGTTCTCTCAGCCTTTTCAGATATGGCAGGCTTCCCAGTCCTTTGATCACCTTTGTGGCTGTTCTCTGGATCCTCTCCAGCCTGTCCACATCTTTTTTGTAGAGCAGGGACCAAAGCTGAACACAATATTCCAGGTGTGGCCTGACAAGCGCTGAGTAGAGTGGTACAGTGACTTCAGCATCTCTGCTGGTGATGCTGTTGTTGATGCAACCCAGCATCCTGTTGGCTTGTTTTGCTGCAGCAGCATGCTGGTCACTCATATTGAGCTTGTTGTCCACCAGGACCCCCAGGTCCCTTTTCAGAGAGCTGCTCCCCAGTTTGGTAGATCTCAGCCTGTGCTGCACTCCTGGATTACGTTTTCCCAGGTGCAAGACCCTACACTCGTCTTTGTTGAACTTCATAAGGTTCTTGTTAGCCCACTCTTCCAGTCTATCTAGGTCTTCCCACAGAGTGGCTCTTCCTTCTGAAGTGTCCACTTCCCTGCTCAGTTTGGTATCATTGACAAATAAGTTGGGAGAGGTTGATTCCACCAAGATGTGAATAAGGCAAATTGGAAGACATCTGATTTATTGCTTAAGTCCTATCTTTAGAATAGTTTCTGTATTTGGGTTGGTAACAATAGGGTTTCTATCAACAGAATATGAACCAAATCAATACAAACAGAAGTCAGAAGTATATAATAAATTCAAATATTATGAGACTTTCATTAAGAACATTCTTCCCACCTTTGAATACACAAAAGTAGTTCTTTGGATTACTTTGTGACTTCACTCTTATTTTTAACAGGCATCTTTTGAAAAGAAGAGGTAACACAAACCTTAATATAGATTAGTATAGGTTAGGTGATATCAGCTTCTGAGTACCAATGAAAACTAACAGCTAGCCATAGGCTTGTTCCTAACATGGATTTACATATCAGTATCCTAAACCTGTCAGCCTTGCCACTAATCTGCCCTTCTACCTTATTTTTTCTTTTCACCTATTTTATACATTCTCCTGTCTCGCACAACTCCTTCTCTTCCATTCATCTCCCTGTTTGTTTCTTTCTCTTCCTCATAATTTCCTCACTGAAATACAACCCAAGTTTGAAATAATGAAGAATGCAGTCATCCTTCTGCACAGTATAATCAGTACTTTGGTGGCACAACCCACATGTGCTGCAAATGCTGCAGGAGCTTTTCCTTAGCTTTAATACAGTTCAGGACAGGTGTATCAGAGAGGTGAATATAAAACAAAATACTAATTTCGTGTAAGTGAGAACTTTAGATTGACCTTTCACATTATCTTTGCAATTAAGCTTCCAAAGATTTATAATCTTGTTTGATGTAATCTGTATGTTGATTGCCCAGAAAACAATAGTTGTGGAAAACTAAAAATCTAGAAGGGTCACACTGGATTTAAAACCAGACCTGTTGTTAATTTTTATTGTGAGCTTATTCTCCGTGTTATTCCCTCTTCTTCCAGACCCACCTCATTCAAATACACACAGTGCCACATTTTCATGGCACGGTTCACGTACCATTTTGCTTCATGTGCTGATAAACTTCCCTGCGCTTATGCCTTGCATTTCTTTCCCATTTGCACTATTTCTAAACACTGCAAAAAGTCACACAGCTTTTCTTCATTTTGTCTTCTGAGCCACTATACTTCCCCTTCTCACATATGATAAAACAGTAGTCGGTCCCATCGCTCCTTTTGTCTAACCAAGCAGCAGATCCAGGCTTCTCTTCCACCAAATGCAACCTCATCCCTTCAGGGTGACAACAGCCGTCTCAGTTCTCTCGTCTGCCTTTGTGCTCTGCTGCCGTCCAAAATCCTGTTCCTCCCAAACAGCTAACGGAGTCTGTTCCTGAATCTTCCGATGTGCCACGCGCTGAAATACTCAGAAGCCTGACTGGTGCGTACATGCGTTTGCAAGCGCACGTGAGAGAGCAGAAGCAAGTGCTCACCAGGGGAGGGGAAGGGATGCAGCCTCTCCTCACGGTGAAATATTCACACAAAGCCTAGGGGCTTAAGCTCTAGGAAACTCACAGCCTGTAATAAAATCTGTGCAATTGAATCTTCTTGATTTAAAAACCTCAGCCTCTGCTGAAACGATGTAGATTCAGTGAAGAAAGCACATATCCCTCTTATGCTGCTACTGTATTACTCAGTGGCCATTTAATAACAGCACACTTTACTTAATGAGTACAGATGAATGATTCAGTGCTAGAAGGTGTCTGCTAAAGAGGAATTTCTGTTACATCTTGATTCTTCCAATACTGAAACTAAAAAGATAAAAAACTCTCTGAAGTTACTTTTTATATTTAAACACCAAATGATGGATAATATTTACGTACACTACTAGGTAACCTTTTAACAACCTTTTTGTGTGTCTGATATATAAAAATTAAGTATAAATGCAATATCATCAACAAACGCAGTATTTACAAATAAATCACTAATTCCTCTCTTGAGCCACACTGCATTAAGTACACTTTAATGCTGAAAAGTGGTATCTAATTATTTTATTTCACCCAAAATGCAACAGAGAAATAAAAATGTTCAAAATACTTGGATCTTGCTGATAAGCACTCTACACTGAAAGGTACGTGTCAGGATAATGTAAGACAGTATTTCCTCGTATTTCTTCTGAAGAGGTCTCAAACAGTCACGAGTATATTTAATGTGGCACTATCTCTTGGTCTTCAATTTCACATACTGCCTGCAGGTGTTGAAGGTAGAATGAGATTCAGTTATTCTGGCTCCCACCACCAGTATGGCCTGACCCTGCAAATCCACCACTGTCACATCCCATGGAGGACGCAGGACTATCAATATGAACCATGCCCTTGGAACTAGGCTTCGAAATCTAAATAATTCAATGGCTGTAACTCATACAGAAGCCATTTATCACTGGTGATCCCAGACATTTCTCAAAAGCTGGCACTCTGAGTCTCACCTGTTCATCAGCATGTTCACATTTGTTTGCTAGTTAGGATAACAGTAACGTAAATATCTGTAACTATTAGTAGAAGATTGATGCTGAATTTACAAAAACAAACAAACAAAAAAACCCACCAAAAACCAACACTGGTAAACTGACCAAAAAGCCATAAAACAAATTTCAGTACATGCTTCCACTCACTTTAGGGAACCCTTCTCCTCTGTTTTATTTTCTCTTCCTGGTCAAAGCTCCTGGCATCCCTTGTACCGCGGTGTTTACAGTCCAGTTTCCATCACCAGTGAAATGAAAAAGACACTTTGCTCACCCACACGTACCTCCTCACCAGAAAGGTCAAGCAAATCATTTACAAACGAAGGTCTATCATTTTCCCCAACAAATTACCCATACGAAGCCACGAATCGCCCCATCTGCCACCTCATCATGTGAACAAGCGCCTGTGCCTCCCCAAAGCCTGCAAGACTGAAGGAAAACAAAAATTCTTACCATCTAACAGTTTCCTGGCACAGAAAATTTACCAGTATAATGGTGACAGAATCATACACTGCACTAGTTTAAATCTTCCACGAAGGGGCCTGGGGATTTTTTTTTTGTAATAAATAGGTTTTCGGCTTAACAACCTCCATCGAGAACAAGCCCAACTCACCTCGAAACCTCTTCCTTACTAGAATAAGAAGATGTTAGTGTGATTGCTATAGCAATTATAGTCTGGCTGATGCTAGTTAACTTGCTCACACAGACAAGTCCTAGAACTTTTCAGCAAACAAGTGATCTGGGTTTATACTTTGTACAGCCTAAAGCCAATATAGTTAACATTTCTTTGATCCTTGAGCTTCACACTTCAGAGAGCTGCAGGAGAGAGGAAGTGCTGGAGGCCTGGTAGTTTCAGGAACCACTAATTATAGGAACTCATCATGAAGGGCATTGCTAGAAGTTCGCTTCAGACCATTTGAAAGTATCAGAGATAATCCCATGGTTTAAAAATAAACAGCACAGTTGCTGTCATGCAGTTGTCCGTGAAAGACAAGGTCTCAGTACATTTTTTTTCTCCCAGACTGACAATCTGTAAGGTGTTGAACAGGAAAGAAATTTACCACAGTATAAGCCCCTTCCATTAAAACGTATTCCCTAGTGTGTTTTTTGTGTTTGATCTCAAAGTAAATTATAAATCACATCCATTTTTTAACTGTCTACTATACTATGAATAATATAGCTAAAATTGTCAAAAGATTGGCTATTAAATTTAGTCAGCAAAGTTAAAGTACACTCTTGTGAATTCAACTAATTTTTGAAACAGAATTCATCCTAAAAGGGAGTTATAGCCCTTTTACAGGAAAAACTAAGTGACATTCAACTGGCCCCAATTATAAAACTAATGAGCTATTCAAAATTATTTGTCTCCATTTCAAATAATGTGTAAAATCACACAGCAAGTTACTGGCACAAGCAGGAATAATATCTCACTGAACTAGTTCACTTCTTTAAGAGTTCTCCACTGCCTAACAACGTATTTTATAAATATTCAGGTTTACATTATAGTGGTTCCCTGTAAGAAACAAGTTTTTGTTATGACAATAGTCACCTAAAGCATAGAGTCTTTTTCACAGTCAACTGAATGTTTGGTGGCACGATATGGCCTGAGCCTAAAAAACCCAGTAAGTTATATTTTACTTTTTAATCTGATCCTCCAATGAAACGCTGAAAAGAAACTTTCTCTTTAAATCTCGTCCAGAATAAAATCTAGAAAGCTGTAGCCATCCTTTACCAGCTGCTTTTTCACTTACTATTTTAAGAACAACACTTCTTCCTGTTGCACACTTACCAGGAAGCAGCTATGCCATGAATGTGTTATAAACACTACGCGTCTCTCAGGCTGCACTGCTTTCTGAAAAACAAGACAACCTAATGGAAGCGCTGCTCTTTATCCTCCTCTACCTCCTGCCCACATTCTGGTTACTGAATTCAATACCAAAGTTAGAGTCTGTGAAAGAATTTCACATCGCATTTTCCTTCCATATTTCCCCTTTCGATCTGAGGTCTTTGATGATAGGCTGATTTCCCTGGAAGTCCACTTTCTCATGGAAATGCTGCAAATGCAAAGGCAGAGCGATAACCAAACTGCAAGATGTCACTTACTGAGAACAATCCTTCTGGGGTACAGGAGGAGGTAAATTCTTCAGACAACATGACAGAAAAACTTCTCCGCACCAAACAGCAAAGTTGGAGCAGCAGAAAGAATGCTACACCTCGTTTGGAACACCAGCACAGCGTTTCAGTGTGTGCCTCAGCACAGTTCAGACACGGGACAGTCCTTTCGGGATGGATGTGCAACCGCAGGCAACCATGCCATAAGCGTCCAGTTCTGAAGTTTCCATAGCATATCTGCTCCGTGTGCCCTGAACACCACAAAACGCTTCTCAATACTCCACAAAATGCAAAATAGCTATAGGAAAGGCTATAATTATAGAATACCATAAAGGGAGAGACAGAGCTTCAGGGCACTGTCTATATCCTAAGTCTTTGCAATAGCTGCGTACTTTTTTAACAATTGCCAAGCAACAACTTCTCTTAAACGATCACAGGAAGTGGACTACGCATCACACAACAAAAAGGGATAAAAGTATCTGTTTTATCCTCTGATTCCAAGGGGGAGCCATTCATTCCTGATCCCAGTTCTTGTAATCAGCTCCACATGAATGTGAGAAGATGGGGGGTAGAACAGGGGACAAGTAAAATAAGTTGTTATTAAAGGGTTTGGAACAAGAGCAGAAAAAACATACCTCTTATCCACAAGCAACCACTGGAAATGTTGAAGCATGTTGTTAGTGCCAAATAAATATAATGAAAACAGTTTCAGTCTCCCTTCAGACCCCTTGGAGACCTCAATACTTCAAATCCAAAGACTCGTCTCGTAACTTAACTTTACTTATGTAGTCATTCCAGAATAAAACCTCCTGTGTAGCTTACTAAACTTGGGCTTAAACCTGTTCAGGTTCTTTGCTTCATTGTCCTGTTCAGAAGAAACAGTGAGGAAAGTTCTTATAATTTCTTGTCTAAATTCATTCAGGACCAATTTGCAATATCAATACCAGAAAAACTACTTATACTTTAGCTGAAACAGTTCTTTGTTGCTGATGTTTACCCATGAATTTATTTATGAAAAATAACCTTCTCAACCTTCATCTGACTAAGCTAAACAACAAAAGCTTTCTAATTCACTCTTTGAAAGACAAATACTCTGTAACTCGGAGTAGCCTAGTAGTCTGTCTGTGCACTTGTTCCAATTTAAGCCCATCTTTCTGTTCCCTGCAAGGGAAGAGCATTGGACACAATATTCCAAATGAGGTCTTAAGAAGGCTTTGTGAAATGCTGTTAGCATTTCTCCCTCTCTCTACAAAAATATCACGTCTAATGAATCGTAGAAGCACATTAGCCTTTTTCACAGCTGCATCATAGTGGTGGCTTAGAGCCGTCTTAGTGGCATTATCACAGCACTTTACCCAATTCAGACTGCTACAACCATTAAACCATCTACACAACATCCAAGGATGTTAACAGATGTTCTTCTCATTTAAAATATTTGCATATTGAGATGAAGACTAGCGTGACCTGTCTGAGCCCAGACACTGGGGGCTTGCAGAGCTGAATTAGCAACTGAGACTTTCTGACTCTTAATCCTAAACACACCTCCAAACACCAACAGCAAACAGATGAACTTCACAGTGCACAGTAACAAGGGCACTCCTGTTACTCCACGCCAAATGCCTCTGCCAGCACTCAAAAGCCATTTCTAAATGGATCGTTATAGATGGCCACTTCTCTGCTCTACCTTGTAACTGCATTAGCCTACTGAGAAGCCACACAGAAGATAACCAAAAAGGCCAAACCTCCACCCACCTCCTCACTGCTTGCTCTCATCTTCATATCCTCAGCTGGCACTGAAAGTGCCTTTCTGTGGTGATCCCATCTAGACAAGCCTCCAGGCATTAGGCCACCTTCTCCCACACATACTTGCTCTTAGTTCCCAGAGCAAAAGCTGCTCAATTATAACCATTTCTACCAAAGCTCATGTTTAGACTGATCTAGTCTCCTGAAAAACGTTTTCAGGATTCTGAATTTGTAATAGGAATGCTCTTCTTGTTCTAAAATTCAGACCATACTGAAAGTGACAGCTCACAATAAAATGACACAAAAAAAAAAAAAATACCTAAAAATGCAGGAGCAAAAATTCAAAGAATAATGATGGACGAAAGAGGTGACTGGTACCAAGCAAAGAGCTTGGTGGTTTCTACACTAGGTAGTGTGTTGTAGCTACTCACATCATAGTGTTAATTTCACAATCACAATCACACTCCTAATGCTACTAATAAAAACCTCTCTTGCTACAAAGTCTGGCCAGAACTTGAACATTACTAGATCTAGACAGAACACGAATTACTTTCCCTTGAAGCTCAGGATCTCTTAATTGCCTCAGAAACGCCATGCATGTTTCGCAGTTGCATTCCAAAAAAATACCTTTTTCTTCCACGCAACTACTGGAGCCAGCACTGTTCTCTGAGCTAAGACATGAGAGTCTTTTTCTGTAAATAAAGCAAGCATTCTAGTAAAGCAACACACTACCACTTCTCTGAAAATAAATACCCTAGTTACACTTGAACTTGGTTTCTCTTTGTCGCCCATTATCACGTGTATACCGTAACCATTTCCCGTTTAGATCTGCAGTATGAGCTGTCCTCCACAGCCGAACGTACTACTGGCTCACAAATACCTAAGGCAGAGGGGATGACTTCTGCTGGTACCTTGTGATGTAAAAGTCAGCGTCAATAACAGTGCTGCACTAAAATGAAGGAGCGTTAACTGTGCAAAGCCTCGAGCATCACCACACAGAAACTGTAGACTCATGTAACGCACTACATCACTTCTACAAATGAAATATATATATACCTTCCAGATATTTATGTTTTCATGCATCACTGAAGGAAGGTGTGGACCAGAAACAACTGAATTGACATGACCTAGCATGATACCGCTGGTCAGTCGAGCTGAGTCAGTCGCAACAAGGAGTAGAAATTCTTCACAGTTAGCCAGCTGCCCAGCAGTGGGGAAAAAATAACTCCACGGTGGCTGAAGCACACATCTTTTACTTTAAAACTGAAGGGATGAAAAAGCCATCACACAGCCAGTTACGCCAAGCCTGATGATGACCCATTTCATATGAAGCTCCAGTAACACCCAGCATTTTATCAATCTGCAGTAGCGCAGTTTGCCCCAGGCTGTAAAGATCGTTTTCTGTCCTCCGTGTCACATATGCTCATTAGCTAGATGGGAACGTATCAATTTGGCCCTTTCGTTTTTGATAACGGAAAAGGTTACGCTTCACTGAAATTGCAAGTAAATATCAGGCACAATTCTGGTTAGGTTCTTGGTCTAGGACACATGGAATATAAAATACACACACTTTTGACTGAGCGCATGCTTGACTTATTCTGGCAAAAAGGAGGTAATCTGAAAGCCAGGACAACTATCTCCTGATGTTTGCAGTTAGGATCTACGTAAATAATATTTATATATTAAAATTTTTGAGTCCATAGATCTGGTAAAACAGAAGTGTATTTTTCATTTGTAATATGGAACGTCCATGCAGAAAACCAGCATGATTTCAAGATTTCAAAAACTACTTTTATTTGAATACAAACGCGTGTACCTCTTGCAAATTCTTACCAGCATAATCCACTCAGATTCCTTGCTGGAAAATATGTATGCCAAGAGACATTTGCAAATAAGGCATAGAGTTTGCATGTATACAAATACATACTGAAATCTTTGTATGTATACATGAGAAAAGAAACACTGCAGTTTGCAAGCAAAAACGAGCAGGCAGCGTTTCAAACTGACAACGTGGAATGGTGTTATCAGGAAGGACAAGAATTAAAGTGGTTTACAGTAAATTACCCATGCTGGCCAGGGATGATACAGAGTTACGAGACTAAATTAATGAAGTCTGCATTGCTGCCTTATGGTGCTTGACCTTTCAATTAATGTCTCAAGAATACTGAATTATCTATATCTGAGCACTGTTTGGTTTTGACGTTAGCATGAAAGAAACAGGTTTTTTAAATCACAACACACTTGAACAGATTCAATTATCGTCAATACTTCCATTTCTAGTCACTAAGTTCCGCTCGTCTTCTGACTGACCTCACTACTTACCTTTTAATCTCTACAATCTTAAATATCAAAACTATCAGAGTAAGAAAAAAATAAAGCAAAGGCCCAACACAGGGTCTGTGCCTACATTGAGGAGTCCAACTCCCTTCAAATTCAGGGAATCTAAAGCTCCTAAATGTATGTTTACCTACAGCACACTCCTTTCTAATGGACAATGAGTATCTTGCAACACATGTATTTCGTGAATGCGGCATGCGTGTTTTCGTATGGTGAGAAAAATTATAGGTAGCATACGGGATAAGGACTCGGCATATGCAAACCTCAGATGGGATAATAACCTGCAAACCAGAAACAATACAGTGTAGCTAATGGCCATAAAAAGGAAGCAAGAAACTACAGGATGAGCATTCAAAATTTTACGAGTGGTATTTTACCAGGTTTGCTGGGGGCATCACTTTAGTGATACTTTTGGCTTGAGTTTCCCAACTTTGATCAATTTACGGTAAATTTAAATTTGTTGAGAAGATCAAAAGCAAAACGCACAAGACCAGAATTACTTCCTTTAGTTTATTGTCTTGCATCTTGTATCAAAGCAACGGCACAGGCAATTAGGATTTCCTACAACTGCTCATGGTACACATGCCCACTGAAGTTCTCCACACCTAGTAACCAGCTGGCCACTCAGGCACTGAGCAGTGGACTATAAACTACATCTTCCATCTTTTTTAGGGCATTCATGACTCCCCAACAAAAATATTCAGTATTACCAATTAAATTAATACCACTTCAAGGTGACATTTGCAAGGATGCCCACATTCAGAGTTTGAATCCAAAGCATGCTGATCCTCTACACGATGTAAATCGAGCCACTTAGGAACACATCACAGCTGAGCACAGGGAAATACATTGAAAGTACAGGGAAGTTTCCACGGAATAGAGTAGCTGATAGCAAATACACAAAGTTGGACGCTGAGATACAAAGTTACAATTTTGTTGAAAGATCAGTAGAAATAATTGCCTAACTTAGAAACTGAGTAACTCCTAATATGAATCCGCTGGACCTAAATACCTGCTGATGTAGTTTCAGCCAAATGGTGCGCTATTTTTCGTTAGTGCATGAGAGCCAGAGTATTAAACTAGGATAATCTAATGAAAAGCAGAAAGTACAAGTGTGGAAGAATAAACATTTTTAAAATATAATTTTATATTATTGATGTAGGACCTACTAATGAAGAAATAAAAAATAAAAAAGATAATTTCATAGGAATTTTAATCTATGTATATTTTATTTAATAGACTCCTGTGGTGCATGTCAGACTAAACAGCCCAGACAAGACCTCTGAAAATTAGTCTAGACGCAAGAGGCATACTCTGCATAGTAAGAAAGACTTCTGAAAGGCTTTGAAAATAAACACTTTGGAGGATTTATATTGTTTCTGATAAGGCACATGGGAGTGCTTTCTCCTGAAGTAATTCTTTCTATAAAGATAAAACAGATTTTAAAGCATAACTGTCGGACACCTTCACACTTCTAAGCGCCAAGGATTCTGTCCACAGATTTCTTACTATGTGCAAATGAGTCACTATTCACCCTCAGCAATCTCCACGTCAGTAAAAACGCTTATCAGAGCAAGTTTCAGGCGTGCTTTGGTGTTTGCAGGATTAGGTTTTTGGTTTGTGGTTACACGACATATGGGTCAAACATCTATTAAAAAAAAAATATTGGCCAGAAAAGGTTTTGTTATCTAGTTACAGCAAAAGAAAAAGAATGCAAGATACTAGTTATGGACTTCAGGACCTCTATGCCTCCCTGACTACCAAGTATGCTAATGACAGCTTACATCACAATTATCCTAATCATCAACATACAACAATAAAACAACCAATGCCACCTGAAAGGGCTACGATTTAGTGCAATTAACACTAACGTATCTCTTACAGGTATTAAGCTCCCTGAAAACACCGGTAAATAACTCAAGATACTTACAGGCAGAAGGGCTTTAAAAAAAGGAGATTTCTGATTTCCCTGAAGCATCACTTGCACTAGAGACTACTGGCCAGATGCTGCTCTGAATCAATTCCACCCAATCTCAGATACTAAGTCAATGTTAGAATACTAATGCAGTCACAAAATATAGTAAAAAAACAAGTCAATATATTGTTTTCAAGTAAATCCTGTTGAGATTAGGAAAGGTAAAAGTGAATAACAGAGCAGAAAAGACTTATCCCAAATTACTTCACTGCAGGATACCAACATGCTTTTCAACATATAGACAACACTGAAATTTTTCAAGGGAAACTTACTGAAGCAAAAGCAATTACCTATAATATGATGTTTAATGGCTTTAAAGTAAAAGAGGGTAGTTTTAGATTAGATATAAGGAAGAAATTTTTCACTCAGAGCATGGTGAGGCACTGGAACAGGTTGGCCAGAGAAGTTGTAGATGCCCCATCCCTGGAAGTGTTCAAGGCCAGGCTGGATGAGCCTTTGAGCAACCTGGTGTAGTGGAGGGTTTCCCTGCCCATGGCAGGGGGGTTGGAACGAGATGATCTTTGAGGTCCCTTCCAACTCTAATCATTCTATGATACTCTAAGTTTCTTCCATTAAAATTTCCTCTTTTAAAACCTTTGAATATATTTAATACATTTTTTTAAATATTTTTTTCAGCTTTGGATTCTCATCTCATCAGAGTTTCCTCCTCTCAAAGACACAGAGAAAGTAAGCTAAATGCTTAGAAAGAGAGTAAGACAGAAATTTTAATCAAGGGTTTAAAATTTCTATCCTATTAAGTCCCAAGGAAATTAGATTTTTTTTTTCTATCTTCAGCTATTTTAACCTTTGCAGGAAATGTTTTTGCATGTTGTCAAAACAGCCCTTATCAAAATATTTGCAGTCTAACAGTCATGTTGACCCTGTCCAGTTCGAAGGAAAGAATGGGCGAGTTGACTTGTGTGCAGAGAACCTAGCTTCCCCTGCAAAAAGCAAACCAAATCAAAAAAAAACCTCTTTATTGAAGTGATGGTATTACCACGTGACATTATAGTTGCAACTATAATCAGTTTTGAAATAACAAGGGGATCTTCTTCACCTCAAAGAGTGCACGTATTGCGGTTAAGATCTTGCTGGGCAAGTAGAAACAGAGAATTCCCCGTGATCTCTGATGCTCAGCCTTCCACGCATTTCATCAGTACTGCATCAAAATCTACGTCAGCTAAATTCCTCTCCAGAGCTGCTGCAGAACTCCATTGACTTCAGGTTCACATTTTCCTACTGCAGTCCCAATTTATGGAGGACATTCTCGCAAAGAGCCACAGTTTCTCCAGTGACCCACTCTGACAGCAGGTGGCTGAGCCCTGCAAAACACCGTCTGCCGTTCATTCCTTACTGTCCCTTCAGAACAAGAGAAGTACAGCCAGGGAGAGTATATGGAGAGAAAATGCAGGCTCAGTCAGTGGCTGAGAACTAACGTTTTACTAAGGCAATCTCCCAGAAAAAGGAGTGAGATTTTGAACATTATATATGAAACAAGCACTGCTTTACATACTGCAGTACTGTTGCTTATCAAGACACAGTATATGTTTATATGGGACCAGTTTAATCCCAAATTGAAAGGGAAAAAAGGGAAATACGAGGTACCCATAAACATCATTAATACTAGGGGCTGCAGCATAGTGATTATATACTTTTAAAAAGCCATAGGGATTCTAGTTAAAAGGGCTATCCTGACACAAAAGCTTTTATTTTCAGATCATGCTGCATTAAGAGCATATCCGTCTCCCAGCAACATAAATATTGCATGTGCATTCCTATATTTAGCTATCCCATGCACTATAGATTAAAAGAATTAGCCAGATATTAAGTCTACAAGAGTAATTTTCTTGACCATAAGAGAAAAATAAACCAAAACAAGTCATCGTGGAGAGGAGGAAGAGATTTTCCTCTTCCAGTCATTTAATCCTTTGCTTCCTCTTTTCCAAGTACAAGCCTTGAGAAAGGCAGTATATTAACCCATCACTTTGAGCGCAGGCTCTCAATTGTTTTTGGCAATGAATTATACACCAAAGGTTCAGGGAATCTTGGAAACTGAAACACAAGCATGAGGTTTCTCCACCGATCTTCTCTACTTCGCAACTCTTGATGGACAAACAGCACACAAATTCAGAACGGTGAGAGCCTGTAATATACACATGATACACTAAAGTGAAGCAGGGATACCGAAATTGCTAGCCCTCTAGGGCAGAAACTAAAATATGACCTGATCCTGACATAGAGTTCAAATAACAGATAATAGACAGATTTCTAAGGCAAGTAGGCAGCTGAAAACTTCTTGCTGCGGGACAACCCTGCTAAAGCCTGGGAACGCTCACCTTGAGCAAAACTGACAAGGCAGTCGTTTCCTACCCCAGCCATTCCCCAGCAGCAGGGACAGGAACACATGGAAGCCAGGGCAGAGATCCTCCAGGCTACTAATCTTTTGCTACATTGTGCTACCTAAGAAACATGTCCTATGGGTATAAATTAGAGTAAACCTTTGGCCACCATGAGTTACAATTACTGAAGAAACTGCACAAGAGAAGTTTGCTACCCAGAGTCATAACTCTCCACGTGGTACATCTGATCCACCAGTGAGGCACACCTCAGCGGCAGGAAAGCACCTTACATCTATCACTCATTTTTAAGAGATTTAGAGAAAAAAAAAAAAAAACACTTAGATGATGCTCATTATGAACTACTATTAATTTGGACATCTGTATTCAAACTACTAAAATTTATATTCAAAAAATAGGTAATAAAGCCACATTTCTCTTAGAAAGCTCAACAAGTGAAGAATTAGCATGTCTCCAACTTCAATCTCCAGTTTCACTACGTGACACTTGGAAGTTCTGATTTAATTGTAAAAAATGCTCCTGTCAAATCTGTTTTCGGTAACTGCTGGAAGATTGCTTGTGTACAGAGGGTAACCTATCTTAGATCTCTCAGTGGTGCAAAACCAATTCTTCATTTAATTGCTTCTTTGTACGCCTCCAATTTTCACCTTGCTAGTGTTGGCCCAGCACGGAGATGTTTTGTTTATTCTGGGGTGACGGCACTGTTCCCACACCCCACGTAACTCCCCTTCGGGATGACAACTCACAGCAGCAAATGCAGCTAAACAGCAATTGCTGTGCCAAACAAAGCATTCCCGACCTCAGGCTCTCTCTACAGCTCCGGAGGAAGAGGTTATGTCAAGTATTCCCGTATCTCTGTCAGTGAGCAGCAGAAGGTAGGTGCTTGTCCATACGTCACCGATGGTGGGGGCCAACCACACTCACACAAAAGTTCCATCACTTTCATCAGTCTCCTTCGTGTGGAAATCGAGGTCAAAGAGCTGGTGCGTGTTTAGTTCCCATCTAATAAAGGTCAGGAGGTAGCTGGTATGTGAACGCAGCTATCACCTCATGGCTTGGAAACACTCCTGGGTCCGCTGTCTTACTGCAGGAATTTCTTTCCTTTATAGTCCATGCTGTGTGCTCCGTTTACTTGTATTTTCACTCCTGTTTCCCCCCTAAACACACATCTTTTCTTGTGTCTAACTTCTTAACTGTCTCTTAGTTCATCACTTTTATTTCCTGTTCCTTGCCAAAAGGAATGATTATTCCTGCCAGTGTTTTAGCTTTCATCACAAGCCTAAATTTCAAGTAAGCATCACTGAAGTACATTTGATTTGCTGAAGAAATGGTCCTTTTTGGTCACCGAATTCAAGCTCTCCTGTCAGAGGCAACCACATCATATATTTACTTTCCTAAACTGATCAGTTGCATCATTATCAATGATAAGAAGCCAAAATCCGAAACAGGGGAAAGGGAGGGAATTTTTAAATTAAAAAAATCCAACACACTTATTTTCAAGATTTTCATACAGAGTGACTGAAAATGGACTGTGTCCAAAGGCATCTGATATTAGGTCAATGAGCTCTCTGCACTGTCTCCATTTCAGTGCCTCATTGTCAGTAACAACACGAGCTTCACCAGAGAAAAAACATTAAGAAACGTCAAGAAACATCTCAGAGCAGAGACTGTTAAAATAGCTCTTTACTGATGAAGGTTGCTCACTAAGTAAAGCCACAAGGTATTCAGAAGCCAGGACAGAAGAAGGAAAACACATATACGCTAAACACTTCCCAGTCAGTAACACCAATAAATTTTTTTCATAAATGCAAACAGATCTATACCATAAACTCTTAGAAGCAAGTATTACCAGCAAAATTCTAAACCAACTATCAGCAGTAACAAAATATATGTATATGCTGCACACTTTCAATTCATCAGACATAAAAGTCAATTTTATAGCCATCAAGTAACAAAAAACATGTATCAGCCATGGAGTTGAAAATGGAAGATAAACAGAGGTTTAATAGACATGGATTGAATTTGTCTAGAAAAGTATTTCCCTTGCTTTTTCACAACTGTTTGTTTTGAGAGGCAATAAATATTTAAATATCATGGATAAAAAGCCATTATTTAACTAACAGTTATGAAATCATACTCCGAATGTAAAGTCATTGAGACAAAATAATTCTGTCCTAGCATGGCAAATGCTTAGTTACTAGTGAACACACAGAGCAACAGCAGAACACTTCACACTCCGTAAGTCTGGAATAATATCATTCTGCTGGGAACACTGGGATATTTAACAAGCTACGCAGGATTTATTACCTTTGAGATGTTACTCTAATTTGCAAGATATAATCAGGTTTCCAAGGAACAATGCTAAAATGTAATAACAGATCCAGATCTGATTCCTTAGCAACTCCTTCCATTTAATCACAAAAACAAGATAAATCCACTTTACCAAAAATGAAAAGATGGACTAGGCAGATAGGAAACAAATCAGTTAAGTACAGACATCAGAAACTAAAGTATGAGATGGCATACAAATCCTGTGGTTGACAGAAATAAATCTATCAGATAAATTCAGAAGAATTAGAACTGACACTAAAACTAAGGCTTGAGCAGAAGCTAGTACCAGTGCACAACAGGAAGACTGAACGAGAGATGTTTCAGACTTGTCTCCGCTCTGAAAATCCCCTAGCTTTATTGATTTGTGTCACCACTTCATCATCATTTTTAAAATAGGGTATTTCAGAAAATACTATGTTCCTATAAACTGGGATTTTGAGAACTGATATTATTTGCATTGCCTGACAGTGCGTTCTGAAAAATAACAATATTCCAGTGTTCCTGTGAAATATCACACATATCAAGTTCAAAGGACACCTTACACAACATACAATAAGCAAATGCACTATTTGCTGTGAACACCACCTTACTTTCTAGCAAGGGATGACAGTACAGTTTTCCTGTAGCTCAAAATAAAGTACCCCTGCCTTGCCAAACAAGGGTAATATTTTCTGTGTCGGAAGTGCTAAGTGAACCAGGAGCATTATATAAGTTAATTGTTAATGAAACGATTTGTGAGCCTGTTGCATTTTCTTTCTTCTCGGGAGAGCAATGAGGTCAGAGAGGTGCTTGGACAGTTGCTGCTGCTGCCAGTGGTTGCCAAAGAGGTGTTTTTCCATTGTCTGAAGACCACTGAAATGAACCACCCTCCGGCCACCCCTCTTCCACTGAGCCTTCACAGACACGTCAGCCAGCCCTCGCTACCTCTCACACATGGAGTAGAACTAACTGTTCCTCTATGGCTCCGAGAGCCAGAGGGCAAAAGTTAGGAGAGTAAGGAAGTTACCAACAAGTTAGGCTGTTTCAAAAAGGTCTTTCTTGTAGTGCGCTTAACCAGCGCAAGGAATAGAATATAGTGCCTAGCATAGTTCCCAGCTCACTTTGTCATTGAGTAATGCCCTGGAACGCCTAAGGATGAATAGGTCAAAGACTGAACATGTAACACAGCTCCTCTCAATACAGTCAGATGACCAAAGGAGATGAAGTGAAGGGACTTTAAGAAAGGCCCATTAACAATTCTTCAGCAAAAGGGAAAACCATCAATGCATTAAAAAAAAAAAAAAAAACACAACACAAAAAAACACGGGAAAACTAGATGTTTATGTTGATACACATGATGTGATTACAAATGAAGATTATACATTCAGCATTTTCTACCTCCTCCTGAACTCCACAATTTCGTCACAAGCGATGAGGTATCACGAGCTCAGCGTTCCAGCGTACTAGAGGGTCTAATTAAGACAGCACTATGTAATCTGTGCAATTTTACAAACCAAAACAGGCATCTCTGTACGGGACAGTTTCTTCAACTACCCTTCAGGTGGAGGACCCATTTATGAATTTCTTTGCACACAGCTGGTTGCAGTATGATCAGGTGACATAAAGCAGCACTGAACAGAAGTATTATTTATCAAATATTTAAAAGGCCAAAACCTGTGCAACATATTCAGCGGATATACTGAAACACGAATGTGTCACATTAAGAGTTAAGGCACTCCTCCCCAATTACTTCAATTTAATATTTGAAGCAATAGGTTTCTCATTATTGCAATATTTAATTCAGTCTCAGAAGAAAAAAAAAAAAACAAACACCATGTGCTAAGATTTTTACGTAATGAAATTCCTCCTTGTACCAGAGATAATCTTTTAATTCAGTTCGATATACTGTTTTCATTACATCAAGCTGCAAATTACCTCCAACACAATCATAACAGGTAAGGATTGTATTAAACCGTACTCTCTGCTGACAGCCTAGACTTTCTTTAAGTGATGTCATGACCTTCTTCAAATAAATTAACCTGTCCAGTATAAACGTTGACAATTTATATCAAAAGAGAGAACCATACTGTAAATAAAGCATTATAAGAAACATCGGTCAGCAGTGGCTTGGCAAAGCTTTACTAATGATGGAAATATTTCTAGTATGAAAAACAGAAGAACGCTGTAGGTGTGAAGAATGCTTCTGTGCAGAGGAAATGGGACAGGCTGATACCTTAACACTTAGGCAAATGTTGCATTTGATGAGAATGCAGAAAATGGATACAATTGGGTTGAAACCTTTGACACTACTACTTTTTAGAAAGTGAAGCAAGAAAGAAAAGCAGAAGAAGACCAATTTCTTATGGAGTTTGGTCTAGGGTGCTTATATATGTTTGTTTATTTGTGCATATGCACCACTTTGTGTGTGTCCAGAAAACATCACTGGCTAATAATTTAAAATATCTCACAGAAAAAATAAAATACCTTCCATTCTCTCAGATACATACTTTTAAGAACAAGGAAAAGAAATAAAAGCTGCTTAAAAAAATTATATAGAAGTATGAGCTTGTGCCTTCCACTTGCCCTAACACACTAAAAAGGAAAAGGAATAAAGTTTAAGTATTCACAGCACATTCAACAAAAATACAGAACTTCCATATTAGCCAAATTCAGGCTAACACAGTATACCAAATACTCACAGTAGACTTCACTTACAAGATCCTAGAAAAATAAATGATAGATCTGAAGCATCATTATTAGTGAGAGCTATTAGACACATAGCCCAGTCTTTTGCCTTGGGAGTTCGGGGGAAGACTGACTGGCCTTTCCATCGTTGCTTCCCGTGGCTTTCTGCAGGAGAAAAGCATCCACCCAAGGGAGCCCAGGAGCTGCCAGTGAGGTCAACCAGAGAGCTGTGGACAGACACCTACGTCACCAGCCTACAATCCCCAGGGAAAGTCCACAGTGTAGGACGGAGATGAAGGCTGAGGATCAGAAGAGGAAGGCAGCCTAACCTAAATGACTCACTCAGGTTAATATATTGTGAAATACACTGGAGAGCATGTTTCCAGCTAGCAGCCCAAATCCAAATTATAAAATTCCAAGGCTGAAGCTGAACAAATGCTCTAAAATCCAAGCTGTTCTGGGTAGCTCAAGGCTATTTCAGCTAAGTTAACTGACCACCTCAAACATAAAGGAAAATGCAGAGCATATAGAGAAAAGATGCAGCTATGGGGTTTAAGAACTGAGAAGCAAGATTTTCACTCTGTATTTAATCCAGTTAACTGGAGATTACCACCACTGAGACAGCCCCAGTTGGTCTCCTGGTTGCTCAGCTCTTCACTCACTTGCCCCAGAGCCCATGACCACATGGCTGCAGCGCAGGGGAGTGCTGAGAGGGAGAAGTACAAGGCAGATCAATCAGTCTAAGAGAAAACTACTCTCTCCCACACACACCCCGAATAACTTTCTGTTGTAACAACTCTTCTAATCGGACTCTCCATCGCGCCATGTGATCACCAGGGCTTGAGTGTTAAAAGTCATAAAGAAGATAGCTACAAGGACATCCCTTTTGGTACCAGCCTACAGTGACAGCAGGTAACGTGAACCACAAACCAAGAACAGACCCACCTCTCGTCCCTCTCCTATAGTCAAGCCAAATTGCTAAGGACTGTAGTGTTAACTGGGAATTACCAACTGCGGAACAGACTCCAGTTATTCCCCTCCTGACCTGGAAAGGCTGGCAATTCCCTCACAGTCCCAACCAGAGGTAGGAGGCACTTGCACACAACTTCTCAGCCTTCTAAAGTAACCAGTCATGCTTCTAAAATCTGCTAGCACCTCGCAGCCTACAAGTCTTAGTGGTGCACAAAAAAGGGAGGGAGAAAGAAAAAAAAAGTTGGAGGAAGAAAGGGACCAGTGATCACTGCCTGTGTTTTCTCCATTCACTATCCAGTTCCAGGCTAGCTGGAGTTAGGTTTCCTTCTCTTCTCAAATGCACAGGAGGAGAACACCCACGGTGGCATGTAAATAGGATTAGACTGGATTATAGCTAGCCAACCCTCAACCCCAAAAGAGCAATCTGGATTACCCAAACTCCAACTACTTTTTCTTGGCCATGTCTTCCTCTTCAGCCTATAAATTCTGCCTGTACTCACAGGCAGGCCTAAACTTGCACTGATAGGGCTGGGGAGGTTCATGCACCTTCCATACAAGATGAGAGACCAAACTTTCTGTGGTTCAGCGATTCCTGTTGCCTGGTCCTAGATGGCTTCTTCTGCACTAGGCGAGCTTTCATGGATCACTCTTCGGAGACATTTAATGCTTCTCCACAACAGCAAAAATAGCTTTGCCATGTACAGAGGTATGCTGAGTAAATTGTGAGAGACAAGCAACTGTCTTTTTAGATAATGTACACCTATAAGTGAAGGGAGATGACTATATTATCTGGATAAAAGGAATGCTCTAATTAACCTTCTAATTGGAATAAAACAGTACAAGTGACTAAATTATACTCTGAACTTTATCTCTGAAAAAGAGAGGCTACTAATTTAATTTTTAAAAGTCACTTGCAAATCTTTGATCACTGACTTTATATCCCTTGACAACATAATTCTATCAAAATGTAATTAATTCTTTACATTAGGTGTAGATCAACTAATTGCCAAGTTTGGTCAGGCAGCTTTTGCTATGGGAGGTCTCCTCTGGGATTTATTTATCACTGGTCAAAGGAAGTATTATTCCCAAATTCTTCTAAAGCATCTATTATAGTGATTTGTATCAGAAACTTTCTTGGATTCACTTTCAAAGCAGAGAATTGCAATTGGGCTTATTTCTATTTTACCTTCTGGGAAGCCGATAGGGCATTTTTTCCTACATAAAAAGTTCTTAACTATGGAAGTAAGAGACCTTAATTTTAGAATAGCAAGGGAAAAAAAAACTGTACTGTCCATATATTCCTCCACACCTGCAAATCTGTTCTATTAACAGCATGAGGAAAACCTCACAGAATGAGTAGAGCTCTGCTCTACTGCACTGCCAGCTGAAAGACACTGCCAGGTCTCACAGAGCACTTCCTATTGAAACAGTGTTTAAAAAAGCCCTTTGTAGTCTTAACAATAGTTGAAACCGTTGTAGTATTTGGGAAGTGTCTTCATTCTGTTTTCACTGAGAATCTTTTGTCCTATTTCCACTGAGGTATCTTGTTGCTAAATTATCACCAAAAAAAGGAAACAGAGTTAAACAGGTGACATAACTGGCACATAACTAGAGCTTAGCATCAGTAAATGGCATCCCAAGGATGTAGGAAAATAGTTATGTGAATAAAAAAAAAAAAAGAAAAATATTTCTGTGAATAATCTTGCTATTTTATTAAAATGTGATCCATATCTTTTCTAGAGATAGGAGGAAGACGCGTTGCCTCCAATTTTACTGGAGCTGGGAAGCTCAATATTGCCTCCCTAGTGAAACAAAGCCCCAGATTCAGTACAGATTGTTGAAAGTTCTAGATACAGAAAGAAACTGAAGCTAGCATGGGTTTCCAGAGCTCCAGCCTTCACAGTGCCAACGATGGTTTAGTTTGTTTTAAAGACAGTTATTTTGTATTTAGCTAGAGTTAAGATTGTGCCATACAACTTTGTAGACCTACCTCTGTAGAGGTTTAAATAGGATTTACAAAACACACTGCAGACATTCTAACGAAGCCTGTGACTTCACAGGTCACCGAGGTGGTTCCTGTCATTCCAGGCATATGCGTGCAAGTTTCCCGACGGCCACCCTCACACAGCCTGTGTGAAAGTTATGGCATGTGTTGTACGAGGCACGTTGTTGCCTGCTCTCTGGCAACACACCTCTCCACACAGTACTACCTCACGCGGTACGCAGGCAGGCTTTACAAATCCACAGGGCTGGGGCCACGCACCGCAGAGGTGAAGTGCTCATAAACAGGACTGATTAAGTCTAAGTCTCGCTGATTTTACTCAGGGGGAAAAAAAAAAAAAATCACCAAAACTAGAGTAATTTTTGGTTTTGTCTTTCACACACGTATTTGCATAACTGTTAAGACTACAGAACAGCACTAGTAGTTGCAAACCTATTCTCATACAAATATTTTTAAGTGATTAAATTCTGAACATCATCCTGACACATATAAGGTATTACCACTGCTGCATTGTCACTGCTGCGAATATCCTTTCCCTCATTATACAGGTTCTAACTGTCATTATATAGACTCAAAACATTTCCTTTTTCTGTCGAGTTTGCATACGTGGTCTCTCGCAAAATGGTATTTTATTTATCTTTCATAATGAAATACTAACTGGCAGACGTTTAGAGGGCCTCGAAATTTTTAGATCAGGCTGGACCAGAAACAAGAGATTTGTTTTATCAAATGATATTAGTTTGGGTCCAATGGATAAGATAAACAACAGGTTTCTATTAGACTGACAGATTTTTAACATTTCAGTAGCTTGTTAAAATGTAATGTATTTGGCTAAAAAACTCAACTCCACTGTAACCATGAAGCATACCTATCTTAATCAAAAAAGTAACTGACTGATCATAGTATCATAGAATCATTTAGGTGGAAAAGACCTTTGAGATCATCAAGTCCACCACTAAACCATGTCCCTAAGAACCCATCTACATGTCTTTTAAACACCTCCAGGGATAGTGACTCAACCACTTCCTGGGCAGCCTGTTCCAATGCTTGACAACCCTTTTGGTAAAGAAATTTTTCCTAATATCCAACCTAAACCTCCCCTGGTGCAATTTGAGGCCATTTCCTCTTGTCCTACCACTTGTTACTTGGGAGAGAGAACACCACCAACATTACTACAACCCCCTTTCAGGTAGCTGTAGAGAGCAATAAGGTCTCCTTTCAGCCTCCTTTTCTCCAGGCTAAACAACCCCAGTTCCCCTCAGCTGCTCTTCATAAGATTTTTGCTCTAGATCCTCCACCAGCTTCACTGCCCTTCTCTGGACATGCTCCAGCACCTCAATATCCTTCTTGTAGTGAGGGGCCCAAAACTGAACACAGTATTTGAAGTGTAGCCTCACCGGTGTCAAGCACACAGGAACGATCACTTCCCTTGTCCTGCTGGCCACACTATTTCGAACACAAGCCAGGATGCTGTTGGCCTTCTTGGCCACCTGGGCACATTGCTGGCTCATATTCAGCCAGCTGTCAACCAACACCCCCAGGTCCTTTTCCACTGGGCAGCTTTCCAGTCACTCTGCCCCAAGCCTGTAGCGTTGCATGGGGCTGTTGTGACCCAAGTGCAGGACCCAACACCTGGCCTTGTTAAGCCTCGTACAATTGGCCTTGGCCCATTGATCCACACTGTCTAGATCCCTCTGTAGAGCCTTCCTACCCTCAAGCAGATCAACACTCCTGTCCAATTTGGAATCATCTGCAAACTTACTGAGGGTGCACTTGATTCCCTCATCCAGATCATTGATAAAGATATTGAACAGAAGTGGACCCAGCACTGAGCCCCGGGGAACATCCCTTGTGACCAGCCGTCAACTGCATTTAACTCCATTCACCACAACTCTTTGCGCCTGGCCATCCAGTCGTTTTTACCCAGCAAAGAGTACACCTCTCTAAGCCCATGAGCAGCCAGTTTCTCCAGGAGAATGCTGTAGGCATCAGGGTCAAAGGCTTTACTAAAGTCCAGATAACAACGTCCACCAGTCTCTCCCTCATCCAACTATGCAGGTGACCTGTCATAGAAGGAGATCAGGTTAGGTCAAGCAGGACATGCCTTTCACAAATCCATGCTGACTCGGCATGATCACCTGGCTCTCTGTATATGCCATGTGATGGCACTCAAGATGATCTGCTCCATAACCTTCCCCAACACTGAGGACAGAGTCACAGGCCTGTAGTTCCCTGGATCTTCCTTCTGGCCTTTCTTGTAGATGCGCAATCACATTTGATAATCTCCAGTCAACTGTGTCCTCCTCAGTTAGCCAGGACTGCTCATAATGATAGAAAGCAGCTTCATGAGCACTTCCATCAGCTCTCTCAGTACCCCCTTGGGTGGACACACACAAGGCTCAGTGTTCAAATGGGTTTAGCAGGTCATTACCATCTCCCTTGGATTATGGGGTCTTCATTCTGCTCCCCATCCTCGTCTTCCAGCTCAGGAGGCTGAGTACCTGGAGAACAACTGGTTCTTACTACTAAAGACTGAGGCAAAGGAGGCATTAAGTACCCTCAGCCTTTTCCTCATCCTTTGCCACTATGTTTCCCCCACATCCAATAAAGGATGGAGACCCTTCTTAGCCCTCCTTCTGTTGCTAATATATTTATTGAAACATTTTTTATGTCTATACGCCAGTAACCAGATTAAGTTCTACTTGGGCTTTGGCCCTTTCTAATTTTCGCCCTGCATAACCTCATGATATCTTTGTAGTTCCTCCTGAGTTGCCTGCTCCTTCTTCCAAAGGTCATAAACTCTCCTTTTTTCTCCTGAGTTCCAGAAAAATTTCTCTGTTCAGCCAGGCCACTGTTCTTCTCTGCCAGCTCATCTTTTGGCACATGGGGGATGTCCTGCTCCTGTGCCTCTGTCTTAAAAATTAACCTCTTTTTGTAAGAATACACTTCCGTTTTCTTCTAACCCTCTTTGATTTTTGAACTCTTCCTGTGTATCTGTAATAGACAGAGCAGTTACAGGGCTGCCATTTCACAGAGTGCAGCAACCTTGCTTCCTGCTGCAGCTGCACTCTCTGGCTACGCAGCAGTGCAGCAGAGTTCCCCGTTATTCCCCAATTTCTCACGAGGTATCTGTTTTGCCAGCCTTACATTTGCCTGCACCTTGGATCAGCAGCTAACTGCACCCACATGCATCTCTTGACTCTCAAACCACTTCTGTTCCTCCTGCTACAGCAAAGTCTCCCCAAGCCCCTTCTCTTCAGATCAAGGACTGATCAAGTAAGGTCATCATCTCCTCCTTTCTAGATTGGAAGATGGAGGTGAGGCATAACACAGGTCCCAGGCTTGTTTATCCACCCTCCTGTGCCTGCAATCGGGCCTGAGGATGTAGGATGGGGAGAGGAGAATAGAGCAGATATGAAGAAATTTGTTTTTCGTAAGAGAGAAAGAGTATAAGAGAGAAAGATTAAGAACTTCATTTTCCCAAGTAGCTTAGATCATCTGTTCTCCCTCTCATCACTGAAACAAATGGGACATAATAGCTAAAACAGACAGGCACCTTCACCCTTCTTGCTTCATCTGTAGGACGGATGAAATTCACGGCAAGCCCGGAGCATCTTGTATCAGGGCAATACTGCTGGCTTCTGCAGAGGCAACACCAGATAATTTGTCAAGAGGGCAAGACTGATTCCATGCACAGCATTCAGTGTGGTTAGCATCTTACTCAACTCATTTCTGCGTTCATAGAGTGAAAACAACTTCATATAAATATACGTCTTATTCGGTGTGGTCATGCATCTCCATTCAAAAATCCATTTGTGAAAAAGATGGCAAAAAGATCTCCCAGACGGCTGCACATGACCACATACACTAGACTTTAACAGGTAAATCAAAGACGGGAAACACAAAGCTCTTCATAAGCACGTAAACCTGTTCTGCCAGCGACACTTCTCTTGCACTCAGAAGATGTCGTCATGCTGAAATTGCCGTACTTCAGTTCAGCCTCTATTACTATTACTATGCAAGGATGCCTGTACAGCACGTTATTCTCCATTTTGGGATGAACAGACCTACAGTACAGGAAGCTTTAGGCTTCTATAACAGCCAGGCTCTGATGCCTGTGTTATGTAACAATAACGACTTCAAATTTAAAAACGAGCTTTGCATGTCATAACTATGGCAATTGTACATGTTGCTATGATCATACAGATTTTTTCTGATATTGAGTCAAATCACTTTCTACAGAAGCAGTCAGTGCACTGCAGCATAGGACTTTACATTCAATTGACGTCATCGATGTATTCTGGAGTAAGGATACATTTGAGAGACTTTATTTTGGGACTAAGGAGATAGACAAAACTGCAGCAAGTGAAGTTTATGATGCTTTGCCATTCCCACATCATGGTTATTTTTCAGTAAATTCTCTTGTTACATTAGCTCTCTGTGCTTTAACAGGACCACCTGCTAGAAGGAGCTGAAAAACTTGCGAACAAGCTGGAATAATTTTCCTAGTGATTCCTGATAACTGAACTGCACCTATACACCAGCAAGGACGAATGGTCTAAAGCCACTTGCAGAATTACTATGGCTCACTGTTCAATCCCACTGGACACAGATAACAGTGTGCATGAGACTAGACAAACAAAATTAGAAGGCAGATTTTTTTTTTTTTTTAAGTGCTGCCCTACAGCAATAACAACCACAGCTGTGTGAAAGCTAAGATATAATACAAACGATCTATTTTACTCGGCAGCAAATTTTAACATGCAGGAGACATGGAAATCACAGGACAGCTTTATTTCCTTGGTGAACATTCACCTACAGCACTCATAAACATACAAGGGGCTTCATGGTCTCTCAGTCCATAATGGAAGCAGACACATTTTCGGAAATGGTATAAGATGGATAGTGTGTGGTACCTTTTGCTGCCAGGAATACTTTTTTTATTTTAGTTTGGGTATAAATAGGAAGCAGTTACTCAATGCCCATAAAATGGACAAATCATTTTGCTGGTAAAACAATTATAAGTACATCTGGTTAGTAATTTTGACAGAAAGAACATGTCCCATCAGTACAAAGGAAAATAAATGTTTTGGAACATGTTCTGCCAAAATTCGATGGAAGAAACGCAGAAATAATTATGAAGAGGTATGATACAGATTAAGTTGAAATATATATATACAAACCATTTTGTATTATTACAAATTTACTTTAAATTAGTATCATACATGCTTAATATTATAGAAATGGTCCAAGCAGATTAGTCAGTATGATAATTGAGACTGATAACTTGCATGAAAACAATGCATTTTGGTTGTCTCATTTTTAATGCTGAATTTTAAAATACCAGCTTTTCATTTCAATTCATAATAATAAAAGAAGAAAACAAGATGCCAGCATTCCCCACGATTGGTATCTAACTGAATTCAGGTTAAAAACACTGGAATTCTAAAATAAAAGTATAGGGGGAGGTCATTATTGTCCCTGGTCCCTTTCCTGTTCCTCCAAAAAGGTAATGAGGGAAAGCAATTCACAGGGTAACACTTTGTGTAATAAATCATTATTTTATCTCCAAGCACCTTGAATTTAGGATAGAGGTCTTCAGGAAAAGTACATGGTTAAAAATGGGATTCATCTATGAGGATAGTTAACTGACAGGGGCAAAAATTAGAGTTAACACCTAGATTTTGACCCAGCAAACACCAAGAGGAAAATGGAGAGAAAGTATACCAAGAGGAAAGACAACAATTATATATGATGCAGTAGCATTAAGTCCTGCCATTTTCTTATATACTGCTATAAATCACAGGAGAGTTGAGGAAGATACGTCACCCTCCCTTCCCCCGGGCACACACCTCGCAGAAGGATGCGAACGAAAGAGACAGGTTAGTGCTGAACAGAGTAGGATAGAAGCATAACTGTCAACATTAGAATATACCTGCATCTGAGAAGTTTGTTTCAAAATACATACAACATCAAATGAATTATTTACATTTGAAACTCTGCTGTGGACTGAGAACATAAAAATCAGGGAGAAAAAACAGATTCCTTTCCGCTTGGGTGGGGATTTTTTTCCCCTTCCCTTCCCTTCCAACAATGACACAGGCTCTATGGAACCTCCCTGGTATCCCTCAATTTAAAGATCTGGGGGTTTTTGCTTATATTGTTCAGGTGTAAAAAAGTATTCCTGAGTGGGGAAAAAAAAAAGTTACATTAATTCAGAAGTATTACGCAACTGAATATGGCATTTTAGAACAGACTTGTGCAACTACAGCCATAAATGTATTTACACGTTCTACCTCTATTACCTGTAATAGTAACCAACACCGATTGTTGTGACAAGCACACAACATACACAATGTTTAGAGCAAAATTCAGTCAAGTCCTAAAGAACTTCTACACACCCAATCATCCACCATCTACACATGAGCACGAGTGAAAAAATTTTCCCTGTTGATCACATCAGACAACAACATTACTGTACAGTTCATATTTTGGGTTTGTTCTTTAAAGTAACAACAGCTAGAAAAGAAAAAGGGAGCCTTGTTTCACCTGGAATGAGTTAGAAAGGCTCTGAGCAATGACATAATTCTGACATAGTAGCTAAGTTAGTTCAGGCTTAAGCAGCCACAACTTCTATGTCGGGCTGCAGGGCTGAACCCACAAACTTCTGCACTGAATTGGATCATCTGCCAAACACTTTTTGTAAACATGTGATGTCAATATTCTTATAATTTGAAAGACTGTTTATTACCACTTGTAATTTGCTTGGAACTTTTCTGCTTGGTTATCAAGAGTTCAGAAGAGGCTGAAGTCAGGACCTGGTGTCATTTGTTTGTTGGTATCACAAACAGTTCTGGTTTTACAGCTCTCGCAACACTGAAGTTCCAAGAGTTCATGTGTACGCAGACAGCACTGGGATTAGTGGGTTTAATTTCTTGTCATGCATCTGTTGGGGCAGTGGAAGGCTTGAGGGTTTTGGCATTAAAAGACTGACCTAATTAAAGTTGATTCACTCTTCCCAGGCATAGAGTAGACAAGTTTTGAAGCACCACACCCCACCATATCATGAGGGTGGAAGCAGACTTGATCCTTGGAACATCTGCTGACAAGTTTATACCTGAAAAATAATTCATTTGACATAGGATAGCAAGTACGCAGATATCCTTGAGAAAATTCAAATTGAGAAGGATTAGCCAAACTCTGTTTAAATAAACATATATACATTTATGTACTGATAAAAATTGCTTACATATGAACTTTCAGATCTCATTTCAATGCCTTGTTGCCTTGGTTTCAGCAATTTTGTTTTATTTTTTTCACATTTTTGGGTTTCCCTTATATTTTTCCTGCTTTAAGTAACCATAAGCATTTTGCTTTAAAATACTATATTATGCACTGCATTAATTGTTTAGTGCATTATTTGCCTCCTGCTACTTACATAGGAAAAATCAGTGCATAATGAACATCTATGTAAAATCTACAATATAATTTAGGAGTTGTATTACTTCTTCTTTAAATATATTTTAATGGTAAGAAACTGCAATAGAACTTTTCTCCAACATCAGCATATGGCACTTCTTCATACAGAAAAAAGAAGTTTTATTTCCACAGAAATAATATATTTATATAAACATACACACACATATATATACACACTGGGTGATATATCAATTCCATTATAACAGGAGGATGCATTTTTAAAAATTAAGAGCAGAACTACTTGTTCTTCCTTGAGTATATTTCCAATCTCTTTCACTCTATTACACATTTCTTGGCTTCACAGTATTTCTCTATAAATCCGCAACAGTCCCTATCAGATAGTCTCACTTGTCTGATTTTTCTGAGTAACTCATACAGGGGTACGTATTGTGTCATTAGCTTATTAAATAAAGTATTTTAATATATTTTCCCTACGCATGCTACTGTTCATTTTTTACAGTTATCAAATAATTATCAAAACCCCTAGCTTTCACTTTCATCTTAGTTTCCATTGAATTTCAGTTTTAAGAGCACAGGTACTAATATAATTCCTCAAGATCAGAGTTCATATAACAAATGTAAATTACTTTTAAAAAAAACCCCACTTAATTACCCAGAATTTAGAAAGATCACAGAACTATTTAAATGGACAATACAATTAGAAAATATCCCTACCCTGAGATTTCTGTAAACGTACTCCTCAAAAAATTCAGAGGCAGAACAACAGCATGTGACTTTATTCCAGTTTCTTCATCTATAAAATCAGGTAATTATATTTAACTACTTTGCAGATACTCTTAAGCTCTTATTATATATAAAATTTGTGAAGCTTTAAAAGTGTCAAGACATGACAGAACTGGAATCAGAATAGAGGGACTCCATTATTCTCCCAGTTCAAATTAAACACTAGAAGTTCAGAGATTTGTACATTATGAAGGCTCAAAGAGAATACCTTTCAGCTTTTTGTTAAGCTCAATACCTTAAACTCAAAGAACTTTTCACTAAGGTTTGCTTCCACCCTTTAATCATTCTTGTGACTCTTTGAACCTTCATCTATTTTCTTCTTTACTTATGGACACTAGAAGTAGACAAAACAATCCAGCCTTAGTCCTCTCAGTGCCAGATAGATAGAGATCTCCCCTCCCCTTCCCAAACTTTCTAGCTTATGTACCCAGAAATCACGCCAGCCCTTCGGCTGCAGATCTCTTCCACAGGATGGAGTATATTGCTCTAAAAAGAAGTCCTATGTCTTTGTTTCTTGGTGCACAATTTTACATTCGCTGTAACAATCTTGTTTTGTCCAGTTGACAAGTACAGTCACTCAGCGACTTGCTCCACTCATTATTTTCTCAATCTTTGAATCATCTATAAACTTTGTAAGTGATTATTTTTACAAGGGCACAGATAAAAAAAAAGTTCAAGTGTGAAGGACTGGGAACGCACTGGTATACACAGATACTCAAAGACCTCAAACAACTGTAAACAGAATCATCTCCCTTTGGGTCTAATGTAGCTACTGTGAGTCCTCCTTGTCTTGCATCATTCTTGTTTCTTCACGAAAATGCCAAATGGCACCAAGGGAGTGACCTTATAGAAGTCGAAATGTGTATTTTTTATTACTTCTTCATCAACAGCCCAATGTATAAGCACCTCAAAAACATGGCAAAGGTAGTAGTAGTAAGATCTACTTAAAAAGGGGAAAAAGAAGACCCAGGGAACTACAGGCCAGTCAGTCTCACCTCTGTGCCTGGCAAGATCATGGAGCAGATCCTCCTGGCAACTATGCTAAGGCACATAGAAAACAAGGAGGTGATTGGTGACAGCCAACATGGCTTCACTAAGGGCAAATCCTGCCCGACTAATTTGGTGGCCTTCTATGAGGAGGTTACAGCATTGATGGATAGGGGAAGAGCAACTGACATTGTCTACCTGGACTTATCCAAAGCATTTGATACTGTCCCACATGACATCCTTATCTCTAAACTGGAAAGACGTGGTTTTGATGGATGGACCACTCGGTGGATAAGGAATTGGCTGGATGGTCGCTCTCAAAGAGTTGTGGTCAACGGTTCAATGTCCACGTGGAGGCCAGTGACGAGTGGTGTTCCTCAGGGGTCGGTACTGGGACCAGTGCTATTTAACATCTTTGTTGGAGACACGGACAGTGGGATTGAGTGCACCCTCAGCAAGTTTGCAGATGACACCAAGTTGTGAGGTGTTGTGGACACGCTGGAGGGAACGGATGCCATCCAGAGGGACCTTGACAGGCTGGAGAGATGGGCCTGTGAGAACCTCATGAAGTTCAACAAGGCCAAGTGCAAGGTCCTGCACGTGGGTCGGGGCAATCCCAAGCACAAGTACAGGCTGGGTGGAGAATGGATTGAGAGCAGCCCTGAGGAAAAGGACTTGGGAGTGCTGGTGGAAGCGAAGCTCAACATGAGCCGGCAATGTGCACTGGCAGCCCAGAAAGCCGACCATATCATGGGCTGTAGCAAAAGGAGCGTGGCCAGCAGGTCGAGGGAAGTGATTGTGCCCCTCTACTCAGCTCTTGTGAGACCCCACCTGGAATACTGTGTTCAGCTCTGGAGTCCCCAACACAAGAATGACATGGAGCTACTGGAACGAGTCCAGAGGAGGGCCACGAAGATGATCCGAGGGCTGGAGCACCTCTGCTATGAAGACAGGCTGAGAGAGTTGGGGCTGTTCAGCCTGGAGAAGTGAAGGCTCCAGGGTGATCTTACAGCAGCTTTCCAGTACCTAAAGGGGGCCTACAGGAAAGCTGGAGAGGGACTTTTTACAAGGGCGTGTAGTGATAGGACGAGGGGCAATGGATTTAAACTGAAAGAGGGGAGATTTAGGTTAGATATAAGAAAGAAATTCTTTACATTGAGGGTGGTGAGGTACTGGAACAGGTTGCCCAGAGAAGTTGTGGATGCCTCATCCCTGGAAGTGTTCAAGGCCAGGTTGGATGAGGCTTTGGGCAACCTGGTGTAGTGGAGGATTTCCCTGCCCATGGCAGGGGGGTTGGAACTAGATGATCTTTGAGGTCCCTTCCAACCCTAACCATTCTATGATTCCATGATTCTATTTTTAGCAAACGCATGCTGACAAACATTAGTTACGTTCTGAGACTCTCCTCTGTCCTTTATTAACCAAGTCCTACATCAGTTATTCCATTATTTTACCTGGATCAGTATCTGGCCTTATAATTACCTCAGTTACCTGTTGTACAACGCTGGCACTCATCCAGGTTTCTACCATCTTATTGGTTGGTATGCCAGGACTTTTGTAAATCAACAGCGAGAGTCTAACATTAACTCCTTTGTCAGCTCTTTTTGGATTAAACTACCTTCAGATTTTAAAACAGCCGCGCTGAAAACTGAACTTCCATCTATGTACCCACTGCTCCAGGCTGTATGTCTCTGGGAGGCAATGTTGTTTTTATTTTCATTATCCTACATTTTAAACAAAACATACTCTTCCTATACCATCCGTCAAGCTGCTCTCAAGCAGGAAAATCAAATACAACCAACCGTATGTGCTTTTCCTTCTCATCTAAACATTTTCGCCCATATAAGCAAAGACACCTCAACAGAGAGCCCTACCAGTGCATGAAAGAAAATAACTGCAACACCGATATTCTTCCCACTGCAGGCTTGGTTTATTCCTTTTATACACATGTGATTGTAACACAGGCCAATAAAATGTTAACTAGGCAAAGAGAAGAAGGGGGTGCTTTAATTTGTAAAACTATGAAAAACTACAAGTGTTTTTGATTGGGGAATATGTACGTCATAATTCAGATAGAAGACTCCGTTTAAAACATGTATAGGGAAGTGTAAGAGAGGAATAGGCCGTCAGTTTTCCATCTGAATTACTGGAGGCACTGTAAATAATGAGGCAGAAAATTCATGTCCCCTTCTCTTTGATGTTCAGCTTATCTAGAAATAAAGGTTCAAATGGATCAGCTTTAGTATCCAAAGTAGCCAATCTTTTGTGCTGGCAAACATCAACATTTTAAAAACGAGGAAAGAAAAATCTCAGAACAAATACTGATCAATCACTCTGTCAGGCTGATACTGAACCAATTATCTACTCGGTCTCAGAAAAACGTACGTCAAAATGTTCTGCTTCTGAGGGTTCTCTTGGATATTTATTTTGCAGATAATCAGGAGTTTTGTTTTATTAGTGAGTGGTTTTAGTTGCTGGGGACTGGGATGGGAGTGAGAGAAGACAGGGGAGAAGGAGGGAGATTTCATGCCTATAAAAGAGCAATTGAAGATCAGACTAAAGCTCATTTAAAGACTTCCAGTAATAAACTGTGACCAAGGCTTAAAACACACTAAAGAAGCAGCTTCATCTTGAACTTCAGGAGCAGCTGTGCTCGCATTCCCCTTCCCCCAACACAGGAAACAGACCTAGAAACAAAAATAAGACAGGAATGCTCCTGTGCAAGCTAATGTTGTTGGCTTCTCAAACATCCACTACTCTTGTGCCAAAAAAAAAATGAAACCTAGGAGGATTTAACACTTCAAAGGATAGTGGGAAACTGCTTTAAACACAGAATTTTCTACCAGTGATAGATATTCTTTCATTTTGTAAACAAGCTGGAAAAACGTTACCATGAGTGCATGTCAAGGCAGATTTCATTTATATTCCAGCACTACTTATGCACAAACATACTACTGCATATTACACTTTTACCTAATTTAGACTACAGTTAATCCTGTAGCAATGTTACCCTCCCATCAGGAAAAAAAAATGTAGCAGTTGAATCTTCTGATATCTTCCAAACACTCTATTACAATAGCAGTTTGAAAGCTTAACACTACAGAAAAATGTTTGACAAAGAAGTTCTCTCCTTATAAGCAATGACACATAATTACATGTTCAAGGAGACGTGAATAACATCTTGCCAAAGGAATGTACGGCCACATATGCTACTCACGGTATTCCCAACTACAAATTATGGCTATGCTTTCACGTGCGTTATTAAGAACTTGGCCTTTGTTCAGTGTATTTCAGTTTCTGAACAAAGGTGAAGAGAAGGGAAGGAAGTGAATGGTAGGCCAGTTCTCTGTCTACCTTTAAAAAAAACCCCACGTTTATCTAATTTCGACAAGTACAAATCATTTCAATGGCTTGCTCTGCTTCACTCACCAAAACCAACTCATGTTTTCAACACTAATTTAATATTTTGCAGGCTAATGGAAACTTTACATAATGCACTCTCCTTCATAAAGCTAAAATGTCAATGCAGATGAGATTGAGATCTTGATATTGAGAGAAAGAAAATGTTATCTTTTCAAATCTTCAGCCTAACAACATGATGGGGAGGATGGGATGTACACTGATACGAGGAAGAAAAAGGAGGGGAAATAATCTTACTTATTTTAGAACAGTGTCTGTATCTCTTTCTGAATGCAGCACCCCCAGCCATACCTCTCTCAACAGTGCTTAACATTTGATTAGAATAGTTCTTGGTCCCTCCTCATTTTGCTCGTGTCCTCCCTGTGGTAGGACATGAAAAACATTGGAAAACAACAGGGGATGTGATTTTTAACAGTTGTATTTGTCTCTCACTTAAAACCTAGTAAGCATTGTCAGATTAGTCCTCAGTCATAAGGAATTCCCAACTCTGGTGGGTTTCCTGTTTTTTTTTTTTTTTTTTAAAAAAAAGTATGTTTGATCTTTTCTTTGTGCATTGAGAGTTCAGGGCCATGCAGCAATTGTACCTTCAGCACCTGTTAATAATTCCTCAGAGAAATGGACAGAGAGCAAAAGTAGGTAAAGGGAGGCTTCTTTTGAGTTTTAATCATTCCATCCACGGACCACATCCCATCCAACCACACAGTGCAACCACTTAAAACATAATTTCTTCACTGCTATACCTAGAAAGAGGGAAGAAATTGCTGCGGATGTAGCATTTCAAAAAGGATGTAAAGCAATGTAAATGGTTTTTTTTTTCATTTTTAAAGGATTTCATTCTAAATACAGATAATTAAATCTGAGCATGATGAAAAAAACAAAAGCAAGCACTGGTCACATCCTGGATGTGTCAGTCCAAGAAAGATCATCATCATAGATGGTGAGCTTAATCCTGGACAAACAATTTTTCTCTTGAGATCTCTTTCAGTTACCAGTATAATCTCTTATCTCCAGAATAAAAGTTTGGCAAATTTTCTGCCGGAAGACTTGCATGCTTTCAGAATGCACTGCTTATTATACTTGAAATGGATGGAAAAATCTGTTCAATTGCCTACTATATTGTCCTTTCACAAACCCTTTTTCCTCGTCTGCGTAAAGTCATACATTTATGTCTATTACATTTTCAGTAATCATTGCTTAGAATAAGCACCTCATTACTAGAGAAGTGTTTTATAATCCAATATAATGCTGTTCAAACCACTTGATGCTGGCTGGCTTATAGTGAGGGAACAGGTAAACGGACCAAGCTTTGAACAGATTACAACTGAATTTGAAAAAAAAAAAACAACACCACACACAGCAGCACCTGTAGCAGAATAGCCCCATCAACACAGGTGGTACCAGGCTATCAAACTGGTTTTTTACACTATCATCATTACTGGAGCATACAGCTTCTTATGCCTGGAAAACAGTATCAAGAACAAACTAAAAAAACTCTGACTTGACGGCCAAGAGTAGATGTTCCAAAATGCCTGAACTGTCACATCCCCACACTCAAAGCAAGCTTTCAATCAAGTCCCAGTCTAAAGGAATGCTTGGGTATTTTTTTTGTTTTCTTCTATGTTTTGTGTAGTTATAGGATGTAAATTAAGCCTAATCTAGAAGATACTAAGCTCCACAGGTCTAGTAACAAAATTAACAGGAGTTGCACTGCTAAAGAATGCTAAAGAACAGAAGAGGAGAACAGATCAGACCATTCCGGTTAGAAGGGACCTACAACGATGATCTAGTCCAACTGCCTGACCAACTCAGGGCTGACCAAAAGTTAAAGCATGTTGTTAAGGGCACTGTCCAAATGCCTCAAACACTGACAGGCTTTGGGCATCGACCACCTCTCTAGGAAGCCTGTTCCAGGGTTTGACCACCCTCTTGGTTAAAGAAATGCTACCTTATATGTCCAGTCTGAACCTTCCCTGATGCAGCTTTGTGCCATTCCCACATGTACTATCACTAGATCCCACAAAGAAGAGCTCAGCACCTCTCTCTCCACTTCCCCTCCTCAGGAAGCTGTAGAGGGCAACAGGGTCACCTCTCAGCCTCCTTCTAGACAAGCCCAAAGTCCTCAGCCACTGCTCACAGGATATGTCTGCCAGTTCTTTCACCAGCTTTGTTGCCCTCCTATGGACACATTCAAGGAGCTTCACATCCTCCTTCAACTGTGAAGCCCAGAGCTGCACACAGTGCTTGAGGTGAGGCCAACCAACATTGAATACAGCAGGATAATCACCTTTTGGCTGGCTGGTTAAGTTATGTTTAATGAACCCCAGGATGTAGTTTGCCCTCTTAGGACCAATCTGGACAAGAATTGTATCACAATTAATTTCAAAAAAATGTACGTACTGACGGATGTAGGCATTTTGTTGTATACAGGCCTACATTTTGAAATGCCAGCTGGGCCATGATAGAAAACAAACAAACAAAAAAGGTAAAGAAAATCCACGTTCCTACTGTGGGTTATGGGTGAAAACACGGTCTAAAAAACAGTAAGTCTTTATGCATTGCACATCACACACCACTATCTCAAAGGACTTTATGCTTAGTAACAAAAGTCCTCGTGCAAATGTTACAGAAATTAACTACATAAGAAGTCTTAATTATCATTATAAATTTTCTGGTTGCTTGGTAAACAATAAATTTATCTGATTCTTCACTTCAGCACAGTACTTCTGCAGGCATTCAGAACTGTGTTACGTTTCTATAATCATACACTACATGACAAATACTGTACACCATTAGATTTCAAAACACCCATATTGTAAACAGAAGGCTTTAAACTTACAACTTACAAGCTGCTTCATACCTCTAGCATGTGGTATATGCTCATTTCATCCGTCTAAAAATATCTCATTTGTAAAATCTAATCTCTGGAAACATGATTAGATGGGCTTAAATTAGTCACTTCGCTGATAGATTTATAACTTTATCTGCATTTACAATTACAGTCAAAAGCATATTTTAAAAAGAGTAAGTTCATACCCCTTCTGCAAACAGCGTTTGCAACAGCCTTTGAATTAAGTTTATACCAGACTGCAGCCCACATAACGAATAAATATGTTATTCTATAAGCAGCAGAACTGAAAGAATCCGATTTTTTTTTACATTTCATATCCCATGTCTACTGAAAAGCCTCACAAATTCTGCTATCACCCAGACAATGATTACACACACTGCCCAGCCAGCCAGTACACACACACTCAACTGCTGCATTGGGTCGCTGCCCCACGGAATGAACAAAGAGCTGCGCTCTTCCCATCTTGGGAGGGAGTAGCATGACTCAATCTCCTTCATCTCCTCAGCCACCAATTCTCACAACACCTGTAGGAATCTCCTGTCTTTGAGCGCATTAACACTGTCGAACACTGTGGATGTTGTTTAACAGAGCCAAGTGTTCTATTATGAGCAGGAGGACAGACAGAGACAATGCCAGATGGACATTAGGAAAAGGTTCTTCACTGAGAGGGCGGTCGGTCACTGGAACAGGCTCCCCAGGGAATGGTCACAGCACCAAGCCTGTCAAGAGTTCAAGGAGCATCTGGACGACACTTTAGTCCTATGGCTTAGTTTTAGGTAGTCCCAAGAGGAGCAGGGAGTTGGACTCAGTGATCCTTACGGGTCCCTTCCAACTTGAGATATTCTATGAATGCAAACCACACAAATTTTGTTTCTTAGGAAAACCTCAGTAGCATACCAACTCAAGATCCTCAAGCTCATCAGTACTGCCCACGGAAAGTTCCTGAACTAAACCACCATTTAGTTTTCACCATACAAACTCTGGCTTCTGCTGGTAAGTGCTGAAAATCAGGTGGAAGTCACTATAGCCATACCCATCGACGTGCGCAGGGTACACAAATTGATTATTTCAGTTTACTTTTCCTCTCAACCTTTTCATACTCTTACGTTCAGCCAGTCCAAATTAAGACCCCGTGAAACGGCTACACTTGTCAGCTGAGCAAACACCCTAATAACGTAACACCACATCCGCACCACCACAGCCAGTCGGACCATTTCATGAGGGAAAAATACACTGCTTTATACGTACTTCCTCACTGAGAGGTAAGAAACAGTCATTGTCCTCTAGACTTCATCTTCGGTTATTCAGTTTCTACCACTGTTTACTGGGTACTGGTTGTGCAGAAATGGCAATTCAAACCAACAGGCAAGAAACAAGTTTCAGAGAAGTCCATACTAGTATTCCACTCTAACCAGCTCTATTTTTAATAGATAATCGGATTTTTAAAGGCAGTAATACTGAGATTTTAATCAAGCTTAAATAGGATGAATCCATAAAAACATGAGTTATTTGAACTGAATACCATATTGTGCTGGTGACCCTAATATGTCTGTTCCTCGATCTATTGTAATTTTGAAGTTACAAAATATACAGTAAATAAAGCTCTGGACGATGATATTTAGCCGTCTTGAAATTTCCTTTATGTTCTGCCAACTTCAATTCTGTTTTGGACTACAATAGTAACGAGTAAACAATAATCTGGCATGCACTCATAGCAGGAAAACAAACAATATATTTTTAAAGTACAATAAACGAGATAGATTTCATCTCACACCAGAAGAGTTTAGCTTCTAGTCCAATGTATTGTCTTTATTCTTTTGTTGCTGACTGCACAAATGGCAGAAAAATATTCTATTACACATCAGGCTTTTAGCTATAAGTTATTTCATTTAGCTATTGCTATTTCCCCTGTCTCCCTTTTCTGCCATTTTAAGAGATACCATCAGTGTGAAAACTGCTTAACTTCAAAAAGTGGGGCAGAACAGTTTCAGAGGATAAATCAGTCCTAATTCTTATGTTTACTTTTATGGATTTGAAAATCATTTCATGTTATTCTTACTATTTAAATAATATCCTCACTATTGGGTATAACATCCAACAGACTAGATGGAAAAACTGACTTTGGAGGACTGCAAAGAAACTGACTGTGACAACAGTGTCTCAAATACGCAAAATAAAACAAAAAGGGAAAGAACAAAAAAGATAATTACATAGATTTCTTTTTTATAGTAACCTCAGCTATGACTTTTCAAAACATTTCAGCTGTGTATGACTAGAAGACTGAAAGTGCAGTTTTAAATACATGCATGTATTAAAGATGAGCAAAGAAAAGAAAAGTATTGTTTTAAAAGCTTACATTCCTTTTAGCTTCTAATTAATAGTATCTTTGTTTTTAGGAGCCTCCTGGGTATTTAGAGGGCTAAACTGCAATAAACCAAGGTACATAAATGAAACCTATTAAGGTCGTCTTAGTCAATAAAACTAATTGCATCAAACACTAGCTGTGGCTGAGGGGCCGGCGAGCAGCAGAGGAGGAGGAGGGCAACCTTGAGCAGCCCCCGTCGGGCAGAGGGGGCCACCCGCCCTGCTGAGACACAACCAACAGCCCTACAGCTGCGCCACACAAATTTGGCCGTGCTGCCTCATATTGCTGCTTGCAAGCTCCTCCACGGCTTGTCCGAAACATCTCCCAACGGACAGCGTTTGGCCACAGCAACACCCGTGGTGAAATTTTCTTTTCATGCTCTTCGGGGAGCGGCGTGGAGGCTCCACCAAACGCGGCAGGCTGCCCCAGAAGATGCTCTATTTCGCCAGAGATGCCTGCGCACCCACCACGCACGTGCGCCATGCGGGCTGCGCCGCGAGGGACCAGCCGTGGCACGGAGAGGTGGCCCGCGACGCTCCGTGCCTTCCGACGGCGGCTTCCGCCAGGGCGGGCCTGCTGCTCCCAGCGCGGCCACCAGCCCGTGGGAAGCAGGAGCCCAGCAGGCTGACCGCCGAGCAATTTCGGAAGAAGACGGTAAACAGTGTATCTTAACAATATGGGAAAAACATCTACGTTGTCTCTCAAAACAGCTTGGTAGATGAAGTCCAGTGCCTACTTTAGAATGCCTCTGAAAAAATCCTGTGTTCAATGCAAGGGGGAGAAAGTACCCCAAATATTTACAAACCACTCAAACTGTTATCTATACGCTGTCTGGGGACTACATGAGCTCTTTTTCCTACATTGTGACCTAGACTGAATATTTACAACTGCTTCCTTCATTTGACTAAAGTTTCCTCTGTGATCTCCAACACCTGTCTTTTATTTTATCCTTTGAATACACCATAATTTATTCACTCCTTCGGTGACAGGCCTCCACCATCTCGAAAGGGGGAGCGCTACCGTCACTAAGGACTAAACCAGGAGGAACTAACTAACTGTGACTAGACAATGTTTGGCATATGCATTCTTTGCTTTTCGTTGCGGAACGAGTTCGCATCGCTAGTGGATATATAAAATTCAGACTGCTAGATATGGAATTAATTGAAAGAAACTTTCAAAGCACAATTCTACATAGGTATGTCTCACGAGGAATAACTGAGTTGCTAACCTTCCCATTACTAAATGTCATGTTATTTGCATAGAAGCCCCACAGACTTGTTCTTCCTTAAGAGGCAGCAGTCAACATCCCTTCACCCAGTCTTCGATGAGAGGGCACTGGAGGTACCTGAACGAAGACAAAATACGAACCAGAAAACCCAGCAACTATTGTTCACTGCCCACTTAATGCTTTTAGTTACTGGGTCATGTATTTAAAAATCTAAGAAGTAGAAGTAAGATGGATTTTAAAACATTTCTACTCCAGACAGGAAATTCTTAGGGATTACAAACTAGCAATTAAGGCCAAGTTCTAAACATACATACACACACACAAAACTTTCTACATGTGAGTACTGCTGTTACTTCTGTGAAACTACTGTGTATGCAATTAAGCACAGGCATAAATATTTGATATCAATGACCATATCCTATAAGAAGGAAATGTCTGCCCTACAATAAAGACATATATTTCACATAAATATTCTTAAAGTATATAAATACATTTGGAAGGGAAGTCTCTCTTTTTTCTGCATTTCCTCCCTCCCTTTTTTTTTTTTTTAAGTCAAACTCTTCAAGATTCAACTTAAACATATTCACCATAATACAGCTAACAGCACTTTGGTTTTAATGTTTAAGAACTGGAAAGCTAGATATTAGGGGGGAAATGGCTTTATTACTGATGTAAGTTCAAGGAGGAAAGAGACGAAATGGTAACTAGTAAAAGATCAGTTCACAGCTCTAAACACAGTTCCTTTTTAGATCAGTGTCAACCTGTGCAGTACTGGCAATCATACAACACCTGAAATGGTCTGCAAACTATTACAGAAACAACTGGAATAAAGGCATTCATGTCTATGTAAGGAAGTATGATGGAGAATGTCAAAATTCTGGACTAATTTTGATCTTGTATCAGCAGGCATAATCAACTCCTTTATCTAAACATGCTTTTTATCATCAGCATTTTAATTAAAATGCTTGCAATTATAATGACAAAATTACAGTTTTGTAAAATAAGAAAACTGTATTTACTGGAAAAGGAAGTGTATCTTTACAGCAGCCAAACAACTGGATATCATCTAAAGATGTGCTGCTTCAAAAAGTGAGGCAATTCTTCGATTTAGAAAGACTTGAAAACACTAATGTGTCGTTTCTCTTCTCCCCAAACGTACACGTAAGCGTACCAGAGAACCATGAACAGCAACTGTTCTTATAAGAATGGTTTTTGTTAAAAGTTCACTTTACCTCCCACACACATCAAGTTGACAATCGAGAATCAATTCAAAATGTAAGCACCTAGGTCCTAAGACAACCCTCAGTGCTCAGTTAACAAGTCTGTCATCTGCTTAATTTTGGTTTGGTAAGGGATGCTGAGGGTTTGGGTTTTGGTTTGTTTTGGTTTTTTTTTTTTTCTTTGTTTAACCTTCCTTTGTTTGCTTTTTTAAAGATTCATCACATGACAATTTGTAGCCATTTATTAACACTTGCACAATCAACTTCCTCTTTCAGAAAGGTCACTTCTCAATTAAAGGTCGAAAACTGGCTCTGCATAAATGCTTGCCTTCCAAGAGAACACAGTCTCTTTAAGCTGTGTTGGCTACCAGCCTCAACCAAACCTACCACTGATAAGAACATCCAAGGAGATCAAACCTGGGGAATGCTGGCATGTGTGACTCTCTCTCCAATAAAACCATGCCGTACCAGTACTGTTGTTTGCTCCTCTCTCTCTTGCTCCCTCTCCCCACCTCCAAATGAACATAAAATCTAATAAGAGAAGCAAGATCTGCAGGATCAGAATACAATTTATTTCTCACCAGCGTGATGTGGCATATACGAACACCTCACTAAACATCACTTCACAGGAAGCAGACTAGCCTAGAATAGGCTTTTGAAACTATCAGGTTCAAAAACTGTGAAACCAATCGTGAGAGAAACCTTTTGAAACAGCAATTGCAAAAGACCAGCAAAAAATTCTATCAGTTGGGTAAGGTGTTCCTCCTGCAAGGACCAAATTACACTCCTTTTCTCTAGGTTACTTTCAACTGTGAAAGGTCTCTTGAAACAGTCGCTTGCTAGTATACTACAAACTCTCTTTTATGTTTTCATGTATTCTGGGGAGGTGGGGTTCCCTCCTAATTTGAACAGAGATCCATGAAGATATAAAGTTAAATGCTGATACCACTATATAATGGCACGTAATGCTCGTTGACTGGCTTGGGTTGATTTTCGATATTTAAACAGCCTAGAGTATGCCTCATACAGGTCCACATTCTCAACCTAAACGAAAAGAGAAAGAACTGAGAAGAAGTCTAAGTTACTATTTTACAGGTCCTAAACTCCTCTGCAGACAGGAACAGTTCATCACACTTTGTTCCTCCCATCGAATTTCTTTTAGTAAGTATCTTCCACTAAACTCTCCTCAACCAGCATTCAGATATATCTAAGATACTGAGAAGAAGAAAGAAAAACACCACGACTTTCAAACCTGTGCAATTTGCATGGAATTCTTATATAGTAAAGTTCATCATTTGATACTATTCATTTCTAGATATTCACACACATAATTAATACATTATCTGCTTAATTTTGAGAAGCATTTGAGTTTTTTTTAACTAAGCTGCTACATCTCTTATTCTTGTTTCTTTAGGGTTTTTGTCTGCTTAAAAAGAACAAGGATCCCAGTTGCTACTATTTCAACCACAAAACACATTTTCATGATTTTCAAGGTAGGAAATCTTTGTAATAAATACTAAATCAAACCACCACTACGTACATCTTCCCACTACATCAAATGTTACACTAAATAAAACTAAACACATATGGGAAACAAACTTGTTAACAATTTACAGTAATGACCTCCAACTTCAATACAAACCGTACACCACCTTCACAGAGTTGCCCGTATTTTAAACGTGAGGAGCTGCTTCTGAGCATCAGAAGCAAATTTTGCCCTTTCAAGAAACATATCAACATGGAAAAAAAAAATCTATACACAGACTGGCAGTAGTCACTTAGTAGGATCTTTTTTAAGTACTACTTTATTTAACTTTGGAGAAAAAGAGGAAGGTGATCTGTCGTCAGAATGTTATGATGCACCCCTGTATTTAGATTCCTGAGTAAGAGTAATTACTTATCCAGGCACTAAGCAGCTGCTAATTCCTCTGATTTCAATTGGAGCTGTACATAGAACATACTCAGAGCTTCTGAAAACCTAGCCACTTATTTAAGTATACATATTCAAAAATGTTGGCCACTTAAAGCACCCAGCTAGCACACATGTTAGAGACACAAATTATTAACAACATAATCAGCATGAGCCATAGCCAGTAAACAGTCTTGAGTGTCTGTCATAAAAGCACAGAAATAACGAGGTGCAGGTAACCTTAGTGCTTACTTCAATTTAGGTTAAACTCAACAGTCTGATCTTGCCTGGCAGCAACCCCAACCAACCTCTGGCTTTAGATTCAGGTCGCTACTAAAAATGTAGTCAAGAGAGGGATACTACCATGCGTTATCCAAGTTGCTGGTGGTCTAGCTGAAGTAGCCTACTGCTTTTTGGAAAATGGCCTAATGCCTCTAAATGTTGATTAGACAACACTCACAGCTATGCAACACAGTTTCAAGTAATTAACTGCCTTTGGGGAAAAAAAAGTATAGTCTAAATTACCTTTCGTACTGCATGTGCTAGGAGGGTCCTAAGACTGAAGGTAACAGTTGTCATCTCAGTGGGACTGTCCTGGTTTTTGGTGTCATAACTACATGATAATATTTCTGGAGGGCAACAAATTTTGTTTAGAAAGCAGAAACAATAACAAGTCAAGCCACGTCAAGTACCAGTGACAAATCAAGTTGCTGGAGTGACAAAGTGGCATTACTGCACCACTTGGAAAAAAACAATAATGGCACACATAGCATATAGCTTTAAGAAGCCCAAGAAAGCAAGCTTTCAGGAAGGAAATCATATGTATACAAACACTGATAATAAATAATAACAAACAGAAGGTCTGTTCATTACATTATGCAGAACCTGGAAGAAATCATTATTCATCTGCCTGCCTGCTCAGTCTGTATTTTAGTGCAGTCTGGAGAAAATAATTTCCAATATTAAAAAAAAAAAAAAAAAAAAAAAGAAGAGCATGCAGGTGGATGGCTTTGTGTATCTGATTTCATCAGAACTCTGAAACACAAGTGCTGGAAACAAGAATAATCAATAAAAGACTACCAAGCAGACTAAATCCAGCTCAAAATAAATGAAAAAAAAAAAATGCATGTACATACATGCATTACACAGAAATCAGAAAGAGGGATTCGTCGTCAGCTCCTTGAGCCGAAGGTTATCATGCTGAAACTGAAAATCTAGTTAGTGAAAATATTTTGATGATGTGACTTTCCCTTTGGAACAAACTAGCAAGAAGGAAGGAGTCAAATTTACTTTGTCCTTTTATAGGCAATTCTTGAAGAAAGTATAGCAATAGTCATAATTCTCGGTACTTCTAAAAATGTCATATTCTAATTACAAACTGCTGTCTAATCTTTATTCTTATGCACATGCATAAAAAGGTAAAAACCAGTTTATTACATTTCAATCTAAGAGATTAACATATTACTATTTATTTTTATTGGCAGTGTGCCTGAATACCCCAGATCTGCAAGACTGATAGTGAAAAGGAAAATATTTCAGGCCTCAAAGAGAGCAGATCTATGGTTGCCTGGAATGTGTAAACAGCCAGAGCCTGTTTTACTTCCCACCCCCAGTCTCACCATACACACCTCCTCTACCTAACTCCTCCTAACACTAACATGGAGTGCTGCTCCCAAGCAGAGGAGAGAACAGAAACGTAACAACATCAAGTAACAAAATTCTTGACAGTTTAAGATGCAAGAATTTGGATTTACCAAAATGTGATGGTATCATAGAAATGGCTGGAGCCTAAAACAAAACCAGTACCACGTAAGATCCCAAAAAGAAATTAAAAGAAAATCAGTTGAGCAGGCTTGCTATGCGGCAGACCTGATAAACACAAACTAAGGGAATTCAAACGCTCCTCTCTAGATTATTCTTTGTGCAACTAGAGATCAGTCAGATCTATGTTCTATCAGAGAATACTGATTACAGCCCTACAAAACAGAAGGGATATTTTCATAAAAATCTACACAATGCAACAAAACTGATGCCAAAATTTCATGCTGGTATAAATTACCTTTGGTGAAAACAAAGATTATTACTTGGATAATGATATACACACCCATAAAGCAGTAAGTCATAAAAATAGATATCATCACATCCTTAAGAAGTTTACAATATAATTAGATCAGTGGTTTTTAATCCCTTTAAATTTGTGGACCTATAAAGACACCTTGCACAGTGAATTTGAACAGAATGACAGTAGATTTCCTTCCCCACACCCCGAAATCTAAAAAAAACAGTCCACGTGTTCCCTAGCAGCTTGCAGTCCACAGTTTGAAACTACAGAATTAGGGAACTGGTAAATATTACTGCTCTTATTTACCTAGCAGCTTTAGTCTTCAAAAATAAACCAAACAAGAATGTACCAAAAAATAAAAAAGCAATAACACAGGAGCAAATGGCTGTATATAATGTGAAGCTCAGAAAACGTGACAGAATAAAAAGGGAGAACTTGAAAAAAAATATATATAGTATAATATAGAGTCAAACATTGAAAGGCAGTTTCATAATGTTGTTTACAAATAATAGGTCACACAGCCCTCGTACTTTTTCTTTCTTTCATTTTTGCCATTTTTATGAATGCATTTGGCTAACATTCAAAAGAACACATCCATAGACTAATGAGGGTAAAACGCTGGCTCAAAGGAGACACAAGCAAAAGGTCTGTCAGTAGAATATTTGCAAACAGTTGAAATCAAGAATAAATTCCACCTAACTAAATGCAATGCATACAAACAGAAATTAAAAGACTGAGGCAATTGGCAAATACATAAATGATGTTTCAGGCCACAGGGCATACTTTCTCACATACGTTAGCACGTTAAATAGGCTGGCAAGACATTCGCTCCACTTGAGACACCAGAGAAATAACCATATGTATTTCCAAAGACTAAAATAACAATCAGGACAATGTTACCAGCATAAATAATTATGTATTTATGTAAAAAAACTATTTCTAGAATGTCTGAGTCATCAAATGAAAAAAGTTTGAGTCAGAAAATATATTTTTAAGGCTAGAAAAATAAACTTAATGCTCCTTCTGCATAATTTTCCACTGCATGGTATCCACTGTTGACATACACAGAGCAATTACCCCAAAGAAAAACAGTAAATTAAAATAAAACATGTACACCACATCACCAGCACACAGACATTCCCATTCTAGGGTTGGGTTTTTTCTGCATTTAGAAGCAGTGAAACTTCCACACGTATTTCTATGGTCAGCACCTATGAAGGATGAAGCACTGCACTGAGCACTGTCAGGCTTCTGCCTTCCGACCAAGCCTCCCTGGTGTCAACCAGGACTCCTACCTGCGGAAAGCTCTGCTCAGCTTGCCTCAGCCAGACAGCCGAGGCAGGCTCGGCGCTGCAGTCTGTACAAAGCAATGAGGCCCAGACTGCTGAGATTCATCTCAGAAAGGATTAGACAAAGCAGAGCTCCAAGTCCCCAGCCAACGTAAAACGAGCAGGGTGTACCTATGGCTGCGTGGGAAGGTTGGCACGTGGCCTCAACAGAGGGTATGGCACTTGTAACCCTTACCCGAAAGACAAGCATCGGGTGCTGGACCTGACGTGTAGCGCTTTCTATATGACAGGTCACAGCTGGCAGAACAGTTTTGAGACTCTACCTGACCCAGGCAGGCAACAACAACAGCGTCCTGCCACAGCTTGCCAGTTGCTTTATGGGTGGCTGCTGCTAGAGCTTCTTAGACCTTTTGACATGGGCTGGTCTGAAAAACTAAGGGCGCTTGACTGAAAGAAGTTGTAGGTTCCAGCCATCCATCCAAGCTGGGCACTTTTCAACGTCTGTGTTTACAAACTCAGATTGCTAAGTCTTGCACTTTATACCGCAAAATATTAAGCCTATGTAAATTTCAAGGTAGCCAACACAGCTCCTGCACATTTTAAGGAAACTGGGCTCTAAATCTCGACTTCATGTTTGTCAGCTACAGAAACTTCACAGAACATTGTGAGGATTCAGATAAAAATGGTATGCAAAATAGATTGTGGAAGTCATGCCATACAAAAAAGACTACTTATGTGGGCTACGAGAGGAGAGGGACACCGCAATCTGTTTCACTACAAGAACACTGACTGTCAAGACTAAAGCTAAAACCATGATCATCCATCACTTTAAAAAAGGCTCAGAAATGTCTACTTAATCAGTCAAAAAATCTGTGCTGCCATCACGCAAGGCCTGATCCTAGAAGTCTCCTGTACACATCAAATAGGTTTTTGCAATATCAGGCCACAGCTATGATTTGTTAAATGTTCAGAACACAAATGTCTCACGAACTCTGTCCACACTAGCGTTATCCGTGTATTGTGGGGCTGATGAAAAGAAAAACTACGAAGCACAAAAAATATCCATTAAAACACAACCTCTTAAACTTCACCAGAAACTCCAACAGCATTTTGGAGGAGGAGTTAAAAAAAAAAAAAAGGTAAACATAATTACAAAACGGTTGGAAAAACCCAACAGAGGCTTGTTCAGAGGCAATCTAATACCCTAAACCCAACTGTTAGCCAAGAAACTTACAGATTAACAGATGATTAACAAATTAAAGCAATCATTACTTCTAACTCTAAACTGACCACCGAAAGGAAGATAAAACTTTTTTTCATCATTTTCTTTTGATACTTTGCCATCTTAATTCATAATTTGATGGAAAATGGGATGACACTTTTGTAAACAGAATTTTGCACTCACAATTTTTAATGAACTAGCAATAAAAGAGATCAACAATGTGTTTTCATCTTTAAAATTTCTCAAAATAAATCATTAATAAAATCTTCATAGTGTTCTGTAGGATAGTAGGCAGATAAATCATTTACATGCCACTATAAGTGGAATGTAAATGATTAATCCAGCTGTGGAAAGGAGTACCCTCTCAATTGCCCTGTAAAGATGTTAAGGAATAGATTTCTCCTTTTCATAGATATATATTCAAATTTACTTTAAAAAAAAAAAAACCAAAAACAAAAACAGAAAAATGTTGTACTTCAAAATAATCTCATGGCAACATAAACACAGGAGCAAACAACTACAAAAGTATTCGCTGTATCATCTGAACACTTTTTAAATATGTACAGGCTACACATCACTACACATTTTCAGTAAGAGGAAATTAAGTTTATTTCTTTCACGTTGGACTCCATGTACAGAAACACCTGCTATGCACAACAAACCTTATCTACAAAGCCACCATTCACTAAGTATGATCAAACTGACAATATATAATTGTCATTCTATCTAATTGCATTTAACATGCTGCTAATAAAGGACACGTAACTCCTCCATGTTTCAAGTGGGTTTTTAACCCTAAATATATGCTGTTGGTAAGGTAATAGATACAATGAAGAATATATTGTTTACCCTAAGTAAAATTTAAAACAAAAAATTAATCCAGCAGTGAGCACATATGCATACAAACAGGCAAAACATTAGAAAAAAAAAAACAGACACACACAAAAAGCCACTGCTGTAACCACAAAATAACACTAACATATCAGAAAATACCCACATAGCATATATACTACCACCATAACATCGGAGAAATGCACAGGGATAAGGTGTTTTGAAAGCATGTCATCTCAGCCAAGAAAAAAATACACAGTTCAGAAAATTCGTAAAAAATTTTCACTGGCTAGTTGACAGTCAGCAAGTTAAAACCAATGGAGTCTAGCTTTTGAGGTAACCTAGTCCCACGCTTCTTCCTCCTTCTTGCAAACAGCCCATCAGGGCCTAAGCTACATTCCATTTTTCACCTAGCCTCACTATCAGACTAGGCAGTAAAAACACGATGGTGGTCTCCCAGAAAAGTTTACTTCATTCATCAGCAGTGAGAGCAATCATTATGCTAATGCTTTAGCAAATTTGAGCTGTGTGTAATAGGTTCTCTCCTTCCACTCTAATATTGTATTTAGGGCCATCCTTTCAGCTTGCCTTATGTTTTTTTTCCAAGCACATAAAATTCTGTGAGAATGAAGCTGGATGAATTTTTACGATGCACTGTCATGCACTACTTTTAAACTAATTGGCTCATTTAAATTAACTGGTTATGTAACATACTTATTAATACAAGTAGAATTATCAGAGCAGAGTATTTGGGGGTTTAATATAAAAAGATTCCTACAAATACAAATGAGCACTGTTAATGAGTTGTAACACTATCAACCCAAACAAAAAACAGTAACAGTCAAAATAGAAATAAAGAAACCTTAAATATCTTCCACAGAATGGCACAAAACCTGCCTTGTGAACACCATGAAACGTTATTAATCTACCTGCTTCTGGTCTTTACTTTCATTTTTGAGAACTGGGATAGGAAGGAAGATGTGTTCCTCACTAGAATAATCCTCGGGGTCTGCCTTTTATTTGTGCCTTCCAGATTACACTGTATTAGTCTAAAGGTCAACAAATTGAAAAATAAACTACATTAACTACACAAAACTACACAAGCTCTTACATTAAAAAAAGGACAAAACTCAATCCAAAAGGTAAAAAAAAAAACCCAGCAGTCAAAGTTAAGCTACAATGAGAGTTGAATGCATATAATTGGCTGCACTATCAATACCATCTAACAAAATCAGAAAGGTTTGGTGTGTTTCAATCAATTCTGTAACTGAATTAATTCCTAGAGGCCTAATTCAGGCGTGCATATGAATGGGCACAAGAAGAGTTAAGTTTGTTTTGTGACTGTAAAAAGCACTAGATAGATATCCTTGGAAACTAATCCCCACAGTATGAACAGGCACTCTCTGTGCTTGGATTCTCTGTCCTACCTCGTCAGCAAAGCCCGACAGCAAGAGGGTAATTTCACCTCCATCTCTCTGTCGAGATCAGGGTTTAAATCTTACTTCTAAGAGCAACCAAAACCAGAACTTTATTTTTTAAAAAAGGAAAGGAAAAATGAGGAGATTATAATTTCGAAGTTTGAACACATCCCTCAGCCACATACGGTATCCCCAGTTGTCGCCTCCTGTCACCGTGCTCAGTCAGATGTACAAGCACAGTATCCACTCCCGACTTCACCACGTTTCAGCAAGCACATAATTAAACGGTGCTGCACCTCTGTCTTCCCCCAAAACCTGACATCCAGCTTGGCCCAGTCCTGCGTTCATTTCGCAGGTTCTGCACCACCTCAGCTGTGGCTGACTGGAGCTTGAAACCTGAGCATGCCCCACTTCAGGGTGTGAGAGCCTATCCATTGCCCTCCAGCACCGTTCTCCAACCTCAAGTAGACACCTTTTTTCTCCAAAACTACTTTTCAGACTACCTTAAGGCTATACACGTACATGCAAACACATACAGCAATTAGTGTAGTTCATTTCAAACAATTATGATTGAATTCTATGATTCTATGAATTAGTATTTGTGAAACTGATTACTGGTCAACAATCCCAACCAAGACTATGCACTAACAAAAGTCTTAATACTAATGGGTCTCTGGATGAGCACATACCCTCTGCCAGCAGCAACAACACTAAACCCACTGGCACAGACAACAGGCAATTTGTCGCTGCTAAATGACACTGAAACCATCATACGGTTACAACAACTCCTAATTGTAAGTTACCAACGTACACAGATCTGCAAAAAACCCACATTTTTACTTCACTTTATAAAAATCTCATATACATATGAACTGTACACTGTGAAGGTCAATTCTTTTGGAAGAACATCTTTCCAATGATTTTGCCGTAGGCTACAGGGTTGTGTTCAAATCGGCACAAACTCATCCATGGACACTTCTAAGCCTGAGACACAACAAGAGCTGTATACATGTTAATCATAACAATGCAACAGCATCCTTTCAGCAGCGCTATTACAGCACGATTATTCTGCTCTGAAATGTAAATCGTAAATAGTTGGCTTCACTCTTGAACCACGGAGAATATTCCGCAGAGTCTCCATTCAATGGTAGAGGATTAATGAAGAGCTGATAATGCTACACAGCAAAATACAGCAGAAGCCAAAGTTGTACATCCAGTGTGGTTTGCTGCCTTTAAAGAGGAGCCCAACGAATGTGTCAGTCTGCAGAATGACAAAGGGAATCTATCCACCAAAAGAAAATTCTCTTTGTTTTCTTGAAGATAATGTCAAAGGGTATTTTCCAAGTATTTTTAATGCCTAAGGGAAAAACGTTGCTTCTTTGCTGTATCAATAATTTACTGCAGGTACGGGAAAGTTGTGTTTCAGTAGGAAAAAAAAAAAAATAATAGCATGTATGATGTTACCACATTTTTACACCTAACAAAATTATGATTTTATGTGAGAAAATGCATTCTAAACCCACTACATAGTAGTAAGAGGTTAAACTGTAACTAAGAATTAGGAGATCAGATGTAATTTAGGTCAGTAAATGCAATCACGTTTTGAATGGCAGTGAGGCAACGTATAGAGCAACCGTTACACATTAATGGCGAACACTACTTTTTAAAAAGCCTGGTTTCACTCTCCAATGGCAAAGAGAGTCAATAAAACTCAGCACTTAATTAGACAAAAGTATTTTGATGAGTATACATATATAATTATTAGACATTTTAGTGCTGCTCCTCTGTTCATAAATAGGCCACAAGTCGTGTCATCTAAGCATCAAGAGGCACTGTTTTGTCCACGTGTTTAGTGTACTGTAACTCCTCATGGCAAATGAGCACGATTCAACACCCAAGCCAAATGCTATTTATGCAATGTACTTAGCTAAAATATTAAAATGATTGCTTCTTCATACTACAGTACTATTGTCATGATTTTGTATCACATGGATTCTTGGCATAAAATTCAGTTATAACTTCATATAAAGTTATGAATCTCTACATGCACTCCAATTTAAACAGGACAAGCAGACATGTATTGACTGTCTGTACTACAAATAGAGAAGGTCAAAAAATGGGGTTAAAAACACTGTGATGCCCCTTTTATTGCATTAAGTCAACAAAATGATAAAAGTGGAAGCCAACTCATCAGATGCGCCTAACCTCAAGCCTGTTTTCCTACTGCAGTCATACCAGTAGCCCAGAGTAAAGAAAGGGACTGGTGGCTGGGACCTGGACAGGATTACCGAGGCAATAAACAGACTGCGTGTACACCCATATCCTCTTCTCTCCTCGAACAACAAATGAAGAAATCCAATACCTGCTGCTCGAGTCCAGTATTTTTAAAGCCTCAATATCGCCTAAACTAAATACAAACACGTACAAGAAGGGCGATGCAAGATGCCTGTGCTCCTTAACCTTTAAAAACAGCCATGTACCCATAGTTAAACTTGCTTTCAATCAAACTTGCAGAAGCTATTTTTTGTATTTTTATGGAATTACTAAATATTAACAACCATTATTTATAAATTTCTGTCTAGGATAAGATCTCTACACAAGAAGAAAACTGGCAAGAAACCATGACCTTGTCTTACGAGACTGAACATCCTTCTTTGATTCCACCTAGCTTTTACACAGTCCTAACTTCAGGGAGCTTCTTGTGTTTGTGAAACAAAATACCATCAGTCATTCTTAAATGAAATTCCATGATCTTAATGCCCAGACTGCCACAAAAAAAAAAAAAAACAACAAACCACACTTAAAATATTTTCTTGTCTACCAAAGAAAAGAAAAATAACCCAAACCCCATTTTTCACCTTTGGACGTGTTTCAGTATCATTAAAATGACAGATTTTGTACTGACAGGAAGGTTACTATTCCTATGTAGAGCTGTAGTTGCAATGTTTTTGTTAAATTTCAACCAACTTGTCCAAGTAGGCCATTTGGTAGAAACCTATAAATGACACCCAGGGGGTCTGGGTTCTTGCTGTAAAGAGGTCAGCTATTTCCTCCTAACTAAAAATAGTCAAGAGGAGGGAGGGGAAGAGGGAATGGAGTTTAATTTAGCAGCTGAAAGAGAGTTTACAAAATTACTTCCATCTTGCCTCATAATGAGGATTATGAAAAAAAGGAATCTGCCCTCAAGAGTTACAAAACCTTGATCGTTTTACAGGCGGGCTGGTGTACATAATCTAAAACAATACTAGGAACTAGAAGTGTGATAGTAAAGAGAACACATTGTAAGGATCGCACATGATGAAGGCAAAGGGATACCCGCACCCTATTTATCCGATCAGCGGCGATGCCAGGTGTTAACAACTCTCCTCTCTCCTACCAGCTGAGGTCACATTATTGTCCCGCAGATAAGGCACTACAATCAGCTGCTGTTCCCCTGAGTCAGTTTTTTTTCACCATTTACCCTCCTGGCTTTCTGTCTCCCTCGCTTACTCACATTACAACCTTTTCAGGGCAAGAACCGTTGTCTACGATATTCCCAATATGGCCCTGATTTGAATGGGGGCCCCTTGGCACTACTAAAACATAAACAACATTGGTTCAATACCGACTACAGCATGAATTCTAACGCTGGACTCTAACAACACAAAACAGCAAGAGCTAATGGCACCGAAGCACTCAAGCCCACCCACTATCTACTGTGATGGCCAGGCTAAAGCCCTGGGATAGGTCTTCCAGACTCGTCTCCATGATGAACGAAATTTAGCGTATCGCTAAGTCCGAAGCATATTGCACTGCCGACTTATCTCAGCTACCGAGAAACAATATCCCATCTGCGCAGAAGGACATTCCCCTCTGCTCAGGACATTCCTTCAAGCTCAGGATGCAGGCCTTTAACAATCACCACGGCTGGAGGACTCTCCATTCAGGAAGCTCTTCCAGAAGGCACGTCACGTTAGACATATCAAGTGGCCAACCGGTCTACTGCTGGTCCCATTGTCACAGAAATGGGGAAATCCCATCTGTAAATCAATGACAGGGCCAACACCGGACAAACTGGCGGAGCAGAAACCTGGTAATTCCAGACTGGCGGAGCAGAAACCTGGTAATTCCAGGCACGGACGTGTTCCCCTTCCCTATGAAAGATTTAGTTTATTTTTGCTCTTCCAATACTCTTACTGTGGAGGATACTGGTCGCCCGCCTAAAAGAAGAACAAGTAGCGTAACTCACAGCAGTGGCACGGCAGAGGACACTGGAGTTCTCTTACTTAATCGGGTGGGGGAAGGGCAGAGGATGTATTCAGATGACAACTTATCTGCAGAGGGTTTTTTTTTTTTTTTGTCTCATGAGACTTGGACAGTTGTGTAGTTACCAGTGTTTACATGTATGTGTAATTTTTAATCCTTTTCACTTCTGAAACACACTTTTTCATCTTAGGGGGGAGGAAAAACAACCTCGCTTGTTGCTTAGCTCAATGAAGGTGTTAAACTGAGACGACTACAGCAGCTCTGCTCAAATCTCCACCGGTTTTACCATTATGGTGCGTAGCTCAAGAAAGGTTTTAACATATTTTTAATGTGATAGCATCCTCCCCCTCTCCTCTCCTTTTTCCTCCCACCTCCTCTACAAACCTTCTGTGGGGAAGCTTCCCTTTTTTTACTATCGCTGTCGTTGAGACGTTGCAACTATTATCTGTAATTGTTTAGAGGAAAAAAAAAAAAAACAAACACCAAACCAACACTGAAACACACCAGGGCAATCCTGCTCTCTTGCCAATGACATCTGTTGTCACAGAATGGATGTATTTACTTCAAAACCTGCCCAGTGTCTCTGTGTTTGACAGTACACTAGCTGTAGAATGGAGAGAGGCCTAAATCCAGCATGTGCAGTCACATGGTAAGGAAGGTATATTATGTTAAATCTTGTACACGCCACACGAGCGGTCTCAGTTAACAAACGGGCTAAGGAAGAAAGATATCACATTATATTTGTCACGAGCAAAGACCTTGTATTTATTACCTACAATCAGATTTCCCTCCGGCGCAATATATTTATTTTCACACTATTAGCCTAAAATACCAGTCTTGAAATTTTAATTTTACACTCCATTTTATTCAAATCATCACTTGAGGAGCGCTCTTTCCAATGAAGTATGTCACTTTTCTGCAACATTATCCTGCAGTATTTTTTTTTTCCGTGAAACACTCAATGAGCTCCACCAAACAGACCACTTCCCCTCCCCCACCCGCACGCACACACACACACACACACACACTTTCAGACTTGTGCGTCAAGAAAGGAAAAACGCCGTACGAATCCTCGTGGAGAACAGCAAGAGACACGTTAAGACAACATAAAGGAAAGCCTTTATTCAGCCTAAGCACCGACTTTGAGAAACTAATATGCAAGCCTAACTTTTAGGGTGTGGCTTTGTGTTTTTTTCCCCCTTTTTGCGCCGTGCAGGATGTCTACTCGAGAACCCAACAACGTGTAATTAAATAGGTCAAGGGTCACTCGCTTTTTACATCATCGCCACCACACCGGCACTCAGCCGCGCGCCGCACCGAACCCGACAGATCCGACCGGCCGCCGAGATGAACCCCGCACCGCAAAATGGGGAACGGGCTGGGCGAGGTGACAGCAGCCGAGGGAAAGGTGTCCTCCCGCCGCCTTCCCGCCCCGACGGTGGGTGCCTGCGGCCAGCGCCCCGCCGCCGGGCCCTGCCCCGGCGCACACCGCACCGACGCTGGGCACGCCGGCCTGCAACACGCCGCCGTGCAACAGGTCTGCCGAACCCCGCTGCCCCGCAGCGCCCTGCCCCCCGCACCCCGGCCCCGCCGAGGGGCTCCGCCGGCGGCACCCCTTAACGTTACCCCGTCGCCCCCCGCCCGGTAACGGGGTGGGCAGCTGCACACACCGCCGGGGGTGCGGGGGGTGAGGGGCGAGGAGGGGGGGCATCAACTTGTTTACCTACTTGGAAGTAAACTTCGATGCCCGGGAGCGATCGGCCCCTCCGCCCGCTGCTGATTCAAGCCCTGGCGATGAATGGGATCCCCTCCCCCACCCGGGCTCTGCAAACTCCACACTTGAGCGTGAATACCTCACATTTCCCCCCCTCCCCCAAGCATTTCTCCTTTTCTTTTTTTTACTTTTAAAGAAATAAAATACATTTAAATACCATCTCAGAAGTGGGAAGCCGCTCCAGAAACTGCCCCCACCCCACCCCCCCGGCCCCGGGGTCGGTCTGCTCGGGGGGCAGATGAAAGCACACCCGCCACCGAGACGGCAGCTCCACACGCAGCTCCTCGGCCCAGCGCTCCCGCAAAAAAAAAACCCAAAAAAACACCCAAACAGACCCCAAAACGCCCGGCTTCACAAAACTTCGTCATAACAGGCAGCGCCTGAGGGACCCCCACCCCCCACCCGCGTCCCCGGGCGCGTCGGCCCACCGAGCCAGCGCAGGCTGCAGAGGGGACGCGGGGCGCAGCGGGCCCTAGCCCCAACCTCGGCTCGGGGGGCTGCGCCGGGGAAGGAGGACGTTTGTCACCTCGGCGCGCCTAAGAGAGGGGGAGGGAAAAAAATAATAAAAAAAAAATAATTAAAAAAAAAAAAAGGGTGCCCAGGATGAATAATCCGCCTCGGAAACTCACCTCGCTCAGCGGGCGTTAAAGGCACAGCTCCCGCGGGCGGCGGGGGGAAACCTCAACTTCTGCGGGCGGCGCTGGCGGAGACTTTCCCTCACTTGCCGCGCATGGTGCAACTCCTCTTCCCCCGGGGTCCCGGCCAGCCTGCGAGGAGACTGTAAATCCCCCCTCGCCGCCGCCGCCGCCGCACACGCCTCCTCCTCCCCCTCCGCGCGCACAGGCGGCACAAGGAAGTCCCGGAGAGTGGGAAGGGGAAAACGGAAAGTTTTGGGGCGGAATGGCGGTCAGGAGGTGCCGCCGCTCGGCGCGGCTCCGGCGGCGGCGGAGGGGAGCGGCTGGCGGGGGCCGGTGCGGGCGCGCGGCGGCGGCGGGAGCGGCGCTAAGGGGAGCCGGCCGCGCCCGGGGCCCGCCGCCGCCGCCACCAGCGCCGGGCGGGAGGGAGGGGAGGGCGGGCGGGGGAGGGGAAGGGGGGCACCGGGGGGCGAGCGGCGGAGGCCGGCGGGGTGAGGGGCGCCGGGGGAGGGGGGGTGCGAACCTGCCGCGCCGCGCCCTCCCCCACCTGAGTGCCGCGCACCCCCGCGCACACGCGGGGACACGCAACTTGCGGCGGGCGCGGGCGTCCCCGGCGCCGCCAACGCCCCTCGGGGTGCCCTCGGGTAACTCCCGCCGCTCGCTGCCACGCGTTGTGCTCGGTATTGTTGTGCTCCGACACCCCACGCACACCACACATACACACACACACACACACCCGCCCCGTAGCAGAAACCCGGTGGCAAACCGGGCACCCCACCCCCACGGAGGACAACCTCCGCCTCCCCCGCCCCGCCGAGGAGCGCGGCGTTACCCTGGTGCGAGCCCGGCGGCGAGCAGCGGAGCCGCCCCGCGCGAACGGAGGCACGCGTGGCCCGCGGCTGCCCTCCCCCACGCACGTACAGCGCCCGCGGGCGCCCGGGCCCCTCTCGCACGCTCCCGCCGGCCCGGCTGCCGGCGCCGGTTATTCCCATTATTATTATTATTATTACTATCAGTGTTATTATTAAGTTTGAGGCCGGTGGAGGTGCACGCAGAGGCGCATCGAGGCCGGCTCTGCAGAGGCCGCCCGGCACACAGGGGCATTGTCTGAGCCCTCGCGGAGATAAGCACGGGGAACTGGTGCACCAGTATTATCGTTACTGTTATGACGTTTTGCTTCGCACACCGAGGCGCGCAGAGCGCGGGGCACGCTCCCCGGGGATCCCCCCCCCTCTCCCCCCCCCCTCTCCCCCCCCCCCCGCCGGGGCAGCACAAAGGGCGCTCTCCTCCTCGCACCGCCACCGCTGCGCGCCGTCGGGAGCCACGCTCCCGAGCCGCTCCTCTGCCCCGGCCGCCGGTGGTGCCGAGGCCGGTGGTGCGGGCAGCACCGCGGAGCGCGGGGGAAGGCGGGCTGACGCGGCCTCCATCGTTGTGAATCAGCAGAAAACGGGCTTTATTGCTTATCGGTGGGAACGCAACGCCCGGGGGCAGGAACGCTGTCCGCTCCTTAGCCGCCAGCACGTCCGTCCCGTGTCCCCGAGCGTCGTTCCGCCCTCCGCCCCCCCCCCGACGGGCGGCGGGAGCCTCGCGCAGCCCCGCGCCCGGCGGATGATGCAACGCGGCCCGGCTCCATGTGCTTCCCCTCCCCCGCCCCGGCCGCGGCAGGCGCCGCGCTCCTGTTTTTTCCGCCTGGAGGGTCACCCGGCGGCTGATTGATTCTCCTTTCGCCCTGCTCAGTCATTCGGGGTTGGAAAGTAAATAACAAGTTGACATCATTACCGCGCTCCGCAGTGCCCCGCCGCGCCGCTACCGCGCGGCGACGAGTAGCTGCGCACGCCAAATCCCCGCCGCACCGGGCCCAGCCCCCCCCCGGGCTCGCTCCCGCCCGCCGCCCCCCCCCCCGGCACGACCGGGCCCGTGTCGGCGCCCCTGCCCCTGCTCGGCTCGATCCTCCGCGACGCCGGAGTGGGGTTCGGGCGGTGGCAGGGGGCTGCTGCGCTTTTTCTGGTGGTCGCAGACCCGCAACCCCCACCCACACACCCCTCCCCCACCTCCCCACCCCCTCCCCCGGCCTCATGGCTAATATCATGCACATAATAAGATTATCTGGATGTTGCTTGGGTGTCTGCCTCGGTGGGCTGATCCTGGTGACAGCGAGACTCATTCGGCACCAAAAGTCACATTTATTATTGTGTTTTTTTTCCAAATGGCTTTTCCACTTATTTATTTTTTTGTCTCCTTTTGACATTAAAGAGAATTTCATGCTTATTATGCATTTAGCCCAAAGCCTACGTATTCGCTGTCACCAAGAGTTCTTATGGAAAAGTATTATGTCATCCAAGGCAGCACAACAAAGATCATTGCTACATACCTTCACGTATGCGTTGAAACGAGAACTCTGGAAACACCGGGAAACGTTATTGTGGGATAATGGGATTCATTTTCATATTCGGAGTCTAGAGATTGCAGCGCAAGGCCATCAGCACTTAGGCAGACATACGAACAAATGTCTCCTGCTCTAAATAAGCTCCATTCCACCGACTGACTGACTATGTTACGAAAGCAAAACCTACATTAGGTTTTTATTACTCGACAGTGTAAACAAACAAAAAAAAACCCCTCCGGATTTATAGTGAGATGGCACTGAATTTTTACTTCTTGTGCTTTGTGTTTGTTTGCTTTCTTCCAAAGTCCTGTGGGCTTACAAATGAGGTACATCCACCAGAAAACAGTCCCGAGTCAAGACTTGCGTAGCTTGGCTGCCCAGCAAGGAGGCTGGGACGGTTCCCACTCCTTCTGCCTTCTGTGGAGAGCGATTCAGCTCTCGCTTGGTCCCTGCGGCTCAGCCTGCCCAGGCTGGCTCAGCATGGCTGGCCGTGTGGCAGCAGCCAGGGAGGGCTGCGCCATGGGAAAGCACGGGGCATGGGGGGATGGATGTCCTGAGCGGCGGGCTCCAGTGAGGGGTAGCGTTACAGGCCTACCCTGGCACAGCCTTCCAAGCCACGTGTTAGATTTTTCGCTGCTGAGGAGCCGCACGTGCTCATCCTACGCCACCTGCATGCTCTGGCTTTGTACCTGCCCCAGTGTTTGAACCTCCAGCTCAGGAAGCCATCGGGTCCCAGCCAGGCACCCGGCCAGGTTGTCCCAGGCTGGCCAGAGCCTGGCCACACACGCTCTTCTGCTAAGGGGGCAGTGAGACAGAGCTAGGCAAGGAAAGACAGAGAGGTGGGGAACAGAAGGTGTTGGGATGGCCGGGAAATTAAATCGCAACCTGATACAGATACAATGAAGTGACTTTTACTCTCTTTTAAATGGGCACGGCCGCTGCCCGCTGCCAGCGTGGTGTAAGTCCTCCAGGAAGCAGGATGAGCAGAAGAGGTCAAGTCTGAAGGGCTATGGCTGCTTACCTCTCCTCGCTATCTGAACGGGTTCCTACGGCTGGTCCAAACCATCTGCGGATAGCTGTGTCTGAGCAGCAGCAGCAGCAGCAGGCACGGTCTCAGCTACGCCAGGAAGCCAGGCAGGCTGCAGCTAGCCCCTAGAGAGATGAGTTTAAATATTGATGTAATACTTGACGAGAACTTGAAATGAAGTCTATCAGGGAAGGCACTTTTTTTCAAGCTATGCTTGGCCAAGAGGAGCAGCACAGAACCCATGAGAAAGACTTGAGGTTTTTTCAATTAAAATTAAAAAAAACCCGAACTATAAAGTGGTGGTAGAGTGAAAGACAGAAGAGTGAATTGCTGCTCTGGCCATTAAGATAATTTTGCCCTTTGTGTAACAGAAGATCCCAGAGCGACCATGTATAAAAGAAATCCCCAGGTTTTTAAGAGTCTTATTTTTTCGGTTTCATAACTCGTGACGCAGCGACGATGATCAGCGGCAGCGCTGTGGCCCTGCAGCTCCAAACGAAGGAAGCCAGAGCTGTGGTTTCTTACCCTTATTAAAATGGAAACTCAAACCTGAAACAATCAAAGTCAAGGGCTAGCAGGGTTGGCCTACTGTGGAGATAATGGGATCATAAGACAAAATATTTTGCATTTTAAAAGACGAAAGCCATTGTTATTTTTCTAGTGCTTCATCATGGCGTGTTGTGTTGGTAACGGTTTCTAACTATGCTTTCCCCCCATGCCATGTTTTTCTGTTCTCTGAGTATACAGATGAAAGTAAGTTCTCTTGAATAAATGAATCATTAAAAAAAAAAAAATTGATTCTACTTTTATGTAGCTGTGGTTAAATAATTCTCACAAAAAAAAAGTCTGAAATATGGATTAATTATTTACTCCTATTATGAAACGTAAAAAATGTGGATCTGCTGATCTCATTAAGTTTTTAAGAGGATTAATATAAAAACTTTTGACATGATAATGAAAACTGAACTGGTGTTTTAACTTGAATAAATGCCCTGAGACTATTTGGGTACAGGTGCAATTTGCAATTCTTATGTCACAATACATAGATATTCTATAAACTGAAACGTGATGTGTTAGGCACTAGTTCTGCAACACTCAGAAATATGTTAAATGTAAATGCTTAGCTTTCTTATTATGAGCTGGTTGTCCCACCAGACAACTCATGGTGGGAAAATAAAGACTTTTATATATTATTATTATTATTATTATTATTATTATTATTATTATTATTATTATTATTATTATTATTATTATTATTATTTAGCACATCTGCAGCAGCAGGCTTTGATTTCTAGTTTGTGAGCATCTTTACAGCATTCGATATTTTTCAGATAAATGTTCTCATAGAGTTGCTCATGTGAGCAACTGCTCCACAGCCTCAAAAATGATTTCTCATTTAGTCACTTATTAATACCAAGAGTTTCAATTCTAAAAGGAAATTCGGATTGACTGAAATATTTTCAGGAATTGAGACCATCATTGGTATTTTTTTCCTTCACGTATTACTTCATTGATATCTTTGGACTAGACTGAAAGCTTTTTCTTAATCCACGAACACTTGTGCAAGCAGACTTCTTGAGTAAAACAACATTGTCAAAAATTAAAAAGCAAAGCGGGAGACCTTCTTTCAAAGTTTTTGGAAAAAAAACTGTCAAAAAATGTTTTGATATTGCAAAGCAAGCATGGTCTGATCCGTTTTCTATCCTCTCTACCCGTTTTCTCTCCATAGTTTGCTTCATGTGGTTTGTAATACCTGCTCTTTCTAGTGATATTTTTGAGTTGTGAAGACTTAGGTTCCTTGGGCTCTAACAGGAATTCGATCTAATCTAACAGGAATCTAATCGTTTCTGATAAGAATTTTGTTGCTGTTACGCTGTTGCAGAGGTTGCAAACCGGGATGCGCTATTCATGGTTTCTTCCCTGTGCCATTATATAATCAATGCACATCTTCCGCTGCTCAGGGACATCGCGTAGTAGGTAAGCGTTACGCCGAGTGTCTTTTTGCTCCTTTATATAAGATGGTAATAACCTATTCAGTGATTCTTCCAAAGTGCCGTTGCAAAAATCTAAATAAGTTAGGGCAACACTCCTACTTACTATATGGAGGATACTGTTTAGTATGTGGAACGTGCATAGTTGTTATTATTTGAGGTAAAATAAATCAGGAACTTTGATGTATGTAACCTACACTCCTCTGATCTGTTTAGTGGGCTGACACAAAGGGCTGAGCTAGCTATATGGGTCCCTTAGGATCCTCAGATGGAACAGAGATTTTTTTATGTTGCTCTAATTTACTCTTAAAGACAGTCTGGCCTCCTGCCAGTCTGGGATAGAAAGAAGAGGGAGGTGATCATCTCTTTCCTTGTCTTCCCTCATCCATGCAGTGTTGCATGTCCCCAGCTGTGCTGAATTAATGCCTGGGACGGCTTCATGATTTCAAGCCTTTTTTCCTCCCGTGAAAGATTTTAGAAAAGAACGTAATTCTAACTAGGAGCTGTCTGCAGAGAGTGAAACACCTAGAGAATTAACAGGATCAGATCTCCTGCAGAGAAGCCAGACTTACACAGAGGTTTCACAGATGTTAGCCACCTATCATCATCTCCCTTAGTTGCTCAGGCATTCTGGAGGTATATGAGTCCTGAGCTCCTGAGCATTGTGATGGTGCTGTTAGACATCTCCCCTTGTCTGATGAGGATAATCTTACTCTCCGAGGCCTGAGGCAGGAGCAGCCCTGGTAGCCTCTTCTACTAGCCACTTCTCAAAGTGGCTAAAGCGAGGTGGGAACCAACCCAGAGCCCACCCCTGGAGAAGACCTAATCTTCCTGAAGAGTTCTTGTTAATACAGATGATAGAAACAGCCCAGTGGGTGCTTTGCTAGGAAAGTCTCAAGGAGATCCCAGTCCTTCACATGAGGAGTGTGCACGCAGAGCAAACAAACCAGAGTTTCATGAAACAAGATGTGGCTCTGTCTAGATAAGCAAGTACCGTGGTGCAGGTGGGTAGGATGAAACAGCAGTTGTGAGGACCAAACATCTTCATCGCACCAACATCAGCCTTCAGGTGGCTCTCAGGGCTGGGGGTGTCTAGCCCCAGGCTGGTTCTGCAGACTACCTGGCAGTTTGTGGCTGGAGCACCTTGGACACGCTCGTAAGGTGCACCAGATGGGTTAGTTTCACCCAAAGGGAAACCAGTCTTGTGCTCAGAGCTTGCTCTGCTTTGCCTACCAAGCAGAGCAAAGGGAGAGAGTCGGGAGAGTCATTTCAGAAGTAATTTCAGTCGCTCCTGATTGAAACTAAGACTGGTGTAGAGGCAGCCTGCAACAGTTCCCTGTTTCTATTGACATTGCATTGTGTAATGTATTACACTTTAAAAGGTTCCTCTTGATTCAGTGGGATTACTCAGGATTTAAAGCATGATTCACTGTTGGAAAATGTAAGACATATGGATTGCTCCCCTTGCCAAATGCAAAAATTTTGGTTCAAGAACTCTAAAATGGCTTTTCTTTACACAATCTCTATGGCTACTGAAGCACACAAGGTATGCTGTATCAGTTCTAGATGTGAGCTGCCGTTTTTGGGAACAATGAATAGAGGAGTGAAGGTTTCTAAAGAAAGTAATTTCCGTGATGCTAATGCTGGCAGAAAACTAACCTGGCTGGAAGTGCCTTTTGTGGTGCTATGGCCAAAAGTGCTGCTGTGATTGCAGGGAAATGCAAGGAAGGAGAATAGAGGTTATACCACCTCTCTGCTTGGCACTGGTGGCGTGACTACTACTAAAGTAGTCCCATTCAATGATCTGCACTTCGAGAAGGATGATGATAAATTGAAGGCACTACAGAGATATGTACTGACAATGACAAAAGGATTGGAAAATGGCTTATATTTAAAGACAGCGATCTGTTTAACTTATCAATGAAGTAACTGAAACCCTCTAGAAGAACCAACGCGTAGGAAAGGAGCTAGCAGAGGATTCTTCAATCTATCACACAAACATAGAGAGATCTACAGCTCAAAGTTACAGACAAAGTAGCAGCTTTTAACAATAGAGAAAATTAACCATGAAACAGCTGGTGTGGATATTCTGTAACTGGAATCTTAAATCAAACACAGCTACTGAGTCTCAGAAGGCACTAAGAAGTCCTATAGCCCACATTATGATCTTATATGCTCAGAGTAAACTACCGCAATGGTGCTTTCTACCCTTAAAAATCTTCAAATACAGCCTTCTGAGAAGTGGTATTTTTGCATGAGAGAAAGAAGAAGCTCAGCTCATTTTTTATGATTAATTTTAAAATACAGTACTACTAAATGTTTAGAAGATGGTATTACGATACTCAGAATGCAGTAAAAATGAATATTTAAAAATTCAAAGTATACTTCCTAATTCCATGCTTTGGCTAGCCATATTTAAAAACTGGGTATTTAAATTACAACATTCAGGTACCAAATCTATTTTTAGTCTTTGTCTTGTTCCCATTGAAATCAACAGTGGTTTTGCCACTACTCCAGTGGGAGTATAATAAGGCCCTTCACTTTCAATACCTCATAACTACTGGAAAAACAGTGGCTACAATAGGGATGAATGCACCTCTAATAAGTAATATTTTTTTGTACTACTGCAGTTTCTAAATAACACAGTAAATCATTTGAAAGACTGAGCAGCGATGTAGAAATAGCTTCAATAAATCAGTACAAATCTCCATTACAACCAAAATGATTCCTTAATTCTTTACTGTCCTTACTCTCTAAATCAAGTATTCCTACTTCATCTGTCAGTGCTACTAAGTGAGAAGCTCCTTCCTTCCTTCCTTCCTTCCTTCCTTCCTTCCTTCCTTCCTTCCTTCCTTCCTTCCTTCCTTCCTTCCTTCCTTCCTTCCTTCCTTCCTTCCTTCCTTCCTTCCTTCCTTCCTTCCTTCCTTCCTTCCTTCCTTCCTTCCTTCCTTCCTTCCTTCCTTCCTTCCTTCCTTCCTTCCTTCCTTCCTTTCTTCCTTCCTTCCTTCCTTCCTTCCTTCCTTCCTTCCTTCCTTCCTTCCTTCCTTCCTTCCTTCCTTCCTTCCTTCCTTCCTTCCTTCCTTCCTTCCTTCCTTCCTTCCCTCCTTCTTCCCTTTTCCCTCCCTCCAAGTCCCAAGGTAAAACCTCATTGCATGAGCTCCCCAGGTAGCTCATGTTTGCACAGATGCTACAGTTCCTCCTTTTCATTGAATCCTACAGCGCTGGTTTTTTCTCACTAATTTCAGCATTTCCTTTAATGTTGGTGTTAGGAACACAAGTTAGGAAAGATAATAGGAATGAGGTAGTGCCTGTATGCCCTTTAGTCATCTCCCTTGAATATCTTCCTAGCGCGGCTAAGTTTAACGATGCATTCTGAGACTGCCAACATCAGACTTGACAGCTTGGGCTACAATCTATAGCTTCTCTGCATTGTGTCATGGTATATTTGTGACTGGCAATATTTTCACAAGCTGCAGTTGCTTGTGATTCTTCTGTGTAATTGGCTCTGTGTAGGCTACTGGCTTAAAATTTTCTTTTCTTCTTGGTAAAGTGGGGAAATATTAGGAGAACATAACAGATTACATTGTTTTATCTTTTCTGTACTAAGTTCTTTTGTTCTTTTATTTTCAAGACTTTCAACATTTCATTTAAATTAACTTAAAATTTTGTATTGAAGGATGCAAATCTGTGAGACAACTTCAAATATTTTGAATAATTTACATAAAATTTATCGTAATAAAATTATTACTTTACTTACCTTTAGAATAGAATTAGCTTCTCAGCCCTAAGCTTTTTTTTTTTTTTTTTTTTTAAGCATGCTAACCATCTAATGCTAACTGACTTATCTAAGTTACATCTCTAACTTTGTCAACCATGACAGACTGGAGAAAACATAACTGAGATATGTGAGGTAAGCCCAGAATTTTCATAAATATACCAAAAGTGGAACTGAAAGTACCCTTGGGTGTATAGTGATTAAACTTCCTATGTTTCTCTTTTTTAAAAAAAAATTAAAACTTTGAATTGAAAATAACCACTGTATGCATTGTCAAAAATTAAATGCTTTTGAAAGAAACATTAGATGGAAAATCAACATTTTTATATATGTGTTTCAGTGTAACACTAATTGTCATGTTTTCCATTTCTATATGTTAACAAATTTAGATCGAGCCCTCTGTGAGAAGAATATTATTGTGGCATATTTGTACATCTATTCCCACGCTTCCCTATTAGAACTTGAAGGGGCCTGATACTGAAATTATCCTGAGGCAAAAATACTTAAACCAATATGCAATATCCAGAGGATTTTTGCAACACAGGGGTACTATCAGGTTAAAAAGATATCAAGTAAAATGGTGTCTATCAGCACTAAGCGTTCACAAAATCAGCTTCAAGATTAGGGTGAGACCATGTTATTGTTCACACTGATTGCTCTGTAACTTTCCAGATAGAGAAAAGACTGGGGTTTTTTTTTTCAGTCTCAGGACTCTCCGTTCTACAAATCGCAGTCCCTCCAAATGAATTTGACTTAATTGGGGGTAAGAGCAGCTGCAAGATTTTCAGATATCACACAACAGTCTACATTTGCACTCATCAATGTTTATATTACTGTTGTAAGCATAATGAGTAGCCCAGCTAGAAAGATTTATCTGCAAGCTAGAGCCATATGACCGTTTGCAACTGGAGTGTGGTCACTAAATAGAATTATTTTTTATCTCTTTCCTTTACCCGGTGCCAGGAGAAGCTAACCAGCATGCCTTCCATAAAGGTGAGCTTCCATGGAAGCTTCCCAATTGCTTGCAAAGGCACAGATTGCCTGAATCTTTCTGGTAGGGTATATGTTAACTTTGGTCGTTATCTTCTTTTATTAAGTCTACAAATTGCTGTAAAATAAATAGCAAAGCAATCACCAAAGTTATCAACCAAAACAAAACCGTGACATTACTTATTTTTCAGTATTATTTGAGGGCTCACAACCATAAATGTATATTTATGTATATGTATTCGCACACATCAAGAAACGCACAGACACAATATACAAACATGCTTCATTTAAAAGCCCACACCTTGGATCAAATGCATTACCCTTTACCCTCAGAAAGAGTCCAGCTGAAGTCAACAGGACCAATGTGCCAACAGTCCTTTACTGCATCCTATCGGTTCAAAGAGAAAGGCTTTGTTGTTCCAGGTGCATTGCAAAATTTCTGTTGTTTAGTGATAGACTGGGATCCTCATTAACACCCATCCAAGTATGGCCACATACTCTTTACTTCTCGGTAGTAATCAGAGCTTGAAGCTTGGGGTTAAGCTGTATTCAGTCTCTGATCTGCCCAAACCCAGGAACAGAGCAACAGTCATTTCTTTATGCTTTTCCTTCGTGTTGAAGGTAGCAAATAAATTTTATCTCAATGTTTCTTTTTTCTCGGAAGATGCTGTAGTGACAGAATTGTGGAGAAGCAATTTCCCCTTTTTATTTCCCAAACTAAAAAAAAAAATAAATTTGTGCTGTCATCAGCTTACTTTACTTGAAAAACCCCACACATTGTCACCAGCTTACTTTATTTTAAGAAAAACAAACCCTTTGAAATGTAGCTACATGCTCCAACCTGTATTTTAACACTGCATACCATACCATTTTGTTGCCAAACCCGTAGAAGACCACGGGGGAAGTGGTGTGCATGTGTGTGCAGGGATGTACCTGCACGTTTGTCTGAGAGAAAGACGGGTTTCCACATGGAGGATCAGACAGTAGAAAGAACCCTCCAACTTGGTAGATGTTTCCTGAAAGCTGGGGTGGCTGGCATGGGAAGCCGTGTTGCCACGCCGCACCCATCCCTGGCTCTGTCAGTCAGCGTAATGTCCCGCATGGGTACTCGTGAACAGCAATTGCAGACCTGAGCTCATGCAACAACACAACATCCCTCTCAGATGAAACACGACCTTTCTCATCCCTCAAAGGTACGCTGAGGCAAAGATAAACAAGGGGCTTGCCTACACGAGTATACAGGTTTAGTTTGAAGTGGAGCTTCCACTGTGTAGAGGTCATTGCAGCAGTATGCTTTCCTTTCAACTAGAGAGCAAAATGACTGTATTTAGGTAAGGAGCAAGAATTTATGCCGGTATAAAAAAATTATATTAAAATATCACATTCCTAATGAATGTAATTACGTCAATGTGTTTTTTTTAACGTGGATCAATGTGAAGTGACTGCTCAGAGGCAGCAAAGAGAACAGGTGTCCAAATGACATCCCAGACCCTATTCTCCAGCTACTGGAAAATACCTTCTTTCTTTTCCTCTGCGTCCTAAATCTTTCAACATACAGGAAGGATGTCCGGAAGAAGTGCAATGCAGCAGAGCTCCATTAAAGCCAATGGAGTTCTTGCCATTTACAGCAACCAAGGAGCTCGTCTCTGATTTCTTTCTGCAGAGAAATGTGCAAAGCAGATTTCATGTATCTGTTACATAGTGGTGGACAGGTTGCAGGCTTGATGTACTGCCTAGAGATGGTCTCAGAGTATGAAAGAATGACTGAGAGAGAAAAGGGCATCTTGTAGGTGCTACCTAATTCACTTTTTCCCTCTCTAAACTGAAGTTTACACTTTTTTGCATCTCATTGGCACTACTGTATTATTCCTAAAATGGGTCGCTAATACGTGAGAAATGCTGTCAACAAAAAATGGAGTCAGGTAAAATGCTTGTAATTATCTCTAAAATTAGTACCCTTTTAAAGAGTGTATTTACATGACCCATCAACAGATCAGTTAAGTACTTTTAGTGCATTTTACTCCTATTTGGCAGAACAATTTCTGTGCAGAAGTACACCAATGAGTGGGAGAGATTGCAGTTAACAAAGTAATTTAGAAATAAATGTTTTGGGACTTTTTTTCTATATTTTATGTAGGACTTGGAAAGAATAAAAAATCTTGGCAAGTCCAAGTTCAAAAAACCTTCACTTACCTTACTGACACTAACTGCCTTTCTATTTATACCAGAAGCCTCTACCATCGTGAAAGAGCATGAGCTTGAAAAGAAAACCAATATAAAGTCCAATATAAAGACCTCCAAATTCTCCATACAGACATTCCTCTAGTTTCTGAACGTTTTAGAGTGGAGTTCTGGCTTTATTAAAATTAATGGTAAAATTACCATAGGCAAGATTACCATAGGCATAGGAATACATTTTTATTCTTAAAATTTGATGTTTTTTTTTTTTTTAATTAATGGAAGTTGGCACATTAGGGAATGTATGAGATTTCATTCCAAAAAAAAAAAAAAAAGCAATAAACAAAGAAAATAGATTAATAAATGACCTTACCAAAGTAAAACTAGAGCTGCATGAGCACACGTCATAAGAAATGAGCACATTTTTTCCTAAAATTGTGGACAAAGTCACTATTGCAGTAAGATGTTACATGTAGGCAAACTTTGTCAGTGAGGTAGTGAAAAGTATTTCCATTTGTATTTAAGTTTTTGTTTACATTTATGTTTTAGGATTTAATTTTTTTCCCCCTCTCTAGTTAGGAATCTATAAGCTCAGTAGGGCCAAACCCTAGTATTTCCTTTGTGAGAAGGACATATAGCTGCTGCATAATTTATATTGTATCCATAAGATAATTTGTAAGTGCTGGTGCTTCTCAGCCCCCAAATCTGAATGCTTCTGGTATTAATAATGCATTCATCCACCTTGTCCCCTGTGAAATAGGGTGAGGGTATTATCTTACAGAGAAAGTGGCAAACTCACAAAGCAATAGGTTTTTTGACGTAGTTACAATACAATCTTGGTCAGGGCATTCTGACGGAGCATCATTGAGTTTAATGCAGGGTGCACGTGGTGCGAATCTGTAGGCAGTTAGTGTGGATGCAGATGGCATGAGCGACAATTTGGGAACAAGGTATAGGAGTATAGACTCAGCTCACCCATGTGGATGAGATCTTTTACCCTCCAACAAAGATGATTTGGATTTTAGTGGCACTTCCTATCTACCTGTATGTGGAACAAGCAAAGAAATTGAGCTGGTGTGGGATGGAGTGGATAGGACGGGGGTGGTGGTCAATATGCCAGTGGGCAGGGCTGCTGTTCAGGGGACCTGGGCAAGCTGCAGCGATGTGAAGTTCAATGGAAGCAAAAGGAAAACCCTGTCCCAGGGCTGGAGAAAGCCCCTGAAGCAGAAGCCAGAGAGGCAGGAGAAAGTCAATGGCAGATGGGAGTGGGTCTGGCAGGGGTGCCCAGGGGGCTGGCACCCACCTCTCTCAAGGCGGGGATAGGGGCACAGCGTTAGTTCAGCCTGGAGAAGGGGAGACCCTGTATTTCTCTGCAAATACCTGGTGGAAGAGGAGGGAAAAAACAGCGTCCCAACTTTGAAACTGACCCTGTGCTGGGCATGAGCTGGAACAGACGACCTCCTTTCCATCCAAATTTGTGTGAGTCCATGATTCAGAGTTCATAGGTTAACTGCACTGGGGCACAGGGACTGGGGTGAGAGGAGCAGCACCTCTGTTACAACAGGATATCCTCAGGAGCCTAATTTCTGAAACTCTTATGCGATGGCAAAGTGTTTGCTTTACTTTGCCCTAACAGTCTGCTGAAAGGCAAAACCATCCTACACATGCCATAGGGGGAGGCAAGAGTTCAACACTTCCCAAGAACAATAAAAAAGGAGAATGTTTGTTTAGAAATCTGAGCATGATTTTAATGGCCTAATATTAATCAGCCAGGTTTGAAAATGATGTTCAAATTATAAATAGAGCTGAGAAGCACAGCGTACAAAAATACAGTTGTATTTGCATTGTAAATTTTATATAAATAGAGGGGGGAAAAAAACCCTGAAATTTTTCAGGCTTGAATTCCAGTCACTCTGTTAACATGAAACCTGTTCTTTCCCTTGTTATTTTCCATTCCCGTGCCTGTGAAACCTGGACTGGGACTGGCCATCTCTCTCTCTCACTGCTGGCTGCTCCCTCCCCAGCCTTTACAGCCCTGGAACTGCTAATTTGCGTTGTGTAAGAGAGATCAAGAACAGGTTCAATGTTTCTAACTGCAATCTGCCCCTTTCCATGTTAAAATCTAGTGTGGGATCATTAACAGGTGGGTTCCCGCAGAGGTGTTTGGGTCTAGTATGGCCACAGCTGCCTGAATAATTATATTATTTGGTTAAACTTTTAAAGCAACCCTTTTCCAGCCTGTGCTTGCCTGTGTGGAAACTGCAGCCGCTCAGAGCCCCCGGTATTTTGGAGACAGCTACCTCAACTGGCAGTAAGACCTTGATTTTGCTCTGCAGTTGGTCTTCTGGGCAACTCTTTACACTAGCTGGATTTGTAGCTTGAATTCATTCCTTAAGGAGCCTCTTAAGAGGCATAAGAAAAAAGCGTGGAAAATACTTATTTTTCTTCTGGAACTTTTCACTGATTTTAGACGATATCTATTAAAGAAAATTTATCGGGCATGGTATGAGGCATGCTGCCTACTTATCCTTTCCTATCCATCCTCCAGCTTGCCTTTTCCTTCTTGTCTCTCTCTGCTATTACTAATATACTATGTTCTACTCCTGTGTTCTTCCTAAGGTGCCTCGACATTTGTGTATTTATTCCCTAAATTGTACCAGCATGTTCTCATTAAAAATAAAGTACTGTGTCGTATTGTTCCTGATAACACTTAAGAGTTTACCTAGCTTATGTTGTAGCTGTAAGAGTCGGTATGCCCGGGACACCAGGATCCTTTTGGGTGCCGGCTGGCTCTAGGGGAAGCCCTTGGGGCACCCTGGTGTTGGGCATGCTGGGGTTCAGCTTTTTGCTGGTACTGGGCTTCTCGCTTCTGGGTGAAACGTTTGACTGCTGACACCAGCAGGCGTTATTGTTTCCACTTCAATGAGACCCAGTCTGGATCTGCCTGGGCTTTGGTGAAAATGTAATTCAGCTCACAGAAAGTGTTTCTTACTTCTGGGAGGTTTGTTACTCAAACAGGTTGAGAAGCAAATGGCCTGGATTGTAAATTTATTTGTCAGACCTAAGTAAGAATATCCTGCCTTGAAATTCCTGACTTGGGCTAGGGGGAAATGTGCTATACAGCAGGTCACAATAATACAACAAAGCATCTTTTCCCCGAGTTTTGCATCCATGCACGCTCTTAAGGGTACAGTTATAGACTGGATTGCTCCTTGACCTTCCTGTCACTCTTGTCACCCTTCCCTGCCTTAATTTGCTCATGGTGGGGGCGTCAGATCCACTTTTCCTACACATTCAAACATATGGATTCAAGATGTGGGCTGTTCTTGCAGAAGGAGATTGCATTTTTTACTTTCTCCGAAACTGAAACAGCAATTGTCAGAATCCAAGCTATTGTGCTGATATTTTTTTTTTTTTTTTAAAAAAAAAAGATTATAAAATGGGATACTGTGTATGGGTGGCAAAACCGGGCGCTAGGTAAATGTTGTGCAGACCGAGAATACGCTTATTAAATAGGCAACAGAGAATTAGAGGAAACTATTCCAGTTTACATTCAAGTGTATTATGGAACTGTTTATAGGGCCCAAAAGAACTTATCGAGCATTAACACATGCAGTATGAGACGCAGAGGTGGTAGAATCTATATAAAGGTGAACAGGCACGTAAAACCGGAATAACTTGTTAGCATTTACATTGTTGCTGCCTCGAGGCTATGGCAACTGTTTCACCCACCTTTTAGAAATTCATCCAGCACTTTTTTTCTGTGGGGTGGATTAAAAGACAGCATTTTTTTAAGGTCAGGGAACAATGTCAATGATAAATCAAGATAATCTGACTCCGTTCTTTCAGAATAATGAAGGACATATGTGAGAACCTTATAGAAAAAGGTACTGTTACTAATAATGGATTATGAAAGGCGGAAGGGAAGGTCATGTTTACGTTCTTTTTCCTTCTCTTTAATTATAAAGATCAGATGATGTATATATCTCTGTATATATATATTTGTGTCATGGTAAAAATTAATCTCTTCTCTCTCTTTCGCAGGCGACTCCCCAGAGTGTCCAGATTTCTGGACAAAGAAGAAGAGGAGAAGATTATGACACCAGAAAAATCTATGCAAATAAATCCTGAGTAATGAGAGGGAAGGTGACTTTAATTCACACTGTTTGGTTTTGATTTTAACTCAAGTACTGAAAAACACTCAGGAGAAAATTTATCTCTCTGTCTTTCTTCGGGGCAGAAAAAGTTCAAAGCGAACATGTGAGGTCTCTGATGAATCCTCGAGCAAAGTTATGAGAGAATTAGCGTTCTTGGTAGCTTAAAGGTGAAAAAACAAGAAGAAAATCCCTTCCTCTTACACATTTTACTGTGCATTTAACCTTCTTCATAAATTATTGAGTAATGTGCCAATTAATAGTTTATCTTTTAAAACATCCTTATCTAGTTTGTTTTTTTTTTTTTAACAAATAGACAATTGGATGGGCATTCATCCATCTTTTTATTACTTTTTGCCCACATTAGGGAATGCTATATGTATTCACTAGCCATAACAAATGGTCCCATTTGCTGTGGGATTTTCTCTCAGCTGGGACACAAACTGTGGTATGTCTTTACTATCAAAAAGATGTGTGTTTTAAAGCAAGGGAATCAGTATGCATTACTATCCTGCTCTAAAATCCCAGTAGCATCAAATACAGTTTTTACTACACTGCACCTCAGCAAGGCCAGCACTGAACTTTACGATGAGAGGTGACCTTACACAAGTATTTTAGGATGAAACCGAAACAGATTTGTTTCCTTGAGGGTTTTACTGGAGGGAAAAAAAAAAAAAAAAAGGAAAAAAGCAAAAAATTCTCATTTAGTTATTACAATAAAATAACCCTCTTTTGTGGGGAGTGGTGGAATTGAAGCTAGATCAGGAACAAGGAGGAAAAAAAGATTTTTCTGCTTACATTCACATACTCCAAGAAAGCCTGAATGCTCAGGATTTATTCACATATAGGATTTATTCAACATTTAGGGTTTATTAATTGTATCGTTAAGCCTTAATGGCTACTAGAACTTAGTCTATACCTGAAGGGACATGCTTATTAAATTAAAATGGCAAACCCTGTTGCTGGATGTGTTCCTTGTGCCACGGAGAGGGTTTTGTTTCTAGCGTACTTAAACTGGCTCTCCAAAGCAAGACGTGTTGATAAAAGGCACACATTTTACTTGAACAACTGCATCTATATTCTATCAGTTGAAGGTAAATTAGCAAAATGCTTTAACATAGATCAACTTCTTGCTTCAACCTTAAAGTAAAGCCTCCATAAAACTTTTAAACTTGAATAAAAAGGAAGAGAAAGGAGATATTAGTGATATCTGAGTTTAGTTGCTGTCATGTAAGTCAAGTAAAAAGAAATTACACCTACTCTGGGTGGAACAGTGATTCAGATCGTTCACCTTTAAGTTGAAGTGCCTCTAAAAGGAAATTCGGTTCTGTTTCTAAGTGGATGTGTGTGGGAGACTGACATTAACACCTTGCACTGAAGAAACTATTCTCTCAGTCCCTTTTCACAGCTGACTAAACACAAACAGCACTGGTTTAACAAAGAACCACAGACGGCAGGACTGATTATAGCCCACGCTGAAGGAGGAGCTTGATTCAAGAAGGTAAACGAAGGTCAGATTAATCACAGATCATATTTCCCCTACCCACCGAAGCCCTGACATTACATTCTATATGTCATTGTGCTGTATTTCTGGAATATCAGCCCAAATCCTGGGTTCTCCACCAGCCTCATTAGCCCTTGGAGCAGACTCTGCTGACTTTGAGGTCCATACCTGTGCCACCTCTACTGCAGGAGCGGTCAGTGTAAAAATATATTCAAAGAACAAGAGAGCAGCACAATTTTAAAGGTGTCAGGATCTCTTTCTTAGCTACATTGCCAAGCCATATTAACCACAACATGAAAGATTCCTTTATTTAACAGGTCAGGTGTGTACTTTAAAAGATCACTTGACAGTTACCTTTGATAGATGTTCTAGTAGCTTAGGTCACCTAATTTGGGCTTCACATCAGAAGTAAAGGCTAGTGTAAATCTCTAATTTCCCTTCTCTGGTATTGCTTTAAGATAACTCTATCTGTTCCACTACATTGTTTCTCAATTACTCTATGAGGTTTGACTGCATTTAAGGAGATAGCGACCTCAGGAGAAGCTCTTGACATTCAAGACTCGAAGTCAAATATTTTTATTAAGATCTTTCTCACACCATGTTAATTATTTAGTATTAATATTAAGTATTTACAGCCATACTGGGCCAAGAAGGTGGCAGAGCTCAGGTACTTCAGCTGGGTTGTTCCTATAAAGTTGGCTGACCTTCTGCATATTTTAATGACAGCACAACTCCATTGACTAAACACGATTCAGAAGAAATATTACGTGTGGCCATTTGAACTCTACTTCTCTGTTTCCCAAATCTGCCTGAAAACTCTTGGAAGTCACAGTAATACACTTGAAAGCAGCCAAGCGGTGCGAGCCTGTGTGCCATCATGGGGTGCCCGGCGGAACCTCTCACAGGGCTACAGACAGCAACTGCTGCAGAAGGGTGACACCATCTGCTACTGCTTCCAGCCGTCAAATTGCCTTTGATATCTTTGTCCGGCTCCGCACTCTTCAGGGTAGATACATCTATATGTTTTCTTGGCAAGCACTTTGTGTACATCGTCCATTTAAATCAGAAATGGAAATTTAACTTCAGGCTAACAAACGTAGGGCAAATTTGAGCAAAAAGGTTAAAAGCCTCTAACAGGATCATTATAAAGGCTTTTAAAATATTTACTGAAGTTCCTTTGGTTTGGCCTAAAACCATCCTAGATTAAGTGTATCAAAAAGAGTCCAGGGATGGCCACAATGAAGATTTATTTTTTATGAAAAAAAAACCCAAACCAAACCCTCAGGATTTCCAGCGTGCATTTTGGAGCTGGTCTTTTGGAAGGACTTGCCTAGGAGCAGAGGAGGGGAAGAGAAAGCAGCCAGAGAAAATGAAACATAAGGAGAAGGTTGACCATGGCCAGCTTTCAAATCAGGATGGTTTAAGGTCCATGAAGAGACAAGAGTCAGGTTTGTAGCCAGGATATGAGTGACTTAAAAAAGTAAGACAAAGTGCAGAACATAATAGCTCTCTCCAAAAGTAAGCAGACAAAAAAAATACGGGGAAGATAAATGGGATGTGTCACAGGTAAAAACAATAATTACAAGAAGGCTGGGAGATTATTAGTTGGCAGAATTTTCTAGGACAGTTTTGATTTGCAGACATCCTTTCAGTGGCTGTAGGCATTTCCTGCTTTGGCTGCAGTTTACTCAGCTGTGTAATGGAAAGAGGAAAAGATTCTCGATAAAGTTAAATGCAGTCTTTTGAAAAGTGTGAATATAAATATGCATAAACCGTGGACTGCTTTTAAAGTCCAATGGAAAATGCATAAATTCAGGAAATGGTATGAATTGGCATAACTCTATTTGAGGGTAACGTAGCCATTTACCTTAGGTGAGTATCTGGTGCTTTTTTTGCTCATATTGTGCCAAGACTTTCACACTCTCAGGGTTATTTTAATATACTGATAGCTATTTATTGAACTCCACCTGGCAGGGTTCAAGTACTTCTTCAGAGATGCTGAAAGTCCTGAGTTGACGCTGGAAACAATGTACCTCGGAGGCTTTCAGAATTGGCCAGAGCATGTTTTGTGCTGTTGAAGACCCTTCGTGTTCATCTCAAATAAAGTTGATGTCTGGCATTTTGTTTGAAGTCTCACATGTAATGACCTTGATGTGTTAAAGTACAAGATTCCTAATGGGAAATATTATGAAGAGCTGAGAGTATAGAAATCATATGTGGAACAAAACAAGTTAGGTGCTATATAAGTCTCTTTGGACAAGGACTACTTCTATTTTTATTTGATTAACACCTAGTGTGCTTAGGCGTGGCTCTGCAGCTGCAGTATTTATCAGTTTTCACCACTCTAATAATATAATAAGACGAGTGTGCACAAGAAACTTCAAGCCACATCTTAAACCAGTATCTAACTCAGAGCATAAAAGTAAACCCTAATAAATTAATGGAACTAGGTGTGTGTTTGTGAACACTGCCAGAACAGAATGTTTAAGGAAGAGGGTATTGACAACCCTCAGAACTCACGAATTCTCAGGTTGGTCCCTACAGAGAGGGCACATACTGTGGCATGAAGGGATGAATGTGGGAAATTATTGATCTGCTGTTGACCCAGGACACTCTTCCTGGACCTCCCTCGCACGGAGTGAAGAAGGAAGCTGGAATAAGGTGATATCAATCCCCATCAGTCCCCACCTACACAGCATTTGTAGGAAAGCTTATTTCCCAGAAGACAGAGTTTTATCTCAGACTGCAATACTGACTTAGAACCACATCATGATTTAATTAAAAAGCTTGTACTACATGGAATTAATATGGAAAGGACTGAAACCTGGGGCACTTATAGATACATAATGGAGTTATTATTAGGAACATTTAAAAAAAGCCTGGCCTTTTTGGTGGGCTCACTAGAGTGTGGCTCTATCCGATGAAAGATCATTCTAGACACTGACATTGCATCTATGCTAATTGTGTGCAGATGACAGAGAAATTGGCAGGGTAGTAAATAAGGAAAAAAGTTACCTGTGCTGTGCAAGCTGAATGGCTTAATTAGGTTGTCACCACGAGCACGATGTATTTTAATAAAACTAAATAGAAAATAATACACATGAAGCAAAATTGCAAGTTCTGGTTTAAGGATGGGAGACCATCTTGGCAAGCAGTCACATAGGAAGATATTTAGCAATCTGTGGCAATCGCCTCGAGGTGAATGCTTGGAGGAACTCCATGGACAACAAAGCAATTGTCCCAAAGGCATCTGCAGGTATCTTAGATCTTGGAGGTACAAAACAGGGCACCAAGCAGAGACTTGGCTGTGCCCATACATGTAATGCTGAGTGTAGAATGTTATGTTCAAGCAGGATAATTACATTTCAGAAGGAAAGCAGAAGTTTGAGAAAAAGTTAAAAATATAGAAAAATGAAGTAAAAATTACAAGGCAAATCTCATTATACACAAAGAATTAAACTTACAAGTTCAGAAGAGAAGATCACTACAGATAGACATTTAAACACTGAACAGCTATCTGGTGGTGTGAGCTTTTTGACCTTTCCATGAAGGCATAATAAAATCTAATCACTGGGAAGTGGAGTTTGGGAAATGTAACTTCAGAATAAGATGTAATTAAGATGATTAACTCTTGGTATCATCTTTCTACTGGATGCTCCATGCTACCACCAAGGTTTAGCGTCTCAAGAAATTATGAAAAATTTATGTCCAGCCACAATTTCAAATTTTACTTTAATTTATGGAAGAAAATCTACATGTTCTGATTAAACAAAGACAAAGAACCCAACAAAACTAGGTAAGAACTACCTCTGTATTATTTAAACAGCATTGGTCCTTATCTACTTGTTGATTTTATGTTAATGATTATGCCAAGCAGTTAATGCAAAGGATCACACAATTGCAAGAATCAAACCATTACTCTTTAAACCACAATCACAAAAATCTCTGCTTTAAATAGGAATGTGTCCATAACATAAGGCATGTCTTGCTATATGGTACTATTAGGGCAGAAACATGAAATTCTTACGGTGAATTGCTTCAGCAAACACACTCTTAGCAAAACACAGTGTCGGAGAGCTAGAGCCAGAAGAATTTAGAATAAAATTAAGAGATACAGTTAGTGTAGTGAGGTTAATTAACCACTGAAACTACTTAATGAAGTGTAGTTGAATCTTCACAACTTGAAATTTCTAATCAGGAGGTATGTGATAGTTTGATGGGGGTGTTCTGGTGGCAGAGAAAGGGATTTGCTCCCTGTGCCACCAGATCTGAGTCCCATCCCCCCAGGGGAGGTTGAGCCAAATCGGCACCTCTGCGAATTGCCCTATTTAAGTTGGGACAAAGGGGCGGGAAAGGGCTTTTTGCTCAGGAGCGAGGAGAGAGCAGGAGGGCGCGGCCCTCGCTCCCGGCTCCCGGCCGAGCGGCTGCCCGGGCCCGGGCCGGCGCCATGTGCTCAAGATGGCGCCGGGGGAGCCGCATGGGGGGCTCGGGAAGCGCCCCGCTCCCGGGGTGCCCGCCGGGCCGAGCTCCTCTAGAGGAGATTAAGATCTAAGAGAAAACAACCACAACGACCGGGTCAGTCAAGATGGAGCAGGAGGAGGTGTACTGGAGCTGAGGTTTCCCTTGCAAATCGGTGTGAGATGGCAGGCGGCCCCCTGCAGCCAGGGTGTACTCGGCGGAGCAGAGACCCACTCGTGGCCCGTGGAGAAACCCACGTCGGGAAGGAGATGCCTGAGCCCAGGAGAGGTCGTGGAGCAGGGGATGCACGACGAGGTACTGTTGATAATGGGGCATGGAATGCACGACGAGGTCGTGGAGGCATCTGGAGTCCGTGGGACGACCCACGCCGACGCGAGTGGCAGCAGCTCCCTAAGAGGCCGAGACTGGTAAAGCCCGAACTGGTGCAATCCATGGGGAAGGATTGCAATCCTGCGGGCAGGACTTACGCTGGAAAAGTTTGGGGACTTTTTCCTCGTGAGTAGGGGATCCACTGAAGCAAGGGAAAAATGGTGTAAAGACTCCTCCTCCTTTGAGAAAGGAGCGGCAGTGAACAACATGGATGAACTGACCTGCACTCCCCATTCCTTGTCCCCCTGCGCCGCCGGGGGGGAGGTTGTGCCAGGAACGAAAGGAAACGGGGTGGGGAGGTGTTGTTTTAAGATCTGGCCTTGTTTTCTCTTTTCTCCTCTCAAGTAACCGGTTTCGTTCCTTGTGTCTCTTGTTCAGTAACTGTTAATAAATTGTTTTGTCTTAAGAAGAAAGCCTGAGTAATGTTTTGCCCGGGACCATGGTTGGTGGGTGCTCCCTCTCGGTTCTTGTCTCGACCCTCAGTCCAAAAACCACGACAAGGTACAGTGTTCTCTACAATATATCCTAGTTTAGCTCAGGATTATGAGTTTGTGATAAGAATGGCCCCCAACACAAGAAGGACACATGTTGGAGAGAATCCAGAGGATGACCATGAAGATGATCTGAGGGCTGGAGCACCTCTCCTACAAAGACAGGCTGAGAGAGTTGGGGTTGTTCAGCCTAGAGAAGAGAAGGTTCTGGGGAGACCTTCTAGCAGCCTTCCAGTACCTGAAAGGGGCCTACAGGAAAGCTGGAGAGGGACTTTTGACAAGGACATGTAGTGATAAGACAAGGGGCAATGGTTTTAAACTGAAAGAGGGGAGATTTAGATCAGATCTAAGGCAGAACTTCTTGACTCTGAGGGTGGTGAAGCACTGGCATAAGTTACTCAGAGAAGTTGTGGATGCCCATCCCTGGAATTGTTCAAGGCCGGGCTGGATGAGGCTTTGAGCAACCTCATCTAGCGGAAGGTGTCCCTGCCCATGGCAAGGTGGTTGGAACTAGATGATGTTTAAGGTCCCTTTCAACCCAAACCATTCTGTGATTCTCTGATTCTATGAATCTAGGAGGACAGTCTGATCCTTCTATGGGATGATCTTTTGCCCTTAAAAATGTCCAAAATAATTATTTGAAATAATACTGACAAATGCGTGAATCGTGGCCAGTGTCTGAGCACTGCAATCAGTGTATTCCCCTAGTGCAGCCTGGTGGAACCTCATCTCATGTCCTGGTTTATGATGCCTTGCTGAACTCACAGAAAGGGCCTGATCTCATCCCATGATGTGGAGAAGCAATCCAACCAAAACTTCAGATGTTTCAGTTCACATCTTTTTTGAGAGGAAGTGCTGTATTATCTTCATCAAACATAGGCATCAAGAAGGAAGCAACTTGCTGGCTCTGAGTGGGAGGGAGGACTCGATGATCTCCAGAGGTCCCTTTCAACCAATATTTTTAAGCATCTGTGAGTTTGTTTGCTCAGTGTTACTTAAAATATATACATCCTCAGGCCAGTCACTAAATCTGAGTACAGTCACTGAAGTATTTTTTTCTTGCTTATAACCTCCACAAGTAGAAGTTATTATTACATAATTAGTACTTTACATGACATTCGTAAGTAAGATTTTGGTGACAAAAGGCTCCTCCGCACTTATGCAGAGCTTCCTCATACAGTCTTGGAAAACTTCAGACATACTTGAAATGAATGGTGGATACAGGTTTTTATAAATTCTGGAAACGGGGATTAAAAATAAATTATTAATGTGTCTAATTCTGGACATTAAAATTATTAAAAAGTTTACTTTGAAGTGCCATACTTGACAATGGTTTTAATTTTTTATTTTTAAAGTTATTTTTAATGTTTTGTTGAAAACAAGAACTAACTTTTCCTGCCTATAAATACAGTTGTGAAAATATTTAAAAGGAAATTTTACAGTCCAAATAGGTGGCACAGCATAGTACTTTTCAGCATTTGTATTTTCATTTTTGCTTTGTGTATCTGTGTACTCACAGAGTAAAAACAATACAGTGCAGTCATTCTTTGATAGGCAGGTCTTCCAAGAAGCACAATCTAATTCAGGTTTTTTGTATCATCATTTTTTTTAAAAAAAACACTGGTTTTAGAATGGGTTAAGTAGGAAATCAGAGGCAAAACAGGACACATTCTTGCATGAGGAAACACACAGGACATTAAGCTAACTCCACACTATAATAAAGACGGTGAATCATATGTAAGAAAGAAATACAAATGGTAGGACTTTTCTGTAATTGGCAAAAAATATTTTCTTTTTTATGTATCTGTACATTTAAAACTCTTGCTTTTAATATCCATGAGAGAACTAAAGGTGCCTGGGAAAATAAATCATGTGAGAATTTCAGTACTGGCTGCTGCAGAGCCCAGAGGAGGTTTGGACAATGCTTTGGAAAAGTGAAGTGTTGTGGAAAATATTACAGTGTTGTGGAAGAAGTAATAGTTTATTAAACAGAAGGGCTGCAAAAATGAAATGATGTGTGGTCTGGCAAATGTTTTCTTTTTGAAGTTATGCATCCTGCTCATCCAAAAATATGCTGGAAGAACCCCGAGCTAGTTGAGGACCAGCAGCTGTACATGCCTGCTGAGCACAACAGTCAGAGGGAGTTAATGCAGATCTGCCCTTAGCGCTTCTCTGATGCAGACTGCAGCCTTTTTTTTTTTTCCTACAAGTAAAATAGTAGTGATAAAGAAAGCATTTCTAGAGGAATATGGTATAAATTTTAGGATTTACTTTAGAAAGACTTATCAGTATTTACTGCTCTGTGAAAAAATTGAAATTATGTTCTTAAATTACATGTAATCACAACACCAATGCTTTGCGTAATTATCTTGTTTCAAGATAATAATGTGTGCCCCAAAGCACACCTATAGGCTGCTGTTGTCCACTGACCTCATGCAAGTATCACTGGGGCTAGGACTAAAGACCCTTTAAAGTAAAACCAGAAACTGGGGCCACTATGAGCACTTGTCCCCTAAATTGCATGTCTGAAGTACGAGCCCCCGGGAAGAGTATGGGAAACAAATCCATAGCTGTGGCACCGTGGAGTTAGGACACAGTTAGTTTGTATAGTTGGGAGCTGATACCATTATGGCAGGAGAGCGGGAAATATTCTTGATTCCTGTAGCTCTTAATGAATCAACTAGTGTCACTTGAGTCCTTTGCAAAAGCTGGTCTTATTTAAATACTAGTTGCTATGAAAGCGCATTGGTTTGTTAAGTTGAAACATTTTGCGTAAAGTAATTTTCAATTCATAATTGGAAGAATTTCCCCTTTAAATTCTGTAAAGAAAAAAGATATGATTCTTGTTTTGTTTTGAACAAACTCGTCACTAACAGTTTTAGATGACTTCAGAATCTTTCTTGCATGTTTGTGTAGATCTTCTCAATGATTATCATAGAATCATAGAACGGTTTGGGTTGGAAGGAACCTTAAACATCATCTAGTTCCAATCCTCCTGCCATCAGCAGGGACACCTTCCCCTAGATCAGGTTGCTCAAAGCCTCATCCAGCCTGGCCTTGAACACTTCCAGGGATGGGGTGTTATACCATGGCAAAGGCAGTTGGTGTGCTGGTGCAACTGAATCTTGAACCCTTCATTAAACAAATTGGAACATGTGATGAAATGAAAGGAATGACACATTTCTGGAACCTAAATTCCAGAGCTAGAGCTCCTTGAAGTATCTCACCAGCACAGAAAGCAGTCTGTTCCTTATTTCTTGACCTCTCCAGTTCAACCGGCTGCGGTAGGAGTTTGAGATGAGCATCTGATAAAAACTGAATGAGGGCAGAAGGGGATTCTGAAGTGGAAGAGCTGCTCTCCAGAGCCTAAAGGGGAACCCTAAATTATTGACAGAAATGGCTGGCGTGTCTGAAGACAGCAGGTGCTGAGTGGGCTAGATATATATCATTCCCTAAATAAAATGCATGTCAAGAAATAAAATTAGACTGTCATCTTGAAAGTATATTCTTCAAGTGTTAGTGTTAAAAAGCCACCTATATCTTTTCTGTCATCCAGTGTTAATAAAAAATGATTACATTCATGAGCAAAATAATAAAAAATATCCAAAACCTTTAAACAAGCACCAGCTTCTTTATCTCTGCTTTGCAAAATCCAATTGTTTCACAGCTCCAATTGTAAATGCATCACCTCTCGCTTCAGCTAAGTTGCTTAGATTAAGTAACATTGCAGCTGAATTACAAATCTTCAATCTTTTTCCAGAAGTGAAGACTTTGTAAAGGAAATACAAGAGGTTTCTGGGATGGCTGTTGTCATCCGCTGTTGACACCAGCTTAGGCCTGGAATTGCAAAACACTCTGAACTAGCACAGCAATCCTTCATGTATTGCACTAGAAAAGGGCTTTCCTCAGTAGGAGGACAAAGAATTCAGCAATTCCCTTCCAGACTTATTTGCCCTCTGTATCACTGAATAATTGATGAAGATATTTGAACAAAATCATCTCCAGCTGAAGCTTCAAGAGCGGAGAAAAAATGGCAAAATCTTCTTTAAACTAAGGAATAGCTTCTTTTTGCTGAAGCAACGCTTAAACAACATCAGTGGGATCCTAGAGGGTGCGTTTGTCCTCTTTATGAACCACGATGCTTTGGGATCTTTGCAGGCATCTCTGGCTGCAGGCGTTGGCTGCTGGAGCTTTGCTTACTCGAGAGGGACAGCTAAAATTCAGCCAGCATTACAATGCTACGCCCAGGTACAGCTGAAAATGAACGGGAGCGGCCATGGTCATGCCGCACCCCACCCCTGTGTACAAAATTACGAGCACCGCTTGATCCTAACACAATCACGGATGTCTATACAGAAATGGCATCACTCCAAACATTTTGGTGACAGTCCCATTGTCAAAGGCCGCATGCTTTTGATATAGCCTGGATGCGCTCTGACATGTGAGATGGCCTCTCCGGACTGACTAGTCTTCTTCAGCAATGTGCATCTTCATTTGCGTAAGAGTTTGGGATTGTTTTACCATAGATCTAAAGCTTGAGTATGTGAGATGATGGAAAACTTTCTTTTACCCTTTAGTTCAGAGACTTTTAAAACCAAACATAACAAAACATTCAAGATGTTGCAATCAACAATTTTGTACTCATCAATCGTAGCAATGGACTTCAAGACACAGTGAGAGGCATTTTTTCAACACCAAATTATCACAATTCAGGCAAGGAAAAAGAGTGACTATGCTCTGTTTCCCTAAATCCCCAGTCACGGTGGTCTGGGTTATGGCCAGTCAATTCATTTAAGCGTACCGTGAGAATCTGAACAGAGTTGCAGGCCCATCTTTAGGAAGAATTTTTTGTTCCTTTAAGAAAAATTTTGGGTTCTGTACATTAGGAAGACACATTATTTTGGCAAATTGTTAGTGTCCTTTGTTTGTCTGTTTTTCAGATAGTTATAATGCCGCACGCAGGATATTATATCTAGCTATTCTCTCCCTTTATGATTCACTATTTCCTGCACTTCTTTCCTGTTGCAAACCTACATGTTTTACAGATAGCAATTAGCTAGATTTCATATAATTTCTTTGTATTCATTTCAAGTCTTTCTTTCCATTTGCTGTACGGTGACATTGTAAACATCTTCCATTTTATACCAGTTTTAAATCTAACAAAAACATGAAGCAATAAGGCTATTGTTATAAAACTAATGAAAAGAGATCCCCCTGTAGATAGCAATGAAGTGGAAGAAATTAACATAAAACTCTCATGAAAAGAATTATTTTACTCTATAAAACATCTACTTTGCAGCACCTACAATTGTAATAGCACTTCAGAGTACAAGCCCAAAGAGTTTACTATTTCATTTCAGACGCACTCCAATTTAGAGCTTGCTTCCAAGATGAAAAGGCTTTTGAGGGATGCAGCTAGGTGACACGTTACTCACTGATGCCAGGCCGTCAGGTTGCACACTGCAGTTCAGTAGTCTGTCAGCTTGCTGCAGATAAGCTCTCTTGGAAAAATTGAATTTTACGTTGCCAATCTTTGCACTGCTCTGCTACAGCAGCAGTAATGTAGCACACCTGGATAGCATTTTGAGACGTGAAGCATAACGAAGAAGCAGAAAGAAAGGGTGAATTTTTCTGAGGCGGGGACAGATTTGATACCAAACAGAAAATCTCTCAGCTCTGTAGGGGAGATGTGGGATGGTGAGACAGCAAGCACTGGCCTATCAAGCACCTCTGCTCTTTTGGTGCAAACACAGCTTGAAAATCACTTTAATATAATATCCAGTGTCTGCACCCTCAGTCATTGTTGCCACAGTCACCAGAGCTGATACAGAGAGTTGTTAGGAGTGCATGGCTAAGCTACGAAAATAAGAAGAGATTAAAGGGCAACCTAGGACTGTTTACTCAGTCAGAATTTCTGCTGATGAGAAACATGAGTTTTTGCCTACGTGAGGCCATCAGGATTGGCCTAGTAATTTACAGAAAGAATCAATTGGATGAGATCAGAATCCACTCCAGTTACACAGCAGTAAATTCAGAGTAACTTTATTCACTGACATAATTGGAGCTACTCTGGATTTACACCAACTTCAGAGAGAGTTTATAATGGTCTATTGAGAATTTAAACTTCGTGCCTGAATGTGCAAGAGGGGAAATTGGCTGGGTTATGCAGAGCTCGGCACAGGCAATTGTGTCCAAAGATAACACCAAAGGGGACCTTTTTGCCATCGTTCTTACTGTGCTTCTTGCACTATCAAATTCTGCTCCTGTTCCAAATGTATCTGTAAGAATGAAAGACTTGCAACTACAAATGGACTAGAAAGTATTTATTGTTCCTGAGCTTATTCTTAGGATAATATCCAAGGGCCGATAGTTATTAATTCTGCATATTCCATGAACGGGTTAGATGACCCACTAGGCTCTTCAGATGTCAATTTGTTCCTTCCTAGAATCTATTATAGCAAATATGTACAAGTTAGTCCTTAATATAGTATCATAACACTTTGTATTGGAGTGTTAAATACTTCTTTGATAAGTGGACACACTACCTCTGCTTCCCATGCTTGAAGATAAACCCTCCGTAAGTTTTTGAAAATCAAGCTCTCCAGAGAAGCAATGAACAACCTATTTGGAACCACCTGTATTCTTCAGCTCAATGCCAGCTGAGGATGTGAGGAATTCAAAATCAAGTCCGTTATGGCTGGATGTCCACATGCATGTGTGTCATATGAGATGTGAGCCAAGAAAGAATCTTCTAGCGAGGTAGCCTTGTGAAATAAGATAGCTCTATCTCTATAACATGTGTCTGAACTCCATACATCTATTTTTTCCCTCCTGTTATCTCTAACATGTCCAGGCAGCTGTAAACTGTCAAACTAGGAATCCGAACAGAGAAGACGTTTTTTAGACAATGCTATTTGTGCCTTAGGAATTATTATCCTGCATTGAAAACCTGACTTATACGATTTTTTGTTAGCTGATGATCATCAGAATATTACTGCAATGACACACCGAATTTACATGTGTATTTAAGTATATATTTTTGATAGGCGAGGCACCTAGTAAGATAACACAGTCAAAAGAAGTTAGGCACAGCACCCATTTAGGCTTCCTTCTGAATTTCACTAGGCACGTATGTACCTTAGGCAACACTGTAAATCCTTTCCCTGACCTGTTCTTAACCATTAAGAGAAAGTATGTTTCCCCTAAGGAACTTAAAGCCTATATTAATGGACATTCCTGAAGAGGTAGAAAACTGTTGAGATTTCTTCCTACAAAATCACTAAAATTAAGGATGGGCTGTTGGGGGCAGGGAGGAAACTCAAAGAAGCAGCATCTTCTCTGTTGTCTTGTTTCAGTGTGGCTGAGCAGTTGACTTGGTTTCCTTAACCAGCTCTGCTTCAATTTCCAGCTTGCAGGATATGGTGAAAGTTTGCTTTTATTTTAATAAATATTTTCTTTGAGAAAAATTACTCTTGGCTCAAATTCCAATCCTTTGCATTCTGAAGCAGCAATTATGCAATTAAATTACAGCCTGTAAATAGCAAATGTTTCCATTAAAAAACCACAAGCAGCTCCACCTCTTTAAAAAGTAGCGCGATAAAAATGCCTCAGAAATTCTTTGAAATCAGATCTCTGACATGTATCTAATCTTCATCTTTAAGACAGTGGGAAGAACAGAGGTTGTGTAAAATTCATGTATTCCTTCCAAACCAGAAAGTACTCAGGTTTCCCAGCTACCTAAATTACCTTTGCAGAGTTTTATTTAGTATTACTGGGCAGGACTGATATTCAGGTGCTTCAGTGCTATCGACTTTGGTTTTGATCACTTGAAGAAGATACATGTTAATTTTTCTTGTTTTATCCCATCTACTTTGCGATCTTCACCACCTCTTTCATTATACTCCAGCTGTAAACAGATTCTAGCTGCACAGCTTCTCTTCTTTGGTTCTGCTTTTTTTTTTTAAACAGAAGCATTTTTGGCTTTGGCATCAACATGAGGATAATTACCATGTGGCTTCCATTTGCTTGTAGGTTGAAGACCCCCACCCTAGATCAAAAACAATTTCAGTTGACTGAAACAGCATTTCCCAGCAAATGGAAATGATGCATATCTGGCAACTTTTCAGTGTAAAATGAGTCATCAAAACACACTGAGTGTAAGCATCTTCGCCCTTCCTTCCCCCAGCTCTTAATCCAATAATGGCTAAGCATGGAATAAAGCTTCATCTTCAGTACGTGTACAAAATATATAGGGGTACAAAGATAAACACTTGATTGTGGGGCAGTCATATAATGAAAAAGTGTGTAATTCGAATCAGATTGGGCTGCAATTAAAATTGTAACAAACTATTTGCTGGAGATTCAAACTGTGGAGAATAAATTAATTCTTTTTCTAATTTTTTTTTCATCTTCTCTCCCTCTCTCTCCCCCTTCCTTCTTGCAGTGTAATTCTGCATTGTTGCTTGTTTATCTGGCTTGTGGTAAAAAAAAAAAAAAAGATTGAAGAAATCCACTGCCATTCATATTTCAAATGAAAAGCAGAATCTAAAAAAGAAAATGCCATCAATGTTTCTCTAAAAATTTTGATGACAAAATCTAATCTGCTCTAGGAACAGAACCAATGGTCCTGGTTGATCCTTAGCTCTGCCACTTATACCTTTGGTCTATTTGACAGGCCTGCTGACTTCAGTCTATTTTAAAGAGGTCTGTGATGCTCTCATTCCGCTCTGCATCAGAAGTCCTATTGCCTTGTTCAATGAGTACATGAAAATGCAGCACTATCTGAAAGGAAGGCTCAGTTGCGGAGTCTTTGCCATGTGATGATTTTTTTCTATATTTGCCTTTTCACACTTGGTCAACACAATAATACAACTTACTAAAACTCAGTAGTGATTGGGGAACGCAGAAGAAAGGCACTGCTGCATAATTTCGTCTTTCCTTTAGAACATATTGGCAAGTGTAGGGAAACTCTTTGGTAAGGGATAAATAGACCTTGGTGTGCCCCACATATATACATACATACTTCAGTATTATCCAGCATCCATGACAACAGTACGCATCCAAAAACTTGCGGTGGTGGACAAAGAGTGTAAAAGAGCTGAGGCTACTGCTTCCCCGCCTCTGGCTTACACCCTCTTTTGCAGATCGAGGTGCTCTTCCTTGGCGGTGGCTCCGAAGGGCTGAGAAGCCGTGGAGCTGCGTTAGCGTGGTGCCAACCTAAAGCTGACGCACTTGCACTCTGCCTCTCAGCAGATCTTCAGATGGTGTCGCTGGCCCGGTGCCACCGAAGCCAATAGAGCAGCGCCAGCGCGCGGAGCGTGGGATTTGGCCTTGTGTTTCTAATGCCCATAACTGATTCAGGCTACGAGACCGGCGCTGACGATCACCTGAGCTGAGAAGTGGAGCATCTTAAAAGATGCAGGAGTGCATAAAGTGTATCTGTGCAATTTTTTTAAAAAGAGAGAGGATTGTTTTATTTTCCAATCCCTTCTTGTCTTCACTGTTTCCCAATCTGCAAAATCCTTTCTCTTTAGCTGGCAAATCTGAGTTTACACGCACTTTGATTTTCTTATTTAAATCTCTGTGTTTTGTTTTGAAATTACATATATATTTTTAAAATGTATATCTCCTTGCAAGGCATAATTTTGCCTCAGAGTACACTGACATTTCATGTTTTCTCTTGTTATGGCTCACAGTGACAGAGCTATAAAAGCTGCTACTGTTAATTCACATCTGAGGAAGGAACAAAGGGAGCTTTCTGCAGTCCGTGCACCTGGAATGCAAAGGGACAATGGTGACTTCTGCAACCTGCTTCTGCCAGGTGGCAGTCCCTTGCTACATCGCAAAAACAAGAAAAAAAAAAAGTGAAAATGTTAAAGGCTTTGCTACAATGTATTTTAAGACACTAACTTGACACTAACCTTGTTTTATGTTGATTGCATGTTTTGTTTTTAGATTTCAAAGCCATACTGTTTTGAATTGCTTAGCTATCCATGAACACAAAGCAACAGAATTGTCAGCCTCTGTAGGATTTTGAAGCAATGCTAGGCTACACTAATTGTAAAGTTTCTGTAGAATTTATGTTATCGTGACGAAAAATGCAGACTGTACTTTCAACAGACAGAAAAGGAAAAGCTCCCTTAATGGGTTTAGATGAAACAAAAATATATTAAAAATGCATTTGTGTTTCTGCCAAAACTAAATACAACAGTTACTTGTTTCCTCTAACAATACTTAACATTCATCTTTTTCCAAGGACTTTACAATGTTACATAGCTATCACTTAGACAGTACTCAGAGCAGGTTAGGTAAAAGGAAAATGTGGAGACCGGTTCCCCTTGCTTATTCCCAAGAAGTAGCGTGATAGTAAAATCTGAGGCTACAATACTTTCAAATGTGTTTAAATTTATTCTTGTTTTATCTTCTCTTACAGAAGCGTATGCTAGAGCTGATGGTTTTGCACTACAATACTGGAAATAGCATTTAGCTTACGTTTCTGTTGAATTGGTACAGAAAAGAGGTTGCATGCCAAAAAAGAGGCCAAAAAATCCTGCTGTGTCTTTTTAGAAAACACAGTTGAGATCTGGCAGATACAAAGATCTAACAGTCCTGGAAGCTCTAGCAAAAGACTTTTCTTCAGTTCTGTGGAGACTGGTGAATACAGAAAAATTAGAAAATAAAGTATTTGGATAAATACAACTTCAGGATTGGTTCCCCAACAGCTTTTTGGAGTCAAAGTCACAGAAACCTCCCCTGAATTCCCAGGATTAACATTCCATTTTATGTTTAAAGGTTGTGCAAATGACTTTTATGTCTTCATGATCTAACTGTTGGTTTTTAATATGCTAAATCCCCTTTCAGGCAATAAGACTCTGCCAGTAATTCAAATGGAAGCAAAATTTACCTAAAACTGAATACATCTCATCAGTATCTTGAGCTTTATTTCCTCCAAATCATCAGATAAATATCATCTTTCCCTGTATACTTTCTGTGCCTGAGTGTCTGTAGTTGGTCAGATCTTCTACCAAAGCTTGATTCCGATTGCCTTTGAAAGACGGATTAAGGCTTTCCTCATTGTCTTCTACTTGACAGAAACACAGATGTATTCATTTAACTGCCTTTCTTTTTCCCTTATGGACACATAAAGCCCACCTGCTCTTCCAGGACTCTCCTGTTTCTCAGAGGCTCTAATTTGCACCTGGGCTGACATAGTCCCTGGGGATAATCAGGTGGCTCAGAGTAGATCAAGCACCATGTGCTTTGGCTGTACCTATTCATGAGAGTCTTCATCCCCAACAGGTTAGTGAATATGGGATAACTAGTCTTGTGTACATACAGTGTCCTCATTAGGATGGGAAATCTTTTGTTAGGAAGATCTATCTATCTACTTATCCTTTTACATAGCAGGGACAATGTAAAGGGTATGAAATTCCATGTGCAACTGGTTAACATGTTTTAAAACAGTCAGAGCAACATACAGTTTGTACCACGGGGATTTACAAAACTCCCTTTACAAGCAAGTTTATTTCTCACCCCCCCTTTCCATCTACTTCTATCTCTTTGAAAACGTCAGTTTTCACATTTAGCTGCTAAGTTTTGTATCATCAGTATGGTTTGGTCAAGTCTGATCAGATGTGATGTGATGTTTAGATTCCCTCTTGATTCATATATTTGTATTTCTTCGATTTCCTTTGTGCCATTGTATGCATTTACAGTACATATAAAAATCTCTCCAGTGAACTCATTATTTCAACTTTTTTAAACATTCTCCCATATACTTCCTTTTTGACTGTACACTGCCTGTTTCACCACTTAAAATTACTTCCCGTTTATCTCCTAATTTTAGCAACTTCTTTCCTGCCTTTTGTTCACTTCTCTATGACACGCCTCATATTTCACAGTCACCATGCTCTCCTTTGTCTTAAAAATAAGTAAAGGTCCATGAATTAGCTTAGTCAACCAGTCCAGTTAGAGTCAAGCAGTCCTTTAACTCAGTGCAGCAATTCATGTGGGAAAAGACATAGCCCCACTGTGAAAAAGGTCCTCTACCACATGGTCCATCCCAGCACCACTCCTTGGTTGCTGCCAGGGTGGTTAAAATTTTTTCTCTTTGTCAGTTCCGACTTCACCACAATTCGTTGAATATGTTTTCATGTAATTCCAGTTGCCTGTCTTCTCATTATCATCATTTTGATTTTTTATACCCTGGCCACTTCTGTTCATCCCTTACTTCTACCCTGCTTCCTCTTTTACATGGGTTTGTCTCTTCAACATCTGTATTTCATGCTCTTTCCCTGAAAAGATTTTGCCTCAAGCAAAAAGCTTGAGCCATGATCGCAAGAAGCCTAAGTATATCATGCTCTTGCTGTTATATTTTTACTGCACCATCCCTTCAGTGTAAATCCTATTGGTTATGCAATGTCTATATATATTTTGTATACTCTTTCTGGGAAGTGTCTACAGGCTACCCAGCATACCTCCAGGCACTGTGTAATTTAAAGATCGCTGTAAATCAGAACAAGCTAAAAAGTAATACCATGTTGCCTTCAATTCCTCCTCGGTGATTATATCATTTTGCTTTTCTTGTCACCAGTAGCTCATTTATTTTTGCTAATATCTTTCCTCTCTACTTTGTGTAGCAGAGGCTCTCCCACTGTGAGGCTACTTTTGTAACTAATACTGTTCACAAAACATCTCAGAGATGAGCATCCTGAGATAAAGGGAGATTTAGATTAGATATAAGGAAGAAATTCTTCACTCTGAGGGTGGTGAGGCACTGGAACAGGTTGCCCAGAGATGTTGTGGATGTCCCATCCCTGGAAGCGTTCAGCTAACTGATCAGAGTTAACTGGATGAGGCTTTGAGCAACCTTCTAGTGGAAGGTGTCTCTGCCCATGGCAGGGGAGTTGGAACTAGATGATCTTTAAGATCCCTCTCAACCCAGACCATTCTATGATTCCTACGATTCTGCGATCCTCCATCTTCTGGTCTTACAATTTACGATACAGCTTTCCAAACTCTACACAAATTCACTGTACACTTGTGTACACATGCATGTTTTTCATATATATATATATGTATATGTATGTAAAGACAGATGCCTGCGTGTGCACACACACACACACACACAAAAAGGATGGAAGGTGCGAAATAAAAAGATTGGAAGCCAGACCTGTCAGGCACCTGACACAAAGAGACACAGCTGTCTACTCTGTTTCAGTCCACAGCACGCAAGACATCTATCCAGCACCACAAAGCACCTGCTGGGTAAAAAGGAGGGAGCCGTAACACAAAAGGAGCAGGTGAGACAACCTTCACCAGCTACTTCTTACCACATTCTAATCCAGCCGTTGTCTGAAAAGTCAGGCAACAAAAGCAGATTACAAAACCATAAACATCATTTACCCCTGTGAATCCAGTCCTTCCCCTACTAAAAGTCCATGCAGCTTTATCATGGAAACCTATTTCTCCAACTGCCAGACATATTAAACGACATGTTTTCATGCAAGTGACCACATTTACAACTGTCACATAATTTAATAATTACAAAATAATGAATTATTTTGGTCTTGAAAAAAAATGTTGGAACCTGTTTAATAGAAAAAAATGATTTAATTTTTCGATCTTCATTTTAAAGTCAACAGAAACTGGTATCTTTAATTTTAGGTCTAGTTAGAATGGTGGAAACCAGTATCAGGTTGGACTACAGCTTTTGCATTTAGTCGGAAAATATGGATATTTGTATTAACAGTTTTCTTAGCAAATCATGCATTTTAATTTAAAAATGTTTACTCTTTGGACTAGAAATGCATTATGTGGAATTACAGAAAAGCTCAATCCACAAACACAACAGTCGGCAGGCTAAAATAGACTGGCACAAAATTAGAGTAAAAGGTAGAAAGTAATAATTGCTTGACCTGTAGGTTAAAGAATAAAGAATAAGAGATCAGCTCCAGTTATATGCTGTAAAGCTTCAAAAGCTTCCAATTGAATCTTAAGATTCATAGGTTATTTAAAAAAATCAAATTTAGTTTATAAGAATTATTAGCTTGGAAACAGAGTGGTAATAAATAAAGACTCGCGGCAGACCAGAGGTGAACTGGGACTGAATACATTTCCCTTAATATATATATCAGTCAAAGGTGGTATTAAGCAGAGCTTTGTCACCTCTGTGGTTATTAAGATATAGGAAAAACTTTCAAGGGAAGTAGAGGAAGCTGTAAGCTTCAAGAGTTTAAAGCGGAATGCATGTGCACCCGGCTATACACTGGTTTTCTCGGCTCATCTGCTGAAAGAAAGGCCACCTCTACGTTCTGCTGAAGGACAGAGGGCAGGATAATAAGCTGAAGGCTTCCTACATCCACCTCCTCAGCCCCTTTATGCTTTGCTCAAAAATTCAGTTAATTTACGTACTACTCCTTTACCTGAAAAATATTTTACTCCCGAAGCTGCGCACATTCAGACCGAAGTAGACATGCTTTCATTTTTACTACTGAACATAAATTTACCTTAATTACAAATACTGGTGATAGATGTGGAATTTTAGTCAAATTTTATCCCATGAAAAACATGGATAACTCGTGGTTTTTATCTCCTCTGCCTTGGCAACCTGAGAAGGATCATGACTAAACTCTACATTTCTGCAATAAATTCCTCTTAAAAAGTAGAGAGCTCAAACAATTGAGGAGGAAGACAGAACAAAGGAAAAACAATACTGAACATTTGTGAAATAAAGACCTTTTTCCCCCTCTTCAACCCTTGTTCCCAACCCCTTCTTAATGGGTATTTCCTTTGCAGATGCCAGAGTACAAATCTCTTCCTCGGCACTCTCGGTGGGAACCTACCCATGGCAGGTTCAGGGCTTTCCAGGTGGCCGGGACGCAGTGCTGCTGTCACAGACATGTGGCAGCTGGTGGCCCAGGTGGGCAGGCGGGTGGGCAAGTGGTGGTCAGCAGGTGCCCTCTGCACTGGTGTCACCCCCCAGCCTCAAACCGCACTTCAAACAGGCCGTGTCTCAGCTCCACTTGTGAGCATCCCAAGGCATCCCATATCTCAGCATCACGAAGAAGAGCACCAAAGGCCATGTCTCATGCCACTGCCATCTACGGCTCTGCTTATGTGGTGGTGGGGTCATTTCCACACTAGGTACTTTCAAGAGGAAAGGCATTAGTTCAAACGTATGACCATCTTAATGCCGAATACTGGGCACGGCTAACAGTCCCTGCATGTCATCTCACAAAAGAACTGGACTGAAGATTGACAGTAACTTAAGCGGAAGAATGGCCTACTAAAGTACACTCCTGGCATCTCTCTAGCAACAAATTTCAAAACACAGTTCAGATACCATAATGGGCTGCCCAGCATCAACTCTATTGGCTCACATGCAGTCGCGTGGCTACTCTTTAATCAGGAAAGACCAGTCTGGGTCCAGACTGCAAACGATTTCTCTAGAGCTTGCCAAAGTTTCAGATATGTCATGTCTCCTGTTCTTCCCCAGGATACACCCTGCACGGTTCCGGCCCCTTAGGAGTGCCTGCAGGCTGTACTCATGAAGGTGGTGTGCAAGCCACCGAGACACTGTTTTCTTACAAGCAGATTTCTGTAAAAAATTGAGTAGTTCTACAGCAGTCGTTCTAGTGATAGGAAACTCTCCAGACAATGGCTCCAGCGGTGCTCAGTTAGGAAACATAATCTGTTTTTCCCAGGAAGCCTTCAGGTTAGGAAAAACTGGTTACTGAGCTCATGCATCTGGAGCTCATTTACAGCTCAGCTGCAAGGTGTGTAAAGGAAGAAGGTAAGAGGGGTGTCTTTTATGGCGGGAGATGGAAATGGGAATATAGGTGCTGAAGTAGGTGGCTAAGCTTTCATCTGGGTAAGAAGAGAGCTTTATAGTGGTTTCGTTTGAATGTTGGAGAAAAGGCAAAGTGTAGGTTGCTTTTTTCTTTTTTTTTTTTTCAGATTTTATTCCAGTAATCAGAAGAAAGAAGCTGTATTCAAACAAGAAAACATTCAGGGACACATTAAAGAGGAAAGTGAATGCTATTTTCTGTTTCTGAGTAAAGAGCTCAACCAGCGCCGTTACACGTTTTTTTGGATCAAAGATATATGTATTGTCTGGAGTCATGCAATATATTATTAAGAGTTTGGCTCTGTTGGTAGTGTACTCTTAGGATGGAAAGATTGAGACAGTTTTCAAAGACATCATAGCTGGGTAAAGTTGAATTTGTTTTCACTTGAATGAAATATTCAGGTGAGACTTGTGAAGGGCTGCACTGCAACTTTACAAAAAGAAAGAAAGACAAAACTAATGGACTCCTATTTCTTCTTAATATATAAAATAATCAGTAGGTTTACGTTTCTAGTGTAATCTCAGTTTCCATCTGCACGTTTCTACATCTCTTTTCCATCTAATGTATGGGAATTTGTCTCACTTCTATGCTTTTACATGCACAGACAAAACCTGTTTGCTCTTGTTCTGTGCGCTGACGAGGGTTTTGGTCGCTGCATTCTGCTGTATCAAATAACACGCCAGGAAAAGGAAATCTGAGGGAATAGATTTACACGCGAAGTGCATAATCAGAATTAACTTGATATTGAAATGTTATCCTCAGATAACCAAGTTTAAATAAATGGTATTTATTGATGTGGTCTTATTACAGACGTGAATCACATTAGAAAAATGTTAGAGTTGTGCTTATGCTTGGTGGCCAGAGATATACTTAGGTTCTGTGGCTCTAGAAATCTGAGATGCTTCTCTCTCTTCTCCTTAATCCCTGTTCCATGTGCTGTCTTTTCTGTCTCCTGCCTCAACTTAGTACCTGCACCTGCCCTTCATTTTTCTCTTTTTCACTCATTTTGGGCAAAGCTCGTTTGTGCATTCAGCTACCTATCCTTCTGTTACATCTCCACTTGCTATCTGCCCGTTTCTGTTCCTGGTGCCTCCTCAGAGTTTTTTTTCTTGCTCCACATTTTCCTTTTCATTTGTTCTTAACTATCTGAGTTTCTCGCCCTCTGCATTTAATCAAGTTACCACTTCCCTCCACCAAGTTAGTTGCCGGAAGCACCGAGGTATGATAAGCACAAGAGACAACTCTTACTCTTAGTTTCAACATTAAACATCACAGTAGTGGTAGTAGCTGTTGACAGGTAAAAAAAATGAGTTGCTGAGAAGGTACTTACACTATGCTCCTCTGTACATACATATCCTACAGGGAAGGTCTGCAAGTTTTCACTTAGCCAAGCTGGATTAGTATCTTTGTTGGAATAATGAGAGATATCCCAGGCCTGTCTCCATGATACGTTTTTAAGTCACTTCTCCACAGCATTGAAGTGCAATGGGTTTCAATGAAACCGAGATAAGAACGTATCTAATATGGAAAAAACAAGGACATTGCTTCATATTTCAGTCTTGGGAAAGAAGAAGGTATGTTAGGTGAAACTTTCCAAGAAATTTCAGCTGAAATAAAGTTCAACTAATGTTTTTGGCAATAAATTTTAACAAGCAAAAATAAAATCTTACCACGTGAAATGATGCATGTTATGCAATAAAAGGCACTGGTGCTGTGCAATGCAGTGCTATGAAGGTAGAAGACAGCTCAGACTTGGTTTGGGTGGCAGAAGCAGAAAAGCCACAGGAGCATGTCTCTCTCCCTGGACTTAATCACCTCACCACCTGATGTCAGGAGTCCTGAAGAACACAAAGCTATTGCTCAACTAAAAATTGTTTCTGTGTGAACATTATGCAGTATAGAAACAGGACACTGCGGGTGAGATTTATTTGACCAAATTCAGGTATTTATGACTGAGCTGCTGTACGGATTTCCTTCATGGTTAGCGAGAAATATTATCATTTCTAGAGTGTGACTCACCTCATCCTAGTGTAGATATCAACATCACTGTCTAGAACTGCGTCTGTTTTTTTCATTGACTTTAAAGGAAGCTTATGATGACTAGCTCAGATGTAGACACTTCAAGTGAAAAGAGATAGACCCCCACCTTCCACCCGCAATATAGCAGTTAAAACTGGAAGATGATTTTTACTCTGCAAACACACAGGAACCATGAAACCGTGCTGAGACATCATTGTGCAATAGAAGTCACCTACAATCTTTGAGCATTCAAATATCATGGATACTCTTCATAAGAGCCACCAAAATGCTGAAGAATGAAGAAAGTTACGTCCTGAAATCAAAGAGCACAGCTGCAATGCCAATGCCCCCTCTTCTTTGTGTAAAATCAACAATACTTCTTCACAGAGAGAAAAAACACACTATCCTTTACATTGTTGTCATAGATGGCCCAACATCAGAGGGACCAGCTTTCAAGATCAGTTCACACAGAGCAGCAGCAGAATTTTAGCATTTGGTTCTGCACAGCTCTCGACTCCGAGCTGTGACCTCTGGGGAAACACAGCCGGAGGAGCTTGCAGTGATATCTCATGGTATGTCTACTACTTTGGCTTGCTGCATTTTGTACATGAAAGTACTATGTAAAACCAGATCACATTCTTAATCTTCTGGGTTTTTTTTTCTCCTTAGCGCAAGAACTTTCTTACTGGCTCTAGCAAAAAGTTTCTCAAGTGTGTTGTAGGCAGAAGCAGGAAATTTGCGCTTCTCATGGATCAAACAGAGTTGGCACTAATGATACAGAGCAGGGAAAGGAAAAAAAAAGAAAAGAGAAAAAGAAATGTTTAACACTCAGCACCAGAGGAGAGTGAAAACAGAACAGCTTTGAAGAATTTCCTTGCTGCAGCATAGCCCTGCATAGGAGAAGCTCCACAGTCAGACTTAACATGTTTTGAAGCTTCTCTGTTTAATCTGCAGGTCAGGTTTTGGCACTGTGCTATGATTGACACAATATAAAAGAATATAGGGCCAAACAAGGAAAAGGGGGAAAAAAAACCTTAGGAAAGTGTGAGACTTAGTAAATCAAACCGTCTAAGAAGCAGAGCAACCTAGGTGCTTTAAAGACTGGTGCAAAGTTTTGTCTTTGACCAGAAATGCAATATCAAGAGATAGTTCTCTTTCTAATAGCCAAATGTTGTGGCCTAGATGGGAGATAAGAAATGATCTCCTTAAGATCAATCCTAATTGCAGGGCCTGTGCAATGTGAGAAAACATTACTTTCCATAAAAAATAGAGTATTAATAGAGCTAGAACACTAAAAATCACACAGACGGTCAGCGTAAACTATCTATTCTTGTTACCACAATAATAATTTAATTAGTGTGGTTATGTCACTGCAAATGCCTCTCCCCCATTGTGACTCTCTGAGGAGGATGTGAAAAACTCTGAAAATTCAAAATCTTCTCCGTTTTTCGCTAACAGAGACTCCCTTTATTACCATTTTGGACTGCATGTAGTCTGACAACTTTCGAACAAGTTCTAAGGAAAACTTGGACTAAATGTGCTGCCCTACAAAAGCATAGATGAACATTATAATTGCAGCCCAAGCCCATCGTATAAGATGAACAGTCCGCCTTGTGAGTACAAGGAATGAGCATCCCAGAAGGCTGCCATAACACAGACTGGCCCAAAGCTGCGTCATCTGAACCTGCTCTAGATACCAGAGCAGGGCAGCTCAGGGAAGTGTAAAGCACAGAAGACAAAATTTTATTCCTTAAGCAACTGGCTGTATCATGATAGATGGCTAATATCCCATGTCCTAAATCAGAAATCAAATATCCAGTATTAGCATTATCAAAGAGAAGAGCAAACCTCCCATTGTCTTCAGGGTATATGAAATTCTATTCCAAGCCCTAAGTAAATAATAATAATAAAAAGTAAGCCTGCCTCATTTACAGCATTTAATATATCTTGTTTCATCGGTGCAAAGAATTCTGGCCTTTAGCTAAAGGCCATTCTTTGCTAATAATTACTTTTGACTATTGCATTACTCACTAAATTTAGTTAGTGTATTTGTAAACTATATTAAAAAGACAGTGCAGCAGATAAAATATAAAGGGATGGAATCTGTTAAACATAAATGTAACTACTGATTTGCAAGGAAACACTTTGAAGTAAGTGCTATTAGCATTTTCACTGCATGCAGAATGCTAAATTAAAAATTTAAAGGAAAAGTGAGGGTCAGTTCTGTTTGAGTTTTGGATTTGTTTTGTTTTGGTTTGTTTTTTAAATGGGAGTAACAGCTTCTGCTGTACCTAGTATATTTCAAAGTTTAATAAAATAGGGTTTACATTTTATTTAAATCACTTACATGCTATTTTTACTCTTACCATATATTTCTCACCTCGTCACATCAGAATTATATTTTCAAAATCAGAATATCATTACAGAATCCAGAAGCTATAAGAAAGCTGCTAACCTCTGAAATCACTACTGACATAAATAAATTTACTACAAATTTACATCAGTGTGGCACTGGGATTTGGCCCAATGTGCACGTGTGGGCAACTTTGTTCTATAATGCGAGCATTCAAGGAATCGATACGCTGTAAAAACCCAGATTCCAATTTCCAGACTGAAAAGACTGGAATGAAATATAACTGCATTAGGACACTAAAAACCTTATTAGTGTGGTTCCAGGCAGTAGCAGGTTCTTTTCTCAGCCAGTTCACAGAACGACCCTCACCTTTTTATGACTCAGTTGCAGCTTGGCTGGGGATTTGCACACAATGAGGCTGTTTTCACCAACAGGGTGATGGCTTTCTACATCTCTGTTGTGTCAGCCTTGAAGTGATGACTAGCAGTGAGGAAATTATTATCTTAAGGTGGGGTAGGTTTGATGGATTTCCTTTCAGCAAAACAAAACCATATGGCGACGCAGCCTTCACTGAGGAGGAGGTGCGCCAGGTAACCAGGGGAATGCCAGGAAATGGTGATGAAGAAATGTCCCAGACACCTGGCTTACCTGTTTGCACTGCCCCAACCAATTGCTGCACCAGCCTCGCAGGGGCCTACCTGCTCTTCAGGAGCACAGAGTGAGGCAGAATTATTTATTATTCTGAGGCTCTTTGGTGAAGAATGACCAGCTGAGCGCGTCCCTCCTGGTCCAAAAAGCATCAAGCTGAACTTTCTTTGGTTATGAGCTCTTTAGTGACTCGGATAACGGCAGAATTCCCAGCTAGATACATGTTTTGAGGGACAAGGCAGTCCCTGTTTCCACGTGACTTCACACACACTGCTATGATCAAAACATACCCCTTGAACTAACTTGGCAACACTACTACCAACAGAGAAAATATGTGACAATGGCAAGAACTGGAATAATTTCTATGAACTAAGAAAGCAATTTAATGTAGAGGTTGTAACATTTTACATCCTAAAATACCCTTTATACTGTACAAGTGAAATAAACCACCTTTTAAAACTATAGAGACAACCAATGTTAACGCTCGTCAGAAGTTTTCATCTGCGATTAGAGGATAGTAACTCATTTCAAATCTTAAATCTTCTAGTTCTTGCCTGATGACTGCATGTAAGCAACTATAGAAACAATCTGTTCTGATATTGATAATCTGTTCTGATATTGATATCTTCACATGATAGCTGCATATGTCCATTTGTCGTCAAATTTACACAACCTTTTCTTTTTGACAGGAGTCAATTGAGAGGATATTCCTGAGTCGATTTTGGCTTCTACTAAAGGTTATAGTATAACCTCTGTATATGGTATATATAGTATAATCTATATAGTATAACCTATATATAGTCACTCCATGATTGGGTGATCATGGAAGATATATGTCTTATACATCTGCCTGAAAGGCTGAATGATCATGATGTACTAGGAAGCCGATTCTCAGCCTTAATTCTACTGAAACAAACAGACTGTAGTTGAAATTTATGCTAGCAGAGGATTTTTATTCTGCATTGTCTTCCTATTTCTGCCTAAAATGATCATATGCAAACTTTCTTTAACTTGTTTTTAAGGTAGGGATGAACAAGACAGAGAGGAATGGTGTTTGTACAGCTGGCGTTTGTAATTTAGGCTCTAAAACAGATTAGGAAGTACAGAGAAACACATACAAGGCAGTCAGGGATGTATCAAAGAGAGGAGACCATCAAAAACGATATGAGAGAGAGAGAAAGAAGTCATTTAGTCACATTATCTACTGCAGTTGGGTTACTACCGAGCTGGCAGAAGAGGTGGTAAAAAATCTATATATAATAGAATATGAATTTACGATTCCTTACCTCACAGCTTAAAGTACAGCCCCGCAGCTACTGCTTCAGGGGATTGAAGAAAGAGAAATAGCTGTGATACCTATGAAACATTGCCCGCCTTTTTGGAGCAGCCAGCTGGAATTGGCTAAAACGCAGAATGTCACATCAAATCTCATACAGATGAGAGGTTTGCTTGCTTTCCAGTAGAGATAACAATCATGATGAGCCAGCAGAACTTAGTCTGCAGCAATATGAAAGACTCGGCGTATGAACATTTACAAACTCTGAATAACAGGATGAGCCAACCTGTAAGTGCACCACACCTTTGCAGGGCCATGAATTTATTAATTCACATATTTTTACTTTATTAAACAATGCTAAGAGCATGGCCTATTTCTTCTCATCTTTTGTTCACCCAATTCCTAGTCTGGGTCCTAACAACCACAGTTTCCAGAGAATATGGTGTGCTGGCACCATGACAGTTGGTTTTTTTTTTTCTCTTTACAGCCTTGGAGAGCCTGAGAATTCCCCATTTTTTTCTTTTTCTAAAACAGCTTACTGGAATGCAAGCACAATCCTCCACAGATGGGGGACAAGCTTGAAAAACAGCAGTACAAGAGGTAATATTTTATAAAGAAAATGACAAATGATTCCAAGAAATTAGGAAGCAGAAATAATCTCAGGCATAAGTGTAAAAACACCGTGATGTAATGGAAAATGGACCGTATTACAGCCAGTGGTTTGATAACAACGGGAAAGCTGTGAAGCTCATTTGTGACAATGCAAAAAAAAAATTATAAAAAGACAGACTGTGTTCATAATGAGACTTGAATATTCTTTCTTTTCTTTTTTCCCCTATTTCGTCACCTTTGGTCTGCTTGGCATTCACCCAAATTAGAAGACTGACAGTCATTTCTCTTTAATAATCACTCTTGGAAACTCAAGAAGCACTCCCTTTTCAGCTCTGTCAACAGGGAATCATTAACACCAAAAAACTCCCATATATATGCTTAATTGTTTTTACTGAAATAAACACTCTGGGTACCCCCTGCCGTTTAATGAACATGCACTGGGTTAACTGCAAGGGCTGCCACCACTGCTATCTTTGATTACTTGCTAGTGGCAGATGAAAGCTTAAAACACACGTATTTTTTTTGACAGTAAATATGATTTCACTTTTTTGGCTTCCACATCAACCCACCCTTTTCAAAGTAGGGCAGACTCGCAAATGCTGTCAAAATAAGGCTAGCAAGTAAGTGGAGTAGCAGCTCTCTACAGAGTTTGATTATTCTTCTGTGAAAGAGTCTGTAAACAAAACCTTTAGGCTTTTGTCTACTAAACAGTGCTTAGAAATTCTTCCAGCCTAGCATTTTTAATATGTGGGAACATGACTGCCGTAGGATTCAAGCACACTCAATATTTTTGAAAGGAAGGCAATTTATTTTTGTAACTGAATGTGGTCTCAGAAGCCAAAATGCAGGCAAAAGACCACTTTTTCTAAAGAAAAGAAATGCTCTGTGTGCAGGGATCCTCTGAGCTGTCTGAAAGACGTCTTTCCTTTGCCTTAACTATACGCACTAAGATAAAAACGGAACAAAAATTATTTTTGAGTATCAAAAGGTTTAAATATAAATTTTTAGTTTAGAAGTGAAATTTAATTGAAAACACACATTCAGGTCTAACTTTTCACTTCCATGCTTTGTGCTGTGATAATAAGCCAGCCAGTCTGAGGCCCGATCTCCCTTCAGCTAACAATCAGTTCTTTGAGATGGGTGAAACCTTTGGAACGAGCTACGAGCATTACGGGGCATGAAGACTCAAGACTCTTCTCTTCCTGGGAAAACATTTCATAGAATCATAGAATGGTTTGGTTTGGAAGGGACCTTAAAGATCATCTAGTTCCAACCCCTCTGCCACAGGCACGGACACCTTCCACTAGATCAGGCTGCTCAAAGCCTCATCCAACCTGGCTTTGAACACCTCCAGGGATGGGGCGTCCACAACTTCTCTGGGCAACCTGTGCCAGTGTTTCATCACTCTCAGATCATTTGATCTAGGGTTGGAATTTCCCTCCCATATACCTAGGCCATGTTTCTAAAAAAAAGTTAAATGTTCCCTGAACCATCCTTTGACACTGTGGCCACATCCAAATCCATACCATTATGCTCTTTTAGCCTCCAGGGAGGGTATCCACACCAATGCTGTCATGTGAAGACACTCTCTGGTTTGTGCGAAGTCCAGAATTAAGCTAGAGAAATGTTTGGGATGGCGATGGTGGATCCAGACTCAAAACAAGCGAAAGATCACTCTGACCGTGTAAGAGAATAGAAGATACAAGTTCCAGTGCCTGGGAACCTTCCATGGCACAGTTAAAGTTATTAGTATGGATGTAGCCATATGTGTCAAGGCAATTTAGATAGCAGCTAAGCCTGGACTTTTTAGCAGCTAGCTTTGCCTGAATATCAGTCTTCCATATCTAAAAGGGAAACCAGTTGCTTAACAGTACTTTTCAAATTCAGCTCCAAACGGCCGAGTAGTGGATATCAGTCCTACAAGTTTTTAGGATAGGTTTTTGCTTGAGGTTGTAGAAGTTATTACCAGTGCGATTTTGGTTTGCCTCCTGCTGTCTGAGATCTGCTGATCACTTTACCTCTAACATTAATAGCTATCTTCTAATCATATTTTAAAAGATATTTTTGTCCTTATTTATTAGACAATTAAGTGCTAGATATGCAATTACAGAAAGCGAGGCCTAATGGAATCTTCACAAAGTACTTACATTTGGATTCTTAGAAGAGACAAAATTTTACCACCTGGTTAGCTCTTCTTCACTTCAGGGACTTGCTGAAAATTAGGGATTACTGCATCCTCCTAGTGTTAGTCAGCAATTCTTAAACACATCACTAGTGTTACACCCACCTAGTAGGGACAGTTTTAAGTGTCTCTCATAAAAATGTAAATATCAGCCAAACAATTTTTGCAGACTACAAATGCTGGTGACAATAAGCCCCCTCCCTGCCTCAGCTGTTTCTCCCAACCTTTCCAATGCTGCCAGACTGCTGCTGGCTTCATAGAAGAATAATTCTAAAGAGAGACATTGGCATGATCAAAGAAACTTGCATCACACAGGAAGGACGAGGGCAATACATGTGTGTTGCTTACAGGCATGGAAACACCTAAGTTTTAGCTGCCTTGCCACCTACTACAGGTGACTTCAACCAGTGTGACCTGGGCAGTGGACAACTTTACGTTCACACCTACACATACATGCACACACACAAACCAATCTGTTCCCCATTGCTGGGGAAGAGTGACTTCTGGGATGAAACACGACTGACAACGCACATCCACATTAAGAAAACTCTTGGAAAGTAAAGATAGACATATTCTGAGGAAAATGAGTAAAAAGTAAAGTATACAATCCTTGAAATATTCTTTAGTTGTAATATTATTTTGAAAATATCCTCCATATTTCCATTTTCAATATGCAGGGATAAAATCTCTTGGATTTTACTGAAAGCACCAGAATTTTACTTTAAGATTTTCCATGTAAATATTGACGCAGCATGATTCTGTGTGGTCTGAAAAAAAGCTCACACTGTTGATTTCTGGTGTGTATGTTACTATTAGAGTTGCTTGGAAACAGCTTTTCGATGTAAAGTGGAATTTCACATTTTGGTGATTTTTTTTTTTTTATTTGATTTTTCATTGGAAAATCAAAGGGACTTATATTTTCCTGTTTGGTATTCCAAATTTCTCCAGTTTCAACTTCTTTTCATAGCAGTGTAAGAAAACGAAGACTGTACTTTACTCATATAGTTAAACACTGAAATAGGCCTTAAAGATCTCATACTTTAAAATCACAATGAGAGAAGATTACTAGTAGATTTTTGTGAGGGTATCAGGAGCTCACAATCAGAAAAATAATATCAAAATGGAGGCTGAAGCCCAAACTCTTCCTTGGAGAAAGGAAAGTAAACTGCAGTAGATACCAGAGTCAGAAGAGCAGGTCTGCTGTTTGCAGTGCTCCTTGAAGCAGTGCAACGTTCTGCAATCTCCCTTCTGGATGGGAAGATCTCCAGGGTGGAAGAGACATTTTCAAGACTATCTTGTGATTAAGCGAGACAGTTATTTCACCACTAATAAAATGAAAGTTTTTGCAAAAGCTGCATGATATTATTTGAATATTCTCTATGTTCTTATTCAGTTCAGGACAAAAACTTCTTATTGGAACAAGCAGAGAAGAGTTACATGAACACTAAGCAGTTCCTTCCTTCCTTTCCGTCTCTAAGTACGACGTGCGTCTCGGGTATATTTCACATATAGTAGTTCTCATGTTTGTTGTGGTAGACTGTGTATTTATTTTGAAGCTCCATTTCTTGGGCATATTATTAGAGATCTAAACTCTCATCTGAAATGTCCTTTGTCTTGCTTTATTGCGACAGAACATACCACGGACCTGAATCCTATTGCTAGCTGAGCCTCTTTTGCATCATGCAGATGTTTTAACCAGGTGTATTGAAAAGGATTCCTTACTCTCTTAATCTGTATCTGCTCTGTGTTATTTAGACATAGCACAATTAAGAGTTACAAAGAAAGATGTTTTACATTTCCAGTTTCCAGCTGCAAAGGTTAGTATATAGAGACATTTACTAACTGTAAGATCACGCAACCTTTGTCTTAATTGGGTAAACAGGGTGTTTGGAGTATCACACAGCAGGACCAGGCTAATTAAGTATTGTTCAGATTTCTCACTGGGGAGTTTATGCAGCCACTGAAATATAAGCTGTAGTATTGCAGCTCAGAAACCATGTAATTAAGGTCGATATTTTGGAGAATGACTGCCCTTCCTTTCCTAAAGAAATGTCGTAATCAACCTGTGGTGTTTTGTTCAGATGGAATAAAGACAATCTACCTGATCTAAGCAGCTTGAAGAAAATACAATGCAAAATCTGCAAACACAGATGTTTTTGAAGAAGCAAGTGAACTTTTAGTTTAATAGGTCTTCAAATAACAGCTCTGTGAATAAGCACATTTAAAATTGTCATTTTGGGCTGAATTGCCGCAGGTGAGTGAATTTCATTGCTTCAGTTGTATTTCTCTATGCCTGTGCTAGGAATCCTCAAACCTACACTTAGGCTGGAGAACTCCAGGAAGATTCACAATAGTATTATCATGCAGGGGCAGACATGTCCACGCTAGATGTTCATGCAGGAGGACAGAGGCAATGACAGAGAGCAACTCCCTCCTACAAGAACGGAAACAGGATACAAGAGGGCCACTAAAGGCAAGATTGAGAGAATTAATACTTCTAGTGACACATGGTTCTTCATTGCCATCAAAATCTGCAAATACAGATGTTTTTGAAGAAGCAAGTGAACTTTTAGCTCACTAGGTCTTCAAATGACAGTTCTGTCAATAAGCACGTTTAAAATTGTCATTTTGGGCTATGTCACTCTGCAGGTTTTTCCTGGCCTTATTACTTCAGATAAGATAACTTAACATACAGGAGAAAGACCAAGAATACCAGACTGAAGGCCTTGTCAAGAAATCCCCCTATGTTGAGACATTTAGGCTACAATTGAACTATGGAACTCATAAAAACATCCCAGGTGCTCAGGTATGTGAGCACCCTCCAGCTGCATCCCGTGTGTGTACTGGGAGAAAGACTGGGATGCTCACCATCCCATTCTGCTTCTCAGTTCTCCCCTTTTGTGTTTAAAACCATTTGTGCATGCTCCAGCAGGTTCTCCAGACGGCATGATCTGGGACTGCAGATACATAGTAGAAAGTGCCTGCCATGCAGTTTAGGTGTAGTTCTACCAACTGACACAGCCCTTGGGGAAAAGCCACAGCTGCTACTAGAAATGAGATCTCATGGGCCTAAACTGGGGTGCAGACCTTCCTGACCCTTAAGTGGATAATATCTTGATAGCAAATCTGAATCAAAAGATATAATGATGATCAAACACATAAACCCACCAATGGGAGGACGTCTCTCCCTCTCCTCTTATTTTTTCCTATCACTGACTTGCTAATTGATTTTGATGTCCCTATCACTAATTGATTTTGATGTTGGAACCTCATCTCAGAAGACAATCAAATGAAATGGGGATAAATTGTTGAAAAGAAGGTAACAGGATCCTTGATGAACCAAGCCTAAAGCACCTGTGCAGACTTCATATGACCAAAGCTTGAAATGTGACTCTGCACAACCATACATACTTTTCACACAGCAGCAAAGCGCTTATAGAAACACAGGTTTCTTGGGAGAAATGGTCTTAGGAAGTGTTGTATGACAGATATCTTTTAAGACAGGTCATGTGAGTCTCCCAAACATTATAGTTATGTAGGCATACCTGTGCTGAATGCTACATGTGGATAGTAGAAATAGATTTAACTTATCAGAGAGAGTAACTCCCAGATAACCAGATATAAGATCGGAAAGAAACATCTGGATTTATAGGTCTTTCCTTTGCCTTTGCATATGGCTGTCTCCAGGGCTCTGTGACAGCTTCATCTTAGATCAGGCAGGTGGCAAACAAGCAGGTCAAGAGGCCACCCATTCCATGTTTAAGCTTTTGAAGCTTGATATGGCACTAAAGCCTAAGTCATAGAGGCCAGGCTCATAGTGCTTCAATTCCTTGCAGTATTCATTGGAATTACCACGCCACAAATATGATAAATTTCTGTTTGAATATACTGCAAATTGCTAATTTATTAATTTCAGCGATAGCAAACAGAGATAGGATGCATATCTTAATACCTAGAACAGCTTCTCAGTTTCCACATTCAGAAGCCTCCCGAGAGCATATTGCCATGAGACGTGAATGCACTTTATTCTCCCTTCCCCCAACCAGATATCAAAAATACCTGAGTGCTTGTCTGAGGAAACAGCCATGCAATATTCTAATAGATCCACTCATCTGGATGCTTTGTAGAGCAGGACTTTGGGTCATATTATAGTGCATGTATCTGCTCTAGAGTTCAGATGCATCCTAGAGTTGCTTCAACTCAGTTCTCAAAGGGGCTTAATCATGATGATTCTCAGGTGACTCTTAGAATATAAATAAAAAGCTAAAATTTCATGCTGAAGTTTCACTGTACTTATGAACAGCTAAAGGCCTGGGAGTGAGAGTCACCCAGACAACATGGTAGGTGCAGGGATGCTTAAGCTGTCCAACAGGACACACTGAATTTCTGATTCTCTCCAAGTTTAAGCATCTCTGTATAGGTCTGATTTAGGTGCCAGTGCAGCCTTAGCGTTCACAGCCTGTGCTTTGGTGTCTGAATGTCCCTTTGGGAAGAAATTGATATTCTGTTCTTCAACATATGCCCTGAAAGAAATGAAATGTAGATGCCTAATGAGTTCTGGAAGCTGAGCTTAAATCCTTTACAGGTCTCACAGGCAATGAGTGGCAGAGGAATTCCTTGAATCTGTCTTCTGTGAATGCAGGGAAGCATCTTAACTGACCTGTAGGCACTTTATCTTCGCTCAGTGAGGATGATGACCTAATAGGATGACCAAGGGAACAGAGAACTGCTATTCTGTAGTGCAGGACTGGCTATCTTGACCTTGTTTCCTTAGTGTTGCCATTTGTTTCTGGAGGCTCCTAAACAGAAAAAGGGAAAAACCCAACAGGATAGTTTGCCTATAGCAACTTCAGGACTGCTAATGATCAATTTTATGGCTCCAAGAGAACATCTGGAAAAGAGAAGACATCTTTTGCAGTGATTGTTGACCAGATCAAAAGTGATAGCACCAAATTCATGTAACTGACACTAAAGGTTTTTAACAAAGGTCGACCTTCATCTGCACTTGAAGTGAACAGTAAATGTTTACTTGTAAATGAAAACATAAAAACAAACGTATTTTCATACATTTTTAATAACAACTAAAGGTTCAGATCTTTAGAGATTTGCCTTTGGCCTAGCTGAGATATTGCTATTTCCTCAAATACAAAACTTCTTAAGAAAGGTACAGATGACGGAAGGCTGATCCGTAGCCCAGATGACGGATAGAGCTCTGAGGATACTACTCCTTTTTTTTTATAAAATTTTATTCACATACAGATATATAACATCATCATTTAAACTCCAGGATTGCAGACACTGTAAACTGTGTAAGCACTGTATTTTCTGGAAAAAATAGTAATTTTTATCACAGTTGTTGTTGTTGTTGATCATGTTAATTTCTCAGTTCTTATTCAAAGCAAACCTCAAGGCTGGTCTAAATAGGAGACCACGAGCCAAATCATGATCTCTGTCCAGTGTTAGTCTGCTTTATTTGCCTCTGGTAGACAGACTTCATGTTAACTCTAAGGTAACTATATGAGTGAATCTGAGACAAAACTACAGTTTAATCTCTTCCTGTGAGATCTACAGTACCGTGTAACCCCCCAGCCCGAATTCAACTGGAAAAGTTACTTGGCCTGGTGATCTCTTGTGCATTTAGATCATCATAAAAACCTGCTCTTCGCTAACGTAAGTCTAGCTAACGTACAGTCTGTTAGTTGAGGGAAGATTCTTCTCTGTGTGTTTTACTTTTAGAACACATCTATCTGCCCTTGAATTAGTTTGCTCTCTGAACCATAATCTCTCTTTTACCTGGAGAATATCTGAAACACCTTTCAGTTTTAGCAGGGTATCTTGAATCCAGCAGAGATTTCTTAACACACAGAACAGATGAGAATTTGTTTCTACTCATTTATTATACCTGGCGCATACCTCAACAATCCCTTGACATTTCCTGTTTTGCTGACTCAAAGCACTAAAGAGAGTAGCAAAAGAAACACAATTTGAGCTATTCTGGGACTCCAGAGCCTTAAAGCAAGAAGTTCCTCCAGCTTGGACAAAATGTGAACTTTGAATTTGTTGTCCACTACTGCTGGAAACAGAGTTACAGTATGAAAAGTAATTGCCTGTAGGGATGCTAGGTATGTGTTCAACAACTGGAGATCACAACGTGGTTAGTGTGAACTTCATGGAAAATCTGTTTTTTTCATTTTCCCAGAATTTATAAAAACGTTTTTGTAAGTCACTGCATTTTTAAAACCCATTCTGAGAGTGTGCCTACACTTCCCAACATGTTTTCCAATGAATTTTGAATGTATTTCAAAATTCAAAGTTTTGTTTTAACAGAGAGGAAAAAAGTCCAGTAACAATAAATGCAGATGAACTCTGAAAAATGCGCTGAGCTTGTATAAGTAGAATCCATCGCTATGAAAGTTAGAAAGGGTGAGTAACAGGATTAGATGGGTGTCATGGTTTGATGTGGAGGGGGGGGTGGTTCTGGTGGCAGGAGAGGGATTTTGCTCCCTGCGACCTCCCCGGTTTTGGATCCGGGTTAGGCTTAGTTCTGGCCACCGGATCAGACTGCCATCCCCCTCGGGGTTGAGCCAATAGGGCGCCTCTGCGAATTGCCCTATTTAAGTCAGGACAAGGGAACCGGAAAAGGTGCTTCGCCCAGGATCGACCAGAGAAGGGAGGAGGGCACTGCCCCCGCTCCCTGGCTCCCGGCCGGGCGGCTGCCTGCGTCGGGCCGGCGCTGCCCACGGAGGATGGCGGCGGCGGAGCCAGCTGGGGAACTCGGGGGCACCCCACTCCCGGGGTGCCCACTGGGCTGAGTTCACCTGGAGAGGACTGAGATCTGAGAGAAACAGCTGCATCGACAGCAGGTCAGTGAGGATGGAGCGGGAGGAGGTGTGCTGGAGCCGAGTTTCCCCTGCGGCTGATGGTGAGATAGCAGGCTGCCCCCCTGCAACCAGGACGGCCTCGGTGGAGCAGCGACCCACTCGCAGCCCGTGGGGAGAAGATGCCTGAGCCCGAGGATGGTCGTGTTGGGGGCACGGCAAGGCAGAAAGGCATCTGGAGTCTTCGTGACGACCCACGCCGGAGCGAGTGGCTACAGCTCCCTAAGTACCCGAGACTGTGGTATAGCCCACACCGGAGCAATCTGTGGGGAAGGATTGTTTCCAGTGGGCTGGACTCACGTTGGAGAAATTTGTGGATTTTTCCTCGTGGGTAGGGGATCCATTGGAGCAGGGGAAAAGGGTGTAAGGACTCCTTCTCCTTTAAGAAAGAAGCAGCAGTAACAGCACGGAATGAACTGACCTGCACTCCCCCAGTCCCTGCCCCCTGTGCTGCTGGGGGGAGGAGGTAGAGCCGGGAGGAAAAGGAAGGTGGGGGGGGGAAGGTGTCGGTTTTAAGATCTGGTTTTGTTTCTTTCTGTCCTCTCAAGTAATCGGTTTTTATTTCCCTTTGTCCTTCTAAGTAATCATTAATAAACTGTTTTGCTTTGAGAAAAGCGCTGCCTGTTTTGCCCAGGACCATGGTTGGTGGGTGCTCCCTCTGTTCTTGCCTCAACCCTCAGTCCTTTTGTTTTTTTTTTCTCTCCTCTCTACTTTATTGGAGAAGGAGAGACTGTGTGAGTTTTAGTTGCTGGATCAGCCTAAAACCACGACAATGGGGTAGGGAGCTCTTACTGCTGGTAAAAAAAAAAAAAGCAATATGCAAAGAGACAGAAGGACAATTTTGCAATAAAAAATAAATATGCAAGCAGCTGCTATCAACATTGATAGAAATTAAATGCCAGCCGAAGTGAGATTTTCAAAGGCACTCGGCACTGGTTTAATTTACTTTCTGCTGCAGTGGATGGGACTTTTGCTGGTGAGGTTAGCCGAAATCACGCTTCTGAAAACATGGTCCTGAAATTACCCCTCCCTCTCCTGCTCCTCGATCCTGGAAAATATCCGTATCGTCTTCACAACAAAAACTTCAGGATGGAAAACGTTCCTTTTCTGTGTGACTTTGCACCAGCGACTGTGCTGACACAAAGTGGGGTTTTTTTAAGAACTTGGCTTCAGGGGTCACACCCTCTCTGCCCCTTTGGCAGAGGCATTTAACTCTGTTTCAGCTAAATCCTGTGAGCAGAGCCCGTCAGGCTGAGATTCTGGACCGGAAGAGAGTTGTTCTTCTTTGACAGACAAAACGCATGCAGCTGAGCTGAAACCATGAACTGAGTTTCATTTTCTCTTTGTTCTGACCTGACCTCGTCCCCGCAGGGTGCCAGGCAGCCTCTATCTTCTTCTCTCTTCAGCCATGTGGTGGTCCAGCAGAGGTGCAACTCTTTCCAGTTGCTCCAGACATCCGATGTCCCAGCAGAAGTGAGGAGAGGTGGGCTGCCGAAGGAGGCATGCTAGCAGAGATATGGGCAGGTTTACAAACATAAAACTTCTTTTTTGTTTGTGTGTCAATGGGGCACTACAGGGGTTTTGACTTTCCCACCAAGCCTTCCTCTTTCATACCAAGTGCAACCAGACTGCTCACCTCATCTCATCCCCACGTAAATTACCAATGCGTGTTGTTACCACTCAGCACATCCCTCAGTGTGGGAAAACGACTGGAGAGTGCCAGAGATGAGGACTCAGGAGAAGCAGGAGCACTGAGTGAAATCCTTCATTTTGTTATACACTATAGAAGGGCTTGATTGAAATGCACATCAGCTGCACAGGGTGGTGGGGGAGTAACCTGGTCACCTTGAACAATCGTGGCAAAAGGCATACTGTTTCCCAGATGATGGGAGCTCTCTGAAGCCGAATGCCTTGCCCTCCACACGACAGCAGCCCACGGTCCATTCATCTCCAGCAGATCTCCTCACAAACTTCTGCTTTAATTTCCCTCTGAGTGGGATTATGCCACCGCCACGCAAGCAGGCCTTCAGCTCCCTGCTCCAGAGCCGACAGACGTGGCGAGGGCAAGGGCTCTTTTCCTCTGAAACAACGGGAGGGAAGAGTCTCATGTTTTTCATTCCCTGTCTGAGTTTAAGAATGGCAGAAAGCCAAGGAACAGCACACTGTGTGCACCTATGCAAGCTGCAGCCGAGGGATATAATTTTCTAATCTTCACAGCAGCCCTTCTCGTGAGCGTAGAAGACTGTAGCTCGGCAGCTGGTAACAGCGTTTTCTCAAATACGTGCCGGCATAAAACCACGCACCCTGCATTTAAGCTCAAGCTCACAGAAATGGTTACTAATACAGAGCTTTCCATTTTTACTCATTTTTTAAAGAAGAATCACACAAATTTTAATTCTGGTAATGTGAATTCTTTTTTTCATGCCCGCACCTCTGAAACTGCGGTTAGCAACAAGGTGATTTCACGTTCAGTACTTCTCTCTTATGGTTTCCTTTTACTATCTGTATCATGAATTAGTTCTTTTTCCTCCATTTTCTAAGAGAAGAATGCATTCTTAAGGAGAGGTTAAAATTAAAACCAAAAAACTTCCCTCCTCTTTCCTACTCCCCAAATCTAATAGTGAAAATTGATGCTGTTTTAGTGCAACAGATCAATACTGTGATGATGTCACTAGGCACGCTCATTATGTTGCATAAAATTAGAGACACATTACTGATTCTAACCTTAAGAAGAAACAGTTATAAAATTGTCACAGGCTTGTCGTACAGGGTGGATCCTGGAAAAATAATTGAAAAAATTTTCAATTTCCTCTCGAGTGAAAACCAAAAAAATGCCCTGATTTAAACCTGTGACTGATTTGTACTTGGAAAATAAGCAGCTTTTGTCCCCAGGGATACCATGACTTTCGTGCTGCAGTAGCTTCCCGGATGCAGGCTGTCAAAAACGTGGCCCACTTAGTACCAAAGAATTAAGGTGAAGGAGTAACTGCATCAAGAAATCAATTGCGCCGTTATAGAATACACGTGTATGCTTAATGTCCAAGTTTCATAAGGTTAATTCATTAAGGATCAGAGTTGGGCACAAAAGCGAATCAATTGAGAGGTATCAAATACAATAAGTTACCCGTGCTGAAAGTAACAAATTGACTCTGACTTGCGCAAGTAGTCCACACCATATGCCTTTCTATTCTAATGTTTCAGCGAATTGCTTGAGTAAATAAATTAATTGCACCATCATGAGGAAACACACATGGAATTTGCTTTACCGCAGGCAGAATGTAACTCGGTAGGTGACCCAAATGGATGAGCAACAGAGCTGTGGGGAGCTTCAGCGGAGTTCTTGGAAAGCCACCGTATTTGCTGCAACAGTAATTAGACAAGAGCTGGCAAGAGCTGACGGTGGTGCAGTTTTAAATAAAACTTGGTATTTGTTAAAATGCTTTGGATAACGGTTGATACTCTTTGCTCAATATTCTTCATTGTTCCAACAGCCCTGCAAGAAGAGTTGCGAGAACTCCGAAAAAGTTCCCATAGCAACAGCAAGGAGACGGGACTATTTTTCTCCCAGTCCTGGGTGAACAGCAGCGACACGCCATTGTGGTAGATGGGCCCTTCCCGCGCCAGGCGGGTCTACTCTGCTTTGCAATTTCACACAGAAGGGCAGCATTTTCACTGCCCCCCCCAAAGAGATGATTGCCTTTTCTGCTAAAATGATTGTATTATTTTCCCTCTAAGGGGGACAAAGAACCTCTTTTTATCCTCAGAAACAAGAACGATTAAACAACAGCCTGCACGCACGCACATCCTAGACTGCAAATAAAGCCAGCAATGAGGCTTGATGACCACCTCCTCGTCGAAACTCCCCCAAATCGGCACCTAAACAACTGGGGTCCACCCACCTGTGAGCCCTCCTTTTGCTCCCAGCCCTTGCAATATTCCCAAGGGGCTCCATGTCTCTGCACGGACTCTGGGGTACCCTCCAGCACTCTCGTTGCTGCTGTGGTCAGCAGCGTGTGACCTCCCCAAGAGGACTCCTGGTGTGCAGACTTAGTCTTTCATACAGAAACAGAGATGATGGGCCAGGCTACGAGATGAAGTGAAATGGCCTACTTGGACCTCCCTAATTTAAGATGAGCCTACCCAAGCTTTTGTAGTTGCCTTCAGGGATGTAACAGCTAATCACAGAACCTGCAAAAGTCATCAGAACACTCCTGAGGTTAGCTCACTTCTCTGGGTATCGTGAAAGATTTATTTACAACAGGTTTTACGCGTGAGTGTAGCAATACCTTCTAACATAGACGTGTCATAACAACAGAAAACAGAGAACCAGCAATTCGTGTATCCATACTTCAAGAAAGTGTTCCAGAATACTAGCCTCTATTTAATTTCAGGATCTCCCAGTACATGTAAACAAATTACTCTCTTCTTAAGAGGACAATTTACTAAAAATACAAATGTACATATTACAACTTATGTGATCGCTAGGCGCTGCATCTACACTCAGCCATTAGAGGTGTCTTCAGCGCTGCAAAGCAATGAAGTATTTTCAACTTAATTTTCACTGTTACCCAAAAAAATCGTTGATTTAATCAACTTTTTAATTAACTGAGCACAGTTTCTGCTTACTCGATATATCAGTTTTTGCATCTCTTCCCTCATCCAATACTTCCAAATGATTCCTTATATCAAAAGGACTTTTTTTGTTGAGGTTACCAGCACTTCAGAAGTGTGCTCAGAACCTCAGTAAGAACTCTTTAGCATGCAAATGTAGGAAATTGTCAGTCCCAGTATGCGCGTTTTACATTCGGTGTGCCAGGCTGGTGTACACTAGCCTATTTTGACCGTGGGTTATAACTACGCCTACACAAAGTCCTGCCCACATAGGCTGCGTTTTTTTTCCATCGTGCTAACCGGTACACCTGGCAGCTCAGGCCCTGACCCCAGCGCAAAGAAGATGGCAAAGCAGTGAGAGACTTCCATGTGCTGGGGATTTCCCTCTCACCAGGCTCTGGCTGTTGCTCCGGCTGCAGCAGCTGCTGGGCATCCCCGGCAGGAAAGGTCGGCATCAAAGGCACTGGGAATCCTCTGGGGAACCTGTCAGAACCACCTGATCTTAGCGTGGTTTTGCAAATGTTTGGGGGTTTGTCTGGAATTTCTTACCAACAAGGAAAAAAGAAGATTTAGAGAAAAAAGTGATTGTAAAAAAAAAAAGATTTTCTGCCTTCAGAAACTGATGTTTTTTTGAAAAATGCCCTTTGTTTTAAAATTCTAAAAATTTAAACAGGAAATATTTTGTGGAATATTTCATTTAAAAAAAAAATCTTTTTTTTTTCTTTAAAAAGCTCGGAAGAATTTTCAGCTGTGTGAAAGAGTTTATTCCAAGAGACTCATTCCTCTACGAAGGTGCCTGCTTGCCAATTTACACTGCAAAAATTTGAACAGCGTAGGACCAACAAAATGTACTTACAGAAAAGAAAGTTCTAGCACCTATAACTACTAGGCACCTATTGATAATAAAATCTTTTTATAGAGAGTTAGGGAAACATTTGCTGTCATATAGAGCAGTAATTTCATAGTAAATGGAGTCACAGCGGTGCAACTTTGTGTAAAAAGCAAGCCAGGCCCATATTCTTTCTCCTTGATTTTAAACACCGATGTTACAGATTAGAAATGATTAAAAAATGAAGAAGTCAATATATTAGCTGCCAAATTTCAGGGAAGCTCACAAGAGTTAAATCAGGCTGCAGAGCTCTCCTCCTCCCTTGTATTTCTGTGTCCTCAAACAAGGGTGCTGAGAAGAGCTCAAGCACTGCCACCCCCTCCCCCCAAAATAATTGAGCATGCCCTCAGCTCCCATAAAGTCAGCCTGCACGATCCCCAGGGAGGTAGAAATTCCCATAAAAGGATCATTCCAAATCCCCGGGATAAGTTTATTTGGCATGCTATTCAAGCAAAAGGAGCCTTGCAATTGTTTTCCTTGACCTTTTAACCTGCTTTTCTTATCCCAACAGAGGTCAAAGGACAAGAACCAGGCTCCCCTCCCCCAGCCTCTCCCCGCCTCTGAGCACACCGAGGCTCAAAGGGAAGAGTTTAACCCAGGCAGCCAGAAACAGATGTCTGCAATGCGAGGGCTGGGGGAGGGAAGGGAAAGGAAGCGTAGGAAAGGTGACTTGAAGCTGGTATTTATTTAATTGATCATTAAGCCTGGAAAGGAGAGAAAAATCGAAGAAAATTTTCCTGCAGGCAGGGAAAGTAATGGGGATTAGGGCACTTTGTGTATCGATGCTGATATAATAGTATTTTTTTCTCTGCTAGTTTCTAGCGGGTCAAATCTTAGCAACGCTTCAAGAGGTTACATCTGACTCCGCGCTGCTCCCCGGGAGGCAGAGGCGAGGGAAGCGCCTGCGAGGGGATTTCACCGCATTTGCATTCCCTCACAGAAGCCAGAAATAATCCTGCGCTTTGCTGACGTTTTGAAGCACCCTCAGACTCAGATGTCGGTGGAGCCGCGACGCCCTGAAGACCAGCCGCTCTGAAAAGGCGGCAGCCCCGCGGCGGGCGGCGGCCCCTGCCCGCCCCGAGGCCCCGCGGCTGGAGCGGCCCCGGTGACAGCCCCTGGTTCCGCCGAGGCCCAGCGCCTGCCGCCGGGACGCGGTGCCTCGCTCGCCCCTTCCCCGGCGCTACTCATGGCGGACAAAGGGGAGGCCCCCGATGGTCGCTGATGTGGCTGGGGGGGCTCCCAAGCGCTTTAAGGGCCCGATGGGTGCCAGGGCTCTTTGCGGGCACACGAAGGTGGTGCGGCGCGTGGGCTGGCTCTCCCAGCGGCAACACGCAGCGCCCCGCGCCTCACTGAAGCGCGGCCCGCGCAGTGTGAGGGGCGGGCGGGGGGGCCGCGCTCCCCCCGGCCCAAACCCCGGACCCTGCCCGGCCGCCGAGGCAGCACCCACAAGCCGCGGCCCCCCGGCTCGTCGTCCCGGCAGCCCCCACCACAGCCCCCGCAGCGTTTCCCTCCCCGGCGGAAGGGGAGTGCCCCTCTCTTCGAGGGTTGTCGGTACCCGCCCGCCGCGGCGGGAGCCGGCGCTGACCTCGCCACAAAGAGCAGGTTCACTGCGCTGCCCCTCCCCCGCCCGGCAGGGCGGGAGCACGTGATCCCCGCCGGGCCGCGCGGCGGGGGGAAGGGCGCGCGCCGGCCCGCGCGGGGTGGGGGAGGGGCCGATCCCCACCCGCCGTGTGGAGAGGCGAATGTTTGTGGGTTTTTTTTGTTGTGTTTGTGTTTTGTTTGTTGGTTTGTTTTTGTTTTCCAACCGGACTGTTGAAACGTACCGTTCCCTTTTGCGGTCGGGGGGAGCCGTGTTAGAACGCGTTGTCGGGGAGCCGGGGACGGGCGACCCTGGACCCGCCCAGCGGCGGAGAAAGGAAAACGCCACCTGAAAATAAAAAGGAGCCACTCGGGGCTGAGGTCCCTCGGGTGGAGGCGACCGCCATCTTCCCTGCCCGCCCAGGCACAGGGTTTCCCGGTAACCCCCCAAGACGCCTCGCTCTGCACTAAGGCGGGTTTGTAGGCCGTAGGGAATGTTTTACAAAAATAAAGGATAAAACAGGCGAGAGAGTGGTCCGTAATTCCCTTCAATTCTGTGAGGCTGGGTGCAGAGAGCACCCTGGGGCTCCCTCCCGGCCGGAGCCTCTTCTCCCACCGTGGTGCGGGCCTGCCTGTCGCCAGTCATGGCCATGTTCAGGTTTTCCTGTTAAAAGTTCAGGCATTCATGCTGAGGAGTAGTGAGCGTGCCGGAGCATCACTGCAGAGCTCCCTACTTTGGTTCAAAACCCACCTGAAACGGATAAAATGCATGTTTCTGTAACTAGCAGCTCTTTCCACGCCCCAGTAACCTATCGCTTATGCTCCTGAGTGCTGCAAAAACGGCCAAAGTACACATTTTTGAAGGCAAGAAAGGTACGCGTTCAGTAGGTTACGTTTACATTCACATAGAGCTGCTTATGTGTTAGAGTATTTCCCCCTAAATTTTTGTGCCGAGTGAGGCAGTGGAGAAAAGGGAAGGAGCTTTGCAAACCTTGATTTGAGGTGTGGGAGGCAAACGGTGAATACCCCTCCAGTCCGGATGGCAGTGGTGGGTAGGTACTGTGCTCATGCACTGGTAATGAGGAAAATCCTTCACAGAACAGCTTTACCTGAATTATTTGGGGATTTTAGGCAGTGGGACCTTAACAGCATTTGGACCAGTGAGGTCCCTTCCTTCCCTCACCAGGTCATGGCAAGGACTGTAGCCCATCGTCCTCGGAGGTGACTGCTCCAACCCATACCTGGGAGAGCAGCTGTTGCTTTCACAGCCAGTTGCCCTGTGCAGTACCGAAATCTGTGAACCCCACTCTAGCTTCTCTGCACCATGATCTTCCACGTCAGCCGAGAAGGATCCGGCAGAAGAAATAGTGCGCTGAGCTGCCTGTCATCACGGGACCTCCTGGCATCGATACAGCTGCAGTGTCCTCTGCAACTTCAGTCGGAACAACAGAAAAAGGGAAATAATTTCTTTGTGATACCAGTGCATCACCTCTTGCCTTTTCTGAAACATTTCTTAGATGTTCACTAAACTTAAAAAAAAAAAAAAGGCAAAAAGCCAGTCTGTCCAGTGCTGCCTAGAGTGAACAGATTCAAGGAGGTCTCTCCAGAGACCCTGGGACAGGTTATGCAGTGAAGTCACTGATGGTACGAAGCCGCGCTGCAAGAGTGTGCTGTGAAACTCATTCCAAGGGTAAAAGTCAGATTGATGTGAGTAATGTGGTATTTCATGGGGATGTAAAATTAGGATACACGCAGAAGGCCAGATTCGCTGCTGACCTAATCTAATGCCGTTCCAGTAATCTCAGAAAATTGCACTGATTAATACAAGAAGTGACTCTGATCCTGGAACAAAGAGCAGTATTTCAGCAAAAGCAAGTAAAGGGGACTGTAAAGTTCAGGCTTGGTGTAAACTTTTGCTTACTTTATAATCATGTCCATAATTAACATGGGATCAGTTCAGCCCATGAGAAGTTACCAGTGTGATTTAAAAGCTTTTGGAATCAACTTTGAGTGTTAAGAGTGGCACTGGTGGAAAAATGTTAACATCTACCCCTTTTTCTTACTAATTTAAACTTGCTATGCAACTTGAACCCCAACTCACATCGCAGCTGAATTTGGCAAGTTAGCTTTTGTTGTGCTGTTTTAACACATTTCAAGATTCCTAAATATAATTCTAGTGTATAAACTCTCTTTAAGAAGAAAATAAGGAAAAGCAAAGCTTTTTTTTGTGTGCTTGAAAAAACTGAAATGACTATCATGAATCTAGCATTCATATTATACATTCTGATAAATCATCTTTTGTGGAAATAATTATTAAAACATATTTTTATTTTTTTAGACTGTTTGATTTCTTTTGCTGCTGGAGGTATGTTGCCCAGTCTGTTGTCTGAAAGAAACTCATGACAAAATGGGCAAACTGACAGGAAAATAAGACCTAATGATGGAGGAAATCCAAATGGAAAGCCGGCTGCAATTTGACAAGGATCCACAAGAATCACTGGACTCATTACAAACACCACTAATGCTTGCAATCTCAACCAAAGTTAGAAAATATTTTTTTTTTAAAGGGCTATTGAAAATTCGTTGTGTAGCTAAACAAAATAGAGTTATTCCGTCCTGCATTGTTTGGGATTTTGTTATTCAGTTTGCCTCACTAATGCATATGCAGTCTTGTTTGTCTAAGCTAGAATATCAATGAGCTTCAGTTTTTGCTCAGGATTTTTTTCTGAGCGGTTAGTTACTGTGTAATGGGATGAAGTGGAGAGGCCAGAACCACAGAGTCCTAGGCGTTCTGTCCCTGCTTAGGTAAAATAAAGCACTCAGTAGGCTATCAGGAAAACTAGAGAGAAGAATATGCAACTGCATCAGTCATGGTTATAGATCAAATTGTGTTTGTATGCGTGTGTGTGTGTGTACTGGCCTAAGCGTTAACACGTTTAGTTCTGCAAAGAACTTTCCTGCTACACCGTCATGGGCAAGAGCTTCACATTTGGTAGTGGAAGTTGCCTGATAGCAGAAAACAGAAGCCTTCCCAGTAGCTGATCCCTGTTTTTAAAAATATATAAATTGCTCTTCCTTTTAGATGAGAAATGTTTTATTACAGGTTCTCTTAGATTTGCTGAGTTTGGTTACATGAAGTCCATAGTGCCCTTGGTGGACTTTTATTCCAAGGGAAGGTAAGAAATGTAATTATTATTTTCCCTTTGGGTTTTGCTGTGTTGATGTGAGCGTCCATAAATAGTTTAAGATCCCATTTATTCTGTAATATTCTGGGTAGTTACGGTGGGATATGCTGAATCATCAGATCCTTTGGTCACCTTGCCATCTTCCTTTTCCCAAGTAGCTCCTTGTTTCTGAGTCTGTCCTGGCTCATCTTTCCCTTTTCCCCCTTGCTCTGCATGAGACAGATTTTGATTTTATTTCACCGCAGGCTGTATATTGTAATTCATCTGCTTGTATTGATGCTGAAGCGGAGCATTGAAAAGTTGGGGTGCAGCTGGCTCTTGGTGTGAACACTACACAATGCGCAGTGGTGCCTCATTTCTAACTATATATTGACGTCTCACATACAAAAGGTAGAGCCAATACTTCTTTCTGTTTATGATTGGAATTAAACCCTGCTTGTTTTCAAGAAGCGTTCTTCATTTCATTTCTTCTTTTCAAAGCCATAAGGATTGTTGACCTACTTTTCAGGTGGAAAAAAGAGACACGGAGGCAGCAAGCTGTTTTGTAATATGCTGTAAAATGATTTCCCTCCTCAAGTACATAAACAGTTATTTGCATACAAATATGATTGGACTTCCAAATCCGAGTATCTGCTTTCATTCCTCAGATGTTGCTTTTAAAAGTGAGTGGTCGCAGATTTAGGGGAATGCAGCATTTGCTCCTTTAAAATAAATCTTTAACATGCCTGTTTTTTCCTGCTTATTTGAAAGCAGGTTTGTTGTTGTTTTTCCGGACTCATGTTTTGGGGCGTTCAGACAAGGGCTTGGGTATATCTGTGGTCGTTCAGCCTTCAGGCCAAGACGAATTTAACGGTAGCGCATTTATGAGACCTGCGGGTGTGATCGAGAAGCAGGTTTTCAGAATCAATTAAACGATGGCGTGGTGTGCTGGAGAGGGAGGCAGAGGATCCGAACGGAGTCTCTGCACGGCTGATACCGTTTGGAAAGGGTCTCTGCTGCAGAGGATCAGCAGCCTGTCATTCGCCACCTCCCACTTCAGTTTCACCCCATCAGTAGAGAAGTCAGAGTCTGGAACGCAAAAACGACTTTCTCAGATTTCCCTCTGACATCCAGTACTGAATGTACCTTCTGTGTCTGAACTGAAAATTTCATCACCTTTTTTATTCTTCGGATTACACTCTCCCTGTTTCATTCCTTACATAAAGCAGAAAACACACGCAAGGAAAAGCAGCCAGAAGGTCCCTCAGTCTAGAGGGGGGCTGGGATGTTGTTCAAGACAATTACTCTGGGAGGCTGCGTAGCTATGCAATAGCAAAGCCAAAGAAGGAGCCGTGGGGAATTACATCAGCTTTTTTTTTTACCTCCTAAGGGGAAAAATCCTGAATAGGGTTATGGGCTGTCTTAACTCTAATCAGCACTGTCCTAGTTCACAGCAAAGCGTGCAGAATGAACCAAGAACAGAGCACACAGAGCTGCTGCAACACACTGTTTTCGAAAACCAAGGCACATAATATCCTGTGAAGCCCTAAAGAATGGAAGGGATAATATGAAACGCAGACTTTTTCCTGGTAATCCTCTCCGTGTGTACTCCGTTTCACCTTCAGTCTCCCTTTGTCTCCTTGCTGTCATTCATGACTCAGCACAGCCTTTCATAAAAACTCTGTCCCTCTCTAACATGCTGACAGCTTCGCACTCCTCTTGCAGGATTGCAGATCTGCTTTCTTTGTCTGCCCACGTAACCTGACTCATCTCCTCTTGGACACTGGCCTTTGCCACTCGCTTCCTGATGGTACAGAATATCACACTGGGTCCACCAAAAAAAAAAAAAAAAAAAATTTCCACTCAAGGACATTAATATTGCAGGATTACTCAGCTAATTGCAACGCCAAACGAGCGGCAGGTTTCAGCCGCACCAGGAGCTGGTACCTCCCGGCGGTGTCTCTCAGGGCCCTGCAAGAGGGGCTGAAGGGTGCTTCAGCCCATGCCAAAAGTGCAGTCCTGCGTCCTGCAGCCTTGCGCCACCTGCATAGCTGGGCAGAAAGTCAAAAATCCCTTCGTCCCTCCTGCTGTGCAGTGGTAGCACCCACTGCTAGTGCGTTCTTTTGCTTCCACATCACTTGGAGTGCCGTCTCCGCAGGGCAGACATTTTGCTTCGCTTTGTGATTACCCAGCACCGCCCCCCCCACCTGTGACAATAACGAAAGATTTCAGCAGTTGCCAGCCTAATGGTTCTGACATGCAGGCAAAATGAAATAACTCAGAGTGGAGCTGGCAACCAGGAAACTTCAGAAACAAATCGATCTGGCAAGGAGTTTTCATTATGCTTCAGGGAACAGGTTGATCTGACAAAAATAGAAGTTGGCAAATAGATTACCTCTTGGAAAACGGCACGCCGAGGTGGTGCAGTGAGATGAGATGAGGGTTGGTGTCTGCTCTGGCTCTAGGAGGTGGGGTTGGCTGCCTCAGTGGAAACAAGGAGATCGAGCCCACCTTGGAATGGAGATTTTGTCATTTGCGTGTTTCATAAAGCACCGTGCAGGCTCGCGGCTTTCTCCCGCAGCTCCTGTCGCAGTCAGGAGGTTCTGCCAGTGCACATCAGCCCTGACTGTCTGCAACTCGTTCTGCTCTCGCTCAACACCATCGTGGTGTCTGTGTGCTTCCAACTTTCCCTCCCTCTGTTTCCAGGGCCTCTGCTCTGCCTCAGCTTCCCTCTCGAACCTGGCCAGGGAGAGCGAGGAGCCCTGTAGGAAATTTTGCCCAAATTGCTCGATTGTGGTGGCTGCTGTCACATGTGCCATACGTTTTTTTACCTGCAAAGCATCCAAATGTTTAATGCTGGGAGAGAAGCAGCTGTTTATAACCTGATGTGTAAGCCTTTTGTATTGTGGATGTGGACACTAGGCCTCTGAAATGGTTAAAAGATTTTTTACTGTGCACAGAAATGTTTTGCCATCAGTATGAAACGTGCAAACCATTCATTTTCTTTAAAAAAAAATCCCCTTACATTTCTAGTAATTAAAAATAAATTCTCCGTCTCCACCTGTGAATATAATCTTCTAAAAAGTGGCCTGTTCTTTCTGTATTCTTCCTGTCAGCTCTCTCTCGTGGTTTCTTTTTTTTAACGATTCGTCTTTCAGCGACTCACTGTTACCTTATATGGTCTCTCTATACGTCTGGGCTTTTTCTTAATGAATGGTATTCTCTGTACCCTGTTTTGATGCTTGGTAAGAATAATAACTTCCTACTATTTTATAACGGTATGGGCACGAAGGGTTTAAAAAAAAAAAAATTACTCAGTATGTTGTTTTCCACAGAATAAGTACTGTCAACTAAATGTTTTAGCTAAGTTGTGTAAAAAGAATAAATCTGTGTCTCAAAAGTTGGGCAGAAGTCCTTGGATATACTTTGGGAAAAATGCTAAATACTTATGTCATGGCGCATGCAGGCGTTTTCCTACATATCTAAAGATGGAAAAATAGGAAATAAAAAAATTGTTACAGAAATATTACCTTGTTTATCTTCTACTATGGTCATAATGTTGTATCTCAGTTAACATTAATGCACTGTAATAAAAATTAGTGCACATCACAATCAATGCATTGCTGCAGGTCCCTTAATCATAATTTTGGAAGCCCGGTGGGCCCTCATACTTTCCTGCTAGGATAAGAATATACTTTTCCAGAAGAATAAGCATTCACAAGGATGACAGAAGAGTAGTATAGTAGATCAAACACAGACTATATATAGGAATTCTTGCAATTTTTGCGTTTTCTCCTTGTCTTACTGTCTTTCTGACAATTTCATGGTTTCCTGCTGGCAATCCATCTGTTGCACTTTGAGTTAAGGTAATGTGTAAATCTTGCCGTAGTTATGAAAGCAATACAAGGGAATGGTTTATTTTTGATTTTTTACGTTATAAAGCAGTTTGGAAAATACACAGATAAAAATGCCAAACCGATAATGATGACAAGCTGTTATAATAAACACAAACACATTATTCTACCAGGAAAACTTCACAAATGTATTTCAATTGTGTGCAGCTCTTAGTAATAAGTTATCCAGGTCAATGACATCTAGATTTTTTTTTGTGTGTTGTAATTAGTATGTAATCCAATTATGGTTTTGAACACTTTAAATTTTCTTTCAATTCACACTCTCTTTCACCATTCAACATTGAATGCTACTATATTTTTTCCCAAACCATAGTTTCTAGAATTCCTCATGAGTTTAGGATTGATGAATCTAAAGAGTTTTGTATGATTTGGGAGAAAATAGGCCACATTTTTCTTTTGTTTAAAAATACCATCTTACTCGTGTTTTTAGTCTTTAGTTCAAATCAAGCTGAATTGCTTCTAACCAATGCATTGATTATATTTAAAAGGTTTGTCACAGAGAATTTTCTAGGTCTCATGATGCTTAAGGTACTCCATGCCGCAGTTTAACTCAAGGTTTGTTAGCCAACCTGTGAGAACAGATCAAGTTAGCCTAAAAAATTGTTGATTCAACATCGGCTTTGATGTGTAACTAAAGAACAATTATATACTTGCAGTCTGTCAAGTCTTAAGCTAGGCTAAAGCTACATATTTTGTGAAAAATACCTTAGGACGTTACGAACGTAAATTACTATGGGTGATGAGGACTGTAGTATGATTTAGAGTTTGAAAGACATTGCAAAAGCTTGATGAAAAGACTTCACATTTTGTAAAGCAGCTTTGCCTTGTCTTCTGTTGTCTTTAAAGCCAATCTGAAGATTCGCTGAATCAAAAAAAGGAGCTCTTTGTTTTCTCTCTTTCTGCCATTTGTTCTTGTCTCCCTTCCCCTTCCTCTTCTCATTCCCTTTTCCTGTTTCCCGTTTCCATTTTCCTTCACCAAAAGTGAAAAAAAGCTGCTTTTTATGTAGTATATCCTTCTTCTTCTCTGACCTGAATCAATACCAGTAAAAGATAATCTGATTTAGTTTCTGCAGCATTAGTAGATGGAGGGTGAACAGACGGGGGGAAGGAGCAGAGTTAAGCCATTCCTGCAGTGGACGCCACAAGCTGAGAACTGGGTGGGCTAGGGACTCTTTCCATTCTTAAATCACCTTTCCTGAGAAAAAAGAGCATGTGAGGTTTAAACATACAGCATATTTTGAAATTATTACCTTGACTATTTTCTGTATTCCAATTGTTCATTACCCAGATCTTTCTGAGATTAAAAGGAAGTGTTTCATTGCAATACTATCTCTTCTGGAAGTTTTTACAGCCTGTTCTTTGCAATATCATATCATTTTCACATTGCTGGGGAAAAACATTTCAGTTTCCTTTGCCCCAAAATTTTAAAGGTATGTTTTTCAGAAGCGTGAATTTGTGCTCAGTCATAGGGGAAAAAGAGCCTGAAATGTTATGCTTTCACGAAAATATGAAGAAAAGATTTTTTCTTTTTCATTTTATCTCTCCTGAAATTTCTCAGACAAATCTCATTGTGTGATTACTGCTGCTAACAAAGGATTGAAGCAGTATGAAAAGAATAAGGCAGGAGGGGAGGGAAGGAAGAGGAGGTGGTTGATTATGAATGTGAAAGCTTTATTTACACACACATGAACAATCAGCAGCTTTGTAAAAAGAATGCAGAAAAAAGCACACACACACATTTTTTACATTTCTGTATGCATAATGGCCCTCTGAAAGAATCAACCAATTTGGTGATTTTACTCCACAGAGGATTTGTTATGCTTGTAAAGAAGCAGTATTTTGAATGACGCTATGTTTTTAGTTCTTTATGCTTAGTGCTGGTGAGATTAAGTTGACAGAAGGGGATTTTTTCCTGTAGTCATTCAGCACTCAGCATGATGCAAGGCTGGTTTTGAGGGAAGACACAGGACAGTTATCTCATTTTTTTAGCAGCAAGAAAGCTGGAGAGGGACTTTTTACAAGGGCGTGTAGTGACAGGACAAGGGATAATGGCTTTAAACTGAAAGAGGGGAGATTTCAATTAGATCTAAGGAAGAAATTTTTTACAATGAGGATGGTGAAACACTGAAACAGGTTGCTCAGAGGAGTTGTGGCTGCCCCATCCCTGGCGGTGTTCAAGGCCAGGTTGGATGAAGCTTTGAGCAGCCCGATGTAGTGGAACATGTCCTTGCCCGTGGCAGGGGGGTTGGAACTAGATGATCTTTAAGGTCCCTTCCATCCCAAACCATTCTGTGATTCTATGATTCCTGCATAGGTTAAGATGGTTCCACCAACAGATCTCAGAAGAAACCCAGAAAGAGGAGACATAAGTGAGCGGAGGTGGAAGTAGAGCAGCAGATCGTGCTGCTCTTGTGCTGTTGGGAAGAAGTCACCCCTCACCGACCCGTTGCTGCCTCTTCATCATCCTGCGCCCACAGATTTGAAGGTTGATCCTCTGGGTGATGGCTGTGGTGGCAGTGGCCTCTGTCATATTTAGCACACGGCAGCTTCGTCTCAGATCTTACAGATGTTCTGGGCTAAAGTGGAGTCCGCCAGGGGTTTGTCCCCACTATGCACTTTGTCCTGTAAGTTGAGCGACAGCTGGCCATTGGCAGAAAAGACCACGGCATAATAAGTTACTATCAGTGACTTTGTTGCGTTGTCTAAGTCACTCAGCTCAGCAAAGAGTTGGGTGGTGGGCAGTAAGCGTCCATACAATGGCATGTTAAAATCATTAATAACAGGTGATGAAGATAAGGATTATGTCTGTGCTTTTTTTATTTGCCTTTTCTTTTTTTTCTGAACAAACTTCATGCTTTTGCCCGTAGTGATGCTGCTTTGTCAGTGGTGGTAGCAGATTGGCTGGTATGGGCTGATGCAGGCTTTTTAATAGCCACCGTAGTCAAGACTGGCAGCATGTCTGTGCCAGCAGCACAGCGGCGAAGAAGAAGCCTAGCACAGGCACTGTTTAATGTCAGCGGATCAACATTTTCAGCTTATGTATTAAATGCAGGTTGAAGGAAGAAAATGATTGAAATTAAGAGTTAAAAAACCCCTATCACTATTCTTCTTTTGCCCCACTTTGCTGGCAGAGAAACCTCCTTCAAAAGACTTCCAAAGAATCCCCTCATGAATATATGCATGGGTGTTTGTGTGGGTTTGTGCATGGGTGTGTAGAGGCATATCCACTTGCCAGACAGGTTCTTGCTTCCTTCCTTTTGGCTTGGGAATTTTAGGGAGACCAAGATGATTGTTCATTAAATTCAACAGGATTTCTTTTGGAAAGACCACTCCTCAGTCTACTTTGGACCCTTTCAAAATTAGGAAGGACAGGCCTGAGCAGGCCCTGGAGCTTGACTTTTGGAAATTACTGCTAGGGCAGGGGAAAGGCTGGAGGAACCAAGAATGGGGGTGCTTGTGTGCATGTGTGTGTGCGTGCGCATGTGCTCTAAGCTGTGTTCCTCAGTACAAGATTTTTCATTGGAGGCGTGTTTCCCTCTGTGCTGCCTGTCCATCTGCTTTCACCTTGATTTGTAGTGAGGGCTTGAAGATCTATACACGTGTAGCGAGGTGCAGGTGGGTCGGGCACTGTGTCGGGCACAGTGCCATCAGTAACGATGCACTATTAATTTGGTGGCTGTCCGTGTAAGGCTAGACAGGCACCTTCTGCTGCTGCTTCCCCTGGCAGGGTGTCGATGTAGGTCTGAGGCAGCCCTTGACCTGTGCTCCCAAGTCGCAGGACCCTGTTTCAGAGTGTCAAAGAGTAGGACGTAATTCTTTCATGTCAAACACCTTGCTTGGCTTCTAGGTAATCCCAGGGCACATTGGGATGTTATTTTTTGATGACTGCGTGTGAAAGTTTTTTCTTACCCTCAGTTCTTGGGAGCAGTGAGACCGAAGGCGTCTCACTGGGTGCTCTGGCTGCATTGCATCCTTGGTTTTCCACTCTTCTGTGAGAAACAGTGTTTAATTAGAGCAGGCGCAGTTGGAAAAATCCATTATGATTTCGGTGAAATTTAGCTGTATTCACGTTGCTGCTTTAGATATTGTCAAATATACAACGTATTTATTAATTGCTGCAACAGTATGCACAGTTAGGAAGCATGTGGTTAAAATAAAATGAGTTAATATTTGCCTTTGTTTAAAAATGCAGTGTTGCTATTGGGATGCAGTTGGAGTTGCATGCATCTCCAGAGGGAATCTAACTTTTTATTTAAAAATGTTTTCTGTGCGATATTTTAAGTCCTCTCTATTGATTTATCTGGAATAGTAAAAAAATAATACAATGCTGTGTTAGATACAGCAAGTAATCTTTATTTTGAAAATCATTCTATTATGGTGAAGACACACGGTACTCTAGTGGTATATAGCAGAAGAAATACATATTATGCAAAATATGCTGTGAAGGATGGACTCAAAGAATGCTAAACATTTCCTACTGTAATTCCTGTCATGACAAAACATCTCTTACTGATGAGGTTTGGATAAATATTTAAAACTGAAACATTTTCCATGGAAAGATGCAGATTCAGTGGCATGAAAATAGTCTATGGACTTGCGAGACTTTGTTGAATTTCTTGTTGAAAAAAATCCAACACATGCCAAAATAATCTGAATATTTTGCCTCAACTTTCAAAATGAAACTTTCAATTTTTTATTTCAAATGGATTTCCTGCCTAGAACTGTGCTTTCATAAAAAAAAAGCTCAAAATTGAAATGATGTGTGCAACACTGACAGGATTTTCAGTTCAGTGACAACTGCTTTTTTTGTCCTCGTTCCTTTCTCCTCCTCCAGTGGATTTTTCAGAATTGCCATCAACTAAAAATATCCATGATATTTGTAGGTCCGTGTCTGACTATTATAGTTTCCAGATCTTCCCTTTTGCACTGTGTCATTTCCACAGCCATCGCACACTTCTTAAACATTGATTTTCAAAATTTTCATGATTACCAATCGTCTGTCTTACCTCCATCACACAGAGGTACCTTTTCTTGGTATCTTGAATCAAGTGAAGGAGTCGGAAAAGGCTCTGTGAGGGATGCATATTTCCATTGGTTTGTTTAGGTTTTTCTCTACCTTGCAGAGGCTTTGGGATTTAGATACTGCCCGCTGTGAACTGTGCTGTTTCTTGGCAAGTTTCTCCACGTGTTTCACAATATCAGCAATGCTGGGATGGTGCCTACAAAATATCAGAGGTCTATTTCCAGTCAGTGTTTGAAACACAGGAAGCTTTTCTTCATAGCTCAAGGATCACATTCCTGCTCCTTTCCAGCCCTAAGTGTGGGGCTTGTGGAGGGCTGTTACAGGGACGGGGGAGGTGGCAGAGTTTGAGGGTGCTGGAAGCCTGGCTCTCCATTTCTACACAGCAGGTATAAATATTGCAGCGAAATGGCTGGTCAGGGCGAGCACGAGTCTGCTGCAGGTGCCCCACACGGCTGTGCCACACAGCAAAGCCGTTTTGCCATCAAAAGCAGTTTAGGCAGTGCAGGGGTCGGAGCCATCAGCACATCTGCAGTGTGACAGGGACCTGCCTGCCACCGTCTGCCTCCGGTGTGATTTCACTCTCCATCTCGCCTGTTGGTAGCATGCGCTGGTTGCACGGTGCGTTGTACCTAAGGAGAATGGCCATGATCGACAGCTAATTGCTTTAGATCAGAGAGGAAAGGATGAAAAAACGTAGGAAAGGGGTTCTTCAAGTACGTATTAAGCTCCACAAAAGGTGATTCATTACAGGTTGATGATGTGAAAGGCCCAAGACCTTCTCATTGTAAAGCGGCATCGGTTCACTGCTTTCAGTGGGAAAATTTTCTTTTTTTTTTTTTTTGCTTATTTTCTCTCTAGAATCTCATCACTAACAGAGATTCGAAGTGGCGGTCTAGGTCCCAAAGCTTGCGCTCCAGCAAGAGCAAACTTCAGTCACAAACATGGAAGAGGGTTGATAAATCACCATGTAAGGGCTAACATGCGGTGGGAGGATGGACCAACCCCGGATGGCGGAATGGCTGTAGTTTGTTCACTGATGTGCACAGCATTTCTGACCTGGGGCCGTTCCCTGAATGGGAGAATGTTTTTACATCAACACAAGCCAGGTTACAACAGCTTTTTCCTCTCAGACATGTCTCCTATGCAGAGAATCAAGAAATGGCTGTGTCAGTCCTGCTGTGTTTGGAGATTTCTTCAGAAATAATGCTTTCTGAAGCTGGCTCTTGCTGCCCGGGTGCACTGGGGGCACCGTGTCAGCCCAGAGGGGCCGGTGCCGGGTCTGCGGGAGTGCCCACTGGGGGCACTTGGCACGTGCCCCGTCCCCATGGTCAGCTCTGGCACCTGTATCAAAGCCCGAAGTGCTATGGAGACCTGGGTAGCAATCTTTAAGGCGGCTGGGAGGAACACACAGCCTCTGAAACTCGTAGCTACCTTGAATCCTAGGAAAAATTTTGGCAGTGGATTCCCACCCATAGCCCAACTCTCTAATTTGCTGTCATTCGGCATCCATGTGCACAACCTTCAGTCACACTGTCAGACGGTGGCATGAACTTGCCCAAATGTGTCTTTATCACAGAACAATCAAGGCACCATGCAGGAGCGTTGGGAGCTCCCCACGGTGGGTGATGGCAGTGCCTGGCAGCCAGGGCCCATCCCACCCCGTGCCAGGAGCAGGGCAGCCGGGGGGCTCCGGGGCAGCCCCAGCCTTGGGCAATGGACATCTCCCTGGCAATGGGGACAGGCTGGGGCCAGGTCAGGACGTGGGCCAGGCAGGGCAGGGCTGTGGGGAGCTGGAGAACGGCCCTGCTGCTGCGTCGCTGGGCAGGGGCTGACGGCCCTGGGGGACTGACGTGGAGTCCTGGGCCCCGGGCAGGGTAGGGGGAGACCCAGGGAGTCTGGTGGTGCCCTCAGGGATGTGATGGAAAGCAGGAAGGTGGGCAGGCGCGGTTGTTTCCTAAAGGTGATTCAGTGGTAGGCTTATAGTATCGGATAGAAAGAGCAAACAGCAGGTCTCAGAAGGCTTTTAATATCTAATGTCTCATTTAGTCATTTTAGTTAAATCATTTATTTATGTGAACTGAAATTTGGCCCTTTAACTGTAATGTGTAGGTCTGGCACACGATCCGCTATGCGGAGTATCTGACTCTCCAGGCAGAACTGTTTATTTTCCAGGATTTTCTAGGTTTCTCTAAGCTGTTTCTAACATATCTTCGTTAGACGGGTTACGCATTTTATTTCTCATTCCTAACAGTGAAACACAAACCTCGCGCTTGGGCATTTCCCACAAAGCAAAAACCCTCTGCAACTTAGAAGTGTTGAATGCTGATTTACTGCTCATGTGTGAACAAATAAATTCCCCAGAAATCTTTTGTTTGGAGCACAGGGCGCACAGCTTGCCTCTGCAGCTGTGCGGCGTGTGGATGAGGTCACCCCCACCACAGAGCCAGCTCTGTCTGCAGGCCTGCTGCCGAAAAAAGCCCCAGGCAGCCTGGAAGAGGAAGGGAAAGCCTCCAAGGAGGGCCGAAGACGACGTTTTTAATGGTGATAAAATTCTGACTCTTCCAATCTATGGGATTTGTAGCGTGGTCCTCCTCGGCAGCGGCACTTCCAAAGCACTTCCTCACCTGCCTGAAGAGTGAGCGAGCAGTGGTATACACATCCATTAGAAAGACAGAAAAATAGATCAAAGCAAATTGTTTGGATATGTATGTTAAGAAAGTGCATATCAAAGTGCAAATAGAAATACATTGTCATCACTCTTACTCTGTAATGGGCTATCCAGTCGGGTTCTAGAAACAGATGGTTTTTTGGTGACATTTTTTTTGAGTGGAGATCCACAAGACCTAGGCTAAAGTCTGAGACTTTACAAACTTTACGTCTTTTAACAGAGAGCAATATGCCAACATATGAACATACAGATGTTCATGTCTTAGTGTAAAGATGTTAACACATCTAACATTTTGTGACACTTTATGTAACTTTTTTACACATAATAGTTTTATAATTATGATAAACGTTTTTATCTGCCCAGAAGCTTTGGGAACAAGCTCGCTGAACTGCGGCTTAGTAAATTTTTGAGCGCTCATAAGGTAGAATATGATAAATTATTAGTGAAAGTGAAATTGAAATACTTCTATGATGTCAGTGCTACTGGCAGTCTGGGAAGCTTTGGTTTCTTGGGCATGCCAAGTGAAAAAAAGATGAGAGATTTTCCCTCTGTCTCTCCCTTTTAATTTTTAAGCCCAAAGCACAAAGTAAAATTACCTATAAAGCTGAATAAAAATAGTGTCGATGGACCTCAATAAATAATAAAAAAAAATAAACAAGTAAAAAAAGGTTAGTAATGTGCTCTATTGCAAATGAAAAAAAGTCAAAAAATGAGAAGACCTACTGAAATAGATTTAGACATGCCACAGTAAAGGAAAAACTGAAGAAAAAATGGTATCCCAAAGAATCTGTCAGTGTGTCAAGTCTTGTCACACAAAATATTGTGGGTGAGGTTGGCGTTAAGAAAGTTTATGTGTTGCTGTCAGTAAAATAGCATCTAAATTGTTCTGCAAACTCTTCCCCTGTTTATCAGGGGAGAAAAACAAATCTTTAAACAAGTAAGCAGCCTTATATAGGAATTCTGACCTCAGACCCGTTCAATTTCACAGAACAGAAGTCTGTTAAAGGAGGCTGCATTACATTAGAGACAAATTTGATATGTCAGGTTTAAGCCAGTTGCTGTAAAGTCTGGGATCCTGTGGCATGCAGAATGCTACGGTTGTAGCATACAGAAGAAGAGATATTTCCAGGGCATCATGGTTCCCAGGACTTTGCATTTAAATAATCACTGAAGAACAAAGTACCACCAGTTGTGAATGATACTCTGTCCAGTTACGTAATTCAAGGAAAATCCACCGTTTCCTGAAAATATATTGGTCTTTGTGAAAATGTTGGTTTCTTTTTTTTGCAGGATGGATAGCTGGTCATAACAAAAGCAACTGGAATAGCTGATAGCTTGATGGCTGTAGCACTTTATATATAATACAGAAACCTATGGTTCTTCACTTCTCATTATTCTAGGTTTGTCGTTCTTGCTTCTATACAAAAAAATATGTCTCCTTTTCCTTGCATGATGGAATGAAAATGCTTTCTAACACTATTATTTTACCTGAAAGTTTTCTTTTTGTGGCTCACTTATCACTTTTTAATTACACAAATTGTCAAATCAGATCCTATTTGTTCTCTCATTAAAATATTTAAACCATCTTATTATAAGGAAAAAGATGGGTAAATAAAATTTACGTTTTCATGGTCAAACATTTTTCTCTGTCTGAACTGTTGCCTCCCATGTTTATTCACAATAATACACGAGGTTGCTTCTTGGAGAGTGAGGAGTCTGCAGAGCTGTGGAGAATAAGCATGTTTAATTTAGATCACAGCTCTGTGTACATTAATCCTGGATCTGTGCACTGTCAGACTAGACAACAAATATAAATTAATCTGGATGTGGTATGAGCACACCATCACATTTCCGCTAAATTATCCAACACAAGCAACATGGTGTTTATGCCACAGTTCGGCTTTATTCTGACTCAGGGAAGGCAAAAGACATCTGATCCATTATTAATCTGCCAGGATAAATTTATTTCTTAAAAAAAAAAAAACACGAAAACAAACTGAACAAATATGAACTTTGACTTAGGAAAGCTTGTGACATGGTCTACCATAGCATCCCGCTAGACAAACTGGTGAAAGATGAAATGGCTAAGAGGACGAGAAGGCGGGCAGAAGGTTGGTCACGCACACCGTCAGGCCAAAAGAATAGAGGTAGTGATACGAAGTCCAACTGGCTGTCGGTTACTAATGGTGTCTCACAGGCATTGATGCTGGCACCACTGCTGTGTAATGTCTTTGTTAGTGAACTGAACGATCAGAACTGGTTTGCAGATGAGTCCAAACTGGAGGGAGCAGCTGGAGTGCTGGAGAGTGGGGGATGCCATTCAGAGAGACCTTGGCAGTCTGGAGAAATGGTCTGAGAGAAACAATGAAGTTCAGCAAAGCTAAGTGGAAAATCATAGAATCATAGAATGCTTAGGGTTGGGAGGGACCTCAAAGATCATCTAGTTCCAACCCTCTGCCCTGTAGTAATGCCATGCAGCAGTGCAGGCTGGACCAACTGTCTGGAAAGCAGCTTTGCAAAAAAAGACCTGGTGGTCCCGGTGGGTGGTAAGTTGAACAAGAGTCAGCAGTGTGACATTGCAGCGAAGGTGGCCAACCTCACCTTGGACTGAAGGAGCTTAGCAGCAGGTCAAGTAATTTTTCCCCTGTATTCAGCACTTAATGAAACTGCAACTGGAGAACTGTATCCTGCTTTGGGCTCCCCAGTACCCAAAAAACTGACATACTGGAGTGAGTCTAGTGAAGATCGACCAAGCTGACTGGGGGCTCTATCAACTGTTCTAACTGGCTCTGGTTAGAGTGGTGGCTTGAACCAGGCAACCTCCAACCTACATAAGTTCTGTCTAGCAGAGTTTGCTCTGGCTCTTGGTGTCACGTGTGAGCAAACCCTTAAACTGGATTTGCTGTGCCATGGAACCATGGACTTATTTTCTTTAGCTGTAACTGCTTTCCCAGGGTTTTAGAGGAAGTAGATATCCTATGTATTCATGCATGTAAGCTCTGCCAGTTGTACAGGCTGGAGTTTTTATTGCAACCTGAAGAATGTGCTGCCTTTCATGTCTGAGCTAGGGACCAAATGTGCATGAACATGTGCATGCACATTTCCTGGATGGTGAAAAATAAGTCTATATTTGGGATTAAAGGGAATTCAGGAAGACTTATCAACACTGTGTTCGAGGCAAGCTAAGAAAAATACTTAAAAATGACAAAGAAAATCTGCATATTATAATTTCCTCTGCTGTTACCTTCAATTAGACTGCGTAATCTTAGAAATGGTTACAGATTTTAAAAATTGTTATATCAGACACGAATATGGTGTATGAAACGCACAACCGGTTCATACATGGCTGTAGGTTTGCAGAGGGTTGTTAACTGTTGCATTGAAATTCTTTCAAAATTAGGCAAGGGAGTGTTTCCTACAGTGACCTGTAGGATGTAACTAACTGAACAGGTGAGATCTCCAATTTTGTTGCTGTTATTTTGCTGCAGGATGATGAAGGGACCATCTGCATTGTCTTTCCTTCGTGCTGACTCGGGGATGGTTTTCCCTGTCAGGTGGATGTATTGTCTGAGTGCAGGTGGGGGCTGATTTTGACAATGTGAAAATTCAATTTCCTTTTTCATGTTGTGTATTGCTTTATAATGCATTGTCTTACAGTATGTTTCTTCTTGTTTACTCTCATTTGTGCTGTGTTAGACTTGCCCTAAGGAACTGGCAGCATGTCAGAGATTGGTAAAAGTAAATTGGTAGATTTACCAACCCGGATCAGACAGGTAGATATTTTAGATATAGGTGTTTTAGAGCTACTTATAATATAGATCAACAAAATTCCTCTTTTATCCAGCACTCTTTCTTTTAATAATTCTATGAGTAGGGAAAAGGAACTTGATCTTTTCTTTAAACATTACCCAGAAATTTACTTTTTGGTGAGAAAGGATTAAAATCGAATGTGGATCTGAACTTTGATATCCAGACCTGAGGATGCTTTATTCCATGATGAGCCTACATGCACTATTAGGAAATGGTTTAGGAAAATAGGCTGATTTTCATTTTCGCAGGACTGAAAACTTCACGGTATTGAAGGATTCCTGAAGGATACTCATATCCTGACAAGGATAAGAACATTTATTCTTTGCCATGCCTTTATTGTGAGTATTCAAGTTCAGGATTTTTAATTATGTACTCACTGGAGTATTGCTCATTGAATGTTCTTTTGAGACACAAATATTCTGAATTACTCAAGGGAAAGGGAGCATTACATGAAATATCGTGATGGAATTCCTTGAAATGTTTTGACTACTGCTTGAGGTATTTTTAAAAATAATCAGAGAATCATCTGATTTGGAAAAGTTTCCTTCTGAGCCACACAGTCTGTGTTCCTGTGCTGTGTCAGAGCTGGATACTTATGTGTGATGGACCCAACATGGGCCGACATTTGCAAGTGAGTTTCCTGTGATTATTCCACATGTGCAGTGCTGTGGTCACTGCACACTCTGTCATAGGAAAAGCCTTTGTATTTAACAATATAACAATATGCTGCGTGGTTAGCAAAGAGGAGTCTGTCCACTCCGACCCATTAAATCCCTCACCGTCCCAGTCCTTTAAGAGTCCACTCCCATAAGCTGGACTGGTGTAAAGATTTCGATTTCTAATTCCACTGCAAATTCACCTAAGTATTCATTTGGTTTCCATCACACTACTAAATGAGTGGGAATGAATTACTGTGAGAAGAGGAAGAGGACACAAATCTATTTTTGGTCTTAAGGAAATTAATTAATCTAATTTGATATGGTTTCTCCTGACAAACACATACTGGCTACGGTTTTGCATCACCTCATCAAAGCATAAAGATGTTTACAAATGGACAGAATCATTAACAATTTGCCAGCTGGCTGGCTAGACTGCTTAGACTTTAACTGTTGAAGCTCCATTTTTGTATGTGTCCCTATTATGTCCATTAGAACAGATATATTAACTATAATAGACAGCAATTTTAGGTTATTGTAGTCTTACAAGGTGTGTGCAGATTTCTCATGCCTGGGAATATGACTGGACTGGAGTTCTGCTGGTACACAGAAATGTTTACTATAGGAAACAAAAAGAAAGTTAGCTTAAAATATTTACCGTTTATCCATTGACATGGATGTAGTTCCTCGATCAGGGATCAGTTAAAAAGTCTTAGGAGACATGACATATTTTCTAAATCAAGAACTGGTTTTAGTCTGCATGGACAACACCACCCTGATGAGCTCTTACGTGACGAGTAGATAAAGGCTGTGCTGGCCTGGCAGCAATGTGTCTGTGCTTATTCCGTGCAGGAATTGGAGCTGCAGCAATTTACCAGTAACCTCACACACTACACGGGGATCATTACGCTGCTTCTGAATTACCTGGGGCTTCACACCAGTGAGTTGGCGAGTTTATACGAGATCCGTTTGGTCTCCAGCCTGGTAAAGCTGCTGGAATGACATCAGTGATTATTTCCTAGTAATCTGTTGAAAGTGCACACTGGAAGGGGAAATGTTTATTGCAAGTACAGCTCAAGTAAGGAACTGTTTTTGGAAGATATTCAAACTTGGAGAACTGGCTTCAGAATAAGTGTGCAGAGGGACTGATTAATCTTCTGACACTGGAGAGCATTAAATAGCTCTATGAATTAATAGTTTCTTTGAGCTGAGACTGTTTATTGCTTTGGAAAAAAAAAAAAATTCTCTTTCAGCAGCAGGAGAGTTTTGAGTCCTAACACCTTTTCCACCCTCCCCCTTCCTGTGCTGGATTGTTTGTTTTTAACTTGGACTGTTTCTGTCTGAACCGACTCATCTGGAAATTGAGTTGTGAGGTTGCTTTGTACCTTGGAGATTTTGTTGTGAGAAGGAATTTATCTTGTAGCAAGGAAATGTGTGGAGACAGGGAAACACAATGAAATCCTAAGTGTTCTTTTGATGGATTTAATGATGCATTTTCTTTGAGGAACAACACAATGCGATAATCTTGGGATAGACAAACTCTTAACTTACTTTTTTAAACTGAATTTGTTTTGATTTGATTGATTTTGGATGAATGCCCCTTTGCTGGAGGCTTTCATATTGTTTAGACTTGGCTTTCAAAACTGATTTGGGAAGGTTTTTTTTCCTCAGAGTGTAGCAAATACATTGTGTATATATTTGGGCTAACTTCTTTCCATGTGTTTATCTTCTTCTTTAACTGTTGATTTTTCAGTCTTCGGAATGACATTAGAAGACCTGTATGTGCATGTGTTTGCGTGCACGTATGTGAGGTCTATATTTGTCATTCTTACAAAACCAACATCTTTTATAAGTAGGGATTCACGAGAACCGGTACTGTAATTTGGATGTTGCCCTGTAGTAAACCAAGTTAGGTCTTTTTCTGCCTAAGTTTCATGTTGTTTTGGGTATAGCATATACAATTCGCATTGTACTTGTCAGTACTTCATTTAGTTTCATCTTTGAATATATTCTCATCTCAAAATATTGATACAGGACTTGCAGAGCTAGTTCTTGTCTTGCTCAGTGCAGTTCATTTATTTGCAAGAACAGAGTAGAGAAATGGGTATAGCTAAAGACAGCTGGGAAACAACAGATCTCCTTGTGTGGTTTTAGATGGATTAATGATCCATTCCATGTAAGATCCAGACTTCAGCAACAACTAAAATTGAATGAATTAGAAAAAAGAAAAAGTGCTTCCATTCAGCCCTGATAACAACAACGAAGCCTTTTGGTGTCATCCTGTTTGTTGCTATTGCAGACAACTGATGTACAGAAATCATTTGGAGATACTCAGGTAACCTATCGTGAAGGCAGAGGTGTGAGGAACAGTGAGAGAAAGAAGAAGAGACTGGGAGGTTAGAACGTGAGTGGGAAGGAGTTGAAGGACGCTTTTGGCTGTTGGGCCAGCATCTCGTTTGTTGCAAGTATTAGATTGAGTGTTATGACTGAGACAGGGAACTGGGGAAAGGTAAAGATTACTGGTTTTGGCAAGGTAAGTGAATGTCATCACGGAGAGCTGATTTTTAACGTGTTCAGGATACTATTCTGAACATGTCTATTGAATCTGGTTTCATTCTTTCATAGGTCTGTTTGGTATGTGTCTTCAGTAAGACTACTGATACTATCCAGCTTGAAATTTTTTGTAAGTGATTTCATGAAATTTGATCTTGAAGAGACAGCCTAGGCTGGAAAAGCATTACTGCAGTGTTATCAGCTTTTCATTGCAAATATGGAACAATGCTTCAAATGAGGTCTTGCCAGGATTTGCTCTGGACTATGTTCCTTCAAATAGAAGTTCATTAATAAAACGTATGATGGGACAATTCACTTGTTTAAAATGTGGAAACATGTTAGGGTAAATTATAAGTTTAGAAAAAAGATCAGAATTCAAACTCTGTTTGGAAAAAAGGAGAGATGGCCCAAATCTTTGAAATGGAACTTGATAAGGAAAAGTCCCTAATGCTCTGTTCAGGAGAATGAAATTAAATCACACATGCACAATGGGAAATAATTGACGATATAACAATGAAATCACAACACGTTGCCACAAATTCAGAGTCCCTTAGAGAGCGTGGATAAGGAGAGCTTAGTTGTGACAAAACGAGTTGTACCTGGCTGTGAGTCTTCTGTGGAGAGATGCTCTCAGCATGCAAATTCTCATGCTCCTACAAGCAAGCAGCCGGAGTTAGTTTAGAAATGAAGTAGAAAAGGTTAGAAACTGTGACGTGTGGGTGTAGCAGAAGAAGTCTACAGAAACTCTAGCTCCCCATGGTTAGAAACGTCCTTTCCAAGCAAACATTACGATTGCATCTGTCCTTTTCAGCTGTCCCCAAATGCCAAGGTACTCTTTGCTAGTCCCAGTGACTGGAAGAAGCAAGGTTACTTTCATGATATTGCCTTTACAGCACACGGTTCACTGCAATGGTGGGCACAGCTTCATGAGCAGCTTCTTCCCCTCTGTAGAACCAGACAAATGTGTGTATCTCCAGGTTCATGTTTGTTCTCTGGAAGAGTGGAGTGAAAGGCAGAGTGGTTGTCGTGAGAACAGTGAATCAAGCTTTTTCTTTACTGTTCTTTTCCTTGGGATCAGAGAAGGACCGTCAATGAAAGTACGATGGGGGAGAACTATAGGATGCGGTGGAAGGAATTGCCATTTGTTTCCTGAAGGCAACCTGGGCAAGTGTGTTCGTGGAAGAGAACTGCAAACAAGATGGATTTTCCTGGTTGGCTTTATGAAACTTATAAGCCACAGACAGAGTACCAAGCTATGGCTTAATGCCTGGGAACCTCATCTAGTGATTTTCTTTCAAGAGTGGTCCTTTCCCAGTAAGCTGGACAAATGCTATTAGACCTGTTCTGTGCAATATATCTTGGGGTGCAAATCCATCTGTGAAAGTGGGTGAATAGTTGAGCAACTAAAAAGTCATCTCTGTCTTGACTAAAAAAACTGGCTTAATTTAAAATTAGGTTAGAGCGTGTCTGCAAGAATTTCAGTGACAGCAGTTTGGACAGAGAAAATGCTAGGATTTTCTCGCAGGCTTATGGCCAAATTTTACACTTTTCTGGATTTCTCTGAAAGTATAACGCAAATGTATTCACATACTTGGAAATATGCGTAACATAGACGACTGAACCCATCTTGGCTCCCTTCTCCTAAATGAGACAATGTAGTCAGGGGAAAAAAAAAAACCCGTAAGTTTTTCTTATTGTATGAATATTATTTGCAGAGTTTTTGCTCCCCAGTTGGACTTATAAACAAAATAAATAGAGGCAAAGGGTTCTTTTATTATTTCTCTTAACTGCAGAAGCAGGAGTGAGTTATCTTGACTGGAGTTCAGCTGTTACATGCACCCATCTAAACTTACAGCTCCCTTTTTCGTTCATTATGTACTTGGGGTTTTATGAGAGTATTCTCTCACAGTTCTCCTAACACCCTCCTGCACACGGACTTTCACAGACTGTCTGACTTAGTGGTGTAGCACTAGAAAAGAATGGGGCTTAACATTAGCACTGACATTGTGTTATCTTCAAAATGTGGTCTTTCTATCTTCCACTTGAGATATTAATAAACTTCAAAAGCTACTTTCAATTGGAAATAAAAAGCTCCAGGGATATCCTTAACTACGTCGACACTGCTGCTGCATCTTGATGATAATCTTATCATGCAACGGTGGAAAAAAAGGCTGATCTATAAAACATATGCAGCATAAGCCACTGCAATTTCAAATTACAGATGTCTGGGTATTGACCCATGGATCATTTCAATTACTTGCTTCTGTAGATATGCATGATCCACCACCAGCCTACCACAATTTGGTTCAGATAGTGGATAGGCAAGTGGAGAGAAATGCTTCCTTTAACCTGTTGACATGCTGTCTGATAAGTAAATGTTTAAGTGATGTCATGTTGACTTGCTGTGATGTGATGGAAAGTAACAGTATGAACCACGTATGCAATAGAAAAAAAGACAAGATCATTTTCTGTGATATCGTCATGCCCTCAGCAGGCAGTGTTGGTGCAGCAGAGTTGAGTCGTCAGTACTGGAGTTCATCCATCAACAGTCTGGAGGAAAAAAGGGGACAGGCATTGAAGGCAGCTAATTTGCAGAATTTGTGCTCCTAAATTTCTGTGAGACAGTGGATGAATTCAATAGAAAGAACTAGTGTGTGTTTAAATAATTAAACATGCTTTGGGGAATAATTAGTCCTTTTTGGGAAACTGTAAGTGATGGCTCTTGCCTTAATGCAAGGCTGTGTTTTAAGCCATAGTGCAAATGCGATGTGGGTGGAAATGCAAATGAAGAGAAAATAAGCAATTCTCTTTTAAAATTTGATTCAAGTTGTGTACCTATTTGAAGAGAAGTTCAATCGCTTTTTCAATTGTTTTCAAATGGCCTATGCACAGACATGATTTAGGGTTAAAAGTCCCATCAATCCAGCCATAGTAGCTAAAAGTCTAGGCTGGCGCTGACAATAGTTTATCTTAAAATGCTGATAAAAATTCCAGTGGCCATTCCTACTGCCACTGATTGGGGTTAACCCTTGTTCCACATGACAGTTGGCCCTAACTGAGTAAATAATGTCTGACAAAGGTTCAGTCTGCTTTATAAGGGCAGAAAAGACCTAGTCAGTGACAATACAAAAGATAGTACAAACTTGGCTTCGGAGATGTGGGAAGAAACCCAACCTTGCACAGTTTCAATGAAAAGTACAGAGCAAAGTGATAGATAAATATGTATAGAACAACACTTATACATACGTATATAAATACACCCCCTCTGCTTGTATACATTGGTATAATGAAACCCCTTATGTCTTCCTCCTTTCCGTTCAGCTAAGCCAGTTGCTGAAATGGGGCTGTTTCCAAGTGCAGACAGGGCTGAGGCATGCATTATTGACGGAAACGCTCTGGTCTCCTGGGACATATAGGCATTTCAAAACCATTCATAATAATGGAGCCCAATCCTATGCTGCAGGGCAAATGACTCTGCATCAAATGGCCAGCACAAAGCAGCCAGCCATGGCACATCGTATTACCTCCAGCTGCTCCTCCCCCATGCTGTTTGTGTAGGAAGTGTGGTTCAACATTTTTTATGCCGAATCTGACTGTGGAAAACTTGGCACATCTATATCCCAAGCTATGTTACGTGCTTCTTAGCCATAGTGGAAGATTTGAACAAAAATACGTGACTTCAGCTCAGAAAAGTGTTGAAAAACAGCTCATAGACGTGTTTAGATTTCCTATTGAGTTACCTTCCCCCAAAACAGAAGTTTATAGGAAATCCTGGTAAAGCCATAATTGTAGTCGTAAACAAATGGCTCGCTACAATGCTGACCTCCTTCTATAGAGCCCAAGTTAATGGCAGGGCTAGAGATCTGTATTAGGCACTGTGACAGCAGGAAGAAATCTGGCAGTCTTACAGTGTCATTTTGTGGAAAATACATTGGAGCTGCTTCTGGAATAAATTTACATGAGAGCAAAGAGGAATTAAATAGAGACGAAAGCACAGATTTGCTTGCGATGATGTGGATGAGGATGGCAATTGCACAGAATGTTTAGTTGCATGTCTCCCTTCTGTTATTGTGCTTCTGAGTGATCAGCAGATGTCACTGGTGATGGGTGACATGAAGCCTGTCTCCATTCTTTGGATCAAAAAAGAATTGCCACAGCATTTGTGGCTTGGGAGTGAGGCAGCTAAATGCCAGAAGTTGCACTGCAAATGACCACATCTCTTCAGCTAATAACATGTGCTTGTGTGGCTAACGAGCTCAGATTGATTGATACCTCGTGATTGGATCTTCCTGTTCTAAAATTTTCCTCAGAACATTTAAGTAAACTACATGCAAATATGCATATATACATACATACAAATATATATGTAGATATATGTTTATATATAAATGCCCAGGTACTGGGGGGGTGTGTGAAATAGAAAGACTATGTGTGCATCTCAGCATGACATCTTATTGCTGTTTATGAGCTTCTCCTTCTTCTGTCTTAGGTCCTCTGAAATGCTCCAGACTGGCACAACCATGGAGACCTCTGCCTACACACTAGAAAAAAGGTAACTTTTTACTTCTAGGATCAAAAAGGAGAACAAATTTCTGCCTGAAAAAAAACAGTGGTGTTTATTTCCTGATGAAAAGCCAAGTATTCAGTTGCACAGTTGATTAAAGCAGATCTGAAAATACCTGGAGGACACCAAAGCACCTTCTTGTATTAGGGAATAAAAACTCCCAGCAATCTGCTTCAGAAGAAACTAAAAGCCAAGTAAACGTGAAGACTAAGTCAAAGAAAGGGAAAAGCGTAACAGTGAATGTGCTTTCCAGAACTCACAGAAAGCCAAACAACCAGAGGCTTTGTGTCAGAGGGATGTGAGTAAAAGAACCATCTTTGCAAAGAAGCGGAAGCTTTTCAAAACAGCCCTTGTCCAGGTACATAACCACTCTGCTGTTTATTTCTAATAATAGAAAAGAAACACCTGAATTATAGCTGACGTTAAATTCCTGTTTCTGAAGTTTTGTAAATTGCAATGTGAAAGGACTCAAAGTATGGCCATCTTGTGTAACGGTCTTTGCAAAGCGCGAGGCATTATCTCAGTTCTAAACATTTTGCAGTACTTTAAAATCTACAGGCCAGAATGTTTTTCTTTGATCAGTCTGCAGTGATGTGTATAAGATGACAGACTTCAGAGAGACAGCTCTCAGTGAACTGGTTCAGAAACACAAAGATCTTGGCTTATTACTGTGTGTATTTATTGCTGGATTCACTAACAGGTCTGTAGCCAAGCTAGGATAGACCAGCATAAAAATTCTGCAAAACAAGAGAGGTGCTGCTATACAGCTGATTTTTGAATCTATGGCAAGTGCTGGTTACATACAAACCCCACAGATTGAGGGCTTCTTAGGATTCGAGACAAAAAAAAATCTAAACTGCAGATGACTGATTTGTAATTCTGCAGTGAAGCAGTGAACACACATTGTTCCAGAGGCTTGGGTTGTTGTGGATCAATAACCTCTGGGTCTGAAAAATAATCACCATACAGAATTGGAGTTTACTCACATTAAGTCTTAGAAAGCATATAGATAACTGCTTTTTTTTTTTTTACTAATGTCTTTGAGACTGCAGCCTGCTTTGTTTGGAAACAATTTCGCTACTAGAGACGAGCAAGGAAGTGAAGGCAAAAATCTGAAATTAACTGTGCCTTAAATCACAAATAGGGTAAAATCTGTTATTACTGATAATGCTTTTACAGAGATCCAGCTAGGGAAAATTTATATGCATTTAACACTGCTGTGTTGAAGTCCTTTGAAGGAGAGGATAGATTGTTGTTTGGAGCAGAAAGCTTAGAAAATGCACTGATCTAAGTCACAGCAATTATGACCATTCCAGTCCTTTTGTTCAAATTTTAACGTTAAGGCTAGCAGGTTCAAAGGATAAATATTTTTGAGCCCTTGGAGGCAAAGATGAAGAGAAATCTTACCTATTCACTAGAAGCTGCCACTACAAGTTTGGATGTCAGATTTTTTAAGCTATTGCAGCCATTTTTCACAGGGCTTTAGCACCTTGCCTTGACGTAGTAGCTCAGTGATAAAAAAAGAAGTTCCATTATGGCAATGTAAAAAGCAACACTTTGCTAGCGCATTTTTACACTAGTATTGAGTGGAGAGGAAAAGCACAATCTACAAAATCAGTAGATGCTTCTAAAATTACACGTAAGTGCTATCAAATCTACAACACATGATAGTGCAACAGGTCAGCTTAACAAAGCTTTTTACCAACAGGCAACCTGCTTCTCAGAATATGTTGCTCTTGGTGGAAAGACCATCTCGCTGCCTGGGGGTTCTGCAGTGCTGGTATGTGGGCTTTCTATCATGATGGAAAGAAAACAAAATCTTTTGTTGCATTGTTATGTTACGCAGTGTTTTGGGGTATTGCTTCAGGTGATTGTAAAAATCCAGACATTCAAATGTGCAGAATTAAAGGACAATAAAACAGCTCAAACTGTCTTAGTGTGAACGCACAGACACACATGCCCACTGTACAGAGGTGTGCAGTTTCCTGACAACTCAAATAAATGTCTAGGCTATTCTAAATTTGTGGAATTTTAAGTTCTCATTAAAAAAAAAAAAAAAAAAAGGCATGAGAAACATGTAAAAATCAGTCAGGCTCTGAATAAACAAAAATGAAGTTATAGGTTTATGTGTGGTTTTCCAGAAGTCCCTTGTCACCAGCAACATAACCTCCACTTTATGTAGGACTCTTTTGTAGTTTTTCATGTGGAACCATTCAGCTTGGAGGGAATCTCTGGAGATTATCTAGTCCCACTCCCTCTTTGAAGGACTATCAATATTGTCTTTTTTTCTTCCAGAACTGAAGGGTTCAGCATTACTTTTCCTCAAATTCATTCCTAGCAGCTGTAAAACTTTATGTTACTTTTTTACTCAGCATGTACTGATAGGACACCTGTAAATGGCATCATTTCTATGTGCTGTTCCTCAGTTTACCCTTGTATTTATTTGTGTCTGTTCTCTAAACTTGGACCTCTTGTTGTGGTCTGAGAGTGGAATGCAGGAAAAAGCTACTTGTATATTCTCACCTGAAATTCATTCTTTTCTGGAAGAGATGGGCATCTGGGGAGTAGGCACAAATCTGTTGCTTCGTGCAACACAATGAATAATTGATTTACCTTTGTGATTCGTGTATCTTAAGAGAAAGCCTTAAGGGATGATGCAGGTCTTGGCCTTTGTTTAAGAACCTTACCTTACCTTACTCTTACTTCACCTGTTGTTCCCTAAACCCAACGATGCTTGGGGAACTTTTTTTTAACTATTACATCGTAAGACATGACAAATAAGCAGGAGAAAGCTCCTTTCTGTGGAAAATGTGCATTGAAATTGGTGTAGCTTTATTATTCAGAGTAAGATTCTTGTACCATACTCATTACTGTAGTTTGTGAATGCTTCCCAGTAGCATTTTAAAGAATACGACTAACATCTGTCACAGACTCATCTACTCCTTGGGTGGGGCAGAGAAGCACTTGTAAAATTTCTGGTGTTTTTTTAACACATATGCTATGCATTACTGTTAGTGAGGGCAAGGTCAAAGAAATGTGCCTTGCGTTCGGGAGGTGCTGAGGGCTGTGAATGATCTTAGTTTCTTAGGAATCCACTCCACAACTGTAGATCGCCTCCTGAAATGATCTTTGCCCTCTTTGTAGAGCACAGCTACTAAATTTATTTTTACAAATAATTGGTTACTTTCTGAGATTCACTGTTTTTTATAGAGGTCTGCTTAGTAATTTTCATGAGTCACAGAGCAGGAACTAGGGGATTGCTTCCCCCTTAACGGAGACAGCACTTTTCTCTGGAAACAGAGGAGTAGTTCTTGCCAGTGACCAGGGGAATGGTGAGCAATACATTCTCTGCCACACGAGCACGAAGCTATCAAATACGTGGGATCAGGGCAAGATCTGCTGAAAATTTAACTGGTGGCACAAATCTGGACTTGTGTGCCTCTGCTACAGATCATTCTTCTATGGCAAAGAAGCAAATATTAAATCATTATTCTGAAACTTTAGATGATTTTTTTTTCTGGTTGTCTGCAACCTGGAGAATTCTTACAATAATGGCCATAAAGATAGCTATGATTCCAGATATCCTGGGAAGCTAAGATGGTCAGAGGAGATGATAAAGTTTTATGTGTTTGTGGTGGCATAAGTGGTTGAAGACGTGTTCCAGCACTTTATTTTAGATGGATTTCCATAGCCACTGGTGTTTTATGCTGAGATATATTGTGTGTTACTGTAATTGAGAAACACTGAGTTACTGCAATTGTCTCATCAACCACAAAGAGCCAGAGTTTTCTTGCCAGCCTGATACAACAGTCTTGTTTGAGCCTGACATTGACGCACTCTTCAGTATTAGTGGGAAATCCCAAATTACTTGAATATAGATGTCTAAATGTTATAAAACTTAGCCTGTGCTAATAATTTAGGTTCTTTTTATATAATCTCTGAAGAGAGATGCACACCTACATACAGTGATTTATCTGACCCATAGATGAAATGAATTGCTCTCAGGAGGTGAGAACCTGTCCCTATTGATTATATAAGGGGAAGCTAGAGTGACATTCTCATCCTTAAACATCTGTCATTCCTGTGCTTGTGTTGGGGCAGATGAATCCCACCTATATTTGTTTGCTAATGAAGACCCAAAAAATCTTCTGAATGCTCTTTTATTTTTTGTTCACTACCAATTTCTGCCATGCTGAGGCTCATCTTCAGCTAAGTGTTTCACCCATGAAGCACTTCACCTTACCCTATACAAAAGAGCATGACTGGATGTGTGAAAGGTAACTCTATCATTACAGATTATTGGCATTTACATTATTGTCATCTAAATAGTCCATATAATAGGTAGTAAAGAAAAACTCATCATATGGTACAGCAATATAATAGATGCCAGATGAAAATGAGGTTTCCCCATCAGGTTTTGGTGGAATCACTCCAGAAAGACTCAAAACATTTTACTAAATTACCTTTTGCTCCTGTCATCTCTCTTAGCAAGTGTCTCATAATCTCTGTAAGACCATGTAACTCACAGTCAAATGCTGCAGATATGCCCCAGATGAAAAACCATCTTCTGTGTTCTTTCTGCAGATAGAGGATCATCTGTGCTGCTAAAAAGGCTTCATTCTGTGTTCTGTCATGATTTCAGACTGTTCCAAGTTTAGATTATGAGCATCAATTAGATGAGGGTGTAGCTGGCCTTTGTTTAGTTATGCTATGAGTTTACTCAGAAATGGTAGGGCAGGTTGGAGCTGGTGTCCAGAAGTGGTTTCTCAAGGACTGAAGTATGTGGTTTGGAGTTATTCCAAGCTGTGTTTCAAGGTTTAGTAAATGCATAGATTGAGTTAAACTTGAGAGCTAGACCTTATGGTGAATTAATGCTGTGAAATTTGGTAATACCATAAATTTCAGTGGATATGTACAGGATATTTTTTTCTAGCAAGGGTGAGATTTCAATGCAGCAAAGATAACATGACTGTTCTTTTTGGGTATGACACAAGCTTTTAAAAACCTGTTATACTTCTTTTTGTCTGTGTCAGGTGTTTTCAGTACTGTCAGCATTTCAGTGGCCATCCTTATTCCTGAATAAAGTATCAGAGAACTGAAAAGTACATGCTCAGTAATGAGGAACCATCTTTTTTATTAGCCAAGCTATGAGTGTTCAGTGGTCAGTGACAATGAATCACAATTTCCTTCATCCCCATCCTGTAGATGGGTAATGTTGACTTTTACCATTCTTTACAAGGAATTTGTTGGAGGGCAAGAATTTTGGTCAAGGAAAGAACCTGGTCCTTTTTGATGTCTGAGGCCTGGAAGGTGTGAATGCTGTAATGTGGAAAATGAAGATTATAACACTTTGGTCTTTAAATCCAGGCGATGTCTAGACTACAGATAACCTTTCAAAGTTTTACAGACAATGAGTTCCTTCATTTGTATTTCCTTGCAAAGCATTTGTGACCTTCCTGATAAATGTGTTGAAATCTTCAAAAGTGATACATCTGAGTTATTTCACAGTAGACATTGACAATGTAGAGTCATAGAATAGTTTGAGTTGGAAGGGACCTTTAAAGGTCATCTGGTCCAACTGCCCCCGCAATCTAATCTTCAACTAGATTAAGTTGCTCAGAGCCCTGTCCAACCTGACCTTGAATGTTTCCAGGGATAGGGCTTCTCCCACCTCTCTGGGCAACCTGTTCCAGTGTTTCACCACCCTCATCGTAAAAATTTCTTCCTTGTGTCTCATCTAAATCTACCCTCTTTCAGTTTAAAACCATTAGCCCTATCTCAACAGACCCTGCTAAAAAGTTTGTCCCCATCTTTCTTATAAGTCCCCTTTAAGTATTGAAAAGCTCCAATAATGTCTCCCCAGAGCCTTCTCTTCTCCAGGCTGAACAACTCCAACTTTGTCAGCCTTTCTTCATAGGAGAGGTGTCCATCCCTCTGATCATTTCCGTGGCCCTCCTCTGGACCCACTCCAACAGATCCATGTCTTTCCTGTGCTGAGAGCTCCAGAGATGAATGCAGTACTCCAGGTGGGGTCTCATGAGAGCAGAGTAGAGGGGCAGAATCACTTCTCTCCCTGCTTCTTTTGATGCAGCCCAGGATATGGTTGGCTTTCTGGGCTGCGAGTACACATTGCCGGCTCATATTGAGCTTCTCATCAACAAACATCCCCAAGTCCTTCTCAGGGCTGCTCTCAATTCTTTTATCCCATAGTCTGTACTGATACTGGGGAATGCCCCAACCCATATCCAGGACTTTGCACTTGGCCTTGTTGAACCTGATGAGGTTCACATGGGCCCACTTCTTAAGTTTGTCCAGGTCCCTCTGGATGGCATCCCGTCCCTCAGATGTATCAACTGCACCACTTAGCTTGGTGTCATTTGCAAACTTGCTGAGGGTGCACTCAAGCCTACTGCCTATGTCATTGTTGAAGATATTGAACCATACTGGCCCCAAAACGGACCCCTGAGGGACACCACTTGACACTGATCTCCATCTGGACATTGAGCCGTTGGCCCCTACCCTCCAGATGCGACCATCCAACCAATTCCTAACCACTGAACAGTCCATCCATCAAATCCGTATCCAATTTAGAGAGAAGGATATTGTGCTATGAGCCTCTTGAGAGTGATCTATACAATACCTTGAACTTTTTGAAAATTAATCTTGCTTTCATTATTGTGAAATTATCAGAACTGTTTAGAGCAGTGCAAAAAAACTAAAATGGCATTAAAACTCATGTTGAAGCTGTTATTCTAGGCATGGGAAGGCCATGACTGTAAGGCAATTCAGTTCCTGCCATGCCACCTTCTTGAACAGTCAGACTTTGTCATTGTGATAGCAGAAATTTGCAGAAACGATGATCCCATTGAAGTCAAGATGAGTTTTGTCATTTATTTTAATCTAGATGTTGACTTCCAGAGGCGAATTTCCCTGGGTTTTTTTTTGGTTTGTTTGTGTATGTCCTTCCACCCCACCCCTCCTTGGAAAATCTTTACCAAGCACTCATCTATAAAACTGTGGAAATGTCCAGCAGAATCTGAAATTCTTATTATCCAGATCACATTTACGAACAGTATACTGTTCAGGAAAACTCATTTCTGCTGGTGCTGTCACTTCACAGTGGAAGTTTAAAAATAACTGTGAATTAATAACATGAATGTATACATTTTTTATTTCCCCCCCTGTGAGGTCTGTTTCCTTACACTTTGAACCAAATTAGTTTCTATTGATATTGTTGCCTTTATTTGTATGAGACACTTTGCTGCACAAACCACTAGCAATTATTTCACGTTTGCTTTGATCATAAATCTTGTTAGGCAGTTTAACTGCTATGTGTATTCAAATGGGGTTTGCTTTAAAAGAGAATGAAAGATATTCAGGTCTTTAACAAAATACTAGGAAGCCAGTCATGTTTGAGACTTATCAGCTGATTTTGCTTTTCCAAATATAAATGATCTTTTGTGTTCCTTGCTTTTTAGTATTTTCAGGCAAAGACGGCAATTTATTTGCTGCTAAATTTAGGATAATCCCATGTCATAGGGTGTTGGCTGGCTAAAGGGTTTGATAATGGGATATTGAGCTTTTCAATTTTAGATTATTTAACTTTTATCCTTTTTTCAGAGTCATTGCAGGGAATCTGGTATCTAAGCAGCCTTACAGACTGTTTGACAACCTCAGTTTGTGGTAAACCAGTGCCTGCCTTGCTCAAGAGATGAGCTTTTCCTCCAAACTTGCTGATTGATATTTTACTACAGCATGTCTTCTTAAGATTTTCAAATGTATGTAGTATTCTTTCTTTCTTCTGACGAGAGAAATGCTTGGATTAGCTGGGGTGAGTGGGAATGAGAAAGTATAAGGGGAAAGGAAGACTAATGAAATGGGTTATGTTAAGCTCAGAAATTGCTGATTCTCTTTCTCTGCAGCAGCATGCTCCATTGTACGGGTCCTGTTTAAGTTTTGAGGCTTTCCTTCTTAGGTGATGATTTCAGTTCCATTTTTTCCGTCAGTGTGTAACTGTTGTGGGACATACTGGTTGCTTTGCAAGAAATGAGTTTGCAGAGTCGTGAGTCCTTTAGCTAATTACTTTGGAGACAGTTCCAGTAGTGTGTAATGACTTAACACATTTCAGGGCATTTATTTTCTCTGTTGCAGTTTCTTGGAAATGAATAAAGACTTCTGAGGGACAACCTCAGGTGATGTCTCTAAATGACTCAAAATGAACGAGTATGAAAACCAGATTACACTTTTGTTTTCAAAGATGAACATTTCAGACCATGTTCTGAGGCAGAGACCCTAGTGCTGTTTCTGTCTCGTGACGGGTCAAGAAATCCATTTTCCAGTCTTACCTCATCATGTTTTTCATGAGCTCTGCAACTGTAGCATTGCCTTAACTACTGGCAAAACTTGCAGTGATCCTAAGGGATCCTGCACAACGTATACCGAATCCAGTGGCATAGCAACACATGTAAAATGCAGAAACATGCCTGAAAAACATCTCAAAATGTTCTCTTAAACAAGGGAATAGATATATACAATTTCTAGGCACCCATTTAGTACTTCTTTATGTCTGTCCAGCCCAAGTCAAGAGCTGGATGTCTGAAGGCTGAGAGCTCAAAATATGTGCATTGCTTAAGCAATATATTTCCCTTACTTTGGATTTTACGATTTGGAATAGAGAACGCAACTGTTATAAAGAAAACAGACAAGTGTGCATCTTACAGAGATTTAACAGCTGGTATAGCACTTCTAGCTTTTCAGATCAAAACAGAGTAAAGCCTATCCTAACTACAAGCTTGAAAATATGTCTAAATTACTGAAAATTCAATGGTCAGTTTTTAGGCATCTGCAATATTTTGAATATTCATTAATAAAATATATAGGTAAGAGTATTTGGTTCTGAGCATCATGTATTAGTCAATGTCATCCTGTAGGAAAGGGATCATCAGTTCAATCAGCACCTCTCTGCAATTTGATTTTCAGTCCCAGGAGGAAACAGACCTGCAGCTGTGAGTGCAGTCAAAAGAGTTGTGGGGCCAAATTTTCATCCAAATTCTGTCAATAACTTGCAGGACTTGTGCAGATATTTCTCTCTCTTTTCCTCACAGGTAACCTCTCTATTTGCACAATATGGATATGATTACAAGGCTCCCCAGAGAAGCCCAGATGTCACAAATGTGAAACTATGTGAAACACAGAACAAGGAGAGGAAAAGCACACAGAAAAAAACATAGATAAAAGGCGCAGGGCTACATGTGGAATTTTGAGGGACATTTTTAAGTGCTACGTCTGGAGAGTTCAACAACCAGAGGGATAACACATGGTTTGATAAACTCTTTTGAAAATTCAGTTCTTATGATACTAAAAGGGAAAGAGAAATCTGTCAAAAATTTGACTCCACGTAGCCCAACCCTGAAGGAAAAATAGCCTTGTGGTAGCCATCACGATGTTTTCTGAAAGCTGCCTTGTAGACCAGTTTCTTGTCTGACCCCAAGATGGGAGGTGTTTTCTACTATCTTTCTGAAGGTAACACTTCTTGGAAACTTTTTAACTGAAGTTATTTTGGGAAATAGCAATTCTGTGAGCTAAAATGTGTCTCAGGTTTGCCTCTGTGTCATGGATGGCAGGGCAGGCTCTTCATAAAGCCCTCTCTGGATTTATGGCAGGTAGTGCTGGGGTCAGGGCCTGGATGCTTCCCGGACAGACCTGTGGGGCAGGCTGCTGCACTGCCACTATGACCTTGGGCTGGCTTAAATCCAGATTTTCCCTTCACCACATCTAGTGTGTAGGATCCATCTTCCAGAACTGCCGGGAGTAGAAAACTAGAGCCTTGCTTAGCACAGACTTCTGCATTTGTCTTCCAACATACCATGAAGATGTGCTCACTTCTTGTTTTCCCTTAAACAACAATAGCAATTTTCCAAAGAAGGACTTCCTCACTTTTTTTTTTTCTTTTGTGTCTTTTCCACAATCAAAAAATAGAGTAAAGTATAAATATTATAGAACACGCAGCACAACTCTAAGTGGAAAAAGGCTCTCAGAAAAGCTAAAAAACAGTGAAAAGAAGAGTGTGAATTTGCTTATCTATGAAATTTATTCTTCCCTGGATATATTTTTTAAAGATCAGGATTCTGATTTCCTGTTTTCAGCACACGAAAAAGCAATGGCTTTGATTGACCTCGTTGGTCTTGGAAAACTGGTCAGCTTTCTGACCAAGCTGAAGGAATACATCACAAGCAGATTAAGCTTATTTAGACTATGGGAGAAAGAAATCTGCTGACACTTCTCCTCGTATGCTGAGGGAGAGATGTGTTCTTCTGTGTGGAAATCCCTACTCCCTCCATTGATTAGATTCTGCTCTCATTTGTGGGTAAGGGACTTGAACTGTTGAAGTCAGTTAAATTACAGTGGTGTCAACCACTGGAGAATTGGGCCCTTTGGGTGAACAGATTTAGAGGTGGAAAAGAAAAAAAAAAAGCAGCACTGATTGCTTACAATCAGCCAGTACAGCTGTGGCAAAAGTCTGTTGTTTATATTTACACCTTTCAAAAAGGAGACTGTGTTTAGTGGTGTGTTGCTACAGCAGCATTTGGCTGCTTAGTGCAACATATAATTAGAGGTTTTACAATTTGATGCCAAGCAGCGCATCCTCTCCACAAAATTTTTAAGGTGATAATCACTTTTATTGCTGGAATTTCATTCACGGAAACAGTGAAAAAGCCCAAATATCATTTAGAAAGAGCCTATCTCATCTCTCTTCTGATTAGTGTTTCACAACCATAAATTAATTGGAAGAATAAAGGGTAGAACTTTAACTACACCCCAGGTCCCATCTTGGTCCCTAAATCTGTATGGGTAATGCAGTTTATAAGTCACGTGCCTTTCTCCAGTTGAGTCAGTGCTGAAAACTGTCATTGGTTGAAGCATAATTAAAATTGGACTCTCAGAGGATGATCTTTTTTCTTAGTAGGGTTCTGTAATTATGCATTAACTGGTTATCTGTTGTGCTTGGGGCACTAAAAGCACAACATAATTTATTTCTCTTCCCTGTATTTTTGTGTGAAGGCCAAGGGAAATTTTTGAAGCAGACCTCCTATTCAAAAATCCATAAATCCATAAATCCATGCTGTGTTTTCATATATGACATCTCTATGGCACCATGTACGCTACAAAAATTATCCAAATAAGAGCAGTCAAGCCGTTCCAGTAATCTGGAAATATCCCTCAAGAGAGGAGGGAAGGTATTTTTTCTCCTACTATATTTTACCATCGTAATGGACATCTAAAAGTATAATAAAATAAATGGCTGAATTCTCTCTATTTTTTTAGCCTGACAGTCAATAAATTTACCAGTGGCTGGCAGCTCAAAATATTGTAACATGAATGGTATTTTGGATCGCGCTGAGGCTCAGCAGTGTTCTAGATGGAGTGCGTAGTCCTGTTGGACCTGGTCCCACAAAGTCTATGGCATGTCATCCTTGTCGGTCCTCCCAGACATACCCACAGGGCTCTGATGACGTTATTGCTGGGTTTCACAAAAGCTAAAGCTCATAAAGCTGAAATTTTGCTTCACATGAAGGCAGTAGTCACAGTCAATGAGTTTAACAGATGCAGTAGACCCTCTTGGTGTAGTCAGGGAGTTTTAAGGAATCAGATTTTTTTCCAAGATAGAAAGCAACAAAGTGTTACATGAAACGTCGTCTTTTTTTTCTTTTTTTCTTTTTTCTTTTTTTCTTGGCTATTTTGCAGAATGGAATTTTAAAGCATACACTGAGAGCTGGAAGTTTCATTTGAGATGTTAATTTTAGGATGCTATCCCAAGCCCTGTGGACTGAAAGGAGCTGGGCAGAGATGGGAGGTGGGAAATGGGCTTCACTAACAAAAAGACAAAGGCAAAAAGCTCGCGGTTGCTTTAAATCATCAACACTGATGTTGTACGTTTTTTATTAAAGCCGTATTGTAATTCATTATAGTAATAAAATTCAACAGGAAAGGAGACAGAGAAATGACCGGTTGTTTTAAGGTAGTATGATCACCTCAGCTCTCCCAAATCAGTAGCACTGTAGAGGTTAGTGCAGCGCCTTGTCACGTGAATGTGTATATGGTGGCAGAATAATTTTAGAAAGGGCCTTTTGAAGCAAATTGTGGTATAGTTTCTGCATTTATCATTTTGCTTTGGGAGAGAGAACTGTCAAATTGGTACTGCAACAAGACAGATACTGCTAAGCTGAAATTCTCCTCTTCCTAGCTGGTGCATCACTTTAATGCCTCTCATATGACATTTCATTCCTATGGGACTTTGAGTAGGAATGATGTAGGGGTACTGTTATGTATACCCTATATGAAATAGCTCTGCAAATATGTATTTAGCAGAAGAAATATAACCACATGCGTAGATCACAGTGCAAACTATCAGCTCAGCAATCAAGAGCATTCAATTTCAGGTGATTAGCATTTGGGAAAAATATTTTATTAGGAAAAAAACCATTCAGCTACTGAAAGTGCAGTGTTAAAATGCCTCAAACTCTTTAGGTGCCCCAGAAAATAGTTTTGGCCTAGAAAAATGAAAAACAAAAGAAAGCAAATCAAGGCTTTGGTACTGAAAAAAGTCAATATTAAACCAAGTTATATTGAAAACTAAAATAATAATTAGCCATATCACTCTGGCTGTTGAGTTGATCTTAAAGAAAATATGAATCCTGGTTCATCAATCCAATATCGTCTTGGAGGAATGATAATATTTCACTGCTTCTGCCCAAACTCTACTTATTTTGTCTCTGTGCCATTCTACACTAGAGAAGAAGAAAGAAACTGAGGGGTACGAAAGATCTTTATTTAGCTCTTCTTAAGCACATCTACTCACCCACAGAATAATCAGAATGTAGGTGAAACAAAAGCAGCAATTGTCTTCCTTTTCCCAGAAGCGAAGCTGCTGCAGTCCCTTGGTGAGTACAAGAAACAAATTTCTGCAGAAGTCTTGGTATAAAGCAGGTACTATACTGTAAAGATAGAGTTACATATTTTGGTTTTCCCCTGTGTACATAAACTTTTTCCCTCCTGGTGCGGGTATGTTTTTACTGTACAGCTGCATTTATTTACATGTGTTCCTGGAACTGTGAAAAATTCTTTGCCTAGATTTATGGATTGGTATGTATGCAGTGGTTTGGCTTCTCCTAACATTTTCTTCCCGAAACAAACCCAATTCTTCTTGGTGCATGAGGTGTATGTGCCAGCAGTGCTGCCATCTGGGTTTTATAGCCTAATCTGTACTTCAGTATTTCTTCTTGCTCTTCTTCTCTCCTCCTACCAGCTGGAAACCATGGATAGGCACAGGACGTGCACAGAAGCGGATAAATCACTGCATTGTTTTCTCAGGTCCAGGTAATTAGTGGTGGTGTTTTTGAGACAAGACTCAAGTGTTTTTTCCAGACAGACTTCGTGTTTACAGAAGTGAGGCAAAGCATCAGCTGCGTAAGATGTGGTGTTAAGAAAGGTACCTGTGGGGACAGAGAGAGGAAGCACAGTTGACAAGGAAAGAAGATTGATCAGATTCTTGGTTTTAAAGAAATGTTCACTGTAACAGGGTGTGGAGCTGCTTTTAGCCATTCAGTAAACATGATCAAAATGCACGTAGCTTTGTGAGGGTGGGTGCAGTTCCTTTAAAGCTATGATAAAAGGCAGCTCTGGAAAGAAGCCGTACTTAGCCATGAAATGGAGAGGGTTTGAGCATATGTGAATGCAGTGCATTTTCTCTCTTCTCTACATTCGTTTTTCAGTTTCAGGGAACAGTTGCTCCTCCTGTGGCTTTTGCTGTCAGCAATAGATAGGAAACCCCTCATCCAAACCTTTGGCTCTGCTTAGGTGAAAGTTCCTCCTGCTTCATCTCTTAGATGAAAGACACTTCTTACAGCTTTTTTTCTGAATCAAAGGGAACAGTCTTCCTCCTTCTCCATCCCTCTCTCTCCTTCCCTCCCCCTCTTCTCAGCTTCGAAGCTGACAAGAGGTGGATATGACTGTAAGTTATTCAAAATAATAATTGGCTTATTTTCAAGATATTGGTAATAAGGATAAAGCAAATATACACCACACGTTCTTACCTTTAAACACATTTGTCGTCTGAGCCATTTAATGGAGACTCATTTCTGGCTTCATGCTCATTTGAGAGTCCTAATTACGTAAGCAGTAGCTATTGAGAAACAGTGGCCTGAATTTACTGCTGTTATAATTCTGAATTTGGCTCTGGCTTCAGATCTGTCTGAATAAGATTAGTCTGAGAAATTCAGAGCTTTCTGTTCTTGAGGTTTTCGTTCAGCAGCTTACAAATGTCACTGTTTATGACACTGGCAACATTTGGAAGCTATAAAGCTATTGCTCCAGAAATTATTTTTATAATGTACAACCATTCAGTTTCAGACAGCGTAAATCAAGAAGAAAAACAGTTGAGTAAATTCTAACTCCACCTTGAATAAAAGAAGTCCATATTTTTTTGTTTTGCCAAATTCTGGGAGCTAAATTTCAGTCCAAGCAATTTTATTTTCAGCTAACCTTCTCTGCCTACATTAGTCTGAACAGTTTTTTTGAAATGGATTTGAAATTATCCCAGATCCATTTATTTTGATTTAAATTTAACCATATGTCTAGTGGATTAAAGGGTTCAGTTTCCGATGGGCTGACCTCCATTTATCATGTGAATTTCTTGATGCAAATGTCAAACTGTATAAGAATGCTTTAAGAGAAATGAATGATCCAGCCAGTTAAACTAACTCAGAAAAATAGAATATCGGCCAGAATAGTTTCTCCCAGAATATGGGAGTGACTGGAATACTGTGGGGCAAGACTGCAGAGGAGCATTTATTGCGAGCAAGAACAAAATTTTAAAGTGAAAGGGGAACCCTGTGGTTTGATCAAGTCACTCAGTGAAAAGAAAAACAAAATACTTAATCTGTCTTTAAAATATATGAAGTGAATCAGGCTCTGTAAGTAACCTTGCTGGGCAGAGCTGTTAAATTACTGAGCGCTCAGTTAATGGTCCATCACATGTTGTTTAATGGACTCCCCCGAAGAACCAAACGGGTGAGCGGGAGGGATGAGCCGCTTGCCTGGGCCCTTCCTGTAGTTCTCCCATGAGCCGTATCAGGACTAGGGCTGCACAATTTTGTGTTTTGAGCTATCATTATTTAACCTTTACATGGCAGCAGTACAGAAGTTGAAAATCTCATGTTAATTGCTCCCAGGTGCTAGATAACTCCATGAATAATTTGTAAATGGTTCTTCTCGCTCCAAAGTAAGACTGTAAGACTGATGAGCATTTTTTAGTACATAATTAAAAGCTTTGACACCCTTGAAGTATTTAGTAAAATCAGCCGATCCAAATTCTGGATTTTCATTTTTGAGCTATCTGCCGGTACACTGTTCCTACTTATTCTTGAAGGTTTTTTTCTTTCCCATTCTCTCTTCTGTCATTATTGACTTTATGTCTTTAGCCTGTAGGAGCACCATCTTGCCCATTTTGCTGAGCATGAAGGTAGATTTTAGCTTCAATAAGTGAAGATAGGCATTGCAGATTGATTGTAAGAAGTAGTCTGTTTTGTAGGACAAAAGAAATCCAAAGGAGTATAATTTGTAATGGAACAGAATTTTGCTCTCTTTGAACTCTATGTTTTGCATTTCATGTTCTCCTTATGGCCTTTCTCAAAGCATTAATAGAAGTTTCTTTTGGACTGAAGGAGTGTTTAACCTTGGCATTAGGAGTAAATTGCTGAGCTCCTGTGTAATCTTTCCCATTCACTGTCTTGAATGGCCAAATGAGTGTAATGCTGAACTAGAAATGTAATAGTAAGGGTATATTTTAGATAGTCCTTTTTGATGGAGCAGTGGTACAGTAAGAAAAAACCTACAAGATAAAAAAATCCTTTGACAGTTCAAGGTCGAAAATGAAAAACGAATATCCACCTTGCAAACTTTAATCATCTATAATGTAGATGTCTGCATCTGAGCTAATTACGCAACTCTCTGTTAGTCAGGGGAAACCGGGTTAACATGGTCAACTGAGTGATTAATCTCACCAAATGTAGGTGGCTACTATAGGAATGAGGTAAAAGCCATCTAATCTATGAAGATTGATTATATTGACAACATCACTTAGCCTAGATGTTGACACTATAAATACCTATATTTAGTCATGCAAAATCACCTTTTTTTTTTTTGGTGAGATCTCATTGCGTGATTTCTGGAAAATCTGAAGTTAACACCATTTTAGCAAATCGTTCTGCTTATCTTCCTTTCTTGCAGTTTTATAAGCAGTAAATGTGCATATAAAAATCCAAATTTCTACCCACGCAAAAACCCTCCTTTCCAGGGAGCTGTTGTGTTGGCTTCTGATTATCAAAAATTGATTAAATGTCTGCGTGTGTGCTTTTCCCCGTTCTAGGCAAAGCCCTGAACAAAAGTGATCAAAAGCAAATAATCATCATTCATCTAAGGCTATTCCTTTAGCTGTCTTGCTGGCAATGAATCCTCAAATCATGAGATTTTCGCTTGGTTTGGATACTCTCTCAAGCATGATGGGAGTGGGATGTCCTCTTTCAAGAGCAGTGAAAGTCCTACCTGTGTTATTACTGAAACTCAAATATTGGAACAAATTTCTTTTGCCATTCAGGTGAATATTCTGATGTGCTGGTAGTCTTGCAGAGTTCTCAGCCTGTTGGTGAAAAGTCACCAAGACGCTTTTGCCTAATGACTGTAGGAGTTTGTTTTAACTAGGTGGGAATATGGCCTTCCTGTTATGAGGGGCAGAGCCCACCAGAGCACTCAGCTGAAGGAGAAGGGTGACTGACCCTTTCCTCGTACTGCCCTGGCACTATAGAAGGATGCTGCAGCTGCCTAGTCAGCTAGACACAGGTATGAAAAGAAAGCATGTATGTGCATACAGTCTGCATTACTCTCCCGTCTCCAACTGCTTAAACAATAATATTTTGAACTAAATGTGTTTTACAGTTTCATCTCCTTATTGCAATAGGTTGATGTAGTACATACAGAATTAAGATGAAAAGAACATCTGAAATTAAGACTTTCAAATGGAAAATCATTTAAGCAAAGATTATATTACAATAACAGATACGGAGATTAAGTCTTTAATATTGTTTTGTCTAGGATAAAGAGCTTCCTGCAGTAGGTATATCTCCTTTTTTCTTCAGAATTCAACAGAAGGTGTATGTTCCAACCACAGGTTAGAATAGCAGTGCTATTCTTGCAGTGTGGATTTTAATTTGGACTGCATGGCTTCAGCCCCAGGCTCCCTGTCAGCTGCTCTTACAACTTAACTTCAAAGTTACCTTGCTACTTTAGCCCAAATTAGTCAAATTGTTTGAGGCAGCCCAAAATGAGAACATACCTTTTTTTGTGGAATAGATGTCCTCATTCTGAACCAACTAAAAGTCACTGAATACGACCAAGACATTCTTGGTTTTATTTTAGTCTCTAAATCCAACTTGGCCAATTGTAGCCTTTGCACACTTTTTCTTTGGCTCTTTTTTTTTTTTTTTTTTTTATCTATAGACAGACGACAAAGGAAAATGGAAACTCGCACTAGCCACTTCAAAATTGTGCTAGTAAGAAAAACTATTAACTGCATTTCTTATCTCACTCCTTCGGAATCAGATATGTTCCTGGGAATTACTGCACTGTGTATACAGCAGAAGTTCAATCACAGGAACTGGAAGATTTTAACAGGTAATGCTATACCAGAGTTAGAAAGGCAAAAACTGGGGTGAAGTCAGAATTCAGCATAATAATGTCTATTGTTATGAATGTCACTTTGCTCTTAAGTCTTAAGTCAGAAACCACACAAATAAGAAATTTTATGTTGGCTTGTATGATTACATTCCAGTGAGGAGGGATTACAGTGTGATTTCAGCCAGCCTGCGGTGGTGTGGCCAAATGGAATACTTCCCTGTGCCCCTGCTTTCATCTGCGTGTTCCCATGCTCCTTGGACAGGAGCAATTACATGATTGCATAAAGATACAGATCAGGGATCAGATCTGATCTGACTGAGAAGTTTTTTGTGGAGGAATGGGTTAAGTCTTGATTCTGCAGCTCATTACACTGCTGGATGAATGATGGTGCCGACACAGAGCAGGGGCTCAAGCCTGTAGCTCAAGTTTAGGAGAAGGGTGAGAAACTTTTTCTTTTGGTAGGTGGTTGAATTTGGACTGGCTTAAGCTAACTGCAAAACCATACTTGTAGAATATGCCTTGAGGGTAGAAGAGGCAAAAACATCCTTCATTTATTGTACATGCTTTTGGCACATACGTTTTCCAGGATTGATTGAGAAGACATGGAAAAGAAATAACTGTTTCGTCTTCTGTTAACTGGAGACTTTCTTATTGCCCGGTCTGAGGCCACTGCTGATCCAGAGATCGTGGCTGCATGGGGTAGCAATGAATGAAGCCTGACGTGAAAGCCTTAGTCTTTTAGGTGAAATCTAAAAATCTAAAATCTATCAATTAACTATATTCTTTCTCGAGAGCAAATAAGACTCACAAGGTACAGATATATAGAAACATATTCAAGGCCAGGTTGGATGAGACTCTGAGAAACCTGGTGTAGTGGAAGGTATCCCTGCCCATGGCAGGGGGGTTGGAACTAGATGTTCTTTGATGTTCCTTCCAAGCCTAACCGTTCTATGATTACTTTAGATATGTGCCAGTGTCATTGGGATAGGAGAGAAAGGGATTTATGGCATGGAAGCAAACATGATGCTAATTTCCATTTTCCCCCTTTTTCTCTACCATTTCTTTTGGGGTTGGGGAAAGAAAGGAAATTCTGAAAACATCTTCCAGTCCCTTCAAAATCCCCAACCCACTATCCTACCTGTCATTTACCTAAGAAAACCCACAATGAAATGTCTGTGCTGTGTGCTGCTTGGAACCTGGTTAAAACAACCGTCTGTAGCTAGCTTGATATGACTGTGTCTGTGGGTCCCATGTAGTAAGGGTAGATGTAAGGCCAAAGACCTTACAAATTATTGGAAGATAGGTGGCTGGATGGAGTAGAGAGCTTCTCTCATTCTGTTTGAGAGAAAAGCTGCAGCATGAGCCTTCATTAGGCATCAGAGAAGCTGGTGTCTGCTAGGAGGGTGCTTTCTGAATGCCACCGCTTGAGGAGAAGCTGCAGTTGAGGCTTGTCCTCAGCTACCTGACGTGGGTAGGGAAGTCTGTGGGAAGGCAGCTTTCATTGGTTTCTCGTAAGTGCTTCCCAATGCAGTATCTTTTCTAGTTCTTAAGTGGCTTCTTTTGATGGGTGGAATAAATGTTACCACAACTTTTATTGAAACTTACTGCGAAAAGCTATACAGATAGTGAATTTTGGTTTGACATAAGTTCCTCAAATGACCCTGGGTTCTGTAATGGCCTTAAACAGTATTTAAATGCACGATTAGACTCACATCTGAACAAATTTACCTTTTTTCTTCTTTTTTTCTTTTTTTTTTTCTGGGTGACCTTTTGATATGTTTGTTTAAAGGATCTGTCCTTTAACTGAACAGAAATAATGATACTCTCTTTTGCTATCTGTCCCTTATCTTTCAATGTAAATACATTATCCACAAGAAAGTTACTGCCTAGTTGTGGTGGAGAGCAATGAGCTCCAGTAGGCTGTGCGTTTCTCTCAAGTCTGTCTTTCTGGTATTGCTGGCGAACTTGGTGGACTCTGCTAATTTTACCACAATGTGAATCTGAGACACAAGATGAACTTGCAGATGCCAGTCTGGTCCAAGCAGTGCCAGCACATGCTGCAGCACACCTGGGGAAGCCAGGCTTACAATTCATGCCACCCATACCGGTTCACATGTGCAGGTTATCTGCTTCACTTAAAAAAGATGATGCCCTACAAAATTACGGTTTTTTCCTCCTCCCTCTCTCTACGTATGTAGTTGTGCTGATTTATGGGCTAATTTTCAGCCCTTTGGGGTTTGTGTATATATTTTCTTCCCACCCCGCTCCCCCCCCTCTTTATTTTCTCCCCCCAGCAATTCAGGCTCTCAGAGGTTTAAAGCACCTGCCTGGGAGTGAGGCCCAGCCCACTGGCAGAGAGGTGGGAGGCTTAGGCTGCAGTGGCCTCTACCCTGGTGGCCTTTGCCATGGGGGCAAGCAGGTGGGATGCTCCACCGGCCAGGCACTGCCTGTGGGAGACCATCTTCAGAGAACAAAAGCACCTGTGACACTTTCAACTTGTCAGGTTTTACATTTTCATTTACTGCCTCTCATTTTTTTTTTTTTCTGATGATACTGAACAAACACATTTTGGTAGAAATATCTGTTGGAAAGGTGGAGCAATTCGGTGTCTGGCATAAAATTTATTTCCACATGCATCTGCCTACCTCAAAGTCTTAGCTCACTTTACAACCAGGAATTAATGATATTTAAAAACATCTCTGTTAGTAGATCTAAAAAAATGTTACAAACTCCTAATAACACCACTTATTGATCAATATTACTATTTAGTTCCTGCCAGAATTGATCCTTCAAAATTCAGTGAGATATTATTTTTGTCATAAGTATCTGCACATACAGAGACCAGGAATTTTTCCCTGGAGGAGACGGGAGACATTCCTGCTGATGCTGAAGTTTCAAAAAATATAGAAAATCCTGTCTTTTTTTTGAGAATAATTCTGTGCCTTGTGGCCCAATGAGTCCATGTACAGGAGAGGTGGTTGTTTTTCCTTGCTATTGTCAACTCTCCTCTCTTGTGGCTGGAACTGCAGCCTGAAGGAAGTTCCTCAGCTCAGTACTACTGATCTTTTAAAGACAATTCCAGGCAATTAAGAAATATCCTAATTTACAGGGCGGGCAAAACCTGTTGCCATGAGAATAATTAATGGCTGCTAAAAAAATATATATTTGTTAATAAGAATTTTCGACTATTTATCTTTTCTGGGATATGACATATTTATAAATATAATTGAAACATATAGGACACAATATCAGAAGTCATTGGTATGCTAGTTAGAAGCCAGAATACAGCATGGAAAAAGTAGGTTTTGTACATAAGCAAAAAAAAAAATCTCTATTTTTCCTCTTGGTTATGGAATGTTCATCACTGGATAAAGATTTTTCTTAGGAGTGTATTGTGCAAAATTATTGGTGATTCTTCAACTCAATTTGTAGTCTACAGGGGCTGGAAAAGATTTCTAATGAGAGAGAAATTTAGTTCCACTCAAAGAGAAACATTGAAAAGGGCTGTTCAAAATTTTGGGAGCTGGAGTGTTATTCCTTTAGGCATTTCTGTTAATAAAATATACTCATGTTGCATTCCTTTAATTTCCAGTGTAGCCTGGAACTCTCCTCTCGGAGATGCTGCTCTGCCAAATGCTTCTGTAGTCCTTACCAGGGATCTGACTCTTCCTGTTGATTTTCCTGCTCAGAGCTTTAATACCAAGGCACATAGCCCAGCTGTGATCATCTAGAAGCTGTGCCATTTCTTTTGTTTTGGAAGCCATCAGTGCCATGTGAAATATTTCAGCTGAATTCAGTGCGTATTGAAGCAGATTCTAAATATCCAGCAAAGCATCTACCCCAAAGTTGCCTTCACTGAGATCTGTTGATATGGGCTGAATGCTTACTAAAGCATTAGGAAGGGAATAAAGGCAGATGCACAGGCAATTAGGATCAGTCTTATAAATTTATTAATGTAATTTGGAGATTATACCAATTTGTGAGAAATAGAAATACTCTTGAGAAAAAAAAAATGTTAAAATAAACTGGTTCCCAGGGAAAATTACTACTACTACTAAAGGCATCGAGGGAGAATATACAGATAGAAAAGAGATCAAGGATTTAACTTAAAAAATAGGTACACAGACTAAGAGGGAAACAGTTCTGGTAGCAAAAGCTCAGATGAAGGGAAAGCCCAGAAGACTGCCTTGAAAAGAACTGGAGGTAGCAGAGAGATCTAGAGGTGACACTGAACAGCAAATGAGACATGACTTTACCTCTCATTTGTGCATTATGTGGCATGGCAATAAAAGAGATGAGAACTACCTTTAGGCTATCTGAAGATATAAGGGAGAAGTGAGGGTCCCTCTCCTTGTGTGACAAGACAGAAACTATTTCATTAAGCTCTGAGTATCTTGTTACCAAAAATATGTTATCAGAATGTGATCAGAAGAGAAAGAGAGAAAACCAGCAAAAACAGTGAACAAAGAGAATTGAGCATACCAAGCCTGATTGAATCATAGTTAAATGAGTTTCATAATAATCTGTATCGGAAAGGGTTAAGTGCTGAGAAGGAATGTGACGAGAAGTAATGACATGAAATTAAAGAAAGAAAAATTAGATGTAGTATTATGAATAATTTGAACTGAACAGACTGAGCAATTGTGAGTAAAAGAGAGATTTTGGCCAAAGACACCAGGGAAAACCCTCATTTTTACACATTTTTAATGTCCGCAGAACAGACGGAGTCAGGCTTTTAATATCTCACTTAAAAGATGCATGCAGATGGTGTTTTTTCATGCATTTGAAAAATGAATTTCTACATTTTGATTATGTTGTCATTAGCAATATCCTTACTCAGTAATTAGGAAGCTGGTTCCTAGCATGTGTGTGAGAGATATATTGAGAAAGGAGGATGTTATCTCTTTGTTTCCACAGGGATATAATTAAATGCAACCAACAACATTATCAAAACAGTAAAAGAAATTCAAACAATAACTATGCTAACTGGAAATGGCTTATTGTTCAGTGAAAAACAGCTGATCTTCATCAGAAAAGGCCACGTTATTTGCCAGTACTCACTGTGGCCAAGAAAGAAAAGGAAATTCCATGAGAAAAGGGTTTTCCCTGTAAATGCAGAGTCTTTCCTAGGTAAGTAACTTTGAATTAATATTGATTTAGAAATAAAGCTATATGTAAGGGAGTGTTCCAAGTGAGTTTTGCTTTCATTCCTAGGTAACTTTTTAAGACAGGGGAGAAAAAGCCAAATATCATGAAAGCTGCTGCGTGGCATCAGAGGAGAAAGCAAGAGCAAGAGCGCTGCGAGAATATTTCCTCTCTGGAAAGCAGCTGCTGCTTCAAAAACGGTGTGTTCAAGCGTCGGTGAGGAACGAGGGCTGCCTGCTGCCCACTCTTTCCATGGAACAACCTTTCCGGTTCTCAGAAAAGACAAAACCAAAGCAAAAACAACCCCAAACTCCTAGGCACTCTTGGAAAGTGAAACAATGACACATTTGTTCCAAGCCACAGAGTGTGCATGCGTGATTTTTGTTATTGTCATTCTCAGCGTTAGGATTACATGCAGTTTACGGTAGACGAGCGTCTGTATCTTTTACAGCGTGTGTTAAATACGCAGTTGTATTACTAGATGTTTCAAATGTACAAAAACACGACCAGGGCTTTACCCACCAAACATCCTTCATCCAGGGGAGGTCCCTGTTTGGGAGCCTGGAGTGCCAAAGCTCCTGCTTGTACCTCTCTGGAGCTATTATTCTAGTGCCTGCAGGATGAGTCTCCAGGCCAGATACCAAGCATGCCTGCAGAGACTCCTGCTATAAACAAGAAATCATCAAAGCATGCAAGTCTCTGTCTTTGCTACCTCTCCCTGAATTACTGTGGTCCTTTCTGTACATCCTCCTTGCTTTCTAGTTATCTTCCCTTCAATATATGAAAGAGCTGCTGACAAGGATCTCTGTACTTCTGCCCTAACCTTTTTACCTCTCAACTCACCAAATCCCTTTAGTAGTTTTTCAATCTTTTTCATCGAATTCAAAAACCTGTCTTCACATTGTCTAGGCTACCTGTAATACGATCTGTACATCTCTTAATTTGCTTGAAAATTGTATTTCTTTCTGACTTTCCATTTCATCCTCGTCCTTTCACCCTGCTCCTCCCTGCATCTGCTTCTTCCACTTTTAGTTTCAGGCGTTCTTTCTCATCAAAACCCGTTTTTTGTACCGATCAGTGGGACATCATCTCTTCCCCTTAAAGTCTTTCCTTTAATTGATCCCTTGTGTAGTTAACTGACAGTTTTCTATGCTTCTCTAGTTACAGCTATTTGTATTGTGGGCTCCTTACAAACCCCATTCTCTGGGGAAAGAACTGACTTTTCCTCCCTTTCTGGGTTTAATACTGATTTGGCTGCAACTTACTTAAGGGAAGAGGTCTTTGGCAGGCTGAAGTTCAGCCATAGGGAGAAAAAAGGATTGGACTGTGCAGAAGTATAAACAGGATGGTGGAATTTCTCAGCATTTTTCATAGGCTACTGGTTAGACCAAGAGCAAAATGTTTGAAGTAAACCTAATAATATTGTCCACTCATCAAGATCGTGTGCATCAACCAGATGCACATTGGTTCCTCTTTTGAAAAGCCTCAAGTAATTGTGCTGGAGAAGAGCTTTCTTTTAGTTTGAACTTTTAACACTGTGGAGTTGGGAAGCAGAAGTCATCTTCTATAAAATTGGCTGATTGCTTTCCTTCACTGAGGAAATCAATGGTATTTTAAGAGTAAACTGCACTGAACATAGGTGTTTCAGCATGAATCTCTTTTTTTTCGCTTGAGTTGCCACAGCAACATAAAATTTCCTTTCCCCCACATTAGCTTCCCTAAAATACACTTCACAAATTGTCTTTGAAAAAAAAGCCTTATATCATGCTGACAAATTGTACTGTTTGCTCTCTTAGTATTTGGTCTTCTGTGGAGTTAGGATTATTAGAGCAAAGCTACCTGATGCGCAGAGAACGCAGCTTTTACAAATTCAGCCTTAAGTAAAAGGATGGAAATGAAAACCTGAAGCTGAATTAGTTACTGTCTCTAGACAGGCTGGAGGACCAGAAAAACCTCTGAATAGTCTGGCGGTGCTCCTTAGGATCCGGTGGAACTGTGAGTTAGACAGCCTGCCTATTCTCAGCCTTCAGAAGACAAGCAATGACCTATTGGATATATTATTAGGGGATACGCAGTAGCTTTAAGAAGGATTTGTTTCATGCTTTTCTCTCACACCTTTGCAAAAGCAGTAGCAGTTCCAGCAGGCTTTGAATTAAGTATCAAGTGTATATACATTGTCCTATAAGAGAAAAAATCTTTTGAAATGTCTGGATGAAAATGAATTTGTCTTTGCCATCCTTTGTTGAAGGAATTATTAGGCTTAGAGTAATTGTTAAAATAATTTTTATTGGTAAGGTTTCAGAATAGATTTATAAGGGAAATAGTCCCAATTTGTTGAAAAAAAACGAACCAACCCGTGTCTGTCACATTTACTGACAATGCTTTTTCCAGTACCCCTCATCATAAGGTGCATCTCAAGAGGTGAGAATGGTTCTGCACCTTGCCACCTGATGTTGCAGATTTAGCAGTGATGGCTGCACTCCACAGCACTAGGGTTTAACTGCAATCACCTATGCTTGTGTACCTCAAAGGGGCAATGATTTTCCAGTATTTTAATGGATTGTGCTGACTGTTTGGCCTCAGTGAACTTTTCTGCACGTCCTTTTTGGAGAAAGTGTTTTAAAAAGGAGCTGCTTCACTTTTCATGAGGTTAGGAGGGAATGCTACTGTGAATATATGGAAAGGTGGGCGACCAAGGGAAGGGTTTGTGAGAGTAAGCATCTGTGAGAAGCTTCTAACAGTTTGTGTTCATGTCTATTTTTGAACCACGGAAGTTGTAAATAGTGCCTAGCTTAGCCTTGAAAAAGGTAGATCTGCTGACTTGGAACAATAACAAAACCCACAAAACAAACTTAATCACCTATACGGAAAACTTGGTAAATAAAATTGACCTTCTCCACTACCACCATCATGTCTGCTTATCTTCTTACTTACCATGCTGTACGTGAGTTTCTCTAGCAGTAGTGAAGACAAGGGAGAAAGGGTTGATTTTAGTCTCTCTGGTGATAAATAGAACACTTAATAGATGACAAATTGGGGAATATTGAAGCTCTAGGGACCTAATCAAACGTGAATCAAGTCAGCCCCTAGTGAGCATGGGATAAAATGCCAGCTGGTGCGTGGCCTTTCTGTTCCAGCTGGTATTTTATCCTTCGTAATGGATTGTCATCAGTTTTAATGCAGCTAATACTTGCATTTAAATAAATAAAAAAACCCTCAACAATGCCAAACTGTGAGTTTTAGTGTAATAAATTCTGTTCTTTGTAGAAAAGTACTATAACATTGAATAAAACTGGAATTGATAAGAATTGAGCTGGCCTAAAGAACTGAAGAGAGAATTACAGCACCAGTCTTGCATCTGAATTTCCGTCGGAACTTTATGCCTGTGCCATAATGAGTTAAGTTTGATGGTATCTGACATAGAAGCAAGATTCTGTAGTTGGGATAGAAAAATTCTATTAAGTAACTATTTTCTATCTTTTTTCTCAAGGGAAATAAATTTAAAGACACTTATGATTTTTGTATAGTCTTACTGTATCATTTTGGCTTAAATAAGTTATAGAAAAATTGGTGTAATGTTGGATAATACATCTTGTGTAGTAAAAACCCCCTAAGTGCATGCACACACACATGCATATATGCATACCCAATCTTGCAGTATAACACTTGCCTAACAATGCTTTTCTCTCGGGATTTTAATGTAATTTATGAAAATGAATGTGTTACATGTGTAACATCTGTAAAGGAATAAAAACTATCATTTATTGTGAAAGCAGATAAACAGTGCTATGGATATAAAAGCTGATGTTGTGCCAGTTTCAAGCACAATAGAAATGAAGAAAGCTTTTCTTTAAAATCCATTGGAAAAAGCCAGTGTCAGCCCTTAGCAAGACATTTTCCTAGTTCCTTTCATCACTGACTGACTTATACTTAGCTTCTCCAAGAAGCATTAGATTTTTGAAGAATTTTTCCAGCTTTTCTTTTTTTTTTCCCCATGGTAAATTATTTCAGAAAATCTTTACATGTAACTGTACAGTTTCCTGCTCTGTACTAAAAATGTTGTACATCTGAGGTACTGATTTTGCATTCGCTGAAACCATCTCTAAGCCACGCAGAACCTCACAGAAGTTAACAGGTTTGACCTAGAATTTCAGCAGCCAAGAGTGGAAAATGAATATCATTAGAAAGTCTTGAAAAACACATATCTTATTTCAGAAAAATGAAAACATTTTTATTGTTTTGGAGCTGGCTAGAAAGTGAAAGAAATATGAATATATTCTAGCGATTTTGGGGACCTTTTGCATTTTCCAGCATTTAAGACTGCTTTATTCTTTTAATAAGAAATAAATTCCCAAATGCACTTACAAAAAAAGCTTTACATGTGACTATTCATTCAAACAGAATCATAGAATCATAGAATGGTTAGGGTTGGAAGGGACCTCAAAGATCATCTAGTTCCAACCCCCCTGCCGTGGGCAGGGAAATCCTCCACTACACCAGGTTGCCCAAAGCCTCATCCAACCCGGCCTTGAACACCTCCAGGAATGGGGCATCCACAACTTCTCAGGGCAACCTGTTCCAGTACCTCACCATCCTCAATGTAAAGAATTTCTTTCTTATATCTAACCTAAATCTCCCCTCATTCAGTTTAAATCCATTGCCCCTTTTCCTGTCACCACACGCCCTTGTAAAACGTCCCTCTCCAGCTTTCCTGTAGGCCCCCTTTAGGTACTGGAAAGCTGCTATAAGATCACCCCGGAGCCTTCTCTTCTGCAGGCTGAACAGCCCCAACTCTCTCAGCCTGTCTTCATAGCAGAGGTGCTCCAGCCCTCTGATCATCTTCGTGGCCCTCCAAAATAGATCTCTTACTGACAGCCTTCCCTCTTCCATCTGAAGGTGGGCTCTCTTACTGCTTATTTCGTAAATGCTAGTAATGTGATTTGCGATGCTCACTACAAATGGGATGCAAAGGGAAATTCTGGCCCCTTTCAAGTCAATATCAGAAAATCCCACTGACATATTTGGGTGGTGTAAACAGAAAAGCTAATATAAATGGCAAAGCTAGCTCTTACAGAAGACCAAATAAAAAGAAGTGTTTTTGCATCTAATGAAAGTACGTGATGAAGATCACCTGGTGCTTGACAAATGTTAATCTGTTATTTTTCACAAGCTGCATTTGGGGTCACTGGATCCAATCCTTCTGACCAACACCACAGAAGACACAGATACCCTCTTCACAGAGGTGAAATGAAACAATTTGAATTCAAAGAGAGAACGGTAGATAAAACACTAATGCTTATATTAAACCATGGTCTAAAAATAGCAACAGTTTTTTATATTCTAGGAAAATAATTTCTGACTTTCTTTCAAGTGTGATGTCCATAGGGCAAATACATTAACTTCTGACAGTGCAGCATGTGGGACTTTGCAGGCATTTCGAGTGTACAGCTTGACACGCTGAAATGACTCTTGGCAGCATCTTGGAGGGGAAGCTAAAAAAAGAAATGCAGAAGCTTGTCTAAGTAGTCCTTGGCTTATTACAATATTCTTTAAAACCATATTAAAGTGATGCAATGATATGCTATTGGATATAGTTTCTTGTTGTCTGATGTCATCTTAAAATTTCTCAGGGGAAAAAAAGAGGCTGAATGAGATGGCGAGACAGAGATGGAGCACCATGTGTTTTTACAACGCGACATCCATTATACATGAGTAAGATAGCAGCAGCTCAGCTGCAATCATGGTAGGCATGACTGCTTCTCTTATAAAATCATATTTCATTTATTCATTTCATCTTTCATTCCAAGACCCTGATCCTCCACACATTTCTCTGCAAGTATAACTATGCACCTGAATAGTTACGGTGGCTTCAGTAGGGATTACTCACATGAAAAAATTTAAGCATGAGAATGGAGTCTTTACAGGACTGAGGCCAAAATCTGTAGATAGCTGAGCTGGGAAAATTGGCTATAGTAATGTAAACATTCAAATGCAGAAACAGAAACGCAGACTACAGCATTCCTTTCTATATCCTGTTGGCAATTCCTGACTTCCTTTGCCTTTTTCATGCTGCAGACTGAATGCTGGATGAAAATTTTGGTCCTGATTCATGCATAGGGGGAAAAATACTCCCATTGCTTGCAATAACACTTCAATGAGTTCTGGTCTTTTTTCTCTAGATAAATTGTGTATCTCTTGAAAAATATACTTTTTCTATGGAAGCAAGTTTGGCTAGTGCATTTATTGGAAGACCGAAGGTTAGCCTGGTATTTTGTGTTCCTTTTCTCTCTCACCACCAGTCAAAAAGCACAGTAAAAAACATACAAGAAGCGCAGCAGATCACGCTGTACAACTGATCTGGCAACCAGCTGATTGCAGACTGGATGCTATGTGCCACTGCGTTCACTTTCTCTTCCCCGTGTTCATTCACTTTAACAAATAATAATGATGTTAGCAAGATCGTCCTTACCCTAAGTTATGGGATAACTATTAGTTAAAAGAGAGGTGGAATATTTCTTCATGTTTTTATTAAATCTTGAAGCCTCCAACACTGTTGATGTTCAGTAAGCAGCATTTGGAAAGCTGGAATTTGCTCTGTTGTGTACAGTTCTGGTTTTTTTTGCTTGCTTGTTTGTTTGTTTGTTTTTCTCCATATTGGGAGAGTGAAACTTCTGAAAGCACCAGAGTTTTACATTGTTTCAGTCAGCCTAATTGCTGGAACATGCGTTTGGTTTCAGATCAATTACCATAAGGAGTAAATGTCACAAGAAAAATTGATATACGTGACAATTTATTTCCTTAGACATCTGCAAAATACTACACGCTTTGCAGATTGAGATGTAACATTTGGCTCACATTAGGACTGGAAAGCCAAGGTGTAACAAGCATTGGTTCAGTTGTTCAATAATAATTTTTTCCATGCAATGAATCCTCCTTATCTTTCATTAACTGCCAATCAGGCCCTACAGCTGCCATGAGCCAAAATATATGCTTGGTTATTAGCATTAAAGCTCCTGTTAAAACTCAGACTGAGACATAAAGGAAAATGCCCTTTCCCAGAAAAACACATTTTTACTTCTTCCTGCTGGAAAAACTATTTGAGAAAGTGTACTCACATTTCAAAGTGCTGTGAGACTGATTAGATTAAAGCTCAATAACCACAAGGCTGCTGTGCACAGTGTAGAACAATATAAAGTGCTTATGCTTTTCCTATAGAAACAGCTGAGAGTTTGGCATGTCATGTACATCTATGAATCTGTTCAGTACTGCAGTAGAGGTGCTTATTTAACATAATTGGATAGGACTTTGTGCTAAAGAAAGGTCTAATTGTTTTCCTATAAGGTTCAAGTGGCTTTAATGTTCACAAACTGTTTCCCTTATTGGTGAAGGAAGAGGATTCTGGATCCAAAGAACAAGAAGCAGATGATTTAAGAAGACATGTCTATTTCCCCTGCCTCCTATTTGCTGCAGATATTTCTGTCTTCCTTCTATCAGACACACACATTAGCATCAGCGTGTAGGAAGGTAGCATGTAGCAGTGGTTTGGAGCTCCTCAGATGATTGACCTGAAGCATCCCTTGGAGTTGGGATGCCAGAAGCACAAGGTGGTGAGACTGTTTAGAGATGTGTGGATGCGTCCCGGTATCTGTGCTGTGCTGAAGTGCTTACATTTCCCACTCTTTGATCTGCCATGAAAACAAGCTGTGCAAGTTAGCTGAAGCGAGGACAGAAATGCAGGCGGGATTAAGACTAAACCCTATGGAAGAGTCCAAGTTCACAGTGCAGCAAAGGAAACCTCACTGTAAGTAAAGCTTCATGCAACTGTGCAAGATGAGCTTGGTTGAGCTAATCTTTTCTTCTGGTCAGTTTTGTTTATCCAAAGTATAATAATTAAAACTGGCATTCCTGTGACACTGGGGGAGGAAACACTGATAAATTTCTTGGAACACGAAGTTCTGTTTTATCATATTGCATTAACCAACTCCATTTTTTGAAACGCAGAAAGAGGGATGCAATTACTTTGGGTGTCAAAAATAAGTTAGTGATGATATTCATAGATGTGTTTGTTAAGAATTTCTCTGACAGTTGTGTTATCTGTTGTGAATACTGAGTTATGAAGAGGAAGGGCAGAGAGGGAGAAACTTACATTTAGGTGTCCCTTATAAATCTTAAATACGATCCTCTTCATGCTGATTTTCGTGTTTAACAAACTGCCTCATTCATCAGAGCTCTGTGGTGAAAGTAGGAAGGGAAAACCATTTAACAAACACAAGAGAGGAATAGAATCAATGACAGCAAACAAGAAGAAAATGATTGCTGACTGCTTTTATGCCTGAAGTTTCTAGCTTCCTTCAGCTTACTGAAATTTGGGGCACAAATCCCATTGTTTGAACATTGCCCGCTATTTCACAGAGCTTCTACACCACCTCTGCTTCCTTTATGTTAGACCTTTGAAAACTGAGAAGGATGAGGAGGTGCAACATTTTAGAAAGGCTTGGAAAGTTTTTAAATCTGCCTTTACGGGCTTGTTCTGAATGAGTTATTTCCACAGTGTGGCTCTTTGAGGAGTGCAGAGCATAAATAGCACTGCCGTGTGCATCAGTAGTCATTTTAAATGCCAAGAACAAAGTTCGGCTTCTCAAGGTCTTTACTGGGCAGCTGATTGCATCATTAAAATGCTCAGTGTGAAGCAGGGACTTCCATCTCCTTCTGCACTATAGTTGTAACTGATTGAGAACATTGTTATGCCAAGTTACCAAAATGCTTTTATTATGGAATATGAGTTTTAGTAATAAGGTAAATAAAGAGGAAATTATTCAAAATTACTGGTTTCTGAACTGTGAAGCTTCAATAGAGGTAAGGGATGGAATTCATGCTGCGAGACATAAAATATCTGTAATGTAGGTGTCATCATCTGAGCTAATCTCCGTTGAACCTCTTTCAAGTCATCTGGGAGAAAGACGCTTTCTTAGAGCTCAGCATCTATGTTAGCATGAGGTGAGCCGAACTGTCAAAGTATCTGCATCTCTCTGTGGATTATTGAAATAGCTCAGGTTAACTAGTTCAGTCAATGCTATGGACACCTTTTTTTTTTGCCAAATGAATATCACCTGAGGTATCGATAATAAAGGTAGCTTTGAATTTCAAAAGCAAAAAGTGACAAATTCATGACAAAGCAGAGACTAATAAAACAAGTCTGAATTCTATTCAGCAAGCATGAACCAACAGTCTGGACTATACTTGTAAGCAGAGGCAAGTACTACAAGCAAGGTTAAATTAAGCAGCTTTAAAAATTTTAAATGGATTCACTAAAAAGAAAAGATAGAGCTAATTCTGAATGAAATAGTTTATTATTTTTTAAAATGGAAAGTAAATCTTGCAAAGAGATTACAAATGACGTGTGCATTTTTGCCAGGATTCAGGAAAAAAAGGTTTGTGTTGCATGACAATGTTAATAAAGTTTAAAGAACTTTCTAGATGAACTAACAAGGATGAAACAGTAAGTCCACATTCAAGTTGTGCTGGAAAGCAAAGCTGCTTCCTAAGAGTGGAAAAAATTCGTGTATTTTTTAGCTACAAGTAGAAGACTTGGAGATTTAAAAGCAGTAAGAAAAACTCCCAAGAAATCTTCATAGAGCCTAATTTAACTTCACTGAATAAGTCAAAACAGAAGATGTGGCTCACTTGCTCGTTTTCCCTTTAGATCTGATTTTTTTTGAGACTTTTTTCATGTCTGCACAGGTTATTGTCAGTCTCACCTCCATGCCTGGCAAGATCATGGAGCAGATCCTCCTGGTGACTATGCTAAGGCACATGGAAAATAAGGAGGTGATTGGTGACAGCCAACATGGCTTCACTAAGGGCAAATCCTGCCTGACTGATTTGGTGGCCTTCTGTGATGAGGTTACAGCATTGATGGATAGGGGAAGAGCAACTGACATCGACTACCTGGACTTGTTCAAAGAATTTGATACTGTCCCAAACGACACCCTTGTCTCTAAACTGGAGAAACATGGATTTGATGGATGGACCACTTGGTGGATAAGGAACTGGCTGGATGGTCACACTCAAAGAGTTGTGGTCAACGGTTCAATGTCCAAGTGGAGGCCAGTGACGAGTGGTGTTCCTCAGGGGTCAGTACTGGGACCAGTGCTATTTAACATCTTTGTCGGCGACATGGACAGTGGGATCGAGTGCACCCTTAGCAAGTTTACTGACAATACCAAGCTGTGTGGTGTTGTGGACACACTGGAGGGAAGAGATGCCATCCAGAGGGACCTTGACAGGCTGGAGAGGTGGGCCTGTAAGAACCTCATGAAGTTCAACAAAGCCAAGTGCAAGGTCCTGCACGTAGGTCGGGGCAATCCCAAGCACAAATATAGGCTGAGCGGAGAATGGATTGAGAGCAGCACATAAGAAAAGGACTTGGGAGTGCTGGTGGATGAGAAGCTCAACATGAGCTGGCAATGAGCACTGGCAGCCCAGAAAGCCAACTGTATCCTGGGCTGCATCCAAAGAAGAGTGGCCAGTAGGTCGAGGGAGGTGATTCTGCCCCTCTACTCTGCTTTGTGAGACCTCACCTGGAATACTGCATTCAGCTCTGGAGTCCCCAACACAAGAAGGACACGGAGCTGTTGGAGCGAGTCCAGAGGAGGGCCACGAAGATGATCCGAGGGCTGGAACACCTCTGCTATGAAGACAGGCTGAGAGAGTTGGGGCTGTTCAGCCTGGAGAAGAGAAGGCTCCGGGGTGATCTTATTGCAGCCTTCCAGTACTTAAAGGGGGCCTACAGGAAAGCTGGAGAGGGACTTTTTACAAGGGTGTGTAGTGATAGGACAAGGGGCAATGGATTTAAACTGAAAGAGGGGAGATTTAGATTAGATATAAGGAAGAAATTTTTCACTCAGAGGGTGGTGAGGCAGTGGAACAGGTTGCCCAGAGAAGTTGTGGATGCCCCATCCCTGGAAGTGTTCAAGGCCAGGTTGGGTGAGGCTTTGGGCAACCTGGTGTAGTGGAGGGTTTCCCTGCCCATGGCAGGGGGATTGGAACTAGATGATCTTTGAGGTCCCTTCCAACTTTAACCATTCTATGATTCTATGATTCTATGATTCTATGATTCTACTATTCTATTGCACTGTTGACACCCACTGGTGTTGTTCATGAGGATGGTGGCTGTACAGAGCAGCTCAGTGACTGTGGGGTGTGAAACAGACCTTGGAATTGAGAGGCTGCTGGGATGATGGACGCTCAGGGACATTGATCCTAGCGAATCACCGCTGCTTATAGCGCGACACCAGAAATATCTTGTCCTGTTTTGACACTTATGCCAAAGGAGAATATGTAGATGTCCCTAAATCACTCCTCATGGTGGAATTCACACACATTCTACTGACAATTGGAAGTAGCCATTGGCTTTATACACAGGCATACAGTAAGGCGTGCTTTCTGGACCTCCTTATGTCAGGGACTCACTTGTTATGCTTCTGTCTTAAGAATTTACAGAGGGCTGCAATTATAAGATTATCGAGCACTTTGCAACCTTTGGTTGTTGTCATAAAACCTGTCTAGCAGATGACAAATGGAGGAAAGGTCAGACAAATATCTTGCCAATGATCACAGCAGGTTGTGGTGAGCCAAGCAATTGGAGCCTGCCTGTCCTGAACACCAGGCAGCTTTATAGCCTTGTCCCTGGAACCCAAACTCTCGTCCTTTAAGACTTTCCATAATACAATGTAGAGTAATACGGACAATAATAGATGTTCAGAGTTGTACTATGATTAAAAAAATAACGAATGTAAACACTGCCAGATGATAAGTGAAGACTGTCGTTTCTCTCTTGACAGGGAAATGGTCTTTTTAAAATGCAGCATTGTTGTGTGTAGCCACATGTTCATGTAGTTCCCATGCAAAAGGGGAAAATATTTTCTCAGTCAATCCTCCTTGCCATTCTGCTCTGTGGGAAATACAAAGGCTCACTTACGTGTATCTTCTCTCAGGCACTGTCTTTAGGGAAAGGATATGCTCTTCAGTACAGAATAAAACCAAAAGGTATTCCGGGGGAATCTTATAATGAATAATGGCTATAAATTAATACCGGTAAATGAATGGCAATGCAGGAAGATAAACACAATATAATTCGAAGTGTAGCATCTGAAATGAATATCACATGGGTTATTCAGTGATTAGTTGTGAAAAACATAGATTTTTGAAGTGTCACTTGTTTTGGGGACAAGTTGTGAACAGGAAAATATGGATAGATTTGTCAGGTATGCTCAACATGACTCCACCATTCAGCCACCTCCAGATGTAAGATGTCCTAGAAAATGTAGTGGAAATCAAAAGCTTCAGTTTAATTTGAAGAGTCACAAACTGAAGTGTTTGGGAAAGTGACAGTGAATTTGCAAATGAACAGACAGTGTCAGCTTACAGATTTGTTATCTGGGTTGAATATATGCAGTGATATATGCAGTACTTATACTTGTCTTATTAAGAGGTTTGATCAAAAACGAATCCACATCGTAAAGGCTGAACTTCATTCAGGTTAATATAAATTTCAAACAATATTGAACATATTTTCCTCAACATATAATAAGGCAAAAGGGTAAGAGAAAGCTTCGTTTAATATAATGGGAATATGCAGCTATGTTTAACAGACTTATTGACTGTGTTGACAGTCTTGATGAAAGTGGGGAATCTTAATAAATAGGGTTTGCGTAGACCTTAAGGGCCAAATTCCGGAGTCATTTAGGCTATTTCGTATTCATAGAGTTCAATAGGGTTACATTAGGGTAATTGAAAGAAGATGTGGCCTTAGGTATTTAAACTGTGATGCAAAGTATATTCAGTGAGAACTAATGATAATTTTTTTGCCTTAATTCCCAAAGCAATAAAGTTTTCTATTATAGAAGCCAGCCTCGGTTCTTAGGATGTGCTGCTGAACTTCAACATATTGGATGGTATATGTTAAATATTTCAAGTATTTAAAAATCTATGTATTTAAATTTAATGCTTTTTGTAGCTGCCATTTGGCATGGCATCATCATTAGAAATTCATGTTTATGGCTGAGATAGCAGATGACTTAGAAGGTGTATAATTAGTGTAGGTTGCCTGCTAATGTGAAAAGTACAAATCATGCAATAAATTCCACACATGAAGTAACAATGATCACCAGAAAAAAAAAATAAAAGGGCTAAAGCACAGAGCAGATTTGTTTTGAACGGCAATGTCATGGTTTTAGGCCGATCCAGCAACTAAACTCCACGCAGCTGGTCTCTCACTCCAGTAAAGTGGAGAGGAGAAAAATATCATAGAAGGACTGAGGGTCAAGACAAGAACAGAGGGAGCACCCACCAACCATGGTCCCGGGTAAAAGCAACTCGGCTTTCTTAAAGCAAAACAATTTATTAACGGTTACTTAAAAGGACAAAGGGAAACAAAACTGGTTACTTGAGAGGATAAAAAGAAACAAACCCAGATCTTAAAACTGACACCTTCCTTACCAACCCCCCCCTTTCCTTTTCCTTCCGGCTCTACCTCCTCCCCCAGCGGCACAGAGGGGCAGGGAATGGGAGAGTGCAGGTCAGTTCATCCATGCTGTTACTGCTGCTTCTCTCTTAAAGGAGGAGGAGTCCTTACACCCTTTTCCCCTGCTCCAGTGGATCCCCTACTCACAAGGAAAAATCCACAAACTTCTCCAGCGTGAGTCCCACCCGTAGGATGCAATCCTTCCACATCGGATTGCCCCAGTGCGGGCTTTACCACAGTCATGGATTCTTAGGGAGTTGTTGCCACTCGCTCCGGCATGGGTCGTCACGCGAACTCCAGATGCCTCTCTGCCTTGTCATGTGTCCCAACACGACCATCCTCAGGCTCAAGGCTCAGGCATCTCATCTCCACAGGCTGCAAGTGGGTCTCTGCTCTACTGAGGCCGTCCTGGTTGCAGGGGGGCCTCCCGCTCCATCCTCACTGACCTGCTGTCGATGTGGCTGTTTCTCTCAGATCTCAGTCCTCTCTGGATGAACTCAGCCCAGTGGGCACCCCGGGAGTGGGGCGCTCCCTGAGTTCCCCAGCCGGCTCCGCCGCCGCCATCCTCAGTGGACGGTGCCAGCCTGACACAGGCAGCTGCCCGGTCGGGAGCCAGGGAGCGGGAGCAGTGCCCTCCTCCCTTCTCTCCTTGCTCCTGGGCAAAGCAGCTTTTTTTTTTTTTCTGGTTCCTTTGTCCCGACTTAAATAGGGCAATTTGCAGAGGCGCTGATTGGCTCAACCCCGAGGGGGATGGGAGTTCCGATCTGGTGGCCAGAACCAGGTCTGATCTGTTTCCAAAACCAGGGAGGTCACAGGGAGCAAAGCCCCTCTCCTGCCACCAGAATCCCCCCCCCCACATCAAACCATGACAGGCAAGAAAGATCCTGCAAGGCATCCTTAAGAAATGCAGCTCAGATGTTTCTGGCCCTCTCACTTCACCATCCCTGAGCGTAAGATTGAAACTGTAGGTACATACACATGCACACATACTGCTATACACATGTATGAACACACATACACACAAACACACATGCATACAAAAATTTGAACAGTGCTTAAATGTCTCATTTAATTTTACAGCAAATAAGTGATGACAGTGGATGGGATGCTTTACAGTGTAACAAATACAATCCAGTAGAAGGAAAGCCATGGTATCTGTAAGGTACTGTTTGCCTTTTGGGTCCCAAGCTGCACTGGGTCTGGAGAAATGCCTGCTGTGATGTCCCAGCTAAGACACAGCAGCAGCTGCAGCTGCCGCATGGACGACAGCCCCAACTGGAGCATCATGGTACCAGCTCCTGCCCTGCAGCCAATATACTTCTTTTTCTGAGCCAACATGCTATATATTTACTCTGAGGTGTTTTAAGAACAGCCTAAAACCTGTCTTGATTCTACTTGTGGTAGGGAACTAAGGGAACTCCCACAGGGAATTAAGTTCCTTGGCACTTTTGCTGCACATTTGACCATTTATGGGACATAAAGAAAAAAACTTCTGCTGCACGACAACTCTATAAACTTAAGAATATTGCCCTGCAGCCATTCAGGTTAGTAAAATTCAGTCCTCAGCTTTCACAGATGATGGCTGTTTGTGCGATTAATATTACATCTGGTCACCTCAAAGCTACAAGCTGGTTGTGCAACACACCAAGAGAAGGAATTCCACATTTTCATGCTCACATATCCCTAAATCCCAAGTCTAGCACAGACGAAGTCTAAAATGTTTCTTAAAATTAAAAAGAAAAGAAAAGAGAGATAAACTGTGGTAAAATGCAGTAAAAAACTGTCTGTTGCTGTATTAGCAGTGCTGGGTACTTTAGTCATCGTTTTCTGTTAGGGTTTTCTTCCAAGTATATGAGCTTCATAGCAGGCTATAACTACAGTAAGACTCTAACAGAATTATCATGTGAATTGGCTTCCATTTTTGTCCAGCTAGAGACTCTGCCAAAATATTATATGGCCAAGAACTGGCTAGACTAGAAAAAATCCCACCTAACCCAACTTCCAGAAGAAAATTGCTAGTCGTGTTAAACTTAAGAAGAATGCTTCTGAGACTTCATCAGCAAATCCTGAAGTCTTATATGGTGAGAAGCTAGTGAGTATAGCAGGTAAATTAACAAAATAATACTACTTCTCTATATGATGACACCTATTCAACTGTGAGATTAGCGTGATGCAGTTTCTAATCTTGTCTACCAAAATACAGGCCGAATTTAAATACGAAACTTTTCTCCGTATGATCCCGAAATAAGTGAATAAATGATTGTACAAGGATAGGCTCAAATTGGTCTGTTTGGCTAGTGGCTTTTCTTTTTTTCTTGTAGTTTGAACTTGAAAGAAAAGAAGACAATAATGAAAAAGAGGGTTTCAAAGAACTGGTGTCCCTTCCTTTGGGAACCATGTCTTAGATCAGATCGTATTTGATTAACCATCTGAAAAATGGTCTTTGCAATTATAGGAGGGATAAAAATAGTGACATAAATTCAAGAATAGCAAGTTTAAAAAAGTACAGCAGTTGGAAATATTAATTGGCTTTGTATGATCACTTTTTACAGCTCATTTGAGCAGTATATCCTGCTGAAGTGCCTACCAGCAACAAAGTCTTCAATACTACTTGTACATCCTGACATCTGATACAAAATCATTACAAATTAATGGAGGAGCTGGACAAAAACTCTGAAGAGAATACTATCAGTTACATTATTTTGCAATTATACAAATGTATGGAAGGAGCTCCAAGGACTTGCCAACAATAACTAACTCTCCTTCTACCACTGCAGCATTAATACACCTATTAGCTCTATTTGTCCGTGTGAAAACAGACGAACGGAATAAAGAACCTTATCTGTCACTTTCATAGGCTGGAAAGAAAGTAAAGAAAGTGTTTTGTTTTGTTTTGTTTTGTTTTGTTTTGTTTTGTTTTGTTTTCCTCCAAAACTTATTGGTTTGATTTTGTTTGGGCCAAAGTATTTTAACAAAGTTGAACCAACTTCACTAATGGTAGCACCATCCAGCTCTGCAGCTAAGATAGCATGGGCACTCTAACAACATGCTAACAGTTATGCTTTGCTTTACAGTTTCAGTCCTCCTCTGAAGGGCACCATTCCCCCTAATGTTATGCTCTGCACTTATTATGATTCCCTAATATAGCTTATACTCACAGGAGCCCTTAACAATTTGCCCAAGGTCAGTCAACAAGTCAATTGAAGAGGTGGAAAAATCAGCGCTTTTGGTTTCCTCTCCTCTTCTTCCACCGACTATTGGACTATCATAAACCAGACCATTTCAGGCTTTTCGTGGGGGAAGGGGAACATGACAGCTTCCTTTTCAGACATCAGAAAATACTTTAAAGAATTGGTTTCTCTAGCAACAGGAACAGGAGAAAAAAAGACGCTATCATAAGTTTTTTCCCACCTACTCATTTTTTTAATGTGGTGAAACAGATGGCCTGGGTAATGCAGGTACTACGGATTCTGATTTATTGGCTGTAGACAGAAATATAAATACAGAAGCGTATGCACTCTGCTGTGCTCAGTAACACGGTAGGACTTAATGACTTCAGAGTTCATACTTCTTTTAAGTTCTATGCATCTGTATTGACGAACACCATTATTTATTGCTAGGACAACACTGATGGCAGAGCTCACTGCGCGTGGAAACCAAACGGCCACCCGCCAAATACTTCCCGTATCCTCTACCTTCCCTGACAGCAGTGCTGGCTCCATGAAGTCCCAATTTACAACGTTGACAGTTGTACAGTTTATTGACCTGGCCAAATACTTTCTGTTAAGGTGTTGTAAATTGGTCAGTACCGCAGATATGTAATGTCAGAGGATTCAACCTTTTGCCTTTGCCAAGAAAATTAAAAATGCCTTAGTGATCTCTGCTTAGTGGTGATAGGAAGGAGATTATTCTTTTTATGACTGTAGTTGGCCTGTGGCAAAAACACAGAAGTACTCCCTGTATTTCTTCCTTTGACACAACTTTGAGTGTTACGTGGACAGAAAACAAAAAGATTCTCTTCAATAAAATGCTGAGGACCACATGCCCCTTTTCTGCTGAAGTTGCTGACTCTGGTAGATGATAGTCTTGTCTGCTCTACAGTAACTCAGTCAGTGCTTCCAAACTGCAGGAATAGCCTCAGCCTTATGTGCTTGGTTTTGACTTAATGCGCTCGATACATAGGAGAGCATGTGCAGGAATCAAATTGAAGCAGTGATAGTATCAGGATTTGGGCTGTTCTCAGGATTCAGTTTCCATCGTTTATGGTTCATATGTTTGCAAGCAAATAGCGCCAACACCAGTATCAGGCAATTTTTGATAGCAGCAGTGCCACTAGTCTCTCTGCAGCAGACCTGCTGGGAGAACAGTAATGGAGAGGAAGAGGACATAAAGGAATATAAAGCCATTTTTGTGGCTCAGTTTCAGTGAGGACAGTACCGTTTCCAGGCTTTGCAGACTTCAACTTGATTGTTACGAGAGGACTGTGCTGAAGACGCTGGGCAGCCGGTCATGGCTAGTGACAACAGGCACTTTCTTTGGAAGCCGTGTGAAGCTCCCACAGATCTGCTGAGTCAGCACTTCAGTATGTCCCATGCCAGGCAGAAGCACATGGACACTTGCCTGAAAGTCATCGGTGAACAGCTATTTTACTACGAATAGATGGGTTATTTGTGCCATTGATATTGATGTATAGTTTGAACCTTTTGCTGTCCTCAGAAGTCTGCAGAAGACTGTGCATGTGTGGAGCTTTCCTCCTTGCTCTCGACCATGCAGTAGACAATCCCATCCTTGTTGGCCCTTCTGAGAAAAGGCTACTTGGTTTATGAACAGAAAGAGGTACTTTTCTGTTTTGTTCCTGTGTCCAGTTCACCACCACCCTGGTAGATTTGCCTACTTTTGTGATGGTCAATACCATAAGAACTTGTAACTTTTTTCTGTCTAATGAAAAATACTGATTTTGTTCCAGGGTGACTGTAATGAACACCAAGGGAGCTAAAAAATCACAGGATTTCAGAAAAAAAAAAAAAATTCTCAACAGATAAGGACTTTCACAGCACAATTGGATAGAAAAAACTGAACTCTTTAATCAATGTCAGAGCAGCTCCAGAACAACTACAGTGGGTGCTTTAGGGAGGTCAAAGGAGATGGTGAAGTCCTGTGACAAGGGTAGAGGTTGCTGAGCCTCAGATTATAACTGCATGGTGTGCATGGTACATGGTCTGTCAAAGAAAAGGAGAGGGCTTCCCAGTGGACTGGAAAACGGGTCTTTTAGGGTCCTGAGAACAGCCAGTGATGAGTAAGGTGTTTGTTAAATGCGTGCCAAGGAGACTCCATGGAGGTTTCTGGGCTGTAGACCCTCAAGAGCCAGGCTAGAGAGTGTCAAAAAGGAGGAGGTGAACTTAGGAGAAGACTGGAGAAGGTTCCTTTTCATTCCTTGAAGCGCATCAGTCAGTTGCTGAGGGGAGCTGCTCTGGAGCCAGCCTGATCCGCAACAGAGTGGCAGATCTTGGCACACAGGGGCTTTTCCTGAGGCAGGCAATTGCCAGGGGAGCAGAGAGACCCTCGCAAGAGCCATCAGCTCTCACGGGAGATGTTGAGGTGTCCTGGGCATTACCAGAGCAACGGTGGCCACCTCATCCTTGCAAAAACCAGCCCGGGGAGTGCGAGTGACCAGGAGAGCTGTGAACAGCCACCAGAATAAAAACAAGATCAAGGGGATCCTGTATCCTTCCCCCACTGGGCTGAAGACAGCAGCTTAAAGGAAGAGAGTGAATGGAGGCACGTCCATGCTCAGGGCAGCAGGCGATCTCCCTCCTTGCCCACCACACCTTCCCAGTTTCCTCTGTAACACAGGCATGAGGCTCAGGATGTGGAAGGTCAGTCATTGGATGATGTGGATGATGGTCCATCTACACCAGAGGTGTTGCCAGGGTCAGAAAGGCCTGTGCCCTGTATCCCAACCAAGTCCATGAGAAAGAAAAGACGGGTTATAGTTGTAAGTGACTCCCTTTCGAGGGGAACAGAGGGTCAAATACACTGGACAGACCCTCCTCTTAGGGAAGTCTGCTGCCTCCCTGGCACCTGGGTTAAGAACATCGTTAGGAAACATCCAAGCCTGGTACGGCCTTTGGAGTGTTACCCATTACTGCTCTTCCATGTGTGTGGCGATGAAGCCATAATAAGTAGTCCAAGATGATCTTTAAGGTCCCGTCCAACCCCTTACCATTCTACGATTCTAGGATTTGCTCCAGAATGGCTGCTAGATAACAGATGTTTTCTAATAGGATGGCCTTATGCGCACTGTTTATTTTATGTTTTCTGTAGCTTTTAATGCATTTTTTTTCTACAGACAATATAAAAAATACTTTAATGAAATATTTCATGCAATCATTTAAACATACGATGTGTGTTCTTCAGGAGTGTATTTTGATTTTTAGTCTTAATATAACTTTTCCTGATGAATTTTAAGGACAGAAGCAATGTTTCAACTGGTATTATTTCTTACTAAAAATACTGAAGCTTAAAAATTGTTGAAGTCTCTTTCTGAAGTTCTGAAGGCTTTCACTATGTCAAGCTTGTCTAGAGAAACTTTTAGAAAATGTATTTCCACTGGGTAAAGTTGTTTTTTTTAAAAAAGATTTCAAGCTCAGTGGTGTCATGAACCGTGCATAAGAAAATGTTTGAAGCAAAATTAAGGCTAAAGGGAAGTTGAGACAACAGTGAAATAATTTGAAATGATCATTTCAGACTCCTGTGCTATTATGCTTACCCTTTAGAATATTTTATTAAAAATACATGTAGTTTTCTGCCTTAAAGCTTGCAACTATGTGATTTTAAAGAATATAAGACTAATTGTCCTTTAGAAAGCTTGAGAGGTATCACTTTGCGACAGCAACCCAGCTGGAGCAAGACTGCTTGAAGAGGGGCTCTCAGAAACTGTTTTTGATTTCCAGTGGAAGGAGCTGTACCTGTGACACTGGAGACACAGCAGCACAAGTAAAGTTACTTTTTTTTTGGTCCTCCATCACTCTTCTTTGTGCCCTGCTCTCTCCAGTGTAATTTCAAGCTGCCATTCTTAAACATACTGAGAACCCGTAAAGATGATAAATGTTTTTTTATGTTGTCTCATGTGCTTCTTGACACCATGATGCACTGTCCCTCGATGCACTGCAGCAGTGTCTTGCTGAGGGTTATGAGTTTGAATACTGTGACAATATTCTCTGAGTCCCACAAGACCTGCTGGGTTAGTGCTCCCCGCTCCTTTTACCTTTCATTGCTGGGTGCATACGGAGCGTGGGTGGCATGGTAGCTCTGTGCTGAAATGCTAGCACCCCCATGGGGCACTTTTGCCTCAAATTCTATTTTCTTTTATCCCTGCTGACATGCACAAAGTTCACAACTTTAAAGGCTGACAGTATCTTATATTTCTGACTTACTGATACGATGCAATCTATTTGTTTCCTAATGGTGTTCAGCCAGCTTTTGTGTCCATAAAAATGAACTAAAATAGTGTGGAAATCCTGTGCTTAGTACTTGAAAAGGCAACTGCAAAATATACCATGTATGTTAAGGTGGAATGCTTTTAAAGGCAGTTAATAAAATGACATGAAAGCGGTAGTGCCCAAAAAAGGCAAAACTATGAGATAGATAGTAGCCATTCATGCTGTATCTGGCATTCATCATATTTAACATTCTTCCCCCATGGCCTGACACAGACGCATTTCCATGATAAGGTTTTCTAGTATGAATATGTGGGCAAAAGCTGAGGGAGTCACAGGTCTGGGTGCAAAGGGAAGGCTTGCAAGGTGGGCTGGGGGGCTGCACAGTCCCTGGAGGAGTGCTAAGGATGTTCAAACACACACGTGGAGACTGATTTGGAACAGAGTCCCCCACTGCAGTCAATATTTTTGCTAGGTAGGAGCAGGCGTGACACTCAGAAATGGCAGCTCCTCAGATGCAAAGATACCCAGTGTGCACTGAAAAAATAAATAAAGCACTGAGTGAATGCTACAGCATACAGTACCCTTTTTTTGAAATAAACACTGTGACTCTGATGGACAGAGTTCAGATGATCAGTTCACCATTTCACCGCTCCTCTGCAAACTGCTAGTGCTGGTATCTGCAGAACTGGATGCCCGAGCTGCCCAGAGGCTGGGTATCCAAGGCTGTATCTGGTCTGTTCTTCTGTCCTGGGTCTGCCTCAGTTCTTGTGCTGCTTTCAGGTTTTACTTCTTCATCTCTGTTTGTAGCGGTCCTGATTTCCTGAATTGCCACCAGCTTTTAGGGCTGAAGCTATATCTGTTTCTCCTTACTGCCGTGGGACCAAATTCTGGTTAGTGTCTTGTAATATTGACATATGGTATAATAATAATTTTTTGTGATCCTAGAGTTTCCTGAAACTTTTTTCCGCATTGGCATTATAAACTGGATTTGTGGTTTTGATATCAAGCAGCTATTCCCGTAGTGATGGCTTTCAAAACTGTCTTTGTGACAACAGTATATCCTCAGGAATCCCTGAAGCTTAATTTCTTCTCCTTGGGCGAAGAGACCTTTACCCTGCAGAAGGCATCAGTAACACTGGCTGCAGTTTGCAGGTGCTGAGTGCAGGAACAGGTAAATACACAGGGAGTGACTGCGACTCTTTGCCAGCACTTTGACTGGGAAGAGCCCTTGGGATGGCACAGCAGCAGTGAAGCAGCAGGTGAGGCCAGTCAGGCAGGGGATCTTCTCTTGTATGTAAGGCAGATGGAACACAACTATGCCAATACATCATGTGTATGACGGAGAAATGATATCTTCCCACCATTCATGGGGAATTTTATAAAACCAGACGATAAATGGTGTAAATGTGACATCCTGAGACACAGGAAAACCTTTGCTTTGTCTCTGAATTTCATTGCTTGTGCACACAGATTATTTCAGGACAAGAAACAATCTGAGCTTGATTTTTACTGTGTAAGAAAAAAAATTAGTCACAAAGCATGCATATGTATACACACACATACACAAAATTCAGCAATAATTTCTTTTCTGTTGAGGAGATTCAAATTGACTTAAACTTTCAAACCTAAAGCTAAAAATAAAATATATGCTAAATGATTAAAAAAAGGACAAAAACTATCTACTACACGATGGGAGGAAAATTCTACAACATAGTATTTTCCTCCTATTCACTTCTCCTGCCAAGAAATCTGTTCAAATGCATGTGAAAAATGTTATGTCAGACACTCTAAGAAAACAAATATTAAATTCCTTATATACAAACTGTATCCCAAGAGAGAAAAATCAACTTAACTTACAAGTAACACATGTAAATCCAATACATGTGTGTGAATTAAGGGGGTTTATTAAGATGTTAGTACTTTATAGTTACGAGAATAATGCTGGCTAATTGTGTTCTGAAGAGTTTTTAAAAAGTCCTAAAAAGGAGGAAACCACTTTAAGACATCCTCTATTTGAAAACTAATTGTTTTTATAAAATGTCACTTACATTAGCTGCAACTACATCTGTTATTGGCTGCTTTTTTTTTTTTTAAAGTATATATTAAATCTTTTTTCTTCACTGCTGCAGCATGAAATACCCACAAACACAGCCTGGGGAATTGACTGACTAATTATTTAGTGAAAGCAGTAAAGTGGAGTATGGATAGAATATTATCAGATGAACAGGGTGAGCAGCTTTGAAGATGGGACTATTTTTATTTAAGTTATATTACATTTGGTTTTCTTTATGAACTGCACAAAGTACAATATGTTCAGACAGAATGTCACTCTAAAGCAGACAATAACCTTTTAATAATTCAGTCTCTATCAGAAGAACTCAAGATCAAACTCGACCCTATTTCTCAGATTAGAGATGCATTTCTTGGACTCTCTAGGTGCTTGGTAGCTGATCACCCCTTTCTGCTTTCCGAAAAGAGAGCACTATAAAAAAAGGATGGGAGGACAGTACATAACAGGTAATGTTAGAAATATATTGTTCATTAAGCTTGAGACATATGTTTTTAGCTTGACTTCCCAGTGAAATTAGGCTTATGGAATTGTGTCTGTAACTTTGAAACTCATTAGATAACTTCAGTTGCATCTGAAATAGGAACAAGAGTCTCCTACTAATTTTATAGACATAAAAAAAGATGCAGTGCAGTAGAGGAAAAGGAGCAAAGTTCAATGAGGAAAGACATCAGTTTGGGTTCAAGAACAGTGCTTTCTGTCCAGTGTGCCAGTTGACTAACAACATCCTCGTACCACCTGGCTAGTCAGTACATATGGATCATGGTACAAAATACGATGTGGGCTGCCTTTCATTCAATCAGGGAAAAAGACACAGAGAGAGGGATGGGATGGAGCAGTTAAGAGGGCACTGGAGGAAGACATGTGGGTACATAGAACAACACACACCTGTATTAGAGCTGCTGCTCATAACACAATTTGTTTTCACTGCAAATTGTGCTTTAAGATGATGCTGTTGTATCTGTCTCCAGTGGTATTTCTTCCACTGGGAGCATATGTGGTGAGATTCATTGCACTGCTCATCTAAGGTTTAGTCTTCTAATGAAGTTACCTGCATCTTTTTATTTCAATGAAGATTGATAGCGACTGTACTTCCACGGGGTCATTCATGATGTCTATCCAAGGGTGAAATGAATTTCCTTCTGAAGAAGTCATTCTCCTTCTTGATGATATAGGACATCTAAATGACTGGGATAGACTTGACACTTTTGGACAGCTGACTTAGCTAACATAATTGTGATATCAAATATTCTAGCTACCAATGAGCATCTTCTGTTCTCATGCAATATGGCTGGAAACAGAAGCTCCCTACACTTGCAAGAAGGCAACCTAAGGACCTTGACTTTCTGCAGTCTTTCCTTAGAGAAGCAAAAAGCCTCCTAGAAGTCTAGTGAATACTTACAAGGAAACACAATGATGACTGATCATCACATTTGATTTCTATGTTAGTTATACTGCCAGAAATTGAAGTGTAGGAGAGTAGCTAAATTAGGAGATTATGTGATTGGCTGGAGATTGAACAGCCAGTCTTGTAAATGGAAGAAGGATTCTCTCCACATATTTTCCTGTTTTCCATAAGAAGGGCTGAACTGTGAGATGATAAAGTTTACTGTTAATACAAAAGTATCAGCACAGTTGCAAAATACTAGGCCATTACTAGTCAAATGTAATGGTGATTCAGAGAGTAACAGAAGGATAATAGCATCCAATGACGTGCATTTATACTCTGCTGATCGGTGAAATGATAGATTAAATCTCATGTCCGTAAGTGTAAAAGAAAAACTTGTAGATAGTCATTGAGTAAACTCAGAAATAGGCCGTCTGTACCTAAATGAGGGGAGTCCTAGAAGGAGGACTTCTAGGTGAAGGAAAAGACAACTGCAAGGGCAATATGACAGGGCAGGAAGAGGGATAGTAAGCAACAACAATTCACTTTTTCTCATAGAAGAAGAATTATGATGTTTCTTGAGACAGAACTAAAGAAAACACCTTTTTTAGTGAGCAAATCTAATGAAGCCATGCAACTCTTTCACAGGATCTGTGAAGGCCAAAAGCATTAACAGGTTACAGCTGTTACTAAATATAACATGCCCAACACAGTCCCTTAAACACCGACTTCTGCAAGCTGAGGGGCTACATCCTGACTGCCCTAATCTTTCTTATGTGATGCAGACTTTTCCTTGTTACTCACTGCTTCTCACTGCCAGGGACAGGCCACCAGAGCAGGTAACACTGTGGGGTGATCTGCTACGTTCTTGTGCTCTGCACATTAAGACAGCTGGAGGTATCATACAGCAACAACGTCAACTACCCAGAACCATTCCAAGCAATCTTGCTGCAACTCACCAGACGCATGTCATCACTCTTCAACATTTATTATTATAACCTGCGTCAGATTTTCCAATCTGAGTACCCAAGTTGCCGAAGGCAAATGCAGTGCTGCCTGGGGAAGCAAACAAACAAACCTGAACATCTGAAAATCTGCAGGACAAGTAGATTCAGGAATGCTTTAATGTTCACCTCTGCAAGCCAAGAACTGATTTTTATGGATAATAAACTTAGTAGCAGAGTGGGTGTTTATATAAGCTCCAGGAACCTCTGTGAACTGGAACATATCCCTGTAAATGTTGGAAGTGACAAATAACGTGAAAATCTATTTTGCCTTTTAAATTTTCAACTATTTAATCAATAGCTATTTTCTTCTTTTTTTATTTGGCACTGAATTGTTAGATTCACTTTCCAGTATAAAATTATAACAGAAAGTCTTATGATCGATATGGCGTTGTCTAAATTGTGAGATTGTTCTGTTACACCTAGCAAACACATCGTGTTCATGTGTCCTTGTTATTAGACACCATATTGCTGTTGTTGCACCTTAAAATTTCTAAGCATGGTACAGTTTCTAATTTCTTTTCAGTTTTATATATTGTAGGCAGAATGAAATAACATGAAAAGGATGAAAGGATTGATCGAGTGCATAAATGAGATTGACTGTGTGCTATATAGTCTTTCACCTTCATGGCTTGTTCAAAAAAGTACATAGTTCCCCCATCAAAGCCTAAATAAAAAACCTACATACTGCTTTTAGTAGCCCTGGGCTAGATAAGGCTGTTGAGGCAATCATAGACCTGAAGATGCCTAGGTTACATGCTGGAGATTAAGCATGGTTACAATTAAGAGATAGGGGTGAATGTTCCTTCTCTTGAGAAGAAGAATACATTGCAGAAGATCACGTTATTTCTTCCCTTACTGGGTTTTCTCCAGGTGTGCAACATGCCTCGTGGGGCTCTTAACAGCCGGGACTGGTCTGATTCATGTACTTTCACAAGTTCTTCACATCCTCACAGTAGGGTTTTTTTGTAGGTATATCAAACTGCAGGAAGAAAGCTATAAATACAACTTGATACATTTCATATGTATTCACAATGACAAGATGATGTGCATTTGCAGAGTGGCTGTGAAAATGCAAGTTTCGTTCCAGTAATTATACCTTCACCTATGGAGGAGAAGTTCTAATAATAGGGTAGAGTTTTCCATCCTGTTTTTGAAGAAAAATAGGCAGCAGGATGACATAAAGCTTGTAAATTCTTGGGAAATGGGGTTTTTTTTTGCATATATTGTCCAAGCAACAGTGATAGTGTAGTGATAAACACACTCCTGCTGTGTAATGTGAATTTCTGGCTGAGATCACTACAGATTTTCACAAATGACAGGTAAGAACTGTTTTTCCTTGGCATTGCTGAAATATGCAAATTGATCTACTGAAGAGAGTATTGCTTTACTCATCTGTACTAGTGAGGTTTAGAGTAGTTTCTGTATCATTTAGTTCTTAACAACATGAGTAAAAGTTGTGTGAAGCTGTAATAGCCTTTCAGCTCTGTTGTTTGCACTGATATATCTTTTCCTTATTGATATAATCAAAATTCAATATCCTGGCCCCTGAACAGAAGCACCTCTGCCTTTTGTTATGAAATTTTAAAAAGTACTGAGTAACGTAGTTTTACTTGGGACTGCGAGCACATAATGTATCTGAAACTCTTTAAGCTCTCAAAAGTGAAACATGCACCTTCAGGAGCCAGCCTCTGTCTAAGTCTCCCTCTAAGTCTAAGACCTTCAGGAGAACTATTTCCTTGTAGGTGTTTGGGCAGTGCCTGAGATGCTAAGTCTATGCTCTGGGATGGGATCTGCTAGGATAGTGGTAATGTATGTATTGACAGATAAATATTTGGAAGGGATACTGCAGCCTAGCTGCATCCCTTGATGTAGATGTTTTCTTCTGTCACTTAGCAGAAAGACTACGACATAAGAGTCAGTGGTTTTTTTACCAGATACTTCAAATTAGACTGCTAAAGCCATATTTCAGCTTGGAAGTCTACATTGTGTTTCTGAGATACTTGGATATTTTTGAAAATTCTCAGTGCCTGCTCTGTGATGAGCTGTAATCTGACCAAAGTATCTCATAAAACTGTAATACTATTCTTTAATGATACTCACAAACTTCAATATCGCTCTTCCTTGCACTTTAAATTCCTACCAATTTTATTTGATTTCAAAGTTTCTAATAAAAAAGCCCATTAGTAGTAATGGTCCCTTGAAGCATTCAGCTTCAGATTTCACCCAGCTACAGTCTGATATGGTTGAGGATTTTGAGTGCTGCTGAGTAACAGTGCAAAGTGCATTTCTCAGCATCAAATGTCTGAGAGCATCTGATAGGGCTCACAAAAGAGGGAATAGGGATGAGTGAAATTGTTTTAATTCAATTACTCTTAGTGGCAGAATCAATACAAATATCCTTTTTGCTGAGACAACGAGGTAGAGAGAGTGACCATCCCCCTCTGAAATCTTTGCTGCCATTTCAACTTTCTCATTTTATCTGTTTGTGCAACTGTAAGAGTGCGATGTGTCACTTTTGACTGGAAGCATTAAGCCATGAAAGTATCTGCCTTGAAAAAAAAGGCATCTTTGCTTCTGCAGACTTAAAATAGAGATCTAGTTAGGCTGATTTTAAAGTTTTCAGCCTAGTTTAATGTACCTGTTGGGACTTGAAAAGTTTAAACATTTACTGCCAGCAAGAAAGAGAAAAAGGATTAAAAAAAAACAGCTAACATTGCAGAGATCAGGGAGGAAATCTTAGCCCTGGTAAAGCCTATGACTTCTGTGGGGTCAGGCCTTCAGCCCTTCACACTCCTTGTGAGAAACATGCTCAGGGTCAGTTCTCCAGGGCTTTTCCCAGGCGCTCACCTTTGGGCAGGTTGAGCAGTCTGAGCCTGCACCCTGGGCTGCTTTCAGGCAAGTTTCCTGATCTCAGAAGGGAACAAAAAAACCTATGCATACTTTGTTGAAGGAAACCATTTAATATTTTTATATATAAGCACAGAATGTTGTGCACATTTTTTATTTTTTTTTCTTTTTCATTTTTATAAATGAAAGGACAATGCTCTCAGACTCTTCTCTCAAAGGATGTAAATCTACAGCTCTTCAGATCAACTGTTGCCTCTCAGCTGTATATGCCATGTTGTACTTCTGACAACAGTCATATCAACATTGCAAGATATTGGTGTGACACATGGTAGAGCAACGTGTCAACAGGGGAGTCTGAGCAAATGTCTGCAGAAATATTTCATACTTCACAGAGGTAAAAATACAGAATGGTGTAGAGTAAACTAATTTCCATCCAGATATCTTGATTTTTAAATAAAAAGCTTCATCTATGTAGATGAATTCAGCTCAGGTGAGTGTTTTTGTCTGTGATATAAGAAGTGAGAAGCATCATTAGGATAAAAGCCCGTTTGGGTAGGGACTTAAAGAATGAGCCACGCTGGGGTATGAAGTGTGCCTCTCATGGAAGCCCTGCCTCCTCCTACCCCATCACTGACATTCAATTAAAACCCTAATGGCAGGGCTGCAATTAGCACTGTGCTGGGGGAATGGGAGAGCTGGCCTGAGCTCTCGTGGCTGATCTAACCTTGTGCATTTGAAAATCAATCATGTAAACCCATGGCATTTTTTAGTTCTACAGGTCAGCTCCAAATTCAAGCCCTCATATCGATTCTGATTTACTTATTCAAATATTGTTGTTAACAACATATCTAACTTTGTTAGGGTTGATGTGGCTAGCAGGAGACAAACTATCTATAATAATGAGACAAATGAAATGAGTGGGTGCTCATTTAGATACACGTTGTCTGATGCTAGTCCCTGCTGCTCTTTGGTTTTCCAACTTTTCACTCAAATTGTGATGATACTAATGATACTAATTTTATAATTTTTTTTGTATATATGTATATATGTATACAATATATTTTTGTATATAATTCCTTTGTATATATGGCACACCATCTATAGTAGCAAATAGTATTTTCTTCTTTGTTGTTGTTTTGTTGTTGTTGTTTGTTTGTAAGATTTTGGTCTTAATTCTATTTTAACATCATCACAGTTCCAGTGTACTTTTCATGTTTGTAGTAATTGTCTTTTTAGCTCCCTACTCAGGTTGCTTCCCATGCATCATGTCAAACTTGCTTAAAGAGCAGTACATGCAGCATGACAGCAGATTACTGATTGCAGTGTCCTTTGTGAAAGCAGCAAATCCTTGTGACCCACTGACCTCCCTCTGCAACCCCGTGATTTAATCTTTGACCTTTCTGTGTTTCCCTTCCTCCTGCAAAAAAGCAAAGCTACTACTGATACTGCTGATGGTGTATGATATAGTTCTCTAAACTTTGTATTTCTCACAGGGTTAATTTGCAATTGCTTGGCATTTTAAACTATCCCCTATTTATAATTATAAAATCAGTGGGTAGGCTTATAAACTGGATAATACTGAAATGATTCCTATGGCACTATTGACCACAGAACATGTATCTGAAAAATCTATTCATATATTTGTGTATATAGAGGTGGAAAAAGGATTGTTCGCTTTGAAAATTAAAGATCATGCACTGATGCTGCCAGTTCTGTCAATATTCTCATTTTAGTAGGGAAAAGCACAAAAGAGGCAGATCCAGTGCAAATGGACTTAACTCTTGAGTCTATGCGAGAGGTACAGGTCTGCAGACAGGGTGGTATCAGGCTCAGAGAGTTTGATTTCATAATTGGCCTGATGAATACCTTTGGAAGTTTTTTTTTAAAGATTACACAGAATCTTAAGGAGTGGTGTAAAATTACCCCCTTTGATAACTGTATTACTGAAAAATAATAAAAAAAAAAGAGTGATTTTCTCAGATTGCTCTTGATATATGGTGATAGCAGCATTACAGCTATACATGAGACATTTTCCATAGCATGAAAAACTAATTGAGGCTTCAGAACTAATATTTGATTAAATTTTAAAGACCAAAGCCCCAAATTCCAGACTTCTTTATCAAAGACCAAAAAAAGTATTACAAACTGATTAAAAATTGAAAAGATAGTAAGTTTGCTGAGAGGTTGTATATTGCCATACTGTCAGAACCAGAACCACAGAACTAAAATGTTTAAAGACTATAATATGAAAATATATATTGACTTCCTGCTAATATCCATTCCAAAAGCAGTGAAGGATAAATTAAGTTAAATGAACTCGTGTTGATGTGTCAGGCTATGCGACAACGCGAGACAAAATAAAATCTAATTCTGTGATGCACATTGTGGCCTGCTGTCACAACTGAAGATAATGATAATCTAAGAGCATCTGATGGGTCTATGCCTGAATTACTTGAGACATTAAAATTGAGCACGAAAAGGACTGGCAGAGCCATGAAGGGGGACCTCACAGCAGCTTAAAAGCTGAAAGACCGTTTATTCTCTAAATGTACGCTATGTTGGTGGGAATTTGAAGAGGTCTTCATAAGGCAGATTCTGCATTGACAGACACTTTGGTTTTGAAGTGTCATCTTTCTCGTGATTATCTGTCAAGGACATATGAGCTTACAATAAACACCATATCCACTGATCTGGATTCCCAGTGGATCTGATTTGTTTGTTGAAAAGGGTAAAAAAAACTCCAATCCAGATGTAAGAAAAGCTTTCCTTTTTTGCCTCTGGGAGACAGACTCAACTGCGTTTACATTTCTTCTTAACCAGTAAATATACATGGTTTTGACCCAAATAATTAGATGAATAAATTCTTGCAAACATAAATGTTATTTTATTCTCAAATTAATTTCTCAAAGTTATGTTGAGGTTTTTTTAGTTCATAAATTGGCACGAAAGGCTTTTGAAACAGAACACAAGGAACTCACAGTCATATTAGTATGAACCTGGCTCTGCTCCTAAACTATTAAAGTATGCCTGGATTTTGCCCTTTAGGTGTTGGAAACCTCTTTATTTATTTCTTTTTAAAAGATGAAACCTACACATGGTTTTGTGTTATCTCTGTTAGCCAACTTCAGGAGGTAAATATTCAGAATGGCACAGATGGATTTAGATTATTGATTCCTTCTAGTTGAATTGTAAAGGTTAAATTCCCTTGACAGTGAACTGAAAACATCCTTCTAGGATTTTTCTTTCTACTGTGTCATAAGCATTTTTGGAACTGGAAATTTTCTCTGAGTTGGCAATATCATACAGCTAACTAACACTCTGAATGATTTCCAGCTTTTATGCCCTTTTTTCTCTTCTTTCATTCATACTGACACCAATCACAGAAGAAGAAAAAAGATTGCACCAGAGATTTAATGGGAATGAAACATCTAATACTTACAGTATCCTTCAAACAATCCATACACATAGCCAAACCTAGTTACTAGGTACTGCCTTGGTTTCTATTGTTATTTTAGCAGTCCTTGCTCAAAACTATAACTGTGGCCAATCTATTGTATTTAGCTGACTTTTGTGGTTCAGACTGTAATATTTTAAAAGAATGTTTGGGTCAACCTTATTTATTGTCTCTGATAGAAAGGGTGAAAATAACCCTAGAGAGATCGGTGATATTTCAAGGTTTTTTAATTTGATGTAGGGAAACTAGTAAGGCAAGTTTTTATGCTGAAATATGTAAGATAAAACTTAATCATAGTAGATGACAGTACAGTTTGCATACCCATTATCTCCAATACCCCCCTGTGGCCATCCATCATTCTTTCTGACTGACAAACTAGACAGTTGATATCACCTAATATTAGAAACTCATTCATCTATTAATAATTTTTCTTCAATGGTATTTAATAGCAGAACAGATTACATTGAATGACAGTATACAAACTCACATGGCTTATCTTAAAACAAACAGCATTAAAATGCAGCAATTAATGTAGAAAATGTTCAACTCCATCCCTTTCTGAATTTTTTTGAAGGGTTTGAAAAAAATTGAGTTCAGTGTTGCTAGTTGTAAATAATCTATTTATACCACATTTAATGCTAAGCAAAATTTTCAAATAAACTATAGAGAGCATCCAGGAATCCTGTAAATCCCAAAGTAAAGGCAGCCCCTCTGGCATGGCTTAGATCTGTGCTTTTCAAATTACCTGTAACACACCTCCTCTCCCAAAGCATGTAGGCATCTAGGCCTCTTCTTCTCTGTACACTTTTCCTCCAGGTGAGGGGAATTTGGCTGTGGAGCCAAATTGATGTGGAACAGGTGGAGAAGGCAGGTGTGAAGGCAGCTAGAGTGGAAGTGGTTGGGTGGGGATAGGGATAGGGGCAGCACACAGAACCAGCACAAAAGGGATCTGCTGGGTCCTGGGAATCTTAAGCCATAGACTTGTAGATTCACAGAACGGTTTGTGTTGGAAGGGATCTCTAAAGATCATCTAGTTCACACATCTCTGCTGTGGACAGAGACATCTTTTACTAGATCAGATTGCTCAAAGCCCCATCCGGTCTGACCTTGCACGCTTCCAACAATAGGGCATCCACAACTTCTCTTGCCCAGTGTCTCACCACTCTCATAGTCCCTGGAGCCCCTGTGACCAGGGCGCTCACCTGTCCTGGGGAACCTGCTAGGACACATCTGTAGGACCAGTGGAAACTCAAACTATTCCAGTAAAGCCTTCTCGTAGCTATTCCTGCCTCCATCTTGCCCCCTACCTCAGATGTATCATCTTAGGAATGCTTTTTCTCTCTCCACTTCAAGGCAACCTCATCAGTGTACTTCTCCCAGACCTGGTCACGAACAGGAAAGGCTGGATAGAAAGTATGTAGTCCTTAGAGAATCACGGGTACGAAGTAATATATTGGCTCATGGGAAATTTACACAGGAACTGGCTTTCTACCTACTGTAGTGGAAGTCTGATCATCCCCTTGACAATAAAAAATGTGAATATAAGAGGAACTTGTATAAGCAGAACGTAATAACCCCGTCTGAGAGCAAAATCCTGGCCTCACGGAAGGCTGTGGCAGCTTTACCATTGATCTCAGAGAAGACAGGATTATACTTGTAGTTTTGTCAAGAACCTATCATTAATGTTATTGTTTTAAAATTTCCATTGGATATTTAACTATAGCAAATGTGAGAGCTTCTACTGAACAATTAAAAAAGACGTAAAAACGTCATTAGGCTGAGAGTTCTGTGAAGGCCAAATAGTTATACTCCACATGTGCCCAAAAGGTAAATCCTCCAGGAGAGTGATATTTGATAATGTTTAGAAGGTATTATCTTTTGGAAAATCTAGCTGCTACAGAATCCTCCAGCAAATCTTTTCTGCGCTGTATCCAGAATATTCTTGTTTTTACTGAGCATGTGTCTTAGATGTAAGTAGCCAAGACAAAGACGACTATTTTAAAATAATTGGCATAAGCTCATATTCAAGACCTGATCTGACAAACCACTTCAGTGCATTTTCAAACTCAGGCATGTTAATTGTCTTAGCAACTTCGTTCTTGACTGAAAGGAAGAGTTAGACAGTTTAAAAAACAGCTTGATTTGCAAAAATAATGGCCTCTTAACATGCTATGTTTCATTAAAATGAAAAATATAAAGAAGAATTTTTGAAGAAGAACATTGGAGGAATTCAACTCATAAAGTGAAAATGTAACCAAAAAAGTGTTTGAACAGTACTATTCAAAGGATAAAACACAATTAAATTGTGACATTTAAACAAGAAGCATTTTTGTCCACTGTAAATATTTGTACATATTTGATAACTAACACCACAAAAGGAAATACAATTGCCATCTGAATGGTATGTCAGGAAGACCAAAGAATTGTTATTTGCGCTTTTTCCATCTCCTCCAAGATTAAGTTTCAGTCACTTTCTTCTGACCACTTGACCCAGCTCATTTCTCTTCATCCTTCAAGGCTTTGGCCTCGTTCTCTCAGTAAGGAGACACAAAAGGTTTGCTCCAGAGCCTGACAGTACCATTCTTTATGTGGCCTTAACACTTGGTGTTCAATCATGTACAAAATCTCCCTCCTGACACAGGACTTTGAGGCTTTGCCAGCTTTGGGAAGAAGTCACAAGGATTAGGCATCAGAGCCAGATCTCAAAATTTGACATTTTACTCTTCCTTCTTTATAGGAAAATGTGCATTTTATGCAAGTTATTGTCCATCATAATACAGCTAGATACATAAAATAATTGCCTTCAGTGGAGGTGTTCAGGAGCAACCTTTTGGGAATCCCGCCCAAAGATGTTGAGTGTCCCTGTAGTTAGGGACGGGGATGATAGGGTACAACATACATTTTTTTTTCTGTAAAAATCTTTAAATGTCATTATTAGCTATCACCTTTTTGAATTCCTCTCCTTCCTACACGTCAAGATATTCTTCTGACAGCATGTTTAACTCTATGAAGCTGTGCATGCAATCTCTTTATGTTGCATTGAAAGTAATTACTGAGCATATAATGAATTCCCCTTTATGTCTCTAAGCAGATGGGTTCCTATTATCAGGGTTTCAGAACAAACTGATTGTGTTAAGATGTTGTGTCACATCTAATTCCAAGAGTCAAGGAGGAAAATAACCTCGTTTATTAATGATCAGGCAAAGTAAGAGAAATTCATTATCTCATACTTATTTTCTGCACCTGATTTTTACCCCACTAGAATGAAGGTGAGATTACACTACTTTGAAAGCTGGTAGGGAAAGGACATGTGATTAAAAACTAGTTTACACTTGGTTGTCAGTCATCTTTGGAGATCATAGAAGCAGCAGTTCAAGAACAGAAAGAATTTCAAATGTTCACAAGTCATCATTGATTTATTTACCGAAATTCTGACTATAAAACATGTTGACAATGGTTTATGTCTACTATGGTCCAAATTTGTGCCTGGTAAAATTTAACTAATCTCAGTAGAATTGCAATAGTAATGCATATAACTCAATGGCTTTTCTCCTGGGAATATTCAGGAAATTCTAACATAGTTTTATGACTATCAATTGATAAGTGGCTATACTGATACTTATATATTTATCAACTGATTGGGGTAGTACTTTGCAGAGCTGACAGGTGGGAGAAACAAAAGTAGCTTTGGCAGCCCTCCCTTCCAAATGCAGTCCTTGGCTCCCTAGAAATGGTACAACTTTAGACAAAGCAATTTAAAGATCAATCTAGTTGAACTGATGCAATCTGCTAATGCATGTACATTTAAATTAGCTAAATTGACACAGGCAACATTACAATCGATTTGAGTGTGTCTACATTAGGCTTAGCCTTAGTTCAAGCTAAAATAAGATCAATTGTAGTTAAAATACTGCAGCTTTCCAGTGTGGACAAAGCCTGCTCCCACCTTGAAGTTGGCAGAATGCTAACAAACTGGAGAAAGATTATTTTAAATTTTTCTCCACGCTAAGTTTAATTGGTCTATTAAAGCACAATATTGTGGTCATTTGTGTGATCCAAGAGATCCTTTAAACACAGAAGCCTAAAGAGACGTTTCAAAAATCTGCATTCAGATGTTTAAATTAATGGTCTGATTTTCAAATACAGTGATCACTCTCTGGGTGACCCCAATGGGACTGTGGGTGCTCAGCACTTTAAAAGACCCAAATAACTCGCAAAGCAGATCACTTATTTAGGGGCTTAGGTTTGCATTTAAGAGACTATTCTGGTTTTAGAAGTTTTGGATACAGGATTCGTTCCACTTGCTGTTTTCTGCATTATTCTTTTACATATGACCACTCTTCCATTTTAAAACAATAATTTTAACAACTCTTAAAAATGAGTTCTAAATATATTTTCCAAATTTTATTTTTGTTGACATTTGATACACATGGAAGCTAAACAATACACAGTTTAGCAAGCTGTATATTTTTGTACACCCATTCTCAGCTGCAGTCATCACTTTGCTGACAACCATCTGTGTCAACCTGCTTTTTCCTTCCCATTTTGCTCAGCTGAAATGAAAATAAATTGACAGAAACAACTTCTGCAGGGAAAGTGCAAAAAAGTTAATAGAGTGGTGGGGCATGTCTCGGCATCTGCAAGCACATTTTTTTCTATGTTAAGTTTTATTTGTATTCAAAATTAAAATGCTATTTATTTCAAATCGAAGAAAGAAAAGCAAGCACAGCTTGTTTGCTTGCAAAGCAAAAAGCTATTGCCAGCCCAAGCGGTGCAGCAGAACACAACATCTTGACTGTTGAGCAGCACAAGGTGGGAACTGTTGAGAGGAGTGGAGGATGCCATGGCACATCTCCCAGGATCAAGGAGATATTCTCTCCTTGGAGAACCAGACCAGCTTAAGAAATGTCTCATTTCCATTCTACACAGTCCTCCCTCTCAGACCACGCTCTTCTCTGCATCTCCCAGTCTCCTCTTAGCCTACCCTCACCTTCTGCTTAGAGTTCTCTTGTAAGATTATTTATCTGTGAAGTTAGGAGTTGGAGAAAAGGGACACAAGCAATGAGCTAGAAATGTTGCCTTGAGGCTTGAAATCAAGCCAGACTTGTTGAAATGTGGCTTTGGTTTCAGAGGTGTTTTCTGGAGACAATTGAAGAATGTTTTCATGACTTGGAGAGTCATACATTATCCAGCAATCCTTATAAGTATGTTCTAAGCTAACAGTTGCTATTAAAAATATTTTTTTTCAAACCTTGTTATTATTATTATAGTCAGCACCTGTGAATCTCTTCAGTTTGAATCAGCCTTGCAGAAAGGAGATCAATGATAAGATACCATGGAAATAATCTTGCGTAGCACTGTTAGTGGATGCTGCATCAGAAAATGTTTGCACAAAAGAACAGAACTAAGGTTGCACAGGACTCTCACTTTTGATTTGCCCAAACTCTGTAAGCTAGAATTGTAAATTTAATACATTTTTTTTCAATAAGCATATACATATTAATATGTAGGATGAAGTTCTGATCCTATTTAATTTGGTGGGAATTTTGCCAGGGATTTCAGTGAATCAGAATTTGACATATTCCCATGTGTCTCTTCCTTTTACACCCATACTGCAAGACTAAACCCCTGCATCGTCTATCTGAAATATTCTTGCTAGTCTATCAGAGCCTTGTCAAACCTCTGTCAAACTTCTCAGCAGCATTTAGTCACTGTTTCACAGTCCACAGCACTGATTTTTCTCTTTCCATCGTAAACAAGTATTATTCACAGAAAATAATGTTAGTCCAAATCACACATGTTCAGTACCAATTCAGAAATATGTTTAACATCTATTATAGTCATCTAAGTAGAACTAAGTTTAGAAATCTATACATTACAAATTCATATGATTATGACAGATTTCAAAAATTTCCTAAAGTTCTTCTTTCTGCCTTAGAAAACGTCATCCTCTTGAACATATGAAAAACATGGTCTGAGACACCATGCTAGAATCCTACTTGTCCATCTCAGGGTGCCTTAGCTGTTTTTGTTTAAACTTTAGACTTGGAGCTAAGAGCTCCAAACCCTGAGAATTTTCAACAGAATTTAAGTCACAAACAGCCAAAGAAATCTGTGCATTAGAGTGCAGATTTCTCTAGCTCAGCTACCATTAAGCTAATAAGACATGGCATACCTTAATCCAGCTATAATTCACAGAGGTCAAATGGCAGATGTGTGCAAGCTTGCGGCCAACTCCAACATTTTGTCAAAAGATAAAATAACCATCTAATTCTGTGGCAGGCTTTATGGAGCAAGGCTTAGGCCCAGTATAAACATAATTTAAAAGTGAAAGGGGAAAAAAAAAGTAGAATTAAACCACTAAGAAGAAGTTCTCTATGTCTCTGCAAAAAACTATAAAATATCACTTTAATTTTATACCTTGAGAAGTCTAATACATGGAGTCAAACCAGGACTTTTGCTGGTAACACTTTACAATTTTTTAAATCTTTTTGTCCTTTTTGTATTCACAGTATTCATGCAATTTCTAAAAGAAACCTAAGGTCTGTGGGGCAAAAATGAGAAAGACCTCATTACAAATGAGTAGTGACTGAGAAGACCTACATGGAAGCATAGAGAACACCAGCACTGCCTTACCTTATAATACACTGGGTCAAATTGTAGGAGATCAGATTTTCCACATAATGAAGCTTTAGTAGAAACTAGTCATTCTGAAGCTGTCATTGATATTATTACCATTATTATGTCTACACATGGATTTAATGCAGAAGAGAAAAATGGGGCAGTTCACTTGCCATTAGCATTGGTGAGTAAAAGACTGGGTTACATGGCAAAGGACTGTCTGCAGAGCCCTGCTCCATCCCAAGTACTTCAGAACTGGTTAAAAGCTTCAGTTCCAGTCTGGCTCCTACAGCATTGGGTACTATATAAGCAAGTAAAATAATAAAAGTCACTCTTTGCTGCAGAGTGATAGAAAGGAGACAGCACTATTCTCACTTTTGATTATGGAGCAGGATTGCGAAGAGATGATGCTGTTTAGGAATGGGTCCAACACACATAAACAAATTGTCACAAGCAACAGACACTTTGACTGAAAGGCTTGGTTGTGCTTTCACCCAGGAGGTCTGAAACAAAGGTCTTCAGCAATTAAATATAGAATCAGTGTTTAGTCAGTTGGCACAATTTCAAGAGTCAACAGACTAATGAATGTCAATATACAATTACATGGGATGCCAACAGTCTACAGTTCAGCTTTTATCATTCCCTTTTTTACTGTACTCGTATTACAAATGAATGCAGAAAATGCTCTACCTATAAATATTAAAAAAAATATAGTACTAGTAGCAAATTTTAAAATGCCAAGGAAATTATGGGTTGGATTTTCTTTCGTCATTGACGTATTTGCTTGCAGACCAGCATTATTCAGCACAGTAAATATGGATATATATATACACTTAATATATCTAACTTCAAATTCTATTACCTGTGTTATATTCTTGCTACTAAAAATAGCCCTATTACTTCATGGCAAGCCTCTAAGAACTTCCATACCATGATTGTTGTGAGGGAAATCCCTGCTGTGGTATTTTGTGCTCAGCACATCTGGTTCACGTTTTTCTGGCATTCTGAAAAGATAACATCATAAGGGGGCTGAAAATGCACGTGGCAGTGAAAATGCATTAAGATGACATTTACATAATTATTTCAAGAGCATTCTCGGAAGCAAAACTGCAGGAAGGAAAGCAGGTCAAATGTTTAAAATATTGAAAGGGTAAAAAGGTCAGAACAGTTCTGCGCAGGTGGACTGTAATCCAGCAAGACATTTAAAACACATGCTGGGGAGGAAGCCACTTGCTGCCGAAAGCTTCAAAGAGCAGCTCCAAAGCACATCACTTCACCACACTTCCATACAGCTTCTTGCCATAAAATAATTATGGAAAAATCTCAGAGGGAAATCTTTCATGTTTTTCACCTACTTTTCCTTTCTCATGGATTTTCTCATAAAACAATAGTGTGATCTATCAACATAAATTATTTTGGAGGAAGTGGGAAGCTTTTTCTGAAAAGGTATGTTTGAAAAAAACAAGTTTATCTATCAAAAACTGATTATTGTCTTTCTTAACCACTGAAACTTGGTTTCATAAATGTTTATTACTCACTAGTTCTTTGATTAGGTAGCTAGAAGTTCTGCTTAAAATCAAAACATTGGAAGAGCTGTATAGTGGACCTTCTTAGTCATTAACGTTCATTTTAAAATACCTTAGAAAAAAATCCAGTTAATGTTGTGTCAAGGAACAACATCCTTTTAATCCTTCCTTTTTGTTCCATAAAGGAAGGCAATTTATAGTGGCAATCAAATTATCATTAACTAATTTGGTATATTCTTGAGCATATTACTTGTTGCGTTAACATCAGTGTAATATGCTAGCTTCCAAAAAACGTTTGACACGACATACATACTGCACTTAAATGAAGAAATTAGGGTGGAGCAGAATCAGTAGTCACAACAGATACTTTTAAAATGTCCAGTTGTTCAGCCTAAAAATATGACTATGAACAGGCACTGTTTGAACAGGCAGGACTTGCAGACTGGAGGGAATGAACTCTTGACCTGCGCTATTTAACCATTTTTCTTAAATTTGGTGTCATGGATTCGAACAAAATTTTGGGTAAAAGGTTGCTGTTCCCTTGCTGTTCAGGGGAAATGAGCAGTTAAGCTGATGTGTATGTGTATGGAGAATGACATATTGATATTAGGACCCTCAACAGTGTATAATAAAATAGACACAGATGCTGAAAATGTAAAGTAGACAAATTCAGAGTGAAAATAAGGCATGCAAGACCCCCTTAGGCCACTGGATATTGGTCATGTAGTACTTCTGCTGACATGGGCAGAGAAGTTGGTGCCTTCCAAGGCCAAGTCCCGTGCTAGCCCATGCAAGCTAAGGTGACATTTTTCCAAGCATATTTAAAGGTTGCCCCAGAGTTGGCCCAAAGACTCTCTAGCAGACAAATGATAAGGATGGGTAGTGAATCTGGTTTTCATTCCAGGAGTATCATTGGAGATACTCTTGTGAAGAAGGTAGGTTCAGCTGACGATTCTTGCCTTGTAACCAAGATTTTTGCAATTTGTCCCTATTGCAAATGTGCTTTTAAAAAGGTGAAAGCTGTGGATACAGATCATCTAAATTTCCGACATTACAAAGCACACAATAAGGAAGACGTTTTTTGTTTCGTGGAGACAGTGGTTCCAAATCTATAACTTAAGCTTTAGTTAAGATGTGTTAAGTCCATCAGAGTTGATACGGTTTAAAAGTCATTAAGGCAGTAATACAGATGGAAGAATTTTTACAATCTCAATTTATTTTGAAATCAGGAAAAACAGCAAGAGTCAATATTAGCACAAACATTTTTTTCTCTCTACATACTGGCTGCTGCAGTTGGTACCTGGCTGTTCAAATAATTTCAGGGACTTCTGTCAGATATTCTTTCACTAATGCATTTAGTTTAGGGTTTTTTTTTGTCATTATGGAAAGGAAAGTACATGATCCTGTGATAGTTATATAACAACCTTACTTTTTATTCGATTATTCAGTGGTCTCTAGTAACAGTCATTTTTTTCAGTATGCTGGATGGTGCATGCTGATTTCCCTGGGTTTCCACTTCGAGGTTGTTCCTGCTTGCAGTGGTGACTCACCAAATGCACACAGCAGAGTTATTTTCTGGTGCAGGAATTCGGGGCATTTCTCTAGCTTTTATAGAAATATTCTTTAGTTAAATCTTACTAATGGCTTTTAAATTGCACTATAGATACCACATAATTCCAAACATGTTTCATGCATGCCATTCCTCCCAGACATTATGTAATATAAATAGTTTTGCTTTGGAATGCTATGTTTGCAACTGTGTTTGTGTTTTCTTTTCCCCTGAAAAGGTAGCATACATTACAATTTCCATTATAATTAATCTAAGCAGCTAATTAGGAACATTGCCTGCCTTGTTTTTTGCACTTTCATGTTTACACCAAAAGCTACTTGCAAAATTTTTATGCTGCTGTCGTGTATTCTGCACCTGATTCAGCCCTCCCTTTTCAACTGCCATTTCTCCAGCAATGTGCACAAATGTGGCAACAAACACTGTCTGGGTCTCTTGGAGGTTGTTATCTCCTGCTCCTTGATTGACAGATTTTTAGGTATTTTAACCAGATGATAAAAAGGGAATAGTGAGAGTTCTCTGCCAATGGCTGGCAGAAATGCAGGGATCGTTGTGCAAGTGACCTCTGTGCAGATGTGAGGTGTAAGGTAATGCCTGAAAAGCCGAAGAAAAGGATTAAGAAAGAGTTGATGTGGTGCGCATGCACCTAAAGAGGAGAGGTTGAGGATGAGTTAAACAACATGCAGGCAGCCAGAGGGTGGCTGAGGACAGGCCCGGTGGGTGGGAGCTTCTGGCAGGCTTTGGGCTGCCACATTGACCCCATGCACCTTGCAGCCAGCTCTCTGGCCAGCTCCTCCTGAAAATAGAGAGAACGAAGTCTGAGTGCTTCCTAGGACAATGTTATAAGGCCTTAAATGATAACAAGAGTTCTGAACTATGTTGAAGTATAATTCTGAATCTGTGGTAATGAGGCTGGTCCCTTAGCTCCCATCCCCAGGAGCTTCCACATAATTATTTTTGGTAGGTGCATTTCTTCATTGTTCACGGTACATTGCCTGACTCAGAGGTGCAGCAAAAACAAAGCATCTGATTCAGCATAAATGCTTAATATTGAATGGCATCCAGTATACTTCAAAGGTCTAGACCGAACATCAAGTCAATACCATTTAGTTTAATGTACCATGCAAATCCACTTAGGGGAAAAATATTAGAGAAAGGTTGAAGCAGTTCCATCTCCTCATCTCCTTCTCTCCTCAAGAAAAAATATGTGCTCTTTAAAGGACCTTGCTTCTTTAAGGGACTTCTGAATCTTGGATTACTGCAAGCAAGAAAATCATCACAGAAATGTTTCCAAGAGACTCTGTAGAATTATAAATAAAATATTTTCAGGCAATTTTTAAGCACAAGAATAAAATCTTCGTAATTAAGACCTGTCAGATTTACAAGTGACTGAAAACTGTAATAAGAAGAATTACACAAATAAATATAGGAGTTGTTGCCAATGACATAGATCATAATTATTAGCTTCCAGTATAGGATCTGAGTGGTTCCTAAACATGTTTGATTTGTATTTTATTGTGCAAGTGCAGGTCCATGAAGTCACTGGGGCTTTTTGTAGCCTCAGGCGACTCTGAAAGAGTGGGAATGTTTGGTCAGGAAATACCTTCGGCTGAATATGGAGCACAGCTCTGGTCATATCCACAGCCATGATTTCTTCAGGAGCTGCTATGAAGTACCCTTCAGCTGGAGAAGTGAGACACATGGCAGGTGAAAGGTTTTGCTTAGGATAAAGAAAGGATGAGATACCGACAACATCAATAGCATATAGTATGAAAAGATTACTTAAAGTACTGCTTGTTCACTGACCCTTTTTTATTCTCTATGTTCCCTCCCAAAATTGTATCTCTTTGAAAATATTAAAAAATCCAGATTTATGATGACAGGTTGCTAATGTAACAGTTTGATATTTCATTGAAAAACTGTCTCCCTAATCTCATCTCAGTATTCATATCATTTCTCTATGTACATTGCGAAAGCTTCCTGTGGATTTACTCTGGAAAAGGGTATGAACATAGTAAATTTGAAAAGACATAAAGAAAAGGAGTATTATTTTTCTAGACATATTCAGAACAAGTGCAGACATTTGCCAGGTAAAGAAATTTGGGAGAACCACTGGAGCCAGAAACAGAAAAAGAGGCCATTTGAAATAATACTGTCTCTATACTTCTTTAGCTTGCCAGGATGAAACACTAATTCAAATTGAACTGGAAAAGATATGCATGCCTCCTTCTTCCATGGTGAAATAAAAACAATGTTCATAGTGATTCCTCTATAATCAGCTGTTACTGTTCTTCTAACATGAGTGGAAGCAATTTGTCCTGGATGTTTTATGCTTTTTTTTTTGTTTTGTTATGGTTTTTTGTTTGTTTGTTTTGTTTTTGTTTACTGCAATTTATTTCAGATCCCACAAAAGTAGAAAATAACTCTGTTCCTTCAACCTCTAACCAGATTTCAGAGTAATTCATCCTAGCAAATTCTGATGATGAACCTTCTTACTTACTTCAAAGATTTGCAATATATGCTTGAAAGAAAAACAATCACACTATTGAGTAATTTTTCTTCAATGCCTTGTAGTATAATCCTTGCCCCACACTGTAAGCATCCTTGTATTTTCAGCACCCTTGGAAAGGACTGCTGTTTGAAGTATATATGTATTGAGCTGTTTCGAGGATCTGTAAGAAATGTGAAGTGGAGGTTCAGAAGTCAAAGAGATCTGATTACAGCCAGTCTCCAAGAAAGAAGACTTGAGAGAAAGTCTGTGTTCTTCTCAAAAACATCAGAGTTGTAATTACTTTCATTTCCTCAGCTCAGCAGCTAGCATTTGATCTCTGATAAAACCTCTAGTTATTATTTACCATGCCAGGTTCAAGCAAATTGCTTGGATTTAATTATATATATATATATATATATATATATATATATATTTGGTGTCTTCGTATAATTGAGTGAAAAGTCTATAAAGGAATATTTATAACTTGGAAGCAGTACCTAATTAACGACTAAAGTTCTTGTCAAGATACCCACTAGGGGGTTATCAAACTGTTACGATGCTCTGTAGAAATATAAATAAATCAGAGAAAATGGCAACACACAAAAGCAACTATGTTGCACTTTGTCAATATTATTTGGGCTCCAAACATAATAGTGTTTACTTTCACAACAAAGACTGGGGAGAAAACCAAAAACAAACAGACACACGATAAAAGGCACACTGAGTACGTTACACCAAGTCATCGCTCTGTTCAGTCTAACATCTTGACCCCAACAGGAGAAGAGGTAGTGGAAATGCCTATATGAATAATTTAAGGGATCTATTATTCATGAGAAAGGTTTTCTGGAACTGTTTCTGTATGAAACATTGCCCAACAGATGATAGGGTCGGTGAATTTAGAGGTACAGCTAGGGAAGTTCAGACAAGAATTTAAAGATACAGTGGGAGAGAAGTTACATACAGGAAACTCAAGATTTTGTGGCCTCCTTGCCTAACTCAGGGCTCCCTGATGTAGGATACAACGTCTTGATGAATGTGACTGGATGAAACAGATGGAGAGGTTGACTGCAGAAGGAAGAACGAAGCTAAGAAACAGTGTAGTCCATGACAAAGCAAAAAGGAAGAAAAGGGTGACAAGGGAGGAGCAACGGAAAGCTGTTCCCATTGATTGCAAGGGCTGATGGAAGGAGCCAGGAGGGAGAGTCCCAAGGGGTGGTGAGGCAGAGCAGGAGTCAGATGTCTGTACGCAGCTCTGCAGACTGCAGCAGACGAAATGGGAGATTCGTATCATTCCTGATTATTTGACTAGGAACATCTTAAAAATGATGTCTGGCAGATGAGTTATGAAATAGAAAGGTGAGTCATTTCCTGGCCACAAGGACAGAATAAATGAGGAGGGCACTTTTCGTAATCACAGCTGACGGCAGCCACAGTGCCCACTCATAAAAATGCCTCATTTTCCCAGCTCAGACATCACTCCATCTGAAACACGCACACGCAGTGCCAACGGAGCTGACGTCCCTGCTCCCCCTCCCATGAAGAGTGCATAGTGGTGGTGAAAGGAAGAAGCATCTTTCCAGCATGGCAGAATATCCCACAGTATTAGGACTCCCAGGGAAAAAAGAAAAATCTGGACCCTTCACCCTTCCTTGCCATTGGGGATATTTGCTCTCCTCCCTTCTTCATCTTTCTGAGGGAATTACCTCAGTATCTCGGGAGCTGAGATGGCTCATGCACGTTGGGAAGGGCTGGCGGCAGAGGGTGGTGCGGATTCAGACCTCAAAAGAAACGATGCAATCTGGGAAGAAGCTGGGGAGGTGTGGAAATAAAAGAAGTTAGGTTAGACTTTGAAGGTTGGTATGATTAATGACATTATTTGACTGGCTGTGCCTCAGGATGTTTTCCTCTCATTACCCTTGTTGCATGAAGAGCAAAAAGCACAAGAGGAATAAAAACATTGGTAGAGGGGTATTTTGCAAAGGAAAAACAATTTCGCAAAGGTGATTCAAGCCTCAACTTATCACACACAGCAAGAAATCCTCCACTACTAGCACTCCCCTCCAGCCCTAATAACACGGCAAAACCCGCCAGACAAATGCTGCGTTATGTGCTCTCAACAGAGTAGTAGCAGGGCTGTAAAACATCACTATGACATACTCAACGTCAAAAGTACTGTGAAGTACATGCACCATTATTTTAACCAGGAAACAGTGAAGAGGTGTGCTGGGTTTACGCGGTGGAGTTTTGGTAGCACGGGAGGGGCTGCAGAGGTAGCCCTTGTAAGGAGCTGCGAGAAGCTTCCCGGGCTCCAAAACAGATCGGACAAAACTGGTCAGACCGGTCTCCAGCCAGCTTGGAACCCCATTCCCTCTGGCCAGGGTGGAGCCAACCATTGTCTCTGCAAATGCCCTATTTAAGACGGGGACAAAGGAACTGGAGACAGGTGGGACCTGCAGTGAAGAGAGAGGGGAGGCAGAGGGTCCTGGCTGGGCTGCTGCCACATGACTGGTGATGGTCGTGGCAATGCAGCTTGGAGAGCTGTGGAGCACCCTGATCCCAGGGTGCCTGCTCGGCAGAGTTCGTCCTGACGAGACTGCTGAGGTTCATCAGGCCAGTCGAGCCTGGGGCAGCTGCAGCAGAGAGAGGACTGAGATGTGAGAGAAACGGCCACACAGACACCAGGTCAGTGAAGATGGAGTGGGAGGAGGTGTGTCAGAGCTGAGGTTCCCCTGCAGCTCGTGATGAGACAGCAGTGGCCCCCCTACAGCCCAGGAGAGAACCAGTGGAGCAGAAACCCACCCATAGTCCGTGAGAGAGGACCCCACACTGGGGCAGAGATGCCTGTGCCCAAAGGAGTTTGTAGAGGACTGTCTGCATGGGAAGAACCCCCATGCTGCTGGAGACTGACACTTGAGCAGAGACACATCTTCAGTCGGTGGGAAAGGACTCCACGCCAGAGCGAGTGGCTACGCCCTAAGAAGCTGTGACTGTGAGGGAAAAGCCCACACTGGATGGTAAGGATTGCATCCTGCTGGAAGAACTCACATTGGAGAAGTTCATGGGGAACTGTATTCTGTGGGAAGGGACCCCGCCTCTGAGCAGGGGAAGAGTGTGTGGAGTCCTCCCCCTTAAGGAAGGAGCAGCAGAAACAGTGTGTGATGAACTGACCTGCAACCCCCATTTCCCATCCTCAGGCACTGTTCTGAGGGGCGAGGAAGAACCAGGAAGAAGGGAGGGGTGGGGGCAAAGTATTTTTAAAATCTGGCTTCGTTTCTCATCCTCTCTGAAGTAACCGTTAATGAATTAAATTGATTTGTCCCCAAGCCGAGTCTGTTTCGCCCAGGGCCATGGCTGGTGGGAGATCCCTCCCTGTTCTTATCTCGACCCTCAGAGGTTTTGTTTTGTTAGATTTTTCTCCTCTCCAGCCCACTGTGGGGGTAGGAGGGAGTGAATGACTGCGTGGTATCTTAGCTGCCACCTGGGCTGAACCGTGACAAGGGGATGTGTAAAAACAGAGCTGCAGTTAATACATTGCTTATGTTTGTTGCAATGCATTCTGCTCCAGCGCGTGGAGAAAGCAGGTGCAGCATAACCACAGCATTTGCTGGGTGTTGTCATGTGAAGTCTTAATTGCCTGCATCACTTGAAAGGCTTTTGTGAGGCTTCATTTAAAACTAACTCCCTCCTATTCTTCTTTCATTGCCTCTGAGCAGTGGAAGCTGTTTTCCTATCAGTATTGGTTTCATCAAAACTGAGCTGCTACTCTTGCTTTTGTGCAGATGAGCGTACATGGCTGGTAGCTGTAAACACTTTTCTGACATCCTTAATATCTCTCTTTGTACTTTATTGCCTCTCCAGCCTGACAGGTGGCATCTCTACCAATGTGACCGGCAGTGTGAGTGCAGGATTTGTGCAAGCTAATCAAAAAAGGTTTTTTCCATTCACTTATACTGTTAAGTCTTCTGTTCTTTCTGTAAACAAATTTGTGAGGTATTCTTTTCTTAGCTGTTGGAGATAGTCTTAGTGTTCAGGAGAAAGTGAAATCCGTTAGATCCATGCTTCTTTTTTAATTATATCTTTAGCAAAGAAAACAAAACTATGGTGGCCCATCCATGTGGACACAAAATATCAAGATCACTGCACCAAAGGGCTTGTAATCTAAATCTAAGTTGCCAGACAGTGACAACAGCAGTCTTTCTGTCTATAGGAATCAGCTTGCAATCCAGCCCCAAGTGCCTTATGTCACTGTAAAACCTAAAAAATAATCCTGCATCAAAAGAGGTTAATATATCACAATATTTTATTTACATTTTTCCTTCTTTATTTATTTATATGCAACAAAAAGAAATTACCTCAGTAGTGGCATAGCTATTTTTTTCCCCCCATTTTTTTTTTTTTTTTCTTATATTCTGTAGCTAGCTGGGTGTGCTGCACTAATGGGAAGTGCTTAGCAGGTATCCTGGCTGGTTATTTCTACCAGCTCGTGCCTCTTTCTATGAGACTTTCGTGTCCTAATGAGGCAAGAAGCATCTTTTGCTGTGATTCAGCCTCTCCCTCTGGTGTAATAAGAAGATGTGGGATACCTTTGACACAGTTGTTGGTGTTTTCTAGAGGACTAGTGAGAATACTGAACCAATCAAGAACCGCTGATAATAGCAGGATTTAAAAAGTAAAAATCCTGCCCAATGATAAGAACTAAACAACACTAGTTTTTTGTATTTTTTTTCCTCCCTTACATACTTGCATTATAGCTTACATTAGGATTTTTTTAATCTATTTTTTTTTCCCTAAAGCTGCACTTCCATCCTTCTCTTTTTCTTCCTTTTATACGCTAAAATACAGTTTTCTAGATAGAAAAGCATGAAGAAATTCTTTTTCTAGTTTAAAGCACTGGGTATATCAGAAATGAAGTGGTAACAGAGAAGATGCTCATTAGCATATACACTGTCTCTGTAAATTCTTAATTGCAATGGGACATCCCTGGGTTCGATTATCTCCTCCTGGCTTCCCTCGGGCCCTTTCTGTCCCTAATTATTTCTCATAAAGAATCTATATTGTAACAGAAAGCTCTCTTCATATATACCCACAGGAAAAACAAACCAAACCACTTTGCAGCTCTCTGGAAACATGGTTGCGTGTAATGCAGCACATACATTTTTCACCCTGAATGCAAACTTCTCCCCAGTTGCACTGCCCTGCCTTAGGATCCCTCCTGGCACCCAGCCCCTTTTTTTTCGGAGGGGGCTGTCGAGTTGTCAGCACTGCTCACACAGCCAGGTAAGCCTCTGAGGAGAGCAGAAGGTAACCACAATAAGCAATGGTGATTGGGCAGTTGGTTTGTCTTCCCCTCAAGAAGCCATCAGAAACCTCTTTGCAGAGATTAAAACAAAGCCTCTTTCTCAGAGAGGCTTTATGTTTTGAGGCAGAATACGAGAAAGGATCAATGTCTTCTTGTCCTTTCTTCTTTGATTGCAAAGTCCAACCGAATTATGCATATGACAAAGCAAGCAATTTTCACTGTGTTCCTGGATGTGCTCTGGATACTTTGAGCCTCCCAGAGAAATGCATACAAATACTCTCAGCCACCCCTTAAGAAGTCTCTGTATTAATAACACAACATAACTGCCTCTTTTACAAGCAGTTGGGCTCATGTAATCCCTCTCAATTTGCCTGACTTAGAAAAAATCAGAAACAAAATTAAAAAAAAAAATGGAACAAAGCAAATGCAGAAAAATCCTTCTTTTCCAGGTCATAGATTGTCCTGGAGTTATTTTCTCTCACCTTCTAGGCTACTGAATGTATATAATTTTTTCATCTGCAGTTTATTTTGACACTGTTTCCAGTTATTAGACCTGTCATGCTGCTGTAGGTGATTCCTGCTTTTCTGTCAGGGACAGCAGAAAAGATAATCTCCCACTCTCATTAGCCATCATTTCCCAGTTCAAATGTCCATTTCCATGGTGGCTAAAACCCAGCCTGCGGGCTATGTCCACAAGAAGTCCAAACTTGTGCCTTGCTCTACCACTTCTCTCAGGAGGTATGAATCTCTGGCAGAAGGCTGGCTGATGGCTGGGAACGTGCTCCATGCTTTCCATGTTAGTGCTGCAGCTCAGACGAGCTGTGCTCTTTGGAAACATTTACCAGGTTCTGGTTCAAATTGTAGACTGCTTCAGCAGTGCACGAAATGGACATTTTTCAGGTGAAACTGAGCTGGAAGATGCCCTCCAGAAAATGGCATCCAGAAGATGCTCCAGCTGATAATGGGCATTATCATGGGGCTACTGAGATGAGACAAGAGTTACTCCAAAGTAACACCCCCTGTCCCCGTACTGGATTTGACTGGGATGGAGCTAACTTTCTTCACAGCAGCCTACATGGTGCTATGTCTGGATTTGTGCCTAAACCACTGTGGATAACACAGCAACATCTTGTCTTATTGCTGAGCCGTTGCTAAACACCATATCAAGGCTTACTTTTTTCACTCTGTCTTTCTAGCGGGTAGGCTGGGAGTAGGAAAGAGTTTGGGAGGGGATACAGCCAGGGTAGCTGACCTGAATTGACCAAAGGGATATCCCATACTGTATAATGACATGCCCAGCAATAAAAACTGAGGTAGAGGAAGAAGACAGGGAGTTTTTGACTTCCAAGGTGGACATTGTTGGAGATTGGCTGAGCATTGGCTTGCCTGTGGGAGGTGGTGAGTGATGCTTTTGCATCACTTTTTTTTTCTTTTTTTTTTTCCCCTTCATTGTTTAAACTGTTTTTGTCTTGATTCACAAATCTAATTGCTTTTGCTGTTCTTATTCTCTCCACTGTCCCACTGAGGGTGGGAAGTAATAAGCAGCTGTGTGGGTGTTTGGCTGCTGGCTGGAGTCAACTCTCCACCCCCTGCCCCCACATGCATATGGAGTGGATAGGGAATCCTCAGCACCAACTGCTACTATTGATGTTTCTTTTGTGCTGGACTTCTTGGTGACATAGATATAGCTGATGTTTTGGACCACTGCCAGAAATTTGCTCTCTGTACCTTAAGACTCATCTCAGAATGACATGAATAAAACTGGGGACTAGAGGGGTACATCAAATGTAACATTTTTAGAGCACTCCAAGATCTGTGCGTTCCTTATAGTATTAACATACTAAATACTGTGATTTTTTCAAATTAGTATACTTGGCAAGAAAAATTTTAATATTTCAGTCTTTCTTTTGTCATAGTGCTCCACAGAAAGTACTCAATAAACATAAATGATCACTCAAAGTTTGAGGACAAAGATAACAACCAATAATTTTTCCTGATGGAGTTTTCTTCAGGAAAGGCCGATCTGAAGAAGGCAGATGACTGACTCCCACTGGAGTCCCATGGGCTATGAAATGACTCCTATAGGATTACCAGCACTTACTCTATGTTATTCATGCACAAGTATGAGTTATCTGTGCTGATCTTAAAGCAATGTGTGTTTCCTAACAGAAGGCATTTGTGTATAGCTATAGAAATTTTAAGCCAAATATCTTCACTCAACAAACATCTCTCAGAAAAGTTATGAAAGACAACAAAGCTGACAGCTGTCACTCAAGTTACTTAACACACTGTTTGAAGGGACTCAAGTATTGACGTGATGACCATGCAACAAGAAACTATGTATAAAAGACACAGGTACCCAAACCATGAAAAATTCCTGTGTTCGATTTTCTTGTCTTCAAATGAAGCATAAAAAAATCAGAGTACAGACTGAATTTAAGAAAAAAACCACAAAACATCTATAGACCCTAAGAATACTGTAGAAAAAATACCTGTTGTTGTATTCATGAAAGTCCAGGACTGTCCTCAGACTCACCTGATAATTTCACGTGCTGAAGGCTTTTCTTGTCTGAAGGCAAAAGCCAGGATAAACCTGCCCACCTCTGTGAATTGGTCAGACAAATTTATTTTTTAATTTCTGATCTGATATGCTATTTTCTGTCATGTTGGATACCGCTGTTTATGTTCCATTTGATACAGTCACCCTAGAGACTCAGCTGATACTCAGTAATGCAGCATTCACTTGGCAGCGTGAGGGTCAGCATAGATTTTGCTTCTTCTCCAGCTCTCACTCTCCATATAACAGTGGCAGCTTTGACTACGTACATTAGGAGGGTAAATTTGTCCCCCATTCCACCTTATTTGGCAAATCAAGCAAGACTCAATCTTAGGTGAGATTGCAGGAACCTGATGGTTGAAAGGGAAGCAGCAAGAGGGAGAGAAGGATACAGGGTAGAAATTCAGTTTTCCTATTTCTTGTCCTATTAATCATGGATATGCAGCACAGTTTGTTCTTTTTTTGACTCTGTGGCAGCCTTTTATGCTTTTATTGTGCCTTCTCTTGTTTGTGTTTTTTTTTGTTTTTTTTTTTTTTTCCTCCTGGTTCTTTGTTTCTTTCTGAGAGAAAATATCCCCATGTCTTTCAATCTTTGTAGATGAGTTTTAAATACTGGCTGCTCTAATAACTCCGCTATGCTGAAAGGGAGCAAACCTTCTGGTCAGTCCTCTGCCTCTGTTATGTGCCTGCGCCTAAACCAAGGAACAGTAATAGAAAGTTTTTAAGAGCAAAGCTGCTTAACAGTGTATTGGTACATAAGAATACTGCAGGAAGACTATAATATAAATGTGACTGCTGCTGTAGGAATGGTTCTATCTGAGTGATTCAACTAATTTGATAATATTAATTAACAAATTTTTGGTGCTTTTTTCAGCTAAAATATGTAAGACGAAAGTAGTCAGTTTATGATGTGAGAATGTGCCTTAATAAGTGTATTTCCCAGGTCTGCATTCTAAAATGTCAGAAGCAGAAGCTGAACCTCCATGTTATTTCCTTGTTCTTTCAGGAGCAAAGTGAACTGTTAATACGTAACTATTAGCACTACTAGTATATGAAGAGATTCGATGAAGCATGCTAAAACAATACAGCAAACTATTACGATAATAATGTAAGTACATGCCTCTGTTGTTAACTGTCCTCCATTCCTTACTCTGTCTGTTTGTTCCAGTCTGCGTTATCGTACTTTTCAGCTGCTGTTCACAGAGCATCTAGTGCAATGAAAAGGGTATTGATCCCTGTTTGATAGCCTAAGTAGCACCGCAGGTGAAGTAAAAAACAACAGCAGCTCTGTTGAATGGATTTCTGTTTCCTTTTTTTTTTATGACAGAAAGACTTATTCTGTATGAAATTGTTGAAAACGTCAGTGCTGAAAGAATGATAATGAGCTGGATGAAGATAGATACAAAAAAGATGATAACTGACAATTTTGAAAGTTTAGATATTTAATGAAAAAAATTTCAATGAGCTATCATCTTAATTTTTATTACTCTTTCCTACACCAGTGCAAATCCTAAGTATTATACTGTTGTTATGTCATAATTCTCCTTTTCTCCTGAACATTAGTCTTAACTAACAAGTTCTCTATTCATGATAGTTAATCCTGAGATTCAAATCCTTTATTTCATCTTACTCATTTTTTCATTATTAAGCCATTCTCACTTTGAATATTCTAGTCCACTTCTCCTCAAACGATATCCCAATCATCCTCTGTATTAACAAAAAAACCCATTTCCTAATTTTATGTTATCCATTTGTTTCAGTAGCATTTTCTGCTAATGCCATTAAGGAAGCAGTTGACTGTTTTCCAAGATACATCCTTGAGGAACTCCACTAATAAACTGGCTTCAGCTCAACAGTTTCTCTGTTAGCGTAACGTATTGCATCCATCTCAGTAAGTTCCACAACTATTTCAGACCTAGTGAAATAAATAAACGTCATATTTTCCAGGAAAACACAATATTCTTTTGGTTATTGTATCAAATATTTCATCTAAGTCCAATGAAGGAATAACTTATAACAGCATTTATTCTATTAAAGGTTAATCTGGCACAAATGAACGTTGTCAGACCCGTCATGGATTCTTTTTCATTCTCCATTCACATTACAGATTTCACATTTCCTCCAAATCCTTGCTTATCACTCAGGTAATAGACTGCAGCTTTGCAGATGGTTTTGTTACAGAAATATAGGTACAATTTTTGTGATTTTTCAATGCATTTGATTCTCCCTGCCTTAGTTTTATTTGCAACCTTCGGTCATGAATCAGCAGTCTGTATTTTTGAAATTATTTCACAGTTCTGGAGGTTTAGCTAAACTAACTGAATGCACTTTGAGTACTAGTGTCTATTCCATTATTTATGCATAATACATACTTGGCTGTCTTCTAGCTTAAGCACCTAATGTGTACAAGTGGGCTTCTGGCACTCTCTCCTAGGTAAGGGAGCAGATTTTTGGGGTTTTTTTGGGATGTTCTTTTTACTTTAATAAAGTATTTTCAGAACTATGCCGAAGCTGGTCTTATTCAGCGTATGAAGATGTGCAATATTGTTGTGTTATAAAGCTCTTCTAGATTCACTGCTTGCACGCTGAGTGTGTTAGTTGGATTCCATGTATCTCGCCCCCCCATGCAGGAGTAGGCTTCAGCTCTCATTGAGATGATGAATGAGCCAAGGTGATGTTCCTCTGCTTCTAATACCGAAGCTACTTTCCGTTTGTGCCTCATTCTGAAGACTCACCCACTTTCTTTCAACTTTCTACTGCTTCTAATTACCTGTCTAAAATCCTGTTTGCTTAATTTTCTTTGCAAGAACTAATTCAAATGGATTTTTGGCAATTATTCACTTTTTACTTACACTTGTTGGCTTTTAAGACAGAGCTTTCATTGTTAACTAGCCATTTTAGAATCAGAGCTCCCTTGTTAAATACTACACAGGCTGAAAGGACTCTATAATACTCATGTAACAGCATGAAAACAAGGGAGAGAACCCTCGTAATGAGAAATAGAGATCTCCATGGAAATGAGATCATGGAAATAGTATGAAAAATAATTTGCTGGAGCAGTAGGCTGCTAATGCCTCTCAGATGTATCTCATGACAAATGACAAACGACATGCTACAAGTGGTGTAAGAGCTGAGCTGCAGTATTAGATCATCTGTGGGAATACCCTCTTTTCACAAAACAAACAAAACAAAGAGTCAGCCTCTTGCCAAGACAGTCTAGATTTAGATGAATCACCTCCACAGTTGACTTCACAGCAAGAATCAGAAGAAGGCATAAACTGTTATGCAGAGAATACCGGTAAACTAGAAGCTAGATAACAATAGCTAGCTGTTCTTGACAGCACAAGTGGTATAAGCAAACCTTTTTATTTTTTTTTCCTAGAAAAGATGCTACTAACAAACCTTTCTAGAACTCACAAAATTCCATATTTTTTTGTTAACTTAAACGAACTATGCCATTATAAATATGGCAATTGTTTGTGAACCACGGTCAGAATTAAGATCATGACTGTTATCTAAATTCTGGTGTCGGTATGGTATAGGTAAATATAGGTCTAGGCTATATATAGCCTTTATCTTATGAGTCTCTGGTTTTACTGGAAAATTCTGCTGAACAGGAAGAGTACTGAAGAGGAGCTCAATCTGGCAAAACACCATGTATACCTATAGCATACTGCAGTAGGTTATTCACCAAGGTCTATTTCTAAAGGGATTCAGGATACTGTGTATTACAGGATACTGGATATTAATTAGGTCTTTTGGGAGACACTTTGGGTTTTAGAAATTTGAATCTTTACACAATTTACTACCATAGAAAAAAAGAAAAAGCAAGAATGAGAAAGAAAACATATAGTAGAATCAGAAAGTTAGAGCTATGTCCAAATTTGGAGATCCTCTGAGAATAACATATCACTATTTTGCATATTATCCTGTTTTTGAGAAGAACTTCAACCCTTTGATGTGTAGCTGATCCAATTGTAGATTAACACATACTAAGTGGATGAACATTTTTTACGAACATTTTGTTCTGTGGGTATACATATGAATGAACATGTTTTAAGTAGTCGCCAGAAAAATGCTCCTTATGACAGCACTGCAAATTATGCTTTGTCTATGTGTCTGTTAAATCATAGGAAAGGCTGTACTGTGACAGCTCTGTGGGACTTGAAAATATCTGGCTGGTATGTATATTAGTAAAATCCTCCTCAAACTAGTCTCTGCTTCTGCTGAGAGTGCAGAGGCAAAAGCTTAACTTACTTTGGCAACAATCCTTTCAGTTAGGTGGGACATGTCCCCTCCTTCGCAAGAAGCTGGTCAAAGTGCCCTTGAGGAATTCCTGTTTCTGCCTCGAACCTCCTTGGTTACAATTTGCCAACTAGCATTTAGTTCACAAATTTTCACTCTCAGACTTTCGGGACTGTGTAACTGGTTTTCACTAGGGCCTCGCCCCTGCTTGCTGAGCATTGCCTTCTGCTTCTCTCATACCAATGATTTCCACCTGGCAATACCTTACCGTGAATTTGATGTATCAGACTCTTTGGCATTCATGGCCTAGCATCTGTTCAGTGTTGCCTTACTAATGAGACCGTCATTTAACTGCTTCCTTGGGCAGTTAGAGTTGTTATCAGTGCAATTGCTAGGCCCACCAGTTTCAATGATTTTTGCCACCAGTAATATCTGGAAGGATCACTGGGAGCAAAGACAGGCATAAAACCATCCTGTTTTGCATGGTAAGGCATGGTGCCAGATCTAGGAGATTCCCTTTAGTCCTGGGCTACATGATACTATTTTTACCAGCTTTACAGATGACAGCTGCTAGGAAGAGGGAATGAGACCCAGTAAGCCACGCATTTTCTTCTTAACTCTTCCATCTCTGGCTCTTCTGCTTCCCAAGTCTTTGAGATGCAGAGAACAGGCTGAGCTACACTCAAAAGAACAGATCATGCAGAGCCACAACCTGTATTTCCTGGAGAAGGAAATTTTTCAGGTCATGGCAGAAAAACGCACTTACCCAAACCAGCCAAAATCTATGTGCTTGCAATGCTAATATGGGTACAAGCTCTCATTTTGCCAGGATTATAGATTTAAATGGTTTTCATGAATTCAGAAAACAGCTTCTTATTTACTATACCCAGAGTAGCACCTTTGTTTCTTCTACAGAAATGAAGGGAAAATGGCTCACTGCCACGTCTTGCCTGAAGACTAGACACATATCACTTGAGATCAGGGGAACAGATGACACACACTAGCATCAGGCAGGATTTACAGACAGCTGCTCCTGCGACAGCCGTCTCCTTCATGACCTCTTGCAGTCCCTTCTAAGGTTGCTTTCTATTATTCTCTGTAAAGATTCCTGGTGCAGAGGTGTTGCCTCCATTGCAAGAAGTATTTGTATACTCATAAGGCAGATGGATGTACTAATTTAGAATCATAGAATCATAGAATGGTTAGGGTTGGAAGGGACCTTCAAAGGTCATCTAGTCCAACCCCCCTGCAAGGAACAGGGATATCTCCAACTAGATCAGGTTGCTCAGGGCCTCGTCCAACCTGGCCTTGAACGTCTCCAGGGATGGAGCATCCACCACTTCTCTGGGCAACCTGTTCCAGTGTTCTACGACTCTCATGGTAAAAAATTTTTTCCTAATATCCAACCTGAATCTACCTCCCTCTATTTTAAAACCATTACCCCTTGTCCTATCACAACAGGCCCTCCTGAACAGCCTCTCCCCATCTTTCCTGTAGGCCCCCTTGAGGTACTGGAAGACCGCTATAAGGTCACCCCGGAGTCTCCTCTTCTCCAGGCTGAACAGCCCCAACTCTTTCAGCCTGTCCTCATAGGAAAGGTGCTCCAGCCCTCTTATCATCTTCGTGGCCCTCCTCTGGACCCTCTCCAACTGGTCCATGTCCTTCTTATGTTGGGGGCTCCAGAAACTGGACGCAGTACTCCAGGTGAGGTCTCACGAGGGCAGAGTAGAGGGGGAGAATCACCTCCCTCAACCTGCTGGCCACGCTCCTCTTGATGCAGCCCAGGATGTGGTTGGCCTTCTGGGCCGCAAGAGCACATTGCCGGCTCATATTGATCTTCTCGTCCACCAGTACTCCCAAGTCCTTCTCCTCAGGGCTGCTCTCGATCCATTCACCACCCAGTCTGTATTTGTGCCTCCTCCACAAGGAGATAATTAAAAGTGCTTTCTACTCTCCCAGAGGTGATGGCTTAAAGCAAATTGCATTGTTTGTTGTCTAAAAGCATATTTTTATAATAACAAATTTTTATGTAAATAAAATACATATTTCCTATGCATATGCTGTATAGTATTTTTAAAATAACTGTGCAAGAAATGCATAGACAGCAATGAAATATTGCTGATACATTTTTTTTAGAAGGTACCTATGTTTACAGGCAGGAACACTTAGCAGCTCTGACTGAGAATATTTAAAAAAAACCCATAAAAAAATCCAAATACACACATTCCCCTCCCCCACCCCCCATCCCCCACATGACATTTTATGGAAGAAAAAATGAAGAAGTAGTTTGTCTGTGTTACTTGTTCAGTAGATGTTAACGACATTCTGGGTTTAAAAGGATGAAACCACGAAATCTACTGTATGTTTTTTAAAGACTAATTTTTTATTGTTAGGATTTCAGGCTGATTTGATCTTCTGCAGCTGTTAGGCTAAACTGATTTCTTCTCATCATGCTAACCTGGAATCAGCACAAATTTTCAGTAAAAACAGGATGGTCAGAAAGAAAGATACGTTGGCACTACTGTAAGATCAAGATATTGTGTCTTTTTGGGTAAAAAACAAAATATAGGACTTGTGAGGGACTGCTTGGACTGTAAAAGATGGGTGCTGCACTGACACTCCAGCTCTAAATTTCTTCCTTTATGAATGATTCATTTAGCCAAGAAAGAACTTCTGCTTGCCTTACTTCCAGCTAAATAAAAGTGCTTTAGTTCAAAATGAATTCAATGCGCAAAGTTGTATAACCTGTGATATACAGGAAGTCAAATTACTGTACCAGAATATTTTTTTTTTTTTTCTTCAAAATCTCCAAATTATGCTCAAGAGTGGAGCCAGGATCAATAGCAGTAGATTGTTCTACTGCTTGCAAAGTACCGCTGGTCGGGCTGTTCCCCTGACACTCCCACTTGACCATTAACCAGGGTTGCAGAGGCTTCCCCTTCAGCCATAAAGCTGCAATGGGAAGGAAACACTTGCCCGTTTGTGTGCCCCTTCGACCAGAGGAAACGTGCCAGAGCCAGGTGTTTTCTCAGGGAGAGGGAGACAACAGCTGGCCTGAGACAGTGCTGCCTGTCAAGACGAAGGTAGGCAGGAGGAGGTGGGAACCTCTCAGCCCCTGTTGCAGCCAGGAGAGGTTTCTCCTGGAGATTCACATGACTAATCCCTGCAGGGCTTTTCCTGCAGTAGAGATCTCTCTTTTCATCCTATAAATATAATTGCAATAAATCTCTCTGAAAAGCCTGCAGCTATATCCCCTACAATAACTGCCATGAAACATTTCTGCTGCCACGGTGCAATAAAGCTCCGATGGGGCACGAGGCCAGGGGGATCAGTAATTCCTGTAACACTTTCATCTAACACCTACATTTTCAGAGCTGTCCAGGACTGTAACTGCACAGATTCATGTGACTTAACTTTTAAAGAAAATGAATGGCCAAATTGCTTCACAATTCTGAGCATATCTGAATTACAAGGATCTTCAGGTTGTGTTTTCTGTAGATTTATTAAAACAATTAAACACCTATCAGTAAGCTAACAATGAATATATTTTATAACAACCATTAAGATCTCCTGATGTCCTAGCAATCCACGATCAATATTTCCCTGTGATCAATTGCTAAACAGTATCACTCCTGTTACATATAAAAGATAAATGGCATACAGAAGGCCATGATATGACCCTTTCAGATCTGCTCCGCATAGCAAAGGTCTGAAGAAGCAGACGGAAAGTTACCTTCACCTATAGGCCTAGATGATCCCCATGTAGAGGCTTTCTCAGGTGATGTTGAGTTATTGAGTATAGACAAAGGGAAAAACATGCAGCTAGGCTTTAACCTGTCAGGTCTCATCATTGAGACAACCAGGCAGATGTCTCCCTCCCAAAACGCTTACCTTTCCACTTTCTCACTCCTTTCTGCTTGGGTGTTAAGACATCAGACAGGGTATCAGAGCCCCAGGGTAAGGCTTCAGCTGGGACACAGCTCTCTGTGGATGAGGACACAAAGCCAAGCTTGGGTAACAGTGGCACATGCGATGATTACAGTTCTTTTTATCTCAACTCCACACCTGCTTCTTGGAATAACCCCAGTTTGTATGAATTTCTTAGACCACCATGAGGCTCATGCTTTTGTTAGGGACAGATTTGAACTAGGAGCGCCTTCAAGTACTCCTGCAAACCTTCCTCTCACAGTAAGACCCTCTGGACTGCTATGGAGACCTCGTTCCAGTGAGGTAAACATGTGCCATTTGATTCTGCACATCCAGCATCTAATAAATAGTTTATACGTATTCATTTTTAAGCCTGACTGAATATGCTGATTTAAAAAAATGAGGTTAGATTTAAATTAGTCTTCTGCACAATAAACTGTTTTAAAAGGCTTTCAATTATGAATATTTATATTGCTATTAATTTGTAGTGCTACTAGTATTTTTCTTTAATGGTTAATTATCACAACTAATGTGTTTGAATTATTCTAGAAATCTTTCCATTATTATTTTCTGTAAATATTCCTTCCTGCACTTAGACCTTCTTATTCGATGCTGAGGATGAAGTGAAACATGATTAGAGCCTTTTTTAAAAAAAAACTACATGCTGAAAACCAACATTCTGCATCCCCAAGCACTAGCTTGGATTTTGGTTTTGTGTTTTTTTTGTGTTTTTTTTTTTTTTTTTTTTAATCAGCTTAACACTACATGATACTCAAGTTTTTCACCCTGTAAGTAGATTTTGATATGGGTCATGCATTCAAAGATCTGCTGGCAGATAGCAAAAAGAGCCAGACTGTGTGCTAGAAAATTCCATAAGGCATTAAAAAAGAAGCAATGCTTTCCACAAGCTGCTTCCTAGCAGCTCTTCCATCTTTAAGGATGTTACTGGACAGCTACCACTGCTACTACTAAGGGTTTGCTCTTAGTTCATTCAGTTAAAGATAGGGCATGAGTTTAAAATACAAGTAATCCTAAAAACAAAGAAACAAAAAAACCAAAATACCCCTGCCATGGGAACATTCTTATTCCCAAATACAAATACTTTCAAACTACTCTTTCTGATAGGATTAAATCTTATTGAAACTGATGGCTGCAACCACCATTTTTAAAGTGAGCGTAAGAAATTATTGTGTTCTCATGCCAGCAGTTGAATTACCATCTTCCATCCCTGGCGTTTCCAACTGTATGTGAAGTCTCAAAGTTTTAGATAACCATTTTAGGTCAAATGGGGGCATAATACTCAACAAATGATAGGAAGATAACATCATTGTACTCTAGTCATATTTGAAGTGGAAGAATATCACAGGAACCAGTTCCAAATTATGGTACAGGAAAATGAACAGAAATGAATGTAGAAGTACGATGGCGGGAAAAACCTCATCTGTCAAAACTGGCATCCCGTGGGGTGTTTAACATTCACAAAATGCAGACCAGACTTGATATGTCAAAGAAACAAAAATATCTCTCATGCTAGAACCATCCAAATCCTCAATGTATAGTGATAACTATTAGTTTCTGAATAACAAAGCTGGGATAGTGTCAGCAGTTTATACAGTCTTGCACATAAAAACATTTATAAAAAAAAACAAAAGAGGAGATTTTATTTATGCCCCTTGTACTTTTCCTGCTTCCCTTAGTCTGGACACTGTTGTTGCATTTCTCAGCCTTCACTAAAGAGGACTAATTTTGGACTGGCATCCCAATACAGGTTGTGGTTTTCTTTGCTTGTTGGTAAAGGACTAGAAAGTTGCTTTGGGTGAGAAGCCGTAAGCAAGCAAGGTTTGCCACATCTCTTTGCCTGTCTTATGGACAGCTAACGAAATCTCTCAAAAAACTAATCCTATAATGTTGTATATGTTACTGTGATACTTCCAGAAAACAAGACCTGTAAGTGAAAAAAAAAAAAAAAAAAAGGTATCGTAAGAAGTGATTTGAGAGAGAGACTGGTTATTGTGTATAGGAAGGAATAAAGCATTTTGGAAAAGAAAGTAAGGGTTTAAGTTGCTGTAAGAGAGATCCTAATTAGACATTAGGAAAACTTTCCAGTCGAAAAAATGGAGATGAGCACTAGAATAGGCTGCCTGAGGACGCCATTAAAATATAATTGATCTTATTTTTAAGCAGAAGGTTGAGTTAGCTGCCTCATGAGGTGTGTTCAAAACACAGGACTCAGAAATGCATCTTTGGCTGAGGCCGGGCGATCCTGCATGCGCCCTGGTGCTGCCGAAATGGGGCGCGGTAGATGACAGGGATGCAGAGGTCTCCATCCGCATTCTCACTCCAGATGGGTGGGAGATGGGGATCAGGGCGCCTCGACATTTAAATGCCAGTCATGATCCTTTCTTTTCAGTATTGCTTTCTGTAAACCTATACCACTAAAGGCAGAACCACAAAGAAAAGTAATTTGCAAGGCTTTGAAAGGAGAATTGACTAGAAGGAAAGCAATAAAAAATTCATTGTTCAAATCAACAATAGTGTTGGATCATTTCTAACAAACCTAATGATCCTTAGCTAAATATTCATCAGAATATTTAAGCTTAATTTCAAAGTGGCCTGAAACATATCTGAGTCTTGATCTCCAGTTCAGATTTCAGTATGATCTTAATATCCTGAGGGGAAAATGAAATACTTGCACATAAAACTGTGTGGAAAGCTTTTCTCCACTCTGATAAAGTTGTCAAGATTAAAAAAAAAACCAAACAATCCTATCCCACACTAAAATGAACCTCTAAAAGCTTTTTGTAAGAAAAAAAAAGAAAGATAGAGAGACTGATTCTTATGTCATCTCAGAATCGTCAGCTGAGACCAAAGCACACCACAGGGTCTGGCACATCACAGACAAGCACAAGCACAGGGGCGTAAGGGTTTGACTGATTTACCCTGCCCTTCCTAGGCTCTCCTTGATACAGGGGGAGTCTGATTGAGTACAACCAACTAACACAGGAAATCCAAGTTCAAACCTATTTGAACCGAAAGACCAAAGACTTGAACCTTGGTCTGCCATGCCTCAGATGAGCGTCTCTTCCATTAGGCTCTTGTGGATTTGGGGTTGAGTTTGATTTCCACCCCCGCACTCATCATTTTTCTTTTCCCCTCATCTTCCCCACGTGTAGCTACGTTTCATCTACCCTGTCCTCCTGAAACTGGTGCCTACATGCTGCAGCTGGTTTTATTTGTAACAAGGTCATTTTTCTTATGAAAAAAAATATTTTTTTTCAAAATTCCAGTTACCTGTATTGTCATCCTAGCAATGTGATAACTTTAGCTGTTCAGAAATACTTAAATAGATGGGCAGATAGCTGTGCAATGCGTGGTATGCATACTCACTCTGCATGCCTTCTGCTGTTACAACACAGTGACCGCTGCTAGGTAGATATAGTTCAAAGTCATCTCATCAATCACCTTAAAAGCCATGAAAACTAATTTCTAAACTAAAGCATTTTCAATTCATCTTTCTTGTGTCATCACGATACTTTGAGTTGAAATTTCTTATTATCTGTCTCTTACCTCCCACCTCTGCAATCACAGCGCTCGTCACTCCGAGAGAGAGAGCGAGCTGCAGAAGGTTACATTTTCATAAAGCTATTTGGGTTTTTTTTCAAGATCGTTCTCATTAAGAAGTCAAAGGAAGAGACACAGCTGAAACCATGGAAAAACAGTTTGAAAATTCAGTCCTCTGTGTGAATTTTGCCATGCAAATGAAAAGGCTAAGAAAATAAGGGTTCAAAAAGCAATAGAATGGAGACAAAGTTAAAAAATTATGTCTTGTTTTCATAATATTTCCATAATAGCTGAAGTAGTAAATGTCTCATAATAAGCAGATTTTCTAACTGACTTATCTTTAGAGACTTCAGATCTATCAACATCTTCACAGTATACTATAGAAGACATCTTCTTTCATCTTTTGTATGACCATAAAAAGCTTCAAAATATTTGGAAGTAAATGTTTTACAAAAGAAAGACAATCTTTTAATACTGAAAGCAAAATCAGCTAAAACTATTCGAAGACTATGCATTCTGTTTATTCTTATTAGCTAACGAAATAAAAGCCACAGTCTGGTTATTGGTAGTCCGGGTCTATAAAAGTGACACATTCAAGTTTTAAGCCTCAGGAAGATTAGATCTGGGACAAAGCTTTACAGCTCTACAAGGTGTCCCTGCTTTTTGAGAGAGTAATCATACTTTCACACCATCCCTGAGTTTAGGAAATGGTCTCAAGTTGCACCAGAGGAGGTTTGGGTTGTATATTAGGAAAAAACCTTCTTCAGAAGGCTTATCGAGCATTGGAACAGGCTGCCCAGGGAAGTGGTTGAGTCACCATCCCTGGAGGTATTTAAAAGATGTGCAGATGCGATGCTTAGGAACATGGTATAGTGGTGGACTTGGCAGTGTGAGGTTAACAGTTGGCCTCAATGATCTTCAAGGTCTCTTCTAACTTGAATGATTCTATGATTCTATGTAAAGAAGGTTGAGACCGTAAAAGAAGAGCTTTTTTTTTAGTTGGTCAACATTATGAGGCGTTTTTTGGGGGAGTTTCTTTCATACCTTACAATTTTGTTATCCTTCCCACTTGCACGAGATTTTTGTTTTCAGCTCTCTCATGCCATGGTACATCAACACATTCCAACTTCTTGGCAGTTCAGAACAAACAGTATCTATTTCATATCAAATGAGAATGGGATATCTTTGATAACATGAAGTTTGATAACCTCTCATTAAGAAACCCAAGGCAAACCACTGCCAGGATAATCCTCACTACAGAAAAGTTTGAACTACAGAATTTTAAAGCTGACCCAGTTTTGCAGAATGATACTATTTTATAAGAATTGTTAACAAGTGAAATACTTCAAATATGTTTGAAAATCACAAACAGGAAAATTTAAAAAGACACACTGGTTTCTCTTTGCATTTTATGTATCACCTTGTGGTAGGCTGAAAGTAGTTATCCTCTCTTCTAAAGCATATACCTTTAATTCAGAGATTCTTCACAGATAAACCCAATCCCCTGCAGATGTAATTATTTCAACTAATAGTTCAACTGAGCAACCTGGGCTGATTCCCAGCATTGACCTGTCCTTTGTCTGGTAGAAAATCTTGTTTCTTTCTTCACAGACAGAGCTAAAGCAATTTTCACATAGATCAGTATCTAATTTTTGGTTTCAGGTTTATTTTGCTTTTTTTCTCCATAAGTTGAACTGAACAGCAAGAAGCAGGGAAAAACAGGAAAAGACGATCTGTAAGATTTCAACTGAATATTGCTTATTTATATATCACAGTTTTAGAACTTTTCCATTCCTTTTTCTGACCAATATTTACTGTTGCAATTGGAAAACTGTGGAGCTGAACATGACCCTAAAGAATTCTTGGGAAAAACGCATGTGATATGAATGTATGTTATTAGTAGCAATGATGTTACTAAAATGTCTAGAGCTTTCTGGTAATATTCTGTGAATTAAATTGCCTACCAAAAAAGAACAATTTTGAAAATGGCTTTCCCAGATTCCCCTAAATAAGGAAAACCTACCCCACAATATAAACAAGAAAATTCTTTATTCTGAAGACTCCAAAGAGGAATGTAATGTAACATAACATAATGTAATAAATATAATAGAAATTTGTGACATTCATACTTAAAGAAAAAAGTAAAAAAAACAAAAGCCAAAAAATGGACACCAGAAGCCATTTATTTTCTGAAAATATTCCTAAACTTTCCTATATTAGTTTTACATTTATCTTCCCCATTAACTTGATTTTAAAATTATATTCCATCATTTAATTTTGGATTAGACTTTTAAGAAGGCCAATTTTTATCAATTTATGTACATTTTCTGTCTTGCATTATGCAGCAATATAGAAAAGAAATAATAAAACGTATTCATATCTACTTTGGATTTATTAAAGAGTACAACCCGTACAGTGGATAGTATCTGACATTGAAAAAAATTCCTGCAAGACATCTGATATAACCCAGTGTGATACAAGCACTTCTGTAAAGCTGAAAGTGAGAATTATTACTCATCCGTTAATAAGACTATATTTTATTCTGAGATAAATATCAATACGTCTTGCTGCTCAAGAGATAGCCCAGCTCACAGGGAACAAAAGGTACCTCAGTCTCCTCCTGGCCATGTACCCTAAAATCCAGCTTGAATTATTAAGCTACTAGTGTTCCTGGCTGCCATCTAGGGAGCTCCTGCTCTGTGGACACCTGCAGCTTGCGCTGAAGTTCACTGACACCATGTGAAATGCCCCATGCAGGGTAAAAATGGACGTCGCGGGAGGCTGGCAGCAAAGACACCCAGCTCCGCGATGCACCATGGCCGTGGTCCAAAGACACTATGCGTTCGGCAGCTCGGTGGGGAGGAACAAGAGGAGGGAGATGAGAAGGCTTTCAGGCAACATCTCTCTGGGTATTTGGGTGTTTATTCTTTTTGGACAGTGGATCCATGATGTAATGAAAACCAATCTGGTTTGATCTGAAGGATTTTAGTTGAATTAGACTGTACAGGCAGTGAATATAGGGACTGATTAACGTTATGAGGTGTGAACCTGGTCTTGGAAACGATAAGAAGCTAATTCACAAGGTTTGTAAACAGCTTTCAAACAAGCAGGGTGCTCACAAATATGGCCTGTTCCTTCAGGATATGTCCCTTTGCTTCCCAGAAGCATCTGAGTTCTCCAGGTCTCGGAGAAGCCCTGTCAACTCTTTCCATCCCAAGGGCAGCTCTTTCTTAGGTGACCACAGAAGGCAGCTGTTGAGACTCTTTCCAAACCCATTTCTTCCAGAGATGAGATGTGTTTAAGACTCCCTAGCAGTACAATTTACCTCATCATTGCCTCGTTTTTACCCAGGTTGTTTTTATTTAGAGCAGTGTCGTGACTGACAAACATAATGCTATTGACAGGGCACACAGTAGGGTCTAACTACTCAACCCAGGCTACGTGCCTCTCCTTTATGGGAGTGTAATCAGTACCACATACAGTATATCATGTGTTCTCTATTGGCTATCATTTTTTATCACGCACATTTTAACTTGCTAATTACCCTATCTATATGTTACACATGTTCCTAAGCTTCAATGAGCAACAGCACATGTTCAGTTCTTTCCATATATTTTTTAATATTACCTTTAGACATTCCGGGGGGAGGGGGGGGGGGCGGGATTCAGTTCCAGACTAAGACAAATTTGGGGTCTACTTGGTTATAGGTTTGTGCTATGCTAAAAAAAGGTCTGGGCAATGAAAACCAATGGAGCAATTCAATTCACCATAAAATCAACATTCAGTGAGAAATTCAATTGCCTAAACAAAGGTGTCTAGTTCCATTTGAGCTGCCCTGAAATGTATAAGCACTAGCATTTTAATTCAGATATACTTTTGAGGATAGTTTCCCCTTTTTTTTTACCTTTCCAACATTTCGTTTTCATCCTGGAGCAGTCTTGGAGCATCAGGAAAAAGATTTCTTTCAAATAATATTCAGCCAGACTATGAGGTGCAGAAGCACTCATATTAAGCTTTGATCATTGATGGATGAACTCCTCATGTCCTCACTAGAGTTCAGCACAGCTATACCCCTGATAAGTGTACGATTTATACAGCTGGGTTAGCACAACTCTTCGAACTGGTAGGTCTGCTGTATTGTATCGCACTACTTGCCTTGACTGGAGACAGCTCTCCATCCAGGCTGGCAGGTATTGCACTGGAGCTAAAGGTACTTTACATCCTTCTGGGGTGGAAGTGTGAGGCCAGGCAGCATTCCCTTGGGTGCAGATAAGGATGATCAGCACCTGCATTGGGAGACCTGAGTGCTGCTGGTGGTGGATATGTCAGTGGAACTGTTTTTCTAGCTCTGCTGCCTGGCACTCTGCAGACTGTGATGTGAACTTAGATGCTCATACATCAACTCTTTAAGTTCAGAGTCTCAGTTGTGAACCAAATTCTTTCCTTCCCAGCTTCATAGCATTGCTTCAGACTGTGAGAGGAATGTATTTACAATTTTTTTCACTTTCTTGAAAATCCTCACCTCTCAGTGTCTTCAATACGGACTGAAAGGTCAGAAGAAAGCCAAAATGTTTGGGTTTTGTTTGTTTTTTGTTTGTTTGTTCATTTGTTTGCTTTTTTTTTCATCTGCTATTTTAGTAGCCCAGCCTGTAGTTTCTGATATTTTTTTTTAGTATTTTTTTTAATACTATAGCTCCTGGTAAAACTGAGTTTATATTCTGTATAGCAAAACTTCTCATGCTTATCACACTCCTTAGAGGTTGATGTTATTTACTGGGCCGGTCAGTAGAAAATGCCTAAATTTCAGTTAAGCTTTTGACAAGATATTCCCAACTCTGTTCCTGACTAAAAGGGTGAAAATAAGAAAATAGTATTTATTATTTTTTGTATTTGGTTTTCATATAGGCCCTTGACTAAGAGGCAGGTTTGGAATGGTATTCTGCATACTGGAAAATCATATTCCTGTGCAGTTTAATTATGTGTTTTCAATTTATTTTCTCTGACTCTCCAAAGGCAAGTACATTATTGTGTGTTGTTACATAATACCCAGCCATGTGGAAAAGTAGCAGACACACCTTTGGCAAGTGCCTGTGTAAGTCTCCAAGGTTTTCACCCATGTTTTCACAGATGTCCTCTTAGAACCCGTCTAATCCCCCACATCAAGGTTTTATAGATTATTTGCACTCATTGGGACTGGTGTAGAATAGAGCCAAGCATGCAAAGACTGCCAGCTGGCCAGAATATTTGATAAATGTGAGAACAAAAAAAATCCCACTCATAGCAGTGAAGTGATCTATTCCTGGAACACCAGCTGAATTGCTGTAATAAGCTATTAAACCAGTGTAGTAAAATGAAACCCAGATTCACTATGTAGATTATATAGCAGATCTATTTCCTTGTACAGTGTGGTTCCATAGCTTTAATTTTAGATTATTGGTCACTTGCAATGATTAAAAAGATATGCAATGGATTGACCTTTTCTCTCACAAGTTTTGAACTAGAATGCCCTGAATTAAAGTGATACAGGACTGTGCCCCTGGCACCCTTAAATATCTGCTTCCATTTCAAATGACTCAGTGAGACAGACTCTGGCAGACTTATTTTACTAAGAAACTATATCCCAGACCTTGAACTGAGATAAGTGGCTACAGAAGACCATTTGAGAAAAATAAAATCTCAAATGCGCACTAATGTAGCACAGTATTTCTTCTTGCAATAAAGAAAAATTTGAACGTCTAAAAAGAGATGAGGATTGATCTTCATGGTTATGTGTAATAGCACCATCTTGTGATCCCTGCCAAAAAAATTAAAAAGAAATATTTCAACTGGAAGCTGTGCTCTCTGATAACTCAGTCTTTTCATTTGTGATTCTAATTAGCTTGGGACTGATATATGACAATAAACTAAACATTCAACCATAGAGGGTATATTAATTGAACTTAGTGGAACACTTCACTAAAGAACGAGCAAGGTTGGCATGAGTGATATTTGTTAATCTTATCTTTCTTGCTGGTGACAAAAAAAGGCAAAAACTAAAAAGGTCCTAGTCCTAGTATTAAACAAGAAAAAATAAGTGGCTTTTCTAGTTAGACATATTATTTCTTCTCATAAAACAATATTACAGTGGATATCTCGAGAATCACAACTGAACAGTATCACCACCAGTAAAAGTATACTGATCATCTGGCCCACTAGCTCTTGCTTTCAGTTTTACGCAATGAAGACTTTGATATTTTGGTCCTCTGGAGACTGAGAAACTGTAGGAGTGGCAAACAGAAAAATGTCATCCCGTCTGTTGGTTATTACGGCTGTCGGAAATCCAGTTGAAATAGGGGGAATACAGACAGACATCTGACATCTGAGGGTAATAACAGAAAACAAAAAGCACGTCATACTGAGGAACTATATTTCCAAACAAGAAATTAATAAAGCTGCAAGTATCAGTTGCAGATATATCTGTTCCAAGCTACTCAGGAATACATGTCTTCGATGACATAAGCTATGGTAAACTGAAGCAGGATACAGATAATTTCCTTGCCACACTTGACTATCTTTCATAATATGAGGTACAGAAACAGGCCAGCGTCCAGTAGAATTTTCCTTTAAGGCTTGATATAGCCTAGGTTTATCTGCCTGATGCCTTTGCAGTGTAATGCTGTCAGACTTTAAAGCTGTCATAGGCAGTATTTCATACACGATCTTTAACCTGGCAATCGAGGCAATTTTTAGTTGAGTTCAATGGATTTGAGAGTGCTCAATATTTGCACAAAACTAGCTGGTAAAAGCTATAAGAACTGCAGAACATCACTGCAGCTTTCATCTCCCATGTAAGATTTTGGTGAGATTAGTTAGAGATAAGGAAGGCTGAATTTTGAGTCAAATTTCTCTGCTTGACATTTCAAACATAGCAGATATTCAAATACTGTCAGGGTTCTTTGTTCTTTATTTTCCCCAGTGAACGATATGTGACACCTTACTATCAGACAGAGAAACCAGCCACCAACTTTGGTGGGGCCAGCCACAGGTCCTCTGTGTTATGGATCTGCTACAGAGTTCACATAAGCCTTGCTAAGCCTTCTCAGTTGCATTGGCAAGGAAAGAATTTATTTTTTGTTAAAAAAGCTGATTTTCTAGCTTGGTAAATTAAAGCCTTTCATCTGTTACAGCTGCCTATAACATAAATTAAGAGTATTATTTATGCGTATTAACCTGGGGACCTCACCAGCCAGGGGAGAGCACTTTGCAGAGATGGCATTTATCCCTGTAGAAGCCCTTCCTCCAGTTGAAATAGGCTATGTTTAGCAGAGGTTAACAAGATTTCAATTTTTTCCAATGCAAAGAGATTTGGAGGGGGAGGGGAAGTTTGCTGAAACTATCTCATTATGGATTTCTGAAGAGAGGCAAATCTGATCTTTGAGAAATACAAGGTGCACTACATGTTTCTTGGTGTTGCAAGACTTCAGTTAAGTTGCCAGGCACTTATTTTACTTCCTTTTTTTTTGTTGTTGTTGAGGTGTTTGCTGCAATTGCAGCCACTGAATATATCTTCCTGCTCTGGCCTTCAAAGCAGACAGCTTCTGTTTTGTTAGTACTTGCAAATAATTGAGTAAATGTTTATAAATGTTTTTGAAAATGAGGTTTTGTAACTAACAAACAAAGAAAAAAGCAGGTTGTTACATCACCAGGGTTGTGTATTAATAAGGTTAGTGGTCACATATGTAACACAAATGTTAATATATAGCTATTTTTCTTTCTAGCTACATATCATTCCCACAGATGGTTTATTTCAAGTCCTGAGGTTATTAAATTAAGCTTCAGTACACTTATCTGTGCATAAATAGATATGTAAAACATGACAACACCAAAACAAACCACAACAGAAACGCAAATTTCTAGTGCACTGCATTATGATTATTGGCACCATTAAGGCAGCGTGCAACCCAACCAATTGCCTGGTATGGCATTCCTCATGACACTCAGCAGATGTTACTGAGACGAACAAAGGTACTGAAAAGGTAAATCATGCTCACATCTATGTTTAGAATTTATTGACAGCTGCTGTGGCTTATTGGTGCTTGGCAGCCTTTCTGGTTTTGATCTGGCATGGTCTGAGCTAGCTCAAGTCCCAAAGCACTGCTGCCACGGGTTAGCTCTGGGTCTGCACTAACAAGCTCTGCTTCTTAGTTGTGCTGTTTCTTGACCAGAGGACAGTGCCTTGTGGAAATACTAGCTTGGGTTGATGCTAGTTTGAAGACCTCTGCACTTTTGCCTCATTATATACCATGGGCAAGCTTGAAAAATTGCGAAAACTCTGGGAGCAGATGAAACAGGTGTAAAAGTCAGTAGCAAAGTATAGGAGCAGTCATGCTAACTGAGGCTATTGACAGTAAAATCCGCAAAGCTCAAATAATAATTTGTGGTGCATCTTGAAGAAAGAAGAAAGAAAGCTCTTACAAATAGGCACAGGCATCTGATACCCTCCAGCAACTTGCAAAGATTCAATCCAGATAATTGAGTTAACTTAAAGGTTAGCAATATGCAGATTAAATTCTGGTTTTGTCATTTTTCAAGGCTTATGAGTTTAAAACCCAAGTTGGCCAGCATTACTTGGCATGTTTTGAATTCCTTGGCTGATTTAAGATCAGTCAGTACTGGCAAATGCTGTTTTCCTTTTCTGGATGTGACCCCTTCAGGGAAATCTCTCATCATTTTTCTGGTTGTTGTTTTTTTGTTTTGTTTTGGCTTTTTTTGTTTGTTTGAAGCAGAGGTCCACAGAAAGCCTGTGTGAAGAGTTAGTGAATATGTTTCAGTGTACAAGTGTCTCAAAGTAATCTTATGTACTCATCAGACTGGCATCAACGCCTGGCAGTAGCTTATGGCACATATGGCAGTTCATTTTACAGCTTCTAGAATCCTACTGTGGGCAAATTGAAGGTGAATGAATTTTATGACAACACGTAAAACAACCACATTATTTCACAGTTTTGTTTGGAAATGTAGAGCAGAAGAGTCAGTCACCTTCATAAAAAAATATTACAAACTGTCACTTTTTATTTTTATAGCCATTCCTACACTGCAAGGCAATAAGAAAAGAAAACCCTGCAAACTAATCATTATCTCTATTAGCAATAGAAGGTAATTGCCTATAGAGGTTATCATAAACCTGTGTTTGAATACTGGACAGAAACATGCAGAAAAAAAATGGAAGCCAACAAGAAAATGCCATACAACCCTTGAGACAGAAATTGGTTGAAAGACATCTGGGAATAAACGTTTTAAATTTTACTTGATCTGACCTATTTACTCTGCACTTCTACCATTATTTCAGTTGATTACTGCAATTATTCAGTGAAAAGCAGATTCATTAGCTATGTTCCATAAATAAAATCATGCTAAGCTTATTTTCTAATCACTGATCATTGTTTTTAGACTTGCAGGGTGGAGATGAATACATTAAATATCAGTTTGCTGTGTTTATCAGGCTATACTTATTACTTATCATTTGAGCTTGGTATCACATTATAAAATTAAATCACCCTCTATCACAAGCCTAGAAAAGAACTAATAATTGGAAATATGCAAAACAGTTGAGCAGAATGGGAATAACTAAATATTTTCTGGCTAGAGATGGATAGCTGTTAAAACACTTAAGCCATAGGGTTACATGAAGAGACTTTAACAGCAGGGTTGGGAAAGAGACTGAAAGTTGGACTCTCCTTGAACAGAACTATCCCTGGCTCGATGGCTGAAAACAGCGGATCTGTGTCTTCTCTAACACTGTTACTGGCAGTGGCCCAATTAGAAAAGCATGAGATAGAGTGCTGCCTGTTTGTTAATGGAAGCACTTATATGGAGCACAATTATTGCAGGTCTACACTTTGTGACTAAGTTTTTTTTTTTTTCACTTTGATGCTAGAACCGATGGTGAGCAAAGCTAACATAATTCGTTAAGAAATGGTGTGTATAAATAGTTTCTATAGGAAGGGAATTACCTGTCTGAGCATGAAGGAATTAAGAATGCAGACATCTTAGAAGTTCTTGCACTTCTGAAGAATAGTATCCTTCTTATATTTTCTAGTGCTGAAAATAAAGTCTTAGCAAAATCACTCAACACTGTATAAGAGGACAGCTGAGATGCCTTTATATTGTCACATTCTTAGGATTCATTTGACCAAAAGTTAGGATATTGCAGGCTACTTCAGAAAAAAATGGCTTTGGAGTGGCAAGTTCCTGACACTTTTCTGCTCAGTTTAGAAGCATATATAAAGTCCTGCCATTTCGCAGGAAAAATCAAGCTACCAACAACAGTCCCAGCTGCAAATCTTCTGTAGCTGACATCATGAGCTAAAAGCTGACTCCCTAGGCTCCTTTCATTGTGCCACACCGGTGTTGGGCTGAGCTTTCTTTTCAGTCATGTTTCCTCTGTATTTTCAAACATCCTTTCTCAGATCCCAGCCGAAAAAAACCCCACTGCTGCCTGGAGGGCATTTAAATTGCTGAGCAATGTTATACACGCATGTAGGGAGATGGGGAGGAAGGGAGAGGAAAAAGAGTAGAACTATGGGTTTAACAGCCTTAGAAAAGTATCCTGAATGACAGACAGGTGCTAAGGTCTGTCTCAGAAAGGGTCAAGAAAAGCCAGATGAGTTCTCTATTTCCACAGAGCATCAGATGGAAGGAGCTGTTCCACAGCAGCCGTGGTCCAAGTCTTCTCTCTTGTAGGAGGCAAATGAGTTGAGGTGGTACCAATAAAAGCTGCTTCACAGAGTATATTCCCCTTTGTTATTGTCTTCACCGTTCGGTAGCTGACTGGCAGTTCTGTCAAAGCAAACATATATGACGCTAGAGTAGGCACGAACTGTAGTCTGCCTAGAGCCTGTTTGTGCTATTCTCTTTCTTTACAAGGTTTCGGTCCCAGATTACCCTTATAGAAGCCTTTCTATTTCCCCTGCTTAGTTAGTTCATTGTTCAGGGTTACATTTAGAAGCAAATGCCATGTTTTTGTGACAGTACAGGTGAAAGGGACGTTGCTATATTGATTGAAAGTCCATCTAAAGAAGCACTATAAACAGTGATGGGCATTTAATCAATCGTCTAGATCCAAAGAATATGTTCTGCTTACCAAAGAAAGTGGGAAAAGCCTCTCACTACAGCTTTTCCTTATTCCAAAATGAAATTACTCTGGTGATTAAGAGAGGCTGCTATTAAATTCTCTGCAGTTCACAGGATTAAAGCGAAGACAGGAGGGAGTGAAGAAGGATTGAGTTCAGAGCACAGTTTATACAGATTGATTGCATATGATGGAGGAATACCTTAGTGTAATAAGGAGCAGTTTTGTACTTACTGAGAATTTAAGTGGTTCTCACTTACAACTTGCTATCGGTATGTGTGTACATGCACAGTACTCTAGGTAGGCATTCTAGATTAGCGTAGCCTTCACATACACTTGTAGAACTGCTGAGTGCCAGTCAGGCTCAGTGTGCCTGAACTATATGAAAACCATAAGTAATATATGAAAACCATAAGTAAATGCTTTCTTCATCCTATCAGCTTTGACACACAGTGCCCAGAGGAAATAGCGGGAGGAATGTGATGACCTGTTATGAGAGAGCTTTCTCAGACATCTTAATGATTGTGTGCATGTCTCAAGGGATAAATTTTCACTTCATAAACCAAATACTACTTATCTGGACCTCCAATGAGCTATAGTTTAGAGAAATAGCCACTAAACAGAGATTGTAAAAGTTACCACTGAAATCACTCAGTCTATAACACAGATGATGGGTTTTGAATTAATCAATATACAAAATGCAAACAAAATTAAAAATCCAGTCTAGAGATAAGAAATACTGCTGCTGCTGCATTTTCAAAAAATCAGGAAATCATTTTTACTTTCACTGTTAAAAATAAAACAAATGAACAAAGTTTTGTCTCCAGAGTAAGGAATGCTGTCACCCCTGTTCTTCTCTTTAAAGTGATTAAATAAAATAATGTGGTTTTTCTCTAAGATGTGTTTCCCAGCTGTGTTTCTCCTCTGCAAAGCCCTTTCACTGTTTTAGAATCTTCTCTGAATAGTGGATATCATGACTGGGTACAGTAATTCAGTAGTAATACCAGCATCAACTGGTATGAATTACATTGAAAGCAGACTGGGTAACTGTGATGGAAATAATACGGACTTTAAAAAGCTGTAGAATGTATATGATGCATGCTGGAGAAATATCCAGTATTAGTTAGAGAAGATGTACTCATTTTGCTAGTTTTTTCACTTGTAACATCCAACACAAACTCCTGTTGATAAATCCTTATTATGATGCTGTTGCTGGTAAATTCTGTGTATGATGCATAGGATGAGGGTTGTGCTGCACACGTGATCTTTTCCTTTTGTATATCCTCATAGAATATACATAGAAACAGAAATTACAGTACACACACACAAACAAACAAAGGCAGCAATGGGAAAGAGTGTCCTTACTTCTGTCATCTTAGTACTAGAATGGTAAACAAAAACCTGAAGTTCAGAAGCACATAAATATTGTGAACTTTGTTAGGGGAAAAGAATTTCTGAAAAGTTCATATAATCTTACATTAGCTATAACTTCATTTGAATGCTGAATTGCTTGACTGGATTCTAACAAAGCCTTTATAAAATGTCAAATGCAGCTGATTCTCCGGGAGTACAAAGCGACACATTTATGTTTAACACACACTGAGAGCATTTAAATAACTTATGAAGTGTACCTGTTAGTCATATTTTAAATTTATGTAAATCCTTTTAATTCTTTCAGTTTCCTTTTATAAATCAGTGAAAGAATAAAATTTGGTATTTGAAACAAGCTATTATAATGAACAGGGCAGAAAATTCAGCTATGCAAATCTAATGATATTTTATCCTTCATTTTTTCTTTTGTAATTTCACAGAAACATTAAATGTTATAATAAGTGACCTTATTGATGTAGTTTCCTCTACTGAAGGGTGGTTATAATTCATAGATAATTTGCAAAGTAATGACTGACCTCTTGGGTTGCCTGTCAAAAGAGAGAACTCTTCTTTCTCCTACAGTTTCTTAGTATTTCTTTTTCTATATGTCACACAGGCAAAAAAGCACACAGGGCAATCGACAGAGATACCACTAGGAGATATTTACTTTGCTAGTCTAAACAGGCTGCCAGCTTTCCACCCCATTTAGTAAATACCTGTATAACAATCTACTTCTACCCAGAGAAAAATGGGAAGAACATAAAGTGAGAGCTAACAGCGGAAGATAACAGTGGAAACTTATTTCAGCAGATATGACTCAGAAATTTTAGTTAAGTGTATGTCATTTTTGTAGTAATTTTCAGGTAAATTAGAATGTAATGCTTAAAAGAAGTTTTGTGATATTTACCGCTACTCACCCTTGAGCAGCTTGGCAAGAATGAGTCAGACTCTACTTCTTCCTATGCACTAAACAAAATTATTTCCTGAAGATACATTGATTGGCCCTAGACCTGAAAGGCTTTACGAAGAAAAGCTGGTGGAGTGGACATGATCGCAAGTTAGCAGTAGGATGCAGAAGAAAATAATCTAACTGGATTATCAGATTGCTGATTTTTCATAATAGTGCAACAAAGTTGTATGTGTATATTTTCATATATGAAATTGCAGAGAGAGAAGCCAACGTGAAACATTATTATGTGGTGTTGTTTTTCTCCACAGAACAGAATATTTTAATGGTTATATGAGGTATAAACCAACCGGGATGACACTTCTAGAGATTAATTCAGGTAAACCAATCCAATATAAGTATTAGTGGACAAGTATGAATCCAGGAAGACTCTACTTAGAAAATTAATAATTTGACAAATAATGCAAAATTCTAGAAAGCAAGAAATACTCTCTAATAGACACTGGACATGTCACAAAAGAGGATTTTTTTCAGGCAAAAACACTAAATATGTCATCAGCTAAACCCTGAACTGCAGTATCATATCATCTATGGCTATTGCAACTGTGGCTATTGCCCAGATTGCCCAGCTGGGTTGAATGGATTGATTTCCTAATTAAGGTTTAGACCCTGCCTACAAAAGGTGGGCCATTTCCTCCTGGCTGTGGAAGTTGTATCATATCCTTAGAGCTGTAGTATAGGCTGGTGAGCAACAACTGGTGACCCTGATGTGATATGTCTGAGAGATCCTGAGGGCTGTGTTTCCCTTGCTGGAGCCAGAGAAGCCGGAGCCAGAGTAGCCCTTGCCAGAGTAGCCCTTGCTGGAGCCAGGGCTGGAGTGAGAGTCCTTTGGTAAAGAAGGTAAAGCTGCAAGCCCAAAGGAGGGAAGTGTGCTGGAGTTGGAATGAATGGACTGGGTCTCTGCTCACCATAAAGCCTTCACCTTCCTTCAAAAACAAAAACTGGTAAAAAAAAAAGGGGGAATTATGGCTATTGCAACTGTGGCTATTGCCCAGATTGCCCAGCTGGGTTGAATTGATTTCCCAATTAAGGTTTAGACCCTACCTACAAAAGGTGGGCCATTTCCTCCTGGCTGTGGAAGATGCAACCACATCCTTGGAGCTGCAGCCTGGGCTGGTGAGCAACAATCATCAGCTAATTTGCATCCACTAGATATAGATAAATTTCATAAATATTTGAATTTGTATAATGATTGTCACATTCAAAATAATTTGTAACCAATGAAAGGAGACCTACCTCAGAGCCTAGTCCCTTTGGAGTTAATGATACCAACTTTGACAGTTACTATATACTATCCTCCTGCTTAAGAAAATAGAGCCTGACTTATGTCAAGACTTCTCAGAAAATAGTAAGCTGGATAACTTTATTATCTGTGAGATATTTTAATACAATCCACAAATCTCATGTATTGATTTCACACCCCTCTCCCCACTACTTCTGGACTTCTATACATTCCCTTTTTCTTTTTAATTTTTTACCTCCTTTCCCTCTATTTTTTAAATCTCTCTAACCTTTTCTGTATTGTCATTAACAATTCATTTAGCCTTCAGAAAACTACATGAATTAACCACAAAGAGCCCCAAGATACCTAATTCCTGGGATGGACTACATCATGGTATAAAACTAGTGGATTAATCTGCAATTTATGCACCATTCTTCCCAAGTCGTGTTTTCTTCTCCCCTTACATTCTTTTCTATTTTGTGGTATTGTTATATTTCCCACATATTTTTCAGAGAAAAACTCTGTTTATGTTCTTTCTTCTATCCAGTTTTTTTAATCTTCTCATCCTTAACATGAATACTGGTAATTCCCATTTGACTATATGTGTGATGACTTTTCCTGGCCTGAAAGTTTTTAGGTGGATCAGTGACATTTCTTATTCATAAAATGGAGGAATGCAGAATAACCAGACTTCTCAGATCAGTAGAAATCTTTAAAGCTTCTGCTTGTATCTATGCCTTAAATGTTCTTTAGTAGCCTTTGTAAGTGCTCATATTTTAGGATATGCAGCAGGAAAGTAAACAGAGATGGAATGGGAAAAGAATTTTTCTGGGAAAAAGAATCCTGTTGAAAAATACGTTTGATCTGGGCATTAGAACCATCAGCGTTGGAGACAAAGCAACAGGATGCAGGGACATTGAGCATAAGATTCACCCAAATCAACAGAAAACCTTTGTCTTTGCCAATTTTGGGCTTTCTGGAGTAGGCAATTGATCTACACTGCAGACACTTGACAGTGAAGAAGCTGAACATCCATTTAGATACGAGATACCACAGTGAATAGCAAGGGGTATCACGAGTGGAAGAGAAAAAGCAGCAAATACAATCTGTCGATGCACTTAGTAGACAGTTAATGTGCTGCTATGTGTAAACATCTCATGCCAGGTGCAGCTATTTTCCAAGTTTCTAGTCAGAGATCAGGAACTAGTACAGTTAATTTAAAAATATTGACAAGAAGTGGTAAGTCACATTCTTTCGATCTAGGAGAAATGTAGCTTTGATAGTTTAAAGACTTAGTTCACAGTAGGAAATGAGAACAACAGGTTTAATTAAAGCACTTAATCCTTATATGAAATTTGATTGTATGAGATATAACACATGTAACATTCCCCATCCTCCAGTCCAGACTACAGCTGTGAAAAATTTCTCTAAATCAAAATACTAATGTATAGACCATAACTGTTATGAGCAGCTACGATTGGAAAAACATTAACATAACATCTCTTACATGAACTGTAGAATCTGAATTTTACCTTTTTACATCTATTATTAAAGAAATTCTTTAGGTACTTCTAAACAAAGGACAAAAGAAAGTAAAATTATCTACTGTCCAACCCACACATTTCTGTACTCAGAAAAATAAATAGTTTAAAAATTCTCTACATATGCTTGGTTCCTTCTACTTTCCCAAAACACTCCTTCATTTCTGCAAAATAAAATCTTATAGAGGTGTCTGAGGAGTTGCACCTATTTTTAAGCATTCAAGGAGTAAGGATAACAGAATGCATCTTTTCATAAGGGACGGCTTGAACAACAGATGACAAGCAGTATAATCAGCTGCTACAGCCAACCAGTCTATTGTGCTGGTATCTGTTGCTACATTTTCTTGTGTACAAGGCATTCTTCACCCTTCTAGCATCACCTTAAAGGAAGCTTAAATAAAAAAATGGGAGGATCTTTCCACCATGTAAGTAAATGATTCATTGTCATGTTTCATCTGATTGAACTCAAATTCATAGAATCATAGAATGGTTTGGGTTGGAAGGGACCTCAGAGATCACCTAGTTCCAACCCCCCTGCCATGGGCAGGGACACCCTTCACTACACCAGGTTCGTCAAAGCCTCATCCAACCTGGCCTTGAACACTTCCAGGGATGGGGCATCTACAACTTTTCTGGGCAACCCGTTCCATTGCCTCACCACCCTCTGAGTGAAAAATTTCTTCCTTATATCTAATCTAAATCTCCCCTCTTTCAGTTTAAAGCCATTGCCCCTTGTCCTGTCACTACGTGCCCTTGTAAAAAGTTCCTTTCCACCTTTCCTGTAGGCCCCCTTTAAGTACTGGAAGGCTGCAATAAGATCACCCCGGAGCCTTCTCTTCTCCAGGCTGAACAGCCTCAACTCAGCCTGTCTTCATAGCAGAGGTGTTCCAGCCCTCGGATCATCTTCATGGCCCTCCTCTGGACCCGTTCCAGCAGCTCCATGTCCTTCTTGTGTTGGGGACCCCAGAACTGAATGCAGTATTCCAGGTGGGGTCTCATGAGAGCAGAGTAGAGGGGCAGAATCCCCTCCCTCGACCTGCTGGCCACACTTCTTTTGATGCAGCCCAGGATACGGTTGGCTTTCTGGGCTCATTGCCGGCTCATGTTGAGCTTCTCATCCACCAGCACTCCCGTTATTCTCCAAATTATGAGAATTCAGTTTGTTGACTCCTCTAAATGAGTTTCATAGTATTTCAAATTCAGATATTTCAAATTTCATTAGAAGATAAAAATGAATGCTTGATATTGACACAAGAAAGAACTTACTTAGGATAAGGTTCTCTTAACATCTGGAAAAGACCAAATGAGAACTTGATTTTTAAAGCTGAATATACAACAGCTCAAGAGTACAAAAATTAGTCATTGTCACCTCAGATGTTAAGTCCTAGAAGCTGCAAACAAATTGGTGACAGTGGAACATTTTTTCGATGTAAGTTCAACAAACCGTCTCTTTGTTCCATCTTCCTGCTGCTAGAATCTCTGACATAAACTTTTTTTAACAATCTTTTGTATTAACCATATAGGAACAGTGTAACCGCAATGAGACTATCAGTCATAATTAGATGCTTTTCATCCTTTAAAATGATGCAGAAAGTCCATTATAATCTGTTCCCCTTCACTAACAGAATATATTCGTTGGCTATAACAACCAATTAAATTGTTTTTCAACCGTCCAATGATGGTTGTCGAATGAAGATGTCCCCTGTGATGGGCTGCAGTCTGTTATTTCTACTCCCTCTGTCTCTGAAATTTATAAAAATGAAAGAGCTCAGAAACTTCTACAAATTCTTATTTTCTTAAAGGGAAAGTAGGACACGTAACACAAATATTTCACACCCACCATCCCTTTGCAAGTCTAGTGAGTAACTCTTCCCATGGAAAAAGGCACTATTTAATACCAGTAAGAGAACTTGTTCCTAAGATGGCTTCATTCTTTACATTAAGTATGAGGGTATCTAATAACCATGGACACTCAAACAGAATTCTCTTCAAAACTTCTAGGAAGGACACTTTGGTCAAAACTTCCTGAATGTGTATGTTGCAATGGAAAAACATTAGACGTAGACCTAAATTACATTTTTTGCTGTGTTTTTTTTTTCAGTATGGCAATTTGATTTTTTTTAAATTTATTTTTTTCAAGTAGAAGACTTATTAAAAAAGTAACAGAAATCCAAAGAGTGATTCTCTCTATTTATACCTAAATCCATTCATTAGCTTTTGGTGAGAACAGAATCACAGACACACTCACATGAGAGAAAACGCAATTTTGTCCTTTTGCTAATATTCTGTGGAAAGAGAAAAAAAAGCAAAGAAAAGTCACCATACTTCATGTACTCTATTTTAGATACTTTTAGGTATTTTATAGTTCTATTTCTCTTCTGTTTAAAGACAGCTTATACTTTTTTTTTTCTGACTAAACTTTAAATCCAACAAGACATGCTAGTTTTTTGAGACAAATAAAACCTCATGTTGCAGTCTTGTAATTTTCTTCTTTCCTTCTCTACTCTGTTACTTTATTGAATGTTATAGTAATCCATAAATATATGTACCACTGTTTTAATAATGTAAAAGATTTACTTTGTTGTTAAAACATTAATGTACATCAACAGTATAATCAACAGTAATACATCAACAATAGTGGGTTTTATAACCTTGTCATTCACAGTGAGCCAATATTCAAAGAAACTTGACTTACCAGAGACTCACCTTTACAGTAATGATTAAGGGTTTTCAAAATCCTGAGTGGTCGTCAGTATATAAAAAATACTGCTACAAAAGATCAGAGGGAAAAAAAAATCCAAGCATGCTTTTTTCTTAAACAACTGGATATCTCCATGATCAACTGTAATACTACATTGTAAAGGTAAGGAAAAAAAAATATGCTCCAAAGTATAAATTAGTGAGTGAAAAACCATGAAGGAATTCCTTACTCACAGACGCAATTAACTTAGCTAATTTCTTCTGAAGTGATGTGTGTCAGAGTGTGCCTTTCTTTGTAACATCACATGTTGGACAATTCCAGGGCACATGATATAGAACATGATAGAACATGGGTAGGATGCAATACTTCTCATTCTTAGGGAAACGTAGTATTTTCTGTGGGTTTTTTTTTTGATATTTGAAACTCGTATTTGTTCTCTGCTAACTTCACAATGGCCCTCTGAGATGATCTATACAGTAAGGAAAGCCGGTGCTGAAGCAGGACAACAGTATTGCTATCTCCTGTAGAAGCTAGGAGTTGTGAGCAAAGATTAGATCCTGCTGCATTCCCATCCACTTGCAAATCTAGAGAGCAACTCCACATTAGATGTGTTACTGATACTGAGGTATAACACAGAGATAAAACCAAGTATGGGTGGCAGTGACTGTACTTTTAGAAAAACAATCTAGAAAAGACTGCTCTTAATACAGGTGAAAAGCATGAGAATGCCATTTACCATTTTCATATGATAAGGTTTCACATGTTATCAGGAACACAAACGGGTAAAGAATATTTTGGTTCTGTTACTAAACAGAGAAAATCGATGGGGAGGAGATGCAGAAAGCAACTTGTTCAAAAAGAAGATTAAGTTTTAATGAGATAGAAAAGTAGTAATAAACTCTCTTATTGAGTTAGAACCCCTTCTCTTTCTTTAACTTAAAATAGTTATTTAACTTAAAATAATTTAATTTGAACTTAAAATAGGCACTTTCAAAAGAAAAATGTCACTTTCAAATACGAAATTGAAAGAAGACATTGTGTGTTTTATATAAAGACATCTGCTCAAGGAGAATTCCCTGCAACATTTAAGAACAGGCATGGTATTAACAGATGACTGATACTTCCCTCCTAGGATACTGTCATGGTTTAACCCCAGCCAGCAACTAAGCCCCACGCAGCTGCTCACTCACTCCCCCACAGTGGGATTGGGGAGAGAATCGGAAGAGTAAAAGTGAGAAAACTCGTGGGTTGAGATAAAGACAGTTTAAGAAAACTGTAAGGTAAAGCAAAAGCCGTGTATGCAAGCAAAGCAAAACAAGAAATTCGTTCACTACTGCCCATCTGCAGGCAGGTGTTCAGCCATCTCCAGGAAAGCAGGGCTTCATCACACCTAACAGTCACTTAGGAAGACAAAACACCATCACTTCTAACGTCCCTTCCTTCCTCCTTCTTCTCCCAGATTTACATGCTGAGCATGACATCATATGTTATGAAATATCCCTTTGATCAGTTGGGGTCAGCTGTCCCAGCTGTGTCCCCTCCCAACTCCTGTGCAGCCCCAGCCTGCTCACAGGTGGGGTGGTGCGAGAAGCAGAAAAGACCTTAATGCTGTGTAAGCACTGCTCAGCAATAACGAAAACATCTCTGTATTATCAACACTGTTTCCAGTACGAATTCAAAACACAGCCCAATGCTAGCTACTATGAAGAAAATTAACTCTATCCCAGCCCAAACCAGCACAGGCACAGGCTTTTTTCTCATCACATGACAAGAAGTGATAAAATTAATCTTTTTATCTTCCTACAAATCAGTCAGTAGTGGAAAAAGAATTAAAGACGTCAACTCCACAAAATTGGAGGTGTTTCACCCTGTGATTTGATTATCCTGCAGCGATGCCAGCATGATAGACGCTATCTCATGAGGCACAAAGATAGATTTCCATATGGGAATATACTGTTTCATTCTTTTGAGGGAAAGGCATTACTTAAAGGGACAGTAAGCAATGGGATTTTTCAACACTGCAGGTGGTCAGGAGAGGGAAAGGAAGGAGATGTAAGTTTTTTTGCAGAAGCAGTTTGTAACGATAATGACTTTCTAGAAGCCAATGTACAGATACTAAGGCTGACTATTTAGGAAACCTAGCACTATAACCCATGGCTTTGAAAACATAAACTGCAATCTACTTCTCTGTGCTCTCTAGAAATCGAAGCAATGGGAAATCTCAGCAGCTGATGTGAAATAAATATGTTCTAGAAGACTGGAAGATGTAGGAAAAAAGTGATGAAGCTACTTAAAATTTAAAATGTAGGCATTTACTATAAATGTATTTTTTAAAGATCACAGGAGAGGATAATGTTGTTCAAGGAGACAACTTGCTCTGAGTTGAGAGCTTAAAAATAACAGCTTTGTTTTTCTGCCTTATCATGCACCATCTCACTGCTTTAAGCAGTACAAGGTCTGAGATGGGTTTATAATATGTTAAAAGGAAAAAGGCAGCATGAAAAATTTCCCCTAGCAACAGAGATATTACATTTAAGATCTGTCACATCTGAAAACAGTGTGGCAAAAACACGGGGTGATGAATCTAAAGTTATTGCATAAAACTTTACTTTATCTTCACAGGTAACCAGCTCACAAGCAGAAGGCAGCTGCTGAACTGTCTATTGCTACGTCTTCTTTCCACCATCCTACTGCAGCAATGTGATAGCTGCTCATGCTTGACAATCTCTAGTACTAAGCATGTGTATCATTGTAACCAGGACAACACTATGGTTGCTAGGAGAATTAAAAGAAAACAAAGAACCAAACACCAAACTTCTAGTCAACAGAAAAGTTCTGCTGCAAAATTAGGAACAAAAAGGGATGATGGACCAGGTTGTACATATTTCCAATTCACCATTATTTATCCTTCAGCGTTATGCACAGGACAAAGCAAAAATCAAGAAAGTGAAAACTGCCAGTCAGCCTCAATGTTCGATGTTCAATGTTTGATATGTGTCTTAGAAATATGCGTATCAGATAATCCATCATCTCAGGATTTTTTCAGGTAGCATTGTTCTTTAATGTTAAACTTCCTAAATTCCTAAAATTTTGAGTTGTTATGTCTCATACTGAGTAAAACGAGGGTATGAGAACACCACAGGAAATACTGCTTTGAGGAATTCCACTTTCCCTTGGGTCCACCTCTGTTGGTGTTTTTGGTCAGATCAGATGAGCTCATAGGAAACAAATCTCCTGTTTGTCTCCGACCATACTTCAGTTCACACTATGGAGTGGTTGCCCTCCTCCGGACACAGTTTAATAGTTTGATGTCCTTCTTATACTGAGGCACCCAAAACTGCACACAGTTCTCAAGGTGGGGCCACACTAGTGCAGTGTAGAGTGAGGCAATCGTCTCCCTTGACAGGCTAGCTACGCTGTGCTTGATGCACCCCAGGACATGGTTGGCTCTTTTGGATGCCAGGCCACACTGTTGATTCGATTCAACTTGCCATCAACTCAAACCCCCAGATCTCTTTCCATAGGCCTGATATCCAGCCTCTTGTCCACCAGTTTCAGGATTACCCCGTCCCAGGTGCAGAATCATACATGTGATTCTGAATCATTTCATACAGTTGGTGATTGCCCAGCTCTCGAGTCTATCCAGATCTCTACTCTCGAGGGAGTCCATAGCTCCTCTTCGTTTTTTATCGTCAGCAAACTTACTTAATGTATGTTTGATTCCTGCGTCCAGATCATTTATAAAAACATTGAAGAGAACTAGCCCTAAAATTGAGCTCTGGGGAACCGCGCTGGTGACTGGCTGCCAGTCTGTTGTAACCCCACTTACCATAACCCTTTGAGCCCAACCCATCACCCAATTGCTCACCCCATGTATTATGGACTTGTCTAGCTGTATTGCTGGACATTTTATCCAGAAGGATACTGTGAGAGACAGTATCAAAAGCTCTGCTAAAATCCAAAACCTCTACATCTACTGGCTTCCTCTGGTAAACCAGGTGGGTGACCTTGTCATAAAAGGAAACTAAGTTGGTTAAGCAGGACTTTCCCCTCATGAACCCAGATTGGCTATGACCAATGTCTTTGTTGTCTCTCAAGTGTTTTTCACTAACTCCCAGAATAACCTTCTCCATAATTTTACCAGGCACTGAAGTGAGACTGACAGGCCTGTAATTACCAGGATCATCCTTCTTACCCTTCTTGAAAATTGGGACAGCATTTGCCAGCTTCCAGTAAACTAGGATCTCTCCCGACTCCCAGGATCATTGAAAAATAATGGAGACAGGTCCTATGATGAAGCTGTGTGACAGTAACTACCTGCACCCTAGTGGTAAAAATACTGCTAAAATACTGCATCATTGCTTGAGCTTTAGTGTAATAGAGAAATTCTCCAAATGGGAAATCCGTGATTCATCAAAAGCAACAAAAGCAGAATGAAGATATCAAAGCACAGAGACAATAAGGCACCCAGATAAAAACACGTTCTTTATTCTTTCTTATAGAAATGGTATGCAATAGAATTATGACATTTTACCCCTTGTGATCTCACTTGAAATACATATAATTAAACTTAAACTCCACGGATTTTTATCTTAGAATGTCCTCTATTCTGTTTAACTCCACGGATGATCCCAAGACATAAAACCAAAGAAAATGTTTATATTTTTGTTTTTGAGAAACTGAGAGTTTGAAATGAAAATGACTGCTTCCTATGTGGGTGTCTGTTTCAATAGAAAGTATTTTCTATTATATGTTTGACTTTTTTTTTTTATTATTGGCTCCTATTGTAATGCGGATTTTTCATTAAATTTTAAGTTATTTACTCAGAGGGAAATGGCAATCTGGCTGCTGTCCAGTGATGGAGAAATAATATTCAGGCAATCAAATACCACAGAGGTGCGCCTGGTCTAAGTATAAAACAGAGAGGCTGGGGAAAAAAAAAAGGATCAGTCTCCTCACAAGACAGAGACCTAAATGGTGGAAGTCCTCGCCTAAACTGGTGTGCATGACAGAGGTTATCACCACAGGTGGGTGGATTTCTTAAAGAGCAATTCAGTTCAAAACTTCAGATTTTTTTAACTCTATCTGTGTGTGTACATAAAAAAATAAGTAACAAAATCAAAAACTAAGAACCATTTTAGTTTTTTAGTTAGCTAATGGGAGCACTTCAGGCCGTTTGGAAAGGAAATTCGAATGAAATGATTCGGTGTGTCTGTTAATGGTATGAGACCTCATATGTCAGTTGCAATCCGTTTGAGAAGCTCTCTTAACTTCCTGGGGTCTTTGCTGAGCAGCTGTCTAGGAATAGCATATGTTTCTGGCTCTGTTCTTGAACAAGTACACTTAAGAGGTTTAGGAAAGGGGCAGGGGATGTCTGTCAAAATACTTCCTCTGAGAGATCCTGTTTAGACTTTACATCTTTTATGATGGGATGATTTCAGTGCAGCATGCAAGACATGGAAGGTGTCCTGCATTGGTAGGGTCAGTGAAATAATTTTAAAATCCATTCAAAACTGACTGCCCCTTGAAAATTATGCCTGGGAAGTAACTTGTGATCAGCAGAAAAAATCATAGAATCATAGAACGATTCTATGATCATAGAATCATAGAATGGTTAGGGTTGGAAGGGACCTCAAAGATCATGTAGTTCCAACCCTCCTGCCATAGGCAGGGAAACCCTCCAATACACCAGGTTGCCCAAAGAATTATTTAACTTGGCCTTGAACACTTCCAGGGATGGGGCATCCACAACTTCTTTGGGCAAGCTGTTCCAGTGCCTCACCACCCTCTGAGTGAAAAATTTCTTCCGTATATCTAATCTAAATCTCCTCTCATTCAGTTTAAAGCTATTGCCCCTTGTCCTGTCACTACATGCCCTTGTAAAAAGTCCTTCTCTAGCTTTCCTGTAGGCCCCCTTTAAGTACTGGAAGGCTGCAATAAGATCACCCCAGAGCCTTCTCTTCTCCAGGCTGAACAGCCCGAACTCTCTCAGCCTGTCTTCATAGCAGAGGTGCTCCAGCCCTCGGATCATCTTCGTGGCCCTCCTCTGGACCCGTTCCAGCAGCTCCATGTCCTTCTTGTGTTGGGGACTCCAGAGCTGAATGCAGTATTCCAGGTGGGGTCTCACGAGAGCAGAGTAGAGGGGCAGAATCCCCTCCCTCGACCTGCTGGCCACACTTCTTTTGATGCAGCCCGGGATACAGTTGGCTTTCTGGGCTGCCAGTGCACATTGCCGGCTCATGTTGAGCTTCTCATCCACCAGCACTCCCAAGTCCCTTTCCTCAGGGCTGCTCTCAATCCATTTTCTCCGTTAAGCCTGTACTTGTGCCTGGCATTGCCCCGACCCACGTGCAGGACCTTGCACTTGGCCTTATTGAACTTCTTGAGGTTCTCACAGGCCCATCTCTCCAGCCTGTCAAGGTGCTTCTGGATGGCTCAAGATCCCAAATGTAGTATTGGAGCACCGCATAAAGGCACTGTCACTCTCAGCAACTTCAAAGGTTTCTATTATGGAGAATACAACTTACCCTTTGCTGCAAGAGTCTCGTGGGCGACAAAAAACACTCTTTCACCCTACAGTTTGCCTGGACAAAGACTGGTGGGACAAAGTGTTAACTTATTTCATAGACATTATAAAACAGCTTTTTTGCCTCACAGCTGATCTGAATGCATGCTCACAAATCTCTCTGCTTCAGAACTGGCCAACAAGAAGAGATGGTAAGCAAAGTGACTATAACTATCTCCCTCTCCTGGATTCAACTAAGTTTTTCACTTACTTAGGAGATTGAGTCTGTTTCCATTTCATGTAAGGCCAGGGAATCTCATTCATTTATGCAAAAATGGAGCTGTCTGTGGATCTCATGATGATGTGGGAAAGCCAAGCCAAAGAGAGCCAGTGCTACTGCCTTGCTTGATATTTCATGGAATGAACATACAATCATGGGCTTGGGGGCGAAATGTGGGGAAGATGTCAAAGGTGACTTTACAATTAGTTCCTCTGAAAGGAATCCACAGAATGGTCAAGTCTAAATCAAAGTTAATGCTCCCCAGTCTTCCCTGATCCAGCCCTTTCCAACCTTCGGATGCCAATAGCCTGTGGAGGTGCTGAGAAGCTCCTTGTAAGAATATCGCAGGATTTTATTTTTCAGTCAAGTGCAGGGATTTTGTCTCTGTTCACTTTGACTTGAGGGTGATGCCATAAAATGTGAACTATTCTGTTTTATTTTAAAAATATCTCACATACTCAAGTAACATAAAGTTCTTTTTTTATTGTTCAAGAGTAATGAGTTGTCAGCTTCCTCCCCACTCTTTCCTTTACAGAACAAGATACATACATCATCTTTCAAAAGAAGCAGCGCTGCCGTGACATTTAGAAAATGTTGTTCTAGTGTATGTGTACGTATTTTTAAAGGGACTACAATTTATGAAGTAAGATTACTAAAGCAGTATGAACAAAGCTCATTTCTTTATGCAAGCTTTATACAGCAACCGTGATGTGTCTAAAGGTTATCCTTCATTTCGCTGTAGCGAGTAGATCACAGAAAGGACGGTCTGTTTTCACCACTGGCACTGACTGGAGTTACTTTTCCCAGTCACACGGAGGAGCCCTGTACCTCGGTGCTGAAAGATTGTCTTGAAATCTTGTTGTGGAGCCATGGCACGGAGAGCTGACTCATAGCAGGGGAAGTGCACGGGGACAGTATTTGGAAACTCCAAGGAGAGGACTGTGAACTTCTCACATACAGTGGGACAAAGTCTAAACAACTTGTACGCCAGCATGCAAGGCAGGGGGATAATAGGATACAGCAGGAGCCCAACAAACTGGAAAGAGCCGTTTTTGAGCAATGGCTCTCACAGCCCCTGAGCCACCCATCAGGGACAACAGGGACAGGTGCAAGCCGGAGGAGCAGTGTCTTTGGTGGGGCAGCTCTGGAAGGAGCAGATGACTTTAAGAGATCGTTAACTTTCCTCCAGCTCATGGATCATGAAGAAATTCCTCTGCACTTGCCAGGCTGATGCACTGTAGGCTTCAATTTTGAACCAATTCTCTGTACAGCGAGTGACATTGCGTTTTAGGCAGTTGCCTTGCATCGTGTGCTTAAATTCCTCTCTGCTAAATTCAGAACTGAAGGATAGGGCTGCAAATTGCTCTCCTCCCACTCAGGGTCCAGAGCAGTGCCTAACACACAATTTTCTTCTCTTTGTACCCGCAGAACAAAGCTGCTTAAAAAAGTAAAATGACACCCCGCACACACGCTCTGTACACATATCCGGCCATTAAATGATGCAAATAAACCTATCTGTTTACGTTGCAAACATAGCTGAACTGGTAGAGCAATAGGGAATTAATTGAAGAACTTACTGGACAATGAAGACCCTTATGAAAAGGAATTCAACCATTAAATTACTTGCAAAAGAGAACGGTAATGGTGATTGGAGCCCTACTGAAAATAAAGGCCAAATGAGATGGAATGAATAATTCCCAGGATCTATGTACAGCACCTTATACTCTAGATTTTCTTGCATAACTAAGCCAACTTAAAGAGAAAAGAAATTTCAAAAGGGAATAATGTATTAAAAGAAAAAAATAAAAAGAAGAAAAGTTACAAACGTCTCTGAGGAAGATAAAACCAGGAAAGACATCAGCAAACCAAATAGCATTTCTTGTGGCTATTGTTACTGACAGCTCAAATTTATCATACCTTATCTCTCAATCTAAATTTTTTCCTCTCCTTCTCCGTACAGATAAATGTTACTTTCTGTCATTACATGGGGGAAGAAACTGAGGCAAAGGAAGAAAGCTAAATTGCCCAGTGTTGCCCACTTCTTTGGATGTGAGCCCATAAGAAAGTACAGGTATCTTGACTGTCTGGAAAAGGTGCTCAGATCATTCTACGCTGCTCTGTGAGTGGAGAGGAGCAAGTAAAGAAGGAATCAAATCCTGTTATATTGACGTACTCTTGTCTAGGTGGGGCTATGGGACCATTGTGATTGTGGGTCAGGGCTGCTCACAGGATGCAAAGAGTCTGCGCTTCCACGGCAGTGCCATTTTGCAGGGTACCACAGTATGTTCCTGGCTTGAAGGAGAGATGATTACATGTAAATATGGTCAGAATAGCCAAACATCCTTGCAGGGAAGGGCAAAAGCCCTACAGAAGCCACAAAAGAAGAGGCTGGCAGATTGCAACTCTTCCCTCACCTTTTCTCAGCACTCGCAGTACAAAAGCCTGGAAATAGAGAAAGACTTGGACAGGAACTTTGTCTACTCTGAATCTGACAAAATAAGATAATTGGGGAAAAAGACAAAAGAAAAACAGGTTTTGTCTCTCATTTTTTAACATTAGAAAAATACAGTACTTATAGTCAGTAAGGTATTCAGAAAGTCAGGGTTTGCCTGGGGCTTTCATTAAAACATTGCTTGAGGGAAGAATGTACAAGAAAAATAATTAACACATCTGCATGTTACTTCAGCTTGAGAGCAGTGCTCCACGTAATAGATGTTTGACAGGATGAATTCTGTCAGATATGCAGAATGCAAGTATTGTCACTTGGCTGAAACAGGTTTATTTGCTGGAGCTGGTTTAACTTACTAGGAGATTTGTCTGCAGATGGATTAGTTACAAAAAAGCATAGGAGGCTCACTTGGTACTCCATGTGCTGGTGATTTATTACCCGTGACTATACACACACATCCACATATCTACATGTCTTTCTGAATAATGCTATAGGAAGAGATGTCAGAAAATCGACTCCTTTGTACAGACTCTGGAGCTACTTTTTGACCATATTGAAGCTAAAGTTTGTTCTGTGCCAGACCTTTATGATATACACAGTTTCCACCTGATACTCCCTCTTGAGACAAAGCCTCTCATAGGACGTGACTTGTCTTGAGCTCCCACTTATATGAGTATTGAAAAGTTGAGACACTGATGTGAAATGAGATGAAAGAGGAGGATCTGAATCTCTATTCACCAAATAGGTGTGAGAAAATAAAAGCCATCAGACTGAACTAAACTAACTTATGCCTTTTCCCTGAAGGTGTGCACTGGTATATGCCACTTTGGAAATGACAGGGATAAGCCTTCCAACAGATGGAAGTTTAGGGACTCGGGAAAAAAATTGTATCTCATGTTCAACAGTACCTCAGAGACTCTATTCATTCTGAATTTGACTAATTCCTTTTAGAACTCTTTTGCTTTATATTGGTCTCTTAAATATCCTGTGGCAATGATTTCCATAGATTTCTCTTTACACACTGTGAAAACATTGTGAAAACAGAATTCATTTTTGTAACCTTTCTGCCTAGTGAGTCATAAGCTCTCCACTGGTTCTTTTATGAATTCTGCAAGTTTCTCATTTTATAGACCTTTGTCACCGTAAATTTCACTCCTAGTCATCTCTTTTTCAAGCTAAAGAGCTAACCTTGCTTAGTTTGTCCTTGCAGTGGAAGCTGCCACATTTCTCTGTTCGTGTTGTGTGCATGTTATCCTCTGTAGCTCCAGGGCACTTCCCAGCAGCGAAGCAGAACTGCAGACATGCTGTTCGGGATGTGGGAACGCTGCACAGGTAGTGTATAACGTCATAATGATACTTTTCTCTTTTGCTATTATTTCTAACAAGTCCCAAAATCTGATCTGTCTTTTGATCATTGACCAGATGTCAGTGCCCTGAGCTCACTGCTGTCCCTGCCCACCCGCTCCAGGATTTCCTCCATGCTGCCCACAGCCTGGGACCCCATTTCAGCCCTCTCTGGGTCTTCCCCCAGCCTTCCCACAGGGACCAACAATCTCTCGCTGCTCTCTGAGAGCTAATTGTTTTGGAGACTATCTATGATTACTCCAAGACCTCTTTCCTAGAGCAGTAGTAGCTAACTTAGTGACCATGGTTGTACTTAGAGTTATTTCCTCACCCACTGTGCATTATTCTGCACAGATCTTAAATAACTTGCCAGATCTTAAATTGTTTTTTCAAAGTATTTTTTGTAAAATCATAAGCATTTGATTTTTTTAGCAACCCAAGTCATCACAACTTCCCTGTTTTTCTTGCAGTTCCTCAGTGAGTTATAAACGCAGACCAAATAATTTTGTACCAGCCACTAGATGGACATTTCATTGTTTTTTCTGTTTCCCAAGTCTTGTCTTATTCTCTTTTCAGAGGACCCACTCTTTTCCTTCCTCAACTGAAGGAAATAGCAGAAACCGCAACCATTCACACCTTATTTCTTCTACCCTCTCTGAACTAAGGAGTCTCATTGTTGGGAAGAAAGTGAGATTGAAATCACACATTCCAGAAAAAAAAAAAAAAAGGTAGCTTTTTTTGTGCTTATGATGAACATGAGTCACTGGAATATGTTTGCTTTTTAGCAGTATCCTTGCTCTCTCTACACAATTTAAGAAATAACGTTCGATAAAATACACAGTTGAACATTGCCCTTAATCTCAATTTAAACATGCATTATACTATTTAAGTAGCTGGCAGAATTTGACAATGCCTACAAAATTTCCTTGAAGGAATGAAATAGGTTTCAGCACTTATTTAATCAGTAGTAATGTGGAAAACATTATTCATGTCTGATATTTTTTGCAGATACGGCCTTTTTCAAGTTTCATTGCAGTCATGTGAAGATTATAGCAATTCACACTCCCTGACCTTTGACATGTTTTCCAATACTTCCAGGGCAATTTTAGGAAAATCTTGTTTCCTCTGCCATGTATACTCTGTTCTGAAAGAAAGGAACTAAACAGTATGTCAGCTGTCCTGCGGAGCAAGAAAAGATTGTTAATATTGAGAAAAAGTATTAAAATTAGATCTAAATTTTTTTACTGAGCAGTACTTAATAAAATCTCAATACCAGAACAAATCCATCTTAAACTTTGAAAATATTCCCCTCCCTCCAGCATTTAAAGGCTATTACTTGAAGCTACTCCTGACATTTGTGTGCATAGGACATGTAGAAACCATCTTACTCCAGCTGAGTAAGAATGGACAATAATATCACATACAAAGTCCATTGGAAATGAAAGTCTTTTATAGCACACAAGACAGGAAACTGGGTCTATACAGTGAAGAGGGAGATAACACCCTTTGATTACTTCTATAAAGAAGAACCTATTCTAAATAATCCACTGTAATGAAACTAAGGAACTGAGGAACTGTTACTCATTTTATATACATACATGCCTGTATATACATACAGATAAGTGACCAAAAGCAGCTTGAAAAAGTTTTCCCAAAGGGTTTCAAGAGTTGAGTTTGTATTCTTGAACCATGACTCCACATCTGAAACGTAGCATGGAGCATAGAAACACTGAATGCAAGAGTGATTCAAGAACCAAAAGATACAAACCATGGAAAAAAAAAATCTTTAGGTCATACAAGCAGTTATTTTTAGAGTAGATCTAGGAAAGTCCAAGATGAAAAGAAGGTCTCTTTTCTTTGGTTTAGCTCCAAGAGATTAGGGTAGATGAACAAAATAAGGATCTTGCATAACCAGTATGGAATACAGCAACATCATCAGACCATTTCTTGATATATTGTAAAGGTAAAAGCAAACCCAAAGGTTTTGCATGCATTAGAAAAAGGAAAAAGGCCAAGCTGAGTTGAAAAGCAACCAAACAAGGAAGCAGGTACAGAAGCTTGAGTGAAAATAATGTTAAAATGGAGATGGGGAAAGAATAGTTTTCAGGCGGAAATTTGTTTTGTAGATTACTAGCAATAAGGCGAGGCTGGATCTTTGAGTGATAACATTTCCTTGTGCACAGGCTGCCTTACAGTGCAGTGTAAAATTAAGGGGGGAAAGGGTGGTTGTTTTGTTCCTGGCTCTTCCTCTCCAGTGTTTGTGGGAGAAACAGCAAAAGGACTCCTTTCAAGTCCTGTCATCTGGCTGAAGAGAGTGTATGGCACAAACTGAAAATCCATGTTGGGATGGGTTGAATAGAAGTGGCTGGCGTAGACTTGAAGGGCATTTTCACCCATCTTGTTCTTCACTGCTTGTAGTGTTCCTATATTGACTCTTCTGATTCGTCTCCTAACATGATATGATATGAGTTCCAATCTAGGAAAGATGCAGAAGTCATGCAAGTTGAGAAAGGAATGAGAGATTAACAGACATAAATATCATACCTTTTGGTTAGCTTGAGCTTCTAAAGCCACATGAATGTTTTAAACATGACTTTTGCTGTTAACAGAAACCTAACCAAACAAAACACTCCACAAAACAATAGAGGCTACAAGGTTTTCTAGGATCAATAAAATGTGTGAAGCTTGATTGCACAGACATGTGTGTGTGGACCCCTCTATGCAACCTTGTTGGGCTGACTGCCCCTCAGATTGAGGAAGAGCTGGCTGTTGGATGCTGTCACTTGAGAAGGGCCACAACTTTGGGACTGTGTCCCCTTCCCAACTGCAGATGTTGTTTAAAATTGGCAGTGGTTTAATGTCACTGGATAGAAGAGGCAGACTGGCAGGCAGCCCAAATGACTAGAAAATGGATTTTTTTGGCCATTCAGCTTTGGTAAACTGTTTAGCCCTGGAGTAACTGGGCGCATGTGAGTTAGAGTTTTAGTCTAAACCAGCTGGAGTGGATCCCCTGTTCATCCTCCTGTCCTAGGAGCTTGTTTGCACTGCAGCAGCATCTTGGAGCATGCAGAGTAGCGGTTTCTTTTTGGATGAAACGCAGCAGGAGGATGCACTCAAGGAGAGCATTCATTGCAGTACCTGCTAAAGAGAGGTGGATTTGGACCATGGATGAGACTACAGCTCACCCAAAGTAGACGTCCCCCAAACCCGTACAGTGTCGACCTCAGGTCCTCAGCACCAAAGCACCATCTGGCTTTCCTGATGGGTTTCTGCTGGGCCACACTACTTGCCAGTGAAAACACAGCCACTGCAGTTCAAGCCACCCAGGGACTAAGATTTGCCCAGCTGCCAGTCTAGTTAGCCTACCATATGGAAAAAACTAAGGCTAAAATGCAACACTTTTCCTCTTAGTTGTGCCTTTAGGCAACAGAGAAAAATAAGGACAGGAAAGCCTGAAAACAGATGTTGTCCACCCCCTCATTCACACCGTTTATAGAGTCCTATTTACTCCTAATAGCCCCACTCACACAAGTCAGCTCACTGTAAGCAATTAAATCATAATATGTATTTTAAATTAAATTGAGCCATGACAATAATTCCTTTTGGTATCCAGCGCTAATCACCTCTTAGAGAGTTTACACTGCCAACGGATGGAAAATATGTGTGTAATTTTGATAACACTTTTTCTGACAAAATCATTTAACTGATGGCAGTGAAATCTAAGATTGGAAGAAAACCATGCCAGACAAAATAATTATTGCCTGTGATAATTCCCCCTCCCCCCTCCCCCCAGGCCACCTGCATTATTTATATGATCTATTAAACTATATATATTTTTAAAGAGTTTAGTTACATTTTCAGAGTGACTTATTCAAATCAAAACAGCATTTTTCTAACTCTGGATTATAAATGTCGTATAAAAGGTATTTTTATAATTTAAAATGAAAACTATGAATGGCAGTCACCTATCGTGAGAGAAGAGAAACAGAGATACACTGGGACCTAAAGGGCTCTGTTCTGACTTGTTTGTGAGCTGTGTTTGGCTTGGATGGTCTGTCTGGTTTGGGGGGTGTACTTCAGCAGCTTTTTTATCTTCGCCTTCCCTCACGGCCTTTTAGGCAGTACAGTTTTGCCACACAATTTTGTAGACTCTGGTGTGAGAAGTGCAGCTCTGCATTGATATACAGTCCTGATCCCTTAACCCAAGTTTAATTTTACAGGAATGTGGAGTTATTCAAAGTAGGGCACTCTGCAGAGGCTTCCTCTGCAAGGACAATTACTAAATGGGCAGTAATAAAAAGTGAAAGCTAGTATTCAAATCCTACCTTGAGCTTTCACTGGTATTCCTTACAATATTTAAAATGTCTGTCTTCTGTTCTCCTTAGAGCGTATTGCTAGAGTTGTTTTAAATTTAGCTTCTGTTTTTGATTTAAGACAGATTGCTCTTGCCATTTCTTTGTACTGATGATTTCTCAGGCGTTATTCCTATAGAAACTTCAGCAATAAAAATTCTTCCATATGCAACAGGAGTAATATGAAATTTTAGTTGCAAGAGATATAACAACTTTGTATTAAAGAGACCTTTTTTGATGATGGTACTTATATAACCGCTGTATAAAAACATAGAATTATGGAATGGATTGGTTTGGAAGGGACCTTAAAGATCATCTAGTTCCAACCCCCCTGCCATGTGCAGGGACATCTTCCCCTGGATCGGGTTGCTCAAAGCCTCATCCAACCTGGCCTTGAGCACTTCCAGGGATGGAGCATCCACAATTTCTATGGGCAACCTGTTCCAGTGCCTCACCACCCTCATTGTAAAGAATTTCTTCCTTATGTCTAATCTAAATCTCCCCTCTTTCAGTTTAAATCTATTGCCTCTTGTCCTATCACTACACACCCTTGTAAAAAGTCCCTCCCCAGCTTTCCTGTAGGCCCCCTTTAAGTACTGGAAGGCTGCAATAAGATCACCCTGGAACCTTCTCTTCTCCAGGCTGAACAGCCCCAACTCTCTCAGCCTGTCTTCACAGCAGAGGTGCTCCAGCCCTCAGATCATCTTCGTGGCCCTCCTCTGGACCCGTTCCAGCAGCTCCATGTCCTTCTTGTGTTGGGGACTCCAGAGCTGAATGCAGTATTCCAGGTGGGGTCTCACGAGAGCAGAGTAGAGGGGCAGAATCCCCTCCCTCGACCTGCTGGCCACACTTCTTTTGATGCAGCCCGGGATACAGTTGGCTTTCTGGGCTGCCAGTGCACATTGCCGGCTCATGTTGAGCTTCTCATCCACCAGCACTCCCAAGTTCTTTTCCTCAGGGCTGCTCTCAACCCATTCTCTCTGCCCAGCCTGTACTTGTGCTTGGGATAGCCCCGACCCACGTGCAGGACCTTGCACTTGGCCTTATTGAACTTCATGAGGTTCCCACCTCTCCAGACTGTCAAGATCCTTCTGGATGGCATCCCTTCCCTCCAGCGTGTCCACAACACCACACATCTTGGTATCATCTGCAAACTTGCTGAGGGTGCACTCAGCCCCACTGTCCATGTCATCAACAAAGATGTTAAATAGCACTGGCCCCAGTACTGACCCCTGAGGAGCACCACTCGTCACTGGCCTCCACTTGGACATTGAGCCATTGACTGCAACTCTCTGAGTGCAACCATCCAGTCAATTCCCTACCCACCAAGTGTTTCATTTGTCAAATCCATATCTCTCCAGTTCAGAGACAAGGATGTCACGTGGGACAGTGTCAAATGCTTCGGACAAGTCCAAGCAGATGATGTCTGTTGCTCTTTCTTTATCCACCATTACTGTAACTCTGTCGTAGAAGGCCACCAAATTAGTCAGGCATGATTTGTCCTTAGTGAAGCCATGTTGACTGTCACCAGTCACCTCCATTTTCTTCATGTGCCTTAGGAGAATGCTCCATGATGCCAGAAGGATCTGCTCCATGATGCCAGAAGGATCTGCTCCATGATCTTACCGGGCACAGAGGTGAGATTGTCAGGCCTGTTGTTCCCTGGGTCTTCCTTTTTTTCCTTTTTAAAGATGGAGGCTATGTTTCTCCTTTTCCAGTTGGTGGGAACTTCACCAGGCTGCCACAACTTCTCAAACATGATGAATAATGCTTTAGCAACTTCATGTGCCCGTTCCCTCAGGACCCACAGATGCATCTCATCAGGTCTCATGGACTTGTGCACTTTCAGGTTCCTTAGAGGGTCTTGAACCTGATCTTCTCCTCCAGTGAACCATTCTTCATTCTCCCAGTCCCTGCCTTTGACTTCTGTGACTTGGACAGTGTGCCTAGAGCTCTTGACAGTGAAGACTGAGGCAAAAAAGTCATTAAGTACCTCAGCCTTCTTCATATTCGAGGTAACCAGGTCTCCTGTTTCATGCCAGAGAGGGCCCACATTTTCCCTAGACCTCTTTTAATCACTGACATATCTATAGCAGTTTTTCTTGTTGCCCTTGATGTCCCTGGCCAGATTTAACTCTATCAGGGCTTTAGCTTTCCTAACCTGATCCCTAGTTGCTTGAACAATTTCCCTGTATTCTTCTCAGACCACCTGTCCTTCCTTTCACCCTCTGTAGGCTTCCTTTTTGTGTTTGAATTGGTCCAGGAGCTCCTTGTTCATCCATACAGTCCTCCTGGTGTTCCTAACTGACTTCCTTTTTGTTGGGATGCACTGCTCCTGAGATTGGAGGAGGTGATCCTTGAATATTAACCAGCTTATTTGGCCCTGTCTTCCCTCCAGGGCTTTATCCCATTGTACTCTACCAAGCAGACCCCTGAAGAGGTCAAAGTCTGCTCTCCTGAAGGCCAGAATAGTGAGCTTACTGAGTGCCCTCCTTGCCGCACCAAAGATCTTGAACTCCACCATTTCATGGTCACTGCAGCCAAGGCTGCCCTTGAGCTTCACATTCTCCATCAGTTCCTCCCTGTTGGTGAGAACAAGGTCCAGCATAGCACCTCTCCTTGTTGGTTTCTCTATCACTTTCAGAAGGAAGTTATCATCAATGCATTCCAGGAACCTCCTGGATTGCTTATGTCATGCTGTGTTGTCTCTGCAACAAATATCAGGGTGACTGAAGTCCCCTATGAGGACCAGAGAACCTGAACGTAAGGCTACTCCTATATGTCTATAGAGGGCCTCATCTGCTTGGTCTTCCTGGTCAGGTGGCCTGTAGCAGACCCCCACTACAATGTCACCAATCCCTGCCTTCCCTTTAACCTTGACCCATAAGGTCTTGGTCAGCTCCTCATCCATCCCCAGGCAGAGTTTCATGCACTCCAGCTGGTCCTTGACATAGAGGGTAACACCTTCTCTTTATCTCCCTTTTCTGTCCTTCCTAAAGACCCTGTATCCTTCCATTCCGACACTCCAGTCATAGAATTCATCTCACCACATCTCCATGATGCCAATAAGATCATAGTCCTGCAGGCGTGCACACATGTCTAACTCCTCTTGTTTATTATTCCCCATGCTGAGGGCATTTGCACAGAGGCATTTAATTTGAGCCCCCGATGAATTTAACTTACTGGCTGGAGTGTCTGGAATTTCTTTCCGCTGCTCTTCAGGTGCTCTCAGCTTGTGTTGATCAAGCTTGATATTATCACCCTCCCTCTTCAAACCTAGTTTAAAGCACTGTCAACAAGCCCTGCTAGCTGTTGTGTTGAGACTCTCATTCCCCTTTCAGAAAGGTGAACTATTAAAATTTGTGGTTTTCATTTTCAAACATGTTTCTCAAAAGTAATGCATCTAAATCTCATTGATACTATTCTCAGTCTGATTATTTTCTGTTACAGTGTCTTTAATGCAACGCAGAGCCGCTCAGCATTTTTGGACTAAAAGTCCAGAGTTAAAGATGGATTTAAGAATCTGCTGTAAGCATCAGGGACCTTCTGTTCCCTTGCAGGTTATTCCCTTGCAACATTATATAGTTGAATAAAAGAAAGGCCTTGAGATACAAGTACAATTCAGTGAATATTGCAGCCAAGCCCAATCTGTCAATATATGTAACCGAATGTTTCCATTTTCATGGTTTAGATCATCAGTTATTTGTCACAGGAAAATTGATATGAGAAAGCAAGCAGAACATTGACTGATTAAAAGTGTGTGGATCAGGAAAAAGAATGAAAACCAATGATCCTCTTAATTTCTTTAATTAAACAGAGAAATTTTTTGTAAGGGTGTATGACTCTCTGAGATATAGTATGAGTTTCAAAGCATTAAATCCAAATGAATTTATTTCAAAATTGAAATCAGCTACACTGGTGCGTGCCTTGCCTACCGCTGAAATTCTGAAACAGGCTTACAGGTATTTATGAAATGAATACGCGGAGGATGATGATCTGTACGTGGCTGGGGACATTTAGCCCAGCAGTAGTGAAAAACAATGCGGAACCACAGTACTTATGAGTCGTTACTGTGAAATTGAGACATAAGAGTATATTTTCTTTTTAACCAGAGACATTTGTCCTCTATTTCTGAAATTCAAGGGGGTTTGTAATCTTACACCTTGTCCACATCCAGGCTCATGCCCAGTGGAGACCTGAAAATCTTTCTGTGTGGGTTATGATGCTTCTTTGTGAACAAGAAAGTAACTAAAACCCAAGTAGTTTGTTGGCTTTGGGCTTCTGCTTCATGGTAAAATCAAAACATGTAAAAGAACTGTCCAGGGAGAATTTATATTTTATTTTTAATGTTCAGTCGATTTTATGGATCATTGAGGTATTTATCCTACAGCTTAGCTATACAGTACTCCACCTCATCATCTTTCTAATGAAAGCTGACTGTTAATGTCTTCTTTTCATTCCTTTACTCTCGGGCTAGCTTTTGTTTCAGAATAGAAATTACCTGTGACCTGATGAACATCAACTTTCCTTAATATCTTTTTGAAGAACTGTAAAAAAAGCCAAAAAAGCTAGCTTCAAAACATTAAAAAATGACTAGTTTGTCCACATACACTGTTTGGTTAGCTTTAAAATAATTTTAAGGAAAGTTGGAGAAGAGCACTCGTTTTTGCATAATTCGTGCAGCACAATGACATGGATTCAGGATGGAAGCCTTTCTCTTACCTTTCTTGTCTTTTTGAGTTTAGACTTTTAATATGACTATTTGGGGATGTTTGTTGTCTTTTTTTTTTTTTTTTTATGGTGTGCAGAAGACTGAGAGAAAGAGCAACTCATTGTATTGTTACAATTTATATAATTTAAAAAAATAGGTTTGTCCTTGACCCAAAGGCAGCTTAATTTACTGTAAGAAATGGACAGTTATCATCCTTTCCAATCCTTTCTTGGCACCATATAAGCATTTCTAGACACTCAGATTCATTCATAGTGTGAATGAATTTGAAACACTGAGGCTGTGCCTGAAGACTTGAAAAATAACATTAGTGTAATCTTCATTTTCAATAAAACTAGTCAGACAAGAGGATGATTACCATTTGCAAACAATAATGAAGCACTGAATTAATTTTATGAAGGTATGACGGACTAAACTATTTGAAAATGATGGTTATCAGCACTGCATATAGTTGTTCTTAGTCTGTATTTTGAATATATCTTTATTTAACCAGGGTAGAAAAGCTGCCTAAAATTCCTTTTGACATAGAACATAACGAGATAACAATCTCTGCAAAACTCATAATTCTTAGGGAAATTGTTAACCAATTATAAACATAACACAAAATATCAATGGCTATGATGTATTTTAAACACAATTATGATAATAAAGTATAATCAAATATGTGCAAGCAGTAGCAATTACTAGTGCATATCATTAAGCCATCTGCTAATTAATCCAAAGCAATAATATGGCTTATTTAACAAGTTCCAGTGTTTCTCTTTGAAGATGTGTACAGAAAAATAAGTGGTTTATGTCTGATGAAGCAGGAAACGATTCTATGAGACTAGAGCTTTGCTTTAATAACTTGGAACCTCTCAGATATTTTTATTTAGTTGTTGTCACTACTGCAATCATCTTAAATATCACCAAGCTGCTGGGAGCAAAACCTGCAAGGGGAGAACAAGAACTTAGGAGCTGCCCTTGAGTAGCAAACAGGTCATACCAGCCAACAAATTGATCACAGAAGTGAAGAGGTCATCTCCAAAGCCTGAAATTATAGGAAAAACTCCTATTGATTTCAGGGGGCTGCATATGGGATGGGAATGCTCAGTACCAACAGATCTAAACTTGTTTAGTTTTACTACAGAATTAAGTAGATTTATGTAACTGCTCCATCTGGCTAAATACCTTGTAGACAGTGTCTGGTATTTTAAGTATCTATCAAACATTTTTCCCTGTCATCCTAAGGTTTGCTGCTACACATACAGAATGTGTTTTGCTCTTATCCTCTCATGTGAATCTCTCTTATCAGTTTCCTTATTTGCTCTGTGAAAAAGTCCATTCCTTCAAGTACAAAGGCCTATCCTGCTGTAACAAAACAAAATATTTAAAAGTGTAGCATTCCCCAAAGATTTAGAAAACATTCTTCAAACCGCGCATTAATACCCTCAATGCCAAGTCTTCTTGGCAATGACTCAATGACTCAGCTTCATTTTCCTCTTAAAGAAGGGAAGATCTTGCAATTTAGTGATTTATGAATTTTGTAGTGTTTGAACTGCTACTTTTATAAATGCTAAGTTAGCAATATTTTTTTTCAGAAAGGGACAGCTTGTGCAAACCTTAGGCAGAAGGAGGATTAAGTGCTATTTCCACCAACCAGGATGACAATGTTTTTCCGGAGAAGGAAAGGGGGGCAATGGCAAGATAAGGAGAGGAACAGTCAACTTCCGTTTCTCTTGAAGGAAATACTGGAGGGATTTATCAGTTAGCAAGTCAAATGCAGAAAATATCATCTGATAAAAGAGCGTGGTCTGATCCACCAAATCCTCTGAAACTCTACGGAAGAAAGTATGGTGCAAAAAGAGTAATTTCAGATCCAAACCACCATAAGGCTGGAAGCATTTCATATGTCATGAAATGGCAGAACATGTCATGTATGGCCAGAACAGTCAGAGTTTCAGAGTGAATTTAAAGCAAAGAGTATTTTACAGTAGAAAGGGTGCTGATTCTGTGTTCCTTATAGTGATGCATACTTCAGCTGCCTGAAAGGGCAGGTTGTAGAGCACCCAGTTTGCCACTGACAGCTTCTGTGATCGAACAAAGTGGGTTTAAAAACAACAGCTGGACTCGTATACCAAGTGGGAGTGATACGCTTCACAATCAGCTCCATGATATTTGACAAGTCATGACAGTCGGAAAAAGTTCCTGGTAACTGGAAAAAGGGAAACATTGCACTCATTTTTAAAAAGGGTAGAAAGGAGGACCCTGGGAATCACTGACCTGTCAGCCTCACCTATGTGCCTGGGAAGATCATGGAACGAATCCTCTTAGAAGCTATGCTAAGGCACATGGAGGACAGGGAGGTGATTCGAGACAGTCAGCATGGCTTCATCAAGGATAAGTCCTGCCTGACCAATCTAGTGGTCGTCTATGATGGAGTGATGACATTGATGGACAAAGGAAGAGCTATGCATGTTATATATCTGGACTTCTGTAAGGCATTTGACACAGTCCCCTACAACATCCTTCCTCTAATTTGGAGAGATGTAGATTTAATGGACAGACTGTTTGATGTATGAGGAATCTATTGGATGATTGCATTCAGAGAGTAGTAGTCAATGGCTCAAAGTCCAGACGAAGATCAGTCACAAATGGTGTCCCTCAGGGGTCAGTACTGGGACCAGTACTGTTTAGTATCTTCATCAATGACTCAGGCAGTGGGACAAGTGAACCCTTAGCAAGTTTGCAGACGACACCAAGATGAGTGGTGCAGTTGACATGCCTGAGGGAAGGGATGCCATCCATAGGGACCTGGACAAGCTCCAGAAGAGGGTCAATGCGAACCTCATGAGGTTCTGCACCTGGATCAGGACAATCCTTGGTATCAATACAGACGGAGAGATGAAGTGATTGAGAGCAGCCCTGAGGAGAAGGACTTGGCAGTACTGGTGGATGAGAAGCTCAACATGAACCGGCAATGTGCACTGGCAGCCCAGAAAGCCAACCGTATCCCGGGCTGCATCAAAAGAAGTGTGGCCAGCAGGTCGAGGGAGGTGATTCTGCCCCTCTACTCTGCTCACGTGAGACCCCACCTGGAATACTGCATTCAGCTCTGGAGTCCTCAGCACAGGAGAGGCAGGGATCTGTTGGAGTGAGTCAAGAGGAGGGCCACAAAAATCATCAGAGGGATGGGACACCTCTCCTGTGGAGAAAGACTGAGACAGTTGGAGTTGTTCAGCCTGCAGAAGAGAAGGCTCCAGGGAGACCTTATTGGAGCCTTTCAGTACTTAAATGAGGCCTATAAGAAAGACAGGGACAAACCTTTTAGCAGGGCCTGTTGAGATAGGACAAAGGGTAATGGTTTTAACTGAAAGAGGGTAGATTTAAAATACATATAAAGAAGAAATTTTTATGATGAGGGTGATGAAACACTGGAACAGGTTGCCCAGAGAAGTGGTAGATGTCCCATCCCTGGAAACATTCAAGGTCAGGTTGGACAAGGCTCTGAGCAACCAAATCTAGTTGAATATGTTTCTGCTCATTGCAGGGGATTTGGACTAGATGACTTTTAAAGGTCCCTTCCAGCCCAAACTATTCTGTGATTCTATGATTCTAGATTTCCCTTTTTTTCTATTTGTGAGTCAATACTGTTAATCCACTTGATTTCTCTCATGTTGCACGAGATGATGAAATGCAAACACAAGCAGAACATACGCTGTTCATGCACGACTTACACTTAAAAATCATTCTGTATGTTTATTCTTATTACTTAAACAAAATTTTCTGTCTCATCTTGAATCCTTTGTAGTTATGTGAAGATATCTTTAATAAAACGTGAGAAAGAACACAAATAGCTTAGAGGTGTCAAAGGAGCTCACTGCAGAAGAGTCAGTGTAAGCTAGCAATTAAAGCAGGAAAACAGAATGCTTTATACAAATATAAGGGAAAGTATTTGTCTTTGTGAGTAGTAGAGGTCTAATAATAATAACAATAATAATAATAATAACAACAACAATAATAATAATAATAATTTTCCTCAATCATTTGATGTTTCAGGTAAAACAAATAATACTGTTAAAAATACGATTTTACTGCTGTCTGGGACTTAAAAAGATCTCAACTTCCACAGTTTCTAGGGAAATCAAACAGGACATTTTTAAATTGCAGGGTACTAGAGTAAAACAAAATATTGCCATTGGCACTTTATGTGAATTAGAAAAAAGAGAGAGTTCATTTGGCAAATAAAACTAAAAAAGACAAATTATTAAATGCAGCTACAATATGTTCATAGTTCTTCATTGCAAAAATCTACAGACTCATATAACAATCTGTACATAGGAACTTTGACAAGAACGTGCAACGGAGAGATTTTTTTTGAGGGAGGTGAGGTAGAGGAAAATCTTTCCTGTAATGAGCTGTTAGTCAGACTTGAAAGCATACAAGCTTCAGAATTTTTAAAGCCCAGGATATTATGCCTATCCAAGGCTTCCACTCCTCTCTTAGGCCACTCACTGTTTTCGGCACCTACGTCTATAATAACTAGCTCCGCTAAGTTACACTATCAGACAGTTTCTGAAGTAAATATATGGATAAATAAGTGTTTGTGTTTCTTGGTTCTCTAGTGGATGTAGGCACGTGCAGGAGTCTAACATTTTGTCTTCATTTCCCACGGTAGTTCGAAAGAAATCTCCTTACAAACAGTGAAGACGTTTTTGGGAGCTGTTACTCTCTAGTAGAGACGAGCAAATGTTCAAATCTGGATTTAGAGGCTCAGGCGTTTGGAGCACATTTGGGATTTGCGAGCAGGTTTTGCACATTCCAAAGGCAGAATTGAACTTGAGAATTTGTGTTTAAGTTTGGGCTTTGGTGCCATTCTGCTCAGAGGGGGAAAGGAATAGGCCATCTACGTAGATGACTACACTGATTACAGTGATAGTATAGTTATGAAAGAAGCTTTTAAGCTTCCCTTCAGCTTTCCTCTGGCCTCTTCTTTCCCACATTTCTCTTCCACTTTTAAAACATAACAGTGGACAAACAATTATTTTTTTACAAGTTCTCCATAGAACCCAACATGCAGGCAAATACATTTATATGCAAATCAGTTATATTAAAAATGCTGTGTTCTATCTGCAAGACCCTATCAGAAATGAAGCATTTATGCTTCAGCAGGTAATATTCAGTTAAATATTCCAGTGATTTCTGTATTGTGACTGAAATGAATTACAGAGAATTGTTGAGGGCGAGAAATGACCTTTAAGCCCATTAAGTACATTAGAAGCTGATTGTTGCGCAGCCTTCCAGGATAGTAACTAATTGCATCCAAAGCAACCCTAGCATTTCTGCTTTTTTTTATTATTATTATTAATCTTGTCATTTTATGAGTTCCTTATTCTTTGATTAAAACTTTTGTTCCCTTTTTCAATTAACATTCTTTTTTCATGTTCCATGTTTCTGCTTAATCCTATCATCCATGCTATGATTAAAGATGATGCATTATCAACATTAACTTATCATACATGATTTAACACTCAAGACAGCTTTCTTCTCTTTTTTACATGTCTTTCCCCTCCTCTTTCTCCTTTTTGTTAAATGGTATGAATACATGATTTTTCAGTTTGGCCTTATTTCTCTCTAAAAAACAAACAAATAAAAAATTTTAGTCTATTTTTTCCTTTGAATGCTGAATTACCACCACTGGCAATGAAAAGATAGGAATAGAAATTAGCTATAAAAAGATTTTATGCTTGGTTTGAAGAAAAGTCAGTGTGCATTATATGACAGGCATTTTACTTAATTTTGAAAGTAATGGTTTATTTCCTCATTTTTACATGAATTTTTAACTCAAAAAAAAATTAAAGTAGAAATTCAGGTCTCTCAAACTTAGTCAGATCTATCTGCTTAGAGGTATTTTGTAGCCCTCTGGTGTAACCACAGGTAGAGGAGGCACTCTGGGTTTTGGGTGAGCTGGAGGAGGAAGGGAAAGTGTAAACTGTGGGTAGTTGGTAAGCTGTGATGGTGCCATGAAGTGCCACTCAGTAGAAGAAGGGCAAATCCAAGTTCATTTATCAGGGCTGATGGAAATAATTGTGCCTGCACCAGCCTGATCCATCAATATTTGTGTGGAAGGAAGCAGCAAGCTTTCTCTCCTTTCTCACATGCTGGGACGTGACTGGCACAAGAATCTCCCTCCCACGTTGAGTATTACCATATTCTGCCTGTATCCATGAAAAAACTGTGGGTGCTATTTGAGCAGGAAAGTATTGCTTAGCATAAATGAATTTATAATTCCTCCTTGCCTGTGCTTGGTGAAACATGACAGGAGGCAGCTCTGAAAGAGCTTATAAAAGTTAATTTAGAAAGAGTCACCAGTATAGCACACTATTAACTGAATTTCAGATATGAAAACAATGGAAAAACAAAGGAATAAATATTAAAAGATGTTGAAATGAAAAGGAAGAAATATACTCTATGGGTCTTTAAAAAGCATAAGTGCCTACAATCTGCCCTGCAGAGAAAAAAAAGATTTCCAGAAACACGTCATTAGAGCTGCAGGTTCTGAAAACCTCTGGAAATACTGTAAATTTTATCTGGACGCATAAATATCAATTTTGATGCTGTTTCACTGGGAACTGCTTCATCTGAGTTTAGATCTCTAGGTCAGAGCCTTGATTTAGGAATACTAATACATGGAAAAGAGAACTTATAAATATGATTACAAGCCACTGTGTTTGCACACTTTGCACTGGGAATATCATACTGCTGTGATGAGCAGGTCTGGGAAATGCTTGACGTTTGTGAGAGATACTTCTTATCACAAGTACTCAGTGAGCTGACTAGGAAAGATGCTCTCCTAGACTTGCTGTTTGTGAACAAAGGACTCATGGGGATTGTGACGGTAGGGGACTGTCTTGGCCACAGTGGTCATGAAATGATTGAGTTTAAAATGTTCAGTGTAACGAGAAAAAAAGTCAGCAGAGTTGCTACCCCAGAGTTCAGGAGAACAAACTTGAAGCTATTCAGGGCGTTATTCAGCAGAGTACTCTGGGAATCTGCTTTTGAGGGCTTTGGAGCCCATGAGCATAGAGGAATGCACAGGAGCAGGCAATTCCACCGTGTCATAAGTCAAGCAAGCAGGGCAGAAAAACAGCTTGGTTGAACAGGGAACTCCTTGTCGAGCTCAAGAGGAAAAAGAGATTGTATGATCTGTGGAAGCAATGTCAGGCTTCGCAGGAAGATTACAGAGCTGTGGTTTGTATATGCAGGGGAAGACACAAAAAGCCAAAACTCAATTAGACTTGAAACTGACCAGTGTTGTGTCAGATAACAAGAAGGGCTTTTTAAAGTGCATTGATAGCCAGAGGAGATCTAAAGAAAACATTGGACTGATACTTGGAAAAGATGGTCACCTGACGAATAGGGATGAAGAAAAAGCGGAGGCATTCAATGCATATTTTGCCTCAGTCTTTAATAATACTGATAGGCCTGGGGCTGCGCAGTCTCCTGAGTTGGAGGATCACGAGTGTGGAAACAGTGACTTTCCATTTGTGGACACTGAAATTGAAAGGGACCAGCTGTATCAGCTGAATTTTCACAAGTCCATGAAGCCTGATGGGACTCATCCCAGAGTACTGAGGTTGCTAGCGGATGTTGTGGCAGGACCCTTTTCAATCGTCTGCCAAGGGTCTTGGGAGTCTGGGGAGATCCCTGCTGACTGAAGCTAGTCGATGTTACGCCAATTTACAAGAAGGGTGTGAGGGATGACCCGTGGAACTACAGACCTGTTAGCCTAACCTCAGTTCCTGGAAAAAATATGGAGCAGATTATACTGGGTTCTATTGAAAGATGTTTAAAGAGCAATGCAATCATCAGGCACAGTCAACATGCGTTCACGAAGGGAAAGTCCTTATTAACTAATTTGATATCCCTCTATGATAAGATCACCCACCTAGTGGATGAGGGGAAGGCAGTAGATGTAGTTTTTCTGGATTTTAGTGAGGCTTTTGATGCTGTCCCTCACAGCATCCTTCTGGACAAGTTGTCCAAACGTGGGATGAGCAGGTTTATGGTGTGTGGGCTGAAGGTCAGAACTTAAACAGGTGTAGTGAATGGGGCTACATCTGGCTGGTGACCACTCACCAGCGGTGTTCTTCAGGATGCAATTCTAGGGCCAGTCCTGTTCAATAAATTTATCAACGGTCTGTCTGGATGCAGGAGTTGAATGCACTATTAGCAAGTTTGCTGATGATACCAAACTGGGAGATGCTGTTGACACTCTAGAAGGACAAGATGCCTTGCACAGGGATCTAGATAGATTGGAGCATTGAGCAATCATTAATGGGATGAAATTTAACAAGTCTAAATGCCGGCTTCTGCATCTAAGATGGAGTAATGCTGAGCACAAGTATAAAAGAGAAGTGGCTGGAGAGCAGCCCTGCAGAAAGGGATCTGGGGTGCTGGTCAGCAGCAGGCTCAATAGGAGTCAGCAATGTATCCTGGCAGCCAAGGGGGCAAACCGCATCCGGGGATACCAAACACAGCATAACCAACTGATCAAAAGAGGTGATTATCCCACTGTATTCAGCATTGGTGCGGCCTCACCTCGAGTATTGTGTACAGCTCTGGGACTCACAATTGAAGAAGGATGTGAAGCTCCTTGCATGTGTCCATAGGAGGGCAACAAAGCTGGTGAAAGGACTGGCAGACGTGTCCTGTGAGCAGTGGCTGAGGACTTTAGGCTTGTCTAGTTTGGAGAGAAGGAGGCTGAGGGGCGACCTCATGGCTCTCCACAGCTTCCTGAGGAGGGGGAGTGGCGAGGGAGGTGCTCAGCTCTTCTCCCTGGGATCCAGTGATAGAACACGTGGAAATGGCTCAAAGCTTCATCAGAGGAGGTTCAGACTGGACATTAGGAAACATTTCTTTAACCAAGAGGGTGGACAAACATTGGAAAAGGCTTCCTAGAGAGGTGTTCGATGTCCCAAGCCTGACGGTTGTTTAAAAGGCATTTAGACGATGCCCTTAACAACATGCTTTAACTTTTGGTAAGCCCTGAATTGGTCAGGCAGTTGGACTAGATGATCATTGTATGTCCCTTCCAACTGAACTATTCTATTCTATTCTATACACCCAGCAAGACTATATAAAACTGTGAAGAGACATCATTTAAAAAACACCACTTCTGATTGAGGAAATATTTAAACTGAAGTATTTTCCATTGAATCTGAAGAAATTCACATCAAGACTGCTCTGGAATGCTCTGCTGGGACATTGCCAGTTAAATCAGAATTGTGAGTCTGGTGTTTAGTCTGGTCCTGTACAGCAGTTCTTACATTATGGTCTGACTTTTTTAATTCAAGTCAATCTAATTTCAATCTTTATTTTTGTCAGTTCAAACAATGGGTTAACCAGGGCCAGGGTTTGATAGCTAATATGCTTTGTAACAGGACTTTCTTCTTTCTTAAGAGTTGCAGTCAATATGGCCGAGTATCCTGAAGAATCCTATAGTTTGGATACCATGTGTTATAAGAAGTTAAATTTTATGAAGTGCTTTTGGTTAAATTTTATTTTTATGAAAATAAGCCATCATATTCAGCTTTGCTACTAGATACTTTACACAGGGACACGCAATTCTTCAAAACCAAACAAGCCCTGCAGTTTCCCTGGGTGCCTAGCTGCCATGCCTAGCTTTCCCTAAAACAACATTTCATCATAAAAATAGAGTTAATATATATCCTACCAAATCAACTTTCAATTAGTCAGAAAGAGGATAGAATTTCCTCATTGGAGTGAGATTAGAGTTGGCAGTTTTCTTCTACTGCATCTGTCGTTATTCCTCTCTATGTCCTCACCCTCTAAAAAGAAAGTATTTAAAATAGATCGTCTTTTATGACATTTTCTAGATATACGTTTGGGCATAGTAGGTGTGAGTGCTTAAAAAACATGATTCATATTAAAATTATATTCCTGTATGACATCCAGCAAGTGAGATGAGAATGAAAATAATCACCTAAAGAAATGCAACAGAAGGATGTTGAAGGGAATATTTACGACCATGCAGGGAACTTCAGCAAGACTAAAATAGGTTACAAATGGCCCAGGAACCCTCTTGTGAATTCTGTTTTTCTCAAATGCCACTTCTCAAGATAGAACACTGAAAGCATATTTCAGTCTCTCTGAGCATACCTTTTCTGTTGGCCAATATTAAATTCCACATGGCGGCCTTGTTTTTGCATCCTCATTAAATTCTTTTGTAATCCATTCATGTCCTCCAAGTATCGACTTTAAAAATCCTTCCGCTTTTGTCATCTGTAAATTTTGATGCACTCCATATCAAATCAATTTCTAAATCACTAATATAAATGTTAAATAGAAAATAGCTCCAGGCAACCTCGTCTGTCATATTCTGCCAGGAGGATCCTTTATCATTTATTATGATCCTTCAGGGGCCCACTTATTACCCATTATTAATCCATTTTCCCTGACCAATCTTCATATCTCCCTCATGGCTTTCCTTACTAGTTTCTTATGATCTATGTTTGGAAAAGTGCTGCTAATATATATGCAAATCCACTTCACACTGTTAACCTGTTAACCATATCAGAAAAAAATCACATTAGTCTCTATGATATGTTTCTAGTTTCATGCTGACACCAGCTAACGATTCTTTGCCTTCAAATACTTTACTGTATTCTTTAAGTATGAAAATACTACCCCAAATCAGATGATACTAAATGTTTGCAACATCTACTTTCTTAGCCGTTACCAAAACAAGAGGGTTAGTCCTCTAGTTTTTGGTAACAGGATGATTTCTTGTTATTCAAAATGGAAGATCAGAGACTTCAGCCAAGCAGCTCAAGCAGTTCCTTCTCTAAACCAAAGCAATTTCACCTTCCATGTTTCTCAGTTGCATCGTACTTTTTAGCTTTCTATGGGTGCTGCTTCTACTATCATGTTCCAGGAAACAATAAGAATCAGCTAACTGTTCTCCCCCTCTCAACAACTGCAGAGATCAGGTATGAGAAGTAGACATTCAATTATCCTGCTGCTATCCCATCACTGCAAAATGGTCACTTTATCATTTTAGCAGGAAATTCTTGTCCTCACTTCTTAAAAGTATACTCATTACTCTTACATCTCCTGCTAGTTATGTTGGCTTTCAACACCTTCAAAAGCACTGTGTAGAGAGGGTGGAGAGAATGGCCATATCAGCTGCTTTGGGATGTTCAGGAATTCACATTCCAGTTCTACATAAATGCAGAATAAACATTTTACTCTTATTAATGAAGCAATGACCAACACTCCTTAGCTAAGGTTGAGGGTATGTTTGCACAATCACAGAGGTGTTTGGTGGGTTTGAGATTTTGCAGCGAGAAGAGTGAAGGGGGCAGCAGACAGAAGAGGTTGGTGCTATAGGATGTGCTAAGGTGGATTTCTCACTGGGACAGGTAAGCAACAGTCAGCTGCACTGTGACAAGCGTTACGTGGCCGGACAGCCTGGAGTACAGTGCTGCACTAGCTCTAGGGAGGAGGAGAAGGGAGAGACTATGTGCAGGTGCAAGAATGGGAGGTCTTTCCATGGAATGAAGAAAAGGTATATTTCTTCCTTTAAGACCAAGGGATATTTTTTTTTTTTTCAGATTAAGATAGCTCGAAACTCAAGGGGCAACCTAGAAGCAGACTGATTCTCGGAGTGACGTGGCACCTAGAAGAAGGAAAGAAGTGGCTAAATGCACAACCCCTCTCTGTCCAAAGCCAATAAGGATGTGAAGAGTTTTCTACAGTGAGTGAATGTGCGTATAATCTACCCCCACTTCCTATATATAGTTATCTTCCTACTTATAGTACCTCTTTTTGGAACTGTAACATATGGCTGTTTGAAGTACAGTACAGCTGTTATTTTAAGAACAAAAATTGTTTAACTGGGTAATTAAACAGAATATTGTTTCTATCACTTATAGGAGCTTTTTTAATATTTGAAGGAAATGAAAGCAAGTCACAATACATGTAAACTCCAACCGAAGTGGTGCATACTTATTTTCTAGGCTGGGATAGAGTTAGTTTTCTACATAGCAACCAGTATGGGGCTGTGTTTCCGATTTGTGCTGGAAACAATGTTGATAACACAGGGATGTTTTCCTTACTGCTGAGCAGCGCTTTCACAGTGCCAAGACCTTTTCTGCTTCCCACCCCACCAGTGAGCAGGCTGGGGGTGCACAAGAAGTTGGGAGGGGACACAGCTGGGACAGCTGACTTCGACTGACCAAAAGGATATTCCATACCATATGATGTCATGCTCAGGGAGAAGAAAGAAGGGGAAGACTTTCAGAGTGATGATGTTTGTCTTCCCAAGTAATTGTTATGAATGATGGAGCCCTGCTTTCCTGGAGGTGGCAGAACACCTGTCTGCCCATGGGAAGAAGTGAATGTATTGCTTTCCTTGTATTGCTTTGCTTGTGTGTGCAGCTTTTGGTTTACCTGTTAAACTGTCTTTTTTTCAACCTATTAGTTTTCTTACTTTCATTCTTCCGATTCTATCCTCCATACTACTGTGGAAGAGTGAGCGATAGGCTGTGTGGTGCTTAGTTGCTGGCTGGCATTAAACCATGACAAAAAACCTGACTGATTTTTCAAGAACTCATTGGAATCTTTTGTTATTTAACTATCTTGTTGCTCAGGAAGGCTGAGACTTTTCGCAGAAACTACGCTTGGCTAAGCAGGCAGCATCTTATTGAACTAAAACAAACAAAAAAAAGGAAACATACAAGAGGCAGAAAAAGGTACAAGCAACAAAAAAAGGGTAAAAAAGCACTGCCTGGGTACTTAGAGAGGAAACAAAGAAGGCCAGAGCCTGTCTGGAGCTGAGATGGGCGAGGGACATTTAGTCCAACAATAAGGGATTTTACAGTCATACTATTTGCAAAAGGAAACTCAGGAAAAAATATTAATTCATTAATGGCTAGAGGGGACAACCACGAACGATGTGGAAAATATTGAAGCACTGAATGCCTACTTATATTGCTAAGCAAAGCCTCCTCCCAGAGCTCTGTGTTCATGAGCACAGTTTGAGAAGTGGGAGTGCAGAAAGCAGTGGGGGATCAGCAGGTTGGAGACCCCTTAGAGAAGCTGAACTCATTGCAATCTATGGAGCAAGGATGCTGGCAGAGCTTGTGGATGTGACGGCGATATTATTATCATCATCTGTGAAAAACAGCAGCAAACAGGGCAGCTCTCTTTTAAATGGAAAAAAGTTAATATTATGCTTGTTTTCAGAAAAATCAAGATGGAAGACCCAGGGAGCTATAGGCCAGCCAGCCTCACTTCAGTCCCTGAAAAAATCATAGACCACATTCTGTTGAAATCCATTTCCAAGCATATGAAAGAATAGAAAGTAATTAGGAACAGTCAACACAGATTTACCAAGGGCAAGTCTTGTTTAACCAACCTGATGGCTTTCAATAGAAAAATAATTGGTGATGTGGATAAGGAGAGAGTGGTGATTTTAATAAAAATTTATTTCAATTAGGTTTTTGACACTGTGCCTCACAGTATTCTTGTCTGTAAGCTTAGGAGGTGTGAGCAGGAGAAACCTGGCTTGACTGGCTGGCATAGTGATCAGTGATCACTGATCACTGATAGGATAGTGATCAGTGGCTTGATGTCTGACTGGCAGAGGACAACAAGCAGAATAGTCTTGTACTTTGTACATCAACATCGGGGTCCATGTTGTTCATTGTTTTCATCAGTGACCTGGATGGTGACACACAAAGTATTCTCAGCAAATTCACAGATTAGAGGCAGTGACTGACACAATGATTGGCAGAGTTTCAACCTAGAAAGACCTTGGGAAATTTGAGAACTGGGTCAACAGACACCTCATGAAGTTCACCAGGAAGTACTATGGTCTAAACCCAGGCTGAGACTTCCCATGCTTTGGTATGGGCTGAGCATGATGGGCTGGCCTGCAGCGCTGCTGAAAAGGACCTGAAATACCCTGCTGAAAAGGTCGTTACAGTGGACTTCTGGATGAACACGAGCCAAGAACATGCTCTCATTGCAAATAATGGAAACTGTGTAATGAGGTTCACTAGCAAGATTATGGCCAACAAATTGAAGAAAAGTAGTATCACACTCTACTTGATACTGGTGAAGCCACCTCTGCAGTATCAGGTTCAGGTTTGGTTGTCCCATTTCAAAAGACATGACGGGGAAACTGAAGAGTGTTCAGCAGTTGTTTGCCAAAATGATCAGGGACCTAGGACATGCGACCTACAGAGACAGTTTGATGGAATTTGGTTAACTGAGTCTGCTGCAGAGGAGGCTAAGGGGCAATTTAGTTGCAGCCTACAAATCTTGGAGGGTAGTTACAAAGATGGCAGGGCCAATGTATTCTTGGTAGTGCAAGATGGTACAGAGAGGTTCTGTGGTCACAAATTGTGGCTTGATAGGTTCAGTCTGAACATTAGGAAAACCTGTTTTAACAGGAGGATGCAACACTGGAACTGAGGCCCGTTCTGTTTCTTGGAGATTTTCAAGATTTGTGTAGACAAGGCTAGGGCTTACTGATGTTGGGAATAGCCACTAGTTTGTGTGGGAGGGTGGACTAGGAGACCTCTAGAGATACCTTTCAACCAACATTTCCATGATGAAAATCTCTTATGGCTATGACTTTAGTGTAAATATATTACAGGAAACTTAACCATAATGACATCAATGATCTTTAGATTAGGCAAACGTACAACTTCTGCTCTCTCTGCTCCTGGTGCACAGTAGTCTTGGGGGCCTGAAAGTCTAAAGAGGTGATGGCAGATGGGTCCTGGCTGTCAAACAGCCCCATCTGAAGTGAAACAGGTTGGAAGTCTTGTCTTCATTCAAGCAAATGTTAAAACTGCCTTTAAAAAATAATTTTTACATAAAAATATAAAAATAAATCTACCAAAAAAAGAAGGAACTAAAAGGTAACAAGCTATACTAAGACAGATTCCTTGTTAGTACCTGGAAAAAGGTAGTTTCAAATATTGTCTGCATTTTTCAAAATATGAAAGAAAGATACTGAGTATGTGCCCCGTGTAACAATCCTAGGAAGGTCTTGGCCACCTGTATAGTATCTGAAGCAAAAATGACAGGCAGAAGACAGAAACTGTCTCCTGGCAGCTGATGATTTAGCTTGAGTCATTCACTCTTACATTGTTACTGATGATGAGGACAACACCCCTCAGTGGATGCAAAGCCGTTGCTCTTCATAGAAATGCAGTTGATGCACCACATTGTAGAACCTTTCCAGAGTGACTATGATTTGCACACCTTATGGCCATTTACCTGACCTTTGCAGTCCCCCATAGAGCAGACTCAAAATTATTGTCTTTGTTCTCAATGTGGTCAGTGCTTTGAGTTAATGGGTGTCCAAATGTACATCTACAGTGCACGTGGAGGAAATTGAGCTGATTTCTAAACATTGCATGACAGTTAGCAACCAAACTAAATGAGAAAAGGGAAAATTAGTTCATGTGGAGATTTGCGATAAAGCAGTTGGATTAATTCAACTTCCTAAACTACCTCAAGAACTGCTACATTTTACTGCAGTTTAGAACAGCAACATAGCCCCTGAGCATCCATAATTCCAGTGGAGAGCTCCAAGACCAGGTAACTAAGGACACATTTGTGATAAGGCTTCAGCCTGGGTACAAGTTTTCCAGAAAGCAAGCCACTAAATATTTTCAAACTAGTCAATGTGTTAAACATTGAGTTATTCTGAAAATGACTATGGATGAAATAATCAATAGCGAATATGAGGACCCCATTAGATCAAAAAGTGCCATTCGCCAGTGATCAAATCTCACTGTGGTTGCATTAAAATTGCATGACTCTTCACAAGGCATACTGTTGCGAGGATGAAATCATTGGGAATTTGTCAGGCTTCCATTGTATTCAAACATTCTCCCGGGAAGGACAGGCTGCTATAATCCTGAATTTATAACATTGCCATCCACAACAGTGTCACAACTATTGTTGTAACATCACCTCTGGGGAATAAAAATGTAAACATACCTCAATCATGCTGCTTAGATTTAAAAAGAGAGTAAGGATATGAAATACAGAAATATCTAGATGTCTCTGACTATGGCATAACTGGTATTTGATGAGCAATACTAATCTAAATCTCAAATTCAGATGAAGAAAAAAATCAGTCTTCAAAATGGTCCTTGAATAGATGCATGACTAGGTCTGAATCAGGTGTTATTTATAAGGAGATTGACTGTCCTAACCTTGGCAACCACACTTGCTTTCTTTGTCTATGGGACTGTCAGGAGCAAAACCAGAAGAAAGACAGAAGTCGCGCTTCAGGCTTCTCGACTGCCTCCACTGTCATTCCCCAGAACGACTTCCAAAGCAGTTGACAAACCCAGAAGGATACTCAAGGTATGTGGACTCCAAATTACTTTAAGATCACAAGCTCCAAGTATAGTTACATCAGTATAATGCACACCGGTAATACATTCGGCCAATAATCCATGCTTTGTACAAGGATTTCCTCCCTTTAGGATTTGGTTTGGACCCAATGAAAAATGGAGCTGTGATGCCTCCTATTGGTTTTGTTTGTATCTCTTAGTCTTATCTGCCACGTCTCAGGAAAGTTGCCCTGAGATCTTTGAAATATTGATGCTGACATAATGATGGTAAAGACTGCCTCAGATTAGGTCTCTGAATGAAAACTAGGAGCTATTTAAGTTTAAAAGAAGCTGAAAGAGATGAAAGCAGTAAGTGACTCAAATACATGCCCAACAGGAGCCATGCATGCATTTTATCTTACAATTCGGCTTACCAAATGGATAAAGGTATTTTTTGACAGGTTATTTCATTTGATGTTATAACAAAACAGAATGTGATTTTTACATTGATATTACACTAACACCCAGAAAGGTCCTTTGATTCAAATGTTGATCTGATTCAAAACTAACAAGGCACGATCACAAGAATAATTCATTTTTCTGGTGCTACCTCTTTTCCACATGCTGTAAATTGTACCAGGCATAATTTTAAATTGCTCTTGGGACGAAATGTCTGATAAGTCATTATGTTTGCAGTAAGAATTTATGTCTTAGTACTACTGCATATATCTAGCCACCTCATGCAATCTGTAGAAGAGACTATAAATCAACACATTAAAAATATTTAGCAAAATATATCTCTTATTATGCAGGAAAAATTCTGTGTTGGGTTGCTTGTTAAAATTACAGCTTTTAATAAAAGGATTGATCTAATAATTGCAAGAGCAGTCTTCATCTGTCGCATACTGGATGTTGATGGATCTTCCCCTTTGGCTACTGTGTTAGGCAGGAGCATCCCTGAATAAAAGTTTCCGGAGAACAGAAGTTTTTGGAGCTTTCTTGGCACGAATGCTGACTTGGGATTACTAGGCATATTCTTGGACTATGCACTCTCAGCCCAGCAGGGATCCACCCGTCCATCCTGTAATTTAAACACACTCTCTTCAACAGCTTTGAGTGCTCTTCCCTTTTCAAATTCTGTCCTCAAAGACAATTTTCATTCAGGTGGACTTACTCACACAGGTCAGCATGTGATCATTAAATTTAACCTTGGACTATTTGTCCCTGAGGAAAGCACAAGAAAGCCGTTGTGGACAATACTAGATTTGAATTTAGATAACAGAATAGCATGAAATACAAACTATATAGCAACAATACAGGTAGGTTAAAAAGCTTTCAAATCATGCAACCTTAAAAAGCAGAATTACTGTGTAATAATTTTTGCTGGTGATTCAAAGGAAACACAATCGGTAGGACTGAACAGAAAGATTCACAATACACAGCAAGCAGCTTTCACAGCTAACAGCTGCCACGCAGAAGGAAAGAACTTGCACTGGGAACTTGAAATGCACAAAAAGAGTAAACAGGAAACAATAAGGAAAATCCCAGCACAGACATATAAGCAATCATAACACTCCTTGTCTGAGCTGAAAAGATGAAAGAAAAAAATATTAATTCATAATCTACCTTCTTGAACTCATTCAAACATTGGTGGACACAAATAAACACATTATGAGGAAAGTCACAAAGCTAAGCAGAACGTGAACAAGTTTATACTCCAGAAAGAAAAACGACAAAACCCAGGACCGAACAAATGTTAAAAAGTCCATGGTGTTTGGTAATGAACTTTATCCAAAGTTTCTCCCAGGCTCTAGTTTCAACTTTTGTGAAGAGCTGACTTCTACTACTGTTAATATTTCTTCAGGAACATGATAAATTACTTGACAGGTCAAAGAGTCTAGGCAAGAAAAGGTGAAGTGACTCATAGGCTAACTGTATCTCATCCGTCCACAAAATAAAGGACATTTTTCTCACGGAACATCCCTGGTGGCAGTTGCACAGATACGCTGCATTTACAGTCGTTATTCACACCCATGTTGTCTGAGGGCGACATCGATATTAGATACTACCACAGACAGAAATGACTTCATGGAAGTGTGAAAAGCCAGGTCTTTTATTTAGGAAAAGGAACAAAAATATTTAAAAATGTGTGTGAAACAGAATACATATAGAAGTTCTTTATCAGAATCATGAAGAAATTCCTCTTTTTTCAACTGTAGTTTTGCCACTGTAACTACTTGTGTCACTCTCAGCCCTTCTCATAGCCTGTCAGGTCAACTCAGGTGATAAGGTATTCTGAACGGAAGTTACTTCAAATGAACTTTTTACAGCACCTGTTAAAATGGATACTTGATTTTAACAGCAGATTCTGGGCATTCTGTCAACAAAAATAACTTATACCACTGTTAAAAACGACCTAGAAAATTACTCCAGTTTCTTCTAATTTGACTTTAGTTTTACATAGAGCAAATGTCATGTTGCAAATTGGTAAAGTTTCTGGCTGGCTGCTGCCTTGAACGGATTGTATTAAGAAGTGTATTACATTACACCATGCACATTGTGTCAATAACTCTATAGACTGACCATTGTGTTTTGTCTTCTGTAACATTACATTGAACTGTTTAGTGTAGTTCTCATACCATCAGTATAATTAAGATATTTAAGTTACTGATGACATTTGTTTCTCATATTTTGACAAAACCCACGTAATTCTATATTTATAAAAAAGTCATGGAAAAATATTACTGATGTACTTGAGGACATAAGGTTTTGGAAGCATTACTTTAATCCCCAGGAAGTTATTTAATAAAAATGGATTTTTCTGCCTCAAGTAGATATCCGAAAAAAAGACTTTCTCATAAATATTGTATATGGAAATGTCCTTACAGTGACAACTGCCGAAGCTCCATCTTAAGCAATAAAAAACTTAATAAAGTTCACCTTTGGTTAATGATGTTTTTCTGCCTCTTATTTTTTACCAAATGCCAGCTGTTAATAGCATAATCAAGTATGCCCCTACCTTACTTCTATAAATATGCACGTTCTTCCCCGTAGAATGCCACCAGAATTGCACCAGATGTGAATTTGACATGATGCCCTTTAGTTGCAGATTTTACAGTTTAAGGTAAAGTAAGTCTGATATTCCAAAGACCTACCCACTCCCTTTGGTTTTGCTCACTCCAGCTAATGCCATCGAAGTAAATGGAAAGTAAATGCACATACATCTTTGGATGGTCAAACATAATACTAGCCAAATATAACTATCAGTAACTGATGCTCAGAAAAGTGAAATCAAGCCAGTAGAGCTGGTTTGCTGGGAAAGTTAAATTGCCCATTATCCACCAACACCTGGTAAATACCAAAATGCCAAAGGCCTAATGCACTACTGTGTTACACCAGGTTTATGTCAGATAAACCCTATGCGCCTAAGCAGGGGGCTTTATAGGCACAAGGGGTATGAGTCAAATTCCAGCCCTCTGGAACCCTTCCCCTCTTAAACCCAACTTTTAAAAACATATTTAGTGATTTATTTCCTATTTTTGTGTCCAGCCACCCTTGAACTGGTCCCAAACACCTAAAAGGAATTCAAATCTCATTTACTCAAAAGGGACTTGACTCTTAAGCTTCCAATTTGTGGTGCTCAGATGATCTTTAATAGGTGCTGGGAAACTGGAGTAGGAGAGAGAGACCAGCTCCTCCTTCCTGAAGAGCAGAGGAAGTCCTGTCACACTCTCAAAAGCAAGAGTTTAGGCAGCTATCTTGGTTTGCGCTTGCGAACCCCTTGTAAACAGAAATGTTTCATGACTGCAGCATCCAGACATCTGAAAATGTGGGATTTAAAAGACAAACCTTTATTTCAGTTTTTCTTACTGATGCCTGTGTGTCATCCTAAAGCTGCTCGTCTTCCAGCCTCCGAGCTGCCCCATGCCCTGCTCCTGCAGTGCCCACCCCTCCGAACTTCATCTGTAGCATGCGAGCATTATCTCGCTATAGCTATGCTGTGGTATCAAATTTGTTAATCACAGTTTAAATGGTCTGTTATTGGTGAATTCCTGAACGCTATGTGGATATTTTTGTTTTCTGAAATTGGGATTGTTGCTTTCATACTTCATGATTTTCTAGGACAGGTCAAATCTCTATATTTCCTAAGAAAGGAAAGAAGTAATTTTGTTTTATGGCATTAATTGCATCAAACATACAGTGACTCATAGCTTTTTTCCTTCTTTCGTTTTCATTTTGATGCCCAGATAATCCTTATTCTCCCTTTGAGCAATTCCTATCATAAACAAAATTAGTGTTCTATAGTGATTTAGCCACGGTCTGCTAACGTGTAGCAAAATGTCACTGACTGCAGTTGCTGTTATGTGGAGCCTTTCCCAAGGCTACAGATTTGGCAAACCTGAATAATGTAAATCTTATTCACAGTCATTGCCCCACTGCAATTAACAGAGGTAACATTTGCTAGTCTGAGCTCACAATTTTATGTTTTACAGCCCTGTGAGCAGCACTTCCAGGCTTTTCTCAAGCATATTCCTCCAAAGTGTGTATACCTCTTTAGGAACCATTTACCTGACACATACCCTTATCCCAGATTTTGTATAGTCCCATAATGAAAGAGAACATGGAAAGAGTTTTAGGATCGAGTTTGCCTAGCTAACATATAAAAGTAATTTGGCAGCTGGGGCTCCATGGGGAAGGATGTAGGCAGGAAAAACACTGTCTGGTTCATAATGAATGTTTTTGAAACCCTTATGAGCCTAGGTACTTACTGACAAGCCCAGCAACCAATGTATCTTATTATGAAAATGTTTTCTTTTTTCCCCTCAGTACCTGTTTTTAAGCATCCATCAGTAATATTGCAAATAATCAATGGCAGGTAGTCTTATCAGGCCACAACAGAATAAGTTATATTTTGCAATATAAATTATTATTTAAATGTTATTAAGTAGCATTAGCTCTATGGTAACAAGCAATGGCACATTCTGTACAAACAGATAAGCCAGCTCTTCCTACGCCTGTATCTGAGGTGCTGTGCTGAGTTTGTTCTCAGAGGGAGAAGGATATGATTACTGAGATAAAACAAAATCGCACATTACAGTCATTATGGGGAAGAGGGAGGGAGAATGTTAAATGTATTTAAACTGCAGGAGGTTAAAATAGTGTGTGCCAAAAATCTCTGAACATGTCAGGATTAATAACAGCTGGAAGCACGAGCAGAGCTGACTCTCCATTCCTAATGCACAGTTCAGCATTTAAGGTGCCAGGATGCTGAGCTTATCTCTGATTTATCAAGCTTTTTCTTTCTGTTCCAACACCCCTCCCACATAATTGGTATTACTAGTGATACAGAGGATACACAAACGCTAAACAATAAATTCATTTCTTACCTCTGGTGTAGCCAAGGAACAGTGTTTCAATACACTGGGTTATGTCTTCACACTCTTGAGGAATAGTTAAGGGCTAGCAATTAAGAAGAAATCAATTTAAAAAAATCCTAATCCAGGGGCACACTTTTAATGATTTAATGTGAGAGAACAGGAAACTCAGAAAAAGCACGTCTTCTGAATAAAACCATGGCACTTTTGAGTGAAATCTCCTGCAATAAGATCAGAAAGCAAGTCCTTTAGATCCATGAGGTGTAAAATCTGAGGGAAGTGGCATGTGGGTGACACTGACTGATTTCCTTTCAGGCTACATTTGAAGTCAGGACCTTCAACACTAAAATGTATGCATATCCTACTCCAAATAGTCAAATTCTGTTAATCAGCATGATTGTGTGTTTTCATCTTTGACAGCCAGTAGGGTCACTTCTTTGATGGTGTTTGTACAACTCTTATATGGTAAGGCAGCCTATTCTAAGCATTTAAAAGCCCCCAGTGTTATGTTAATGAGCAAAGTTTTACGATAAATGCTTACTTGGTTTATGAATTCTAAAAGCATGATCTAAAAGGAATACCATTCATAGTAGTATGCATTAGTATCTTTTAATGGATGTATGCTAGAAGAGGATGAAAGCTTCATTTTCTGGCAGGCTTCCTAGGTCTTCCTTATCCCAATTGCACTATTAGTGCAAGCTAGTGCAACAGCTACTTGCACTATCAGTGTCCAGAGGCAGGAAGCAGACCTATTATTTTCCAATAATATAGTATTAGTAGCTCTAATTAACAGTATTTTCTACATAAAAAGATCCAAATTATTTCAATATTATATCTGTTCTACAAAAGAAAGACTGAGTCACAGCTTGGCAAAACATCTTGCCTTGAGATTAGGCAGAGGGTCTACAGCAGATGCAGGAAAGCACCCTTACATCTGAGCTGGTCCATGGTCCCTGTAGGGACTTAAACTGACACCATGCTGGAGTCAGCTTTAACCAAATCCTAAGCCTGCAATTTAGTAATGAGAATTAAAACAGACAAATCTCCAAATTCTACTCCAGCACATGCATGAATGAATGACATAAAAATAGCAAAGATGGCAAAAGCAATAGTGGGTTTTGTAATCAAAATGCTATGTTTTGTTTTACGAGGACTGACACAGAGTTAATCTGCTAATTGCGCAAGGGCCAAGTAGTCATCAGCCTTTAATTTGTATGATGCAGTGATGTAAGACTTTCTATCTTTTCTGCAGCCAATCAGTCATGTTACATGTAATGGGAGCTATATATGGTTACCCTAGTGAGAATAAATCTTGTAAATTATTCTGAAATAAAAACAGTAAAAGAATGATGATTTTTTTCCCACAAGACAAGCCAGATACTTAAGAGTTTTCCTTTAAGCCAAATCACATTTTGTAATGAAGCACAACTCAGTCAGAGCCAGCACGAAATCACTCCCAAAACTGGGATTGAAACCATGACTAATTAACAGCAGGATGGAGGGCAGTGGATCATGTAGGTTTTGCCATCAGGATGCCACTGTCTCAGTGGAAGCTGGGTGGCCGGGGGAGACTGGGTCTTAGACTTACAGGGCACTACTGGAGATGCTTGTCAGTTCAGAATGAAGCAAGCACGTTGCAATGTTTGTTTTAAGGGTTACCTGTCACTTCAAAACCAGAGAGAGGGGGGTGTCTGCTTGATGGCAGGCTGCTGGGAGTGGGAAGGCTTGACGGGGAGTTGCCGCAGACTGGGAATTGTGGTTTGTGCACTAGAAGTGCTCTGGGGGCTCGGAGCGAGGAGTCTGGAAGAGCTACTGGCTGGTGAAAAGTTTAGACCGGTCTCAATTTCTGGCATATCATGATTTCTGGGGCATAGATGGGATGTGCTGGGGACAAAGCAACAATACTCGGAACCCAGCCTACAGTGAGCATAGCAGTGACTACAGAGGGTTGGTTCCTGTCTTGCACGAGACAACTTGGAGACTGGATTCATTAGAGGCTCGGATGAAACTATATGTATGGATCAGAGGGTGTGCTTGTGGATGCTCAGGATACTGTGAAAAATGCCGTATCATCTCAGTGTAACTTCTTATAGGGGTCTTCTGTTTTGATTTGAGAGCTTTCCTAGATTTACTTTACAACCTAAAAGAAGTTAGCTATGCTACTTCAGAGAGTCGGTTGGAAGGTTGGCATTTTCTTAGTCAGTCCTATCCCACATTGTCCCAATGCGACATAAACGAGAAAAGGTCAAGAAAAGAATCCGATTATAGAACAGCAAGCTACGCTCAAGAGGGGAAAGAGGGAAAAGAGGAAAGATACAATAGCATTTGCTGTCACTGTATCATTTCTAGCCAGGTCAAGGCAAAAAATCTTGCTTCCTACCTCGATAAACCATTAGTAATAGGTCAGGAGTCAGCTGCTTTCCTTATCGGCACCGGGAGCTTAAATGTCAACCATTAAACGTTTCCATGGAGATCCCTTGAGCTTCACTAATGTGGGCACATTATTTACACCCACTCTCTGCTGGAGAAATGATAATGACAGAGCATTTTGGTGTGCCCCAGCATATCTGAAGCAAGCAGAGCAGCTGGACTCTGAAATGGCATTTCAGAGCACAGAGCCAGATCTCGGGGATGTGAGAGACACCTGTTCATTTGATTTTTGGAAAATGTCTCTTGCTGGAAAGCAGCAGCCAGTGTTGTTAGCGTTACATTCTGGACGGATGACTCCAGTGCAGAGGGACTGTTGCAGCTGCTCAGTATTAGCAAATGAATTCTTGCAGGAGGCTGTAGCAGGTAGTACATCAACTGTGTGACCTACTTAGACCGCGCACAGTTTAGTCGTTAATTTATTTCTGCTGGGGAAGAAGCAGATAACTTCATGATTGGAGGAGTGAGGGAATATCTTGTTTGTTCCAAATTGGTTCGGCCTGGTTCAAGCCGATTATCTCGCAGGGGAGTCACTCCAGAGTGACTTTCTCCATTAGTATTAATCACTGAAGTGTGAAAATTAGTGGTGCTATTTTGATGAATACTTCATCTGCCATTTAAATAAACTCATTTGCACTCCTTTCCACAAGCATGCAAATCGCCAAGTTATGATGATACAGCTGTAAGTGAATTTTGATCTCAAGTACACAACATTTGTATAGCATATCCTTGAATATTTACTTTCCATCTATGGTGATGTGGAAAAGAGATATTTTTAGGCGAAACAGAAGTGCCATGGGACTTGTTACAACACCTACTGCAGCCTGAGCAGCTCTGTACAGATGGCTGTCAAATATTTTGTTAGGTAATCTAATCAAATAATTTGACATATGATAACCTGATAGAATACATAACTGTATATTTTAAAGCAGTACTGGCATGTTTATTGATAACCAGTAATAAACAACACACTTTTTCCATTAAAGAAAGCTTCATAGAGAAATCACTCTTAGAGACTGATTGTTATGTAGATAAGGCAGGTTCTTCCATGGACTATCCTTTTTTCCTCCTAAGATGCAAAAAACACTGGAGGATACAATCAGCAAATGTATATGACAGAAGTATCTGAAGTTTGTACCAAGTCAGATGAGATACACCACGAGCAACTTAGATTCCCATCTCCCCACTAGCACTAGCTTTCACACAAAGAGGCTCAGCTGAGCCATGCAGCCTTCTCCCACTCCCTGGGCCTGTTGGTTTATACCATGGACATATTCTTGGCTTTGCTATAGGTGCAACGGGGACTAGATAAAAAGCTTTTCTCTTCCTTCCTGGACACCAGCCCCAAGCCCTAGAGGAAGTAGAGGTTTGTTTTCTGAGGAGAGAGGATAGGGATTTCTAGCTTGGTGTAGGCAGGGCTGGAGGATGGAGCAGGATCTGCTGGAGCACTGGAAGCTGACAGATGTGTGTGTCCTGAGTGCTGGATGCTCAGCGAGGCTTCACTGTGCTGAGAGTTTTCCCTTGATTAGAGAAGAGGTTGAATCTAGACCCGAGTCTTCACTGAACAGCTGGGCTGTAGCCATACTTTTGCAATATTACTCCTGGAAGTGCTACTCCATATGATGGCATTTCCAGGAAGGTAACACAACACTAGTAACTCTGATTTAGTGTACAGTTGAAATTAAATCCTTCCTGGAAGTGTGGCTGATCCATAGGAAGATGCAAAAGAATTCCCTGTATAAAATCTGTTAAAGCTATTTGTTTATCATTTTGGAAAAGAGAATTATTGCTAGTGAGGACAGTCATTTGGATGCAGTAAGGACTGTATTGTCAAATTCATTAAAAAACAGACTTGGATTGATTGTTATCAATCTTACATCAAACATGCTATGCTTTGAACAACTGCAAGACAGAAAAAAAATAATTAGGTTCACAGAGAATTTAAGAAGATTCTTCTGTTATCAGTGATGCTAATGAACTTACCAGCTACAAAGTGTATTTTGATGTGGGCACCCTTTTCAATGCCAAACTTGAAAAAGATCTGCCTTATTAAACATTGAAAAATAATAAATAAATATAGCAATGAGAATCTCTGAGTATTTTAAACAGGAAGCTGAGCTGGTTGCTTCTTGGTCACTAGTCTTATTCTGGTTCAGGCTAGGAAAAAGAGTTTTGTGGCTGTACATGGAGGTAGCTCTCTCAGCCTAGAAGTTAGTGGGCCATTGTCCACAAGTAGAAAAGGGATATTGGTAGTTCTTACCAAAATACCACATAAAGCCGAAGTCTCCATAGGGAGGTGGGTGGCTGAATGGGTGAGAATCAAGTGAATCTATGAGACACAAGCTTAGGTCATAGAAATCTTGTTCAGTACATCAAGGAAATCCATAGTGTTGTTTCCTGAGTTATTCTTCTTCAGAAGGCCTTGGCCCTTTTCACCTCCATCGAATTTGATCCAGCTGACCAGGCAGTTCACACGTTCTTGGAAATGAGATCTGCAGAAACCCAGAGGTGGAGAAAGGAAACAAATTAAGGACGGTCAACTAATTTTTGATGTATCCTGGTTGTAGGACAGTCATGTCATATAAGCAGACACCAGACATGGGCTCCATTCAGAAATAGTTCAAGTCCAGCTGGGTAATTAGCTTATGGCTGATAGGCAATGCTGCCTGATGTACTCTGATGTACCTGACAGATGTACCACTTCCCCAGAATCAGGAATAGTGAATGTAAGGAAATGTGTAAAGAGCATCTCTTTCCACAGGTCCTTGCGTGTCTCCCCTACCCCTGTGCTCACAGCTGCACCTTTATGTTTTAGTCATGACCATCAGCAATGCAAAGGACATACCTTATCTAACCTGTATAAAGATTGAAGACAAAGCATTAAGTGCAGCAGGAATTTGAAAGAGAATGGCTAAGAAAGCTGAGGCTTAGGGACCAAATTCCAAGGTCCTGACCACATCCCTGGGTGCAAGGTCCCTGGCCAGGACACTGTCTGTGGCTTTGCACAGAGCGCAGAAGGCCATGTTGCTCATCCTCCCCACAGGCCAGAGACTGAACACCATCCCAGGGAGATCTTTTGAGGTCTCATTTGCCTGGAGAACGTCAGCCCACTTCACTCATCCCTCTGACGAAGGGTTTAACTACCAAGCAGAAAGATTTCCTAAAGTTGGCATGTCATTTTCCATCAAGGCTCAGGATTGATACCATTATTTTGACGTCCTCTCCACTTTAAAATGATAAATCTATATAACAAGGAGCTAGACGAGCATGTCTGATACTCGTGTTAAATCTAGACATCCAACAGAGAAAAAGACTGCCATGCATGCCCTGCAAAAGAACACTCCGTTCTTTTTTTAAGAGCATAGAAGAATATAATGTAGACGTCGGTACTTTTTGTCTCTACAAAGAAAAAGTAAAACACAAAGAAAATTTCTTGCACTGTGATTCAGGCTTTAGCATCTTTCTCGTTTATTCATGTTTTTTCACACTGCTACTTGCTTTTTCTAAGTACTGTATACCCTTTTAGAGACCCGTAGGAATTGCTCCAAATTTTCGGTGTAATATTTTATATCATATTTTGCTTTATATTGTACTTCTGTCAATGTGGCAGATTTTATTGCTGTGCTACATTGCATCCTGAGCAGTGAAGCACAGCCTACATGCTTTAGATCTCTAACATGGAAAGGATTGTAACTATTGATCCCTGTCAGGAGATACATGAAAATCTAACACTTCAAATAAACCCACAACTTTTACAAAATGAATACTGAATTTCAACAAGTTTTGAGACAGGGAAAATCATTAGTATATTTAGTTCAAAACTCCGACTGCAGCAGTAGCTAGTATCTGATAGCACGGAGAAAGTAACTATAGTTTCCCACCATCTTCTCTTAACTGTCTTTCCTTCCTCTCACACTAAATGTAGTTTGGTTTAGTTAAAGGTCTTTTTTTTTTTTTTTCTTTTTGTTTCATCTGTGAGGCAGCAGATATTATCTGAGCCTGGGAAGGAAATAGGGCGATGGTATGTTTAGAAAGTTACAAGACTTAACACAGGAATTACAGCGTTATTATAAACCCATGCATACACAGAGAAAATCTTTTAAACTCTTTGCTACTGCTACCTAACACATTAATGAATTTTCAGTCTGTGGGAACATAGGAAGAAAGCAGTATTAACTCTATGATTTAAAGCAAGTATTCCTTTGATCTGAATCAGTGTTGGTACCTTGTTGCTGCATTAAAATAAAATCTGTTCTGGTTTCTTGCCAGGTAAACGCGAAATAAAATTATGATGAGTAGCACTACCTTTTGGCTGCAGTAAGATTTTCAGAGTAGCTGGACTAACACACAACACGAGACCCTTAATAAATATGTAACTTCTGTTCTTCAGAGATTCGTGATTCAAGACCTTCCCTATTCAATCTTTCACATTTACAGAAGAAAGAAATAGACAGGTAGTGCGCCTGAGACCTGCATCCAGTAGAAGAAATATCTTGTCTTTTTGTCATGCCCACATGTTATTTCTGCTTGCTCTTATACCAAGCGCAATGCTGTATCTTGCAGTGGTCTGTGTAGAAGAGCTGTGCTGACTTTGAGAGTGTCACGAGCTAGGACAGATCCCCAGGGCTACTCTGCATCTTCTGAATTGCTCAGGAATACAAGAGAGACAGTAAGAGGCTGAGGCAGCCAGTCTGTAATGCCCCATAGAAAGAAATTCATCTGCTGTAACAAGCTCCTTGGGTTTATTACTAATGTTACTGTATTGTAAGAGATAAAGAGGCAGTTTGCTTCAATTCTGTGAAAAACGCGTATTCACTGTCCCTAGTTTATTTTCTTTGGGATGTGTCCATACAGATGTGTGCAGATAGACCCAAGTTCCTGTCTGGAAGTGACACAGTCATGTTTGGGTGATGCTGTGCCTTGATAAACCAGAATTGAACGGAGCTTGCGTCTTGCAGAGCGCGCTCGAGCCTGTTTGCATATTGCATCTCTGTATATGTGCCCTTTGCTGGCCCTGAATTTATTACATATAAGTAGGAGGAGAGTGACCAAAGTGTTCTGTAGAAACACTTATACTTACCCTAGTAAGTTACCAAGTCTTGTTTATGAGTATCGTGAACAGAATTTGACTCTGATATTTCCTGTGAGGAGAAGAGCTTTTGCTGCAATCTGTCAATCCTGCAATGCTCCTACTGAGCCTGATGTGAAAGGTAAGATGTTTATGACAGGAAATTCCCATTCCCTCTCTTCGCCCAATCTCTACTCATCCAGACATGCAAGAACTAATACACTTAGCACAATAGAAAATGAATGTAACAACCTAATTGATGCCTAGAAGTTTAACCACTGGAAAAATAAACCTGCAGAAAACTTCCCTTTTTCTTTCTTTTTTTTCCCCCCTCCCCCCCCCCCCCCTTTTTTTTTTTTTATGGCAATTAACTCATTACTAGGTTGTAAATTAAGTTTTCTTCTTCTCAAGGTTCTTCTGCTATGCACAAAGCATGACTATTCAGGCATAATTTTCAGTATGTCATTCTGGAGGGATTAAAGAGCTCTTGGTTTGTACAGGTTCTTTGAGTGATGCTATGCTGGAGAGTCTCTGCTGGTTGTTGGGGATGGGCTAGTGTTACTACCCTTCCTACTTCTCAGTTTCAGAGAAATGTGTACTTCCCTGTCTGTATTTCTGTCTTTTGTTAGTGATGGAATAATAAATCTGCATTTTTAGAAGATATATATCCATCCTCTACCATGATACGTGAATGACTCTATAGCTGTTATTTGCTCCTAGGCAATTTGCACAGACTTACTGCAATTAAAACTTGCAAATAAAAACTATGCAGTTTGGCCCTGTATGCCTAAAATGTTTCATTGCTCGATCTAAAATGGTCACTATGGTTGTGTCTGGGAGCTTGCCTGCTTCCCACAAATCTAAATAGCAGTTTATACTGAAGAGGTTGTTTCTGCTGTGTACAATGATTAGTTGTCAGCTTTTTGGATTCATGTGCTCAAGTTTGTTAGAGTAATCTCAATAGGAATGCATTTGACAGCAAATTTCCACTGAAGTTCAGGAAATTTATGAACCTTGCTGATTTCATCAGATTTTTTCCAGTGGGAAGAAATTGGGAAAAAAATATGTGCTATCAGAATGGAGGGTATGTATATATGTAGAGAAAGATAGATAAAGTTATTCTTTCAAGTTCTTCTTTCAAATGAAGCCTGAATGAAGTCATTAAAGACTGAAATTTAAATTAAATTAGGTAGTCCCATTACAATACAAAATGAAATTTTGAATTGTCTCACAAAAATTTCATGGTTTTGAATTTGTGATTGTTTCTAAAACAGATCAAATCTGAAATGGGTAATCCAGTGTGAAAATGAAATCTGTTCTCCACACCTCTTTAGTCCTAGGGAGCTTCTGTAGATGCCACCAGTTCTCTGGACAGAGGTTTCCATTCCAGAGGGGATTCCAGGTATTCTTGAGGAAGTTTCTGTTCTCAGTGATTTGACATTATGAACGGGCTGTTTCATATGCACTTCTATCAGAAGTGAAGTGAAGCTTCTCCCTTGATGTCCAGCTCCTCTGAGAAAGCTGTTTTTACCTTAAGCCAATTCTTGTTTTGTTTAGGTTTTTTTTTTTTTTCTTTTAAAGACCCTGTATTGGAACTAGTACATATCTACTTATTTATCGTTTTTTTTTTTTTTTTCCCATGTATTTCTCTATTCTGATCTGTTTGAGGATCTCTGTTTTCATGGGACATGGGGATCCTTCATGCAGGAAATCAGTGATCTTGATCACAGCCTTCTTCTTTCACTAGCATATTTTAAAGATGTTTGGGAGTATCCTTTAAAATGCTTTTCGATGGTTTGTTCTTGTTTTCTGCCAAAATGTGTTCTTATCCCTGAATGCATGTATAATTTCACACATGCAAACACAGTTGACTGATGTCCTTTTTCAATTTGTGTGTAGTTCTGTTCAGATGGCCATAGGGACCTTGAAGTGAAAGCTACCAGCTGTTCCTTTCATTATGACAATGCCCCAAGCATTGACTCATTGGCATCACACTGCAAATTTGCCTGTTTATTCTCATCTGGATATAGGACAGGGGAGTTGGTGACCAGAAGCTAGACTTACAGAGTCTTGCTTACTTGTCTGCTACATGCCTCAAAGCATTTGCATGCATCTGAGAGGGAGTATTATTGTTGGATTTATTTCACATTTTTAGGGACAGGTATCTGTTGTTTTAGATTCATATTACAGTGGAAGATTAACAGGTGTCCTGAATCTAACACTGCAGTTACATACAATTCCGTCTTTCTAAAATTTTATTTTAGATTTACTTCCCTGATTCCTTCTAAAAGACTGGGGAGGTTGTGGTACTTATCTGCAGTGGTTATGTCATGTCTTTTCATGAATATTTCCTAAAGCCAGCAGGACACTCACTTGTTGAGTGCAATATTGAGTATTATATATTGTATAATTTGATATTATATATAATATAAAAATATATTGTATATATTGATATTGTATATCAATATCACAAGTATTGACTTGTAATATAGATATCAGGTTATTTTGGTAGTGTTACTGATTGCTTTCTGTCATATTTTTTTCCCCCTTAAACATCAGTATTTACTTTGTAATGTTCAACATATTTACTTTTAATGTTCAAGGCAATTGGCTTTCTCACACAATATAAATTGACAAAATCAGTCTTTTTGCACTAAAGTGCTGAAGTATATTCTTCCATCCTTCTTATTACTTCCTTGATAGTAAGATTTAATCACTACTTTGTTTAAACAATTTGGACAATATGGCTTCACTAACGGCAAATCCTGCCTGACTAATTCGGTGGCCTTCTATGATGAGGTTACAGCATTGATGGATAGGGGAAGAGCAACTGACATCATCTACCTGGACTTGTCCAAAGCATTTGATACTGTCCCACACGACACCCTTCTCTCTAAACTGGAAAGACATGGTTTTGATGGAGGGACCACTCGATGGATAAGGAATTGGCTGGATGGTTGCACTCAAAGAGTTGTGGTCAACGGTTCAATGTCTAAGTGGAGGCACGTGATGAATGGTGTTCCTCAGGGGTCAGTACTGGGGCCAGTGTTATTTAACATCTTTGTTGGTGACATGGACAGTGGGATCGAGTGCACCCTCAGCAAGTTTGCAGATGACATCAAGCTGTGTGGTGTTGTGGACACACTGGAGGGAAGGGATGCCATCCAGAAGGACCTTGACAGGCTGGAGAGAGATGGGCCTGTGAGAACCTCATGAAGTTCAATAAGGCCAAGTGCAAGGTCCTGCACGTGGGTCGGGGCTATCCCAAGCACAAGTACAGGCTAGGCAGAGAGAATGGATTGAGAGCAGCCCTGAGGAAAAGGACTTGGGAGTGCTGGTGGATGAGAAGCTCAACATGAGCCGGCAATGTGCACTGGCAGCCCAGAAAGCCAACCGTATCCTGGGCTGCATCCCAAGAAGCATGGCCAGCAGGCCGAGGGAGGTGATTCTGCCCCTCTAGTCTGCTCTCATGAGACCCCACCTGGAATACTGCATTCAGCTCTGGAGTCCCCAACACAAGAAGGACATGGAGCTGCTGGACCAGGTCCAGAGGAGGGCCACGAAGATGATCCGAGGACTGGAACACCTCTGCTATGAGGACAGACTGAGAGAGTTGGAGCTGTTCAGCATGGAGAAGTCTCCATGTTGATCTTATTGCAGCCTTACAGTACTTAAAGGGGATCTACAGAAAAGCTGGAGAGCGACTTTTTGCAAGGGCATGTAGTGATAGAACAAGGGGCAATGGCTTTAAACTGAATGAGGGGAGATTTAGATTAGATATAAGGAAGAAATTTTTCACTCAGAGGGTGGTGAGGCAGTGGAACAGGTTGCCCAGAGAAGTTGTAGATGTCCCATCCCTGGAGGTGTTTAAGGCCAGGTTGGATGAGTCTTTGGGCAACCTGGTGTAGTGGAGGGTGTCCCTGCCCGTGGCAGGGGGGTTGGAACTAGATGATCTTTGAGGTCCCTTCCAACCCTAACCATTCTATGATTCTATGACCTATGCCTCTGAAGAATTTCTATGTCAATCACCCAACTTCTGATTCTTCTGACTTCAGCAATGTCTTTTGTTTTCTCTGATTTCTTTCTTTCCTTTTCCTTCTGAATTTATATAAACATTATTAAGAACCAAGTCCCTGAAGCACCAAGAGGAGGCTTCTGCGATCGGAAGCAACCAGACCATTAGCTGTTCCAGTCTGCATCCCATGAGTCACCAAATACCTCCCGCTCTCTGAGGCAGGGACTGCAGTACTCAACATGCTTGAAATGGTGTCATGAGACATGCTGTCAAAGAGATACTGTCAGTATTTGGTTTTTTAAAAATTTTAATTTAGCTCTTGTACCTCTTCATAGAACTTTTCTTGTCGCATGCTGAGTGTCACTAAGTTCTTGTATTCCTTGTTAGTTTAGCTAAAGGCAATGGCACTTCTTAAGTTTAAGACTAGATAGTTTTGCTTGGTAGTCTACTTGCAATTCATGTTTTCCTAATTGTGTTTTGTCTATATGATCTAAATTTATCTGGGGTTTAATTTTGTTTTTTTGTTTTCCACAATGCTGTGGAAGTCTCTGCAGTCTGGTGCATTCACTGATGTCCCGCTGTCTATTTGGCATGCCATTTCCTATTTCCGTACTGCTTTGTCTTTGCATCTGGTGCTTCTCTGAGCTTTCCAAATCTTTTCATTTTTTGCTATTTTGCACTGCATTAATATCCTCCGTGTAGAGTCTCATTCTCTCAGTTCCTGCTTGTTTCCTTGATATATTGCAATATGATTGTTTTGATTTGTCTTTAAGTTTTTGCACAATGACATCTCTTGTTGCAGTTATGGTAAGTAACTCAGGATACTACATTTCAAGGCTATATTTGCCAGAAGTGATACGGAAGATACAGATACGTTTCTACCATTACTGGTTGGGCACTGAGATAGAGCTGTATCTAACCTTGTTTTTCCATCAGGATTTTACCATCATATCCCCACATCTGCCCATCCAATATCTTTGTCTGCTTCTTTGCAGTATGCATTTGGTATATTAACTTCTTGACTTGTTTTTTTTTTGTGCTCTTTATCCACTGTGATTCACATTCTGGATTGAACTTGGCATATTCTCTAACTTTGCACTTGTCAAAACCATTTAGTCATTAACATGAAAGCTAAAAATGCTCTCAGCTGTGCTCCTGAACCTTTGATCCCAGTTGCTAGTCACAAATTACTGCATCTTTTAAGAAATGTTAGTTGCATGGGTCAGCTACTTTTTGCAATGTAGCAGTATCCCAACTGATTGCTTATTTAACAGTTATTGTTGAAAAGGTACCTTTTTATTATCTCCTTTGGGAAACAAAATGCTTCTGGACTAGTTCTTGTACTGCACTTGGGTCCTTCTGTTTGACTGCTGACATACCTAGCTAACAACAGAATATGTGGCAACCCCTTCATAATATGAATATTGAATTGTTACATTTCTTTTTTTTTTTTATCTAAACCTGTTCTTGTTCATTAGTTTTAATGTTGTTAACTGAGGAAAGTCTGTAATAAGACATTGCTTCCTCTTTTTGTCTATGAATAATATTACTATGCTTTCAGGAACTGACTCACTTTGGCCATAATGTTCAGGGCAAAACACCAAAGTAAGGAGAACCATGACATCACAGCACTCAGGATTTTCTTCTTCCTCCACAGACACTATCTTCTCTCCTCAAACACTGTAAATAAATCCCTAAGTTACTGTGTCTTCTCCCCCTGTGTCACTTTCACTCTTTAGCTAATTATTTTTGAAGACTTCCGTTCAGTGTCGGCAGGGATTGCTCTAGATGACAGCTCTCAATTAGCACTTCTGTAGGCATAATCCAAACTAAAAAGAGGGGGGAGAGGGAAGATAATAAAGAAAAACAATTGAGAGAGATGGAAATGAAGGTCTGATCCCTCCCACTTTCACAGAATGGATGAGATCGAAGCTGCACAATCATAAGGTATATATGTGAGATTTTATTTTTCTAAGAATAGAAAATTCTGTGTTTCAAAAGGTCCTTGTGCAAGGGCTGTGAATCATATCCAAAGAAAAGTAGTATAGAAAATAATGAATGTGAAACATGTTTTAGAAAGAATGAGAAATTATATTCTGTGCAATTACAAATATGAGTTAGAAGCAAGATCATTGTCATGGTTTAGGCTGATCCGGAAACTAAACTCCACACAGCTGCTCTCTCACTCCTTCTCCAGTGAAATGAAGAGGAGAAAAAAATATAATAAAAGGACTGAGGGTTGAGACAAGAACAGAGAGGGAGCACCCACCAACCATGGTCCCGGGCAAAACAGACTTGGATTTCTTAAAGCAAAACAATTTATTAACAGTTGCTTAAAAAGGACAAAGGGAAACAAAACCGGTTACTTGAGAGGATAAAAAGAAAACAAGGCCAAATCTTAAAAACAACACCCCCACCACCCCCCCTTTCCTTTTCTTCCTGACTCTACCTCCCCTCCAGCGGCGCAAGGGGACGGGGAATGGGGGAGTGCAGGTCAGTTCATCCCATGTTGTTACTGCCGCTCCTTCTTAAAGGAAGAGGAGTCCTTACACCCTTTTCCCTTGCTCCAGTGGATCCCCTACTCATGAGGAAAATCCACAAACTTCTCCAGGGTGAGCCCTATCCACAGGATGCAATCCTTCCCCATCGGATTGCTCCAGTGTGGGCTTTACCACAGTCTCAGATTCTTAGGGAGCTGTTGCCGCTCTCTCCGACGTGAGTCGTCCCACGGATTCTAGATGCCTCTGTTCCTTGTTGTGTGTCCCATCCTTCACAATCCTGGGCATCTCTTCTCCGACGTGGGCTTCTCCACAGGCTGCAAGTGGGTCTCTGCTCCACTGAGTCTGTCCTGGCTGCAGGGGGGCCGCCTGCCATCTCGCCACCGGCTGCAGGGGGAACTCAGCTCCGGCACACCTCCTCCCGCTCCATCCTCACTGACCTGGTGTCGAAGCAGCCATTTCTCTCAGATCTCAGTCCTCTCTGGGTGAACTCGGCTCAGTGGGCTCCCCGGGAGCGGGGATCTCCCTGAGCTCCCCAAGAGGATCCGCCGCTGCCATCCTCAGCGGGCGGTGCCGGCCTGGTGTGGGTAGCCCCCGGCTGGGAGCTGGGGAGCAGGGGCAGTGCCCTCCTCCCTTCTGCTCGCTCCTGGGCAAAGCACGTTTTCCAGTTCCTTTGTCTCAACTTAAATAGGATAATTTGCAGAGGTGCCAACTGGCTCAACCCTGAGGGGGATGGGAGTCTGATCTGGTGGCCAGAACCGGGTCTGACCCAGTTCCAAAACCAGTCACAGGGAGCAAATCCCCTCTCCTGCCACCAGAACCACCCTCCCATCAAACCATCACAATCATCTGCTAGTTATATTAATGACTTCCAATGGTATGAGTCCCCAAAAAGCTTAGCATCATGGCTATCAGTAAGGAATAACCTCATATTTTAAGGATAAAAGCCAGGAACAAGACATAGAGGACCTTGTCTCAGCTTCTTTAAATTTACATTTAATACTCTCTGTAAGTATTACTTACTTGTAACGAGTCAGTAAACCATTAAAACTAAGCAGGAGGCTTACTTCTGCTATGCATACTCATGAAATGATGTTCAATAGAATTGCTTCTGGTTTTGCACTTATACAAGCATGAAATCGGTGATCAATGATTTTTTAACCTCTCAATACAGCTTTATTTTCAAAGTCACTCTTCCAGCTCAGTTTTCCTATTTATTTTCTAACATGAGTAATGATTGCTTAAAAATAAAATATCATTAGTTGCACATCAATATAAATGTAGAAATGTTGACTATATTTTGCTAGAGATAAGCATGAATTTTCTGTTCAAACTGTTTTTTAAGTTTTCTTTAGTTCATGCCTCTTAACTTTACTCACCCTGAAAAGTTGAATTATATAAAATTTCAAGCAGCTTTGAAGAAGGATGAATACAGTCTAAACAGCCCATTGCAGTTGGGGAGTTCATGGTGAAGTCATGTGGCTTAGTGAAGTCTCTGACTTCTGCCTGGTTGCCCCAAATTATTGAGGTCTATGACTGTAACGATACACAAAATTGTGGAGCTTCTGCCTCTACTTCTATTTATAGAGGATTGATTATTTCAACTGGACAGTCACATTTTTATTCTCTGAAACATACATGCCAACTGTGGTTATAAACTTTACAGTCAGCAGTGATCTTTATGATGAACTCACTTCTCCACCTAACTGCTTAATTTTAGATCCCTCGTAACACTTTAAGAGAACCCAGTGAGCAGGTACGCTCCCAAAAACTGCATTTTCTTTTTTGCTTTCAGCTTCTGTGAGGTGGAGTCCTCAAATTACACAGATTAGATAGATCCTCTCACTCTTTTTGCAAGGTAATAAATAGCTTGCATTTAGACTCCTTGTTGTTTGGATATCTCGGATATCCCCTGGGACATACAGTTGCCAAGATCATTCAATTTAGGCCATACTGAAAATCATAGTGCCTCCCGTCCAGCTTGCACAGTTGGGTTGTCATTCTACAGAGTCCTACTGTGAAGACAAAAAGTAGCAAAGGCAGGTGCCCAGAAGAACTTAAATTTAGCCATATCAACCGTTGACTCACCAAGTCTTGCAAAAAACCTTGCAGTAATGACAAGTTTAGAGAGGCTCATGGAAGATCTGCTTCAGACGCTATAGTCGAAAGTCCATTTGCCACTAACATTTAATGAACTAAAGCCTGGTAGTGAAAGACTGAAAGTTAAACCATTGTTTAACTTAACTGCCTCGAGAAGAAAGTAGGAAAAGCTGACAGCTTAGTATCCATTGGCATCTTTAGAGGGAATAATTCTGAAAGACAATCTCCCAGGCTATCTCTTAGAAAGTGAAGAATGACTGCATTAATGAAGAGAAAGAAGAGAAGTCTCCAAAAATATCAACCTAAAATTAAAAGTAAAAATAATAATAGTGAAAGAGAAGGCCCTAGAAATGTAACCTAGGAAAAACAAATCCCTTCTCCTGATGGTATATTTTGTAATAAACTTAACCAGAGCACTAGTGGAATAACCAAACCAGCCACTTGAGATATGAATGTCCCAATAAACTTCCCTATTACCTGCCTGCATCTTATTCCTAGCTGTAGACAATACCTGAAGAAATGGGAATCCCAACCCAAAAGGCCAAATTGAGTGCCTAATGCATCTCTGTTTAGGTATCATACTCCAGTCTTTACGCATGTGACAGGCTGTTTTATTCTTTTCCTATGGTTATTACTGACTGAACCCATTCCTCTCATAAAATCTCCCCGCATTTGATTGCTCCGACACACTCAGAGCTGCTCTTTAGTTACAGATTCCATCCCCCAAGCTGTCGCTATTTTTCCTGCTTCCTTGTCCCACTGGAAATCAAAGTTCTGTACTTTCCTGCAGCAGGCACTCCCGTAGCGGCAGCTTTCCACCCTTTTTCTTGGCTCTCTATCCCCATTTCCCTTCTGTCTTAGCTGTGGGCACACTGACCCTTCTGTCAGCTATGGTAGCCAGCCAGACTAAAGAGGTCCACATACTGTGGGTGTCTCAGATATTCACAGAAGTTGTCACTGTGGCTAAGACACAAGCCTGCTTACATGTCCTAAGATTGCACCCACGGAGAACTAGGGGCATGTATGAAGCATAAAGCACAGAAATGACATCTTTATCTGGATTCAGCTCTTGTGATTTCCTTTCCTGCTAAAGGGGAATATGGCAGCTGTACACTGGAACTTACTGTCTGATTGCCCAGGAACCAGAAGACATTGTGTGTCTTTCAGGGATAAGTTTTAGTGAATTCTTCCCTATGCTCTTTTCTCCTCCCTTCCCTTTACCTGATCACACAAAAGAACTAAGCTTGCAGGTTTGGAGTGATGATTTTTATCTTAAACTAATGGATTTTAAAAAAAAAATCATTTTTATTTACCAGTAATTGTAACACAGAGATGCTGTGAACTATAAACTGTCATGTCATGCATAAAAGGAATGTTAATGTTGAACTGAAATTCTAGCTGTGCTCATAAGCTCCATAAATCACAAATATAAATAGACCTGAGCTAGTGCCATGGGGAAAGCCTCTGAATATTCATAAGCCTCTCATTTCATATTTTGCCACCAGAATAAGCCTTGAAACCGTAAGCAGTTTGCATCCAGTGAATCAGTGGCAAGGTAATGGCATTATGATAACAAAATGCATCAGTGTGATAAACAACTGATATCTGCAGATCATCTATATCGTCCTTGTGTGTAAAGTGAAAGCCATTTATTCAGATGTCATAAATAGTTACTTTGATTAATAACATTAGTTACCCTTGATAAGATGCTGTTTTCTTGAGGATATCTGGAGGCTAAATATATTATGAGATTCAGAAAAGATAAAGAAAATATTTTCTCATATTTCTTACACATTCTGTAATTATTATTCATTACTTTGATAGCATCATAGAGGCAAATGATGCATTATAAAAATAAAATCCTTTCTCTGAAGAATTTATAATTTAAAGGACCCCAAATTCTTCCTTCAGAAACATCTATTTATGTCTGAACAGGGTTTTTTTTTAATAAATGATAAATCCCCTAAAAAAAGTGCTTTCAAACAATCACACTAATCATGTTTATAAAGTGAATTTAATAATTATTTTAAGCAGAAAAGCTGATGGAACAGATAGAAAATTCAATTAGCATTTCATTTCACCATTTCAAAGAATCATTTTTTGTTGACATTTAAAGAGGAGAAATCCCTTCAAAATGCATTTCTTTCTAAAAATCTAAAAGGAGGGAACAAATCTTTTTTAAAAAGGGAAAACAAATTTTAGCTCAGGTTGAAGGAGCTGAAGAGGAAACTCCACATGTGTAAAAAGAGCAGATGTTGTCTCTAATTTTTGATACAAACAACAGACAGAGATAATATGCAAGCAGTTTAGATGAGAAGAACAAATATTGATAGTCAGTTTAGTTATGTGAAAATCGAAAGGAAAACAAATGCCAATTGCCTGCAGTTATAAAATTATTTGCTTGGAGGCAAAATGCTCTTTTGAGCCATTTCTGGTTAAATTGCTGTATGCAACGTAGTGGTGTGGCTGAATAGCTCAGGAGAACTCCTGAACATTTATTTGAATTTTGCAGTAGGAATCAATTCAACTGTATAAAAGCTGAGTTGAAGTGTATTAATGAATAAGTGTGAGGAAATTTCTAGTATCACTCTTCGGCTTGCAATGCTCCACAGCCACATGGAGGATGAAGTTCTTCAAGAATGTTACTTATTTGCATACACTGTTTTATTCCAAAAATTGCTATAAAAAGATATCTTGTCATTAAATCCCTTTTTTCGCGTATTGGAAATTACGGATTTTATGCGTTTATTTGATGGTCCAGTTTCTATTGATGCTTGTTTCTGTGAGTTCTGAAGATCAAACGTGGAATGGATACTGACCTTCTGAGCTGGGAAGGGGAAATGAGGTCACCTCGCCCCATCATTCACAGGCTGGGTCTTAACCCAGTCATGCCTTAAAGTCCAATCAACCTGTGTGAACTCATGCATTTTTTCACTGAGGGTGCAATTCGAGTTGCCGAAAGCTTATTGAGACTGAAAAACTTTTACAGCAAGCAAGGAAATAGAAGGTGGCAGGAATCCAACAGGAATCCAAGATTTTTAAATCGTGGGCTGTTTTCGCAAAAGTGACTGTGAAGAGAAAAAATACTTACCGGTTAATTAAGCACATTCACATTAGTATCATTAAAAAATAAGATGATGGTTACTATGGTACCAGTACTGTGAGAAACGCATTTGACAACATCCATTTGCAATGGGATCATTCATTCTAACTGGGCCTCCAAGAAGTCCCAAATACAAGTTTCTGTTTCCAAATACACACAAGGGAAAATCTGAAACCCAGACCAATAAGAAAAATTTAATCATATGTGCAAGGAATGCTAAATAATATCAAAATACAGAGTTTAGTATTTTAAGAGATTTATTGGATATTATATCATGTTGCCCAGTGCCTAATACATGTAGTGGAATTTTAATTTTATATTTTCAAAACTAATAACCCTCTATCTCCTATTAAAGTAATGATTCCGAATGCATTATTCTCCTGGTACCTCTGAAATCAGGATTTCTTTAGAATACATTAAGATACGGCATCAGTATTCCTCCTAGCTTCCAAAACTCAGTATCTGTTATTTTTCTTTTAAAGACAGTAATCTCTAATACAGAAAGTGCAAAAAGACCAAAAAAGGAAAAAAAAAACAAACAGATAATGACTCATGATAACTTGAGATAAGCCTGCTCAAATAAATTAGCAATGACCCATCATAAAACTGACTTTGGCATTTGGAACTGAAACAGTCTCATGTATTAATTGATGGATCCACTCCTACTCATTTAGACTCAGCTAAGTGAGCACCTAAGGGTCAGAATTTTGGGGTTCAGTTATCCACCCTGGCACAAATTATGGCCTGGGTTTAACCTCTTTCTCTCTGCAAGTTTTCTCTGTTGGTAAACTGAAATGAGATTGTTTCATTTCACAGAACTGATGTGTTGGTATCTGTGAGGCATTCATGGTCCTCAGCAATAAGGAGCATGAGCAGTTTCATGAGAAGAAATGTCTTTCCTCAAGCCCTCATGCAAGCTACAACAGCAAAACAATTGCACAGCTTCAGAATAACTGCACATGAATCTAAAAACTAATGTGCAATTGGGGACAGTAGTTAAAGGCTTTCCCATGAGTGTACAGAAAATGTCTAAGGAAACTTCCTGTCTTGAAAACCTGATTGTATGGAGAAAAAGATTCCAAGAGTGTATTACACCTCTAGTCTCCCTAGGCACAAAGACACCCAGAGTAAAGGCACAATTACAGTCAATGAAAGTCTTTCAGCAAATTCTGCGCTGCTTTTTGACAAAGTGGGTTAGAAGACTTGCGCTATTCTTGGATTTAATAGGAAAGTAAATCCACCAGACAAGCTCTTCTAAAGAAAAATAATTACATAATTCTGGTTTAAGTCTTTTTTGAGTAGAGACTACCAGTAATTCTCATTACATTTCACAGTTTCTTGCCACTTGACAGGAATTGCTCTTCTTCTGCAGCTCAACCTGGACTTGAGCTATGACTATAAGAAAAATAATTTATTTGAAACTGCTGCCATTAAAAACAGCATTACATTAGTCCTAAGACAGTCATGAGGAAAATAATACAATTTTTGAATATTATAACTGAAAGCCTTAGGCATCTAGGGGAGTGAGCACTTTCCCACACTTGACCTACACTCTGTTTCACACTTCCCTCTGGTAGTAACTAAAGATCAGAGATTAGCGTGACCTTTGGATAAAAAATGGCTAAATTGACTCAGGTGTAGCAATAAAATATTCATGCATTCCTCCTCAAGCTCAAGACATACCCGAAGGTGGGATACGTGGCATACGTGTGTCACTGCTGCCCCAGGGGTTTGGAAGACTGGATTAAGGGTTGGAAATCCCACCAGGCTTTTTTTTTTTTTCAGCTTAAATAGAAAACAGGAACTATTGACAAATGTTACATGAAAATGTTATTAACATGTTCTGTGTTGCCTTTTTAAAAAGATTTCTGGCATATTAAAAATTTCATTCAAATTTTTAATATGTCAGACTCTGAATATTTAGACATAAACCCAAACAAAAACTGTGCAACAACAGTTCCAGCCAGAAAACAGAAATAATTTGGAACAGTTAATATTTTTAATAGAAAACACAGAAAAGAAAAAGAAGTCTTTTAATTCCTAGATCATAAGAAAGCAACATCATCTTGTTTACTGAACAAAGATAATATTATTTGAATAATATTCCCTGATAATAACAAGTCTGTTGAAGACAATTTAACATGTACTGCTACGATACATGACCAAATATGTAGTTTTGACCTGGCCTGCTAAAATTCTCTGTCCTGGTTTCAGCTGGGAGTGGGAGAGGGTGAGCGAGCGGCTGTGTGGACTTTAGTTGCCGGCCGGCTTAAACCACGACATTCTCCAAGATTTATCAGTCTACAGAAATACGTCCATATTGAACATACTAATACCACTATACACATAAGGGAGCGCAGACCAATAAATTAGTAATGCTCCCCTCTTTCAGTCTTCTTACTGCATAGTTTTTCTAATTAGTCAGCTCACACCTTTCACCTTATTTCGGTAGTTTGTAATAAGACCGTTTCTGAGTACATCACTGTAGTAGACAAAACCAAGAAAATATAGCTGTTGTAAGGGAAAAAAATTGTCCCAACTTTCAACTCACACATATTACCTAAAGCTCAGATCAAAAATGATCAAAGAGGCATCTGCACCCATTGAAAGTTGGTAATCTGCCACAATCAGAAACCACAATGTATTACCATTTCCATTAGGTCAGTCTTTGCTGTAAGAATTAAAAAATTGTTATAATAGAAAGTAGTCTGGAGATTTAATTCACAGAGATTTTGAGCTCATAGCTGTAGCCTTAGATCTCCTTGGGTGCTTTCTCTATATTCACTGAATTTTCCGTGTGGCACTATTTTTTGTGCCATTGTACCAAAGACCATTATAGCATTCCCAAAAGACTGTTAGCAATGATGAGGTCTTGGCTCCAGAATTACGAAATTTTGTTTCTGATGTAAGGAAGAACAACGTTTTACCAGCAGAGGATTAAAAATGTAAAGCAACTTTGTGAGCAGGCCACCATATATGCCATTCAATAGCTCCCTGAGGAGTTAAGGAATTCTTTACATACAAAGTGAACAGCAGATTGTAGAATTACAATGCTATGCTTTGGGCAACGAGTAGCTCACAATTACAATGGTTAAGGCATGCATGGAAAAACAGGTCAGTAGATAATATCAAATGAAATATGAAAATCTGTCATGAAGAAAGGAGATTCAGATGAAAGGAAGTTTTGAATTTTCCCCTTAGTAAATACACACTTATTCAAAGATAATTCCAACACAGGTAGCAGATTCCTTATGAGATACTACTTACAGAGCAATTAGAAGGTGGTGTTACGTGTAGAGTAGGCTTGAACATTAAGGTCAGTGTTTTTTTCCAGGTAGGTAGGAGGTGGTGGATTGATAAAAACGAGTGTTTGCAAATAACAGTAAAGAATCTTGAAGCAGAAGCTGTTTCAAAATGATGCTGTGAAAAAACGTTGAGCAATACTATTTCCACAAAACCCCTCTCCATGGAGCAGTACAAAGCATATCAGTAAAACTGACATAGCAGATGTTGTGTAAAAGGCACTTGATAGGACCTGGTTGTGCACAACTCGAATACATGGAACAAGTTGCTGACTTCTGTGGATTTTAGCATCTAGGGAAAAAAGTCAGTCATTACAATGAAGGTCAAAAGAAATATTTGAAACTGGTGTTTTTACAGCTTTCAGTATCACTGAGCAATGTCAAAACCAGACTTCACCTATAAATGCAGCTGTCATTCTCTGCTCCCTGGTTATGTGTTTCTTCAGTTTTGCTGACATCATTGTAGAGATTGGTGGGAGAACGAAGGAAAACTGTAAGTGAAGTATAGGGCATGACAAAGGTGAAAAAAGCCTGGTGTTTTTCTATATTGGCATATTTTAACCTGCACTTCTACTGAGAAATAGATGTGCCTGAAGAATATGTAGCAAGAATGTGAGACATGCTCAGATTAGAAGTCCATGTAGCCTGTCTTGCCTCTGATGATGGTTAATAAAGTACTCTTAGGGGAAAGATGGTATGTACAGACTGATTCTTTCCCTAGCATAACCTACCATACTCCAGTAGCTTACTGGTTTACTAACTGAATTTGGCAAGAATTTTGATGCTGTCGTCTCCCACAATAGGCTTGTTCAAAAATTAAAACTTTATGGTGGATGGGTCAACATCTAGTTGATTGAAAAAAAGGTCAGGTTGTTGGTCTACGAGGGTGATATTAATACACCTATTTGGATGTCTGTGACAACTGGAGAACAACAGGGATCTGTTCTGGGATCTGTCTTACTTAACCACCTTATTGAGTGTATTCTTACAACATTTGCAGGACAATCCAAACTGGGGCGATCAGCTGATATGCTTGAGGACAGAGCAGCCATCCAGAGGGACCCATAGAGTTTGGTGGATTAGACTGAGAGGAACTTCATGAAATTCAACAAGGACAAATACCAAAAGCTGCTCCGGTGAGCCTTTGGATTGACTGGGCTGGGCCTGAAGGATCTGGGAAGCAGTTCTGTGGGAAAGTCCCTGGGGTGGTGGTGGGCAGTGAGCTGAACATGAATATGAATTCTCCACTAAGTTACCGTGAATACACAGAGCCACTCCCCAGCACTTAACAACTGAAAGCCTTCCATTAACTTTAATTACCCATTTCCCTCATCTGAAGCTTAGAAAACTAACATACAACTGTAAGAACCCCATGGATTCTTTTTTTTTTTTTTGACTTCTGCTGGGTAAGACGGCAAGATTTTGAAAGTAAAAAGAGAAAAATGTCTACAAATATTGAGCATCGGCTGCAGCACTGTACTCTAAATTTAATCAAAGTGCAGCATTATTATTTTATTTGGGCCCATTTTGAACATATAAATATATGCACATATATCTATCTCTCTCCATGTATATTCTAGGTGAGAAAAATATATGGTTTAAAAAATACGACTAGTAAATCAGTTTACAAGACATACATAGTTTATACGGACAATGTAAGTCATTGATTGAAGAGTTCCAATACATTCTCCTAGGACAGCAGTCAGAAATATCCATTTAGTCTGTATTATTCCTGACTATGCCTATTGTCTAGGCATTGCTCTTTCCAGATGTAGGGAACCAGGCAAGAGGTTTTCCTGGATTGGAGGAGGGATGGGGAAAAGGAAGTTACCTACTGCACAGGAAATACCAGAAACAATTGTCTCTTGTGGAATGCAATATCACTAAGAGCTGTGAGGGCTTCCAAAGGCATCCTGTTAAGCTTTACCTGTACCATTTTGATTTGCTGTTGTTGTTATAAGGCATATCCTAAACCAGAGTTTGAGACATCAGCTTCTCAAAATTACTGAAACGGTTTCCTTTAGCACTTTAGCTTGGGAGGACTTAAGACTGGCTGATGACTGCTAGTAGCCATCCATCTCCAAATGGTCATGACCTACAGATGGAAAAACCCTTGGAGATGAACATCCCCAAGTCCCATTCCAAGTTAATTTGGGGCATCACCCCAGTGGACACCAAAATTTTTATTCTAGTTGTCTTTTTTTTCCCCCTATAACTGTGCAAGTCTTGATTTGCCCACGCAAAGTTCCATAAATTTTATCAGAGCTAGGTCATTTCACACTCATCCAAAATCTGGCAGAAGTTTTCATATTTGGAATATTTTTGCTGGAGTATTGTAATAGAAAAACTTAGAGAATACAGTTAACTTTATAATCTCAGATAAATTGACTGCTACTTTCAAATGTGACCTTCACTAGCAGTCCAATGAAAAATGATTAAGACTCAAAATCTTTGGGGAAAATTATTTGCTGAGGACCTCCAGTTCTTTCAGAAACTAAGGGAGATTGTGCCTATCTGGTATTTCTTATCTCTTATGAATAAGTCAAGAGCATCTTGAATACTGTTTTGCGTGTTAGTAATTTGCATGGATTTGGAAGATAATAGCAAGTCAGCAAGCCAAAAGGAATGTCTGAGCAACTTCTGATTTTCATCTTGCAGTGCTTAACAATACCTTTCATAACATAGGGAGAAGAGAGGAATGTTTAAATTACATTGCTAAGAAATTATCTTATTTCCATGGACAGATTCCTTTTCACGAGCCTGAAGGCAAACAGGGCTGACACGTGTTCTTTATTCTGCATGGAATTCAGCAATTCAAGCAGTAACCTTACTGAATCCAAATAGGTTTGCTGCATGCAAGGACATCTTATATGATTTTTTGCAAAATGAAAATTGCCTCAAAAGCAAGGCAACGGTTGGCTGGCTTAGCAAGAGATGCTTTTGCCTAATCAGAGCTCTGAGTTTATCTATAGGCATAACACGTTCCATAATATTTCTCTCTATATAGAATAAAGATCTCTTTTACATCTTGTTGTAAGTGTGCGTCTTTCCAGCATATCTATACCTGTTAATCTGAATTCCAAGATTTTATCGGAGATTTTGCCTTATCTTACAGAGGAAGCTTAGAAAGCATCTATCAGACACCTTCTCAAGAAAAGGTGGATATTTTTTTAGTGCAAGACTGAGCCTTCTTATCTGGAGAACTTACCTGACTGTGAATTGCGCCATAAAAGCTGATTTCATCATCATGTTGCTCTTTTGCTGCTGTAATGGGAATGCATTTTTGGAAATCAGTGAAGGGGGTTACGTGTTCACTGAAGTCACCACAAAAGCTTTGCTGGTGACTTCATGACAGGAAGATGTTAATCCAAATTCTTAGGGTCAATATGGAGAGGGAAGGCTAAAGAAAAAGGACAAAGAAGAGTGAATGACAAGAAATATAAAGATCCCACAGGAGAGAAAGAGAAGTGCCAGAAGAAAGAAACAAGAAGTAGAAGATATTTTAAAATGTTTTCAGGTCATTACATTAGAAAAATAAGTAAGAAAGGATCTATTTGAATGCATATTTGCTAGTCATTTCTCCAAGAGTGCTCTAAGCAAAAGTTTGGAAACACTGCATTACAGATAAAAAGTTTTAATGAGACAGCTGCTTTCCCCCTACATTTAAATTTTTGATTTTGTAAGCAGGATTTCCTATGCAACTGCCTATTTCCTAATGAAACTACTGTTTTAAATACTGCATTTAATGTTTAGCAATTTTTAAGTTTTTTTAATAACAAATGGATTATTTATATTACAGTACTGCTGAGAGAACTGTACCCCATTTTCCTAGGTGGCAAGCATAAACATAACCCTTCTCCAAAAATGCACATCATTTATCTAGACAACACAGAAAAGATGTAGGACACAGAATTGTAATGTTTTACTTAGGAAAGACAAACACAATAGCGAATTGGGGGTAGGATTCATCTCTGTCTATTTGCAGACTTGTTTTAAATGCCTAATCTGTCTTCTCTTTGCAGGTGGTGGAGAGAAGGTGCAAATTATCTGATCCATTTTAGAATACTGTTGTAAGGTTTAATGAACAGCACTCTAGAGGTGCCTATTTCTGCGTGTTATCTGTAGCTGATATTGAGACAAGTAGTTCAGATGGGACTTTTTTTTTCAAAATCAAAAAAAAAAAGTCAAAAAGCATTAATTTATCCTTATTAGAACTGTAGAGGACGTCTATACATACCAGTTTCACCATGGACAGGACATTTCTCTGAAAAACAAACAAAAAGTGTGAATAACACTCAGCATCATAATAATCCTTTGTAAGGAAGAACACTTATACAGATCTTGGGAAAACATAACTTAAGCCTTTAGCCTCCTGCTTCAAATTCTGAGACTCAGTGTACTAGGTAGGCAATCTGAAGTGCTTTCTTTCTCATCTTGATGCTGCTCCATCTTATAAAAATAAAAATTTTTAAGTACCTATAAATAATGTCCAACACCATTTGGCCCATATGCAATGTTACAGACGTTATACATTGGCATCATAAAATCATAGAATGGTTTGCTTGAGAAGGGATTTTTAAAGGTCATCTAGCAACCTCCTGCCATGGACAGGGACACCATCCAGTATATCAGGTTGCTCAAAATGCCATCCAACCTGGCTTTGAACACTTGCAGTGATGAAGTATCCACAACTTCTCTGCGCAACCTGTTCCAGCTACCTGTTGCACCACACTCATTATAAAAAGTTTCTTCCTTATGTTCAATCTAAACCTACTCTCTTTCAATTTAAAACCATTGCCCCTTATCCTGTCACTACAGGCCCTGGTACAAAGTTTCTCTCCAGTTTTCTTATAGGCCCCCTGACTGGCCTGACTTTTCAAATTCATAAAATCATAGAATCATAGAATGGTTAGGGTTGGAAGGGACTTTAAAGACCATGTAGTTCTAAATCCCCTGCCACAGGCAGGGATATCTGCCACTACACCAGGTTGCTCAAAGCCTCATCCAACCTGGCCTTGAACACTTCCAGGGATGGGGCATCTACAGCTTCTCTGGGCAACCTGTTCCAGTACCTCACCACCCTCTGAGTGAAAATTTTTTTCTTATACTCAATCTAAATCTCCCCTCTTACAGTTGCCCATTGCCCCTTGTCCTATCACTACATGCCCTTGTAAAAAGTCCTCATAGATTCATAGATTCATAGATTTCTAGGTTGGAAAAGACCTTAGAGATCATCGAGTCCAACCATCCCTAATCCCCATTAAACCATATCCTCAAGTAGCTCATCCACCCTATTCTTAAACACATCCAGGGATGGGGACTCAACCACCTCCCTGGGCAGCCTATTCCAGTGGCTGACAACCCTTTCAGAGAAGAAATACTTCCTCCAGCTTTCTTTTAGACCCCCATTTACGTACTGGAAGGCTGCTATAAAATCAGTACAGAGCCTTCTCTTCTCCAGGCTGAACAGCCCGAACTCTCTCAGCCTGTCTTCATAGAAGAGATGCTCCAAATCTCTGATCATCTTCGTGGCCCTCCTCTGGACGTGCTCCAGTAGCTCCATGTCCTTCTTGTGTTGGGGACTCCAGAGCTGAACACGGTATTCCAGGTGGGGTCTCACGAAAGCAGAGTAGAGGGGCAGAATCACCTCCCTCGGCCTGCTGGCCATGCTTCTTGGGATGCAGCCCAGGATATGGTTGACTTTCTGGGCTGCCAGCACACATTGCCAGCTCATGTTGAGCTTCTCATCCACCAGCACTCCCAAGTCCTTTTCCTCAGGGCTGCTCTCAATCCATTGTCCGCCCAGCCTGTACTTGTGCTTGGGATTGCTCCGACCCACGTGCAGGACCTTGCACTTGGCCTTATTGAATTTCATGAGGTTCTCACAGGCCCACCTCTCCAGCCTGTCAAGGTCCCTCTGGATGGCATCCCTTCCCTCCAGCGTGTCCACAACACCTCACAAATTGGTGTCATCTTCAAATTTGCTGAGGGTGCACTCGATCTCACTGTCCATGTCACCAACAAAGATGTTAAATAGCACTGGTCCCAGTACTGACCCCTGAGGAACACCACTCGTCACTGGCCTTCACGTGGACATTGAACCGTTGACCACAACTCTTTGAGTGTGACCATCCAGCCAATTCCTTATCCATCGAATGGCCCATCCATCAAATCCATGTCTCTCCAGTTTAGAGACAAGGGTGTCATGTGGGACAGTATCAAATGCTTTGGACAAGTCCAGGTAGGTGATGTCAGTTGCTCTTCCCCTATCCATCAACGCTGTAACCTCATCATAGAAGGCCACCAAATTAGTCAGGCATGATTTGTCCTTAGTGAAGCCATGCTGGCTGTCACCAATCACCTCCTTGTTTTCTATGTGCCTTAGCATAGTCGCCAGGAGGATCTGCTCCATGATCTTGCTGGGCACAGAGATGAGACTGGCCTGTAGTTCCCTGGATCTTCTTTTTTTCCCTTTTTAAATATGGGGGCTATGTTTCCCCTTTTCCAGTCAGTGGGAACTTCACCAGACTGCCACGACTTCTCAAATATGATGGATAGCAGCTTAGCAACTTCATCTGTCAGTTCCCTCAGGACCCGCAGATGCATCTCATCAAGTCCCATGGACTTGTCCACCTTCAGGTTCCTTAGATGGTCTTGAACCTGATCTTCTCCTACAGTGGATGGTTCTTCATTCTCCCAGTCCCTGCCTTTGTCTTCTGTGACTTGGGCCATGCAGTTGGAGCTCTTGCCAGTGAAGATTGAGGCAAAGAAATCATTGAGAACCTCAGCTTTCTCCTTATCCCGGGTAGCCAGGTCCCCTGTTTCCTTCTGGAGAGGGCCTACCTTTTCCCTAGATCTCTTTTTATCACTGACATATCTATAGAAGTTTTTCTTGTTGCCCTTGATGTCCCTGGCCAGATTTAACTCAGGGCTTTAGCTTTCCTAACCTGATCTGTGGTTGCTTGGACAATTTCTCTGTATTCTTCCCAGGCTACCTGTCCTTGCTTCCACACTCCGTAGGCCTTCTTTTGTGTCCGAACATGATTGTGATTGGCTTGGCAAGTACATCAGCCAATTTCCTCAGGACCCTGGGATGTATCTCATGGGGTCCCTGGGACTTGTCCATGTTCACTTCCTCGGGTATTCTTGAACTCAATCTTCGCCTACAATGGAAGGGATTTCTTACCCTCAGTCCCTGCTTTCAGGTTCAGGTGTTTGAGAGATGTGGGAAGATAGATTACCATTGAAAACTGAGGAAAAAAAAAAAAAAATTGAGTACCTCAGCCTTCTCCATGCCAGTTGTCACTAGTTCTTCTAAATTTTTTGGGGGAAATTTTTTTTTAATCTTTCTCTTCAGGCCAACATACATATAGAAGCCCTTCTTGTTATTCTTTTCATCCCTTGTCAATCAATGTAACATTGTTATATACATGTTATGTACATTGTTGTATACAATGTTATATACATGCTATACACTGAAGTCTTGGTATTGGCTATTCCAGGACCTCTTGTTCTTTCTTTTTCCACATCAGATGTCATTGTTGCAGAACACGAGAATTTTTTTAAAAACTTGGAAAAAAAACAATATACTCCAATAAGAGAGATTCTTTGTGTGCCTTAACTTGCGTATTGCAAGGAGTGAAGAGGGCTGCATGTTCTCAAATACAGAACTGCATAAAAGATTAAGTGAATGGTGACTGCCTGTGCCATCAGCTGTGGGAGACAGCTGAGTGTGTCTAGAGAGCAATTCCTCCTGGCCTGGGGGTTCTTACTGTAGCCAGACATGATTCATCAGTATGATTACTTGACAGGATAGAAATAAATGTACATTCCTTTGCAATTTTGGCTCTTTTGACTAGCAATAGAGGCAGCCTTTTAAGTGTCGTGATGCTTTCAACTACTTTCTTACTTGCCTTATGGCCATTCCTTCATATTTGTACCTTCCACATGCAAACTGCTGTTGTCTTATTTAGTAGTCTTTTTTCTCCTCCATTTATCTTCAGAAGTACTACTTTTAAAAGTCCAGCTAGATTTATCATATGAGAAAATTACCACAATTAGAAGTGCACTGCAGAAGCTATTTGAATGTGTGTTACAGAAAGCATAACGCTGCTGATTGAGTCGAGGGCAGCTTTATGCAGCCTGTGCCGTTTTTTGAGAACTTAGTGTCATAATCCCTTTTTTTTTTCAGGATGTCGTGGGTTAGGCCGATCCGGCAACTAAACCCCATGCAGCTCTCCCACCCCAGTAAAATGGAGAGGAGAAAAACGTAGTAAAAGAGCTGAGGATCGAGACAGGAACAGAGGAGCACCCACCAACCACGGTCCCGGGCAAAAGAGGCTGTTTTATTAAAGCAAAACTATTTATTAACAGCTACCTACAAAGAGAAAAGCAAACAAAAAAGGTTACTTAAGAGGATAACAAGAAAACAAGGCCAGGTCTTAAAAACAACACCATCACTCCCCGCCTTGCCTCTTCTTCCCGGCTCTACCTCCTCCCCCCAGCGGCGCAGGGGGCAGAGAATGAGGGAGTGCGGGTCAGTTCATTCCAAGTTGTTACTGCCGCTTCTCTTAAAGGAGAAGGAGTCCTTACACCATTGTCCCTTGCTCCAGTGGATCCCCTACTCATGGCGAAAGCGTGAATCCTACCCGCTGAGGGGCAAATCCTTACACCATCGGATTTGCCCAAGTGCGGGCTTTACCAGTCCTGGGCTTTTAAGGAGCTGTAGCCACTCACTCTGGTGTGGGTCATCATACAGACTTTAAATGCGCTCCGGCGTGGGTCGTCATACCGACCTGAAATGCGTCTCCGTACAGACTGAGATGCGTAAATGCAAAATGCGTAAATGCGCCTCGACCTGTGCCCAGGATTCACAATAGTCTCAGGCTCAGGCATCTCCTTTAACGAAACACCTCCCCATCAGCAGGGGTCATCCCACGAACTCTAGATGCGTACCGTACTCAGGCTCTGGCATCTCTTCTCGACGTGGGTCCTCCACGGGCTGCGAGTGGGTCTCTGCTTGCTCCACCAAGGACTGGCTGCAAGGTGCTGCTGGCAAGGGGGACTCAGCCGCGGCACATGTTGTTCCGTTCTAAGGAACAGAAGGAAAAGGAGTATATGCTACCTTTCTCAAAATCCTAACGTTGCTTTTCATTATCAAATACTTCTTTCAAGTTAGGTTTTGCTTGTGCAGTCCCTAGTTTAAAAGCATCTGTATGTGGTGAGCACAAATGGCATAGGGTTTCTAGTTCAGGAGGCATATTTACATTTTAAGTTTTCAGGATTAGCTTAATAAATTACCTGATTTACTGTGATTATTCAGTGTGGTACTGCACAAGGTCGCTGACCATACTTTGCATATGAGACTTGGAAGACATCTCCCTCCAGAAACAGCAACTGATTTTGCAAGGAACTTGTATAAATACTTTCAACAGTGGACATCTAATTCAAAGCTCTTGCACAAAAAGCAAGGAAGGGAAGGCAGGCATGACAGATAATTCAATGAGTAAAAGAATGTTCCCATAGGAGAGTCAATTTTTACATTATTTATGTCTCTTTTCAGCAGTGAATGTTTAACAGTGTGGATCAAGCAATGAATTTCTGGTACATGCTCCCTTCTCTGACAGCACGGCAAAATCAGAGCTACACTTTTAATTTTTACCAGTATTCATTTAGCAAGACAATAACAACAGCTTCAGCTCTCCCCAGCTGCTTAGATGCTGTTTATTACTTTCAGGGATGAAAATGTTGCAGTTGCTCTCCAAAACAAACAGAGAAAATGGTTGGAAATATTGCATCTTCTTCTATAGAGATGAAGATAATATCACACATCTGGCACCTTGACAAGACTAGGGTAAAGTTTAAATTAAGATTGTACTTTGTCAGTTCAGTAATCCTGTTTTTCAGTAATACTACAGCTCGTGACATTCCCATTGTGAACCCTGCCCCTATGGTTGGGTTCTTCCAGTAAAAAAAAAAAAAATTCTTGAAAGAGGTGCTATCTTTCTTTTCTGTCTTTGCATTCACTAGGGAGGCATCACACAGCCAGGACAAACACTACTGCTGCCAGATTGCTCTGGCACTTTCTGAAACAAATGGAGGAGCTAACAATCCAAAATTATCCTGAACGTCTAGAAGCCAGTGACCTGGTGTAAATGAGAGTGTGGTTCCAGTGATGCCAGTACCTGATCCTCCCAGAAGCCTCCCAAAAGGGCAGAACATGAAGCGATTACTAAAACACATGTATCAGATACGTGCTTACAGACTGATAACGCTGCTGCACCTGAGCCTTGTCCATAAGTTAACCTTTAACACATGGATGTTGTCCAGCATGATGAGCAATACCATTTATACACAGAAGAGAAACTGACAACTCTGTCTTCCTCTGGCTGAAAGGTGTTTTTTTTTCTGATTCAGATGATAAGATGAACAAATGGATCTTGAAGGGTCTGGAAGTAAATCTGGGCTCTGAGATACGTCAGTACTAAACTGGAAGAGCTTTGGAAAATGGAAATTTAAAGGAGCAGGTGAAGTAGATAAGAATGGACATAAAGCTGCTGCAGACAGAATGGTGGTAGCCTCAGAGAGAGGTGGGAAGAAGGGGATAAAATGGAGTCCATCTGTAGTTGTCTTCCACTGTACTTCCATTCAACCTGCAGGTCTAGAGCTGGAAGGTGGAGAGCAAATGGTGCTTGACCATTTGGTCAGCCACTTAGATCTTATGATGGTGGTAATAGGAGAAACTACATTAGCTGGAACAGCTGCAGTATCTTCAGAAGTATTTTAAGCTACAACAAAGACAATGTCTTTGTCTTTCAGTCCAAGCTCCCTTGCTTTTTTTTTTTAAAAAAAAAAGAAATTGCCAATTGTACGTTCTAAATTTCTTTTATGCCCCACTCCTCACTTCACAAAGCTTCCTTGCTATTTTTTCCCTTCCCTTTCTCTCTAGATAAATGCACCTCAAAGTTAAACAGTAAAACGAGCACAGCATTTACCATCCTTGCAGTGGCTGTTTTCCTTGCTTGTCATATGCCTTTCCTGCAGGTTATCTCAATATAGTTGGCAACAGTTCAGGGCAGAGTGCTCTCTTTGTGTGTGTGTGTGATGCAGCATAATGAAGAGACAGTACTGTTTGGTGACAAGGTAGTATGATAATAAATAAATATTAATAAACTAAATGTAATGAGTCTCAAATTCTTCTGAGCATCAGCTTATGAACTAATTCTGCCTGCTGTTATCTTTCTCAGAGCACGTGAAGAGGTTCTACTTCATTCTGGTGGTGTTCAGAAAGAATCAAACCAAGCACAAAAAGCTGAGGTGACCTTTGGAAAGAAAGCAGGAATATCGCAGTGATGATTACGGTAGGCAGGAGTTTGAGATATCCACAGGCAAATTCAAGACCAGAGAGATCACAACACAAAGACACTAAAGCACTTCCTCACCATAGAAATGACCCAAAAAATTATTGGAAGAGAAAGTAAAATGGAGGGATATGGGGAGGCAAGGACAATTACTCACTTGTCACATTTTTGCAGGATTGTATCCTGTAAAGCAGCAGTCAGTGCCCTGCTTCATCTCTCGGACTAACAGGAGCTTGGCAGAGGTGGCATAGTAGCTATTAAGGAACTGATTACTGCTAAATGAGAAGTCTACTGATGGTACCACTAATACGAATACTTGGTAAATAGCCAGCGGCATGCAGAACTGATGGAGGGCAAACTAAGTTTATTTATGAGAAGTGGTAGTACTCAAGGGTTATGCTGTGCATTGTCAACCACTCACTCACCAACTGCTTAATAACAATGAAAAAAATAGAATAATTGGGTAAATATATAAATAGGCACACACAGAAATGCAGACAATATTCTGTACCACCTATCTTTTTTTTTTTTTTTTTAATCCAGTACTCAAGACTGGAAGCCAAGGCAGTACAGGATTTTGTCCAACATTATAATAAAAATTCAGCTTGGAAGAAATGGTTAAAAGGGAAGTATTAATGTTTCAATATCAATCAAGAAGGCAAAAATAATTTTGAAGTTTCACTGAATAATTTAATTGTTTCAGAGGTTAATGAACAAGAAGGTGGTGTTCTGCTACAAAATTCTTGTTCACTCAGTTGCTGCCGACTCTACTGTCTGGGACTCATCCATGAGAGAGTAGGTCAGGATGCTGAATGCCACATTTATTATCTAAATTAGCAGGTATCAAACAGGCTGCATCAATCCGTATTGTCCTACCACACAGCAGTGGAAATTTTATTTAGATGTCGAAGCGAGCAGTCTGTGCTATGGGTAAAAGCAGTCTCTGGGTAAAGATAGTTTACACTGCAAGACTGAATTTTTCTTAAATTCACCTATGGACATACTTTGTATGTTAATACAAATCAGATACAACTGATCATCCTAGGCTGATGTTTCCATTAGGGATTGTACTGATTTTGGTAGCCAGATTAGTTCATTCATGGCAAATTCACTTGTCCCTTCATGATAACTGCATGGTACCACAGAGGCAGACTCTCTCTTTTCAGAGAAAGGCAACCACATAGATATTTGTGGTCTTTTGGTCCCACTGATTCCAACAAATGATAAGGCTCTGATGAGTCAGGTCAGACATTAATTTGCATGTCCTAAACCAACTTCAGTCATCTTTAATTTGTGTTAGCATGCAAAGCATGCCCATAGGTGAATCAAGTACATAAAAATGCATAATTTGTAACACATTAATATCTAAATATTATGGAACATATACATTTACATTGTGCACTGAACACTTTTAAACTGAGGAAGAAGACTGTAGTATGAACATGTTGGTTAACAAAATAGACATTCACTTCTTGCGTATTTACAAAAGAGAATGAAAGAATATCAGTTGTTGCTCTGTTTTGCTAAAACTCCTTATAGTTGTTTTGTGCCATCATACTCAGTATGGTGTTTTGAGAGGACTACGCCAGTGTATTTATTTCACACAGTATCACGTGCCTATAGAACACAGCCTATTCCCAAAGTGGTAAATGGTTAAAGTAGTAAGTAATTACCAGAGTGGGAGAAGATAAGGACACAAAATATGGAGTAAGAAAGAGTATTTAAATTCAGAGCAGGAGTTATAACTTTTTTTTTCTATCCTTCAGATATTTTGGTGCTTTTGTCTTAAACAGCCTGAATTTGAGTTCACTTTTACTGGGTCAAGTAATTTTAAAAGTGACCTCTTCTACCCCTGTCGATTTGCTGGTATGTTAATTCATGTTTTCTTGTGTTAATGGAAAAAGAAGTCTTCACTGCAGAGAAGTAGGATTTCTAATTTAGGACAAACTACATTTCAAAATTTGATTTTGCTCTAAATCATGAGATCACGTGAAACGGTTCAAAATTTCCTGCGAACTACAAATCTATTGAAAGCTCCATTTTAAGACAGCAGCAAATGTTACTTCACTAACTGCATGTGCCCCAGGCTCTACAGCAGTGCCACTGAATTTCTTTAGATGTAGATAAACTCCATTCAACAGCTGAATGCATCCCAAGGGTCTGTGGGTTAAAGCCAGGGCTGCTCTGGCCCCGGCTCCATGGAAAAGCATGATTGTAGCTGACGGGGCTGCCCTGCATCCTGCCCTGCCCCTCCTCTGGGCTAGGTGCACTCAGGGCCCCCGGGCTCCTCGACGAATTTTGTAGATCCCCTGACCTCCAGTGATGGAAGGTCGCTCAGCCAAAGATACACCAAACAAAGGATGTCAAGCTTGATTCTGTAAATGTTAGTAAGAAACATCAGCTGCCTCTATTTTTACTTTTGATGAGCAAGTAGAGCTTATTGTGCTTTACACATTCCTATGAGAATAATTTACTTAGCTGCCTGCTCTGAACCTATTTAACCTCACCAGCTTGACAATGGGCTGTACTGGTCCCCTTGTGAAAGTAACCTTTAGTATCTTGTGTTCTGTTACTTCAGAGAGCCAGGAAATCAGTCTGGACCATAGATGAGTTTGCAGAAATAGCAGTTAGAAAAAGCAAACAGCTTGGAAAGTAACCATATTTGATACTGGAGCTATTGAAAGACAGCAAACATAAAACCTACAGACATCGGTTTCACAGGGTCACTTTTCAGAGAGAAACTGTGTGATAAACAGTGCTTTTTAGAAAGGGAGCTTTTTCTTGGTGTGAATTATTCATTTTTACTCTTGACCATTATTCCTATATTGGTTGATGATAAAGCATAGCATATCAAATAATAATAATATGGTATCATAGCAACACAAAGGAAACCAATCTTGCAGATTCTGGAGATGCTGATATCATTGCTTTTAGTTAATACAAAACAATTGTTGAGCTGATATTTTCAAATGGGTTTATTTTCCAGTTTAAAAAGTGGTGCTACTATCTGATACGACATTGTGCCCCTATGTTGCTTCAGGCTTCTTTTAAAAAGTCTCTGAAGTCAATTCTTTTTTGCAATAACTGTACTGCTAAGCAACTTTGTCATGGCCTTGGCTCTTGAACTAGCTGTGCTGGAAAATATTTTTCTTTCATTTTAATGTCAACCACCAAACCAAAGCTGTCATTGCAATAACATTGAAAAAGTTGTGTGCCAGCTAACATCCCCTGCTGTGCAATCATTTTTTGAGTGGATGAGAGAACAGCCATGTAAAAAAAAAAAATCCTCACTAAGTTATGCAAGATTAACTAGGATCATAATAACAGAAACTCAAAGAGTATTTTTGATACAAGGAAGTGTTTCAAAGCTCATCTTCCTGAACTGAAATACTATAGTGCTAGAGCTGGGTGGGGAAAAAAAAATCCTAGATCTAAACTTTACTTCTTTCAAGAAGCTGCAAAAATTATCAGAAGTTCAAGCTGTGTAATTAAGTTTTCCTGCAGGATACCTGCAAGCATGTTTACATTCTCAATTTTTATTAAACTTACAGCTATGGAAATAAAATTCCGCATTTTTTCCAGAGAGCAGCCCTTACTCCCTAACACAGTCATCTCAAAATTACATTGAGGCAGAGAGGATACAAAATTCATGGACTGGAAATGAGACATGCTTTTTACAAAGTATCTCTGAGAGCTCCAGAACATTTGCAAGCATTTTTGCCACTGTCATTTTAGGTTTTCTTCAGAAATTTGTGTTGTTTTTACATTATAGCAAAAGCTGCTTTTGTCTCTAATAGTATACATGGCAGTGCCATCTAGTGTGGGAACAGAAGAATATGGAGAAAATGGTCTGAGCTTTGTGTGGAAGTAAAATCAATGTCATACACAGCCCTACCTAAAGAGGATTATGCCTGCCTTTAACAACTATGTCTCTAATTTCAATACCTTGTCACTAGACTGTATGCAGCACCAAAGACAGAAATATGACCTGGTTTGTATTTTCCCATGTGTTAGTTGTGGCATTATGCTTTATGAAATAGAATTATTCATGTAGTGTTTGATTATCAGAAACTGCCCATCTTGAACTCTGGCTGCGTAAAACAGGCAAAGAAATGCAAAGAGAAATATGAGAGATATACTGCTTTAATAATAGATCATTTGGCAGTGAAAATTCTCATAAAAAAGACTATGTATCCACAACTAGTTCTTTGGAGCTAGCTAAGCTGCTACTGTCTACATGAGAAAATATATTGCACAACTATGAACGGAAGAAACACGAAAGGTAAATTCAAACACTGAGAAAAACAGTTTTCTCCTTTTCACCAAATCTTATCATGGCAATGGAGGTCAGGCATCACAATCATTAAGGTCTGTTGGTCTGTGGTTACAGTGAACAAAGTCCTACATGAGAGCTAGAACAGCCTTTGAAGTGCTCCTTGACCTGATGTGTATCATAACACACTTGAGATCTGTTTTGTACCTGAGATATATAGCCCTGACACCATTTCCTCATGGATGGACTTGCACTGTCACTTATATTTGGACTGACCTGAGGAAAGAATGGCCGTTCTGGTTTAAAAGGCAATGTTGACTCAAACTGGATGGCATGTAATCTTCTAAAGATACACCAGAAGGTTTTGTGAGCTCACCCACTGCTTTCCCAGCTACATGTCTTTATTTTAGTAGGCAGCTGTAAAATTCTGTACACATTGCATGTTTCTGGGAAACGTCACTTGGCACCATGTTCAGGGCACAAGGGAGACCTGTGATGCCAGTACACAGGGGGCCTTGCCGCTGCCCGCTGTAGCAAGACCTCTCCTCAGCAGATGGCTGGCGAGGCAGTTGCTGGAGCCTCTCCGCTTGGCATTGTACCCCTCCACACTCCAGCCAACTGAAGCAAAACCAAACCAGCAACCCTTGGAAATGACGGAGTCGAGCGTTTCCTCTGCTCTGAAAAGCACACTGATACCACAGCAGGACTTTCAAGGCACCCAGGGTGCTGTGGTACAGCTTGTCAGGGTGAGGTACATCCCACCAATCCACCTCAGGGCTCCTGGCCACTACTGGCACAGTCTGCTGGCTGCCTATTGATGAAGAGAGGTTTTACCTGGAGAGGGCAGGCCAGGCAGGTTGGGTTCTGGATCTCTGGAAAGGACCTTACCCATCACTTTAACCCTTGGGAAGCAGGAATTTCAGAGCAGATTCAAGACTTTATTACGTGTTGCCACAAAAAGATTAAGTGCTGAGGAGATTAGATGAAAGTACATCTGAAAAAGCCAAATAAGGAGGATGTGATGACCATGGATTGGTATCCACGGCTGTGAGAATGTTGGTGTTCGCTTCTTCAAAAACAACTTTTCAAAGAACTGAGTCCAAGATATGGCACAGCTTAGTTTTCTCCTTTCTTTCATAAGGCTGGTTAATTACAAACTAATGAGGATACTGCATCCCTTAAAAAGAACATTAGTTGTATGTGTAATTCCTACACATAAATCAGCTTTCATGTGACTGGGTTGCAATAGGAGGTGCAGTGTTTTCCCCCAAGTGTACTGCAAGCCAAGGCTCCTTTAGAATATTCTCCATAGTTTTCAGACAATCCATTTCTTAGTGCTATGATATAACTCCCTACATTACCTCCATCCATGTCAGAAAACAAATTCCTGCTCCTCTGACTTCAGTGGAGATAGTACTGGTCTCACAGTTTCACACTTCCAAGAACAACGAAGGAGTATAAATACACCAACATGATATCAATTTTACACTTTCTCATCTTCAATACTTTCTTAATGTTTCTTGATTCTCTGCAAACTTCCATTGTGTTTACTCTCCTTCTCTCTACAGATATTGTGTCCAAATTGGTGGACGAGAAGCTCAATATGAGCCGGCAATGTGCTCTTGCGGCCCAGAAGGCCAACCGCGTCCTGGGCTGCATCAAGAGGAGCGTGGCTAGCAGGTCAAGGGAGGTGATTCTCCCCCTCTACTCTGCCCTCGTGAGACCTCACTTGGAGTACTGCGTCCAGTTCTGGAGTCCCCAACATAAGAAGGACATGGACCAGTTGGAGAGGGTCCAGAGGAGGGCCACGAAGATGATAAGAGGGCTGGAGCACCTTTCCTATGAGGACAGGCTGAAAGAGTTGGGGCTGTTCAGCCTGGAGAAGAGGAGGCTCCGGGGTGACCTTATAGAGGTCTTCCAGTACCTCAAGGGGGCCTACAAGAAAGATGGGGAGAGGCTGTTCAGGAGGACCAGTTGTGATAGGACAAGGGGTAATGGTTTTAAAATAGAGGGAGGTAGATTCAGATTGGATATTAGGAAAAAATTTTTTACCATGAGAGTTGTAGAACACTGGAACAGGTTGCCCAGAGAGGTGGTGGATGCTCCATCCCTGGAGACGTTCAAGGCCCGGTTGGATGAGGCCCTGAGCAACCTGATCTAGTTAGAGATATCCCTGTTCCTTGCAGGGGGGTTGGACTAGATGGCCTTTGAAGGTCCCTTCCAGCCCTAACGATTCTATGATTCTATGATTCTAAATGAGAGGTTGATAGACTATTCATTCAGAACCAGCCTCTGTGCTTAAACAAAATTATTACTTTGTATGCTTTGATTGTAAAGATCCTGACAGAAGAAGAACTTTTAAAATTAAGCATGAAAAAGAGATATATGCATGGAAAGACAAGGTTTTAGCAAATCCAAACGCTAGGCAAGCATCTCTAAATTAAAGGAAACAACTTACATAAAATATTTTTCCTGTGTAATGGCTCAATGGAAAGCCAGGTATTCTTATGCTTTATGCTTCCTGCTGTCATCTTAAGTGAAATAGCAGAATCATTTGGGGAATTTTTTTTCAATCCAGATGATGTAAAGGACTTTGGAGGAAGCATATGGAAAAAAAAGCACATTTTTTTCCCTTGGTCTAAAGAGACGGGTATGTGACTTCTATATCAGACATTTTCAAGATTAAAACATGTTTAGAATTTAAATTGCTTCTATATTTAATATTGATAAACCTAATCTACAGTGTTTCTGCTCCTTCTTTATCATAGAGACAGGATTAATATTCATGAGATTACTTTTGGTGATGTGCAAGCAATTCCATAAGTCAAATTCACTCAACCTGTATTTGCATGGAATATTTACCTTTTCCATAATATCTTTAATTTTGTCAACACTAAAAGCAGATGATGACTTTGTTTTTAAGGTTGCTGTTGTGGGTTAGGCCGATCCGGCAACTAAACCCCACGCAGCTCTCCCACCCCAGTAAAATGGAGAGGAGAAAAATGTAATAAAAGAGCTGAGGATCGAGACAGGAACAGAGGAGCACCCACCAACCACGGTCCCGGGCAAAAGAGGCCGTTTTCTTAAAGCAAAACTATTTATTAACAGCTACCTACAAAGAGAAAAGCAAACAAAAACGGTTACTTGAGAGAATAACAAGAAAAACAAGGCCAGGTCTTAAGAACAACACCACTCCCCCCCACTTTGCCTCTTCTTCCCGGCTCTACCTCCTCCCCCCAGCGGCGCAGGGGGCAGAGAATGGGGGAGTGCAGGTCAGTTCATTCCAAGTTGTTACTGCCGCTTCTCTTAAAGGAGAAGGAGTCCTTACACCATTGTCCCTTGCTCCAGTGGATCCCCTACTCATGGCGAAAGCGTGAATCCTACCCGCTGAGGGGCAAATCCTTACCCCATCGGATTTGCCCAAGTGCGGGCTTTACCAGTCCTGGGCTTTTAAGGAGCTGTAGCCACTCGCTCTGGTGTGGGTCATCATACAGACTTTAACTGCGCTCCAGCTTGGGTCGTCATATCGACCCGAAATGCGCCTCCGTACAGACTTAGATGCGTAAATGCGCCTCGACCTGTGCCCATGATTCACAACAGTCTCAGGCTCAGGCATCTCCTTCAACGAAACACCTCCCCATCGGCGGGGGGTCATCCCACAGACTCTAGATGCGTACCATGCTCAGGCTCTGGCATTTCTTCTCGACGTGGGTCCTCCACGGGCTGTGAGTGGGTCTCTGCTTGCTCCACTGAGGACTGGCTGCAAGGGGCCGCTCGCAAGGGGGACTCAGCCGTGGCACACATTGTTCCGTCCCATCTTCACTGACCTCTTATCTGTGTGGCCGTTTCTCTTAGATCTCAGTCCTTTCTGGGTGAACTCGGCCCAGTGGGCGCCCCGGCAGCGGGGCCCTCCCCGAGTTCCCCAAGTGGCTCCGCCACCGCCATCCTTGACGGGGCGGTCACCGGCCCGGCCCGGAGCCGGGAGCGGGGGCCGTGTCCCACTCCCGTCTCCTTGTCCGTGGGCAAAGGCACACACCTTTCCGGTTCCTTTGTCCCGATGTAAATAGGGCCACTCGCAGAGGCGCCGATTGGCTCAAGCCCCGAGGGGGATGGGAGTCCGGTGTGATGGGCAGCTTCTGCCACCCGGACCTCCCCCCCACTTCAAACCATGACAGTTGGTAAAAAAAAAAATCATCAAACAGTTCTGATGTCTTGCAGAGTGCTATCCTTGTCCCTGCCCCCACCCAAAGAAAACAACAAAAAACCTCCAGCCAAACACAACAATAAATAATGTTGTCCTGTCCTGGCAAGCAATTTCTTGGCATCTAGCAACTTTTGAAACTTCAGCACTACCTGCTTTATTTCTATGGTGATGATAGTACACAGAGAGGATACCAGTTACATTCCTTTGTGACTTAATGCAAGTGCTCCCGGCCAAAATTAAGGAGTTTTATTGGTCAAATTTCTTACCTCATACTGAGATATTTTAAAAGATGATTTTGTTAAAAAGGTCTAGACCATTTCTGTTGTTCAATTATTAGGTAAATCGTTTGCTATGTTCCATCTCTGCTAACCATCACTGAGGGTAGCTTAGCAAATAGTGATTCAGCCTTTGGTCAGGAGCTCATTGTACTGAGCCTGCTCCAGATGTCATAAATACATCTTGTTGGGACGTTTTATTGCTCTCACTTCCCTGCAGGCAGCCCAGACTGGAATGGATTTATGTATTTTTATTTTGGGACTGTTTTTGCTGGAAGGCCTGCAAAAAAAAGCAGGCTTTGCATTTTGAGAGAGCTGAAGTTGCACACCACATACATCTTAATTTTGCTATTGAGTTGATTGATGCTCTGAAATATGTGAAGTGGTCTCCCTTCAATACCCTTCATATCCTGAGACATTTTCTTTCCTTTTTTCGTCCAGCTCCAAAGGAGACCAGTTTGGATATGTATCAGCCTTAGATTTCTGCTATTAAATTTTGATTATCTGTTGCTCACCAGCCTGGGCTGCAGCACCAAGGACACTGTTGCATCCTCCACAGCCAGGAGGAAATGGCCTGCCTCTTGTAGGCAGGATAGGTACCCTGAGTTGAGTAGTTAATTAGTCATTATCTTCAACTCAGTCCAGCTGGGTAAGAATGATTGGTGCCATAATTCCCCCTTTTTGTTTTACCATTTTTTCTGTTTTCACAAAGGCTTTATGGGTGAGCAGAGACCCGGCCCATTCATCCAACTCCAGCACACTTCCCTCCCACAAATACCACGTCAGGGCTTGCAGCTTTACCTTCTTCTCCAAAGGACTCTCACTCCTGGCTCCGGCTCTTTTGGCTCGGGCTGTCAGCTCAGCGAGGGAGTCGGGGCTTCCCAGGGTCTCACAGACGTATCACTTCAGGGTCACCAGTTGTTGCTCACCAGCCTGGGCTGTGGCACCAAGGACACTTGCATCCTCCACAGCCAGGAGGAAATGGCCTGCCTCTTGTAGGCAGGATAGGTACCTTGAGTTGAGTAGTTAATTAGTCATTATCTTCAACTCAGTCCAGCTGGGTAAGAATGATTGGTGCCATAATTATCTTTTTCTATAAGCAGTTCTACTGAGGCTGTCTGGAGAGTATTCTGAGACTCTTTATTGTAGCTAAAGGTACCAATTCTCTACAACGTAACCATCTCTGTAAACGTCGGTGTATTCATTGCAAAAAATAAATCTGGTTTATTTACTGTAAGGATTCTTTTAATAGAATACGCTCATTAGAATATTACTATCACATCTCCTAGGAGGTGTCTATGGCCTCCAGCTGGGCACAGTGTAAAGAGATCCCTCTGAATGGACTGCATTCAGCTCTGGGGTCCCCAACACAAGAAGGACATGGAGCTGTTGGAGCAAGTCCAAAGGAGGGCCATGAAGATGATCCGAGGGCTGGAGCACCTCTGCTATGAAGACAGGCTGACCGAATTTGGGTTGTTCAGCATGGAGAAGAGAAGGCTCTGGGGAGATCTTATAGCAGTCTTCCAGTACCTGAAGGGGGCCTACAGGAAAGCTGGAGAGGGACTTTTGCAAGGGCATGTAGTGATAGGAAAAGGGGAAATGGCTTTAAACTGAAAGAGGGAAGATTTAGATTAGCTATAAGGAAGAAATTTTTTACAATGAGGGTGGTGAAACACTAGAACAGATTGCCCAAAGAAGTTGTGGATGCCCCATCCCTGGAGGCGTTCAAGGCCAGGTTGGATGAGGCTTTGAGCAACCTAATCTAGCGTAAGATGTCCTTCCTGCCTGTGGGAGGGGGGTTGGAACTACATGATCTTTAAGGCCCCTTCCAACCCAAACCATTCTATGAGTCTATGACTGACGACCAACCAAACAAAGCAGCACTGAGTAGAGTCCTCACTGGGCTTCAAAAAGGAATAGAGTTGCATTACTATAGTGCTGTGTCTACAGTAACTAGTTGCAGTATAGAATTGGATTTACAAACCTGTGCATAGTACTGCAGGGTGCTGAGGCTGTTGTACAGACTGGCCGTAGCTCTGCACCACCACTGCTTTGGTCGCTTCCCCACTGCTCTTCATCCGCCTACAAGGGACCTGCCCTGCCAGCGTAAGGTTTGCCCTCAGTGCTTGGTGGCTCATGAAACTGGCTGCAAAAGTCAGGGTCTAACCCTGCTCTGGGACTTCCCTGCTCATTTTGCCACTTGGGTGGGCAGGACAGAGATATCTGCTCTGCCGTGCGGCAGCTTCATATCACTAGCACATTCAGCAGCGTAAGCCAAGTCCAGTGGAAACTGCACCTAAAAGTGAGGAAATTCAGAATGGCTGCACCTCAGGGTAGCTTTATTAATCCAATGCCTTCAGCTAGAGCTATCTAAATATAATTTAACCACAAGCCGAGTCAGAGCCTTTAGTTTGCATTTTCTGGTGAAATTTTTGCCTCACTTTTTATGAAGGAATACCCATTAAGACCTTATTTTATCCCTTGCTATTCACTGGTGGTACTGAAGGAGTGTAGTGCCTTAGTACATGATCCTCTCCTTTTCTAGCATGCTTCATAAGCAAGTCAACAGAGAGCATCTAAACCATGCTCAAACATTGCTACTACAAGTTAAATTCAGTAGAGACACGTACATCTCCAAGACACTGCTTCAGATTCTCTTCAGATGAAAGTAAGCATCTGTTTCAATTCTCATTAAAAAGAAACAAAGTGAAATTAAGTACCATTACAGAGAAGAAGAAATTAAAACACATTCAGATTCCTCAGAACAAGATGATCATCTCAGAAATACCTGTATGTGATGTTCTTAGGAGTGTAGAAGAATGCGAGAGAGAAATGCTGTACTTTTATTTCCTATTCCCAGTCACAAGGTGAATACCACGATGAAACTTCATATGCAAACATACCTTCCTGTTTGTTTTTTGCAATGTGACAGCATACAGGCAGCACAGTTCGATATTTACATTGGGCATATGTAGAGAAAAGTCTATTTTCCTAAGAGAAATGTAGTAACTTGCCTCTCTCACATTTTGAACATGGTTCTTTGAACCATAGCAAGAGGAGGGAAGAGACCATTGTTAAAGAGGTAGCATTCATTTGGCCCCAAGACATGGGTGGAAGTATGGACAAACTTGAGATTGTCAACTAACAGTTCAGATTCATGAGTTCATAAATTATTTAGGAGTGAGCGCTGTCAGATGTTGTAACATTCTTCACTATGACTTTATTACTGTCCTGTGCAGCTTTCTTAACAAACGCTCTCGGCCTGTCATTTTTTCCATCTGGGCTTAAATACAATACTGTTAATGTCTTGTATGGTTAAACTGAAGGAGTTTTTTAAACTATTGAAAATTAAAAGCTAATCTTATGAAGGTGGGTGTTTATCTCAAAGTTTCTCTTTAAAACTATTTCTTTATATGTCTGCTTAACTTATTAGGGCAACTGAGACTGACATTTATGATAACTAATACAAACATTGCTTTTCTATGACATAATTAGACTCTGATGCCAACTTTTCTTATGCTGACAGCATTGTGCCAGCTCCTCTAAACAATCTGTTTCATAATAAATGTAAAGATATGACATGCAAATGAATTAATCAGTTCCTGAATGCATCAGAGCAGTATCTGTTACTTGATGTGCCATAGCTTATATTGTGTTACATTCTGAAACAGCTAAAAAAGATAGAAAGTATTAGGGAGCTGCTTCAAGGAGGGGCAACACTTCTGCTGGTCTGAAGACAGGGCTTGATAATCTCAGAAGGAGATGCTATGGACACAGCTCTGGGGGTGGATGGCCCAGAAGAACTGAGTTCTGTGTGACTGCAGGACCCGACATAATGCAAACTGGTTGCATTCATCATCCTGGTCATCTGTAATCTGGTTCAGCCTCAGTCTTGTCATTAGGGGAGTAAGATCGAGTTTGTTGGTACACAGAAACACATCAGAAAGGTATGTTTATATGCAGTTTTCTACCTTATTACATAATGCATAGGTACTGTGTTTGTGGTTAAGTGGTCTTAGGGAATGATGCAGCCTTAACACTAGAAAACTTAGCGTTTATTAGCAAAGACATACAGTTACAGGTAAGCCTAAAAAAAGTATATCATAACCAGTTCTGTCATTTGAATAACTGCCAGCATATATGTCTTCTCTGACATGACTAGTTCGTAAATTGTGAGTTTAATATTCCTTTTTCTAAGTCTTTAAATTCTAGAAGTGGCATGCATTTATTACTTTTTTCCCTGCAGATTCTGTACAGTTCTAAAGCACAAAATCATATAAAAATTCTTTCGCTTTTTTTATTCCAATGTAACTACTATAAAGAAAGTGTAAATTTTTCTTCATGCAAATTATTCCGGTTTTGTCTTCTGGAAAATAGGTAGAAGCACACTTTTCTGAGTATGTTTTTGTCGTTACTGTCAGCATCCAAGAAGGCTCATTAAAGTGTGTTCGGCAGGTTATCCCTAATCTTTAATCATGTGTTTTTCCCAAAATTTTTATTATCTTTTTCACTTCACACTAGCAGTGGAATTAAACCAGATTATCTTAGAACTGATGAAAGTTTTTTATTAATCAACTAGATGATGACAGTGTACTCTGTAAATTTACAAGGATCAAAATGGAAGGAATTATCTGTAGCTCAGGAGGCAGAATTAATGTTCAGAGTAACTTTGGCAAATGGAAAAATGAAAAAAAGATGCTATTTAATAAACATAAAATTAAAAATTTAGGCAACAATAACCATCTGCACTGAGAAACTAAGAAACTGCTGGCTAGGGAACAGTTGTGCACAGAAGGCTCTAGGTGTCATCACGGATAACACGCTGATAAGGAGATGAATCAGCTGAGTGACAGCTTTCTTCTGCAACATGTATGATGTGTAAACATGCAGTCTGTAAAACAATCTTTGTACTCTGTTGAGCACAGATAAACAGATACTATTTTTTTTGTGTTTCTAGTTTTTGATTTTTAGCTTTAAGTAATTTGATCCAAATTCTTCTTCCCTTCACACCTGCCAGAAACCTGGCCTCACCATCTTCTGTACAGTTGACTTCCTTAACTGATTTACTCTTAATCCCTGAACGACCACTGAGCTTCATGCAAACCCTTAACCTTCAGTTATAGCCCTCCCTTTATCCCGAAACATGGTGACGACCTTGAGAGATTCAAATGAGCTTTCTTTTTCTCACATTTGATTTATCAAAAATCTGGTTTGGTTAACCTTGTTAAGGAATAATAACATATCAGAGGTTAAAAACATGGGGGTTTTCCATTGACGGTAACTTGGGCCAGGATTTCAGCCAGAGATATAAAGCAATTAATCGCATGTCACATGGCAGCACAAAGCTGCTGTGAAACCCAGACTGTCTGACCTGTGATCTATCCGACCGCATGGCTGTGCTTCCACATTTTCACACCCTGTATTGGAAGAGCCTCCAGACTGAAGCGATAGTGCAGAACAGAAAGATTTTACAACAGCTCCATAAATTAATCATTAACAAGCATAGCTGTCTGTTTTATTAAAGAGGGTGCTTGAGCCTCTCTTCCCAGTCCATAAGAAAAGGTTTGGAGCATCCTGGATTAGACAGCTATGTCCAAGAATGAGAGGGCAAACCAAAAAGGATTGTGCATGCCAATGAGACATCTGTGAGGAGCACAGTGGAATACTAGGATTTCAGAGAGAAATCTGAAAATCATAGAATCATAGAATGGTTAGGGCTGGAAGGGACCTTCGAAGGTCATCTAGTCCAACCCCCCTGCAAGGAACAGGGATATCTCTAACTAGATCAGGTTGCTCAGGGCCTCATCCAACCTGGCCTTGAACGTCTCCAGGGATGGAGCATCCACCACCTCTCTGGGCAACCTGTTCCAGTGTTCTACAACTCTCATGGTAAAAAATTTTTTTCTAATATCCAATCTGAATCTACCTCCCTCTATTTTAAAACCATTACCCCTTGTCCTATCACAACTGGTCCTCCTGAACAGCCTCTCCCCATCTTTCCTGTAGGCCCCCTTGAGGTACTGGAAGACCGCTATAAGGTCACCCCGGAGCCTCCTCTTCTCCAGGCTGAACAGCCCCAACTCTTTCAGCCTGTCCTCATAGGAAAGGTGCTCCAGCCCTCTTATCATCTTCGTGGCCCTCCTCTGGACCCTCTCCAACTGGTCCATGTCCTTCTTATGTTGGGGGCTCCAGAACTGGACGCAGTACTCCAGGTGAGGTCTCACGAGGGCAGAGTAGAGGGGAAGAATCACCTCTCTCGACCTGCTGGCCACACTCCTCTTGATGCAGCCCAGGACGCGGTTGGCCTTCTGGGCCGCAAGAGCACATTGCCGGCTCATGTTGAGCTTCTCATCCACCAGTACTCCCAAGTCCTTCTCCTCAGGGCTGCTCTCGATCCATTCTCTGCCCAGTCTGTATTTGTGCCTGGGATTGCCACGACCCAGATGTAGGACCTTGCATTTGGCCTGGTTGAACTTCATGAGGTTGGTACGGGCCCACCTCTCCAGCCTGTCGAGGTCCCTCTGGATGGCATCCCTCCCTTCCAGCGTGTTGACAGCACCACACAGCTTGGTGTCATCGGCGAACTTGCTGAGGGTGCACTCCATGCCACTGTCCACGTCACCGACAAAGATGTTGAAGGAAGGTTCCCAGTGTCCAGCACTCAGGACATTCCAGGTACAGAGAGAGCATGAAGAAAGCTGCAGAGATATGACTAGAAAGAGAAGGAAGGAGCATCCAGGCAGCATAAGTCAGTAGGGCTTGGGCATGCAGTAGTTGGCAGAAACAGGCTCTGAAACGCATTCAGGAGCACAGGAGCACAACATCCTGAAAACAAGGTTGAGAAGGTGAAATGAGGACAGATGCCTATAGCTGGGCCAGGTTGAGGTCTCCGTGCTTTATTCTGAGCTGAAGTCATGACAAACAAGAACCCTTTCATGGCTTTCAGGACTGTGATATACATCCCTACTTTGTTGCTTCATTATGCAGCTGTGTAAAGATAATTGAGAGAACTATGCTAGATTTTTCATCAACAAGCAATAAAATGTGATAAATATGTTACATGGAATGGCAAATGTTAGAATTAATAAGCTGAAATGTTGACGAATTACTGTTTATATACTTGACATGTAATAATTGCTTCATTTATCATCTGAATCTGGAAAACTTAAATAGCAGGCATTTATAATTAATTTTCTCCCCTTGCAAACTGCAATTCATTCCGCACTCAAAGGAGTCAGTGTTAATTTCTTTTCTATCAGCCACAGGCCATAAGTTAATGCATTAAAAAAAAAATCAGAACATTTAAAATAACAGTCTAATTAAATTATATCCTCTACTGTTGGAGAAAAACACATGATTCTTTAGGAGATAATCAGTCACCACAGTAAACACCATTTAGTTCTTCTTACAAATCTGTGTCTACCCACTGGCAATCTTAGACTGTCAAGATGAAGAATTCACTTTACAGAACAGATGAAGGATATTGACTTCAGCCTCATTAGCAACTTCAAATGAGAATGACAATGGGAGTTCATTAAATAATAATATTTTCCATATACTGAGTTTCCTTCATCATACACAAGAATATGCTTTACTCAGAGCCTGACAAAGCCCACATTTCTGATTCATGCTTCTCCGTTGATCAGCTGGATAATGCCCTTTCCTTAGGGTCTTTCTTGTTTGAGCAGCTTGTTTGCTGCCTCACTGAAACCAGTAAGGCAGATGGTGCCAACTTCAGCTCAGAACGCTGTAAGTGCCTTACTCCAGGCTGGATCCACTCGAGTCCCTGGGAAGATCTGGGCACTTCTAGGAGGACCACATCAATCAAAGCAGCTACGCATAAAGCATTCTACACAAACAGTAGTCAGTGTCCCATGGGGTGGCATGGAAGAGTCTCATTAAAGACCTGTGGGCTTTTGCTCATACAACTTTGCTAGTCAGGGTAGGTATAAGAGCTCCACTTAATGTATACAGCTGGGAATAACTGACAGAGAAAGGCTGTTTGGAGACTAGCTACTTTTCCACAGCAAAATGAATTCAGGTCTCCCACAAATAGCTACCCATTTGACTATGCATAGTCACGTAGGCTGTGTGTGTAGTGTCTGTGAACATCAACCATGTAGCTACTCCAAGGGCTATTTTATTATAGAATCATTATAGCTGAAAAATAATTAAGTTGGTTTTTTTTCAGCTGGTAGACATTCTCATGTCATAAATATCATTAGGATCTGGCAAGAGATTGAGTGTCTCATGTTAAAAAAAAATCACCTCAGTATAATCTATTTACTTTTAACAATGTTTTTCCAAGTACTAGCAAGAATCGCGAAGTGCTAAGAATAAGGATATTTCACAAGATGAAAATAATGAATGCTTTCCCGTGTATAGCCACTACTAATTAGTTCTCAGTTCTATTTTAAGAATGGCTTTTCAAGCATTTTTAATTTCAAGATCTTCAGGGCAAAAGAGCATGTGACTTCTCTTATTGCTCCCTAGGCCAATCAGTAGCTTAATTCGACATACAGAGAACTAAGTACAACTGACAGACTTCAGCTTCTGCATTCTTGCAATTCTCTTTTTCACAAGGTACCACTGAGGTCAGGGGCTTTAGAAAAGGATAGAAACCCATCTCTTTCAAGATGCATTCCAGCACCTTTCTCACAGAAACTGAGGAAGGTCATTTGTTTATGCAGGTTATTCCATAGTCTTCCCTTCGGTATTTAAACTTTCAAGAGAGTGCTCCATCACTTGCTGCCCCTAAGGAAAGACATAGCTCTCTAGCAAGCTGTACTGGAGGTGTACGTAATCCGTAAAGTTCTGTCCCCTGCTCCCACAACTGTTTAGGCATTTTACATTGAAAGGTCATGGGAAACAATCTACAGAAGCCTCTCAGAAGACTTCACTGCTTTCTCTTCCCAGCAGAGTGCCTTTGCCAATGGGCAGTTGGATCAGACTCCTTTGGTGCTCTCTTGCCCTGCCCGGCAGGGCAGTGGAGAAAGAAGGGGAATTTTCCCCTTGGCAGCACTGAGGATGCTCACCTGGGACACAGGTAATTCACATTTGAGCTCATTCTGCCTCTGCCCAAATCAAGTTAAGACAGTATGTTTAAAGGGAAGTGGCAGTAACTTCTCTTGCAAGACTGCAGGAAAAAAGAGTAAGCCAATTGTCTGTACTGAAAGGGATATGTTCAGCATCTAAATCCCAGGCATCATTTTCGGCATGAAATCTAATTTAATCTGATTTAGCTCTAGGGTTAAATGAGAGATAGTGCTTCTTTGTAGCCAGCACAGATGCCCTCTTCTCTCCCTGCCCTCCTCCTTCAGCTAACTGACTGTAGTCTTCAGCTGCAACTTCAGTCCCTGGAACTGAGCACCTAAGAGAAACATGTGGCAGTGCTCAGCACTGGCACACCTTTGTCGCTTTGCTGATCACGCCAGGGATCACCTAAGGTTGTGTTAAGGAGTTAACATAACCTAGACTCACTAAACCTGAAGACATTGCATGCAGTATAAGGGAACGTCAGTCCAAATCCCTTTTTCATAACAAAAGCTCTGGTTTCATATGAATAGACATCCTGATCACGCAGTTGACTGGACATCCTTATTGCAGCTGGAATACCAGGGCTTTTTGCCCAGTGGCTGTTTATAATGCTTCAGAGAAACAACAAAAACAAAAATTTGTGACAGCTGAAGCAATGACCAAGCAATTCCTCTAGTGTTATACAGAAAATGAAACTGGCAAGTCAAACTTCTAAATACACTTCATAATTCAGATACATTAGCAATAATTATTTTTAACAAATTGTAACTGCATTATAACTACACTGCAATTACACTAATTGTATTGAAGTTAATATGCATGTACTATAATGTGCATTTGTTTTCTTTCGTTAAACCCAAGTAATCAGGTAAACTAATTACAAAGAAGTGTTTGAGCTACAAGATAACCGCTCTTTGCTGGCACAGATCTAGCCATGTTCATCTTCTCAGCTAATTACAACTTGTCCTGTTCACTGCAGAAGAAGGTCTTTGACCTTCTCCAATAAGCAGCATAACAAATGCCACAGACAGTAATTTGGGAAATATGGAGACATTTTAAAACACTGGAATTCACACTGCGGGACAGGATGTTATCCCAATGTAGGATAATATCACCTACCTTCATTACTAAAGATCCAGTTTCAAGTTTTTGTTCTGTAGATAAAGCAAGTACCTGAGCTTATTCAAGTACCTGAACCTATACTTCCCTATTCATGCAAAGTTAAAAAATGTTATTAATGGGATCTTTTGAGGTTATCTGAGGTCATTCCGACACAGTCTTCCATATTGGACCTACAAAATTCTTTTCCAAATCGAAGCAATTATTTAAGAAAACTTTTATAGAATCAAAATGTTTTTATCAAAAGTAGTTTTTTCAGATTAAAAAACAAAAATAAATTACTAATGTAATAGGTAAATCACTGTTCCCACACTGAAGACTAACGTATTCTTTGAAAGCACTTGGAGACCAAAGCTGGAAAGAGCACTCCTTAGGGAAAGAGGGAAAAAATAATTTCTTTTAAATAAAATACAACCGTATACTTCAAGAGAAAGAGAAAAGAGCTCATTCTCCTAAAGAACATATTGCTCCTAAGTAACCTTATCATGCTGAATTTTCCTTGTTTTGTGTATAGGTCTTTATCAAAAAGAAGAAATTTGAATTAGTTCTTTTAACCCAGCATGACCATTCTTCATATTGCTCTGTGTCTTGATCCCATTGTTCATGTCCTTACAGGTGTTCTTCTGTGACAGTGGCTCTTCTCCTCCCCTCCTCTCCTCTTCTCCCCAGCCGCCGCCATGAGATCTCTACTCCATGTACTCCCTTTTTTTCCCATGAATTACTGTTCTGATCTGACTCAGTTTTTCTTTTACATGATGTATTCTTACTTTTTGACTATTTTGACCTATCATTTGTCAATTGACCTATCAATTTGTCAAAAAAATTTGAGATTTTTGACCTATCCATTCCTCAGATTATCTTTTCTTTCCTTTACTTCTAAATTCACAGTAACATTGTTTGTTGTTTTTTTTTTAACTTAATAAAATGAGGCAATTAATATCAGTCTAAAAAAAAGAATTATTTTGTCAGCTCCTAGCAGTTGCCAGGCAACAGACTACGATATAACCGGTTTGTTGGTGGTTGGCTTAATTAATGTCTAAATAAGTATTGTTTAGGCTTGAACTGTCTTCTATAACATGGTCCTAAGGTGAAGTCCACTACACTAGAGGTTTCAAGTCCCCACACAGGAAAGATAGCAAGCACTAGGATTGCTAATTGCCCCACATAATGCAAACTCTCTTCTAATATCTAACAAAATAATCTGTCCCATACGTTTTTATACAGGACACAAACTTTCATTGCAACAGTTGCTTTTCCAAAGGTACTAGGACACCTCAGCTGGCAGGGGGATGAAGAAGGTCACTTGCAGGAGCCGTGTATGAGTTTTGCTGCTCGTCTACACACATACAATTTTATCTTCTGGGACAATAGAGGCCTATTGCTCACATTAATCTAATAGTACGAAGCAATCATCTTAACCTGCACGCTTAACCTGGAAAGTAGGAGAGGGTAAACTGAAATCCCAAGAGGCATTGTTGAAAAAGAAATAGCTGAGCAGTTCAGTAATGAAACAGAGCTGATGGACTTTCTTGAGCTTTTCTAATCCTTTATGTGAAGAGAAATGAAGAAATTCAGACAAGATCTGAAACAGGATGTTAAGCTGGACTGTGGGAACCTTAGCCAAAATTACTATTCAAAATATCTTCACACATCAGTCACCTAAGTTCGGTGTGTGCCTGCATTTGATCTGTGCTTCAAGTGTTTCTAGTTCTTTTGCAGGCTTATAACTGCTTTGATCTGAACACTTGTGCATCTGTGCTGGTTTGAGGTCCTAAATCTCCTACCTTTGCTAGCATGCTTAGAGAAGATCACCACTCCTGAATGGACATGGTCTCTCATCACAAAACTTTGGCCAGGAGGTTTTAAAACACAACCAGGAAAAAAACTCTCCTTCCACATCTAAATACTTTGACTTCTAGACTATTACTCAAAAAGTGAGGGACTCCTGAGATTTTGGTGCAACATAGTCAAATCTTTCTTTTCCACTTCTTGCTTAATGGTCTTCCAGGCTATTAGCTAGTTAGATTATTCGGGTTATTTATCAAACATATCAAACATACAAACTGTTCCTTTTCCAGGTTAAATAAAGGTGGCCTGTCCACCTAATCAGTTACAGCTGGTAATTAGTATCGGCAGATGAGCAGAAAAGCTACTTGGATAGAGAGGCAAGATTCCTGTGACTAGAAACAAAGAGACCAGAGGATGCTGTGACCTCTCTGAAAGCAGCAAAGCCACATGAGGAAACGGGAAAGACAGACATGCTTTTCAGTGTGCTGGCCATAGGAGCTGCATCTCAACATGGGAATTATCTCATAGTGTAGTGTTATCGGAGTCTCCAAAAAAATACTTTGATAAGTTTCTTCTCATCATTACTGCGTACTTCGTTGGAGTCAAGTACCAGGTCTGGTAATACTTGCAGAAATTAAAAGCATATAGTTCAATTTTCAGTATTTCTCAGGTTTGATGGTGATAATGAAAATGCTTTTAATCAGAAAAAAAATATCCCAGGTTATTGCTGAAGAGGTAGACTATAAATTGATGAAAAAATAATTAAATTCTCACACTTCTCTCAAGATTTCATCTGTCAAAGGGTATGAGTTTCATGGCAATAATGCTATTCTACACTGTTTGTTTTTTCTATAGTAACACTATTTTTTATTTCACAGCTGGGGTTAATAGATAGTTAATAGCTAAAAGCCTCACTGCACAAGGATAATAGGAACCAAAGTCATTAAAAACAGGAAAGATGTATTTTTTTTCTCAAAGAAGTTAATACTGACATACACTTTTATCATTTAAAAAAATTAACTAAAGGTTTGAATTACCACATTCCTTTGCTCTGATATATTTTTTCCCTGATTTAAGATTTTATTTGTTTTGAATTCAACAGTCAAGTTTCTACTAAAGAATAACTTATAAAGACATCTGAATATCTCATTTTTTATGCTGTTTCATAAATAATGGGATGTCATCCAGAGGGACCTCGACAGGCTGGAGAGGTGGGCCTGTGAGAACCTCATGAAGTTCAACAAGGCCAAGTGCAAGGTCCTGCACATGGGTTGGGCCAATCCCAAGCACAAGTACAGGCTGAGCAGAGAATGGATTGAAAGCAGCCCTGAGGAAAAGGACTTGGGAGTGCTGATTGATGAGAAGCTCAACATGAGCCGGCAATGTGCGCTGGCAGCCCAGAAAGCCAACCGTATCCTGGGCTGCACCAAAGAAGCGTGGCCAGCAGGTCGAGGGAGGTGATTCTGCCCCTCTATTCTGCTCTCATGAGATCCCACCTGGAATACTGTGTTCAGCTCTGGAGTCCCCAACACAAGAAAGACATGGAGCTGTTGGAGCGGGTCCAGAGGAGGGCCACGAAGATGATCCGAGGGCTGGAGCACCTCTGCTGTGAAGACAGGCTGGGAGAGTTGGGGCTGTTCAGCCTGGAGAAGAGAAGGCTCCAGGATGATCTTATTGCAGCCTTCCAGTATAGAAAGGAGGCCTACAAGAAAGGTGGAGAGGGACTTTTCACAAGAATATATAGTGATAAGACAAGGGGCAATGGATTTAAACAGAAAGAGGGCAGATTTAGATTAGATATAAGGAAGAAATTTTTCACTCTGAGGGTGGTGAGGCAGTGGAACAGGCTGCCCAGAGAAGTTGTGGATGCCCCATCCCTGGAAGTGTTCAAGGCCAGGTTGCATGAGGCGTTAAGCGACCTGGTGTAGTGGAGGGTGTCCCTGCCATGGCAGAGGGTTGGAACTAGATGATCTTTTAGGTCCCTTCTAACCCTAACCATTCAATGATTCTATGATTCTATGAAATCACCATGTATGCTCCTTTGTACAATTAAATATCATGACATTTGATAATAATTCTCTCTTTTAATTTGTGGTATTCAGCTATCATTTCTAGATATACAGCTTCATAAGTACTCTGAATTGCAAAGCTAAGTAGCAGTTTTAGATTACAAAAATATTTGATTATTTTTCCATTTAATATTACACTTTCCATCGTTTTTTTTTTTAAGCAGAAGTATATTTATGTCTGTAAACTACAGTCACAAAAGAAAAATATGTGGTTTTAATAAGTACCTTTAGAAAGACAGGCCTATTACAAATACAAGGAAACCAGAGGAAATGAAATCATACTCAGATGCTTAACATAATTTCAGCTATTAATGACTAAGCCACTTTTCTTCATGGCCTGTGTCCATTAACATGCATGTCTGATGCAGTAAAGTGCCTCATTTATTCCACACTTGCAGATAATATTTGAAGATATAATAAGACCAAGTTGAAGAGTTAATAAATACGAAGTGAGGAAAGTGAGTCCATGCTGTTAAATCAGATAGCTTTGTGTAGCTAAGGCAATTTGATAAATATCCTTTGGCAGATTTTGATTCATGAACAATAAACCCACGACAATCTTTTAATTTTTACATGTGATATTTTTTCTTAATAATTTTTCTGGTGTTACACCTTTAACTTACCAAAAACGATTTTGTTTGAGTGTGTCAATTCGTACATAGATTTTAATACATAATAAGGCCCATAGTCCATGTAAAAACATTATAATATAATTTGTCTCAAGGCGGTGCTGATGAGAAGGAGCGACTGTTGTGCTACAAAGCATTACATTCTTAATTCTCAAAAATTAAATTCTTAATGCCTTTTAGCAGGAAATCTACTCAACTGTCTAGACAGTGCCAAAATAAAGATTCTACAACCAGAGAGAAATGATGACATTGAAGTATGCCACTATTTGCTCAGGAACTCTTATGGGACACATACTGAACATGGGAAGGGAAGAGATGTTGGTAAGGTGAACTTGAAGAGATTTTTATCTGTTTAATGCTTGGCCAAGAGTAATCTCACGATCTTATATTTACAGATGAATGAAAAACAGCTCTGATCATTGCTGGAAGACAGCTGTAGCAGCTGCAGGATGTATCATAGTTGTTTACATTAATATGTGAGGCTATAAGCTGAAGAGGCTGAGGGGAGGATAAGCATGTCATTCAACCAAAGTTATTAAGTAGGGTGGTAATCCTCAACACACATATAAAAGAGGCACCTGGAACAATAACAAAATGCTTTGGGCATTAATGAGACAGACCACAGAACCACAAGAGTATCTGAGCTAGGAAGAGACCCCTAGTCCCACCTCCACTCAAGGTAGGGTCAATTAGAGCAGGATGCTCTAATTCCACAAGATAAAAAATCAAGATCTCACCACAAATAGCCTAGCAATCTGAACAGTATTTTGTAACTCACAAACATAATCTTTGTCGGTGCAGGAGTAGCTCAATTGAGCTCAAGAGAGTAATTTTTTTCATCTTTTATATGAGAGATGTGCAGAGATTCAATAGTGAAGTCTGGGGTTTGGGACTATTTCAGAAATGACTTAGATCAATATACTGATTGAAGAAATTGTAATTGAAAATTCACTAAAGTTTGGAGATAAAGTTTGCCTCCTATTATTTTTATTTTTTTTTATTTGATGGTATAAGGTACACTTAACGTTTAAAAAAACTTCAAGCAGATTTCTTCTGATTTCTTTAACTGGAGAAGGTAATATTGGGTAAGATGATATGTAGGACAGAGAGGCTAGTGTTATATTTACAAGAATATCTTGGGAGACAGTATCGTCTATTTTACAGTAAGATAAATTGAGAGTCGAATTTGGTCCTCACACTGGTAATTGGTAACAGATTTGAGAGAAAACCATTCAGGCCTTATTTGCCGATACCCATTTTTATTTTAAATGTCAAATTAATTAAAATTTAAAATCATAGCTGAAGTTAGCTGCTTCACTTGATCCCTAACAATTTCAATGTAAAATGTTGAACGAGACCAAAAAAGAAATTTTTTTGAGGGTTCAGGTTCCCACAAGCCAGAGAGAGTGAATTCTGTCCAGATGTATTAAGAAATAATATCAGGCCCTAAAATGGTTTGTTACTATTTTATACAATCATTTTTGCCAGTGATTTTACTTCCCTTTATGCACTCACAATTTTGTCTGCACATTATTTCCAATTTAAAAAGTTGATTAAGGCCAGATTCAGGTACTGACAAAACTGAGGTCAGAGCCAAAAGGATGTTCTCAAAGTCCAAAATTGAGGACTCCCCACACAGCCATTCTTCCCTTCTTATTGTTAGTCTGCGCATACTTCCACTTATAACCATCAGCTGATTTGAATAACTTTTCCCTATTTAAAGGGAACTCTGTATACAAATTTTGCTCTTTATTGACATGGCTAAAACCATTGTTTTCATTTTCTTGCCCAGTGTTTTCCTACCTGTGAGATTTAAGGTTGGGAATGAGACAGTGCACATCTATATTTCAACTTTCGTTTCTCTTTGAAGGAAAGCTAGTAATTAGCTATTACTTCAATTTAAGGGCAGCACAATATCTGTAATTACAGAGGGAACTTTGTCCAGTGGAGGAACAACAGATTTAAGCATACCGTAATGGAAGAAAATTCACTGGTAATACTCACTCTAGAATGAATAAACAAGCAGACTATTGCTTCATATTTGCTGTGGGTAAACTGAAATTCCATCTCGTTTAAAAGCTTGGCTACATTTTAAATAGAAACAGAACACAGTTTTAGCATTTACCAATGCTGTGGGTTATTCCTTTCCAGAGGAATGTTCTTTTTTTTATCTCTTTGTCACAGTGCACCCAGTCATAGTATTGAAATGTGAACATTTTGGGACTTTAGTGACAACTCTTTTTTAACCCTTATACAGTTGTGTCACCCAGATGCACTCTAGTACTTTACATAGGAATTAAAACAGTAACAATAATTTGAAATTCATTAACTGAAAAAAACCTCCAAAAATCAGTGGTTTAATATGAACCAATTTCCTTTTCTAAAAATACACAACTGAATCTGTTTGCATCCTCTCCCCATTTTGTACAGTGCTCATCTGAAGTTCCTACATTCCAGCTGTATCATAAACCCTTCTCTTATTATTGCCTGACTATCTTCATACCAATGAAAGAGTTCTTCACCGCTTTTTGTCTCCCAAAGCTTAGGATTAGTACTCTGCATTCCTGCTCTCTTTGACTGTCAGCTATCTCTCTGCCACAATCCTTTTCTGAAAAACATCAGACTTTCTGGACAACCATAACTCTTACTTCCTATACTCCTCCATTTATGTTTCCTAATTACTAACTCAGTGTGTGTTTTGGAGGATCCCCCAAAGCAGACAGTTATGATCTGGACAATGGAACAGAGTGTACCCTCAACAGCTTTGAGGACAAAGCCAAATCAGAGGTGGTGGTTGATACATCAGTGAGCAGGGCTGTTGTCTGGGGGAACCTCAGCAGGCTAGAGGAATGAGCTGAGAGGAATCACATGAAGTTCGGCACAGGCAAATGCAAGTCCTGCCCCTGGCTGGCATTTAGCAAGACCCTGCATCAGCACGGGATGAGGACTGATAGGGAAGTAATTTTGCCAATGAAGACCTGGTGCACAAAGCTGAACATGAGGTAGCCCTATGTCCTTGTAGCAAAGAAGGTCATGAGAATGGTCAAATATTGGAATGAGTTGCCAGAGAAGATGTGAAATTTCAATCCTTGCAGATAATCAAAACCCAGCAGTGCAAGAACTTGAGAAACTTCATGTAAGTTGGCCTTGCTTTGTGCAAGGGGTTGTAACAAGTGACCTCAGAGGTTTATTCCCAACTATTTTATTCCATCATTCTCTAGATGTCCTGTTACTGTGGTGGAATTTACATGGACTTTCATGGTAGTATTTTACATATTAAAATTTGAACTATGTTCTCTATAACATAGAACTATTTCAGACTGAAACATTATAGCATCATAACTGTATAGACAAAAATATTTCTAACAAAAATTAAAAGAGGAAGCTCCTGTATCTTTTTTCTGTTTCTTCTTTAATATTATCTCCTCATATTTGAATCATAGAATCACAGAATGGTTTGGGTTGGAAAGAATGTTAAAGATCATCTAGTTCCAACCCCCTTGCCATCAGCAGGGACACTTCCCACTAGATCAGGTTGCCCAAAGCCTCATCCAACCTGGCCTTGAACACCTCCAGGGATGGGGCATCCACAACTTCTCTGGGCAATCTGTTCCAGTGTTTCACCACTCTCATTGTAAAAAATGTCTTCCTTATATCTCATCTGAATCTCTCCTCTTTCAGTTTAAAGCCATTACCCCTTGTCCCTTTGCACTACAGGCCCTTGCAAAAGTCCTTCTCCAGCTTTCTTGTAGGCCCCCTTTACGTACTGGAAGGGTACTAGAAAGTGTCCCTGGAGCCTTCTCTTCTCCAGGCTGAACAACCCCAACTCTCTCAGCCTTTCTTCACAGGAGAGGTGCTCTAGCCCTCGGATCATCTTAGTGGCCCTCCTCTGGACTTCCTGCAACAGCTCCATGTCCTTCTTAAGTTGAGAGCCCCAGAGCAGAAAGCAGTCCATCCAGGTGGGATCTCACAAGAGCAGAGGAGAGGGGCAGAATCACCTCCCTCGACCTGCTGGCCATGCTTCTTTTGATGCAGCCCAGGATACGGTTGGCTTTCTGGGCTGCAAGCGCACATTGCCAGCTTGTGCTGAGCTTCTCATCAATCAGCACCCCCAAGTCCTTCTCCTCAGGACTGCTCTCAATGCATTCTCTGCCCAGCCTGTATTTCTGCTTGGGATTGCCCTGACCCATGTCGCTACTACCCTGAAGTAACGGTGTGCCAATCTTCTGGAGGTTAAGAAGATTCTCAGAAGATTCTGTATTTTTGCTTATATTCTTCTATAACCATAAATAATTAAATGACATATTTACGTATCAAGGTAATGAGTCAAACAGTATCTTGAATCTTGTTTGTTGATCAAAGGGCAAACTGAAGAGAAAGGGAGGGCAGGGACAAAGACGACTATTGCATTTTGCCTACCCCTTAGTGTCATTGCTTAGACCACGCACCTCTCACACAAGCCCTCTGTTCTCTCCTTCAGCCACTGATCTCTGCTGAACATTGGGGTATCTTAGGATGAAAATGGTTGCATACATGCAGAATGGAACACACAGCTATCTTGTCTATATATTTTGGCCTCTGATGTCCACGGCCTCTCAACTACTCACAAACTCAGGGACAGAAATGGTAAAGAAGGGGCAAATTAATCTACTTGAAGGATGAAGAAGTGCTACAGAAGGATGAAGAAGTGCTACAGAGAAATATGACGAGGAAGAGACTCATCGCACCGATGATAAAGCCACATCACGCAAGTCAGAGGGAGAAGTTTGTTGCTATACAAGAGTATATAGCTATAATCTAAAGCGTAATATGAAATCACGTTTAAATCAGCAATGCTAAAACGGGGGGCGGGAAAGAGGGTGTTTTGTGTTTAAAAAGCGCAACGTTAGATTTTAGCGCAGGTTAAACAACACTCTAAAATCGGCTGTGTATTCCTCTTACAGCTCTGCACCTTGTCGACGCATGGGCAGGACGCGGAGACGCGCTCGAGGCGCTGATTTCTGCCCTCCGCCGGGCTCGACTCGCGACCCCGTGTCGCGACAGCGGCCTCCGCTCGCGCCGAGCGCCGCGGCGGCGGCGGCGCCGCCAGCGCCGGGGCGACAGCGCCCCCTGCCGCCCGGCCGCCGCCGTCCCCTCCGCCGCGGGCGCGCTCACCTCTCAACACGCCGGGAATGTCGTCCCTGGAGGAACCGTGGCGCTGGGTACAAGAACGCGAAGGTTTAACACTCCCTTGTAGCACCCACTTCTGTACCCGCGTAGGACTGCTGCCCCCCGGTAAGACGGCTGCAGCAGCTGTAGCCTTAAGCTTGTCATTTAAACAAAAAAAATTCTTACGTTTTTGCTCGAGAGAGAGCCTTAGCTGAATGCAGTTGACTTATTCCAACAGAAATGCCACCGTGTTAAAAGTTGGAGGTAATGCTTAAAAGTTTAGTTGAGCTGTGCAGACAGTGCTATGCATTTTAATATATAGCAATTTTTCGAATTTTTAAAATGTTAAGTAATCTGTTGCAGAGAATGTATGAAATCAGCCTCACTGGGGGAAAAAAAAAAGTGCAATTAAATGATTGCACTTTGCAAATAAAGATAGCAAAAATCTGTTTATTTTGCCATGTAAACTAAAATGGTCCTTTATGGCAGTGGTTCCACAAGCAGTGTACTTCAGACAAGGTAAACAGCAAAGATTAAATCATCTCTTTTTAGTGACTCAGCTTTATTCAACCCAGCAGTTACAGTCACAGTAGCCTTCAAAGTGTTTTATTGCTATAAGCATGCACTAAGCCACATCCTAGTTTTCCAGTTAACTGCACTGGGACCACTAATGCATATCTAATTTGGACATGAATTATTCATCTCCCATTACTTTGGGCATTATTAAAAACCTTTAGCAAGTCAGGTAAGTGGATAAGAGAAGACAAATGCATTTGCCACTCTATAAATGCACCACATTTGCAACAGGGTAATTACATTGCTACGGGAGATGGAGTATTTGCTGATGATTTACATTTTAAAAACATTATAAAAATATGTAAGGACATATAATAACTACAGTCATTTTTAAGGTCAACCCTGACAATCACCTGTGCTTGTCACTCTGTCAAAACTTGACTGTACTATGAAGCTTGTTCCACAAGTAAACCCTTCAAGAAACAGTCTTTTGCTTCTTGAAAATCTATGTTTTCAAGCAAAGGTGGCAGAAATTGATTTGCTGAAGAGATGACAGAGAGCAGCAAGTGAGGATCAGTGACAGGAACCCTTTGGGCCACTGAAGATTTTGTTTGAGGGACCTGTTGGCTACAGAGAGGCTCTGAACCCATCTTAGGAGTGAGTAGGGTTAAGGCCTTGGGCACTGACCTTCAGAAAGATTCTGGCTCTCCTGCACTGAAGGCAAACTTAGGGGTCAGCCGAAGAGCTGTTAGGGCATCCACGGGATGGAGGTGAGCCTGGCTTTTGACATGAGTTCACAGTCTGCATAAGCAGATCCATAGGGCGTGACATTCAGCCACAGTGTGGCGGAAGTGGCATACGGTTAAAGAGCCAGAAGATCTTGCCGGCTCACAGGAGACTGCTTCTGGACAGAAATTGTTCACATAATGAGTTTATACAGTAATTCTTGAGGGAACAGGGAGCTTGTGGGTTTTTGCATCATAGCTGCTGCAGTTCGATAAAACATTTAGCCGCTTACTTAAGCAAGCTGTAAGTTAAATGTTTAAGTTAAACACTTTCAGCTATTTCTGTTGACATGTTCTTAAATGCTTTGTGAAGTTACTGTTCTCTGGAATTCTGCCTTTGGCATCGCATACGAATGCCTTTAGCAAAAACACATTTTAATAGGAAATCCTGAACTGTGCTGGCAACTGGTAAATCTTGTGTGGTGTATAGGGGAGCCTATTAACAGCACCGATATGGCTATAGGTAAGCTGCAAAAGCTTTAAAGGATTATCCCATTTATTTCACTCTAGTAATAAATAATTGGAAGGAGGCAGCTCAAGAGAACTGAAGTTCTTTGCAGTATAATTCAAAAAAATAGAGATTATTTTGGCAATACTGTTTGGAAAAGTGTACTGCCATTTGACTTCATTTATTCGTATCACATAGCAGGGAATGGTAAAATATATCCAAACACTTTTTTATGCAAGTGCCTTTCTCAATACTAAGCACTAATATTTGTTTAGCTGTGTGGTACCTACCACAACGGCATAGCACTCCATCTATTGCATTAACAGCTGGCAGAAATATTAACCGTTATTGTGAACAGTGATATTTATTCTCCACTATGTATACATGAAGTCCATTTATTCATCACAGTTGTAGGAATCACATTTTAATGCTGTAGTCCAGTACTAGTCACAGGAGAAAGGCTGGTAGAGAATACTTAGGTTATTGAACACTAAAGTGTGATTCATGTCACCTAATTTTAGCTTTTTTCTTCTTACCTAGGTTTTCTTTATTGACTATAATGAAAGATAAACACCTCCAGAGGGCAAGTCATTAGAGACAACCAAGCCAGAAAAATCAATTCAATCTTAGATGTTCGATAATAGAGAAGTTTTACCTAACACTTAAGTCTTCTATTTGGGACCTTGTTTGCCTTGACGTTCCTGATAATTACCTGTCAATTCAGCTTTCCTGTGCATTGCACTTCTTTCCTTTCCCAACCACAAGCAAAAATTGATCTACCTCACGTTTTTTGCCAAAGGAAAATTAGGAAAGAAAGTTTGATCTTTCTTGTGGATATTGCCAGGCTTTTTATCTTTCATAACTGGCATGAAATATGCCAATTCAGAGCTAGTTTTATTATGACTTACACAAATCATGTCAAATTCATTTAGTCTTTACATTACTCTCTCTTGTAAAAAAAAAAAAAAAGTAATATATGTCTCAGTAATTAGTACTTGTCTGGCAGCTTTAAGGTAAGTTAAAATGAAGCTGCTGGTTTCATTATGACTTCCTTTTGACAGTGTAATAGGAACTGATTATTACGGACTAGCTAGGCCAAGATGTCTGTGAAAAATGTGAAGGGTCATTCTTTCCAGGTCCTAGGAACTTGTCAATAGCATGTATCTGCTGTAATGTGCAGGTTCATCTGCTATGTCTACCAATAGCAAGAGTGATGGCAAGACTTTACTTATTTCCTTGCCTGACCCACACATTGAGAAAAAACCTCAGTGCACAGGCAATGCCAACAGAATTTTGCAGAGGAGCATGCCTTGTGTAGGTTCCTTTCTGGAAATAGGGCTGGAGACTCAGTCTTTTGGGCGTTTTGGAAGTGCTAGGTTAGAGTTTGTTCACAAGGTCTTTGTGATGTGGTGTACATTTTATCCTAGGAAAGAAAATGGAGAAAAGAGAAGTTCACACTATATTGAAGACATTGCATAGAAAATTTTGATGGCGTGTAGAAGATTTATTACAGGTCTCCCCTGACATGTTGAAGTGGACAATTTCCATCTACTGACTCCAAGAGTTTCAGAAGTGAGATAGCTGTAGTAAAGAGCCCCAAAAGGTCTGAAAGGTCTGTAAAATTTTACACTTCTTTAAGAGGACAGCAGCTCATTTCTCACTCAGTTGGGATGTGCAGCAGAAAAAACACAGCCTCTGTGTATGTGCAGTTAATTGGCTTCAAACTGTATTTCTTGACATTTTGTTGGCTGATAAGACTACACACCTAAGAATAAAATGCACATATGGGACATTTATTTGTCATACCATCTCTGACAAGTGAAATTTCCCATTAGACTATAAATACTGAACAGCTGTGAAAACCTAGACAACTTATTATAAGCAAGTATAGGCTGAACTAGAAAATGAAAAGCAGTTATTTTGGAAATAGAGTCTTCAGGCTCTAAAAAAACCTCAGAAAATTTAATGAAGCTCTTCATAATAATATTTTTCTAAAATGAGAAATATGGATTTATTTTTTTTTCTGGGCTGGTTCTGATGTCTTCAAACTTCATCTTTTTTAATTTATTCATTAGACAGAAAAGAAAAACAGCACTCATATATGTTATTATTTTACACTGATGTAAGTTCAAATGTGAAATCAGATAATTCTTAAGCATTTAAAGTATGCTCGTAAACAACATGCAAGTTGTAACACGGTTTTCATGGGTTTTGGCCACGTCAAAATACAGAGTTTAAAAAAAAGTTTGGATAAAATCTGCTGTCTGTGAAGCAGTATTAATCAAGATACTTATTCTAAAGTCTACTACATTGTGTGACTGTTTGTCCTACACAAACACAATGGAAGGCATATACCAAATATTTTATAACTAAGTTACGGTGCTACACACTGTATTAAACAAGTTGCTTGGAAGTAGGATTTTAGAAACTTTTCTTTTCAAAATATAGCTTCCATATAAAAAATTAGATGGAAGCTTTAGGTAGTCATCTTATGTCAACAGAGAGGGATATATTTCAGGCACTGAAAGCGGCGTAATTCCTCAGGCACATTCTACCGAATAATTTAACGCGACTGGTGGTCTGTGCTTAAGAAAAGCCAAACACTGGAGCAGCAGGGATTCTGCAGGTCAGGAAACAGCGTGGGAAAACCTGCTGATACTATGCATGGTGTCTTCATTTCAGTGAACAGCAATTTTAAACATTCTTTTAAAGTCATCAGCAAATACATAAAACCTTTCAGATGAATTTTCACTTTAGTCAATTAACAGCAAAAATGAGAGATAAATGGTTTGCTTTGTGCCTCACCTTAAGTCATTTCCAGTGCTAGTGTTCCAGGATATAAAACAGCATCTGGATACTTGAGAAACAAAAATGTGTCAAAACCTTTTTTATTAATAATAATCTGCAATGATACGTTATATTCTCAGCAATGCTAGAATTAGCTTTAAAATATCATAAAAATTATACCATAAAAATTATTTAAAAAGGGCTTCAAAGTTGTATTATATTCTGAGATACTTTGCAGTTAAATCGTATAAAGTGTTCACATTATATGTCCTTTAGTGTGAAAATTAATTTTAATTAAATATTTTTAAATCAGTAATTATGGTATCTTGGTCTGATTAACATGAATTAAAGCAAGCCAGAGATGATGTTAATTACATTAAATACCTGAAGTATAATTTTCATTACAAGCAGAAATATTCCAGACACTGATAGAAAAGCATTGAATAGTCTGCCTTAAGAATTTCTATGGAAATAGGTAAATTTTTCGTATATATTTTCACTTTCCCTTCAATATCCAGACAGAAGAAGCTTCCCTCTTTTCTCTTCTCTACCCCTACTCACTTAAAAAGCATGTCATCAGAATAGAGGCAAACGCTGATCATCAAAAGAAACCAGGAGAAATAAAGGAAGACATTATACTCCTGTTTCACTACAATAGCAATCTTTTACCTTGCATCTTTATTAAGCAGAAATCCACAAATTCTCTTCAGATCTGGAAACCAGGAAGTTAGAAGACCTTTATCCTTTTCAGTAAGTCCAAGCCTGGGTCTAATGTGTCCAACTAACATTGAAACATAGCACCACGTTATCTTTATCCAGTAGTATGATTAATAGACAAAATTCTTCTTTTCGACTGTACTTTTTTTCAATGGCGGGTTTAGTCTGAATCTCTGAAATAACATATATAGTTGACTCAAACTATCCCACAGGGCTTATATCCCACGGGCTCTATTCTTGCCAGAATTTGACATTTATAAGTTTATGTAAGGCCAACTTTCTCCACAGGCTAAGAATTACAGCAATGTCGATTTTCCTGCTTAACAAGGCCAGATCCCAAAAGGGCAAGTGACTACAGGATACAATTGCTTGCAAATTATTTCCAAAAACCTGAGAGAGAGCAAAGAGAAGATGAGATTTAATAATATCTCACATTTACCCAGGAATTTAAAATTCTAAAATTATGTTGCCTGTTAAGAATGATGATGCATATCAGTGCTTTTAGTAAGCATAGACTGCTCAAAGGACTGAGTTAGCTCTAAAGTCAATGGAAAAAACCCATAAGTGAGCCAAGGGCCTTGCCCAAGGTCACAACAGAAGTCAGCTGTAGTGACAGCAATCAAGTGTATGTTGATGGAGGACAGTGCTGTGTGCCTAGAAAAGAAAGGTATTCTCCCCATTTCAAGGATCTGCAATTATTACCCACAAGGGACTGTATGAAGTTCTGATGCAACTCCATTCTTGTTCTGTTGACAACTACAGGGACTAGTTTTCTCTGGCATTTGTTTTTAGAGTAAAACATACCCCCCCCTCCCCCCCGCCCCGTTTAGTAGCAATATACAGCATTTGAAATTTTTCACTACAGCTAGTTTGAATCTTTAAGAGAGCAAATGCAACTCAAGTTTTTTTGTGTTGTTTTTCGTTTTTTGTTTTTCGTGGGTTTTTGTTTTTTTGGTTTTTTTTTTTTTTTGTAAAAAGAAACAGAATACCTTTTGTTTCTTTAAGTTGGGTTTATGCCATCGGGAACACCTTCCACCTTCCTCCTCCCTCTTTTTTTTTCCCCTCCTTCTGACTTGAGATTAAATAAATAATAAAAAAAAAACAACCAGACACCACCAAAGAACTTTGTACAACAATAATTCTTTATTTCTTTGTACAGTAATAATTCTTTATTTCTTTTTACTTTGGTTTATTATTAATCTGCCACTTTCCTCTTTTTAATTGCAAAAGTATGTTGGTTTGTTTTACTTGGCACAACAACATGGTAGCTTTTCAGTTTTAGAGTATATAAGTGTTGTAGTTCCTTAGGCTGCAGGAAATCTTGACTTGTACATGATCCACACTTGCAACTCCCAGCTCCTCCTCATCTATTTCCCTTGTGCGTTGCTGTTTCCTAGCACAGAACCACATAAAATACTGCTCTGTTCTCTGCCAGTCTTATTTACAAACTATCTTTCTTACTACTAAAATCAAAGAAAAAAACCCACCACTAAAAAAAAAAACACCAACAAAAACCCCACCAGATCTGCATGTGGCAAAAGCCCTGATGGGCATGGATGTGAAGGGGTTTTTACCTACATTTTATCTTGTTCTTAGACTGTTGACTCCCTAACTTCAACCTAGAATAAAAACTGTAATCTTCAGTTATTATTCAACAAAAGAAAACTTCTCATGAAACTCTTTTATAAATTGAATCTGTCTACGAACATGTATGATTAGGTGAGTAATACTGATGCTCCAACAGGACCACCTTATCTTCTCTGTTTTCAGTTATGCTCTTGCTTTACATTTTTTCCCACTCTGATGCATGTGTTTTCCAGGTGGTCCTTCAGCAATCAGTGCTTTTGAATCCTTAATACTGTAGCAGCAGTGATGACAACCCATAACACACTAGGTGTTTGCCATGGTGTGTACTATGATCCCTGCCTTTGGTTATCCAGATGAGGGAAATGATCAGAGCACTCCATATCATTCGATGTTCACATTTTTTCCTGTGGAAACCGAAACATGGAATTGCTCTTAACTTCACCAGTTAAGACATAATGCAACATAACTGTGCTATAAAGTTGAGCTAAACATGACCAGTTTAACTTCTGAGGCACAGTAACTACTAGTATCATGCTGAACCTACAGTCCATCCATTCTATCACAGCCATAAAGTTCAACATAAAAGTTAAGAAATGTTCAAGTCTTTTGGTTTTCAGATAGAAAGAGGAGGAAATCAGCGAGGCTGCAAATAATCAGTTACAGAAACAAAGGAGAAATTTCAACCTAAAAAGAATTCTTCTGGTACATTTTTTTTTGATATAGAAAATACTAACCTACTTTACAACTCTTTTCAGTTTGCTGCAGAAGCTGTTTCTGACTGTTTCCATAGGATTCTGATCCTAATAAGATAAGAAAGAAATACTCATTTAAAGATGTTTCCCACAAAAATTCTCTATATACTCTGCAACACAATCTATGTGAACTGGGACCTGTGGGCTTTAGAGATAAGATGTCTTCGCGTCTATACGTACAGTCAGAAAAAAACTTCATAAACATAAAACTTCATAAAACTTCATAAAACTTCATTTCACCTTTGGGATTATGCTTCCATTAAGGTAGCTGTTTCCTATTTACTTTATTCATTCATTCATCATGTCATAATGAGCTACTTCTGAGGTTTTTCCTCAGAAATAAATGTCTCTTCTCTTAATCCACCCTGTGATAGAAAAAACAGCAGGAAAATTACTCTGTATGATGCAATCCATTTTCAGTATTCTCTTCTGCTACCATCCTTCTCTCGTCTTATTTGAATTTCATAAGAGAAAAGAAACACAGCAGTTGCCTTCCCCTAATCTTCATGTCCTGGCAGTTTCAGATTAGTGGAAAACTCTGCAAACTGCTTAGTTTTACATTAGCTTTAAAGGACATCATGACTCCAGAACTGTTTTCTCTTCTTGTAGGCAATACCTATAAGAAACAAAAGACAGAATAGAGAGTGGAGACGAAGTATAGTTTCTTTAAAAAGAGTAAATTGAGAAGCTCCGATGTGACAGTAGAGGGTATACTGAACTAATTATTCCCATTCTGCAGCTTGTCTGGGACATCAGAGCCCACAGTGAAGAGCTGTAGGACATTAAAGCAAAAACTCAAGAAAACAGAAAAATAACAGTGGAGTGGAGATAAGGTTATAGGTTATGTAGTTAGTAGACATTAGTTATAATTATGCATTGAGTATTATTGCTCTCCAATCAACTACAGACAAGAACTGCTAAAAATGGCGTTAAGACATATAAAAGCTTTACATAACACAGACCTGTTCCCACTTCAAATATGCCCCATCAACTCCAGCGCTTTTTAGAGCATGCCTGCCCTACTACAAAATGATTCTGAGAAAGCACTAACTAGATTCTAATGTCTACATCCTGCAGATATTTTAACAGCTTTACTTTTTTTTTTTTTTTTTTTTTACATTGAAGATCACAAACCACAAAATATGCGCATGGATACGTCTAATACTACATAAGGAGTGAAACAGCTCATAAAGCCAAAGACACATCAGATACGGACTCTTCTGAAATGTAACTAACAAGTGCTTAAATTCTTCAAGCTGTAGGCAGATAACAAAGGAATTGGTAAATTTGCATCACTGATTGGAGTAGTTCAAAGACTGTATGGATTAGGTGCCATTGCTTACAATAGACTCTGAAGCAGATCTTGATGCAAGCCAACACTCTTCACAGAGAGTGAGATATATGTCCTGCTGCCATAAATATCTACAGAATTTCGAGTTTGCTTTTGCTTTCCTATTAGTAGTACTAAGCCAGGGTTTAATGCCTTTGTACATTATTCATCTGCTATCAAGGATTTTGCTCTGACAGGTTATTTCACCCAGTGCAACCTTTTCTCTTGTAACCACTGCTTCAATTCCTGTTATCTTTGCAGAGGTATTTAAGTGCTGTTAATGTAGTTAACTATTAACGCTAGTTATTCCTCATTTTCACCACAGAATATTAATGCAGTTCTAGGGAATACTGATTTAATAACATTAGGAATTTTGGGAATGTAGAAATAATTAAAGCATAAAATAACTTTAAAAGTGTGTCTAGAGTGTATGAGTAATTAATATAAGACTTTTTTTTTTTCTCATCTGGGAGAAGGATTGATGCTGAGAATGTCATTGCAGTTTATGTACTAGTAAATTCCATTTTTCCTTTGCTGAGGGGAATCCTTTCTTTTCACAAAAATGATGAACAATTAAATCAAGTAAGGAGATAATAGTTATGAAGACATTTTAATAGTCAGTTCATATCTCTCTATTATTCTTGGCAATAACTGCTTCTGTAATTAGGTACACTTGCAAGTTGTTATACAAAGGAGTTATTTTAGTTTCCATGGCCTTTGGATTCCACTGAAGTCTTGTTAATTCCTGGAAGTTTAAGAAAGACTAAAATTCTCTGAAAACACCAAGACACAGGCTCAATTTTTTCCACTAATGGCAATGAGAGATTTTGTTCAACATCTTGAAACCCCAAGACCCTTGGAAGACACATATTTATAAACAAGCTGACAGTATTCATTATTCTAAATAAGTTTGTAAATCTAAAACCTCTGATAATAAGTGAATTCGGTTGTGAAATCCATGTGGCAGGATCCATTCAATGGATAGAATCTATACTTCAGTTCAAGTTCATTTCAGAGTAAATTTTTTTACATACATGTTCAGGAAGGAAAGGTGTGGATTACTTCTTTCCATAATTACCTTGAAAGTATATTTTTTCACAGACAGCGAGCTGGGTATAATTTCCTTCATTGTGTTCATAAATATTGCTGAGATTCAGTTATCATAATTTTGTGTTACCATTTGCATTTCATTCTCAGATGTTTCTAATCTAGTTTTTACAGAACACAGAACCTTCTTGAAAGCTTATACATATTCAGAGATTTTTCCAAATTTAACTGGCAGGAAGTCTTTAGGAGCTGAGGTTGTGTACATAGAAGTGGCTGTTGTATTGTTCAATCTAACCTGAGACTCCTTTAGGTCACTTCACTTTTAAATTTTAGCTGTTATCTAATATTTTTTCAGCTATCAGTTTTGTTCAGTCACAAATTAGGAGTTCTTATTTTCACCAAACTCAACAATGTCATGTAGGATCTGAGATGTGTTGGAGCAAGAGAAATTTTTTAATTACATTTCACTGAATTCAGATAATAACAATTCATAAATAAAATAAAATAAGAACAATGAAGAAAAAAAGTTAAAATGTTGCCTGTGAAAAAAGAGTTTTCATTCTATACAAATTATTTTAATTCTACCTACAAATAACAAATATAAAAATTTTATAATGAGACAAAACCATTTAAAAATATTATTTAAATTTTATTTATGAATTATATTGGTTGCAACTTTGAGGTAATATTATAATAACAACAACAACAATAGCAGCAACAGTAGTAATTATTTTTTTTTCTCATATTTTTAAGCTTCCTGAAAAAATAATTTAGGCAAAATTTTCCAGTATAAAAACTATAACATAATCAAAATAAAAGCTGGTCCAGCAAGTGAAATTGTGGGCTCAAGCATCACTTTTACGACATATCACTGGAGACAGCAAGGGCATTCAAGTTTGAACCATGCAGATGAAGACTAGGATGAGGCTCAGGAGACAGCATCTGATATGGTCTATATGAGATATTGTATGGCCTATGGTAAACATATTTATCTACTGATACATTCCTGCAGAAATACATGACTGCACACTGTCACATCTTATTACCTTAAAGGCAAAAAGCAGAGAATGTAACACTTCACATGTATGTGTTTAAAATCCATTCTAGGTTTTAAATGGGAAATGTTGTTAAAAACAGCATATTCTGCTGAGACATTAGGAAAGACCAGCATATACATATGAATCAATGACAGAATGGTCATGACCTTTTAAATTAACCAGGTTTGGGAATTGAGTGAATTACTGATAGACTGCTAAATGCACCTTGTGCATCTAAATATTTCATGTGTTACTTTAAAATATGAAGTTGTGCTTTTTCTCTTTTCTGACCTTTATTCAAGCGTATGTGATTCTAGCTTTCTAAGTCATATCTATCGGTTGCATACTGCAGGCCCAGATACTCTGTACATATGGATTAAATTACATATTGGGACACTGATCAGATCTTAACTGTGATGTGATGATCATCAGATGGCTTTTTCCCTTCATGAGCACAAGGCCAAAGTATACATTAAACCATAAAAATCCTGTTTAGAGTAGTGTTAAAGGTTTGATATATTCCCAGCAGTATTCAAGAAGATGAAAGATGAAGCTGTTGACGAACAGAAATTATTGTGAAAGTGGAATCTTTACTTTCCAAAAGCAGTATCTGAGAAGAAAATCTGACAACCTGACTGCTAAGAAGGGACCTCTGGAACTTCACACATTAGCAGTTCCATGGATATCAGGTACTTACATGTAATACATTTGCCATGTTGTGAAATAATCCTGTAAACATTATTTTAAAATTCTTAATTGTAAGTATTTATGAGTTGAAATTATATTTTATTGAAAGATATTGTTTCCTGTCATAATTTTGATAAAGAATAATTTTTAATTTTTTTAAAGTAAATATGTTTTCCCTGAAAAATGTGTTGGTTATATTTTTTCTCACAGAAAGGTATCATTAATTTTACTGAGTCAAAATTCGTACAGAGGAGAAATACTTTTTATCAGACCCATGATATAGCTAAAAAAAAAACCCAAAACACAAAAGAAAAGCTCTTACACATTCAAACATTTATTCAGATTTTTGTTTTCATTATTATTTGTCATTTCAGTCTTATTTTTTACACCATCTTTTCTATTTAAGGCATTAGCAAGATAAGCATTTACAATATTTAATGCAGTTTGTTTTCTCTTGGATTAGATGTCACCAAATGTGACTTACATCTTTTCCAACAGATTTAGGATGATAAATTTTAGTCTATGCACTACTACTTTAAGATATTCATGCAAAACTGTCCACATTTTATATCATCCTTGCTTAGAAGTAGACTAATGGATCAGCTGCACACATGCGGGCTGCACAGAATATAGTTTTGGTGAGCCTTCAGTGTTCTACAAATTAGAGCTCTGTGAAAGGAAATTCATTCTTTGCTTGAGCTATTCTTGAAGAACCTATAGATCTATTTTGAAAACCTATGAGATACTTGTACTTACAGTAAAACTTATGTTACTATTCATATCCACTTAGGTGTGGCTTTGTTGGCTATCGTAATGGTTGTCTCAGAAATGCCTTCTTCTTTGTTACATAAAGATAAGTGCAATCCCTTAGCAGGTATGAGGTGCATTTGTGGACTGAAGCTTCCTGAAAAGATCAGAAAAGGACCACTTCTTTAGCAATTACATCTTCTAAGAGTATAGTTCGTCTAAGCAGCGGTTGTCACGGCAGTGAAAACTTCTATGTAAATCCAGGCCAAATATGATCTGATATGATCTATGTTAATGTACAGAAGTCATAAATGAACTTCATTCTAAATGGCCTACAGCTGCATCATGCTTTGTAAACACATACATCTTAAAGTTACTGTAATTTGGTATATGTTTCTGGTTGCTCAGTTTGTCTAACTCATAAAGGTCATGACTCAAAATGTTTGGCAGAATGACATTTGAAGAGAAAAGCAAGTGTTTATTATGGAAAGCAAAACTTGATAAATGGGAATATAGAAGAAAGCACTAAATGTCAAGCACTTCAACACCATGCCAAACACTTCAACACCATGCTACTTTCCACATCTTTCATGTTAAAGTATTTACATACAAATTCATACCATAGTTTGGAGAAGTGGCTCAACAGTAGATAAAGAGATAAGGCACAATTTAAAAATAAGTATTGAAGAAGAGTCTGTATTTGCTTTCATTACATAAGAAGACCTAAAACACAGAATGGATGTTACCAGTGACAGGGGAGAAGAGGAGAGAAAGGAGGATTTACTCCACTTGCCGTTCCCCTGCCAGGACATTAGCACTTTGTTAATGCAGCTGGAAGTGCAGCACCAAGGCTTTTTTCCTGTTTTCTCAACCCCATATAGCACAGCCAAGGAATCAGAGGGATGAGATGCAGCACAGTCACGCCAAGGTGTGTTCTATGTGATCGCAGCTGAGCACTGTAAATTCACACCTTCCATGGTGAACCGTTATGAGGAGAGAAGGGCCTCAAGATCTCCTTTTATATTAGTTGTGAGCCTACCTCACAAACAGCATACACTGCATAGGAGAATACAAAGTCCTCTGCACAAAAGCCGTGACATAATACAGCGGAGGTATTGGAGACTTCCAAATCAAAGTACCTAGTATGCTCTAAGTGGCATATTACACAACAATTAAAAATTTATTTTATAATAATGTTATAAACTTGACCTTTTACTAGTGGAATCTGAAGTGTAAAATGCTAGTTCCACTGGCAGCAATATGAATTTCGTCGTTGACTTTACTGAGGCTCTATTACAGCTGTTGCACACTATGACTGACTGAACCCGTGATTGTTTGCAGCGGTTGAGGATCTGGCCCAGATTTGCTGAGCAGTGCTAGGCTTTGTATTATAGACATTTGTCCACTGGGGATAAGATTAACCCTCAGCTTCCTTCACAGGCAAAACCATATCCATCAAAAGGTCAGAACTCCCTGTCAGGACCAGCCCTATGTGGGTTTCAGACACTGCTGTAAAAGTACCTTAATGAAATGCAGAAGACAATATAGTAACCCATAAGCCACTTTACAGCAAAGGAGAATATATGACTTTCATATTGAAGAACATATGATGGATTATTCTTTCCTCCATTATTGCTACGTCTTTTCTTTTTTTAATAGTTAAAGACATAACTTTGATCATTACTTAGTATAGTTTTGAGGCCAGACTTTAATAGTAACTGTATGAGATACAGTCACAGACCCTTTGTACACGTGATTTGATACCAAATAGATTCAGCAGTTCTTTTAATAATTCATCATGACCTTTGTATAAAACTTGATCAGCACTTAGGAGTACATTATATTTTCATCACTCAGAACAACTAACTGAAGCAGGATGATAAAAATTTTCCTCAAATACCATGGGTTCACTCCATTGTTAGGAATCTAGTTTCCTTGTCCAGAGTACCTCTGATCCATTAAATGTGAGGTTTCCAGCTCTTGCCACATCCCTTCTTCCTTCACTTGAACCATGAAGAACTGTATGCAGCAACGCAGGAACAGCACTTCAGTTCTGATAGTCTGCTTTGCCTGTGGCATTGTAGAATTGGCCCCGTTTACCCCATGAAGGGCATGACAGTCATGCTTTACCTAACTGTTTATCTATTACAAAAATCTTTTAAAAAAGATGTTGCTCATCCTTTGTTGTTCGTGGTCTTCCGGCTCTGACTGAATTATAAGCTGAAGACCAAATGCCATAGCTGGAAGCATTTAAGTGTGAGCCTGTCAAAGAGAAAACATTCTTTTTAGGGACATTACCTCAGTAATCTCCCACATGTCTTTTCTGCCTTACCAAAGAACATTGAACCACCCAACCATAGTAGTCCCAACTGTCCAGGTAAGACATTTTCCAGGCCTTCTCATAGACTCTAGGAGCCTCCAAGACCAGCTACATCCACAGCCTCGAAGGAGAGACTGATGGTTGTTGTATGTACACAGTGTCTGAAAGTGCCTCTGGGCACCTCAGCTCCCACTCCGGCATCTTCCCAAAGCTCCCTAACTGCAAGAGAGGCAGGAATTTTTGGACACCATGTGCATTAGAGGAGCTCCTTCTCTGTACACACAAGATGAACTCCATTTAATAACTCAGAGAATCTGAATACAGTTTCTTACTAGAACAAAGGACAAAAGGCATCCAGCAATGCGAACCATCTCATTTCATGAAACTATCGAGCTCTAAAATATCAAAACTAATGAAGAGAAAACATACTAGGTAGCATCAACGCATATTCATAAGTTAATTTTGGGGTCCAGTGTGCTACTGTAGGAAATGCAGTTGTCTGAACTGTAAAATAAAATGCCAGTGATCACCATTCTGGCTTTACTCCAAAGCATTGCGGCAGAAGTGATATTGTTATTCTGTATTTGCAGCACAAGGAAACTTTGCAGAGTCTTAAATGCCATTGCAAAGGCTGACTTTTAATGGGTATTTCAATAACAGAACAGGCAATTACATATACAACAGGAAAAACAGAAGGGATAGTAAGGCTAGAGGAAGAAGTGAAAAACATTATAAACGTATGTGAAAGGTAGATCAGAAAGAGTGCTGGAGTATTCAACCATGATATGCAGCTTCATTGTACAATGTGTGTTTGAGGAAAGATTGACGAAAGGAAAAATATAAGTTCAGAATGTAGGCACTGTGCGTAGGTTTGAAAGATTATTATGAGTAGATCTATTAACCTGGCGGGAAAGCAATATAAAACACGGCACGAAATAGCTGAATATAGCATGTGGTGGAGTGCTCTGAAAGAAACATGAAGAGATCAATTATCACTGTACCCGCGACAAAATTTACAGAAAAAGAACATAACTATATTAGGTGATTCTTACATCATTATTTTATGTTGAAGTATATAAAGCTAGAAAGCTAGATGTTGGCTATAATAAAAGAATAAAGGACCATGCCACATCAAAAACTTTTTCATTTGACAGGAAACTTCACTTGATGTGAAGAAGGCACTGGTGGATATGAATAATTAGACCAGAAAACCTGGAGTACAAAAAGCAAAAATTTAATTCCAATGCTTTACATTGGTTTGAATCTCATGATGTGGCTATGATAACCGTTAATATATAATACTGTTTCCATTAGAAGATCCTGAGTCCTTCTGAAAGTAAAATCCATGGGCATTTCTAAATACTGCAGAAGCCCATTTCAAAGTCATGGAGTCTTAATGAAATCGATAGCTGCATTAACAATGTTATCTTTGACACTCCTGGAAATAAGTAAGATAAGTAATCAACAGATTAATAGTTTTTACACTTATTTCTCAGGAGGGCCTCCCAGGGTAAAGAAATATTATTGTCGTTGTGCAATCCAAAGCACAGAAAGAACATCAGATCTGATTACGATTGCACAGTAAATCTGAGGCATAGCTGGGAATACAGCACGAGGTTACTAACTCCCAGGCTGGGACTCTAACTGCATGGAAACATAACCGTTGGCTGAGATCATATTACTACGTTACACTGTACTGAGAGCATCGGAATAGTAGCCATCAGACAACCATTGTATTTGTACAACACTTGAATTTATAGGATCTGATCTAAATCTTCTTTATGGACTAGAAATGGAGTGAAGTTAGTGGAGCGTGTGAAAGTGCGATTAGATCAGAACATAGCAGAGAACCATGACATGTATGCTTCAGGTAAAACAGAGCTTTCTGAAGCAGTATAGGATGAAGGCATGATTTGTTGCAAAATTAATTCTCTGAGAGAACACTCTGATTGTTTGGAATGACTCCAGAAAGCAAAGCTTTTTCTTCTGTGATAAAACTAAAAATCCTGCCATAAAGCATTCATTAAGAATTTCACTACTATTTGTTATATAATTTAACCTTTGGCACACCTTAATATCATGCTCTTTGATGCTCTTCTGTGATAGCCACACAAAAGTTACATAGTATTGCAGCAAACCAAAAAAGGTCTTGAAACCAACACCATATCCTTAAGTGCACTCATTGCAAGCCTAAACTTCCACTTCAGTATGCAGAACCTCTTAGACTGCACCTGCATTCTAATGGAAAAAAAACAGGTTATAGCAGGTTCAGTCAAGACTATATCAAATATCTTTTCATTGAGTGGTGGATGACACCAAGCTGAGTGATGTAGTTGATCTGCTTGAGAGAAGGGATGCCGTCCAGAGGGACCTTGACAGGCTTGAGAAGTGGGCTAATGTAAACCTCACGAAGTTCAAGAAGGCCAAATGCAAGGTCCTGCACCTGGCAATCACCAGCATCAGTACAGTGGGTGATGAACGGATTGAGAGCAGCCCTGCAGAGAGGGACTTGGAGATACAGATGGATGAAAAATTGGACAAGAGCTGTGTACTGGGTTTGCATGGCAAGGTTTCTGTGGCAGGAGGGGTGCCTTCTGTGACAAGATGCCAGAAGCTTCGCCCACATCTGACAAAGTCAGTGCCAGCTGGCTCCAAGATGGACCTGCTGCTGGCTAAGGCTGAGCTAATCAGTGACAGTAGTAGTGCCTCTGTGATAACATATTTAAGAAGGGGAAAAAAAAACCTGTGCAACAGCAGTCAGGAGAGAGAAGTGAGAATATGTGAGAAAAATAACTCTGCAGACACTGAGGTCAGTGAAGAAGCAGGGGGAGGAGATGCTTCAGGCACCAGAGCAGAGACTAACCTGCACCCCGTGGTGAAGACCATGGTGAGGCACGCTGTCCCCCTGCAGCCCATGGAGGACCCCACGCTGGAGCAGGAGGATGTGCCCAAAGGAGGTTGTTACCCTGTTGCAGGATCCCTTCTGAGGACGGCCCAGAGTCATGAACATACACCAATATGGTTAAAAGATCATGCTCCGTTTATTACAAACAACACACAGGTTATATAGCGGAATGTGGCGTGACACGACTACATACTACAATTGACTTGCTTAGCGTAAACACACTCTCATGGGCTATAGTGATAGGGCAGCGCTAGCAGACCACAGGTAATAAGCTCATCCCTTCAGTCTCCTCATTGCGGTCATTGGAGAGGCATCCAGGAGGCGTGTATCTTGGCAGGCTATCAGTCTACATTTCCTTTTAAGGCCATTGAGATAACTTGAAGGACAAAAGTAATCTAGTTGGTAACCTTGTGCTCTGGGGCCCAAACAGGGATTGTCCATACCCGAGAGAATATTATGGCCAGTCTCGGAAAGGAATTCCTCCACATTACCCTGTGGCAAGCCCATGCTGGAGCAGGCTCCTGGCAGGACCTGTGGACATGGAGAGAGGATCCCATGCTGGAGCAGGTTTGCTGGCAGGACTTGTGATGCCGCGGGGGACCCACACTGGAGCAGTCTGTTCCTGAAGGACTGCACCCCATGGGAACGCTCATGTTGGAGAAGTTTGTGGAGGACTGTCTTCAGTGGGAGGGACCCCACACTGAAGCAGGGGAAGAGTGTGAGGGGGAAGGAGTGGCAGAGACAACATGTGATGAACTGACTGCAATCCCCATTCCCCATCCTCCTGTGCTTCTCAGGGGGAGGAGATAGAGAATTCAGCAGTGAAGTTGAGCCTGGGAAGAAGGGAGGTGTGGGAGGAAGGTGTTTTAAGATTTGTTTTTATTTCTCATTATCCCACTCTGACCTTTGATTGGCAATAAATTAAGTTAATTTTCCCAAATTGAGTCTGTTTTGCCTGTGACAGTAATTGCTGAGTGATCTTCCTGTCCTTATCTTGATCCACAAGTCTTTCCTTGTAATCTTCTCCTCCTTTCCAGCTGATGAGAGGGAGTGATAGAGTGGCTTGGTGGATACCTGGCATCCAGTCAAGGTCAACCCAGCACAAGCAGACAATGTGTGATTCAGCCCAGAAAGCCAACCATGTCCTGGGCTGCATCAAAGGAGGCATGGCCAGCAGGTCGAGGGAGGGTATTCTCCTCCTCTACTCTGCTCTTGTGAGAACCTACCTGGAGTACAGTTTTCAGCTCTGGGGTCCCAGCAAAAGAAAGACATGGACTTGTTAGAGTGGATCCATACAAAGGTTACAAAAATGTATGAAGGGCTGGAATATCTCTCCTCTGAAGAAATGCTGAGAGAGTTGGGGTTATTCAGCCTGGAGAACAGCAGGCTTCAGGGAGACCTTATTGCGGCCTTTCTGTATGTAAAAGAGACATGTAAGAAAGATAGGGAGAGAGTTTTTAATAGTGACAGGACAAGGGGCAATGATTTTAAACTGAAAAAAAGTAGGTTTAAACTGGACATAAGGAAGAAATTTTTTATGATGAGAGTGTTTAGATACTGGAACAAGTTTCCCAGAGAATTTGTGGATGCTCCATCACTGGAAGTGTTCAAAGTTAGATTGGATGGGGCTTTGAGCCCCATGATCTCATGAAAGATGTCCCTAGGGCAAAGGGCTTGGACTACATGATCTTTAAAGGCCCCTTCCAACCCAAACCATTCTATGGTTCTACAAAGTGGACTATATCACCACCAGAAAACTAACAGAGCAGCCTGGCCCTTCTTTGAACTTTTGGAACACATTTCAATAGACTGATGCTGGGATTTAGACAGAAATTATGTCATGGATCTTGTTCATCATCTGCTTTTTGAGAAAACGGCTTATGCTACTGACCCCTCCACTATACTTTTTTACTTTAATCAGTACCACTTGTAAATTGTAGTTCCTAGCTCTTCATATTAATCAGCTTGCCATAAATAGCTTATAAGAAAGAATCTTTGTTGCAGTTTCTTTCACTGTAAATCTCTCACCTTTCTCAATACTATCACATTGAAGTAAGTAGAGCCAAGAACCCATGAATGCACATGCTAGTTCATAAAACCCAACCATACTAATTATAACGTATGAATTATGCAGCAAATGGGGTAGCCCAATTCCCTATTTGTTAAATGGAATCTCAATATACTTCTAAGATAAAATACTTAAAATGAACTTCACATTTAAAGCATCATTTTAGACTCTGAAGTCATATTAAAAAGTGTGAAAGAAGCTGGCTGCTTTTTTCAAAAAATAAAATACTATTATAATTATAAACAAATTTCTTTATGGCTGTAGAATTTCATGATGTTCTGCTAAAATAATCAAAGCAATAAAGTAAAAATATAAAACTTCTACCATTTCCAACATTCTCAGTTTCTTACTAGGATGGTTAATTGACACTTTTGAAGCAACATAATTCTTAAGAAATGGAACCATAGGGAATATGGGCTGAAATTTTAATATAGTTTTTAGTAAGGACTGATTTCCTCAAGTAAAAATAATTTAAATTTTTGTTTAGATTCTTGCAGGTGAAATCATTGAAGATCTGAAGTTTTAGAGTTTTAGATGGTTGTTTCACATTTTTGTGTTCTCCATAGGAAAGTCAGAAAGTCTCGTTGAATACTATTTTGTAATTTTTTGAAGTATGGAGTTTAAGATAGAAAGATAGGATAGGAAAGGAGCTAGTAACTGACTTCCTTATTTGCATTCTTTACATTAGATATGTAAAATGTATTTAAAAAGCAGGAAAAAAATGTTTAATATGAATTATTAAAAAAGCTTGTGGGTAGAGATAAAGACAAGGAAATCACTTACCAATTAGTGTTATGAGCAAAATAGACTCAACTTGGGGAAAATAAATTTAATCTGTTGCCAATTAAAAGTTAAACTGGATGGTGAGAAACAAAGACAGAAACTAAAACACTTTCCCCCCAGCCACCTTTTATCCCTAGACTCAACTTCGCTCACTCATTCCTGGCCCCTCGACCTCCTCCCTCACCAAATTGTCCAGGGGGATGGAGAATGGGGGATTGTGGTCAGTCCATAACAGCTGCTCCTTCCTCCTCGTAATTTTCCCTTCTAGCATGGGTGTCCTCTACGGGCTGCAGTCCTTCAGGATAAGCCTGCTCCAGCACTGGGTCCTCCATGGGCTGCGGTGTGAATATCTGCTCTAGCATGATCTCTTACACAGGCTACAGAAGGATCTGCTCCAGTGCCCGGAGCACTTCTTTCCCCTCCTTCTTCTCTGATCTTCCTGTTTGGAGGTTTATTTCTCATGCTTTTTTTCCTCGCTCCTGTGCAATGTTTTGTTCTTTTTAAATACACTTTCCCAGAGGCACCACCAGCTTGGCTAACGGACTCAGCTGAGTCCTCTGCTAAGTCTGCTGTGGAGCCAGCTGGAAATAGCTGTGTCCAGCATGGGGCAGCCCCTAGTCTCGTCTCACAGAGGCCACCCCTGTAGCTCCCTTCCCACTACCAAAACCTTGTGACCTACGCCCAATATTCATTAACGTTGGAAGGATGCCCTCACGTCTCCTATTTAAACATGTACAAATGCCAGATTTCTGCCATAACTAAGTGTGGCTGCTATTATATGACAGATTATTGAGGGAAAAGTGCTGTCTCACAAAAATATTTGTTAGTGGAATTTAGGTTCCTGCAGATGAAAAGTGGTGCGTTGTTTTTTTTTGGTTCCATGACCACAGCAATTACTCAAGCATCACCTCAGCTGAAGAAGTTTGAAACATATGTTTCCTCCCCTCTTGGTGGGGAGGACAGGTAAGGAGCATAATCTGGTCTGAACTGTTGTGAGACAGGAGCTCTCCATGCCTCCTGTTGAAAATTCACCACCTCCGAAGAAGACACCAGTTTTCCATTTGACAGAGAGCTAGAACAAAGTAACTTAGCCTGGTATTAGGACACTCTTTCTGGACAGCTGTATCCCTGCATTCTCACCTGCTCTCCTCAACTCGATTTTGAAATGTGTATATCATTCTGAATCCAAGACTCTTTCCTCTTGAATTCCCAGTTCAGAGACTTGGTGACCTTGTTTCTTCAGCCTCAAAATCATGCATGCTTTCATACAGAAGAGCCTTCCACAGGAGAGAAAGTGGTTTCTGCCCCTCTTAAGCTATATGATACAAACCTTTTTGGGAGAAAAAAGGAAAGTGGTTTTTGATGTTAGTCATCAATATCCGTGACGTGTATAACATATTCTGTGTTCGGCATTGGTTACTGGTGATCTCTGGTGTCTACAGTACGCTGGCAGCTCTGAATTTCATATTGTGGTAGATAACTCTACTGGACCTCATGTATGAGGTGCCTAAAACTCAGTTGTAGTGACTCATCCTCACAGTGGTGCTTGAAGGTAAGAAACCTATTTTAAAACTACTCTTCTGCCATGTTTGAAGCAAAGACTTGGATCTAGATTATTTAAATCCTGAAAGACTACTCCAATCACTAATCTACTGGATGTTCTCTTTGTTTTCTCCTGGATCTGTGGTAGTTTGTATAAACTGTGAGCTGTTAATTTTAGCAGAAAGTTTCACCTGTGTCTCCTAAATCATAAAGAAATGCCCTCATCATTGAACTATAGCAGTTAAACCTTCATCTTTCTTCTTTGGCCACATGAAGATTTCATTCATTTATAGAGAAAATTCAACAGGTGATATTAAGTAATTGTCTTGAATATCCAACATACATTTAAGGTATAGATATACTGGCCTAAGCAGCTCTCAAATACGATAAATTTAAAAATTATTGCTTTAAGAAACTTCCTAGAATTAAGGCATGCAAACTTTGGAAACATCATCTAGTGGAACTAGATGATCTTTGAGGTCTCTTCCAACCCTAACCATTAGCAGAAAGGAAATTTTGTGCAACTCTGCTGTCAAGAAGATAGATCTGTATAGGATTAGTGATATCTAACAATGATTAATGTGTCTCAAAAGATCAAAATATTCTAGTTACCAAAATTGGAAGTTGAGTAACTAAGATTTTTTGTGACTCTAGTCTTTGTCAAAGCATATGCAGGGTATTATAAAACTTTCTTTTAAGTGTGTAACATTTAACTACTGCTGCCACAAGAGATTATTAGTTTTTGGACATTTTTGAACTTTTTATTAGTTCCTAATGGTTCTAAATAAATGGCTATATTACAACTTTTTTTTTGGTATATTCTGCCCAACTACTGCTCTCCTTGATTACTTACATAATTCAAATGCTAGGATAAAAGAAAGAGTTATCAGACTTCTATACTTGTCATCTAGTCTACATGACAGGTAATGGACATCACTTGCAATGTTGTGATCATACACACTCCTTCATCTTTAACATTTGCTAAAAATTTTCATTTTCCCATGTATGCCCTATATAAATCTGGTTTATCTAAGAAAAATGGGTGTATTCAGTCTTACCAAGGCCATCTCCAAAGCTTAAGGAAGTTGGAAAAGATCTGTTTTTCCCAGGTGGAATTACCATTTGGCCTAACAGAATAGAACGCTGAAAATAACTGGACTTTCAGGAAAAAAAAAAAAAAAAAAAAAGGCAAAAGAAACAAAACAAAACCACCTCAAGAAGGAGAGACTGAAAAAGTGTACTAATAAGAATGCTTCAGCAAAAACAGAAAAAAAGAGGATGGCATTGTTGTGATCTGCAACTATGTAAAATGCTTCCAGAATGAAGAAAGAAATAATCAGTTCTCTGTGCCTAGAGAGGATAGAAAAAGAATAAATGGGCTTGAATTACAGCCAGGAAGATTTAAGATAGATATTAAGTAAAATTTTCTAATGACATGAATCATGACACTCTAGAATAGATTGCCTAAAGAGCTTTCGGAGTTTCAATCATCGGAAATCTCTAAGGACAGGTTAGGTAAACATCTATCAGAGTTGACAGGTACAGTTGATTTTGCCTATGGGCAAAAACATAGAGTAGATGACCTCCTGAGATCTCTTCCAGCCTATTTGTCTCTGATCCTATGATAGGCAGTGGTTTAACCTACAAGTACTCTCATGACTTCAATAAGGGTATTTATAGAAGAACGTACTCTTCAAAAAGATATTTGCAGAGATGTCAATATTTTTTTGAAAGTAGGTATGCATTTTCAGCCTAAAGTAGACCTTTTGGCTGAAAATGTCATCCACAACCTTTTTCCTGATAAAAAAAAAATTACAGATTAAATAGATTTTCTCAAGACTACACATAACAGTTGTATTTGAATTTTCAAGAAGGTCTGCATGGAAAGCCACATTGCCTCCCTCAGCACTATAAGTAAGATACTGAAACACATTCAAATGTCTACCATCTATATGCTTTACAGGACACGATTTTGTAGAGCTAATTGCTTTAATATTGGGCACTTAACTGACACTGAGGACATGGTATATGTTTGCCTGACTAGCTGCCCCACATTTCGTCTGTATGGTTATTATAAGGAACTCAGTATTCTTTGAGTGTGAGTAATCTGACCAAATATCTGCAGTCACAGACATGTGCACATCTACACCTGAGACTTCCTTTGGAGTCAGCGGAGAGAAACAGGCATTCAGCACATCGTTCAGCTGACTTATTTTAAATGTTTCCTTTAGGATGAGAAGATTTGTATTCTGGAAGTACTTATTTATTTCCAGTGACTATGAAGAAAACAAGTGAGCAGATGAAGAGTCGGTATCTGTATTAAACAGATAAATAAAAGAATATCACTACTCCTTGGATAGATTTTCACATTGTATATAATCACTTCATAGTCTTTCACATACTTTTCCTCACACAGCTTCTGTGGAATAGGAAGAGCTGTTGGCTTCTTTTTGAAGATGTGGAAATGAAGTACTGGACAGTTATGAGACTTGCTCAAGGTCACATCAGAAAATTCAACAGAAGAAAGGTCTGAATCTAAGTTTGTGAAGTCTCTGACTGCATTCCACTGGATTTATTTTTTTTTTAAAGCAAAAATGAATTTTTTAACAAAGCATGTGTTTCTAAGACAGTCATCATCACAGGCCTGTCACTCTTGCCACTCTTGACTTTAATCCTCCAAATAAATATTCATTTCCTTAGCTAGATTAGATTATTAAATGGAAAAAAAAAAAGAAAATTGCTGTATGTGAGCAGGGGTGAGAAGTCTTTCTATTTAGGATGCTGCAAAGTATTCAGGAATTGCATAATAGAAAATGGTCTGGTGGTACGAGGATGGCAAATTTGCAAAAATACAAATCTTCAAAATGAGCATAATCTTGCAAGCATCCATATGGTAAAACATATTTTTCTAATTTAGAAATTAACAAATTATATTCAAGGGCTAAAATACATACATGCACCCACTTGCATTCAAGTACTATGTGTATATTCATACTTACATGATACATACAAGCATATCTTAGTTTTCCTTATTTTGACCAAAGAATGAACCAAACTGTTTTCTTCAGAATGCCTGGCAAAAGGGAATATTAGAATTGATAAATGCCTAGTGTTTTAAATATTTTTTGATCAAGAAGAATTGTCAAGCAAACTCATATGGGGAAAAATCATGGTTTATCTTCAGCTATGTGGCAAGTAGTATCATTCCTGCCAGAAAAGGTACCAAAGAAAAATAAGCTCTAAGAAAGTATTTTAGATTCTAACTTTTCACTAAATTTAATAGGCTTTGATGTTGACAATTTTGCCATAAATATTTGAGGTAAAATCCTGGTCTCATTTGAGCTGAATAACAACCCCTTGGGTGTAAACAGGAGAAACATTTCCGTCTTGGCTCAGATGGGGATTGCAGCTCTAGAAGTTAATGTCTGAAATCCATGTTTAGTGCTTGCAATTGAGAGATGGGAAAAGAAAGAAGGAAAGAAACAAAAGAGTAGAGAAACTAACTTTTCCACAGTTTAGAAAAAACATGCAATGAAGAATCTCTAGGATACACAGAAGTACATTGTGAAACACAGTAAAGCCCTAGCTTCTTTTCCAGCTCCCATGTTATTATCTCCAAAAGTACGTCTGCACACAGCCAGCTGTTACATTAAATTCATTACTCTTATATTGAGAATAAATCTCACATGGGCTAATATACCCTGCTGCTCAATACACAAAGACTTCAAAGAGCATCAGGTGGAAGTCCCCTGGTAATTCTGACCGTCTAATGTTTATTATGTATCTTGAGAAAGGTGAAAAGATCTTAAAAGGTGTGAAGTACAAATCAGAAATACTATTGAATGTTTCTGAATAATCTAGAAAATGTTACTGATAAGGTTCTTAGAAATTCTATTTAGAGTTGGCATAGCTGGTTTTAAACTACCCAGCACAGGAACCTCCAGATCAAGGATAATGCTAGCATTGACAAGAAGCAGCTACAATGCACAGGTTGTTTTTTCTTATTGATATACATCCATTAGCAGCAATATTTTGTTCAGACTATAAAATCTTACCCAATGCATTAGTGAGAAAAGCAGCTATATGTAAATACTAATTAATCTTTTCAGTAAAACTAAAGACAGAGGATCAAGGAAAGCTGAATTAACCATTCTCATGTTAGTAGTCCTGGGGACAAATCTGAGCTCTAGCACAGGCTGGAACAAGCCCTTAGTGAAGTGCAGATGATGCCTCTATGATGTGGTCTTTAAACACAGTACACAATGATTAAAGCCTCTGATTTTTCTTTTAATACAACATATGTGAATCTTTTATGTATTCTCAGTGAGCTAAACAAAACTGTATTCTCCTGGTAAACTTCACGCAGAAGTCCTCCACAGAGGAGGAAGCTTGTTCTCTTCTGTACAGAACAACAAATTTACTGTAGAATATTATTCTCCATAAAGGTAATCATTTAAGAATAAATGTATAGAATACAGGTCTATCTTGAACCAAGCTGTTTTCGGCTATCTGGGCTAAAATTCAACTACTTTAATGTAAGGTTTTTTCTAAAGTAAGATAAGATGGAATTTTAAATATCTATACTTTACTTAAAATCGACTTCTGGTTGATATGGTAAGTGTAAAATGGTCAAATCAACACAGGTTCAAAGAAATATATTAATAAATGTAAAGATTGAAGCAAACAAAACAGATGAAATTCATATTTTTGTTTTATTTCTGCAGATTCTTCCTATGATACAGAAATTTTAAACAGATTTGCAGATAATAACATTATTTCATTATTTGCACAGGAATTCTTAGCTCTGTTATGGTTTATACATACCAGACTATGTGGCAAGAGGAGGCCCAGCAGCACATAACTCTGCACAGGCCACAAGGCTGGTCCCCAGGAAGACTGGGACCCAGAGGCTGGTGTTCTGAATCATCAGCTGTACTGAAAATTGAAGCACAAGTCTGTTGTTCTAGAGCTACACTAACAAAATCTTGCATTTCATTACTACCTCTGCCTTTCTAACATCAGATTTGATTTGTCTTTTTTTTTTTTTTTTTATAATTCTGGTTAAATATATTGTTTAACGTATTTCAATATCTTTTGCAAAGCTTTATCTTTTCCTTATTATTCCACCCCTACTCTTTCTATCATCAAATAAAATCAATCCTTTTTTTCTTTTTACCAATTTCTCTTTTAATATCCACTACAATTTTGAAGGCAGTTTTACTCTGAGAGTCCTGGGAAGTTGTTTGTAACCTTTTCTTCCTTGCTTAGCCTGTAAATTCCAGATAGAGTTTGCTCTTTTGAATTAATGTGCATGGCTTTTCTATATTAAAGTCCTTAAACTCTCAATCCAGTCATTGTCTCTAATTGGTTCTCATAATTTTGCAAAGTCTGGCCTTTCAAAATCAAAATCCTTACTTATAGACATAGTTTTGTTCATCCTACTGTTTCATTTAAACTGGATCAGCTAAGGATCAATAGATTCAAGCTTGTTTTCTGCAGAAGACTCTTTTATAATGTGACTCATGTTGTCATGCACTTCATATTACATCCATGTCTTACAATTTCTATTAAAAAGCAGTTATTGAAGATACAGGACAACAGCAAGGAATTTTAGATATTAATACATTATATGCCATAAAGCTCCATCTAAAAACAATGGTGTTAAAATCACAAGTTCAAGCATTCCAAACCAGGAATTATGATGCAAAATCTAAATTAACCTGACAATTAATTGTGCCCATTTCACATGTACATCATGTTAAAGTATTTAGTTATGTGATCAAATCTCACCTACATTTTCCACAGGATTTCTCTCTCAGGTGGTGCACAAAAAGCATGAAGATGAAGCTGTCTTCTATTGGAAATATATATACCCCAATTTTGAAAGAGCTGAATCCTTCACCCGAATCTTTATGCAATCGTATCACAAGAAATACAGAAATACTATATTCCAAGAGACTGATTCACTTCTCAGATTCAATCATAGCAGCGAATATCTTTGTCACATCGGGACTGAATCCTCCTGGGTTCAGCAGGAAGCAACATGGAAAGTGCAACTAATTAAATATCTCCAGTTTGGTGCAGCAAATTAGCATGAAAACATCTTTCTGATATTTGGCAAAGTAGACATGTAAGTGTCTCAGTCAAAACACTATCCTCAGTGGGACTGAAGTGAAAAAGAAGACCGGATGTAATTTCTAGTAAACAGAAAACAGTTTTTAATTCATGAAAATTAAGTCCCATTCTTTGTATCCTGCCTTACAGAGCAACAGAGAAACTGCAGTATTTTCTCATTATTTTATTTCTAATGGCCATGAAATCCTATCTTTTAAAAAAACAACAATCTGTTTTGTCTTTTTCCTTTGTTTGTTTGTTTTTTGTGGGGTTTTTTTTGTACAGTTACTATATTAGTCATAGTATTTTGGTAGGGATAAAAGATTTGACAAGCACGTTATCTTTCTTCTTTTATAGTCTTCATGGCTATATAGATTATCAGACAGGCATTATTAAACAAGGCTGAGCATTTTACAAGTGTGAAAGCTACACAAATGACTTGAGGAAGTCAAGAAAAATGGTATTTCCTGTCAAGACCATGACATAAAACAACATAGGTATTCTTCATTGCAGTAACAAACATTGAAACTGTGATTTGTACTTTTTTGCAGGGGTGGGGAGGATATTTTCGGCTAGGGTGAATGGACTTGATACAAGTGGGAAAAGGTGTACAAAGAACAGCTCAATATCAAGACCAGTTTAATATCAGTCCAGTCTCTCAATTAAATTAGAGAAGTTTAAAGAGTAGTGCAAAAAGCAAATATTATCTGAGGATCTGTACCTTGCCAAAGATCACCAAGACATCAGAGACATGCATTGTCTTTTTCTAGATATTAGAAATATTAAACGGCTTTTGATAAGACTGAGGACAGACCTTTTCAATTCTTGGCATTTAATTCAAATAAAAAATACAGCACTTCAAAAAAAGATTTCAATCTGATTTGGAACTAAACCAAAACTTTACAAAAGTCTCCTAGAAACAAAAATGTTGAAAACGTATCACTTTGGGGTGATATTTGCTTAACTAAAATAAAAAGAAACAAATTGTAAGAATATTTTTTTTTTGTTAAATTGGTAGATTTGCAAAATTTATACTTTGTGGTATTTTTATAATTAGTACTTTGCTCATGGCATATCATCCTCAGCGTATTCACCTATAGCACTACTACTGGCATCTGATAGGAAGAAAAAATACAAAAATATTTTGTTATTCTTAAAATCAAACCAACAACTGATTTTGGCACATTTGGAACACTGCTTTTTTTTTTTTTTTCTCCTGTATCAAAAGGCTTAATCACAAACATAAACAGGAGATGCTTTACCCTAAATATCAAACTGCTTCACTTTTTCTTTTCAAAGCATTCTTTACCTGAGAGAATTTTAATTAAAATTAAATATTTTTAAAAAGTTTTAATTCTATATTAAAAACATATTTGCAATTACAAACATTTAGACGGAAGAATTCTGTCCAGTTCAGTTGACTCTAAATAACTATCTGTGTTCCCTATTTAACCTGTGTATGGAGTGGCATCAACTGTGCACAAAAAGTTATGTACATTGGAATGTATATTGTGGGACAGACACCACACTGTCACTATTTCATTATTAAGCTCTGACTACTTCAAAATCTGAACTAAATTTTCAGAGTTTTTGTGAAAAAAAAAAAACGCTTTTTTTCTCTTTGCCAAGAGAAAATGAGCATTTCCTATAACTACTAGCTTTTGCTAGTGACGGCCGGGTGAGTACCTGATATCATAAATACATAAACTTATACCGGGCAAGTTGCCAAACTTCATCCGCTCAGTGACATTGGCAAAGACAAATCAGACAAATCAAGTATGTTGCTTAAGACACACAGTTCAGCATTAGCCTTTGACGTAATCAGAAGGAATTCTGCTTACATCGTGTAGGGGATAGATTAGTCCTCATTTTGACAGTCTCATTTTGCTTGTCTAGCTAAGCCCTAATTACTTATTTCTTTTAGCCAAAGTAGGCCATCATGGTCTGGATGGCTGGACAACTAGATGGTAGAGAGCTAGCTGGATGGACAGGGTCAGAGAGTGGTGGCTAGCGGGTAGCACTCTATGTGGATGCCTGTGGCAAGTGAATACCACAGGAGTCCACACTGGGACCTGTCAGGTTTAACATCTTTATCAGTGATCTGGAGGTGGTAATGGAGTGCACTTCTGTCAAGTTGTGATGGTTTGATGTAGGGGGGTTCTGGCAGCAGGAGAGGGGATTTGCTCCCTGTGACTTCCCTGGTTTTGGAACCGGGTCAGACCCGGTTCTGGCCACCAGATCGGGCTCCCATCCTGCTCAGGATTGAGCCAATCAGCACCTCTGCGAATTGCCCTATTTAAGTCGGGACAAAGGAACCGGAAAACGTGCTTTTGCCCAGGAGTGAGGAGAGAGGAGGAGGGCACTGCCCCCACTCCCCAGCTCCCGGCCGGAGGCTGCCCCCACTGGGCCAGCGTCACCAGCTGAGGATGGCCGTGACGGAGCTGCTTGGGGAACTCGGGGAGCGCCCCGCTCCCGGAGTGCCCGCTGAGCTGAGTTCACCCAGAGAGGGCTGAGATCTGAGAGAAACAGCCACACAGACACCGGGTCAGTGAAGATGGAACAGGACGAGGTGTGCCAGAGCTGAGTTTCCCCTGCGATCAGTGGCGAGATGGCAGGCGGCCCCCCTGCAGCCAGAACGGACTCGGTGGAACAGAGACCCACTCACAGCCCGTGGAGAAGCCCACGTCGGAGAAAAGATGCCTGAGCCTGAGGATGGTCGTGAAGAATGGGCACGACAAGGTAGAGAGGCATCTAGAATCCGTGGGACAACCCATGCCGGAGCGAGTGGCAACAGCTCCCTAAGAATACGAGACTGTGGCAAAGCCCACACTGGAGCAATCTGATGGGGAAGGATTGCATCCTGTGGGTAGGACACACACTGGAGAAGACTGTGGATTTTCCTTGTGAGTAGGGGATCCACTGGAGCAAGGGAAAAAGGTGTAAGGACTCCTCCTCCTTTAACAAGGAGCGGCAGTAACAACATGGGATGAACTGACCTACACTCCCCCATTCCCTGTTCCCCTGTGCCGCTAGGGAAGGAGGTAGAGCTGGGAAGAAAAAAGAAAGGGTGAGGGAAGGTGTTGTTTTTAAGATCTGACTTTGCTTCTTTTTATCCTCTCAAGTAGCTGGTTCTGTTTGTCCTTATTCTTTTAAGTAACTTCTAATAAATTGTTTCGTTTTGAGAAAGCCGAGTCTGTTTTGCCCAGGACCATGGTTGGTGGGTGCTCCTTCTCTGTTCTTGTCTCGACCCTCAGACCTTTTACTATATTTTTCTCCTCTCCACTTCACTGGGGAACGAGTGAGAGAGAGCGGCTGTGTGGAGTTTAGTTGCCGGATTGGCCTAAACCATGACACAAGTTTGCAGGTGACTTCAAATTAGGGAGAAGAGTAAATATGCTGGAGGGCAGGGCTGCCATCCAAAGGGACCCAGGCAGGCTGGAGGAAGGATTCAACAGGAACCTCATGAAATACAACAAGAATTGCACCTAAAAAGAAGAATCCTAGGCACCAATCCATGCTGAGGACCGATGGACCGACACAGTTCACTTCAGTATTTTCTTATAAAGACATTATATCTGCAGGCATGGGGAGGTGGATATTAGTATCGGTATTCCCGTTTGTGTCATCTGGTTGGCCAAATCCTCCTAAGATTTGGTATTTCAGGCAGTGATATAACTGTCACTAGCTTCTCAGCTCTTCTGAGTGGCACAAGGAGAAGCACCATTCTGACATGTATTGCCAAGTGAGCAGAGGCAAAGCAAGCAATTTACCTGGGGTCATTTACTACTCTCATGAGTTTCCATATATGTATCTGTCTGCATATGCAAAAGCGCAGGTACATACTGTACCATTTTTAGTACAATTAATAAAAGGTTTGGGATAAAGGCAAATATACTGCCACGGATTTTCATTCTATCATTTCAAAATTAATTAACCTTGAAGAGAGAACTGTGAACAATAGCAGTCTGAATTATTCTGTATTTTAAATCTTAACATTTGCAACACAGAGCAGGAAAATCCATAAAAACAAATTTGCAGGTTCAGCTTCTTCTTAATTGATGTCATTTTTCATTCTGTCACTTTTGGTGTTATTTTAGGTTGAAGGACACAGTGCACAAACAACAACCTCTCGAGCACATCAAAAAGTTTCAGCCTAATTCAAGGGAACACAGAATGTTTTTATATACCATGCCTTACCTTTAGCTATTTTTTGTAGAAAGTGTTATTGTAGACATTGAACAGGAATATTAAGACTTCATAATTATTAGCTAGCTATTTTTTATAAAGGATCAATTTATTATCTTGTAATTCTGTCATCCTGAATGCTGTTTTCTTAAATATTTTGCAAATAAATCTTAAAAGGACATATGATATTAAAATTATGCAGTGATGTGAGTTGAGAAGAACTGATATGTGTTGTGTAATAGGCTGGATAGTTGGGTAAGATTAAGGCTAATTAAAAAGAGTTGCACACATTGGTTGGCTCTTTGTACAGCCTAGCCCAAGACTCGGGCCTTCACTTTGATAGGTCTCTCTCTCCTTGGCAGAATCAACAATTGCAAGTATCGCAGCAAATCAAACTAATAAATGCATGAAAACACTTTTCATACACATATACAAAGCAAATCTGACATTGTCTTTTCAGGTCATTACAAATCTGATTGGCAAAGACAATGTCAAAAACGTGTCACTTGGCTTATCATTGTGTGACTTTCTAATTATAATTTGACATTCAGCAATAATCAATGTAAAACTTTTGTGTTAGCCAGATTGGAAAAAAATAATCTTGATAACTATACCATCTCCAAAACTAATTGTAAATGGGAAATTGTAACAGAAATTAATGAGTTCAGTGCTGTCTGTTCTGACTCAGTGTTATTTAGCTTGTGTATTTGTAATCTAGAAACAAATAATAAAATCACTTCATATGAAGTTTCCATATGACATGATTATTGACTTAAATGTTTGATTATTTACTTAAATGTTTAATAGTATATAGAGAATCCTGAATCATTCAGTAATCTGAACTCATTTTTAAACATAATGCATTTTAATGCCGTCATATGCAAGATTGTACATCTAGGAACACAGAAGGTAGGTCACACTCACAGGATACAAAAGTGGTTCTTGGAAAGCCTGTATCTATGAAAGCCTTTGATGTCTGGTGAGTAACCAACTGAACATGAGCTCCCAGTGTGATACAGTGACTAAGACTAATATAGCTCTTAACTATATAAGGTGAAGTCAAATAAGACAGACTACAGGCATCATATTACATCTGTATAGTATTATTGACACCATTACTAGCATATCATGTCTAATCCTAAGGTACACACCTCAAGGTTGGAAAGTTTCTGAAAAAAAACAGAATGATCACAAAATCTGCAAAACAGCAAAACTTTACAAAGAAATCTCAGTCTAGTTAATTTGCAAAAGAGGTTAATCATGGTCTGCAAGTAACCTCCCTTTATATCACAGATTTATCTTCAGATGGATCTTGATATATCTTCAGGTAGATTTCAACATGAAAGGCAGTCTTCATCTATCCAAAAGGTGGGAAAAATTTCAATGTCTAAATAGAAATAAACACCGCAGTCAGGCTAGAAATAAGGTACACTTTTTTAAAGTAAGACAACACAAAAAAACTTCCTCAAAGATGTATTGATTTCTACATTGGTTTCTCTGCTGATATAAAGAGTGGATGCCTGTTTAAAAATATGCTCTTGTTCAATCAGAAGATAAGTGTGGGATATATAAAACACAAGACAAAGAATTATGGTCTGTTTGAAACAAGAAATCAGACCAAATGACTACAGATACAAGAGGCAGCTGGGAACATGCCAGTAAGATATATTTTTATTGGAAAATTTATTTTTGCAAACTAGTTGAAGACACAGATTTGGAGCGAGTTAGGCCTTGGCTTTGCCCTATTCTAAATGACCCTGAAGAAGATGAGAGTCCCTGGGAGGAAATAAGTATGTTCATTCAGCTAATAGCATCGTTTGCCTCTGACCTTTCTTAATGGATGACTCAAGTTCTATATGTTCATAATTTGTCTCGTTTTGTCTCCTTTCTTTAGTATGGTAGAAGAAACCTCATTCAGGAGTATCATTTGGGCACCATTTTTGATTTTAAGGCTTTGATTCCTACATCTCAAAAATCAAAGTTTATTTAAATCCGTATTCTTTGGCATAATGTCTCTAACATTCAGTCCTTTCTATCATTCATGAAGCTGAACTCTTTATCATTTTCCATCCTAAATGCCATTATTTCTTTTCTCTGCTCTTGATACAATAGCATTTCATTTCATTTGTCAACATGCTAATAAAGTCTGAGGCAAAGGTAGACATCAGTACCTCAGCCTTTTCCATGTCCTGCTTGCCAGGTCTCCTGTCTTGTTGAGCAATGGGCTCACATTTTCCCTAGCCTTCTTTTTGTCTCCAATGTACAAAGGCCTTCTTGGCCTTGATGTCCCTGGCCAGATTCAATTCCATTTTGGCTTTAGCTTTCCTAGCTTTATGCCTAGATGCTCAGATAATGTTTCTGTATTCTTCCCAGTTTACCAGTCCTTGCTTCCACCCTCTGTATGCTTCCTTTTCGTGTTTGAATATTGCTAGGAGTGCCTTGTTCATCCATACAGACCTCCTGGCATTTTTGCCTGACTTCCTGTTCATTGGGATGGACAGCTCTTGAGCTTGGAGGAGGCAATCCTCGAACATTAACCAGCTTTCTTGGGCCCCCCTTCCCCTCGAGGCCTTATCTCATGGGACTCTTCCAAGCAGATCTTTGAAGAGGGCAAAGTCTTCCCTCTTGGAGTCCTGGACTGTGACTTGTTTTTCACGCTCCTCCGTGACCTCAAGATTCTAAGCTCCACCATTTCATGGTCTCCGTAGCCAAGGCTGCCTTTGACCTTCACACTCCCAACAAACCCCTCCGTGTTGGTAGTAGTACAGCAGATCACTTTCCCTTGTTATCTCCTCTATCACTCAGAGGAGGAAGTTATCAACAATGCACTACAGGAACCTCCTGGATTACTTATGTCGTGCTGTGTTGTTCTTCCAGCCAATATCGGAGTGGTTGAAGTCCCTCATGAGGACCAGGGCATGCGAACTCGAGGCTGCTCCCATCTCTCTGTAGAAGAGATCCACTTGATCTTCCTGGTTGGATGGCCTATAGCAGACACCCACTATAATGCCACCTTTACCTGTCCTCTCTTTAATCCTAATCCTGGGGTGCTCAGGTGGCTCCTCATCCATCCCCAGGCAGAGCTCCACGCACTCCAGCTGCTCTCTCACATAAAGGGCAACTCCCCTTCCTCGTTTTCTCATCCTGTCCTCCCTAAAGGGCCTGTACCTTTCCATTGCAACACATCAGTCATGGGAGCCATCCCACCAAGTCTCTGGAATCCTGACAAGACTGCAGCCCTGCAGTTGCATACAGATCTCTGACTCATGGTGTTCCTTCCCCACCCTGCCTCTGTTAGTACGCAGGCAATTCAGAGAGGCCCCCCAGCAAGCTGAATTCCTGGAGAGGGTTTGGGAGATGATGTTATATCCAGAATTGGTATATTTTTAACATAACACAATTAAAGCCGAAGAGAATTGAGTAAAGAAGGGCACGTTAGGGTGATTTAATAGAACAAACTAAATCAGTGAGCTAGAATACAGTTTTTCACCTGTGTGAATACAGGTTTTATATGAAACCAATAAATATTTTAAACATTAACAACGTCTCCTTTATTTGTTTGCCTGAAATTAGAACCTGATGTTGGCAATTCCTTTGGAATAAGAAGTAATTACTTAAGATGCAGTCAGCTTAATTTAAAATCGGTTAAAACCAAGTCATTAAACAGAAATAAATGGACACGACGCCCAGTAGCTCTGGCCTCACAAAACCAGCATGTGGCGCTGTCTCCTGTGAAAAACCAGCCCCGACTTTCACAAAGCTGGTCTTCAAAAAAGCTTGTTCTTACACCGTCAGACTGCTGTGAAGCACAGGCAGGATAATGATCCCTGTATTTTTAACGCAAGATCAATGCTCTGCATTTGCAAGAATTTATTGTTATTATTCTACTACTTCTAACACTAAAAGATATTTGATTTCATTTATTGATGAAAAAAGGTCAGTAAGCAAAACGTATGAATGTGTCTATTATGTCTATGGATTACGATTATCTTTAAATTTTGGTTGGTTTGTATACGTTGTCTATTTCCAAATGCCTATATTCTGTAACCAGTGTATTAACCTCTTTGACACAAATGTATTTACAAACTCGCATATCTTTTATTTTGGTCTATCGGATATTTAGTCCATAGTGGGTTTTAATCACCTACTAAATTCTTGAGTGACTGAGCCTGTTTCTTAATCTCCATGTAGGGGAACAGGACCTGTGTGAATACAGTTTTACTGGAACTGAACAGCCAGTCTTTTGAGCGCTAACCAAGTCAGCCCTCACTAAAAAGGAATTCACAGACTACGCTGATGATCTCTGTAACCATGACCTTTCAAACAAAAGCAACTGAGTAAACTGTGTATTCACGAACGCTGCAATTATTAAGGGCTCTATGCCCTTTGCTACCAGACTTGACAAAACAAAAGAAACAGGATTCGTGCCCTTTTACTTAAAGCTGAGTTTTATAATATGCAACATAAATTGCATTAGTAGTGACATGGAGGAGATATATCTATAGAACCATCTGCCCTCTCTAGATTTGCATCTATTTTACAGATAGTTATGTATTTTTTCAGGCAGTTATTATCTGCTGAAATACAGCAAAAGCTGAAAGCATTTGGTGTACCTGTAAGCACTATGAATCAGTGAAGCAGTTTTCCTGACTCAAGGCAAAAAAGTTGCAAAATTTTCAGTCAAGGCTTAAGAAAACCTATTTGAAAGTTAGTCAGTTAGAAACTGGGAAGTCCTGAACTTAGCATCGAGGCCTGAACGGGCTCACCTCTATATGTCACGATATTGCTAGGACTGTGTATTTATTTCTGCGCTGTTCTATAATGTGGTTGTTTTCTTCTTTATAAACACAGAGATGCTGGAGCACGCAATGTAACCAGTTTTCTAGTGGCGAGAAATCAGTCAGAACTGGGAACATTTCTGAGCCACTTAAGACCTCTGCTCACTGCAAGAGGTAGTCACTCGAGCTCCTAAGATGAGGAAGACTTCTGGAAGTGTAGCTGAGATAATCTTCCTTGCCTGACTAGGGCACTTCCAAAATAGCTGGTGGGGTACTCTCACACAGCGCAAGCAGCGGGGCAACTTCTGTGCCAGGATGTGGCAGGTGACCTCGTCTTCCAGCAACTGCGCTCCCTCAAGGATCCAAGGGCGCAAACCGTCATCTCAATTTGTTCACACTTGCACGAGTGAATCTAGCCTACCGGCTTCTTTTCTGTGAAGATTTCAGGTCAGCTGACAAGAGACACTGTAAGGTGCAAAGTAATATCTAAACTAAAATTTGTCTCGCTTCCTGTTATATTTATACTTTACTGATATTTGTGACAAGAACTACTTTCCCTTTTTAATCTGGGACTTTAGTGGTAAACTAGTAAAATTATAGCTGGAATTTTACTACTGATTTACCAGTTTGGATTTAACACACCTTTTTGTACTTTGATTTTCTGACATATATGGGTATATGGGAGATGTATGCATATAGTCTGGTCAGAATAATGACATCAGGGAATATGCTTTATTTCACATTTGTGTACATAAGAACATCTGTAAAGAGAGGAATTATAGCCACGTAAAATTAGTACAAGAGGACTAGTTGAAGACCTTGCTGTCTTTTGTTGAGATTTTAGGTGACTTTCCTAATGAGCACTTAACTTTTGCTAAAACTTGTTTCAGTAAAGAGGTCTCCTGCAGTCTTTAATATAGGGTTTGATAACCACATTAAACTACTATTCATAGTAGTAACTAATCTAGTGTTAACTCCTGAAATGGCCTAAAGACTACTTATTTCAGCTCATACAACCTTGGGATTTTCAAGTTCAGGAGGTTCGATCCACCGGCTCCAGTGAGAAAAGATCCACTTGCTCTTTCTAGTAGCACATACTTGCGACGGGAGGAGTCCATACAGCACATACACAGAGAGGAATGTAGTACGTAGTAACCTCTTGCTACATACTGCAGCGTGCGCTCCCAGCCCAGGAACCGAAAGGCGCAGAGAGAGAGGACTGTACTCTTGTTGCTGTGTACTGTATGGTAGCCATTTTAAAGCTCAAGGCGCAGTTTTAATTTTGCGGCTATTACCCAGAGGTATTTGGACTAATGACTTGTAGATTTCCATTCTTAAATAACTCTTTCAGAGGAGCCTTTACGGCTTTCACCTTGGGGAAAAACACTCATCGCAGCGTTTCGCTGTAAGAAACACCGAGTTTCGAAGAGTAACTCACTTGCCTTCTCGACTCCCCGTCTTTTTTTTTTTTAAAAAAAAAGAAAAAAAAAAAAAAGAATAAAAGGGACTATCACAGCCAAAGCTCTAAGGACCGGCGGCTCAGCGCGGCTGCTGACATACAACGCCGCGGGCAGGCCGCGCCGCGCCGCCGGGGTGCGACAGGGCAGAGCCAGGCGGCCGCGCCCGGCCCAGCGCGGAGAGCGGGCCGGGCCCCGACACCGCCGGGCGCCAGCCCCGCGCTACCGGCCGCTTACCGCCGGTCGGGCGCGGGCCGCGGGCCCCGGCGCCCAGCTCTGCGCCACTGGGGCGGGACCCCCACCCCAGGCGCGTGTGCGAGGGCGCGGCGAGCGGCTCCGCGGGCCCCTACCCGCCCCGGTGCCCCACAGGTGGCGGCGTGCGGCGGGTGCCCGACTGCCCGGCGGCGGCCCCGGCGGCCCGACCTGCCCGCGGCTACGCGACCCGCCCGCCCCGCCACTGGCGCTCGGCGCAGCCAATGGCGCGGCCGCTGTCAGCCTCGGCCCGCCCGCTGCCGGGCGGGGGAGGGCTGTGGGCCGGGGCGGGCGGGAGGGGGTGAGCGGAGTTGAATGATTGAACTTTCTTGTGTAGTTTCTGCGGCACGGAGGTGCCTGCCCCCAGCGCAGCCCGGCACCAGCCCGCCGAGCAGGAGCTCACCTCGGCGCCTGCCGTCCCCCGCAGCGCTCAGCCGCCCCTCTGCCCTCCTCTCCCGCAGAGCGATGGTGCGGAGGGCGCCCGGCGCGTCCCTCGCCCTGCTTCTCTGGGTAGCGGCCGCCTGCGGCAGTCCCTCCGGGCCGGGAGCTGGCGCCGCCGCCCGCAAGCAGGACGAGGCGTTCTCCACCGCCAGATGCACCTCCAGGTGCCTGAGCCTCCAGATCACCCGCATCTCCGCCTTCTTCAAGCATTTCCAGGTAGGGGCATGGCGCCGCGCAGGGGCGCCCCGCCGCCGGCCCGCGCCCGGAGCGTGGGCGTCCCTCGGCACCGGCACCGGAGTGGTGGGCACGGGGTGGGGGCGGAAGGGACGGCCGGGGCAGGAGTGCCTCTTGGCAAACTTGGAGGGGGGACGACGACGACGACGTTTCTCCAAGGGACTGGCGGGCGCGGTGCGGGTGCCGCCGCCAGCACCTGGAGGCGGCGGGCGAGCGGGCACGGCCCCGCGGCAGCGCCGAGCCCCGCCGGTGCGTGTGGGTGCCGGCCGGGCTTCTGGCGTGGCTGGTCGCCGGGAGGAGGCGGCGGACCGTGGGGCTCCCGGCTCGCCGCGCCCCGCCACACGCTTGTCAGCTGCTCGCCGGGCGGCGGGGCTGAGCCCGCAGAGGGGCGAGGCGGAGGCACCGCTCCGCCGCGGCTCCTCGCAGGTGCTCGGCGCTGCCTCCCGTGATGTCCGGGGCCGTGGGGCGGGCGGGGCCGGCGCGGCACGGTGCCCCCGAGCTGAGGGTGCGCTTGTGTTTCTGAGCGGCCGGAGGTGCTGGGGGCGATGCCGCGGGGCTCCGCCTGCCCGCGGGCTGGGAGAGTCGCTGCGCCCGCGGGTGGTTCGCGTGTCCAGCCCGGGGGAAAAGTTTGAGCTTGTAAAATAAGAGCGATGATCAGGAACGCTTGATACTTGATTCCGACCTCCTGGAAGGCGAGGGTGGGGGGTAACGCCTTTTGTATTTCTGAAACTGAGGGGCACATCTCTGGGTAACGGAATGGGGAAGTGGGGGGAAATGGGGATGAGGTAGCAGGAGACCCTCAGAGTATAAAATGAAATGAGAGCGAGCCCTGAAAGCTCCTACAGCGACTGCGCTGGAAGCAATGCGGGAGGTGGTGTAACAGCAGCGGGTGTCTGCCCGTCCTTTCCCGTCTTCCAGTTCTACACGCGCCTTCCCCACCTGTTCTACATTGTGCAAGTATTAAACCGAGTCGACCCCGAAGAATGACGGAAACCCTCCTGAGCTGCCAGCGCTTCTCCCTCCCTAGCCTCCAAGCCCCTTTTTAGAAGGGGCTGGCCAGCCCGACGGGGAGGGAGCCACGTCCACCTTTCGGGATGGCACATCCCTGCGGCGCGGAGGGGACCGAGCGGGGAGCGCGCAGCTCGCTCGCTCGCCCTGCGCTTTCCGGTCGGTTAGAAACGGGAACCGGTCGGACAGATGTTTTGGGTAAAGCGGTGTTCAGGGCTGAGGTGTTGGCACAAACGGCGGGTTTGAGAGATATTTCAGGATAACTGAAGAAAAAAAAAAAAGTGTGAAAGGAAAGCTTAATGTGTTCGTTTCAGCGGCGACAGGAGGTGTTCGGTGCCTGTGACCGGATTTCGGCTAAAGAGACCTCGAGGGGTTGGGGGGGGGGCGGGGGGGCGGATGCATCCCGAGGCTGGTGGAGAAGAGGCTGCCGTGTCCCAGCTCGCGGGGCCGCTCCGGGCGAGGCTTCTCCCGCCGCTCCGCTGGGCCGACGTGGTCCCCGCTTGACGGGATGGCTTGAAGGGAGGTACCCGTTACCGTAGTTCATTATCGTGGAGAGGGATTAGTTTTGTGTGGTGTTGGTTTTTTTTTTTTTTTTAATGGCGTTGTCAGGCGGTTGTAACTTACTTGTTTTACAGTTTCGGTGGCTAAAGAGGCAGTTTAGATCAAGCCAATTCCTGGTGAAAGGCTTTTTTTTTGTGTTTTCTTGGCAAGATTTCTTTTCGGACGTAAAAGTGCTGACAATGCACATTGCCAAACAATAGTGATTACATTTTAATTAGCTAGGGTGTAATAAACTGCAAATTACTCAGTTAGGACTTGAGAACTGACTGGTTTTGAGTTGTGTGTTTTTTGAGCTTTTTTTTTTTTTTTGATTTTTGAGGGGTTTTTTTTGTAATCAATCGAAAATCTCGGAGTTTTAACCCCAACCTGCTAAAGCACACGGTAATTTATCTAAATTACCAGGGATTAAACTCCTGCTAGACATGAAACGACTGTAATGTTTAGAAGATAAAGTGCTCTCGTTTATAAAAGTTAAGCTTTCCATTGTCCTTTAATGAGAGAAAGGAGGAGAGTTTGAGAGTACACCAAGCGTCTGATGTTCTCACAGGACACTGATAATACACGGTGCCCTGTAGGACATGCAGGTCTGGGCCGTATTGTTCCATGAGGGCTAAAGGATACGATGTTCCCTTCACCTCCCTTTCTTCTCTTCTTCGTTCCCCCCTCCCCTTTCATCTCAACCAGTAGCGATTTCTGGAGCTCTTTTCATTTCAGAGGTGCCCAGTTATCTTGTAATCTGATTCAACCTTTGAAGCGAACTAAACACTAGCTCGTCCCAATGGGAGCAGGAAGGAACTCTAGTGTCACCCAGTAAGGATGAGTATTGAAAGAAGACTGACCCACTCGTTTCCCAGCCCCGCTTTAGACGCAGCCTCAGTGGTGAGCATCGGGGAGATGGCAGCTGGGTGCTTCATGGGAGGTGGACTCCCCAACGCTTCAGAGAGTTCATTTCAGGTTGTTCATGGCACCAAAACCACATCACTGACAACCTCTTACAGCGAATGAGGGCTGAGTAGCATGAACACAAAATCAGGACTAATTCTGTACTTTCTGGGTCACCTGTTTGAATGTCAACTGATGGATTTCAAATTTCCAAAATGATCGTGAGATTTTCATTCACTTTGCTCCACAGATAATTTTCACCCATTTTTCTTTACCATCCCTATTTGTGAAAGGGTCAAGAGAGGTGTTCTTTTTTAAAAAGATCTATTTGTTGTTTTACTTTTGGAAAGCACTTCTAAGCCTATTTTAAAGGCACGTTCTCTGTAGGAAACTACTTTTACTGATGCACAGGTCAAGGAATTTAATTATTTTCTTCATGTAGGCTATTGATGTGGGCTAAAAGAAGAATTAGTCACCTGAATCAAAAGTCTGTGATCTTGAGAATGCCTCTTGAACAGGCGCAGATGCCTGCTTTTTGCTATAAAATTCCCATGGCCAGGAGTTTTCCAGTTTTGAGAGTGTTGGGAATTTCTACATAGAGGTTACACCAAAGTGCACTTGGGATTGATATGAGAGATATCACGCCACATGGGTCTTGTAGCCCAATTGAATATGTACATTTTATGTCTATCTATGGGCTCTCCACAGACCGAAAGTTTCACACAAAGCATGCTGGCACAAAGTCCTTTCATAAACAGCAAACAAACAGAAAATGTAAGCAGAATGGATCATCGTGGTTTCTTCTTTTATGAAACAGCATATTAATTACATACTCATTCTCAGTAGAGAATCATGTACAATCTATGAATGAGGGACTCCAACATACTTCTTATGTCTTCCTGGAGTGTGTGCAGGAGTGAGCTTTAGCTTGCTTTGGACTTTTGCAGATGAGAGAAAGCATTTTGATCCCAACTGTGGAATTTGAGCCACTGGTCAACTCTGAATTTATTGATCTGTAACTGGAAAGAGTCGGTCAAAGAGAACACGTCTTTCTAGCCTAATGTTCAGGGTAGTCACCACTTTTAGCTCTTTTGGGTGTTGAGATCGGGGTTTTACAATGACTGTTGTGTAATGTGTATGAGACAGTAATTAAAGCATTTGCTGGAAACTGTCCATGCTCCTGGGTGACTGCATTGACAAGTAGAGTTCCTACTGCTGTGCTTTATTTCTGGCAAAATCCTCTGTAAATCACCTGAAGAGGGGAAGACGGCAAAAGTGTTTTTTCCAGCAACTGAGAGCATGACAGTCAAGTGGCCAGCCTACAGTGGAGAAGACGTAGATTTGAACCTGACCGTCCTATATCATTATCAGTGTTATACTCATTTGGCTGCTGTCTAAGGAGCGTGCCTTTGTGTTAGTAAGCTGCCTTTGTAAGATGGGAAGGGCAATTCTTCCTCTGTTTTGGAATGAAAGGAAGGGCTAAGATGTCTGGCTCCACAAGAAACATCAAGACTGTGAATCCTGTGTGGAAGAAGGCATGCTGTTTTAGGGACCGAGGTGGTAAAGAAGAATGATGTCTTTGGATGTGTTCTTTACCTCAACATTTTCTAAGCCAGTTCCCTTCTTAGCGTTTTAGCTGATGTACAGGACAAAGTTCAGCAGTCTAATTTGATGTGTCCAAAGTTTATTTGTGAATCTGGTTTTACAGTAACCTAGTAGTGTAGGTAAAATCCTCGTGAAGGTGAAGTCACAGTTACTGCACAAGCTTTTTTGTTCCTGAAAAGGGTATGGATATGAATAGGGACCTCATATAGCTAACTGGCAAAGAGGCTTGAATATTTGGATTATTTTAGCTAGGGCATTTCTGTATAACCTACCTGTTTCAGTGGAGTAAGACTAAATTCCTTGCATTGCTTTCTATGGGTGTAGCCTTTCTCATCTGTAATACTAGCTGTGGATGAGCTCCTTCCATTTTTGGGGAGCAGGTGTGGCATTGGCCTTTAGTGTTCTGTTTTCATGTTGAGTGAAAACATAGTTTGGATTGTAACCTCTACTGCCAGCCATCTGAGCTGTGTTCAGAAAACAGCATGATTAGAAGTTTTCTTTGTGAATAAGAGATGGAACATCAGTCTAAACACATAGGCTAAAGGTACAGCATAAAAATGTTAGGGAGAGCAGTGTTTACTTGGACCTGTGAACTCATGGATCTTTTGTCTTAGTTGCCATCTGCTAGAGACTTGTTAAATAGCTTCCTGCTTAATATGTGAAAGTTGACAAGTTAGCTAAGGTAGAGGAGGTGTCAATCTTGTTTACTGGATCAGAAGCTGACAAGGTGGTAAAACGTGCAAGAGGGTGCAAGAACGGCAGCAGCAAGATCTTTGGGGGTAGTTACCAGCTAGACTGACTCGCTGCGTTTGCTGTATGGAGTCACGGGGATAGAGAGAAGCCACAGCCACATGCTTACAGAATCACAGAGTGGTTGAGACTGGACGGCACCTCTTGGCAACATGTTCTAGTGTCCAGCCACTCTCATGGTGGTTTCTTATGTTCAGATTGAATTTCCTGTGTTTTGATTTTTGTCCACTGCTTCTTGTCCTGTTACCGGGCACCACTGAGAAGAGTCTGGCTCTGTCTTCTTTATTCTCTTCCATCAGAGATTTATACGCATTGATGAGAACTGCTTGAGCCTTTTCCATTTCAGGCTAAACAATCCCAGTTCTCTCAGCCTCTTCTCGTGTGAGAGATGCTACAATCCCTTGAATTTAGTGGCCCTTTGCTGGACTTGCTCCACGAAGTCCGTGTCTCTCGTCAGCACTGGACCCAGCACTCCAAATATGGAGTGACTGGAACAGAGAATAGGAGCAGTTACATTTTGCAGATATAATGTGTGCTAGATATTGTTACCCACTTCTAAATTAATATTCACTATTTAAATTTTCTTACATTAGTTTATATATGACCATTTATGGTTGTCAATGTATTAAAGCCAAAATGCTAACGCTAAATCAAATCAGATTTTTTTTTCCTCCATATTTTTAGATATTAGTACATCTCACTGTGTTGTGGTGTTTTTCTTGGTGTGTTTTCTGTTTGTTTGTTTGGGTTTTTTTTATGTTTGGTAGTTTTCAATAGTAAATTGAGTCTTAACAAATTCATTTCTTTATTCTTAAGAGGGAAATTGAGATACATTGGGATCTATACGTGTAGTGTGATCCAGATTTGTCATTGCTGCTTGAATAGGCTCCCGAGGTACTGCTTTAAGCTTGTTCAGGTGGGTACTGTTTAAAAACGTAGCAGCAACAGTGTGGATTAGCTTGCTCACATAGGTGTTCTGTATCCATACCTATACCCACTTATCTCGGCAGTGAATGGATTCCAGTTGAACCTTTTGATACAGTGTAAACATTCCTCAAATAGTAAGCCCATTTCATGATATATGAAGGGAAATTATGGAGAGATTTCCCTTCATAAGCATAATTTAGTGTAAATCTAGTAGTAATGTACTATAAATCAGTATTTAGGAATTAGTACTAAGCTAGATCATCCAAGGCTAACTCGAAATTTTTTTTGAAAGAATGGAAAAATGTTCTTTTAAGTTAATAGGTCTCTATGTTGCATAATGTTTGATAGCTGTAAGAGGGAACAGTAAGGCCTTAAAAGTTTGATATGTTGAATGACTGATAACTATATGGTGGTAGAAGGTTGTTTTCACTGCTGAAGATAAACTGTTACCTGTCAGGACAACTGAAGTTTTTGAGGGAAAACAGGCAATTCTTTTAAATAAATAATAAAAGGTTCTCAGATTTTATATCTGCAAGCAAATAGTGTGCAAGTGATTACCTCTAGATACCCAATACCAGATTTTACTTACAAGTCAGGCAGCTAGTTGTCTACATGCCAGCACATCTGCCTTCAAATTGCTTGTAACTCCAAAGTTACTGCACCTTCAAAAATCTGCAATTGATTCCAGATGGAAAAGCAGTAGGCCAGGCTGAAAGTCCAGGGTGCATGTGCCTCTTTGTGCTCTGCTATAGAGAAGATGGATATAATGAAGAAACCATTTTTTGTAACCGTCTTGAATAATCTGAAACTGTAAACTACTTTTCATGAAATCTTTTGCAAAGATATGTGGTACTTATGTAATGAGATGTAGTAGATATGTAGTGTGTTATTCCTGGAATGTTTCAGTTCCAATGGATAGGCTGCCCAGGCACCGAGTTTGCTTAGATCTTTTGGGACATGTTCACAATCTTAGGGAACGTGTGCCATCTGCTTATGTTGCCATATAAGTACGCATCTCCTTTCCAAAAATAGTCCTTGTGTTAAATAATTCTGACTTTCATATGTCTCATAAAGCACACTGCTGTTAATTTCTTTCCATAGACAAATTTAAACATTTGTCATTCCTTTATGATTTTCTCAAACCTTGTTAAAATTCCCAATCATTCTTCTGTTTTTAGTGTTCATATGGCATATGATCTGGATAATTATTCTGGCATTTGATATGCTCTTATTATTGAAATCTGCTGTTGTGAACAAGAGGTGCACAGATCTTCTAAGATGATCTTATGTAAAAGCTTTGAAGGTGAAAGGTTTGTTTTGAATAATGATGGTTGCATCTAGTGAAAACACCTACATTTTTCACAGTATTGTCAAATTGAGCCGTAGTTAGTCTTTGCAGTTGTATCCAGGTCGGGTATGAACCCCTCTGGTTTCAGTGGGGGTTATGTTCACTGTCTTATGACCAAACTCAAATCTCTTTGGCATCAATGAAGGCTTGCATAGTTGATGTGAATGCAAGAGTTGCAGAGCTTGGTTGTTGTTTTCTAGCAGTTTTGATTTCTCAGATTTGGGATCTTAACCTTGACCATCGCTTTCCCAAGCTGTTCCTGTTTGGCTGTGCCTCAAGCGTAAATTTTTCATACAAATTAAATGAGCTGTATGAAAACGTAAGTGAATGGTGAACAATTCAACAATAAAAGTTGCCAAGATACTTTTCTTGCATTTTACTTGTGGATGCTTACATATTAGAAAAAAATTCTTTATTCTGTCTTGCTCTCATTCATGGCATTATAATTACTTTTAATTTGGTAAATGTGCCTGGTACCAAATGCAGTAAAATTGATAGGAATGTTGCTAATATATGTTTTGAGGCAGATATTTTATGTACAGAAAACCTTGGCAAAGCATAGTTTTGATGTCACAGGGGTGTGTTGGAGAGGGGGAGGAGATGTTGCTTTTGAAAAGCATTAGGAAACTTTAGAAACACTGGGAGTTCTACAATGTACATCCTTTTTCCATTGAAACATATATCCACTTACCACAGAGTGAAAGGATATAAGCTAGGTAGTGTTCATATTAAAATTATTATTGAAACATTATTCACTATCTGTACATGGGTTGTCCTTGTGATTAACTAGTGCTCTGAACTGTATTTAAATGTGTTTGGTTTAGTAAGTGTTCCATAAGGGAAATAAAAACCCAATACATTTTTGAGACAGCTTGAAAACCAGCCTGATTTTCCAGATGCTGAGCATTTGCCATTTTGCAAAGGGCAGACTTCTTAAAAGTGAGTGCTGAATTTATGTGTGTCTACAAATTGAGGTTATTATTCACAAGCTGGTCTACCTTCCCATTGGCTATTTTGTGTGAATTTTTACTTTCTGTGGTTGCCTGGATTTGAGTACATACCCAACTTCTGTAAACAGAAAAAGAAACTACTGTTATTTAGCAATCATATTGTTAAAGATTGAAAATAAAATTAATGACTGAGTATCAGGAATATGATAGAACAAAGACACATTCATAATGATATTAAGTAGTCAGTGCCTAGCAAATCTAAATCTTGCACCGAAAAAGCGCTTGCTTAGGAGTTTACACCAAGAATCTTCCTTTTTTGACCTTTCCCACAACTGGGCCTTATAAGGCCTTATATTTTGAAAACCTTTGAAGTCCATGAAAAGCCTTCTGTTGATTTCAGTTGGATCAGGTCCATGTATGAACACTGGATCCATGCAGTCTTTTTCAACAAAGGAGAAGAGTACTGTGAACTTGGTATCGAAACTCTAGTTGTATCCCTTTTTTAGTCTTTTAATGTCCAAGAGATCACAGGACATGAAGATGGAGAACTGAGGGTGTTGAAAGGTAAGTGGACCCTTTAAACTTGAAAGTGGAATACTGTTCCTTTCATCTCTGATTGAAAAGAACCACGCGTTCATTTTCATCCATCAAAAAGAGTATAAAATATTTCCAGATTTGGGGAACAGCCCCACCCAAAATTTATATAAAATTTCCTTTGACTTCCTTGAACTGTGTTTTCACCAATGTCTCTCTAGACTGCCAAAGAGGTATAACATCAAAATTATGTAAAAATATTCGTGTATGGAAAACATAATATGGGAAAATACATATATCTTTCACCAGAAAAGTCCCCCATGACTTATTGTACCTTTATGGACACTGCGTGTTTTGATTTGTTTTTTCTCGCTTTGTATATTACATCATATTCCTTTAAAACAGAAGTGACTTGACTCAAACTTGCAAAGGGATTGACACTCCTGGTAGCAGCTGAGATTCGTGAGGAAGGCATGGCTCCAGAACTTGCAGGAGAAGCAAAAGAAGAGACAGGGAGTCTTAGAAGGGAGAAAGCTGGAGATAGGTGATGTACAGCAGGCACACGCCAAGGAGGACAATGCTGGGAAGAGAAATTGTCTAGGAGTAGAGGGGACTGTAGATTTTACTGTGACACAATTAATTGAAACTAAGGCTGGAAACAGAGAACAGACACAACGAGCATGGGAAGAGTTGTTTGTAAATATATTTTTTTTTAATTTCTGTTCTTTCTCAGCTGCACAGAATTTTACCCGGTTTAAAAAGGTTAATTATTCTTGTTTGTAGTTCAGTAAAAATGTGGTTTGAAAATCCTTTTGTCTTCATTGGAAAGTCCAGTTACAGGTAAAACCTTCAGGAAAACTCACCACAAAGTTCTAGCTAATCTGTTGTCCTGTCATACATGCCAATGCAGGCAAATACACATCCGGTTTGTCCTAGACCAGGAGTGCTCAAGTGTACAGCCTGTCCAGGTAGTGCTGCTGACCTGTGGCTGGCTTCTTTCATCTTGTTTTCATTCATTTCTTTCCTAAAAGTAACTTGGGAGTCTGGAGGCAGTTTATAGGCTAAGCATGTCCTGGTAGTGGCAGCTTGCTCCTCATTTCTGTCTTTCCTAAAGACTTCAACCACATTGATGGATTGTGAGAAAAGAGGGACAAAGGAACAGGCTACTTTGGCTTTCTGAACAATTCCTGTTCTCTCAACATTATGAACTTACTCTCTGGAGAGTTTTCAACCAGAAATGTGTTCTGGTGATGGCAGCCTACTCTTTTGGGTCAATACTATGATTTACTTACATGTATTCTGAGTTAAATAATAATCCCAGTTCTTCAGGAAAAGTTTTGGATCTTATGCATGTACTCTGTGCGTTCTCAGAAGTGCTGGATTTACTGTATTGCACATATATAGTAAAGTTTGGTCATATGATGAAAGAAGACCTGTACATATGTTTTATTCCCATACAGTAGAGAAAGTGTGGCCTCCATAGGCAGTATGTTGGGCATAGTCCACTACAAGGATGTCATCTTTCAAGTCGAACAAGCTACTGCCACCGTAGTTTCTCTAGTGATCACAACTCAAACTGCAAACCTCTCCAAAGTAGTGAAGACTTAATGTTTTTTCTTCCTGTGAAAGTTGCAATCCAGTTGCCATAGATCCTGTATAAGACAATATGAGGTAAATAATAAGATTGCTTTAGGACAAGTGTCTGTTATCCAGAGAGTCAGAGATTGAGGTTGATGGGGAAGATGGGGTGAGAATAATGAACTCATTTAATCCAGTGCAAACATAGTTCAACCTTCCTTGCCATTCTTAAAAGAATTCATAAGCATAGCTCTGTTTTTTCTCTTTTATAGATTACTCTTTGAGGGAGTGATCTTCGCATTAACTTATATTTTTTAAAAAAAAGAACCCAAGTAATCACGATTCACATACATGAACATGATTTCTCATCTCGTCTCGTGATTTAGACTATAGTTCTGGGACTATGCATACTTTGTAATTAGTTGATAGTTTTTTAACCGTTAATGATTTCTTTGTTCTGCGGGAACATTACAGTCAGGCCTTAGGGCATCTTTGGACCTAAACACCATAAATTAATTTCTTAACCCCACTTTCTGTGAGACTTTGGGTTTTTTTGAAATTTAATACATGGATGAACTGATATGTGCGGTAGCAAGTAGTTGAAAGCTGAGGAAAGGGAGATAACAACAACAATAATAATGTGTCCTAATGCAGTGACTCTTAGTAATATTTTTTTTTTTTCAGAATTTGTGTTCTTACATAGAAACTAATTCAACAAGATGTTTGTGGTTGTTTTTTTTTTTTTTTTCAGTTAGATGATGGTTATAGCTACTTTGAAAACAATGAAATCACATTACTTGTGTAACTACAGATAGATAATAATGAATCATGTTATTTTTTGCCTCCATTTTTCTTAGTCACAAAGAGCATATAGTATGTTGACATTTGATTCATATCTAACAGTTTTGGTAAGGGAACTGGAATAGGAGAGCTTGAGGCTTTCTTCTGTTTTGAGATTTCTTTCTGTGCAACCATGAACTGAGACATCATGAATTAGCCAAGTGTTGGTCAGTCTGGAAGGTGCAGTAGGTGGAAGGAACATTTAGGGTTAGGCAAACTGACACAAAGGCAAAAATCATCCCATTAACGAGTTGTGTTTCACACTTCATATAGTGCTTACTAGCAGCTATGGGACATGTTTGTCAGAATGAATAAGGATGGAAGATGTAGATTTTTGCAGCTAGCAGGTTATTGTTGGATTTTCTTTGAGTTAAAAAGTAGAAAAACAGTGTGAAAGACTAGGCTTTTGGTAAATTTCATGTGTTTTCGATCCTTGTTGACCAATCAGAATAGGAATGCATTTGATGCTGCACATGCAGCATATTAGCTCATCTTGTAAAAGCTTTTGTTTAATCATAGAACCACACACATACACGTTTGATCACTAGAAAGCAGCAAAGCTGTAATTTCAATGGCAATTAAATGTTTAACAGCAAATGCCAATTATTTCAAGCCTCCTTTTGGTGTTCAAAACCTTCCTTTTCTTGAGTAGAAAAAAAGAGCAGCAACATGGACTAATCTTGTAAGTTTAACCAGCCGTTTTTCAAATTGTGGAAAGGAAGGAATATTTAGAGTTTCCTAAAGAACATACTGGCTGTCTTTGTTTTGGGATAGAAAGCATGAGTCACAGGTAATTTTAAAGACTAAAAAGCTTTACACATTAATGTCGTATAAGCTCATGTTTTTTTTCTTTAGTTGGAGATCTGTCAGCCTTCTGAATGATACTTATCAGTTCTTCCATTTATATGATTAATTGTTTAATACAAGATTTTTCTGGGGCTTTCACTGCTAGCTTGAGTCTTACATCCTTACAGTTGATAGTAATGTCTCCAGTGGTTTCAGTAGGATAAGCTTAGGCCAGTGCAAATGTACTGGAAATGTCTGTTCCAAACTTATAAATAAACCCAAGAAAATTCCCAGTATGCTCTTTAAAGACAGTTAACTTACGTGATTTTGTTAGATACCATTTTACTACATCTTGACATCATCCTTCAAAATTCAGAGTGGTAGTAAATGATACTATGCCATTAGGACAAAGTAAAAAAGAATTTCCAGTTATTTTCCAGATGCAAAGCACCTTGACTTCAAATTAAGATGTTTTTAGAAGAGATTCCTTCAGATGGTAAGGGAAGGTAGAAACAACTTTTGATGTAACCAGAGCTGAGTACCACTAAAGATAGTAAATACATATTAAAAAAAAAATTAGATATTGCCCAGTTACTGATTGTTACTTTGTGTATCCTGGTGCCCTCAGGGATTCCCAAGCATCCCTGTAAGTTTCATAAACAGACATGGCTTATCCTTTTAATAATAGGAGCAGATGTCAATTTTTTTTCATGCCCCTAAGATGCTTACTCATACCTAGTAGATCCATCTGGTATAGATCGAGCCTCAGTCAAGTTGTTCTCATCCATGACCGTCCCACTGAGAAACCAAATCAAGCAAAGATCCTCAGTCCAATGAAAAAGATACCTGAATATTATCAACATATTTGTAGTACCACAACCCACTTCACTTCACTGTCTTTCTTAATTGCTTTACACAGGTGAGAAGGCTGGTAAAATGGAAGGAAACATTGTAATTGGAATAGGATTCCTGGAGCATGCCATCAGTATCTGAGACTTTCTGAAGATGGAACAACTTAAATATTTGTCAGTTCCGTGAAAATAGATGAATTAAGAAAGAGAATCAAAATTTTAATATAAAAAAAAACTACTCATAGTACAAGATGTTGACAACTGGTATTAACAGTTGTCCACATTTTATGAACTTAAGGATATGTGTTATAATGTTTTTCTTTTGTGGCTGTTAATTTAGATCAAGGATATAAAAGAAAATGCTAGGCTTCAAGACTGGTGTGATCCTTTTAGTGGAATTCTAGGAAAATTCCATAGCCAATTGTTTACATTAACTGGAGACTTTAAAATACTGTGGCTTGGGTAGGGACTTAGGCTGAGCTTTGACGTCTCTCGTTACAAGTCTTTTGATAACTGCAATGCAAATTAACCTGTCTTAATTTTTAACTCTTTCACCTGATGCCAGAAAGGTGTTTAACATGATGAACCTGTCAAGAAATGATTGCTTTGCATAACAGCTATATCTCTGGTAACCAGATGTGTTAATGACAAATGCTTCAGTCCTGCCTTGAAGAGAGATTTATTTTCTTTTTATGGTATGTCTTCATTAGCTAGTTATCAGACTGTATTCTAGAAAGCTGGCACATGAAAGGCTTTTATGTTTGTAGAAAGCTTTATGACAATATGATGAGGCAACGTAAATCTTCCATTGAAGATTGTTACTGTAGAAAGATCCAGTTAATATCCCTATAGCTCAAACTGTGTAAGTAGTTCTAGTACGTTATATCTTTCTCAAATAATAGAATTTCATGTTGATGTCCTCTCCCTCTCATCTGTCCTTTAACAGTCTTAAATTGTTTTCAGGGTGATCTAGAAGACTGGACTACAGCAATTATGCCACGTAACGTATGCTTCTTGTGACACACAGTTCTTAACAAACTGGAAACAGCTCCTAAAAAAACCTGGAAGAAATGCACTGGATCTATTGTAACCTGCATTAAAAGACTTACTCTTCTCTCAGGAATGTACTATCAGTGTTGCAGGGCTAAAGGATCCCAACTAGGATCAGGTTAGCAGGCATGTTAAATTTCAAGTGGAAAGGCAAAGACTCACTGACCCTTCTATGTGCTCCTTCACTTGATGCCTGTTTTTCATCCATTGTCAACACAATGTCGTTGCAACCTTTGCTGTTCCGGGAGCTGTTGCAGTTCCTTAAAATAGGGTAGGAATGAAAACGTGGTCTGCAGACAAATATGAACAGGGTTTACGGGTCTGCGAGGTGGGGATAGAGGGAGCAGCACTGAGCTGATCAGGAGGAGGGGATCACGACTTCCTCTTTGTTACATGATAAAATTAGGAGGAGGACATTCATTAGGTGATGTGATATGTGGTATCTGACCAGTAGGCAACTGATGTCCGCCATCTTTATTACTTACTGGCTTAGTGTGACAGTCCTGTGTGTTGGCTTTCTGCTGAAGAAGAGCTGGGTTGAGAAGGTGTCATGGTTTAGCCCAGCTGGCAACTAAATGCCACACAGCGACTTGCTCACCCTCGTCCACTCCCGGGGAATGGGGAAGAGAATTAAAGGGGAAAAGGGAAGGCTACTCATGGATTGAGATAAGTACAATTTGATAATAACAATAATATAAAATTAAAATTAATAATGATAAAATAATAATATATGAAAAAAACTAACTCTGCCGCAGTCAAAACCAGGACAGAAGGGACAGGCTGAGGGCCAAACCGATAGGAGCAATGTAGAGAAGAGTGTTAACTTGCGCGGTGTGATTTGTTGTTGGGTTGTGCTTTAAAGATGAGACAATAAAGTTATGGGCTAATTAAACTATACCCATTACGTCTTGTCTGTCTTTCTGTAATGTCTACAATGAAGGCAGATGTATGGAAAGACTGTAGCAATTAAAATACATCTGGGCAATAAGACTTCTTCCTGAAACGCTGCTTTAACTGTTGTGGTGAAAGATTTTTTTTTTGTGTGGCTGACATGTTTCTTTCAAATAGTGCTTTTGGAGTGTATGTTAACAATATTGTGTTGGTTTTTTGTTCAGATTGAAGATAGGCTATTTCGAGTCCAAGAGTCATTTCAATTTGGACAGTTCTTTAATTTCTGAATGACTGCAGAGCCATTTTGCAAACGTTTCTAGGAAATCCTAGGTCTGCTGAGGTGCACTTCACTCACTGAGCCTTGTCTTCTGTGGGAAAAGGGAAAAATTCCCAGAGACTGTTTTAAATGACTGTTAGAGCTCCAAGAAATGTGGTAATTTTGATACTTGTTACTTTTGAGAGCTTTGCTATGCACTTCAATATTCTTCTAAAACAAGATTTTTGTATGGAAAACTTTATTTATAAGTATGAATGGGTCTGTGGAACTACACATGTATAATTACAGTCAAATTTTATATTGCATATTTCATCTGTAGGATCAATATATGTGCTGTTTTTTAATGCTGAGATTAATTTTTTCTACATGCTTTTACAATGTTAAAAGAACTTGGGATAGTGAACAAAGTATATTGATAATGATGTTTATTGAGCTTGTTACCTTTCACAGATCAAAAAGGAGGAATTTTGCAGTAATATATCAAGACAATTGGAATAAGATAGGTGATATCAGTCACAAATATTTTCTATTGAGAAAGGTACTGCATGGAACTTATTCATTAATTTGTTTGTTTTGCTTTTAAAGGGCGATGAAAACATGTGTATCCATCAGTTTGTGGTGGATATGGCTGCTACTGCTGCTTGAAATATTTAGTATCTTGTAAAGTAATAACACATGCCAAAGAGAAAGGAAATACATTCCTGAAATTTGTCATGTGAATTTCATGCAATTATATTGGAAATAATTAGTACGTTAAGTACACGAGTGTGAGCATAAAAGTTGGTGGTGTCTGATAGTGCATCAGAATAACATGGGCACTGCAGAGCTGTTAAGTTTTAAGGGCAGATGTGCCAAAGGCACAAGTATAATATATAATGATATCCCTCCCATACATACTGGAACAGAACAGGAGAAGGTACAGTAAAACATCACGTGGCCAGTGCATAGTATGATGCATTTAACAGTTTTGTAATCAGAAATGACTCCATGACAATGCAATTTGCATGGAGTATCACATGTTCATATAGATTATAGTTAAACTATTTATAGTAGACTCTTTAGATGATCTAAAAATGTGTGTTTGTTATTCCTTTTTTTTAATGCTTATTTTCTTAAGGACATGAGACACCAGAACCCCAAGCACTTTGCAAGCCCGGAAAGGAATGCTACCCTGAATGGCTCTGAAACAGTGTGGCTTCTGAGGAAAATCTAGTCTAGTAGGAAGCACTGAAATACTACTCTTGTGTGTGTTTGTGGGAGATGTTAGAAGTGTCTGAGGTGCATTTACACATTAGTGTTTTAGCATGGATTTGCAGAGTTTGCTTTGGGAGTGAGTCTCCTGAGCATCATGATCATCTTTTGTTTCACATCATGGACCAGTCTGAGAGTTCATGCAGTGGGTTTCTGGGTGAGCATAACTGGAAGAGATGATCGGGGGTACCTATTGTGCTTTAGTGACTAATGGGCATTGCATCGATGGGACCAGACTAGAACTAGTTGAAGGAAAAGGGAAAGGGGAAATTGGCATATGTGCAGGGCAAACATCAAGTCCATCAACAACAGTGTTTTGCTCAACAAATGTGTTCCTGACTTCCTAATGAGGAGACAGCCTGGGGTGTTTGTAGCTGATTTTGGAATGATCAGCTGGTAGGCAGTGCAGGTGAATGCAGCCGTGGTAAATGTACCACATCACATGCTGTTGAGAAGCACCCAACTAACCAATAATCTTATAATTATAGAGAATAGTAATATGGACTATAATTTTCAGTTACAAAGTCAAATCAGCATTAGAAGCAGCATGCACGTGTTTCTGAAACCTGGAATATTACTGGTTTTTGGTAAATCACTTGTGTTTTTTCATGTACACTAAAGTAGGTCATGTATTTCTACGTTTATATTGTATTTTGCATAATTAAACATTACATTTTTAGAATGTATTTTGTTCGTTTCCATGTTAATTTCCCAATGGGCTACATTTCTGTTACATCCTTGAGCTAGCATAGACTTTTATTGTTTCATTATTTCATTTGTATAGCAAAATCTGCTTTATGAAATGACAAAAAAGGCACATTAGCGTTTTGGAAGGGTGGAGGTTTTGAAATAGGGCCTACAAACAAATAGTTGACAAGCCATCTTTTGCTTCCTGTATTAATGCTGTTAGATTAGCTTCTGTTCACTTCAACTGGATTACTTAACCCCAGTACATGTGTACAGGATTTGGCCCAAAGTGTGTGCCTTAGTGTAAGAGTCCATATTTAATTTGAGTATCTTCAAGTTAGTGTCAGTGTATTTAATTCCTCCTGTTGGTTAGTTAGGTGAAGTTTGTTTCATCTGGATTCTTTTATAGATTGATAGAAACTTCTGCTAAGTAGAAAAAGACTTCAGTTGAGATCAATCTTAGAAGTGGTAAGAGTGAAGTCTGTGAAACCACAAGAAGGCAGTCATAACTCACAAGTGCGGTGGAGACACAAGGATTCCTGTGGCTCATTTGTTTTTACAGCTTGTGTTTATCTAGTAGTTTTTCTATGCATTTGAAAAGACACTGCTGTAAAAAGAGAAAAGGTGTTCCATACTTGAGATGCAAATTTAATCCAAGCAATATATAGTCTGTATTTTCAAAACTACTGATCTCTTGCTCTTTCATTGGTAGTGATCTTTGGAGTTTGATGACTGTCTTTCTAGGAACCTACTAATGATGACAGCCAGTGAACAAATACTGTCGTATCTCACGATTTAGGTGATGGTTGCTGATTTTATTTGATTTCTTTTGTAATTACTCTGATCTTAATGTTTTTTTTTTCTGTGTTTTCATTTTGGTGTGTGTAAAATTGCGGCTTTAAACAATTCAGTGTAAATTCTAATGAAAACAGTCTGTAATAGAAATGAAGGTTGGAGGTTACTTTGCATGAGCTCTTTAGGAAATATCGATGCAAGGTTTAGGTCAATGCAGTTCTATTTGCACCCATTTATCTACAGGAGGACCCACCATATTGTGATAGGAGTTAGAAATTCATAGGTGATGGCAGCATTAGCGTAAACCCAGAAGAAAGCCTGACTAAGACTTTCTAAAAATTGTGATATCCATTTTCTGGTGTTAAATCCAGATGTTTAAAATTAGACTGCAATGTTAGTCAAGCTATTAACCATGATAATTTAATTTTGGTTTATATATACAAACTACAGTTATGTCAGCAGAATGAATTGTTAGGCTGATCAGTTTTATAACTATTTCTTACACTCAGTCACCTCTTTAACTGAATTACTTTGGGTTAACCAGTAACCAACATTTACTTTTCTACAGTTTTAAACATCTGTGGTATAGAAATGGCTTCTGCTAAGGAGCGTGTACGTTTGATTTAACTGTGAGAGATCACAGTTGCTAGTTAGAGTAACAGAAGAACTCCAGATGTATGTTCCTAAATGTGTTCACCTCGGCTTCCTGTTCAGAATATTGTTGCTCAGTTGTTTTTGTTTTTTTTTTAATAGAGAGTTGTATGTACTTGTAAGATGGCAGAGGAAATAGTTAAGCTTAATGCTATATTTCTACATAAGATTTTATGTAACACACTCATAAAGTTATCCAAGTGTCTGGAGGTAATATATTACACAACGTGACTAATATCCGCTAAGTACAGTTTGTTGTCTTACCTTTTCTCGCATTAGAGTTTTATATAGTGAATTTTCTATTTGTTTTTTTTTTTTTGTAGGATTTATATGTTTTGTTGTTTTGCCTGGTTTAAGTGATCTTTATTTGGTTTTATTGTTGAAATTTTGCTTTGTGCTTTTGCTAGCTAGAGCAAAGTCTGAGGAAATTTCTTATATATCAGAAAAAAAAGATGTTATTATAGACCCCAAAGCACAGTCTCCTGCTGCCAGGCTTAGTGAGGGCTGGTTGCTCCAAGGGGATGGGGAGCTGGAGGCTAAGGGTGACCCCGTCACAGGCCATAGCCTCTCCAAGGGAAGCAGCCCCACAGGGCGGGCAGAGCTGAGTGCTAGTAACAGGGTCATCAACAGCCACAGGCAAGGCAAGAGATGAGCCAGGGTCAGGGCAGCCAGGGGCAACTGTGGGACGAGTGAGTTCCTGGTGTGCTGGGTGAAGAACTGGCTGAAGGACAGAGCTCAAAGAGTTGTAGTGAATGGGGCTACATCTGGCTGGTGACCACTCACCAGCATACTTCAGGGTTCAATTCTAGGGCCAGTCCTGTTCAATGTATTTATCAACGATCTGGATGCAGGATTTGAAGGCACCACTAGCAAGTTTGCTGATGATACCAAACTGGGAGGTGCTGTTGACTCTCTTGAGGGACAAGATGCCTTGCACAGGGATCTAGATAGATTGGAGTAATGATTAATGGGATGAAATTTAAAAAGTTGAAATGCTGTATTCTCACCTAGGACAGAGTAATGCTGGGCACAGGTACAAATTGGGAGAGTGTGGCTATAAAGCAGCCCTGCAGAAAGAGTTCTGGGGATGCTGGTTGGCAGCAGGCTGAATGCGAATCAACAAGGGGGCAAACTGCATCCTGGGGTACATCAAACACAGCACAACCAGCCAGTCAAAAGAGGCGATTATCCCACTGTATTCAGCATTAGTGCAGCCTCACCTTGAGTACTGTGTGCAGTTCTGGGCCCCACAGTTGAAGAAGGATGTGAAGGTCCTTGAATGTGTCCATAGGAGGGCAACAAAGCTGGTGAAAGGGCTGTCAGACATGTCCTGTGAGCAGTGGCTGAGGACTTTGGTCTTGTCTAGTTTGGAGAGAAGGAGGTTGAGGGGCAACCCTGTTGCTTTCTACAGCTTCCTGAGGAGGGGAAGTGGAGAGGGAGGTTCTGAGCTCTTCTCCTTGGGATCCAGTGGTAGAACACATGGGAATGGTGGACACTGGGAAGCATTTCTTTAAGGAGATAGTGGTCAAACACTGGGGCAGGCTTCTCAGAGAGGCAGTCAATGCCCCAAGCCTGTCAATGTTGATGAGATATTTGGACAAGGCCCTTAATAAAATGCTTTAACTTTTGATCAGCCCTGAATTGGTCAGGCAGTTGGACTAGATGATTGTTGTAGGTCCCTTCCAACTGAAGGTAAGGTATTCTATTCTATTCTATTCTATTTTATTCTATTCTATTCTATTCTATTCTATTCTATTCTATTCTATTCTATTCTATTCTATTCTATTCTATTCTATTCTATTCTATTCTATTCTATTCTATTCTATTCTATTCTATTCTATTCTATTCTATTCTATTCTATTCTATTCTATTCTATTCTATTCTATTCTATTCTATTCTATTCTATTCTACCAGAGACAGGGCTGTAGGTGAGGCCTCAGCAAAAGGTCCCAGCTCCAGCCAGGAGATGGGGCCAGAAACAAGCTACAGGTTACGCGCAGGAGATGAGCTGCCTACAGCATAGGTGAGATGTCCATCCAGGAGGCAGGGCCAGAGACGGGCACAGACAGAGCATGGGTCATGGAAGGACTGACGACACCAGAAAGACTGAAATGAGACTCCTGCACCCATGGGCAGGAGGTGAGGGTGGAAACCGCAGGTGAGGCAGGTAAAGGCTGTTAAGACCTACTCAAGCTGTGTGGTGTTGTGGACACGCTGGAGGGAAGGGATACCATTCAGAGGGACCTTGACAGGCTGGAGAGGTGGGCCTGTGAGAACCTCATGAAGTTCAACAAGGCCAAGTGCAAGGTCCTGCACGTGGGTCGGGGCAATCCCAAGCACAAGTACAGGCTGGGTGGAGAATGGATTGAGAGCAGCCCTGAGGAAGAGGACTTGGGAGTGCTGGTGGATGAGAAGCTCAACATGAGCCGGCAATGTGCGCTGGCAGCCCAGAAAGCAAATCGTATCCTGGGCTGTATCAAAAGAAGTGTGGCCAGCAGGCCGAGGGAGGTGATTCTGCCCCTCTACTCTGCTCTCGTGAGATCCCACCTGGAATACTGTGTTCAGCTCTGGAGTCCCCAACATAAGAAGGACATGGAGCTACTGGAACGAGTCCAGAGGAGGGCCACGAAGATGATTTGAGGGCTGGAGCACCTCTGCTATGAAGACAGGCTGAGAGAGTTGGGACTATTCAGCCTGGAGAAGAGAAGGCTCTGGGGTGATCTTATAGCAGCTTTCCAGTACCTAAAAGGGGCCTACAGGAAAGCTGGAGAGGGACTTTTTACAAGGGTGTGTAGTGATAGGACAAGGGGCAATGGATTTAAACTGAAGGAGGGGAGATTTCTATTAGATATAAGGAAGAAATTTTTTACATTGAGGGTGGTGAGGCAGTGGAACTGGTTGCCCAGAGAAGTTGTGGATGCCTCATCCCTGGAAGTGTTTAAGGCCAGGTTTGATGAGGCTTTGGGCAACCTGGTGTAGTGGAGGATTTCCCTGCCCATGGCAGAGGGGTTGGAACTAGATGATCTTTAAGGTCCCTTCCAACCCTAACCATTCTATGATTCTATGACCGACCCATTGTCTGCAGTGCCGTTGGCCCATCCCAGTGCAGGCACATGTGTGAGCAGTAGTGAGGAGCCCGTGGGCCGGTGGGGTGGCCTGGGTGCTGGGCACGGCTGTGCCTCCGGGGCGAGAGGACAGCAGGCTGGCTTCTGCAAGAACCAGGGGAGTTCTGACCCGCTCCGGGTGTGCCACAGTGTGTCTCCAAGGGCAAGAGCACAGGAGGGCTGGCTACCGAGGGCTGTAGTAACCCCACAATTACAGGGAGGTGGCTTTTGGAGTCCTGGTCTGCTCTGCACCAGCAGCTGGAGAGAGGCTGTGTTCTTGGGAGCTTGTGTGTCCAGATGCCAGCGACTGGGGGACTGGGACCCAGCAGCAGCTACTGGGCAGACTTGGATTTTCTGCAGTACGTGACAATATTTTGTATTAGCTGGAACTTTGTAGTAGTAGTTACGGTTGTTGCATGGTTTAATATAGCTTAGCGGTGATGAAGGCATAACTAACCAAGGTCTGATCATTTTGTGTCAAGATGAGATGAAGTATCCCAATCAAGTGATCATAATGGAAACTGCAGCTGTACATGCAAACATCATTCCTGTATATTTAAGTGCCAGAAATGGCCCTGCTTAATAACATTCACCTTAAGATTTTTTGATGCTGCTTTATTCAATTTCATTCCTTATTAGAACCATTATAAGGCAACAGAAACTGCTTTGTAAGGAATTGCTTTTTCATTAAGACATAATTTACAATGAAATACGAAGCTTTATGGAAGGAACAAAATTTCAATTGTTTGTATATCCTTCCTACCTTCCCTGGTTGGAAGCCAAGAAACCAGAATATTTTTGAGATTCTGTTGTATTTTATGGGTGGTTTCATTTCATGCTGATCCTCTTCTATCCATGGCTTCTCCAGTGGGTGGTCTTCAAACTTGCCATAGATTGGACAAGCAAGTAGAAGTGAAGACACTAAAAATATATTTATATAAATTGTCCTTGAAGGAGCAGTCTTATTTCCCAGAGGTGAACCTCGTCATTGGACTTTATGACCTTGCTTGTTCACTGTCTCTGATTTCGTTTAGCTCCTGTTCATTTCTACAGAGTGGTTCAGTTTTGCTGGACAGGTTTCAGTCTTCACTCTAGCTTGTTGCTAATTTCAAAGTGCGTTAAGGGCTTATATTTGCTCTAGTGAAAGACTTCTGGAGCAAGTGTTCAAGCTGTTGTATAGAAGAGTATCCTCTATTCATTTTTCTGCCATATTTTCAAAGAAAAATGTGTGTCAGTTATTTATATGCAAAAGGATAACTAAATACCAGAGCTCAGGAGAGGTGGGACTGTAGTTTCCCCATCTACACATCTGCTACAGCTTCATGTTTCATCTCAAGTGAAAGGCTTTGAGAAATAAACTTTTCTTTGGCATTTCCTATCTGCTGAGTTGTACAGGCTTTTCTGAAATTCATTCCTAGGTGCATGCTTTCGTATTTGGGAACTGTGAAGCCTAGTTTGAGTTTGTTCATTCCATTCTGCACCTTAATTCCATGCTTTAGAGTTGGACCTGGGGACACACAGCACTGCCATAGATAAGTCACTATATGAATTTGTGTCTTAGTGAGTATGCGATCAGAAAATATATGTCAGGCACAGTATAAATTATATTTTACCATTACATAAATTTCATGCTGTTGAGATTTTTGAAAGGTTAAGGAAAATGTTGGGAACCTCTCTCTTTAAATTCATCATTGCAGCAGCTATTGATTTGTCTACTCAAATGCTCTGTTTCATGTCAGTGGGTACTGTTATTTGAAGGGCTTATTTCTATGCTTTTTTGGTCATTTTGAAAGAATCAGTGAAGTCATCAGGAGAGACCACTTCTGAGATAGTGATTTCTCTCAAAAGTGAGTTGAAGATTGGACAGGGAAGAAAAGACTTTTAAAACTGATAATAGGTATTCAGATATTGTCATAGCAGATTAAATGGCTAGTTCATTTTTCACGGTTGATCTCTGGCATTTCAAAAGAAGAGTTTCATAGATTCATAGATTTCTAGGTTGGAAAAGACCTTAGAGATCATCGAGTCCAACCATCCCTAATCCCCATTAAACCATATCCTCAAGCAGATCATCAGTTGTATCTCCTAACATAATTATGGACAGAGATGCAAATGAAGAAAATCCTTTTTTTTTTTGCCATTGCTCCAATGAAAGGTCAGTTTTTACTTGCTTATGAAGGTTACTAACTTTTTTCACTGGGGCGCACTGTAGCTAGATGAAGATTGATTCTTCATTACCTCTCTACATGTATTTTTTTCTTACAAGAGGTGCTACACAACTTTTCTTTTTTCAAGGCATAAGAGGGCACAGAACACAGATATTTCTATCTTAACTGTTTAAGCCCAAGGACTTAATTTGTGGTTTACCAGATGAAAGCAAGCATGCACATATTCTTGCTGAAATGAAGCCTGGTAAGACTGATTAGAGATGCCAGTTTATCAGTTTCATTGAAAATACTTGTGGCTTGTATTTTCATGAAAAAAAAAGAATGATAAATCTTGTAATATTTGTCTGGTTTTTTTTTTATTTTCCTTTTTTTTTTTTTCCTCACCTGTTTTTGCTTTTGTAATCTCTTACCTTATGCATGTCAAACAGTCCTTGTCTCTGAAAGTCTGATTCTTTGTCTACAGTTTCCTTTCTGGCAGATTGCAAGTGTGTGGGGCTCAGGCGGTGACCTGATTTCCTGTTGTCTCCATCTACTATGTGATGTTGGAAACTGTTTTAGTCTCGTCTGCCTGACATCTTTCATATGATGTATCAGTGCTGGGAAGATAGCATATTTGGAGTTTGCTCCACTGGGCACAGTTTCTTCTCTTCAGTATACAGATTAAGATACTTTAAGGTTGCCCTGAAGGTACACTGGTGGAGGGTTTCTGGATGGGCAGAAACAGTGGTATTTAACTCTTCCGTGAGGCCATTTCTGCACAGCAGAGTTAAGCCACCACTAAAGACAAAGTCAAAACTCTCATTGGCATAAGCCAGATCAGGATTGGGTTTGAAGAAAAACAGACCTGAGGGAACTGAAGATGTAATTTGGGAACATGTAAAATGCTACAGATAAAACATAAATTTCTGATAGTTTGAAAGTACAGTTTCAGCCAGGTACACTAGATTAAAAGCAGAAAAAAAAATCACAGCTGAATTATTGTGTAACTTAGGTTAACCATTTGCTAAGATGCAGAGTGAAGGAGAGCATTCATTTAGCATTCCTGCTTCCTCTGATACCCCGTTGTTCAAAGGAAGCCTGTAGAATTTTCTCCTTCACCTTATACAATGAAAGATCTTTCACATTATGTTAGTTTGTATAAAGTTGAAATAGCTAAACAATACTCTTTATGTTTTGCTAAACTTTTTAATTCAAGTGTTAATAGTCTTCAGTGGAAAAATGAAGATATTTGTAGACATTGAAATGATGAAGTAGGAGAGCCACACATCTGGACATTTATGGCATTCTTATCTCAAGTAACATATAATTCAAAAGCAGGACTACTTTTTCTAGTTCAGTGGAAAGCAGCAGTATAACTGAAATAAAGTGGTGAGCTGCTACTAATCTGTTATTGCAATCAGCTACCTTTGTCACATTTTATATGAAGAAGAAAGGGGGGATAAATTGGAAGCAGCACATAAAATATTGTTTTAACATTACTGCTGGCTAGATCTGTAAATGGAAATAATAAATCCTTATACAGCATTGAGGGTAATACTCAAGTATTCCCACTAGCATATGTTATTTATAGCTGTTCTAAAGTTTTATTTCTTCTATTTCTGTCTCTCCTTTTGAAGGGGTTGGACCTGACATGTTGCTCATAGTTAGCTATTTTTACGCTAGCAAATCTCAGTTTTAGCTAAATTCTACAGTAATGGCAGATAAAAATGGTATTATAAAATCAAATAATGATTGCATTGTAACCTGCTGGGAAGATAAGACAAAAGAAATGTTTATAAAATATTGAAATTAAATTGCATGAACTAAAATTTTTAAATTGCTCCTAAATAAGCTTATAAGTGGAAAGGAGTGGTTATGTCTTTACATTTATCATTCTTAGAGCTCCTTAGGTAATACAGGAATAGAAATTTTTAACATTCTCAGAGCTCATATGAAAAAAATGACAGATATAGAAGTTTCTGAAATTCAGATTAAAAGTTGAGGTGAAAGCATAAGGATAATTTGCATTAGTTTGGTTCTTAAGGTACAAGAGTAACATGCGAGTTCAATGCTTTAGTTTCGGTTACTGAACTTCCCAATGTGTCTGATCCAAATCTGTGTTACTGACTTGTTTTTGCGTTGTATCAGATTCAAAATATACTTAATGCTCAAAATGAAGAAGATAGTGATTTATCTTGCGTGGCTGAAATGCCCAAGTTTGTAGACTAGTTACCTTATCCTCAATCTTTTGTCTTTCCTGCTAAAAGAAGCTTTAAGAAAAATTTAGAAGGTGATCCTGAATTGTACTTGAAAGAAACTCAGCATTGGTATTTTGAGCTGTGCTCATCTCTAAGTGCAGAAAGGATACGCCCTCAGATGACTGATCTAACCAAATATTTATTTCTCCTACTGATCTTGGAGTAGATCTGTGGGATTTTTAATTCAGTTGGTCCATCAGTGCATAGAAGAGTGCGCTTAGCTGTTGATATTAGAATAACTTGTGTTTAGGTAAAAAGCAGATTTATGTTCTTTGCTGTATGAAGGCTTTAGTTTCCACAGACTATCTGATGGGAAGATGAGTCAAAATACATACTGTTTCTGTCCCTTTATTTGTGGTGCTTTCTCGTCCTTTTGGTGTACAGCATCTTGAAAAAAAGAGATTCTGGTTTTTTGTTGTTTTTTTTTTTTTTTCTTTTCTACTGGGGCCAAGCTCCTGTGCCATTTGGAAGGATTTTTGGAACAATTTCAGGAGAGAAGATTTGGTCCTCTTCAAAGATCTAGTTGAAAGAGTCCCTTGCGGGGGGATAAGGCCTTGGGGGAAGGGGGGCCCGAGAAAGCTGGTTAATGTTCAGAGATCATTTCCTCCAAGCTCAGGAGTGGTGCATCCCAATGAATAGGAAGTCAGGTAAAAATGCCAGGAGGCCTGCATGGATGAACAAGATGCTCCTAGCAATACTCAAACACAAAAAGGAAGCGTACAGAGGGTGGAAGCAAGGACTCGTAAACTGAGAAGAATACAGAAGCATTATCTGAGCATGCAGGGATAAAGCTAGGAAAGCTAAAGCCAAAATGGAATTGAATCTGGCCAGGGACATCAAGGACAACAAGAAGGGCTTCTGTAAGTACGTGGGAGATGGAAGGAAGGCTAGGGAAAATGTGGGCCCATTGCTCAACGAGACAGGAGACCTGGTTAAACGGGACATGGAAAAGGCTGAGGTACTGATGGCTGCCTTTGCCTCAGACTTTATTAGCATGTCCAGCCTTCAGGAGTGCCAGGTCCCAGAGTCCAGGGGGAAGGGTTGGAGCAAGGAAGATGTAGCCTTGTTGGAAGAGGATCAGGTCAGTGAATGCGTAAGCAAACTGGACATGCATAAGTCCATGGGCCCTAATGGGATGCACCTGGGAGTACCGAGGGAGCTGGCATATGTCATTGTGAGGCTGTTCTTTAATCTTTGATCAATCATGGCCATTGGGAGAAGTGCCTAAAAACTGGTGGAAAGCAAACGTCACTCCTATCTTCAGGAAGGGAAAGAAAGAGGACTCAGGGAACTACAGGCCGGTTAGCCTCACCTCTATTCCTGGGAAGCTGATGGAGCAGCTAATCCAGAAATACATTTCAAGGCACATTAAGGACAAGAAAATGGCTGCACCAAGGGGAAGTCTTGCTTGACCAACTCAATAAGCTGCTATGATGAAGTGACTGGCCTGATAGACACGGGGAGAGCTGTGGACGTTGTCTACCCAGACTGCAGTAAGGCATTTGGCACTCTATCCTGTAATATCCTTACAGACAAACTGTTGATCTATGGGCTGGATGAGCAGATAGTGAGCTGGGTTAAAAACTGATTGAATGGCCAGGCCCAGGGGGTTATGATCAGCAGTGCAAAGTCTTGTTGGAGGCCCGTGACTAGTGATGTACCCCAGAGGTCAATACTGGGTCCAGTCCTGTTTTACATCATCATTAATGACCTGATTGATGGGGCAGAGTGTACGCTCAACAGGTTTGCTGAAGACACAGAACTAGGAGGAGTGACTGTTATGCCAGTTGGTCATGTTGCCATCCAGAGGGACCTTGAAGGCTGAAAAAATGGGCTCACAGGAACCTCATGAAGTTCAACAAAGAAAAGTGCACAGTCTGCCCCTAGGAGGAACAGCCCCATGCACAAAAATATATGCTGAGGGCCACCCATCTGTAAAGCAACTTGACAGGAAAGGTCCTGATGGACACTGAGTTGAACATGGTTCAGCAATGTTCTCTTGCAGCAAAGAAGGCTAATGGTATCCTGGTCTGCATTGGGCAAAATATTGTCAGCAGGTTGAAGGAGGTCATCCTTCCCCTCTGTTCAGCACTGGTGATGCCACAACTGGAGTACTGTGTCCAGTTCTGGGGCTCCTCAGTACAAGAGACAAAAACATACTGGAGAGAGTCCAGTGAAAGGCCATGAATATGATGAAGGAACTGGAACATCTGTTCTATGAACAAAGGCTGAGAGAGCTGAGACCGTTTAGCCTACAGAAAAGGTGACTGAGTGAGGATCTCATTAATGTATATAAATACCTGAAAGGAGGGTACAAAGAAGATGGAGCCCAGTGACTACGCCAGAGACAATGGGTACAAACTGAAACTCAGGAGGTTCCCTCTTGAGCGTCATGAAAACACTTTTTTTTTAACTTTGTGGGTGACTGAACACTTGCATAGATTGCCCAGAGAGGCTGTGGAGTCTCCCACCTTGTAGATACTCAAAAGCTGTCTGGACTTGGTCCTGGGCAATTGGCTATAGGTGTCCCTGCTTGAGCACGGGCTTGGACCACATGATCTCCATCATTCTGTGAGTGTGTGACTTGAACAATTTTTGTAGTCATAGAATCACAGAATGGTTTGAGTGAGAAGGGACCTTTAAAGGTCATCTGGTCCAATCCCCCTGCCCTGAGAAGAGACAACTTTCATGAGATGAGGTTGCGCAAAGCCCTTGTCCAACCTGACTTTGAACACTTCCAATGATGGGGCATCCACCACTTTTCTGGGCAACCTGTTCCAATGTCTCACCAGCCTTATTGTGAAGAATCTCTTCCTTATGTCCAATCTGTATCTGCCCTCTTTCAGTTTAGAACAACTACCCCTTGTCCTGTCACTGCAGGCCTTGGTAAAGGGTCTTTCTCAGTCTTTCTTGTAAGACCCCTTTATATATAGAAGTGCTGCAATAAGATGTCCCTGGAGCCTTCTCTTCTCCAGGTTGGACAACCCCAACTTTCTCAGCCTTTCTTCATAGGAGAGATGTTCCATCCCTCTGACCGTTTTCACGGCCCTCCTCTTGACCCACTCCATGTCTTTCTTTTGCTGGGGACTCCAGAGCAGGGTGCAGTACTCAGGTATGGTCTCGCAAGAGCAGAGTAGAGGGGGACGATCCCTTCCATTGACCTGTTGGCCACGTCTTGGAAGTTTGCGTGAAGATGTGACCACATACCTGTATGAAGACACACACAAACACGATCTCCTCAAACATTTTCTAAGAGAAATCCAACTTCAAAGTGTAGGCTTCATAGCTGTGGTAGCAAGCCACTATATTCAAGCTTATAAGCTTTACTGAGACCAGAACAGAGTACTACTCTTTTGAGAAACTGGTCTAGTTGGCTTCATTCCAGTGCATGCTAATATGTCTATTTCTGCTTCTGAATTGCAGTTGTTGTACATCCAGGTTATAATTTTGGCTTTGTCTGTGTGATTTTATACATAAAAAGTTCTGTATGTGAATTACTCAATTATTTGCATTTCTCCTTATTAAAAAAAAAAAAGTGTACTCTTGCTATTCCTTTGCATTCTGGCCTACCTGAATTATTCTTCCATGGAGATTGTTTTCAGATCTATAGTCAATGCCAAAGATGAAGGAAAATACTTGCCTAATTCCTTTGAAAGGATGTCCTATTACTCTCTCATAGATTCACCATTGTAGTCAGATTGTGAACAACAAATCTACCAACATCTTCTGTTCTGTTTCCAGAGTATGAGCTTATAAATTATGGAAGAAATATATACGTATAAGTTCCTAAGTGCATGAATGTGCACTCTGTGTTGGAAAGTTTTACCCTGTTTCTTGCCTTCAGTCCACAGAGTCACTCAGATCTTTCTGATGCTGTTTCGGTCTTCCACTATACAGAAAGTGAATCAATGTTTTGTGTATCTGTTAACCCCACAAAAATAGACCTCTGGTTCCTGAGCTGTGGTTTTTTACAGGGAAATATTGTTTCCAAAGTTGACCCTTCAGAAGCTCCTGTAGTTGAACAGCAGGTTGCTGTTTGTCCCTATGCCAGTTTCGTATTTATCTTTTGGATATCATGTTCTCTTTTCATTTAGCTTAAATTATTATTTTGCATTTATTACTGTATTGCTTCTTTTACTACAGTCAAGACAAATGAGAGCTACAGTGTTTCCTGATCTGGGAAATGCACTTTGTTATCAAAAATGTAAAATAAAACTGGTATGATTTACTTTTGGTGAGATCATGTCCAAGTTAATTGAATTTTCCATTTACTTCCAGGCCATTCATTATCTCTCCTTGATAATTTATTCTAAGTATTGTGGAATATAGAAATGTGACTAACAGGCTTTCCATTCATGAATCACTACCAATCCATATCAATTTCTTAAATACAAGTGTTACTTTTGTTTGCTTCCTAGCAAGTCTAGACAGTAAGTGTTTACAAAGGTGGATTAAAAGGTGGCTGCAGTTGGTTTTTCACTAACCTTGCTTGATGAAATGCTTTCTTAACTTTTCTCTGGTCGCTTTATGCTTTTACTTAACACAAGGGAGTAAGAGTCAGGATTGGTACTAATGTTGTGACGAAACCATTTTCTAAGCAGAACTGGAAGGTGAATTCTATTTAAACCTGTTGGGGTGATCATGTCTAGTCTGAAAGAAATATTAATATTCATGTACTTTTTCATTGTCTTTCAGAACAATGGGTCACTTGCTTGGTGCCAGAATCATAAACAGTGTTCAAAGGTATGTCTTTTTTTTTTTTTTTCCCTCTCATTTAAGTTACCTAGTTGCTTTCAATCTCTTTTCGTCTTAGCCTGTTTTCAGAAGCATCTGTTTATATTTTATCTGGAAATCTAGACCTATAATAAAATATCCAAACTTAAAGCTGAGTGATTTACTCTTTCAGGACAAAGGAATTATGTTTGAGGATAAGTATTAAGCTTAGTTAAACCAATATAATTCTGTGGTTATCAACAGACTTTACACTGGCTAAAATCTGGTGTATCATTTGTGTTCTTTCAGTATTTTGTTCATAAAAGAATATAACTGTCAATCACATTAAAGTTTTTCTCCAACAGCACTGAGGTATGCCAACATTCAACGTTTCCTTAAGTTTGGGTATTTAATTTTTAGCCTGACACTGAATTTCTTGGAAAAAATTCTTGATAAAAATCTCCTGAAAGCCGAGAGGATAGGTGAGCTAATTGTCAACTGATTCTCCTGTGGAAGAGTCTTTCTATGGTGGCTGGATAGAATCAACAATGATTTGGGAGCTTTGGTGGTTCAAAGTAGAATTACGTACTTTAGTGCTGACTATTTGTAAATGTCATGGAAGATGCATCCATTGGAAATTTACCTGAAAATGGTGAAGGTAGTATTTTTGTCGTAGTCTCCTTGAGAGTGTATTTATACAATAATTTAGGCTTTTTACATTCAATATTTATTCTTTAGTCTGTAAAGGTTGTACTGTAAGTGGGATTAAATCCAAGTAGCATTGTTCTGTATTGTTTTAATGATGTCATCTCTGTAAATACTGGTGCTAACCATTGGTTTTAACATGTGACAATTTCTTCTCTACAATTAGAGAGAGATTACTGGTTTACTGATCTAGTTTCTGTTGAAAGGAATGGGATTGCAAATGAACCGATTTGTTATTGGTTTATTTTCCTGCAATGGAACAGTCAAAGTTGATTGCTTTTGTAAGTGTTAAAACCAAAGTATATCAACATTAGTATAAGAAGAGAGTAGAACAATTCCTATTAGCTGAGCCGTGCTGCTAAGTGTTGCACATCTGCAATGAAATCTCATCATTCTTAAAAAAGCCCAAACAGAGGTGCAGAGAATGTGGCTCATTGTAACTGAAGTGCCTTTTAAAGAAAGTGTGGAGGTCTTTCCCAGTACCACAGTGATCCTGATGTAATTTTGTTTTCTGTTAATTTATGAAGATTAAATTCATAATTTAATTCTGCCATGGGATCTATCTGAAAGGTTTTCCAGTGGTTTGTGTCTGCCCTCCAAAGAAGGAATCATATAACAAAAGTTGTCCAGCTTTTAAAGCAAGGCAAAGATTACAGGAACATCTCTCTGAGTCACTCCCATGTTTGTAGAATCCGCTTAAGATAGATATGAGATATTACGAATTCAAGATTTACCTTGTGATTGTATTAGGCTCTCGAAATCAATGTAACAATGCTACAAATCAATATTATTTCATAATACAAAATGAAACAACAGTTTAAGTTTAAAATTACTTACCATATACTTTACAGTCATGTTACCTTATGTTTTTATTCTTTCTTAGGAAGGTAATGCATTTTTCCTTAAGAAAGCAGCTTTGCCTTATTTTGAAAAATAAATAAACTTGGTCAAATTGTTAACAGAACTGAACATTAGTAGAATGTTCTTTTGTTTCAGGCAAGCTTTGATTTTCTGTGTTTTGCGATGCAAAGTCAAACAATTGTGTTATCTAACTGAAGCTTTAAAAGCAATGCAGGGGATGGAGTTGACCTTTCAAAAAATGCAAATACTTTTCACTGCTTCTCAGCACCTCAGTGAAGGAGGTTTATATGAGTGTGTTTCTGCTAAATATCTCAGATGTCATATTTTCCAAAGGATTTTCCCAGATTCTCAAATAATGCTTGAGAATAATTGTAGAGACAAACTAATGTATTTCTATGTGACAACATCTATATGTAGTTTATATATTGATAAACACAGTTAATATTAACCTAGTAACTACTTTGTCCTAAAATTGATTCTTTTAATATTTAATCCATTAAGCATGAAGCTATGTCATGAAAACTTGATGTGTTTTTCTTTGAAAATTGGAGAAATGGAGTAGAATAGAACAGACTATTTTAGTTGGAAGGGGCCTACAATGATCTTCTAGTCCAACCGCCTGACCAATTCAGGGCTGACCAGAAGTTAAAGCATGTTATTAAGGGCCTTGTCCAAATATCTCTTCAACACTGACAGGCTTAGGGCATTGACCACCTCTCTAAGAATCCTGTCTCAGTGTTTGACCACTATCTCCTTAAGGAAATGCTTCCCAATGTCTGCTCTGAACCTCCCTTGGTGCAGCTTTGAGCCATTCCCATGTGTTGTATCACTGGATCCCAGGGAGAAGAGCTCAGCACCTCCCTCTCCACTCCCCCTCACCCCTCAACCTCCTTCTCTCCAAACTGGACAAGCTCAAAGTCCTCAGCCGCTCCTCACAGGACATGTCTGCCAGTCCTTTCACCACCTTTGTTGCCCTCCTATGGACATATTCAAGGACCTTCACATCCTTCATCAATTGTGGGACCCAGAACTGCACACAGTGCTTGAGGTGAGGCTGCATCAACTCTGAATACAGTGGGATAATCACCTCTCTTGTCTGGCTGGTTGTGCTGTGTTTGATGCACCCCAGGCAGTTTGCCTCCTTGGCTGCCAGGACACACTGCTGGCTCCTATTGAGCCTGCTGCTGACCAGCACCCCAGATCCCTTTCTGCAGTGCTGCTCTCCAGCCACTCCTCTCCATTGCTTAATGCTCCAATCTATCCAGATTCCTGTGCAAGACCTTTTGTCCCTCAAGAGAGTCAACAGCACCCTTTGAGCTCTGCCCTTCGCCCTGCACACCATGAACCTGCTCATCTCATATTTGGACAACTTGTCCAGAAGGATGCTGTGAGGGACAGTATCAAAAGCCTTATTAAAATCCAGAAAATTAAAAATCCTGCCTCCGCCACCTTCCCTTCATCCACTAGGTGGGTGATCTTGTCATAGAAGGATATTAAATTAGTTAAACATGACTTTCTTTTTGTGAACCCATGTTGACTGTGCCTGATGATTGCATTGATCTTTAAACATCTTTCAATAGAACCCAGTATAATTTGCTCCATAATTTTTCCAGAAACTGAGGTTAGGCTAACAGGTCTGTAGTACCATGGGTCTTCCTTCATACCCTTCTTGTAAACTGACATAACATTGACTAGCTTCAGTCAGCAGGGATCTCCCCAGACTCCCAAGACCCTTGGTAGATGATTGAAAAGAGTCCTGCCACAACATCCGCTAGCAACCTCAGTACTCTGGGATGAGTCCCATCAGGCCTCCTGGACTTGTGAAAATTCAGCTGATACAGCTGGTCCCTTTCAATTTCAGTGTCCACAAATGGAAAGTCACTGTTTCCACACTCGTGATCCTCCGACTCAGGAGACTGCGCAGCCCCAGGCCTATCAGTATTATTAAAGACTGAGGCAAAATATGCATTGAATGCCTCCACTTTTTCTTCATCCCTATTTGTCAGGTGACCATCTTTTCCAAGTATCAATCCAATGTTTTCTTTAGATCTCCTCTGGCTATTAATGCACTTTAAAAAGCCCTTCTTGTTATCTGACACAACACTGGCCAGTTTCAAGTCTAATTGAGTTTTGGCTTTTTGTGTCTTCCCCTGCATATACAAACCACAGCTCTGTAATCTTCCTGCGAAGCCTGACATTGCTTCCACAGATCATGCAATTTATTTTTCCTCTTGAGCTCGACAAGGAGTTCCCTGTTCAACCAAGCTGTTTTTCTGCCCTGCTTGCTTGACTTATGACACAGTGGAATTGCCTGCTCCTGTGCATTCCTCTACGCTCATGGACTCCAAAGCCCTCAAAAGGAGATTCCCAGAGTACTCTGCTGAATAACGCCCTGAGTAGCTTCAAGCTTGCTCTCCTGAAGTCTGGGGTAGAAACTCTACTGAGCTTTTTTCCTCATTACACTGAAAATTTTAGACTCAACCGTTTCATGACCACTGTGGCCAAGACAGCCACCTACCATCACAATCCCCACGAGTCCTTCTCTAATCACAAACAGCAAGTCTAGGAAGGAATCTTTCCTAGTTGGCTCCCTGAATACTTGTGACAAGAAGTATCTCCCACAAACTTCAAGAATGCTCATCACAGCAGTATGATGTTCCCAGTTGATGTCTGGGAAGTTGAAGTCTCCCATAAGTTCAAGGATAACTAGTACAGAGATTTCTCCTAATTGCCTGGTAGAATAACTCAGTGCTTACCTCCTGGCTGTGTGATTGGAAGTAGACACACACTACAACAAGTCCTTTTTTTTCGACCCCTCAAACCCTCACTGAGGCTCTCAACCACATCATCGCTAACTGTAAGGGCTGTACAATCCAACCTCACCCTTATGTGTAGTGCAACACCTCCACCTTGCCTGCCCTGCCTGTCCCTCCTGAGTAGCCTGTACCCCTCTATCCCAGTACTCCAATAGCGGGATTCATTCCACCAAGTCGCACTAATACCAATGATATCATAGTTCTGGGAACTAACCAGTGCTTCCATTTCTTCCTGTCTGTTTCTCATACTGTGTGTGTTGGTGTACAAGCGTTTCAGATATGTTTCTGAGCCCTCTGTGCTCCCAGGAGCAGAACAATGTAAATATTCCCACTACCACTGCCACTCTCATTAGGATTCATGCTACGTTTTTAAGTATGCAAATAAAATCTATTTTGGGCTTATTCCTCCTTTTGCCCACCAATTAGTCATGTTTTTATGATGTCTCATACTCTGAGTTACCTAAGTAATTATTTTACAGCATTATGAGATACAGGTTACAAACGTGAAGAAGTAGTGTCTGTAGTGTATTGATCTCATCTAACATATAATACTCTAGTCTGTTATTTCAGTTTAAAGAATTCAGCTTGTTTCCATCACAGATAGCCAGTTGGCTTTGATACACATTTGTAACCCTCACTAATACTGGAGAAATTTCCTCTAAATGACAACATGTAGAAAAAAAACTTAATCTTTTTTAATTTTGAATGTAATGGCATCTGCTAGGGAGGGAAGGGTAGGATAGGTCAGTGTTTAAAATCCCTTTGGTTGAATATACACAGTGTCTAAACCAGAATGTCTAGTTTTACTGTTAAGAAACATTCATGACACTTTTTGTTAGAGATTTGTTTATCATTTGTTAAAGTGATAGGTCTCAGAAGACCTTTTTCCTTTTTCTTCTCTAAGATAGATTTTATGAATAAAAGTCATGTAATGAAATCTGTATGGATTCTGGATCTTTCTGCAAGTGCAATTCTCATTGACATTAATGAGAAATTCTGAGTAGAGAGATGTGTATTCAGTGTTGAGAGAAGAATTTTGCCCAGATACGGTTGTTATTAGATTGTTGTTTTCTGGAGCTGATCTCATACATCTTTACGTGCAATTTCCAATGCTCATAGAGGTAGAAAATAGTATTCTTTTTATCCTATGTACATATGTTGCTATCTGGCAATTTCATTATATTACTTCTTTAAAAGAAATATGGTTTACTTAGTGGTTTCAGGAGAAAAGCAGAAAACATCCACTCACTTTCACAACTGTATTTTTTTTCTTATGCATATCAACCCACAGTAACTTCCCCTTTGTGTAATCCACTTGAATTAAAGCATTACAGTAATCATGACATTTGTTGAACAACCTCTCACTAATGGCTGTGTGTGGACTAAGGCACTACTTGATGTGTGAAACACTATCAGAGTCTGGTCCAATAAAATAGTCTGCAAGGATGGCTCAAGTACTTCAAGAATAACACTAGGGGTTTGCTCTTTTTGTACAATGGCAATAAACTGGTTTATGTTGTGTTTGGAATTCCCCCACTCACTTAATCTTTACTATTGGATTTAACTTTCAAATCTTTACATAATTCTTGTTTAAAACTTTGCCTTTCCTTTACTTATCCTCTGGAAATCTTTATGTGGTATTTTGCCTCTTTCTTTCCAGTAGAGTTACTATTCTGTATGGCCATCTGCCTGTTTCCTACAAATCTACTAAAGAATCAGTAAATTGTTTCAGTTGGAAGGAACTTGTTGAGATTTTCTAGTGCAACCCCCCTACTCAAGCAGTGTCAGCTAGAGCAGGCTCTCCAGAACCACATCCAGTTAGGTTTTGAGTATCTCCACAGATGAAGACCGCAACCTTTCTGGGCAACCTGTTGCAGTGTTTGACCACCCGCGCAGTAAAAAAGCTTTTGTATTTCCTGTTTTTTAAATTTGTGCCCATTGCCTCTTGTCCGGTCCATGGGCATGACTGAGAAGAGCCTGGCTCCCTCTTCTTCGTTGCTTCCCATCAGGTATTTATACACAAGTGTAAGATCCCCCTGAGTCTTCTTCTCTCCAGGCTGAACAGTCGCAGCTCTCTGAACTTCTGCATAATATGGCAGATGCTTCAGTCCCTTAATCATAGATTATGATATATGATATATTATTATATATTAATATAATTATATTATTATATATTATTATATGATATATATAAATTGTATAGATTATGATTATATATTTTCTTCTATTCTACTTATGCATTCTAAGCTCAAAATGACTCCTGCCTACTGTCATTCACAAAGCTCCTGCCCTATCCTTAAAATCTCACTGCCTTCTGTCATCTTATTAATGGTGAGTCTTGCTAAACTGTATGTAAATGCATAGCATTTGCTGTTCCTGCTCCATTTTGCCAGTTTGCTTTTACAGTGTGAGCTCCATAGTGCCAAGGCTGTTTTCTCAAGTACTTGGAAGTGCTGAGCACATAACAGGTGCTTCCCTGTAAAAATAACAGTAAGAGTCGAATGCTAGTGAGAGTAACGTGAAATGACAAAGTGCCCTACATTGATGCTGGTTTGGTGAAAAATGTATTTTAGCCCTAAGGGAGGGCAAAATGACTGGGAAAGGCATTTCAAGAGAGTTTGTGAAGTACAGATAATTTTTTTTTTTTTTTTACAGCTTCTTACACAAGTTTTTCTTTTTGTAAGCAACTGAAAGTCAAGAGACCAGCAGGCATAATTTAGAGCTGCATGTGCAGTGGCATTTACAAGGACTGGAGATAAATGGGGATCATCATAATGCTCTGTGAATTCCAATACAACTTTCTTGTTCCCAGCAGCCAAGGCAGTGGTCCCTGATTGATTGATTCTGCAGAAAGGCTGAAAGGCTATTTTTTTGAGTTTTCAGAACTGAGAGGAAAATGTGACAATAAAGATAAATAAGTTTACAAATGCTGCAGCCAAATAAACAGATTGTTTCAAAAAGACAGCTCTGGTTTCTTTTTAGAATAACACACACTCCTGAATTCAATCTGTGAGCAATTGTTCCACTTCCAGCTGAGCTCTTTCCAAAGATAATGCAGGTGGAAAGATGAGTTAATGGTTTAAACAATTAGAGATTTGATGCACTCTTCCATCTGTCAAAGCCCACTGAAACGAAAGCTCACAGTTTTAATTTGTGCCTCCAGCATCTAACTCAGTCTGAAATGGTGTCAGCGATTTGCCCTGCCCACAGTACTGTCATTCTTATGGTAAGCATTCTGTGCACTCATGCTGGGAGACTTTTATCAAACATATTAGTGTGCATTTGAGAGATCATTAGCCTGAAGTAGCTGGAACATTCCAGGTTTCTTAGCCTGGAAACTCACATCTCTGCTGGAAAGTATGTTGAGCCACTGCTATTTACACAAGAAAGCTAAAGCAGGATAGGGATAACTGTAAAATTTAAGAGGAATAGTGATTCTTGATATTGTCAATCTGTCGTGATTTAAGTACCACCCATAAGAGGATGAGATAATGGATGTTTTGATTTTTGTCTAAAAAGAAAGAATGAATAAAAATTTCTTTCTTGATCTGCTAGACAGAATTTTTCTTTCATCTAGCAAAAGATAAGGTAAAACCATTTAATTGAATAGAGTTCACAAGAACTGGTCAGATTATTGGTGTGCTAAACAGATAAAATAATCCTGAGCATATTAGAAATGAGGGCAGATGTGATACTGGTTGCTTGCATTCCTATGGATGATTTGACTTTTTTATTCTATTCATCTATAAAAAGGTGGAGGGGGCTGAGAGAACCATAGTGGTTAGATGATTAAAGGTGAACTAGCTAAGAAATAGATTGACTGAAGTTTCTGGATATTTGTGTTTGGGGAAATAGAAGAAAGAGCTTTGTGATTCAGTGTTTATGTTTATACAAAAGCATTAGTGTATAAATGTGCTGTGATGACAGGAATCCCTTTGTTCTCTAAGGGCCTTGAGAACTAACAAATAAACAGAGTTAAAATCCAAACAATGTTTACAGTACTTTGTAGTCCTCTGATGTATCACTCTATATTTGTAAAGATGAAGTTTCATTTTTCAGATATCAAAAAAACAGTTGTATTAGAACATGGGACACTGAAATAATTGGAAATTAAGAAAGTTCGTATTCTTCACAGTTGCCATATTGGATCACATCAGTCATCCTTCCTGTCTAATACTGTGTTGCCTGCTAGATTTTCCATAGATAAGTAAACCTGCAGGTGTGGAATAAACTGCTGCTAGGAAAAACTTACTTAAGCCTTATTACTCATTTTTGGGTGGTACTGTGAAACATAAAGGGTATGTCCTTTCCTAGACACTAGTTGTGGTTTCTCAGCTCATACTGTTTATTGGTTTGTTCAACAATGTTTTTGTCTTGAAGAACAGACCTCTGGGCTTGATGAAGGTTGCTTTGCTTGGTCTTCACTCTAAACGGTCCTGCTGATAACTTTCTGTCTCTGAGAAAAATGGTTAAAGTCAAGTTATTTTCATTTTTCAGAGAATCATAGAATAGTTTGGGTTGGAAAGGACCTTTAAATGTCATCTAGTCCAACCCCTCTGCAATGAGCAAGGACATCTTCAACTAGATCAAGTTGCTCAGAGCCCCATCCAACCTGACCTTGAATGTTTCCAGGGATGAGGCAACTACCTCCTGTCTAGGCAGCCGCTTCTAGTGTTTCACCGCCCTCATCGTAACAAATTTCTTCCTTATATCTAGTCTGAAACTACCCTTTTTATTTTAAATCCATTACCCCTTGTCCTGCTGCACAGACCCTACTAAAAAGTGTGTCCCTATCTTTCTTATAAGCCCCCTATAAGTATTGAAAGGCCACAGTAAGGTCTCCCTGGAACCTTCTTTTCTCCAGGCGGAACAACCTCAACTCTCTCCGCCTTTCTTCATGGGAGAGGTGTTCCATTCCTCTGATCACTTTTGTGGCCATTTTGTGTCATCAGTTTTCTTCTACTAAAAGATTATCACCACTGCTAGAGCCCTTACGATGGGTAGGAAGGAAAACCTGGGTCTCTGTGCCCCAGGTTTTCATGGTGCATAGAATCCTTTAGGTTGGAAAAGACTTTTAAGATCTTTGAGTTCAACTGTTCACTTAACACTGCCAAGTTCACCGTTAAACCATGTCCCTAAGCACCACATCTGCATGTCTTTTAAATACCTCCAGGGATGGTGATTCAACGACTTCTTTTGGCAGCCTGTTCTAAAGCTTGCCAATGCTTTCAGTGAAGAAATTTTTCCTGATATCCAATGTAAACCTCCCCTGGTGCGAATTCTGTGTTTTTCATTGATGGGTATTTCATCATGGGTTTATACAAAAGGTTGGCTCTTTTGGAGCTTGCTTTTCTGGACAGTTTTATCTAGGCCACTTGCTAACAGAGGTAAAGTAAGTCTGATCACTGTGCTGTTTGTAATTTGAACTACTGAATACTGAGCAAACTGAGCCAATGCTGAACATAACCAGCCAAAGATTAAGTAGCCCTCTTTCATGGAGAAAGGACACAAAATTGACATTAATGACTGAAATGTGCCAACACTGGCTTTGAGGATAATAGCATAGCAATCTCAACTCTGGTCTCAAAAATGCAAATGCTGGCTGTAGACCTTAAGTCTACATACTCTATAGTATAAACAGACATACACTACAGCTAAAAGGAGAATGTGTGCATGGGCATGTGCACACACACACATACCCGACAGATATTTATTGAAGCTGGCATGCTGAAGCACTAAATGCTTCTTTAAGTTAGCTTTTTTCTGCTTCAGTGAACACCGTTCAGAATCCAGGGATATTCAGACTGCAGAACCCTTTTATTTAGAATTATTTGAGCACAAAAATAATCCCTTCGTAGAAACTTTTGAAATAGCAACAGAGCTATGCGGCCTAATCAACTATAATTTTTTGTCATTTAGAAAGCAGTTGATTAAGTAACATCTAGCAGAAGGCAAATCATCACTGGAGCGACACTGGTCAGACAGTAAAGACAGACAATACTACAAAGACTGAGAAAAATGAGCAGTAAATCTGCTTGAAAACAAGCAACAAATTTATCTTTTTGTATCTTTATGGTTTTTCCAGGTCTCTCACCATGCAGTTTGCTCAAAACTTGTACATATTTTTTTTTCTCATCTTTCAATAACTTTGTACTCTATATGCAGAATATAACATGGAAGTGTATTTGAGATTTTGACTTCCTAAATATGATCTTAGTTCCCTAAGCTTAACTCCTTCAATTTCTATTTGGGAATTTTAACAGCTCACGTAAGTCATAGAATCCGTACAAAATTTATAACTTTGCAGTTGAGATCAGAATCTTAATTTTATCTTATTAAATTACATTTCGTTAACCTAATTAATTCATGGTGCAAAAGAGGCTGTAATAGTCTGTTTAAATGTATAGTCCTTTTCTCCTCTTGTGGGAGACAGCTGCAGAGTTAGATCAAATATAGTTGTAGTAAAGCGACAAAGACAAGATGTACTTACATTGACCTTTAATGTAGCAATAAAATATATTCAAGCCACTGTAAAGGGACAGAGCCTGAAAACCAGATGCATGGCTGTATCTTAGCCTTAACTTTAAAAGGAGTTTTGCTTGACTAGACTCAGGGCATTATTCAAAACCCACTGAAGTAAGGAATACTGACTTTAAACAAGCTTTATATCCATCCATAAGGCAAGATTGTGCTTTTTCAAGTGACCTACCTTGGAGTTTCTCCATTACCATAATACTGAAGGAGATGATACGTAAAAATTTGCTTAGGTAGATGAGGATACTGTGCTGAGAGGAAGGCAACTGTCTTTGAGGCACACAGACAAAGATGTAAGTGCTCTTTTCTCCACACACTTAGTGAGTTGTAAGGAAAGCATTGAGCTGGAAGTGGGAGCTATGACTGTTTTCCGCTTTTGAGCGCCTGCCAAGAATTGGGAACTACCTGAGCACAGAAGCATGGTCTGTCCTAAAACAAAAATTGGAGGTTTTATTTTGTAACACTGTGTGATATTTAATCGGGCATTAAAGAGTTAATTGCCTTTTAGCACTGTCTGTATATTAGAATAACTCTCTATGCACAAGAAACAGAAATGTTTCTGAGAGGGTGCAGTGTTAAATATCTGTTTGTGCCATGGATTTTAAGCAGATCTTGTCACTGAGTTTCATTAGAAAGCTCTGCTTAAAAGTCAGTTTGGGGTATAGTCTTAGGATAACAGGTCAAAAAGGTAACTTGTTTTGACAGTTCTTAATAATCACACTTACTATATGGATTACAAACATGCATTCTGATTTTAGTCAAATCAAATTTTTTTAGCTGTTTCAGTGGCCTGAAGAATTTAAATACACAGAGGTGGCATAGAACTGTATGGATACAAATTTCTAAAAATGAGATAGTGACAGGAAAGCACTAAGGCCTGTTTTCCAATACGCTAACCTTTCTGAAGTCGCTTATGTATCTGCAATTTGGTCTAAAGGCTACTTCCTGCAGTCTAATTTAAAATGGGTTTCCATTAAAATGAGTCCTCATTTTATACAAGTGAACAATTACATAGGGTGTAAATTGAAGAGGGAAATTGTAGCTGTATTTCTTGAATATTGACATATGTATTTAATGTGTATGGGAACTCTGAAGAGGTATTTTTGGTTCATGTTCAACCTAAGAAGTTCTTCATACAGGAATACCAGCAGGATCCACTACACTGAAATGACAGAAGACAAAGGATAACTATTCAACATTGTACTATTTTGTCACTAGTGCACATATGCATAACAGGCTTTTTCTTTTCCAGGAATGTGTTTTCAGCTTATGCGTTTAGGAATGAAAGGATTACTATTATTAATTCTAGAAAGGGATTTTTCCCTTGGAGTGTGAACCAGTAGACTGAATTATGAACAAGGATCTTTACTCTAGAATATCTAATGTTGTGCTTGCTTTAAGATGGAAAACCTGTGGATTCCAACAAATGTTAGAGTTTTCAACCTCTGGCTTTGGATAAAGAAAACAGATGCCTATGTTTTTTTCTCGTAGAGGTGACATTATTGCATCCAAAATATATTAATTCTAAATATCCACAATAAATCAGGGCATAAGCAGGAAAGGAGAATTCAGTTACAGCGCTTGGGATTTGAACTGCATCCTCTGAAGATAGTAGGAATTTTCCAGGCTTAGGAATGCAGAATCAATTTTTAAACAAGTTTCATATTAGGAATGAAGTATCTCCAATTTTATGTTTTATTAAAACATTGTTTTATGTTTAGCTATATTGTTACCACCTGAATTTTGAACTCCTTTGGGAGGGAAATAGACTTAATTTGGTTTTTCATAAATATGAAAACCCTGTTAACCCTAGTCAACACTGTTTTCAACTTATGTCCATTTAAATCAGGCCTTAGCATCATGTGAATTCTGATATGTTGTTATTCCTAATATTTGAAATTCTTCCAGGTTGGCCTGAGAATACAATACAGAGCCCTGAACGCGTCCCTGGCCTTATCCGTGCAGCTGTTGTTAGGAGAGAAACTAACCATGGATGCTTCTGGGTGGCAGGAGTGCACACCCGGAAGGCAGAGATTAGTCTGGCTACAGTTAATTTTTGTTTGGATCTGGACCATATTGTTGAGTGATATCTGAGGGTATCAATTATTCACTCCCCAGGTGGCAGGTATAAAGCTCCTAAAGGGCTATGAGCAAGGCAGGAAATTGGGGGGTTTTGGGTGAGATTTTTGGAGGATTGGGAGTTGTAGCTGTGAAGAAGCACTGAGAGCATGACAGCTGATAAGTAATTATTTAAATCAATGAAAACATTGATTTACCAAACCCGTCTTTGCCACCTTGGAAGATCATCAGCTCAGCAAATATTTCTTAAAGAACTACTGGTGTCTCAGAGAAAGCCTCCAACATCTTTCTACTGGAGATCTGTTCTGCCCATATATTATTTCAAGTTCTGTTTTCCCACCGTTATTTATTGTTGAAGGCATGTGAATGACACAAGTAAGTGTGTTTCTTTAGGGTTCAGCTGTTCTTGCTGCACAATTTCTTCATCCAAAGTCATCTTTCACTTTACATCATCATACACAACTCCTACGATAATTGTGACCTACCTTTTTTGGTGGGTCATGATACAGAAAATAATCACCTTTTAATAGCTCATTTTCTTCAAAAGATGAATTAAATCTTTCCGTTTCATAACTGAATATTTTAAAACTAATCTATAGTTACATAATACATTTGAATAACAAATTAGTGTTTAAAAAAAAGAAGAGATTTGATTGGTAGCTTTCTTGCCTTGTTTTTTCCTTTTAATTTCTACTCCTACCATTAAATAAACTGAAACCAGGAGAACTAAAATAATTTAGCCTTATTGTATGGAAATACATTTTTTGTTAAAGGATAATAGTGGTGCATAACATCACAATATGTATTTCATTCAAAGTAATATCTGGCTGTAGCAGAAATCATCTGATTTTCATGTTTCCTAGGTTTAACAAGGGTTTGAAAGTATTGCAGAAAGAAGAATTTAATTCCTTAAATGGCAAGTAAGTAGGTCATCATCATCTTCAGGGAAAGGCTTATTTGTCCTCATTATTCCTCATTATTCCTGAGTTCAACATTATGCAAATTCGTTTTATAATACACTTGAAAGTAATTATTGTAAGGAAGTGAGTGTATCTATATGCAGTTCTTTAAAGATGTCCTTTTAATTTTTTTTTTCCAAACAACATCGACAGCAAAATAGTTTTGCAAACACTCTTCATATGTTTTTAATCACTAATATGGGAAGACTGAATTAATTAGAAATTCAGCTCTTCTTCCCCTTTTTACTGCTTCAGTGGTAGAAAGGTTGTCAGATGTAATACTGACTTAAAAGTGTTTGGGAAGTGTGTGACACTCTTAATGGCTATTTAATCTTCTACTTTGGGCAGATCATATCAAAATGTTCAAGACATTGGTAGTATTCTGTAAAAGAAATAGTAAGAGGACAGCGTGGTGGTGAAGGAGCAGTGAACAGGCAGCATAGTAGTGTAGGCAGATCACATACCCACATCTTTGCTGAAAAATGATGGGGATCATTCCTGCCCTGCCAGCAGGATCCTTCCAGTGGAGTCTTGTTGCACCTCTGCCGTCTGCCTACAAAATCTTCCCCTTGATAGAAAATGAGCTGTGGTTTTACTTCTCTAACTTACCATTTTATAAAAAAAATGAAGTTGTTCACCATGGAATTAAAAAATAAAGAAGAGCTTATATGGTAATAATTTGAAGAGTTCCCCCTCCCCGCCGAGTTGTCACAATTTTCTGGGTTGATCAGTGCACTTCAAACGTATGTCTGTGTGGCAAATGCATTTTGTGTTTGCACAGAAACTCACTTGATTGATCTGTTAGTTCAGAGTGACATTTTAAGTGCATTACAGTTTGTTTTTTGCTTTTTTTCTGGGGAAAGGCTGAAATATCTCAATACAGTTGTACTTTTTATTGCAGTTTTATCAAATGATGAATTTAGGGAAAGGCTCTTGTGTATGTTTTGTAGTGCGGTCATGGAAAGCTAGTGCATTTTTTCTTTATTACTAACATTTGTTGGGTGATGACAGGTTATCAAACAGTATAGAGCTGTTTAACGCCTTGGAAGAAGACAATAAAGAAACTTGTGACACTTGCTTATCGAGAAGCACAGTATGTTTGGGGAAATCTGTCAGTGAGAAGACAGGCCTGCAAAGATGTCAGGCCTATTTTGACCTTTCTGCCCCTTGTTTGTATTCTACTGTTTCAGCTTTGCAAATGACTCCACATTTGCTACTTGAATTGAAAGTAGACATCATATAGCCTGGAAAGGATATGAGTAGGTTTCAGAAACATTTTATCATGCAATGGGAAAAAAACAAGTTTTTGTAACATCTGCAATTGCACTCAAAAAAAAAATACGATTAAACTTCCTGTTCATGGCTCCATAATATCATTAAAAGAAGTAAAAATATTTTCTTTTTAAAATAAATTATATATGTAGTTATTTTGCGATGGTCTGTCAAAGTAGTAAATGTTACATCAAATCCAAGTACTACTGATGCATGGTACTGTATGCCTACAGTAATCTGAGCTCCTCTGTAATGATGTATGACATTCACTTTGCATGCTCTGTACTATATTTTATCCAGCATTTGGATAGCATGATATTCTGACCTTGTCTTATTCGTGATCTCATTTACTGTGAATGTTGCAAGAACAGTAAACAAAGCCTGGAAGAATTGTCAAGCTGCCAAGTTGTATTGCTCTGTATATTTTCAAGACAATGCCACAGAAATTTATCTGTCTTGACACCTTTGTCCCTTGTATTAAGAAAGCCTTAACTAACTTCTCTTTAGTTCTAAGGTCTACCATCTAAAAATGCCACATCTTATCAAGAGAACAGGTGGAAAGTCTTTTAAGGAGAGGCCTCAGGGAGATGGAATAAGTTAGGAAAAAATAACAGCAGCTAAATTGTCTAAGGGATTCCAAGATTGACAAGAGTGCATCATAAGAAGAGTGTATGAAACATTTAAATAACACTTCTGTATTATAATTTATAAATAACTATGAATTAAGCCAGTGCGTAAATACGTTGTACAAATATGTTGAGTAGGAGAATACTTTTTTTGCGTGAATCCCAAAGCCATTTACAAATGTCAGTGATTGCAGGAATTCTGAAGCAGTTTTGTTTTATTGTGTTTTCCTTTCACCTTTCTCTCTCACTCCCTCAAGAAACTTAGAAATGTTCTACCCTGTTCAAACTGTATGGGGGTTTTGCATCTAACTCCTTCAGGCTCTGAAAAATCTGAACGTAAATCTGTACGTAATTAATTTACTTTCAATTGAATATCGATCTTGTTTTATTTGGATTATTTAAATTTACTTCATTTTAGAGTTTTATGTGTGAAAGATAAACACTGAAATATAGAATCACATCTTGATAATGTGACTGTACTTCAATTACTTAAACTAGCTTTCGTAACTACTGTTGCCTTTAACAGGAAGTTGCTACGATGGTACACATCTTCAGTAGGCATTTATAAACAATGAGAACTTCAAAAGTGAAGGGGGTATATAACAAAGTGACAGTCTGAATAGAAAGTGTGATTATAGCATACTTTTACTGGGATTTGAGTGTAAGGTCTCTACTTATAAAAAAGTTAATCATCTTCTAGTTGAACAGTTGAATACTGAGGACATCTCTTTTTTGAGTTGTCTTATGCTTCAGCCAATTGACAGAAGATAAGCTTCTCTACCCATCCCTCCCAGTCTTTCAAAGCGTAGTGGAGCTTATTGTAAATGAATGACTCATACATAGGGTGGAACAAATGCACCATTGGTAGGCTACAGAGATAATAACACTGACCTCCGGTCATTTTACAAGAGAACTCTCTCGTGTAGGTCGACTTCCCACTGCTTTAAGCCCAACCTAAATAGACTATTCATGGGGAACTGAATTGACAGATCAGAGATTTATATGCACAAATATAGGCATTAACAGCATGCTCTCTGCACTTCAGGACCCGAGAAGTAGTTTAAATATCTGACCACTAAAAGCAGAGGGACATTTTTCTGTAAAGAAGTAGGTTTGTAAACTTGCTTCAGACTTACTGAAATATGTAGGGCAGTCGTAGAAGTCCAACCTTGAAGTATGTGTTTATGCAGGACCTCCAATAATACGAAATTGTTCAGAAATAGGGATTATGATAGCTCTGCCACTTCACATTGGGGCGGATGAAAAGAAGACAAGATTTTAGGTTCTAAGTCAACATGTGCTAAAAATGCATTTTCTGCCTTTTTATCTTTTACCTTTGTATTGTATGCACACACAACATGAGTAAGCAGGAATAATTTTGTAAGAATACAAACTCTAACATTTTTCAAATTATATTAATTTTAGGAGGATCTTGAGATAATAAATTTAACCTTTAAAATAAGAAAGTGATAATGGGCGGTAGTTCAAATTTTTACACCACAAGGTATGATCTAAGTGTATCAAATATCTTCATCTTCCAACTGTAAGTATTGCTCATGTAATACAGTTTGTCAGTAGAACTCATCCACCTAGTGCGTTCTAGAAAGAAATATATTTTGTGCCTTTCTGCAGAAAGAGATGTGTTCTTCTGCCTGATTTTAACAAAGCGTTATGTTGAAAGGAATGATTTCAAAGCAGATGACAAATAACTGAAAAGATATTTTTATTGTAAAATAGCATCCTCCCACAGAGAAAAGAAAAACAAAGAAAGAATAAGGCGGGGGAGAGAACCTTTCCCCCTCCCGTAACATTCTCTAACAGTAATTTAAGGAAAAAACATGAAGAGACACCCTTCTGTTGTTTTCTTCTTTTGGAGTTCTTTTAATTTCTTTTAAAGGATGAGAATTTTAACAGGTTCCTTCCTTTTTCCTGGGCCCTTTAGTACAGAACATTATGACATGCAGTCAGATCTCTCAAAAAAGGTGTTTTTTTAAAATGATTAGTCCAGTTATTTTCTACCTGCAGAATATATGGCAACGTATCAGTGATACTTGATTTATAGAGAAAGAAGTAGTAAAAATGTGTTGGGAATTTGTATGAAGGAAAATTGTAAAACTATGAATGGGAGTTTAAATCCAAATGTATATATACCAGCCTGACCCCCTTAGTCAGCTTTTGTGTGAGATATAAGAATTTTCAACAAGAGCTAACGATGTAAGCTAATGTGATATATTTTCAAGATGTTAATTATCTGAATCTGTTTTGATACCATAGTTTTTTACTTTTACTGAGAGCATTGAAACTATTCCTTGTTTTTTACCTGTTTCTATGAACCTGTTTCTCCTGAATCTGTTCATTTAACTGCTGAGAAAATAATTCTTGTTGATTAGTAGTACAGTATGTGTCTATAGATCTATATATATTTGAAAAGAAATATTTTTTATGCTTACTGAAGCAGATGAATTAATGTTGGCAATGATATTTAATTACCTGGCTCAGGAGGCTTTTTTTGAGATCTAAATTCAGAGATCTTTACTTGGTCACACCTCCCAGAAGACAAATCCAGCATAGCAATTTCCTGGGGCTTTCCTTACTTTGTACATAGGAAAAATTTCAGTGAAAGTCCAGACACTGCAGTGATACAAAGTTTTCTTCCAGCAATAATTCCTTTTCCAGTTGATGATTTTGCAACTGGACTCCAAACTTGCAGTGATCTTCTATTTGGAAGTTGCAGGAGGCAGCTGCAAAAACACACACATAATCATTCTTTGTGACTGGCTAATAATGAAGGTTTTTACTAGACCACCTTGGGTAGGGAAATGTCAGTTTTTGTACAGAATTAATATTTCAAGTCTAGTTGTCTTTTCCCATGACTGGACTTTAAAAAGATAACATGAAGTAGAAATTGAAGTCTGGAAGAGATAGAACATTCTTAGTTATTATTTCTGATGCGTTATCTATGTAAACCAGCATCTAGCTATGCAGAAATGCACAATTCTCAAATATGCTTATTTCTCTTGCTTTTTAAGTTCCACTTGCTTAAACTCTGTTTTTAAAGTGCTATGTGCTTGGAGAGCCTTTTGATTCTTTAAGTATGTGGATTAGACCTAACCTTTGTCATGACTTTTGCTAGCCTTTACAGGGATGTGCCTTTGATTATTAGAGGGAGTTGCCATGAAAAGGCAAAAAAGAAGCACGAACTTTTGGCATCTTCTTCTTCCAGATGTCCTACACATCATCTCACCTCATCTTTCAGCTTCTAGCCTGAAACATCATTTCCCTGGGGAAATTGGTCTGCCTTCCCTTGGGTCTGGTAGTCCATTCAGATAAGTAGAGGCGTTGTTCGTGCTCCATAAGGGAAGAATTGAGGAGGAATTTTTATTTGAAAACTAAGTTTTAGTTGGATCTAAGTGCAGATTTAAAATTTTATATCTGTATCTGTTCTTGTTTTTGCTGCTTCACAGAATGTTACTTTTACACCAGGACATCGGTGTCCTGGTTTTAGCTGGGACAGAGTTAGCTCTTCTTTTTAGCAGCTGGAAGAGCTCCGTGTTTTGGTTTTACTCAGAGGCTCACTCTGAGAAGAATATTGATAGCAAGCTGTTTATAGTTGGCACTGAGGTCTCAAGGACTTTTCAGCTTGCCGTGTTCTGGCCGGAGTGCAGGAGCAAAACAGGATAAGGGGGGAGCATGGCTGGGACAAGGGGGCCACGATTCCCCTTGTGATTTGTGGTGGAACTTAAGATTGAGGGCCAAACTGGCCAATTAGTATTCCATATCATGCAGCGTCATGCCCAGCGTAAAGTTGAGGGACAGCCGGGAAGAAGGGCTTTTGCGCTTTGGCTCTTTCGCCGCTTTTGCTCTTTTGTGCTTGCTGTGCTTTTGCTCTGTTGCATTTTTTTTCTCACTCTCCCAGTACTCCCACTCTCGGAGTACTCTCTCTCTCTCTCTGCCCCTCTCTATTTCGGGGCCTCGCGTTCATCTGGGATTGCAGCTTCGGGACGAGACAGGCTTTGCATATGAGGGGGTGGTGAGCATCTACACTGTGTATTAAATCATCTGTGTTAAATTGTTCTTATCTCAACCCATGGGTATCCCATTTATCCTTTAATTCTCTCCCTTATCCCTGGGGCTGGGGGAGGGTGAGTGAACGACTGGGGCGGGGGGGCGGTTTGGTTGCCAGAGAGGCCTAACCCACAACAACTGGCTATGCCACACTGAGAAAATTGTGACTTGATACGGGTGCTGCTACTGCTTCTTTTGGAGCTACCGAAATGGTGAAGATGAACTGTTCATCTTGATGAATACTTTAGTTCCTGTGAGCTTTTTGTCTGCTTGTTTCTTTAACATTATACAATATCTTAAAACTCTTTTTTTCTGCTTGAAATCCAGTTTGAGAGAGTCATCCTGATTTTCATTTTGGATTTAGAGTATATAAAGTCAAGCTTGTGTTGAAAATGGCCATATTTGCTCTTGAACACAACCAGGCTTCCAGAATATTGACAACCATCAGGATACGTTGAGATATGATTTTTTTTAGGTATTTAAAAAGAGACTATGCAGTGAGAGATTCCAGTGGAAAGCTAGAAATCTATTGAAGGAGATTTGTGATCATTCATCATAAATTTCTCCAGTTGAGACCCAAGTTAGAGACACTTGTACGTGCTTTCTCTATTCTATTTTTTCAGGTAAAATCCAGTCCCCAGGGAAGTCAGTGTAATTTTCTCTGAAAGTGTCAGTGTGGTAAGGAATAGCACTAGAGTTTTTTGAACTTGGAGTATTATGATCGCAGATACCGTAATTTTGAAGCTAATGGTGCTCTACTTATGACAGTTCATATGACTTCAAGATTTGCTTTTCCTTGTGGGTGCAAAAAGTTTTACAGATAATTACAACAAGCTCGTAGAACCTATAGAGTGCTTTTTACAAGAATGTCTTGGTAAAATGTCTGTATGCTTGTACTGTAATCTCTATCTTACTGAAGGATTATGTCTGTCTAAAATGCTGAGATGATACTAAACTTCGTGTCACTATTTAATCTATTTTAGAATTCTCTATTAGTGACTGGTATGTCTAGTTAGGCTGAAATTACAAGAAAAAAAATACCAAAACTCTAATATTTCTTTAGTTGTCTTTTTGTCCAGTAGCTAGTTCATGTCTGAAAGTGTATCCTCAAGTAGTTCCTGTGCCCAAGCATACCCATGCTGAAGCATACCCACATCGTGCACTTGACCAACCCTTAAAATGCAGCGGTTATGTAGCTTGTTATGACAGTATCATTTAATTTATCTCTAGTGTCGCTTCCATTCGTAAAGTTATGGTGAAATAGATATTCTGTGAAGGCTGAGCATATTGGTATTTCCGTTTCCTTTATTCTTTATGTTGTAGTGTAGTCATTTCTTGAATAATTTTTATTTATATGGGAAACTTGTCAGGCCACAAAATAATTTCTTACAGAGCTTTTGTGCATATAGTTATGTAGGATCCTAATGTAACCAGAGCATGAGTCTACTGATGTAGTATAAAAGAATACGTAATAATTACAGCCTTTTCTCTCTGTATAGATACTGAGCAACTTGCTTTAGTGGACTCTGCTTGAGCAGAGGGGGTAGAACTAGATGATCTCCAGAGGGCACTTCTAACTTCACCTGTTCTGTGAAGTAAATATAAGTATCATCATGAAGTAATATATCAGTATGTTGGGTTTGTGTGGCAGGGTTTTGGTAGTGGGAGAGGGGCTACAGAAGTGACCCCTGTGAGAAGCTGCTGGAAGTTTCCCTGGTGCTAAGTCAGACCCACCTCTGGCCAGGGCTGAGCCTGTCAGCACCTCTTTGAATTACATATTTAAGAAAAGAAAAAGAAACCTGTGCCATGTGGGATCTGCGGCGGAGAGAGGGAGCAGACTGAGGTGTCTGTCTGCACTGGGCCATCCCCTGCACCTCTCACCTGGCAGAGAGGGTGGCGGCCATGGCTGCGAGAACTGAAGCTCTCCTCTTCTGGAGTGCCCACTGGGTGGAGCTCGTCCTGCTGGGGCCACCAGAGTTCATCAGGCTGATCGAGCCCAGTGAAATGGTCAGGAGAGAGGACTGAGATGTGAGAGAAACAACTACACAGACACCAAGGTCAGTGGTAAAGGAGAGCTGAGATCCCCCTGCAGCCTGTGGTGGGACGCCAGGCTGTCCCCCTGCAGCCCATGGTGATTAATGGTGGAGCAAAGATCCACCTGCAGCCTGTGGAAGACCCCACGCCAGAACAAGTGGCTGTGGCTGAAGAAGGCTGTGACTCTGTGGGAAGCTTGTGCTGGAGCAATCTATTCCCGAAGGACTGCACTCCGTGGGAGGGACCGAGGCTGGAGCAGTTCATGAAGACTGCAGCCCATGAGAAGGACTCAGGTTGGAGAAGTTCGTGGAGGATTGTCTCCCATGGGAAGGGACCCCATGCTGGAGCAGAGGAAGAGTGTGAGGATTCCTTTGCTTGAGGAGGAAGAAGTGGCAGAGAAAACGTGATGAAATGACCACAACCCCCATTTCCTGTCTCTCTGTGCCCCTGTAGAGGGGAGGAGGTAGAGAAATTGAGAGCAAAGCTGAGCCTGGGAAGAAGGGAGGAGGTGAGGGAAGGGTCTTTTTTTTAAAGATGTGATTTTGCTTCTCATTATCCTTCTCTGATTTGATTGGCAACAAATTAAATTTATTTTTTCCCTAAGTCAGGTCTCTTTTGTCCGTGACCATAATTAGTGAGTGATCCCTCCCTGTCCTTGTCTTGACCCTTGAGCCTTTTGTTATATTTTCTCCTCCGCATCCCACTGCGGGGTGGAGGAGTGAGCAAGCAGCTGCGTGGTGCTTGGTTGCTGGCTGGGCCTAAACCACAACAGCCAAGAAAAAATTAGACCCTCTGATTGTTTGTAATATGTGCTTCTTTGGACAGTGTGTTTCTTACCAGCCAAACCAGGTGTTTTGAGATGCAAAACTGAAAAGGGGAGATATGAAACATGAAACACAAAAGGAAGACTTGGCAGATACAGTCTTCATTATCTAACAGAAAATTGTCTATTTCCTTTGAAATGCAGATTTTTATTTAAAAGAGGAAAAAGAAGAGAAGCAGCATTCAATTCATACTCTGATTGGTGTGATTTTTTTTAAAGGAACGGATAGAATGCCTTGGAGGAGGGGTATGTGCGAATTTTAGGCTTTCACAGGCTGCCTTTGAGCTTCAAGAAAGTATCATTGCTTAATTTTTAGCAATCTTCATCACTGAGGAGTATTGCAGCTAGAACTGATGGTTATTTGGTCACTGTGTAATTGCAGCTGACTACTCACAAGAGGGACACTGCTTGTACTTCTTGTGTAATTCACAATTATAAGAGGAATACAGAAAAAAATATACGTTATTTGAAGTTCGATTGTGATGTGATCATGTTGTCATTAAATATAGTTATGCCAACGTTTAATGTGGGACACTAGCTGACTGGCTAAATAGTTTCCGTGTTTTTTTGACTTACATTCACTCTTATTGCTGATGAGAGTGGGAAATCAGGCTGCTGGAAGTCAGTGGATGAGAATTAAATCAACTCCTTTTTCTCCTCTCCTTTGGAGCGTATAAGTTACCTTCATTGTCTTGGCTCTTACTGTTCCTCAAGTTCAGTTGGTTGGGCTTTCTCACTGTAAGCATTCATTTAACGATCGTTCAGAGTTCAGGTTAATGTGGTGCTAACCAGGTAAATTCTCTGGCTAGCACAATACATATATTTCCTTCAAGCTGGACTGCAGATTTTGGTTCATGTGCTACTTTTTGTTTTGGTTCTTATAGTACAACTGAAGAGGTTATTGTCCCCAGCTGTTTATCACTTCTTCCCTCTCCACAGTATAGAATCATAGAATGGTTCAGGTTGGAAGGGACCTCAAAGATCATCTAGTTCCAGCTCCCCTGCCATGGGCAGGGAAACCCTCCACTACACCAGGTTGCCCAAAGTCTCATCCAACCTGGCCTTGAACACTTCCAGAGATGGGGCATCTACAACTTCTCTGGGCAACCTGTTCCAGTGCCTCACCGCCCTCTGAGTGAAAAATTTCTTCCTTATATCTAATCTAAATCTGCCCTCTTTCAGTTTAAAGCCATTGCCCATATGTATGCCTATGATTACAGCTTCTCCACTCTGCTTCTCCAGTGAGCATATCCTAACCTGCTTCAGTCAAAACAAGTTAACCTGGACAAATTTACAGTTTTTGCTAACCGATCTCATTTTGACTGCAAAAAGCCACAGACCCACCTGCCTGAGGAAATCTCAAGGTGCAGTATTCTCTGGTGTGAAGGGAGCACAACAGAAGTCAGAGACAGGATATGGGGACTGTTGCAACAAAATCTAAACATAGTACTTAAGGCTTGAGGGTATCTATGCTGTCATCTAGGGATAGAAAGTGATTTTAAATGGTGATTTTCTTCTAGATGACTGTACCTCAGGTAAGAACAAGATTCTTTTGATTTAGCTGGAGTTGAGAGACACATGTTCCTATTGCTGATATACTTTAAGTAGTCTTGGCAAATTCTCTACCCTCTCTCTTCTCTGACTTCTCCATCTATAAAATGGAATGGTATTTAGCTCCCGTGGACTTTGCTGGAAATAGTTTTTTAGGGTTAATAAAGTATATGGATATCACCAGAACTGCTGTTGTACTGAAAAATAATTCCATTCCTCAAGTTTGGCATTACATTCATGGGTCTATCTAAGAATTGAAATTTTTCTGATAAGAGAACTGTACTAGTGTTTGAAATGAAAATATTACTTGTCTCCTACAGCTGTCTTTGTAGAACAGAGTATTTCAGTGAATATAGGAAGCATTTGCTGTCCCATGTCTTTGCTAGGTGTCTGCATCAACTCAAATCCAAGTGTTATGTTTTTATGTAAATCAGTGATGAGAGACAGGGAAGAAATAAATATGAGTATATGACACATTAGCAGAATAGCAACTAAGGGCAACTCTGGTGGAGGAGATGCTTGCTTTCTCAAGAAATTTGAATCCTTGTTTTTTATTCCTCTTTTTTCAACTAAGAACAAGATAGGGAAGTTATTTTTGGGATACATATGCAGGCATGTAGGATGCCTGATCACTAATGTCTGGTTGGATAATATCACTGAATTCTACAGTAATTTTTCATGACATCTGATCTTGGTACAAAAAAGAAAGTGCAGCAAATAACATAGTGATGAAAAACACTCATTATATTCTCTACCAAGGAAATCATGAACCCTTTTCACAGATTCTTCTAGTTATAACTATGTGTTGATTACATTTCTTTGTGCTAAGTAGGAAAAGGACTATACTGTATTAGTATAAATGGCTTGTTTCCCAAAGTGGAAGCTTTACTGGGATATTTATGGAATAATCAATGTGTTGTAATGTAATATATGTTCCATTTGGCTAGACTTACATTTTGGATTAATTCTGATCTTTTTCATTTCTTTTGGATGATAGCTGACACCATGATAACTGATAGGCGTGAAATAATTCTACCATACTTTGGCTTCCTATTTCCAGCACACCATATAAATAAATAGAGAGCTTGATTCTAACACATCAGAAACTACTTTAATAGATTGTTTTAAATTAATATTCTCTAAAGATAATAATGGTATAGAATTAATATATAGTGATCCATCATGAACATTTGCTGTGCTGATTGTAGTAAACTCCTACATGGCTAGCAATAGAGAGTAAACTCTTAGCAGTGTACTGGTGCAATGTCCTGTGATAACAGTTGGCATAATAGAACAGGAAAATGATGTGCAAATAGGTGACCTATGTAGTATTTTCCCTACTTCTTGCACCTCCATTTAACTCCTTGCTATCCTACTAGGCACGATTTGGTTGTTCCAGAAATATTCAGAAGTTATTATACAGAGTTAAGCACAAGATCTGTTATATGTATGTATGAACTTTTGAAGTCAGACTAATTTAGAGTTTCTTGTTAAAGCAAGTATTGCAGGCAGAGCTGATATAAAGTGTAGTAAAAAGTATTTGCAATGCTATGGGGGACTTCAAAACTGAAATTAAATCTGTATTCAATCCCTAATCAGAAATCCCTATTTTATTCTGTACATTTCTTGATATATACATTTCTTGTTATACACATTTGCAAATCTAAATCTGCATGTAACCATTACCCTTTGGTACTTTAATATAATCAGATTCATGCTGATGAGCTTTCAGAGCTAGTGTTAGCATAGCCCAGGTGGGTGAGAGTGCAGCATCTCGACGTTTGTCCCAAAGATAGGAAGAAAGAAGAAAAAAGAGGAGAGATGAATTCTAGTTTCCTCTTCTGAATCAACACAACTCATAAACTTTAATGCTGGTAAATAGTAAGATGCAGCTTTGTCAAGTAAGGCAGATGAGTACTGAACACGTATCCTTTTCTGGAGTCTCTTCTGAGGAGCAGGTAAACAGTATAGGGAGGTAGTGCAACTACCCTTATCAGCTTTCAGTTTGCTGCAGGAAAACCAACACCGTTTGTGACATGACCGTCAAAGAAGCATAGCCACAAAAAGAACCTCTCAAAAAGCTTCAGAAACACTAAGCTAATGCAGATCATGACAGATCTCATAGGGGAAATTACATTTTAAATTCATTGAGAACTATTTCAGAAGTTTCTTCAGCACTGTCATAAAAGTACTGTGCAGTGCAGAAATACTAATACCACATATTACTTCCATCATATCATGTCTACATAGTTCAGACTTCCATAGACAACCAAATATGGGAAAATATAAACTGTTGTGTATGTGTTTTTCTGTTTTTGCAATAGGAAAGTACTGTTCAGGTTTTTTAAATCTCATTACTTCTTATGTACCGTAAATCCTCATAACAATATAATTGCATGCAATTTATGGACACTCAGTACTAGATGTTGCACACAACTATATAATTAATCAGTGAATCAGACTGATTTTTTCTGCATCTGTTATTGGAGTAAATATATTGCAGCAACAATACTTACAATCCATACATATGTACAGACAAACAGTTTGAAGAGGAGGGTGGTGTGTTTCAAATTTACATAAAAGATCATTTTTCTCAACATCTTTTCCTGTTTATTAAGCCATAATGACATTACATCATTTGGAGTCAAAGCAAAGAACTGTTGTAGATATACATTAAGATTTCGTCAGATATTAGCAACAAACTTAGTCTAAGCCAAATGTCTGGGAGTAATTCCAATTTTTATCAAATCATACACCCATTTTGTAATGTTTCACTGAAAAATAACAGGAAACAAGGAAATGTAAACTCGTAAGTTAAGTTTTCAACAGGTCTTGGAATTTTTAAGTGCCAAACATGTTTTTCATGCTCAGAACCTATTGACCAAAATCCTTTCTGAATTACAAATTATTTTCAACTTGAAAGCCTGTTGTTAGGGAAATGAAGGCTGTGAATGCTAAGTTGAATCTGCTTTAGCAATTAAGAACTGTGGTTTGATCTGGACATATTTTCTTCGAACAATTTTTTTTTCAACAAATGTGTGAATGCAACACCTATGAGCTTTGATAATGAAGTTACTATTGAGTTTAACAGACAAAGTTAGTAATTAGACACAAAACTGATAAAAAGTTCTAGAAAACTACTACAGTTGCAAGGTTGTGTAGAAATTAATGTCTTCAGTTTTGTAGAAAAGTTTCAAGAGATAAGTTTTGCTGTAAAATCCTGTGCAGTAATTTGTCTGCTCTTTCAAAGTGATAGCCTAGAACTACTGGGACAGATTAGTAAAATCACCACTTTATAGATATTTTTACAATAAAATGTAAACATTTGCACGCAATATTTATTGCTATAAAATTGCTGCAGTTCAGTGAATAGAGTTTTAAATGTTTCAAGTTTTGACATTGCACTGAAAATGTGCTCAACTGTGGAAACAAGGATCTACTATTCTGTAGGACAAAATTATAACTTTTCATTGAAAGGCAAGCTGCTTCACACCTTGAGTAGACAGAAATACATACAGATATTTGAACAATGTAAAACTTTTGGTTTAGAAGTTAATGATAAAAAATACGAACTTGAATAAATTTTTACAAAAATTGTATTCATTCGAATTACAGAAATGGTAAACAAGTAGGGGAAAAGACCTTTTGTGATTAACATTCTCGATTTTCAACTATCTATTATAATATACATGATATGATCATGCGTTGTCTTTCAAGGCTCAATTAAAGCAATTCTAGCCCTATTGAAAGCCTGCTGAAGTAAATGCAAAGGTATCATTGGTTTCAGTTGACTTTGATCTGAGGCTTATTGGCTACTTGTCTTTGTTTTCAGTTTTAAAAATCTTATTTCTGATTACAGAATTTTCAGAATGCAATTCCTTGCCCTTCCTCTGATTATTTTTCATTATTTTTAGTTTGGCCAGTATTATATCTTTTTTTTTTCTTCCGTTTAAAGCTTTTCAGGGTTTGGTAAAGATCTGTTAATTTATATTTTTATTATCTACCAAAACATCAGTTTCAGGAAAGGTAAGAAACATTTTATCTCTCTCCTCCAGCCTGAATTCTTCATGTTGCTGAGAAGCACTTGAGAAGCCCCTGAGATTTTTAAAGGACAATTTCTCCAGAATAGGCACTGCAAGAAATTGCATGCACCCAAGACTCTTGTGAAGATCCAAAGCAAAGAATGTGTAGTTGGGATAGAAATTGAGACATTTTAGAATGGGAAAAGGCAAGGGCAGTTCACAGCTCTGCTAAGATCTAGGAACACTCACTACAGGCAGCTGGGAGCCCAGAATTTAAACTTGGTAAATTCTTCAACTCCCATAACCTGTGGCTTTAAGAGGGTGCATGTGAGATTAAGAAAAAAGCTTTACTCTGCTCCTTAACACCTGTGCCAGTCTGACAGTGAAGTAAGAAGGTCAAAATACATAACTGCAAATAGTATTGTCCAGCCTAAAAGTGTATGAGTTCTATCTGAATTAGTAGCAAATTGTCTCTATCAAAGATGATTTAATGACCAAATTTTAATTTCAGTGTGAGAATTTGGTCACTGGACCAGTAATAGAGCAGCTTGATGACATAACTATCTTCTTTGTGAGTGTGTTTTCTAATGCTCAGATTGCTCAAATTTATGTATCTATATATGAGACCTTGAACAGAAATAGGGTAAATAAGGCTTTATTATTTTAGAATGCAATACTCCTTTCTTTGAGGATTGTGGCAACAGTTCAGATATTCTAAATGCAGAAATAGAAGAAAAAAACATTAACACTTCACCTTGTTTTATTTGGTGGTCACTTTAAAATCCCAGTTTTTTCAGTTTAGTAAAAGGATGAGGAAGAGGAAGTTTTTGAAACAGTACATTTTGAGGTGGATTGGCCTTAATGCTGTTTTATATATCAGTGGCTATGGCAAGGGGCAGTCTTCCCTTCCTCCAGCTACTTGTTCCCTCCTGCTACCTTATGTTGACTTTGCAGTGGGCAAGGTCAGCTCACATTTCTGGCCAAAAAGTTCTTGGGGTGGAGGAGATAAGCAAAGGAAGAGTTTCAGTATTGCCAGCCTAAAAGTGGGTTCACTTTTTCAGTTGATGTGCAGAAGAGCAAACACAATGGTTGTGACAGAGTGGGAGGGCAGAACCAGGACATCTGCCTATAGTTGATCTGACTTATGCTGTTCTAGGAGCTTCACCTGCTTATCTCTGCAAAAGTGCTCACTCACTCTCGTTATAAAGGTGACAGGGGCTTGATTCTCATCTCACTTGTACTACTTAATAGCAGTAGAGGAGGATGGCATTTCTCAACTACATCGTGACTAATAATTTTGTATGCCCCTCACTTAACCATCACTGATTGCTTTGTAAAGACACCATCTCTAATTTCCAAGCTGAATCTAATGAGTTGGAAGACACTATTGTTCTGTTTTTGTATCACTTGATTTGTGCTTGGTTTGAATGGCTCCACAAGAAGCAATGCACTGGAAGGTAAAGCCCATTATGGGTCTTGTATTGTGTGTAGTCTGCATAAAGTTGAATAAAGCTTTTGCAAGGAACCAGCCTAACTAGGTGGGGTACAAAACAAAAACCACTCTGAAAAGCTTTAGGATATACAGATCCTCAAGCACATTTATGGGTAGGGAAAGGATGGTAAGTATTCTGGACTGATGAACTGTGCCTTGTGTAAACTTGGGAAGTAGTTCCACTGTTTAGTCTGCTTCTCTTTTCTTTATGTTTTGAAGTCACTATTTCAAACATCAAATGTCCCTATCTTCTATACTGTATGTATTAGTCAAAGTGATACTTTTTAAAGCTACATTTCTACTTCTTTTTTAAAAGCAAATCTGACTGTAAGATGGTATGTCATTTAGAAAAATCAGTAAAATACCTTCATGAAGGAAATAACTTCTGGAGACTCATACAGCAAATGTTGTGGTTGATTGTCCTTCTTGAAGGTAACAGGAGCAGTTTGGATTATTAATGTGGCAAGTAACAAACTTCAGAGTATTGTCTCTTTCTTCTGAGATATTACATAGAGCTTTTCAGAGTACATGAAATTTAGCCCTGCTTTTGCAGTGGGAAATGGCAAAACGTGCCAAAACGATCCGTAAAGCAAATAAAATAAAGCTCTTAAATGAAAGCTTTAGCCTAACGGTATTTGCAGGGCAAGTCAGTTACTTGAGAACAGTTAGTGGCAATAAATTAGTTTAAAATGTGTTACAGATGGGGCTGGCATGTTTCTTCTCTTTGACTTCTTGGATTGGATTTGTTCCTGGAGAGATATAGTGACATTTTTCAAGAACTGAGTTATAATGATCTTTGGCTAGAATTCTTCTTCTTTTAAAAAATACTTTGTCTTAACACCTCACCTTTGTTATGCTGTTGTCAGATCCAGGAGAGGAGAAAAATATAAAACTGTATCAACAGCTAGTTTCACATAATTGTAGAATCATAGAATGGTTTGAGTTGAAAGGGACCTTAAAGATCGTCTACTTCCAACCCTCCTGCCATGGGCAGGGACACCCTCCACTACATCAGTTTGCTCAAAGCCTTATCCAGCCTGGCCTTGAACACTTCCAGGGATGGGGCACCCACAGCTTCTCTGGGCAACCTGTTCCAGTGCTTCACCACCCTCAGAGTGAAGAATTTCTTCCTCAGATCTAATCTAAATCTACTCTCTTTCAGTTGAAAGCCATTGCCCCTTGTCCTGTCTCTATATGCCTTTGTCAAAAGTTCCTCTCCAGCTTTCTTATAGGCCCCCTTTAAATACTGGAAGGCTGCTAGAAGGTGTCCCCGGAGCCTTCTCTTCTCCAGGCTGAACAGCCCCAACTCTCTCAGCCTGTCTTCATAGCAGAGGTGCTCCAGCCCTCAGGTCATCTTCTTGGCCTTCCTCTAGACCTGCTCCAACAGCTCCATGTCCTTCTTATGTTGGGGGCCCCAGAGGTGAACGCAGTACTCCAGGTGGGGTATCATGAAAGAGCAGAGAGGCAGAATCACCTCCCTCAACAGTTTGGCAGTATAGACTGAAGAAGTAGAGGTTTTTGATATTCTTCTAAGAGAATACTTAAAGGAATGCAATTATAATGGTGTATAAAGGCTTTTAAAGACACTGAATTATTTGTTTTATCTATGATAGGCTGTATCTTTAAGAGCACATTATATGATAGTGTAAGCTTCATCTAAACTAGAATGATTTTGTATGTACCATGAGTCTCAGTAACCAAAGTAAAGCCTGAAATGCACTCAAGAAGTATAGATTTTCTAACACGATGAAGTCTATCTTTGCCTACAGTGATGCCCCTTTTCTGGAAAGGCTCTTATGTCTAAAGTGTCTTGATATAGCCATCTCTGTTGGTCATCTTCAGGCCTGGAAGGGCTTTCAGTAGATGCTGAACAAGAAATGACGCATGAAAGAACTGAGGAAGAAGTAAGTAAGTAAATCAACTGTAATGGCCACAATTTAAAAGAATACCCTTTTCAAGCAACTTTTTAATATCTGAAGGGAGTTGTAGTCATAGAAGAAAAGAACTGCAAAAGACATCCTTTGAAATTGGTTTCTTAAAAACACAGGTACAGATTAGTCTAAGAGGTTAAAATTAAAAAGAGAAAGATGTATTTGGACAATGAGCTGTGACAGCTGTTGTTGCTGTTGCCTTTTTTAAGAATATGAATGGAAAGATTGTTTATATAAGTGGCTTGGCCTAAATGTTGCAGAATTTGTGCCAAATACATAAATTATTCTTAACATAATTTGGGCAAAACCCTGTCTCCTTGGTTGCCTGGGTGGCTCCTATTGATTTTAATGAGCATTGCATATGTTAATTCAAGCACAAAATTGGCCCTATGATACTGAGTCACTGAGGTTAAACCATAAAACAGGTCATTTCTCTATGACTGTGGAAGCAAATTTTAGGATACTTCAAGACTACATTTGTCAGATGCATGCAAACATTTACGGCCATTCCATTAGGCAATTGTAAAATGCAGGAGAGAAGTATTATATTTCCTCACAGTCAGACATTATTAAGATGTTTTTAATAGTCAAATTCTGAAATATGCTCCATTCTCTTGTGTATAAAAAACACTATTCAAAAATTTTCCATTGTTTTCAAAAAAGGGTAGTTTTCATGATTTGACTTGTAACAACTGGTATTTACAGTAAAGACTGTATGTCTGTTTTATGTTACAAGTGATTCTGTAAACAGTTTCAGTATACTAGCAGTTTTGCTGCTGGGCAGTGACAATTTTACATGGTGGTAGAAAAATTTGATCTAACTGTCTTGTGGAGGTTAGGGAAAAGAGAGAATTGTTTTTTTATTATACAGCATCAATTGATGTGTTTGTTCAGACAAATATAGGATGGCTACTCTAAGGTGCTTACATATTAATCTCTAGCCACTTGCCCAAAGAAATACTGTGGAAAATATAAAATTACTAAGACAGTTTGTTTGAATAAGCAAAAAATATTGCCTATGTGGTTTCTTACATTAGCCTAAACATATTTGAAATGCTACAGCAATTGAAAATTATATAAATTCAAATTGGGTTAAGAGAGTAAAAATGACCAAAATCATGTAACAAATGTGACTGGCAGTGAAACAAACCAGATTATATCTTATGTTTTGTTCAGAAATCTGTTCATGAATACTTTTCTATCTACTTTTATGACTGAGTGTTCTTACATTTAAGAAGTATAATACAGCCACAAGAGTATAAATGTCTGCCTGAAATACTTGCTACAGAAGTATTCTATTTCCAGGAATATTACAGTTCTTGGGTAAGAAATGGTTTCTTTAGACGATAATCCCACCATGCTAAGCAAATTAACAGTACTTTTCCCAATAATGGGACTTAATTTGAGATTCAAACACCTGCATTTTGGTTTCTATACAATTTGTACGTGATAGAGATATCCAGGCTCCTTCCATTGTCAATGGAAATACGGTTAGTACAGTCAGTAACCTCCAAAGACCTACATATCTCACCCTGTAGGAGACACCCATATTTGGTTCACTGAGTTGTTTTCTACATGACTGTACTGGCTATATGCCCGTCAGCTAAAGGAAAGTTGGGTCCTTGTCTCACATGTAGATGTGCAGCTTAGATGTCTGAAGATGAATCTCACAGTAGGGCTGTGTATTGGATTTGCATGGCAAGGTTTTGGTAGCCAGGAGGCTAGAGGGATGGCTTCTGTGAGAAGCTGCTAGAAGCTTACCTTGTGTCCGATAGAGTCAATGCCAGCTGGCTCCAAGATGGACTCGCCGCTGGCCAAGGCTGAGCCAATCAGTGATGGTGGTAGTGCCTCTGTGACAACATGTTTAAGAAGAAGAGGGAAAAACTGCACAAGAGAGAGTGCAGCCAGAGAGAGAAGTGAGAATATGTGAGAGAAATGAGAATATGTGAGAGAAACAACTTTGCAGACACCAGGGTCAGTGAAGAAGGAGGGGGAGGAGGTGCTCCAGGTGCCAGAGCAGAGATTCTCCTGCAGCCTGTGGTGAAGACCATGGTGAGGCAGGCTGTCTGCCTGCAGCCCATGGAGGTCCATGGTGGAGCAGATATCCACCTGCAGCCTGTAGAGGACCCGATGCTGGAGCAGGAGGATGTGCCCAAAGGAGTCTGTGACCCCATGTGAAGCCCATGCTGAAGCAGGCTCCTGGCAGAACCTGTGGACCCATGGAGAGAAGAATCCACACTGGAGCAGGTTTACTGGCAGGACTTGTGATGCCATGCAGTACCCACACTGGAGCAGTCTGTTCCTAAAGGACTGCATCCCATGGAAAAGAACCTGTGCTGGAGCAGTTTATGAAGAACTGCAGCCTGTGGGAAGGGCTCACATCGAAGAAGTTCAGGTAGAACTGTTTGCTGTGGGAGGGACCCCATGCTGGAGCAGAGGAAGAGTGTGAGTGGTCCTTTTACTGTGAAGGAAGGAGCAGCAGGGACAACGTGTGATGAACTGACCACAACCCCCATTCCCTATCCCCTGCACTGCTGCGGGGGAGGAGGCAGAGGATTCAAAAATAAAGTTAAGCCTGGGAATAAGGAAGGGGTGGCCAAAAGGTGTTTTTAAGATTTGATTTTAATTTCTCTTTATCCTACTTTGATTTGATCATTGATAAATTAAATTAATGTTTTTTTTCCGAGTCTGTTTTGCTCATGGTCATAATTGCTGAGTGATCTCCCTGTCCTTATCTCAACCCACGAGCCTTTCATTATATTTTTTCTCTTGTCTGTTTAGTTGAGGAGGGGGAGTGCTAGAGTGGTTTTGGTGGGCACCTGGGATCCAGCCAGTGTCAACCCACCGCAGTGAGTGATCTCTCCCAGTCCTTATCTTGACCCACAAGCCTTTCATTGTAATTTTCTTCTCCTCTCCAGCTGAGGAGGCGGAGTGATAGAGCAGCGCGGTGGGCAACTGGTGTCTAGCCAAGGTCAACCCACCACAGAATCTGTTGTTCATTCACACATGAGCACTCAGTTCCATTTGAGCTTCTCTAGAGTCCTGGAGCCATCCATGTGAGGCTGGCAGATGTGACAGGTATCTAGGAAAAAAGTGTTTGCCTTTCAGGAGTGGCAGTTGGAGGCTAGTTACCATACTATGTGTTATATTGGATATTGATACTTGTGAATGGGCAACTGAATTAAGCGCTAGATACTTTTCTGTGTGGGAAGATAACTTGCTTTGCCCTTGCACATTCAAACCACAATTCCTACTGGGTTTTATGGCCACAGAAAGTTGTACATTTCCTGAAATAGATGTCTCATGTTCTTTTGAACTTTGAAGATGATGTTTGCACAGCTTCCTGTCTCCTTAGGTTATGGTACCTGGTATTGCTGTGGGGCTACTTAGACCTCTAGGTTTCAAGAATGGCAGGTTGGTTCCTCACTGTGGGTTCATCTTGTAGCAAAAGTAAATTTTGATGGGACCATAAAAGAAAACAGACCTGTTTTATCTTTTTTTTTTTTTCAGTTATTTCATGAAGTAAGACTTGAGCAAGTGGGCCTAGATCCTACTGAGGCAGAGAAAACTGCCTAGTTAACTGCACGCAATAATGACTTTCTTGTGGATTTTAAAATACAATGTTGTTCTTTTTCTGTGGCAAAATCATGGGATATACTACATTTTCAGTGCTGCATAAGCCATGAGGGAAAGGGTAAGATGAGGGTGAAACAGGTAACATAATCCTTGGAGAATATGAGCTTCTCTCTTCATTGCTGGAGGTTCATGAGATTGTACATAGAAAGCTGGCGAAGTTCCTACTTTGCTTTCCTGTCATTGATAAATAGCAAGAGGTTCTTCATTTCTGTCTTTAGCCTGTAGTCACTCTGTCTGTTGATGACCAGCAAAACCCTTCTCCTTTTAGCTGTCTGCCTGCTTCAGCTTTCGTAGTGAATTGTAAGGTGGCTCGGTAGAGGATGGTCTAGGGTGAACGATTCAGGAGAAAACCAGCTGTTGGGGCTAGAGGTAGAGCTGTCATGCATTTTCTTTCCTGATGTTTGGTTTCAAAGGGAGTGTTTGACTCTTAAAATAAAATCTCTAAAACATTTCATTAGAAGAGATAGCTAAACAGAAAACTTGAAAGTATCTTGACTGAATGAAAAGCTGCAGTATCTGATTACACATTAATATACCCTCAAGGATGTACTGTGATTCTTACAGATGACTTCGCATAGAAAGTTTTGCAGGGCTAATTTTTCCCCACCCCCAATTTTCTATTCCCCTCATCCAGTGCCATTTCTTTTGCACACAGTCCTCCAACCTGTCATCTTACCACTGCTGCCCAACCTAACTCTGTTTATATTGAGAAGAGTGGTAAAAAATGACATCCAGTTAGAGCTGCTGTCACTCCAGGGCCCTCAGTGAAGATTTTTCAGGATTGTCAAGTTTTGTACATTACAATGACAGTAACTACAGAGCAGCTCAGAGGTACATGTGCCCTATACAAAGCTGAGAATTCTAGTACTCTTATCTAGATATGTGTTACCATGAGATTTAAGATGCCTCTGAGCAATCACAGGAAGTCAGTTCCCGAGATTGCTGGGCATTTACAATCTGTGCTGATTTAATCTAGAATTATGACTTCTGGTTGTGACCCTATGGCTATACTTCATTAACTAGTGTGCGTTTCCTTGCATATATTTACATAAAAAGGCAAGCTATCCATTTCATCTGTCAGCATACAGAATGCTATGCAAAAAGCTGCTTTTCAGACTCTTGTTCTCTGGAGACTTAATACCAACATCCTTCCATAATCTTACTCTCTTTGATTCCTCTGAGAGCTTGCTCCAGAGTCCCATTAAGATGAATGGCAGAAAACTAGATGAAGCTTTACATATCCCGAATTTCAGTTTTTGCTGTGCTATAGCATCACAATTATATTCCATTTCATCGTCTTAACATCTGCACACTACGATACGTCACGTTAGAATGACTAGAAGTGTATTACTATCAGTGTTTCACTTTTCATATTGTATTGTAACTGAAAGGATCAGAATGTTTTAATAATGTTAGAAATCAGTGGATAATTAATCAAAATACTCCGCTTCCAAGCTAAAGCTAAGAAAAAGAAAAGCTGTATATTCAGTGACAATCTTAAAATCCTTTTAGGAATTATATCTGCCAGCCAAATTTCATATTTAAGGAAAATTTTGCTTACCCAATTAACATTCTAAATTTTTATTGTAAAGTGGTGCAGTGATGCTTATTTAAGCTGCAGAGGTGAACTACTGCATTCATGAATGCTGAAAGCAGAATGTGTTTCTGGGGCACAATCTGGACAGCCAAATCACCTTCCCTTTTGCTCTGGAAGTGGAGATGACCAGTGATCTGACCCAGACCTAATGCCAGGGAAAGTGTATCCAGCTTGATTCTTCCAGCACAAGGCTGAGGATTGATTTAAGAGTTTATTACACTCTATGATAGTTTAATCAGAACTATTTATTTATTAACTCAACTGCCAGTTTGTCCCACTTACTTCTCAATGCCATAATGTCAACTTTTATTACTTGGCCTTGGAGGGAAAATGAGATAGTAGTTGTTTTTTAGGCTGTGATTTTATGAGTGGCTTAAGCCGTTGTAAGTGCAGGCTGTCAATTAAAGAGGTGTTTACAGACTCCTCTCTCCTTCCCTTTTGTGCACGTCCCTGACCCAGACAGCTAGTTTTTATGAGGCTACTGAGCGAGCTGAATGGGGAAGTTTGCTCGGCTAGAAACTGATCACTTTTTCATCTAGTGCCAGTTTCAGCACATTTACATCCAAAGGAGTGCTAGTCCCATCTCAGGACTGCCCCTCCTTTGGTGGCATTATAGATTTAGATTTGCTTATGTCCATCATGTAACCATAATCTCAAAAATATAATAATTAGAGATGTTTGTCAAGAAATTTAGCCTGTGAGTATAGTCTTTCTTGCTCATATGTAGCTTGCATTGGAAAATAGTAGAAGGCATTTATTTAATAACCTTTGAAAGAAATTCCTTTGAAACAAGATAGCTGTTCGTTTGAATTTTCTAAGGTATTCAGACACTGCATTACTTAAATCACAATCATCTTTTTTTTTTTCCCAAATAATATGTGAAGTTGTCTAACTTTTAAAGTATTATTCAGCAGCGTTTATTCTATGAATTGTCATGTGAACTGATAGAATTTTACTTATTTTGGTGTTTCAGTAGACTACACTAAGAGACAAGAAGAGATTATTGTGAAAAGGAATCACATTATCTCTTTTTACAAAAGATTCAATGGATACAATAGAGTTTCTAAACATGGGACAGAAAAACATTCTTTGTGTAGTTGGAATATATTTAAACCTAAGTTTAGAACACTACAAAGTTTTCTGTTACATTTTGGGGTTTTATTCCTGTTGTACTTGAGAGTAACAGAATTTTGACTTCCATTTTTATCGAGTGAAGAAATATTTCTTTTACGTACGATGCTCGTACTTTTTAGAAACATATTTGTTTGTTATTGCTGATCACCTTCACTTTTTTTTTTATGAATTTGTTTACTCTGAAATTAATAAAAATGTAAATTTATTTTCTTTAGGTCCTTTTTTCCCCCCTCTTCCTCTCACCTACACAAATTTGTATCATTAGTCTACTTTAGGTCAATAGATTTTTTCATTAAAGCAACAAGTGTAACTCTGAGTACACTGAAAACTTTCTGGACTTGCTATTATTAAATTGATTTGTTTATCAATGAGGCAGACAGCAGATATACTGAAAAATATTTAGGCCAAGCAATAGAATTTAAATTGCTTGCTTCATCGTAAGGGGTGAATATTTTTTTCAAGACAAACTCCTTTTCATTTTCCTCATCTTTTTCCTTCCCTCTTGCCATAACTGCATGAAGAAGCACGCACAGATGCCTGCTGCCAGAGTGTGATACTTAACCTGACCGTCAAACAAGCCTCACAAAGGAAGGCTTTTCAGGTCCCCCAGTGAAACAACCACTGCATTTTATTACGGCGTGAAATTAGAAGTGAAAAGCCCTATGGCTCTTGCTATTTAGTAATGCGGAATATGTCGTTTCTGATGGTGATGGTAGTGCTGGGAGGGAAATAGAAAGCCAGGGAAGAGAAACAAAGTAACACTTTAGACAAAGAGGGCCCCTCTTTTTTTCATCATCTCTGATTGTTAGGTGGTCTATAAAACCATAGTACTGCAGTGGATACAAGCAAAAAGAACATTTAGTTGCGGCTCTTTCATTCAGAAATGTATGTGTGAATTTGTGGGGTAATGTATAAGGAGAGTCATCTGTTATCAGAAGAGTGCACTGGTTTAACTCATTTATGAAACAGCAACAAAAAACTTGACTTTGCTTGGAGAGAGCAGCGCTGCTCTGACAGACACTTTAAGTTGCATAGCAAGATGGTGTTTATAACAAGACCGTGTGTGGTTATCTGAAGCTGCCTTGTAACAGATTGGAAGGGGAAAGTGCCAGCTTGAAGAGGCTTTCCCTTGTCTGTTTGAGATTAAAAGAATCGTGTTTTCTCAATGAAAAGTCTGTGCATATATAAAATGTCAAAATGTTTATGATCACTTTTATTTTAAAAGTATTATGTGATCACTAAAGCAAATAGTCAACCATTAGGAAATAGAAAGACAGTATATGAGAGAGACATTTTATAACATAAAGTGGGCTTCTTTTAAGGTTATTAATCAGCTGATCACTGATGTTACCGCTGGAAACAAATTATGAAATCCCATCCGTGGTTCTAATATCCATAAGGGAAAAGTTGTTACATTTTGCAGACCCTTATTGTTAGCAGTATTACTGTGTTTTTTTTCAACTAGATTACCTTTTTCAGACCCTATCCATACGGAAAGGGTGTCCAGGAACAATGATCTAGAAATAGTAGGGACATAGAAGTGGAAAGTTTCTGCCATGTTGCTTACTCTTTAGGTTGTAGATGCAATCTTGGGAAAGCCTTAAAAGCAGAAATAAAGAGTTGTCATGACTGATCTGTGATAGATTGGTGGAACTGATACAAACATGACAAATCAGTTCATTGGTAAACTGCACTGCTGGACTGCAGCCTGAAGGAAGAAAGTTCAGTCAGAAAAGCAAAACAGCTACTGTTTTTTAATTCATGTAGTTTATTTAATTATTAACAATAGTATGGTAGCCACACTACCAAAGAATTCCATACGTAAGCAACAGCACAGAAAGACGCACAGAGCCACTAAGCAGTTAAAGCTATTATCACTATCAGAAAGAATTCTATTAAAGAAGTTCTTCTTTAACCTTTTTAAACCTTTCACTGTTCTTTTGATTTAAAATAGCCTTTGCACTTTGCCACAGTATATATCTCGTGTGCACACTGGTGCACCGCTCTTGACTTGATGCTTCATAGCATTTTGCCAATGCTACGCCTTATGTCTTCACAGGTGAAACACTAGAATGTGGAGATTTAGAATAAGGGCTAGGAAGAGTTTTGAAAAAAGAAAGCTAATTGACACTTGGTGCACCATGTGAGAGCAAGGCTATAGAAGACTAGGGAAATAGTCCTTGCGGCAATGGTTTGAATAGGGATAATTGGAACAACAAGTTTAAGGCCAGAGTCGATTGGTAGAGGAAACAAAGATAGAGAGCGTGAAAAAGAATATTATCTCTGTAGGAAATAAGTGGTGGTGGAATAGCTACTGCACTGAGACATAAACAAAATATTTGCACCCTTTACAAACATTTTTAAAGAACTTCAAGAGGATCAGAAAGTGCTGTTAGGGCATGCCCCTTCAAGGTGAGAGGCCTACATCTAAGGCTCTCCTCTAGAGAAGAACTCATTGCTTATACAAGACAAACCAGCTTCAACAAGAGAGAGAAAGCTCTGTAAGATACTTCTTGTTTAGGGAATTCATCGAATGTAGGAAGTTTAACTTCAATTCCATGTTTCAAAATCAGGCAAAATAAGAACTCAAAGTTGTTTTTTCATGACTGTGCTAAGCCCTAGGCTATGAGGCAGGAAAAAGGAAGAATATACGTATCTCAGTTTCATCTGCTGGTACAAAACCCTGTAAACAAACTCTGAAAAGAACTGTTCAGGAATGAACTAATGTTTGGGAGCCAATTTTCTGTTGACACTGATGGCCATGATTTTGATTTGGTAACAAAGAATAGAAACATGAAAAGCGTCCTGGGATTGTTGTTCTGTCCTTTCAAACAAACACTTCTGCTGGCAAAGTTTGACATGCCAGACAACTAAACCGTACAGATAGATATCAAGCTGTCAAAAGTTATTTTCACTCTAAAGGATTAGAGTTGAAACTGCTGCATTTCTGCTACAGTGTGATGATAAGACTTCTGATATTTATTTTTTTTAATAGTCATTTACTTTCCCAATATTTTATGTCAAAATAGATCCTGTATTTCCACATCCACATTCAGTGATTCTCGCCTTTGGTACATGCACAACTTTTCCATAGCTTTCCCTTTCTGTTTAATTCTGGGAATTTACAGCAAAGGCTACACACACTTCCAGAAAATTTGACCTGAAGTTCACAGCAAGGGTCTTGTTCTTTCTGATGCTCTAATGGGGGATGGTGGAGCATATGGAGATTTGAAATGGTGGATTTTCAGAGATCAATGCAGTCAAAACAGCATGTTTTTTTTCCAAATTTTTTGAAACAGAGCTTCCATTTTAGGAACAAAGCCCGTAATGCTACTCTGTATATGCAAAGGTCTGGACAAACTGAAGCGATATACTATGACTAGTCCTTTCCCTACCTCTTTTCCAGGAAATATTGATGCTGATCTTAAGTCATAAGGCTTCCTTTATTTGCTTAGGGTGTTGAAGGCATTTGGTAACTCAACTTGCTAACACTTAAAATTGTGGTATTGACATCTCTGATGTTGTCTATTGAAATGAACTGGACAATTAAGAAAAGGAAATTTATTTTTCAAACTCATGTTTTTGTTATATATTCAACAATTCCACTTTGAAATTTTCCTTTATCATACCTCATGATTTTATATTAGCAAGTTTGGATAATTGTGGAGAGCAGTAATTAATACCTGTCCATGTGTGTGCTTTTAGTCCCTTCACACCCAAGTAAAATAAATATGCATTGAATGCAGCTACTTCCTGTAGCAGTTTAAATTATGCTGCTCGACTTTGCAGCCAGTAAAGTTTCTTAGAAATGTTCCGTTCTGCTCTGAAATGACCATTTGAATGACCAGACCACTCTCCAAAGTGGTGGTAACAGATAGAAGACAATTGCACCTAAAACTGCTGTAGTTTGCTTCAGTAACTGTGTGTCTAAGCTTTGTAACAGGCTGAGGAAACAGAGCTGAAATCAAGGGTTTGTCCACCTCTTTGCTTAAGTATCAAGATACAGCTTTATAGAAACATTTCTCTTTCTTATTTGGATATTATTTTGAATAATCATATTTTAGCTTTTTTCTATGTCCTTCAGAATTTGTAATTGGAAGATACTGTAGCTATGTTCTATGTGGTTTGGTGAACTGAAGGTTTTAGTGGTCTAAGACACTGGCAGTCCCATCTGCAGAAACAATTTACATTTCTTGACAGCACAGTGCTTGGATGTGAAATCATTTAATGCTGATTTGGAAATGTAATTTAAAAATTATTCCATTATTAACACCATTTTGAAGTGAATAAGGGATATTCATATCTTTCAAGACTTCAATTCAAGGTGCCAGATATGGAAGGTCTCACTTTGTAGGTTTATATTTAGCATGTGTTTGAAAGACATAATTTGCTGTCTTTTTGTTAAAAAAAACCCTAAACAGCAGGAAAAATAGCATTAAGCCAATTCCTGGAAAATTATCTAAAGGAAGTGGTGTGTCATAAGTTCCATATTTCACCTGCAGGTTGTATACATCATCCTACTTAGATAAGAATTAAAGAATAAAATCTCAGTTACATATGCAAGGATATGTTTTGGATCTCTGTTAACAGCTTTTGCTAGTCTTTTCATAAAGAATATACCAAATTTTGCCAGGAAGTAGGGCTCTCATTCCTGTTGACTAAGACCACTGCTGGTTGTCTTTTCTTACCTTTTGCATTCTGATGTCAGAACTCAACACAAAATGCTGTATTCTCATGAATTAACTTAATACTTTAATGCCAAATTCCTCTGGAATTTGAATTACCCAGAAAAGTCTGTTAGGGTGTTAGTCTCAGATTAATCCCAACCACTGCAGGTACACTCTTTTGTGATGTGATACAATATAGTGTGATGATGGCCATGTGGTTGCTGTTCCCTATCCCTATCTGTAGTTTTGTGCTTCGGTGTTTTCCCTTACAATTGAAGACAACTCAGAATAGTTAATGCAGGCGTAACTACATCTCCAATAGATACACCATTCCCTTAGGAATGGCCCCAGGTATTTTGTTGAGTAGTTGACTTCCGGAAAATACAAAGCGGTTGTCTGTCCTAAAATATAAGGATGTTTGAATGCTGGTTACAAATGAAGGATTTTTCTTTTTCTTTGTGTATGTATACTTTTATTAATTAGAATAAATTAGTACTTGCAGGTGATAACAAGTTCCACATTGGTAACCTGTTCATTGTCCTCTAACCCATCACAGTACACGTCAGGATGATGTCAATATAGAACAACAAAAAGTACATTTCAAGAAAGACTGAGAAGTGCTCCTTAAAGGGATTTTAAAGACCCAGATCACTCTAAGCAAGTAGCACATTCTTTAGTGACCATTTAAAACCTAAGACCTGGCTTTCATTCAAAACCAGCTCTACAATTAGCAATACTTTCAGACAGTATCAGCTGGGTTCCCAGTGTACATGATAATGTCACAGAATAACCCCAACTGTAACTAATTTAATTAAGACTTGATCCTCGAATACAAAATCACTCCTTTTCACCAAATCATGATGCTCACTGACCTACAGGAGAGAAAACAGGCAACGCAGACAGGGAACCTTTCTCTGCCATTTAACCCATTTGTTTATTCAGTTACAAGGGAAATATATTACTAGGGTAATTCTCATGAGAATCTCTTTAACATGAACAGGGGAGTAACTCTAGGTAGCCACATGAAACTGCTATTTTACATAAAAGAATACATTTCACAGTTGTTCCTATTAGACTTTCAAAGTTTTAAAGATACTTAATCCTCTTATGCTTTACATTAAATGTAACTGAATTTTAGGACCTAAAACATCACACTGAGTTTCTAGAAAGTTGATGACTAGTGCTCTGATGGTTCAGTCTGCTAATGGGGCAGGAGAGGTAAAAGAGGCAGAGAAGCAAGAGACTGGCTCGGCTTAAAATGGATCTCACAAAATGCTCAGAGGCTTCTTGAACAGCATCCATCAACCTACAAGCTAATGACAGCTACTGATTCTACCATTGAACACTTCTCTCTGGGTTCATGGATTTTTTTGGCCTGAGGAACTGACTGATTCGTTAGTGCATCTCTACTTCCAGTGTTTTTTTTTTATTTTTAAAGAACATAGATATGTGCACTGAGTGCCTGACTTGATAGGGTGTACGAGCACTTGAAATTGCTCATATCTGAAGTGCTGTAGTACCTGATCTTAGGCACTTTATCACTAGGAAGTGCCCACAAGCTTGAGTGCAATACCGTGACACCATCAAGAAATCACATGGAGGATTACTCACATGAAGCCTCCCTATCAATCAAACTGTTGAGCATGGGTTTTGGAGAGCATCAAGAATGATCCAGTGTGGAAACGAGAAAGGGCTTTTTTGCATCATGATTCTGAAGTCACTTGCCTGCCTCTGAAGGTAGGATTCCTCACTCTAAGCTTCTGAAATTCTCGCTGCATATAGTTCTGTTTCCCTGAGCTTTGCATTTTGTAGCGTACATTATGAAACAGTCACACCTGTGTTCTGGGTGGGTAGACAGCCCGTGGGTAGACAGCCCGTACCTTAGTGCTGGTCAAAGATTTAAACTGAGGATTAAAAAAAATAGAACAGAGATCTTTAAAAGTTGTCGTGGGTTAGGCCGCTTCGGCAACCAAACCCCACGCAGTCATTCACTCACCCTCCCCCAGCCCCAGGGATGAGGGAGAGAATTAAAGGAGAAACGGGAAACCCGTGGGTTGAGATAAGAACAATTTAATACAGATGATTTAATACACAGTGTAGATGCTCACCACCCCCTCGTATGCAAAGCCCGTCTCGTCCCGAAGCTGCAAATCCCGGATGAACGCGAGTCCCCGAAATAGAGAGGGGGGGGGAGAGAGAGAGAGAGAGTACTCCGAGAGTGGGAGTACTGGGAGAGAGAGGAAAAAAAAGGCAATAGAGCAAAAGCGCAGAAGCGCAAAAGACCAAAAGCCCTTCTTTCCGGCTGTCCCTCACCTTTATACTGGGCATGACGCTGCGTGATATGGAATACTAATTGACCAGTTTGGCTCTCAATCTTAAGTTCCACCACAAATCACAAGGGGAATTGTGGCCCCCTTGTCCCGGCTATGCTCCCCCCTTATCCCGCCGTGCTTCTGCACTCTGGCCAGAACACGGCACACTGAAAAGTCCTTGGAGTTTCACTTCCAACTACAAACATCAGCTTGCTATCAGCATTCTTCTCAGAGCGAGCCTCTGAGTAAAACCAAAACATGGAGCTCTTCTAGCTGCTAAAAAGAAGAGCTAACTCTGTCCCAGCTAAAACCAGGACAAAGTGCATGTCTAACTTCAATTTCATGACCAAACACTTTATGAAGGCCAACCGCATCCGGGGATGTATCAAGAGAAACGTGGTCAGCAGGTCAAGAGAGGTGATTCTTCCCCTCTACTCTGCTCTTGTGAGACCCCACCTTGTATACTGCATCCAGTTTTGGTGTCCCCACCATAAGAGAGACATAGATTTGTTGGAGCGTGTTCAGAGGAGGGCCACAAAGATGATCCAGGGACTGGAGCACCTCTGCTACGAGGACAGGTTGCAAGAGCTGGGATTGTTCAGCCTTGAAAAGAGAAGACTTCGGGGGGACCTAATAGGCTGCCTTCCAATACCTGAAGGGAACCTACAGGAAGGCTGGGGAGGGACTTTTTACAAGAGTGTCCACAGATAGAACAAGGGGAAATGGGTTTATGTTGAAGGAGAACAGATTTAGATTAGATCTTAGGACGAAATTCTTCAGTACAAGGGTGGTAAGACTTTGGAATAAATTGCCCAGAGAAGTTGTGGATGCCCCCCTCCCTGGAGGTGTTCAAGGCCAGGTTGGACAGAGCCTTGAGTAGCCTGGTCTAGTTGAGAGGCGTCCCTGCCCATGACAGGGAGGTTGGATTAGATGATCTCTGAGGTCCCTTCCATCCTATGCCATTCTATGATTCTATGACTTTAATATGCGGAATTTAAGTGAGCTGCCTTGAATCTATAGAATCTATCTTGAAATTTATGAGGACGTGCATTGTCACAGGATCTTGAGAAACAAATTTATAAATAGACTTTCAAAAATGATTTGACAAAAATGATGTATATTCTTGAAGTGGGCAGCCAGAGTTCTTCAGATGGATTTATTGGTCTTATCCCAGGATTCTTTTCTTGTGTTTCATTGCAAATTGTTACAGAGTTGTGATTCTTACCTGCTTTTATGTGTAATTAATATTCTCCTGTTCCACTAAATTATTTCCTTATAGGTATAGCTTTACAGTTACACCATGTCCTCTTAAGTGCAGAAGTACCAAATCAGACTCATGCACCAAGTTGGAGATTCTGATTTGGTCTTTGGTTCAATCAGTAATGTGAATATTGATATTTCTTTTTGGCATTGATAGATGAGATATATCGTCTGGGAAGAGAAAGTTTCAGGATTGTTTTTTGCGTGTATGGATCTTCTCGGAAAACATAATCCAGAACTAATGGGAGATTTCTTTTGTACTTATGTGTCAATTTTTTTTAAATGATAAATCTTCCTGATGCGTTTCTTCAGTTTTATCATGAGAAACACATCATGCATCTCATGACTCCTACAGTAAAGAAGAAAAGTAGTTGTTCAAACTGTTCGAAAGAAGGTATGTTCTGTGATGTGATATTGCTAATACCTGATATTGTTCTACCAAGCCAGCATGCTATTAATTGATTTAGACTGGGTAAATATTTAACTGTGCTTTTATTGTTCTGAAACAAAAAAAAAAGTGTTCTGCAGACAACTGCAGTTTTTGAGACATAGAAAGCAACAATTTATTCTCCAGTTTTTGAGACATAGAAAGTAACAACAAGATGACAAATTTATATTTCTATTTATATGCAGCAGATGTAGATAAAAAAAACCTCAAAATCAGTTATTTCTCTCTCACTGCCTGTTTATGTTTTGTGTTGTGTTTACTGCCACTGTGCTAAGATTTACAGATTGAAAACACTTTTCTCATGGTTCCTTTGAGTGCAGTCGTATATTTAAGTGTACACATCACAAAGTGATTCTCTCTATATGCTATATTTTCCTTTGGCTTTAGTTAAATTCCTGACCTCAAGAATGTTCTCTGCTCAGTGCATGATATTAACCATCTAAGTTCTAGTTAATTACCTTAGGACAGCAAAACTCTCAAATATGTATTGTAAACATAAAATATTCATTCCTGACCTTGCTGTTTTGAGCAACTGGAATGATGAATGATAATCAGAAGAATAATTATATCCAGCTATAACACTTCGATTCCGTCTTTTTTATGACAGTTTGCTTATGACTTAGTAACGCTTTCGTGCAGGAAGAAGCCTTACTAGACAAAAATACTGAGGGTAGACTCTTCCAATCTGAAATAAATAGTTGTTTACTGTTTAAATAGCTATAAATATTAAAATTTAACTATTTAATTTAAATGCAATGTTTGAATAAATATACAGTATTTGAACAAATATTTATTTCAATACTTAAACGATGTTTTGCAATTCACTAGACTTTCAAAATTGCTATGTTGGTGTAACTCTTTTCCATTTGGGTCAAAGGCAACATTTCCTAGGCAAAAGTAATGATGGACTATTTTGAAAATCCCTTTCCTAAATAACGCAAATGGCATGCATCATATGCTAATCTTATAGTTGCTGTATTTATAGTTTAAAATTAGAATCAAAAAGACTTCTCTAACAGGGTCTTTAACTGTGAATTTTAAAAAAAAGGAAATAAAAAAACCAACCCAAAGTATTTTAACGCAATAGTAATCCTTCTTACTTTAAAAAACAGTATTTTGTCCTTGTTCCTAATTTTATACAGTCTGATTATTCACAAATCAGTAGTAATATCTGAGATAGGTATGTGTACCTATGTGTGTGCATATGTACGCACATACACAACTTTTGAAGGATGACAAACGATGGAGTGCTTGCTATTAGCACTCCTTTTTGCTTTTGATGTGTTTGTTTAGTACTAAATAACAAACAACTCTGCAGCAATCTGGATGAGGACAGAAAGCCTACAACTTCCAAATTTGACCACAGGAGACGATAAACCAGCTACTTTAGGAGGATTCAATTTAGCAAGGCCAGTGTGATTGACACCGATCACCGTCTGAAGACTGCCACCAGCATGTAATGCCCAGTGCAGTGCTGTGCTTCATATCTCTTCCTGCCCTCCCTCCCAGTAGTCGAGCAGCCTTTGGGGTGGTGCTGGGGCAGCAGTCAGTGGTGGTTCAAGGGACATCTGCCAGCTGGACTGCTGGGACGCTTCCCACACTGCTGCCTTCCTGCCTGCTGGTGGTCTGCCGTTTAGATACCTAAGCTTAGCTGCTGAGGGCAGATGGCAAAGTCTGCAAAGTAGTTTTTATTACATAAAGTAGAGCCAAAACTAGCTACCAGCTGCTGCCTGGCCTAGATTGCACCTTATCCTTGATAGAGGATTTCAGTATCTTTTTAATAGGCATACACGTTTACACTGATCCAGAAAACCTGTGTGTGTTTACCTGCTGGGTGGGAATAGTTTTCTCATGGGCGTTTTAGGTATTTCCTTGAAACTTTTGTTGGTGAGAAGTGGTGTATGCTTTCCTTTCAAATATCAAGGCTAAACTAAACAACAGTGAAATAACTCTTATTGGTCTGTAGGAGCTTTGGGTCAGGCCTTTGCTGGGTTGCATTGAAGTTATTAGAGATGTATTATATGAATTTTAAGTTTTAAGATTTGTGGTTTTTGGGTTTTTTTTGTATTCTCTCAAGACTTGGGTTTAAGAAAACAGATGTTATTGCCACTGGTTCTGACTCATATTTTCTGGATTTTACTTTTTATTATACACTGAACAATACCTGTCAGAAAACCTTCAGCTGCTGTCGATATAAGACCTGATTCTGCTTTTTCTAGAGAGAATTTTCAATTTGATGCTTTCCTTCACTAGATGGACTAAAAATGATGGACATCCATAGTGGAGGGAGAAATGTTTTACTACAGTATTGTGCAGAACACTGCAAAATGTATGTTCTTCAGTAGACTCATCTTGATGAATGTTCAGAGCAAAGTGTGCCAAAGATGAGAAAAAACTCACAACTCTGCAGATAATAGATGCAGCTTAGAGTGACACATGTAAACAGAATGACAAAGTTTAATACAAACAGGCAAGCTAAAGTTTATGAGGACACAGAGTTTTTTTGAAAACTGAAATGTCTGGAAAAAGACAAATTTATGTACATGATAGCCCTTCTTCAAACCTATCATCTATATAGAATCTTAGAATCATAGAAAGGTTTGGGTTGGAAGGGATCTTAAAGATCGTCTATTTCCAACCTCTACTACACCAGGTTGCTCAAAGCCTCATCAAACCTGTCCTTGAACACTTCCAAGGATGGGGCATCCACAACTCCTCTAGACAACCTGTTCCAGTGCTTCACCACCCTCAGAGTGAAGAATTTCTTCCTTACATCTAATCTAAATCTACTCTCTTCCAGTTTAAAACCATTGCCCCTTGTCCTATCACTACACGCCCTTGTAAGAAGTCCCTCTTCAGCTGTCTTGTAGGCCCCCTTTAAGTATTGGAAGGCTGCTCTGAGGTCTCCCTGGAGCCTTCTTTTCTCCAAGCTGAACATCCCCAACTCTCTCAGCCTGTCTTCATAGGAGAGGTGCTCCAGCCCTTGTGTCATCTTTGTGGCCCTCCTCTGGACTCGCTCCAACAGCTCCATGTCCTTCTTGTGTTGTGTATAACACATTGGATCTGTAACACATTTCTCCCTCCGTATAAAAAACATCAGGAGAGACTTCATGGGATAAAAACGTTATCTCTTTACCTGAGATTATTACCATTCAGAGGATAAAGCTCACCAAACAGTAGGGGTGATCTCAAGATCTGAGTTGTTTTACAGTTTAAGTCCAGGACTCAGAGATGAGACCTGGATCCCAGCTTCCAGTTTTTCCAGCTTCCTAATTTAGAGGAACCTCTTCACAGAGTAGCTAAGAGGATAAATGCACAAACCTCAGTGTCCATGAGGTGCTCTCATCTATGTTATTGCAACCTTAATAATTACCTTTTCAGAAGGGCAGTCCCAAACTCTTCTTGTGCAAAGTTAATGGCAATAGTTCTGTCTGCTAGCAGTTTTTCTCCAACCCACAGAATGGTACAGCTCCACTAAAGCTGAGCCAATTGCCTTCTGCAGCAGCCCATGGTGCTAGGCTAAGCCCAATGCTCTGAGAACTCCTCATACAGCAGGAAGATTTTTTTTGGTATATAGAATCATAGAATGATTAGAGTTGGAAGAGACCTCAAAGATCATCTAGTTCCAACCCCCCTGCCATGGACAGGGAAACCCTCCACTACACCAGGTTGCCCAAAGCCTCATCCAACCTGGCCTTGAACACTTCCAGGGATGGGGCGTCTACAACTTCTCTGGGCAACCTGTTCCAGTACCTCACCACCCTCTGAGTCAAAAATTGTATAGGCTAGAGCATGCACTCTAATCAGAGCCTATAAAGCCCATGATGGAGGCCTTTTGTCTTGCTACATCTGTTTTCCTTTGAATATTCTGAGAGCAGTTGAATTGCAGACTACTGCTGAGCCCTGGTTCCTTTTGTTCATCTTTCCTTTGAAGTTTCTGAGTTGAGATGGCCATCGTTTCTGCCTGCCCTGGTGGCAGACAATGCCGGGGCTCAACTGAAAGTAGCCTGGGCTGTCCTGAGCGATATTGAGTCAGAGCAGCAGCCAGACAAGGCATCAAGTGCTGGAGCCTACTTACATTGCAGGTAAAGACATCCTAGTACAAATGCCTTGAACAAACCCTCTGAAGCATACAGCATCTTAGTATTTCCTTTGAGGAGTACCAACTTTTTTGCTCTAGAGCCTCCAGTGAAGGTGGTCCAACAACATAGTCAGAATGAACTGAATCCTTGTTGTCATCTCAAGATTGTGGATATGCTAGTTTAGATACAGTCTGTTTGGCTATGCTGCAGTGAAACAAGAATTTGGAGAGGACAAGGATATGGAAATCCTGACAGCCTTGAGGATCACTGAAAAAGTCCCAGTGTGATCAAAGTCTTGCCCGTTGTGTCTTTACACCATTTATACTTCTGAAATTTGGGGCTAAATCCATCAAACAGTTAGGAGATTAGTAAAATTGGCATGATGGTGGAATTGAGCTCAAACGTGCAGTAACTATAACACAGGAGGATCAACACTCTGGAATTAATTAAATTTACTGACTTCAGTGACATTTTATAATGTATTCTTCTAATTACCCTGTATATAGCACATTGTGAATTTTGAAGAGCTAGAAATTTTGTCTAAAATACCAAAATATACTTACAGAAAATGAGTGGTATTTTTCATTCCTGAAAAATGTAACCTCTGTGACTAATGGTTTTATTATATTTTTCAGGCTTTGTTGCTAGTAAGAAAAATGCTTAACTTGTAGAACACTGATTTTTTTAGTACATTAATGATACAGGTAGACAGCTGTTCTGAGATACAGCTTATATGTATTCATGCTTGTTTCTGAGTAGCATAAATGTACCCAATCTAATACTATGTATAAGAGAAAGAAATTATATAAATAATTAATTGCATGTCAAAGGACTTTCTTTTTGGTGCAATAAGAACTTTCCAGTATTACTAGAAAGAGTAGATGTTATTAACTCCCAACAATGCCAATATTTTCCAAGATCATCTGTCCAACAAAGGAAGAGAAAAGGTTTCTGCATGTGAGTCTAAATTTATGTTTCAACTGCAGTAAATGCTCCTAATAGTGTGATTTTTCTTTATGCTGTGCTGTGAAGCTTGACTCTGGTTTGCAAAGTTTGAATCTTAACTCACTGCAGTAGAGGATGAAGATGAAAAAATGAAAATATGGTACTTGAAATAAAGTGGTTTTGCTAACAGACCATTGAACATTGTCTATTTATACAGGAATAGTGGCTAAACCTCTGCTGAGTTTACTCCATAGCTTGATGAAATAGTCTCTCGCTTGAGAGGGCAATGTGCCCGTCTCATCTTTAGGCTGGTCAGCAAGCAGAAGATTTAACTTTCTGTAGTTTAGAGTAGTGCTTTTGACATTGTCTCTTTGATCCAGTGACACGGTGTTAAATGGTATTAGGACCTAGATTCAATAAGGCAGAAAATAGAATGGCATACAAACAAGTGAGGCAATTGCCTTGTACAGTAAGAAAAACTGAAAATATTTCTTGTCATCTAACCATGGCTTGGCATGACCTTGTTCTGACACCATGACTCAATGACACAATCTTATTCTCAGGAGAAGTGGATTTTTAAAGCCTGTTATTAACTTCCTATGGGCCAAACAACTGGAGAAGAAATAGAGTCATTTGTGGTTGTTTATTTATTTCTCTTCCTGACACTTCTCTGCCTCCTGATTCTTCCTAGTGCCTGGAGCCCTGCAAAGAGTCCTGGGACCTGAAGAAAAACCATTGCCAAAGCTTCTGTGAGGTACGTCAGCCTAAGGACACGCTTTCTCACTTTGTTCTAGCTGTCTCTTTTGTTTAAATTATTAGTGTCAAGGAGACAGCTACCAAAATGAGATTTTTAGAGCATCCACCTTCATTTGAATGGATACACATATAACAATTTAGCCATATTAATTTTGAATTTTAAAAAAAAAGTTGGTTTTTTTTTTCTGACTGAATGATTTATGTCCACCTGAAGTTTTAAGATTCGAGCCAGCCACACTTATGTAACTTCTCTCAGAAGGCACTGTTAAATCCTTCCTGTAAATCACTATTTTCTAGCACATGCCCTTCAATCTTTTCTGGCCATGTGTAAGAGTGAGTGTCTTTGTTTAAAAGATATAATGTCATTGTGTGAAAATCCTTGTGCAGGGAAGCTAGAAAACATGGCTTTCCTGTATGTTAAAATCAATCTCATTTCTAAAAGAATATCTCCAGGAGTAACTGGATTGTGGACTCTTAGTTCAGAAGACTGCTATCAAAATATGTAGTTATTCAGGAATAAGTCTTTGGAAAACTGTTTCTGAATCATGTTTCAGAATAACCTTGTGAATAAACAAACCTAGATCAGTTAAACTAGTACAAAAAAGGAGATGAGTTTGCTGTATTTAAAACATACCTCTGCTGAGTTGTTCGAAGTCAGCTTTTTACAATTAAATGTTTTTTAGTACAAGCTGAAAATATCATCTCAATAGAAAGTTGCTTTGTTATAACTACATCAATATAAAGATACACCTTTATTCAAGTCTGTGAAAGTGCATGTTTATGAAGATTTTCAACTTTTAGTACAAAAAAATAGCAGTGACCTTAATTGATACATTGATCTCACTGATACACTGATTTAACTCCTCCCTCATCACTGTGGGCACTTTTTTTTTGGTGTAAGTATGTCTGATGTTTAAATGATTTTAAGCATCATGAAGATAATTAGGAAAAGTTGTAATTTCAACTAAAAGAAAAATTTTAGATCCACGTATGTGTAAACAGAGATTACTGGATTACTGATCTATGTGGTTACATTACAAGAAAAAGTAAATTCATTTTATTAAAACCAATCCTTGTAAGAGTTCTTTAACCCAGAGTAATTACTGCTTCCTCATATACAAAATTCTAAAATAGTGTAATAAAGCAGTTTTAGTGGATCTAATTTATGTCATACTTATATATAATTTCTCACTCAGGCTGTATGTTCCCAGATATAGGTGAAAATATGTATAAAATTGCTTTAAAAGGAAAACATTTGTAGAACACTGTTCTATTGTAGTTAAAAACAGTGAGCATCCCTCTTTGATTAGTGTTTTGTGGTTGAAGCTAAATTTAGAACTTCAAAGGCCTGTAATGAAGAGCAGCACATTTAGCAGCTAACTGAAAAATGAGCTGTGAAATAGGGTGAGGAGGAGAAGCCTTGAGGATGTATTATGCCTCAGGGAGCTATAAAGTTTTTAATTAAGTAGCTGCAAATTTGTGATGTTTTAAGATTTGAAATTAGCTTCTCACAAACACAGAGACTCATGCTCAAAAGCTCAGGACCACTTTCCTTTCTCTCAGACTCATGCATGCTCTATAGACATTGTTTGAATTAAATGAGGCTGTTTTGCTTTGAGAGTGTTTTCAAACTTTTTATATTTTGTAAAAAATATGGAAGCAACTGGATTACTGATTGACTTTGACAGACACTACTTTGAGAGTGTTTTCAAACTTTTTATATTTTGTAAAAAATCTGGAAGCAACAGTTTAGCTTTGTGCTTCTCAAGGTCCCTGCTTGGTATGTTACTTCTTATCTACTAAATGAGTGTACGAATGTTGAAGGAACATTGCATGTGAAGAAGAAAAGAAGACAGTTTACCTGACTCCTTTTTTTTCCATAAATTCAATTTCTTTCTGGTTTAGCTTTAAGAAGCTAAAAACCATGGGATCACGTGCATTCCAGGAAACAGCTGGAGTGCATGTCCAAGCATCACTGAGGTCGGTAGGAGAAATAAGGACTGCTCATTTTGGAAGCCTTTAGGCTGGTTAAGTTGTAACACTCAAATGGATCCTGAAAAGCTGTTCTGTAGGACAAGGTGGGAGAGGTAACTTAGTGGCACATTCTTGGACCACAGTGACCTTGAAGAATTAACTGACACATAGTCTGTGAAACTCCTGGGCCTCCGTAATAGTAAAGAGTCTGTCTCATTTTGCCAGAAATATAAGAACAGTAAAAAAAAAGAAAGTAAAACATTTGCATATGGAAGAAAGTTGCAGAAGTTACATGAATAGTTGGATGGGTTTATAATTCCTGTGTAGGCTTAGGAATTTGTAAATCAGATCTGTCAGAGCAGGAGGTTTTTGGTTACTCTGAGTTTGAAAGGCAGGCTATAGATAACCCCAGTTACATGGGTTACCCATCTACAGTCCCACCAATCACTTTGAGGGAATCACTTTAGCTGTTTTTGCACCAAACTAAATAAAACACCAGATAAAAGAGAAGATGAAATCCCCGTGTCACACACAATGTTCTCCCCAGGGTCCTAGATGCTATTTTTAATACAGTTTTAAGTGAACCTTGCAAACCCCTGAGTAGTACATGTACTATGAAATGTCTATGTATTGAAGCAACCTCTCATATATTTAGGACTTGATTTCTCAAAGAAGTAGCATTGACTTGGATCTTTAATCAATATATTTAAGACTGCATTTTCTGTTGATCATTTTATCAGAAATTTAGTTCCAGTTCCATGAAGAGTTATACAATTACTGATATGCTGGCAAGAACATAAAGATGCTGCAAAATCTTCTGTTAGCCAGCTCAGTTCTAACGGTATAATGAAACAAGATTTCACTTATTTATCTAGAGTGGCATTACATCAGATATTGTGGGTGAAGCCTTACAAAGTACAAAGGGAGGAATGTTGACTAGTCCAAAAAAGTCTGTCTGACCATTGCTGCCCCTTTGTTTTGAAAATGTTTTTAATCTGTCATTGAGCAACTTTGTAGCCAGCCAATGTGAGGAAAACAAGGGAAAGCTGGCAGATATAAACAACTTTATTCCATTAAAGATGGTGGTCTTACTCGAGGGAATTCATCATTCTGTACTTGGAATGCTTTTTTAGAAGTGGCTTGAATATATAAATCTTCAGGGATAGTCTTGCAAAAGCTGAAAATCTGAATTTCCCTTTAGGAGGTCTTGGAAAATGTACAACAGCGTTGCTCTTTTTTGTTCCTGTTGAAAACTTGATACAGTTCTTTTGTTTTCACTTTAGCCTCTTTTCCCCAAGAAGAATTATGAATGCCTAACTAGCTGTGAATTCCTTAAGTACATCCTGTCTGTGAAGCAAGGGGACTGCCCAGCACCTGAGAAGGCCAGTGGTTTTGCAGCTGCCTGTGTTGAAAGCTGTGAAGCTGATAGTGAATGTTCTGGAGTGAAGAAGTGCTGTTCCAATGGATGTGGTCATACGTGCCAAGTTCCAAAAAATCTGTACAAAGGTAGAGATTATTAATATGTACTCATACTGGACTAATAACTTGAGGCCATACTAAAGTCTCCTAGAAAACCTGGACTTTCATTTCACAGGAGTTTGTATGGATGGGAGGAAAAAGAGAGGCTACTCTAGAAATGTGACTGGACACTGTAAGGGTGGACAGCCAGAGAAAAATGTTGTTAAAGTTTCTGATTTTTCTTCCCCTTGTGAAGCCCATGTCTGGAAATCTGTGGAATGTAAACATGTGGCTATTACAAATTATCTTAAGCAGAACAAACTTGCCAATTTAGGTGAGATCTCACTTAATTCGATGCAGATAAGACAGAATGCAGCAAAAAAATATTTACCAATAAATAGTTCAAATCCTATTAATCACAAATAACATTTATTTTTATAAGCCAAACAGGAAGGACTACCAAATAGGAAGTGTGAGATATTCTGGTAAAAGAACAAATCAATGCAGTATATTTGGCATTGATGTTCTTAATGACCTAAGAACAAAATAGTGAGAGATTATAATATCCACTTATATATATAAATTCATTATTTAAATCTAAGGCAATCTCATTTAAATAATTTTAATTAATTTGAGTCCTGAGATTCTGTGACAAAAGGTTTTCCTTGACGTTTATTGGCAAGAACATATAGATTCAGAAATGATTTGCTTAGACAAACTCCAGATTTTAATTTATTGAAATTAAAAAAGCTTTATACGTGGAAATATTATGAAAATGTGCTCCTAATGCAGAACAATGAGCATATATAAAAGGCATTTTCTTCTTCCACGAAGTTGGAATGTTTTGTTAGAAATCCATTTTCCTTCCTTCAGTGATAAATAATAAATATTAATCAGTTGGTCTTCTGATAGCATGGGCTCTCTGTAGAGAGCCTAATCATCAGAAGTCAGAACTAAGCCTCAGGCTTAGGTCCGAATCCAGACTTGTTTCCATCTGTGCATGGAAAAATGGTAAAATATGTGAAGGAGATGGTGATTTTATTTTTAGGTTCATCGCTTTAACTGAAATGTTGATGCATCTATTTGAATGTGTCTAGTGATGAGCATGTATGTCAGAAATAATGTGCTTTGACTTTTGAATCCTGTCTTTGAGTGTACTGGATGGACCATCAGGAAGCATTGTCTTATTTACTTACATAAACGGAAGAAATTTGATCAAGAAGTCATAGAGGTTGAGTAAGCATAAAACTGATAAAGATAGTACTCAATGTGTTTTGAACAGCAGGCAATACTGTGATCCATATTTCCAGTGCAGAAGGGAGATTCTTCTGCTTCCAAGAGACTGCAGAGCAGCCCCTTTAAAACTGTGAGGAGTTAATAAACTCTTAGACATAGCACCTTTCAAAATGAAAATTATTAAAATGGATCACTCAGTTATTTCATAGAATCATAGAATCATAGAATGGTTAGGGCTGGAAGGGACCTTCAAAGGTCATCTAGTCCAACCCCCCTGCAAGGAACAGGGATATCTCCAACTAGATCAGGTTGCTCAGGGCCTTGTCCAACCTGGCCTTGAACGTCTCCAGGGATGGAGCATCTACCACCTCTCTGGGCAACCTGTTCCAGTGTTCTACCACTCTCATGGTAAAAAATTTTTTCCTAATATCCAACCTGAACCTACCTCCCTCTATTTTAAAACCGTTACCCCTTGTCCTATCATAACTGGCCCTCCTGAACAGCCTCTCCCCATCTTTCCTGTAGGCCCCCTTGAGGTACTGGAAGACCGCTATAAGGTCACCCCGGAGCCTCCTCTTCTCCAGGCTGAACAGCCCCAACTCTTTCAGCCTGTCCTCATAGGAAAGGTGCTCCAGCCCTCTTATCATCTTCGTGGCCCTCCTCTGGACCCTCTCCAACTGGTCCATGTCCTTCTTATGTTGGGGACTCCAGAACTGGACGCAGTACTCCAAGTGAGGTCTCACGAGGGCAGAGTAGAGGGGGAGAATCACCTCCCTCGACCTGCTGGCCACGCTTCTCTTGATGCAGCCCAGGACGCGGTTGGCCTTCTGGGCCGCAAGAGCACATTGCCGGCTCATATTGAGCTTCTCGTCCACCAGTACTCCCAAGTCCTTCTCCTCAGGGCTGCTGTCGATCCATTCACCACCCAGTCTGTATTTATGCCTGGGATTGCCACGACCCAGATGTAGGACCTTGCATTTGGCCTGGTTAAACTTCATGAGGTTGGTACGGGCCCACCTCTCCAGCCTGTCGAGGTCCCTCTGGATGGCATCCCTCCCTTCCAGCGTGTCGACGGCACCACACAGCTTGGTGTCATCGGCGAACTTGCTGAGGGTGCACTCCATGCCACTGTCCACGTCACCGACAAAGATGTTGAAGAGGGCCGGGCCCAACACGGACCCCTGAGGGACGCCACTCGTGACCGGTCTCCACTTGGACATTGAGCCGTTGACCACTACTCTCTGAGTGCGGCCATTGAGCCAATTCCTTATCCACCGAGTGGTCCATCCATCAAACCCATGACTCTCTAGTTTAGAGAGAAGAATGTCGTGCGGGACAGTGTCAAAAGCTTTGCACAAGTCCAAGTAGATGACATCCGTTGGTCGACCCTTGTCCACCGATGTTGTCACCCCATCGTAAAAGGCCACCAAGTTGGTCAGGCACGATCTGCCTTTGGTGAAGCCATGTTGGCTGTCACCCACCACCTCCTTGCTCTCCATGTGCCTTAGCATGGTTCCCAGGAGAATCTGCTCCATGACCTTGCCAGGCACAGAGGTGAGGCTGACCGGTCTGTAGTTGCCCGGGTCCTCCTTGTTCCCCTTTTTAAAAATGGGGGTTATGTTCCCTCTCTTCCAGTCATCGGGGACCTCGCCAGACCGCCACGACTTCTCGAATACAATAGCCAGTGGCTTGGCAACTTCATCCGCCAGTTCCTTCAGGACCCGCGGATGGATCTCATCGGGTCCCATGGACTTGTGCACCTTCAAGTTCCTCAGATGTTCTCGAACCTGGTCTTCAAGTACAGTGGGCGGTGGTTCATCCTCACAGTCCCTGCTAGTTCTTTCCACAGCTTGGGTGGTAAGACAAGAGGCTTTACCAGTGAAGACTGAGGCAAAAAATTCATTGAGTACCTCAGCCTTCTCTATGTCCCGGGTAACCAGAGCACCAGTATCCTTCCGGAGGGGGCCTATGTTCTCCTTGGACTTCCTTTTGTCCCCTTTCTTTTGTCTTCTTGAGACAAAGGACCAGAGTGATGAACTGGCATTTTTATTGTATATGTAATGATTTACATGATCAGGCTCCATACCACAACTACAAAACATTCCAGTAAATGTAGCAGCTGGAAAAGGCAAAACCAAAACAAACAAGCAAACAAATTAAACAAGACGATATACTTTTGGAGAGGACACAGGATATGACAGGATATGATACATTGTAAAACTGCACACTGGAAAGTCTAAGTCTGCCCAATTATATAGGCACAGAACTAACCTTCTCTAACATCTTATCACCTGTCTGCAGGTGGTGCTTGCTTCTAAGACCATGTATGTCTTGCAGAGAAAGGGCAAGACCAATACCGAACTGCCTTCTCAGCTGATGAATTCAGCTAATTAGCCTCTTCAATCTGTCTTTCTGCAACAAAGAACAAATAGAAGCGGAACAGGCTTGCTATTCATTTCCTTCAGGGGTAAATGACCTTCCTGTCACTAAGGAAGAGCAAACTCTGCAACCATGACTAAGATCCAGTGAATGAGTTTAGTACTTATTCTTACCATTTTGACAGCACTCACAGCTATAAAATGAACTCAGATTGAATCTAAGAATCTACAGAAGTTCCTATAGTTTGATCAAGCTCTGGAGATTAGTTACAACAGCAGATATAAAATACTCATCTGATTTGCTGGATTTACAAACTGGATTTGCCCTCTAGTACTAAGCGCTAAAGCCCAATACTAAAAGAATATTAATGTAAGTACACTGCCACTAAAGCTATATATTGCAAATGTTGTTGAATTAACATAACAAGTCCAGTTACTTGTTATCCTAATTGTTTATTGGCTTGCATTCACTGTAGTCTTCAAACTGTCCATTGTCATTGCTTTTTTTCATCTCTCTTGAGAGTATTACTAATCAGTTACATAGTCTTCACATTTTTATTTCCCTTTACTGGAGATATCAAATGTACTCTCCTACTCTTCTGTCATCTGCTTCATCCACCTCCTTTACATTGTCTCATCTAGTGAAGGAGTTCAGAAAGTGTCACTTCTCCATGGCCTACCTCATGTTTTTTTCTATATGGACATAGCGATGTTATAAGTAACAGTAAGTGCCTAAAATAGATTTGGTACTTCAGAGATAAAAATGGGGACAGCATCTCTGCTTAGAAGTAAAACAATTTAAAAATGCAGAGAAAAAGGAAGGAAGAGAAAGGGATGGAAAATGGTTGATCAGGTTCACTTTGTCTAACATGCACATACATACATCCCCAAGTAAGGACATGTATCTTTTTCTACACTCAGCTGGTGACAGCTGAAAAAATTACCCATCACCTTTTTCCTGTTCAGAAGTTAGTGGTCTCTCAGGTGTGATGATACACCTACCTGTGTGAAGTAGGACCCTTTTTTAACAAAGATTTAGAGTTCATGCTGTCTAAACCAGCCTAACTAATTTTGTCTGAAATGCTTAAGGGAACAATCCATACATCAGACCAAACTGCACATCTAGGAAAGGTAAATTGTGAAGAGAAGATTATGACATTTAAAAGGTGTGATGGTATGACAATGTCATAATAGGATCGCTGGAGCCAGATTACAGTTTAAAGACTCTTTTCATACTTAAAAATAGTTTTGTACTAAAAAAGTAAAGTACAGTTTTAAAGGTGCACATCGCTGAGTCTTTGAACAACTGTGTTTACAGTTGTGCTGATGCCATGAATGTACCCTTTACTGTCCAAAACCTTTCCATGGAAACGTTTTGAACACCTGGGGAACCGACATTTAAAGTACAGATTCTTACGATGGACCAGTGTGCATTTATGGCATGTGCCATCTGAAAGACACCTTTAGAATTGTTTTTCCTGGGCTCTGGTATTGCACACATACAGCAATCAGTGATTTGAATTCCTCAGTTAAGCCCTGCAGACTGCAGAGGACTAATTTATTCCAGCATGATGAAAGGGCTGACCATTTACATAATAAAAAGCACATTGAAGAGTGATTGGATCTACACATCTGGATATGAAATTGGTGGTGCTGGTTCTACAAAAAGTATTTTAAAATACACTTGTGCTTTGCCCTCGTTGTTTGTGCTGCTGTGCTCCATCTGCACGCAATTACGTAACAGCGGAGAGGCTGAGATACTTGCAATCAAGTGAATCCAACTGCCCCTAATGCAAAGCAGATGGAAGTCTTCTTAACATGCAAATTGTAGGATTATTGTACATCCTAATTAAAGAAGGATTTTCAAATGTGGAAATCCGAACTGACGTTCTGTGATGTTCATTATATTAGACTAAGACTCCAGGCTGTTGAAGGATATCCAGGGTTTAAACTGCTGTGATAACTAGATTTAAGTACTGGATTTTCCTCAGGTTGATTTTAGGTTTCTTCAAGGGCTACAATATCAATTTTATATTTACTTGTAGCTAATCGTATAATCAGATTTAGGAGAAGACCTCTTAAAATATAAGAGCGTTTTTTTCACCTAAGGATATTTTGATATTCTGGTCATCTGTGGCAGACTGAGTAGGAAACAATTTAGTGAACCAATCATACAGCTGGCCTTAAGTGGACGCCCACTGATTGACAAAATAACTAAAGTGCATATGATAACTTGCTAAGAAAGTTTACATGTCAGCATAGAAATCTTGTGACATATTCTGAAGTGATAAAATGCTGCGTACTCAAATATATGAGCTCCTAAAGTCTATCTAGAGAAATGTATCTAACACTTGATTTTTTTGTTTAATCAAAAGATGCCAAATTGGAAGAGTTTTTTCCTTCCAGTTACTGCAGATGTTTTCAGAAAGGTGGTATCGCCTGCAGTAGAAACAACAAAAATAACTGTCTTTCAGTGTCACTCTGTAATGAGAAATTACTGTAAAATTTTAGAAAGACGTCTTTGTCTCTGAAATGTACCGATTGGACAATATGCATTAGATATAACTTATCTTGTCCTGGTTTCAGCTGGGACAGAGTTAGCTCTTCTTTTTAGCAGCCAGAAAAGCTCCATGTTTTGGTTTTAGTCTGAGAATTGCTCTGAGAAGAAAGCTGACAGCGCACTGATGCTTATAGTTGGCACTGAGACCTCAAGGACTTTTCGTTCTTGCCAGTGTGCAGGAGCACAACAGGATAAGGGACCCACAACTCCTTGTATGATTTGAGCTTAGACTTAAGATTGAGGGTTGAATTGGCCAATTAGTGTTCCATATCATGCAGCGTCATGCCCGGTATATAGATGAGGGTCAGCTGAAAGAAGGGTCTTTGCTCTTCCGGGGCTCTTGCTCTTGGACTCTTGGAGTGCTCTCTCTCTCACTCCCTCTCTCTCTCTTTTTGGGCCTCTCACTCATCTGGGATTGCGGCGTCAGGACTTATCTGTTTCAGGATCGTTAGTTCAGCACAAGATGGGTCTTGGTCACTGGGTAGTGAGAAACTACACTGTGCATCACTTGTTTGTAAATCTTATTATCATTATACATATGTATATATTCATATATCAGTAGTAATAGTATTAAATTCTTCTTATCTCAACCCATAGGGAGTCTCTTTCCCTTTTCCCCTTTAATTCTCTTCCCCATCCCCTGGGGGTGAGAGAGGGTGAGCAAGAGGCTATGTGGCATTTAGTTGCCGGCCGGGCTAAACCACAAGATATCTATTCTGAGATGCCTTGGAATTACCTTTCCTAAATCTTTAGGGAAGAGAAGAGAGTGACACATCATACAATGTAGCTGTATGTGAGTCAATAACGTCATGCTGCTGTGGAGAAGGCAAACAGCTTGCTTACGTTTATCAGGCTAACATTAAGGTGTGTGACATAATCCCACTATTTCAGTCTACACTGGTAAAAGTTTAGCTGCAGTCTGTGTTCTGTTTTAGGCTTAACTTTGTAGGAGGGCTGTGGGCCAATGGGAGAGTTTCCAGGCAACTGCAAGAATGATCAGAGGTCTAGAAACACTGATTTAAAATGAAAATGTTATTAGACTGAAGAAGAAAACATTCAGAGGCATAACAGTCTTGTGGTACATAAAAGACTCCTCCATGGAGGAAAGAAAGAAGCTCTTCTCCATGATCCATGAATGTTGTGCATAAGTACTGAGCTTAAGATGCAGTGGAGGAGACTAGGCAAGGTAGGGGGAAAACTGTCTAATGATCAGGATAGAGAAGCAGTGGAACAGATTACTGTGTGATACTTTGGAAATTCTGTCATTAGATGTTTTTGAGGACAAGTTAGGTGAAAATCTGGACAACAGGTATAGCTGATTCTGCTTGAGATCAAAGAAATCTTTCTTCATTTTTTCAAAGCATATTTGGAGGGTGTTTTCTGTGAGAGAAGTTTTAGCTTACAGCTTTCAGATCTTTTAGCTTTTAAACGAACTAAAGAAAAAATTTTGAAGAGTTTTTAAAGACTAATTTTACTGTTAGCAGAGATAGGTCAGCTATTAACACTTCTGAAACTCTCATGCTCATCAGCCTGTCCGTTACTTCTTTTTTCCCTTCTGTCTGACCAACCAACTCCTTTTCTTTTGATGAGTTTTTTATACAGCTTAATCTACATATGGTTTAATCTCATTTTGTACATTACTCACGTATTTTTGTCTGCACATTCCTATTACAGGTGTTCCACTGAAACCTCGGAAAGAGTTAAAATTCATAGAACTTAAGTCTGGAGACCTGGAGGTGAAGTGGTCTTCAAAATTCAATATTTCCATTGAGCCTGTGATCTATGTTGTTCAGAGGAGGTGGAATCAAGGAATCCATCCAAGTGAGGATGATGCTACTAACTGGCAAACTGTGGCACAGGTCAGTTCTTTGTAAAGCGATATGAATCCCTAGCTTCCAGAGGATAATCTAAAGGTCCTCTTCAGATTGGAGAAGATTTAGATCATTTATAGGTTGAGAGGCTTATGCAGAGGAAACTCTTTCTGGAGTTTCTCTCCAGGTGATGACAGAGCCACAAACGGACTCTGGATTTCCAATGCCTTACTCCATTGCTTAATGAGCTATTTTCTAGGTTTACTTAGAAGAAATGAACTTCAATATTTTAACTTACAGTTTTTCAGTTATAGAAACATCCAATGCTTTTGATATGTATTGAAAATTACTTAAAATAAATGTGTGATTATATCCATAGAGAAGTAAATATTTGTTTCCTTGTCTCCAAAAGAAAAAAATACTAAGAGGTTTATGTTTTCAAAATGAGTTTATTTTGTGGGTTTATTCTGTATAGGTAAACCTCTGTAGACCTAGCTGGAGGCTTGATTTTCATAAGGCCAGTGAGTGAGACTTTCTTGTAAGCACATACTTATGATCTGTTCAGATGGGAATTCCAAAGACTCTGAAAGGCACAAATCTCTTGAAAAATGTAGAACTAGATACCAAAATCCATTGAACGAAGCACATGACAGACGTAGTCCTTTCGAGGTCAGTGGGACTCTGTTCACAGTCTCCAAGGCATGTCTTGGCTCTTACAAAAATGATAAGAAATATAATTAGTGAAAAGGTTATTTTTTTTCTTTAAATGAAACAAAGAGTGAAAAAAAAGACTAAACCTTTTATTCTTTGTGAAGACGTTTTTTCAGATGTTGCCCTCCGAATTCGGAAAAGCCTATGATGTCATACTCTTATCACTCAGTGCAATCCAGACTGAAAATGTAAGATTCATGAGCAAATGTTTCTTAATGAGAAGCAGCCAACAGAGCATAAATTTTCACGTAGTTCCTTCCCAGTTTCAATCTGTTTTTTAACATGCTGACAGTCCACCTGGATGGCAGAGTTCCAATCGTTTATCTTAACTGCTTCACCCTTATCCCTGCTGACAAGAGAAGTAAAATGCTGATTTTGAAAAGACCTGCAAAATGTCATTATAGCTAGGAAAAAAAGGAGAGAAAGAATAAATAGAACCATCCAGAAAATAAAGTAAGGACTTTAAATTCTGTGGCAATCTGTGTTCACTCTCAATTCAGATTGTGTAGGAAAAAGCTATCTTAAAATAATGCCAAGCTTGTGAAACTGAACACTCAGAAGTTGAGCTCTTAGCTTCAGTGTGGTGCTACAGGAGGCTGCCACTATGTTAGAGTCTTGCTCAGAAAATCACCTGCATCAGATCTTGGCATGAAACCCTGCTTGTGTAAGCCCAAGAGAAGGTGCAGACTTTCAAACCTGATAAAGTCGCAGTGACTTATTTATTATCTCTCAGCTGAGATGCAGGTCTTCAATTTGCATTCTCCATATTCAGCAAAGAACCTTCTGCCTTTGCTACTCGAAGGACACCACAGAGCAAAAATGAGCCAGATCTGAGTTACTCCTCACTGTTATCGTGCCATGTATATGTGCTAGACTGAGAATCGCAGCTCTTCTGGCTGGTGGATGCAGACTGCAAAGGTAGCACACTGCTATGCTTCTTCTCATCCCAGAAACAGACCTCATGCACATTTCTGGAAGCCTGTGCTATATGTAACAGTGGAGCATATATGAACCTCTGCCTTCTAACAGTTGATGTACAGGAGACAAACGTGTTCCTGTGCAAGGGTGATAAGGGCCCTGACACCTGCCTTTCCTGGAGGTCTGTTACACGTGGGCAGAAGGGGCTGAGTTAATCCCTGTGGCAGGAGAAGCCTCCTCCAACTGACATCTTTCTGAGAACTTTGCTGTCCCTTCTGACACAAGAGACACATGTTTGATTGTGTGATGGACCCCACTGGGGTTGTCAGTTCAGAACAAGCTTCAGAATGCCTGACTGGCTTTGTGAACTGTGCATACCTTATGGGACATGCAGGCTGGGCACGCTTGAGGGGTGCTAGTAATCAGAAATTCTGTCTCTATAGAATAATGTACCTCCATGGTAGTTTTAGACATCCCAGCAGGCAGTCAAATTTGTTAAGCGTGGCTGCATGCAATAGAATTTACTTTGCAATATCAGCAACAAGGATGGATATCCATTTTGACTAAGGTGACTGTTTACACAGCCTCTGGGCTTTTCTTGTCCTGATAACTGAGATTCTTTCTTGTATGATTCCAAAACACTGGGCTGTGAGACCTTCATTACAGCTAAAGGCTGAGAAGAGCTCAGCTATACAGCTATGAACTCCTGGGGCATCTCAGTCCAGGGGAGATGATGGTGGAGTTTTCATTACTCTGTTTCTGACTTAAGCTAGAGAACACGTAAAAAGTAGTTGGAGATCAAAAAGACTGTAGGAAAGAATCTGAATTTCTCTATGCCGATGCCCATATGTCTTGTAATTATGCAAACTTATTGTTTGCATCTTCGTAGAAGAAATTTCATAATATTTTGTCAGAGTTCCTCACCCAATTTCTGGGTTTTATTACCTGCCCAAGAATAAATGGCGTTATAATTTTGAATAACTTTATTTTAAAGGATTTAGTTTTCAAAAAAACTTGCTATTTTGTATTGCCTTAACGTGAGTTAATTTACAAGTATTTTCTCATATAAGTTTTTACTTGATATTGATAAAATGATTTTTAAAAAGTTTTTTGCCTTTGTATTATATTGTATCATCAGGTCTTTTTTTGATGTTTTATTTCTAAGAAGGAAGGCTCAATCTATAAATATCTTATTTATTTAACTCCCAAAGTATATAAAGAAAGCAAACACATTGAAAAGAATTTTAGTTATTTCAACTTCAGGAAGAACTTTAGTTTTTTCCCACACATTTTTGGGAAAACTTGACATAACTAACAATTTGACTAATTTGCATTGGTTAATATAAAAACTATGGGAACCAAGATACTAATAAGCCTAATTACCTATGATGCACAGTGTCCTAAGTGGTTATGTCAAGTTTTTTACACTACTATTTTTTATAGTTTAACCAACTGCACAGGACCAGCTGCATTATCCCATGAGAATACTGTGTATCTTATGAACAAACTTATAATTCTGTTTGATGCTAATGCTTTCTAAAAACAACAGTATTACTATTTACATTGGATACTTAGATAGTTAATCTTATTAAGTTAATTAATTAAGTTAATTGAAATATGCGAGGTGAGTTATCTTCAGATAGGAGAACACATGTCTGTGTTGTGTATGTCAAGCAAGTGTGTGTGCATAGATATATATATATAAAAAATATTTATGTATACATATGGGCAATATGGGCAGAGAATAATTAAGTTTACCTATGAGATTATTCCTTTATTAAAAAAAAATAAGGGGCAGTATTTACTGCTAGCTTGATTGTGACAAACCTTAGTGCTTCACCTTGGAATTGTCTAAACTGCATGGACAACTAATCTTTTTTAAAACTTAATGTTTCTGAGACACGTAAGCTTCTGGTACTGAGGGTCACCAAAGGTTTCTCAGCTCTCAACAGCGAGAAACCCCTGCGGGAGCTAATCACCACTCCCATCCACTAAAGGTTTCTTTCTCCATCTATCTCCCAGGAGAGGCCTGCTTTGGTAACCATTCTTAGAGAGTGCCCACCTTGTGTGGGATTGCATTCACATGAAATAGGAGATGTCTGTGTCCTTTGATAGCGTAGTGGATGCAGCACTGTCAGGTTTCTTCTGTATCAGAGGAAATATAAACTCAGCTCTTCTGACACCCTGGATGGTATCCCTTCACTCTGTGAACTGCAAATTCTTTTATCACTGTGTGTTGTTTCAAATGAAGATGTAGAGCTATGAACTCAGCAGGGCAAGGCTGTCCTCTCCTATTTCCATTAAACCTTTACACTACTGAAAGCAGTCCAGGATTGATAGTGTGAAAGAAAGGGAATGAACACAATGAAACAGTCCATTGATTACTATAATCCTTGGATAGGGGAGAATCATCTGTACCAGTCTTTGCTAAAAAGACCTTACACCAATTTTTACATGTATATATAAACCAGAAAAATATCCTTGGAGCAGTGACACAAGTATCTCATCTGAATGGCCTAACTGCTCTTCTGCTGGGTCATATATTCTCTTTCTTCTCCCTCCCCATCCTAAATTATCCTGCCTTTCCCTTGCAAGAAGTTGTTGTAATTTTCAGCCTTCTTTACTGCAAGGAACAGTTCTGCCCGTGAATCATAGAATCATAGAATCATAGAATCATAGAATCATAGAATGGTTTGGATTGGAAGGGACCTCAAAGATCATCTAGTTCCAACCCCCTGTCATGGACAGGGACACCCTCCACTACACCGGGTTGCTCAACACCTCATCCAACCTGGCCTTGAACACTTCCAGGGATGGGGCATCCACAACTTCCCTGGGCAACCTGTTCCAGTGCCTCACCACCCTCAAAGTGAAGAACTTCTTCCTTATATCTAATCTAAATCGACCCTCTTTGAATTTAAAGCCATTACCCCTTGTCCTATCACTATATGCCCTTGTAAAAAGTCCCTTTCCAGCTCTTCTGTAGGCCCCCTTTAAAGAAGAATGCAGAACATGTTCTAATTCAAAACAGCATGCATCCAAGATGCTAGGGATTATTTTCTCCCAACTTCTCAGACAGAGGATGGGATGGAAGGTAGGTCAGCCACACTCTGGGTAAGTACTTTAATCGTTAGTCAATTATATGAACAGCATGGGGAGATTTCTGTGGGCATTTTGAAGAGAATAGCGGATAATGCCCTTTTAGAAGGCAGGATGAGGGGACTACTTTCAGGAGAAGGCTTAAATAATTAAGGACTGCTGGGAGAGGAGTAGAACTGTCAGTGCGTCCTAAATGGGGTGGCTCTGAATGATTCTCAGCCAAATTCTCACCTGAAAGCCCAACCAGTTTCTTCTTTCTGCCATTGAAGGTGGCCTGTTGTCCCTTGGACCTGAAATGCACTATTGAGAAGGGGTGTCAAGCTATTCACTGTATTCTCCACGTTATGTCATCGCAATTATGTGATGCTCTTTTATAAAACTGTATCCTGATGTAACTAATGGGGACTTTCTCTCATCTTCATTGAACTTTGGGTGATACTGAAGGTGGACATGTTAGCCAGTGATTTGTCTGAGGACTCATTCGTTATATGACTGTATTCCAAATGAAATGCCTATTGGGATTGGAGGTTAGCTTCAAAACATTTCTCTTTGAAGTAAAAGGGTAATGCTTAGCCAAAATAATTAGTAATTATGATCCTATAATAATTTGAGGGATGATATTTTTGTTTTGTCTTTTATTTATGATTATCTAAAAAATTATACTACCATTCTAAGAAATCAATAAAATGGTTACTTAATAATGTCTCTCATAGTCAGGCAGAATTTTGGATGTGTGATGATTTTGAATCATTAGATATTTAATACCACTCAACATAACATTTAGTGCACTTACATTAATATGAGACAGATATCAAAAGGACTCTGAATGTTGCGATCTCAGCTCCAAACATATTTAAGTATGGAGAACTGACTTAAGCAATTAAACAAAGAATTCAATTTACCATTTACGTAGTATAAGTTCTCTCAATAGTATTTAGCTCTTTCTTGAAATTTATTAAATCTATATAAAGGTTGCTCTGAGGTGCCAAAGTAGTTTATGCTCTGTAAAGCAGGGGTTACAGATACACGTCCTGCACGCCATTGTTTAACACGAGCTTTGCCAACGAAATGAATGATGAAATTATTATGAAAGTAATAGGCCCAAGGCATGTTCATAAATTAAAATAATTTTAGTGATATGGATTGACAGATAATTTGATCTTACAGTATTTTACAGTTTCCAAGGAAGACTGACACAACTGAAATCCTTTCTTTTAATCACTTTTAGCAGAATAGCTGAGCTCATGCAAATGACAGACAAGATTCCTTAGCTGAGGAATTTGGGGTCAAGTCTATTCGGATTATGCTTGCCTTGTAACTAATTTCAGCAAATCTGTTTTTAAAATCCACAGTGTTTTAACTAGTTAATTACAATTAGATATTGTTCCTGACCCTGATTTCAGTTGCAGCAGTAACCTGAATATATATTTTTTTTTTTTTTTTCTGATAATATAGTGATAGTTTATGTTACTCTAGTTTATTGTCGTATCTTTTCTCTAAGTTCTTGAGTATATGGGCCTGCATGCTGGAAAAAACTAGCACATATGAGTGCTGCATAAAATAAAAATAAGGTCCCTTCCAGCCTATGCCATTCTATGATTCTATGATTCTGTGATTCTATGATTCTATGAACAGTAAAAGTTGGTTCACATAGGTTTTGGCTTCCCTAGGGGAACCCATTCGTTGAACAAGGTAATTCACTCTACAGGTAAAATAGAAGCTAAAAAAAAGGAAAGAAGATGAGGCAGACAGTGGAAGTGTCATGAGCGTTACCACTGCTTAAGCTAAAAAGACAAATGTAGAGGTCTGAATGGAGAAATGGAGACAGGCCCTGAGTTAGCAGCAATATGGAGGAGAGCTCAAAGTCTGCAACACTTACCAGTTTGAGAGTGGTCTACAGTGCAGTTTAGAAAGGCTCTCTTTCCTTTTCATGCACACACAAATAAGATATCTGTTCCCCTAAATTTTGCTTGTCATCAAATGAAGAGATTAAGTGAAGGATAACACCTACAAGTTTTATTTGTCAGGGCTCTAAAAATACCATTGCTGGAGACCTGAAGCAAATTCCTCAGGTTCTGTCTATCTGAGTTAGGTTGGCAACTGCTACTTTCTTACATGGATTGGAAAGAGAGCAAAAGGCATATATGCTGTGCCTTTTTTGGGGAAGTACTTGGCATCACTGCAAGTAACATTGAATTCTTTACAGGGAAGGCAGATTTTTAAATTTACAGAAAAAAGAGCTTACGAAAATAAATTGATGTCACTGCAGTTTTAATGAGCTTGCATTTTTTGTCAGTAATAATAATCAGTGTTGATTGTATAGTATATTTAGACATGTACAATACATTTGGTCCAGATTCATGTGTTACTTTGGTTAAAGAATTAAATTAAACTGCAATAAACATGACATCCTAAAATAAATTGAAAACTGGATAATTGAGAGATAATAGCAAAAGTAAAATCAGCAACAAGTGAATGAGTTTCTGATGAGTTCTGCAAAAATGGTACATCTTCTGTACTTGGCAGTGATTCAGCAGTTACCAGAAGGCTGTGTTCACTTCTGATGTTAGTACCTTAGGAAAAATAAGAAACAGTGCAGAAGACAGCTTTTCAAATGATTAGAGGGGAGAAAAAAGATAGAGGAAAGCTGGGCTCAGAATAAGAGCACATAAAGCACCTCATACTTAAGGGTTCAGAGTGCATCTATGCTTATGCCATATTTCACCGCTTAAAGCACTCCCCACAGAAGGTGGAAATTGAACTCATGACACTAGCAGTCTCGGTGGGTGTTGTTGAAGAAAAGGTCGTCTCCTCTGACCTGAGAAAAGTCTGCAGGGAAGAGTTAAGGCTGTGTCTTTTTGACAGAAGTTCAAAGATCTGAAGAAGGCTTACATTCATTACCTGAGAGTTTTGTGTTTTCTATGAACTAGAAAAGACAGCTTTCCACAGCACTGATTTCATGAAGCCATTTTAGACCCTGAATTCTCTGAGATATGAGAATTGGAGAAATAAGCCTTGCGACACAGGGCAATGAGTTCCCTAAAACGTCACTACCTAAACAGGTAGCCCCTATATCCTGGTGAAGGCTGTGATAACTGGAAAACTAATTTTGTGAATTTAATACTTCACCAGTTTTCTACAGGTTACTTTTTCCAGAAAAAGCCTGCAATGCACTCTAAAACTGGGTGGTTATATGATTTTATTCACAGCTGTAAATGCTTTGCAGTGCAGAACGATGCTCGGAGTCAGGTGAGGTGGTTGCATACAGCCTGCTGACACTGGTGCATATGAAAGAAATGTGTCCCCTGCCCTTCAGTCTGACTAGCTGGTGTTGTGTACAACAGTTGGTAGCACAACTAGCTATGTCAGAACAATGAGTGTAAGTGTGACATTTTCCCCACCAGACTACAGACGAGCGGGTTCGGCTGCCGGACATCCGAGCAAGCAGGTGGTACCAGTTCCGCGTGGCGGCTGTGAACGTGCATGGGACAAGAGGCTTCACAGCACCCAGCAAACACTTCCGATCCTCAAAAGGTTAGTTTTCGTTCACCATGTCTAGTGCTTGCTTTCCACTCATTCAGACGTGGAGCGCAACCTGATCTGCTTACTCCGTGGCAGAAGGTTTTTAACAGGTGGGTTTTTGGGTAGTTTTGCTACCAGCTTCAGAAATAGTTTGAGATTTGTTTGAAGTCAGCAAAGGAATTAAAGGTTAAAGATGTCATTATTCTTTTATCAGTAAGGGGTCTCAATAATAAACCTGCTTTTAAACATTTTCCGCACAGTTGGTGTCAAACAACGTGACCCTGACCATGAAACATGAAGGAACTGGGGCTTCAGACTGTTATTCCGAGAGATTCCTCTTATTTTTTCTTTTTAGTTATGAGAAATATGTTGCTGCCATATGTTTAGCAGAGTACTGAAATATTTTGTTGCCTGTATCTAAATAATTGTAGCAACATTGTTTTGATGGAACTGTGGGATCTCTTAACATAACTTTCCCCTTGCTAGCACTAATCATAAGGGCTTAAGAATAAAAAGGGTATAGATTGTAAGTAGCATGTTTCTATTCATTAGAAAGGCATGCCAGACAATCCACAAAGTATTGCAGGAATTTTTGTTGCCGTTTCTGGTTTTGCAAGGGTTTGAGTAATAAAATAAATTTGAAAATTATTTCTGTACCACTAAATGGTATTCGGGGGATGGGGGAGATGGCAATGGACGTCCTGTCCTGTGAAGTTGCTGGCATTGTCCCTGGTGTGCCTTTGACCCATGCGAAGCAAAATTTTCCTGGATGACTGTCAGGCATAGTGTAGGAGTTAGCACAGGCCAGAAACTATTCCTGACAGACAAATGGTCTGGATGTGGTCACCCTCTCTGAAAGGCAGTCAATAATGTGGACATAGCCAGACCATGCTAGTTGACTTTAGTGCCAAAGAATGAGATCTATGACTCTTCACTCTTCTAAAAGAGGTAGTTTCTAATAGAAAGACTTGTCTTTGTTTTAGTAGTGACAGAATCTTTACGCTGTTATAATGCATATTTTGGAGAACACATTTCCTCCTCTTTCTGCAGATAGAATTATCTGGCAATATAGACAGTTGCTATCTATGGGTTCCCCTGCTAGCTTTTAGCTTGCTGTTTGGCCGTAGTCAGTCCTCGAAAAAATTTTACTGTAGATGCAGTTATAGAGGCATGCAAATGCTTTTGCTGGTATGGATGGTTTAATTACTTACTGAATGTGTATACATTAGACTCAATAATTTTTTGGTGCTATAACCACGTTTGTGGTAGGAAGGTTGGCTGGCATAGCTATTCCATTGCTGCTGTGACCACAAATCTTTTCAAGCATAAAAGAAGTATTAGTTTGTGAATTTATTGTACTTAAGTAGCATATCATTTCAGTCACATCAAAAATACCATTCCTTTAAGCTGTGTTGAGCTTACTGCAAGGACTCAGTAAGCTTACTCAGGACTGTGTTGAGCTTACTGAAGGCTGGAGGCCGGTCACCAGTGGGGTTCCCCAGGGCTCAGTGCTGGGTCCAGTTCTGTTTAACATCTTTATCAATGACCTGGATGAGGGGACTGAATGTACCCTCAGTAAATTTGCGGACGACACCAAGCTGGGAGGCTGTGTCGATCTGCTCGAGGGTAGGGAGGCCCTTCAGAGGGATTTGAACAGACTGGATCGTTGGGCTGAGACCAATGGCATGAGCTTTAATAAGGCCAAGTGCAGAGTCCTTCACTTGGGGTATAAAAACCCCAAGCATCGCTATAGGCTCGGGGAAGAGTGGCTGGAGAGCTGCCTGGCGGAGAAGGACCTGGGGGTCTTGGTTGACTACCGGCTTGATATGAGCCAGCAGTGTGCCCAGGTGGCCAAAAAGGCCAATGGGATACTGGCGTGTATCAAGAATAGTGTGACCAGCAGGAGCAGGGAAGTGATCCTGCCCCTGTACTCGGCACTGGTGAGGCCGCACCTGGAATATTGTGTCCAGTTTTGGGCCTCTCGCTTTAAGAGAGATATTGAGCTCCTGGAGCGAGTCCAAAGAAGGGCGACTAAACTGGTCAAGGGGCTGGAAAATAAAACTTACGAGGAGCGGCTGAGGGAGTTGGGGCTGTTTAGCTTGGAGAAGAGGAGGCTGAGAGGAGACCTGATTACAGCCTACAAATACTTGAGAAAAGATGGTGGGGAGGTGGGGGAGGGGCTCTTTACATTAGCGATGGGTGATAGAACAAGAGGAAATGGGTATAAGCTTAGTCAGGGGAGATTCAGGTTGGATGTTAGGAAGTATTTCTTCTCTGAAAGGGTTGTCAGCCACTGGAATAGGCTGCCCAGGGAGGTGGTTGAGTCCCCATCCCTGGATGTGTTTAAGAAAAGGGTGGATGATCTACTTAGGGATATGGTTTAATGGGGATTAGGGATGGTTGGACTCGATGATCTCTAAGGTCTTTTCCAACCTAGAAATCTATGAATCTATGAATCTATGACTCAGCAACAGTAGTAGCTTTCTCTTCGCTTTTCTTCATTAGCAGCACTTTAGCAGATACAGCACTGTGTTGCTGAATCTGACATCAACTTTCTTTTAAACTCAGATCATTGTCAGCTTTATTGAGTTTGTAAAGATTTTCCAACTATTCTGCTTGGAACCACTGTAATTGCAATTACATAAAGGTATATCATGATATCACTGAGGTTTTGGTTTGAGTGAGACATTTTCAGGCAGGATTTATATTACTTTCCAAAAAATTCATCTCCTACTGAGCGTGCTAGCCACAGGATTATATTGTTCAAAATACCTGCATTGGTAATGAAGACAAGAATATCCATGGTAAGTCATACCGAAGGTCTCTTTAGCCCAGTATCTGACCCCAGCCAAAAGTGGGCTTTTGGAGAACAGCATAAGAGCAGTCTAAGCACATAGGGATATTTCTTCAGAATAGCCTCCCAGCTGGCAGTGAATTGTGTTTCAGGAGCTTGTGATTTTGAAATGATTACATGTTAAATACCAGAGTTCTCTTTTTCTGTGGTCTCTGCAGCTACTCCTGAAGCACTTGCTCTCCTTGAGTGCTGCTCATGACTGTCTGGTGGAGGTGGGGAGCACTTCTAGGACTTTGTGACAAGGACAGCAGGAGCCAATAATATCTCTGCAAGCTCTTCTGTAATAAACCAAAATAACGAGATCTTGATAATGGCAGAAAGCATGTAGCCAGCATTGTTCAAAAGGCTTCTGTAACCCTCAAAATAACAGTTTTCCTATCTAAACTCCAGCCCTTGGCAGAGAATCGTGACTTGCCAGACAAACAGCAAGGAGTTCAGTTAGCTATCACCTTTGTAGCCAAAGTCATCCTATTCTGACAGCTCATTTGACTATTTTAGGGGTTTTGGTATTGTCAGCGGTTATTATAAAGATATCATGTTCGTTAGATGAAACCCGTAGAAGCACTAGGTCACGCAGATGAAGACACTGCTAGGTGGTGACTGTTGGGAATGATACTGGGACGCTTCAGTTGGTATGTCCTAGCCTTCATGTCCCTGAGTAGGTGCTCATAGCAGTAACAGTTATAATGTCACATAGACATTTAATTACTACTTTGGAACTCAGTGGGAAGTGGCAGCCCCTGCCTGGCACTGAGGCAAGAAACTGCTGCTCAGATGTGCCTAGTTTTTTGAGTACCAGTGTCTACTGGCCCCTGCTGAGCTCCTACAGGCACGTTTAACCTCCAGTTTGGAAAAGGAAAGCAGACTTTGGCACATAACCTTTGGAAGGTTACTGACTGACTGTGCTACGTTTCTGTGAAGTGTGGACAGAAATTCACATTAGTTTTTGTACTGTTTCAATTCACCCTGTTGTGCCAAGACCAAGAGATTATTATCTTTGTCAGACTTAGCAGAAGTTTTCTTCAAAAGAAACCCTTTGATGAGGAAACATGACAGCAATTCCTAAGACAGTTTCTCACACAAGATGCTGAATTTTTACCAATTGCTTGTAAGTTATAATGAATAGCAAATTATTTGGGTTTGTATTTTCTTTAAAGGAGGACAAACATGATATATAATCTGAATCTAGGGAGGAGTACGGCACCACAAAGTCTCTGTCACTAAATATTTTAAGCTGTTAAAAACAACATTCAAAAGCATTGCTGCTGTAATTATTTGGAGAGAGAATTTTGTTTAGTTACCACAATTCTGTTTTATACTATTTTGCGATTTTTGCAAATGCAAAAAATGTGATCTCTAAGTAGACACAGCAAAGTAAGGTTTTGTTTTATTCAAAATAATGTTAAGTCTTCTGAGGTAGGTAATTTCCATTAACTTTTCTAGCACTAAATAAAGCTCCTTATTATCCAAATTACTTTAATTTCCCAGTCATGAAAAAGACAAAAACAGGAAAACAAGAGTATTTCATCTAACATTCCAGCTTACCATTCTTCATCTAGTTGTGTTTTGTGGTTTCATCTACTGCCGCTTTTGATGCTCTTATACCGTAAACATCTGAGGCGAAGGTTTATTAGCTGTTTTACACTGCCTCATGTGTTCATTTATGGCATTAACCTGTAAATAATAAATAAAGTGACATAGCTGAGATAATTTATGAAATATTCAGAGCTTAAGCAGAGGGAAGTTTTTTTTTATGCTGTTTATTTCTCTTTTATAAAGGAAATGAAGGGTTTGCATGTGCTTGTCTGGCATGGCTCTTTACAGTGAATGAAGTGAAGAATGGCATTTTGACAAAATGTGATTCCAAAATTACAAGAAGCACATATTAGACTATGCCTATCTGTGTGGAGCAGAGTGGCTAGAAGATGAAGTGAATACTGTACCTAGGAGAGTGGGTTCGTTCCTAGAAGTAGGACTCCGCATACAGATTTTCAGATTGATACTGTCAGCTAAAATTGATCAAAACTTTCTTCTATTTTGACAGTGGTTTCCACTTAACTTTTCAGAGTTTTTAAATTGTGTGTGCTTTCCTTTTCATCTTCAACTGAGTGGCAACAATTTTCAATAACAGCAATAAATAAAGCTAGCAGAATGCCTGGCAGAACATTTTTGATCTCTAAAGGTAAAAATATATTTCTCTTCATATTTTGACTGGCTCTCTCCAAGCTGTTTCATTTTCTCTGGAAGCAGGAGAGAACTGTTCCTGCAATCCATAAGTGAGTCTCCTTGGATGAAAAGCGTCGTGTGCTTTTTTACCATTAAGCTGGCACCAGATAGCCTAACCTAACTGATCAGAAGCTGCCCAGCACAAGTAATAAAACTTTTAATTTGTTACATTGGGGTAAGAGTTTTTAGGCTATTTTTTTATAGCTTTTTATGATTTATGATGAGAATGAACTCAGTAACAGAGACTGAAATCAACTAGGGGGATCAGTGTTAGGCATTTCAATATAATACATTATCTTGTTGGTCTGTAGTTAGATACTGTGCCATTTTCCCAGACGAAGAGAGGCTATAAGATGAAAACAATGAGGCCAAACCATCTGATCCTTCTACCTCTGCTAAAGGCTTTTGTCTTCAACATGAAGGCAGTTGCTAGCATACACAGGACAAATTGTCAAGCAAAAAGAAGCAGGCAACATTGTTTTCACAGCACATAAGTACCATGCTGGATGTGATTTCATGCATACATTACTGAGTGTTAGTAAAACCAGAACAGACACCCACTCTCGGCAATAAAATTCTGTCTGTTGCTCCTTTGAGACCAATGATTTTTTTATACTGTTGCACAGCTGGTTTATGTGTGCCATTTCCATGGGGCAAAGCCAGTCCTCTCGCTTATGCCTTGGAAGTGTTTAATGGTTGGAAACTTGTCTGCAGAGCAGCTTCAGCAGATTTTTAGAATTGGAAGGTCTAATGTTTAAAAGAGAGCAATGGGAGATGCATTTTAAGTCAGAAAAAAATCTATAAAAAAGGGTTTAGATTAGAGTCAAACTTGCTATCACTTTTACAACTCACAATGAGAATTCTGGTTCCAATGTCGTTATTTTCTTCTCTGACATACATTCCAAATCATTTACTGTTTTCATTACAGTTGCCACATTTAAAGCCAAAGTGGATACATTGCAGCAGTGTGTGATGTGATTCGTGTGTATAGCTTGTCCGTACTCTTTTGCTAAGGTTGCAAAGTGCTTCCAGATCCTATTGATTGAAGAACCTTGTAAAAAATATATTTTGTCTATCACCATGTTTACAAATATGAGTGTGGGAAGATGTGCATTTTAAAATGGTGATGATGTGAGGGTTTTCTTTTTTTCTTTTATTTGCAGCAAGGAATCCTCCCTTTTGGGAACTGGGAACAGAGTTTTACTTGTGATGGCTGAGTAGCCAGCAAGACAAGAATTTAAGTCCTTTGGGTATACTCAAGCCAGATACAATCCAGACAAATGTAGTACTTACTCCATGTGCTGGAACAGCAGCTTCAGCCTTGACCTAATGAAGCTATCATTTCTAGCAGCGAGAAGTGATTTACTTGTCAGGCTGCTGAGACCAGTATTTTTTTGGATTTGAGGACAGCTGTCTGCACCAAACTGTAGTATATATATAATGACTTTCATTTTATGTGAGTTGTAGTATAAACTGCAAAGGAAAAGCTGTAACTAGCATCACTCTTTCTGCAAACCAAAGAATTTGATTTAACACTCAGATAAATTCATGTATATAAAATTTCAGAACTTTACATTTGAAAAACTGGCAGTAGTTTCCATTCTAGTAATTTAATGTTCATGTATCTGAATTATACATGTGGGTAGTCAGTCAAAGAGATCACAGATATATGAAGACTAACAGTAGAATGACTGCTTCACGGTCAGCAGAATGCCAGTTTAGCTTTATAGTCAGGTTAGCAAACACTTTACGTATATAAGCTTTATAATCCAGTGCCAGTTATTACACCTTGAAGTATTTCAGCATGAGTTGTATACTGCTTTTTTAAGTATCTGCATAGTCATAAGCATAACAGAGCACCTTGTAGAAGCATGACTTTTCCATTCAATAATGCAATAGTGAAGGCTTAAAAAAAATCAAGGAAAAACAACTAATCTGTTATCTAGTAACTAGCAGGCATGAATTATGGAGGAGCATGCTCTTGTACTTAACAGTTTTTGAGGGTTTTTGGAGGTTTTGTTTGTTGAAGGGAGGGCTTTAGAGATATGGTGTTTTGGGGGAACAGGGTTTGTTTGGTTTTTTTAGGGTGGGGTCTGGGTCATTGATGCTTTTTTTCCTGTTAATAGCAGAGATCACAATATCTTAGAATCATAGAATGGTTCGGGTTAGAAGGGACCTCAAAGATCATCTAGTTCCAACCCCCCTGCCATGGGCAGGGAAACCCTCCACTACACCAGGTTGCCCAAAGCCTCATCCAACCTGGCCTTGAACACCTCCAGGGATGGGGCATCTACAACTTCTCTGGGCAACCTGTTCCAGTGCCTCACCACCTCTGAGTGAAAAATTTTTTCCTTATATCCAATCTAAATCTTGCCTTGCTGCTCTTCCTTCTCACCTGTTTATTTTGCTGGTGAAACTCAATTATTTCATATGAAAAAATATTAATATTCTTATTTTATTGGCTTACAAAATAATAATTCTGCCAGTTGTAATGGTGATGAGCATAACCGAAATATATAGAAATAGATGAATAATTATATAGTGATATTGAAATACTTAATATGCAATGGATCCTTAACTGGTATAAAATGCTAACTAAGTGGCTTCATATTTAAGATAACACACCCCAAATCCAACAAATATTTTACTGTTTTGTCTCTACAATTGGAAATGTTTTTTCAGATGATTAAATGCAAATCTGTAATAAATTAAGTTTTGCTCATCTTTGACATCTTATGTCCTTCTAGTTCATTACTTTCTCCGGCTTATTCTATTAGTTTTAAAAAAGCTCTACTTTTTTAAATGTGACATTTTCCAATGTCTCACCTTGTAATGTCTGTCAACTGCAGATCTCCTTCCTTTCTCTCTTCTGCTACTACCACCACCACTCTTCTTCCTGTTCAAAGGCATTTTTGCAGATGACATTTGCCAGGCTTGCAAAAAAAAGACTTTGAAGAAAGGTGGCACTCAGGAAAATGTTTCTGCTATTACAGTATTATTTGACACGTATATTCCTTTTAAAAGGATGTTTTTTCTTTCCTGAACTGTAATTACTCAATGATTTTTAGTATTAAAAGTGTTTACATTCTCCCATAGCAAAGAAGAAATACTACTAGGTTTTCTTCTAAGTAGAGATCAGCATTTTGTCTGCTGATTGGACTGTGTCTAGTGAACACAGAAGAAATGCTACTGATAAAGTAATGTTTTCAATAAACTGTGCTACTGTAAAAAGTACAGGGTGAAATGCTGGTGCTATAGAAGTCATAAGAAATGATCTATTAGTTTCAGTATGCACGTATTTCTTCCTTACTGTTTTCTTTTCTGCTTATGTTACTGGGAAAAACAAAGATGTTTGAAGTTATCTCAAAAAAAAAAGAAAATCCTGTGATTCTGAGACATATGAAAGCTCCATTCTGGTCAATTGCTGACTTTATGGAAGGAAAATTACACGCTATCTTGCATCCTTATGGGAACAGAAACATTTGAAAAAGAAGAATGTAAATGTGGTCATTTGCTTTTAGGCTTAGGAAAAATTGGTGAATAGAACTTCAAAATATTTTTAATCATGTAATACACTTCGTCCAGATGAGCTATTTCATTTGACTTTTAGATTTTTTTTAAATGATTCTCAGAGTCTTTTACAGATGCAGAATGAAGACAAACATGTTTCATGGTTAGAATTGTTTTTGCTTATATCTGATCATTTGTGAAGACATATTCTCTGAAATACTTTAATTCTATCCCATATGTTATATATACATAATACATGATGCATCGTACTTCTGGGAGATAACCTGAATAATTCACCTACAGTAATATGATCATGTTGCACTTCGGTTTATAAATGTTTTATTGCCATAACACATTGGCACATAACATTAAAAAACCCTAACATTTTAAATCAGTGAAGACGAATACTTAATAAAGATATTGTATCTAGGAATCATGGTTCTGTTTATATTTATTGTACCTAAATTTCATTTTATATCTACTTATTTTATTAAAGAAGTAAATGAAAAGTTGTGTTAGAGAACAGTACAAACCATTTAACTAAATTAATTTCTGAAATAGATCCCTTTCAATATAAATAGCTTTGTATGCTTTAAGATGGAATTGTTGGCTACTTCACAGGTAAGGAAATAAGTGTAAGAACAGTGCTTCTCCAAAGCCAGAAAAAAATAAAGGGAACTGTCTTGCAAGCTGAATAAGAAAATGAGTGAGAAGAACTAAGGAATTCTCATTATTTTGAAAATTAAGTTAAATTCCCAGAATTCTTAAACTCGAGTATGCTTTGTAACTTTTATGGACAAAAATTAGGCAGAATTATTTGTGTGAGGAAACAGGGACATCCATTACTATTTAACTAAAATGGCATGTGTGAGGAAACAGGATCATCATTGTTATTTAACCGAGTCCTGTTGAATAGCAGGAATAAACCATTATTTCACATCTGCTGATCTTAAAAAAGGAAATGCTGTCTTTGTTAATTCTGAATGTGTCAGTTTGCATGAACTAAATGATGGAAATTTTCAGTGAGATCGTTTGTCATAGGGATTGTTTGATGAACTTAGTATGCCTGGAAAGTTTATTTAACAGCTCATTTACCATTATACAAAGATGCAGGTGAACCATGCAGTAAATGAATGCCTGGTGTCCCCTCTGCACACCTCCAGTTTTATTTCTGGCAAATAAGTAGTGGCTCATTTGGCTAAAAAGTTATATGAAACTGATTGTTTTGATCAGATTGTTTCTTCTTGGCTACAGGTTCATAACATGCCTTAATTACTATGAATTTCCTTATTTCTGCCTGATATGCTTTTAATTTTTTTGAGTCACACCATTTACTTTTACTCAAGTTTTTGTTTTGCAGTTTCTTCATATTTTGTCACCAATGTTTGGCTACCACAGGCATTAAAAAAAAAAAATAGAACTTAAAAAGTAGTATTAATAGTAGGAGTTAGTAAATAGCAAATTAGACTTTCACAAGCTCCGTTGCAAAATTTCCGTTGATTCACATTACTCAGGGCCAGGATATTATATTGTAAGTCCACAAGGAAGTCCTAACATTCAATATTGGAAAAGGTTCAATATTGGAACTTCTGACTGTCAGGTGTCCTTCTTGAATCTAGGGTCAGCACAGAGACAACTAAAAGAAGAATATTTCAGTTAATATTGACCAGAAATTAAAACAGAATAGGGAAATAAATCACGATAATTGCTTTTTGTTGTTCTAAAAATACCCTGTAGACTTCTGCGACATCATGATACATCATTGCATCTTAATTATATTTATTCTAAGGAAGTGTTTATGTGCTATAGGGGTAGATATCAATACTAGAATTTTGAAGAAAGATTCATCACATAGAAACATAATTGTATCATCTGAGAATTGTCTGGCAACACTGAAAAAACAGTCAGTGTTTCCACCATACAATTATTTGATGACTATACAAGGCCACTTGTAGACATGATGGTTTTATGCTCACTATGTATTTAAAGAAGTGAATGACAGAAGTAAAACTGATAGTCTAGTACGTTTTGATAAAGCTTCATAATGTTTGTGAACTATCGACAACGCAGAATAATAATAAAACTAGATGCTAACCCATATTTTTTATTTCAGTAGGCCTTGAATTTATAGAATTTAAGAGAAGCCATGTCAGTAAGGGAAATTTTTGCCTGAATTTTCATCAGTGTATTGAAAGTGTTTAATCCAGTTTATGTGTGCCTGATAAAATACATAATATGATCTTTACCTTGTTAAAGATGATCTTTACTTTAGAATCTTTTTGTTTGTTTTAAATTCCAGATCCTTCTGCTCCACCGGCTCCATCTAATATCAGAATTGCCAATATCAGTGCAAACAATGATGGAAGTGTAAATGTAGTGATTACTTGGGATCTTCCAGAAGAGCCTGATATCCCAGTGCACCACTACAAAGTCTTCTGGAGCTGGACATATAGCAAATACGTAATCCCAGCTAAAAAAAAGAGAAGGAAGATTACTGATGGGGTAAGAAAGAAAATAGTAAATGAGACAGAATTATGGATTATTTTGGGCACAAATAGAGTGTAAGTATAAAATAAGTGATAAATTACAATGATTTCAGCAGCTGGTATAGTGGTCTTAATTTTTAATATCACCAACCCCATAGACAATTTTGATCTCTCAATCTCTATCTTTCACTAAATTTAGGGAGAAAAGTAGACTTCTGCTTTAAAATGCAGGTAGATACTTTAAGATTTTGCAGGAGAGATTAATAGAAAGTTAAATGCTGTTTATCCACCAAACTCCGAGATAAACGAAGGCAATGAAGGCCGTGTGCTGAGTTCATCTGCAGCAGATTGGACACAACAGAGGAGCTGCTGTGGGAGCATGCTGGACCCATCCCTTCTCATGAGAACTGATGGACGATCTGGAGGCTGCAGAGCCACCACCACCAGCTCTGTGCTGGGCCAGCAGCAAAGGGAAAATTCCTCAGAAATGTAGACAATATGGAGTGATTTCAGGGACTGAGATAACTTGTTTCTTTGCTTCTACTTCAGTTAAATAGTTTTGCGTTGTTTTTTTTTTTAGAAAAGTAAATATGCATAGAAAAGAAAGTTAGTTCTTTCTGGTACTCTTAAAAACTTGGGCAAGATAGGAGTAGGGTTGGACTGTATTAGGTAGAAAAGTTTGTGTTTCTCAGGAGAGCTGCCATTGGTTAGAGATCTTCATGGCAGAGGCTACAGCCTAAAGATACAGGGGAGCTTTCTCTCCACAAGCTGTTCCTTAAATCACAAAACCCCAAGAATTTTAAAACTGAGCTGGGTCCTTAACGGCACTTTGCGTGGGATACATCCTACTTATATTAAAACAGATCCAATATACAACATTACAGTAACTGGAACCAAGTTCTGACCTTGAATATAGGGAAATCCAGAAAAGTCAGGGCATATTTTAGAGAAAAGGCAGACTTTTAGAATATCTTTCATATTACTCCTGGCTCATACCTTTTCTTCTGCAGCATGCCGTGAAACTATATAGCAATGCCACTGAGATTCAGACTTCCCTCACAGGACACTCCTAAGGCTATCGCTAATCAATGGTCCTTTGAATATTATAGCAAATCTTCAGTCTAAATATTGAAACTGCAGAAACTTTTTTTTTTAAAAAAGTGCAAAAATCTTTTTTTGAAGGTCATTGAGGATTTATTTTACCTAGTTTTCACCTTTCTATGTAGTCTAGTCCAAATAATTTTATAATAATTAGTACTTGACTATCTTTTTCTCTCTGGATTGACTGTCAAACTTCAGAGGCACAAAAAATTCTAGTGAAAACATGGAGTAATGTGTTCTGTCTGAGATATGGGCTAGAAGAGCATTTTTATAAGACTTTAAAAAAAAAATTAGAAATGTAAGAATACTGAGAAGCCTTGTCTCTTCTTTGCAGTATCTTAGGACTTGCCTTAGTTTATGGGTTATTTTCTGGAGAATGATAATCCTACTATGGTATTTCCCTGTTTAAGACACTTTTATGACAGTGGAAACTGTATTTATTCTTTTCTGTTTTTCATTCTATGGAGGAAAAGAATTCTTAACAATGAGGGATATTTTTGATTGTGGATTGGTTTGTTTTGGTATTTTATTTATTTTTGTTTTCAACAGTTGAAAAAAATAGAATATATTGACAGATGTACTGAATGTTGGATTTTAGCTGTCTTCAGACTGACTGTCTCTAGAAAAAGTTTTCAATTGCTTTAATAACACAGAATTGGGAAATAAAAAGTCTACATTTCTGTGGCTAAAATAATTTTGGCATCAGAAAAATACTTGTTATGTGTAAAAAAACCCTTTAGTTTTGGCCTAAAAAATAGGTATATGTATTTGCCAAGGAATTGAGAAAATTATGTAAACACCAAGAACGTTAGTAGTTTTTAAATGACATAGAAAAAGAGTCCAATAAAATATATTTTTTAAAGAAAGGAAATTTTGCTCTGTTAAAATTTATACATGAGTGTTCTTTTCTAATTTCAAAAGAGTGGTGTGCCTAAGATATCAAGCCTGCTTTTAATAAGGGCCTGTGTTTCAGTAATACTATAACTGGTTTGTATATTTATTCTCCTCTATTATAGGCCCAAAATTATGTGGTCCTGGAGGGACTCCAACCCAACAGCAACTACAATGTAGAACTGCAGGCAGTAACACGTTGGGGTCAGATACGCCTAAAGAGTGCTAAGGTTTCTCTCCATTTTAGCACAACTCAGGACACCAGGAATAATAGTGAGTAATTGTATTCAAACACCTGAATGCTTTCTCTCTTCTTTGTCTGGAATTCAAATGTTTTATGTAATGATTTCTCAGATTTTAAAAAAATGCTTAAAGCTGTCTGTCTCATAGCATAGTGATCCTGTCTTGGTGAAGTTGAGTAACCTTTTAATATTTAATTTCTTATCTAAAAATTGACTACAGTTTTTGACTAATTCTTTGTCTTAGATCCTACTCACCTGAAATAAGCAAATACAATGAAAACACCACAATTTGCATGACTGTGGTGTTAATATTTTTTAAATGCAATACAGGTATAAATACTTACTATATTTGTCAGTAGCTGGAATAAAACCATTTCTGTGTCTTTGTCTTAACTGGACAGTTTCAGCTTCCAATGCTTTTCAAAATCCTGAATATTTTGAGTAACCCATTAATTCAGATTCTTGGACCACACAAGTATGTATCTACTATGAACTGATATAAAACATCACTTCTTCTGTTAGGGAATCTAAAACGTTTCATGCCTTATGAGTAATGAATTCTCAAGATATTGCACATATAGGACCCGTATTCAGATTAAAATATTGAGATTTTTAGATGTCAGATTATTTCTTGTTAAGGTATTCTTTACAACCTCACATGCTAAGTTATATAATTAAAAAGTGTATCTGAATCTGAGAGTAGTTCTTACTTTTAGTTCAATGCTATTTGTATAATTACAATACAATACTAACTTACTACCCTAATTGGTAGTGTGTTTCTGGTTAACCAACACAGCAAAATTCTGATAATAGGATATTAAAGAATATAATTTTAAATATCCTATCCTGACTCCATTTCATTTTTCATCCATTTACATTTCTTTTTAAAATACACTCAAAGTTTAAACTTTACTTGTTGCTATTTTCATAACATAATTGTAGTTGCTCTCACCCTAACTAATCAACTGCTATTGTTGCTGGACCCTTCTCCAAGCATATTCAGTTTGGATATACATACAATATTTTAAAGTACTTAGCTATGACAGACCTTCATATCTACAGTTGCTTCCCATATTAATGTACCAAGAAAAAAAAATAGTCTTGAAGATCCTTCTTTTTCTCATACTAAGTTTGTTTTTACTACTTTTTTGGGCCATCTTAAGAGACAGCAGAGGGCCATGTTTTCGTCTCTTCAGTACACTGAGTCTTTGCTTGAAATCCATAGCAGAATATAAGCTTGAATCTCCAGACTGTGTACATAAGGCAAGTTTGGTTACATGCCCAGTGAAGCACAATGTAAGTGAATATGAGTTCTGCCCTTTCCATACTGGCTCTCCTAGATTGTACCTGTGCTTTCTGTCATCCCCTAGAAAAGTGACCTAGTTTTCAGGATTGTGCATGATATCAAAAGCTTCTTTGAGTTACCACATTTAGTTTTCCTTTCTTTTCTATATGTACACAGGAGATGTAATAGAAGAAAAGCTGCGGTTAGAACTGGGTGTTTAATTCCAGTCCACTCAGCCACTGAGCTTAGCTAGAAGCGTGTCATTGGTGTTTATGAGAGGTGTTCTCATTTTGCTGAGTATTTTCCTAAGAATTCTTTGTTGGTTTTGCTACTTTTTTCTTTTTTTTTCTTTTTTTTTTTCTTTTTCTTTTTCTGCAAAGCACATTTGGCTAGATAAACACATAAAAATTTCCTTCCCCTCTCACCTCCCAATCTTCTTGTCTCTTCTGATTAGAAATTTCTTTCAAGTTCTGGATCTCAGTGCTAAACTTTCAGGTGTTTAGTTTTCAGTTCAATCATCTTGACTGGCATTTCACCAGCATACATCACAGCTCTGAGAAAGATCATGTAACTGAGTTTACTTTACATCAGGTCACAGGAGAAGGCTGGTGTCTGGCTTTCACCTGACTCTGAGGCTGGACTGTGTCCTCGTAACTAGGAGGAAATTCTAGGTGCCGTTATCCACAGCTAGCCAAAGTGACATTGGGCAAGCTGTTGAATTTCTTTCTCTAATTTTACTGGGAGAATAAACTTTCTTCTCTTGGGAACAGGGATAATTAATGAACTGAGTTTGTCAGGCTTTATTGCTAGTCTTGACATTAGGTCAGATCATCACAGTCTTTAAACATAATAGTAAATAAAACCTTTCTATATACCAGAATTCATCTGAACTGAAGCTGAGTAATTGAGATTGGACTGTGTCAATTTTGGTGCCATTCTATACGTAGTTACTGTGAGAAACTCTTACTGGTAGTGCGGTATCAACTCTCTATGGTCTCATGATGGTCTGTCTCTCCTCATTTATATCACCAATGGATTTGTGTTGGGAGAAGATTTTTGCTTCACTTTTCCCTTTTGAAAGCATTGTGTTTTTTAGAATCTGATGCAGATTACAGTGAGTTACTACTTACAAATTCTCTACCAAATAGAGATCATTTACCCTGTATCTTATGTGTGACTTTGGTGTTTTCATCACTTTCTGTCCACTCCAGTGGCACCTCTTTCCTATCCTCATCACAGCTAGATTTAAATTCCTTCCACAATTTTGCTTGGATAATCTGCCCTCTCCTTGATTGTTTTACTTCAGAAAACAGTCCATCAGTATTTTCTGTGAAAGTCTGCTGTCTACTAATGTCTAATTAGTATAAACTTTCTCATGCCTTGTGCTTTATTTCACTTTACTATGGTGACCCCTTTGGACTAAAAGGTTCATTAATTGTTGTATTGTTTTTAAACTGGAGTGATACTACACGAAGAGCAATATTTTTGTTTTTCTCATATACTTCTGAGTATTTGACTGCTACGTTCAAGTTATGAATGTCCTTTTAGTTAATGAGCAGTATTTTCTTTTTAACTGCAAATCAGTTCTAGCGAGAGCTAAAACACATATTTAACAGTAGAATACTTAAATAGTAACTTTATAGACAAACCTAAGCATCCTTTCTGTTAAAGCCATGAAGTAGAATATTCAAGATTCTTTGAGCCTAAACCAGTAAGATCACACATTTTAGTGTATTTGGACCTTTTTGGACATTTTTTAAAAATGGCTAAATTATAACTTACACAGAAAAGCACATAAAAACTACTCCTGGAGGAGAGGCAAATTCATCTTCTGAATATCACTGAAGTTAGTTAGGTACAGAGCCAGTCCTGCTTTAGGTACTTTTGAGAATACTCAGAAGCAGATGGAGAAATATGAAAAAAAGAAAAAAAATACTGCCTGAAATGTTATCTAGGACATGACATTCATGCCCTCTCTTTATCTGGGGACTTCCGTGGCCTTTGGGAAGTAGTTCCAGAAGCAACATGCCAATTTTGCTAAAGTCCCACTGTCAGTTGCTCAACTCTCTGTGGAATTAAGCTCTTATTTTTAGGTATCTGTTCCTATTGTCAGAATAGAGGGTAGTCCATAACCCGCTGAAGTAATTTAGTTCTACAGATTTCTGTGAGCTTTGACCCTCACCCTCTGGCGTTGTATTTCCCCACACTCAGAAATACGTTACCTCACTATATTTGTATGCTTCACTTCTGGGAAACGCAGCAAGACTTTCTCTCTTGATCTTTATATAGAAATATTCTAAATTTGCGTCCTGGTTTTTCTGGAAGTGGAGCAGACAGAGAACAGTAAAGATAAGATTTAATAAAATTAAATACTTTAAGTTGAGGTATACCTAATAGGTTTAAGTTTGTACTTCTCTCTATCACTTCTTGATTTCCTTTTCAGTAACATGAACATTATGGTTACCTTGAAAAAGAATTTGTTTAAGTTTGGTAGTTTTACTGTAATTTAAAACAAGTAAAAAAATGTAAAATTGTGTCAGGTTAAGCAAAGGATTGAGAAAGTAAAATTTGGCTAAAAAGTGAGTCTCAGCTGAAGCTACACATAGGGAAAAATGTTTACGTAGTACTCATGGTAATTATTGAAATTTGAGTCTTTCCCTCTTTCCCTCAAGTATGTATTTGATAATAATTTGCCACTTCCTAATTATTAGAATCTTTCATTTTCACTTAGGTGTACTATTGAAGTAAATACAACTTTTTTGTTAATCTGATGCAAATACTGTCCTCTTAATCAGAACTGATATATTTGCAAGCATGCAATGACAGTGAGGTTTGAATCAGCACCGCCACCTTTTCAACTGAAAATATCTAGAAATACTGTCAACCCTGCTAAATGTTGATGAACTGTTGCCAAATTAAATGCTTGATGAGGGACATCCCATTACCATTGCTCGTTGGAAGCTAGGCACATAACACCAAGGGAATTGCTCAAAGTTAATTCTGCTCTTACAATGTTTTCCTAAGCATTCACTGTTCACTGTTGGAAACAGGAAAGTGGGCAAGAAAGATCTTTAATCTGCCCAATGTTCTTACATTGCATACCAAAGGACTATATTTACTTTGATGTAATAACCACATGTGGCACTCTGTGGGTTACACTCAATGCCGTCCTTGGACTTTGTGTGTATTCAAACACTGCACAAATATAAAGACCATGAATGATTTTACAGAACTACTGCTAGATAGTATGCCTGTTTAAAAAGTCAATCTGTTAACATTTCTTGTTCTTGGGGATATAAATACACTCCCTTTCTTTATTATTCTTTTGAAAATTTACAGAGCGTATTCATATTAAAATATATTTATCTTTTTCTCACTCTGTCCAAAATGTGGGGTTTTTTTGTCTGAATTTCAAGCAAATTATATGCTTTTCAACCATTATGGACAGTTTGTTCTTTATATTAATTTCATTTAGGCAAGATGCTGAAATAAGATAATTTGGATTAAATATAGTATTTTTTTCTGAATTTCAGGACTGTTAACATAATCATTATATAGCACTGTACTTAAATAAATAATTCCTGATTGTTCTGTGTACTGCAGAGGAACAGACTTCTTCTGGTGGGAAACCCCAGAAAGGACTGGTAGATCCTTACCCAACATTTCAAAGAAGAAAAACCACTCGTTTTCTTAAAGTTGGAACTCCTTTCTATCAGGATAATCAACTTCAGGTCAAAGTCTACTGGAAGAAGACAGGTTTGTCAAATTTTTATTTTATGATTTGTCCTACGGAGAAACTCTCATCAACTGCCTCATAGTTGTAATAATATTGTATAATATTATTAATTATATTGTATAATATGATGACCTTTATACAATCATTCACAGTTCAATCCTACACCTTCCTACACCTACATTCTTCCTTCTCTTCACCTTCATGTTAGAGTGAAACGTTGCTTCTCCTCTTTGTATTATGGATATGTAGATGTCTGGCAGAGGGAAATTACATGAATTAACTATCCAAAAATTACAGTCAGTCATGTAGGGACACTGAATCTTCCCAGAGCTGAGATAATTTTTAGTTAAGTGGAAATGGCTTCTGTGAAGTTTTAAATAGGGAAGCAGAATTTGGCCTTATGTTCAGCAGATCTTTTGTGGCCATGACTGTTGTCTCCCTGGACTGTGGTCAGAGGATCTCAAGAACATACAGTTCCTGGGCAGATTTTGTGCTGATGTCACTACAGTATCACTTGTTGGACTTTGTCAGTTAAGAAATGAGTCAGGAAATGAATGTATATGGAAATTGTGCAGTGGTGTCAGAAAAACTAAACTGCAGTTTGAACAGCAAAATTTAGAGCTGTACTGGCTCACGTTAGGGCCACAGTAGAATTTATTCCAAACTTTATCAGTTGCCTTGAATTAGAACAGGAGGAATAGTTGGCCACAACCACTGGAAAAATCTTAAGTTTATTTTCTGCTAGGCTGTGTGCACTCTCCTGTTTTTCAGAAAAATCTAACAACGATTTTATGTTTGAGTCTTCCAGTCTAAAGGAAAATGCCATAAATTTTAAGTGTCTAATCAGATTCAGAAATAAAAAAAGGGTTTTTCCTTTCTTGCCCTCTAGGAGCATATAGGTTGTTAAACATTGCTCCAGCTTAGCTGTAACAGGTTCATATGCTGTTATTTGAAAATGTGGTAACACTGTTAATGTTTTAACTTGGAGCAATCTACATGTGTAGCAGTAGCACGTGTATAAAATCAGTTCAATTTTTTGGGTTTGAAATAAAGATCAACAAAATGGATAATTACCTTTTCTTCCAGAAGTTTTCAAAGAATTTTAGAAATATTTATGTTCTTTTGGGTTTAGGTGTATGCAGCACCACCCTGATGGAGGAAAGGCTATACAACCTTTCAATTATGCTATTTAACATAAGAATATGTCACACCGGATGGTGTGGATTGTGAGAGGTATCCTTTGCTTATTAAAAAGTGCCTGCCTGCTTGAATTAATATCTTTCTAGCTCTTCTATATCAAATACTTTCAAATCAAATGCTTATTCCTCCATAAAATCTGCAAGCTTTGCCTCAGCCTAAGTACATACACATTTTAAATGTTTGTCCCTATTTTGGCTATGCTAGTATTCTTTTTCTAGCTTTCCCCATTATATTTCATTTTTGCCAAACTTCATGGAAAGCTGGAATAACTTAAAGTTTCAATAAAAGTTGAAGCATTTTTAGTTTTGAATACTAAGTTTACCTAAAAATGTGGATTTGGTTATCCAAATGAGATTTTTGTGTTCTGAGCTTGGGACTGATCACCTTAAGCTTTAGCTTTCTGCAAGTGACATGTCAACTCATTGTCCAAGCTCCTTTTATAGTCAAAAAAGAAAAGCAAGTGACTTCTGAAGCAATTCATCCCACACAGCAGTGGAATCATTCTCTGGAGATACCTCTCTTCCTTACTGAGTACAGAAGGGAGCCCAGATGACTAGGTCGGACGAGACAACTCATTTGTAGAAGGCTTAGAGATGCCTAATATCTCTCTGTGAGCTGAGGTTCAATACTCAGCAGTCTGAACAGCTGAAAATTGAGGGACAGGATTCAAAAATGAGGAGACTATAATGTCTCCCACAGGTCTAAGGCAGGGTTGTGCAACTCACAGTCTGCGGGCAAGATTCAGCCCAGTGGAACAATCGATCAAGCTGCAGCCCTTTTCCTGCCAGCCTGTTTCCAGAAGAAAGATCATGTGTCCTATGACCAAAATGCCAGCACCCCAGTGAAATTTGTCTTATGAATAGTTTTCCGAAATCACTGTTATATTTAATGGAGGAGAAATCATGACCAGTACATCAATATTCTTCTTCTTCCAAATTAGATATCTTGAACTAGACGTCCACTAATTATAATAGTAACTTAGATATCGAGATTATAAGTAGATGTTGCATCATAGATATTTAAATGTGGACATCTAAATCTGGAGATGAATCCCACCTTGTGTTACATACCTGGAGGTAATATTTGTGTTAAATGCTATAAATACTGTAAAAAGAAATAATGTAGTCAGCATTCTCATAGTGGTTCATAGTTTGGAAATAACACTTGGAACTGGTGTAATCTCCACAACTTGAAGTCTTCAAAGGCAGATATGGCACAGACCTGTTAGAAATGACATGGATTTATATGCCGTCACCTTGTGCCAGGGAGGGACTAGTTGAGTTCCTGAGTTATTGACTGTACAGCTGACTCATCTTGTGTGACTGTGTACATTGAGTTATCTAAGGGGGATACCCAGAGGTCCATTTTGTTCATGTGGTGGGAGCAAGCTCTGTCACATGCACTAAGATGTTCAGTCATCTGTTCCAGCCATGCCGTGGAAGATGCCTTCGTTCTTCTCATAAAACAAATAGTGATAGCAAAGATGTGTTAATATAATATAACAATATAATAAGATATAGCAGTTTGTCACACTTACTTTTTTCTTTTCTATTTTTAAAAGAAAGTATCTGTGTTCTGAGTGACAGCATATGCAGTAACTCAGCAGGAGCCATTGCCTCCTGTGGAACTGAAATACAGCCAGCTACCCGCTCCTGAAAAGCTATCAGCTTCTATAAACTCTTACAGGAGTTTGGAGGTTATGTAGTATGTGGATGAGGTACTGACTGTAAATTTACTAGTGACAATTTACTGCAGAGCAAGTCTGTTTCACCATGCAAGGAACACAGCAGGAGAAGCATATTGACTGTGTCTTGTCTTTATGAAAGACAGCAGTTGCTGGAGCCAGCTGCCCTGGGAACTGCACCCACACGTCTTTCTCCTTTCTGAAATGCGCTGTCTCAAGTCCTATGTAGCGAGTTGTAGGAGGCACAAGAGTGCAGCGACTGTAATAGGAAATACTGAGAGAAAATTTACCTCATCCTGCTCTATGGCCTCACATCTAGGCTATTTTCATTGCAGATAGGCAATCAGAGTTGTAATCCTTCCTGACAAGGAATTGACCTCCTTGACTTCTGTATGATAGGTGAAAACGTTGATTGCTGTAATATTCTCATTATTTTGTGGTTTGCTATTAAAACCACTTTTTTGGTGCAGGAACACAGCCATTCTATAATCATAAATCAGGATGTGTGACTTTAAAACAACTAAAGAATAAGAAACTATCATGAAACCATGTGAAATAAGTATATTGATAATGGTAAGAGTCCTCATGATATAAAAAATAATTCAAAAAATAGAAGTCTCAAGTTTAAACGTGTTGGACATTTGTAAATTAAGCAAAACTTCAACTGATTGTAGTAATCTTTTCTTTATCTGGTTTGGTTTTCAGTTTTTTTTTGTATTTTCTGTGATAGGCTTCATGGTCCGAACAAGAGATGGTTTCAGTGGTGATGAAATAAATAGATTTTTTAGATTTTGAATTTTTTTGAAGATGAAGATGTTTAAAGCAGTATGTTATGTTAATATAGAGTTTCTTTTAGCTGTAATGAAAACTTTAACAGCTCCCAAACCAGCAGTCTTTCTTTTAGTAAGAATAGTGTTATTCTTTTTCTACAGTAATATCTGCTCAGAATTTTTTGTCCCATTTCGGAATTCAGTTGTCGTACCATTCTATGCAGAACCTGAGATATTTCTTTTTTTAATTTTTCTCAAAAATCCAAGCCAACTCTTTATACTGCCTCCCAACACTGCAGCACCATAGCACACCACACATTGCAGAAACAAACAGAAGGAAAGGCCATGTGGATTTCTTGCACTCTTATACCACTTAAGAAACACAAACATGTTCCTAAGGTAGTTTTAGATTATTTCTTTATTTTCAGTGGTCCCTTTATTAGCTGAGAAATTGTTTTGCTTTTGAATTCGAACCATTTTACTCTGTCTAAAAAGGACAAAATAGAACAGAATCATAGAATAATTTAAATGGGTTGGAAGAGACCTCTGGAGGTCAGATGATCTAATCATCTGCTCAAAGTAGAACTAACTCTGAAGTTAAATCAAGTTGTTCAGTCCTGTCTGTAAGACCGTATAACAGATGTTGTTACTGTTTTCTGAATGAGAAGGAATTTGTCCTTTATGAATACCAGGCTGCAGAGACCACCTAGCAATTTATCACAGTGTACCTTAGGATTTCCAGAAGGTATGGTGATGTCTCTTGACATTCAAAGATAGTTCTTCCATTACTACAAAGAAAATGTATTCCTCAGTGTCATTTGCAGATATGCCTCTAGGAAGCCAGTGAAAGACCACAATGATGACATCAAGGCTGAAGCTCTTAGTTTTATTCCTCTGGATAGAATTCAACAGATCTCTATCCTGTACAACAATTGCAATAGAGGTGGTGTTGCAAACTATTACTGAACTGGCTTTATTATAGAGTAAAGAAGTGATTGCTTATCAGTACTCAGAAACTGAGCACAGTATTTGAGTTACAGTAACTGAGTAACTGTATGAAAGATCCTGTTTCCATATATATGCATGATAATGTGTCACAGTTTGGTAGCAGGAAAGACTTAAGCCTGTTCTTCAAATGTCGTTTCTTAAGTCCCATTAGCTTCAGTGAGCATGAGACATGAATGGAATGTAAGATCTGGACTTCACATAAAAATAAATCTCTTTCTGAAATAATCTTTCAGTTTGAATGGTTTGGTATGATGGCGATAATAACTTTACTTCAGGATGTATGCTAGCAAAAATAACTCCACTTCAAGCAGTACAAGGTGCTTAGAAAATGCATATAATTGTGCTGGACAGAGTCATCACAAAAGCATATTGTAATTATATGAATACAATGGCTTCTTTCTGAAAGAAGAAAATGTCTTTCACTTGCTGCCTCTGACTTAGGCCTGGGATTAGAGAAACACAGTACATTCCTTAAACAGCATGAATCCCACTTTTGTAAATGAAAAGAAGACCTTGCTTGTGGCCAGATTTTTTGGCCATCTCAACTGTGTGAAATTAGAAATTATGTGCTATTTATGTCAAATAGTGGAATCAAGTTAAACAAATCACCTTTAATTCCTTGGTGCTGGAGTCACAGAGTACCATCCATTACCAAGAATAGATGTGCTCTGTACTCCCTGCTTAAAAGGATTAGCTACTTAGAATAATTAAGACCCTCAGTATCTTGTGCATCAGTAATCAAGACTGAAAGTGTGAAAATAAAAAGATCCTTATGTTTGCTCCATTCCTCAGTGGTTTGGCAACTAGAGAGCTGAGATTTTGGACTTCAGCTGAAAAGCCTTCAAGTTGGTGCAAACTTTTATCTTCAGGGTATGAAAATAGGATATTTCCCAGAGATAGAAGGAAAAAAAAAACCCTCTTTATGAGCTCACTGCATGAATTCTCATCACTTGCTACAATAATTATTATACATGAAAATATTAGAATGTAATTTAGTATGATGATTTATTTCCAAAGCAACATGTCACAATAATATTTTCTACCCGATTACTCTGCTTTCACTACTTTTTTCTTAGTGCCTGTTATTTGAGCATAATGCATCTCTCCTTGCTCAGGCAGAGCTTTAGTTTCCTTCACTTTTCTTTGAATGAAGTCTATAAGCATTTACATCCCTGGTTTAAATTAAACATTTAAAGTACTACTTCTAGATATTTAAACCCAATATGTCTGCCCCTTGGTTTTGCTTAAAAAGACAAATATTTAAAATGCATTAAGACTTGGCTTCAGGTTTCTTTCTTTGTGTTTCTGGTAAATGCTAAAGCAGAACTAAAAAAGAACACTTAAGGCAGGGAGAGGCAAAGAATCCTCCATTGTCTTATAAATCGACCAAACAAGAATAATGAATTAAATTACAGGGAAGAATAAAATGCAAGGCAAGGCAAAGCAAACAGCAAACTGCCACTAATGCTTTTAAAACCAGATCTTAGGAAAACAAAATTAACTTTCATTTAGTTCAGGGAGATAAATGAAGTAAGTGTATGTGCTGACTCTTTGTTTGCAATAAGGTATTTCATATGGCAGGTTTTAAAATAATTGAAAGCTTTCCCCATGTTATCCTATGGTCCTTTCTCACGAAGCTATTGCCATTGGAGCTAATGAAACCCTTCAATGCCAGTTGAAGTATCTAGTTGTTATTGTAAAGAATTCAGCAGTAGTTGCTTAACACTAAGGAATTCTTTAGTTTGGTACTAACTGTTGCACTAGGAAGATCAGTGTTTGAGCAGCTGGCCGTTTTCTAGTTACAGATATTTAATTAGTAAAATATTTGTACTTGAAGGTATCACTGTGGTCCAGCTGGTTCCTTTAACAAGAAGACCTCACTGTTAATTGTAATGAAGTATACACCAATATATTTCCCTCATATTTCTATGCAGATACAGAGACATTGGCTCAGAAGAGGCTAGTTGTGTGGGTACACATAATGTGCATTTGTATTTAGGGATTTAATTAGTAAAGCTCGCCCCAAGCACAGGAATCTTCAACTGGATCAACTCTTTAGAAATTCACCAGTAGACGTTGCATAATTTTGCTTTTCCAAATGTGCTACAGTTGACTCAGATGCCTGCATCCTATGGGCTTCCCAAACATCCTGCTTGGGGAGGTAGGTAATGCTGTCAGCTTTAACTATTGTGGGAAATTATTCCAGAGTTAAAAGAATATCCTGTCAGAATTATGCTCTGTGTGATTCCTACTCCTCCCTAACTTTCTCTTACATAGGCCTAATGTAGTTCCAGGAATAAAATTTCTGTTATCTCACTGCTGTTTTTTAAAATCTCTTTGCCTTTTTGCTGCCTGTAGAAATTAAAAAGGGGAGCATCTGACCATCTCCATTTGTACTTTATAAACTAACTACAGGACTTGTACTATTTGGTTTATGTCAAAATGTGACATGCTATAAATGCTTAAAATGTTGCTGGTGGGAGTCATGAAAAACATCAACAAGTAATACAATTTGGTAGAGCAGGTAGTGTAGTGTTCAACCTCTCAAATAGTGTGCAATTGATTAGTGGGACAAATAGCAAAGTTTTTAAATCACATTTACAATGGGGGTAACCTCAGTGGTGTCTTCCCTGCAAATGGGACAATACTGGGGAGTCTTTTCAAGGGCGAAGTTTACTGCATTTCTTCATGTACCTACAGGAACAACAGAAAACTGTTACTGCATGCCTTTCACTCACTTCCAAACCTCTGTTCCTTTCAGGGTAGATGGTTAAAGCTCTTGGTATGAGCAACTTAGGGGCAAGTCTGTCCAACAATTAGTCCCAGGAGTGTAATTGGAACTGATTCAAAGTCTGCCAGGAAATCAACTATCAGAATCCAAATTAGAGCTACACTCTGTGGTCCCAGAGCTCAGACTGCACAGAAGACTAATTTTGTTTAGTAGGCACCCACTGGTCTCTGCTGAAGGCAAACTGTGGCTATACTGGACTGGTTTGGTCCAGAACATTCGTCAAACTAGTTCTAACAGTTTGTATGGTTGACCCACTTATTGCTTCATTTTAAAATTTACATAGTGTATGCTGTTCACAAGCCCTCAGTATGACCTGAATTATACTTAGAACACCTTTAGTAATTGTGAAAGTCTATTTAATTTGACTAGATTTATGCATTTTTAAAAAGTCTTCATTTCATTCTTAAACTTAATAACTGAATACAAATTTAAGCTTGATTTCTTTTGAACTTACATTAAAAGATCAAATAGAAATGTAATTGCAAATTACCTGGTCCGTAAGTGCCGTCCAAAGATAGACCATCATTACGTGGGATGAGTACCTGCGGTCCCAATGCAGATACACATACAATATTGCATTGCAAAATCGTTTATGAAGACTTAACTCACTTCAAGGTATTAAAAAATTTACTGGCCAGCTAATAAGTAAACTCTTACCTGATTTTAAATCCTTCAGGAAAAAAAAAAAATTCAAAACCAGCATCTTTATGTTCCTTCAGTAATATCTGTCTATCCAGTACACAGTTTTCTACGTTTCTTACTACTTCCTATTACCACGACCTATGTAGTTAATTATTTTAACAAAAAATACAGAAATTTATATATATGCATATATATATAGTGTCACTAAGATTATCAATGGCAATTTTTGTTGTTAGGCAATCTGAAAGAATGAGAAATAAAATGGCAAGATTTTTCCCATCCAATTCTTTCCCTTCTTTCCCCAAACTGTATCACCAGGTCGCATTCAGTCAAAGCTTTGTCTTATATGCTTACACTACCATACCTACAGCAATCCTACCATTTCTACAGTGAGTAAAAAGATACTGAGGTACTGCGGTTTAGCAAGATACTTTTCATCAGCTTTTTAACCTGTATTGTATAATTAGCCTAGTTTATAAGGTGGCTATAAAACCAGTTGCATAAACACTACAGACAGGGAAGGAAACTGGACTATTTGAATGAGTAGCTAGAGTTGGAGGCAAACACATGAAAAAAGGATATCTGACACTGAACTTATAGTGTAAATTTAAAGATGTCACATGTATGCAGCTGATGAATAATGAGTTCTTAAACACCAGTTGCTTTTACTTCTGTGACCATAAACTGAATATAAAAATGTCCACAGTAGTCTAGACCAAAGGTCCATCCCACCAGGTATTCTGTTCTTGTCAGTGGCCAAAAGCAAATCCAAAGGAACGTAAGAACAGGGCAAGCGTGTAATGATGCTTCTGCAGATTATTGTCCCAGCTTCAGACAGCTTCTAGTTCGTGGGATTTAAGTGCTTGTTCTATGGAGAACCAAATTTTTTTATTTGTTTTGAATCCACTTCTTCTAGCTTCATTTGAATACTAGTTATTATATTGGAGAGACAGAAAGCAGTCAAGCTCTGTTCACACCATCTGTACGCACATGATGTTACAGATATTTAACTTATTTTCACTCTGTTCTTTTTCTCGTAGACTCAGTAGTCTCAAACTGCAGATTCAGAAGCTGCATATTAATGCCATTAGCTTTACGAATAACAGTTCAGCAAAACAACATCCTGATGTGGCATACTATGAAAGTCTAGTTTTGGAACATGATGGGGCATTGTACATATGTGCAAACCCACCCGTAAGACTTTTGCATAGGGTATGAGAGAGAAGGGAGTAGCAGGTGCATCTCTACATCTTCTCCCACTGTGGAATTAGGGTTAAGCTGGGTCTGTATCTTGACTCCGGAATTGGGAAGGACTCCCAGGTTACCTACCCTCAGTATAGCCTCCTCACCTAAATTAATGTCCAGATTTGTCAAAGTTACACAGAAGGCTAAAATTAATGACTGAGTACCTAGTGACATTTTCAATAGATGTGTAACCATAGTGAGCCTTGGACTTGTTTGTTTGGGTTTTTTTCTTTCTCATTAAATTCAGTTTTTGAATGCTTAGATACCTTTGAAAATCTGGCCGTGAGGGAGTAATGTAGGAAGCGTCTATTCAGGCTACAGGCAGCTGTTGTGTGACTTAGAGCTTACAAGAGACAAATTTCCTCGTAATAGAAAACCGGAATGAGATACTGTTGAACTCACTTTGTGTAGGATGTTGTGTGTGGGAAAGGAGTGAGAGTAGAGGTAATGCAGCTTAGAGATGATCCCAAACTTAAGTCTCTTGAAACAAACATCTTTAAACCCTGAAGCTTCCTGGGTCTAGATATGGACACGTACTGTGGCTCAGGCTTGTCTTTAAATTGCACACTAATTCTTAATATATTTTTTGGAAAGGCTTATCATTGTGTTATACAAAGAATGTGTTCTATAGAAATAAAGTTTGTTTTAAATGGCATAATGTGAGAAACAAAATCTCTGTGATTTAAATGATGCCACTTATATTCCATGTAAGAGCAGGAAACAGTATAGTTTGCCTTGTTAGGAAGTGTTTATTGAATGAAGTTTAAATGTCATTTGAGGGTTTTGGTGTTTATTTTGATCATACTGCTTGAATAGGTGATTATTAAAAAGTTCTTTTTCTCAGAGGTGTCATGAATACCATGAATTTCATAACCAATCATTTGACATTTCAGGGTTTATTTTCTTTTTTTATACCACCAGGTGAATCAAAGCACAGGCAGCAATAGAGTCAGAGCTGTTTTAATTTCATTTTTCTAAGAGAACTTACCTAAAATGCCTGAGATAGACCACATCAACAACATAGTTTTTACAGGGAAAAGAGAAGAGCAGAGAGACTCGTAATGCGTTAGCACATCATTGCAGCATTTTATCATTAGTTTAAGATAAATTATGTTTACTCATGTATCCTAAGACTGATAACTCACTTCACATTTTCTAAACTACCATAAGTGAAATAACACTTGTTATTCTGTCTTTTTTTCTTATCCTGTCAAGATTCAGATTTCAAATGTTGGCAAGGAACGCCATGATTCATAGAGGCATAGAGTTGCTCATGAATCAATATGTGAAGAAATAAGTGTTATGATCAAGTACTGACTGAGATCATGTTTTATTTCACTGCAGTATGCTGAAGTATTCCTTCTCAAACTGTTCTTCAGTCATGTTGTTATTACAATGCAATAAATACCATGTGGATCACTTTATACCAATCATGTCTTCAAAACTCAAGAAACTAGTAGTAGATAACACTGCTTCATTTATTCGTTTGGATTCAGCCCATATTTAAGCCTTCCATCCATGCAACGGAGTTTTGGCAGAAAAAGTGTTTATGGAAACTTGCATATCGTAGAACTCTCTGTTGACATAGAGAAGAATGGTGGCCTGAAAAACAGATGAATGCAAGCCTGAGAGAGCAGAAGACACTTCATTGTATTCTACCTCAACTGTTTGCATAATACCTCTTGGTGTGCAAATATAGGCAGGTTATGCTGCAGAGCGAACACTGCTGCTCATCCTTCTGCCAGAATGGTGGGTTGGAAGCAGCGCTGTGTTGTATTAGATCCACAGTTGTAAAGGTGTACCAGGGGTTGCATACTGGGAGAAGACAGGGCGGGAATATTTCTTCAGGAAGCCTTTGACTTGTACTCATCTCTATGCACTTCAGAGATAATAAAACGTTTTTCTTTGTGAAAGACATCATAAATTTCACCATATACCATTTTTACTTTTACATTCACCGGAGCACAGCATCATCATTCAATACAATGAGATAAATAGCTTTGGTCCTGGGTGGTGTGTTGTTTGACACAGGATTTGTACAGAGCTCCCCAAAATCATACTATAATTTTGACGCAGAAATAATTAATCAAGCTTGTAGATACTGAGACATGCATCTTACGTGCCCTGAGCAGATTCTGCCTTGTGCTGTGATACTAAATAAAAAATCTTTACCCCTTGCTATGGCCTATTTTTAGACCAGTAATGCTGCAAGACGTGATCCAAAAAGGAAATTACTTAATTTTGCTATATTTCCCTCTTCCTATTAGTCTAAGACAATCAAAGACACATTCAAATCTCTCTTTTAACTAGTTTGTATGGTCATTATGGTGGGTACTAAGCTTTCTGGCTGGATCCTTTAGCTACTCTTCACTATTGAAGTCAACACAACTGTTCATATGCTTAAGTGCTTTGTTGAATCAGGGCCAGAGTGCTCAGAAGCTTGTAAGATCAACCACCCAGTATGAGAAGAAAAACAAAAAACATGTGGCCAGTCACAAATAACCATTGCAGTTTGTTGTATGAAATATCAGATTTAACAATATATAATAAATCCAAAGGTTTGGCTACACGCAGAACAAATTCTTTTAGTAATTTTCTTACCGAATAGCTTCACAGAACTTTCAGTCTCCTTATGGCATTCTGTTTGAAGAAAGGTTAGGTTTGAATGAAGACAGCAGGTTTACATATGGCTAATTATCTTCCCAACTTTGATAACAACTCCTTTTGACATACAGTTAGCATTTTAATTATATGTACATATTTTGGAGGGAGTCAGTTTTCTGAAGTAACTTGACAAAAAATACAGAACACCATTTCTTTTTTTTACTGAAATACTCGCTTGACATATGCTTGTCATTTATATTAAATTAATACTTCTGTGCTGCCAGGTAAAGGTTTTCATATAAAAATGTCTTACTTTATAATCTTTACTCTTTTACTGTATTTTATTCTACTGGGAAAATCTATCAGACGCTGCTTGTTAATTACTTCAAATCCTGTCACGATACAGAAATCAGCTTGATGTTACTGTGTTTCTTGATGCCAGACATTTTTATTGTAATTAAGCCTTAATTTGAGGTGCTATTGTTGAACATGTTTGCTCTGAAATCGTGTTTTCCAACAAATCCCATTTGATTTTACTTTCTAACAAATTTCTCTAATTTGGTTGCCTGCATAATAGCGCTGTCACAGCTGACATTAATTTTTATACCAAGTTGTAGAGACCCATCATCCAACAACCACTCATCAAACAGAATAATATACAGCTCTAGAGCTGAAATACTTTTGCAGCAGAGACCATTACCATACCTCTTAAATCTGTTTACCTGGTCTCCTGCACTGATAGTAGGTTGTTGTCGTATTGGTGATGTTGGGTTGTGTGAAGAAACTTCATTGCTGCTCCTGCCCATGCTTTGCCAGTTTTCTAGCGACAAAGCAGACTTCAGTTCCTCCTGATTGTCAAGTTGGCACCCTTCTGCAACAATAAATATGATACAATGCAGAAAAAATTGAGGTGAAGAAAGGAGCTGTCTGCAATAACATGGTAGAAAAAAAAGAAACCACATTAGATGAAATTAGTCACATGGCTGGCAGTAATGGAAATGTACAGCAGAACAGAAATGTGGAAAATGTTGGCAAAGATGGGGGAAAGAGATTACTTTTTTATTTAGTTTATTTTTAATAAACTGTAGAACTATTTAAGCCAGAAATTCCACCTAGAAAAACTTGCAGAGTTACCTGGCATTGTGTTGGGTGATTTTTCCGAACGGGTCTCGAGGTTCAAATTCTGTGGGGAGATGACGAGATATCGCAAATGTAGAACATAGGCCTAGGGTATTCCTATTAACCATCGTGCAGCCATAACTTAATATATGTTGCAGTATTTTAAGCAAAACTTTTCAATCTGGGATGCTTAAATTGTGCATGTGAACCTGAACTTTTCAAAGTGGCAAACAGATGTATTTGGCATCAGCATTAATGGGATTTTGAGCTGCATTTACAACTTAAAGCTACAGAATATATGCGCATTCCCCCCCCCCCCCCCCCCCCCCCCCGAAAAATCTGAAATATATCTATCTATTTTAATTGAGATGGAACTAAAGAGTTTAGGTTGGGGAGGTGGAGAAAGAAGATAAATCTGATTATCTGTCGATAAAGACATAGCTCTTTGGAGATACTGATGTGAAGTTAAAGGCTTTTTTGGGTGAAACATAGAAGGGAGGGAATCAAAATAGACATCTTTTCAACATGCTTTAGAGCAACCCTTGATCAATACATTTGTAGTTAGAGATTTAAGATTTCTGTCCAACAAAGTTGGCTGCATACCCTGGTTCAGTTAAACAGCTAAGCATATGTGGAATTTTAAGAACATGCTCATGTGATGTCTATATAGGAATGTTTTCTTAAGGCCAGGAGCTCATTTTATACTTCAGAAAATTTACTTTAAAAATCATGGACAAAATAATTACCATTAGCTGTTAGTTTATTTGGGAGGATTAGTTTTGTGCAACTGTCTGAAACATTAAGAAATCTTTAGCTCTAGCAGCTGAAGATCATGTCCATGACAGTAACTTTACAGGGATTTTAAAAGTAATTTTTCTGGGTTGCTTTCCCCCACCCCACCTAAAGAAACTTGAGTATAAAAGTAATTGTTTGAATAAGCTGTCTGCTGTAACAGTCCTTTAAGGAGTTCTTAAATAATTATTATGTTGACTAATTTCACAAGCATAAAGCTGCTCAAATGAGTGCTAGCACTTAGTAAGTCCTTCAAGTTCAGTGTTTCTATACAAATATTTTGAGTTCAGGGAAAGACGAATGCTTGCTGTTTGTGCAAGCATCTGTCTTTTTAGTGTTAAATGGTATACTTACTAACCATGAACAATGAAGTTATAGAGCTTTATAAAGACTGATAATTTGAAGTACAGAATCAGGAAAACTCCAAATTATTAAGAAGAACATTGATTATATACAAAAAAAGCTGTATAATGTGACATCTGAAATATCAGAGAACCAGACTGAAAGAGTCTGGCAGCTTCTTTTCAGTGTTATGTACCTGTTCTAGAAGGAATTGCAGAGCTTTCTGATAAAACTGACCAAAATCAGTCCCATTATATACTGGATATTCTGTTAATATCAACTACTCAAATGACTTTTCAGAAAAAGATGTGGCTGTGAGTTACAAGGTATTAACTTCAGCTGGGATTAATTAAGAACCATTAGCTTTGATGGTAGTGGCTGACATTCAGCTAGACTGCAGCTTGGGTCACTTGTCCAGTACATACCACTGGGTTTGTAACGGACGGCTGAAAACAAAAATCTAAATAAAATTATAGTAGCGATCTCACTAGGAGAGTGTATGTTGCCGAAAGGAAGTCTGGCAGAAGCTTTTCTTCTGCATGTGCTGTAAACACAAAATCACAGGTATAATGTTACATAACAGCAAAACTCTAGAGCCGTGAGCTTTATGAGCAACTTTATAAAACAAATGCATATTTTCATTAATTTTTTTAAAGTCTTTTGTGTGGCTTTTTAGATCATTCCATACATCTTGTCTCCTTTTGCTTTTAAAAACTTTAAAGATCGTTTCTAAACCGGTCTTGTTATTTAATATGCATACTTCATGCATGCTTATACACTTTGAGTTTTTCATGCTTCTAACTTTATTTAACCACGAAATGTCCCACCTTTCCCTTTTTTAAAAAAAAGTTTCTATCTCAAGCAGGAGCTACTTCTCTATTTTATTTCTGTTTTGCAATCAAATTACTTAGGCTTTAGACCCTGACAGGATAGATTTTTTAAAAAGAAATAGTTGGTTTTATTATTGTCCATTGTTTTTACATTCTTCTTTTTAACAAAAAGCAATTAACATGCTTACATTCAAATCTTTTCGATAACAGCAATCACAAAGGTGGAGATGAGAATTGAAGAAGTTTTAGTCTTGAAAATGAAAGTTTAGGGAAGTCAAAAAGATCTGTTCTAATGAATAGTTTTGGATAAACTTAGCTGATGCTGTTCTCATGCATTCTAGTTTATAGCAGTTGGTATTCTTTCATATATGTACGTAAAAAAACTTTTTGAAATAACTTTAATTACCTACTCACTGAAAAGAAAGAAAATCCTGTCTTTTCAATATAGGTTATTATCAAAATACCAGATGTGAGCACTATCGAATATAAGATTCATTTGTTCATTAAGTTTAAATAAAAAATATGAAATTAGTTTATTAAAAATCTTCATCTTGCATTTACAGTCCAAGTTGATAGGAAGTGAAATAACAAATTGTTTTAACATCTTCCTGTTTTTCTAGCTCAAATACAGAGGTTATCAGAAACCACAGCAGTTTACAAATGGGTTACTAAGGGTTTAGTAACCCTTAGTAGGAGAGAAGTAGGAAAGGAGAGGAGAAAAGAACTGCCTGAGAACAGAAGCTCACATAAAGAATGGAGGTGGAGCTGCAATAAAATCTGAAGAATTCTGCTGTGCCAGGAGCTGGAAATACCAAATATCTTGGGTTACAACCTGTTTAATTACACTTCTGAACAGAGGCTTAGTAAAACTCTACACTGATATGTCTGGATGCTGAGCTATTTTAAGCTCTTGATGCTTGGAATTTAATTTTCTCCAGTTGCCCATGTAGTGATATTCAATGACTCACCTGGTCTATGTGTCTTATCCAATTCTTGATGGCTGGTTAATAGCAAAGCTTAATTATTTCGGATAATCTCTAATAAAGAGAGAGTGATTTATTTATAGATTGCAAATGAAAGTTATTATAAGTGAAAATAGCCAATCTGTAGCTTTACAAAGAGCAATCCACCTTACATACAGATAGTTTAAAATAGTAAGTTGTGATTATCAGATAATATATAATCAATAACGCATTCACTGAGTTTAATTGGCACAGAGAGTACATCGTTAATATAGCATGATTAATATAGCTGCCTAAAGTCTTCGGGTCCCAAGAAGCTAGGTGTTTTGTTAGTTTGTCCCAGGAGAGGAGTGCAAGCAGGTGACATGCAATAATTGGGTGAACTGGAAGAGGCAAAATCAGATGAAGCCTCCTTACAAATGCACTGTGAGTTTATGTCTTCATCCAATAGACACATCAAGTGGGAAAGCCTGGAAACTAAGAAGCAAGTGAAAGCACTTCCATTTCTTTCTTTATTTGTAAATGAGAGGGAACAACCACAAGACAGCAAGTTACTTCTTTATAGATTTCTTTTTGAAAAAAAAAAACTAACAAACTTGTATTTCCAAAGAAATCACACAAATAATTAGCATACATGTTGCTATGAAGATACCTGTTGCAAAAATTCTCTTTCAAGGAACTTCTAATCAGTCCTTGCTCCCTAAAACTACCTGACAGGAGGTTGTAGCGAAGTGGATGTCAGGCTCTTCTCCCAAGTAGCAAGCAATAAGACGAGAGGAAATGGCCTCAAGTTGTGCCGGGGCGGGAGTTAGATTGGATATTAGGAAAAATTTCTTCACCTAAAGTGTTGTCAATCATTGGAACAAGCTGCCCAGGGAAGTGGTTGAGTGACCACCCCTGGTGATGTTAAAAAAGATGTGTAGATATGGTTCTTAGGGACACGGTTTAGTGGTGGACTTGACAGTGATAGGTGGACAGTTGAATTTGGTGATCTGAAAGGTCTTTTCCAACCGAAATGATTCTATGATTCTATGTAGGGTTTAAATTACATAAGTGTATATTTTTTCCATTCTATTGAAAGATGCTTAGGAACAAATGAGGAACTACCAGCTCTGCAGTACTTAAACCTCTTTCTATTTTTATCCAGAGAAGCCAGAAAAGTTTCAATGATGAAAGCATAATTATAACGTATTTCTTTTCCTCTCTTTTTATATCATTTAGATATCAGCATGAATCAATTCCAAGTCCACTGGTTACTGGAGTCCTGTGCACATAATGACACCAAAGGACTTGGAAAAGTAACTGAACTCACTTATGTAAGTCTCCATTCAGCCTTCTGCTTGACTCTGAATAGCTTCTAAGCAGCAAGAGAAAGGATGGTTCTGTAACATAACACAGTATGCTTTAGACCATGTTTCATAGATCAGTAAGAATGTTTCTTTTTTATGCTTCTCTTTGGCAACAGATTAAAATGATGCATCTGGACTGTTTTGGGTTTTTTGATTTTGTTTTTTTTTTTAAATCCACACTAGGCTAAAATCATATTTTTTTTAGTGGTGTTATTCAGAAAACAAGAGCAGGCAAACAAACTTCTTAGCCAAGTACTTATATATTTCTACAGCATATAGAACATGGAGCTTTATCTATGATTAGTGCTGTAGGACTCTAGCGTAGTGCAAGTACTGAACAGTAATAATAGTATTTAATAAACTAGGTTTTCTTTTGCACATGTAGGTGGCTTTCACAACCCTGAGGAGAACAATAGAATAATAAAAAAGGACTGTAGGTGAAAAATACTAGACATTAAATCTGGAAGTCAGACAGACATCAGATAAGGAGAAAAGCTCTATACAAGTACATGTCAGCCCAAATATATATTGCAGTGGCAGTTCTTCGTACTCAATTTGTTGGCAATCTAGTGTCATCCATCTCTGTAACACGTTATTTGAACAACACAGTAATGTGATTGGTGCATCACAATTGATTTAGTGGATTATGGAGAATGGAAGAAATCACAATTCACCTTTCCTTCTTGCCCTGACCTATATGACTGGATCAATTCAGTGGAGTTGATGGCATGTAAAAAAAGAGTAAATCAAAAGACATCATCTCTCATACAGAAGGCGTTAGCTTGTAAGATTTACTGCTTCCTTGGGTCAGCGAAACAAATATTAGATGTGGATTAAAAAAATGATTGTGACATAATGTTATGATCAGTCCCGATATTTCAAGCTACGCAATTGAAGAAGAAAGTTAATATGCAAGAAGTTTATTTCCACTAGAGCTCAGGATAGACTTTTTGTACCTCTACCCAAATGCACTGTGGGATTAGTTCATTTCCTCTCAATCATCTTACAGTAATTGGCCCATTCTACTTTGGGAAACTGTGTTTCTTTTGAGGAAGAAAATAATTACAAGCAAACAGAAGAAGGTCGATGCTACAAAAGGTTTGGTACTGGATATGTTAGGTCAAGGTGGATAAAGGCCTTACATTTCCAGAGTTGAGCATTTAGGCCCTGTCACAATAAATAAAAATAGTCCTGTCACAATTTTAAGCAGTAGTTAAACTTATTAGAGCACTCTCCCGGTAGGTGGAAGGCAAGCAGTCAAGTCCATTCTCAGCCCAATCTCTGTGTGCTGTCAAAAATGACCTTCCAAGTGAAGGTTAGACTAATCCAGTTTGGGATTAGAAAAACGAGGGAGTTATGCAGAAGAACTCTGGAAATTAGTGATTCTGAAAGGAAGTAAAGATCTAAAAGGCAGTGAAAGACTTGCCCTTAGCCAGTAAGGTATTATTGGACATTTTCCCAGCAAACAAACAAACAAGCAAACATTTTTTTCTCGTATGCGATTTGTGCTAAAACTTTCAGGCTGTGATTTTCAAAAGTACTTTAGATAACAGTAAGAATTTAGCAGGGCGCTTACACCTTGTGTAAAGTTTTCTTCTCCAGTCATTGTCTTTAAATAGAGAATTGTGCTTCATAGTTCAGCTGTGGAGCTTTTCTTCCTGATAAGCAAGCAGAAGTAGTTTATGTACTAAAGCAGAAAAAAATGGATCCATAATGCCGTGCTGGACTTTGAATGTGCTTTTCAAAAGTTAAACATAGATGAAGCCTGTCATTTACAGCAGCTTAACTCAGCTTTCTTAAGTTTATTTAATTTGATTTGCATTTACATCCTCACAGTGCTCTCCCATTGCCATCATGTCAGAGAGACTGTTCTAAATGTAAGAAGCCAGTTCCTTTGATGCAGTGTGGTGAAGGAACTCTGTAGAATTGAAGGACATATCCAAATACCATGCTAATATATTTTGCTACTGAAAATAATCATAACATAGGCACCGTCTGCTTTGTTCTTTGATGAGTAAAAGCCATGTTGGCATGTGTTAAGCGTATCAGGAAAGTATTTTATTGGAGAAAATTTTTCATCTTCTGCCAACCTTTTATTTTTTTTTCTAGAGTTCTATTTGCAGCATGTGATCTTTTTGTTTTTCTTCTAGGAAAACTACATGGTTCTGAAGGACCTGTCATTTTCATGCAAATATAAAGTCACTGTTTTGCCTGCAAAATCTAAAGGTCGTTTTAAGGCTGAGAGTATTTTCTTTGTTACCCCACCTTGTTCTGCATTTAAAGAAAAAGCCCACAAGCACATTAATTGTCCTGCTGAAGGAGGTAAGGCATGATCTGGACAAGTAGTCAAATAGTTTCAAATGCATTTATAATCACCAGAAAATAGTCTTTAAAAGCAATTCTGAAATGGTAAATGAAGGATTCGGAACAAATGAAAATATGACTAATGTTTATGTGAAAAAATAACTAAAATACAGAGCAGTAGAGATTTTGGCTACCACATTACTATTTTGTCAATTAGGTGATAATTTTAGTGGACTGTTTATAAACATATGATGACATTTGTTATTACACAGTTTTAATTTTTGTAAGGACGAACAGTTTCCCAGTTATATTAATTATAATGACAGATCATAACTGCAAACAGAATTATGCTGGCATTACTTATCTTTTCAATGTTTTGCTGCTTTTGTTCTTTGACGAGTAAAAGCCGTGTTGGCATGTGTTAAGCATATCAGGAAAATATGAAAATGCTGCTTTTTCAGTTTTATTTTGTTTAGGTTAATTCTGTTCTCAAATAACAAATAAAGGCACTCTTATACCTTTTACAGTGTTGCCATGATGGTAGCTATAGCTGGAGGGTTATGCAAAATTTCAGAACCATGGAGGTGTTGGGTGGTAAGGACCTCTAAGATCAGCTAGTCCAGCCACCTGCTTGAAGCAGGGCTGCTGTCATCACTAGGTCAGGTCAGCCATGGCTTTGTACAGCCAAGTCTGGAAACCTCTCTCTTGAGCTAGAGGGTGGCCCTCTCTCTTTGAGTCCCTGCTCTCCTCACAGGTACTCCTGTGCTTCATGGGTCACCTCAGAGTCCTGCTGGCCACCATTGCCATCTCCTGACCCCGCCTCCGGCCAGTTTCCAGCATTACAACCTTATTCCTGGGCAACTGCAACCCAGGCATATGTTTCCGCTAATCAGAGTGCCGCTATTAACTTGTACTACAGTTTTAGTGCGTAGATTTTACTTTTTATCTGCATCATGGAGTTCTGTGCTATCCTGTGAGTTTTATTGTGGTCCCAAAATTGAAAACTGGAGCTCAGGTATTCTGAAATACAGAGGAGCAGCAGGATAGTTTCCTGTGAATGATGCACTTATGCCTTTACATGCCATAGACTTTCCTTTCTGTCACCTGCCGTTGACAGGATTTGATTTGAAGTTTAAATTTGGCACAAAATGCCAACAGAATATATCAAAGATAGACTTTGGTTAATGTTGAAAATGCATTGGTGGAAAGCTGGCAAGATCCTGGGTAACACCAGAAAGAGAGCTCTGTCTGACCTTGATTTGTGGAACTAAATGAACATTATTGAACATTAACTCTCAAAGTTTAGCTTATCTTTTTGCTTTCCAAATTTATAGTGCCAGTTCTACCCAAAGTGTTGGCCAAACCCGAGAATCTATCTGCGTCTTTCATTGTCCAGGAAGGTAACATAACTGGTCATTTTTCCTGGAAGATATCTAAGGCAGATCTTCACCAGCCCATGACAGGGTTTCAAGTCACTTGGGCAGAAGTAACCACAGAGAGCCGGCAGAACAGCTTACCCAACAGCATCATTTCACAGTCGCAGATACTGCCAGCAGTAAGTTGTTTGTGACTTTCCTTTGCTAGCAGTCTCATAAGCGTGTGCGTATGTGGCCTACTTTTAATGTTTAATGATGATGCAGATGTTGCACATAGCATTCTCTGGCTCTGCAGGCAAGTTGGAGCAGGAAGTGCTTAATTTTTCCTCCTTGCTGAAGAAACAAAGTACTCTTCTTGATGACACATCAAACATTTTAATATTCATAATTGTCAAATTAGCAACCATTGTCTGAGAAATGCCTGAGGGGAGGAAAAGATCATCTGTGTGGCAATATATAGTTTTTATTTTCTTTTGATGATCAGGCTATTCAGCTTTGTGGTTACTATAGTTTTACTAATTATTTAGTTTCCAAGGTGAAGAGAATTTCCTCTTCCTTTGAGTCACTCATTTCTCTAAGAAAAATAAAAATCACTTCTCCCTCTGCCAATACGCACCATTGTCTGACAGACAAATAAGTTAAAGGACAACTAGATTTCACTATTTATTGAAAGTGCGAGAACTAACAATTTGAATTATTCTTCCTTTTTGCTTTAAGATGGTCTTTGCCATTTCCGTTCCTCCTCTGGCAGAGGCAGGTGAAGAGCACTTCATTTAGATCCTGTTGCCAGATCCACCAAAGTCAACAAAAGGGCTTAAGCAACTGGCCTTGATCCGAAGTCATCTAACAACGTCATGAGTCTTTCCATTCACTTCAGGGATGAATCAGGGCGATTGTGTCTAGAACGGAGCTGGTTGAAAATCTTTTCATAGCATTCATTTCATCAAAGAATGCGTAAAATGCTTTGTTGGACACATCTTACATTCAATGGGTTTTCAACAAATCCAAGGCAAGGTTCTCCCCATTTTGTCTTAACTCCTAGCAGACTGCCCTAAGGCTAGGGCACCCGTGTTTCAAAGCCTGTTGTTCTGGAGGAGAGCTGCAAAGTTGTCCGTAAATGCTTGAAAACTGCAACGCAAGCTAACACATGGTGTGCAGAGCTCTTTTGTTACAGCTTAGTACAGACTCAGTGTGATCTGCACCAATTCTCTCAAAGCTCGACCTGCAGTCCAGAGCAGAAGCATGGTGCAGATACAGCCTTGGTCTCTCCAGCAAGCCATGTTGCAAGATTACCTGAAGTGTCATCAAAACAGGCCTTTGGGTGCAAACAGCCACTTTAGCACAATGATAAGCAAAGTTACAGACCATGAGATGTTACTTTTCAGTTTTCATCTTCTTTTTTAGGAGCAGGCATATGTTTTACTCAGAATTTCTATTCCTTTTTTAAGCTTTTGGTCCAGTTATGTCTGAAAGATATATAAAATTTTATTTAAACCATTCCTTTGCATTGTGTTATGCTTTGATTTTTTTTTTCCTCTGTTTTTGCTACTGTAGAGCTTGGAGATTCCTTTTATTTAATTATCTATCACTATATGTATCTCTCTGTCTATTTATGGCAACTGGTTATGAAAACTATGGTTTGAGCTGGAACAGGATCTCCTACATCTCAGAAACCACTGGAATGTAGGGTATATTATGGAGGGGATTATTCACTCATTCTCTTTGGTAAATTTAATGTTTACACAACAGGGGCTGGAAACCACAGGTCTCAACTGCCAGAGGAGATCCTGAATGGTCAGAGTGTGTATATGAATGAGATGTATGCACTCCTCTCTCTCTCCTACCTGTTCAGTATGTTATACAGAGTGGAACAGGTTCAGCAAGGTCTATTAAGACCTGCCCCATGTCAGAATATGTGCCAATTTGGTAGTAAACCAAATGTTTTCTCCCACCTTTTCTCTCTCCTTTCCCTTTTACTATCTGCTCTGGCAGTAACAGCAAATTATCAGTTATTCTCACAGCCCGCTTAGGTCTCCCTAATTCCCTGGGAATTCCTGGCCAGCTCGGCCTGGCTGGTTGCAGGAGGACACTGTGCCTGCACTGTCTGGCGTCACTGCCCTGCTATTCCCTTCCCAGGACTGGTCCTTTTCAACTTGGAATAAGGTGAATCGGGACTTTTGATTCCTTAATGCCCTTCAATCTTTAGTCAGTTGTGTTCCCATTTCAGGGCATTTATAAACTTATTCGGAAATTATTTTGCACAGGTGTAAGTGACTACGCAAGGTATGGAGCAGTGAAAATTGAGGCCATCATGCCAAAAATGGGATTAAGAAGAGAAGGGCAGATTCTCATGGTGTAATTGGGACAAATAGGCTCAAATCTGTGTAGCCACACTTAATTTCACTAGCGGCAGCAAGGGGCCAGACCTGCAAATTGCCATGAATTAATTTACCTATCAGTGGAATTCACAGACAGATACAAAATAAATAAAAAAAACCTTTATATAATGAACATGTTTATTAAGAAGAATGATTAGGAAGTTAAAATTTATTTATTTTTTTTTAGTGATGAGCACATCATCCCTTTTCAACAACACTAAGGAACAATTTGGATCTCTTACACATGAAACTGTAACATTATGGTAAAAAAGTGTGCTCAAAGGCAATGGTAAACAAAAAATTCAAAACAAACACTCTCAACAAAGTCATGCGTAAATCCTTTTAACAGAATTCTAAGAAAATAATTTGTGGATGCTGAGCATGACAGAACCTGTTTAAACTACTGCTTTGTGTGAGTAGATCAGCTATGTTTATTTTTAGATGCTCTGAGAATTAACACAATTTATTCACTTTTAGGATCATTATGTACTTACCGTGCCAAATCTGAGGCCATCAATGCTGTACCGTTTGGAAGTTCAAGTGCTGACGACTGGTGGAGAAGGGCCAGCTACGATAAAATCATTCCGAACACCCGACCTTCCTCCATTTTCACCCCACAGTAAGTGGTAGCCCTCTCTGACATGTGGTTACGTGTTACAGAACTTCATTTCTCCACATATAAACATTTAGCTCAAACCTTAGAGCATTTATTGGTTCCAGTAGCATTCCATGAATTTAAGAAGTGTGCGAATATTGGGTTTTTTCCTCTCATAACTGTCCATCAGCAATGATGGAAGCAAAGGCAGTCTTTCTCTCACTCAGTTTCTGTGGTCTGACATTTGCCATTCATTACATGACAGCTCTTTGGCTTATGCCTACAGCACTTGGGATTCAGAGATGGTCTGTCTCCCAAGTACTACCTAGGCCTGGGATTGCTTAGCTTTCAAGATTAGATTTTTTTGAGTGCATTCAGTCCGGCATGGTTAGATCATATTTCTGAAGCAGTGCAGACCTCTTATTGGCCAGTATTTTGTAAGTTTCTGAAAAGTACAGCTCTGTGTTGCAAAGCTCAACAAAAAATTTAATAAATTAGTCCAAGATTCATCTGCTTGAAACTTTTTGTCCTTTCACAGTCACTAAAGTTTTCTGGACTGAGCATGCACATAGTTGTTGGCACAGGCAACTCACTTACAAGCTGAAGGATTGCAAGCTGAAGGCCTCACAAAGACTTTTTAGTAGAGATAAACAATGGTTTTACATATTTACAGTCTGATATGTTTGTATTTTCCTGTTCTTTTGTTTAGGACCTCATCTGAAGCAACATCATCCACATCACTACAAGCCACCTCCAGAGAAATATTAGACTGTTTCATGTGATTATACAAATAACTGAGAGAAAAACTGAGCTCCCAAATGGATACTAGGAAAAGGCACATCTGTAGGAGCAGTGAACCAACCCAGTTTTCCAGTGGAAGTTACCATCCCTTATGATCTGTACCTGCTTCTCTGTAGTTTAGCCATGATGAGCTGTATTTACACCAGGGCCAGGATGAAACATACAGAACGTGTCATTTCATTACCACCACTATTCAACAAACTGAAATCGCACCCAACTCAACATCTCTGAGAAAATAAAAAGTGTGCTCATTATACTGGTTTTGTATTTCTATGTTTAAAGTAGATTGAAAAGGTGCAGTGTATACAGCTTTTTCTCTTAGTGACTTCAATGTTAATATTTGCAAGGTTGTCCTGTGATGTTATGCATACTTTTGAACACTGGAGGCCATGTTCTAAGTGTGTTTAAATTATCTATTTTACTTAAGGCTCTGCCTGTCACTGATTAAAGCCCTAGTGTATTTTGCTATTAAAGAAGATCTCAATACATCTGAAATAAGGACATAAGTAAAATAAATACTGGTAGCAGAAACCCTAAAATAGTCAGAATTTAGTAATTGCAGTATCACTACAGAGGAGAATGATGATACATTTGTATCGACCATCTGTTCTGAAATGGTAGTGTTTTAGCATGTAGATCTTCTGTTAATGTAGTTAATAGCTGAAAAATATGCAGGGTAGAGGTACCGTTGTAAAGCAACAAATAGCAATTAATAGAATTGTTGAAAATCTATTGCAATTCATAGAATTAATTGATAGGGCCTGGGAGAATGACTTTTAAAACCCCATTAAAAATTTTTGGTATATAATATTTCAAAGTATAATAATATCTTTAAAAGAAACACAAATTTTATAATTAAAAATCTAGATAGTTAACATGAACATTTTAGAAATTGAAATTCTGGGGCACATCTATTATTCAAGTAGCCGTAGAGCTACTTTTTGGCTTTGGCTTTTGATGCGCGTATTTCTTTTCCCCATGGATCTTCTGAACAGAAGGATGGATGTACTGGCTCCATGCTATTCTGCTTACAGAAAGAATTATGTGACAATATTCTGGCATCTGGAAAACATTGGCTTATAGTTTATTTGAATGCATTTTTCAAATTTAGACAGAAGGGTGCCCTTTTTAACCATGAGGGAATTTACATTGCCTTATTGTGCAATATAAACTGTCTAGAATAATTCGCCGCACAGAGACATCCTTCGATAGTAAACAGAAACTGCTTGGATTTATTATCGAGAGAGTGGGAAGTATCTGCCAATAAATGTCCATACAAATACTCATAATCAGCTTCTCATGTTCAAGATGTTGAAAGTGCTTCTGCATTCTTTGGAACAGTTTCCATTGCTCCCTGAACCGTCATCTGATGAGGCTAACGGAGCTCAAATGCTTAGAGGTCAAACTTGACAAGATGCCTGCTTTTTCTACCAGCAGATGCTACAGACTCACCTGTGCTTCATATTTGCCTGAGATATTCAGTGAGAGATGCTCAGACGTTAGTGGTAAATATATTTTCCTTCTCTTGATGACAGACTGTTTTGTGGAAAGCAAATATGGAGAAACGAAATACATACCTGAAACTGAGGATCAGAGTTATGTTTATCATAGTAGAGCATTCACAAAATATTCAAGTACAGTTTGTCTATACTGAAATTTATAACTTTTTATTTCATGTGGATTGATACTACAGAGAGTGAAAGAAATGGAATTAATTTCTGATCACTTGCTTATTCCAGTTTTCCTACATTTCTATCTTCAGTTTTAAAGGGCTCTTTTTTTGCCATTCTTTTTCTACTTTGCTTGTTGTATTTTTTGATATGCACCAAGTGACCAAGAACTTTTCCAGAAAATTTCTGTTGCCACATGATTTGGGCCTTTAAAGTAGTTTTAAAAATACTAAAGGCTATGGTGCTTTTAATTCCTTCCTCTATCATTCTGTCATCTCCCCTTTTCCAAAATATATTAGCAAATAAACGGATGAACTCTTGTTCATATAATCTGTAGTATAAAGGTTTATTTTCAATTTTGGTGGAAGGCCAGAGTCTCAGAGAGTTTTGTCAGGATAGAAACGTTTCGTGTGTACATGTCTTTATGAAGAAAACACAATTTGAGTCACGCTGGTGTGCAGCACTGCTTCGACATTTAGATTGCACAGGGCATCGGTAAGGCTAGAAGTGAACTCCGTGGTGTTTGCTGAGAGCAGGAGTCAGTGGGATCGGGGAAAGTAATTACCTCAGGCTTTTCTGAAAGCTTCTGTCCAAACCTTTCAATCACAGTCTGTTCTAGTTATGCTGGAGCAAATCTGTAGTGACTTGATTAATGTTAATGAAATTATGTTTTGTTCATAGTGACATGGTAAAGCATAGAACATGGATGTCGTTCTTTGTTACAATGATGCCAAATTTGACTTGGAGATAAACTGGAAGTTAGCAGCCCTGAGCGATCATACCTTTAGTCTTGATTCCTGAGGAGAAACCTCATTCTTCTGAAATGAATCAAAATGGTTACTGTTTACTGATGCCAGTCTCTCTGAAGCGTTCAACTTTTAAAAGTAACAATATATGTTTGAAGAACATGGCAGGGTTTTCCATTTTAAAGTAGACTCTAGAAATCAAAAAAAAGTTGATAAAGTAGAATTGTATTGAACAAGTGCATTATATAGAATCCACTAAGATGTAAATTATTATTTTCCTTCTACAAGTCATCTTATCAACTCACCTTTCAAGTCACTCTACAAATCAAAAATGAAAAATACATGTTAAATTCCTGATTATGAGTGATTTCCTGATTATTCTTTGAATTTAGCAGAACATATTTGAAGTTTTTAGTGCCTCATTCATAAAGCCTTGTTCGCTGAAGTGTACAGGGTATTGTCCTAATTTACTAGCCTAAGTCACATTAAACATTTAATTCAGCAATAGAGTTGTAATTCACTACTTGTTTCACTAGCTGAAGATTTATTTTCTCTAATGATTTTGTGTAATACAGAGTTAATATAGATATTGGAATGTTTTTAGATAATCTGCACCTTTACTCTAATGTATTATTTGCTGTGTACGATTCTGATGGATTTGTCAGTTGACTTCAGGATGCATTTTGTTTATCTTTATTTCTTAAAGGAGAATTATTATGACATTTTTGATTACTGCTTTGTGAAGTGGATTTTTTTTTGTTCATCAGTGATTTTTGTTTAAGAAGATAATGGTTTGTTCTGGATATACCTTTTTCGACCATTTTTGAGTTGTTAATAGAGCAGGAGAAATTCAAATAAGACAGAGCTTGTGATATGCTACTATTTGTAACATCTTCAATATCCATTAAGAATATAGCACATAGACAATAAATAAGAGGTCTGACTTCCGAAATGCTGAATATCCTCATCTTAGGGGCTTCAGAAATTGCTGAGTACATTGTGTGGCAATGCTAACATTTTACATTAATGTTTGGCATGGTCACACACAAAATCAAAGAAATACTAATTGCTAACGTGAATGGGAATTTTACCATTGACATTAACAGAACTGTGTAAAAACCTAAATACTGAGTCAACTTATTCCACAATACTTTCAACTCCATGGTCCAATTGGAATCAGGGAGAGTTTCAGATAAGGAGGCCCTGATTCTGGAAGGTATGCAGAAGAGAAACTTCCATATGCACAAAAGAAGTCAGTGGAATGGAAGTGAACCTTTACAGTTAAGAATGAGCTTTCGTGATGTCTCGAAAAAAGCACTGATGTCAAATTTGCTTGAATACTATCTTAAATCAGACCCTTATAGAGCAAAGTATGGGACTCAGTTCTAAATTCTGTGTACAACACCACAAAATATTTTATTTTTGTCTTGTGTATATGTAAATGTAGTTGTGATATTGACTTATTTATTAATTCATTTTCTTATAATATGTGCCAAGTATATTCCTACCCTTTTGATCAGTACCTGTGAACATCGATTACTAAAAATAATGTTATGCAAACTTGTGCATTGTAACCAGGAACATGATGCTAATAAGCTGTTGCATGTAGTTTTAAATAACTAAGAAAACCTTTTATTTAAAAAATGTAAATGAATACCTGCAAATGTTGATGATTATATATGGTTTTGCATGCCAAAACTCATTGTTCAGTTGTAGGCATGAAATGTAACGACTGTATTACCTCTACTGAATATATTAGTAAGGTACAATTTGCAAAGTAATTAACAGAGCTCTATATGTAAATTTTTTCCTTTTTACTGAATTATTGTAGTAGAGGTAACAGAAGTGCTTCTCTGTTACCCAAATTGGCTGTAGAAATTATGTTCCTATAACTCTCATTTAAAGTCAATATTTATTTTGTATGTAATACAAAAAGATTGGTCTTATGTGTCTGTCCTGTTATTTAGAGAAAAAAAAATACACTTCTTGTAAAAAATAATTTGTAAAAAGTAAATGTAAATAGAGTCTGATTTCTTTTACTCATTATTTTCATGTTTAGAATTTGTACATACTGTTTAGGTAATAAACTATCCTACATCAAAATCTTGCTACATTATTTCCTCTATGCAGACTTTATAGTTTTGTTTTTCATAAGTTGAAGACATAGAGTCATCTAAGAAAAGTCAATGTCGTGCTGAGTACCTTTGCTATATCTGCATTTCTTTGTGTATAAAATTATACCATTTTATCCTCTGTTTACTACAGCATTTCATTTACTTTCTAAAGTGATCAAAATAATCTGAAAATAAATTTAGATATCATTTGAGTATTTTATGTTGAAAAGCAATCCTTGAAGTAAAAAATTAGACTCACGAACTTGCCATCCCCTTCTCTGTTTTAATGGAATAGTTCACAGTGAAGATTTGTTCTCCCTTTGTAATATTAACTTAAAATAATTAAAATGTTTCTGGATCTATGTCAGTGGCCTGATCCCGCAAGTCAAGATTTTCATGACTGAAAATCGTGGTGAAATCTATGTATACACCAGATTTGGAGTATTTTCTATTTTAAAGTGCTGTATGCCATGATTTAAATTGTATATTTTTAGTAAGTATAAATGTCTATCTCAGTATGAACATTTAAGCCTCATTCAACCTGGCTGGCCTTGAACACTTTCAGGAATGGGGCATCTACAGCTTCTCTGGGCAACCTGTTCCAGTGCCTCACCACCCTCCAAAATATGCATTCATTTTTTTCTTCCCTAACTTCAGATAAATGTTTTATTCCATACTGAATTAAAAGAGATAATGACTGGATGATATGAATCCTATGAAATAAAGAAAATTTACTATATATTGAACAGTATTGATAATTTTGGGGTTGGGTTTTGTGGCTTGTGCTTCCATGCAACTTGGCATTTGTGCATCTAAAACCAGAATGCACTCAAAAGATTCTGTTTCATTAAAAAATTAATACAATGAAAGCTCTTTACAGTACAAAAAAAAACCCCTCTGTGCTTCTCTTTTCTTATTACAGGTGTTGCATTGTCATTGTTTGGATATATGCCAACCTCCTTGAGGAAGGCCTTAAGCCAAAACACCGGCTGTTAGCCCGTCGGTGGCAATGCAGCATCTGTGAGGGTAAAGAAATCACCAGGGAGAGCACTGAGAACGTAAGCTTTGAAATAGAGCCAACGTGCAAGGCTCCTGAAAGCTTGAAGGGGATGCGATTCAGCATGTCCCCCTTTGGATTGTGCTTAATAGCCTTCCGGCTCCTACTCAAGGTGCTGGCAGGAGCACAGATTAATACATGCCTTGCTATAAGCATTTACTGAGAGTGCCATGTGGCACAGAAACTAAAGAATTTATGAATGCTTGCTGTACCCAGTTCCTTACCTGCGATGGTGATTTATTTGTGTTACTTAAAAATAAGCTACATTGAGAAGGTCTGTTTCTTCTCACAGGAAGATCAACTTTGGAAATAGTGGATTGTCATTTTTCAAGAGATTTAGGCAAATATGCTACAGACAAATATCCCTTTACGTTTGTGTGCAAATGTATTTGTACATCAAACAGAGCTTCCTTGTCTTTTTCACAAGCTGCACAGAAATATATATGTGCAATCGGTTCAAAATTGTCAATGTTTAAAAGTAACTCTGGGTTTGCTGGTTGGTACTGATTAGCCAACATACTTTGAATTTTTAATCATTTTATTTAGAAAATGCTGCCTGATTTGAATGGTTCAGACTGAAGAGTTATTAGTAGATGCAGAGTGATAGGCAGTAATCTCCACCCTGTCATTTCTATCTAAGTGAAAAGTAGAGGAGGCAGATTGGGGACAGAAGAGCATAGGTGGCACAAAAAGAAGCTAATTGTCTGATGTATTTGTTTCTTAGCAGATATTCAGTTTCCAGTATTACTAGTTATCTGTAAGCATTCAAAATGATCTTTGAAATTTCTTTTCTGAGGTGTGCTGCAATACTTGCTTGAAATATAGATATTTCAGGCTTTCACTAAATATACCTGCAAGCCCAAATCATTTAGACTGTAACTCATAAAACAGAAATATAAAAAATCATAATAAATAAACTGATGGATGCTAGTGTTCCTTTATGGCACTTAGGGACAACTGTTCTTTTTGCTTGGTGTTTCTTGAATCATGCTGAAGACAAAGAATCTCCATATACATTTTTCTTGCTTTGAGCGAAATACCTCTTACCACAAAGGATCCCATTTAATTGACTAAAGGTGCTTCATGAATGGCTGAGTTACCAGAGGTACACAGTAGCTTAGCACTGTAATGATGCACAAGTGAACCAGCCCTGCATTTTTACATTTTTTCTGAAGATTTTACTAATTTTTCACATCTTTTTGCCTGAACTTCGATTTTTTTTGTTGTTGTTTTGTTTCATAATGGATCACTGTTCATTGCTTCTAGTGTATATTCAGTGTGAGAACCGGTCTCATTTATTAATCTTAGTCATACATGACACACTCAAAGCACGTTTCTCTTCATTGCTTTTTGCTATAAAGATTTAGGTTTATGATACCTTTCCAATAAAGAATACAGCCATTAGGATAACATATATACATTCATGTACTTAGAGCTTATTGCAATAAAGGGCTCCTTGTCAACAAACTAATATTAGTTTTTAGATGTATATTTGCAGCTGTGTCTAATTTATCATGTATATAACATAGTTTTGGAGAATAGGAAACTTTACTGTCTTGTTAAACAACAGCCATGCTAGCCACAGGAGATTGTAGCAAGCAGAAAGAAGCATATTAAACTGATAGTTATCACTCGTATTTGCAGCTTGATAAATGCTATTAAGACATTAAATTATGTTCAGGTTAGCTAAATACATCAGATAGGATGAGAAAAACTGATCCCATTTCATCTGCAAAACAGGAAATGTAGATGAATACCAAAAGTCTGGAGAGACGTGTAGGGGGAACAATGTAAATGTCTGTGCCTGAATAATATCAAAAAGCACAAAACTGACACAATTTTAATTATCTTTTTTTTTTCCCAATCGCTAATAGAAAATGCTCAATACTTTAATAAAATTCTAAGATGATACCACATTTATTTTGTAGGCAAAATTGTAACTTTTATAAGTAACTTTATAAAATAGGTGGAACAAATAAGAAGAAATTAATCCTTCTGTTTCATTAGATTTCTTTTAATAAATTAATATTTACCTAACATCATTCTCAGAATCATTCAGCAGAAAACTTCCATAGAGCAGTGTAATTCATTTCGGTGAGCAGTTCAGTTCAGGATTCTATCCCTGAAATTCAGCCTTTGACTGAAAAAAACTACTTCTTTTTAAAAATTAGATATACAGTTACTGAGAAACTATCAGTGAAATATTGTAGTCAGTGTTTTTGGTTGCTGTTGTCGGACTTTATCTAGGAAATTTATTCTCTTACCTCAGCTAACCTCAAAATCTCTAGAATATTTTATTGCATGCTATCATTCAGAGATGATAGATTGCTCAGGGCCTTGCCCTTTCATTTTTTGGAGATAGTCAAGAATGGGGATTCATGTCCTCTCTTACTAATTACTTGTGAAACAACAGTAAGGCAAATAGTGACATCTTAACTGTCAAGGAAATTGTATGGGGAAAATCACACGGCGTAAACAATTTAAATTGCATAATGGGCCTGTCAAATTATGAAGAAATTGAAAAATATTCTTTTGAAGGACAAGCTTATAGGTTTTGTTATTTTCAGTAGATTTGCAATGAAACTCTTCTTACACGGGCCCTGGTAATTCAAAACTAAGTAAAACTGAAACCTGCAGCTTCTCAATACATTTATATTTTGTCAGATATTTGTTACCTCGTAAGCCTTGAGAAATGGGGAGTTGATCAGCCATATTTCCAGAGAATTCATACTGGTTGCTTATCTTGCAAAACTGAATTAATTAAGACTCACGTGATAATTTGCCATATCAACATTAAGCAAATTATTAAATTGACATTGGCAATGGCCCATATGTGTTGCCTCTTTTGTATGCCTTGGGTCGTTGATTTGAGGAGCTACATCTACCAATATCATCAGTCCTCCTTGGTCAGGTAACACGTTACTCTTAGCAGGGTATGGGCTTCTGAGGAGATCACCAAGGTCTCTGGAGAGCTGAACTGAGCTGAGCAGGTCAAGCTGCTGTGGCAGAGTGAGCCTGGCACCCAGCTGGCTCTGCGAGTGCCGCAGATGTTGAAACCTCCATGCTTGGGGATGGCAGGGGAAGAGGGGTTGGCTGCCTGGGAGTGGAAAGAAAGGGGTGGCTTCAGTGAAAATGCTGTGGAAGAGCCTCTCGTCCCACTGCAGAACTGTAGGGTGAGTAGGGAAAAAAGATTCAGAACAGAGGTGCCCACTGGTCCGAGCTGGGAGAGAAGAAGTGTAACTGATTGCATGAGCATGGCTTCAACAAAAAAAGGAGCAAATGGAGCATAGGGCGCCATGCTGGTCATGGAGAGATGCCCCGCTGTTGAAGCTGAATGGTCCTGAGCTCCTGTGTCCACAGGAAGGGGAGAGAGCAGCAACTCATGCCTTCAGTACACTGCCTTTCTGAGGTGAGGGTCTGGAGGGTGGACAAGATGCAAAGACGACTGTCACAAAGACCACTGTGCTGGAATCCGCACAGACCTACTTCTAATGAACTTTGGTTCATAGAAGACTCCTAGAAATACCTTGATTTGCTGTTAGCCCAGACATCTGCACATGCAGAGTTGAAACTCTGGAACCTTCTCTTCCATTTTTCCCTTGGGTTGCCATGTGCTCAGGGAAATACACCGACCTTTCCTAAGCAAGTCTTCCCCTGCATGTGGTCCTCACATCCATGGGTTTGTGGTCCGCCCCATGTCAGATGGTCACCCAAATACCACCTAGTGTTGGAAGAATAGCTGTTTGATCACTGTCAAATGCTGTTGCTGAAAAGAGAAGGACTGTGTTGGATCATAAGAAACGCTGAGTAAATCAAGGCCCTACAAGCTAGAAAGGTTAAACCCTGGCACTGCATGCCAAGAGGCTATAGCTCGTGAGCTGGGTAGAGAGAGGGAGCCTCCAAGGAGGAAACCACAAGAAGGATTCCCCTTGTGTTGTTTCAATAGTGACTAGAAATGAGTGAGTTCTGCTTTTATGCACCATGAAAAAGCAGGAGAGGGACTTTTTGCAAAGGCATGTAGTGATAGGACAAGGGGCAATGGCTTTAAACTGAAAGATGGTCGATTTAGATTGGATATAAGGAAGAAATTTTTTACAATGAGGGTGGTGAGGCACTGGAACAGGTTGCCCAGAGAAATTGTGGATGCCCCATCCCTGGAGGTGTTCAAGTCCGGGTTGGATGAGGCTTTGAGCAACCTGATGTAGTGGAAGGTGTCCCTGCCTGTGGCAGGGGGGTTGGAACTAAATGATCTTTGAGGTCCCATTCAACCCAAATCATTCTATGATTCTATGAGAGCACCTACAGTAATGAATTCCCGAGCTGTCAAAAGCACGAGCTGCACTGAGTGTCAGTCAAAAGAAAAGAACATTCCTCCTAAAAGCAGAGTTTGAGCCCAATGGGAGGCCCGTCACCTACCACAGTTGAAACCTAGAGCCTCACATGCTCAGTCCTTCTGGCAAGGTGTTAGCTCGCAAGCAAAAGTTTTTCTTTGTAGAAATCCTGTGACAGACAGAACAGTGAAAGCCAAACATTAAAAATAACAGGCAATTTGCATACAAGGGAAGACAGGCAATGAAGAGACCTAGAGACTTTATGCTAATTCCTCAACTGTCATAACTATGGGGAAACGGTGATGGAGGCAAAGCATTTCTGCATAATCATCAGTTTTGCCTATTGAACCAGTTAGTTTCAGATGAAAGAAATGGGTACTGCTCCGGTTTTTAGCAACTTATAGTGAGACTTTAGCAACAATTACTGTGAAATACTCTGAAGCTTAGACTTCCAAAATCGATAGGTTTCCTTTGTATTTGAAAGACGAGTCTAAACACATGACTTTCTGCGATGCAATTGATAGAAAACCATTTCCAGACATTGCGAAGCATATGTTGCGATCATCTTGAACGTGGAAATATTGAAATACCTATAGATCGAATAAATGTTTCTCTTCGTCCTTAGATAGTTCATGATGACTCAGAAACAAGAAAAAAGGCCACCCTTTAAATGAACCCACAGCCACAGATTAGAAAATAAAACTTAAAGAATTTCTTGTGGACATATGAAGAAGAGGATAAAGATCAGCAAGTATAGCACACTAGCGGTTTGGTGCCAGAAATAGAAGGAGGACAGATGTGAATACTGGTTTCCCTGCACATCTCTTTGCTGCACATCTTGGCTACTTGATGGCTCCAGGTATGATTAGTCTGCCAGTAAATTCAATAGCTGTGCCACTGCCATGGAGCTAGCACACTGTAAAGAACAACAAATCTCTGGCAGGCTGCTATCATTATCCTAGTAAACTTTCTCATGGTAGGAGCATACTTAGCTTTCCCTTAAATGAACAGATCCATAGCTTGAAAAAAGTTATTTGGTAAGCCACTGTCAGAAAAAAAATATCAAAAAAGAAGAGACTTACAGGAGAACAAGAATGATATAGCGGTCTTCCAGTACCTCAAGGGGGCCTACAAGAAAGATGGGGAGAGGCTGTTCAGGAGGGCCTGTTGTGATAGGACAAGGGGTAATGGTTTTAAAATAGAGGGAGGTAGGTTCAGGTTGGATATTAGGAAAAAATTTTTTACCATGAGAGTGGTAGAACACTGGAACAGGTTGCCCAGAGAGGTGGTGGATGCTCCATCCCTGGAGACGTTCAAGGCCAGGTTGGACGAGGCCCTGAGCAACCTGATCTAGTTGGAGATATCCCTGTTCCTTGCAGGGAGGTTGGACTAGATGACCTTTGAAGGTCCCTTCCAGCCCTAACCATTCTATGATTCTATGATTCTATGATTTTAATGATGTATAGAGTGAAAAAATATAAACAGGTATGATTTAAAACCCCTTATTTTTCTCTTGAATATCACCTACACATTCTCAGAAAAATATAAAAAATGAAGTGACTAAATCAGTCAGAAACTGTTGGAGAGAAAATTTCTGCAAATTCTATAGCATCAATCCATGAAATATGTTTCTAATGTGTCATGGGAATCAAAAAATCCTGTGCAATGTTGGCAAGGCTTTCATTGCAGCATTTCAGTGATGCTGTACATCTTAGAATATTGCATCTAGCTATTAACATCATACTACTCTTAACATGTGTTAATATCATTTAAAAATGTATGTATGGCTTAGCTAAGCGATGACGAGCATCAGCACTGTAAGGACACAGTATGCTGTCAGTTGAATAATGACTGCTACTTTGGTTTTTGCTGTATTCTTTAGTCTTCCTGCCATTGGAGCAGCAAGAACACAAAAATGCATAAGCAGAACCCATGAAATAAGTTCTCTTGTTTCGGTAATTTCTGTAATTTCTACACTGATTTTGGGTCATTATTGCCAAATTTAGGCCAAGCGCCTTCCACTTGCTTTTCATCTCCTTCTCAATGACTGTGATTTAGTTAGGCTTCTTAGTGTTTGGAATCCCATTAATGCCGAGTTTGTCGCACACACACCCCTTCCCTGTGTCACTAGACTTTTCACTAAACAAGGCAACTTATATGTCCCCGGGGCTATTGAGCACTATCCACAACTGCTCCATCTGGTTCTAGGGATCATCTCTTGTAAAGTCTTTTTACAAATCACAGTCACCTCTGCCCTTAAAGCCATTTTAAATTTAATAGTAGTACTGCCGGATTTAAGATTAACAAAAGCCAACCTGCTCATCATTGTTGACTCTGAAAACAGATGTGTGTGTAGGTTATGTGAATCACTTACTCTTGATTAGGTGATTTCTCTAAATTTTTTTTCTTGACAGACAATCCTTCTGACTTTTCCTTTTTCACATCCTGGATATCCTTCTGTTGTCTGAGCCTCTCTCCTCTCAACTGTGTTCTGCCTTGTCCCTAACAGCTGTAATTCTGCCATCGGAAATCCACTTTTTAAACAACATTTTTATGGGCTACCTTGTTTCTCTAGGGATTTTACCTTTGCCTGTTCTTGACTACAGTCTCCCTCCTTTTTCACTGGATATCTCAAATTTTGCCTGAGTTGGAAAGTGATACTTCTCCGTCACTCATTTGAAAGGAAATTCTATTAATAACTGTAAGATCTTTTTAAAAATTCCAATTATTAAACACTCTGTGTTCCTCAGTCAACTTTACAAAATTTTTATCTTCTCCTGATCACTGACTATTTTGTTCCAAAAGACTTGTCTGTTTGGACATAATATGCTTTTTAGTTTGCTTACTTTTTTTAAGGAATAACATCATCACTACTTTTTATAGAGACGATCTAACGATATTATATCATTCCCCATTGCATACATTATGAGATGCTGTGTGCTTCATAGATTTGTGTGAAGTTTCCTTTTCCAATATTTAATGTCTTGTTATTTCCTCCCAGATGATTCAATGAGTGAGCTATGAGAAATCTTTTACAAAGCTAGATTGCAGCTGATTCTCTTTCTTATTTAGTCTTCTTTAAAATTAGTCTGTTTCTCCCATAAAGGATCTAAAAAGGACTAAAAAAGAAGCTAATTTTTATACTGATGAATGTTATAAAGAAAGGGAAGAATACATCCTCACAGAAGTTAATCATTATGTCACAAAAAGATTGATTTGATATTATTTTAGGTGTCCCTTAAATTGTGTCAGATATATGACTCTATGGCACTGTACTTTGTGTATATACTTTCCTTCCACTGTAAACTTGCACTGTTTACGAAAGTATATTTCCAGAAGTATTTCAAGAATGCAGTCAGAGGTTTAGCTAAGATGAAAGTTTATTACTGAAGACATTTATCTTTTCAAATACTTACATCTAAGGATGGATAAGTTTGTATTCTTTTATTCTACTGTACTTTCAATTGTGGTTGGCAAAATAATCCCTGGAATTACCAAACTCATATACGCTTCAAAAATCATAGTCTTCTCCGAAGAGTAAAAATATGTGGTTTTGTTTTGTTTCCTTTTAATTTATGTTCTGATTTCTTGCCAGTCAGTACTTATGTTTTTGAGCTTTTCTCTGTAAATAGAAAAGTTATAATTTTACAAGAGTGACAGTAACAGAGGGGGAAAGGTTGGAAGAGAAGAATGTGAGATTCTCATGAAGTTAAGAATTTAAAGGATTAGGTTGCATGAAAACACCAAGTAACACCCCTTTTGTGAGAAGATTATAAGACTTGTCAATGACAGTGGTGATAAGAGTGACAGTGGGACCCATCTTTTGACAAGACTTGACATTCTGGGAGGCATGCAGTCTCTGAGGATCCCAAATCCTTGGTGTTACTGAAATGTTGCCAAGGCTCCTCCAGCCCTCTGAGCACTACCCCATGCTTATGTTCCATGTGGGTGTTAATAACACTTCTGGGAATGAGTTTACACAGATTAAAAGCTACTGTAAAGCTCTGGGAATGGGGAGGTGAAAGGGTCAGGAGATCAGGTGTTTTTTTTGTCAATTCTCCTGATCAAAGGTCAAGGCTTAGGGACAGATGTGACATGGAGATAAATATGTGAGTGAGCAGATGGTGCTGCCAGCAGAACATCAGCTGCCTTGACCATGGAATAATGTTCCATAAACCCTATGGCACAAGGAAGAGCTGCACCTCTCTCACAGCAGTTTCCTGATTTATTGAGACAGGTTCACAAAACCCACCAGATCAGTATGAACTATTCTGCCCTTAACAAAATTCTAACTATCAACAAGAAAAGAAATATTTACCGTAAGGTCAGAGGAAAGACAAAAAGAAAAATGGTGGGTTGGTCCACCAAACATATTAGATAATGTAGAATTAAGTAGGAGGAACTGAAGGCTTTATTACATGACCAACATTTTGCTGTAAATGACATTTAGTTGATTAAAAACTGGTTGGATGATTCACATGTGTCATAGTATTAATATTGAAGAGTATAGCTTGCTCAGAAAAGGCAAGCAGGAGACTAATGAAGAAGGCAGAAAAATCTTCTTAAATGTGAAGAGTGCTTACTTCTTGTCTTGAGATTCAGATTATAGAGAAGCATATATTTCCTATAGGTGTTCAGAGCCTTCTTTATACTGCTTGGAATTAAAGGAGAAAGATGATGAGACACTATCGTGATGTTGGTCCTGGAGACGAAAATCAGAATAATCCAAGCATAGGATTTGTTAGAAATATCATAATCACTTGTTAGTCACTGGTCTCTACTCAAGCATAATCTATGGAAAGAATATAGCAAGATACAGAAGTAGGAACTCACCTGACTAAGGGTAGACTTCTGCAGAGAGGACGTCTGTATCTATGCTGGCTACTCTCTAGTCAATAGAGGCACTTGAAAGGTGCTGAAATCTGAGTAACTGTGTATTAAAAATGTCTTCTTTATATATATGTATGTATATAATCAAAAAGAACTTGGAATGAAAAACTAAGATACAGATACCTATGCAGAAGATGCTTAAATGATTTGAATCCCGTTCACGCAGTCCAGCAAGTTTTTGGAACACGGTGGTGTTGTCACCTTATAGACTCGGGGAGCAAAATCCTTCAGAGAAGAGTGTTATAAAGAAGCTGGAGTCTGTTAGAGAAACAATATCAAGCTGCACTTGTAATTTGACTAACTTGCAAGGTATTGATGTCATATATCAGAAAACATACTGCCTGTGGGCAGATCAGTAAAGAGGGACATGGGAACAAAAATAATTAAGCAAAAGTATGAAGGAAGTTCACCTAGCAAAGGATGGAAAAAAATAACAAAACCTAACTTGTGAAAACTTAGAAGATAATATAGGCAACAAAATAATGGCCAACATGAATTTATAAAGACCCAACTGCAACAGTAGCATAATTTCTTCATATAATATAGCAACAAGCTTTCCACATACAAAAGAGCATTTCTACATATCTGGATTTTAGCAGAGCTTTTGGCTTTGTCTTCTACTCTTAGGATCAATTTTAAAAAATATTATTCAGATGAAAGTATTACAGTATATGCAAACTTTGTTTCAAAAAAAGCTATTTAAAGAGTAATTACTGATGGTACATGTCAATTTTGAAGAATGTATCCACTAATGTACTACAGAGACTCTTGTTCTGTCCTGGATTATGTACTGTTTTCATAGACATTTTGGAGGATGAAATAGGGAGTTCTTATTAAATTTGGAGACTTGATAAAGGAAGTACATTTTTAAAAAAATTAGAATTTGAAGGAATCTCCAGTTAATGGTATAGTCTATTTTAAAATGCTAGCTATAGTAGGGATAATCAAAAGTGCTTTGCTAGAGCTCGAATAATCTGCTGGACACTACAGGTTGGGGAACAATTAGCTAAGTAGTCATCTAATACACAAGAATTCATGGGTTGAAGAAAAATTGTCTATAAGCCAACAATATTGTAGTGTTGCAAAAGAGAATAAGGCAAACTATACTGTGTCATTCGACAGGAGTGTGACATTCAACATTAAAACAATTTTTCCTTCTACCTGGAACTACTACGGCTGCTGTGGGAGTATTACTCTGAGATTGAACCTCACTTTAAGAAATGCTGTGGAAAAATGAAAGAGTTAAGAGAATTATAAGAGTTCAGAAAACACGGTCTATGGTAAAAGAATAAAGGACTTCTGGAGTATGGTAATTTAGAGAGTAGAAAGAGCAAAGAAGTGTTGTTTACTTCCAACTATGTAGAAGTGTACTGCAGTGAGAAGCAGGATGATGAATATGTAATGGACTTAAATTTATTCAGAAAAGATTTTGTATTATTGAGTACGATAAAGTACTAGAGAACCTTGCCTGAAGAGATTTTATGTGGTTTGCAGGGCTTAAGAGGAGTTGAAATAAACTTCTGTTCTAAGCACAATTCATTTTGCACTCAGGCACATGGATGTTTAAAGGTCTCAGACAGCTTTGAATATGTGAGGGCCAGGCTCCTACTTCATTCCTGAAGGAGAAAGCCTTGTCTTCATGAGAGATGGATGTCTGGGTAGGTGCAGCACGAGCAGAGTGGACAGTAAGAAGATTCCCAAGAAGTGCTACCGGGTACTCTGAGCTCAAGGATTCATATTGCCACTGGTTGTAGTGATAGAAGAATGAGATTCCAAAGAAAGCTCTCTTTCCTCCAAGCTAGTTGCTGAAGTGCTGATGACAGAATTCATGTCAAGGAACAAGGATGAGGACAGTCTCCCATTTTATGTACCGTGCCCTGTAATGCCATCATGCACAAACACTTTTTAAAAAAAAAAAAATTCCTAGGTTTTTCCAGTGGTTTATTAGATTTTTAGAGTTTTTTATTTATCTATGACAGCCTTTGAAAGTTTTGAAGTTACTTTATTTAATTTTCTTTTAATTATTTAAAGTTCTTGGAGAGTTGTGATCATGAGGTTTTTGTATTTGAAAAAGACTCCCACTAACACTTCATAAAATACTTTAAAACAATATATCTCTTTAAAAATTAAATGAAAGAGGTAAATTTGCATAAGAAAATAGCATAAGTTATCACAAATTTCAATAAAAGTAAATTCAAATTTCACATCTCTCTGTGTTGTTACAGCATACAAAATGATGGATTCTTCTAATATAGAAGTAATTATTTTCAGTAGAAATTTTATTAAGACATTCTATGGCATGTACAGTAATGATATGTTTATTAGCTGATGCAATATTTCATGAGATTAAATCAATCTCTTTAAAAAATTTCTGCTGTAGGGTTCCATTTGATTTTAATTTAGTAGGCTTATGTGCAATGTGTGTTATAATACAAGACTAAGATAATTATTAGAAAGATCATAAAAGAAGAATGTGTTATCTCAGCAAGTGTCAATAGCCATACTGGCAGTTTATGTCTGCTCCATTAGTAAGGGGAATAGATGTCCAGAAACCTCTGGAGGAAGAATAGTGAAATGAGACAAGGCTTGGGCAAACAGCCAGAATAACTAGCTTGGATGTGAACTAGTGGGCAGGCACTGTTTCACTTCATTTCATTTGTCAGTCTGTTACTGCTCCTCTAACATTCATGCAGTGATCACTGCATGTTGGCATTCCAAAAAGCTCCTGGCAAGATGAAAATTATAGAAAAGCCTTTCTGCTTTATTATTATTTTAATAATCTCTGTGTTTGATTTATTCTTACAGCACTGACTTTCTTTTTACATCAGTTTTAGTTTTCCTTATGAAGCAGTGAGGGTATCAGTTGCACACATTTTCTGTCATTGTAATGCACGCACTTTCTATGTCCTGTATGTGACACATTGTTCTTCATTCAGTCATTGTGCTGCATGCTTAAATATTTAAGAATTTTTCTTTCTCTCTGTTTTCAAAGACACTGTTAAAGCTTAGTGTCTTTGAAGAGCATTCCTAGAACTGTTCTGGTTCCCAGTTGACGCCTGTGTGTCACCATTATCTATTACAAATAGTTTGCGATATTGGAGTTTGATGAAAGTTTCACTGTGAATTATATATTTAAATGGCAACTGTGTCGTTAGGAAACCAGGTGGGTAAGCTCAGCATATGCTTAGTCAAACCTCAACAAATACTTCTGAAACAGTTCTAGATGCAGCTGTCATGGGGCAAGACGCCATAGAGCAGGTCAGACACTTTAGTCAGGGAGACCAGTAGCTGGTATTCCAGTACAGTGGAGCACCATTTCTCAGTTTGGTACTCAAGCAAATCACCATATCTACTCCACTTAGAAGAGAAAGTGAACACAGCTTAACACCCTGTCTGAAAGGAACTTTCCCAGTTCTTCTTCTCATTAATGCTTGTATATAGAATCACATAATGTTTTGGGTTGGAAGGGACCTCAAAGATCATCTAGTTCCAACCCTTGTGCCACAGGCAGGGCTACCTTCCACTACATCAGGTTGCTCAAAGCCTCATCCAACCTGACTTTGAGCACCTCCGGGAATGGGAGGACATCCACAACTCCTCTGGGCAACCTGTTGCAGTGTATCACCACCCTCAGAGTGAAGAATTTCTTTCTTATATCTAATTGAAATCTCTCCTCTTTCAGTTTAAAGCCATTGCCCCCTGTCCTATCACTACATGCCCGTGTAAAAAGTCCCTCTCCAGCTCTCTTGTAGGCCCTATTTAGGTACTGGAAAGCTGCTATAAAATCACTTTGGAGCCTTCTCTTCTCCAGACTGAACAGCCTCAACTCTCTCAACCCGTCTTCATAGGAGAAGTGTTCCAGCCCTTGAATCATTTTTGTGGCCCTCCTCTGGACTCGCTCCAGCAGCTCCATGTCCTTCTTGTGCTGGGGACCCCAGAGATGAATGCAGTAATCCAGGTGGGGTCTCATGAGAGCTGAGTATAGAGACAGAGTCACCTCCCTCGACCTGCTGGCCACACTTCTTTTGATGAAGCCCAGGATGCAATTGACTTTCTGGGCTGCAAGTGCACATTGCTGGCTCATGTTGAGCTTCTCATCCACCAGCACCCCCAAGTCTGTTTCCTCAGGGCTGCTCTCAATCCATTCTCCACTCAGCCTGTACTTATGCTTGGGATTGGCCTTGACCCGTGTGCAAGACCTTGTTGAACTTCATGAGGTTCTCACAGGCCCACCTCTCAAGCCTGTTGAGGTCTCTCTGGATGACATCCCTTCCCTCCAATGTGTTGACCACATTGCACAGCTTGGTGTCATCAGCAAACTTGCTGAGGGTGCACTCAATCCCACTGTGCATGTGGCCGACAAAGATGTTAAATAGCACCGGCCCCAATACCGACACCTAAGGAACACCACTTATTACTGACCTCCACTTGAACATCAAGTCATTGGCCACAACTTTTTGAGTGTGACCATCCAGCCAATTCCTTATCCATCGAGTGGTCCATCTGTCAAATCCGTGTCTCTCCAATTTAGAGACATATCTTTTCTGCAATGTTTCAGTGCATCCTTCAAGAAACTGGGAAGTTATTCTCATTGATTCCCTAAGGAGCTGATAGGGAAATGGTGGGGCAGAAAATACAATTTATCAAATTTAGAGTGAAAACAATCATTTAATGGAAAATAGTGATAACTTCATATTGAATTTAATATGGGCAGAAAGGGACCATAATGTAAGGATATTTCTGAAAATTGCCATTTTTAAGATGAATATCAACTGGCACTGGGAAAAAATGTAACTCAAATATATTTCTAAACTGGAGAAGATAACTGCAGAATTACCCTTCTTTAAGGAGTTAAATGAATTATTTTCTTCAATTTTCTGACATTATTTATAAACTTTTTACTGGGATAATAATTAAAACAAATAAGTTGTTATTGGTTAAGTTGAAAACTACTGACTTCCACGATGAGTTGCTTATATTTTCCTTCTACACAGAACTTCTACACAGAGTCCCAGCTCTGGATATGCTATTATACTTTTCCAGAAAGTATGTGAAGTGGTATACAATTCAAACAGTATTGTATTGCTAATACAGGAATGCTTCTAATTGCTTTTATAAAGAGTCTTTTTTTCTGGAAGAAAGCTGCTGTTAAAATTGAAAGGCGCTAACAGTATTGCATTACTTATAAGAGTAGTTCCTTTGACTTTAGTTGAATATAGAGTACACACAAAAAGTGTTCATAGTATGAAATGGAAATCTCAAGAAGAATCTGTCATACGTAAGGCAGCTTTTTTTAATGGAGTTTTGTCTGCATTGTTAATACATTGGTATTATACAAGTGCAATAATACAAGACTAAAGGCTTGTTTGGCATTTCTTAGAAGTTCCAAAGATCATTTTTACATATGTAAACCTAACATCTATGTATATTTCTTATGTCCATGAGTAATACTATTAATACATTAATAAATCCTATTTAAAAAATCAGTAGTAAAATTAATTTAGATTAATTGCTACTGAACCAAAGACTCAAAATAAAAGAACAATGATAGATATCTTTATCATTTATAAGAATCTTGTTGAAAAGAGACTCATTAGTTTCCATCTGAAGGTGAAGTAAAAAATCCATATTTTTCTTGTATTTTAGCTATATAGAATTTCTTGTTCCAGGGTATGCATCTAGTGTGGAGGGGAAAAAAAAAAAAAACAAACACAAACTCAGCAGCATAGATTGATTCACTATCTATGATTCTATGAATTACATCTTACTTGTGTCTAAATTGATGGATTTTTTGACTACTCCTTATATCCTGGGCCTAAAGATATCATTTGGGCCCCTACAGCCTTGGATTACAGAAGGCAGCCTGGACCTTCAGAGTAGAGGCGAACTGCAGAGACTATGAAAAATTTTCCCAGCCTTCCCTCTGGTGAAAAAGAAAGCACTAGAGGATGTCACCCTTCCTACAGCCTTACAATGAGCGCTGAATTTTCCTATAATGTACAACCTTATTGGTGCACTTATATAGTAAGGCAAGAAACACTGCTTTTCTGTATCGTTTCCTGTTGTGGAACGCAACAATGATAAATAGCTATTTCTACAGAAAATCTTTAATTCAAACGAAAGCAAAGATTGTAAACATTATGTATTCCCTGTTAATTTAACGGAATTAGACATTTTATTGCAGCAGAGTTCTCCACTACTTCAAGAGTATGTTTTGGATGTTTATTTTAGTTCATGAGATAAAAATTACATCCTTAAACACATGCAACCAGTGCAAATATGTAATATGATTTACTTAGAATTGTGTCCAAAATTGTCAGTAAATGTTCATGTAATTAGAAAATGGTTCAATGACAGTTCTATTCTGCTGCCCTTAGTGAACCCTGCGTTATATCATACTCTTCCAGGAACTTCAACAAAGCTGGTCATAGTATATTCTCACTGTTTTTGAAGCATAGTTATGACTGAGAGATGAAAGGTACCAGCTGTATTTTAAAATCTGTTTGTCACCTCTGGACGTAAACCTGCCATTGCAGAAGGTCATATGCTAACATTTGCTTTGGATAAAAAATGTCTTGCAATTGTTAATAAAATAAGTAAAGCTTTGGAAAAAAAAATGTTAGACTGCTTTCGTTTTGATATCTTTTAATGGACAAATACAGTAGAGGAAGAATAAGTATTGGCTAAATAGACAAAACCCACATGGAAAATCAAAGATTCAGAAAGGCATATATGCACTGTGTGCATGCCTGCAGTTATTCATCACCTAGAAATATTGCCACTTGAGTAAAGGTCAGTATTGACGAGAAGTTTCCGCTGTTACTAGATAATTCTCCACGCTTCATCACTTCTGTGCAATTTATTTCTGTCAGCTCTGCATATGACATTTGCCTTAATGCTGTTTAGTGTATGTGGAAAAAGGAATGACCAAGTCTGTGTGTTGCATTGTCTTTTAGCATATACCCATGGAAGTGGATATAGTCAAAGGAGCTTGAGTCCTGACATAGTCCAGTAGAGTCTTACTGCAGAGGTCTAAATAGAAATGCTGCTAGACATCCATCCTGTCAGCAGGGAAGGCTAACCTCTTTCTCAGGACTAGAAAACAGAAGAATTTGGGCTGAATTCAAAGTGTCACAATTTGCTGTATAACCTTCAGCAAATCACTGAATTTTGCTGTTTCCTGATTTTTGTAGTGAAGTATAGATAACAGCAATTTCTTGCTTATCTATTTAGGTAATAAATTCTTCTGGCTAGAGATTATTTTTTACCTAACATCCCGTAATGCATAGATAAATATATACTCAAACTTCTAGGTGTTTCTTTGGTAGAAAATAAGTAAAGACGGAGAATTTCAAAAGAAAAATACTCACTCTGTACTCTAGAATTTCTGACTTTATTGGATATTTTTAAAAAATGCAAAACAATCACCCAAATTTAGTTAGTTTAATAAGGTAATAAGCTTTTTATATAGCATACTTGTGTTTGAAACAAGAAAGTAAAAATGAGGACAGCATTTTTTATTCAGATCTTTAATAAACATGTATCTAGTCTTCAAAATTTTGATCTGAGTCCTGATTTAGCTTTTGCATAATGTCACAGATATTTGCAACTCTGTCAGTTCTACTGCTCTTTGTGGAATGCTGATGGTTTTATTAATCTCCACAGTTACTACAGCTTCTTAGAATCCATGTAGACTGAGTTCTTCAGTTAATGATGCTCAATATTCACTTTCATCTACAGCAATGTTACTAAGACAGACCTGTATTTTGTATTTGCACAAACTGGGTTGTTTCTGTACAACCAAAGAGGAATTCAAGTATACCTGGGCTGAAAATTTAAAACTATAGCTAGACTGACTGTTAAAGATAGAAAAAGGCACATCCTTCCTGCCAAGACCTGGTCAGGAGATAGTTTGTACACTTGTTAGAAATAAGAAAGGCAAGAGAAACATTAAGCTACTTAAGAGGGACAATGTTTTTCATGGCAGTTATCCCTGGAGGTCAAGAGCAAATTAGCAAATTTCTCTTTTATTTCACAAGGCAGGAGCACAGAAGTTGAAATCTTTAATGTTGAGCTTGTAATCTGAGAAAATACAGTGCAATTTCCTTTTGGTCAGTAGCATCAAAGATGCAATCAATAAATTCACCCTGTAGCAATGTCCCTGTACTGAGAAACTGTCTTGAGGGAAGTAATATTACTTCAGTCCTATATAGAATCATAGAATCATAGAATGGTTAGGGTTGGAAAGGACCTCAAAGATCATCTAGTTCCAATCCTCCCTCCATGGGCAGGAAACCCTCCACTACACCAGGTTGCCCAAAGCCTCATCCAACCTGGCCTTGAACACTTCCAGGGTTGGGGCATCCACAACTTCTCTGGGCAACCTGTTCCAGTACCTCACCACCCTCTGAGTGAAAAATAATTTTTTTCTCATATCCAATCTAAATCTGCCCTCTTTCAACTTAAAGCCATTTCCCCTTGTCCTATCACTACATGCCCTTGTAAAAAGTCCTTCTCCAGCTTTCCTGTAGGCCCCCTTTAAGTACTGGAAAGCTGCAATAAGATCACCCCGAGCCTTCTCTTCTCCAGGCTGAACAGCCCCAACTCTCTCAGCCTGTCTTCATAGCAGAGGTGTTCCAGCCCTCAGATCATCTTCGTGACCCTTCTCTGGACCTGCTCCAGCAGCTCCATGTCTTTCTTGTGCTGGGGACTCCAGAGCTGAACACGGTATTCCAGGTGGGGTCTCACGAGAGCAGAGTAGAGGGGCAGAATCACCTCCCTCTACCTGCTGGCCACACTTCTTTTGATGCAGACCAGGATATGGTTGGCTTTCTGGGCTGCCAGTGCACATTGCCGGCTCATGTTGAGCTTCTCATCCACCAGCACTCCCAAGTCCTTTTCCTCAGGGCTGCTCTCAATCTGTTCTCTGCCCAGCCTGTACTTGTGTTTGGGATTGCCCTGACCCACGTGCAGGACCTTGCACTTGGCCTTGTTGAACTTCATGAGGTTCTCACAGGCCCACCTCTCAAGCCTGTTGAGGTCTCTCTGAATGGCATCCCTTCCCTCCAGCGTGTCCACAACACCACACAACTTGGTGTCATCTGCAAACTTGCTGAGGGTGCACTCAACCCCACTGTCCATGTCACCAGCAAAGATGTTAAATAGCACTGGCCCCAGTACTGACCCCTGAGGAACACCACTCATCACTGGCCTCCACGTGGACATTGAACCGTTGACCACAACTCTTTGAGTGTGACCATCCAGCCAATTCCTTATCCACCGAGTGGTCCATCCATCAAAACCATGTCTTTCCAGTTTAGATACAAGGATGTCATGTGGGACAGTATCAAATGCTTTGGATAAGTCCAGGTAGACGATGTCAGTTGCTCTTCCCCTATCCATCAATGCTGTAACCTCATCATAGAAGGCCACCAAATTAGTCAGATTCAAAGCTGATATGATACAAAGCCCCTTGCGTTGGAGATCTTTGAAGATAAAAGGCTACATTCTCAGCTACTATAAATCAACATAACTATTTTGACTTTAAAGTGCTACCAATTAAAGTGTATTTTTGCAAGACGCCATTATTTTCTTGCTCAGTAGCGACTTTAGTAATGATTTATTTATTCTCTACTGGTTTATGCTATCTGGTCACACCATAAATAGTGAGGCACTTCTTTTCCTCTTAGGTGGTACTTTCCTTGGTGGAGGTCTTCAGCCACAAATTAATTTTATTGTAAGGCTGTCTTATAGGAACTGGTTCTCACAAATCCTTACCAGGATTGCACCATTATGCAGAGTTTTATCATTTCAGTCTTAGAGGAGTTATTCTGCAGTTGGCTCTGGCTTGCTAAATTACATTGCCTTAATTGGTAAGCATTCTTAGTTTTTCTCTTTCCATGCTGAAAGAACTGGCATACCACTACATTCCTCACAAACCAAATTTTTCCACAGCAGGCAGTTTCTCTGAATATGTTTTTTAAATCTTTTCTAAGACTGAAATCAACATAATGAGAAGGAATGCGTAGGAGGTTAATAAAGGTTCATTAAACAAGAAGCTTTGACTACCTCATGTTCTTCTTTCATTTCAGTTCTCCCAACGTCCCAGGTTAGCTCAGTTTCATTAGAGCATACAGACAACTTAGTGAAAGGAAAAAAGACAGTGAAAGTTGCTGACAGATGGTTGGAATAATAAAACTAATAATTGAGAATTTCCCCATTTTAATTCATACTCAACATACACGTGATGAAAAAGAATTAATTCTTGTGTATATTTTTGCAGAAGTCTGAATTATTTCCACATTCCAGATTCTTGGCATAAACTTGACTGTTCCCTGGGTAGGACTCAAGTAGATAACACCTGAAGTTTTATCTCTAAAAAAAAAAGTTAAAATTTTCAGTAAGGATCAAATTAAGGAAAAACCTCACAACGTATTTATAAGAATGTATTTATAATATGCATATTGTGATCATACAGAGTTCAATATTTTCATATAAAAGTTGTGCACATGTAGCATTACAAGATGTCAATAATAACAGAAAATTCTCTCAGTATTGAAGACTCCACATATTCTAAGACATCTAATATTCTAATACATCTATCAAATGCAAAGCAGAATTCATTTTCATTCACAAAATGATAATAAACAACATTCATATTTGCCAAGATGTTATAAGAATCTCTTTGCGAAAAGAATTAATGAATTTCTAGCTTGAGCTTTACTAATATAAATTCAAAGGCAATTGGACGAAATCAGAGAGTTTAAGCAGTGCTATTTTGGAGTTCTATGTACATAATCATGACTAAAATCTGCTGTGATGATAATACTTTATTTGGCTTGTAGATTTATTGTCTTCATTTATTTAATTGATTTGAGGGGTATGCAAATAGAATAGTCTTCCATGTAATCTTAGCATTATACATTTATCTGAAAGCTGCAACAGATTAACTTCTAACTTAGATACTGCAGCTGATAACATGAAAGCTTAATTCAAAGCACAGTAAGGAACTGTGAAAACCTTTTGTAGCTGTTGCTCCTAAATATATTTATCTGTATCAGTTAATAAATACATATGCAAAAGTTGTTTAACACCAACAGCATACTTGATTCTACATTTCTACACAAGATTAATTTACATTTCCCACCCTGCAAAATGGAGACTGAGAGGAAGTAATCACTCCAGGTAATTTTTCCTTTTTCTTTGATTGCAAATTAACTTATGAACAAACCAACAAAAAGAGCTCTCCATCTGCAACCCATGTGAACATAGGCAGATTTTTAAGTGGGATGTAAATGTGCAACAAGCAGATGGCAACTGCAAACACATGGCAAGAGTTGGAAAAAAGGGCTGAAAAAAGGCAATAAATAGAGAACTGGCACTGTTAACAGTGCAAACAGTTTGAAGAGGATGGTAATGTGGTATGTTCAAGGCACAGGTCAGGATAATGCCGAGCAAACAAAACTAAAAGCCAAAAAATATTAACTTCCAATGGTTAGGAATTAACTAGAGGAAGCAACTCTGAAATAACCTACTGAAAAGAGAGGTAAAGGTAACATGAGCAGGGACATGCATTTTAGATAATCTGAAACGAAGGAAGATGGTTATGATGTGTATGTTTTATCTATGACACTGTCTTCTCCCATAACACGATACTATGCAATTTTAAAATAAATGTCAAGATTAGGTGAGATATAAATTAAGCATCTTTGATTTCGTGAACTCAAAGTAGATGATCTAATGGCATGAGAAGAGTCAATATTGTCATGATACAGCAAAACAGCAAAGATGTGTCCAAATAGAAGTTTTTTGTTCTCTTATCTTCGAAGAAATTGAACCCTTGCGTGTTCAAAACAGCAGTAACATGAAAGGAAAAGACTGCTTTTCACTTAATGCTAAATATTCAAAAAGACGTGCAAAAAAAAAAAAAGAAAAACTCAACAAAAAGCTCTGACTGCTGTCGGTCTCACGTTGCTGGGAAAGCAGTATTCTGATGCTATCATGAAATGAGAACAGCAGGTGTGTAACTACGATCACATCTTATTTGTAACGAACAAAAGGTGGTGAAACATGGGAGCAGAACAGCACCAAAAGCAGGGCTGAGGAGATGGAGGATTCAAACAGCAAAGAGTGAATAGCATATTGAGAAGACAGGGAACAAAAAGAAACATAAACCATAAAGGCAGATAATTTAATCCGTGCTGTATAAAACCTCTGTATAAAACTTTTCAAATCGTTGATAATTAAACCAACCAAGCAACAAGTACACCTTTTAAAAAAATAATCAAATTACTCTATTAATAGGCACACAGGTACGGCTGAAGCAAATGCACAACATTGACAGTCATAATCCCTGTGTTGCTACTGCTGCCTTTTGGGTAGAACCTTCCAAAAAGCTTTTTGCCATCTAATCACCTACTAAAAAAGCAGATGCCAGGACTTTATTGGCATTCCAGCACTGGCTTCACTGGAATGCAGAGAAAATGGTGAGCTGTTCCTACAGGGAGCTTCACTTCTTAGCACAACTTTATAGTGCATAGCACTGGCTTTTTTGTGTGTGTATGGGGGAGAATCCAGAAGCTTTGCAATCCTGAGAAACCAAAGATCTCCCAGAATACAGCTAGACCTCCTAAGAATTTCCAGAAAAAATATCATTAACCCAAAACACTAACTTCCTTCCTTTCTTAAATGCAACCCTTACTTCCCCAGCATGTGTTTACATTATCCTACTGAGTTGCTTCTTCTTTCCTGTTGTAACTTTCTGCGGTTGACAATGATACTGAGAGCTTGGTCCTATGTGCTTAAAAACTCTGCCCTAGACTTCTCATCACAAAAGAAAAAGCTTTTCCTTTTTGCCCCAAGCACAGACAGAGCTTTCATCCTTCGAGAGTTCTTTACTTTTATATGTGAAATAGAGCAATTTTCAGCAAGGGCGAACAGGGCTTTGGAATTTGAGAAATCCCAATGATAATTTAATGCTTATGGAAAGACTGAAGAATTTGGCTCCCCTCTGATCTTTCCATTCCAGTTGGACGGAAAGTATCTAACTAGGCGTCTACCCTTCGTAGGGATATAATATATTAAGATGGTTAAATTGATTGATTTGTTACATACACACACCAATGTTTGTAAAAACCCAGTGAGCAAAACTACTGCAACCACGTATGACTCCAGCTACGTCAGACTTCACTTGCAAACTGAAGCATTAGTATTAGTATTAATTACTACATTAGTATTCCAGGCACTTCAAGGTGACTGCGTATCGATCCCATTGCAGCTGGAGGGCCAGCTACCCCCACAAGTATTGCATGTCAACTCTGTTGACATGTTGGATAAGGAGCTTCCCCATCTCTTCTAGGGCTTTTGAAGAGTTTCTTCTGAAAAGTTGGTTTTATGCTGCATAAGTCTCCATAGCTGAAACCCAAACCATCTGAGATCCCAAACACGAAGGTCTTTTTGCTCAGGATTACCTTGGTGAGGGGTCCTTTCTTCCTTACCTCTTGGTCTTTAACTATCACCTCCTTACGAGAACCACAGCTTGCTATGGTTAGGATGTTTTCTAGCCGTGACTGGGAATGGCATACAAGAAGCATGTGAAAATAAGGCTAAAACCATGATTTTCCTTTCCTTCTGAAGTAATGAAAATTAATTTTTACCCTGAATGTTCTACTAGCAGCTTACATATAGTTTATTTTTCACTGCTTTTCTATCTTACTTCCTTAGTTCCTTTATATTTGTCACTGCAACTCGCACAGATAACAAACTCCATTAACAAAAATGCCCTTCTTTCTGTTGTCCCTTCTCACACATAGCTGAAGAGCCAGCAGAGACACTGACAGTCTCCTGCTGTCACAGGGGTCACTGCAGGTATGTCAGGTTCAAGTATATAAGTTTTATAGTTATCCATAAAGTCACTGTAGTCTAGAGCCGTGGAGCTGCTAAAATATCTTTTTTTTTTTTTTCATCTCTTGATCCTCACTCAGTTTTGTCCTCCCATTTCCTATAATGCTTTCATTCATCTCACAACAATTTGGAGAATTAGTACCATTAGTGTTGCTGCTGAGCATATAAGTAAACTATCTTCCGCTGGTAAGGGCATGGATCTTCTCGTAAAAGATAAAAAGAAATCTGAAGTATTTTTTTTCATAGCAAAATAAGAACGACAAAGTTCTTCAATATCTGTATCTAAGATAATTCTGTGGTGATTCAAAGAATTCTTACTTCTCCTGAAGTGATTCTGTTATCTACAGTATAAAGTAAGCCTAAAGCAATACATTCTTTGCAATTAATGAAAACATGGACAGAACAAGCCTGGAGACATGTATATTTGGCTGTGGCTTTCAATGCAAGGCTTGGTGTCTGCCAAACTCACCTCCACAGTTTTTAATGGCAAAAAAATTAGGGCTTTGATGTAAACGCTTTGAACTACTCCTATCTAAAGTAAGCTTCTAGGCACATGAGACTACTCCCCCTTAAAGCTTTCTAAGCACGCATGCTGAAAGATTTTGGTGGATTAAAGACCGACTGAATTTGCTTAAAAATACGTGTCGCTGAATATAAATGCTGTGTTCCTCGCAACTGATAGGAAACTTGCCTTCAGTAGGCAAATTAACCGTAGAAGTGAGAAACAGCATCTCCTAGTTCAAGTTGTATTGTTAAGTGTATATTCAGCAAAAGCTAAGCAAAAGGTGTGTGCTGAATGCTAAAGGTATGCTCATTGATTAGGTCAAACTAATGAGGCTGGAAGTCAGTCTTCCTATTGTAAAAACGGTATTTAGATGGTTGGAAAAATTGTTGCAGATGTTTGCAGAACTGCAGATGCTGTCTTTGAGCAGTATCACTACCACTGCTCACAAAACAAATTTTAACAGTAAAAAATAATTCTAGAATGACATAGTATGGAGCACAGTAGCATTTCAGTATGTTCCTGTAGCACAATTAGTTAAGCATGTCTAAATGTTATTACTGTACTTCGTAATCTCTTTTACAGGATGTTACCAAAGGATTGCAGTGACATTCATTACATAATAGATTCTCTGGGCAACCTATGCCAGTACCTCACCACCCTCTGAGTAAAAAATTTCTTCCTTATATCTAATCTAAATCTCCCCTCTTTCAGTTTAAAGCCATTGCCCTTTTTCCTGTCACTACATGCCCTTGTAAAAAGTCCCTCTCCAGCTCTCTTGTAGACCTTCTTTAAGTATTGGAAGGCTGTTAGAAGGTGTCCCTGGAGCCTTCTCTTCTCCAGGCTGAACAACCCCAACTCTCTCAGCCTGTCTTCGCAGCAGACGTGCTCCAGAACTCTGATCACCTTTGTGGTCCTCCTCTGGACTCTCTCCAACAGATCTTCTTATGTTAGGATACCTAGAGCTGAATACAGTACTGCAAGTGCGGTCTCATGAGAGCAGAGTACAGGGGCAGAATCACCTTCCTCAACCTGCTGGCCACGCTTCTTTTGACGTAGTCCAGGATATGGTTGGCTTTCTGGGCTGCAAGCACACGTTGCCAGCTCATGTTGGGCTTCTCATTAACTAACACCTTCAAGTCCTTTTCCTCAGGGCTGCTCTCAATCCATTCTCTGCCCAGCCTGTACTTATGCTTGGGATTGGCCCCGACCCATGTGCACGACCTTGCACTTGGCCTTGTTGAACTTCATGATATTTACACAGGCCCACCTCTCCAACCTGTCAAGGTCCCTCTGGATGGCATCTCTTCCCTCCAGTGTGTTGACCACACCACAGACCTTGGTGTCATCAGCAAACTTGCTGAGGGTGCTCTTGATCCCACTGTCCATATCTGTGACAAACATGTTAAATAACATTGACCTCAATACTGACCCCTGAGGAACACCACTCGTCACAGGCCTCCACTTGGACATTGAGCCGTTGACCACAACTTTTTGAATGCGACCATCCAGCCAATTCCTTATCCACTGAGTGGTCCATCCATCAAATCCATGTCTCTCCAGTTTAGAGACAAGGATGTCGTGCAAGACACTGTCAAATGCTTTGCACAAGTCCGGGTAGAGGATGTCAGTTGCTCTTCCCTTATCCACCAACGCCATAAGCCACTGAATTTGTCATGCATGATTCGCCCTTAGTGAAACTTGACTTCCTCTTTGTTGGGATGCATTTCTCTCTTGAGCTTGGAGAAGGTTATCTTTGAATATTAACCAGCTTTCTTGGGCCCCTCTTCCCTCCAGGGTTTTATCTCCCATTGTACTCTCCCAAGCAGATCTCTGAAGAGGCCAAAGTCTGCTCTCCTGAAGGCCAGGGTAGGGAGCTTGCTGTGCTTTCTCCTTGCCGCCCTAAGAATCTTGAACTCCACTATTTCATAGTCATTGCAGCCAAGGCTGCACTTGAGCTTCACATTCCCCACCAACCCCTCCTTTTTGGTGCGAAAAAGATTCAGCATAACACCTCTCCTCGTTGGTTCCTCTATCACTTGGAGAAGGAAGTTATCATCAATGCATTCCGGGAACTTCCTGGACTGCTTATGCCCTGCTGTGTTGTCCCTCCAACAGATAATGGGGTGGTTGAAGTCTCCCATGAGGACCAGGGCTTGAGAATGTGAGGCTGCTCCTGTCTGTCTGTAGAGGGCCTTATCCATTTGATCCTTCTGGTCAGGTGGTCTGTAGCAGATCCCCCACTATGATGTTACTTGTCCCTGCCCTCCCTTTAATCTTGACCCGTAAGCTTTCAGTTGACTCCTCATCTGTCCTCAGGCAGAGCTCCATGCACTCCAGCTGGTCATTGACATAGAGGGTGATACCTCCTCCTCATCTGCCCTGCCTGTCCTTCCTAAAAAGCCTGTATCCTTCCATTCTGACACTCCAGTCATAGAATTCATCCCACCACATTTCTGTTATGCCAATAAGATCTTAGCCATTCAGATGTGCAAACATCTCTAACTCCTCTTGTTTATTCCCCATGCTATGTGTGTTTGCATAGAGGCATTTAAGTTGAGCCCTCGATGAAGGTGACTTACTGGCTGGAGTGTCTGGAATTCCTTTCTGCTGCTCTTCAGATTCTCTCAGCTTGTCTTGATCAAGCCTGATATCATCCCTCTCCTCCTTCAAGTCTAATTTAAAGCCTTGTCAGAGCCCCGCTAGCTCATGAGGAAAGACCTTTGTCCCCTTTTGAACAAGCTTAATCCCATCTGATGCCAGCAAAAGCCTGGTGCTGTGTAGGCCATCCCATAATCAAAAAACCTAAAATTGTAGTGGTGACATCAGCCACAGAGCCATGTATCAATAGACTGGGCACCTCTCTTTCTTCCAATGTCGCTGCTGCAACTGGAAGGAGAGAGGAAAGAAAAAAACCTGTGCTCCAGATTCCCTTACCAATCATTCCACAGCACTGAAGTCTTTTTTGATCATATTTGGATGAGTCCCGGCTTCACCAACACACACATGGAAGCGGAGTAATGGGTAGTAGTCCGAGGGCTGCACCAGGATATATATATACACACTAAGTTTCTGACTGAGACCAATGAAAATTTTATCACATTTATCACAAGGTGGATGGCCAGATATGAAGAGCATTAAGACTCAACTAATAGATGAGGGATTTAGTAGAAGATTTTTATGGAGATTTGAATTCATACCTGAAGTGAAAGCTGAACCTTTCTAGCCATCATTAAGTACTCCCTGCACTACAAGGGCCACATTGCCAAATATGGTTCGATCAGATATAAAATGCTAAGGAGCTTTGAAAATGCCACCAAGGGTCTTTTAACCCTAAGGTCACTTAATCTAGACACAAACAAACAAGGATATTGCTGATGATTCAGTGTTCTTTCAAGGAGTGTGTCTGTTGTGTTTTATGGTAGAAAAAGGAAGTATCCAACTTTAGAGTGATAAAATGATGTAATTTTCTGTGCAAACACACAAAAAATCAATTAATAATAATAAACCCAGAAAAGTTATTCTTATCTAATTATGAGACCTATGAGATATAGTCAGTATCAGAGTTTGTGTGATATGAATATAACTTTGGAAAATTTCCTGTAAATTTCTATGTATTTCTACCAAAAGAAAGGCATTGATAGTGAAGAGATCCACCAGAACTTCAGTGCATGACCTCTGGATTCAAACAACAGCAGATTAATATATTAGCATTAATCAGCACAGAGCAATTACTGCACTGTACTTCGTAATTACTAAGTTTGTGTCCCTCGATTTTTGATTTTTCAGTAAAAAATTAAACATTATTAAATGTGCACACCTGGAGGGTGGGTGTTAAGGTTTTTTGTTCTAGCATAGAAAAATCAACTTAATTTTAAAAGAAACGGCTTTGATTAGTTTCTCAAATGTCTGTCTTTTCCCCCTTTTTTTCGTACATACTTATTTATTAGTCCAAGGATTGGATGTACAGTGCTTTTTGATGTGATCAATCCATTTCTTGCGAGAGAAATGGATTGATCACATCATAGAACAATTCATTAACATTAGCCAAAGTACATCATATTATAGTTAATGGAAAACTATGATTTATTTCCTTTTTGGAAAAGCAATCAAGATAAAAGAGATGCTGAGTGGTTTAATTAATATTAATTCAAGGTACAACAAACAGCTTGGTCTAAAGAAGAGCTGAATACTTTTCCAAAATTGAATCCTTCTTATTAGGTAGATAAATATTTGATTTGAAGAATGTTTTGGTCCATCAGTTGTTACAGTGTTACAGTATACAGTATCTTCTATCTTGCTTTACATCAGAAAGACCTTTTTTCCACTTTTTTTTTTTTTTTTTGGCCTGGAAAAACCTGCAGAGGCAGTAGTATTATCCTTTCTTTACTTCTTTCCCCCAGTTTAGTAGCTGTTTAGCTCACAAGTGCCATTTGGGAGTAATTAGCATTTCCTTTTCATCCAGAAGTGAGTAGATTGACATAAAATCTCAGAAACACCTGAGACTTTGTCTGTTTCACATTAAAATATGTGATGGATTTTTCTTGCATGTTTGTAAACCGGTAAACTTTATTAGTGCCATGCACATCATTTGCTACAGATGAGAAAGCTTTAACTACTAACTATATTACTCTTCACAGATCCTGCTAGCTCTGATGTTATCACTGTAATGAAAGCAGAAAATATGTGTTTTCTGACATCTTTGAAATTCACAAGTGCAGCTGAGACTTGTGTTGGCACTACTCTTAGGACAAAGCATCATTGAGACTATGCCTTTAACATCTTTTGTAATTAAGCTACTAGCTGGAAGACTTACTACCCCTTATAATTCACTGGATCAGGGCTTAGTGGATCAATGGGGCTGGAATGGAGATGTTCCTACTAGCACAGTCCATATTCTGTCATTTCTGTGTTTCGTAAAATTCTAGCTCTGAGACATATTTATATACAAACATCCATGTCAAGATTAATGGAATATTGTACTGTGGTATTATAAAAAAATGAAATTTTTGAGGATCAACACAACTGAAGCAGCAGTACATTTTATCTGGTTTTGAAAAAGGGACAAAGATAACTGCAACTGAATGTTGATAAAGTCAGTGTTTGTGTATAGAACCGAAGGGGGAAAAATATTTCCTTGTGACATGCTCCTAGCAGAAAAATATAAAGGAAAAGCTTTGAAACGGAAATTGCTATATGTTCTAAAAATAATCCTGATTTTTAGAAGTACATGGAAGCGTTGATTCTGTCTCAGTTAAAATGTAAGTACACACACTATGTGCAAAGAGAAATATTAATATTTTAATGATAATAATTAATTAGGTGCTTTCAGCCTTTCATTCTGTCATCAAGTTTGTGCTTTCTGTCACTAAGGCCGACACTTAAAACAAGAAGCTGGGACATCAGATGAAAGAATAGATTGTGTTTCTAAAAATTTGCGACTTATAATGACATAAGTACTGTTGTCATTTTAAGTGATTAACAAAAAATATAGGCAGATTTCTTATATAATTTAATGATACTTCCCATTGCAGTTTGTGTGTAACTTAGGATTTCAAGAGAGAAATAACAATCTTTTATTCTTTTCTGAAGTTGATAGGAAGCATAATTTTTTTTTCGTAATGTAATGTTAAAAAAAAAAGAAAATGCTATCTGCAAGTATCTTTTACAATGATAAAGTTCAGAATTCATAATTCTACAAGGTATGTTTAGAATATTTATTTTCTTCCTACTCCTGACTGAACTGTGCCTAACAAGTACCACAAGGTTAAAAATTACTCTCATTCATGGGGAAAAAAACATGGAGCAAATGGTACTTTTTAAAGATGTAGTTAACCAAGGTCAATAGGTCAAAAGAGGTCAATAATCCTGCTGCATTAGTCTTTGCAATAAAACATTGGCAAGGACTGTTATAAGCCGTTTTGTCTCTCTTCCCATATTTTGGAAAGGAGATTATTCTTTTACTTCAATGTAGGTTAGTAAAGTGCAGCCCAGACTGAAGATCCCAGAGGGAACACAATGTCTCTCTCTCTCCCTCTCTATAAACCCTCTGCCTAAAAAATGCAAGGATTGTTCAAAGAATCTCTAGACTCTATTCTACATGGGAATAAACCTGGCCATGGAAAAGCAGACATCCAGCTCCTAAAAAGTAAAATTGTTCAAATATCTCTTGCAATGGTGGAGACCCAGCTGCAAGCCTGCTCTGTGAGATAGTCTTTTGTGCTGCTCCTCTTCTTATTGGCAATTGTATTCTGGTTTTGATAAACTTTTTAATCCTAGGTACATACAAATTCAAAGCTTTTAATGCAAAAATTTTAGTTTAGATTAACTGGTGTTTTCAGTTACAGAAATGTTGGGAAAAATGTACTTTTCAGGCAAAATATATTCCCTAAATTTCCATTGAGAATGGCTTGCTGAGGTACAGGAGAAACAAAAAAAAAATCAAAATGTAGTGGATATGGTGGTGCTTTGTGAGGTTTTTCCATGGTTCTGTATTAGGGTTTTTTTTGTGCACTAGGTGTTTGCATACAGATGAGAAACTGAATGAGAGCTAAGCCAAGCATGTGTTTTTTGTTGTGCTCTGACAAAGTGAGTCTTTCAATCTCTATTTGGAGTATTATAAAAATCCAAAGCCTAAAGCCTGCTCTAGTTGAAGTATAGTCTCTCTCTCTCTTATGAGCATCGCTACACTCTTTCTTGTGGATTCAGCTGTTACGGGATGCTCATGTCACAGATGTAACATCAATCGCTTTAGTAAACTGATGAAGAACTATATTTTCTTTCTCAAAGAAGCAATAGCTTATCTTGTGAGCTCTTACTGTAACCAGTGTCCTATGCTATTTAGAGGGATGGAACTGCTCCAAAGCTTCACAGCGCTTTGGATTTCAGATTACTTTCAGGTACCTACACACAACCACTCTTCTCTTGCACAAGAGGCACCAGCTATTTACCTGCTCTGAACCTTCTCTCTTTTCATCTTGCAGGCCTTAGCCACAAGTCACTCACTGTTATTGAAGTACACAAGCACCGGAAGAGTACTTTTTGCTCGTAGCCAGGGCTCTTCTTGCTGTATCTTCTTCTGTGAAAGAAGGAAGCATGTTTCTAACTAGTGTCTCATAACACAGCTGATCTTACTTCCAGCAGCAGGTCCTGGACCAGGAACCCATTCACTGGTAAAAATGATGTCCAGATTGCCTTGATCCTGAGCAGAGGCAGGGGCAGCTGAACAGTCTGGAGACTACTGTTCAAGGGTCATAATGTCTTGACACAGGGAGAAAGCCAGCGTACAATGGCAATCTGTAGCAATCTCTATATCTAAACATATAAACTGATGAATTTTCTAACAGTGATTAAGAAGATTTGAGATTTCATAACTTAATATTGAAGCCAGGATGACATAAATATCACTGTGGCCTAAACTGTAGCTGCTAATAGAGGTGTAATTTTCTGATCAAGCCAAGTCAGAATTAAAAGTCATGTCTCTGAATGCTTCTGTGTGTACCCAGCTACATAACCTCTAAAGTTCAAAAGTGCTCTGTGGTATTAAGAGCCAATTTAACAGTCTAAGGCCATTTGGCACCCTATGTGGAACATGATAATTGGGAAGAGATAGATCTTTCAAAACATTGTCACTTTTCCAGTTCTCATGTCTGTTGGTTGTTTTTCCTTTTTTAATAGGAAGGAAATAACATTTTCTTAAACAATAGGTACTAGTAGAGAAAGGAGTGAAACAAATCTTCTGAGCCCTAATTCAGTGAAAAACTCTTTGTGGTCTGCTGGCTCAGAAATATTTATAAATGTTGGAATTATGAACATACATATACTCACTTAAGTAAAATTGAGAAGCTGATGAATGTTGGAATGGTAGACAAATTAACCACAAAAAAAGCTAGCTATGGTGCCAGATTGAATAAATTTATAATTCATACATCAATAACATGCATTTCTTTAAAGTTTATTGTCCGTTAATGATTTTAAAGACTACCAATATTTTTCTAATCGGTTAGCACTCTTGTCATTCATTGACTTCAATGCTTTTTGGGTAAGGGCCTATAGCTACTCCTTTAATTAAATGGTAACGTGCTTATCCCTCATTCTGAAGCCTTGAAGGGAAATTTGTCTGACTAATGACAGTATTTTGGCCATCATGCTAATTTCTTGCTTAAAAACTGAAATTTATGTAGTTAAAAGTATTTTTAAGTATCAATGTTTACGATCTTACAGGTAATAGATTGTAGTAGCATACTGTAAGTTTCACTCATACCTACTTCAACGTCTAATTGCTAATAGACACACAATTAATCCACCCTGGCACATTTAAAACAGTAATTACCTAATGCCATTCACATAGTGCGGGGTTAATTGAAAGAGGTCTTGACCTTCATGACCTATCAGTTTTGCCTTGTCAGCTTGACCCAGGTCAGAGATCCTTCTCCCTGATAACTTTTTCTTATCAATAAAACTTCATTCTATCTAGAAACAGCATGTGTATATGTAGCTGTATGTATGCATTATCATAAGGTCGTGTATGTTTATGAACAATAATAACTAAATGACAAAAATAATAAATGTATTTGCCACCGATTTTTCTCTTTTGTTTTTCTTTTCAAATAAAATAGAAATTATGTAAATTGCAAAGTGAAGCCTGTATTACTTTTCAGTTTGTAGCTTAAACGTGATACCGAAGATTTTCCAGGTGAGACTAGAGCAAATTTGTTGTAGCTTATGTTATCACAAATTCTGCTGAGAAGAGAATTTTGCTGATATAAGGTTTTCAAATATATATTAAAATAAGTTCTCTTTAAAGTGAAGACATAATTAGTCAAACATAGTTCTTAGTGATCACAAAAACTGAGATACTGGTTGAACTTTATGCTGTACTATAACCGGCGAGAAATGCGTGTTCCAGTACTTTCCTCAAACTCATTAAACTATGTTTAAGTTGGAAAGTTGATTACTTGAAGTTAGGAAATACCAGAGTTTAAGTTACTTCTAGAGTTACAAGAAGTCAGTTATTTTGTCCTGAACCTTATGTTATGTCTTTAATTCATTATCACAGAAGAGATCACTGCCTCTGCTTCTCCCTTCCTAGGTCCACAGTCACAGTAGGTACAAATGTGTTCCAATACCTGAAGGGTGGATGTAAAGAAGACAGAGCCATGCTCTATTCAGTTGTGCCCAGTGACAGGACTAGAGGCAATGAACACAAACTGAAACACAGAAGGTTCCCTCTGAACATCAGGAAACACTTTTTCACACTGACGGTGGCTGAGCACTGGCACAGGCTGCCCAGGGAGATTGTGGAGGCTCCATCCTTGGAGATATTTAAAAGCTGTCTGGATATGGTCTGGGCAACCATCTCTAGATAGTTCTACTTGAGCAGGGGGCTTGGACCAGATGACCTCCAGAGGTCCCTTCTGACCTCAACCATCCTTTGGTCCTGTGATAGGTAAAAGGGAGTTAGGAAATGCAACATAAGTTCTGAGACAGGATATGCTTAGTTGCTTTGTGTAATTAAGGTATATGTGCTGCCTCCATGAGCCTGTGTGAAAGAGGTCCAGGTAGCGAGATTGACTGATGCCTGACCAACCACATTGCTTAATTGTTGGTTGATTTCCTGCCCTAGATAGGACTGCTCCCACTAGCGAGGCTCAGGACAAAGCCTAGACTTTGGGTAAGTTTCTATTGGCACTACTCTCTAGAGGCAGTGTGGGAAAGATGGAACCAAGGTATCCTGTTAAACCATACTGTTTAGTTCTCCCTGCCTGATCGTCCTATCACACCTTCACGTGGCAGCTCAGGCAGTTTCACTTACCCTCCAACTTCCTTTTACAGTAAAATCACTCCAGTGGGCTGCAGCATGATTCTCTCGTAATTCCAGAGAGTTTGGTGCAAAAACCACATGGCAGTAACAATGATGCGAGAAGCAAAAAGAATATGTGCTGTGATGGTCTCTGGGCAGTGTGATCATGAGCCAGAGGGGGCTCCCATGGGGAGACCTCTGGGAGGCTGGTGGTGCCCTCTGGTCCCATGAGCAGCCAGTAGGATCACCCCAATCAATCAATAAATCAATCAATCACTCCCATGCCATGTGGGGCTGTATGTCTTATCACAGCCATCAAGTCCTCCATTGGCTTACCTACACCTAATTCTGTATTAATCGCACTTTAAAAATGCAGCTCTCAATATGAAATATATAATGCTTCTAAAATGAACCATAATACAAGGAGACTTAATAAGACATTTTCAGCAAAGATTTACTAGTAGGTTACTCTGCCTTCAGAGAAAAGGAGCAGATCCAGCAAAGTGACCCAGCAGAGACCCTGTGCATATTTAACCCTCAGTTCTTTATGCATCACATGCACTGTAATCTTGTTTTCTTTGACATTTCTCAGATGCACTAATCCTTTCATCCTGTGAGATCAAATCTGAACCTTCATTGATTTTATGCTAAGGCAACCCGTGGGCTTCTAGACAGCAACTTCTATACGCTGCCCATAGTAGGTCAGTTGTGTTTTCTGCCTATTGCCTCAGTGTAAAAATACATTTTACCAATTTTTTCACCTACTAAATCTGGTTCAGACATGCTGATTTACATCTGTTTCAACCTATTGGCTCCTGTGTAGTTATTCTGAATGTATGTTAAACTAAATCACATAGCTAAAGGGACATACTTTCTCCCATCAAAGTGCTGAGGGAAAGACAGTGCTGCCCATCCTGTCACCGGAGGATATATCCTCATAAATACTTTGTGAACTAGACAAGAGAACAAGAGGCTGTTGCCGATAACACTAGTGTGTTGTGGCTTTCCATCACACATGAAGGCAAAGCATTTTCCAGTTCCAACAAGGGCTGAGATTTTTCATAGGCTGAACAAATTAAAGAGCAAAAGACACTTTGTAGTCTATAGGAATATATAAAATATTGACAAGGTATTAACAAAATCTTTACATTCAGATAAAACTTATACAGCCTTCAGTATTCTTTTTTTCTTTTTTAAACAGCAAAGTTACCTGGTTCACTCTGTTAACAGGGATGGAAAAGCTTTAGAAGAAGGTAGAACGGGAGTTTTAGGGTAACAAGTTCCTGCCAGAAATACTTATTTATGAAAAAAATTGTTATGGAATAGATTCTGTTGAGTTTCCTGAAATTCTATAACACTTATTCCTGTGAGTGGTCTCAGGAAAGTATATGGTGCTTCTGAGACATGCTGGTTTTAATATCTAACAGATATTATTGGTCTATGTGAATTTTATTTTATAATAACTGCAAATTACATTGAATTTGTAGGAATGAGATATTTTGTTACTGATATCTGCTTGGTGTCTTCAGCTGCTCTAAAACTTTGTCACAGAAAACTATTCATTTGTCTTCTCTTTTTCTTTGTCTGCAGCTTTCACTTCTCAGTTCACCACAGCCTTCTCTTTTTCTCACTCACATGCTTGGTCTTCATGGTATTTTGAACTATAATGCATTAGATATAAAAAGGATCTGAAACTGTCAGCAGCTGTAATAAAATATTTTATGAATATCAGAATATGATTCTTGTTGGTGTAGATTTATACTCCCCACTTAGTCAATGAGATACATGTGTCTCTGGTGTTTGGGTACTTTCTGAATATGTAGTAAGTATTATTCCTGGCACGTGTGTGACTGATTGTTTCCAGAATGAACAAAACATAAGGCAGCATCATTATGCCTGGTAGATGCAGGCCACACTCTCAACAGTGGTCTTGTTTTTATAAATTAGTTAAATGGTTTCCAGAGAATGATGTGCTGAACTATTTGGGACACATTTCCTTTAAGCAAATGATGAAAGGATTTCCAAGTAGTTCCAAATGGTCCATATTTGCTTTGTTTAACAGTCAGGCATACCAGTCACCTGGAAAGTATCTATAAAAGATTGAGGCTGTGACTGAGTCGTTTGCATTTAATCTTTGCTTTGATTCTAACACTACATTTATACTTAAAGAGATATTGCCATATTAATGAGAAGTTAATATAAAATCGTGAGTAGAGGAATTTTGTTTATGTCTTAAATCTGTATGGAGTGTTTCTTTACATATATTTGCATTTTATAAAACTGCATCGTCTAATGTTCACAGATAAAATCGTTGCCTCATTCTAACACAGAAGACAGGATTTTTTTTTGCGAAAATGTAAATCTCAGACTTAGCTTCATCCTAGTAGAAAGTAAAGATCTCTAAGGAGTGTTAATTTTTCGGTGTAATTAGGAGCTGATGGCACCTAAAAGAAGATGTCTGGTTACTCAAAATTACTTTACTTTCCATCAACTTATAAAAGGAATCAGAACAAAGTGATTTAGAAATTATACAAAATTATCAAGGTTCCCAAGATTGCCTAGAGCAACATAGCAAATAGAAAGAAACCACATAGCCTTTGTTTTCATCTTTCATTTTGTATCCTGAAAATAATTTCTTTGTAAGATACCTTCAGAATAAATGTTTCTTGTCCCAAAGGAAACTGGTTTTCATGGCACTTGTAATATCTGATCAGATGAGTTTGAGATCTATCATTATTTCTGGTGATTACAGTGGTCCCTTTTGGAATCTGAGGAATAAACTGAACAGAAATTTCTTTGAGCTGCATGACTGACTTCGTGTTTGAGCAAAATAGTTTTTTGAAAAGCCATAAACAATATAAGTCTCAATGACTTTAACTTCTCTCTAAATGCTTTTGAAAGAAAAAAAAGTATTTCTGCCTTGTTGGACTACCCCATCTTCTTCACATCCTGTTCCCTTGTAGCATAGTAGAATAACAATATTTCAATAACAGTAAATATTTTCAAAGGAAAGTATTGCTAAAAGTACTTTCCAAAGCATTCTGCCCTGCATAAAAAGAAAAGCAGAGAAGTTACTGCAAATATTTTGAATATTCTCAGACTTTGGAGGCTTTCATTTGCAGATTCTGCAACAAGGCAATCACCTTGTCTTAAATTGGGTTTACAAACTTCTCTGCTGGTGAGGATCGTTTGGTGGTATGTTGGCTAGGGTTCTGGAGATCATTTTCATTCAGGTCAGTATGTTTGGATATGCTTAAATCCTTTTTAAGTCAATGGAACTGAAGATTGCAGCAAAAGTTGAGCAGCATTTAACTACGCCTAAATAGAAATGGATTTTTGGAAATGTAAGTCATGTCATCACTTGTGCTTTAGGAATTTGTATGATTTCCTGTAGAAGAAATTATGAATACTCTGAAAACTGCTTTTTTGCTTAATCTGACCAGACGGAATGAGGCAAGGACAAACACTCTTTTCTAATGTTTAGTCCCTACTTTCTGGTATTTCTTATTATTCTTAAGGTAGAGATTCCCTAGTATTCTCTAGCTCTGCAGTGAATACACAGCAATGGATCTCCTGTGAATTAGTGCATCCCATCTAAATTCAGAAATTGCTTTATGCAACCTTAATTTAATTTCTATATTTATTTTTTCAATATGCATTTGTTCTTAGGCAGCTGCATAAAACATTTACAGAAAAAAAAAACAGAAAACAAAAGCAAAATGTTGCTAATTATGAGGGTGATTCACTTACATTGTCCTCACAAAATGCTTCACAAATATTAATGGTTATTAATGGATTTATTTTGTTCTATCTAGGAAAAGATTCAGTTATTTTCCAAGATCACAGATGAGCTAGATGTTATTCAAAGTCGTACTTTAAGGTAAAAGTTCAGCATAAAGCATGTCTAGCAATTTGCATTGCCAGAGGTGTATTCCTTTTGTTGCCCTTGCCACCAACAGAGACTTTCATTACAAATCTGCTTCATAAAGTAAACTTTTTTTTTTCCAAACTACTAATCCAAAAGCTTTTCGTTAAAATCCTCCTTTAAAAATACAACACTGAAATAATAATGATAAGCAATGCCAAAGACTGACTTAATCTCTAAACAGTGCCAGCAGCTTTCAGAACAGCTCAATGTGCTAATTACTTCACACATTTTTCACAATATAGGCTTTCGTTTCTGAATTTTTTTACAGTAAAATCCTATAATTTTAGTTTGCAATGACTATTTCTTTCTGGTTTATGTGATATGGTTTTAAAAGAATTGAAGATCATACAAGCTGACAAAGGTAAAATTGTTGAAATTAAGCCAATGAAGAGGTTTTGTTTTCTTTTATCATGCCAGTAATTGTAAATGAAAAACAATTTTTTCCATCAGTAAATGTCTGGTTTAACTTGTACATTTTCTAAAGGAGAAAAAAATAATTAAAACATATGTTCAAGTTTTAAAAACAATTATTTTTTTTAAAATTAAGTCAAAAGGAAGCATCACTTCAGTTGTCATGTGGGAATGGTTACGTTGTTGATGACTGAGGATCAAGTAACTGATATGAAACTTGCATTTACTGCCAGAACCATCTTGGGCATCCAACATAGTTATTCCATCTTGTTTTATGTTCAAGGAGACAATTAGCCTCCCAACTGCTTGGAAAGGAAGAAGAGCTTTGCTACCTTATCATGTCAATATTTACTCAAAAAGTTCTTTTGTCTCTTGGCATATGTTAGAGTCCTAGAAGCTAGCATAATTTTCCCCAACTTCTAAAATGAATACGTTAAAACCCCTTTAAGAGCTTTTTCTGGGTCCTATATAAGTCCTTGACTAACCTAAGAATAGATTCTGGTTTTCCCATTGCCCTACAGTCCACTCTGAAGCAGAGTGGATAAAGATGCAACCTGTCACAGAGGATGACTCCATCTGATCTTCAGTGCTTCATGTAGACAAATTACGCACGCAGAGAGAAAGGATATCGTTATTAACACTGCTGACTCAATGTTTTCAATACTGAATTCAGAGAAGCATCTTAGCCATCTGTACCATGTAGCCTCTAAGATGAATGACAGAACTGGTATCCACTTTTAACATAAAAAAGCTGGTTTACTCAGAATTACACAGAATAGATAAGGTTGGGTGGCCTGGTCTCTTGGGATTGTCTAATCCAACTTCCTTGCTTGTTCCTCCTCAGATGGAAAACTTTGCTTTTCCCTTTGCTTAACTTCGTGCATTTTTCTCTGCCAATTTCTCTAGCCTTTTGAGGTTCCTCTGAATGGTGGCACAGCCATCTGATATACGAAGCACTCCTCCCAGTTTTGTATCATCTCCAAATTTGCTGAGGGTGCGCTCTGTCTCATCATGCAGGTCATTAATGAAGTTGTTGAACAGTCCCTGAGGTACACTCCTAACAACAGGATTTTTCAATTCTAGACAATGGATGATTCTTCAATTCAAAAGACAAAAACAGAGCTCCTTTCTTGAATCTGACATGGATGTGGATAATTTGTGCACTTTTGAGGCCCTTGGTGTTTATTTCACAGAATCACAGAATCACAGAATGTTAGGGATTGGAAGGGACCTCAAAGGATCATCTAGTCCAATCCCCCTGCCTGAGCAGGACCACCTGGTTTTTTTACATAATTTGTTTGTAGTGAGTACACTTCCTGCAAACGAGATTAATTCTTTGCTCTTGTAGATGCCTAAGAAACTAGAAATTAGTCAGAGAAAGGTAGTCTTTCTGTTGTTTTCCTTAGGCATTTTCATCAGATAAAATTTACATGGCACCTGATCCAGAGGTGGGAAAGGGAGGTATTAGCAGAGAACTGTCCTGGAACGGAATTAGCTGGGAACCTGTAAATCTGTCCTGTTTCAAATGTTTCTGTCTCTATATGTTCACAACTTTTCCATCAGAGTAAAGAGTTTCCAAATTAGGTTAGAATCATTCTCACAACAGAACAATAGGAAGAAAATGTAGGGACATTTAAAAGAAACTATGACTGTTTAATACTTTAAAAACTGAGGAACTTTTGTAGAGCATTATACAACTAAAAATTTTCTTTAATGGATTTTCCTCCTTCCATGACACTAAAGAGTAGTTTAATACTCAAAACAAAGGTATTTAATTTTCAAATTACATTGATTGGAGTATCTTGAACACCTGCAAGCACTTCTCAAACCTAGTGATCTTTTGGCATACCATGACAGTGCAACACATTAAAATCCCATCCCTGTGCCTTAAATTAATTAGAATGAGATTCAGGAGGTAAACAGAGAGGGAACTTCAGTATATTTAGCAGATCTCCTTGTCTGGGATGGTCAGAGCACCAGCATTATAGATGTTACTATAGAGGACAACTGGATAAATCCCAGTTTTTAAGAGATTTAGGAAAATAATTTGTCTGAGGAAATAAGGCTGGACATTCAAGTTATTCTCTGCAACATTGCAATTTGCAGTACATAAATACGTTGGGGAATCCAACTTTGAAACTCTCAGACTAACAAAGGGCAAGCTCTCCTCATTCAAAATCCTAGAGACTTTAGCTGTTTATCAGTCTTATTACAGTGAAAGGGATGGACTGTGTTGTGCACATTTTGCAGTAGAAAAAAGCAAAGAAGTTGTGGCCGAATAGGAAAGATAAGCTTAGCAATGATCAGATAAGTGGGAAGAGCTAATGACTCAATTAGGATGCTCTAGATAACTAAGTAAGATTTATATTTGGCAAAGGCTCAGCAGAAAATTGTTTTACAAGTTTTACAGTGAAAGAAGTTATACTGTGTTTATAGCAAGGGCATGTTGGACCTTATCCTGGGTAGTTTTCTTTTGCTTACCAGTATTGTTCCTTGATTTCTGTGTGACTTCAGGTCCTTAGCAAGTGAGAACTATTAACTTCAGTAGGAGATGTTCTGCTCAGAATACATGGATTGCCGTACTTACTAAGCTTACTTAATATGCTATTAAAAAAAGCTCATATATGACTAGATTGTCACAAAGCATAGTCAGGTGGTGTAGAGCTTTGAGCACAAGTGCCATTTACTTCATTGTATACATACATACAGACTCTGGTAGGTAGGGAGAAGTGACCCACAGGGGTGTCAAAGGAGCTTTGTGGGCTTCTAGGGCAGAAGACCTTCTCAAGCAGACTATGCTTGTGAAACAGAGGAATTACATAATGTTTTCTCTTCAGGAACCACATTCCTCCTCAACCAACCAACCTTCCCCCTTCAAAAAACCCCAAGGGTGGAAATACTATGTTATCCACAGCAGAGTTACCAGCAAGATTGAGAGACAAGACAGATCTGTGGGACTTTGTCTAGATTCTATGAGGACTTATATATGACATCCTTACAGTGGCCTGGATTGTGCAAACTCTAAGATAAGAACGGTTTTATTCAGGGATCTCAAATCACTGTATAAGCAGATATAAATATTAACGTTACAAATTGAGAAGTGAGAAAATAGGTTTTGTTTCCAAGCTTTTACAGTGGAATACTCCTCCACTGGCTATTCTAAATGGGTGCAAGTCCGTAAGTAAAGGGGAGAATAAAAACGCTAAGAACATAAAGCACTAACATGTAACAGGCAAGTGGGCTGGTGTTTTTAACAGGCTACATCAACCTGAAGTATGAGGCTTGATCATACTAAGGCTGTAAAAGGTCAACATTTTAGCATTATAAATCATGCTATCCTGAGCACTTTTAGTCTTGGCCTCTTTAAGAATCTTTGCAGATCTATTGCAATCACAGGGCTGCGAGCAGGCCAGTTCATTAAATTGCCAACTCTGCTGCTTGCAGATGTTTGAGGCAGGTGTTCTGTACAGACCAGGGAGTTTGCTTTCTTCTGCTGCATGTTGCACCGGAGGTCAGAGGTTACATCTCAATGGCAAGGTCTCAACTGTACGGCAAGTCTCAGAGGTCTTTGTTAAGGGAGAAAAAGAATTCAGTCTCTTTAAAATTTATGTACTGCAAAAGATAACTGCACCTGCACACTGCTGCTCTTATTGAAAACACGTGGTGGTTGTTGGAAGAAATATAAAATGCTACTCTGTGGTTCCTGTTGACAATATGCAGGGACTCCAAATGATCAGTATTAGACCAGAGATACCAGAATGATTCATGATCCAATAGTACACAGTTCTGGTACAAAGCATATGCTTTTGTCCTACACTTAGGGATTCGTGCAAATCTGCATGTGTTTAAAAATTGACTTTGGGCAGTGTTGTATTGCCATCAAACAGTTGCCCTGCATAATATAATGTATGCCAGCAGACATTCTCAATGACCCAGCCAGTTCATAATTGGAAAAGGTTAGTCCAGTCTTTCCTGGCCACCTGTGTGTTGGCTTTTTAACTTTCCAAATGCAAAGAGCAAAGATAGATTCTTCTAGATGCAGGAAATCCTATAAAATAGACCACCCTTATTAGGGAATCTTCTGTCTTAAAAACACCACTGTAGGTTTACAAGATAAAAACCTGCTTTGTTTTTTTTGCTAGAAATAGCCTCCAGCAAACACCAAGTTTTTGTCAGTTCATGTTATGTTAGCCAGGGATAAATGACACACTTATGGAAGGGGATGGAAATATTTTTGTGTTTCTTAACTTCTACTGACATATGTGGCTGTGGTACTGCTGAAAGAGCTTTCAGCAATGACTGTTGGGGCTGTAATGTTAATAATTGCTGAAAGTTCATAAAAAATTAAGACAAATGATAGAACCGCATCACTTATTGGATTCTCTAAGGGTGAGGCTTTCATTACCACTTGTTCATCAGAGGAAGCCATTGTAGATTAATTTCTGTTATCATGTAGGAAATGTGAACTTTCAGTCCTGAGTTCATATGAAGTTCAGAGTGTTCTTCATGAAAATTTTGTGTGAAATAATGATGTGGCTTATGATGCAACAAGAATTTTATTATGCTCTTTTACTACATATGCTCCATATACTACATACAATTGCTTAATCTATGTACAGTAAAAGGTAAAGAATTTATATGAGGGCAATCCAAGCATTTTTTCATTCTGAAAAATCCATAGATATCATAATTATCTATCCATCCAAATATCTATCCTATCTATAACATCCAAATATTTCATAGCTTAATAGAGCAACAACATGATAAAATATGATACAGAACATCTAATTTCACAATCTGAAATATTTCTGAACTTCTAACAACATAAGAGTTTTCCTGTTAATTTCAGATATGCAGCATTTTCATCTATTTTCTGTTTTCCTTTCTTTTTCTCCTGAATAATGAACTTAAATAGTCACATCCAGAAATCCATTTTAAGTACTAGCGATGACATAACTATTTTCAACTGGAGATAAATAGGGCCAATGTCATAGGCTGGAAAGTTTGGCAAGAAAATCAAAGAGTATATATAATTTGAGTCGCTTTTTTCAGAACACTTAATGTTCGCTTCAGCTGCATTCAGCTCACACAAGTTATGACTTACTGCCAACCTCTAAGCCCTGATAAAGAAACGTGAATAGTGTTTCATCCAGTTTCTGATAAAGCATTTATACACATATCATGCAGTGTAATGTTGAATGTTATCAAGACTTCTGTAGTCATATTTACTAACAGAAAAGTTTTCCTTACAATAATTTTTAGATTATGAAATATAAATTCATAAAAAGCATCAAGGATTCCTACACTGTTCTACATTACCTACAAAGTCTCTGATGGAGGATAAAATCCTGCACAAATATTGTCTCTAAACAAAGTATTTGGGCAATGCAGTGCAGAATTGTATTCAGAACCAACAGTCAGCATGCTGAGTGAGAAGCCACCTAAGCTAAATTGATATACCAAACTTCGAGAAAAAGTTTTTGTTCTTAATTCTATTTCTTTCCATAACTTCTGTTTTGAATTTATAGTTATGAACCTTCTCCAGACTAAGACAGCTGTTAAAAATTAATTGGGAGTTTTGCAAATAGCAATTTTTAAAAATTTCCAACAAGGATAGAGGAGACAGGGTTTTTTTTTTACTGCATCTCTATTCATAGCACTCATCTAGGATTTAGGAAACCCAATTCTATTACCTTTTCTGCCTGAAAAGATTAAAAATTACAGTTTTCAACATCATTGTCATTTGTGTTAAGTTTTAAAACAAGATACTTTATAGTGAGTGATACAATTTTTGGCCACTCTTCTACTTTTCCTCTGGTGAGTGTCTCTCTCCACTGTGCTAACAGTGGTGAAAGTACCAATTTTCAGTTCTGACAAACCAGTATTTTCTGTTAAAACTCTCTTTTATCAAAGCAATTACAGTCACCTGTTTCCCCAAATCCTCTGCTACATAAAAGCCTGATACGGAAGCTGAGCAGAGTGGAAAGTCACTTTTTTAGGTTTACAAGCTGAAAGGAGTGAGAATGGATAAACAGGACAAGACAGAGACAAAACTGAGTGTTCCACTGCTAAGGTGAGATCGCTAATGCACACTTAGAGCACATCTGCATTGCTTGCATTAAAAACTAGGATATTAACTCATCCTGTTAACAGGTAAAGCAGTAAAATTGTGTTCACAATTTCAAAATGAGAAATGTGGGACACATTTGCAAGCATACATTCTTCAGTTAACTTGCTAGGCTCTGCTTATTATTGTTATTATGACGCTTATGTTCATTTTATGTGGATCATATACGGTCCATCTTAGGGAACATCTTTTCATGTTGCCCATTGTGTGTTTTACTCAGATTGCTCAAACATTTCAGTCTTATTTTAGGGCATACATATAGAAACATTAGTATAAATCTGCCACAACTTGCAGTATGCATCTGAATGTTTTAAAGTTTTTTTTTTTTATATCTCAGCTGTTTTATTATGAATTGGGCTACACAGTATTTCAAGCATCAAGAAACTTTCTGTTTTTCTAATTTATTAGTGTATAGAAGTATCATTCAGGGGGTTTAGTACATTACATGAATACCATGCTGTGTCTTCATATTTTAAAAGAAAACGCAGTTGTACAATGCAACAATAAAAAATATTCTCAATGTTATATTGTTTTAATCACATCTTCTGCAGGTGACTTTGAGTTATCTGCATTTCTAAACAGGATGAGAGATTTCCCTATGGACAAGATTTGATGTTAAAATAGACCTTTTTTTTCCAGCTAAATAAATGCAAAAGAAAAAAAGAAAATAGATTCTTTTTTTAGCTAAAAAAGAGAAATGTTCAATGAGCAGAAAAATTCTAACTACAATATCTGTTGAGTGACTTCTGTCACATAGTCTGGTGAATCAGGTCCTTGGCTATTCTGAGAATGAAAGCGTGATTGGTACTTTTCAATTTTCTTTCTCAGGCTACAACTGCTTCTTCATAAATTGCTTGAGATCTGTGAAAAAGACAGTGTTCTTTCTCAATGTTGCGAATAACAACAAGGTGTATATAGAGTACCTTATCCTTGGGGACCAGCACAGGGGAAAGGGACCTGGGGATCCTGGTGGACAGCAGGATGACCATGAGCCAGCAATGTGCCCTTGTGGCCAAGAAGGCCAATGGCATCCTGGGGTGTATTTGAAGGGGTGTGGTTAGTAGGTCGAGAGAGGTTCTCCTCCCCCTCTTCTCTGCCCTGGTGAAGCCGCATCTGGAATATTGTGTCCAGTTCTGGACCCCTCAGTTCAAGAAGGACAAGGAACTGCTTGAGAGAGTCCAGCGCAGGGCCACAAGATGATTAAGGGAGTGGAGCATCTCCCTTATGAGGAAAGGCTGAGGGAGCTGGGTCTCTTTAGCTTGGAGAAGAGGAGACTGAGGGGGGACCTCATTAATGTTTATAAATATGGAAGGGGTGACTGTCATGAGGATGGAGCCAGGCTCTTCTCAGTGGCATCCAATGATAGGACAAGGGGAAATGGACATAAGCTGGAACATAGGAGATTCCGCTTAAACATGAGGAAGAACTTCTTCCCAATAAGGGTAACAGAACACTGGAACAGGCTGCCCAGAGAGGTTGTGGAGTCTCCTTCCCTGGAGATGTTCAAAACCCACCTGGACGTGTTCTTGTGTGATCCGATCTAGGTGGTCCTGCTCCAGCAGGGGGATTGGACTATATGATCCTTTGAGGTCCCTTCCAATCCCTAACATTTTGTGATTCTGTGATCCTGCAGATTAATTCTGACTTGTGCAGAGCCCAATTTGCATGAACTTCTCCTTCTAAGATATTATGGAAGATGACTAGGCCAGTCAGTCAGCAAGCTCCCCTGTAATTCTGAGAGTATTCTTGAACGAGTAGTTCCTTTTTTAACTTCTCCAGATATCTGGGCAGCCTCAGGCCTGCAGGATGAGCTCATGTTATGTGAATACAGTGGCCCCTCACCCTGTGCCTCACTTGTTCATCATGCTTGTCATGAGTTCTTTATGCAAAAGAGACCTTGCATGTATGACTGCTGTTTTACTTGTTTCCCTGGCACCATAACTGTCCTGGTTTTAGCTGGGACAGAGTTAGCTCTTTTTAGCAGCTAGAAGAGCTCCGTGTTTTGGTTTTACTCAGAGGCTTGCTCTGAGAAGAATGTTGATAGCAAGCTGATGTTTGCAGTTGGAAGTGAAACTCCAAGGACTCTTCAGTGTGCCATGTCCTGGCCGGAGTGCAGAAACACGGAGGGATAAGGGGGGAGCATAGCTGGGACAAGGGGGCCATGATTCCCCTTGTGATTTGTGATGGAACTTAAGATTGAGGGCCAAACTGGCCAATAAATATTCCATATCAGGCAGCGTCATGCCCAGTATAAAGGTAAGGGACAGCCGGGAAGAAGGGCTTTTGCGCTTTGGCTCTTTCGCCTCTTTTGCGCTTGCTGCGCTTTTGCTCTGTTGCCTTTTTTTCTCTCTCTCCCAGTACTCCCACTCTCGGAGTACTCTCTCTCTCTCTCTCTGCCCCTCTCTATTTCGGGGCCTCACGTTCATCTGAGATTGCAGCTTCGGGACGAGACGGGCTTCGCATACGAGGGGGTGGTGAGCACCTACACTGTGTATTAAATCATCTGTGTTAAATTGTTCTTATCTCAACCCACGGGTTTCTCGTTTCTCCTTTAATTCTCTCCCTCATCCCTGGGGCTGAGGGAGGGTGAGTGAACGACTGTGGGGGGTGCAGTTGCCAGAGTGGCCTAACCCACAACAATAACATAATGGCATCACTGAGCAAATGTAGAAAAGAGAAACACCTGTCTGGTGCTGATGAAAATCTGACCACGTCTTAGATTTTCCGATCAAGGCCACGGCATGTGACAAACTACAGTCATCTTCCCAGACACTGTTTTTGAAGAGACAGATTGCTTGTTCCTTGCCACAGCCTACTGCAAGTTAGCAGAAGCCTAAACATGCTAAACTATGAGCACCACACTTGCACTAGCAGCAAGAAAGGTGTATCTGGCCAGTGAATGGAGCCACCCATGATGGAGTAGAGTCTGGGGGGAAGACACTCTCGTCAGGAATTTCCCTCAGTTCTAAGACTGATACAAAATTCCTACACTCTCTTCCCTATATTATTCAGTGGCATAGTCCACTGGGAAGGTTTATGTCTCAGATGTCTGGTCATCTAGATTTCCACTAATTTGTTTGCTACATTGAAAGTTAAGGTCAGAAAAAAGGTAGACACAAGAAGTGTCCATATAGACATGTTTCCACACCGAGACAAAATTTTATCTGCAGAATCTGACACATTTTCCTAACTTCTGCCTGTTTCTTTCCACCTGCAGGTTTACATTTCTCTCCAGTCTTAGTATCCAGATCCTGACTAGCCTAGAAGGTCAGTGTCAAAATCTTTTCATTTATCACAGCCATCTACTGATGCTAAAGCAGTCACAGACCACTTTCATTTCTGTCTCTCTCTGTTGGACAATACAGTTTCCACGCATGTGTCACTCGTTAAATGTCCTGATTTTGACTGGCATAGAGTTAGTTTTTAGCAACTAAGAGCTCTATGTTTTGGGTTTAGTCTGGGATTTGCTATGAGAAGAATTTGATAGCACACTGATGTTTATGGTTGGTACTGAGACAGCAAGGACTTTTCAGCTTGCCGTGTTCTTGCCAGTGTGCAGGGGCACAACAGGTTGGGGGGAGCATGGGCGGGACAAAGGGTCCACAACTCCCCTTCTGATTTAAACTTAGATTTATGATTGAGGGTTAAATTGGCCAATGAAGTATTCCATATCATGCAATGTCATGCCCAGTATATGGACGAGGGGTGACCAGGGAGAAGTGCTCTTGCTCTTCCAAGGGTGTTTGCTTTTCCCAGGACTCTCTCTCGGACTCTCAGAGTTCTATCTCCCTCTCACTCTCTTTTAGGGCTTTTCACTCATCCAGGATTGTGGTTTTGGGACTTATCTGTTTCTGAATCATTTACCGGAATGGGATGGATGTTGGTCACCGAGTAGTAAGCAATTACCTCGTACATCACTTGTTTATGTGTATTATTGTAATTCTATGTATATATTTTCATATTTTTTGTTATTATCAAATTGTTCTTATCTCAACCCATAAGTCTCCTTCCCTTTCCCCCTTTAATTCTCTTCCTCATTCCCTAGGGGCAGGGGAGGGTGAGCGAGTGGCTGTAGCATTTAGTTGCCAGCTGGGCTAAACCAGGACATTAAAACTTATCAGATTCAGGCTATCTCTTGTCTCTGGAAATTCTTCGGGTAAGCAGGTCCAAGACCACCACTAGAACTAATGCTATGATCTATGTGTAATTTCCAGTACTTTTTACTGGACCTCTGCAACTAATGCCCATGGAATACTCATATGCTATGGTAGTCCCCTTTCTTTCTAGCTCCAAAATATCACAAGAAATTCTGGTTTACTGGGTGACGTCTGAGTTGGCCAACTGCACATGCAAAGCTAATGAAAGTCGTCATCAGCCAGACTGCTTTGCACAAAACGGTATGATGTAACCTGGAAAAAAAATTACAATCTCCATCATGCTACCATAGACAACAGATTTCCAGCCTACATGGAATTGCTTCTACATTGGTGCAGAATTCACTCGGCCAAAACACTGAGTAGGTTAGATGGAGACATCTTCCCATATAACCAGCCCCAAAAATCACTCTTCAGGCTGCAAAGGGTTGGAAAAGTCATGAAAAGGACCCAGATGGGAAATGGTTCATACTAACAGCTTAATAACAGCACACATTGCTTTCTGATTGGCCTTAAGGAAAGACTGGAAATACTTTTACACGACAAGAGGTCAAATCTGATAGCAGCTGACATAATTGGTAGATGCTGGGAATAAGGTGATGGTTCAAAAGAAAACTTTAAAGATACCTTAGAAAAAAGTTGCCACAGACACCTGAGGGGTTCAGGGATCAGCTATGTGGCCCAACTTGATAATTAAAAGCTGTTTCCATATCTGAGATCAATTGCTCACTTTCTCACACAGAAGGTGATCACTGGGCTGCCAGAGCCAATCATCTGATTCTTTAAGACAAAAAAACAAAGCAAATATGAAGCAAGGACCATAGATCTACTATTTTTTTTCATGTTTTATATCTGTTTTTCTTACAGTAACAGCAGCAGGAGCAGCATAAAAGTGTTTTCCCAGAACAGTAAAAATCTGATTAAAACCAGTTTGTGCCCAAAAGACTAGTATCTTTTTGCCACATTTGCACTATCAGGTACATGTTGAAGGAGTGTCTGTCTAGAAGTCACATATTAAAAATTTTTGCGAGAAACCAGATCTGTGTCAGTCTACAAAAGAAAGATCACAATAGTTCATCCTTCTTCAGGAGACCATTTGTCCAGGAAATGACACTGCAGTGACTGTTTCTTGCTTTCTTTTTTACCTCTAGGGTATAAAAAACCCACAAAGTAAAACAGGACAGCTGTTCACAGCTGTCTCATGTCTGATCTATGTCCTCTCCCAAAACAGCCTTTCCACTTTCCTGGGGCAAATGATGTTCCATCACGAGTATGCATACAGATTAGGTATTCTGGGGGACTTTTTTGGATTCCCTCCAGTTTCTCTAACTGGAGATATGCCATTGCATTACTCAATAAATGTGCTAGCTGATCGATTAATCATTTATCTGGCTTTAGCAGCTCATTTTACATCTCCTTGTCTGTGTACTCTCCTCTCCTTAGCTTGGTCTCTGCCAGTTTTTGAGTATTAGTCAGTTATTATATACATTGCCTGACCATTACCCCTAGACTAGCTTCCAGGCAACAAATTATTCCCTAATTCACTTGGAGCATGATCTGTTTTCCATTTAAATCAATGGTAGCTTGGGGAGGCTATTGATGTGAACAACATCCTAGAAATGCAACAATTTTAGTTTTTTTCCAAACACCTCTTTTAAAATTCTTTCAAAATTGAATAGCTTTCAGCAGCAATGGAGCAAGTTATCTGGACCAAAATGAACAAACTTTAACAACACCAGGTGACTTCTGCTTGAACCTCAAGCTGTTTGATTTCTGCAGCTGAAGGACAGAATTCAGGTTTGATACAATAGTCCAAATATCTATCATGAAGTGTAAATGTGCTTGATCTGAATGCATTTCAGAACAGTCTGGGTTTGATTTACCGGAATAAGGTTCTAGGTGACAAAGATGGACATGGGCACTTTGAGAAACTCTGAGCCATAAATAGTTGCTTGTTGCAAAGAAGTAGTACTTATATGGAAAGAAGACCTGCATGTGAAAGACAAACAAAATTATAATTAAGACCTATCCACATCAGGTATCATAATAAAACAAATAGCATGGTAATTTGCCAGGATAGCCTTCTAATATAACTAACGGCCTTACTATTTAGCTCTATGTAACACTATAACACAAACCAGCTGCTATTGACATTAATATTTTATCTCAAATCACAACTGGATTTCCAACATACCCAATTTCCCACCAGCAGCCATTAGGGAAAGCAACCTATGAGTAATTTCAACAACATGTCCATCTGTGATAAAAGAAAGTGAGTCCCCAAACCCAAGAAGCTTATAAGTTACGAATGACTGTGTGCAAAACCTGCTGGGACACATGATTCAAAAGAACTGACACACGGGTGTGCCAGCCAGCTAGGAATTGCAGTGTAGGAGGTCTTTCTAAGAGCTTTCAGCAAATGTTATTGTAATACTGTTGTGCTGCCTTGGGGGCTTGGAAAAAGCTTAACATATCTTTGCAGAGTGAAAACAATGATAAGATGAATGAGGTATAACAGAATCTTAAGAAGGAAATCTTTCTCATGTTCGTTTCATAACTCAAAAAGGGTGTGATGGGGTCTTTCTACAGCAAGCTTTAGGTTAGAGGTCAAATGTGCAAAATGCTACAAAAAGAAAAAAAAGACCTTCTAGTAAAGAAATTTGGCTTGCATGCTTAGGGCCACAGGAAGTCTCGGTCTGTATGAGCTGCATATAGCCATTTTGGTATTTCTGTTCATGAGTAAAATATGTAACCTCAATAATTCTGAAATATGAAATTCCAGTAACTCTGAAAATCCAAACACGTGGCAAATGCATTAATATTTAGATGCATTGGTAAAATTCGTATGATGTATCTGCTTTGCTAAAATGAGCTCAGGAAATCATAACCTGTTTTCCTACATTGTCAAATTTTTCTTCACAAAGTAAAACATTTTCCTCTGCTCTGTTCTCATTCTGCCCTCATCCTCTGTTTATTCTTGTTTTGTGGTGGCCTGACCACTTGATCAGCTAGGTGAAAGACAACTAGAAGAAGAAGGATATGGGAAGTTTGATTCCCCCCTCCCCCAAACAGGAATCATGATAAGATACAAAGGGAGTCAAGAAACTTGCTCAGCTTGCTTTTATTAAAGTGGTTGTGCGCCTTTACGGCTCAAGAATACTTCTTAAAAATTCGTAAGTAAAAAGAACAATTCACAAACCTGAAAATGTTCCAGAAATCTGAGCTCTGGATTTCTGGACATGATGTATTTTCTTACGTGTAGAAGCTGCATGTCACTGGCCTCACTCTGTGTGCGTATGTGTTGTTCTGTTACAGCATACTACAGAAGGACTGAAACTAACTGCAGCTACAGCCTCACCTCCTGCCATCACCAGGATCTTTCTTTGAAAAACCAGTGATACTGGTTTTGGCTAAACAAACACACTCCTGAACAAACTTTGGTGTTCTTTCTGTAACATGACATTTGTCTTGCAGAGCTAAAATGGAGTCATTGTTCTGTCTTGATTGAGAGTAGAAACATTCACCTAAGGAACATTTTGAACTTGCTTATCTCTTACATTTGCTGCCTTGGTAGAATTCCAAGACTAGTAATAATTGTATGTGTTCTCCAGTTTGATCTTGAGTGAATATCAAACATTTCAGTACCTGTTACTTTGAGGGAGCATATGTATGATTACTTTTTGTGTGCTAAATTTAAGCAGCTTGATTCATCCCTATCTCTTTACCTTTCTCAGAAACTTTTGTTTTCTTTGGAATGTTTGGCTTTCTCACTATATCTAACCTTGAACTTTTCTGATTGTCTTCCTTCCAGAAGGAATTGTGGTTTCTATCTGATCAGCTGGACTGAAGCAAACTGCCAGGCCTTTGCAGTTAGAGATGGTAGGGTAGATAAGCCATGTTTATGTCTTTTTGACTTAGTGACTTGGAAAAATAAAACGTTCTGTTAAGGTTACTGTCCATAACATTACATATCATGTTCTATGATCCTTAGCAGCCTCCTAAGTTGTAACTAATGCCAGATATTCTCAAAAACTGAAATGAATGCTCCTGCTTGTCCATCCAGTTTGGCAAGCAAAACACACATCCAGTGATGTGACTGATGCTTCATATTTTATATCCTGACATATAAACTTTCACTTGGATACTTTATGAACAGTTTCTGAAGTATGTAGACACAATGCTATTTTTCGTAGATTATTGGCATGTGAAATCCATAACAATGAGAATATTTAGCTCTTGATTCCTTTAGCTGCAGTTTTTTGGTAACACTTGGCTACCAAGCCCATTACTATTAGCAGCATTATATAATGACGTCTTTGACAGTTGTCGATAGACATATTTAAAGTCCATATCATATCTTTCATGACTAGTATAATTCTGTCAATGTACAAGTTATCTTATACAAGTCAATAAACTAAGGAAAACTATGTCATCGTATCATAGCCGTAAAAACACTCTCCTTGTGTGAGAGAAATCTATTTTATTTAATCTACCCTAATTATATGTATCAATTTCCAGCAATTGTTCAAGAATAATCTCTCATGATAATTCAGAGCCACTGTTATCATTATGTCATTTTGAATGGCAAGAATTTATCTCAGCCTTCTTTCACTCACTTTGAAGTATCATAAACATGTTATCCTGCCTACGAACCAATCAGCTAAATGAAGCAATAGCTGACTTTTCCATTTACTGAGATATTTTCAGTTCATTTAAGACATCACCTTGCAGTTCAAGTAATTGCTTAGCAATGTGACATAAACTATTTAGTGCATGCATTAAAATGTCTTATTTTCTTGTTTTATTTTTTTCTTTTCTGAGAGCAATAATTTGGGTTGTGGGTTGTTTGTTTGTTTCTTTGTTTTCTTAGAAATGTGTCAGCTATTCCTTGGTATACTCACTGCTCTTCAAATTATCATTCCCATTATAATCAGACCAAGAGAATGTTTTTCATCTGTGCATAGTCAAAAATAATTTTTATCCAAAACTACAGCAGAATCTATTCACAAACTTCTGAACTACACAGTTTATGAGCATAGAGAGTGGCTTTATTTTCAGCACAAGAACAAATGAAGGTATCTGAGAATTTCTAATAGGTTGAGGTACCTAATATATGATTATTGGAAATATCTTGAAGGAAATTGTGTTTTGTCTCATTTGGACGTCCAGAGGAAGTTGATCTATTTGTTTTGGAATTATTTTATTTCTTGTTGTTTAGCTGTGTTTTAAGTGCTTTAAATCACTAGAAGAATAGGAACATTTGTTCTGTCTTCCATTCGTCTTTATTCATTTGAGAAGGCTAAAATGGGACTACAGAATGTGTCACACGCAATGTTCAAAAAACTGAAACATTTCTCTGTTACCATGATCTAATTTAAATCTTTGGCAGAATTTGAAAATAAGACAGAAAGAATAAAAAGACAATTATGAGCTTGATGATACTATGAATTTAGGTTTTGGTTATGTAACCCCCCGTAATAGAGAAAGGACTACTTAAAACCTAAAATGGTCCTTTTTGAAGTCCTCTTTTCTGCAAGGATTTCAGGAGCTCTATCAAATCAGAGGCAGAGGAATGATAGCCTATTTTAGCTGCAGAAAGACAGAGAGGCTGAGAAATCCATGTATAGAGTTAAAACGGTTCACAACCTTTGCAATAGAAAAGAGATCAGGAAGAGAAAGAGTAGGAAAAGGAATAGGCTTGCGATCTTTAGCAAGACATCTCGCAAAGGAAGCTTAATTGTCTGAGCTATTTCGCAACCATGGAGGCTGAAGTTCCATCTATATTGCTAAATAAAAGTCCAGGGATAGATCTTTTACTGAAAGGCTGAGTGCTGCCAGCTGGCTCTGGTCCACAGTTTTTAGGGCTAACCACCTCTGTAAGAAATTTGTCTTGGAGAGAGCAAGCTGAAGTATTCCAAAAATAAAGCCAGGAAGTGCTGTTAACAATTAGGCAGTGAGGATGCGATAAGTCCAGTGCTGACCTCAATCTCTGGCCCTTTTTTAATATACTGCAGAGGTACCCAGAGAGATATTTAGCCTGGCCTTGTCCACAGTGAGCCATCCGACTTTCCAGATGAGAAGAGACATTTTAAGCAAAGATCAGTATCAGTAGTATGTAACTACCTCTAGTTTAAGAGTCTGAGTTCAAGCTACATTAATAACAATTAAAATGAACTATTTTTTTTTTTCTGATTTTGGCCTAATCTCAATAACGTTTCTTATGCCCTGCGTGATTTACAATGTTCTGTTTTTCTGTGTTCTTATTGTTTTCACCGTTATAACACAGATAACGTTGAAAGCTTTGAGTTGTCTCCATGCTTCGGTATATGTTTGATTTTCTATTCTTCGCTGAATGTAATGAAAATATTAAGAAATATTAAGAGCTTTGTTGGATTAGGGCCAAGATTAACATTGCTAGATAGACTAAGCTACATTTCACATAAGCTTTAACTGAATGTTCATAGTCTTTCTCTGTAATGTAGATTAAGAGAAAAACAGAACGACAGGTACCCAGAAATCAGCCCCAACTAAGTAGACTACAGACCTTACACAGTGTACCACAGCAGGAAGGATAAGTTCAAGGCTGTCAGTTTGCTTAATGCTGAACAAAAACAAAAGGCTGCTCCTAAATGCTTGAAATAATAGGACCATCATGGATCTCAAATCCAGTTTAATCCTCTTTGGCAGCATAATACTTTTCTAAAGACATATAATCAAAGGGTGGGGAAGAAAATGATCTGATTTAACATACAGACTAGAATTTGGACCTCTATGAAATTTATATTTTTCATACATAATTTAGCTGATGCATTTTTCTTTTCATACATATTCTTGTATATAAGAAAATACACTGTTTTTTAAAGACTTTCATTTGGTGATTCGGTCATTTTCCTTTGTTATGTGCTTTTTTATTTGTCCACAAAACACTTTCTTTGACTAGAATTTTCCTCCTGATGAAACACTCTTTCCAGTGTTTCTCCTGAAGGGCTGTGTTTTACAGTACTAGCTATGTTGAGATGATTGTAGGCATATATTGCACAGCTAGAACTTTCAAAAGGAGGATTTTATTTGTCAATCTTGAAAATAATATATCTGGTAAATTTTTACTGAGGGTCACAATTTTTATTCTTAATTCCTGGTGACTTGTGATCATTTAGGAATAGGGTCACGTTACATCAGGTGCTATAATGCCTTCCCTAACCTTGTTGCAGTTCAAATAAACAAGAAAAGAAAGACTAAAAGAACAGAAGTAAAACACATTGAAAGATAAGTATTGTGTCAGACAACACTATGCTGCGGTTATAATTTCAGGAAGTGAAATTATAGGAAGTGATTAGCTAAGTGCTTAGATAAAATAAAAAGAAAAGAAGGGTATGCAAATTAATGAAGAAAGTGGTAGAGGAAAGAAATAGGTCAGAAAGAGAATGCTGGAGTGAAGCCAAACCAAAGGTACTCTGAGAAGAGAGATCAGTGGGAACTGGATTGAAGTGCCTCAGCACAAAGCAGAGCAGTCCCTCCCAGACCCACAGACTTTAAGTCTCTGCTTTAGCTGATAGAGTACTCCTTCTCCTAGCTCAAATTGGGAAGGAAATACTTCAGCTTTTGAATTTCTTGTGTGTGAAATCTAATTTTCAAATGTCTTTGTATTAGAAGGGGAATCATTGAGGTCAATACTCCACAATGTTAATCAACTTTTTTTGTTTAGCCATCAACAGTTCCGGTATTGAAAAGCATTATACTTGCCATCAGTATGTGGATTCGGTTCATTTGCAGAGTTGCAGATTAAGGACTTCATATACACATTGACACGGTTCCTGTTGTAGTTTACTTTGCCAGTGATCCATGTGAGTAAGGTCTCTGTAAGCATGAAGTGATATGATCATTAATAATTTTTGTAAACTTTATAAACGAGCCATGGGTAAGGACAATTTATCATGTATTTTGATTTGATCATGGAGTCTAAAAAGTGGTGGTAATAAATTTAATATAAGAAATATATAAATTTCACTTGAATGTTTCTGTGCTTTTAATTATGTCATGCCTTAGGAAAAAAAAATAATAAACTCTGCATGAAAGAAAGCTCATTTCAAGACATAAGATTTATAACTTCACAGCAAATATTCAGTATCTGTCTTTCTTTTCATGATATTTGTTCAACTCTTGCAAGAATTTGGAAATGACTGTTTGGTTTTATATCTTTACAATCTAATTTATTATCATTGCCATCAAAGGGAATTTATATGAAATTGTTTTGTACAAATTCATTGTGATAAATCTGGTAGGGGGAAAACACACAGAGATACACACACAGAATTGTGTTACATACAATTTATAAACTAATGGCCGCTTTGACTTCCAGTGGGAAATACTTCTTAAGTTAGTTAGTTACTTTTGAAAATGGGTCATATTTTACTGAAGAGTTTCAGGACTTTTGAGAGCTCTACTCGGTAAAATGAGGACACTGACATACTAATCTAATTTGAGTCACAATTTCAAAAGACTAAAAAAGTGTGCATTTAAAATTCCATGCGTGACCCAGATCTTGTCTGTGCAAGCCTGTTTTCTAGTGTTAGAGATGTTGTGAACTGGTCTTTATGGAGACCTTTCAGATGCTTTTCAGGTGCATGCAAGAATGCTGCTTAAGGAGCTCAATTGTTTTGGTAGAATTTTTCTCATGTCCCTTCTCACACTTTTGCCGAATGTAATTCACATACTGATTGGATGTGTCTGTTAAGTGAATACACAGTTTTATTGTTTACTTTATGTAACATGATGCTCACATCATCTTTCTATAATGGTTTTGTTTGGGATTCAAGTTATATGAATTACTGCCATAAAATAAATGGAAAATTCATCCCTCTGATCCATGGTGTCAATTTAAGAAATAATAGCTTTTGTTGGATGAAATTACCCTTACCTGTGTGCACAGCCTAGTGTGGATTTTGAATCAGAACATGAATCATAAAATCACAGAATAATTTATGTTGGAAGGGACCTCTAGAGGTCATTTAATCCTATTCCCCTCTCAAAGCAGATCAGGTTGTTCAAGGCTGTGTCAAACCTTGAAGACCTCCAAGGAGGTAGACCCCACAGCCTCTCTGAGCAAACTGTGCTGATGTTATGGTAAAAAGAAATTTTCCTTCTATCTAATCAGAATCTCTCTTCTGCAAGATGTGTCTGTTGCAAAGTCTATTTCTATCTTAGATCTTAAACGTGTTGAGGACTGTTCTCTAGTGCTGAGGACAGCTGACGTGTGTTGATCACATGTGATCAACATGTTATGATCACATTCATAACATTAAATGATCTTGTCCTGCAAAAGCGGGAAGTTGCATCCCAACTTTGTTGTGAATGGCTCCTATCCTATGTCAACTCTTGTCTAGTCCTAGGAATGATTTGGGAGCAAAATGCAAAGGTCAAAAACATATGAAGGGCATACCAGGGATTCTATTTGTTTAACAATACAGATCATATTCTAGTACTTAGAACTACACTGCTTAATTTAAGTAGCTGTTCCCTAGATTAATTTAATTTAATAATATAAACATGACTTATAATTCTCTAAGAAATATGAGATTGTAGTGTGTAACTGATATGATGTGTTGCATCTACTGATGGATGTATTCATTTTCTTCTATGACATCACAGATCTGGCTATTGGCACTCCTCAGAATGAGAGAACAGTCTTCCAGTGGTACAGTCAACAGATATGGTCACATCCCAAACTTTCAGTTTCTGAGAGTATGTGAAACATGGCTGGAACAAGGGAACACCATCTTGCTGCTTTATCCCTATCTTCATTTACTGTGTCACATCATTAGTACCATTAGGTAGAACATGTCATAGTTTCTCTAACTTGGAGACTGGGTCTTCACAGATTGTCCTGGTTTTAGCTGGGACAGAGTTAGCTCTTCTTTTTTAGCAGCTAGAAGAGCTCCGTGTTTTGGTTTTACTCAGAGGCTCGCTCTGAGAAGAATGCTGATAGCAAGCTGATGTTTATAGTTGGCACTGAGGTCTCAAGGACTTTTTCAGCTTGCCGGGTTCTTGCCAGTGTGCAGGAGCACAACAGGATAAGGGGGGAGTATAGCTGGGACAGGGGGTCCATGACTCTCCTTACGATTTGTACCTGAACTTAAGATTGAGGGCCAAATTGGCCAATTAGTATTCCATATCATGCAGCATCATGCCCAGCATAAAAGTGAGGGTCAGCCAGAAAGAAGGGCTTTTTGCCCTTCTGGGACTCTCACTTTCGGACTCTCGGGGTGTTCTCTCTCTCTCTCGGGGCCTCCCGTTCATCCTGGATCGCGGTATCGAGCTTTATCTATTTCGGGATTGCAGCTTTGGGACGAGACGGGCCTTGGTCAAGGGGGTGGTGAGCAATTACACCGTACATCACTTGTTTGCATATGTTTATCCTTGTACATATCTGTATATATATATATTGGTAGCGGTAGTAGTAAATTGTTCTTATCTCAACCCTCGGGTCTCTTTTCTTTTTCTTCTTTGATTCTCTCTCTCATCCCTAGGGTGGGGGAGAGTGAGAGGGGACTGTGTAAGATATAGTTGCCGGAGCAGCCTAACCCACCACACAGACCAAACTCAACATCTGTGAAGTAAGATCCTGCATTTTCAGCAATTGTGCTCTCTTTCGGGCTCCTTCTTCTCAGCTGCTGTTGACTTACTCCTGTATTTTTGATCAATTTTTTCAGCTTTCACAGAGAGGGTTGCTGCAGTTGGGCTATGTTTTTGGTGTTTGCACAGCTTTAAGCACATCCTCTTTCAGACACTGTTATCATGTAGATGTGTAATGTTTACAAAAAGATCCCTCCGCAACATCTCTCATGTCCAGATATGTGCACCAGATAAAGAACTTGGGAGAAATGTCATAAACCGCCTCTTAACACTTATCAAAATATTTATTGCAAATGTAGCTTTTTGAGTATTGCCAAACATTAGTAGCTGAGAGTTGGCCGATCAACCTGACATGAATATTCTTTTTGAGAAATCAGGTAAATTGATGTAACATATTTTCACTTAGTGGGACATATGCCAATTTTAGCTGAAACCTGGTTTTAACATCAGAGGAGTCATCATGAGGAAAGAGTGATTAAGATATGTATTTAATTTCTTAGGGAACTAGTCAGTTGTTCATAGAATCATAGAATGGTTAAGGTTGGAAGGGACCTCAAAGATCATTTAGTTCCAACCCCTCTGCCATGGGGTTCAGATCTCAACTAAATGAATAGGTGATAAAAAGTCATTACAATTTGTAGCTTTTCAGTAATTTGTTGCTGAAATGAACTAATGGAAATTATCTATTTCCTAGTGAGTTTATGGGCATAAGACTACTACCAGCTAGTGCTTTCATTAGTAGTTTTATGAAAGACAGACTTGAAGTGGAGCTCCTGCCTCAGAACAGAACTGATCTCAATTCTCCCTACCTGAAAGACAGATTTTTAGGTTTCCTCTTTCAATAAGTTGCCCTTAGGCCCCACTAGTACATGATTCCAAAGACCTACAGTAAACATCTGTCTAAGTAATGAAAAATAGGTTATGTTGCAGAATTACCTCTTAAATAGTTTGACAGAAGGAATTCTGTGCTCAGTTCCTATGAGTAAGTCACCCAAATCAGATTTTGTGGAGAAAAAAATCTGAAGATATTTCCTGGTTTTCCAGCATGTCAAGTCAGTTTCCACAGTGCCAATTAATAAATTTGCCCTAATAGTGCTCTGAAGTTAATCAGGGCTCGATTTTCATCATGGGAAAATCAGAAGTAATTTAACTGTAGCTTGTAATTCTTTATAATGATCTTTTTTTTTCAAGTGAAAATTTACACACAAGACGTAGAAAATTTTTTCTCTGACTCTAAAAGTCAGAGCTAGCATAGAGATGATTGTCATAAGCAGTTTAATATTTATGATTTAATATGAGCAATTATTTTTTGGTGATGTACTTCATGTTGCTTTCCATTTGACAAAACGTAACATCAGTCTAGCACTCTTTTGAGCATAGGTGTTTCAAATTACTCTGCTGTTGCACACAATCAAAAGGCATGCTATTCAAGACTTATTTCACATGTTTTTATTTAGATCGATTTCATGCAGTCTTTGTAACACGATGAATTTGGAAAGGCACCCAAACTCCCAAATTATCCAGAAATACTCAATATTTAGTTATCTCTAGTTATTACTGGAATTTATTTTTTTTCCAGCAGAGCATACATTATGAAAATAATATTAATATACGTTGAGTTCGTTTGGCATTTTCAACTTTTTAAACTTCTCAGAAGTTTAATATGTGCCTCTTCCATTTTCATAACAAACTTGTATCTGTTATAATGATTCAAAGAGCTTTAAGTAATATAAATATTACAGAAGGGATGGTAATTTTTTACTTTCTAGAAATTATAACATCACTAAATTGAAGCTATTGGTGTAAAGAAGAAATTACCATCAGGGTTCTGCAGCCTATCCTATGCAAGAAGTCATATTCAGTTATTATATTGTCTCCTCAAAGTTTAAAATATGTATACCTGTGAATCATTTCAACGAGTAGAGTTCAAGGACTTTTAGTTTAAAGTTTTAAAATTTTAGTTAATTTGAATTTAAAAATTTTAATTTTAAAAATTTTAATTTTAATTTTTAAATTTTAGTTTTTCCATGAAATTACATTCAGTTCCATGTTCCAGTTTTGTCTATAGCATGTATATGTGTTGTGGATCTAGAACTGATCCAGAGCCTATATTAAAGGAAGCTGTATAAATGCAAGAACCTATATAAAATAAAGATTTAAATAGCTGACAACCTAATTTAACTTTTTCTATTACTGCTCCATTTAACACAATTAACTCTATATACATAGAATCATAGAATCATAGAATGGTTAGGGCTGGAAGGGACCTTCAAAGGTCATCTAGTCCAACCCCCCTGCAAGGAACAGAGATATCTACAACTAGATCAGGTTGCTCAGGGCCTCGTCCAACCTGGCCTTGAACGTCTCCAGGGATGGAGCATCCACCACCTCTCTGGGCAACCTGTTCCAGTGTTCTACAACTCTCATGGTAAAAAATTTTTTCCTAATATCCAATCTGAATCTACCTCCCTCTATTTTAAAACCATTACTCCTTGTCCTATCACAACAGGCCCTCCTGAACAGCCTCTCCCCATCTTTCTTGTAGGCCCCCTTGAGGTACTGGAAGATACATGTCTATGTACTGCTCTCTGTGTGACTTCTTTACCCATAGCATTAAGTTTTAATTTCTGACAACACTGTTCCATATGTTATCTATGCATCTCACCAAGCAAAACTTGAACCATTTGAACCATATACCATTTGAACATCCACCAAACTTCCTCCACATCTGTCTGTTGCAGACTCTCTTTTGCCATTCTACCCTACAATCAACTTCCAAATGCTCTCAAGTCTGAGGGCTCTACATTCAGAGCATATGTAAACCCTTTAAACTTAATGACCATTTTGTTAAAATGGGATTTCTTTTTTTCCAGCATGATGGATTGTGTTTTAATTTTCTAATTGATGCATTAATATTAACAGTTGCTGCAATATGTTCAGTGAGTATGCTTAAAATGTTAGCTGCTGTTCTAGAATATTCTCTTTTTTTTTGAAATCTGACAAATATAATTTAGTGCACCAATCAGTAATAATTTTAAGTCATAATGAACTTCACGTCTGTATATGCTGTTCGTACATAATATATAGGTAGATAACACAATATCTGCATATATAAATAAAACTTTTTGGGTTTTAACATGCACAAGATGTACAACTGAAAACAAGTAATTCTTTATCCATGCTCTTTTCCTTAACATTTTTTGTTCTCCAAAACCTCTCTGCAGGTTTTATTTTCTTAAAAGCACCTTTGATCCTCAGCTCTTACCTTCCTTAAATGGAATTCCCTTCCAACCCAAAGCATTCTATGATTCTATGATTCTATGAATTTCAAGTAGTTGGCCATCAAGAAGCCTGGAACAAAAATTCCATCCCCCAGTGACTGTGTGTGTATATACGTGTGCATATGTATCTCTCTCTCATCAAATACATATACATATACATATACATATACATATACATATACATATACATATGCATATGCATATACAAATACATATACATACATATGTCTATCTCCATATATATATATTCCATCCATCAGTGTGCATGTGTGTGTGCATGTGTGTGTATATGTCTATAGAATGTTGTATTTGTACATACAAAGTCTATGCCTTAGACTGACATAACTGACACAAGAAGCCATAATATTAGGGATGTTAGAGAGAGGAACTTAAAAATTCCACCATATGTTCAATTATGGTCAATTAGTGCTTCAGGATTTAAAAGACTTCAGTCATGTGTAGAAGATACAGACACTAGATAAAAGAAGGGTGTTTTATTATTTTTCTCATATAAAATTCCACCTGAGTCTAAAGGATAATGCACAATTTGCTCTAGCCAGTGTAAGTTAATTATTAGTTCAACAAATAAAGTTCTTTTATACCTGTGATTTCAAAAGTTTAATAATCTCTATCCCACTCCTTTCATTTAAAGTCACATATTTTGCCAATATATGTCAGGAAGAAGAGAATTTCTGTATTTTTAAGATTTACTATATATAGCAAAGCTTTTATTATTGATGCAATATTGCGTCATTCCTTGTATAGGTGGGTACTAAGAAATCGCCATACAATGCAGAGATATTGCAGATAAAGCTGAACTGAAACAGACTTGCTACCGAAACATATAAAGGAGTTGTTACGATCTTTTAGACATTGTATTTTGAGTTTACCATGGTTAAAAGATTACTTTGAACATCTGTCTAACCTGCTTGTTTATTTATTGTGTCAAGATTATTCATTTGATTCTTAAAGTTATTTTCAAAGTGTTGAACTGTAGGAAATTTTGGAAATTTGTGGCAAATGCTTGACATTTTGGCACAGATTCATATCATTAATAGGAGGATTAAAGTAAGTGTTAGGTGGTAAACTTCTACTATGAGTATCATCATTACTAGAACACAGTGTGAAATTCCATGATCAGCTGCTGCCTAATGTTTTTTTAGGTGTGCACATTTCACCTAAAAAAATTGTGAGGTGTTCAATCATGTCTCACAGCACTCAAAAGGGAATCTGAACCCATGTGAATATGTTTTTACCAATAAACTATGCTCATACTTTCCCATGTGTTTGTCTCTCTGGCCCAATGAAAATTTAATTTTTTCCCTCAAAATGGAACACCTCAACAAGAATAGTTTGGTGAGCCCATCTATTTCAGATCCCTTCAGACTGTCTTGCTTAGTTACTAGTGATTCACTAAGCTACTAGCTAATAAGACAACTGTACCTCCTTCTTATAAGTACCCTATACGTGCACTTGAGATATAAGCAATTTCACAGTAGATGTGTATGTACTTATACTGCCCATACACATTTGTATTTATCATTATATATATTTCTTTCTGCATTTTATGAAAAAAGACTAATCGGAGGACATGGATCAGAACTGTGAATTGCAGCTAGAGGTACGTCATTGTGTAATCAAAGAGCTGTAAAGGAGAAGAGTAAAAACTAAAGGCGTGCTGGTTTCTGTCAACATGTTCTCCTAAGTATTCTAGGCATTCCCTGCTCAGCACTGTTACAGTGGATTCTCTTTGTGTCTCTGCACGCACTTAAGAAAAGCTTTTGTTACTTAGGTTAGACCTTCAGTTTTTATTTTTGTGTGTTTTCTCATACCTATCTCATATCAGCAAAACTAACTTAATTTCTGTCCTGGTTTTGCTGGGCTAGAATCATAGAATCACTTTTCTGTTCAGAGAAGCTATATTTCTAAAGTACACTGCATTTTTAAAAAGACTGCACCCAATTCAGTAGGACAGAGTTGATAAGACGCTTTGTTTTAGTTTGTAGCTACCCATGGCATGCAGGTATCTGTAGTGCCCAAGGACTTTTCAACTTGTTTTCTGCTAATGACCCAAAGGTCCAAGAATCTGGCCAGGAACAGGCTGGACATTAGCCGAGGAGTGCTGAGCAGTTGCGCTGTACGTCATTTGTCTGTATATATTATTGTTGTTATCATTATTATTTTTGTTTTTATTTTGTTTTTATATCAATTATTAAATAGTTCTTATCTCAATCCACAGGTATTTTTCCTTTTCCAGTTTCGCCTTCTCAAGTGAGTCATTGGGTAATAGAAAAGCTGACTACTGTCTAGCCACGGATACAGGCTAAACATAGACAATTTCACTAAGTTACTTTTCATTTATACTGGACTAAACAAAAGAAGACTGAAGCTTCTTAAATCTATTCTTTTGCCTGCAGAATCAGGTTACATGAACTGAGAGATGAGGAAAACAAATACCTCATTGCGTGATGTATTGACAAGATTCCAGTTAGCATATTATGAACCATATTAGCTCCTATCTCATATTGATTTGAATAATCCAATCTGGAACATAATTTTGCATATATTATAAGGAAAAAGTAGCCAAATGGTTATTTTGGCCCAAGATGTAAGTTCTGTAAACTGGGCTGAATATGAATATTACTATTATCCTAGGCTTTGCACTAGAACTGTGTGGATGGCTTCAAGGAAGGGATGAGTTTGTCTGGGCAACAGAAGGAGACAGGTGTAGAACTGAAGTCAGAGAGGACAGAAAATGTGGAAGTTGAATTTGCTGCTTTTTGCTGCTTTAAAGAAGCTTTTTGCTGCTTTATCATATAGACTAGTGTGCTAGGGAAAAAAAAAAAAAAAGGGACACCTATTTACTGTTTACTGTCTATGTGTAACTTGTTTAGACCTGTTACTGCTCTATAAAGATGTTCTGGGTACTAGCTGTGCCCATTGTTGTGTTAGAAGAGGTTTTGGAATATTCCACATTTGTTGTATCATTTTGCCCCTTATCAGCTGAAGCTTACCTTCCCTTTTTCCTAAATCAGTTAATGAAAAAATTAGTGATTAGTCATAGGAGCAGGATTTCTTTAATAATTAGAGCAAGTATGGACGTACTATGTATCCGTGACTGTATGAATGCTCATTAAGTTAAATTTAATGTATCTATCATAAAATAAGAATGACATTTTCTTTGCATTGCTGATTTTAAAGCAGAATCCTAGCTGAGGTGCTATCTAGTCAGCACTATTTGCAGCTTTGGCAACAAAAATATACAGGGAAGTCTAGACATGGTCTGTTTGGTTCGTTTAGGTTTTTCTTTTCCCATCACAGAAAACCTTTCATTTTTTTATTACATTAAAACGTACAGAGTTGGCACATTCATCAAAGCTATTAACCAAGAATTGTCTTTGACAGATTATACTATGGAAAGATTTGACATGAGAACAAAGTCTTGAACTGAGAGAACAATTATAAATTAAATGACCTGAAGGCTTGTGGTCAGAGAGTGAATGTGAGTCCACTCTGATAGAGCCAGAGATCCATGCAGAGCTCGATATAATGCTTGGCAGGACCTCAGAAAACAGATGTCTCTGCAGTCCTGTGAGGAGGAGCAATCTCCCTGCTCAAACACCACAACAGAATGATATGTGGGATAAATGGATCTTGTTGTAAAATGGTAAGAAGTCAGACAGTATTTAATGGCAGGGCTACAGAAGATTTGCTAATTATCAGGTTTTAAGACAAAAGGAACTTTTTTTTTTTCCCTCTGAATTTTGCCTTTGCGTGTGTAACACTAAGAATCTTGACTGTTTGAATAGGCATGTGGGGATTTGAAACCAAAGCCACCAGTTCTGTTTTAAAGGGATTAATAAGTACCTAGGAAAATCTAATGATCTCAGGCTTTTAGAATATTGCTGTTGGGATACATAAATTGAAGATTTGTCTTTGTCTGTATTATGATATCTCTGACATGTAAGTCACATCATATTTGTCTGTAGCTGTTGTTTCTAGAGAATTAATGCCCAGAAATTCTAGCATTTGACATTAACTATCAGACTTCTATTTAGTTTATTATATCTTTTGTACTAGTTTCTCCATGAATACTCAGAGGAAAAAAGCTAAAAAGATGTTCAGAATGTATAAAGGTTGATAAGCTGTACCATTAAAGAACATTGATTAACAATGTTTCCTTCAATTATATTAGACCTTGGGCCTTTCTTTAAAAACAAGTCAGCAAATCAACCTAATGCAGATTTATTTTCTGCTACAGTGTAGTGTAATTTGAATGTTCTTAAAACCTCAATTTCTTATACATAGATTATTCACATTTAAAAACATAATATTTTAAGAATATATAATATAAATATATATCTAGCCTGTCTAATTCTCTCCATATGAAAGCATAACTCTTTAAAGACATACATGTTAATTATCTAACAATTGGCCAAATTGGGTGTGTTTTCAACTCCTTAGGAGATCAGAATGCAGAATCCAGTCAAGTGGAAAATGGAAATAGGTTTGTTGTCTTCTGTTTTGTCATATCAAATATATTTTACAAGATTAATAGTCACGTAGCTACTCAAAATTTGTTTAAAAGCAGTGGGACATACCAAGAAAACAAGAAACATACAAAGGCATAGGAGTTATGTGTATTACAGTAGGTTTCATCTGACCAGGTAAAAGTAGTAGTTGACCTCGACATTTGAGCTTGCTGTCTATAATTTCTCTACAGCCAGTAAAGAGGAGTGAAGAGGTGTATTTAGACAGACACAAATCTATGGGGCCGGATGGTATCCACCCTAAGGTACTGAAGCACTCACCAAGCCACTTTAAATCATTTATCAACAGTCCTGGTTAACTGGGGAGGTTCCAGTTGACTGGAGGTTAGCAAATGTGACACTCATCTGCAAAAAGGGTCAGAAAGAAGATCCAGGGAGATACAGGTCTGTCGGTCTGACCTCGGTTCCAGTGAATATTATGGAGCGGATCATCTTGAGTTTCTTCACATGGCATGTACAAGACAGCCAGGTGATCAGGCCCAGTAAGCATGGGTTTATGAAAAGCCAGTCTTGCTTGACTAACCTGATCTCCTTCTATGACAAGTTCACCCACATAGTGGATGAAGAAAAGGCTGTGGATGTTACCTATCTGAACTTTATTAAAGCCTTTGACGTGATTTCCCACAGCATTCTCCTGGAGAAACTGATTCCTCATGGCTTGGGTGGGCATACTCTTTGCTGCATAAAAAACTGGCTGGATAGTCAGGCCCAAAGAGTTGTGGTGAATGGAGTTAAATGCAGCCAATCACAAATGGTGTTCCCCAGGGCTCAGTACTGGGGCCAGTTCTGTTCAATATCTTTATCAATGATCTGGATGAGGAGACCAAGTGAATCCTCAGTAAGTTTGCAGATGATATCAAATTGAGCAGGAGTGTGATCTACTTGAGGGCAGGAAGGCTCCACAGAGGGATCTGGACAGGTTGAATCAATGGGCCGGGGCCAATTGTACAAGATTCAACAAGTCTAAGTGCTGGGTCTTTCACTTGGGTCACAACAACCCCATGTAACACTATAGGCTCGGGGAAGAGTGTCTGGAAAGTTGCCTGGCAGAAAAGAACCGCGTGGGTATTGGTCGATAGCTGGCTGAATATGAGACAGCAGTGTGCCCAGGTGGCCAAGAAGGCCAATAGCATCCTGGCTTGTATCAGAAATAGTTTAGTGGTGGACTTGGCAGTGCTAGGTTAATGGTTGGACTTGATGATCTTGAACGTCTATTCCAGCAGAAACGATTCTATGATTCTATATGACGTCATGTCTAAAACAGGTCAGAAGAATCAAACTACGGAGCTACTTCTGTTTCTTTTTCATCTGTACAGGAGCTAAATGTTCCTAGTGTAAATACAGATATTGTGAGAGGGTGCAAAGATAAGTTGTGCTATGATATTAAATTTATTTCAATAATAATCAGAAAACTTCTGAAATGTTTAATGTCTTTCAATGGTGGTTAGTTTGTTGGATTTTTTTTCTTTAACAGTAGAGACTTTTCATTCCTAAAACTTATTTCATTTGAGCTTTGAACAAGATCCAAGGAGGAAACTTAGATGTTTGAGTAGAAAATATCTAAAAATTACACGCCTGGCCCTAGCAAAGTGACTCAAGGATATTTAGTTGGACACTTAATCACCACAGATGAAGAAGAGAGAGTTCAGTCCTCAGGTAGGTAGCATCTAAAAAGCCAGATCATGAATAGGGGCACATTACAGTTGACAGGGAACATTAAACCCAAAAATGTGTTTGCTGTTTTGACCACCTCTAAGACACCAGTAGAAAGTTCTATAAAGGAACAAATAAACACAAACCCAACTCTTGCACTTTCATGATTACGCATTGAGTTAAACAAGAAGACTTGTGTTTTCAGCTCTCTGTTGCCAAATTTGTCTTTGTTTATACTTTGTGTCTGGAATGAAAAAGTGGAAAATTCTGGGTGAGTTTAGGACATGGAGTCCTACCAGACAACCGACCCACCACTGCTAGTCATCTTCTCCCAGTCCTGTTGGCCCTGTGCTCTTGGCTGATGGTTTACCAGGTTGACATCGGGGTCCTTCCAGATATTTTGTATGCAGGTAATTAAAGCATTCTTCTGGGAAATGAGCCACATGTATTTCAATATTCTTAGGCTGTTTGCAGTCCAGGATCTAGACGTGCTTTTTTCTGAATGTTTTTCTGCCTTCCCTCACAGTCTTCTGTATTCTCACTTGTTCTGCACTGTAAGCAGAAATGTATAAATGTTTTTCAGTCTTTCTTTTTGAATTTGAAATAATCTAAGTGACCTGGTTTACATCTCGGCCTCATAAGCAATTGTATTAAGGATGGCAAATAAAGCATTATGGTGATAATGAATGCTAGAATAGGGAGAGGAGAATGGGATTTCTTTAGCTAATTTCTCCACCAGAGGTAATATGTTGTGTAACTACATCCTTTGTTACAGTAAATGAAGATTTACCAAGCCAAAGATTTGAAATATTTGGCTAATAATTGAATTGATTAGCTGTCTAAAATAATTAGCTGTTGATAGTTATAGAAGGACTATTTCACAAGAGATATAGTGCCTAGAATGTTAAAATTCCCTACCAGATGTGTTTTTGATGCTGTGGGATCTATTTTGACTGGACTAACACATCGTTTGTGGTCAATCAAATTAATACAACATATAAATAGGAAATATCTTGCGAGGTTTGATTACCTATTTCAGTTGTATAGTAATGGCTATTAACACAACTTTATATATTACTTTACAATGCAAAACTCTAAAACAAGAGTAGAACATGGAGACCCCTTTAAGTGAATTATTTATTCAGTATTTTTAACCCTGGTAAAATTTTTGAAATAGCCACATGTGAGCCCTCAAAATTTGTTCATGATAGATTGGATCTTCTTGTCATGAATATAGTTTGAAACACATGTCAGCAATTCCCAACAGAAACATGAAATGAAAAAAAATGAAAACATGAATTTTTCTATTGAAAAAATGAACATTTTTCAATAGAAAAAGAAAAATAAACTGCTTATAATAATTATTAATTCTTAATAATTATTACTCCTCCACTGGATAGCTAAAACATTTGGAATGAAAAGGGAAATCAAAGTGAGTTCAAGATGGCTGATGCCAGTGAAGCTGCAACACTTGATGCAGTAATTGTATTATTGATACAACTATTCCATTCTCACAAATAATGTCAACAAAAAACACACACACACACACAAATTCTTATACACATACATACATGTCTGTATTCACATCAATAGTCACAGAGAATTAAAAAAAGCATTATAGATACAATGGAAGTAAATTCACTCTGGCTGTTTTCACTGTGTGAATGTGTTGACAAACACTCTCTTATGTCCTCATATGATAAAAGCTACATAAGAAAGAATTAAGAAAATGGAACCCGGATTATTCCTTAATAGCTGATTGCAAACGAGCAGCAATCTGCAGGGATTTACTGAACTTCAGAAAATCCCATTTTATAAAAACTGATCAGAAGGTCATAGATTTCTCCAAGCAGTTTATCAATTTGCACAACAAATATGAAAGAGTAAACATGCCTGGATCCCACTGAGCTTTACAGGTAGAACAGTTGCTACATATAGATACAGAGTATTTCAAAGAGGCCTGTGAATTGAGTTTGATTATGTGGCCTTATGTGCTTTACCTTCATGAACTTATTTCTCTTTTGTGACTGTTTTTACTAAAGTTGAAAAGTACTGATATTGGGAGGTATCCTTTGTTGATTAGATTGGTTCACTGAGCCATAAAGTGTCTCTTCTTTCATGTGGTAGTTTACATATAAGCTTTGCCTAGGCATAAGTGACAGTCCTGGCATTTAATCTGCTGCCTTCTTTATTCCTGTTACTGGTGCACTGGGGGAGATATGTCTTTAAGCTTATTCCAAATTCACATCTGTTTCTCCAGTTGGATAGATTTTTAAGATTCAAATGTGATGGTGCAGCTGTTGGCCTTTTGCACATGTTGTCTCCTCCTTTGAGGACCAAGAATTGATTTTCTCCTTTTATAGAAAAAGGACACAAATAGTTTTTTTCGAACACTAGTTTGCATTAGGCTATTCAGCACACTCAACTCTGTGGAAAGGCAGTTTGCAGAACACTTTTCTCCATCCCTGTGCAAGGTTCAGTTACTGCTCCCTAGAATAACTTCTGAAAAAGGGAAGGCACCACAGAAGTTTAAAGCCACAACCATCCTTTCCCAGAACTGTGGAGTAGGCCAGGTGAATTGGAGGGTGGAAGAGCAGAAAATAGTTTACATAGTCACCTGCACATAGAGAACCGTGTGTTTATGATGTGAACCTGAAGTTCATTTTGCAGACCGCATGGCATTAAAATACTACTGCAAGCATTCATGATCACGCAGAAAAATGTGCTTATATGTACTGTTTTTTGTGTCAAGACATCTTGTATATCTGCCTGATTCTTTAGCTTTCTTCACTTTCAAATATGTGATGACTTGCGTGAGTGTGGGAGGCTCAGTGAGGCAATTTTCACAGTTAGTTGCTGGAAAACTGAAAACACAAGGGAAAGCTAATTATAGTAATTCCTTCATAGAAATGTTTTAAAGCAACAAAATAATATAAATGATGATTTCACCTTCTTTCGACTTATTGATAATACACAGTAATACTTTCCTATGAAAATTTATTCTAACAAAGAAGTTTGAGAGTGAAATTTTTTTCTGCCCTTAATAATGTTTTATAACATTCTTTTGTGTTTTAGTGTGTATGCCAGAACATTGTTAGAATTAGGAATGGATGATTTCAGCACCCTGAGAGAACTAATGAAGATTAGTATAAGTAGTTCCATGAGGCATGAAAAATAGTGAGATTTTGGAGAGAAGATGACAAATCAAGGTTAAACTTTGCCTTCACAAAAGAATGAGGGTAGTCAGATTATCTAGCCAGGGCTGTAGAATCCTTTAGAGAAAAAAAAGAAAAAACTTCTTCATTACATTCCTGTGATTTGTTCTAGTCCTGCTGACACAGGCTATTAAAAACCTTGTTTATGTTTTAGAGACTTTTTTAAAGAGCACTTTGGGGCTTTATAGTGTTTGTAGGATGTTCTTTATAGTTAAAATTACATGCTGAGATGGCAGGCTGCTGAGCTAATATATTGTTACACTGATTAAATTGATTAAAAGCTTCATTTTTGACAGGCAAATTGTAGAGGCTGAGATTTCTTTATTGCACATTTCAGTAATTCAGCTCATGTCTTGTCCTATCGAATAATCACTTCTCTACTTCCTTGTTTAGGAATCATCTCAGCAGCGGGTACATTTTCAAACAGCATATTAGCTTCAGATCTGAATTACGTGAGTCACAGTGCATTGGCATTACAAAAGCCTTATTCAAGGTAATGGCTTATTCAGTGAAACACTTGAAATACATTAATTTTTTTTTTCTATCTTGCTATATTGTGGACAAAGAATAAGACCCTTGATTTTTAGATTAGAAAATAAGAGATTGCTTTTACTATAGCTGTGGATCACAAGAGAGGTCATACTGCAGAAACATTTTAGGTCTTACTCAGAACAACATATACTTACATGTGTGACAGATTAGAGCATAAAACCTAACAGGCAGATAAAGAAGAGGATTCAGCAACTTAAATCAGCTGCAGAAGAGATATTTTGCAATAAATGTGGAAATAAGGTGAGTTTCTTCAAAAAACGGAGGAAATCTAAATTGTTTTAAACAAACAGATGCCTAAAGACAAGTCTGTAGGCTTCTGATGGCTGTGCAAAGTACAAAGGGTTCGCAGCTTGCCAGCAGGAGGGACTGAAGGAAGTCCAGAAATGTGGCTGATACTACTACACAGATATGGGTAGTCAGTGACAGCCACAAACGGCGCTTCTGCACTGCACATTCCCGATTTGATGCAGGCATTAAACATTTTTCAGGGTAAAAGCAGACTTGTTTAGCCAGAATTCAGTGCCCAGCCCAGGGTCTCTGTTAAATGAGGAATACACTACTTGCCTATCTTGCAGCATGAAAGGTAGGAAGATGAAAGTGCGTCTACCTGGTTCAGGCTGAAGTTCCATTAGCTCAGTACCCTGAATTGTTGATTCTGCTCAATGAATCATAGAACCCAGCTTCTAGCTATCAGAAGTTTAAAAACGTCTGGAGTGGTGGTGTTCTGCCCACTTTATTTGGATGCCACTGATGAAACTTATCTTTGGATTTTACTTTTTGAAACTAATTACAACATAGACCACCTAGCATCCTGTGACAGTGGATTCAGTAATTCAATTAAGTTCCATTTAAAACCTGTCATTTCATTTGGAGATTCATTTTTCTTTTATTGTGAGGAATGATAATTAATCATTTCACTTCTTATCTTCTTCCTACTATCCATTATGTCATAGAGCTCTGGCTGTCTCCAAACCATGCTGGTAAAGCACCTCAGATACAGCAGTGTTTCCAACACTGCTCTAATAATAATAGCAGCTGACAGAAAAATTAGTGCGCATGTAAAGACAGTTCAAATGTTAGTGTCTTTCCCTCTGCTAACAGGAATCTAAAAGAGGAAGCGTAAAGGAAAAATAAATAACTTGGAGTTGACTTGGAAAGGGGTAAGGAAATCATTGAGAGCGTATAGGACTCTTAGCCACATGCAAATCTAGGAGACTGCATCTCTCAGCAGCTAGAAATTGACATCCTTTGGTCTTAACATCTATAAATGCCTCTGGAAAGAAGGATAGGGCGGTATAGTACCAGACCGTACTTGTGAAGGCCTGCTGTGAAGTACAGGTCACTGGATCTGACATGCTTGCCTGACACCAGTAGAATAGACACTGCCCACAGAAAGTCAGGGAAGGAACTACTGAGCCTTCCGACTTTTTAAATTTTTCTTAAATTGTTTTCTACTGAGCAATAAAAATTACAAATATGTGTAAAATTAAGGCGGAAATCATGTCGTAAGTGTGCATTAGATGTGATATGCAGGTCATATGGGGTAGTATAATTAAAGCAATCAGTTTAGATTTCATACAGGGCAGAAACGGAGACATGTAGAGAGGGTGGTAATCCTAGCAGCATTTTGACTAGTACCAACAGCATGTTACCAATCCCCAGAGATGCAGCATCGAAAATCAGTCCTACACAGTGCTGGGAATTATAGGAAGTTACATTATATTTCAACCGCTTCCCTAATCTGTACGTGTGTGAACAAGCGCATCAAATATTTTTGATTTCATCTGCAAGAGGTAGTCTCTGCAATCTAAAAATTTGGAACTCCTCAAATCAGCCCAGCTTGTAGCCCAACTGTGAATTGCACGCCTTTCTTTCCTGTATCTCTATTAAACAACTTGCTTCTTATCCTGTAAAGCAACTAGGTTGTTTGGAATTACTTTGTCCAACAGGTCTTTAACAGGTCATTTTCTGGTAAATTTGAGCCAGGATATGGGTGTATAATCTCCTAATATATGTCTCTGAGTGAAGGATGTTTGGATGTTTCTAAGAGATAATTTAATCTGCTATATAGCCCATGTCATCAGCTAGGAAAACCCTTACAGCATTTATCTATAGTTAGAAATATAGCATACAAAATGTAAAGAAAGTATATATCCAATAAGGCTAATTCTTCCTTCATCAGCCACTACAAAAGACTACACATTGAAGCTTTTTCATTTAAAGAGATAAGAGATTTCACTCATTACCCATGCTGGATCGTCTTGCACACTGGGAATTTGTAATTTTTTATTGACTCTCCACCCTTACCCTGCCATAATCCACAGATTTTCTTCACAAAAGGTCTTCTTGTGAATCAGACATAGCATTTTAGCCAATATGTTAATTTCTACATTTTGTGCTGTTGCACATCTGTAAAAATACATTTATTATTTCATTAGGGAGACTCAAAGGAGAGCCAGGGGAACATTTAAGCAACAGTCATTGGAAATTCTGTTCTTCTGTAGCCATTTAACCCTCCTCTGCTTTTTCCATGTTTTGTATTACCACCTGTCAGTCTACTTTCAAAATGTGAAGTTTACAGAAAATGCAGGCACTGCAGAATCAAGGCAAGAAGGTTTGCTGTTAAGTTCCTCACCAGAAATTTGGTACAGCAGCCAATTTTAAGAGCACAGGCTCATATTCAAACATAAAATTATTTCAGATTATGGTTGATTTTTTTTTCAGTTTCACCCAATCTAATTTTTCTAAAATTGGAAATTTTACTGTGTTTATTTTGCATATTCAGGCTACATTCCTTATGAGTGCTATGAGGAATCTCTGTAGCTTAATTTTAGACACCTCACTTTGGCTTTTCCTTTCCTTCCTTCAGATATGGTGATTCAGGGTAGGAACATATTTGGAATAATAATGCAAATTTATTTGCATTATTATTCCAAATATGAATGAATATATGGAATATTCCAAATATTATGAATATTTACCAATATTCATACATAGACACTTTTTAGTGTCTATGTATGAATATTGGTAAAACTCACACCCTGGTTTAGATCTAGTAATCAATTTCCAAAAGGTAAGTGATGTAAATGTCCCTTTCTGCAACGGTCTGGCTTTCTAAAGACGGGACCAGGGGACCTACTGAGGATCTCACTGGTATACAGTAATGTGTTTTGCATTTAAGCATGTTATAAGTATATGTGTATTTAGTTGATTGTGCATTGCTTTCTGTTGTGTTGATATGCACCCATTGGAATCCTCTAAAATTTTGAAATCTGGACTTAAATAAAAAGATTTCCATAATTCCTGGCTGCTCATCTCATACCTTACAGTTTGGGCCCTTGCCGCTTTTAACTGATGTTAGCCAATGCAGAAGAAATACTGCTTTCTTTCAGGACATTGATAATTGTTAGTACTTACAGAACGACGAATATATTTTAACAAGTGTATATGCAACTGGCTTTGGAAACCTTGGGAAATAACCACAGACGTGTGGAAAAATGGATGCAAAGACAAAACAGAGCAGTAAACTGTGCATTACTTTCTTCTGAAATGGTATCACTTCTTGAGATAAATCAATTGGAAATAATCATTGGGACTGGGTACGACAGAGCTGGAGAAGGATATGGGGAAATTCAAATGAAGAAGATAATGTTCCTAGAGTTCTCTGGACCTGAGGTGATATATTGTCTCAGTAATACTCTAAGATGTCATTATTAATAAGCCAAATGACCTGGACATATACTAATCAGCTTGAAGTTACTGGATGAGCTATTGGAACTATCCCTAAAAAAACATGTTTCTTATCGAGAACGGACTGGCACCCTTGGATCATAAACTTGCAAAGACACAAAACAAAATCAGTTTCACGGATTGTTTTGAGTCACTGCTTTGGATCCATGTACCTTCTCTTTACCTACCCATTTCTCAGCAGAGCTCAAAGGCTTAAGAAAATTGCTATTGCTATACATTTATCAGTATTGAGGCAGGGAACTATTGAAGATTCCAAGATTCCATTCAGGTTAGATATAAAGAAATAATTTTTTATGGTGAGGGTGGTGAAGCACGTGAATAGGTTACCCAGACACGTGGTAGATGCCCCATTCCTGGAAACATTCAATGTCAGGTTGGACAGGGCTTTGAGTAACCTGATCTAGTTGAAGATATCCCTGCTCATTGCAGGGAGGTTGGACTAGATGACCTTTAAAGGTCCCTTCCAGCCCAAATTATTATATGATTCTATGATTCTTTCCAGTGAGAATCTGAATTATGCTAATAGAAGCACTATTAACGTTAATTTATATTGTGATTCTTCTTTCCATTCTGAAAGATACAGTCAATTTTCTGATTCTTGGCTAAACAGCTCTGAAATATGGTAACAGACTGTCGTGGTTTTAGGCCGATCCAGCAACTAAAACTCACACAGTCTCTCCTTCTCCAGTAAAGTGGAGAGGAGAAAAATATAATAAAGGAACTGGAGGTTGAGACAAGAACAGAGGGAGCACCCACCAACCATGGTCCCGGGTAAAAGCAACTCGGCTTTCTTAAAGCAAAACAGTTTATTAATGGTTACTTAAAAGGACAAAGGGAAACAAAACCGGTTACTTGAGAGGATAAAAAGAAACAAACCCAGATCTTAAAACTGACACCTTCCTCCCCCCTCCCCATCCCCTTTTTCTTTTCCTCCGGGCTCTACCTCCTCCCCCCAGCGGCGCCAGGGGCAGGGACTGGGAGAGTGCAGGTCAGTTCATTCCGTGCTGTTACTGCTGCTTCTTTCTTAAAGGAGGAGGAGTCCTTACACCCTTTTCCCCTGCTCCAGTGGATCCCCTACTCACGAGGAAAAATCCACAAACTTCTCCAGCGTAAGTCCAGCCCACAGGGTGCAATCCTTCCCCACGGATTGCCCCAGTGTGGGCTTTACCACAGTCTCGGATACTTAGGGAGTTGTAGCCACTCGCTCCGTCGTGGGTCGTCACACAGACTCCGGATGCCTCTCTACCTTGTTGTGTGTCCTCAGGCTCAGGCATCTCCTCTCCAGGGGCTGCGAGTGGGTCTCTACTCCACCGAGGCCATCCTGGCTGCAGGGGGGCTGCCTGCCGTCTCGCCACCAGCTGCAGGGGAAACTCAGCTCCGGCACACCTCCTCCCACTCCATCCTCACTGACCTGCTGTCGATGCGGCTGTTTCTCTCAGATCTCAGTCCTCTCCGGGTGAACTCAGCCCACTGGCCACCCCGGGAGTGGGGTGCTCCCCGAGTTCCCCAGGCGGCTTCGCCGCCGCCATCTTCAGTGAGCGGCGCCGGCCCGACGCAGGCAGCCGCCCGGCCGGGAGCCAGGGAGCGGGGGCAGTGCCCTCCTCCCTTCTCTCCTTGCTCCTGGGCAAAAGCACCTTTTCCAGTTCCTTTGTCCCAACTTAAATAGGGCAATACGCAGAGGCACTGATTGGCTCAACCCCAAGGGGGATGAGAGTCTGATCTGGTGTCCAGAACCAAGTCTAACCTAGTTCCAAAACCAGGGAGGTCACAGGGAGCAAAGCCCCTCTCCTGCCACCAGAACCACCCCGCCCCCCCCCCCCCCATCAAGCCATGACACAAGTTCAATTTATGTACCACATAGCTACCTCTGAGACCTATGTGGTACTGCTCTGATTTTTAGTAGAAGATCATCAACCTACATTTAGGGAAGAAGTCTAGCCCTGAGGAGGCCCTTAGGTCTTGCATTTCTTGTTAATCCCAAGCCACTGAGAAAGACACAGAAAGATGGTTTCAGGGACAGTGCAGAATAACTGGAAAAATATATTGACTTCTATTAAGGTTGACTAGTACCTTCTCATCTGGAGCTATGTGGTACACTCTCATGAATAAGTAGGGATAGAAATTTCCTTAGATTTTTACTACTGCTTTCAACCTAAAAACCTGGCCAGAATTAAGCAAAGACCTGGAATGAATACTGAGCCATTGAAATGTCTTTTCATTCACTTCAGCAAAGCTGGTTTTGCCCAGTTCTTCACAAAAACACAGTTTGCATTTATAGAGTACTTGTAAAGAGCTAACATTTCTCAACAAACTCTATGAGGAAAAGACTTCAACCATAAAAAAATATTAAAATAAATTAAAATCTGAGTGTGTTTTCAGATTAATGTAGTATATTTAAAAGAAGTGCTGCAAATATTACCTACAATCTCAATTTGTTTCAAGTCTAGTAATGATTTTATCCCATATGCTTACTGCAGTCTCAACACTACCTTTACAAGGATGTAATTGGGTTTTCATTACCTTAATGTGTGACAGGTACAGAGTTGACAAGGTGGTCATGACACAAAGTAGAATTATCTTATCATGTGGATGAAGTGTATCCCTGAATGGACCAGGAACTTCATGACAGTGAATGCAATGGTGACACTTCAGCAGCAAGTCACAATAACTGACTAAAATATTTTTAAAAGTTTTCCAGAATGCATATGCTCATGATTTGCACTAATCAGCTTGGGAGCAAGAATTGGTATAAGGACAGCCATATGCAGAAGACTGCATATGCGAAATAGCGTGTAAATGGAGAAAAATAATGACTGCAAGTCTAGCTTAACTTTGGAGAAAATAAATTAAAAAAAAGCTTTACTTCTTTTTCTATTTATATAAATAACTGTTTATACAAGAGAATAACAAGCGTTTTCCAAGATTAGTGTCAGGATAAAACTGATGTATGATGCTAAAATAAAATCTTCCTGAGCGTGAAGCTATTCTTCAGGGACTGAGTACTACTTATATTTTTCTTAGAACAGTGTTAGAACAAAGCTAGGGTTTTTTTTCGTGATACAGGCTAAAAATTAGAATGACTTGATTTCGTACCAAGTTTATAACAGAACGCATAAGGATAAACTATAACAACAAAAATAAACGAACAGTTAGTGAATGTAAATATTTCCTAAAATTATCATGCCAAAGGATGCAATAAGTAAATATATGCAATATATGCCGTATATTGGTTCTCATATTCCTGACTTGATATTTTGCTTTCAGAAGGCATGATTACTCTGACCGGGTGCAGCTGTATCTCTGAATAGAATGATAACTTTGCAGGAGATCATAAGCACTATTGAAGGGCTGACTCTTGACAAAAGGCCAGGTATTCCTTCTATTCATATGAGGAATATTATGTACTGAGATTATGTATGTGTGAGCACATGCATGTACATACACACATGTGTTTGTGTGGTTCAGAAATCTTGCACAAGATACGGAGTACAGGTCTATCTCCTAATCCAACTTCTCTGAATATCATTGAATTTACAGAATGTATTATGTACAGAATTTATTATTATTACTTCAAATGTGGCATTGGAAAAAATATTGTATAAACAGATTTGGGCAAATTGCAGAAACCTGCTAAATATCAATTCTATTAAAGCTAAGCTTCAATTTCAAATCAATTTAATTATGATTTTTTTCTTTCTAGTGCCATCGTTTTCCTTATTTACTTGCAGTTAACAAAATGTTTTACAGTGAAAAAAATAATTGCCTTTTTTATGATACTCATAATTCAGAAAAGTTGTTTGAAGCAACTGTATGTGTAATGGGTTATACGAGTTAACAATAAAGTGCATTGAAATATATTAACTTCAGTATAATTTTCAATAAGATGCTGAAGTTTATGATAATTGAAGTCTATGGTTGTCGGAAGTGAAAATGGACACTTATGATATACAAGTTTGAAATATACTAAGGGAAGTGTTTTTTTTCCCTGTGAGGTGCCATTTTATTTAAAGTTTTGCCATTTATTGTATTAGTTTCTACTTCACATTCAAGAAATCGTGGTCACACAGCCTCTGGTGACTTCTGAGGTGGGAGTTGACTACCCCTCTTTTAAGAAGAATGGTGCTCTCTGCTGTGTCATCACGACATGATCCGGATGGGTAAAACACTGCAAACAGTTACCCTTGAGCTCTGTGTAACAGTGAGATGGCATCTGACACTTGAAGATGCAAAGAAGCAGGAACCAGACAGTGCTTCTCTGACTTACCTGTAAGCAGTGCTTACACAGAAAGCTGTTTTATAGTCAGGTGGTATAACGGACCAGTAAAGGGATTCAAGCTCCTTGAAGTGTGACAGATATCTGGAATAAACTTTCTAGATCATGTTGCCTTGGGGGAAAAAAACCCTAGGGTAGGAATTTCCCAAAATTGAAAAGTCAAGTGACTGAGAATAAGAAAAGATTTACATTAATTGGATTATTCTCAGGTCTTGAAGAGAGAAAAGCCATGTCTTTTCCGCAAAATAGGAGAGGCCATGAACCATTCTCTGGCTACAAGACTAAGTGGCAAACCATGATTCACACCTCACACCTAAAATCTCTCCCAAAACATGGCAGAAACATTTGAATTGCTTATCCAGAAAGAACTCTGAACGCACAACCTTTGTATGAGACATGATTAGTTGTCAGAAAGGCCAGAAATGTACCAGAGAGCTAATTCAAAGGCAGGGTAAGATTAGTGTGGTAGAATTCTTCTAGATTAAGCTGACTGTATGAAGTTTGTCGCTATCTGGCTTCAAAGAAATAAAACCTCTGTAGAGATCACTCTTGAGAGAAATCTCTCACTTTGCAGGATTTATTCCTTCTCTAGATGAGAAACAAATATTTTAAACCTGAAAAACATTTTACTTTGTTTTTATCTTAGTCTATTCCTGCAAACAAGCATAGTGGCAGAAGAAGTGAATCCAGACTCACAGTGCATTCAGATTTCCTACCTCTTTTCTTTTCTAAGTTTATGCCATTTTTCATTTTTGAAACTTACCCTTATGCATTATGTCGCAATTAATTCATAAAAATCCTTTCCCGTTAAATATCAAAGGGTACTTTAGGCTAAGGAATGTGTCTGTAATGGATTGTTTATTTAGATCCCACTGCAGTTATTGGGAAGCTCATGATTCAAAATAATAGCATAATCTTCTACTTTGGTTTGTGGACTGGTTTCTTGTCTGTTTTGACGATAAGATGTTGATTCACAGCCTCAAGACAGACTGTGATGTGATACCCTACTAAGGAGGAGTAGTTGTTTGTAGCAGAATGATTTTGAATGGGTGGGACCTGAGACAAGGACTATGATACAGGATAAGGTAAGTGATTTTATGTGAGACTAGAAAAGACTGAACTCAAGACATATTTGTGTTCGTAAACCAGGACAATAATTAGTAATTCTCTCTAAGATAAAGTCAAAATTGTGATTGCAATTGTTATGTTGGAAATACTAAGTGTGTTTTTAGAAAGCTTATTTTCATACAGGCTGTTTAGCAATTCAGAACAGTTTTGAGCAGGGCTGTTTTAATACCTGGGATCAGTATAAATAGCAGATGCTGGAAGGGAATATTGTCTCGGTTGACCGATGCTTTTATTTTATTTAGCTTAGCTTAGGTTAGCTTCTTGCAGTATCTCATGCAAAGTGCAAGTCAGATGTAATCTCTGGGTACGTTCCTACTCCTGCCAGCTAGAAAGAAACAAGCAAGATTTTCTCTGTAGCAGCCAGAGTGGTTATTAATAGAGTGTCACTCAGTTGCTAAGCTCCCGTTTCTAAAAGGTGGGAAGGGAGGCTTTCACGAATCAGACAGTGAGACATCGCACTGGAAGAAAAGCAAGAAAAGAAAGGCAGAATAAATGAACTGAAGGGGAAAACTAAAAGAGGATTTGCGAAACTTCTTCAGAAAGTCTCTGGCTCAGAAATATTTGGAAATGGGAGCTCAGGGGACAAGGAATCATCTCTCAGCTGCTGGGAAGCACACAGAGCTCTCAGAGGAAAATAAGTTACAAAGCTGGGAAATGTCACTAACAATATATCGGTCTGTTTTCCCTCTCTCGCTCCTACTTTCTCCCCGTTTCCAATGATTTAGAGTGAGCTGTGCTTAGTCTGATGGCCCTGGTGATTTCCCTGGAGAAAAAGTAAACTATAATATTTAAATGTAGCATTTGATATAAGTGCGAGCCAAGCCTCACCTTTTTATGGCTGGAAAAGAAGGAAACACAAGAGACTAATGATCTCACTTTAACGGTTTCGCTAATAGCCAGATTGGCTGGTGTCAGAGCGTGCCTGAGACCGGCCTCAGCATTTTCCTGGTGTAAAGGAAGAAATCACAAGAGACGTTCTTTTTCCCTGTCATAACCAGGTGTTTGTTACTTGATCTCAGTAGTGGATAGAATTGTGTACCCTCTTTTGCTTTCCCTCTTGCTTGTATTGAGTGTTCAATCTCTCTTCACTTCTTCAAGTTTTATTCTGATGTCCTTTGAAAGCTAGAAGACAGTAAGAGACTTTTAACTGAATACTTGCTGTACTGGGCAAGTTGTAGTTTTGTGCTCCACCAAAATTAATTGCCAACAGTCCTCAATATACTTGTGAATTATGAAAAATGAAGAGAAGTATTTAGAAATGTAAGGCTTGCCATGCTGGATCCGGCTTCAGATCTGTATTGCCTAGTATTTTGTCTTTGGGAGTGGCCAGAAGTTAATTGAACTAGAGTTTTTACAGAAAATTTAAGCGTGTGATTCCCTGCTCTGTTGCCAATATAACATCAGTTTTGGCAGAGGAAATACATGGCATCTGTTAATAGGCAAGCAAAAGAAGCTTTATGGAGGAAACTGAAATAATATGTCTTTGGCTTTGTTTGTGTAAAGTAATTCATGGCTAATTGTAAACAGATACTACACTTAAATACTGGGTTACATCCTAAGCTGATGTAAATCTTATAGCTCCATTGCTATCAGCAGTGCTATTCTAAGCAACATATGGTAACAGTGTGATTCATAGTGAGAAAGACTAATTGCGATAACAGAAAATCCAATTCAAAGTTAACTTTTCTTCACTGTTTTCCTCTTTTGAAGTCTATGTTAAAGTCCTTTTTTAAAAGTCCTCTCAATTAAAAGATTTAGACTTCATTTGAATTTATTAAGTAAGCCAAACAGAAGCTTAATCTTGGTCTCATTCTCTGCTGTCCTGTACCCTTTGTAGCCACTTCAGAATAAATGTGAAAGGTTTCCATCTGTATTTTGTGGCATTTGGTATTCGTTTCACCCAAGTATAAATGACAAAAAGGAGAGAGGGCAACATATGACAGAAGTGCAAAGCCTCAGTAGAACCAAAGGAAAGCAGTGGCTATTTCTGTTTGTGATTCTCTAATAGTGGTAGATTCATCACAAAAAATAGATACATGTTTTGTGAAAAAGAGGTGCACATTATGTTCCATGCTGTGTCAGAATGCTCTCTATATAGGATTGTTTGCAATAGATAACCAAAAGAGGCATAAAACTGTATCAGCCTTGCATGTAATGTCAATGCTGACTACACGTAGATTAATATATAATTCCATTCAAAAGTCAGACTGCCTTCAAAACCCAGAAAAGTAGAGTAGTTCATAGTATAAACTCAAGTGATTTAATATATTTAACAAGTTTTTAGCTATATTTATGTTACATCTGACTTTAAAGATATTTTCTAAAAATGTCATACAAAAAAACTCCATCTAAATACGAGATACAAATATTAATGTAGATGAGATACAAAGTTAACTTTTGATTAAGCTGACTATGGTTTTTATCAAGGCTGGGGATTTCTAACAAAACAAGCTATTTATCTGCTCTCAGCTTTCAAACTATAATTTTTTATTGCTTTTTTCATTGTGTACCAAGCAATCAGATATTCCATCTCATGCTAACATTAAGAAATTGGTTATTTCAAACCTTTTAAGAAATGTATACCTCGGCAAAGGAAGAGAGAATACTGCTAGTAAAAGACTCAGCAAATATGAAAAACATTTTTCATAAGCTCTGAATAAAAGTTAATTAACAAACTATATGGGAGAAAATAGGAAAGAAAAAAGATGCTGTGCTAGCATGAAGACAGCAGACTGAATAAAGACAATCATATGTGCATCCCAAAGGAGAAATAAAAGCAACATTTTTTTACTCCAAAAACACCTCTGTGTCTGATACAGTAACTCTGGTAATAATATTCTGGTGACTTATGACCAAATGCAAAACAGTGTTAGGCTTTTGAATTGAAAAGTATCATCTAGAGAAACTTTCTTCAGTAACTCCCTGATGAGGGAAGCCCTCTGCCAATAGAGTTCCCCCTGAGCCTGCAGCTCAGCTCTACACACATTACCATTGCTGCCTGGCCTCAAAAGCTGGTTTCCTAGCATTCGCCTAAATCTGGCTAGATCTAACCCGAAACCTCTAAATAAAACTCAGTCTGCTCACTTGAAAAAACATCATAAATATCCCTGACTTTATGCCCTGCAATTGAAAGCTTACAGAAAAAAAAAAAAGGATTCCTCTGGGCAAATTACAAGAGAGGAATGTGTCATTGTGTAGTTAACAGTAGTGAGCAGCTGCTAAAGGATCCGTGTGCAAAAACGCTACCATGCCCTATCCAGTTAGAGCACTGTCACCAGAGCTGAGGCATCCGGCATCAACGGCCTTGTGACAGTGTTCAGCTCAGGTTCTAGAGTGTTTGAGTCTGATTCCTGCTGCCAAACACTCCTGGGAGTTTTGTTGTTGTTATTGTTTGTGGGTTTTTTTTTGTGTGTGTTTTGTTTGTTTGTTTTTTAAATTAAGGCAACATCTAATTCAGAAAAAAAGCAGGGAACTAGGAGATGGGAGATCTGAATATCCTTAGACTGAATCAGGAACTAAACTCAGATTTTTTTACTTTCTGGATAAAAGGTCTAAAAATTAAACTAATATCTAAGAAATGTTTCTGCAAAGCTGCATTTTAAGTGAAGGAGACAATAATAAGTATGGATTTATATTTTTTTTTACAATCCCTCAAATGCCTGTCCTCAGGAGTAACTTGAACACTTAGACACAGCTTCTCACACGTGGCTAGGAGCCCAACTACGTTAGATTAATTTCGACAAAGTCCTTAAATACTTTTGAGGGCTAAAGACTGAAGATCCCAGATCCTATTAAAAGTCAGTACAATGTAGCTTCCTAAATATGCATCAGTTCAGTAGAAGGGATTGCTGTTCCCTATCAGAGACACCCAAGCCTTCCACGTACTCATTCCTTACAAGTGACAAGTGAATTTCAGCACAAGGATTCACCTGGAATCACAGGTGATTCACAGACAGAATTTGCAGTATTATATTACAGCAATTACTGAAAATACTTAGTAAGTCATATGGTACTCATTTATGATGTTGTTACCTATGTGGATATGGAAAGGACCTCATATAAATATTTAATGTATACCATTAACTAAACCTGTAGAAACTCCATAAAGCATATGTTTTACCTGATTCCATTATGAGTAATTAGAGTAGTTCCTAGCAACCATAATTGAAATCAGGGCTTGTTTGTATGAAGCAATGTGCAAGGATACAATAAGAGATGGCCCTGACCTCAAAAGAAATTATAGAAAGCATTATGTATCAGCATTCTTGCTGTATATTATGTCTTCCACAAGCTTGTCAATGGCCTCTGAAATTTCAAGAAAGACAGAAAAGAACATTTTAGAATTTTTGAAACTATTCTATCCTATGCCAAACCTTAGCTAGAGAGTAATTAATATAAATTCTACTTCATGATAGTTATGAGTTAAGTGCAAAGTTTAATGTTAATATTCTCTGGCACATTCACACAGGGTAAAAATATTCATTTGCAGCTGTGTCTATGAAATATGTGAGTCAGATCTCCTTTCAGAGCTTGAAATTGACTTTGAGACAGTGCACTGAAGAATTCTTTTGGGTACAGTGGTCAACAAGGCATTTGATCTAATCTGTAGCATCTTTGTGCAAATATTTGCAGTCAGTAGTTTAATGTTTCAAATCTTCAGGAATTATTAGGGGAACTTCAAGTTTACTTCTTGGAAACATTGGCCAGGAGAAACTCATCTAATGTTGAAGTAGAAAACCCAGGTCAGGTTAATTTTTAAGTTCAAAGGTACATAGAATATTTCACAGTTCCAGATCAGCTCTGAAATTGTATCACAAAGTTCCCCAAAACTTTGATATAGGGAAGATTTCTCTTGGTGTGGTTTGGAAGGGAAATGAAAATTCCCATGTGGTTTTTTTCCTTGCCGCCTAATTCAACCATGCATGTTAAAAGGAAATAAACATTTGCTACTGCAGGATCAAAGAAGAGACAGAAAATACAGGAATGTTTTAATTACGTATTGAGGAAGCGTGAGGGAAGAAAGCTTTGAAAAAATAGGGCAGATACTCACTTTGGGAACTGCTGTGAGTGTTGCTTAGTCAATGTCTCAACAACAGGCAGAAGTCTAGTTGGGAAGGTCTGTGGAAAGGCTGGAGCAGAAGCCATTCCTGTCCAGAGCAATTTTTGCAGGGGAGGTATCACATAGTGTGGCTGGAGTGCTCTGGCCACCTCCCATTGTCCTGGGTACAGTACCATGCTTAGGCAGCAACCCAGCACAGCCCAGGGGGGAGCAAGAAAGAATTTTTCATTAAGTCAGTGAGACACTTCACTTCTCATCCAGTCCACACCCAGAGACTGCAAGAGACAGAGTCCAAGCTACCGGTGACCTGGGAATAGAAGCAGGCGGATGTGCATTTCACATCCCTGTCAGGTCTTGCTAAGCTGTGGGATGGGGAAACACTGTGCTGTACAAACAGCATTCAATTAATTTTATAGCTTGTGTATGTAAAGAGTAAGGACAAGGCACAGAAGGGGTTGCAGCAAGACTACAAATGCAAAACCCTCACTAGCATTTCTCTGTACTCCACTGCAGTGTCTGCGCAGCAGTTCCTTCTGTCCGCTCCAGTGTTAAAATATCGTGTACTGCAGCATAAGGGAGAGAGCAGGAAACCTTTGAGCCACATAATTGGGAAGAACCTGGTCATCCTGAGTGTCTGTGTTTTTCCTATCATCTCAGCATCTCTTGAGTCTTAGAGCTTTGTAGGAAAGCCTGGGGTTAAAGAGGCATATGGGTGCCACTGTCTCTCCTTGCTTCTGAAATGTAGCTTTCACAGCAGAACAGGGCTCGCTCAGAGGAGAAGAATTCATCCTGCTGAAGTGGATTTTTCAGTTTCATATATCAAAATCAAAAGTTTTCAGTTGACTGCCACCTAATTTGAAGTTTTTAAACCCAACTAGTTTGAGTGTGTGCATTTTGCTATTGTAACCACCTGGGAGGTTAACTTGGGAAGATAACAGTGTATCATAATTGTGTAATCCTGTCTCATTTTTACTCAATTTAGGAAAATGTTGATCTAATTTTTCTGAATATAGTTAAGTATTTAAAAATGCTTAGTGGCATATAAAAATAGCTTTTAAGGCTCAATTATATTATATATAAAGATAAGACTTTCATCTCATTTAAAGATCAAAACTTAAACATATGTTTCATCTTAAATTAAATTTTGCTGAATATAGTTGACTTGTTGGACAGGTATCTAAATGACTTGACTGAGGAATCAGGTGATTAGTTCCTTCAGACGCTGCAGCATAACTTATGCTGACAGCAGTGCTGGTCTGCTTCTGTTGAAAACAAGAGGCAAAATCAATACCGCAGGTACTAATGCGGCATCATTTCAAGACGAGCAGCAGAAACAGCCTAGGAGTGCTCTGGATAGGAATGCTAGGGAGCATCAAATGCAGGCAGAACTCTTTGATCTTGTCATACTGAAGAGTAGTCATGCAAGCCACTTCACAGAGTAATATGGTATCCAACTTGACAGATTAAAGAAGGTTTGGAGACAAGGAATTCACTGGAAATTGTAGTCCAGAAAGTCTGTAAGAAATTATTTCTGTCCAAGGTATCCCAAAGGAAAGGCAATCTCGTGGAATTTCTGGACTCAGAAGTCAATGGTGAGGTGGCTACTGATTGTACTGGGCTCCGCAAGAGAACCTAGACAGAGTGTCTGCTCAAAATAAACAAAAAGCTGCTTAGAAGCTTATACATCTTAACTGCAATAGTTAAAGGACCTAAAATAATAATAGGAGAAGAATAAACAAGAAAATAACTCCCAAATTTCCAGATCATTCCCTCTGAAGTATCACATTTTTTGTCTTGAAAAGTCAACTTTTTATTCCTATACTAAGATATTGAATAGAAAAAGCAATTCAAGACAGAAATATAATAAATGGGAAGTCAGTTGGTGCTAGATTATAAATCATGACAGAATCTGAAGTCAACAATGACATTTCCACTGGGGCTGTAAAGTTAAATCTTTATTTAAGATTCCAAGTTGAGGCAGGAAAAACAAATGCATGATGAAGTCCAATCAAACAATATTGCTAAAGAATATTTATTAGAAAACCAAAATGTCAGGGTAAGTGGTTCAACTTCACAGAGACTCTTTTTTACTTTTTTCCCTTCTGTAAGATTAATATGTTGCTAGCACTTATTGCTTTTCCAGGCCCAGGTGAATTACTGGTATGCTTTGTTAAGCCTTATTTGTGTTGTATTTTCTCATAAAGCTTAAGTAAAACTGAGAAATGAAGACTGCAGACAAATCTATAAATTATTGTCTACTGCTGATTTTCTTAGAGCTACGACCTTAATAGTGGCTAGCTACAACAATTATAATTGCTCTTTTTATTAGCTCTGCTATTCTCATTTTGCACCTACAGCACTGCCAGGCCTTCCATGTCATCAGGAAATTGAGGAAACAATGCACATTGGAGTCAATTAGAGCTTTTTGGCATGTGTTTCTACAATACGTTTACTTCTTAAACTGGGATTTGGATTATTCTTCAGGCAAAGAAATACTGAAAAGAAAAAAATCATAATTGTACCTCTGTAGAACAGAGAGGAATATTCAGTGAGAATAGTAAGTCAAAAGGTCACTGAGAAGTGAAGTGGGAAACAAACAAAAAAAAGGACGAACGAATATGGAAGACGACAATAAAACAAGTTTCAATGCAATTGCAATGCATTAGCAGAGGGAATTTTTAGCATCACCCTCCAGTCCCTCAACAATTCAGTAATGATGAAGCTCACAGGGGATCTCTATGAATTCACTCCTTCAGCTATGTGCCATGTAATCTTGGTGGTCTATTTTCCATGAATGCCAAGAAAAATGTTGTGAATAACAATGGCAGTTTAAAAGCCCATCTGATCAGAAGATAAAAAGATGTGTCATGTTGAGTGTTAGTGTACACTAACCCATTCAGAGAAGGTATATATTGTTACTTCTCTGTGCTTACATACTCATTCCCATATGGTTATGACCAAGGTTTTTCTAGGACATACAACTTTCTGCCACACTTACACCTCAGGTTCACTCAGAACTGAGTAGCAGGTATCCCAGAGCAGATGCATATGCAACTCTGCAGGTAACTTCTCTCCACTGTAGTCATCTACAAATCAGCGCATAAATTTGATTCTCATTTATTAACTACTCAGTTTCTATAAAGACCTTTAATAAAGGTCTGATAAACTACTTTTGGACACTCAAGTAAGCTATATAAACTGAGTTTTCCTTATAACCACTCATGTTGACCTCCTTGAAGAGCGACTATTTTTGAGGTAGGACTGTCAAAAATCAATGAGAAAGATGATGCTCACCATTGCCAAGGAAATTATATTTTTCTATGTCCATGCTTTCTAATTTTATTATAAAATTCATATTTGTCAGAGGTTTATTTGAATTGGAACTTGCTAAACTTTTTCATAATCCTTTTATTATTAACATTATTTAATGCCATTTCTGTTTGGTAATCATCCAGTAAAAATTTGCTTCCAGATTTCAATTGTAATGTATAAGGATATATTTTAAGATAAATTTCCATTGCTTTCTTTTCATATATTTAATTTCCATGATAATAGTCTCATCTCACTATGTTTTAGTAAAGAATAGGGTGAATAGTGTAACTTCAATTTCTATTATTTTTGCAACAATAGGAAATTAGTTCTGAACTTAAACAAAACATTGTTAACTACATCGTTAACAACAGTTGGTGCATTTGTCACCATTATTTCTGTTGATGAATCTGAGGTTTGTAACTCCTATTAAAGTCACATCAATTTAACAAGCTGCAGCTAAACCCTAAAGTTTGCAAAAGGAGTATGTGCCATAATTTAACCTAAAGTTTGCTATTAATAGTCATGGAATGTGTGAAATGTAACGACCTGTTAATTGCCACTGGTTCCTTTTTCTTTGAACACATTAGTAAGCACTTTTTTTTCCCCAGAAAACTTGCTCTTTTTTAAGCTGGATTTTGACATGATATATAATGATGGTTTCATAGCACATTGGGAAGCTGCTATTGATTTTTAAGGTCATTGGCATAGAGATGTTTCGTATTTTCCAATACTTGATAATGCTATTAATAATGTGAATATTGTGATACTTACATATTTTAGTACAGTGTTGCTTTAACATGTAGGAGGAAGATATTTTTTCCTCTCTCTGCCATTCATCTTTAAGGAGAATGACCTATGCTTGTCCGTTTTTGGACGCAATTTCTATATCTTAACTATTTTTCATCAAGGCATTCTGAAGAGCTAAAAGAATCAGACTCTTTATGAACACCAAATTTTTATAGCATACAATCCAATTAAGAATAGATCTAACAAAAACAGATTTTATGCTGAGCCCCCCAACAGCCACCTTCCTTTTCATGAAAATGAGATCTGAGGTTTTTATACATTTTTTGAAAAAGTGAAGACATAGATCTTGCTAGCCCTACAGTGCACTATGAATACTAGAGCAATGCATTTACCAAGGTGTATCTTCTTACGGCTGAGAATAGCCTTGAATATTTAAAAATGTATTAATCAAAATTTTTCTTTCCAAATACCTTTCAACCCATGGGTTATTTGAAAACTCTTCACTACAATAATTAGTGTCAATATTTCGTATTCTCAGCCCTTCCTGAAGCTTTTTCTTGAAACTTGGTGAAGTGAGGTGTCTTCAATGTGGATGGCTTTGAAACCTTTTTGTGACAGAGTGTCAGTAACATACAGGTCAGTCTCTGACTATGTGAATTCTGAAACCACAAAGTGACTCATAGGTTGTCAGCAGTGTGATTGCTGGAATGGCATGCATTCAGATTATCCTAACCTGGAGAAGAGGAACAGAGCAGAAAATGTCTCAGTCTTTTTTAAATTTCTTTTCGTGATTCTAAGGAGCTATCTGTGCAAACAGTGTGCCTAAATACACATTCATACAAATATCACTGATTTCTTTTTCCTACAAACATTATTGGAGGAGAAGAAAAAATAAATAGAGAGAAATGTTAAACAAATAGTTTTCAGCCTCAGAATATGAGAACAATATTTTGTGCATATTTCAGATTCATTTATTGCAGTCAAACAAATTCAGGTTTTTTTTAAATAAGAGATGTTATTTTAGCTCTGTTTATTCACTTCTGAAATTTATTTTCTGAGATTTTGTCACTCTTTCTCCTTGCCATCTTTTGAGTTGTGACTAATTGTTTTATGACATTCTCTGTTGATAAATGCAATACTACAGAAACTCTTTATCCAAAACAGCTTTTCAGAACATCAAGGTCTGAAAATCATGCATCGTAAAAAACTTCATTTGAACATTATTAAAATTAACTTCAATTTAATTAAAATTTACTGACAAGAGTGAGTTTGTATTGGTGTGCTACTTTAAAGAGCACAATAAATGTTTTTGAAAAATATGTCACTATCAACAAGATAACTTGTTCATTACGTGCAATTCCAAAAAGATGTGTTTTAATGGAAGCATGTATCTTGTTCCTTTCACCTACTAAAATGTCATACTTAAACGTGCAATAAATATGTCATTAGAAAATTCACACCATTTTGAATAAATAGAATAATCATGGTTGAAATTCTGAGTTACTTTGTGCCACCTTGACTTTGATGGAGTGGGTCATATAATTGACGGAGCATTTGGATAATTTATCATATGTGCTTTTTTTCAGGTGTTTATTTATATGAAATAAGTCTTAAGAAGAATTTAAATGGTTGGGTTTGGTTTTTTTTTTATTCCTCAGGAAAGAGTCCTAATCTAGTGTAACTTCACAGACATCATCACTTTGAATAATCTGGAAAGATCCTGTGGGCATTTCAAAGAAAAAGAAAGAGCTACCTTTTTTTTTTTTTTCCCTGACAATAAACCAATGCTGAGAAATTAAATTTGGTTTATATACAAGATACTGCTTTAAATGTGAAGTTGAATTGCTCCATATTTTTCAGAGAGAAAAACTGCCTTCAGATAAGATGAAATTGAACGACATGTTCCAAGTTCTTCGTCTCAAGTACTTGAGATAGGAGAATAAAATAATAAGACATTGCATTGTAGGTAAAGACAGCAAGTGAGATGCCATTTCAAAAAGAGAGTGTATAGAAACACTATATCATTATATATAGTGACCACAATATCATAATATTCTAATTTTTATTGCATCTTCTAATTTGCCCATCTAAATTGCAGGCTTATTTTAATGGACTTTTATTTCAAGTGCTGTAAATATCAGAACCAAATATTTGTTATTATCTAGATACTTTTATTCACAAAATTTGATTTACTGCTAATAGTAAGAGTTTCTGAAAATATTTTTAATATTATGCTGGAATAAAGAGAGGGATTAATATCTTACAGATTCTCTTTTTCACAGGTTGTTTTATAACAATAAGATTCAAGATATTATTCTTGTACCTGAATGCTTATTACACAGAATTTCTCTGTCTGGTTGAAATTTCTGAAGTTGATTATCAGAAACGGAGCTATCTGATCTCACTTCTGGGAGGGAAAGAAACTCAGTTAAGATGCAGAATTTACCACCTCTGAGAGAGTAACTTGAAAGACCACTTGAGACCTTTGCTGCTGCCTGAAGTCGGTAGTCCATGTTTATCACCGGTTACAAGGACTGGAGAGAAGATTAGCATAGGTTCTCCCATCTGCTCTTTCCTCTTTGAACTGCAAAAGCGATTTGTGGCCGTGTTGTCCCAGAGCTTTATAGCTCCTTGCTTAAGCCTAAACTCCTTTTATTTTCCACTCAATCATTAATTTTCCAAGCAAGCAAACCATCTAAAAAGATGGAACTGGCTCACACTCAAGGTCAGGTAGCGTGGACTTCACAGGGTTAATGTAGGTGATGCTGAAGACTGAAGCTCACCCTCCACACAGCTAACAAGGACAGCAACAGCACAGCCGAGAAAGCCAAAAGAGCACAGGCTGCCCACAGATCACCTAATAAATGATAAATCAATGTTTACATTAGGGAGAAAGAAAGGTGCTTTAGCTCCCTTCCAACATGTGCCTGCTAACTGGTCTGGAAGGAGGATGAGCGACACACAACAGGGAACACCCTGCAGAGTTCAGTGCAACATTGCCATAAAGAGCTGTGGGTCCATCGAGGAAGAGAAGAGGCTTCTGCTCTTGGCACAGCACCAAACCCTGTGACCTTCATTCTTGTAAACGTGTCCATTAACACCAGTGCTCTCTGACCTCTGGTAATAAATCAGTGTTAGTCTTTGCCCAGCAAAATCATTATTGCTTGCATATGAATGCCCCTGAAAAAAGACTGCTAGGTGAATCAATATATAACCAACCATGGGAATTCTTTTGATTTTTAACAGCAAGCAACACATTTTTTCTATTATTTCCTATTAGCGCTAATGATTGAAAAATTACTTCCAATGATAAGAAGGAACTTCCCTATACTGATAATAGTAACTATTCACTTTATTTAACTCCTTTTATTGTTACATGAGTTTTCTGGTTTTCTCCAGTGAGATTTCTGTTCTGGGTCCTTCAATATATTCCACAGTTATGTGCTACCATATAGCTTCCCAGGGACTGAATTCATATACACAAGTGGCACTGACTGCACTGTCCAGGGTCTTTCTCATCTTAGCTGTATCCTATGAGCTTTGATGTTATGTCAGCATTTTCAGTTAGCTCAATTACCAGCTATTTATAGTTGAGAGGCAAAAATTCTCTGAAGATTCAGAACTGAAGGTAAGAGCTTCAGGGTAGAGTTAACTGTGAGAAGAGCCAATGAAATAATGGAGCATCTTAAACAGTTTTGAGGGAATGTACAGTGTAAATATATGTGTGTGTAATTTGCAGTTGCAGCCATTTTCTTATGTAGTTTTGTACTTGGAATGTGATGTATGTAGTTTTGAAGTTTATGATTGTTTGTAAGGTAAAAATATAGTTCAAAGATTTTGTATATTTTATTTGGATATTTAAATATTCTCTGTGCATCTACAGTACCTTGACTTTGAGTGATCTAAGTGAAGGAAGCTGGACTCACGGAAATTTTGACAACTTCTGAAAAAATTTTTCTAAATATCTATTTATAGGAAAAAGAAAGAGTCATCTTCCTCAAAAGAACTTTTTTTGATCAACAGAAATTATGTGGTCCAGAGGAAGGCTCCCAAGGTTGTAGGGCTGGAGCACTTTCCCTGTCAGGATACACTGGGAGAGACGGTCTGGGTCATCCTAAGGAAGGAACAACTTCAAGGGAACCTGACAGGCCCCCAGCATCTACAAGGGGGCATCAAGGAGACAGAGCCAGGCTCCTTCCAGTGGTGCAGGGCAGGTGGGTGAGAGACAACAGGTACAAGTTGCAACAGGTTCAGGCTGGGTATAAGGAGAAACTGTTTCCCAATGAGTACACTGTGGAAGTGGAGCAGGTCACCCTAAGAGGCTCTGACAGCTCCATCCTTGGAGGATTTCATGCCTCAACTGGTCTAAGTTTTGAGCAGCCTGATCTGACCCCAGAGCTGGCCTGCTTTGGGCAGGGGGTTGGACTAGAGATCTCCCCTTCCAACCTGAATGTTTCTGTGATCCTTTGTGATCTTGCAAGATAATTAATGACTTTTCTGTGAACAGTTATTGGGTAACTGCTGAAAATCAAAGTTTCTCATTTTCATCAGATCTTTTTTTTTAAAGAATGGCTGTAATCAAGAGAAAAGGTAATGCCTTCTCTGTGAATGTTTTCCCAAACTACTTTGGAAAGCTTCAAGTGAAGAACATGAAATGAAAACTTAAAAAGACACTTGAGATGTCAGGAAAAAAAAATTATAATCATATGTTTCATGTCTTTTCTTTAATATTCTAATAACCTAATATTTTATCTTCCAGTAATAATAGACAAGACCTTTAAATGAAGCAAATAGTTGTAGTGCTATTCAAATTAGAAGAATCATGCCAATTTATGCAGACAGAAGATTAGCAGAGATTTATCTGGGGCTCTTACTGTGACTAGTTCAGCATCAATTGTAAAGTAACATGCAAAAACCATAAAAAAATCTGTGATGTGATTTTTTTAATGACTCAAATATATCCAAACATCTTCTGATAAAAATGGTACAAAATACTAATTTGATTACCGATATTTCACCTAGAGCTGACGAGTGCAGAGGCAGCAGCCACACAGTGTTCTGTTATAATGGAAGGATACGTAACAAATGAAATAATTTGTAGATTTAATAAGGAGCAGGAGTACAGGGTTTTTTCACTTTAATACTAGATCTTAAGGATGTAAATATTTAGGTGGGGGCATCTGTGCCTGTAGTGTGTGTATGTGTATATATAAACTTATGTAATCTTTTAAGTATGTTTCAAGTTTTGTGTGAATTAACTAGCCATAGTGAAACATCTAGCATTTGTCTTTAATTTACTCTTTAAATACAATTTTAAACAGTTTAGTAGCTTTTAAATTACATGATACAAGACTATGCCCCAGCTATAGGTCACTGAAATGAGAATCAACTTCTTGGGGATTGTTTTTTTCTCTCAATTTACACTACTTTCCCCTAGTTATCTATTTAATATTAATAATGATGTGTAAGTTTTTCAGTCAGGGAAAATTACCTAATATAAACACTGGAATTGATGTCATGGACACAGGGTCCCAATTGCTGCTAGTTGGCTTGAGCTCGTAGCCCAAGTAGAGTTGTACTTGTTATCATTTGGCTGGTCCAACTAGTCGCTGCTAGAGTGGTTATCAGGAAAAGCAAACATAGAGTGGAGTAGTTTAATTCTTCCAGGATTTAATATATGCTAACTGCCACTAGGAAAAATACCAAATCACTGTCAATCCTTGTAGTATGCCATGATAGCCAGCAACTCTTAACATTTTTTTCTGTTCCCTTTACTCCTCAAGGGCTAGTACACAGATACCAAGGAGGGGAAACTTTTCCCAAACACGAGCCCATGTCCAAAGATCCTGATCCCTAATCCTCAGGGACACACCCATGAAATTAACAGCAGCATTGCCTCTGATTTCGATGAACATTGGATCAAGCTTAGGATAAATTTGATATTTATTCCTCATCCCATTTTGTGCTAAAACCTTTGAGGAAAATAAGTGTCATATAGTATAGCAGTCTTGCTAAATTTTTTCTTTCCCTTTTGTTGTTCTAACTGCGATGTTTGAATCATCCTTAGACAAAGCAATTCGTGACATCTCACAATGACATTGTTGGTTAAAATTACATTTCCCAAATATTTCTGATGTGACACTGCTATCAAGTTATTATGGTAAACCACTTACCTTAAGAAATCTGTTCTGACTAGCTGATGCCTTATATCCTTGTTCAGGGACAGCATTTTAAGTGAACTTGGACTGTGACCAAGGTTGTGGTCTTCAGATTCTTCTGTAGGACTAGATCTATTGTTACCTAGGCATTTTAATATGCCCCTGCCTGTGAAGTCTAATGAGATAGTCATAACCACTAGTGCCTGTGTCTTTCCAACCTCTCAAGAAGGAAGAAAATTCCCTTAAGGTTTTGCACAGCTGCATTAAAAAGTAATCATTGCTTAATTTATCTTTTTAAGAAAAGGAGTGAAACTCTCAAGGGCAATATAAATAACTTAATTGCTCACTTTAGAAGAGATCACCAAAAAACATCTCTGCCATCACTGTCATTCTGCTCACATGAACAGTAGGAAGACATAATTAGTGAATCTTCAAAGTGTAATACCAATGCCTCTGTATGTGCTTTTCTTACTTGTGATGTACAACAAATAAAAAATTAATTGTCTCCTATGAGAGCTTCAGGCTCTCTGTTCACAGCACTCTTTCTAGCACTGCCAGTGAGAGATTTGGATGACTGGGGAAGTTTAAAACTGTCCAAAAACGTCCCACACTGAGAACAACTGAAATAAAGATTGGCCTCAAAGAAAAAAGTTGGTTTATACTATCAGAAATGTAGGGCATGGAATGGTATTGCAAAGGTCAGTTTTTCATAGCAGCTAAGCACTTAGGTGATTTACATCTTTGTGATCAGTTCTGATTTTGTGAAAGTTTATTCGATCCTTCTCAGAAAACTTCTGCAGAACAGGTAAATTTGACAACCATAATTCTTGATCAGTGAGCTTGCACCTGATATTTTTGGCCACATAAGGTGGCATTTATCTCACCTAAACCTAATTATAAATTTGAATCAGTCACCAAATAAACCTTCAACACAGGGAAGCTCTTAGGAGACAATTTATCTGACCTCAGCATTTTCTTGAAGTTTTTTTTAAAATATGTTTTAGAGAGACATGGTTTAGATGACTCACGTCCTGAAACTTTTTTTCTCTCTATTGATTGTGAAGAGGTCCTGGAGGGAGTAGCTCAGACTCAGATGATTAGACAAGTAACATCAGCACTGTCCTTTCAGGGGAAAACAACACATTCACAGAATTTTCCATAGGAATGTTTATCAGATACCATTTATTTTTTTGTCTGAAGCTCTGAAGTGTTGAGTTCTGCCTTTTTGTGGTGGACTTGTTAGTGTCTGAAAGCACTGTAGAATGTTCCAGAGTACTGCAGAATGATGCAAAATGGTACTAATGCTGTAGAGTTGCATATAGCTGCCATCTGGAGTCTCATCTCAAATGCAGAGTAGGTTTTACATCATGTGCTGATGAGTACTTTGTATCATTCCAGTGTATGTACGAACAAAATCTTGCTGTCTTCTTTTTGGTGGCTGCCCGCTACATTTAAATAGTTTGAAAGCTGCTCATCTCTTTTGATATTAAAACTTTCAAATATCTATTCCAAGTGTGTGAAAATGTGCAAAGTGTTTCCTGCAACATGCTGAAAATCACCTGCTGTAAATATGAATTTGTATTTTTCCATGTGGATGGAACCATAAATGTATTCAATTTAACTTTTTTTAAAGATTAAAAAGACCAAAAACATTATTTTAATAAGAAGTGAAATTTGCACACTACTTCCAACCAAAATATGGCTTGTTTATCCTTTGAAGAAACCACTGAATAAGCGCATTTTGCCTTTTGCTCTACTGATTGAATTATTTTTTCATGTTCTTTTTAGCTCATGCCCAGATTGCATCAGCTTCAGAACATAGCTCTAATGAAATGCAGTATTGTGAAAGTGTTCTGCATAGCTGTCTGTAATACATTTCCTAAATAAATACAAATTAAAATCATAAGAGTAGACTGTGCATCAAAAGCCTTCTTTCTCAGTTCTTGGCATCTGTGGGACTTGGCCGGTATTCTGTTTTGCCAGTTGAACCCAGTAAGAGTTGGTATAATGATCCTACTCAGTCTGACCAACATCTTTTGTGTATTCTTGGAGGTTTTTCTCTTTGCTTATGACTTACTGTTGAACAGGGAAAAATTTTACTCTTTGCAGCCCTCAGATACTGTGCAACACAGTGCTTGGAATAATAGTTCCCTTTAATAAAAAAGATCAGTGCTATTTTTTCTTAGTATTCATATCTCCCACATGAAAGCAAGAGCTCACACTGTAACTTAATACTGTTTCCAAGCATTAGAACCCCTCTCACTGATCAAAAGATTTATCCTATTTATTCTCCCCTACAAACACAACTTGTTGATAGGGAAGTAAAGGCTATAATGTGTCCTGTCATCATGTAAAACCTTAATTTACATTGCAGGAATTAAACTTGTAGCTAGATAACAGAATGCAACCCATAGGTTATAAACATGCAAATTAACTGTCTTAAACAGTTTTTTATAAAAAAGCTTTAATGGCTAAGTGATAACCATTTTGTCTAAGTAGCCCCATGAAATGCAAACAGATATAATTAATCCACTCAAATCACAATGACTTTAAAGAATCCTCACTCCCTTCCCCTCCCCGTCCCCCTAGACAAATGACCTCTGTTCTTGAAAAGAATTGAGCAAAGTTTGCTTCATTGCTGACCATGGCAGTGCATTACACTTTTCAGCTGCGCACATGGCTGATGGACTCAGTACCATATCCCTTCCTGAGATAAGACAAAATCCTGCTGATCTTCTTGCAATGTACTGATGCGCCAAACTTTCCTCTTCTAGATTCTGGAGGTAAATGCAAGATTTCATTCACTGACATCGATGTTGTTTAACAACACAGCAGGAGTTCATGGAGAAGTTTCTATGAAGCATGAATATTGAAGAAGGAGACTGAAAGTGGTCAGATTTCAGTAGAGAAAGAGGATAGAAATGGAGATAATATCTAAGTGGAGCAAGGGAGAAAGCAAGAAATAGTGCCTTTCCAGAACTCTTTCTTCTGAGTCTGACTTTTCTGACAATTTTTATCAGCTCTACAAATTATAGTTGGATTTGCACTTAAATTCTGTTAATATTATGGGGTTTAGGGGCACAATGCAGAAGCTGAAAATGTAAGTATGTGTATATTAACATGCTACAGCATAAGGAAATGGAGTGCTCTCTGGTCTTTCAGAAAGAGATGTCCTGAGTAAACTATCTATCTCACCTGTCCTACACTAGATGCAAACACTAAGGAAAAAAAAAGGTAAAATAAATATTAAGAAGTGGCACTAGGTCAAAAAAGTCCTCAGAGCAGGATCAGAGTTTGCTGAACTAATTTTTAAGGTAGACTTCAAGAAATCTGTTCAGAATGGAATACAGAGAATTAAATGGAGGACTCTGCTTTTTAAATGATTAAAACCAAATGGAGCATGATACTCTTATGAAGAGCAGATGATAATAGGTGCTGTCAAAGAAGGCAGACAACTTTTACAAAGAATAGCTTCTTAAAAATATACTGGTAAGTATACCTGTCGAGGAAGAAAATATCTTCTAAAAGTGAAGACAGCTCCAAGTGAGTTGGATGTTATATTTTCTATGAGCTTCACTCAGGAGCATCGTTAAGCTAGATGAGTAGATAAATCTAGTCTACTTGAATAACAGCATGCAACTTTGTACATGACACAGTGCTTGAGCGAGTGACCTGGCGTCAAACATATCCTTGCACTGGAAGGTTGGGAGTTCAATCCCCAGCTGGGGTTAAGGCTCAGCCTTAGCCCCTGACATGAATTTAACTGAAATCTGCTTTGTCTTCAAGGATCTAAAAAAGTCTTGTCAGTTCGAGTAAATAATGGAAGATCAAAGCTAGCTACCTTTCTGTACTGAGGTTGCAGGGAAAGACTGATCGTCATTCAGCATTATCTGACCTTTAGGCTGGATTTTCATACACAGTCTGATATTACTTCAGATAATAGGACATTTTAAATTCCTCCACGTGATAGTAAATCTGAACTGTAAAATACAACACATTTTACAGGCATTTTACACAGAATTTAAATATATTCATACCTTTGTGTGATGCACAAATCAGTAACTGGAAAAATTCCTCCCTCCTCTCCTTCCTGGGCTACTTCATATTTTTAGTGCAGCAAATATGGTGTTTCTGTAATTTAAAGCTGCATTCTGGAATATATTTTGTTACATTATCATTGTACAGTAAAAAATGCCTCTTCCAACTTCTGTCTGAATCTTTGAAGCTAAAGAAAAGCTTTAGATTTTTGATTCAATGATAAAACACATGTTTTAATGGATGAAGAGTCAGAAAAATACTTAACAATTTTGTAATTTCCCAGAGAGATTAAAAGACTTTGATGCGCAATATTCCCGCCCAAAACATTGGAAACAAATCTGGACCAAGTCACAGAATACTCTTTCTTCTTTTTTTTCCCCCTTATTGCCCAAGATTCCTGCTACAGCTCAGCAGTAAAACTGAAAATTCTCATCTAATTTAGATGGATTCTATCATTTCCTTTTTGTTATTTCAAGGGGACTTCTGGCTGAGGTCCTCATGGGCACATCTGGAGTGCAAGCTATCTTGTTTACTGAGTGCAAGACAGTATCTTATCAACATACTAAATATTAAAATAGTGTAGGTCCTTTGGTCTTGCACAGCTAACAGACTTCACAGTGCAGCACTTAATGCAATTCCTTTAGGATAGCCCTGACTTCTAATCCTGGCTTCCAAGACTATTCAAATATTTTGAAATCAAAAAGTACAACTGCTTTATAAGCTGACTAGCTAAGTGCATTAGGCTACACACGCTTCTACCTTCTTTTCCATCTGCCTAATAAACCTTTCATTTGTTTCTGTGCAAGATTACAGACTTGAGAACTTTCTTGAGATGCGTCTCTTCCAGCTTCAGGAGCGATAAGAGCTTGAATCAACATAACTAGGGAATTTAGTGTATCTCTGTAGCTTCCCATAAGTGATAGGAAGGACCTTTATCTGCAACATCAACTCTTACTCTAGGTATATTTTTCAAGTGTGAGCCCTGATCTGTTTAAATTGAAGTGTAGATCTACCTTGCTGAAGCGATTACCAGGACGTGTATGCCAAGGCAATGGAGTTACTTATGAGCTGCTCTGCAGGAGGGAGCAGAGCAGGAGGGAGCTTTGTCCTTCCTCAGGGACCAGCGTGCACCACACCGAACAGCAAGTTCTCAGCCTGGCCTCTTTCACTCTGAGTACTCTATCTGAGCAACTTAAACTGTTTACTTGTTCAGTGTTGATACAGTTGAAGGCTTTAGCAATTACTTGTCAATTCTACTATCTTGAAAATTGCAATCATTTTAATTTTTTTACACTCAGTGCCTCTCATTTTAAAAACTTTTCACTGCTTCCCAGCCAAGACCCAGGGTCTTTCTAGGCTAGCTGAATCTTGTATCTTCCCTTCATCATCTAGCTTATGACTCCACAGAGAGCACTTCTTGGCTGTCATATTTTGAATAGTTTCATGTGCAATAGCACATTCATGTGCAATATTGCTCAAAATCTCAAAAATGTTTAATTAATGCTGTTATATTAACTGGCCTATGTACAGTCTGCCAGGTTTTTGGAGATAGGGAAAGCAAACATGGAATAATACAGAAAAGAAAATCTCCCAAGCACAGATAATGGAAGCCAGTTCCAATATATTCATTAGTAAAATACTTGGTTTCACAATGTATCTGCCCAGCCAAAAACCTCGTTGTCGTGGTTTTATAATAAAAGGACTGAGGGTCGAGACAGAAACAGAGAGGGAGCACCCGCCAACCATGGTCCCGGGAAAAACAGACTCAGTTTTCTTAAAACAAAACAATTTATTAACAGTTGCTTAACAGGACAAAGGGAAACAAAACCGGTTACTTGAGAAGATAAAGAGAAAACAAGGCCAGATCTTAAAATACACCTCCCCACCCCCCTTTCCTTTTGTTCCTGGCTCTACCTTCCCCCCAGTGCTGCAGCGAGACAGGGAATGGGGGAGTGCAGGTCAGTTCATCCATGTTGTTACCACCGCTCCTTTCTTACAGGAGGAGGAGTCCTTACACCATTTTCCCTTGCTCCAGTGGAACCTCTACTCACAAGGAAAACTCCACAAACTTCTTCAGCGTGAGTCCTACCCAAAGGATGCAATCCTTCTCCATCGGATTGCTCCAGTGCGGGCTTTACCACAGTCTCAGATTCTTACGGAGTTGTGGCCACTCGCTTCGGCGTGGATCGTCCCGCAGGCTCCAGATGCCTCACGACCTCGTCGTGCATCCCAAGCTCCATTATTAACAGTACCTCATCGTGCATCCCGTGCTCCACAACCTCTCTAAGGCTCAGGCATCTCTTCCCTGATGTGGGTTTCTCCATGGACCGCGAGTGAGTCTCTGCTCCGCCGAGCCCATCTTGGCTGCAGGGGGGCCGCCTGCCATCTCGCCACCAGTTGCAAGGGAAAACTCAGCTCCAGCACACCTCCTCCTGCTCCATCTTGACTGACCTGGTGTCTGTGTGGCCGTTTCTCTCAGATCTCAGTCCTCTCTGGGTGAACTCGGCCCAGAGGGCACCCTGGGAAGGGGGTGCTCCCTGAGTTCCCCAAGCGGCTCCGTCGCTGCCATCTTGAGCACGTGATGCCGGCCCGGCACGGGCAGCAGCCTGGCCAGGGCCAGGGATTGAGGGCAGCACCCTCCTTCCTTCTCCTCGCTCCTGGGCAAAAGCACCTTTTCCTGTTACTTTGTCCCAGCTTAAATAGGGCAATTTGCAGAGGTGCCGATGATTCCCTCAACCTCAAGGGGGATGGGAATCCGATCTGGTGGCACAGGGAGCAAATCCTCTCTCCTACCACCAGAACTCCCTCCCCCACATCGAACTATTACACTCGTTTATGAGCATGCCTGTAGCACTTCAGGGTCTGTGATCTGAAGTCAGGTCAGAACTCTGTGGTATGAAAAAACAACATAAAATATCTTTTTCCTTTTAGTTATTTTTGCATTTTAAAGCTATCAGGTGATTGAAAAACATATTTTACTATTTCAGCATAAAAAAGCAAGAAAATACACCACTTGAATCAAGGTGGAATTTTCTGTACTGCAAAGTGTATCGTATAACATCTTTGATCATTCTAATTCCTGGAATATTTTTAAAAGTCTACCTTTAATACAATATATTAAATAATAGAACATATTTTATCATTTATTACTGTTTTCGTTTTCTATTTCTAAAGAGATAGTTGAATGATCTTGAAAGGCAAACTCATATTATTCCTTGGTCTTACTTGTTCTGGCTTACAAGGATAAAAGACAATAAACAAGTATGTTTTAAAAACTTATCCTAATTTCCCCTTCTTTTCTCAAAAAACCACTCCTATAGTTTAATGAGAATAAAATCAGATGCATTCTGTAAAAATCATATACACATGCTTAATGTTCTGCACATGACTAGTTTCAATGACGTTAATGGATTTTAGTTGTTATCGGAGATAAGCAAGAATTCATTATATGAGAAGGCTTCCTCTGTTTAGAGGAAATAAAATTTAAACTACATAGTCTAGAAGTAATGAGTTTACTGTAAATCAGCTAATTTCTTGCAATGCTGTGGTTGAGCAATTAAATTAAAACTAAGACCCAGAATACACAGGAAATCAAGTTTGATGAATCGGATCTTCAGCTAGTGCTAACTTATACAGATTAAAGGAAACTAAAGATGTACTGTTTGAATCATATAACTCTTCAGTGAAATGTTTCCATTTTCTTGAATATTTTCCAGTTAGTATCTAGTTGCATGACTCTGATATCCTATTATTTATGCCTAGTTTTTACATCTAGGTGACAATCAGCAGAATTACTTGATCTGGAGCCTATGCATGCCTTCAATATTTCTCTTGCATGCCGTTTACCAATCCTTCTTCAAATAGATTATTCTAGTATTCAAAATTCTAAGTGACTCCAAACAGTCACTTTGAAAAGACTGTGAAACGTTATCTTTCTTCACATTCGAAGTCTATTAATTTCTCAATAGAATAAATCCGATCTTAACGTTCCAGAGATTTTAAATTCATGGACAGTGACAAATATGGCCTCAGAAACTTCCGAGTTACCTAGAAAGCTGTACTTTCATGAGTAATTTTCCTTCAGACCTGCCAATGAACTCTGCCTATGTCCACCCAACTGCACATGCCTGAGGATTGCCTATTATGAAGTGCTTAGTGGATCCATGTCCCCATTCAATTTCTATGAAAATCTTTCTTTTTTTCCCTTCAAAAATATGAAACAGCACATCAGTAAGTTTAATCATGTACAAATAATTCTTGGTAAAAACACATATTAATAATAATTTTGCATTTCTGAAAACAAAACCTTTAAACATTTTGCTAAAAAAAAGATACTTGCCCAGTTCCATTCATCTGTAGTGATTTTAGAATAAAATACAAACTCAATTTTTAAAATATTGGTAGCTTCTAACATTATAAACTCAGGTAAAACCTCATAGCTTGGAGTTATACTATAGACAGAGGGTTATCAGAAATATTTGACTTTGAAGTATATTGTCTGGCTATCACCTCTGGAAGTGAGTTGTCAATGGTATGGATATATATGTGAGTGAGCACACGCAGTTATGTGCAGACTCCAAACGTCAGCCAGATATTGTTATTGTTGGTTACGAAGAATGTTTGTGAATCAAACACTTAGAATAACCACTCTTTCTGAGGCTGACCGCAGCATAAAATGGGAAGATTGATTTTCAGAGTGTTAACACTTCTTTAGAGAAAAGCTGTAGCATATGGGAGGAGTAAAATGATTTATAAAGAACGTGTGTGTTTAGTCAGCCTGGACATTGCCAAAGATTAGGGATCTTTGGCGGCTGTTATTTGCTCGGTTATTAATAAGAAATTGAAGTAAGCTCTGCCAGAGGAATGACAGTCAACATGCAATACAGATCCTGTGTGGTGCTAAGAGTACTCCACTGTTGTGGCTCTGTGAGGACAGGGAAGGGAAGGGAAGGGAAGGGAAGGGAAGGGAAGGGAAGGGAAGGGAAGGGAAGGGAAGGGAAGGGAAGGGAAGGGAAGGGAAGGGAAGGGAAGGGAAGGGAAGGGAAGGGAAGGGAAGGGAAGGGAAGGGAAGGGAAGGGAAGGGAAGGGAAGGGAAGGGAAGGGAAGGGAAGGGAAGGGAAGGGAAGGGAAGGAAGGGAAGGGAAGGGAAGGGAAGGGAAGGGAAGGGAAGGGAAGGGAAGGGAAGGGAAGGGAAGGGAAGGGAAGGGAAGGGACATCTCCCTCTATCTTTCTCCCCAAAATGGCAATCATATCCAAGGAAGTAGAAGGTGATCATCAATACTTATTGCTCTTAAAAGTAGCAACAGTCGTCCTTAAGAATAGATCCCCTAAACCCCACCTAATGTCTTCACTGTTGTGGTGATGAGTAGAGTAGGTCACACAAAGCTACATTAGAGGTGATACAGTTAGAAGTTTTATATTCAAGCAGACATGTAATAAAAGACGATGCTTCCACAGACATATCCTTTCTTCGGTGGTCATTTGAAGACTTTAATCATTTTTTAGTATTCTCAATAAACATAAATGACATCATACGTGGTCTGGTAATTTAGAATAGTGTTGCATAGTTGCAGAGGTTCTATAATTTAAACACTGCAGCAAGCCCTATGAAGGTATGAATCAAAGACTTCCAATGGAAGAATCATTTTTCTGTGCCCCATCTAGACGTTAATAAAAAAATCTACATAAGTATTAATTAATAATAACAACATTATCCTGCATTTTATTTATTGATGATACAAGGTAAGTTTTTTGAGGTATTGCTTGTTTCTTATTGATGTTAATATAAATGAAATCAAATTAACGGAGTACATAATAGTCCCTTACGTATACTGCTAAGCTTGCTCTCTATAGTCATATCTACACATTTGATAAGAGAAAAAGTCTTTCTTCACTTTTTTTACTCAATACCAGTGTACACTAATTCTTTCTCCAGCATTCTTTCTTTCACTTCCTAAACTAAAGATTTTTTATGACCATATGGAAAAGAAGTCTACATAAACATACTGCTTGATTTGTTTCAGAGAAATCACCAGGTGCAGGCCACACAGAACTTTGTAACAGAAAGATCACAGTGTTGAAACTGTCTATATGCTGTACAGCTTGTCTTTTTCACCTTAGCTGATATCACGTTCCCCGTCTCAAAAAAAACCCTAGGAACCTTCTCCCAGAAAGATAAGAGGCTCATCCTTGCTTGTCTTTCACTATGTCCTTTGTGTGTTAGTTAGGAGGCACTCAGTGTATTTGCTTGATAGCTGCCCTTGAAGACCTTTCCTGACCTATGTTCCAGTGAACCCAAAGTTTACTTGGATGGTTATTTAAAGAATGATTATTTAAAATCTGTGGAGTTCATGTCCTTTAAATTTAATTTCTGTGGATATTAATTTAAAACTTATATTCAGTACTGTGATTCATTTGATGTAGCTGCTTGGTATCCATTTGTTTTCTCACTGTATTTGTTGTAGCATAGTTGAAGCACTCATGAAATAGCAGGAAAAAAAGACAGACTTATGTGACAGACTTCATGTTCCCTATCTATGTTACCTGTGATCTGGGTGTAAAGGAGATTCGAGAGTTTTCCAGAGCAGTGGATTAATCCTGGCCCACTAGCGCGGTGTGTTCAATGCCCAGGAAGACAGGCAGGCAAGCAGCTGATGCTGGATCCTCTCAGCTGGTTTCAGAGTTAGGCTGAACAGAAGGAGACAAGACATAATGTTTAAGATTATATAAATTTAATTCCACAGTGGTGATCATCAAAATACTATGTCATTTAGGGTTATTAACTTTTTAATGACTTATTGCTTGCAATAAATTATAAGAAAGATGGATCTCAGACTCCTACTTTAATTTGAATTGATTTTTCTTTGCCTTTAAAGAAATTACTACTTGAAAAGGCGTCTGTCAGGAGAGTGGAATGCATATCAGTTTAGCAGAAACTGAAGGAAAACACGTTTATCTGCGCGTTGTAGGAGTTTGGCACTGAACACAATAGTATCACTCCTGAGTGGTTAGTCACAAGGGTATCCAGCTGTTAAAAAAAAAAAAGTTCAGATTTGGCTTTAAGTCAGGACCTACTGTTTTTCAGCAGAACTGGAAATGTACAGAGTATAAAATGCTTTTGATCATGTCAGAGAGGGTTTAATTTACACAGAACTCAGCACTATGGGTATGGGAACTCCCCCTCCAAGCTTTGAGAAGAGATGTAGTTGTGCAGACTATCAGTCCCGATGTTTACAAAAGGTAAAAAAAAGTAATCAGCTTCAACAACCAATGAGAATACTGTTATTTTTATTTTGCATTATTCATTTACCATGAAATGAGAATATACTCGAATAAAGCATATTGAAAGCAACATTCTCTCCTTGAATGAGGTTGTTATTGTGAAGTAGGAAAAATTTTCCCTGAAGCAGGGTAAAACCTCATATTTTTTTCATTTTTTTTTCATCTTTCTCTATTTTATTATACATCCTCCTAAGAATGCATAATAGTTTGCTATCAGCTTTATTTCTGTTTGTTTTCAAAGCTAATAATAATCTTCCTGTAAAAATCTTACTGCTTTGTTTTTATAGACTAGTTTATGGGAGCAGTACAAGAGAAATCCCTCTGCATGTATTTCCAAAAGATAATGGAAGTTTTATAATTCTTTTTGCTGCTGCTGGTTTTAAATGGACAAATATATTTCTAAAACTAAAATAAATCAGCTCTTGGTGTAGTCTTTTAGAGACATTTTTAAGTAAGACAGGAAACTACTAAATAAAAGTGTGCATGAACAGCTCACACGTTCGGACATAAACCTTTACACTCCTCTGACATGTCATCTTTTTCTCCTTAGTTGTCTCTTTAGTCAAAAGTTTTCTCTCGAGGTTTCCAGTTGTACGCTCCTAGCTGGCTGGCTCAATCCTACTTCATGACTTGGTAACTTCACTTCTTGGTAACTGCCATTTCTCCTCCTTCTGCAGATCAGTTTGTTGCTAGTTCTGCCCCCTCTAATGCTCATCGCTGCTACTCTTGTGTGAAGTCAGTCATGGGGTATCTGGTCCCCTACTCCTCTTTCTTATACTTTCTAAATTTACTGTCAAATTTGGTAGAGGTCATTCAAAAAGCTCTTTCTTGATTACTGCTCTTTCGTGATTTCTGCTTTTAATGACAGTATTTATATATAAATTAAAAAAATCTTTCTCCCTTTTCACGAAGTCTTGTTTTACATTGACTTTGCTTGTGAGAAAGAACTGATTACAAACGTAAAATCATTTGAGTGTATTCATATTGGATCTTATTCTGCAAAGATTGTCTGCCTGATGGTCACCCAGCTGTCTGACATTTAAAGAGCAACAAATCCTTTAAGAAATGATTCTTTCAGAAGGACACTATAAAGGCAAGGAAAGCTGATGGATGCAAAACACATGAAAACTGAGACTGACTCAAAACTGGCTGTATTTTAGACTGTTTAGACTTTTTTTGTGTGTTTCTGCAGTAGTCTCTGTTTCTTTGTGCTTTGTCTCTTTCTAACATCTAGCTTAGGAAAAGGAAAAAGAGATGCCAATACAGCTTATATGCTTTCACAACATAAAAAACATATATTAAATGTGATTCTAAGTTTCCATGGCCCAGTTCAAATTTACTCATTGTTCTGATCATGTACTCTATTGTCTGCTCTTGATATCTGAGTGTACTTGAGAGCCACTTAAATTTTCCACTTCTGAGCAATAAATTTGCCACAATCTGTAACTGTCACGTGCTTGGATGGAGCAAGAGAAGTACTCAGGAGAGTCAGGAATTCGGTGAGGCAGCAGCTTATAGCACATAGGGTAGTTGAGATATTGACCAGAGTTAGGAACTATTGTACAGCTCTGAGGCTGTGATAAAGTAGAGCCATGTCATATTCTCCAAAACTTGCTGAGATGGCTCGAGGCTCAGTGCGGACTCGCTGTCAGAGCCCTTACCTAGTTTTTCAGTCAGGTTTGGCAGCACAGTGAGCTGTGCTGCATTATGACACAAATCTGAGATTTCCCCTCTCTGTTTATCTAATGATAATGCATTACATTTATCTTGACATACTCAGAATCCATGCATTTCACAACAGGTAGAAACCATCTCTTTTCCCAGCTGATGACATCACATTGAACTTACTTGTGCGTGACATACTGTGAAAAAACTTGAATTTGCTAGGAATCATTTGATAAGCAACTGAAGGATCAAGGGCAGAAGGGACTTACCTATGAAGATAAGTAAATAGTGTTATTAATAATAATAAGGGAGGACAACGAGACTGAATGGTAGAAAGAGTGATTAGGTAAATGTAATGGAGGAAAATAAGGAATCAGAAAATACTATACAGATTATATACACAGAATTTCCATATGAAAAAAATCTTCCAAACACTAATAAGTCTATATATTTGCCTCCAAAGAGATTTACTAAAAGTATTGCTGAAAAATTAAAGGAAAAGAACAAAAATATTTGAGATATACAATAAGGACATGCTGAAGAGGCATGGGCTCAGCCAAACACATGGGGTCTTTTCTATTTCTATCATTCATAGTCCAGATTGACAGACATGGACTTGTGTTTACCTATTTCTTTCTCACCACAATAATAACTTTTATTTCTTTCCTGCCATTCCTTTATTGCAGATTACTTTTCTCTCCATATGTTACCTCTAGTAATACATCTCTTAGACTTCTCTTTGTCTTACATATATTTTCCCTCTGTTGACAAAAGTGTTATTGCAGTTTTTACACTAGCTTTAGGATTGTTGCTCACTGGAAGCTTTCGTGAGGTAACAAACTGTACAAGAATTTGTGGTTTTTGAAGCACTTTTCACTAGAAAGCTGTAATGTCCTAAACAAGCAAGTATGCTCATGACATGGAAGTGTGCACTTCACATTTTAGGAAAGTCTTTTCCTCTCTTCCAATGTCTTTTTCCAGTTTCAGTTCACTAGACAATAGAGCTACAGTTTTCTCCTTTCTACACCTGATTTCATTATTCTTTTCCTCCTTTTGCTCTCCCTACCTCTTTCTTCCAGTTAGTTTTTGCCTTCTGCAATAATACTAAGCAAAGTACAGTGCATTGCATCATTTAGCCAGAAAAGAGTTTCAGATGACAGTGATAATTAAAGTCAAACACTATGTTTGCACCTGTTGTCCAGGGAGCATATGTGTTAACACCCGTACTCAAGGAACATATTGTTTTCCCACTGCAGCCCACACAAAGAGTTATAATGGGAGGAAAGGCAGAAGGAAGGTAAGATGTCCTTGAGCTTCTTTACCAGGTAGTTGTTGCTGTCTTCCTGTGAAAAGCTGGCTCTTAACTCCTTATCTGTTTGAGCATTGACTATAATGATTTCTTTTCATTGGCTTTCTTACCTGAAAAACCTCTGTGAGAGTGAATTGCTGATGAGACAGCTCTAGCATGTTCTGTAAGTTGTGCACATAGCAGTTTTCCAGTAAAACCCTCAAAATCTCAAAACAGATTTAAAATCTCTCCCAAAATACTTGATTATCTACTTGACAAAGGAGAATGTATACAAGTGAAATTTGTGCATGTATTTGCATGAATATAAAACACTTATTAATGTCAACATATATTAAAAGACTAGGAAGAGCAAAAAATAAATCTAAGAAAAATCATACTGACTTTGGTAAGTGAAATAGACTTTCGCTTTTCTTTAGTAACTGTGACTAAAGATATCTTTAAGTTGATGATGATATTCTGGCTGGTAGAATGTAGGTGAAAGATTAAAGTGTTTTAGACAGGATTCAGTTTGTCTTCTGACTCAATCTTAACCTGTTTAAAACCTGAAAACTTCAAACACTCCGAGAAAAAACAAGTATCCTGTACTGTTGCCAGAGAAAAAAATCATTGAATGATTTCAAAGCTCAGAACACTCGATGTTTCCCAATTCTTTCTATTTATTACTTGTCCTTTAAGATACATTTCTGAAAATAATAGATGAGATGTTGTTATTGGACCACAGCTTAGTAGTTACAGCTTTTGGTTTCTTGTAATAAGAAAAAAAGAATATATATTTTTATATATATATGGAGTCACTATTTCAAAAAGGTTAAAATACGATGTTGGGAAATAATTCGCCCTCAGAAGCTTTCATTAAGATTTCATGACCTTACTTTTCATAAAGAAAATACAAACTTTTCATTGTTTGCTTTGATGTTAGAACCAGAAAGAATCAACGACATTGCAGAGGATATAGTGTTAAATAGAAAGTAATATTTGGCTTTTTCAAGCAGTTTGAGGAATCAGCCTCAAGCGAATAGTGCAACAGGTACCAGAGTCCTACAGAACAATCATCATCCTAAATTTGATTGAAATTTTTATCAAAACCAGCAATGCCTCTATGGATGTAAAGGTGGGGTCAGATTAGGTCTCAGTGCGAGTTGAATCCACTCAAATGGTTTTATATTCCTTCTCTTAATGCCTCATCTTAATGCCTTTCTGAAGCATAAACTCGTCAGGTTGATGAACTCCACAAATAAGAAAAATCTTCTTGATGTGAGCTTTTATTCATTTGATTTAACTTCGTATTGCAATAAACTGAAACAAATGACAGATTGATAGGAATATGAAATGCTTCTTTAATGAACTGTCGCAACTTAGTACAACCTAGACCTTCAAGCTACTGATATATAAATCCCTTTTAAATTATCTGAACAATTACCGGGGATTTGTGACTGATAGCTGACTGCTGTGGATTAATATCTTAGTTTGTAATGCGGTCAGATTCAGGTTTTATAGTTGAGAAGTCCATTATATATGTCACCACACCAATTCCTCTTGTCTGTGCTTTTTTTAACTTTCAAGTTACAGAAGAAGCTGACGTCTTTTTGGTAGCAAAACATCAATGCATGTATGTGATCTCTTACGTTGCCGAAAAAACATACTTTCTCTGAGTTTCTTGTTTACTGAGAATTAGTTAATTCAACTAACTAATCTGCTTTTAGTCCATTTGTCTTAACCAATGGAGTACTACAGTGTAAGTTGGGAAGGCAAGTTCCTTGAAGTTTTTTTGCTGACTGGAACTTGGAAATCATTCTTGTTTGGAATAAAAGGATATCCTCCCTAATATATCTTCAGGTATCTCAAGTCGCATCTCACGATGCTATTTGGAATGCATAGAGATTCAAATATAGTGTTTGATGAACATATTACTGTTACTTGAGTGCTCCTGATTGCTATTGCTTCCAAGGCAGGCCTAAGGCACACTAAGTCCACATCCATATTGGCTGCTCTGGAAAATCATAACAAAATAATCAGAACTATTCTGTAAACAGCAAAGTAGCCATATAACTAAACATACATCTTTTCCATGATTCCAATAAAGAATGGAAGAAGAAAGAACCAACACCTCTCATGACTGAAACAGCTGCATGGTTCTTCCTATTCAGGAAGAAATGCATAATCTAGCTTTTAAATTCCTGTTGTAATCAGTCTAAAAGGGAAGACACAAAAACCAGAAAGATAAAACCTTCACCTTTAGAAGTGAACTTCAGATATGCTCCTCTAAAGAGAGGTGGATTAAAACTTCAGCAAGTGCTAAAAGAACTCTAGAAATAAGGATTAGAGCTTGTCTTTTGAAACAATTATGTTTAATGGTCTGTGTTTTGTAGTGACAATTTGTTTACCAAAATTATTCTACATGGTTGACCTATGAGTCATTTCGAAGGTTGACTGAGACAGGCACAGCTGAATTACTCTAAGTCTGATCTCATGAACTGAAAACAGCACACTCAGCTGAGGGTAGCATAGCTCCTGTCCAAAATAAGATAGCTAGAATCCTGGGTGTACTTCAACAATACAAAACAAGCCAACAAACAAACAGAAACTATGGGATTGCTCCCAATTTGTTTGTATTCAATCAAAGTTAAGTGGAACATGCAAAGAAGAGGAGAAATGTATTACATATGTTCTGTGGGATGTGTAGCATTAGCAACAGGAAAACATGACTGTACTATCAGACTTAAAAAATTTGTTTGTGGTTAAGGATTATGCCTAAATGTAAGAGGTGCAAGGTTTCCAAGGGTTGTTTTGGGGTTTTTTGGTCCTCTTTTCTCATCTAGTAACATGGCAATTTTTTGAGACAAATGGTGATTTTTGAATAAACTACCATCAATGGGGCTGCAGTGGTAATTTGTCTTAACATTAGAGCTGTCTTTTTCACAATGCATCCCAGTGGTTTTAGTCTTGCATTAAAAATCAGAACTTGTGTTAAATTCACAAATTAAATATGTAGTTAACAAAGAGAATTTAATTTTCCTGGCACTTCAAAAGAATAAATGGAAAATAATTGCCTCCTAGATTTGTATGAATGCTTCTAGCATTGCTTAAATTTTTGTGAGGGACACAGTTATTTAAACATTATGAGAAGAGAGTTTTGTGAAAACAAAGTGTTTTTTTCACTTGGACAGTCTAGTGTTCTTTTCAGTGGTAGAAGTATCAATGTGTACCTGAAATAAATATTTGCTTTGGTGAAAAGGAAGAAATCATGACCAAAATTCTTAATTCTAGATCTTACTCCTGATTTTAAGTATTTACTAAAGTTCGAGCATGCAAGTATGAATTCTGAAAACTTAATGCTGGCAATTAAACTTCTACTTCAGTTGAGCCATGTTATTTTGATTCACAATTCATTGGTTCTGCGTTGAAGTACCCAGCTTCATAAGACAGGGTTAATTCTTAAAGGTGTCCAAACATCTATTATCTGTATGTCAATAGAATTTCAAACAATCTGCATTCTAATAAAAACCAAAAAGTACAAAAAATTACTTCTGGATCTTTGCTTCTGTCAGCATTTCCCTCTACTTTGCTGTCATTCACTTTCCTTCTCTGTAGTAGGGAAAGATATCTCAATAGAATGACATGTAGTTGCCATTGGTGAGAAGATGATGTGGTAGGTGATTTATGTTGCAGGATAACCAGATGCACATTTCCAGTTTTTGAATCCAGAGTCTAATCAGTTTTCATTGATGGATAAATAAAATCTCTTAGAAGAGGGCAGTGATAGTTCTGGTCTTAATGCCAAACTAATGACGCCTTTTTCAGATGACATTATCAGAAAATAGGAAATATGTTTTTTTAAGCAAATACTGAAAGATACTGTCCTAGGCTCAGGCAACTTTAACATTTGGTTTCACTGTGAGGGAAAACTTGGCTGTTTTCTTTCTACTGTTGAAGAATGACATGGTCTCAATTACGCTTTGTTTACAAAGCTCCATTTCCAGAGATCAAAACTACATTCTGAGAGAAATGTGGCTTCAATTTTTCCCTTGGATGGAGTGGTTTTATCAACACACAGAATTTCTTGTAAAATATATCCTAGAAAGTATATAAAAAATAAAAGTTCAGTGTTTTTCTAAGTGCTCCATCTGATTGATGTATTCACAGCAGAGTTATTTAACCACTTCATTGTTGTGACCTATATATTAATTCTGATAGTAGAAATTTTACACATTTGAAAAGTGAAATGGGAAAATTTAGAGTGAAGGAGCTGACATTTGGTACTGAAAACCAAAGGAGAAATTCTATCCCCTCTAGAGAAATTGCCAATTGGACATTTGACAAAACCAATTGAATATTTGACAGTAATTCTACATTTTACTGTGTATTGGAGTACGTTGTGTTCATTTTGTTCCTTCAGTGTTTGATTATTCATTTCTTCTTTATCAATATGAAACTGTTTATAACTAATTTGCCTTGAGATTTATATTCTGAGTTGATTAAACCTACTCATTACACACTTTAGGGACTTAATTCAGTCTCCAGATTTGCTGTAATAGCTCCTTATGGACTTCTGGGAATCCTCAGATAAATTCAATTGTCCTAGCTCTACTGGTTTAAATGAAAATATGATAATTTACAGCTGAAAATCTGTACCCCAACAATTGCTAACTTTAGCACATGAAGACCAAAAGCACAAATAAAATAGCCATTGCTGTCACAACTAGACCTAAAAAAAAAATGTCAGTTGTCATCTGCAGTCATTTAAGATTATTCATCTCACATGCATTTATTTAAGAGTTTGGAAGAAATGGATTTGGGGAACATATATACACATCATAAGCGGGAGAAAGGTACACTACAGAGGTTAAAGTAACTTGTTAGTTACTGGGCTTCTTACATGGTGCGTTCCTGCCTTCTGTGTTTTCCGTTAATAATGACATTTTTGCTGATAATGTCTATATTTCTTGACAAAGACCTTGAATTTATTTTCTGTTGCTTTGTTATTTCTCATTTTCTTAAAATAGAAATAATTTGAAATGTAAATATGTAGACTGTTTCTAATGTATGGAAAACTAGGCCAAGTGAGATGAAGCTGATCAAGTATGCAAACATATTCCAGCTTTGAATGAAGTAGAACTTGATTTTATGGCATGTAGGTTAAATATTGTGTCGTCAAAAACAATCTTAAAGATTTTCTTTTCATACTTATCCTTCATCATATCAAGCCACAATATTGCTGGAGAGCTAGAAAGAAAATGAAACTGGAGTCTTGAACATGTGATTAAATAAGGACTGGTTATCTTAGCACTGAAAACCTAATTTGTTAGATCATATATATGTAATCTCAGACAGCAAAAACCAATAATATAGTAACATTTTGATTTTATATCACAGTGTAAATGGGAAATATGACATTTGTTGCCTGTTGCAAGCTTGTTACAAAAATCACAGCATAAAATAATGGAATTAAAATTTTACCTGCCTACTTTAGAATTTTACTTTCTATTAATAATTGTAGTTTCTGATATATTTACGGGGAAGTAGAAAGAACACTGGATTATGTAGAAAAGTAGTTTTTATGACAAAGATGTTATTATACTTGAAAGTCTCTTTTCTGTTGCAAGTTACATAAATCGCTACATGGAGATTTTTCAAATCTTTTGTTCTATGATATTCTTTTCAGTCCTTCAGAAAGTAACTGTCCCCAAGACAGCCCCACTCTGTGTCATGCCACAACAATATTTTGTAGTGAACTATTTGTGTCAGTTTTAGTGCCAACTGTTGAGCTGATCCAGACATGACTATATTCTAGAGTTTCTTCAGTCCTAGAAGAAAGGGACTGGGTTTTGTATTAATCTACCTATCTTTTGACCTGATAATGAATAACCTGGCAAAAGCATACATGTCCCCTGAAATCCATATATAGATACAGGGTAGGCCACTTGTGTCACTCACAGTGCTGTTGAGCCTTTGACATGCTCCTTACTGTTCATGTGCTTGGGCTTTTGTCTAGGGAGAGGAAAAATGTGCACCAAGGTCCTGCACACGTCCTGACTTGATCAGACAAGCGTCTGGGCACCTAGGCTGGGCTGCTGGGTGCAAGGCAGGAGCATCTGCCACATGCATGCCACAGACCTCCTGAGCATGTGGGAATGCGATGTGAGTTATGATGGATGAAGAGGTACTGGCTCAGGAGGTATGATGGAAAGATGGATATATTATGGTAGGAAAGGATAAAACAGAATTACATTTTGAGAGGGGTGGGGAGAAAGATTTTTTAGCTTTATTTTGGATTACAGAACTATTTAACTATTTTACAGTGATTTCACATGAACTGAAGATGGATGCAGAACATTCTTTATCAAAATCCTTTGCTACAGCAATGTTGAAGGTTGTCTTATACCCAACATTTTTGAGGCGACTCGTTTGATGAATAAAATAGAAAATAACTGAAATAACACCAATAGCAACAAAAATTTAGAAACACACAAAAAGAATTCAACTCAGAACCCTTTTTGATCATTCCTACTTTCTTTAGCAGAAAGAAAATTGGGAAAAGAATCAATATTGGAGTAGGGATAGCTATTTTGGTTGTACATTAAATTGATGTCATTTAATAGATAACCTAAGTAAGGAAAGTGATTAAGACAATATCTCTGCTGTTAAATAAAATAATGTCAGAGAAAGATACTTGGCCCTAAAAAACAAATAGTAACGATTCTTTTACCTCATGCTGTTTAATTCTTGCTCTCCAAAGCAGATTAGGCATTATTTTTTTTACCGGACTCTGTGTGATGCTATGTTTCCCTTAGGTGTTTTTATTTTCCGTATGCTTTTGGCATTCATAATGTCTGAAATAATGAAAGAATTATATAGCTGTTTATCAGAGTAACTTTTTTTTTGTAGTGTGAAGCATAACATGTGTCAGAAAACTGAGGTGCAGAAAAATGCTGTTTGAAAGACAAAGCCTTTCTGGGATAGTGGTGCAGGGACTGTCAACTGGTAAAGTTTCCCTGTATTCTGCACAGAGGAAATATTTCAGTATAATGCAAAATAAATTAACCAAGATGAAAAAAAAGAAGCAGAAATGTCACTCATATAAAAATTATTTAAAATTAAAACATAATCTGTGGTTCAATAGCTGAGGGAGAACAGATGAAATTTGGTTGCTTACTTATATGCTTCTGGCCCATGTAGTGTGAGAACAAACACTGTAATAATGCATGCACAAACATGCATGCCAGGCTGTTTCAAAACCGGAGATTTTATCTTTTATCTCTGACCATTTCACTATGATACGGAAATCCTGTCTTCTTTTACTGTTATGCTGCTGTTACCATCAAGTTTTGTATTATTCTGATCCCACAGATATTTATTCCTTTTGATATGATTCACATAACAGATGTAAGTTGGTCAGTCTTTTTAGTTTACTCACTTTAAAGATGAATTTTAATCTTTTCTTTATCAGCATATTTAAAAATCACATTCATCATAGTTTACCTTGCTACTTTTTCAGCATGCATATTGTATCCAAGTGTTTAAACTATAATTAAGGAAATAATTTTACTGATCATTCTCATGCAGATAAAGAAATTCTCCACAGTACTTTTCAAGCTTTGATATATTTCAGATTTTTATGGTTATATTGTAAGCTAGAATAAGAATGCCATTTGCCTTGTTCTGAGCTGTAAGATACTGGATGCTCATCACACAGCTTGTGGCATTTTGAATTTTTTTGCCTTTTTTTTTTTTGCCTTTTTTTTTTCATAAAACCATGTTTATTAACACTGCCTGTATCTCATTAAAAATAAGTAGGTTTGAATGGCTTTCAAAAGTATGTCCTGTAAAAATTTGAGATTAAATAGCATGTAAAATCAAAACAAACTCCCCCATACAAATTCCACAGTTTGGAAAGTCCCTCTCCACTTTCCTCCTCCCACGGTGGATTTGAGAGAGAAAAAAAATCATCAGCATTTTCTGTTGTCTCTGCTCATAATTCCTTGCAGATCTCTCATTGTCGTTCACATGCCGTTTCCAGAATTTTGTAATTTTGTTCGCTGTTAATTAATACAATGTTAGCTAAATATTATTGTACTTTATGTATTCTTGGAAGTCATACAGTTAATACAATAACTCTTCTAGAATGACTTTCAGTCTTTCACAGTACTCATTAAACCAGAAAAATGGAATATTCCTGTATTTTAAATTAGTTTCAGACATGTTTTGGCAAGAAGCTACTTAAAATCATTACAGTTATTAATACCATTTTAATCAATCGTGATGTCATAATATTACATGTCACTTTATTCACGTGAGAAAAGTTCTATTTATTGAAATTAAGAGTGATGTAATTACAGAACCATTTGTTTTAAGAAGATGCAGATCAAAAATGCCAAACAATTGAAAAAAATTGCCAAGTATTTTTTCTTTTTTTTTGTGCTAGAAGTTTGCTGGGATACTTGGCTGACCCCTGCCACTGTTTTGCCTGAGAAAGTCCTACCAACATCAAGGAAAATGGGATGCGTGTGCTGTCAGGTTCAAGACTGCGTGATAGCTTTTTGGGCAGTGAGAAGATGCTCAGCATTAGGCAAATGAATTGGTTATGAATTCTCAAGACCAGCAATTCTCCATATAAGCCATTCTCCAGTGAGCATCCCTCCATGTTGTAAAACTGGAGTTTTCACCAGCATAAGTCTGAACTCTCATTCTCCAGGAGCAGTAATGGTAGCAGCACATTTACTGCATCTCTATGTAAATGTGTCTTTTCACCCCTGCTCATCAAACCACCGAACAGGTACTCAACAGATGTGTCCACCACCTAAATGAAGGACAGTCAGTGTCTTACATACAGGGTGAGCATGCGAAGTCCTCACCGAGGAGGGAGAATGAAGTATCTGCATCTACCTTTGAGGTATATATTCCAATTTAGCAGCTACCTACCTGCTCTGTTGATCTGCAGCCCTCGTGCATAATATGAAAAACTCCCAGAAACATTTCCACGGTCATATAGTAAAAGTTTTACTGAAAAGTTCAAACTTACAGTGAGTTGTTTACAAATTGAATTGTGATTATTTGCAATTATTGATTTTGTCTCACTGATGTCACTGGGTGATCCAGTATTTATAACTGCTTTGCATGAAAGTCCTTTGAATTTGCATACTATAGTCTTTTCCTTACTGTGGCATTTGACTGTAGTCCCACCTCCAAGAGACTGCAATTCCACTTCCCAAGTCATTGGTCCTCCTTTTTGGTGTAAAAGGCAGAATAGCCTACAGAGTTCATCTTAGTAACGAGACCATCAGTCAATGTCAGCTAATGCCTCCCCCCCACACACACACGTGCTTTGGGAGGGAAGACACTTCAGGAAGAGAGGTTTCTGCAGCACATGGTCTGTGTGGAGGTGCTTCTGAATGCATTTTCCCTGACCCATTAAATATCTATGAACATACACTGCCTATGTAAGAATTGAATTGAAATATATGTACAATCGTGTTATTTGAGCATCTTGCTATTGAGGACTCGACACTCTCTGTCCTTTGCATCCTCTGACAGATGACTCTGAATTTTGTGCTCATTTTTTATATTTTAGGTAGCTTTATAGTAAATAGTCCTAGAGGCTTAGCTATTGATACAAGCTTTTATGTTAATGGAGGGTGGCAATGGTTCACATTATGATGTGGACTGTAAACCTGACTTTCATAGTGTTCATATCAAGCTCTTATGTAGAGTTTAGATGAACTTCATATGGCTCTGATTTTGCACTGTGGTTTATTTTGTTTAATACTATTATTTATTCATATAACAGACATTTAGGATTTGTGATGGGACAGGAGACTCACTTTATAATTCAACTTTGAAGAATCTCAGACATGATAGATGAACTGATTGTTATATCTGTAACTAGTTTTTTTTGTCCTCTTGTTCGTAAAATAAACAAATGGAGATTAGATGATTTCTACAGAGGTATATGCTTTAAGCCTGCAGAATACCAATGGGGTGTATAAAACTGTGTGTTTTCTTGCTTTATATCAATTCCTGAAGCAACAAATATTTCCTGACAGGAACAGAGAGGATCCTGCAGCAAACTGTTAGTCAAAAGATTGGTGATATGTATCCTTAGTTAAAGTATCTATGTACTTACCTGTTTAGTTATGATCTTTATAAACTCTTCAATATAATTTGCTAAGTTAATCTGGACATGGTTTGCAACAGAAATTATTCATACTTAACTGATGCAGAAAATCTTTTGACTGTCTCAAACACATCACAATCTGACTAGTTCACAAGAAACTACTTTCAAATTACTTCCTAATGCTAACCATCTCCAGGTCCACTGCATGTCTAAATGTCCAGATTGCTCATAGTCCACACTATGGACAGCAATGGAGATGCAGAAAAACTTTCTCTTGACCAAAGAAAGGACAATATTTTATATCATGAATATTTTTCATTCCAACTCTTCCCTTTAAAATGTAGATATTAGTGAGAAATTTATTTTTAAAATATCTAGCCCTTTTAGTGCATTCTTAGAGAATGGGTAAAGGTTACACGAAGGGCTTGGCAAATAATATCACATCATCTCATCAAAGAAATATGTGCCTTTATTGTCAAGTCTGTGTACAGTCTGAGTGATCCTTTGAGCTTTTCACTCCCCCAGAATTTCTCATCTAGAGAATGAGACTAATTAAAGAGCCAAACCCCATAAGTCAGATGATTTTTTGGTTGTGGTGATCCAGTCATTAAAATTCTCGTCTGTAATTCCTTATAGCTTGTGCCTGAGCACGTAGTCCTTGTGAATGTTTCGCTAAGTACCGCAATAGTGTTATATTCCTTCTAGTGTTGTATCCATGCTCACCCTTCCATTAATCTCTGGACCTTCTGCAGATTGACTCTACTCATGCTGGAGATTTGCTAAGTTTTGCAATGTAACTAGCTCTTCTAAAAATTATGTTCCACAGGAGTCAGATGAACTTTAGAATATTACACGATTTAACAGTGAAATTATAACTGTGTGGGACAGGGCTATGTGATGAACAAATCCTAGGCACTGAAGCATTACAAGAGGAAAAATAACAGGATATTTGCAGACTCCTCAGCCTCAAAATGAATGTAAAATTCATTGTATTGTTTCATCACTTTTGTCGTTAGATCTGGGAGTGTTGAGGAAGAAAGCCTGTTAAAAAAAAGATGAAAGAAAAGAAGATAAGAGTAAAGAGAGATGGAAATAAAAGTGTAATAAAAATGAAGGAAGCGATGGTGAAAGTAAGCAGAAAAGAACAATAAAACCCAGAGGAGTTCTAATGACTGTTGGCTAGTACAGAAGAAAATGAGTCATTCTGATCTACTTTTGTTATGAAAACATTCTGATGTGTGATTTGAAGATATAAACAAAATAAGAGGTGAGGAAGGAGCATGGACGAATCTTTTTTGTGGTGTCATGATCCATCCTGTACACAAGATTTGTAGTTAATTCTGATATTTATACTGTCCTCCCTATGTCAGAGATCCTGCACAAGTACTTCAAGCTCGTAGCAAGTGTGTAACACAGTTTCTTCTTCTAATAGCCAAGATGCAGAAGATGGAAGGAGCATACAGGAACAAGAAAAAAAGTGCCATTTGCAAATTGTCAAGATAGGAAACCTAAAGCTCACAGCTTGCCTTGTCTTTATTCAAATATGAATTATAGGATCCCTGTTCAGGTTTGTTGTGTTGATTCCCTGTGGGATTTTTTCCCCCAGTATCTCTTCAGCTAGAGCAACTCATTCATGTTATCAATTCTATCAGTGAGGCGTAACTAGAGTAATTTTAGCTCACTGACAGGCACTTAAAAAAAATGTAGATTTATAGACAGGTCTGTTGCAAAAACAAGGAGGTGAGGAGACAAACTTACAAGCACACAGCAATACTTTAACTATCAGTGCTCTGCGAGGAAAGTAATTGCCATTGCCACACTTTAGAGGGAGTACATTAAGAAAATGCTCAACAACTAAGTGACTTTCTTATGGGTGAAGATGGAGTAAACTTTACCTGAGCAATATATAAAATTAAAGAATTTTTGTCTTCCAATTCCATTTTCCAGTTCCAACATGAGATAAATTCAGTGTCTTGTATTCTGTGTAGATAACCACATGAAGAGATATTGTATATTTATTACAGAGACATTTAAAAGTTTGATGCCTTTTTTTCCAGCAAAATGGCAGAATATCTTCAGTTTCTTTCACCTTTCTAATATGTTCTAGAAACAGAAGGTTTAGTCTTCAAAGGAGAAAATAAACTAACTGTAGCCTGAACAGCCCAAGGGATGATATAGGTTCACAGAAAAATAAACCGTGATTTAACAGCCTTGTCTGATCTTGTGTGAAAGAGCTACAGTATTTGGATATGTCTGGGCAAGATGCCGCCTTAAAATTATGCATGAGAAACCCACATATTTCAGCTTAATCCATGCGGCACTAATATCTCCTTTTACAATGTTTGGATTTTTTTACTGCATTAAAATGTTCATTTCTAGAGGTAAAACAGAGAAATACAAATGCTTTTTTATCAGAGACAAAGTAATGGTATGTGCCTACTTCCAGCTGTTGTAAGTCATGAGAGTTCTTTGAACCAAGGAGCAAGGAGGTAAATAAGGCCTTAGAAGATGAAACACCTGAATGAACTCAGCAGAAACCTAAGCTGTGTGGTCCTGTAACATGCTTAAGTTATATAAAGGTTTTGTAGCATTTGAAAAAGCTGTCACTTTCTGGAAGAAAATAAATGTGCTTTTTTTTCCCACTTCAGAACTCAACCAACTTACCAACTTCCAGATGGTAACATAAAAAATGGAAATCTAATCATGTTCTGACTTCAGATATTCTGTAACTTTGCTGGACATACTTTATTTGGGCAAGATAAGCTGTTTGTGGCCAGTAGAAATATACTGGAGTATATAATGGAGTTATGCTCATCACTGATCCAAAGCTACCCAAGATCTGGGGATGGCAGTCTCTCATCATGCAAGATAGGTGACTCATTTGCCAAAGATGTGGGATGAGATTTCATGGGTTAAGCATCAGATGTGACAAATAGTGTCAGAAGATGACTGTGAGATATCTTTAGCTGTGCATTGGTTATACCATGATAAGACAATATCCAACATACTGAAGAAAGATCAACAATGTTGCTAATACTTGCTGGAGGATCATATTACATCTGCAGGTGGAAAATATTCACAACCAGTTTAAAAGTTCAGCCAGTATTCCACAGATATTTACAACTGTAAAAAAGAGGAGTGAGAATTTAATTTATAAACTCCAGTGACAGGATGTTTACTTGCAAAAGTGAATAAATATACCAACTATTATTTATTCTAGCATCATTGAATTAGACCCTGTTAGTGAGGAGTTAGAAGGATGTGCATGCTTGCAGACCTAGACACCTGTGCTCAAACCCATTCATTAATCTTTGTATTAACTAATATGAGCAAAATACTAATTAACTAATATGAGCAAAAAAATACTAATGGACAAAAGTCAAGAAAAACTTTAACACTGAAGACGAATGGCAGACCAAGAGGTATATGCAGAAATTGTACTTCATACCTATTTCTATTCTTTAATTAGTAAGTCTATGAAAGCTTGATTTAAATATCATTTCATTAAAATGAAAGTCCTTTGACTTATATTATAAGAAGTCAAACAAGGATTATCACAATGATCCATTCCATCTTTCCAATCCATGAGTTTATTGACATTGTTGTTGAAGAAGTTTGGAAAACTTCAGTTTCTTTCAAAGCATTTAATCCTTAAAGATAAATGAAATATCACATAAATATATTTCTTTTAATTTTATAAGATTTGATTGTTAAGTGGCTAGGAGCAAAATTAAAAGGTTATCATACAATTAAGAGACATAAAATATAATTTTATAGATATATATTTCTATATCAATTACATATAGCCAGTATATTAAATGGCTATTAACAGATGCTCAAATTTTATGGTGGTTCTCAAGCAAAGAGAGATGGTACTTCTATAGTTTTGCCTCCTTTTCTATATCTGTTAATCGCATCAAGAAATCTTTCAAAGATGTCACCATAATCCTGTTTTGCCTAATTTTAGTGGTTTTCCTCTTGCTCCACTCTACCTATATTCTTAGACTTAAATTCATTTCACTGTATTTTTTTTATTCTATTTCATCCTTGTGATTCTTCAATTCCATCAATTTCTCACTTTCTATGGAACTTCCCATCACCTAATAGCAAAAATATGGTAGTACTAATTATTTTGAGGGTAATCCACACTGTATCTAGCTCTTTGTCATCACTGTGTGTGTAAAACTAACTCATCAACATGATCTCTTCCTGCATTCTTCCCTCCTTTTCTATATTAAATTGTATAGGGAAGCATATTACGTTGTATGAAATGTGGGTGAGGAATTTAATTCTCTGAGGTATGTGTGCTTACAGTCATAGAATCATAGAATAGTTTGGGTTGGAAAGGACCACAGAGATTATCTAGTTCCAACTCTCCTGCCGTGGACAGGAACACCTTCCCCTGGATCAGGTTGCTCAAAGCCCCATCCAACCTGGCCTTGAACACTTCCAGGGATGACGCATCCACAACTTCTCTGGGAAACCTGTTCTAGTGCTTCACCAGCCTCACAGTCAATAAATTCTTCCTAATATCTAATCTAAATCTACACTTTTTCAGTTTAAATTCATTGCTCCTTGTCCTATCATTACATGCCCTTGCAAAAGGTACCTCTCCAGAGGTGTGAACCAGAATGTATTTTTAATTATATTCAGTGAACTGGAAAATAAATTTAAGGGAAAATTAATTTGAACTGGCATATTATATTTGATTCCTAACATTGCCAACAATATGTTTCAGAAACAGCAAAAGTCTTTATGGAAAAAGATATCCTTATTTGGGGATGTATTATTTTGTTCAGTAAAAATTGCACTCACCATTAGGTCAATTTTAATTTTTATCCTGTACTGATCTTTCTCTATATAGTGGTCTCAGATTGTCAGATTTTCACTCTTTCTTCCTTTATCGCTAAAGCTGCTATTAATGTTTGCTTCTTCATTTATGTGGTTTTTTATTGCTATAGTAAAAACAACGTGTTAGATTATACAATTGTGGTATTCAGATAATTAATGGAGAGGTACTGATTCATACCCAATGCGTCATAGATTACTACTACTACATTACAAACTTATTGAGAAAGTGAGACATCTGTCTATAATGCAATAGCAATAAAAATGTCACATGACCTTCAGAATCAATTAAGGAAAGATCTGTAGTTGAAATAGGAGTGAAAAAAAATACCGTTATAAAGAATTATAAAAATCACAAATGAAAATAAAAATACCTATTATAATATGAAACATTTTTTGTTCAAGGGAACAATTACTGTGTTTTTATTATGATTTAATATAGAGTACAGAATACAGAATACAAAAATGCAATATTTTTTAAAATTCTTTATAATTGCAATGAGAAGAACGCATCCTAAACATCCTGCTGGGCCTGAGCCTTTGGAGCTTAGAAGAGCACCCAAAGCCATTTGCACCATGAGCCGTAAGATTCCAGTCCAAACTGAAGCCAAAGTAGTTCTAGTCTTGGAAGATAACAGAAAATTAAATAGTCAACATTGATTAAAATGTAACATGAGGTCATGTAGAGTCAGATCTCCAACAAAATGAATGTGCAAGAAGGTAGTTCAAATCTCTAGGTTATCTGAAAATGTCTACACTGTATGCAAATCTCTTATCAGGGACAACTGGGATCCTTCTGAAAGATCTTCTTCAAAGACCATGAGTAGAAACTTACTAATTTACTAAAACCAAGGTTTGCTTATCCTTTTAATGATATAACTGGATCACATAGGCAAGATCCAGCCTACAACAATTTAGCTTTGAGTTATGACTTTCTAAGATTCTAATTTACTTGTCAAATTGAGATAATGTCAGAATTGATACTTTTTCCCTATAAACTGTCACAGACAAAGTTCTAGCTGGAAGTTATGCTTTCACAGAACACAAATGACTAAGTACAAGCTGATTACTTTTATCAGTAAAAGCTAACTCAACAAAAAAGAAAATGTGTCTCACAGGGTGAAAAGCAAATATTTTAGTGCCATCTTGGAAGAGACCTCTGAAAGGTACTCTTCAATAATCTTCTCATATTTAAATTAACAATCTACTATTTAATTCATTAAATATATATGCTACATATGACTCCGGAATAAACTGAGGAACCATAGTCTATTGATTTAAGTAAGTTCAGGGAACATGAAAAATACCTTGAAGAAGGAAAAACATTACCTGGAGAATGTTATTTAGTAGCAATCTTTTTTTTTAATATATATAAAGTCACTATGGAAAGTAAAGTTATATATTAATATAACTTGATATTAAACACACAGATATTAAATATACAGTTATACTGAAACCAAAATACTTATCAGATTAACTGTCACCTATAATCCTTCTGTGCTTTTATCTCTGGAGTCAGAGGTCTTACAGAAAAAGTACACTGAAGATTTAAAATGAAATCTCAGGCTAAACCACTACTTGACTCTAAGAAGCTTTGAATATCCTGAGATGCATCGGTCAGATTAGTGAGGTAATTTATCCGAGATGATAGAAAGTACTTGGTACTGACTCAAAATTATATGGTGCTCAAAACAGAAAAAAACTAAATTTTTTAAGAATCATAGAATGGCATAGACTGGAAGGGACCTTAGAAATCATCTAATCCAACCTCCCTGTCATGGGCAGGGACGCCTCTCAACTAGACCAGGCTACTCAAGGCTCCGTGCAACCTGGCCTTGAACACCTCCAGGGAGGGGGCATCCACAACTTCTCTGGGTAATTTATTCCAATGTCTTACCACCCTCATACTGAAGAATTTCTTCCTAAGATCTAATCTAAATCATAGAATCATAGAATCATAGAATGGTTAGGGCTGGAAGGGACCTTCAAAGGTCATCTAGTCCAACCCCCCTGCAACAAACAGGGATATCTCCAACTAGATCAGGTTGCTCAGGGCCTCGTCCAACCTGGCCTTGAATGTCTCCAGGGATGGAGCATCCACCACCTCTCTGGGCAACCTGTTCCAGTGTTCTACAACTCTTATGGTAAAAAATTTTTTCCTAATATCCAATCTGAATCTACCTCCCTCTATTTTAAAACCATTACCCCTTGTCCTATCACAACTGGCCCTCCTGAACAGCCTCTCCCCATCTTTCTTGTAGGCCCCCTTGAGGTACTGGAAGACCGCTATAAGGTCACCCCGGAGCCTCCTCTTCTCCAGGCTGAACAGCCCCAACTCTTTCAGCCTGTCCTCATAGGAAAGGTGCTCCAGCCCTCTTATCATCTTCGTGGCCCTCCTCTGGACCCTCTCCAGCTGGTCCATGTCCTTTTTGTGTTGGGGGCTCCAGAACTGGATGCAATACTCCAAGTGAGGTCTCACGAGGGCAGAGTAGAGGGGGAGAATCACCTCTCTCGACCTGCTGGCCACGCTCCTCTTGATGCAGCCCAGGATGCGGTTGGCCTTCTGGGCCGCAAGAGCACATTGCCGGCTCATATTGAGCTTCTCGTCCACCAGTACTCCCAAGTCCTTCTCCTCAGGGCTGCTCTCAATCCATTCTCCGCCCAGTCTGTATTTGTGCCTGGGATTGCCATGACCCAGATGTAGGACCTTGCACTTGGCCTGGTTGAACTTCATGAGGTTGGTACGGGCCCACCTCTCCAGCCTGTCGAGGTCCCTCTGGATGGCATCCCTCCCTTCCAGCATGTCGACGGCACCACACAGCTTGGTGTCATCAGCGAACTTGCTGAGGGTGCACTCCATGCCACTGTCCACGTCACCGACAAAGATGTTGAAGAGGGCCGGGCCCAACACGGACCCCTGAGGGACGCCACTCGTGACCGGTCTCCACTTGGACATCGAGCCGTTGACCACTACTCTCTGAGTGCGGCCATTGAGCCAATTCCTTATCCACCGAGTGGTCCATCCATCAAACCCATGCCTCTCTAGTTTAGAGAGAAGAATGTCGTGCGGGACAGTGTCAAAAGCTTTGCACAAGTCCAGGTAGATGATATCCATTGGTCGACCCTTGTCCACCGATGCTGTCACCCCATCGTAAAAGGCCACCAAGTTGGTCAGGCATGATCTGCCTTTGGTGAAGCCATGCTGGCTGTCACCCACCACCTCCTTGCTCTCCATGTGCCTTAGCATGGTTCCCAGGAGAATCTGCTCCATGACCTTGCCAGGCACAGAGGTGAATCTGTGCCTTAACAATTAAATCTGTTCTCCTTAACAATTAAGACATTACAGACTAATGAAAAACTGCCTGCAGGCACTGTTTTCATAAGATTTCTACTCTTTGTGATTGATCAGAAGTTTAAACTTTAAAAAATCTGAATTATTTAACAAAACCAAACTTTTTAGTCCTTTGAAGTTGTCCAAGTTAAGTTTTAGATATTTCTCATTCATAATACTGCCTACAGAACTCAACGCAAGAATAGAATTTCTTGAAGATCAACCATTCCATAGGTCTAGCTTATATTAGTACCTACTATGGTTATTCTTAGACATCCTGTTTCTCCACTCTACCCATACCTACAGTAGGAGGAGGATTGTATAAAAGAGAGTGTGGTTCGATGTATTATTTTCACAAGCAATTATCATCCATTATTCAGGTGCAGTACATTATGTGTCACAAACATGTAAAAGTGAAGTTCATCATTACCTTTGCAGCTCTTTGAAAGACAGGAGATAGATAGGTACAAATACTCAGCGGACTAGATTTCTGATCTTTTAGCCTGTCTTGTAATTCCCATTTCCAGTGACAATACTTTCAAAGCATTTCTAGTTTCTATAATCATAGAATCATAGAAACATAAAATGGCGTAGGCTGGAAGGGACCTCAGAGATCATCTAATCCAACCTCCCTGTCATGGGCAGGGACACCTCTCGACTAGACCAGGCTACTCAAGGCTCCGTGCAACCTGGCCTTGAACACCTCCAGAGAGGGGGCATCCACAACTTCTCTGGGCAATTTATTCCAATGTCTTACCACCCTCGTACTGAAGAATTTCTTCCTAAAATCTAATCTAAATCTGTTCTCCTTCAACTTAAACCCATTTCCCCTTGTCCTATCAGTGGACACTCTTGTAAAAAGTCCCTTCCCAGCCTTCCTGTAGGTTCCCTTCAGGTATTGGAAGGCAGCTATTAGGTCCCCGCGAAGTCTTCTCTTTTCAAGGCTGAACAATCCCACAACCTGTCCTCGTAGCACAGGTGCCCCAGCCCCTGGATCACCTTTGTGGCCCTCCTCTGAACATGCTCCAACAAATCTATGTCTTTATGATAAACTATTTCCTCTAAACTTTTAAAAATGCACTCGTGGAATATTACATTTGCCATGTTCACTTACTAAGCTATCAAATGCAAATAATTTATAACAGATAACAGAACTCTGAGGAAGTTCAAGACAAAACGTTTTGTCCTTAGATTATGTTGATAAATAGATTTTCCATGGGAACCAAAGTGAAATTCAGAGGTATAAAATGGAATTTTTCATGAAAATAAGAAGAGAGGGAGGGCAAGGCAACACAAGGGAAATTGTTTAGAACAAAGGACCATTGCCCACAGTTTTGCAGAACTGAATGAAACTTCTGATCTGATTTTCAGGTATGCTATATATTTTGATTTCTGGAAAGAAAAAAACGCGCATCACTCTTCTAAATAATACTGCATTTTCTCAGTGTAGAATGGGAATATTTTAAAAGACTCTAATTTTTTCCTAGTGTCATAAGTTTGTGCATTTCATAAGAGTTTTAGGTACACTGTAAATGATTCAGAGCAGTGTATCTGCCCGAGGCTGTCTGTAACATATGCCTTTCATCATTTAGTGTTCATAAAGGGAATAAGGCTTTCAGAAATAAGCAAAAATTCTCTTCAAATGTCAGTATTCTAAAGAATTGAATCTGCAGAGAATTTAGTGTGTGAATAAATATTCTATGGGATAAGTATATTTTTTGTGATTCTCTCATTAAAACAGTTATGCTAGCATACTTGTATGCAGAAATATTCTTGTTAGACTTGTGAACAAAAGAAATGAATTCATTTAGCTTGATACTAGAAAGATGTGAAAATTTAAATCTTGCAGATGCATAATCCGTGCCTTTCTTCTAAAGGGAAAGCCATTATCATAGCTTCTTCGTATTGTAACCACGCTTCATTCCTGGATTTTCGTCTTGACCACTAATAAATGTGAATGCTGGCTGTGTCAACAAAAGTTTATTTATGGTCAGTCAATTAAAGGGCAAGTGATAAAAGTTGTAACATCTAATGGAAATTGTGATAATATTATGTTGGTACACAGTCTACAGTGCACAGCAAGTGCTAGCTCAAAGTGTGTATCTGTATAATCCAACAGGAAAGAATCAAATGGATAATTTTTCAATTCTTTTTTTAATATATACCTTTGTGATAACCTCAGCCAGCAACTAAACTGCTCACTCCCTCATGGTGGGATGGGGGAGAAAATTGGAAGAGTAAAACTGAGAAAACTCATGGGTTGAGGTAAAGACAGTTTAATAGGTAAAGCAAAAGCTGCACACACAAGCAAAGCAAAACAAAGAATTCATTCACTACTTCCCATCTGCAGGCAGGTGTTCAGTCACCTCCAGGAAAGCCGGGCTCCATCACATGTAACGGTTACTTGGGAAGACAAACACCATCACTCCGAACATATCCCCTTCTTCTTTCCCCAGATTTACGTGCTGAGCATGACATCATATGGTCTGGAATGTGCCTTTGGTCAATTGGGGTCAGCTGTCCCAGCTGTGTCTCCTCCCAACTTCTTGTACACCCCTAGTTGCCTCATTGATGGGGCGTGAGAAGCAGAAAAGGCCTTGACTCTGTATAAGCACTGCTCAGCAATAACCAAAACATCTTTGTGTTATCAACAGTTTCCAGCAGAAATCCAAAACATAGCCCCATACTAGCTATTGTGAAGAAAATTAATTCTATCCCAGCCAAAACCAGCACAGCATGGTTGGAAATACAGTAGTTAAACTGTTTCACAATCAGATTTTGGTGTTTCACTTCTTTTTCGATACATTCATTGTCTGCATCTGAGCTGCAGGGACTTTTAAAATACAACAAATCTGTCCTATTCTAGACATCTTAGGAGAAGGTGACTTTTACCCTTTCTTTGTCTTGACTAAAACAAGTTGCACTAATAAAACTGAGTAGTAGTGCATCTGTAGATCGCTAACTCATTGGTGACTCTTCTCAGATTAATCTCATTCTTGAATCTTTCACTGTTCTTGGGTTTCTAAGTGTGCATATATGTTGTTGATGTTAATGTGTATATCAATGCGAACAGAGGGTCAGTTATTTTTCCTGGTAAAAACTGATTTGTCTGTCAGTCAATGACACCATCCCTATAGCAGGTAAAAACCTGACAGTAATGTGTAATTCCTGACGGAGAAGAATTTATCTGTTTTCCAGTCAATCTATCAGGGCCACTTTGGCCTCACCAATTGATCAGAATTATGTGAACTCATCAATCCTCTGCAAAAGCACAGTGTGTTTGTTACTGGTTATCACATGAATAACAGCTCCAAATGACTCTATATCCAATGTGAAACAGTATTTCCCTTCTGTACTGGTTTTCATCAAGGATCATTCCAACACTGAGAATTTTTCTTGAAGAAGTTAAAAGTAATTATTTCAAGTTCTAAGATTTATTTGCTTATACTATTTCTAATTTAAAAAATTTAAGTATCTGATTAGAGTACTTTAAATAAAAGATCTACTATAGTAAGTCTATCATTCAAGTAGAATATGAATGCTTAAGACATTTTATAAAATTCAGTATTTATTTATACCTTTTTAAAAGAGAGCAATAAAAAAGGCAAATTAATTATGGATTGTTAATTTTTATTTTATTTCATTTTACTCAGTAAAACAGCAAGTTAACTATTTACTAATAATTATGATTCAGGAAAATTGCAATTCCATTAAAATGATCTCAAGATACAGTTCAGTAGTCAGCTACCATGTTGGCCTCTGTTCTTCATCCTCTAATGGCAACATTTTTTGACTTTTCTGCTTAGAGACATCTGTGGTAGTTTAGCCTAGATCTATGTTCTAGATGAAACACATTTTGCTTTTTTACTGACATTTTGCTTTTTCACTGACAAATGCCCAGCATTGTGTTTTTCTCAGCTCATAGTAAAGCTAGTGAGACTAGCTGGTGCACCAGGAGATAACCCTTGGGATGGAAGAGTGTTTATCTTGTCATTTGGTTAATCCTCCAAATAAGTATTACCTAATGTATGTAATGAGAAAGAAATAGTTTTGAGGTCTTGGGATTGGATGTTATTAATTCAGGACCTCAAGCTGACTCTGACTGCTCTTAGGCTTGAAGCTTTTCAGACTTAGGAGAACGCTACTGCAGTGGTTCAGCCCCACTGGCAGCTAAGCTACCGAGTGGCTGCTCCTCACTCCTCCTCCCGCCCCATGGTGTGGTGGAGAGGAGAAAGATGTAACAGAAGGCCTGAGGGTCGAAATAAGAACAGGGAGGGAGCATCCACCAACCATGGCACTGCAAAAAACAGACTTGACTTGGGGACAAGTCAATTTAATTTGTTATCAGTTACTTCAGAGAGGATAATGAGAAACAAAGACAGATCTTAAAAACACCTTCCCCCTATACCTTCCTTCTTCTGCACTCTACGTCCTCCTCCACAGTGGTGCGGGGGGATGAGGAATGGGGGTTGTAGGCCAGTTGGTCACATACTGTTCCTACCACTCCTTCCTTAAAGGTGAAGGACTCCATACGCTCTTCCCTGCTCCAACGTGGAGTCCCTTCTCACAGGAGACAGTCCTCGATGAACTTCTCTAATGCAAGTCCTTTCGAAAGGATGCAATTCTCATGATTCAGATTGCTCCAGAGTGGGCTTTTCCCACAGTCATGACTTCTTGAGGCACAGCCACCCATGCTGGCATGGAGTCCCTTCCCATGGGCTGCAGATGCATCTCTACTCCATTATCAGTCTCCATCAGCAAGGGGTGCTTTCCCATGGGAGACAGTCCGCTATGAACTCCATCAGGTGCAGGCTTCTTTACTCCAATGTGGGGTCCTCCACAGACTGCAGTTGGATCTCTGCTCCACCGTGTCTCTCATGAGTGGCAGGGGTCCGCCTGCCATCTCACCACAGCCTACAGGGGAACCTCAGCTCCGGCACCTCCTCCCGCTCCATCTTCACTGACCTGGTGTCTGCGTGGCTGTCCTCAGCACAGTGTCTCAGTCCTCTCTCCGCTGCAGCTGTGCTGGACCCAACTGGTCCAACGAACCTCAACAGATGTGGTAGGAATGAGCTCTGCCCAGCCGACGCCCCAGGAGCGGGGAGCTTCGGAGCTCTCCAAGCCGCACCGCTGCAACCATCTCCAGTTGAGTGGCAGTAACTCAGCTCAGGCATTCCCCCACACGGGAGGCCAGGGGAAAGCCAAGCCCCCACCTCCCCTCTGTCTTCACTGCAGGTCCTGCATGGGGCAGGGTTCTTTGTCCCCTTCCTAAATATGTTTATTCACAGAGGTGTTGATCGGCTCGGCCCTCGCCAGAGCCAGGTCTAACCAGGCCACAGGCAGGTCAGACTGGTTTTGAAGCCAGGCAAGCTTCTTGCAGCTCTTTAGAGGGTCTATCCCTATAGTCCCTCCACTGCTACCAAAGTCCCACCACATAAACCCAGCACAAACATTTTGGACTGAAGAATAAATTTTTAATAAGAGTCTTTTACTCTAGTTACCTATATCATTTGATTTGAGTACAGTTCTAATGGTCTTTAATGTCAATCTGAAATTGAGTTAGTTCAGGGGAATAAGATACATTTTCAAAACAAAATCAGAAGTAGTCAGTGAGCCAAAGTAGTAGTTTGAGCCAAAGCAATGTCAAAGGGTGTGATGACAGTAATAGAACTGGCAGTGGAGGAAAGTGAAAGCTGAGTACTCAGAGAAGTTAAAGGTGACTAAAGCTGATACTGATTAATGCCATTAGAAACTTAAAAAGTAGCTGAAGGAAGGAATATTTTTTGGTCTTTACCTATTTATGCAATGTTACATACTAAAAACTTAAGAGGCTCAACAATTTCAAGCAAGGTGTTGTGTGTAAAAACAACACTTTTTTTCTGGAATAAAAAAAGTCCTTTTCCTTTTTTAGATGTGGTTTTCCATCTTCAAGTTTTTATTTCTTTGCAAGTAAAAGGACATATCTTGTTTAAAGCTGAGTTTTTTGTTAATTTGTTGTAAGGTTACGGCTCTTAATGGGCCATCAAAATTTAGCTTTCTCATTCAAAGGAAAGAATTAGTGGGTAGTACACATGTGAAATGGTGAAATGCAGGCATCAGTCCATTTGTTATTCAATTAGGCATTCCTGTTAATAGAAGCATTCACCCACTGCTGTTTATGTATGTACATTAAGTTTCCATTCATGGCATCATTGTTACTGCCTTTAAAGTCTGTTTAAACAGCTTTAAAGTCTGTTTAAACTATCTAAAATATACATTAAAGAGCCCAGACAGTAGACAACAGCGGCAGAGATAAGAGTAGGTATGGTTCCTGTCATGGTTTGATGTGGGGGGGGAGGTTCTGGTGGCAGAAGAACAGACTCCCATCCCCCTTGGGGCTTGAGCCAATTGCGCCCCTGCGAATTGCCCTATTTACATCGGACAAAGGAACCGGAAAGGTGTGCCTTTGCCCAGGAGCGAGGAGAAGGGAGGCGGGCCAGCGGCCCAGGCCGGGCCGGTGCCACCCGCTGAGGATGGCAGTGGCGGAGCCGCTTGGGGAACTCAGGGAGAGCCCCGCTCCTGGGGCGCCCACCGGGCCAAGTTCACCCAGAGAGAGGACTGAGATCTGAGAGAAATGGCCACACTGACACGAGGTCAGGGAAGATGGAACGGGATGAGATGTGCTGGAGCTGTTTCCCCTGCAAGTGGTGGCGAGACGACAGGTGGCCCCCCTGCAGCCATGGCAGTCTTTGGTGGAGCAGAGACCCACTCGCAGCCCGTGGAAAACCCACGTCGAGAAGAGATGCCTGAGCCTGAGTATGGTACGCATCAAGAGTCCTTGGGACAACCCCCATCGGTGGGGAGGTGTTTTGTTCAGAGGAGATGCCTGAGCCTGAGACTGTTGTGAATCATGGGCACAGGTCGAGACGCGTTTACGCATTGACGCATTTGAAGTCTGTATGATGACCCACGTCAGAGCGAGTGGCAACAACTCCCTAAGAATCCGAGACTGGTAAAGCCTGCACCGGAGCAATCCAATGGGATAAGGATTGCATCCTGCGGGTAGGACTCACACTGGAGAAGTTTGTGGATTTTCCTCATGAGTAGGGGATCCACTAGAGCAAGGGACAATGGTGTAAGGACTCCTTCTCCTTTAAGAGAAGCGTCAGTAACAACATGGAATGAACTGACCTGCACTCCCCTATTCCCGGCCCCCTGCACTGCTGGGGGGAGGAGGTAGAGCTGGGAAGAAAAGGCAAAGGGGGTTGGAGAGGTCTTGTTTTTAAGATCTGGCCTTGTTTTCTTTTTATTCTTTTAAGTAACTGGTTTTGTTTGTCCTTATTCTTTAAGTAACTGTTAATAAATAGTTTTGCTTTAAGAAAGCCGAGCCTGTTTTGCCCGGGACCATGGTTGGTGGGTGCTCCCTCTGTTCTTGTCTCGACCCTCAGTCCTTTTATTATATTTTCCTCCTCTCCACTTTACTGGAGTGAGAGACCGGCTGCGTGGAGTTTAGTTGCCGGATCGGCCTAACCCACGACAGCTCCCCAGGCACTTCTGCCAACATACTTACAGTACGACCGTGGAACATGTCTGTTGGAAGATGAAAATGCTTTCATAGAATTGCATGTAATTCCATGTAGACGAGACAAATTTATAAGGGAAATAACATTCTCTGGGAAGTTCATCTGAATAAGAAATATTTTGTCCTGAAAAAAATGTCAGCACCATACTAACTCTACATCACTATATTGCCATGGAAAGTGTAGTAAGAATCTGAAAGAAAATTGCTTGAATGGAAAATTCCTACACTGGTTGCATAAATATTACAAATTCAACATGGTCTTAACTTCTAATATAATGTCAATGGCAAAATCTAAACACATATCATGCCTGACTTTACTTTCAAATTTCTATTTAAAGGTTTGTATTAAATACCAATTTCATTTTGATTTTATTTATAGTAATGTAAGTCAAAGTATATGATGACACCTAAGCAATATGAAAATGAGAGAATTATAAATGAGAGAAGAACGTGATCACTTGAATTTTAAGGTAGAGATTCTTTGGAGATTCAATGCTGGTTTTTTATTTATAGTCACTTTTAGCTACATTAGATGAAGATGAATTGATTCTAAACACTTCTATTTTGCTTTGCTATGGAAGTATATGAAGCCTGCATTAATTTTCTGATACTATAAAATGACTAGATATCCTGGAGTGTTCCAGTGAGTCAGGCTCCAGTTTTCAACCTTACGTATTACAAATATGAGCAATAACTCAGGACCTAGATACCTAAGGAATTTTATAAGGAACAGGAATGACGATTTATTGAACAAACAACATTCTGTCAGTGGAAACTATTTAAAAAAAAATCTGAAGTAGTTTGGAGATTTTTGTATAAAATACTAACAAAATAATAAAGGATGTGACAAATGTGAGTAAAAGGATGACTCTTATTACGGTGATCATCGAACAGAACGAAAACTGGGAAAAGCCTATTGGCCACCTTTCATACATTTTTGATAGCTGCATCATTCAGCTGGTATTACATATTATTTTTCTCCTTGTCATAGAAAGGTTCTGGTTTAATTGTTGCTGTGCATGTTCGCCCTCTTAGATGACAATACAGAGAACACAAAACTGAATGAAAAGTAGATAGTCTCAGGAATAGGAAGAAGTATATATAAACAGAAGGACAAAAATAAGAATGTAAAGAGGAGAGACTTCATTGAATGGAAAGGGGAAGATGTCAAGAATGAGTGTGAAAATGGTTGACTTACAGTAACTTTGAAATAAGATTTAATAAAATAGTGATTCATGTTTTCCTAAATGATTAGTAGCTTTTTTAAGTGCGCAAATGCTACGCAGTCTTTTGGGAAATACCTGAGTCACAAGCCAGTCTGGCAGACTCTGCTCTATGAAAATAGACTTCGAAAAAAAGGTGTAGTTGCCTGAAATTAAGTTTTGAATCGCAGACAAATCTTAAGAAGTCCCAGGAATCCAAAATGTTATTGAAGTCATTATGAGCCATGTGTATTCAGCAGATTTTTGCTAACTTGTGGATTTAAGACACTGGCTTTAGACACAAGCCTGAAATATTTGGCTGAAGCCTTTTCTCTCCTTAACTATACCATAAAAATGGAGAAGATGGGATTTTTCTGAGGTTAGTACAAACCTATCATCCCAAGAGAGTTGTATGCATTGTCACCAGCAAATTGCCAATTTCAGTACTTACTAGTACGCTGCTGAGAGAATTATCAGCATCTGGTGCCTCCAAAGATTAGCAGTCAAATTGCCTCATGAATTTGACTAGGAGACAATCATTAAAATAGGAAAGGTGATCCGATGTGGAGATACATTCCCAGGGAAAGGAAGAAGAATATATAACCTCAGGGTAGATTTATTTAATTTAAGGAAATATACTGATGCCAATCCACCCTTAAGAAGGTAACAATGAGATGAAGTTTACAGGGCAAACACAGTAGTGCTAATATGAACATAACTGATAAATTATTTTCAGTTATTTATTTTGTTCATAAATTTGTCTAGTAAAATGAATTTAATAATTTTTCCCTTTCTTCAGCAAATATATTAAGTCCATAATTCTGGGAGTGCAAGGAAGAGCGACAGACGAATTTACTTATTGTCAGGTAGATTGATAAATAACAAAGAAAGCATTAATAAGAATTAAGATTAAATGTTAGAGGACAACTTCCCACAAAAAACAAACAAACAAACAAACAAACAACAACCAACCAAAAAACCACCTTTGCCACAGGTGTTACTAGTTCTGAACATATACATTTCATATTTAACTCAATAGCAGAAAAGCAAAGCAAGTGACCGTACGCCAGTATACCAGGCAAAAGCAACAGAAACAGGCTGTTGATTTTCTCCTCCTACATTTTCACCCTGAATTAGACACTGTGAATCTCATATTATTTGCCCTGTGAAATGGGCAAAATATATAGGATTTACCCAGTTCCTTTAACAACAAATCAGGAAGCCTCTGACTTTTGCCATGTCTGCCTGGACTTTTCCCTTGGACTATCATAGAGGACTTTACCACCTGAGGTTGTGAGGATGCATTTCTTCTTATTCTAGAACAAACATCTGAAATTTATCACATAAGTCACAACAGAGATGTATTTGTTCCTCTCCACTGGCTACAAGCAGGCCAGTTGTAGTGTGGATTAAAGCCATCCAAGAATCCTGAAGTTTGGAAATAACAGAGAAAGTAGTTCTTGCACTTTATCAGTTATACTTAGTGTGAACAAATGTTCCTTAGGGATAAAGTTATCTGCTGTGAACCACAACCCAAGACAGAAAAATAAGAATATGTTTTCTAAGTCATAAAGGACGTTCTTAGGACATGGCTCCAAGCTGGGAGCTTTATATCATCCTTTAGGCTACAACTCTCTTCTTTATTCTTACTACCCCTTTGCTGGTGCTAAAGGATACTATCTCTGTGCTTCTTCTGGCAGACATTACAGAGGCTGCTGTTATAGATCCACGAAGTGGGAAAGTTTTTATCTCTTTTTAACACATATTCATAACAGATCCAGCTTAATTCTGGCCTGCAGCATTCTCTAATTTCTATACATGATTCAGAAAATATTCTGTTTAGCCTTTGACTCATCATTAGCTCTGGACTTTGACATTTGTGCAGAAAAAGCAATGATGGACTCTTCTGTCAAGGTCATGTAATTTATAGTACTCCTCTGTATTTTTTCTACAAATATCAGCCTCTCCTCCATCCAGGCCAACTTTAACAAGACTAGAATTGGCAGTGTCTAAGGCCAAAGGAGTTAATGGTAAGCTTTTATGAGTATAGTTGTAACAAAATCCCTTAAAACCCACTTTTGTTAATTATCGATGAAAATCGCACGTTGGTAACCAAACTTTTATTTTATTGGCAAAAGACCTTAGATTTTATAGCATTCACATCAGTAAGTGAAGCTGTGTGTTATACAAAAGTTAGACAATTTTGAGTACAATAATTCTATTGAATTTCACAATGAAACTGCTTTTATTGCAGTCATTATTCAAATGCTTTCATTTCAGACCTCTCCCAGAATTACAGCATGCCATGATATAACTCAGGACTCAAATTCTTTATCTAAATGGTCCCAGGAAGAATTCAGCCAAACTACCAACAGGAGACCACAGCTACAGAAGATGGCAACTATACTCAGCTACTGTCCTGTGGAGGAATTCCTTTCCGAGACTGGCCATAATATTCTCTCGGGTATGGACAATCCCTGTTTGGGCCCCAGAGCACAAGGTTACCAACTAGATTACTTTTGTCCTTCAAGTTATCTCAATGGCCTTAAAAGGAAACGTAGACTGATAGCCTGCCAAGATGCACGCCTCCTGGATGCCTCTCCGATGACCGCAATGAGGAGACTGAAGGGATGAGCTTATTACCTGTGTTCTGCTAGCGCTGCCCTATCACTATAGCCCACGAGAGTGTGTTTATGCTAAGCAAGCCAATTGTAGTATGTAGTCGTGTCACGCCACATTCCGCTATATAACCTGTGTGTTGTTTGTAATAAACGGAGCATGATCTTTTAACCATATTGGTGTATGTTCATGACTCTGGGCCGTCCACAGTAGGGCACTGCAACAAGTGGCGCATGAGCAGGGACCCTGGAATCGCTTAAATGCGGAAAAAGTCGCTTAAATGCGGAAAAATTGCTTAAATGCGGAAGTCTCCGTAGCTTCGTGAATACGGTATTGGGAGCCTGTGGACGTGCAGCAGGGAAGGGCACGGGACGAAGAGAATCGCCGGAGCCTGGAAAGTTTCGCAGCGGCCGAGCGAACCCCTGCAAGGTAAGACCGCGATGGAAACGGAGGCGGCAATCAAGCTGTTAACCAGTATACTCTCTAAGAGAGGAGAAACGGTTAACCCTAAGGAAATAGAAAGCCTCATTAAGTGGGCGAAAGCAAATGGACATTGTAAAACCTGTCCGCTACTCTTTAATGTTGACGAATGGCGTGAAGTGGGGGAACATCTCTGGGAGACCACCTTAGTGGGAGGAAAAGAGGAAAAAACAGCAAAAGAAGTGGGACAGACGTGGCGTGTCGTAATTAACACCTTACGGGAGATCAAAGCTGAGCGAAAAGTTGCTGCTGCGGCCATAGAAGCCCTGCAGCCGGATAACACCTCTGGCGAGCTGCACGAGCCGCCGCCACCCTCCCGTATTGCGCAGTTCTTTGGGGTCGGACATTTACACCCAACAAAAGGCATGCGAGCTCCCACCTGTTCTACTATCACTGAGGTGTGGAAACAAGCCGAGGGGCTGGGAGAAACTGTGTCAGAACAAAAAACTGAGTCTAAAGAGCCTAAGGGGCCCCCAGCCTGCTCAGGGACAGCAGAGGAAGTGCCCGCCGCCCCTCCAGCGCCAACTGGGCACAAAGCGGAAGTGCCAGCCCAAGGGAACTCGGGGGGTGGTGACTGTACGGCTTTGTCATCGCTGTCGTCGGGCCAAGGAAGAGCGTCCTGCCACCCAAAACTTAACCCTGCTTTGCCCTCCTCTGGCGTGCCAGTTCTTTTGCAGCTGATGGTCCTCGGCGGGAGGGGTCGGCAGCAGTTACGGAGCGCAAGCGGCCGGAGCCGCGACAACGACAACAACGACAGCAACAGCTACAACAAGCGGGGCGGCCGGCACAGGGCGGCTGGGTCGTCGTCCCCACCCCGCTCCCCCGCTCCCCCGCCCGGCTGAGGCGAGGCAGGGCTGGACCCCGCCGCCGCCGCTTCCCCCCCCCCCCCCCCCCGCCGCAGGCCGAGCCTGGAGAGCGGCCGCCTCGCCGCTGCCCGTGGCCCGAGTTTTACGACGAGACAGCACATTTTAACTTAGATCGTCTCGATCGACATCGCGGGAAATAACTAATCCTCCTTTGTTCCAGCAATTTGAACAGTTAATATCAGTATTGCAAAACCGTAAACATGCATATTCCATGGTACATCTGCGAGCGCACACCACGCTTCCAAGGCCTATAGCAGAAGGGAACAGGCGAGCTGAGCCTCTCACGAGTGCAGCTCTGGTACCGAACTTGTTAATGCAGGCAAAATCTTGCATGACTGCTACCATCAGAAGGCTAATGCTACTAGGTGACAATTTGGTTTAACACGACAACAAGCCCGCTCAATCGTACAATTGTGTACTAGCTGTTAAAATATGATCATGCCACCAATGAATGGTGTTAATCCTCGTGGTTTACGCTTGCAGGAACTTTGGCATACATTTCTTATCAGACGTATGTATTTTTGTCATCATGAGGTATTGAGCATGTTACTGGTATTCCATACAATCCTACTGAGCAACCAATCATAGAACATGCACATGGTACTTTGGAGAATATGCCTTTAAAACAAAAAGGGGGAATGACAGGGAAATCTCCCAATGAAACAATAGCTAAAGTGTTATAGGTGTTAAATTTCTTAAATCGAGAGCTAAACATTTTGGGATGAATAAAATGTCACATGTCAAAATCAGGCACAGGCAGGGTTACAGCAAGTGGCTTTCCAACAACTGACTGAATTGGCTATGAGAGCATTAAGACGTGTCCCTGATTTTTTGGGACAGGGGAGGCTTCCTTTGCTTCCATTCGGCAGGGAGCACAGGAACCTTATGAACATTTCCTTGATCGGCTGCAAGCAGCAGTTCAGAGACAAACAGAAAATCCAGCTGCTGCAGAGGTCTTGCTATTCCAGTTAGTAATTGAAGATATCCTCTTAAGCACGTGCCAAGCCCATGTATACAGCAGTGTTGGTGACAATATTGGGGCAGCTGTAGCTATTGGCAGTGTTATAACAGGATGTTTTAAATGGCTGAAAAATCCTGAAGCGGAAGGTGACCATCTAAACAGTGCTTTCCAGCATCTATGCTCTCCATCTTTTTCTACCTTTTTACTTTTTTATTTATTTACACCCTAACGATTGTCCTAGATTTGCCTTTTCAGTTCCAGTACTTAACGATGAACAACCCACCCAACACTATCATTGGATTGTACTGCCTCAAGGAATGATGATTAGTCCTACAGTTTGTCAATTGCTGGTTGATGATACTTCCCATCAGGTCAGACAGTAGATCAAGCTCAGCAGATTGTACACGCCTGCCCTGACCGTCAGCGTATTGTGCCTTCAAATAATCCAGCAGGAGTAAATCCAAAAGGTTTATGTGTCAATGAATTATGGCAAACTGATATTACTTATATTCAATCGTTTCTTCGATCTAAATATGTACATATACCTGTTGATATATTTTCTGCCTTTGTTGTTGCTACTGCTCACACTGGAGAAAACCATGGGAGTACCAAGGAAAATTGGGACAGACAGTGATCCAGTATGATGCCTTTTTACAGGATTGGGGAGTGACTCACACTACCAGTATCCCTCATTCACCTATGGGACAAGCTGTTATTGAACAAACTCATTTAACGTTAAAACAAATGCTTGATAAAAAAAAAAAAAGGGGGCAGTCTTCCGTATATTTCCCAGCAAGAATCCTTGGACAAAGCCACATATGTTTTAAATTTTCTTCATTTGTCTGCTTCTAGGCAACATACTACGGCTGTGGATCACAATTTTAAACCCAGCGCCATTTTTGCAGAAAAATCAACAGCATGTTATAAGAAACTGGGCTCAACTCATGGGATGGCCCTGTGTCTCTGCTTGCATGGGGAAGAGGGTATGCTCGTGTTCTCTTTCCCACAGGTCCGTACTGGTTGCCAGCAAGAAACGTAAAGCCAGCCAGGACTTTTGAAACTACAAATAGAGAAAGGAAGATCCAAGAATTAGCAGAGCAAGCAGAGATCACAGAAACACCGAATGAGGAGAATGGTTCAAATGGACAGACTCGTAATAGAAGATTTCATGTTAATATATCAACTGTTCTTATGTTTCTCATTGTTAGGTATAGTATGTGTGTGAAAGTTGCTTGTATATATGCTTTGTGTGTTTTCTCCGATCGGAAGGTGTATGGATTCCACCCGTAGCTACTGGAAGGAAAAGAATTGACTGGTACCAAATTAATGACAAAGAATTACTGACTGGACCTAATTGTGAGCACGTAACTTTGAAAAGAGAAGCTAGGAGGATTGTTATTGAACAACATGTTGCGATTCGCAAAAACCGCTGTTAGCCGGCAGAGCACATACTGGGCAGCCTTGTTGCACGCACTGGCCACGCGTGCGGCAACGCCGTGTCAGTACCTTTGTCATAGACTCTGTTGAGGGTGAAAAGAGATGGCTCAGAGCGGAGCTGAGGGAGGCTGCAGAGCACACTTTGTGGATAAACAGGGGACGCCCTGAAGGTGCTGTGCCTGCCTCTCTTCTCTGCGATGACCCTGCTGATTGTTACCCTCCTGCTCAGCGGAATCTTGGGCATAGTCGAAATAGTAAGACTCCCAGAAAGGGAAACAATATGCTAGTAACTGCTTCTGCAAGGCTGTACCAAAACAAAACGCTAGTAACTGCTTCTGTAGGGCTATAGTAGAGCTTAGGGTATTCCTTCGCATATAAGGGGAGATCTATGTACTATAGGAACTTTAGGAATGTATTTACCTCATACCACCATGATCCTAAGTCATAGACACACCTGGAACAGGCAAAGCACGCACGCTTATGATAGCTAGTGCAATTCTAGAGCAGAATTTGGGAAACCAGCTAAAATCATTGCAGCTTCAATATTTGCACCAGGAGTTGAAGTGGCACAGACGTTAACTACACTGAATAAGTTGGGTCACTTGGGCTAACAAAACCAACGTCTCGCAATTCTGTTTATCTATGCAAAGTGCCTCCGATCCTTTTCGCACATGCCTTATCGGTGTGCCAATACTTTGGCCAAATAATAGCACAAACATAACAGAATTCAAGGGATTCGTCAATGCCTCTGCCCTCTCATGCCAACAACCCAGTGGCATGAGACGGATCTGCAGTGGGTGGGATTGGCCTTTTGATGTGGGATCGGAAGTCCAAGCTGCCTTGATTAGATCACTCAATGTGACCATCCCTGCAGGACTGCAGGAACTTGATCTTTTAGGTAGCTTGTTACCAGGGACATGGAAAAATGTTTCTGGTTTATGGAACCAGTCTATGAGTCACAGCGCGAAATGTAACATCATTCGCCCTCCTATCCAACTTCTAAATGGCTCTGGAGTGGTTTGGTTCCAAACGCTGAAGCAAGCCTATTAGACTAAATTAGGACGCAGTTTCTTCTTCTAAGGTAAACCGCGTTTCAATGTGTCCGGCACATCAATGTGGGGAAATGTAAAAACTGGAGCGCTCATTGGGAAAGTATTTACACATGATACGCTCCTGCCCCCCGGAATTTTTCTGATCTGTGAAGATCGTGCCTGGCCCGGAATTCCACAAGGGCCTATCGGTGGTCCTTGCTATTTGGGTCGCCTAACTCTCTTTGCCCCTAGCATTCATGATTTTCAAGCTGAACGAACAACCCGAACAAGTCGGGGTAAGAGGAGCCTAAAAGAATTTGACGGCACTTGTAATGACAACGTGCAGCTGCTGAATCCAGCTGAAATAGCAGCACTATCTGTCTTCCTTCTAGGAGCCTCTGACGGCAATGCTAATAGTCAGTTGGCTAAGCTTGCTTGTTGGGCATTGAAACAATTTAATCTTACCTCTGATATTCTCACCTCTCTATTGCTTGATGTAGATGATATCCAGCATGCTGTATTGCAAAATTGCACTGCTATTGATTTTTTATTGTTAGCTCAAGGCCATGGTTGTACTGACTTTGAAGGCATGTGCTGTATGGACCTACCTGACCACTCTCAAAGCATTCATAAGCAACTTGCAAACCTTCAAAGTAACATGCATCATATCACGACACGAGATGACCGGTTCTCAAACTGGTTTGGTAGTTGGAACATACCAGGTTGGATAAAAGGATTAATCATACAAGGCATAACGATATTAGTTGCATTGCTGTTTATGATTCTCTTAGCAGGGTGTGTCCTGAAGTGCGCCTCTCGGGTCCTCCTTAAAGCAATGCCAGGACTATGGATTGTCCAAAAACAGAAAGGGGGAAGTGTGGAGGAATTCCTTTCCGAGACTGGCCATAATATTCTCTCGGGTATGGACAATCCCTGTTTGGGCCCCAGAGCACAAGGTTACCAACTAGATTACTTTTGTCCTTCAAGTTATCTCAATGGCCTTAAAAGGAAACGTAGACTGATAGCCTGCCAAGATGCACGCCTCCTGGATGCCTCTCCGATGACCGCAATGAGGAGACTGAAGGGATGAGCTTATTACCTGTGTTCTGCTAGCGCTGCCCTATCACTATAGCCCACGAGAGTGTGTTTATGCTAAGCAAGCCAATTGTAGTATGTAGTCGTGTCACGCCACATTCCGCTATATAACCTGTGTGTTGTTTGTAATAAACGGAGCATGATCTTTTAACCATATTGGTGTATGTTCATGACTCTGGGCCGTCCACAGTAGGGCACTGCAACACTGTCCCACTCTAAAAACTTAATCTTGTTCACTCCCTTTGGCTGGACACTGCAGTCCAAGCATTTGTAGCGTGCAATTACTTTACAGCCTTCCTATCAGTTTTCGCATTTGGTTTGGGATTTTTAGAGTTTGTTTTTCTTTATTTCCTCTTCCCAGTTTAGCCCTAACTACCATAAAAACATGATCAGCAATATATTAATTCTAAAAGTTTTTAAAATCTTAATCCTTTGATAAAACTCTTTTTATCTTCTAGCTATTCATCAAATCATACCAGGATTCAGGTATGAAAGAGAGAAAATTTAAGAACTGGAAAGTGAGAAACTGAAGCAAGTCCTTATGTGACAGAATTAACTCCAACAAAAACTGTTTAAGTAGTCTTTTGGGAAGCTTAGTCATGAGAGGTGTAGCCAGAGTATATATTTGGGACTGAGACCTAGTGTTTGGTTTTGAATTAGTTGAATTAATATGGGACAACATTTTTCTGCTCAAATCTTCATTTTCTTTGCCTTCACAAGCTATAGTTATTCTACATTACCCAGGTAGCTATGTAAAAAATTAACGCCAGTCTTACTTCAGTCCCTGTGAAAGTTATGAAGCAAATCAGAAGTCAAATGAAGCACATGATGGGGAAAAGTCAGCATGGATTCACCAAGAGCAAATTGTATTTGATAAATCTGATCACCTTCTATGACAAAGCAACCTGCTTGGTTGATATGTGGTGAGCGGTTGACATTGTCCACCTCAATTTCTCCAAGGCTTACAATACTGTTTCCCACAGCCTCCTCCTAAAGAAACTGATGTGTTACTGTTTAGACAAGTGGTCTGTGTGGTGGGTGAAGAATTGGCTGGCAGGTGTTACTCAGAAGGTAGTGGTAAATAGCTCCTTTCAAACTGGCAACCTGTCACAAGTAGGGTCTCTCAGGGATCGATATCAGGCCCAACACTGTTTAATATCTTCATAAGTGATCTGGATGATGAGATCAAGTGTAACTTGACGAAGTCTTCTAATAACACCAAACCGAGCAAGGAAGTAAACACTTCAGAAAGGAGATCCACACTGCAGGAAGACCTAGATAGGCTGGAGGAGTAGGCTAACAAGAACCTTATGAAGTTCAACAAGGATAAGTCTTGCACCTGGGAAAACATAATCCAGGAGTGCAGCACAGGCTGGGATCTACCTGGCTGGGGAGCAGCTCTGTAGAAACGGGTCTGGGGGTCCTGGTGAACAATAAGCTCAATATGAGTGACCAATGTGCTGCTGCAGTAAACAAAGCCAACAGGATATCGGGTTGCATCAACAAGAGCTTCACCAGCAGAGATGATGAAATCATTATTCCACTTTGCCTAGCACTTTTCAGGCCACACCTGGAATACTGCGTTCAATTTTGGCCCCTGCTATACAAAAAATATGTGGACAGGCTGGAGAAGGTCCAGAGAAGGGCCACAAAGACAACCAAAGAACTGAGAAGTCTGCCATATGAGGAAAGGTTGAGAGAATGGCGTTTGCTCAGCCTTGAGAAAAGAAAGCTTAGAGAACATCTTATCACTCACCATGTTCCAATATTTAAAGGGTGGCTACAAAGACAATGGAGATTCCTTCTTTACAAGAAGTCATATGGAAAAGACGAACGGCAATGGGTACAAGTTACTCATGGGGAGATTCCGACTGGACACAAGAGGAAAATTTTTTACAATGAGAACAATCAGCCATTGCAATAATCTCTCAGGGAAGTGGTGGATTCCCCAGCATTGGACACTTTCAGGTTTTGACTGGACACATTGCTGGGCCATCTTGCCTAGACCATGCTTTTGCCGAGACAGGTTGAATCAGATGATCCTTGAGGTCCTTTCTTATCTGGTATTGTATGATTCTGTGATTCTAGGAATATATCATGTTAAATTTTATTGTACTTCCCAAATTTCAGGGCAATAATTTTAATTAAACTATTTTTTATTGTTTCACATTTTAATAAGTAGTTTTTTTCAATCGACATTTAATATTGCCAAATAACTATATAACATTTTAAAGGATTCTCTTTCAATATATAGACTGATGTATTTCCAGTTAATTACTTTAAGTTGAACTGTTATCAGACAGAGGCCAACTTGTCATAGATCAGGTCAAGAGCACAATTTTAATCTGAAATGCTAAACTAAATCATTTAGTTATATGTACATATATAGACAAAAATGTATACATACCTACGATGTATATGACATAACACAAAATGAAGTTTTTGCCTTTGTTACTGTGTGTTAAGGGTTAAGAATTAGAAAGTTTGTGGGTTTTTTTTCATAGTTATGTACCAGAACCTATAGAATATGCTTTAAATTGATTTGTGATGTGAAGATATGAAATGAGATCCAGATTTTACTTTTAATCTCTTTTGTTATACGCTGTTCTCTCATGGTCTGTTAATAATTTTTCATGAGTAAGCAGATTTTTATCTTTGTGCCCCATGGTTGCATTTTAGAACAGCCTGACACACACCATAAATTTATCACTGAATTTCTAAAAATGGAGATTAAACCACTATTCATTGGCCTGTCAAATCAACTTTTAATGGAAGTTTGAGGCTTTGTCCTGTGTGAGGTAAAAGAAAAAAAATAAAAAGCGGCAAATTAAAGGCAGGTTGGGATTTTTATTATTTTGGAGAAAACTTCTTAAAACAAGACCAACGAGACTATAACCAGAATGAAAAATTAATATGGTATCCTAAATAGAATCCATTTAAATGGCCTATATTCAAGAAAATATATTATCATTATTTAAAGAACAATTTATAGTTAAAACCATATGGAAACTTCTTTTACAGTTCCTTAGGCACTGGCATGATGCGTAATTCTTTCCTACAGTGAAAAACATAGAAAGGTGATATGTTGTCATAATTAAAGCCTTTCAAGGTCATCTCTGTTTACACAGAAAGAAGAATATTCCCAGGTTTGAATTTAGAATTGTCATAGATATAAAAATTGATACAAAATCCTACATATCCTTTTTCCTACAAGAATAACTCTGAAGAAAAGCGATGTAAAATTAAAGGTGTTTTAGCTAAAGACTGAATCATTCTCACTAGATTAATGCAACCCAGTGATCTAGACAAGAACAGTTAGATAATTAGAATAATGGATAAATATATAAATAACAGCAATTAAATATTCCAACATGTGTCACCATTCCCATTTCACTACATTTATTCTGATTAAAAGGATTATCTTGGCATTCTGTGTGTTTTGTTGTACTGTGAAATCATAATGTATAATTGTCAGACCTGCGGCAATAGTATAAGGTTACAAATTAAGGTTAATAATTTCAATTTAAGATCAAATGCTGACTGGTGAGGAAAGACTATTTTTATAAAAAAATACTGTACTATTATATTTAAGGAAACAACACGACGGCTTTTTCTAAAAATGTGTGGTTGTTTCATATGGCTTTAGGTAAGAACATGATACTTTCACTGACATGTGGCATTTGATACTTCCAGTCTCGTAGGTGTCGCCTAGAAGACCTACTTAGAATTAATTTCATGATCTCCTATAGGACAAAGTTGAGTCTATCATATTTAAATGAGGCTAAAACTACTATTTGGCCCAAGTTCACATTTATTTCATACTGAAAATTTATTTTCGCAAATAGAGGATGTATATTCCGGGTTTTAGGTTTTTGGCTTAGCTGCGTATTGTGACTTGAATGTTATTTCTTTCTAGCAGAGTCTAGACATTAAGCAGCAAGTTAATCTGCTTCTGCTGCATCAGAGCACTTTACAGCAGCTATTTCTTGTACAAAACACTTTCATTTAGAGAGAATTGCTTGGAGATTACTGATGTTCAAAAATGGTGCTTCAATCTTTTAAGACTTTTTAAAACCCTTTTGACTCCTCTCAACATATGCACAAAATGACAAAGATAGCTCACTAGCTAGGCAAACATACAGACACATGGATTTCTGAAGAAATCAACCTAGCTAAGTTTGGCATTGTTTTAACATCTATCTTAAGCTTAATTTAATTTACATAGCCAAAGAGAAGATAATAAAATGGAACAGAGGTTGTTAGGCTAATTCATTGACTTTTAAACTAAAATTAATCATAATAGCTTTGAAGTTGATAGCATCTTGATATAACAGCTCTTGATATAACATAGCTCTGCAGTCCCCAGCATAAGAAGGACATGGAGTTGTTGGAGCGGGTCCAGAGGAGGACCACAAAGATGATCTGAGGGCTGGAGCACCTCTCCTGTGAAGACAGGCTGAGAATTGGGGTTGTTCAGCCTGGCTCAGGGGAGATCTTATAGTAGTCTTCCAGTATCTAAAGGACGCCCACAAGAAAGCTGGAGAGGGACTTTTTACAAAGATATCTAGTAATAGGACAAGGGGCAATGGTTTTAAACAGAAAGAGATTAGATTTAGATTAGATTTAGATTAGATATAAGGAATTTTTTACAATGAGGGTGGTGAAACACTAGAACAGGTTGCCCAGAGGAGTTGTGGATGTCCCATCTCTGGAGGTGTTCAAGGCCAGGTTGGCTGAGGCTCTGAGCAACCTGATCCAGTGGAAGATGTCCCTGTCCATGGCAGGGGTGATGGAACTAGGTGATCTTTAAGGTACCTTCCAACTCAACCCATTCTATGATTCTATGATTTTATAATATTCGATAGTTAATTGGATACAATCTGGGGCAGAGGCTTCAATGGCAGCAACCTTTATTGCGAAAGTCAAATAGAGTTTTACTGATGGTTGATAATGCTGCTGTAAAGGAAGCTGCTAGTGTTTCAGTATGAACTTGTACAGTACATATAGCTAACACATATCAGAAAATTTTATTTCACTACTCTTAAGATGACACTTTCCCTGCTGCAATGCATTTCAAGTATAACTGAATCAATGCATTCCTTCTTAGAAAGCTATATATTGTATATTTGGTAGAAAAAGTTACACTTTTTTTTTGTGAAGGTCACTTGAGGTACCAAAGTGTCATATCAAAAGCCCAAGAGCCAACTAGCATTTCCACACTCAGCATCACAGCAATCTCAAGCCAAAAAATCTGGCTATTATGCATGTATTCATATGCTACAACACCTAGCACAACGTAACTGCCCTTTTAATCTGTAATTCCAGGCAGCCTGTACAATTTTTACATCCACTTGCCCTAATATTTTAGTGTGATTATGAAATTATCAATACATTTCAATAAATGTCTTTGAAGATTGAAGATTAACTTAAGGTCATTTCTGCATTACATCTGACATCGTGCCCTAAGTGGCAAAATGGTGGAGCTAATTTTATATCCACAGTAAATAAAAATGTCAATATTAGCTGATTTTGGTGGTAAAAAGCCGTTATTCTGACTTATATTTCTGTCCTCTTGACACCATCATGGTCATTACATTTTCTGTAAACTTGTCATTGTATGAGCCATGCCCCAAACCTGCAAGTGGGATGAAAGAGAAAAGCCCAAGAAACAGATTTTAAAATTTGTTGCTCTATAAAGCGTATATATAAGGATTCCTGAACTGCTTAACACTCGCTCTTGTTATTGATATCACATCTTTAATTTAAAAACATATTTGATCAATATCTGATACAGTGTTACAGGAACCAGTTCTGTGTAACTGGGCCACTGTCCCACTGCCATGTGCAAAGTTTCTTTCAAGCATTTTGCTTATGACAGAGTTTCTGGCATGACCGTTTATGCATAGTTGGGCCCATTGTCCATCTCTTCTGCTCCTCAACACCCTTTGCCCCTTCCCAAGTCTCCATAACACCTCCACCAAGCAAGAGTCAGCTGTGCTGCGATCAGTGAGGAGGTCTGCTCATGCTGATTGATAAATTAATTGGAGCTGATTGCTCATCTGAAGGTGGCTGAGCTCAACCTGTTTCTCCCTCACTTCTCCTTTAGCCTCAACACTATGGATCACATTGCCTTTTTCTCCTCTATCAAGCTGTTCTTTTTCTTAATCTGTAGGAACTTCATTATGCCTCAGACCTCAAAACAATGTTAAATTTGATTGAAATCTGCCCATGGGTACAAAAGGCTATAAAAGATAGACTAACAAAGGGATTATTGCGTATGTAGTTTAAGTTTAAGTAGATTCAGTGTCATGGAGTCATTTTGAAAGGAAAGGACAATATATTTTGTTTCCAAATTTCAGGATAAACATTTTGTTTAAACATACCTTTTTCAACTGAAGTATTCACTGGTTGCCTGATGGCAGGAATTCACTTATTTTGAAGAAAAATCTGGATGTTGATTGAATCTGAATTTTCAGATTTAACTCTCTGTATCTTTTCATCATTTAGTGTGTTGTACAGAGCTTTTCATCTGAACATCTTGAAAGAAGTATGACAAGCACACACAGCAGAATCATTTAAAGTATGATTCCATGCCAGCTGAAAAAAAGTCCAAGGAAAAAGAATATAACTGATTGCTGATATAAAACATTTGATGGCTCTTTAGAAGCGGTAGCAAATCCCCAGTCTTTAGGTAAGTAGGCTTGAGGGGAATAACTGAAATCTTTCCTCACTCCCATCATTTAAACCTCATGCACCTTGAGGGACTATTTAATACATGCAGCGGGACGCCTTAAATACACGAAAGGCAAGAAATGACACACATTAAGGTGCGTGTCCTATACAGCAACAGAACCAGACCTTGAGCTGTCGTAGGACTCTGCTTTAGCGGACTTAGGGTAAATGTATTGACTGGGTATTCTGGTCAGACTGTCTCAGCTATGACCCTGCCACTAGTGACAAGACTGAGGTGGCTTATTAGCTTCCTTCTTCAGAGTGGAATATTTCTGCTTGTCATATGAGTGTGGATGGGATGCATGTCCCTACTATCAAGTAGTTTCTCCTACCTCCTTTTTGGCACAAGGGGCTGTTAATCTTAAGTTTACTAGGAAGCTAATGAGGGGGGAGAGAGGAATCTCTCAAGCTCTTGTACTGATGGCAGAAACCAACATGGTGCCTTGCCTCAGTGTTATTGTTGGCTCACTGGCTACCTTTAATTCATAGAATCATAGAATCATAGAATGGTTAGGGCTGGAAGGGACCTTCAAAGGTCATCTAGTCCAACCCCCCTGCAACAAACAGGGATATCTCCAACTAGATCAGGTTGCTCAGGGCCTCGTCCAACCTGGCCTTGAACGTCTCCAGGGATGGAGCATCCACCACCTCTCTGGGCAACCTGTTCCAGTGTTCTACAACTCTCATGGTAAAAATTTTTTTCCTAATATCCAATCTGAATCTACCTCCCTCTATTTTAAAACCATTACCCCTTGTCCTATCACAACAGGCCCTCCTGAACAGCCTCTCCCCATCTTTCTTGTAGGCCCCCTTGAGGTACTGGAAGAAATTCTTTAGCAAAGCCTAGAGATTAATAGGCCTAACTTCTAGAAGGAAAGGGAATCCTCACCGTGGCAAATAAAAGGTACTGGTCATTTGGAGGGTTAGGTAAACAAGAAGGTCCTATGGATTCCTTCATAGAAAAAAAGCAGAGATTAACACACCTAGCATTTGTCCTTTATATTGTATATTAGGCAGATTACCTGAGGAAAGCTAAAAAGGAGATATATGAGACTGCAAATATGTCTTCATTATGGGCGTTACAAATTAGACAGCTAAAGTTCATTGAGTCAGCTCTCTCTTTTCACCCTTTCCTCGTAATTGCAGAACAGTATTCCCAGGCCAGACAGCCACCTTCCGTGTATGCACGCTATCTGTTCGGCTTGCCATGAATGGCTGAGCAGCCTTAGGCATGCAAGATACTCTCTAACACTTGCTCACTGCAGGTCTCCCCCCATGTTCTCCCATGAACATTTTTTTCTCTTGCTCCTGAACAAAATATTGTGTACATTGAAACTCTCACAACTCCACCTTGCAGAAGAGCTCTCAGGGCACAGCTGCTCTCTGCTTCCACCAAGTTCTTTGTAACATGATGCCCACGAGACATTGTTCTGGAAAACGCCAAGGACAGACAGCAATTAGAAATTCCTCATAGCCTGCGATGAGTGCCAGATGTACATTTACCTTTAGGTACTATCAACTGCACGTAGAACAAAGACCTTGTAAAGGGAAAATCATACAGATTTTCAGATTAATGAAGAAACTTGTAAACAATTTTCTATGATCTCCAAAGGCATTTGTGGATTTTTGTTTTTACTTTGAAGCTTATTAAATAGCTAAATGTGATGAGAAATGAGGGCAGAAAGAGGCTGGTGGAAGTGGAAGCCGTATTGATGAGGAGAACATTCACAAATGCCCCAGGGAAGCTATCTACACTGGGAATGGGATTAGCCTCTTCCAAAGAAGATTTTAAATCAGTCTCCGTGGTAAGTGCAAGCAAACTGAATCACAGGTTGAAAAACTTAATATTTTATGGTTTTTTGGCCTCATACTTACCAATTAGTGGGTGTAAGTATGAAAGTCTAATAACTAAACCTCTCCTAACTTTCTCCATGTGGTCTCCCAGTCCCTCAGTTCCCCTTCACTGATAACCTGGCCTTACCAAACCAGGATGTGTACCTTGTTTATAACAACCTATCTTGTCTCTTCCCCGTTTAGCCTCTCTCTTCACTGTAATGTCCACTGAGATTGATACCTACCTATTCATGCCTGTCTAGTTTCATATATGTTTTAATCTAATTTGATCTAATCTAATCTAATCTTGCCTTATCACCATCTGTTTTATCTCTTTGTTTGCACTGTCCTTTAACCCCAAAACTTGGAAAAGTGTTGTAGACCCTTGAGAAGAGTTCAAATGGTAACAGAGAAAAATATCAATAGGATTTGGGCAGGGTTTACACAGTTCTTTTGGCTGAAGTGGTCAAGAGGATCTTGTGTGCATGTATAAATTAAGCCGTTTAGGCACCTGGAGATTTTGCATGTCTAGACCTGGACAACTAGTAGATTAAGGTGCTAAGTGACTGATGAGATCACAGGAAGTTGCTGAGATAAATTGCAAAACCAGATTTGGTCATGTAGTTCCACCTGGACAACTGATTTAGTAAAGACAAATCTAGATATAAATATACATCTGGTGGTCACGCAATAGCTCTGAAAGAAGTCTCAAAAGTTAATATGCCTTTATAAATCAAGATTTTCCAAAAAATTGTCTTCAATTGTGAAAAGTCATAGTAAAAATGAAAACAAAAAGAGCTGCATATGTAGGAAGAACAATAAAATTTACTATTGCAATTTAAGTTTATATGACAATATGTCTGTTAAATATCATGGTTGTGTTTTGTTAGTGTGAGACACGATTTTTCCAAATCAGTTTTCCATGAAATCTTATTAATTATTTTCTACTGTTACCCCCTCAAACACTTTTTTGTTTGTTGTCAATGTGACTTTTGCTTGTTTATAAATGATAAAAACTGTATTAGCCTTCAGCTAGATGTTATTTTCCTTCTGACTGATGATGTGGCTTCCTACCACTATGCAGAACATCACCAGAAACAATTTAATTGTTTAAAATGCAGAATGTCTGCGCATCCTGCTTCTTCAATATTGTAACAATATTTCTGCAATTCTGTCTGTAATTCCAAATGTTTGGAGCAACTTCATTATGTGATGGTATCTCACCAGTAGCTCACATTAATGCCATTTAGCTAAATAAAGTCTTTCAAAAGCTGAGATCTGTAAGACCAGACATGGAAATATTTTTCCCCAAACTGGTTTGTTCTTCACAATATTTGAAATAGTGGTGAAGATTTTCATCAGAATGTGCAATGGCAACATCTTCAATAAGATCACTGTGTGATTTTGTCCAGTTTTCAAAATAAGTTTATTATATTTTTAAAAAAACTTCAGGGCTGAATGGGAGGAAGGGAAGTAAACTCTCTCAGGAAACATCTGTTCTTTATTGCTCCTAAAAATTCAAAAGGTTGGCATATTTTCAATCAAAACAAATTTTGACAAATTATGGACAACTATTATATAAAAAATCATGGAAATCTTGCTCTATTAAAAGGTAATCACAGTTTCAGTAAGTGTTTGTTGTAATAGCTAAAGAGATATAACTTGGAATACGTTAGACAAAAAGATAAATCATAAAATCAAACCACCATTGTGATTGGTACAGAAAATAGTCTCTTTCCTCATAAAACCATCTATGAAAAACCAAGCTAAAAAAACTGTGCAATCTTTTCACCTTCCTACTCTCACCTCAGGGGTTAGGCATGCAACTCATGATATCTGAGTGATGCCAGCTGCCATAAATTATGGAAGACACCCTTACAAGTGGATACAGTAAGGTCATGACTCATACATGGGGCACTCACACCTCACAAAAATAAATAATTTCCCAACTGATACCACTTTAGGACACCCACCTGAAACCAGATTCATGGCCACTTACCAAAATTGTAGAACCAAAATAGTTGACTGAATCAATCAGAAATTTGGGAACAAATTTTTCAGGGCAGAGGAATCTCTATTAGTTTTAACTCTTTTGCTGTCAATAGAGGGAAAAAAAATACCATCACTCTTAAAAAGTAGCTGGAAAAAAGATTATCTCTCCATCTTCTTACAACAGTATCCTGTTGTTGGTTACCATTTTGTGAAGTAGTAATAAACTTTAAGATGCAGAGAACCTTAATGTCATGGGTTCATGGAAACCATCTACAAGAGATTTGCCTGATGGTTTACGTAAATTGTTGACAGGAATACTATGAAAGTCCTAGAAGAAAGTGGTCCAACAGGAAAAGGAAAGCTTCGCAGCAATGGGAACACCATGTTAGAATTGATAATTTTGTTGGAAAAAAAAGGTTTATGTGTAAGTAAATTGTTTCTGCTTACACATTACACTATGACACTATTTCTTTCAGCTATTTTGTGTTTCATTTTGTCTTTCATTCTTTGTGTTGAACTCACTGAGGATTCACAGAAAATCCTTATGCCTTTTTGAAAATCAAACTGTAACCCTAGGATCTATTTATTTCTCAGTAACAGCAAAAGAATCATTAATGGAAGTACTGACCTTGGATTTCATAGGAAGTCATAGCTTAGATGTAGAGCTCTTCTATAGGTTCACTAGGAAAAAATATTTTTTCAGGAATTCAGTCCTGAGAAATAACAACAAGTGATCAAATAAAATATATCAACTGACATAGCAGGTTACCAGAGTAACGGCAGAAGGAGGTTAAAGTTTATATAATAATCAAATGCAAACGAAAGTTTCTTTTCTGTGATTGTCTTGTGAGGCCTTTAATCTGATGTCTTTGTGTCAATGGGCTATCACAACATGAGTCCCTGCATATGTGAGTATAGAGACTGCACTTATTGAAAGTAATATGATACATATGTGTGGTAAACTTGTGGAGGTATTACTTTAGCTGCTATATTTTGATAATATTTTCTAAGCTACATAAGCAATCATAAAAATGAGCTGTTTAAAAAAATCTTGCAGTGAATAAAATAGCCAGAAAGACATGATGGCAATATTGTTGTATATGAACTGAACCCAGAATTTGAAAAGGGTTGTTGTTTTGTTTTGTTTTGCTTTGTTTTATTTTCTGATCAGTTGTAGAAAAATAAAATCATCCATCACAAACTGATAGAACAGACTGGAATTCAAAGTCTTATCTATCGGTATACTGACTTTGGGTTTATTCATCTTTTTTAGAATAACTCTAAGCCTAATTGTATTTTACACCGAAAAAAGTTGGAAATGAGTGTCCTTTTGTCTTAACTTTCTAGTGCTAAAAGAATAATCAATTTTTAAATATAGGGGGCAAAAAAGAGGAAAAAATTACATTTTCTTATTTTGGAGCTGATACAGCCAAATCAAAGGGATTATCTATGTTGGCAAATCAAGCACAAACTTCAATACCATCCCTGATGATCAATAAATTACCTTGTAACCAGTTGTAGTGGTTTTAGGCTGATCCAGCAACTAAAACACACAGTCTCTCCTTCTCCAGTAAAGTAGAGAGGAGAGAAAAAAAAAAAACCAAAGGGACTGAGGGTTGAAACAAGAACAGAGGGAGCACCCACCAACCATGGTCCTGGGCAAAACAGGCAGAGCTTTTCTCAAAGCAAAACAGTTTATTAATGATTACTTAGAAGGACAAAGGGAAACAAAAACCAATTACTTGAGAGGACAGAAAGAAACAAAACCAGATCTTAAAACCGACACCTTCCCCCCCCCTTTCCTTTTCCTCCCGGCTCTACCTCCTCCCCCCAGCAGCACAGGGGGCAGGGACTGGGGGAGTGCAGGTCAGTTCATTCCGTGCTGTTACTGCTGCCTCTTTCTTAAAGGAGAAGGAGTCCTTACACCCTTTTCCCCTGCTCCAATGGATCCCCTACTCACGAGGAAAAATCCACAAACTTCTCCAGCGTGAGTCCAGCCCACTGGAAACAATCCTTCCCCACAGATTGCTCCGGTGTGGGCTTTACCACAGTCTCGGGTACTTAGGGAGCTGTAGCCACTCGCTCCGGCGTGGGTCGTCACTCAGACTCCAGATGCCTCTCCGCCTTGTCGTGCACCCCAACACGACCATCCTCAGGCTCAGGCATCTTCTCCCCACGGGCTGCGAGTGGGTCTCTGCTCCACCGAGGCCGTCCTGGTTGCAGGGGGGCCGCCTGCTATCTCACCATCAGCCGCAGGGGAAACTCAGCTCCAGCACACCTCCTCCCGCTCCATCCTCACTGACCTGCTGTCGATGCGGCTGTTTCTCTCAGATCTCAGTCCTCTCCAGGTGAACTCAGCCCAGTGGGCACCCCGGGAGTGGGGTGCCCCCGAGTTCCCCAGCTGGCTCCGCTGCCGCCATTCTCCGTGGGCGGCGCCGGCCCGACGCAGGCAGCTGCCCGGCGGGAACCAGGGAGCGGGGGCAGTGCCCTCCTCCCTTCTCTGCTCGATCCTGGGCGAAGCACCTTTTCCGGTCCCTTTGTCCTGACTTAAATAGGGCAATTCGCAGAGGCGCCCTATTGGCTCAACCCCGAGGGGGATGGCAGTCTGATCTGGTGGCTGGAACCAAACCTAACCCGGTTCCAAAACCGGGGAGGTCGCCGGGAGCAAAACCCCTCTCCTGCCACCAGAACCACCCCCCCTCCACATCAAACCATGACACCAGTTCCCCTTAAAGTGACAAGGGCCATTTCACTCAACAGTACCCAGACGTACAGCTATAAATCCAAACTAGTAGATGAATAGAGAATTCAAGAAATGGCTGTATTCCATCTGATCTCTGTCAAAAAGGCAAGAAACTTAAAATTGCCAAGGAAATTTCTATGAGCATAATCCAAACATTAATTCTTCTGAATACATTTCTGGACTAAAGTCTACACTTTCCCCTAGTTTGTGGCTGTCTCAGTCTGGAATTTTGGATCGAGTTTACTCCTATTAGTCTATTACAGACTGGAGATGATTAAAACATCAGTTGTAAATCTGAAAATTAATGTGTGTATATCTATAACTAAATCTTTTATCTTTCTTCAAACACAAACTAACATCCATTTATTTTTTTAGTTCCCAAGGATCAGAAATGTACTGGGTAGTTAGGTCTTGGAGATCCTTGTAGATATATTTGTCAGTTTTCTCAGAAATTTCTTAGAATCTCTAATGAGAGAAGGATCTATGCATGTATCAAATGCCAGTATAACTAGTCTGAGAAAAACATGCACACATGAGTGACTGATTTTTACACAGGGATATATTAATCTGTGGGGATGTATTTAAGAATAAAACTATTAAATGGCTTAAAAGAACATATTAATTATAATTGTAATTAATATTGAATGGTAGTATTTATACTTCTTTCCCGAAGGAGAATAAAAAATTCTTTAGTGTATTTTCATTTGCCAGGGACCGTGCAGCCTTCAGTATAAGGATTTCAGTTTGAAACACAGACTCTTTTGTTGCTGGTCTTTTTGTTTCCAAAGAGGAAAAGAACAAAGTGTGTTTTTAACCTATTTCTGATATCACAAAAGATATTCATAGACTCTTTATAATCAGTAAGTCCCCATATACTAAACTGAAATTATCTCGAAGTTTTTGAAATACCTTAACTTTGGGAAAATAAGGATAATAAATAGGTTTTGGAGAAGTCTTAAGTATCTGTAATGGACTATTTCTGTCATCTTGAATGGAGGTATGTGTGTTAAGCTACACAGAGTCGCTAAGAAAAACAAGGAAAAGGAAAGATATTCCTTTTCTGGGACACTTTGCACAGGGAAGAGTTTCAAAGGATGTTTCTGGACATCCTACCAGAGTTCCTTGTCCCAACTGCTCTGCCCAAATAGGTTTTCTTCTGTTTGCTTTGTCTGGCACCCACTCTAGCACTGGCTGAACATGTCTCCATTGGAGGGGAAAGGTGAAAGGAATGCACTTGGTGAGAGACTATACAGTTTTGTAATTATGGCGATCCTCAGAGAGATGGAAAGGTAATCCTCCTGAGTGGAACTGAAATCTAGAGCTGTGCCTCCCCCACTTCCTGAGTGGGTATTCTGGCCACTGGACTCTTACTGAAAAACCACTAGTATCATATCTTACTTTTCAGCCTTCTTTGAGCAGGGTCACAACACAAAAATATTCATAAGACTTTAAACATTACATGAACAACATGGACACACTGGAGGGAAGGGATGCCATCCAGAGCGACCTTGACAGGCTGGAGAGAGATGGGCCTGTGAGAACCTCATGAAGTTCAACAAGGCCAAGTGCAAGGTCCTGCACATGGGTCAGGGCAATCCCAAGCACAAGTACAGGCTGGGTGGAGAATGGATTGAGAGCAGCCCTGAGAAAAAGGACTTGGGAGTGCTGATGGATAAGTTCAACATGAGCCAGTAATGTTCACTGGCAGCCCAGAAAGCCAACTGTATCCTGGGCTGCATCAAAAGAAGCGTGGCCAGCAGGTCAAGGGAGGTGATTCTGCCCCTCTACTCAGCTCTCGTGAGACCCTACCTGGAATACTGCGTTCAGCTCTGGAGTCTCCAACACAAGAAGGGGGGAACTAGATGATCTTTGAGGTCCCTTCCAACCCTAACCATTCTATGATTCTATGATTCTATGAAGATTGTTAGTGTGGGAAAATGGACATGGTGGACTGTTGTCTACATTTCAAGATGCTTTTAAGCTTCTAAGTCCTCCTTTCTCAGGTAGGTGCTCAGTGTGCTAGCTGCCATTTCCCATATCCTCTACGCATAAGACAGAACAGTAATTCCTACTATGTTTTATATATATGAAACGAGTATTTTTGGATCTGCAATTTTCCAGAACTGAGCTCTGGGAAACAGAAAGTTCTATCTGACATTTTGAGTAAAGACAGTTCAGCTGAACAGAATGAAAAAATAAATATGCTTGATAAATTATGAAAGTGTTCTTCTAACTTGGAATTACATGAGAACAATGAAAGTGCTTTCAGTGAGATATATTCAAATTATGACTTAATGGATATCACATGCAGGGCATGGTTAATGTATGCCTCACTGGATTTTTAACTGAGCACGTGACGTGTGCCAATAAGGAAGGGTGCATTGGGCATCCATGACTAATGTAAACGTCTAATGAAAAAAATTGCCAGTGATGTACATGAGTTATCTGCAACACTCTGCTCTGATTCTCTACAGCTGTTCTTAAACATTCACAGTTACGAAGTGTCACACAGTTTTACAGTTATAAGAGAGGGTTTCCCACTTACCCTTCTGCAGATGGTCCCGATCTGACGCAGACCATACTGTGCGACTCCAAGATTGGGATACATCTGATCTAATTTCAGATGTCTGCAATAACATTCATGACTCATTACGATGAGGTAAATCCCACCCCACAAATACTTCTTTTATTCTGTTGACTGTAAAGGATGTCTAATATAAATTGGTTCAGTGACAAATGTTTACTTAAGAATGATGAATTTCGTTGCTACTGACTTCAGCACATTTGTGTCAAGGACAAAAGTCCATTAAAAATGTCCAATTTTTTTCTGCAAAACAATAAAAAATACCATATCCAACAAAAATTAGTTTGATGTGGGTGTCCCATAAGCTATGACCAGAGAGAAAGGAACTTATTCATTAGAATGATAACATGCTTGTAAGGTCAGATTCACTTCTTATTCTTACTAGTGTAAAGTGGAATTAATCTCGCAAAAGTCAATAGAGGAAAACTGCTGTAAAACATGCACAACAAAATGACAGCTCAGGTCTTTTTAGTTCTGAGATGTATAATAAATATCTTGCAGGTCAAATTGCCTGTTAAGTAAAATACTTTATTTTTAATGCAGTATTTTATTTAGAGAATGAAAACTAAACTGAGACATTTCAATTTAAATTCATTGATGAAATGAAAAGTCTATGGTTTCTCAAATATTCTGCTTTCTACAATCTATTGATACAACCTTATATATTCATGAATTTGTGTTAGTATTATGTCTAATTTAAAGTTATATTTTGTATACATTTTTTCCTCATGTTTTCAGATGTTTTAGGGTTTGATTCCTATTGTTCTTAGTGCCTTTAAAGGTCTGGAATTTGGAGGATATATTCAGGTTTTCCCATAGTTTCCTTCAGTCATCAAATACGCTCATCACAGACAAGTCAGTATGTGGGTATTTAAATTATACAGATAAGTAACTTTCTCCTCAGACTTATGAAAATTAAAGAGAGTTTCATTTTAGTATTGTAAAACCTGATTAAGTCACATGAAGATTAGATGCAGGTTGTCTCTTTTCCTAGGTTCCCTCCAAACTTGTCTGTCTCTGCTTTGATTTTTACAACTGCACTAAAATACAGTTAAAATAGAATATAATCTAAAAGAACTCTATTTATAAGTCACTTTTAGGAAACAAGATTTTGAGAAAAAAGAAACAGTCTAATCAAGATGATCAGAAAAGTTGTGTCTCAGTTTTATGAAATTTTAGAAAATCTAATAAAATTAGGAAATTAATAAAATTTAACAGTTGCATGGATGGTCCAGAATCTGAAATAGTTTAGAATAAATAATGATTAATACTAATTTCTGTATGTAAATGTTATGTTACATTATTAAAATAAAGGTTATATTTCAAAATGCTTTCAAGCTTAGCAAAAAGCTTAGCTACACAGATGTCTTCCAAGTGAAGAAGACAATACAGGGTGTGTCAGAGAAGAAAGATGGAGAAGAACACGCATCTGCAAACCACAGATGTTGCAGTACACCCAGCCACGAGTAGATTTACCCAGCTGGCAGAAAGCAAAGTTAAAATCACAACCAAAACTGCCAAAGAAAATTATTCTGGTTCAAATAGATAGTTCCAGACCTGAAGCTGTCCCCAAACTGTTCCCAGATGTCCCAGCCCTAGTCAAACATTTCACTGTGAAGCCATGCTGTGAGCCCTCTCAGGCTTGTTTATCCAGGGCTCCAGCTGAGGAGATTAATTCCAGCAGCTTGGAACAGTACGTCTGGAGAGGCAGATGAAGCACTGAGCTGCTCCAGGACTTTCCAGTTTAGATTTCACTAGAACGAGGGCAAGTTTTAGGGAAAGATAATAATGCTTAGGCATGCGTTCACACAGAGTATAGTTCCAAAAGCATTTAAATTACATTATTCTTCTGCATTTAACTTACATTATTCTTGTAAGAAGACAGCTAATGGGTGAGTTACAAAATACTTCTCTGGTACATATATAGTGAAAATACCCCACACAGTAAGACTGGAATGTGTGTTATAGCATAGGTATTAATAACCGTCGGTACTTTTATCACATATGATCCAAAGCATGACTGTTCTTTCCTGGTGAGAACTAGTCATTAAATCAGTGTAACATTTCCTTCAAATAAACAAGTACACCTTATTTCAGGCAGTCCTACTGCAATTGCTTGATGATGATCAAATGGCAATAAGATTAATATTTCTGAAGGGCAAGTAAATTGTCTAAAACTTTACTCAGTTCTCAAACTTGTAATAAAACAATGTTTTCAAATAGATATGAACTATTAGTAGAGGTAAAGTTGGACAGAGAAATAAAAGGATTTAAAACTTTATTTGTGGGTTTTAATTGATCTCTCTCTCTATATATATCTTTATCTCTCTCTATCTCTCTCTCAGAAGAGGTCTGTAGTAAACATTTCTACAGCTGTCCCAGTTGCTGTTCTGGGTGACCATCTGGAACAATGGTGGCTGTTACTTAGAGTTACCTCCTGAACATGCCCTCTTTTACCACTGTGGAAGAAAAATGCACAAATCCAAGCTGATAACTAATGCATAGATAGATCTGCAGGATTTCAGTGGTTTCCTAAACTTATGTTTCCTCAAAAATGTTTGGACTGAATTGTAGTCAATAATTTTGGAGTTTCTTTTTTCTGCAGTAAACTTCTGTCTAGATAAAGCGTTTTCTCAAAAAGAGGTAAATCTCAAGACTTTTAGAAGGAATTGGAAAGACAGGCTAAAAAAAAAATGAGTATCTGACTATTCCAAAGTACTTTGGAGACTTCATCAGAAAACCTTTGCTATTTGTTTAATGCAACACTTGCATTCAAGTGCTTTTTCTAAAATATATTCTCAAACGTATGTGTATGAATTATTAAAATTATTGACAAGGATGATACATTTTCTTGTATTCTTAAGACTATGAGATGCATAGGTTGATTAACTTGATTCAGAATGTCTGTCTATACCTATAAGTATTACTACTGTAATTTTTCTAAAAAATAAAAGTACAGTTATTAATATTTAATGCAGTGAAAAAATTTGTTCTTTTTCAAAATTGATACAATTCTGTGTATTGTGGGCAAAGAAAAATAGCACAATCAATACAAGTAGTGACTGTTTGAGAATTTAAGAGCAATCGCTACCATTATGGTAGGAAAATTCAAACAATCACTACAAGCATGATGAATGGCATCTTGTCTTACATGTTAGTGAGATTTGCCAAACATCAGCAAATAGAAGCGTTTCCAGATTCCTGGGTCTGGATGCACATATAAGTTTGCATCCTGACGGCCTAACAAGATCAGGCCATGGTGTGCACCATTTCCTTGGGCACTCTTTTGTAACGAGATCTGAGGTTTCAGGTTTTCAGGTCATGGGGTGGCACTGTGTTAGATCCTAGTCTGAATAGCCACGTGCCAAGACAACAAAATAACCTGGAGTGTGCACCAGCTTTGCAGCTGAGGCTGAGCTTTCAATATTAACTTTTATTTAAAGGAATTAAGGACTTTGTAAAGGCCCTGCTAGGCTGGGAGCCTGATGTAATGATCTAGCCATATGTCTGGCTGTCATCAAGTCCCAAGTTCTGATCCGGACTTTGATGCTCGTGGCCCCTGTGGTCTTGAACAAGTTGCTTCTGAGCTCTATGCCTGCAGAAGGGAACAATGATACTGCTCCTCCTCCTCCTCACAGAAAGGTTATGCAAATTCATTAGTGACTGTTTGTGAAGGGCTTTGAAGTAGAAAATCACTCCATAATTGCTAAGTATTATTTAATAGTTCTTTTATAGTAGGCATTTCCTTTTGAATTACCCTGCTTGATGTTTCATTAAAATGACATCATGCTCACTTGCAAATTATAGTGGCAGGTCATGTGCTTGCCAGTATAATGAAGCATAAAGAATTATAGACATCCCCCCTAAATAAATTAATTTGCAAGCAGTTATCACTACTGGGGTCAGACTGTAGGTCTCTAGTTTCTCACATCCATGACGCTCGCCTTATACTGATTCTCATTTATTTTTATTGATTTTTGTAACATTAATTTGAAACTGCCCTTTCCATCAATACCATCCAGAGCTTTTTTCTTCATAGATCAAATAATATTATTAGACTCTGTGTGATCTATAAATTAAATACCAAAGGTTGAAACAGAACTATCTTTGAATAGTTCTTTGACTTTGAATTGTCAGGGGACAAGAACAGCCTTTTGGTCCGTATGCTGTAATTTTATAAAGGTGGGTGCAGGAGTGCTATGCAGGGACCATCTCAAACTTCTACTCCAGTGTATTTCATCGGTTGAACTCTATGACTGTGTCTGCACTGTTGGATGAGAGTGCCTTGTGCTTTTATTTGCCCAATGCATCCCATCCAGAGAGCTGTAAGTTCCTCCCTGTGTATCCAAGTCTTTCCCTGAAAGAGCACTTACACAGTTAGGGGGTAGGACACAGGCCTTGGTTTGATGTCCAGGTATCTGGAGCCAGGGCAAGCATCTGGGAGCTGAAACTTTGGAAAGCTGGAGACATAGTATGATTCCAGTAGCACTGGGAGATAGACAGGTCCCTCTGTAATTCAGAGAGCAGCAAGCCTTCTTTTCTAAACTACAAGCATAGGTATGCTTCTTCGATTCAATTATTCATTTGAAGATGTTCAATCTTACCTAGCACTTTAAAAAAGGGAATATTATTTTTATTTCCTATCTCTCTAATACTTACACCACATCTTAGGATAATAACTCAATAGAACTGACTATTAGGAAACAAAACCCATTTATAGGACTCATAAAAAAGGGCTTTTGGCATGTGAGTTTATTATTCTTTGGAATCATTTTGGCTCGTAAGTAGGAAGCATCTTCAAGTTATGGCATTACAAACACGGGTTTCTATAAGTAATTACAAAACTATGAAATCTTTCAGGAGAAATGTAACATAAAGACACAGAAATAAAGCATGTGCTTTTGCATACTTTTCCTAGATTTTTTTTTTACTATTCCAGTATAAGGATTATATGTAGTGGGACAACGAGTAACTGTCAAAGTCTCTATTCTCAACAAGAAGGAACATATCAGGGAAATAATTTCACTTTGGCTCAAAAGGCACATACTTGGGACCTGCATTATCCAAATGAAAACTTAAATTCAGGAGACATAGCAAAACTTAATGTTCTGGAGAGAAGAACATGTTGCTAAATGTCTATGGCTCCAGTGAAGTGGGAAAATGTCTGGACATGTTATTTGCCAAATAACTGTTATTTGTGAAGGAATAACTTCAAACTAATATCCTACTGCTTTGGCACAATGAGTGATCCAATAAATGAAGACAGATGCTGACCCTTATCTTGATCTACTTTATGTAATTAAAGAAAAGATCTTAAAGAAAATTTTCCTAGTAAATTGAAAAAGAATATATATTTTTTTAACTTTCAGTGTTACAGTGTATAATTCTTGCTATCCCCAGCTACTCTGTTGTTATTTGTTTGTTGGTTTTTTTTAAATGAAAATCCACTGAAGCCAAGAGAAAAATGGAAGAAAGAGTGAAGCTGGAAAACCTAAAAGTGACATATTTATTTTAAGTCCAGAGCTATGAAAATAAAAAAGGTGGATGAGCACAAACTCAATAAATATATTAACATGATAGATTCAGTTAGTCATTCACATTCCGTTGCTACAATTAACTTTTAGTCCCTCGCAACTTTTGGTCAACTCACAAAGATGAGTTGGTTATTACCCTCTTAGCAGAGGGGCAAAACAACAAAAGAGAGAGAGAGCAGCCCTGAGTGTTCTAATGAAAACCTTGCATCCTTGGATGGTCCAACAAGGTTGGTCACTTTCCTTTCTCTGAGAAAAAGAGTCTTTCACTTATGGCTCCTCTTAGAAATGAGTTTCTCTCCAACAGCTCATCTCCTCTGCAGCCAAAGAGATCACCCTCCCTCCACGGGCTGCTGGCAGTGGTGTCATCCAGAGTCCTCAGGAGTCTGAGACTTCATGCGACAGAGGTAAGAAGTCATCAGATAAATCAGTGGCACAGCCCCGATGATATCACAGTTTTCCTGTGTTATTGAATTCATGATAATTGCTAAATCTTGTAATTTAGAAATAGCAAGTGAAAAATATATTTATACCTTGTTTAGAGTTGGCATGTATTTGTTTAGCACATGATTACTCCTGTATTAAGTAAAGGGAGAAGTTCTATTTGCCCATTAATGTGTTTCACCTAGTCTCCACATAGCAAGAGAGATTTTGTGTCTTTCTTTCCATGCAATTTTATTACACATTTTCCTTCTGAATAACTGTTGCACTCATTATAAGGGAGAAAATAATAATTTTTGAGAATATAAGTATTCACTCTTTTAAAGATTGTTATGGATGGTAGAATACGAAGTCTGCTTTACTTCTTAATGAAATGCCCATGTTCCACACACCCTCTAGCCCATCAGTTATTCAAAATGATTTCAGGTCACACTTAGTTTAAAAATTAATTGAAAAGAAATTAGTCCCACAAGGGTATAACTGTGAGCTGTAATTTTGACTGGCAGTGGGATAAAAGACTAGATTTAATCACATCACTTTTAAAAGCATTTTATATGTGTAAAATTTTTCAACTTGCCACAAGCATATATGGCTTTAAATTGGTCTTGACATATATCTATTCATCTGTGTAATGCAGGAGCGCTATAGGAAAAAAATTAATTTAGGAATTACTTTGAGATACCTGTCACTAACTATTATTTCATCAAAAATGTAACTGCTGTTCTCAAAAAAAAATTTAAAAAACCCAACCCAAAACCAAAACCCACTCCCTCTCCCATTTTATAGCTGAATTGATTTACTAGATTATATTCTTGCAATGGTCTGAGAAGTCATAGCACTGAATCTCTGATAAATGGTACATCAGCAGTATTCCTGATAATATAGAAGAGGAGATTGAAAAATCAGAAAGTCATCAATATTTAGCAACACTACGTGAAGAAAACAAAAATTTCCAGTGTGTTGTCCTTGGTTCATCAAAGATTGTTCAAATGTTGATCTTGACAAACAACCGGAATTGGCAGGATTTCCAGGAAAGTGTGGGAAAATATTGACTGTGGGCCTTGCTGAACCATCAGGGTCCCCATGGTAGCCTAGTCTCAGGTGTTTACAACATGAGGAAAAGGGTAAGGATGTGATTTCAGATGTGGATTAACACTGTAAAGTAAATAAGTACTTTCTTTCCGAAGCAGTTTAAAAGGTTTGAATCCATTCCAAACTGATTTGGACCAACACGAAGAAAGTATTTCTGTCATGTATAACTGTTTTGAAACACCAGCAGCCTGCAAAATTACTACTAATGTAGCAACACCTTATTACTCATCCGTAAGTAAGCTAGAACTTAGTAAAGTAAAAAAAAACCCTCCCTCAACTCACAATCTGGTAATGGCGCTTTGTTCTTAGTTACTGATTGACTTCAGCTAAAGTGATGATACATTCAGGTGATACTTTGGCCCTCTAAATTTATGATTTTGGGAAATAGAGGGAGAACTAAATGTGTTTCTCTGAGGCTTCCTTTTCTTTCAAAGGCGTGTTCACTAAGGTGAAGAACAGAAAAATCAGTAACTCCTCAGAAGAGTTACAAATATGTTACTAAGACTCTCTTTTCAGACTTTGTCCTATTGCTTTGCCTTGTGATCCTCCTCTTTTCTCAACATAATCTGCATTAAAATATCTCCATTCCAGGCTTGAGATTGTTTCAAAGATGCTCCACCAGCCTGACAATTTAGAGAAGGAGTTCTACTTTAACCAAACAACTGCGGTGAAGAGTCGAGCTGATGTGTTCAAAAGTCACGTTTTGAGGCTGATCTTGAAGGACAGTTAGGATCTCTTTTTAGGAATACTGGCAGGACTGATTGAGGAAAAATGTTTCTCATTTCATATTCAAGAGTCTGCAGTGTATACACCTAAAAATATGAAGTTAAAAGAAAATGATGGTGAAGAAGAAGCATATAGGTGAGAACTTTATACTAGGACATTACATTCTAAGAGCCATCTGCCAGTGGCTAGAGAGTGTTTTATAGGCAAAGTTAACATACACATAGCACAAATGTTCATCTTTCCACTGACTGTTTATGTCTGAGTCCAACAGATATATTAAGCAATAAGCATAGGTGTAAAAAATATGCTAAGCTTAATTTCCTGAATAGGAAATTAAAGTCAGTAAAAACTAGAGAAATATTTAAAATGTTATTTGGCTTTCTAGGGTAATAAGCTTCCTTAAAAATCATCATTTCTCAAAGAAGATCAGGAAAAATGAGTGTTTCCAGCAAGAAAATTGATACCTTAAGAACACAGATATTCTGGATTTAAGGTAGGATGAAACTGTAGGCAAGTGTATCTTGTATGCCTAATGATAGAATTAATTCATTTTTTTCCCCCATTTACTCAGAACTCTCAATTTGATGATAAAGTTTGTCATAGAAGTCAGGAAATAAAGACCAGAAAATAAATATGAGACTGGCAAAACCTTGGATAGAAAGTGGGATGTCTGAGCTACGTATTGGTTTTGGAAAAGAAAAACAAAAAGTTGTATTCAGACAAATCACAGAATGAGTAATTTCTACAGCCATCTGCTATGAGGATATGGATGTCCAGCTGTGCTATTGTGAGAGGTGAGAAAAACGAACACCCAAACAGGATCTGCAAAGAGGAAAAAATCCCTTGACAAGCCTGAAATCTTGTTTCACACCTCCCTCACCACAGGGGTTTTCTGTTCCACCATGCTGTTTATTAAAGTTGTGTCCTAGGACAAACCTGAGCTTTAAAGCATGGTGATTCATGGAAAGCAAACATAAGTTGTGGTTATCACAAGACACAAGAGAAAGCACATTAAATGACGGACTGCAACCAAAGAGTTTCTCCTAATTCTAAAAGTTTTCAAAGATTCTGGAAATGTCTCCTGCACTTAAAAAGATAAATGCTGTTTTTCAAATCAGTGAAACGGATAGTGCCAGAATTTCTTTAAACCAGTTGATTGAAAACACACTTAGGCACAATGTCAGTAATTCTTACATCGTAATTGTTTAAAGTTACTTTTTACCCACTTCTGTTACTCCAGTGCTTAGTTAAAATAGAGGATAAAAGAAAATCTCTAAGACAGTGATTCCAGCATCACAGTGAATAAATAGCCTTGGACCTCTTAATGGTTGTTGATCGAAATCAGAAAGATAAAACTTATCAGACTTGATATTACTAAACAGCAGAATAAATCAATAAACCACACCTTTTCAGGACCCTTGTAAAAGGTAAATAAATGATATTAAAAAAAAAACAATCAGAAAAGAAAAGGCACAATTCAGTTTTGGCTTAAAAACATATGAATACTTACGAGTCAGATGTAGTGAAAGTCGTTAGAAAAAAATATGTAACCTGTGAGGTTAAAGAACTATTCCTTTTCTAAGATCTCCCTCACACTAAGTAAGGAGATTGCTGATAGCTGCTGAATAAAGCTCCTGTCAGTACCTCTGAAGCTTTCTGTTAAAGCTTTATTTTTCCTGTAAAATTCACATTAAAAAAAAAAAAAATCTCTACAAGTGTTGGGATTACACTTTGAGTTAGGAATCCTAAAGAGAAGAGATGAATTTGGTGGATGATCTGTCTTAGTGGAGCTGCAGATCAAGCCCCTCAGGACTCCTAACTAACCAGGCATCTTTCTCAGTGAGAAACTGAGAGATGCAGAAAAGGGTCATAAGCAGAAAAGAGAAGATGCTGGCCAAAGAGTTTTAATCACAGACAGGAAAAGTTTATAAGCCATTAATAGTGCTGGAAATCTTAATTTTATTATGCTGTTTTGGAAATAGTGTGATTATTTGCTCTATTGTAATGTGCAAAGGTAGTATTAGATAGCAGTAATAGCCTAAAATGTCCTGAGAGAGCTGTATGTCACCATACTGCTAAGAACTCAGTTAATAGGTATGGAGGATCCATGCTTGCTGAATAGGAACAATATAATTATGGCAGTCATCCAAGAGCAAAAGAAAGGATGGGGATATGGTTTTTAATGGCTTGCATTTGAAATACCTGGTTTCCATCTCTATGTGAGACAAAAGGGAAAGAGAACTGAAGAAGGCCATCCTGGAGAAGACCTATGGCTGGTCCAATTTTTGTAATGTTCTTAAAGCTTGACATTTCAATTAAAAAGGCATGGGGTGATTTGCAGTGCACACATATTTTCCCAGTGGCTGTAATAGCTATATCTCTCATTGGATTTTATAGCTTCAATGAAAGTGTTTCACTTCACAATTCACAAGGAAAACTAAATGAACACATGTTGTCTGATACAATGGCTCAGTTGACAAGCAGTCATTCGTCACGTTTCAGTAACTTAGTTTCTCTAGACCACGTGAGCATGTCTTTAGAGTGGTAATTAATACCTCACAGGTAAAAGCATTTGTGTGTTTTACTTCAAAGCATTCATTTTAACCTTAGATGTGAAAGAACTGCCATTTAGTATTGAATTCACAGGGAATATGAAGGTGTAAACACCCAGATTTCTAAAGAGATGGAAAAGTTGTGACTACAGACATTTTGCCTGCATCCTTCTGTAAGGAGTCTGGGAACCTGATCCAACAGACGATGACTTGTTTGGCTTTCCTTTGGCTGCAGAAGCCACATTTCTTTTCATTGTAAAACTGGACATGAAGAAGGAAGGTTGGTGCATGCCAGGTCATGCCCCATATGGAAACAGGAGGTAATTGGGGTATATTCCAGCCCAGAGCCAGGAATTCAGCAGCACCTCTATCCCTGCTAGTATAGGCGTAGTCTCTGAGAATGAAAAGCACCATTGTTTCTTCTGAGACGTTTGGCAGACCACAGTGCATGTGGTTGAATGCTGTTTCCCCCACCACATAAAAGCAAGACAAATTTCCTAAGTGGGATTGGACAAATGCTGGGAAGTCAGTGATGGACTAGGGCAAGAACAGGCACATTCATAGTTCAGTAAGCATGTAAAAACCAGAAAACTGAGAACGAGCCACTCCTTTTGCCTCAGCTGAAATGTACTAAGCAAGTGAAAACTTCAAAACTGTTAAAGAAAGAGTTGTGCCAACGAAGAGGCATCACTGCATTGTAAAATTATTATTTAAATTAGAAATTTCTTTCTAGCTGAGTGCAGTCTATCAGAGCCTTGACTTCTCCCAGGAAACAGCTAAAAGTTAAAAATAAGTATCTATATAATATGTATTTTAAAATGAGAATGAAAAAACCTGTGACTAGCTTAGCATGTTTTCATATTTCGTTTTTTTTTTAATGTTGTCTTCAGTTTTTCATTGAACTGTGTCCAAGATAGTTTATGAAAAACTGAAAGCAAAATTCAAGTGATATCGAGAAAACTGCTAATAGGTAGCTGCACTTTATGGTGTGGATAAACATGAACTAGCATGAATGTGAAAGCTGTGTCATTGTATTAATTTGATGCTGAGCTGCAGGGCCTTAACTCTATGCAGTCCTTCATTTAAATAACATTTCTTCCCCCTGCCATATGCTCACTGTTAAATTAATGTATTTTCTTTCATTAATAATGATTTTGAATCTGATCTAAAGCCTGTCAGAAGCAATAAGAGTGTTTTGATTGAAATCAGATCTTGGAGCTATAATTTTGACAATTTTATTTAAGGAAAATTGACAGGTGACCACTGTTGTAGGAGAAAACAGCTCAACTCATACACTTTAAATCAAATCAGCATTGAAGTGCTTTATTGAATTATTAATGACATGTAATTAACCAGCAAAGAGCAAGCTATGCATTCAGGATCAATATCAGTAATAGAACAGATAAATCACAACACTGGGATCTTGCTAAAGGTTAGTAAACAACCACAAATTCCTAAACACTCTTCTGCAACTAGTCATAACAAGTTCTAATGATAAGCACATGCTCGAACACACACACGCAAGCGCGCACACTGGCAGAGGTAGGTTTACATGCTGCCAGGCTATGTGAGTCACCACCACTCCCCATGGGGGTTCCTCCATTCTCCATGTTGGAGATATGGCTGCTCCAGTGTCAGGTGAGCCTCTGCCACTCCTGACCATCCATTGGAGGGAAACACACGCAGGATGTCCCTGTGGGGTGTCCCATGTGGATAGTTCCTTGCTGGGTGCAGGTGTCCCATGGGACAGTGATCTGTCCAGACTGAACAGACTGGCAGAGAACAATGGCAGGGACAACTTACTGCAGTGTAAGACTTGGTTTCCCACTTCCTTCTCTCCAATTTTTGCAAATCATCTTGCTTCTTTTGCAGTTTTTTTCAAGATGTCTCTTACCTGTCCACACCCTCCTCCAAAACTCTATGTAATCCCCAGCTGCAGTTTAATCTGACTGTTGGTCATCCTCCTGTTCCATGTTATCTGCCTAGGCAGAACCCCTCTTAGGCAGCCTGGTGTCTTCCATTCAAGCATAGATTATTCTCACTTCCAGTCCACTCCTACACAGGCTATTTTGCCCAAAGGACACCACATCAATTCCCCAGTAGTACTCCTACAATCTATAAGAAATATCACCAAATTCAGTTATTTACCATCAAAGACACCATATGAGACAAGCTCCTTCAACATCTTAAACTCTCTTTTAATGATAGTTTCTGTTTTGCTGTCATTTACTTCAACTGAAAAACTGTACGAGAATCCCACCATTTCATCCTTAAAAACTTAGTTCTAAATTTCAGTATTTATAGCGAGCCAGAAAAATTTGCTTCTGAGCTAGCATTACCCTTTACTGTATGCAGACATTCTGCCTCTTGGTGCTTTATCTCTTCCTCATCATATATCCAGGCACAGCAATCTGTATAACAAAATTAATTATAGATATGTTGAGGGGAAGGGACCTCAAAGGATTCTTCTACTCCAGCCTCTGGTGGAAATTGGGATAAATTAGGGCAGATGGATTTTTGCCTAGGCATATTTTTGAAAACCTCCCAGAAAGCAGATTCAACAACCTCCTGGGGCTCAAGGGCCAGGAATGGCTCTGCCTTTGGGTTACCTACTGGGATTGACAAGCCAGCTCCCTCAGCTGTAATACAGAGCCCCTGTTCTCTGGAGGCTGCACAGATGCAGTGCCTTCTGAATATGCTGGTGATGAAACACATTCCAAAACACATTTATGTTTCGTTTAGTATGAAGTGCCCTGTGGCAACTCTTGACATTGTTTCATTCTGCTGAAAGGATTTTGAAGGACCTTGCATGCAATATTAGCTTGTTCCTCAGCTGTAAGGAATATTGAATATAAATCATTTATACCGATAGTGCAAAAGTGACTTTCAGTCTGATTATACACATTCATCCGCCTGAAAGATGTTCACAATGTCCTCAGTAGGTAGATGTCTGATTCACTGCCAGGGCAGACAGCAATCCACTGAGGAAGTCTTTGTATCTTTTTCTCACTCATGCACTAGACATTCATTTCAGGGGATGAAATATTCCCCTGTGTTGATATTAACTTCCTGAGGGGACAGGTGTGCTAAGCTTAGGGTTGTGTTTTCTCGCAAGGGCAACATTCAACAGGCACAGCAAATGAAAGGGTCTGGATAATCATGTCTCAGTCAGAAAGAAGGAATTCTATGCCTGAGTTTAAAGGTTCAAGAATTTTTTATTCCAGCCCAAAATTCACATGTGTGTGCAGGCTGTTTCAGTCCAATATTTAGAGGAAGGGAGGAGAGGATTGAATGAACATAATTATTTCAGCATAATATTTATCCTATTTAAATGTTCAAAAGACGTATGTTAAAATTTAGATAGGAATAAATGCTCACAAAGAGAAAGTAAAGAGAAAACAAGCCAGGCTGTAACTACTCTACTGTATGAAGTAGCATAAATTGCTTGTTTCCATTATATATTGTCACATAGACCATGTCTTTGTCATTGTCTTAAATGTCCCATAATTGAGCACTGCATATATTGAAATTTCCCATCACAGTCAGAAAAACTACCATTGACTTGGCAATGGTAGATCACGTGAAAAGGTAGGATAGCACTTTTAATTAATAGCACTTTCCTCAGTGTGTTGAAGTGTTCTTCTACTGTGCTATATTATGAATCAGAAGTGGTAGAAAAGACTCCCATTCCTGCAAAATAATTATTAATATTGTCCAAGCAGGATAGAAGTGTAATTAGTGAACAACATACTGTGGAATTTGATCTGTTTGCTGATTGTGTGGTGGTGTAACAGCACATTTGTAAAGAGTTCAAATGGTAGCCTGTAGCTACGTCTAATTGTTTGGGTTTATGTTTCCTATGTCTTTTAGTGCTTTCTGTCTATCCAGCTCTCATTCAGATGTCATATTTCCATGCTCTAAGTCAACTCTGCGTAAAAAGTTGCTGATGTGCATCATAGTCTCATTTTTCTGATGTACATTCAATTGCTAGCAGGGGAGTTTCAAAGCATATGCTGAAGTCATTTGGGGGCAGCTAGCAGCAGCTCTCAAAAACCTCTCTCTTGTGGCCTATGGTCACATTGTGTTTGAAGGATTTCTTTCTCTCTCAAGTGTACCAGATGGACTTTTTGCATGTAACTTCTCAAGCTCTGTTGCAAAACATTCTTACTCAACTACAACAATGCGTTATTCCACTGGCAATAGTGATCTGGACATTACAGTTACAAACACTAATGGCTGACTTCTGTTCGCCCCTGGTATCTCAGAATGCTGGAACTGGACGAGCTGTAGCCTTGAAAGAGATAATAAATGTGTTATGTTGCAGGCTTTGTGTCACAAATACACTTTCCTTCTCTATATATCGCATGGATTTCTAGATATCTGGAAGGCAGGTGACTACCTGTTTTTCTCAGGGTTTTGCAGTCAGTCAGTGATCTCTGAACTTATCTAATATAACTGGAACTGGAATAAGGTACCTTTTGTTATTAGAGAGGATGGGGTGAGGGTTGAGGAGAAAATGGTCATATTTTTCTGTAGATTAGCAAGTGTCCTGTGTATAGTCTGACTAACAATTCCATTATGTATGTAGTTTATATCTCCAGGTTTATACCGATGTTCTGAATGAAGTAACATTTTTTCTTGAAAGCTCATGCTTTCTTTGTGCTATTTAGTGACTTACGTCTGTCTCATTCTCCACATTTGGATATGGGCTTCCTCACACCTTTTGTGAGTATCTTTAGCTTTTAACAGAGTTGCTGTAGGCTCTCTGAGAACCTCTAACCCTTCATTCCCAAGTCATTTCCTGAAGATAGTGTTTCCTGGACATTAAAATGTGGCATTATTTGAATTCATTCTGTGAATCCTTATACCCAAAAGGCATTTTAATCCCAGCAGAGAAGGAAAAGTGGCTCCCAAGACCCTATGTGCAAACAAAAAATGTAATTAGCATCCCCACTGTACACTGCTTCAAGGTGGTGTTTTGCACCATTCCTACTGAGTTGATTTCCCTGGATACCTCTTCCTTTGAGCAGGCTCGCACTAACCTTTCTCCATAACCATGACCATTCTTGTAGAACTCTTTCTCTACTGGGCTCTGGGAGGAGTCTTTAACATTTTCAGCAGCAAATCTGTAATTATCTGATAAACTGTATATTTGCTACACATTCAAGAATGAATTTGGAGAGTAGATCCTCCTCTTATGTAAATTCCCATATCTCTGTTGTAATCAGGAGTCAATAATAGTTTTGTTCAGCTGAAGACTCAGACTACAGTCTGGAAGCTGTTATTATGAAGTATAGGATAAAAACTTTATGTGTTGGGTTACAGTAGTGCAGCATAACTCCAATATTCTGTGGTACTGAGGAAAAAGACTGTCAGAGGTGACATACTTTAAAAAATATTTGTCATTTATTCCTATAATATGGAAGGATTGTGACTATGGCAAAAGGAGAAACGCAAAACGACATAACCTTGTTAAAAAATCCACAAGACATTCATCATTACCTTTATTCTGCCGATGTTAATACTCACTTCAGTAAGGATAACTAAGAGACCAACATTGTGAGAAACTTTGGCAGTGTGAGAAACCCTATCATCTCCACTGTTTATATTTGACAGCAAATATAAGAAGCCTATATGACTTTTTTTTTTTTGAGTCAAAAAGAACTAAGTCTAGGAAACTGTCCCTTTATGAATTGTATTATGGGAGTACATTGAATAATGCACTACTATTTCCACAGCTATCCTGTGCTGTGCCTCACAGCATGTGTTGTGCTTGGACTACATCAGATATCCTTGTTGGCAGGTTTTGCCCTCCTAAGATGCTGTTTTGTCTCTCCTTAGTGACATCTGATTGCAGATGTGCTATCAAAATGTAGGTGTTTCTTCTACCATTGTGCATTCAAAAGTCCAAGATTCATATTTAGCTTAAAATATTCAATAGTATATTGTAAAATGACAGGCACAGTAGTTGACATTTGGGGCCTATGGATTATACTTAGAGATGTGCCAAAATTGTTAATTTGGGAAACATCTGTTCCTTGGAGAAACATGATACAGTGCAATTGGATTTGCAGCAGAATCAAATGAAATTCCTATAACGAGAGTATGCCTTGAACTGTAGAAATTTTGGTTCTGCTTATTTTGATCCACTCATATAAAATGAGAGAGTGGTGGTAGAAAAATGCATTTGACATTTCCTACTCTCTCTTCCTACTGAGATCAATTGTAAAATTCTGTCTTCCTCTGAGACAGAGTTACGTGCAGGCTGTGAATTTCTAAGCATTCTCCGTATACTCATGTGGCAGAGAAAACAGATGAATTTATCTCCCAGCCTAAGAGCAGAGGGTGTTTCTTCTAAGCAGTCCTACAAGACATCATAATTACATAGTTCTTGATCTACAAGTAAAAAGCCTAGCTCTTAAGAGTAGTGCGAAGACTCCTTACATTGAGCAGAGAATTACAGCGCTTCTGCATGTGAATGGCTTCTCCTATCTTGTCCGCAACCATGCATGTACACACAAGACTCCACTCAGCATTCAGGTGTTTGGACTGGCGTTACAGCAGTCTTTTGTAAAAGGGGTGAGCTCTACCAGGGAGTACTTGCTCCTAGGGAAGCTGTACTATGCAAGAAATCAGATGTCAACACAAGACAGCTTAAATGCATATTATATTTATATACATATATATGTATGCCGTTAGACTTTAGAGCGTTTTTTTTCCCCAAGAAAGACTCATTCATCCAGGGAACAATTTAGTATCATCAGTAAAAAAGAATCACACACTTTCTCCTCCTATTATCAATGGAGGTCAGCTGCAGCGAAATCTGAACCCAGTAGGATCCATCCCCTTTCACTCATAAAAAATAGCAGTGGAAGTCATCAAGAAGTAGAAGGTAAAAGAGGCCTCTATAGGGAAATGACTACAACTGGATATTCCTAAAAGGACTTCAAAATGGCAGGATCAGAAAGGGTTAGCTAAGCTATTAATCTCAGTTCAAAGAACATGCAAGTAAACTCCCTGGTGCACAGAGAACTAGATTGAATCCTTATGAACATGCTGACCTGTTGGCTCTAAGCATTATAGAGCAAGCAGAAACAATTAAAAATAGGAGAGAAAGAAGTAGAATAAGTATGCTATTTTTCTATATAGTAGCAGTTTCTTGCCAGCTGGACAAATTTCTATCTTTTTTTCTAAAATAAACAGAATATAAAGGGTTTAGTTTCCCCTTTCTAGTTTTCTCTTGGTAGTAATCTTTATCCATTTTGTTGAAAAACTTTCCTCTCTGTCTGGAAGAATGAGTAATACATCTCAGGAAACTTTGCTAGTTATTCTTTCTGGACAATCTTTCTTATACAGAAGCTGTCTGCATCTGGGTGGTCAGATTAATATCTCAGCATAAGTACAAGTAGTCTGGAAACAACACAGTAGAAGGAAAATACAGTGCCAACCAAGAGACCTTAGAAAGTTGGGATTTTTTTAAAGTAACTTATTGGGTTAAATATAGATATATTTATTTATCACTCAGACCTCCCCAAAAGTGTCAGACATGAATACCTTTCCTAAGTATTTGAGGTACAAACAGGTCAGAGTCTTCCAGAGGCAGGAGAAGTAAACTTTGGTCATGTCAACACCTTTATAAGTAAAGTCAAGAATAATGTTTTGTAGCAAAATATGAAATATCTTCATTTTAATATAACACAAAGTAAGTAAAAATGGATGAAAAAGAAAAATGCTAAAAATTTTATATGTTGGACAAATAAAAAGATACATTATCCTAGAAGTGCTAATTGTCATTAACTGAAAATAGACAGTGTTGTTAAAATATTATACACTTCAGAAATTACAGCTAAAAATATTAGATATTCTATATTCACTTTAATATGAAATTCTCTAGTATGAATCATTAAATTGAAGAATTCTTAATGTTCAATGTACAGCAATGTCAACTACAACAAATTACAGTTTATTTAAATGGGAATGTAGGGAAGAAAAAGAAGGTAAGGTAAATCTGTAAAAGTCTTAGAGTCAAGATATTTAACATAAAACATGTTTAACTTAAAACATGTTTAACTTTTCAACACATGCTTCCAGGACCAAAACTGAGTTAATTATAACTATATGGCAATAAGTCCTGCCTCCCATGCCACAATAGACAGTAGGACATTCAAATGCAAAGTGTACCTTAGTTTATAGTTTTCATTTTTTGTCTTGTCAAATGAGAAGAGGTTGAAAACCCTGGTATTGTTCAGTCTGGACAACAGAAGGCTCAGTGGGAACGTTATTCCTGCCTTTAACTGCCTAATGGGAATTCAGGCCAAAGAAAGAGTCAGACTCTTCGTGGATGGGCATAGCAATAGACAACAAACAAATGTTTTAGCAAAGAAAACTCCAGTTGACCATATGGAAAAAAATCCTCACTATGAAGGTGTTTAAACACTGGAACAGTATGCTCAGAGAGGTTGTAGTCTCCATCCTTGGAGATACTCAACACCTGACTGGAAAATGTCTTGGTCAATCTAAGGTAACTTTGAAGCTGACTGCACTTTGAGCAGGAGATCTGACTAATAGCCTCCAGTGGTCATCTAAATTATCTATACTTAAAATCTAAAATCTAAATTATTGTTTGATTTGATGATTTGTGAGTAGCCTGAAGGGCTTAAAGGCACAAGCAGCTGTCTAAAATTTGAGTTTTCCTTTGATCACTCCTTCTCTGAACTGCAGAATATTTTATTACTTTATTTACAGTGAGAGTTCAAAAATAACCTGTTTGAGGTTGTGTAATAGGTAACTCATCCTGACTGAAAAACACAAAAACCTGATTTTCAGGACTGTCAGCTCTGTGAATGTAGATTCATAGATTCATAGATTCATAGATTTCTAGGTTGGAAAAGACCTTAGAGATCATCGAGTCCAACCATCCCTAATCCCCATTAAACCATATCCTCAAGTAGCTCATCCACCCTATTCTTAAACACATCCAGGGATGGGGACTCAACCACCTCCCTGGGCAGCTTATTCCAGTGGCTGACAACCCTTTCAGAGAAGAAATACTTCCTAACATCCAACCTGAATCTCCCCTGACTAAGCTTATGCCCATTTCCTCTTGTCCTATCACTCATCACTAATGTAAAGAGCCCTTCCCCTACCTTCCCACCATCTTTTCTCAAGTATTTATAGGCCGTAATCAGGTCTCCCCTCAGCCTCCTCTTCTCCAGGCTAAACAGCCCCAACTCCCTCAGCCGCTCCTCATAAGTTTTATTTTCCAGCCCCTTGACCAGTTTAGTCGCCCTTCTTTGGACTCGCTCCAGGAGCTCAATATCTCTCTTAAAGCGAGGGGCCCAAAACTGGACACAATATTCCAGGTGCGGCCTCACCAGTGCCGAGTACAGGGGCAGGATCACTTCCCTGCTCCTGCTGGTCACACTATTCTTGATACACACCAGTATCCCATTGGCCTTTTTGGCCACCTGGGCACACTGCTGGCTCATATCAAGCCGGTAGTCAACCAACACCCCCAGGTCCTTCTCCGCCAGGCAGCTCTCCAGCCACTCCTCCCGGAGTCTATAGCGATGCTTGGGGTTTTTATACCCCAAGTGAAGGACTCTGCACTTGGCCTTATTAAAGCTCATGCCATTGGCCTCAGCCCAACGATCCAGTCTGTTCAAATCCCTCTGAAGGGCCTCCCTACCCTCGAGCAGATCGACACAGCCTCCCAGCTTGGTGTCGTCCGCAAATTTGCTGAGGGTACATTCAATCCCCTCATCCAGGTCATTGATAAAGATGTTAAACAGAACTGGACCCAGCACTGAGCCCTGGGGAACCCCACTGGTGACCGGCCTCCAGCCGGATTTAGCCCCATTTACCACCACTCTTTGGGCCCGGCCATCCAGCCAGTTTTTAACCCAAAGGAGGGTGTGCCTATCCAGGCCAGCAGTTACCAGTTTCTCAACCAGAACACTATGAGAAACTGTATCAAAGGCTTTACTGAGGTCCAGGAAAACTACATCCACAGCCCTTCCCTCGTCAACCAGGCGGGTCACCCTGTCATAGAAGGTGATCAGGTTTGATTGGCAAGACCTGCCTTTCATAAACCCATGTTGACTGGGCCTGATCACCCGGTTAACCTGTACGTGCTCATTAATAGCACTCAAGATAACCTGTTCCATGACTTTGCCCGTCACCGAGGTCAGACTGACAGGCCTGTAGTTCCCCGGATCCTCCTTCCGCCCTTTTTTGTAAATGGGGGTAACATCCGCCAGCCTCCAGTCCAGCAGAACTTCCCCAGTGAGCCAAGACTGCCCGAAGATCATGGACAGGGGTTTGGCAATGACATCCACCAGCTCTCTCAGGACTCTCGGGTGGATACCATCAGGCCCCATAGACTTGTGGGCATCCAGCCGAAGGAGCAGATCCTTGACCCGTTCCTCTTGGATCACAGGAGCTTCGATCTGCTCTCCCTCCCTGCACTCAGACACCAAAGGCCAGCTCACCTGGGAACTGCTGACCTTATTATTAAAGACTGAGGCAAAGAAGGCATTAAGGACCTCAGCCTTGTCTTCATCCCTAGTGACTAACGTACCCCCTGAGTCCAGTAGGGGCTGGAGGTGATCTTTAGCCCTCCTTTTGTTATTAATATATTTATAGAAAGACTTTTTGTTGTCCCTTACGGAGCTGGCTAGTCTAAGTTCCAATTGGGCTTTTGCCTCCCTGATTATCTCCCTACATGCCCTAACTTCCTCCCTGTATTGATTCCTGGATGCCTGCCCATTCTTCCAAGACTTGTAGACATCCCTTTTTCTTTTGAGATGTTCCCAAATCTCCTTTGTCATCCAAGCTGGTTTTCTACCCCGGCGGCTCGACTTCCGGCACACAGGGACAGCTCGCTCCTGTGCCACCAGAATTTCCTTTTTGAATAGTAACCATCCCTCCTGCGCCCCCTTACCCTTGAGAGCTGTCTCCCATTGGACTTTGTTAACCAGACTTCTAAACAGCCCAAAGTCAGCTCTCCCAAAGTCCAGCTTGGCCGTTTTAGTGTTCCCCCTCCTAACTTCCCCTAGAATTGAGAATTCTATTATCTCGTGGTCACTAAGCCCCAGGCGTCCTCCAACCTTCACATCTCCCACAAGACCTTCTCTGTTCACAAACAGCAGGTCTAGGGGAGCTCCTTCTCTAGTCGGTTCACTAACCAGTTGTGAGAGGAAGTTGTCCTCCACACTCTGCAGGAACCGCCTAGACTGTTTCCTGACTGCCATGTTATACTTCCAACAGACATCAGGTAGGTTAAAGTCACCCATAAGGACAAGGGCTAGTGAGCGCGAGACTTCCCCCAGTTGTTTAAAGAATAGCTCATCAGTCTCACTGTCCTGATAGGGTGGCCTGTAGCAGATACCCACTACAATATCCGCCTTCATAGGCCCCTCTTTGATTTTCACCCACAGACATTCTACTAGGTCATCCCCAACATTTAACTCTAAACAGTTTAGATCTTCCCTTACATACAGGGCAACCCCACCACCCCTTCTACCTCTCCTATCCCTCCTGAAGAGCTTGTAGCCATCCATGGTAGCACTCCAGTTATATGAGTCACTGAGAAAGGTTCATCTTATCATATTTTAGATATTTACAGTGCAGAAATCCACATCTGAACTACTTATTAAGACTTTAAAGTAAATAGAAAGAAAAAGGATTCTAGTGAGTAATTCATCTGGTCTACTTCGGATATCTGTCAGGAGTAATGAATGAAGCCTTCAAATGGCCTATTTTTCTGTCACTGATTAAAAATATGGAATATGAAGCTAACTCAATGGTAAAAGTGTACTGTGTAGGGACTCAAATGAAATTAGTCCCATCCTAGTTATCTTGTAGAAGGAGTCCTTTATCATCTGTTATATCTCCTCTGTCTTTTGTCAATTATTTCTTCAAGTAGGCTTAGGGCTGAGTTACTGTAACTGTGTGGTTCAGTTTGTGAGTCAGGGTCAGAGGAGTGATCAGTAATTGTCACATCCTGCTGGGATTTTGTTGCAGCTAACAGTGTCAAAACAAGGAAATTCATGATGTCTTCTTTAAAATACTTGAGAAAGTTTCTGAATCATAGACCCTTGTTCTCATGGGGGGCTTTTCAATTCCCAGTCATCTGCTAGAAGGCAACACAGTGGGTCACAAGTAGTCAAGGAATTTTCTGGAAGGCACTGGGATAATTTCTTCCTACAGGTACTGGGAGGACCAATCAGTGATATGCACAGCTGGATCTGCTATTCACCAGTCAGCAAGATCTGATTTGGAATCACATAATCAGTGGTAGCCTTGATTGTAGTGACATTAAATATGGGAGCTGATGATCCTGAGGTGGGTGAGGAAGGAGAGTGCAGACTCTGCATTTCAGGCAAAAAGATTTTGGCTTATTCACAAAAATGGTAGGTGGCATTCAGATGGACGCCAGCTCTGAAAGGCTAAAGAGCTTGGGAAACCTGGAAGGCCTTTAAGAACAGCATTGTCCCACTGCAAGAATGATCTGTCTTGGTACTTGGGAAGACAAGTGTGATATTTATAGCTTGCCCTAGATATCTCCCCTCCTTTGTGCTCTCTTTTGACAGAGCATCCTCATTTGGGCTTCAGATATATCAATATGGGGCAACATGGGCCTGATCGTATACATAGCAACGTGAAAACAGGTAATGTTTTACTAAGGTACCCAGAGATCTCACTGAAGACCTAAAATTGATCCATGCAGAGAGAGTAGACTATTCTACCATATTTGAATCCCATCAACGCAGGGAATCCTATGGCTAAACAAATAGTGTGTATTGGCACTAAACAGAAAACAAGATCATTCCAGCCAGTAAAGATATTTGTTCTGCTGTTTCAGATTTTTTTTTCTCTGATGTGACAAACCTATTCCTTAGAAATACTACAAGGAAATTAGTCTTAATCATTACTTCTTCTCAACCCGTATCAGGAGACTGGCTTGGCTAGGATGGCTAGAGCCCTGATACAGAAAGGCAGCACGTGGGCTGGAAGTAGGGACAGGAAGAATCTATAAATATTATAAATATTGCCCAGGTATATAGGGATGGTGTCAGAAAAGCCAAAACTCCACTGGGGTTGAGCAGAAAGCCCCGAATAAACCATGCCATGAGGAGCCTGATCTGACCCAGAGCTGCCCCTGCTTTAGGAGTGGGTTGAACCAAAGATCTCCTGAGGTCCCTTCCAACCTTAGATATCCCCTTCAATACTGAAATAGGCACTAGCCTGCATTATTTTGACCAATCTGATTATTCTTACCTACTTCTGGTGTCTGCTAGACCTCTGCCCATGATCTGGTGCTATTGAGTCAGAGTACATATTCACCTACATCTCTGTAGAGTCAACAGAAAAAGTTAGGGGTAACTATATGTTACAGAAAAAGAATAAGGAAAGTTTTCAATATGATGCACAAGATGACACTTAAGAGATCCAAAGACATTTCAACTAAACAAATAAAAATAAATTTAGCTATTGTTCTGATATCTTTTCAATGCAGTTTGCTTTCTTGAAATGTCTATCATGTTTTCTTTCAGCAAATCTAATTTTGAAATGTACAACCAACATCAGCAGTGCAAAATAATACAAAACAAAATATATTATACCCTCTCTGAATAGAAGAAAGTCCCACTGGGACCTTGTTTCCTTTATAGCCTGATCACTCTAACTTCAGCTTGTCAAAGGGTTATACTTCTGATACATCTTAATAAAGAAAGCAAAACATTTGTGGAGATTTTATTTTTGCATAGTGATTTTAAGTGTTCTAATAAAACAGTTATTTCCACTTCTCTCATCTGTAACTTATTATCTCTCATATTTTTATTTTCTGTCAGTTTACTTGAAGAACAGAAGATAAAATAAGTATGTATTTCTTTGTCTTCTTTTTTGCTTTTTGTATTCTTTCTCTTCCTCTTTTCCTCTGTTTTTTTCTGCTATTTCTACTTCATAACTTTTTTTCCCAATTTGTTGTCTTTGTCTTTTTTTAAAAAAAAAGTCACTCTTCTATTACACTTTCTTCCTTTGCAGTGTAGGTATCATTGTTACTAACATAGGACATTTGAGGACAAATATAATAACTGTATATAAGCAATGCTTGGTAAAGTTGTGAAATGGTAAAATTTTGGGTTGAAATTGAATTATCATTTTTATTTAAATTATTCACAAACCTAGTAGTTCCATTAAAGAATGTAAGTTATATTCATCCAAAACTAATGTATAACTAATCTAATGTCTTCCACTGCTGAAGTGTTAATGTTTTAAAAGAAATTGGAAGCACTCAGCATTAGAGATGTGAAACACTGTGTCATAGGCAAGATAATTTTAATTTCCTAGGTGCATTCAGAATTTAACATTCTCCAGTAAGTGATGAAGCAGGCTTATACTAGATGACTATATGTCAACACAGGTGCAGACATTGAGGATCTACTCTAATTATGTAAAGCTTCTTTATCTTACCAGTATCAGTTATGTTTATTGCGTTGAGGATCCCATTGGTGAGTCTTTATTGAATTCTTTGAAAGCTCAAAGAAGTTTAAACCACACGTGGGTAGAGTATTTTATTATCTTCAGCAGCAACTCTTTCCCATCTTTGCTGCACACGTAACTGTTGTTTAAAGGTAATAAGCCTGAAACTTCTGGTTTTATTTCTGCAATAATTTGGACTTCACATTTGCAAATGGATTCACTAGCATCAGACTTGCTAAAGAACCTTGGGACAAAATTTCTCTATCAGCTCAGGAAGAGCTTTTTGCAATGCTAATAAATGCTTTAAATTATTTTATTTTATTCCTACTGAACAGGTAAGTGTTGTACGGCAGCTTTGGAGAGAATGCCGCTGCCTTTCTCTTATCCCATGTGTTAATACCTGCCCACTTTTGTTGAAAAGTAAATTCTTGTTTTTCCAGGATCAAAAACATCTTTTGTTTTCTTGAAATTTAAGAATATCGAAAACCAGAAAAAAACCCAAAACACTTGTGTTGTAACCCACTGTGCTAACTGCCATGGAGAAAAAATGATGTTTACATAGTAAAATTCTAGAAATTAAATCATATTAAGTAAAGTTTTAGTCTGGAGGCTTGCATCAAGAATATTAACTTCGCAGGTTTAAAAATACTGAAGCTGTTATAGAAGCCCATTGAAATTCATTCAGAGTCCATTGCAAATGGTTCCTGGAACTCTATGTATGAAAAGATAAGAGGTTTAAAGACTTTGTTTTAGCTAACATTTTGAAACCAATCTCCCTACGTTTAGCAAACAAATACTGAAATAAGTACAATTATTTCAAACATGATTGAAATTTAGAAGTTCCTAAGTTCTCTGTAGGTTCCTGCTATAATTAAATATATAAAAAACTCTTATTAGGTAGATGAAAACATATAATTCCATGAGGACTACTAAGACACACACTCCTGGGTGCTGGGAAATACTATGGATAATTAATTCTCCAATACAAATGGTGTCAAGTTTGACATTTTTAACCTGGATGCTTCACTAAACTGTTCCTGAATGGGTGAAACAATCAACATGTTAAGCAGTGCTGTTGATCTAGAAGTGATTCAGGCTATTCCCATATTTAACTGTTCCAAATATAAGAGGTAGTAGGTGATCCAGGGCCTTTTCCAGCTTAAAGTAATTTCTGGGTTCTTACTGTGGTGCAAAGTCATCAGTATCTGATGGCTGTTGAAGGTCCATGTAAACTTAAATACCCCAAAGGTACTGATATTCCTGTCACTATAATCTGAAATGAAAAGGCTTTTGTGGTCATTTTGTGACTTGATGAAATGGTAGAGAATTATGATTATGACCAGATACAATCTTATGCAGTGTCATGCAGCAACAGTTAAGAACAATACTAACAGTTAAGAACAATACTAAGACTTCTAGTCATACCTACATTAAGACAATTTCATTCTCTGGAATTCTTTTTCTTCTGATAGGTATTTTGTAGGTCTTTTTTTCCACTCTGGAAATGTTGTAACCCATTGGTTCATTGGGCAAGGAACATGCTGAAGACTTCAAAATACATGATGCTAAAGAAAGATGATTTTTGTTTGTTCAGTATATATTAATATAGACTTCACGGTTTGTAGCTGACCAAAGAACTGAGACCTCAGGTTGAAATGAAATGTAGAAAACTAAAATTAAGAGTTTTGTCTATCAGTTTCAATTAAGGAGAAAACTGACATACAGTATATTTTAGCCTGTGAAGTTATACAACAATCAGAAAATGAAAAACAGTGATACTAACCAGAAAATGGATACATGAAAGAAAACTAGGCCATCAGAAGCAGAAATGAAAATTCTAAATATTTCTACCTCATTTAACTTTCAGACCAATATCAGGAGAATTTGAATTAACTGTCGCTTGTGAGGACAGCAAGGATTCAATTCCTTTAAAGCAGCAAGGAAAAGGGAAGTTTAGGAAAGCATTAGCAAGAAATTCTGAGGCATAATACTATTTTCCTTATTTTAATAGCATGATGACATAGATGCTGAAAGAAGCAGCAGCTTCTGGGATTCCTTACACTGGCATGCAGACTGTTGTGGCACACCTGTGACTTTACCAAATACCTTTATCATTTCTTAACTGCTCAGCTGTCAGAAAACTGTAGCAGCATCAAGGGGAGCTGCTCTTATTCTTCAGCCCCATTTAACAAATCAAATTTCCGTTTGAGAATATGCATTTTTGTCATTTATTATTTTTTCAGTGTGATATCAGGATAGTAACAAGTGAATTACTATTCAAACACATATCCTCCCAGTAGCAAAACTTCTTTTTCATAATTTGTTTAAACATATTATTTTTCCTGTCTTTTTGAAGTTACTGTAATTGCATTTTGGTATGTAATTTTTTAGAAGAAACATGTTAAAATCAAATAGACACTATGTGGAATAATAATTTATATAAGGCTTCACTGACATAATACATTATTGAGTTTTCACTATGTTAAAAATTCTTAGCTTATTTAATAAAATGGTGTTATGCATTTTACCTGTGGAACAGAAGATTTTCATCCACAAGACATTACAGAGGCACAAGGTCAAATTCTTTTCAAATTCATCTTTCTGTAAACTCTAATTTCCCTAAGTTCAAACAAGACCAGAGCTGTTCTGATATATTCTCTCCTCTTCACATTTTCTTCATTTAAGTAGCTTGTAATAATTTTCTTCTTTCTTTAACCCTACATTAAACCTTTGCTATATAATAAATATGTTTTGAGATTATCAGCCAGTTCTCTCAAAAATAAATTATTTTGAAGAGTCCAGGGATTATCAAAGCAGTCACATTCCATCTTTTGGATAGAAGGCATTTCTTCACAAATCCTCTATCTCAGCATCACTTAATGACAAATAGTCACATTCTGAAGTTATTTATGGCTCTGGGTACATCCATACGCAAGTGTGAAATCTGGAAAGAAAATTCTTGTTTTGACTGCGGGTTTCCTGGCTTATTTGTAATTTTACCTTTGCACTGGGAACACTAAAATATATATTCATGTTTTATCTATGTGATACTGGTATCAAGTATCTCTTCTGGGAACCACATGGATATTTTTTATCCTTTACATTTACTGGTTCATAGCTATGGAGAATGAGATTAGGAGCAGGCACTGGGGAACAAACCTCAGAAGAGAAAAGCCCTTTCTGGCACAACACCTTGGGCCAGATGGCCTTCTGACCTCCCTTCCCATCTAGGTTGTTCCTTGCTTCCGAGAAAAGGCTTCATTTTCTAGTCGTGGGGAATCCACCCTGACTTGACTTTAGCCCTAAAACTCACAGGAGCTTTCCTAAACATTGGAACTAACTGTATTGGGTTACATGGGAGTTAACTTTCTTCATAGCAGCCTGAATGATGAAGTGGTTTAGATTTGTGGCCAAAACAGTCTTTATCACAGCAATGGTTTATCTACCATTGACCAGTGCCTGCACAGCATACAAAGCTTCTCTGATTCTCACACTGCCACCCCAGCGAGTAGGCTTAGGGTGCACAAATAGTTGAGAGGGGACACAGCAAACTAAAACAGAAAAAAGGGATATTCCACACCACATGGTGTCCAATGGATTGCTAGCAACTGCCAAGCTTTCCAGTTAAATCCTTATTTTCTTTGCAGAGAATCACAATTTTATTCTTCAAGATTAAGCACCAGAGAAGAATTTTTGTAAGGACAAATCAAATCATGTGTCACCCTGTGACACTGCACATCATAAAATCTCAGCTAAGAATCTCTGCTGCAACAACCACACAAGAAATAGGGCAGTAAGAAAGTATCAACTAACAGTGCACAATAGAAAAAAAAAAAAAAATTGTCACTTATAACTTTAAATCTGTGTTTACTTATCAAAGAGCAGCACTCTCTTGCTTCACAGTGACTGAAGTTCCAGGTGATATTGCCAATAAGCAATTGTGTTCCATATGGGAAATATTTCACTTCTTTAAGTCTTAACATACTATATATGAATAATATATATTATTCTAATATAATTCTAAATTCTAACTGTTTAGTTCTAATGATACTAAATTGTGTCTGTCTCCCAGTGTATTTCTCAGGTTAGGTAATGTCTATCTAGTCCAATAAAATGTGTAACTGGCTTAGATGGGAACTCTTTATGTGCCATCAAGGTGTTTCAAAGACCTCAAGTGATTATCAAGTAGGTTGCACTTTCCCTCTAAACTACAACCAAGCCAGCATCTCCTTGTGGGATTCCTACATCTTCTGCAAAAATTAACATTTTAAAAGTTGGTTGGAAAATGATATTCCATCCCACACAGAAGTCCCTTCCCCCAATACTACTTATATATTCACTATTTTAATTATCAGAATTTTGTTTTTCTGAAAGAAAACATATCAAATAACGATCAAGATCTTAAAGAAAATCTTTTGATATATCTCATCTTTCAAGACAAAGACAAAACAGACTCTTTTTAAATGAAAACAAAACACTCTTTCTCATCCTCATTCTTTATTCCCTCCAGTACTTTGACTTCTATCTGCAGAATTAGCAGCTGATCTGAACAGGGAAGCACATGTATTTTAATCTACAAATGGAACACCTTAAGCTATTGTTTTCAATTTGTGTTAATGTTTTCCAGCTGAATTTCTACTTTTCTATGAAAAGTGAAAAGGAACTTTGCCAGTCTCTCATTTGTTCCCATCAAAATCCCCCAAATCACTCCTTGGTGAGTAAAACTATATATCAAGACCAAGCATTGAGAAGATATTTAGTCTTAATTTTTCCCTCAGATTGTTTAGAATTTGATATTCTCTTAAGGCACTAACTTCAACTGCCTGCAAACAATTTAGAAAATAAATGTACATTCTTCTCGAGAATAGATCTATAATTTCAAACAATGGATAAATTTTTCACCCTCTCTGTGACACTTGTCACCCTATAGCTATAGTAACTTAATGCTTTTTCATCCTCCATGTTCTCAAGAGTGAAATCAGGATGGACAAGTTTGTTTCCATGGCAGCAAAACACTACATGTATTTTAACCAAAGCAGATGCAGAAAGCGCAAATCCCCGGATTCTTTGGTTTTGGAAAGCTTTGAGTGGCTCACTTAACTGTAAGTCCCCACATAAAAAAAAAGAAAGTGGAATATTTCCCTGCTTTCAAATGTTAAAGTAACATGCATATTCTGTACCTCAACTTGTATTTCCTCTGAGTGTTGGAATATGGTGAGTTACTGTATTTTTTCCCCCAGGACAGACAATAAAAGCTTGTTACAGTAAAGTTATTATTTAGAAGATGAGATCATTTTTATAGGAAGCTTTGCTACAATACAGAGACTTTCAGCTTGTCATAATATCATAGTAGTTCACAAAACAGCTAGTGAAAAAGGAAGGAAGTTGGTATGATTTATGGAAACCTGAAGAGTAAGTTCTTCACAGTAGATACTTTAAAAAGGTTGGCAGCTGCTGGTTAAGACAACTGTGACACACAACAGGAATACTGAAGAGTGGTCTTTTTTTAAATATTGCATCTTGCTTCATCTATGATGTGTCACAAAAGATAGGCATCTCAGGTAGCATTTTCCTTCCTTCATGGTCCTCTTCACTGCAGTATATCTTCCTTGTGGTTCAATTGGCCTCATCAGGAAAGCATGTGCTTGACCTATAGTAACACACAGCAGAATCACCTGGATATTTGTGAAATCATCTGAGATGTGGGAAAAGTAGGTGCAATCTGCTGAAACCATGAAGTCAGTATTTCTTCTACTTACTCTTTCCCTTTCTCACGTACCTGAACTAGTACACCTCTTTTGCACAGTAAAAAAAATGAGTTTATAGCTTGGTGTGGCTCAGCTTTGCACTCCTTTCCTTCAGGTGGTGTTAGGATGACTTGTCTGAACTGGGACAGCCCGTTTTTCAATTTCTGTAACCCTATTGCAGTTCACTGTCCTGTGGTTACGATTTGCACAAGACTATTTTGTTGTCAGGAGCTATAATTAGGCAATACCCTATAGAGAGGGCACTATCAAGGACAGAATCCACCTGAATGGGTAAGGACAGGATTCATCTCACTCCTTGTTCAGCAAAACAAGAGAGGTCTTACCCTGTGCAACAGACTGCAATTCCTTAGAGTGCCTGCAGGCAATTTCTACAATCTCTCCCTGGAGCTTTCTCCGCAAGGAGGCGATGCTGTTCTGTACTGTCCCAGGATGAAAATATTAAGAAGGGGCAGGCTAGTTCATTACATATTTCTTTGGCAATTACCAAAGGGCTCTGTTGAATATTCCTCTAGCCTCCTCTCTCTCCTTCCTCCACTCCAACTATTGCAGGAAATAAAAGGATCTTATAAAATTGAGAGCAGCTTGTGGACTGAGTTTAGTAATGATGAAGTAGGTACTTCATTACTATCCACTCTGATATTTCAGCCTCAACTGCAAACAATTAGATATGCTATAGATAGAGGACATAAAGATAGTCAGTCCTACAAAAACAGCTTAAAATTTGTACTTAAGTGGGAAATTTAATATAAGAGTGACATTCTCTGTGGTTCATACTTCACTCTCAGTATTTTTTGTGTTGGCAAATTTTGAACTATAGATTTTTTAGTTAGCTATTATCTAGTACTGACTTTGTTTCAAGAAACACTTGTTTACAAAAGCTTTAACATTCTTTTATGTCATATTATTATTGTAGTAAATGGTATTTCCTACTATAAAAAGATCTTAAAAGAAAAGATGTATTAAATTAAATCTTGGAAATTAACATTAAAAATCCAGGTGGTTTTTCTCATCCTATGTGCCCTCCACTGACAGTAACAGCTTATTAAAATTGTTGAAAGAGAATAATCATATTCTCTGAGAATGATCCTTTGTAAAACAGGGAGAGAAAAGACACCCTTCCCATGTTTCCATTACAAATATCTCCTGCTTTAAGAAAAAGGAAGAGAGATTGGAAAATTTGGCCATCATTGTACATTACACATTGTACAAATGGCAAATGCAAAGGCAACTGTTACATATGTGTTATCCTGTTGAAATTTTTTTTGTCTTCACTCCAAGTATGAACAGCCCTGGCCTGAGCTGAAATGGGACCCAGGGCTATGGCCAGGGGTGGGGGGACCCCCAGGATGCTTGGCAGGGACACTCAGGCATGGTGGCATCCTCAAGGTCCCGTCAACAAACTCCCGCCAGTAAAGTATGTCCTCACAACTTACAGAGGCTGAGTTTGGAAGGTATTCCCCATGAGCTCCTTCCAATATCTGGCTGTGAAGAAAGTGATACCGTCTGGGAGGCCATAGCATCAAGAATGACGCTGTAGGACAAGTTCAGCAGCCTGTGGAGCCATGAGCACTTCCTGAGGGAGATGAAGTGAGCTTTCTTGGTAAGCAGGTCCAGAGTCACTAGGACATGGTATTTCTATGCAAGGGTGGCAGCTCTGCTGTGAAATCAAAAAGTACTGAAGCTTTGAGCTTTGAGACCAAGTACCACCACAGGATACCTAGAGTGTCCATGCCTCATGCAGAAAATAATTTTTCACTTATTCCCTTGCTAGATTTGGAGCAAATTGCAAGCTCTTGGTCCAGCTTGGTGAATCGTCAAGCTGTTGAAGACATTCCAAGAGCTCTGGGGGGAGAGGCAAGGGATTCTGTTTCTTTACTAGCATGTCTAATCTTCTCCCAGGCTAAGATTCCCATATTTCTTTTTGATAAAAAAAATATGAGGACTCAGCAGGAAAGATGAAGGGACAGACCAGCCTCAGTGCCAGACTGTTCTGGAGGTAATTCTCAAGAGCAGCTAATGTAGGATATGACAAAGCACTGACGTGTGCTGTGATGACCCCTGTCTGCTCCTCCTACCTGCAGCAGTGGCAATTGCGGTACGGGTCAGGCTGGGGAGGACTCTGGGCCCATGGACTGGGGTGATGGTCCCTAGAGAGGCTGATGAAAAGACCCGTTGGTGCCATCAGCATCACTCTGGCCAAAAGGAGACAATTTAATGAAAATACTAGTACTGGGCTGGAGCCCTATTCTCAGGAACTGGACCCAGGGAAAGGAAAAAAAAAAAACATTCATTTTATGATTACAGATGTTACTGGGCAAAGAAGCAGAAAACGATCCAAATGAGGGCAAAGGCTATTATGGTTTTGCTTTTGCCCCACTATGAATATTTCACATTCATCAGTTCTGAGATAATTCCCTCATATTTTTTAAGTGCCAACTTACCGAGATCTTGGTGAAGCCACTTAAATTGAAACCATTCTTTAGCTCATAATGTAACCAGATGATACATCAAACATTTTTGCTTATTAATGCATGATTTTGAACATGAAGGTTTCTTCCATCTTTATCATTTATCAATCTGTCCATTCACTCTGAACATCCACACAGGATAAAGTTATATTCTGCCTTAAATTTCTATGTCATCATAGTAGAGGAAAGCACTGCAAAGATTTTTATTCTCTTTCAGAAAAGCTTTGATGTGCTTCAAAGATAAGAGCACTTCATTATATTCATGAAGAGTAAAAGTGTCCTACTATGACAAGAACTCGTTTAATATGCTGGTTAAGTGAAGCTTAACATTAGTTTCAAATGAATAAAAGCACTTGCTGGTGTCGGGTTATTGTTCATATTTACCCTCTTCACGTCCCTGGTTCTCTCCAAAAATGCTTACATCTTTAAAAAAGATTAGGTTTTGCTTCACAGCATGTCATAGGATTGCATTGACTTGGATTTCCCACAATAAGATGGAACATTTAAGACATTAAGTTGACATTGCATATAAAAGACTTTCAATTTATGATTCATAATGCTACCCTCTTTTTTGTGTAGAGGACATAGGTTAGTGGCTCTCTTGTGTAGAGGACATAGGTTAAGTGGCTCTCTTGAACCTTGCATTTTTAGAGTCTCTGGAACAACTTTGCAGTGACACAGAACATGTCTGGCACTATCCTGTTCATTTATACTCATGAATTAAGTGAATCTTTCTTATAAAGGAAGCAAATTTTGCTGTGCAGGAGAAAACAGAGCATAACACAGGTTTTCATCTTAACTAAATGGTGCACATACTTCTTGTCACTATTTCAGTAATTTTCACACTTCAATGAAAGCAAGTGAAAGAACATTTTTAGATGTAAAATAATTGCTTATTCATACTCTACTGACTTGTAAGAATTCATGACAAAATTGTTACTCTATTTGCTAGATATCATACAAACAAACAGGGAAATTAACTGGGAAATAAGAAAGCCTTTTCCCTTCATATGCAGTGAGGTCTGTAAAGACATAGTCATCTCTTCTTGATTCTCCTTCTCTCTTAACAATTTTCTTCCCTACTGTTTGTTAGCCTGACATTCATATGTCTCCTGCTGTCCCCAGAGTCCCATGCTGACAAGGATGTGTTACATCTGAGTCCCTTCAACAGTTTTCGTCTCCCTTATGCACCATTTTTAAAGAACCACTTTACTATATGGTACTTATGTCATATAATCATATCTGTTATGGTCATGTCTAAAAGACAACTGAAAGGAGTCTGATATAGTACCAAAGTTAAAACCTTATGCAGTGTGAATGTAACTACTGTTTTACACAAGAGCATTTATAATGAACTATGTGCTAGATTTTACAGGATTAAGAACAAAGCCAAAGCACTAAGTTATTAATTAAAACACTAATATTTCCAGCCATCAATTTATATGAAATGAAATGCTAAATAGGAATGTACTTAAAAGTTAAGGTAAATAAAATCCAAATTAATCCTTTGCTAGTATCTAGACTAAGCAAATCTTCTTGAAACTTCAAAATACTTTAAAAAAAAACTCTTACTCTATTTCAAAACAAAGATTTAATATTTAGCTTTTTTTTTTCTCAATTTCTTCCTTAATTTTTAACATTCTATGAAGTTCACACTCTCTGAAATCATGTAGTAGTGGACTTCAAAGAGTTTCTTCCTTTGACATAGTATACAAAATCTTATAATTTCTATGAATGGTTCTCTCTTATGACATTGAAAACTCCTGAAAAACTTTCTGGATATACCTTTCATCATTTCATGTAATTCTATTGTATCTTTGTGTAAGTACTTCCTGTTTAGGCCAAAATTAAAAATAAAAGTCTTCTAGTCTTTCAGTCTCTTCAGATAGGAGCTGTTGAAGTGATTTCTGAGGTGGAATGACCAGAAAATATGACATAGAATATCCTTGAGTGGTTACAGTATATAATTTGTTCGTTATAAATGTTCCCTATGCTATTGTCCATCCTATTCCTTATATAAGCTGGTACAATGTCTACCACCCAGGTCATAGATATACACTGAGCAGAACGAGTGGTCTTCACAGACATGATACAAGAGAGAGCAGTTCTCACTGGAGTGTCCCTGTTGATCACCAAAAAACCTTTGTACTCCCACCAGCATGTCTCTGGGATGTTGATTCTCTCTGTTGGTAGAAAACGAGAGCAAGGCATGTCACGGCCTCTCATTCCTTCTTTGATGTTCCATTTATTTCCTTCCTTTCCTCATATGTATGTATGTTATGTACAGATGCACATACCGTGTGCTTTTAGGATAATTGCAGGCACCAACAGCCAAGATCTCAGAGGAGTCCTCGGCCTTCTAGTAACTCTAATTGTATTTTTCACTCTGAGGGATGCACAGAAAAAAATTGGGGAAGGGAAATCAATGAAAGAAAGAACTCAATGAGTGGGTTTATATAAGTAGAACTGTCCTGGTTTTGACTGGGAAAGAGTTAGTTTTTCTTTTTAGTAGCTAGAAGAGCTCTGTGTTTTGGATTTAGTCTGGGATTTGTTATAAGAAGAATGCTGATATCGCACTCATGCTTATGGTTGGTGATGAGACATCAAGGACTTTTCAGCCACCGTGTTCTTGTCAGTGTGCAGGAGCACAACAGGCTGGGGGGGAGCATGGCCGGGACAGAAGGTCCACAACTCCCCTTATGATTTGGAATTAGATTTAGGATTGAGGGCAAATTGGCCAATGAAGTATTCTGTATCATGCAACATCATGCCCAGTATACAGATGAGGGTTGACTGGTAAGTTGGGATAGTTCTCTCTCTTCTGGGGGAACTGTCTTGGACTCTTGGTCTTTCGGAGTTCTCACTCTCTTTTCGGGCCTTTCATTCGTCTGGGATTGCAGCATCGGGACTTATGTTACGAGATCACTTGCTGAGATTAGACAGGCGCTGGTCACCGTAATAAGCAATTCTACTGTGCGTCACTTGTTTGTATATATTATCATCATCATTTATGTATATATTAATGTATTAATATTACTCTTAATTTTATAATAATATTATTATTAAATTATTCTTATCTCAGCCCACAAGTCTCCCTCCCTTTCCTCTTTAATTCTTTTTCCCATTCTTCCAGAAGTGGGAGAGAGGGAGCAAGCAGACGCTTGGTGTTAGTTGCCAGCCAGGTTAAACCACAACATGGACTTGTCTACATTGAGGTAAGGTGCTAACTTACAGCACACTAGCTAACACTTCAATTATATCAGACAAAAAATTATATGATTATTATAAAACAGTTTCCTGTATAACAAAATAAGTTATCCAAATAAGGACTGTTTTACCTTGATACACCCTATCTATTCTAGAGCAGACTATTGGAAGATTAATAAACAGAGAAGAAGCTGATCTACATTCGTCACTACATACATGGTTGTAAGATTTCTGAAGGATTCTGAATATTTCATATATATCAGATAGATATGTAAATATACTAACTTGGCATAAACACAAAATGAAGAAAAACACTCTTAGGAGAGGATTTATCTGAATAAACGTTGATATCTGTTGCTTAAACATAGATCTTTGCAAGCTGTCTATATTCCCTTTAGGTACTATGAATCTCACTTTATGTATTATGAAAAGAATTAAGGACTTAATCTCATTATGGAAAAGACATCTAAAATAGGTGAATCAGAGCCTATGGTGACTGTATCTTTCTAGCGAATAAAATGGGAGTCTAAGGAGATATCTCAGATTCAAGATCTACATGCAAGATGCCTATAGTAAGGTGAGATGAATTTCTCCCCCACTGACTTGGATCAGGTCCACTTGAGCAATGTAACTGAAACTTCTTATGAGGCCATTTCATGAAATTTCAGGCTGTAGTGTCTGCCAGTAATAGTTTAAACAACTTATGTCGGTTTTATTTTGCTTTCACCTTGTCACTGCAATTCTGTGCTTATTAATCAGAGACATATAATGTTTGCTGTTTAAATCAAATATTTTGATTGCATTGTTGCTCATGAGACCTACTTAGAGGCAAAAATGCTATTACATCTCTCTTGGGGTGAGAGGAAATAATGTTGGCTGTGTTGGATGTCTGTACACAAAGCTTTAAGAAATGAATTCTCAAATGCACATGTGCATGAAAAAAGTAAAATCAAATACTGAAGACATTTATGCTTGTAAAATCATTTCAATAAATAGGATTTCTGCAAATTTAATAATAAACTTGGTTCAAAGACTGCATTCTATGCTTCATATTAAATGCAAGCTCACATGGAGCTAATCTTCATGGAGCTGGAAGAATAAAAGCATGAAAAACAGTTAAGCCCATGAAGGCATTCTAGATTTAGAAAGTCATACTTTGGGGGATATTTTTAATTCTCTCAAACTAAAATTTGCCTCTTTTTTTGTTTGTTTGTTTGAACTAAGGCTGTCAAGATACCCTCTTGTTGTGTTTTAACCCCAGTGGACAGAGCCCTTCACAGCCACTCACTCACTCCCCCGCAGTGGGATAAGAGAGGGAATCAGAAGTGTAAAAATGAGAAAACTCATGGATTGAGACAAAGACAGCTCAATACGTAAAACAAAAGTTGCATGTGCAACAAAGCAAACCAAGGAATTCATTCACTAATTCCCATTGGTAGGCAGTAACGGTTACTTGGGAAAATAAATGCCCTAACTCCAAAGTCCCTTCTTCCTTCTTCTTCCCCCAGCTTTTATGGCTGATTGTGATATCATATGATATGGAATATCCCTTTGGTCAGTTGGGATCAGCTGTTCCAGCTGTGTCCTCTCCCAGCTTCTTGCACACCCCCAGCCTACTTGTTGGAGGGAAAACATGAGAAACAGAAAAGGCCTTGACCCTGTGTACGCACTGCTCAGCAATAACTAAAACAGCATTATATTATCCAAGATATAGCACCATGCCAGCTACTGTGAAGAAAATTGACTATCTCAGCTAAAACCAATACACCTCTACAGTCATGTTTACAATGTGCTTCACACAGAGTTGCAGAAACTTGCCATGCTTTCACCTGTTAAAAGCAAAACAACAATAGAGAATAAATATGAGACTTTTACAACTCAAGTGTGAGATTATTATTTGTCAGGTCACCATGGTCCAAAAAACCTATACACAGTGGGATGAACTTTGAAACTTACATTAAGGGAGTTGTCTGATTTTTGGCCACTCTATTTTTGTTTACAGCTACCCATGAAATAGCAGAGAATAAGACCTGTTATCACAGTGCAAAGGATATGCAGCACATGCAAACCAAAATATGTTGTACTTGTAGGTACCAGATTGTCATCCCAAGACTTTGCCACATATTTGGACTCCCAGTTCTAGGCACTGAGTAAACACCATTTAAAGCTAGACTGTGCTGTAAAGAGATGGAAATGTAAAAAAAGCAGAATAAAAAAGGTTGTTGGAAGATCTGTGAATAACCACAGGTCTCTTTGTCCTAGACTATGAAATCATAATGCCTACAAAGATAGAGATATTGCTCTATATATGCATATACGTTTGTTTAAAATACTTAGTGAATATAGGTCAGTACAATGTAGCTGTATTTTAGATTGTGAATGTTTTATAAATATGTTAATGATCATGAATCATAAATGAAACAATTACTTCTGACTATGTAATTAGTATGTGTTCGGTTGATTCAATATATGCTGCTTAAAAAGTTTTGTTGCCTCTTGTGCCAAAACCAAACTTTGTGTGTGATAAAGTCCACTGCATCAGACAAAGAGATAAAAGCAACCATCAAGCTGGCTACATCTCATTTGCAGAGAAAATACTGATACTTTTTGAAAGGAAAAATGAATTTTTATCGGATTCAATACAATTGAAACTCTCCGTGTTCTCCATTAGATGGGTTCGGGAGAATTTTGACTCAGATATACAAAGGTTTTTACAATTCTAAATCCTACTGAAATCAAAGGAGCTGGAAATCTGAATGTCCTTATGGTTCTTGCCAGTGGCCTCTCTTTGTCTGTAAAGCCACAGTCTGATCTTCAATTCTCCTTGAAGTGCTCTGTGCTTAAACTCCTTACCTATGCTTCTTCTGAAAGCCTCAGTGATAATGTCGGATGACCCATACGTCCAGTGAAGCACGTCCCAAATATCTTCTGGTCTTTTACATTTGAAAATGTTGATAGGAATAATTACAGGATGAAATTTCCAGCCTTCAGTGGAAAGTCAAGAGAAACCAAGAGCAGCTTCATGGGGACAGCCTGCATTGGTCTTAGTCCACGGAAGAAACCATGTGTCAGCTATAATGTCAGTAAGCAAAACTTTTAGCTGGCTTTCTCAAGGAATGAGAGAGTGCTCAGGGACTTTGGGCAATGTCAAAGGCCCAGACTGAGCTGTGTGCTTAATTAATGCTATAGGCTACAACAGAAGTTGTATTTCCTATTTGCTTTCGGTTGAGACAAGCTTAGGACTGGAATGTGTGAGAGTGATTACCTTGATTAATCTCCTAGATGCTGTTAAAATCTTCTTTTTTCACTTCCAATTTCTGCCATTTAGTGTGGTAATATGAATTCGTTTTCAGTTTCATTCATGCTAGCAGTTTGACAGTCTGTCCCCTAAACGTTACAACAGAGGCTGTGCCTGACGTAGCAATGATCTTCCACAGCTACTGCTGAGTGGATAGGGAGCAGGGAGGAGGAGGAGCTTACTTCCCTGAATCACAGCAAACTGAATACAAGGTTTGAATCATGGTTTCAAATCTTGCAAATCAGTTTAAAACCTGGCAAGAAAATAGTCTTTTTTACCCTCTCTGTGACTAAGTTGTGGCTCCTTGGCCTATCACATATAAATTCTTTCCTTAAGAGGCTTATAGTCTTAAATTTGTGTTTGATTCACTCAATCATTAATCCAGTTTCTTACTAATATAACTACATTTATTTAAATGTCTTTATAACACTATTGTCCCAAATCTGGGGTTCGTTTACCCCGCTTGCGAAATGCCAATATACACACAGTCAAGGTATTTGTTACATTTTTTGCAAAGATGGGTGCCTGTCCCATGATAGCACACCCCTTCCAAAACTCAGAGAGCATTTACAAAGTATGTATTAGCATATTTACATATTCAGTGTTATTCTTTTAAACAATTGGTTAATCTTCTCTTGCCTGGCATGTAAATTAGTTCGCATGCCCAGTCCATTGCCTCTGCCGCTTTCTTTTGAGTCTGGGGTACGTTTAGGGTAAATGATCCATTAGTAGGTGGTCGTGATCTGCCCCTGTCAGAATTACCTTTCCCCAAGTTACTGCTGCACATGCTGACAATCCGCAACATGGTAACCAAATTTATACATTTTCTGGGATATTTCTCCTTCAAGGACAGCCAAATTTTGATAGGGAGTTTCTCAGTCTCTCTTGATAACTTCAAGGATGGTCATCCTGTTCTCAAACCATGTGTGCATATCTGTCTTTTTTAGATACATGCAAACAGCCTACTAAACCTTTCATGCAATTCATTCACAACATTTAACTCCTTAATTGTTGGATAACAACACCACAAAATAAAAAAGAATATTTATGAAGAAAAAACAATTATCTATGCATCATGGAATGAATAACTTAAATGTCAGATATTAAACCTGAAAAATACATGCAGTTTTCTTATTCTTATTTAAAATTTCTTTTTTTAGAGATTTGACACTCTAAACTTACATTAAAATTTAAACTGTTGTAGAAAATCAAATTAATTTAAACACCCACAGTGGCTACAATATGTTGTATGTAAACCATATAAGTTATAATACAGCTTCAGATACATAAGTTATAATACAGCTTCATACAGCTATAACATATACGTGTATAGATAAATGCGATGGAGTATTGTACAAGTACTCTAAATTGTCATTGGTGCAAGGTACAATGAAGTCTTTAAAGACAGAAAGCGCCAGCTCTGAAATGATAGTAATAAGGGCAAAAGTCAGATGCATTAGCAACACCTCTGGGATGCTTGGTAAGAGTCTAAATGTAAAATTTAAAAGTAATATACTGCTACAACACCAAAAGAAATAATTCACAGATGGTTAAAGATTTGAATAAAGCAGATCTTGGGGCTAAGTCAAGACACTAGGGCTTAAGAAATCTAGATTTAGTTTTTGCTTTTTAAAATACCTCTTCTGGGATTCTGAGGAAATAAATTACTTTGTGTTATCAAAAAGATCTTTTAAAATAAAGTCCAGTGTAAACCTTGTGGTTCTAAATCCATATTTTAGGATCCTTCACCACAGCAATGCGTAGTCTGTGAGACCCAGGAGTTAAACAAACATACAGTGTCATTGTTGTTAGACTACTCAGTAAGTGATTTCCAATGTCATTTCAATAATTTCCACTTAGCTCATACTCTTACAGTAGATCATGTATGATACAAATGTATACAAGCAATTTGGATCACCCCTATAGTAAATATGCTTTCATTATATAATGTGAAACATGTCTTCCTATATAAAAAGTATATACATTATTGTAAGTTGTTACACTCTGAATATTATTATAAAATGTGCGATAGTAATGAATTTTTTAAAATATTTAAAAATCATTGTTAGTTGTTAAGGTTGGTCTGGATTTTCTGTGTATACAGAAACATATGCTTAGCATATACATAGATAATAGAAGAGGGAAAACACTCCATCTGGTGTGATGTGTCTGTACATTTCTGGTACAATTTTTTTTCCTAAACGGAAAAAAAAAATAAAATAGGAAAGACAGATTTGTAGTTCAAATGGCAGCATTTTTATTTACCTAATAAGAAAGTCACTTACAGTGACACAGCACTAACTACCATAACACATGCTAGTAGGAAAAGGAGAAGCTAAATAACTTTGAAAATGCTGTCCCACATAAAGATCTCATATATTATATTCATTGCCAGATGATATTGGTAACCAGTCATATATATCATGAATTTTGATGAGATCTGCAAAGATGCTTCTTTTAGAGTTATGATCATTTTTTCAGTCCCCAAGTAAGCATTTTTCTGGACAGTTGTTCTGAGATATAAGAACATTTGTCTTGTTTATTTATAATGTTTAGATTGGCTTAACTTTTTTTTTTTTTTTAAGCTTCCACTTCTAGGTACTTGTTATCTGATTGATGGTGATGATTGTTTTTCTCCATGTTTTCCTCACACAAGTTCAATTTGTAAGATCTGAAGACTTTGAGATCTGAAGATTATTATTTCAGTACAGATAACTGCATGAGGACAGAATGAAACCCGAAACTGGATCAGAAGATTTTAAAATTAGTTTCATGTGAAAAAAGTTAGAAAAAATATAAGTAAACCAAAGACTTAAATTAAGGCACAAAAAGTAATCTAAAAGCAATGTTCAAAAGGGGAGGCAGAAGATAGTGTTGTGTTGTAGCTATAACAGCTATAACCATAGTGTTGTAGGTGTAATTAGCTATCAGGAGCTACAAATCACTGACATCTTAGAATATGAGTATTATGGATTTACAGTGGTATTGGATTTGAATCAAACACAGTTACCATAGGTCTCCTAAGAAAGTCTTGTTAGCAGTTCTTCTGGGAATCTTTGTTAAACTTCATACAGTTCTTACTCATCCACTCTTCCATCTCGTCCAGGTCTTTTTGTAAGATGACTCTCCTTTCTGACGTGTCCACCTCTGACCCATTTTAGAGTCATAAGCAAACTTGGTGAGGGTGCTTTCAATTGCATCAACCAGATCCTTTATGAAGATGTTGCACAGCATTTATGAAGACATTGACTGAGTTTAAGACTAGGCTTAACCATATTCTTTATGTGGGAAACTCACTTGAATATAGATTCTGTTAAGAAGAAAAAAAGCTCATTTGTAACTTACAATTTCCACTTCTAAGTGAGACCATGCATGCTGAGGTGGCATTCTCGATTTATTATGGTTACTAAATGCTTTGGTTCATCAAACATGCCCAAAGATTTCTGCCTTACTGTGAAAGAATTATAGCAATATGTAAGATTTCCATCTCCTTTGTTAGCAGTTGATGAGCAGGTTAAAAAAGGTAAAGAAAGAAAGTAATTAAAAAGACTTCTAAATTTGTGTGTGTGTTTGAGGTCGCTGCACAATAAAAATTGTCTCAATTGTGGATTTAGGGGGTTTTTTAGTAATTTTTTTCTTTCTATTAAAAGAAAAACAATTAGTCAAAATGGCAACCTCTTTCCCCAGCAGACTCAGTTTCTCAAATTCTTGTATGTTATTGTGAACATTTTGATATCATTTAGCAGTTTTAAAGAAGAGAAACACCCAAGCTGCAAACATATGCCAGCTACAGAATACAAATCTACAGCATATTAATTTGCTGACCTCTGCGCAGAAGAAATATCTAGTGCTCTTTATTTATAAAAACCTATCAGCAGCACCCGGCTGCACTGTTATATATAGTAAGTGCTGTATATATCAGTTGATCTCTGTGTATAGTTTATGGCATCTAAGGTGTAGTAAAAGGATACATCAAGGTTTATCATCTGCACCCTGCTGGTCACTTGACAGGCACTCCTGTTTAAGATATATGTCAAAGAGTAAAAAGAAAGTGTATTGAAAGAAGAAAGGTATCTATTAAAACAGTACAACTGGCAACATCTGGGAAGCCCATCAATAGATTTTTATAGCTTGCATTTGCTTGAAGTTAAGGTTTATTACATGAAATGTGTGGTAAAAGAATTATGTCATTTCTCACCCAATTTTTGTAGCAGAACGTAAGGAGTGTGTTGTATCCATCCCTACAATAAACCCCACTTCTTTATTTTTATATATATATGTACACACACCAAGTGGTTCATGGTTCATGTGTGCTAAGTAGTGAATAAAACCAGATATGAATCAAAGTTTAATGTCCAACTATTCAAAATTATTTTTTAAAAAAGAGAAAGTTAAAAAAATTACTCTAAAGAAGCATTATACATCAATATTATTTGCATGTAGATTAGTGTACAGTGATTGTTAGAAACACTGTAAATCTGATGTTAATGTGTTTTCTTTTAAAAGGATGAATGAATAGAACACATTGAGTAACATGGTTAGAAATAGAAAGCTGGAGATATTTATTCCATGCTACAGAAAACATATGAAGCATTATAAAAGGTTGTTTTAAGGACAATCCCTCAGAAGTTCCTTAACAAAGACTCGGAACTCCCTTATCATCTAATTTAACATGTTAGCAACTTCTTTTGCAGCAGTGACATTCACACTACAAATTAGAAGTACGCTTGAGCTACGCTAAAAAGATGTAATAATTTGCTTCAATTTCAGCATTCATTATCAAGATACAATTTTTTTCTGCCTTGAATGTTCAAAGATATAGAAATTCGTCTCCTTCCTCTGTATATAAACTCCCTAATCCTTCTAAAGGATGAGGAAGCCTTTACTATTTCCAGGATCATTCCTTGCACTTGATAATGGATCACATTTCGATATATAAAATTATTGATCTAACAAAACATCATATTGTGAAGATTCAGAAAGAACTGCAAAGGAAAAACTAAACTCTGAACAATGTTTCAAAAAACCCTTTTCCCTTTCAGTTTTGGAGATTTTGATCAGAAAAGAGTAATAGAGTGGTTTCCACCCTCATAACTAAGTGATCTGTTGTGGAGTTTTAATAATTACTTCATCACTTAACTACCATAGTGAATACAAATGAAGTTATTACGAGACACGTATAGAAAAAAGATGGTAAAATTACTACTCTGTTGTGAAATGGCAGAAATTATGCCTTTCTCACCAGACATGAGAAACACTCAATCTCATTTTATTCAAGCAGGAGCTGTTATCTACTCAACATTTCATGGATAGAAAAACTGGAAATCAGAACAATTATTCAGGTGTCTCACTATGTCTATATGGAGCTAACTTTTTCAATCTTCTTTAGAAAATTTTGGTGAGAAGCCCTCAGGTGTTTTCGAAAAGTAGCACAGTTGGTTATTTGGGAAATGCTTCAACCTTATTACTTATACTCTTTTCTAAGCAACCATTCTTCTCTTCTGACAGAGACTTTTAACAGTATTAAACTTAGTGCAGGGTTTTTTTATAGAGTTGGATTAATTTGCTGAATTGTCTTATATGGTTAAAGCATCTGGTTCTTTAATAAAGGGAATTATCTGTGACTATAAATAGAACAAAGAATAGAAAATTTTTGTATTCATAAGAACAGAAGATTATTCAATGATATCACTGGAGAGAGGTATCATATTCCTGTTAAGTAATTTTTTCTTACAATAATAGACATGAAGACTCCCCAAGCTGTCCAGATGTTAAAAAAAAAAAAAAAATCAGGACTGTAATAATCCAAATAAGGACTACTGTAAAAGAGTCATGAATCCAAAAGGCAAATTGTAAACTCAGATTCACGTTTTTTTTCATTATAGAAAAATTTTCAAAGATATTTAGTTAAATGTAATTATTTTAGAAAAAGAAATTTCTCTCAATCCCTATGAAACATATAAAACTAATTCAAGGTAGCGGTGAGTCTAAGACCATAATTGAAGTATAAAACAGTTAAATGAATAAAAACTTATTTGTGGTCAGAAAGACACATGCCTTGTGAGTAAACATTTTCTATCATTGTTTAAGTTGCTAGGTTTTTCTAGTTTTATATGATGTGATAGTTTGATGTGGGGGGATGTTCTGCTGGCAGGGGAGGGGATTTGCTCCCTGTGTCACCAGATCTGAGTCCCATCCCCCTCAGGGGGTTGAGCCAAATCGGCACCTCTGCAAATTGCCCTATTTAAGTTGAGACAAAGGGATGGGCTTTTTGCCCAGGAACGAGGAGAGGGGAGGAGGGCACTGCCCTAGCTCCCATCTCCCGGCCAGGCAGCTGCCCGGGGCTGGGCTGGCACCACGTGCTCAAGATGGCGCCAGCAGAGCCGCATGGGGAACTCGGGAAGTGCCTCTTCTAAGAGAAACGGCCACACTGACACCAGGTCAGTCAAGATGGAGCAGGAGGAGGTGTGCTGGAGCTGAAGTTTCCCTTGCAATCGGTGGTGAGCTGGCAGGCGGCCCCCCTGCAACCAAGATAGACTTGGCAGAGCAGAGACCCACTCGCGGCCCGTGGAGAAACCCACGTCGGGGAAAGAGATGCCTGAGCCCAGGAGAGGTCGTGGAGCAGGGGATGCACGACCAGGTACTGTTAATAATGGGACATGGGATGCATGACGAGGTCGTGAGGCATCTAGAGTCCATGGGACAATCCATGCCGAAGCGAGTGGCAACAGCTCCCTAAGAATCCGAGACTGTGGTGAAGCCCGCATTGGAGTAATCCGATGAGGAAGGATTGCATGCTGCGGGTAGGACTCAGCCTGAAAGAAGTTTGTGGATTTTTTTTCTCGTGAGTAGGGGATCCACTGGAGCAAGAGAAAAATGGTGCAAAGACTCCTCCTCCTGTAAGAAAGGAGCGGCAGTAACAACATGGATGAACTGACCTGCACTCCCCCATTCCCTGTCCCGCTGCACCGCTGGGGGGGGAGGTAGAGCCAGGAATGAAAGGAAAAAAAGGGGTGGGGAGGTGTTGTTTTAAGATCTGGCCTTGTTTACTCTTTATCCTCCCAAGTAACAGGTTTTGTTTCCTTTTGTCTTTGTTTAAGCAACTGTTAATAAATTGTTTTGTTTTAAGAAAAAGCCTGAGTCATGTTTTGCCCGGGACCATGGTTGGTGGGTGTTCCCTCTCGGTTCTTGTCTCGACTCTCAGTTCCTTTTATTATAAAACCAAGACAATGAAATGCTTTATGAGTCTTATTCCATGGCAGCGATGACTACAGGCACAAGTGAAAACAGAAGAAAACAAATGGCTACTCTGATCTTATTAAGCATTGTATTTTTCAATGTCAACATTAACTCTTCCACACCCAAATTGAGCTAGCCATCTTCTCTTAAATACAATTTCTCAGCTACTTTTATCTTTTAGAAACTTCTTCATTAATAGGACATTTACAAATTTTACTAGATAATTGCCATGAGGTGTCCTGTACTTAAGACAGTAAAAAATAAAAATGCATGTTCTGAGAGTCCAATAGATGCAAAAAAGTTACTTCAAGTAAGCTTAATTTATATCTTGTATAGCTGTATAAAGCAGGTTTATTTCATTTTACAAACACATTTAAGAATAAAAGACAGTATGTTATTTTTCTCATTGATTTTTTTAAGGGAGAATGGAATAGACTGGAATCAAACAAGCCCACCTTCTCCCATTCTCCCCCCCACCAATCTTTCCATGTGTCTTGCAGGTGGAAGTACTTACAATCCCCTACTTGCTGGCAATTATTTGACATGGTATTAGTTCTATTTTGATTAATTGCCATAATGCTTTTCACAGTGCGAAGCACTTTTGAATTTATGATGGGAGAGGCACAAAGATACAACATTTTAAATACTAACATTCATGCTATAGAGTAGTTTACGAGCTCTCTATTTCTGTCTGAAAATTTTTCTGGAATGATTTTCAACACTCTTCACATTATAGCACTTCTTATATCATATCTTATTCACTTACAGTTTTATCTTTAGATTAACAGAGGGCTAGTTTGGTTTATTTTAAATGGAGAGGAAAATCTCATTATACAGTGAGAATATGAGTATTGCTGAAATTAAAGATAATAAGCCAAAGGCATTAAGCTATCAGCTGTCTGAACAGCTAAGATACTGACACTTCTGAACATCAAAGCTTGGTCTAAATTGTCTCTATTATTTCTAGGTTAAAAAAAAAAAATCACTCTGAAAATTATCTGTCAGTAAATTACCATATTATTCCACTTTTATCGTCTTCACTCTATGACCATGGATACTGCTTGCTGAAGTTGTTTGACTGTTAATAGAGTCTCATTTTCCTGGTTCTGGTAAATTATGTAAGGATGGAAATAGTTTGATTATTTATTAACAGGAAAAATGTATACCTGAATGAATAATGGTGCACCATACTGTGAAACTCTGATTTTCATTTTTATCAGTAGAAATAGGCAATATTTAACGTCTTGAATGATCAGAGAAACAGGAAGTTTAAGGCATGCATTTCACTTGCTTGCTATCTATTCTCTGGGCCTGAAAAAATGCACTGTTCAGCAACTGCATTGCATTGCAGAGTGAGAAATCAGGGTTTGCAGAGTTTCCATCATCAGCTTTAAAAGACAAATTTTTATGCATGCATATAAATACATGTAAAGAAGATCAGCATCTATATTGATGAAGATGATTTCCACAGATAATACCTGATGCTTTCCAGAAAATACAAATAGACATGTCAAAATGGATAGGTAATCCAGCACACAAGACAAGCAATGATTCTTGGATTACAGTTAAGACTCCCATTTGCCCCTATCTCAGTAAGGATAAGTGAAAGGCATATTTTCAATTCACCCATGCATGATATCAAACGTTTCATAGGATTTAAAAATTATTAGTTTTATCAACTATTAGACATTTTAACACCTCAGAAATTAGGACATCATTATATACTCATATATTTAAAGGAGGATATACTATTGGTGGTTATTATCATTTTTAAAGGTCACCGCTGGCATTCCATGTTTCAGTGTCTTGGCAGGAAGTAATTTTCAAAAGGTTTCAGATTTTCTATACATCCTTCTACTTAAGTTTGCCGCGACTCTCAAGGGAAATAAATTATCTAACTTTTTTTTTGCTATGGCATGGTGTATAATCAGTTAGAAGCAAAACAAAACAAATCCAAACCCAAAACAAGTCCCACTTCCCCCCTCAAACAAACCAACAACAAAAAAGGAAAGTATAATGGGTAAGATTAATTTCATGCAGGACAGTGATACCCTACTTCATTGTTAGAAGGAATATGTATTGAGCTACTTTAGTTAGATACTAAATGAATCCTTCCCTCCTCTCCTTTTTTATGTAAACCAACAGGATATCTAACAAAGATTTCAAACAAGAATGAAAAAAGACATATAGAAGTGTAGTCCATTCTTTCGTTTACTTCATGGAATGACTATTCATTAAATTGTCACAAATCTCCATGAAGTCCTTCAATTATGGACTTTGATTTTAAATGCAAAAGGATTGGTTAAAATCACAGATTAAAAATAACAACAATAAAAATAAGAATGGAAGAGAATGACACCTCTCAAAGACAATTTTTATCGTGTGAAGTGTACCATAAATATAGGAAATGATGTCTCGCTCTTGGTGCACGATCTCATCTGTTTCATCAGATTTGCTCATGGCTGAACTGGCAGTGAGAAGAGAAACACCCACCATTTTTCTATTATGGAGACAGCAGATCAGCAGATGCTGTGCTGAACTGAAGAGTATGGTGGGACATTCTTTCAAATTCACTTAAACTGTCATGGAAATGTACGTGATAGGAATTTATCCAAGACTGTTTTGTCAAGTACAAACCATTTGGCTCCTTACGGGTATAACTCAAAGAAACCTGAAGTCCTCTACTGCACAGGAGGTCAGACTAGACAATCCTACCAGTCTCTTCTGGTCTTAAACAAATCAAATAGAGTAACAACAGCATTAACAAGAGGCTCAGACAAAGGAGCGTTTAAGAAGGACACAAAGGGAAAAAGATAAGAGGAAAAAAGCTACAAAGTTGGATTCCTAATCCACTCAGGCCAGCTACAAGCTTCTGACAGCTCTAAATGTACATTGCACTAGTTCAGAAGTGTCCAGCTACAGCTTTGTGCAAAAGAGTTTCTTGTGTGGATATGCTTGCCTGAGAACTTAGGAATTCTTTAACTGGTGCACAGCATCTTTCTACCTTTTCAGTTCATCAGTGTTATTTTATTTCTTTGCCCAAAGTTTGTAAAAAACACTTTGTTTCATTTTTCGAAGTTTATGCAGATACTTGGCATACCCTAAAACCATATCCACTTTGTCTTTCTTCAAATACATATTTAATAACAAGCTTCACCTTTAGAAGACAGCTTGTAATGACATTGGCTTAGTTTCTTTGTCAATGTCAGTGTTACATCTCCACATCTCCAGTAATTTTAAGGATTTTTGTGTAAACCTTTTATGTTGAGACTCAGGAGCTTTTGATATTGTTTTGAATGAGAAAGCCCTAGATCTGATTTTCTATTTTAAAAAAAAAAAAAAAAAGTTTGTTTCCAGTAATGGCATATCAGACAGCTTGAAGTATATCATTCCTCAGAAATGCTATGTATGTTTTTTCAGCTAGATGTGAATGAAATTTGAACTCATATAGAAGATTATGGTAAGCAAACTATGCGACTGACAAGATGTTATAATGGAGCAACGCAGCAAGAACAGATTGTAAATAGCAGTTTGCAGATTATGGAATTCCAGATGAGATGTTGAAAGATAATGATGGTTCAGGTCTCACTTATTTCCAACCTTTTCATTGATGTCTGTTTAAACATACGATATAAAGTCTACTATATAAAGCTTGATCAAAGTAAAATGGGTGGCAATAAAGATCCATGTAAATAGTGAAAAATTTGATCAAAACAATGAGCTACCACATATTGCTAAAAAATCAAAATTAGTTCTAAAGAGTGTAGACCATTTAGAGATTTATATCACAGTTTTAGTATTGAGAACTACTCAAGGTGTGAGAGTAAAATATCAGAGGTTAAAATCAAATAAATGTTCCAAAAATACCTAGAACTTAACATCCTCAAGTATTTTTACAAAGAGTTGTATTCTAAGAGAAGAGTGTCTCATTGTTAGGACATCATTTCTGCCAGGAGACTTGAGTGTCAGCCTAACTTGTAACCCAACTTGCATACTCTACTGAGAAAAGATAGTTCTGCTTATTATAAGGGCTTTCAAACACTTAACTTCCTCAATTCATTCTCCAATGCTGCTTTGGACGAAGGCAAAGACATCTGAGAGAGAACCTTGCTTTTCAACATATTCCATTAGGACTAACCAGAAAGAATGACTTTGAGATTAGCATATATTCAATATTCACATCCGTGCCTTCTGTGTATCATATATTAGTATATATTGATATAAATACAAACTCTGATATCTAAAGTCGTAGTCCTTTCTCTTTGTCCAGAATGAAATTTGAATTTTTTTATTAATGTAAACACCCATTACTTTGTCATTTTGTCTCAGCCTGAAAGACTGAACATCCTCTCCAATATGCACACCCTTCCCTGAAACAGAAGCCTTACATAAGAAACAGAATAAAACTTTTTATTTGTGATTATTCCAATTTCTAGGGAGGAAACTGTGAATCTGTGAGAGACTAATATATTCAATAATTGTTAAATGATAGAAACTCCGGTTCTACTACTACATGTTCATATCCAATATAACTGCAAAATTTTCTATTAGCTTGCTTTCTTGTCCCTTGGGACTTTTCACTCCCTTGCAAGGATTCTAGTCAGATTAAAGTTCACTGTTAAGTTAGATATCTGCTCTTTAAAAAGCACAATTGACTTACTATTTGGCGTCATCAGCCTGGCTGGTGAAAAATCCCCTGGGTGAATAACAGAAGGTAAAGATGATATAATAATTTGTAATCATTGGTTGCATTAGGCCTTCTCTGCATAAAGAAACCTACATGAGAAATATAGTGTTGATGGTTTATGTAGCAGATAACATCCCACACATCTTACATGAAGTCAATGAGGGAACTGTCATTTGGGAGCTCATATCACTCAACTAACTGGCTAGTGCTCTGTTAAAGGTATTCGTAATGCCTCCTGGCTTCAGACTGACTTTACTGATTGCCTGTTTAGAAAAACACATGACAGTTTTGCTAATAATCATCAAATAAGAATCTCTGTGGGCCTACTCTTTCCATATCATAATTTGAGAAATCTTCTCCACTTTCTCCCCAAAGAAATTAAGGACTGATTTTAATGTTATATTTTCAGCGTACAGTCACCTCCATTCTATCTTGCTGACTGCCTGTGAAGCTATCTCTAATCGTCACAGAGTGATATATCATATTTCATTATAAAGTTTTCATCAGTCTACTACTACACAAAGTAACCCTCTGCCAATTCTGGACTATTTCATTCTGTCATGTAATTATTCCTCTGTTCCTATCTCTCACTCTGATTAGAGAAGCATACATTTAACTGAATCAAATACAAAGAATAGGAAAAGTTCTTTCAAAAGTGGAAAATACAAGAAATTATAATTAGAGACATCACTTGGGATAAAAATCTCTTAGGAAAGTTGGATAGATGGGTGTGTGGATGGGTGTGTGACCGAGCCTGTTGTGCAGGTTTTTTTTGTTTGCTTGCTTTTTAATATTAACCTGTTGTACCTTTTCTTGATATTATTTTGTAAAGCATAGCCCTAAATATTCTTTCAAACATAGGGAATAATCCTAGTGATGTTTTTAGAATCAAATATCCTGTTAAGGATATATTTAAAGAATAATTACATTGAGATGATTGAGAACTAGCTCACATACAAGAAAATAAAGAACGTAGTTATTGGGGGCAGGGGGGTGGAGGTAGGGGCTTAAGTTGTAATATTCTGCCAACCATAATCTTCAGCTATACTTCTCTGATTACGAGAAGATATGAAGGAACAGAAAATTCTTAGCTGATGATCAAACAACATGATTAAAAGAGGAGGGAGAAGAAATTGCGAGGGCAGTAGAATTAAAGAAAAGATTGTAATCCTGGTTGTAAACTTGATATTTGGATGGCTATTCATACATTACGTAGATCTATCATACTGGTTTTAAACCAGATATTCAATATTTGATACCGAAATTATATTTATAGTGCTTATAGATTAGAGGCTGGTGAATGCACGAAAGCCTTTGATAGATATCTTGACTTTGAATGGTAATTCAGATAGTCAAAGGGTGTCTGTGACAGGCACATAGGGCAGGTCAAGGTGAAAAAAAGCAAAATGCTCACAAATGTGTTTCAAGCTTAGATAAAAGTAATTTTAAAGGCAAAAGTCTTTTTCTTTTTAAACTGTTCCTCAAATTTATGTTCAACATCACTGAATGTTCGCATTCAACATCACTGAATGGATTTCTCCTGGGGTGCCCATCCTGCACCATGATAATCTTATAACATCATCTGAGACTGCATCATCTGTTTATTTCCACAATATACCTCATCTGATTCCACTTAAGTCAAGAATTAAAACTAAACCAACTGACCACAAGACATCTCTCATACAACATACAACAAGCTGTATCCATACTCCAGAATCAAACCTGCAAAAATAGAAATCGGTTTCCAGATTTGTATTGAATTCCAGAACAACAACTCTGGACTAGCTCAAGCTCTGACATTTTCAAGATTAAATATTAAAGTTATTCAGTTTCTGTAGAAATGTTGTCCTGCTTGTTCCCTTGATCACCTGAACAAACTAAACAAAGAACAACTATATTAAATCACTGTGCACTCACAATTCATAATTAATATGTTAACTTTTTATAAATTGTAGTATTCCATCTCTGCTGGCAGATAGAATTAACATTAATGCTTGCTGAAAACAGAAAAGTCATGCTATTCATAACAGGAGCTACAGGCACTTACTGTATCTCAGAATGAAGTAATCTTTAAGAAGCCAAAAGCTTTACTTCAGTGAAAGTTTCTTATCATCATTGATACACAATCACACAGTTGACAATGGGCCAGGAACAAATATTTCCTTTAACTAATCAAGTGAAAGCTTGAATGTACATAGTTGATAGCGCTCTTTGTTCTATTAATGGTATAGAATATAATTGTGTTACTTGAATCATGGCATAGCTTTCTGGTAAAAATTCACTTGAATAAAAGTATTGCACATACCACGCTATTTAAACATCTTCAATAATGAGCTAATATTCTTCAAGCTATTCATGCATGTGGAGGTCATTACTTAAAGTTGAGTTTATAGAGGGGTTGCTGTTTTCCATCTATAGCTGTTGTAAAGTGAGATGGGCTGTGGAGAAGCCTCTAAAGTGTCTGTAGACTTCGCATGTACCAGTCAGAAAGTTTTCCCTGTTTTCTGTGTTTTCTTAATAGTCCCAGGGGGCAATAAAAAAGCAAAACAGGTTATAAAATACAACATATGGAAAAATTTGCTGTTGCAGCAAGTATGGATTATATAATGACAGACATCAAATATTTGAAATGAAAGGAGCATCAGCTAGGTGCCCAGTCGCCCTGTGATACAGGCTGTTACAGTTTCTATGAGTTATGCTTAAATAATTAACATTTATCCTCAGACGAGAAACCTGTAAGCTTTAGTTTTGCAATTGTCTTCATGGACTGAGCTCCTACCTGTGAGCCAAGTCTTCAAATATGGGTGTGCATTTGCAGCTACGTCAATTCATATCTCAGCATGTAAGTAAATAAAATGGCTGGTGTCAGAAATCATAGAATCATAGAATCATAGAATGGTTAGGGTTGGAAGGGACCTCAAAGATCATCTATTTCCAACCCCTCTGCCACGGGCAGGGAAATCCTCCACTACATCAGGTTGCCCAGAAAAAAAAAAATAGTGTGGAAGCATCGAAAAGTAGGGTAAACCTGGCCAGGAACAGGCTTATGGTGCCATTTTACTGGTCTTCGACCTTAGTGAGTTAATCCAGTAATAACGCTGTGACCTTTGAGGCACTGTGATATTTTAGTGCTGCTACTGTCTGTATTTTGCTGTGAAGTTTCAGAGCTGGTGTGCAATTGAAAATATTGCTCATAGTACTAGTAATATTTGTGGCATTTTTTTTCCCTTGGAAGAAAACGATGGCATGTTATAGCTATGCCCTGTCTCTCCACAAGACTTGTTCAACAAGAGATCTGGTTGAAGTTTAATTTTTGACTGTTCCACAAACAGATCACTTCTGTCAAAAATCAGCATATTTTACAGGGCAGTGAAAAAAATTACAACAAAAAATTGATCTTGGACTGGCTCAAAATTTTACCTTTAAATGTATCTGAGTTTGTACTGCAAATCCAAATTAGAAATGGATCTTATGCTTAAAGTTGAGTCAACTTGGTGTGGAAACCAGATCTTTTTCTGTTTTTTTTTTCTGCTCCCTTATCATATTGCTATAATCTACTGTAGTGAAAGCGGAAAAACACCCCATGGAACATACCCATGTAACCTTAACTGTTTAGGGGGTTTTATCGGTATCTTGAATAAGGCAGAAAAAATTAGAAAGTATTTGTTTTGCTTTGTTTCTTTTGTTTTCTGTTTTAGCTTCCTTGAAAGTATGTTATTATTTTACCTTTTTGTAATAATTACGTCATTATTTGTTTAGGTCAAATAATTCAAAACCTATGCTAATTCCCACTGGGGTCTATGGATTAAACACATGCTTAAAATGAGTTTTTAATTAGATGTTTTGCTGAATTGGATCTTTAATTGCTAATCTTTTTTTTTTTGGCAAAGTTTTATTGACATCCATGTTTATTTAAAGGAGCTATTTAGGTTTTCAATGTAAGATTTCAGTTGCAGGAAATTTTCTGAAGAATTACCTACATTAAAGCACTGAGGTAGGATTAGAGAAGAACTTAGAGAAAAAAAAAACAAACAGGGAGCAATAAAACTGAAAGCCCATGTATTTCCTTTGGAGTTCTTCCTGTTCTAAGAAAGGCCAAGTGTATAAACACTACATTATTTAATCTATTAAGTTCTTCCATGTCTGTTTTCCCTCGTGTACAATGAAATATTTTAAAGCTTTCACCAAGATTAATTTTTTTTAGCAATATGGAAGAACAAATAACAAAGCATGTTGCAGGAGAGAAACACTGGAATTTCACAAATAAAGCTATTTGAAACTGTGATCATGTGACAACATAAACCAGATGGCATAACAAAAAAGAGTAGTTGGCCACAGGACAAAAGTCAGCTAGCTAGATACAGACATGACTCCTGTGAAAATTCAGTAAGGCCACACTCTGCATTTAGTAGAGATCTTTTGCATTATTGGATATCGTGGTGGCAGCTATGTGCAGTTGTACGTGTTTAAGAGAAAAGATAAAAGTATAAATGAGTAAAAATTATGTAGCCACCATTTAATATGACATTTTTCTCACTCAATCTTTATATAAGTCTATAAAATTGCTTTCAGTACTGTGTTTTTGGCTCAGACTTCTCCCTGCTGATATTGGGGCGAGGCTGCTGTTCCCCCCAGGAGCTGCCAAAGAGGCACAAGGCAGGACAGAGGTGGAGGGTGCAGGTCCAGGCAGACAGGAGACCAAGGCACAGAGTGGACAATCAAAGCAGTGCCCTCAAAGGCTGAGGTGGTGACAGACACGACGTTCCCTTCAGCTACGACTGCCCTCACCGCAAGGGTGCCTACATCTATATGTACAATTAAGAGAGCAGTTTTGATATATTTTTATGATTTATAAGGTTTATACATTACTTAAAAAAGAATACTCTTCAGACGGTCTATGCTGAACATAAGAAAATATGACAATTGTTCCTGCCTCACAAGTGAGAGGTCTGACTTGTTACTCTTTACAAGCAAGAGAAGCTAGGGAGTGAAGGTCATGACTTACAGACCATGGTCAGGCCATGACACGTGGGGATTATCCTGATGAAGAGTAAGCTGTTGTCAATTTCAGAGGAACTGAATACCCCGGGCAGAATGAAAATTTTGAAGAAACTGCATTGTGGACCTGCTGTGTAACAGAATGAAGCTGAGCTGATATTCAATCTTGACTGAAAAAGCAATAACTGCACCATTGTTCACACTGAAGAAACCTGTTTCTCTAGAGAGGAAAGGAGATCTAGAGAGCGCAGAGTCACCAGCCTCAGCCCACATTACACCAGGAATGGACTCTTCCTCCCTTATGGGTTAGAAATCTAATGATGTAAAGGAGTACAAAGGAAGCTTTTTAAAAAGCTATATATCTAGATCTTTCACATTTAACACTGAAGCTTATATCTCACTTGGTCTGTTCTTGGCTCATCCAAAAAACAAACCAATCATATCAAATTGAGGTTGTAGCAAATTTCATAGTGAACATTTGTCATAAAAATTCTGAATCCAGAGTCATCCAAAGCTAAACCACTGTAGATAGAGTTTTCTATAAAAAATTGGGAGTTTAAACAGCCAGAACCAAATTATGTAAAACATGAACTCAAGCAAATCCAACATAAAAGATCTATTAGAATTCAACAAGAATGATGGATTAATATTTTCTTACTTATAGTTCCTGTCTTTAGCCTAGTAATCATGAACTCTCTATGTAGAATATGCCATGACGTTCCTACATATACAGTTCAAAAGAATAGTCAGGACCAAAATAACTCAGTTTTTGCCTTACATGAACTTGTGCACAAGACAGAATGGGACAACTTGAAAATGAAGTTAACACTTTCCTAAGCACACTGTCGTATAGAAGTAAAAGATGGCAATTTTTTCATCGAGAAGACAGGAAAACATTGTAGGCTATATTTGGTTGTGTTTTCACATTTTTTAAGCCCTCATCACTTCTTCTTTCAGTAAGCATGCAGTCTATTTTCTTTACTTTATTAATCATCTGACAATCTTTCCTGAGAGAACGGAAGAAGAAAGTTTTGAATAAAAGACTTCATTGCTTGTCGTGTTCATAAACAACCTACTAAGCTTGAAAGAATGCTTTCACAGTAATTTTAACAGCCAAATGTAACAGCTCATTTAAAGAGCTCTTTGGTGAGAGAATCTTAATTTGCGTGCCGCCAAAATGTTTATCCAGATTGATGAGGAGTTCTGAAAACATTGTGGCAAATTCCTCTTTTAATCAATATACAAAGTACAGCCTGACTCGTTGCAAGGGAATTGTGGATGAAAGTTTCAAAGATGTCTGGATATACATGTACATAATTTCCAAATATTCTAGCAAAAATTAGACAACGGACCTCCCTAAAAAATTTTGAAAATATCAGCTTTAAGTACTAAGAGTGTTGAGTGCTCATCTCCCTTTCCCTAAGTAACATATTTCACAGATGATACATATCACCTCAGGCTGAATAACATACATATTGAATAAAATATCTGCAGGGTCTGAGTCTGTAATTATAATCACAACAGTAGCAATATATAAGGATTATTTTTAATCATTCCATATAACTATTTTTAAGGCTTCGTCTGTTCAATATTTTAAAATACTTGTGAGTTGTAGTTTATTGACTAAGTTAGAATATATTACGTACTGAAAACTCTTGATGTAGTTATAAAAAATACACATCTGCAGGTTTGTTCCTTACTTCAAAGCTATTTTCTGAATCTGCATGTTAACAGCTTATTAAATTATACTTTGCACATAAATATGTGTACATTCATGTAAAAATACAAATAGAAATATTTCAACAGCACGATGGGAGTCTAGAAGGTGATTACTGTATCAGGACAACTGGGATCTGAGGAGGGAGAAGTATGGCCATTTGACTTTTGGCTGACACTTCTAACCATATGTGACACTTCCAAACATATGTTATGCATGTAAAAAATAAAATTTTACACTCGACTAAACAACATCATGGGAAAATTTGTAATCCAATTTGTTTCTTTAAACTGAAACTGATACCTGATTTCTAAATATAATGCCATTGCATAAGGTATAAGCTGATCTGGAGTTAATTCCAGTTTCATCTTTGGCAGAGCTTTCCCTGTGAACCCTATGATATATGCTGCATTTGCCAGCAGCAATAATTTTTTTTTTTACCATGTAGACCACAAGCCAGGGAGAATTAAAAAAAAGAAAAATAAAAAGGAACACTTGGCATATTTTAAAATAAACAAATGCATTGACCAAATTGAGATGGAAATATTAGATTTTTAATTTCAGTCCACCAGTCTGCTGGAAGTGATTAACAAGGTCCATTGCCTCAGAAACCTGGAAGTAAAGTGGGTCTGGGTATATTAACCTGTGTTATACGTGCTGAACAATCCTGATAAACCCTTCAAGGTTCAGTGTCTTGAGAGGATTTCCTGGTCCCCTAAAACACCTATTCTTGTTTTGTTTGTTTAGATACAATTTCAGTCTGATTTGAGTGCATTAATAATTGAAAACAGATAGCGTTTACTAACTGATTCTTAGTAGCTAATTTACCCCACACAAATAATTTCACAATTACAATGTTGTCTTTATCTTTGGTTACATTTTAATCACATTGCTAGTGAAGTAGTGTACTATGCCTTCACTAGAAGTGCAATTAATATAGTACATTGTAGAGAGACCTTAATGTACTGAGTTAAGCTTTCTTTTCTTGTTATGTGAGCTGTTGTAGCCAGGTATTTTCATTGTTATTTTACAGCAGTCATAGACTGACAGCCACTTTCTTGGCCAAGGACTTGAAAATACACTACTAGGGACAATATATCTTATCATTCCTCAGGAATTAGTACTCCAAATCAAGAAGTGTTACTCATCAAAACAGATCAACCAATCAATCAAGCAAAAAATCAAGCATGAACCAAAAAAAAAAAAAACCCACAATCTCAGTTTAGGGAGAGATAAATCGTTTCTTGTTCCCTCTCTACGTAGTTTTTCACTCAATATGAAAACGAAATATATCAAACAAGCAAAGAAGTGAAAAGGGAGTTCATTCTGACACCAGCTTGGTTGAGAATTGTTCTGTAGATATATTTAAGGATCTAGGGGCATTGTTATTCACACATTAAGATGGGTAAAAATTCTTACTAAACATATTTAGATATCATTTCTATTGCTTTTAAACTTGGTTGGTTTAATATGATGCAGAGATAAATACCTATATAAGTACTGCTTATACATACATATGTTAATTTTCGCAACACAGATGTGATCGCTCAGATTTGTTTTAAAGGGAGAAAATAACTGCAAGGTACCATCGGGTGATAAAAGTATCACACACGCACACCCCCAACTAAAACAACAATAAAACTCCAGTAGTTGAAGTGAGAAGTTCCAACTTGTTAAAACAAACTGTTAAAGGAAGCAATTTGCAGACAAAGCAGATGTTACACCAGTCTCAGCTGAATAGATTTAGTTGCACTTCTTCAGACTTTTTAGTCAGTCAAAAAGGGAATTCATGCTTACAGTTACTCCGTATAGCAAGCAAACCAGGCAATTGAGCTTTTAAACTAGAATCATGCAGTTCTGAAATAATGATTCATAAGATAACATGAGCAAGATTTTTTGGGGAAAAAAAAAAAAAAGCCTTTGCTGATAGCTTGCTTTTGTAATAACAGTACTTTTTTTTTTTTGAATGCTGTCTTCCACATGTTTGGAAAAGAGTCAGTGCTTCCTACAGTAGTCTTTCATGTGACCTCATGAAGGAGCTGGTATTAATATTTTTATAACTTGTCATCCTAATCACTTAATACAATAAATTACAGTACTTTGAAAAACTCTTTTAACTACATATATGTCATCTGCAAATGTTATAAGAACAGTTATATTATTTGCTGTTGGAATTTCAGCTGACATCAGATTTCAGTTGTTGATGATAACACAAAATTTCAACTTTTTCGCATTTGTCCTCCTTAGGTACTGAAACGGTTTTGTGTACTGTCATCTGAGTCTTGGAAATATTGTAACATCTTTCTCTTCCTGGCAGTCCTGAAAGATACAAAACTGTGACTATATCAGTACTACAAATTGGAAACAAAGCTATAGAGGAGGCAAGTCACTTATTTAAGTTACACTTGTAACAGCGAAGTGAGCTAAAGTCTTTTAAATCTTAACAGTAAACAGTAACCACTGTGCCGTCTATTTTCTGGGGTGAAAAATAATGTTTTACAATGGCACTTCTCAGTTTGTAAGGAGTATTTCTCTAGAGGTACGAACAGTGGGGAAAAAAACATCCCCAAGGCCAGAAAAAATGTATTTCAGTATGAATTCCTTATTTTATGAAGAGTTATGGAGAATTCTCAATCCACTGTAGCAAGGCATAAGGTATGAAACCAGTGAAACAGTTTTAGATATCCTTATTAATGTCATTCTTACTTTAAGTTATAGGAAACAATCTTTGCAACAGAGATCAAATTAAGCAACGTAACAGACGAAACAAGAGAGTAGACACACTGTACTCAAAGTCCACTTCTTTGAAATCATGATTGTTTTTAGCGTGATTAAGTCACAGGTGAAGTCTACAGCAAATGAAAAGTACATACTACTAATACAATTTGTTCTTTTTCCATAGATGTTCCTCATATATATCTGCTGTTTGTGCTCAGAAAACAATGCTATGTCACAAATTGTAGCACTCACTGTAATGCCTAGAGTGAGAAAATAGGTCTCACTGAACCACAGGATAATTCAGGCAGGAAATGACCTCAGGAGGTTTCTAGCCCAACCCCTGCCCAAAGAAGGGCCAACTCTGGGGTCAGACCAGGCTACTCAGGTCTTGGTCCATTCGGGGCTTGAAACTTGACAAAGATAACTGAGAATAGGTGAAGTGGGAATCTGTTCAACAAGAGTAAGCACTAGGTTTTCCACCTGGGCAGTAATAAGCCCATGCACCAGTGTAGGCTGGAGGCCAAAGGGCTGGCAAGCAGTTTGGCAGTAAAGGACTTCGGAGTCCTGGTGGACACCCAGCTGAACACAAGCCAGCAATGTGCCTTTGCTGCAAAATTCAACAACAGCACCCTGGACTGCGTTAGGAAGAGTGTTGCCAGGAGGTTGAGCGAGTTGATCCTTCCTCTGTACTCAACTCTGGTGAAACATCTGGAGCTCTGGGTCCAGTGCTAGGCTCCACAGCACAAGAAAGATGAGGACTTACTGCAGCGAGTCTAGTGCAGGGCCACAGGGATGATTAAGGCATGACATATGAGGGGAGACTGAGAGTGCCAGAATTGTTCAGCCTGGAGAAGAGAAGACTCAGGAGGATCTTATCCATGTATATAAACAACTGATGGGAGTAGTAAAGAAGCTGAAGCCAGTCTCTTTTCTGTGGTGTCCAGAGACAGGACAAGAGACAATGGGCACATGCAGAAATAAAAGAATGAAAGATAAAAATATTTTACTGTGTTGGTGATAAAACACTGGAACAAGCTGCCCTGGTAGGCTGTGGCATCCCCATGCTTGGAGATAATTCAAAACCTGACTGGACACAGACCTGAGCAACCTGCTCTACTTGACCCTTCTTGAGCAGGAGGGTCAGACTAGACGATCTCCAGAGGTGATTTCCAGCCTCAAATGTTCTATAATTCTGTAATACAGGGATATCCTCAGGTTGTTTAAAGATGGCTTCATCCTCCTTGTTACTCTGACCTGATAGTCTGTAACCAGCTTCCGCTGGATGTCACTCTTACTCACCTTTCCAGGAACGAAAAGGGAGTGGTTGATGGGGCAGGGATTATGCTAAGGTAGTGTCGAGTAGTGTTTGGTATAAAATCAGTCATGTCTAAAAATCATGAGATTGGCAGAATATACATGCAAACAGTGTCTTAGACAATATTTATTCTGTATATATTAGTTGACTTTTTAAAGGGACCTTTTTATGCTGGATAGAAAGCAGTTACCTTGCGTACAGGATAGAAACAAGAAAGAAACAATCTCAGTGTCCAGATCCAGGAGGTATCATCAGTCACATCTGCGTTTCCTGTGTAACACCAGCTTATTTGCTACTGGTGCTTGAAAGGAGACAACATCATTAAATGCTGGACATTGCTAGTTCCAAGTAGAGCTATGAAAGGAATTTATGTATTTCAGCCACATGAATGTAACTGGAGAGCTAATTCCACAATAGAGAGAGCCTTTGGGAGACTGTCGCCTTTCTGAGCCTCCCTCCTCGGTGCTTGGAACACATCCAAGGAATTGTATTTGAAAGAAATGTTGCATACTGGTATGAAGAATCATGATCTGGTCACCTTGAGCACAGAATCTCTGTTTATGTATATCTGCACATGCTGTTCAGTCTTGCCCTGTGACTCAATACCATGAAATATGACAGCGTAATATTCTGAATAAAGATGCTACTGCTTATTTCACAGAAGCAATACCAGTGCTCATCCTACCTAATATTCCAGAATTACAGTCAGTCAAACCCAAATTTCCCAAGGAAGCAGCAGAGAGCTTTTCCATGTAGTGTCTTGTGGTATTGTGACTGTTGCATACTCCAGTTTATCTTCTTTATTGTCAATAACTACAGAAAAAAAAAAGTTTAAAAGAGATGTAGGGGAATATTTTATTTTCTGAATGAATTATTAATGTTAGCCCAAATCTGGAAGCTTTTTTTTTACTTTTAAAAGCTCATACATTAAAGAAAAAAAAAAAAACAAACAACAACAAAACAACAAAATTTGACTGTGTTACTTTAACTCTTCTATGTTTTATCATTAAACATATACAATGCCAGAAGGCAGTTTGAATACGGTCGAAAATTTTAAGTCAGCCCTCATGAACTTGTACCTCAATGCCAGCAAATCCCAGGTGGAGTAATTATTCCCAGTGAGCTGTGAAGGATCAATATGGGAATTTCATTGCCAAAAGCTGATTTTAGGAAACTCAAGCAGTTGTAAACCGTTCCCTTCTGGCTTTAGGTAAGCCCTGAATTGTTCAGTTAAGTTTGTATAGCAGCCTACATTGGATACTACATGACATTGCATAATACTGTGTTCATAACTGAAGTCAACTGAAATTAAGCTACACTTAAAAAGGCCCGTTTTAGAGGTAAGTCAAAAACGAGGACAAATCTCTGAGCTGTGGACTGCAGCATATATATAACCTCAACCTAAATATTTTCTTTTGACTATTTAATTTCATAAATAGTAATTAAATCTTAATTAAAGCTTGATGTCTTCTTTCTGATGACATTAAACCACCACCAAATTACAGAATAATTTGTAAACTTTTTTTGAAGTCATAAAAAGTTCACATGACACAGAACTCTGTAATGGGATTGCCATCATCAGTTTCAGTCTTGGAAAGTTTTCCAGGATATAGAATGCAGAATCATGTGTAATCTTCTCCAATTCAACATAGGGGTAGATAAAAAACTCATAAGAGTTTTATTCTATGTCCATCAATGTAAGCTTTCATAAATACGAGGCTTTTTTTTTTTTTCAGTAATAAGGATTGCCTGAAACAGATAAGGCTGCCATTCTAGTTTTGTATTTGAGATAATTTAAGAGGTTGGTAGACGCCGTCTGATAAAGTGTGGCCCTAATCAGTGAAATTGAGCATATATGGATGGGGGTGCAGTATGGCTCAGCAGAGTTCACATGTGAATATGTACTTCAGTATCTCTCAAACCCTCTGCCTTCTGCAATCTGCTTTGTGTAACATGCTCCACTGTCATGGACAAGAAACATAAAATGTTATCATCTCAATCATACTGCATTTCAAAATCTGATACATAGAGCTGATCGGTATTGAGATATGTTCTCTAGCAGATACTCAGCATCTCATTAGTGATCTGGTCTCTTCAGTGATCTCATAATGAGGCAGGCAAATGATTCTGATAGTTTTTCATTACTTGCATCATGCACTGTGATATCGATAGTCCAAACCTGAGCAGGACAAAATTTGAAGTGTTTGAATTTGCAGTGTTTGAATTTACTCCTGATGATTACACTTTCTTGTGACCTTTGGAATATACTATCCCACAAATAAAAACCTGTTAAGCCACAGAACCACTGGCAAGGGTGCTAAGACTGTGAGCATGTTATAGTGCCTTTCTTTCACAGAAGCCACAGACTGAAGTGGGACACTCAGTGAATAACTAGAGGCAGCATGAAAATCTATAGTAGTCCTACTGGCAGCATTAATCAACTCTGATATCTGTAGCAGTTTGGCATGAAACTAAGTGAACGTTCATATATATTTTTGTAACACCACATGCCGCTGGCAAATCTAAGTTATTAATAGAGCTCATTGTGAGGGCGCCATTCCACAGCAGATGCTTCCTTTGCACAACAGATTTGAATCTTATCGTATGCCACCTTGCCAACTATGCTCACCCAGATTGCCCATAAGTTAAATTTTCTCATAAACACAATTATACTTTCTTCCAGCACAGCCTTTATGCACAGAAAGTACTCCCTGTAAGAAAATTAGAAGACCACACTATTAATCTTTTTGTAATCTCTTTTCAAAATGCAGCTACATTGTGATCAGTACAGAATACTCAGTGATGAGTACATGGTGGGTATAGAGGTTGCTGTAGTCACTGATTGCTAAGCTGTATTTAATCCTTATTTCCTTTAACAATCTTCACATTGTTTGTGCTAGTATGGATGCTCTTTTGGACAGGGACCATCTTTCTGTTACTTGCTCCAGCATGATGTCTTGATGCTATTTGAAAAATAAGTGGTATTATTGTGCAAGTGGCCTACTCTTTGTCGTTGGATCAAAATGAACAAATCACCCAGTTATTTTGTCATGTGGGGTATCTGTGGATTTTTTTCTTTATTTTTCATTACAAAAGAATTTGACAGTGGTTGTAGTATCTAACGGTAGTGACTGAATATGAGTATTTCCAGTTCTATCAGAACTGTAGTACACTGCATTGTTGGATCAATAAAATCCATCTTATCAGTCTTTCCTGTTGGTTTATTCTTCTATTCTAAGTGGATTGGTTATGTCATTCTTAAAAAACACATTTCTACGACATATTTTTAGAAGATTATGTCATGAGAGCACCAACATGACATTTTAATTAAGCGTAGCCCATATTTTACCTACCCTTTTTATCACCAGTTAAACTGAGAAATGGAGCAAAGAATAGGTGTAAGATAATGCTAAGTAGGAAACTAATGACAAAAGCAGTAGGGAAATCTTATTTTAAGTCTGGAGAAGAAAACCAAATTATGTGATACTAGAAAAAGGATTTAATTCTTAATGCCCTTTGCACCTTCAGCAAATATCATAAGATTGCACCAAAAGACTTTATTATATAAACTAGTATTTGTAAAGGCACTGGAGACCTTATAACACTCTAGGATCACATTCTGCAGGAGGGCTGATTGCTTTCTGCAGTGAATTTGTGGCAGTGATAACAAGGCTTCATAAAAGTCACCATTTGCTGTGAAAAATCAGAGACCCAGAAGAAATGTATAGCAAGAAATATGTTGAGAAATGTATCAGTGTTATTAAAAGTGGAGCCATGGGAGCTTGGAAGAAATTGCCTGGCAAGAAAGCACATAAACCTTTTAGAGATCTTAATAGAAGCCAAGGGAAGTGTTAAAGAAATTAGGACAGTAAACTGAGGTTAAAAAAGAAGAGAAAGAGGTGATTAAAAAGAGAGCAAGAGCAATGAAATGGAAAGCTATGTTCTCTAGCTCATTCTAGAGGTTTCTTGAAAGACACAGAGTAAATTGGATGCTTAACTGTACTGTGAACAGACTGTGATACCTTCAGAAAACAAGATTAAAGTCTTCTCTTGCAGTTTAGACCAGCTTTGATCATTGAGGTGATGGGAGTATTTGAGACTGTATTAGGTTATGTCATATGTTTTGGGCATGTTTGTTAGCTAGTAAAGGTATGTAGGGAGAGTCGACTTCAAGGATGATGAGAGTCATGAATCACTGCTCAAGGATTAGAAGCTTAAAGTTAATGGGACCATACACCACAGAATGTGAAGAAGATTAACATAAAGATGGTGGTATTGGTTAATCTGCTATATTTGTTTAAGATTACAAAAAAATATTTTAGAGAACATTACTATTTCAGATGTTTTTGGTTCTTTTCAGGCTGGCTGTAACTTACATATAACATCCATAAAAAACACCTATTCTTGGACTAAAGATGCTTTCTGATCTACCACTGCCTTCAGTGCAATCAGTATGATAATGTTATTTCTTGTTTTGAAGATCTCATTGGGAATGGTTGGGACTATTCTTCTCTGATTTCATTTTGATCTCCTGGAGAGAATGTAAAGGAGAAGGAATACTTTCTGCTGTGGAGGCTGGTAGTTGTAATAGATGAAGGGAAGCAACCCGAAACTGTAATAAAGACCATATTTAGTCCTTTTACTACAGGCATTTGCCTGTGAATTATTGGTAGAGTTCAGAGTCTCAGAATGTTGTTTCATTAACTTCAATTTCTGCATATAGCAATACTGTTGTGCAAGGATCATTTCAATTCTGTTATGTCTGCTGACTGCAAAATTATTTTCTGGGCTTACTATCATCTCTTATATATTTACCATTTCAAATCCAAATTACTAGAGACCACTCTGCAGTAAGCTCTGTACTAAACAATTTCAGATCCTGCTGAGTGAGAATGCAGTAGACTGTTACACAAGCCATGTGTTAGATGGGGAACTAGGGCAGGGTTTGCCGAGGTGGGGAGGGGAAGAAGAAGCTGGCTACAAACTATGAGCTGCCTGCAGTGCCTTGTGTGCTCAGTGTCACACTCTACAGGAGAGGCTGCATCACTTTGCAAGTCCTTTTCTAGCACTGGAGCTGCATCTCACCCATGAATGTTATTGCATTTTTGAAAGGAGGCTGGCTGAGACGTGGATTTCTCCCTGCCTCCTCAGAAAAAATCAGGAGCCAAAACTGTATATGCTTGGTCCTATGCATTTGAAAGACCACCTCATTTTGCCTTATGCAGTGGCAAGGGGTGTTCCTTGAGATTTGCATCCAGCTCTGTTAAGGCATCTGCTGTTCAGAAGCTGTTATCTGGCTTGCTGGCATTCAGATCATGATGTAAAAACCCATGTCTCCTCTAAGTCAGGAAAGGGAATAACATAAAGGTTATGGTTCTACTTTTTATTATTTTCAGTAAAATCTCTATGATGTTCTGTTTTTAAACTGAAGGAAGCGTGGATAGAAATTTGTATCTGCATGATACCCCTAGAATTTATAAATCATTTCAGAATCCTGCTATGCAGCCTCATAGACCTATACTAACCTTATGCTCTTCTCTAAGGAACTACTTTGGCTCTGGAATAACTGAATGGGATTTAGATTTTAAGTCTCAAGAGACCTTTGCTTGATATCATTGCATTGCATGTCCTGTCTGCTATGATATTTGTCTGCTTGTTGGTTTGGAGTTTTTTTTTGCTTTGGGCTTAGAACAACCTTATACTGAACAATCTAAGATGACATTGAAGTACTGAGGTGAACACATGAAAACTACAGTGCCAGAAATAAACTGAGTTTCCAAGTAACCAAAATGCTCCTTGACTGTTGTATACCACATGACTCAAATATTTAAACAACCTTTAGTCTTTAATATAGCTGTATGGCAACCAATCACTATTAGCCAGCTGGACTGAGTTAAAGATAATGAAACTAATTAACTATCTCAAGGTACCGATCCTGCCTACAAGAGGCAGGCCATTTCCTCCTGGCTGTGGAAGATGCAACAGTGTCCTTGGTGCTGCAGCCCAGGCTGGTGAGCAACAACTGGTGACACCAACGTGATACATCCGAGACCCTGGGAAGCCCCGACTCCCTCACCGGAGCCCGAGCCGAAAGAGCTGGAGCCAGGAGCCTGAGTGAGAGTCCTTTGGAGAAGAAGGTAAAGTCGCAAGCCCTGACGTGGCATTTGCGGGAGGGAAGCGTGCTGGAGTTGGATGAATGGACCGGGTCTCTGCTCACCTTAAAGCACTTTGTGAAAACAAAAATGGTAAAACAAAAAGGGGGAATTATGGCAACCAATCATTATTAGCCAGCTGGACTGAGTTAAAGATAATGAAACTAATTAACTAACTCAAGGTACCTACCCTGCCTACAAGAGGCAGGCCATTTCCTCCTCCTGCAGCATCCTTGGTGCTGCAGCCCAGGCTGGTGAGCAATGTAGCTGTAGCAAAACTTCTGTACAAATTATGTATATATTATTAACTCTATTTTACATGGAAAGAAAAGGAGCAAGGAAAGGTAAATGGCTCAATCACATGGGAAGTCAATGGCAGAACAAAGACTCAAAAGAAGCCCTCTAATGTCCCAGAAAATGCATCCTATACAACTGTCTGTGCTTGGAGTAATTGCAATCTGATTGTCTCAAAAAAATTAAGATTCATAGATTTCAAAACAAGATTTAAAACTGCAGCTGGAACCCCCTTGAATATAAAACTTTCTCAGGAATTTTAAAAAAATCTTAGATTTTTAAGCTCAACACGAGCCGGCAATGTGCACTTGCAGCCCAGAAAGCCAATCATATCCTGGGCTGCATCAAAAGCAGCGTGGCCCTCAGGTTGAGGGAAGTGATTCTGCCACTCTACTCTGCTCTCATGAGACCCCACTTGCAGTATTGCATTCAGTTTTGAGAACTCATTTTAAGAACATGGAGCCGCTAGAGCGAGTCCAGAGGAGGGCCACGAAGATGATCTGAGGGCTGGAGCATCTCTCCTCTGAAGATAGGCTGACAGCTGGGGTTGTTCAGCCTGGAGAAGAGAAGGCTCTGGGGTGATCTTATTGCAGCCTTCCAGTACTTGAAGACGGCCTACAAGAAGGTTGGAGAGGGACTTTTTACAAGGGCATGTAGTGATAAGACAAGTGGCAATGGCTTTAAACTGAAAGAGGGTAGATTTAGATTAAATCTAAGGCAGAACTTCATTCTGAGGGTGGTGAGACACTAACACAGGTTGTCCAGAGAAGTTGTGGATGACTCAATCTTGAAATAGAGAAGTTCATAGCCATGAGATAGCAAACCTGCAACACCAGCACATGAAAGACAGTAGGAACTAACTTTCCAAATAACCCTTTAAACAGGCTTAAGCCACTGGAAGTAATGCAAGTTGCATATAGTTTTAGGTTGACTAAGATAATTAAAAAGTGATATGTATCAGCAATGTGGAGAATGGTTTGATGTATCTTTCCTGATGACCATTTCATTTTTCCACTGTTAGCACCAGATGCCACTACGTTTATATGTTGCTATTTAGCCTAGTTAATGGTTACCTCATTTGCCCAGATCTTCTCATAATCATGACCACCCACCAGATGTTTTCTGGTTGCCTTCCATTTATACAATTGTTCATTTCTAAGTTGTGATTACATTAATTGTTTGTCTTAGAATGATAAATCTGATTTTCTAAATTATTATTATTCATACAGGGAAGGTCCACTTACTCCATGTGTGGGCAGAGCTTCTCAGTATTGCTATTTAAGAACAGCTTAAATCACTTACAACTTCTAAAATTATGGCATTCAGAGCCTCTAGTAGTTAATGATTAGGGGAAGTCTAACTAAAAATAATCTACTCCATTGTTGCCTACTGTAGTGCCTGTTTTACAAACTTTAAGAGTTAAACTGTTTTCAGATCTGTGGATTTTTAGCTACACTTTGACAGTGTGTGGTAACATACGAAACTGACTTTGGAAAGGAAGACAGCTGCCTTTTGAACTAGAAGACCACAAATTAGAAGAAAAGTTGGATTTAAAGGCAGTCAGTTGTTGCTGATGGTCTTCACCACAAGGACAGGAAACCAAGTGTGAAGTAGTAGCTTCCTTATCAGAGATTCAAGAGGATACTTTTTTTCTCTTGTTTTCTTATTGCATTTACAGCTAGTTGGTTATATTTTTTTTTTTTTAATCTCTTCCCCTTTAACATGCCTTGAAGTCTTTTCAGGTGAGTGATAAAATAATATTTTCTACTTTGTTTTGGGCACTGCATTTTTTGTCCCCTTGGAATTTCAGCATAAAAAACTTGAATTCTTCCTGAGAGAAGAGATGGTACTATTCTCATAATTTGCATTTTTATAATGTATGCTGCAATATATTCTGTATACAATACCTTATTAATTGTTAAGAATAAATAACTATCATTCATGGTACTTTTTCTCATGTAATATTGATAGAAAAATAAAAAATTCTTTCAAAATAACAAAACACTTATTTTTTCCCCATTACCTCTTCCTTGCCAATGAAGGAAGGAAACTGTTATCCAAACTTTTGTTTGGAAATAGGAAACTAAATTCCAAAAAGATTATTAAACTTGCTCAAACATCATCAAAGATAAAAGTTACTCTCAAAATGAAAATTCCAAATCTGAGACAGATTTTCTGACTCCTCAAAAATCTTTCTTTTTACAGGGAACATTAAGCCCAGATCAATCATGTCAAGGCTTTGCCTGGCTGGTATTACCAGACTGCAAAGGATAAAAGAAACCACTGTGAAATTATATACAGCAGTTCAGATTTCAGTTCTAATCAGTCATATACAGTACTCTAGATTTGTACCAAACTATGTACTTCAGCACCATCATCCAGCGTAGGAAGCAAATAAAGTAAGAAGTAGGAAAAAAGAAGCACTAAATAAAATCCTGTTTTCCAAGAAAAATTAAATTTTAACTATTTATCTGTTACTCTGACATCTTTCTTTCCAAAATGTGCCATGCTGCCAAACCATGATCAACAACTTTATTCTCACAGACTCAATACTGTGTTTATTAAAGTTTTGGTGCCAGCATTTCTCAATTCCATACCACCATAAAATTCGGTTCAGCTGAAACCAACGTAATAGGCTGTATCTTAAGGCAAGGGAAGAGAAAGCACTTCATGGAATTAAAACAAACACATTTCCTCCTTTGTTGAAATGACCATTATGAAATACCAATCACACATCTTCAACAGTGCCTTTTTTAAATGTGCATCTTCTGTCTTTATTTTTAGTGTTTTCTCCAGAAGATGTCTGAAAACAGTGCTTATATTAAACACAGATGTCAGGGTACCAATGCTAGAGAATCTGTCTGTGAACAAATCAAAAACTATAAAGATCATCAGTTTTGCAACAAAGCTGAGCGTAACACTGAAGCAATAAATCTTTATTTGCAAAGTTTTTCTTTTTCTTTTCCTTTGACTCATATTCCACTTCTCATTTTGCTTTTAGAAAAAAAGAAGGAAAAAAAGGTCGTATTGTGTATCCACCCAGAAAATAGAGCCAACTCCAGAAGTCTCCTTTGCGTTGTGGTGTGTGCGTATGAATCTGGGACAATGTAATAGTCTGATAGCAATGAAAAATCACATTTTCTTGATAAGTTTCTGTAGTTGATATAAAAAGTAAATACTTCTTGCAAAAGCTTTGTTTCGCGGTTAAATCTTCTGTGTTGTAAATCCTTTGTGTACAAGCGTTTATAAGATAGACTCTTTGTATAGTTTTTAAGCAGTGCTTAAAAATCCCAGTCAAGATCGAAATCCTCAGTGTCAGATATTACCTAAACAACCATACATAAAAGGTTGGATGCTTACTCTCAAAAACCGTAACAATCTAGTTTTTTTTCTTATTCTGTGTATCAATAATTTAAAGTCAAAATCAGACATGTATTTATTGAGTACTGAGTATTCACTTATGTCCTGAAAGAATAGTTCAGCAGCTCCATGACAGCTTAATAAATTGAGAAAAATCCATGCTTTTGAGGGGAATGAAAGAAGGTCTACTTCTTTGTTCAGAGGACAAACTTCATCCTACTTGAATATCCAGTTGCTGTGATATAATTATATTGTAAATGGAGACCAATATTTAAAAGGCAGAAGGAGACAGAAGTACTTTTTCATGCTATGTACTGTTAAGACATCAATTGATGAGCCTTTGATGATGAAGGTATTTTTTGCTTATTTCCTTTTATGGTGGAGGCATTGTTTATGAAGACTGCATCTCCTAAACTCACATAAATGGAATGTTTTGGGGGAGGATAGACTACTTATTTGAAAAAAAGGTGCTCGTTTGGGATCTTTGCCTACACTACTGTGTTTTAACTGAGGCTAACACTGAGCCCAATGCCCAGTTTATTATACTACTCCTCCTCTCATTTAAGCTAATGACAAAAAGCCTACCTGACTTCAGGAAAGTAAGGTCAGACCTTAGATGGGTTGCATATCAATCAAACAGGTAATCCTTTCCTCATTGCATTGAGCTGCAGCAGACTTGTGAGTAGCTCATTACAGATCCAGGGAGCATTTATGCTTTAGTATGTTACATGTTGTGCAGGACAGCTAACTCACCTCCACCTGTCCTGTCTGAGAACGTTAAGAATCCTGCTCCCTCTCTTGAACAATTAATCTTGAAAATTGAATCCAGTCTGATGCAGGGCGTATTCTGTATCTATGGAGTCATGGAAATTGTCCAAAGTTGTAGAAAGTGTCTGATTTCTTTTTTTTTTTTAATGTAAAAAATGTCTTGAACTTGATTTCTGAAGCTCTTTGAGTCCTGTTAGCAGAGTTTTACAAGCAAAGACATAACTTTCTTCTTGCTAATTACAAAAAAAAAAAAAAACCAAACATGAACCAGAGAAAGACTCCATATTACAAAAATATCTGGAAGTTGTTCCATCATCAGATACAGTGTTTTTTACTTAAAACAAGGCAGCCAAATCCTGACTTTGCCAAACTTGGCAGTAAGGGCCTCATTTAAATCTTTCCTCTTGAGTAGTATGATCCAAAATTAACATGATTTATCATATAGACAGTGAGATTTATCTACCATTAAGTACCTATCAGACACATCTAAGTATAGTCACCCTAAGCTCATTACATAGTTCAATGTAATAATCATGTTCAGCAGATAATCACCACATACTCAGTTACAATGCATTGGTTATACCCATTCATTTGTCCCAGATATGAAGGTAATCGATACACCAGGTGACACCTGCATGAGGGCACTGAACCACAGTCTTACTTTCTGTTGGCTGCAGTGGAAGCTTCAATAGCTGGTTTGCATGTAGCAGACATTTATGTTTTACATACCAAAACTTCGTCTGACTTAATTGGGAGCTGAATCTTATCACATTTAAATAGCTAAACTAGATCTGATTTTAAAACAGGTCAATCCCTCAGCAATTACATGGCAGATGAAGGTGGGAGTGGATATAGAGCTCTATAGGTCATTTCTAGACTAACGTGAGAAGAGTACACTATACCATAATTCCCCAATCAAGGAAACATGAGCTGTAGTCTGCACAAGCTTGAGTATGATGCTATATTTGCTCAGCTAGCCATTGTTTCAAGTTTCACTGTTATTTAACCAGCTAAATTAAAGCTAGTGAGTTCATTGCATATGCTGCAACCCCAGCCCTGCATCACTGTAAAGAGGAGTTGGGTTTGTACCATGGAGTGCTAAAATATGTCCTCAGGAGTGTTAAAAGCATAAGACAGTTCTCATAGAGTCACTTTAAACTTCTTAGTCCTGTCATTAAATCAGGACATGTCATAGTTCCTGATGTCTTTGCTGAGCAGGTGGAAATATGAAAAGTTATAGATGTGGACAGCTCTTCACTAGGCTCTGGTATCACCGTTAACATCAAAAAGGTCTCTAATTGTAGAGATACACTTCATCATCCCACATGTTCCTCATCATTGATGTTACTGGCATATGCTACACCAATAAAAAGTTTTGGTCTTACAAAAATATCATCCATCTGCCCGTGTTCTGAGCCAAAAAATGTATGGAGCTTGCACTGGGCTCCCACTAATAAATCTGAATTCCAGTTGAATTAATTAGCACATTTTCAGTACAGTGCTACAGTGTTACATGGTTCTTTTTCATCTTAAGGAATGTGCAAAGCAAGAGGCAGGAATGAACTTTTATATGCCAACAGTACACAGTGACAATGCATCCTTACATTCATGGACCACTTCAATCACATCACCTGCAAAGGGATGTAATTTTCACTATAAAAAGTAAGTAACTTGTAAAATCATAGACTGTCTTTTTAAATTTCTATTTTTAAATCATTTTCAGGCCTGGTCCTTTCAGAGTGTTTCTAATTAAAAAAAAACAACTGGTCTTCCAAAACCACCCAGGAAGAGCACCTAAAGCAAATTACCACTTAATTGAAAACAAATCTACAGCTCAACACATAGTGCAAAGAACCCCCATTTTCAATAAAGCTGGAAAACTATACATATTACAGTATTTTCACTAAGCTCACTAGCTAGGAATTAACCTCCCAGCAGTACATTCTTGATACAATCTGGCAGGTTTGTTTTTCACTTTCCATTTTCATAATTTGATCTGAGTTTCTGACAACTTCAAGACTCCAAGAATAGATTTGCCCAGTCTAGTAGCCTTATTTACTGTAAGCAAATTTCTTTATGGTGGTAACTTTGGACATCACAATCTCCTGGAAGTATAGAACAGGAAAATGAAAGGCTTCTCCTTGAAGGGTTAGTTTGTCAAAGCATTGCATTCTAAACACTTTGTACTTTTATCATGTTAGAGATTTATTCCATGAACAAGGCAAATTGCAGCTATCCCTTGACACGGTGTCATGATTTGCAGGTCTGATCTGCATTAATGATTAGCTCAAACAGATTTTATGAGCCTTTGCTGTTGCACATAAGAGAGAAAGGAAAAAAATATAGGTCAAACTATAACTTGCCTTTTGGAATTCAGTTTTAAACACTTCTCTTAGCTTTTTCGGCATCAACATTTTTTATCTTTATCAGAAAGAAGTGCCCTACTTCTGGATGCAGTCATATACAGTAATGCAACAGACATCTTTCAGCAGTTGAGATTATCAATTGGAAAGATACAGTTAAGACCTCACTTTCTGACTGCTTTAATAAAGTCAGTGTAAACAAGAAAGCAAAAACATATAAAAATGTACTGAAAGAAAACTATATAATAACTTATAATTAGGTTATGTTCAAATCTGGAGTAGAAACCTCTACTACGTAGAGAGAAAAAGAAGAGCCCAAGTACGTCTTTTCTCACATATGTATATCAAGGATCGGTTTCCTTTTACTGTTTCTTCCTTTTATTTATTTTAAATATGTTGTTATTGTGGTTGTTCTTGACACGTCCACAAAACTGCTAAGTCATAACTTCTAATACTGTATTTTTGTTAGTCTTATCTATAAGCCACATATTTGGAAGGCTAGAAAGACATAGCTTTCTGCTTTTGTAGATTAGCTCTGACCAGCCCTGCTAACATTCACTATAAAGCTGTCTCCTTTCCTGCTATGCTATACAATGCATAAACCAGAAATTAAATATGTTCTGATAGTACATTTTATAGTACTCTACCTTCTTGTGTCCACTGAAAAGTCATAAAAGCAGAGGAAGTGCAATATAATAAGTCAGCCTATTTATACAGATATTGCTGGTTTCTTTAAAGGTGAACAGAAATAGGTGTAAGATGTGGGTTTGTGTTGCAGCAGACAGAGAGAGAATAGCTTTATTCTTTTATCAGATAGATACCTAATCTATGTGGCCTCCAGACTTAGATTTTCATGGAAGGACTGCTTTGTGACTAGACTTGTGCATCTCAACAGACTGCAAGAGATAATATATCGGAACATATGCTTGCCAGTGATTAGGAAATGTTCATTGTGTTGTACACACATGAGAATATTCATTTGTGTTTTTATTGCAAGCAACAATAGTAATGAAAAAATAATAAAAAAAATAGATATCAAGGAAGAATAATCTTATAAGATGCTTAGTAAAGTTCTGTTCTCATTATTGGTTTAGCAAACTTCATCTAAATTTGTAAGATTTGAAGAAAAGAGCAGGTTTACACTCTTTTGTATTTCCAGGACAAAATAGTTATGATATTCGGTAACCAAGATCATCAACAAAATGATCTATTTCTACTGTCAGTCTCTTTCCTAAACCAGCAGTCTCCATGGTATCAATGAACTAGATCCTCTATGCTTAAATACCAACTTCAGCTGAAATACATAATAGTTTGTCAAAAATATAAAATACTCTCATATTTCAATGCCCTATCAACATGTAGAAATAGGATTCCTAGTTCATGTGATGAGCCCAGAACTTATTCCATAATTTTCATGTTGCTTAGGTCACAAAGGCTGTAATGTACTCATTGTTCTGAGCTCTTGATAGCTAAGAAAGCGTCAGTGAATTGCATTTACTTAGAAGACAGATGATATGTACTACTATGCCTTTCACTCAGTTTATGATACAGCAGATGGTGTTGCCCACTGTGTGATCTTCTTCTTTGTTGCACCTGTATCCTCCACCTTAGAAATTCAGAGATATTTCCTTCCCAAGAGTATACAGTTTCTTTCCAATAAATCTATTTTAGCTGTTAAATTGGCAAGTAAACTGTATTCTGTTAAGAGTGACCTTGAAGCGTTTCTTAGAGTAGCCACTCCTTTTCGTTCCATCTTTCAGGAAACGATATAAAACAGCCTGGGTGCTCATGCACTGTGCATGACATGCACATTTGACATGTTCTGAATGGACCTTCATTGACAACAACATCTGCAACAAAGAGTCAGGGCACTAAGAAAGACCTTTATTCTTCATTTCACTGTGCCACTTCACTCAAACAAGAACGTAGTGGTGTCTCTGGCTGGACCACACAGTCTATGAATTCTCCACAGTGTCCATTCCTTAGCTCCCACAGCAAGACAACAAGCACAAGAACTACAGTGATATCTAAGCTAGTGGAGAGTCTGAGCCTATCCAGGCTCTAGTGTCCCTTTATAATCTTGGTAAAGTCTTTTGGAATACAAGGAATTACTTTTTATCGGTATTGGCAAAATCACATATCCAAGGAAGATGAACCCTGAAATTGTCATAAATTCAATCTATCCTTTTGCATGGTTTGGTTGGCCCATACTATTAATTTTATTGAAGATTATGCTAATCTAGAAATGGCTGTAGAGGCAGAAAATCCATCTACTTAGAGCTGAAAGTCATTCTGAGAAGTTGCTACCGGTGCACAGTCGTTGGCGTACAGGTGTTCCTTTGTGCTCAGTTTGGCAATGTTAGAGACGGTCTGCAGTATGGAAAGATTAAAACATTCCTGTGCAGAAAAGTCCAGAGTTTAATGCCATGAGTTGAGCTGTCTGATACCGGTCCTAGCAGCAACAGCACTGCCAGCACTACCATCTTGGATGTCTCTGTATCTGATGCCTGTTCAAGATAGGGAATGACAGAGATGAAATTCTTTTGAGTCTATTACAAATCCTCATCTGTAGAAGGTGAAGAATAGAATTCTTCCCATGAAGCCCTCAAGTCCCGATAAAATTTCCATGTTGAAAGTTTAATTGCATCGTTTAAGGCTGAATATCTCTCTCAATGCTTCTTTTGGACTCCTTGAGCAGTGAAAACCATGGTATGCCTAAACTCCTTGTTATGACTTGAGAAATCTATTTCTATGGTATATATCACCAACAGATGATGAGAATCTCAGAGAAGATCTTAATTACCACAGGAAACCAATTGCTATTCAGCCATTTACTACTGTAGGCTATCATTATGACTTTAATATTTATTAAGGATTTTAAATTTGTTTAGAGTTGTGAAATGATCTTTGTGTGCTGAATAAAATAAAAAAAAATGAATAGGAAAGGTGGTGTAACTCAGTTTGCAACATTCAGCAAATATATCATCTGTATGCTTTGTCTTATCTTCTGTGTTTGCTGTCATTTGTCCACCTCACATATTCCTCCAGCTTCACTGAGGCACCAACAGATTCCATGAGCTGAGCTGTCTAATATGCCATCAACAGCTGCCTTGACATTGACTGGATGTTGAAAGGGATGGGTCCAGCTCTTTCTTACGCTTACATACTTCTGTAAACAATATATCAGCTGAATTTAATGCTAGGTAAATAATAAAAAAAAAGTACTATTAAAAATAACCAAGATCCTCAAACCATTTCCTACTTGGCATCAGTGTTCAGAATTATTTATTACAAGTTTGAGCATTACCCACTAAACCATTTAATCACAGTATTTTTGACACCTGTGACAGGAGTATTCAGGCATTAAATGTGAAGCTCTCTTACTGCAGTGCCTGGAGGTAACTAATCAATGTGGCAAAGATCTTCTGGGTGCAGAAGATGTATATCTCACCTTCCAGTGATTAGTTTGTCAAAGCCACAAGATCTATGGATATACTTATTTAATCTGTCAAAAGAATATAGTACAGCCTGAAAAGTCATCATCAAACCTGATGTAGCAGAAAATTTCTAACTATTGATTAGATTCAGATGTTCCTTTTAATCTGAATGTGTACTTTAGTGCATCAATAGGTCAAGTAGCTTATGCGTGCAACCCAATAATATTGGAATCTTGAGTCAGCAAGTTAATACACCCCTGAGAACCTCAAAATATTTTCTCCTGGGATGACTTTTAAAGAGAAAGGAGGATTAGTGTAAGTACAGAATAATAGACTGAGGCTGTGTTCAGCTACATAATCTCTTTTTTGGTCCAAGTCCAATGTGATGTACCAGGTGCAGGTATTGCAGATCTTCTATTCATTACTTCTGAAAAAAAAAACCCCACAACAGTAAGATTCTACACTCATTCAACCAAGAAAATAATCTCTAATATCAAAATGACCTACAGAGTAGGAGAAGTTTAAAAAAAGAGAAAGCAAATTAAAATGAGATTTATCTAAATCTACTGCCACTTCTGTCAAGAGAAGCTTAAATTAAAAATAAATAAATAAATTAGATTCTCAACTCACTGAAACAGCTATCCACATAACATACTTTGAATATTTTATTCTGAAAGGAGGAAAACTTTTTTATGGCTTTTTATTTCTAAACAGTGAAATAATGTACCTACTGAGTTCATTCAGGAAAATGCCATGTAATTCATCATGCATGTCATGATCATAATACTGGATCTGGTGTATTCCTTGTTGATTATAATATTGACAAGATTTTAAGCTATTTGGTTAGATAAAATATTTTTATTTTTTTACCTTACTTTTTCATTATGCATTATTGATATGTATTATTTCCTGCAAATTTTATGTCATATAGTTCTTATGAAAGTTCCATAATTAATCTAATTGAAATTAAACTGGACAATACATATTAGAAGAAGAAAAGTCTACATATATACATAAAATATTATAAAACTACCTTTACAAGAAACAATTTTCACTTGTAGCAAAATTGCCCATTTTTTATGCTGAATATAAAGGAAAAAGTACAAAACAGTAAATGTAATGAGATGAATGTACAGATTACTTATCTCACTCGGGAACAATAGCTTGCACACTCTAAAAAAGTTGTATTTTTTCTCTGTGGCAGGAGTGCTGACAAGCATCCCCACATACTGTAGCTCACCTTCACACAAGTATGGGAACTCAGTGGATTTCTCCTTACCTGAAAACTCCAGTACTAGGGAAATAGAGCAGTATGGGCAAATGAAGGAAGAATTCACCACAGGCAGTTTTAGACATTTAAAAATCTTTAGTCGCTAGTCTATACATGTTGCTCACTAGCCTAGGCTACAGCTCCAAGGACATGGTTGCATCTTCCACAGCCAGGAGGAAATGGCCCACCTTTTGTAGAAAAGGTCTAAACCTTAATTGGGCAATTCAATCAATTCAAGCCAGCTGGGTGATAGCCATATATACATCCGTTACCAGTTTGTCCTGTTAGAGGTCTTGTAAGAAGAGAAGTATTTTCTGAGGATGGTTCTTCTTACCTATTTTAAGATGGGTTTACTTTATTTGACTTCACTTATGAAGATGCCTAGGTGTGTCTCCATTAGCTATTGCAGGATCCTATTGGTGGACGAGAAGCTCAATATGAGCCGACAATGTGCTCTTGCGGCCCAGAAGGCCAACCGCATCCTGGGCTGCATCAAGAGGAGCGTGGCCAGCAGGTCAAGGGAGGTGATTCTCCCCCTCTACTCTGCCCTCGTGAGACCTCACTTGGAGTATTGCATCCAGTTCTGGAGTCCCCAACATAAGAAGGACATGGACCAGTTGGAGAGGGTCCAGAGGAGGGCCACAAAGATGATAAGAGGGCTGGAGCACCTTTCCTATGAGGACAGGCTGTAAGAGTTGGGGCTGTTCAGCCTGGAGAAGAGGAGGCTCCGGGGTGACCTTATAGCGGTCTTCCAGTACATCAAGGGGGCCTACAAGAAAGATGGGGAGAGGCTGTTCAGGAGGGCCAGTTGTGATAGGACAAGGGGTAATGGTTTTAAAATAGAGGGAGGTAGATTCAGGTTGGATACTAGGAAAAAATTTTTTACCATGAGAGTTGTAGAACACTGGAACAGGTTGCCCAGAGAGGTGGTGGATGCTCCATCCCTGGAGATGTTCAAGGCCCGGTTGGATGAGGCCCTGAGCAACCTGATCTAGTTGGAGATATCCCTGTTTGTTGCAGGGGGGTTGGACTAGATGACCTTTGAAGGTCCCTTCCAGCCCTAACAATTCTATGATTCTAACATCTACAAATCCCATGTGAATAAAATGTCACTATAGTAGCTGAACCTTGCTTATGGAGGGCGCTCCCCTAAATTAACTTACAATCCAATTCATCAACAATCTAGGATCTATAAACTGTTGTCAGACTGCAAGGGTCTAAATTTTCACTGTCCATATAATCAGCTGGTGAGGGTATAAATCCTGAAGTCCCAGAAAAAAAATTACAGGAGTAATGCAAGATATTCAGCAAGGTCTTACTGTGTTAGTCAGGGTCAAAACCATCTGACATAAAACATACTTAGGCTGCTATGACTTCTTTATCCTTTACGTTTTAATTTATGAAGTCTGCAACTACATGTTTCATTATTCCGGATAAAGCCATTACATGTCCAAGTATAAAACTGAAACTATCTACATCTATAAACCGAAGAATTTTATGAATTAAAGTATATTCTTTTACATATCCATATACAGCCATATATATATATACATATACGTATATACGCACATTTGGAGATACAGATATGCATATTTATAGTGTGGTGTATTTACTGGTGAATATTTTAATAAGTCTTTTCCTACATAAATCCCTGTGCATTGGCATGTGACTAAATGGTCTGTGCAGATCTTTCTTTTCCACAGGTAAAAGAATAACTCAGACCTAAAGATGTTTTTTTCTTATTCTGTCTAAATTTTAGGTAAGAAACAGGTTCCTTTTCCTTACAGTTGCCTCTTGAGCCCTTCTTCCTGAATTACTCTTGCTTTTAGGCAATAAAAATGCTAAAAAATTGTTAAAGAAGAAAGCGATTTGTAGAGTAATATTTTTTCTTCGTTTGATTACTATTGAGAGTTACACAATTACTTTTCAGAGAAAAAAATTCAAATAACTTTTAAAAGTATTTTTCTTTTTTCCTCAAAACTTCAGCTGACTTTTACTTCCAAACTTACTCTGTTATTTAACTAAACACACCACTGAAAAAATGTTTTGCTAATTCCAAAGTGTGCATTTTTTGGTGACGCTCATTTTACTGAGTGAGTAGGAGGGCCATCCTGTGACTGCCAATCTTTATTCAGCTTCTTGGCTTTACCTTGCAACTACTCAGCAAAAAGCTGCCAAACCATGACCAGACCATTTGGGCTGCACAAAAGGGGAAGGGAGGGGAAAAGAGAGGCCAGGCCTGTCAACATGGATACAGAGAGGAGGAGGCCTTTGCTATACCATGAATTTGTGATGCAGCTTCCAGGAAAGCAGGCAGTGACAGAAGACTGTGCAGGCTGCCGGAGGCATTTTGACACAGCCTGTTTGTGAATCAGCTGTGTCTTGCACAGTTGCTTCTGTGAATGCAGACTGAGCCATCTCCAGCCCAAATCTATACACACCCTTGAATGACAAAATAAAGGATAATGCTGTTCCCTACGCATGTCTGGACACTGTGCAGTCTGGTGATTCCTTCACAAAGGAGTCTGGCAGTTATAATTTTGTACCCTAGAGGGAATGAAACAGAGCTGTTTGTTTGTTTATTTATTTTGGGGTACAAATCCTTATAAAGCAGCTGTAGGCTAAACACCAAGATAAACCACAGGCAGAGGTAGTTCTTTAGAGTAACATCTGCACTAGCATATGTCAGAAGGGCTTAAAAAAAGAATTTGTTTCAATATTTCATTTAGACTAATAATGCCAGCAAGGAGACATTATTAAATAGAAAGAATATGGATTTCGGAGACCATCAGTTCAAGAGGACTATCAGACTGAGAATCTAAACATATTTAGGTCAAGGTTGGATTATAAATTCAGAAACTTCTTCTTAATAGAGTATTTCCCTATTGATTCCTTTCCTTCTGATTCCTACTGAGTCTGCATCTGTCCCTTCTCTAAGCAGACAGAACATGGAATAGATGCAAATATGATGCAGTTTGTTGATTAAATTCTTGGCTGTGTTTATCTGTTGGAAGCCTCACCATCAGGCAGTCAATTTAATCAAACAATAATCTTCAGTCAATGGTGATTTTATAAAAAAATGTATCCATGGCACCTGCTGTGTCCTATATTTATTGAAGATATATCTCTTCATGGGTTTTAACACAATGGTCTAAAAATGATAATCAAGAGGATTATTTGTACTAACAGGCAGCACCACATGTACCTTTTTATCCTGCTCAAAAAGGAGCTCCTTTGCCAGTTCTGTGTTTCATTCTGAGCATTGAGGTTTGTTAGTTGAGTCAACCTAAATCTCTAGTTTTAGACTCTCTGCTACACCCATGATTAAATCAGGGGGAGGGCAAGAGAGTTTTCTGCTATTACCTTTCCATTAAGAACTTCTGTAATTATAGTATTTTGGCCTTCCTAAAAAGTGTAGGAAACTTGATGTTAAAAAAAAGTTAAAAATTAGAGCTCTTAGTATATTCACATTAGAGGTAAACAAACAGTAATAACGATAAAAGTTAAGGATGAGAATGAGTGTGAATTATAAAACAGGTATATCCTTCTCAGAAACCTTTGGTTTTATTGTTATTTTGAGAGCTCCCATCCTCTCAAAAGTCCTTCACCTTCACCCCAGAAGCCACGATCCATAGTGAAAGACTGGCTGATTTTCAGCTTCCTGAGACTGAACAGAACAAGCCCAGATTTTCAACTATTCTCGCTTTGCCCCATCAGGCAGGACATATCGCTGCCTAATCCTTCTTCAAAAAGCCCTCAGCAATGAGGTTCCACAATGTGCACCAGGCAATCTATTCTAATATTTTACTAGCTGTTAGGCGGTTTTGCTAATAGGCAGCTTTGTCTATATTTGCTATAATTTAGCTGATTGCTAAATATACCACATTGGTATAAAGAGCAACTGCTCAATTGTTCAGCATGTTTTGTACCTAAACACCTCTGTCACATCACAAATCGGTCTTTTTATCTTTAATTTAAACATTCCCATTTAATTCAATCTTTCCTGTAGGACAGGTTTTCTAGACCTCTCTGGAGTCTCTCCAGTAGTTTCAGAAGGCTCTTGAAGGGCTGCCAAAAACCAGAGAAATGCTCAGCTAAGGTCTTGTCAGTGCAGAACAGAGCAGAAAGATCATTTGTCTGTATAATAGCTGCACTTTTCACAGAAGCATGACATTGGTGACTCACGTTGTTCTTGTCATCCACTGTAACCTGTAGGTCTTTGTCTAAAGGACTGACATCAGTATAGTTCAATTTTCAGACCTGGTGGTTTTTTTCCAGTGTAACTGATTATACATGCCTGATGCAGAGCAATGTATTCTCTGTACTGAATTATATCTTTTCACACCGATTTACTAAGATCATGTTAAACTCTGTGTATGTATTCTTGGCAGTCCTATGAACCTTGGTGCGATCTCCAGATTTAATAGTAAAATTCTGTATCAGTCAGATATTAATAAATTTATTAAACAGAACTGGACTAGGACAAGCCCTGAAGAAACCAGGGTGGTATGCTCTTCAATATGACAGTGAAAACATGTTCTCTGAAAACGCTTTTTCTCTATCCACAAGGCTTCTTGTACTGTAACAGAAGGGGTTCAACCTTTGCTTTTCTCCTACTCAAGCCTCCAAAAGCAGCTACTAAGCATTTGTTTTGACAAGACTATCCACTAAGCTACCTCAGGTAACTGATATTTTCAATAGCATTCATGTCAGAATGCAATTTTCCAAGCATTTAAAACTGAGGTTTTTTAAACTATACTACAATATTTAATTCCAAAAACCACAGAAAAAAATATATTCTCTTTTAAAAAGTTGTTTTACAGAGGAGGAAATAAATGCAATTTCACTTTTTCTCAAGAACAGTAAAAAAGATTATATTCACCTACTTCCTTTCTTCCTTTTGTGTCTATACATGTGATATTTATAATGGGTAGCATGATTGTGCTAATACCTTCACACAGCAGATCTGCAGAGACTATAAGTCCTAAATAAGACATGAACTGCATTGCAAGAAATATTAAAAGTGCAGAGCAGTAAACCAATTATTCTCAACAATAGACATACAGGGAAAATTGCTGCAAAATGTACCTCATTAAGTTCCAAATGGTATTTGCAACTTCATATTTATAAGATGAATTCTTTAAGCCATAAAACTTTGTGTGTTCACTCATTTTATACACATACTCATCTGGAAGTATTAGCGTTCTGATTAAATGTCATCATCAACTCCTTTCCTCTAACTGTGGAAACATGTCTTTGAAAAACTCAAGGACAGAGTAGAAATAAACCAACAGACTAAATTCCTACTAGGGTTTAGGAAAACAAATATATCTGAAGTGGAGGGATGTGTGCTTAAAAGCTAGTAATTTTGAAAACCATTATTTAGTTTAAAATTTTCCTCATTTACCAGAGCTGTTGTAGGGCCATGGAAGTGTAATAGGAACAAAGAATCACTTAGATAAACTTAAAAACTGAAGTTCTATTTTCATATTGTGGACTTAAATGTGTTATATCAGTGTAGCCAATAGAATCATCAAATCATTTAGGTTACTTTGAATGTTATCCATGTCAAAATACTGCTCAAGAGATAACAGGCAGACCAGGTTGCTCAAGGCATAGTCCAGTCAAGTTTTGAAAGTTTTCAAGGATGGAGATCCTATAAGCTGTCTGGAAATCTGTTGCAGGGTCAGACCAACCTCACTGAAGATTTTTTTTCCTGTATCTAATCCCGATTTACTTTATTGCAGCTCATATCTGTTGCCTCCTGCACTTTTGCTTGTGCACCTCTAAGAAGTGTCTTGTTCTGTCTTCCCTATAACTACCTACTAGGTTGTTGAAGACAGTGATTGGATTTCCCTCTGTCTCCTTGAGCCTTCTCCTAGCTTCTCCTTCTGCATCATGCAACTTCTCCACCTACATCATTGCAGCCTACTGTTTCAAAGGACTGCTGGTTTCGTTCTTGACCCCGGTGAAGTGAAAGGGAGTTAGCAAAGCTAACCACGATGTGCTGAATCGTGGCCATAAACCAGAAAATCATTTCAGAGGAGACACTTAATGAGCCATTAATAAAAATTCTGGGCCAGTTTTTCTAGTTTTCTTGCGTCTAACAGCTTATACTGGCAGCTGTGTGAGACTTCGCAACTCAGTCACAAGAGCTGGTGTCTCAAAGTCTAGCTCCATGTGCCTGTTTTGCAGACTTGGAAAGGACACATTCTCCAGTGTGCCAAGGTCTAAATCTGTTACTAGCTCAGTATGATGTACAGAAGGGATTGATGTCTTAATAGGGTGGGTTTTTTTCCCTTAAAACTAAACAATACTTCATAAATATGACTATATTTCAGCAACCTGTAGCACGACAGACATCTCTTTAAAAAGATCTCAAGATTACATCTAGACCAGATTTTCAAAGCTGTTCAGGTATTTGGAGATGAATATTTAATTTTCTACGCTTTACCAAGCTGCCTACAGTCTTTGAAGAATACAAAATGCTAGTAGATACCTGATATCTGATTATTCAGGCAATTATGTGCTTTGGTGCCAGTTCCATGTGGCCTTAATTCTATTAGTACTGGTTAATGACAGGCAGTACATGACGTATCAGATCTAAATAGCACCATAATAGTTGGTATCCAAGAACAATTTTTTTCTTTTACTTTTTAAAAGGTGTTTATCTTTTTTCTTTCTTTTTTTTTTATGTTGACAGTATTGATGAGAAAAATAGTTTCAGGCCTTTACGTTTAAAGGAAATGTTATTTTGCTAAAACAAGGCTCACTTTATTGTAGGTATATGTCCAGTTGATGAAAGAAAATGTGTTTAATGGGCGCTATGCATCATTCCTGCTTGAAAAAGAAAGAATTATCTGAAATATTTTCTTTACGAGTTATCTGTTAGTAGTCACAGTTCTCTGCCCTGTTGATCTAGTGAGTAAGCCTAACTTTTGCAGAGCTGGAAAACCTGCAATTCACACATCTGATCTTATTTCACTAATTGAGTGACCCTTTTTCCCCTCAGATGACAACTTCTGGCTTCAAGCAAATATTGTGCTGCTTTGTCAAAGCTATTTTCACATATCTACTGAATGGCCTGTAGGTGTTTCATTCCCATTATAGTCTGGCAATGTATAACAAGTACGTGAAACAAAATTCTTCAGAAAGCCAGTGTTGGGTTGTTACATTCTGTGACTAGCAGTAATGAAATGCAAGTGCATACATTTTTTTTTCTTTATTTTTTCTTTATTTGAATATACTAGAGAATTATAAAGGACTTTCCTCTGAATGTTCAAAAATAATATCAACATAGAATTTCATTCTCTTTCAGCCTGAGCTGTAGGAACAGTTCCTGACTGGTTTGGTACATCTGTAGAGTGCTGTTGCATTAGTCAAGACTGGAAAAACTTGAGGAAGATTTCAACCTGTCTAGCTGAATTTGCATGAAAGAGCTATCTGGTGTCCCGAGGGCTTTTGTTTGTTTATCCGCTTGGGGTTTTTGCCTCTTTTTTTTTTTCTCTTTTTTCTCATTTGGAAATATATGAAGTTTGATATTGGAATGAAAAATAAAGATACCCAAATGTCTGCTTATGCTGAGTTTGAGAGAAATGAGGTGAGTGAAAGCCTTCTTCAGATCTTCTGAATTTATCACTTAGATTCAGTATTATATGACCATAGCCTGATGGATTCAACAGACACTTGCAAAGAAGGCAACTTGAAATCAATGTCACATCTCTTCGTCCTGTAGCAGGGTTTTGAATCCTGGTATCTCAAGTAACAATGTATTATTCTGGTTATAATACTGTCTCCTTTGCATTTTGAATGCCTTCCTTCCAATTTTTCATGTTGAAACTATTTCATTTTGAATTGTAAATGCCATGACAAGTAGAATTTGAACTCAAGTCTCCCAGCTTAGTGCTCACTAGGCTGAAAAATCATTCTCCTGTGTGGCCTGGCATATTCAGTACCAAGCATCCCATTCGCTTTTACTGAAAGTTTTTGTTTCTGTAACTATGGTAGTGAAGTTATAATGCCTATCGTTTGTGAGTTCATATCACACAGCTCCAGTTTAGCTAATCTCAAGATTAGAGAGCAACAAGAAGTCTCTAGAAAGCTTTCTCAATAATTATTTGAATTTTATTGTTTAAGAGATAATGAATCATTCCTCATGGTTGAATTCAGCACTCTGCTGAAATATGTATTATTAAAAGCTATCATTTTCTTGTAGAAGTAGTTGATTGACAACAGTTACAACAATGTGAGTTACCACCAATTATGAAAAAAAAGTTTTAGGTTTGCCTATTTATAAATGCAATCAAAACCTTCCACACTTCGTCAGATTTCTGTTTATGGCCCATTCTTGCACTAGATCAAAGCTGCAAGTGCATTCAGTGAAAGGAAATTGTGAGCCATCTCAGCCTTGGAATTTGACATGAATCATGTTCTATCACTTTATAATTATTTTATTGTGTTCAAAATAAGTAGTTGCTAGAGCAAAGAAGATATTCTGAGGAACTAAATAAAACAATAAAACATAATAGGCAAATGGCATTGTTTGAGGCTTGTACTTCTTTTCTGAATTTTCATTTCTGTAAGTGAAAAATGCAATTAATTTTAATTTTAATTTAAAATATGGAAATTTGACAGACTACTACATGTCTTTTTAATAAAATATGAGGAGCTTATTGCTGTGTGAGTTCAAGATTTTTGCTTTCCTTTTAATTTATCGTGGTATATAGCTCCAGGTTTGATAGCCTGAGCTGGTGTTCTTGGAGCTTTCTATGTCATTTGATGATATTCTTGTTTCTTTGAAAATAACAAATTATGTCATACAAAAAGTATCACAGTAATGTAATCTTGTCCTCTAAAATATATTTTTATGTTTCCTCCATAGACTGCTCTCCCTGGTCCATTATAAAAAGCATAATTAAGTTGAATTACATTAATGAGTGATTCAATGCATATATGTAATTTACAATGTTTTCTTTTTTGTTTGTTGTTTATATTGCTCATAGAATTTTCCCATACATACGACTCAGGAAAACCGTTAAGTTCATTTGTAATATTACCATTAAGAAGCAAAAAAAGTAAAAAAAAAAAAAAGCTATAAAAATAAAATATTCAATTTCCATACTCTCATTTTTAACTCATGTAAGAAATACGCTTGTGAAGGGAACTGAGAAAAAAGCATGTCATTGCATGTTATACAGGTTTTAACCTGAGAGCAAAACTAAGGATGTTAGAACCAACAATACCTTTATGTAAAACTGGATTTTAGACAAATGATGCTTTGTTGTTCTTGCACTTTATCTTTTGAATCAAGCACTACTCTGGAAGACTGAAATTATTTTGGGTTATGTTGTGTTTTCTTATAGTAAGTACTATGCCATCAACACAAAAATAATTGCGAACATGAGTATAGTTTATTTCTAGAAAAATAATAGTTTTAAGACTTTGGAAGAAAAGTACTTCTAGTCACGTCAGTGTAGTTATTCATACAATATACAAATATTTGCAAATCTGAATAAATGTCTTGCTAATAACGTCAGTAATGTAGATTACAACTCTTAAAGACTAAAACCAGAACTGTTATATTAAAAAGCAAATAAATACTGTGAGCAGTATGAGCTTTGTATGTATGTATGCATTTACACATGCACAAAAACAATGAGTCAGTTAAAAAGGGTTTCCTTTTAGTGATTTAACCAAATGGTGATTCAGAACTTTAACAATATTTTGGTTTAAGCTTTGGATGAAAGTTTAAAGATGAGTTTGTGTTTTTTCACACCAGTTCACCTGCCACCTCAAGTCATTGTCTACAGGCTTGGGACTCAAACGGTCTATTGAGTAATCTTCTCTGGTTCTCTGGTCTTATTTCAGTTCTTATGCTCAATGGATTTCATTTGATTTTAGGGTTGACTGCCAGTGCTCTATCATTTTAGCTGTTCAAGGAAATACCTCAAGAAAAATGTCAAAAAGGTCATTTCCATAGTTTCCTTGCAATCATGTTGCCCTGCATGATAAAGTCTCAAATGCTAAATCGAGACTTGCTAGTAACTGTTTTCCTTTGTCTCTGAGATAGATAATGTGATAGGGTAATAATAAAGAAGTTAGTTTGTCCTCAAAATGTCTTGAAAGGTTTTAATTGTCTGTCTGATGAGATTTTCTAGAAAGCTGAAAGACAGACACTTTTGCAGTATCTCTAATTACAATAGCAGACTCCTTGGAAAGGTTTTATGCTATAGTGGTGGAGTATTTAAAATTTCCTTTGAGACAAGAATTGCATAGCATTTAAAGTAACACGAAACAGAAAGGTATAATGAAAATGATCCTTTATATTTTAAAATTTGGTTGGTTTTTTTTTTTTGTCAGAATATTCCAAATTTGTTTGCTGTATAAACATGATTTCCTGATAGGATTTCTGGAAGTACAGCAGGTATTTAATAAAAAAATTAGAGTTTTAGGATTGTGACAATTGACATTCAGTGCCAGAAACAAGCCATCTAACTCTGGAAGAGAAATTTTAGAGTCGGACATGTTCATAGACTCTTGGTTTTGTGCTTTAAAACAGATAAGGGATAGAACTTTGTATCTGTAGCTTTCCCTCCTAAATGTCTATCTCAAGATGGTAGCTGTGAACCTAAATGAAACTTGAATTAGAATCTCATGTTTCTCGAGCAGTTTTCTGCCTAGCTTCTCCTACTGACTAATAAATTAGCACGTAATGATATAGAAATCAAGAAGGTCAGACATAATGACTCAGTGGTTCTTTTTTTGCCTTAAAGTCTATAAATCTGGTAATCCGTCTAGCTATACTGGAAGCCATGACTGGCAGAAACTATTTTTTGAATGTTCCAGATCACTGATGCTGTTTTTCCGAAGAAGGATAGACTTTTTATGGTGAAAGATGAAGTGGAAAAGCATAAACATAATTCTTCTCTTTTTCTACTTTCTCTTTGTCCCTTGAATACATGTGTAATGGATCTGGCTCAGATGGAGTTACCTTCTGCCTTAGCAGTCCTCATGATGCTGTGTTGTGTGTTTGTGGCTAAGACAGTATTGATAAGACATCAGTGTTTTGGCTGCTGCTGAACAGTGCTTGTGTATGCGAAGGCTTTCTCCTGCCTCGCCTCTGCCCAAAGCAGGCTGGGGGTGGGAGTGAACACAGCTAAGACATCTGACCCAAACTGACCCAAGGGATATTCTATGCTATACAACGTCATGCTCATCAATTTTTATTGATGACCATGACATTGTATAGCATAGAATATCCCTTTTTTTTGAACCTTTCCTTGAGCTTTCGCTCAAGGAAAGCATCAGTGATCTGGAACATTAAAAAAAAAAATTGTTTCTGCCAGTCATGGCTTTCAGTATAGCTAGATGGATTACCAGATTTATAGACTTTAAGGCAAAAATATCCCTTTTTCTTGAGCTTTTGCTCAAGGAAAGAAGGAGGAAGAAGGGACATCTTTGGTTGTGGCATTTGTCTTCCCAAGCAACAGTTACCTGTGCTGAGGGCTGAGTTCACAGGAAGTGGCTAAATGTTGCCTGCTGATGGAAAGTAGTAAATGGATTTTTCCTTTTGCCTTGCTTATGTGGACAGCTTTTGCTTTCTTTATTAAACTGTCACTATCTCAATTCATGAGTCTTTTCACTTTCCTTCTATTTTCTTCCCATCCTGTGGGAGAGGAAACTAAGTGAGGAATCCTGCAGGTGTTTGGCTGCTGGCTGAGGTCAACCCACTACAACTTGTAATTATGCTTCTTTTTCTCTCATTAGACTTATTCAGCAGAATAAGCAGGGGATGTGCAAACAAGGTTTCGTATCAAATTTGAATCCTGTTTTGTTGACTTTACTCAATATGAAAATACAGAAAGCTATTATTAATCTGATATTATGGGCAATTATAAATTGTAGAGAATACATACATATCTCAATCCAACAATTTTCCATAACTGTTTTTTTTTTAATATAGTATGAAATTGGAGCTAAGCGCTGATCTTCCTATCCATGTTCTGTCAGGGAAACAAACTGCACAAGCCATAGTCCTTCAAATTTAAAGGGATGTAGAAGCTGATGGGATTTTGTTTATATATCACAAGAGAACATTTAAGACTCACTTGCATAGATCTTTTTTAAAGAAAAAGACAGAAAGTAATGGAAAAAAAAGAAACGGAATCCTTCATGTGCTGTCATTTTTATAGTGTATATTTGTGCACAAAAAGTGTTTATGAAAGTCTCTACTATGGTGTTTATTGCCAAGTCACCAGCAAAGCAGCTAAAGTAATCTATCTAGGTTTTCTTTTTCTTCTACAGCCAAACAAAAGAATATCTGGGAACCATTCTAACTCGGTTCAAAAGCTTCATATACTCTGGGTGAAAAATTGCTCTTTTGATGAAACCTAAGAACTGCCTTTGAGACAATACTGAAATTATTATGAGCTTTTCAAAGGCTTATCTTAATACAAAGTTTATATAGGTTTACAAATGTATACTGTTTTCTACAGATAGGACTCATTGCCTATATTGAGGGTATCATCAGAGTTATCTGTCATCAGCCTTGTTTCTTAATAAGACTGTGATGATCAAGTATGTTTTAATCTTTTATTTTTATGGAGTGGGTAAGAAAGGCTGGAATTTTGGAATACATCCAAACAGGTACAAGTATAGCCAGATTAATACATCCAGATAGATACAAGATCCAGATAGATAAAAGACTTGTCTCCTGCAGAAATCAGTCCAAATGCCTCTGAATCAGGGGATTTTGTAATTTTTTCTTTTTCCTAAGGTGTTCAAATTACATTGTGAAGAACTGCTATAACAACTTTTCTTTTTGCATCTTTGAGACAAATACTTGATACATTTCATGATTGTTACTTTCGTCTCTAATTCATTGCATCTGTCAGATTGACAATTGAAATCTTGTTAGTTCTCCCAAGCCACCCAGTGCAGGACACGGTTTGCACATGACCAGCTAATTGACCAGCTCCTTGGGTCAGAGCTGAATTATTCATGTTCTTTAGTTTACAAGCGCCGAGGAGGCAGTAAAAAAGAAGCAAATGTACAAAAAAAAAAGGTTATCTTTTTGTATTTCAAAAGTTATTTTGAATTATGTCTTTGAAAACTGTTTTAGTTTACATTATCAGAGACTGAACGGTAAATAAAACACTCTTGTCCTTCTCTAGCAGTCTGCCTCTATTCTTACCTTTAGAGACCTTTTCTAGCAATGACCACTGGTCATTTTCACTGTTCAGATACATTCTGCTTTTGTGGTGAATTCATCTAAGATGATGCAGGGATATCATGAGTTTGCCCTGGCCAATAGCTGAGTCAAATGCAAAGAGAAGATGACTGTGATGAGTCATGGTGAAAAGAACAGCAAAACAAGAACTTAGAATAAGTGAATCTTGACACTGACCAAAAAGCAGCAATTAACAGGAAAACAGTGCCTGAAATTGATGAAAAGGTCTATCATGGTATTGTGGACTGATCTGATTGGCAGCTTATGTCAACAGCCAGCTATAAAAACCCTCAGCAGTATAGAGGAGGGAATCCTTAAATGGATGTCCCACAGCATGTAAAGAGAGACAAGGGTCTGAGAAGGAGTGGCTATGCATTGGTGTTGAGCCACTGACACTGGATGTAGGGAGTACCATGTTCCGCGGACTGACTGGAAGCTAGCCAATGCTATTCTGATTTACAAAAAGGGTATGAGAGAAGAGCCGGGGAACTACAGACCAGTTAGCCTAACCTCAGTTCCTGGAAAAATTATGAAGATTATACTGGGTACTATTGAAAGGCATTGAAAGAATAACGCAATTATCAGGCACAGTCAACATGGGTTCATAAAGGGAAAGTCCTGTTTAACTAATTTGATACCTCTCTATCATAAAGTCACCGACCTAGTGGATGAAGGGAAGATGGTGGATGTAGTTTTTCTGGATTTTAGTGAGGCTGTTGATACTGTCCCTCACAGCATCCTTCTCGACAAATTGTCCAATTGTCAGAAGAGCAGGTCCACAGTAAAATGGGCGAAGAACTGGCTGAAGGGCAGAGCGCAAAGGGTTGTGAAAGGGACTACTTTTGGCTGGTGACCACTCACTAGCAGTGTTCTTCAGAGTTCAATATGTTTATCAGTGATCTGGATGCATCACTAGCAATTTTACTGGTGATACCAAAATGGAAGGTGTGGCTGACTCTCTGGAGGGTCAAGATGCCTTGCACAGGGATCCAGATAGATTGGAGCATTGAGCAATGATTAATGGGATGAAATTTAACAAGTCGAAATGTGGGATTCTGCACCTAAGATGGAGTAATGCTGGGCACAACTATAAATTGGGAGAGGGTGGCTGGAGAGCAGCCCTGTATAAAGGGATCCGGGGATGCTGGTCGACAGCAGGCTAAATAGGAGCCAACAGTGTGCCCTGGCAGCCAAGGGGGCAAACCACATCCGGAGGTATCAAACACAGCATAACCAACCAGTCAAAAGAGGTGATTATCCCACTGTATTCAGCATTAGTGTGGCCTCACCTTGAGTACTATGTGCAGCTCTGGGACTCACAGTTGAAGAAGGATGTTAAGGTCTTTGACTGTGTCCAGAGGAGGGCAATAAAGTTGATAAAAAGAATGGAAGTAATGTTCTATGACAAGCAGCTAAGGACTTTGGACTTATCTAATTTGGAGTAAAAGACCCTGAGGGGCAACCTCATTGCTCTCTATAGCTTCCTGAGGAGAGGAAGTGGAGAGGGAGGTGCTGAGCTCTTCTCTGTGGTATCCAGTGACAGGACATGGGGGAATGGTTCAAAGCTGTGTCAGAGGAAGTTCAGACTGGAGACAAGAAAGCACTTGTTTAACAAAAGGGTGGTCAAACACTGGAACAGACTTCCTAGAGAGGTGGTTGTCCTGGTGTCAGCTGGGACAGAGTTAGCTCTTCTTTTTAGCAGCTAGAAGAGCTCAGTGTTTTGGTTTTACTCAGAGGCTCGCTCTGAGAAGAATGTCGATAGCACACTGATGTTTGTAGTTAGCATTGAGGTCTCAAGGACGTTTCAGCTTGTTGTGTTCTTGCCAGTGTGCAGGAGCACAACAGGATAAGGGGGGAGCATGGCCAGGACAAGGGGTCCACGACTCTCCTTATGATTTGTACTTGAACTTAAGATTGAGGGCCAAACTGGCCAATTAGTATTCCATACCATGCGGCGTCATGCCCAGTATAAAAGTGAGGGTCAGCCAGAAAGAAGGGCTTTTTGCTCTTCCGAGACTCTCACTTTCGGACTCTCTGAGTGCTTTCTCTCTCTCTCTCTCTCACTCTTTGCTCGGGGCCTCCCGTTCATCCGGGATTGCGGTATCAGGTTTTATCTGTTTCGAGATTGCAGCTTTGGGATGAGACAAGCCTCGGTCAAGGGGTGGTGAGCAATTACACTGTGCATCACTCGTTTGTATATACTCGTTTGTATATATTTATCCTTGTACATATCCGTACATATATATATTGGTAGTGGTAGTAGTAAATTGTTCTTATCTCAACCCACGCGTCTCTTCTTTTTCTTCTTGGATTCTCTCCCTCATCCCTGGGGGTGGGGGAGTGAGCGACTGTGTGGTTTGGTTGCCGGAGCGGCCTAACCCATGACAGTGGTTGATACCCTAAACCTGTCAGTGTTTAAGAGGCATTTAAACAATTCCTTTATTAACATGCTTTAACTTGGTCAGCCTTGAAATCATTAGGCAGTTGGACTGGGTGATCGTTGTAGGTCCCTTCCAGCTGAAATAGTCTATTCTTTTCTATTTGCTGTCTTCCTGATCCGATCTGGACCACAGGCTCAATTGCAGCATCTTATCAGAGATGCAATCAAAGCAGGTCTCAGGGAGTTGCAGGCGCGGGAGGGCGAGTGTAACTGAGTCTGGAGTAAAGAGGTGGAATTGCCTGTATTTCAGCTTAAGCCCATTGCCTCTTGTCCTCTCAATGGCCAGCAATGACAAGGATCTGGCCTCATCATCTTCATTCCTTCCCATCAGATGTTTATACACATGGATAAGATGCTCCTGAGCCTTCTTTTCTCTGGGCCAAATAGTCCCAGTTTTGTCAGCTTTTATAGAATCATAGAAACATAGAATGGTTAGGATTGGAAAGGACCTTAAAGATTATCTAGTTCCAACCCCCCTGTCATGGACAGGGACACCTTCCCCTGGATCCGGTTGCTCCACGCCTCATCCAATCTGAATGTTCCAACCTCTTGTTCATATGAAAGATGCTCCATTTCCTTAATCATCTTTGTGACTTTTCTCTGAACTCAGTCCAGTAAGTACATATCTTTCTTCTACTGAGGATTCAAGAATGGACTCAGTACTCCTGAAGTGTCTCATTGGTGTCAAAGTAAAGGACAAGGATCACCTTCCTCAACCTGCTAGCAACACTTCTCCTGATGTAGCCCAGGATGCTGTTGACCTTCTTTGCCAAGAAGGCACATTGCTGACTGTTAAACTTATTGTCAACCAAAGCCTCCAGGTCCTTCTCTCACTCACCAGCTGTACAAGCATATGGGGTTACTCCTGCCCAGGTGCAAGACTTGATATTTCCTTTTGCTGAACTGCATGAGATTCCTCTCAGCCCAATTCTCCATCCTGTTGAGGTGTTTCTGAATGGCAGCACAACCTTCAGTTTTATCAGCCACTCCACCCAGTTTTGTATCGTCTGCAAACTTGCTGAGGGTGTACTCTGTCCTAGCATCCAGGTCATTATTGAAGATTTAAGCAGTATAGGACCCTGTATCAAGGCCTGTGGTACACCACTGGTAACTGGCTTCCAGCTGGACTTTGTGCCACTGATCACAATGATCGGGACTTAGGTCTTCAGCCAGTTTTCAATCTACTTTACTGTCCACTTATCTAACCTGTACTTTGTCAGTCTGTCTATGAGGATGTTAAGGCAGACAGTTCAAAAGCCTTACCAAAGGTGAGATGAACAACATCCACCGCTCTCCTCTCATCCATGAAACTAGTCACCTTGTAAAAAGCTATCTGATTGTTCAAGCATTATTTTCCCTTCATGAATCCATGCTAACTTCTCCCAATCACCTTATTGTTCTTCAGATGTCTGGACATGGCTTCCAGGATTAGTTGTTCCATCACCTTTCCAGAGACTGAGGTGAGGCTAACTAGCCTGAAGTGACCCAGCTCTTCCTTGTCCTTCTGGAAAATATACTGTCTTCCTATCTTCAGGAATCCCTCCCATTTGTGATGACATTGCAAAGATAACAGAGAATGGTCTTGCAATGACATTGGCCAGCTCCGTCAGCATTTGTGCCTGTGTCCCATCAGACCCCATTGACTTAGGTATATCTGTTGTGCTTAAATATTCCCTGCCCTGATACTCTTTTACTAAGGGCAAGTCTTCCTCAGTCCAGACTTTCCTTCTGGTGTCAGAGACCTAAGATTCCTGAAGGCCAGTCTTACCAGTAAATACTGAGGCAAGGGAGATATTAAGCACTACAGTCTTTTCCATGTCCTTTATTACTGGGGCCCTGTCTCATTCAGCAGCAGGCCCACATTTTCCCTAATCTTTCTTTTGCTGCTAATGTACTTGTGGAAGATCTTCTTCTCTTTCATATCCCTCACAAAATTCCACTGCAGGTGGGCTTTGCCTTTCCTAAGCCCATCCTTGGGTGCTCAGACAGTTTTTACAAATTTCCTCATGGATCACCTGCCCATACTTCCACCTCTCATACGCTTCCTTTTTGTATTTGATTTTAATCAGGAGTTCTTTGTTCATCCATGCAGGCCTCCTGCTGCCTTTGCTTGAATTCCTGCTCATCAGGATGGACCATTCTTTAACTTGGAGGAAGTGATCCTTGAAGATCAATCAGTTCTCTTGTATCCTGGGTTTCAAGACCCAACTAGAACAAGCAGTGAGGAGCCCAGAGCTGTCCCTGCTTTGGGCAGAGATTTGGACTAGACACCTCTCGAGGTCCCTCCTAGCCTGGATTATTCTGTGATATGACAATTCTAAGTATATCAACATACACAAAAGAAGAGTGCATATTTTTCCTTGCTTACAGGTTTATATACTTCATATAGGATTTACACTTTTTTCACATTCATATAGGGCAAAGTCATTTTCATTCAATGCAAGAGAATATCAGAAATCAATATTTTGCCTACCAGAGGGCATAATTATTTTTGCATTATTTTTGCTATTAACTATGTTTACTTACTTGTCATTCAAACTTTTGTAATGAAAACCATTTGTTGAAATCTTTTCTGGCAGCATTTATTATATTCACTAAGCTTCAGAAGATAAAACTCCCTTAACAGTAACAGCAAGAAAATCTAAAACTCCGTGACTTTGAGGTTGATTTGTAGATATTACAGTTATTTTGAAGACAACAGATTTGTTTGCATTATATTTCCAACCCAGCACAGCATGTGCCTTCATTACAAATATACTCATCGGGTTGCGTTGAAAATACTCCCGACCTAAGTCAAAATTAGATCCAAATGAGATCTCTTGAGTGTAGTGTGAATTGGAAGGAAGGCCCCCAGCTATAAGGAAAACGTATAACAATATCCTGACAACAATATTCACCCTAGAAAGTGTTAGGAATTTTTTGCTTATTATGGCTCACTGGGTTATAGAAGGCTACAGAAGAGAATATATCAGAAATGAAGGCAAAGCTGGAACAGAGACTAAAAAGTTACTGAAAAGAGAAAACATATGTTCTAACAAACCATACACTGAGCAATATTAACTGTTAGGTAAGAATGCTAAAATGACAAAGTCCTTAGAGTATATTTACAAGAAATTCAAGAACTAATGGATACAGCTAAACTAAAATTCTGCTCAGGAGATCAATATTCATTTCTTCATAGTCAGACAGATTTGTACCCTTACGGGCCATTACCCTAAAAATTCTGTCTCCCACTACACAATCTCAATAAATAAAGAAAAAAATAAATAAAAGCTGGAAAATCCTGAGAAACCCTCAAGTCAAAGTTATAGCAAACTGTTACAAATATATACAATTCAGACATTGATTAAGATTGGCATTGAGAAGCTTATGTACTGCCAAACACACAGACTGATTCCATAAAGAACTTCATGTATTTACATAATTGAGGGGCTTTCATTACATTTACTTAGATGTATCAATTAATACAGGATCATTAGACTGGTAATATAATTTCTCAGAAGTCACTACAAAAAACCTAAGAGTTTTACTGAGTGGCACATTATATGAAATAATTCTAAAAAGAAATCCAAACAAAAGCCCACCCCAAAATGGGGATATGCAGATGTTTTTTGATAGCAACAACTCAGAAAGGATCCCTTCTATACAAAAAAAAAAAGTGCTATTAAAGAGGAAAAAATGAATGATTTTGAGTATCAGACTGAAGAACCTAAGTTGAAAATTAGTAATACCTAATAAAAAGCTACACGCATAATTTTGTTTCTTGTTGCGAGCAATTGATCAAAAAAAGTAAGTAGTTGTAGTAGGTGATCACAAGGGAACTATGTATTCCCACAATAATACAAATCTGGAAAAAGTAATTCTGAAGATGTGACAGGGAAGAGACTTCTTGTATTAAAAGAGAAGTACACACACTACTGACAAGACATCAGAAATAGCTCACAAACAATTGAAATCATATTTCAAAAAAATTATAGACGGAATGTGAGAATATAAAAGGGAAAATTATTTGGATGATAAGGGGGATGAAAATTCTAATTTAGAACAGGCAATGAAAATCATGTTGTTTCTTCAGCCTACAAAAACAAAAGCCAAGAGGGATATGAGTAATGTTTGTAATTTTTTAATGGAAGAAGGATTAGAAAAGGAAAAGAAAACAAATCAAAAGCTAGTACATAAACTTAAGAATATGCATATGAATAAATGAAGGTTGGATATTTGAATAAGCTTCCTATCTCAAGGAGGTTATGAACAATTTTTCAGATGGAATAGATATAGCTCTTTATCAAGTCATGGAAAGGGTTGTACAAGGTGAGGGTCTGCAAAATGAAGAGACTTGCATCAGTAACTTCAGACATCTTTTTTCAGTTCCAGAATCTTTGTCATCTTTTTAACCAAAAGATGATAAAGATATCATAGTGTTTTGAAACATAGTTAGAATTCCATGGGCTCAAGTAAAGAACAAACAAATGTGTCCTTTAAAACATGTCCCTAAGTACACAAGACAGGAAAAAAAAAAAAAAGGCAAAAATATATTGTAAGGTATAGTTTCATTACAGATAATAGTGACATTTGGAGAACTGGTGAGAATGTGAAGGGTATAATATAAAATGAAGAGTTAAATAGAAGTTAGAAACCTCCCATATTTTTCCTCTCTGTTTTTTTTAATCCTCAGCCTTAAATTGCTGCTTCCTCTGCTTTCAGGTTCAGACTCTGTCTTTGCTTGCTTAAAATCCACACTGATTTCAAAGAGTGTTGACTATATCCTCTCAACACACAACATTCTTTGATTTTTTTTTTCTGGAAGTGATCAAAGATAAATGCAGTGTCTCATTCTCCTGGCAGTTAAATCTGTACAAACTGGGAGTCAATCAACTGAAATATTACTATCAAATGCTCATTTAATATAAGCCTACTTTCCTTTCTATTTAAGGCATGGAAAAATTAATATTGGTTTAAATGAGAGAACAGTTAATCCAAGAAGGAATGATTTTGAAAATCTTACCTTTGAACTGCAACAGTGTAAAAGCCACTTCTAAGATAGGTATTATCGTGAATGAGTGTTTAGATAAAAGTGCAAAGGATTGTATGTGCAAACCCAATTCTCTCTGTCATTTAGCTAAGATTTCAAAGCTTTATCAGGATTATTTCCAATTCATTTACCTTCCCTCTGGGCGTCCGATACTTGTTCACTCCGAAGTTTGAGCTCTAGATTTCCCAAAGCAGACTCTCAGACATCAGGTTCCAGGAAAAATAGTTTACTAATCGAATGGTACAGCAGCAAGGCCAGTTCAAGCTGGGTGTCTTTGTAGAGGAGCTGACCCAAAGAAAGGAATCCCTGGGTAATTATACTCTTACAGACTATTCACCTGTCCCTCACATGATAGTTTGGCTCAGTAGTAATATTTGGGTTTGTGATCTTGTTCTTTATTGAATTCCCTCACTGTCTTTCAGACAAGTCATTATCTTGTCTAATTGCAGCTGATGTTGGCGGTTGTAGCCTTAAAGCCTCCATATCTCCTTATTTACATTGGCTCTGGGAGCCCTGTTTTGACTAAATAGGTACATGTTCAGTAAATCTAAGCGGAAATTTACAGCGGCCAAAGGCTTCAGCAAATCTAGCTCCTCACGCTAGGTAAGTAAAGCTAAGCCAACAGTGTACTAAATCACACAATATTATAACTCTTAGTGATTTATTCTGTTTAAAATGTACTTGTTTAAGCTAAACAACTAATATCGCTCACCCTTGAGAGGCATCTAAGCTAAGGGGAGAGTTGTCTGGCATGCAGTCCAGTTGCCGTCCACGGAGAATTCAAATTGGGCTCACCCAGCAATCTGTCGTAGCTAAAAGATCTCGTTGCTTTGAGGAGCACCCTTGAGAGGCGTTCCTGCTAAAGGGGAGACCATCATGCAGCCATGCCTGGCAGAGAGAGCTCAGAGAAGGCTCACTTAGGCTGCCATGTTTATGGGACAAAGTGGTTGGCTCATAATCAAATTGCGTACAATTGGAGAGGAATGCTCAAGGTTCTTCGTACCCACAACTTATCGGTGTTCACTTTGTCACTCTGCTCCTTGTGTGTTTCCTAGAGGAGTTCTTGGCCCAGCTCCAGCTCTGGCCTTTTCCTCCTTTGAAGCCTGTACCAAACTGCTGCTGGTTTGGTTAAGACGGAGGGGGGGAGGGGCGAGTCAAGTGCATCCATCACAGCATCACAGATATGGACCTGTCATAACTGAGTTCAAAATTCTAAGCAATATTAAGCGATGAGTCATTGTTTTCTACATTTGGAGATAACTCATGAGAACTCAGTGTTTCTGATTTTGAAGCCAATTTTCAACTACTCCATTTCAAAACCACAACAGCAGAACAGAGGATCCACTGTGAATTCATGTCTTGGATAGATATATGAAGGGAAAATGTAAAGGTTTTCTATGAACTACCAGTAAATTGTTTCACATTTTCTAATTCCAGGAAATTACCTATTTTTCTGAAATGTGATCAGCTGCTTGGGTTAATTAGCAAATCATTGCTGATAGACCATGGGATCAGAACGTCACAGTGCTGTCCAAGGTGCTGTATTTCAGAGGACATACTTCACTGCTGGGTTGGGTTCTGTAGGGTTCATTCTGCTTGTGTTTCCTAAACATTCAATGATATATCAGATCACACAGATATGACTGTGTTTTTTCAATACAGTCCTCCTCCTTTTTCTTTCTATCACTCTTCTTCTTTCATGTCAAAATCAGATTCTAATCTCTTTATCTGTGTTTTAAAATTTACTGAATGGATGTGTTTAGCTTGCTTCCATAATCAAGAAATTCCCTATGCTTTTTCACTTTACATTTTGCTTTACAATTCCCGGCATAAGGAAAATTTTACATAGAAGTGAATTTATATCATTTTATCATTAAACCATTATCATCTAACAATTCTTATTAAGCAAACTAGAGTTGACTGAATTTTTATGCATTGCTCCAAAGTATAATTGGTGCAAGAAATCCCAAACAAATATTTCTGAAATAATCTTCTCAAATTCGATTTTAATTACATAAAATGTGAGAAAATAATTACTTTTGTTTTATTATTTACTTAGTAACGGTAAAGAGGAGTGAGAAGGTTTTGTGTGTGTTTTAACACCATTTAACACCTTTTCAGAAGAGTTGTTTTATGACACATATTACATAAGTTACAAGCTCTCAGCAGAGATGCAACTACAGAATAACCTACATAGATTCTACAACAAAGAAATTCTGACATAAGGCAACGAGATTTATGTATCCTAACATGTTTCTCATTCTTTTTTTTATATCATTCACAAATGTAATGCATTATTATTGATAAAAAAACAATCTGCAACTGTCCATAAATAGGTTTCCTAGTCAAATATACCACAATCAAATTCTCAGATGAATTAAGCTCCTGAAAGAATCAAAGATAAAAGTTAATTATGCAAGAGATTAATTTGCTGGAAGCTGTGGAAAAACATCCTTTGGTTAGTCTTTGGAATTCCTGAAATCTTGTGTTAATGATGTAAACTGAGCCAATTTTTCTCAACGTGGGGTACTTTGTGAATTTTGAATCATTAATGTTAAAAAAAAACAGGTAATAGGCAAGATCTTAAAACATATTTTTCTAAGTGCCAGAGGGTTTGATGCATCTATGCCAATTTGTATTGGTTTAGCATCTGGGACTATATCTTTTTTTTTTTTTTTCAAAAAGTGTTCCTGACAATAATAAAGCTAGTAGATTTTGGATGCTAATTTGACTGAAGTCTATTCTTCTCCTTTATTGTTATGTTTAAAGTATTTTTCCTTTCTCTTTCTTGTCACATCAGTTTAACTTCTGTTATCTCTGCTACAACAGAAATGATCTAGACAATCAAGTGCAGACAGAGTGTATCTCTGACCTTGAATTATGCTATGATGTACATAAAAGCCTTGTTCTAGTATACTGTCTGAGATCTTGACATTACACAAGGTTGGAAAGTGATCTTAACTTCTATGAAATAAAAAAATCTGAAGATTAAAAGACCAAACAACATGGAATTTCTACTACCTGGCTAATTTTCAGCAGCTTATCAATCACAGCTCTTTGACAAACTCAGTTTAAGGAATAACTTTTTCTGAAGTTTAGAATAGTATTTTTTAATTATTCAGTAATCCTTTTGATAATTCTAAGTAAGTTTGCTTTTTGGCTGGGGCATAAATCTGTAGTGACATCTACAGATCAAAATGCACGGAAAATATCTTTGCATGTCAGTCACTCATCTCATGGCAAAGGTAAAGTTGTGGTGTTTCTTCCCACAGTTTGTCTCATGAACATCCATCCTACATTGTATTTTCAAATGTGTGATGACCAAATTCCATATATTCGATTTTTCTAATTTCTTCTATGCTATGTTTTATGACATTTTCAATCCTTTTATTTTCTGTTTTTCAGATGAACTAGGGGCAGGTGTGAATTTGCCACAGGCATAGGCCATTGCTGAAGTCCTTTAAAGTAGCAAGATACATAGCATCTTCATTTATATTTGCTATATTTGTAGTGAAACATATAAACATATTAAAAGAAATCAGGGATTTATTACTGCAATACATTCCTTCACTCAGAACAACTCAGTACAATATTCATGTATATATTGCATAACATACAAGGCATGTACTATTTTTTATGTAAACTGAGCCAATTTAGTTTAGTTTTTTCAAAACTTTGATAACCTAATTCAAACGCCACACGCACACAAAAAAATCTTGAAGTGTTCTGTCAGATATTATGCCAAGTGACTTGACATGCTAACTGCTGCAGTGTATGGTTGGTTCACTTCTGTAAGTGAACTGATTGTATAGAAAACATAGAAGTAAATGATATTCAGTCATTTGTTAGCCTTCACAAAACCCTGAACTCTCCTTTCTTGTTACCTTATGCAGTCTGTAGCAACAGCTGTCTACCTGCATGATGGATAGCTTTTATATTATACTTTACTTTATTCTGAATGAAATTATTTTGCCACAAGTCAATACATGGAGAAAAATAAAATCAAATTCTGTCCTGATTTCATCCTTCAGACTGTACCTTAAAACGTCTGTCATAAAGGACAAAATCACACTGACTATCTCATCAATTCTAAAGACAAAACCAGTGACAAATATATGAAGATCTTACAGGTTTTGTTGTGATTTTGTATCCAGTTGTTTTGTTTGGGTTTTGTTTTTTTGTTTGTTTGTTTTTGAGTTTTTTTTAAGAATAAGCTCTTGCATCATTCTGGGACTGAACTGTCTCAGTTTGCTTTTCTTACTGGCTCTCTGAAACTTTCACAAGGACAAAGCAGACAAGTTCTGAGATTTGCAGAAGTTCTTGTCAATTCATCTGCTCAACTGAGAATAAAACCTCATGTAACCACAGTAAAGTTCCAGGTAAACCTAATGTTCTCACCTAACATGGATGGGTTTAGTATCTTTTTTTTTAAAGGATGGCAAAGGATCCCATAAAGAGCCTCAAGCTCTTTACTTTACAATAATGAGTTTGTTTTTCGAAAAGCAGTTCAGCAGTGTTGTTGTATAATTTAGCAGAGCTGAATAAAAGTATGAATTTGTCTTTCCAGCTTTTATTCAGGATAATTTTTAAAAAAATATCTAGGTCAATAGTCCATATTCTACTTAAGTATGTTGCACATAGCATACACCCTGTATGAGAAATTACTGCATATGGTAATACTTATCTAGTAAATAATAACCTAGATATGCATAATCCCCATTGAATTTTCATACATTGGAGGAATGCTGTCGTATAGAGGAGGAATAGTTGTCCACAAGTAGTAAATAAAAAGTACTTTTTCCTTCCAATATAGACAAATTGACACTTACCTTCTGGTGACACTAACCATGTCATCGTTTGATTAGTCTATGCTTTTGCTATAAGCCAAAGTTTTTCCACTTCATTGTACGTCATATAACAGCAGTCATATCATAGGTTCAGCCTTTTCTTTTATTCTCTCCCCCAATATATTCAGTTTTGGCTGTAACAGCAAAGCTGAGCCCTTCTGTCACAAATATAATGAGCAAGCTTTTCTTTGTCCCAAGAAGTAAAGTCAAAACCTCTGTTTTTGTGACTGTAAGACACTGGTGTCTATTTTGACTTTAATGTTATAAGGATAAGAAAGAAATATGCTCATTTTCATACTTATTGTTATGGTATATCAGGCTAAAGACCCCAACAAAACACTTTCAGAAGTGATAGTAAATTTCCATGTTCAACTTTGCGGTAACACACTCCAATTGCTTTTCCAAGCAGCTATATTAAGCACAAAAATCACACCCCAGATTCTAAGAGACTGTTATATTCATTCTTGTCCTGTTGGACTGAGCACAGTGATAATATAATCAATGATAACTTGATCTTATAATAGTGAACCTGTATATTTTGCTGTGTTGGATTCCTCCCAAGCTGTCATTTCTTTTGCACAGGTTTTTGTCATCCGGATTTTTTATGCTTTAACACAAGGGAATTTAGCATTTGGAAAGCTCTTAGGAACTTAGTATCATGCTTTTTCACTGATTTATTTCATTTAATCAAAACATTGTGTGATATACTTTGCACCATGAAAACTGTGTCTTATATGCCAGACCAATGTTTTTCTGTGGAAATGTATAATCTGTTTTCTAATGATGTCTACTATAGTCTTGCTCATCTATTCTTGGTGACATAGCCCAGAAAACAAATCATATCCTGGACTGCATCAAAAGAAGCATGACCAGCAGGTCCAGGGAGATGGTTCTTCTTCACTGCTCTGCTCTCGGAGACCCCATCTGGACTACTGTGTCAAGCTCTGGGGCCTCTGACATAAAAAGGATGACCTATTGGAGTGGGTCCAGAGGAGGGCCACAAAGATGATCGGAGGGCTGGTGCATCTCTCCTCTGAAGATAGGCAGAGAGAGTCGAGGTTGTTCAGCCTGGAGAAGAGAAAGCTCCAGGGACACTTTCTAGCAGCGTTCCAGTACTTAAAGGGGGCCTACAAGAAAGCCAGAAAGGGACTTTTGACAAGGGCACATAGTGATAGGACGGGGAGTAATGGCTTTAAACTGAAAGAGGGTAGACTTAGGTTAGAGATAAGGAAGAAATTCTTAACTGTGAGGGTGGAGAGGTACTGGAACAGGTTAGTCAGAGAAGTTGTGGATACTACATCATTGGAAGTGTTCAAGGTCAAGTTGAACAGGGCTTTGAGCAACCTGATCTAATGGAAATTGTTCCTACCCATGGCAGGGGGTTTGGACTAGATGATTTTTGAAGGTCTATTCCAACCCAAAACTTTCTATGATTATAAAAAGCTTTCCAAAATAATTTCCTATATTACAAATATATATTTAGGGGGTTTTGTGTTATGAAAAATCAAGGGTTCCCTCTTCCAACTCAAAATTGTCTATGAATGTGTTTATATTTATGGAGAGTCTCTCAACATGTAGGGCCCGTAATTCATTCATCTTCTGCTACAACTCTGCTCAAAACTTCTATTTTAAAATTGTCTTAAATGTCTCCGGTTCCTTTATCCAGTTCATTGGGCAGTTGCATTATTCTATACTGGTAATACACTTCTACATCTTTTTTAATGAGCTTCATCTTGGTATGAGTTGTCTGCTACAATGTACAGCTCCATGTTCTGCATTGAATTTTAACTGAAAAGAAAATTGGAGACCAAAAGCAGTTACTGGAAAGGTGTCTCAGAAAAGCTAAATTTCCTGCAATTAGTTTTCAGACACTTTGCAGAGCCAAGGAATCAGGCAATATATGCTTAACTTAGAGAACAAGTTTTGACAAAGATTTTGTATAACCTCACAACCAGGATAGCATAGCAGCAGATTCCAGCTCAGTCCAACATTAATTTCTTGTACTGGGGGATAAGAAATCAAGAAAGGCAGCTTACCTACCTGCTAGAACACATAGAATAATCATGTAGACATCACATTCCGAATTTCACCCTGAAAGTGTCTGTTTCTCTATTAATTATGAAAGACATCTAGGATGACCAGCTTACATAGATATATGCGCAGTACAGCTACTTAAAGTTTGTTAAAATATTTCCTTCCTCTTGATGTGGGAAAATTTAGATGGCCTGTCTGAAAGACGGTTACCTTTAGAGTGAATACTGGGAAATAGGCACTTCTAGATTGTTTCAGACTTTGATTCAGTGATTTTGTCCTAGAAATTATTATGTCCACTTTGAATCTAAAAGCACTCTAGATGAGTAACTCAGAAGTGGATTTCTGTATTTCAGATGAATCTTACCTTAAGAGACTTTGAAAGCAAATTTAAGGAGACGTACTGGAATAGCCTATAATTACTATACAAAACCCATGGGGAGGAAAAGATGGAAAAGAAGGTGAGAGAACAACAGATATGGAAAGAAAGATTAATTTAAATCATTTAGCCTTATTCTCTACATAACAATATATTTGATGGCGTCCTTTCCAGCAAAGCTCAGGAAAGCAAGTTCACCTGTTCAGTTTAATTTACCCAGCACCTTATTTGTACATTTCAAAAGAATAATCTGAAATACTCAGTATATAATTCTGATATGTTAATGGGGTTAAAATAATTTTTTGTACTTCTGTCCTGGTTTTAGCTGGGACCAGGATTAGCTCTTCTTTCTAGCAGCTAGAAGAGCTCCGTGTTTTGGTTTTACTCAGAGACTCACTCTGAGAAGAATGCTGATAGTGCACTGATGTTTATAGATGGCACTGAGGTCTCAAGGACTTTTCAGTCTGCCGGGTTCTTGCCCGTGTGCAGGAGCACAACAGGATAAGGGGGGAGCATAGCTGGGACAAGGGGTCCACGACTCTCTTTACGATTTGTACCTGAACTTAAGATTGAGGGCCAAACTGGCCAATTAGTATTCCATATCATGCAGCGTCATGCCCAGTATAAGAGTCAGGGTCAGCCGGAAAGAAGAGTTTTTGCCCTTCCGGGACTCTCACTTTCGGGTGCTCAGAGTGTTTTCTCTCTCTCTCTCTCGCTCTCTGTCTCGGGGCCTCCCGTTCGTCCGGGATTGCGGTATCGAGTTCTATCTGTTTCGGGATTGCAGTTTCGGGACGAGACGGGCCTCGGTCAAGGGGTGGTGAGCAATTACACCGTACATCACTCGTTTGCATATGTTTATCCTTGTACATATCTGTATATACATATATTGGTAGCGGTAGTAGTAAATTGTTCTTATCTCAACCCTCGGGTCTCTTTTCTTTTTCCGCTTTGATTCTCTCCCTCATCCCTGAGGTGTGGGAGGGTGAGAGGGGACTGTGTCGGGTATAGTTGCCGGAGCAGCCTAACCCACCACAACTTCATGTGAAAAATATCTAATCCCTAAAACTGCTTAAAGAACTGTTTAAGACTAAAATACTTCAGGAAATTAAAAGTCTTCACTCTGGTTGGTTAGTTAGCCTTGATATATTCTAGGTATATTTGAATCAGTCCTGCTGGATTGCTTTGCCGTGTTTGTATGTTCTCACTTACGGAGCTGTTCTTATTAGCTTGTAAAATTCAAGGTTAATCCAAGTTCAAATTTTGTTGAAGATTATACAACGAGCATATATGACAAAAAAGTAATATGAATTTTCAATGTAACAAATACAATTTTGAGTGGAATGTCATGAGAAAAATGGAAAGTCAAGCATCAGTTACAGCTGGGAAGCCTTTCATTATTGGCTTCAGATACATATAAACATGTGGAGAAGCTACTAATGTACATTACCAGTCACATTTTCCAGTCTGGATATATTTAAATGTGTCATATATTTTTTATGACCTAGTTTTTACAGATAAACTACAAGATATGATGACACAATGGTGAGAAACATCTATCAACTCTTAGTGGCACAAAATAGTAACATACAGATATAAAATAAGTACTTGAAAACACAGGTGCCAATTTAAAGTGGGTAAACTTTAAATGTCTTCTTTGTACAGTGCCTTAAGTTGCTTTCAGTATAGAGATGGAGGTCCTTTCAGTGTATCAGTTCTGAGTTGCCTTTAAGAGGGATTTCCTTCCTGCATTGAACAAGGGAGGACTGCGAAGACTGGCTCTCAATTTAGGAATGCAAATCAGGTGCTTAAAGATAGATTTTATGAATAACTTCTTAATTGGTTGTGCACGTCAGAATTACCTCTTTGGTACCTGTACATTAGCTTTTCAGCCTTTTAGAAGGACATGAATAAAATAGCATTTAAACACCACTGAATATCTGAATCAATAAGGTTATTTAAAAGCCTTAATTTTAGAGAGTTGCATTTGTTTTCTTTTGGCACTACAACTTTTTTTCTTCCTGGCAATATGAAAGCAGTTGAAGTCCTCTAATCTTGTTTCTGCACAGCTCTGAAGAACTGCAATTTTTCATTTTCAATGGTCAAGAAAATCTATTTATTGCCATATTGCCTTTTTGTGCTGAGAATGGCCCTTTGATAGAAGTATTTAAAGAAAAGAAATACGACTTTTAGATACAGCGGTTTACTTTTAGCCACTGAAAGCCAGGCTGGGCTACATCATGTAATCATGTAACTCCTTCCCTCAGAGACTTATTGGTGATGCACTGTCTAGCAGTGTTAGGCATGGAAGGCAATGGAGGTTATTCCAAGGCTGTTTGCTGTAGTGCAGACACACAGACATGAGAAGGTAAGTAGAGTTTGAGCACTGCCACAGAGGTCTGCAGCAGAAACATAACAGGGAACAAGACAGGATGTATCATCCAAGCAGGAAAGAAGCAGGATCCTGGGAAACTGTGTAAGAGAATCAGGGTATCTCCTCTTCCCAACTACAATCACAACAGCAAGAAGAAAATAGTCCAATAGCGGCAGTGTATGCAGCTTTCTATGCTTAAAGGCACTCAGAATGGGGGCTGTAGAGCTAAGTGGGATTTGGCTTGAGCAGCTGTAGGTGACACTTAGGCAGCTGCTTGCTTTTTCCTTTGTTATATGTTACTGACCTTATAGACACAGCCGAACGTATCTATTCCTGAATTGTACACCTTATTGGGTTACATGACACACCTTAAGATACATGATTCATCCTACAGAATCTGTTACAGACCTTTGGGGAGAGTAAGAAAGTCACTATTAAAGATGAACTAACACCTGCATTGTGTGGGATTTAGTTGCTGCAGTGTCTGTTTTACAAATCCCAACAAACATAAGATTTCCCAAGTCACGTGAAGAACTGATAGTTATTTAGGTGTGTAAAATCGGCTGCTTTCAAGAGGTATTTAAAATCTAAGTGTCTTAAAGGATCTGGATCTAAAGACTAAGGCTGCTCCTAAGACTTAAGATATGTACCTGTTGTGCTGCTAATGGCACTGAGGGTGATGTTTCACAATAACTTTTAATATTGTGCTTGAATTGTTTAGTAATTAAAATCAAGTCATTACTAAAAAATGCCATGTTTTCTCCAAGGTTTAGGCACTTAAAGCCTGACAATACCAAGAGAAATATTTTGAAGTTGTTGAAAAATGTCTATTTATGTCCATTGCCTTGTAATACTTACTCCTGTGTGGCAAAATCACACAGCTGATTCTTCATTTCTATTCCATGAATCTTGTTATTTCCTGAGGGTACAAGATGGATTTATTTATTTAATAAAATAATTTGTGTACATATAAAATGATAAATTCTAGGAAAAAAAAAACCACTAACAAACAAAAAAAAACCCCAAAACATTTGTGAATGCATTAAATGTCCTGAAATTTGGGTTTTATTGGAAAATTGTATATAGACTGATTAAAAAAGCAACAAAGAAAACCCCGGGTCTGTATACGTTATTCTCAGTCTGGCATATTAGATACTCCTAGTCACACAGAATCTCGTCTTTAATGGAGGTTGTCTGTTTAAAATAATGACATTTTGACAACGATTAAAAAACGAACAAGTGTTTGCAAAAATTGAGTAATTTACTCAGTTTCACGTTAAATAGTCTCTTCCAAAAGCAATTGTATCCTTTCATTTAACTACAGAGGAATCATCTTTTAAACTGGCCAAAGTGATTTATTTTATTTTTCTGGGCTAAGTAACATCTATCTTACATTTCTTAACACATCCTGCAAGATCTCATGAGGAATATCTATTTCATGAAACATACAAAAGCCCTTAGGAACATATTAAGATTAAATGATCTAGTCTCTGACCTTAATTTTTTTTTCAGAAATAAAAATATGCTGAGATGTAAAGAAAATTACTAATATAAAAAGCTATGGGCACTACAGCTCTGACCAATTTGCTACCCCCCTTTAAAAGTTAGACATTGGCACTTGTGGTCAAAAAGAGCTTTTGATCCCAGCTTCCTGCATAAATTAGAGAATGCAGATCTGAATAGCTGTATCGTAGAAAAGAAGTAGAGCAGAATGTACATCAATACTTTAAAAGTCAGAAATGACTTGAGGCAATCAGCACAAGAAGATAGGGGAACGGTTAAGTCTGTAAGTCTGCTTTGTTGTAGATACTGTTTGGCAGGCTTTTACGTTCTCTGTTTTTGTGCTTCCTCATGTAAGATGTGATCACGGAACTCCCCTATGGTTTTAACCCTCAGGAAAGAGTAAGAGCACATTGGGTCATATACTAGCCAGGATTTCAATCGCTTTCCTTGGAATCTACCAGGCAATGTCTGATTGAGTGAGAAGAAGACATCCTCCAGAGGAAAAAAGTGCCAATCACAGAAGAAAATGAAACTCTGATAATGCCTCAAATAACATGATAAAATAAACATCAAAGTGTAAAGATAATACCACCTCAAAAAGCTACCCTCCAGACTGTTATTGGAAGTGGGTGGATGAGCAAGAAGCCTGCCAGAATGCTATTTTCAGAGAAGTATAATTATAAAGTGATTTCCTCTACTCTTAAGATACCATCTGGGCAAACTTTTCAATCTTGCAAAGTAGTTCAAAGGACCTTTCCGAAGAAGTACAACACTTTAATGTAAGTTGAAGGAGCAGCAGAAACAAAGCTAATCCCAAATAAGCAAACAAGGTATCATTAATAAGGATTTCTAAGCAATCAGAGAGGGTTAAATGACTCTCTTGAAACTAGGTGAAACTTTGTTTGCCATTGAAATCCATAAAAGCTTTGCAGTTGCCTTTCAATATGCTGAGGATTTCACTCATTAGTTTGATTCCTTGTTAACAGACTACAGGATATGATCAAAGGGAAATGCCAATGCTGTGAAAGATATAAAGCTCCAGACACTTGAGGGAGTCTCCTGCTTTAGCAAGTTCTACAAGTTTATTAGACTGGAGAGTGATACTTCTTTTGAGATTGAATCCCTTCAAAAGCATTTTCTAACTAAAAGATCCTAATTTCAGTAGTCCAATAATCAAAATGGAATCAGTCTGGCTGATTGGATGAGAAATGATTGAGGGACTTTTCAAAAACTATTCTTTCTTTTTATATATCTATACTGTTTAAGTGTCATAGTATGTTTGCAGTATGATTGACACTGCTTATAACATCAGAAGTCTGATAGATTGAATGAAATAAATCAGTGCAACTACTACAGGCTTAAAAAAATACTGATATGTATTTCTTTTCCTATGCTAGATAAATTATCAAATGCATTACATATGATGTCAGAGAAAAAATATAGAATAATTTTTACTTATTCTGGTAATCCTAAATCACCTAATCCAGTCTGATGACCATTTGGAAATAGCATTTTCTTTCTATGACACTTTTTCATTATTTAGTGTATTTCATCTGGCAGAAATAACTTCTATTTATACCACTTACAAGTAACAAAAACCAAAACCCTTTATTAGGAGCATGTAAATATCAGCAATCTAGTTCTATACATAACCCATGCATTAAAACATGAAGTATTTCTTAATTATAAACTTGCTATGCATTGTTTGTATTCCAGGTATAAGAACTGTTCCTATTATCTGTTGACACTTGGATTGTGAGATCGCTTTATAGCATGATCTCTTATTGACTGCAGCTTTTTAATAGTCACATGAATCAGTACCCTGTCATATACTTTTAAAGATGGCCCCGTACTGCAACATGTGATTGAATACAGTTTTCTCTCACAATCTGTATTTTTGATTCAATAGAATTTACGATTATGCAGACAAGTTACACGTACAAAACCATGACTGAACAAGTGTAGGATTATCACCAAGGCATTCATGGGTATGTCAAACTGAGTCTTGAAAATCTCCAATATAGAGATGTTGTCCAAAAACGGATTTGTGCCTGGCATGCAATAAACCAATTCCACAGGCTCAGGAGAGATACTGTATTTTTTCAGGCCTGGGTGCTTGGTGGATTTTCCACAGATCAAGCGCATTGACCAGGAGAGAAGTTGTAATACTTATACAAGAGTTTTACACAAAATCCGGCCTACCTAATACATATGTAAGAGATTACCTCACTAGGTCATTCTTATTGGCTTTGGATCAAAACTTATTGCGCTTGCACCAGTTCTACTGGTGGTCCCTGGTGGTCTTATGAGGATCTTTTGGGAGGTATCCCCTTCCTCATTTAGAATCATAGAATCATAGAATGGTTAGGGTTGGAAAGGACCTTAAAGATCACCTAGTTCCAACCCCCCTGCCATGGGCAGAGAAATCCTCCACTACACCAGGTTGCCCAAAGCCTCATCTAACCTGGCCTTGAACACTTCCAGGGATGGGGCAGCCACAACTTCTCTGGGCAACCTGTTCCAATGCCTCACCACCCTCAATGTAAAAAATTTCTTTCTTATGTCTAATCGAAATCTCCCCTTTCAGTTTAAATCCATTGCCCCTTGTCCTATCACTACATGCCCTTGTAAAAAGTCCCTCTCCAGCTTTCCTGTAGGCCCCCTTTAAGTACTGGAAGGCTGCAATAAGATCACCCCGGAGCCTTCTCTTCTCCAGGCTGAACAGCCCCAACTCTCTCAGCCCGTCTTCATAGCAGAGGTGTTCCAGCCCTCGAATCGTCTTCATGGCCCTCCTCTGGACTCGCTCCGGTAGCTCCACGTCCTTCTTATGTTGGGGACTCCAGAGCTGAACACAGTATTCCAGGTGGGGTCCCATGAGAGCTGAGCAAAGGGGCAGAATCGCCTCCCTCGTCCTGCTGGCCACACTTCTCTTGATGCAGCCCAGGATATGATTGGCTTTCTGAGCTGCAGGCGCACATTGTCAGGTCATGTTGAGCTTCTCATCAACCAACACCCTCAAGTTCTTCTCCTTAGGGCTGCTCTCAATCCATTCTCTTCCCAGCCTGTACTTGTGCTTTGAATTACCCCGACCCACGTACAGGACCTTGCACTTGGCCTTGTTGAACTTCATGAGGTTCTCACAGGCCCACCTCTCCAGCCTGAAGAATAAAGCCTCTCCTTTATTCCTCATAAGGTACTGGTTCAACTCAGGACACAATTATGTACTTGTTTCTCAGCCAGGTCCACCACACATTAACCAAGAGAAATGTATGTCCTTGATTAAACGATATTGGCTATACTTCAGACAAAGAAGAGAAGAAAGAAAGAAAGAAAGAAAGAGAGAACAGATAAGGAGAGGACTGCTTCTGAGGAACAGCTTGGGAGGGGGGAGGATGGTTTGTATCAGAGAGTCCATATCTTCTCTAGAAAACCTAATCCAGTGTGGCACTGCTCTCCTAATGAATATTTATTTTTTCCTAACCTGAACTTCCTGAGCAATATATGTGGCCATTACACTTCCTTTTACTTTTTACCATAAGTGAAATGAGTTGTCTTTATTGTCTTCATTACTCACCCCACCTCAAGCACACACGGCCCCTACACTTTAAAGTCTAAACAAGTTGAGCTCCCCCAAAGACTCCTATTAGGTTGTGCATCCCATGCTCCTCACCATCATTGCAAGCCTTCACTGGATCCTTTCCAGTGCCTCAGTGTCCATCCTGAAAAACTGAGTCTCACTTCTTCTGTGTTTTACCAGAAAGAAAATATTTGTAGAAATATCCTTTTATTGTTTGGCAATGTTTTGAGGCCTATTTCTAGGAAATCATGTTTTTCGGGTTGTAAATGTGTTTGTTTGGTTATTTGGTTGGTTGGTGGGTTGATTGGTCGATTTTTACTTTCCAAGTCCAGATGTCTGAGGAAAAGGGTAACATAGTTATATCCTACAGGCATGGCCATTGTTTTAATACTGATTTCTATTTGCAGGCTTCAGCTTTGTTTCCACCTATTCAAAATGCCTGACAGGGCATGAGTTCAGAAGGAAAAAAACTCTGAAATCATCAGGAAAGAAACTTTGTAAAATTATATAAGATTCGTACCTCTTCTAAGCTCTGGCACAACTAGCGAATCACATAATAGTTGAGGCTGAAAGGCATCTCTGCACGTCATGCACGCCAGGTCCTCTGGTCAAAGCAGGTCCTGCCTCAGGGACTGTGTCTGGTCAGGTTTTGAACTGATTGTAGTCCTTTACTTCCTCCCTGAACACAAAAACGTCATAAAAGAGAATGAATCTCATTCTGATATTAGAGTATATAAAATTTTACTTCCTCATTTTTTTTGTGGATACTTACATCCAGATACAAACTGTGGCAGGGAAGGCTCAAGTTAACTAGCAAAATAAATCTGCTAGATGATGAATTAAAAGAAATAGGGAAGCTATTCTATCTAGAAATCCAGAGAGAGGAAGAAGAAAACAAGAGAGTAATAACAAGGTGAAGTAATCTAATACTACATAGAAATCTACCTGTTTCAGAGGTGTAGAATAATTAACTGTCACTTAGATATGAAAAAGGTGCATGTATAACTTCTTATAGAAAGAAGATAAAAAAATGCTGTATATTGTATGTATATACATAGCATATCATGTACATATACAACTATGACTAATTCATTGCATTTATATGCAGATATATGAACTTCACTTTATGTAAATAAAACTCAATGTCCTCCATAACAGTAATTTCTGAATTATTTGGAAACAATTCTGATACTCATTCCATTTCATAGAATCATAGAACAGTTTTGGTTGGAAGGGATCTTAAATATTATCTAGTTCCAACCTCCCTAAGGAACACCTTCCGTTAGATCAGGTTGCCTAAAGCCACATACAACCTGGCCTTGAACACTTCCAGGGATGGGGCATCCACAACTTCTTTGGTCAACTTGTGAAGAAGGTTCATCCTCAGAGAGAAGTTCTTCCTTATATCTAATCTAAATCTACCCTCTTCCAATTTAAAGCCATTGGCCCTTGTCCTATCACTACTTGCCTTTGAAAAAAGTCCCTCTCCAGCTTTCTTGTAGGCCCCCTTTAAGTACTGGAAAGCTGCCAGAAGGTGTCCCCAGAGCCTTCTCTTCTCCAGGCTGAACAATCCCAACTCTCTCAGCCCGTCTTCAAAGCAGAGGTGCTCCAGCCCTCGGATCATCTTTGTGGCCCTCCTCTGAACTTGCTATAACAGGTCCACGTCCTTCTTAAGATGGAGGATCCAGAGCTGAACACAGTACTTCAGGTGGAGACTCACGAGAGCAGAGGGGCAGAATCACCTTCCTCGACCTGCTGGCCACGCTTCAGTTGGCTTTCTGGGTTGCAAGTGCACGTTGCAAACTTACGTTCAGATTTTACATATTCTTTATTCACATCAGTAGTCTCTGATATCAAAAGAATTGTGTTACAGTTAAGTACATAAGATCAGACTATGGTGTTAGAGTTTATCTAAAGGATTTATTATTTTAATTTATTAATACATCAGTTTATCGAGTGTTAACTATGGAACTGAAGCAAACATGACTCTCTTCAACTGATTTTAGGAAGAAGACTGCTTTCTTCCTTGTCATTGGAGAAAACAGAGGGAAGACAAGCATGTGATTTTACAATTCTCTGAAGTGTTTGAGCACCTTCTAAACTAAAGATAAGTTGAAAGTTAAGCTGCTACACATTTGAAGGACAGAGCATGAAGTGAGTGTGCTGTAGAAATCAGCGATGTTGAAGAGATGCATCAGAACAGATGTTTCCAGTCCAGCTCTGGGCTTGTTGCTTTTCCTCCTTCCCTCTGCTTTAGTGCAACATTTTGGTTCATTAAGTTTCCTTTCAGAACTAAACAGTAAAGGATAGTATATTTTGACAATTGTAAATGACTGGCACGATTTTTTTTTACTAATAGCAGGAAGCACACTACATTTGGTGTGAAAATGTAAGCTGGGTTCAACTTTTACTTCATAAAATTGTTTAAAGCTCTTATTTTACTCCACTAACTCTGTTGCACACTGCCACTCAGTTTACGGTGGCCTTGACACTGTTGGAACACAGTAGGAGTTGCTTTGAATTACCCTCCATCTATGAAAAGATGAAGGCACAGCCAAAGATTGACATGAAACAAGGAGAGCAGTATCTTTTTTGCCTATTATCCTAACAACAAGGAAAATATAAGAAAGAACATTTTCTTTTAAACTGTCTGGATGATTGCCTTAATGTGAGGCAAACTGCTGGTATGAGATAAAGTGTTAAAATATGGTTACATTAGCGGTGATGAGAAATATTTCTTAGTGATGATGGTTAGATGACTGCCTCCTGCCCTCCTGAGTCCTAGGTGTAAAGGTGGGATACAGGCAGTCTGTTGTCCAGGTTCCTTTCATCAACAGTACAGATTTTTTCTGAATCTCTCTTCATGGACAGACAGAAATGTCCTTACACTAGTCTCTGCACTATGTACTTATGATATCTGGGAAAATTATTTTTCTTTCATGTGCACATAAGCAACATGGAAGAAAAACTATCTCAAAGCTTGTTAACACTTACAACTCTGAATTTGTCCATACTGAGGATGAAGGGTGAGGCCCGAGACAACATTTGGGAGAGCCTGGCTGTTACTACTTTTCCTAGCAAAATGATCAAAGAGATATAAGCAGTGTTTCCCAGGAGCAGCTGCTACTTGCCATGGATTTTCAGGGCTGGGGTGTAAACCAAGGCCACCTAAAAATCACACCATAGGAAGCTACAACTCTGCATGATTAACTGCTTTTCATTTGAGTAAAGCCAGTATAGGATCAGAAAAATAAATAGGGTATTGACACAATATAAAAAATCTGCTAACTGTAATAGTTTTGTTCACATATATAATTTGGGAAAAATTAGCTTTAGTCTTTTATGATTAATGATTTCTTATAGTGACTGTATCTAGGTCAAAATGTATATGACTGGTTATTTCATCTCAGGGCTCAATAATTAAGATGTTCTTCATCGAAAGGTTGAAAGAGACAGTTTTAAAATAAAAGGGCTCTCTGACAGTAGAATTGTATTTAAATAATGTACCATATTCTAATATAAGTGTCATTTTCTGACACTGGAAGAAGCAAGGGTGCCAAGATTCAGACTTGAGCTGCACAGCTCTGCTTCAGGTTTCCACTTCCACACTTTCTCCAAGTTCTGCCATGTGAAATGTTAGGCTACTGAAAGGACTCATTTTCATTTTTTGTCTCAGGTCACTTGTTGCTGAGTGGTTCTCTATGAGAACATGAGTCACGTTCCAAAGGCACGAGGCCCTTTGTCTTGCCACCCCCTACCACCCCTTTATCCTGCCACTGATAGACTCCTTTCATTCCCATTTCCCCAAGGATTTAAAGTGGCCAGTGGGAGTGATGTTAGAAGAGCGGAAAATTAATGCTGTATAGCTAAGGAGAAAAATGAGCATATTTGAAACGCTGTGAAATAATGTTAAAGCAGTCTGAAAGAAAAAATTGTAATACGCCGTTCACTGTTCCATTATGACCAATCTATCTCATAACATTATGTCGAGTCCTGACTCACTGATGACAGTGCCTCACACCCACTGTTTTAGAAAGATGTACATGTTCCCAGTGATATAAAAGACAAGCTTTTTGACAAGCTATTGCAAGTGTATTACTTTGCACAGGGAAAGATTTCTTCCCCAAACCTGAGAAGTGACCATTGTATATAACAGAGCATGAGTCTAGATTCTCATAGCTTCTATTATTGCAAATGCTATTCATAGTCATAAAGTTATATAGACCTTTTTAAAATTTAGCTATTCAGTGAGTCAAGTGCTTGTTAACGAAAGTAATGCAATCCTTTTCCTGTCACATGAAACAGGACAATCTATTTTTTAATTATTTTAGCTTAATATTTTCTTCCGCTATATGTCCTATACAATTCAAAGTATAGATTAAATCCATGTGATTTGGTGCTATAAAAGCTTGATATGAAAGATCATCCTTTTATCCTTTATAATCTTCAACTACTACCTCATCATATAAAGCTCTGCGTTTTGATGTCTTTGGTTAAAGAAGCATCACACTGTTAGTTTGTTACTACACAGACAGTCATATAACGCACACATTTAGGTAAAATAGAATATGATTAAGGGCATAAGTTACCATTGTACTCTATATAGGGACCAAGCAGCATGTTGCAATCTAGTTACCCTTTAATGCATGCCAAATGCTTGAGCTGTTCTACCTCTAAGCGCTTTTACTATTTAAAAAGCAGTTCAGGTAGTCTAACAGAATTTGCTTTTCATTGCATCTGTTTTGAGCAGATGATGTGAAAAACAAATGCTGACTTTTACTCATTTATTTTGTAAGAACATTATGGAAACTAGAAGGAAATCAGAATATAATCAGGAAATCTGTGATATAAACATTTAATGACCTCAGATAAGTGCATAAACCCCAAATATGTTGGGTTTTTAGAGAAGCTTATGCGAGGATTTTGATGGTCATCAGTGCAAATTTTTTTTCAAGTTAAGACCTACCATTTCCATTAAGCTTAAGGGTTTACAGATAAGTTACACCACCAGTCTGTAACTTTGTGATATTTTTACTTGATTTTATTTTTCAAATGGGAAATTAATTTCATAGCTTACTGATTATTATTTCTTTGAAGGTTTGTCAGATCCTGTTTGCTCATTGCTTGAGAGTATCTGTTTGACATTAAAGGAACTCAAAGAACCTAAATATTCACAAAACTTTGAAAATATTCACAAAAATATTCACAACAAAATATTCACAAAAATTTTTTTCAAGAGTAGTCTGGGAGAATCATTTCTCTGGATCACTTTAGTACAAGTGGTGCAAGCGGTTTTCCTCACCATAAATTTTCCTTGTAAGTTACTCTTATATTTCCTCAGTTCTGGTATCCATTGCATGTCTTTTGCACTCTATGAAGCAAGCTGCAATGCAATTATTGCAGCCTCAGCCTGTTGCAGGACAGAAAGGTAAAGAAGTAGACTGGTATGACTTTTCCCCAGATCCTTGGATTTTAAGGTCCTGGATTTGTGTTTTAAAGGATAAGACAGACAGGATTTAATAAATTTTACTTGGGTTTTCTCAGAGCTGCCCTTTTGCTGGGAAAGACAGTTGATGGCTACAACAGCTACACTAGTTCAGAAATTGTAACTTACCATGCTAGTAAGTTTGTAGTACCTAATCCTTCTACCATTGAAGATAACAGTGCAGAGACAGTATGAAAAAAAGAATAGCAGTGGATTACTAGTGAGGAAGGCAGGGAAGGCGGAAGGGAAAGACGAAATTGCTCATTCTTTTAAGGGATTTAATTTTACATGTTTGAGAGGGAAAAACATGCTAACAGCATTTTATTGGGATAATAAAACTCGTAAAGGACTCTAATGGCAAAAAACGTGTATGCATATATACATACATATACATCCTTATATATGTATATATGAACTAAAAGAATAGTTAGTCAGACTTTTGAAATTATGTTTTCATTAAGAAGTGCACACATGCTCAGATACACACATACTCTCAGACATGTTGAGCTAAAGTTCAGCTTTAAAAAGGTGCATTTATAAAAAACAAGACTTTCCCAGGGCCTGGTATTTCAATCTTTGTCCATGACAAACACTTTGAGTTATCATGGAAAAAAGAATCTATTCCTCATTTGCAGAGCTGCCAGACTCAAGCCTCCTGTGTACTTTTAAATGAACTAATGAGTGAAAAATTAAAGAAAAGGGCTCAGGGTGCAGTAGCAGGTATGAAGGTGAAATGGTGCAACACTTTACGAAAGCTTTTGCTCATGTTCAATGGGTGCAGAGTATATTGTACCTTTATTCATCAGGCAGTGCATAGATGACACAGAACACTAATGGCATTGTTATTTGCCCACCATCGGTTATTTTAATGTCTAGGAGTAAAATGAAAATTCCACTGAGGATTTAACACAGGTATTTTTACAGCTTCTTAGTCCATACTGACACTAAACAACTCTTTGAAGATCAGCTTCAGGAGAAATGCAGCACCATCAGCCTAGTGTTTCCAGGTCAGATGCTATTGAAAGCACTTGGTGACTTTTCATTTGATAAAACAATAATTCAGAGATGACTGAACATGTCTAGCTGATGAAGGCAGATCAAAAATTCTACTTATCTCTGAGATAACCTTTCTGACTGAAAAGTACAATATTTATTCTAAATCATATTTTTTTTCATGCTAATATGATCTGGAAAATAATGACCATTATTTATTTTTATTCCATGAACTTAGTCTTCAGTATTACTTTAACAACAATTATTTGTCTGATTTTTCTTTTTATTTTTCTAAGATATGTATGCTTGTGAATGTCTGACTTTTAGTTTCCAAATGTCTTCCTTTAAAAAAAATATAATTATTCTAGTCACTTTTCAGAGGAGAAAATTCATAGTACTGATTTTCTTAGAGCTGCTCATTTCATACTTTTATTAAACCTGAGAGTGATCTGTCAAATTCTGTATTGGCTCACCAAAGTACATACACAAAGTATATGCAAAGTCCATGTCCATTCAACATCTTAAACTTGTATCAGTACTGCTCTTCTCCTGACAGCAATTTGCTGTCTCCTTGTTAGTAGTTCTTTAAGAATAAATGACAAGAGTGTCTATAATTAGTCTGGGGCTACAGAAGGTAGGGAGGAGAGAGCTAAGAGTCTCTCTGAACCATATTATGTGCAGCAGAAAGAAGATCCACATGGAGCTGAGGAGGTGAGAGGTTTTTTTTTTTAAGATTTGCTCAGAAATATCTAGAACTTTGTTCAAAAATTGAAAGAAGGTTCATAATCTCACAAATATTTTTCAATCCTCCCATTTCTAATCTGGAGACCGATTCGATACAATGAAGGAGTTGAAGTCTATTCTTTATTCAAGTTGTAATCTGGTTTTACCTTATTCCCAAGTGTATTCCCAAGAGTAGAATACTCTGAGAAAAATGGATTCAAAGAAACGTGAAAGGACTCCTAACATTCGGTGAGAATAAAAGGACAGTAACACTAAATGTTCCACATTTAATGTCCCCAAGATTGAAGAAACTTCCTTCTTTGAGAAGAATGGTTAAAGATTCAACAGCATGAATAACCAGCTAAAGTCAGGGAAATCATAAATGTTTCAATGTAGTTTACCTTTAAAAGAACTGAAATAATATATCCACACCTCTTCACAACCTTCTTATTGAATGCAAATAAATTTAAATACTAAAAAGTAAAAGAAAGATAAACCATATATTTGGTTAAAAAAACCCTCTCACTTCCAATGAGAAAGGAAAATGGCAGTGTTTTATAGTGAGAGTGTCTTCAAATTAAAAGGAAACATCTACAAAGGAAATAATTCGAAATGGATTAAAAATGTATTTTTTGTGTATGTAAATTGACCTATACTATCATGGGACAATGAGTAGACAATAATATTGTCTCAGACACATAACCTTTGCTAAATGAATACCTTAGGCTGGACTTCTTGGCTTGTATTTCTCCTTGGCTTGGTCTTTCCCTTCATGTTCTCTCGGTTTCATTAATTTCTCTCCCTACCAAGATTTTCATAATGTTTGCATCATCTGAGCCAACTTGCCATTGACCTTCAAACAGAGACACCACAGTCCTGGAGATGAAGCACAAAACTTGCAGTCAGGAGAAGAGGGCTATTCTTTGTCCTTTCTTTATATCTTAAGACAACTCAGTCTAGCAGATCCCTTTTTCTTTACATATAGTAAAGGAATGGCATTTATTTATTATGAGAAAATACTTTGGAACTGATAAGTTCAACAAGTAAAGATAGGAGTAATATTCTCATTACCCATACTATTTAATTTATACTTTTCTTTCTGTTTTCAGTTTTTCCTTTGCTCTCTTTACCCATAACTATTTCAAGCCTTTGGCTTTCCTTTGTTTTGTGAGAGTTTATCTTTTAACACAAAACATCTATGAAATATTTTTACAGTCATTCAAAAATCAACAGTTGCCACTTAAAGTGAGAAAATGACCTGAAGTGCTGAAGTTAATTATTTGTGGAATATAAGGTACATTTCAGATGTCATGAAGCACTGAATGTTGACAACTCTTGACTGTTTAATGCAGGACAACACACTTTTCATACTACAAATATATCACGCAGCAGGCAGAAGAATCTAGATACACTAATGTACTCACACTTGATCTGCTAAACTGTTGGCACTCAGGTTGGCTGTCTGAGCAGAGGCTGAATTATCCTCTCCATTTATGAACTGGTCTGCCTAACAATCTGCTATTAAAGCTGTTGAACACAGTGGAAAGGATCTGATTTCGTCGACATGATGCTCCCGAGGACTTCTAGCTCATCATAGACTTAATAAAATCATGTTTGATGCTACATAAAACAACTACTAGTTGAAAGACTAACCATGTTGTATTTTATTTATGATTGGTTGATGGGAACATGAACACAATTCACTTCATTGTGTTGACCTTGAAATCTAGTCAGATTGTTCAATAGCAACTCACCTTATTTGAAAATAACCCGTAATACCATGTAGTAGAGATAAACCTTTGTTGGTCAACTTCTCCAAACAAAGGATAAATGTCATGAAGAGAACAAGTCTTATCTATGAACTATAAATTGCAGTTTCATTGATCTAGTATCATTATTTTCCACAATAATTTAAATGTATTTTTAAAAAGAGCTGTTTGCCCTTTTAAAAAAAAAAAAAAAAAAAAAAAAGAACATCTGTATAAAAGCAAGCTTCCAAAGTCTAAAAAGCATTGGACAAAACAAAATAAGATAAAAGACATTGTAATATATCCATAATTATTCTTTTTTAAGCAAAAATGTCTTTACTCTAAGCTAATTAACAAATAGATCACCAATATCAGACAATGATTGAACAGACTTACTTGACTACATCCAGCCTCATTTCATGTTTACAGGGATGCATGTTACATGCTGGGGTAAACAATGACACCCAGTGGCCATATTGACTCAAGGTCTGTTTGTGCTGTTTTGGATTTCCTCAGCACGACTATTCTATTGTTTAGGAGAGTTAACATTATTATTGTTTTGACTTGGTTTTGGTTTTTTGTGTAGTTTTTTCCCATTATACTGACAACACAATAGCTAAGTTTTCTTTGGAGCTAAATGACATAGCAGGTTAAACACACAGAGCTACATCCCTTTAGCAAAATAAATAATGAGCAGTCCATCAATGACAAGAGTCACACATATAAATCTATATAAATCATGCTTATTAAAGGAACTGACTGTTGAAAAATGTTGAACCTCAGAATGTACTAGATTGGCATGACAAAGACAGATAGTGAATATTCATACTGCTTTCCAGAGGATGAAAGCTGTTGGATTGTTGTGTGCCACTATGTTAACATCAGGGGGGAAAAAAAAAACAACCAAAAACCAACAACGGAAAACAACCGAACAAAAACCACCTAATCTTCCCTCCCAAAAAAACCCAAACCTAAACTACTCCAAAGTGGAGCCTATATTAAAGATAAAAAGGATTTTAATGAGTTATGTTTTATCAGGAGATATGGGATACGTGACTCAGAGACCAAAGCAAAAACCAAGGCCAGTTGACTCTAATGAAATTGGCTAGAAGATGTGGAACTGGAATGTGTTGTCTTGTTCTAACCTGCGTGTTATGAGATCACGTATTCATTACTTCTGACTTCTGTGATGCATTAGTCACTGAATGATTTCTTGGAACAAAGCTAGTATGTCAGTTCTATCATCAGCTGAACCCATGTCTGATCATATTACAGGCCTTCTTGTTGATCTAGAAATAATGAAGTAATTTTTTGAATAAAATTTTTCTCATAAAATACTGCTTTTCTGAATGATACAATTGTAAATTGGGCTTTCCTCTTTTTCTGCCCTTACTTCGCTTTCTGCCTGAAATCACCATATAGGCATCCCAAATTGGTGAAGCTATAAGACAAATATGAAAACTATTTTATTTTCCACATCAGTGCTCGGGAAAAGCAATGCTCTTGATAATCCTAATGACAAATGTAAGCCAATATCACAGTGAATAAGCCATGGTAAAAAGGCTTCAATAAGAACTAAACAATGTCATGTGGAATTGTCGGTGAAAGGTTTGGACAGAATGATGAAGTCCTAAGGCATTTTACAAGCAACCACAAAACTCCATGCCTGAGGAACACAGACAAGATTGCAGTGACTGCTACAGATGGAAAGGCAAAAACCTCCTTCAACAGGTGGTAGATGGGAGATCCAGAAAAGAAAATAGACCTAGTAATTCCTAAGAAAGAATGAAGAACTGTTGACAATCAGAGCCTGTTACAGACTCTGGCAAAGAGCATGGATGGTCTGTGCAACCGTTCCTCAGTGCACGATGCATGTGTCATCCTAAGTGCAATAAAAGCAAATAAAAAAATAACTGCATGAACAAGAGAGTAGATACGGAAAGACCAATTGACACTGTGGGTGTTTATATTAGCCCGTAAAACTTTTTAATACCTTATAATAATACATTTCCTCTCAACTACTGTCGTGGTTTAGGCCGCTCCAGCAGCTAAACTCCTCACAGCTGCTCACTCACCCTCTCCCATCCCCCTGGGGATGAGCAAGGGAATTAAAGAAGAAAAAGAAAAGAGACCCATGGGTTGAGATAAGAACAATTTACTACTACTGCTACCAATATACATATGTACAGATATGTACCAGGATAAATATATACAAACGAGTGATGTACGGTGTAATTGCTCACCACCCCTTGACCAAGGCCCATCTCGTCGCAAACTAACAATCCTGAAACAGATAAATCCTGATATCGCAATCCCGGACAAGCGAGAGGCCCAAAAATAGAGAACGAGACAGAGAAGGCACTCCGAGAGTCTGAAAGTGAGAGCCCTGGAAGAGCAAAAGCCCTTCTTTCTGGCTGACCCTCACTTTTATACTAGGCATTATGCTGCATGATATGGAATACTAATTGGCCAATGTGGTCCTCAATCCTAAGTCTAAGTACAAATCATAAGGAGAGTTGTGGACCCCCCCATCCTGGCCATGCTCCCCTCTATCCTGTTGTGTTCCTGCACATTGGCAAGAACACGGCAGCTGAAAAGTCCTTGAGACATCAGAGCCAACTATAAACATCAGTGCGCTGTCAACATTCTTCTCAGAGCAAGTCTCAGACTAAAACTGAAACACTCTTCTAGCTGCTAAAAAGAAGAGCTAACTGTCACAGCTGAAACCAGGACAACTACTACTGACAGGCTGAGAGAGCTGGGGCTGTTCATCCTGGAGAAGAGGAGGCTCCGGGGTGATCTTATAGCAGCTTTCCAGTACCTAAAGGGGGCCTACAGGAAAGCTGAGAGGGACTTTTTACAAGGGCGTGTAGTTATAGGACAAGGGGCAATGGATTCAAACTGAAAGAGGGCAGATTTCAATTAGATAGAAGGAAGAAATTTTTTACATTGAGGGTGGTGAGGCACTGGAACAGGTTGCCCAGAGAAGTTGTGGCTGCCCCATCCCTGGAAGTGTTCAAGGCCAGGTTGGATGAGGCTTTGGGCAACCTGGTGTAGTGGAGGATTTCTCTGCCCATGGCAGGGGGGTTGGAACTAGATGATCTTTAAGGTCCCTTCCAACCCTAACCATTCTATGATTCCATGATTCTATGATTCTGCTATGTACCTATGTCTCAGTCTGTTTTCAAACTGACTCTATCTTACCAAATTAATCCAGGTAATTTCAATACCATTCTCTCTTTTGACAATTTCTGTTTCATGCAATTTCTTATGACTGCCACATTTTCCCAGAAATAGAGCATCTAGAATGTTCTCCATCATGTACCTCACCGAGCCATCAGTCTAAGGACCTATGACAGACTACTATGATTTATAAAAAAATCCAGTAAGTTCCAAGAGAATAGAATGAACATAATTTTTAATTATTGAAAATGGTGAATGAGAAGAAAGACTAAGATTTCCAATTCATGCTAAGAAACTGTTCTAGTGAGATGATTCCTGTGTCCTTATGAATATCTGTAAACTCACTACTAATGATGCCTGCTGAAAAAGTTCTAGTGACATTTCTATTGAAAAATATGATCACAGAACCATTCAAGCTGCAAAGGGACCTCAGAAGATCTGCCCAATGCCAGCCAGCTCTGGAGTCAGACCAGGCTGCTCAGGGCTTGGACAGCTCGGGACATGAAACCCTCCAGGGACAGAGACAGTGCCAACTCTCAAGGCGACCTGCTCTGCTGCCTCACTGTCCTCATGGGGAAATAGTTTCTCTTTCTACCCTGCCTGAAACTCTCTTATTTCAGTTTATGCCTGTATCCCAAATAGTACCCTTGGTTAACAAAGGAATATCATGCTCCAACTGAAATCAGTGAAAATTTTGTGATTGGTTTCCATAAGAACATAGTATTTCCCTTTTGCTTGTTTTCATTAATGTGATTGCCTGTTCCATACTGAGAGCAGGTCTCCATGGCCAGTCTTCCTCAGAGTGAAAATGAATCAGATGAGTCTCTGAGTTCATCTGCTGTTGTCTTTTTTTTATTCTGCTTTGTTTACAGCCTACTTCTACAAATTAGACATAAAATAATCATTACAGTAAAGACCAAGGAATTCCACATCTTCAGATTCATTAAACTGAATCTCCTGCAGGATACATTGGACAAGCTTTTAATTTAAATTGTAAGTGAAATCAAACTTTCAGTTATATTCAATAAGAAACAGATGAAGAACAGCAGCAATGACAACAATGAAAAGCAATCACACATCGACAGCAGCTGTCTATTTTTAGGGTGCTTGTGAGACACTGTACAGAGCTTTTCTGAAAAAAAAAAAAAAAGGGCAGAAAAAAAGCGCCTGAAAATAAAAAACTACCCCAAACTCAACACCAAAAACAAGTCATCTAGAAAAGAGCCCTTATTTCCCTCCCAAATTGCTTTGGGGATTTGTGAAACCTGCTGCTGCTACAGCTGTCACCCACACTTACCTTTTCTCAGTTACGGAGCACAGCTGAGACCTTCATCTCTCTATACGGTCTCTCTTCCAGTCATGCCATGGGTTGATTTAATTATAGTATCATGCTGACATGTCCTGAGAAAATGTTCTGCAACTGGGCAGGAAGACTTTCAGTCTGTGAGTAGGAGTAAGCCTTATCTCTCAGGTATGGCATTTTTTAACATATTATTACTTACTTTTTAAGAATAGCCTACAATTACCATAAAAGTGATAGTTTATTGATTTAACGGGAACCCATATGTATATATAAGTGCACGATTAATATTCCTTTTAATGCACATTCTCATAGTTTTATTGTATTCATTTGAAAGAGCAGAAACATAGAAATGTCATCACTGAGTTTTCTCTTCTCTTTTTTTTTATTATTCCCTTTTCTCATTGTCTAAAAGCCCCCAAGGATCTCTTATGGTCACCATTCTTGCCAGCATAAGGGATAAATCTGAGGTTGAAAGGAAAAAAAGCAAATTTTATGAGATATTTTGAGGGAAAATCAAAAAGGCAGAGTAAGTTGCACAGGCTTGTGTGCAACGGCTAATGTACTGTACTCAGGGAGTTTAATAAAAGCGCTAAGAAGATGAGAGAGAAGCATGAACAGAGCTATGTGTCTATCACCACTCCCAGCTGGATCCTCCAGCCAAACTAAATTTAGGAAGTACATGTTTTGGCTTAAACAGTGAGTCATATGATAACAGTTATTTTCTTATTACTCAAAATTTGGAGGTTGTGAAGACACAGGATAAACAAGAGACAGTAATTTTCCTTTGTTTGTTTATCTTTTGATATAATGTCTTCTCAGATATATGAATCCTGATATTATCAAACTTCAGAAAATGTAGGAACGATTAGGATATGAATTCTAAAGCTATCTGGAGTGATAGTGTATATAAAATATGATACATGCACTTCTACAACCTGGTTATAACTACAATTTTTAGCTTGCAGACCCTGCTCTATGACATAATTAATTTCATTTTTGAAAAGTTTTGGATATACAGCAGGAGGGTCTGAAGTTTCTCAAGACTTTAATAGTTGTGAAAAATCACCTCTTTTAAAACAGACTAGGATCTGACATCTCGAAAAATCAAGCATGGAAATCAGGGATTGTTTTGGGAAACATGGGCTATAACAGTTCTCAATCATTAAAAAGCAGCTAATGATTTTTGTCATGCTACAAGGATGATAGGAAAATTAGTCTCTTAACAAAGACAAGATAATGACTTTGTCAGTTAAATATTATGAAGCACTGATATTATTTTGCTTGTAAATCTCCTCAGTAAGATCCTTATTCATCATCCCGAGACAGAAAACCAAAGTTTTTGAGATAATAAATATATGAGAATCTCTCTAGTGCTTCACAGGACTTTTTCAGCAGAGTCCCTACCTTCTTGGCTAGGAAGAATTGCATTATCTTTGAAATGTTAAAGCAAACTTTACAAAGCGCTGTGTCAAGCAAACTTTAGTCTCAATGAGATCAGTAAGTATATTGGCCCCATTAGCTGTAAATGTAGAAGACGAAGAATAAGCACTTCTGGAAACCCCATTCTGACTAGTTTCCAGGCTGATATAAAAATGAAAAAATATGTTGGTTGGTTTTTAATTGGTTCCCTTTCCCCCAGCAAGGTATGTAATTCCATGAAGTATAGGATAGACAATATATTTGCTTATAGTTCTACAGGTACCCTTACCTGTATGTGCAAATATGTATACAAGTTTTCATGGCAATATGTGTGCACATCTGTGATGGTACTCACACATATACATACTCACACTTACAAGCCAGATACTTTCTTAGTCCCTCCTCAGTCACCCTTTGTTCAGTTTTCAATGTGATAGTGACAGAATAAAAATGATGCAATAGTTCATCTGAGAAAAATAAAGTCCAGTTTTCAATCCTTGCTTCCCATGAGTTAAAGTTCTGAAGTGTTAAACAGGCACTAACACTCACTTCTCTTAAGTGCAGCAAATACCATAACTTCTATGTACCGGAGTCCCTGCAGATCAGTGGACATGTGAGAACTGTGAATTTAAAGCCATCTCAGAGACGGTGACAAGCAGGACACAGGTCTCCTGTATTTCAATCACGTGAAGTAAAGACCAGGACAAGGATATAGGCTCCGGGGTGATCTTATAGCAGCTTTCCAGTACCTAAAGGGGGCCTACAGGAAAGCTGGAGAGGGACTTTTTACAAGGGTGTGTAGTGATAGAACAAGGGGCAATGGCTTTAAACTGAAAGAGGGCAGATTTAGGTTAGATATAAGAAAGAAATTCTTTACATTGAGGGTGGTGAGGTACTGGAACAGGTTGCCCAGAGAAGATGCCCCATCCCTGGAGATATTCAAGGCCAGGTTGGATGAGGCTTTGGGCAACCTGGTGTAGTGGAGGAATTCCCTGCCCATGGCAGGGGGGTTGGAACTAGAGGATCTTTAAGGTCCCTTCCAACCCTAACCATTCTATGATTCTATGATTCTATGATATTTTCTCAAAGTCTGATGCAGCCACCTTAAGGTCAGGATAAACCTGGAGCTGTGAATACTGAACTGGAGGAAAACAGTTCCACCTTTCCCACAGCCGGAAGTCTACACAAAAGAACTTGGGTAACCTGCAATTACCCAAGTGCCACTAGATAATTGTCAAAAGACCTGCCTACCCTCAGAGGTACACTGTTGTCCTTAGCCACTCCAATGCTTCATTCGATGCAGTCTTCAGGAAGACTGATCTGTAAAAACACCTTCTCCTCAAGTGTTCAGACAAAGCCCTGTAGCTTTGAGAATCCTGCTCTATAGGCAACTGCTGCCTTCTTACACGTAGTGATGCTGAAATCCTTGAAGCATAACTCTTAATTGCGGATCCTGATGTCACTCCCTGAAAGAGACTTTAGTCAGTCACTGATCCTCACCATTTGCTTCTAGGTATTTTTAAGCAACTCCCTGCTCAACAATCTCACTCCCATGGATTCCAGTTTTGGTCATTATTCTCTCCATTCATTGCGCCTGTTTATCCCTCTCAAGCTAGGCAGCAAGTCATTTAAAAGTTAATCAGTGCAGTGCTCAGCATTTCAATAGCTGTCTCCTTTTATGTGTCTAGACATTAGTTGGGGAAACCAACTCAAAGAAATGAGCTACAGTTGCTGTCTGAAACCTCATACCTCATCCCTTCTGAATTTCAGAAACGGTTCATCAGGAAGCTTGTGTTCCAGAACTTAAGTTTATTCTGAGTAAAATGCAAAACCAAGAGAGATCATTTTCTATGCAGTTCACAGCAATGCCAATCTCAATGGCAGAGATGAATTTGTGAATTTTCCATCATCCACAACATGCACTGATTGTATATCATTTTTTCCCACTTAAAATCAAAATTGTTTGAGAACTGCTGTACGTAGGCACTTACCATTAGATGACTTACTAAACTCGGATCTAAACGTTCACCTAATCCTGATCAGTACGTAGATAGAAGTGTCATATGACTTATTTTTAAACATGAGCAAACATTTCTATTGCTAACAGGGAGCCTTAAAGGGTAAATCAGCTCTAGAATTTTAGACTCACATACAGGTGAAATGTATTCAAAAAACAGGCGTGTAAAACACAAACAGTGGTCTGCTTGCCATGTCCAGTATAAGCAAATAAATCCAGTTGACATCTTTGAGAATTACATAAGATACAAAAAGTAATCGGATACCATTTGGTTTTGCCTGACGTAGAAAAATTATATTCATGACGTACCTCACCTTCATATTTCCTAAGTGTTTATTAATTATTGCTTATTCCTTCATGTGTGTTTGTTTCTGTAGCTCTTGCATAATTTGTGTGATTGCTGCATAACTTGTTCTTTATAACTGTTTCCAGGAAAATTAAGCCTTGGATTTAATTTTCTAAATAAATGTTTTATTAACCAAGGTAATTATATCAGAAAGTATTAAATTGTCCAAAGAAGTAAAAGCCCCATTTCTTTAACCTCTCTTTCTCTTTTTCTTTTTTTTTTTTCTTTGTTTTTTTTTTCTTTTTTCTTTTAACGAACAGAATTAGAGCTGCAGCAGGGTGGAAAGAATGCAGTCTGGTGTGCAAAAGCTCTCTATTGAAAAAAACAAACAACAAAGAGGCCTCCAACTCCTCAGAACACAAGAAAATAGTATGCATAAAATCAATGGAGGCATAAAATAAACAAATTAAAAAAGCATTTTAAATGCTAGTTTTGTAGAAGCTCACAAAGTTTGTTTCTTTTTTAATTAATTACTCTTACTAATGGAAAAATAACCAAAAATATAATATTAAGTACTTAATTGTCAGTCTCTTAGTTAAGGGAATATTAGCAAGTCAATGTTAGTGCACTGTTATAGTTTTACTGGCTTCATCAAGAAACCAAAACAGGAAACCCTAACATTTATACTGTACCTAATTTAAGTGAGTAATCCAGGCCACATCTGTTTTTTCTGCTACATCTCATTCTAAGAAAGAATGCTGCTTCATAGCATCCCTGATGATATTAAACGATATCCTGAGCTGCTTCTGTTCTCCGACAACCAGATTCCCTTCCATATATTCCATCACTAACAAGAAATAATGCAGGTAATACAGAAAATAACCACGTAAAATTACTGTGACACCATATTTATTAAATATTTATTTGTTTAAACATTTTATTTTGCTTTCATTTTTCCATTCTCTAGATGTAATTTTCCTATGATAGGAAAAAAAAAAGATTAAAAAAAATGGCTATGCTTTCATTTTTCAAACTCTGAAGCAGGAAATGTTTGAAATGTTTCCATGGGAACTTTTCATTTTGGAAAATACTGCTTTCTTGAAATAAAAATAGTTCATTCAGGATATATTAACTAGAAAACACTCTTTGCTGAAACACTGAATCATAGTAGTTCATTACAGTGTACTCCAAAGCAAAATTGGTGACAATTCTTTCAATAATTAGCATGGGGATTTTTTACCTGACAAAATGTGTTCATTGTAAAATCTGAAATGTTTCACATATAAATACAAATTTTGATGGCAACAATTAACATTAAGAAAGGAAGAAAAATGTTAAGTAAAATGCCCAGCCTTTTGAAATGGACGTTCTGCCACAATTCTTCCAGGAATCTTTCAAAAGGTTGCTTTTATTCCTCTACAACATAAAAAAATGTCTTTTTAATATTAATCTAAGATCTTTGGCTAGCTTTAGTGAAAATACTTTCTTAAAAAGCAAAAACAAACAAATGAACCCCTCTTCATCACAAATATTTCAGTAATGTTTGAAATACTGTCGCAGAAAGAGAGTTTCAATCCTTTTAATATTTTTTACTATTCCCACATAGCTCTAAATCTGGGTAAAGTTTCAGGTTCAGACTTTAGTTTTGTACTTACTTTATTACAATGTCCTACTTTCTCTAAATTATTTCCAATTCACTTTTTCTTTCCGGAGTGAGGTTATCTCAATCTGCTGTCCTTGGGAAAGAAGACATTCAAAGAAACAAACAAAAAAAAACCATGCCAAGAAAATTAAAATGTTGAAATACAGAATTTATTTACTAGTACTTGCATAGTAAGTCTTGTGCGTACAGCATTTAGGTTTATGTTTACTGGATAAAGAGTAAGACTGTGGCAAACAAGGACATTTAATCTTGATTTATCTAAAGTCACATGAAAAGTAACAGTTCTGGCTGCTTTTTCAGTGTACCTGAAGCAAGACCTGGAAGGATCACCTGCAATGACATGAGAATGAAAATTGCTTAGTCAATTTAGTAATGGGCTTTTCTATATGAAACTGCCAATTTCATTTAGAGGAACAATTACCGGCTTTTAATGCCGTGGTTTCAGCACATAAACTATGTCTACTAGGAAATGAGCTGAGCCCAAGGAGTAATTTTTCCAAGGTATGATATAAGAATTACATACAGCCAAGCCTACATCATTCCTGACTTAAAATGGGTACACAGAGTGAGCAAACATACAGAGAAACTCTTTGCTAAGTCAAACTGTTTATCTAGGTGTCAGTGTAGGCATTTGTACAGAGTGGTCAACAGAGCAGCAAGACAAAGAAAAACCAGAATGCAGAGTGCGTTGGAAGAGTTAGTGCTGATTGAAGAATGATATACTACTAACTCATAGAGGCTACATGAGGGCATCACTACACTCGCCACTCAAGCCTAGCATGTAAAATGAATAATCTCCCACCTTCATGTACTTGTTTGCTTAAAAAATAAATTCAAATTAAAATTATTAACAATTTCAGGCTGAATTGTCAGCTCTGGATCTTGGGGAAATGAGAGCACAGTTCAGGAGATTTTCCACAGAGATTTAGAAAGTTGTAATTCTCATTATTTTACTTCAAGGCTGAAATTCTAGTACCACTGAAGCCATCTGCAATTTCAATTTTTACTTCTTTAGATCTCATCCATATCAAAAAGATGCTTCTACTACAGTCTCCCTAGTTTTATTTCTCATTTGATTCCCTTTGCTGGTATTTCTACAGAAAAATGTAAACTTCAGACCATGAAATCTGTTCCTATTAACACTAGGTAGAAGGTGAGAGATAGAGGGATGCTGGGTTTTGCAGATACAACAGCTTGAATTTTAAACTAAACACAGCTGTAGAGAAGTAACAGGATCTCCTGTGTGTTGGAAATGCTATCATTTGCAACATATCAAATGCTTGTTTTATCTATACTTATCTATGCAAAAAATTAAATCAGTCTTTGTCAACTTCTAGGTGAGCTCAAAAGGCTAAGAGCAACAATTTAATTTATAACTTTTTCCTAAATCTATTTTCTGCCAAATATTTTTAAAAGCTGGTGCCTAACTCAATTTGTGAAAATGCCACTTAGCAATGAGAAAACTTAAGTTACTTTTGGAAAATTCTATTGGATTAATTACATATGGTGTCTAATTTCTTCTAAAATGAAATTCTGGTATATATTAATCACTTAAAATGTGTTGCATTAAAACTTAGTCTTTATTTTTTAGGATGTTTTGGGTTTGGTTTTGCTTTTTTTTTTAATTAAAAACACTGCTTGGTACAGAAAAGATATTCAGCAGAGATAGCTTTTTCTTTGGCTTTATGGACAGAGTAGTGAAGATGCACTGGTATTACTACACTCTTAAAACCTGCAAACCAATGTGTTAAGCACAGAACAAAAGACTAGGGAATAAACTAGATAACTGCTCTGCATTTTTCAATGGAATTTCTTGAAATTGTTTTTTTTCTTCCTGAAGAAACTAGAGATTAGAACAGGAATGCAAAACCCAGAAGCTGTGAATTGGGGTAAAAATAAACCCCATAAATTCCTCTGTTAGATTATGGGTTTCTCAATGAAAAACACTGTAAAGGTCCAAATGATGATCACTTCCAGTGCAGGATTTGTAATATAAATTAAGATAACCTTTTTAGATGAGTGATGGCTAAGGTTCATTAATTTTATTTCTTTTTTTCCCCACCCATTACTCTGTTTTGGCTTTAGGATTGCTCATGAGTGATTTACGATGTGTTCTGAAAGGCAATCTTCAAAATGGAGAAGTAGAGAGAATGAAACTACACAGAAAGCTCTGTCTTCAGATCTACTTAGCCAAGTCTGTTCCAAGTGAAGGGGCTTTCTGGCCACTGCACGGCTCCCTGGACTAGTCTCAAAGGCGTCCAGCCTCTCATCACATTCAACTTTAATGTTCTCATACTCTTCTTTTTTTCTGTTATGTCCTCTGGAGATGGCTAGAGAAAAGTAAGCTTATTCCATTCTTTTTATCATTTTTTTTTACCTATATCCTGAGCAACAGATGAGAAGAGCAAAAGCCTTTAAAGAACATTTTTTAGAGTCCTGGAAGTTCTCTTACAGGCACTTTGGAGACAGGAGGACATAGCCTAACAATCTAGGACAGGAAAGAAGAACCTTCCACAGAATCTTTCAGTTTTGAAAAATTTAGATGTTCTTCCTGTTATTTTTCACAATGATTGTGTTCATATTTCAGAACCTTTAACTATGGTACTGTCTGTCCAAACAATCATCTTTGTAGATGATAAGTTGAATTCTAAAGAAATGAGAAATTGTGTTTTTAGCAAACACGATATTCTTCTCCACTTGCATATTTTCCCTCAGTTATAGTGCATGCACTGAAGTGAGGAAGAAAAGTAGTGCGAGCCAAAACATTTCTGACTGTATTTAAAGTTGCTCTATAATGTCAGCTTCTCAGGGAACATTAAGCCACATATTTGAATAGGTGAAATATATTTTTTTAATCGTTTCTCTGTAGTTGCAGCAACAGTTTGGAGACGTGTTTTACCCTGGCCACTGAAGTATAGAGCATTAATAACAGAAGATATTTTTGCAGGATACTTCAGAGCATTACTGATCTAATGAACCCAAAGACTTGGCATGGGTCTGACACTCTGGAAAACGATTAGAAAGTTTAATGCATTATTTCATCTGTGTTTAAAACATCTGCAGTTCTCTGAAACTCAGAAACAATGCTGTGACCTGGCCCTGCGCTGCATTGATATTCCTAGGAGAAAACATTCTTTCACTTATTTCTGATTGTATTCACTTCCAATCAAATTTAAAATAAAAAAAAAAAAAAAGATGAAAGAGAAAAACAAGAATGAGAAAGTCATCTCCCATTTAAAAACAAATAATTAGGAGTTAATTAAAAAAAACATTTTTCAAAGTCTAACTGGAATATAAGTGATTTTAAAAGTCCTTAGGACTATAATATGTAGATAAAGATTTGTTCATTGTCGTTAATGTGTCTGAGCAAGATCTTCTGACAAAACATTTCTAGTTGGAAAATGATTATTCAATGAGCCTGAAAGAGTTTGTGGGAAAGGGTTAGACTGTACCCCATTTCTTAATGTAAATAAGACATATACGAAAAAAAAAACCCAAACATTCAAAGCTGTCAGAACATTTTCAAAATGAAGAATACAAGAGGATAACTCCCAGTATGAAAAAAAAAAAAAATTAAAAATACAATAGAGGTACAATAAACAATTAATGATTTAAGATTATTATTTTTTTATCTATAGAAGCCTTATTTGTTATACAACATTTGCTTCTAATAAATTGCATTTGATTTCTGGAACTAAGTTAAAAATGTTTAAATTAACAACAATTAAATTTTATAGTGAAAGTACATATTCTACATGTTCTTAACAAATAATTTTGATAAAACATTATGATGCCACTCATTATATTGCCTATGTTGTTGTTTAAATTACAAATATGGGCTCAGAATTCTTGGGCTAAATTCTTTGGAAACGGATGAAAAATAGGGCAGAGGATTTTGACATGTGGTGAAAGAAAGACTAGTTTTAGAGAATATCTAACTTAAAGCAAAAACTGTTGAAGGAAGACCGAGACTGAATCCCTTGTGTGTAGATAATATTTGGTTGATAAGACTTCAATTAGCCTTAATCCACCTCTTCAATTAAAATGAAAAGATGCTTTTAAACATTCATCATGTTTGTTCTGGAGGGTGATTCAATACATTAGTCACTAAGAAATGTGAATTTTGTTTCATTGTAAACCTGACATTATTTTTTTGATTTCTGGAATAAAGGTATATATGACAGTTTTAGAACAGGTGTATTTTATGTGTAAGGACTTCAGTATCTGTAAGGTCTAACTTTTGCTTATGTGAAATAAAAGTGTCAAAGCAGTTTTCATCAGAACGGCTGTTTTATGTCAAAGAAAATACAATTACTTTTTCTTCATGTTTAGACTTGTAATTATACAACACAGTGAATTTTGTTGCAGGTTATTATTTCTTTTTAAATTGGTGCCAGCAAGATGCATTTCAGTGACTAAAAACTCTTTCCAGTACAAGCTTTCTGAAAAATACCAACATTTTACCACATGTACATTTTTTTATCATTGGCCTGGACATCCTACACAAGAGAGAAATTCTAGATCTCACACCTCTCTGTTTAATTACCACGACAAGACTCGATTTTTTTTGTATTCTGCTCTTGTTTCAGAGAGTGTATTTATTACACAGTGTCTTGTTAAATTATTCAGTCATAAGCGCTTGAATGTTCATCACATGAAATGAGATAAAGAATCATCTAAGACCATGGTTTGTCTGATATATACTGTGAATGTTACTGAGCTGTGGAATTCAGGTGACATTAATGATGAACATTATCTTTTCTCATGGTAAAAAAATTACACGAAAGACTCAAGTTCTCCTGCTCTGAAGTTTCCTTTCTCTTTTCTTACCTGTCAGATGAAAATCAATGGATTTCTGCCAACTTCAGTGTTTTTCCCTTCCTGTGATTAAGTGCTGGAATTAAGTTGGATTTTTGGGTCTCTATAAGTTTTGATAGGCTTTTTCTGAAGCTAAGAAATAGGGAAAGAGAGAGTGATGTAGAATGCATTTAATACTCAAATTTTGGAAGCACTACTCACAGCATAATTCATAGTTCAAATCAGTACCAGCGATTTCCATTTAAAGCTTCATCCGCTTTCCTTTCCAGAGTTCCAGACACATTGCTTGGTGCTGTCATTTTGGCTTCCAGTACAACCTATTGCTGTGGCAACTTTTGAAATTTTTTATCCTTTTAAAAATATTTCTTGATATGGAGTTTATAAAGGCAACAGCAAACTGCAAGGGGTTCTTCAGAACCTGAGACATAAGCAAGGAATTCAAGGCACACTAAAAGAAAGGCTTCTCTTTAGAAATGATGTTTTAGGTCATTATTGACACTAAGAAAGAAGGGTCAGAAACTTCCTTGGTGGCAATGGAAAAAAAAAAATCAGCACCATAATCTTTAGATAAGAATAATTTTATATTTCTAACCAATATTAAAATATTCTGGTAATGCTATTATTACCAGTCCTAGTTAACTACGATTGTTATTTAATGCATATATTAATAACATTGTTATTTATACTCTATTACTTGGTAAATAGTCAATAAAATCAGTACTCAGCTGAAATTTTCAGAAACTTACTCAGTGGTATATTTTCCTTCTTACTGGCTGCAAGATTCTCCTGCTGGGCTGATATGACAGATAGACACATTTCCTAAGCTATCATCTTCAATAAGATCGGCTCTGGATAATTGGTGCCCCCGGACCGGCTATCTTTTCCTCTTGTTTCCTTGCTGTCAGTTGGCCAGCTAAAATGCATGTCTTCTCCTTTTGCATCTCTGTTACGTTCTGAAGGGTCACAAGTGGAGCAAGACCACAAGTAAAATACCAAGAATGATCTCAGTGAAACACTGTCGTGCCTTTTTAAGGGCAGTCAATTTTCAACATACACATAACAAATATTTGTACTGACAGAAATAAAATTGCTGTTATCTTGAAGCAACTCTCTATCTCAAACTGTCTAATCAATCTCAGTGAAAATATTACCCATAAAATATCCATATAATAATAATACCCATAGATATCTAGGATGTACTGGAGAGGACAAAATTGATATTTGTCGCATATAGTAACAGAGAAACAGCAGGTAATTACATATAGCAGTGAAATTCTTTGTAAAATAATGATTTTAATTTTGCGTTTCAAAATTTCAAGTCTTATTCCTAAGTCAAAAAAAGGAAATGTGAATTATTAGTGAGCAAAGATAGAAATGCTTGGGGCTTTTAACTTATAACTTTTGCTTGCAAGATTTTCTGAGTTATTATTTATTAACTCAAAAAAAAGTAGGTACAAATTTAGGTCACAAACAAGTATGTGTAGTCTCAATATAATCTTCCAGAAAACATTTTTAATATATAATTAATCACCAGTTAGCTTCTAGACATGTCTTCCTACCAGAAAGAGGCTGAACGTCAAATGAAAATACAGTATTTGATTCTAATCAACAACTTTAAACCTCTGTGAGAGTTTTTTTTTCAGTGGGATTTTTTTTTCATCAAACATTAAAATTTACCTAGACTACTTTCAGAGTCCCTCCCTAAGAGCAATAGCCCATTCTGGTTTTAAATAAATCAAATTTTTTTAGAAACCTCCCAGTACTCTTCAAAAATTTTTGACGTTATATGAAGTATAATGTCATTCTGGTTTATCTGAAGGCTAAACTCTAGGAAATGTCTTTTGTTCCAAGAAGAAGTGAATTTTACTAGTATTTAATGAATTCTGGGAGTCATCACCAGGTCCTGAGCATAAATAAGTTTATGAACAGACTACCTAATATAAGATTTTAAACACCTGCCAGTCAATATCTTACTTGTTAGTAGAAATGTCGGAGAGTTCTAAATTCCCTCTAATGCTGTTGGTATTTCCTGAAAATCTGTGTGCTTGCAATTGTAACTTGAGAGTTTTTAAAGAAAACATGCAGTTTTTAATAGGCATGGGATTCCAGGTCATTAAATTTTACATTCTGAAGTCATTACTGTTTAATTATCAGCTAATACTGAGACTTCTCTGCCTGTTTTAATAGGATGTAGTGCATTGAAATGGAGTAGAAGTAAAGTACAGTTTTACTTTTAGAAATCCAGTCTTTTTTGATCAAACTTGTAACTGGCACTAAAAGCAATTTAAAAACAATGATGAGGGTATGAAGCAATTTTTTATCAGAATTGTGAACAAATCACAAGATTCCGTATTTAACTGAGTAAAAAAATGGAATACTCAAAATATTAAATTACTAATATTCTAAGATTCCCATATTGTGTCAGAAAAAAAAAAGATGAAGAATTTAGCTTACATGGAGCACCTGGTTTTGTTTTGTTAGATAAGTTCTAATTAGAAGTTGTTTCAGATGTGCGTCAAAGTATGGGAATGTGAAAAACTTCTTGATAGAGTTCTGTGGCTTTCTGCACCAACTAATACTTAATCTTATGTAAGGTAATTACATTGTCATCATCATCATCATCATATCTAAGCTCCTATCTTTAAAAAATGAAGGAAAATTGTTGTCAATTGGAAAATTGGATAGACCACTCAGTGGATGAGGAATTGCCTGGATGCTCGCACTCAAAGAGCTGTGGTCAATGGCTCAATGTCCAAGTGGAGACCAGTGACAAGTGGTGTTCCTCAGGGACTGATATTAGGGCCGGTGCTGTTTAACATCTTTGTTGGCAATCTGGACAGTGGAATTGAATGCAGCCTCAGAAAGTTTGCTGATGACACCAAGCTGTGTGGTGTGGTCAACATGCTGGAGGGAAGGGATGCCATTCAGAGGGATCTTGACAGGCTGGAGAGATGGCCTGTGAGAATCTCATGAAGTTCAACAAGGTCAAGTGCAAGGTCCTGCACATGGGTTGAAGCAATCCCAAGCACAAATACAGGCTGGGCAGAGAATGGATTGAGAGCAGCCCTGAGGAGAAGAACTTGAGGGTGTTGGTTGATGAGAAGCTCAACATAAGTCGTCAATGTGAGCTTTGCAGCTCAGAAAGCCAATCATATCCTGGGCTGCATCAAGAGAAGTGTGGCCAGCATGTTGAGGGAGGTGATTCTGCCCCTTTGCTCTGCTCTTGTGAGACCCCACCTGAAGTATTACCTTCAGCTCTGGGGCCCTCAACCTAAAGAAGGACATGAAGCTGCTAGAGCGAGTCCAGAGGAGATTCATGAAGATTATCTGAAGGTTAGAGCACCTCCCCTCTGAAGCCACTGCTGGGAAGAGCAAACGTGCTCACAGTATTCCACTCTCTGAAGCAGCTATATTATTGCACAACTTAGACTTTCCTAACCCTGATGGATTCAGTCACAAAATTTTACAAAATTAGAATACAGATTGGACAAACCAAAAGTACATAGAATTGATGCCACATTGTCAGTGTGAAAGGAAAGCTTCCAAACAAAAAGTTGTCCCAGTTTCCTTAGGGTTAAGGAACAGCAGTTCAGTCAGCATGAAAAAAACTTTGCAGACTTCTTCCTTTTGGAAAAGAATTATTATGTGCACATGCACCGAAATTTAAAAAGAAAAAAAAAAGGCAAGGATGAATTTCTGCCCCACTTTGTTTATACTCTGAGCTTGCATTTCCTAATTTTATCTTCTTTCTAAAAGTAAAAAGGGAAATGAGTATAGCCCAAAAGTACATGAGTAGTGGACTGATAACTCACAAAATAGTAGGACTATATGGGTACCCATTCCCAGTGATTTCAATATCATGATTTCTTCAAAATTGCGTACACCGATATAGTGAAATCGAGTTGGATCATAACAAAATTATAAGATTAAATCTGTTTATTTCTTTTCTAAAATAATTGTCTAAAATTCATGAGACAATTACAGTAAGTTCAACTTTTTTCTATGTAAAAACTGCGAAGTTACCATTTCTTCATAAGTAAGAGATATAATATAGCTAACAATTAGTATCAACAATTTATACAACAAACAAAACTGAGTCAAGCTTTTATAGTTTTGATGAAATATTCTTGTCAATTATAGAAGCACAGAATGGTTTGGGTTAGAAGGGACCTTAAAGATCATCTAGTTCCAACCCCCCTGCCACAGGCAGGTACACCTTCCAGTAGGCCAGGTTGCTCAAAGCCTCAGCCAGCCTGGCCTTGAACACGTCCAGGGATGGGGCATTCACAAGTACTCTGGGCAACCTGTTCCAGTGTTCAATCACCTTCATCGTAAAAAAATTGTTCCTTATATCTAATTGAACTCTACCTTATATCTAATCAAATATCTAATATATCTAATCATTATATCTTCCCTATATCTAATCAAAATCTAGTACCGATATATATCAACAATATTATTACACATTTATGGTACATATTCTACATCCTTAAAATGTTACCTAAACCGCAATTTACTTGAGAAAATTAATGCGTTAACGTGCAGTAAGGGGTAAGGTATCCAGTACTTCATATTAGCTCAATCGGTTCATACGTACCTGTAACAAACAGTGAGTAAAAATTATTTTGTTCACCTCTAACAGCTAGAAACACTGTCAATTAATTCACATAACAGCATAACAGAGAAGTTCTAGACTCTTATGAAACATTGTTTTTCATGCCATATGTACACCCAGTTTTATGTTATAAAACCACCACTCTGGAGGGCTGTAGTAAAACCTTGAAATAATTTGTGGCTCTCTGAAATGAAAAATCACACAAATAGACTCAGAAGCTAAACGGTGTGGATTAAGTCAGTCTGCTCCAGAGTGAGCTAGTTAACAACGCTAGGTTGTAAATTAATTATGCCATTGACTTCTGGACTAGCAGCTTATCCTTTGCCTTCTTTCTGTCAACACTATAACCTTAGCAGGCTACATGTATCTGTCCTTCACCTATGACTTCCTGAAGGATGCTGAATTTTGAACAACTTCTCAACACTTGTGTTATACCCCATGTGTCTGATGTCCTCTACTTGGCAGTTACAAGGCTATATATGAATGACTTGATGAGTTTGGGGCCTCCAGATGCAAAAGAGACACTGACAAACTGGAGAGAATCCAGTGAAGATCTGCTAACATAGATGGGGTCTGGAGCACATAGTGTGAAAAGAGGTTAAGAGATCTGGGCTTGTTGGACAAGTAATTGCTCCTTATTTGCTCAAATACAAGACAGTGTTAAATCAAGCTAGTCCAAAATAAGTAAAATTAAATAGTTTTTCACATAACATGTCGTTATGCCATCAAGCTTCCTGCTCCACAGTGTTGTGGATATTAAGTCTATGACACTTCAAAAACTGATTGGAAGAAAATAAGAAAGAAATTTCTAACAGTCCATTAAACAGAAAGATACACTTTCTACCTGAAAGAATCCTTAGAAAGTATTCCTATACACTTGTTGAATCCTTTCACTATTCCCCAGACATCTGATATTATGTATGAACTAAGCTGGAAGGAGCTTTAATCTAATGTGGTGTAGTTGTTTTCACATGTTAAGTCTTTGATAACCAGAATGATATGTGAAGGAGAGGTGGTCCAGATCATTCCCAGTGGAATGATAAACAATTTATGCGTTTATGAACTGCTCCATTACACAAGCGTGAAATCCTGATCAGTTTGAGCAAAGACAAAGAGAAGAAAGATTCCACTTGAATTAACCAGGCAGCTGAAGAGTCAAGAATGTGGGTGAGCTCTGAAATCTGGGGTTGTTTATTGAAGCACGTCATTACAACATACACAGTGCTGTCTGCTGAAGTACCCCTGCTGGGTCGGGGTAGGAAATTTGATTTTCCATTCTTCCACTGCAGAGATGTGTCACTGTTCTGCATCAGTATTGTTCTGTTTGAACCACCTAAGTTAGGGGCTAATGAAAAACAAAGGGCTGATAATTGATGTTCTTAAAATGCAATGAATTAAAAAATGATAAATTGGACAGAAACAGCTAGAGGTTCTTTGTATCGTTCTAGGCTAAGAATTTGATTATCTGGCCAAGTTATATAAGGAAAATAAAATATTTTCCTAACAATTTTCAACTGTTTAGGAGTATCTAAATACTAGACATAGTTAAGGAAATAACTGAACACTCATTAAGTTCAGGTGGATTATTCAGAAGCTTAGAGCCAGAATCAGCATGTCTATAAAAATTTACGATTTGTGTATAAATCTTATTTCTGCATTTTGATTTACATTTAAGAATAGTTTAGAAAAAGCATTCAGAAACGTGCTGAATTATAATCCTGCACAGATTCTGTAATGTCTTCATGCTCAGCAGGGGACAAGGAATTTGCAAAAGAATTACTGGCGCTAATACAAGATAACTGGGAGATAATAAACCCTAATGCTTTGGGAAAAGGAATAATATATATTACATGGACATCTGCGAAAGTATCTCTCATCGTTTTTCCAAATTCAAATCAATCCAGTTTACAAGGACATTTCTTTCTCATGCATAATAGAAAGAGTAACTAGGGAGTTACTTAAGTTGAATTTTATTGTGATGCTATTATTATATACTAATATCAATACAAGCAGTGTGCTACATAAGGATAAGAACAAAATTAAGCAGGACATAATTTCCTGAGGTCACTTTATAAATATATATATATATAAATATTATTATTACAAACTGTATACTAACATTTATCTAAAAAGCAAATGTTATTTGACATTAAAGATCAAAATAAAATTTTTAGAAAAATAAAACTTTTTTAAAGATAGATCAAAAAACTTGCTGCTGGCTGATGATTTTTTTTTTTTCTGTAATCGATTAAATTTTAATGTTAGTTTTGGTTATGCTTGTATAGAACATAGATAATTAAAAGAATTCTTCCAACTCTTTACCTTGTTTAATGACTTGCATGCTTTTTCTGCTCCGTACCCTATCTTTTCTTTCCAGCTTAGGAGTTATTTTATCTATTTTTCTGTATTCAAAACGAGTCTCAATTCTTATTAAAGATCTGGGTAATTGAACAAAATTGTCCACCACTAGCTGAATGTGGTCTTATAAAGTGTTTCTTTAGCAATGCCTTACTCATGACCTTAATGAATTTTCTCTAATGGGTCAAATAACATGCAAACCTGTCTCTAGCCTTGGCAATTTTTTAATGCCATTTCTCCTTCTAATTCTGCTCTGCATAAAGTCAAGGATAAAAAAGAACCTTCCATGAGACAGTACAATTCCTCTTGCATAACTGTGCATACCACATCTCCAAATCTCTCTATTCTCCTTCTCCTTTTCAACAACTAACTGCCTTAGTGTTGAAGTTGCCTTTCCCCAACCAACACTGTCACTCAACATAGCCAACAAGAAGAAGAAAAAGACCAGGTAAAGACAGTCTGAAAGTACTGAATTGCTTAAGTAACTCTAATCATGTTCACTGTAACTACCTCCTGCCCAGTAGCACTAACAGTGCTCTCCACTTGCATACAGTTTTCATTTTATGAAACAACACTCGGGAAGCCACAGGAGAATGGTTAGCCCTTCAAAACCGTTTAAAAAAAAGAACGACAAAAAGTCTTTTTTTTTTTTTTTTTAATAGATCTTAGTTAGAATCTGAAGCCTACCCGGCATTTCATGAGACTGGAGCATGAATCATCAATAGAACAGTGAAAAAAAGTTATAGTCTAAGGTTAAAATTTTTAGACTAGATAATGACAGTCAGTATTGCTTTAGGCTTTGTACTTCTTTGCTCAGGTGCCATGGACTTCAAACACAAAATTTTAGGCACCTTTTTTTAAAAATCTTGACCTAATACTATTTCATAGAATCATAGAATCATAGAATGGTTAGGGCTGGAAGGGACCTTCAAAGGTCATCTAGTCCAACTCCCCTGCAAGGAACAGGGATATCTCCAACTAGATCAGGTTGCTCAGGGCCTCGTCCAACCTGGCCTTGAACGTCTCCAGGGATGGAGCATCCACCACCTCTCTGGGCAACCTGTTCCAGTGTTCTACCACTCTCATGGTAAAAAATTTTTTCCTAATATCCAACCTGAACCTACCTCCCTCTATTTTAAAACCGTTACCCCTTGTCCTATCACAACTGGCCCTCCTGAACAGCCTCTCCCCATCTTTCTTGTAGGCCCCCTTGAGGCACTGGAAGACCGCTATAAGGTCACCCCGGAGCCTCCTCTTCTCCAGGCTGAACAGCCCCAACTCTTTCAGCCTGTCCTCATAGGAAAAGTGCTCCAGCCCTCTTATCATCTTCGTGGCCCTCCTCTGGACCCTCTCCAACTGGTCCATGTTTGCCACATTCTGTTCACTAACATTGATTTACTTCCTTAGTTTGAAATTTTCAGTTGACATGTATTTGACATCCTGTCTAATTAGAATACAGCCCACTTGAAAAGCTAAGTACTTGACTTGTTGGAAAATTCTGTGGAACAGTATAACAAAGCAGTGATTTTAGAACTGTCAGATCTGATCAGGACAAAAAGCAAATGTATATTAAACCGGGACATAATCTTTTGAGAAAAAAATTCAAATGCATTTATTTTCAGAAGAAATGCTTATTTTACTCTTTTATTTTTTTTTAATTGCGCTTGACGCACAAACAACCACCTTTCTTTTTTTTTCCCAATATGAATGACAAAGATGGGAGACCTGCTGATTTGGCTATTAAACCTCTAGACCTACAATCCTATCACAATTGGTGGGAATCTAGTGGATGAGTGGTAGATGGGACTGCTTATCATCAGAAAGCCTGGAACAATTGCCACTAGATATGCTCAAAAAAAACCCCTAAATTGTGTATCACTATGAATATGCTTATTTTATAACCTGTGCAATGTTGTCAATCTGTTTGTGTGTAGTAATGTGTTTTTATGGGATTTAACTTCATCTGAGCAGTCAACATGGTGTACTGGACATGGCTTTCTAAGAATTATTAGTTTCATAACTTGAGAGGTAAAGCAAGGTATGGAAAACAAAAACAAAAACCAAACCTATTGCTTTTAGAGCTGTTGAATTAAGAAAACACGACATTTAAAAAAGGAAGAGAGAGAGCTCCAAGCAATAACATTCGGACCTGGACATAAAACCCTGTAAAGGACAAGTTTTGGTTCAAATCATCTGGCACAGGAGTTGTTCCTGCTTTGATTTTGAAGCCTGTGACCAGACATGGATTTCTTCAAATTCCTACCTCCCATACAGAAGTGATGTTGGTCACAGTGGTCACATGGAGTGTTCACAAAATCACTTATCAACTTAATAGCACCATAAGGTTTAATTATCATTAACGACCTATAATTCCATGTACAATTCTAGTTATTCTCTTTTTGAAAAACACTGCTCACGCCTCTTAGGAAATGGAGTGTTCTTAAGATAGACATGCCTAAAAATGCACTAGTTGGTAGAAATCACTAGTTGGTAGAAAAACACAGCTCAGACATCTGAAAAAAGGGAGAGGGATGAAAATCAAGAGCAGCCACAGAAATTTTCCAATACCAATGAAAAAGGAAGCTTAAAATAATAAATCTTATTTCAGAAGTTCTGTGAGGTGCAATATCTCATCTTCAGTGAACATTGAGGAAAATACAGCAAATAAAAGAGGAAATTAAACTACTATAAAAATTACAGATAAGTTATTTTCTGAATGGTCTTCCATTGAGTTTTGTTTTACTTTTATGGACTGTACTATTTTTAAAGATTTGGCAATTACATGACCAGGTTAAAAAAGATAAAAAATTAAAAAAAAAAAGAAAAATAATTTCTCATTCTTTTTGTCAGAAAAAGAGATAAAATGAAGAACACACTTCTCAGTAAATGTAAGGAGAAATCTGTAGTTCAGGATTTCTGCTGAGTCTTTTGGGTTTTTTTAAGTGAAGCCATTATCTGCTATTTACATTTAACACAAAATATTTAATTTCTTCACAGCCTAATGTTAAATGTACATTTCTAATAGAAGTTTCTTTCTACCTAAGCAGATATGAGTTAATTTATTAATTGTATAGCATAAGGACACTCACTGGATCAGATTTACATAGCCTTGTGCCACACAGTGTTTCACTGGTTCCCCTGCCCAGGCTAAATGTTCCAGGCATTTCAGTTTTGTTCCATTCTTGATGTCTCTATGAAAGAATTTGGCAGTCATGGTAGATTTTGTCAAATTTAATCTGTTTTCTCATCTCAAATAATGGAAACATAAGAAGGAAAGAGAGTTTGTAAGAAATTATAAATATATATTTCAAAATTATATTTTATAATTCTTATTTATTTATTATTACAGTAGTAACTCAGTGTCACAATTGGCATCTGAATAAAACTGAATATTTTATAGCTACAAAACATAGCACAATTTCTGCCCAGAACACCTACAGCTGAGTGTAACTCCAGTTGATGTAAATGGGATCCATGAGTTTGCACTTGCAGCCTGGATTTTTCCACTCCAGTCATGCTTCTATAGTCAGACTCTTGATTTTGAAACCTGGTGTCAGAATCAATCTGTTCAGATCCAATTGCAGAATTTGGGTACATTTACATTTCTTTGCTTTTTATCACGATATTAATTTTGTATCAGCAATTGCCTTTGTTACTAGCAATACATTTTTCTTTTTAGTGTTTTAAGTGGAAGTATCAGTATCCTTGAAACCTACAGTAGGTATTGACTGATGGTGATCAGTACTTAAATGAAAAGAGTATTTAAATCCTTCAGACCATCAATCATGCATTGTTCCCAGCCCTGAAAAAAGAAAAGAAAAAGTGAATGAGGGTGTAAGTCCCACTAAATTTCACTACCAAGAGGAACACTGAAAGCACTGGCACTTTTAAGGAACACTTGCAAAGAATAAAGATGTTCATCTCCAGTAGAGTTAAAAGTAAAGTGCATTTGTGCACGAAATTATCCTGGTCAGAGTGATTGATCTTGGGACTATGATGAGAACTTGAGTGACAGATTGGACACAGTAGTCTTGGTCTCACCCTAAACCTGAAACCCTTTCAAAATTCATCTTCCTGTTCCTTTGGTAAAAGGTTGTTTAACTCCTCCTGCTGATACATTCAAAACCTTCACTTGCCTTGAAGTTAAATATAGCATTGGGGGGCCTGTAATAAGATTAGGAGTAAACAAAAAGGTTAATTTGCCATCTTGTTGAGAAGTTTAAGCTCATGCTTGCAATTTGCAAACCTCCATTTAAGCCTTGTGGCAAGGACTAGCATAATCTATTGATTTCCATGAAGAATCAACAATCCTGAAAAATGTGATTTCACTTCTGAATGTTGAGAGAATACAGATAAAACCTAAAAATAAACCCAGAAGAATGAAGAATAACTGCAATTAATGTCGCACCCCTGTGCATTATTCTCTGACATCCAGAGAAAGGATTTCTGTGTGTTAGAGTGCAATAGTCAAAATAGAGGTAGTAGAAACAAAGTTAAGGTAGAATAGTGGCATAAAACTGCCTTAATAATCAGGTAAACAATACCAGGAGAAAAAAGTATAGGCCATATCTTCAGTTCCTAACCATGACTGCTAAGTACCAGGTGTAGAATATTAGTTCTTAAAATATGTATAATGTCATTTTTGATTTGCTTAATAGTCACTGTATAATACCAGGGATGCTTTACTTACCCAAGTCATCTCTTCTGCTGAAAGATTAACCAGGCATAGCTAGACTGGACTTAATAAAACAGAGCTGACCTCTATGAGAGTATCTTCAGTGTGAGACAGAATTTCCATAGCATTTAAACTCACTGCTCCAAAAAGGTAAATGCTAAACTCAGCCTACTCCTAATTAATTGAAGAATTCACACCTATTCACTTCCACTTGGGTTTTTTTCTCTCTACCTCACAACCAAAAAACCAGACAGCCAGGTATAACAATGTTCTTTCCACTCTTGTTTTGTATACTTGTGTAGAAACAACAACACTTAACAAATTTCAATAATTTTAATTTAGGATTTGATTCATCAATATATCCCTGTCATATGTTGGTAGAGTTTAACTGAAGTTGGTGGAGCTTTTTGATGTAAATGTTTATCAATACAGTGATGAATAAAGCTTTTTAAGCATTGTTTTCAAAAAGCACTCAGGTGATTTACACTACTAATTTATTTATTTTTTTTTTAATACTATTCTCAGAATACTTTTCTCCTTATCTTCTAAGGTTGAAGAAGAGAGAAAACTCCTCCAGAGAATAAATCAGAATACTTAGGCTTGAGCTTTTTAAAACCTATTAAAATCTCTGCTATTAAAATCAATGGAAGCTTTACAACAATGCTGAATACTTTTGAAAATCATACTTTTTGTATGCAAGTTACTTCTTTTGCATGCATTCACAGAATCTCTTGAAATTACATCATCTCCTGTTTATTTTCCTTAATGTCTGCTTTTGCAGTTATACTGCAAGATTTCCATCCACTTGCGCTGGTTGCAGGGAGTGGCACCAGACCACAACTAATTCACTATGTCAGAGTGCAAATACCTCCTACAGATCAATCAGATCCTGTTTATATAATGCTCTATTGACTCTGAGTGTAAAAGATAGAAAACTTGCATGAGTTTTACTAATGCAAAACTACTTGAAAATACTGTATCCATCAACTAAGTCAACTATCTCACTTATTGCATTTAAATTGTACACAAAGGAATCCATTTTAAGAGCTTTAGTGAAGTTCCGTGGATCTTCAGAAAGATCATCATTATTTCCAACTTTGCACAATACCTTCAGTAAAATGAAACACGTAAGAATCTTCCACCATATTCCATAAATGTCCAGAAGCATGTTTAAAAGTCCCTTATGAAAAGTACTTTTCCATGGATAGTGTCTACGTCAAGCAAACTCAAGCCTGATGAAGTAAATGCCTCAAAGCATGAGGCAGTATGTGCATGCACCAGCTGGAAAGACTTCTTGGCACTGAAGTAGTCCCTGAAGCAAAAGCTTAGCATATTATGAAACCTAAGCACTGAGGTAAACAGACCCTGTGGATTTCCCAGTAGCCTCTAACTACTGGTGAATGTTAGTGCAATGAGAATTCAATAATTGCTGCTCACCAGCCCAAGCTGCAGCTCCAAGGATGTCATTGCATCTTCCACAGCCAGGAGGAAATGGCCCACCTTTTGTAGACAGGGCCTAAACCTTAATTAGATAATTACAAGCCAGCCGGGTGATAGCCATAAATAATTACCTGATTAATATGAGGTTCCATCAAAAGATATGACACTATGAATGCTGATAATGATAAATACATCATGCACAAATGTTTGCAGGGTCAGGGCTATATCAACCATGTAGCCTCTATTGGAAAGCAGAAATCAGTTTTGCAGACATGAATTAAACTGTGTTTTCAGTTGGCCTCATGTCAATCGCTTCAGTTGAAATCCCAGCTCTGTCTGAAACTACCCATGAAGAGTTCAGCTACGGCACAATGCGCTACGCTGAAAATGCCTGCACTACAACCAACTCAAGCCCAAAAGCTGCCCTGTTGCAAATTGCCTCTCATTTTATCATGGAAAAACTAAATTGCCTCCTAGCATTGTATATAATGGAAAATATGAATGAAAGTACGGAAAAACAGTGCAATATATTTCTGCGGCTATACTGTAAGATCATTCACCTACGTACTGAAGCTAGTATCTCTACATACCGTGAGATGAAACAACAAGGCTCCAGCACCAGTAGCTCTAGTTCAAATTCCACATCTGGAACTGCTTAGTAATGTTTATGCAAAAATTATCTTGATAGACAACACAATGTAATCCCACTCAGCATTATGCTCCTAAGTAGTGATGTTGGCTCAACTCAGTAATTCTAACACTATCACTATCACTAGATACAGATTTTCTACTGTACTATTTGCCACGTCTCTTAGTTAAGTTAAGCTTTTAGTCAAAGACTGGAGGCATTGATCACACAGGACATACATAATGTAGGAAGTGCATCTTTCCACAGATTAATTCCTCCTGCTGGTTTATGAATAGTTGATGTCCCAGTATAACAGAGAAATCCAAGCAGCTGTAGCAATTAGACATGACAAGACATTTTCCACATACTGTTTAGTCTAATGAACTGTCAGACAGTGCAGTTTCCCTGACTTTTAATTACTGCACCACCCACAGTTAGGACAAGTTCACCTACCTCTGCTGTCTGAGACTTAATTCATCTTTTCAAATGCGTCCTTATTAAAAGTGATGGGTCCCAGTTTGGACTTTTGTTAAACAGTGTAATGTAACAAAAAGGCAACATTATGGTAAGTGGTATCTGTCATGGTTTGATGTGGAGGGGGGGGTGGTTCTGGTGGCAGGAGAGGGGTTTTGCTCCCTGCGACCTCCCCGGTTTTGGAACCGGGTTAGGCTTAGTTCTGGCCACCAGATCAGACTCCCATCCCCCTCGGGGTTGAGCCAATAGGGCGCCTCTGCGAATTGCCCTATTTAAGTCAGGACAAGGGAACCGGAAAAGGTGCTTCACCCAGGATCGAGCACAGAAGGGAGGAGGGCACTGCCCCCACTCCCTGGCTCCCGGCCGGGCAGCTGCCTGCGTCGGGCCAGTGCCGCCCACGGAGGATGGCGGCGGCAGAGCCAGCTGGGGAACTCGGGGGCACCCCACTCCACTCCTGGGGTGCCCACTGGGCTGAGTTCACCTGGAGAGGACTGAGATCTGAGAGAAACAGCCGCATCGACAGCAGGTCAGTGAGGATGGAGCGGGAGGAGTTGTGCCAGAGCCGAGTTTCCCCTGCGGCTGATGGTGAGATAGCAGGCGGCCCCCCTGCAACCAGGATGGCCTCGGTGGAGCAGAGACCCACTCGCAGCCCGTGGGGAGAACATGCCTGAGCCTGAGGATGGTCGTGTTGGGGTGCACAACAAGGCAGAGAGGCATCTGGAGTCTGCATGACAACCCACACCGGAGCGAGTGGCTACAGCTCCCTAAGTACCCGAGACTGTGGTAAAGCCCACACCGGAGCAATCTGTGGGGAAGGATTGTTTCCAGTGGGCTGGACTCACGCTGGAGAAGTTTGTGGATTTTTCCTCGTGAGTAGGGGATCCATTGGAGCAGGGGAAAAGGGTGTAAGGACTCCTCCTCCTTTAAGAAATAAGCAGCAGTAACGGCACGGAATGAACTGACCTGCACTCCCCCAGTCCTTGCCCCCTGTGCTGCTGAGGGGAGGAGGTAGAGCCGGGAGGAAAAGGAAAGGGGGGGGGGAAGGTATCGGTTTTAAGATCTGGTTTTGTTTCTTTCTGTCCTCTCGAGTAATCGGTTTTTGTTTTCCTTTGTCCTTCTAAGTAATCATTAATAAACTCTTTTGCTTTGAGAAAGCCCTGTCTGGTTTGCCCGGGGCCATGGTTGGTGGGTGCTCCCTCTGTTCTTGTCTCAACCCTCAGTCCCTTTGTTTTTTTTTCCCTCTCCTCTCTACTTTACTGGAGAAGGAGAGACTGTGTGAGTTTTAGTTGCTAGATCAGCCTAAAACCACGACAGTATCTTTTGGAGAGGCCATTCTTTTTCACTTAAAAAGAACATTCATTTTCCGTCCTAATGAATCAAATTCTCTGCCTTCTCAAATCAATGTGAGTTTTCTCATCAAAAGTAAGTTCAGGTTTTATTTGACAAATGTTAAGCATTTCCCTTAGAATATCTTGGATAAATTAGGATAATGAAAAGAAAAAAAAATCTTGATAGTGTCTTGTATATAAGATCCTGTGTATAGAATCCCAAGCTTTATAAAGCTTAATTTTAACTATTAAAAATAGGTATTTCATAGTGACCATGGCTTGACACGTTACAGCTGAAATCTAGCAAGTGTGGAAAATACAACTTTTTAGGTAATATGTAATTCCATGAATCTGACATACAAAGCTGTTTGCATTATACTTTTTCAGAAATATTTTCCTTATTGTCTTTTTCTGTATTAACTATTTTATTAACAGAATTCTCATCATGATGAAAACAACAGGATTTTGTATTCTTTTTGCAATCTAGAAAAGTCTTACATGATATGAAGGATATTTTTATAGTAATTTTATAAAACATACAGTAAGAACATAAATTAGTGTTGAAACAAGGCATCTACACATATAAACTATAAGCATAAACTGTATATTTTTTGGTAACTAAAGTGCTCCAATAGCCATGAGACCAAAATATTAATTCCAAAATAAAATCTCCATTCAGAACAGAAGTTTTCTGCTGGTGTCCTTTAGCATATACTTTAGTTCTAGGACTAAACCCAAAACAGGGTCAGTGCAAAGCTTCACACTTAAATGATCTATAGACACTTACTGATAGCCACAGGTCAAGAGAAGTTTGGAAAAACCTTACCAAGTTCAGCTTCTCACACTCACAGGCAAGACCGATTATTCTCAAGGATGGAAAGGCCAGTCATTATGAGACAAACTAAAATGCACTTAAAATTATAAACAGAAAGATTTAAGAGAGCATGAGATGCTCTCTGTAAGAGTATCTCAGGCCTATGGAACTCCCCACAGAAATTCATCTTTATGAAGAAACGCCTACATTCCCTCAGACAAAAATGCCAAATGATGGAGAGATATGTGTTCTCGGATGAGTGGGAGGCTTGCATAGAGGTGGTATGAACATCTGTGGTTGGTCATGGAAAGGAGGATAGTAAACAAAACTATCATACAGGGAGTCAAGAGGAGCCCAGGAATTCCCATAGATAATGCAATATGCTAAAGGAAATCAGGCTTCAGCCTGAGGAGTTGTTCTTGCAACTGCCTGAACCAACTCCTTAAACTGTACGAATCAGTGAAAATATTAATCTGTTCATTTAAGACTATACCAAGTAGTCCTTACTAAAGAGGTCTGGCATGGGGAAAGAAAAAAATACTTGGTGGCAGGAAGGCTGAACGATAAGGTTTATCCTGCTTCAATTTTTATGTTTAAAATTTATTAGTACTGGAGGAAAATAAGACCGTTTGAAAAACAGTGCTTAAAGATAAGGTTTTTCATCTTCTGTGAGGTGAGAATTTTATGTATATAACATAAAATTTAGAAAGGAAATCACATCTGACATAAATTACCGGAAGTGCTCAGATGCTACCTTGTGCTCAAGGTGTAACTGCTTATTTCTGCAGAAACAGACTTTCCAACATTCCAGCAAAGCAAACACTAACCAATCTCATCATGAAAAAGAAGGAGTTTCCTGCACTTCCTATCTTCCTATCTTCCTATCTTCCTATCATTTGGGATCAGTGTGACTACCTGCTGAGGAGGAAAATCTAATGTAAACATTGTTTTTAAAGGAATGCTAATCCTATGACATCACATTTTATTAATCCAGAGAGGTAATATAAAAACCTTGTTGTTCCTTATTTCAATTTGAATAAAATATCCGTTAAATTCTCAGTAAAATAAGTCAGAAGACCTGAGTACCAAAATATCTTTCTTGCTTAAGAAAGACACTAGTAAAAGATGTAATGGGATTAAAAGATCTAAAATGATGTGCACTGGTTGAGTGATCTTGGGTCTTTATTACGAATCATATACTAAAACATGGAAACATTTGTTATAAATTGTTAGTTATAAACCACACAGGCAGTCTAGAACCACAAATCTGAGCTAATCCCTCTGTGAAAACTCTCAACACCAGTTTTTTAGTGTTGCTCTGTAACCATACAGGTTCTGTACTAAGGTTCCATTGCGAATACAAAGAAAATTGTGTCCTAAAAATAATAGTAATTTATGAAGTTATTATTTCAATTTTCATGGTCATATCCATATAAACACAAAAATATATATTTCATTAATTCTGATGAAAGAGGAGAAGATATAATTTACCAGTGTTGTAGAGTGTTCTTTTTTTTTACTAGTAGAAATTTCCCACTTTTTTTTTGAAATGAACACTTTTTTTTTCCTGAATAACAAGAACCTCAGATTTGTGACGAAGTGATCTTAAGAGATGGTATTTTATCTTTTTACTGAATTCCATTGTTTTTCACATCTTCCTAATTATATTTAAAAGGTAGAATGCACACTCAATGCGCTCCACTGTTGTTAGCAAAAAAAAGCAAGCCCTGAAAATACATGTTGCTTGATAACTCACAAATTTTGAAGGACTCAGATGCTGTGATTTATTTTACTCTCTCTTTATTTTCCATGGATTTGGTGTTACCTACAGATCTCACCATTTATCTCCCACTATTAAACGAACTGCAGGAGGAAGAAAAACACAGCAACAGAATCATAGAATGGTTGGGGTTGGAAGGGACTTCAAAGATCATCTAGTTCCAACCCCCCTGCCATGGGCAGGGACACCTTCCACTACACCAGGTTGCCCAAAGCCTCATCCAACCTGGCCTTGAACACTTCCAGGGATGGGGCATCCACAACTCTAGGCAACCTGTTCCAGCACCTCACCACTCTCAAAAGGAAGAATTTCTTCCTTATATCTAATCTAAATCTCCCCTCTTTCTGTTTAAATCCATTGCCCCTTGTCCTATCACTACATGCCCTTGGAAAAAGTCCCTCTCCAGCTTTCCTGTAGGCCCCCTTTAAGTACTGGAAGGCTGCTATAAGGTCACCCTGGAGCCTTCTCTTCTCCAGGCTGAACAGTCCCAACTCTCTCAGCCTATTTTCGTAGGAGAGGTGCTCCAGCCCTTGGATCATCTTCATGGCCCTTCTCTGGGCTCGCTCCAGCAGCTCCATGTCCTTCTTGTGTTGCAGACTCCAGAGCTGAATGCAGTATTCCAAGTGGGGTCTCACAGATGAGGACTACTATACAAATAATATTACACATCTGTAAGCGCTTGCTACAAGAATGTAAAGCTGCTTTTCATAGGAAATAAAACTGATGGCATGTTTGCATCTTCCCTCAAAAATATCAGTGCAAATCTGTGACATTTTGCCATCAAAGGAAGCCATTTAATGGATTTCACAGCAGAACACCAAAGGCCACATAGTATTAAAACATACTGCAAAATCTCTTGCATCAATAAGATATTTTGATGGCTGGTCTGCCTAATTCTCCCATCTCTGTTTGTCTCTTTAAGACTTTAACTCAGCTCCTGTCACTAAATCTTTTGTCAATGAGGTGAGAAGCCAATAGAGCACAGATTTAGGGAACACCAATAATCCTGAGTAAGATTTGACTACAAAGGGAGGGAGGGAGTAGACAACTTATCTCAAACTCATGTGTTTGAAAATAGTTAGCCCTCACCAAAGGCGCATTTTCCTCTTCAAAAAAGGAATATATTCACGCATTTACAAACCTCAGGGACAACTCCAGATAATGACACACTTAATAGATGTGGAGAGCAATAGCGGAGGAGACTATTGCCAGTCCCACTGGAAATGACCCACCTGCTCCCCTGAAAGCCCCCCGTATTGCGGCTCAGAGCAATCTGACCTACAGCTTGGGGCAAAGGCTGCTCTGCAGAAAACTCTATAGCTGTGACTCATCAAGCAAAGCCTGCTATGGATCACAAAACAACAAAGTCTTGTCAGACCCCCTTCAGTTCCCGCAAACCTGAGGTTACTATATGTTGGAGATGCGTGAAGTTAGATCCCATCAAGATAGTTTGGAGAAAAGAGTTATCATCCGCATCCACAACAGATACATCCGCATCCACAACAGATACATAGTTTTGAACCTCGATATCATCATGGCACAGTCTGTGCACCTTCTTTAGACTAGCATAACCCATGCGAGTATGAGCTAGTCCTGATCATAGCCTCCAAATGAAGCTACTAGGAAACGGTGCCACAAACATATAACAGAATGATATACTAATTCAAATAAAAGACATGAAAAAATGTAACTGTACTTAGTTTTAAAAATGCTTCAATAAAAGTGAACCAACTTTTTAATTAACCAAGACACTGCCACAGATTTTAGTGAAAGTAATGGTCTGCCCTGCTCCCCTCACCCCACTCCAGGAGCAGTTAAGTTGTCTAAGCACATAAACTTTCAGTGATATTTCAGATCTTCACGGTGCCAGACATTCACGTAGGACCAACAGATGTTATAGTACTAGAGGATATCCTTGCTCTTCTGCAGGTGGAGACCAGGTAAGAGACCTTCAGTACCTAACATAGCTTAGATATCTATTGCAAGAGTATCAAATTCCCACCACCTCGGGGAGAAGCCTGTGAGATACAACTTGCTGTGTTGTCAACTCAGATTGAATGGAGAAGCCAAGTGATTCTGATACTCAGTTCCTGAGGGGAAAAAAGCCAACAAATCCAACAACTTCGGACTCCTTTACAAATTTTGTAACTGCCTTTGACAGTTTTCATATTAAATTATTTCATATACCCGCGTTTTCAAAGCCATTTTGTGCAGTACTTTATAAGAACAGCGCACACAGTATTTGGTACATTTAATGATTTACTGTATACAGATTGTACAAACTATATAATCACATAGCATAGAAGTATGGAATTTTGTTTTATGGGTAAACCAGTGTAAAAATAGTTTATTTTATAGAGATCTTAAAGATTCAGATTTCTGAAGAAGTTTGAGAGAGTTGCGTGTTCAGGAAATACAGTTATTTCAAAGTACATTTGATCAAAAGAAGCAGCATTCTAAATCAGATTTAACTAATCCTTAAGTGAGGGTAATTCAAAGTTTAGAGTGGAAGGGAATCAGAGCTGCAGTTAAAGGATGGGGCCACAACGAATTCTTCTCATAGCAAGAATTTAGGCTTGAATTTCTGCCATCTCCCTCTCTGATTGATGTTTTTCATATGATTTCTGCTTTGTGTGAAACAAGTAAAATTTTTTCTAAAAAACTGTTCCTCTAGCAGTAGATTAAAATCAGGAAATTTGTTTGACATAGATTAAAATTTAAGATTATTGACAATGGAATCTGCAGATTAGTTGAGAATATCCAAGTTTCCTTTGTTCTAAGTACATGAAGGAACTACTTTCCTGTCTACGGGACTCTTGAGAATACTGTCCTCTGATGTTTTTTCCTGGATTGGGAAACCAAGTATATTTCTCAATACCCTCTGTGATGCCTAGAGGCTGAAAAAACCCTTGTTCAGTTTCAAATGACTGAGAATGGATGGTTCTTTTCCATTCATTTCTTCTAAACACATTTAAATTATATTGTTTGAAATTATGCTTTTATACAAGGCAAAGGGAAGACATAGATAAAATCTACAATAATCTTGTTGCTATACAGGTTCTTCTTAAAATACTGCATGAAATAAGAAACATATAGCTGAAATTGAATATATTTTATGGAATGCCAAGGTCACATTAAGGTGGAAAAAACCCATAGAAACCGAGATGGAAACATTATTAACATTATTGTTAACATTATACCCAATAACAAAAATAGAATTGGACACTTTCTTCTACAGGATCTATATTTCAATCTTATGTAGTGGTTATATTCAAAAGTGTCCCAGAGAAATTCTGTGGAAACTTCCAGAAGTAGGTAGCATTTCTATGGCCCTTTAGTAATGAAGAAAAGCCTTTGTGTTTCTGGTCTTTCTCTGGATGATTATTTCTCAAATGTTTGGGGTGTCATGCTGCCCTTTAGATTTCCACTTAAGTCCATGGACACATGGTTTAATTAATTTTAACAAATCCTTAGGAATGTTTTAAAATTAGTCAGTAGTTTGTAGTGGTAGTAGTGTATTGTGCTTTAATAGTAGACATATTTCCATTTCCAAGCCAGCTATCGAACATCATATGTTCTTCCTAAAGGAATAGATTGGGAAAAATGTTATACTTATTGCTCTGAATATAATTATTTTAAAAGTACATCTTGACAGCAATGAAGTGGAGCAAAAGGCAATTATTTACTGAAGCAAGGACTTAATTCAGCAGTCCGTTGGTAGAGAATTTCCAAGTCTCTACTGCACGAGTGAGTGTTTGGTGGGTTAGTCTTTATGTAGGTTACAGTCTAAAGAGAAGAGGTGAAGAAGAGACAAATGGTTTTGTTCAGTCTGGAGAAGGCTCCAGGGATACCATCTAGCAGCCTTCTAGTACTTAAAGGGGGCTGTAAGAAAGCTGAAGAAGGACTTTTACAGGGGCATGTAATGATAGGACAAGGGGTAATGGCTTTAAACTGAAAGAAAGTAGATTTAGATTAACTATATTCTTGACTGTGAGAGTGGTGAGGCACTCTCACAAGTTGCCCAGAGAAGTTGTGGATGACTCGTCCCTGGAGGTGTTCAAGGCCAGGCTGGATGAGGTTTTGAGCAACCTGTTCTAGTGGAAGGTGTCCCTGCTGATGGCAGGAGGATTGGAACTAGATGATCTTTAAGGTCCCTTCCAACTCAAAGCATTCTCTGATTCTATGATTCTATGTTGCTACAGAATTGATGAGACTCTTGTTCATTAGAGCATCAATTTTTCTCAGTTTAAAAGCAGACATTATCTATGGAAGTTTTAATGAATGCATCTGGCCATGATCACTGTGACTGACTTTCATTTCAGCACTGAGTGAAGCAATCAGAAGTCACCTGGAGGAAGTCAGGTCCCAGTAACGGGCAGCATTAGATGGTGAGCCAACTTTGGGAGGCTCAATGTCCTTCAAAACATGACGTCCTCTCTCCTTTGGTCACAATTTTAGGTAGGACAGCTGCAACCATATCAGCTAGTCTCCCATTCTAGACAAATGCTCTTGTGAGAGAGAATTATACCAGTCTCTTTAGACCCTGCAGTTGGGTGTCCCGTGTGTTTTTCTCTAAGTAGATCCAACTCCATCATCTCAATTGAATTTGGGAAGACCTCTTCCTTCCTCTGTCCTGTTTCTTTTATAAGAAAAATGGCATTTTTAAGGACTATCTATTTTTTGTTCTTTTACCCTTCATTAACTAAAAATAACTTGATTCTGTGTTTCATAGCTACACCACTATTATTATAATCCATTTTTGGTGCTTTCAGTAGGCTGGTATGCAAAGGACCTTTTGCTGACGTTCAATGACAATGATGTACTAGGTCACTAAGAAAAGCCCTGCTAGCTGTGGGAGAGCCATGTCCCATGTGCTCTGGATCCCTGAAAGCCTCCAGGAGTGAGGCTCCTCCACAAGGCAAGTGAGCCAGAAGACACAGTGACCCAACCAGCAGCAGACCAGAGCAACCCCTCACCAGTAAAAGCTCAGCCCTGTGGCACCTGAGCACAGCAAGCAGGGCAGGGCTGCTGACAGGTTGTGCCAGCAGTCTAGTGACCTTCAGACAAATTAAATGTGGCAAGTCAGTCAGTCCATTGTCCATCCAAGAAGTCCATTCCACAAGCCAGGAACAGTAGAAGGCAGACATCAATCTGGAGGCAGCACCAGCACAGCCCAAGGAGGGAATGGGGGCCCAGCCTGAGCTGAAATACAGCTCCCGGGCAAGGGTGTCAGAGAAGTCCCTGGTATAGCCAGTCAGGGCCATTAGGATCTTCTTACTGCAATGAGAAGCAGTCCATCCTTACTGTCTCTAGGCCCTGCACCTCAAGCCTTTTAACTCAGGCATTGCTCACAGGGAAAAGAGGGATGCAGCAGGTGTAAATCAGTTGGTCTGCAGTGTAGAGAGCCAAGGGCCATTATCATAACCTATCATTTCTACTACAGGAGCAGTTGTGGACCGAGGCTCAAATGCTCTTGGCACTGTGGGTCAGAGCTCTGCTTCATAAGGAAGGTGAGGAAACAAGGGCATAGAGGGGGAGAAGAATGGGTGAAATGTATAATTCTGTGCAATGAACAGCACTCTCACACCACCTCCTGTTTAAATGGTTAATGAGAGTTGCTCGGTGTTTCTTTACTCCCTCCCCTGCCTGAGGTTCATAGAGGCAACTGTGGGAGCTCTGAACTGTTGAAGAGAATCCAATTAACTCTCATTTTTCTCATTTAACTTGACAATTTAATTGGTTGCACTGTTTATAATGCGTATGTTTATACATATGTGTGTTTATGCACTGGTGATGGCTTTAAAAAACTGTAATGGATTGTTTCTTTTGGTGTTCATTTTCTGTTTTGTTTTTGTTAGTTTGAGGTTTTTTTTCCTCAAGATTGTCTTTCTCATTTCTTGTATGAATAATCTTTTGGATCATAAAATGCAATAACTCTTCCAAAATACTCTTTCTGTCCTTGAATGCTAAGATATAGTAAGATTCTCATTACAAGGTATTTCTAACTTAGTCAGGAAGTGAGAGAGAGCAGTGATAATCAATTACCAGGACAAAGTAAATATTGCCTTCTGACCTCTTATTATAAGAACATAAGTCACATCATTTACCTAATTTTTATGACTGACCCTTTCTTGTCTACACACAGTTCGATTAATTGGATATGACTATTTCAGAAGACTTCTGTATGTCTTACTGTTTCCTTATGACAAGCTCTGGGTTCAACTAAATTAAAGTGACTGTGTTTGTCTTGTTTCATTTATTGTGCAATACTTAATTAGGTTGATAGAGAAATAATGTCAGTCTGCATGAAAGGTATCTATGTGAAAGACATTGATACTTATCTATGAAGTAAGGGTATCTATCTGTGAAGATATGATTTTTGAGTGGAAGCTTGCTATTAATTCTCAACTTTCAATATGGGACAGACTGAAATCCATCTAAGTTAAAAAAATTTTAGCTTATTCAAGCATTGGCAGCCAGAGTCATTCTGAGATGAATTCCTGGTGACATAGTATTACTTTTTAGAACACGCAGTATCAGTTCTGAAACAAGCAGGGAATAATGAAAACACTAAATATTTAAGCTTTGTATATTGTTGAACATGGTTATAGGCCACATGTCTGGAAAAAAAAAAACCACCAGAAATAACATTTTTTTTCACCAAAGAAATGCCAGTACCATTTATCTATATACAAAAGGAAGGGGGAAAAAAAGAGGCATAGAACAGTCTAGGGACAAATTATGGATGCAGTCTGATATGTACACACACGGCTGTAAATCTTCATTGCTTCATATGTACCTATGAGCTTTGAGTGTAAAAAGACATCATACTAATCATCCTTTGGCTTAATTTGGGGACTTCCACAGCTAGCAGAGTGAGAGAATGTAATTTCAGCTAAAGACAAATTCATCTCAGTGGGAGCTGCAGCAGTAATATGCATCACAGATAAAGAACATGAGAACATATGAGATGTGTTGTTAAAATGAGCTTTTGTGTGACTTTTACAGTTTTCAAATACTGCTGAATAAAAAAATATGCTTTCATATGAATGTTCATGGATAATTAATGACAAAGATTGGAGGCATCATGTAGTGAACTGAAAGTTATTAGCTAAATTAAAGTTGGCAAATACATTTTTTTCTAGAGGCTAAAGTACCTAGCTCTAGCTAACAATATTAAAGTACTGCTAGCAAAATACATTGCTAATTAATAGCCCAGAGTGAAACTTCAGACCTTTAAAATTATAGCATAACTCATTTTGACTTCAGTACGGTTAAGATTAATGAATACCTCTTCATGTAAGTAGCAACGAAATAAAGACATAAATAAATAAATTCCTATTATGTTGCCAAATCTTTGTTAAAATTCAGCTACACTGTGCAATAATTTATTATAAACTACTCTCTGTACTGAAGGAGGTTTCTGTGTTCAAAAACGGGCCAATTACTGAAGTCAATTACAACAACCATTCGTATTTCTTCATGTTTCTTCATCAGTAAGCGTGGAAACTTATTTCACTTCTCAGTGGTTTGGCATTCAAACAAAAATTTAAGCTGTAACCTTTTTACGCTCCTTCAAATGAATTGTTTTCATCAGACAGAAGGTTCTGCTATATGCATCACAAAAAAAAAGAGGAAAAGATATCACCCTTTCTCACCTCCATTTTTTTTCTGCTAACACATAGGTGGTTGTATGTTGTGGCCAACATATTTTGTAATTGACATTCGTATAGATTCATCAGTCAAGAGGGACTAGCTCATTAATAAAGCCTGTCTCATTTATACATAAATTTATTGATCTGAGAGGTCACCCAACATATAAATTAAAAAGTGCTGCAGCATTTATTTCTCTAAAATGCATGAAAACCTCCCCCTCGGTGCTTAAGTATCCATCTGAGGCCCCACAGGAATGGTCACAGTGTGGTTAAGTCTCCCGTTATCCCAGCCCTGCGGAGGCTGTCTTGTGCTAAACGGCTAATGCATTTGTCTCACCGTGATGGATTAAACAGACGACATGGAGCTGGGAGCCTGCAGAAGGTGCTTCATTAGGCTAAACCCCTCACATTCTCACCCATGCCATAGGTAGCTCTGACAAAAGGTTAGAAGCACAAAGATTTAGGTGCTCCTTCAGAATGTGAACTTATTACTCGTCTCAGGAGAGAAATGCAGTAAGAACATAATACTTCCTAGAACAGCACCAGGTCAGCCAGCATGGCCTTGAATGTTGTGGTGAAATCTTAACCTCAGTGAGTGCAGAAGGAATGCTTTCAGTAATAAACTCAGGTACTGGGTTCGGAAGAGAGGCTGATGCTGGTTTCCTCATCTCCCGAGATCTTTTCCCCTTGCAAGTAATCACACACAGCAGATTGTACCGTCAATTTGCAGCCCCCTTCCTCCCTGTAATACTGATCTCTGGTACCAGAAAAGGAGAAAGATAAATATTGATTTTCAAGAGAGTAGCTTGCCTCTTTCATACAGCCCATCACTGTCCTTTTCAACATCTTTCATCATATGATCTGACATCTGCTTGAAAATAGACTTGTCTACTCCTATGTGTCAGACAGGGAGTCATCACAGACAGACACTTTTAAGATAAGAAAAAAAACACTGAGTAAAAGGAATGATGAATGCTATAGACCTAGAAGAATCCATTCAGTCAGTCCATTAATTTCTTGTCAAATCTCATCAGGTAAGAGATTAACCACTTCAGAAACCACAGTTGAAGAGTCTGAGTTACTACCACTTACTTTAGAGAATCAAGATATGATGTTAGTCTTTGTATGTGTGAGAAGACCATACATATTGCCTTCCCAGATCCAATTAATGACCGATCTAGTCTTGTATTATCTCTCCCAGATATTCAGAGACAAAACTCCTCTAATGCTGCTAATTTTAAAATGGAATACCCATAAGATCTTTTTTCCCTTAAAAATTCATCTTTTTCCAGAAATAGAATCTTCCAAAAGAAGTGCAGCAGAAGCGGCATTACCATCACTCCTTCCCAGCAGCTCTGCACAAGCCCAGTACAGAAATAACTAAGTGCAGTAGGTGGTAAGGGAACATTACTTGTTCATTACAAGAAAAGGGTTTGACTTCTAAAATTTTCTTCCTGAGCAACAATTTGGGGGTAGCCATCTTAATTTGTGCTATCCTGTGCCTTGCTTTCAGCTTACCTAGAGTTTCAGAATTACTTTAGCCAGACCTACCAAACACCACAAATCATTTAATTTCATCCAGAAAACTTATATTATGTCCAAACAAGTTTGCAGCCATTTTATTACTCGATCGACTCAGCTTCACATCAATGACACAGATGAGACCAGTGTTTGCCCAAAGTCTTAAGAGGCAGGCAACAGACATGTGAAATACAGGTGAAGTGTATCCAGATGATCTCATCAAGATCTATGATATAAAAAAGCCAATCAAAAAACTTCTTAGCCTTCACAACCCTAAATCAGTTGATCAGGAATTATTTAACACTAGTCAGCCATCTGAAAACTAAAATTCTCTGTAACCTCTCAACACATGGAGCTATGTTGTTAATTCTCTTCTTTGACAGTAGCTAATATTTCATTCTCCAGAGGTAAAAAACTCACAATTTTTCAACAGATTTATGTAGGCTTCTCCGTATCTAAAGATGGAGAAATGAATTATTGTTAAGCTTTAACAAATGATGTTTAATTGGAATTGTCAACTTTAAGCAAAATGTTATTTGGCATGTTGAGTGCTATATACATGCCCCAATCTGCAGTAACGCCCATGAAGGTAGGGGATGAAACTCATAGATTTTAAAAGCAAAGGGACTATCCCAACAAACCTCCCTTCCCTCCACTTTCTGCCCCAGATATGCTCATTCAAACACAACCACACAGAACATAAGATCTTTAAATTATAAATAATTCTCTTTAAATTATATCAATCCAATTCTAAAGTCCCTAATGTTAAGTACACCTTCTCCCTTGAAGTTTGGTGTTTAGTTGCATTGCTACTCCTATGCTTCTAGGAGATGGCATCTTATTTCAAGTTTAATTTTTTGTAACTTTGACTTCCAGCAACACTACTTTGTCAGGACTTTATCATCAGACTTGAAAAATCCTCCACTAGCAAATATGTCACCTTTCAGCTTCCTTTTCTACAAATGGAGAAACTAAGCTAATCTGAAATTCAAATAATGTTGTTAGCATTCTTTGAGATCTTATTGTATTTTAATGTTCTTCAAGACTGAGCATCAGACCTGGACATAACGTTGCATAGAAAAGAAAGATCATTTCCCTTTTCATGCTCAAAATTACACTTTTTTAATCCCAAATTTGGATAAATATTTTTGTTGTAACATTGCAAAAATATGTTGTCAAAATCCTTCATTTTACTCTCACTTCTAAAATACAGATCGATTACATCTTTGCTTCATAAGTACTTTTGAAAATCCAAAAATGCCTACAAACCCTCTCATTGACGAGCATCTTTTGTTGTTGTTGTTGTTGTTTGAAACGATTTTTTTTGCTTATAGTTTCCCTACTAGGCACAATGGTGAATATGCAACCATTAATAGTCTTTTTACAACACTCTACATATCAACTTCTTTGTGACTTTATTCTAAAAATTACAGTACATGATCTAGCCACAGGGAATATATGTACACACATTGAAATATAGCCATTAAGATAAGAATGTCATACTGTACAATTCTTCATTTATATTTTAAAATGTCATTGCAGGATAGAAAGATTAAAAAACAGAACAGAACATGTGATGTGATCATTTTAAAGACTCTCTCTGGAACAAAGACTCCAATCTTAGAGACTCCAAGAAATTATGAGTCCATTATCTGTCCAGGTCAGAGAAGAGCAAGAGATTACCTTTAACTGCAATATCTCCTTAATTCTTGCTGAATTGGCTGAGAGATGATATAAACACAGCTTTTCTTTCCGATATCTTTGGGACTTTTTGAAAGTCAAGGTTCTTCAGAGAAAACATCTTCCATAATTAGATATATATGGGTATTTTCACATATACATATACAAATAGCAGAATTAATGTATCTGAAGAGTGAGATTTATCTTTCCTTATTTAGCATTCTAAAAGTTCGCTACCTCATCTAAATTGACTGGTTAGTACATAGCACCCGAAAGACAGGCATACACCTAGTTTATTCATTCATATCTCAATTACTTAATTAATTTACACCATCAGCTTCTATTACCATTATGTCCTAGAAGTTTCACCTCTCAAGGTGCCCAGAGGAGATGACTAGTTTCCTAGATATGAGGTAGCTAACATTTCAGTTTACACATCCCTGTACCACTTTCCTAGAATGTACAGGTAAGTGAAACAAGGATGCAAACAGGTGTGTTCTATAAACAGCTGTTTCCACTGAGATGGTCATGGCTTGCCAGCTGTTCCCCAGCTGTTGGACTCACTCTCTTGCTGTTTTGCTGATAATGATCCTTTGAAGAATTCAGGTGAAACAAGCTGGATTGCCTGGATGAGCTGTTTAAAACCTTTAATCTTATTTTCAGTGAAATATGTTAGGGATGCCTAGGGTTGGGGAAAATGAGCTAGTTTAATTTAGGCAGTTTAAAAATTAAATCCTGAATAACTCAGTTCATTTTAACTGAAAAGGAGTGCATAAGCAGCACAGCTAGGTGATCAGTCACTGTTATATTCTCATTTTAATTGCAAATGAGACAGAATAAAGACTGAGGTAACTTATCATTGGTATTAAAGCATCATTGGTAATGCACCCCACACCTGTGAACTCCTCATCTCCCTAGTCTTACAGAGGTCAAACATTTATTGGAGCACTCAGGCACAGAGCTGACACTCACAGCAGTTCAGTGTTTATTTACTATTAACCAGGTCAAGAATTTGGTCCTTCTTTTATTACCTCCTTGCTGTAAATCCCTAGCCTTTATAAACCTCGTCAGAATTAAGGAAGTCTAGCGTCATGCGGCTTTGTATCTCTCATCTGGATTCTATGATGTCTTGTATGTTTCCAGTTCCAAACAAAGTGCTTCCAATCCCTCCCTAACATTTGGACCCTCAGGTGTCAGATTAGACACTACTCTTCTTAAGTGGCACCAATAAGTTCTCCTTTTCCTCCTCCAGAGACCTTTCCATGATGTGTATCGTTGAGACATCTGAGACTGTCACATGCCGTTGCTGATTTATTCAGAGCTTTGGGGTGTGAGAGGTGTGGATACACTTACATATGTAAATATCCCAAAATAATAACCATATATGTTTTGTTCTCTTATGAAAGTCCTGACACATCATTACAAAACTAATACAATTCACTAAGAGCAAGAATAAAAAAGTACATAATCATTTGAACTAGCCGTAAGCATGACAGAAGTCTCTGCCTTTGTAATTACTTGTATTTTATTGGAAAAAAAAAAAAAAAAGAAGCGTTCATCTTTAACCCAGGTGGGCTTTTTTTCAGAGGTTTCGTTTTCTTTAATCTCAATGTGCATGCATTTCCTGCAAAAATTACTGTGTACTTTGCATTTAAATATTCTGTACAGATGAACAACATTATCAGAAATATCTTGGGGGAAATACTACGAACTATGAAAGCACTGAAAGCATTTTTAGTCTTACATTAACACTCATTTAAACTATAATCTTTTAATGATGTTATACCATCAAAAGGCTTTTGCCTTTTGCTTCATAGAATTCAGGAAAATGAAGACTGTAAGAGATTTATAATAAACAAATGTTTGACTCCATCCTTTGCATCAATATGCAGTATATCTCCACTAGGTCTCACCTAAAAATGAATAGTGCTCTTAAAGTGACTGTTTTTCCTCATTCATGATATATATAATCTAGAAGAATAGGTTAAATGTATACATCTAAAATGAGATGAGAGGAGCCTCAGCCACAGAGTCCTGAAAAACAGTCACTGTTGTACATAGGCAAAGCTTTAACAGAAAGGTAATCTATGACGAAGTTCTTATTTTAGTCTGAAGTCATGTGAGCATTTAAGTATCGGTTGTAAAACTGATGGCCAACTCTTAAAATCCTTGTCTGATTTTATGTTTATGTGTGTTTGTTATGCAGGCTAATGAGTAAAATGGACATGTCTCTTTTGCCTAAACAGATAGTGAGCCTGAGCACAGGAGCTCTGATTATCCACCCTGCTAGTTCTCAGCTCCCTTGCTGCTTTGGGCTGCTCTAGTAAGCCCTCTCAAAGACAATTCCAGTTTATGGTTCTGGAAATGATTCGCTCTGGGGACTGGTCCCAAAAGCCAGTATGGAAGAAGCAAGAAACAGAAACAGAGTTTGACTCTGTATGAACCAGCTGAGTTTGCCCCTGGATGCACTTATGTCGCACAGGACCTCGTGCAATACCACTCCTCAATTTCATGCTATAGGAGTAACACTGCTACATATTCTTACATCACATCAGAAACTTCAAACTTAAAAAAAAAAAAACAAAAAAAACCCCAAACAAACAAACAAAAAAAAACCACTGAAAAAATAGTATGACCAGCAGGAAATTCCAGAAGAAAACTCAGAATTAATTGCAAGGCAGTTTAGCATAGAAGAGGTTAGCTGTCAGTAAAGTGCACACAAGCTTGTCCTCTTGGCTTCTGAGCTAGAGACCTTTTCCTGGTGCTGATTCGCTTCTCAGCATAGATTCATGCATTGGAAACGTGCCTGGTGACACTGATAAGAATGAAGATCTCCACAAACTCTACTCCAGTGCACAAAGGCCTGTTGTGTGGAAGAGCCATGCCTCGGGCCAAGCCTGGATGTCTTCTCTGCCTCCCTCCACTCCAGTGCCTGCCAGACTCTCCCCCAGCAAGATCTGCTCCAGGTTTCCTTCTGACAGGATGATGATTAAAACCCAGGGGGGAGGCACACTTTTCCTCACTGATCTTATACGATGTAAGCAGATTTCCCCCCCCCGGACCTTCGCATTTGCTCATGAACAGAGCTTTCTCGCAAGACCTGGGAAGAGGAAATCTTCTGTTTCCCTCTATTTTCTGTGCAATAAGGGAAGATTCTGTCTACAGTGCCTCTGAGCAAAAGCCCCAGGCCAATGGAAGGTTTGTAGATCTCTATTGATCCTTTTCAGAATGCAAATATATTTTGATATACAATGTTCCTTTCTTTACTGGCAACAGAGGGAAAGTAACTTGTACCAAACTGGGATAAATAAGAATTGTTATTCCATTCTTGCTCTGATTTTATTCATTGGGAAAATTCATATCTTACAATCGCAACAGATCTCACAATCTTTAAATTAAGTTTGCTAAAAATCTAAGGATTTGGTTTTTTAAAAAAAATATTTAGAATGGGGTTCTAAGTCTTGAAGCCTGCTCTAGCGTATAATCATGTGCTATAATTAAGTTGTCAAATGTTTTCCTACAGGCTGTGGTAATTTGAGAAATCTTCCGATGCACCATTTGTGGTCTCCAGCTGATATCATGCTATTAAATTGACATATTAAGAAATCACAGTGTACAGATGTGACTTTTGATGCTGTGATACATGCTTTTCCTTTCCACAGTAGGGCAGTCCACACGATTTCTGTGCCTAGGCACCGAGCTGTAGGGTCCTGACTTCACAGAAGGGTGTCAGATGTGAGCTGTGTGCTTAGGGGGAATGTGCCTCAGAGCCCAGACCTAGAAACAGTGCAAGCACTGTGCTCAGGATCCGGAGATTTACAGCATATGAGATCCTATAAAATGTAATGCTAACACAACCGTCTGGAGAGCATCCAGTCAGGGAGGGATCTCTCCTGGAGCTATGTGCCTAACCCCAGCCAGAATCAAACTGTGCATATTAATTTTGATATAATTTGGGTTTCTTTTTTTTTTTTACTTTATCACGTACTATTAACACATTATCTAAATAATTTCTTGGATTATCCTTAAGACATGGAAAAAAAACAAAAGGTCCTTCAGCAAAGGGAAGACTGAGAATCACTTGACAGAGGTATAAACAACATGGCAGAACACAAGCTATTTAAGTTAAACTGTAACATAGGTACAACAAATGGAGAGGTAAGAGAGAAAGCTTTTGCACAGAAATAATATGGAAAAAATGTGACAATTGTCAGATTATGCTGATGAACGTACAAAAGAGACTAAGAATGTACATAAGAGACGTACAAAAGGACCTAAGGACCTGTAATGACTCAGGTTCCCAGTCACGTTTCTGTGTAAACTCACTGGGGAGTTGAATTGTTTAGTTATGTTTCTGCACAGCTAATTGTGCTTTTGACTCCTTTGAAGAAAGAAAGCAGAGTAATGTACTGATAATGTCGAGGATTCTTTTGTGGGGACTTACAAAATAATCAGTTCACTAATAATTTCTCCTCTCTTGTAGAGCACATATCCCTCCCGTTGCCTGGACCCATGAGTTGGTGGGGAAAGACACAACTGATTTAGTTTTCTAAAACAAACTATCCCTTTTTACATTTCAGATTATTCAAAAACTTTCCGTTGTTCTATATAGTGACTGGAAAGTATGACAGAACTCATAAATATTCTTTTTTTTTCCTTTCCGAAATATCTGAAACACGTGTTTCCAACAGGTCTAGTGGCCTCACTAGAGGCTAGTAAGAAAAGATTCTCGTGAGCGTGCCTGGCCCTGCTCCACAGTGTGAAGGCAGAAGGAGGAGAGCAAGAGAGGTCACACTTTCACCCATCCGAGCAGTGCTCGGGTAAAAGCGTGCAGGATAAAGCATTTGCTCTGTATAGGTGCTAGAGAACGACAAGGACACCATACAAGCATAGCTAAATAATGTGTCCTCAAAAAAAACACTTCAGTATGCAGCTTAACAAAGCCTTCGAATACTCCATGTGGGAAATGCAGGTGTTGCAAAACTTTCTAAAACATAAACTGGCAGAATCTGGCCCACAGACGGGATCTTAAGTGTATTCAAAGAGTCTTACACAAAAAATACATTTTGGGGACAATTTTCATTCATGTAAGACCTGTGAACTGTAATGTATGGTTACCTAAATGTTCACAGTTTGCACATTTTATCAGCAGAAAACTGGAAAACTCTGCAATATCTTTTTGATCCTTAAATCCTTTAACTCCTATATATCACCATTTTTACAGAGCACAATACTCATTTCTAAGCAGCATTTGCTTATTTAAGACCAGCTGCTTCCTGACCCAAAATGCCATTTAAACAAGTAATCCTAGCTCTCTGACAGCCTTACTATTTGCCCTTTCAGTATTTTTTTTTTTCTTTCTGGTATGCGAGCACTTGCACTCTCACCTGCAGTTCAGAAGAGCTCCCGGTACCTCAGAAGGCTACTGCTTTGCTGTGACGGGTGTGATTGCAAAAACTCCAAGCTTTTATTAGCAGTAGTCATCCTATTCACATCCCCAATCAACCCCGAAATTGATATTCTTCATCTGATCTGCATAGGCCATCTGGCAGGTCACTGCCTGTGTTACATTACACCAATGTTTTTCCACTAACCTAGTTAACAAGATTAACTAGAAACGTGACAGAGAGAAGAGAGAAGCTGGACACATGGCATATATTATTTGGTTTAGAAACTAGTGAAGGTTTCTCTGTGGCAAAAACATAAGAATAAATTATTTTTGACTCAGTCAAAATAATTTTAGTTTCTTGTTTTTTTTTCTGAATGTCAAAATTCTTGAGAAACCTGATCATGTCTCTCTCTACCCTCTCTACTACAATAAACTCATCTTGAAATAAACTGTTTGCCTGAAAATAAAAGGAAACAAAAAGATTGGGGAAAAAAAAAAAAGCTATTTTGCTTGCTGGTGAGAAGAATTTTATAAATTTAACTGGCAGTATACCATCTGCCTCTGCTGCTCCTTTGAACCTACTTCTTCTAATCGTATCTTGAACAGATGACAAAAACCCTATCTTACTCTTGGGCACTGTAAAATAATAACAATTAAAATATGAATAATAATAATTAATGAACTCATGGTGCATTAAGTCTGCAGACTGAATAAGCTGCTTATTCTGCAGGAAGTCTGTGGGTATTTAGTCTTGAGAGAGAACTTTAACAGGAGCTCCATCATGTACCTAGAGCTGTGGCCACCAGTCTTGGGAGGTGTTGTGGTTTAGCCCCGTTGGCAACCAAATGCCACGCAACCAGTCGCTCACCCTCTCTCACCCCTGGGGGAATGGGGAAGAGAATTAAAAGGGATAAGAGAAGGAGTCTCTTGGGTTGAGATAAGAACAATTTAATAATAATAATAACAATATAAAATTAAAGGTAATAATCATAAAATAATAACATATTATGTGAATATATACATAAAATTATAACAATATATATAAATAAAGTGATGCACAGTGCAGTTCACCACGCAGTGACAAACACTGGTCCCATCCTGGCAAGCAATCCCAAAACATTTAAGTCCTGACACTGCAATCCTGAATGAGTGAGAGGTCTGAAAGCAAGAGACCAAGAGAGCAAGAGAGAGAGAAAACTCTGAGAGTCCAGGAGTCCAAGAGTCCAAGAAGAGACCGAGAGAGTCCCCTCAGAAGAAAGAGAGAACTCCAACTTCCTAGTCAATACTCATCTATATACTCAGCATGATGCTGCATGATATGGAATACTTCATCGGCTCATTTGGCCCTCAAGCCTGAATCTGAGTTCAAATCGTAAGGGGAGTCGTGGACCCTTTTTCCCAGCTGTGTTCCCCTCCAGCCTGTTGTGCTCCTGCACACTGGCAAAAACATAGCAAGCTGAAAGTTCGTGGAGGTCTTAGCACCAACTGTAAACATTCTTCTCATAACAAATCCCATACTAAATCCAAAACACATAGTTCTTCCAGCTACTAAAAAGAAAACTAACTCTGTCCCAGCTGAAATCAGGACAGGAGGACAACTTTACTCAGTTAAATGATACACACACTGCAGCAAACTTTATGTTCTGCATCACTTTATGCTTTTTAGTTTCTGCTGACAATAAGCAATTTTAGTGGATGGACCACCAATCAGTGGGCTGAGCAAGCTGTGTTTTAGACATGAAACTTGTTCAAGAATAGCTACCCTTTTTTCCACCTGTTACGGTCAGCATCTCAAAAGCCAAAATGAAAAATCAGTTTGCTGCAGTTCTTAGCTGTGTTCCAGTTAATTTTTTGCAGCTCTGCTAATTTAAAGCTCCATGTTACTTCACACACTTGGCAATGGAAGTATCAGCCTTATGTAACAGATCTGGGAAAAATCTGCTGGGAAAAATTTGATGTTACTTTTCCCAGCTGTAACGTGCTGAGGGAACCAGGGTTATGAACTCTAATGATCTCCAGGCGATCTTCGAGTCTTTAGGATAATTAGTACTTCATACAAATAGCAATAAGCCTTAGACTTGTATATATTAAATATAGTAGTAGGCTGGTCCAACTCTGACTGTGGGCTGTTGCTCAGACTTACGGACCTTCTCCTCCAGTCCATACAGCCTGTCCTCTTTGGGCTGTGAGCGCAGCCATGGACTGAGCTGTGTCCAGTGTTCAGACCTGCAGCAGCAGAATCTGATGGCTAAACTTCACCTTCGTCCTAGCGACAGGGCACGGGACACTCATGGAATTTTTCTGAAGACTTTTCTAAACCTTTAGAGGTTTTTGGTTTTTAATTTTGTGTTTTCAGTTTGAACCTTTCAGCGTGTCCAGGAAGGACTTTTGTGGGAGAAGGTTAAAACTTGCATGCAAACTGCTGGAATTGTGACGAAGAATACCTGTAACTTGTGATTAACTTCATGCAATAACCCATGTGTTCATAAATTCAGCCCATTGTTAACGCTTTCCATTTTGGCCACAGTTGCCCAGTGAAGATGCTGGCTGGTTTTCTTCTCCCTAGTGGAATGATGACTGTGCCCCAAAAGGCATTCTGACATTTCAGCACTGAACACTGCTTTCAGCAAAATTACCCTCCCACAATATGGAATTGGAATTCTCTCTTGTATGTGAGATCTCAAGCATGACCGTGAAATCCTTAGTTTTCTGCAAAATTGAAGATACTAATTTTCCTAACTTTCCTGATCTCTGGTTCCTTTTCAGTCCTGGATTAAGGATCACAGATGAAAGGAATTAAAAAATATTTATGTATGTAGCTGCATGTCCATTTGATCTCCTCTTCTGGCTAATTCAGATGTAAGCAGCCATGAAGTTAGAAACAACTATTTTAAAAATTGTGTAGTGGTGGAGGAAATCAGATCAAATGCAAGTCCAAAAGTGCCTCCAGATAACTGACACCCAGAACTTCCTTAGCTGGCATTAAAACAATGAACATTCAGACATTGTGGTCAAATGTCTTTTCCTCATGCTTTTTGGTTTTCATGTTGACTGTAATCTAATAGTATAGTGAAGCTCGGATACACAACGATTATCTGCTTTCCAAGCCTAGTCAGCAACTTTTGCCTGTTGCCTGAAGCTAATGACTTCTAAGTGATTTCAAAACACTGGAAAATGCATTTTGTGTAAGAGCACTTCTTTTTTTATATTTATAAAAATTATCAAATAAGTTGCAACAAAATGCAACAGCTTATTATCAGTGAAGTGGATCAATTATACTTCATGATTTTTATTGTAGATTCCCTGATTTGATAATCAAGTGAAATTTGCAGTATGAATAAAGATAAAAGTAGAAACATATAATTTGCTTATAGACTTGTTCACGATGCAAATTTCTGTTGCCACATTCATAAAGCACTAAGCGTTGCATACTAAAACACATTTCATTTAGATCCAGGATTTGCCATGGATTTCTAATCTTCTGTAGTACTAATCTTAATGATTTCCCCTAGCTACATAAAATTGAATTGGTCTGTATCTGCACTTCTCTTTCTTTATAATGTAAAGCAACTTCACATTTAGCAGAAATATTTAAGAATCTTTTTTGTTAAATGATCATAATGTAATAACTACTTATTTAATCAATTTTTTTGAAGCCTTGCTTGTATGGAGATGTTGCCATGAGCTGTAAGCAGGTTTCTGCTGAATATTGTAATAGAAAATTGTTTTCAAGATAACTTTCTATTTGCAGGTTTTAATGTCTGTATTTCATTTGATGAAGAAAGCATATGCCTGCTTGCGGCCAATTCAACAACTAAATTTCCCATAAAAGCCTATGCATAAATAGACTTAGAAAATCTTCGGAGATCATGGAAACACTGCTAGCATGGTACCTGTATTAGAGTGTCTAAGAGCTCACTTCCTACACTGTGATGAAGTTACAATAACATACAGTATGTCTGACATCAACATTTATCTTCCTCTCTTCAGATAAGTGAAGTGAGGTTCACTTCACTCAGATAAATGGTTCAGCTGCTGATATTCCCCATCTCATCCAGGGCATGAGAGAAGTGGCTCCCACATACCAGCAGTAAAGAATAACTGTCTGGTAAAAACTAACTGTAAAGAGCCCAAATGGCTTCTTCCAGGAGCCTCACTGGTGCCTGGTGTGGGCAGGTAATAAGAATTTATAATAATAGGCCAGGCATCCAATGGACCAGTCAGGACAATCAATTTTATCATGGGCTCCAAGCCTGTGTGTTGACTGGAGGAAATAAGTCTAACTGAAGAGAATCAGCTCACAGAAACAAAAAGAAATACAGATCCCTAGTTATTCACTGAGGGAAGCAAAGCTAGCACGGTAAGAGCACGGGGCCCATTAATTTTAAGGCAAGCCACATAGTCATTATAATGGGAAAAATAAGAGGCTTTCCCTGGTCTTGGGAATTAAAGCTAGTCTGGAAGGAGGCAGTAAGCATATTATATAAATAAAATGTGCCCGAAGTCAGCTCAGGTATAGGTCTATAAAACCTTGGTCATAAAAACAGTTTAGCTAAATTAAGGGACTATCTGTGGCAGGATGTTCTCCTGTGCTTGTACAAGTGCTTGTACAAGCAGAGCCCTCATCAGCAGCCATGACATGTGTCTTGCTCTATCCAGGCAGCATAAAGGTTGGAGAAAACCATCACAGGCTAAATTGATCTTGACCATTTAAAGACTAGTTCAGCTAAAGTTATACTGTTAAACCATAAATGCTGTCAAAAGAAAGAAGTCTTCGATTGCTCTTTTTTTTCTGGAGGGCTGGGGTTTTTTTTTTGCTTTGTTTTGTTGGATTTTTTTCCTATGTATACTACGTTGAATGTTTGATTGTGTTATATCTACCCAGTCTGTGACCTAACCTATGTGCTGTGATAATGAAAATACCATTTCAAATGCCTGTATAGTATTGTATCCTTCTTTGAGTCATTTACTGCAGATTACATTCTTCCCAAATTGATCTAATGTCTCAAGCTGGTAAGAAACTATCTGAACCTTCACCTTCATTCTTTTTCCAAATGTTTCATTAACCAAAGCGGAATGAATATACATATGGATTGCACAAATCCTCTAGGCTATTGGCCTATTGTTCTCATAATCTTGTTTTTAAAGGTCAAAACATCCTGCAATGCAACAGAGGTGAATGCATGGGGGAAATGAAAGATTCTTAATATTCCTCAAAGGCCGGAACTGTTGTACTTCTTTCATCCGGGGAGAACAAATTTTGAAAGCTAGTGTCACGAGCAGATTTTGCGTTGAATCTTTACTGCCAGCCAGGCAAGTTGCTAAGGCATCTGCCTTGTTCACTAGTCCCTCCCCGGGTAAGAGCTGGTTGCAGAAGGACCCTTGTCCTTTCTAGCAACACTGAGGAAATCCCCCTCTGCCCAGAGCCTGCCATGCTGGCATCCTCCTCTGTCAGGATGCGACCTGCAGAGGGGCGATGCTGCACAGCAGAGTTTGGGCGGCTGCCCATGACAAGCGATCCTTCAATGGCCTGACATCTCCCCAGCTGACTTTTACGAGAAGAGGAAAAGACTCAGCAGGAGAAAACAGACAAATGAGAGGTCAAATATTTACAGCAGATATTTACAGAGTCTGAAATCCTGGGGCAAATGGTAATGGGGTGGCAGGGAAAACAAAATACGGGGTAAAGTATAAACACACAATAATTCACTGTAGATTGCCACACAACATGACATCAAATAGCATAATTTACCATGCTAATAATTCTTAGGTACAAGTTACACTTTCCACCACTTTAGACTTTTACATCAGAAATCAGCTTTAAAACTTTCAGGAATCTAGATTCCAGGTCACCATACAGGCTCTTGCTAAGTACTTTGGGAAAATCTAAACTGACCTCTTAGACACAAAATGCTTTTCATAAAGGATAATAAAATGTCTTATTTTTAACAGCTCAGTCAGGACTTGAACAGGTTTTAGATGTCTGATGTTCTAGGTATTAATAAAAAAAAAAAAAAGCACAAAAATCATGTCTGATAACTGATTTCTTTGAGGGGTGGCATTTTCTCTAAAATTCATACTTTAGGAGTAAATTCGTATTTCGCAAGAAAATATGTAGTTGATTTAATTAAGTTAAAATCCACTCAGCTCTCTTTCAGGAAAAATATGTTGTCCTGTGGTTTTTTTCTGTAACATTTTTTAGATAGATAGTTTCCTAAAATGGAGTGGAAGATTATGAAAGAACCAAGACACTGCAAAATGGTATCAGAATGTGGATTATTTTAAAATAATCACGCATAGCGCTTGCAAGTTTTTATAGTGCTTGACGAAAAAAATTTGCTAAATACTAACAGCCCATTATTTCAGGTGAAACATTCAACACGAACGCTCACAGAAGGAAAATTTAGGATAAGTGTTGAAACACACGCATACACAACTTCCCCAGCCAAAACCAACATAGCAATTTGCCTCCTTCCAATTTAATCATCAACCTCTGCTTTTTACCAACTGAAATTATTGTTTTGTAGAACTCACTATTTTGTAAGTTAGTTTCAGAGGCAATATTATGTCCTGTCTTTGCAGGACTGCAGCTATATCTGTACTAGCAAATTAACTAGTGCAAGAGCTCAGATTTGAGCCCTCTGACTCAATCAACTATTGAAAGAAGAGTCCTGGCTACCGGCAGGCTCTTAAATTAAACAAATACTACTTTCCCAAACAACTTCTGTGCAAGGTTTAGGAATGAGCACATGCAAGGGACCATTCTCAATACTTATTTTGCCTGCTGCCACTCTGTTTTGGAGGCGAACAGAGTTTAATTGTACGGACACAGACCATTTCATGCCAGCTGGCCTTGCTGCCAGAGACTAGGTTTCAGCCTGTTTAGCTTATTGGTTAGACTAGAAAACTTGTAAATCAGTGAAAAGATTCATACTGTTATCTGAGTTATAACTTTACCGCTGAAAACACAAAAGGACACATAAGAATGTCTTTCTTCAAAACTCACTTTCTTTTTAGCGTGTTGATGACAGACTGAACCTTGTCACACTCTTTTGTAAGAGTAACTCTTGCTGAAAGAAAGGTGTCTCTATAGTTTGTCTTTGGAAGAAAAATCACAGAATCACAGAATCAAAGAATGGTTTGGGTTGGAAGGGACCTCAAAGATCATCTAGTTCCAACTCCCCTGCCATGGGCAGGGACACCTTCTACTAGATCAGGTTGCTCAAAGCCTCATCCAACATGGCCTTGAACACTTCCAGGGATGGAAGATCCACAATTTCTCTGGGCAACCTGTGCCAGAGTTTCACCATCCTCATTGTAAAAAATGTCTTCCTTATATCTAATCTAAATCTATCCTTTTTTGTTTTAAAGCCATTACCCCTTGTCCTATCACTACATGCCCTTGCAAAAATCCCCTTTCCAGATTTCTTGTAGGTCCCCTTTAAGTACTGAAATCTTTTGAAAAAAGATGGAAACCTGAAAAGCCACCAAAAAAAGATGTCTGGCTGGTTTAAAGCAGCAACATTTTAACAAACTCTGGATATTTAAACACATGGGTGAATTAACAGAAGTCTTCCAAACATGAAAATGTTCCCTTCACATCTGTTGTTTACAGTGACAGATCCTAGCAAACATTTGCAAAATCTAAGGAGAAAATTCACGCTACGTGTGAGGGTGGATGCCTTGAAAGCTGGTTTACTCCCATCTCTGTGTCCCACCAAAAGTGCCTCACAGTGCCCAGGATCTCACCAGGAGCAGGACAGCCTGTGTTGGTCTCTGCAGAAACTCTCACCAGCCCCAGAACTTTGGCTGTGCTCCGTGATGTGGTCCGGATGGATGTACAGTGCATAGCTCCTTTCTTGTACGAAGCTTTCTTCCACTTATACGTCGAAAGGGACCTTCTACATCTGAGTAAAGGCCTTCTAGAGCCATTTTATGCTGCTTAGCACTTTTCCTCACCTTGAGTAGAAATATCTTCCAAATAACAAAGCACTAAAATATTGGCTGCTTCTGTAACTGCTGAGAAGCATCAGCTACTAATAGCTAATAGCTCCCATTGTGATATTTATCCTTTTTACCTACACCTAAGGGAGACACCTCGTCTTCAGAAAGAATCATGCAGAAGTTAAAAACCAATGTTGAGTTATAAATAAGATTGCTTTTCACCAAGAAAATTTTGCAGTCTAAACATCTCATATGCTGTCTTCTGCAATTAGTTACAAAGGGTAGTTTAGCACTCAGCTATTTATTATTCTACATCTATATATATATATATTTACATACACATACATACATCTATATAGCTTCTCATGCACAAACCAGATATACAGACATAAATATACACATACCATATGCACATACCATGAAGTTTTATATAAAATACATATATAATGCACAATTAGTACATTATATGAGTGCACAATCATATATGCATATATACGCACTAATTGCCATGTAATTAGAAGTCTAAGTAGTGATACTGATGCTCACGGGTTCAAAAGAACATACATATTCAGAGAAGTACTTAACTCTAAATGGATATTTTCTACAAACAAAGCAATAGCAAGTGAAAAGATCAAAAATGCAGCTGCAGTCATGCAAGTTCATTTCGAAATTATAAGCCAATTAATAAAAAGTAGGACTTGTCTATTACTTGGGCACAAAATTTGTCAGCATCTTCATATCTTACGTGACATAGTCTAGCTACACACTTTTAAGCCGACTTACATATTTCTCATTGTATACATATTTGAAATATGTATTAAAAATTAAAATATTCTGATATTTATAATATATATGTTACCTTTATGAAGCTTGCAGGTTGTGTGAAGGAAAGCAAAAATTTGCTTTAGAAAATAAAATAATTTACTTCCAAAAAAATGTACATGAAAAAGTATGGTTTTCATTACATATATACGTTGCAACCTACTGCAGGTAAACATTTTGATATTTGTTTTAAACTTGTTTGTTTTTTTAATTTGAATTTCACAGAGCAGTAATTCCTTAAACAGGTAATGTAGAGACACAGAAGTGAAAAGTGTTAGCTCTATAAACAAACTAAATAAGCCACAATTAATTTTAAATTCCTCTCACGCCCAAGGGATTATGAAATAACACATGGGAGAGCTAAATTGAATAAGTGAAAACAATCTAGTAATGTCTTGGTTAACTTGCTAGCAACATTTACCATTCAAAATAATAATGTGCCATGCTTAAAACTGGCTGATTAATGATTGACACTGTAACATTTTAAACACAATTGATTGATCTGCCTGGGTTTTACAGCCTTTGTCATGCTTTACTCCTCTGTTGGGCTGAGGAAACAGGTAACTTACCAAGTTTCTTGGAAAGCCAGAATGCAGCTCAGAAGAGTTTATTCAGGTTGGGTTACATATTTTCCTCGATGTATATACACATACATATATGACAAGTAACATAAACAATATTTATAAAAACTGGTCCATAATCGAATCAAAGATGTTTAGCCCATAAAATGGTTGTTTCATATGTTTTTTTTTGGTTCCATCACAAAGTATTATGTTAATTTAGAAATGTAACTCAAAATTCAACAGAGAAATATCTCAACTAATATCAGTATGATCTGGACCAAATGTTCATTCTTCACAGAGAGGAAAACAGAGGTGAATATTGAAAATCTTTGTTGTTAACTAACACCAAAAATAGAAGTCTTATTGTGCCCTTTTCAACTGTAGTTGACTCCAGAAGAAATTCAAAGTTCCTGAGTCTTTTTGTCTACCTTCTTTCAAAGAGTTCACTTCTTGAAATTTCAAATCTTCACTGTAACTCATTATTTTAGCTTTAAGTCTAAGCTATCGGTTTCATATAAGAGACTTCAAATATTTTAAAATGTCACTTCTACTCTTGCATTCAGAAAATTTGTTTAGTGAAAACTTGAAATGTGATGTTCTTTTTCTAAGGCAGTATTTGTTATTTTAATGCTGGAATTAGAGATAAAATTGAGAGTTGGAATATTGCAGACTTTTGAAATGTCTTACTATAAATTCTGGAATAAATTATCACACTAAGTTATGGAAATAATTTTGCAGAAGGAATATGATGTGACAGGCAGCCATATTTTTTTTTTCAGGGATAGTCACCCTAGAAACAATTAAGAACATTTATTAGAAAGTCAAACTCAAATGTAAGAAAAACATGATGAAAGCTAGTATTTTTAGTAATGTTTTCCTGGTTATTCTTTATATTTTAATTTGACTTTCAATATTTATAGCATTATTGATACTATTATAACATTACACAGTTTTGTGTGTGTTGGTAAATAAAACTGTACCATATCATATATACATATAATACATAGCATGCTTTATTAAATGTGAAAGTTCACATTAGTTATGTAATGTTCTCTGCTTGTAAACCGTGGTCTAATACTGCTATATTTGTTGACTGTTTTGTATGTCAGAGCAGGATAACAGAGAAAAGGTATTTCATGCAGAGCTGCTGGAAGGTGTTCAGTGGTTTAGTGTGTGAGTAGCCACAAGCAAGAAGTTTCAGAAAGGTGCCAATCAAGAAACAAATAAAATACAAGAAAACATATTTCTATAATATATGCATGTTATGTCTTGTTCATACCAAGTTTTGTTTATAGTAAATGTTTGAAGATCATGTCTCTTGCTTGTTCCTTTTCCATTTTCTAAGCCCAGAACCTGCAAACAGATGCTGGCCGACAGCATTTCCCTCTTTGCTAGAATCACTTCTCAGGGTCAGGCTTTTCTTCACCCACCACTACATTCTCTGAGCCAGAACCACTACTCAGAATGACCTTTTCGTCCTGGTACTCAATCAAACCACTCATATGGCTTTTCAAAGTCAAAAATAACTCCTTTTATTCTATTTTTTTTTTTCTAGACTTTCTGTCTCTTGACCATCCTGACACCAAAGAGCTTTATTCACTCACACCAGATGGCAACCAGAATTACACCTCAACTGTGAGCCGGTCCTGACAGAGAGTTAGGATGCTAACTGCTCTGACTGCACTCTGCAATTTCTGTTTGCCATGTCCCTCACTGGACCCATACAGAAGCACTGAACCTGTTAGAAAGAGAGAGAGGCAGTCCAGCAATCGTATACGGAAGAGAACAATAGTCTCTTCTATTTCTTGCCGAAGGCTCAGCCACTATGTGTGAATTCTGAAGCCAGACTGACACATGTGCTATATTCAATAGGTAAGACAGAGAAAGTAAACTGGAGGAGGTTTGTGAAAGAGTGGGCGATTGCAAAGCAAAAAGATAGAGTCTTTGGAGGGAAAATATGAACAAAACATCCGATGTAACAGGATATTATTGGCCATCATGTAGGAAGTAGTCTGCAAGTGCAAAGTCCACGTCCCAGAAGGAGCAGGAGCTGTTGAAAGCAGTGGTGATACTCACAGCTGATTCTAGCAAGTGTAACATCTGTAGTTAGTGCTCTGCAAAGCTGAGCTGTGCTCAAAGCTTTGTTTTGCATTTTACATTTTCAGTAAAGTTTTGCTCTTCTTTTTCATTTGACTGACAACTTTACCTTGATATTTCTAACAAATCTGTTGACAGGGCTGGGAAAATGAAAGACTGTGAAATGTCAGGAAAGGAGCCTGGAAAGTCAGGAAAGGCTGAATATAGATAGCAAAAAGCAAAGATAGGAACAGGAGATAGAGCCTATGAGGGATTATTTATTTCAAATTAATAAGGACATACATTAACAAAGAGTACCCAGTTTTTTTCACAAAATTATCACTAGATCGTCAAAGAGGCGTTAGCTTTCCTGAGTGACATGGGAGAAATAAGAAAAAAAAAAAAAATAGTAGTTGACACTGCTCTTTGCATTTGTCTTTTTCTCACTCCCAAAATTCAAATACACGCTCCTCTATGATCTAGCAAATATTGTGGAGGTCACCCTAGGTAATGATACCATTTACAGACTCCACTGAGTTTTATGCTCTATAAGCACCTCTTTCACTTCAGAAGCTGGCAATGGAGATATATGCAGACTTTCTTTTACTTTCCTCGATATGAAAGATCTTGGACAGTAACAGACTGTAGAGAGCTGGAGTAAGCTTAAGAAGGCAGGACTAGCCATATCATTGCAGCAACACCTCAGTGAGACCTGATGGAAGATGAAGGTAATTTTATTCTATAAAAACACTGAAATAAAATGGATTTCATATACTCAGTTACACTGTTATACTCACATTTTCATAAGAACCAAGACGTCTGCCCATGCTGCAGACTTTTGAGTCCAGGAAGTCTGCTCAGGCTTCCTTGTGACTGCAGGGAGGACAAGAAATACCAGCTATATTGAGTCATTCTGACGTTTTCTGGGTCTTGCTTAGGTATGCAACCCCGTGATGGTTTTAGGTCTGCCTTTTGTACGCTTGTATGGGCTGGCTGTGATTGTGGTTTTTGTATCTCCATCCACTCCAGTCAGGGAGTCGTTAGGATTCACTCACTGTCCTTTGTCTACTTATCTAAGTGTATTTTGGCTCCTACACTGTTCCCTCTTCCTTCTATGACCTTTTAATGGTTTGAGTCTGTTTAGTGTTGGCTTATTCTATTCCTCATTTTAGGCTTTCCCTTTGCTTAGGCTGTTATCATCAGAGCCGAGTGTCCTCAGAAGCAGTACATACTAGTGCTGGGGTCTTGGTGACCTCCTAATCAAGATGCAATTTTATACATTAACTTGCATTGTTTCAAGAACTCTTTCATACTTTTTGGACATAATTCTGGACACAGGAGTACTGTAGAAAACAGATACTGACTCAAGCTCTGGAAGTTGTTTTGGTTACTAAGAGAAGACTCACTGCAGTTACTTGCAGATCAGTATTGGTTATTTCACTTTGCTTTTTCAGCAATTAAAATGGTTGAAACACTGAGTGAAGCTGAATTAAATCTGATTACTTTTTTAGCCTGTCCTGAGTTACTTGTTTCTTTTGTTACAGTTAATAATAGAAGAGCTATAGTCTAAAATTATCTCAGGTGTGTGATCCCCACCCTTTTGGCACAGTAGTGATTATTCAGAAAATTACTCTTATACCAAACTATGTGTAGAATGCCATGGACAAGAACAGAGAAAAAATTTGGAGAGCTGGAAACATCATATTTCTGAATTGTCTAACTTAGAAAGAGCCTCTAGGTTTATTTCAAATCTTGTTTGAACTTTCGCTTCATGCAAAATCTTCCGTGCGAAGCAGTTAAGGAGAGCTTTTAACTTAACTTCATCATGGAACTAACTTTTACTGCAATTTCATAAATTATCAAATTGGCAGTGAAAAAGCCTATCAATTTAGCAAGCAGTAGCTACAGAGTTGTACAGTTTATGTTTCGCTGACAGAGTTGTACATGAAGTATAATTTATATATGTCGTTCAAAAATCTATGTAAAGAGCCAGAGGTTATCTGGCAAAGCTTCTGATGAGCTTGTTTTATATAAAGAACTGCCAGAGTAGAAACCATTAAATGCAGTAAGTGATGTGCTACATCCTTAGAACTTAAAAAACAATGCGTTACTTCCAAACGTCCCTATAATCTTCTTCTTACTATCTTTGGTATTGATCATCTATCTCCATACTTCAAATAAAAATTAATCTGTAGTTCACATACTTCTGGTTAAACCACTTACATTTCCATCTCGCCTTTACCTACTTTTCTCTTGCCCATCTTTAGACCACGCTTCCTCACAGTCCTTTTTAACAGAAAGCTCTATTAGAATTCTAATGGGGAGACTGATGGTGAAGGCTGTGAGTACAGCTTTAAAGTCTAAACACCTCATCATTCCAGTACTGTGGTTGGCCTTTGAAGCTTTATTAGGCCCGAGACGCAAAGTCTGATCACTTTAACAGTTTTCCCCGCTTGGCAGCCATTGACTGTTAACACATCATTGAAACAGCTACTTAAGAAACTTTTGTTTGGTTTAAACATGTCAACATACTAGGAGTGAGAGTATGATTATAGATTAAAGGAGCTCAACTACTTTTTTAATGAATATTTTTGTCTCTATTCCATGAGTTCTTCCTGCAGTAATAACCTGGAGCAACATCATGTGACTTTTTAAGTATTTAAATGACAGACCAGAAAAAGTATTTGAATAACAAAACGGTGATTTGGGTTCTATGAGAGAGTAACAGGTATTTAAAATGGAAGGTCTCAGCCATGTAATGGCCACCTGTGAGTCATATATTAGGATAAATAGCTATTAAAGCTTCTAGGAAAACTTTATTCTCCCCAACATTGAAAGAACTGTGATTTAAACGAGGAAAATCAGTTTAGTATTAAATAAAATCTAAGAAGAAAAGGAAATTAAAGGATAACCACAAAAATGTACAAGAGTTGAAACATTTCAACCACTTTCACCTCCATCGATACAGCCTAAGAATCAAAATAGAAAATCTCCATTGGTGTCATTCATCGTAATTACATTGGAGCTGGTGGATTTATGCCCAAGGGCTTTAGGCTCTGGATTTGTACTGTATAGATGTCCTTACTACATTTGTTTCCATCCTCACACTCCACTCCTCCCACTTCCTCTTACACGTTACTGCTCACAACAAAAAGCAGTGGAAAACTGCCACTGTACATGATGGACCAAATTCCTCAGACATCAGCATCGATTATTTTTTGCTCCTCAAAGGAACTGGATCAGGGCAACAAGGATATATTCCCTTCATATTCTGGAAAAACACTTCCAAGCATCTGTGTTTTCCATCCACTTCTTTTTCCTGAAATGACTGAACCTCAATCTTCTGTGGACACTGAAAACCTTAAAGGGTATCTATTCCCTATCATTAACACAGTGGACATTCAAGATCAGAAACGAGATGAAAGTCTTCATATGAAACACTGAAGTGGTAGGAAACCAAACAACACTAATGAAAGAAAAATTAATGTAAAAGATACATTTTCTACAATGAATATTTCACACAATGCTTTTTTCAGATTCAGAGTTTCTTTTTGCTAATGGCAAGTAATATACTATAAAACTATCAGTATTCTCAAATAGAAGATGTTTTTCATTTCTGGACTTTCTGAAACAAGTTTGTTTCACAAACAGCACACATATTTTCCCACACTAATAAGACAGTTGTAACCGATATTGCAATATTGCAGGATATAGCATTGAAGAATACAATCTTATCTTTAATTCTCCTGCTCAATCCAACAAGCAGAATTTTTGTCTTGAAAACATAAATCAAACACCATCTGCCAAAACAAGAAGTTGTGTGAATATATATCTGTTGGTAATAGCATCAAATTGAGTGAGACAGCACATGGGCCACAAAGGGCAGCTTAAATTAATACATTCCATAATAAAAATTCCATAATAAAGAAACATAGCAATTGTCAACACCCAAAACCTTTTCTACAAGTGGGAGTGAAGAAATAGTAAGGCTCAAGTCTACATATTGGGGTCAATAATCCAAAACAAGTCCTTTTTGCCTTACCGTAGTTTCATTGCATGAATATAATGGGCTATAACTAATGCTGCAGGAATGAAAATAAGCTGTGAAATGGAGATGACTAACAGAACCTACAAAATTTTGCAGATAGTGTAAATATTTCATGAAAAGTATAGATTTTAAAATGACTTCACTATAGACAGTGGAAATGGTGTACCTCTCAGAATACATGTAAAAAAGGTTTTGTTATTTCTTTAAAACTCTTAGATTTAAACATTCCCAAGACAGTAACATCTCTACACAAACATTTATTGAAGGTGTAGCATGGCTCATTCCTCATGTCATAATATTCACTAAGATGAGTGAAAAATTAGGAAGCAAGCAAATTATTTTCTTCTTTAATGCTTTGCCCATGATAATATGCTGCTGAGTCTTATTTCTTCCACGTTGCAAGCTAACTTCTCTTTTCTGGGAGGTAAGAAGCAATATTCAATATTGCTTAAGAAAATATCAAACTTTCAGAATATGGATTGCTTAAAGTTCATCTTCTATAGTCAGTGTTTGAATATGATAAAATTAATCCTATCATTGTCATATAATTCTATTTTGAAAGGCAAGTCAATACTCAGTATTGAACACATTGCACTTCTCAACAGTACTCAGAGAAATCTAGGCCAAATGTTGTGTGAGAGTAACAGCCTATCAAGTTCCCATGGATACTCATAATGCATGAAGGCCCAAAGGTCAATGGGTCATGAGAAAGAAGAGTTACCAACCTGAAGTATACGGCTGCTGCATCTGTGAGCAAGTTCCCAAGAACAGCCGTGGTGCATGAGTGGCTGGAGGTCATGAGGGCATGAGAATTTGGGAGGTTCCTGCACAGTGAAGTCCACTCCTAGAATTCACCAACTCCACTCTGACTAGGGCTCACGTAACCACATATTACAACTAGATTAGCTCTTCGGCAATGTTAGGATGTCAACAACTCAACATACCACTGTTGCCTAGAAATGCCACCTCTAGAAAAATAAGAGATCTAATACATGGCTATCATATAAACACACTTGTCTAAAATGGAAAATATAATTTTCACAATGTATATAAAACATTTTTCAGAACAAATACATGTAACATAAGTTTCAGGATGCATTAGTCTTGAAGGCATCACAGAATAACCAAAGCATTTCTTATCTTTGCAAGAAAAAATAAACACTCAACTACAAAACTCTCTTGTAAAGCAGATGTCTTTTTTGTCCCCATAATAATTTGCTTCATTGTTTGCTCATATAGCAGATATATCTGAAATACCTGACATACTGCCAAGAGTTAAAGACTAATTCGCAAAATTCAGAAAAGAACTCAGGTTAGAGAGTCGAAATTGCTGCAATATATATATACATTTATATATTTACTCTTAGTTTCAGGACAAAAAGATATCACATAGTATTTCACAGGAACCTCTAACTAAAATATAGACAATATAGAGATATGAGTAAATAAGCAAGTGAAAAAATATTTCTGAGGATGTGTCAGAGTGAATGTGCTGTGTAATGTACAGCTGTACATCTAAGTTGGATGTCATATAAAATGGAAGAATTAGAATATAAGAACTTAATTTGAAGGCAAGGGCTTTTGGGGGATTATGAAAATGATATCAAGGAAGAAAGCATTCCTTTTACTAAAGGGAATGCAACATAGGCCATTTGTATACTTAAATAGAAGTCATATGGATGGGGTCTGTCTACCTAATTAAAAAAACCCTAACACTACGGCATTACTTAAATTTTGTATTTGGCTCTGGTTTGTGATGGGTGGTGGTCAGAAAAAAATTAAGGAACATAACATTTTCCTCAGGGGGATATTCTTAAACAAAATACAATCAAACAACTTTGTGGCTTACTTTCCCTCAAGACTCTTCATAAAATAGAGAAAGAGAGATTTATTTTTTTTAATTAAATTTAGTTGCATGATTATTTCAAGAATTTTTTTCACTATCATATTTTGAAAACAGACATGACATTTTCTCACTCTTTGTGAAGGCATAAAAAGTTTTAAGTACTCAAAAGGATGAAGATTAAAACCAGTACAAAGGAAATAAATAATAGTGTAAGAGATCTTTCATTATTTGACTTTGGATCTGAATTATTAGTATTTTCATAGATTCATAGATTTCTAGGTTGGAAAAGACCTTAGAGATCATCGAGTCCAACCATCCCTAATCCCCATTAAACCATATCCTCAAGTAGATCATCCACCCTATTCTTAAACACATCCAGGGATGGGGACTCAACCACCTCCCTGGACAGCCTATTCCAGTGGCTGACAACCCTTTCAGAGAAGAAATACTTCCTAACATCCAACCTGAATCTCCCCTGACTAAGCTTATGCCCATTTCCTCTTGTCCATTTTATTACAGTAAGCATTCTTATTAATATAGCTACTAGAATTCTTTACATTAAAAATTATGAGGGAAAACATACATGAGTTTAAGGTGAAAAAAATACTTCCCTCATGTATTTAATAGGTAGATATTCCCGGTTTCAAATAACATGCTTTTCCCTAAAATAAAGCAATTAAAAAAAAAATAATTTGGACAAGTTAAAATATACCCCTACTTTTCTCATCTCTCATAGTTTTTGGATGTCCGTCATACAACATAAAAAAGTAATGTGAACTTCTGGTTTCAGGACTGTAGGTGAATCAAGTTTAAAAAAAGAAACTAACTGTTCCTACTCCAGTTATTGAGCACTAGGAATAAATATCTTGTTTGATATAGTAATAAAGTGAGGAGGGAGAAGAAGATTGCAGGATTGAACTAGGCTTGGCAGAAGAAAGAAGAGGTCACAAAAGAATTATGACAACTAAAAACTAAAAAGTAAAGATTAAAAACTGTTAGGACATTTAGCTTCAAAATTACCAATGTCAACAAATGAGAAAAAACTTCATGAAGCACTGGTCTGGTTCTTCTTTCCTATTACATCTCTTGGTGAGTCACAGACTTTTTATTTCTCCTGTGAAAACTCTCACATCACCAAACTGAAACTACATGCAGGGAAAGAGAGAACGCGCTTGTGATGGAGGAGCTCAAATACTTGTGGGTGTTTGCAAAGGAGAAGAAAGCAGAGCTAGCTGTCAAGGCCTGGAGTGCTGTCCTCTACTGCAGTTTTCCTCTCGTTGACCAAGGCTATCTCTCTTAAAAGAGAGAGCTCTTTGAGATGCCTCAGCCAGCTGGGGAGATCTTGGAGAAAAGCTGGAAGAAGCCTGACCAAAGGCTCCCTCACCTTCCCTTGTGGGCTGCTCTTGAACTGAGGCTCTCCAGGTTGGCAAGTGTCTGTCCGAGTCACATTGCAGCTGCGTTGTCTGACAAGGTACCGCATTGATCTTGACTCCAACCCATGGATTTGATTGTCTGGCCTTCGGCCTCAGCACCTTGTGCTCACTCTGCGTCCTCTCACCAGACCTGATCCTGACCCAAACCTGCAGGCTGACTTCCAGGCTGGACCTCAACCCTCCCTGTCACCATGACCTTGCTGAGTAGGCACATGGCTCTAGGCTGGTCTTGGTTACCATTCTCCTTCCAGCTCTGCTCCTTCACTGGGTGCTGTGGGATGAGGCTGTCACCATGGAAGTCCCAGACCTGCCGGCTCTGTGGCTGTCCTCAGCTTCTGGTTCTCTCCCTTGGCTGCACCCTAACCAAAAAGCCTGTGAGGAAAAGAAACTAGGGGAGCATGCCTTTTGACAATAGGAATTGACTATTTTGAGTGTTCCAGGTGCCCTAAAAGTGGATGAGAGAGCAGTCCACTCAACCTCACTGGGGTTCCTCAGATGACATCCAGATGACTTCCTTATTTCTCAAGGACCAAAGCAATTGCATGTGATATTGCCTTAAGAATCTAAGGCAGCGCTTTGGAAGAAGACTTCAGGTGGATGTAGCAGTTCTTAACATTGGTCAGGTTAAACCACAGATGATCTCTCAGCTAGATGTAGCTTTTACTTATCAACATTGTTTACTCTACATTGAGCAGAAATTACAGTAAGAATATGTCCACTTGAGTTTAAGATGGAAAATTGTATCATGTGAAAGCCAAGTCAAGACTCAGTGTCACTTGAATACAGAAGTTTTAAGTCCCTGATGTATTTCAGGTCCTCTACAGTTTCACTTGTTTCAATAGCAAAGCCTGTAAAGGCCTAAATGTCCATAAGAACCGAAGATCTTTGGAATTTCATTGTACCATTTATTCTGTAAAAATAATCTCAGAAAAGAAATACTCCTATAGCTTATACACCTTCTAAAGTTAATCAGCCACATCCTAACTAGAAGTTTCTTTCTCTGCTTCATGTATGTATGATATATATTCAACATTAATAAAGAATATTAATTAGGTCATTAGACTGAGAAGTCTTAGAAAGTTGGACAATGCAATGAAAATAACACTCCTCTAAATTAACTTGTGTGTGAAAGATTTTCACAACATGAATCATTGTAAGATTCCAAAATAAGGACCTTTTTTTCATTTCAACCCCAAGTAATACAACTGATTTTGTTATTTTCATAATTTTATGCTCAAGAAATGCCATTTATAAGCCGGGACTGCCAAAATGTCTGCCTCTAGTCATCAGTAAGCTTTAACTCCTTTCTGAAGAGAAAATCTTCCTGAAAATTAGATTTGAAAGATGACATCATTCATGCAAATGTGTGACTGTTGATCACCCTGTTTTTCTGAATATTTTATTCCTAATCCATAACCACAAACTGATCGCATTCTTCTGTGGCTGTCCCTCACCATCTGAGGAAATAGTTGCAGTTTTAATATATAACATCAAATCATAGACAGGCAAACTTACTCATAATATGCCCATCATAAGCCAGCTCTTACCTGATGGAAGTTGTCATCAGTTGATAGTACAGAAATCTTTGCTTGCAAAACAAATATTACAAATTTTTTACAGTTTAGTAAGTTTTAAGAATGTGTTTTGGAAACGTGATCATAATTTAGTTCTGCTTCTGGAGTAGACTCTTAAGGATAATAAGAGACTATATATCCCAGGAAAAAGATTAATCTCATTTTTCTCCTATGAGGTACCTAGTAATACTTTTAAGAAGGAGAACTATAGGTCTCATATTAAAGTATGATATCTCCTTGCAATATACACTTGAACTTTGTGGTCACAAGTTATTTTTTATTTTGCTCTGCATGAGGTGAAATGAAGGAAACGCTACTACTCTGAAAAGTGATTCGCCAAACAACCTTTCAGATTTCCTGGATGTACTTTGTAGGTGCTTGGACCTTCGCCTAACCAGTACTCTTTCGAAGCATTTCTGCTGCTCTGTATCATGGTAGTAGGCTCTTTCAGCAGGGAATACTTCATTTGGGAAGAAAGGATCTTGTTTTATATACATCAAGGAATGGATTAAACGAAAATTGAAAAGAAGAGTAGAGAAATAAATGAAGAGGTTTTGGTGGTGTTTTTTTTTTTCAATAAATAATAATAATAATAAAGAATAATCTATATATTCTACCTTTGAAAGGGAGAGAATTTGATGGACTGCAGGGTTTGGTTGCCTAGAGATGAGCAGTCAAAGCTGTGCAATCTGAGGTTACCTTCTGCAGTGGTCTAAGATACCAGGAGTTAGCTTGCCACGAGTGTCTACACTTCCCTCTCTCATTAGCACCCAAGCACAAAATAGTGTCCCAAGAGACTCGTAACAACTATATACCTGAGAGGCTTTTGCATGATTCACTTCCTTGATTCCACACCTGGCTTAGAGACTAGAATGTAGAATGAATTTCTCTATTTCTCATGAGCTGACATGTCCTATCCCTGTCAAGCCTTTGGTAGCTCTCATCTTTCCTCATGTCAGATCCTCTGACTTTATCACATCCTGAAGACCTTTTCTATTTCCAGCTTACAAAACATGCATATGCCAGCATACAAAACACAACATGAAATATTTAATCAGAAATTTTGAGGATGTCTTAAATGCTCTTTCTTTTTAACGTTCTTTCTCTTCAGCCAAGTTACTAGGCTATTTTTTAATACAAAATGGAGATAAACAATGTTCTTTTGGCTTCCACCACCACCTAGTGCAATGCAGTGTAACGAAGTAAAAGACTCAATGTGCTGACTGGCTGAAGGTAGAGGGTCCCTTTGCCAGCATCAAGTCTGTCTTGATTTCTCAGAAAAGATGAAGAAAAAAAAATGTTATTTGCTAAGTCCTTATCTCAGGAAGGTAAGCTACCTTCCATAGCATGTAGAAGACTGGCAGATCTGAGCATCTGAACACATTGTGGGATTACCACCAAGGCCAAGTAGATATTTCAAAGTGCTGTTGGTAACAGACATTACAGAAAATCAGTTTTCTTCACTGTGGCTAATTCTTGGGTCCTTGGTGTATGGATCATCCGGCTCACAGATCCAAATCAAGTTTCTCGGCAATGCCCAGCACACAGGTGACACGGGGGTTGTAGAAGCAACGCAGCTTTGTATTGCATCGAGGCAGAGACGACCCACGGGGAGCTGTGTAGATCGCTCAGCCCTGAGTTGATGAGTCAGTGCTGCGTTATACAAAGAACCAAAACTTGATTTAACCTTGAAATCCCTCAACCAAGAATATGCCCTGAGTCTCAATTCAACCATTGTCCAGTTGCTCGAGATAAGGTAAAGGGAAGCTGGAATGTTTCTGCTTCAGCCGACAACTTTATGTACTCAGACAACTTTGTGTATTCAGACGATCGATAAGGGGAAACTCCCTTTCACACCCCCAAAGACCCCCTCAGGCATGGTACCTACACAGTCACATGTATAGGCGGATAAAAGCCCTATGATTTGGGTTGGGAATCGGGAGCTGCTTCTCCAGCTACACAGCTGGTCTGTGAGGAGATTCTTCCCCCCTTGATCGGGACGCCGGCCAAGGTAACTTCCCTGGGATTGAGAGCCCTTACCTGGAGGGGTAAGTGATTACTTAGCAGCTTTAAGTCTGTGCGCTTGTGCGTTGTAAGTCTAGTGCGTTCGTGTGTTGTCTCTTTTGTGTGCTGCAGTACTGCATTCCGTGACTCTCTTGTGTGCTGTGATAGTGTATTGTAATAGTGTATATCTTGCTTTTAAAATTGCGATAGTGAATTCCTCCATTGTACCTATAAGAACCTGTAATAGTGGCGTATTGAATCTGCAAGTGCAGTTCAAGTAAATTGTTATTTTGGACCTTACAGTTAAGCCTGTAAGTGCAGTCCAGATTGCTTGAACCTTTTAGTCGAGTTTCTTTTCGTCACACTTGGTAACAGCAATGGTATGGAAATTATGAAATAAGATGTTTGAAATAATGACAATGAGATTCATACCTCAACATCACCTGAGACAACAAAAGACAATTTTTGCATGCAAGAGATCTTTCTGTGTGCTAGTACTAAAGAATCCTGTCCCAAGGCACTGGCAGTATCAAGGCTTTTTTTTTAAATTATTATTATCAATTGGTTGACTCCAGGTTAAAAAGTTTAACCAATTTTTTCTCAAAGTTGTCTTCTGACATCGCTGTTCTATGTATAGATGATACTAGAGTCGTATCTAGGAGTAAAAAACTACTTCTCACTAGCAAATTTCACTACAAATCCACAGCTGCCTTTGTGTGTTTAGCACCCAAGACTAGGGTGAGGCATGCACATATTTGGCTCTACATCAAATGATCAAAATTTTATAGCTAACCAAGGACATTGTGATTTTATAACGTGAGCTTTCAGACTCCTTTTGCATTCAGTAATAAAGGAGTTACTTTGTAACTGTCCCGAGCCAATCATCTTTCCTGATCTGTATGTCTTTTAAATAAATGTCATTCTAGCCAAAGGAATTTGAATATTGAAGAATCTGTTATGTAACTTACAACTACAAGTAGACACTGTTGATAACAAGGTGCATATTTTCTATTTTCACTTTACTATACTGTTATTTTATATGCCTTTGTCATTTTTCTGTTATGGAAGGAGAAAAGATGAGCTGAAAACCTTCAAAATGATACAGAATGGAAATAAAGTTGTATATTTGTAGTCTTCTATTCCACCACTGTTGTCCATAAAATTCTAGGTTTTGGCTCTTGTAAACTCCCCAGGAACAATAAAATAATTATCTTACTCACATAACACTTATAAAGGGCTTCAAATTGTGGTAAATGTGGAAAATGTATCTGAAGCTAAAACTTCAAGTATGAGTTCTTGGGACTTAACCTGAATGCCAGAGCCCTGACCTTTAACACTTCTAGACCAAAAGGGAAACTATAACAAATATGTGTCAAGAGGTGATGACTCTTCACTCTGTCATCTTAAGAAACTTAGCAGTATCTGTGCCCTTCTAAGCTTAAGCATTATTACATCAGTAACAAGTGATGTGTAGATGAAGCAAGTAAATCTTTAACTAATTAAGAACTAAGCTGTTTCATATCGTTTACTATTTGGTTAGCTTTCATTGGTGAATGCTATCAAGATCTTTCTCCTTCCTCAATTTTCTCATTTTGGAAATGGTATCTCAAAAATAATCATAGGAACGTACTTTTGATCATCATAATGTTTACAACTATGAAACTTACCAGTTGCTCTCTTAAGAGCAAAAAAATACATCTGCTTTCAGTCTAGAGGGCTATTATTGGAATACGGATAATTAAGTAAAGAGGTACTTACACGAAGAATACAGCTTTGCCTGAACAAGCCAGTGAGGAAATCTGCAAGAAAACTCCACAACTGGTTTAAAAAATGTGAAAGTTAATACAGTTAAGAAATGTGCATAAATTAAATGCACGTCTGAAAGAGATAATGTCACTGTATTATTGTGGAGAATATATTCTCCTTTTTATGGGGCTTATATGAAGCTAAGTGGTTTGACATGCCTAACAGTAATGCAACTCCAATGCTGATTTTTCTTTTCCCTAACAATGTCAAAGACAGAAGAGAATGGTAAAAAATGAATCATTGTTTCTTTCTTTGCAATGTGCCAGAAAGTGTAACTAAAAGTACAGAAATTCTTATGCAGGAAAAAATATAGTAAGTGAATTCTAATGATCTTTCATTCAATTTTGACAAAGTTAGAGATAGGGGATCTTCTGCAAGAACACAATGGTTATTGCAATGCAGAGAATTTATCAGATAATGCAGAATATGAGGAACATGGTACCAAATCTTTGCTTTAAGACTACAAAGAAGCAGCTAAAAAATCTATAGTGTTTATAAGCAGTTTACTGTCAAATCCTGAAAATAAAATAATCTGTCCTCAGTTAAGCCTCTAATCTACGATTAGTGTACCATCAAAATAGGTCTTCCATTTTCCCTGGGTATAACTGGATACGAACAAATTTACGAAGATAACTGACTCCATTTTGAAAGAATAGCAGTCTGCTATCATAATTCACACTGCAACTAAACCTTATAAGTCATTATAATTTGACTGTTAGTGAGAGAAAGGAAGAGACACAAAAAATGTCATTTAGGAGTCAAAGAAAGTAAAATAAGCTGAAATTGCATAGAACTACTGTCAATCATGCAGCTACCACCACAGTCATTCTACTGTACTTTTAGAGCTTGGATAGTCTTTTCCTTTTGAGTGGCTAGTAAATCCATCTAATCATCTTTTTCCTCCCAGTGACAGGTCTCAAGTCTGGCCACTTGCCCTTTTGCTGACAGTTACAGCTTTTTTGTCTGCTTCAAAGGAGAAAAATTTTCCTTAAGTGAGAGGCAGAGAATGGTTGATGTAAAGTTGACAAATCAATGGAATCTGTATCAGGCCATTTGATCATCATATTCTGCTTGTATACAGAATCATATGTACATATTTTGGCTGTCTTAGCAGCGTTATTCCATGATTCCCAATGTTTATGTCTGTAAGAGTCCATCTATAATCTGTGAAGGAGAAGTTACGTATCAGCTGGTTATAGGTTATAAATCTGTAAAATTCTACTACAGACAATACTTAATGAAAGATATACTTAATGAAAGATATACTTACTGAATTCTATGAAAAATGACAAGCTATCCAACAGCACTCTCATATATGTGCATAACACATTAGCTGAAGTTTTATATTAGAGCTGCTGGCCAGCTGAGATGCCATTTCTTGTTTCCTCTATATAAATATAATTATAGCTATAAAAAATGATAATGAGAGATTAATAATATTTACAGAGCAATCAAAATCACCAAATTAGTGAAGATGTTTGAAATGTTATGAATGGATCATTTGCAAACCCTTTTTCCATACTGCAGTAACTATCATTTGCTTTTTATGTGCCATTTTAATATCACCATCCCAATGCTCCTCATCAATATCAGTAAGTGCAATACTGAAAACTGTCCTTCAGAAAGTAATTTAAATCGTCTTCCTAACGTGACTTCAAAAACACCAGAAAAAAGTTCATTAAGATATTCAAAACAACTTTCCACTTTCTGAAAAAGAAGACAAAAATAAAAATAATTTAAAAAAAAAAGAGTCTAAAGCTGACAGTCAAATGTCATAAAATGTTATCTGACACATCGGCTGGAAAAAGCCTCAACAGCTTCCATTGTTCCTTTTCTTTGTGTTCCAATGCCCTCTGCAGGTACAAAAGATCCTCCGTTTCCCCATAGCATTTTCTTTAGCTCTTTGAGTGGGACATCTCATCTGAGAAACATGACTTCCAAACCCCTTGCTAATTGCAAAAGATTGTTTGAATCACAGAACAAACTTCTAAAGTAGAAAATGCAAGTAGAGGAAAATAAAACAGACAACTTGATGTATACTGTATCTTAGATGGGGAAGACTGTATGCATAGAATCATAGAATCATAGAATGGTTAGGGCTGGAAGGGACCTTCAAAGGTCATCTAGTCCAACCCCCCTGCAAGGAACAGGGATATCTCCAACTAGATCAGGTTGCTCAGGGCCTCGTCCAACCTGGCCTTGAACGAAGGAGAATAAGAGCATAAGACAGAGAAAAAAAAATGTTGCAGAGGTGAGTGAAAACTTGTGTCCTGGCCTGTACTCTGTCTCAAAAGCTTTAAACTGGAGAGGAATATGGTAGTCCTCTAATGTGATTTGAATCCCAAACCTCTGGCCTCAATATTAAATGAACTGCATGTTGTTATTATTTTTCTTAAACAAATACAAGAGAAAAAGTTAATGAAGTCTCCCAGGATGATAGATTTTGTGAACTACCCACCCCAACTAATATATGTTAAGCATGAACCCAAACCACGGACTTTTTATGGTTACCATTATATTGCAGAACACACTTTGACAAATAATGGATGCTCACACCTCTTTGACAGGTTTCAGGTAGGGAGCTATGGAGCAGACAATCGAAAAGACTGAGGAGGCCATGTGAACCTCTGAAACCCAGGCAGGGGCCTGATACCCCTCAACAGCAGTTGTGCTAGTATGATTAGAGTGATTACTGGTCTATCCCAACTGCATTGTTAAAACTAGGTAGTTTGATGGATTTGTGGAAATTGTTCACAGAGTAGTAGCTTGATTCAGGAAGCATGTCACAAAAGAGAGAAAGCAAGGAGATTTCACAATTATTGACAGGAAATATTTGGTTGTATTAGTTAAGTGTCACATTTCCTACTGCATTAGGCTCTGGAAGGATGTTAAGTAGAAGCTCCAGGAAGTAACTACAATATACTCACACCAGATAGGCATAGCTGAGGCAAGGAGTGGATATAGTGGTTTCTCCATTTTTGTGGAACGTACACAGTCTCAATGTAGGGACACATGAAGCTTCAACAACACCTGCAGTACATAAAGGTAACATACAGGAGTCTGTAGTCATGGTCCCTTGCTTGCCCTCCATCTATGAATGTGAAATGTGTAACTGAAAATTAATTTACCCTGTAGATTGTTTCCCTAAAGATGCTTCTATATAACTAGTCCTAGAGTAAATTAGGAGAATAATAATTGTGGTGCATTGACCCTGGCTGGATGCCAAGTGTCCACCAAGCCTCTTTATCACTCTCCTCCTCAGCGGAACAGGGGAGAGAAAATATAATGAAAGGCTCGTGGGTCAAGATAAGGATGAGGAGAGATCATTCGCTAATTACCGTCACAGGCAAAACAGACTCAACTTGGGCAAATTAGTTTAATTTATTACTAATAAATCAGAGTAAGGTAATGAAAAAATAAAATCAAATCCTAAAAGCACCTTCCCCCCACCCCTCCCTTCTTCCTGGGCTCAACTTTACTCCTGATTTCTCTAACTCCTCCCATCCTGCACCATGCAGGGGGACAAGGAATGGTGATTGCAGTCCATCAGATATCTCTGCTGCTCCTTCCTCCTCATGCTCTCTCCCTGCTCCAGCGTGGGATCCCTCCCACAGGACACAGGTCTCCACAGACTTGTCCAGCGTGAATCCTTCCCATGGGCTACAGTTTTTAATGAACTGCTCCAGTACGGGTCCCTTCCACAGGATACAGTCCTTCAGGAACAGACTGCTCTATGTGGGTTCCCCATGGCATCACAAGTCCTGCCAGCAAACCTGCTCCAGTGTGAGCTTCTCTCTGCACTGGGTCACATGTCCTGCGAAAGCCTGCTTCAGAGTGGGATTCCCACAGGGTCACAGCCTCCTTCAGGCACATCCATCTGCTCTGGTGTGGGGTCCTTCATGGACTGCAGGTGGATCTCTGCTCAGTTGTTAACCTCCACGGGCTGCAGGGGGTCAGCCTGCCTCACCATGGTCTTCACCATGGGCTGCAGGGGAATCTCTGCTCTGGTGCCTGGAGCACCTCCTCCCCCTCCTTCTTCATTGACTTTTATGTCTGCAGAGTTGTTTCTCTCGCATAGTCTCACTCCTTTCTCCAGTTACAGTTGCCATTGAGCAGGTTTTTTTTCCCCTCCTTCTTCAATATGTTATCCCAGCAGCACTACTACCATCACTGATTGGCTCAGCTTTGGCCAGATGGTGGGTCTGTCTTGGAGCCAGCTGGCATTGATTCTACTGGAATGGGGGAAGCTTCTAGCAGCTTCTCACAGAAGCCGTTGCCTGTAGCCCCCTCTCCGACTACCAAAACCTTGCCATGCAAACCCGATATAGCAATTCAGTTCTAGTTGAAGCTGTGTAAATATGTTCTAGACTATAAAAATGAATAAGTAATGTTCTAAAATGCTTTGTATTTACAAGTTGTTTCTGCTAATTTTAAATCAACATGGTCTTCAGCAGAAAGGCACTACAATTCTGCAAGAGCAGAAGAGCACATTCTAGCTTTAAGGCTTTGGTTGTAGACTTGTTCCTTCAATTATATAAATAACTATTTCAGTTGATTAATTAGTAGTGATTGATCAACTTGGCAAATGCTATTTTTTTACCCATTAGCGATATGTTTCAGACTTTGGAATTGAAAATACAGGGCATTCATAAAACTAGATGACAGACATCTCGTTAAAGAAATGTCTGTAAACAGATTTAGCTCAACCTCCAATTTAGCGATCTCAGCTTATGAAATGAGGGGTTACAGTGCAGCAACAGTGGTAAAAAATATATATATGTCTGCTGAGATATAGATGCACATAAATGCACATGCATACATTTACATGGGCATGTCCTTCAGTTCCAAAATATTTAATACTTGCACTAAGCTGTATGTCTCCCTTGAAAATCAAAATGAAAATGTCCATGTGGATTTTTTTTCTCCTTAACCCTTCTGACAGTGACAGATTCACTCAGGATGTATATTTCAGAAACAGAAAAGTGTAAGATTTAGGAGAAGGGGGGAGAGGCAGCTGTCACATGTAAGTACTTTCCCTAACTTATGGCTTCTTCTAGGGTCACCTGCTTTCTACTCACCTTTCTTTTATTGCTATATTTCTTCCTTTCTTTTCAGGTGTCTTGCTGATCTCTACTTCGGACACTTTTTATTCTTGTCATTAATAGAAAAGTGTTTATTAAAACTGAAAGACAATAGGTCTTAAGATGAGAATATGTCCTGGTTTCACCTGGGATAAAGTTAGTTCTTTTTAACAGCTAGAAGAGCTCTGTGTTTTAGTTTTAGCCTGAAACTCATTATGAGAAGAATGCTGACAGTGCACTGATATTTATAGTTGGCACTGAGACATTAAGGACTTTTCAGCTGCCATGTTCTTGCCGGTGTGCAGGAGCACAACAGGCTGGGGGGGAGCATGGCCAGGACAGAGGGTCCAAAATTCCCATTATGATTTGAACTTAGACTTAGGACTGAGGGCTAAATTGGCCAGTGGAGTATTCCGTATCATGGAGTGTCTTGCCCAGCATAAAATGAGGGTTAGCCAGAAAGAAGGGCCTTTGCTCTGCAGGGGCTCTCGCTCTCAGAGTGCTCTCTCTTTTCGGGCCTTTCACTTTTCCAGTATTGCGGTGCTGGGACTTATCTGTTTCAGGATTGTTAGTTCGGGATAAAATGTGTCTTGGTCACCGGGTGGTGAGCAATTACACTGTGCATCACTTGTTTGTATATATATGTATCATTGTACATATATATTTATATTTTCATATATTAGTAGTAATAGGATTAAATTGTTCCTATCTCAACCCACGGGTCTCTTTTCCTTTTCCCCTTTAATTTTCTTCCCCATCCCCTGGGGGTGGGGGAGAGTGAGCAAGTGGCTGTTTGACATTTAGTTGCCAGCCGGCCTAAATCACGACAGAGCATTATTATACCAACATTTTACTTTAGGATGTATAAAGAGGTGGCCATTTCCTGCACATACCTAGTACCCAAGGTTTTGTTGCATCTTAGGATCAAATTACATACTTTGTTAATTAGTAATTTTTTTGGTATGGCTTAGTCCTTGCAACCTGGATGCCAGCAAATGACCTGTTCGGTCACAGTTCAGTTTTCAGTATTAGTCAATCCATCTAATTAGTTAATTCAATATGTATCACCTATAAGGTGTTTTTTTCAATTCAAATCCTAATCAATATAATTAAAGACAATAACATACTTGAAGCAGCGTATTATTTGTTAAGCAATACAGATGGTTAAATCAAAGGAAATTTTTTGTTAGCCTGGAGAGAACTGGAAATTCTGGAAAGGATTGGCTGCAGACTTGGTTTAAAAATTGTGTCTCATTTCGTGGTTTATCTAAGTACTCTTACATAAGAATATAAAACCACAATAAAAAAACCTCACAAGTACAAAAATTTCAGAATGAAAAGTAAAGGCTGCCCAACAATCCTTTCTGTTCAGTGCTGAAGAGACACGGGAGATTAGCAAGCAAGTCTTATTTTAATGGTTTTTTGTGATTCATGTCACTAAATTTGTTTACTCTAGTTGAACTTTAGATACCTACGCAGATGAATATAATGCTAAGTATCTGAAAGGAAGGTGTTTAGTCGCAACTTGTTCAAGGCTCCCTTTGCACTCTGTGAGATGAGGTAATCCACCCTATGGCAGATGTCTAAAGGGCAATGGCATTGATTGTCACCTGGAAATGTCTATCCCCTTCTCCCCGCAAAGCAATCCAGGAGAGTATACAGTAAATAACAAGCAAGTAGTGTTGGTTTTCAGTGAAAATTTTGAGAACTAAAAGCGTATAAGTAGAATCTTCTCTCACAGTAAGAAGAATGTATGACTACAATTAGATACACAGAGCCTTAAGTGTTAAAGAAAATCACTGAACAATCAGAATTAATGGATATACAATGGATGCATGGGATGAATTACACTGTGTTTGTAGAAGTTCCATGAGACTAAGAGGACAATTACAATCGGTACATGAAACAGTTAAAATTGTTGCCTAAGAAACGATAGCATACATACACTTTTGCTTAGGGTATTAGTCAAATTAAAATTGAAAGGAAGATACTGTATTAAAAATTCTTAATCTGTAGAAATAAACTACAACTGTATTTATTTAAATATTATAACATTAATAATCTAGAATAACTACATGTAATCAGGAATACACAGCTAATTCAACCTGTGTCTCTGGAATATGAAACAGCTTTTTCTAAAAAAGTATTTTTTTTTCTTTTTGTTTTAGTTGGCAGGACTGGATTGTGAGTGACCAAGGATTTAGGAAGAAGAAAAAGAGGGACTCCCTTTTCAAAAGCAGCAAAAATCTGTGCAACTTTTACAGAAATATCTAATTTTGGGCTTATGGGGAATTAGATCCAGAGAGCAAGAACTCTCTCCCATTTCTGTGTCTCACTGAAAGTACTCAGGAACTGAAGACGAATAACTAACAACTTACAGGGAAAAAAAAAGAGGTTGAAAGCAAAAGCATGATGAATCTACCCCAGATTAATATCCTTCTATTATCAGTGAATAAAAATGGACCAGAAGCTATGTTTGAATTCAGCAACTACACATAACTGACCACAGCACTAATATTTTGCTGTAATCCTGGAAGTCTTTGAAACTGAATACTTCATGTGGTTGAAAGTGAAACAGCTTCCCTGTGCAGCACTGACAATATCCAGGTAAATTGTTGCCTGAGATTATAACCACTTTTAGATCATAAACACTTGCTTAAGATTCTTAACGCTATAAATTAAACTTCAGACTAACTTGGTTGTGTTTGATTTTCCTAAGAATCAAAAGTTTGTGGCTGTGTTAATGAAAGAAGAGCTGAAGCAAACAAGATTAGTGACTTTCACTTTCATATGCTTGATTCATGGAGATCTGCTTCTCCACTGGTACAGAAATTTACAGTGTCAGGAAAGTTTTTCAATTTTAAACACAGAAATTGGGCAGGTAGAGATCAATTGTACAGAGAAGGGAAATACAATGGCAGATATGCAAACCTGCAATCAAATTTATCCCAAGAATATTGCCACAAAAATTGAACTATTCCAGGCGCAGGCTAAAATGATATATGATATTCCCATTTGAGGATATTTGCACCTCACAGACTGAGCCAAGCATATGCAAATTTCTTCATCTTGTACAACTCATGATTACAAGATAAGAATCATTTCCTTCTGGATTCACCTGATTTGAAAGCATAAATATCCAGAAACTTTCAGTATATAATCTGTCAATCTTAATTTAAAATTTAATAAATCAGACTCTAAAGGATGATAAGCAAAATCCTCTTGTAGTAGGATTTTTTTCAGTTTTGCCTGAAGCAAAAAGCACTAAAATTACTTTTAGTAAATAAAGGTAATACAGAAGAAGATTTTTGCCCCAGATAGTTGCAAGAATGTCACAGATTTTTCCTGAATAAACTTACCCTTTTGTAGCACAAAGTCTATATAGCGGACTGACAACATTTCACTATCTGACAGCTTGGACTTCAAAAACTTCCCATCAGATGCATATTATCTGAATACAGACTGTCATAATTAAAGCTAATCAAACCAGTAAATGGGTCATATATAAAGATCAAAACACCTATGAAATCGTAAACAAATAGCAACTGAAAAAATTCTTTTTAGAGATTCATCAAACTCCAATCAGAACATCAGTCAGTGTATACACTGACTTAAACAGAGAGGCCTCACAGCCTCTGTCCATGAAAGTCTCATCCAGGTTACAACTGAATAGGCGTTGCCTTCATTTCTCCAGTGACAACAGGTTTACCTTGTGCTTTACTTTGGTTGCAAGGGCAAAGAACTACTTTTGCCTTCAGAATCTTTAAGGTCAGTTATCGCTTCTGAAAGCATTAAGGCAAATTAAAGGTAATTGAGGGTTTTCTTGAAGTTCACACATTCATGCAAAAGCGCAAAGAATGACAACTCTATATAGCATAATTCCACAGCTACAGTTCTATTATTTATCAAATAAACTGAACTTTACATTGCTTATAGAAACAGAATGTTTCAATGAGCCTTCAATACGTATTTGAAGGCTGTGTACCTATTAAAACATCTGAAGATGTACTTTTCCCTGCCAGTTGAACTGACTAATCAAGAGGAAATAAAAATGCAACTCCCTTCTTCTTCTGGTTCTGTGGATTCCCATGCAGTTATAAAGAAGCAGAGATAGCTCATCTTCCAAATTCAGAAGGTACATATTCACCTCTTCTGTACCTGATGGAGACATGTAAACCAAAGCTGCTTTTATGCCTCTTTTAAAAAGACATTCTTTTATTACCAACCATCAGGGGTTCTAACACTGAGCTGTCATTACTTCTCCCACGTATTTTGTAAGCATCTGTACCTGTAGCCAGCATTTCTCATGAGGACCGTGATCATGAAGATTGTCATGTATTTTAAAAATAGCAGGAGTTATTTATTCACAAGACAACAGTGGCAGAAGAGAATTTTTGGAGGATTTTGTCACTAACACTTTCAGCAAGGAGAAATGCTTTATCCAGTAAGAACAAAGAAAGAGCCTGAAGTGAAATATTTCTGCTTAAAGAGTTCGTTTCATGCTATTTAACTGACTGAATTTATGTGATGCTTTCAATAGTTCACACTCAAATTATTCATAAAGAAATTGTCACCCATGTCTAATGACGATTCCAGAAAAGTATTTGCACATTCCATTTAGTATCATTGCTCCAGTTCATCAAATGCTTGGGGAAATCTATTCGTTCATTTGTAAATTACAAAAGAATGAATTTAAAATGCAATTTTTACCAAGTAATAAATTTACCGAATATCTAGGGAGATTTTTTTGTCATGATCAAAACCAATAAGAAATATCCTAAAATACAATTTCTGAAATTATGTTCAGTTCTGGAAGGTTATAATTATTATAGTGTACTTCACCTGTGGTTTCACAAGTTGGACTTTTTTGTAACAAAAAATTAATAAATTTAATTGCTTGGAAATTAGACTACTATCAAACATGAAATCATATAAGAAAGGATGACTGCCAGTAACCCAGAGCAAAATATGCTAATATTAAGACATATTTAGATTTCATGGTCTTAGAACACTGATGCCAAAAGTCACCATGGACTATCTAGCATTTAAAAGCTGCCATAAAATAGCAAATTACACTGTAAGTACTGTGAATTTTTAAGTGTGCTTGTAAGGAAAGAAATATTTTTAGTTTGAATTTCACTTGTAAGAATTCCTGCACTCTGAAATTATTTTGTTGTTCCCAAAGTGCTCCAGTCTCCCCTGTGCTTCCCAGAGGTTACAAACCCTGCCCCGGTATGAGAAGGGTCTGGGCTGAGAAGTCAGAAGTCCTTGCTCATGGCAGACCTCTTTGCTCTTGCTTAGGATTCTCAAGAAGCAGAGTCAGAGAATCAAAATTTGACAGCAACAGGAGGCAGCCCCTGCTGCTTCCTGCCACGTGTAACCTGGATTCAGAGAGACTTGACCCTTTCCCTGCTCTACAGTGCAAAACACTACTGTCGTGGTTTAGGCCGATCTGGCAACTAAACTCCACACAGCTGCTCTCTCACTCCTTCCCCACTGAAGTGGAGAGGAGAAAAATGTACTAAAAGGGTCGAGACAAGAAGGAGCACCCACCAACCATGGTCCCGGGCAAAACAGACTCAGCTTTCTTAAAGCAAAACAATTTATTAACAGTTACATACAGGATAAAGACAAACAAAACCAGTTACTTGAGAGGATAAAAAGAAACAAAGCTAGATCTTAAAAACAACACCTCCCCTCGCCCCCTTTCCTTTTCTTCCCGGCTCTGCCTCCTCCCCCAGCGGCACAGGGGGACAGGGAATGGGGGAGTGCAGGTCAGTTCATCCCATGTTGTTACTGCCACTCCTTTCTTAAAGGAAGAGGAGTACTTACACCCTTTTTCCCTTGCTCCAGTGGATCCCCTACTCACAAGGAAAATCCACAAACTTCTCCAGCGTGAGTCCTACCCGCAGGATGCAATCCTTCTCCATCGGATTGCTCCAGTGTGGGCTTTACCACAGTCATGGATTCTTAGGGAGCTGTTGCCACTCGCTCGGTGTGGGTTGTCACATGAACTTTAGATGCGTCTCTACCTAGTCCTCAGGCTCAGGCATCTCTTCTCTAACGTGGGCTTCTCCACAGGCTGTGAGTGGGTCTCTCCTCCACTGAGTCCGTCCTGGCTGCAGGGGGGCTGTCTGCCATCTCGCCACCAGTTGCAGGGGAAACTCAGCTCCGGCACACCTCCTCCCGCTCCATCTTCACTGACCTGGTGTCGGTGTGCCCATTTCTCTCAGATCTCAGCTCTCTCTGGGTGAACTCAGCCCAGTGGGCACCCCAGGAGCGGGGCGCTCCCCGAGTTCCCCAGGTGGCTCCACCGCTGCCATCCTCAGCGGGTGGCGCCGGCCCGGCGTGGATAGCCACCCGGCCGGGAGCTGGGGAGCAAGGGCAGTTCCCTCCTCCTCTCTCCTCACTCCCAGGCAAAGCACCTTTTCCGGTTCCTTTGTCCCAGCTTAAATAGGGCAATTCACAGAGGCGCCGATTGGCTCAGCCCCGAGGGGGATGGGAGTCCGATCTGGTGGCCAGAACCAGGTCTAACCGGGTTCCAATACCAGGGAGGTCACAGGGAGCAAATCCCCTCTCCTGCCACCAGAGCCCCATCACAACTACGAGGTTGCTTATGCATCATCTACGAAGCTCATGCAAAGGCTCCTGAGGATACACAGCAAGAGAATATTATCAAACACGATTGTCATGCAAAGACACTGGAATTTTTCAACCAATTGTTTTTACCTATATCAGCAAAACCATTCAAATGAAGACTGACTCAGAAAAAACTATCAGGATGGCATTTCTGGTAGAAGAGTGTGGCCTTCCCCAGAGTGACTTCATGTTTAGACAACGGTTGTCATTCTAAACCTAGCTCTGCCCCATCTGCAACAGATTTCAACTCAGATGAGCTTTTCATCTCTTAGCTATTTCAGGATAGGTACATTTCCACAGTTTCTGTTGGAGTTAAGCTACTTAAACGCCTACTGGATTAAAGTCATGTATCAAGGAAAAAAAAAAGTAATGGGAAATAATATGACCAAACACGAATTTTTATGTCTAGAATTCATATCTTAGAATATTTATAAAACACTAGCACTGACAACATAAGTTAATTGATGGAAGCGAGAGTTCTCTTATCCTTTTCAAACAAATCTTATTTAGACTGTCATAACTTCCTCTTCCCTATATTCCCAGCAGCAACCTTTCCATTTGTTTCAGCATATCCTAAGTCAGGCAGAAAACAGTATTACTGGATCACGTTTCATCAAAACTCCCGCTTTGTCAGGTTAAAATCTTGATTTCCTGGTAGATAATGTTATCCAAATAATCACACTTTGTTCACCTTTACCCGTCAGGAAGATTCAGTGAATCTGTCAGCAAATGCTACTACAGCAGTCATGGTTAGTAAAGATACTCCAGAGAGTGGCAGGTTCAATTTTTTTTTTTTCTTTTTGAGACATTAGATAGTTTAAAGTAAACATTACTAAACTGCTGATATTTCACAAATTTTTCTGTCTGGCTTCAGTTCCTCACTAAATTCCTTTGAGTCTGGTAATGGTTATTATTTTGTAGTCATAGTTGGAAAACGGAGGACATACTCAAAACATTCAGCACATGAACTTCAGGCAGGCTGCGTTGAAGGACTGAAATGTTACATCTACTCTTGCCTCCTATTTAAAACTTTCTGTTTCATGAATATATTGTATTTATGCACATGCGTCTATTACAAGGTCTCCAAATCATTTAAGCAGATACTATAAAAGTGCAATCATTGTATCAGACTGGTGGTAGATCCTAAGAAAGGGAAGGTCCTGCAAATTCATCATATTTATAGCTTCATTGTATCTCTATGATGAGAGAGTACAAATTAAATCTGACCTTTATGTACCGTAATAATGTAGAAAGAGCTTCAATTAGCAAGTGTTTGTTTTACGCAAATGTTGTTCAATAGCTTTTAATGATGCTGCCAGGTGTCATTACGAGCCTTTTGCTCATTTTACAGTGATGGAGACGATTTCAGCTAGTAAAGTTAACTGGCATAAAATGTAATGTCAAATACAGAGCTGAAGGAGATGCAGAGCTAAAGCAGAACCCAGAACAGACAGATCTGATATTTTAAAAAATTACCCAATACCGTATGTGTCAAAACAGACCAAAATACAAATGGGAATTCAGATGATTTTGTCTTCTATTGTCTCCTGTCTACACAATCTCTTATTCAGTCTCACCAAACCCTTTCCCATGGGCCTGTTGTCCTGGTTTCAGCTGGGACAGAGTTAGTTCTTTTTAGCAGCTAGAAGAGCTCTGTGTTTCAGTTTCAGTCTGAGACTTGCTCTGAGAAGAACGCTGATGGTGCACTGATGTTTATAGTTGGCACTGAGGTCTCAAGGACTTTTCAGTTGCCGTGTTCTTGCCAGTGTGCAAGAGCACAACAGGATAGGGGGGAGCATGGCCGGGACAGAGGGTCCACGACTCTCCTTATGATTTGTACTTAGACTTAGGATTGAGGACTGCATTGGCCAATTAGTATTCCATATCATGCAGCATCATGCCTAGTATAAAAAGGATGGTCAGCTGGAAAGAAGGGCTTTTGCTCTTCTGCGGCTCTCACTTTCAGACTCTTGGAGTATTATCTCTCTCTCTCACTCACTCTGTTTTAGGGCCTCTCACTTGTCCAGGATTGCAGTGTTGGGACTTACTGTTTCGGGATCATTAATCCAGGATGAGACAGGCCTCGGTCAAAGGTGGTGAGCAATTACACTGTATGTCACTTGTTTGTACATATATTTATCATAGCAGTAGTATTAAATTGTTCTTATCTCAACTCACTGGTCTCTTTTCCTTTTCCCCTTTAATTCTCTTCCCCATCCCCAAGGGGTGGGGGAGGGTGAGCGAGCGGCTGTGTGGAGTTTAGTTGCCGGAGCGGCCTGAGCCACGACACCTGCTCAGCAAATTTTCTCTTGCTTTGCGCTGAACTCGCCACAATTCCTTGTGAACGGGTTATTTTTAGATAATGAAGAATGTTTTGTTATAGCAAATTGTCGTGGGTTAGGCTGAGTCCGGCAACCAAACCCACGCAGCTATCCCAGTCCAGTAAAATGGAGAGGAGAGAAAAATGTAATAAAAGAGCTGAGGATCGAGACAGGAACAGAGGAGCACCCACCAACCACGGTCCCGGGCAAAAGAGGCTTTTTTCTTAATGCAAAACTATTTATTAACAGCTACCTAGAAAGAGAAAAGCACACAAAAACGGTTACTTAAGAGAATAACGAGAAAACAAGGCCAGGTCTTAAAAACAACACCACTCCCCCCCTCTTTGCCTCTTCTTCCCGGCTCTACCTCCTCCCCCCAGCGGCGCAGGGGGGCAGGGAATGGGGGAGTGCAGGTCAGTTCATTCCAAGTTGTTACTGCCGCTTCTCTTAAAGGAGAGGGAGTCCTTACACCATTGTCCCTTGCTCCAGTGGATCCCCTACTCACGGCGAAAGCGTGAATCCTGCCCGCTGGGGGGCAAATCCTTACCCCATCGGATTTGCCCCAAGTGCGGGCTTTACCAGTCCTGGGCTTTTAAGGAGCCGCAGCCACTCGCTCTGGCGTGGGTCATCAATAAACTTTAAATGTGCTCCGGCGTGGGTCGTCATGTCGACCTTAAATGCGTCTCCGTACAGACTCTGAATGCGTAAAATGCGAAAATGTGTCTCTACCTGTGCCCATGATTCACAATAGTCTCAGGCTTAGGCATCTCTTCCCGACGTGGGTCATCCACTGGTTGCGAGTGGGTCTCTGCTTGCTCCACCGAGGACTGTTACAAACGGGTCGCTGCTCGCAAGGGGGACTCAGCCGCGGCACACGTTGTTCCGTTCCATCTTCACTGACCTCTTATCTGTGTGGCCGTTTCTCTGAGATTTCAGTCCTGTCTGGGTGAACTCGGCCCGGTGGGCGCCCCGGCAGCGGGGCTCTCCCCGTTCCCCAAGCGGCTCCGCCGCCGCCATCCTCGACGGAGCGGAGCGGAGCGGAGTGGAGCGGGCCCGGCCCGGCCCGGCCGGGAGCCGGGGCCGTGCCCCCCTCCCGTCTCCTTGCTCCTGGGCACCGGCACACACCTTTCCGGTTCCTTTGTCCGACGTAAATAGGGCAATTCGCAGAGGCGCCGATTGGCTCAAGCCCCGAGGGGGACGGGAGTCCGGTCTGATGGGCAGCTTCTGCCACCCGGACCTCCCCCCCCCACTTCAAACCATAACACAAATGAACAAATAACTTTCTTCTCCCAGTCTAGTACTGTCTCAACCAGAAGAGGAGACATTTACTTTAGATGTTAGTGATGGTGGAGTTAATAGTATCTGTAGCTAGTACAAAGAGATCACGTGCTCTTGAGGTGTGTTACCTGGTGAGAGAGAGGACAAGTCACTTGGGTCACTAAACACCATTTGTGAGCACTTTGAGGCTGTGTCAACTCATCACATGCTGCCCATATGGAAGGAGGAAGCTATGTTTTCACAAGGAGGGGAGATGATAGGTCATATGGAGATCAAAAGTGGCCCAAAAAAGCTGAAGTGATCGTTTATGTCCTTACTCAAGGAGTCTGGCTTTTTTCTCAGTTACTTTTTTGTATTTTTACAAAGACCAAATTCCCATCTAAGTAGAATCAAAGTCTTATCTGTTCTTTTTAACTTCCTATGCATAAAAACAGAAAACAAAGAGGAAAATGCTTCAGTATGTTTTGAGAGCTCTATTTTAACATCCAAACATTTTTTATGCCTCAGTTATGACCTTTTTAATTCTGAATCAGTAGCTACAAAGAATTAATGAGGCCTAACTAATCTACTTCATATTCACAGCATTAGTTTATTTGGATAAATTTTCTTTACTGTTCGTATGTGGACAAAAGCTTAACAAAGACTAATAAATTGATAGAAAGCATATAATAAAAAATGAGTGGTAATTTGCTTAATTAGTCACTGACAGACAAATATTGTTACAAGCAACACTATTTTTAAAAATGTCACATGCTAAATGTAGTGGATACATGGCAAATACTTATAAAGAGATATGATGTAAGCCTACTCATTAAGTTTGCCACTGCATGTACTTTCAATTGGATTAACATGTGAAATATAAAGAAGACAAGATAAAACAACAGGAAGGTGAGATAAAGGGTCTAAAGAAGACGGATGGCAAGAAGATAAAAAAACCAGATGAAAAATAATGGGTTTTGGTAACTGCACATACAATACATTATGCAGTACAGGGAAGTTATCAATAGTATAAAGATTTTAAAATCTTTTCCAACCCACATGAAAATTATTTTTGCAAAGGTAGTACAGCACTGGGGGAAAACCGATAATTTCATAGAGAATTGGACAAAAATGCAGTAACTTATCCATCTGCTAAAGTTAAAAGTATTAGGGACTATGACAGATGCAAAAAACCTAACTACTTGCATATTGAACTGGAACTTGGAAAAGAATGGTAGCCTATACATCATTATCATATGTGATGATTATGCACTCTCACTGTTTACAAACACACCTCTTCTCGTTCCTGTACTGAACCTCAGTTACTCGTATTTAACAGAAGAAACAACAAACCAGCATCTACAGAAGGGTTTTCAGAGGAAGTGGTAGGTAGAAGAACACAAAATCACAGCATCATAGAATGGTTTGGATTGGAAGGGATCTTTAAAGATCATCTAGTCCAACCTCCCTGTCATGGGCAGGGACATCTTTCACTGGATCAGGTTGCTCAAAACCTCATCCAACCTGACCTTGAACACCTCCAGGGATGGGGCATCCACAGCTTCTCTGGGCAACCTGTTCATGGGCATGGCAGCCGTGAACCTGAACAACAGGCACCCCCATACAGGCTGTGACAAGAGGAAGAAGATGTAGTGCAAAAGTAGACACTTTAAGGAATGTGTTAGGAAATTAAATGAGGCAAAATGTGAGCAGATGGAGGGATTTAACAGTAATGTGCCATTCCCCTTCTATAGTGTTCATTTTTCTGACTGAATTTTCTATTTAATGGATGACTTCAGGTTTTGCTCTATGGCTTCCAGACAGTAATTCATCTCACTTCAGAATTTCAAGCGATGGCAGACTCAGCATTTGGCAGTCAAGTGAGTCTACATCGTTGCCAGGACAGAGGCTCCTTCTGCCAAACTTCAGTCGTTCACCTCTGAGGCGGTTTTCTTATACCTTCCTCAATGTCAATAAAGAAAAATAAGCAATTTTAGAGAACGATTCCTCTAACATATTTTAAAAGTCTACTCTGGGTTGAAATGAATTCTTTTCCAAAAAATGTCTATTTCTCTTCACTGACCAGTGAGGCAGCTTAGAATGACTAGCTCAAATATCTATGTCTAGACTGTAGCCCATGCCTGCATTCCTTTGACAAATCCCACCCAAGATGTCAAAAACTGAGAGGGAAAACATGAAACTGTCTGATTATATGAAAACAAACAAGTAAAAAAATTGTTGGGCCTTTTATGAACTACATAGACATTTATGAAAGTTAACTCAGTATCAAACAACATGCATACCTTTGGGATGCAAAAACTCACTTCATTTGGGGGATATTAAAGAACCAAGAGCAATTCCAGATTGTCCAACAAAAATCTTCATTGTTACTTAGGTCTTTGGCTTCAGCTACAAGAAAATCAAGCAAAAAACAGAATAGAAACATAACAAAAAACCGCTACCCTCATTGTGACTGCTCCTAATTTTATTAAATATTCCTGTGTTTTTTCAATTGGTCTTAAGATTACCAGGGAATTTTCAAAGACAATTTGCAATATATGACAAAGATCTGCTTTATATTTGCAGATTTGTAATAATTTCTTGAGTTTTCTTTCCATCGGTGTTTTTTCCTCAAATTAATTTCTTGGCAATATTGAACATATCTTTTTATTATTTTTATTTAGAAAAGATTTGCATTTCAGATTCTGCTCAATTCCTTGGCCAGATAAGGATACTACAGAAGTGGGAACTGGAAATGTCAAATGCCACTGTCGTTGACAATATTGAGCTATAGAGACCAGACAAACGGCAGTGCCACCTACTGTTTAAACTCCAGAAACTCCTAAGAGCTGGGTCAGGTACTTTATGAACGGTTTACAGCGGAAAGGTGACTTAGAGAAAGAATTATTTTCTGTAACTGACACGGTGTAGCTTAAAACAATGTTTAAAAGCAAAATTAAAACCAAATACCTGCGCACGGGTGAGATCACCAGCTTCCATTTCTGTCTTATCTTTTCATGCAAATTATTCCAGTCAGGGAAATAAATTTAAAAACATTTTTAAATCAAGGGATACAGTGAAAGGGCAACTGCAAATTTCGCAGTCAAATGGTCCTTTGATTTCTTGCATGATTTTGGAATGTATAGCTGCACTTGAGCTTCCTACACATGCTCTGACTCACAACACACACACACATGAAATGAACTTGCAGTCTAAGGTATTTCTGAAATTAACCATAGAATCATAGAATCATAGAATGGTTAGGGTTGGAAGGGACCTCAAAGATCATCTAGTTCCAACCCCCCTACCATGGGCAGGGAAACCCTCCACTACACCAGGTTGCCCAAAGCCTCATCCAACCTGGCCTTGAACACTGCCAGGGATGGGGCAGCCACAACTTCTCTGGGCAACCTGTTCCAGTACCTCACCACCCTCAATGTAAAGAATTTCTTTCTTATATCTAATCTAAATCTGCCTTCTTTCAGTTTAAATCCATTGCCCCTTGTCCTATCACTACACACCCTTGTAAAAAGTCCCTCTCCAGCTTTCCTGTAGGCCCCCTTTAGGTACTGGAAAGCTGCTATAAGATCACCCCGGAGCCTTCTCTTCTCCAGGCTGAACAGCCCCAACTCTCTCAGCCTGTCTTCATAGCAGAGGTGCGCCAGCCCTCTGATCATCTTCGTGGCCCTCCTCTGGACTCGTTCCAGTAGCTCTATGTCCTTCTTATGTTGGGGACTCCAGAGCTGAACACAGTATTCCAGGTGGGGTCTCACGAGAGCTGAGTAGAGGGGCAGAATCACTTCCCTCGACCTGCTGGCCACGCTCCTTTTGATACAGCCCAGGATACGGTTGGCTTTCTGGGCTGCCAGCGCACACTGCTGGCTCATGTTGAGCTTCTCATCCACCAGCACTCCCAAGTCCTTTTCCTCAGGGCTGCTCTCAATCCATTCTCTGCCCAGCCTGTACTTGTGCATGGGATTGCCCCGACCCATGTGCAGGACCTTGCACTTGGCCTTGTTGAACTTCATGAGGTTCTCACAGGCCCATCTCTCCAGCCTGTCAAGGTCCCTCTGGATGGCATCCCTTCAGCGTGTCCACAACACCACACAACTTGGTGTCATCTGCAAACTTGCTGAGGGTGCACTCGATCCCACTGTCCATGTCTCCAACAAAGATGTTAAATAGCACTGGTCCCAGTACCGACCCCTGAGGAACACCACTTGTCACTGGCCTCCACGTGGACATTGAACCGTTGACCACAACTCTTTGAGTGCGACCATCCAGCCAATTCCTTATCCACCGAGTGGTCCATCCATCAAAACCGTGTCTTTAATGATTTGTTCTCATACAGACAACTTAGAGAAAATAATGTTATTTTCAGATTAATTGATAAAGGGCATATAAAATATTAGGAGATCTTATTTGGAGGAAGTGTTTGTACTGACATGTTTAACAAGGTATCCAGGAGCAGCTCTTACCATAGGGGTAGTGAGGTCCATCTCCACAAGAACTTTATAACCCCTCACTAAACCTTTGAGTCTGATTTTGTTCTTGCATCAGGCCAAGGCACAGCACACACAAGGATGGAGCCCAGCACCACAGATGCCAGGACAGGAAGTGCACAGAGCCCATGCATCAGCTCCCGGCGAGGATTTCCCTGCTATCTCCCCAAACTCCTACCCCTGCCAACAGGCATGGGGCAAGCGGGGCTCCGCAGGGAAAGCAGCACAAAGGAAAAAGTTATTAGGTCCTCCTTGGGAAGTACTGGCCATTTGTGGGGGTGGGGATGTTTTTCCAACTTATAACTATCCTCCTCTTGTATTACCTGGATAATCAATCATTTACAGTGCTCGTTTCACATGTTTCTTCTCTTAAATCTCAGTTGTGTTACACACGGGTATACATATACACACCAGCCTACTACAAAATTTTCTGTTGAGACCACCATGACCAGTAAAAAAAGCCTTAGAGAGGCTCCTGCAGACATCATTCTAGAAAGCTGTGAGTTCTAGATTCCACATCTCTCTTGTAAAACGATTACAAAGTTCCAATAATATGAGTCCCTAAATGTAGGATACTTACTAATTGTTGAAGCCACCTGACAGCAAGGCTTCTAGTTCAACCACCTCAGGCACTTCAAAGAAGAAAGGCCATTCAGAGGGTGAGTCACTTCATCTTAAAATATGATATGAGCTGATTAAGCTTACTGCAAACAAATGTAAATCTTTACTTTGCATTAAACAAATAAATGAATAAAAAGTTTTGGCCAAAATTATTAAGGCAGGAAAATTCTTAATATGATCCTTCAAAATGAAGAATTAAAATTTTCGTTTCAGAGCAATGCTTCATTTTAAAATCAATGAAATCTATTTTTAATAGAATAAAGTACACCTTGAAATTTATGGTTTTGGGTAGAAAACAGGAAGTGTCCATTCACTATCATTCCTTTTGAAGAAACTCCTTAACATATTTGCTACGCGTGACAAAGAAAAGCACAGATTAGCTTTACAGGCTAAGTGTCAGTGAAGACAAATTTTCTACTCTGAAGTGGTCAGTTGTATACCATAAAGAACAAGCAAACTCTTATCTTACTTCCCATATCAGTGGTGCAATGATAATCAATACTGAAAACAACTTTTAATATTAGAACTAGATGATAACATAAATACGTAAAGGCATGACCTAAACCCTCAGTCTGTTGGGAGACGCAAAGCTGCTAGAAGCCTGAGTTAGTACAGTATCTAGGTGGCAAAATCAGATCAAATGCATGACTTAAATAATGCTACTCTGTTCAACCCAGATAGATGAGGCATCTGAAAGCTGAGGAAGAAATTGAACGTCTTTGGACTAGATAGCAGCTGTGAGTCAACCCAGGGGAAATCTCACCCTCAGTCTTTTTGTTAGCTGCTGTTACTCATTTTTAATTAAAAGAATGCTCCAGATAAAGTGCAGGCAGGTGCAAGGGAATAAAAATGATGAGTTCCTCGCCTGCTCAGCTGGATCAAAGTAAATTTAACTGGCACCCCAGTGATAAACTGGGGCCAGAAAGGAACAGGTAGAAATCAAGATAAAGACAAACTGAACTTTAATCAAAATAACAATGAAAAACTAGTGTTACATGTTCCTTGTAAACAATATTATACCATTTTATTTAAGGAGCCTTAAATCTCACAATGTCAGTGAGAGAGAAAATTCTTTTTGGAAGTATACCTTAGAAAGATTCGAGTACCAAATCAATGATGTACTGGATCCATTTTCACCTTGTCTTTCAACAAATTGAACTTTCATTTTGTTTATATTTTCCCCTTTTTAATAAATATTTCAATATTACATCTGTATCATTTGAAAAAGATCTTTGATAGAGGTTACTAACTCTAATTTCATTAAATTGGTCATTAGTATCACAGCTGGTTTCCAAGTCAGCTGTTGAACTTCACTTTCTGAAAGTCTTCTGCTACTGTTCTCTCTCATAAGCCTCAACACATCCTCAGCTTTGTTGATTCCTCCTTTCTTTCCCCTACTCCCACCCATGATGTCAACAGCCTCCCTCCAAAACCAGTTTCTTTTTCATCTGGAAGTACCTCTGTTCTTTTGATCTCAATTTGTTGGGAGATAATTCCTACATTTGCTGTATCTGTGAACTTCTGTCTCCTGTAATCATTCCTCTTTGGGTCACTGTTTAGACAAACCGATTCTGCAAGCAGCATACACCCAGCTGAGAAGTATAAAAAATATGTATTGGTTATCATACACAAATTATGGTTATTAGGTTAGGCATTAATATGCTCACCACCTCTTATAAGACAAATGCAGAGCCTTTGCTGGCCAGGCAGCTGAAAGTCAGGAGGAGCAGCGGCAGTTTCTGCAGCTCCATGGAGCATAGCCGCAGCTGTGCCATCTTCTGCCACCCTGGTTTTTCTTCATGATTTTGTACTTGCCCAGGTTGATACTTTCCCTTGTCTTACCCTGTCCGTCATTTCAGCTTTCTCATCTCACATGAATCTCCTCTTCGGACTTTCTGAAAGCTTCTTTTTTTTTTTTTCACAACTCAGCAATTTCCTCAGAAGTCTGCACCGTGGTTACGTAGCAGTACCAGCAATGGGCCTGGTATCCTTAGAGCACAGATGCCTGAACAGACTTCAAGACAGAGAGTCACACTCTTTTTTAGCAGTGAGGTGACTGTGACACAGGAGGTAAGGAAATGGATTAGTTCTAAGTGGCTACTAATCAAACTTGGAGGTTTGAGTATCAGTTGCTCAGCAGTAATCTTTTATATGCTCATGCTTACCCCACAAGAAAAGCTTCTCTTTTTCCCTGTGATACACCATTAGAATTTCTTCAGATCCTGATATACTGCAATAAATCATTACATGTTCTTGAACTTTTCAATCTGTGTATCAGCATTTGGATCTAGGTCAATTTGAATTAATGCTGAAAAAAAAATGCAAAAAGCCTTTAATGACATTTATCCAAAATAAGAACCTTCCATCCTCCCCACAAAAATTTATTATGCAGAGCTCACAGAAAAGAGATATTCAGGAGACGCAATTTTTAAATATATACAATTGTGAATAATATGCATAACATCTTTGTCAGTACTAAAAGAAGACTTTCAAGGTAAATTTTACTCTCCAAAGATTTTCTTTATATGTCTCTTCACTTTCCATGTAGGAGTCAGTCTGTGAAGTAAGAATTCACAGTCCTACTGGCAGAGACACATTATAGTAATCACACCACTAACCAACTTAATTGCGCTGACCAAAAATGTAACAAAGTTAAAGTCGTATTACCAAAAGCTCCTTCTGCTGCTGTAGCTTAGCCTGTTAAGGGAACTGATACTGCACACCCCTCTAAATAACTTTTAACTCAACTATATTGGTGCTCCAAAATATCTATTCTGGTGAACATCATGTTGTAAAACCACTGAAATGTTTATATAACTCATGTAAGCCTTTTTTTTTTAATGCATTTTATTCATAAGAAAATCGCAGAGTATTACAAAGAACAACTATTAAAGTAACAAAGAGTGAAAGATATATGTCATTCTATAAAAATGTTGAATATGGATAAATTTATCTAAACATGAACACACAGCAGATAAAACAAGATTTGACACTTGAGGGGTTAGGGTCTCATCGAGTCTAGCTATGGGAAAGGGAAAGAGAAAGGATTGAGCTGAGACAGTGAGCCAAGTAAGTCTTATTTATACTTTCTCCTAAAAGGGCAAAAGAGACACAAGTGCCAGCTGCTACATTTGAGAGACACTATCTTTGTTTGCTGTCCTTGGCAATAACTTGCTTTGCCCATACTTGGAACTATCCCCAATTAAAGGTTTAATTCTCACCAACTCCGAAAGCTTAATCAACATCACTCATCTTCCAATTCATTAATAGATCAGACGTAGTACAGAAGGAACAAGAAGTGAACACACTTGAGTCCACATCTGGAAGGGTGAGAATGAAACAGGTTCTCCTGCCGTTTGTGACCTTTGTACTTGCCATAGCTGTCAACCAAGTATCAATTTAGATGCAAGTGTGGTCCTAATGATACCACTGCCCACTGCAAATTAGATCTCTGTCTATAATTAAAGTAAGATGATTTTTTTTTCCCCACCAGTTGGGCTTGTCTGGCTTTCTCATCTAAAAGCTCATCCTGTAAATACGGGGATAGAGTGCAGGATGACAAAAAGAGAAGGCAGTAACTCCACGAGATGGATTGGTTGTTGGAAGACAACCCCAGGGCTCTGGTTCGCAACTATTTCTTTTTACTGTGCATTTGGGCTGCAAGTCAGTTGCTGTTATTGCTGCTCCCTCTTCCTGTCCATACAAAATATTTGCAGCAAATTTCAGCCCAAGTAAATCGCAAACAAACAAAACCTCCCACAACCCTTTTTGCAAAGTATTAAAGAACTATTCCTTACAATCTTTCTGCTTTATGCAGAAAGGTTTTAGTACAACTTCCATCAATTCCATGGAGTAAGTTCCTATTTTATTGCAAACTGAAATTCAGTGACAATAGTGATTCGGACTTCGCTGTCTTCACTTCCGTCAAAAAGCTGTGTGCAGAACTTTCTACATTGTGCAGAGACACGGACTATGTGCAGGCTGTTCAGCACAGTGACCTTTCTTTGGGGATGGCCCTGTTTTATAAATGCACATACATCACAAACAGGTTTAATAAAAGTTAAATACAAGATTGTGAGAAACTTAATGACCTCAGGAAATTCAGTATTTGTCGACGATCACAATTGTATTAACACAGTGCAATAAAAAGAGGTTCCTTTGTTTCTCAAATATTTTCTGTTTCCCATGCTGAGCAACGAGAGAAACAATGTATTTTACCAATCAGCTGAAGTGCCATCTAATATTGCTAATCATGCCAATCATTTAAACTAGGGTAGGAACAAGATAAAAGCAATGGGTAACAGACACATGGAAGAGGCAGAAAGAAGGGGAGGAGAAAAAGGGAGTTAATTAGTGGGAGACATATTCAGGTCTGTATTTTCTTTTCTTTTTTTGTCTAGCTTTTACATACCACCACTTATGTAAAAATGTCAGAGATCCACCTTGTGTTCTTGTGAAACTGAGGCTGAAATCTCAGATATTTCTGTACGGCCCTAATGAGAAACATATTTAGGATTATGCCATTGATTAATTTAATTCTCTTTCCCCTTATTTAGAAGTAGTATTTTAATGTATAGATTGATAACATGCACTAGCTATCACATGGATAAAAATCCAATCAGACTCACAGTGAGCAATTCCAAAGTCATGTTGAACAAGAAAATGCCTGTAACACTTTACATTTTGTAAATGTTCATATTTCACTAGCATGAGTCATATTAAACGTGTTTTTTCCTCACACTGAAAAGTAATGTGTAAATTGGCATTTTCCAATGTTCAGACCTGTGGATGTACATCTGCTCCTCTCATTTCTAACCATCTTCAAGTTGCTATTACATACAAACAAGTGAATTTTCCTACGATTCACCTTTCAAATATTACCATTTTTTTCCTCTTGAAACTCTGCTAATTTATGCTTCACTACAGGCTAGGAAGGGCAATCGTGGATTATGCTACAGTAAGATCTGTAGCCTCTATTTAAGAAATATGTGCTTGGCATGATTCCATGCAGAAACTATCCTGCAAACTTTTATTCCAGTATTTTTTATCATAGGATACCATCATTACAAACCTACGTCTGTTAGTAAGATGTTGAGGTCAAATTAGGGGAAAAAAAGACTTCAGTATTATCTGCATATTCTGTTTCTCACAGGCATAAATTTCATAAGCTAGTTAAAAGTAAAATTTAAGGACAATGAAAGGTTCAACTCTGCAAAGGAAATGTATCTGTTCTTTAATCTTATAAAGTCTACAACAGACTAAACTGAAGAACAAACTATTACTTATTAAACCAAATACTTTAAGAGCAGGAAACTTAGCAATTGGGAAGATGACTAAATTAAACAGTATACAACCACTTTGGACAACAGAAGCTGTCAAAGTTCCCTCAAGAACAGTTGCACCCCCTTCTGTACCAAACCTATACTAGCCCCTCTCATATACCAGTAAAAAATAATAGATGCCAGAGGTGGAGGCTAATCTCCGTGAAATCTTTTTTTTTTTCCTTTCTTTTTCCCCAGCTGGTTTAGTTTTAACCCCCGTCAGACTGCTGGGGGAGTTGACAGATCTACACTTTTATCTCACAGGCATCTTTGCTCTCCCTAGTTTTCTTCATCCACTGTTGGCTACAAGAGCCCTTTCCATCTTGAATCTGTACGCTGTGCCGACCCTGGTACTCGCCTGCCAAACGGGTGAGCAGAGACGCCTTAGTAAAACACATATATTAAAAAAAAAAAAAAAAAAAAAAAAGAAGGAAAAAAAGCCACCCGACTTTATTGACGCCCTGAGGTCACCCCTCCAGCAAGAGGAAGCCGCTCCCTGCACAGCGCCCGGCCCAGCACAAGGGCAGCGATCAGAGGCCGCAGGCACCCGCCCACACGGCGCCTCCTGGAGTCAGCGACAGCTCACGGGGTGACGGCGTGAGGCGGGCGGGAAGGCGCCCCGCGGGAGGCCTCGGGAGGAGGCACGCCGCCACCCCCAGCGCCGGCCGCCCAGGTGGCGAAGGCGGAGCGGCAGCCGCCCCTCAGGAAGCGCAGCCTCTCCCAGCGCCCGTCCCCCCTAACGGCCGTCGGGCCGCTCGCACTCACCGCCCGACACGCCGCGCGCGCGCGCACGGGCAGCGTCACGGGGGAGGGCCGCTCGCCCCCCCCGCCGCCGCCGCCGCCGCGCACGGAGCGCGCGCCGCCGCCGCTGGGGCAGGTACCGCGGCGGGGGAGCACCGGCCGTCTCGCGAGCTCTGGCGCGAGGACGAGCCGCCCGCGGGAGGGGGGAGCCCGCGCGCTGCCGGGGGGGGGGGGGGCGGGGTGTGTGTGTGCGCGGCGGTTGGGCCGGTGGGGGTGTGCGCTGTCGGCGGCCTCCTCCGCTCCCTGCCGGGGGTGTGTCTGTAGCCGCTAACGAGGGAAGTAGGGCCGATCCGCCGCGACCCGGGTCCTGCCCGGGAGGCGCTGTGTCGCCTGGGCCGCGTTAGACCCCCGGGAGGGTTTGGGGCAGGAGCCGGCGCGGGGGGAAACGGGGAAAGATGGGGGGGCGGGGGGGGACTTGAGCTTACAGTCGGGAGGGATGTGGCCCGCGCGGGCACGGCCCTTCTGTCACTCGTTGGGAAGTCCGAAAGGCGCAGTGCCTTAATGCTGCGATCGCCTCAGTTGTCACGTCGCTTTCCGTGTTTGTTAAGTTTGTTACTTTCAAAAATTCTGTCTGTTTTAGCTCAGTTTTGATTGCTTATATTAGTCGTTTACTGAGCAAAGTGGAGGGAGGAAAAAGCAGATTGGATTATAAACGTCATGTCATGGCGCACGAGGTGGAGCAGAGAACCTGCAACTCGCTTACGTGCTTTGGGTTACAGTCGAGGTGGATAGTATACCTCTTGCCCACACAGAATTACACTGGGTTTGTTTGCACTGGTGTTCAGGGCAGTAACCTGTTTTTCTTTTCATGTGAACAAGTGCGTTTTCGTTTCATGCATTTCCATGTGTTGTCCTTTATGGTCAAAGTCCTGGTAGGTGTAAGCCAGACTTACATTTGAGGTGTGTGTGTAGCTCCTACGATACCCTTGTAGCATAGAAGATTACAAGACTTGCCTTGTACCAGCCAGCGTGCATGAGTTTTTCTTACTGGGTAGGATCTTGACATCAGCACTTTGTTTTTGTGAATAGTTGGTTTGAAGTTACTGGAACACTCCTTGCACGTTTTCAGCTGAGGTGGAAGGAACAGTATGTTCACGTTGTTAATTACAAGGGACAACTTTTTCACTTGTCCTTTGCGTTACTAGCAATTTTAGTCCTTCCTGTTTCTGAAATGAGAGCTTGACTTTATGGTTGGTAGTGAACAGCACAGTGCCAGATGGAGGCCGGTGAGAGAGACAGTAGTTACTGAACAAAAGTTCTGCCTAGAACTGTGTCATTGTCAAATGAATGGACTGTGAACGTATCTGTGTTCCGGGTTGTGATCCCTTGAAAGCTACAGGTGAGAGGGTTGTGAAGAGGGCTTTGTTACAGTATCAGGGCCTTGATGTGCAACTACCTTTCAGAGAATCTTTTTTTTTATTTTCCCCTTTCTTTTTTCTCTTCTTCGTGTTTTTAAACAGGTTATGTTTAGCAGAGAGAGAGTTTCCACTGTGTACTTCTACAGTGTCCAAGCTCATCTGTTGGTACTTCCTTTGTAACTCCATGGTAAAAGAGCTTCTGAGAGTATCAGTTTGGTTACCACATCATCTGGATCCAGAGGTCACTTTTAAGAAAATGTGGACTGCCAGAAGTCTTTGTAGTGCTCAGTTGCTTCAGTTGAAAGAAGGCAGATTGTGTAGTTGCATGTTTCCAAAAAATCAGCAGTTCTGGATTGGAATTCTAAACTATTGTACCATAAGAGCGCCACATAACAGACTTAAATCCCAGGTACGTATTTTTGTGATACTCTAGGTATGACTGATATGCACCAGTACAGTGATAATATCATTTGTTGTAGAATCTACAGAGCTAAGCCTTTGATCTTGCAGCCTTATTTATGAACTGAAGATGCCTATCAAGGTAAAGGGGCAGGCAGCAAGAAGTTGCAGGAGAGCCAGTGTTTCAGAATGAACGTTTTGTGTCTGATAGTTCTAAGTTGGGGAGAAACATTAATTTTTTTCAAATTAGACTTTGGATAATATTTCATGATAACTGACAGGCTTATTAGAGTGACAGCTGTTCAGTGAAGAATAGGACAAGAGTTCTCTGGAAAACATTTTACTAATGCAATATTGCACAAAAAAGGTGGGGGGGGGAAGGTCAATTTTTATTGGATTGGTCAGGGAAGATAAAAACATAAGAGTCTGATTATAAAAAAAATAATCATAGAATCATAGAACCATAGAATCGTTAGGGCTGGAAGGGACCTTCAAAGGTCATCTAGTCCACCCCCCCTGCAAGGAACAGGGATATCTCCAACTAGATCAGGTTGCTAATAATAATTATTAGCTATAATGTGGATATAAATAAAATTATTAAATAAAAATAATAAATGCTATTAATATTAAAATTATGCTATAATGTGGATATAAATAAAAATAGTGGGAAAGGACACAAAACTAAGGATAGTCTTGCATACTAGCAGTTCCAAATGGCAATGTTTTTCTAGATGTCTAATTAAGTTAATCTTTAAAATATAAATTACCGCATGCACTTTATAAATACTAGAACATTGTGGTTTCAACTAGTTTGGGGGTGCGAAGCAATTGAGAAATTCATCTAGATAATTTTACAACTATTTTAATTGACTTGATTAATCTATTTAAGCATAAATAATGTTCCTATTATATTTGCCTGTTGTTTCTCTTTTAAATAGTAATATTTGACTGTATGACTGTAGGTTTCCAAGGTAAATGATAAACAATTGGTAGTAGATACAAGAATGGCTACTAGTGCAGAGGGAACAAAAACAGCTGCTGGAAAAAGTCCCAGTGGAGTATGTGATGGAAGCCAACATTCGTTAGAAGGTATTGAACCTTTTCCCACCATTATCTTAAGAAATCAGCCTTACCTGTCCTCTCTAGGTGTCTTGTGTTAATGAACAAGGTGATACAAACTTACAAATTAAGATGTATTCTGTTTTTTTAATTCTAAGAGGATTATACACAATTTTTATAGTTTTCAAAGACTTATGTAATCTTCCTAAGTGTCTTAATGACTGGATTGTGTGCTGATTATTTTGTGTGATTGTTATTTTTATTTTTTTTCTTTCAACTTCATCAGACTTTTACAATGCTTATTTCCTGTGATTGTATACATGCAAAACTTAGTTTTCCTGTTCTCTTGCTAGTAACTGTGATGACTCTTAAGTAAGGTGCAGTCTATTTGGGGGGTTATTTTTTTGTGTAAGCCTATTTTTGACTGAGAGAGTGAATTTCTTGAGAATTCACTGAAGGCTATCAATAGTCTGTGATGATAGTGAACTTTTTTTTTCCTGTTATAAACGTGAAAAAACAATGAAACATTCCTGTTTAAGTGGTGATTTCTGATTCAGGTAAGTTAGTAGTTAAAATTATGGCCTTTATTTTAGCAATGATGCCTAGCTAAACAGTTCTTTCCATAACTTTGCTTGTTTTGTCATTCCTAGCTAATAACTAATCTTCAAAGGTGCTGTTCTGCATCATACATTTAGCTCGTGTGCTCCAGGGTCATTTGCATTCTATGTATATTTAATTTTTGTTTGTAAAAATTTTTTAGTCAGTTGCTTTGGGCATTTTCAGCTTTTGTTTACAAATGAGATGACGGGGGTAGGTATGATTGGTTAAGACACTGAGATGCATACTGTTTATATAATTATATTGCTCAGGAAATGGCAGTATGAGAAACTGTTGTGCTATTTCTTGTGCATGACAAGTAGGAAGACAGTACCTATCCTGAAAAAGCTATACTGTACTATATCATTATTCTGCTGAACAGGCTTGTCTCCTTACGTACATTCTCTTGCAGGTTTGTATTACAAATGAATGAGATACTGCTGAGTGAACAGAAACGCCCCCCCTGCCCCTTCCTCCCCCTCCAGTATATTTCTAATCACCGATGAATTCTTTTTTTCTTTTTTACAAATGCAAGAATCTTTTAAACAGCACTCTTAAGTTTATGTTTATTCTTGAATGCTCCTGCATTATCTGTGAAATAATGAGATCGAACAGCCCCAGTGTCTTTCTAGTTTCTTCTTGTACTTTTTTTATTCTTCTCTTTTTTTTCTTGTAGACAACAGAAGCATACCTATCCCCTTAGCCAGTTGAAGTGTTTATATTTTGAAATTTACCAATTGTGTGAGATGACAACATTTCTGAAAAGCAGTGCCAAAGCATTTGCTATGTCTTATTTACATTGTATTGCTACAGTGTGTGCACTGTCCAGCTGAAATGTACTTAATGCATCTTTTACAGTTCATTGAAATTTTTTAACACATGCCAATACAATAACTTTGAGTTAATAGGTAATATCTTTACCAGTCAGTACTTATGTTAAACCCTCTAAGAATATTTGTTATGAAATTTTGTGGAACAGGTGTTTCATACCACTTCTAAGATAGCAAGATTTCTGCTATTTGCTCAGGCAGCTGAAAAAATAGTCTTTGTCTGGATGTGACCGTTCTCCTATTTCTGATACTCTAAGAAATTGACAAAGAATACTCATACTGTATACCTAATTTTAAGTTTCTTTGTATGTCCTCTTGGGAGTTGTTAAAACCCTGCTATTCTTTTTGATCAAAAGAGCAGTGATCTACCAGATCATCCAAGCAAAAGACATTTTTGAATCATACTGTCTCTGAAACACACCATTCTAACTTGTAAATCAAGTGTTGCCATGACATATTTGCAAGGATCAAAAGAAATGGGAAAGTTTATGTTCTTATAACAGTAAGTATCTTGGATTCCTATTTCTTTTCTGATTTTACCAGACATTCATGTAAAGAATGCTTTCTTTTCCTCGTACTCACAGATTCATTTGAAAGATGAAACAACATTGTTTAGCTGCAGCTGTCAAACAGATAGTTCCTTGCAGAACCATCGTTCTTATTCATCTATATCATCTTTGTAGATTAAGTGCTCCGTTACAGATTTGTTCTAAGAGGCCTTCAATTCAATGTACAGAACCTCCCCGCAGGGAGATGCATGGTGCTGAATGAAGATGTTAATGTTCTGTTGTGTATTGTCTATAATGCTGATTATTTGCAATACTCTCCTGATTTTAATAATCGGAACAAATGAAAGAAGACCTGATTGTTTCACCTGGCAACGGGTACTAGCTTTCACTTAGGAGCTAAACATTAAACAATTTCTCAGTTAACAACGGGATAAAGCCCAGAGCAACCCAATTTGATCTGATAGCTGACACTGTTTTGAGCAGAAGAAGGTTAGGCAAGAGACATCCTGAATTATTCTATAATAAAATGATTTTTTTTTTCCTCATTATTTACCCATTTGTAGGATTGTTATATGTGTGTGCAAACCCCATTTCTCAGTCATGCAGCTAGATGTAGCCGGTGGATCTGTCATTTGAATCTGAATGTCATCTGCCAAGTCACATTGGTACTGAAGTATTTTTAAATTACATGTATATGTGACAAATACATAATGTAGACCTGGGAACTGACCCTAATTAATAAGAAGGTAGTGGCTTGATAACACAGCCATGCTGTTCCTACTTTTGGTTTGAAGTTCTCTTGAGGGATCTATAAAACAGCGCAGTATTGCGTGTCATACAAATGCAGTGGATCAAGTACTTCTGTTTAAAAAAAAAAATTAATTGGTTTTTGGATTGCATGCATTGCATCTTTTTGGACTTGAATCATTTTGTCAGTCAGGAAACTGATGTGAATACTCATTCAATAATCTCTGTCTCTTGGGTAGGGGAAAAAAGAAGGAGTATGAGAAGTATGGGATCTAAGTGTTAAGAAATTAGCTCTCATCAAAGAGTGAATGCCATGCATCCGGACACTCAAAAGAGCAGTGGTTACTCATGATAACTGATAATTAGATAGGATTAAAGATCATGTAAGAAAATAAAACTTCCTCATGAAGCCTTGTAAGAGAAGGTATGAACGTTTGACTTTAGTCAGCATATTTGCAGTAGGCTTTGGTCTGAAATTCAAATAACCTTTTCAGTTCAAATAACCTCTATTTCTGCTCTTACCTAGAGAAAATGTGCCAACTGATTCTTTATATATTGAAGTGTGATTGTCTTCTACATTTGTAGGGATTTTTTTTTTCCTCTCTAAAAATATAATCTAAAATCTCTTGCCATAACTATGCTTTAGATACTCTTTTTAGTTTTCATCTCTTTTTGATTTCTGAATGTCTAAATATTTTCCAGCTGGGAGAGACACCTTTTAGAAGACTTAGTAGATGAGCCTTGTAGAAGGTTCAGAGGATGTGTATGTATGTGCATAAGCATACATATGCTTGCTTTTATTTAAATAAGCTTACTATATTGCACTTGTGTTTCTTAGTTATATTTCATAGGTTCCTTAGATGTAATTCTTGGGATTTGTGAACTCTTAACTTTGCTTGTTTATTTTCTGACCAATCAACTACATAAATGTGGTCCTTAGTTCATACAACGTTTCATGTTAGTAGTATCTTGAGCTTGAAATCTCTTTCAGACAAAAATGTGAGTTAATTCTTCTGTGCTTGTTTTCTTCCTACTTAATAATACTATTGCTTTAACCAGCTTCACCTTTTGATCAGTGGCCTGCGATGCAAATGCATCTTTGCTCCTAGTGTGTAGGAGGTATCGAAACAGTTGCATCAGTTGGTTAAACTACTGATAGTTTAATTAGCTTGAAAGCAAGCACATCATTCCGTTGTATTTCAAAGTCTATTTTAGTTTTTTTTCCATTCTACTAAAAAAAATAATAAATTGAAAGTGGAATTGTTTGTTGTTTTCTCAGAAAAATCTTGAGTAAACTTTTTTTGTCTTTTATGTGGTGTTTTTCTTTAAATTATAAGATCCTTTCTTTTTAAAAGTAGTAATATGGTTTATCATTTGCTTCATTGCAAATTCCTTTCTCTCCTATTGCCACAGCAAGAGCCAACCGTCAGTACAAATGTGTTAGATGTAAGTTGCAGGTATTCATACTTACAAGTGGATATTCAAGCATGTCCAGTGTAAAGGAGGTAACCTATCTTATGATAGTGTAATATTTTAGCATCATGATAGATGCACCAAACAGTATGCCCTAGCACTAAGAGATGCGTGCTTTTTTTTGTTGCTCTATTTTCTTTTTCGTTTGTTTCTGTGTTGTTGCAGTTTTTTTTCGTCGTTGTTGTTGTTGTTGTTTTTGTTTGTTTGTTTTGTTTTTGAGTTTTTTGTGGGGTTTGTTTGGCTTTTTTTTAGGAAAATAGTAAACTTAGTTAGACCCATTAATAGTCTGGTTTTAATGATTTTAAGGGTAAAGCAGTTGAGTTTAGCGTGTCTTCTTATCTAGTGGTTTTGAAAGCTGTTTCTTATCATAGAATGGTTAGGGTGGGAAGGGACCTCAAAGATCATCTAGTTCCAACCCCCCTGCCATGGGCAGGGAAATCCTCCACTACACCAGGTTGACCAAAACCTCATCCAGCCTGGCCTTGAACACTTCCAGGGATGGGGCACCTGCAGCTTCTCTGCGCAACATGTACCAGTGCCTCACCACCCTCTGAGTGAAAAATTTCTTCCTTATATCTAGTCTAAATCTGCCCTCTTTCAGTTTGAATCCATTGCCCCTTGTCCTATCACTACACGCCCTTGGAAAAAGTCCCTCTCCTTTCCTGCTCTTCCTATTTCCGAGCTGAAGAGGCAACTTAAACCAAAATCTGTTGCTCTACACGTTTGCCTCTCTTCGTCAGAACTGACACCACAGTGTCTGTAGATGGTTTCCAAAAGAAACATCTCATCATCTATCTCATTATGAATCAGAAAAAACAAGTATAGTTCTGAGTATATGGATTTATGTTTTTTTTCAGTCCCATTCATACTGATGTGTACCCGAACATACTAGGAGTTTATTTTTAATTCAATACTAAGATAATCTGTACAATCTTATATAGCTGTACTATATAATCTGTAGAATAACTTGCTCTCATAATTTTAGTTATTTGCAGAAACAGAAGAGCTAATAAAACGTACAGCTTTTTTTTTTTTTTAATAAACCACCCCTATGGATCTGAACTTATGCTTACTGTTTGTGTTTTTTGTAAGATTTAAATTCTGTCCTCGACACCTTCAGTGTGTTTATGTTTTCATAGATTTAGTGATTTGTATTTTACTTTGTTGGATTTTTTATTCCTTCTTATTTTAATAGTAGCAATGATATGTGTGTTTTTTTTAAATAAGAAATTGCTTGAAATAAGAATTTGTCTATTAATGATTACTAATAGTACTAGTGAGCAAATGACTTCCAAAGGTGAAGGAAAAAAATGCTTTCTTAAACAATTATATTGGGTTTAAGGTTCTGTGTGTGTAAGGAGAGTATGATGACACAGTAGCCAGCAGTTTTGTAATTAGATTTTTACTCCAGGTGGCTAACTGCTCTCCAGCAGCATTCTTTTATCACTTTTGAGTAGGTACTTTTATTTTTTTGACAGATTAGATGAAAATGTGCAGTTATTTTGTGTGTTTATATATATATATATTTCTTGATTGAAACGGGGTTTTGTTCTGAGGAGTATTTTGGAGTTGTTTTCAATTTTGGAGATGCTAAACTAACTGCTATTTGTTTGATGTATTTGGTAATCAAGATTTTACTGTTTTAAATAAACTGCTTTTTGTTATATAGAGTATATTATGTGTTCTATGCCAAAAGAATAGATGTATATTACAAGATAAAATTAACTGATCCTTTTTCTGACTGTGAAACTTTTATTTCCACAGCAAAAATGAAACACATCAATCTGTCATTTGCAGCTTGTGGGTTTCTGGGTATTTACCACTTGGGGGCAGCAGCTGCTTTTTACAGGCATGGTAAGAAGTTACTGAAAGTTGTGAAAGCTTTTGCGGGAGCTTCTGCGGGATCACTGGCTGCCACTGTCTTATTAGCAGTACCAGAAAATATAGAGGTAAATTAATAAACTCCTAGGTATAGGACATGAACGTTTTCAAAGGATATTTTTTATATAATTATCTACTATTAAGTTTTTTTAAATATTTTGGTTCTTGTTTTTCTTCTTGATTCTTGTACAGGAACAGGACTCGTATATATTTTCATTAACAAAATCTGTGACTTAAGAGCAGAAATGTTTATGAAGCAAGTATTTATGAGAAAAATCTGTCCTACAAACTTTATTTTTTAAGCTATGTAAATATAAATGTAATGTGTGTGAATGTTGACTTGTATGCAACCAGATATACTTTAAATATACCTAAATGTGTGTGTACTTAATCACTGAACACTACAAAGTTCATCATTGTTTTCTTGGCTAGAGGTAGGCTTTGTTAAGCAAATTCATAGCATCACCCTTTCCTCCTTTTGTGAAAGGAGATGAATATGGTAGCTGGACGGTGTCTTCATAAAGTTGGAGAACACCACACACCAGCTTAAATTTTTTCCTTGCTGTCTGTGCTCCACTAGACTGCACAAGAAGTGGCTCGTGCACCTCTTTTAGACCCAATACAGTTCTTGATGTAACAGCAGTAGCCCTGCTCTATGCCAGGGAGGATTAACCCTCAGTGTTCTGTTCTGACATGCTGCATGCGTGTCTGTGGATTTTGTTTCTCCAGAGATGCTACCCTTTTCTCACCATGGATATGGTGTCATGTAGAGACAGCAAAGTGGTATGCAATGACTACTCTATTACAGGTTCTGTGGGAGAGCATTGCCTTTTCTTTGTTTTTTTTTTTCTCCATAGCTTGAGGCTGCTTTAACCTCCTGAAGTGTCTGTAGTGACTTAATTTTAATATATGTAGAGGACTAGGCCTTGTCAAAATGTTGATACTTCTTTAATATTTTGAATTAGAATAAAGAGCATTATTGTGGGAGGAAAAAAAAGGCTGTTAGATTTTTGTTCTAAGTACACTTAGGTTTCGGTCCAGTGAGCATCAAATAACTTTACCAGGGCCTGGCTTGTTAGAACTTTCACTGCATTTTATTCCAACAATAGTCCCAGCCAATACCACACTCTGCCACTGATCTTTCTGTTTATTTGTTGTTTGTTTCTGCTGTGATGTGAACTTAGCTTGTAGCTAGCTGTACTTCCGTTGCTTTCAGCAGTAAGTTCTTCCCTGGCCTTTTCCCACCTAACCGCCCCCCAGATGCATTCTTCATATGGTTTGGTTTTAGGAAAGCTCTACTGTGTTGTGAAGAGGACCTTACTTGGATTCTGTTCAGGTGTTACTCCTTTTCTATAGCCTCTGATTAGTAGTTCAGTTTCAAGTTTCCTGGTATAATGCATACCTCTGACTTCAATTTCCTCCACGGTGAGCACAGCAGCTAGTCTTTTCTTAGCCCAAGGAAATTCTTCTGCTTATTCCAGACTCTGGGTATGACTGTTTGTTCCCAGCCTGGTCCAACTTACAAAACTTTTTCTAAGTAAAAATATTAGAAGAGGTTTTTTTTTATTGTTGTGTGTTGGAACTAAGTCTATATCAAAGACATGGTTTTGATGGATGGACCACTTGGTGGATAAGGAATTGGCTGGATTGTCGCACTCAAAGAGTTGTGGTCAATGGTTCAATGTCCACGTGGAGGCCTGTGACAAGTGGTGTTCCTCAGGGGTCAGTACTGGGACCAATAGTATTTAACATCTTTGTTGGAGACATGGACAGTGGGATCGAGTGCACCCTCAGCAAGTTTGCAGATGACACCAAGTTGTGTGGTGTTGTGGACATGCTGGAGGGAAGGGATGCCATCCAGAGGGACCTTGACAGGCTGGAGAGATGGACCTGTGAGAACTTCATGAAGTTCAACAAGGCCAAGTGCAAGGTCCTGCACGTGGGTTGGGGCAATCCCAAGCACAAGTACAGGCTGGGCGGAGAATGGATTGAGAGCAGCCCTGAGGAAAAGGACTTGGGAGTGCTGGTGGATAAGAAGCTCAGCATGAGCCGGCAACGTGCTCTGACAGCCCAGAAAGCAAATTGCATCCTGGGCTGTATCAGAAGACGCGTGGCCAGCAGGTCGAGGAAAGTGATTCTGCCCCTCTACTCAGCTCTCGTGAGACCCCACCTAGAATACTGTGTTCAGCTCTGGAGTCCCCAACATAAGAAGGACATGGAGTTGCTGGAGCGAGTCCAGAGGAGGGCCACGAAGATGATCAGAGGGCTGGAGCACCTCTGCTATGAAGACAGGCTGAGAGAGTTGGGACTGTTCAGCCTGGAGAAGAGAAGGCTCCAGGGTGATCTTATAGCAGCTTTCCAGTACCCAAAGGGGGCCTACAGGAAAGCTGGAGAGGGACTTTTTACAAGGGCGTGTAGTGATAGGACAAGGGACAATGGATTTAAACTGAAAGAGGGCAGATTTAGGTTAGATATAAGAAAGAAATTATTTACTTTGTGGGTGGTGAGGCACTGGAACAGGTTGTCCAGAGAAGTTGTGGCTGCCCCATCCCTGGAAGTGTTGAAGGCCAGGTTGGATGAGGCTTTGGGCAACCTGGTGTAGTGGAGGATTTCTCTGCCCATGGCAGGGGGGTTGGAACTCGATGATCTTTAAGGTCCCTTCCAACCCTAACCATTCTATGATTCTATATTGCATTGAGTCTGATGGGTTTTTCCTTGAACATACATAATTTTAATGCAAACTGAAGAATATTTCATGAACTTTTTATTCATTTTATTTTTTTATTTACTTTTTGGTCATTGTGTTATATTGTTTAATTGGAAAATTGAGAGGTATTTTTGCAGGGGGAATAATTCTTAATTCTCTTGGCATTAAAGTAAAGGCAGTGTTGTATACTGAATAGAATTAACTTTTCATATCAGGATAATTAAATTATTACTTTTATTACATTTCTAACCTGAAATATTTTATAGCCACAAATATAACTTTTACATGAGGGTTTTTTGGGGGTGTTGTTTGTTTGTTTGTTTTTTCTCTCCCCAGAGATAGCTATGTTAGACAAGCTGTAATTAAGACTTTGTCCGTCTCCTAGTCTCAAAGCTCTAATACAACCTTTCCTTATTTCAAGAGAACATAACATTGAGGATTTTTTGTTTTGACTGTTGCAAATGACAGTTTTGCAAATGTTTTTCAGTTTTATCTTGGATTTTTGTCACTGTTAAAAAGGCATGAGACTTGAGAATTCTAGGAAGGCTTACAGAGTTATAGATAAATACTTTGATCATGTTTGATGTCAAGTTTGCTGAACTCAATACAGGTAGTTAAAATTTCTAAACATTTCCTCAGTTGCTGTTTAAAATTTAAACATATCGTTTAGTGCTTCTAGCACTAAAATGATAAACAATTCATAGCGGTTAAGAAGTTTTCCCTTTTGGCAGCAAGAATCGAGAGTCTAGGTATGGCCTGTTCTTAGTAACTGTAATATGGAAAGTAGTTTCCTGTCATTCACCTAGGTGTGGATTCCTCCACCTCCCTGTTACTCTTAGCTCCCTGTCACTTTATTAAAGCATCTTAGATATAAAGATATATCAGGTACTTCTGTGTAGTGTTTTGTGGGTTTCTTCTCTATTAAGAGAGAGAGGTGTCTGAATGTGCCTCTTTCCTGCTGATTGACTACAGAAGAAGCCTAACTGCCCTAATGCAGAAAAAAATTCAAGATATGATGTATATAACTAGCTTTATCTATTTGAATTGGCTTGGAACTGGCAATGGCAAGTACCTCCTAGGGTAAAGGTGCATGTGAAATGAATTAGCACAAATCTTTACAGTGATTGTTGCTTTAAGAAGTATGGACTTTTTAACAAACTTTTTGTACATCTCTTAGAAGCCCATATAAAGAAAGTGGCTGTAAGAACTACGTTTCTGTCTTTCACCTAGGTGACTGCTCTGTCATACAAGTGATGTGAAGAAGTTAAACTGCTCCAACCAGCTTGCTCCTGATCTCATACTAATGCTCATCCCAACTGTTTTCTCTTTTTCTGTCCATTAAATGCTGTACCCTCCTCCTCAACAGGACACATTTGTTTTGTTTTGTTTTTTATTTTCTTTTTCTCCAGTCACATCCATCATTTATTTTGTTACTAGCAACATGTTCTTCATGTGGGAAGCTAATAAGCCAGGAACCCCAAACTATCTATAGGCGGATCTTTTATTCTGTAAACATGTGGTTAAATAGGTGAATATGAGTATAATATATTTGAATACCAATTTCAGAAAGATGCATCAGATTTTATTTAGTTTTTCCAAGTCCCTAAAATCGTTACAGAAGTCTAGATGAAAGGATAAAAAAAAAGAATACCAATACTAAATAGTGAGCCTTTAGGCATTCAGAATCATAATTCATTGTTTTAGAATCTTTTTGCTAAAAAGTAACTGCTACCTATTCCTTTACTCTCCTTTTAGAGTTCTTATGGCTCATACTTCAAGCTATTTTTCTGCAGTTGTTAACACTAGGGATTTCAGTTTGCCTAAGAGGTTCTCTATGTAGTGGAATCTGTTGCCTGATTTTCTGCAGTTGTCTGTTCTTTTTTTGTCTTCCCACATAGTATTCCATTCATTAAATACTTTCACAGTATTTTATTCATTAAGTATGTGTATTTGTTAGTAACATGGTTTTTGCATTAGTGAGAAGAAATTGTAATAATTGTAATTTTTTTAGTGCTTATAGGTGTCTTAAGGTACTTGTGTATGTTTTTAGTACTGAAGTAGTCTTCAAAATAAAAGGTGGCTTTATGCTTGAAATGTAAGTGATTATTCTTATAATGACATGTTTCTGGGAACTGATTATTTAGCAGTGGTAATACATAGAAAAATACCCTGTCACTTTCCTTGATTATTAAAGTGTTATTCTTGTGAGGGCTTAGTATTATTACTTTTTTTTTTTTAAATTCTAGATCTTGCTTTCTTACAAATTAATTCTTATAGAAGGATCAACATTTTGTTATGTGTATCTTGTTACAAACTAAGCACATATGGGAAAATATTTTAATTGGATTTTATAGCTCTCTCTTGATTAGAGCTTTAGCCACTAGTATGTTTTAGATACCACAGTTTAACATACTTCCCGTAACTAAAACATTCTTAATGGTGGATGTTTTAATTTGCAGAAATGTAAGCAGTTTGCCTATGGATTTGCAGAGGAAGTTAGAAAATTGGACTTCGGTGCTGTAACACCTGGTTATGATTTTATGAAAGCACTTAGGTATCTATCTTAATGCATCTATAAGATCATTCTTGTGAAGCTCTCTAAATGAAAATGGATAGCGTGCATATTTTTTTCTGTGCTGCTGGGAGCTCAGCAATCTTTCCCCTCTAACGTATTTGCAAGGTTTTTAAACGATGATGGTGAATAATGTTTAGCATTTTCTTTACTCTAGGGAAGGCATAGAGTCTGTTCTTCCTTCTAACGCTCATGAGATAGCTGAGAACCGGCTCTATGTGTCAGTCACGAACACCAAAAATGCGCAAAATCACTTAGTCTCAAGTTTTGCCTCCAGGGACGACCTCATTAAGGTAATGAAGTTGAATATTGAGTATTGCTGCTTTAAATAAAAATACTTGAGTTTGTCAAGATTTAGGAGTATATTATTAGCTGTACAATAAACCACTGTTTTACTCAAGTAAAGTCGTGCTGTAACCATAGCATAAACAATGGAAGCAGAATTTCATCCTACAGTTTCACAAGTTTTGCTAAAATTTATATTTTGAGTGTGTTTCCTTCATCTGTTTTTAAAGTACTATCTTGTAGACAAAGTCTATTTAAAAAGTAACAGGGTAACTATTGGTAACAGTAGATGAGAATTAAATAGAGGATCTCTAGATTTTGTAACAATTCACTGAGTCTTTTTGCATCTCTTACTTTATTGATACCATTTATGTTACGTTTCATTACAAAAGAAAGTAAAGGAAAGAAATTTCTTTTTGTCTTAAAAAACAAAATCCAGCACATTCTACATGTCCTTGTGGGGAATAGATATAACGTAATGCTAAGCACCATATATAAACAGTATTTTAACTGTTGCTGGAAAGCATATCTCTTTCTGCCCATCGCTTTTCTTTTGAACACCACTTTTAAAATTTGGATCAGGATTGTATATATAAGCTGATATGAAATGGTAGGATGAAGTCAGATGCATGTAAAGCAAGTGTTCTTTCTAGTAATTATTTATACTTTAGTGGAGGACATCATAAGATACAGCAGAATAAAGGAGGAACTAGAATAAGGAATTCCTTCTTTTCCTGTTGTTGTGGATGCTGAAAGTAAATTAAAGATTCCTTATAATTAACCCTTAAACTGAAAAAAAAAATAAAATCACATTTGTTAACAAAATCTCAAAGTATGCATTGGAAGTTTGCCTTTAAAGTATCATTTTTTAAAATTTTGACCCTGTTATGTTCTACACAGTCAATCAGTTCTCAAAATTTTTAGGACTCAATCATGCAAATATAATTATGCAAAAAGTTTATCTCAAATTATGCAGTGTTATTTCTAATTATACAAGCCAGCAGTGACAAGCATGGAGATTTTTGTTCTGTAGGTTTATGTTTTTTTGCAGTGAAATCTTCTAACTTTAAGACAATTAGAAGCTTCAAGATGACCTTGGAATATGTATATTTTATTAGTATTTCAATAGTTCTTTCATTGACTTAATAATTTCTGTTCTATTCTGTTGTTCCATATGCTAGCAGTGCAATAGATTGGAATTAAATTTAAAATAATTGCACACTGGAATACATTCATATTGTCTGTTCTTTCAGTGCATCTCCTAATACGTGCTTTTGTGCATGCCTTCAGCTATGCATGTGTCATTTATACAACAGTCTGAATGTTGGTGGCTGCCCCGGTAGCACGGAGGATAGAGCTTGTTAGGTTACATAATCATATTATGCCTCTCCTGGACATGATCTACTATATCCAAGGCATGGATGAAGATACAGCTGGCCAGACAGTATTTTATGGCAGCAAAATTTCTGTACCCTCTGCCAGAAATCTTTCAACATCCGTATGCAATTAGTGTCAATGCTTAACAAGCCTTATGGTTCCAAAGTTTTCCATGATGGCTAAACTGAATGTGTTGCTACAATTTTCAGCTCTTACTTTGCAATTACTGTTCCCAGTGGATGTGGAAAGGCAGTTAATAATCTCCCACTTTTGAAACAGTCTTTACATATGTGAAGACAATCAGCATATACCAGCGTTCCTAGACTTGCAGTTCTTAAACTGGAGGTGAGGAGGGAGAGGGGCATGATTTGTATGTTTGTGAGGGAGTAGGACACAGAACACTGTATTTAGTTTGGAAAGGTGGGAGCCGTAAGTAGGAGTCTACGCTGCTCTGTTAGTGTTAGGGAAATGCTGAAAGTGTTAGTTCTTCAAACTTTTCCTTCCTTGCCTCACTCATGAGATCTAAGTGACTTTATAAGGAGGGTCAAATGCTTTCTTCATTCTTCTTGAAAAGAATTCACACTTTGCAAGAGTCATCTGGTTTTGACCCTTTTCCTTCACTAAAGCTTTTGTCTCCATTTCTCTTAGTTTAGAAGATCCAAAGTTATTGAGATGGAATTGAAGGAGAGAGGAGAAAGGGAGTTGGGCAGGGGAAGAAGCTGATGTTGAGAACTTGGGAACCCTGTAGGATGTCACTTTCAACAATCTGAAGAGGAATGGGTTCAAGGGAGACCTTATCTTATGCTTTTGTGAGGGAAAGACCTGTCTGGTAGAAAAACAGCTACAATTTCACATTTGTAAAATAAGAAGAGAAGGCCTTTTTGTCTGAGTTCAGACAAAGTGTTAGTACTTTAGATCACTGGGAAGAGAAATAGGCAAGAAAAGAGTTATTGAAGTGAAAGTTAAAGCCTTCATATAGAGCCTTAATTAAAACTTATTAGGGAAGGAGAGGTGTTTAATACTGAAAGTAGCTTAATTTTTTGTAAAAATAAATGCAGTTCCACCAAAAAAATTTAAGCATTTTCTTCTGTAATCTCCACAGGTTGTGGGTTTTTTGCACATGATCACCTTTCATGTGGTATATGCTCCAGTCTGCAACCTGCTTCTGTTCCCTGGATTTGTCTCTCATGCCACCATGCAAGCTCATGCATGCCTATTCACCACATGTAGCTATATGAGAACTTATGACATGCTGTCCTTCATCCACACATCTACTCCTCCTCTTTGAAATGCTGTGTACTAATGACGCATGTATATATAGATACAGAGATACACACTCTCATAGATACTGCTATGAGTAGATAGAAATGTGTGTGTGCACATCTATTCATGATGAAAGAGGTGTCGTGGTCTAAAAAAAAAAAAATAAAATTTGAGAACTGCTGTAGACCGCAATGTAGGCTTACAATAGGGCAAATAGTAGTTTGTTAATACTTGAATATATTAAGTGCAAAGTATCGATACTGATAAAGATATGCACGTGTGAATTTTCGAGCTGTTTATAATATTTTGGAAAATTTGAATTCTTAGAAAATCTGATTTATTAGAAGAATAAACACTATATAAATATACCAGCAGAATGATTGGGTCAGCTGCTTCTTTTACAATACTCTATATTGCATTTTTTTCAGCATATGCATATTTAGTTTCTGCAAAATCATAGATTTTCTTCACATTGTATAAAACTAAGTTCATACTGTTATGAATGATATTAATCGATGAGTTAATTTGTGATATTTTGAGTTGTCACTGTCAAGTCATTAAAAAACCCGAACCCTACTGAATAATTTTAATCACGTTTTCACATACCGCAACAAGAAGACATTTTGAGATGACAATGGTTTTATGTAAAACTAATATATTGACTGATTACAGCTATATTACTTAATAGAGATAAATATGTATGAAAATATGTATTGGTTCAGTATTATTTTGTTGCCTTTTCTTCAAATTTTTTTCTATTTTTTCTGCTTTCTTTTCTCTAGGTCCTGCTAGCAAGTAGTTTTGTACCAATATATGCAGGAATTAAGCCAGTGGAATATAAAGGAGAGGTAATTTTTCATTAAGTTTAACTACCAACTTTTTTTTTTTTGTGTAAGAGCATTCTTCATTTGTGATGTAATTATTTGATGTTAAGGGAAGGCAACCACGGTACTGTATTGCATAGAATAGTTTGTGTTGATCCTGTAGATTAACACTGTGAAACACGACATCAATTTGTACATGTGTTGTTTCAAAAACATGGGTGCTGAGACTGAAATGATCTCTGTAGCATGAAGCTGTTTCCTAAAGACAACATCTAACACTTGAAGCTTCTTTTAGTGAAGATACTTCTCATGACAAGCTGTGTTACCAACTCTAAAATGTTTGGGGTTTTTTTCAATTTAAAAGATTACAGTTCTGCTTTTCTGTTTAATGGAAGGAATGATAAAGGAGGTCTTGGTAGATTGGATGCTGCTGGTTTACATGTATGTGTTTACATATATATTGTTCTCATGTTTTGTACAAAATTACATGCTTAGCAGGTAAATCTCTTACCTCTGGACAAGCATTAAAGAATAAACTTTTTTTTCCACCAAAGCACGTGGCTATGAAGTTTTGAGAGATGTACTATTATAAGAAGACCTTTTCAGAGTTGCCTGTACTTGGTTTAGCTTCAAGAACTTTTTTGTCTTTCTTACATAAATATATTAGGAATAATTTTGGCTATTTATTCTGTTTTTAATTACTAGAATCATGAAAACACCCATTTATTTCTTTGTGAGAAATACTACGTGATACTCTTTATTTCCTCAAACATGTCCAAGTGATGCCTTTAGAACATCTATAATCCTCACAACCACCCTGCTAAAAAAAACCCCAACAAAACCATATGCATTTGTCTCTAGCAAGAGGGAGTTGGAGTTTGTTATGTCAGAAAGTTTGTTAGCTTTACAATTGTGCATACATCATTACCTATCAACTAAAACGTTTGAAGGGTTTAAATCAGTATTGCCTGACTGCTTGAGTTAGACAGGGGCTGCTTGCAGAAATTTTGTTGCTCGGGGTCTTTATATATTGCTTATGCAGTTCAAAGGGCATATATGGATTTTTAGGTTCATTCTGCCAATAGTTTAAGGAAAGTGTCATCGTTAAATTTCTTGTGTTGCCCTTTCGGTTGAGAAATTGAAAAGTTGGCTCAGCATTCTGTCCAAAACTTTTTTTTAAATCCGTTTTACCGCCTTTATGATTTGCCTGGGTATTGTAGTATTTAGTGAAACACCTGCAATCTCTTCTTAGTGGACATTTCTTGTTCCTGCCCAACTTTATTTTTCGTGTTCAGAAGTGAAATCAATTATGTTTCATGGAAACCAGTTCTTCTATTAGTTGAAAGCTTGTTGTCATTCCCAAAGCTTCTTACTACTCTCCTGAAGTAAGGTTCAGAAAATGCAGTTTCTGAGAAGGTTTTTTCGTTTATTGTTATTTGTTGGAACAATTAGTTGTGCATGACTGCACTGACTTTTCTCATAGTCTGTAAAACAGTGCATTTGTGGTTTGGGCAATTTTTATTTTTTGAGAAAACTGTTGCATGTAAATGATGTGACTTCCATCCTTTAGTCCAAAATACTTAGAGCAGGGTTAGAGACTGCACTCTTTTGAAACAGTATTTCCATGGCTTGGAATAGTGGGTAATGAGGATATGTGAGTAGGTAATAGACGCCCTAAAGTGTGCAGTGTAGAGCCAGGTATGTGGTGTGTGACTACATGATCCAGACATGGTAGGCACTGAAGTCAGTAAGATGAATTGGATATTGATTTGTCTCTACGAGACCACCTGTCTTATTAGCATTATATTCCAGGTTTCCTGAAAGCTTTACTGCAATAGACCAAAGTTCTGTCTGTGTGCATTTACACTAGTTTCAGGGAAAATTCCTTAGGCCATATAGTCCACTGCAGCATGGAATTGAGCTCACTATCTGCTAGCTGCTCGAGTCTACTGGCCTTACCTGTACTTCAGAACAGTTGGTCTGGATCTTCTCTGGGCTATATACGTCACCTGCATACATACCACCAAGTCACGCATGAGAGCTTTGAAATGTGTTTCAGTGTGTTATCTGAGGTACGTGTTGCCTGATACGTAAGGGAGTATGGTGCAGTTTTGAAGGAATAGTATCAGAAAATAGCCAACCTGTTGCTAGCCTGTCATGGTGCCTATAGAGAGTGAACCTCAAAGTAAACTATTCCCAGCATCACACTTTAGTGTTTGTTTGTTTTTTTTAGGAAGAATGCTTTGTGGGAAACATTTGGCTCACACTGGAATTAGCTAGCATACCTGTAGCATGCATGCTTGGAGGCTAGACTTCTGGAGTGAATAAACTGTATTGCTTGGAAGCATAGACATAACATCAGTCTGTTCATAGTATGTTTTCTTCTGGTTTGATGAGCCTAAAAATAATCTGAAAGAAAAGGGACTGTAAAGTAACATCTGAGACTTTGTAGTCTGTTAATGGTCTCAGGTAGCTTTTTACTTGGGTTGGGTATTTAAGGTGCCCTTGGACTGTGCTTCCAGTAGCAGCAGGGTGAACTTGGTCCATGTGAAATTATGTTTCTTTGCGTTGGTTTGATGTCCTCTGAGTCTCTGGCAAGGTTAATCTTTAAGACAGATAAAGATCTGCGGATGATTGAGTTAACTGTATCTGATGATGAGGCTGTAGTTTGTGTCACTGTCGTTCTTAGAGAACAGCTTTGTAAAAAACATCTACTGGTAAATGGGTAGATTCTATTAGGTCCAGCCAGCATCCTCAATTTCATTGTCTGGTTTGGTTTTCATTGCGCATTTCTGAAAGATAGCTTTAAAGGGTTTCGGAATATTTTTACTGGTCTTTTTTTTGCTTCCTTTTCTAAGGCAAAACAATCTGAATCCTAGGCATTGAGAAATACGATTTTTGTGGAAGGCAAAGGAACTCAATGGTGGATTGCGAGTACTGACATCAAGAGCTTATGTGAAGAGTCAAGCTCTAAAGCATGTTATGAAATAATATGGTGAAAGAGGCCATGGAGACTATTGAATGTGAATATTTGTAGCTTGTATTTCAGGAGCATAAAAGAAGTGTGAAATGGCAAATTTCATCTGAGAAAGTGAAGAAAAGAGCTGGGTGGAGAGACACAGCAACCTCCTCCCTCCCCGCCCTCTCCCAATGGTGCTTGCTATATATCCATGTGTAAAAGTAAATCTATGTAAAAAGAGTAAATCCATTTATAGCCAGATACAGGAGTTGATAGTGGAAGGAGGGGCAAGTGACAACAAAATCTTTTGGTTGCGTGAGCTCAAATGCAGAAATGGGAGAAATCTGTAATTACGAAATTAAGAGGAAGTTTACTTTAAGCAAGAGTAAAGGACACAGCTGAGAGGGATCTATACTACTAAGTGATGGACCGGAGAGAATCTCAGAGGCTTCTGAAGAACAAACTTTGTGACCTGAGATAATACTTCCTGTATAGCAGTCACTACATTGGAAGCTAGTGTCTTACCAACAGTTTGAAGACATGTTTAATTTAGATGTCATGAACAACTTCCCAACAGTATACTTTTTGTGGGAGATTTTTTTTGTTTAATTTTGTGACTACATTCCTGTGGTGTTTTCAGTAGTTTTGTGGGAAAACTTGAATTATTTTGCCATTTTATAATTGTCACATGTAGTATCACCTGCAGCAGAAAAGCAGTCTTCTGCCTGATTGGTGCTGAAGAGTACTAGTACAATTTGTCGTTTGTTTGTAGTGTTCTGTGTTAATGAAACATGAAGCTGATATCCTGGAGTTTTCAGTTTATCTTTGGGGATGTCAAACCTTTAAGAAACACTGAAGTGAATCTTAGAATCTTGTTTCTTACAGCATTTCCACTTGCTTAGCTTTAGGTGTCTGTCGTAGTCCACATCTTACATAGTTAATGTATGTTTCCTTTATAATTAGTGCAGAAGACGAGAAAGAAGCACTTCTTCAGCACAATCCAAATCAGATGTAAATGCCTTCTTTAGGATAAGGTGAATCATGAATTAGAAGTGATTTCTCTCCCTTAACAATAAAGGAAGTGTAGAATCACTAATTTGGCTGTAGATGTGTAAACTTCAGTGAGATGCACCTGATCACCGGACCTCATGTATGATATCAGTGAATGCATCTAGCCAGTAGACTGATGTTGATTTTTGGCTTATGCATGTAAGCACAGAAAGAAATATGAATGTTGAAAAGGTATTGGAAAGACTGTCATAGTTGACCCTGCTTATACGGGGACGGAATTTGGCTGTGGTCCCTGTGAAGGTCAGGCTTGTGCCCCTAGACTGTCTTTAGAACCAAGAAATTCATGGGAGTCTGCTAGAGATTTGTTGGTTACTTTTGTGTTTTCTTCCTCGTTCTTTCCTATACTTCACTCCTGTGGCAGACTTGATGCCCGCTCCTTCGTATGTGCCATTGTTGTTCAGCTCCTTCCCGCCTTTACCCTCTGCTTTCCAGCTATTGCTGTCTTGTGTGTGTAAGAAGACAAGAGGCTCTGGAAGAAGAGGACAGAAGTCATGTTTGGATTAGCTTGTGCAGTCAGTTTACCTGCACGTACAGATTGTGTAGCTCCTAGTTTGAATCAGAGTAATGTTTTATAGGAGTATACATTAAATTATATGGTCCACATGTGATATTAACTATCTTGTCTTTTCATGCATGTGTCGAGAAAAATTTTGCATGGGGCATTTTGTTATTAGATCAACTAAGAAGCCTTATCAAAAGCTTCATAAATACATGTGGAGAAACCTTTTGGCTGCTGCAGTGTGGAGAAACCTTTTGGCTGCTGCAGCATCCTGTGAAAGTTCTTTCCCTATGCAGGCTAACTAAGAAACACCTGTAGCTCGTTACACTGGGAAAGTTACCTTGAAACAGGTGCTGTAGCATTCAGCCAATCACTCTGGGAGATGGATGGTCAAGTGACCAATAGCCTTGACCCATCTAGCAAATCATGTGACTCCTGACTATTTAAGGCAGGGTGTTTACTCCTAAGGGTGAGGCATTTCTTCCTGAGCTTTGGAGGAGTGTGGGCCTTCCTTAGAGTAGAGCCTAAAGCCTTTGCATTAGAACATTGGTCTGCTTGGAGCCGCCTGAAGCCTTCCAGCTGCGACAAATACATTACACACGTACTTACACATTATGCCAAATGCTCATTAGTTAAACACTCTGCGTGTACATTGCAAGTTCCTTGATTTTTATGCCTCATACTCAGACCTATGCATGGTATTCTGAGAAGGAAACTTGTAAGCTTTCTTGCAGGTGGGGTGGAGGAGGCAGGGACAGGAAGGATGAAGTATTCAGTTATGAACATACTGTACTAAGGTTACTTTGAAAATATTTTTGTTTTCCAATAGAAGTGGGTCGATGGTGGCCTTACCAATGGCCTTCCTATCTTGCCTGTTGGAAGAACTGTGACAATTTCTCCTTTCAGCGGTCGATTAGATATCTGCCCACAAGATATAGGACGTGTGGATCTTTATGTTAAATTTGCAAAACAAGATATAATGGTGAGTTGCTTGTTTATTGAATATCTTCAGAAGAAGAAAAGGTAGTTGAGGAGTTAAGGCTATGCTTTTTTTTAAGTGTTTATTTTCTGCTTATATGTCAACCTGAGTAATGTTTTGGCATTTTCTGTTTTGCCGATGGAGTGTAAACTTTTTCTTAAACACAAGGGAAGGAAAATGTAGAATAAGTTTTATCAGAAAGGTTGAAAAGCATTATTTCAGTACAAGATTGGGCAAATTATCACAGGCTATTAAATGTAAATAATCTAGATTTGCTTTAAGTGTCAGCTGTCTTTGGCTAGGCAAAGTGTTTATAGAAAACAAACAACCAACTTCTGTAGAAATACCTCAGGAGGGGGAAACTCCAGAACATCTCTTCATACTTACTGACATTAGCTGCACTAACTGAATTTAAAATACAAGTTTAAGTTGTACATTCAAAATGATATACAATGACTTGTCACCTCGTTGCTCAAAAGAGCTCATGTTAAGATTTAGAACGTTTGTGACCGCAACATTCTTCTGAAAGTTATTTTGTTAGATGTTGCAGAAACATTTCTGTATATTGAAATATAGGCTAAGACTGATTTTTATGGTTGATAAACCATCGTTGATATTTCTGTCTTTGCAAGCGTTTTTTCACAAACTTTAACCACAGTATTTCTTCCTTTGACATGATGTAAGAAAGTGCTGAATAACAGTAGACCTAGCTGTCAACAAAACTTCGTTAGAAATAAAAAATAAAGATTAGCAATAACTCATACTTTTTAAAAAAAGGTTTTTTTAGACAGTTCTTAATGTTTTCCTAATTTGAGTAATATAATCCTAAATCGAACCAATTTCTGAATCTTTGTTTCACGGAGAGATTTTAAGCATGATAGTACTTGGTAAATGATCATAAAGCATGAGATGATTGATTTCATACATATTGAAAATGTATGCAATCACTTACTATATTTATTGGTTATGATTTGTATCTAATATCTAGTGCATCTAGAGGAGTAAAAATGAGCTGATGGTTAGATTAGTTTAGAGATAGAAAATTAATTGCAGAGTTACGTTGCTTCTAGGATCCTGCGAGTACAGACTTGTGCAGAATCTCAGGCAACATTTTAAACCATTCCATTTGAGGCACCCTTAGCTTTTAGAGCCGGTAAACTGTAAACTAAGACTAAATTTTTTTTCAGCAATACTGTCATCTGCATAAAAGGAATAGTTGTGTATCTTCATTTATCTGGATTGGAATATGAATGGTTTTCTGTCTCTTTGATCCTCCTCCATCTATTAGTGTCAGAATTTGAATAATTGCTTACTGCAAATAATGAAGATGATTTTGATACTGTTTTTCAAAATTATGTATAATGAAGTATGTGGCTAAAGTATTAAATTAATCATATAAATGAAGCATTCAGAACTTTATTAAATTTAATTACATTTAAAATTTTGTTGTAAACAATATAATAATGCCTTTATTCAAGAACAGAATTCTGAAATCTTTTTACCCTAGGAAAGTGACCACTTGAGATGCTCAGTAGCTCTTAATTTGTTGGTAATACAAGCTACATTTATACTCATGTGTTAAACGTTGCCTGGGAATGTTCCCAAGGATGTGGTTGTTTGCACTAGTAAGCTGTCAAAATGTTGCCTTGCACAAGTTTGGCATGTGCCAGCTACTGCTCTGCCAAATAGTTCTGATAAGGCTTCAGAAGTTAAAATGTTTCAGAAACTTTGGCCGGTTTTACAGGCAGGCAGACAGTCTTGGAGGCTGGGAGTTTAATAGTGCGTGTGTAGACTGACTGCGCCAGCTTGTCTTGGTGCTCTGCAGCGCACCTGGACATGACTGACATGACTGGTTTCCTGATGTTGCTACAGCCATGCTGGTCCTTTGTTTTTACGTATGGTACATGAAACAGATGACCACAGATAGCAACACAATCAAGTCTAGATAAGTTGCTTTAATAAACTAATTTGTAGCTTCTTGCTCTGTTACAGCTGTCTATGGCCAACCTAGTAAGACTTAATCAAGCTTTGTTCCCACCAAACCAGGAGAAAATGGAATCATTGTACCAAAATGGATTTGATGACACTGTACGTTTTTTACTGAAAGAAAACTGGTTTGAATAGCTGGTATGTAAAAAAAAAAACTAGCAAAACCTGATGGCTGTCAAAACACAGCTACAGGCATCCTACAGAATCTAAGGGATTGCTGTCCCAGTTTCAATTTATGGAAATAGAAATCCCAATGGAATTGCATCTGCTTCTTCTGAGAAAGTGTCAGCTGCGCTCCAAAAACCTGTATAAACATGGAATGGGAATTGCACTTGCCTGGTAGTTGTCTTGTTTTGAGGACGTTCAAGGTTAGATCCATTTTGCTTCAGCTGAAGACTTGAGTGTGGGATTTGTAAAAAGCTCATGTTGTCATAATTTCAGAAATTTGGAAAAGTCTTTTTTAATGTTAGTTGAGAGACAAATTGAGGTTATACCATGAAAAATTGTGATCTGTATTGTTCACTTAATGTAATAGTTCTGCATGCTAATTGGATGCTTGCAATATTGCTGATCTAATACATATCTTCCAGTGTTCTAAAGGACTTGAACACTTAGCACTAACCACATGAAAGAAAACATTTGCACTCTTTGATATGTGTATTTTTTAACATTAAAAATTCTCACCTTTTTAAGTGAATGTGGTCTTCTAAAATTTGAAATACTAGTTGAAACTTGTAACAGAATTGTGATGTTTGTAAAAATATGTTGTAAAGAAAGATGTAAGAAATGGGTATATTTATTATTTTTTTTCCTCTGCTAAAATTGAATAAATATATTTTCTTGGAACTTTTGTCAAGAGCTCATTTATAAATTTCTCGGAACACTGTAACAACCTGGTTATCTGTGAAAAAAACAGTCTGTTGGAGAGAAGTTGAAGTCAGCAGGTAGTAGAATTCAGACTCACGTGTCTCATTCTTTTACCATTCACCTCACATTGACTACCCTAAGTGCAAGTTCAGGATTTTCAGTCTTAATGCCTAAATCCTAAAATCCACAACTGTTTATTTAAAAGCAAACAGTGTTTGCTTTTTAAGTGTGGGATTTTTTTTTTTAGGTTGGTTTCTTAATACTTATAAAAATTTCAGGTTGAATTAAACTTGCATGAAATTATGAAATTACAAAATTCCTCAAAAACAACAGAAAATTTGGAGAGGTGAGAAATAAGATCAAAAAAAAATAAATCTGCTATAGCTGTTTAGAAGCCTCTTTGGCACATAGCCACCAGATTTATATGCATATGTAGATTACATCAGGTTGGGATTCATGTGACAGGGATTGAATTCTTTTATTACGGTTTTTGGTAATATAAAATGCTAATGCGAAGCACCTTACTTTCATTTTAGAACAGCAACTCTTTCTAAATACATGAGGTTCTGTAAGCGGTGAAATCAGGATAGCTTGTGAGATTTCCACACCTGTAGGACAGCGTTTTTGCATGTAAAACTGAAATAAGTTTCCCTTGTGCTACCGAGGCACCTGTGCCTGATATTTATACGGAGGACAACTTTCAGCATGAATAGAAACAGTAGATAAAGCTATTAAGGAATTCGCTTCTTTCACGCTGATCTGCTGTGGCCGGAGCCTCTGATTCAATGGCAATACCTGTTTTGGCACTCTGGTGGAAACTTGGAACAGGTCTTTTTCACTTGGTGTTGTGGGGCTTGGAGCTACTCACAAGCTTTCAGAAACCGCGAACATCTTCGGGTCGGTTACCTTTCTGAGCAGCAATGGTACCACATGTATTTAGCCAGCCTATACAAAGCTTCTTTATTTGGACGCAGTTTTTTGTTGCTTTTAAAGGAAGAGGTTATTAAACAAAGTTCGTTTCCTGATGGTGTATGTTGCTTTTGAGCATCAACACTGTCATAGTTTATGTTTGTGTTCTTTAATCCATAAAAATCTGACTTTTCTTTTCAGCATGTATTAATGTCATACACAGGAACATATGCAGTATCGTGTTTACTGAGCTCTGAGAGCCACAGGTAGTGTTGAGTGCTTTAGAAATTGACCTTTATAGGTTTATGATAAGATAGTACCAGATTTTTCAGGAAAAATAAAATCATATTAATGCAGAGATAAGATGTGGAAGTGTTCTCTGTGATAAGATTTAGTGTTTTGGTTTTTCTTTTTTTGTGGCGGAGCATAAAATGGAGGACAGAAGACTGTTAGGACAGTCATAACACTAGTGTTCAGAGTGTATACTGCTGCATGCATAGCAAGACTCAGAGATTTTTTTCAATTACCACTGTTTTATAAATGTTTTTTGATTGTACATGATGTACCCGAAGCAGAAGGATGCAAGCCTATTTTCTCTAAGATCAGTTGGTCCTAATGAAGCACAGTAAGGCACATTCAGAAATGCATTATTTTCAGCCAGCTTTTTTGGTCAGTTTTGTTTGTGTGGAAAGTACCTTCTTGGAGAAAAGGGATATTTCTTAGCATATTTTAGAAATATTTGCAAAAGAGAAATCAGAAGGATAGTCATAATCTCTTTGTTTCATGTAAAAAGCCAAAGCTACCTCTAAGTATACAGGTTTTGTAAATAGTACCCATTTTACTTCCTCCTTCCACCAATCCCTCCACTGTATTGCCTTGAAAATATAAGATGTAAAGTTTAAAGAAAACCCAGTTTTTCTAAGCAAAGTAGCATTTTTACAATAGAGACATAACCTTATTACAAGCGAATCTATTTGCCTCCTGGTTTAGTCTCCGTAATTGTGTAAGTTGATTGTGATTTCTTCCTATTTATCTTTGTAAAATTCAAATAATTTTAATTAAGTTTTGTGTTTTGATCTGTATTTAATGACTCACTATTTCAGTGTTTGAGTCTGGACAGAACTTTGATTTTAAAATCTCTACTTCTATGTGCATTTCCCTCATCAGTTAAAATAACAATGTTTTTATTGGTGAAAATGATCTAGAACAGAGGAGACCATGTTGTCTCTGATTTTGCAGCATGTACGTGCCATTCACATTCACTACACAAATGAGGGGTAAACAATGTTTACAGAGGTGGCTGCTAGATTAAGACAGCTAAGAAGTACCTTTGCTTAGATCAATCTGTTTTGTGGGAAAAGATCTAATCCCTTTTACATAGGTAGGAGACTGTCTTTATTCAGTACTAATCTTACCCATATCATGAAGTTCAACAAGGCCAAGTGCAAGGATCTGCACTTGGGTCAGGGCAATCCCAAGCACAAATATAGGCTGGATAGAGAGGAACCCTTAGGAGAAGGACTTGGGAGGGTTGGTTCCTGGCAAGCTCAACATGAGTTTGCAATGTGCGCTTGCAGCCCAGAAAGCCAACCATATCCTGGGCTGCATCAAAAGAAGCGTGGCCAGCAGGTCAAGGGAGGCGATTCTCCCCCTCTTCTCTGCTCCCATGAGACCCTGCCTGGAGTAGTGTGTTCAGCTCTGGGACCCCAACTTAAGAAGGACATGGACCTGTTGTAACAAGTCCAGAGGAGGGTCACAAAGATGTTCTGAGGGCTGGAGTATCTCTCCTATGAAGACAGGCTGAGAGAGTTGGAGTTGTTCAGCCTGGAGAAGAGAAGACTTTGAGGAGACCTTCGAGCAACCTTCCAGTACTTAAAGGAGGCCTACGAGAAAGCTGGAGAGGGACTTTTGACAAGGGATTTCAGCGATAGCACAAGCGATACTGGCTTTAAACTGAAAGAGGGCAGATTTAGATTAGATCTAAGGAAGAAATTCTTGACTGCAAGGGTGGTGAGGCACTGGAACAGGTTGCCCAGAGAAGTTGTGGATGCCCCATCCCTGGAAGTGTTCAAGGCCAGGTCAGATGAGGCTTTGAGCAACCTGATGTAGTGGAAGGTGCCCCTTATGATGGCAAGAGGGTTGGAACTAAATGATCTTGAATGTCCCTTCCAACCCAAAACTATTTTATGATTCTATTATTTATATCATTGATGAAATACTGTAGTGTTACAGAGATGTAATGTTAAGGAGTCAGTCTTAAAGCTGTTCTTTCAAATGGGAATCTGCCTTCAATATATTGCTACTCTTCAAATCTCCCTGTGTTTTGGAAATGATTAATTTTAGGGGATACACATGAAGCAAACTAAAATAAAATATAATTTTCTATATCCTTTTAAAAATAACCTGCCAGAAATAATATAAATCCATGTTATCATGGTATCATGATACCCCATACCAGCTTTCCTAGTTGGAATATATATGTTCCTAACATTATCATTTTTCTGTTTTAAATCTCTTCTATGTATGGTCTTACTGGACAATTACAGTTATACACTTTTATTGATTAAATATTTTCTACTTAGAAACAGTGAGAAATCTAACAAGATCAGAACTTCTTTGACTTTGTTTTTTATTAACAGTGGTCATGTTCTTCAAGAAGTGAATATAAGCCTTTCTGAATGGAGAAAGTTCAGGGTATTTTTAACCACTTGGCAAGTTCTTCAATTTGGTGTGGATCTTTCCTGGATATTTATACTGACTAATAGCTGGAATTTTCTGTTAGAACATCATAAATAATTTCTCGTGAAAAATGATCCTAGCCATCTTGTTTGCAATTTTCACAGAAGGCTATGGTAGTAGGGAGGACTCTTTCAAAAAGTGTCCTGGTTTTAGCTGGGACAGAGTTAGCTCTTCTTTTTAGCAGCTAGAAGAGCTCCGTGTTTTGGTTTTACTCAGAGGCTTGCTCTGAGAAGAATGCTGATAGCAAGCTGATGTTTGTGGTTGGACGTGAAACTCCAAGGACTTTTCAGTGTGCCGTGTTCTGGCCGGAGTGCAGAAGCACGGCGGGATAAGCGGGGAGCATAGCCCGGACAAGGGGGCCACGATTCCCCTTGTGATTTGTGGTGGAACTTAAGATTGAGGGCCAAACTGGCCAATTAGTATTCCATATCATGCAGCATCATGCCCAGTATAAAAGTGAGGGTCAGCCGGACAGAAGGGCTTTTGCGCTTTGGCTCTTTCGCTGCTTTTGCTCTTTTGCGCTTGCTGCGCTTTTGCTCTGTTGTTTTTCTTTCTTTCTCTCTCTCTCCCAGTACTCCCACTCTCGGAGTACTATCTCTCTCTCTCTCTGCCCCTCTCTATTTCGGGGCCTCGTGTTCGTCCAGGATTGCAGCTTCAGGACGAGACGGGCTGTGGATAAGAGGGGGTGGTGAGCATCTACCCTGTGTATTAAATCATCTGTGTTAAATTGTTCTTATCTCAACCCATGGGTTTCCTGTTTCTCCTTTAATTCTCTCCCTCATTCCTGGGGGTGGGGGAGGGTGAGTGACCAGCTGTGTGGATTCAGTTGCTGGAGCAGCCTAACCCATGACAAAAAGTCTTAAATGAGTTGAAAATCAGTTAATGATCTCTTTTGTCAAAGCAAACCACAAAGAAATACATTCATCTGTAATTTTAAGAATACTTCTTAAATAGATTGTTCCATTCTGTTAGCGGTATTTTAGGTGTAATCCTTGTGTGGCTGAAAGCAGAACCTGAATTTGTCAGAATTTAATCTTCTGGTAGACTTGCTACATAAATAGGCTGCATAACTGTTTTTAAAAAATATGTTATTAGTACTGAAGGAAATGAAACTTGTTAAAACTTAAGCCTATTTTGTACCATGATGCTGTTGATAAGTGGTTGCAATGAAGATTGTTACAAACAGTACTTAAAATGAAAAAAAAAAGGTGCCATTTCTGCTGAAATGTCGTTATTAGCTCTGCTGCTGCGTTGTCTGGGAAACCATTATTTTGTTGTTTTTTTTTTTTTTAAATTCAGATTTCACAAATTCTGTTCAAAATCATTAGTACAGACAGTCGAATCTAGATGATGAGATAGGATATGCTAAGATATTTGTCACGCTAAACTGCAATGCAGTTGCTCAGCTCACCGCTGAGGTGGAGAGGAGAGAAATGTAACAAAAGGAGTTAAGGGTCGAGATAAGACAGGGAGGGATCACCCACCAGGCATGGTCCCGGGCAAAACAGACTTGACTTGGAGACAAAGCAATTTAATTCATTAATGCTTACTTGAGAGTATAAAAGAAACAAAGTCTGATCTTAAAAAAAACATCTTCCTCTCACCCTTCCTTTATTCCCAGCTCTACCTCCAGTGTCCAACCCACTCTCCATCTGCAATGCTCCTCCCCTGGCCAACTGCCCCAATATATACATTGAGTCATATGGTACAGAATATCCCCCTGGCTACTGTGTCCCCTCCAAGCTTCCTGTAAAAATTAACTGTCCCAGACAAACTCAGTTTGAGTTTGTAAGCCGTATATGGATACCATTCCTCCTCTAGTCAGAGAAGATACCACCATTTTTCACACGACATCCTTGTCTCTAAACTGGAAAGACATGGTTTTGATGGATGGACCACTCGGTGGATAAGGAGTTGGCTGGATGGTCGCATTCGGAGAGTTGTGGTCAATGGTTCAATGTCCAAGTGGAGGCCAGTGATGAGTGGTGTTCCTCAGGGGTCAGTACTGGGACCAGTGCTATTTAACATCTTTGTCGGTGACATGGCAAGTTTGCCATGTCTTTTTTGCGACCCTCAGCAAGTTTGCAGATGACACCAAGTTGTGTGGTGTTGTGGACACGCTGGAGGGAAGGGATGCCATTCAGAGGGACCTTGACAGGCTGGAGAGGTGGGCCTGTGAGAACCTCATGAAGTTCAACAAGACCAAGTGCAAGGTCCTGCACGTGGGTTGGGGCAATCCCAAGCACAAGTACAGGCTGGGCGGAGAATGAATTGAGAGCAGTCCTGAGGAAAAGGACTTGGGAGTGCTGGTGGATGAGCTCAACATGAGCTGGCAATGTGCACTGACAGACCAGAAAGCCAATCGTATCCTGGGCTGTATCAAAAGAAGTGTGGCCAGCAGGTCGAGGGAAGTGATTCTGCCCCTCTACTCAGCTCTCGTGAGACCCCACCTGGAATACTGTGTTCAGCTCTGGAGGCCCCAACATAAGAAGGACATGGAGCTACTGGAGCGAGTCCAGAGGAGGGCCACGAAGATGATCCGAGGGCTGGAACACCTCTGCTATGAAGACAGGCTGAGAGAGTTGGGGCTGTTCAGCCTGGAGAAGAGAAGGCTCCAGGGTGATCTTATTGCAGCCTTCCAGTGCATAAAGGGGGCCTACAGGAAAGCTGGAGAGGGACTTTTTACAAGGGTGTGTAGTGATAGGACAAGGGGCAATGGCTTTAAATTGAAAGAGGGCAGATTTAGATTAGATATAAGGAAGAAATTTTTCACTCAGAGGGTGGTGAGGCAGTGGAACAGGTTGCCCAGAGAAGCTGTAGATGACCCATCCCTGGAAGTGTTGAAGGCCAGGTTGGATGAGGCTTTGGGCAACCTGGTGTAGTGGAGGGTTTCCCTGCCCATGGCAGGGGGGTTGGAACTAGATGATCTTTGAGGTCCCTTCCAACCCTAACCATTCTATGATTCTAAGTAATGGCAAATTTCAAATATATTTCTCTTAGGTAATTACAAGGGAGAGAACTTGTGCAATTGTAACTGTACTAGGGAAAGACAGAGAAGCATTAAGAAAATTGTTTTCCGTATTTGTGAATTGAATATCTGTCTAAGACTTCATGTCTTCCATTTTAATTATAATCTTGATAAGAATACGCAACATGCCACCTACTAGATTAGAAAGTTGTAATTTCAATGTGAGAACACAAAAATGCAGTAAGTTGCCACCTTTACTTACTAAGCTACAAATAAATTCTAGAAAAACTACCAACTATGAAAAAAAAACCCAAACATGAAAATACCATGAAAAGCATTGGAATACCCCAAAGAGCCATGAAAGTCTATCTTTAACCATTAGTATTCTTCATAATTAATGAAGCTATGGATGAGCCACTTCTGCTTTTCTCTCTCCAACCCCTGTTCAGAAAGCAGAAAGCTTAGTCCTGAGTTAGTTTCCTTAACTTCATCTTGCAACGACAGCTCAGATTTTGTCATAAGAAACAGTGAACATGAGAGCTTGTTCCACAGGGAGAAAGCAGTGCTCGCCTCCAGGAACTCAAGCCAGACCTGGAGTGCTGTGAAGTTGGGACTGAGACTCTGGAAACCACTCTAATATTTACTGGGACACCTGCGGGATGAATGCAGAAGAGAGGTGTTCTTGTTGAGTTCTGTTGCGAGGAGTTAGATCCTGGTAATTTCATTTCAAAGTACAGTTGTTTTGCAGTCACAGGCTGGTAGCTTCCCAACAATGAGCTTCTTGGATGCATTGAAACTTGAGCAACAGTTTTAACTTCCTACTCTGATATAATTAGACCAGGTAACAATCCAACTGTGGCTTTTTCTGTTGGTTTTTTTTTATGCTGTTCGTTCTTGTCTAATGTAGCTTTATCATTTGCGATATTGTAATGAAATCATTATTACCTTCTTGAGGCCGTGAACATTTGTGTGTAGCATGCTGCGGGTGTTTGAAAAGGAAATGCTGCAGCTAAGAGGGTTTTGGTATAGACATGCCCTCTAAAAAGGCAGTTTGCACCAAGTCTTCAGTTAAAACTTCAGTCTCTTTGAATGCTGAGGCAAACAGGACAGCTTCACCTCTTTTCAGATCTGTTGAGGAGGATCACTTCAGTTCTTGAAATGAAAGAATCTTTGAACTCATTCTTGCCTGGAAATTGGATAGTAGTTGGAATGTTCAATTAATGCTTGCATTCTTGAATTTGTTAATTTTCCATTTCTGAGATGTTCAGTAAATTTCTATCTGAACCTGTCAATGTCCTGTCTTGGACATTCAGGAGTAATTCTGCCTTTTCCAGCAACTCTTGCTTTCCTAAAAAGAGTCCGAACTCTGCTCTGATCTTCAAACCTTTAGTCACCTTTGTTTCTATGTGAAGACTGGAAATTAAGATCACTATAAGTATTCAACAATTATTTTATTCGGTAATACAAATAATAATTGTCTGAGATTACTAGACTGAGCAGTAATGCTCATCATCCAGATGAAGGTCCTCTATGAATGTCTGATGCCTAGACTGGTACTTTATTCCTTAAAGATCCGTTCTTTATACGAGCTTCAATACCCATCCTTTCTCCTTTGTCCTTCTTGCTATGAAGATCAATTTCAATCCCATTTCCCCATCTCTTTTCCCTTTTCTAGAACCAGGGACTATATAGCATGCACACTATTAGTATATACATTTTTCTGGGGTCCAAAAATTGTATGAAGCATGTTCAGACCAGTTTTCCACACTCCAAATGCATTTATACACAGTACACCTTGAAATCTGCAGTTACTGTTGAACTGAAGAGAAGGCTCAAGGAGATCGTATCAATTTGTATAAATACTTGGTGGGAAGGAACGAAGAAGATGGAGCCAGGTTCTTGTCAGTGGCACCCAGTGACAGGACCAGAGGCAATGGGCACAACCTGAAACACAGAAGGGTCCTTCTGAAGATCAAGAAACACTCTACTGTGAGACTAGCTGAGCACTGGGACAGATTATGGAATCTTTCTCCTTGTAGATATTCAAAAGCCATCTGGACATGGTCCTGTGCAACCAGTTCTGTCTTACCCTGCTTGTAGGAGTAGGAGGGTTAAAACACGTGGTGTTCAGAGGTATCCTCTAACCGGTAGTTCTGTGATTCTTTGACTTACTGTAATATCAGCATTTCATGTAAGTACTAACATTCTTAACACTACAATATACACTTATTTAAAAAGAAATATAAATAGAAAAAAGTGATATTTCACATGTCTAATATTAAGAATTGTGTTCTAAACTCATTCTGAATTCTGTCCTGATGTTTCATTCTGTGCTAAGCTGCCATAAAAATCCATGACCTTGCTGACAGCAACATAACAAATGTCTTTTACTATCCTTGTGCTGTTGGTGTTAGATGATGAAACATATTACCTATTACTTGTTTTCAGTCGCCCAGAACTTTCTGAATATTTAACCTTTCAGACTGGAAGTTTATGTCCAACTTCTTTGGAAACACTATGTAGAAAATAGCTCAGCTGCTTCTGAGAAGTATGTGAAAAAGTATAGAAATCACTTTGACCTTCATTTGAAGGGCCATTGATCTGAAGTGGAGCCAGTGTTCTGAAGTGGAAAAAAAACAGCCCCATATCTGAATGAGATGCTTTTTAAATGCACCTTCTAGTTATAGCTGCTAGATTAGGAATGAATTCTTGTCATTTTTGCCAAAATGCCAGAGCTGGAATGTTTCGCTGAATGCGTTGACCTCTTTGTGCTTCTTGTACTTGAAGGTGACTTTGGTTCCGTGACTGCTTCCTTCAGTTCTTCCCTTCGCAAAGCTGCGTCTTTGGCTCAGATGAACGTCACACCTCACATTTTAAAGGATGGAATGGCTATTTCTCTCTCCTTTAAAGCTCCAGGTTAAAATGTATAAACATTCCCTGTATTTAATCCCTTAATATTTTACCCAATTTATAATTTTAACTTCTAAAATGAAGAGTTAGACATGTTACTTACAAGGAGGATTTTATTTTTAAAATATTCTTAAAATAGGAACTTCAATGTGCTTCTGAAGAAATAGCTTCTCTGGAATAGAAATGAGTTACATATTTACGTCTACAATTAGAGCCTGAGTTACTGACTCTAGAAACCTAAGTATGTGTGACTGCAGATGCAGTCAGTTCCCAGTGTGGTAGAGGAGGAAGGAAGACTATTATCTAATTCCCACTGTCCAAATGAAAAATAATAACAATTATAAAAAAAAATTTTTCATGATTGTCGTCTGTCTGTCTACCTGTCCCTTTGAAAGTCACCTTTCACTTTTTCTAAGTGTATTATCCAGCACTTTCACCAAAAGAAGTCAAATGCTCAGATCAATTTCTTAAATGAAGATTATTTTATTTGAAATCTTTACTGATAGAATAAGGAAATATTTTAGAAAAAGAGGCTAGTGATGAAGTTGAAGCTGAATCCAGCTAGCTGTATGTATTCACTTCTTTATGTCCAGCCTTGAGTATCAGCTATAAGACTTGCTGTCCTCTTGAGTGAATAGTTTACTCACTTTTTATAACTATTGGACAATTAATGTATAAGGCTGCAACTGCTGTCATTTTAATCTATGAGTCATTTACTTACACATAATATAGTTTCAGTGGTAAGCACATCTGAAACACAATGTTCAACTTTAATATTTGACTGGAAAAAAAAAAGAAAAAAATTTCAACAATTCAAATACTTTGTCGAAATATTAGTTTCCTTCAAATCACACATACATAACTATTCTAAGGCAGTACTTTCTCAAGTACTTCATTACTACACAAATTATGCATATTTTCTGTGCAGCTTAGTTCTATTGATGTTATTTACGTAGATTCCACAAGTATTCTAAGCGCTTTATTTATTCTAAACAACTTTTTAAGACACTTTTTAAATCCAAGTAGTTTATATTGCAATCTTATGTATGGCACATAAGCAGTAAGAACATTCCCTACAGCAGTAAACTTTTATCTGTTTAGCCTATCTACATGTCAAGGTGATTCCAGTAATTAATGTTTCTTCAGAATGCATATAAGTTACAACTTTTAAAAATACATTATTTTCATTCTATTGGGAGATACATGTACCCGATATGTATTACGAGTGGCACAGCTGGCTAAATAACTAAGAGTGGAAGAAGTTGCAGAGATTTGTAAACGTGCAGGATATGTAAGTTAGAGTTAGAACTAAGATCAGACAATGCACTGGGAGCATGTGAGGAATTCCTCTCTGACAAACTTTTCTTTAAGTCTGTCATTACAGTGGACAGGTACTTTATTACAGAACTACATCTGTAAAGCAAAGAAGCTATCTTAACCTGGGTAAAATCAAAATTTCCACTGTGTCCTTGTGTTTGAAGTAGAAAAAACCCAATACGTATGGTGAGATTTGTTGGCATTGAAAAGAGGTTTGAATACTTTTAGCTTTTACAGTATTTTAATGATAGTTACGTACACAAAACCTTATTTCATTTGTAGCTGCATGGAGTGGTTACTTACAGAATCATAGAGTGGTTTGGGTTGGAAGAGATCTTAAATATCATCTAGTTCCAACTCCCCTGCTGTGGGCAGGGACACTTTCCACTAGATCAGGTTGCTTTAGTTTGAAATAAACATATGAACAGATTAAAAAAACCTGAACAAAAAAAAAACATTCCAAGTTAATGAAGTGATTTGTGTGTATGTTTCTTTTCTAGCTTGATAGAAGTAGCACACATCACACATGCTCAGATCTTACAGTTACAACTGCATACACCTTATTTTTCATATCATTTTCCTTCCAGTGTCACTGAAAGTTCTTATTAGTGACATATCTTCATATTCTTGATTAAACCCGGTATTAACAGGTCTGGTTGGCTGGTCATAAATCCATTCACTTGGCAGAGTAGCACTGCTATCTGTGTTTCTTGACTCACTCTTGCACTTTTTACAGCACTGCTGAATCTGTTGCAATATTCCACAAAATATATTGTTAAACAGTAAAAAATTTCCATCAGATACCTTATCTTTTTAGAGAACATATTCCTAACTCTACAGAGACGGCAACTCAGTGTTTATTCTGAATTGCTTGTAAAGTTGTTATGCATATCACAGTCAAAACAAAACGTGGAAATACTAATTTTAATTACACCTTCACAAATTGATAGATTATTCATTTTATTATTAATAAATATTAGTAGTATGTTAGCTAAGATACTAACACCTAAGTAGTTATTGGTTTATAGCTTATCTGGTTCTAACTTAATAAATAAGTGGAACATGGTTAGATGTGGACTGTTATGATACAGCAGAACTATTATGGTATGTTTTGGTTTAAAGTAAGAGTAAGAACTAATATTAAACAGTGTTAAATAATTTATTTCAGTGAATTACCTTCTTATATGCTGAATTCTAAGCCTTTACAGGTTGTTTCACATTGTACTCAAGAAAGTATGTCCGACTGTATACCAGTAATTTCATTTAATACTTCTCCAATTCCCAGTGCTATCCTTGAAGATGCATGTATGGTGTTACTTTAGAAAAAATAGAGCTTGAGAGTAGGTGGAGAGTTTTCATTCGTTCTTTATTCTTATGTAGCATAAACAATTTTTTTGGAGTGTAGATGAGGTGGGTGTCTTGTTTGCAGAGAATCCCTAAGTGACAGCTGTAATGGCTTCTCCATAAAACAGCCATGGTTGTCACGCAGGTGTCACTGGGATAGAGCAGTGCTGTGCCCTAGTCTGGATTTGGAAGCACAGAAAAAGTTTGGCACAAGTAAGAAGCAAGGGAATGGCTGAGAGGACTTTAAACTCAGAAAAGGCAGGTCAGACCTCTTTGCGAGGTTAACAGCTCCATACAGAAGCTTCCTGAAGGACTCAACCAGTCATGGCACACCCTGTTTAAGCAGTGGCCTTAAGGGCCAAAGGGCCTTTGAGCCTTCTAGTCCGTCTTTCATTAGCTTACACTCTGATTTTGACACAATGTACATTTTCATGACAGGAAACATTTATCATTTAGTAAAGAAATGACTTTTAAATTTCTAATCAATTGACCTAACTTTTTAAATTTCAGTGTTGGTCTTTTTAGTCTCGTAGTGGGTTGACCCCAGCCAGCAGCCGAGTGTCTGCAGAGCTGCTTGCTTGCTCACTCCTCCCTCACCAGCAGGACAGGGAAGAGAACAGGAAGAACAAAAGCAAAAAAAATCATTGGTCAAGATAAAGACAATTTAATAGGTGAGGGAAAGAGGGGGAAATAGAAATCAAACAAAACCACAAAAAAAACAAGTAATGCAGAGGAAATCGCTCACCACCTCCATCCAGAGGACCAATGCCCAGCCAGTCTTTGAGCAATGGTCACCTCAGAAGATAAAAAGATAAAAATGACCCTTTGGTCTTCTTCTCCTACCTCTGCTTTTATTACTGAGCATGACATTATATGGTGTGGGATGTCCCTTTGGTCAGTTGGGGTCAGCTGTGCCTGCTGTGTCCTCTCCCAGCCTCTCGTCCACCCCAAGCCTACTCGCTGGGCAGCAGAGTGAGAAAAAGGTAAAGCCTTGATGCCATTTAGGCACTGTCTAGCCAAAACATCAGTGTGTTATCAACACTATTTTAACTACAAATCCAAAACAAGGCACCATACAGGCTCCTTTGAAGGAAAGTAAACTCCATACCAGCCAGTCCTATTAGAGTTTGCTACTGCTTGCTAATTGTGCTCACAGTGACTCATTTCAGGAGTCTAGATTGGCTCATTTTGTATATTCAGACGTGAAACAGCTTTTGGCAGGCTTCTGCTGCTATTGTATTTTAGCAAGGTTTGACTGTTTACCACGTTTCTCTCTGACACGAGTTTACTGTCTCCCCATATTCACATACCTTGTCTCCTACTGCCTGAACTGTGTGAACGTTTCTGGTTTTGATGTGGCTTTGTGGTAACCGTACTTAACAACTGGTTGTTAAACAAAACTAAACCCAAACTTTACTTGACCTAGAAGGGCAATTGGATACCGTAAATGTCTTTGTAAGTCTTGTAAGTCTTTGTAATGTCACTGGTGCTGAGTCTTATATAATAACAAAGTTCTTGGCTCTGTGGCTGTATCAGCAGAAAGGGAGCTGTTGCCACCACACCAGGTTTGGTGATACTTAAGTACCCCTTTTAAACTACACAAACTGAAAGAGAGAGCACAACGTGAAGAAAATCCTGCCTTCAACCAGGACTTCGCTACCTGAAAGATCCATCTTTTTGGTCTTAAAAAAGCCACCATTTTAAAACCTCATTCAATCCTCAAGAGCTAAGTTTTCTTCCTCTAAGGCTGTTAAGTTTGGTACCCGTTCCCTCATGGTTCAGTTTGTGTTTGTTAACTTGTGAGAGACTCTACAATATTGTGCTTCACCAACATTTCTGCTCAAAACCAAAGAATTTTTTAGGTCTCCTATAAATGATAATCTTTGAACTACACTTGCAAGTAAGGACCTTGTAAGTAGAGCACATTGTACTTTTGAGGGTTAGGCACGAGTGTAGTGCCGTCCATGCCTTCAAAGACTGTGATGCTCATTTGCATCAAGTTATGGCATAGCTCAGACATCTTCAGCTCATGTTTATTTCCTTCCAAATGGTTTCATTTACATAAAGGATAAGCCCAAGTAGAATCAAAGTAGAGCTATTTGTTAATAGCTGGATTTTTAGAGTTTGGTTCCATAAAACATAATTTATTAAAAATAAGTTTTTCCTGAAGTGGAGAACAGAGCCACAACTAGGAAAGAGGAAAGAATTTTTAAAATATTATGGGAACCGTAAGAAATCACCCTGGGTTTAGACAATTTTGTATTAAAAAAAAAGTTTTCTTCTTCTCTTGTAAAATATTTTAAAATTTTCAAGTTGCCAGGAGGCTGCACTGCTGGCCAGGTAAATGTCAGGCAGTGGTCCATACACGCTGGAAGGTGGAAGTGGGCATAAAACCCTGGCACGACTGATTGGTTGGCCAGAACATGAGTAAGACAAAAGATGAGTGGACATTGATGTATGTCCAGCAGAGCTCATGAAATTAGGAGCAGAGACAGAAACATGGAGGGAGCAGGATGTGTTTCAAATTGCTAGTAATTTAGGCGATTTTTTTCTCATTCTCTTTTGTTTCCAGGTAAAAGTAACAAGATCAGCCAGCAACACAGAAAATAGATTTCCAGTTGTCAGCAAGCTCAGAAAAAAGAACAGATATGATTTCTCTCTATGTCACAGCTTCCTATTTTTTCATGGCCAAGCCCTGAAAACGTTCAAATACAGGGGGTTATACTTCTAATACTTTAGTTAACAGAAAACAGTTACTTTTTACTTTGACACAGGTGCATATTCAGACAAATCTGCTTATTGTTTCTTTCTGTCAGAAGATACCACCCATCTTTAGGTCTGTAGCATTTATATCTGAAATTATTACTTACACCGAGAGCTATGATAACTGTGGTGATAAAGGTGGTGTATCCAAGAAGAAGGAACCAACCCCACCAGGTCTTATCTGATTTTATACAGTCATTACATTTGAAATCTGAAACAAACAGAAATAAAATTAAGTATTTGAAAAAGAAAAATTAAAAGGTTGCTTTTCTGATAAGATTTCAGTTGAAGGATTAGTGAGGATAGACCAGGCAACACAGTTGTCTTTATTTTTATCACATTTCCTTTCATTGTTTTTTTTTCAGGCTAAAAGTTTAAGCTTCTCGCAAGAGAACTCTAGTCTTCTTTTCACTTCAGGCATGAGATTTTTGAACCTGTTGTAAACTACCTATGAAATGGATAGTAAACAAAATTCTCAGTTTACTAAAAATGGCATATCTGACAACATCTCTGTTGTGTAGCACATCCTTAGGTAATAATGGAAAAGCCAATCTAAATGGCAGTTATCTTACTAAGTCTCAGAAACATTTTTCTGCCTTTTTTTTTTTTTTAAACTAAATCAGACCAAACATATGTTTATGGTGTGATAGAAGAATTTCAATGGCTGCTGTGGTTTCTTAGGGACTCAGAAGAATTGCATTGGACAATTGTTAGACTTAATGTGAAATCTAGAATTAGAGAGACGCTTTGAGACATTTAGCATTTGCTAGTCAGATTTGCCTGGAAAGTCCATGTGGAACAAACTTGGCTCATCTGAAATAGTGTATCTTGGTACTGAGGTTACATCCCTAGCAAGATTACAGAAATTGGATTCATAATTTGAGGATAGGGGAAGAGTTATAAGGTATTGAAAATGATCTTAAAATCAAACTGAAAGAGGTTTCACTCCCACGTATCCCTTCTTTCATGTGCACGGTTTCTAAAAATCCTCATGCTGTTGTATGAAAATATTCTTCATTTTTCAGTAACTGGAAGAGGAAGCATAGACTATGTATTTCAAAAAAGACCATTGGCTTATAAAAAGTGAAGGAAATTATAAAAATATAACGAAAGGTTGTTGAGGATTTGGGTCTTTTTGATTGTTTGTTTGTTTGTTTTGGTATGGAGTAAAGCAAAGATCCAGTAAGCGTTTGCAGTGAATATTAAGAACAAGTATTTTAAAAATATGTATATATATATAAATTTTAGTTGATGTTATATATATATATAAATGTATAAAATATTTAAAATAGATAAAATATAGAGTCAATGTTCTACTGCATAGTAAACTGGTTTAGATTCAAAGAAAAGTCTGTCTCTTCAGCTGTATCAGCAGTTCAAACAAAAGCATTCCTTTCCTCTCCTACTCACACAACTATAGACTGATTTTTCCTACCCTTCTTCCCACAGAGGTTAATGTTGGGAGAGAATGAAGGAAATTTTTTTTTCACCTTGGAAACATCAGGTCTGTTTCTATCACTCTCAAATTCAGCTTACCATGCACGGTCAGCTTGGTGCCATTTCCACATTTGCCCTGGATTTTCTGCGTTAGTGTCACATCACAGAAATAGGAGTTACTGGTGTTCTGGTTGACGTTGCTCAGTTTCAGGATGGAGAATCCCCTGCGGGTGTTCTTTGTAACGTGTACCTGTGGCCTGCCTGCCTCGTGGCTCGACTGTAGGCTCTGCTGGTTGCTGCAGTCGGGGCCCTTCCTCCAGTACACAACTGGCTCCTCGTTCTCCTCACTGGGGTACTCAAACACGCACAGCATCCACACCGTGGAGTTAAGGAGCACGCTGGCATCTTCAGGGTATTGCACGACCGAAAGCTCTGGCCCACTGCTGGCTGTAAGGTGTAAGCAAAGGACACTCAAGCAAACAGAGGTCTGCCCTCTTAGGAAGGGTTGTCTTGGCCAGCTGAATACATGGGCATAGCTGATATCTGGCCGTACAGAAGGCTACAGCTGTAAGCACGTGTAGCAAAAGGTGCGCTCAGGTGAGGCAAACAACAGTTTTGCTTCTGCCTTCTGAGAAACCAACGCTGAAGTCAGCATTCAAAATAGAGTTAGGCAGTCATTAACTTTACCTAAAGGTCATGTATCACATAAATTACATGCAGGGTATAAGAACCACATATTTTTTTTTGATTTTTCAAGTAAAGTGCTATATGGATAACTGTATACACTTAACGCAGAAGGATGATGAATTCATAGGTGAAGGATATTTTGAGAGAAAATTCTTACACATATACAAGCAACAAGGAGAAAAATGACTGGAAGCATGCCTGAAGTAAATCCATTATTGTGCTTTGAACAGCTAAAAGAAAGAAAAAAAAGGAAAAAAACATGCCGTGAACAAGGCAATAACCTGATACTAATTGCAAAGGATCCAGAAGGCTGAACTGATAATATATTCAGACATTTCCTCCCCTCTTCCAGAGGCAATAGCCAGCCAGATAGGCTGCAATGTCTGCATTTCCTTCCTCACCATAGGCATGATGGCATGGTTCAGGTTTGGGTTTTTATCCAACTATAAAAGCACCTATTTCTCATATAGAGTAATGAGTTCAGATAATATGTTAAAAATTCTGTGAAATGAATCTTTCTTTTCCATCTGAGGATGTAAAACTAGATCTCCATCGCAAATGTTCTTGAATTTATGGAACTGTTTTCAAATGAATCATAGTTTGTCTTTTAAGTTTTACATCTGCGTTTTTATAGAGTATAAAAAATTGGGAAGTCATTACTAACAGCAGACAAAACATGTTTTTAAAAATATAAAACCAAATCAATAATTTGTTTTAAACCAGCTGGTTACTCCTATTTTTATATAGTCATTCTTTTTAGACTTTTTGTCATTTGAACATCTATACTAAAAAATGTGTTCAGAAATGACTGAGCTGTACTTGAAAGACATTCCTGAAAGCTAATGTGAAACACATTTTAAAATAGAAATAATCCAGAGGAGTTTATGGGACACATCTTTCATTTAGGTGAAAAATAAATATCTTTAAAAATCAATATATCACATGGATACCAATGTTTCACTACCCACAGAAAACCAGTCTCACCTCAGTCAATGAAGGAGAGGGAGCTAACTTTGTGAAGAGAAACAGATGGCTCATATCTGAAATATATTTTGCATCTTCATCAGGTTATACAATTAAAAAAAAATTACCAAATAACTTTTACATTTTTTCTTTTAAGTTTGTTGTTGTAAGTGAATACATATATTTTTAAAAGTACTCCAAGACCCAGTTTTGTAAAAATCCTGAAATAATAAGTTGTCCAGTTATATATATATATATAAAAATATCAGTATAGATTCCTAACATGCAAAAATGAATTCATATTTTTCTCCTTTTTCAGTGAGATATAATTTTAGTTTTGTGTCAGTCAGGTTTAATTTTAATTTCTATCTACTCATTTTATACTTTTTTTCTTATTTTTGCTTTCCACCATAAAACAACAGTTAAAAGACTACAAAGTAAAACTGAGCAACTGACACTTTTAATCCTTGATTAAAAATTAGCACTGCTTTTCTTGATCACTTAAGGTCTAGATAATTCTGGGGTGAAATAATAAAAAAAAAAAAAAACACAATAAAAAAAACCCAACCTACTTACCTGCAAAGTGCGCAAAGTAAGATATCGTAATTAATATACTAAGTTGCATCGTTTTCTTGAGATTGCTAATAAGGAGGTTTTAAAACATCAGCCAAGACTACTAATACCACAGCTTTCATCAAGTAGTTGAAAAGTAAATTAAAGGTCTCTTAAAAACATGTTTTTAGCCCTGTTTCTAAGGGGAGGTTCTTGTGGTTTCATTCACAGTAACTATTTCCCTTTCTACCATCATACATCCTGGACGTTGCAACATTTTAGCTTCTAGTATCATAGTTTCAAGCTGAACTCCACTGGGACTATTTTTCCATTCTGAGTGTTTTTTTCAGTTGAATAAGAGGAGGATCAGTTTCGCATGGCAAAGTTACTCAAAGCTGTCCATTGGGAGAAAAAAAAATAAAATGCTAAAAATACCCAAGACTGGGAGCAGTGGCTACGATGTAATAAAGCAAAGTTTGCAATAGACACCCAACTCTGATGCTCTTGCTCAAAGTCCCGTTTGCACCTTAAACACCACATGGATGAAGATGACTTTCCTTTATCTAGTTTTGGTCCAATTAAACAAATCAAATATAACACAAGAATACTTCAGAAGAAACATTAGTTCTCTTTACTGAAATGATACTGAATGTCTAATTGTCATCCTGCAGTCCAGGATACATGAACATCAGCTGCCAAAAACTGTAACATGGCCAAGAGGGAAAAGTAGTTACCCTCCTAATACATATCTTCTGAATTTACAGGAGCTCATTAAATTAGCTAACGTCTTTGTAGGCTATTAAATTTTGTCCAGCAGTTACCCCTGGGCTTAACTAAAACTTTTTTTTTTCATTCAGCTACTCTGCCTACAGGTTTGAATGTCTGGGTTTGACTAAGAGATAACTTCCACAGAAATATCCAGTTTTGATCTAAAGAGTTTCAGAGATAGAGAATACACCAACTGAATGGTTAGCTGTGGTAATGACTAATCACTGTCACTGTGAAAAGCTGCGTCTTCATTTGTATTCTGATCTCTGTCTTCAGCTTCTTATCACGGAAAGTGCTTTGACATGTCTTCTAGAGCCCTTTAACCTTTTAAAAAAAAAAGAAAAAAGAAAAAGATGTACTAAAGATGATACTTATACATTATACAGGATAACCTCTTGATAAAAACAGAAAATGCATACAAGTCTACTGTAAAACATCTTTATTCTAGAATAAGGTATGTGATTTTTTTTTTCTTGTGATGGATATGCTTTAAAGTAACATTTGTGTTATCTCGTTTTGTTATCAGCAGATAATCAGATATATTTAATTATTTTTACCAACATCTGAATATAAGAATATCTAACTGGATATGATTCTTATTGATCACATCTGATACTAATCAGATTGAAGAGAGAAAAAAAACTGCAAAACTCTTCAAATTTCCTGTTTCTAGATAGTAACTCCTCAGATAAAACTCTGAAAACTGGTCAAAGACAAGCATAAGTAATTTAATGCAGCTGGTTTGTGATTCACATATGAATTGAAGCAGCTATTCTGTATCAGAAAAAACAGGGTAGGGTTTTTTAATTTTGCTGTTTGGTTTTTTTTTTTTCCTTCTTTTTCTTTCCCCCTCTTTCCTGTTCTGGAAATTAATTAAACAGAGTAATAGAGTTATTCTGTACTCTAACTCAGTATTTATCTTGATATCTTGATCCAATGAATTTGGGTCAGCTAAAGTTTAACCTGGTTTTAACAGTATGTAATTAAAATAGTGCTGAACTATACTACTAAGTATAAGTTCAGGCTGTAAATAAGCATTGTTGTATTGGCTGAGTATTCAGCAAACAGAAAGGCTTGCATACAATTTTAACTGAGTCATTAAAAATTGCTATTTTAATTGCCCTGAAGTTTATGTGTTAATGTTACATGAGGCAAAAATTATATCTTTCTAAAATACTAGAGAATATTGCTAATGAGCTGAAATTCTGCCAGAGCTTTGAGTTCCAGCTAACCAAGAGATTTACCTTCATACTTAGTAATAAGCACGTGCTTAAGTCTTTTTCTATTCATTAAAGGTGTTTGAGAAGAAACTATGTCCCATAGGAGTGATGTGCATGTGGCACAAACGTTTTCATGAAGAGACATTAGATGACTTCTGTACTTAGCTATGTGAGTGAAACTTGTGACCAAGAAAACATGATAAAAGATTTGAAATAATGAAGAGTTTAAAGAAGATTAAATCTAAAAATGCTCTTTTATGGTATAGAATATGAACTACTAAAATACCATTGCATAAAAAGTGCTTTTACTCTCTAACACTGGAGAGATATTTATCTTTAAAAAATTTATATTCTCCCTGTGCATGAAATGGCTGACAGAGAAGAATTTTAAGATTTGAAACTTAAGACAGGTTAAGAACTGGACAATGACCTTCTAACACTTAAAAAAAAAAAAAAAAAGTGTGTAACTTTGAGATACCTAAGGATGAGTGGATTGATGTGTAGATCTATTTCAGGACCATCTCATGATGATGAAAATAAGAATCAGCTGGATGAAAATATTAGAGATATACCAACATATACGTTCATTTAGATTTAGTCACATTTAGATTTTCTGTTGGTCCTGTGTGGTTTCTTATTACCAGCTGCAACTATAATTTCAGTGAATTTAGAAAATTGACTCTGATTACCTTAAAGGTATCTTTGTAATTTTCTGCTGAAATAAGGATTAGATATAGGACCATAACAATGACAATACCTATTAAAAAGACCTAGATTCCAGCTGATTATTGTCTTTCCACAGGACTGGAAAAAAGATGGATAGTTTTAATAAATAGACTGTAGCTCCTCTGTTAGCAACATTATTTTCCACTACACTAAGACTTACGTGAGTTAGGAATGTAACTGAATGGCTGCCTCACTGCTCTGTGGCTGCAACCTGGAGGAGCGCCACAGTTAAGTAATGTCTAAATGAAAAACAAATTTTGAAAAGTTATAATGGTATCACTAAGAGATGAGAAAATAAATTTCTTGCAAATTTCCAACTAAAGTAATAAAAAGGATAACAAGACACGAAGGAAGAACCAAACAATCTCAGCCAATGATATCTTTCCACCGATCCTTATTTGGAGGTGTTTGCCCACGAGAAGCAATTAAGCGTTTTATGAAGTCTGTAAAATTGGAGGTGAATAAAAAAATAAAATACTATGTGAAATAAAACAGTGCCTTATAGTTTGACAACTACCCCAAAACAGCTACAATATAGAACGGCTTGAAGTAGAAATCTCCTCAGCATATCTTAAACAAGTAGCATAACTTGCACTCAGTTTATTATCTAGGTTTAGTCTAACAAAGCAGGCAAACACTATAAAAGCTTCCTAGTGGTAAAGAACAGCAGACCTCTGAAATAGCTTCTCTGGGAAGTCTGGAAATCTTTGTGAAAGATGGGACAAGCATATATAAAGAATGACATGGGAAGTAGCGGATCCTGCACTGGCTGGTGATGGAGCACATGATTTGTTGCTGACTAGTGCATATAGCCACAGGACTTCTCTGTATTTTCTAATCAGATGTTCAAAGTGTGAGAGGGTTGCCACAATAGCACAGACTGAGACAACTTACCTGACCTTCGAAGCTGCTTTATTTCCAGTGACTGTTCCTGAAAACCTGAGAGAAAATCTGCAGGTTTCCCAGTTAGTGCAGAGTATGTAAATTCCTGCTGGGTGTCTCTGTAGTGACATATCGTTTAGCCTAGTAGAAAATTAAAGGCACTGCAGGATCCTTTCTAATGACAACCAGAACAAAATAGGAGTAAAAATTAAATTCAGAAGGGAAAAGCAAATATTTTAATGGCATCCTACATTCACAATTAGGAGAGAAACTGAGTGAAATCACAGGTGAAACATGGGAAGAGTATGTCGTGTCATTTGACCAAACTTACAAGCTTAGTTTAATTATTTAGCGGTTCCTAATTCTTATAGCCAAGAGAGGAAATTCCATCAATACCAGAAAATTTACCATGTGCATAAATTTATTTACTAACCACAATGAATTAAAAGTGCCATTAACCACTTGAAATCTGGAGACCAAATTTACACAGTATTCTTTTCAATAAGCAAGTATTTTGGAGGCTTCTTCCATATTCTCTGAGTAAGAGTGGAATAAACTTGAAACTAAAATGTCTGCATTTTGCCATCTTGGTGTGTAAGGAGTGTTTGAGCTGCCACCATACTCAATGGAAATGCAGTCAGCATATGCAGTGGAGTCTATGAGACATTTCAGCGGACCAGCTGATAGAAGACTACAGTATATTCAGATGACTTACTCTTCCTAGGGATTCTTTTCTTGAATCCAGTGCAGAGAGGTCCAAAATAGTACTTAAAACCTCAACAAACAGCCCAAGCAGGATAGTGGCACTAAATTTTAACAGACTGCATGAATCAAAAATATTTCTACCAAAACTAATATCGTGATTCAACATTCTGATCCTGCAGATACCCAAAAGTGATAATTCCATACTTTCACTAATCATGTATGATCCTCTGAGATGTCACGTATAGACTCACTCCAATCCTTCACACATGCTCAGAGGAGTCTTAATGTACATGGTCAGCTGTGAACTGTTTCATAAATGCTGTAATGAACATAGAATCAAGGAATGGTTAGGGTTGGAAGGGACCTTAAAGATCATCTAGTTCCAACCCCCCTGCCATGGCCAGAGAAATCCTCCACTACACCAGGTTGCCCAAAGCCTCATTCAACCTGGCCTTGAACACTTCCAGCGATGGGGCAGCCACAACTTCTCTGGGCAACCTGTTCCACTGCCTCACCACCCTCAATGTAAAAAATTTCTTCCTTATATCTAATCGAAATCTCCCCTCTTTCAGTTTAAATCCATTGCCCCTTGTCCTATCACTACACACCCTTGTAAAAAGTCCCTCTCCAGCTTTCCTGTAGGCCCTCTTTAGGTACTGGAAGGCTGCAATAAGATCACCCTGGAATCTTCTCTTCTCCAAGCTGAACGGCCCCAACTCTCTCAGCCTGTCTTCATAGCAGAGGTGTTCCAGCCCTCAGATCATCTTCGTGGCCCTCCTCTGGAACCACTCCAGTAGCTCCATGTCGTTCTTATGTTGGGGACTCCAGAGCTGAACACAGTATTCCAGGTGGGGTCTCACGAGAGCTGAGTAGAGGGGCAGAATCACTTCCCTTGACCTGCTGGCCACACTTCTTTTGATACAGCCCAGGATATGATTTGCTTTCTGGGCTGTCAGTGCACATTGCTGGCTCATGTTGAGCTTCTCATCCACCAGCACTCCCAAGTCCTTTTCCTCAGGGCTGCTCTCAATCCATTCTCTGCCCAGCCTGTACTTGTGCTTGGGATTGCCCCGACCCAGGTGGAGGACCTTGCACTTGGCCTTGTTGAACTTCATGAGGTTCTCACAGGCCCATCTCTCCAGCCTGTCAAGGTCCCTCTGGATGGCATCCCTTCCCTCCAGCATGTCCACAACGCCACACAACTTGGTGTCATCTGCAAACTTGCTGAAGGTGCACTCAATCCCACTGTCCATGTCTCCAACAAAGATGTTAAATACTATTCGTCCCAGTACTGACCCCTGAGGAACACCACTCATCACTGGCCTCCACGTGGACATTGAACCGTTGACCACAACTCTTTGAGTGCGACCATCCAGCCAATTCCTTATCCACCGAGTGGTCCATCCATCAAAACCATGTCTTTCCAGTTTAGAGACAAGGATGTCGTGTGGAACAGTATCAAATGCTTTGGATAAGTCCAGGTAGATGATGTCAGTTGCTCTTCCCCTATCCATCAATGCTGTAACCTCATCATAGAAGGCCACCAAATTAGTCAGGCAGGATTTGCCCTTAGTGAAGCCATGTTGGCTGTCACCAATCACCTCCTTGTTTTCTATGTGCCTTAGCATAGTCGCCAGGAGGATCTGCTCCATGATCTTGCTGGGCACAGAGGTGAGACTGACTGGCCTGTGGTTCCCTGGATCTTCTTTTTTCCCCTTTTTAAAGATGGGGGCTATGTTTCCCCTTTTCCAGTCATTGAGAACTTCACCAGATTGCCACAACTTCTGAAATGTGATGGATAGTGGCTTAGCAACTTAGAATCATAGAATCGTAGAATGGTTAGAGCTGGAAGGGACCTTCAAAGGTCATCTAGTCCAACCCCCCTGCAAGGAACAGGGATATCTCCAACTAGATCAGGTTGCTCAGGGCCCCGTCCAACCTGGCCTTGAATGTCTCCAGGGATGGAGCATCCACCACCTCTCTGGGCAACCTGTTCCAGTGTTCTACAACTCTCATGGTAAAAAATTTTTTCTTAATATCCAATCTGAATCTACCTCCCTCTATTTTAAAACCATTACCCCTTGTCCTATCACAACAGCCCCTCCTGAACAGCCTCTCCCCCTTTCTTGTAGGCCCCCTTGAGGTACTGGAAGACTGCTATAAGGTCACCCCGGAGCCTCCTCTTCTCCAGGCTGAACAGCCCCAACTCTTTCAGCCTGTCCTCATAGGAAAGGTGCTCCAGCCCTCTTATCATCTTCGTGGCCCTCCTCTGGACTCGCTCCAGCAGCTCCATGTCCTTCTTATGTTGGGGGCTCCAGAACTGGACGCAATACTCCAGGTGAGGTCTCACGAGGGCAGAGTAGAGGGGGAGAATCACCTCCCTCGACCTGCTGGCCACCCTCCTCTTGATGCAGCCCAGGATGCGGTTGGCCTTCTGGGCTGCAAGAGCACATTGCCAGCTCATATTGAGCTTCTCGTCCACCATGAGCTTCTCGTCCACCAACTTCATCTGCCAGTTCCCTCAGGACCCGCGGATGCATCTCGTCTGGTCCCATGGACTTGTCCACCTTCGGGTTCTTAAGATGGTCTCGGACCTGATCTTCTGCTACAGTGGGCGGTTCTTCATTCTCCCAGTCCCTGCCTTTGCCTTCTGTGACTTGGGCTGTGCAGCTGGAGCTCTTGCCAGTGAAGACTGATGCAAAGAAGTCATTGAGAACCTCAGCCTTCTCCATATCCCGGGTAGCCAAGTCCCCCGTTTCCTTCTGGAGAGGGCCTACACTTTCTCTAGATCTCTTTTTATCACTGACATATCTATAGAAGTTTTTCTTGTTGCCCTTGATGTCCCTGGCCAGATTTAACTCTATCAGGGCTTTAGCTTTCCTAACCTGATCTCTGGTTGCTCAGACAATCACTCTGTATTCTTCCCAGAAACATATTTTTTCCTGGTGTTATACAGCACTTGTCTAAGAAATGAAAGCTGTAGTTCTTCCTCAGCTTATCAAGGTGATATTTTACATTACACAAAACCCCAGAGTGCACTATGAATCAAGTGATTATGGAGTCAAATCACCCTTCCTTTGTCTATCTTTCTCCATCCTCATTCCCCTCAATATCTTCTGAATTGACAATGGAGACCACATTCAAGGTGGCCCTCTGACCTGGAAACATTATTTGCCCTGTTAAACTGAAGACATTTTACTGTAGTGCTTTTCACTGTCTACTGCTGTACCATAGAAAGGAAGCAGTTTATCAAATAGGCAGAAACCAAACTATTTTAGTCTTCATAGATTGATATCAAACCTTTAAAATCAACTCAGAGATCTGAAGGCAGCTAGTGCAAAGCACAAATTATCATGTTATGCATTCTCGCTGAGAAATCAATTCTATAAAGAAGGCATAGCTTTTATATTGGCTTTGGTTTCTAAGCTGGCTTGAGGTGTAAATACGTTTAGGTTGCCCTGTGGTAAGATAGTCTCAAAACTGTAAACACCAAAGTCCCAGTAAACCAATAAGAATATATCTTTTCATAGGAGTTGTCATATTCAGGTGGTAGGACATTATCACACATTAAACAGGAAAACAAGAAAAAAAACCCTACTTTCTTGTACATCTTGTTTGCACAATGACGGCATAAGTGATATAAACTGATGTTATAGTGCCTGGAAATCTCGCTGCTTGACTGTAAAAAACCTGACAACCACACACTCCCAGAGAAATCTTCACCTTGCCTTATGTTTTGAATAGTCTACCCTACCAATTATATTGCTAATTTATTTGGACTAAGCTCCAGCTACCCAGCTGTTACCTTTTCATTGGTTAAGACTATGATAGTTGTTTCAAGAGTCTCAGTCTCCTGAATGCTACCATCACATTGAAAACTCTGGAGTAGATGCTCCTACACGTCACAGTCCTCCTGGCTAGAGAAAAAACTAAGCCAGGTATAAGACAATCCTTACATGAGACGGAAAAGAATTTTTTATCAGAACTACGCTTCAAAACCTCCGACAGAAAAGATGAAAAGATGAAACCTTTTCGAGGTTTTCACTGCCAAGTCAACAAGTCTTTGTGCTTTTCTCATATCAAAAGTAAGCCACACACTTATCAAGCCTAATGTAAATTCATCTGTTGGCAGGAAGAGTGAAAAAACAGTGAGGTCTTTCTACACTATATATCAGTTTCAACTGAAGACAGCTGATAATTTCCCCCTTTTAAGAAAGTATTAATTCCGTTACTTAGCTACAAATAAAAATCTTACTTACTTTTTTTTATTTCTTTTGCAGTTAACTTCACAAACAACTTGAGGTGCAGGATATAAGTCTGAAATATGACTGTTTCCTTAAGTAAAGGTAGTTTCTCTAGCGCTTATGTCAGCGTTGGTGGACTAGTATTGAACAAGACAATCGGTCTGACTTGGAAAGCACTATGTGAATGCCCTTCAAATCCCACTCACATTATCACAATATTTAGACATTCTGCCACTTGGATATCAAGCCAAGGACTTCTGTCTCTACAGAAACTGTATTTCGTGCATGGAAATAGAAAACTCAAACAGGGGAGGTAGAGAAAGGAAACATTAAAGGGAAGATGAAAAAGAAGAAGAGAGCATCCTAAAGATAAGCATAAAAATACTAACTTATTTAAATATCTTTAGATTAGTGATCCCCAACCTACAGCTCCCAGACAGAATGTTTCCTGTAACTCTCTGATGTTCTTCACAGCTGCACAAATGAAATTACCTGATGAGGATTGGTTTAATGTATGAGATTGAAGGCTTCAATTCCTAACAATAGTTTTGCAATCAATAACAAAAAATTAATTATGAAACTAATATTACTTTGATCCTGTATTGTGATTTATCTGTCAACCAGTAATTTAGATTGTCTCCTTTTTTTTTTTTTCCTGAGGTTCCTTGTAATTCATAGAGGTTTTTTTCTCCTTTCAGGGTTGTTGATCTGATGAAGAAAATATGCTTTGTTTATTATAAGGAAACAAAGAAAAAAAATGGCCGGCTTTAGAGAAGTTGGAGCTCCAGATTCTACTACTAAAAAATGTTAAATGAGTTTTTTAAAAAATTACTTTAAATGACTGCCCTCAGGACTCTGTATTTCGCTGAAGTGTAAAACTTCAGATGCTGTCCAAATATCTGGAATGTAGAGCTCACGGCAGTAAATTTTTGCTAATCCATAAATTGAAAGAGAAAAACAAACAAACAAAAATCCCACCTTGAATGATGGAGGAAAACTTGAGCCAGAATTGGATTCTATTGGCAGGGTGATATACAGGAGCTTATAGTATCACAGTCAGCCTTTGTCTTTTCCTTTAATAGATTTATAAAGAGCTTCCAGTTGTAGCAACCTTCCACTTTTGTCCAGCATTAAATGACTTTTTAAGAGTAAGGACTTGAAAGCTAGCATGGCTTTTTCATGAACTGAGCATATTTGTTCTCAGCCAGTGAAAATCACAGGTGTTAATAATGAAGCAACTAAATTACTGTTTTCTATCCCTGTGGAGAAGCCAGCAGCAATCAAAGAAACAGATGGGCTAGCAAGAGTGGTAATTCAGATTCTTATACACATATGAGATTAAACTGCAAAATAGTTGGTTCTTATGTTAATCAGCAAATGTTCAATATGTTACACTGTCAAACTGAAACAGTGAAAATGCTGTGTGTGTTAAACCACCAATAGTGACTGGAGAGCTAAAACTTCCTCTTTTTAATTTGCTTTCTTGTGTTGTTTTTTTTTTAAAGGCTAGAAGAGAACACAGAAAAACTAGTGCTTTCTACTGCTAGTCTGGTGGATTTTTTTTTCTTTTAATTTTAAAACAGAAATTAAAAAAGATAAATACATAGAGCATACTGCAAAGTGCAGTACCATTAGAAGTGATACATTGAAATCCACAGGAAACAATTTTATTGGTCCATGTAATCTATTCCTTTAATATAACACTTAATCCACTCCTCCTGCAAACACGAAATACCGAGGGAGCTATCAGACTTCTTGTATTTTGTAAAGTGTTGCCTTTTTAAAAATCCTTTTATCTCTCTTGGTTGTGTTGAGTTTTCATTCCTTCCTCCCAATTCCTTTTCAATCCCTGGAAATTTCCTGTGTAAACAGTTTTCAGTCTGAGTAAATGTGCAATATGCCATTAGGCTCAATATCACAAATATCATGTAGTTACCTAAAGTGTAATAAAGGCAAAGTTTACGAACATGAGTCAAAGGAAGAGCTTATAAAAATCCTGCCAAGCTCGCTTATGTGTTAAATGACTGTTGAAATCCAAGAATAGCAGCTTGACTGTTCAATATCTAACGCTACACGGTCTTTCCAAACTAAGTCTTTTTCTATGTAAGCGAATCCCCTGGAGGGCCCTGTGCGATCCGAGGGCAATGCAGACTGATGCAACTGAGTCCAGCAGAAGCACCCACCAAGACTTTCATTCAGTAACATAGCCAGTGAAAGGGAAGGTGCTACAACCCACATGTTGTAATGGCCACATGCTGGAAGGTCTTCAGCGGAACAGAGGGAGTAGATCTCTGGGTTTCAGTTTGAAAGGGCTTTACTGTAACTGGAGACTTGGCCACACACAGCTCCCTGTTCTGGTTAGCTGAAACTAAACTTGGAACCGCATAAGCCAAGAAATGTTTTCACTTAAAGAAAAAAGAATGCTGAAAGCAAGGCAAAATAAAGTCATTTTCTATCTCCATAAAACTCACAGCATTATTAACCATTCCGAAGAGTATTTGTTTTTTGAAGTAGAGACATCTTTAGAATGCCTGCAGGTGTCTACTTTGGTTATCAGATTGTATTTTGTGCTTATGGCAATGAAACTTAAAAAAAAGGAAACTATCCTATTGCTTTCTATTTTTTAATATTTCCATCCACCAGAAATTTGAAGGCCCAGTTCTCGGTTATGTGATATTGGTTTGTTGTAGAGTATCCAAAGAGTTTCAGAGTTAGATTTGATACAACTTTTGAGCCTTTGAGGCCAGCCGGACTGTAGTCCTAAAGGGATGAACCTGAGAGGAAAAAGTAATGCTTTGATTTACATGTCTCTTATGGGATCTCTCTGTTCTGTTTCTGATGAGCATACATACATTTTCCACTAGCAGGAAATCACTGACAGCCTTTCTCTTTGTGCTTCAGAAGATAAGGCACAGATTCTTCTGATGTTTGCAAATCCTACTTTTGAAAAGGAAGTTTGGGTATTGTTGTCATTTTCTTCAACATCATTTAGTAGTCAAAGGCGGCTAACCAATTCAATGGCAAGTAAGGTAATCATGAGAAGGAAGATTGAGGAAGTTCGGAAAGATAAATGTAGACAACCTTTCACTTCTGTTTCCCTCTACTTTTTCCCCTGTTTCGATTCCATTTTGTACTTTGTATAGAACCATTGTGTCCTATTTGAGCAGTTGAATGTGGGAAGAATAATGGAATTGCACATAGTTCTCTTATTCTGGTCTCTTACATCATTAGCGTTTTAATTATACTGATTTTTGAAAATATAAACAAACATAATATTAAAGCCATGTAATTTCAATTTATTTTTTTAAGTATAACACATTATGTTGTTTTTAAAATGTATCCAATTCTGTCACCTATACCATATTTAGATTACGATAAACACTCTGTATTGCTTAATTTGATTTTATTTGCCACGTATGTGGAACTAGATCTACAGTCATATACTTATTAAAATATCTAATTTTATTCTTGTTACTTTAATCAGGTTTATATTGTAGAAATGTGGATAATTATCTGTAGAAGATATATAGGGACATTTCATCGTAAGCAAGTAACTAAGGAACAAATCGGTACGTAACCTTTACTAAACCTTTTAAACTTTTGAGTCTCAATTTACCTTTCGTAAAGTTGGAGGAATAATATCATTTGCTGTTTTCATTCTATAGATTTCTAAGATTTTCAGACCAGCAATGACATTCTATTATTTACTTATACAATGTAAGAAAGAAAAACTTTCTGTTTCTCTTGATGCGTTATCTTTTTAGTGTTATGATGGCATCTGAAGATCATGGGTAGCCTTTACTGGAACAAAGTTGTACAGGTAGTCAGGGGAAAAATGGCTAAGTCTGGATTTTCCCAAAAAGTTGTGCTCTAACAGACCTGACCCTGTCATTTAGTCTATTATCTGTTTAAAACTGGCAGCTTTTCAGTTTCTTTTTTTTTTTTTTTTTTTGTGGAACTGGGAGGAAACTGTTAAATTAGCAAGTATAAGACTGTAAAGTTTAAAAATGTTAACATTGCAGTTAAATTGTAATGTTTAAGCTCCTAAAAGAGCATTCCTGAGTACTGCAGGGACTGTATTTAAGAAATGTCTGATTACTTACAATAGTAAAGAGGAAATAGTAAAAAAGTAGATATCCATTCTGCAAGATAGAGCACTGAAGATAAGGAAAGATCTCAGTACTTTTAGTAAGTTATTTATAACAGGAGTGACAGGAAACTCTTAAAAATCTTCAGTAGATAGTCGTGAGTCTATAGTAGTTTAATTTATCACTGTGGTGATAAACGAAAGAGAGCTTTGTTTTTGTGTTTGAAGCTTTAATTAAATATTCTTCTTGAATAAGAAATATTTTAGGATTTTTACTTTTTACTTTACATAGCCACTCAGGTTAGGAGCCAAATTTCTCAGTAGATGTAGTAGCAGTATTCTTTTTTTATTCATGTTCTGCCTCCATTTGCTGAACCATAAGTATTGTATAAATGGCAGCAATTGGCCATCATGATGCATCAGTAACATCGCTCTCAGGTGACATTCCTAAGGGTGGCAGATGGTATCTAAAACAGTTGTCAGATCCTAATAAGTAGAGGTCAGAACAGCATCTGTCACCGTTAGTGCACACTTGCTGACGTGCAACAAAGCTCATTTAAGTTCTGTTGTTGTTGTTAGTTCAGTATGGAAGGGTCTTTTAATGAAAATATAACATGGAAAATTGCAAGTAAGTGGCCCAACTATCTTCCTGTGTGTTTTAAGCATTTTAAAGTAAATTAACAGATGCCGTTCATAATTGTTTGCTTTAAGTGTCCGCGCAAAAATCTTCATCAGTGGATTGATAAAGACTCCAGCTGGTATCAAGATGAAACTCATGATTTCTAGTCAAATAGTGTGAGCCTCAGTATTATTTGATAGGAGGTATTTGAAGTGCCACCAAGATGCTATGATTTTCATGTAAAAAAATTAGTTCAGAGGTATAGTAAATCCAGGTGGTTTTTGTGACTTTTGAATGTCAAATGTGACTCTTGAACATAGTTCCAGCTTCATGACTGTTTGTCCCTTAATGTTAAAAGGGATTTGTTCCCTGAAATTCTTTAATTTTAGAGGTCATTACAGATGTAGGTACATTGAAAAAGTGGAAGCTTAACTAAAGTGTGAAAAATTATTTCTATATGATACATTCCTACTCTGTTTTTTTGTGTGATCTTACCTTTTCAAATGTCTATGTTTAACCTGTATCCGTGGCTAAACTGTAGCCAGCTGTTCTGTTACTCCATGACCCCTCCCCACTCAAAGAGGGAAAGAGCAAAAAGAAAGGAAGACTGGGCTGAGATAAGAACTATTTATTAATTGAAATAAAATGAAATAAAATAGAAAATAGTAATGACAACGATAATAATATATACAGACAAGTGATACATGGTGCAACTGCTCACCGCCCCTTGACCAATGTCCAGCCTGTTCCCAGCTGGCAATCTCAGACGAGGAAAGTCCCAAAACTGCAATCTTGGAAGAGAGAGAGTAGGCCTTAAGAGAAGAATGATGACCCTCCAGAGACAATGACCATTGAGGAAAAGAAAGGAAGAGAGAGAGATCATCCCCAACAAAATTTCCAATTTATAGTGAGCACGTTACATTGATATGGAAAATGACACGTAGTTAGGCATTGCAACACAGCAAATAGTTTAGCAAAATACTGAAGCTGTCACGAGCAAGAATCCTACAGATAAGTAACCATCTAAAGCCATCTAAAGCCATCAAGGTAACAGGAACTGTTACTGGAACCCTATTGTCTGTAACGACCTTAGAAGGAGCAGATAAGATAATGGGAACTGTTAACGACTACTCTATGATCCGGTGATGAGTCATGTATGCCTTTGCATTATAAATTGGTTCTTGTTTTGCCATACGGTGTGCACGTTTGTGGTGGAGCGATCCCCCGTGCACCCAGCGCTGCAATAAACATACCTACTTTACAACTTTCCGAGTTGTGGAGTCTATTTCCGCACGTCACATAGTATGGGATACCTGTTTGCCAATTCAGGTGTCCATCACTCTGGCCACACTCACCCCAAGTTCTTGGACATCTGGGTCGTTTGCACAAACAAGTTGAAAGGTCTTTGAGCATTGTAGATACCTGCACACCATGACTGGCTACAAACTAAAAAGTGTGTCGTCAACTTTGTTCTCACCAAATCGGGTGCTGCAGTCTTTTTAAAAAATACAGCTTACTTTAGAAATGTAGCTTCTCTGAAAAGAAATTTGATTCTATTATTCTATCCCAGCAAAACCAGGGCTTCAAAGTCTATATATCTGTGGAGGTAAAGGTAAAGGGAGAGGGAGAAGAAGAGGGAAATGAAGAAGGAGAGGGATAGAAGATAGAGGCAGAGGCAGAGAGGGAGCAGGAAATGGAAGAAAACGTTAGGAAAGGAGAAGGAGAAGGAGAAGGAGAAGGAGAAGGAGAAGGAGAAGGAGAAGGAGAAGGAGAAGGAGAAGGAGAAGGAGAAGGAGAAGGAGAAGGAGAAGGAGAAGGAGAAGGAGAAGGAGAAGGAGAAGGAGAAGGAGAAGGAGAAGGAGAAGGAGTGAAGTGAGGAGAGCATAAAGTGTGTCATGCACAATGGAGAATTGACAGGAGATTTTGTAATTACCAGGGCCCACTGTTGAAGAAAGAAGTAGCTAGTTCAGTTTCATGTTTGTCATATGCCTGTGCAGTGTATCAAGGGGAAGCTTAATGTTTGTTTCAAGGTGTAATTTTATGTTTGCCATCTTTCTCTGCTGTGATGAAATTGGAAGTGATAACAAACTTCTCAAATTTTGCTAGAGATGCAGTTGTATTTTTCGTTAGAGATCTATGATTTGACTTTGAGAGCTAGAAAGGCAGGATTAAATGCTCCATATTTGATATGTCTTAAGACAATGTGACGAAAAGAGACTCTGTTACCGAAAATCCAGAATAAGAAACTTATCAACACCAATGGGATGTAGATAAGCAGACACTTCTTTATTATGGCGCCGGGTGCACGGGGGATATCTCCTCCTAGCGTGCGCCCCTTGCACCGAAGTCAAACTTCTTATATAGAGCTGACATATGCAAATCCATTAGGAAATCATACATAAACATATAAATTCCCGAAAATCATTAGCATATTCTCCTCCCATTTCTGATTCTGTGCCATCAAAGTTAGAATCATCTAGAAATGAGTCTGGGGTGCAATATAGGTAGGTGGTCTGTGATTCGGTGGTCGCGATCTCCCCCTGCCGGAATTACCTTTTGCTTAAGTTCACGGTTCCTGGCAGGTACCCATAAACCATTATGAAACCGTTATGGTTGGCTTTCCCCATCTTCATTAATCTAGACCTTGATAGCTACATGCATTCCTCTAGTTCTATATAGGTATCATAAATCAATTTACAAATCAACTTGTGCTTTGTACTACATGTTACTACATGTTCTTACTAGATGATTCTAACCGATCCCTTTGGTCCTGGTACAGGGCTATACAAGAGTTCCATAGCAGCAGTTTCATAGCAACATGTGTTTACTATACGAGCACACTTTTCATTAGAAGATTTCTTATAATTCTATATTATTAAAATCAACTACTAACTAGTTGGTAATTAAAACTATTGATCAAACGTTAATTACCAAAAATTTTAAGTATCAGTAACAACTCGACTACAAGGTCCAAGCAAACGGTTTATCTGGACTGCACTTACAGGCTTAACTGTAAGGTCCAAGGTAACAATTTACTCGAACTACACTTGCAGATTCAGTACGACTACAAGGTTCAAGCAAACGGTTTATCTGGACTGCACTTACAGGTTTAACTGTAAGGTCCAAAATAACAATTTACTTGAACTGCACTTGCAGATTCAATACGCCGCTATTACAGGTTCTTATAGATACAACGGAGGAATGCACTATTGCAATTTAAAACCAAAATATACACTATTACAATACACTATCACAGCACACAAGAGAGTCACGGAATGTGCTACTACAGCACAGCAGTCACAGAATGCGCTATTACACACACGAGGGCGAGAGAGCACACAGGCGCACTAGACGTAAAGCATGCTAAACAGAGAGAAAAAAAAAAGAAATCACTTACCCCCTCAGGTAAGGGCTCTCAATCCCAGGGAAGTTACCTTGGCCGGCGTCCCGATCAAGGGGGGAAGAATCTTCTCACAGACCAGCTGTGTAGTTGGAGAAGCAACTCCTGATTTCCAACCCAAATCGTAGGGCTTTTATCCCCTGATGTACGTGACTGTGTAGGTACCATGCCTGAGGAGGGTCTTCAAGGGTGTGACAGAGAGTTTCCCCTTATCGATTGTACCTGAGGGGGGTGTGTGTGTGTGTCTTTGAGAGTCTTTGAGGGTCTTCAAGGGTCTTTAAGAGTCTTTATGAGTGTGACAAGGAGTTTCCCCTTACCGATTGTGCCTGAAAACCTTATCTCAGGCAACTGGACAATGGTTGAATTGAGACTTAGGGCATATTCTTTGTTGAGGGATTTCAAGGCTCAAATCAAGTTTTGGCTCTTTGTATAACGCAGCACTGACTCACCAGACAACTCAGGGCTGAGCGATCTACACAGCTCCCTGTGCGTCGTCTCTGCCTCAACGCAATACAAAGCTGGGTTGCTTCTACAACCCCCCTGTGTCACCTGTGTGCTGGGCATTGCCGAGAAACTTGATTTGGATTTATGAGCCGGATGATCCATACAGACAAGGTTCTCCTTTTCAGTGCAAGGAGAATGCCACCAGACTGGCCAAGGGATGCAGTTTTTGAGGGTGACTTGCCAGAGTTACTCAGTGGGTGGTAAAAACTTTCCAAAACACACTCTTTTGAAGAAATCTCAGCTAGCCACAATTTCGGCTCATCATTTTACCCTCTGCTCATTACCTGCCTTGGTGTAATGCTATTGTCATTGGTTATAAATAACTATCAGGGTTTTTTTACTATGTTTTATTTTAATATTTATTTTTGTCTTAATCACTGCAACAGCCCTAACGTTTTCCAACACAGACTGTTACTGCCTTGTTCAGTTGGCAGCCTGCCCCCAGCTATGTTGTTTTACTACTGGTAGCAGTTGAGATATGAGAAGTGCATAGTTCCCAATGGTGACAAACGTAAACAGAAAGCAAACAGACCTGTCTGTGAAACCCTCAAAAGAAACAGTGCTAACCAGAGACACCACATGACATTCATGGAGTCCTAAATGAGGTGGCCTTCCTTTAATCTTTTAGCTAGGCTGACTGTTATTACAGTTGTCAGGACAGAGTCTCTTAAAAAGTTGCAAAGAAGGATTTCTTTTTTCCTAAGATGGGACATTGTTTTTGTGGTTACTTCATCATAATTGTAATAAGTGACGTATTAGAATTTGCCAATCAAATAGAAACCGCCATCGTCTCAGGAACTAGCTAAGTAAGTTATAAGCTAAGCATAGAAACCCACGATATTTTTGAAGGGTAAACGAGCTTGCTAATGTGTTACCATATAAGGGACATACTGTTACTGAGCAAATGCTTTGTGCAAGGCTTTCTTAAATGTTACGGAAAAGGGGCAACAGCTATGGTCTAAACCTCTTGTTGCATAGTGTTAAGCGGGAGAAGCTTGCATACGACTAATCTTGTGTAACCACTTTTAGGTTAACTCAGCTCAAGTCCCTGCTGTAAAATACTAGCTGCCCAGGAGGAAGCTGGTGAGAAAAGAAAAGACAGATAAGATGGACTCTGGCAAGGCTGTGACTCAAGTCTCACACCTCTGCAGGGAGGAAGGGATGCACAGAAACTGGCCCATGTAGGAAAGATAAGGACTAATAAAAACTAACATTTGTCTTCAGATAGTGACAGGTAAGGCGACCAGATGTCCACTCAAGGACAGATCAGGCTGGAACCAGTTTGGCTCTGCAAGCTCAGCAAAATCAGGGATTTTAGGGAAGAAGTGAAAAGTGCACAGTGAGGAAGACCTCCGGCCTTCATCCTGAAGACCCCTGCCCACGTGAGGAAGACCTCCAGCCTTCATCCTAAAGATCCCTGCCCACGACCACCAGGAGGCGTGTCAAGGAGGAGCCTGAGGCGGATCCTGAGGCGGGGACTATGGAAATGACTACCTGGGAGAGACTGACGCTGGGGGCAGGGGGCTATGAGTATGTTTGTGTAAATACAAGAAAAACTGCTACAGCGGGTGTGCGTCTTGGTGGAGCAGAGACTCCCGGCGCACCCAGCGCTGTTTTGCTTGCTTGCCCTAAATAAATTTTAACTATTAATTTTACAGTTATTGGCTGTTGAGAATCATTTTCTCGCCAAACTATTGAAATTAACCTATAACAATAATGGGCAACACTGCGAAAGCTTGCATTGTGTCATGTAGCAGAATACTGTTACAAGGGGAATCATGTTGTATTTCCTAACATCAATATGTTATCTGCTCCACTTTATCTAATTGTCTTTTTATCAGTGAAGGCATTCAGTTATCAGTTACAAACTGTAATATTTTGTGGAAAATACTGTAGCAAATTAATCCCCCATTTCTCCTTTTTGACAACTGTTTCAAACACAGGTGCCCTCTAAGCTCTGCACATCCTTGCACCTCTGCTGCATCATTTGCAATATAGCTTTGCCGTGAGGTTGCTGTTTACTCTGCAAGTCACTTGAGAGTGAGATTATAATTGCGGAGAAGCTACAAAGAGACATTACTGCTTTGCTTAATGTCGTGGTGAAGCAGTGTGTGTGTTTTTGTGTGTCTTCATAGACACATGGCCCAGGAATCACCAGCTTTCCTACTCACTGCTGGACCTTACCCTGTGCTCAGGTTCAGTGCTGTAATCCTGACTTATTTCAGAAACATTGGCAAAACTGAATGTGCTGCTCACAGGGACAATAAAACCTTGGCTGCGCTATTGTTACCCACCTCTAGGTCTGGAAGATAATTTACTGCAATATTTGGTTTCAAGGGAGGATGTCCCTCTTCTGTCACCTCTCATAGAGTAACTCTACCAGGAGTCTTTCTCCTTAGCGCTTTCTCTGTAACTGAAATCCAGCCTTGGTCCTGAAGCTGACCTCAGCTTGGGGCTGAGATTAGAGTGGGTTAATGAAGAAAACGAAATGCTCTTTTGGAGCTGCTCATCAGGAAGCTTTGGACACTCACACTGAGGCATGCATACTGCCTAAAATGCCAGAGTGTGTAAGTAGCAGAGCCTCACTGAAAAACCACCAAGGACAAAGGATTATAAGCACTTAGGACTGGAAGCTAAGTCTTGCTGCAACATTACTGAAATTTTTTAAGAGAGGGTGAAAAACTAGTAACTGTAAATTTCCTTACAAATGATGTCACCTCTGATGTTGAGATCCAAACCTAGTAATTTTGTTTAAATTTTCTTCCCTGTGCTATAAGATCACGTATTGGAAATATTGGAAATAGTGGAAATATTTGGGAACTGCCTTTGGATAAAACCTTTTACATGGAACTGTTCAAATGGGTCCAGAGGAAGGCTGCAAAGATGCTCAGAGGGTTGAAGCACCTCTCCTATGAAGACAGGCTGAGAGAGTTGGAGTTGTTCAGCCTGGAGAAGAGAAGGCTCTGGGGAGACCTTCCAGCAGCCTTCCAGTACCTAAAGGGGGCTTACAAGAAAGCTGGCGAGGAAATTTTTGCAAGGGCATGTAGTGATAGGACAAGGGGTGATGGTTTTTAACTGAACGAGAGTAGATTTACATTAGCTCTAAGGAGGAAATTCTTCCCTCTGAGAGTGGTGAGTCACTGGATTAGGTTTCCCAGAGAAGTTGTGGATGCCCCATCCCTGGAAGTGTTCAAGGCCAGGTTGGATGAGGCTTTGGGCAACCTGGTGTAGTGGAGGGTGTCCCTGTCCATGGCAGAGGGGCTGGAACTAGATGATCTTGAAGGTCCCTGCCAAACCAACCGAAACCATTCTATGATTCTATGATTTTGATGTGTTCTATACCGTAGTTTAAAGAGAGATTTCTGAGGGACATACCTGTGGCTGGCAATGTGTTGGACTGTGGAAAAGGCAAGTGACAACTAAGCCGTTGTGTTGAACATAATTTCTAATGTTACTAAACCATTCAGTGAGCCTCTTTTCCACTACTGCTACATACACCTGACTAATTTTCTTCATCTGTCTTTGTACTTTCTTCTTTAAACGTGTTCATGTTTTACATTTATGCATTAGGTGCTTTTCAGAACAAATTTGATCTATCATTTAAAAAAACTAGACTTCATGAAGTATAGATATTTTCTGCCTTTCTAGATTCCTTCAAGCTTACAGATCTATGCCTTATTCTGAGCTAGCATTTTTTCACAAAACAGAAAAATTTGGTTAAACTTTCTGAAGCCTATAGATCTCACTAAATTAGCAGACGTGGGTTTTGACCCATTAGGCCTTTGGCACTCAAGATAGTCACTGCAGATTTAATAAGAAAGGAGTTTGATTATTGGGCAGTGAGAATGAAAATAAATATTATTCCCTTATCTAGTTTACAGTGCACTATCTTAAATTTTGTTCTTGCTTTGGTTTTAAGTGCTGATATTTGCAGTCAGAATGTTTCCTTAATGCATTTAATTTAATTTAACTTCATAGTTATATTAAAGAAAACTGGTAATATAATAAATATTTAAAAATTGTGAAGCAACTTGATCCTTAACATCAAGGTTCAAAGCCTATTCATTACCCTGTTTGATATTTTAACATAGTTTAGTGTATTAATGTGCCTCACAACACTAACAAGTGAGTCTCCATACAAAAGTAATTCTCGAGAATTATGGAGTAGGTAGTTTTGTACCTTGTTTCTGACTACATTGTACTAAGATTGGAACTTTCTTTCTGCTCTTGGAAAGGAAGATCTGCTCTTGGATCTAGAGACTTTCAAGGAACTTCCTGGACTGGTGACTGACACTAAAAAAAGGTAGGGATAATTGGAGAGGCTTCAGGAATAAGGTATTCCAAAACGTTGTCCTTTTGACCCATTTTATTATGTATATCTATTTATGCATTTAGATATGGGTTTGGATTTAGATGTATATATTTAGATTTACTTTTATGTTTTAAGTTTTCCATACTATTGCAGGAATAATATTTATGAAGACTCAGTGCTACCTTTGCTCTAAATTCATTTTGCTTGAATTGGGTGTACAGTTCCTTTTTGGTTATTGACAAAGAGCGTAACTACCTCTGCTAGCTCCTACAGAGAGAAGAACTGGTACTGTAGGAAGTCTTTAACCAGTTATGCAAACTTGAATGTAAAATACAAAATGGTGCATGGACAATTTAAAAGTGGTGGACTATAAGTCCTAACTGAATGCCTAAAACACCTTGCTGTAGACTGAACATTTCCGTGTATATTAGAGGTAGAATTAATGATCGTTTATCTGCTTGGTATTTTCTCAGTTTCTCTAGTTTCTCAGTTTTACTCACACATTTGCACTTTGAGTGTGCTGCATTAGTTTTGTTATAAATGTGCTGTTTCTCAAGTGCGGTGTTAGGAGCAGCTACCATATCACAGAATCATAGAATGGTGTGGGTTGGACGATACCTTCAAGATCATACAGTTCCAATCCCTTGCCATGGGCAGAGGCATCTTCCACTAGACCAGCTTACTCAAAGCCTCAACCAACCTGGCCTTGAACACTGCCAGGAGTGGGTCATCCACAACTCCTCTGGGCAACCTGTTCCAGTGCCTCACAAGCCTCACAGTGAAGAAGTTCTTCCTCAGATCTATTCGAAATCTACCCTCTTTCAATTTAAAGCCATCACCCTTTGTCCCATCTCTATATGCCCTTGTAAAAAGTCCCTCTCCAGCTTTCTCGTAGGCCCCCCTTTAGGTACTGGAAGGCTGCTAGGTCTCCTCAGAGCCTTCTCTTCTCCATGTTGAACAGCTCCAACTCTCTCAGTCTGTCTTTGTAGGAGAGGTGCTCCAGCCCTCGGATCATCATTGTGGCCTTCCTCTGGACCTGCTCCAACAACTCTATGTCCTTTTTCTGTTGGCAGCCCCAGAGCTGAACGCAGTACTCCAGGTGGAGTCTCATGAGAGCAGAGTAGAGGGGCAGAATCCCCTCCCTCGACCTGCTGCCATGCTGCTGTTGATGCTGTCCAGGTTATGTTTGGCTTTCTGGCTGCAAGCGCACATTGCCGGCTCATCCACCAGCACTCCCAAGTCCTTTTCCTCAGGGCTGCTCTCAATCTTGTTGAACTTAATGAGGTTCACACAGGCCCACCTCTCAAGCCTGTCAAGGTCCCTCTGGATGGCATCCCTTCCCTCCAGTGTGTTGACCACACCACACAGCTTCGTGTCATCAGCAAACTGAATCCCACTGTCCATGTCGCCAACTACTCAGAACGTCCCTTTAGTTACTTAATTACCAACTAACTAACTTATGTATTTATTTATTTATTTACTTACTTATGTACTTAGTTATGTTAGTTGAAGACATAACTTTTGAACTGCAGAGTTTGTATTGTACTACCACTAAAAGTACTGTTACATCAAATCCCACAGTTAGGAAGTGGCTAAATGTATAGGAGGAAGAGTTCTAACTTCCCTTTCCAGCAACTTGCAGTCTAGATAATGCAATGAATGTATCTATATATTTTGCTATAGCATAGACAAAAAAGTCTTGGCTATTAAGTACTATGATTTTCAGCCCAGAATTTTCTGTATCTTTTTTTCATTTATCGTTTTATCAGAACATAGTGACATAATTAGTTTTATAAAATATTACATATATAAGAAAAATATATAAGACTGAGAATAAGGATGTGTATTTTTTTAAGAAAAGATTGTTACTTTTACTGACTGTCTCTTCAATATAATTTCTACAGCTTTAGCAAATATTGTATCTGCACACATGGTAAATGTCATTTTTTGTTTGCTACTTCAGTTAAGCAAATTCAAAACTATTACATGCACATCAATTTTGTTCACCAATTAAACGTCTTTAACATTTTTTTCCCCACAGCTTCATTCTGTTTACCAAGTGCTGAAATGCTTTTTTTGCACCTAAAGGGCCGAGCATCTGTTTGCACAGAAAAGTTCCATTAGACCATAATAATCTCGAGTTAATTGCACAGCAAATATTTATTTCTCACACATCAAATTAATGAAACAGGTTCAGTGAGAGAAAAATCACATCAGCTTGGCAAACAACACCTATCAAGTTATGTAAGACTTCCAAGGCATCCTTGGCAGAAATCCTATATCTAGAAGAATTGTGTACCTTTGGGAATACTGTCATCATTTAATTACTAGACAACAATGTTCTTGTAGCTTTGTTTATTTCTGTTTTGTTTTTTACTTAGAAAGAATAAAATAATTTTTTTTTTTCTGACTTTACTAATGTGCTGCAACATGGCTACAACAGTATAATTGAAGAATGATCATTTTCAAACTATCACAAACACCATTTAATCTTAAAATTAAAAGAGATTAATATTATATTAGTATTCACTATTCCTAGAGCACTTACTCCTCCTCATATATAAATGTGAAAGGAGCTTTAAAAATCATAGATTTCATAGATTTTCTAGGTTGGAAAAGACCTTAGAGATCATCCAGTCCAACCGTCCCTAATCTCCCATTAAATCATATTGCTAAGTAGTTCATCCACCCTATTCTTAAACACATCCAGGGATGGGGACTCAACCACCTCCCTGGGCAGCCTATTCCAGTGGCTGACAACCCTTTCAGAGAAGAAATTCTTCCTAACATCCAACCTGAATCTCCCCTGACTAAACTTATACCCATTTCCTCTTGTTCTATCACCCATCACTAATGTAAAGAGCCCTTCCCCCACCTCCCCACCATCCCTTCTTACATATTCATAAGCCATAATTAGGTCTCCCCTAAGCCTCCTCTTCTCCAGGCTAAACAGCCCCAACTCCCTCAGCCGCTCCCCATAAGTTTTATTTTCCAGCCCTTTGACCAGTTTAGTTGCCCTTCTCTGGACTCGTTCCAGGAGCTCAATATCTCTCTTAAAGCAGGGGGCCCAAAACTGGACACAGTATTCCAGGTGCGGCCTCACCAGTGCCGAGTACAGGGGCAGGATCACTTCCCTATTCCTGCTGGTCACACTATTCTTGATACACGCCAGTATCCCATTGGCCTTCTTGGCCACCTGGGCACACTGCTGGCTCATATCAAGCCAGTAGTCAACCAAGACCCCCAGGTCCTTCTCTGCCAGGCAGCTCTCCAGCCACTCTTCCCTGAGCCTATAGTGATGCTTGGGGTTTTTACACCCCAAGTGAAGGACTCTGCACTTGGCCTTATTAAAGCTCATGCCATTGGCCTCAGCCCAACGATCCAGTCTGTTCAAATCCCTCTGAAGGGCCTCCCTACCCTCGAGCAGATCGACACAGCCTCCCAGCTTGGTGTCGTCCACAAACTTACTGAGGGTACATTCCATCCCCTCATCCAGGTCATTGATAAAGATGTTAAACAGAACTGGACCCAGCACTGAGCCCTGGGGAACCCCACTGGTGACCGGCCTCCAGCCGGATTTAGCCCCATTTACCACCACTCTTTGGGCCCGGCCATCCAGCCAGTTTTTAACCCAAAGGAGGGTGTGCCTATCCAGGCCAGCAGTTATCAGTTTCTCAACCAGAACACTATGAGAGACTGTATCAAAGGCTTTACTGAGGTCAAGGAAAACTACATCCACAGCCCTTCCCGCGTCAACCAGGCGGGTCACCCTGTCATAGAAGGTGATCAGGTTTGATTGGCAAGACCTGCCTTTCATAAACCCATGTTGACTGGGCCTGATCACCCGGTTAACCTGTATGTGCTCATTAATAGCACTCAAGATAACCTGTTCCATGACTTTGCCCATCACCGAGGTCAGACTGACAGGCCTGTAGTGCCCCGGATCCTCCTTCCGCCCTTTTTTGTAAATGAGGGTAACATCCGCCAGCCTCCAGTCCAGCGGAACTTCCCCAGTGAGCCAAGACTGCCCAAAGATAATGGACAGGGGTTTGGCAATGACATACGCCAGCTCTCTCAGGACTCTCGGGTGGATACCATCAGGCCCCATAGACTTGTGGGCATCCAGCCGATGAAGCAGATCCTTGACCCGTTCCTCTTGGATCACAGGAGCTTCGATTTGCGTTCCCTCCCTGCTCTCAGACACCGAAGGCCAGCTCACCTGGGAACTACTAACCTTATTATTAAAGACTGAGGCAAAGAAGGCATTAAGGACCTCAGCCTTGTCCTCATCCCTAGTGACTAACGTACCCCCTGAGTCCAGTAGGGGCTGGAGATAATCTTTAGCCCTCCTTTTGTTATTAATGTATTTATAGACAGTTTTTAAACCCCTCACTTTGATTACAATAATGACTGTATCTTTCCTGTCTAAGAGCAATGTGGATGCTTTTCATGTGTCTGTAATGGTGATTGTTTCATAGCCCACACATATTTTTGTGTTTCCTTCCCACCAGTGCTAATATTCCCTGTGCTGTGTCATGTGTGAAGACAATTACACTGTACACAACTGCTTGAACAACAAAGAACAATGATATATAGAGTCATAAAGTTTTTTTCTCTCACTATTTAGGTTAATTTAATTGCTATAAAATTTATACTGTTTTTCTTAATATAAATTTCTGAAAAGCTCATAAATATGTATTTTTGCTTCATTCCTTATGCCATCTGCTTCTTCTGAAGCTGGCGCAAAAGTAGATGCTTGGGATTCATATCACACATAAAGGCTCGTAGACTCTCCATAGAGACTCAACTTTAATAACTAGGAACTAACATTTTAAGTTATTTGAATTTGATGTCAACTACCTGGACTTACTAACCATACATTTTTTGAAACATGGATGAAAACAATGATACGTTGTTGATTTGCTTTCCTTCCTTTTTTTTTCTTTATTTAAAAAAAAAAAAAAGAAATTGTTTAAATCACCACAAAAAGGCTTTGTCCAAAGTCTATTTACTTGTTATTTATTATGTGAAGCACACATTGAACTGTGTTCATGAAGACGGAAAATTTATCATAACTTCTCCCTGGCTGTACATAAAAATGTTTCAGATTTCACTAGGAGATATGGTCATTATAATTACGAGGATAAACACTGAGAAAAGCAAAATTCATAAGATCTTTAAATAAAATCTGTATTTCTTCTGAAATACTGATAAGAAACATCTTTTAAAAATAGATCAGTCACAATTTTTAAATCTTCTAATTTGGAAGGATTTGGATAAATTAGGACTTCAGGTCTCTGGCTCATGGGTTAACCAGTTTATTTACAAGTGAGTTACTATTCAAAAAGGAAATTCTGGAGGCACAGGAGCGAGCTGTCCCTTTGTGCCGGAAGTCGAGCCGCCGGGGTAGAAAACCAGCTTGGATGACAAAGGAGATTTGGGAACATCTCAAAAGAAAAAGGGATGTCTATAAGTCTTGGCAGAATGGGCAAACATCCAGGAATCAATACAGGGAGGAAGTTAGGACATGTAGGGAGATAATCAGGGGGGCAAAAGCCCAATTGGAACTTAGACTAGCCAGCTCCGTAAGGGACAACAAAAAGTCTTTCTATAAATATATTAATAACAAAAGGAGGGCTAAAGATCACCTCCAGCCCCTGCTGGACTCAGGGGGTACGTTAGTCACTAGGGATGAGGACAAGGCTGAGGTCCTTAATGCCTTCTTTGCCTCAGTCTTTAATAATAAGGTCAGCAGTTCCCAGGTGAGCTGGCCTTCGGTGTCTGAGTGCAGGGAGGGAGAGCAAATCGAAGCTCCTGTGATCCAAGAGGAACGGGTCAAGGATCTGCTCCTTCGGCTGGATGCCCACAAGTCTATGGGGCCTGATGGTATCCACCCGAGAGTCCTGAGAGAGCTGGTGGATGTCATTGCCAAACCCCTGTCCATTATCTTTGGGCAGTCTTGGCTCACTGGGGAAGTTCCGCTGGACTGGAGGCTGGCGGATGTTACCCTCATTTACAAAAAAGGGCGGAAGGAGGATCCGGGGCACTACAGGCCTGTCAGTCTGACCTCGGTGATGGGCAAAGTCATGGAACAGGTTATCTTGAGTGCTATTAATGAGCACATACAGGTTAACCGGGTGATCAGGCCCAGTCAACATGGGTTTATGAAAGGCAGGTCTTGCCAATCAAACCTGATCACCTTCTATGACAGGGTGACCCGCCTGTTTGACGAGGGAAGGGCTGTGGATGCAGTTTTCCTTGACCTCAGTAAAGCCTTTGATACAGTCTCTCATAGTGTTCTGGTTGAGAAACTGATAACTGCTGGCCTGGATAGGCACACCCTCCTTTGGGTTAAAAACTGGCTGGATGGCCGGGCCCAAAGAGTGGTGGTAAATGGGGCTAAATCCGGCTGGAGGCCGGTCACCAGTGGGGTTCCCCAGGGCTCAGTGCTGGGTCCAGTTCTGTTTAACATCTTTATCAATGACCTGGATGAGGGGATGGAATGTACCCTCAGTAAGTTTGTGGACGACACCAAGCTGGGAGGCTGTGTCGATCTGCTCGAGGGTAGGGAGGCCCTTCAGAGGGATTTGAACAGACTGGATCGTTGGGCTGAGGCCAATGGCATGAGCTTTAATAAGGCCAAGTGTAGAGTCCTTCACTTGGGGTATAAAAACCCCAAGCATCGCTATAGGCTCAGGGAAGAGTGGCTGGAGAGCTGCCTGGCAGAGAAGGACCTGGGGGTCTTGGTTGACTACCGGCTTGATATGAGCCAGCAGTGTGCCCAGGTGGCCAAAAAGGCCAATGAGATACTGGCGTGTATCAAGAATAGTGTGACCAGCAGGAATAGGGAAGTGATCCTGCCCCTGTACTCGGCACTGGTGAGGCCGCACCTGGAATATTGTGTCCAGTTTTGGGCCCCTCGCTTTAAGAGAGATATTGAGCTCCTGGAGCGAGTCCAGAGAAGGGCGACTAAACTGGTCAAGGGGCTGGAAAATAAAACTTACGAGGAGAGGCTGAGGGAGTTGGGGCTGTTTAGCCTGGAGAAGAGGAGGCTTAGGGGAGACCTAATTATGGCTTATGAATATGTAAGAAGGGATGGTGGGGAGGTGGGGGAAGGGCTCTTTACATTAGTGATGGGTGATAGAACAAGAGGAAATGGGCATAAGCTTAGTCAGGGGAGATTCAGGTTGGATGTTAGGAAGTATTTCTTCTCTGAAAGGGTTGTCAGCCACTGGAATAGGCTGCCCAGGGAGGTGGTTGAGTCCCCATCCCTGGATGTGTTTAAGAATAGGGTGGATGATCTACTTGAGAATATGGTTTAATGGGGATTAGGGATGGTTGGACTGAATGATCTCTAAGGTCTTTTCCAACCTAGAAATCTATGAAATCTATGAAATCTATGAGTACTAACCACGATGTATTTTTTCATCAAATTTATATCAAAAAGTTTAGCTTCTTACTGTGGCATCAAATCATTGTTGATTTGCTCTAAGGAAGAAATGTTCCTTTTTTAAACCCCATATTTTTTGTACTTAAAAAAATCAATGCATAAAATAGATTAAATAAATCATATAAAAATAACACAAATAAAAACTTCCTATTCTCCTAAGTGTTTATATTTAGTTACTGTATATATTTATATATAAATGTATAGGCCAGCAGGTTGAGGGAGGTGATTCTGCCCTTCTGCTCTGCTCTCATGAGACCCTACCTGGAGTACTGCATTCATCTCTGGGAACCCCAACATAAGAAGGGCATGGAACTGTTGGAGATAGTGCAAAGGAGGGCCACAAAGATGATCCAAGGGCTGGAGCTCCTCTCCTATGAGGATAGACTGAGAGAGTTGGGGCTGTTCAGCCCGGAGAAAAGAAGGCTCTGGGTTGATCTTATTGCAGCCTTCCAGTACTTGAAGGGGGTCTACAAGAAAGCTGGGAAAGGGCTTTTTATAAGGGCATGTAGTGAACAAGGGGAGATGGCTAGAAACTGAAAGAGGGTAGATTGATATTAGATCTAAGGAAGAACTTCTTCACTCTCAGCGTTGTGAGGCACTGACAGAGGTTTCCCATAGAAGTTGTAGATGCCCCATATCTGGAAGTGTTCAAGTCCAGGTTGGCTGAGGCTTTGAGCAACCCAGTCTAGTGGAAGGTGTCCCTGCCCATGGCAGGGGGTTGGAACTAGATGATCCTTAAGGTCTATTCTAAACCATTCTACAATTCTATGATTCTATGATTTATGTAATTTATAGCATACTGTAGCACTACCAAGATGTAATGTGAAGGAGTCAGTCTTAAAGCTGTTGTTTCAAACCAGATCCTTCTTCAATATATTGTTACTCTTCAAATCTCCCTATGTTTTGGAAATGATTAATTTCGAAGGACACACACCAAGTAAACTGAAATCAAATATAAATTTCTATATCCTTTTAAAAATAACCAGCCAGAAATATTACAAATCAATGTTATCTTCCCCAATTTTACATTGAAATTGTGAATAGAAATACACAATCCAGAAGATAATACCTTGTTATATATGCAAGAATTTGTACCTGAAATAGCCTTTCTGTCGTATATGTATTACTGCAGAATGGGATAAGGAAGCCTGGCACGAAATTTTCACCTGATGTCTTTGGGGGATGCCTTGTTGCATTGCTCTTACTAAGGATTAAAGTGATTATCCCAAACTCTTACAGTGTAAAATCTTAATGTTACAGCATTTGATATTCTCTAGGTAAGGAACAAAGATGTAGCATTAGAAGTTCGGTAACATTCAGTAAATGCAAAGAAGAAACGTACATCATCCCTGGCTGAAGAAAAAAGATCTTGAATCCCTCCCCACTTCTCTCTCTCCCTCCTTCCCGCTCTCCTGTATTATGTGAGCTATCTGTTGTTATCAAGACATTCATGGGTGCTGATGACCTGGTCTAAGTCAGAGCTGTGAAGGAAAAAAAAAGAATATATTAGAAAAAAAGTAAACAGCACATGAAATAAAAGCAATCCGTTAAATCAACTTAAAGGGAATTTGAATATATTTATTGTGAAAAGTTTGTCACTGAGATAACAAAAAACAGTAGACTACTTCTCATAAGTAGCAATGCAGAACCACTGTCTGCTTTGTGTATTTTGAAATCATGGTACTCTAGTCTTGAAAGCAGAAAATTCTCAGCTAGCTAAACTGTGTCCTATCAAACATATTGCAGTAGTACTGTGTATTTTCTAAAGTGTATGAATATGGAAGAGCAGAGGTTATAGAGGGAGGAAGAGATAGGGAGAAAGATGGAAAGAGAGAAAAAAAATGAACACTTTTCCAATAAGAAGAATATGGAAAGATTGTGTACAGAAAATTATTTCGCAGTCTCCAGTACTGACTACAACCAACTCAATATCTCTCCACTGCTTCTGGGCTGGTTGAAAAGGCTGGGATTTTCAAGTGGCACTGAAACCCCTGTCCAGGAGTCCAGGCTGCAAAAACCCGTGCACAGAAAGGAAAAGGGGACAGAAGGCAGTGGGCTTTTGAGTGGCTTCAGCGAGAATTTGCACCAGACAGGTGTTTTGTTAGGCCTGCTATGCTCCAAAACAAGACTACTGAGTGTTCTTTTTCAAAACACTTTACTGGGATGGACCTTTCCTTATTTCTATTGAGTGGAAGAACAGTGAAGTTACCTGAATATATCAGTCCTTGCCATCTTAGTAAACCAATATAAATCTCATAAATAGTTTTGCAAAATCTATCCTCTTTTCAGGTTTTAGTTTGAATGGTCTTCAGCCAGTGCCAAATAGCAGAGCTAAATCCTTCATTACAAAAAAAAATTAAACACCATTGTAGAACAAGAACATGAAATATATATCAAATTTTTATTTAAAAATTAGATCCAACTTTATATGGTTCTTAAATTAAATCCCCAGGCAATTCCACCTCAGTCACCGAAAGATTTTTATCACTTTGCCTCAAGAAAGATGCCACGATGATTTTAGGACTCAAATTCAGTAGATAAGAGAATGTAGAAAATATATCACTCTATTGTTATGTTTCAGTCATTCTTAATTGCACAACAATGTCTTAAATTCAAATGCAGATCTCCTACAATTACAGTTTCCTACTTATCTCAGTTTCATACAAGAAATACAACCATGCAGCATGCTTGTTGAAAAGATTTCTTTTTTTCAAGTGATACAAAGAAAAATGCAGGTATTACTCTTATTTCTTAGAGATACACAAAACCTGAACTGAAACACCTACCTACTCTGAGGCACAGGATGTTTTATTTTCCATTATTAAGTGGATACTGAATGCAAATTTCCTCAGTTCGCTTATGAAGAAGCTTGCACTGTATAGAAGGATACTTTTTTTTTTTTTCCCCTGAAAACATTGAGAAAATTGTAAGGTCTCTCTCTGAGTTAGTTAGTAGAAATGTTTCTTCTGCTTTTAAGAACTAGGATTTAGTTCATTTCCAGTCAGTTTCTAGATCTTTATATCTAGAGTACCTAGGAAACCGTAAAGAAAATTTCCGTATATAATCGTAGAATCATAGAACGGTTAGGGTTGGAAGGGACCTTAAAGATCATCTAGTTTCAAATCCCCTGCCATGGGCAGAGAAATCCTCCACTACACCAGGTTGCCCAAAGCCTCATCCAACCTGGCCTTCAACACTTCCAGGGATGGGGCAGCCACAACTTCTCTGGGCAACCTGTTCCACTGCCTCACCACTCTCAGAGCGAAAAATTTCTTTCTTATATCCAACCTAAATCTGCCCTCTTTCAGTTTAAATCCATTGCCCCTTGTCCTATCACTACACACCCTTGTAAAAAGTCCCTGTCCAGCTTTCCTGTAGGCCCCCTTTAGGTACTGGAAAGCTGCTATAAGATCACCCCGGAGCCTTCTTTTCTCCAGGCTGAACAGCCCCAACTCTCTCAGCCTGTCTTCATAGCAGAGGTGCTCCAGCCCTCGGATCATCTTCGTATCACAATACATATTATCATAATATAATCCTTATATTGTATCATAATATAATCCTTATTATATCATAATATAATCCTTTCTGTAGTTTTTCTATTAATCTTTTCTTTGTTGTCATTGAAAATGACCTTTTTCTCTGCGAATGTGAGTGTCTGATGTGATCATGGTGCTGAGAAACAGGAGAAAAACAACTATCCCTTAAAAGGAGATCTGTATCTCAAAGAAACCTCTGGGAAGTGGTATGAATTACACATTGCACTGAATTCTGTCTTATCAGAAGATATCATTAGGAATTCACATATTTTAAACTAAATGTGTTAATCAAGTGTTTTCTTCACCAGTTGTGAAAAAGAAAGAAACACAACTTGTGGCCAAGGAAGATAAAGACACTGTATGTGTTTGCAGGGGTATTGTACAGCATAAAAAACAACTCAGAAAATGGCACATCGTAAGATAAAAGAAGCTCTGCATCAACAGTTTTATCTTTTCCTGCTACACCCATAGCTCTTCCTGCTAACTCACGTTCTCACACTTGTGTCTAGTGAAATCTGTGTGTAACAACTGTTTTCTAAATAGTCAGGATGTCAGTTTAGGACACCAATGCTGTCGATTTACTGGTAGGCAGTTCTGATAGGTCCAGACATGTCAACGTGAAAATGAAAGCGGAAAAGAGCTCTTTGTTTTGAAAGGATAAGGGCTTCCTTATCACACAGCTATGAGAAAGAGGTTCTTTTAAAGTGAATAATTTGAAGTTTTTTGCTCAGTAAAAAGATAGGAGTTCCAAGGTTAAAAAAAGTACACTGGCCAAGTTTTTTAATTGTTTGGGGGTTTTGAGGGTAGTTTTTTAGTTTTTAAATTAGTATTTGACAATATTTGCATCCATGGACTTATGAATTTCAAGGTTTTTGCTCATCTTTCCATCTTGACAGGATTAATTTATAGTGGTACTTACATTTCCATATTGCAGAGAGGAGAAGGTTACCAATATTTTACTATACATGCGAAAAATGAGTAAGACATGGACCAGAAAAAAATAATTTTAATAGATTCTTATTATTTAATGCTTGGAAATGTGGGTTTACTTGGACCACTGCCAAATCTTTCAAATTTGGCAAAGATGATTTAAACTATATCATGCAAAATATGTTGCAGCTACTATTATTGATTAATAGTTTTGGTTAGCAGTCTGTTTTGGTTTTGTTGTTCATTTCACTGTGAGATAAGATCATAGCTTTCAATAAGATGCAGAAACATGACGCAGGTTAGGTCAGAGCACAATCAAACACAGTATCCTACAACAAGAGTGATGTTACAGACCTACTTGGATCTTCAATGGTACCAGAATATGAGAAACAACATTATTTCTGATGATAAAAGATGGAAAAATGTGAAAAGTTTCAATAAATTTGTCTCCTTTTCTTAATATTAAAATCGATATTGTTTTTGAGTTAAAAACCCAAAATATTTTGAGAATGATGTCAGTTTTGACCTAAAATTGGAAAAGACTAAGGAAATTAAAAGTATTCTGTTCTTTTGCATCTTCGTTCCTTGTCAAGAGAGAAAGGTTATGAAACATAGTAGAAACAGAATATCCTTGTTCCTGTGCAGGTCACAAAAAACATCCTAATGTGGGAAACCATGGCTGGTCCATGGATCCCAGGACATAAGATGAAGAAACTGACCTTGGAGAGATTCCTGTGTACCCCTGCAGATCTGAAAACTCCCTGAACAGAAGAAATGGAAAACAACTTGCAGGTGCTGGGAGAGCCAGGGAATCATAGAATCATAGAATCATAAAATGGTTAGGATTGGAAGGGACCTTAAAAATCATCTAGCTCCAACCCCCCTGCCATGGGCAGAGAAATCCTCCACTACACCAGGTTGCCCAAAGCCTCATCTAACCTGGCCTTCAACACTTTCAGGGATGGGGCATCCACAACTTCTCTGGGCAACCTGTTCCACTGCCTCACTACCCTCTGAGTGAAAAATTTCTTTCTTATATCCAACCTAAATCTGCCCTCTTTCAGTTTAAATCCATTGCCCCTTGTCCTATCACTACACACCCTTGTAAAAAGTCCCTCTCCAGCTTTCCTGTAGGCCCCCTTTAGGTACTGGAAAGCTGCAATAAGATCACCCCGGAGCCTTCTCTTCTCCAGGCTGAACAGCCCCAACTCTCTCAGCCTGTCTTCATAGCAGAGGTGTTCCAGCCCTCGGATCATCTTCGTGGCCCTCCTCTGGACTCGTTCCAGTAGCTCTATGTCCTTCTTATGTTGGGGGCTTCAGAGCTGAACACAGTATTCCAGGTGGGGTCTCACGAGAGCAGAGTCAACGGGCAGAATCACTTCCCTCGACCTGCTGGCCACACTTCTTTTGATACAGCCCAGGATACGGTTGGCTTTCTGGGCTGCCAGTGAACATTACTGGCTCATGTTGAGCTTCTCATCCACCAGCACTCCCAAGTCCTTTTTCTCAGGACTGCTCTCAATCCATTCTCCGCCCAGCCTGTACTTGTGCTTGGGATTGCCCCGACCCATGTGCAGGACCTTGCACTTGGCCTTGTTGAACTTCATGAGGTTCTCACAGGCCCACCTCTCCAGCCTGTCAGGAACCATAAGATAAGGAGGAGCTGTAAGATAAGAAACTGGACTGTGTTTTTGCACTAATTGTGTGATGTAATGAATTTGGCTTGGATTATATAGAGCGTGTGATCACCAATCATGTATTAGGCTAAGGTGCGTGAACAGCTGTAGTTAACCAATCACCTAATTGCTTATGTTGCGTGCACTGTTAGAATTAGTATAAAAGTGTGATGGAACCTGTAAGAGTTTCATGGAATTAATTATATAATAAATGAATAATACTTGAACCTGTGTATGTCGTGCCCCTCTCAACAGCGACATACAGCAACTTCCTAAGGTATCTGTTATATGGAAAGACTGAACCTTTTCTTTGCTACAAGTTTCCTAAATACAAAAAGCTGCTATTTTTGCAGTTCCAGTTTCACGTTTTGAGTAGCAGGAACTGTCTGGGCTCAATTTTACCTTCCAGAAACAGTTTTTCCCTTCTCAATGTTGGTTTTGCAGGAAAATACAGTGTCCTGGTTTTGACTGGGACGGGGTTCGTTTCTCTTTTTAGCATCTAGAAGAGTTCTCTCTTTTGGTTTTAGTCTGCGACTTGCTCTGAGAAGAACATTGATTGCGCACTGATGTTTGTACTTGGCACTGAGGCCTCAAGGACCTTTCAGCTTCCCGTGTTTTGCCAGTGTGCAGGAGCACAACTGGCTGGGAGGGAGCATGGCTGAGACAAAGGGTCCATAATTTCCCTTATGATTTCAATTTAGATTTAGGATTGAGGGCTAAATTGGCCAATGGAGTATTCCATATCAAGCAAGGTCATGCCCAGTATATAGATGAGGGCTGCCCAGGATGGAGCCCTCTGGCTCTTCCTGGAATGGTCTTCCGAAGGCTCTTTTGGACTCTTGATCTCTTGGAGTTCTCCCTCTCTCTGTCTCTCTCTTTTTGGGCCTCTCACTTATCCAGGATTGCAGTATTGGGACTTTTCTGTTCTGGAATCATTTGTTGGGAAAGGACAGATGCTGGTCACCAAGTGGTGAGCAATTACACTGTGCATCACTTGTTTGTATATATTGTTATCATTATATATCATATATATATTCATATGTTATTATTTTTCATCATTATTGCTTTTAACTTTATATTATTGTTATTGTTAAATTGTTCTTATCTCAACTCACGAATCTCCTTCCCTTTTCTCCTTTAATTCTCTTCCCCATTCCCTGGGGGTAGGGGATGGTGAGCAAGCTGCTGTGTGGCATTTAGTTGCCAGCTGGGCTAAGCCACGACAAGCAGAGCAGACTAGAATTATTAAATTTTTTCCTCTATCACCGTGTAAAGAGACACTCTGCTAGTCCACTTCTGTCAGAAGACTTCTGCTGCCCTACCTTTTCTCCTGCCTGAATATGATTTCATTCTTCCATCATTTTGTATTTTTCAAACCTATTTTTACCCTTGATTTCACTAGGCATATATAATTTGTTTACAACATAACTGGGAGACTGATTTTCTCTTGCATTTATATATGAAAGAGTTAACGTCTCACATGTACATGAATCATATGAAATATCTTCCATTTTGAACTATATTCTGGCATTCTTATACAAGAAGAATGTCGTGGTTTTAGGCTGATCCAGCAACTAAAACTCACAGTCTCTCCTTCTCCAGTAAAGTAGAGAGGAGAGAGAAAAAAAAAACAAAGGGACTGAAGGTTGAGACAAGAACAGAGGGAGCACCCACCAACCATGGTCCTGGGCAAAACAGACAGGGCTTTCTCAAAGCAAAAGAGTTTATTAATGATTACTTAGAAGGACAAAGGGAAACAAAAAAACTGATTACTCGAGAGGACAGAAAGAAACAAAACCAGATCTTAAAACCGACACCTTCCCCCCCACTTTCCTTTTCCTCCCGGCTCTACCTCCTCCCCCCAGCAGCACAGGGGGCAGGGACTGGGGGAGTGCAGGTCAGTTCATTCCGTGCTGTTACTGCTGCTTCTTTCTTAAAGGAGGAGGAGTCCTTACACCCTTTTCCCCTGCTCCAATGGATCCCCTACCCACGAGGAAAAATCCACAAACTTCTCCAGCGTGAGTCCAGCCCACTGGAAACAATCCTTCCCCACAGATTGCTCCGGTGTGGGCTTTACCACAGTCTCGGATACTTAGGGAGCTGTAGCCACTCACTCCGGCGTGGGTCGCCACGCAGACTCCAGATGCCTCTCTGCCTTGTTGTGCATCCCAACACGACCATCCTCAGGCTCAGGCATCTTCTCCCCACGGGCTGCGAGTGGGTCTCTGCTCCACCGAGGCCGTCCTGGTTGCAGGGGGGCCGCCTGCTATCTCACCATCAGCCGCACGGGAAACTCGGCTCCGGCACACCTCCTCCCGCTCCATCCTCACTGACCTGCTGTCGATGCGGCTGTTTCTCTCAGATCTCAGTCCTCTCCAGGTGAACTCAGCCCAGTGGGCACCCCGGGAGTGGGGTGCCCCCGAGTTCCCCAGCTGGCTCCGCTGCCGCCATCCTCCGTGGGCGGCGCCGGCCCGACGCAGGCAGCTGCCCGGTCGGGAGCCAGGGAGCGGGGGGCAGTGCCCTCCTCCCTTCTCTCCTCGATCCTGGGCAAAAGCACCTTTTCCGGTTCCTTTGTCCTGACTTAAATAGGGCAATTTGCAGAGGCGCCCTATTGGCTCAACCCCGAGGGGGATGGCAGTCTGATCTGGTGGCCAGAACTAAGCCTAACCCGGTTCCAAAACCAGGGGGGTCACAGGGAGCAAAACCCCTCTCCTGCCACCAGAACCACCCCCCCCTCCACATCAAACCATGACAAAGAACAACATGGGAAGAAAAACAAAATCTGCAAATGTAGCACATTCATTCCATCAAGTACAAGACAATATTTTATGTGCTCTAAAGAGGCTTATTCTTGTAAAGGTTATAAAATAATTGAGTTCACAGGAAACAAACAAATGAAAAACATACAAGTAATAATCTGGCAGAGCAACAATTTCTGGATCCAACTTTGTTTTTCATTTCACTGCAGTAGCCCCATTGACTTCAATAGATTTTGACTAGATTTCCCCTTGCCTGCTGAAGAAAAGAATTTTTTACCATGCCAGGAATAACCAGTTCAGTTCACAAACACACAGCATGCAAATACTCTGAACTCCTGAGACTACAGAGGAAAGATTTATATTTAACAAAAGAAGTCTCACCAGCAGGAAATGATTTTGGGAACAGTTGTAGCTCTTACTATTTAAAGAACTTTCCCATTTAGGTAAGTCAAACCAGAAATTCCTGAGTCTGCACTATTGTGAGCTGTTTTTTTTTTCCCTCCCAAGGATCATGGAGCACCTTCAGCATTACCTTAGAGGGAACATTTTGATGAAGAGCCTGACTCATGCAGTGTTTTGGAAAAGGAGTCAAAGAAACAGGTGAGAAACAAGGAGCATACTACATCTCAGTGATTCCCAGCTGTTGTTCAATGTGCTGGGAAATACTGGAAAAAAACATTAAAGAATGTGACAAACTTTATTCATAGGTCCAGCTACAAATTCAGGAATCTGTCTTCACGTTCTCAACATCATCTCAAAAGTTTACTAGCTCTTGGAGCAGCAGTCATCCAAGGCTGCGCTATCCATGTATACTCCCTGGAGATGTGCACACCGCCATCAGCGAGATGAAAACATTCTTGACTGCAACTTTGATTGCATGAGTTGATTGATAGGTTGCCTTTCACTTTCTCTCCCTATAATGCTCTTGAACCTTCATGCCAGTGGCTAACTGATAAGAACTGTGTGTTGTAAATACTGGTTTTGAATTCAGAGGTGGTTTTGATATCAGAATACTCATAAACAGTGCTAAGCACTGGTGAAATCAAAATGTTCCAGGAAAATTCTGTTTGAAAAGGATGTTGAATAAGTTATTTAACAAATCATTTAGCAGTCTTCTAAAGGCAATATTATAGAAGTGTCCAAGGGCAATTGTAAATAACTTTGCTAGGGTATTTATTGTTGTTGTGTTTGTTGGGTTTGATTTTTTTTTTAATAAATAAAAGCTTTGTGTATGTCTGGGTTTGATGGCTGATAAGCATTGCATCTGACAATGGGATGATCGATTTTGTACATTACTTTCAATTTACTATATGTAAGACCTGATTCTTATCCACATTCATTCATTTCAGTGTTTTCTCCAATGGTATATTTTATCAAGATTTATTTTTTCACAATTGCTAACATGTGGTTATCAGGGATATCATATCAAGATTTACATTCTTTTCTTGTTACACTACAGAACAAAATGCTTATCTGTACACCTTAAATTTAAATGTACATCATGCACAGAATCAACATTTCTCTTTTGTATCAGATAGAAGATACAGCCTCTGTTTAAATAGTAGTCCCATAAGAAGAATTGTAACTTGAAGGAAAAAGTAGCATATGATGCTTATGCTAGGCTATTGCTAACATGATAGCGTATTTAAATACTTATTTGGTATTTGACCAAAGGAGAACATTGCATGAAATAAATATCTCATTTATCTCTACAGTATAAGAAGGGAACTACGTGACCCAGCATATAGCACACTGAGAATAACATGTGTAGAACCATCTGGCCAATATGCAAACTTATGATCCTGTGCTTGAAATCATAGTTCTTTACAATCTCCCTTCTCAGATCTGCTCCTTCATCCACAGACGGAATTATTCCCAGAGAAGAAGTACCTAGAAACATTTTTGGAAAATAAAGTAGAACTGGACTTCATTTTGTGTCAAAAGACAAAAGTGTCTGGGAGACCTTCCTCATCACAGAAGAACAGACTCTCTTTCTGGTTGTCCGGGACCTAGACTATACTGGAAATTCAGAAGCTGTCATTGTCCTCTTCTTCCTACTTTTGAAATCTTTAAACAGCAAGTGTGGCATGCAAAGAAGTTGTACCAATGTGTTTTCCTATTGGGAAAAGCATATGTTGAACAAACAGGTTGAGACCGGTTTGCCTGCTTTCAACGTAGAGACAGCAAACATACAGCTAGACCTTATAGACCTAAACACAAAGCCAGCTTTTCAGCTGTCCAACCATATCTATAACTCCCTGCTCTTCTCCCTGTTCAGTTGTCCTGATGTTCTGAAAGCTGACTTCAATTTGATACCTCTTTTTGGAGTGTGTGCTTTTTTTCTCTTCAGACCAGTCATGTACTTTAGCTGAACACCATCAGTGCCCAGGTCCCCACATGTTGCTGCTGGGCAAGAAGATCAAGAGTTAGTTGTTGGTGCAGACATAGGAAGAATATTGATTCTTGGAAAGAAACGCTCAATTCTCTGAGTGATTTGCTCTTCCTCAAGGCTAAAGGTGCTCTTCCTATCATTACTTCTCCTTGACAAAGCTCTGAACAGAGATAGCTTGGTCTCTGAAGGAAAAGGAAGGAGTGGCAGGTTTCTTTTTTGATGCTAATTCTGAACAAATCATAATAGTTAGAGACCAATGACCATTAAAGGCAGAAAGACCTCTCAGAACGACTCAAGTTGTGCACTATGATTTCTTTCCTAGCTACCTTTAATTATAGGTGATCTGTTATTTATATTTTTTGGGGATGATGCTAAGCTTTACTTTAAAAAGCAATAAAATTCAAGAAGCGGCATATAGTTTAGATCATTGTTACTGATCCTGGCACAAGACTTTACACTAGCTTTTCTTGTACTGATACATTTAGCACTTCTGCAGCTAAGGAAAATGAAGAAATAAAAGGAAACAGAGGGCACTTTTCTGCACCTAACCCATTTAGTACAAAAGCACTAAATACTAATAAGCACTACGTACTAAATACTTGTTCATGAAGTGTAAGTAAGTACTGTCCACAATTTCTGTCCTTCGTGTATTGCTTCAATGCCAAATGACCATGGATGGGAGAAGATATGAAAAAAAAATAAAGATTTGAAGATTAGAATTTACTGAATTGTACTGCTGATCAAACAGAAATAGAGTAACATCTAATTTACTTCTACTTGGCCTTTGTAGCAATACAGAAGTGTAAAACTATTATTATTATTATTATTATTATTATTATTATTATTATTATTATTATTATTTCCTATTTCTTAAATCAACAGACTTACTTACACAAAATGACTTCTACAAAATTACGTCATACCCAAGAAAAGGAGGCAATTGTTTTTTGTTTTTTGTTTTTTTTTTTCTTTCAGATACTTCCTATAGTACTATTGATGGAATATTAAACCTGTCATGTCCCTGAGAGCACCACCAGCCCTCATCATCACTGCCCAGCCCCTGGCTGGGGAAGGGATGGACCCTGGCTGCCAGGCCCTGCTATCGCCCACCGTGGGGAGCCCACACAGCCCTGAGGTGCCCTGACAAAAGCTTAAAGCTGAATTTTTCTGAGCAAACCTACTACCACTTTATCCTCTGAAATACTTGTGGTCTTCAAGGAGTCATTGCACAGGGGGATGTCTAAGGACATTTTCAGGTTGCTTTTACACCATACTAGCAACTCCAGAGGCAAGTGTTGTCTAGATGTATACGGCACCCCAGCAAGCACTTACAGTTCTTTTGTAGAACTTGAAAAGGAATTAAAATGCTTCTTTCTGTTTTACTGAAGTACTTCATGCCCCCAGGTCACAGCAGTAAGGCCCTGACAGATGATAATTCACTCACTATTCTGCTTCGGAGACTCTGCTCAGCATTGGATAATGCTGCTCCAGGCAGAAAAGACCATCAAATAGTCTATTCTACTTGGTTAATAGATTAAATATAACACAACTGCTACTTCTAATGGCATTTTTGAAAAATTATTCCTGAGGAGAGATACGGTAGTTAAAAACTATGCTGGAGGGGTGGCATGTAGGTCCTGCTACACTGAAGGAGCATTTCTGGAATGTTGTTCTGCATTTTGATTTGTGCAGCTCTGTCAGGGTTGGGTTTACAAATATTTGTGCTTGAGGCATAGAGGAAACATGAAAAGTAGAAAGAAAAAGAAGATGTTGAGGTATCTGAAGGGGAAAGCGAGGTTGGTTTTTGTTTTTCCAGTGAATCTATAGAGTGCAAAAAGGGTAAATGAGAGGTAATGCAAATGAAGAATAAATCTGATAAACAGTAGTCTTTTTCCAGTGGATCAATCTCTTTCAATTTCAGCCTCATTTCCATCAGAGCTATAAGAGCTAAAATGCATCACTGTGAAACACGAATTCAGGATAAAAGAGAGAGTCAGGAAGAAAAGTGCTATTCCATCCTTCCAGAGAGAGAGGAACAACAGAAGCGAACAGATAATGGCATGGATATTTGCATTTAGATGTGCAGCTTGACTGAAAAAATAATAGAAGAGCTCATTATGTACCTCCTGTGAAAAAAATGAGGAGATATTTCTTTTTAAGGAAAAGATAAATATAATTCTGATAATAATGATAATGGGATTAGTTAATTTGTAAAAAACCACAAAGACAAGAACTTTATGGCTCATCTTAGCTAGCGGTCTTGAGGCAATTTAGTTGTTAGTATAATGAGAGGTTTTGTTTCTGTTACTGTCTTAATGAACCTAAATACTTGTGACACTACTTGCAATTGTTTTCAAATTTAAGATTTCTTTCTGTTCAGAAGAGAAAACATGCTCACAAAGTTACGAGAATCATAACTAGCAATAATAGTACTGTAGTCTTACATCAGAAATTCATCCAAGTTCTTGAGGTTGTGTTTAATAATTAGCAGCTGTAGATTCAGTTACCACTGAAAATTATTGAAGCAATACTTTACTCTTTTTGTTACTTATTAAAAGCTAACATTGAAATACCTGAATTTAGGGAATATGTACATTTGGTATTTAATAAAAGTTAAATTAAAAAAATGACATCTGACTTTATACACTTCTCACAGAAGAGAAAAGAAAAGCAAGGAAATGTGTTGTTTTTTAGAAATATTCACCAGCAAGTCTTGGGCTACTTATCCTTTGCAGAACAGAAAATACATAGTGGAAAGCCATTCTTGTGCTGAATCAGGAGAGATTAAAACATGTCTCACTGAAGTTTGTCTAGGTATTTTCATGTTCTTGCCTAACTTGGCTTCACCCAGAGGTGCTAGATGATCTAGATTCCTACTTTGGTTAGGATCGAGTTAAAGATGTTGAAAGAGTTATTTGGAATGAAATCAAAATATCTCCATTTTAAGGTGTGACAAGGCTCCATGATCCACTTTATAAAGCATTTTAAATTACCAGCTAAATGTTACTACCCAAACTGAGATAATACAGAATATCAGTTGGGAGGATCAGACTGATTAGGAAGGAAAAAAATACTGTTCAGATACACATATTACTTGATTCTTAGCAGTGAAAAAAAAGAAATTGTAGATAAAACTAAATTGAATTTGATGAGATTTTTGATGTATGTATTCACTTTTCATGCTTATTTTGGTGTGGTCATTGTTTTCCTAAAATTATTGTCATGGCATTTGTAAATCTCTTGATGCAAAATATACTTTTAAGGCCAGCACTCCAAAACCTGGGGATATTAAAGCAGGTGCTCACAATCACAATACACAGAAGGTGTAAATACTGCTTTTAAGGACTGTTTCAAGATTTTTTGGCAGCTGGGTCTGCTCCTGCGCATGGTTGGCATTGGGCAGAAAAAAGAACCAGATCTGTCTTACTGTTACTTAGTTTGTGTTAATTTAGTTAATCCAAATTGATATTCTGAATGAGGTCCCCATGAGTTTACTTCACCTTTTCAACATGCAGTCTAAGCTCCTTTCCCACTTTATGCTTCCATATCACTTTTGTTTGATTCTTGAAGGAAAACATGTTGAAGGACAGAAAAGCACCAACTGAACTTCCTGAGTTGTGCCTGCTGCAACAAGAAATTGATTTTAAAAAAGCAGCTCTTGAGTGTGGATGGGTAATCAGAACTGAATTCTTGTTGCCAGAATTTGCATCCAGAGCAACTTGCACAGGAGAAAACCGTGATCCAATAATGTTTTACTCATAGCATCCAAAACAGACACAAAAGTCTGTGAAGGATTTGGATGAAGAAATAAGAGAAAAAATGATGCATAAATTAACTGAGGACACATCAAAGAAGTCATTAATGCTCAGTTGACTTGTATTTGTTTCAGACAAGGTGACAACCTAAGTCTTGGGTTTTACATGCTATGCATGAGGCTGCAATTATTAAAAAGAGCTGGTTTGGACTCCTCTCTCAAAGAACTCCTTTGGAGAGAAAATCCTTCAATCATTCATAATGCTCCATTAAAAAGCACCTTCAGAAGCATTCCTCTGAGCACATCCTTCACCTTCCAGTCCTCAGGCCCTCCTTGCCTGCAAGCTGGCTGACTCTGTTTACCATCCTTCCCTCTGAAGACTTCTGTAGGTTCAGACAGATTCAGTCTTTTAACCCTAAGCCACTTTCTTGATTCAGGAGACAGTCTGTTTATGCTTTTAAATTAGAAGTAAGATCTGCTTTACTTCCTGGTAGATGCAAAAGTTCGTTTGTCAGACTTTGAGTAATCTGTATTTAACTATATAGTAAATAACTATCAATGAGGGATAAAAATGTGCCCCTTCCCTTTGCTGAGAAGCCACTGTGCCTCAGCTGGAATGTGTTCTCCTCCACATCAACACACTGTGTCCACCTGACCGTTAAATGTGTACACCAGACAAGCTTTTGAATTGGATAAATGTTGCTAAACATTGGCTATTGACCGAGAATAACGTGAATGTAATTAACCACTTCCAAATGACCGTGTGTTTGAGGTGAGAGATTCCCAGCTTCTTTCTCTTAAATATACCACAGAAGTAAGGTACATACCCTTGCTTTCTGGAGAAGTTATATCAGTATACCAGAAAGGATCTAAGTAAGAACAGGCAGTATGGCAATGCAAGAAGGGAAAGAGGAAGAGCAGAGTCTGCATGCCCCAGCATAACCATGGCCACCTGATTCCTCACCTAGACATCTCATGATTTTTTTTTTGGTTTTATTTTGCCCCTACCCCTCACATTTGTCTCTGTTTCTGAACTGATTTGCCATGTGTTGTTCTGGGTTTTGTGTATTTTTAACTGAGTATTAGCTCACTTTTCGGAGGAGTGGTGGGAAATCCAGCATGGCCACATGTTTTTTCCTGTTTGGTTTTTAATAGCCATATTAGCTCATTTGCTAATGAGCTGGTTTGTTCACTTGTTTTTTTCCTGTGTGGTTTTTATTTCTTAGTCTGTATCTCTTGCTTTGCTATGCTCTAGCTGTCAGGTGTTATGGTCTTTTTCCTTGGTGGGAACAACTGGGTATATTCAGTATTTTGTCCCACACATGCTATAGTTGTGGGACAGGTGGGCTGGCCCTGGAAAGAAAAGGGGCATAGAAGCCTAACAATAATTCAGGGCCAGGATCCCAAGGAGAGAACTGGCATGCAAAAGGTATGAAGAAAACCACTGGCTACCTCTTACAGAAGTTTATCTGTTGGACTTAATAGGGGCTTCTTTTGACATGTGCCCATCCCTTGGTCTCTGCAGGTAGCTTTCTCAGAGCTGGAGCAAACACTGAGGTAAAATTAAAATATGAAGACAAAAGAGTATGAGAACCAATGATATTATTTCTTGAATGTTTTGAGTTTTGGAGGAAAGGAAAATAGCATTCTTTTGAGTTCTTTGTTAGGGAAAAGATTGATTGAAAAAATAAAAAAGTCTTCTTTTATGTAATTTCCATTCTCTTCCCCTGTATAAATTATAAGAAAATAACATTTCCATAGGGGATGGCAGAGGACATTGAAATAAATGAAAGCAATGTCTTTTTCTGCTGTGTGGATGGGAAGCTTATGTACTGCTGGCTGTGAAATCTGTCTTGGATAGCTAATGGCTAGAATAACCGATCTTCTAGCCATGCAGGAATAAGCCTTGTTTATGAGACTGAGCTAATACTGCAGCTGAGCGAGTGGCCGCAAGCTGGAGTTCTGTGTGCAGCTTGAACCAGTCTGTGTTGCTGTCATTGCCCAACAGACCAAAACAACGCAGGAAGGGCATGGTCTTGACTCCAGATGACTTGAAAACAGTCATTACCATTTTTATACAGATTATGTAAAATGCTAGTATTAGACTATCCCTCAGAGTGTCACAGTTATCTACAAACCAGATGGGCAGTTTATTTGAATACTGTGAGAGTTCCAAGGCCAGTCAACGGTGTTTGTGGCATTATGAGGAATGTGACAGTTACATTGTGGTACCCACACTGAAGATTTCACACGTGATTCACCCGAGGAAAAGAGGTCTCAGCCTATCCATGTTTGAAGACTCTTGGACTATGGAAAACACAGTTGTTATGAGTATGTTGGCACTGAGGGTTTATGGCATCTATAAATCTGCAGAAGAAGCCATCTCTAGGAGGGCATTAGCTTTCAGTGCCCCTTGATACATTGCCACCTTACTTTGCAACACTGGTTTTGTGAAAAGCAGATGAATTGTAAGCTTGATGTATGCTAGAAAGAGCTTTAGAAACAGAGGGTTATCAGGAAATATGCTAAGTGTGCTTACATATATTGGTCCCAGAATGTGAATTCATTTTCTGGAACTGGCTATTAACATAGAATCATAGAATCATAGAATGGCTTAGGCTGGAAGGGACCTCAGAGATCATCTAATCCAACCTCCCTGTCATGGGCAGGGACGCCTCTCAACTAGACCAGGCTACTCAAGGCTCCGTCCAACCTGGCCTTGAACACCTTCAGGAAGGGGGCATCCACAACTTCTCTGGGCAATTTATTCCAAAGTCTTACCACCCTCGTACTGAAGAATTTCTTCCTAAGATCTAATCTAAATCTGTTCTCCTTCAACTTAAACCCATTTCCCCTTGTCCTATCAGTGGACACTCTTGTAAATGTCCCTCCACAGCCTTCCTGTAAGTTCCCTTCAGGTATTGGAAGGCAGCTATTAGGTCCCCCCGAGGTCTTCTCTTTTCAAGGCTGAATAATCCCAGCTCCCGCAACCTGTCCTCATAGCAGAGGCGCTCCAGCCCCTGGACCATCTTTGTGGCCTTCCTCTGAACACGCTCCAACAGATCTATGTCTCTCTTATGGTGGGGACACCAGAACTGGACACAGTATTCGAGGTGGGCTCTCACAAGAGCAGAGTAAAGGGGGAGTATCACCTCTCTTTACCTGCTGACCACACTTCTCTTGATACATCCCAGGATGCAGTTGACCTTCTGGGCCGCATGAGCGCACTGCCGGCTCGTGTTGAGCTTCTCATCTATAAACACCCCCAAATTCCTCTCTTCAGGGCTACTCTCAACCCACTCTATACCCAGTTTGTACTTGTGCCTAGGATTGGCCCAACCCAGGTGAAGGACCTTGCATTTTGACTTGTTGAAGCTCATGCAGTTAGCACTGGCCCATTTCTCAAGCCTATCAAGGTCCCTCTGGATGGCATCTCTTCCCTCAAGTGAGTCCACGGCACCACACAACTTGGTGTCATCGGCAAACTTACTGAGGGTACACTCAATGCCGTCATCCATGTCGCTGACAAAGATGTTGAACAGCACTGGACCCAGAACAGACCCCTGAGGAACACCGCTTGATACTGGTCTCCATGTAGACATCGCACCATTGACCACAACTCTTTGAGTGCGACCATCCAGCCAGTTCTTTATCCACTGAGCGGTCCATCTGTCAAATCCGTGTCTCTCCATTTTAGAGACAAGGATGTCATATGGGACAGTGTCAAAACACACTATAAACATGCTCATTAATTGGTTGTTGTGTTCCTTACATCATCAAGTTTTTCACTACAAGCAGAACCTCCCCTCCTTGTCCTTGTTTTCAATTAAAAGGTCCAGTTTTTACATTGTTTTTTTATTATATTAAACATGCTGATTTTGAATGTGGGTCAGTGGATACAAAAGAAAGAAAAGACAAAACCAAAATGACACATATGCTCTGACCATTGTTATGGCTTTACCACTGATCATAACAGGAAAAGATTGGTTTCTGGCTAAATTACTCTGAAATCTGACTTACCTATTAACACAGTTGGGAGTCTGGGTAGGCAGGCTCTCCTGGACCAGACTCCAGTTACTCTCTTATTGTAAAGTAGTTTTGTCTCCAGGGAATAGAAAGCTAGGTGAATTAATGACTAATCAGTTGCGTTCTCTTACTGGCATTCGCTACTATCCACCCTGTTTTTTGATAATAGGATTTCCTTCTTCACTGCATTGCGCTTTCATTATACCTGTCAATATAGCCAGTGATTGCTGTGCTCATTGAATTTAAAAGTGTTACAGTGATGCCTAGCATTTATGACACGTTTCTTCCGTTTGTCTCATGAGTCTGGCAGGTTGCAGAGGTGGAACAGCTCTCAGCTACTTTGCGGTCTGTGTTGATGGGAGTCATGCTTTATGGGCCAATTTACGACTACTTGTGTCCACATTGTTCAAGGCTGCAGTATTCTTGTTATTGCCATTCTTACTGTTAATCGGAAGTATAATTATGAACATTATAAAATGATCATTTCTGACAAACGTATGCAGCCTGATCAGCATCACAAAACAACCTTTCTGATGTCACTCTTGCAAGAGTTGTCACTCCACTAAGTTTGGCTGCTGTCGATCTCATACAGGTCCTTGGTCTTATTTCATTAACAACAACTAGCGTGCTAAAGTCGAAACCACAATTGACAGCCACATATAACATGCATTGTTTTTTAGTCACTCAGTCAAAACTGCCCAAATTTTTGCGACCGTACTGAAGTTATTGAAAGATAAACTACCATGTAGAGAGAACACTGTAACAGGTTACGAGGTCAACTGAAGGGTGCAAAAATGATTCTAACTGCTTGCAATCCACTTTTTCATACACATATGCCTCCTTCTCCATCATAATTAAAAAAACTGGCGTGGATCTTTCTGGACAGCTTCTTTAAATAGCAACAGCATTTTCCACATTAAATTCCTTAAGCAAAAGGGAAAAAAAGAGGACAAGAAGTGTGAGCAATTGCAGCAGAACAGCTCATTTGCTGAGACTGAATTATCTGATAAATACTGACTGATACGTGTATGGCAATCACAGCTGCGCTCACCTGCTCATCTTTTCTTCCTCATTGTCACTAATGTACAATTTCAATCCTAAAGCCACTGAGCACAGCAGAGCATTAAGCAAGATATTGATTAAAATGTACTACAACTAAAAGAATCAAGTACAGATAAATTGATTTGTAACATCTTTTTGAAAATGAATCATTTAGAAAAAAGGTTTCAGGAAAGAGCAAACTCTAGCTGCACAGGAAATAGAAGGTGTATTTTCAATTCATAAGAAATATAATTTATTAATAAAAAATATTGTTTTAACAAGCCTCTTATATGCACATTTTAATACTCTGTTAAAATGTATTTCAGAATGTACTGAAAAAGCTAGACGACGTGAATGTAAAGTAAAAAAAAGTACCAGGCTGAAGTCTTCTTGTTCATAATGTGAATATCTATAAATACTTTTTGTTTCACATGAACAGTCATCTTTCCTATCTCTTTTTTAAGTATAAAAATGTTTGTGCTAATCAAAAGATAATTATATTTGTTTACCCACAAGCTCCTTTTTAAGTGTGTTGTGGTGACTTATTGTCTTTCTGCTAACATTCTCCAGTATGGCTAATATCATGTTATCTTAAATTTTAGCCTACTTGCTGTCAGATAGAAATGACCATATGCTTCTGTTTCATTGTGTTTATTCTTGCCAGTCATCTCATATGTCCATATCTGTAACAGATTTATTGGTTTTAATCATATCATAGAGATATCATACAAAGGATTTTTAGACATCTGAGGGGAATCTAGTTAGCACTAGTTGTCTGTACTTAGGGAACTGAACACTAACCTCTGTCTCCTATTTACCTGTCAGCCCTAGCTTTCCTTTACTCCTTCTTAAAAGGAGTTCTATTTTATTTCTCCAGAATAAAAAAAAAATTTCTTCTTCTACTAACCCTCATCCATCCGTAGATATGTTGACAGTTAATTCAAACCTACATCCATCAATCTGCGCAATCACTCTTTCCAGCTTCCTGTCTCCACCTCCAGTTTGGCTTGTTCTTTTTCTAGTGCATTGATTATGAGTACTAGGAACAGTAAGAGTATTTTCACAACCTGGTGTTAAAAGACCCTAAATCCTTTCAGTGCATTGGCTTCTTTCCTGCAGTCTGCAGCCTACTCAGAATTCTTCTTCCTAAGTAGCCATTATCAACTCTCACAAACTAACCCAGCTGTGAGATTGTTTGCAACTCACAGAAGTGGAGAAAGAGTGGAAAATCCTTACAGTTCACACACTTTGGGTTTGCAGAGCACTGCTCTGACACTGAAAGATATGTATTCAGTTTCAGAGATGAACCAAAAAATAAAGAAAATCTGGTAAATTTACCTCTTCTCCATCTATTGAGTGCTTTTCTTTAGACTTCATATTTTCTTGATATGCACAAAGGCTTTGGGTTTGGAATACAGTGCAATGTATGTTTACATGTTGTCTTTGCTAAATATACACAGATTACTAGTGAAATGTAAAGATGCTATATCATCAGATGATGATAATCTGACTACCTTATGAAGCTACAAGATGTGTAGTTACTGTTAGTCTAGTGTTAGACTAGAACATTTTCTTTTTTTAAAGCATATGTTATACAGTTTTTTAGTGAAACAATACCCAAAGCAAAAAAGGCAAGCTAATGTAGACAGACAATAATAGCTTATCTGGGTTTTATAGCTATTTTACTGGAAATCATTATCTCTAACAGATTTCAGGGAATAGCATGACTCCCTGAATCAGTAGGCACAAGAGTCAAGGAAACGTGTTTCAAAGTGATACGCTAGGGAACAGAATATTTGCATTCAAAAGTAGAGGAACTTCAAATCTTTCAGTGGGAAGGAACAATTTACATGCCGGCAAATGTGATATTCTTCTACCCGTGTATCAGAAGGTTAGTTCTATCTCAGTGAGGAATTTGTACTTCTACATGTCTGTATAATAAAAATTGGAAAGATAAATAAACTCTATTGTATAAATATTAGATTTTTTTTTTTTGCGGAGGTCAGCAATATCTGATCTCATATAGTGTGCAAGGCAAAATACTTTTTTAGAGTATACTGTGCTTAAACCCACCTGGGCTGCTTTCCAGAAGTTCTGGCAGTATTGGAATTGCACTAGAATAAACAGCTTGAAGCTGGACTTAGTGTTGAACTCCATCATACAGAAATTGCTTTGAAAAAAAAGAAAACTATAGGTTACTACCAAGAAGAGTAAAACAAAACCTTGTATTAGTTTCTTTTCCTTGTGTTACTGCTTTGCAGCTGTGACAAAGGACAATTCTAATTTTCTTTTCTTTCTGAAGTGTGACTTAGGTCATCAGTAAAGTTATAACTTCTTCATAGCAATCCAAGCAAGAGAACAAACTTCAGACTTCAAATTAATGTCAGTGGAAGAAAAATAAGTGCAAAATGGCATGTATTGAGTGTAACCCATCTGCAGCATTTGGGATTAAAACCAGGGGCTCACTGCAGTTTACGATAAGCATTGCTACTAAGATATCAATATTCAAATGAAATATCATGAATGCAGTATGTGACTCTCTGAATATCTTCAGATAACTTCAATGTTTACTTTGGTGATTGGCTCTTTTAAGAACAGTTGAACTCCAAGATCAATAATTATTCTTCAGATATCATTAATGGTTAGCCTTTAATATATGGACTTATTCCTGTAAGTCTGTGTCAAAATTTATAATTAAAACCTTGCTGGGTTGTAAAAGAAAATGGGTTTTATTTAGCTTCTACTGAAGTTGTTATTATTTTTGGTCTTTTATTACAGTGATAAAATGGTTCAGACCTCAGAATTTGTTTTAACTGAATGTATTCAGAACATGGACATCCAGTTATGGTTTGAGTGATACATATAGTAATTGTAGAAAAGATCCCATATAAGATTTGAATTCCATTTTCACTATTTCTTTAGATTTATACAAGTATACATGAGAACATAATTTAAGTCTAAAGATAACCATGTCCTCTGCTTCAGCGAAATCAGGTGAATCCTTTCAGAGCTGCATTTCCTGGGGTGATGTGCAGTCTCACTTCCTCAGCATTCCTCTGACCCAAAACAGTCTCTGCAGAACTTCCTTTCCCAGGGCAGGTGTCTCATGGGCTTTATGGCAGAAAAGGATGAAATAAAGAAATTAATTATTCTTGTTGACTTAGGTGGTACCAGGAATAAGTCTCTGTATGCAAGAAAATAGTGAAAAAATCCATTTCTGAAGTAGATTAATCTATGTGCAAACTAAGTCAGTATCTCTGAAAGCAGCCATATATATAAATTCCCCAAACATGATGATCTAAGATTTCTGTCTAAGTATTATAGGTTGTACAGAGAAAGTGATCAGGCCAATATTTTACTCTTTTCTTTGCTTTTCTATCACAGACAAAATGAAGATATTGACATCCCACTGGAATCCTTACAAAATGGCCAAATAAAAATGATAATAAACACATTTATGTACTCTAGCTTTCAGGTTTCTTTGTTTTGCTTCCTGTAAAACCTTCACGGCAGGTTTCTGCCCAAGGCTGGCTGGAGGGCATAAGCATTTAAGCTTAAGCACACTAGTTTAAAAATTACTGCAGGGAGATGAGATCACTTCTGAGATCTGAACGATACGAGGTTCTTGAGCACAGGCTTGTATCTCAAGGTCATTGGTCTCCATTTAAACAGTCAAACTGAATGATCTTGAACAAAAATTTGATTTTTTGTTCTCTGCTTGGTGAATGCCAGTGGCATTCTAACAAGGGGGAAAAGTTCTGAGTGATTTTACAACTGGAAGAATATTCCATTCAAAATTGAAACATTGGCATGTCATTTCAAAGCAAAAGAGAGTTTGCCACAGCACATTAATTAATTGACTTTTTACAGTTTCTAGTTGTAAAAGTTGTCAGTCGGAAGTGACAATCTTGATTTGAATTTGACTCACTTTAGCTCTTACCACGCTTGTGGTCATTAAATAGCCTTACTGTCTGTGTTTCAGTTTTAAGAGAATGAAATTGCACATTTTATTCAGGAGTATTAGAATCTGGTAGGAAACTTGAGCTTAGTATCCACTTTTTAACATTATAAATAATTTGATAAATGATCAGTGCTGTGTTTCTTTCCCAAGTCTTTCTCAGCCCTTGTTTGTCTATGTTCACTTTTTTGTTTCTTCTCTCAGCATGCCACAGCTGCAAAGATATTGTACTTTTTTAAGCTCTGTGTTTAGCTTCACAAATAGATACTATGCAGATGCCAAAACACTGCATCTGTTAATACTTTTTGTACAGAAAAAAAGTACATAGCTGTCAATTACCGTATTTTTTTTCAAGTAATACCAAACTGCAATATGTTCAGTGCTCCATTTACCTTGCTACTATGTAGTGAATATTTGCTTCATAAGCAAATAAAGCCACTTTTTTTTCCAGCTGAGGAGCCTCGGCAGGCAGAGAGAAACTCAAGATATTCCATTGCCAGACAAATGCCTTAGAAAAGTAAGGAACTTAAGTGGTCCTATAACAGTCCATAATCATAACATCTTTTATACCAAACTAATCACATAGACATAGTTGTTGCGGTAGATGAATGTTTAAATGACAGAGAAGTAGTTGCTTACTGAATCACACTGAAGATATTTTAATTGATTTGGAAATGCACTTGTATAGAGTCAACAAACATCAGAAACAATCATCGTTCAATTTTCCTTTTAACGGGAACATATATTTATTAAAAACACAAATGGAAATTATATTTTTTCTTCATTAAATAATAACGGATGAAAAAGAGAAAATTCCCAACAAGCTTCAGTTTATTTAGAAGATGGTTATTAATTCTTTAATCACATACTCTAATAACATTTTTAATGATACCATTAAGTCATGAGTAATGATAGTTAGATTCTTTTAAAATGTTTCAGGCCAGAGTTAAGGACGTGTGGATGTTTTTCCATGCCATAGAACATTTTCAGTTCAGTCTTAAATACTTATGTCCAGAATTGATTAATGCTAATTTTGAGCTACAGAATTCCTGTCTGATTTAGCCTTTACAGGTTATATAAATGCCCTTATGGGTTTAACTATTCTGTATTAATACATTAACTGTAAAAGAAAAATAAATAGCTTGATTCAAAGGGAGTGTAATCATTGTCAAATTCTGCGCTCAGTCAAAAAGATATAATGCTGTACTTAGATACAGAATTAACTCTATATTCTTCACGTTTCCACCAGAGTTTTGTCAAATGCAAAACTGCAAACTCAAAAATACTGATGCCCTTTGAAAAATTTGACTCTGATTATACCTGAATCCAAAGGGTTCCAACATTCAAGTGTATTCAGGTTCACTGGTATAAACCAGGTGAGTATAAAAAATCAAGACATGTTGAGAAATTTCATGATTCCCTCTGTTGTAAAAATACAATGTGCAGGACCTAGTCTAGCACAATAAGCTAATTAGCTACCATTTACAAATCTGTAATTTAGGAAATGAAATACAGAAGAGTTAAACTAAGAATAAATCCCCACAAAATCTTAAAAAAAAAAATTACTTTCGCTCTGGGAAAAGAAGTAGTAGGAAAAAAAAAGTCACATGTGGTTTATACAAAACTTCATAAAGCTTCAGAACCTTTTAGAGATCAGGGAACACAGCTACCAAGGGTGAACCGAAAAAGCTAACAACTTATTTCTTGAAATTCTTCTATTTTATTTCAATTACTTTTGCACCCCTCGAAGCTAACAAGGAATTTTCTCTTAGTTAGCACAAAGAGCTTACATGGACAAGCTTCCTGGTGGAAAACTCACTGTACCTTCACAAAAATAGAGAAAACATACTCAAATCGAGAAAGAAGAGTGTAAGAAGTTGCTTGACTTCATTGTTAAATATTATTTCTTAGAAACTTACTTTGAAAAGGTTATGAGGAATTATGGGACATACATGGCTCAGGTAATGTAGAAAGAGATAAAGGAAACTTTGTAAAGAACATGTCAAAGGGAACATGGAAAGGAATGTACTGAATTATCACAGACTATGTTGCAAAAAAATCTAATTTGAATAATCTCTTCATAGATTGCCAAATGCTAGACATCATTGTGTCCATTTATTCTAAAATAGATTAGTAAATGTTCATTCTATGTCCTTGATCAAAGCTTATGGAAAATTGTCTCTTCCTTGAATACATATTTCTGTTTGTCTAAATGGACTTTTCCCAAAGCTTTGATTTATTGGTAACTGTAACAACAGTAGTGATATCAGCTGAAGGGTTTTGTGTACTAACTTTTGCTGGGAAAATCTGAAAATTTTTCTGAAACTTGAACCTTGATTTCACCTTCTTAACAATGAGACTATTGTTAATTTCTCTTACTCACCCCAAGGAGTGATTATGAATGCAATAAGAACCACCTAGTATTTCCACCATCTTCTAAGAAGGTGGTCAGGGATATTGTTAGTGGTTGCACATATTCTGGTGTCCTGCATGAGTCAGGTTGTCTTATTCCTTCCAGTCTGACAGTTTCACTGCTATGGATCATTGAACATGAGAAATGTATACTTCAGGAGGTTAAATTGCAGTATCAGCTTTACTGGCAGATACACACAAAACCATGAAAGAGATGAAATGGCTGTAACATTTGTGAAATTATTACGAGTATATCTACAATATTTTTCCATTTATATTTCCATTCCATTCCAAATTAAATTCCATTGATTTTAAAAGTATGAAACAAATTTAGTCCCAGGATATTAACTGCTGCAAATGTGCAGAATACCAGGATCCAAATCTAGTTAGTAAATAGAGATGGAAAAATTACTCAGTAGTGTGTAGTTAAAAACAATTTATTGTAAATTGCTGGAGAAATAAGAAATAGCTTGTTTTCCGAAAACTTGGGGTTATAGCATAGCAGAATTGACATGAAATCAAATGACAATGACCTGATATAAGCTAGCTCTAAAATTCTATTTGTTGATGCTGCAGTTAATGTCTGTGGACTCATTTGGCCTCAACACCTAATGCAATGGCTTTTCTATTGACCTCCAGTGGAACTATTTGCTGAATGATATTAATCTGCTTGTTTTGTACCCTTGAAATCTGCAATCTCTACCTGGTCAGCATGATTTGAGATTGATTTTTCTGCTACTTTGAAAGCCAGTGTGATAGATGAGGGCAAGCTAGAATGTTCTCCTAAGTGATCTATCCAACTTGTGAAACTCTTTCTTAAATTCTGAAGTGCCTTTTTCCAGAAAAAGATGCCTGTTGGCCTTGGAATTTTTTTTTCTCTCTCTAAACTGATTTATTTTAACTTAAAAAAAAAAAAAAAAGTATATAACATTTTGCAGATGAAACTGCCATCTAAATGAAGAAATACTGTAGAGCAAAAATGCAATCATCTGGGAGGTTGTTCTTTATCAGAAGTTGAAGCTAGATCAAGGTAATGTGACTTCCTTGAGATCTGAACATTTTCTGAACCTGCAAATTGCACCAGGAAGCATATATTTCACAAGTTTTTTGACTATACATAATTAACTAGAAAATAGTGCTGTTTTTGGGAGAAATACTTGGAGTTCCCTAAATCATGGACATTGAGTTCTCAAACAAAGCATGTAGCAGTAGCTGATTCTTGAATTCTAACAGTCTTAAGATGAAAAAAAATGTATACAGGTCTTGCCATTTACAAGTCTTGCTTTTTTCTAGTTATATTTGTGGTAAAACTTAGTGCTTAAGCAGACTCTGTGCAGGAGCCACTCATTAATTTCTAGTGTAGTTATGCTATAGTGGTAAAAAATGTATTCACAAGTCTCTGACGTGTACAAGGTTATCATAAATATTCGTACAACTAATTTAGCCAAAAATAATAGCTTTATTTTCTTCATTTGAGCTGTGAAACATTCCAAGGTGAAAAAAAAGTGTAAATTTACAAAAATCTGTGAAAAGATATATGTATTTTATAAACAAGTCACTGTAAAATGTGTTTCCTTCATATTTTGCTTAGCATCATCACATAATCCTGCAATATGATTTTTTATTATTGTTCGTTTTTGTATAGCTAAAATATCTTCTTAAATATTACTAAAAAGTACAAGGAGGAAAAAGAAATCCTTTAAGTTTGAAAGTATATAAAATTATGTTTATCTTTGTGAGATTGTGAAATATTAATCTATTTTAATAGATAGGCAATTGAGGCAGAAGGAGGACTAATGTCTTCACTCAGCAGTAATCAGAATCAAAATCTTCTTCAATTGGTAAAAATTATCATAGGTCCAATTAAGTCAGTGGAATCTTTTCTCAAAAATGCAAGCTAGTGCAAAGGTTACAATTGTGCTGTTCTTTAGCTAGTACTCTTATTCTAGAAATTCCTGGTTAGATTCCCTCCTGTTAAGGTGATGGAACAACTGGTCTTGGAAACTGTTTCCAGGCAAATGAAGGGCATGAAAGTGGTAAGGAACAGTTCACATGGATTAATAAAGGGGAAGTCATGCTTAAGCAGCCAGATAATCTACGATGAATTGTCTGTCTTGGTAGATGAGGGGAAAGCAGTGGATACTGTCTACCTGGACTTCAGTAAGGCTTTCAACACAGTCCCCCATAAGTTTCTTATGGAGAAGCTGATGAGATACAGGCTGAATGAGTAGACAGTGAGTTGGACTGAAAACTGGCTGAATGGCTGGACCCAGAGGCTGACGATCAGCGGCACAAAGTCGTTGGTAGCCAAACTAACATTGTACCCCATGGGTCAACACTGCATCCAATATTGTTCATTAATGATCTGAATGATGGGACAGAGTTGTACCCTCAGCAAATCTGCAGATGACTTCAAATTAGGAGCGTCTGATATGCCAGAGGGTCAAGCTGCCATCCAGAAGGACCTCAACAGGCTGGAGAAAGGGGCTGACAGAAGCCTTAGGTTCTACAAGAAGTGCAGTGTCCTATACCCAAGAAGGAAAAATTCCAAGCACCAGAACAGGTTGGGGGTCAACCAGCTGGAAAGCAGCTTTGCAGAAAAGGATCTGGAGGTCCTTGTGGACAACAAGTTGAATGTGAGCCAGCGGCAAAGGCCAATGGTGTCATGGGCAGCATTAGGAGACATTTTGGAAGCAGAGCAAGGGAGGTGATTCCTTCCCTCTGCTCAGTGCTGGTGAGGCCAGTACTGAGTACCTGGAACACTGTGTCCAGTTCTGGGCTCCCCAGTACAAGAGACATATGGAGCTACCTAAGGACTCCAGCAAAGGGTCACTAAATTGATTAAGAGACTGCAGCATATCTCCTATGAGAAAAGTCTGAGAGAGCTGAGACTGTTCAGCCTGCAGAAAAGAAGACTCAAGGGAGATCTGATCAATGTGTACAAATACCTGAAAGGAGGGTGCAAAGAAAATGGAGCCAGGCTCTTTTCAGTGATGCCAGTGACAGTACCAGAGGCAATGAACACAAACACAGGAGGCTCTGTCTGAGCACAAGGAAACACTTTTTTACTGTGAGAATGACCAAGCACTGGCACAAATCTCCTTGAGAGATGGTGGAGTCTCCAGCCCTGGAGATATTCAAAAGCCATCTGGAGATGGTCTTGGGTAACGGCCTCTAGGTGGCCCTGCTTGAGCAGGGGGGTGGGACTAGACGAGCTCTGAAGGTCCCTTCCAACCTCAACCATTCTGTGATTCTGTGAAGCAATCTAAGCTAGTTTAGGTGACTGTCAGATGATATGGAACTTACTGGGAACACATGCTGTTCTGGAACGGACAACTAGGATGACACACAGCATTGAAAATATCACTACCCATCTATGTTTGTGTAGCTGATTTTTGCTCTTAACACTAGGTTAACTTAATTGTTCTCTGGAGCCCCTACAAATATTCTACAGTGACTAGCCTAGACTTTTAGAATAAGTTTATAGAGTAACAAAGATTAATTTTCTGTATATGGAGTACAATTATTTTTCAAAATAAAACTGCAAAAGAATTTGCACAAAAAGGCTGTTTTTCAATTATTTTTGAAGTATTTTTTCCAATATATTTTACTGAAAAGATTATAAAATGTGTCATGAAAAGTAATCCAAAAGATTTCATTCATCAATGGAATGACAATAGTAAAAACCAAAAGTCTTATTTTTTTTTCAATTTAATAGATATTATTATTTAGTAATTATTGTAGTTATTAATAACTAATATTTGTTAAAGAAGGAAAAAGTCTCTTTGGGTTGTTACTAGTGACTCATAAATTTCAGTAGGGATGCAAGAATAATTGACAGTTCCAGATCAAAAATATAAATGGCAGTATTCATTTCCATATGCTCTACTATGTTACAGTCTGTGAAGCAAGCAAAAAATCAGCTACAGTGTGTTCAGCACAGTGTATTTTCAAAGTATTAAATACTACTTTCCTCAAAAGAATTGCAAGACAAATTAAGCATAGGTGAACTGGATACAACATGGAAATATAGTAAAGCGTGTGGTAACTAGAACCATCGAACTGATTTAATAACAAATATTTTTAAAGCTGTTTACAAGGGTTTTATTCAGAATAGAAGGTCAAATAATATATTATTCAATATTTGAACCAAGCAACATAATACAGATATTCAATCTACTTGTAATATAGATTTTAAAAATGACAAATGGATTCTTAACTCAGCTAAACAATTTAAAATAAAGGAGTTAAAAACTGATTAGTTTTAATGAAAAAGTTTGATGCTGTCAGTTGACTACTGCCATTGGGAAAGAAAATTAAGATAGGGTGTGACGAGGAAAAACCAAGTGTAACTGTGTGCATTGCAGTGTAACTATATATGGAGCTCATAAAAAACCCAACTTATTATAACTTTGAAATGTTATCTTTACATGCAAATGCTTAGGATACCACCACTGAGATTCTGTCATTTGTTGGAAGAGATTTATCTTTAAATAGGCATAAAGCTGGTATTTTTCTTTGGAAAATGAAGGTTAAAATGATTAATGAAAAAGCTTGTTACAGTCATTCCACAAACAGTGCAGGGATTGATCTGTTGTATGTATCAGATAATGGATTTGTGTCTTTTCAATTATTATCTACGCAAGGGAAAATCATCATGATAAAATAATGTGTGCAGGCAGTTATAACTGATACATTCAAATATGTCTAACTCCTTCTAATAACTCTTAATAACTTTGTTGTTTTTTTTCATCCAAAATTCAAATATTAAATTTTTGCCTAGGAAGCTGAAAGCTGTATATCTTTGTTAGTAATTGAAGACTAATTGATATTTGGTGAAATAAGAAGTCAGTAGGGATTTTTATCTGAAGTGCAAAGCATTTTATGTAAGCTTAGAAGGGTTAGAAGCTTATGCTTCATTCTGAGATAGAAGAAATTCTTGACTTGTGGTCTGGTTTTCTAATACAGCTTTTTACGTTTGAATAATAGACAATAAGAGCAATAACTCTAAAGCTAATGGTGTTTGTAGAGTTTCTTTATGTCTGCTGTGACTCGATGACTGGATCGATGGGCCAAGGCTAACTGTATGAAATTCAACAAGATCAAGTGCCGGGTCCTGCACTTGGACCACAACAACCCCCTGCAGTGTTACAGGCTTGGGGAAGTGTGGCTGGAAAGCTGCGCAGCAGAGAAGGACCTGGGGGTGCTGGTCGACAGCCGATTGAACATGAGCCAGCAGTGTGCCCAAGCAGCCAAGAAAGCCAACGGAATCCTGGCATGTATCAGAAACAGTGTGGCCAGCAGGAGCGGGGAAGTGATTGTCCCCCTGTACTCAGCACTGGTGAGGCCACACCTTGAGTACTGTGTCCAGTTTTGGGCCCCTCACTCCAAGAAGGACGTTGATGTGCTGGAGCGGGTTCAGAGAAAAGCAACGAAACTAGTGAAGGGTTTAGAGATCTTGTCCTATGAGAAGAGGCTGAGGGAGCTGGGACTGTTTAGTCTGGAGAAGAGGAGGCTCAGGGGGGACCTTATCGCTCTCTACAATTACCTGAAAGGAAGTTGTAGGGAGATGGGGGTCGGTCTCTTCTCCCACGTTATGAATGACAGGACGAGAGGGAATGGCCTCAAGTTGCGCTAGGGGAAATTTAGGTTAGATATCAGGAAAAATTTCTTTACAGAGAGGGTTGTGAAGTACTGGAACAGGCTGCCCAGGGAGGTGGTGGAGTCCCCATCCCTGGAGGTATTTAAAAACTGTGTAGATTTGGTGTTGAGGAACATGGTTTAGGGACCCTGACAATGCAGGGTGAATGCTTGGACTCGATGATCTTGAGGGTCCCTTCCAACCAAATGATTCTATGATTCTATGATTCTATGATGATATAACTACAATCTTAAAGGAGACAAAGTGAATCAAAATGACTCTAAACTCAGCTATATGTCATTGCTATGGATATTTTATTTAAATACAAATTAATAGAATCATAGAATCATAGAATCATAGAATGGTTCAGGTTGGAAGGGACCTCAAAGATCACCTAGTTCCAAACCCCCTGCCATGGGCAGGGAAACCCTCCACTACACCAGGTTGCCCAAAGCCTCATGCAACCTGGCCTTGAACACTTCCAGGGATGGGTCACCCACAACTTCTCTGGGCAACTTGTTCCAGTGCCTCACCACCCTCTACACGCCTTTCTAAAAACTCCCTCTCCAGCTTTCCTGTAGGCCCCCTTTAAGTACTGGAAGGCTGCAATAAGATCAACCCTAATCTGTGTAGACATTAAAACACCTATAGCAAACAATCAAATATTATCTTTGCTCATATAAAATATCTTCCTACCATCACCGATAAGGAGAACAGTGTAGGAAAAATATACATACTGCAACATCTTTTTTTGTCTGCTTCTTCATTACTTGAGTGTGGCTTAAAAAATATAACTGAAAGCAGAATATAGCCCAGATTTTTTTGTTTGTTTGTAATAATCCAAATAAGAAGTGCATAGGCTGCAGGGGGGCTGCCTGCCATCTCGCCAGCGGTTGCAGGGAAACTCAGCTCTGGCACACCTCCCGCTCCATCCTCACTGACCTGGTGTCTGTGTGGCCGTTTCTCTCAGATCTCAGTCCTCTCTGGGTGAACTCGGCCCGGTGGGCACCCCGGGAGTGGGGCGCTCCCCAAGTTCCCCAAGCGGCTTTGCTGCTGCCATCCTCAGAGGGTGGCGCCGGCCCAGCGCGGGAAGTCGCCCGGCCAGGAGTCGGGGAGTGGGGGCAGTGCCCTCCTCCCTCTCTCCTCCTGGGCAAAGCACACCTTTCCGGTTCCTTTGTCCCAACTTAAATAGGGCAATTTGCAGAGGTGCCAATTGACTCAAACCCCGAGGGGGATGGGAGTCTGATCTGGTGGCCGGCTCCTGCCACTAGAACCACCCCCCCACATCAAACCATCACAATGGTACAGCAGCAGCAGCAGCTCAAGCTGGGTGTCTTTGGAGAGGAGTCGAACGGAGGAAAGCAATACCTGGGTAATTATATCCTTACAGACTATTCACCCGTCCCTCACGTGGTTGTTCAGCTCAATACTAATATTCAGATCTGGAGTCTTCTTGTTCCTCATGGGATTCCTTCACTGTCTTTCAGACAAATCATTATCTTGTCTAATTGCAGCTGATGTTGATGGTTGTAGCCTTAAAGCCTCCATATCTCCCTGTTTACGTTGGCTCTGGGAGCCCTGTTTTGACTAAATAGGTACATGTTCAGTAAATCTGAGTGGAAATTTACAGCGTCCAAAGGCTTCAGCAAATCTAGCTCCTCACGCTAGGTAGGTAAAGCTAAGCCAACAGTGTAATAAATCACACAATATTATAACTCTCAGTGATTTATTCTATTTAAAATGTACTTGTTTAAGCTGAACAACTAATATTTCTTACTCTTGAGAAGCATCCCAGCTAAGAGGAGAGTTGCCTGGAGTGCAGTCCAGTTGCTGTACATGGAGAATTCAAATTGGGCTCACCCAGCAATCTGTCGTAGCTAAAAGATCTCGTTGCTTTGAGGAGCACCCTTGAGAGGTGTTCCTGCTAAAGGGAAGACCATCATGCAGCCATGCCTGGCAAGAAGAGCTCAGAGAAGGCTCACTAAGGCTGCCATGTTTATGGGACAAAGTGGTTGGCTCATAATCAAATTGCGTACAATTGGAGAGGAATGCTCGAGGCTCTTCGTACCCACAACTTATCGGTGTTCACTTTGTCACTCTGCTCCTTGTGTGTTTCCTAGAGGAGTTCTTGGCCCGGCTCCAGCTCTGGCCTTTTCCTCCTTTGGAGCTGTCCTGGTTTTGACTGGGACAGAGTTAGTTTTCTCTTTTAGCAGATAGAATAGCTCTGTGGTTTGGATTTAGTATGCGATTGTTATGAGAAGAATGTTGATAGTGCACTGATGTTTATAGTTGGCACTGAGGCCTCAAGGATCTTTCAGCTTCCTGTGTTTTGCCAGTGTGCAGGAGCACAAGAGGCTAGGGGGAGCATGGCCGGGACAAAATGTCCACAACTCCCCTTATGATTTGAACGTAGATTTAGGATTGAGGGCCAAATTGGCCAATGAAGTATTTCATATCAAGCAATGTTATGCCCAGTGTATAGATGAGGGTTGACCAAGAAGGAGCTCTCTGGCTCTTCTGGGAATGTTCTTCTGAGGGCTCTTTCAGATTCTCTGTCTCTTGGAGTTCTCTCTCACTTTCTTTTTGGGCCTCTCACTTATCCAGGATTGCAGTATTGGGAATTACCTGTTCTGGAATCGTTTGCTGGGACAGGACAGACGTTGGTCACCAAGTGGTGAGCAATTACACTGTGCATCACTTGTTTGTATATATTTATATGTGGAGAAACCTTTTGGCTGCTGCAGCATCCTGTGAAAGTTCTTTCCCTATGCAGGCTAACTAAGAAACACCTGTAGCTCGTTACACTGGGTAAGTTACCTTGAAACAGGTGCTGTAGCATTCAGCCAATCACTCTGGGAGATGGATGGTCAAGTGACCAATAGCCTTGACCCATCTAGCAAATCATGTGACTCCTGACTATTTAAGGCAGGGCGTTTACTCCTAAGGGTGAGGCATTTCCTCTTGAGTCTTAGAGGAGTGTGGGCCTTCCTTAGAGTAAGCCTGAAGCCTTCGCATTAGAGCATTGGTCTACTTGGAGCCACCTGAAGCCTTCCAGCTGCGACAACTGGTGACCCCGACGTGATCCAGCTGCAACTAAGATCTGAAGGTACGTGCTTCCGTACACGGGGCTCCAAGGGACGAACTCCAAATTAGAATGATGGGACAAAGCTCCACAAAAGAAAGCATGATGTTTTCCATTCTCAAACCTGCAATGACAGTCGCAGGGGCTAAAATAAGTGATGAAGCTCTCTGTGAGCTGTTAGATTGGGCGGCAGAGCATGAATGCCTGACCGACCTCAACACCCCTTTTAGCTCAGAAGCGTGGAAGCAGCTAGGGGATAAGCTAATCTATGAAACAGTATTTGGACGAAAGAACCTGACTGGTCTGCTACGTATTTGGGGAACTGTATATGATGTAATGCAGAAATGGACAGTAGAAAGGAAGGAAAAAGTATTGCCAGATTCTGATGAATCCACAAGTGAAGTTTCTGAAGGGGACGATGAATTATCTGAAAGGGGACTGACCATGGGTAGTGCACCAGTTGTGCCCCCGCTGTCCTCAGATATGGAGAAAGTTGTGGGGACTGCACAGAAGCTTTACCCCTCCCTACGAGATTATGTCCAACCCAAGTGTCCTCCTCTTGATTTTTTGACACCGGAATACTCCTCTGGACAAGACAAAGCATTGGAGCGTCCTCCACCCTTCGCCCCAACAGCCTCCCCTTCTTCTGCATCTCAACCAGCTACTTCGGCCAATACAACAGAACGTGTTTTTCCTACTGCTCCGCCTTTTGCCCCTCAACCAGACCAGGCACCACAAGGACCATTCCCGGGCATGGCACCCTGGTCTTCCGCAACTTCATGTCCTGCGGCATCACCCATAGTGCCCGGCTATCTGCCACGGGCACAAATGGAGCAACCCCAAACAACGCATTTCATAATACACCAGGTTATGGCAGGTTTGCAAGCAATGTCGCAACAACTAACAGTATTGATGGAAATGTTGCGGCAGGTTACTGCTGCCAAATCCGTACCGGGACAACCTGGGCTGGCCGTGCCAACCGGCCCAGCAACGACCCCGGAAGTGGCGCCAAGCATGCCACTGACAACAGCAGTGGCACCTTCACGGACAGTGGTGCCGACACAAGTTTCCGCAACCCAGACTGCATCTCCATGGACTGTTCCACAACCGGCCCCAGCCTCCGCCTTTACACGACCCGTTGGCCCAGCGTCTGCATCCTGTCAGAAGCCATTGGACACACCCCTGCCTGATGATGTTTCATCACTGCAGGAAGCCGTGGCGACGGTCAGACAACAACAAACATGGCCGACCCACAACCGTCCCTGGACCCTTCCCGAATGCAAGGTGACTGTGCGTCCAAAAAATTCAAAACGGTTCTGGGAAGAAGTCAAGAGGTGGGCTCTGGAAGCTGGCGACTGGGATCTAATAGAAAAAGTTGGGTTGCCTGAAAAGGGGTCTGAGCAAATTGTTCAGGGAAGTAATGAACGAACAGAGGATCTTATCCAAGCCTTTCCAGTACAAAAGGCGCTTCCTAACTCAGGTCAAATTGACAAACACGAAACCATCGCCTGGAAGGTAGTCCAAGACCTGCAAACCAAGGTAGAATCATAGAATCATAGAATGGTTAGGGCTGGAAGGGACCTTCAAAGGTCATCTAGTCCAACCCCCCTGCAAGGAACAGGGATATCTCCAACTAGATCAGGTTGCTCAGGGCCTTGTCCAACCTGGCCTTGAACGTCTCCAGGGATGGAGCATCCACCACCTCTCTGGGCAACCTGTTCCAGTGTTCTACCACTCTCATGGTAAAAAATTTTTTCCTAATATCCAACCTGAACCTACCTCCCTCTATTTTAAAACCGTTACCCCTTGTCCTATCATAACTGGCCCTCCTGAACAGCCTCTCCCCATCTTTCCTGTAGGCCCCCTTGAGGTACTGGAAGACCGCTATAAGGTCACCCCGGAGCCTCCTCTTCTCCAGGCTGAACAGCCCCAACTCTTTCAGCCTGTCCTCATAGGAAAGGTGCTCCAGCCCTCTTATCATCTTCGTGGCCCTCCTCTGGACCCTCTCCAACTGGTCCATGTCCTTCTTATGTTGGGGACTCCAGAACTGGACGCAGTACTCCAAGTGAGGTCTCACGAGGGCAGAGTAGAGGGGGAGAATCACCTCCCTCGACCTGCTGGCCACACTCCTCTTGATGCAGCCCAGGACGCGGTTGGCCTTCTGGGCCGCAAGAGCACATTGCCGGCTCATATTGAGCTTCTCGTCCACCAGTACTCCCAAGTCCTTCTCCTCAGGGCTGCTGTCGATCCATTCACCACCCAGTCTGTATTTATGCCTGGAGCACAATACGGGTTAGATTCTCCTCAGGTCATGCAGATCATCAGGATATTAAATACTGACCTACTCTCCCCATTCGACATTAAACATCTAGGTCAGGTATTATTTCAACCAGTACAATATACAGTCTTCGAGGCCAACTGGAGAAGAATGGCTGAGAGAGCTGCAGCCGGAAACATGCAATTACCCCCAACTGACTCCAGATACGGAGCTCCAGCAGATGCTCTATTGGGAGCCAATGCTTTCGCTGACCCCGATTTTCAAGCTACGTGGCACCCCCAAGTTCTTGAGCAAGCCCAAAAGATCGGCGTGGGAGCTCTATTAAAGGGCATAGATATGGCTGCCCCAAAAACACGGTACGTGAAGATTTATCAGGGGCAGAAAGAACACTTTTTATCTTTTGTAGAGAAAGTTGCTGCAGCCCTTGAAAAACAGGTCGAAGATGAAAACCTGAGACAACTACTATGTAAGCAGCTGGCAAAAGACAATGCCAATGAAGAATGTAGAAAAATCATAAATTCCATGCCAGGGGAGCCTACACTAACAGAAATGATGGAAGCATGCTCTAAGCTAGAATCTGAAAGCTATAAGTCTGCTCTGGCCACAATTCTACGGCCTATGCAACCCAAAAATGCTGACCCGGAACCAAAAAGACAACCTAAGAGGGACAATAGACAAAGACAGACGAGACAAAGAAGAAACAAGGATAACAGGAGACCTGCTCGCTGCGTAAGATGCGATAAGCCAGGCCATTCTGCGAGATATTGTGAATCGTTATACCATGCCAATGGCCGACCCCTGACTCGTTCGGGAAACTTCCCCAGGAGCGCAATGGGGATGTGCGCTCAGACAGAAATGTTTCCCCAGAGCATGATACCAACCCAGGCTTACTCAGCCAGCTTTCAGCCAGCACCGAGGGATCAGCCGGGGTGGATGTATGCACCGCAAAAACAGTCGTCTTAGAATCCTGTCGGGTCTATAAGGTTCCCTTGGATGCATTTGGGCCTCTAGGACATGGGCTAAGTGCATTATTGGTGGGAAGATCTAGTACCACCATTCAAGGGATCTTTGTTCACCCAGGAGTTATTGACGCTGACTTCACAGGACAAATTTGTGCGATGATTTCCACGCCCACCCCCCCTGTCGCAATACCGGAAAAGACTTGGATCGCTCAACTTGTACCCTTCAAATCAAGTGTCCCTAAGGCAAAACGACAGAGTCGTGAAGGTGGTGGTTTTGGTTCCGCAGGACTTCCGCAAGTTTACTGGACTGCGGATATCTCCAGCCAAAAGCCACAGATGACTTGCACCTTAATATTGCCAGATGCCCAGCCGTCCAGGATTCAGCTCCGAGGTTTGATTGACACAGGGGCTGATGTGACAATCGTCTCCTTCTCCGCATGGCCTCCTACATGGCCTTTAGCCCCCGCAGGGTCAGCCATTGCAGGACTGGGAGGAACCGCACAGAGTTATCGAAGCGAACGACCTGTGGTGGTAAAGAACGCAGAGGGTCAAACAGCTACAATTCGGCCCTATGTCACTACAGCTCCACTCAACCTCTGGGGGTGGGATGTCTTGGCGGCCTGGGGAGTATGTATCGGGACAAATTTTTGATGGGGGCCACTGTACTGAAGGGTGCACAATATCCTACGTTGCCTTTGCGATGGTTAGCAAACAAACCCATCTGGCAACCCCAGTGGCCCCTACCAAAAGAAAAATTAGTCGCCCTTCATCAACTAGTTAAGGAACAATTACAACAGGGACACCTTGAACCTTCTACCAGTCCCTGGAATACGCCTGTCTTCGTAATTAAGAAGAAATCAGGAAAATGGAGATTGCTACAAGATCTCCGAAAAATCAATGCAGTAATGGAAAGCATGGGAGCATTGCAGCCTGGTATGCCCTCACCCACCATGATTCCAGCAGGGTGGGAAATCTTGATCATTGATTTGAAGGACTGTTTTTTCACGATCCCCTTACATCCTAATGACAAACCAAAATTTGCCTTTACTGTACCTGCGGTTAACAATGCTGAACCTGCAAAGAGATATCAATGGAAGGTCCTACCTCAGGGCATGAAGAACAGCCCGACTATCTGTCAATGGTACGTTGCTCAAGCTTTGTCCGGAATCCGTAAGCAGTTCCCTGAAGTATACTGCTACCATTACATGGATGATATCCTGGTAGCAGCATCCACCCAGGACGAGCTGCTGAAGATACAGCCTCGGCTACTCACTGCTCTGCATTCTTATGGATTGCAAGTGGCTCCAGAGAAAGTTCAACAGCATCCTCCTTGGAGATATTTAGGAGTCAAAATTTTGGACCAAACTATACAACACCAAGAGGTGCAATTCTCGAGTTCTATTAAGACCTTGAATGACGCTCAGAAACTGTTGGGCGTCATCAATTGGTTACGTCCCTATCTAGGGCTAACCACGGCGCAACTTGCGCCCCTCTTCAATATTTTAAAGGGGGACCCTGAGTTGAATTCACCTCGAAAATTGACTCCTGAAGCGCGACGGGCACTAGAGGAGGTTCAACAGGCCATTTCTGCTCGTCAGGTTTACCGAATAGATCCCTCCATTGATATTACCGTTTTTATTACCACTCCAGATTCTCATCCAACAGGTATCATTGGCCAATGGAACAAACAGTGGTCTGACCCCTTGCATATTCTGGAATGGGTCTTTTTGCCGCACCAACCAAAAAAGACAGCATCTACGTTATTTGAATTAATTGCTTGTCTGATAATCAAATGCCGTCAGCGCTGTCTACAATTGGTGGCAGCAGATCCTGCAATAATTGTTCTGCCAGTACAGCAGGAATACTTTGAGTGGAGCCTTACTAACAGTGCTCCTCTCCAAAGTGCGCTGGAAAATTTCTCAGGACAAATTGCATACCATCTGCCTAGCCATAAATTGCTGCAATTGGCAAGATCGACAAGCTTTACCTTGCGGCCAAAAAATAGCCGAGTGCCAGTACAAGGACCCACCGTCTTCACTGATGGGTCTGGGAAAGCTATTGTTACCTGGAAGGAGGAATCTGAGTGGCAGGTGCTGGAAGGCCATGAGTCAGGCTCAGCCCAGTTGGTTGAACTGAGGGCTGTTGCCATGGCCTTTCAACGGTTCTCGCAGGTACCTTTGAATTTGGTCACTGATTCTGCTTATGTGGCTGATATAACACAATGCTTAGATTGTTCACTTCTGAAAGAAGTGAATAATGCGGCTCTCTTTTCTCTGTTAAAAACCTTATGGTGTGCAATTCAAGATCGAGTTCACCCATATTACATCCTGCATATCCATAGTCATACTAATTTGCCAGGCTTTATAACGGAAGGCAACGCCAGGGCTGACATGCTAGCTAACCCCGCATGGGTAGCACCTCAGCCCGATAAAATCGCACAAGCCAAGGCATCGCATAATTTCTTCCATCAAAGTGCACATACCCTGCAGAAACAGTTCCACTTAACGCCCACTGAGGCTCGGGACATTGTCAGCGCTTGCGCTGACTGCCACGGACTTGCGGCACCTCTGCCATCGGGGGTAAACCCCAGAGGCCTAAAGGCCCTGCAGCTTTGGCAGATGGATGTAACGCATGTTCCTGAATTTGGCAGGTTTAAGTATGTGCACGTGTCTATTGACACTTTCTCCTCAGCTATGTGGGCAACTGCTCATACTGGGGAGAAAAGTCGCGATGCCATTGCCCATTGGAAACTCGCTTTTGCGGTCTTGGGCGTGCCTTCTTCTATAAAAACCGATAATGGCCCGGCCTATGTCTCACAGAAGACGCGGCAGTTTTTACAACTATGGGGTGTAAATCATACTTTGGGTATTCCACATTCTCCTACTGGCCAAGCCATTGTTGAACGCGCTCATGGCACCTTGAAGCGTGTTTTAGAAAAACAAAAAGGGGGAATGCATGGAGAAACCCCACAGAGTCGCCTAGAAAAAGCGTTATACACAATTAACCATCTTACGGTGCCATCAAATTCAAATAATCCCATTATTTTGAATCACGTTCTTTCGTTGCAGTCTTCAGGCGAGACGCACCTGCCCCGAGCAAAAGTCTGGATACGGGACCTACTCACTAAGACGTGGGAAGGCCCATATGAGCTTATTGCTTGGGGTCGTGGGTATGCTTGCGTTTCCACAGATACTGGGATACGATGGCTACCCGCAAGATGCGTCCGCCCTGACCTGCAACATCAGAAACAGAACAGGCAACATCCGAACGATGGCCAGAATGGAGATCATCCATCAAATGACCCTTCTAATGGAAATAATGACATCGGCCATCAACCTGTTCCTTCCACGAGTAGAGACTAAATTTCAAGTCTCCGTCGGAGTCAGAATGTTAGAATTAATAACTAAATGTGACTGGTTTGCTAGATGTATCTCCCATGGTATTGCTGAAAAATCTCCCTGCTTGATTTAAACTAATCTTAAAACAAAAAGGGGGAATTGTGGAGAAACCTTTTGGCTGCTGCAGCATCCTGTGAAAGTTCTTTCCCTATGCAGGCTAACTAAGAAACACCTGTAGCTCGTTACACTGGGTAAGTTACCTTGAAACAGGTGCTGTAGCATTCAGCCAATCACTCTGGGAGATGGATGGTCAAGTGACCAATAGCCTTGACCCATCTAGCAAATCATGTGACTCCTGACTATTTAAGGCAGGGCGTTTACTCCTAAGGGTGAGGCATTTCCTCTTGAGTCTTAGAGGAGTGTGGGCCTTCCTTAGAGTAAGCCTGAAGCCTTCGCATTAGAGCATTGGTCTACTTGGAGCCACCTGAAGCCTTCCAGTTGCGACATTTATATATATAAAAATATATATATTATTATTGTTATATGTATTTTTCAAATATTTTTATTATTATTTTGTCATTACTATTTTTAATTTTATATTATTTTTATTATTAAATTATTCTTATTTCTACTCATGAGTCTTCTTCCCTTTTCCCCTTTAATTCTCCTCCCTGTTCCCCAGTCTGGGGGATGGTGAGCAAACAGCTGTGTGGCGTTTAAGTTTCCGGCTGGGCTAAACCACAACAGGAGCCTGTACCAAACTGCTGCTGGTTTGGTTAAGGCAGGGAGATTGAGTGCATCCATCACAGATCACTCCCCATAGGGTACAGCTCTCCATGAATAGACGGCTCCAGCATGGATTGTCCACTACAGGCTGCAGGTCCTGCCAGGAGCCTGCTCCAATGTGGGCTCCGCTCCATGGGCTGCAGCTTTCTTCAAGAAATATCCACCCATGCTGGCACAGGCTGCAGTGTGGATGTCTGCTCCATTGTGATCCTCTGTGAGCTGCGGGTGGACGATCTATTTCAACATGGTCTGCTCCCTGGGCTGCAGGGGAATCTCTGCTCCAGCGCCAAAAGCACCTCCTCTCCCTCCTTCCTCACTGACCTGCATTTCTGCAGGGCTGTTTCTCTCACATTTTCTCACTTTTCTCCCTCACAGCTTCTTCATGGATTTTTTAACCATTTCTTAAATATATTATCACAGAGGTGCCACCAGCATCACTGATGGGCTCAGCTTTGGCCAACAATGGGTCAGTTTTGGAGCTGGCTGAAATACTGGGGCAACTCCTGATCTCTTCTCCCAGGGGCCACACCTGCAGCCCCTCCGCTACCAAAACCTTGCCACATAAACCCAATACAATTATTCCTTAGTGCATTGGCTAAGCGTAGTTCTCTTTCATTTCCAAGGAAAAGTCAAATGATTTGTGTAATGAACTGAAACAAAAAGAATGAATGCAAAACTTCCTTTCCAATGACAGAAAGCTTGTTTTTAGAAATTAGTTGTTCGTATCACTTCCAGATATAACTCCTGAAAGCATCTTCTAGAGTAGTTTGTTTATATCATTTTTCTCAAGTAGTTTTACAAGTCTTTAGTGGCAAAGTTTCAACACTCCCTTTCATGGCCACTCTACAGTAAATGTCACAGTCAGGGAGCTTTTCATGATAAAAAGTCTTTATGAGCCAGGAACAAACAAACCATAATAAAATGACTGCATATCTAATTATATGCCACTTAAATTATTCACAAATGACACACTTGTAATGAAGTTTTTACATTTTCAGATTTTTAATTTACAAGCTTGTCACTTGCAGTTTAGTCACTTTGTTCAGATAGGACGAAAAATTTCTTAAGGTTCCTCTAATTGCCAATTCTTATTTACCAGTTCTAATTACTCATAATAATTGTATTAAAAATCACACGCACACAGAGCAACCCGTGGTACCGAATATAAGAAGGCAAGTATTGAGTGTAGAGGACTATGGTAGATTATATATGCTGAATATTAATATCAAATGCTGAAAAATGCTTTCTTTAACAGAGAAGATTTCTTACTGCTGCACACTCACAATGTCACTAGAATAAATGGTACTGGGACAGTGCTACATTCTTTCTAGTCGTATGGGATTAGAAGAAAGCTGATATTCAGAGAACTGTTAAATAAATTTATATCTGAGGAGCTCATTACTTACACTTTCTAGTGACTAAAGAAAAGCTCAGTATCCTGGTTTCATCTGGGACAGAGTTAGGTTTTTTTTAATAGCTAGAAGAGCTCTGTGTTTTGGCTTTAGTCTGGGACTCATTATGAGAAGAACGTTGATAGCGCACTGATGTTTATAGTTGGCACTGAGATCTCAAGGACTTTTCAGCTACTGTGTTCTTGCCAGTGTGCAGGAGCACAACAGGATAGGGGGGAGCATGGTCAGGACAAAGGGTCCACAACTACCCTTGTGATTTGTACTTAGACTTAGGATTGAGGGCCAAACTGATCAACAAAGAATTCCATATCATGCAGTGTCATGGCCAGTATAAAATGAGAGTTAGCTGGAAAGAAGGGCCTTTGCTCTTCTGGGGCTCTCACTCTCAGACTCTCAGAGTGCTCTCTCTCTCTCTCTTTTTGGGCTTCTCGCTCATCATGGATTGTGATGTTGGGTCTTATCTGTTTTGGGATCGTTAGTCTGGACAGGACAGGATGGATCTTGGTCAACGAGTGGTGAGCAGTTACACTGTGCATCACTCGTTTGTATATATTATTATAGCTATATATATGTGTATATTCATATATTAGTAGTAGTAGTATTAAATTGTTTTTATCTCAACGCACGGGTTGTGGATACAAAAAGGCTAGAAGCAGAAATTTTCCAGCTACTGCAGCGTCCTGTGAAAGTTCTTTTTCCCATGCAGGCTAGCTGAGAAACAGTTTGAGGTTTTTGTAAACTAAGACTTTATCTTGCACCTGTAGCTTGTTATGCAGTCTTGTTTACGGCACACTGGGAAAGTTGTTTTGAAATGGGTGTTGTAGCATTTAGCCAATCACTCTGGGAGGTGGATGGTCAAGCGACCAATTGCCTTGGCCATCCTTGTGAACCATATTATATATATATATATATAGATTTGTAATTAATAAACGGCTGATGCTGCTGATGCTGCTGCTGCCGCTGCTGATACTGCTGCTGCTGCTCCTGCTGTTGGCGTTGGCTCTTTCTCCTGCACCTGAATTCTGTGTCGTTCTTCTCTCCGTCCCCGAGACGGCTGTGACATTTGGTGACCCCGACGTGATACAACCGCAACTGAATTTAGAAGGTACGTGCTTCCCCCGAGGCTCCGGGGACAAAACTCTAGACTGAGAAGATGGGGCAAAGCTCCATGAAAGAAAGCACGATATTTTCTGCCTTCAAAAATGTGATAACGATCACAGGAGCTGACATAAGTGATGAAGCTCTCTGTGAATTGCTAAACTGGGCAGCAGAACATGAGTTTGTAGCTGATCCAGACACTGCCCTTAACCCGGAAGCTTGGGAACTGTTAGGGGATAAGTTATTTCATGACATAATGCTTGGAGATAGGAGCGTACTTGACCTGCTATGTGCGTGGTGGTCCCTATACGGTATAATGCGGAAGTGGACAGCAGGAAGAGAAGGAAAAGAATTACCGGGCTCTGACGAATCTGTGGGTGAAGGCTCTGAAGGGGACGATGAGTTATTTGAGGGATCACTGACCCCGGACAGCACAGGCAGTGTACCTGCCGCGTCTCCGCTGCCCTCGGGGACTGAGAGACTCGTGGGGACTGCACGGAGGTCCTACCCCTCCCCGCGGGATTATGTTCCGCCTGAGTACCCCTCACCAGTGGAACAGTTAGCAAAACTAACCGGTCAAAGCAAAGCGTTGGAGCGTCCCCCACCCTCCGCCCCAGCGGCCCCCCCCCTCCTCCTCCGCACTACGGCCGTCCGTACAGCCGGCTGCTTCAGTGACTGCAGCGGGATCTGTCCTTCCTACGGCTCTGCCATTGCCGCAGCCAGGCACGGCAGCCGGGGTTCTACCGCAACCGGGAGGGGCAGGAGGTATCACGGCGGCGTCGGCTCCGGCGCCTTTGTGTCCCGCGCCAGCATCCGCGCATTTCCCGGCGCAAACGGCGCAGACGCCGGTGGCGGATCTCTCGGCACACCAGCGTACGGCGCTTTTGCGGGAAATACTACAGCAACTGGTGGTGCTGACGGAGGCGGTGCGACAGGCGCCGAGGGCGGCGTCGGCACCCCCCCCGACGGCGGCCCCGAGCGCGGCGCCGGCAGCCCCCCCGACGGCAGCCCCCCCGACGGCAGCCCCCCCGACCGCGACGGCGGCCCCGGAAGTGGCGCCGAGTGCGGCGCCGGCAGCCCCTCCGACGGCGGCCCCGGACGCGGCCCCGAACGCGGCGCCGGCACCCCCCCCGACGGCGGCGCCTGCACGGACAGTGATGCCGCCGCAAGCCGCAGCCCCTCAAGCTGCATTGCCGTGCGTAGCTCCGCAACCGTCCACAGCCTCCGCCGCTACACCGCCCGCTGGCCCGGCGCCTGTGCCCTGCCAGCCTTCCTCATCCGTGAGGCCCGACGATGCAAACAGTGTTACTGCGGACTCGCTTACTACACTGCGGGAAACTGTGGCGGTGGTCAGACATCGGCAACCAGTAACACAGCTGACCTACAACCGTCCATGGACGCTTCCCGAATGTAGTGTGACTGTGCATCCAAAAAATTCAAAGCGGTTTTGGGAATCGGTCAAGAGGTGGGCTCTGGAGGTTGGGGACTGGGATTTAATAGAGAAAGTCGGGATGCCTAAAGATGAAAAGGGACCTGAGCGAGTTATTATAGTGCCTCAAAGTGCTGTGCAGGTAGATCAAGGTGGTAGTGAACCCACAGAGGGTATCATCCAAGCCTTTCCTGTACAGAAAGCTCTTCCTAACTCAGGTCGATCTGACACACATGATGTTATCGCTTGGAGAGTGGTCCAAGATTTGCAATCCAAAGTGGCACAATATGGGCTAGGGTCTCCTGAAGTCATGCAGATTATTAGAGTGCTGAATACTGACCTGCTGCCTCCATTTGATATTAGGCATTTAGGTCAGGTATTATTTCAACCTGTACAATATTCAGTTTTTGAGGCCAATTGGAGAAAGATGGCTGAGAAAGCTGCGGCTGGGAATATGCAACTACCTCCAGCTGATCCTAGACATGGAGTTCCAGCAGATGCTCTTATGGGAGCTAATGCCTTTTCTGATCCTGATCTTCAAGCCACCTGGCATCCTCAGGTCCTTGAGCAGGCTCAGAAGATTGGTATGGGAGCCCTATTAAAAGGCATAGACATGGCTGCTCCTAAAACACGATATGTGAAAATAACTCAGGGGCAGAAAGAGCATTTTTTATCTTTCGTAGAAAAGATTGCTGCCGCCCTCGAGAAGCAGGTCGAAGATGAGACCTTGCGGCAGCTGTTGTGCAGACAACTAGCAAGAGATAATGCCAATGATGAGTGTAGAAAGATCATAGATGCTTTGCCAGGGGATCCCACACTAACAGACATGGTTGAAGCCTGTTCCAAAATGGGATCTGATAATCCTAAGTCTGCTCTGGCTGCAGTTCTGCAGCCTATTCAATTAAATTCTGATCGTGGACTAAAAAGGCAACCTAAGGTTGAGAGCAAGCAGAAACAGATTAGACAAAAGAAGAAGAAGAAGCAGAACAGGGGAGCTGCTCACTGCGAGAGATGCGATAGGCCAGGTCATTTTGCAAAATATTGTCGATCTATGTACCATGCCAATGGTCGACCCTTGACACACTTGGGAAACTCGACCAGGAGCGCAAAGGGGATGTGCGCTCAGACACAAATACTTCCCCAGGGCATGGCACCGACACAGGCCTACTCAGCCAGCTTAGAGCTGGCACCCACACATCAATCGGAGTGGATGTGCACACCGCAGCAACAGTCATCTTAGAATCCTGTCATGTTTATAAGGTTCCCTTGAACGTATTCGGGCCCCTAGGACAGGGACTGAGTGCATTGCTGGTGGGAAGATCTAGTGTCACCCCTCAAGGGATCTTTGTACACCCAGGAGTTATTGATGCTAACTTTACAGGCCAGATTTGTGCTATGGTTTCCACACCCACTCCCCCTGTCACTATTCCTGAAAAGACTCAAATTGCTCAACTTGTGCCTTTCAAGTCGTGTGTTCCCAGGACAGAACAACGAAGTCGTGGAGATGGCGGCTTTGGATCTACGGGACTTCCGCAGGTCTTCTGGACTGCAGACATCTCTAGCCAAAAGCCACAGATGACATGTACCCTAATCCTGCCAAATGCCCAGCCGTCCAGGATTCAGCTCCGAGGTTTGATCGACACGGGCGCTGACGTGACAATCATCTCCTTCTCTGCGTGGCCTCCTACGTGGCCTTTAGCCCCTGTGGGGTCAGCCATTGCAGGGTTGGGGGGAACCACACAGAGCTATTTAAGCGAACAACCTGTGGTGGTGAAAAATGCAGAGGGGCAAACAGCTACAGTTCGGCCCTATGTCACTACAGCTCCACTTAACCTCTGGGGGCGGGATGTATTGGCGGCTTGGGGGGTACGGGACAAATTTTTGATGGGGGCCACTGTGCTGAAGGGCGCAGAGTATCCTACGCTGCCTTTGCGGTGGCTAGTAAGCAAATCCATCTGGCAACCCCAGTGGCCCCTACCAAAAGAGAAACTAGTCGCCCTTCATCAGTTAGTTCAGGAGCAATTACAACAGGGACACCTTGAGCCTTCCACTAGTCCCTGGAACACTCCTGTTTTTGTAATTAAGAAAAAATCAGGAAAATGGAGATTTTTGCAGGATCTCCGAAAAATCAATGCAGTGATGGAAAGTATGGGGGCATTGCAGCCTGGTATGCCCTCACCCACCATGATTCCAGCAGGGTGGGAAATCCTGATCATTGATTTGAAGGATTGCTTTTTCACTATTCCTTTACATCCTGATGACAAGCCAAAATTTGCTTTTACTGTGCCTGCAGTTAACAATGCCGAACCTGCGAAGAGGTATCAATGGAAGGTTCTACCTCAGGGCATGAAGAACAGCCCGACTATCTGCCAATGGTATGTCGCTCAAGCTTTGTCCGGAGTCCGCGAGCAGTTTCCTGAGGCATACTGCTACCATTACATGGATGATATCCTGGTGGCAGCATCTACCCAGGACGAGCTGCTGAGGATACAGCCTCAGCTGCTCGCTGCTCTGCATTCTTATGGATTGCAGGTGGCTCCGGAGAAAGTTCAAAAGCGTCCTCCTTGGAAATATTTAGGAGTCAGAATTCTGGATCAAACTATACAACACCAAGAGGTGCAATTCTCGGGTTCTATTAAAACCCTGAATGATGCTCAGAAATTGCTGGGTATCATCAATTGGTTACGTCCCTATCTAGGGCTAACCACAGCACAACTTTCCCCGCTTTTTAATATTTTAAAGGGGGACCCCGAGTTGAATTCAGCTCGGAAATTGACTCCTGAAGCGCGACGGGCACTGGAGGAGGTTCAACAGGCTGTTTCTGCTCGTCAGGTTTATCGAGTGGATCCCTCCATTGATATCACTGTTTTCATTACCACTCCAGATTTTCATCCTACAGGTATCATTGGCCAGTGGAATAAACAGTGGCCCGACCCTTTGCATATTCTGGAATGGGTCTTTTTGCCACATCAGCCAAAAAAGACAGCATCCACATTGTTTGAATTGATCGCTTGTCTGATAATCAAATGCCGCCAAAGGTGTTTGCAATTAATGGCAGCGGATCCTGCGACAATTGTTCTTCCAGTACAGCAGGAACACTTTGAGTGGAGCCTTACTAACAGTGCTCCTCTGCAAAGTGCGCTGCAAAACTTTTCGGGACAGATTGCTTATCATCTGCCCAGCCATAAATTACTGCAATTGGCAAAATCGACAAGCTTTACCTTGCGGCCAAAAAATAGTCGGGTGCCAGTGCAAGGACCCACCGTCTTCACCGACGGGTCCGGGAAAACCGGGAAAGCTATTGTTACCTGGAAGGAGGAATCTGAGTGGCAGGTGCTGGAAGGCCACGAGTCAGGCTCAGCCCAGTTGGTTGAACTGAGGGCCGTTGCCATGGCTTTTCAGCGGTTCTCTCAGGTACCTTTGAATTTGGTCACTGATTCTGCCTACGTAGCAGACATAACCCAACGCTTAGATTGTTCACTTTTGAAGGAAGTGAATAATGCGGCTCTGTTTTCACTATTGAAAACTTTGTGGTGTGCAATTCAAGCTCGAGTTCATCCGTGTTACATTTTGCATATCCATAGTCACACCAACTTGCCAGGTTTTATAACAGAAGGCAATGCCAGGGCTGACATGCTAGCTAACCCTGCGTGGGTAGCGCCTCAGCCTGACAAAATCGCACAAGCCAAGGCATCGCATAATTTCTTCCATCAAAGTGCGCACACCCTGCAGAAACAGTTCCACTGAACGCCCACTGAGGCTCGGGACATTGTCAGCGCTTGCGCTGACTGCCACGGACTTGCGGCACCTCTGCCATCGGGGGTAAACCCCAGAGGCCTAAAGGCCCTGCAGCTTTGGCAGACGGATGTAACGCATGTTCCTGAATTTGGCAGTTTTAAGTATGTGCACGTGTCTATTGACACTTTCTCCTCAGCTATGTGGGCAACTGCTCATACTGGGGAGAAAGGTCGCGATGTCATTGCCCATTGGAAACTCGCCTTCGCGGTCTTGGGCGTGCCTTTTTCTGTGAAAACCGATAATGGCCCGGCCTATGTCTCGCAGAAGACACGGCAGTTTTTACACCTATGGGGTGTAAATCATACTTTGGGTATTCCGCATTCTCCTACTGGCCAAGCCATTGTTGAACGCGCTCATGGCACTTTGAAGCGTGTTTTAGATAAACAAAAAGGGGGAATGCATGGAGAAACCCCACAGAGTCGACTAGAAAAAGCATTATATACAATTAATCATCTTACAGTGCCACCAAATTCAAATAATCCTGTTATTCTGAATCATTTTCTTTCGTTGCAGTCTTCAGGCGAGACACACCTACCTCGAGCGAAAGTCTGGATACGGGACCTACTCACTAAGAAGTGGGAAGGCCCGTGTGAGCTTATTGCTTGGGGTCGTGGGTATGCTTGCGTTTCCACAGATACTGGGGTACGATGGCTACCTGCAAGATGCGTTCGCCCTGACCTGCGGCACTAGAAGCAGAACAGGCAACCTCCAAGGCAACCTTCAAATGACGGCCAGAATGCAGATCATTCGATTGATGATCCTCCTGATGACGATCAAGACATCGACCATCAGCCCGGTCCTTCTACAAGCAGAGACTGAACTTAAAGTTTCTTATGTTATGGAGTCAGAATGTAGAGCCCTTAAGGCTATTTAGAATTAATGACTGGACGTATAACTGGGTTTGCTATATGTGTATCTCTTATGGCATTGCTGGAGAATCTCTCTGCCTACTTTAAATTAGTCTTAAACAAAAAGGGGGAATTGTGGATACAAAAAGGCTAGAAGCAGAAATTTTCCAGCTACTGCAGCGTCCTGTGAAAGTTCTTTTTCCCATGCAGGCTAGCTGAGAAACAGTTTGAGGTTTTTGTAAACTAAGACTTTATCTTGCACCTGTAGCTTGTTATGCAGTCTTGTTTATGGCACACTGGGAAAGTTGTTTTGAAATGGGTGTTGTAGCATTTAGCCAATCACTCTGGGAGGTGGATGGTCAAGCGACCAATTGCCTTGGCCATCCTTGTGAACCATATTATATATATATATAGAGATTTGTAATTAATAAACGGCTGATGCTGCTGATGCTGCTGCTGCCGCTGCTGATACTGCTGCTGCTGCTCCTGCTGTTGGCGTTGGCTCTTTCTCCTGCACCTGAATTCTGTGTCGTTCTTCTCTCCGTCCCCGAGACGGCTGCGACAACGGGTCTCTCTCTCTTTTTCCCTTTAATTCTCTTCACCATCCCCTGGGGATGAGGGAAGGTGAGTGAGCGGTTGTGTGGCATTTAGTTGCCAGTTGGCCTAAACCACAACACTTGGAGTATGGGAAAAGGGCAGGTGGGCAAAACTTGTGTGGAAGGCTGTTTGGATAAAATCCTTCTGCTGAAAAGTTTTACAAGAAAGCGGTAACTGGTAAGTTTTACAGAGTTCAGTTTATAGACCTTCTTTGTGACACTCCAGCTCACCTTTTTCATGTCCTGTTATCATAGAATCATAGAATGGTTTGGGTTAGAAGGGGCCTTAAAGTTCATCTAGTTCCAACTCCCCCATCTTCCACTAGACCATGTTGTTCAAAGCCTCGTCCAACCTGGCCTTGAACATTTCCAGGGATGGGGCATTCACAACTTCTCTGGGCAACCTGTGCCAGTCCCTCACAATTCTCACAGTCAAGAATTTCTCCCTCAGATCTAATATATATTTACCCTCTTTCAGTTTAAAGCCATTATCTTTGGTCCTATTACTACATGCCTTTGTAAATAGTCCCTCTCCAGCTTTCCTGTAGGCCTCCTTTAAGTACTGGAAGGCTGCAATAAGATCATTCCGGAGCTTTCTCTTCTCCAGGCTGAACAGCCCCAACTCTCTCAGCCTATCTTCATAGGAGAGGTGTTCCAGCCCTCGGATCATTTTCGTGGCCCTCCTCTGGACCCACTCCAACAGCATAATGTCCTTCATAAGTTAGGGGTTTCAGAGTTGAACACTGTACTCCAGGTGGGGTCTCATGAGAGCAGAGTAGAAGGGGAGAATCACCTTCCTCAACCTGCTGGCCACGCTTCTTTTAATACAGCCCAGGATACAGCTGGCTTTCTGGGCTGCAAGCGCACATTGCTGGGTCATGCTGAGCTTCTCATCAACCAAGTTGTTCTTGCCAGGGCTGCTCTCAACCCATTCTCTGCCCAGCTTGTTTTTATGCTTGAGATTGCCCTGATCCATGTGCAGAACCTTGCACTTGACCTTGTTGAACTTCATGAGGTTCACATAGGCCCACCTCTCCAGCCTGTAAAAGTCGCTCTGGATGGCATCTCTTCCCTCCAGAGTGTCAACAGCACCACAGAGCTTGGTGTTGTCAGCAAACTTTCTCACGGTGCACTAAGTTCGACTGTCCATGTCACTATCAAAGAGGTTATATAGCGCCAGTCCCAATATCAACCCCTGAGAAATGCAACTTGTCACTGGTCTCAACTTGAACATCAAACCATTGACCATAACTCTTTGAATGCTACCATCCAGACAATTCCTTATCTGTGGAGTGGTCCATCCATCAAATCCATGTCTCTCTAATTTAAAGACAAGGGTATCTCCAAGATCTTAACATCTCTAACATGTTATGATCTTCTTAGACGTATAACAGCATTCCTGCTCACACTTGATATCCTCTGTTGATGTGCTCTGTTATTGCCTTTGGCTAGGCTGCCCCAGTAGCAACCAGGATTGGGAGTGTTGCAGAAACCATATAAGGAGGATGCAGAGAGGGAGACCGGCCAGCAGTGGTTTCCTATTACTACAAAGGTTTAGGGAAGGGATCTTATTTACCATTGATTCTTCCCTGAAAATCTGTAAAGGGTGACTGAAGAAGGTGAGCAGATCAGAGTCATTGTAATGACAAGGATTTGAATGCAGACACCACACCAATGCAGACACCACACCAATCACAGTGAAGTAAGAGGGACAGTAAGGAGTAAGCTGATGATAGTGTTGGGAAGACTGTTGGACTCCCAGCTGGTATCTTGGGGATGGTAATCCAAGCACTTGCTAATTTAGGTTTCTCGGAACTGCCATTTATTTTCCTTGAGTCCCCACAAAGGGAGTTCTGTTTGCTTAAATCTCTTTATTCACAATGGCAAAAATATAGTTAATCATGGGTGCCTCAATTATGTTATTTCTTTGCCCAGCCCTTCAAGTAGATGGTTGAACTCATGCACAATCTTTTTGCCCAGCTTTACTTCTCATTTGAATGATTTTGGACCATTCTTTTTCTATTTTGTTTTCTTACGATGAGAATGACAAAAATAGTGTAACTTTTTTTCCTGACATGGATGCATTTTCCCTCTCTGCCCTTCTTGTATGCCTCTCTGGTTCCAAGAGAATAAAAGCAAAGGGCGATGTGATGGAAACATTGCTTGTTCACTAATATTCTGAAGTGGAGCAGGGCCAGAAGGAAAATAGGGTACTCTATTGTCAGCCCTGGAAATACCGAGTTCTCTACTTAGCTATTTCACCTTCACTTTACAGTCCTTATTCTTTCATAGCCTTTTCACTTCATAGCTCTCTGTTTAAATTGTCTGTACTTGAATGATCAGTTCTTGGAACATAATACTGTTGTTAAGCCTTACAAGAAAAGAATTGCAATTTTGCTTGGTTGGTTAGAGGGGCTCTTCTGAGTAGTGCAACTCAGTGCTGAAATGCCTCTCCTTGAGGGCTATTTCTGAAAGCCCTTCATGGGCAGAACTCTGATCATGCACCCCATAATTTCAGTCTAAGGAAATCGTACTCCATAATTCCTAATAGGATTTTTCAGAGAATTTATTTGTATTGATTAAAAGTTGGAGAGACCCATTATATTAAATGGATAAGTTACATTTCAAGATTACAGTACTTGACATTTGAAAAATATGTTAAAAATGAAACGGAATCCATATTGTGGTGTCAGAACCATAGCCTGGAATGTGAAGGGATGATAAATCACAGTTCATGATCTTCTCTCAAAACCAGACAGCATTAAATGTTCAGAGAGACAACTAATACTAAAACGTAATAAATATTCAAGAAAATTATTACTAAAGAAGATAACTGATTTTTACTTTCCAACTACAGTCATCTTCTTTTAACAAAAAAGGTTTTTTTGAAAGAGAATATTAATATAAGAACTAATTTAAATTTAACAATTTTCTAGAACTTAATCTTTTATATGTACATTTTTGGTTGCATGTATCACAACTCTTCAGCAAACAACTATATGAGCCAAAAACCATACAGTCCAGATTTCAAATATTTGAGTATCAACATACAAACCTAGAGTTTCAACAGTAAATATAATATCCTGATTTTAAAAGCCCTTAAATCAACTAGTAGATTGAACCTTACTGAAAGTCAAATAAACAAAATTTGTAAAAACGTCTGATAACTTATCATATTATAGTGCTGACAGGTAAAACAATGAAACTAATTTTGTATTATAATATCTAAATCCTATAAGTAGTGGATTTATCGGGTAGTTTCACAGTTTTGCGTTTGTGACTGCTGAAGCTGTAGTTCTTTCATAACCCTCATTTATTTTTTGGTAAAAAAGCAGTTACAGAAGAGAAATTAGTTTCTGAACATAGCTGTAATAAATATAGTGCTGTAAAGATTTAATTTTCCCTTGAATACAACCTGTAACTCTGGTATATAGATTATAAAATTCCTGAAGCTTTAGAAATAGATGACTTTCAGGAATTTATCAGAACGACATATGCTATAAACAGATTACGAGAGATATATATATGCAGAAAGATATGGATTATTGTGAAGAAACAAGATCCCTATAAACTCTCTCTGGTACTGGCAGAAGGGAAATTTGCATACTGGGGTATTTTTGTCCTGATATTATGTTAATAACCATTGTTTCAGGAGCTGAAATATGGACATATGCAGTATTTTTTTCCCGAAGTTAGAGCTAGATTTAATGTATGTATTCTCTTTCTGCTTGTTCCTGTTAGAGTAATAGACCTGTTGTCTCTGGAGATAATATTCCTGCCATTTATGGCTCTGCAAGTGTAGTAAGATAATTGGTTCGTTACTAAAAAAATCAACCATAAATTGTGTGACATCAGCTTGAGCGCAAGTTGCTTAGTAAAAGTGTTCTTACTTCATTTCATTGAGATATTTCAATAACAGCAACCTAGAAAATACTGGTTTTCTACTGTTAGCTGGCGTGTCTGAATACCACCACCAGTGGGCAATAATGGGCCTTTTTTTGTCATTTTGAGCCTAACTGTATCCATGACAGAAACAGGAGAAATCGGAATCTTTATTACACCTGAGAGCTGATGCTGTTCTAGTAATTCTTGACTAAAATTGGTCTGTTTATTTTTTTTTGGCACTGCCTTCGTAGAGGACGACTCTCTCTCTGACCAGCATTAGATGTCTGTAGAATGTTAAGTATAATCAATTCTTTATAAATTCATCTTTCCTCTCTTCCTCTTCCTCCTATCTGAACTTGGTAATTGAGCACTTTCATTACTGTAGAAGCATTTTGAAGTGCTGAATATGTGACAAAACCTGTAACCAAAACAGTGAGCTAAGCATTTTAAACAAAGATAACAGCAGTGAGGGAGGGGGAGAGAGGAGAGAGAGGAGGAAAGGGAAAAGCTACAAAAAGAAATTATGTGAGAGAGGTGGAAATTTTGATCAACCTTGAGTCTGCCCCATGATTTTACTGTATAACAGGGCTTATACCTCAACCCTCTTGATTAGTTGACCACTTGTGCTGCTTGATGAACTGACCTATCAACTTTGAGGTCTTGCTCCCTTAGAACCCAGCTAAAGACTTTCATCCTATCTAAAGTGTATTTTAGTATTTATGACTGCATTATAGTCTCTTATTCCTCTTTATTGAGTTCTGATTGAAGGCCGACTTAAATAAAACCTCTTCTTATATAAGCAGCAGTGAATACACTGACAAGAGCAAAACCCATCTAGCTCTGTGCAAACAGAGAAATGTTTTTGACTTGCCAAAATTGGTAACAACAATGATAAACCTGTTGTATTAGTATCAACATGGACCTTATAGCCACTACTGGCAAAGAGTTTCCAGGAGAAGTATTGCGGAAAAGTGCAACCAGTAAGTTTTTGACATCAACTGCAGGACAAGTGTTCTACTGAGGCATGTAGTAAGCTAATTGTCAAGTTGTTATGGTTTGAAGTGGGAGGGGAGGTCCGGGTGGCAGAAGCTGCCCATCAGACCGGACTGCCGTCCCCTTCGGGGCTTGAGCCAATCGGCGCCTCTGCGAATTGCCCTATTCACGTCGGGACAAAGGAACCGGAAAGGTGTGCCGGTGCCCAGGAGCAAGGAGAAGGGAGTGGGGCACGGCCCCGGCTCCCGGCCGGGCCGGCAGCCTGGGCCGGGCCGGGCCCAGCCTGTGCCCGCTCCGTGCCGGTGCCCGCCCCGTGGAGGATGGCGGTGGCGGAGGCGCTTGGGGAACTCGGGGAGAGCCCCGCTGCCGGGGCGCCCACCGGGCCGAGTTCACCCAGAAAGGGCTGAGATCTAAGAGAAACGGCCACACAGATAAGAGGTCAGTGAAGATGGAACGGAACAACGTGTGCCGCGGCTGAGTCCCCCTCGCCAGCAGCCCCTTTGCAAACAGTCCTCGGTGCAGCAAGCAGAGACCCACTCGCAGCCCGTGGAGGATCCACGTTGAGAAGAGATGCCAGAGCCTGAGCACGGTACGCATCTAGAGTCCGTGGGATGACCCCCCGCCGATGGGGAGGTGTTTCGTTAAAGGAGATGCCTGAGCCTGAGACTGTTGTGAATCCTGGGCACAGGTCGAGGCGCGTTTACGCCTCTCAGTCTGTACGGAGACGCATTTAAGGTCGGTATGACGACCCACGCCGGAGTGCATTTAAAGTCTGTATGATGACCCACGCCAGAGCGAGTGGCTACAGCTCCTTAAAAGTCCAGGACTGGTAAAGCCCGCACTTGGGCAAATCCTATGGGGTAAGGATTTCCCCCCCAGCGGGTAGGATTCACGCTTTCGCCGTGAGTAGGGGATCCACTGGAGCAAGGGACAATGGTGTAAGGACTCCTTCTCCTTTAAGAGAAGCGGCAGTAACAACTTGGAATGAACTGACCTGCACTCCCCCATTCCCTGCCCCCCTGCGCCGCTGGGGGGAGGAGGTAGAGCCGGGAAGAAGAGGCAAAAGGGGGGGGAGTGGTGTTGTTTTTAAGACCTGGCCTTGTTTTCTTGTTATCCTCTTAAGTAACCGTTTTTGTGTGCTTTTCTCTTTCTAGGTAACTGTTAATAAATAGTTTTGCTTTAAGAAAACAGCCTCTTTTGCCCGGGACCGTGGTTGGTGGGTGCTCCTCTGTTCCTGTCTCGATCCTCAGCTCTTTTATTACATTTTTCTCCTCTCCATTTTACTGGGGTGGGAGAGCTGCGTGGAGTTTAGTTGCCTGATCGGCCCAACCCACGACACAAGTGTTTAGTTATTTTAGTTACTCTTCATAGGCATGAGTTTTTGAGTTTTTTATTATATCTGGTAATATTTCTATAGGGAACCTTATGGTAGCATCATCCTGTGTGGGACTAAAGTGTTTAAAGAACTGAAGGATCACACAATAATAGGAGTTAACATTAAAAAGTTCTGTTTTTTTCCCCTGCTTAACGAGACAAGTTCAGAGAGACTCTGCACTCCAACATAGTTGGAGAATTCACTCCTATTCCAGAATAGTTACTTTGGCTCTCTAACCCTATAGGATCCTGAACTCACTAAGCACCTTCCCGTTTAATCTGAAACCTCCCTGTCCACATTTCTAGCCCATGAATACTTAATACTTGAGCTGAGAGGCAGGCAGCTATGTCCAGGGGGAGAAGCAGCAACCATGATAATTTCAAGTCTTTGACCTCACCTGCTGGCTGCAAATCAGGGTCCTCTTCTAGGTTTTGGGAGAGAGTCCTATTCTGCTCACATTAAGCTCAGAGACCAGTAGGCAAGAGCCAGATGCACAGTACTTGACTTTTTATTCTCGTTTGGAGCTCAGAGCCACTAAAATGTATCCTCAAGGGTGAAGGGGGAAATAGATACTCCAGGAGTCCCTAGGAAACCACTAAAATAGGACTTAAGAGGACTGGATCTCCCTCTACCGGTCTTAAAAGTTACCTACTTAATAGAAAATTGGAGTTTTCATTTTCACCTCTGAGAGGTTTCATTTTAGCTTCTGTCACTTCTGGGGCTGAATACCTAAACTTGGGAACTGAGGAAAGGAGACAGGATGCACTTGATCTAAAAGAGAATCCAGGTGAATCTTTACTAATGTATACTCTATATCTATGTGTGCAAATAAACACCAAAAGAGAGGAATAGAATTCAAAATATGAGAAGGAATTTTTGCTGTGTTCCATTTTAAATGGGAAGGATTAAAAAAAAAAGAGACAAAATACTAGATGTTCTCTTTTGTGATGGCATTTGCAAACCAGTAAACATCACTAATTCACTGAATTAGCTGATACAGCTTGCTTCAGTGGTTCTCTCAGGATATGGTCAGATGCATAATGCTTTGATTTATCAATAGGCAATCCTTGTTTTACAGCAATGTTTATAGTTTCTTGTTTACTGGTAAACTGCTCATTCAATCCATATTAAAATTGCTTTAATAAACAAAAGATAAAATATAGAAGGCTTGTAAAGAAATAAGGAAAAAGAGGAAGTGAATGTCAAGCAAGATTTCGTAATAAATTATTTACTGTAGTTATGTGCATATTTGTATATGTGTTTGTCTATGAAGAACTTTGCAGGAGGAAAACATAGAAAGTTATCTTGTATTAGTCATCAGTTCCAGTGTCCATTTGAATTGAAGATGGGAAAATATTGGAAAAAATGTATTCAGAAATACTAATTCAAAATCTCTGAGAGGATATATTTTTTTTTGTTTAAGAAAAAGATGTGATTATTTATGGTGTGAATAAGCTGCATACAAATATTCACTCAGACACTCATTCACACAGGAAGATTTTGCAAAGCTGTTTTGAAAGCTCTATATAGGTTTAATAATCATCTGATGTGAAAAGAAACATGATTTAGGAGATTAATTACACAGCATGGATACCAATCATAAACTCCTACTATTCAAACAATAACTTCAGCTCAACCACAGTCTATGGTATGCTTTCGCTCAGCATTCATCAAATAACAAGCAAATTGTTGTCATTGAATGAAGATAACATGGAAAACAGATCATAAATAGTCTGTCTTACAGAATGCAGAGTTTCCTTAGAGACAGTGTGTGATCAGTGAAAGATACTGAGATGGGCAAGTTTGGGGGCATAAGTTGTGTTTAGTGTGTCATAGATTCATAGATTTCTAGGTTGGAAAAGACCTTAGAGATCATCGAGTCCAACCATCCCTAATCCCCATTAAACCATATCCTCAAGTAGATCATCCACCCTATTCTTAAACACATCCAGGGATGGGGACTCAACCACCTCCCTGGGCAGCCTATTCCAGTGGCTGACAACCCTTTCAGAGAAGAAATACTTCCTAACATCCAACCTGAATCTCCCCTGACTAAGCTTATGCCCATTTCCTCTTGTTCTATCACCCATCACTAAGCAGCATCCTGCCTTCTTCTGGGTGAGAGGAGCATGGATACTGTAATGGACTTTGATCTTCCTGTGAGCACAGCTGCAACATCAGTAACAAGGGCAAGTTGCTGGTGATTGATGGAAACAGGAATACATATCAGGTAATTCAAAGTTCAGCCTAGATGTTTCCTTCTTTTAACTCCTCTTTTCTGCCTGTGAGGAAATGTGGGGATGTGTTAATTTGCATGTACAGCAGCAAGATCTGCTTACTATTCAGCCTCACAAGCTGTATTTGATACTGATACTAAAATAGCATTTTGAGTATGTTTCATGAGAATGGGAAATAAACAGAAGCTTGCTTTTTGTCTGATCAAATAAGGAGATCTTGTATGCCAGGTAGCAAGGTGAAGAATGAGCTGTAGTTAAGGCCAGCTCTCTACGCCTGGAAACAGTTAAGCTCCGCCTGAGAATTGCAGAAAGCAAGGATAACAAAATGGAGCTGTGCATTAAGTACATACTGGAAAAAGTACTTGACTGAAGACAGGGAGCTGTGTAGCCAGAAGAGGACTGCAGCGCCTGTAATTATTCCTCAACAAATGTATGTGTCAGGACAATAAATCTCCTTACCAGATCTCTATACCTTACCATGAATTATGCAGGAAGACACATACAGAAGTTGAGTTTAAGCAGAACAAGAATTTAGATATCCATCATTGCTCTTCATGAGATAGCCAGAACTTTCAAATTAAGAAGATGAGGGTGTAACATGCTGAGAAGATGTCATCACACTTACATGACCTGGAGAGTGTAGAGCCAGATGAAATTTTACAGAGAATCTGGTGATTGTCATAAATGAAATTGCTTCTAACAGGGTGTACTCTGTATGATTCCCTCCCCCAAGGGGACTGGTATTCTGTGCTAATTTTCCCAGGAAAAGAAACTAAGTACCAACAGTTTTCCAAGAAAAAAAATTGGAAATTCCAACATGAAATGTAAAATAATAAAAACAGTGTAATGTCAAACAAGGAAATACTTTGTTGGTACTTGGAGATTATAAACAAGACATGACACAGATTCTCACAGTGAGAGGATGAGCAACTTACATTTAAAAGACAGAGCAAAAGGGCCTGCACTGGAATTCAGTACCCAGTTTCAAACACAGGGACCCTGAAAATTAGTTTTCTCAGAAGAATAGTTTACCTAACTGTATAAAAATAATACTCTGTAAATAAGAAGGAGCTGCACAGGGTTAGCCCATAGGAAGCACTATAGACCAGGTTGTGCTGGTATCTCCCTGTCTCTGGCGACTGATTCGGGGCTGCAGGAGACCTGCCTTCATACAGTTGGGAATTATAGCTCAGAAACTTGCTTGAAGAATGTCATCTGCAAATTTGCTTTGAATGTAATGAACAAGGCTATTTTATTATTTTCTTTAAAAATATGATTGTAAATGTGATACTATGTGTCTTTCAAGCCCACTAACCAGACGCAAACCTTTGTCCTGTCCCCTAGTTTGTGAAAGAGAGTTTAGTCATGCTTTTTCCTGCCTCACTGGTGTACCCTTGCTATCAGCTTTGCAACTGTGAGGAGGGATAAATGCCCTTCAGGGTTGCTGTTACAGCTGAGCTCTTATGCAGCTGGGAGTATTAAGCTTACAAAGGGGTGAGCGTGCCTCTGTAGCCTATTGGTCATATTATCTAGTTGGAAGAACTGGGTATGAGAAAAAATGGAAGTTATATTAATGTGTTTTACTTTGAATGGTAACTAGATGAAAATCAGAAATAATCCTTCAGACCTCTTTCTTATTTAGGAACAGAAATAAGCATCCTAATAGAAACTACGGTCTCCTCTGCACTGCAGTGAAAAGATGCCATTTGCAAGCACTGCCTGCTGACCTCTGTAATCTTCCTGCCTGCAGGAAGATTGCTACTGCTATGACAGCCGTAGTTCAGTCATAGTGTACTTGACAGAGTGTATCCCAGTGAACATTAGCCTACTCTCTTCTTTAAAAAAATCTAGCATTAACTACAGTTACCAATACTCCTGATTTCAGAAATTCTGCAGGTCACATTCACTCCTTTAGTTGGTGATGCTGGAGCTCAAGAGGGACAGGACATTATATGAAACTGATGAATCTTTCACTTACTCTTATTTGTTGTGGGTAAATAATGGCATACCATATATTTGTAGATGTTTGAAGCAGAAGAATAACAATTCTAATAAACTTTAACTATTCATCTATGATATAAGCAATCTTGGAAGGATCTGAAGCAGATAAAGATCCCCAAGAGTCTATTCTGAATTACTTTATACTGCCCGATATAAAATTAAGGAAGAGTCATACTGATGTCTTTGCATGGTGGCATATTTCCTCCTAAAGTTCTGAGAGCACTTTGTAACTTCAGGTCCATGTTTGTGCGTTTTCATGTATATTTTCTGTGGAAAGGTCAACCTTCTGTATTGAAATGCAAGAATAACTGCTCAGCTCAGATGCAGCATCCATTGCCATATCCTTCCAAGGTGGTACACCTCAACCAGTTTTACCTCACACCAAATTTACAATGGATTAACACCTAGTCAGAGTGAGCAGCTCTTGTATGGCACTTTGTAGATTAGGATGCATGAAAAACACTGATACATAGTAGTCACACGAAGAGTCTCTTCAGTTGTATCAGTTGTATATGTTGCCCAATGCAACTTCAGTTCCATCCCCAAAATATTTTTACCACTCTTTTTTTTTTAAGTAAAACTATTTTCTGTTTTATTCGTTCATGAAGAAGTAGCATTTTACTCTACTCTTTCATATTGAAAACCCTACTGTTGTTATATGTCAACTTTTTAACTCAGAAGTCTTGAGCAGATAAAATTTCGTATTTGCTGCGTGTGACTTGGATGCAGACAGCAATCTTTCCCTGAGGATTACACAGGAGCTCATCTGTGAATGTAGAGGACCTATGGACTGTGAGGAATATTGGTGATTTGATAGATCAGTGTCACTGTCTGGGTGCCAAGGCCGAAGTAACCATTTGTCATTCTAGGTAAACTCTACAATTCCCATGCATGCTATCCATACTCAGTCCTCCAGATCTTGCTAAGAGCAGAAGGCATGATTGTTCCTGTTTGTCTATGTGATTTAACCTCTCCTGAACTGACGTATTGTAGCATATTAATCATTTGACATCAGGAGAAACATAGATTTTTGTAAGGATGTACAAATGAATGATTGCTATGATATGCATTTTGTGCTTTATCTTTGTCCACGGGGAGGAAACAAGTGGCATAGTTTCACCTGTCTAGCTGTAATGTCTGAAGACTGTTGAGTTAGGTGGACTTGCAACACAGCAAATTGCTAGAAGACAATGCTGAGTTTTGAATGCAGGAAATATATAGAAGGATAAAGCAAACTGCGAGGATGAACAGGAAATCTGAGGATGACAGAAGTGAAGTCGTTTGTAGGGAAATGTTACCTAGGGCAGGACCTCTGGTTAACTTTGGTGATATAAAAGTGGTGACATTTAGGAGAACATTTCAATTCTTACTAGCTACGGTTTCAGAAATGTTATAGAAAGCATAGTGGTATGACTGTGGTCAGGTTTTGCGGTGGAAGAAACGGTATGTGTAAAATAAATGAACGTAGGAAGTCTTCTATAATATGTGACTTGCGTAACTAGACCTTCTCTGCCATTGTCTCTGAGACTGTAAGAGACCTGTCTATGCTAATATGATGTTATTACCTCTTAAACTAACCTGTAAATATAATAAATAATCAGTAATTAAATAAGCGATAAATAAACAACTCTTCTCATGTTTATGAAATCACGTAGACCCAGGATTACTGAGCAAAAGCATTTAGCAATCTGCACAAAATGTGGGGAGATGCACAATATTCCTCATAGCTAAGATTGAAACCAATCTGTAGGGGTGGATATTAGGTACCTTTGATTTTCTTAATGGTAACCTAAATGTTAGGATTTCTTCCTATTAGTACAATGGTCGTTTTGTTGGAAACATCAAAAGAGGTCTGTCTGAAGACTTTAATGCTATACTTTGTTATATCATTCTTTTCTCTGTCCAATGTGAGAAAAATCGTATGCTAGGAGCATGTATTTCTGCAACGCACATTGAAAAATTCATTTAAAGATTCTGAATGCAGTAGCTCCATACCAGCATGACCCCATTGAAATCAGTGCAGTGGAGAATTAGGCAGCAGTGGTAAACTACAATAACAACCATATTGGTTTTGACTCTGGAATAGAAAAGTGTCTTATAAGCTGCAAGTCGAGAGACATACTCTGCAAACAAAAAATGTTAGAATGGACTCAGGGGCTGAGATATCATGGGTGATTTATAATGGAAGACTTCCACACACAGAGCTGTATCCAACCCTTCTCTCCCTGGAGTCCATAGAAAGTAAGTTAAAAGCATGATCTGACACACAGCTGGAACCAAGCAGCAAATCATAATATTCCTCCTATACTTCTGAGGACTGAAATCTGGCTTGTTGGATGTTGATACAACAGAGGCACACAGTTAACCTCACATGTAAAATGTATCAGTTAATTTTTATTTATTGGGAGAAAGCAGCTTCACAAAGAGACAAAAAAAGCATAGCTTGATTTTTTTTTTTTTTTACTGTCAGTGCTTGTAGTAAATTATGGTTTGCAAAGAAAAGCAAGGATCAGGGATTGTATAGTTGCTGTACTAATTTCACAGCAAAAGGTGTGACAGAAGAATTTTATTTATGCTCCTGGAATGTATCGTTGCCAATAATCTGCCAAATGTGTTTGCACCTAGGACATCTTCCTCATTATTAGAAAAGTGCTTTTCTGCCAGCCTGCCTTACAGTCACTTTATCACCATGCTCAGACATTTTCTAATGCTGTTTGATTTCATCTCTGTGAATTTAAACTCTGGATGGTGTTGTCACACTAAGCTTTCCAAATCTTTTTTTGATGGCAAGAAAATTCTGCAGCATTAAACTATTTATAGGCAAAGGGGTTTAAGCTCTTGTAATTTTTTGTGAACAGGGTTTTTATCTTTTATCTTCAGCACAAACCTATCCCTCATGCTAATGCTCACAATTTCTCTTGTCAAACTAAAGATATCCAGCAAGATCTTTTTGTCAGAAGCACCAAAAGCACACACTTTCATATAGTAGTGCTTTCACAAAACAAATCTTTTTCCTGTTTTTGAAGAGCATTCCCATTCTATTTCACTCTTTGAGAAATGGAAAGATTTTAAAATATGCCGTGTTTATTTTTTTGCTAAGAGATATGACATCACACTTGGACATTTCCAATTTCTTTCTTTAGGCTTTTAACTTGCTGGAGTCTAGAAACCCCTGTTTTCCATTCTTATCAAAATGTTCTCATGACCAAAAATGTCACATAGATATTCTTTCAGAATGTGAATAACCGTGTAACATCGAATCCTTTACACCTGAATCTTTCCATACCATTTTGTTAATGCAACAACGGCCTCTTTGCAAAAGTCTAATTTAAGTTGAGCTGGTTTTAGGTTAAATCCTCCTACAACAGTTGCTGTAGAGGAGTCTATGTTAAAAAAAATCAAAGTATTCTAATGAAACTGTTGTTACAATTTCCTATATCTATGTCATAACATTTTCATGAAGTGTTTCTTAATTTTATCCTTCAGCATGTAACAGAATAAATATAGTCAAAAAGTCTGACTCCCTGAACATGGGCTTATATCACACTATGGAATATTTTGAATAACACAGGAATGGCTCTTGTTTATAGAAACTGGCCAATCAAGTATCCTTTATAACTTTGAAAATCTCTCCACCAAGTTTCATCTTTGCTCCCACTACCAACCTTCATGGTTTCCAGTTTTTCAGAAAGTAAGGGTTAGCTAGGAAGATGAACTAATCTGTGCAGCAAGATGCTTCATGGTCTTCTACAGTCTTTTATACTGCTGTGTTTCTCTAGCTCCACAAAGTGTACTAACTTCCGTTTCCTTGCAGGATTCATGGACCTCATTGATATGGTGTGGCAGAACATATGTTAAGGTGTTGCAAGCCGGTGTTAAAAAACACAATGAGTGACATGACTGTGGACTGTGTTGCTGCATTTGAGAACAGGTTGTCAGATAACAAAGGACAAGCTGACATTTGCCTATGCTTGAACAAATCTTTTGAGAAAGTCCATCACAGAAGATTGAAAAGGAGTGCTAGTAGTCACCAGATAAGAGGTAACGCCATGATTGACATAGTGGGACTGATTAATTAAAAAACTGCAGCGAATGGGAATAAAAGGGTATTAGGAAAATCAAAATGTTCTAAGAATGCTGTGGTGGGACAAAATTTGCCAAGGACAGAGAATCATTTTATGTTATTCATAGTTAAAAAGTTGGTCAAGAATGAACCTCTCAGATAACAAAATATGGACTCTTTTAGTGTGTTTCTTTGTTTCTCTCTTTTTTTCTCTACTGAATAGAAAATTATATAAGAAAATAAGCAAATAAATAGTGGAAAAAATGGAAGCTGTAATTTTTCTGCCTGCTCTTTAAAAAGGTTAATTTATGTCACCAGCTGATTCTGTTTAGGAAAAAACATTAGAAAGGCTGTGCATTTGTTTTTAGTAGGATGAATGATACTAATCTACTCAGTAAATACTGAGAAGAAATACTTTGGATTCAGACTCAGGTTATTTGTTCCTTCAGAGGAAAAGTCTATATAACATCTTCATGGGGAGCTCACATACAGTCTTCGCATCAATGGTTTTGGAATATAGAAGAGCTGAGTTGTGAAAACAATCATTCCAGTCAAGTTTTCTCTTGGAGTGAGAAATTTTGCGGTATTAAAATGTGCTGAGCCAATCTTTGGTTCTACTAAAGTCAAGGGAGAATTATGCTATTGCCTTCAATAAGACCGGGATTTAGCCTCATGTGTTTATAGACCAGAAATCCTTTAAACAAACACTGCATCATATTTACACAGATCGCTAATCCACTTCTCTGAACCAAAACACAATTCCATTTCCCTTTTATGTTTGCTTCTTCCTCAAGCAAGAGCAGCATTACAGAAGTCAGCAAACAATGTCATTCTGTTCACAGTAAACATGCTCTATTTTCAGAGAGAATGACTGCAAAAATGTCGTCCTTGCTTTTTATCTCTGAACATGCCAAAACAAAGTTTGAGAGCATCTGAATAAGCAAAAGCTTACATCCATTTTATTTTTTCCTATTCAGTAAGTTGTACTGGATACAAAATGTATATTTTGTTGTTCCACTTAATATTTATTCTTACTTTCAGGTTACAAAAGATGACATGTACTTCATCTTTTACTTTAAGTAGCCTATATCATAATACTACAGTAATAATTTTTTTTTTTGTTACATTTTTTATATTCTCTGAATCTCTTTTTCTGAGATTAAATAACCCAGAGCTTTAATAAACCATTTATTAGTTGAGGAAAATTTAGGCTTTATTTGTCTAGGAGCAGAAATGATGATTTTGTGAAGCTGTTTACCTTTTTCTTTTTTTTAATAACTTTACCCTATGTGATCACAAAAAGACCTTGTGACATTACCAGTTTAATTGACATTTTAGTCATTTCCTGTGAGGACATATAGTTTCCCCAAATAACTATATCTGATTCCCACCAGAGTCTTTCAGAAGTCATCACCATCTCTGCAGTCTCTCCAGTGCATCTCACTCCGTTTTGAATGAAATTTATTGAATGTAGTACACTAAGAATACTTTTTTCTTGCTTACATAATTTTTATTTTAGTGAAACTTTACCAATTTACTGGTATTAGTTAATTGAATGTCTCACATCTCACAAATCAAGCCTGTGCTTAAGTGATTTAAAGATATTGACCACAATAACTGCGTTAGTTTTATTTGATTGGATAGAGCAAGTATTTGTATATTAATCTGTGGTCCCTTTTTCTAAAAGTCCTCTTTAAACTTAACCAATCATATCCAGTAAACACCTGTTTATTTCTCTGGCCAGAATTAAGGCAAAAATTTTACTGTCATTAATCTCTACCTTTTTAGTTCCATATAAAATAACTCTTTGTTTATCTCACTAAGGTACCTCTTGCAGCGGCAACTGATATGAAATGGAGTTCTAACTCCGATTTCTTCAACTCAGTATAAATGTCAGAAAAACTCATGTGTGTGTGTATGTATGTGTAAGAAGACATAAAACCTAGAAAGAAACCTAGAATCATACATTTGATATTATTTTTTTTCAGCAACGTCTAGGCAATCCATTTTTCTGCATTCATCTACAACTAGGTCCTGGTTTCTGTAAGTGTTTAGCACAGATGAAACAAGCATTTAAGTAGGCGTTTGACAAAAATCCACTATTTTTCCTCATTCTCACACTTTTCCTCGTTAACCTCCCGCTTAGAGTAACTGGTAACAAAACACAGGAAATGTTAGTGTAAATCAGAATTAAAGACAAAATTCTCCTTATAAGGTTATTTCCTTTCCAGTTTTTGCCATAGCTAAAACTAGCAATAGAAACAAACAAAAGATTGTTATGTAACCATTGACCTGAAAGACTTTTCTGACAAAGTTACGAATTTTACACCTTAATAATTTTCACTCATTCCTACAATGCTATATAATCATATGTTTTTCATTGATTTTGCTTAAAGCAGGAATAGCCTTACAATCTTTCAGTAGAAGCAGTCTTCCTATGCAAACAATTGTGACAGCGAAAGCTGAACTAGGATGAATATTGATGAAGAAAGTAGGGATTTGCACTGACGCAGCAGAGAATGACAAAATGAGGGAAGCAGATCTGCAGTTATTAGTACTTGAAGTTCCATAATGTGGCAACAATTAGTAGAAAAGTCTTATTGAACAGAGACTATTTCTGCCATGTGCATGGCTGAAATATTAAAAATATTTTAAAAGATGAAGCGCCGAGCATCTGTGATCTCAAAACATATTACTCGTGCTTTTGAACATATTCATTTTGACCCTCCTCTCCTCTGCAGCATCTCATTTAAATTAGAGAATTGATTTGAACTGTTGCGTGTCTGAAGCTCTCAGTGATTTATGACCATCAGTCTCAACACATTGACTCCACTGGGATTTGCACATATGATGCATTTTGATCTTTGACTGTTATTTACTAAAAACATATTTGAAACCTATCATCTCCTTGGTTTACAGCTTTCCCTTTCAGAGGCTTTCAGTCTGCTTCACCTTGATTCAAACACTGGTTTTGTTTCTTAGTGAAACAGAGAAATTCCCACATAGATCATATACAATGTTTATTTAATCCTGCATCCTTTCCTCAATTTTATTGACATTGTGTAAAACAAAAACCATGGATTTTTCATAAGGAAAAAGATTAAAAAAAAATATTTCAATTAGTGTTGTCACTAGTCCCTTTGTTTTCTACCATTCAGGTTGTCCTCCAAATTGATATGAGGTGAATAGAAAGCAGTTTTGGTCCTGACTAAAATGGCATTTTGGTTCAATTGGCCTTTTCTTACTGAGTGAAAGAAATTAATCCATGCCTACTACTTCAGTCTCTATATCTGCTGTGATTTTTTTTGTTTGTTTGTTTATTTTTCCCTACTGACTTTTATGAAATCAAAATCAGTGAATGCAATTTTACTGGTAAATTCTTAAAAGGACCTTTGTTGTATATTGCTAATATGATAAATCAGATATGTGAGATTCAGTCTCCAACTAAGAACCACAGTTAGTACCACCACCAAGTGACATTATCCTTAATTTTTATATTGACTTTTTTTTCTTTATTCTTGAACTCTTAGTGAGTAAATTCAGGGTTTTTTTTAACAGAAAAATCTGCCTTTTTTCTGGATTTACGATGTGGAGGGAGGAATTTTGGGACAGATTGCAGCACTGTTCCCATGCCACTACTCCTCTTATGTTTCAATGCACTGTATGTTGCATTACTTGAACTTGCACAAACACATCTCAGTGGAATCATTCTACAGTCACCCTGCAGGTCTACTTGTTTTTTGGTACCAGGTCAATAAGACAACTTTTCCAGGGTACACAGAGATATCTCAGTGTGCTCACTTGAACAGAAGCCAGAAAGGCTCCTTTAATTTGAAGGAAAACCAGTACAGATAGCTTGAATCGCCTGAGAAAATCATATTCAGAAAGCAGACTGGTATGCTTTGAAATTTTTGTTTCAGATAGGATTAGCTAAACATATTTCTAGGCATGTTTTTGTTTTTATCTGGTTGCTGTGAAATTCCAGTGACAAATTATATGACACAATCAGAAGCAGTGTAGGGAAAATTTGAGTAAGATTTTCTAGGTCTAGCTGTAGTGCTGTGTAAGCTAAATTAACGGAATTTAATAATTTAGAGAAATGTTTTATGTCAGATGCAAGCAGATTTCTGTTGTTCTGTGCCCCTTCATTCTGCATTGACACACAAATATATGAACTTCTTTTACAGCCTTCACAGTCCTCTGGCTTCCAAGATAACCACCATTGTGTCCCACAGTGCAATGCAAGAGAGATGGTAGGGCTGAAGTCAATAGCGGGCTGCTGTGCATGCATTTATGTATTTTAAAGGGAGACAGAGCAAAATTTTAGGATTATATATCCTTAAAATACTTGACCTAAGGTGAAATAAATCACTTACCATGTTTCTAAAGCTGACACATATAAACCTTCTCCTGCTGGGCTGCTGAGGTTTACTACTGCTAGACTACAGATGTTCTTTCAGTCAGAGTTACCAAGCTGTTCGTAACCTGAAAACTTCATAACTGTCATTTTGTATAAACCATTTCCTTCTACAAAAGGAAATGTAAGTGTTATGCATATGATATGAGGGCCAGCAAATCTTCAAAACCCAATCTGCTTACATATGCCAAGGTCTATATTTCAGAACAAAAGAGACTGTGTAAAGATGAGATATAAATGACGAATTTCTTATTGAAATGGACTGGCAAGCTCTTAATAGTAAGAAATAAATAGAATTTTTATAAAAAGGTCTATGATCGTTAAAGGACAAAATCTTGCTCTGGAGTCCTGGGCCTATTAAATTCAGCATACCAGCAATTTCAAGGTGTTCAAACGCACAAAGGAGCTTTTGCGAGATGTATTTTGCTGAAGCCAAGTAGCTTATTTACTTCTATGTTTGGGCTTCAGTGACTTCATATGAAAGGGTGGAGAAAGGGATTTTATGCAGCATGTAATAACTTCCACACAGGAAACAGGCTGATTTTAATGACACCTCCTTAATATTGCAGGTAGCCCAATCAATTGTGTTGAAACTACTTTTCATCTGCCAAAGAACCGAGTTTTTATTTATTAACTTATGTGTTCATTTTTGTAGATTGTAAGGCAACATGGCTGTTTTGCACTGACCACCAAGCAACTTTATCAGGGGTGAAAAAACGCTAATCTATAGTATGGTAAATGAGCTGATCTGGAGATTTCACTTCTCTGGCTAGATTAGTTCTATTGTTTGAGACAGGTTATGTATTTCTGTTCTGTATTGTACTTGCCTGTACAGATGGCCAGAGTTAAGTGCAATACTCTCTTTGCCTTCCCTGGTGTGTATTGCCTGCTGATCTGCTTCTTTGTGCAGACTGTCCATCTCTTTACAAGTAATGTCGATTCTGCCTTGCAAAGGTCCCATGGGCCTGAACATCACACGTGTCCTCAGCACCTGTGCTGGGATCATAGCTGCTCTTGGATTCCTTCATGTTAAAGGAGAAAGGTCAGATCCTTCAAAGGGAAATTCAAGTCTTTGGTGAGCTTAATTATACTCTCACTGTGTTTGTATTTTTCTATGTATTGTACAGCACGAGTATGCTTAGACCTCTTAGAAAGGTGACCCCTGAGAGAGTTGTTCAGTGCACAGGACTCAGGATTTTAAGGGACTTAAATATAGTCATGGTGCCCTGAGATGTAGTTAAGCATCCAGATGGATTTTCAAGAATGCTGAAAAACTACCTTGCAGGAGGCATCTGTGTGTATGTCTTTTATGCCTAACTATCCTTAAAAATTTGACCTGCTTGCCATAAATGTTCATTTATTTGTGGTTGTTTCTGGAAACAGGTGATTTGTCTGTACAGAGCTGTAAGAACAGCTTCATGGGTACATTGGATTAATTACCTTCTTGATTACAGTATATATTTATAGATGGAAAGGCAGAGGATTTAAGAAAGATCTAGTGATAAGAAAGTCATTGATTCTATTTCAGTTATTCATCAGAGGCCTCAAAAATAAACAATTTGTTTAAAAGGAAGTTCAGTGGATCCCTGCACAGTCTGGTCCCTGGGAAGAGTCAGGGTGTGCAAAGAAACACTCTGTTGAAGGGAATACATCCGTTTCCATCTGATCTGTGAAGCCTTGATGTGTTGTACCTTTCTGCCTTTTCCCCTCAGGAGGGGCAGTTGCTGCCCAGGAAAGGAAGAATTTCCCCTATTCTGGCCCCCTCCCTCCAGGAGGATCCATCTGAACCTACTGTAAGTCCTAAAGGAAGACAGCAAACAATATGAGAAAGAACATATAAGTAATGCAACAGCCACCACATGGAGCCATAAAATCCTCTTCTGTAAAACAGAATTAAATTTTTCCCCAAAAGGAGAAGTGAAAGGGTAAAAACCTAAGCTGTTTAACCATGTAAAATTAAACTCTAGAGAGTTTAAATATAAACACCATATTACAAGGATCTTACTAGTGGAAACACTTATAATTGTATTGATGGAAAGGAATTTCAGCAGGAAAATCTTAATTCATTAGATTTAAAATATTTTGTGGAAATCTACGTATTAAAAATAAAGTATTATAAGAATGTTATTTAATGTGATTCATTAATAGTTTAATGATGTTTATATTTATCAAAATAAAGTTTTAAATCTTAATAATGTATTTTAATTTTACAAATTGAAATGAAAGTGTTTTCCACCATGAGGAGAGTCGAGCAGTGGAGCAGGCTGCTCCAGGAGTTTGTAAAATCTCCTCAGGAGCTTTTCAGAACTGCAGTGGAGAAAGACCCAAGCAGCGTGATCTGATCCCAGAGTTGGCCTTGCTTTGAGCAGAGGATTGGATGAGAGACCTCCTGAGGTCACTCCCAGACTGAATTATCCTCCATGGTTACAGACTTTTTGAGAATGATCATAGAATAATAGAATGGTAGAATGGTTTTGGTTGCAGGAGATCTTAAAGATCATCTAGTTCCAACCCCTTTGCTATGGACAGGGACACTTTCCACTAGACCAGGTTGCTCGAAGCCTCATCCAACCTGGCCTTGAACACTTCCAGGGATGGAACATCCACAATTTCTCTGGGCAACCTGTGCCAGTGTTTCACCATCTTCATTGAGCAACCTGGTTTTGAACTCTTCCAGGGATGGGGCATCCACAACATCTCTAGGAAACCTGTTCAGTGCCCCAGCACTCTCAGAGTGAAAAATTTCTTCCTTAGATCTAGTGGAAATCTACCCTCTTTAAGTTTAAAGCCATTACCCCTTATCACTACACGTCCTTGTCAAAAGTCCCTCTCCAGCTTTCTTGTAGACTTGTATTTGTGCTTTGAATTGCCCTGACCCATGTGCAGGACCTTGCACTTGGCCTTGTTGAACTTCATGTGATACACACAGGCCCACCTCTCCAGCCTGTCAAGGTCCCTCTGGATGGCATTCCTTCCCTTCAGAGTGTCCACAACACCACACAGCTTGGTGTCGTCAGCAAACTTGCTGAGGGTGCACTCAAACCCACTGTCCATGTCACTGATAAAGATGATAAACAGCACTGGCCCCAGTACTGACCTCTGAGGAACGCCACTCATCACTGATCTCCACTTCAACATTGAGCCTTTGATCGCAACACTTTTATTGTGAGCATCCAGCCAATTCCTTATCCACCGAGTGGTCCATCCATCAAATCCATGTCTGTCCAATTTAGAAACAAGGATGTCGTGTGGGACAGTTCCAAATGCTTTGCACAAGTCCAAGTAGATGGTGTTAGTTGCTTTTCTGTTATCCACCAATGCTTTAACCCCGTAGTAGAAGACTACCAGATTTATCAGGCATGATTTGCCCTTAGTGAAGCTATGTTGACTGTCACAAATCATCCCTTTATTTTCCATGTACCTTAGCATAGTTTCCAGGAGGATCTGCTCCATGATCTTGCCAGGGACAGAGGTGAGACTGACTGGCCTGTACTTTCCTGGGTCTTAATTTTCTCCCTTTTTAGAAATGACGGTTATATTTCCCCTTCTTCAGTCAGTGGGAACTTCACCAGACTGCCACGACTTCTGAAATAGGATGGATAGTGGCTTAGCAACTTCATCTGCCAGTTCCTTCGTGTCCTGTGGATGCATCTCCTCAGGTACCATGAACTTGTGCACCTTCAGATTCCTTAGATGGTCTTCAACCTGATCTTCTCCTACAGTGGACAGTTCCTAGTTCTCCCAGTCCCTGCCTTTTACTTCTGTGACTTGGGCAGTGCGGCTAGAGCACTTGCCAGTGAAGACTGAGGCAAAAAAATCATTGAGTACCTCAGGCTTCCCCATATCCTGGGTAACCATCATTTCCTTCCAGAGAGGGTCCACAATTTCCCTAGTCCTCCTTTTATCACTGACATTACCTATAGAAGCTTTTGTTGTTGCCTTCATGTCCCTGGCCAGATTGAATTCTCTCAGGGCTTTAGCTTTCCTAATCTGCCCTCTGGCTGCTCGAACAGTTTCTCTGTATTCTTCCCAGGCTACTTGTCCATTCTTCCACCCTCTGTAGGCTTCCTTTTTGTGCTTGAATTTTTCCAGGAGCTCTTTGCTCATTTATACAGGCTTCCTGGTGTTCCTGCCTGACTTCCTTTTTGTTGGAATGCACGGCTCCTGAACTTGGAGGAGGTGAATCTTGAATATTAACCAGCTTTCTTGGGCCCCTCTTCCCTCCAGGGCTTTATCCCATGGTACTGTACCAAGCAGATCCCTGAACCAAGAGTAACCTGCTCTATCTGACCCTACTCTGCAGGAGGTTGGACGAGACACCTCCTTAGCTGCTTTTCATACTCAGTCATCCTATGATCTTGTAGTTGCAAGATTTAATTATAACTGGAAATGTCAGCACTTAAAATTTTCCATCAGACTTGTAACGATATCAAATTTGAAATGATTGGATTTTCCCCTGGGACAGAAATTTTTTCTCCCAAGCAGTCATCATTATGCGGTTTTAGTTCTGTATAACCACAGACACTTGAATCTTGAAGTATTTATCTGAAACTTTGCTATGCGAATTCACATACAATTAAAATAACAGATTTGCCAAAAGGGAGGGCAGAGGAGAGGAATGCTTTCCTCCTGCTTTTCCACAGCCCACCAAGAAGCATAGTTTAGCTCATTTGCCAGAGAAACTGGGTAAGTCCACATCATGGCTGCATCCTACCTTCAATCAGTATAAATACTCAGATCTTGCTTAAGAGAAAAATAATGACAAAATATATTAAGCAACATGTATTATATGGCATGCTATTTGCACACTACCTTGACAATTTATGAGGAGGAATTTAAGACTTCTGTGATGTCTTGGGTTAACAAGACATATATATATATATATATACACCTGGCTATCTTTCACAGGCAAAGCAGTTGATCAGGTGAAGGTGGAAGGGCAATGGCAACGCTATTCGGTCTCCTCTCACAGGGCTGAGCTTCAAGGTTCTCTGAGGCCTCAGTGAACAGCAAGGTTAAACAAAAAGAAATGAAAGCACAAAGATTTTCTGACAAGGAGGAAGCAAGATCATCTTTTTCCTATGAAACCCAAACCTTGTGCTACTTGAAAAGTCAGCATCCTGACTTCTAACTAATTTTTTTACGTAGTAACAGCTGCATGATAAACCCTTATATATGGGTGCATTTCTGAAAAAGGATGGATTAATCCAACCAAAGCAGACAAACCTTTCTTGAGGAAACTTAAAGAATTTAAAAGGTACTTAGACAATGCTATACAAATCTATTAACTGTTTCTGCTTTTAACAGACCTATGTAACGTAACAGAATTTGTATCATAGGAAACACCTGATTTAATTATTTGAAAAATATTATTCCATGTTTAAATACGTAACATTTTCTTAAGGAAAACAAAACAAAACAAAATCAATCAACAACAACCCAACAAAAGCTTCAATTTTGAAAGTTTCCAAGGAAGTTAAAACTCCTCTTTTTTTACCTCCTCAAACAATTATTAAGTTCAGTAAACCTCGTTGCCTTCTGTATTTCTTAAATTTCAAGAATGATATTACTGGAGGTAAATAATTCAAATCAGTTAACCACAAAACTGATATTATAGCATTAACAGTCTCATATCAGCCCTCCAGAATGTAGTAGCGTATTTCAAAAGCAAAAGAAGAAAAAATCCGAAGAAAAAAAATCACATAATAAAAGCTCTTCTGATGGACATAAAATCAGTCTACAGTTATCACCAATATTAACAGAGCTCCCACCTAGCATGTTAACTTTTTGCATATGTGAATCAACAGTAGTTTCACCCTTAAATAAATAAAGTAGGTATTGCAAAAGTTTTGGCTCTTTTCTCTTTTTTTTTTTTTAAATTTTATTTCATATCTTTTCAGCTGATGTATGGTGATTAATGCAGCTACAGAAGTTTTGCCAGCATGTTTTCTTAGATCTTCTAATAACCCCCTGAGCCTGATTATGCTTTTCTTTTATAATCTATCAAATCCTGAAGTTTTAACAAATGTCTTGCCTTATTCAAAGCCTTTCTCCTTTCTTCAAATGCTTTATAACAATTTCCTACCAGAGCTCCAGAGGGCTGTTTTTTTTTTCTTAAATGTTAGAGGAAAAGTAGTTGATATGTATACCACAAAGTCCCCTTACAATCAGTAGCAGTAAAAAAAAAAAAAAAAATCCAAAAGAAAGAGCAGAGAAAAATAGCAGTCTTGATTTTGAAAACAGAAAAAAAAAAAACACAACCAAACTAAACCTTCCTGCTGTTATTTCTTTGTTTCATTTTTTTTCCCATTTATATTTATTACAGGGTTGTGTCAAAGAGGAGGGATAGTATTTCATCAAAAACATGTTCCAATTTTGTTCTTACACATTTATGATTCTGTTAGTGTTACAAAGAGTGGTGCTTAGCCATCAAACTGCTTCGATTGGAGAGAGAATTACAAATATCTTACTGGTCTTATAATCCATTTGCATTATACTTCTATCATTTCTTTCATGTCTCTTCCTTAATGAACTGTTTACAACTTGTTTAATTTCTCACCTCTATCATATGGTTTTCTACACTGATAGTCATTAGGAAAAAATGTCATACCTATGACATAGTTTATCCCAGACATCTCAAGTAGATTAGACAAATAAAAGTGCTGTTTATTTCCACTGAACCCCTACGTAAGAATTGTAATTTGATTAGCTCAGGTGTAAATTTAGAGGAGATAAATTCCAGTCACTGACAACTACTGCAGAAGTTTCATGCCTTCTTTCCTTCTCAAATCTGTTTTCTTTCTTCAGAGACTTTCTTCTACTCAACCACTCAGTTTTCCCGGGATTATGAAGATTCTTATCTACCTCTCTAGTGAGAATCAAATTAATGCTAAAAGTTTCCAAACTGCTTTTTTTTTCCTCCTCTGATTTGCTTTTTTAAATTTTTTTTTTGCTTTCCTATGAAATATACTTTAATTTTTTGATGCCTGAAGACTCTATCGTCAATGTGATGGGTGCACTCAACCCCTTGACCAGACTGGCGGTGGTTTGGTGCAGGCTCCAGAGGAGGTAAAGGCGTGACCTGTAGCTGTCACCAGGCCATGAACTCCTCTAGTTTTGATCTGTTCTCTGAAAACTCACAAAGGAGCAGAGTGACACCATGAGCATTGATGATTATGAGCTTGGAACACTGATCATGCAAGTAACACATGAATAGCTAGGGGATTTTCCCACTTAAAAAAGAACAAAGTATGTTGTGGGTACGAGGAGTCTCATACATACCTTTTCCATCACACGTAAATTGAATATGAGCCAACCACTTTATCCCATAAATATGACAGCCTAAGTGTGCCTTCTTTGATCTCTCCCTGCTAAGCAGCATGTTTGCATGGTGGTGATCTCCCTTTCAGCTAGGACACCTCTCAAGGTTGCTCCCTGAGGCAGATAGACCTTTTACCAATGGCAGGTCTTTGGTAAGCAACCAATATTGTGCATAACCTTGTAGTATGGTTGCTTTGATTTTGCCTTGGTAACTTTGATTGCAAGCTGAATTGATATTAACGGAGCATTATAAACTTTGCATATGCAATTCTTTAGACATAAACCATTGACCAACTCTAGGACTAAGTCTGGATCCAGCCACACATAGAATCCTCTCTGAGAAGGAGTTTAGAAAGCAAGGGGATTCAGTCTGAACCTCGTGACTCAACAGGAGGGTCTTTCTTATCTCTTGTGTCTCTGGTCTTTCTGTGAATCTTTTTTGAGTTTAACTCAATTTTCCTTCATATGTTTTTCCTGTGCAGTATTTAATAGAGTGACTCTTGCCATTGAAATTTAAATTGCAGTTTTACAACACCACATTAAAAAAACTTTTGTTAATAGCTTTGATGGTGATTCTTTAAGGGATCTAAATCATCTATTTGCAACAAATTGGCAGATCCTAAATCAGGTTGTGTGACAATTATCTCCATCTTCTGTTCCTTGCATATCACACAAATGGTTTTCCAAAAAGCTTTTAGTAATCTTTTCCTCAGCAGTACTCCATCATTCTTTTCCTTTAACAACTAGTTTTTTCCAATGTTAGGTATGATGTTTCCCAGATGCTTGTCTCCCCATCCTGTAACAATAAAATCACTTTCTGCCTCTGCCCTGGGTTTCACAATCCTTTTAGGAATATTTCAGCCCAAAACACTGGTGCTGTCCTCCATGCAGCAATTAGCTATGTCTGTAAATTTCCACAAAGTCAGATTATAGTCTATTTAATGTATTCCTTAAAATATTTCTTAGGTAGTCTCCGGTATACTTGTCAATGATTGAACAGAAATTATAAGATCTAATTTCAGCTGACCATTGATGTTTACATCTGAGCTAGTTGTTCTAAATTTTCTGTATAAATAATGGAAGATAAAATATTACCATGTAATTATTTGATCTGATTTTGATGTCTGCCTTAAGATAAAATCATTGAATAGTTAGGGTTGGAAGGGACCTCAAAGATTATCTAGTTCCAACCCTGCTGCCACGGGCAGGGACACCTTCCACTACACCAGCTTGCTCAAAACCTCATCCAACCTGGCCTTGAACACTTCCAGGGATGGAGCAGCCACAACTTCTGTGGGCAACCTGTTCCAGTGCCTCAGCACCCTCAGAGTGAAGAATTTCTTCCTTAGATCTGGGGGAAATCTGCCCTTTCAGTTTAAATCCATTGCCCCTTGTCTTATCACTACACGCCTTCCTAAAAAGTCTCTCTCCAGCTTTCCTGTAGGCCCCCTTTAAGTACTGAAAGGCTGCGATAAGATTACCCCGGAGCCTTCTCTTCTCCAGGCTGAACAGCCCCAACTCTCTCAGCCTGTCTTCATAGCAGAGGTGCTCCAGCCCTCTGATCATTTCTGTGGCTCTCCTCTGGACTCACTCCGGCAGCTCCATGTCCTTCTTGTGCTGGGGACTCCAGAGCTGAATGCAGTATTCCAGGTGGGATCTCATGAAAGTAGAGTAGAGGGGGCAGAATCACCTCCCTCGACCGGCTCGTCATACTTCTTAAGATGAGTCATGTTCTAACAATTGTTTTTCTCTTTTTTTACTATAAAAGCATCTTGGGTGACCAGTTTAGATACAGATGTCTACACTGCAAAAAACCCTGTGGTGCTTTATCATATAGAACAAGACCATCTTGTTATTGTTTTCGATTGCTAGACCCCTCTGCGGTGACTGTGGTTGTCTCGTGCCTTCGCTTGTGAACTCCTCAGAGCAATGTATAACAGAGTACAGTGGATGATAGGTTATGTTGAGTGTCTATATACATTACTGCATTATTTGATAAAGACTAAGTGTAGCAAAAAAATGTAATAAAAATATTATAGGTGAAATGGAATAGAATGAGAAATTCGGAGTATATTTTGTTTAATTAGAACACACTAATGCATTATTGTATTGAGGTCATTTGAAAAGTGTAGGTTTTAAAGAAAGTACACAAATTCTGCTGTGAAAAGATGGCAGAAATGGGCAGCTAATAAATATTTTGTTCAAGTGACAGACAAAAAACATTGCAGAATTCTGAGGTTTGGCTTGCAATAAATTAATCTTGATTAATACTTTATATTTAGAACCGATCAGCAGAGATGACAAAAAAAAAAATGTTTTTAGGGTGCCCGTTGCCTGAGTGCTTTCACCAGCATTTAACATTGATTTTTAAGTTCCTTATAGAGTTAGAACTATAGGTGCAACTCCTTTTCGTATTTTAGAGCCTCCAATCCTGCCACATGTTGTCCGTGCACTCATATCTCCAGAGTAGTATTGAAATGATTTAAAGTATTTTCATACTGTGCAAATAAAAATGTCTGCTAGGAATCAGTCTACCACATACTGGTATGTCATGTTAAGGTTATCTATATTTACAGTAAGTAAATATGAAAGGAAGGTCCAGAAGGGAGAGAAGACAGGAATAAAAAACTCGTGTTGATGGATTTTTTCTTTTTTTTTTCATTTGAAACACCTATTTAAGTATGAAATCCACTTATAATAAAAAAGGAAGGATTACTACCAAAAGCAATCAAATCACGCATTAGTGTCATCACATACACTTAAGTTACAATTCATCATATTCTGATTAGTACTTTTCCTAAATACTAATAAATTACAACTATAGAATTCTTAATCTAACAGCATGGAGCCCTACATTTTCTGGAGGGTGACATTTAATTTGCTATAGTCAAAGAATTATAACATTTCCCTAATTCTCAGGTACAAAGATTTTCATGCAATTACCTTCAGTGTGTCTCTACTCCTAGAATTACCAAGTATATCTTTTTGCAAAAAGGATAAACTGATGCATCCAATCATTAATAACAAATGTGTATAATTTTATTAGCATAAAATCTAGTAATTCCATGGAAAAGAAAAGACAGAGCGACTTTTTCAGGGTGACTTTAATCTGCTAATAATTTCATACTGAAAAAAAGGAGTTGTGAAAGTGAAGATCAACAAAGCACATGAATCCTCTTGCTTCAAAGATCCGGACTAATGTTTTCAAAGAAGAGTAAATAATCTAGCTGTTAGATTCCAGTTCTTTTCACATACAGATTCACAAACAAGAAGGCAAGATGTAGGACAGAATGGTAAATTTTGAAAACAAAATGAGAAAATATTTCCAGAGTTGGCATAGAAGGTATAGCTTGCAGAATAAAATTATCCAGGTGATTTTATTATATAGAATCATAGAATCATAGAATGGTTAAGGTTGGAAGGGACCTCAAAGATCATCTAGTTCCAATCCTCCTGCCATGGGCAGGGAAATCCTCCACTACACCAGGTTGCCCAAAGCCTCATCCAACCTGGCCTTGAACACTGCCAGGGATGGGGCAGCCACAACTTCTCTGGGCAACCTGTTCCAGTACCTCACCACCCTCAATATAAAGAATTTCTTTCTTATATCTAATCTAAATCTGCCTTCTTTCAGTTTAAATCCATTGCCCCTTGTCCTATCACTACACACCCTTGTAAAAAGTCCCTCTCCAGCTTTCCTGTAGGCCCCCTTTAGGTACTGGAAAGCTGCTATAAGATCACCCCGGAGCCTTCTCTTCTGCAGGCTGAACAGCCCCAACTCTCTCAGCCTGTCTTCATAGCAGAGGTGCTCCAGCCCTCTGATCATTTCTGTGGCTCTCCTCTGGACTCACTCCGGCAGCTCCATGTCCTTCTTGTGCTGGGGACTCCAGAGCTGAACACAGTATTCCAGGTGGGGTCTCACGAGAGCTGAGTAGAGGGGCAGAATCACTTCCCTCGACCTGCTGGCCACGCTCCTTTTGATACAGCCCAGGATACGGTTGGCTTTCTGGGCTGCCGGCGCACATTGCCGGCTCATGTTGAGCTTCTCATCCACCAGCACTCCCAAGTCCTTTTTCTCAGGCTGCTCTCAATCCATTCTCCACCCAGCCTGTACTTGTGCATGGGATTGCCTCGACCCACGTGCAGGACCTTGCACTTGGCCTTGTTGAACTTCATAAGGTTCTCACAGGCCCATCTCTCCAGCCTGTCAAGATCTCTCTGGATGGCATCCCTTCCCTCCAGCGTGTCCACAACACCACACAACTTGGCGTCATCTGCAAACTTGCTGAGGGTGCACTCAATCCCACTGTCCATGTCTCCAACAAAGATGTTAAATAGCACTGGTCCCAGTACCGACCCCTGAGGAACATCACTCGTCACAGGCCTCCATGTGGACATTGAACTGTTGACCACAACTCTTTGAGAGCGACCATCCAGCCAATTCCTTATCCACGGAGTGGTCCATCCATCAAAACCACGTCTTTCCAGTTTGGAGATAAGGATGTCGCGTGGGACAGTATCAAATGCTTTGGATAAGTCCAGGTACATGATGTCAGTTGCTCTTCCCCTATCCATCAATGCTGTAACCTCATCGTAGAAGGCCGCCGAATTAGTCAGGCATGATTTGCCTTTAATGAAGCCATGTTGGCTGTCACCAATCACCTCCTTATTTTCTATGTGCCTTAGCATAGTCGCCAGGAGGATCTGCTCCATGATCTTGCCGGGCACAGAGGTGAGACTGACTGGCCTGTAGTTCCCTGGGTCTTTATATTACATTACTGAATATAACTACAATATTCATGGTCTTAGGGATAATGACATCCTGTTTAATAAACCCCACAAAAAGACCTCAGAGTCAAAAACACAACGGAAAAAAGAAAGGGAGAAGTCATTATGTTTGACATCGAAGACTGTCTTAGACCAGTTGACAATGAGATCAAAAGGGAACACCTGTCCAACAAAAAGTAGTTACTTAGCTTCTTGACAACAAAAAATATCAGGGAAGTATTTAATCTGTGTTTAATATAAAATGCATATATTTTCAAGACAATATCTGCCTTAATTAACTCTTGTTAAATAAGATCAGATAAGCTAAACTTGTGTTTACTTTGTTCTGATAAAATATGCACTTTGCATTGCTTATTTGGTTGATTGTACTGTTTGATTTGATCTATAATTCTCTATCAAGTCATTTCCGGTGATTTAATATTAATATTTAACAATATTTTATTGTTACAGGCACACAGACTAATTGACAGGCAAAAGCTTAGCTTTATATAAGGTATTTCTGTTAATCCCTTTGTTAGTAGCTACAGCCTCAGTATTAGTAAAATCACACATATTAACTATGGTCTGAGATTGATAACAAACCATTGTAGACAAAAATTAATTATTAATAGCCAAACGTATAGTATTTATTCCACAACTAGGATGTTTACAATAAAAGCATCAATATTTGAGGTGAGCACACTGAACCTTTTATAGTCAATAAACATATACAGATACTTTCAGTGAACTCTTACTTGATCCTCTTTTACATAGGACTGCACATTAAGGTTGAATATCACATCAAGTGACATAGGCAGATTCCTACGTTGTTGATGTCTAATTTGTCAGATAAATCCCTCCCTTGATTTCTAGCTTTACACCAATCTTCATTAACATGTCAAAAAAAGAGAATCTTTTGTTAGAATTTGTCATTTGATCAATATTCAAACCTCTGCAAGACTATGATGTTGACGAAATCCCTGATATATTTCAGAAATCCTTACCATCTCTGCGTGGTTCCTCAACTTCGTAGGCCATTGAGGAGCTTAAGCTTCCAGTACATCTCTTTGAAAGTTCTGAGAAGCAGAGGGTGTTAAGAGCCTTGAAATTTCCAGTTCTCAGCTTCACTTACAGCACAGTTACAGATGCTGTTTTAATTGTTAGTTCTGAAGCAGTCAATAGTTTTTTGGAACCAGGAAGGCAGTGGCAATTAACTTTAGCTGGAAGCTTTGAAATATCTTGGCTTTGTTCTGAATAAGAATAAAATTATATTGCAAAGATCAAATTTTTAGTCTTCTTAAACATGGAATTGCTAATCACATCAAAGCTCTATTTAAAATGCAACTTGTTCAGATGAGCTTACTTTAGTACATTATCAAATATGCTAATATAACTAATCTACCCTCTTCTTTATATGCTTCTCCTCCAACATTTATAGAAAATTTACCAGCAAATATTTAATTATTTATTTCAAAACTATTGATAAAAATATTGACGGAGCTGGTTTGCAATATAAACATGAATCTGTGCACAATCATAATAGATGCTCTTTAAACACCATAATTTCTAAATGAGTTTGTGGTCTATCATTAAAATAGCTTTGTTTGTTTTCAAGGCATCTATTCTAGGCTGCATTGACTTTGTGTAGCAATGCTCTTGTTATCAGAATTTTCAGGCTGAACTCAGTATGATGACTTACAGAACTAATGGTGTTACAGCAATACCATTGACTGCACTATGGCAAGAATTGTGGAATTTAAGTTAAAAGTATGAAATTTCAGTTTGTTCTTTACATATAACTGTGATGCAGCTGGGTATCAGGGCTGTGCCTGTGTGTCCACCTTTAAGTCATTAATTCCCTGGGTGATCAGGAAGTCATCTGCTAATGATTTTCATCTATGAGACAAAGCACTGGCTTGAAACCAGGTAACTGAAGTAACTGAACCTGTAGCCACATTCACAACAAAATATTTGACTTATCAGTACAGGAGCACTCCTTGTGGGACTTTTAGACTATCCTCAGGCAGTTTCTGCTGTACCTGAACCAATTGGTATGCTTGAAAGTCTTGACTGACATCCTGTGTGGAGAATCTGGCGCCCATGGACTCCTCCTCTCAGGAGCTTCCTTCTACAAATTTATCAGATTCTGCACAGATAAGAGATTTGTAAATGGTCAATAAAAACTGTTTTTGCAGATTCAGAAATTAGCATTCTGTCATATAGCACAGTCTCTTGTATTTTGCTAAGATAATTAAGAAACTTCTTGAATGTAGATTAAGATATTCAACAGTCATGGGTCATGCATGTTCTGGAGTAGTAGGACTACAGTCCAACTGGATTTTAAGGCATAAGCAGAAGTGCAAGTCCTGAGTAAGTCTCACCTATTCCAGCTGAAGGTGATATTGTACGGAACTCCTGTCACCATTCAGACAGCAGCTGACTGAAATATTCCAATATTTCCAAGAAATCAAATATTATTTCTTTTAACAAAGCCTGTTTCTGTGAATGTCAGCACAAGAATATAAAAAAATCTTATTAAAAAAAGTATTTTTTTCCTCCAGATTTGTTTTAAATTAAAAATTCAATACATACATATATATTCATCAATATATAGATCCATAATCATTAGAATTCCATTAACACTCCTTAATTACTTGCTTATTCTAACCTTTAGCTTTTCCTGGTATTTTTCCAGGATCATTGTTAAAAGTATGTGGCTCACTGCTATCCAAATCAACTTGTTTGTCTCTTTTAGAAATAATGACATGACACACTATTTTCAAATCAGAAATTCCTCCAAATCGCATGATTTATAGAACATTAACTCCTAATGATCCACAGATACTGCTTGACTTCAGGGAACTGCCCAGAAAATGTGGTTTTGCATCACACTATTCTGTTATCAGTCCTGGCTTCTGTATAGCAGTGAATCAAGTGAAAGGTTTGTTTGGAAGGTTTGTAAGCATTTTCAGGAAAGAAACAGTATATTTTTTCTTTGTTTGTACCAAACAAACAAACAAACAAACAAACAAATAATAGTGGTGTCTTGCTTGATACCTGGTTTTCTTCTAATGTATAAAAATAAGTTGCAATAATGAAAATATATTTGAAGATTAAAAAGGAACCTCAAATCCCCAAATGTTGATAGATGAATACCAGTCTAAGCCCATTTCCTGAAACAAAACACTGTCTTGCTGAGAAAAACTTAATAAATATTTCTTAAATAATTTCTCTGAATAATAATAAAAAAGTAATATAAGGATTTTGTATTGCAGCTAAAATCAAAGTGAAAAATATTCTAATGATTTTTAATGACAGATAAGGGGCAACCTGAAAGCTGTAAGAACTCATCAAAATATTTTTTTTGTGGCATTCAATTATTATTAAAAAGTATTCAGCCTTCCAAATTTGAATCTCATAATCCTGGAATAAGATAAGATGCTGCTTACCTTGAGCCTGAATGAGTATCATAGAAATTAATAAGCTTAAATCAAAGAAGTAATGAATGCAATCTTGATTAAAATTGGAAATCTCACTGGAAAGTGAAAAAGATGTACACAGGTATGGTTTCTGTATCTAGTTCCCTAAAAATCTGCTTATTACAAATAACAAAGCTTGCCAGTAAACCAGAAATACTTTCTGAATTTCCTTTTCCCCCTTTTTACTAAAACCAATGATTGTTGACTGAAGTGTTACCAAGTTTGGACTAAAACAAAACCATTTTCAAAAACCTAAGAGAGTAACATTGCAGCTTACTATAAGGATTAATAGTCTTAGGCCATGCTGACTGCAGAAGGAATTAAAAAAAAAAGTTTCAAAGTTTGTAAACTTTTCCGTAAAGTCAGTGCAATCAATCACCACAATTTAGTGCTGATCAGTTTTCACCACCAAAGAAAATTGTCTCATCTATTTAGTAACACTAAATCCATTGTCCGGAATCTGATTTTTGCTTTTCTCTCTTCCACTGTATTGTACACGATCCTAATTAATTCTAAACCCTTGTAGGACTATTCCCGTGATCAGTAATGGCCAATTAATGATGACTAACTTCCTCACTGTCTGTGACATGGACTCTCATTATGTAGAGAACACATCTTGGGGCATTCACTGATCTTCCTTTCGATGACATCTACATAAAATGTGATACCTCTAGTGTTGGTTGTCTGCTGAAATGTTCTCTTAAATAAAATGTATAACTGTTAAGTATGAGAACATGACAAATGATTTATGGAGTAAAACCTGCCTTAAATGTCAAGCGTTCACACCTCTGACTTGTGTTGGGTATGCACAAATTTGTTTAGCATTTTAACATAGTTATTGAATTACTATCTGGGTTTCAAATTTAGATTTCATTAGAATAGTATTTTTACACAAGCCATACTCCATGTCCTTGAATGTGTCTTTCTGAAAAGATGTTTACCTTACTCTAGTATAAAGATGGAGAATAATGCAGTAAGGAAGGTTGCTAAGGGAGTTTAGGCAGATCTTCTAGTTATCATGATACTATGAGATAAAAATAATTCCGGGGAAAAAAGAAAGGAAAAAAAAAAGAAGGAAAATCATTAATTGCGCATGGATAACTTATTAGAGAAACTGCCCATAAGCATAGCTCTCTGTAAAAAAACAGCTCACAGAGGAAAAATAAAAGAGGAACTGGAGGAAGATGTGTGTTTAATTAATTGTAAGATTAATTGTAGGGGTCTAGGTTGTTTATCAGAAGAAATCTCTGGTGTGTATGATGGAAATATAGAAAAGAATAAAATACAGGTTCATCAGAATTAAATAACTATTAACCTATGGGACAGTTGAGTTTGCTACTATGCACAATATTTTATTGTTTTTCTTGGGAAAAAAAAAGGTCAATTTACTGTTTCAGTTTAGGCACTGCATTTATGGCTCCATGGAGAACCTGAGTAGTCTGAGTCTCTCCACACCTCAAGTTCCTTAGCTTTTCTCAGGTCAGGAAGAGTTCAGGAATGCAAACATTCATCCCTCCAGAATGCTTAATGTCCAAATGCTTTGATAAAATAGTTTCGTCTCATTATCTTCCCTATATTAGTATGCAGGTTTTCCACACGCTTTTCCCTTTTGAAGAATCAGCCTAAAATTAGTGTTTAGGTATTTAACACAAGTAAGCAGGAAAACTACATTTACAAATCTATGTAATGCAAAATATTACAAGCATAATAAAAAATACAGATTCCATGAAAACATGCACATTGGATATAAAGACAAGAAATAGTATATAGTGACAGCAATACTGAATATGTAAATAGTGGTTGAGTTTTCTTTTTCAATCATTCTTTTTGAATATCAAACTCTGAACACGCAAATTCCCAAAAACATTGCCTGAACATAAGGCATTTTATGCAAAGAAGAGATTAAATTTGAGTGCTTGCTCTCATACTGGAAAGACGAAAGCTTCTTTAGCTTTTTCTTCACACTTTAAAGAAAATCACATATTTTTATAAAGCATCTCACTAACATGTCCTTAGAGAGAAGGATCACAGTGTTCAGAACGTTAAGTAAGAATCTTATTGAAAAGAATGATGTATTAAATATCAACATATAAGTTAGAGCCACAATAGCCGTAACTCTCTATCAGGTTCATGAAGTCTGACCTTTGTTTTTTAGACAAATTTAACAATAGAAGCGCAATCTGCTGATGTCACAGTGTAAGACCGCAAATTCTTTGAAATCTGAGAAAGTCTGGGGTTGCAAACTATGCAAGATACATAATCCTACTAACATGAAGCCAATCTTGGCACTGTCTATAGTTGCAGGGCTTTATTTTTCTTAAAAACAAGAAGTCATTTTCCCCAAACACTGAGGAACTATATCAAGTAAATTCACACTCCAAGTCTCTTTAAAAATTCACTTTGCCATATATTATCTTCTGCACATTTTTTGTCTAGATTGCTTGGACCTAGTGATAAAAAAAGGACTTAAGTAGCAACCAAGACAAAAAGTAGGCCAGTTTTAATAATTAAATGGATTAGATCTCACTCACCTCATGAAAGGAGAAAGATTTTTTGTGAAAGGGAAACCACAGCTTTATTTATTAATGGGGAGCTGTGTGATATGACTGTCAGAATGTGGTCAAACTTCAAGGATACTGCTGTCTTTCTGCCAAGAGAAAATCTGCCTTTGGAGGCACCTGTGACAAAGCCTGGCTCAAAAAGTTTAATATTAAAAAAAAAAAAAAATCAACTTCAATAAAATAAAATACCTGCAAGTTAATTGCCCAAGCGGAAGTTAATTTAACAGCGTTTTACTGCTGATCCTGAACCACTTTCATGTAGTGGTTCATAGCAGTGTGATACAGTTGAATTTCAAGAAGGACACTTGGAACACAATTGATCATCCAGTAAAGTCCGAAAAACACTGAGGGACATTTTCAAGAACAGTTCAAGTGATGGTTTGTGAGTGTTTCGCTGTAGCAACTCAGGCCTTGACATGGTAAGAGAAGTGAACGGAGGAAAGAAGTGGGTTTCTGAGTTTTTAAGATTTCAGACCCTGTTGGCAGTGAAGTTAAACATGTTTCTGAAATCTTTCCTTTATCCTGCTGATGTTCATCATATTAAAAAAAAAAGAATCTTCACACTGAAGAAACAATGATTTTCCATTCACTTTCATAGCTTTCCTTAAAGAAGCACAGACGAGGTGTTTATACTTGGGGTAAAATAGATTAATTTATTTTTTAAATATCATAATAAAAGCCACACAAAAACCAATTTATGGGTAATTAAACTTTTGAGCAATGGAGTTGATTTTTTTAAGCTAACATTGGAGATTAAAACATGGCCCTGGACCGAACAGAAACATGAAGTGTAAAGAGACTTGTAAATAAACACTAAAGCTCTCTGTCTTCACGATGTAGTCAATGGGTGTATTGACATTTGGGGTTAGTGGCAATGACTAATTTCCTACATTCTGTTTTGGTTGCACACTTCCCAAGTTAAAGTGTTGAGTACAGTAAATACAGCAAAGACAATTACATTGTTGTGGCTGCAATAATCTGTACCTAAAGTCAAGAAAGCCAAAAAACAAAACTACCAAGGATGTACTACAATTGTTTCAATTCCCTAAATGTTAAGGATGAAAATATTCAGTCATTTCATGTGATGACCCTGCAAAAAGGCCATATAGCTAATATCCTATAATCTATCCAGTAACTCCAGAACAGTCAGGAGGCCCAAACCCAAGGATCACCTTTCATACTGATGAAAAAGATGCTGAAAGCTGGATGTACGTAGTTCTGAAAGTAACAACTCTCTAGATCAAATGTAGATACTTCAGGATCCTTAAATATTAGATAGTGAGAATTATGTGTCCCAGAATTAGTCTGTATACTAAACAAGGAAGCCTAAAACAGTATGAACATAAAAAAGAAAGGAGTGTTTCTTGTAGATCATGTTATTATCCTGAGCTATAAAGGTGAGTGTTCAGGGAGAACTAGTGGATGGTGTTGTTTCATACATATTCATAATAGCTGTAGGGTTGTAAAGTTCCTCTGGGAAGCAGATCTGGTATACTCTCAGAGATGGTCGTAGCCTATAGTTTCTACATTTTGAATGTTACAGAAAGCCATCAAGCTAAGAAATAGTCTGGATATTCTTTGCTGCTGTACAGAGGCTGGGCCTTTGCATAGGGAACAGTGGGAGATGCATGGGTCCAGAAAGGGATAGCACTGAGAGAGTGTTTGTGCTTGTGGCCCACCAATGAGTGGCACCTTTAAGAACAAGTAGTTTTCTACTTTCAGCCAAGGATCAGAACGAGCAGCCTGCCAAGGGTCCTGCCTACAGAGCTAAATAAAAGCAGGCCAAGATGTGAGCTCGAGGGCTTGGTCCCTTACTATTGAGGCTGCAAAAGTCTTGGCCACCTCTCTGCCCACTCCGGCACATTCCATTTGGCTCCCTCTATAACCATGTGCCTGCTCATTTCTTTGTGAAACCACAAGCCGTTGCTGAAGGATAAAATTGTGTTAAATTTGACTCCTGTACTAGCATGTTATGTGTGTATCTTGCAAGGTCCAGAGTCAGATGGGAGTGGTAAGTGATGTGGATATGGCCAGTCTGCTTTGGGTGGTGCTAGCTCTAAGCACTGTGCACGTGGACTTAAACATGATTCATGTCACTTGTCTCTTTTATTTATCACTACAAATGTAGCAAAAGGCCGGGTTGGATGAGGCTTTGGGCAACCTGGTATAGCGGAGGATGTCCCTGCCCATGGCAGAAGGGTTGGAACCAGATGATCTTTGAGGTCCCTTCCATCTCTAACCATTCTATGATGGTAAAAGATCCCTCCGCTGCTTCTTTGGCAAGGTCTTTCATTGCTTATTCGTTTGTTTTGTTTTTTTCTTTTTTTTCCCTAATAAAAATGCAGAAGCACTACAGTTTACTAATCTGCAATTTTTCATAATCATCCATTAAGAACAGTACATTGCACTAGCGGCAGAGCAGCTGAGTGACAAACAAGAGGATCTAACTGAAAATAGTGTCATGGTTTAGGCTGCTCCAGCAACTAACTCCACACAGCCGCTCTCTCATTTCTCCCCTCAGTGAAGTGGAGAGGAGAAAAATGTAATAAAAGGACTGAGGGTCCAGACAAGAACAGAGGGAGGACCCACCGACCATGGTGCCAGGCAAAACAGACTTGGTTTGGGAACAAAACAATCCAATTTATTAACAGTTACTTGAGAGGATAAAAAGAAACAAGGTCAGATCTTAAAAACAACACCTTCCCCCCTCCTGCGCCTTTCCTGTTCTTCCCGGCTCTACCTCCTTCCCCAATGGCGCAGAGGGACAGGGAATGGGGGAGTGCAGGTCAGTTGATCCCATGTTGTTACTGCTGCTCCTTTTCTTACCACAGTCACGGATTCTTAGGGAGTTGTTGCCACTCGCTCCAGCGTGGGTCGTCACATGGACTTTAGATGTGTCTCCACCTTGTGTGTCCTGTTCTCCATGACCATCCTCAGGCTCAGGCATCTCTTCTCTAATGTGGCTTCTCCACGGGCTGCGAGTGGGTCTCTGCTCCACCGAGTCCGTCCTGGCTGCAGGGGGGCCACCTGCTGTCTCGCCACTGGTTGCAGGGGAAACTCAGCTCTGGCACACCTCGTCCCGTTCCATCTTCACTGACCTGGTGTCGGTGTGGCTGTTTCTCTCAGATCTCAGTCCTCTCTGGGTGAACTCGGCCCAGGGGCACCCCGGGAGCGGGGCGCTCCCCGAGTTCCCCAAGTGGTTCCACCGGCGCCATCCTCAGCAGGTGGCGCCAACCCGGCGTGGGCAGCCCCAGCTGGGAGCCGGGGACTGGGGGCAGCGCCCCCCTCCCTTCTCTCCTCCTGAGCAAAGCACCTTTTCCAGTTCCTTTGTCCCAACTTCAATAGGGCAATTCACAGAGGTGCTGATTGGCTCAACCCCGAGGGGGACAAGAGTTCGATCTGGTGGCCAGAACCGGGTCTGACCGGGTTCCGAAACCAGGGAAGTCACAGGGGGAAAATCCTCTCTCCTGCCACCAGAAACCCCTTCACACCAATCCTTCACACAGAGGGACAGGAAGAAAATGAGCATTGTGGAGCAGCAGCTAACAGCAGCTGCCATGAATGTGAAACTCTGAAGAATGCAATACACAACTAGAATTTTGAATTAGGCCTTGTAATTTTGGATGGTTTGTGAGTAAAAGAGTAAAAAAAATACAGTGGGAATCATAGCCACAAACTAGAAAAACACCATTCTGATTCAGCTCAGTTCCTGTTTGGACTTGAGAAAAATATAAGATTTTCCCAGAATGCAGAAAAGAATGAAAGTAAGATGCTGGAAGAAAGACAAGACAATGTTACAATAGAGCAGATTAAATGAGAAAGATGGATTGCAGCAGCAGAAACACATAGAAAAAAAAAAACCTGTTTAAAAGGAGAAGTCTGTGTCCAAAAGGAACAGTATGTGTGACTGATTAAATTGGACAAAAAGTCACTGACCTAAGCATTGTCCAGCTGCTCAGCAAAATCGTTATATATGAACAGAAAATCATACAAAAAATTGTAAACAAATATTACAACTATCCAAAAAGAGCCAAAGTACACACATGGCACGAGAGTTTTATGAATTGCTGATATTGATTATGAAAACGTTTAAGAAATAGCTAAAATAACATCTTGAGTGTAAGAGGAACTCTTAATAGGTTAATTAATTATTGTAGGCTACATGAAAATTTTACAGTAGTCCTACTGGAAGATATAACAGAGATCAGCCTTTTCACAGTTATATTTGTTAGCTAATTACCATCATGTCTGACCTAGGTAAAAAAACTCTAATGAGCTATATGATTTCATCCCATTTGGCTGTTAATACAAAGATTCTATGAACTTTCACATGGATGTAAATGAAAGTTCAGTACATGGACACACTTCACAATGAAACGTGCACCTTGAGTCACCAAGGCCAAAGGAAATGAAGAATTTTAAAATTGCTGAGTAAAGGAATTGCTAATTGATGAGTCTGGTACACAAGAAGGCACCTGGTCTGAACAAGTGGTATTTATGTATTTCTTGAGATGTGGTACAGTCTTTAAATTAGTAAGAAAAGTGTCAAGCCTATCTTTGAATAGAGGATAATTATAAAGGAATTTATAATAGGAATAATTATAAAGAGGAAGTATTAATAAGAAAGATTAAATATATCTAGTCTTCCTGGAAGGTTCAGCTATGGTGAACAGCTACAAAATGAATATATTCCACTGAGAAAATGCTTTTTCTAATAAGTGCAACTTGAGACATAAAACAATGTGAGGGAAGAATTCTCAATTGGATGACTATGAGGAAAACATTAGCAGCAAACTAGCTGATTTCAGGGACAGAGAGTCTTTTCATTTCAAATTTGAGATAAAAAGATCAAGATGAGTTTTCCCTTCCCCCCCCCCCCCCCCATCATCTTTGTCTTCTGTAAGTGTTTAAAATTGTTTTTCTCATTTTAAGTATAGCAAATACATATTTTTATTTGCATTTCACCTTGGCTTTAATTGCATTAAAGATGATTTCAAGACAAGTGGCTGATAAGAGGTCATTCCTTGGGAGTAGGTTTTCAAACAAACAAGGTATGAGAACACTTCAACAAATGCCCAACTCATAATAGCATTCCTCAGAGTACTGCAAACACACAGGTTGTGTCCTCCCAACGATTGTATGGCAATCAAGAGAAGCATCCTCTCTGGGTTGATATAAATGCAAGAGCTCTCTGATATGCTGTAAAACAGCAAGAAGCATGCCTGCAAAGATTTTTAGAAATACTGTGATAAAATATTATTGGTAAGTTCATGGTGCAAGTGGAAAGGAGCCAGGCTTGTGAGAGATCTGGCTAATTGGGAACATTTTTTGGAATAAAAATTGAAGAAGCAATTAATTGACTTTCAAACAAGAGAAGGCCTTTGCTTCTGTTTATCAGGTAAAAGGCAAGACAATATTTTCATGTGCTGATTTCTTACATGGCAATAAGCTTATTCTCAAAGATGAGACTGTTATGAGAGTGTTGTGGGGTTTTTTTTCTATTTTAGCACAAAAGAATTTGTCAAGGAAGCCTGCATACGGCTTACATTTTAAATTACATTTTAAATGTAATTTGAACCCTGAAGATGATGTAAACATAGAAGTGATGTATAAATAAATAAATAAATGTCCAGCAGAAGGTAAAACAAATCTTTTGTGGGACTTGTAAAACAATGTGTATTACAACTAATTTAGCCCATAGGATAGTAAACATGACGAATAGTTCTTCAGAATTTTTCCCAAGGTCTTGCCTTTAATAAACATTGATCATCTCTTTCTGCCAAATGAAAGTAATTTTAAAGACAAAAGGAAAAGAGTTACTAAATTTCTACAAAAATTTTGCTCTGTAAGATGTTTTCTTTGGTTCCAATAATAATGCATGTTTAGTCTGGTTCTTAATTTGTTTTGACTCTTAAGAATCAATTATAGCAAAAGTGATGGCTCTTAGCTTGTCTTACTGGCTGATATATAAGAACATGAAAAGAAAAAAAGAGACTGAAAGTAAGATTTGTCACTTCGTAAGAAATTTTGAAAGAAACTGGTTGCTGATTGAAAGAAAACTATTTGAAAGACTATTTTACTTTTTCACAATCTCAGAATAAGAAAAGTTTAACTACCTTTTCAATATTGAAAGACTTATTCTGTTTAACTGGAAAGCTAAAAATGCTTGCAAAGAATTAGCATTGTTTTAATAACAATAAGAGGTCCAGATAATTGTACATATATTCAGATTTTTAACTGAAAAAGAATACATCTTTTAACGTGTGATCAAACATATCTCTACATTAAAGAGCATATTTCTGAGTTATGTTCAAAGGATGTCTTAATATTAAATTAGAGGTACCCTCTAGTTGAACACACTGAATGATATAGCACATCATCAAGGTAAAGAAAGATAAGCACAATTTCAAAGATATGTGTTTTCATTCCATTTCTTTATGACTGTAGTATTTCCAATGGAATATAGCCAGAAATTTTCTTTATTAAAAAAACAAATTAACAAAACCAGGCATAAAAGATATTTTTTTTCTAGAAATTATCGTAAGAAATTATCAAAAGAAGATGTTTTTTTTTCCTGGAACTTATCAAAATATGCTAAAATCAGTACTTTGGGATCATCAAATTAAACTCCCAACTGAGCACTGACCAAGTAAGAGATGACTTTTTCAAACAATAAATTAATTTTTTAGATTTTTTTTTTCCTCATGGTTCTGTTTTTACAGGCTTTAAAGAACAGTTTCTCTTTCCACCTGAAGTTTTAATTATTTTTTTTCTGTATCTATTCCCTTCTGGTTATTTTACAGTATTTATCAGTAAAAGACTTCCTTTCCTTGAAATCTTCTGAATAAGGAAAATATTGCTATGTTTAAGCTTTCATTGCAGAAGTCTTACTGTTCTCATAGTTCTCACATTAATTTTCTCTTTAGTTTGTATAATAGAGGTGGAATACAGTTGTTTATCATGGTTGTGCCTGCTTCCATGACAGTGAAGGTCAAATCTGCATTGCATTATGACTGGCACAGATTGAGCTATCTGTCTTCTCAATACGGTGCAACAAAAGGCAGAAAATTCATACACTTTCTGATAAAATATACTGTATACTTATATGGGCTTTGAGAAGAGGATTTAAGAGCTCAAGAGAAAAAGACGAAGTTATGGGCCTAAAACTTTTTCCAATTCTCCCAAATCCATTGATGCCTCATTGCTAAATCTTGATGACACAGAAAATCAATGAAATAGTAACTCAGAAATATTATTTTAAGAGATCTCTAATAGCATGGAGATCACTCATTTTAAAAATAATATCAGCTAAGCTTATAACACCTAGTCTGGCATTACCTGAATTGTTTTAGAACAATCATCCTCAAAGATTAACTTTGAATATTATCTTTCTTACCCTTTTTTCTTCAAGTCTGATTTGAACTCCAGCAGTTTCCCAGTTATCACAAGCATCAAATTCTGTATTTTTATTTATTTTAAAATATCGAGTACTACTCTTCAACTACTCTATACTAACTCTTAGTTACGTATTGCATTAATGGTGTTTCTAACATCATAACTTGATGTTTTCAGGTGTGTCTACAATTTTCTGATCCTTTTTAAAATAGTACTGCAGTAAGTCAGAGATGTAGAGGATCACAGATTGAAATTCTTTCATATATATCACATTTTACAAGGCATGTGTAATATTTGAGTAGACTTCGTGGCACTCTTACAAAGAAGCAAGGTTAGTCTCATTTTACGAGAACAAATGAAGCTTGAGGACACATACAAAGAGAATGAACAGCTGAGTGATGGTTACAGATTAAGAACCAGATGCTCATTGACCTCTTTGCACCATGTTAGAGGAGTCATAAAAACCCCAGCTAGAGTCAGGAAGGATTTCCTTGACGCAGCAGTTATGGCAGTTGTGTGACTGCTTGCTGAGGAGCCAGCTGTGAGGTTATATGCCTGAACCAGAGAGGCATACTGAGCACACCTAGAGCTAGAAAGGTGGTGTTTCCATGCCCAGAGTGATATAGGAAGAGCAGCAGAGCTGTAAGTGCGTCTCCACTGGCAGATGCAGATGATGGCATGGCAGTTCTGCCTTCACTAGATGGCTTTGATCCTGAAATCAGGCTCAGTCTTGCCTGCTGATCAGATCACATTGCCTCTGATCAAGAGGTGTATATGAAATTTGTCCATTTCAGAGCCACAGGAAGCAGGGATGCTAAGAAGAGGTAGAAAAACACTGGGTTTTATAAAATCCCATTTTTTATGAATTGAGTTAAACGTTATAAGAATGTCAACCCTACTCCTGAATGATAATGAGTCCGAGGAATTTCTTGCTTCTGTAAATCACAGTACTGGTCCTCCAGACATTTTTCCTATGTGGATTTTAAAGCAGGCTCCCAAATAGACTAAACTGAACATCACCTCTAGCACTTTCCAGAGAATATACCAAAGAATGGAGCAGAATAAATGAACCTGCCAACGGTTGACTAGTTGCAGCCACTGAGGTTAAGACTCCTTCAAGCCTAAATTTCAGGTGTATAGTCTCCTTTTTTCCTTTCAAACAGCCTACCACTATGCATTTCACAGGGTGCCTCATTACATTGCAGAGCTGCTCAGAGTAGTCCAAGTGAAAAATGCTGCTCGGACTACATTTACAAGTGTGGGGGGGTTTTTTCCTCCAGCAGTGGCACCTATCCGAAGGGCTCCAGTTCCCCTTGGCTGTGTGGAAATAATTAATTTCAGTTGAGAGGTTTTTGTTCAGAAAAATGTTCAGCTGAAGATATTTTGGTTTCAAGGATGAATTTCCTGGGTTTGATTATTGTGCAAAAATAGATCCACTGTTTTAAATAGAAGACATATTTATAAAACTCTCATGTCCATTAATTCCAAGCTGCTGTGCTGGCATCAATTGAGTATTGATCTACTGAAGAGATTTCAGTTTCCTGTAGTTTTCTTTTCTTCTCAGGTGCCCCTGAGATCCTCATATGGTTTAATAGAGAAAAATATGATCTTACTCTAGTTGTATGTCTATCTTATTCCTCTGTTAAATATTTACTTTATGACAAGAGGAAAGGCACAGAAAAAAACATCTTGAACTAGTATTCGAATAGTTTACTGGAGAAGAAAATATTAAAGTATCAGTTAAGGGAAAAAATAATTGACTTTTAAAATCACATATTTTTGCTTATCTCTTCAGTAAAAAATTTTAATAAAATCAAATAATAGACTTGAGTGTTTCTCTTTTTTTTTTTTTTTATGCAGAATTGCTTGAGAAGTAATGTTATTATCTTCTCTGATACAGACACCCTGAACATGTGAAAACTAATAGACTGATTTCAATGTGTATATTTTCAATCATATATTTAGTTTCATTTTGACCGAATCTAAAGGTGCATTGGTCATCCTCAGTTCTTTTTACTGAAATGAGATGAGCAGGTCCTTTTCATTGCAACATGCTCTGATGTATTTACAACCACCTTGAGATGTTGTCTCAGTCTAAGAATTTCTAACGCATCTTTTTACAGAGTATCCCAGAGATCTCATCAGGAGAGGTCCACAGAGGATCACTGAGGGGCATATCTTATCACTGAATGAGCAATCACACAAGCTCATATTGAGGTCTCTATTTTGTGACTTGGCAATGAAGTACACTGTCAAAATAGCTAATTTTTCTGTTTGTGTCTTACAGAATCTCCCTTTACTTGATGAACTGGGAGAAGAAAAAGCAATTACTTCATGGCTGAACAGAAGGAGAAGGCAAATGTGAAACATGAACAGATTCACAAGGCAACTACATAAATACTGTTTCATCACTAGAAAAAACACTGATCATACTGACATTAGCAAAAATAGGGGTCAATCTGCAAAAGCAGTTAGCGAAACAAGAATGAAAGGAAGGACAAGCCTTATTTTCTAAGATATTCATTACTAAATAACAGAAATTAAAAAAAAGATAGGGCAAATGAATCGAAAGTAGAACTTATGCAGCTATGGAAACACTGACAGATCTGAAACCGCAGGATCTGGTGCTTTCTGCAATGCACATGATCTGCACATACGCAGTAGCCATTTTGAGATGTCTATGAAAATGACATGTCAGTGGCTGTAGCTGTGAGATGGTATACTATTTCTAGAAGTTATATTTCTGCAATCTCTGGTAAGTATTAGACATTGTTTGGCGTAAGCTGTTGCATCTTCCTCTCCCCTTCGAGATATGTGCAGTGATCAATTGTCTTCTCTGGGTGTCATATAGACTGTTACAATAGAGAGCTGGCACTGTGACATCCAAGAATAAGCCTGACGTGTTGATGACATGTACATGATTCCAGTCCCTTAATACTGAGAAAGTCTTACTATCTGGGGTAAAAGTCCTGGGCCTGGTGCCACCATCCTGTGATAATCAGGAAGATGTTAAATCACATATCCTGTAAACAAAGAAAAGAACAAAGTGCTACCCATCCTTCTGTCTTTTGCATCATGGTGTAGATATCATCTGTGGATCTTGCCTGAGAGATTACAGAGGGCAATTTCAAGGATTGTGTTGTTTTACGGAATAGTTCTTCTGTAGGAGTGTGCGTGAAAACTACAGCCTGTACTGGCTCAGGCAGAAAGTAATTCACTTGTCTCTATATGCTGCTTGGACTTGGCTGGCCTTCGGCTTTGCTAAGAGCATATGCTGAAAACCAGTTTAGCACAGAAACTTTATAGAAGTTGACTGGTGCCATTGCTGCATGTATTGACAATGTCACCATTGCTAGACATTTCTGTAAAATATTTCTACCGAATGGCTGATAGTGTAACCTCAGCACTACTTAGATCAGTAAGATCTGCTAAAATCCCAGAAGACAAAGACTTGAGAAGTTAGTGAACATTATTCCTTATTACTTCTAGATGTACCTGATTAAGACTGATATTCCTATCTGATGTAGCTGAAGCTGTTCAAACAATAATCGGATATGTTTAGATATCTGACGTGTATGATGCAATCCCTTTTTGGGTCCACGAAGTCAACTATCCACAGGAATGTCAACAGAGAGCTAAGAGCCTGATGCCCTTGACTACTGAATTACCTAAATTCTGGATTTCGAGACAGCTGTAGGATGTTCTGGACGCAGCATTGTATCAAGTCACAAAAAATGAACAAGGGAGAGAGGAAGAGCTGCTCAGGCAAGTGCCAGCTCGAACTGATGGGTCTGTGTAGCCCAGGATGGCACCATGCAAAGATGCTGGAAGCAGCTTAGCTGCATCAGCCTGTCAGCTGTGCTCATCATGTTGGGCTCGGTGCTACTCCGGGAGGCCCGTGCTGTTTTTGATTCTCTGCCAGGTTTAGTCAGCAGTAGATGTGACACCAAAATGCCCTAAGAGTGTCTAAATGCATCATCCTCTCTGTCTTGAAAAGACTTCCTAAGGGTAAAATTTGGCAAAATCAGTCTGTTCCTAGCAGTTTGTTTTGTTCAGGGAACATGTTTCACTACCTGCAGGACTGTGGGGTTTTCAGCAAGTAAAAAGTAAGTCAGCAGTCTTCAACAGATGCCATGAGTATGTGAGGTGAGCATCTGCCAGCAGCTCTTCTAGAATAGCTCACGTGCCTAGGTCTGATAGAGTGCCAGGAAAGAACAATTGTATTTAAAATCCCACACAAGTCAATTCATGTCTACCATTCCTTCAGAGCACCCTGAGACCCGTGAGAGTGCCTTGAGTGAAAGTGTTGATATCCTATGGACTGAGTCATAAGCACGCACAAACTCTGTATAACACATTACTGCCAGATAGAAAGAAAAAATTAAGTCACTCTAACTGAAGTTACTGCAAACACACCTAGAAAAAAATAAATGGTCATATATGTCAAGTATTGCAGTTTCTCAGCATGATCACATAGATTTCTGGGATGTCAAATGGGTAGAAAATCACAAGATTGCATTGAAAATTATGATAGTGCCAAGAGCACTTCCACGTTTGGAAGAGGACTCTGCTTATAAGTAGTACCAGGCACACAGAGCAAAACTCAGACATCTGTTGACTAGATAAATCATTAGTACTCAGCATTAGGTAAAACTGGGACACATTGATTGATATGGTTAGATTGGAACAGCATGGAAGATGATGAGGAAGATATACTTCCTTTTCTTGAAAGTGAGACCTCTCTCATTTGTGCTAGCAGAGAGCACTGAAAGCTAACAATGAAAGCAGCAACTTGAAATGTACACTGTAGTGTTCACAAAGTTGATTTTCTGGTAACGAGTCCCTTCAAAATTGATCCTCTGATATGTGTTGAATATAGTGTATAGTAGGTCATCCCACAGAAATCTGTCAAATGAATTCATGGTCATAATGTTACATAATAATATTTAAATAATATTTTGCTTTATACATCTTTTATAGATATAGTATCTTCCTTGTGACTCCATGGTGCAAGGCTAAGGCAAAAATGACAAATGGAAAGAACTTTATCTGAAATTCATAAAAAAGTCTGTGATTTTGCTATTAATGCTGCTAGGGAAATTTTTCTTTTGAAATGAAAACGTGTTCATGTATTTTTTCAATCCGTTAAGATAAATGTTCCATATTAACTGCTTATATAAAGTAAATAGTACACAAAAAGCTAAAGATTGAGGAAAATATTTCAGCTGAATTATTTATTATTCTATTTACAGTCTGGGAACAAATATAATGAAAAATATTATTTGTAATTTAACAGGGTTGCTAGAAGCCTTATCCTCAAAGCCCTGTATTTATTAACCATGTCTGCTTTTAGCTTCTTCAGGCTGCAGTAATAGTAACATATCTGTCATCTACCTCAAAGAAACATTCTGATGATTAATCACTTTATTCTAGTTTTCAAATAGCAGCCCACAGTTAACTTCCAAAGTTTATATTTAAGTATTACCTGTTTTTCAGTTCCTGATAACTTTAGCCAATCTGTTAATTTTTTAAAGTTCTTCTTAAAATAGTTTTGTTTCTTGAAAAACTATATGAGTCTGCAATCACTGTGGGTTGTAAGTGCTTGAAGAGATTTATATGTTTTATTAATGGTTTCCCCTGGTGAGAAGAAGAGTAGATATCCATATTACTTCAGGATGTGCAGAAATACAAATTTTTACTCTAAGAGAGAGGAAAACCAGAGACATGCATTTTTGTTCTACTAATTGTTAATATGACCACATGAAAAAGATGTTTCCAATCTGATTAATTAGTATTTAGCTTCGGACTAGACTATTAGACTTGCCATTAATCCGTATGATAACATTTCTCTTGGTTACAGCATCAGAGTTTGTCTGAAGCTACAGCTGTAAAAGAAAGTAAAGTCACTTACATTTCATTCAACAATTGTGTTTCCATAGAGTAAACTAAACCACTAAAATATGAGCTTGCCATAACTACTTTTTTCAGGCATATTGCCACCTCATCTTCTTTCATTTTTTGACATCTTAGTTCCACACTCCTTGGAAGAATTAGCACTAAAAGAAACATCATAGTCACTTGTCATCAAATCAAAGTCAATTCAACATAGGTGACCCAGAAAACTTAGGCAAAAACTGAGAAATATCTTGCCATGAAAAATTCATTTCTGTGAAGAACACTATACAAAACAGCACTTCTATGCCCTCTGCTATGGATTTTACACTGGATGAGGTAAAGGGGATTTACAAATACGAAAGTTTCAAAGTCAATTCTACCATGTACAAATGGTGTGTTAAGGGCAAGGGCATAGCTATACACTTTTTCTTTTTAAAGACTTTTTCAGTTTCTGCCACTTTCACCACTCTACATTACTACGCAGAATGGTAATGCATGGTATTTGTATATACAGAACAGTCTACTATAAGACAGAACTAAAATTAATACTGAGAACCTATTTTACATCTATGAACCTATTTTACATCTGTGCCTCTCTACTCTGCTCTTGCACCTCTACTCTGCTCTCATGAGACCCCACCTGGAATACTGCATTCAGCTCTGGAGTCCTCAGCACAAGAAGGACATGGAGCTGCTGGAGTGAGTCCAGAGGAGGGCCACAAAGATGATCCAAGGGCTGGAGCACCTCTCCTGTGAAGACAGGCTGAGAGAGTTGGGGCTGTTCAGCCTGGAGAAGAGAAGGCTCTGGGGTGATCTCATAGCAGCCTTCCAGTACTTAAAGGGGGCCTACAGGAAAGCTGGAGAGAGACTTTTTACAAGGGCATGTAGTGATAGGACAAGGGGAAATGGCTTTAAACTGAAAGAGGGAGATTTAGATTAGATATAAGGAAGAAATTTTTCACTGGTGAGTGAGAAATTTCAGTGGTGAGGCAGTGGAACAGGTTGCCCAGAGAAGTTGTGGCTGCCCCATCCCTGGAAGTGTTCAAGGCCAGGTTGGATGAGGCTTTGGGCAACCTCATGTAGTGAAGGGTGTCCCTGCCTGTGGCAAGGGGGTTGGAACTAGATGATCTTTGAGGTCCCTTCCAACCCTAACCATTCTATGTTTCCATGATTTTATGATAATGAAAAAATTTGCAGATAATATTAGCTAAACTTTTTTTCATTTTTTTTACCTTTGTTTTTCATCCCTCAGTTGCCAAATTTTGTTTCATAAATAACTGTAAGGATAGCTTTCTGACATTGTCCTCCATATTCACCAGTGATAATTTCTGCTACACTATCAGCTGCAAAATGCAATCAGAACCATACCTTTTTTTGGTGGCACTCAGTAAAGGAGGAAAGACAGTCTTATTCTGAATAGTGTGAAAACTTTATCAGTTAAATAATCATGTCTTCTCCTGAGGAACACGTGTGTTTGTGCTTCTTACAAGAAGATTTCCTGTACAGATAAAAACCTGTATACATAGCTTATCGCCAATGATAGACCAGGTAAGCGTGCTCTTGATGAAAATGAAAACACAACTAAAATTGAGTTATTCATCTATTTGTTTTTATTCATTCCTTTCCAGCAGGTAGGTGAATACGATAATAAGAACTGACTGGTTGTGGTCTGTGCTGAGTGAATCTGCAAGGCCAAGGCCTAGAGGCTGTGCACGTAGATAGCAAAAGGTCAAGCACTATACTGACTAGATAAACATCAAAAAATAAGCTAAAGATAACTGCTTGAGAATCGCAGAGGTATGGGGAAAAAAGAATGAAAGGAAACAATAAGACCATATTAAGTCAACGCAAAAGGCAGCAGTGACAGAGCAGAGCCTCTATGTCTTGCCACACTTCTGAAGATGAGCTGTAGGCTACATCTACTAATCCCTTAACAGCAATAATTAAATGATTGCCTTAACTTTTGTTAAATCAATTTTTAGTGGTTTTTTTTTTTTTTTTTACAATGGGAAAAATTATAAATGCAGTGCTAAATGCTACTAACAGGGCTGACAAATCTGTTCAAGGTGGTTCTGCTTCTTGCAAATACTAATGTGTTTGGGATACCTTACAGAACATGTGTGACACCTTAAGTAAACTGAGAAGAGGCTTAAAATCATATAGTGCCTTGAGTTCAGTGCTGCCATGGGTAACTTTTTGAGATCATTTCACTACACTTTCTTTGGAAGGAGGCAAAACTTCCTTCTGCTTCTTATCCCTCCTAGAGCCATTCAGCACTCCCAAGTTCCTGCCTAAATCATGCCATTTGTTAGGATACTCTGTAAAATATATTAGTAAAACTTATTATTTTTAAAACTTTTCAGGAATCTGGTAACAGGGTGGCCTCACAACCGCTTATAAAGGAGGAAGTGAAAGAGCATGGAAATGCAGAATGGTAAAAGTGGTAGAAGTTGAAAATGTCTTTAGGAAGAAAAAGTATATGTCCATGCCTTGAATATTCCTTCAGCTTCTCAGGTGTCCTTGCCTCCTGCAGTGCACTCCACATTGCCAGCACAAAGCCTGTATTTGAAAGTGTGTGGAGGAATGCTTACAAGACTGCATCCGTCAGAGATTTTTAACATTCCCATCACTACTATTAGTAGTATTCAGAGTACAACCAAAGGAAATAGTTCTTTTAATTGGTGCCTAAGGGTGAAACCCTGGGATAGTTTTGTTGGTGTTTGTTGTTTCTTTGGTACTCATTTTTTAAAAGGATAGTAAGGTCTAGGCACCACATATACATTTGGAGTTATTTTTTTTTCTGAAAAGCTTAGTAAACTAATATTTATATCTGATTTGTACGATTGGAAACTATTGAAATGGAGTTTGGAAGACTATCTCTGTCTTAGGTAACAGATGCACCTACTTTTTACATGCTTAATACACCACAGACAGAGAAAAGTCATTATGACTGCAATACAGTCTTCCCTAGGAAAGGTAAGTGTAAAGTTAATGAAGAGAACAGGCATCCCTAAGAAGACGGTTCCGTTCACCTGTGGTAAGTGTTTATTTATATTCAATCTAGTGTTCAGAGAATAAAAAAGGTATTTTAAGTGCCTGCATTCACTGATGGTCTGAGTTAGCTAGACTACTTCTGGGGATAGATCCTAATGGAGCAGAGTACCTAAAGGAGCATTTAAATTTAAAAATTATGACAACAATAACTTTCCACCTGTGTTTGCATAAAAGACTAGCGTTTTACCCTCTGAGGAAGTGGGAAGACCATAGCATAAGGTTTTCCAGTACAAATGTACGTCTGACAAATGCTAGCAAAGCAAAACACCCTCTTCCAGCAGAAGTCCGCAGAAAGATTTCCCTTTCTTCCTGTGAAAGTCGGGTCACTGTTGGGTCAGGAATGAAAGAATCATGAATCAGCCCAGAGAGCTTGACTCTCACCCGTAGCAAAGAATCTTCACCTGATCCAGCAGTTTTTCTGCACTTTGTATTCAACAGTCATTGAAATAGTCCTGGCACCAAGGATCAGAAACTCCCTTGTATTTCCCAGTTGACTGTGGCAACCACCAGGCTGAAGTTAATCCCCTTCTTGCTTGGTCACTTCTGAACCAATGATAGTCCAAGTGACTGTGGTTGCAGAAACAAGTTAGGCTATGCTTTGATGCATTGCATGTGTGTGTCTGGCAGCTGCGGTGCTCTCCTGGGAAGTGTCCGACCAGATCGACGATCTCCCGTGCCAGTGTCAGAGGCTCCAGCTGGTCAGCTTTCTTCCACAGAGTTGAATCAAAAGCTTCTTGGGTGGCAGTGGAGTGCTGGGTAGGAAACCTGCCCTTGTATGGCTTCAACAGGTATTTCAGCACAGGACCCCGTGTCTTGGGACCCGGCAGGCCATTCAGGGAGACATTTAACAAATTTTGGAACCTACAGGAGAGACAATGCTAGAGAGTAGGCAACCTGAATTTCAATATTGAACTTGAGAGTTTTTTTCATTATTTATTTCCAAGACTGTGGTCTATCTTTTCCCTTGAAGATATCTTTTTTTTTTTTCTCATATATAAAATAAAGAGAATTATACTGACCTCCTTTTTAAAGTACCTCAGAAATCCACTGAAGAAAAATGTAATTAAAAATACATGTAGTAATGACACTTGAGATTACTTTTACACTAGTTAATGTGCTTCAGATCAACTATATATTAATCATTGAAGTGAAAACATATGAAGACTTGTACATTTAGGCAGATATATTATACATGCAGTGACTTCTTGTCTGCTGTACATTGATTTATGGTATCTGAAATGAACTAAAATGGAGGATTTAGGAAGTATCTTGCGGAAAAAGATAATAAAAAGAAAAAGACACAATGTGCAGCACAATAGAATTAGAAAAGGAAAAGTAAAAAAACTCCCACAAGTTTGCATCAATGCAAAGTAATCTTTGCAATGGTTTCTACTAGGGATACTTATTCAAACTTCACCTACGTTGTCTGAAAAAGGGCTACATGGCATGGAAATATTTTTTCCTTATCAGTATTCATTAATGCAGCATGATTTCAAGCAAGTTCACCCTTTAGCATACCCTCTGCTCTCAGCTCTACACACTCCCCTCAGCATAATCAAATAGATGTCATATTTCTGCAGAAGAAAAAAATGACATGCATGACACACACAAAAAAAAAAAAAGAAAAAGAAAACAAAAAAATTATGCAGAAATAAAGTAAGCATGAATTCTCACATTCTGCACAAAAATCTCTCATTTTTCAAGATTTCGCAGCATATTTGCTGCAAGAGGAAATTCTCCAGCTCTACAATTGCTTCCCTCTTTGCCCACACTTTCCAAAATAAACAGCCAAAAACGTCAAAACAAGAACTGTAAGGATTTGTTTTCCAGAAGTGGTATTATCACCATCAGCCAGCTAGAGTCAGGCAACCTGGCTTATTCAGAAAGCATGTTCAGTCTGCAGCTATGGCAAGCCACGATACTTGTTAACACAACTTTTGTTGTTTGCTACTATGAAATACGTATGAACATTCTCCGGAAGTGACACTACATGATACGATCTAGCCATGCACTGTAATTAAGCAGACCAGACCTCATGCACTCCTGGCACCTAGTTTTTGTGGCTGACACACAACACTGACTGGATTTCCCAGTTTCCCAGAAGCTCACTATTTACCGTACAGCATTTCTATTTCTTCAGATGTGCAGTTCTTGATCTCATCACTTCCAGCCAAAACTAATGCCTTGAATAACATTTCCAGTGTGGTGCCTTTCTGCCACTGTTTTTACTCCATAAAGATGGAGCTTTCTACATGGTTACAGCTGAAGTGTAATTTATATCAGAAGTGGAAGCACAGAATAACACATTAATTCAGGCAGCAAAGGACCTCGGGACGTCTCTAGTCCAACCCCTTGCCCAAATGAGCACCAGTTTTGGGGTCAGATCAGGATGCCCATGGCTTGCTCCTGTTGGGGCATGAATCCCTCCAAAGACAGCCTCTTGGGGCAACCTCAGTGACCCCTCATAGGCTGTGGGGGGTCGGTTAGACACCTCTGAATCTGTCCCTTCTCCAGATTGAGCCAGCCCAGCTCCTTTAGCCCCTCCTCACATGGCAAGTTCTCCAGCTTCACATCCTCAAGCTCCCTCCAGTTTGACCCATGTCTTTACTGTGTTGGAGCCAAAAACTGGATGCATTATCTAGATGTGATCTGAGGAGTATCACATAGAGGAGAGACAATCCCTTCCCTCAGTCTATGGGCCATGCCCCTGTGCACGCAACCTGGGAGTCTGCTGGCTGCCTCTGCTGCCAGGGCACACCTTAGGCTCACATTCAGCTCATTGCCCAGTACCACCCCGGGACCTTTCCCATGGAGCTGCTCCCCAGACCCTCTATCCTCAGCCTGTCAAATTGTGGGGACCCTGCCCTCCCTGGGGCAGCACTTGGCATTTGAACTCACTGACTTTCATGTGGTTCCTGTCAACCCATTCCTGCGGGTCCCCCTGGCCCTGCCCCCAGGGCGCTGTGAGTTACATAGTGACAGATTGTTACTGTGAAGAAGCCTATGGAAACGTAATCGTACATATAGGGGTTCCCAAACTGACCTTATAAATTAATTCCAAAAGTAAAAGCTTATGAATAAACATTAGAAGTAACCACAATGCAGTCAAGCTCTTTGCCATAATAGTCTTATTGTAAAGGGTGCTGAGGAATACAGAGAATAGCTGTGGATAGGCTCAAAAAACTTGAAATGATTGCAAGGTTAGAGACTAGCATACTCCCCCATCACTTCCGCAGATCTGATTAAACAGTCTCTTAAAGAGGATAAAAAGGAAGAAAAAAAAAAGTAAGTCTAATATTGCACTCTATTTATTTTAAAGAACATTACTTTGGCTTCCCCAGGAAGCTAACAATAAAGGAAAGAAAAGAAAGGAAAAAAAAAGAAAATATCTGAAGATAGGAGGTATCTTTTCTACATATGTAAAGAACAGCATCAGAGACTTTAATCTTTTTTGCTCCTTGTGATATGTTCTTTGAAGGAGAAAGAGAAGGAAAGACTCTAGTGATGGCACCTGGTAAAGCAGCTGTGACCTTTCACTCTCACTCCCAAACACCCACAAAATACAGGCTCTTGATATATTCAAACACTGTGCTGATAGCTAGAGATCTCGGAGCAGTAGAAGGAAAAAAATATTGTCTATGAAGGCTGTCTGGTTTGAAGCTTTTGCTAAAATTGAAGCTGTTCATTGGTGGTGTTGTTAATGAAACAAAATGCCCACATAGATCTAAAAAAACAGCTTGAGGGTAGAAAGGCAAAATTCTGGAGCTCTGCATGAAAATGTGACAATGAAGGTAAAGAAAGAGTGAGATAAACAATTTGTTTCATTTATAACCTTTCATTTGAAGTGTTTCATTTCAGTTTTGACCTTTTAAATTTTGTCTATCACATATTTTGTTTTCTGAGTAACTTAAAGTAATGCATTAAGTAATTTACTGAATGTTTTTACAAGTAATTCATTCTCTGTGGTTTAATTGGATAAAGTGTCTAACTTATACTAAAAATAAATTTAAATAAAAAGTTGACTGAATGGCTGAAGCTCAGCCCTTATGTGTACAGTCATACTTATTTAAAAAATACCCAGATGCAGGAAGATCAGGTGAATATCGCTATGTTATAGAAAATTTACACTGAAATAATCTGCAGGGAAAGATTATGGTAGTTCTATAGGGAGTTATATCTTTAGTAATTTTAAATAGTTTCACATGGCTTGACTTATAGCTATGAATTATAGTAGCTCTGTGGGGTAAGAAAAGCACTAGATTATCATACAATTGATTTTTATGTTCAAACATTTATAATGTCAGATTTGATGGAAAGAGTGCAGAGTAGTCTGGAAAGGAGGTGTTTCTGTGGATGTCTTTACAGCTAGAAAAAAATTGTAATTTAAACATACACTCAAATCATAGGATATCCAGGAAAGCAAACAGTTTGCACCAATGACACCAGTTCATTTCACAAACAAAAAAAAAAAAAGGTGCTACAAATTGATACTTTGTATTCTGTTATGTTATTTTCCCCATTGCAAACAGTGGAAGAGAACTAAATCAATCAAAGCCCATTATTACAGCAATAATATGTTATATGCTACTCTTTCTTTATCATTATGCTGTTCTTTATCAAGAGATAATAGAACAGCATTTTTGTGGATCACTACAAGTCATAATTCCTGAAAACGATAAGCATGTCCACAAAAAAGGTCACAATTATGGGATGCCACAGCCCACTGAATAAAATGAAATGCAATACTGTGCTGTCATAACTACTTGAGTTGAAAAGGGGAGTAGCAATTTACTAAGTAGATTAACAATTTGAAAAAAGTTCAGTGCTACAAAAGCTATTTAGTACAAGATACATACTTAAATGAGGCAGATGGGGATAAAAGCATTTGAAGTAGAGGATCAGTCTAGGAGAAAAGTAGCATATAACTAAACTTATGCTGCATGGGAGATGGGATTGTGACACCATTGTGATGCAAGAAGCCAGCATCACAAAGCAAACAAAATTTTGGCTGTGCACACTTTATGGAGACTATGCAAGCCACTTCTGGCTGTATGAAACTACTGAGATTGCTAAATGCTAGGATCTATGCAAGTAGTCTCGGGCTGTGTGGGCACAGCCTAGATGATAGTCAGGGAGGGGAGGGTGTTATCAGACCAGCTGTCAGTATGTAAATAATCTTCATGGCTTTGTGATATTGCTTACTGAAGGGCGAAATGATAATATACTGGTCTTCACAAAATGTTTTCCTCCTAAATTACTACTCACTACATGTTGATGTTTAAAGAATAATAATGCTGTGGATTGAGTTAAACACAGCTGATACTGGCTAACACGTTTACTTTCTGGTTTTACATTTCTTTGAATTCCTTCATATGACTAGATATAGCTGAAACAATAATTGCCTCTAATTCTAGTTTAGGTATACATTCTGGTAAAACAAAGACACACTCCTGAGACTGCTATACAATGTTATTTTCATGGGCAAAGGCAGCTTCTTATCTTGTTTTTGTAGAAGTGGTGTGTGAGTACTAATCATATATTCACATGTAATCATGTAATCACAGACCTAGGGTAGCTGAAAGTCTTATTATTTTGAGATTTTCCTTTCTACTTCTTCTGGGTGCTGTTATTGCAGAAAATGTACTAGTTCATAACTTGGCATATTAACTTAAACCAGCCATCAATCTGCATTTACATTATTATTATTTTAAGGCTTTAGCTACGTTTGCTGAGGGCTAGACATGCTGCCTGATGAAGGAGTAGAGCAAATATCTAATCTAAAAGCTTTGCAGTCACTGCAGCTACATCCACCAGACTATGAGGCACAGCTCTGGGAAGGGTGGAGGCAAGGCAGAAGAGAACGACACCACTAAACCAGATGAGAACTTTCAGATTCAATCATAAAAGGCTTGTTGGCAGAGCAGTGAGATCTTCTAGGTTAAATGTAGGCTGAAAGGTGTTTGGCATCATGAGCAAGAGATTTTTTTTCCTTTGTCCAGGGAACTGAGAGTTTGACCATTCTTCAGCAGTTTCTCTTTTGGAATAAACTGGTTTACAGAATTCCAAATATTGGGTTAATTGCTTAGGTCAAATAAGAATTGCAGCTTAGACAGCAACCTAAACTGTGTTAGATTCGTGCCCTGTACAGAAAGCCACTTCACCCCAGATTTCAATGAAAACAATTATGCTTATTGTACTGTGGTAAATTTAATAAGTAAATCATGATTAATCTTCTTAAATTATCTTGGTGGGAAGAGCTATAGGTATGGACAGCATCCTCAACAAGTGGACACTATCAAGAAAGGATATAATCTAGTCTTAAATAACTGTGTATCATACTAGACAAGATGGTAGAGCTAGAAAGAAGAGAAAGAGATACTAGCTATATGAGCACAGAAAATAAAATCATCTACTTCTCAGATCAGTATGCCAGTACAAACAATATAAACGTAAATGTTGTACAAGGATGAAAATCATGGAGCTCAGATTTCATACCTCAGTTAAGAAAACTCAGTCTCTCAAGTACCTAAGTTACTGACAAAATACAGACTGCTATATCTTCAGGCTTGTGAACAGTTGCATAACTCATAATCGAGTTGGGCCCAGGTCTAGACTGCTTATGATCTCTTATTTCTCACATAATTCTTCTGAGACTATGAGCATGGAAGTAGTGAGGTTTTTTTCTACTTCTCTATGTTTCTCATTAATGTTATCTGCCTTTGTTTTTCTGTCTTTTGTTCATTTTCTTGTCCGTATGCTAATAACTTTCAAAATATAACACTATGGATGACAGTATTTCCATGTTTCTCATCAGTTAACATCTTATTTCAAACTTTGAGATATTTGATAATCAATGCTGATTATTGTTTGCTTTTATTTGTTAGCATCCCTCTGTGGGACTAAGTCTGGCAAATCTTGTGTATCTCTAGGTAGCTAATGATATAGCCCTCTTTGTCATAGTTTCATTTTTCTCATCACAGTGTCATATCATTAGGTTATCTTAAATCAATAGTCAACTTGGTCAATTTCAATGTGTTTCATAACTGACAAATGTATTACAGTCTTCTAGCAAACAATCGAGTGTGGCAATACTTAAAGGCAACACATTTTTATAATAGGAAATGAGAAAAAAAATCCAAAAGTGTGGGATCTTTAAATCTGTTTAGATTCAATTTTCAGAGAATACCAAGCTTTGCTGACACAAGTAGCTCTTCTTTGTAGCTTTTAAGCATAACTGGAGCATAAATCACATGGACAACAGAAAAAATGTTGTGCTTATAATCATCAGATAATACTGGGTGACAGAAAATGCAATCATTTAGATGCAAATAGCTTTGAAGCTGTACTGACTCTCAAAATGTAATGGTCTGCATTTATTAAGGTCATATTCCTTGGAGACATTATACTTGAATGTAGGCTTTATAAGCTTCTTGTGTCCATCTGTGGCTTCCTGACAGCTGTCTTGCCTTTACTCCCATGATTTCTTCACTTTTCTCACATTTTGCCTATCTTTCATTTGTCAGTGTGTGTCATTGTCTAACAACACAAATGAGCTGTGGCCTCAAAGCCTCAGGGATCTACACATGTCATTTGAAATAAATGGCTTACCTGGATGCAAGGTTTAGGTTATTGAATAAGCCTGCAGATTATTATTGGTGCTACTTTTTTTTTCTTTTACTTTTTTTTTCTTCTGTTTTTATCTTTTTACTAGTATAGTCCATTCGTTTGAATTCCACAGTATGGGGAAATTTTGAGTAGTGCTGCTGACTGTTATTGTAAGAATCCAGAAGGTAAAATATTTTCAGAACAAACTGCATCCAATAATTTTTTTCATAATACCACTGCTGATATGCCACTGACAAATTGGAACAGATATGTTAATGGACCCAGCACTGGCTCCTGTCCTGTTTAACCACTTCATTAATGATCTGGATGATGGGGCAGAGTGTACCCCGAACAAATTTGTAAATGACACCAAACCAGGAGAAGTGGTTGATATGCCAGAGAGTCATGCTGCCATCCAAAAGGAGCTCAACAGCTGGAGAAATAGGCTGACAAGAATCTCATGAAGTTCAACAAGGGGAAGTGCAAAATCATGCACCTAGGAAGGAACAACTCCATGCACCAGTATATGTTGGGGGACACTCATCTGGAGAGCAGCTTTGCAGAAAAGGACCTGGGAGTCCCGGTGGACAAAAAGTCGAATGCGAGTCAGCAATGTGCTCTTGCTGCAAAGAAGGTGAATAGGATCCTGGTATGCATTAGACAAAGCATTGCCAGCAGGTCAGATACTAATAAATGTTTGTGCCCTGCCTCTGTATGTTAAAAATCAGCAATATATCTGAGTGTTTGGGCCTCATTCTTCAAGAAATTGGAGTTCGAGTGTGTTGCTAAAACCTATCAAGGTTGTAGAAAAACAAAAGTTAGTCACCTGGTCTAATTCAGCCCCTAGAGTAACCTTCCTCTCTTCATTAAGTATGCATCAAGGATCCCAATTTCTTCAAAGCAAAGTTAGCAATTGTGCATATCCCTGTAAGGGATAATTAGACTTTACAGTAATCAACTGTGCCTTTTGGCTTCAAAGGTCAAGAATTACTCAAACACATCCCTGACACCTAGTCATTGTAAGAAGAAAATTATTAGTAGACAACTGAAAATAGGGGTCACCTAGGCAGTTATTTCCAAACTTTTGGGTTAAATTAAAAAGAAATGTTGGTTTTGAGAAGTCAAAAGCATATTAGCTGTAGTTTAAATGTTTGTCTTACTGAGCCGTACAATTAGTAACACCAACATGGGGCCTCTACTGACAAAAATAGATGGGGAATGTCCTTCGCTACCAAATAATCAGGTATGTGAAACCTTTCTAACAAATTAGGAAAACTCTGAGTGACCAATGAAGTTGCAGACAGAATTCCAAATTTCTCCACTCCTCTTTAAACTTTTATTTTCATTGTTACAAAGTGATTTTCTCATTGCCCTGTGTTTGCCTTCACTCCTTTCTCACAAAGAATTCTAGAGGGACACACATGAACATTTGCTATTTTCCTGAATGCCTGAAATGTTGTTACACCTGCATCTGTACCAGTATTCACTCTCCAAACACACACTAGAAGAAAAAAGATCTGGAAGAACAAATGCCTACCTTAACGCCTGCTCAAGTGCTTGCTCATTTCATAATATGTGTTGATGCTGAACCTGCAAACTGTGAGGTTGATCATGAACATGTTTCTTGAAAATCATACATGAGTTAGCCCTTGATTTGACATTGCACAAGTAATCATCTTCATAACCTAAACCTCTACTTTAGGTATTAGGATATTTATTTGAGATCCAGTGTTTCGGCAGATCAAATAATATGCGCAGAATTATCACTGCTTTCCTGTAAAGAACTTGCTGTGTAGAGTGGCTATTACATAATGTATGAAATATTTCTCTAAATGTTGCAAATTAATGCTGAAAGAACCTACTTTTTTCTGCAAATTCAATTTCTCATTGTGAGAATACATTATACATTTTAAGAGTCTCTGTGGATCTCAGTAGCATTTTAAATGTTTCTATTTACTATTGATATCTTCAAGTACTTTCTGTGGTGTTTGTGATGAACTGATTTAATCTGTTGAACAATTTTGAATGAAATATCAACTTTGAGAAGACAGGTTTCCAAGTCTCTATAAAATTTGGTAACCCAGTCTATTTATAACATCTTTAAGTGACTCGTCTTATTTTTGTCCTAATTGTAAAAAATAAAGGTATTGTGAGCATGGCAATTTTGCAAAACATTTTAAAAACAACTAAACATTTTTTATCTCATTTATCTGCTGAAAATTCTTTGATGAGATATTTCTCTTCATGTTGTATTGTTTAGTTCAGCAAAGACCAACTGAAAGTTATTTAGATTACATTCAAGTAGAAAATCTTTTACTAGTCTTTGCTTAAACATGTTGGAAAAAAGGTTTCACTGCAAGTGTGAGAATAATGTATTAGAAATATGTACACATTATAGATGTTTGTTAAAGATTGATAGAGTTCCAATTAATATAAAACCTTTGATTGTTATTGAAGTTTTGTACTATCACCATTATGTGGCTCAAAGTCTTCGTTATGGCTTGTGCTTGGGCAATACAGGAATTGAGAGCTACTTATTATGAAAGTTCCTTAGTTTATCAATTTGCTACCATTTACTGTAATTCTCTTATATTTTGCTGGAAACTTGATAAAGTGCAAATCTAGGCTGAGAGAGATTTTCTTCTCACTAATACATTTTATTTTGACACACTGAGAGGTTTTGCCTCTCTCAGATAAGTTCAATTTATGTACGATTTGTGTCATAGGAACTGCTTGATATTTTACAGAGTTGAACTCATTGATTAATGATGGAAGAAATGTAAACTACTAAATCAACCACTTCTAAAATTTAGGATAACTTAGAAAGTATTTTTAAACTGAGGCACACGCACACACACACACAACCCCCCTGCCATCAGATTAATTCTTTTCCAAGACCTTTGCAGAGCCCGTGAAGACAAATTGATGATACTTACATGTTATTTCACTTAGCGCAGTATTAATCATATCTAGAAATAATTAAAGAATTTTTATATTATTATAGAGGTAGAAGAAGAAACCGTTGTCTTTCCTCTGGCTCCAGGGACATTAAATACCCAAGACAAAAGGATGTTGTATATATCCTCATGAGGCTGTCATTGTTATTCTGTCACTTTCTTATGTGCCAGCTTTTGGACTTGAGAACAATTTTTCAGAAGAACTCTTTATGCAGATACTAAACTGCAAGTTGCTAGTAAAATTTTATTTGTGTGTCTTAGGCCCAGAGCCTGGCTTTGCCTGGCCCACCTTAGAGGTGGCCACAAGTGTAAAGTGTCCAGTTTTAATCCAGGTCATTCACAAATATAAATCTACTTCCACTTAAGATCAGGGCCAGAGCATTAGCTATTGTAAATTAATACATATCTACTGAGATCGATACATCTTGCAGCCTGGCTCCTCCTTTCACTGCACTTCACATTCCTCCTCTGCTGACAGTGGCAGTAAAGAATACACTGATTTGTCTTTTTTATTCAATGTCATTTCCATGATTTCTTATTCAAGTTCACTAAATAAACGTCCTTCTCTTTAGCTACCTTTCCACTGGGACTTTTCCAGTAATCAGGTACATTCCTTTATCTTCCCAACCTGTCATTCTCGGAAACCTCCACCTCAACTTCCATGGTAGAAAATCAGATTTTCCAGGCAGGGATTAGAGTTCGCATGATGTATTGCCATTGTGTAATATTTTGTTGATTAAAACCTAATAAAACTTACTCTAAAATACAAATATTTGAAAATCAGGAAGTTTTTCATTACCCTTAAATACATTTTAAGTTATTATTGTCCTTTGAATACATTTATTGCATTTCCGTACTCTTTTATGGTAATTAAAAGTCATAAACCACAGCTACAGCAGAATGATCCTGTTTTTTTAATGAAATACAACATGTTGAATTGTCCAGAGAAATAGAAAATAATACATGTTAGATGGTTTCAAAAAATACATTAATACACTTATGCTTTGAAAAAAACAAAACTGACTGGCTAAAAATTATAATGTTAGTATTTCATAATTTTAGAAGTATTCTATAGTGGGATATTAATTTTAATGTGACACATAAGGATATCTGCTTACTATGGCATCATTTTTTTTTTTTTCAGTGGAGTAAGTTTATGGGAGACAGTTACTTCATCAACATAAACCAGAAACAAATAAATATAAACACATTTTATAGTGGTGATGTTATCTGAACATATTTAATTGATGAATGAGACTGATCTAAGAAGTTAGTATCAAGAGGCCAGTTGGTACAAACCAACACAGTCTGAGCAATGTCAGTGAAACCTGCTGATTTGAATTCCCCTTCCCTGCTGCTGTGAACTAACTGTTTAGCTAGATCCTAATTTACCACCTACTGGAAGTCAGAAGGGAAGAAAATAAATATATGTATATCCCATTATACCTTGAAAGATGTGGGTCTCAAGGTCATCCTTTGGATCAACTTTATCATTTTCACACTTGAAGGACCGAGGAGTTTTAATCATCCATACCTGCTGGGCAAAGTAAACAGTCTGCTCTGTGCTACAGCTCTTAGCATAACTGTATAGCCCAGGGAATGAACATGCCACAACCAGCACCACCACACTTTGCTGTACTGAGGACAGAATATCCAGCCCTCTGTGAAGAAGACGTGTGGTACACTCACTAACAGTAAAAGTAATGAGCTGAACAATCTCAGCTCGTTACTCTGAATGGAATTTGCTCGTTGCCCTCCCTCTCTATGGCTTGGTAATAACATGGGCAAGAAGGAACACGCAGGGGCGCGTTTAGTCATTTTCAGTATTTTTGCCAATAAGAAGTATATTGTAACACAGGAGCTATTGCTGTAGACTCTGCAACTGTAGGAGGGCTGATCTCTATTGAAAGATCAATACAATGGCCCTCTATTTCTCATTTTGAAAGGAGCCATTGTCACCTAGCATCAAAACGATGATGCTGAAAAACGAAAAAATGCTGAATATAGTTTGCTCCTGTCTTTGAGGGCCAGGTTTTACCTGCCTAACCCAGCTCATTATCCAAAGGTGACTTTACACCTTTACAACAGCTGCAAGATCCAAAAGCTTTCACACATTTAACTTCAAAAATTTGGAGCAGTAATAATTTTGGTTTTCCTCTCCAAAAAAAAAGATTTTTTTCTATGCATCATTTCCACTGGATCACTTTGGGAGTAAAGCATAGGAGATGAGAACATTCAAGCATTCTGAAATGTCTATGTATTGAGATCCTTGTGCTGAAGACGTGCTTATAGAGAACTTCAAAACGGCAGGGATGATTGTCGTGGTTTTTTTTGGACTGAGGGTCGAGACAAGAACCGAAAGGGAGCACCCACCAAACATGGTCTCGGGCAAAACATGACTCAGGCTTTCTTCATAAAAACAAAAACAATTTATTAACAGTTACTAAACAAAAGACAAAAGGGAACGAAACCGGTTACTTGAGAGGAGAAAGAGAAAACAAGGCCCGATCTTAAAACAGCACCTCCCCACCCCCTATTTTCCTTTCGTTCCTGGCTCTGTCTTCCCCCCAGCGGCGCAGGGAGACAGGGAATGGGGGAGTACAGGTCAGTTCATCCATGTTGTTCACTGCCGCTCCTTTCTTAAAGGAGGAGGAGTCTTTACACCATTTTTCCCTTGCTTCGGTGGATCCCCTACTCACAAAGAAAAAGTCCCCAAACTTTTCCAAAGTAAGTCCTGCCCGCAGGATTGCAATCCTCCCCATGGATCGCACCAGTTTGGGCTTTACCAGTCTCGGCCTCTTAGGGAGCTGCTGCCACTCGCGTCGGCGTGGGTCGTCCCACGGTCTCCAGATGCCTCCACGACCTCGTCGTGCATTCCATGCCCCATTATCAACAGTACCTGGTCACGCATCCCCTGCTCCACGACCTCTCCTGGGCTCAGGCATCTCCTTCCCGACGTGGGTTTCTCCACAGGCCACGAGTGGGTCGCTGCTCCGCCGAGTACACCCTGGCTGCAGGGGGGCCGCCTGCCATCTCACACCGATTTGCAAGGGAAGCCTCAGCTCCAGTACACCTCCTCCTGCTCCAACTTTGCTGACCCGGTCGTTGTGGTTGTCTTCTCTTAGATATTAATCCTCTCTAGGGGAAGCTCGGCCCGGTGGGCACCCCGGGAGTGGGGCGCTTACCGAGTCCCCCATGTGGCTCCCCGGCGCCATCTTGAGCACATGGCGCCGGCCCGGGCCCGGGCAGCCGCCCGGCCCGGGAGCCGGGAGCGAGGGCAGCGCCCTCCTGCTCTTTCCTCGCTCCTGAGCAAAAAGCCCTTTCCCGCCCCTTTGTCCCAACTTAAATAGGGCAATTCGCAGAGGCGCCGCCTTGGCTCAACCTCCCCCGGGGGGGATGGGACTCAGATCTGGTGGCACAGGGAGCAAATCCCCTCCCCTGCCACCAGAACACCCCCCCCACACATCAAACTATCACAATGATATAAAATGGTCACCTTTCTACTTACTAATTTGCATGCAAAGAGTCTTTGATGGACACATTGCAGAGAACTTCACAGTTTCCATCTTACTTCCAAGTAGTTTACAATGTAGATATATAAATCTTCAATTAATTACGTGTATCATAGCATCTCTCTTTTCATAATTTCACCGGACTGTTATATTAGGCCAAGTAGGATTAAATCAAGATTTTCTCCAAGTCCTTCCCTCTCCACATTTTATGCAGCCATTTGACCAACAGAGATGGAAGGAACTGGGTATGCTAGAGGGCATCTTCAGAACTTTTGGGACTCAAAATCTGAAGGTCAAAAAATGTCTGAAAAAGGCTGACAGGTTGTTAGAGTATTTTGAAAGTGAAGTAACTTCTAATAATTGGTGACAGATTTATCCTTAAAATGAGCACACTTAAATTGAGAAAATGTTGAGCAAACAACGTCATGAACAAACAAAATGCAAAATAATGATCCATTTTCATTTTAAAGGTTCATATAATTTCAGCTTTGTGATTCAAGTTTGAAGAACTGACAAAATAAGATGTTGAACTCTGAAAATACCATACATCTGACACACTCTAAGAATAATGTTAATTTACAATAACTCAGGAGATATTGTTCAATATTAAGATATGTAAAACTACTAGTCCCTTTTAAAAGAAATGTTGGAGAACTGTGTAGTTTTAAGACTGTTTTTAATGGTAAAACATGCTCTTTTCAACAGCATACCACTTTCTAGTACCATGATCCCATGGTACTAGAAATATATGTCCTTTTTATTTAATGATCAAATCTAATTATCTCTCCTTATAAAGTCTTAGCTGTGCAACCTCTTTAGAATCATAGAATCATAGAATTATATTTAGTAATATAATTAATTTATTAATTAATAATAATTCTTTGGATTTGGAGTGTTCAATTGAATTTGAACCTTTGTGAATAATCACCTGCCACAGGAACCTCAGACCAGTCTTTATCTGTCTGTTTTGTATAAAATTTATCCCAAGGGAGTGCATCATTATACTTCCAGAAACGACCCGTCAAACAACGTTGATCATCTTGCATGATTCAGTTTATAAGATTTTCCTTTCGAGGATGTGTTATGGACATAGGCATTAGCTAAAAAATTTATACCACAGAAATACTAAATTCAGACTTCAACTTCTATTTCTGCAAGACAACTTATTTCATTTGTTCCCATTATCATTGTAATCAATTCATTAGCTTCTTCGGACTCCAAATGTGATAGAAAATCACCTCATGATAAATGTGAGTGCTGCATTCTTGTCTAAGGTAAATAAATATAAATACAAATACAAATACAAATATACATACAACTAAATTATTATCCTTTGCTAGCTAGAACCTAATAAACACAATGTTGATTCTCCTAAGATGAATTATTTTATTCTTTATGGTATAATTAAAAAGTCAGTTGCTACTGACTGGGAAAAATACTCTGTTTTTAAAGATCAGATAATTGAAAATCCCATTCCCAAATTAAGAGCAAAGTTTAGATCTGAAAGAAGACATTCCTCTGCTGAAGTCGTTCAAGCAGGTTGGTTGCAGAGCGCGCTGAATGTAAGACCATTCAGTCAGGCTCCGTGAAAAGCAGCAGTGGAGAAAAGCTAACAGAGATGCTGGTGCTGCCGCTGTCAGTATTATCACCTTCTTCCTCACTTCTCTCTCTGGAGAAGCCCGTATCAGCTGGCGTTAACAAGTAGTGCAGAGCAATACTGGCAAATCTATAGAACAAAAACCACTTGGTGCTGAGGCCTCGGTCTCTATGCTCTAAGAATTTCAGAGAGCTTTCTTTTGGAATGGCCTTTGTTTGATCTAGCAGGTGTCTAGCTTGCATGTTTCGCTGTGTAGCATGAATCAAGACATGGTAAGTGGGGAGAAACAAGAGATTCACTTCAAAAAGTCGGGTTTGACCTGAACATGCCTCCACAACACAGAGAGGGAGCTTCAGATCTACCTACAGCGGGGATCAAATTCAGTATTTCTCAGCTCTCTTAAGCACACAAGACTGGCTATTCTGGGGAAGAGGATATACTCAATAGCTGACATTACAGCTCTACCAAAATACAGAAAAAGAGTCATGTAATTGGCCAGAGAATGGGAGTGTGACCCCAGACACTAACTAGAGAGGAAGAGAATGAAAAAAGGAGGTCTCATATCCAGTCCCTACTCCTATATTCTTTGTGCATTTTAGATACATAAAATGCATAGGCAATCCTAAAAATGGAAGTCAGGGTGTCCTGAGTTTGGCAGGTAAGTAGGTAAAAGGAGTACATCATGCTTTTCATTTCTATCTTACAAGGGAATGATCAGTACAGGAGAGGCCACGCATGCCTACTTTCAGAAAGAGTCTCCAAACTGTTGAAGGAATGGCCACCTTGCACCTCTCCTCAGACCATGGAGCAGTGGGGAGTCTGCAGCTTCAAGCTTCCTCTCAGTTCATGGCATCTGCTATTGTCACAGCACAACAAGTCTACTCTGAGGCTATTTGGCCTAAATTTGAAGGTAGCACTCTTAATTCTATTTTCTGAGTGACCATTTCAAAAATTAGATGTTACAAAACCCGATGTCACAGTACCCTCATAATTTTAGCAGTTAGCCCTATGAAGAGCTTGGCATTCAGAAAGAGGAACAATATATAACCCCTAGAGCTGGAATGTGGTGTGCAGAGGAGGTTGTCACCCTGCCGCTCAAAATTTCACCAATAAATATGTACCTGGCTCTCTGTGGGCCCTTTCAGAGCTCGGGTTTATAAAAATAAGTACCTATCAAATATCACATCTCTAGAGACATCTTAGTAAGAGCTGTAGAAACTGGCAGTCAATCACACTACAATAAAAATACTTCTATGGGCCTTATTCCCCAAGGATTAAACAGAAATTTCAAACTACTGTCACCCTAGTAGGAAAAGACATGAAAAACATACCAACCCAAAACTTAGGATTTACATTTTAAAGCCAAAATATCTCTATTGTGCTAAAAAATGTAACTCTACCATTTAAGTTACCACTTAAAACTGCAGAGTTACTTTCCTGTTTTGACTAATGGTGTCTCCAGTATTCTCAACAGGCAACAGCTGAACCCTTCAGAATTAAACCAGGACATCTTAACAAGATATTTTTTGGGGTGTTTGTGGTGGGAAGTTCCTGGACATGTTGTTAAGACAGAATGACATATTACATACAGCATACACACGACATCAGACAGAGGGAATGAAATGAAATGAAATGAAATGAAATGAAATGAAATGAAATGAAATGAAATGAAGGCAAGCTAATTACAACTTTCGTACTACATACAGTACCAGAGTGATACAAATGCCAGAATAGAAAACACTGACAGCTGCTAGAAAAACTGTTCAGCACTGCAAACCTTCGGCTGCTATATGACACGTAATGTTAGGTGTCTTAATGGAAAATTAGTGTGTTGTGAATGTTGTGACACAGACAACCGAGACTCCCTTGTAGAAAAGCCAGTGCCTACTGTACTTTCAGAATGACTTTGGCATTTTTAGAAAAAAAATAATGCCTTTTTTGTGTTTTTTTAAATTTATTATTATTATTATTGCTGTTATTATTATCGTTGTTGTTATTATTATCGTTGTTATTGTAGTTGTTACTCTCACTAAAGTTTAATGCAAAATCTCAAAAGGTACATCTTGAAAAAAGTAAACAGAATCGAAATAGGATGAAGTTACAGGCGGAAGGATGATTGTAACAGTGAGGTTTCTCCCCCGTTCGATCAGCTCTTAAATATAATACCATAGAGATATCCAGGTGATCTGTGGGCAGCAAGATTAAGAAATATTGTATTTCCCTGGACTATTGTCACAGGAAATTCTCTCTCTCTTGTTTCACCTAATTTTTGAGATTTCCTCTCTTAATTTTTTTTTCTTTTTTTTTTTCCCCCTCTGCATTGAGTGCTTTAGCTCCAGCAGAGAAAAACATATAAGCTTACGTCTCACCAACCATGTTAAAATCACAAATCGTGTTTTGGGAAAAAACGTACAGGCAGATTGAACATAGTGGAGAATCACGTATTTCAGAAATCTACACAAAGAGTTTTTGGAATCTGGGTACTTCTGTCTTATATTGGCACTTTTACCACTATCACATCAATATTTTTCCGAAGTGATAGAGAAGCTGGAGTTTTGGGATTTTGTTTTTTGTTTGTTTGTTTGTTTCTTCTAATTTTAGCAACAAATTACATTTCTCTGTTTGCAAAACCTAATGTAGAATGCTGCAACTTAAACAAGACCTGTTTCCATTCACAGTCTCACTGAGAGGTTTGTGTCATCCAAAATTCCACATCCATCTGGCTGGAGCTGTGTATGTTCCCCCAGGGAATTCAAAGCTCCAGTTCCCTAGAGTGAGGGACCTACAATCAAGAGAAAGGCTACATTTGTTTCTGATTGTATCCAGTGAATTCAGTCAGATTGTCTGAGACATTAACAGAATTGCAGATTTTGGCCTCAGGAACCCAGTTAATGCCTGACATTATTTACTTACTGATAGTCTAACAGCTATTAACTCAAATTACTCTCCCTCTCACTTTGGCTTCTCCAGAATCAAGGATGAGCATAAATGGTGGCATATATCCAGTTCCTGAATCTACTTCTGGTACTTGAATGAAATATTTATAATGTCCTTACTTTTTGTTCCACTATTAAGTTGTCATGTTTGAGAATAAAAAATATAAGACTAATGAAGGTGAAAAATCCTCTAAGACATTGTTATAATGTAAATATATGTAAAATGTATATATATTTTATATATCTCTCTATATACATGTGTATGATATATTAATGGACAATAAAACTTCCTTCTAGGTTACATTGTAGTATAATTATTTTCAGCAATAAAATCTCATGTGTTACATCCTGTAATATCTCTCCACTCAGATGATAGAATATTTATGAAGGAACTATGCTATTTGAAAAGATAATGTCAATTTAGGTTTACATTCCACCTGTAGGAATCTCAGTGTGAGATAAAGCTGATTTTTACCCATTTTTCTATCCTTTGCTCTGAAGAGAAAGACTCTATGTTAAAAAAGGCATAGTCTCAAACGCCTATCTTTGGCTGAGATAGTATAGCTCAAGGGTATTTTTGCATTTGGAATCAAAAGCAGGTGCTAGAAAACTCCAGTCTGTGGGATAAGTGGAAGAAGAAAATCACTGAGCACACATGTCAAACCCATGTCCTTTTCTGTCCTCAAGTCTTCTTTGGGGCATGATAAAAGAAGAACTTACGTCCATCTTGTGATTCCTGTGATGATTTCCTGTTGTGTGAGCTATTCTCTGCCTGGTAGAGCTGATGGAACATGGGAATGACTGGAAATGCTAGTATGGGCTTCAGAAAGCTTCTGTCAATATCCATGTTTGCCTCTGCATGTTCACAAAGGTGATTCTGTCAGTTTGCGGCCCGACAAATTCCTCAGAGAAACAGAAAAGATATAAAAAGTATGATAAATTAATTATTTAGAGTTATATGATGCCTTGATACGATGTGTTTCATTTGTATATCTACACTTAAAGCAGGGGTAGCTACTAATTTCCGCACTCCGTTCAGGAGAACTAAAGCATAGAAATACTAAATGATTTTCCCAACATTACTTTGTGTAGCAAAAGTGATTGGAAAGGAAACCCAGTCACCTGATTGCAGTCTTCTGGTATATATCGTGAGCTGAATGTGTTATGGTATTACCAAAAAACACAGTACAAAAGGGTTAATAGAAGAAAGTTCCACTTTAAATAATGAAAAATGAGGTTCAATTTAATAATTCAGCCAGTCATTATTAACTTACAAAGGTATTTTTTCACTGCCTATGGCAGAGAAAGGGTGAGAAACAAGAGTGAAAGTATCTGGCGTATTCAAGAACTAGAGTTTACAGTGACAGTGGCAATTGTCACTTGATGGTGCTGTGGCTCCATGGCTGTCTTTTTCCAGCTTTTCCATATTACCACATCTGAGATGCAGACTGTAAATCTTCTCGAGCAAACACAGATCTCAAAACTTCAAATAAAGACCATAATATCAAAAGTGTCTTTAGCACAGAGCCAACCAACAGCAAGGCACTCAGGCCCGAGGAAAAGATACGCTTGTCTGTCAGTGGACAGTGGGTACTTGACGGACTGCTTACAGAATGGATACAGCTAGGTTCCAAGTGCTAAATGTAAAGAAGAAATATAAGATAATGAAATGAGTTATCTGAAACCAGGAACTGAAAGTTTAGAGTGTCAACAACATTTTCACTCCTATTTTACGTTACCTTTTTTTGTGTTTTGATACTAACTTTGGCCACAAGTGGTAAATCTATGAAGCTGGACAGTTGAGTTGTAAAAGTGAATGGAAAAGCTCACTCTTTAAAACACAAATAGTTGTGAAAAATTTACATCTACAGAGAGAACATTAGCTATTTGACTTCAGAATTAACAAAATTAAAATAATTCAAGCAATGACTGAGGCAAGAGGCATTTTGGAAAGAAGATTGAAGTTTTCAGGGAAGATAGTTACCTAAATGTGTATCAAGATATTAATGCATAGGTTTTCATTAATTCCTCTCCCCTAACAAAGCCTCAAACCCATATCTTTTTAACAATAACCCATATCTTTTAACAAAACTCATATCTTTTTAACCCATATCTTTTTAACAAAATCAATTTTCTGTTGTCTTGGTTATTTTTATTTGGAGATGGAAAAGACGAGGCAGCTGGGCAACATAAATATAGAATGCCTAATTAGTATCGTTGCCCATCACTTCCATTTTTAAGACCCTGATTTAGTTTGTTTATAAGTTTGCCAAACTTCAACCATCTGGACTGAAATTTCCCAGCCTATAGGCTGATTAAAAGGAAAAAATTAAAAAAAAAAAAAAAGGAATAAAGCTCTCCAGACATTTTTAGGGATTAGAATACAAGAAAATGCTTTGTTCCACCATTGTAAAAAAAATAATATGGCAACATTTTCTTTGAAAATTCTGATCTTTTTTCTGCTTTCATGAAAGGACTTGAAATGTAGTAGAGAGAGGGCCTGTATAAGAAATGTGACTTTTTTGTCTCCATTACAAAAATCCACACAAGTGTATCAAATTTAAAGACTTTTTTTTTTTCTTTAATATTGCAGTTGACACATGTGCTCTGAAGACTTGTTTGCATGACTGGTCATGCTTCAGTCTGAGGGCAGAGTCCTTGGATCTACAGCTGGGCTCCTGTGGTCCACACAAAGTGCTTGTACTGATCATGCAAACCCCATTTTCAGACATCATAAATTAATTATTTTCCTCAGAGGAACAGAATGAAAAAAATGAGAAGAAACTGAACCAAAAAAAATCCTCTAATAAACTGAGGCTTGGAATGGCTAAATCCAAAAATGAGGAAGGAAGGGGCCAGATGGAAGATTTGAGAATAAAGAAGCAGAAGGAGTAAAGTTTTCAAGAAACTCAAGGATGAGCCTGTGAACACCAGCATGTAATGCTTATTAGAAACAGAAATGGTACCTAAAGTTTCTCAGTCCCACCATGTCTCTGCTCTCAATGTGTGTCCGTGAAAGTCACAGGCCAAGATTTCTCTCTTTAATCCTAGTCTGCACAGGTGAGCGCAATGAAATCCTGTCATTCTTGTAATTCGAATACTAAAGGTTTTTTTAGCAAACCTTATCCTCATTGATGACTCCTTTATTTTAATGTTAGGAAAGCCTTGTTTACAAGTGTGTGTTTTTATGTCTGATTTGACCAAGGAAATTTTACTATGCAAACCTCACAATTCTTGATGTTGCAGACAAGAGTTTAAAAGAGCTCAAATCTGCTTGCGTAACTAATGACTATATTATAATGTTCATGCACAGGAGGAGGCTTACACTAACATGTATAATCCTGATCTTCCATGGGACTTTTTTGAGCACTTTGCAACTCAAAGGACATACTTTTAATGATCAGTTTTGAGTAAAACTTGTGCTATATGCAATATCAAGAGTGGTGAATTCTCTTGAGAAGAAGCATTTTGAAGATCAAGCTTGTCAGAGACATGCAGTTTTCTGTAAGTTTCCCGTGGAACACAGAGATAGTAATTCTGATACACTTAAAGTATACTCATTTTTTCACACAGACACGTAGAAAGGATTCTGTTCTGATGAGATATTGGATGGTAGGTTTGAATAAGGTTTTACACTTCAGGATGTTTTCCATAGGCTTTACAGGACTACTGTCTAGAAGGGTTTTCTTAATAGGAAGAGACAGTCTGAGGATGTGTACAAGGAACTAGATCTTGTTCAATTTTTGCTTCTGCTAGAATCTGTGAAGTCTGACAGCATACATAAATACTTAAGTAAAAGTATGTATTTAAAATTATTTTTGACTTCAACATATATAAAAGTATTTGTCAGATAGTGGCAAAATGGAGTCTTGATTATTTCAGTCTCCCTACTATGGAATAGGGATGGGATTTTCCAGTGTATCCCTTCCTGTTTTTCTACATATTATTAAGATTGTAGAAACATGTCACTTACTTGGCGTACAACCCAATCAGCCACTCAAAGATCTTTGCATGCATAGTAGTATAAGAACTTAACATGTAATGCGCTAAGCAGGCATTTAATATCCTACACGGCAACTGAAGCATTCAACATTCTGCATAAAATTAACTGTCATGTGATTTCTGATAAGCTTTTAGTGAAAATCAAACTAATGGATAAAGGAGGAACTACAAAGATCAGACAGATACATTCAGAATACTTGCTGTGAGAAATGCAGAACTGATACCAGATGCTCCTAAGAGTAATCAAACAGCAGACTCATGAGGATAAGCATACCACCATAGTTATGATGAATATAATGAATAAAAAGGCATAAGATACCCTTGATGTATAATGAATAATATAAACAAAAAAAAAAGAAGAAAAATGCTTACAGTGTGAATTTGCAAGCAGTAGCATAGCAAAATTAGGAACATAAAAAACCTGCTGGAAGTTGGCAGTTCAAAAGGGAAGAGATATTAACCTCAGGCTGATTTTCACTTATTACTTCTAACTAATTCAAACCAGCCGAAGTCAGACAGTGTAATGTAAGTATACCTATAGTAGATAAAATTAATGACTTTAACTCCTTTACACCTGTACAATATATTGTTAAAGTAGGTTTTATTTTACCCAGGAGGAAAAACAAAAATTCTTTTTGCTTTGATTCTTTGTCTTCCATAACAACATTTATGTATTTCAAATATATCTAGTCATTTAGAAGTGATGCTCTAATGAACTTAAATTACTGTTGCAATGAATGATAATTAAAAATCAGTGTGTAATAATCAGCCATCATTCTATTCTGATCTTGGGTTTAGTTTCTAAATGTTGCTATAAAACAGATTAGTGTATGACATATCTTAAACTGGAAAAAAAAAATTATCCTTCTGGATTTTAGCAGAGGTAGGTTTTCCCTTTAATTTACTTCTAACTTTGTTTTGTTCTTCACTAAACAGGAATAGAGATGAGCTCCTTTCAGAAAATACGCAGTTAACGATCCTGTACTGTTGTGCCAACGCGTAAAGGTCATGATGTATTTGTGCTGAGAGCAAGAAACTGCATCCAGATTTCCAAGCTTAGTCCTTCCATCTCCATACTCCCAGTGCCGCGCATTTAGGAGTGGGAGTATCATTTATTTCATAAACAAGACAAGCATTTTTTTACATTTCTAAAGTCAAAAATAGCAGTTTGAGTTCTGTATCTATGGATTTGGAAATGTGTACAAAGTAACTCAGCAAACACAGCATTTTTAATTGATTTAAAAATAAAAATTCCAAAAGATTTTGTGTGTCAGGATTATTTATTTATACATATTTGTGCACATTTATACAGCCTGTGTTACAAAACCTGTGAGAATTACCTAATGAATCTAAATCATAAACATTTTTCTTTCCACTGTGAAGGGAAGCAGGTGGAAATATGCTGCCAGAAGTACTAACCAACCCATTCGTCATTTGTGTGTATTTGCTTCAGAGGCCTCTGTTCTTCTGAGGGCAGAAGAGAAAAATGATATCTGGACATGCACAGCACAAGGTGTTGAAGGACTTTTCATGCAGCATTTGCTCTGTGTTTTATAGCACCAAGCTCACGATATTAATCTGAAGGTACAAATGCACACATTCATACACTATGATCTTGTTGGCATCACAGAAACATGGTGGGATGACTTCTATGAATGGACTGTTGGAGTGGAAGGATACAGACTCTTTAGGAAGGACAGATGGGGGAGACGAGGAGGAGGTGTCACCCTTTATGTCAATGACCAGCTAGAGTGCGTGGAGGTCTGCCTGGGGATGGACAAGGAGCTGACCGAGAGCTTACGGGTCAGGATTAAAGGGAGGGCAGGGACAGGTGACATTATAGTAGGAGTCTGCAATAGACCATCTGACAAGGAAGACCAAGTAGATAGAAGCCCTCTATAGATGGATAGGAGCAGCTTCCCATTGCCAAGCCCTGGTCCTCATGGGGTAATTCAGCCTCCCTGATATCTGTTGGAGGGACTACACAACAGCGTATAACATGAAAGAGTTTTTTTTTTTAAAAAAAAACAACTTGCAGAGAAGAAACGGAAGGAAAATGTTAGGATTTAATAGAGTAAGACAGTCATAGATCAGAATGGATATCATGCTCTTACTAGTGAAGAGAGTCAGTGTAGTCATATTTGCAGCATTTTACTCATCCTGCCATGTCATTTGGCCAGTTTATAATTTAGGCAAGCACTCGTGTTGCTGTTGACACCTATCAGTTTCCATATGTTCATAGTTTGCCTTCCAGATGATACTTCAGCAAATTTATACCCAATAACACTTTATTCATGTCCTATGTTGTTTTAATGCTTTTTTAATTAAAATTATTTCCATTACAAAGTGGGTATTATCAAATGTCGACTCTAATGACATATAACATGATATAAAACTATTATGATGCAATTGGTATTAGAGGTTTTATATTCAGCATAGATTATTAATTAATGCTATTTCAGTGTGCTCAGTGGGGTGAAATGGAGGAGCAATAAATAGCAATAGCTCTGGGGCTGGTGCACTGAAAATGGCCAGATATAACATGAAACATTGCTTTCTCATTTGAAAACTGACTGTAGGAACAGATGTACCTTTTCTGTGCCAGGCTAGTTGACCAGGAAAGGTGGGAAAACACTTTAATCTCCACCAATTAACTCAGGATTTTCAAGTAACGTGGGATTTAATGGTAATATTCCTTAAGGAAAATAAGGAAAGAATATTGTTGGTTATTATAAATGCTCAAAAATTACTTAGACCCAGCCATACCACCAAGCAAAAATTACTTTTCTGAATCAAATCTTATCTATCCTTATTAGTAAAAAAATAAAAACATCATCCTTCTATTACAGTGATAAAGTATGTCAATATAGTAACAGATTAATTTTCTCAGGCTTCCATTCTCTCCTTTCGTAAAGGGTAATGACAGACAAACAACGAAGTTGCCTTTATTTCCAACAGAGTATGCATTTATTTCAGTTTGACTGTTTTCCATTTGTACAACAAAAAGGAATTGTACTAAATGTCTCTTTTAAGTATTTTATTGTAAAATATGTTGGAAATAAAATATGACATCTGTTGGAGAGACAATACAGCAGGGCACAGGCAGTCCAGGAGGTTCCTGGAATGCGTGGATGACAACTTCCACCTGCAGGTGATAGAGGAGCCGACAAGGAGGGGTGCCATGCTCGACCTTGTGCTCACCAATAGGGAGGGACTGGTGGGTGAGGTGAAACTTAAGGACAGCCTTGGCTGCAGTGACCACGACACGGTGGAGTTCAAGATCCATGGGGCAGCAAGGAAACCATTCAGCAAACTCTGTACCCTAGACTTTAAGAAGGCGGACTTCGGCCTCTTCAAGGACTTGATGGGCAAAGTGCCGTGGGAGGCGGCCCTGGAGGGACGAGGGGCCCAGGAAAGTTGGTCCACATTCAAGGAGCACCTCCTCCAAGCTCAGCAGAGGTGCATCCCGATGAAGAACAAGTCGGGCAAAAAGACCAGGAGGCCTGCGTGGATGAGCAAGGAGCTCCTGGACCAACTGAAAATGAAGAGGTTAGCCTACAGAGGGTGGAAGCGGAGACAGATAGCCTGGGAGGAATACAGAGAAGCTGTACGAGTGACCAGGGATCAGGTGAGGAAGGCTAAAGCCCTGAAGGAATTGAATTTGGCAAGGGATATAAAAAGCAATAAGAAATGCTTCTATAGGTATGTAGGGGACAAAAGGAAGTCCAAGGAGAATGTAGGCCCCCTCCGGAAGGATACTGGTGCTCTGGTCACCCGCGACATAGAGAAGGCTGAGGTACTCAATGAATTTTTTGCCTCAGTCTTCACTGATAAAGCCTCTTGTCTTACCACCCAAGCTGTGGAAAGAACTAGCAGGGACTGTGAGGATGAACCACCGCCCACTGTACTTGAAGAGCAGGTTCGGGAACATCTGAGGAACTTGAAGGTGCACAAGTCCATGGGACCTGATGAGATCCATCCGCGGGTCTTGAAGGAACTGGTGGATGAAGTTGCCAAGCCACTGGCCATTGTATTTGAGAAGTCGTGGCGGTCTGGCGAGGTCCCCGATGACTGGAAGAGAGGGAACATAACCCCCATTTTTAAAAAGGGGAACAAGGAGGACCCGGGCAACTACAGGCCGGTCAACCTCACCTCTGTGCCTGGCAAGGTCATAGAGCAGATTCTCCTGGGAACCATGCTAAGGCACATGGAGAGCAAGGAGGTGGTCGGTGACAGCCAACATGGCTTCACCAAAGGCAGATCGTGTCTGACCAACTTGGTGGCCTTTTATGATGGGGTGACAACATCGGTGGACAAGGGTCGACCAACGGATGTCATCTACCTGGACTTGTGCAAAGCTTTTGACACTGTCCCGCATGACATTCTTCTCTCTAAACTAGAGAGGCATGGGTTTGATGGATGGACCACTCGGTGGATAAGGAATTGGCTCAATGGCCGTACTCAGAGAGTAGTGGTCAACGGCTCGATGTCCATGTGGAGACCGGTCACGAGTGGCGTCCCTCAGGGATCCGTGTTGGGCCCGGCCCTCTTCAACATCTTTGTCGGTGACGTGGACAGTGGCATGGAGTGCACCCTCAGCAAGTTCGACGATGACACCAAGCTGTGTGGTGCCGTCGACACGCTGGAAGGGAGGGATGCCATCCAGAGGGACCTCGACAGGCTGGAGAGGTGGGCCCGTACCAACCTCATGAAGTTTAACCAGGCCAAGTGCAAGGTCCTACATCTGGGTCGTGGCAATCCCAGGCACAAATACAGACTGGGCGGAGAATGGATCGTGAGCAGCCCTGAGGAGAAGGACTTGGGAGTACTGGTGGACGAGAAGCTCAATATGAGCCGGCAATGTGCTCTTGCGGCCCAGAAGGCCAACCGCGTCCTGGGCTGCATCAAGAGGAGCGTGGCCAGCAGGTCAAGGGAGGTGATTCTCCCCCTCTACTCTGCCCTCGTGAGACCTCACTTGGAGTATTGCGTCCAGTTCTGGAGTCCCCAACATAAGAAGGACATGGACCAGTTGGAGAGGGTCCAGAGGAGGGCCACAAAGATGATAAGAGGGCTGGAGCACCTTTCCTATGAGGACAGGCTGAAAGAGTTGGGGCTGTTCAGCCTGGAGAAGAGGAGGCTCCGGGGTGACCTTATAGCGGTCTTCCAGTACCTCAAGGGGGCCTACAAGAAAGATGGGGAGAGGCTGTTCAGGAGGGCCTGTTGTGATAGGACAAGGGGTAATGGTTTTAAAATAGAGGGAGGTAGATTCAGGTTGGATATTAGGAAAAAATTTTTTACCATGAGAGTGGTAGAACACTGGAACAGGTTGCCCAGAGAGGTGGTGGATGCTCCATCCCTGGAGACGTTCAAGGCCAGGTTGGATGAGGCCCTGAGCAACCTGATCTAGTTGGAGATATCCCTGTTCCTTGCAGGGGGGTTGGACTAGATGACCTTTGAAGGTCCCTTCCAGCCCTAACGATTCTATGATTCTATGATTCTATGATTCTATGTCTTCTGGTTTGTATTTAATAGAAAACAGGGATAAACAAAAAACTATTAAACAGTTATATAAAACAGAAGTTGGAAACTGCTGTGAAATTGTGTTTAATGCAACAAGTCTCCACGCATGTTAGTCACAGAACTGAGTATTAGATTGGCAGATTTGCTCTTTTGTCTCCTTAAATGTCTCTGAGCACAGCAAGAAGTAGTCTCAGTGTTTACTCTGAGGCATAAATCACTGCAAAAATATCTTACTCTGATAAACTGGTTTAGCCCACAGAACTTCCTTAGGTGTCTTGTGTACATTCTGTTTAAGTACATTCTAGTTTCTCTTTAGATAAAAGAATTTCAGGTAATGAAATAAGTGATACCTGGATTTGCTATTAGTCTAGCGCATTGGTGACCTGTGGTAACTAAGTTATTCCTAGAGAAAGGAGTGAGGAAAGCCAGGAATATGCAGGACCCCACAATACCCACAATACCAGTGTGCTTGTAATGTTTAATTTATTGTCTATCGCATGAGTATGCAATGTATATATGTATGTGTATATTATACATAAAAATATATTAAAATATGTATGCATAAAGAGCTCTAGATCCAGTGCTATGTATCTAATCATTTACAGTAGACATTACCTTAAAAGTGTGATCTATGGAGCGGTACCTGGTATGTGACATATTCTGTGTCATCCGTAGTATAGGTTGCGTCGCTGTTATCCTCTCAACAGAGACTTTTGCTTATGTATAACATTAGAAGAACATTCCTGATGGCTCTGGACAGAATATCTACACTCAAATTGCATATTTTTGAGCATTTGAGTCTATTTTAGATTTTGTTCCAATTTCTGTTACATTCTTTAATAAAATTCATTTTAGAAGGCTGCTTATTACTGTATAGCCAAGTCTTAGAGGAAAACTGCTTGTGTTCAGCATACCTGAATGATGCTAACTGGTTGACCAAGATACTGTGCACCATGCAGTTTACTTTTAGAAAACTGCAAATGACTGTAAATAGATACTAATAAGCTGCTTCCAGATTGCTTTCTTTCCTCTTTCGTGATGGACGCTGTCTTCTGCATTAGTACACACATCCTAAGATGTCTGGGACAGTCAAAATACAAGATGCAACATGAAAGTTATAGAAGTAATATACTAGATGGGCAATAGATCTAATCCATGCAACTGTTTCTGTGTTCCCTTTTTTAACTCTAAATATGATGAGGCTTCCTCACAATAACAATCATATCTGTACCTGATCATTTTGTGAATCCACATACATGTCTGCCCCCATTTTCCCTCTGTTCAGAGTCGTGCATTAAGTTTGTATTTAAGACAAAGCAGATAAGAACACAGCATCATTGCTGTATGATTTATGTGGCTACAGATTCTAAATATTTAGGAATAAAGAAATCCAAGAAATTGCCTATCTTTATTCAGTTATGGGAAATGTTGCATTTTCAGTTATCCTAACAGTTGATTACTGAAACAAATCTTGCGCTGAAGAGCAAGCTAATCTTGACAAAAAACAAAAACAAAACCAAACCCATTGCAAAACCAAAAACATTGAAATATATTCCTTTTTAAACCAAAAAAATTTATGAATCTCTAAAAAAGAAAAATATGGTTTTTTTTCTCACTCTTTCTTAATTCTTGTTTTAACTTTACTAGAGATATATTTCTCTTCTGTCAGCCCATTATTGTCATTCTGGAGGACAGATTGTCTCATTTTCCTATAGTTACCTTAACGATTATCCCTTGACTTGTCTTGGATGTGATACAGCTTTCTCCTGAATGTCCTTACAATTACTACATTTGCTGATAAAAGAATGCTATAGTGGAATAGATCTACTGTCCATCCAGTTTAGCATCTTTTCTTTCAGATTTTTTGTTGTGTTCCTTGATAGGTTATTTTTATTTAGAGTCTATGATGAAAGGAAACCTCTGGGCTCCCCTCCCTCTGGTTACTGGAGTTACTGATTTCCATGTTCACATTACAGAGTTTGAAATGGTGAACTACAGAAGTACTACACATTTACCCACTACTCCTCATGACAAAGAAGGAAAGTTCTGATTTTGCTGGTGACGAAGAAACAGTACCATTACCATTTTTGCAGCATTTTTTTCTGCCTGGTGAATTGGTACTACATTAGTAGGCTGCAGTAGCAGGACCAAAATGTTTTTCAGCTAGGTAACCATGCCCATTTCATCACAGTTCTCTCTTTTAGTTGCTCAGTTGGTAGCAGAGCATTAACAGCAATTTACATTTCATCTCATCACTGATCGATCCCATTCACTCGGTTAACACCTCTGTCACAGAACAATGGCGGTATTCTCTAAAATATTGTTCTTGGCTCAATAGGATCGATTAAATATAAATGCCTGTTACTGTTCTGTTTTTCAATGAGTCTGGCTAGCTGCTAGCTCTCAAGCTGCCTGAAATTTTGTAGTGCACCCTCATATTTCTTTTTCCTTTTACCTGAAAGCGAAAAATTTGGAAACTAAAAGAAAAAAAAAATTATGTTACTAACAATTGCTGTTAGATGGTACATTTTAATAACAGCACTATTTTGTATTCTGGGGATTCATGGTGATATTATTAAAATATACTTTGGTTTTAAACCAACAAAGGTTTGACAGAGGTTTCCTGTTCTTCTCCTTGTCTGTCAGAAATCAGCCAACCTGAACAACAGCCGCTTTGCCTCCCATTCTTCTGTAGGCTAGTTGTAAGAAAGTTGCATATATACAGGCTTGCATCCTGGAAAAATGAATGCGAAATTATTCATCAGTTTCTAGCGGATGTTATGAAATTTAAATGACGAAGTGTTAGCTACAATTCTTAAGGGAGTGCTCAGTGTCAGAAACATATTTATTTCAATGACCATATGGCAACATCAGCTGAGAGTATGCCTTAAGACGCTTTGGGCCATTGCTCTAACCAGTAGCTCATGTGAGAGTGAGCTGAGCCTCAGTCTTCAGCTCTGGACTTCAGCTCAGTCAGAAGAAACCATACTTACTTTTACCATACCTGGCTGTCAGTATGGAAAGCAGCAAACCAGATGAAATGTCACCTCTTCACATCTCAGTGCATGTGGACAGCCAGGAACTGTAGAAGGCACTGTGCAGAAGCCAAATGCCAGGTTTCTAAGGAATTTTCAGCTGAATAGAAACATTTATAGGGAAGAGCACCTTCTGAGTAATGGGTCACATCTGGCTTTCTGAATCTTGACTTAGCTTGCAAGAATGGCAAAGTTTGCCTAAGTCTTAGACCTAGGCTTTTATGTCTCTGGAAATCTCACAGCAAAAACCCACAAAATTTTTGTTCATGTGCCTCCTAGCCTTCTAATTGTATAAAATCTTCAGGCATATATACCTTCACCAATGAAAGAACCCAGAGTTACTTCCAACATTGTTTCAATAACGTCTTCTGAAAGTAGCTGCACTTGGACAGCTAATGGGATCCAGAGGTTAGAGGCTCATTGTTCTCGTCCACACAACTTCCTCTGTAGGAGCACAGGGATCTCGTAGTTGTGAGAACATCACTGCCAGACAGTGCTTTGAACAAAGCAGAGTATAGAGGATATGCAGCTGATTTTTATATTCAGTAGCCCAGTGTTTAGTTGTAGGACATTTAAGTCCAGTTTCATTCTTTGCCAATGTGGGAAGCAAATTGGTGAGCCAAAGGTGAAGGAGAAACTCTGGCTTGTGTCTCCTCAAACACAGGATCTGAGTGGAGTAGTCTCTACCTTCTCTTTCCACACATGCTGCACACTGCACAGAAAGTGTTTCTAATGTTTACCATCATCACTGCGAGTCATGTCACATTTATTGAAATGAAAGTTTCAGAGAAAAGAAGGATCTCCTCTGTCTTTTGGAGCTCTATTTTGGTCTAACTAACCTGCCATTTGGAGCTGAGACTTGGAATAGTTGCACAGTAGCATTGACAGATCTGCTATAGCTGAGTATCCTGCATTGAACAAATGCTCTCATTCTTTTACTTTTAATCAGCCCATAGACTATCTTGTCTCAATTATCCAGCTGATATTGCTGGTATGGTCATAATAGACATTAGCTGACTGTTCTGTAAAGCTCATGATCCATGAAACCTGGGGTTTGGAGGTTCTTTTCAGGGAACACCTAGGATGTAACAGTGCAGATGAGACATTGATTAATAGGCAACTTGAGTAATATCTGAGATAATTTTGTCTTTTCCTGAATACCAGCTCTTTCTAGAGTATTTATGTAACACAAAATTGTTTTGAAAGTGTTTCATGTAGGGGAAGACATGACTTTTTCATACATTTTGATACTGTTCACAGGTTTTTGTTCAGAAGGCCATTTTGCACATGCAGAAAACAGCTAAAACCTGATAAAGATGCTGAATTTTAGAATAACAATTGTTACATGAGAGTATGGAATGTTATTCCAAAGCCTGACACTTTGTGTAAATAAAATCTTGTGTTGTTTTTGATTTGATTTTGCCTTTTGTTTTGTGGTGGAGTTTTTTGTTGTTTTTATTTGATCAGTTGATTTGGTTTCTTCCTTGTTGGACCACCAAGAGTTACTCTGATATCACTCATTCTATGCCATTTCTTTGCTACAGAAAATATTAATGGATGATTTATGGAGTTAAAAACACATGCTTAAGTTTTTCTCATTAATGAATGTAGCTAGAACTGCATAGATAAGGTTTAATTGCTAAAACAAAAATTGCCTTAATTGTTTGACCACTACTGTGCATATTTGTGGCACTGAGAAGGTCTTCCATCTTGGCAGCCCACTAAACGTATGAAATATTAATCAATGAGTATTGTACATAAAACCACAAATGTGTGCATTTGTTATTGCTAGCTATAATATAGATAAGTATTTATTTTACTTAAATTGTCAGTTTTATGTCTAAAATACATTGGTCTAGTAATAATGACAATAAGTATTCTTTTATCTAATCAATTATCTAATTGTCTTATTTCAGAAAAATATATATAAAACTCTTATTTCAGAAAGTCATGATAAAGACACAAGCCAGGTCTAAATATGAACAATTTCCTATTTGGGCATAACAATTCTCTCAAAGACGTTATATTTTTGCAGTACTGAAATAATAGAAGAAATAACAGAAATGAGAAGTTGAAGGGAGTTAGTAATACTCTTAACCATTTAGTGCTTTTAGAATAATACATATTTTCATCTGTTTTGGAAAATCCAGGGATTACATTTGTATTCTGCATAGCGTTTGGCACAGTGCGAGGGAATGACCTAATCTGAGGTCTGTAAGCAATGTTGCAAAGCAGATAATTCTACTAGACAGCCATAAAAAGAGAAAATTAATGAGACATCTTCACAGAGAGTAAAAGACACACAATCCAGAAAATGTACTAGCCAAGAAAGTTTTACTTTCAGGAAGTTTTCTTTTTTACTGGAATTATAACTGCTTTTTTTTTGTAGCTATACACACATGAATGTATTGGCAGAATTGTTGAAAAATCTTTTAGATTTACATATAACACTATTTGTATACCTATTCCTATATACAAACCCACATTCTTTCCCTTTCCTGAGTCCTTACACTTCCAATGGCAGGGATAAACTTTAAAGCAGTCGTGGGAGTTTTAATGCATAGGATAACAGCAGAAAGGGCTAAAAGGAATGGCGACTACTGAAGCTAGTGAAATTCTCTAAGTTAGCTTAGAGAATTTAGAATTTCAGCTCTATATCATATGGACCATCCTCATGGTCGTATGGAACAGATAGGAGCAACCAGGCTCTGGTCCTTGTGAGAGACTTCAGCCACCCTGATATCTGCTAGAGGGACAACACAATAGGGCATAAGCAATACAAGAGGTTCCTGTACTGGTGATAACTTCCTCCTCCAAGTGACAGAAGAGCCAACGAGAGTAGGTGCTCTGCTGGACCTCCTATTCACCAACAACGATGGGCTCAGTGGGGATGTAAAGGTCAAAGGCAGCCTTGGAAGCCTTGGCTGGCGTGGCCATGAGATGGTGGAGTTCAGGATCCTGAGAGCAGGGAGGAGGGCAAAAAGCAAGCTCACAACCATGAACTTCAGGAGAGCAGACTTTGGCCTCTTTGAAGATCTGCTTGGAAGAGTCCCATGCGATAAGGCCCAGGACAGAAGAAGGGCCCATGAAAGCCGGTTAATATTCAAGTATCACCTCCTCCAAGCTCTAGAGAGTTCCATCCCAACAAATAGGAAGTCAGTCAAAAATGTCAGAAGGCCTGCGTGGATGAACAAGTTGTTTCTAGACATACTCCAACACAAAAACGAAGTGTAATAAGGACAGAAGCAAGGACAGGTAACTTGGGAGGAATGTAGAAACATTGTCCAAGCATCCTGAGATGAAGTCAGGAATACTAGGGTCTAAATGGAATTGAATCTGGCCAGGGACATCAAGGACAACAAGAAGAGCTTCTATAAGTATGTAGAAGACAAAAGGAAGGCTAAGGAAAACCTAAGCCTATTGCTTAATGTGATAGCAGACTAGAGTACAGAGAACATGGAAAAGACTGAGGTACTGAATGACACCTTTGCCTCAGTCCTTAGTAGCAAGCCCAACTTTCAGGAATTCCAGGTCCCAGAGACCAGAGGGAAGGGTTGGAGGAGGGAAGATTTACCATTGGTGGAAGAGAATCATAGGATTAGGTCAGTGAATACGTAAGCAAACTGGACACGAATAAAGTCCATGGGCCTTGATGGGATGTACCTTCAAGTGCCGAGGGAGATGACATATGTCATTGCAAGGCCACTGTCCATTATCTTTATTCCATCATGGTGACTGGAAGAAGCGCCAGAAGACTAGAAAAAAGGAAGTGTCACTGTTATCTTCAAGAAGGGCAAGAAAGAGGACCCAGGGAACTACAGGCCAATGAGCTTCACTTCAATCCCTGGGAAAGTGATAGAGAAGCTAATCCTGGAAATAATTTCCAAGCACATTAAGGACAAGCAAATCATCAGGAGTAGTCAGCGTGGCTTCACCAAGGGGAAGTCATGCTTGACCAATTTGATAAACAACTTTGACAAAGTGATTGGCCTGGTAGACAAGGTGAGAGCAGTGGATATTGTCTCCTGGGACTACAGTAGGGTGTTTGACATCCTCTCCTATAAGATTCTCATAGAGAACCTGTTGATGTACAGGCTGGATAAGCAGACAGTGAAGTAGATGAAAAACTATTTGAAGAGCTTAGCACAGAGGGTGGTGATCAGCGGCTCGAAGTCTAGTTGGATGCCAGTGACTAGCAGTGTATCCCAGGGGTCAATACTGGGTCTAGTCTTGTTCAGTATCTTCATGAATGATCTGAATGATGGAGCAGAGCATACCCTCAGGAAGTTTGCAGGTGACACCAAACTGGGAGGAGTGGCTTATATGCCAGAGGGTCATGCTGCCATCCAGAGGGACCTCAACAGTTGGAGAAAGAGGCTGCAAAGAACCTCATGAAGTTCAACAAGGAAAAGTGCAAAATCCTGCACCTAATGAGGAACAATCCCAGGTACCAATGTATGCTGGGTGCTGCCCATCTGGAAAACAGCTCTGCAGAAAAAGACCTGAGAGTCCTGGAGGACACCAGGTTGGATATGAGTTAGCGATATGGTAAATGGGCTACACGGATCATTAAGGGACCGGAACACCTCACATACGAGGAAAGGCTGAGCCAGCTGGGACTGTTCAGCCTGGAGAACAGAAATCTGAAGGGGATCTTAGCAATGTATATAAATACCTGAAAGGAGGGTGCAAAGTGGACCGAGTCAGACCTTTGCAATGGTGTCCAGTGACAGAACCAGAGGCAACGAGAGCAAACTTAAACATAGGAGGTTCCCTCTGAACATCAGGAAACACTTTACTGAGAGGTTGCCCAGAGAGGTGGTCAAGCTTTCCTCCTCGGAAATATTCAAAAAACATCTAGAGATGATCCTGGGTAACGTGCTCTAGGTGGCCCTGTTTGAGCAGCAGACTGGACAAGATAACGTCCAGACGTCCCTTCCAGCCTCAACCATTCTGTGATTCTGTGTGAGTCTATAATTTATTTTTTTTGTTATTTTAGTCACCGAAGTGTTTGTCACAGCAAATGTGGCTATCCTACACTAGCAATTGTGTATATTAGACTGAGTAAGTTGAAGCACAAATAAGTTTCACAGACTGAAGATTTTAAGCAAGCTTTTCTTCCCTCTAAACACTTAAAATTTATAAAAGCTCCTACCTTCTTGCAGTAAACGGAGTAACAAATATTATTTGTTTCAGATAGCAAAGAAAAATATCCAAAAGCGAATTAAAATTTAATAACAGAATTTGATCAACTAATTTACTTTTAAACCCTCCCATCTGTGCAACCAATAATCACAAGTGGTTTAATTATCCAATTGTTGTTCCGTATGTAGCAATCTTATTATTATAAACAAAACACTGTGTTAACATTAATTGCTTTTTAATGATGTCTTTTGTGCAATGGCTACAAAACATCTATACTAAAATTAACAACTTGGAAATTAATGTTCTGTGTACTTTAGTTCCACCCACTCCTTCCACCTGGCTAGTGGAGGAGCGCAAAGCACATCTGTGGACTTTCAGTCCTCATAACATTTCAAAAATCTTTATTTGTAGTTTTCCCCTGTATGAACTAGAAACATGACATCTCATCACTCTTGAAACATATCTATTTTATCTCTTCTGTATCATTGTCATTTCAGTTGCATTTTCCTGACATTGACTGTTCCTATATCAATAAATCTTTCGCGCTCATATTGTCTCTTTCCTTAATACTTTGGAATATCCATACCTACCCCTTGTAATGTTTTGTTTTTCAGGCTGATACCAAAACTAGTTCATTTGTTAGAATGGGCATTGGATGTTTTTCCAGGGGAGAAAGAAAAGTATTCAGAGCCATTTCTTTTCTGTCCTGCTGAATATTTTCTGTACATTAGTCTATTATCCTTCCCATCACTTGCATTTTATTTATTTATTTCTCTCACTTCCCTTAAGCTCCTTCAAATTACTAATAGCAATGACACTCTAAGCAGGAAACAATATAGGTAAATAGGTCTAATCTTTTGCTAGCTATTCATCCCTGTTGTGCTAAGAAAAACTGTTAATACTAGGACTCCGGTTCTTCAAAATACTTACTCAAGTTGGTAATTTAAAGGTACTTTGTTGGTTTATAGACCATGAATATTTTGTGCTTAAATAAAAATCTGGTTCACTGATCATCTTAAAGTTGGTACTTTCTTTTAGAACAGAAGCAAAAACACAAGGCCTCAACTTGTATTACCTGAGGACGGGAGGTAACAGAACTCTCTGCAGAAATCCATGGAAGGTGAATGAAAATATTTGCTTTATATGTCAAAAATGTTTCTTTAAACTTATAATTTACAAATTTTCTGGGGATAACCATTATTTTTAGATATGTTTGACTGACATCAATTTTAAAGTTAGAAATAGCTTTACAGTTGCTTGAAGTACTATTCTAGGAAAACGACTTATATCCTGTCGATTGAAGCATTACCACAGTTATCGTTAACCTTTTGCTGTTGTTCAGATATACATACAGCAAATCACTGGTTTCCCTGAACTCTTTATTAAAGACAATATAAAGCCAGTGTTTTCCTAGTCTATTTAATTACGTATCTTTCCACACTGTTGCCCATGTTTGACCTCTCTCCATTTGTCCCAATCAATTTTAAACGCTTAACTGTCTCACTTACTTACATGATACATCTTAACCTGAGGTTCATTTCACAAAGACTGCAGAGAAAGAGGTGCCTTCAGAGGAGATCTTCACTGAGCTGTGGAAGTGCCAACTGCCTACCATAGGTTGTAAGTAGGAGTGAATTTTCTCGAACCTTCATCAAAGGTTCTGAAACCAAATTAGACCAGGTTAGCCTCAGAGTATGAAAATCAAAACCAAACACAGAGTTAACATTGTGATTACTGTAGCTAACCAGAGTGGGTGAGGGAAGGAATATTATTTTCCTACATAAGAGGTTTGGAGTTTGAAATTTAACATTTCCTAGAAGTTAACTTTAGAGTTGAGAATGTCGCTAAACTTCTTTAGTAAATTGAAACAACTGAGCTCCTCTAAAGGATGGGATGAAAAATCGCGGTCATAAAATGCATTTATACTGCCAGTAAGTGTTCAGAGATGTGAGAGAGCCTAATTTCCCTGGTTTTGTGGAAATACAAATTATCTTAATTCTCTTAATTTCATCCTGTTTCATGCTGACAGTTGTAATTGTGACTCTTCCAATGAATCCAAAATGGTAATTCTGGCTTTGTTTTGACTTTTACTTTAATTCTAAAATATCCTTATTCACAACATTTAAAAAAAAAATCATATATTAAAAGAAATGTGATATATACATAAATATGAACTATTTAAATTCCATTTGGTTTCTGTATACCACTGAAATACAACTTTTCTGGAAATTTTCCATGAGTTTTACTGATTATATTGTTATGTATATATAGATGTAAGTAATCCCATCAAAGACAAATACTGACACTGCCTTTGAAATGTGCTTCAGTATAGTTCTAAATCCACCTTTAAGGTATGGGAAACAGGATCACATGTTTAGTTAATTCATGGGTGGAGTGTACCAATAATCCTGACATTGCATTAGATATGAAAGGAGTCAGATAGGATAGGTAACAATTACAGTTATCACTGATATGTGCTAAATATGAACTGTTTGACCTATGGAGAAAACCTTAATACTGTTTGCATTTCAGAAATCTAAACTAGAAAAATAATAAGTAAATAAATAAATAAAAACTTCGCCCAAAACCTGTTTTGAAGTCACTTTTAATTAAGTGGATTTAAATGAAAAATGCTGTATCTTTAACTTTCAGATACAAGTCTGCAGAAAGGTAGTCATGTCTATGAAACATATGTGCCACCAACAGAAGGCACTGCTGGAAAGAAAATTTTTTAAACTCCCAAGCTTTCTGAGGTAACATTAACTAAAGGTCACCAGGGTTCCTGGAGTGACTTTGTTTCTATTTGTGAAATTTAACAACAGGAAAAATATAGAACACAGTCTGACATTATATTTGAACTACAGATTATATGATACATACTATAGCCTGTGACTGTTCTACACAACCAGAGAAATACTGTTGTAAACCACAGATTTTTCCTTAAACTATATATCTTTTTGGGTTAGTCAAATCTGAGGAAAATAATTTTTTTTTGAACTTGATTTGGTGTAAAATTGATATAGTCAACCAAACTGCGCTTTACCACAGAACATTTTGGTTATAGGAATTAGCACTATTTAAAATTGGTGTAATATCTAATCGATAGATGACAAAGTGATAACTGATGAATATCAAAATATAATCTCTAATAGGAAATCACAGAATGAATGTATAGCCTCAAGATTTAATCCTTAATCCAATGTGACTCAATGTCTCCATCACAGATGTGAAGAAAATATAAACAATTCTCTATCGAGGTTTATAGACAACCAAGGACCAGTGAAGTCATAGATAATAACAAGGGTCATTTTTAAACTGAGCCAAACCATTTTTAAGAGGGTCACAGTCAAAGAGGAATAATGGAGTCTGTCAGCTACCATTTTTCCTAGAGTCAAATGAAAAGACATAAATATGGAAGGACAAAAGAATATTGAATAGGAACTGCATCCTGGGAAGAAGCAATGACCTTGACAAAGATTTAGTGTTTGGCCATATTGCAGAATCCTCTGACCATGAATTTCCAAAAGCATTAAAAAATGCAAGGGCTAAAATTGAAGGTAGACAAATTCAAAAGGGAAGAAAGACATATTTTAACAGTGATTAACCTTTTGAAAAACTTCCCTGGAGAAAGTGGTGGAGACACCTTCATGTAAGTTTTTGAGCTAAGACTATCTTTGTAAAATCAGTACTTATTCTTCCAAAAATTATTGGATTCAATGAAAGTATTGCAAGGTGAAATTTTATAGTTAATATTATATAGGAGCTTCAAATAGAAGTTCATTAAGCCTCATTTTAGTCTTAAAATTGGTGGAAGGAGAAAATAAAAAAAGAGAAGGGATCTACATTATAATCTGGATTTAGCGTTTCTGTTGAAGCTGCTTTTCAAGTGAAAAGCAAGCTTTAGATCATGTAGGGTTCTTCCTCTCTCCCCCAAAATACTGGCTCTATTTTACATGCTTTTTGAAAGACAATAAAAAAATCAAAATACAAGTGGCTTTTATTTTAAAGAATCACATGTTTTCATGTTAGTATTCCAGGAAAACATCTTGTTTTCAGTATAGAGAATCTCTAAGTGACCGTGTTTAAGATTACTTTAAGAAAGCCACCAGAGTAAAGTATATATATAATGAAGATGTAGTAAAAATATCAGGGCAGAGAAAATGGTACAAGAATGGGGATAATACAGCTAAGAGAACCATAATATAATCAAGGGCAATTAATGAGAGTAGACTTTAGTATCAGTGCTTCCTCTTAAGTGCATTTCCCCCCTCCTCAGTGAGTCATATCCACTCCAGAGAGCAGTAAGTAGGAACATAGCAAGACACTCTGGCTCTTTATTCAGCCTGTATTATAGGAAGACCTGCTGCCCAAAAAGATGACTTTTCAGAGTACCGTTTGTGAATATAGGCGAATAAATGGACTAGTCAAATTAGGACTTCTGTCCATTATAGACAAATGAAATAGAAAGACAACAACAGTCTCCTCTCACTTTTCTAGTCTCTTTCCCTTCCCTGCCTGCTCTTCTTTTTTATTTTATTGGTTAGCTACAAAAACCCACTTTTTTTCCTTCAGCATGACTTTCAGATTTACAGAGAATCCATTTTAGAACCTCGCTTTAATTAGGCATTTGTTAATTAATCCCTAAAGCTCCTATGTAAGTAATCTCTCATTAAAAAAATCCGTATGAAAACTATACACATTTTTGTTATGTATATTTTATACTATCTTCTCTTATTTTCCTTGTCATATCTCATTCCAGTAGCAAAACAAGACGAAGATATCCTGAGTTCAAAAGTCAAATAAGTTTTTAAGAAAAACTTCATAATACTATGGGTGAAACCTTGGCCATGCTGAAATCAGTATACATTTGCTACTGATTTACTGGGTCAGCTTTCAAACCAGATTTTCCAAAAAGATTCTAGTGCTATCAAAATTCTACAACACTTTTTAGTTTTAGCTGAGAAATTACTTATGAGTTAAATTTATGTTATAAACCCAACAGATTTATAACAAGGAAAGCAGCTTCAGCATTTAGTATATATTTCCTGTCCTAATTCTCTAGTATTCTGTAAAGTAGTTTGATTTATTTATTAATAAACAGGAGAAAAACAATGACAGTGCAGACGACATTTTAAAGTCTTATCTAGTGTGTGCATTACCAAAAGAATTGCGCATAGAATTCTTGTATATAATAATGAGACTAACTCTTAATCAAATAATTACATCGGTGCATGAAAATTACATGGAATACAAATGCAGCATGCCAAGGGATCTGTCTTAGTAGAAAATCCGTGGTACACACACAGGATGTGTTTATTGCAGTGCTCTAAAAGCAAACTCTACGTGCTGCATGTCTGTGTCAGAGTGACAGCTTTAAGAGATCATTTTTCTAAATAAGTAGAATATAAAAACATGCCAAGCACATACTGTACTAGATAAATACACTTTCCTCTTTCTACTGAAATTTTGTATATAGGCAAAAAAAATTTTCATGGATAAAATTTTAAAAAAAGCTCAAATATGACAGCATTATTTACAACTTCCCTACTGAACAACCATACATAAGACAGGAATAAAATAAAACGTAATAAATAAATAAAGCATAAAAAACTTACAGCAGATTGCCATTACAGTAGCCTTGATTTTTAATTTTCTGCAGTATTGCTGTAGATGAAGATGAGGTGAGAATACAAGGAAGCAAGAGAAAAATTTCCCAAAATGGATGGCTAAAATTATTTAGCAGCTAAATTATTATTTCATGTGTATATGTCGTTACACGTGTGACATATATGGAATTTTTCATTATGATATATTGATCCTGAAATACTTAGACGCATGAATATTACATATTCAGCAAGAGAAGCAAAGAAGTTTCCTGTAGAATGATGTTAGTTAAAATAAGGGCAAATAGCAATATAATATAAACAAGAATACTCAGAAATTATGATTGAGTATATCTTTAGTTTAAAACTTATCACTATTTCCAATAAGATGATCCTACTATATCTGGAAGAGGAGAGCAAAGAGGTTTAAAAAATCATAATAAAAAGGAGAGTGGGGAACAAGTTGTCAAAAACTATCTGGAGAGAAAGGCTGACAGAGAGGGACTTCAGAAGTCTCAGTAGGTTTTTTCCAGGAAGAGATAAACCTTAGGGAAGAGCAAATAGATGTATACAGTGCAGATTTTTGTTGTTTGCATGCTTGCTTTGAAAGCCCCAAGTCCTTTGTTTTACATAAACTCTTATTTCCTTTTGGAGACTGCACTGTCAAGAGACCCCATTGCTATTTTCTAGAGGGAAAAGAATCACAGCACTGGAGCTAAGGCAGGCTATGGAGCTATGACTGCAGGGAAATCAGCATACCTGAAAGACTACATCTTAGCTTTCGTCAGCGGTGATGACTTAAAGCCTGAGATCATGAGAGTATCGTATTTGCAGCTTCTAAAGAAACTGATTAAATACATGCTTCCAAGACAGCTTGCACCTGTATGTCAAAATAATATAGGGAATGACACCTTCACTTTCAGCAGCCCTAATTAACAGGTTTTTTTTTTTTGAGCGAGGTGCATAAGCAAGTGTTGTATTTTCCAAAGATATCATCTTAAGGATTTTTCTGTGTTTATTAAAGAGCTACAACTGGAAAGACATATGCTAACTAGGACTATTTAGTAATTTGAAAAAGTGACTTGAGTATCATCCTTTGATTAAGGACAATAGATTCTTTGGATAATTGCCTATGTAAGGTGCATCTGTATTTTGTAAGCATTATTGATGCTGTGCGGTTATTGCACTCCTTTGCTTTGATTTAGTGCTCATCTTGAATCCAGCCAAGTCTATTTCAAGAGAGGGTATCTTGTGAACAATGATCAAAGTGTAAATGTATGCAAATTCAATGCTTCACCTTAATTACCTTGATGGCACTTGCCAGCAGCCTTTTCCGTGCTTTTACTGATTAGCAAGCTATCACGAATAATTATTATTTCATCTGCAATTACAATGACGTTGTGCATTGGCTTATTGCCCAGCCACTGTATTGCATTCCACCCCTCGGTCTGCTCTTCTGGAGTTATGCACATCATGAATTAGCATCCCTATTTTATTCAATCAATCACCACAAACTCCTGAACTTTATGATCCCATAAGGCAGATTCTCTCTAAACTTCTACAAGAAGGATTACTACATAAAATTGTTAAATATAGACCGGAAAACTGCAAGAGCAAGAAAGTGTTGTTTTCTCCTTGATCATCTTGCATGATCCCCACTTTTTCTTCAAAAAACCCTTTCACCTTTCCCCTCTTCTTTTTTCCCCTAAGATTGCTGTTGACAATTGAAATATGAACTGCAGAGGTTAACAAATTGCTTATAGGCAGCCTGAGGTTATCTTTGTAAAGTGGGGTCTAGAACATGGAAATGGATTTGGTTCCATCATGTTGGAGGTTTTGAGTTAACCCCATTACCAGGTGCAAGCAAAGAACAACTCAGGAAGTAAATAAACACTTGTTTGTTCCTTTTCTCAGTTGAGTAATGGAGCAGAAAAACTAACACAACTGAGTCCTGCCCCCATTTCAAACAAGCAGTTTATTTGTCATTACGATGGATATGCTTGCAAGTATTGAGAAGGGCATGAAGAATGTAAGGAAGTGAACGGCTGGATGATTTTCTTTATGAATGCTTATACATCATCTTAAATCACTAGCTATGGCTAAGAAGCAAAAAGAAAGCAAATATAAAAGTAAAAAAAGCAATTAAATAGCAATATATGGTCAAAGATGTCATCTTTTAAAACAGGAATAAAAAAGAAAAAATATTGGAAGAGAGGCCTGAAGCGATGTTTCCGTACTTTAACTAGAAACCAGTGTTTATTGACTCTTCAAGATCAGAAGAAAATCACTCAAAACATAAATAAATGTCCTAGCTGCACAAGCACATTTTAAGAAAAGGAAGCTGAGGATGACACAGAGAAATTGGAGTTAATAGCAGTCATAAGCTCTAAAATCATAAATGACAACTAGTTGTAAAACATAAACCCAAAATTCCACAAATAGAAAGATACATTTTTAAGTAGTTCCTGAAACATGACACAGGAGCTCAAGCAACACCCTAGAATTACTAACTTTAGAATGATTAGACTAAACAAAAGAACTTTAATTAAATCTGCCATAAATTAAAGTGAAAACATTCCAAATTAAACCAGAAACATCTGCAAGATTAAAATACATTGCTTACTACTACACATTTTGAAACTATAAATCCATGTCCCAGAATTACAAACTCAGATAACAGGATAGAAGAGCCAGCATCAGTTTAATCTAGAAAATTTGAAAGAACACAAAGCTGGTAAAAACTTGCAAATCTAGCTATTTAGGCTAACAAAGCAGATAGGGTATTTCCAGGAGAGAGATAAAAAGCCCAGCTTCCTGACTAGATTCAAATCAGAGCTGGAAAAGCAAGCCTGTTGATGGTTCAGACTTCAGTTTAATAGATTGCAACGAACAGACATTAAAAGCAATGTCAAGTCAAGAGGTCAGACACATCTGATGTAAATTTCCCATTTGAAAATATGAAGACAAACAGCAGTTGCAAATCAGCTGCCCTAGTATAACGTAAAGCAAACCAGTGCTACTTTCTGGGAACATCTGTGCTCAATTGAATCCAATGGACTCAAGAGAGCTACACAGTTGAAATATAAGCATCTACAGAAAGATGAGTTAAATAACTTTCTATAATCCAATGACTGTATTAACCAGATCTCTGCTGGGAATGGTCATAGAATCATAGAATGGTTTGGGTTGATCATCTAAAAGATCATCTAGTTCCAAACCCCCCTGCCATGGACAGGGACACCCTCCACTACATCGGGTTGCTCAAAGCTTCATCCAACCTGGCCTTGAACACTTCCAGGGATGGGGCATCCACAATTTCTCTGGGCAACCTGTTCCAGTGTCTCACCACCCTCAGAGTGAAGAATTTCTTCCTTATATCTATTCTAAATCTACCCTGTTCCAGTTTAAAGCCATTACCCCTTGTCTTATCATTACATGCCCTTGTAAAAATGATGAGATCTTCTAGCTCACATACGGGCATCTAGACTGGAACACAAGGGTCTAATGCCAACCAAGAACCCTGCACAATCTGGCAGATGCAGTGCAGGACCTATAAGGGACTTATAATTTCTGGTTTGATATCTATAGGCCAGGTGGGTGTGTACTACATGATCTTAAACAGGATGTTGAATCCATTCCCAAAAGCCTACTGGATTAAGTAAAACTCTGTAATGAACCAATTTCTAATCGGCAAATATATGTGTTTGCTGCTTCCGTAGTCCAATTTGGTGAAAAATTCAAAGCAGAGAAAGAGTCTCAAATATTAACCTAAATTATCAGCAGAAATAGGAAGATACAAAACCCTACTTATACAATCCTCCATAAATAGTGATTGTGTAACAAGGAAAGCCTGGAAGAGACTGGAACAAAAGAAATCGTTATATTCCAATATCGAAAATCCTTGTATGTAGCAGAGTGACATTCTTTCAAATTTACAGCTTGTAGGAGGTCAACAACCTTTACACACTTGCACTTACAACAAAAGAGAATGGTAACAAAATGAACATTGTGTTATGTAGCAAACTGCTGCCACATTAAGAATTGAAAAAAGTGATAAGTAAAGATTACTATCTCAAATATGTTTTATTGTCTCATAATTGTGAAGTCATGCTCAATTATTATTTGAGGGCTTTCTCCTACATGTTGGAAACTCCCTGGAGCCATGCCAAAAGTATTTATGGACATTTTCAGAATTGAACTGGTAATCCATTTCTTTTCCTGACACTGGGAAAAGTTGACAGGATTTCCCTTTCACTGGTTGCCAGTGGAATTCTTCCTAATATTAAAGTGTTCCTGAATTAGTGAGCTGAACTAGAATGCACCAGTACTTAAGATTTGTTTTGTGTAGTGGAAAATGCAGGTACGCATGTGTGAAATGCATTACTAAAAGATCAGTAATTTTACTTCATATGTTAAAATTGTAGAAGTTTGAAATAGAAAAGAAATAGAATAGGAAAGCTCTCAAATGAACACTAACAACGACTTTGGTAAGCATATGTTGTATATGTTGTTGAAGTTTTTTCATCACCGTTGGCAAACTGAAATGTTTGCAGCCCACGTGTTTCATGCAGGTGATTTTTGTATGCCACGGAACAAGATGCACACTGCTAAACTGCTTTGTCCCACTAGATATAATTTGTAAACCATCACTACTGACTGATGCTCCTTGCGATCTCTAGTACCACACCAGCGAAGAATAATTTTTATTAATAAGACGATATAGATTAATTCTGGGTACAAAGAGTATTGATAATATAACAATTTGTACATAATAAAATTGAGTGAGCTTTTGCTAATGGAATAATTTATTCTACTGGTGAATGAATGCTTCTGATTAAATTTATTTCATATAAATCTGTTCACTAAATCTGCTTTTGACTGTCATTTGCTTATTGTCCAAGTGCAGAAACCCTATCATTAAAAACCTAGGAGTTAATGTATCCTCTCTGTCATATGTTTGTAGTAATAGGATTTTATCTGTGGTTCACCTGCAGCTTGACATGGCACTATATAAATCAATTTTGTATTCTGTAGGCTTCACCTTTATCTGAACACTACAGTAGCAACACTTTATGTGTGAATTTTACTGTTGCATTTGTCTTCGACTTACTGTTTTTACCTTAGCTAAGCACCTGAAGAACTTTTATTATTTTCCACCTGAAATTAACTCCGAAGTAAGATTCAACTAAACCTGCTTCAAAGAGAAAATATAAGAATTTAAAGCAGATAAACATAAATATCATGCCGTCTAACACTGGTACAAATAAAGATGACCTGGAAACCTGAAGACAAAATGAAGTATTCTTCCAGCATGACTGTAAAGTTCTGTCCACTTCTTACTTGCTTTATCACACAGCCTTCAGATGGCTCAGTCAGAGGCATTCAATAATTTTTAGTAACTTGTTCCTCTGCCTCAATGGGTAATTTTAAAATCCGTTATTACTACAATACTTGACCGATGTAGTTCATTAAACAATTAACATTTCCCTCATATGCCCTGCACAGGCTTCAAAGTTACATCTATTCTATGACACTATCTTGGAGTTGACTGTGGCACACTGCTGTGTGCTGAAGCCCAGTCCACTGACCACCTGCACTGTATGCCTACCTCTGAACCTGGACCAAGTGTGAAGCAAAGAAACAGACTGCCCAGAAGAGCACTCAGGCAAAGCAGCATGGCAGGCGGGTCAGAGGAAAGACTCGTGCACAGCCCATGCCTCTGTTCGCTGAGCTTGCTGGAGTCATCCTCTCCAAAATCAAGCTTGAGTTTGAGCTTGCGTACCAAAGGCAGTGCAGACAGAGCCTCGGTCAGCCCTTTTTCATCATCCCTTTATCGAAAGTGACAACTTCAGTTTTAGATGTTCCAGCAGCAGTTTCAGATCAGCTTTAAAGGGCTCTAATTCTGCCCAGTCAATCTGTAGATGAGATTGTCTGAGCAGATTCCCTATATTCCCCTGGTAAGCTGTTTGGCTAGAAACACAGATAAAATTTATTCATACAGCTAGTGCAAAAAACTTCAGGAAAAGAAAAAAACACAAAAACAAACCCTCAGAATCATAACACAGATTCAGAAATAGCCATCTGTCACAAACAGCTACTGGCAGCAACATGAACAATGCTGTGCCTGAATTTCTGTTACCACTTCACTCTGCTGTACTGTCACAAGCACAGCCTCAAGCACAGGTGCCTTGTGATGTTAGCCATATTCATTAAAAATCATAAATGGTCAAAGTCACCCTTAACAAAATTCATGGACACAGGCAGCTGTTTTCTACCGAACGTTGAATTTCCTCTGAGATCATTTCCATGAAATTGGATCGGAATAAATGTATTCTTTTAGCTAAGTAGACATTCAAGACCCTCAAAGATCTCTTTCTAGAGGGACTATAGAACATAGGTGGCATCCAGGAAAAAAAAGCAACAAACAACAAACAAACGAAAAAAAACCACCACAGAAACAGTTTACAAGATTTTCTGTAAAAGCTCAACAACCCAAAATGTAGCCTAGAATGACTTTGCTGTATGATTCACAGCAGTTGCCTGACCATTTTGCAGATAAGAGCTTTGCCATAGATGGCATTACTAAAATGCAGTGAGTTTCCATACAGGGCTATATGAGCAAAGAAGATAGTTGGAAAGGAACTAAATCAGGATGAAGTTCATTCCAACAGCGGGTACCATGCTACGGAAGCAGAAAGGTAACAGATGAGTTCAGTCTGCAGAGAGATGGTGATTTATACTTTGGCTTGGTGTCATGGTTTAGGCCGCTCCGGCAACTAAGAGAGGAGAAAAAATATAATAAAAGGACTGAGAGTCCAGACAGGAACAGAGGGAGCACCCACCGACCATGGCCCCGGGGAAAACAGCCTGGGCTTGGGAACAAAATGATCCAATTTATTAACAGTTACTTGAGAGGATAAAAAGAAAACAAAGCCAGATCTTAAAAACAACACCTCTCCACTCCCCTTTCCTTTCTCTTCCCAGCTCTACCTCCTCCTCCAGCAGCGCAGGGGAACAGAGAGTGGAGGAATGCAGGTCAGTTCATCCCATGCTGTTACTGCCACTCCTTTTCTTAAAGGAGGAGGACTCCTTACACACTTTTTCCGTTGCTCCAATGGATCCCCTACTCACAAGGAAAATCCACAGACTTCTCCAGCGTGAGTTCTACACACAGGAAGCAATCCTTCCCCATCGGATTGCTCTAGTGCTGGCTCTTACCACAGTCTCGGATTCTTAGGGAGTTGCCACTTGCTCCAGCATGGGTCATCCTACGGACTTTAGATGCGTCTTTACCTTGTTGTGCATCCCATTCTCCACGACCATCCTCAGGCTCAGGCGCCTCTTCTCGAACGTGGGCTTCTTCACGGGCTGCGAGTGAGTCTCTGCTCCACCGAGTCTGTCCTGGCTGCAGGGGGGCCGCCTGCCATCTCGCCACCGGTTGCAGGGGAAACTCAGCTCCGGCACACCTTGTCCCATTCCATCTTCACTGACCTGGTGTCGGTGTGGCCGTTTCTCTCAGATGTCAGCCCTCTCTGGGTGAACTTGGCCCAGCGGGCACCCAGGGAGCGGGGCGCTCCCTGAGTTCCCCAGCCGGCTCTGCCACTGCCATCCTCAGCGGGTGGCGCCAGCCCGGCACGGGCAGCCCCCAGCCAGGAGCCGGGGAGCGGGGGCATCGCCCTCCTCCCTTCTCTCCTCACTCCTGGGCAAAGCACTTTTTTCTGGTTCCTTTGTCCCAACTTAAATAGGGCAATTCGCAGAGGCGCCAATTGGCTCAACCCCGAGGGGGATGGGAGTCTGATCTGGTAGCCAAAACCGAGTCTGACCCGGTTTCAAAAGCAGGGAAGTCACAGGGGGCAAATCCCCTTTCCTGCTGCCAGAACTCCTTTTCACAAACCCAGCACACTTGGTCAGATTCCAGAAAAGTGGCACACATGTTCTTTTCTGTTCTTTCTGATACACTTCCGCTGAGGTGGCCATCTCAGAAGCAAAAGAAGTAATTTCCTTTAACACTACTATAAATAGTTTCTTCTTGTCTTATAAAATGACGTTTCTAAATATGTACACTTGTGCTATGTAACAGAGTGGAGTCCCAATCTCCATAAAATGTTACCACAATATGAATGCAAATACCTGTAGGGGTATATGGATGGAGAAAATACATTTTTTTCAATATAGTCTACTTACTCAACAATTATACTAATTTATTCCTAGTGTACCTAGTACTAAAATTTTTCTTGTCCTTCAAAAACTTGGAATAAAGAGAACGTCCATCTGATAAGAACAGCATCAGTCCCAGTAGAATATACCAAAAGCAATTCTAAGCAAGTATCCTTATCATTCATCACATTGAAAACATTTCACTGAGACTATTCAAATTCAATAAACTCTAAGGAGTTCTTGACATAGATTTTTCAGTCTTCAAAGTTCCTGGCCAATGTTTACATTTTCATTTCAGAAGCCGTATCAAAAGGAGAGTAATTCTTCCCCTTCAACTAGAATGAAGGTATTTGAGAAACAAAAGTCCTTCTCTCTGTTCCTTTATAATAAAAAACCCTGACTTGTTGAGGTTGGAAAACCCTATTCTGAAGAAAATGAAGCAATACTACAGGTCAAAAGCCCAAACTATGTGAGAATCCTGTCTTTCATTTTCATTCTATTCGTAAGATCTTTGGCCACTTGTTATTTTAAAGAAAGGCCTCAAACTTTGGATAAGGATAAAGTAGGTTTTGCAGGTAGCATGAAACAGTAGCTCTGAGAAACAACTTACAGTGTGCCTGTTCCAGACTGCTACATCTTTCCAGGTTCTTTGTGCTGGAGAGGTCAGTACTTTCTGAGGCCAGATATCCCAGGAATGCACAGATAAGCCTAAGTGACTGATTTATTTATTTTATTTTCTAGTTTCTATAACCACCTGTCATCCTGACAGCTAAGTGCTATGATTATGGAAGATGAAAATAAAATGAGAACCAAGTAAAAACAGTTAATCAAATGCGAAACAAAATAAATTGGTCTTGCCTCCTGCCCTGAATTCATTCAAATTAATAATCGATTAGAGTTATAACAAAACATAAACTATTCTACTCCATTGATACCTGCTTGATAGATAAAGTGGTAAGCCTTAGCAATTTTAAGTTTTCAAGTTCCCATTCCTAGACATGAGATGCAGTAGGCAATAAAAGCAGTGTAGAAAGCACCATTATCTCTCTTAAGACTAATTTATTGAAGGTACTTTTGAATAGATTCTTTTATTCCCCATTCACTTTTATACCGGCTTCCCAACAGAAAGAGATTCATGTAATCAGGAGATGTCTGCTCTTCAGGGGAAGAAGGAAGAAGCTGAAACATCTTCAGGTAGGCCAACTGTTGAACCTGACAGTATCCAAATAAACCCAACAGAAGATTCACATTGGGAATTACACTGAGAAACATCTAGTGAAATAGGCAGCCACTCTGAGGAAACATATTTCCTCTGCTTGCTCTGAGGGAGACTTTACAGTGGAAACTCTCATGTTGTGGAACAGCTCAGTAAGCTCATGTGGAAAGAAGATCTTACAGATGTCCCAGCCATAGGAAAGCTGGAAGTTCATGACCCAAATGAAAAATCTGTAGGAATTTTAATTTAATTCTTTCTCAAACTCATGAGAGCACTTACACATTAATGTTCTGGTATTTCACAGGCGTAGACAACGGTGCAGGACCTCTGGAAGTCAAGCAGTCCAATCTATTGACATGTGACCAAAGCTACTCTCTGTGTAACCTGCACAAGAAACTGGGCTGTGATACACTGGACTTTGTAGGAGTCTTACATGCCAGTCTTGTAAAAAGTGTCATGGAGAAAGCAGGGGTCTATTTCTGCACATTTAAAATTTACTCTATTGTGAAGAGCATACTGCGGAAGTTTGATAAATGTAAGATAGGGAGAAAATGAACTGGAATTGAAACTCAGTTGATGTTTATTATGAAAATTCTGTTCCTTGTATGACAAGCAGAAACAAGGAAGTTAGGGATTGACGTGCTGCAATTTGTAAGTGACCATTCCTGTGGGAGTCTGAAAGTCTCTTCACCAAGTATATTTGTGTGCTTCTTAATTATACTGTGTTGAACATAAATTCATGGCATGCTAACTATTATAACCATCATTAAAACACCATTAAAATATAAGGCATCTGTAGTGCATTTTTGTCAATAGAACAAGCAATAAAAAGTCTGTCTCATGCAGTTTGGCAGTTGTGAAGTGATAATGAACAGCATGTTATAACCTACTAAATTCAGAGACTACAGAAAAAAGTACTTCAACATCAGTAACTTTCAACAATTGGAAGACTGGTCAAATTATAACATTTTATTAGACAAAAATAAATTAATACATAAAGATCAACAGATAAGGTAGATGTTAAATGTATCTTTCCTGACTTTTAAAGTAGATCTGTCTAAAGATCAATGCAAATGTAGAAAATCTGCACTATTGCAATCGTATTTGCCATTAAAATGATCTTTTTTACAGAGACATCACTACCAACTATGTATTCACCTGAATGTATTAACTGCCTGAAAATTTATTACTTTAGCCTATTGTGGTCAGAATTATTTTTCTCTTAAAATATAAAATAACACTTTATTTTTCTATTTCTTCCATGGATGTAGTATAACTTTGTCTTTTAACTTTTTATCTTTGGAGGTTACAATATAATCTTTAAAAGATTTTGTAGATACATGAATTGAAATAAAATCAAGTGTAGTTAAGCAGGAAAAGATTTCAAGATTCCAGGCTGTAAGTACTACATTAAGAATCAGTAGACAATAAAGATACTACAGCCTAGATTTGCCCTCAATGCACTGAGATGTTTTATTTACTACTTATACGTTTAGACTCTGTGAATAGAAAATATGCCCATATAACCCTATTTTATTTAATGTAGTTGCACAAGTGAGAATTAGAGAAGAGTTTAAAGACAGTGGGGTTCAACAGCTGATCTATAACTTGAATTGAACTAAGATTGTAATGTTTGTTGGGTTTATGGCAAATAGAGTTAGTTTTTTTTTTTTAACCAACTAAGAGCTGGGTCTTGAAAATATACTGATTTAGCATTTCACTAGTATAGACTGTTTTATTTTTGTGGGGTTTTTTTCTTAACTACATTGATTCCTCAGATGTGCTGCTGTCTACAGGTAAGACTCATCTTTGTAAACATGCAATTAGACAGTGGCTATAAAGGAAAGTGCATTTTGTAAGCCCAAATATTGCTAATACTTGCAAGATCTTTATGTTCACACAACAGCGTACTCCTCTCAGGAATATAATCTAGTGTCATCTTTGATTGAAGTTTAAATGTATTCAATAGCCGTTGCAGTCTCTCTCCCCTCTACTTCTCTCCTAGATGCTTGTTATTTAAGGTTTACTAGAGTAGTGTAAATCTCCTTGTTAGCAAATACATGAGCTGCTTGATTGTCTTATTCAAGAATACTTAAGCAACAACTTTAAGTTAAAAGAGGAGCTTAAGCCTATAAATTACTTGTGCAGTTCCATGGCATGCATAAATTGACATTGCCACTGTCCTTGGTAACTTTCTGACATCTCTCACTGTGCTCTTTTTATGGAGATCTAAATTGCTCATATATTCTTCTTCTTTTTACAATATGTTTTTAAAGTAAATTTCACTCTCTGTGAAAGCAGTCAGATTGGAACATGTAGATGATTTTTTTATATATAAAATCTGATAAGTAATAAGATTTTTAATCTAGCATCTGACCTGCTGCCATGATTTGCCCTGATGATGAGACCTTCTGAAGGATGAAAGCAAATTGTTCTTCAGTCTCATTCTGTCTTCTTTTCTTTTTGTACTGAGAAAGCCGAGCGAGCTGTTAACAAATGCAAACTGTTTCACTATTTTCTTTTATTTTTTATTCATTTTCTGATGTGGAAAATTGGGCCACTAGAAACCAGACTGAGATCAATGCATTTCAACATGAAGCATGAAACAGCATTCTGAAAGTAACATCTCTTATTTAATAGTTTGAGCTTAAAAGTGGAAAGCTGATGTCTACTTTTAGAAATCTGACCACTATCCCTGAAGGAGTCATGCAATCTCTGATTTTAAACATAAAAACATTTCCAGATAAAAAGATTGCTAAGAAGTACTCTAAACCTGTGTGACACAGCCTTTGAATGCTGATGCTGTGTCTCCAACCGCCATTTAGAATAAGTTACATTGATAGTGTGTCACTACTTTTTAAAAGAGGCAGCTGGTGAAAAGATTCTTTTTTCTCAACTTGTAAGATCTATTCTTGTCCTTCACTGAAAAATTAGATAAGGATTAATTAAATGTGATTAAATACTATCCCACTTCCAAATAGTCTGTTGTCCGTTTCTTATCCATTCTCCAGACGTGAGGCAGAGAGTGAATGTTTCTTCCAGATCAGACTGAAAAAGCCTGCAGGGAATATTTTTTGGAAGACATTTGCCTTTCTTTGCAGTGATACACTTCCTAGAAACATCTGAGATCCTGACTGTGAAGCAGATGGTCTTCAGTCTCTCCTGTTCTCTTTCCAGGGCACACTTTGGCTTTGCATTTTGCTCTTTTGTGATAGGGCTTTTTTTTACTAGAGGAGGGGAGGAGCTCCCTGGTCCAAGGTGTGCGAAGCAGTCCTCTACTACCTGTGGGCAGGGATCACAGAGAACTGGAGTCACTGGTCTAGAGTGGCATCTCCCAGGCCTGTGTTCCTAGTTATATAAACAATCCAGAACTCTTTTCTGAGCTCTGTGAAGGTTTTAAAACTTTGTGTAGACGCTGGGGTGTCATGTCCTCAGAGAAAACTTTGGGGTGGCATCAGTGCTCTGGCCTTCATTGATTTTCATTTTTATGGACTATTTTATAATCTTTTTTATTAGAAAGTGATTACAATGTTGCCCTTTCATATCTGCTACCCTGAGGACAATAAGATGAAAAATATTCGGTATTATACTTTCTCTTTAATAACAGAAACTGGGTATTTTGTTTGTAAGTGAGAAACAATATCAGTCCTAGGTTTCATTTTGCTGTGCAACAAAAAAAATGTGGTTTGATACGTAATAGAAAGCACATCCACTATTATTATTTTCCCATGAAATGATAAAATACATAATTTGATTGTTTTGGGGGTTTTGAACAAGTGATAGTCTTAATCTGGACTTTAGGGCACATAACTGAGATAGATCTCTAGTGTTTAGAAAGATTAAAAGAAAGAAAATTGTATTGAAATATAGATAGCATGTGGTTGGCTAGAAATTATTTGCATTCACCTCCTGAAGAGAATTATAATTTAAGATTGCTACAATTCACTTTTTTCAGTAGCAATGAGTTTTAGTGATGTGTTCTTTCAAAATGCTCAAACTAAGTGTACCTTCTGGTACAAAATCACAGAATCATAGAATCATAGAATGGTTAGGGTTAGAAGGGACCTCAAAGATCATCTAGTGCTGTGTGGATACAGTACAAAGGTGTTGTATTGCTTGAATCACCATTTTTTTGTCTCCACAGAGAAAAGTGAGAGAAGTGTTGTTCATTGTTCTGAATACCAGCCTACAAATTTCATGAGTCATTGTTTTCTTTTCATTGGACCTGGGAAATCTTGCTACAGGTTTAGTATAAACAAAGAATACATGGTATCTGCAGGAATTCTTCATGCATAACTAATTTTTAGCAGTCTACTGGGGTGCCTTGCAACAGTTTTCTACTACTGTTCATAAAATTCAATATTTTTTTACTAGACTAATATTAATGAAAGGTCATTAGAGTGTATTGCAGTAGCTATGACGAGAGCGCACAAGCAGTTTTATTGTAAAGAGGCGGCCAACTTGTTTTCAACCCAAAAACTAATTTAACACAAAAGGGTAAAAGAAGGCTACCTCTTAGGTCTTACCAGGCTAACCTTGCACAGGCACCTAGACATGGAAAACAAACTACTTTGGAAATGACAGGCTCTGAACCTCTTTGCTCTTACGGCATTCTGTGGCAAGCTGAACATATAAACCTGAAAAAGTTGTGAGGCAAAAGGGATCCTCCAAATTTTACATCAATCAACAGTATTATTGTTATATTTTAAAGAGGTCTTCCAAGTAATCTCACCAGGATAGTGTAATGTTATTCACAATTTACCATTTTATTTACAATTATATAAATCGTAATATTATGAGCTATTTATCTTTAAAATATCTAACTTATTATATCTAATATATCTAATATTTAGATATTTTTATGAAATGTAATTTGTGAATTGTTATGAGACTAGGAAACATTTCTCAATGCAAATCATATAAGGTAGGAAGGAAAAAGTCAGGTAATATGTTAATTCAATAGTTTGCATAAACTGCATAGCAAATCTGAGCTGAGGAATATTGAACATATTGAAATATTAACATATTGAGAAATCTTTGTGCAATTCTGGATGGACTTGAAAATGTGTTTTAACCTGGATTCTTGTAAGAATAATAAGAATAATCAAAGAAGGAACATGATGAAGAAGCCTACATGTATTCTTGAGGTTAGAAGACAGGTAGGAGTGGTTAGAGATCTCTAACAATAGTTTTGAACATTTATTTGCATACTATGACATAATAACAATGTTAGAGTGGAATAAAAGAGCCTAAAAACTTGTTCAATCTCTAAAGGCAACACTGTAGGCATCTGTTACCATCGAGCTTTTCAGGGTTGAGAAAAATGCCCTGGAGAAAGCTTAAATAAGACTTGGGAGACATATGGTTCAGGTGTGTTTCATGCTTCTTAGATGTTTATTTTGTAACAGTCTTTCCAACACTGCCATCAGAAACTTAATTTTTTCTCAGATTTGTTTCTATTTTGAGTTTTCCTCATATTTAAGATTAATGCAGACATATTCAGAGAGGACATGCATTACTTTATATTTCTTGATATAAGCAAATCTATGTCAAGCCATGCCTAAAGAAAAATATTACTACCCAAAATTTGGTAGGACAATATATTCCTGAGGTTCCCTAAATTCACAAAAGAATATTGACAAATAACATTTTCAGGAAACCAGGTTAACTTTGAAGAAAAAATACCCAAGCAATATTGGCAACACTTTTGAAAGTTTTTTTCCTTGTTTGCTTTTTAAAAAACATTAATGAAGTTAATGAACAAATGGATGTAGTTAAATAGCCCATTTTCCTAGATTACCCGAGTAACAAAGTAGAGCCTGTATCTTAGCAGAACTTCGTAATGCTTTTCTCTTAAAACAGCAATTCATATCCCTTCATTTATCTCTTTCTATTTGAAGAACAAAATGGTCACCCAACATGAATTTATCTGAAAGATCTTTTTTTTTTTTCTTTTTCCTTTTCCCCCCTGATGTATATGGAAGAGAAGTAAAGGTCTTGAGGTCTGCTGGCAGATGATATAACGCATATTTCATTTCTTGGGTAGGACACACTCTGTAAGATATCCCAGATTCTTGAGGCTGACAGCCAAAAGGATGTAAAGTGAATGGAAATGTTCCTGATGTTAGAGGGTTTTTTTGAGGGAGAAAGAGTTGTTAAAAGTGCAGTTTTAACCTGTGGTGCAATACGATAACCGACAGCTAGCCACTGGCTGCAAGGCAGACTCTGAATTATAGCAGCTTCTGAATGGTGGTACATTTTCAAGTGATGACACTTTGAGCTTTGAATTTGAGTGTCTGGCTGCCAAAGAAAAATCCCCTTTTTGTTCAAAAATAACTTCTTCTATTTATTGTATTGAAGAATTTTATTTTGGATTCAGCACCTAATGACAAGATTTGGGTAGATGACAAAGGAAATAGTTATTTGCATTCTCACAAGTAGAATAGCAATTTGTCCAAAGATGATTATACCTGTACAGGTTTCATTTTTTCTGTTCTTATGATTTGATGTTTTTAATTTTCTCAAAAATATACTATAATTATTACCTTTAAAAAAAACCCACAAACCAAACCCAAAAACATAGTATTCAGCTAAAGGAAAAAACAGGAATTTCTGAGGTTTAGAATGCCTATTTTGTTTTGCAAAAAAAAATAATCTAAGCCATAATAATGTTTTCTTCTGCTGACTATATTAGCTATTAGACGTGGAGAGTGCCTGGCACTTGAGAAGGTAGAAGTATCTAATAATAGAAGGAGGGTTGGAGGCTGGCTGCCAAAAAAAGGTGGGATAGCTGGCAGCTGTGATGGATGACCTAGTAACAAAGATGAAGAAGTCTTAGCAGGAGTGCACAGATAGAGAATAAAACACAGGGTAAAAGGAGAAGAGACAAAACAGAGAAAATGGATCTGAAGTGCCAAAAAGACATTGTTCAAAAGAGTAGGCAAAAAAAATATCACTTCATTTGACACAAAGCAAAGAATAGGAGAGAAAACTTGTCTCAAGAAACCAAGATTGTTTTAATACTACTTTTCCCCAAGAAAAAAAAATGAGGATAGTGATTAATAGATTTTTTTCAGTTGTTAATTTAAATTCCCTAATGAGAAATAAAATTAGCCCAGTTCACAAATCACAGACTGTGTCTGACAGGCACACTTCTTTTGAGAGTCTTAAAAGGACAGAAGATGTGCACCAATTATATCCAATTTAGCAAGATACTGTATCTAACTCTTCTATGTGACTGCACAAAAAAGCTAGATTTTACCATCTTCATGGAAGCAAAAAGAAATAAAAAACAGTAAGTTGTGATTAATAGTAAGTTGCACTTCCAAGTAGTGTCTGGATTAAGGCTTTATTCTTTACAAATAATTTCCAGACTTTACAAATATTATAAAGGATGGATTAACTAGGAATGCTTTAACACTAATGGAGAGTAACAATCATACACTGAAAAAAATAAAAGTTACTTGAATGAAAAAAGACCAAACAGTGATGTGTGCAATACGATGATGTTTAGTGATATCGGATATAATATAAAAGAAGTGGTAAAGTTGTATTAGATGGGCATTTTGCCCCAGGCTACTTTCCCCCAGGAGAAAGCTTGCCTCTACAGTACTGAGTGAAAGAATTTCAGCATCTGTCCTTCCATCACTTGCCCACTGTCTGATGCATCACACACATTTGTATCAAATCATCCTTCTTTGGCCATGTGCCTGCTTGTCCCTGTTTACGAAGATGAAGTCCACTTTAGACACTTAACCATGATGATCCCTCACTCTTTCCTATAGATTTGTCTAATATTAGTTTGTTCTCTCTTCCTTTCCATTAATTTTGGCAGCCTAAAAACACACATTCTTCAGAAGGATACTAACAAAATTGTATAAAAGTCTACTTAGTGATGAGAAAAATTCCCTCATGTTAGTATCTGAAACCTTCACAAAACCTATATTGTTTTCCTACCTTGAGAAACAGAATCAAATCACTTTCTCCATTTTCTAGAGGAACTCAAAGGTAGTGAGTTGATCAAGGCCACATAAAAAAAATCTGTGTATAGGAAGGCATTGAAATCAAGACCGATGAACCTTAATCCGCTGACTATACTGATGTATGTAATTCCCACCAGCAGATGAAAAATTAGCAACATAAATAAATTTATGAGTGGATAAATGTGAACTGACTTGTATACAAATCTGTAATAACCGAGTCCCTGGGTTATTTTACAAAATGCTTGCTTAGTCCAGGCAGATGGATATTTATACTATGTAGTTACCATAGTGCTTGGTGAAGTGTTAAATCCTGCTGAAAAGACAGTATGTTTACTAAGGCTCAGCCATGCAGTAATGTATCCACACCACTTCCAGTCAGCTCAAAATTTAAGTAGGACTGGCTCCGGTTCATCCGCAAAAGCCTGCCTAAAAACACATAAAAATAAATTATTGTTTTCTAGAGGCAGCTCACAGGAGTTGTATGAAGCCTTTCCACAAGAACTTTTTTCAGCTCCTGAAGAGATCTAATCAGCCACATGGCCTGTAAATTCCAAAAGGAGTGAACAAAGGTACTAAAAAACCCACAGGCAACAGTTACCAGGTCTAAACATATTTATTTCTCTAGTGCAGAAGCAAAATTATTATAATATTTATCAAGGGGAAAATCGATGACTCAGAGCCTACCACAGACACCTGAATGTGCAGGCTATGAGATTTACCAAAGGCAGAACTAAAACATGGTCCTGAGTACTGCACTTGAGCAAGTGTGCTGTAACTCTTAGACAGTGTGTTTCATAGCAGCACAGTTACAAAACACAAATTAAAAATTCAGGACATCTTCTGAAGATTGTTAATGAGGTGTTTTTTTTAAAATCCAATTTTGGAGAATGTTTTGGTGAAGGCTAAACTTTTAGGTAAATGCTAAGATTCTCACAAAGCCATAGGTCAAGATTTAAGAAGCATGTTCAAGTATGAGGACATTCTTAGCCAAATGTAAAGAACTAGTAGGACTGTAACAGATGGATGTTCTAAAATCCTGGTGAGTTTTATAGAGTTATGTGCCATCTTTCATTGGACCAGCTGATATTCCTAGAAAAATTGGCAAGCTATGTCTTTCTGTCAAGTCTGATAAAGTGTAACAAAAGGATAAATCTGGAATATACAATGTTATTCTTAACAAAATCCAGTTATGATTATATACATTGATTATATACATTGATTGAAGTCATAAGCCTCAGTGAAACTGGAAGAGAAAAAATTATTAGAATATTTGTAATGGGAAGATATCATCAGGAAACTACAATGGGCTGTAAGAAAATATTATATATCTGGTTTTAGTATCTACTAGGGTTATGGATTTTAGTTGATAGTCTTACCTTTAGGAAGTATTTCAGTGCTGCTCATTGAAGAGCAGGTATAAAAAAATCCAAAGTGGAATGGTTTCCAATGGCAACTGTGTTTCTGCGTTTCACCAGTTGGCTGCATGAGTTCATTCTTGTGCACATTGATTCTTTTGCTTCAACCAGCTGCCTTCTGTTTCAAATCTTCATGAGAACATTTAGGAAAAGGGAAAAACACACAGCTTCATCCACAATTCATCCACCTCAGAATCCTTTTATAGGCTGTCCATAATCAACAAGTAGAGAAACTTCGGCAGACCCATTGCATCTGAGAACAGAATCTTCCACAGTAGGTACCAGAATTGATGTGATGACATGAACAGTCCTAAAAATCCTCGCTCTTCAAAGTTTTTTGGAAACACAACAAACATTTTCCAGAAACCGCAGAGACTAAACAACCTTCCTTCTTATGCTACAGACATCACTGTGGGAATTACTAGCCTATAGACCAGCATTCTGGAACCCTTATCAGCTGCCTTTGTTAAGGTGTAGCTGAATTCAGTGCTGTTCAGGACCCCGTGGGTTCCTCTTTTCTGACCCAGAAGAGCCTAATCTGGTGTACTTGCAGACCCAGAGGTCTTGCCTATGCCAGCCTGATGTGTGCTGCTGCTGCCCCACTTTGTAAGTCCAGCCAGCAGCGATGCTGAACTCCAAGAGACAGATACACACAACTCACACAATACACAGAGGACACTAACACAGTCAGCCACACGGACCAGCACAGGTGCCTTTACCAGCACTGCATAAAACCCTGCAACATTCACAAAAACAGACAGCCCAGTCTCACTGCTCCTCTCTCCCTGAGGCTCACCACTGAGATGGGCACACACCCTTGCTCCCTGTGGCTGCAACACCCTCAGATTCACAGGGGCCTTAAATATGAGCTCAGGCTCTAGGTCCATTAAATCTCTATGCCCAGAGACTGGCTCCCTCCCTCAGTCATTGGCTCTCACCTTGGTCTTTCCAGATGTGGGTTTCACTAGTTAGTCCAGCCTGAAGTTCACCAGTGAGTTGCACAAACCCCCACGCACAAAGGACTTGGTTTCCGGAAGAGAGGGCACTGCCCAATTCCTCCTGTTATTGGACCCCAGACCTTCTGTGGCTGTGATACTCTTTGAACATCAGGGCTGAAAGCCTGGGCTTCCTCAAGGACTTATGCACCCTGAGCATAATCAAGTGTAAACCTTGCTCTGAGGTTCTTACATCTTTTCTCTGAAATAAAAGTGGGGGTTTCCTCTGACCAGTAATTGAAAGGAGAGACTCTCTCAGAATAAAAGGAAAAAGTTCAAGGTTACATTTAGATGTGCTCTACTGTGAACTGTAACTTGTTACAAGGAAGGAAGAAAGAAGCAACTGTATTATCAGCTGAATTATTCTCTGCTTTTGTTTGTCTCCATCTGTTTTCAGAGTCAGATACCATTGTTTTAGCATAGCCTGGACTGAGACTATGTAATGAGACCTGCTGTAGGAACTGTTTCTCTCTGGGATCATACAGGCTCAGAGAAAAGAATTACTTATCCCCTTGCAATGCAAGATTTTTTTCCACGGGATGTTTGCCATAGTTTGCCAAGTTGTCATTATCTGACTTTCCTCTTGCTCTCCAATGTCCTTACATTTCATACCAGAAGGCTTTTCTTTTCCTTCTCTGCATTGTATTTTGCCTGGTGAGATCAAGCTCTGAGACAGTGCTCATTGTTTGGACAAGAGTGTGGAAGCTTTTGGCAAATAAGATTAGTGGGGCTCTGTGGGAGACAAGTATGTGCTTGAGCATACTGTATTATTTAGATGTCTCATTTTTAGATATGTCCTGCCTCATCAGTTCTGTAACAAAAGAGTATACAGATGTATCAGCTTTTGAAAAATGAAAAGTATCAAAAATGTCTATGAATTATAGACGTTTTTGCAACATACTCTGTATATAAGAAAAACTATACTTACGGACAAATCAGTATCAATTAACAGTGTACTGAAGCTGTATCATTTTGCCTTATGAACAGTAGAAATAATAACATAAATGGACAACTAAAAAACATTGTAATGGCTGTATGAAAATTGCATTATCAAAATACAGGATCAAAATATTTTTCTCTGTTCTTCTTTCTTTTTTTTTTTTTTTCCTTTTCTCTTCAGGGACTTGACCAAGGCACTTAAGTTAGAAGTCAACTTCTCCAATCTGCCTAAATGAGAGAGAGAGAGAGAGAGAGAGAGACAGAGAGAGAGACAGAGAGACAGACAGACAGACAGACAGACAGACAGACAGACTACAGACACCTGTGAAAGGTGATTCATATCTCCTAAGTTCTGTGCCTATCAACTCCATCATTTTTGTGTTTTCCAGTTTGATTTTTAGGAAGACTAAGAAATGTTATTTATCCATGCAAAGCACATAAGAATAGAGTTTTGCAGCCATCACTCTGTCAAAATCTGTCGAGATATTATAATCTTGTTAAAATATGGCAAAATTAAGGTTTACTTTACATGATCTACCTTTACATGATCACATACTATTTTTCCCTTTCCTTTTCCTCCATTGGATGCACAGAGTAGATCTCCTATGTTAAAAAGTCGGCATTATGTGGTGAAGAAAGCTGTTGATGGCAGGATTCTTGCTTGTTGCTGGATTTAGAAAGAGCTTACTGAGTGACTAATGTGATTGCAAGCAGAGAGAAAAGGTCTCATTAGTCAAAGTAAACGAATGATTCTATGGAAAATTCCTCTGTCAAATCAGTTAATCTGTCTTTTCACAGATGGTCACTAGTATGTGTTTCTTATTTTCTGAAGGCCCAGCTTGATGACCTAATATCTAATTGACGGACACGCTATTCAATCACAGTAACAAACAGCAATGAGTGGGAGCTAAGTTTTGAACATAAGAAGTGCCATTCAGTGCTAAGCATTCTGCAAATAACAGGTACTAGAAATGTCAAATTAGGGACCTGATCTTGCAGAACGTTTTCATACTTATCTTACCTTTTCTTGTTTTCCAGTGGCAAAATGGATCTGCTTTCTTGACAGAAAAGTTAGGCTAATACAATAAAAAAGATTTTCATTCTAAAATCCAGTGGTGACGGGTGCTGAAGGAAAACCCAGAAGCAATTTTTGCTTAAGGTATCATAGAATAAGAGATGGAAACATATGTTGAATATAGAGGGTGGAAAATAAGGACATGCTGCTCTAAATATAACATACAATCACATTGTTACAACTTTTTCACTGGGCACAAGCATCTTTACATAGGCATTACCTTTGATTTTCTTAGCTCAGTGGTTTTAAATGTTGAAACTAAGCAGGGGTTGATTCAGTACACAACTCATTTTGTAATTCTAAGAGACGTAATTTTCTAAAATTTGCTTTACATAAAATGCTTTACAAATACTTCACATAAAATTCTACTTAGATTCTGACATACTTGGTGCCAGAAACCAGCTTCTTTTACTGTTCTGTGTGTAATTAATGCTTCTTGAAAACCAAGACTCATTCTTAAGAGCCTAAACATGAACTTAGCATCCTAACTTCAAGATTCTGTTATATGAGATCTTGACTGTCATACATAAAGATGCAAACCACAAAATGCAGGTATGTATACAAGCATACTAAAAATATACAAAGCCATTTGACTTTTAAAAATGCATTTGAATGTTGAAACTGACACAAAGCATTCCCACATACACTTTCAAAATGCCATCTATGTTTACATCTCAATTTCACAATAACTGTCTGCAAATATTTGAGCACCAATTACTGCTTGAGCTCAAATACTCGAGATCTTTCCCCAGAAGTGATATATTTTGCCTGAATTGGATAGATAGAGTAAGGTTAAAGAGTCCTTAATTTTTCTTACCCTCACCTTCTCACAAAGCAATTCAGTGAAGTAAACAATGATGTATTTCCATTCTTCACAGGCCTGATCTATTCTTCAGTAGAGAGAAGTGATGATACAAAAAAAGTAGTTAAATGTAATTCTTTCTGTGTCCCTGTCTCTGTGTCTATACATTCAATCACACACTATACATGTATATAACATAACTATCTATAAATATATTTTCAGGGAAACATACTTTTGTATTCTCTGCAGTTAAAGTATTCAAAACATTTGAGTTAACTGGTTGGCTTTACTTCCTCATCTCAATAGTGAATGAGGTTCATTAATCTTGATGACCCAGATTTCCCAGATCTCCATACCTGAGTTCTGAAGTCACTCAAAACCTTTATGAGAAATAGAGGTTAAGGATAAGGAATTAGCTTGGTGGCCATATCCAAAGAGTTTCAGTCAACACCTCAGAATCCAAATGGAGACCAGTAAGAAGTGGCATTCTTCAGGAAGATGTATTGAGGCTGGTACTGTTCACTATCTTTAGAGAGCGTGATTGAGTACGCCTTCAGCAAGTTTGCAGATGGCACCAAGCTGTGTGGTGTGATTGATACACTGGAGGGAAGGGATGACATCCAGAGGAACCCTGACAGGCTTGAGGAGTGGGCCCATGTGAAACTCATGAAGCTCAAGGCCAACTGCAAAGACCTACACCTGTGTCTGGGCAATCCTCAATATCAATACAGACTGGGGGATTATTTGATTGAGAGCAGCCCTACAGAGAAGTACTTCAGGGTACTGGTGGATGAAAACTTTGGCATGATGCAGCAATGTGCACTTGCAGCCCAGGATACAGCTGGCTTTCTGGGCTGCAACAAAAGAAGTGTGGCTAGAAGGTTGAGGGAGGTGATTCTACCCCTCTACTCTGCTCTTGTGAGACCGCACCTGGAGTTCTGTGTTCAGATCTACAGTCCTCAGCACAAGACAGATGGACCTGTTAAAGCGACTCCAGAGGTGGATCACAGAAACGACCAGAGAACTGGAACATCTCTTCTGTGAAGAAAGTCATAGATAGTTGGAGTTGTCCAATCCAACAAGAAGGCTCTGGGGGGACCTTATTGTGGCCTTTCAATACTTAAAGGAGACTTATAAGGAAGATGGAGAGAGGCTTTTTACTAGGGCATGTAGAGGCGGGACAAGAGGAAACGGTTTTAAATTGAAAGAGGGTACGTTTAGGCTGGCCATTAGGAAGAAGTTTTTTTACAGTGAGACACTGGAACAGGTTGCCCGAGAGGCATGTAGACAACCCATACCTGGAAAAATTTAAGGATGGGACCTTTGATCAACCTGATCTAGTGGAAGGTGTCCCTGCCCATGTTAGAGGAGTTGGACTAGATGATCTTTAAAGGTCCCTTCCAATTCAAACCATTCTATGATTCTGATTTTATGAAATAGAGTTAGTATGACATTTTAAATAGTAGGACATCCAGGACACCATAAAGGACACTGAGTTTAAGAGTGGTGCCAATTATTGTGATACTGAAACATAGAGTAGCAATTATACTGTGAAATGTCTTAGCAAAATGCATAAAAAAATACATTATTAAATGGCTCCTGCCAGAAAAAGAAAAAAAAAACAAAACAAAACAAGGGAGAGAGACATTTAACTATAGCTATTGCTACTGTTTATTCACAGAATCTTCCTAATAAGTGCTTTTATGTCTCTCAGGTTTCCTTATGCAAAGTTCACATAACAGATTTATAATTATGAGAATTATCCTCTTTGGTGTGGTTCCCCATTAGGCATTTTAGGTCCTAAAAATTATGCATATGTTTATTTTCACTTGAGGGCTGTCATCACCACATACCTTTCACGGAGCTGGTCAGCAGGAGCTACCTACACCCATTAAGCAGTCTTCATTCTGGGTCTGCTGCCAACAAAGATCATTAACTGAGCAATGTATTTAGTCTCATAAACATTTTCTAGGCTCACAATTTGCTAATGTTAACTTGCTAGAGACTGTAAAATTGCTATAATTTCTCCTGGGTTAAGCAAGTCCTGTCCTATTATCCTTAATTCTGAAAGACTGTACAGATGAACAATAAAAGTGTAAGACCATAAACCGGAACTTTTGAATTTCCCTTGACAGATAAATGCTCTAATTGTTGGTCTAGTTAATTTTGCACATGCTCTTGATCTCTGACACATTCCATGTTTTGTAATCTTTTGCAGAGTGGAATGGCTTCAAAGGAAAGACAGAGAATTAACAGCATCCCTTCACTCTGAATGGGCTCCAGCTTGTGATTTTTGGTACTATCCAGTGAAGCGAAAGCTAAGAGCTGGGCAAAGGAGGGAAGCATGCATGTTTTTCGGGTAGTCAAATTTGGTGGTTTAGATCTGAAGGTGTTTAATAATAAGATGCAGGAGATTCCGAGGCTTCATCTGCCTCCATTTTTCAAAGAACGCTTCGGGGAAATTCCAGGCTATAAACTCTGAGTTTGAATGATCTTTTCTGAGGCTGAATAGTGTTGAGATGCAAGGGAGGGGTGTTTATCCCACAGTGTTTTCGGTTTGTTACCTTAACAGGCTCCAATTCATGTAACTGGGACTAATTTTTATGAGAGCTACTGGAGATGCCTAGACCTCAAAGCCAGAGAGTGAGCCTAAAAGTTGGACATTATTAAGCAGTGACAGATTTTTGTTCCTTTTTAACTTGAGGTTGGATCTGTCTTCACTAGGAGGCATTCACTTAAATGTGTTTATATGAGTTAGCTGGGTTTGTGTTGCAGTTCTGATTTATGGATGAGATTTTCAAAGATGTCAGATTGGGTTTGGTGACTAGTCAAAAGCATACAGTCTGGGGTTCGAAGCTGCTTCAAAAAAATCTCATCTTACCTCAATACAGTTTACTCTGTGGAAATCTTGGTCATATCCCTGTCAAGAGGATGTTTGCTGTTGACTTCATTGAAGCCAGTTCTTCCAACCAGAAAGTTTTTCCTTTAAGATAATCAACCACGACAGCTGAGTAGAGGAGTGCTTTGGAGTATTCCCCTAATTATATTGCACGTTTATTTTGCAATAAGCACAGTTCAGTCTGATATTTTAAAGATGACTACAATGAGGCTTTGAAGCTGCAAAAAAAAAGCTGTTAGGTGTTTTTATACACCTAACAAATGCAGACTTTGTCTTATGAAGATAGAAGTTCTATACAGAAAATAGGGTGCATATTATGGAAAGACATAATTCAGAAGGTATTTGAGCACAAAGGAAGTTATTTAGACTTTGAAAACTGAGAAATTGTATAGTAAATATATTTTTAATAAATGATGATTTAAAGTTTTTTAAGTAGGTTGTGACGTAGCCTTCTGATCCTAAAACTAGGATTAAAATAAAATGTAATTTACCAGCATAATTGACAGCTAGAGATTCAAGTAGCTCTAAACATTAGTTCTTATTTTAGCTCCTATTTTTAATGCAGTCCAAATTTGCAGTTCAAAACAGAAATTTGCATGATTGTTTACAGAGTCTTTCAAATAAAAAGTTATTTCTCAATAAACACTACCTGACGTGTAAATCTGAGCACATGTACAATCACGTGAATTTTATTAGCCAAACTATCTCTGTTCCAGTCTCAAGAACTTTGCTGCTTTCTCAATGTATTTTTCCTATATTGACAAATTTTATTTAACTAAGTAGTACTTTGACCAGTTGAAGCAAAGCATTCTGTCAAGAATTTTTCTGTAATGTATTCCTAACTCTACCACGATTTATTGAAGCTTTTCAATAGCTGACTCATGTAATGACTACAACAAAAGAAAATAAAGTGACTTTCAAGTGAGAACCATCCTCAAAGAAGTGTTGATTCCAGTTCAGTTGCACCCAGGTCCCCATAAAAGGCTGGATTTCAACAGGACAAATTCATATTCGAAAGCTTGATTAAACCCAAATTTTGACTTTCATATGCCTTTCAAACCCAACCCCTAATTCTAACAAACAGCAAAACTTGTTCAACAAGGTTTTTGTTCCCTTGAACAAGGCCATCCATCCACACTTTGAAAATTAATCCACATCATGCTTATACTGTGCAATGAAGTATGAAACATGAACATCTAAGTGAGTTCCACTGGAGGCATTCTGAGGCTGTACGTGGAGCTCCTTTCTACTCAGAATCATATGGACCTAACACCTTGGTCAGAAGTAAGCTTGTTTTAACTTGAGTCTCTTACCTTTATGGAGTATAGACATATCAGAGGCCTCACTTTCAGGGCATTTTACTAGAGTAAACCAAATTTTTATCTTACATGCATATGTGTGCTTTGGTGCTACATATTTTTAACCTTTATTTTGCAACTGATCTTCTTAGATGTAGTCTTAGATTTTTTGACCTTTAAGCTTAATTAATAGTATGTAAATGTTCTTTGTTCTGTAGGAAGTGACACTATTGTAGTGATTGAACAAGTTCTTTAATGCAGGTCTCTTCCAGCTTTTAGCAAGGTCTCTAGGTTACTGTTCAAGCTGGCAAGTAACATAAAATAGGCTTATAAATGTACATGTGTACTTACATACTAAGGACTAATATGAGAGTTACATATTCATTAACATGTTAGGTTTTTTATGGTCTTAAACACATAATTTTTTTGTCTTCTATAAAACACTGTTTCCCTTCAATGTTATTTTTAGTAATTTTTCAATATCCTCTTATTCTCATTAAAATTCTCATTAAAATAAATTTGCATTGTTTCATGTTTAGGAAAAATGAAAAATATATAGTTCTAGCTATTTCGTAACTCTTATCAGTTATATATCTAAGTAGAAAATATTTTTATGTTAAAATCAAGGAACAGCTTCTTTCTCTGTTTTTGTTAGATAATTACATTGATTGTTTCACCCGCACGTTTGGCCTCAGGTTAGATTTTGCCTTTTTTAAGGCAACGATTGTAACACGTACATAGTGCAATGCAAATAGGTTGCTACTTCCACTCAATTTATGCCTAACTATTAATTGTAATGCTTACCTATTTTTTCCCAAATATTATTAACCTTTTTTTCTAAACCATGAATGTTCAGTTTTTTAAAACTGTATCAAAAATAGACGAATAAAGCATGTTTATGTTGTGATCTAGAGAGTAACAAGTGAATAGCAACAAAGAATAGTATTGTTGTGTAAACCTGGTAGCTGTGGTTTAATATGAAAACAAAATTTTTGGGCTTCATCTGCTTTAACAAGAGTTCCAAAGAGAAATCCAAAAAACACAGAGAGTGCTGTTCATGACTAGAGAAGAAAGGTGAGGGGAGCAACAGATATTCCTGAAGTGTCAGTTTTACATGCTTTGTTTTGTATTATGACTGACAGGCATTGCTATCATGAAACTCAGGAAAACTTCTAATTATAATTTTGTGCAGGAATCTAGTCCAATAACCATGTCTGAATGTACATGGGATAAGTGGCCACGTACCTTCAAGTAATAGCCTTTAACTCTGAGGTTCAGTGGTGAGGATTTAGAAAGAAATTAAGACTCTTATCTATCCGTGTTTCATTTCATCAAAACCAGAATCTTATATGTGGCAGCAGACTGTATTTTGTATTCAGAAGAATCCTACATTTGCTCGGATGTAAAATAAAAATCTCTTTGTGTCTCTGCTGGGCTACTTAGCACGGTTAGCATAAAGCAGCAGAACAAGGAAGGGCTAGAGGAATGGCATAACTGGAGTAAACATACGGAACAATGAACAGAACTAACTCATAATATAACAGCAGTGCCGTTCAAACTGTGCTTTGCTACCCAGCAATAACTGGCAATCCTAAACTTCAAGTGAAATGTTATAAATTCATAATTATGTGAGGAATTAGATACTGTGTGTTACCCTGTTTGTTTGTCTTACTGTATTCTTCTCCCATTAATGAGAATTTTGGTTTTCAAACTAACTGAATAATGTCTGAAAAAGGAAAAAATGTTGTTCATTGAATATTGGAAAGTTTAGGTTAATTTTTCTGGATTTCTGATTTCAGGTTTGAGCCAGTCTGTCAGTAGTGACACCTTCAAATTTGAACCTGGATTCTGTTGCTGCCAGTCATATCCTTGGGAAAAATTTTGATATCTTAGTAAAGCCTTTCTGGGACATATATCCTACTGTTATAACAGTGAATAATACTTTTCCTATCTCTTTTGTAGGCTGCCCTGTCAGCCTACTGAACTCTTGGCAATCATCTATCTTCTAAAAGCAAATGTCAGCTTCGAAATTAATGTCCTCAGATAACTAATTGAAGTACCTACACTTAAAACCCAACCGAAGTTGATTTCTTTTTGTAGAAAAGGTTACAGACGGGCATCTTCACAGAGAATTTCAGATCCTATGCACTTACCGTTCACTATCTATACAACAGACCTAAAAGAAGTGATAGAGGTTGTCTTCCAAGAGATGTATGATTGCAACAGCAGAATGCAGTAGTTCCTATCAGGAAAAAAAATTCTACCAATATTAAGAAATATATAACCATAGATGGCAGAGATGAAAATAAGTGATGATTGGTCCTATGTTCTAGATTTTAATTTAAAGAATGCACTTAACTCTGTAGTAATAATTAGGTGCTGAAAATATTGTATGGAAAATCCTAGTCAACGACATTCTTCCTATGAAATTCAGGAAATTTTTGTCTGTGCATCACAATACTTATCCTTCTGTTTCTCTACCTCTTAGCCAACAAGGATTACCTAGTATTTCATTTTTGCAGCCATAATGAAAAAAGAAATATTACAAAAAATCCTCAATAAACAGGAAAGCAAAATTCTTGGCATGGCAAGGATATCTGCAAAAAAAGTTAAACCTTTATTTTCCTCTGCAAAATAAGTAGACATGTTTGCTTGTTCATATCAGTTGGTACTAGCATCCAGACAGCAGGGGACTTACAAAATGTGTAGCTTTTACCATCAAGAAATAACTATAAAAATAATATGACATGAAGTGCTATCTCTCCAGAGATTTAACATTAGCTGAAGTCTTTTGCTGGGTTCACCTTGTCCTATAATATGAGTGAGCATAATATGTCTTTTGAAACTCCAGATCTTTTGGATAAATTTAGATTGTAGGCAGTTTTGATATCAAGGCAATATATGTACATTTCTTAAAGCCCAAGAGGAAGGATGGTTGTACCTGTCTTCCTTAGGGAGTCTGATAAGGTTAGACATTAAGTTTTCAGTATGAAATTACATAATGCATTATAAAATATGACATCTGAAGAGCTCAAATATCTACACAAAATAGAAATTAAGTAAAGGACCACTTTTGTATACTGTTTAACTGCTAACAAAGGTAAAACAAGTATGATCTTTTTATTTTTTTAAATAAATCAATCTTTGAAAATGTAAATGTTACTGAATGCTTTCAGTAGCAATTTTTCTTCTTGCCTTTGTTTCAGTCAAAGAATAATTTTCACATAGCTTTTAAGGGTATCTCTTTTGATGGTGAATTTTTTTACCTACATCTATAACAAATATTACTGACCTAAACTTGTCTCTGATCAGCATGAAGTGTGATCTAAAGCTCTGTTACTGCAACAGTCTTTTCAACTAAACAAACAAATAAAAATTGACCTTGCGGTTTTCAAGACAGACTTTATGAAATGGTAGATAAAGCACAAGAAGATTTTTAGAAAGTCTTGGAGTCCACTTCTCAAGGCTTGTATACAAGCCTTTGCGATTAAACTGAGTAATTGTCTCAGGTTAATTATCTATGATTAACTCCATGATTATGCTTTAATTTAAGAGAAACTCTTAGCATTTTAGTATATATCCAGGGGACTGTGTTTGTTTGCTTCTTGCATGAGTACGAGGTTGATTTTTGTAACCTGAAATAATTGGTCCCAAGTCAGTGTTCAGAGTGAGAAACTGCAACAAAACAAGATATTTTATCTGAATCTCCTGTTTGGGAAGAACTTTGTTCACATTCTAAATTTCTATATTCAAAATGATTTCAGAGTAAAACATGATCCTCTTTTTTCCTAAGATTTTTAGCAGTTATACAGAACCACATCTCTACTTTTGAGATTGAGATAATTAACTCTTGGGTTTTATAATTTAAAAATGAAATAAATGGGAAGTGTTATCACATAATGGTTAAAAAGGAAATAACTGAGTGATAGGTAGGTAGGCATACTCATCCATAAATAAACTAGTAGATGGGTTTCTCAGGCACATAGAAAATAACAACAAAGTCCACATTACTGTCTCATCATTGTTTTGTTCAGTTATGAGGTTACATTTGCTTTGCTAAAACAGAGTCGATGACAACCACATTTGAGTTAAACAAACCAGCATTCTGTTAGCTGTAAGAAAACCCAAATCTGTTCGCATCATATTTAACTATAAATATATAAAGCACTATATCATTAATAAAATATAATACTTATTTTTTATTAAAATTTAAGACATTTAAAAGTTGTCTGCAACAAAACATAGCAGGTCTGCCTCAAGGTCACAAGACTCTTCAAAAATCTAAATTGTGCAAACTGTAGATCTTGCATGGGGATTTGAAAGCCCTCCAATTATGAGATAAAACAAGCTTCCTAGGAAATCAGGTAGTTTAGATCTAAGATTTCCATTTGATGTCAGAGTAAAGTATAGGGGATTGTGAACAGATGCTTGGCATGGTAAGTAGTCACAGCAGGAAAAAAAAAAATCACAGCTTTTTGTTCAATATTCAAACGCAAAAATAAATGCTTATTCAAGTAAAAAATTAAGCATAAGCTGCTACTACAGTAGGAACAGTGGAGGATCCAGATACTTCAGCAATCCTTTGTCTGAATTGCTAAACAGTTAAGACATGATCATACATGCTGTGTATGTGGGGATAAACCTCAACAAACAAAACCAGCAGTTCTATCAGAATGACACTCAGTTCCAAAAACTGTATGCTCTTTGCTATGAATCGGTAAATGGCTGCTACCATGCAGTATTACTTCTGGGAATGTAATTACATGTACCCTAATGGTCAGAGGACATTTTGTAACACACGGGAAAAAACTATTTGCATTTTGACCTGTAGAACCAAATGGACGATTAGAGCCAAAAGCTTTTATGTAAATTTACCATTCCATCTGCATTCTCCCATTTCCAGCCACTTGTAAATCATGTACCAGAGGATCCACGCGCTAGTCCTGCAATGAGTGAAACTCAGAGACTGCTCCCTTAATGGCTTCAAAAGGTAGATATAAAAGGAAAGAGAGATATTGAATTTATGGAGCTTCCAGGTACAGAATGATACCGCAAACCTTTGTGTTTTAACGAGAGATCCTCAAGCATTCCGTAAAAATGTGCAACTGGATAACCAGAAACACTACAGTTTGGTGCCATTCTGAGCTGTAAGAAGCTCAGTAGATAGATTTCTTATGGATTTTCAGGAAGTAATTGCAATTAGTTGAAGAAAGCTGCTTTGGAGGGTCCCCTCTAACTTTATTTTCCTATGTCTATGTTGACGTGCTAAGGGATAAACTGTGTTAAAGAAAGCAGTACACAACTGCCACACTGTTTCTAAATCAATACAGAAATGAACCAGCCAAGGCACAGAGTATCTTCAGCCACCCTCACCATACTGCTGAGAAGAATAACGAGATTTTGGTCACTCATGCAAATTACTTAGTCCCTTCCAGGCAGCTAGAAGGCAGAATTTTATATTTCTCGTGCTACTTTAGTTGGCCTACTATGTGAACATTGATGTATTAGATAGATATCTTTCCTCCCTTGCCTTCCAATTTCTGTTTCTGTCATATTCTCTAATGCACAGATGGGCTTGTGTGGATAAGAAAAACCATGTCACTGCATGTAAATTATTCTGTATATTATTTGAAGAACACATTTTCATTTTAAGCCTTCATTTTTGTTGAAGGCAGAGTGAAGATGACAGTGTATTTCAACAGCATCCCCAGCATAGTTTAGGGACCCACTGGTACAATCTGATGGAGCTTTAGTTGTTTTTTTTCTCTGCTATTGTTTCTAACTCACACATGAAATGTGTGGATCATAACATAACATGAAATGACGGATCTCGCAGTTTAAACACAGAACAAAATCTATCGAAATCAAACAGGAAAACTCAGCTCCTAATGAATCAGGCTACTGGATAAAACACAAATAATATCTAGATCTGAGAAAAGAACTGAATTCTAAGTCCAGCTATTTTACCTTGTGCTTTACTGACTGTGAGTATTGGTTCTTTATGGTACAAGATAATTTGTTGCACCACAGTAATATGACCACATTCAGCAAAAAAGTGACAATCACAAAGGTCTGTTTAGGTGAAATTTAGAGACTTCACACACCATCTCAAGAAAATCAGCTGGTTACAGCATGTGAAGTTGCAGATAATGGCTACAACTGTACTGCATGGCATCAAACCTTTGCTTACGGCTGAGCTGACTGAGAGGCTTATCTCCTGCTAAATCTATGCGACATAGAAAGGAGTTTTGTGCTTTTTTTTTTTTTCCCTATGACTATTAAAGCACTCAGTTTGTTAGTTTTGCTCAGATATCCAGCATATTTAGACTGCTTTGATATGTAATGTTATTTTTTTAATAATGTCCCAGGATAGAGGTTACCAGTGAGCTGCATCCCTTCTAGCTGTGACATGAAGTGTGATGCAACATGATATCACCCTGAATAGTCTCAGCTAATACATCAAACCTAGGCGGTTGCACACAAGGCCGGGTGGAGCATTTCTTCCCTTTGGGCTAAGGACTGCTTGTGTAGACACAGGAGTAGCTCAGGACGGGGTCATCTGGATCCCAACATGATGCAATTCTGCTAAGAATGAACAACAAAAATTGGTGGCAAGTGGTGATAAATGGTAGCAGCAGAAGCAGTGTCACAGTCATGTAGAAATGGTGAAGAGGCAACAGGAAAGTAAGAAAAATTGCAGAAGAACTGAAGAGGAGAAGAGCAGATGCACAAAGAGTATGTGCAAACAAGAGGATAGGAGAAAGGTCAAAAAGGCAGCAACAGCGGATGGGAGAACTGTGACAAAGCAAACAGATCAGACTCCCAAGTCCTGAAAGCTGTCTCCAGGTATGCCTGTGTGAATAGTCCCTGGGATAGTTTCCCAGCCAAACCTGGGAAGTTGGATCCATTCTAGTCCCTGGAAGATACTGCCCACTATCCGTCTCCTAAACAATTCCTAGTCATGTTTCATAGCTGGCATGGACTGGAGACCACTTACAACAGTCAATTTGGTTATGGCTACTCTGTTTTGGGGGTTGCAGGAGTTTACTAGCATAGATCTGGACTATTCCATGGATCATTGGTCTCTCTGTCAGTCAATGGTCTGAGGCACTTATGATTTAGAGTAGCTGTAGCCTACAGCTGTGAAGGACTTGCATCGTTTCGCTACACTGAGATTTTTCTCCTGTCCTAACCATCTCAGACCAAAAAACCTCCCTATTTTGATACTGTTCCTAGAATAGGATAAAATAGAACAGAACAGAATAATAGTACAACACTCTTATTGGTTAATTAAATGATATAGATGTAACCATGCAGTTCACAAATGATTCTTTATAAGTGATCTTTAATAATATTAATTGGAGACAACTTTCAGGACTAAGAAATCTACTTACGCTTCTCTCTCTTTGACACTCTGCTCACACCCAAGGTGAACATCAAAGAAGCACAACTGTAGATCTGTCCTATGTAGTTATGTTTACAAGGAGTCCTCTTTCCTCAGGAAGCAAATCATTCTTTCAAACTAAGAAACTCACCTTCTACCTCAAAATCATCAATAATTTTGTAGCCGGAGATTGAATAAAATGCCAGGAGGATATTTTGTATGAATGGATAAAATACATATGTGAACATTAAAGCCTGCAATTACCTATTCAATTGAGTTTTCTTTGGTTTCTCTGCATCAGGGGTGCTTTCACTTCGTTTGTGTTAGTTTTCACTGCACACAGTATGCATTGATTCTGAATAGTGTGTTGCTTCTGCTCATTTTTTGTCATTTAGAAATGTCTGAAGCAGTATGCTAACAACAAGAACCCTGCTACTTAAATATCAGATGGTTTTTTTCTCCATTGGGAAAATTAATGTCTCAGCAAAAAGAAGTATGACTTAGTGCCCAGGTATGTCATTGCTTAATTTGCTTCCATGAATGCACATATTTCCTTTCTTGCTTCTGTTACGTGTCTTTCATATAGTTTAAACCAAATTTTTTTTGGGTTAATCTCAAAGAAGAATAAGTATGCACAAACATAAACACACATACTTATATATGAAAAATTAGGGAAAGCAAGAGGGAAATTGACAGCTTCCATAATCTGGTTGTGGCAGAGCTGAAAGAAGAGTGGAGAGGTTAAAGGGGATCAGGGAATGTGAGGAATTAGGGGACAGGGGGCAATAGCACAAGATCTCTGCTCAGCGTGGCAAGTGCAGCTGCCTGGCAATTCCCCTGCCCCCGAGCTGTCCTTGCATAACAGGTACAGTGCTCTGCAAGGGGAACTGGAAAACAGTGAGGATGATGGTTCTTCCTGCTTGGAGGTGTCACCAAAGCCTAGTCGGACTGCCGTCGGCATTAAAACCTCATCAGTAAGGAATAAAAGATGGGTCATTTTCATTGTTGACTCACCGCTTAAGGGAGCAGAAGGCCCAGTATGCAGACCGGACCCACTGCACAGGGAGGTCTGTTGCCTCCCCGGGGTCAGAGTTAAAGATGTCAGGAAGAAGCTTCCTTCCCTAGTACGGCCCTCAGACTATTACCCCCTTTTGTTGTTTCAGGTAGGCAGTGATGAGTTAGGAAGAACCACTCCAAGGACAATGAAGAAGGACTTCAGGACTTCAGAGCCTTGGGGTGCCTGGTCAAGGGATCAGGTTTTGTTCTCCTCTATTCCTCCAGTTGTGGGCAAAGATGAGGGATTAGGCAGGACGTACCAGCAGATTAATACCTGGCTCCGAGCTGGTGTGTCCGGCAGGGGTTTGGGTTTTTTGACAGCGGCTGGATCTACAAGAGGCCAGGTCTGTTAGAAATGCATGGTAATAGCCTGTCCCACAGAGGGAGAAGAGTTTTGGGAAGGGAATTGGCAGGGCTCACAGACAGAGCTTTAAACTAGGTATGAAAGGGGGTGGGGGTGGAATCAGGATCACTGGAAGGGAGCCGGAATGCAGTATGCCAGTGCTTGTGGAGGAGGAATACACTAGCAAGATCGTGCAGTCTTGTGAATTAGCAAGGGATCAAGGTGTCATGCCAGGTTGCGGACAGAGCACAGGGGTTGTTGAGGTGTTGGTTACTGTAGAAACTTCTGAGCATCATCAGGGGGCTCCAGGTACCTCATCAGGGACCCAACTCAAATGCCTGTGTCTATATGAATGCCCGCAGCTTGGGCAATAAACCTAATGGCTGCCTTCCAATACCTGAAGGGAACCTGCAGAAAGGCTGGGGAGGGACTTTTTATAAGACTGTCCACTGATAGGACAAGGAGAAATAGGTTTAAGTTGAAGGAGAACAGAACAGATTTAGATTAGATCTTAGGAAGAAATTCTTCAGTACGAGGGTAGTAAGACTTTGGAATAAATTGCCCAGAGAAGTTGTGGATGCCCCCTCCCTGGAGGTGTTCAAGACCAAGCTTGACAGAGCCTTGAGTAGCCTGATCTAGTTGAGAGGCGTCCCTGCCCATGACAGGGAGATTGGATTAGATGAGTTCAGAGGAGGGACACGAAGATGATCCGAGGGCTGGAGCACCTCTGCTATCAAGATAGGCTGAGAGAGTTGGGGCTGTTCAGCCTGGAGAAGAGGAGGCTTCGGGGTGATCTTATAGCAGCTTTCCAGTACCTAAAGGGGGCCTACAGGAAAGCTGGAGAGGGACTTTTTACAAGGGTGTGTAGTGATAGGACAAGGGGCAATGGATTTAAACTGAAAGAGGGCAGATTTAGGTTAGATATAAGAAAGAAATTCTTTACATTGAGGGTGGTGAGATACTGGAACAGGTTGCCCAGAGAAGTTGTGGATGCCCCATCCCTGGCAGTGTTCAAGGCCAGGTTGGATGAGGCTTTGGGCAAACTGGTGTAGTGGAGTATTTCCCTGCCCATGGCAGGGGGGTTGGAACTAGATGATCTTTGAGGTCCCTTCCAACCCTAACCATTCTATGATTCTATGATTCTATGATCTCTAAGGTCTCTTCCAGCCTATGCCATTCTATGATTCTATGATATATTTAATTCAATAAATAATATGTACAATATATGATTGTGTTCCAGTACTAAATACCTTGTTTCCTAAACATAGTAGTAATCCTTTTTGTTATGACTTCTTTTTTTCAATATTCTCTTTTCTCTGTTAATAATTTCTTTATATTTAAAGCTATAGATTTTCTCAGAACAAATATATTTAAGGAGAGAAATGCTATGCAATTTTCGGTATAATGCTTCCTGCAAGACAACTATTAATTTGATACAATCCTAATTCATTATATTTGCCCTCCTTTTAAGCTGGCTCATTTTTGCATTTATTTAAGAATGTAACGTTATAATCTAGCACTATGCTTTATTTTAAGCACAAAGCAGCAAACACTAAAGCCAATTGCTTGCTGTTCTTGAGACAGACCTTTAAACTCCTGGTCTCGTATCGTTCTGGTTGACAGAATCAGTTGTGTTTTCTCTGAAATGTGAAGTATTATCCTGAACTTAACAGTGTCATGACTTAGAAGAAAGTTCATCGTTCAAAGGTCTCCAAGAAAAACTACTTGAAAAGAGTTTTAGGTAATAATTATTTCATACAGCTTTACACTGAAACTTCTCCTTATGGTCTCTGTTGAAAGTGGCTTTTGTCAGTCAAGATGCAGAGTTCATTTTGCTCTCTTCCTTATATTCATCAGTCTGAAGCGTGAATAGTGGTGTTGACCTACTTTAATAAGTTGATCTATACTAGTGCTAAAACAAAGTGACATTTGTATTTTCATTTTTTTCAATTGTCAGTCTCATGATGACTAATAGTGTGTAGTGATGCTTGGCTACTGCCACAAAGGAAAAGAGACTGGTCTCCTCTGCATTCCACTTCTTCCTTCTTGGAGGATCTTGTGATACCTGTGTTAAGGGTGTTTGGTCTATTAGCTTTAGGCATTTACAAAACAGACCTCTACATGTCAGTAACATATCTAGGTATCCATTACAGCAGATTAGCTAGTCAGATGAGGTTAGGATGCAATTATCTGATTAAATGCCTATTCTGCATCACAGTGGAATGAATAAACCACAGTGGAATGAATAAATGAATAAACCAATGGAGGCCACGAATGTCATTGAGTAGGTCCTGACAGAATAAAATGAAGATCTAGATACTCTGGCTTAAATGTTACATTTATGATGGAGACACCTAAGGTAAGTGAGGCAGTGCCACTCTGAATATCACCGACAAAACTTCAAAAACTTCAATGCCAAAAGATTTCAACTCTTTCTAAATGTACCAGTTCAGTGGGTCAACAGCTAATGTCTTTATTCATAAGTAGTATATATTTAACTATTCATTCTGACATTTCTGTATAATATGATCCCATAATATTTGGTGAAACCAATTTTTTATCATGCTTAGTTTGAAATAAATTATTTATAATTTTGTTTTCATAGGATGAAGAAGTATTTGTCAGGCATGCAATTTTAAAGGATTCAAAGTGCTTAACTGCTACTTTGCCATATTTTTTAAAAACTGTTTTGAAAAACCCTATTTTTCATTGATGGGTTGAAATTATACTTTTTATTAATTTCTTGCATGACACTGTCAGAAAGTATAGCATATCTTCGCTTGTTAAATCAAAAGGGTTAATGGGAAGAGCAGACATAGTGTCAATCCATAAAAAGGAGAATTCTTGCCAAATCTTGTTTGCTGGCATTAATACAATATCTTTTATGTTAATGGAACTAATAATTACATTTCCCTTTACAGCATTTACTGTAGCACAAAAATTCTCAAAAATACTGAAGTCCAATTCTACATCTTACTAATAGCATTGTTCTTTTATTCAGGGTGCTGATGAAGAATGTATACAATCTGTGGAAAAAAATTAACCTGATTTATTCATTTATACATACATAGAGCTGCAAATGAAAAATAGTTAACGGTTTTGTAGAACAAAGAACTAAACCCACGGATTTGGAAGGAATTACAGATGTGTGTATAAGTAAGCACATATAATTTTAAAGACCTAATGAAAAGTAAAGCATTTATTCCTTTTCTTTTTATCACTTAAAATACGACTATCTAAGGCTGATGAGAAGTTTTTAATATTTTTAACATATGCAATGTCAAAAATACAAATAATCAGTCTCTAAAATGCTTCTGTCTTATTAGGCTATGGGTTACCCTGTTAGCCCTATGCATTCTACATTGTAAAGTACATAAATACTACTCATGGTTTCAGTTTATGGTCTAGGACTTGGAGGTCGACAATTATGCTTTAAAGTTTAATATGAAATGAACCAGGATGCTTACGTAATGTGTTACATTTGTGGTGTTTTAACCTTGACATAAAAGTGTGTTGTTAATTTTATGGCAAGACTTTGTAAAATGACAGCTCATTCTTTTTATTCATTTTCACATATCTTCCTGCATTGACCTTGTTTTGAAAAAGAAAATTGTTAAGCAAAATAGTAATTAGCTGTCAGAAGTATTTGTCAAAGACTTTGCTCCCTAACATCTATTTAATCACAGCTGAATATGAAGAACCAGGTTTCTGTTTATATGTTAGATTAAGATCTTCTACTTTTCAGTCTAATGCAGAATTTTGTTGTCAGATTATAATAAAGCAATGGAAATAGGTTCCTTCTTAATTCTAAGAAACTTCTTAGAGACTTTCTGCATTAAATATACTTAATTGTCATACAGTTTTGAATTTTCATTGTACCAAGAACTCTTTTGTCAGTGATGCCTTTTTCATGGAGTTCCTTCAGTGAAAGCATGATGTTGCCGCCTCCTTGGGGTCCTTTAGTTAATGTCACACTCTAATCTCAGTCAAAGAAACGTAACAAGGATCTACATCACTTCCAATCTACGAAAAGCACCGTTGGAAAGGAAGAAGAGTCAGAACACCTGAAAATCTGCTCTATGGCTCTTTTTGCTGTACCCAGATCATAAAGTTTTACTTAGTGGAAACAGGAAGAGGTATTCCTGACAGAAGGGTCAATGCCCCTGAGCTATTGTTGGATCAACCTACTGTGTGGATAGCAGCAGCAAAGATGACAGGTTTTGGAGCTTGTACACCACCACAAGGAAAGTACCACCTTGCCTTCTGATCTGTAAGGAGGGCCATCTTCTTGCATTCTTTCCCTTTCTATGGCAGTTTCACACATAGAATCATATAATCATAGAATGCTTTGGGTTGGAAGGGACCTTAAAGATCATCTAAATCCAACTCCCCTGCCCCCTTCCCCTAGATTAGGTTGCTCAAAGTCTCATCCAACATGGCCTTGAACACTTCCAGAGATGGAGCATCCACAGTTTCTTCGGACAACTTGTGCCAGTGCCTCACCACCCTCCCAGTGAAGAATTTCTTCCTTAGATCTAATTGAAATCTACTCTCTTCCAGTTTAAAGCCATTACTCTGTCACTACATGCCCTTACAAAAAGTCCCTCTCCAGCTTTCTTGTAGGCCCCCTTTAAGTACTTGAAGGCTGCTAGAAGGTCTCCGTGGAGCCTTCTCTTCTCCAGGCTGAACAACCCTAACTCTCTTAGCCTGTCTTCAGAGGAGAGATGCTCCAGCCCTTTGATCATCTTCATGGCCTTCCTCTGGACCTGCTCCAACAGCATAATGTCCTTCTAACGTTGGGGACCCAGAGGTCAATGCGGTACTCTAGGTGGGGTCTCACAAAAGCAGAGTAGAGGGGCAGAATCCTCTCCCTTGACCTGCTGGCCCCACTTCTTTTGATGCAACCCAGGATACAGCTGTCTTTCTGGGCTGCAAGCACATTTTGCCAGCTCATGTTGAGCTTCTCTTCAACCGACACCCCCAAGATCTTCTTCTCAGGGCTGCTCTCAATCCATTCTCCACCCAATCTGTATTTGTGTTTAGGATTGTCCTGACCCACGTGCAAGATTTTGCACTTGGCCTTGTTGAACTTCATGAGGTTCACATAGACCCATCTCTCAAACCTGTCAAGGTCCCTCTGGATGGCATTCCTTCCCTCCAGTGTGTCCACCACACCACACAGCTTGGTGTCATCAGCAAAGTTGCTGAGGGTGTACTCAATCCCACTGTCCATGTCACTGACAAAGATGTTAAACAGCATTGTCCCAAATACTGACCCCTGAGGATCGCTACTTGCCAACACTGTAGACAAAGAAGAAAGGAGTTCCTAAGGCTCTTTGGTCAATGTAATTCCTTCTTTCAGTGTGCTTTATCACATTTCTAGTGTGAATTAGTTAATTTCCCGTGGATTTCTGTTCATGAAATTTTGATCACATCAAGTTGATAGGCATTCTCTCTGTATTTTTGCTTCTAAATATGTCTGTAGATCGCTTAGATCTTCTAGGTTTTCAGTTAGCAGATTTTTAAAGCTTGTTCTTTGTTCATGCCATGCCAGACAGTTGATAAAATATACTGAGCCCCTGTAACTGCAGCACACTTTGATTTGTAATTGCAACACACTGAAAGCAGATTTGATGTGACTGCTTCTTGATCTCAATATCTGTTTCTCTGTCCTGATAGACATGCAAAATATCCAGGCAGGAATATGGACTTTTTCATGCTTTTTCAGGTCATGTTGTAAGTTTTACCAAAACTCAACAGACTTAACATGTTCAGTTGATTTTTTTTTTTTCCCTAAAAGTGCAGGCAGAAAGACAACAACTTTTTCAATCATATGTCATAAGGGTCTCTTATTTTGGTTAATATTCGAGTGATGCAAAAAAGAAGATTAAGATATATGTTTTACTTGACTTCTCAGCATAAGCTTTTTTTTTTAAAGCATGACATCTCAACTCTGCTATTGGTGATAGTATACCTGTTGATCTAATTGTTACAAGGATTTCATCTACAATTTGATTTGTGTTCCTCTTGTTTAATTTGCATCAATTTTCTTGAGGTCAGTGAGAAAATCCTCAGTTAGTGGTTAAAGTAGCATAACTAGCTTGAGACTAGTTAAAGGAAAATAAAACTTGTCAGTCCACTGAAAAAGAGAATAATTGCACTTGTCATGACAGTGATGTAACACCAAAGACCAGTGGAGATGACACTGATTTGTCTCAATTATGTCTGTCAATGGAACTGTACTGGCTTTCACTGGAGACTTTGTCATGTCCAGACTGAATGATTTCTGATTATAGCTGGCATAAGTCTTCAGAACTCATCACTCAGTAAACCAAGTATATCTAAAGGGTCTAGAAGACTCATATCAAAAGGCCTTTTTCCCATCAAAGTTTATAAAAAAGGAGAGCTTTATTCCTGAAAAAAAAAATATCCAAGGGGTCACATACTCCCTGGAAAACATCAGATCAGAAAAGGAAATTGGAATCAGGTGAAAGTATATGTCCATACACAGCTCCAGAAAACCTGCTTAATCTTGATTACGTCTTGATTCATTAACTACTCCTTTGCATAAAAGGTAGTCTCATATTTGCAAGTTGGCTAAATATCTTCTACTGGGAGCAATATTCAGCACCTACAATGTCTGTACATTTTTGTGGGATCTTTTTTATATCTGTCCTTTTCATTTTTTGCATTGCAGAGACTCAGGGTTTTCAAATGAGGACTTGAGAAAACTTGCTTGTTATTCAGCAGTGCTTTTATTTTAAAATCTGTGAATGATGGCAGTCTAATTCACAGCTCTCTTCCAGCTTTATTTCTGTAGCAACAAATATTTGCATAAGGAGAAACAGTTTTCATCTCTATGAGGTTAACTGTGTATGAGAGATACAGTTGGTTTTAATAGTCCACACTGACTGCATTAATCTGGTCCTTATTTTTCTAGTCTCTATGCACCTGCAAGGTAAATGCTTGCCACATTTAGTAACAATAGATGTTCAGCTGAAAAAAAAATATAAAATATAATATGGCTGCAATATTATTCCAGAAGATATTCCAATTTAGGACTGTTAAAAATAACATCATAAAATGTTTTTCCTGAAGCACCTTTTTTTTCTCAAAACTCACTATAAAAGTGGATGAATTTTCATGCTACCCTGGGAGGTTTGTTTGTTAGCTTTCAGGTTTTTGTTTGTTTGTTTGTTTGTTTTACTTGGGTTTGGTTTTGTTTATTTTTTCTTTCATTGTTCTCTTTTTTACTTGTGATGTTGCAGGAAATCACAAAAATGGTCCGAAGTGAGGACAAATACATTAAACTACAGATTCTATGGTTTTACTTGAAACAAATTAAGCCAGTAAAAAGTATTCATTTTGATTAGAAGGTCATTTTTCAGTAATGTGTATATATGTTCTTATGAATTTATCATCTCTACACTTATTTGTCCTCTTGAAACTTAGAAGAAACTTTTGGATTTTTTTCCCTTTATCCTCAAAGAACTTCTCCAGGCCCAACCTCCAGGACTATTTCCTAAACAGGTAAATGTCTTCCCACATTTTTCCCTCAAAGCAGGAAATCCCTGTCTGCACATTGAAATACCTCCTGGAAAACTTCCACAGGAGTGGATGGCAAATGCATGATTTCCCTTTTTATCTGTTGCTCTCACAGACAGTCTGCCAACAGTAGCAAACACAAATTTTTGGTAGCTTGCATACTCCATCCCACAGAGAGCAACAGCAATCACCAGGGAATGGCAGAAACAGAAGTAATACATTATAAGTAAGGCTGGGCTGAGACTTGTATCCATGTCTGCCATTACTCACAGAGGTAGATTTTATGATGTTGCCATTTTAGATTTTCTAGTTTAAGAACCTGATACTGCAGATGTTGTTTCCTATTTTAGTAGCCCCTGGAGTGTCTCAGATATTGCTTTATGTTATTGATAGCAGACGTGGCATAGTCTCTGTGGTATACGGGACATTTCTGGAGAAAAGGCTATCATTTACTGTTAAATCTAATTTAAGGAAAGAAACCAAGTGCCTTACACATTGGGTATGTATTAGAAAAATAAAGGAACCAAACACTAATAACTCAAAATAATGGAAGCAGCAGGTTTCATTCTGTGGAATCACAGACTGCTCAATTGCAAGCCCTCTAAATTGTGCCCAAGCTTTCCAGACACTAGGGTCTTCAAAAGGTCCCATTGTGAATTTTTCTGCTATGAAACACAATAAAGTAATGTTCTAAAAAACAATGAAACCAATCTAATTTGAAACTTTTAATACAGCAATAAAAACACATTTCATTTCCTTTATGGCTCAAGCAGAGCTGTTACTACCACACAGCGACTCAGTCTGGAAGTCCATAACCAGTCTTAAGTTCTATTAGGGAAGTTTCTGCACTAAATCATATAAATTATTGACAGTAGGTGCATGCAAAGTTTTTGACTTTGAATTCTTACCTTTCATTGCTTGTAGCCCTTCGAAGTCTATTAAAAGGCATCAGAGGTGTTTGAATCCATTCACTTCTTGTATCACTTGCCCGTGAAGATACTCTTGACAAAAAGCAGCAGAGATTTTAATTATTGTTTACTCCCAAGAGAAGGCAGCTATCCTGATGATGAAAATTACTTATATTAAACAGTCCAAATCTACGTGCCTCCCAACACGACTTGACTTTCATGTGTAATTAGACCAGAACTTACACCAAATCTTTAATGAAGGTCTGAAATATTAAGATATTTTAGTTTTATGTAAACAAATTTTCATTGTGAATTCCAGATAGAAGCGCAAATGGTGAAACAACGATAGTGTTTGTTCCAGTATTAAAGAACCAAAAGCAGAACAGCTCTAAATTTTCCAAGAAAATCCCTTCCTGTAAGATTTCCAGATTTGTTCTAAAACAAAATTTTCAGAGTTCAGCTGAACTTTGTTTACTCATCAAAATTTATGATATTTAGATGCACGGAACCTAAAAAATGAACATTTATGATTTTACTTACTTTAATGAGAATCCATGTCAAGTGTGTTTTCAGTGGCAATCAGGATGAAAAGAGAAAAACTGAGATATAGAAGGCTTGGAAAGGTGTGTAGAGGGAGAAGTGAGAGTACTGAAACTTAGTTTTAGTCATAAAGTTCTGGTAGGTACAGGGAGGAAAATTTCTCTGTGTTTTCTGGGAGTTTAAATCCATATGAAAATTATTAAGACTTTTGATGAATTTAATAGATGCTGGATCATGTTCTTAGTGAACAGGAAGAAATAGAAAGAGACATAGAAAAGTGCTACTATCTGCTATCATTGAACAAAAATGTTTAAAATACAAAAGTGCACCAATGCAAAAATTTACCTAAACCAGCCTATCAGACAGTTTGACCCTTTAACATTTTATCTTAAGTCCTAGCTTTTACTGAAGGAACTTAAGCTTGAAGATCCCATTAATGGTGTAGTTTATTACATGATCTGAGAATGAAGAACTTTCATAAAGAATGTGAATAACTTTTCACTTTCTTAGGTCAAGGAACCAGAAAAGTCAGAAAAATTAAATCTGTCAACAAGGTTTTGTTGCCTGTGAATGGTACATCAACCTACTTACCCAAAAGCAAAGAAGTACATGCAAATATAAATAAATCAGAGTTAATTTGGTGCATGCAACCTTGTAAACCATTTTTAAAATATGATAAAGCATAGTACCCTGAGAGTGAATCAAGACATAGATGTATACTTTTTAAAACATAGGAGTTCTGTGTTCCCAAGAAAACTTTAATATGGTATGACGGTGTAATTTGCTCTTTATAACTTCTAATTCTCTTCCTGCTTTGTCTAGAAACTAGACTACCTTCCATTTGCTCTTTTTAACTCGGAATAATTAAAAATCCATTATACTTCCCTCTCTCCAATGACAGTACTTAAATTAAGCCTCAGCAGTGTTGAAACACACGCAAAAAGTGATATGACCCTTTCAAAGTGTCACTTATCTGCAATGCAAATTTATCCTGGGTGATCAGAAATTCAGCAAATATTTTTCATTTAGAACTCAATCTTTTACAGCTAATAAGTGTTCATTTGTTGATTCACAGTTCAGAAGTTATTGAGGTGTTTATTTTTGCTAATCAAATGTGCACTTCTCTAGTTATTTTTATACTCCAGAACTCCCAGTCGTCAGCCTTAAGGATGCCTCAGTGCCTCTCAGCACTGAGAGATGCAGCCGGGCTTTCATTTAAAAAAGTGTCCATTTTCAGTCCAACAAGATGTAACATGAAGCCAATTCTGCTAAAGTGTATGTAGTGTTTACCATTTTTCCTCTTTTTTGTTTACATATTTCTATTTTAGATGTAGGAAATAAAAACTAACCTAACTCAGTGCTCCTCAGGCCTCTTTGACTCAAACTTAGTATCAGATGATTGAAATCAAACCTTGCAATTGTGGAGTTGCATGAATCCAGATCTCACAAAAAGGAAAATAGCCTAGGTCAGATGTACGTGTGCATCTTGCAAACCCTTTTTACAAGCATCTATCATTATCTCTCTGTCTTGATTAGTGCTTTTCATATATAGTTTTATCCTGTGAAAAAAATTTTTCCTCTAAGATTTTCTGAAGATGCTGCACGCATTTCCTACTTCTTATTCACAAACCTTGGCAAGTGCTACAAGGTGTGTACCGAAAATAATCATAGAAATGTTGGCTGGAAGCAACCTCTAGAAGTCATGTAATGAACTTTTTGTTCAAAGCACAATCAGATCATACAGGGTTTTGCCCAAGGGTCAGGAAGGCCAAGGCATGACTGGAGATGAACTTGGTAAGGGACACAAAGAATAAGAGGAGTTTCTACAGGTACGCCAGCCAGAAAAGGAAGGTCAAAGAAAGTGTACCTACACTGATGAACACTGCTGGCAAATTGTTAACAACAGGCAAGGAGAAGACTGAGGTACTCAGCAACATTTTTGCCTCAGTCTTAACTAGCAATGTCTCTTGCCACACCTCCTGAATGGATAGACTGCAAGGCAGGGACTGGGGGATCAAAGTCCCACTGTAAGAGAAGATCATGTTTATGACCACTTGAGGAAACTGAGTATACATAAGTCTATGAGACCTGACAAGATGCATTCCAGAGTCCTGAAAGAATTGGCTGATGTAGTTCTCACATAAAAAAGGGAAAACTTTGAATGCTTAACTTCATGACTAACAGCTATAAATATTCTTTTAGCTTTGCTTTGTGTTCTTGTAAATATGTGAGCAAATTTATCTTAGCATGAAATGGAAACTTACACGCAAGTCTTTTCTCTTTTCGTATTTCTTTCAGTCATTGGATTGAATCTTCCCCAAGGGATGACTTGATTGAAGTCTTCACATAACTTTCTGATGGGTTGAACTTCTTGTGGTACTGTTGTGCAGTGAGATGAGCAGAGGCCAAGGGTAAATCAAAGAAGGTAGACATTCGCTTCAGAGGCACTCACAGCACTGCTATGTCTCTGAAAACATTCTATTCATTTTAGGAAAATTTCCTCCTCATATTTTGTAACAGTTAGAAGCCCGTTAGTTTAGTTCATTCTTTAATTAAATCCTCAGTACTTTAAAAGGAGTTTATTATTGCATTTATTACATAACTCATGAATATTTTCATTCACCTTTTCATTTTTTAGTGCATCTACTCTCTGGTCTCATAATACCTATTGTCTTGATGTATTTGTAAAGAGCCCTTGGCCAGCTTTAATGTATGCTTATTTTTTTCACCTCTTCACTTTTTTTTTTTTCCTTCTTTTTTCCATTCTTAAACTGACTGTGAGATACCAGATTGATCTTGGATGTTTGAGCAGCTATTATGATGCCATTGGCTGATTCTGGGAACCATAGGTAAGATTCATTTTCATTCAGAAAAAATTCATAAGGTTTTAGTAGTAGCATTGTTCTTGTGTTCTCCTGTAGGTGGGACTTAAGGGGGGACTTAAAGGTGGAACTTTATTTACTTTACAATAAATGTAAAATTCTAGCTCTATGTCTTAATTTCCTTCAAGTTCCTGCCTAGCTAAGTGAATGAAGTAGGAAATTCCAGGTCATGATTAATCTTATTAATAATATAAAATAGATTAGATTAATAGAAGTTCAGACGTGCCTCCTTTTCTCTATTGACTGTAGAAGGAGCCAATGACAGTCAGCTCAACTTTAGATATTTATATTATGGACATTTAAATGTAGGTTATAAGAATCTTGCCAAAAATTAGTTAAACAAAAATTACTTGGAAGCAATGGATTCTGTGTGGGAGTTGTGTTTTTATTTTGTATTCTGTTTGAAATTAGAGGGAAATTATTTAAGTTATAAATGTTTAGTAAGGCACCAAAAAAGAGTACTTAGACATGTTGTAGAATTCCAGTCACTGGAGGATTTTATGACAGGGTAGACAAATATTTGTCCAGAATAAATTGAGGGACAGAGAAAGTAAAAGCCTCTTATAACGCAGATAAGATATACGTGAAAAAGATGCGAAAAAATGTACAAGCATGCATGGGCATTGTTGCACTAGTATGAGGGATATACTGTACAGATTACTATTCTTCTCTTGTAACACGAGACTACAAAGACTGCAAAACCAGAAGTCATCTGTTTGTACATTGGATATTATGAAATAATTTTTCTTATACTGGATATGAGGAACACCACATCATTTTCCACATCCCTGAGTAGGTCTTTCTTTCTAATATGCTTGCAATTAGAGTTCCTCAGGGAACCGATATGTTGAACAAGCAAAAACACCTTGCAAGTGGAGACAACATGAATCTTATAACCTACTCAGCATCCTACACTGTTCTGGGATGAGGAAAATGCTTAATTTTATCCTTCAGGAAACTAGGACATCCTGAAACCTGCTTCTGTTATGATCTCAAAGCTGTGGGGTTGGTGGAGGGAAGGAGGAAATTAATCAGGATTTAGACAAGTATCTGAAACAGACAGGCTGACGTGGAGTGTCAGGCAGCCCTGATGGCTTGTCTAGTGACCAACTGGTCTATACCGTACTTTCTGTCTATTCACTCTGCCAAAACACTTCTAAGGAAGCTGAGAATCTAATGAAAAGGAAGGAAACAAGGAGGGGTAGTTCATAAAGGGGTTACAAACTGGTTTCTGTTTGCCAGTTTAAGGTCTCCACTTTGGGATTATAAAGAGAGAATGATTTTTCTCAGCCCTGGTTTAACAATTTTTGAAGTGGTGACAGGGTGGCAGGAAGGGGATAAGGCAAATTTTGAGAGATAATAAGTGCTACAGGTACTTTGGGAAGAAAAGACAGAAAAGGACTTTTAAACATGAACATTCTTGTGAGTACCAGGAAAAGAAAAGATATTAGCCCCCAAATTTTCCAGCTGAAGGTCTGAAGAGAGAGAAAAATATTTTCTTCACACTATTTCTTGGTTGTGCCTGTGAGTTTATAGGAACTTGTCACACATCCCAATATACAATGCCAAGATTCACAGATATTTCTTTGTGCTTGTATAAAGTAGTTGTCTTCTGTAGAGAATAATTCAATTTTTCACTTTCAGAGCTACTTTTCTGAAATTTGCTGCCTGCAGCCACCAGGTATCTCCTGAGAAATTATTTTAAGCAAACAATGACAACGGACAAAATATCAACAGAACTAGAATCGGTAAAAGCAAACTCTGCATGCTCCTCAAAACAAGTGTCCTTTTAGGTAATAAAAGAACCACAGTCTTGAATTCTTCTGGCTCCAGTTCCTTTCTAAGTTGCCTTTTGCTTTTGTATGCTTCTTTTCCTTCCCCTATGATTGTTCCCTACGTGCAGCTGTTAAAGATATTTTTAGATACAGAGAGAGATTGCCTGTAGCACCGACTAAATGAGACTGTCACATAGGAAGGCTGTAAATGCACACAAATAATAAAGCAAAATCTAGGACTTTGGCTACCACCACCTGTTCCTAATATTCTCTCATGGCCCCTGGCAAAGAAAGAAACTGAGGATGAAACAATACTTTCAATTGCATAAGGGGGTTGTTTTGCCTGGGTGTTACTGTGCAAAAGGCGCGTTGCAGTAATCATTGTGGGGGCAGGCATAGAAAAGACATAACGTCAATGCTGGCCACTGTGAAAGCTCCCAAATAAACCTTATAGAAAGCTGTGCAGCATCCTCCACAGAGAAGTGTGAGCATTTGACCTGTTTAAAGCTGAATGATGCGGTTTCCTGATACACTGCTGGAAAGAAGAATAGGACACTTCAGGAGTATAAATGAGGGCAGAGTGACTTTACTCCTTCTGCTCCAGGCGGTCAGTGTGTGAGCTCACCTGCGGGTACGGCTCAGATCTTTTGGTATAAGGATGTTTTGTTTGCTCACAAGAAAACAAAAAGCCAGTGAAGTATCAAAACATTTAAGAGCAAAAAAAAAAAGAGTCCATACATAAATTGTTATCATCGGTCAACCCTCACAGGGCCCCCTTCTCCTATCAGCTAGTAGGAGCTAGCTACCTAGGAGTGCTCTGCTCCACTGGCGGCCGCTATCAGCTCTCCAGGACATTTCAGCAGCTCTGCTCTACTCATCTCATACCAGGTGCAGATGTTTTTCCACTGGCCACAGCTGCCCGGTCCAGAGTTTACATCTAACTCTATCTTCTTAAGGAAACGCATTCATTTAGTGCTTGAGCAGCTTGATATTTCTTTTGTGAGTAAGATTTCTTTATCGGGGGACACTTAAGATGGTTAACAAACCTATACATAGGACTGTAATCGAACAGCACAAAATTGGATCTTCTTGGTCAGCAGTCCAATATAAAGAATCAAAACTACAATTTCTTTTCACACAAGTAAGCAGTTCCTTATGTAGTACACTATTCATCTCCCATTGTTTGTCATCTTCCAACATACTTTTTCTAATTAGTCAATTATGCTATTCGTGTACTGAGTATGTGTATAAGCAGTAGTCATTAGTAGCACACTATTTAGTAAACATTATGTATTTTTTAATGACACATTTGAACATTTTCCTTCATAAAACATCATAGGAGTCTTGTGTAGAGCTTTGCTAGTCCTTAGACAAACTGCGACAACTTGGTCAGTAGAATGCACTCCAACTGTTTGAATCACATTTTCAAACTACTTAGCCATCCTAGTTTTCAGACCTTAGCATTTTGTTTTAGCATAGTTATTAAATGAGAGTAACAGGCAATTATTATTCACAGACCACTCTTGTCAGAAACGGCTGGGTGAGGACTGCAGCAGTATCTGAAACCCTGTCTCAGCTCTCCAGTCTTGACTCATCCTAAGTTGAAACACCTGAGACTTTACACCAGAAAACTATGTTTCCATGTTAAGCTTCCTACCTGGCAGAGCTTCCTCTGAAAGAAGTAAAACTGCAAGGGTGGGCCTAAGCACCCCAGCCAGCTGTGGGCTACCACAGATGAGCAATTGTCCAGCTCCAGATGTATGTCTCCTGAGGAGCAGCACATGCTTGTGTTTGAACTCAAGTGGGTAACAGTTCGAGCGAGGGTGTCTGAAACCTATCCTCATTGCCACAGACACATATCTTGCCAGGTGCCTTGCAGAGTGCTGCTGCTGCTGGGCTCCTGCACTGTGGAAAAAAAAAAGTAAGTAAAGTGCACTTCCCAAACCTGTAAATTCATGGTACAAAAAGGACCTGTCACTCCTAGTTGATTGAGAACCTCTTCAGAGAACAAACTTTCTCTTTTCTGACATGCTTTGATGAACAGTGAAATAGTTAACAGTCTTGACATTTATAGATTCTCAGGAACAAGGACAATCGCTAGAGCATACTGCCTCATGGTGGACCAAGTCAAGCCTTCACTGTCAGCTTCTACTTACAAACCTATAATGTGTTGGCATGAGAGGACTTTTATGAAATTAAAGAGAAGAAAAAATGATAATTTTAAATGCCTCTGGCAGAAATATTTTATACATGTAAATGTATATGCAGCGTTTTTCTGTTATATAAAGACAGGTAATGGGTTTTTTGGTTTTTATATCTTTCCCAGAGATTAATTGTCTTTGATCAGAACTCTTCTGTAATCACATGAAAATACGAGACATTAAGATTCAGTGAGCTCATCTAAAAAGAAGATTAAATTCCCATATTTCATAATCTTAAACAACTGCTGGGGCAAGAGCAAAAGAAACAACAATGTGAAATAGAAATAATTGGTACCTAAATTGAAGAAGTGTGTATGTGCGTGCGGGCAAAAGAGAGACAGAAATCTTTAATGAACCTCTATCTGTTCATTCCTTGCCCAGCAGTTAATTCTACCCCTAAATCTCAGAATCTGTATTGTTCTTTCCAGCATGAACGCAGTAATTCTGTTTCTCCTTTAACTTTGTTTCTCACATAGCGTCTAGAATTCTTTAACATCATTCCTAAGACTGGGAAACCGGTCTGGACTCAGTCCTCTCTCTGCTTTTGCAGAATCTGTGCACATGAGCATTTATTAGGGGTCTAGGTAGTTAAGGATGTCTCCTGTTGCTGTCAGACAGATAGATGATGGAGGAAGAAGTAGCATAGTCCTGTTCTCTACTTTATTTTTTCCTTTTTTCTGTCAATGAAAGAAGGGAAGGGAGCTTATTTTACTCTTCATAATGTCCCAGATTGATTGCTCTTCCACAGAGGTGTGATTTAAAAAATAAATAAACCTTGTCAAACCAAAGAGAAAGAAGGTGGATACTTCAGATGACACTACATGTATGCATAATCTCCAGAAAGGAGGAACGTATTGTAAAGATTGGGTTCTTTTGTTTGTGGCTCACAAGCACTGAAAATAATCAGCACTTTCTTGTGTAGGTTCAGGCAGTCATCCACTAAATGAAAACTCTCTTTTCAGAGCGCTAATATCAGAGCTTTTGTAAAAGATGCTAATTTTCAAGCATGAGCATTCAGCAAACTATTGTGGGATTGCTGATTTTAAAAAAATAATCCAGGATGAGAATTTAATCCTCTGTAACTGCATGGCTTGTGGTGATACTGATCATTAACATCTGGAAAAATAGACACCTGATAACGTTGTTCTTCACAGCCTATTTGTGAAAGACAAAGTGGGTCCATCATTGCAGTGAAAACAACGTTCACCTGACCAGACACTAACAATGATTAAAGCTGATGATTAAATAGATGTCCATTCTCTAGGCTCCTCCTATACCTACATGAGAGCTTAATAGTCTGTGTTCTCTTTTCCAGACATAATTTTAGAGTTGGGAAGAAAATCGAAAGTCTGAAGTGAGAATGACTGAGGTAGGGCTATCCATGTAATACAAGATACATGGAAAAAAATGTCATCTGCCCAGCTCCATGTTTAGGAAACATTTAGAATTTCTAGCAAGCCAGAGCTTTCTTGATATGCCTAGAGCCATCCTCTAAAATTGATGTTGTTTTCCACTAACTCCAGTTGTAGACTTGACAGAAACATCAATGTCACTTAGCAGCTGCCAAAGACTCCCCAGTCCACTGCTCCCAGTCAGGTGTGCCAGTAGTTCTGGTGAGTGATTCTCCTTTGCAGCTCTGTCTTAAAACCAGAAAAGTTATGGTTCTCTGAACACAAGACTTTTTTTTGTCTTCTTTTTTAACATTTTGAGCTCGATAAATGCACATTTTTTTTCTGAAACTTAGCTTTTGTGAGAACTTTGGAGTTTGTTCTGGTGATGATTTACAGTTCCCTTGATGATTTGGCAGCTGGCAAGAGGAAAGAGTTGGGGATATGCGTGTTGTAGGGAAGGTAATTCAGCAGGAAACAAGAGAAGACATCTGATAAAAATATTAAGTGGATGTAAACAAAAGAATATAAGAAGAAAAGGGAAATGAAGCAAAGGTAGCACAAGAGTATGATGGTGCCTGATGCAAACAAAGGTTCTGAAAAATAGTTAATCAAAGTCGGAGGCATAATTTGATTATGACTCATAACTGAAAATCTGATTTAATAACTTTATGTGTCTCAACTGCTAGCAAACTATCTAATGTTCTAGTTAGGTGATTTAAGATGTTTTGCAATACAAAATGGAAAGTTTTTATTTAAATGACCATGTAAGCATATTGCAATCAAATATACAAATAAGCCTTTAAATATTGCTTAAAATATCTTGTAACTGATCATTTTTATAACCTCTCACTGAAATCTGTGGAAGTTTAGCCCATAATTAAAAAGCTCTTTGTCCTTGTTCATTAAATATTCCAGTGACCTAACACTGCAGAGCGATAAACTGTATCACAATAGTTTTGGATGCTTCAAAACAATATTGCAAAATCTGTCTATTAACTGTTATGTCAGCATAGACTAATATGGATAGCCTTTAGTCATAAACAAAAATATCTAGTAGCTGTTCAGACGTATTTTGAAAACTCGTGAGTATTTTCAGCTGAGCACTAAAAGAGAAATATGAATTACATTTTGAGGCTTGTGTTTTGAAAGCACATTGTGTATTAATATTTAATTTCTAATATAACAGTTTTATAATCTGTATTTATATAAAGCGGTAAGATGTTACAATATAATAAAGAACTATGACATATTTGCAATATAGGCTATTTTTACACATGAAATTGCGGTTACACTTAAGGGATCACAACGCACATAGATTTTCATGCCTTCAAAAGATGAACGGTGCTTTGTTTAAAAGGGAGATAGAAGTTTATGTGGATAATTGCCTGAATTTCTGAAAATATGTTCATACATTTCTGAGCTTATATTTCACCACAACAGTTTGCACAGAGAAGTGCAGGAATTAATACAGTTTTTAATATCAGTGAAAAAAGACAACAGACTAAAGGATGGGTGAATGGGCAAATAACATTGTTTCTGAGTTTAATTTCATTATAATGCCACAGAATCTTTCAATTGCTTTAGACAGAATTTTGCCATTGCCTTCAATATTCCTTGTATTTACTAATATGAAATATAGGGTGTATCAATTATGGGAGCTAAATTATATATCTAAAGCCATTTATTACATAAATATTTGTTTGCATTTGTTGCCACTAATATTAATTTCCTTAACAGAATTAACTCTATTATATCAAATCATTTAAAGGATCAAAATGAATCTGAGTTGCGTAGAAAATAATTGTTTCACTAAATATATTTTCTTAAGACACCTAGAGACATTTTCCCTTCAAATAAGATTTTTAAATAAAAAGCTCATGCATTTCCTGCAACTGAAATCTTACATTTTCCATAATTTTTTGCAAGATATGTATTGCAATCATTCAAAAAAATACTACAACTTTTTAAAATCGAAAAATTATCTAAACTTTAATCTTGAATCGTGCAATACTCATAGTTCTTGAGAGGCCCTTCAGACACTCTCTTAACAGTAATAAATGGTAATAAATGTACCAGAGCTTTGAGAGAGAGTGAAAAAGTACATATCTGTATATATTTTATGCTCTGAAGTAGCTGACGTGCGATTTGGGATTAACATTATCTATGATACCTATATTTAAGTGTCTGCATATAGATATTTCCTCTTTTTAAAAAAATCTGAATGATGTCTATAAACTGAAATTGACATATTTGGTGGGAAAGGATAGCTTTAGCTAATTTTTTTCACTTTTAAAAAAACAGAGGAAATCTTTAGTTATTTTTCAAGTAACAGAGGGGGCTGATGATCTTCATAGCTCTTTTCTAGCTCTGTATTTATAAAGATCTAGAAAAGTTGTGATTTTTTTCCAACAGTGTCAGCCTACAAAAATATAATGATAAATTAAAGTGACTAAATTATGACTGACATGTGAGAAGATTCCAGGTCTACCTAGAATCTGACCTATGCCTTCTATCCATAGCAAAATTAAGAGGGTGGATGAAGAAATTGTACTCTTTCTCCCACAGCTGCACTGGAAGCGAGGAGATGACATCTTGGCAGAGCAGCTCTGGAGGTGTTAATGTCCTTGGACACAGATTATTTGTTCAGAGCATCTGGGTATTCTGCATCACCTTGGAGTATTTTCCTTCAAATTTCAGTGGGGGAAAGGTCAATACAGAAGGAAGAGTGACTAGTTCAGTAAGCCAGTAGTACGATGATTAGTGATATAAGATGGATGCTTTATCTTCCAGCATCAAGAAATGCTTGACCATAGTAGCCTCTTCTCATATCTGAGTGATCTGATCAGGAAACCTGTCCAAGTGAGGAAGAATCTCTTTGCTAAACACCTATCGAGAGGTCACCCTAACGCTGCACAGCAGTGAACCTCTGCTCTGGGTCACCACAAAGAAGAGGACACTGCCTGACATTCTTTCTTGTCAGTCAGAGCTTGGGCACTGTGATCTTGCTCAACTGCAGAGAGTACTTTGCCCTTCTGGATCATCATCATGAATCTCAAAAATGGGGTAGGCTAGTGTTGGAGCACACGCCAAAGGTCAGTCTATGACTTGAAAACCAGAAAAACAGACATTCTACTGATACCAAGCAGTTAACACTATGTTTTCTTAACAAATAAGGGTCTTTTCACAAGCTGTAGTATTCTCTGTGTGTCTCTAAGCTATCTCATTTTACATCTACAAAGGATTCCTTGAAAATCAATTCCTCTGTAAAAGTGTTTGAAATTGCAATGTATCATTTTATGTTGGTAGGGTAGGGTTTGCTGGGTTTTTGTTGGCTTTTCTGGCAGGGATTTTAGAAATGATTCAGAGATTATAAAGCAACATAGAGATAAAGACCAGCTTTGAAAGATAGGATATACTGCTCACTATGATTTGTATGAACTAATCTCTAATGCCTCTTTGGGAAAAAACATCAACTGAAGCTTATAGTCTATTGCATACATTAGCAATGACTACTTATTAATCTTATAACCTTTTCTAATTAACAGAGTAAATTCTAAAATGAATACAAATTGAATGTATCCAAGGGTAAAATATATTCAGCTATGAAATGTGCCCTTACATTTGCTGAAATATCTATGGAGTAAGCGGTGTATCACATAAATAATGTTTTATTTCTTTTTTGTTTGCTTATAGACAACAAGAAAAGAAGTGCCAGCAGCTGGCATTTTACAAGTAACACATCTGTGTCAATCTTATGCATTATTATAGGCATGGCTAGTAAAATTGCATTGTTGTTGCTGCTGTTGCCATTGCAGCTGTTGCTATTTACTATGTGCTATAGTTCTTTCTTCTAAATGCACGACCAATGAAAAGTAGAAGAGAAATCTGAAGGGCAAATTTAGGACAAACATTTTAAATTCACAAAGTGCAATATACAAATTAATCTCTGGGATGAGTGATGCTTATGAAAAAGATGTAAGTATAAATTGGCACTGTATGGAAATTCAGCTGTGCATGTTTCAACCAACAATTTGTTCCATAAAATCCAGCACGGAAAAAAGGTACAAATGCCTATAGAAAACACGACATGACAAGATGCAGAAAAAAATAGCTATGGTTATTTCCTAGCAGGAATAAAACTGTTATAGTTACATGAACAAGAAGCAAAAATATACAGAGATTGGATCTAGTGGTAAACAAAATTTTACAGTTTTGGTATCTCAAGGAAGGGAAAGAATTTATGTGCAGTCCTTTAGAGCCACCTGATTCCCATTCCACTATCTATACAGGGGATACAGAAGCTGCATTAAACAAGCCAGCTTGAATTATTCTTTCTTATCCAGGAACTGAAGAGAAGTCCTAGAGTAGAGGTGACGCATTACTTCAGCTGGCATGTATTTAGGCAAACTGAACTGTAGAAGTATGTATCTTTTTTATTTGGGGGAAAACAACTCAAATTCCAGGGCACATCTGCAGAACCAGAATTAATATTAGAGTGTGAAAAATTACTTAGAGAAAATGGGAAACGTGAAGCATATAAGAATAAAATCAGAACTGGTTTTCGTTTCTACTTGCCATAACAAAAATTCTAAAATATCAAATTAAGACAACTGCATCAATTACAGTGATAAGTCAAACAAGATAAGTAACTTGAGGCATGAATCTAAGAATAATAATTATGGTTATATGTATGTCTTTAAAGGCACATTTATGCGTGTAAGAATATATGTGTATAGGCATATAGCAGCCAGGCTCATTTCAGTGGGGCCCAGTGACATGACCAGAGGTGATGGGCACAAACTGAAACACAGGAGGCTCTGTCTGAGCATCAGGAAACACTTTTTTGCTGTGCAGGAGACCGGATACACATTGCCAAGGGAGGTTGTGGAGTCTCCCTCCTTGGAGATATTGAAATACCATCTGGACATGGTCCTGAGCAACCAGCTCTATATGGCTTTGCTTGAGCAGGGAGTTGGACCAGATGACCTCTGGAGGTCTCTTCCCACCTCAACCATTCCGTGACTCTGATAGCATTATCAAATCATATATCTTCAAAATAAAAATCTATGACTTAATGAAGTTTTCTGTTTTATTAAGATAAGGAACTTCCACAGTAATGCCGTAAAGGAAAATCATGACTCCTTTGCAGTTGAGTAAGTTTATTCCAGGGACATTTTATAGATGTTAATCTGTGTGGCTGAATGTAGATATTAAATATGTTGAGTCTCTTTGACCCAAATCTCCAAAGACATTTAGATGCTAAAGTTCCATGGACTGAAATTGATAAAATTATGATTAAATTGAAATGAACTGACTTTTCAGTGCCTAAATTTCTCTGAGGTATTTCATCCTCTCTCTTCAACAGGGAAACATGTCAAACAGAAGAAGCCCATCACTACCTTGTTGCCTTGGTACAGCTCTTGTTTCTTGAGCTGTATGACTGACATTGTGTTCTGCAAAATTACCAAAATAAAAACTGATTTTTGAATTTAATTTCCTCTTCTTACTACCCCTCCAAAATTTATACCAGCATTACAAAAAGAATATCTCAAAATTAAAGTAATATAGTCAATGTACATACAGTTTTATACTCGTATTTTCCTTCAAATAAGGCAACTTCCTTATAAGTTTCTTTGGACACTAGAAAGACAAAAAAGAAGCTTTTATGCTAGAAAAGATATTAGATAAACACAGAAAACAAGAAAGACCAGTGAAAAGTGAGAGCTAAAAACATAATACAACAACCTGTTTCTTGAATTTTTACTGTATCCAGTTCCAAAAGGCCACAGGATTCTGGGACACTTTTTCTGTCTTGTAAAGATCATGTTGTATGTGCTATTATATTACCATGACTAGATGAGCATATCCATGCAGACCAACATAAATATCTATTTAAAAATTCATGAAGAAGATTTAGTCGGTGTTTTTAAATTAATTTCCACACATTTTCAGTCAATATTCATTCATCAGAAGCATTATTTGAGTTTTTATTGTAAGTTAGAATATTGCATCCTACCATCTAGTTGGGGAATATTGGATATATCTGACATAATTAAAGGAAGATTCTCACATCAAGGTTATTTGAGTTATATACATCTATTAAAGGATTTGATAATAATTTGCCATGTGAGATAAGCAAGGAGACAGAGTTTTGGATGGTATAGAAAAGCTATCAGATATCTCAAAATCTGAGTTTTGTAATTTTCAATCTAAGCACACAGGCAAAAATCATGTTCATTGCAGATGGGTGTTCCCTTGACTGAAAAAACAGCAACAACAAACAAACAAACAAACAAACAAACAACTCCCCCAGAAACCCCACGTTTAGCACATGGAATAGAATATCCGCGGGAGGAAAATCAAAATATGCTAGGTTTTATTTAGAGCAATACTAAACCCATGGTTTTGTCACTTACTTTTTTAATAGTAGAATGATATAAAGACCATGGCATTAATGCAATCGTTCTTCATAGAAGTTACTAACTCCTGACATCAGACCATCTCCTTCCTAGCTAGAACTATGGCAGGCAACACCACATTGCACCATTCCTTTTCATTATTATTCAAACAATAAAGAAAAGAAAGACCTGTGTCCTCATCTGGAGATTCTTAGAAGCTTTTTGAAAAAAAAAGCAACTGATTTTACAGTAAGAAGGAAATTGGGCAATGCAGAAAAGTCATGTCTCTGCAGTCACCTTTGGTTAGCTTTGGCTTCAGAGGCAGTAGGATCTGCTAGGCTGTGATCCCTGACTGGGAGTTTGTTTGTTTGCTGACTGGCATATCATTTCAGAAGTACATATGGAGGTAAATACGGTTTATTATTCCCTGAATATAATCAGCTCTAGCTCACTTAGACTCATCTTACATTTCATGAGTTTTTGTATCTACTGGAAATCTGAGCTGCAACATCACAGGCATCTCCTACTGTTCAGCAACAGATGACACAGGTGTTTAAATAGGACAAAAGTATTGGAAACACTAGCAATATCCAAGCATTCTGTTTCAGTACACTCTCCCATCTGCAGTCTACCATCCATTTCTAGGCCACTATTCAAGAGTCTGTTTTTTTAAACTCTTCTCATTTTGCTCTGATTTTATATCCAAACTAGCACCTTGTGCATACAAATTCCTAGTGGCTGTTGTGCACTCAGTTGTTTTTCTGTCTCTCATTTTTTTTGAGCACTTCCAGTGACAAACATGCAACTCAGCAATAAAGCTGCACACCTCCATTTATTTGAAACAAGGTGTCTTAATATTCTATGTATGTTAAATCTGCTTTGCTTCCTGCTTCCTCAGTTTGTCATATCGAGTACATTGTTCCTACTGACATGAAATTTACAATAAAATTTGCATTGGATGAGTAACAGTCTCCACTCAGAAAGCTGGAAAATTATTCTTCTCTGTCTGCAATCTTTTACATGAAATTCTGGGTTCCCGTCGTGTTAAGCTTTTCACCAATGCAATTATGACTCTCACAAAACAGTTGTCCCAGTGTTATGGGCTGAATGCATCCCAACGAAATAAGAAACAATCAGTGAAGATCTCATTCTCACAGATTCCATTCCATACTGCTTTTGAGGAAAGGGGAGTTAAACACAGCTCCTAGCTGCTGTATAGGGCTCCTGATCCATCACAAGCATGAGGTTGCCTCCCTTACTGCCTGAATTAATTTTGTTCCTTTGGGAAGAAAATACAGCTGGCATTTTAAACTCCTATGTTTCAGGAAGCATTCTACTATCTTCCTCAGCAAGTGCTCTTTCTTTATTCCCTCTTGGTTATCTTTAAGCCACTTCCTACCTTCTCTATCCTCATTTTCAGGTTCCTTTCATACTTTGTTTAACTTAGTTGTTGTCCCTTCAAACACAAGATCAAAGTTTTATAAAGCAACGCAAACATCTCCTGGAATATATACCCAGTCTGCTTGGTATACCACGGCACTTCTGGGTCACCAATCCTTCTCGTGTGATTACAAGGATTTGTAAACAATTTGGCAATTTAGTTACCTTCTGCCAGCCTGCTCCTTGTGACAGGAAAACTCCAACCTCCAGTGCTTTAAGACCTTGCCAGTAAGAAATATTTTGTTCTCTCTCCAGTCTGTGGGTGATACATAACCAATGAAAATCCATGAAAGATCTTTTGCAAAGTATTGCTTCTCCACTGAGGAGGGGCAGACAGGCACAGGCATGGGAGAGGGTGAGAGGCATCAGTCCACACCTTTTACAAGCTGTTGGTAGGGCAAAACAGAAAAATCCTGTTACCTTGAAAGCCATCTTCTTCCTGTCCATCCATCCCATTCCTCTGCTCTGTTATGTGGGGTCTCACTTGAAACATGTGAAGGGTGACAGATAAAGCCAAAAGCTTGGGAAGGGGAATGGGCCAGAAATCCGCAGCGCTAACCATGCCAGCACTGGGGCGGCAGGGGGACAGCCAAGCCTCCCTAGAAATACAGCTCTGATGGGGAATGTGTCCCAAACTGATCTACTCCTGGGAAAAAAAAAAAAGAGAAGGAGGGAAGATGGATAAAAGGACTAGCATCACAAGATTGACTTTCAGACTGAAGAAATGTCCCCATCTCAAGTTACTGATTGCCCAAAAGACAGTGCTGGGGATTCTGGTTGTCCTAGATAGAACAGGGCCAGCAAGATTTTTTTTTTTTTAATTAAAAAAAAAAAAAAAAAGAAACTTACAATTTTATCTTGTTTATCTGTTCTTTAAACCTTTATGGTTAAGTTGGGAAAGAACCTCTCTTTTGGGGGAAACCCTGGTGCTGGGGTTGGCAGTTCCAGAGTTCCTGCTGCTGCATTTATAAGAAAGAGTCCTGTGCATCAGGTCTGAATTAATGCAAAAATATAAGTGGTTTGTCGTGATGGCTTGATTAATGGCAAAGAAGCTTGCAGTGAGGAGGCAGGAGAGTCAGAGCTCTTGCAACACAACACAGAAGATTAATGCTAAGCGTATCAGTATCGATGTGGGCAGTAGATTACACATAATAAACAGTTTTAAACAGTATCAACAGCCAAAATATGAAAATTAGAATGAAATGGATGTAAAGAAGTCACACAGACTGATAAACAATTGAATTTCAGAAGTTCTTTACAAGATCAGATGTATCATAGTAACGCAGAATAATTACAGTTCAATTCGGAACTTCATCTTTACTGTTTCGGTATTATAACCGAAGCATTTGCATTCCAACTCTCCTGATTTCAGCTGGGACAGAATTAGTTTTGATTTTTAGCAGCTAGAAGAGCTCTGTGTTTTGGTTTTAATTTGGGATTCGCTATGAGAAGAATGTTGATAGCGCACTGATGTTTATAGTTGGTGCTGAGACATCAAGGACCTTTCAGCTTTCCATGTTTTTGCCAGTGTGCAGGAGCACAACAGGATAGAGAAGAGCATGGCTGGGACAAAGGGTCCACAACTTCCCTTATGATTTGAACTTAGACTTATGATTGAGGGCTAAACTGGCCAAAAGAGTATACCGTATCATGCTATGTCATGCCAGGTATATAGATGAGGACTGACCTGAAAGATGGGTCTTTGTTCTTCTGAGGCCTCTCACTCTCAAACTCTTGGAGTGCTCTGTCTACATTATTCTCTTTTTCAGGTCTCTCCCTTGTCCAGGGTTGTGGTGTTGGGACTTATCTGTTTCCCACTGTTGAGTGGGATGGGACAGGCATTGGTGACTGCCTGGTGAGCAATTACACTGTGCATCATTTGTATGTATATATCACTATCATTATGCGTATATATATTTTCAATTATTGTTGGGAGTTTTTGTTGGGGTTTTTTTATTTATTTTTATTTTTTTGTTCTAACCTCTATCCATGGGTCTCCTTCCCTTTTCCCCTTTAATTCTCTTTCCCATTCCCTAGGGGTGGGAGAGAGTGAGCAAGCAGCTGTGTGGCGTTTAGCTGCTGGCTGGGCTAAACCACAACACCAACACAGGGAAAAACATCACAAAAAGAAGAAAAAACTTCCCCACAGTCCCTTTTGTCTCATCATTAGGAGTCAGTACTATATCTGATGAACTTCTCCAGGATGAAGAATACAGTTGTTTATTATCTTATACCTTTTATGTGAGAGGCCATTGCAGACCCTATAAATTCAAAGATACGGATGTGGCAAAAGTACCACATATGATAGAGACTAATTTCTTAGCTATACGATTTTGTTCTGTTTCTGTAATCTCATTCAAGAATCTATTATCTAACACTGAGCTGAATGAGACTTATCTGTGCTCTGACAGTAACAGAGTGCCCTACTGAAATGTTGACTGAAATGATAATGTGCCTTGAAAACCAAAATCATAGAATCATAAAATTGTTTAGGTTGGAAAGACCTTTAAGATCATTGAGTCCAACTATTAACCTAACACTGTCAAATTCACCACTAAAGCATGTCCCTAAGAACCACAGCTACACATCCACTCCAGGGATGGTCACAGAGAGTTGGATATGCAGTTAATAGTAAAACTGGTTTTACTATTAAAGACTGAGGCAAAAAAGGTGTTAACACCTCATCCTTTGACACTATGTTTCCCCCTGCATTCAATAAAGGATGGAGATTCTCCTTAGCCCTCCTTTTATTGTTAATGTATTTATAGAAATATTTTTAAATATCTTTTACAATAGTAGCCAGATTAAGTTCTAGTTGGGCTTTGACTCTTCTAATTTTCTGCCTGCATAACCTCATGACATCCTTGTAGTCTTCCTGAGTTGCCTGCCCCTTCTAAAGGTCATAAAGTCTCCTTTTTTCCTGAGTTCCAGCCAAAGCTCTCTGTTCAGCCAGACCAGTCTTCTTCCCCATCGGCTCTGCTTCAAAGACTTTTAAAAACGGGCAGGCTCCACAATATGCTTCTAAAAGTGAGTGGCAGAGGGCAGGGAATACTCACAGAGCAGTAATAAATATCACAGAAAAATCCCTCACCCTTTAGTTGAAACAAAACTTTGTACTCCTTGGAGAAGAAAAATCTAAACTGGCTGAGAAACGTCTTTTTAAGCAAAGTTACATCACAACAAAATGTTATATCTGGTAGCAAAACATACGATATCTAGCTATCAGAGTTAGGTCACAGATAGCTGGGAGTACTTAGTATTTGAAAAACGATCCCCTTCTACTTATGAGTTGATATATGGATTTATATCCCTGATTGTAGGCACCAGAAATACCTCCTTCTTTTTAACTTGTAATAATGCTTTCAAGGCATACACAAGAGCCATGCCTTACAGAAAACAGGAATGACAACACTGACTTACTAGTAAAATTGTTCTTATATTTTCCACTAACAGAAGATAGGGCTTTTTTTGTAAAAAAAGAAAAGTTTTCATTAAAATATTTTCATGTTTGTCTTAAAAAAAGGAAAGAGAAGGAAAAAAAAAAAGCACATTTACATAATTTTAAATGTCTCAAAAAAAAATGGAGGAGAAGGTAACAGGAAGAAAAAGGGAAAGGAATAGCTCAAGAAAGAATAAATTTGTCAAAATATTTAATTTAAGATTAAAAAATATCCAACCAGATTTATTTCATCCTATTTTCCTCAATAATTACACACCAAAGGTTTCGTAGTAAAACCAAATTTCACCAAGTCAGTGTGACCCCCTACTACCATATTCGTATCTTGCCCACCTTCAGACGATTATTTTACTTCACTACAGATAGTTCTTTGAAAAATCGTGATTGCTGGAAATGTTTGCCACCATGACGATGTACCTCACAGTTTGAATCTAAACTAGTGTGGCAAACATTTGCAAAATAATTTTAAATCTATATTCTATAACTGGCAATCATGACTGTACAAGTACCACACGACATTGCGAAGCTTTCAATCACCTCCTGCAGCTCCAGTCTTTCATAGAAAAGTGTTTTTGTTGTACATTTTAAATTTCTTTTTTTTTCTGTGAATAAAAACTTCTTACATTAAGAATCCATTTATGTTCCTAGATTCCTAACACATAACATGTATTTTGATTTTATGTTGTATTTTGTTTATGGTACTCTAAAGAGCACTTCATTCTGTGTGACAGTGGTATGCAATTTACATTCTTCCATCTTACATAAAGATAGGTTTAATATTTTCTTAAGGCATAATAATTATTGATGAAGACTTATTAGAATAATTTTTATCCATTGATACCATGGGTAAAATGGAGAACATATTGTCAATGTCACCTGTTCCGGCACTTTGCAGGAAGCAATTTAACAGCAACTGTGGAAAATGAGATCATAAAGGTTAACAGGGTAGAGATCATAACAATCATTTTAATGGAGTTTTAGAGATTCAAGTTACATCCTTTTCCCTTTTTTTTTTCCCCCAAAGGATATTCTGAAGGTTTATAAAGGAAACTTAATGATGTGCATGCTTGTGCATGAAGAGAGTTTGTGCATCAGTATTCCAGAACCGAAAGCACAACGAAGGAGACCTCTTTGCAGTTTGTTAGTTGTTGGTGTGCCTTTAGGGTAAAATAGTCACATTATTTTATCTGGGAGCCATGGCAACGTAGAGGTGCAAGATCAAGTACAGACTGAGTTCAAAGGATCAGGTTGTCAAGCAACATCTTAAATGAACTCAAGTCTGGCATGGATCTCCAGATATATCTATGCAAGTTAAACCCAGGCTTTTTAACTGTCAGTATTATTTAATCTTGCTAATACAAGGACACTGAGAAAAAGATGAGAACAGACAACGCAGTTGAACGGGCGGCAGCACAAAATGGTTTGAGTACCTGCTTTCAAAGTTCTCCTAATAATAAATTAGCTTAAATAAATTAGACAGTCTTTATTGTATGGAAAGCTCTAGAGTCTTTCCACCACAATTTTTAGTGTTTAGTGCCTCTCATTGAATGCAGTCATCATGAACTGCTATATATTTCATCATATATCCTTAAATGATAAGAAGCCCATGTAGCCAGGGAAACCATGTAGTCCAAGTCTATTTATAAAAAGCGGCCTTCAAAGGACTGATGGAAATGTTCATTTTACTTTTTAGGGCTGAGATACTACTCTGCTTTCTAGTTTGGTGAAAAGATTATTTTTGTTGATACTACAGCTTTGTTTCTCTGGTGTATCTGCTATTTTTTTCTGGTGCTTTGATCATACCTTCAAGTCTTTCTTCCCTTCACCTTTAACACTTTAGCTGGTAGGTATTCTCCTCACTCGGCTTGTGTGCTCCCTCTCTAGTGTTGGCTATCCATACTCCTCTTCTGCATATATGCCCTTTGCCACCTTCACTTTAGCTTTCTTATTCTCCCTTTCTTAAGTCTTGGAGATATTTTAGAGGAATGTCAGTGTAGCGAAAGATTTAAAATCAATCAATATCACTACACAGCTGTGAGTTTAGTAGTATTTCACCTGATTAAAGCGGACTTGGAAAATAAAAAAGGAGAAGAGAGGAGAAATTATTTCAGGGTGTTTTATTAGAGGTGTCCACCAGTTCAGGGTGCTTAGCTGCAAATTTGCTTAATTACATGGGTGTGTCTTTTGAAGCAGTCATTAAACCTTACTCCTGAACCTCATTCCCCCACTTCCCTGAATTTCCACCCTGAATATCTCCTGTTAATTGTTTCTTAAAGTTGGTAACAGTGTTCATCTCTTTTTTAGAATATGCTGCTTCTCGTTGATGATGAAAATGAACAAAATCAGAATGGCATAAAGAGGGTAAATTCATAGAATCATAGAATGGTTAGGGTTGGAAGGGACCTCAAAGGTCATCATCACCCTTCACTACACCGGGTTGCTCAACGCCTCATCCAACCTGGCCTTGAACACTTCCAGGGATGGGGCATCAACAACTTCTCTGGGTAAACTGTTCCAGTGCCTCACCACCCTCTGAGTGAAAAATTTCTTTCTTCTATCTAATCTAAATCTGCCCTCTTTCAGTTTAAAGCCATTGCCCCTCGTCCTATCACTGCATGCCCCTTGTGAAAAGTCCCTCTCCAGCTTTCCTGTAGGCCCCCTTTAAATACTGGAAGGCTGCTATAAGATCACCCTGGAGCCTTCTCTTCTCCAGGCTGAACAGCCCCAACTCTCTCAGCCTGTCTTCATAGCAGAGGTGTTCCAGCCCTCGGATCATCTTCATGTTCCTCCTCTGGACTCGCTCGAACAGCTCCATGTCCTTGTGTTGGGGACTTCAGAGCTGAATGCAGTATTCCAGGTGAAGTCTCACAAGAGCAGAGTAGAGGGGCAGAATCCCCTCCCTCGACCTGCTGGCCACGCTTCTTTGGATGCAGCCCAGGATACGGTTGGCTTTCTGGGCTGCAAGCGCACATTCCCAGCTCAGGTTGAGCTTCTCATCAAACAGCACTCCCAAGTCGTTTTCCTCAGGGCTGCTCTCAATCCATTCTCCACCAAGCCTGTACTTGTGCTTAGGATTGCCCTGACCCACGTGCAGGACCTTGCACTTGGCCGTGTTGAACTTCATAAGGTTCTCACAGGCCCACATATCCAGCCTGTCAAGGTCCCTCTGGATGGCATCCCTTCCCCGCAAAGTGAGGGGGAAAACTTGATGGACACTTTTTACATGGAAAAGCTTTTCTATCACACCATTCTCACCCCCTCCTACACTTTCCTTTGAAAGCCAAGAGTCCTTTCATATATGCACTTAAGAATCATTTCTGGCCAATCAAAGTGACAATGACAAAAAAGCTCTTCACTTCAAGAGTCATCAATCATCTGCATTGTTCATGGCTGGATGAGAAACTGAACATGGAAGATATGAACTTGAAAACTGCTTCTGTATTAGTGTTATCCCTCAGTAGAGCTTTAGATTCTGAGGAAAATAAAATTAAAAAAAAGAAGGAAAAAAAAAGAAAAAATACCACCAACATCAAAACTGAATAATTGCTGAATTTGAACTATTAGGATTTCAGAACTGACCGAATACATTGAAAACGCTTCTGTGATCACCACACTGGGACTGGATGTTTCTGCCAGCAGCTACACTAACATTTAGAGTGCTGCTGACCGTATTGCAGGAGGAGAGAAATTACTAAGCAGAACCACAATCCCTGTACAGTGCTGTCCTTTGCATTGGCCCATGTATGCTTCACCACTGGTATTATTCATTGCAGAAATAGCTGGAATTAGATATTGCATGATGGCTCCAAATAAAAATGAATTGTTGTGGTTTTGGGACACTAAGCCAAAGTGCTTTCTTTTATGTGAATTAGCAATCAAACAGAAAGAGAGATACTCAGAAATCCTATGTGTCATGTGGTGTGTGGTGAAGTGACAAAGTCCTTTCTGTAAGCATCATGACCACCTTTAAAATGATGGTACCTTCATGCCACATAATGCACACAGTATGAGGAATCATACCTGTCCATGAATTGGTCAGCTATGAAACATTTGCATTTTAATAAGAATTATGTTAATCACTCTTCTTATTTTAACACAAAATTTGAGTAAATTCTCTATTTGCTGTATTCTAGGTTTTCACAATCAGGTTTTATGAGCAGATGATAGTTGTTATATTCCATAAAATGAGATCACAGGACAAAAATAGAAGAAAAATACAGACAGACATTTCTGTGAAACTGAAATTAATCTTTGTGCTGAAATCAGGTTATTGACTTCTTAACTATTTGACACACATTTATTCCAATTAAGTTCAATTACTCAAAACCAAGTGTAAATGAATATTGAAACACAGATAAAGGAATCATACTTATTGTCTGTGATCACTAGGCATGATTTTCATCTAAGGTGATTAGTGGAACTTGTAAACAGTCCACTAAAAACTGCAAATTATCTCTCCTAAACAATCAGTTGAATTGGGTAGGCTTCATAATATGACAGTCCTTAAACAGATTAAGATGCTTTGAATTTTCTAATGAACGTTGACATGTACATGTTACTTTTGTTAAGACAATTAACAATGCTTAAGAATGGAGAGTCTGCTGCTCCAACTCTGAACTCATTCTTTTTCACTACTTTATGTTCCAAAAAGGTTCACACACTAAAACCTTTAGAAATATCTCCTTCTCTTCTTGTTTATTGGAGGATCCCTTGCTAATTTCTGAATTGTGTTCTGTGAATTAGGAATTGCTAGAAATAGGAGCAAAAAATCTGGATCACAGCCAATTTAGAGTTATCTGTGCTTTTAATCAGAGAAAATCTGCATCATCCTTTGGATATACTGTTTCCTGGATTCATTGTCTCTTGCTACACTGTCTGTTCTCTATAGTAAAGACAGTGCCAATAATTCACAAAAATATGTGGGCTTATAGTATTCAGGCAAAAAGAAAATAAAAGTGTTATGCTATAGGTCTGAGTCAGATATTTTGCTAACATCAAATTACTTCAGTTTTGGATATGGCTGTACTTCAGATTTCAGTGTAGCTAATACAGATAGAATGAGCTTTTTCACTGAGTTTACCCAGCTGCTGGTTTACAGTCTAACCTTGTCAGCACAGAACTGAACAAGGGTTAATTTATGCTGCTAAGCAATATTATTCACTGTTCCTTTTGGAAGCTACATTTTAAGAGGCTCTCAAATTTTATTTATTAGTAGTAGTGGTAATTATTAGTATTACTATATTATTTGGCGCTATCTTTGGTATTATATTTGGCATGTCATTTGACAGTACTTAGGATCACAATGTTACATTGTAATGGAAGTAGGTAAAGAGCAAAGTGGAGGAGAGAAATGAGAGTGCAGAATTACTGACTTAGTGATTCAAAACTAAACAAACTCACAAGCATAGATGCGTTTTAAACAAAAGTAGAAACGCATGTATATATTACATTTTCAGTTCAGGATCAGAGCATTTGTCTAAAAAATTTGAGTAGATTCCTGTTAATGTCTTTCAGAAAAATAGAAGCAAATAAGAGACTTGTCCAAACATAAAATATTTTGAATGTAGGTGAAGTAAAGAATAATTTCTTCATCCCTACAGCTGGTCATCATGTTTCTTAAATTAACGTGTTATATTCCCCAACATTTATTTTCTGTATCTTATTATTTGACCTATTATAATGTTGAGCAAAATAGTATGGTGAGATCACATGTAAATGATTGTTTCATTTTATTCAAGGAATAAGAAAAGACATCATAAACACTGCTGATGGCACTGCAGGATATCCTTTGTCCCAGATCTCCAACAGCTTCAGAGCCACTACTTCTGGATTGCTCCTTACTCTAAAATTAGCCTTGAAATCTTCTGTTTCAGCACATCTGGAGGGGCAACATATGTGTTTCATTTTGTTGTTTACAATTAACACAAATATGACCTTCCTCTAGAAACCTTCAAGTCATGTACATTTCTGCACTAAATATGCATATGAAAAGTAGACATTTAGAGGGACTTCCTCCAATGTGCACCCAGTAATAATGCTTCATAGATGTCTAAATTAGATCTTTCCCATACAAGTATAAGATGATAGGATAAGCTAGACACCTGCCTTTCCCTTCTCATTTAAATGAGAAATGTTTCTGTCTAATGCACAACTAAAAGCAATGATTGTAAATGTGCTTTCTTATTCTGGTCTAGATTTTTTAATTTCATGTTTTCCTCTCTGTTCTACTTATGAAGGTCAGCCAAGCTGGTAGCTGGTGTACATTTTTTTATTTTTCTATATCTTTCTCTGGTTACTTGTCTAATTCGTATACTTCATGCTTGCACGCAGTTTTTCTATCTTTCAGTTTATTTCCTGTCCTGCCAATAGTGTTTTATTTCTATGGAGCCATAAGCCAATGTGACGGTAGTTAATGCTGAGCGTAGCTCATTTCTAACTGTGTGAGAAATGCTTCATCTCTCATTTAAATATTTTTGTCCTCTATTTTCAACAGTAGAATCTAACAGATTCAGTGTTACTTCTTGTGACCCATGTAAAAAGGTACATTTAATAGCTGGATAGTAGTTGACCCTCAGTGCCTTTGGATATATCCCCTCTGAAAGCTTTTCATTGTTCTGTTAGATTTTTATTATCTTTTTTAGCCAGTACATTCTACATCATGGTCTTTATGGTAAACAGTATCCTAGTAACAGAAGTAATTGGCTGTTGAACTCAGAAAAACATATTAGCTTGACTAGTATTTCCAACAAAGAATAAGGCTGGAGGCAAAATTACAAATATCAGATGGACACAGTCTAAAATTAAGGAATGGGAAAGGTTGGAAACACCTGGCATTTAAAACATACACAAGATTTCTGCTTTAGAATAAATTAAAGATATTGACACTAAGAGTAAAATATTATACATTACTCAGTCTGTGTATCATCTGTTGGTAAAGGGTCTCACTCAGCAAAGTTCCTGAACATAGTGGGATGATAAAGACTACTAAATTGCAAGCCTGTCTTGAAATGTCTTGCTGAACTAGGATCTTTCTGCTCGTATTCTTACTAGATATATACTTCATCATGTGATACAGAATATTAAGAAATAAAATCTATCAAGGTGCTGCAACTAGTTTTATACCCAATATAATGCAGAGTAAACATTTTTAACTTAAGAAACAAACTCAAAAAAATGCTTAGTAGATGGTACTCTAAAATAATTTTTCATGCATAATTCAGAGCAGTTTATTTATTTGCTTGGCTAAGAAGTATTTCTGAAGATATACGAAGATGGAAAATGTACAATATGCATATAACAATGTAAACTTTTTAACATGGCAGATAAAGTAGAGATTGACAGTTGTATATTAAATGTCATGACTTTTTTCCAGATGTTGAGCAGTATTCTTTGAGTTGAGTTCTTTCAACACAATCATAATTGATGATAACAGAAAATGTAAATTGGAAAAGATCTTAATTTACTGTTTGTAAAATTCTATTCTAATTGTAATATCTCGTCCTAGTTAAAATAATTAAAATGTTGGTATACACAATGTTTAATATGACCTTAAAAACAAACTGCTTGACCTGTATAATGTTGACACTCCTTTTAAATACTTTCAATGGGATATTTCTTCACTGATTTGCAGAGCATGGTAGAGACAAAAAGAACTGTAGGTCAGAGCCAAAAAATGAGCAAACAAAAAAGCAAACAAAGCTTAGCCTTTAAAAAAGTGCTTTAAGTGAAACAAGCATTTAATTGCAAAATTTTGATTGTGAAAATCTCCATTTGGTTATTGTTGAAAGTATTTAAATTTCATACATGCCTCACTTATTAAAAAATATTTTAAAGATTCCCGGAAACCGAATTGGGATTCAACTCCCTAAACATAGATGTCATGAGATTTATGCTGTTTATACTGGCTATCCTATACCTTTTTTTTTTTTTTTTAATTTATGAAAAAAACAAAACAAAACAAAACAAAACAAAAAGAATATTCTTAGGCATGACTGACATAATCTTCACATAGTCATACAAGCTAGGCTAGACAGATCTTTTTTTTTTTCTCTCTCCTAGGTAGAAACAGAGGTAAGCTCGGCTCTAGATACATTCATTGTAGCTGTATGAACTTAAACAAGATAACTCTCAGACTTACAACTACACTTCTATCTACAGTGATTTCTAAATCCTTCTGGAACCAGGGAATACATCCTCTCTATGACATCTAAGGACTCTGATCCTACTTTCAGAGCACTCCTGGCAATGCAAAAATGAGGTTCTTCCTGCACAAGCACAGTTTTCTTTCAAACCCTGGGATCAAAGAAGACAGGCAAGTCTTTTGAGCCTTCCCTCTATGATGTTTTCCTAGATGGGATGTGCAGTTAAAGCAAAGCATCCCTAGGCAGCTGCCTGGGTGTGCAAAGAGGGCCGACAAGGAAAAACACAATGCACTTTCTGCCCTTCCTGTACAAGCTTTGCTGCTTTGCAGGAAAGCCTTCTAAACTCACTGGGTTAGGAAGTGAGTAACGGTGACAGAAAGTGACTTGGTAGCCATAAGGTATGTCCCTCTCTGCTCCAGAGGCAATCTGTGTACCTCATGTGACTAAAAATACTTAATCAGTCCTGAAGTTTCATAGCAAAGCTGTCATCACAACCCAGGTGAGTGCCCTTACCGCTAGGGAATATTACCCTCTTCCTGATTCCCTGGATTTAAAATTGTTTACTACTGCGTAAACAGTTTCAACTAGAAGATGAAGAGCAATTTTTTTCATTTCCAGACTGTACACTTTCCTAGATCTTGATTTTATCTCTCAACCTCCTGATAACATTCTTGTCTTCTCTAAACTGGCTTGTAGATGCATGCTCTGATGAACTTCACAGTCTTCTTTTTTAAAAAAAAAAAAAAAAAATAAAAAAAGAAAAAATAGGCACCGTGTGGGGTTGCCCATGTCCATGTGGCCCATGGACTCTGTACCTTCCTCTCTAGCAGAGCAAGGCCAGCCAGCATGGAATGAGTTTATGGTTGGGGCCCATAGCTAGTGTCAAAAGATGGAAAGTACGCCCAAGGCCCCAGTCTGTAACCATACTACGCATCCCATAAAAGGCTTCTTTATTCTACCTCTTTCCTGACCATGTATTTCTTTGTCAGGCTAGTGTAGCTACATAGGCTCCCTTCAGAAAAACTGAAGGTTCAGTACCCTGACTATCAATTGGATAAAAGTTTGAGCCACAGCTTATGTTCGAGGGTTGCTTCCATACAAGCCCCTGATCAGCAGAGATTTACTGGCAGCAAGAATTTGAATGAATAGTGAAAATTCTGCTCCAGTTTGCATTGCTTTCAAGACATAAGAGGAACTTTGGTTTAATCAGATACGATTCCTCAAGATGGTCTTACGACATTGCTGACTTTCTACAGTTTTACCTAAGACATTTTTATGGAAGCAAACCATTTCTTTGCATGAAAAGAGGTTGTTATACCATTAGATCGAGGTGATCATCCACTAAGATCTGGACTCTGGCTTTAATGTGTGAAGGCCAGAGTCTGGATCTCAATGGATGATCACCTTGATTCATCTTATGGTATAGCAACTTTCCATGCAAATAAAGGGTTTACATTTTCATAAAACAGTCTTAGGTAAATCTGCCAAGCCAACTTTTTAGAGTGAAACCACATTCCCCAACACGGGTCTGGAGAGCAAAAAGCAGGAACATAGGAGAAACCCGAAGCCAAGCATAGGTTCAAAATGTGAGGATGGCATCACTCTACATAGTCTGGTACTGAGTGCTTAAAAACTGATGGGCAAAACTAAGTGTCTGCAACAATCATTTAGTGTATGTTAATGCAGCTGCCTGAGCTCTAGCAAAAGACTTTTATCATTGTCACTAATTTCCAGAAAGAGCAGAATGCCATCTAGCTGCTAGGGATGGCCTCTCGTGACTGAATTTTGCTGAAAGATAATCAAAGAGGGTTGTCATTCAGCAGCATAAATCTTAGTATCAGAGAGGATTTCTCTTTACTTTTGGTAAGTATCATAGGGGCGAAGGATGGGGCATGAAGTAGCTCCTTTTGCAGAACACTGTGCTTTTTAAAAGCTTGGTGAGTGATGTCATGTGACTGGATGACTGTGTTTTTCATGTGAATCAGACGGGGAGGTGTTAGGATCCAAAATTCCTATTCTAACAATCTCCCTGGCATTTAACAGATATCTGGGCAGTGATGTTAATCAGTTACTTCCCAATGCGTTACATATGACAGTATAAGGTGGACAATTACAAACCAATCAGAACATTTTCCTAAACCTGAATATTTTGTCTGTTTTGCAGGAGGAGGTATAACATAAAAGATAAAAACAAGGAAAAAAATGAAAGAAGTTTTCACACATGGTAAAAACTTCCAGTATTCTTTTTATCACTATCAGCATAGGCAAACCATTTTTAAAGTTGTGTGATTTTTCTTCCTAACTCGGTTTTTCATTTGTGAGCAATGAAGATCATATTAAGTCAAAGTTATTCTCTTGCAGTCCAACTTCAGTCCATAAGGCTTTTGAGATGCTTTGTGTCTAATCTTTTGTAATAAATATTGCTACCCCAAGCAACTTCATATCAAATTCTCTTAAAATAAGTGTCACAATGAAGAGCTCTGCCTTATAATTTCAACTACTTCACAGTATTTTTCACATAAATCAGGTACAATAAAACACTATCTGCTTAAAAAGACTTTATTATTTGATAACTATAGAATAAATAATGTTAGAGGGCTTTTTGTAACTGAGCTGACCATATATGCTGAATATGTTCCCTTCAAATATCGTTTTCTTTTTCAAGGAAAATACCTGCGGTACCATTCTTTTATAGATAAAACTAACATTAATCTACATAGGGAATCCAGCATGATTTATACTAAATAAATGTTTTTTAAGTAATCAGAAGATGCTGTATAAGCATTGCAAAGACTATAATCCACATCCTGCAAGGTCTGCAATGTTTCATAACTTTGACAGTACAAGTAGAGATGTACGGATAATCAAGTCAGTTTTTATCTTACTAGCCAGCATAGTGCAAGTTTCAGTGGGAGTCTGGAATTCAACATCTTTCCGTATGCATAAGAAACCTTCAGCTGCTGAACCTTCTGTTGGAGCAAGCTCACCACACTCAGTACTGAACTAGCAGGTTAAAGCTAACGTCGGTAGTCTTAAGAACAATTTGCAACATCTTTTGTTTGCTGTACAGGTGAAGTTTTAAGCAGATTCTTACTGATTTGGATGTAAATAAAAGCTAACGAGAACACCAAATGTTTTGGAAAAGCCATATGATCTATCAGGGTGTTTCCAGGACTCCTGGAATTATTTGCAGTTTTAGCAGCCTGTAAAACTGGAAGTTCCTAGATGCTGGCTCAGGTCTTCTGGTCTTCCAGGGAACAAAATGCATCACTTGCTGTCTTAGAACTTCAGGTTAAGATCTGCCACCTCCCAAATGATAATTTGGGAGTAGCCTGCTCGGTGTGTTTATTCAGAGGCAAGAAATCCTGCATCCTGTGGGCCTCCAGAAAATTTCAACCTGACAGTCCGGTACTGAAGGATACTTCTGGAGAGTATGCTGCAGTCCAGCTGGCAGCAGAGACATCCTCATTCCTCCTGGTCACCAGCAGCTCCTGAGAGACCCAGAGGAACCAGCAATTCATATACTGCTGTCTTTAAGTTGGAGACAACCCACAGAAACCATTTGCTCCCGGGTTGTTCCCAGTGCAGAGTCTTGTTATGCCAGCCTTCCCTCCTGCCCACACGGCCGTCTGCTCTGCTTGTAGTGTGCTCAGGCAGGGTGGAAAGTGAGCTCCTCTGGAAAGTGAGCTCCTCAGAGCATATTTCAGATGCTGCACAGGCAATGCCAGAGGAAAGAGAAATGACAGAGAAAATGAAAAGTTCTGTCTTATGCACAGAACTTTCATGTCCTAATGCAAGTCAAAAACCTCTATGTTTTAATGTATGTACTCTATTAGATAGGATTTTTGTAGTTATGCTTGCCCTCTTTTTTTTTTTTCCATTTGTTTCATATATCAGGTGACATCTTAAACGTATTTTTTACATTGTCCACACATCTGAACACCCAGATCTCACATTACTACAATGTGAAATAAAGTATTGCTGGCAAGTGATGATTCTCACTGAGCTGTGAAGGATACGGACCATATTCACTTAGTTATCTGCAAACTTTCAGTTGGATTTCAGTGAGCTGACACCTATCTTTAAAGGCTCATATTTCCCTTTTTCTTCTTTTTTTTTTAAAATTTTTTAATTTTTCTGACATAGTAATTGAGGCAAGCCAGTACATCTCTAGTTTTAAGAGACAGGAACCTGTGATATCCAGCTCCCAAGGGGGAAATATTATTTAAATAATTTCATGTAGTCTCCAATGTCTGCTAAAAGAGAAAATAAATATAATTAGAAAAATGTGATTAATATCTTCCTCTGAATCCCCAATGTGCAACTTTTTTAGCCATCTGTTCTCTCTCCTCTAGCCTCTGATCCTTCATGTGCTAAACAGTAAGTACAGAACCTATCTGCAAACCTGAAGTTAAGGGTATATCTTATACCTCCGAGTATAGGAGGATCTTCTTCATCCTAGTTTTCCAACTGTTAAACTATACCTTCTGTAGAGAAGTAGAAAAGTGCACCTTTACCAGCTTATCACTTTAAGCATTTTTTTGTTCTTTCAGTATTCCCAACAGTTAGAAAAACACTGTTGTCCTTCTTTGGGCACAGAGGAGGAACTGCGAAACAGTTAAATGACTTGCTCTGGGCCATACAGAGACTCTGTGACAAACTAGGATGTGATACTGTTAAGCGATACCGTAGAGGAATACACATCCCTCTGAAGTTTAACTCGCAGTTCAAACTGACATGTTCTACAAACAGCACCATGTTACAACACCGATGCTCATTAAATGATGGATTGAAAGTCAGTTTCAAAGCACCAGAGCAGCACATTCTCCATGAGTCTTCCTTGTTGCTAAACTGTGAATCACATATATCCCATCAATAACCTGTTGTGAAAAACAAAATTTTCCTTGTTAGATCAGGTAGTGCCATTACAAAATGGTATATTGTGCTTCTCATTTTATTTTGCAGATAAACAAGACTACTTTAATTACCATGATCTGACATGCCATCTCCAGAACAGAAGGTACAGTACTGACAGGTATAATACATTTGCAATACAGGGATGTTTCATTTTAGGCATTACATGAAATGGCCTTAACACAGAAGATGAAAAATACTGCTGTATTCTTAATAGAATCTTTCTTGAAGGAACAATTGCAAAAATGGATTTCAGATTTTACTGCTTAAGTCAAAATATTAAATGTTGTACTAAATTATATTTTGAAAAATACAAAGCAGGTGCCACAAACAAGAAATAACTTTTATTATTCAGAGTGTCTTGGGTGTGTTTCAATTTCTTAGATTTCATAATGCAAAGTTAATCCTTGCTAGACCTTAAATAAGTAGGATGTTAGCAGTCAAGGATCCCTAGAATTCAAATCTTTTCACGCAGATCACTTTTCATTTTCTGATTGATTAGGGCAAAATAGCCATCATGATCAATATGACAAGTAAACAGGAAGACTGAGTGGCAAAGAAACGGGTGGAAAAGTATTTGAAGATGTGGACCTTTTAAGAAAGGAGATTAGACAGATAGCACCAAAAGCCAAAGAGAGTATAAAAGAAAGGCCATATTCAGGCAAGAAGAAATCGTAGCAGTAGAAAAATTATCATTTTTGATATCTCAGTCAGAGAGCACAGAACAGCTGCTGTGCCTAACAGAACAAACAATTCTTGTACCTGCAGAAATAAAAGCAATAATAGCAACACAGCATCTTCCCAATGAAAAGAAGTAGATGTGGATGTCCTTGAGAATATAAATTGAGATCCCTGTTAAGGTCACAGCCCAGCAACTGTGGGAACAAAACAGATCCAATGACACCGAACACCTTGTCTGAGTTACTGCTGTGTACCTAACACACAACATATTTTCTCCCATATGTTTCGGCAGGAATATTTGCTTGAAAAGTTTTGTATAAGCTGCAGCAGAGCTGCTTGAGCTGGAGAGAGCATCCCCCCACGCCGCGGTGCTCAGTGTCAGGGCAGCCAGCACCCTGGCCGCAGCCTGGGCTGCCCACCCGCTGCCCGGAGAGGCACGGGGGCACCAGTGCCATGCCCCAAGGGGTTCTTGGGCCACACGGTGAGGACCAAAAATTTGGGAGGTATGGATCCTGCCGTGGTGTCGAAAGGTAGCCACTGATCACTGCAGAAGAGCACTTGTATTCAAACTGCAGGCATCTTTCTTCCTAAATTTACACAGTACATTCAGTGATTAAATAAAACAAAGAGGGAATTATGCCACATGAATGGCCATCTGACAGCTTTCCAGGTATGATATAAACAGTCCTGAGTAGTTATCAGGGAAATACTTGAACAGACTAACTTTATCAGCACACACAGGACTTTGCTACCTTTCAAGAGCTTGCAGAGCACATACTTAAGATACACAATCATGAACACAAGGTGAAACATCAAAAATAGGACTTCAAGGAAAAAGTACAACATTTCCCAGGACAGGCATCTGGATATTGTGGAGACTGAAATTTTGAATGAAACTGCAGCAGAAAAATCAAATAAAGCCTAGGTTTTACAGACAAGAGAAATATAACATATATCACAATATATTTTTATAGGACAGGCTTCAATAGCTCCCAAGAACCAGGTCACAACCTTAATGTTGGCTGACTGAAGTTACTGCATTACTATCATCACAGATCACTTTTGCTTTAGTGATGTGCTAACACCACCAAACAGATTTTAATACATTATAATGTTGGAATTAACTAGTGTTTTCTGATAAGGAGCAAGTCACCTTCTATTATCAGACATCAAATCATTTTAGTATTTTGCTGATATGCTCTGCTCTGGTTTAATCTGCCAAAGAAAATAGTTTGCCTGTCTGTAGAGTGGAAAGAAAATTTGCCTGAATAGGATGCAGATAAAAATGGATACAGAAATTAGCCCTGAAGTACTGTAGATTTCCCAAGGCCTTGCTAAGAACTCAGACAGTTATATTTGGCTTTAAGTACTCAAGTCCAAGTTCCTTCTCAGAAAATGATAGATTCTATTCAAAGAGCTTAAATAATGCCAAAGATATTTAAAGGAAGACCAAATTTTATTTGTTTGTTATGAACACTACATTAATCAGTGGAAGAATAAGTATGGTTGGTAGACAGTGAAAGATATCTTCGTAGTATCATGTGAATTTGGAACTCAGATATCAAGTACAGACCAAATCTTTCATTTTAGGATTGGGCTATGTCCATAAGGGTTTGTCTATACCAGAGACTGAAGGATTTGTGGTTTTTGGGGTGTTATGAATTTGGCTTCAATATATATATACGGAGACTTACGGTACACACTCAAGCACACAACTGGTGCACAAAGCAGTTTCCTTTTGAAAAAAATGTTGCTGCTGTGCAACAGGACACTAGCTCAGAAGCATTATTTTAATGTGGGCACAAGGTCTTCCACTATCTAGGTCTTTACACTTTTACAGCACAAGCAATGTTAAATTGTTGACAATCTGTTTATTATTTCATATCCATGACGCTTGTTGACAGAGATGCTGTTACAGATCTGCTCTTTACCCACCTGTTATCAAATTATAGTCACAGGTGGGCTTCTCCACTATTATCTCTGTATTTTTAATTACTTAGTGTTGCGTCCTACTAACGGTGGATAATACTTAGCAGAAAGGACAAGAAAGGGTGCGTTTAGTGGTTGTAATTGATGGAAACCATAGGTAAATTCCTTGCTGTGTAAGAAAAAAGATGAAGCTGAGATCTAGAAAACGATCTCATCTAGAAAATGCCTGCAGCCTGCCCATTTGTAGATGAGGACGGCAAAACGTGCTTCATACTGATTCTTGTATTATAAAGACAGAAAAGTCGTGTCCTGCCCTCCTCCTCTTGGCACGCTTTCTTGACTGAAATTCTCTTCCACTGCAATGATGTATTTAAAGACAGGTCCTCTGACAGGACAAAACCTTCTAAAGGCTAGTACTGCAGTGGTTCAGGTCAGCTACCCACACTCTCTTATTCCAGTTTCTAAAAGGGAATTGCAGGTTGTTTATCCCGAGTGCACCTCTGTCAGGGTCCCTTCTGAGTCATAGTCACAGTGGCAATACTGAAAGAGAGATGAGCAGCAAGGCTGAAGCCACGGCTTCCAGAGAAGGTTGTCCCATGACAGCTGGTCAGGGACAGCATGCAGGGATCTGGTATGGTTGTCTACTGCTAGATTTATGACCCTGAGGATTTCATAGAAACGGCTCTCTGTTTCTGGAGTCAGTGGGACTTTCTCTTCAGGGTCTCTGGAAAGATCAAAGAGCAGTGGGGGATCATGCTGTGTGATGAATCCTCCATGGCAGAAGCAAACATGAGAATTGTAGCAACCATTGGAGTCTTCAGGACTGAAGTTTGGAGTGAAGAAGAAGACTTTCCAGACAGATTCACCTGCAATGTACAGACATAAAACAGCTGGTGATAAAACGACAAACGAAAAGTCCCCTGGTCTTATGAAACCGTAATTTACACCATGGGAAATCAATCTTTTGCTACAACCTTGCTTTGTACAGGAACTGCAATATTCTGAAAGACTAAAACAAAACTGAGCAAAACAAAATTGAGCAAAATAAAAATAAGCAAAACATGGCAATTATCATGCTACACATATTTATGAAATAATTATGATCATTTCATTCCCTTAGAAGAATTCTAATTAACTAAACCATAGAAGACTTAAAAGAACATCGCATTTTTATATAAACAGTGCTAAGAAGATTTACATAAATATTTACCAAGCCATTGCACTGTCTTCTTCAAGACTTTTTAAAATGTACCTTTGCCCCTTGACCATATTCAGACACCACTGGGCCATGTCTGCTTCTCATTTTGCTAATCAAAATAATTTAATCTTTACCTTTTTCTCTCTTCTTCTCTTTGCTGTATTAATCCATTGCCCTCTGCCACATGCTTTCATTGCAAACATCCGAAGACAGATTTTCTTATTTTATTAAATGTGATAACATAAAAGGTATAATGGATGCTAAATTCCTTTCTTAGGCCTCTAGTTTGTTTTTATTTTTTTCAAAAAATAAATGTTACGATAGTGCGATACTTAGGTGACATTCTGATTTGTAAAAATTGGAACCAAAGATCTTCATTTATAGATTAGTCATTCTCTCTCAGCTTAATTTTCTGTGTACAGAAACTGAACTGTCTGCACTAGTGTAACTTCAGTCAATATTTTCATTGTTTAATAAAAATAATTATTTCTTGCATTAAGAATAAGCAGATATCAGCTGGTTCCTTCAAGAAGAACTCTTGAACAGAAGGTACACTGGACAATCTGAAAATACTTAACAAGAAAAAAGTAAACAAAAAATGGCAACTATTTTTCATCAAGTATCACAGAACAGACAGAGAAGGCAGGAACAGACAGGCACTTCCACGGAAGCACACTGTCCTCCCAGAGCTAGGAAAGCATACAGTTCTCCAAAGATGGACCAGGGAATAATTAATTAGAGTTAAAAATCTACACTTTATTCTTAATAAAAGTAGGATACTAAACAGCTAAGGTCTATGATGTCAGACTATCTACTCACTTGAGTGTATACAGATATCAGAAATACATATTCAACAGTAATTTACATTCCTCAGCATCCTATTGTGAAAACATTTTTTGTATCACCTCATTTTTTAAAATACCAGGAGCAAAACTCTTTTTGGTATTTTGTTGAATTTTGTTAACTTCACAGAAAGCTTGTTAATGTAGTAACAGATTGTCACAGATTTATGTGTGTTACAGTGGATAATATTCATTAATCAATTCACCAATTCATCAGTTCAACAGAATGGAAAGCAGTACAAAATGCAGGAAGGGCAGAGACAAATTGGTGCATTGCATGCTGTAACTACATCACACCCAATTTTTAAAGATAAAAACAGGCTTAAAGAAATGTTTCAGTGGACTAAAGAGTTACAGGCTGCAGTTCTAGTCTATAGCATGAATTTAAAGACAGTAGGTGACCTTAAGATTCTTTACAGCTGCTTCTGTCCCACAGCATTTTTCACATTAGAAGAGATTTTACCTTTAGGAACCAATTCAGTGACAGAGCCTGGAGACTTCCAGTTCACTTAGTCTGCACTTAAATCAGGGTTGGAGGGGTGATGGTTATTATACACATCAGACTGGGGGAACTCTCTGAAAGCTGCTTGGAAGTAGAGCACAGGGGAAAGAGCTTTAAAGGCTGAGCGTGACTTGCTGGCACAGACAATAGGACGTGGCAAGTTTTCAAAGGCTGTGGAAATGCAATGGAACAGTCTTACTGGGGAAAACGGAAGGGGAAGGAAGGGAAGGCAAGGCAAGGCAGGCAAGGCAGCATTCCTTCATCTACCTGTCCAATAACATTTTGAAAGGTTGGTTTGATACTCGAATTCTTTACTGTTTTCTCAGAATTAAAATAAACAAACAAAATCTAACACTCTTTCTTAAATTTCTTTGAACTTAGTATGGAACATTTCCCAGAGCAGAAATATTTACTGAGATTTAGAAAGTACATTCTGGGAAGGTATGTAATTCTATACTAAGCATTCCTTCAGCCTCTTTAATTGGTGAGATGGACGATGACAAACAGAAAAAGTGGAAGAGCTTTATTAATCTGTGAACCATACACTTTTGCAGACCATGTAACATTTGCCCCATCTGAGAATTTGATTCAGGGCACTATAACACCTCAATAGAAGAAGAACAGAAAAAATTTATATAGCTATTGAAACGTCAACTAAAAGAAATCCCAATAAGGCCATGCACATAAGAACTTTGTTGTCAGGCTGTCTTATTACACACCTATCTTTGATGGTACTTCTGTTGAATGACATTGACATTGAAAAGAAATTTTCAGTCAGCTTTTTTTGGTGTTAGGCACTGTAGCACCGGGCCAGTCCACGGGCTTACAGATAGCAATATATATTGGGGATTCTGAACTAATGCAAGTCAGTACAATCGGCTCCTATAGGTAAGACATAGAGATAGAAGTTGTACTATGACTTTTTTTCCCCATAGAATAAAGACCTGTTCAGCTTTGCCTATATACAGAGCATACAGCATGGTGTAAAATCATGCATGGGGCTGGGGACAGGGCATGTGTGACATCACATCTTGCCTGAATTGAATCACATTGCTAGTGTTCTGAAGAGTTGATGCCAGTTTATCATCTATGCAGCTACATAATGTCACGATCATACTGCGCAAAACAGCGAGCTCTGGGAGAGCAAAATCTGTTATTGTGCAGTGTTCATCTGTTGCGGTGCAGTGATGTTTCGGCGAGGATCTGAAACTTCACGTGGTGCTGGAGAAACAGCAGCGCCGATTTCCCAAGCATTATAAAACCGATGGCAAATCTGTCAGTGTCGGTGGCTGTGAAGAAGCCAGTGTAATATACTAGGAGACATAAAGAGCTGTCAGACTTCTAATCTGTAAAGCTGATGAACTGTATAAGGCTCAATATTAAAAAGAGAGAGCTCTCTCTCAGTCTCTCTCAGTTGATATAAAATCTCATTCTGTCAGAGGGTTAACTACAAGGATCAAATTAATCTCTCAGTAATTAACGATACCTTTGTTCTGCAAAGCATCTGGATAGTAAACTCTCTTTATATAAAAAGATAACTATATGTGTCATCTGCAGTGCAGTTAGTAGTAAAATTGTCAGGGCTCCCCCACAGCTAAATATATCAGGTTCCTTCTAAAACAGCAGGCAAGTCCTAAGCCTGAAGCACCCTTCAAGATCCTGTCCCAGTGCTTCACAGCTACTTTATTTGGCATTCATTTTTCCTGCAATTCTCCAGCTCTCTGGATTGTCCAACAATTTCACCTACTGAGCTTTCAGAATATCTCTCCTTCACACGTTAAGAAAAACAAAAACTACAGAAGTTCCACATATAAATACTTTCAAATTAAAATACAGTGCAATTAGTTTGAGCAAATCTGCTGTGAACATGATCATTCACAGTTCGATCTCCCTAACAGACTCTTCTTCTGTTTCATTACCCTTCATCCATCTATTTATCCTCTCATACAGACAATCATAGCTCCAACAGACAGGTAGCAGCTGTGAGATTAAATAAAAAGACTCTCAGTAAGATATATTAACATTTCCAAGTTGAAGTGACACACTGGATATGGATGTCATTTCTGTTATAATAGCACTGTTCTTAATCACAGATGGTGAAAGGATGTTCTCTGATAAGCAGTTCTTGAAGTGAATAGAAGCTGTTGCTGTGTTATTGCCTGGACCTCATTTTTACTGCATTTAATCTATGACAGTAGCTTTATAGGTTTGCTGCTACCGTCATTTCCTTTGTCCATATTATTTTGTTTCTTATTTCTGTAGAAGAACAAGCTAAACAAGTCTGTTCTTCACTGCAAATTGAGGAGCTGGTCTCTCCTTGACTTCAGATGCCTTTGAGCATAACCCTCTGGCCGTAGCGTACCAATGTAAATTGCCCACAGACTTTTCCTGAATCTTGAGTGTACTCTGTAGCCACAGTCGGCTCCCACGCTCTAACTCACGCCAGCTCTTCTTCATTTATACACAGTACCAGATGAAAGCTGCAAGCACTTGAAAATGACATTTTTCAGATAACTCTTTTTATTGTTAGATTGCATCCTTTCTTCCCACTTCTTACATCTTTAGAATCAATTAGAATTGTTAGGTTGTCTACTAATCTTATATAAAGTAGACATCACACGTGTATACATTCAGCTCTTCGATAATTTAACAATTTAGAAAAGGTTTCAGTCGCTAAATTCTTGTAGAAATATATATAGCACATAGAGAATACTATTTGGCTACTATAAAGAAAATACACATTATTTTAATGACTGTGCATTCCTCAAACAGCTAATAAAAATCTATTTGAGTTTAAAATTTTTTAACTTTATTGTTCTTTCAGTGAAAATTTGTATTTCTTTAGATACCTATTTTAAGTATCTGGGTATCTTGTGATGTTACATTGGTACATCTGTCAAAAGACAGAATTAAGTCCCAGTGTAAGTGGAGAATAACTGAGTGATATTCAAATACATAATGTTAGTTTCTGAGAATCAGTTGTTGCTAAAAGAGGCTTGCATAAAGAACTGTGCAGAATACACAGTACTTGAAGTGAAATCATGAAAAAAAATGGCAGTAGCAGTGATTTTAAAATCTTAAGGATAGAAACTACAGTGTTCGGCACCCTCTAAAACAGAAAGGACTGCATATTGGTGGATATCTAATAATCATTCTGAACAACTGCTGAAGGAAAAATATAAGACATGGTGAAACCACACTCATACTCCTAAAGTCAAGACAGAAATCTCATGATGGAGCTCATTATCTAGATTAAGTGCTGTGGTACAAGAAGGTACAATACAGCTTGAATTCTGTTCAAGATTATCTGCTGAATAGTAGCAGCTGACAAAGAATTATTTTCCTGAATTCTTCATCATCATCTTCAAAAATAATTCATTGATTATTTACAGTGTTTTCTTTTCTTGAAAAAAGTCCCAAATGGGAAGAATCCGTGGGTACAGAAACTATGCTGCTAAAATAAGAAGTGCTATAATGCAATGTTATGCTTCATATTTAGTCTTAGTTAACAGCAACACAGAAGAATACATGTTGCCCTGGAAAAAAATTACATCCATAGGAACTTCATGCACATAATCCAGGTATTTGCTAAAGATTTGTTTGAAGAATCTATTTACTTCCTGAATAGTCCCCGAATTTTCAGTTCGTCCAAGCAGCAGTTGATGGCATGCTGAAGACAGAAGATAATGTTGGCACAAAAAAAATTACTGGCTATTTCCAACCTATATTGAAAAGTCCTTGAAAACAGAAATAGCTTATTTTAATGCTTGTAAGAGAAATAGTATTGATTATTATGTAGTCATTTTCCATTGAAGTCAGTAAGAGATACAGTTAAGAACTAAAAGAGCAACACACTTAAGAATGTAACAAAGCATAGCCACTTTGCCAAAGTTGGCAAAAACCAAAGAGAAACCTATTCAGAACTGTGTTTTGTCTTTTATTCTTTCTGACCTTCAAAAACATATTTTATTAAGAAAAGATAAATTGAGGACAATCATTACTCTCTTACATAAAGTGGATGCAATCATTCTGAGTGAAATGAACAGATCTGCACAACTTAGACAGCAATTTTCCCTATGCTGAGCAAACGTACGAGACAAAGATGCAAAGGAAGTCCTGAGAAATTTCTGCAAATATTTTCAGACAGTTTTGAACCAACCAAAACCAAAATTTCCACCAGGAATTTGATTGCAAATTATTTTCTCCAGTTATTTTTCAAAATTTGGAGGTTGAAAAACCTTTGATGCAGAGAATGCTAATAAACTATTCCAAATCATTAATCTGAAAATTCATACCGTCTTTAGCATTTAAGTAGCAAGAACAATATCTAAAAAAAAAAGAAAAAAACATATAAAGTTGCTTTAAAAGTGAAAAATAGAAATTTAGTAAATGCAGTAGCCTACAATTTTGTGCACTGCAAAGAATACTGAATATTCATTTGTTTTATTTTAAAAAGTTGAGGAAAAAGGTGAATCACAGAATGAACCACAGAATGGTGTTGGTTTGAAGGGATCTCAACGATTCTCTAGTTCCAACCTCCCTGCTAGGGACAGGAACACCTTCTAGTAGACCAGGTTGCTCCAAGTCTCATCCACCTCCAGGGATGGGGCATTCACAGCTTCTCTTGGTAACTTGTGCCAGTGCCTCACCATGCTCAGAGCGAAGAATTTCTTTCTTAGATCTAATCTAAATCTACCTTTTTTCAGTTTAAAGCCATTAACTCTTGCCTTATCACTGTGTGCCCTTGTCAAAAGTCCCTCTCCAGCTTTCTTGTAGGCCTCTTTTAAGTACTGGAAGGCTGCTAGAAGGTCTCCGCAGAGTATTCTCTTCTCCAGGCTGAATAACTCCAAGTCTCTCAGCCCTCAGATTATCTTTGTGGCCCTCCTCTGGACTCGTTTCAACAGGTCCATGTACTTCTTATGTTGGGGGACCCAGAGGCAAAAGCAGTACTCCAGGTGAGGTCTCACAAGAGCAGAGTAGAGGGGCAGAATCACCTTCCTCGACCTGCCGGCCACACTTCTTTGGATGCAGCCTAGGATATGGTTGGCTGTCTGGGCTGCAAGCGCACATTGCTGGCTCATGTTGAGCTTCTCATCAACCAGTACCTTGAAATCTTTCTCCTCAGGACTGCTCTTAATTCATTCTTAACCCAGCCTGTACTTGTGCTTGAGGTTGCCCCGACTCACCTGCAGGACCTTGCACTTGGCCTTGTTGAACTTCCTAAGGTTCACGTAGTCCCATCTCTCAAGCATGTCAAGGTCCCTCTGGATGGCATCTCTTCCCTCCAGCATATCAGCCACACTACACAGCTTGGTGTCATCAGCAAACTTGTTGAGGGTGCACTCGATCCCTGTCCGTGACACTGACAAAGATGGTAAACACCACCGGTCTCAATACTGATGCTTGAGGAACACCACTCATCACTGGTCTCCACTTCGATACCGAGCTGTTGAATGCAACCAATTTCTCATCCATCTAGTTGCCCATTGTCAAATCCATGTCTCTCCAATTTAGAGACAAGGATGTCATGTGGGACAGTGTCAAATGCTTTAGATAAGTCCAGGTAGATGGTGTCAGTTGCTCTTCCTTTATCCACCAACATGGTAACCCTGTTGAAGAAGGCCACTAAATTTGTCAGGCACGATTTGGCCTTGGTGAAGTCATGTCGGCTGTTACCAATCACCTTCTTTTTTACCATGTACCTTAGCATAGTTGTCAGGAGAATCTTCTCCATGATCTTGCTGGGCACAGAGGTGAGACTGATTGGCCTGTAGTTCCCTGGGTCTTCCTTTTTTCCCCTTTTAAAAAATGGGGGTTATATTTCCCTTTTCCATTCGGTGGTAACTTGACCAGATTGCCATGGCTTCTCAAATATGATGGATAGTGGCTTAGCAACTTCATCCGCCAGTTCCCTTATTACCTGTGGATGCATCTCATCAGGTCCCATGGACTTGTGCACCTGCAGGTTCCTCAGCTGGTCTCGAACCTGATCTTATCCTACAGTGGGCAGTTCTTCATTCTCCCAGTCCCTGCCTTTGCCTTCTGTGACTTGGGCTGGGCAGCTAGAGCTTTTGCCAGTGAAGACTGAGGAAAAAAGTCATTGAGTACTTCAGCCTTCTCCACATCCCGGGTAACCAGGTCTATTGTTTCCTTCTGGAGGCAGCCCACATTTTCCTTAGTCCTCCTTTTATTACTGACACACCTATAGAAGCTTTCCTTGTTGCCCTTGATGTCCCTAGCCAGATTTAATTCTATCAGAGCTTTAGCTTTCCTAACCTGATCCCTGGCTGCTTGGACCATTTCTCTGAATTAAACCTTAACACCAAAAGTACAAATCACAGGATGTTCTATTAAAGATGATCAGCTGAGAATCTTATATAAGTTTATTCCTTTGAAATTTTCTAGAATTGTATTTCCTGTTTTCACATAGACTTTTTCAAGGTTAAGGTATTTCAGAGAAATCCTACAGTTTGCCAGTGTAGACATCTATGCAAAAACTAAACTTCATCTCGTAGTTCTCCAGTCAGCAGAAATGCTTGAGTTTGAAGAGAAGTGTTTTAAGAAACCAATGGGAATATTTTCTTATCTTGGTGGTGTGCAAGGTGGATAGAGAGATCTTCAGCTATTCTTCAGATGACAGTTAAGTGATGGAAAAGGGAAGAAACCTTGGCTTCCTAATTTCCAGCTTTAAGGAATGCGTGTGTGCAGCATAGTGAAACAGGCTTTACCCTTCTGAAGCACTGTAACCTGTTAAAATCTCCTTCCTACTAAAAACAAGAACAGAAAAGGGTCTCCTGGGGTTGCAGATGAGATGAATACATTTTAACTGTTCTTTACACAGGACTTAAATGGAGAGGTCAGAACTGTTTTGATGAAAGGTTACTTCAGATCTGTCACTCAATTAATATAAAATCGTTTTGGCTAGTAAGCTCTTTTCAGTCATGCATGAAGTAAACAAAATAATCAAAGCTTTTTTAGGGGTTTTAGGTTTTTATTTTTTTTGTTTGTTTGTTTTGTTGGTTTGTTGTGTTGTGGGTTTTTTTTTTAGTAAGGAATCATTCATTGGATTGGTGTACAGGAGGTTTGGCTTGTGCCTTCCACACTGCAGCCATGCCTGCTCCTTGGTTTGCAATCTAAACCAGGAGAAAGGGAAGTGCAAAAATAAGAAAAAAAAAAAAAGAAAGAAGATCTCTATTTCAACCTAACCAACTGGACTAGGAAGTTGGGTTTATGTTCTTACTATTATTAGGAATAGGGTAAATATTTTTTAAAAAAGGTCAGGATTTAATTTTTTTCCCCTGCTTTATTTGTCTCTGTGTCTCAGAGTAAGTAGGGAATGCTGGCAGGGAGTGGAACGCTGCAAGTCCCAGGGTATAAATAGCTCTGCCTGAGCCTAACAATAACTCTGCTGCCACTGTCACAGAGCCGAGCAGAGGCAAAAAATATTGTAGCAGTATTTGTCATGCTTGTCAGAAGAAACACTTTCCTACTTAAAATATTGTTAGCAGAAATTCATATCAGTTGATTAGGTCAATTTTCTTGAGCTTGATATAAACAGTTTCATGGTATCTCTTCAAGTTAGAAATGCTCTTCCCTTCGGCAGTTACGTTATTTCACACTTACCAAATAATATGCCTATACTGTGTCACCCAAATTCAGCTGCAGCTGCTCTGATATGAGGATCAAGATAGCAAATTAAAATACTTAATGAGATAGTTTACATAAATGACACTTCATGCTTGTTCTGCTTCCTCCAGCTGTTGTGTTGAAACATTGAACACAGACTTGGGATTTGGAAGACCATTTATGATACCTCCATGAAACAGGCAAGATCAGGTTGGGGGCGGAGGGGAGGCAGAAAAAGAGAGGGGACAACGAAGAGTGAAGGTGATGCTCACAAATCAAGTTAGGAAGCAGGGGAAACAAAATATCTTCAATAGTCAAGTAGATGAAAAGATCATAATGGACTTCAGCAAGAAACAGTACTAAGTGACTCAGATGTTTGATACAGTGCAAAAAGGTATATCTTCTTGATATTATCAAAGAAGAAAACCAGTAGCAAAGAATGAATCCAAAAAGAACTTAAAAAAAAACCCCAAAAGTAAAACCTCAAAATGTTTGTAAGATAAGAGACTTCTCTAGAGAGAACAGTGGAAGTGAAGCTACTTGTGAGACTGAAAGACAGAAAGGCAAATGGCAGGAAAACTCTCATAAGGGTCAGACTTTATTACGCAGAATAAAGTTGCAGAAGTTGCAAGAACGGAAGGACTCGCACATAGGTTTGATAAATTAAGAGCATCAAAATGAGTTTCACCATCAGTGAGGACAGAAGCTCAGAAATGGGAAGAGAAAGTGGAATAAACAGATGGGAAAAGGATGAAAATAAGGTAAAAGGACATTGCTCAGAAGAGAGAAAGGGGCTGCTCTTTGTCCAACAAAAATGTAATGTAAGTAACCTGAAGACTCAAGAGTTATTACTGAAGGAAAAGTAAGGTTTCTCCCATGATCTATGTGTTCTGAATTAGATATTTGATGCTATTTAAGTCTTTCATGGGATTGTGTAGCTGAACCTGTAGAGAACAGACATAAATCCACATCATGCTGTTACTTTAATATTTTTCATGCATGGTGATCCTCAAAACCAGAAAAGCAGTCTGCAGCACTAGCCTTCTACTGTTCTGGAAATCTCAAGAAAAAAATTTGCTGTAGAGCATAACATGCAAATGTGTAAATATCAGTAAAAAATACGTCTATGTATCTATAGAAACTTGTTACTTACTGTTATAGAATCATAGAATTGTTTAGGTTGGAAAGGACTTTTAAGATAATCAAGTCCAACTGTTAACCTAGTACTGCCAAGTCCACCACTAAACCATGTCTCTAAGCACCACAGCTACACATCTTTTCAATACCTCCAGGGATAGTGACTCAATCACTTTCTTGGGCAGCCTGTTCCAACATTTGAGAACCCTTTTGGTGAAGAAATTTTTCCTAATCTAAATGGCCCTTGGCACAACTTGAGGCCATTTCCTCTTGCCCTATCACCTGTTACTTGGGAAAAGAGAACAACACCCACCTCGCTACAACCCCCTTTCAGGTAGTTGCAGAGAGTGATAGGGTCTCCCCTCAGCCTCCTTTTCTCCAGATCAAACAATCTCAGTTCCCTCAGCTGCTCCTCATAAAACACATGCATTAGACCTTCACCAGCTTCAGTGCTCTTCTTTGGACACACTTCAGCACTTCAATGTCTTTCTTGTAGTGAGGGGCCCAAAACTGAACACAGTACTCGAGGTGTTACAAGTTTCTGTACAATTTCTCTGATTGATAGACTACATTGCCACTGCATGTTGCTCTTAAGACAAAGACTGGTGACAAGGAATGAGGTTTAATGAGACTTAATAAAATTTATAAAGTGATTTTTGAGAAGGACATCTATGCCTCTACATTAATAGCTGCCTCAATCACCAACAATACTTACCTGTAAGAAAGAATAAAAAGATTCTCAGAAAGCTGATAGCTAACAGACAAGGTAAATGACTGTTTTAGTCTTCTGTTAAAAGGAAAATTGAACAAGTGAAGCAAGTGGCACTTTCTTAATTAGATTTTAAAGATCTTTATGCCAGTGTAACTCAAATAAGGATATGTATCTCATCGATGTCTTTCTTTTCTGACCATTCTTGTCCGTTCTTTCATGACACTGATGCACGGATGAAATCCCATTCTTTACTACAAAACCAAGTCACTCTTTGTATTTTACTACACAGTCTAACCTGGCTATCTTATTTATTGCATATTTGTATCTTATTTGAACCTCTGCTGATTTAAAAGAAAAATGACACTGATTAAATGACATGATCCTAAAATTCTCAGTCAACTTCAAGAGACTCCCATAGTGTCATTCCTGATAATTAGCAAAATAATGTTTTTCACATTGTGAAAAAGGTGACAAGGCATTTCTAATTTTAAATTCAAGGTACTGAGTAGGATTTATTGCTCATCATTATGCTGCTACTTAATATGTAATTTGACAATCTGGTCATCTCACCTAATTTTGAATCACTGCAATGTGGAGGTCTTTACTTTCTCTTTTGATGAAACTGATTAGCTCAGCTTAGCTCAGCTGTAGGTGTTTACACTGTAGACATCGACATGTTGACATCACCATCATCAGAATTTGCTAAAAATCTGAGGTGTCAAGAGTCTTGAGGGCACCGAAGCCTCAGTGGACCCCCATCCATGCACCCTGCTAATGGATCAGGATTCCCATTTCAGCTCAGCCCAAGGCCATCAGTCCCTGCTGAGTGGTGCTGCAGGAGTGTCTGTTCGTAGCCCTGTCTCTGGATGGCCCCAAGTTGTAGCCTTTCTTCCAGCTCTGTCTTGTGCTCACATCTCCTCCTGCTCCTGACTGGACTCCCTGGTTTGACCTTGACCCTGACTCACCACTTTGCCTAGTTGGGGACTACTGGTGGACTCGGTTATCAGCACCCAGTTCTGCTCACTCTGCTTGGGTGCTGGAGGACATTGCTCTGTCAGTAAAGGTACTACCAGTGCTGAGTCACTTATGTTTTTTTTGGAGTCACCTAGAGTGAAGCATCACTCCAAGTTAGAGAGTCAAACTTCTTGTCTCTCCGGCATTCTGTAGTCCATCTTTAACTTTGCTTTCTAGCATCAAATATCTATCTACAAGGTACTGCTTCTTATGAAAGATCCCTCAGGGTTCATAGATAGTGGGTTAAACATCTCTTCCTCTCAAGTATATGTAAAATCTACATATAATATCTGATGCAGCCAGAAAATGCAGAGAGGGATTTGCCTTCCTTGTCCATATACATTACTTCTGTATACATTTTTTAATGAATCTTACTCATCCTTAATGATCATTCAATGACCTTTGAAATATAATCACTAGCTACAGTACATCTGCATTGACTCCACTCATGCGATGTCTGTATCTTTCTCATATTAATGTATGCAGTTTCCTTTGATCCAGTTGTAGCAAATAGGAACAAAAGCTCATTTCAGATATTTCAAATGAATTTTCTTTTTGTCATCTAATTCATCCCCCTGCCACTGTATGATTGTTCCCTACAATGTATTTTTTAAAAGCTCTCTTGATGGATGGTGTCTTCTATTGTAACTTTTGTGCTACTATCATTCATTTCCTTTATTGCAGAAGACAAAGACATTTTATTGGCACACTCCTTTCACTTAGTGTTTTATCTACTAACTTTTTCAAATAAAAATCCTTCACAAACTTTTGCTGGAGATTAAATAAAGAATTTTGTGCAGATGGTTGTCTCAGAGTTCATTTGGGTTGTCCCATCCCTCTATTACCTGTTGCATTGTCTATTCTAAATTCCATTTCTACACCTCTTGTAGAGTTGTGGTCCACTGAAGTGAGAAGTGAATGTTAAAATCCCTATGAATTTACTTAGAGGATGATTTCATCTTGTTTGCTTTCAGTTCAACAAAGTATTTCTACCTTAGCTTAAGAATACAAATAATAACCTCATGCTTAAATTTAGCAAAGTACAATGTAATCTGTGACTGAAGCTGTTGTGTGCTCAACTAATTGTTTAAGCAAAGATCTACATATGCTCCTCAATTCCCATCAAATCTCCTACTTCAAACTATTTGAGAAAAATAAAATTGAGTAAATTATTTTTTCAGCTATGTGCTGTTGCTTAATAAAATAGTTAATAAAACTTTTTTTTTTTTTTTCTGCATTGAAACTGATGGATACATCAGGAGTGATTTATTTAATGCTATCTCAAGGTCTATAGGAAGAAGAAACCTGAATCAAGTTTTACCAAGTCTAAGACAAGTGTCCTGTTCACTGGACAACTCTACCTTGTAGAAAGATCAGTGTTCAGCATTTAGATCTTAGCTCCCTGAAGATTAAACTCATGTCTGCTTAGCAACAACTTCTAACTCCAAACATAAATTCCTCAGTTACTCAAGTTCCCATTGGTAAAATCTCATTGCTTTTTCTTCTTCTATATGGAAGAAGTATACCTTCTATACATGGATGCGTATATCTGACATACTACCTAGTACATCCAGCTAAATCCAGGTGTTTTTGAGCTATGTGGTGCATGGACCTGGGTGCAGCATTTGGAAAAAGTGCCTCCCACCTCTTGGGTCTGCTGAAGAGATTCAGCAGTATAGAATAGTCCTACACAAGGTCCAGAGTGCTCAGCTGAGATGTCATCAGCCCTGGAGTGAGTTCAACTCAAACTAGAAGAAAGCATAATGGAGCGGGGAAACTCCAGTCATTGTCCCTCATTCTCTGCATTATACCTCCTTACACTTCTATGTTTAAAAAAGAAAAAATTGCTAGGACTTCAGGCAGTGTTTGATTTCTCTCCTAAAAATGACCATAATTCAGATCTGAACTTAAAACTTCTAGCCAGTAATTTTCATGGCCCATGAGGGGTGTGGGTTTTTTGATTTTTTTCCCCATAATACATGAGTGGCAAAATGAATTCTGATTTATTTTTTTCCTGTCAATCTCTGAAGCACAGTTGAAGGAGGGTAGGTTGACCACTACTATGAATGAAGTGGTAGAGACAATGTTTTCTTTGGCTTGATCTCCTACTTTTAACTAACTATATAACTCAATGTAATAATTCTAGCATGCCTCAAAGTATCTTTGAAGAGGCCACTTACGTCATAAACCTAATCCAACATTTATTATTATTTATTGTGATGCTATTACAGCTCTGTTATGCAAGACAGTTACAAAGATGAGTTTACAAAGACAGACTCTTCCTTGAGCATGAAATCCTACATCTTTTTATTGGTCTAAGAGTATTTTCCCATAGATTACAGTTTAGTTTAACGGTTTTAACCCATTATTTTAGAAAGCAATATGAATAAATAGAATATAAACCAGCTCACAGTCTGAAGTCATTCAGTCACACATTGTACTTCCTCAAAACTACTGAAAGTGCTTTTGGCACTACATGACCAGATATAAATTTTATATATACCCTCTCTCCTCACTGCAGTTAAGAGTGATGACAGCACTCAAAGGATATTGTGAAATACAAACATCTGCATACTGGTAGCTGTTTTTTGACTTTTGAATATTACATTCCATTTTTAATTCATAGTTCTGCAAACTCAGACTTCATCTCTCAATTTTAGCTGGTTTCTTTGTCAAAATACTCTCTACAGATCTGTGACAATAGTGATGGCAACAGGAAACACCAGGAAATGTTTTCCTATTGTATTTGCTAATGTGGCTCCTTATATGTGTTTTCACTCTATTATCCACAAGTAACCATACACACATTCCTCATCTGTTGCAAGGGAAAAGAAAATGGATTACATAAATGATTTGCAGTTGTAAAACAGATTTGCTTTAGCATTCATCAGTCGTTTTCAGTAATCCATTCTGCTTCATACTATAGTGCATTGCCCACTGACAGATGTTTACCACAACCTCAGTCTAGTGATTAATTAAAGCAAATGAATTCAGGTGATGTTTACATGGTTGCTTAACTTTCACTTACACTTCCCAAGATGTCTCTAACTGGCTGTCTTTTGTGCTGAACATGCCTAAGCTTAAACTCTGTTTCTTTACTAATACTGAGTCAGTATTAATAACTGAGGTCTTGGCACTTAGGTTGTGTAGACATAAAAAGGAACCTGAAATTCAGTAAGAATTAGAGAAATTCCCAATCAAACTGCATTCAAACAGAAGTCAAGACAGGAAGATGGACCTGGTAAACAATTTTCCTATCACCCCTATCCTTATTTGCACTTTGGAAGATTTTCCTGTCTTACTGAATCTCACAGGTCTCTCTAGTTTTAACTTCGGAACTTTGGATCACTACTTTGGATCACTACTACAAGATTTTCTTTTCTATCTGACATAAAAAGATCAAAAACTTAAATGTAAAAAAGGTTGTCTGCTTCCACAACCATCTCCCCAATAACAGATGAAAATTTATCAGAAGGGGAATGTCTCTATACAGACATATTACATAGTCATGTAGGTCCTCAGATGACCAAAGAACACAGATAATTTCAGCCTTCCTAAAGGTGATTCTCTCCCTGCCTGAGACACTGTGCTCTCATACACCTTGTCAGAACATTTAGCAACTGAAATACAAAATCTAACAGTCAATAGTGGTAAGGATATATCTGAGGTCAATTTAGTCCACAAAGTGAACAAATTGCTTGAAACTGGGGAGGAAAGATCAAGTATAATTGTCATGGGAACTTTTTCTTCTGTGTCTAGGCAGAGACTGCATTGATGGGCTCAGCCAAGCACTGAGGTTCACATGTTGATGAGGTACAAACCTGTTGCTGGCTTTTTTATGCCATGGCAATAACCTTTCTCTGTGAAGGAATTAGTGTTTATTAGTGGGGAATACTCAAGCAGTTGCACACATAGACACTGTCCCTGCTAGTTGTAATCTTTTACCAACATCCTAAGTTTGAGGTTTACCCACTAATGGATAATCCTTTCCAGTATTCAAATAATTTATACTTAAATTTTTCACTTGATTATGAGATAATAATTATAAAGCTTTTAATGTTAAGCTATGTTAAAGTCACACAGTAATATGCTGACTTTTGTATAGTTTCAATCTTCAAAATACGGACACTTCTCATGGTTATTTAAAATTGGATTAAATGCTTTGAATGATACATACTCAAATATAGTCTGTGGGATATGAGTAGTATATATATTATTATTTAGATCAACCTGCTAGTTGCTAAACATTCAAATATACTTCTCAGAACTTTGTTCTACTGTTGTTTTTTTTTGTTGTTGTTGTTTGTTGTTTTTTTTTTTTCCCAAAACTCAGAATGCCATAACTATTAAAAAGCACTGGCAGAAATTAAAACACTTCCTAACTGGAGACCTCAAATATTTTGGCATGTAAAAGGGAGAAAAGAAGAGGCTGAGCATTTGATAATGCTCAGGAACTACAGGCATTGTATTTAGTATTAAGTTCCAAAATCCAGTTAAAGCATTTCTCAGCATCTTCTCTTGATTATTGCAGTCTCATTGTGAACACCAGCACTTTTTTCTAAGCCGGTCTTTTGTTGCCCCTACATAGTCCCAGTGTTTGGAGCTACTTGGCATTCTTAAGATCCCCAGAACTTCTAAATGACCTAGCAGCACTGCTAGGGCAGAGCTGAATGAACTGAAGCAGATGAACAAACAATCTGTATTCTTGTACAATTTTTTGCAATTCCCAGTTGCTTTTCTATCCACTGACTGATTATGTTTCCATCGACCGTGAAACTAAATTCAGACATTTGTGTTCAGTACTTACTCTTGTGCTAAGATAAGCCTATTCATGGAGTTTGCAAGATTTTTGGAAGGATAAACCTGCAAACTGTATGATATTCAATTGAATAACTACAGTTGTAAAAAAATCTGAATATGTTGCTAGTTTTTATAAACTCAAATGTCATAATCCAAATATTATAATTCATTTTTCATAATGGATTTCATTTTATTATAATCGATATTCCAAATATTGTAATGCATTTTCTGTAACTAAAGATTAGCTAATGATTACTAACCTTTTTTCCATACTAAAAATATAAAAATAAAGAATAAAAATCACAATAATGTATGAAGTCTCAAAGTTTAAAAGTGACCATTGCAAACAGGACTCCAAACAGAATTCTATGTGCTTTCTATATTTATTTTAAAAAAGAATCTGCTATTCTAACCCCCAGTTTCAGCATGACACAACAGCTACTTTTTCTTCTCTCCCTCGTTCGTTTGATTCTAGCTTTAGTTTTCTTATGCTGACCAGCTCTGTTAGGATGAATTCTTCCAGATGATACTCAGGTTTCTTTGGTAAATTCCAAGCTTTTCTGGCAAAACCTCCCTCTCACAGCACAATTCAAACCATCTTCACTTCTGCAAAACATATGTTCCTCCATGTACTTATGCATAAGCCTATGCCTTCATGGCATACCTACAAATAGTCCTCACTGATGAAACTGATTTTCTTTGGGGAAAAAAAAAACCAACAAACAACAAAAAGTTTTGTTTGTCTTTGGCTTTCTTCTAAGTTGCTTTTTGAAAACTGACCTGAACACTCATAGGCTACATTTGTTTCTGAATCATAAAGATACGTGCTCTTAAATCCTCTGGCTGCAACTGAAAGTTGGCTTTAGTGGTGAATGCATTATCTTCTGAATCCAAAATTCATTGTCAAATATAAATACTAAAACCAACTTACGGTTTACATTGTTTTACATTGTTTTAGCTTTGAAGTTAGGTATGCTGCATAAAAGAGAGAGGGAAATGCTACAGTAAATTCCATTCTTACATGAATGCCTTAATGTCAACAGTCTACATGTAGGCAGTAATTGCATTTCCCCTTAATACGACATAATCATGTCTAGGACAAAAAAGTAACAGCTGATTAAAAACAAACAGGAATGTAGTTGCAATGAATCTCTATTTGCTAGGCTGAATGTTGGGATAGTTTGAGAGATGAAGAAGAGAAGAAAGGGCATGAAAATGCCTTGACAGCTAGGTATAGCAAAAAGAGTGGACCTAGACTCTAGCTGGACTAGAGGATTCGCAGTTCTAAGACACCATGGCCATGAGGAACTAATGAGTTCTAATTTTAACACTTTCCACAGCATTCTTAAATTGGAGAAGAATGTGTTCAAAAGAAACTCCATAGAGTGCTAAGACAATATTTTTAGAGAACAAGTAATTTTTCACTCAGGTAGATTTATTTACTCACAATGTCTTGTCTAGCATTTCTACCTCATACTTTTGTAGAGCTACACTCTAAATCTTCATGAGACCATTTATACTTTGCTATTTCCTCTCTCTACTTAACTTTGTATATATAGATCATGGTAGTGTTTTAGCAGCTCCACCAAATGATTAATTAACAGTGATGGCTTTTGGAAGATATAAAGTATTTAGAGTTTGGAACTGGGGCTGGCACTTTGTCTCTTCAGGAAAAAAAAAAAAAAGAAAAAGGTGTGAATCAACTCAAACGTTCCAAAATGACAATTCTATAAGGAAGGGCTAGAGTGGAGAACTACATTTGGTTTGGAATCGGAAGCAGCACAATAGATCAAGACATTGTTGAACCCATACTATAAAGCTTTGCTGGCTAAGTAGTTTTGCTACCAAGGATATGAACTGATGTTAAAGTAACTATAATGCTTTCAGGACTGAGATTCAATCTCCACTTGTCACTGAATGGGATCATACGGATGGATCAGAGCTACAGAGTGAAACTCTGCTTGCATATCATGCTAAGACATTGAAGAGAGTCCAGATAATATAATTAAGTTAATCTTGAAGACTCTACTGAGTCTTAAAGACTATTCTTGTCACTGAGTGAGAAGCTTGTTTCTGTGATATCATACTGTTTAAAAATTAATGTACAGCAGACATGCAACAGATTGCAAATGAAACATTAGCAACGTTTCGTAGTGACAAAATTATCTTACGGAGAACCAACACTGCTTAACAGTACGAGTGCCAGTTTTTCTTTATTGAACTCGTACTAATTCTAAGTATTAAAGTATCATGATCTTTATGTTTTTTTTATGGTCTTGTTGACTTTTAATGTTGTGACTGCACCATGATTTCTAACTTCCCCCTCCTACTATGAATGCTAGAAATCTATTTTGCTTTAAAATGTCAGTGTTGAAGAGCAGTGAGTGAGTGACTGAGTCAGTGAGTCTCACATGTTTGCATTAGAGTCCAAGATCTAGGAGACCACAGAGTCAATAAAAGTATATGTGTCATACTTATTATTCTGCTGAATACGAATGAGCTGCAGCTGAAGAATCATTGTCAATAAATTATTGGGTAAAACTTGGAATAATGAACAAACTTAATTAACGCCATAATCTGTAGGAACTTGTTTTATACTACTTCATGAACGTTGTATCTCTATTAAGACATCATTGAAACTACTATGACGAAAAAGTACTAGTGAAATGCAGCCTCTTAGTTTCAAATAGCTTTTACACAAATCCACCTACTAAATTTCTCTACTAGGAACAACAAAACAAGAAACAAATTTAAAAAGCTGTGGGCTTTTTTCTGCCTTTAAGTTTTAGGAAAGTCTGGATGTCTTAACAAAACATACTTGAAAAATACAATGCTTTGTGCATCTTCTAATAGTTAGATCAAACAAAAATTGGTCTGAAATCAACAGGAAAGTCACTGTTTGTATTGGGACATGAGGTTTTCTCAGGTTGAGGACATTTACACTGATTATCACATATTTCTTGTGTTGGCTTTCCAAAGTACCCGTCAGGGTTTACATTCAGAAGCATCTACACAGTAGAGAGTGTACATCCACAGATGCACCCTAGCCTCCAGCATAATATTGTCCAAGTGCACTCACCCTCTGAGCACCCACTGTTTTCTCTATAATTATTTCTTCTGCCTTTCATGGCATGTTCTTTTATGGCATGCTGAGAAGTCATCTTGCTCTTGATAGTCAGGTTTCCAGGGAATTTTTCTAATAAACAAATACTTTATCTCTAGGAGTAATAGGATGTCAGAGGCTGTGGCACACAGAATACTATGTGTGGTTGTGCATGCATTAACTACTTCCCTTGAAGAACATTGCCTAAGACAACATATGCCATTTGAATCCGATTTTAAAATTAGGATGAATCAGCACTATGTTCTGAATGTAACATGCAGAATGCTGCAGGCTCAAATCCAACAGTGAACTAAAGATATTTTTGGAAGTGTAATGCTCCAGAAACTGTTAAATACCCAGTTTTTATGTTACTTGGTAAGCTGAAATTCATTTTTGAAAGTTGCAGTGCATTTTTATCTATTCTTTTATGTAGTTGTTGTTATTTATATTTGGTTTGACTACTGCTAACTTTATAAATAGATAAATTATCAGACAGTTGTTCTAACTCAGATTTTTTTTTCTATTTGTTAGCTGTGGAATATACAGAAAAAAATCTCGGAGATTTTTCTTTCATACTGTCACAAGTGCATGACACAATATCTGACAGCAAGCCATTCAAGCTGAAGTTTAAATAATACCGAATTAGCTACTTTAAATGCCTTTGCCTTTATATGATCACTGAAACCTGTCAACCTTTCTCTATTCACTAAGAATATTACTAATTTAGGTCAGGATATCTTGGATTCAATAGACCAGTATGTTATGGTTGCTATTTTTATATGAAGAAAAAGCACTATGATATGATCACTGAAAGTCTGCGTGTATGTCAATGTCAAAGGACATTTACCATGGTCTTTCACTGGGGGAATGGTTCTCTGAGACAAAAGTGTTCCTACATCAGTTTTATTATGACTAAAGAAGTCTATTATTTCTAGCTAGAAAATAAAAATTTTGTGACAATAAGAAAATCTTATTCCTTGTAAGGTTTACTCTTTCTTTCTTATCCTTTTGTATCTGTTCTTTTCTGAGAAAAGATAGGTTGGTATGATTAAAAAAAGATACTTCTTTGTAAGAAAACAAAATATTTCCTTGACAGCAGTTATAGTCACATGCTAGTATTGTCTCTCCTTTTGAAGATGCTGAGCAAAAGAAAGTGGTCTTGGATCAAACTTCTATTAAATTTACCTTCCTTTGTATTGCTAAGCAATCAAAGCAAGTAATTATAACTGCTGCCATTCTCAAGGTCAATGTGAATCCTTACTAATCTGTAACAGCACCCTCTAAGTCCTTTGTTCACCACACAGAAAGGAAGTAAACCATAAATGGAAAAAGCTCCTCAGGGAAGCAAGCAAAAGAACAGGAAAATTATAGGCAAGGGTATAAATTCTACCAATGGGTCTACTGGATATGAAAAGCATATCTCACAGTTTACATATGAAGCTACCATAGCATTCATTCACCATATGGCAAAGAACACTATGAAAAAATTGCTCTCCTATCACTAAAAAAATTACAAGAAGGAGGGTGAGAAATCCACTTACAAGGCTTCAGAGAATTAATGAATTGAAATTTCTTGTTTATATTAGAGAAAATAGAAGAAATAAGAAGAGATATCTCTAACACGCCAAATATTTAGCAATATCTCTAATATTTTCCACTTTAGAGAAAACAGAACCGTTAATTTACTTCGCGGATGTCTGAATGGTTATGTTTCTTAAATGCTCTAAGAGGACTGAAAAAGAAAGGGTTCGCATTTTCAATCAGAACTATATTGTCACCACTTCACTCCCAAATATCTCTCACATAGAAATTAATTCATTTCCATTTGCTACTGGCAACCACTAGCCTCACCTACCCTCGCACTGAGAACTTGACTGTAGAAAAAAGAGTTTTAAGCTGGTTCTATACAACTTCATAGAGGTTTCCCTGTTTTTGCTACCTGCCTAGACACTGTTTCCTGTACTCTCTGTTTCTTAGGACAATATTGTCTTCACAAGTTAGCATCCTAAAGGAGTGCATAGGCACTCAGTTTATAGTTTTTAAATATTAAGACTCAATGTGATATTATCAAAAATGAAGCTAAGAATGGCACTGTAAATAATGTAAGCCCCCTTAATTAATAAGGCAACCTGTATTATCCCTTAAGGTACGCATATCATAGTACGTTTGGAAGGTAAAGAAAAGTGCAAGGTATTTCTCTTGTTATTTTAATTTCTTCAGAAATATGTCATATTTTAATTTGATTTCACAAGAAAGGCTATACCTGTCCAAACCAGAAGTTGTTACAAAATGGCCCATCTCATCCAGCCTTCTTGTAGGCCTCCTTAAGGTACTGGAAGGCTGCTAGAAGGTCTCCGTGGACCCTTCGTTTCTCCAGGCTGAACAACCCTAACTCTCTCAGCCTGTCTTCAGAGGAGAGGTGCTCCTTGCATCGTCTTTGTGGCCCTCTGGATTCACTTCAACAGCTCCATGTCCTTCTTATGTTGAAGAAAACAGAGCTGAAAGCAGTACTCCAGGTGGGGTCTCACGAGAGCTGAGTAGAGGGGCAGAATCACTTCCCTTGACCTGCTGGCCATGCTTCTTTTGATGCAGCCCAGGATATGGTTGGCTTTCTGGGCTGCAAGAGCACATTGCCTGCTCATGTTGAGCTTCTCATCAACCAACACATTCAAGTCTTCTCCTCAGGACTACTCTCAATCCATTCTCCATCCAGCCTGTATTTGTGCTTAGGATTGCCCTGACCCATGAGCAGGATCTTGCACTTGGCCTTGTTGAACTTCATAAGGTTCGCACAGGCCCACCTTTCCAGCCTGTCATGGTTCCTCTGGATGGCATCCCTTCCCTCCAGTGTGTCCACCACACCACACATTTTAATGTCGTCAGCAGATGCGATGAGGGTGCACTCAATCCTACTGTCCATGTTGCTGACAATGGTGTTAAAAAGTGCCAGTTCCAATATCAAACCCTGAGAAATGCCACTTGTCACTGGCCTCTACTTGGACATGGAGCCATTGCCCACAACTCTTTGAGTGCGACCATCCAGCCCATTCCTTATCCATTCAGTGGTCCGTCGTCAAAACCATGTCTCTCCAATTTGGAGACAAGGATGTCATGTGGGACAGTATCAAATGCTTTCCACAAGTCCAGGTGATAACGTCAGTTGCTCTTCTCTTATCCACCAATGCTGTAACCCCGTAGTAGAAGGACACTAAACTTGTCAGGCATGATTTGGCCTTGGTGAAGTCATGTTGGCTGTTACCAATCACCTCCTTTTTTTCCATGTGCCTTAGCATAGTTGTCAGGAGAATCTGCTCCATGATCTTGCCGGGCACAGAGGTGAGACTGACTGGCCTGTAGTTCCCTGGGTCTTCCTTTTCTCTCTTTTAAAAAACGAAGGTTATATTTCCCTTTTTCCAGTCAGTAGGAACTTCACCGCAGTGCCACGGCTTCTCAAATATGATGGATAGTGGCTTAGCAACTTCATCTGCAAGTTCCATCAGGACCCATGGATGCGTCTCATCAGATCCCATGGACTTGTGCACCTGCAGGTTCCTTAGATGGTCTCAAACTTGATCTCCTACAGTGGGCAGTTCTTCATTCTTCCAGTTCCTGTCTTTGCCTTCTGTGACTTGGGTAGTGTGCTTAGAGATCTTGCCAGTGAAGGCTGAGGCAAAAAAAGTCATTGAGTACCTCAGCCTTCTCCACATCCTGGGTAACCAGGTCTATTGTTTCCTTTTGGAAAGGGCCCACATTTTCCCTAGGCTTCCTTTTATTACTGACACACCTATAGAAGCTTTTCTTGTTGCCCTTGATGTCCCTGGCCAGATTTAATTCTATCAGAGCTTTAGCTTTCCTAACCTGACTCCCAGCTGCTCTAACAATTTCTCTGTATTCCTCCCAGGCTACTCATCCTTGCTTCCACCCTCTGTAGGCTTCCTTTTTGTGCTTGAGTTTGTCCAGGAGCTCCTTGTTCATCCATGCAGGCCTACTGATGTTTCTGCCCGATCTCTTCTTTGTTGGGCTGTATTGCTCCTGAGCTTGGAGGAGGTTATCCTTGAATATTAACCAGCTTTCTTAGGACTCTCTTCCCTCCAGGGCTATATCCCATGATACTCTACCACGCAGATCCCTGAAAACACCAATTTCTGCTCTCCTGAAATCCAGGGTAGGGATCTTGCTGTGCTCCCTCCTCACCACACTAAGGATCTTGCACTTCATCATTTCATGGTCACTGCAACCAAGAATGCCCTTGAGCTTCACATTCGCCACCAGCCCCTCCTCATTGGTGAGAACAAGGTCCAGCATATCACCTCTCCTCATTGGTTCCCTTATCACATAGAGAAGGACGCTATCACCAATGCACACCAGGAACCTCCTGGACTGCTTATGCCCTGATGTATTGTCCCTCCAACAGATATCAGGGTGGTTGAGGACCTGGGCTCATGAATGTAAGGCTGCTCTTATCTATCTATAGAGAGGCCTCATCTGCTTGGTCATCTTGGTCAAGTGGCCTGTAGCAGACCCCTCACCATAATATCACCTATCCCTGTCTTCCCTTTAATTCTGACCCATAAGCTCTCAGTCTGCTCCTCATCCATCCCAAGGCAGAGCTCCATGCACTCCAGCTGGTCATTGACACAGAGAGTGACATCTCCTCCTCGTCTGCCCTGTCTATCTTTTCTAAAGAGCCTGTCTATCTTTTCTAAAGAGCCTGTATCCTCCCATTTCAACACTCCAGTCATAGGATTCATCCCACCACACTTCTGTTATGCCAATAAGATCTTAGCTGTGCAGGTGTACGCACGTCTCTAAATCCTCTTGTTTATTCCCCATGCCACATGTGTTTGCATAGAGGCATTTAAGTTAGGCCCCTGATGAAGTTGACTTACTGGCTGGAGTGTCTGGAATTCCTTTCTGCTGCTCTTCAGGTGCTCTCGGCTTGTCACAGTCAAGACTGATATTATCCCTCTCCCCCTTCAAGTTTAGTTTAAAGCCCTGTCAATGGGCCCTGCTAGCTCATGAGGAAAGACTCTCTTCTGCCTTTGAGAAAGTTTAACGCCATCTGGCGTCAGCAAGCCTGGTGCCATTATCAAAAAACCCTAAATTGTGGTGATGACATCAGCCATGGAGCCATGTATTATTAGACAGGGCGCATCTGTTTCTTCCAATGTTGCTGCTGCAACTGGAAGGAGATAGGAAATATCTCTTATGAAATACTGTAGACAATTGAATGCTAGAGGAAATTGCATCAGTAAGGAGTCACAATAGTTACGAATTTTAAAATAATATAGAAAAAATCCCTGGTTGGTGAATTTGATTGCTTTTCAGTAATTGCAGTAGATCACAACATACAAGAAATTCAGAATAAACACTAATTGAAATGTATCTATTTGTTAAATGACTCCAAGTGGAAAATTTCTGTTTTTCTAGTGAACTTCTACTTTCTTTCAAAGTCATCGTATTTGCATGATAAGCTAGTTTTATTCTGTTGTCTACTGTGCTTCAATTTAACTTGCCATAGCAAGTCTCTCTTTCTTTTATTTACTGAACGACATTTTCCACTGAATAGTCAAATTCATTTTGAAATAGAAAAGGGTAAGTGCTGCTAGTAAAGTCACTCTAGCATTTATCAGAAACATTAGTATATTTTCATTAGTGACACCAAAATACTGTGAAGAATATTGTTTCTTTATAGTACAGATTGTATTGCGTTACGTTTTTAAATGTTTATTACACAGGATTAAAATAGATTTCCTCCTTAACAAATGAAAATTTTGCACACAATCAGAGGAGCCTGAAAGATGCTGTAGTTCCATTCAACTGTAGATTTGCTCTGTATCCAATGAATTATCTCCTTATAATTAAGTTGTCATAGCAATGCATTTTTAATAGTATGATTCGTATGCCAGTAATGATCTGGAGACAGAGCTGTTGATAGTTTTTTAGTATTCAGTAACATTAAATTATAACTTTAGGAAATACACAAGTACTGGTCTACTCGCACTAGCAGAAGAACATGTTGATCAGAGTTAAATTAGGCCAAAGTATAATCTGACATACACGACTAACAGAAAGCTACATAAAACTTCAGGAGGCTCAGCTCAAGAAAGTAAAGGCAAATTCTGCACCTGCTTTGTTTTAAATGTATATGCTTAATGATTGAAAAAAAACGAAATAATTACACCTTATTAGGCAGAAAGAAAGGTTTTGGGACTTTTTTTTTTTCCAAAGGTGTTGCTTCTGTATATTGGTACTTAGATGGTACACCAGGCAGCTATGGAGAATAAGCACTGATAATGGGAAATCACAGTACTTTTCTGACTCTTTTTTAGCATGTATTTCTGTATTTTTAACAGATCAATTAAATTACACACATTTATAAGGCTTCAAAATAACAGGAAATCATCCTCCAAGGACTAGAACTGTTTGTCATGGCTGTTTCCAAGGCACTGATGGCAAGTGTCAGTATGCATGAGTCTGTGAGAGCAAGGCATGAATCATGAGCAAAGAAAATTGCCTGATATTCAATTTCTTTTTTAATTCAAAATGTGAAGATTAATGTGCATTATTTTTTAGTATTAGACAAAATGTAAGTGAATCAAAGAGAGATGAAGAAGAAAATGGTGTTAGCTTATTTTCTGTGGCTGAGAAAGATAAGGAAGGTAGAGGAAAAAAAGATTCTTTTCCTTATGTTTCTCTAAAAGGATAAGGCTTAAATTTTGAAGTGTTGGCTGAGAAGAGTATTACACAGCACACATCCTCTAAATGTTCCTTCAAAGGGCTGATGAAGGTGAAAGTACATTGTGAATGCAGCAACTGACCTAACTAATATGTCTTAATGAAGATGTGTATTGATCTGGTTATGAGGAATATTTAGCCTCTAAATATATAAATGTGAAATGGTAATTGTTCACTCTGAAGTTTCTGACCTTCTCTGGATGCTGTGAGAAACACATCTCCTGAAGTCAGACTTTAGAAGCTTGCAAGCAAGGGAAAGGTGTGTAAGTATTATAAATTTCATACACACTAAATTTACCTGGTTTATATATATAGCCTAAGAGTGAAAAATTAAACCAAACTTTTTTTTTTTTTTCCAGACTGAGGCACACTGTAAATTTAACAATGGCAAAGATAGTTACTAAGAGAACTGTGGAGTGATGGAGCTAAGAAAGTACCAAATGACTAAGTAGAACTTCTGCTTCCCTCTCACTTCCAGTTATATGCATTTTTCCTTAGGATCAAAGATAATCCTACACTTCGATTATCTAGGGAAAAAAGTGGAATACACAAGCTGAAGGTGACATACAAAGAAAGACTTCCAAGAAAATAATATAGTAAGAAATATGAGACTATATATATTAATAAGTGCATATATGCAATATATGCACCTTTACTCTTTATTTAGAATGGCTTGTACTTCAGTTAATAAAAAAATAAATAAATGAATGAATAACATTTTCATTAGTAGTTGTAAGCTTTCTCTTCTATGAATTTCTAGCTGTTGCTGCTTTGTTCTTCCAAAAGTGCATCTTCAAAATTAATTGAAATTGCAAATTTAACGAAGGGATCAGTAATCTATAATGTCCTCTCAGACTAGTTGGACAATTGGGTTCTTCTAATAAGGGCCCATCAGCAAGTAGTGTAGAAAATGTTGAACATGGCTAGGGTTATTAATTTCACACTATCACTGTTTCTTCCACGAAGTCTCAGATATAGTGAGAGGTAGAGCTGGTCAGCATTTGGCCCGTATGTATAGGAATAATCTGCAGATACTATGTTTTTGCGCAATTCCAAAGTACCTGTAGTCAATCTGGTTAACTATCTGGGGAACATACATCAAGAACAGCACAAGACTCTCCTGGTCTAAAAAATCATTTACAGTACGCAGAAAGAGACAACTGTTCCTTGATGACTTTTTTTTTCCAAGAATTTCCTGATTTTTTTGAGATAAAGTATATCACCTCTTCAAGACTATCCTTAAAGATATTAAGTATCTACTTCTAGTGGTCCTCTGTGAATTAAGTGCTATTCTCCTGACTACAGTCATTGATAAGGTGCAATTAAAAGATGAGATCCTACAGTCATTTCTGGATACAAAAATGTGTGTGCTCATGGAGGAATGTGGTACTTATTCAGGCCATAAAGCATGTTAGACATGGAATACATGTAGAGTTAGGAATGGTGAACAGTCTATATCCAAACCCTGAAGACTTACAGCCTTTTAACTGATACTAGTAGCATGCTGAGGTCAAGTGAAAGTTGCACAATTTTCCAGCTTTCTAGTCTATCTTTAATGAATATGGTCTCATTCACTTTCCTGGATATATTCCTAAGTATAGGGAATGAGCTGTTGCTATAGCATGCTTCTAACATAGTTCTTTGCTGCTAGGCAAAAGCTCTGCAAAGTTTTGAATTAAATGTTTGAAATAATTGCTTCTCCAGGAAAAAAGAACAAAAACAAAAACAAAACTAAAAAACATTGCATTATATTTCTGCTTTACTCTTGTTCATTTTCACATACTAAAATATCACTTAGTAGTAGCAGAAATAGTGACTGTGGATGGTCTCTGAGATTAGCTGTAAAGAGCAAGCTGTGGTGGGAGACTAGAAGTCAATAATACTCCAACTAGAAGTATAATGCATTTGGAACTTATCATTTTCTTCATATAGAGCTGCTGAGATATCAGAAGAAAAAACAACCATATTCGTTTTTCCACATGAGTACCCACAGCAATGCAGACAGCATCAGGTGCATACAGCTGCAATGCAAGTATATTTATCTCTATATAACAATAACACATGGGAGAGAGATAAACAGGGGCAAATCTTTAGCTAACTGCAACAAATATCTTTACAAATATGACTGCATTGTCTACATGGAAAGGGCGTTTTTTGAAGATCTGAGATTGGACAAGTAAGAAAGAAGAAGAGGGGGGGGGACGGGACTGATACAAAACAGAGTAGAGAGGAATATCTAGCTATTGCCTACTCTCACACTACAATGTAGGCTGACAAGGTAGTACATCAAAAACCCTTCCATACAAAAATCAGCCCAGTGTTATGAAAACGTTACTGCCAGCTTCTGAACAGGCTTTCTGTTTTGATTGCCTTTCCAAAAGGATAAAGGGAGAATCACAATCTACATTGCTGCCCCTCAAGTAAATACAATAGACTAGTCCCCTCATCATTACTCCCCTTCATTTCCCATTAAACTCCCCTTCAGTGAATAACAAAGCAGACCCTTTCCTTAAACAAGAGGTACTTCAGCTTGCAAAGCTGTATGTTTGAGAAAAACATTCTCTGCCTGCCTGGAGCTCTGCCTACTTCTCTCCTCATCACGGCACAGAAAAATTTCATCCAATTTCAGACACAAAATGGTACTAAATAACCACATCTTTTGATTGCTTTGCTCTTCCTTATGATTACTTATTAAACACAGGATATATAGGCAAAATAGTGGTAAATAAAAGCTACATGTAGTATTTTCCCTTTTCCTAGTTTAAAGTCCAAGACAGGTAGAGAGTCATGGCCTGCAAATGACCATGAAGACAAAGTTTCCCAGTTATTTTAAGTTTGCACATTAAGTATTAAGTAAGTCTTTTCCCAAGGTGCTTAAAAAAAAAAAAAGTTACACCAAAGCTTGTATTGGATAATCATTTTGAAGATGTAACACAAGTTGTCACTTTGAGAGTCAAACGAAATGAGACAAATGTGTGTTTGACTTCATTCGGCACAGAGATTTTTATAAACAGGGAAACAGGCTTTGGTTAATGCGGAAGTTTCTACCAGAAACAGCGATCTGTTAATTAAAAAGGAGCAAATCAGTGGGAAATGCTTTTTTCCTTGGCCTACAAAGTGGAATTATATTATTCATAAAAAGCATGAAAAGGGATCCTATAATACTGTATTCATTTATTGGATAATTATGACTTTCATTCAGTGATTCTCCTATACTTTGCTATTCCAATAATAAAAATGGCCAGGCTGACATCATACTTTTGCTGTTATTCCACAAGCCATCCTACTACTTGTACAATTTTAGGAAGATGTTACAGTTAACCTTGACTACTTCATTCTGTAACATAGACTCTCTCTCAGGCAAGTTTTTTTTTAAAGTTTCATATACCATAGACGTCAATATTGTATGTAGTAATATGTAACATTAATGCATAGCAACAACCTAATGTCAAATAGTAAAATGGCAAATAGGCACGTTCTAGCTAAAAGAAAAGTGAAAAAGAAGAGAAAAGACTAGATATTTTAAACAATTTATTTGTTACTGTAGCCCAAGGCTTTTTTCTGATTCTTTTCAAGCTGCAATCAAAATTACATGAAATATTTAAAATGCGATCTGGCAAGTTTACTTACTGTTTTCTGGATGCCAGCGCACTGCATTTAAATATGCATTACAGTAATGGAAGAGAAATTCATGCTTTGATCGGGTAACTTTTCCTTGAAGTAAAGGCATCAGATCATGTCCATCAATAATTCTGAGTAAGAAAGCATTTCAAAATCAGAACAATAACCCAAACTTCACCTTTCTGAGAAGACATTATGACTACATTTCCACTACTTAAAAAAGTAAATCTGAATGGCCACATCCAGTTGGTCAATTCAGAGAAAAATCTCCAGGTGCTCTTCCCCTTTGATATTTACACTATTTAAGGAAATATTAATTTTACATTTTGCCATTAGGACTGATTGTTTCCTCAGCCCATATATTTTCCTTTTTTTTTTTTTTTTTTCCCCTGAGAAAATGAACAGACGTGAATAAATTGCTACAACACAGTTCTCTAGGTATACCTGCTCAAGCTGTTCGGGAGCAGTCTGGACAAAGTAACCCTAAAACCAGAGAAATATATGCTATGCTGTGTTACCAACCCCACAAGTAATAGTAAGAACTCTGATCAGCAAATTACGTGTGCTAGAATTTAAGACAGAACTAGTCATTTCGAAGTTGAAAATGAACTATGTTTAAATACGTGTTTATCAACTACATACATACACAGAGAGAAATACATATATAAATTATCTACTTGCTGCTGGACAATTGTGATCATCCTGTGAAGGAATCAGTCAATTTAAATAAAAATGGAGTTATAAAATAAGCAAGACATTTAAATATTTCCATAAATTAAGCCTTTGCATTGCTGGAATCAGCTGGCAGGGGAGAAATCACAACCTACATTTTTTACCTGGTATGAATTACAAATTTTACAATAATTTTTGTAGGAAATTACTTTTTGCTGATGTACAGATCAGCAGGTAATTCTTTTTTAAGCATTTTGAGCAACATCTCATAAAAACTTGTCTGAAACTTCAAAAGTTTGAAAATGTCCACGTTAATTTTCATTACCATGCAAAACTCTTTTCACATTAGTGTAACTACAGGTACTAACTTCACTTTTTTAAGCCATGATCTATGTATGATTATGAAATTCTTGGCAGTGATCGTATGCAACAGGACCATATTCTGGGTAGGACTTTTCTCAAAGGATGATCAGAAAACATTCTGAAATTCCCAAAGCTGTGTTGTCCAATAACTCTGCTTTCTGGATGCGTCCCTGTCTGTGTGAGTTCATTGAATTAGAGTCTTTCCCACTTTCAATTTGTTGAGTTTCCTTGCCTGAGTAATGCACTCAGGCAAGTCTCACCCCTGCAGGCTCGCTCACTGTCAAGCTGACAGCAGGACAGATGCATGTCTATTGTACACTTTCTGTTCTACAGCCTGTTGATTGTGAAAAGGGTGTCTCCAGTCTCCAGTAATACATCTCTTGCATTCCCACAACTCTTGGTTTCACAAGGATAATAAGACTTTTCTTTCTGATTACTTATTTTTATTATTTAACTGGGAGTATGTCCTCCTTTCCTTTTTAGCCTGTGCCTTCCCGGAGATGGAACTCTATTGGTAGTAATTTCTCAGGAAAAATTCAGTGGAGTGCTAGTCCATAACCTACCAGAAACCAGTAATTATGGCATCTAGTCTACACAGAAGAATCAGAATGGATCAACTTCCAAGTGGAAGTTACACAAGTATATTGGGATTTCTATCAAAGAGATCAAAATAGAACATTGGTGCTTAGTATTCACTCAAGCAATATGAAAACAAAGTGCATAAGATCTGCCCACATTAAGAACAATCCGAACTGCTTAGGTACGACAGTTACTGCTTGTAGGGGATCTCTCAGCACCAGCCTGACTAATTTTTCATGTCTTACACATGTCCTGCCCTGCCATTTCCTTCAAGGACTCAATGAATCATCATTAGCAGAGTGCCTCTGTTCACCCCTGGTTTTCCCCCCACGGATTCTGGATGCTTTGTACTCAAAAGTGGTTTGTGTATGGTAGATGTGTTCAAAGCATATGCATATCAGCAGGTTTCTCCACTTATTGGATTTGGATGTCAACAGAGTTTAAGTGGAGGCCCCTTGCTGCTGAAACTTGGTATCTCCTGAATAAGACAAAGCACAGAGATGTAGGAGCATCAATAAAGTATCTTAACGAATTTTAGAAGTCCAGCGGGTTTTCTTATCAGGCTGCAAAACTCTGCAAGGGATTATTTTCACTAACTCGATAGGCAACAAAAAAAAAGTGAGAAAAGCTTGGCCAGCATTTTGATGTGTTTTGTTATACTAAACAGGCCAAAGTTGAGTTAGTAAAGTTTAAAATAATTTACACTTGCAGCTCCTTTTCCTACCATGTTCACTCATGTAGAACAGAGCTTTTTTTGATGCATTCATTTTTGCTTTTAGTAAATAATTCTAGGCCTAATTTGACAGTATGTTGCTCTTGGTGGTAGTCTCTTATCTTCTTGTTGCTTGATACTTGTTCTGTAAGCTAAGCTGTATTTACATACAACCTTTCTGTAAAATATATTAGTATGTCAGTATGAAAAGAGACAACATACTACTGTTAAGTAATGACAAAAAAGTATTTTTAAAATCTAGTGGTTTTTTTTTTTCATGTTCACCTCTATTTTAATAGACACCACCAGAATGTATAAAACACTCATGAGACTTTCTCTAAAACAGAGATATCTACAGAGCATACCTGTCAGAGGGTAACTGTGCCTCGGCAAGCTTGGCTATCGTAGGAAATATATCCATGTTACTTGTTGGCTCATCGATATAGGCACCAGCCTGTATCACTCCAGGCAAACGGAGAAGCCCTGGCACACGAATACCTCCTTCCCAGTTCATTGATTTTCCACCTGAAAAATGAAAGTTTTGTTTGCTAAGAAATCAATTTCTTTTTAGAAAAATACCCTCCCGCAAGATCCGATTCCCAAATATGAAAAATTCTGTTTAGCTAGAATCTTTCCATTAAATGCATTTATATAATTTTTAATTTGTTAGGTCTAGATTTCTCACCTATAATCTGTACTTTTCCCACGGTAAATCTAATAATATGTATTAGATAGAGCTTATAAAATGTATTTAGTTTACAAACAAATAACAGCTGCAGGAGACAAAAAGGCGTCTTGCAGGAATCTTCATATAGAATTCAGTCTAAATAGCGTGTCACATAGCCATGTGAAGATATAATCAAACAAAGGAATGGAAAGGCATTCGAGGATGGGCCTGCGCTCCTAGCATCCGGCTAAACACGGGGGGACCTCATTAATGTTTATAAATATGTAAAGGGTGACTGTCATGAGGATGGAGCCAGGCTCTTCTCAGTGGCATCCAATGATAGGACAAGGGGAAATGGATATAAGCTGGAACATAGGAGGTTCTGCTTAAACATGAGTAAGAACTTCTTCCCAGTAAGGGTAACAGAACACTGGAACAGGCTGCCCAGAGAGGTTGTGGAGTCTCCTTCTGTGGAGATGTTCGAAACCCGCCTGGACGCATTCTTGTGTGATCTGATCTAGGTGGTCCTGCTCTGGCAGGGGGATTGGACTAGATGATCCTCTGAGGTCCCTTCCAATCCCTAACATTCTGTGATTCTGTGATTCTGTAAACAACAGGAATCAAAAATAAATTGAGGTATGCCTAGATGTCTGAGGTATGAACCCAGAGACAATATATAGCAATTTATTAAAAATGGTGCTTAATGACTTTAAATAGAAGAAAGCACTAATTAAAGTATGTTACTAAATTCTCCAATTCAATGCATTAGGAAGAAATTCATTACAGAGACAGCAGATATCAGGACTCTGTGAAGACCTTTTCTACTTCTAAGCCAACACAGTTGCATCAAATGCACTACCAACTGATTGCATTCAACACTTCATTGCAGTTGTTTCCTTTGTTTCTACAATATCCATCATCCTCCAGTCCTCCCAACATCTTTGCAGAAGGGCAACTTACTTTTTCTATGACAACGTTTCTAACATTACTTAATATATGATTGGCATACCTCTGTATGAAGAGCAATCACAAGTGCTACTATTAATGTCTTACACAGCTATGTGACAATGTAGAGCCCTTCGGGTTGATCTTTGAAATTAATATATCACTTGGAAAAAATGTTTCTGGTAAACAGACAGGTTTTGGATGTGGTTAAGCATGGTCTTGGCCAGGCATTTACAACTAAATCGAGATTGTTTTATATAATAGAAATGTCTGAAAGAAGAGGAATATGTGTGTTGAACCTGTGCCGCTAACTGAATCAAACAGAAATTCATGGTTCAAACAAAACTACTATAAACCTATTTTTCTTATGTCTCCCTTTTTCAGGCAAAAAAAGCCACAAAAGAACAAAATATTACAACATAGTACTTCAATAGTTCTGTCTCCTTGCCTCTTAGACCTTCAAAACACCACACAGATGTTAACATCTTTGGTGTCAAGCCCAAGCCTTGCCATACATGCTGTCTATCTTACTGACTTCTCGATGATCTATTTCAGCATTGAGGGATTCAGAATCCACTTGTTTTTCTACAGGTTTTTTCAGTGTCCATAAAGATAAGTGGCAACTTCAAGAGAGAAAACGCTCTTTTGCATAGATTTTACCCATTATATATATATAAAATCTTGTGGCTGAAAAAAACTTTAGGGTTTATAATTCTTTGTTATATTAGATTTTTGTTAACTTTTTTTCACAGGTTTATCAGAATTCACAATATTGGTTAGTCAGGGACAAATAATTATCTACTCTGAAATCAGGAAACTTAACTTTCTAATATCCAACATTATGTCAAGCAACGAACTTTGCTTAAATTGTTTTTGGAAAGCAGTGCCAAGTTCAGATCTCAACAAGACTGCCTGTCTTTTAGAGCAGTCTTAAAAATTTACTCTTGTCACTGCATCAAATGCAATTCAATTCTCACAATAAAGCACATGGCTACCTATTCTAAAACTCAGGAATAAGATGCATGGATTATTTTTGTTTGCATTCTTGTAAAACTAGGATTTTCAAAACAAAAATGTAAATAAAATGTAGATTTAAGTTTGTAAAGGTGTTATTTGGTGAGGTTTAAAACATCTGCCACCTAGCAGAAGGAGGTGTGCACCCAACAGTATGGTGATCAGTTGTTAATACAGTTGGGTCGAGACCAGTGTATATGTCAACAGACTGTGTGCATCATCTGTAGAAAAGATTACTCTATCCATGTACAACAGTCATTAGGATTTTAAAAGTTTGGTGGGGATTATGTGTTACTTAGCAGGAAAGTGTCAAGATTAATATCCTGACTGGGCTACGGTTCATAGAAAATCCTATTGAGCAGAAGTAGTTAAATCCGAATAAAAATACAAGAAATGTGTAAGGACATAAAATTACAGATATCCTCAAATTAAGATATTTTTTAGTGAACAGTTATGCTGCGGAGATAATTTATGAGTCGGATCCTAGTTCCATGTACACATCACAGTAGCTTGTTGGCTGGACAATATGGACAGACAGAGAAGTATAAGAGCTGACCTATACCATAGGTAGATTTAAGTGTGAGGTTCCTTTTGTTTCTGTATACCTGTCTGAACCTAGTAACAGTGCTAGCTAGATTGGATTGTTTAAATAAATTCTTGTTTTACTATTTCTTTCTGCATAATCCGAAGACAGAGCAATTTCAATGTAAGTGGTGAATCTCATTCCCACACAAGTTGCGATTCTTAAAACCTATATATTGGATCACTTTCACAGCTCCTAGGTTCACAGTACGCTTTTCTTGAACCATTACAGAACAGGACAGAAAACTTGCACGCTACCCAAGTACAAAGAGAGCACTCGGCAAACTCTGCCTCCCTGCTGTGAGGCACAAAAAAGAAAAATGGACTCCACAGCAGGGCTATCTCCTCACTTATGTCTGTGAAGAAGTGACTGCTGTTTTCCTTCCAAAAGATTAATTGGAGCATAATTTTTTGATATCTCTAGAGGTTAGGAATAGCAGAGAACCAGGGCAGGAATTACAGGTCATTGCGGAAGACTGTCTTCTATTATCTGTGCCTATGTGGTGTTCATCTTTATTAGAAGTGTGTTTAGTGACATCACTAGAGTTGCTTAATGCCATTATGTGATTACAAATCTCTTGACATACACTGTCTTTAAAGCTCTAGTTGTTAAACATTGCTCAAGCTATCTGCATTCTTTTTTTCCTTAAAAAATAAATCAAGGTTTCACTAATAATGCTTGAAACATGAAGCAAACATCCAAACAGCTAAAATTAGAAAGAAAAAAAAAACCAACACAAAAGGTCATTATTTAAAAATAAAATCTCTTGATATTTCCAGATCTGACTCATTAGTTTTGTATTTTGCTTGGACTTGACAACACTGAAACAGAGAAAAGGCAGAAACCTAGTAGTCTGTATGCCTGGCAAACTCTAGGCAGCCTAGCTATATATTATTTTTGTTCTCTTAAATTCTTCTAAAAATGTTTTCAGAACAGCATAAAACATCCTGGGGCTGTATTTTCATGCTTAGCTATCTATGCTTTCCGAGTAGCTGTACCCTTTAGTGTTACATTGAACAATAGCCCACATTCACCTTTCCTGAAAAATCTGCAGGAGCAGGCAAAGTACAGACACAACTCTCTGCAGTCATCCACAACATGATGTCAAATTTTCATTTTAAACTCATTTCAAATCTTAGCTAAAAGAATATCTCGTTTTCTCCCTCTGGTTTAAATTGACTGCTATTACCCAACTTTGGGAATAGAGCTTTTACAAAGGATGATATATAAAGGGGAACTCTGTGGTATATCACTATTAATATTTTGAATGACGAATGATGAAAACTATTTAAAATAACTTTCTTAGGTCACTTGGATTAAAACCATACTACTCTTATTCCTTCTTATATTCTTCTAAAAACAAAGCTTCCAAACTCAGTTTATTCTCTTGAATGATAGAAAAATACAAGGAAATTCATTATTCTACCGACCTGTAGTGGACTTTATGCTACACACATCGACAATCAAAACTGGTTACTATTACTTACTTTATAAAATGATCAAAACCCGATTTATTTTCAATGGCAAGTTCACTCTTTATTTTACTGATTTTTTTAATCTGTTTCATGTACTGCTTTTGTTAATTTTCAACCTGAGCTGTTCTTGTACAGGTGAATGTAACAGACATAGCTCATTTGCACATCTTCTTATCTCATCTTTCTTCAATGAAATGAAATGGTTTCTTGGGATATTTTCTATTTCAGTCAAAATTGCAAGATGGGTTGATTATTTAAAAACCTGGATCACTTCAGAGAGAATACAAAAATACACTATATGTGAAAGAAAAGGTCAATTCCTGCTCTCATTGAAGTCAAAAGTAAAACTCCAACTAATATCATTAAATATGCAATAGCATATTTCCTGAGGCCGAAGTAATGGTCAGCTTGATTTCTCTGTGGCTTACAGACAGGAAAAGGTTTACTAATAGCTTCAAGAAACACTGCCGCATGAACTTATCACTGCAGTATATGAAATTGTACAGAAATAATAAATTTCAATAAAATATTGGATAAATCAGTTCTCCAGTCTTTGTTTAGCTCTCACAGATCTGTAGTAAATTTAGAAAATCAAGATCTAAGTCTTTAAGAAACATTCATTATTATTTTTCATGGATATTAACAGAGTAACTGAATACACCTATTTCTAAGGCACAAAGCACTTGAATGTTTCTCAAATGGTTTGCCATTATCAGCTCTTGACTCGGATTCCATTAGCAGCAGAACTCATGCCCCACTGTAGCAGCATGACAGTAGCCAAGCGTCTGTATGCTTTGTGCTAAATGCTTCATAAATACAAAGAAAGATAATGTTTCTAATGTGCAGGTCCAAGGTACAGGAAAAATATATTTAGCTATGGATCCAAAAGAAGCTGACAGTAAGAGCATTAAGAGAAGTAAGGAGACTCCATAGTAAATCTCATATGTAACAGAGTGGGACAGGTGTCAACAAGAGATAATGAAGGAGGACTTCCACTGTCTGCATATGTACCGGTGGAACAGTATAACGAGAAAAAGCGTGGAAAAAAGTTTTTAACGCCGTCAGTGTTTACTGCTATACCGTATGTAACAGGAGAGACATATTTTCTAACACACTGACGCTAACTCAAGAAATGAGTCACTACGCAAGTAAATAAAAATTATCACAAAATAATTAGATTCAATGTCTCAGGGTACCAAAGAAGAATACAATGGCATCCATACTCTATTCATCCATTTATTCTATTCATTCTATTCATCTTATTCTAAAGTAGATATCTAAATATTTAAGAAAAAATAACCTTATTTCTCTTCCTAAAGGAAAGCTAAGGTGACCAGCTCAAACGGACACGCGTAAACTGTAGATGTCATGCTAATGAGAAAAAATACCTAAGCAGAAGTCAGTGCAGATATCCTGGATATCACATACAAAAACAATATCTTAAAGTTCCATACATTTTAACCGAGAAATGTCACAGAGCAAATAAAAAAAAATTGTTGGAAAAAATTACATATAAAGTTTTAAGAAGAGACTTTAGTTAAACGCATAGTTTCCACATTTCAATCTGAAAATGTTAATATTAATAGGATAAAAAGGACCATAATTTATATGTCATAGGTCATAATAACTTGCATGCTATAAATAACTTAGAGTTTATAAATTACACATCATATGTGACATACACCAATATATGAAGAAGCATTGAGTGATCTGGTATCAATAATAAAGAGCTAAATAGAAAAACACAGAAATAAAGATTTTTTTAAAAAATATGTCATGAACTGGAAGTTTGCAAAGGAATTAATAAGCCCAAAGGACACATTGGTCCACTAAGTCCACAGGAGCTACTAGATTTCTGAGAGAAACTGATAATTTCTTTGACCAGTTTCAGAACAAAACACTAGACAGGAAAAATACATTATCATGTATGCACCCAGGAGTCCTTCAGGAGTTCAGGCAGGAAGGTCTTGAGTTATTGGCAAGAAATTCTTGCTAAAACAGTCAATGTTTTCTTGTTTTAGAGACTGTATTTAGATTTAAACCTTTGAAAGATCTTTGACAAGGACCTTCAGGTAAAGTTTCTGGAACATTAATCATGTGTTAGGAGAGAAAAGGTTGTCATGAATCAAGATCTGACTACCAGGAAGGAAAAAGAGATAAAAGGAACAGCCTATAACAATTTGCAATGAAGTCAATAGTAAGCTACCTTCATGATACTCTGTATTAAAAATTCCTTGTTATTTTAATATATTTACTTCAATTTTGGAAGGAAAATGAGATGAGGAATTGAAAATTCCATGTACGACACAAAGTATCACGGGTTCATCAAATTCAGAAGAAAAGATAAAGGAATTTGGATGAACAGGGAACAAGATGCAAGTTCGAATTCTGTAAAAATGTTTCCAGTACAACAAACATTAAAAAAAAAATAACTGAACTAGGGTCTACGGTCTTAGTTGTTCATACCATAACCTTCACTGCATACTTAAGAAAAAGGACCTACACAAAGACTAATGTTTAGTACACATCTGTAATCAGTAAGGCAATGGGATTCTGTGGGATGAAATGAATAATATTAAAAAGTAAGTATATAAACAGGTAGTGATACTTCATGGCAACACCTGAAAGGCAATATTTGTAAAGTCATTTGAAAAGAATATATTGAACAATTACAAATAGTTCATAGAAGAAAATAACAAGAAATTAGGGACAAGGGAAAACTCATCAGTTAAGACTGTTGAGAGTCACTGATGAGACAATTCTCTTCTGTATGAGGTATTAAAGGGAAAGAGCCACAATAAAAGTATATAAAACAAAGGTAACATAGGAAGGTATACTAAGTTTTCTTTCCTTTATCCTGTATCAATGAGGAAGCTATTAAACTTCAAGGATATGTTCCATGACATTTGCAACTGCCCCATTTCAAAACAGTAAATGAAAACATGGTGTTCTCTATATTATGGATTTAAATGCTGAAGGATTTAGGCTATGCTAAGAATTTAGAAAGACTCAAACTAGGATTTAATCTTTATATGATGAAAATTTATAATAATTAATGCTAAAACTCTTTGTAGAATCTAAATTGTCAGGATTCACATTTTACACTGAAGTCATACTATCTAGGATTAGGAGATCTTCTTAGGGATCTTCTTTATTCAGTACACAGCTCCTGCACCTTTTTCCAAGGCCTCTGATCCTGATAACTGTCAAAAAAAGACTACTGGAAAGTGAGGTCATGATTTTGATCCATTACTTCAATATTCACAGAATCACAGAATTATTTAGGTTGGAAAAGATTTTTAAGATCAAGTCCAATTGTAACCCTAACACTGTCAAGTCCACCACTAAACCATGCCCCTGAGCACCACATCTACACATCTTTTAAATACCTCTAGGGGTGGTGACTCAACCACTTCCCTGGGCAGCCTGTTCCAATGCTTGACAACTCTTTCAGTGAGAAATTTTTCCTAATGTCCAAGCTAAATCTCCCCTAGCACAACTTGAGGCCATTTCCTCTCGTTCTATCACCTTTTACTTGGCAAAAGAGACCAACACCCACCTCGCTACAACCTTATTTCAGGTAGTTACAGAGAGTGACAAGGTCTCCCCTCAGCCTCCTTTTCTCCAGCCTAAACAACTCCAGTTCCCTCAGCCTCTCCTCATAAGATACATGCTCTAAACCCTTCACCAGCTTCGTTGCCCTTCTCTGGACACCCTCTAGCACCTCAATGTCTTTCTTGTAGTGAGGGGCCCAAAACTGAATACAGTATTTGAGGTGCAGCCACATCAGTGCTGAGTAGAGGGCGACAATCACTTCCCTAGTCCTGCTGGTCACATGATTTCTGATACATGCCAGGATGCTATTGGCCTTCTTGGCCACCTGGGCACACTGCTGGCTCATATTCAGCTGCTATCAACCAACACTCCCAGGATTTTTTTCTGCCAGGCAGCTTTCCAGATACACTCTTTCCCAAGCCTGCAGTGTTGCATGGGGTTGTGGGGACCCAAGTGCAGGGCCTGACACTTAGCCTTGTTGAAACTCATGCAGTTGACCTTGGCCCATCGATCGACCTTGGCCCATCAATCTACCTTGTCTAGATCCCTCTGTAGAGCCTTCTTGCCCTCAACCAGATCAACACTCCTGCCCAACTTGGTGTTGTCTGCAAACTTACTGGGCGTTTGCTCAGCCCGCTTGTCCAGATCATTGATAAAGATAGTGAACAGAACTGGGCCCTGAGGAACACCACTTGTGACTGGCCACTAAATGTATTTAACTCCATTCACTGCAACTCTTTACATCCAGCCATCCAGGCGCTTTTTTACCCAGCGAAGAGTATGCGCATCCAAGCTATGAGGAGTCGGTTTCTCCAGGAGAATGCTGTGGGAAATGGTGTCAAAGGCTTTTGCGGATGGCATGCACAGCCTTTCCCTCATCCACTGTGCGGGTCACCTCATCATAGAAGGAGATCAAGCGTAGTGTGAAGCATTACTATATAATGTCCTCTAAAAAAGGATACTGAAGAGATAAACCAGACTGAGTATGATAGTAACTAGTTATACACTATGTCATCTCTAGTTTCTAATCTCAAGGGCTTTCCAAATTCATGGTGATTGTTCCACAGTCAGAATCTGGAGTAATAAAACCTTCAAACAGCAATTTCTCCTTTTTGCATTTGGTCTTGCAGCACTAGCCTAACTCTCCAAACTCCTCTTAAATTTTATTATTGGTGATCATTTTTTGGTTATCAAGACATATTAGTGAGTTCAAATTGTGGAGATCTGTTGAGAGCTTTTGATTTTAGAGCAGAACCAATTATTACTGAGCATACTCCTCCAGCTCTCACAAGAGGGTTAAGTGGCTTGATTCATATTCACATTTATGCAGTGCTCATATACAAAAAGGTAAGTAGCAGATATTGTCTGTCAGAGACAGGGAGAAAGGACGTGCATGTCTCCCAGTTTTGTAAACTACTCGTCAGATGAAGCAAATTCCTGATGCGTGCACACATGAGCGTAAGCAGCACAAAACCAGTCCTTTTGCTTTTTTAGGCACATTGCTACATCAGTGCCTGAGACTTAGGGCTTCACAGGTCTGGTTTTCATAATCTGCCAGAGATGTACATGATTGTTAATATGAATAAATTCTTATATATGAAAATCGCTAATTATGCAATTAATTGATCACTTCCATTTCTGCCCTTTTGAAAATAATGCATAAATACACTGGTTAAATTGAAAACTAATATGGAGATGGAGATAGTGGAAGATAAAACAGATTTCACTGTATTTTAAAATGGTAAAAGTATATCCAAATGATTGCACAGGTTTTCTAATTTATTTTTATTTTTTTAAGAATGTCTCTTACATAATAATTATTTTGTTTCTTATATAGTGATTATTTCCTTTCTCAGAGTATATTACAACATTTGCCAGCATAGCACAGGTAGTAACTGTAAACCATACAATTCATTTTAAAAATAAGACGACCCATCACTCCCCAAGTGACCCTATCAATCAGGTTTTTTATTAAATCAGGGAAGATCTATTTCAAATTGTTCTCCATTCTGTAAGTATGAATACAAAATTTTGCAAGGCTTGATAAAAAAGACTCCATTTAATCAAAGTTCTCCAGGAAGGCATATTCCCCAGTGTATTTGTCTTTTTTTTTTCTTCCTCGTCATTTATCCTGTATTTTATGTCTGGCATTCTAGAAAGCAAATATTTTTTAGAGCTTCTAAAACACCTCAGGCTGTGCCTACAGCTACAGATATGTAACCATATGGTTCCTTAATTACTTAAATCACTATGTAAGGCCTGAGTGCTAACGTTCAAAATATATTTCACTCTTGTGTTAGCCCAATGAGATTCATTTGATAGTTTGTAACCTCATGACTTTGGCATTGCTTATTTTGCTAGTGTAGCATTTCCTTCGCAGCTCTCAACATACACGGGTCATTTCTCAGACAGATACCTACTGACTAAAAACTGAAGACCCTTCGCACTTGAAAACCTCACTGCATTGTTATTGTTTACTGTATATGTCTATGTTTCTTCCTTTCTGCAGTTTTGCAGATGATATAAAAGTAGGAGGAATAGCTAATGCACTGATGGTTGTCCTACCATCCAGAGGGACCTCAACAGGCTGAAGAAGTGGGTCAAAAGAAACCTCACGAAGTTCAGCAAAAGGAAACAGCGAGTCCTGTATCTGCAGAGGAATAAACTCTAGCACCAGCACAAGCTAGAGGCTGACTGGCAGAAAGCAGTGCTGCAGAGACCGACCTGCGGGTCCTGGCAGACAACTACCTGAACATGAGCCAGTAATGTGTCCTTGTGGCAAGGAAGGACAACAGCATCCTGGGCTGCATTAGGAAGAACACTTCCAGCAAGTCAAGGGAGATGATCCTTATCCTCTGCTCAGTCCTAGTGAGACACACCTGAAGTGCTGGGTCCAAGTGCAGAGCTCCCCAGTACAAGAAAGACATGGACTGTGGCAGTGAGCTTCTCCTACCTCTGACATGACCTTTTCCTGTAACCCTGCTCAAGCAATAACCACCAGTGGCAGTCATGGTGGATGCATCTGCTTATGATGGCTGCATCTGGCTGAAAATGGATTCGGGGAAGACAGGAAACAACATAATAGCCAAAGACTAATTTATGGTAATGCATCTACCTGGCCACAGTGCTGGTCGGCGTTCGACTCAAGCCAAATTTGGAAGAAACTGGCATCTGTAGTAAGTATGAAAATATGACTATAATTCAATCATCTTGCTCCATAAATAGTGAGCAGCCCCTGGGCTGCACACCAGGATTTCCTCATGAGTAGGGTCGCCTCTCAAGGTTACTCCTTGAGGTTGAGAGATTCCTTGCGGCTACAGATCCTCAGTAAGTGACTAATAGCTGGCTAAACTGGGAAGGCTTTGCTAAGATTATATCTTAGATTGATTGTGCATATATAATCCTTTAGACATAAACCATTTACTAAGTCCGAGACTAGAACTGAATCCAGCCACACTTAGGCTCCTCTCTGAGGAGGAGTTTAGAAAGCAAGGGGGTCCTTTCTGAACATCATGACACAACAGGAGGGTCTCCCTGACAGTTTTGTCTGATCCTGTCCTTTATGCAGCAAGTAACCAAGTGTACCTTGCCATCAAATCTTGTCAAACTACTATTGCATTCACCTTTGAACTTTGTTAACTCACTGTCTTATATCAATAAAACACGTTACTGCTTCTCTTTTGTGAGTGAAGTGCATCACTCCATCCACAACATGGACATACTCGAGTGAGTTCAAAGGATGGCTATGAAAATGATTAAGCAGTTGGAGCATCTGACATATGAGGAGAGGCTGAGAGAGCTGGGACTGTTCAGCCTGAAGAAGAGAAGGTTGAGGATCTTATCTGTTTGTACGGATACATGGATTTAACTGAGGAAAGAGGACAGAGTCAGGCTCTTTTCAGTGGTGCCCAGTGATAGAACAAGAGGAAATGGGCACAAACCAAAACACCAGAAATTCCATTTAAACATAAGAGAAAGCTTTTTCTTTTTTTCTTTTTTTCTTTTTTTTTTTTATGGTGAGGGTTATTAAACACTGGTGCAAGTTGCCCAGAGAGGCTGTGGAGCCTCCATCATTAGAGATTTTTGTAACTTGAATGGACACAGCCCTGAGCAACCTGCTCTAGCTGACTCTGCTCTGCAGGGGCTAGGACTGCAGACCTTGAGAGGTCCCTTCCAGACTCAAACACTACATGATTTTGTAACTCTGCAACATTACATTTTTAAAAAATAACACCTAAAGACTATTTACTTCTTTCTCTCTACAACTAAGTTTCAAGTTTGGTAAATGACTTTCCAAAAAATGCTGCATTTTTTTGATCTTGTCCTCTGAAATATGAGGCGAAACCAAATTACACAGCCACTTCCTAGTGAAAGAATGAAAATAACCTTATATTCGGTAAAGGGACAAAAGCATTCATTGCATTTCATGAAAAATAATAAAACCAAGCATTCCTACCCTATTTCAGTAGGATTGAAGATTATTGAAAAATTTTGACATTAATTTTCCTGATGCTGTGTGTCCACCACTTGCACACTGGAAAACACTGTCTTCTGTACTTTGTTAGAGGGAATCTTTTATTTCATATTTGACAAAGTTATCTTTTATTCAGTGGTATTTTACGTTCCTGCTGACTGAAAGGATCACCATGCCGGGAATATGAGAATGGATAAAATGAGGAGGGCTGTTTGCTAAGCTGGAATTTTTCTTTCTACAAGATTATCATGTTGCAACAAAAGCAGTATCTTTCAGTATTGTTGTGCAATACCACCTGGAGAAAGTGTATTACAATAAAGAAGACTTTAAACACATTTTAAGTCTCCATAGAATAAACAGGTTTTGGACTACTAATTTTCTCCAGATCTGCATTAAAAGAATACAACTAAACTCTGTCCTTTTAACTAAGTCTCTCCTTTTCCAAATCAGTCTTCAATTCAGAAAGTCTCTTATGCATTATTTTCAAAACTCTCTTCTCCCACTCAGGCTTTTCTGCTTGAAATCTTGTCCTCTTCTGACTGTTGTGGAACTTGCCTATCCCAAACTCAATCCAGTTCCTCATTTTTCTTTTTAAGCCTAACTGTCTTCTTCTACTTTTTCTGTAATGAATACACTGGACTCTGCTGCTGATTCTCCCATATTCTCTGTATCTTCTTCCTGTGATCTCACTCACTCCATGTTATTTAGCTCTTATTCATGATTTCTGACTGCTCACAAAACACTCTTTTTTTTTTTCCTTTCTATTCTGCTTTCCATCCATGATAATAAAGTACTACAAATTGACACCCTTCCAAAACTGCATCTCTGGCCAGTTCAAGAGTGTATCTGCTAGTCTTAAAACTCCACTGAGCGGAGCATGTACTCTGGTTTAGCTGCTGTATTTGACAAGCAAAGCTCTTACTTTACTGCCTGTATTTGAATTGAAAGTCATAAAAAGTTTACTATTAAGGAACCAAATTTTGATCTTCTTGGTCACAGAGTACATTACAGTTTTGGAGCAAAAACAAGGAGACAGTTTCTGACAAAATTTTTAAATATCATCAGAGAATGTTCACCTTTATATATGCCATTGTATCCTCCATGGACTTCTCCAGAACTGGAGATTTCTTCAACATGAGCCCCTTGGTCAGACGTAAAGTATACAAGAGTTTTATCACTCATATTATGTTTCTTCAGCACATCTAGAACCTGCCCTAAAAAGAAAAAATAAAAATAAAATAAACAGCTTTAGTGTCTTCAAGTGGCTTTTTCATTACATACATGGTGGCTTTGGTACATACAAATATTTTTTTCTTTAAGCCTTTTTAAGATCACTTTCTCTATAAACATTATTATACACAGTAATTGGCACCAACAGGATACAGTAGGGGACAATTGCACAAGGCTTGTTGCAATCAGGACCACGGTTCAATTGCTGCAGGGTTTCTTGAAGTATAAAATGAGAAGATTTGTGCACATCAGAGAAAAGTGCTGATCCACAGAGAGCCAGTGACCTTTGGATGCAGTTGTTCTCAATCAAGGAAACCCCTCAGCAAGAAGATTCAAACTGCTGAGGATATCTGAAGGAGTCTCAGCATGCAGAATAGAGCTAACAGTTTGGGAGTAAAGTTTTGCTGCCTAGCAACCTACAGAGGCAGCATGGTAAAAATCTCAGTGTGAGTGTTAGAATAAGACTTTCTTAGAAAAAAAAATTAAGTTAATGTATGGAGTGCCTCTGGAGGCCACATGGTTTCATTATCAAACATACTAATTAGTCCCTAATTTCTCATCATATAATAATAGACATCAACTAAACTCAAAATGTGCAAGGTAATAAAGCCACACACATGCACATATTGAAAAGAGGAATCCACATGGATATGCTCTGAAACTCCAAGGCACTGTGCACTCACATTTCATTTTTCACAAAGGGCTCCTCACACTGCTTTGGCACTGTGGAGAGCCTTGCAGAGCACATAAATTACATCCAAACTTATTTAGACTGAGTTCTACAAAGAGGGTTTCTGTGTGAATGAGTGAAGCCACTCTTTGTAACTTGCTCCAGTGAATTTTATACTTATTGGGAATATAAAATTATTGGTCCTGGAAACTGACCAAAGTTTGAGAATATCCTTCTTTACATCAGCCTGCAAATGAGCTTTAACCTTGTCCATTAGGGATCTCAGAGCATATAAAGATAATTCTGTCTTCATAACCATTTTATCTTTATTCTTTTTTACTTAAACAATCAAGAATGGTCCCATCTGAATGTTAATTTTGATTTGCTCATCTGTCCACTAAGAATAAATTCATTAGCTGATGTCCAATTATTGTGTCAAAGAGGATGAGATAAGAATTTTGAAATATGAGCCTTCAACAATTTTCAGATCATCATTTCGGTTGCTATGCTCTTTTTTTTGGATAAGGAGTAATTACATTCCTTATTGCTACTATTTCTACTTGTCTTTTAAGGTTATAGCATTTTAAAACTGGCTTGTTAAAAAGGTTGACTGTCTTCATTTCTCATCAGCTTAAATGACTGGGTCATGAATAAAGGAACATCAGCAGTTAAATAAGTGATACGTGTTGGTCTTGTCTGTAAACTAGGAGTGAAGAAGAAATGCAAGAGTAGGAGAATTTGTTTATGTAAATTTTGAAACCTTGTGGGAGTTGAAATTTCCCAACAGAATTGAGGAAAATCTGTTACAAAGGCTGACATTTTAAAGTTAGTGGGTTGAAGAAAAATCATGCAGATCCATCTGACATGCCATTCGCTTGCTGCAGCAGGTGGACTTAGTGCCAGGAAAGAAAGAGGCAATTTCTAGTTGGCTTGTGAGATTGTTTGGAGAATGTACTTGCTAAGTAATTATAATATCTCTTGGAAAGGTGGCAATGATGATAAAAAAGTGGAGCGTATAGACAAACTAGGGCATTATATGTGAGTATCCTGCACGTGACCTCCAGAGTTCCCTTCCAATCTGTATCAATCTATTATTTTATGATTCTTGATAATAATAATAATAATAAATGGGATTGCATAAAGGACTGCATGTGCAATGACATGCACAAAAGCATTTTTCTACCTTCAGTTTTCCTTGATGAAATTGGATTTTCAAATTCAACAAAATGAAAATAAAACAAGAATTCCACTCAGTATATTGCAGTAAATGATCTCTGCTGATCAGAGACATTTGCTCTCATTCAATAATGGCCATTTTGATTTCCTAATTCATCTAGGAAAAAAATGAGAAGCAATGAAAAATGTCTCACTACCATAATTAATTAAATAAAGAAGCCATCATTATGATGACTTTTTTTTTTTCTGAAATGAGGTTGAGTAGCTTCACTTGGCCTGAAAAACAAAGTCAAAACAAATTCTGACACTCAAATGCTACCCATTTCAGAAAAAACACTCCAATAAAATGCATAGGAAGTCTCATCCAAAGCTTGTTGACTCATAGTACAACTTCCATTTCCTTCATTTCAATTTTTAAACACAAAGAGGATTAACTACATTAGAGTTAATTAAAAAATGCTAAAATTACAATTTATTTTAGCAACATTTTTCAGTACAGATGGACTAATAGTGGTAATTCAAATAGCTATTGTCAGAGAATGGCAATTACAATGTACTCGTAGAAATGAAGCAAAACTTCCATTTCTGTTTTCATCTTGAACACTCACACCTTCTAGAATGAAAAGCAATAAAGTGTGTGCCTCCAGGAGATAAGCCTCATTAAAGTGCATTTGAATGATGTGGCTACTGTTAACACAAGCAATACATTCACTTATTAGCATTTCTAAATGGTAACCAATACAGAAGCAAAATGCAAAGAATGTATTGTGTATCTCTATGAACAGATATCTTTCACATGCAGTATTATCAATTTTGGAAGCAAACATTACAAAGTAGGCAAAATATATCCTCTACTGTTTTCTTACAACAATTTAATTTCTTTTTTACTCTAACTGCTCCACGCTTATTATTTCTGTAGATTTCACAGACTTTAGAATTAAGTTAAAATTGATGTATAAACATTCTCAGGCAATGCCAGTTAATGAACAAGGAGGAGTTTCGTCTAACCTATTTTAGCTGCCTAATTTTGGAAGAGGTGAATCACAACTGCAAAAGGCATTTTTAACCTATTGACTAAAAAAAGAGAAGACAGGCAACTAGCTCAAAACTAAATGCCTTCATATTAGACAGCAAGGACAGTAAAGATGAATCCTACTCAAACTGCTAGACATGAAACTACATGAGCAACACATTTTAATGAGTGTGCTGAACAGATAAATGATGTCTGAGTAAGAGAAGATGGTAAAATTGTATTGCTTCACCCATAAAATATGATCGGAAGGGTATCATATATCATGTGCTCTTGAGTTACAAGAATGGGGCTTCAGCTGGCTTAGTCCCATTGCTGGTTGCAGAAAGCAACACAAATTTTAAGAGACCTTTTGGATGTAAAAAGATTATATGTAATATGAAACTGTAGGATAAATAAGCCAAAACCCTGGGAAAACTGTAGCTCTGTTTAAGCAACAATAGCTTGCTATTCCCAGTGTAGGAAATTATCAATAAAAATTCTTGATTGAAGAGACTCACTTGAAAACCATGTTCTAAAAAATTAACAGCTGCACTGATCTCTGTGGATGCTATGGTTTACATTTTTTCTGATTTGAACAAAACAGATTTTGAAAGACAACATTTCTGAACAACAAAATCCATCTAGCACTGAACGAGCTGCATAATTTCTGAAGCTATTCGGCAACAAGAATTTCAGATCAAGTTTCTCCTACTATTGTCATTCTAGGAATGTATACCCCAACATAGGTGGCTAACATTGTAGCAGACAAAGGCACTAGATCATTGGACAGCTTTCTTTCATTTGTATTTTTAAGATACAAACCAGATTAAGGACAGCATTAACATGCTACTTGTTTAAATTACTACATAAATGTTCCAAAATTTCAGTAAAGCTTCCTTTAAAATATAGTTAAGGCTGCTCTTTATATTCTGCTGTCCACTCTTGCTTCTAGCTATGTTAAATTATAAACAGTTATTTTATTCTTAAAGTGAAAATGCCAATTTCAATGGAGTGATAGCCATGTGAAAGTGAAAAGAGTAATTCACTCTGTTCTTTAGAAGGAAACTGAGAGTGTCATGCCACTATTCAACACAGCATGAATGGTAGCTGAATCAGCCTCTCTAATGCTGAGCGTAATTTCTGGAGTTTTGAACCATGTAAAACTCCTACTGTACTCATCTATATTAAAATACAGGGTTTATAAATAATTATTATTCATTTGAAAACAAGGTACAAACATTGGAAAACAATAGTGTGTTTAAAAATGTGTTAGTGACTTGGAAAATTGTTCAAAGGTTTAGTCAAGTAAGAAAGAAAAAAATGCATTTGATTCATAAATTAGCTTACTATCATTTGAAGTCAATAGGACAGAAATGTTATTTGTATTAATTTGAAATAATGTAGAGTCTTTCTGATATTATTAATAAAAAGCTTTAAAATTCAGAATATCTCTGTATAATCTAGGTGTCAGGACAAGATATTCTCTCTATTCATGAGGAAAGCTTTAAAGTAGTTTGTCAGATTTGAAGAAACAACAGGATTCAGAAGGAGGGTTAAGGATCTGCCTCAGGACAAGACAGTTGATGATAAAGAGAATTCCTGTAAATATAACATTCTTTTCCCACTCCAACACTTTCACATGCCTCTGTTGTATCCAGAAGGCTACAGTAAGCTTGAGAAAATTATTGGACAGAGAGTGATCTGGGAAGATCAGTCATCACATCTCTGCCTAGAAGAGGCAGTTTGTTTTGGGTTTGCTTTTTTTTTTAATTTATTTGCTGTTTCAGAATTCCCTACTGATACTAGTAGAATAGAATAGACTGTTTCAGTTGAAAGAAACCTACAACGATCATCTAGTCCAACCGCCTGATCACTTCAGTGGCGACCAAAAGCTAAAGCATGCTTTTAATGGCATTGTCCAAATGGCTCTTAAACACTGACTGCCATGGGACATCAACCAGCTCTCTAGGAAGTCTGTTCCAGTGTTTGACCACCCTTTCAGTAAAAAAATGATTCCCAAAGCATATTCAGAATAGCATCATTAACCAGAATCAAAACTAACTTGTAGTCAGCTGAAGGGGTTCATCTCTGTAACTGGCAAGCCAGGAGTGCTTTGAATACACGCATAAACTCCTTAAGGCTAAGATATTCACCTTACGAAAACTTAAGTTACACCTTCTGCACACTATCATTCACAAGCTAACAATCATTTTAATCTTTATGTTGATTTTGTGTGATGAAAAAAGAGACTTCACTCTTTAATGCACTGATCTGATTACAAAATCCACTGATTGATACCTTTGTATAAAAACAAGCTTAGTAACTAAGACCAAGACATCCCTATCTTAATTTTATCCTTTGTACATTTCAGGTTATAAATATGCAAATGTTTTATAGTATGCTCAGAGCCATCCAGTTTCCCCTTGATAAATATGTAAATCAGTTTGTCTCTGCAGTGGGGAAGTAATTATCACTTTCAGACCTAGTCATTGAGCACAACACTTGAGGTAAAGATGGAAAATAATAAAACCATTGACAGCAACACAAGAAGTGGCTGCACATATGGTGAACAGTACATAAACTCTGCATGCAACTTGTTTAACATTCAGAGCTAGAACGCAATCACTGGAAAGTGGAAATTCTGTGATGAAGCAATAGGTTGATGTTACAGCCCATTATCTAGCCGGTCAACAGAACACATCCACCTAAGAGGAGTGATTCTACATAGAGGAAGCTTTAGCATATGAACCTCAAAGGTGATAGTGAATACTATAACTGTTTGACTAGAACAGAAAATACATTCACAACTAATTACAAAATATTTACTAATTTCTGCAGGAAGAAAGTGGAGTGTGGATTCAGTGGAAAGTCATGAATCAGTCCTACTGTGCTACCATTATTTTTAAAGATATGTTATGAAAACAACCTATACAATGAAGTCTCGAAAGCACAAAGCTGGAGTGTCAAACGTGCTAAGTTCCTACTACGATAGCTTAGTGCGATTTTCAATGTCACCAGGACATTCTGCCAAAGAAGTGGCATCTGGTTCTGAAAAAGTGCATCTATATTAGTGTTTTAATTTGGATCAGGAATGCACATTTACAGTAAACCCAATTATGGAGAGTTAATGTATTTCTGTTTGCATAGCAAAGCCTTCTTAGATTTTGTGACCTGGATTCCTTTCAAATTAAACCAAACTTGAGGATGGACTCTGCGAATGCACCTAAGGCACTCAAACTACTGATGGGCATTCAGTCTACAGAACCACAGTAAAGCTGGCCTGAAGTGGATTTCCTGTCTCTGCTGGTGTGCTGACAGTCACTTTCCAGCTTAGAAGACAGTTCAGACCTGCCACTGCTGGCAGTTCGAAACATGGTAGGATTGATGAATCCTACACTGAAACTCTGGTGCTAGCACAATCAAGCTCCACCTCTGCATACTGTAGATAACATAAAGAGTGGAAGTTACATACAGTGTACACATGTACATCTGACATAGTTACTATAAACATTTTTTAAAGTCAAGGAAGGAAAAGAAGCATTTTCATATGCAGCTCACCTATGTAAAGATGAATGAATTTGGCTCCAAAAATTCTGAATTCTTTTCACACTGAGGTACAGTGAGGCAATTGCCCCAGATAAAACTACCTTCAATTACTATTCAAATAAGTAGTTCTTAGGTCCACATAGTCTGTAGAACATCAAACACTTTTCTGTTGGATTCACCTCGACTCAGGGTGAGACAAGTAAAATCAGTGTAAGGGCTCAGAGAAGGGAAGTCTTTTCAAAAAAACCAAAGCAACTTTGATGTGAGGTCAGCTAAGCCATCAGTATGAATTTACCTTCTGTTTGGATTTGGATTGCCATGTAATTGCAAACTTGTAATTGGCTTGTGACTGTTTACACAGTCTTCTGAGTATACTGTGTCTTTCAGACCCTCCGGATAAATTTTCAGCACAGTGCACAGCAGATTAGGTATGCACTGCTTAGCAGCTATGAATAAATCAACCAAATTTTGACTTATAATTATGCATAAGTTTTTCCTAGAGATGAGGACCACATTTTTATTTTTCTTGTCCATACAGGGTTCAAATTATTTTGTAAAGGTGAAAGCTAAAATGATACTTTAGATATATACAAATACATGTGAATAACAAAGCACAGAGTTAAGATGTGGTTATGAAAGTTGTGAAGACCTTTAACTACAGCTGCACTGTAGACAATACAGGATAAAAAGGTTTTCATACTTACATCAGTACCATAATACTAATGATGGATCATTAAAGGTCAAAAGTATAACTCTTTCGTGGCTATCTCTTTATTAGTACTTAAATTAGCTAATAAACGCATTGCTTAAAATTCACTTTTAGACCTTACATCTGTTGAACATAAGGCTATGTATTTCTAATGTAAATATTAATTTTTAGCCTGCTTAAAATGCTAAAATATGAGAGATGGTCATACAATTTTAGGAGGGTCCATTGCATTTGCATTTTGCATGACAGCTGGGATAACTTTTTGCCTAAATTTGCATCTTCATTCTGCACACATCTGAAAATAAGATGCCATTTCACACATACAACTAAGATGCATAATGCAAAAGACACTGTCTAGTTCCCCACTTCGATGTCTCCCATGTTTTCTTCCAAATTTTGGAAGGGATTTCTTTAGGCAGAACCTAGGCAAACTCTAATGACAACTGAACAATGCTATTCATTTTTGAATTAGACTGTCAGGTGAAATTAAGGCTTCAGCTATTTGATCATTCCAATATATGCTGATGGCGATTGATTCAATAATTTTGAAGTGATAAAAGAAAGTCTTCTCTGTATCTTCAAAGGTTTAAACATTTATTAATGTCAGACTTCATTTTAAACTGAATATGTATATGCTCTTAGATCCAAATGCATAATGCCAACATTTTGTCAGATTAAAGTATGAAGAATTATGAAGAATTTAAAACAGGGCAAGTAATTTAACCCCACATTTTAATCTGCTGCATTTTTCTGAAAATTTCAAAGTATTTGCAAGTGTGTTTGTTTAATTTTTATAACTTTTATTAAAGAAAACTGGAACTGTGATAAAATTGATTGACATTAGGGCCTAAGCATGTCTTGTCTTTCAAAGGCCAAACTTTTTAATCTTTGCTGAGTTTGGGAGTAGGTTTTAAACATTTGCTATAAATCATACACCGTAAAGTTAAGAAGAGTTTCATCAAGATTAAATTAATATTTCTCTTGAACTCCTAATTCTTTCCATTTCCCAGCTTTCTGATTTTAATTATGCAAATCTAATCTTACACAAAAGTAGCTATGCTTTAACTAACCCTCAAAACAGAAGATGCCCTTTTTCCCCCCTTGACCACAACCTTGTCCACTTGCTCATTCACTTATTTAATTGCTTTTGGGCAACTCAGTGGCTTTTGTGCCTAAGTACTACTGTGCAATCACTATCTCCACACCATGCTACCTATGACTGAATCTCTGTACAGACACTGTTAATACCAATAAGAAAGCAAGTCTGACTGTGAAAATTGTCCTCAAGGGAACTTTCCACTAATGAATGTAAACTCCAATCTATCTTCTCTAGATGACATTCTGAATTTAGGATAAAACAACAAATAAATTGAAGGCTACAAATCTTTCTTTTTTTTTTTTTTTTTCCTCCCCCAAGGTATATGTGTGTGTTTAATACGACAGTATCTATGCTGATTTAACTTCCAGAGGACCCTTTCAGAAGGGAAAGCAAATAATTTTTCACATCATCGTCATTGATCATAGATGACTAGCTCAGAAAATTGCTCACTAGCTTATGAAATGGGACTTTGATTCCTTAATTCATCTAGGCCATCTTGAAAAAACATTCCCAGTCTGTTCTGAAAGACCTTTTGTTAAAGTTTCAGAGTAATATTCAGGAGCACAGTAGATGTTTACCATTTTCTGGTCTGAGGCCTGGAAAGACAAGTATGTCAGTCTTGTCTTAAATTGGTTTGGAAATATTTGAGGTCTCTACTTACACCAAGATGTATTTGATACCCCCCAAAACATGGGGGGGGCATGAAATCATGGAGGACCCTGAGATCATCAGGCCTCTGATCATCAGGCATCTTTCTTTGCCTTTTCTCTGACTAAATCTTACTCATGAATAAAGTAAATATGTGACATGCGAAATTACTAATATAGTTAGCAATCTGAGTTTACAAAGGTTCAACAATATGAATGCTGTGTCATTTGGTTTGTAATGGGAAGTTACAAAAAAGGAGTTATGAGACTTTCTTGCTGAAGACAAGACAGATTTCTGGAGGGCTCTGCTTGGCATACAAGAATCACAGTGAGATGTGTTTTTTAGACTAAATCTGAAGGCTAAATTTGAGATGAGAAAGAATCATTCACAAAGCAACATGACAGATCAGCTGAAATATTAACACAGATACAAGGAACAAATTAATTTAACTGTAAATAGATAGTATTTGGGAAAGAGAGGAGTTATTGCCAAGGTAAACTCCCCAAAGCACAGATGGTAAATAACCACTGGAAGGCCCCAGCCAGCACATTTCTTACGGGAGCAGCACTATTCCTATGAATAGAGGGACAGGTACAGGCTTAGTCCCTACCAATTAATGTTTTGGGTTTTTTTTTTTATAAGGACTAGTTCTTTCTGAATCTACATCAAATCTATGGACGTTGCATATAGATAGATATCCTTCAACAGGAAAGGTTTGAAATCACATTTCATATGAAATGTTCTCTAACAGACTGGTGTTTCAGTACCACATACAGAGAGAAGTACACAACAGAAAATAGATTTCTGCTCTCAAAAGCACTTGAAAAGCATGGCTAGCTATACTCAGCAACTGACTATATCGTTATCAAGATTCAATAATTAAAGATGACAACAGTAGGGTAGAATATTTGCACACGTTTCCTGATAGTGTATTTATTATTCCAGTGTCTCTTATTTAAAACAATTATTTTCTGCTATCTTACTGCGTGTTCTTAAACTTAATATGGAACAAGGGAAATAATTAGATGTCACATCAGAAAATCAGTTTACACTCTGAGAGAGAAATGTGATACTATTCTCTAGTATTTTTTGCCAAGAAAGTCCTCAAAGCTCTCTTTAACTTGGCTATCTACTTTTTATGAGCAGCACCTGGAGGTTATTGCAACAACTGGTTGATGAACTACAGCAGAACTATGCAAAAGTTGAAATGTAAACAGACTGAGAAATTTTGGATACGGGGCTTGACTACCTTAGATCCAAACTGGCAAGAACATTCAGGATATGTTCCGTAGAAAGGTTTTAGGGATTTTTTTTTAAGGACGTCTGCCAATTTTGTGCCCTATTAACATAATACTGTTAAAGAAGCCATCATAGCAGCACTTTGCCCTTAACACCATGCTAAGATGTTCAGTTTGTCCTGTAGGACATAATGTGGTCAATACAAAGGAACTTACATTATGTTACACTATGTCCTGAATCACATTTTTTTATGTTGTCAGAAACTTTGGTCTCAGTCAGGACTTCATGAAGCAGATGGGACATTTCAGCCCACTTTTAGCTGCACAGGCATCATCCTTACCTTTGGCTTTCATTTTCCCTCTACTTTCCTGCTAACGGGCTTTTGACATTTGTACCATGTTGCTCCCTGCCTGTGAACTTCTGACAGGCACCTCTGCTTTCCTCCTCTGCTTTGCCAGCTATTGCTAGCCACATACTTAGTACTGTCTTGCACATGTTAGAAAGGTGGACCATTTGTTTACTACCTTCTGACATTATAGTCAAGCTCTGAAACTAAGTATACACTATGTCTATTACATGGTTTTCACTTTTTTTCCTTTCCTTTTTATTAAAAACAAATCAACAGAAAATACAGATTGTTTGGAAGGCTGTGATATTTATTTTTTTTTAAAGAACCACAACTTCTTCATACAGCATCCATAGTTGTTGACTTCAAGTCAGCCAAATTCCAGTGACTTCAGTCCAGTTACATCATCCTATACAAACAGAAGACCTATCCCAGCATGGCTAAAAAGAATATATATTTGTCAGGATATTTATCACCTTGCTTAGTCGAGTGACTGCTTTCTTCTTTTCCAATCAAGTCCTAAAAAAATGCCTCTTTTTAGAAAGGAAAAGTAGTTTGAGAGATCTGCCAACTAGAAACACTTCTGTATTGCTACATAAAGATCCTGATCTTCTAAATTTAATCTCATCCTCTTTGGATTTAGGAAGATACCTTCTTCAACTCTTAGGGAAGAATAACTAATACATGAGTTGCATGAAACTGCGAAATGTTTATATATAAAAGGCAAGATTAAACTAAATTAAAAAGTTCTGATAGCTCATCTAAAAAGAGACATCTTCCAAAAGGAGATGTAATATTAAAGTATGCCAAATTGATATCACCCTTTTTATCTCAATTATATGACACTTTTGTTCCTCCTTCTTAAAACCTAGTCTTTCCAGAACTGCTTGAATAATGATGTTCCAATAAGCTATTATCAATAGGAGCTGATCACTGTAGTAATGAAAAGCAGCTAAGTGGAAGGAAAAAATACAGCATGATCTCCTCTGACAATCCATTGGGAAGAACTAGCAAAGAGTAACTGCAAAGAAAAAACAGGAATCAACTATCTGCAGTGGAATATGGGGAGCTGACAAGAAAAGAAGGCCAGATTCAACTCTCAGACAAAAGTGCACTTCTCTGACATCAGGAAGTCAAAAATTTATTTAAAGGAAGATAATGCTACTACTGTATACATGGAGATATATTAAAGTTATCCTGACTACTTAGTTCGATGGAACTGTTCATATCAATATGGGAGAGAGGAACCTGATGCTAAGGCTCGGTTTATGGACCACTGCATCATAACCATATTTCTATATGTATAGTACTGGATGAGCCAAGATCTCTTTTGAAATCTAGGAAAAGAAAAGAATCTACCAAAAAGGAAGGAAGTGTCATCTCCAGAGATGCTAAGAGACCTACCACAGACATTTTTTAAAAATCCATTTCCTGGCTGCCACTGAAGTAGCTTGATTATACATGGAATTACAAACAGAACAGGCCTGTTTTCAAACATTGGTTATCAAAGCTTCTGATATTCTCAAGGTATTTTATTTCATTTTTTTATCCCTTGTTTCTGTTTTAAAGAAAATGCTATTCACTATTTAACATCCATAGTAAACTTTTGAATACATTCATTAAAGGTTTTTTATCGACACAACTTGTCAGCAAGCAATTAAATCCCAGACTTCCTTAGCTGACAAAAGAAATTCTAACTTCAGAGTCACAGAATTTTAAAAAATTATAATCTGAAAAAATGTAATGACAATGGCTCTTTTATACTTTTTGACATTACATGTTATTAAACGATTCTGAAAGTTTCAGTATGATGTGATAATTTTACAAATATCATAGAATCATAGAATGGTTTGGGATAGAAGTAAACTTCAAGGACTTCCTACTCCAATCCCCCTGTCACAGGCGGGGACATCTTTCACTAGATTAGGTTGCTCAAAGCCCCATCCAACCTGGCCTTGAACACTTACAGGATGGGTCACCCACAACTTCTCTGGGCAACCTGCACCAGTGCCTCACCACCCTCATGGCAAACAATTTCTTCCTAATATTTAATCTAAGGCCCTGGTAAAAAGTCTCTTTCTGTCTTTCTTATAAGCCCCCTTTTCATATCAGAATGTCCCAATAAGGTCTCCCAGAGCCTTCTCTTCTCTAAGCTGAACAACCTCAACTTTTTCAGCCTTTCTTCATAGGAGAGGTATTCCAGCCCTCTGACCATTTTCGCAGCCCCTCTTTGGACCTGCTCTGACAGATCCATGTCTTTGTTGTGCTGGGCACCCCAGAGCTAGATGCAGTACTCCAGGTGGGGTGTCACAAGAGTGGAGCAGAGGGAGAGAATTATCTCCCTTGACCTGCTGGCCATGCTTCTTGGGATGCAGGCCAGGATATGGTTGGCTTTCTGGGCTGCAAGCGCACATTGCCAGCTTATATCCAATTTTTAGTCCACCAAATTGAATAGATAAATTGTATCTGTTCAAACCCTACATAAAGAAAAAAACTTATTAATTTATTACTTGCTTAATGTTTGCTCTGCTACTCTGTGGTACTAAAATCAACTCTACACTGGATTAGAAACACTTTGATGCCTTTCACACAGCCATATACTATACACATCACACATCACTATACTTTTCGCACAGCCAAAAATAGTATCTTCCATGACTTTGCCAGAAATGCTGAGACATCCTGAGCTACTCATTTATTTCAAACATCTAGAACTAAGTCTTTGGGTTTGCAGGATGACAAAATTCTTACTGCTTTTCTGGGTCAGGCCATTCCTTTCTCTAAGATAAAAGCACGTTCACATTTGTGTTATTTCTTGTTTGCCTGCCTTGTTTTTAAATTCTAGTCTGATTCAGAAGTGGAAGTAAAATAATTTCTAACCCACAAATATCTCACCAACAGAACTACAAAAGCCTAAAGAGTCTAAAACCTTTATCGTCATAACACAGAAATGGTAGCTGTACTTTAAAACCATGTAAGCTGAAGCACCTAAGGGCCAAGTCAATCATACATAATTTTAAGCAAACTAAGTGTGAGGTTATAGATGAGTCCATCTAGTAGTTTGCTAAAAGGGTGGTTTCTGAAAAAGGAAGATGCTTCTCCTCTTTCCTGCTTTCCCTAGAAGCTGGTTAAGAAAAAAGAAGGTAAGGGAGAGAAGGGTGCTCTGCCTTCCCTGTTTCGGTAGTAGCAATCTGCAAGATCCGCTGAAGCTGCAGAATATAACTTTGTGCTGGCCTAAGGTAGGGATTCAATTATCCTGGAGTCTCTCAAGCATCATCTCAAGCAAGCAACTCAGACCTTAGTGGTCAAGAGTTCCTTTGGATATTGAGCTTACAACTGTAACATCAAATCTGTTAGGTGTTGTCAGGGTTACGAAGAAGTGCTTTTCATGATGAAATGTTATAAAGAAACTTCCACTGGTTGGTAGGGAGAGGGAACAATTTAAAAAGAGAAATGTGTGTACAAAGTACAAGAACTAAGCCAAAAGGAAAAGAAAACAAAAATAAAGCATTTAAAATAGTAAAAAATACCTTGAGCACACTAAATGAAATATGCAAAAAACCCCAAAACAGTAACATTAAAAAATAACATGTAGGAAAGCATAATAAAGATTTGGTATCAGTTTTTCTTAAACAGTACCCTAAAATGAAACATAAATGCCTGATTTTTACGAGGGGAAAAGCTGGAGAACGGCAAACTTCATCAGCCTGCCTTTCACTAATCACAGCATCATTATTCTAGTGCTTTCCCTAATCTTGAAAATTTCATTATTTATCTGCTGGTGTGATAAAAAGCTTTCTGTAATGCAAAATACACAACTGGTTTCTAGAAGAATAATGATCTTTGTTAGTATTACCAGCCTGCCTATTATATAGTGTGGTTGTTTTAGCAGTCAGATGTACCATTAGAAAAAAAAAAACCAACAGTCATAGTCAATAAAAAGTTAGTTCTACCAATCTCATCAATAGGAGTTTATCGCCACTTGGAATTTGAGCCTTGTGGTTCAGCGCTGTGAAATTTCTGCACAGCAATTCACTAATAGGAACCAGACTGCCGATGAAAAATAGTTTACAAGCTTTACTGTATGATTATTGTTTTCACTGAGAATTAGTTCCGCTCTTTTTTAACAGTATGGTCTCAAAATAATTAACATACATTCCAAAAGCAGTATGAAAAAGTTTCATGTCTCTCTTCAAGTAACAGCAGCAATGATTTTAAAAGAAACTCTAGGATTCTCAGTATCATCACTGAAACTGAAATGCACATGGTCAGTTTTAGTTTTTTTCTACAGTTAAATTGAGTTGCAGTCAGCTATGGATAAATGGTAAAAGGCTGGAAGACATTTCCTGAATCATCACAGAAACTGTTCATATCATTATAGTTCATATGTTGGTGAAGGTATTTAATTATCCTTAAAAATTACCACTTAATTCCCAAGACCAGAAGAAAACCCAAGATCCTGACTCCAGATGCACATTCTAAGCATTTCCTACCTCCAACATAGATAAAGACCTAGAAGGTTAAATGGCTTGCTTTCCCCTCTTTCCCCATGCCAGCTAAATTAAAGTCCTAATGCTTTACTGTAGATCCAGAGCTGGATTAGTGGGTGACTGGCAGTAAAGCTATACCTCGGTAGGTAAATCTGAACATCATCTCTGTGCCTCAGTTTTTCTTCTGGGAAACAGATTAATGAGATCCCCATATTTTACAAAGACTTTGTGAAAATGCTTATTTGCGAATCTGTTATATACTCTAGCGAAGTAATGCCACAGAAAAGATGAGAGACGTCAAAGAAATCTGTCTTCAAAACAGAACTTTGATAGTATGTGTTAAATAAAACATGAGAATTCATATTTAACAGTGAGGAATACACCTACTGTTGAGTAGCTGCTCATTAAGAAGGTACTCTGTGATGAGGAGACAGGGTTCCAATGGGAAAAGAAATGGCATGTAAACATATGCTTAAAAACTGTACCGTAAGACACACACATAGGAAGATTGATTTTTTTCCTGTCTTTGAGTACTTGACTTCATAGCCTTACAATGTTCACTTATGCCTTCTGCATGTTCACATGAATCTATAATTATTCACAGACTGTATCAGTTATATTAAGATACTGGATAATCCACTACAAAACTATCTGAAGGTATAAAGAAGGGGTGTGGGTGGGAAGGATTAAATGCCCAGACCAAAAATCCTTAACACGTTGAGTTTCTCTGTTCCTTTGTTTCATGTTTAGCCTTCTTTCACAGAGATGTAACTTCTGCCAACAACATTCTTCACCTACTAGCTCAGTTGCATCCTTTATTAAAACCATGATTACAAGCTCTATAAATACCTAGACAGATATTGCTTTCAGCATCCAAGTGTTAAAAAAAAAAAAAAAGGATGTGCTGAAAGGGACACTTTCATCAAAGTGAGCTAAGGGAGCTGTAAATCATGTCTCTCTGCCATCCTGATCCCTTGCTCTGGTGACTGACTTACTAAATTCCTGTAGAGTTGCATTGGGACAGGGTAAATGAAATTCCTCTTCACAGCTTCACAGTATCTTTGCTAAAAAGGTTGCTCTGCAGAGGCACTCCACCAGCAAAATCTTCAGTAGCTTCCTTTAAACTACTTTCCCAGTCTGTATTTTGGAGATTATCTACAATGTGGATAAAGTTAGCCTCATTCAATTTCTTCATTGCAACCTCCATCCAAATATATATAGAAATCACTGTATTCCTGCAGGTCAATTTTGGCTTAAATCTTTACTGTGTTCTTAATCCCACTGATAGTGATTTTCCCTGTCCACCTTAAGCAAGAAGTAAAATCCAACCATACCATTTATATGTGAAATTAAACTTTAGAGGCAAGGGTTGGATAAAAAGTTGGTAGTGCATTTCGTTTCAGAACTTCCTATCCTCATTTCTTGGAAAGTCATTGGGATTCTCTTATCCCTTGGTTATCCAAAACAAGCTTTGAGCTTTCTTCTACTAAGGAAAATTAGATTGTCTTAAAAGCAACACTAATTTTTTCACTGATCAGAGAATTTTGATCACAATATTAGATGTCATTTCAATGGTTTTGTATTAGATCCAATTTTCAGAGGTTCATAACTAATAGAAATTTTAAAAGAAAGCTTTTAAAATTTTGGAAGTTATATGATTACGTTTTTGTAAAGTAAAACGCAGAAGGCACTAACACATGTTGTGCTGACAATTTAACACCTGCAATACCAGAAGCAAATGAAATCTGTTCAGTAGCTGGCAGCAAATTTTGAACAACGCGGCACTACTCCACAAGCTGCATTACACTGAAGTTTTCCATCAAGGAGTGTGTGTTACTAAGACATTATTTAAACTTGACTGATTAAAAAATGTTATAGGAATGGCTGCTTAAGATGTGCTTTGTAATCTTGTAAATAACGCTCTAAGAAGGAGCTTTGCTGTGTACAAAGATGTAATATAAAAAAAGGAAACTGTACTTAAGGAGGATTAGGTAGCTCAGGAGGCTTATCATAGTGGAAATGGGAGTCTTTCATCACTTAGTCACCTCTTAAATTCAGTCTCGTCTGTAGCGACTGAAAGTCATTGCTGCTTAGTGACATACAAAATGAGTTTGGGTTTTAGCCCAGATCATGACTGGAAAGCATCCACATCATAAAAGGCAGAATCACAGATGTCCTTAATCTGCAGCCTTATTGACAATTTTCCCAGATCTGACCTAAAGAGTGAATGTGCTTCAAGAGCTTAACTACTGTCTTAGCCGAAGAAACAGTTTCTTAATGTTAGGGCAAGAGTAGGTTGGTGGAACAAGGTGGAAAAATGCTGTTCTAGTCACAGAGACCTATACTGGCTGAACATCTTCAGCGATGCTACCTGAACATCTTTCATAATAACAAAGCCATCTTAAAAATAAACCTTCTAGACTTGAGATGTATACCAGAATAAATTCAGGAAAGCAAGGTCAAGGAATGCACCACTAGCATCACACCTCACTCTCCAGATTTTTAGCTCCATCTTTAAGTTTTCAGGCTCAGCTAAGTTTATGTCACATTCTTAATAGCTGGAGAAAATGATCTGAGCCTGATTATCTGCCACTTCTGATAACATGTCATCATTCTGCTTTGCTTAGAAATCAACTTTGCACTGTTACAAATAACTACATCAGGCGAAAGCAAACAAACACTATAAAGTAAAACAAAGATGTAAGAATTCTTAATAACGGCCACTAAAAATCCTATGTAAAAGAAGAAGCAAAGATTTTAGATGAAACTTACCAACGCTATGCTGTTTCCCAGAAGGATAATAGTTACTGCTCAATATAGGAAAGAACATTAAAAAAAAAAAAAAAGGGAACACAATTTCAGGGCAGAATAAATTGAAATAAATATTAAAAATGTATTTTAATTACTTTGTAATTAAAAAAAAGTTTAAGAGCTCATAGGCTTGTAAGTTTAAAAGAATGATTTTAAAATGAGAAAGGAAATGCTTTTCCTAAGAAACTGAAGACAGATTACATGCTATTATGAAGACATATAAAAAAAAAATTGAGGGATGCAACATTCTTCAGAACCTCAAGAATTCTTTGGCTGAAACATTTACACCCTTTTTGTTTTGTAAATGCTTTGGACTATGATATCTTCATCAGAGGAAGAATTTTACTAAAAGTCTTGTGAGCATAGTTCAGTTTTCTGTCTCCTAAATATTTTACAATTTTCCAAAAGTAGCTTTCTTTTTGTTTCTGAGAACATTCTTTCAACTGTTACTAAAGCAGCGGTACATCTATTACTGAAACAGAGAAAAAAGTGAGAGAGGTCAATAAAAATAGTTTATATTAAATTGACATGGTTTCTACTTAAACTCTTCATTCACATCACTCCAGAATCATAGAATTGTAGAATCATAGAATTATTTAGGTTGGAAAAGATTTTTAAGATTATCAAGCCCAACAGTTAACCTAGCACTGCCAAGTCCACCACTAAACCATGTCCCCAAGCACCACATCTACACATCTTTTAAATACCTCCAGGGACAGTGACTCAACCACTTCCCTGGCAGCCTGTTCCAATGCTTGACAACCCTTTTGGTGAAGAAATTTTTCCTAATGTCCAATCTAAATCTCCCCTGGAGCAACTTGAGGCCATTTCCTCTTGTTCTATCACCTTTTACTTGGGAAAACAACACCCACCTCGCTACAACCTTATTTCAGGTAGTTACAGAGAGTGACAAGGTCTCCCCTCAGCCTCCTTTTCTCCAGCCTGAACAACCCCAGTTGCCTCAGCCTCTCCTCATAAGACACGTGCTCTAAACCCTTCACCAGCTTCATTGCTCTTCTCTGGACACACTCTAGCACCTCAATGTCTTTCTTATAGTGAGGGGTCCAAAACTGAATGCAGTATTCAATGTGCTGCCTCATCAGTGCTGAGTATAGGGGGACAATCACTTCCCTAGTCCTGCTGGTCACATAATTTCTGATACATGCCAGGATGCTATTGGCCTTCTTGGCCACCTGGGCACACTGCTGGCTCATATTCAGTCAGCTGTTGACCAACATCTCCAGGATTTTTTCTGCCAGACAGCTTTCCAGCCACTCTTCTCCAAGCCTGTTGTGTTGCATGGGGTTGTGGAGACCCAAGTGCAGGACCTGACTCTTAGTCTTGTTGAACCTCATACAACTGGCCTCAGCCCATTGATCCAGCCTTTCCAGATTTCTCTGTAGAACCTTCCTACCCTCAAGTAGATCAACACTCCTGCCCAGTTTGGTAACATCTGCAAACTTACTGAGGGTGCACTCAATCATCTTGTCCAGATCATTGATAAAGATACTAAACAGAACTGGCCCCTGATGCGCCCTGGGGAACAGCACTTGTGACCAGTTTCCAAATGGATTCAACCCCATTCATTACAACTTTTCAGGTTCAGCCATTCACCTAGTTTTTTAGCCAGCAAAGCGCATGCCATGAGGAGCCAGTTTCTCCAGGAGAATGCTGTGGGAAATGGTGTCAAAGGCTTTACCGAAGTCTAGGTAGACAACATCCACAGCCTTTCCCTCATCCACTATGGGAGTGTTCCACAAAGGATTAAGAACTGATACCTAGTTTTGATACTTTTAAAAGAACAATAAACAGCCATTTGCAAAAGTGGTGTTGAATTAGCGTGTCTTCATACACCTTGCATGTAAGTCTACAGGGGGCTCCAAAACTCTTTGCAGTGATCTGTTTTGGATTAAATTAGTGTAATGTAATTTACATCAAAACCAATTTCTGAACATGTCCATTTCTCTTCCTATACTCAATCAGGAATGAAGGAATGAAGGAAAGGAAGAAGGAAGGAAGAAAGAAAAGGATAATATTGCATTAATTCATTCATCATTTCTTTTTGCTATTTTTGGACTGTAAGATTGCTTCATCTACTGTCATATGAGTTATAATTAATAGCATTAATAAGGTGCTCAGCCTACATGGAAAGAAAATTAATGTTATTAGCCAGAGAATAACTCTCTAAGGCATGTCACATGCAGTAACATTATAACTGTGAATGCTTTAAACACTGAATTCTGTTATACAAATATCAGTATGCAAAAGTAGTAGACATACGTGGTCCCAAAGCTTAACCAGAGATTTTGTATTTCGTATTTTTGACATGGACTGTAATCATACTCTTTAGTATTGGTTTAACAAGTTATAAACATGAAAAATTCAAAGGAGTATTTTAATTATTTGCAATAAATAACTGAAAATGAAGAATTGTCTTCTGTTTAGAATTCTCAGTCTGAGTGGACTTCTCTGTCTTGCTAGAAAGGCTTGTTAACTTTTTCTTTTGCAAATGGCAGCTAAAGTCTTCTTTCTGATTCCAGCTGTTATCTCAAAATAGAAACAATATTTCATTTGCATTTCATGGCCCAATCTTGATACAACTTTTTCATCACCTGTACCTGACAGTACCAACTTCTACAACTACTTCTAACTTCTCTTCTAGTCTTTCTTTTCCCAGTCATCCATAAGAGTTTTCCACAGTATTTCCCACTCAGCGGATAACACATTGCAAGTTTCTTTTAGAATTGAATTTAAATTGGTGTTTTTTTACCTACCAGTTGCCAAACATTTCTGATGTTATACTGTAAGGCAGTTTTCCACACACTCATTTTTTTTTCCTATGCTTTGGGTTGTCTTTAATTAGGTTTTGCAGCATATTGTTATATTTGGGCTATTCTGTTCATATTGCTTTTGCAAGCTACATGCATCTATGCATAAATACTAATTTCTGTCTAGTCAATGATAAAACCTCCCTTTGTGGAAGGCTTATAGTTTTCACCTTTTCAGCTTTTCCAGACAATTTTGACTTTTCTACTGTATCATCTTCAGAGGCATTCCAAGAAAATACTGGTTACTGACATGAGCAGTACAGTGAATAAATCTATTTTTTCTGGCATAGTTGATGCATTAAGACTGGAATTTTCAGTGGAGGTTAATGGAAATAAGTACTCCCTTCAATTAAAAAAAAAAAAAAAGAAAAATGTTATATTATTCTTTCAGATTCCTTTGGAAATGACAGCCATAACTTTTTTTCATCATTCTAATAATGGAGGAGAAAGTAACAGGAGAATGAAACATATTTTCTACCTCCCAGAGCAAATACGCAATCTGTCAACAGAGGAGTCTTACAAGACATAAGTGAAACCAAGTAACCAAACTCCCAAATGAAATAAAATTTCAAGCTTGTATACTAGTTTATGACAGATGAGGATCTGTTCCCTGATTGATTAAGCTAGCTCTGCTTCCCCTGATGCTCCTGCAAATGATTGTAAAGTTCAACACCCGACGAAACTCATGTATCTCGTCTCTGAGCTTGTTCGAAATTGCTATGTTATCACCACTGAATTTGGATCTCTGATTTATTCCAAGCTTTTTAAATAATATGCTTCTGTCCTACGGTTTGGTTTGTTTGACACATCTCCTAAGAGCCTGTGGTCATTCTGGAAGAGCGCAGTGGTTTTCAATCTGTTACCACCTCTGCCTCATTAAAGAGCCTGAATCAGAAGAACGTGAGCTGCCTGGTTTTCAACTTGCTCTTTAAATTCTGGAGCCACTCTACTCTCCTGAAGGAGGCAGTGAAACGTAATGGCAGCAGCAAACAATCAATGAGGCTGGGATAAGTTAACTATTGCGGAACAGAGAAAGAAACAGTAAAATCAAACACAGTAAGATCAGCTAACGCTCAGTAGCTTACTACAATGTGGATACAAACAGAAATGACAACACATGTACACTTTTTTCTAATGCAAGCACTTAATGCACTAAATGCTGGTGGCCATTGACAGAAGTGATAAAGATTCAGCGTGTAATACAACTGGAATGAAAGCCACTCTCTTGTTACAAAACCTGGTTTACAAAAGAGGTTTTTTCTGTTTAATCGAGTTGCCTTCCACATTGAAAGCCCTTCCTGCTAAGTGTATCACAGTTTCTCACAACAGTTTTCCCCATTTTTTCATATAGTGCACTAAAGACATTACAAATCACCAAATGTGCTGTGATGCCTTGTTTCCCCTAGCTTCTGCAACTAGACCTCTTGATGCAAAATATGCAAAGGAATATACATTATGTTTTACTGTACAGTTTAAAAATATTTATCCACCACAGTTGAATATCTGTTTGTAGCAACTTAATAAAGAAGTTAACATTTTCTTGAAGAAAGCCAATTTGCATTCAGCTGCACTGAGAACAGAATCGACTCGAGGTATATGGGAAGGAGGAATACAAGCTCATCTTCAGCACTTAATACTGCTATTCTACAATATGATTCTTTTCAAATGTGGCCTGTTACTTGTTTTCACAGGTGATTATCTCTGGAATCAGAGAGTCATTCCAATACATCTAGAGATAAGGGAATTTTGTTGAAAGATGTAATGATGAACTGCTGTCCAAGCTCAGAGAGAATGGAAGGCTCTGAAAGGTAAATTGTTTGGTTTTGTTCTTCATGAACAGAAGTGGACCTCACTTGAGTGATATCACTAATTCAGAGAACTCACTAAAATAATTAGCAAATTACTTCTGCTAATAGTGCGTATCATAGTGACTTTATCTGAAAATATTTTGATACCAATATCTTGTGATCACTTTTTGTGTTAGTTTATTGTTTTATGAGCACAACCTGTAGAAACCTGTTGGCACCCAGAAGCTCATGGGGTTGGGTTCAACTACTGTGCTTCAAATGTCCATAGTTAAGGTGTCCATATCTCTGCTAAATCCATTCTGTATTGACTATCTTCATAGTCAAAGAATAGAGCAGGCATTTGCAGGACACAATAAATTTGATCATAAAGTAGATATCATAAGAGATCAGACTATTGTGACTTTAAAATTACTGTTTCTTTCCCTTAAGTATAGAGGATAAGTATGTCAGATATACTGTAGACACATAAATGGCTGAAATCTGCATTTGGTTGGCATGAATGTAAGTCTCCCATGAATTTTGTCCATTGATATTAGAAGTATATGTAACATACCTACACTCCAGTCCATTTCCTCTACTGCATCCCCATATAAACCATGCTTACTCTTTCCTCTGAAATTTTTTGAAGCGTATAGAGCAGTATGGACATGGAGATAAGACAGGACAAGAAGAAATGGTGCATCCGTGTTCCTGGAAAACAAAACAAAACAAAACCAAACCCCAAAACTTTAGTATATTTTATAACTAAAATATATAACTATTTATAAAATTTCTACAAAGAAATCTTTCTACAGTAGAGCTCAAAAGAAAGAGGAAGAAAAGGAATGTTGTAACTCATTACAGGATATTCCTGAATACACACACATACACACAGTAAAAATGTCATTCTTTACTATGTATTGAATTGAAAGCAAAAATAAACAACAAAATCTAATTACTGTTTGCTATACATATTGAAAGAGGACTTGTTTAAAGCCAAGAACCTAGCAGTTTCTGGCTACAAGCACCTCTCCTTACTTTACAAGTACATATTTAAATTCCTGAATACAATTGCTATTCAAAAACATACCTTTGTAACTACATAATATGTGAAACACAATTATCTTCCTCAAAAGGTCAAATGGAAGCTAATCCACTAGACTATTATGAGGACCAGGGTCAAATATACCATAATATCATTGACGATGTTAAATCAAGTATACTAGTACTTTTCCTCTTTCATTATTCTGGGTTAAGGCATATGACCAAATCTTCTCTTGCCATTGAATGCTCTATGTGTGTATGCATGTGATCAGTACATAACACTACTAATATGTTGTACCAAAAAGTAAGTAATCTTAAAGTATGTACTAGTATAAATAAATATTTTTCCTCTGACAGTAATGAACAGTCTCCATTGTCTTCAGTCTATTTCCTGAACTGATACAAAAGAAAGAGTGCAATAAAAGTACTCTCTGTAAATTTTGCTGTTTATGTGATCTGTCAACATGGTATTTATGATCAGTTCCAGCAGGCTGTGAAAGCACAGCTCAAGTAAGAACTTTTTCTTATGCATTATTTATGGAACTTTACTTAAAATTGTGCAGTACTAGCCAAACTTACTGCTATATGCTCTAAAAGCATTTGTAGTACATGATGCATACTGTAAATATCACTTGAATCACAAAAGCACTACCCAGAAAACTTGTCTGGATCTCACCTTAAAGCACACAGCTAATTACAGAGTACTTTTGGCTTTATTTAACATATTTTCCCTCATCAGTTTGTGGTGCATAATACCTGTTGTTCACATCAAGATCAAAGGGAGACTATATATTCCCTCATGCAGTTGATTCATCCACCTTTTAAAGAGGGAAGGAACAATATAGACATGCACATACAAATCATTTCTTTAAAATGAAAAAAAATCTAACCTTTAGAACTTGAAAACAACGTCTTTTATTAAGAGATTCATACAATATCAATACTTCACTCTGAAGAAAAAAAAGTAGGTTTAGTCTAGTGTATTTATGATCCATTTTTCTCTCTCCTTGATTGGATCTGGCTTTGCACAAGTTGCATGGTTAAAGCTTTAAAGCTTTTTTTTTTTTTACTGCCATAGGCAGTAGCATATAAACTCAAAATAGGAAAATTTTATCCAGATTATTCACTTGATAAGTGTGTTTCTGACTGGGAATTTATCTTCATAAAAAGTTTCTCATTTTTTAAAAAATAACAGAATAAATAGAACATTTTTCACATGGAAAATGGAAATAAAATTATTTTAATTCCCTTCAAATATTTGTGCATGTATCCTGCATCATTTTAGTATTATCAAGTACAAATCCAAAAAAACAAAGACAATATTTTTCATAAAAGATACACTTTCCATGAAGTTGTGTTTGTTGCTATTTGAGAGGTCATATATGTGAGAATCTTTCATTACTGTAGCAACAAATAGAACATGAGACTTCTGACTCAATTAGAAAGACTGAAAATGTCAGAACTTCAAGTAAAAAAAAGATGTATACTTCTAAGTTTAATATTTCTTATGTATATTAATGTAACACTGACCTTTCATTAAAGAACATTTCTGCAAGGCAGCTGATTTTTGTTTTACAACCTGCATTTTTTACTGCATGAGATTATCTTTGACTTTTTCCTTAAACACAGTTCACTGAATTGAGAGTAATATACAAATTCTAGAGGAAAACACCACAAAAATCTACTTTATACTTATCATGGTGCAGGTGCGATTTGCTTTTCATGCAAACTTCTTTGTTCTAATGTCACAGAGATAGCGTGTACTTCTAAATGTATATCTGTATTGCTAAATGTGAGTACCAAAAGCCTGCACTTTAAATGTTATTTTCAAGAGATAGCAAGGCAGGTTTGTTTTGTTTTTTTTTTTAAATGGAACTGACACAAAGATCTAACTTTCATGAAGAGTCATCAAATCAATGATTGATATGGAAGGGCACTACATCATTCTCTTCTTTGCAACTCAAATTGACAGGTCCTGATTGACAGTTCGCTGTCAGGTGGAGAAGTGTCTCACCTATTAATATCCTATAAAAGATCACAGGCAGCTATTTATCTCCTGCCAAAACTCTTTGAGGGGAATCATAACTGACTACCTTTTCCGTGACCTTGAAAATGGAATGACAATATCAGCTGGTAGGCAGGAGAGAAATTTGACGGTAACAGTTTAACTCCTGAACCATTTCAGTAAACAGCTCCTTCAAAAATATATTGCTGCTATCTTTTACACAGTTCAACCACAGTGAACTTTAGTTTCCAAATATCTGAGATTCACTTACTCAAATATAGGAAAAAATTTTATCCTAACATGAATCAGACAGTTTTTTCAATTTACTGAGTAGCCAGAGAGATGACACACATCTGACATAAGACATACTTTAATGTGTGCTTAACTGATCTTAAAAACAGTTAAATGCATCGCACTGCTGGTGACTCCTTTGCATGGCACAGTACTAGGTTCTTCTTATTTAGTGTGAGGGGTCTTCACATTACTCAAGGATTTAGTTCAGGCTTGAGCTGTAAAACACAGCTTTAAATTGGGTGAGAGAGTAAGTTACAACTAATCTTACTTTTTGCTTCACACACGAGTCTTTTAACATTTTTCCTGCATTTTTGCTCTAAATACTTGCTGCATTGAAAACTCCTTGGGTACTTTTGTTTTCTTTTCTGTGCATTGATAATCTAAAACCACTGCTGCAGGGCAACAGGCAGGGCTCTGAATTTGTGTGCCTGTGACTGTCAAATCAAACTGAGATTTCAAATATGAGTTTTATATGGGAAACGAGATGGGGAACATGGGCTCCATTTTACTCTTCACAATCTATTCTAAATTAACCTTTAATATGTTGGACAAGTATGATCTTTCTAAACCAAACTTTTTTTTGCTACAGAGAAATTATCCTCACATTCTGTCATAAAGCATGCATTTTTAACCTGTTAGACTACTATACCCTCTATAACAGTGAAGGTGCTATAATTCACAGCAGCTGAATATGCGAGCAGATATACTCGGCTTTGCCTGAGCTGGGCAAACAGTGTGCTGTGCTAAAATTGGGTTAAGAATTGTTTCTGTAATCCCCAAAATCTTATAAATTCCAGCTAATTCACCCATAACACTGAAATAGCCTGCAAGGAACTATTTGAAGTAGATATAGGGGTAAAATATATTACTTCTTATAAGGATGAGTACGTATGATTTAATAAGGCTTATTGAATGAGATGATGTAATTTTCACATAGTCACAGTGCACCACGGTCACAGATAAAAGGAAAGAAAAGAAAAATGCTGAAGTATATAATCTAAAGACATATTTTCAGCACAAATTTGTAACAGTGTGTCAGTACAGGCAAATGCAAAGCTAACTTTTCCTCTCCTGTAACTCTCCTTTAATAAAAACATTCTTCTTATTCAATATCCCCCCAGTGGATAAATTCATTCACTGCTTATTCCCCATGGCTCCCTTCTCTGCTTCCATACTAGATCGCCAATTAGACAGTGCTCTTTGTGACTGGAGTGGCTGAATGCGCTTCATTAATCCTTGTTCCTGCAGAAGGAAAAGCTAAACCTTGGCTTAGTTTTATCAAAGCAGGACTTTGTCCTACAAGCTGGATTTTCTTTTATTCTGACTGCTAACAGTGCTAAAATCCTTGCTACCATGAATGAATCCATGAATTTATATTTCTGTCTTACTCTTTTAAAAGACACATATATTAAAAAAGAGTAGTAACTTATAAGCCATAAAAAATCTAATGGATCTTCATCAGGCAGGGGGATTGGACTAGATGATCCTTTGAGGTCCCTTCCAATCCCTAACATTCTGTGATTCTGTGATATACATACATCATGTGTATATAAAGATACACAAACTCTTCTCTATATTTTGTATTTTGCTGTAAACTATAAAGGATCTTCTTGCAGAATTCATAAAAACACTTGATTTCAGAACTCCAACTGCAGTACAACATGTCAACTGCTTGATCTTAAGACCTAGTGATATATGGAAAAACTCTAAACCACAGTCTGATAGATTGGATGAAAATAAATTTGAAGATGTGTTGTAACAGTGTTTGAAGGACTGAAATAGAATAGATGAAAACAAAATAAAAAATAATAAATCATAAAAGTTTGAATATTATGACTATGCAATCAAGGACTGAAAAAAATAAACCTGCATGAAAATTGTACAACATTATCTTGATCATAGCTTTGGAATATAACCATGTTTGTATGCAAATACTGTTTTCTAGAATGTAAATTTCATTAGGGTTCTTTTAAAAAAAATATTATTATTGTTATCAGCTATCCAAAATTGTCAGAGAGGTATTCTGTATCACAGAGTGGTACTTTTGTCTTGTTAATTTCTGATACGTTAAAAACACGTCTCTGTCATTTTCCAAATTTGGATTGTCTGTTCAATTGGTCATTAAAGGACATGCTGAAGACACATGAGTGACAACCACATTGAACTTAACATGAAATAATTAGCATTCATTTGACTTTCAAATATACTGCAATGTCTAGAGAGTGCTCTGATACATTTACAACATGACATATCTGCTCTTGGGAAAAAGTGATTAGAATTAACATACACTGAGCTTACCTGCCCATTTACAATTAGGGTGAGCAATTAATTAGTATTTGTTTTCACACACCGGATCTGATACTTGTATATATTCTTCTCCAGTGCCACTTCTGAGTATTTAATATTGTATTTGCTCTCATTCAATCTACCTAGGAACAAATGAAAACAGTAATACACATATCCTAGACTAAGGATATCAGGACACAGTATCACCTCTCAAAAAACCCACATCAAAGTAAGTATAACAGCACATAGCTATAAACTATGAAGGAATTATAAGAAGACTTGAAAAATACAAAATCTAATTATTATATACATGGTAAGAAGCCACAAAGTTGACAATATGACTGTCATTTTGTCATGACAAATATGAGAGATAGCTAGAAAAGATAATAATGTCAGGAAGTTCATTGCCTGAACTCTGAAGAACTTATAAAGGTAATATAGGTAATAGGTATAATAAACCTATATAGATAAAACATTTATATTGTAATTGTTGTATAACTACATATAGATTCATATGTATTACACATAAATACAGTATAAAAGGGCTATATAGAAATTATCAGTGCTGTTGAAGATCAAAGCTTCATCATACATTTAAAGATAATTAACCAATTAAATAATGCATGATAGTTGATGATTTTTAGTTTGATGATAAAATGTATTAAGAACCAGTTAAGGTGAACGACTGAATTCTTCAAACTCAGGCGTTTGTACTCTGGTATACTTGTGCAAAGGGATTACTGGTGTACAGGACTGAGCTTGCTACTTATTGTATTATTTAAACAAAATAAGTCGGTATGACAAATCAAGTGTTGAGTTAAACGTGTGGCTGAAAGAGGGCTGAAAGAGACTGCTCACTGAAAGAAGTGGAACAAGAGTGCCGCGGAGCAACCGTGGCTTCCAAAAACCTGGTGGCCCTTCACTTATGAGTGCCAGATGTCTGACTGCTGCTACAACCTGGTTACCTCTTGACAGCCATTCCTCTAGAAATGGCCAAAGTCAGTAGACTAGTCACAAAACCAATGGTCTACAGGTGCACTGGAGTTGACAGGTATAAACTATATAATGTCCGAATCAGTGTGTCGAAGTACATATTGATTTTGTTGCTCACATTAATATATGGGACAGATCAGTTCAGTGAATATTATTCTAATTACTTCTACCCTCAGGTGCAAATTTTATGGTCATATACTTTGCATATGAATTCACTACAGGGCAGAGTTAAGATCGCTCGAATGCCCTAATTGCTTCTCAATACCTTAATGTGCTTGGATATTCTTTAATTCAACATTGACTCCGAATTGTCTGGGTTATAATTCTCACTATAATTGCAGCATTCCTGTAACAAAGTTTATTGTAAATTACAAATATGTGCAATTAACCTTGACTTCAATTTAATATCACTTTTGTCTGGAAACCACATAGAGAACTGAGGCCAAGTGCCCAGCTGATGTAAAGCCACTTACCTCCAGCTGAGTCAACAAAGCTAGGCTGACTTAGATGATACATTGTTTCGCCAGCTCTAAACACTAAGCTCTACAATAACACTGTGCACATTATGAATACTAATACAGTTAAAAGAGTTACTAGTTTTCAAGCATTGATTTCCAATCTTGAACTCACCATGGTTTCGAGGCTACCATTTTATTGTCATTGCATTGAAATCAATGAAACATTCAGAGATACTGAAAACATTACGAATCACTACAGGCACATTACATATTCGTAAATCACGAAAGAATCTTCCAACATATAGTTAATGTACTCAAGAATCTTTAAAATCACCAAAATCTTGGTCACTAAGCAAATACCTCTCAACAATTTTCAAAGGGAGGTATGTGTTTGTAGCAAACAAAGTACTTCACTGCTAAATTAGTTAGACTGTAAATAAGAAGGCACCTTTATATCTATCACCATTGCCAAGAGAGAATAAAGATGTTTTAGTTTATTTATAAATACTCACGAGAATTGTTGGGAAGACTTATTCACTTAATGCAATTTGATATAAAAAGCATTTTATTTTGGTATGATGGGTAGATATGGCCACATCAAATATTTATAATTATAGAAATGATAGAAAAATTGCAGTATGATATCAAGATTTTAGATATTTTTTCTTACTAACAGTCTTGATGACTACTGCATGCAGTCATTAAGTCTAGAAAATTTAGCTTCTGATTCTTTAGTATAAGTGTTCATTCAGAAATGATGTCGTGTGAATGTATTCACAGTACCTACCTGGTACATACTTTTCAGAATAGTAATTAAGAGACTTCTTATGTCTTAGAACATGCTTTTACTTTTCATTAATTATTTTTCAAAATGATGCAACTGGTTTCAAAAGCATCCAAGAAAAATACTTTCGCATATTTTTCAAGTTAAATGGATGAAATATTTTTGCTTCAAATATATTGACTAATATTTCCGAATATAAAAATATATATACTTTTATAATTTGAGCCTACTAAAAGCCCTGTGGTGGCAATTATGTCAAATGAACCTAACATTGCAAAAATGAAGAATAACTTCAGATGATTTTGTACATCAAATGTTTAGGTGAGCCAATGTGATGTCTATTGAAAAATCATTACTTTCAAAAAGTCATTTATTTCCTAACTTCTGTAAATCAAATATTTTCAAATGAATCTGGCATAAAAGTGGAGGCATCTAAAATGACATTATCTTAAAAAAATTGCCTTATGAATGCCATTTAATGGATGCATCAAATGAATGCCAAAGTTTCCCACTCCAGAAAAGTCATGGATTATGACTCTGCATTGTGCTTTCACATAATTAAGTCACACCACAGAAGATTTTACGTATTTCAAGTTACACGAAATTCTCAAGAATGAAAGTCCTAAAAGTTAGATGTTTAAATGATTTTTTTTCTGAAGTACGCAAACATAGTTTTAAATTTGTATAAAGAAAATAATTACATACTCAATAGAAAAAAAGTTACTTTCACTAAAAATATTAACTTCAGTCATCTTTTAAAGGAAAAAAAGATGATAATATATAATGACATATTCCTCATGACCACCAGTTCATATTTTTTTCCTACTTTTTCAGAAGCATTGTCATTGTAAAATGCCAGCATTAACTTATAACACAGTTAGAAACCTACCTTCCTATAAACTGCACGGCTTCCTTTGTCAGTCTCTGAGTAAGGTTCTCATAGGATAGTGGTTGCTGGATAATCTGATGGTCCCTCATTAAGAAGCAGTTCAGGTGTCGAAAATGATAAAAGAAAAAGATCAAAACCGCAAGTGAAATAGCGGTTATTAACAAGCAGTAACCCAGTGCTTGGAAAGGTACTTTGAGGAGGCCAATGTACTGCGCTATTGCCAAAGAGACCAGGGTGATTCCAGCGATTTTGATTGGGATGACAAGGGATTTCTGAACCCCTTTTAAAAATACGCTGCCTTGGCCAGGTTTGCAGTCTCTAAAATTGGTCACGGTAAGCCCATAAAAGTAATCAAATCCATGACTAAGGGGGTGGTGACAGAAGTCATTACTGCTTTCACAGTTCATCCCAAGATGCCACTTTCCTGCAAAGAGAAAAGGACAGAGAGTATTTTTGTAGTTAAATCATCAAACTTATAATGTGTGCTATTCCAAACATGAAACTGTCACTATGTGACTGATATCCCTCCACCTTCAGCATTTATTGTGTGGATCCTTATTTTCTATCTATTTTTTTTTTTTTTTATGCCTTCATCAAAGACTTGTTTCATGTCTGTCTCTTCATTTTAGTTAGAAATAGTTTGGCACAGCTCCTGATGGAGACCATTAAATTTTGAGTGGGCCAGCAGGTCAGTGAAGAGCAACAGAGTCCTAACAGATAGTTAACTTTGAAAATGAAGCCTTTGTGCATGTGTAGTTAAGTAGTCATAAGAAAATATATTTTTGTAGCAGCTACTGCTTTCTTAGGAAGAGCCAATACGGAATAATGAAATATCCTTTATGATTTTTTTTTCTGGCAAATCAGTCACATTTGACTAGTTTATTTAAAAAAAACAAACAAACCAACAACAAAACAACAGTAACAAATGGGAAATAAGTCAAGAATAGTGAAATTACCAAGGCATTTATTATTTAAATGATTGCAAAATCTCTTAGATTTTTTATTTAAATATATTTTATATATATAGAAATAAAAAAAGAAACAACAGTAACAAGTAAATTTCCGCCAAATACTCTCTCTCACAGCATTTTGTCTCACTAGGAAATCATTCTAATTCTGTAATAATGTTGGACACTGACTGACACAAGAAAAAGGTGAGTCTGATTTGCATTATAGTAGCATAATCTATGATCATGTTGATTACAGTAAGTAGATAATTCACTCTATGGCACAGGTACAACTTCGCACCATATGCTTATGCATCACTTAGTGCAATAAAAGTAACTGTTTAGTAGATGTTATTTAAATTCAAATGCATAATTTAAAAGAAATCAAATACATTTAAGCCTATTGACAAATTATGGCTAGAGCTATGATCTTTGGTCTAAGCAAGGAAACGTGTTGAATATTTGACAAAATGTGTCACCTTTGACAAAACATATTACAATATACATTGCTGGACCAAATTTTATTTATTTTTTTCTGAATCAAATATCTACACACGACCAGCATAATTCAGGGGTTGTGATCTTAAAAGAAATAAACAAAAAAAGGTGAAAACCCAGTAAGTCCTCAACTCCATAACCTAGACCAAAGAAATTGGAAATATTTTGTTTTAGAGACTTCAGGATACACATGGTAGAAAGTATATGAAAGAGACAAAGTATATATAGAATTTTCCCCTTTCCCGAACCATCCCAGTTTTTATATATCTGTAAGAAAGAGTCCTGATGCAGGCAGTCCTGAGCATCTCCTGCAGAGCAGCATATTCATCCTGCACTTCTGCCTTTGGCAATGCCAAATGTGGATACTGCAGTAGTGAAGAGGGTGAAGATGGTGGTTAGTTGTGATTTTTTGAAATAGTACCTAGCAAATGGGCTCAATGTCATTACTTCTTTCACAAACAAGAGAACTAAGGGATGGGATGGGAATGCTGTGTGCCTAAGTTCACCCAACAGCAAAAGTGGAGAAATGTATCACAGAAATGTTGAGCCTGATTGAATACTTAGGTGGTATTTCAGTTCTCCTCATACATCTCTTGCTGGTCTTAGGTTAGAAATACCTTCTGTACATCACAGAAGCAGGTATAAAAGCATTTTCAGGTCTGCTTATGTGCCAGTGAAATGGAGGCCTCTATAGTTTTCTCATCCCATCAGAAGTTTTCCCACTTACTGGCAGATGGCCTCTTACCTGAGGTGGTATTCTGCTTTCCACAGGCAGAATGGCTCTATTGCTACTTTTGACACGATCCAGTGAATATTATTGTGGCCGATTACAAAAAGAGAAATGCAGATCACTGTACTGAATATTTAGATGTTATAATGGTGCCATAAAGGGCTAGCTAAGACTGCTACTCTGAATTTCATTCCCAGCAAGTATTGACGCAGATTTTAGAAAATAAATGCTTCAATGTTTTCTCTTAGGTTTACACAACTGTCTTTATGGAATAATTGTAAAGCCAGATAGGTAGCAAAGTGAGCATGAAACAACTCTCATCAAGTCAGATAACTGAAAAAAAAGTTAGAAGTTTATAATCACAAATATAAATTATCTTAAAGTTTGGGGTTTTTTTTGTTGTTATTTGTCAATCTCGAAGCACCTATAATTCAGTTAAAAAATATGAAAAAGAAACCCCAAAAAATTAAATATACTTTAAGGTCATTTATAACAGTATAAAGAAGTTTGTTTAAGCTGGATCTCAATAAAACTAGACCTTGCAAGCAGAAGACTCTTGCAACAACAAATTAGGACAAGGGAAAAAATAGGACCTATTTTTATCGAAAGGGTTTTAGCAAGCACAACAAATTGTTCAATGTCAAGATGAACTTGGGCCTCAAAAAAAGATTTTCTCAGAAGCAACTTAAGCCAAACAAATCAGAGGGCAGGTTAGCTCAGAAGAGCAATAGAAGCACTGGCTCAAATTCTATCGGCAGCTGTGACTGAAAGACACAATTGCCACTCTCAAATGGCTGACAAGGTAGAGAGACTTCATAGGTCCTGCACTACTCTGAAAAAGCAAGTGATGACTGGGTGCACAATACATGTTTTGTTTCATTCTTTGTGACAATAAGTCCTGCCTTGAGTTAGTGTTCAACAGATTACTGCAATGTGCTTTACACTCTGGGGCCCTTCTGAATCTGAGAGAAGGGCAAATTACTCTCATCTCTTTGCCAAGTGAAGCTTCATAGCATGGACACTTCACACAAGCATCATGCACATTTCAGCAGATTCTACCAAGCTTTTGAGTGAAATTTATGCTCTTCATTGTAAATTATGAATACCTTAATAGTTTGAGACCTAGGCTTTTTTCCCTCTCCTTTGGCCACAATTAACATTTCTGCAGAGCAAAAGCAATGCAATGAAAGGTTAAGAGGAAATAAGAGGCAAGTCTTATTCAGCCAAGAAACGTCATTTGGAACTGTTTTTCAGAGCCAAGAACATTGGAAAGGCTGCAAAAACACATGTTTTCCCTTTACTTTTCCCTTAGACAATTGAAAACGGAGTAATCTGAAGACTTACTTATATATATTGATATATTTCTTTTGGTATGGTTTTGTGCCCTTCAGATAAATGGTAAGATGCAAGACGCAGAGCAAGATGCAAATGGAAATATTTTACTTGCTCAAAGAAATATATTTATATAAGATATACATAGTAATAATATAAAATATATGTGCATATATTAGTAATATGGTCAGATTTTAAGCTGTTCTATTAATAACTGTTCTATTAATCCTCCTTCATAGAATCAGTCAATCTTGTATTTCTCACTACTCTGATAGTGTGTTCAAATACTATACCACCTCATTTTGGAGGAAAGATACCAGTCTCAATTTATCTGTTAGCATTTTAAACTTTGGAGGTAAGCTACATGGGTGGATTTTAAACTTTTCTGGATGCTAGACAATACACTGTGTAACAGTACTGAGGAAAAGTTGACCTTTACTCAACTGTAATTGAGTATAGCAGTAGCTAAAATAATATCTATCTACCTTCAGTTAAATTTTTGTATTATGAATAGCTATTTCCTACAAAACGTCAACATTTCTTGCTACTCTCCAGGATCCTTAACTGGTGAAATGTTACATATTCAGTGCTGCTGCCTTTTTTAAGAAAACTTGGTTTTGTTGCAGATTTTCTGAGTGTGTCTCTTCCTGCCAGATCTATTGGATGTCACCTTCTTTGTGTCACAAGGGAAAAACAATGAGGTAAAAAAATGTATACATAAAACAGATTTATAGCTGAAATATATTTAGGGACGTATCAAGCAAGAGGAAGCATATATTCAAAGAAGGGAAAAAAATTAAAAAAGAAAGGAAAATGCATTTAAGAAAGAAAAAAATGTCCTTAGAGAGTAAAGAGGAGAGAAACTTGGCAAAAAAAAGAAGTGACAGTACAGGCTTGAGAAACTGAAAGGCTTCAAATTACCCTTATGCCAATCCATCACTGGTGCAGGATTTGACAATTAATTGTTTGGGAACTGCTGAGTTAGACTGAATCAAGCAAAGACTCCCTGACCTAGACCAATATGATGTGATAAGAATATCAGCAGAGGCAGCAAAGGGGTTGGTTTGGAACCAGAGTCTGTCTATCTAGTCTTCAAATCTACATAATTTTTCTTTTTGTCATTTACATATACTTTATTCTTAATTTTAATGCACTTCTTGATTTTTGGAAGCCTTCATTATACTTTAAGGATATGGTAATATTACATCTTACGGTTTCATAGCTATCATTCAGGCCACTTGGAAGAATTGTTCATTAAGCATCATGAAGATAATTTCTGGAGATCTAAGTGGCAAGCTGTCATGTTGCAGTGAAAGCAGTTAAAAAAAGAATAGTAACTAGGTCAGTCCCAGAAAATGAGTATTTGTATTACAGTACTTACTACAAACAGAAAAATGATTTTTTTTTTCAGTCTTTAGTTGAATATGGAGCAATAAGAATTAACTCCATGATGAAAATGACAAATTATGAATGGCTTTTTTGCGCTACGGTTCAAATACACCTACAATAAACATACTTCTGTTAAGATTTTCTTTTCTGTTTTTAATCTGTTAGGACATGAAGGTGTTTTATACTTTCTAAGACTGGTGTATAGCCAAGCAGGACTTTTTAGTTAGGAACATCAACATTGGTTACCTACACAACACATACATTTTTTGAACATAGTGCGAATTGTTAGCCTTGCGAAACAGACTGATTTTTAAACAAAAATTACTCCCAAAATCACAAGCTTTTGTTACATTTTAAAATCAAATTTGGTGCATCGAGCTTCTAAAATAATGCAGTAACGTTTTAGTTATGATGTTCTCTAAACAACTGTTTCCTGGCAATTCCAGTAGAGAAATGTACATTGTGTAATACAAGTTGTATTTCACAAAAATCTTCTAAAATGTAAGCAGTATGAAATAAGTCAGTGGTCAAATTAGGAAAAAAAAACCCACACTATTTAAATGCTATACCTTTATGATACTCATTCCAGTTCTGTTTAATATTCATCTGGTGGGATTCCTTTTACCCATCACTGGATATTTATGCTGCAGTTAGTTGTCTGAACTATCTTTATAATGAGAGAGAAACACATTTTTATATTAAACATCTACCACAGGATGAGACAAACTTCCTAGAAATGCCAATTTCAGTCTGATGACTAAGAAGAGAATCCAGATGGTTAGCCAAGGTACTGTAATATCTACTTTATGGATATTTGAAAAGTGGTGAAATGAATCCCACTACTGTGTTGACATGTACCCTGCGATCGATCCCTCATTGTCTTTGTTGTAATAAAACTCCTATTTATACTGAAAAACTTCTTAAGAGCTTAACTAATTTTCAGTTTGTTCATCATAGTTCTTCAGTATCTTGCACAATGAGACTATAACTACACAAGTGAATTAGATATACTTACCTGATTAATGTTTCACATATGCACAGGAATGTGGTCAGCTTTGTGGCAGAAAAATAAACTCATTATGCTGTGGGGGAAAAGCACTTAGTGCAGACCCTTAATAGCCTATATAGAAAGCTAATGCTCTTTTGATTGAAACGAATGAAAAATAATGCTGTATATGTATGCAATTTTACCTATTAAAGCTGTTGTATAACCTCTCTGCTTCAGGAGTTTGGAAAAAGTTATTTCTTCCAAAGGAAGTCCTCCAGAAGAGGCAGAAAATAAGAAGACACCAACTCGTGAGAAGGCAGCCATTCCTAAACACAATGAAAATGAATGAGACTTGGATAGTACAGTGAAACAATTTCCATTTGTTCTTTCTGCATGCACTTTTTTGTTTTGGGTAGTATCATTTAAATGACATGTTACCACCAGACGCTAAACATTGCAAGTGGCAGATACACTCACCCATTTAGCTGAGCAAGGTCTTTTTTGCATTGACACTAGAAATTGAGAAGTGGAGAAAAAAAAATCTGCCTTTAACTGTGGGTCAGCCATCACATAAACAGCTGCAGCCCCTTCTGTAGATGTTCTAAGGTATAACATATCTGAAAGAAGTTCAGCTTGCATAATTTATTTTTCTTGTACATGGGGAAGGAATGGAGCTGGGAACTGAGATCACTCCCAATATCTACTCTCAGAACTTTCACTTTCCTCATACATGGTTTTCTACAAGCCTTTAAGGTTATCTGAGAGAAGGGAGTTGAAGTAGGGCAGTCACACAGCTGGGCATGCCTGCTGGGTTTGTTTATGCGGTGGGGTTTTGGTAGCTGGAGAGAGGCTACAAGGGTGGCCCCTGTAGGGAGCTGTGAGAAGCCTCCCCGGCTCCAAGTGGGACCTGCCTCCGAAACAATCAGTGCCTCTGTGAATGACGTATTTAAGAAGGGACAAAGAAACTCGAGCTATGTGGGAACTCCAATGAAGAGAGAGGGATGAGGTGGGTGTCCTGGCCCATGGTATCCTGCTACCCTGCTGGGCGGCTGCCTGCACTGGGCCACCACCACCCGACTGGAGATGGCTGCGGTGGTGTGGCTGGGAGAGCTCCAAAGCGCCCCATTCCCAGGGCACCTGCTGAGTGGAGTTCGTCCTGCCAGGACTGCCGAGGTTCATCAGGCCTGTCAGGCCCAGTGTGGCTGCAGCAAAGAGAGGGCTGAGACCTGAGAGAAATGGCCATGCAGACACAGGGTCAGCGAAGATGGAGCAGGAGGAGGTGTGCCGGAGCTGAGATTCCCCTGCAGCCCATGGCTGCACCCAAAGGAGTTTGTAGAGGAATGTCTCCCATGGGAAAGGATCCCGTGCTGCTGGAGATTAATGGTGGAGTAGACATGCATCTGCAGTCTGTGGAGGACCCCATGTCAAAGAGGGTGGCTGCACCCTAAGAAGTTGCGACTCTGTGGGAAGAGCACATGTGGGAGCAGTCTGATGGGTAAGGACTGGATTCCGTGCGAAGGACTCATGTTGGAGGAGTTCGTGGAGAACTGTCTCCCATGGGAGGGGACCCCACAACGGAGAACAGGAAGAGTATAAGGAGTCCTTCCCCTGAAGATGAAGGAGCCACAGAAATAATGTCTGACGAACTGACCATAACCCCCATTCCCCATCCCCGCGCACTGCTGGTGGGGAGAAGGTAGAGTTGCGAAGAAGGGAGTGGTGGGGGGAAGGTGTTAAATTTTAAGATCTGGCTTTGTTTCTCAGTATCCTCACTGACGTGATTGGTAACGAATTAAATTGATTTGTTCCCAAGCTGAGCCTGTTTTGCCTGTGGCTATGGTTGGTGGGTCATCCCTTCCTGTTCTTATCTCGACCCTCAGCCTTTTGTTATATCCTCTCCTCTCCTCCCCTCATAGGAGGGAGAGAAGTAAGTGAGCAGCTGAGTGGTGCTTAGTTGCTGCCTGGGGCTAAATCACGACAGCAAGTAAATATCATGACGTCAAAAAAGAGCAAGGGAGAGTCTGATTCTGGAAACAGAGTGGCTGGGGCACTCAGCTTTGATGGGAGAAGACCAGCACTCCAATGGCATGAAGACACATGATTCAATGTACACAGATTGCATTAAAGGAGCATCAGGTATCAGCTAACAAGTCAACATCTAAATAAGGGATAGTAATTTCTGAGTACTGAGAGTCTGAGGAACACAAACTTGAGTTTATAAACTACTCTGAGGATGAGGAACTTGAGAGCTCAGGTTCATGAAAATTAGATTACTAGGATTCCAGATGAGAGCTGGCTCTGAGTATAGAGAGACAGAACACAGAATATCTATGCAAATCTGTGCAGATGTATCTCCAGGAAACCTAAATTATGCAACTGGATGATTGCAGTGCCAAAGTTACATGACTGATGCAGACAATCAGAATCTTCCCTCAGGTATCCCTTGTGGTTAGACAAGGAAACAAACTCGTTAGACTGGTTTATTAAAGAGAGCATAACCTACTCTTTGAATGTTGATTTCAGTTTTTCACCTCAGCTAGCTTTATTGATCAACAGTTTAGGTAGTTTTAGTCATACATACATATCTATATTTTATTTATTATATATTTATTTGGTTTTATTTTTATGTAGGTTGATCTCTTGAAATCAGTGTAATTCCCTTAAGTTACTAGAATGAAAGTATGGAACCATGATTTTTTTCTTCTTTTTCCATTGTTACCTTTCTCAGAGTTTATATCTCATCAAATACTGCATTTTGGAATATTTTTTTCAGCTCTATTAGCAGGAGTTTTAAATTTCTAACATTTTTTCCACATCTTGATTCTAATGTCTTCTGTCGTAATCCTTTACTAGTTCTTCACTGACGTTTGGAAGTAGTTCATATTTAGCAATTTTTTAATTTAATTGAGACAAAGTTCAATTTCTGCATCTACATGGAAATTATTAGGTATGACTGAGAGCAGATCAGTTAAGAAAAACATCAGTTCAAATGCTAATTTTTCAGAAATAAGAACAAGGATCAGAGTGGAAAGTGACCTGTGGCTTTACTGTAAATATTAATGGCAATATAGCTGTAACAGGTATATAAAATTTTCCTTTGCAGCTGAATGTAATGGAAAATTTAGCAGGTTACATTAGCTGGCACTTTTGCAGAAGCTTGTTACTTGATTTGAATGAGCACGAACATATCAAGTAAGCTCCAGAGTCTTGCTTTGCTTTCATTCCCAGAAGCAAGGACAGGATGTTTTATCACTAATGAACAAGTGATCTGATTAATGTATAATGATCCCTGCTAAAAATGATGTTAAAGGAATGTTAAAGTTGCATGGCTAAGCACTGAGGGACTCAGTCCCAGCACACTAAAATAAACAGACTGGATCTTTACTGACTCAAATGGGCTTTGGATCAGGTACTTTAAAAGTAAGAAAGTTATTAAATGCATGTATTCATAGGATACTTAACACTGTGTATAGGCAGATATGGAACAAAAATATTTAGAAAGAAGGGAGATTTTTTTTTCTTTCTTCCTCCCAGCTTTAAGGGCTGCTGGAGTACCTTAAATGAATTGTCCTTCTGTCACTCCCCTGGGAAAATCACCATTTGTCTAAACCAAAAGGTTTTGTAGAAACAGAAATATCTGAGCAAAAGGATTTACACTGGGTTCTTTCATTGTGTCTTTCTAGACGCATCTCTGTGATGCTCAACACTGAGCCTGCCCACCAACATCCTGGGAGCAGCCTGAATGCAACTGGTGACGCAGGCAAAGAACCCATGGTCATTTGGACAGTGGAGGAAGTCAATGGAATTTGGCTGCACCTTCCATTAAATAATCACAATCAGACTTCTTCCTCACTATTTTAGAAAAAAATCTTTTTCTCAATTAAGAAAAGCTTTATTTTTCTCTTAACACTTCTGAAACGTGAGAATTTCCCATATATATGGAAGATTTTAAATGCTGATCAACTCTGCTGAGCTTGATCAGCCACTGAAATGAGTACCTAAGCTGGCATTGATAAAAACATCAAGAAAGGCCAGAGAACAAAAAATGCATACAGTTTACTGCAAATAAAATATCGTCTTTATATATAAATAAAGCAACGGGACTTTACCTGATCTGATAGGGTATCGCCCTGTTAGGAAAGCTGCCCTGCTTGGAGTACAAAGTGGGGATGCTGCTATATGCTGAGTAAGCGTCACTCCTTCCTCTGCTAGCCTGTCAATATTAGGAGTTCTAGAAAAATATAAGCAGGGGAAAAAAACAAAAATAATACACAAAGGTGATTATTTTGAAATAGGATTGGTGAGATCAAGGCATCCAAGGCAAAGACTATCAGGAAAATCAAGTTAAGACTTACCCTATGCAAATTACCAAAACCATGATGTCGTTGCAATTCTAAACACTATCATGTCAAATATTTTTACATTAGGTGTCAACAATGAACTGAGACACTGTGGCATTGTGCCAAAAATCTTTTTCCCCACTTTCATCTACTCTTCATGGCTAATACTAAGCTATGACACCTGAATGTTTTGTATTGCCACCCTTTTTTAATGCATTCCTTAGCCCAGAACTTTGCTACTTACCTGGCACTTCTGCTTCAGTAATGGGGAGAGGAGAGACTGGACAAAAGTTTTGCTTCTTTACCCCCTACTCGGTGTCAATACTCTTTCCTCAGCAAAGATTTTTGGGGCAGAAGTAACGTTGTGTGGTGGTATCAGTTATTAGGAGAGACTCAAATGGTCATGACTCTGTGTTAGCCTCTATTAACAATGTTTGCATGTCTGACGTGACTATGTCTGCAATATTAGATCAAGGAGCACATCCAAGTTTCTATATCTGCATGGGAAACTTGTCTGTGACCTGGCTCATTATGCAGACAAAAATTGGTTCCTGCAGGAAGAAATCCCGTGCCTTTGGTTCTGCAGAGAGAAAACTAGGAAGGCAGACTGGCCAGGAGCTGCAGCATGCTCTAATAGGTCTCTGACCTGAGAGATTAATGACCATGACCTCAAGGCACAGTAGTCCTCTCATCATCTAAGTCTGAAAAGTCAGAAACATTATTTTTCCAACAGACTACTTTTCTGTCTCTAGTATCACCTACTGATAACATGCAGTATGATGAAATTTCTTCATACTCAAAAGATCTAAATCTGAATTGCCATGTCAGAGAAACATAATTCCTAGAGCAGTTCTGGTCCTTGGGAGGGGAGTGATGCAAGTATCGGTGTTGTATATACTTTTTCCCTGTTTAAAACTAGAAGCTGTAACTTGAGTGATTTTTGTTGATTTTGAGTTACAAGGAGTTTTTACTTCCAACTAACTTCTGCAGGAACAAAAGTATTTAACACTTGATAGGACAGTACTTTTAGTCTGAATATTTTATTTAACTTGATCAAAGACTTTGCACCACTGCAACATGACTAGGTATCACTTGTGCTGTTTACATAACCATCATACCTAAGCTGGTAGTAAGGATCATACTGGGGAACACTGCTGAATTACTCAAGTATATTAACATTTGCTTTAATCAATTTATTGACTACAGCATAAAGATAAACAAAGGAAAAAAATCAGCACTTTATTTCCAATTGGTTAGTGACAAGCTTGTCTCAAAAATCAAGTGCTTCAAAATATGCTTAATTCATAGTATTTGTGTCATGTACATTTTAAAAGAAAATTGTTGATTATACTTTGCTTCTCTAGATCTACCCTTATTTGGTTACTTGTTCAATTCTCTGTTTATGATGCAACTTTTCAGCAGGTTAACTTTGGTTACTTATAAAGAACCTAATCAAATATCTGAATTTTTTAGGTTTTTAACTTTACAAATCTAAAACCCAAAAATATAAAAAATTAAATCTACAAAAAACAACTAAATAAATAAAAAATATATATAAAGCTATGACTCCCCCAAATGTATCATCATACCTTAAGGTTCTGTTCCCATAACATCCCAGGTCTCCAATACCAAGATCATCAGCCATCAATAAAATGAAATTGGGATTTGAAACATGGTGGCTATTGACAATGTTTATGGCACAGTGGCAAATCATTAGAAATAAAAGGAGTCTCATCTTCTTCCTGGTGTATAAAAATAGGTCAAAAACATAATAGATAAAGATTTTTTTTTAAATTTAACTGTTAATTTACTTCAGACCTATTATTGACCTGGATTGTACAGTAGAAGAGAAAAAGAAAATTATATAATACATTTTTATTTGACTTTTTTTCTCAATAAGGTCTCTTTTTACATTATTTTCTCCATCATATTTTTTGAAAATAAAGATGTATCTTTTAGTATATAGCTAGTCTTTCCTCCCACACCTTTACACAGATGAAATCTTTAAATAACTACAATCAAACAACTAGTGAAGACCTCAGTGACAATACTTCTGCATACATAGATGCACTCCACAGCAGTAAATCATGAGACTAAATAAGGTTGTGGGGTTTTTTTGCTTTAGGTATAAATGTGATTTGAGGAACACAGAAATTTAAATTATTTAGGACCAAAATTTCCAAGGTTCATTGGAGAAAAAAAGTTTAGCAATTCTGCTACTGAATTAAATGACTGATTTTCTCTTGAGCAAGGAAAGCTGCTCGAGTTTCTTGACTCGAGTCAGTAAGGAGTACGTATTACGGCAAAGGCGATGAACTGATGCACTGCCAAATTATTGAAACCAATGTTTAAGAAAAAGCTCTTTACAAAAGTTTTAAATATTACAGCCTATAGCAAAATTATGTAAAAAAATCTGATATCGCATCATAATGTTCTATAAACAATGCTCATGCTGTATCTGACTTAAAACAGGAAGAAGCATGTATTGTACATAATACTACCTATCATCACGTTTCTCTGATTTATTTGCAGATGTGCAAGCCATGAATGCTGGTTTACCTAAACTTGTCACAGGGACTTGTCATATCTCTGTTTTAAACTGCATTAACTATGCTCTGGCTGAAATTGAGTGCCTCTAGGCTGTGATGGACTGTGCCAGGTATACACATCAAAAAAGAACAGAGACTGTCTCTCTTTTCCCCCTAGTAATACTCCCTTCTTTTCTGGATGAAGGCAGCCTTTTTCAAATGCAGATCAGCATGAGTCACACTTGCACTCTGGATTATGCTGGGACAAGAAGGAAATTGGAGGAAACAAGGACAGGTAGAAATTTGAAAGAGAAAGAGTAGGAAAAAGAAGTAGAAACAAGAATTTCCAGAGAGAATGGGGACAGTGCGTCAAGAAAGAAAAAAACTTGTGCATCCATAAGTTATAGCAGATAAAAATAAATGGAGAGAAGATAAAGAAGCCAGAACTGGATGAGCTGGTACAAAGAGGCTAGACATCAAGGGAAACAGATTCATAAATCAGTGAGGTGTGGTGAGTAAAACTATCTGTAGAGAAGACGAAGTAGTCAGAACTGAAAGAGCTTGCACTGACTTGAATTAAGAGCAAGAAGGAAAGCTTGAGAACCAACCGAAATAAGAACTGCGGGTTGAAATGAGGAGAAACGGTAGAGGATTTAAGAAACTGGAAGGGATAGTATGACAGTGGCTAGGAAAACAAATTGAGGAAGAGATGGGAGAACTGGGAGTGTCTGGGATGAAAGAGCTGAGGAGTTATGATTAAGGAAGGTGAAGAGAACTGTTTGGAAAAAAAAGCCTGCACAGAAAAGACTTGGAACTGACATGAGTGAGAAGAGATCAACCACGAGTCTGTCAACCAAGACAGGTTGCAACTTCTGATTCCTAACTTTCATTGTTGCCATTCCATGAGAAAGTATAGGTACAAAGAGGATTTTAACTCTTCTAGCGCTTGTTCACATACACATAAAACACTAATAAGTATACTAGCTGATTTTTACTGCTTAGCATACACTTCATAACCCATTGACTTCACTTTTATGACAGCAGTTACAGTTTAGATGTCAGCTGACAAGACCTAGAGATCCCAGCCTTATAACCGCAGCAACAGATCGCTACCTGGTTCACTTCATGGTAGGGAATCTACTTTGTTTCAGACATGGAAAATACATATACAAACTTTAAGACCAAAACACTATAGTTCTGCTTGGTGGGATGCATCTAACCAACCCTTCATCAAATTAACATACTAACGAAGCTGTGCTAGCATCTGCCACAGTGCAGACTTTTAATCTGTGCGGTAGATTTACCTTTCTTGCCTGAAAGGATAAACAAGCGTGAATTGTTTCCCACGCATTGCAAGAGAACAACACACTGATCCGACAGGATAGGAACAACCTGCTGGCACATCTTGTGTTCCTACTCCACTGTTCAGACTGTGAGGGTCTCAAGGCCCATGATAATAGGGATGTTCAAAAGGGCGACATATATGTTGGTGACATTATACAGAGTTGCATGGATGCTCGCAGGACCTGCACGTTTATTTCATAGAATTACTGAGTGCCCTCAGTTTTGCTGCAGGCTTCACATTGTCTGAATAAAACCTAGAAATATATTCTCCTGCCACTAATAAATCCACCATTTTAAAGGCACAAAGCTAGCTGGTTTTGCAAATTTAACAAACAGTAAGTCCAAGTTTTAATTTAACTGGTACAAACAAAACATCCTGTGTTTTAATTAGAAGGTATGGAGCTATGGAGAGAAGTCTTCTTGAATATGTGTGAGGTCTTTAGACACTAATGAACAGAGCAAATTAATTTTCCTTTTACTGAGCAAAGTTACTGTTAGAAACCAGAGTAGTAGCTGTATTTTATTTTCCAGAATGAAAGAAATCTAAAAATAAGTGAAATATCTTAGAAATTAACTGACTACAATTTATTGAATTTTAGAGATTTCAAGCCTGTGCAGAGACATGAGCAGGAAAATAATCTATTCACCAAAATACCTAAGAAAATTAATCACCTTGGTCAAACTTTAAAATCTTCCACTGTATATGTTATATCGCCTCTTCATATAATATTTTAAATAAATCTACAGAACAAAGTTAACTATAGTTGTGCTCAGTATCAACTGGATCATTGTCATTTGCAAAGAGGCTGAAAATCTTACTGTCAGTATCTATTCCTGCAGAAGATAGTTTCATTTAGTACCTCCATTTCTCATTTTGCAAATCAAGAAAAAAAAAAGTTATTGAAAGATGTCTCCGATATAATATTGCTGGATACTCCTTCACTCTGAAGGAGTATCTGTAGGTGCTCTCACGCATTAGCCTATTTGCCTCCACCTTAAATCATGTTCCTGAAGTAGAATCAACAAGGAAACGGGAAAAAAAAAAGAATCCCAACAACTGCTTTCTCTGGTGTACTCTCTCTGCAGCGGACTTTCATGCATCTTGAAGGGATGTGCCTGGAAAGCAGGAAAAATTAGATGGATGAAATTGAGTGGAATGGACAACAGCAAAGAAATTCAAGGGAGTAAAAAGGGAAGGATGTGAGAAGAATGAAGCTCAGAGAATGCTGAGGTTTGTCTGTGTCACACTGGGGTTTTTAATGGTGAAAGGACAGGCATGTTAAGATCATCTTAACATGAAAATGATTACACCAAATTAGATGAAGCTTCCGCTTAACCTGCTATTTGGTTTCCAACGATAGCTAATCCAAACGCTTAAGGAAAGAAGTAAGAAACTTGGCAAATACATTCTTTTAATAATGCATCCTTCTAGCTTTTGGCAGTCAGTATTTAGGGTATTTTGGACAGGAGAGCACAGTACTGAATAGTTTCTCATGGATCTTTTTACTTTCATGAATTTGGTTTAGTCTATTTTGAACCAATTAACTTTTGTTTTGTCTTGGTTTTTTACACTGAACCAATTTAGTTTTTTTTTTTTACTTCCACAATATACTTTAGATGTTCCTGCAGTTGGTTTCAACTTTGAAGGCCTTTGTTTTAGATTCAGGAGGCAATATTTGTCCTTAATTGTGTGTAGGACAGATAAGTACAATTTTTAATCTCTGCTTCACTTTCCCTGTGATACATAATAGGACTAATAGTACCTTCTTTCTTCCCAAGATGGCTGCTAAGCTGAATAGATCTAAGAAGTGCTTAACTTCCTACAACAAGAGCCATATAAGAATTTGGACTTCATACATGTTATTTCAAAGAAAAATACTTTAATTGTTTCATATGAACCTATATATATGCATACATACATAGATGTGTCGATTTACACATCTGCACATGTATGTGGGTGCATATACACACATATCCTGCTTTTTCTACATATCTTTAAATTATGTTTTTGGGATTCTAATAAATATTTTCTATTTGTATTAAAACAAATTAAGTATAAATGTATAAGAACAAATGGATGAAAATAAATTATAGATATAATCCACTCTTCATTGATATTTCATGTGGATTTACCAAACACTTCTTTTAAGTTTTAGTTTTCTGCATTAAAAAACGTAGGCAGATCATACAGAAGCTAAAGAGTTATCCTCCCCCACTTCCCCCTCAGGATAATTGGCTCAAGATATGGTTGTTTCTTCCTCATCCTGATTACTACAGATACATGCATCTTTTACACGAACGGTGATATGAAACTCTTTCAAACCCCTCTTCCCAACTGAATCATCCCAGCATTTTTATTCAGTTTGATTAAGCAATTTATCTCTAAACTACTCTTTTAATGCAACAGAACCCTTTGAGAAAATGCTTAATACACTTTATCCTTGAAGGTAAAGTATTTTCTGATGAAATAAGCAACATTTAAAGATATTCACCTCATTAAAAACTTGTGCTATCCTTAAGCAGCACGCAAAACAAAACAAAAATTACTTTGCTTAACTGAATGCCAGAACTTCAAAAATTTCCCTAAGAGTCATAAAAATCACACTGCAAACAAACTAGAAGACAACGCTGCCCTCCACAAGATTCTGCAAAGAGAAAATTCATCAGCTTCATGAGAAACAAAAAAAGTAATTTTAAATTGTAACAAATGGTAAAGTAATATTATATACTATTATTAATTTTCTGGTATCAGTTTAAGATTTGTTCAAATCTCTCAATTAATTCCTCTCTTACAAGTCAGTCATATCTGTTGCATCTTTTATGTCAAAGGACTGCAAAAAGAGACATAAAACCACATGCTTTTGGCCTGCTCTTACTGCTAATTCATTTAGACAATCAAGCATTACTTTGCACGTGCAACAAGCTCAGACCATGTAAAAAGTCAGTTACAGCATCCTAACTGATCACTGGTAACTTAATCTCAGTAATATGATTGCTTCTAATATTTATTTTTATAGTGTAAACTCACTGCTTCTCGATGCTGATTTTTCAGTATTTCATGATTTTTTCTCCTCCCTGGTAAGACACCTTCTCAGAATACTCTCCAGCCCTCAGAGCCAGACATGTTCCTTTCATTCCTCAGGTTCAGGTACATTTGACGTGCTTATTAGTTGGGTTTTTGTTGGTTTTTTTTTTCTGGAAAAGCTTAAGTGACACAGGAATCTTCCATCCTACCTATTGGTTAGGCACTTCAGATTCAGTGCTAGATTAGGACGACTATTTGTTTCCCAGGTTAGAACTAATTTACATTCAGCCATGTCACAGTGTGGGCAAAGAGGGTTGGGTCTGTCTGTATCTGTAAATACCTGTGTCTGTAAAATAGCCGGAATGCTTTTCTGAAAAGTGCCATTAGATTTTATTACGCATCTTCAGGTAACCAGGTACATAAATGAAAATCTATACTTAATTTATTAAAAATTGTCTCATTGTAAGACAGAAATTTCACTTAACATGAGCTGGGAAAAACATCAGAACAAATAATCATGTTTGTTGTTCTAGCATGATTAATTACTGGGTCTGAATCGAATAAAGATGAAGCCACACAGCCTCTGTAAGATGTGAGTTCAATTTCGGTATCTTTTTAAATAGTCTCTCAAGAACTTGCTAGTTTCATCTGAACTAAATTACAGAACTTAATGGCAGTATTATTAAATAATAAACACTATTTCTGGTAGTAAATTGCAACCTGAATGGAAGATAAGATTATCTTTTGTGACATAATACCATTATTTTATTTGTAATAAAAAATGTGTATAATTACATACACGTATTAGAGCATATACTCTTTTCCATGATGATTATTTCACAATATTCTTTCTGTTAGCCAAATGCTCATTAGAAATTTAATTTTCAATATGGGCTATGGTCAGCAATATAATAAAAGAGAACCACAAGATAACACAGGTAATCATCCTCTTTGCCAGTTATGTACCTCCCTGAGACAGAAAAATCTTTTCATTTAAAAGAAAAAAAGCTAATCATGAACAACTATTAGTGACTGTGTCACGTCACTTCCTAGGAGCCAGAGACCAGTGTTCTAACCAATTAAAAGAAATATTTCAGATTCAGTAATTGCACATTATTAAAATGTGTGAGCACATGTGAAGGACGCAACTCTGCTCTGTCTTTACAGTTCACCACTTCACAAGGAACGTAGGTCTGTATCTCTCTGCACACATTTTGTGTTTAGCGTAAAATATAATAAATTACATTAAATGTTGATGGAACAGAAAGATGAGAGAGATGAGAAAGCTTCCTTTCGGAAATCCATATGAACTTCAGTCAATATTACGTGACGCTTACTGACATGTGTAAACCTGTTGTCATACACTATTAAGTATCTGTTTTAATGTGTATGCCTATTAGAATAAGAACTTTATAACGCTATATTAACAAATTTAATACGACACTTGCTTACATATTTTGAAGGATTAGCTAAACTCATCCATGATACCTAGCTTAATAGTTTTGAAAGCTGTTTCAGGTTTTTTTTTTTTAATATACCAGAGCTATATGATGTGTGAAATGACGGGTTTTGATACTGCCTTTTTCAAGTGTCAAATGGACCTGAGTAAGAAGAATTTGTGTGACTAAAACTTTGTACTTCTGTTTTATGATAAACGGGAAGATAAAGACTGTACAGCTCTGCAGGACTGCAGGTCCTACACATGGAATTACCAGAAGAGTTTGGTTATGTTCATTCGAATTGTATCAACATATAAACTGTAGCTTCATCTCATTGACTGGTTACAGTCTCTTTACCTTCATCCAACCATAGCCAAACTGGTCTCTTCCAAGTTTCCATTCATATTCAAAGTAATATGCCACAAAACATTTAAAAAGGAAAAAAAAAGTCTAATTACGTATAATATTGGACTAAGACAGTAAACTCCATCAATATATTGCCTTCGTAGCGATAGTGTACAGATCTGAAGGTTGGTATGTAAGTCCTGCTATAAGCCTTTGGAGGGACAGTCAGACAAATGGCCAATCACTTAACACTAGGTTTTTAAATGGTAGCCTTCAAATACCTATCAGAGGAAAACATGAAACCTAACAGAAAAAAAAACCAACACCAAAACCCACACCTCAAAGCCCAAAAAACTCTACCTGTCTCCTTGAGTTATTCATTGACATTCTCTGGAGTCTGTCAAGATCAAAGCTTTGGATTTTATAACATAATATTCCTCTATCTACAACCACTTTTCTAGTCAAAGTGGTTTACCAGAGAAACTGCAATGAAATGGCCAGTTAATTTTTCTTTGCTACATAAAGCTAGCAAGTAGCACATTAATAAAATGTTCCAGTATGTTACACTATTTCCAAAAGGATGTTTCATTTAAAGAAAAGAGAAGTTGCATTTGCATTCATTTGTTCTCAAAGTGTGGGACTATTATTTTTAAAACAGCTCTATTGTTATTTACACTTGCATTATGATAACACTCGAGGGCTCTCAAAACAGCTGATTGTACCAGATACAAAAATTGAGAAAAGGCTGCATTCAGCCAATATTAATTTTACTCATGTAGAAGTTAAATGCCTAGATCAACAAGGCACTCATGGTGCAAAGTAATTCATATGAATTTATTCATCTTAAAGTTAGGCATTTATTCTGAGCTAACTATCTAGGCTTCCTCTCTAATTAATAGGAAGAGACAGGCACCTTAAGAGGATGATTCATCTCCTCTTAAGATTGGAATAATGAAATGTTGGAAGTAATGCTCATGATCTTTTTCCACAGACTGGAAAGAGAGCCTAAACACCTAGTTTAGACCAGATGTATACAAAACAAATAAAGTTACATGAAATAAATCCCACCTTGATGGTGTGTTGTCTGTGTGCATTCAGCATAAAATACGAAAAAAAAAACAACCAAACAACTTTGTGTAATAAACGACTACATTTTTCAATTAGTATAACGTGTTCTACCAACCTTACCAGTGTAACCATTTTTTAATCTGTAATTCCACTGAAATCTGAGAACTAGGGACAACTCTTCATGAGTTTTAGTTGCAAAATTTTGCCCCAAGGGATGCATATAAGTATTTTTCCTTTCCACATTGCATAGCATTCTGATGAATATTCCATTTTAAGTATTTTATTCTTTCATTACTTTCAAACAAAAGATACTTGATACAAGAGTGATTACATCCAGCAGTAAGGATTATTTTATAGGAATATTGGTAATTCTCTGACTGAAGTCAGCTACAGCCAAACCTGTACTTATGTTACAATCACAAGTCTGATCAGATAAATAAAATTCATCTTTGACAGAGCTGTGGCAAAATAGAAATTACATTCCCCACTGTTACTCAAGCCAGATGAATTTCAAGGAAGTGTCAGGGGTGACCAACCAACAGACTGCGAGCTCAGGCTGACTGTGGTTCACAGCCTACTCCCTGCTGCCCTCTTGCCTAAGGGCTACACACAAGGTAATCAAAACAGACCATGACTGACCAGTCATTGCTAGATCCTATTACCATCTTTCACGAGGTCCTTGTCACAGAAGAAAAACCACTTCAGCTCCTGACGTATGACAAGAACGAGTCTTTTAACGTGCATGGGTATTGTCCAGCAATTCACATAGATAGTGTACATTTTGGTCTTGTCACTGGAATGTGCCTAGTCATATGCTGAAGTATCACATGTTCCCCTGAACCCCATCACACCATGGCAGACCCATTCATTCTCATCACGGGACAGTGATGAACATTTGTCCTGTCACATAAGGAGTTGGAGAAGGGAGAGTAACAGTGTACTCATTGTACTATACAGATATACTCAGATTATTTGATGAAGAAATGGGTACTGCAAGAAGCCTTCTCATTTGTCCACAAGGAGCTGTTCAATCTGCCAGATTCTCAGAGACTGAGAACAGCTGTACTAGAAGGTATGTAAACTAATCAAGAGGAAATGGTTGTGTCTGGACTATTACTTATGTCCAACCTTTGTGTTCTTTCCCAGACACACTATTAGAACACACATTAGAAACAGCATTAGAGTAAAAGAAAAAAACATGCCTGTCATGTTTATCAACACAAAATATCACTTGTATCTGCATTCAGATTATCTCAGTTTACCAAACTACTCAAACCAATACCACTTTCTCATGGTAATGTACTGGATGCAGGTGTCAATGTGTTGGCAGCAGGGGCTGCAGATGTGGCTTCTCTGAGAAGAGACTCTGTGCCAAACAGTCAGTTCCAGCCAGCTCTGAGATGGTCCCACTGCAGGACACAGCTGAGCCCATCAGCCAGGCTGGTGGCACCTTGGGGAAAAGTACGGGCAAAAAACACAGGGTTTCTCTAAGAAAGGGCAGTGGGGAGCAGAGGGAGAGGAGAAGGAGGCAACAAGGCCAGAGTAGTAGGAGGTGGTCTACACTGCAGCAGGCACATGCCCAAAGGGACTGTGGCATGTGGAAGGTCCATACCAGAGGACAGGAAAAACACGAGCAACAAGGAGAGACAGAGGGAGATGGCAAAGCACTGACTTTGTGCTTCTGTGCCACCCATTGCCTCACTGAAGGGACTGAGTGCAACCTGTGGCAGTAAGGCAGCAGGAGGAGATGTCTAGAGTGAAGGTGTGGAGACTAGGACGGTGGAGGAGAGGAATCTGAAGTCGAGCCGGGGAAAGTGGAAGGAAAGGTGTTTTTCCTGCATGTTTAAATGTTTGTCTTTTTTTGTTGTTTCTCAATACCCCGATCAGTAATTAAATATTTATTCTACCTGGCAATAAATTAATTAAATTCCCCAAGTCGTTCTGCCCACAACAGTACTTGGTAAGTGACTTCCCTGTCTTTATTTCAACCCATGAGCCTTGTCACTCCTGTTCTTCCTGTTTTCTCCTCCCTCTCACTGGGGAGGAGAGGGAAGGAAGTGAGAGTGTGGCTGTGTGGGTGCTTGGCTGTTAGCCAGGGTCAACCCATGGCACTTAAAATGAAAAGGGATGAATGGATCCAATGGTAAATTACTTTCATTGATTACCATTAGCCAAAAGTTTCTTTGCTGTGAGCCAATCCATCTAGATTCTAAATGTGAGCCTTCAAACAGGGACAGAAATGGAAAAGCTTTTTAAGTAAAAAATAATTCAATTTGAGATCAGTTGACTTATGGTGTTGCTCAGGAAGCTCACAAGACATAAAAGAATAGCTTATCCTTCCTCTTCATTTGCACAAATAAGAGACATTCAAAATAAATAAGTGTAGCTGCTTATTGAAGATCGAATTCCTTCTCTACAGTTTCTAAAACAAAGGAATATGGTTTTTGTTACTTCTGTCACACAACTAATCTTCAGGGAATGATATGTCTTCGTTCTGCATATAGTCATGGACACGTCATGAAAAAATGTTTCCATTTTTTTTGACAAAATTATTTCTAGTGGGAAAAAATGAAATTTTTAAGCAAAAGAAGCTTTTTAAAAATCTCAGAATTTAAAAATTAGATTGTTGTCCTTTACTTTTGCACCTAGAAAAATATCCTGTTTAACATTTACAAGGTGAAACTAAACCATTTCTATTGTTATTTCTATTGTTCTTTTGGGCAGAGAGACATTTTTACTATGATATTTTGAACAGGGTTAAAACATTACTCCCAAAATCCCCCATTTTTTAAAGACCTAATGCAAAATTAGTGCAAAAAGAAAAGAATTATCTGTTCCTAATTTTTATTTTGCCTCAATTAACATGGGGAAAAAAAAGCTTCAATAAATATATATACATATACACAAAAAAATAGTAAGATGGCAAGCCACTTTCTAACCAGCTCTAATGCAGAGACACTCCACTAGCATTATTCACTGTGCACACTAAAAGTACAAAATAGCTTTAAAATCTAATACAATGACTGGAAAAAGACTTGGAAAGAAAAGACATGGATCATGAAATTAGGCAGTCTTATACCTCAGGAAAATATTTATCCTGGATAAAACACTTGTACAATTAGTAAGAGCAAGATTATAAGCTGCATAGTGGTTCTATAGCTGCTTGATTGTAAACTATATAGATCAGAATCTTCTAAAAAATGTGCAAGCCAAAGGGCAAAGTACATTTACAAAACAAGGCATAATCATTAGCCAACTTTTTATCTCAAATTCAAAGATTCAATAACTTTCTAATCTCAGTAAGTATACAAAGGAATAGCTAACTTACTCTCCCACCAAGAAAACAAAACAAATAAAAAACTGTGGTTGTAGTTAGCTTGGTGAAATATTTGAGGGACAGAATTTAAACATCATAGGATTAGGCAAGAATTAGAATGAAAGTCTTAAAATGAAGGATATCTGAAACAGCAAACAATTCTAAGACTAAAAATATCTCCCTACAACACAAGAGGCAGCTAAGTGGGTCCTTATAGCCCGACAGAAAAAAAAAGATATTTCAAACAAACAGTGTAGAAATGCATATATTGTATTACAGCAATACAGGAAAAACAGCAATTTAAGCCACAAGGCATTCAGGTTCCTTCTGTCCTGTGTGAGTAAAAAACTCTTTCGCCTTCCCTCCCCTCTCCCTTCTCTCTTCCTCCCCTTCCCTTTCTTTTCTCTAGTTCTTTCTTTCTCTCTTTCATAGGGACTCTAGGAAACTTGTAAATTCTTGCTGTTTAATCAGAATACAATCCTTTCACACATAGGAAGTAAGAGCCAAAATCCCAACACGACAAAATGAAGGAAAATTATCATTAGCTCAAGACTTTAGTAACTCACTTCATTTCCACCGTATTTTGTATGACATTTCAAGAGCATAAATAAATATAAAAAGTATTCCAAAAAGGCATTTTTTTCTATTTTCTTAGAGTACACATTTTCTCATGGTACACCAGTATTAAATTCCTTTCAGCATTTGAACAGTTTCTCAATAATAGCTCCAGGGGTCTCATTATCTTTTGGCTTGGATTGGAGCATGCTCCAAGTATGTATGAGATGAGTAATATGCTTTTTCGACCATATCAGAATGCCTCTAAATAAGTTTTTAAGAAAGGACATTTTCCTTTGCTCTGTGCTTTTACGTACACACAACTTTATGGTTTTAAAGGATGGATTCTGTTCATCAGTGAAAAAGAACATATCACTCCCTCTGTCCAACATGCATTTTTCACAACTGATACTTTACTGTTGTTATAACTGCTGTAACACATCCAGTTGTCTACTATAATAACTTAAATGAACTGGAGACATGACACTTCTTACATAGCTAAGAGTAACTTTTGTAGGTGACTAATCCATGTTAACAGCTTCTAATTTTCTTCATCATAGTTGCTAGTTGTCAGCAGTGCAGAACATACACATTACCAAAAAACAACAAACAAACAAAAAACCAACCAAACAAACAATCAAAAAGAGGATAAAGCAGCCTTCTAGCTTACCTGGACTTCTAATTTACATAATTTTTGTAACTCTAGGGATTCCTGCAGAAAGCGTGTTTGCATACACCACCACACAACCACCAATCTGGCCAGTTGAAGACAATGCCAAAGGAAAAAAGTCTGTCTGAACTCTATGTCTTAAGATTTTCTTATGAATATGGCTAATCAATTAATTCTTAGCATAGTAGAAAAAAGACGAGGCCATTTTTATACCATTACCTTTTAATTTAAAACTGTTGTCCAGGATGTAAAAAATCTAAGATCACTATCATTGTGAACTTGAAGCAGTTCAAACTTCTACATTCACAGACCAAAGTGCCATAGCCACAATTCTTGTTAAGTACTTAACAATCCATCTCAAATGCCTTATCTTCCTCCACTCTCTCTTCTTGCCCTAATTTTATTTCATTCCTCCTCATCCCCAAACTTCCTCTCATACAATCGAGAAGCCACCCACAAACTCTTCTGCAACTCTAATCTTTCTAAACCATGCCTTACTCTATTCCAAATCCCTCCTATACAAGAATCCCATATTAATGTGCCATCGAACTAAATTCAGACTGAATACCTCTTGAATGCAGCTCCTTGATGCCTCCAATTCTGCTTGCCCAGGTACTGCTATTATCACTACTAGTCTAGCATTACTATTTTTGATGCAGCTGTGTCTCTGCTTGCCTCCTTCTTGACTTCTCTCCCCACAACACAGGCTCTTCCACCAGTGCTCCCTATTGGTGACTGTGGCTCTCCTGGTATTAAAACAGCCTCCACTGCTGGTCTGACAGATTTAACACCTAAATACAGGTCTGCACTTACTAAAATCCACCTAGAGAGAACCCTAAGGGCAGAAGCAAAAAATATGTTTGTGAGAAAACAGGATGTATGGAATCCATATTATTAATGAGTCATTACAAAACTGCATAGTGAGCAATCCGTGTGTTCAACACTTGTTTAGGTTAAATAGACTTCTCCTTTTTCATCTTCCTTCTTCTTGTCTCAGAGTGGTCACCCAAATGTACTCTCTCTGTATAAGCCTGGCAGATACAATCTACTCAGAAGCGATGATTTTTTCCTCACCTTTTCTCTTTTTCTATCATTCCTTGCAATCCTGTCTCAGCGATTGCTCTTACAGATACTGTCACCTCAGCAGCTATGTTTACCCTCTGTTAGCAGGTTGTATGTGTATGAGATTACAAAGGAAGAGATTAGATTTATTTAATATCACTTAAAAAGTTGCAGTTAAGTCTTGCAGGCTTCCACCTTCGAATCAAACAGATTTTGTCAGATTACATACACTGCACATAAACCAGAGTCACTTCAAAACTATAAGCTTATTTCAGAATCTAAACCCTTCCAAAACTATTTAACAATTCATTTCCATTTGATTCTTGAAACAGTGTCCATAAAGAAAACTATATACACTTTTAATATTACTTTTTAAACAACCAGAGCTTAAAAGGTAAGAGAAAAACCACTGTTGCACAGTTGGAAAATGTTCTAGTTCACAAACACCCTGCTTTCTTTTTTGTTCAAAATGCTTTCACAATTCAAGTAAAGCTTACACACTTTTTAGCCCATTGCAGGAAGGGAATGTTCTACTCCATTGCAATACTTGATAATGAAGTGCATTTTCTTACAAAATAATTTGCCACTACAGCTGATAGTATCTTACAGACAAGAGTAGACAGTATTAACATGCTTTTTTTTTTCCTTTCATATGTAAAATACATTGTAATAAGTTAATGAGGAAAAGACAACACTGCATATGTTATTACTTCTCATAATTGCTAATTTCCTGTCATTAAGAACTTGCTTTGAGCTGTGAAAGAATATGAACTCCGACTATATATGACCTCAATATTTACAATGAAACTACACATAGAGGACAGACTTTGGGGCAGGAGGGACGTTTTACCTTGCAGGTATGGAATTGTTTCAGTTTCTGCCTCTAGTTTTCAAACAAGATGTCTGCGCACTTATTATCAGTAAACGGGTACAAAGTCCAGTTACATGAACTGAAACAGAAAGTGGAGGGGAAGAAAGAAGGACAACACTGAAAAAGACAACTTCTTGTTATACAACACTGATAATATTTCTTGATAAGACACTACTTCAATAGTAGGAAGCAAGCTCAAAGTTTTCATAATGCATATATACATATGTCTAACCAAGACACATGACTTGTTTTTAGTTTGCTGCTGAAGATCTCCTGTTAGACTTTTCAAATGCTAGTGACTTTGCATCATATTTTTGGAAAACAAAGGCAGTGCCAGATTCTCAGATACGTTTCTGCCTTCTATACACATGGTAAGGGTTGCTACAGAATGTCTACTTGGCAACTTCCGAGAAACTGCATTAAAATACCTTTACAAGCATAATTTTAGATGACTGTTTTTCAAACTTTTCCATTGGATGCACAGACTATTTAGAAATTCTCTCTATATAAATACTGTACACCATAGGCCATCCTGGTTTGCTTGCTATGCATTCTCTCAGAAATCGTATGTGTCCCCAGAAAATGACTGCTCCCAAGAAGTCCAAGGACTACAATACAAAAAAATCAGCCTTTAAACTTTGAAAAGTGCTGGCTAGTTTACATATTACCCTCCTCTCTCCACCCCAATTTATGTATTTTTCACAAGGAGACTTGATCAGGAAGAGAAAGATGTAAGTCCAAAGATATGAGCCCAATGATGTCAAAGAAACTTGACAGGATCAAAGCCTTACATTCCAAATACAAAATTTTACTTTTCTTCCAGGTGAACTATTGAAGCTAACAATGACTGTGAGAAATAAACTGAACCAATGTCTTTGAACAGCTGTCTACACGCGAAGATTAAATTACGTTTTTCTGTAGTTCAGGAAATCAGTACAGATCGTTCAGTTTTTCTCCTGCATTTTTTCTCCCTCTACTTTAAAGTAACATTGTACTGTAACAGCTTTGAAACAATTTTAAATTGCCAACCTTCCTCCATCTCAAATACAAATAGGAAATGCTAGCTCTACCTTAAACCTTTGAAAAACTCTCCACCTATTGTCCTGCAGTTGTTGAATGTATTAACAAGTGAAAATAAAGACAATTTCCAAAAAATCTTGTCAGTTTCCCTGAAAAATAAATAACCAGGTAGTTTTTAATTGTTTTGATTAAACATATTTTAGATAAATCATATTTTAGAAGGTACTGAGAAAAAATCGTTCCTATAGACATAAGAAGCAGAATAAGAAATACAACAGAGGAGATGCAACATCCACTGGCAAAACACAAAAACATTGGTACTTCACCAAGTTTATGTATGTACACCTCAACTCTTCAGAAACGTATAATAGTATTTACTTACAATAAATTTTATTAAAACAAATTATTATTAAGCTACATTAATTTAAACACCTGTAATCATGTAAATTAGAAGAAAATAGTTATAAAACAAGGATATGTATGTCAAAATATAGATGGATTGAATGAAAAGACTTGTTTGTGCTAACTGGCGTGACAATTCAAGGCATTTCATATGGAAAATCAACTATGCAGTGCAAAAAGATCTATTCATTCTAACTAAAACAGTATGCAAAAAAATAAGGTGAGTTAATAAGTGAAAAAACAAACACCATCCCCCTCTCCTATCCAAATCTAAGCACTGAAGGAAGACTGAACTGAGCGGTTTTCTTTGTTTGGGTTTCTTCTGCATGTTTGATTAGAAAACACTAAAGGGTGCTAAAGTGGCAATTACTCAATTACTTCAAAGTTTAAGTAGGACAGAAAACCGAAATGCTAACAGAGGCTGCATTTAGGCTATGGTAAATAGGGCACTACGTTACCCAGTACTGTATTTCTCCAATGGTATGGAACAGATCTATGTTGTTTAATGGACTATATTATCTGCTTTGACCAACAGGTGTTTTTGTGGTTAATTTTTTTTTCCACGTCAATATGAACAGAGTCCAATATTGTTTTTTCTTTCATAATTTGTTAGAAACACTGTTTTTTAAGATACTTTGGTCTCGTGGTCACCAAGAGGGAGTATAAAAGTATCTACTCTTTTATATATGAACATTCATATGTATAACAGCATTTGATTCATCAAATTGGTAAAGGAAATTATTTTTTAAATAATGTTTGGGAAGAAAAGGAGATAGAAAGATTCCTGACTGGATTTATTGAAATCTAGCAGAAGGGCATAGCTGCAGTAAGACAGATCTTGTATCTTGGTTCATCAAAACATCTCTGCCAAAGCTTTAAAAGTTTAGGATCAAACTTAATCACACCACTAATTGTTCATCTACCAGGTACAGTACACACATCTTTCTAAAACCAAAACATGATACACTGCTGTCTTAGAGTGGCTGAATGGTGGTGCACACCAAAATGCTTATGCTTCCACATAAATCTGCTAATACAAATTTGTATTTAAAAGGGATTAAAATAAAATACACCAGTAATAGAGCTAAAAATGGAACAAAGTATGTTTGTTAACTTCTCTTATCATAGTAAACCCCAAGGAATTTATCGAATTTCAGATGATATTTTTGAAAGTCACACATATCCAGAATGAAAAGATACGGTCCTCCTGTTCCTAGGGACTTTATACAAATTGGATTAGTGGATGTTAGAGGATATTTATTCTGCAACAAATCTTCTACGAAAAAATATGTTTAAACTTCATTTGTTCTTTGGCTTAGTCCAAAAACAGCATTGACAAGTTTCACACTAAAAATTTTGTAGACATGTAGTTATCCTGAAGGATGTATGAGAATCATTACATGAACTCATGAAATCTCTGCATTGCAAATAACTTTGTGCAGTTATGAAGAAGTCACAATGGCTTTTAAGTATGGAACCCAGTGACATGGTCTAATGATTTCGGTATTTTTTTCATGGTTGTGCTGAACTTTACTTAAGAGTTACATACAGGACATTAGCTGGAAGAACATATTGGCTATGCCATGTTAGGTATAAAGATCCAGGTTTTCTAGTCGCTATAGCCGTATTTTCTGACTATCAAACACTATTAGTCTAAGCTACCTCAAGTCACACAGAGAACAGGATCTCTAAAGAAAGATGGGCTTGAACAGATAGGAGAAAAGATATTTTATTTGATCTAGTAGATAATGTATTTTATTTTATTTCCTGGATGTAGTGAAATCAAAAAAAAAGAAACAGATGAACAAGCAAGTCTCCACCCTTTCAAGTCCTTCAAGAAGCAACAATCACGCAGCTAAATATACTAAAAGAAATTGCAAGTGGACAAGTGTTTACTATATTTCTACCAACTTTAAAAACGGCTAGTGCAGACACCACCCTTGAAGATGCTGGTAGGGATTCAGTGACAAAAGTGCCACGCACTGAGTGAAGTTCCATTCTTCCTGAAGCACATAGGCTCTCCTCCCAGCTCTGCAACTCAAGAATACAGGCCAACCCTACCTTATTTCATGACCACAACACAAGCTGGCTAGTCTCTGGATGGCACATCCTACTTAATTAGGACATACAGCCATCTTAATAATAGAAGTCTTGTTAATAGCTTTTGCAAAATTGCATTAGTCTAATTTTTCCGGATGATAGCATAATTGTTGGCCTAAAAAAAGAAAAGTCAGTGAAGAACAGATTACAGAGCCAGGTTGTCAAACGTGGTCATTAATACTCATTCCCTATTGCTTGCAGCAGCCACTGGTCTAAATGACAGATGCAACATTTCTGAAACAGTGATACAACAATTCGTTCTGCAACACAGTTTCTTGCTGATAGCTGCCTCATCAGGCTTGCAAGATAATCACACTTAAAAAATGCAGAAAAGTCTGTCGCACTGTATGAAGAGGTATGAAGCTCTTCATGGGCGAGATATGTTGCCACTGATCTCTTTCAGTGAAGTATAATACTGACTATTCTTAATTAATGAGGATACAGCTAGAAGTGTTCCATGAAGAAAATTTTAAATCAGACAAGTGGCAACAAAGTTTTCAGCTTTTGGCTTGGTATAAAATGGGAAAAAATCTGACTAAGCAGCAGTAGTGAAAAATAGTCATAAGAATTACAAATCATTTATTAGTGAACAAAACAATACTATGGCAAAAACTGCAATTCGGTTCTTACTTTAATTCAAAGGAATTCTGTATCTGGGACTAACAAGACAGCCTGTTAGTAGAAGATGGCCTATTTGTCACTTATAAAACTCACAGCTACAAAAATTTATCTGAGTGCTGGACTTCTCTAGGGATACAGAAAAAATAGAATCCTGAAGAGCAATCAAAATGCTAAAAGCTTCAGAAAGCATAACTTATGAGGAAAGGTTAAAGGAATGTAGTTTGTTAAATTAAAAAAAAAAAAAAAACAAAAACCAAAACACTGAGGGAGAACAAGGGATATCTTAATAGAGCAAAAGGTTCACTGAAAGATTTAGAAAATTTTAGGCATAATGTCTGACAGACATTTAAAGCATATATAATTCTGTCTCAGTGCAAATAATTCATCTAGATCTTAAACATCTCTTGTTGTCTTACCTATATTTAGGTAAACAAAATGGAAATTTAGGAATCTTTCAATCTTGCAGTGTCACTGCGAGCAATCATTCACCTTACAGAACCCAAGGTGAAATGTTTGAGATGTACTTAGCAGGTGGAGCTAGTTGGCTTAGGGAAAAAAAAAAAATTAGCTTCTCAATGGCTTGACTGCACAGGGACAACAATGCTTCCTTGTAGGTACCCCTGATATTAACTGTATCAGTATTTACAAGTGGTGTTTCTTGTTTTACAAAAGTTTTGTGAAAACAAGTAACCACTACTGATCTTCTGCTGAGAAAATTTTAGTTCAACATATAAAATCAGAAATAAAGCTACATTATTTTCTCTTACATTTTGTTACAACACACTGAAGCTAATTCCTCAAGGAATGTAAACACGTGCTTAATTTAAAGTAGGTGGACAACCTAATGAAGGGTTTATTTCTTCCCTCAAAAATTAGTTGGTGCCTTACATGCTAGTGCTCACAGAGCATGTTTGACATCGGCTGTCCACAACAGCATATTCTGAAATATATTACCAGTGCGTGTTTGCGTGTCTGCACATGTAGGGAGGAAGAGAGAGCAGCAGCTTCAAGAGGGAAGACAGGAATTCCCAAAAGAGAATTATAGAATCATAGAATTGTTCAGGTTGGAAAAAAGGTCCTTAAGATCAAGTCTAATCATTAATCTAGCACTGCCAAGTCCACCAGTAAACCATGTCCCTAACCACCACATCTATACAACTTTTAAATACCTCCAGGGATAAGGAGTCAGCCGCTTCCCTGGGCAGTCTGTTCCAATGTTTGAAATCCCTTTCGGTGAAGAAATTTTCCTAATATCCAATGTAAATCTCTGCTGGAGCCATTTGAGGTCATTTCCTCTTATGCTCTCACTTGTTACTTGGAAGAAGAGACTGACATCCACTTTGCTACAACCTCCTTTCAGGTAGTTGTAGAGAGCAATAAGGTCTCCTCTCAGCCTCCTTTTCTCCAGATCAAACTATCCAAGTTCCCTCAGCTGCTCATCATAAGACACGAGCTCTAGACCCTCCACCAGCTTTGTTGCCTTTCTTTGGACACACTCCAGCACCTCAATGTCTTTCTTGTAGTGAGGGGCCCAAAACTGAACACAGTATTTGAGGTGCAGCCTCACCAGTTCTGAGTATAGGGGGACAATCACTTCCCTAGTCCTGCTGGTCACACAATTCCTGGTACAAGCCAGAATGCTATTGGCCTTCTTGGCCACCTGGGCACACTGCTGGCTCCTATTCAGCCAGCTGTTGACCAACACTCCCAGGTCCTTTGCCACTGGGCAGCTTTACAGTCACTCTTTCCCAAGCCTGTAGCATTGCATGGGGTTGCTGTGACCCAAGTGCAGGACCCAACACTTGGCCTTGTTGAACCTCGTACAATTGGCCTTGGCCCATTGATCCACACTGTCTAGATCCCTCTGTATAGCCTTCCTACCCTCAAGCAGATCAACACTCCTGCCCAATTTGGAGTCATCCGCAAACTTACTGAGGGTGCGCTAGATCCTCTTGTCCAGATCATTGATAAAGATATTAAACAGAACTTGACTGTTTACGATTTGGGTGGGAGGTACACTTACTCCAGCAGCCAAGGCAAAGGTACTGCCACCTCTGTTCTCCCTTCCCACTATTTCTGCTTCCTGATCAGAGTTGCTACTTGTATGTTCCAGCACAGTGTCATGGCTTCTCTGGCTAGACAGATCTAAACACAGACAGCGAGAATCACTGCAAAACCAGAAAGGTTCTGAGACTGCACAACAGCTGGCCTCCAACAGTCTCCCTGCACTGTCTAGGCTGACAGCATGTTTACCCTGATCATGTAGACATTCTGGGCCGAGTGTCAGCAAGCTCACCTATCTCTGCTTGACTCTTCTGAGTAGATACAAAATCGTACGGGCATGGACCCACAAAGTAGGTAAAAGGCCTGAGCTCTGGAGATTCAACTCTCCAGGTAGTTTCATGCTGACTGGGGAACATGCACATCAAACCGGGATCTGCAGCATTATAGATCAGTAGATTAGAGACCTTGTGACCCAGGGAATCACAATTCCTTCTCTCTCATTTCCATCTGAAGATGTAGTTACTGCAGCCTTTGAAGAGGTTGAGCTTAGGAACACAAGTCTGAATGAGACCACTGAAAGGGTTACTGCCTTCAGTTCTACCCTTATTGCTGGCAACGAAGTGATAGATGTCATGCTCAGGATGGTTAACAGAATGTGTATTCCACATGGCAATACAAATATAAAATGTTTCCTACAATCTGTAACAATTGAACTGTAGTAAAATTAAAAAATATAGCCATAAAATACACATGCAGACAAGAAAACCAAAACCATAAACAATATTTTAGACTCCTGCAATAATGGAAAGTTAGATAAAGTTGCAAATGATCCTATGGAGGAAGCCCACATAACACAGGAAAAGTAAAACAAGATAGCACACTTCAGAACTTAGCTGGTGATGCAACCCTTTCTGCCCTAAATCTTTCTGATAGTTTAAAGCTAAGCAGGATCCATTCATTAAGAACTTCAAGGATTTCAATTACAATGACACTGCTAATCACCTGAACACTTTGCCTGTGTGCAGCCAATATTTTACTGCAAGACTAAAAAGCTCATTCGCAAGCCACAGAGGAGAGAAAATGATTATCACTGACTTTAATGGAAACGGAAATCCAGCTTGAGAACTGTTTGTTGCATTGTACGATCCCATCAATAAATACAGCAACTAACATCTAAAATATCTTAGATCCCTTGTTCCCTCTTGTGTGCTTGGTTAGCTTTGCCAGAATGTCACCCCTCATTGCTGCTTAAGAACCTTTTTACAGTGCTTCATCTAAATTTATAGATGACCAACGTACATCATCTTCACTTTGTTCTCCTGAAGCATAACACATCATCTTTCTTGCCTTTTTACTCACTCACTTGCGATTGGTGGCAAATATCAAAATCCAGAAAATGGATGGCTCTCCTCCCCCTACTTGCTTGGCTGTAAGAAGACCCACATGATTCATTAAAGTGGATATACTCCCTTTTGACTTATGTAATCAATAAAACATGATTTAGATCAGCAGGTGTACAGTATTATTTCATTGCCTTAAGACATGTGCTCGTTTTCACTTCTGCAACCACAAAAACATGAACCGAAACAATACAACTCATTTAATTCATATTCTTAGAGTGAAAAGCTCTTGTTTGGTGACATCCAGCACTGGAAGGGGTTTCATTTTCTGAGGGCTTATAGGCTCAGCTATAGTAACTGTTGTGAATCTCAGCTGATACCTGAACTAAATTACATTTAACTCTACGTCATTGCAAGTAATTTGTTGCTAATAGTGGGTTTAACAGCTGTTCATGTAAATCATTGTGAAAGCTTTTAAATTACTGGATTTATTTAAGTCTTTAGATTCTTTTTTAATATTCAAACCAAACTGGATTATAATCTGTTTATCCTCTTTGCCAAGGCGCCTGCAGAACAAGAAAAATAAAGCCAGTCATTTTCATTTGAAACACATAGCGCATGATGCTCCTATCAATGTTATAAAAATATTGTAAGCGAATCCATCTTTCTAGCACAATGTGAAGTAGTGAAATAGGAAACTGCAATTTTTGAGTCAAGTATATTACCCAAGAAAACACTTAAGCATATTCGGAAGCTTTTACTCTCCAAGAAAAGAACTTCAGTCACGAATGTTTCAGTGATGTGGAAAACATTTTAGCTTTAAGGTAAAGAAAACCCAAACACATAAAGGTTAAAAAAAAAAATAAAATTATAAGGACTATATACATAAAACTTTGTGCTGCGTGCTTAATAACCTCATGGACATCTCACATGCAAGAACAATAGAAACAAAGTGATTTTAACATATTAGTATAAAGCCAGAGAAAAGAGACTTGTTTGGGGTAAGAAGGAATATCTATAGGCAGCTAATTTACAGTATTTTAAAAACCTGTATATGTACCATGTAGAACCATAAAATGTAAAACTTAGCAAAGGTTTATTCATCTGCTTTGTTATGTGCCCAAATAACAAGCTAAATTCCATGTTCTTCAGACTCTGCAGGATTCAAGTCTACTTGAATGACCACATCTCAGTAACCCAAGTTCACCCTTCTCAAAGAAGAGACATCAGGTTAGAAGGCATATAATTAACTATTGGTTTTCACAATTACTGTACCTCCACTACAGTATGCCTCCTACAACTCAAAAGTTATTAGAGTCCTCTTCATTTGAAACAGGCTTAAGATAAGTAATAAAATAGGAGTAAACAAAACAAAATAAAATCAATTGCACAATTCTCAATCTCAACTTCTTTTCACTCCTTCTTAAAAAAACCCCACTCAAATACTACTGCTGAGACATTTGAGACAAATATTTAAGACAGCTCAAATAAAACTTAGATCAGCATTTTTATTTATTTGTGCACCTAGAAAACTACAGTCCCTCACGAATTAAAAGTTATGCTTGGACTTTCATCCCATTTCATTCTGTTAGTAAGAAGACAGTCACACTGCATAAACCTAAACAGTTTGTCTCTATTGGGAAGATTTTCCTGTGTTTGAATGTAGCTTTGAAGAATCAAGTAAGCTACCATTATGTTGACTATTACTGAAGAGCCAGAATAAAGCAAAGCAAATTGAGATAGTCAGCACGTCAGGTAACTTGACAGTCTTGAAATGCCCACGACAAGATTTGTATCACAGTCCACTAAACCCTAAAAAGGTTCGTCTTTTGAAACACACTTTAATTTTGTGGGGTTTTATTTTTTCAAGTAGGTCGTCTTTAGGATTTGCACTTTAAATAGTCAAAAGTTTTACATAAGCCCTATGTTTTATGAGATGGACTGGGGGTTTACACACTAAAAATACTATCTCTCCTTTTGAGGAGGGGGGAGGGGAAGGTGGAGTTGTGATCAAAACACTTTTGCGTTTCTCTAATTAGAATGGTGACTCAAGATACCCAACCGATGTAGCTTTCTTGTTAACAAGTATAGGTGTACTATGTCAACAAATACAATTAAAGATCGTGTTTTTTTAGAATATTCGATAACTAGAAAGTGAATGAATAAATCTCAAGTATAACTGCCATACAACCTCATTACCCACCCTCTTGAAATTTTTGCCGCAACAGTGTACACTTACAGCAGAAACACATTCTTTCTTAGGCTATCAGAATATTGCTATTTTGAGTATTGAGATTACTATAACGATTTTTCCCCCCTTTTTATAAGATTAACACTTTTTTGGACATATTGTATTTAAGATTTGGCCTTTCTTTTGAGTCAAGCTATGCTCTCACCAAAGTGAACTACTAAAGAAACTAATGCATTTTCTGTCGTAAAGTTGGGACATTGACTTGTACAGTATTTATTGTAGAAACAAAAGAGCTATGTGCATTCTTAACACTCATATTCTAAGGTTACAAAGAAAAATTTAAAAGCACAGGGCCTGTATTCCTAAATCTATGCAAGAACTAACAGATGTATGTCATGACTACGCATGACATTTTTAAAAGACATTTAAGGCACTGTGCAGTCTTTTTCCTAGCCTACAAAGACAGGGCCTAAGCAACATCATCAAACATAATAATTACAAAATGAGGCAAGTTTAAAAAAAACCAACACAACAGAGAACCAACCCAAAACTCAAAAAACATTGTTTCAAAGGCAAGTTTTATTATTAAAAAGGTAAAAGTAAAGGCCAAGGATATTTGTCTTCTTATTTCTAAGACAGGAGGAGGTATGAAGACTTTGCGTCCATGATACTTATCACTAATGTAGAGTGAGTGTTCTTTTAAGGGACAGGTAAGATGCATAAAGGGGCTAAATTAAAATTCAAATATGATTGTATGACACCTGCAGTTAGGACTTTAAAAAACACCACTAACTTGCTAAAATGGTGAAGTATTGCCCATTCAAATGAAGGCACTGTCAGAAAAAAATGATTTGCTGGGAGGCCTGCCTACAGAAAAAAGAGACAGGACTTTCCTTACGGGAAGCTACAACTAACCGTCGCTTTCACACAGAACCGCAAAGCAGTACCGATCTTCAAGCCCATATGTCACCTCAGGAGCCTGATACAGCTCTCTTCATGTCTGCATCTGCAACAGGGGCATTTCAATGATCTTGATGCCCAACAGTGAGTTACCTGCATGAAAAAATAAAAAAGGGAAGACAGATGAGGAAAGTTACCTCTTTCCCTCACAGCTGTCCAGTCAAAATCAGATGGTGTGTCCGTGCAGGAAGACTTGGCTTTGTGTCAAGAACACTGGCTTTTTATTAAGCTTCAGAACTTCTTGAACATTTCAGAAAAAAACCAACACCCAACCCAACCCACAATTAACTATTCTCACACTCGCTCTCACACTTCACTTAAGAGATGGGTTTGCACACCATTACCCTACTTTTTCCTCACAGTTTTATATAGATTTGCGCCTTTTTGTTTACGGTTTAAATTATGATCCAGTGGTAATATTATCCTTGTAATCTCAACACGGATTACAAAGCTGGAGAGGAAACGAGGTCTAAACCTCCAAAACGCGAGCGACTCCCCAGCCTCTCCCATGAGCTGTACCACATGGGATTTAAAAAGAAAAGTCCTCCATGGAATGAGGCTCACGAAAAAATTTTATTTTTTTTTTTTCCCCCAAAAAAAGGGCTCCCCCGCCCCGCTGGCTGCCGGCCACCACGCGCCGCCACCACCAGCCTCCCGCCGCCACCGCCGCACGGGCCCGCGCCCGGGCCCGCGCCCTGCCCCGTTCCCGGCCCGGCCCTGCCCCGCGGCGGCTCCGCTCCACCGCTCCCCTTCGGCTCCGGCCGCCGCCGCGGAGCGCGCTTGCGCCACCACCACACGGGCTCCCGGCTGCCCTGGCCTCGCCATGTCCGCTTCCTCCTCCTCCTCCTCCTCCGCGGCCGCGCTGCAGCCGGTCACCCACCTGATCTTTGACATGGACGGCCTCTTGCTGGGTGTGTAGCCTTCGCCCCTCTCCCCTGCAGGGGCCTGGCCCCCGCCCCGCGCTGGCCGGTCCCGCACCACCGCCAGGCCCGGCCCGGCTCTCCGGGCGGCCCCTGTCCCCACCGCGGCTGCCCGCCCCTCCGCCGAAGCGCCTGCCGGGGCCGGGGGGAGCGGGCCGGCTGCCCCCTGCGGCTGCTCCTTCACGGTCTTCCTCCGGGCGGACGGGCAGCCGGGGCGCCCCGGGCGACGTTGCTTAAACTCGTCTGAAGGGATTGAAGCAACAGGAAACGCTTTATTTCCTTCTTCTTCTCCTCCTCCTCCCGCCACCCCCTGCCTTTCGTGGGCACGTTTCAGCTGAGCTAAAAGATCCAGGGCTGAGTCCGAAAAGGGCGCTTACCCTTCTCGGCAGAATGAGGTTGGAGTGGCTGCGGGGAGAGAGGCGAGGGGTAGGCGAGGTTAAAAGCGGGCATGGAGCAGGGGTTTCCAGTTCGCAGAGCTGGAGCAGCCCGGGGGCCGCGGGGGTCCGCAAGAGGCGGCGAGAACAGCGAGTCCCTTCCCGGGGGCTGCCGCTGTTGTGCGGGCTGCAGGAGAGCATTTTTAAGCGTTTCGATTTGCAGTCTCCCGCTGAAAAGTCTAGAAACCACTGTGGTAGTCATCTCCCAATTTTTGTTCCAGTAGACTTGCAGCTTTGCAGGGTTACTCTGAAATCCGTCGGTCCCTCATGCTACAGCTAGGTTGGATCTTGAGGTTTGAATAGTCAGTGTGACCAGAACAGTATTTCAGTCTGCTCTTACCTGTTTGCTCAATCAGGGCCTTCTGCTGCATCTCTTGTGTGGAATAATGGAGCATTTTTGTGTGTGATTTGGCTTTTGATATAATCTGTGTGGATCTTTGGATGTGGGTGAATTCCTAAAAGTGTCAGCTTTAGGCACGTATCTTCCTTCTGCAAAACCCAAATTGTTGCAGTTTCTGGAAAGACTGCTATGAAGTCTAATGAGTTACTGTGTTTCCAAGAAATGTGCACTTTCCCCTCCTTCACACCTGAACAGGTGAAGGCAGTTCTGTTACAGTGGTTTAAAACAAAAATGGCTTTACTCACACTATCACAAATACTTTCAAGCATCTTAGAGCCATTGGTTTCTGTTTGTTTCGTCTGTGCTTTCAATATGCTATGCAAAACTGTGATTGAGTTATTTCAGTTTATTTTTCAGTTTCACCACTGGAGTCTCAAATAGCCTGGGGTTATGTGTTGGGTTTCTTTTTTTAATCTGGAACCAATTATTTTAATTTCATTCTTACTTAGAAATTTCAGGAAAGCCTTTTTGGTTACTACTGCTTTTTAGCGTAATTTGAAAGTCTGCTTCACACAACTCACCTGAGCAGGACAGTCTAGGTAAGCAGTATAAATATTTAGGCATTGATATGGGTATGTAAGATTACTGTATTAGTTTTAAGTGAATTTATTATGCACGGGTATTTATGGGATAGGTGCTTTAGCTTTGGACAGTATTCTAGGAACTAAAGATATTTTTCTCAGATGCTATCCTGTCTATAATTAGAAATCGCCTTTCTGTAACATTCCAAACAGGCAAAAACAATACAAATGGAGGTTCTGAGTCATGTTTAGTTCCCGAAACTCCTTTAGTTCATAGAGTGAAGAAGCATTAAAAATGCTGTAGATTATGAACTCTACCTCATATTGGGAAAGTAATTATAAAGGATCTATAATTCTTGGACCTAAGTTTGCTAACATTGAGACACACAAGGTATAAACTTACTCCTCACTGTTATTAAATTTATCTGTTATAAAGTACAGCTCCAGAGAAATATTTTGTCACTTTCTGGATTCAAATAAAATAGCGTACATAAATTATGGCCTTTTGTGTGCTTATATATAAAATATACTTACATTAAGAGTTTATGCATGTTGCTATACTTAATTTTTATCCCTACATATGAGGCATCCTTTGCACTGGTAAATATTTGTTGTGTTGTGTTTCTATTCCCATAGTTACTGTTATGCTACAACGTGGATGTGATTTCTTCTGTTTAAAAAAGTTGCATAGCAAGAATGTGTTGTATTTCAGAAATCTTTCATCTGTAGTGAAAGCCATAATTATGTACAAAATTAAACTTAAAATACTCTTAAGTGTCTTCCAGTACAGAGGCATAAAAGGGACACCACCTTGATGATTTTCGTAACATCCGCTTTCTTTCAGAGGACTTGTAGTATGTTTCAGCCTCTAAATATTTTGAGTTCTGTCACAACTTTAATGTAATTTTTGGTGAACCTGTCTGTTTCGGAATGAGTTGTGACCCTTAAGAGGCAAAAAGGCAGTTAGGAAACTACTCGGACTTCCCCAAGATTCCTAAATGTTTCAAGAAATTTGGAATAATTTGGGGGAAGGAATGAAATAAAGGGCGCACAGTTTAGATGCTTTCTGCCCAACCTGTCTGCTGTAAATCTTCTGAATGAGACAAATGGTTATATTGATGTAAACCTACATAAGAAATAACATCCTTATCCTTAATGTGAAACATTAACAGTTTTGTAAGAGCATAGTGCTTAGTGCAGATGATACAATAAATTACATACCTTTTTCTAGAAGCTATAGAAATCTACATAAAATTACTTCTTTTGAAAAAGCACAAGCAAAATTTTCAGTATTGCATGTCTATAACTTTTGTAACTTTTTTAAGTGCCTCCGTAGCTGGTTGCATTTTTCAGAATCTGAAGCTTTAGGTTTTGTAATAATTTTCACAACGAACTAGTGTGTGAGAATAGATGTGACTGGTTTTGGTACTTTTCACCTAAACCTTGCCAATTTCATAGAACAAATATAAATTTGTCTATAAACAATGAAAAATTGAACATTAAATTGATCTAATGTAATGTGCTGTGAACTTGCTTTCTATAGCTGACGTACTTGCTTCTGATTGAGGAAGGTAGGCTATCTTCTGATAGGAAGATTTCTGAAATATTTGTGAATCCTTTATAACCGTGAGTGTAAAATCCTTAAATGAGGTCTGAGGTACTTGTGAGGTTCTTGACTTTGGAAACAATCCAAGTGTTATCCTACAGAAGCTGCATTCATATGCTTTAGTAGCTAATGCTGGGCTATGTGAAAGTGTTACTGAGTCTCATCTTCTGTGACTTTATCTCCCCCATCTCTTTAACATAATTGAGACTGATTAAGTTGTCCTTGAGCCCCACCTTGATATATCAGCTTACCTTCACTAGGGAAGTTCTTGCCCCTGAGCTACCAGTGGAAGTACTTCATCCCTTTCATTCGGAATCCTTCTGTATCATTATTTCAAGTGTTATCTAACACCCTTTTTCAGTGCTTACAATCAGTGTGGTTCACCCTTCTGGAGTTTTCTCCTTTGGATTATCTTCTTTTTCCCTTTGAGCTGTTGGATGAAATCTTAGGGTTTTTTGTCTGTCATTCCAGTTGCCAGGAAGTTAGCACGCTGGAAAATAGTGCTCTCATTTAGTAAGTAATATATGAGAACAGCACCTCTAGACAGCTTGTTATTTATTAGCTAAAATTAATTGAAGGACTTCTTGGGTTTTTTGTAGGAAGGTCCAAATATAATAGAAATAACGGCCTTTGTGCTAGTGTACTGCAGTTACATCCTGCTTTATTATATATATGCAGCAGCGTTTAGTTAATGTAGTTTATAAGTGATGCTCCCTTCGCTATATAGTATAAACCAGAGGGAAAGGAATAACTAAATTTTAATTTTTGGTGTACTGCTGTACTTTTTTTTTTTTTTAAACCAACATTTTCATAGTGTTAAATTTCTACTTGCTTTCCTACAGCACATCCTAACGCTAAATGCTCAGAACTTGTACAGTAGACTGCTGTTCTAACCACTAATATGAAGTATAATTAAAACTAGTAAACCTACTTATGTGTGCACTTATCCAACACACAGAGTACAGGGTTAACTGGCTAAAATGAAAAATAAAAACAACAGAACAGAAGCTAGAGATCTTTGATAACTAAATAAATTCTTTTGTTATAGTTGTACTGTTTAATATCTGATCCTGGCATTTTAGCATATTGTAAAAGCATACTAATCCCGTGCTGAAGATAAGGAAAAATCAATTGAATTTGCACAAAATATGCAACTAGAATAATGCCCCCCGGGATCTATCTTCTCCGCTTACTGCATAGGTTGTACTTTGAGCTATGACAAGTGGTTTTGTTACGTAATTGTAGCCAATAGCTATCCCACCACCAGAACACAGATAGGATTGAATGTTGCCTTTGTTGATCTGTGCCTAAACTTGTAGGGAGCTGAAAACATTTTGAAGTAGAAATTACATTCTCTGCAAGCTGCGTGTGTGATATTAACCTTTCCTAACTGACAAATGAGCTTGAGAAAACTGCTACAAAGATAAGATGTTTCTTTGTGTTGTGCTTAAAGCTGAACTAAAACTAAATAAACATGCAGAAAACGCGATACTTGAGTATAGAAATTTTAGTCATGTATTTATTTTTGTTTAAATTTTCGTTAGGAATAGGGACTGTTTTATGTCAATTATTATCCTTGCTGGTGTTGTGAAATAACATTTTTACGTAAGATAAGTCAGCATGTAAGTAGATCTGAAAGAGATATGGTTTCTAAAGCAGTTTAGTTTTGAAGATACCTTCAGCATGACTTGACGTGGCTGTGACAGTCATGTTGGACTGTACAGGCACAGGTATGCCAGCTTGTTCTGACCATTCGCAGAGGGATGTGAAGCAGTGGAGGCAAATGGGGTCAGAAGTTTCTGCTTTTGCAGCAGCCATCGCCTTTGTGTGGAGCAGACTGCTAAATTCTTGTGTGCCACTCCTAAGCAAGTCCTGCATGGCTAGTCATACAGGTAGTCTCTGGTCTGTAGTATGGAAGAAATTAACTTGCAGTTAAATTCATTGCAGTGTTGTGAGATTCACAAGAGTTTTGGCATCTTTTCTTTCTCCACCGTGTTACCTACCCATTGTCACAAGGTCGGAAGTCAAAAATGTACTCTTACTTTCATTTTGTTGCACAAGTTGCCTAGGAGATTGCTGTTATGAGAAAACTGGTAACAGTTCCATGCTGGAGTTTGCTTATGTGCATGCTGTCTTTTATTTTTCAGTGTGAATGGGAGGTTAAAACGGCTTCCTATTTCTTCTGCATCAGAGCAAATAGCACCAATTCAACTAAACATCAGTCCTCTCTAGATTGTCCTCTATTATGGCATAAGTGCAGGAATTAATCTTCTTAGGCTATAAACTGGCAATCTTGTAAGCCTATTTTCTGCTTGTAGGTAGTGGAAACGAAACTTCTTGCCGTTCTCCATTTCCATCTGATTTTGGTGAACAAAGAAGGAAACAAAAATACTGTCTTGCCCCTGTGTTCTGTGTTTGTATCTTGTTGCAAAAACAAAGAGATCAAAATACCTCGTAGATGATTCATGAGCAAATTTTGGAGATAAGTAAAACAGCTCCTCATTGAGAATTAACTAACCATAAATTGAGTAAATAAAATGTCATATGCTTGAAAGATAACATTGTAATTTAACAGCAAGGAAAATTTTGGCAAGGACGTAACAAACATGCTAATGTTGAGTCTGACTTCTGTTATTCCCATGATTGATTTGTAAATTGTCCATCCACATAGCTACCAGTTGTTTGTGGTTAGAATAATCCAGAATCAGATCTTACTTTGGCATCTGTAGAACAGTTTTTTTTTTCATTTCTGTAATAGTTACCACATTTTAAAATGCCATGGGCAGCATTAGCAACGATCCTTTTTTTCTCCCTGAGGAGATAACAGAGGAGTGCTCCCAAGCTGAAAGATTCATGATTTGATTTTAATATTGCACATTAATTACACACAAATGCAATGTAATTTTTGTGCTTATTTATTTATTAGTTGCACTGAACCCAAAGTATGTGAGTTTAAAATAAATTAAAAAAAACCCCAACACTAAATAAATTAATCCCAAGAGATTTCAAATTTCCACTGTTAATAACGTGACATTCGTTTTTTGACTGTCACACAAACTCAGTTGTATAGAGGGCCCTTAGTAAGTGGAGAGGTACGTTTTGAAGGTGCTGGAAATGTAGAAGTTCTATTTAGTGATTTTTAAAGATGCACACAGTAGTTTGACCATGTATAAAAATTTGTCTCTTTCTGTGCCTAAATGCAGATTTTCAAATCTGTTTGTAGATGATAAGGTTTTATATTTGTTGGCTATGTACACTTTTGTGTATAAAGTTCCAATTATTTTGTTTTGAATGTAAACAATAAGATGTTATAAATGGAACCGAATTTCACACAAAGAAAAGGTGCATAGAATTTTCCCTTATAATAACACTATTTCCAGCTGCTATATTCCAATTTTCTCTTTACTTAAGAAGAAAAACAACATTTACAACCCTGGATTTATTATTCTGCATACTGGCAGTAGTTACACTGTATGCTAGCCTCGACACAACTCTGCAGCTCCTGTTCTGAGTAGTTGTAATTCATTTGTGTAGTCTCGTTGTGAGTTGGCTAATTGAACTCTTCAGAGTGGAATTTTTAAGGACACCTTAATTTGTCTGGGTAGGACAGTTAACTAGCAAAAATCTGCTCTGCGAGTTCTGCTGGTATGTTTTCTCCAAGAGGCAATCTTACTCTTGAATATTGCCATTTATACTTCTAATGTTGGGGGGGGAGGGTTTTTGGTTTTATTATTTTTAACTAATTTTTAACTTTTTTTTTTTTTTTTAATTGACAACAGACATTAATGGTGATAATTTTCACAATTGGATGTACATGCACTCCACTGGGTAAAAAACTGACTGGATGTCCAGGAGCAAAGTGAATGGAATTAAATCCAGTTGGCAGATGGTCACAAGTGCGGTTCCCCAGGGCTCAGTATTGGAGCCGGTTCTGTTTAGTAGCTTTATCAATGATCTGGACAAGAGAATCTAGTGCACCCTCAGTAGGTTTACAGACAACACCAAGTTGGGCAGGAGTGTTGATCTACTTGAGGATAGGAAGGCTCTACAGAGAGATCTGGACGGAGTGGATCAATTGGCCAAGGCCGTTTGTACGAGGTTCAACAAGGCCAAGTGTTGGGTCCTGCACTTGGGTCACAACAGCCCCATGCAGTGCTATGGGCTACAGGCTTGGTGAAGAGTGACTGTGAAGCTGCCCAGTGGAAAAGGACCTGGGAGTGTTGGTCAACAGCTGGCTGAATAGGAGCCAGCAGTGTGGCCAAGAAGGCCAATAACGTACTGACTTGTATCAGAAATTGTGTGGTCGGCAGGACTAGGGAAGTGATTGTCCCCCTGTACTCAGCGCTAGTAAGACTGCATCTCAAATACTGTGTTCAGTTTTGGACCCTTCCCTGCAAGAAAGCCATTGAGGTGCTGGAGTGTGTCCAAAGAAGGACAATGAAGCTGGTGAAGGGTCTGAAGCACGTGTCTTATGAGGAGCAGCTGAAGGAACTGGGATGGTTTGGTCTGGAGAAAAGGAGGCTGAGGGGAGACCTTATTGCTCTCTACAACTACCTGAAAGGAGGTTTTAGTGAGGTGGATGTTGGTCTCTTCTCCCAAGAAGCAAGCAATAGGACAAGAGGAAATGTCCTCAAATTGTGCCAGGGGAGGTTTAGATTGAGTATTAGGAAAAATTTCTTCACCAAAAGAGTTGTCAAGCATTAGAACAGGCTGCCCAGGGAGTCTTCATTCCTGGAGATATTTAAAAGACGTGTGGATGTGTTTAGGGACATGGTTTACTGGTGGACTTGGCAGTGCTAGGTTAATGATTGGACTTGATGATCTTAAAAGTCTTTTCCAACCTAAACAATTCTATGATTCTTTTTAACCAAGATCATTTTTATATCTTATAATGGTTCTGACAGAGGCTCCTGACCTTAATTCATCTTTTTCCTCCTCCTTAATAGTAAAATCAGTGTTCTAACTCAAAGTTCAGTGAGGTACTGCCAGTCTTTTTCAAGATTATTCTTGTTACTTAGATGGTAGAAAATCATCTTGTTTTATTTATCTCACTTTTCGCTTCCTTTCCTTTAATAACCAGTGAGGAATGTTTGTCTCTTGTGGCTCTTTTTCTCATGACTAACAACTTTTTTTTTTTTTTTTTTTGTGAGAGGGAGCAAAATTTTGCTTCTTGAAGGATTGCACACTTATTGACAATATCAGTGTTTGCTGTTTCTGTGTATGCTTTCTGTTCTTGTGCAACTTTTAATAATTTTTAATTCCTCTTATGATTAAGTACCATTTTGTGTAGTAGTTTGGCAATAAATCTGATGCTGTAATTTGGAAAAATTTGCATCTAAGTGGGCACTGCTCTTTCCCAAGTATGGTTTTGCTGTTGTTATATGTAATAGCTGGTTTCTTTTTAAAATGTATTCTTACTTTTCTTCCTCCTTCCCTTTTGAGTTTTATGAAGTATTTTTGTAAAAGTTGTCAGATAGATCTTACTTCTAGTAGACTGTGCGTCTCTGATGAAACAGGTTTATTTCTAGTTCTTGAAAGCTTTCCTTTGGGCACCAGTTTTGTATCAGTATTCCATATATTACTTTTTCCCTCTACTATTAGTTTCCACGTCTGCTGTGCCTGTATGTTTCTTTTGAGCAAGTTTCCTGTGCAGTTTGTCTGAGGACAGCACAAGACAACTGAGAGGAAATCCCAGTTTATTATTCGTCAGCCCAGTCTTTCTATGGAACATCTGTAGGAATTCACTCATGACCTCTGTCACTGTGTAATGTGTATGGCCTTATACAGTGTCTCATTCTCCCAACTCATTAATACACGTTCTTTGACCTGGTGTAATAGTTCCAGCAGCCCATGTGTAACCTTCACTCTTGGAAGGATAGGTGTGTGTGCTAGTCCTTTGGAGCAGTCCTGTGCTAGTGGGTGCTGAACTGGTTGGGTTTGCTGCCAAACAGCTCAGCCCTTGTGTTCACTCCTGGGCACTGATTGTCTGCTGTGCAGACAATATATTAGTCATATTAGTTCACTCAGGTTCTCTTTCACAATGTCACCATGTACTGCAAATTGCCTCCTCATGTTAGGGCATCTTTTTGAGCATTATATCTTTAAAATTGTGTTCTGCTTTATTAGGTCTATTTGGGTGTAATGTAAACTGCCACAGAATACATGCTCAAGCTAATAGACCCTTATTCGATTACTGGACAGTCATGAGAGGAAGTGTCTTTGTTAGATTGGGATGTTTTATGAGTTTGATGCTGGTATTGTTCATTTGAGAACATTGCTAAGGAAAAGGAAAAACTTTGCACTAGTACTGGAAGAAGAATGAAATGAAAGATAATGTGTGTTTGATGAAAAAAATTGCATTATAGTGTATAAGAAGGACTGAAGTGGGAGAAAATAATGGGTTTAAAGTGGAGCATGTGGACACTGAGACATAATTTCATTTGAATAAATTGTTCTATGATAAAGATTTTTTTTGGTTTTGTAATTTACGTACAGAAAGCTCCTTTGACCTGTCTCTTCAGGACAATACAGTAGACCTATGTATGTCTGTAAAGTGACGTAACCTTGGATAATGTCATCATTCTGTTACAAGACCATTACTGCAAAGGATTACACCATGTGAAATGGTAGATCTCATGCTAGGACTGAATCCTCTTTATAGCGTTATGTTATTATTGGACTAACAGAATGTTCTTTGCTTTGCAGCTCTGGGGAGACAGAGCCACAAAGAGCGTATCACAATGCAATAAATTTCAAGTCTTTAAAAATTAAAAACAATGTTTCATGGGGAACGTATCTCAGGAAAATGAAAATATTTGGGCCACTAAGGTATAGTAGTATATCTAATTGCTACTCTGCTGCCTAATAACTTGCATTGTTATTATTGTTGTAGATCATATTTTTATTATATTTATCCTTTTACCATTTTTATTTTGAACGTCTTCGTTTTCCAGGAATAAAGACATCTAAGAGTCAAGACCAAGAAATAGTTTTGCTATTCTGGTTTTGTGTGTTCTAGAACTTTAAACTTGTTATGTGGCAGTAGATTGCAAATTGTACAGTATTGTAAAATTTAGTTTCTTAAAATGTCTGACTCACTGTTGACTTTGCATAGTTTACAGTTTATCATGGCTTTGCCTTTTTCAAAAAGGAAGTGAACTATTTCCCTTCCTTTTTTTGGAACTTGTTACAGAGAGCAGGTAATTAGTGTGTACACTTGGAAACACTGGAGAATAACAAGATAAAGTTGAAGTTCTAGGTTCTAAGGGTAAAGTTTAAAAAAAAAAAATTTTTGCATCTTATACCAGTTGTTATACTACTTCCAGTTCTACCATTTTTTTTTCATTAAAAAAACCAACAGTGTTCTCTTACAGATTAAAAAAAAGGAAAGATTTTGTTTTTACCTGCTAATTGTATTCAAAGTTTACAGAACTTTTGATGTGTTTTTTAGCTGCCTGTTACCTGGGTCTTCATACTTTTAGAAACAGCTGCGTCTCCTAAAAACCTCACATTATACTACTGTAAAATTTCTGGGTGGCTGCAATCTGTCACACACAACCTCACCTATCCTGGCTGGTCCCTGAACTGCCCTGAGAGGAGAGCTTTCTGGAATCTGCTGTAGCACCATTACTGCTGCCCAGACCATTCTTTTCCTATGGAAAGCAGGATGATGGAGAGAGGATGCAGTCTACACATATGTTGGGACAAGATTTGAAATAACACATGGCCTGAGTGCTTTTAGGTCCCAGGGTTTATAAATAGCCTGTGTTTTCCAAAATGTGTATGTTGGACCTGCGGAGGTAACTGTACTTGTTAATGGCAGTGTTAAGAACATGTAAGAGTTTATCCCAATACTTACGTGTATCTGCAGATATACTTCATACAGCAGTCTTCATGTGGCATCTTGGTCTCTGAGAGAACTTTTGAATTTTCATGGCATCTTGAGAAGTGTCATAGTATTAGGATTTTTCTACGTTATGTTTATTTTTGTTGTTAGGGCTTTTCTAATACTATGCTCTAAATTCTACAGTTATCATTCCTTGGATATCATTCTTTCGATATATTATGTTAGTATTGCTTTTATCTCAAATATATTTCACAAATAGAAGAAAATCTGTGAAGTATTCATCATGGTATTAGCCTTTCTGTATATGCTAATTTTTATTTTTATTTTCCTAGATATGTGTTTTACAGACTACAGAATCTTTCAAATAATATTCTTTCCGTTTGGAAGTTTCCAGTGGTCTATAAAACCTTAAAATTCCTAGATAAAGCTTTACAAATACAGGGAATGTCTTTTCGTGTGTGTGTGTATGTATGCAAAAAAAGAGGATTTCTTCCATGTAAAATAACTATGAAGATAATGAGCAGCTTGTCAGTAACTCTGAAGTTGTCGAAGAAAAATGCCTTAAAAATATGTCAAAATTTTCTTGAAGAAGTTTCTTTACATAACAGAGAGTTAACAATAAGACCAGATTATATGGTTTATGAATTACCTAGACCTTGTTTTTCCCTAATCAAAGCTCTCAGCTTTAAGAGATGGCATTTCAAGATCTATAACTGGTACCTGTCTGCAGTATACTGGTTAAAGCTGCTCTCTATGTAAATCTTTCTATGTTTCCCCCTGCCTCTCCCCCAGGCAATAATACAAGATGATTAAATTGTGCGTTAGTGTGGTTTTTTTCTTCTCATTGCCCTGGTTAATTGAGAAGTAGCTATATGTTCTTAGAAGTTTTTGCTAAGAGGGGAAAAAGAAAAGCCATGTTCTAAGATACATAGCAAAACCATGCATAGAGGTTACTCCTCTCTTCATCCATTCCCTTTTCTAATACAGTAGTTCAACATGGAATAGATTCATGTTTTTCTTCCTTCTGCTATAATTACACCTTTCAGGGCATTAAAACAAATATTCTTGTTTGACCCAAATGTTTCTGTATTTGTATATAAAGAAAAGGAAGGCAGAATACTTTTTCCCTCTGTGTACTCTTCAGCTGATGTTTTGTTTACCTTTCTCTTCATAGTATCTTGCATACTGAAATTGGGAGCTTCAGTTCCCTCCTTTATATTCTAATTGTATGTACAAGAAGTTCTGTTCTATTGATGTTCTAACATTATTCCTAAGTATATCTCAAAAGAGTTACAATAAAAAAAAATACTTCCAGTACCCATTCGTTCTTCCTGGGATGGATCGTACATTTGCCTTTATTCGCTCCTGTTTCTTTAAAGTAGTCGTCTTCTGTTGTGAATTAAAAACAGACTTGCTGTTGAAAAAAAAATACTCTGTAAGTGTAGGCCCAACTAAGATTTGATCTGATTTTCCTAGAAATTATTTTCACTAAAGTCTTGAAATCCTCATCTTATCTGACTCTTCTAGAATTGGCAGCTGATTTGATAGTGCTTATCAATAACATTTCCCCAAAACATTGTTCTTTCATGCCATTCTTCTTTAAAAGATGAACGCAGCATGGATATACATCATTCAGAAAGATTATATTTGTACTGGTGTGATTACATGGTGCCAGTACATAGGTGTTGTACCTTATCAGAGGTGTAATAAGGTGTACTTTACAGATATCGCTCTTTCATTGGAGGGTGGTGGAGAAGTTGACACAGATGTTGCAAAATCCTACAGTTCTATTGGAATAACAGTACCTACTCCTTTCCTCCAAGCTATGAACTTTTTTCTCCGCAACATAGACCCAGAAGCATAAATCAAATATTCAACAAAATAGTTTACAAAGATCAATGATTACAGGTACGGTATAACTGAGTTTGAAAAATGCATTACCCACTTGAATTGTCTATAATAGAGCCTTTGAGACAATTATAGACTACCAAGGAAATTATTTTTTCACAGAATGATGATGATGCTGCATTTTAATGGCTTCAGTACTGACAATGTAGATGCTTCCCATTTCCAGTTCAAGACCTACTTAAGCTCCTCTGACAGTCCATGGTAGGGAGTTAAATTCTCAGGAGATATGCTAGATTTTCTATAACTAATACTAATAATAAGGTAGAGGGTCCTGTCAAAAGGAGTCCCTTTACTGAAGAAAACAGGTTTAATTCTTGTATAATTTAATTTTATATATTTGTTACCAGCAAAGTTTTAAAGCTCTAGAAAATACAAGTTCATAACAGAAGTGATGTTATGAACAACCCTGTAGCAATATGACCATGAACTGTGCCAACCTAATACAAGAAAAACCCTCCAACCTCTTTGCTTATGACAAGCTCAGTGACTAAAACTGCCCTTTACATTTTAGAGGGTAGACTGCAGCCATGTTCAACAGTGTTCAACTCCGTTTTCTTTGATAGCAACATTTCATACAATTAGATTCATATATTAATAGATTTGCTCTTCAGACAACAGAAAAAACCAAAAGGCTCTTCAGCTTGTTGATGGAATACCGGATTTGCATGTTTGTGCAAAGTTTTAAATCTCTTTGATTTAAACTACTGTGCCGAGGCTATTAGAAAGAATTGGCCTGTGGTGTGTTTGCCTCTTTTCGGAAGAGAAAGGTCTTTGATGACCAGCTGCTTGATTATTCTTGCAACTTGTATGCCTTCTAATTCTTTTTTTCCTTACGTTTAGGAAACAGATAAGTTACCCTTTTGAACTGGATATGCAGCTTTAATTATACGCCTAGGATATGGTAGTCCTTCTAACAGTTTCGAAACATAAGTCAAAAGACATAGCCTTAGAACTTCATCTTTTTGTCTAGAAGTCATTTAAGTTCAAGTGGCTTAGTTCAGTGTATTCAACAAATGAAGCAGACGCTTCTTATTTTGCTAATTGTTTGATTTTGGATCAAGCAAAAGGAGATTACCAGAATTGAGTCAAGGAAGCTATTTCTTGATCAGTGTCTGTTACAAATGGCATTCTTCAGAGTTATTTCACATTCAGGTGTTAGTAACTTCTACTTCATTCCAGATTTTGTGTGTCAGATTTGTTTGGATACTGCTGAATACAGCTGTTCATAATCGTTTTCATAGTTACTATATATAGTTACATAAGTGATGCTTATATTAATGATTTCTAGCTATTGTTTTTACCACACTTTGTCAGGTGTTAATCAGAGAAACTAATTTTTTTCCTAATTTCCATACACTTCTCGCCTCTTTCTAAATACGAGGCTGCCTGCAATGCACCTCCAAAAATAATTTTTCCATTTTCAAGCAGAATGATAGTAAATGGTTGCTATGGAGCAAAGAAATTTTTGTTGCAAGTCTAATTTCAGGTTAGTTACTGCGGAATTGGAAACTCGTACCTTATGTAATGTATTTGTATGCAGAAACTGTGAGCTTGATTGTGTCTTGCTTGTACCATTGTGACTTATTGATTTCAGTAGGTTTGTACCTAATTCTGAGTGGTGAGAGAAAGGCTACTGGATTTTATTTTTTTTCCTTCTTTAGTTTTTGGTTGGAGGGAAGGAAGTTGAGGCTGGTTTTGGAAATAAAGTAAAAATTCTCCGCTTACCTGCTTATTGAGCATATACTTTGCCAGCCTGTCTTTTGCAAGTGCTGTTGCAGTAGAACTAAGCACACCCCAGCGAAGTAACTCCTGTGTCAGGCTTACTAAATTCCAACTGCAGGATAGTGAAGCTCTTGTGTCTCAAGGTGTAAACTTTGACCTCAGCTTCCAGAACTGAGGTAGAAAGGAAGAAAGATTGAGTGAAAGTGAAATGACTCCTAGTTCAGTTCACAATATCTGTTCTTTTTTTTAGCACATTAATCATATGGAAGAATGAAATGACAGACTAAAGTTTCTTGCACTCTTTGTCTCCGAACACATATTTTTTGTTTCATTTAGTAGGATACATAGTGGTGTTTCTTGTCACTCTGAGCTGTCACACTCAAAACAGAGTTATAACATTTCCATTATGCCCAGAACCACTCTCTAGCAAAATAAGATTCAGCCTCTCCCCTTTGAGGTAACTGAAAATATAACCTTAATAGCTACCATCAGAGAGTCTTCTTCCAACTTTCTATTTCTCCTGTAGTCCTCATGTGAATTGGGTTCACTGATGTGTTAGTGAGATTCTCTGTCTGAACCTTTTTGTAATCACGATATTCTTCCAGGATTGTAGTGAGGATAAGTTTTATGTCTTTGTGCAAAATATCTCTAGTACTGTTTTGTTATTTTCTCTCTGTTTTAAACAAGAAACAGTAGAGTTTAGATTAAATGGATTTCTATGTTTGAAGACCTTATGCTAGTTTAGAATTGTCATAATGTGCTAAAATAATACTAAGTCAGTTTGATCCAAGCGCAGGACTTAAGCGGTGGATCCGTTCTCAGTCACCCCCTCTCTGCCAGGGAGTGACACTCTTAGAAAAGCTTTAAAAGCTAAAATATTTTCCTTGAAAGTCAGGACTGTGTCCAGTATATCCACCTTTAAGTACCTGATGTGTACCAAATTTTTAAATGTTCTCTATAGCACTTCTATGAAAATAAAATCATTTTTGTGTGCAGTGAAGAGATTGATGCTTTTTTTTTTTTTCCAGATGAAGGTACCTGGGATGGTTTCAAACTGAGGTGGTTTGAAAACCTTTCACTGGTATTTTGCATCAAATGTTTAACTTTAAAATGTCTCCTCCATATCTTAAGGGAATGGTAGTTGATGCCTCGTATTTGCATTGGGTTTTCAGGCTTCCTAATCAATCTGCATCTGCCATATTAAGTAGAGACTTTGTATGATGTGAGGTAGAGTTCTTGGGCAGATCACACAACCTTGTAAACAATTTTCACAACAGAAGCCTAGCTCAAAATATGCTGATAAGGTTTTCCATTTAATAAAGGTTAACATAATCTCTATTTTTAGTATAATACGTATACTAGTATTACTAGGTAGACTATGTCTTCTATGCAGAGAAGCCAAAGATTTTCAGCAAAATTTCAGATATATGCTGGGAGGAAGACTATACAGCTCTTCAGCAGCAGGATTGAGAATTAGTGTGTAAATATTCATGAAGAAAATAGAAGGAATCGTATTAACAATTGTTACTGCATACTGAACTCTGTAAGTGGCAATTTATTGAGGAGTATTAATACAAAGATCTAGTACTAATACAGTCCGACTGCAGTTGAGTAGCACACTGACCTCATTTTCTGGGAATAGCAGAAGTTCCTTTTGCCATATGAGATGTCTTCAGCACGCAGCATCTGCTGTTCACGTGCCGGAGTGCAAATGATGTTTGAGCTCAGAAACACACAAGCGTTGTGGGTCAGATGGTGCTTTGAGCAACCTGATCTAGTGAAAGATGTCCCTGCCTGTGGCAGGGGGCTTGGACTAGATGATCTTTAAAGGTCTCTTCCACCCTAAACCATTCTATGATTTAGGTACCTCTCTCTCAGTGGGTTCAATGGGGCTTAGTTACAAGCTTCTGTGACCAAGTATAAGTTTTTATTTCACCATGCCAATTATAAGCAAGTTCATTATAGTCTAAAGCAAATTACAGTCTTCCAGTAGTTCTGTGCTTCTACCCATGGTGTTAAGAAACAAAAAAAGCTCATGTACGATCAGTTGTGATAGCCCACCATCTTTGAGTGGTCTAGCTCTGGGCTGCAGGCTATATCTGACTTAGGAGTCATTTAAGAACTGCTTCCGGATTACTGTCAAGTCTGGAGGTAGGACAACTCTTACTGTCACCATGACCAGTTTTTCAGTGCTCCCTGAGAATAGCCCTCTGCCCACATTCTCAGCCCCATATGGGAGGTGAGGGCTGTGGTCATGTGACTTCAGAGAAACCTGTGCTCACCTGGGTAGAAGTCCACGCTTATGTGGTGTTGGAAGTCCCTTAAATTGGTATCTATACCATGGTTTTGAGGTCTCATCTACAGTTTTCAAACAAACAGTGATTACAGCTCGTAAAACAATTTTCAGTTTTCTGTATCATGAATTCACTTGCCTCATGAATCTCAAAGGTCTGATTCTTTTGTGTGTTTTTAGATTCTAATTAGGATTAGGAGTCCTTGGTTATTCGACTATGAACGAGATACTGTGATCGGATCCTGCAGTGTTTCTGACACTTTCCTCTTAACTGTATGCAGTCAGCCATGATCAAATGTCCTTTCTCTTGGGAAATCAAACACATTGATGATGTCTGGTTTTCTCCTCTCAGTGTTACCACCCAAAAGAAATTACTTCATCAGCAGATGTACTTCAAAAATTTTCGGCACTCTTGAGTAGCTTTATTAATCTGTTGTATTTTGAAATGTTTTCACTATTTAGGAAACTGGCTTTTTGGACAGTATATACAGAAAGTTATTTAGAAACATGTAACACTGAAGGTCAAACAACTTGGTTTCACAACTTGCCTAACGCTTTGCATATATGTAGTCTCCTTGGGAAGCAAAAGCTGTCTGGGAAAACAGAAGTTGATATTAGGAGACAACTGTGGCATACTGAAGAGATTTTCCCTTTTGGTCTTATTTTCTTGGTTTTTGTTTTTTTTTTTTTTTTTTGAGGGAGGAATAATATTTTCTGACTCGTTCTTCTCTCTTGGCTATTCTTTTTTCCATTGTTGCTTTTTTAGGTTGTAGGTTAAACAGAACAGCTCTGGGATGTCTGTTCAGGGAGGGTTATGTTTCTTAGAGCTTTTTCTGGAGAAAGTAAATCTTAATCAAAAGATATATTTGGTTATTCTGCTGACTTTGATCACACAGTGACCCTCTGGTTTCATCTACTCTGCGTGGTAGTTTTATCCAAGTCCCTTGGAACACATCATTTCAAAACACCTTTTTAAACCCTGTTTTGCGTTCCTCAGGTCAGTGAACTGCTGCCATGCGTTGTCAGCAATGTATAGAGGAGAAGAGGTAGCCCCTTGGTGAAAGGCTAACTTCCTTCTGAACAAACTATAAGCTGTTCTTCCCGGAGCTAGTAACTGCTTCTCTGCATACAGTCCTTGTATAGTAGTGTTGCCTTGTTATAGTAGCTGATATGCTAATGAGAGTGTAACTCTTACCTGACTTGGGCCTTGTCATACACATTTTAAGAAGCTATGTCTCTGTGAGCCACAGGTTTCAGCCCAAGAAGCAGGATTGTGTAGGCACCATATCAACTGCTGTTTGCGTAGTTCTATTTTTAATGTTTAAGGTCCTGAGTGAATGCCTAAGAAAGTGTATCAGGCAGTTCTATGAATCAATAGCTTTCCTATATTTAAACTAATGAGACGCTGTCACATAGTTGATGTTTAGTAAGTTCAGTTTTAGAATGTTTTGAATTAAGTCATATATATTGCCTGCTACTTCACAGTTGTGTTCCCTCATGCTCTGAAGTTTAAATACAGACTTCTCTTTACTTTTTCATGTGCTATTTTGTATTGGTTATGGAGTATTTGTTTACAGCTCCACATCAGAAGAGTGTTTGCATGCTTTATTCGTGAACTATTTCTTTCTCTGCCCTGTGGCATTAAAAAGAAAGATAAGGTGCGTATGTGAATACAAGATAGCATTAAGATATGTCTGCTGTATTAATGTAAACTAAAAGCCTTTTGGATTTATTCAGAAGCTTCTTCCCCTCCCCATAGAAGTAAAATGTTTCTTTGCAAGTAAAATGAGAAATTGGCTTCCTCTGTAGCTACCATTGAATATTTTTCCCAGTAATAAGCCCAAAGGGGCACATATGTGATACTCGTTTGAGAACAGTTCTATACAGCTATTATTTTTGGGGCACCAAACTTACTCTCTGTTTAAGCCTCTTAGCAATAACTTGAATTCATGGTAGACATCTCATATCAGAGAAGGGCAGACAGACTAACAGCACTTTGAGTGAGTTAGTCAGTGGCAGTGTATTTCTCTGGACTTAGTGAAGTAATCACTGTGTAGCCTATTCCTATATCTTGGAGTATACTGACATTAATATTCTAGTGCAACAGAAAGAAAGAAATAGATTAGCAAAAATTAAAGCTCTAAAACAGACTTCTACCTGCTCCTTACTAAAATGAATAATGGATCATTTCAGTGAATTTTTCTAAGTGCTAATCAAAAATATAATGATTTGCAAGTCATTACTCAGTTAAATTGGAAGCAGTAATTATCATTTTCAGCAATTATAGTAATTATTTTTCTTTATCTTTGGAAGTTATGGTTTATCAATCATGTAAAATGGTTTACCAAATAACTTGCTCTTTATAACTAGATTATGATTTTGAAGTAGCCATTATTTGATGCTTGCTATTTATTTTAGTAGAGGCTTTGCCTTCCTGTCCAGGTAACAGTAAGATGAACTTAAATAAAATCATAGACTCATTTTTTTAAGATCACCAAGTCCCATGTTTACCTAGCACTAAACCGTGTCCCTAACCACCACATCTACACGTCTTTTAAATGCCTCCAGAAATGAGGACTCCACCACTTCCCTGGCCAGCCTGTTCCAATGTTTGACAACCCTTTTGATGAAGAAATTCTTCCTAATATCCAATCTAACCCCCTCCCAGCGCAACTTGAGGCCATTTCCTCTTGTCCTTCCACTCCTTACTTGGGAGAAGAGACCAACATCCACCTTGCTACAACCTCCTTTCAGGTCTCCCCTCAGCCTCATTTTCTCCAGATCAAACCATCCCAGTTCCCTCAGCCTATCCTCATAAGACACGTGCTTTCGACCCTTCACCAGCTTCATTGCTCTTCATTGGATGTGCTCTAGCACCTCAATGGCTTTCTTGTGGGGCAGGCCCAAAATTGAACACAGTATTTGAGGAACGGCCTCACCAGTGACAAATACAGGAGGACGGTCACTTCCCTAGTCCTGCTGGCCACAGGATGCTATTGGCCTTCTCGGCCACCTGGGCACACTACTGGCTCCTATTTGGCCAGCTGTTCACCAACACTTCCAGGTCCTTTTCTATTGGGCAGCTTTCCAGTCACTCTTTCCCAAGCCTGTAGCGTTGCATGGGGTTGCTGTGACTCAAGTGCAGAACCCAACACTTAGCCTTGTTGAACCTCATACAATTGTCCTTTACCTATTGATCCACCCTGTCATATCTCTCTGTAGAGCCTTCTTACCCTCAAGCAGACCAATACTCCTGCCCAACTTGGTGTTGTCTGCAAACTTACTGAGGGTGCACTAGATCCTCTTGTCCAGATCATTGATAAAGCTACTAAACAGAACTGACCTCTTATAATTGTGTGTGTCTAAGTGGTGTAGCCGGTTGCTAACCATTTGCCCTTGGGTTATGGGGGCTTCATTCTGCTCCCTGTCTTCTGTATCAGGGGGCTGGATACCTGGAGAACAACTGATTTTACTATTAAAGACAGACAAAGAAGGCATTAAGTAACAGCCTTTTCTTCATCTTTTTTCACTATGTTTCCTCCTGCATCTGATAAATGATGGAGATTATCCTTAGCTCTCCTTTTGTTGCTAATATATTTATAGAAACATTTTTAATTATTTTTTTATGGCAGTAACCAGATTAAGTTCTAGTTGGGCTTTGGCTCTTCTGATTTTCTCCCTGCATAACCTCATGACATCCTTGTAGTCCTTCTGCGTTGCCTGCCCCTTCTTCCACAGGTCATAAACTGTCCTTTTTTTCCTGAGTTCCAGAAAAACCTCTCTGTTCAGCCAGGCTTTTCTTCTTCCCTGAAGGCTCATCTTTCCATATGAGGACGTCCTGCTCCTGCATCTTTAGGATTTCCTTCTTGAAAAATGTCCAGCCTTGCTGGACTTCTTTGCCCTTCAGGACTGCCTCCCGAGGGACTCTGTCAACCAGGCTGCTAAACAGGCCAAAGTCTGCCCTCCAGAAGTCCAAGGTAGCAGTTCTGCGGACCTTCCTCTGGTACTGGCTATGAGAGTAGATCAGTTAAAAGGTACAAGACATGAATGCTGCAGCAACATTTACTTTGGTTTGATGGGCATTTAGATTCAGCTCATCTGTTTCGGTACATTGGCACCACATATCTTGAAATTTAGGCCCGGCTCAGATATTTTGGTTGAGCATGCATAAAAGCAGTGCTTATTTCCTCCTGTGACAGTGACTGAAGTGGATGTCTCTGTAAGGTGATAAATTTAGATTTCATTTTTCTTTGTAAGCAAGTTCATTTGGAAAGAATGGGGGGAATCCCACAGCAAATAATTGAGCATTCCTGTTCCTCATCTCCCCACGAGGCCCTCTTTGCTAAGGGGTTTGAACCGACATCCTTTAATGAGCCCTTAAGTTAACATGCTCCAGGTTCATTTGTATTCACTGGCTAGCACTGATCTGAGTTTTATTCTTTAAAAGGCAGCTTTCACCTTTAAAACACAATATTATATATGCACACATATCTAAAAATATATGTGCTTTATATAAATGTAAAGAATATAAATGGTTTATATGTGTGTATATATATGTATATAACATAATAGCATTAAAAAATCCATGGGATGCTAGAGAAATAGATTCAGGCCCTAAGGATATATTGAAAGGCTGAGTCTCATTTTCTGTACTAGTGCTGTTACGCTTAGGCTATTGTGCAAAAAGTCATTTCTGTTGCCTGCCTTCCTCATCCTCACTCTTACTAAGCTGCTGTAAGTGATTTTGAGGTCAACTGTTAAACCGTTGGGTTTTTTTTTGTCCTCTTAGTCATCATAGGTAACCATAGTCATGAATTTTTAAACTAGCTTTCACAGCAGTGAAAGCGTGAATGGAAGGAGGTGGCCAAGTCACAGAAGGCAAAGGCAGGGACTGGGAGAATAATGAATCACCCACTGTAGGAGAAGATCGGGTTCGAGACCATCTAAGGAACCTGAAGTTGCACAAGTCCATGGGACATGAGATGCATCCACAGGTCCTGCGGATGAGATGGCAGATGTGGCTGCTAAGCCGTTATCCATCCTATCTGAGAAGTCGTGGCAGTCCAGTGAAGTTCCCACTGACTGCAAGAGGAGAGGTTTCGCCTCCATTTTTAAAACTTCATCTCCTTGATAAACTAGAGATTATTTTAAAATTGCAATAAAATAGTTTTAATAAACTTAGAAGGTGTATAACATTCTGAAAAAATCAAGTTCCATGTTCAGTCATGAAGTCATAATCTTCCAACTTAAACTGTTTTCATGTGTAAGTAAGCAGTTGACAAGGTTGAGGTTTAGATACTGCATTGCTGCTTGCTCTAACCTAGGTAGATCTGCACTTCTGATTCTGACTCTGCAGTGATTTGAGCAGATCATACACGCCAGTTATGCACTGTGGTCTGATGCCGCTTGACCTGTAGATTTTCTGAATATGCATCAGCATATTTTTGTGACAGATCACAAATTGAGTAATCCAGTGGCTCTGTCATTCTTGTCACTCTATTTATATTTATTGTGACTGGCTTTTACACACTGTAAACAGTGCCAGTGGAGTTGACTGTGCTTTTTGTATAGAAGTGGTGTTGCTATAAAAATGACTAGAAGATGATATGTGGCTAGGGAATGAGTATCACTCATTCCCCATGAAATGTAGTGAGTGGATGGACAGTACGTTGCGCTGATAATGTCCATGTAAAAGATATATCAAGGGATGAGAGCTAGAAAGATGAAAGGTATTTTGAAAGGCAGAAGAGAATGAATCTGAGGTTATACATTTACTGCATATTGCAGGAACTAAGAAGTCTTGCTTTTCCTTCCTGCTGTTAGAACAGGCCATTGCCATGTGCATCCTGCTGTGTTCTTGGCTTGTATCCCTGATGAAAGCTAGCAGCTGGGACTGGTTTCACTCTCTGAAATGTATGTGTTTATTACCACTTGGGAAGCTATAGGGCATCCGGCTGCTCATGCAGTGAGGTGTGAGTCTCACCCAGATTATTTTTTTTAATGTCCACTATGTGTGGACATCTTGGACATGCTGGGGTGTTTAAGATACCAGTAGGTACCTGTAATTAGACACTTGAATTGAACTTCTAATTCCTCTTGCTTGTTTTATTTCATGGATGTGTTATAGTCGTGTTATAGTCATTACATTTAATTTCTTGTATCACAGATTTTCAGTTGTTTGAAATTATGATTCTTTGCTGTACTTAAACTCTGATCCATCAGTTGTGCTATGGTTTGTTTCTTATTACAATGGCAAAAAAGCTAGCCTACCTCGTATTTGTTATAAGCACTTTTTCTGAGATTCCTCCATTTCAATGGGAGTAAGAAATCTTGAAGTTGTATCGTTATTTAATATTTATTTTCTGCCATCTAATTATAAGGAGGACATATAGATTTTCCTTTGTCTTCAATCAAAAGGAGCATATGACCTTATCTGTTATACATGTATGCAGGAAGTGCAGCTTTGCCAGCAGTGGTCTCCTCAGATTCCGATTGCAGATTTTGCAGTGTGTGTGTGCTCCTGCGTGTGTACTGTTTTTCCTCAGATTTCAGTTTTCATTCATGTGCTGTAGTGAAACATGTCTATTTGAGCAAGTAAAATATCCATATCTATGCTTTTGTCATCCAATCATGGGAATTAAAATCATGTTGTTTTTCAAGAATTACAAATATGTAGAATGTTACAAGAGGTCGTGAATCTTCAGATGATGATATTTTCGTTGAGACCAAGTTGATATCCAGGTTCCAAATCCTATGTCTTCAGGCAGAGTGAAAGTGATCTCTTTGAAAGAAAAGTTGGAGGTTTTGTAAACCAGTTCTTCTAACAGATAGTTAATGAGGAGAGTGAAGGAAAGATGGCTTTCTGACATCCTGCTTGTGTAAGCATTTATGTTGCTTTAAACACTGGAGTAGTATGTGAGACTAACTCACATTTAAATTGAAATGTAAGCAGGGATCAGCTATGGTGTGTTGACCAGTTTTGGGGTTGATTTGGTTGGTTGGTTTGTGTTTTTTTTTTTTTCTCACCACTGAAAAAAATAAGTTCTAACACAGTACGAATAAGATAACAACTAACTATTTTAATAGATTTGACTCAAACTTGTTTGTGAGTGCTCTTCAGTTGGCAAACTGCAGCACTGCATACCAGATTATTTTAAGTCCACAATCTGGATGTTACTAAGCATTTATTTAAGAAGAAAAAGAAAATTCCATTTACAAGTCTGGTATGAGGTATTTAAAATGCATGAGGCTATTAAATTGAGTATCTTTAGCTATATAGTTGAGTCTTTCACTTTCAAATAGGTTAATATGTCATTATTGTAGAGACCTATAGGAAATTTTTCATGTTCTGTAATTATATTTTTTGATTCCTTGTTTTGTTTTATTTCTGCTTAGTTTGCTATGTATTACTTAATAGGATGAAGATGAATTTTCAGTTTTAATTTTAAACTTAGGGTAAGAATTTTATGTTCTTCACCTGGTGAGTCTGAGAGATATATATTTAAGAAAAATCAGTGTATCAGAAAAAAGGAAAGAGAAAACTGTAACATTTTAAATACCGTATTCTTAATTCACCTTCTCAGCACGCAGAGTACCACCTAGCAGTATCAAGCAAACTGAGGGATTTTTTCTTTTTTTTTTCCTGGTTTAGCCAGCTTAATACTTTTCAAAGCCTAGTTGCTTGTGTTTCAAGCAAGTTTGCACCTAGTTTGAAGGTGTGTAAAACACACCTTCCCTGTGTGTTTTATGGGTTTCCAGGATTACTCTTATCTTTTATCCCTAAGAGGTGTTGTTTAAGAAGCATTTATGACAGATGCTATTTTTTTCTTTCATTTTTAAGAGAAGAGGTTTTTGTGGGCCATTTGCTTCCCTGTTAAGCAGTCCAGACAAGTTCATTGGGTCTTTAGCTGATCTTTTGACTCAACGTCCTTTCTAGTTACTGAAGGGAAACATGGAGAAAAGTGCTCTGGCAGGTGGCCGAGCATGTCTCTGCACTGCTCTCTTCACGTGGTGGTAGGTGCGATGATGGGAAACGGCCCCTGTGTTTCTCATTTCATTTCAGACCGGAATCATCTGCTGATCTCAGGACAAGCAGACTACTGTGGTTAAGCAGCAAGCATTTGTCAGACTGCAGGAAAGATCTCAGAGTACATTGTAGTCATGGGCTCTGCTCTTTTTTCTTCAGTCTGTCTTCTCCATAATATCTATGTTAAAGCTTAAACTCTGTTGCATGTTTCTTATATATTCAGAAAGTGAGGCAATGTCTGCATGAATAATTTCACTATTTTATTATCCCTATGAGAAATATTTTTACATGTCAAAGGACATGTTGATAAGTGAAGTCCCTAATTTCTCTAAATAAATCTCATAAGAGCAACTACTTTCTTTCTTCGCTTTTGCCTTTCATTGCTGAAGTGATAATAGTAAACACACCTTTAGAGATACAGAAGGCAAAGACGTGCATGAGAAGGAAATTAAAGCATGGTTAACAGCAATAGCTGATGTTTCAAAGGAGACTACTTAAAAAAGATAGACTGGTAGAAAAGCCACTGTTCAAGATCTTTGCTGAAATGAAGCCAAGAGTTGAAAGGACTTTTCTTCCTCATTTTATTGTTAAATATTATTGACCTTCTTTTTCAAAGATATGTCTGGGGGAAAAGACAGAAAGGATTGTTTGTATTTAAAAAAAAAAATAGTTTGAAAACTAAAACCACCTTTGACGTAGAAGCTGATAGTTTCACTGGCAGAATTAACTCTTACCAGAAGCCTCCTGGAAATGCAAGTGGGTGTGTTCTGCTTGAGTAATCACATGTAAATGCAGAGGTGCCAGCAGCGCTATAATAATGAATGTAGTGTCTTTGAAGGCACTCTGAAGCTTCCGTTCAAAGGCATTCTTAAATAATTAAATATATTCTCTTTTTTTTTCAATTTACATAGAATATGTAATGCCATCCCTCAAGTACCAGATTTCCTTCGCTTCTTTTCTTTCTCATGCAAAGAATAGTCTTTTAATTAAGACACTGCTTGCTAACTTGTATAGTAAAGAAAGGTGATGAAAGAGCAGGTCCAGATAGTTCTTTGTCGTGACCCTCAGTAACATTTTCTTAACACAGAAGTGACAGCTTGATAACCTACGTATCTCTGAGGTCATCTTAGAAGTCTTGATTCCCCTCTGCAAATAAAGAGAGGCAATTTTGTCCACTTCAATATGCCCTCTGGCTCCTGGCAGTTCACTCTCTGACCATTTATGTGGTTCTCCTTCTAAGATTGGCTGCTCAGCTGGCTGTACATGTTTTTAATCTTTTTTTTTTTTTTTGTCAGATACCGAGCGTCTCTATACAGTAGTGTTCGAAGAGATCTGTGGGCGTTTTGGGAAGACCTATACCTGGGATGTGAAATCCTTAGTCATGGGTAAAAAAGCCATAGAAGGGGCACAGATTATTCGAGATGTTCTAGATCTTCCAATAACCAAAGAGGAGTTATTACATGAAAGTAAAATGATGCAGGAGAAGATATTCCCTACTGCTGAATTGATGCCAGGTATGTTTCTCTTCAGTATTTATAAACTGTTTCTGGAACTACGTAAATGCTAACCAGGGTAGAAGTTTTTAATCTGCCTTTCACAAAATAGTTTCTCTTACAGATTCAGTGTCATCAGTCTTGTTTTAGAAAGTTTTACTCAAATCTGCCTGTTATTTATCAGTAAAAGAGATATTTTACCTGTTAAAGGGTACTGAAAACTTTTTTTTCTTGTTTACTTGGAGAACAGCTTTTTTTTCTGTATGCTTTAAAAGCATAAAAAAGACTAGGTAAATGTGCATTAGTTCTGTTTTGTAAACCAAATATTATTTATTATTGTTGTTATCAGCTATGTAACTCAGCAAGTTAGTTTTCCCTGGCTATGAGCGTAGTCCAGCTTTGTTAAGCAGAAATACATTTTTAAATGTGCAGGCAAATGTATGAACCCATGAGTTCTTTCAGCTGGGATTCATCTCACCTAACCTGAACACTGAAACTTAAGCACAGCATCAGAGCCAGCTGTGTGTCAATGGAGAAGAAGGGTTTCTCAGGTTATCCTGAGATGGGTAAGTTTCATCAGCTTCTGAATATACATGTCTTTTAACCAGTGACTCTACAGGAGGCCCGGATGAGTAGCTTAAACTATATACCTAAGATAAGCAAGAGGATGAATCTTATCCATGGTGTGAACTCATACTTTTATATTCTAATACATTTATATCTGAAATGCTGAGAGAAAAATTCTCAGCCATACAAGACAAGCAATACCTAAAACTAGGATTACTGTTAACTTTTTGTTAAAAAAAAAAAAAAGAGAGAGGAGAGGGAGGAATAAAAAAAGTATTAAAAGCGAAATAACTACATATCACTATAACAAGTCTGTTACAATTTTTTCTCTTTGAATGTGTGCTTGTTTGTTCTGACAGTCTCTACAGAGCCTTAAAGATGTTTTAATTTTTAGATGCTTTTGTACACTTAGTTTCATAATGCATTCAGAGGATGAAAGTAAAGATATGTGGTATCTTAGGAATAAATAACAAGCAGCAAAAATAAAAGGTGTAATTTTTTAAGCATCTTAAAAATTTGAGTATTTTGTGCAGCCAACTTCTTTAGTTATCTCTCTGATGTCTTTTATATGGAAGATTTTTCAAATTGCATCTTTCTCACTTAGATATCCACCTAAAACTGTAAGCCTAGTTAAACTCTCCATGAAAACAAGAAAGATGGAGGGATGTGGTTTTCATTTTTCATGTCCAACTTCTGGGACTAACTTTGCATCTATATCTCTTGCAAGGCAAACAAAAAAGCCCTAGACTGGGCTAAGAAAAAGCCAGATGGACAAACCAGGTGAAATGTTAGGAGGCACGGAGAAGAGTCACTGTAATGTAACTACACAGGTAATAGATGCCATTAAGTGGATATTCTGTGCCTGCTGAGATTGTGATCATGTGGCTGAGCTGACTTGAACAAAGTTGCAGAGAAGTGCTGGAACAGATTAGCTGAAGGAAACGTGAAGTTTTGAACTCTTCCTGCCTTCAGAAAGTCAATTCTGGACTCACTGAAGCTGGGCTATTATAGCTGAAACAAGCACAATTCTTACTGTGACAAGCAAGTAAACATTTTTATCATTGCCAGAATTGCAAAGCTGATTGTCTCTTCAATCAACTAAATACATGTGATAAATTTCTTCAGGCTATTTTCTAAAGCAGAATTGATGTGAAGTTAAATACTTTATGCTCATTGGCCACTGTGGGGAGCAAAGGCAGCCTTGGTCACTGAAGTAATGAGTTCTGTACTTGGTAGCAGCATATGAGAAACAAGCTGAATTGCCATGAATTTTGAGGAAACCAGGTTGGTGTCAGCTAATAAGCTAGAAAGGAATGGCTCCAGCTACTTGCTATTTAGTTTCTTTAAGGACTGACCTATTCTTCAATCTGATAACCCAATTTTTTAATCTGATGCTTTTCTTCTTCCTTTTGCATCTTCTAAGGATATTTATTAATGTAATCTTTGTAGATTTATTCTACCGCTTCTTAATATTCTTTAATTAAGAATGGACTTCCTGCAGGTGTTGTGTAAGATGTAAGACTGTGGTGACATTTTGAGTTTACAATGTTCGCTGACTAAACTGGTCTTTCAGATACTTACAGGTTAATACAGGAAAGTTAAACAGTTAATTGTCATATTTATTAATGACATAAGATGACTGACATACTGTGTCTCTGGCCATCTTTTGACAGTTAATAAGCAGGTGAGGTTCTTTTTTTCAATTAGTTTCTACAGTTCTTCCAAAAAATAATATTCAAATTTGGTTTTGTAGAGACGAGTTCTAAATGATGACTAACAATGTTTGAAAAAGTGTGTCCAACAAAGCAGCACTTGTTTCTGGACATAGAATGAGCTATGCACATGTTTGTGCCAGCGATGATAACTGTTAATTCCCAAATCAAGTAATTGACAAGTATGTCAGTGATGGTTAAGGATGGTGTAGAAGTTGTGTGAATATACAATTGTCAAAGCAGTTCTTTGCCTGACAGACTATATCACAGCCATACCACTTAATGTACAACAGTTCTGAGACATTAGTGGTTGAAGACAGAATTTTGACTATTTCAATATGGCTGAACTGACTGACAGGCTTCAATACGTCAGGCTATGGTCAAAATACAGATTTCATCTGTGAAGAGCATATATCTGTTTCTAATATGGAATTTTCTGATAAATATTTGAGAGTTTTTCATGGTTAGATTTATTTTTAGTTTTGAAAGAATCTTAGGCAAGGCTAGTTTTGATTCAGTGGAGAAAAGAATTAATCCAGGACAACACTGACAAAATGACAGGGCTGCCACTTGTGCTGCTTTTCTAAATATTTCTGTCAGAATACAGACATTGTTATCTGCAAGCGTAAACACAGTAGGCTTTCTGTTTCTGCAAGTGCTGCACTGTGTTGCAAAAAAGTGGATCATAAGAAGAATAAGGAGTGACAAGTAGAACAAAAGAAAACCATGCATTTGTATGTTTACCTGTACATGTATAGGTGAGCTTTTGCTTAACATAAACCTAGAATATACACAGAGACAGAAAAACCCAACTCCAGGTTACACTGCTGCCAACAGTTAGTATAATCATGTCAGGGTTATGAAATTAATGCCATTCTTTCATAGCATTCTCTGTTTTTTGGCTCATCATCATCGCAAGCACAGATCCTTAAGGGCTGTGTGATTGTGTATACCTTTAAGAGATTTTCCATTCCTGGGTCATTTTCATGATAACTGGGATTTCTTTGTTGCAGCTCCTCTTCAACCAGTGCAGAATATGATGTGCAAACTATTTTTCGATTCAAGTACAGTTGACTGTCTCTTGCAGACATAAGGAGGTCATTTCATAGCTCAGTTTTAGTACCAAATGAAGCCAATCAGAAATCACAAAAAGAAGACAGATAAACAGTTCAAGTTCCAATGGCAGCTCACTCTAAAGTCGTATATATATTTTTCTTGAACAGTTCTATTCAACCAACAGTCTGCTTCACTTAGCTATTGTGTCCTTGATTCATGTTGTGCCCTTAACAGTTAAACAGACTTCCTACCATGTTATCTTTTCTTTTCTTTGCTATTATTGTTTTAATGGTAGGAAACTCTAGTGAGTCCGTGCTGGGCTCAGTGAGCCTGTAACCCCTAGAGATCAGTCAATTAGCTGCAAACTCGGAATGATGCTGTCTCTTTGGCTGATTTCAAACATTTGGCCTTTGCATTAAGTGCTAAAGGATTGCAACCCAAAAATGTTTTTACCAGGAAGTCAGCGACACGTTTGACAGAGGTTCTGAACTGTGTAAAATTTAGTACCTATATTTTTTCCATGGCTATGCATGTGTCAGTATGTTCAGACTAAAACAAGATTATCGATTTGGTGAACAGGGAGTCTCTGCTACCAGAAGGATCTTTGGTGATGTTTTAGAGAGTAATAAGGTGAGAAGATAGAATTCTTTGTTAATAGCCAATTACTTTCTAAACTGGGAAGTAAGTTATTAGTTTCTACCTCCACTTTTGTAGCTCAGTGAAAAGATAACATACCATTGCAGATAGCATTTTTTATATCTCAGAACAAAAAAGAAATAGGTGGATCTGAGAGTTACATTTCTATAGTCTCATCAGATTCATGGCAATTACACCAAGTGGTGGATAGCCTCACCTCTGTCACACTGTCACCTTCACAGCAGCGATGCTGACTTCACTTGAGGATTGAGAGCAAGGGTAGATAATGAATAGTGCTGTACTGATGGGCTTGCAACTGTTGTAGCACACCAGACTACATAAAAAATACTTTTTAATCAGTTTGCGACTTAAGTGAACAGACAGCTGCTTCTTGTTCTACATGACATTATTTATTATTTTTTTTTGTTGCATGCTTTTAGTCTTCAGAGGCTGCTGAAGTTTTTACTATTGATTCTATAGTAAAAACTTTTATGAACTTAAAGAATTATCATCTAATTGGCTAGAAGTCTAATCAACTTGAAAAAGCTCTGAGGGGTAATGTTAGCTTTTCTTTCATTAATGAAAGTGATGATATCTTGAAGAGCTTCAAGTTTGGTCTGATATCACATTCAGTGTCAGAACTGTAATGATTCTGAAAAAGAGGAGCAGTCTTTTCATATAGAGGCTATATTTATCCTTAAGGTTTCCGTTTGTGCACAACTGGACATAAATCATACAAGACATGCATAATGCATACACAGTTAATTTAAACAATGCATGGAGCACTCTGATTTCCTTTAGTCTTTTTCTCAGTGGTAAATCTTTTCTTCCAAATACACATTGAACACTCTCAGACAGCTTGTTTTGTGTAACGTTACAGCAAAACGAAGTGGACTTGAATATGGATCTCTAAAGAGCCTTGATTTCTGTGCCCCAGAGGTCAGGAGTCCTCTGTTCTCATGCTGTTAGTGTGAGTAGAAAGCTAACTGTATCTACGCGGCAGTGAATGAGGAGCAACACTTGTGATGGATGTATATTAAAAACTTCTTAGAGGGAGTGCTGACAGTCAGCAAAAAGAGTGTGGAGATGTATTTGGGCTCATAATTTGTGTGTGAGTTATGTGAAGAAAGCACTTGGTGACCATTATAGTTCTTCCAACAAAAATGTCAGTGCACAGGCCAAAAGTCTGTTGATCAAGACAGCATTCTCTAAAAAAGCCTGTAGCCATGTTGTTTCTTCTGCAGAACATGCTGCATCTCAGCTACAAGACTTAGCAAGTATAGTTATATTATGTTGTGGGTTAGGCCGCTCCAGCAACCAAACCACCCCCCCCCCCCCCCCCCCCCGAGTCGTTGACTCCCCCTCCCCCACCCCAGGAATGAGGGAGAGAATTAAAGGAGAAACGGGAAACCCGTGGGTTGAGATAAGAACAATTTAATACAGATGATTTAATACACAGGGTAGATGCTCACCACCCCCTCTTATCCGCAGCCCGTCTCGTCCCGAAGCTGCAATCCCGGATGAACGCGAGGCCCCGAAATAGAGAGGGGCAGAGAGAGAGAGAGAGAGAGTATTCCGAGAGTGGGAGTACTGGGAGAGAGAGAGAAAAAAGGCAATAGAGCAAAAGCGCAGCAAGCGCAAAAGAGCAAAAGCGGCGAAAGAGCCAAAGCACAAAAGCCCTTCTTCCTGGCTGTCCCTCACTTTTATACTGGGCATGACGCTGCATGATATGGAATACTAATTGGCCAGTTTGGCCCTCAGTCTTAAGTTCCACCACAAATCACAAGGGGAATCGTGTCCCCTTGTCCCGGCTATGCTCCCCCCTTATTCCACCGTGCTTCTGCACTCCGGCACACTGAAAAGTCCTTGGAATTTCACGTCCAACCACAAACATCAACTTGCTATCAGCATTCTTCTCAGAGCAAGCCTCTGAGTAAAACCAAAACACGGAGCTCTTCTAGCTGCTAAAAAGAAGAGCTAACTCTGTCCCAGCTAAAACCAGGACAATTAGCACTGGCTATATAGTGTAGATGAGCTCCAAAAGTGTGGTAGGGAAAGAGAAACAAAACATATACATACACTGGTGAAGAAAACGGGAAGCAGGTTAAAAGAGGTAGTAGATTAACAGACTGGTCAAATGTGATCCAAAAAGAATATTTTTTGGAAGAGAATAAGAAGCTCAGATTTAAAAAAAAAAAGTCCAAGAAAATTCAAGCATCTGTAGATAAAATAAAATAGACATAGGAAAAGTTTTAGTTTCCCATGAAATATAATTTTTTTTCTCCATTAAAAAGAACTTCGTGGCATATTTCAATACTCCACCCCATTTTTCAAAGCAGCACATATCAAAAAGTTTAGAAAGTCATTCCTTTGGCTTATAATTAAAATTGACAATAAATAAATGTGACTAATAGTACTCATGATTAATTTTTCAAATGAGAGTGACCTGTACAGTTTATTGAAGTAAGGAGAATTAAAATCTTTTCAACAATTAAATTAACGGGAGACCAAATTACATATTGTGATTACAAAATACAGACAAAAATAAGAACAGCACATGAATTTAACTGGATAAATGATCAAATAACCATTAACTTGCTGGGAAGGGCAATAAGACAATTGAGTAAGTGTCCTAAATAACTCGTTTTTTCTAAAGTATTTCTGTAGTCCCCAAAACTATGTCAAAGGATACACAGCAGTTGTGGATAGCAGTAATGTTACTATAATCATAATGATTTAAGGCCTATGTGAGAGAAGGTTTTAAATGAGAACTAATATCTTTCATTAAACTAACTGGACTGTGGAGAAGCTTTGAGGCATAGAAAGTCATCTTCGTATCAGTTTTGAAGTACCCATTTGCTATTCTGAGTGGGATTTTTTTTTGAGTTCACATATTTGCCTTCTGAAAAAGCAACTATGAAGAGGAAGACACAAAATAATCATTTGAAGTCTATCTAAACCTTTTCTCACTTCTATACATGTAGCCTTTAGCTTTCTGTAATAGTTTAGCTTGAACTTCCCCTTGACTGTGAAAATGAGCAGGCAGAATCTGTGGAAACTCCACAATATAACCTCATTTCATTGGCCTCTTGACGCTTGCATTTAATAAGTATAAGGAATATGCTGTATTTATGGTGTTTTGCTTGTTTTGTGGGGTTGTTTTTCATTATTTACTATCTTGAACTAAAGTAATCCTACATTATACTGTTTCTCTGATTATTAGATGTCCAGCACTGTAATTATTTGAATAAGGACAACACTCATTTGGAAGAGTATAAGGTGTTAATGTGTATGATGTGTGGTACACTGTGATGTTCATGAAACGATTTGCCACTGAAAATGCTACCGTTTGTTTATTTGAGGCATTCTCAGATAGGTAGGAGCTCCTGTAATGCAATTTTGAAGCTTAACTTTCATAAAAGCTAACTTGTAAATTTCAGGATACTAACTTCTTGTAGTCCTGTTTAAAATGTATGCTTTTACTTAAGAGAAGGCCTTATCTTCCTGCCGTTCATCTTTTTCTTACATAGCATGTGTTCATCTTTTTAGGATTGAAACACACATGAGAAAAGACAATGGGACTGTCTCTGTAGGCCTGGACATTTTTGTGACTTTGTTCCTGCACTCTGTGCTGGTGGTACACAAGCCAGCTGTATTCCTGAAGCCATAAGACTGTAGGACTTTGTCCGTGCTTATGAAACTATCAAACAGTGGATTTTTCAGGTTAAGGTACTGATAGAGCTTAGTGTGTAGTTGTCTACCTGATGGTGTAGTTATGCCTTCAACTGAATTGACTGTAAGCAGAAACATGAACACCAGACATCCTTCAACCGGTGCACAGAGGAAACTGAAATTGTGGTTCAGTGCTGAAACGGCATGAATAATCCTCCTTTCTGTCTTATATGTTTGCCCAGTTTATGATGGAGATCACTTTCTTTTCTATCTTGAAAAGCGTTCTTATAGTCTACTATAACATGTTCATAGAAATTTCACTTTAGGAAAAGAGAGAAATAAAAAATGCTTTGTAAGACAGAAGTTTTGGTTGGAGACTTAATATTAGAAGAAAATAGAAGAGCTCTATGTTATGTCGTTATTTGTCTGGAGGCATTTCACAAGAAATAGGTCTGAATCTGGAGTTCCAGAAGGGATGTAAGTTGAGTGTTCCTTTCAGTGGTAGACAAACACAACAAAAGAGATGGTACAGAAATTTGAAAGTATATCAAATAAAACATAGCAAAAATATATTTGTTCTTCACAGTTCTGAAGTATTCTGTAATTCCACAGAGCTCATGTTTGTATAAAGTTAAAAGGAAAAGAAATTCCCTTTGTTTTTCATCAATTTGAATTAGCTCTCAGGATTTATGTCTTGTTAATTTTCACTTCATAATGAATAATGCCATTTGATTATACAATGTGATAACTGAAAAAAAAATCATGTAGAGAACAGTGTTGTAATAGCATATAAATAATTAGATAGGGACTATCGTTAGATCATTTTAACTTAGCATTATTTGGTTTCTTGAACTATTACTGTACATGTTTGTATTAGTCAATTGAAAGGAAAATGTGACAGTTAGCCCAAGGGTTTTGTTGTTCGGTATAAGTCTTAATTTTAGTTTGTCAGTTGATCCAATGTATTAGTCACCGTGGTTTCAGCTGAATCTAAAGAGAATAAACAGCACATTGACCATCTAATGGAGAAATAATACTGCCTTTAAATAAAAATAATTTTATATGTGTGTATATATATATATAAAAAAAAGTTTTTCTGCAACTTTCAGAACAAAAGTGCTTATCTGTTCCTTTGAAATGTGTCTATGGTCTCAGAAGAAATAACGTCTTTCTGTTGGTTTAGTTACTTTTCTTTTTCTTTTCCCAATGTTGTTAATTTCGTAGACATTTGTGATTAATCAGGTTTTAAAGATGCTGACATTTAAAGTTGGTCTTTCTTCTTTTTTGGCTTCTGTAACTAAACTCAGCTTACAAAGCTTACAATTCTTTTCACCTATTTTTCTTTCCAGTCATCACTGGTGTTTAACTGTTACATTTAGAATATAGTAAGCTTTTGTGTTCTTTTGATCTTTCTTTATTTTTTGTTTTTAATTAAAGATGCTAAAAGAGAGAAAAAAAAACCAAACAAAAAAATCAAAACAAAACAAAACAAAAAAACTATGAACTCGCTGCATGTGGCTAAGCTTTCAGTAGGAGGGGTGGAGGATGGTCCCAGGAAACCTAGCAGATAGGTCTCACTGTGATGGATTGGCCTCGATCCCTTACATGGTAACTATAAGTAAGTTGGAAGTTAGTGAGTTCACAGGAATTTTCACCATACTTCTCCATAACCATTGAGTTTTTAATTAGTCGGTTTTGATGTAACTGAAGTTTCATTCGATTGAAAAATTTGTGTAGCTATAGGGGTTATAAGGCAAAGCGTATGCCAAGGGAAGTTTCTTACAGATCTTTAAAGCAGTTCCCCACTTTCCCTTCTGGTGACATTTTCTGTAAAAAAAAAAAAACACAAGAAAGATACTAAGAAGCATATTATCTTCCTAATGAAGAATTATATACTGAATTAGTACAATAATTGTGTCAGTAATTTGATGTAGTGGCAAAGTGTCAGAGCTGTACTGATGGTAATTGATGCAAACAAAAATTGATTTTCTTGATCTATTACTTTTACCAAGAAATAACAAACCTGGAATGAAAATATTTTTCAACTGCTACTGTCCTGAGCTATTTAAGTTGTGCTAGCTATTCTTCCATATGCAATTTAATTTTTTTCCATGCAGCTGATTTTTCCCTTGTGTTTTGTTTTCTAATCTATCTTCCTATGTTTACACATATATAAATAATATTTTTTTAATGTCATATTTTTATTAAAGTGCATTTTCTGAATAATTTAAATCTCTATTCTCTGGAGCTAATAGGGACAGCTACATTTTAGCTCCTTTGTAGTGAGGGAAACCAAAAAGAGGAGGTAAATACAAACACACACACACAAACATATTTACACAGCAAAATCATGACATGTGCTGGGGGAATAGAAGAGAGAACCCTGAAGAAATAACCTTTCTGTAACAGTGCTTTTCTGTGGCTGGCTACCTCAAATAGAAACGTAGACTAAACATATTCTGTGACAGATCAACTGAAGCTGTGATGCAGTGGGACTGAAGAAAATTAGCTATTTGAAAAGAGCACAGCTTTAGAGAAATCTAACTATATCATAGCAAGGGCATAGGAGATAGGAAAAGTCTTCTTACTTGTGTAATCTTTAAACTACTTCTTTATATTACTACACACGCAATATGCAAGCCTTGCTAAATATTGCAGATTATTTAGAATACATTCCTTTGAATGCGTTTTATTTTAAAAAAGGGACATTTAGGCTACTGCTTTATATTAAGAGATCTTAGTACTTCCATTAATTAATGTGGACTTGCTTCACATATTTCAGAATGAAGACATAATCTCTGGAATAAAAAGTTAACTTGTATGTAGCATCGTATTGGAATTCCAATGGAATTGAATACGAAAGGGCAGAGTAGCATCATTTGGGAAAAAAATGCACTTGCTTGTTATTAGTATAACTATTTAAGGGGGCATAGGAAGGCTTTTAAATGGGTGATGCAATGACATTAGAGGAGGAATAACACTTGTTATTTCTGTCCAGCTGGAAATCTAACATCACTGAAGTGCATGTATTTATAATGTAAAAGCTGTCTTCAAGTACAAGCATGGAGTTGGAAATGTCAGTTATTAATTGATTGATTAGATTCTAGAGAAGAGAGAAGAAATCTGCAGAGAGCCACATCTACAGATCGTATTTCCAGATACATGGGTTAGTTAATTCAGTAGTAATTATAACTTCTCGAAGTTGAGCATATGTCTATACTTGGGGAAAAATGTATTGTAGACAAGATTATTGTTTATAGAATTGTTAAAATGGAGCAATGGAGCAGAAAGCCTGGATCACCTGGGAAATGCAAATCAGAGATTCTGGGGTGGCAAAGGAAATAATTAAATGGACATGGGGAGTAGAAACGTTTTGAAGGAGTAGACATAAGTATGACAGTGAATCAGGAGGAGGGGAATAAGATTACTTTAGTATAGCCAGGCATGGAAGTAGGATAAGAATTCATGCAGTTGGAAGGTGCAAACAATGGATTGTTCTCAAATTGGTTCCAACAGCCAAAATGGAGACTTATCTACCTGTAACTAATATCCTTTGTGCTTCATGGTTTGGATTCATGCCAAGAAGCAGAGCTGCAATGATTTTACAGATATGGAGGGATTTTCTCTTGTGAATTGGTAAAAACCAGATGTCCACTCTTGTTCTCCATTAGACACTGGTAATTATTTTGTCTAGGAGAGGTATCCAGCATTTAGAATGCTTCAGCAATGAAGCATTGAAATCTCTGCATAGGAAACTCAAAACTTGCACTGAATAATGAAGAATGTTTCTCCTCTTACACAGACTGCTGTGTTTTCTCTGTTGCCTGCATTAACCTTCCCTAGAAGACTGGATCAGATTGAAGTTTCTACCTATTAGGCTTGAGGTGTTCATTACTCTGGGTTCACGGCATCAATTGATAAAGCTCTGGTATTAACAACTGTGACTGACAGCTCCCCTCCTCTGCCCAGGGTTACTTGCTTTAGTAACTGCAGAAGAGAGAAACTGAGCTCTCTTAAGGGCTGGTTTAAGCCAGTTGGATACCTGCTTCAGAAATTAAAACTATACCATTCAGTAAGAAGAGTATATTTCTTTGACTTTGATTTTTTTTTTTTTTTTCCCTAGGAGCATAACTCTGTATAAAAGAAAATGTTCTCCTGTGTGCTTTTCTCTCATTTACAGAGAGGTTGAAATAATAAACATACATAATGTTGGGGATGTTGCTTAATGAACTTCTAGTGAGTGCACTTATGCGATGTTGTTGAACCCATTTTTGACATCTTTTGAGAAAAGCGTCAACAGAACAAGTATATACCTTGAGGAATATTCCATGATTTTTGTGTGGAGAAGGAACATTTCAGATATAGCAAGAATTTTCCTCTACACTAACTGATTGAAATAGGTTGTTGTATTCAGTAAGACAACATTGTTGAAATAATGTTAAATGTATTGTAAGTAGGTATAAATATTAATACATATACCTATATATATGCATATATATAAAATAAAATGTATATATTTGTCTTGCAGGGGTTGATAAGCTGATCCGTCATTTGCACAAACACAGCATACCTATGGCTGTTGCCACCAGCTCAGCTGAAGTGACATTTAAGATGAAAACAGCCAGACACAAAGACTTCTTTGGTCTTTTTCATCATATTGTTTTGGGCGATGACCCAGAGGTGAAGTGTGGCAAGCCAGAGCCTGATGCATTTCTCATTTGTGCAAAGAGATTTCACCCTCCAGCACCTCCAGAGAAGGTAAGAAGGGAAGGAAACAAATTCACTGAAAAGTTAGGAATATTCTGTTTGGGCTGTACTTGGATTTATTTATTATTTAATGTGATAAATCCTTAGATTAAAATTTCATATGAACACTTTAAAAATCAGCAACCTTTATTTTCAAAGATGTTTATGCTGTTGAAGCAAGAGATTGTTGGAAAGCATCCTTTTCCTCCACTGCATATAATGCCTGTAATGCAGATTGCTCTGATTTACTACATGGTAGTGTGCAGCAATAGGAAAGTGTAATGATTTTCCGCTCTATGCATAAATCTGCAAGCTCAACTTCACTACTCAAAGTTTGGAAACAGTTATTTAAACATAGATCAGTTTATTTTTCATACATTCATGGCTGATTTACCTCTTAAGTGTCTAAACAGTAACGATACTTGTTTGTAAAAAGGGCATATATTTTTCCTAAGCCATCTCTTTCCTCTTGCGTTTTAAATCTCTGAGGTCATAATTCTTATTTTCTGATTTAAATCCGATCTGTTTGAGCAATCTTTCTCACATAGCAGAGATGTTTAGTTTCTCTCTCTTACATATAACTTTCCAAACTTGACCCTGAAATAGAAATCTGTAGGGAGAATATTTGAAAAATAAATTGAGAGATAGTTAAAATAATGTCTTTGCTTTAATTTTAAATTAAATTGTCTTTCTCCTTAAAATATTTTTCTGACTTCTTGTCTGTCCTGAGTGGAACATAAGTTCTGAAGTTTTGGGATTTCATTACTGAAAAAAAATACATTTTATACTAATTTTTAAGGAACAACTTTAGATGGATTAGATTGTGATTATTTTTTTTCTCAGTAGGATTATTGAGGAAATAATGATTACACAAATACATACGGAGTTATTATCTAAGGTTCTTCAGCCTTTCATACTTCAAGTTCTCACCTAGAGTCTAAATGGTATTTGTGTTGCCTGGGAATACAAAGCGAAATAAGTTTGATGCACTGTTTATGAACAGTGTTAACTAAACTGGTTTTTGGTTTTGAGATTTTTTCCTGTTGCAAATTCTCTTCACATCCTGTGTACATGCATCAGTTTTATGGGGAAACTTAGATGTTCAGAAAGGATACACCAAATGTACGCGATCATGTTCATGGATGGCGGTTGTATGGACATGTTAGGTGCTTGTCTGAGTAGACCTTGTATGGTACATTGCAAATGTTGATGAATCTGAGCAGCGAGGCTGTAAATCTCACCTTCGAGTCAAGTAGTTGTGAATTTTGAACTTGTTAATATTCAATTGAGAGCAAATGTCGGGAAGCAACCTAAGGTTTTGGAGGGAGTCAGAGGGGAGTTGAAAACAAGCTTAAACCACAGCTTACTGTTGGCTTTCATATAAAATTATTCTTTCTTGCTTAACTATATGTCCAGGGAACAAAAAAAACAGGGTATGTTCCTGTAATGTATGGTGTGTTTTTTGTGAAACAAAATGAGAGATGTGCAATGAATACTTTTCAATTGGATGGAGGTGTGGCTGTAAGGTGTTCTGTAATTCTGAAAGTAAAAGAGCATAAAGTATTGAAAATTTATGTAAAGCTGATTCATAACTGGTATTGAATTAAGGAAGTTGAATATCAACTGTGTTAATGACAAATTAAACCATTATTTCATATGAGGACCCTAATAGTAATATCCAGAAGGACAGCTTTCCCAAAGCTCTTAGGTTATTTAGGTCTATTTCAGAAAAGTCACAAGGTGGTAATAATTAAAAAGGACAACATCATTTAAAAAAAAACAAAACCGAGCAACAACCAATAAAATAGTGACACTGTGTTGTAGGTATTTTTATTTATTCAGCAGTAAGTAGCCTTAGCTGTGTTAACAATGAAAAAGTGTTTGAAGATAATAGCATCTGTATTACACTTAAAAATTTTAAACTTGAAAGGCAAAATTTCAGTGTGTAGTTTTGATAGTTATTTTCTTTAACCTTTCTTTGAAGAAGGGCATAAATGTTTGAACCCATGCTTTTCCTTTATAAGAAGTTTAAGAGCATTCAGAGTTCCCTTAGTGCATATAGTTCAGCTGAACTTAATTTTGTTCCATCTACAAAAGTCACAAATGTCGAAGCGTGGGAATTTAGCACAAGCACAGAACTCTCAAGAAAAAGAAAATCAAAACAGTACATGCAAAACGATCTGAAACATTCATGACCAATTGCAGTGTAGTGATGGCATCTGCAGTGTTTAGTCCCAAGCGGTGAACTAATAGAGGGGGTTTGGATTTCTATAACATGCAAGTTTGGAGCAGAATTATCAGGAGATACAGGCAATGTCAGCGTAAGCAAGTCATTGGACTCAAGAGAAACAGATTATTAGAGCAATGTATTTGCTGCTTAGATCCATACATCTGTGCTGTATGTGATTTAAATGTTTTCTGTTGGATTAGGTTTACTCTGATCCCCAGCTGAAAGGTACATGTATAAGGTTCTTTGGAATTTTGTCTGCTTAAGCATTGGAGATTGCTTGATAAGCACCTGGAGAGGACTTCCACTTTAGCATCCTGCTAAAGCAACCTAGTACACACCAAAACTACTTATTAGTAACTGAGGACTGTCAGATTTGCTTCAAAACTTCACCGCTGCGAAAAGCGAAAAATACAACGTAGCCATAGAAGGCCAAATCCAGAATTTAGCTGTACTGGCATAACAGGCTGTGAGTGTTGCTGTGCAGGCATACTTCTACAAGTAGGCAGTTCTAAAATGATAAAAAAATGGATATGATGTCTTCTTTACTATTATTGAAGGATATCCTAATTGTCCATCTGGGAATTTCTTAAATGCTAACTTTTTGTTTTGCAGTCTTTGGTTAATTAAAAAGCATAATGATGAAACCATAGCATAGGAATGTCAAACAAGATGCATCCAGCAAGTTCAACCTAGGTCTTACTATCTTGTGATGCACGAAGTTTCATAGGAACTTCCAACACTAGTAACAATGCACTGTAGTATGAGTGATTAATTACATCGGTCGGGTAACCGAAATGTCATCTGCAGATTAAATACTAGAAATTTTGTCTTTTACTAAAATTCAGTTATTTTTGTTTTTAAATATATGCCAAATTCTGCTCTTAAATACACAGATGCAACTCGTAAGAAAACCAGCTGGAGCTCTACAAATGTAGAAACAGTATGTGTTTGAACATTGTAGAAATTTGAGGCCATAATGTTCAAAACACTGTGGGGGTTTTTTTCACGTTTTATTTAGACAATTGAAAAAATCTTTCAAAGTATTATTTTTGTTCGGGGTTTTTTATTATTTTCCTACCTTTATATGATCATAATTTGGAAAATAAGTTGCTTCATGTTTTTCTAGAATTAGTTACTTAGTATTTTACTATGTTTTAAATTTTTTCAATGAGAATTCCTTTTAAGAAAACCATTAAAATGTGCTGCAGTTGAAGTTTCATTGATGACACTACTGTGAAATTTGGTAAATTCAGCTATATATGCCAAGGGATGTCAAAGACAAGAAGCGCTCCTATAAGTAGGGGTCAATACTGGGTCCAGTCCTGTTTAATGTTTCTTTAAATGACCTGATTGATGGGGCAGTTTGCTGATGAACAGAAAAGAATGCTTAGGAGGATCTTATTAATGTATATAAATACCTGAAGGGAGAGTGTAAAGAAGACAGAAACAGGCTCTTTTCAGTAGTATTCAGTGACAGAACCAGAGACAATGGACACAAACCAACATAGGAGGCTCTGTCTGAGCACAAGGAAGCACTTTTTTACTGTGAGGGTGACTGAGCGCTGGCAGAAGTTGCCCAGAGAGGTGGTGGAGTCTACCATGTTGAGATGTTCAAAAGCCATCTGGACATGGGCCTGGGCAACAGGTTCTAGGCAGTCCTGCTTGAGAAGGAGGGTTTGGCCAAATGAGCTCCAGAGGTCCCTTCCAGCCTCAATCGTCCTGGGATTCGGTGATACACTTCACTGATTTGATCTGGAAAAAAAATAAACAAACAAATCTGCTTTCACTAAACAATATTTTACTGTTCCATTATGGTTTAAAGGGCTCAAATTATTTAAAATCATGCTTTTAGAATTTATAAATATTAGAATATTAGTCTACTTGCTGTTTGTGTGTTTCTGTGTGTATTTGTTTATACGATATGTAGATCTCAAATATAACTTTTCAAAGTTGTCTTGAAGCAATTTTGTTTCACAGTAACAAAAGTGTTGTGCTACAAAATTTATTTCAAATATGGCTTTAACTCAGAGGGTTTCAGACATTCCCATGTAAGCCTTTATACATACTTCCTCTATGCTCATGACAGTAAAAACACATAAATTGGTTATTTACTTACTTGAGGATGTGGCAGTTCAATGCCTTTCTTTCCAGCATTTTGGTTGTTTTGCCTATAGCTTTTCGCTAAAATAAAGGACCCTACTATTAGTATAATTTTAAAACAAACAAATACCATTTATATCCATTGTTTTAAAAGAGGAAAAGATTGTAGTGATACAAGTGGTCATAACTCTCTTACGAAGAGTCAATCTGTTCTATTTAAAAAGTTCTAAGTGATGTAAATCATCACCTTAATTTAAAACATTATTTCTTTGCAGTTTCTTCCATTTGTAATTAATTAATTGATCCCATAGTTACGAATAATCTCTGTACCAAATCTAGTGAGAGCTCATTAAAATTTTTCAGACTGATTAAATGGCATTAGGATTTATGAGTCTCAGTGGACTTTTTATGTCATAGAAAAGAGAAGCTCAAACAGAAATTTTCTGAAACTTTTTAACTACAAAAGATGTAGTGAAAGAGTAATAGAGATTCAGAACATTATGACCATTTTGTAATTTTAGTCTATATTGTACAAGGAAAACAGAGGGTGAAGAAGGCTGATTTAGCGCTTAACATGACATCATTATTGTGAGCTTGGGTAGAAACGATGCTAAAATCTAATTTATTTCTTATCCCCCCCCATTTGTTTTTTCTTTTTCTACTTTTTTTTTCCCCTTTCACCTGCATCACTTTTAGCGTATGCATGTAGTGTATGTATTTCACTTACTATGATTTTCAGAAAAGTTATTTTATTAGTAATGTTTCTGTTATTCCCTATATATACCTGGAGGTTGAATGTATTAGGAGTACTTTAAATAAGACAGAAATTACAAAAAGCATGAGCAGCCGTTCTAGGTGGTGTATTAAGCTGTAAATTGGATTCCCTGCTGTTGAAATCACATATTTTATTCATTATAAATCTACCCCTTTTTCATTTTATAAATAAATTGACTTGCACTCTTTCCCGAATGTTTACAATTCACAAATCAGGCGTTTTATTTTAGAAATAACAAAAGCATTAAATGTAAAAATACATAGAGGTTTTTCAACTTAGTTCAGACCTACATCAATGGCTGTCTCTTCAACCTGGGCTCTAGACCATCCTCTGAATAGGCCTCCTTTCTCAATTTTTCCTCAGCTGAAACACTCTTCTGAGCAGCTGTTCATGATATAAACCGTTCTGATTTACCCATGCTCTGCCATCTCATCTCCTTGGACTCGTAATTTTTACCAGTTATTTTAGCATATTGCTGGATGTTTGCTTCTCCCACTTGTACAGCCTGCAATGGTAATGGTCATAGCACACCTGACTTAAAGCATTAGGCTGTGGTCAGCGGGAGGGATGAAGAGGAGTCTGCAGCAGATGAGTGTTGCTCATATAGGCTGCTGTCTGCGCAGAAGCAGGCACAGTACGTGCCAGTGGCCCCTTTCTGCGTGAAGAGGGTTCAGTGTCGCTCCACGACTCTTTCCAGCTGCTGGTGCGTTTTCAGGTAAAAAGCAGAATTTGGGCATTCTCTTTGTCTGTACTGATGCAATTACAATTCATTAATTAATTCAAATTAGGCAGTTGATGGGTTAGAGCAGTAAAGAACTTCCTGTGTCATCTGCTTTGTTGGTGCCAGGCAGTTAGTACACTGACCGAAGGTCTGGGATGTTTGAGTGTTTCTGGTGTGTATGTTTTCTTGTTCGGCTTTTTTTGAGATAATTTCCTCACTGCTTGTGCAGAGTGCCCCGTTGGAGTCCCTTATCTGCAAGGCTGTGCTCCCTCAGCATTCCCATTAGTCTCACATCCTGTGCTGTGCAGTGGCTGGCTTCCAAACAGCACAGAGAAGACTCTCCCTTGGCAGCAGTGTGTTGTGTGGTAGGGATGGTGCACCCTGGGAGGTGATGGGACTGGTGAGCAACTGGCTCAGTCCCACGAGAGCTTGAAACTGCTGCTTCTATGTACGCACAGCATGCTTTAGTTTGCAACAAAACCACAGTTCACTCCCTTAACAAATTTAGATTAGATATGGCAGATTTTACTGGGGCGATTGGGAGGTGAATGAAGTATGTTGCATCATTTGTGTGTACCCATATTCGTTTAGTTGGTCCATGCAGACATACCCTTAAGTGTTGAGAGTGGATATGAAGTGAAATCTGAAAAGGTATATCTATTGATTTGACCACAGGACATTTCCACTTGCCTGCCTGCTTCTAATCAAGATGAGGTTCCAAGTTCAATAGGAAGCTCTCTTTCTGGCTTTATAGTTTTTTGAGAAACAAGGTTTTTGCTTTCATGTGTGCATTTCTCAGGAACTAAACATCTCTTGCAGTTAATCTTTTGTAAAGCTTAATTGGAAAAGTAGTTCCAGTGCATTCCTAAAATGCCAAGAAGAATTGACTCCATAGAGAGCATAACAGCAATCTGAGACTTCTGTTTTCTTTTTAAAGCAGATCAGAAGAGAATTTTCCTTACCTGGTCCACTGTGTAGAATACTTCCTCAAAAACTTGAGGAAGATAGCTTTCTGACCACTCTTCAACCTGAGGAGTTCACTCTTCTAGTTTTTGGGTTTCCTTGGGCATTGTCCTGGTTACCTCATGGTACACCAACTGTTTGCTCAGGAAGGTTATTGACTAGAACTTTTTCCTGAATTCATAAAGCCTTTGCTCGTCTTGCTCTGCAGTGTGACTGAAGACTTACTCCTAGATAGCAAGTTGTGATTTGAGTTTTCAGTAGCTATCGAATTCCCAGCTCTTGAATTCTTGCTACTGTGGGGCAGTGCAAAATAATAAACAGCATAACTTTTTTTTATGCTCCCCCTCCCCCTGCTGGAGAAGCCGTTGATTTCAAACAGACACTGGAGAAATTTAAAGGAATAAATTATACCTTTAAATTACCTATGAGGCAATTTAAAGTAAGTAGATATTGAACAATGCAGAGTTTTATGTTTAAGATCTCCATCTTGAAATACTGCTAGAAGCTTACAGCTTGGGATGCAAAGATCACAGCACTGTAGTGGAATGTATGTTTTATGTGAGATGCTGCTTGACAGTCTGTTGGCTGAATCCTGCGCCTTCCTCAACTTCTATATAGCCTAAGCATGTAGCCCTTACTTGTGTCTCCTAGGCTGGATGATGAAGCCTGTGTTTTTGAAGCTCAGCTTCCAGCTTTGTAAATGAAATGGACAGAGCTGCAGAGAGACGAATGAGAAATATTTCACCACATCTAACAGTCCAGGACTTCTGAAGATCTGCTAGATACATGTACCTTTTCCCTAAATCCGTAATAGGCCACTATTTTATATGTACAAGACAATTAAAGGAAGGAGACAGTTATAAAGTTGTTTGTTTTGTTTTGTCTTCAATTATCATATTCACATGGTTGATTTTCTTTCTCCCTTTTCTCCTGAGGCATGTGTGCTTGCATGTGTGCACTCCCCCCCCCCAACCATGCTGGCAGTCTTTGTTATATTTGTGGAAGAAAAATGAGATGTTGCATGGCTTGAAAATAATTTAGCTCTTAGGTGTTCCAGACATTGCCCTTGTTACTGCAGTGCATGTTTATTTATGGATATATTTGTCTTATGGAGATGAAAAAAGTCATTGAAATTCTGTGCAGAAAAATAACCTGGTCAAGGTTTGCTTTCACTTAATGTATCTGATTGGAAGAGAAAAGAAGGATTATAATTGATTCTTAAGTCTTTGGGGTGCCCTACTTGGGGGGTGGGAGGCAGGAATAATTTTTTTTTTCCTTACATTTGTCTTGATAATGTATCAAGTAGCTACTAAGGGACTTGATGAAATGTGATGCAGAATAGTAAATTATGTTCTGCAGCCTTCTTTACTTCTACGTGAGGTGAGTCTGTAAGCACAAAGAGACTGGTACACCTCCAAATTCTAAAAGCATTATATTCAGATTAGCAGGTCACTGGAGATGTGTTGCTAATTGTTTTAGGGAACTCATTATGGGTATTATCACATATTAATTATACATGATAAGTAGTGAAAAAGAGGGGGGGGGAATCCTTCTTTTATGATAAATTGCTTACTGAGTTATCTTTCTTTCAAGACCTTGAGCGTTTTTTGGAGATGCCAAACAGCAGTCATTGAATAATTAGATTTTAATTAACAAGAATTTTCACAAAAAAATGTTTTTTATGTCTTTTGGGTTATAGCAAGCATGGATAAATCCTCTTTCAAAAAGATCTAGTGCACTGATCCTGTTGGTATCTCAAGTTACATTTGTAATCACCTCAAATTGTTATAACAGTGTTTTTCAACAGCTTCAGGGCATAGAATGAAGACTGAAACAAGGAATTGTGTTGTTAGCAGTATTTTTTGGTTACTGCTTTGTAAATTATTGTCATGGGGAGACCTCTGGAAACCTTTGAAAGACTAAGGTCAACTACGTGTTGTTTTAATGCACTAAGGCTGGAGAAGGGAGAGTTCATTTATTTGCTGCTTTTTTTTTTTTTTTTGAAGTTACTTGATCTTTGTGGATATGTGGTTGTAGGTAATTTTCAGAGAGCTGGTATTCGTGGTAGGGTTCTGCTTATTCTGTTGTGTGGTAAAGAATTTGTAAGAGTCTGTTTTTTTGGCACGATTGCAGAAAACCTAGATACAGGACCATCAATTAACACTGACAAATTATTTATAGTCTAAACAGGGCAAAGCATTTTGCTCAGGCTGATTGCTGTATCACAAAATAAGTGCACTTACAAGATGATTACAAAGTGTACTCCAGAAACCAATGTTTGAGATTTTTTTTTTAATTATTGTGATAGACTGGTGGTATAAAGATAAAAGACCTTGTAGCACACACAAGAGCTGAAGAAGTGACAGCTTTATCTGCTAAAAAAGGATGCTTAACATTTCCATTCCAGCATCTCTTTATCTTAGAATAATAGTGTGATTCAAAGCCAAGAAGGAAATGATTCAAGTTAAGCTTCAGTAAGACTGAAGTGATTCTGATTTAAAGTAGAAAACAGATCCAAGCAGAGGTAGAAATACTGTCCTCCTATTCCATCAAAGAACGCTTTTCTTTTTTGTCCAAATTGTACTGAATATAGGAATTGCTGTTCATGCTCAGATTCAGTGTCCATCTTACTCAGTACCAGCTCTGATGACAGGTAATACCAGAAACTTAATGATCACCTTTCATCTAGAGAGAGTTAATTTATCCACTTAAATTCTGTTGCTCTCATATCAAGTATTGAAGGCTCTTTTTTAACAAAAAAAAAAAAAAATAAAAGGAGGGGGAGTTTAGTAATCCTTTCACAATATTTGTTTGGGTTTTTTTTTTTATTCTGATGACTACCTGGGTCAATGAATTCTGTAAATCTTTTGTGTATATTCTGAATTTCTCACCTTTTAGCTTCTTTGAATGTCAGCTCTTTTTTATATTATTAGTGAGAAAGATATGAAGTAATTGATCTGCCACTCAGTATTTTAAGCACTACTCATCACATCCCTTTTATTTCTTGCTCCATAAGTAAAACACTTTACATTCTGTTCAGACTCTCACCATCTGAAAGGATTGTGTTTGGGATTTTTTGGGAGGGATGGTGGTGGATGGTTTGTTGTTTGTTTTTTGTTTCCCTTATCAGCATTCTGATTGCATTTCTTCAGACTTTTCCTATCAAAAATATTTTAACATCGAATAATGTCAGTGGCATACAGTAGATAGAGTATTCCACATGAGACAGCATTATATATGTCTATGAATATATACCATATCACCCAAGCTCTGAGTTTTCACTGAGCTGTCTACAGTAATGTCCAGTACTTAAACTGAATGTTACAAGATGTACATGTCCTTTACTTTTTTCCAGCTAATGTGTATTTCTTATATTTCTTGACCATTTTATTTCATTTCACGTTTGACTGCCCAGTAGACTACCTTGTCATCCCAAGTTTCTTACAGATGTTTCTTATCCCAGCTAGCCTTCATAACTTTGTGTCATCAGCAGACTTTACCTAGTATAAGAGTAAGGCTTACTAATCAATAATTCCCTGAGTAACACCAGAATTATTTTAAAATGCATCTACAACTACTTTTTAAATATTAGCATGGTAATGAGAAATGATTTTTAATGTTAGTAACTCATTCACTTCATAGCTTAGTGGCTTTGAAGCCTCAGGATCTTGCTGACTACCAAAGACTAGCTGATGACATTTCATCCATTACTGAAAGTATCTTCTGTTACAGAACATGTTTTCCTCCATTAGGAAATTATCCACTTTCTCCTGAACAGATACCTGGTCACAGTGATCCATTCAGTTGCTGTCTCCGGAAAACATTATTGCATCCTGCAGCTTCAGACTAAAGAGTGGAAGCATTAGACGTTGCAGCCTATTGTCCTGAGCTTCAAAGCCATTATAGACTCAAAATTTACTGATTCAAAAAAAGTGCCATGGGCAAAAAGCATAATAGTATGTAACTTATCTTAACTGCTTTCCACTTTCAATAATGCAGTTACCCCAAGAGAATGCCAACAGAACCTTTTATTCTGCAAAGAATGATCATGTATTTTAGGTAGAATGCATTTGCAGTTTTGAGATTAGCTATGATATATCCTTGGAAGACTGCTTTAAGTTGTGAAGACTGCTTTAACTTCTCAGGCAAAAAATTTTCATTTAGAAGATTTTTTTTTTCTTCAACTTCAGCAAAAAGTGTTTGCAATTATTTTAATGTTTTCCTATGAAGATAATAATTTTTCGTGTTATACTAATGACTAGTACAATGGTCATATGATAAATTCCATGAAAAGTTATATTGTGTAGAGCAGGCGTTTGAAGTTTGGGAAGCTGGGAGTCCTGCTATGACTCTACCATACTATGACCTGGGGATGCTCCTGAGTTTCCTGATGTTTGTGTGCCGTGGCTGCTCACTGTGTACATCATATTTATATTTAAGTACACATTAAACCCTGAGGAGAAAAGAAGCATCGAATTCATGTATGCTAGATGATAGACATGGAGCCTGCTCTGGGCAACTGTCAGAGCACTATTATATATATAAGCATCTAAGTCTGTAAGAACTACAGATGTAGCTTGTAGAAACTAATCACTCCCTACATATGGACAGCGAATGGCATTTATTTAATGAATATTGTGATTTTTTTTTTAGTGAACATGGTTCTACGTTCCTGTTTTAGATGACAAGCAAGTATTGTCCCTCAATTTTCCTCAAAGTTAAAGAGTTAACAGAGGTAATTTCTGATAGAATTAAGAACTGAATTAGCCAGCTCTGCATTAGCTTTCGCCTGTATTCTCTGCTGCCCTGGTCCAGCAAGGAGCAAAAGTGTTTTAAATAAGACAGATTTCAGTTAATAGCTCAGCAATAAGAAGAGGAGGAAGAAGAGAATGCACCAATGATTCCTGAAAGAGTGTATTTTTAAAGATACTGCTGAAGAAGGATGAAGAGTGTAGGCGTGGAGATTGTACAAGGCACAGAGGTCAGCATGATATAAGACATACAGCTGAAAGTGGGAGAAAGAGATAAAGAATGCAATTAAGTGAAAGGATAGAAGATGTCTAGGGAGTAGAAGGAAATAAAAGCAAGACATACAGTAATTGTGAGTAAGATAATATAGGGCCTTGAAGGTGAAAATGAAAACCTGAATTTGTGACTTCATTAAGTAATCTATATAGCTTCATTATAAATTATGAAGAGTTAATAGTGTGCAGTACCCATTTGTCCTTAACGCTTTCCCAAACATTTTTTAGGGAGTGTAGATGAAGAGTCAGGAAACAGTAGATAAGTTAATGATGTATATACTGAAATAGTAAAAGCAGTTACTTTTTTGAGGCTAAGCATTCTGTCTCAAGAGGATTGGTAGATGATTTGACAGGGCTAACATTACAGCAGAAACTCTTCAAACATTTAGGATGCTACATGTCTAAATTTAAAATCTCATGAAGATAGTGGAGTCAGCTGTAAATGTGTACTTTGCCATGTCTCTCAAAAAAAGAGGTTTTCTTTAGAAACACTGATGTCAGAGTTTCATCTTCTATTCTGTCTAGTATTGACTAGTAATTCTAAGGCATCTGGACATTTTATTACAGTCCCTTTCTCCTTTCACTTGATTTTTTTCTTATTGTCTTAGCAATCAGTTGAGGAGCAAGTACGCCTGAAAGATAATGGTTGATTTTGAGTTGACTGGTGGAAGACTGTTTTACTGATGTCGTAGAGCTCTTCTTCACAGCCATGATATTAGTTTAGTACTTGACAGCCTTAAATTTCTTTAAGGTGATTAATATTCAATGGAATAA